>NC_092709.1:171709297-176509297 GCF_047496885.1 Scyliorhinus torazame
GGTCATTGAAAGGGGCAACACAGGTGGAGAAGGTAGTCAAGAAGGCATACGGCATGCTTGCCTTCATTGGCCGGGGCATTGAGTATAAGAATTGGCAAGTCATGTTGCAGCTGTATAGAACCTTAGTTAGGCCACACTTGGAGTATAGTGTTCAATTCTGGTCGCCACACTACCAGAAGGATGTGGAGGCTTTAGAGAGGGTGCAGAAGAGATTTACCAGAATGTTGCCTGGTCTGGAGGGCATAAGCTATGAGGAGCGATTGAATAAACTCGGTTTGTTCTCACTGGAACGAAGGAGGTTGAGGGGCGACCTGATAGAGGTATACAAAATTATGAGGGGCATAGACAGAGTGGATAGTCAGAGGCTTTTCCCCAGGGTAGAGGGGTCAATTACTAGGGGGCATAGGTTTAAGGTGAGAGGGGCAAGGTTTAGAGTAGATGTACGAGGCAAGTTTTTTACGCAGAGGGTAGTGGGTGCCTGGAACTCACTACCGGAGGAGGTAGTGGAAGCAGGGACGATAGGGACATTTAAGGGGCATCTTGACAAATATATGAATAGGATGGGAATAGAAGGATACGGACCCAGGAAGTGTAGAAGATTGTAGTTTAGTCGGGCAGTATGGTCGGCACGGGCTTGGAGGGCCGAAGGGCCTGTTCCTGTGCTGTACATTTCTTTGTTCTTTGTTCTTTGTTTGTTTGACACGTGTGTCAAGCCCCCTCTCCAACACCACCCTCACCCACATACCACCCTCAACCCCACACCACCCTCACCCCCACCACTCGCATTCCCCCGAGGCCCAGGGTCTAATCATGCGTCTTGCCTTGTGTCTTGCAGGACCTGCTGGAGATGGAGCGGGCCCATCTGGTGTCACCCGCAGCCAGCTAGTGCGACAGCCAGAACCTTTACCATGAGCAGAGCTCTGACGCTGAAAGCAGCTCGGACGCCAGCCCTCCACCCAAGACGAAGGACACCCCGGAGCTCGAGTCCGAGGATGACACTGATTTCCCGTCACAACTGTCTCCAACACCCTCCACCATCCCAGAGACACTCACCTTGGTTGGGCACTTTAGTGCAGAGGCTCCTGGGGCACTATCTGGTGTACACCACACAGCTGATCTAATACAGCAGGTGGAGGTAGGAACTCCCGAGATGATGGAGAGTCGAAGGGCGGGTCGACCCCAGGGACTAGCTGCCATCTAGACGGGTTTGAGGCTTATGGAAAACACGGTCCCATCGATTATGGAGATGCAGTCACAGAGCCAGGAACTATATGAGGGGTTGTCGGTGAACATCCAGTAATTGGAGGAGTCCAACCGTGTGCAGCAGCAGGAGGTGGTGTCGACCATGTGTGCCACCCAGGCCAATACTGTACAGGTGCGTCCACAGTGGAGGCGAGGGTTGTGGCTATGGATCAGCATGTCCAAGGCCTGGGGCATTCTGTGCAGGCACTGGCCGAGGCCCAGGACAGGGCTTCCACCTCACAGGAAACCATGTGCCAGAGCCACCTGGAAATTGCAGCGGCACTCCTGAGCGTGGCCCAGTCACTGCAGGCCATGGTTGGGAACTTCGACGGCATTGCCCAGGCGCTGGTCCACATGGCGCAGAGGTGGCCCAATTCCAGAGGATGGTGGCACAGTCAATGGTCTTGAGCATGCAGACCCTGGTCGAGACCAGAGCAGGCCTCCAGGACTGGCAGCACCAGGTGGCGGGGGTGCCTCAGAGGATAGCTCCGCTTGCACCCCTGTCCCATGGGGTAGCCCGGGGGCCATCGGGCATCCCGAGGAAGGAGGAGGTGATGGGGCCCGAGCCGGTGACTCCTGCAGGCGAGGTGCCAGAACACTGCAGCACCTTGGGCTCCCCCTCTCCTGTCCCTAGTGCATCTAGTGTGCAGTGGGCAGAACAGGTTGGCACCAGGCCACCTGGGACACCAGAGGAGCAGCCGGGCCCATCCATGCTTGGGCGCCCCAGATGAAGGCCACCAACTGGGAGCACGGTCACAGGGAGGCAATCAAAGTGGATCGCCCCCACTCCTGCTGTACTTCCTGGGGATCCACTTCGACGTAGCATTAGGGCCTGTCAGACCAGAAAGCTAGACACCAGTTAAATCGGCATGGGTGCAGGGCACAGTTTAGTTATAGGGGCTAGGGCACAAATCTGTATATACATTGTCACATTAAAGACCTGTTTACACTGTTACAACCCGTCCCGGTGCTCTACAGATGGATGTGACGATTGGGCTGGTCTGGGATGGCTGCAGAGAGAGTGGGGGGGGAATGGAATGAGCGGACATTATGGGTGGCCTGGGCTCCCCCCCTCTCCCCCCCCCCCCCCCCCCCCCCCCCACCCCCTCCCTCACCCCTGGACCATCCCCACCATCATCACCCCAGGGATTCGATGGGACCATGTGATAGAATAGCCAGCTCACATGCAGGGATCATCCAGGTGGACGGTGGAAAGTGCTGCATTGTTAAATGATGTCGAGCACCAGAGCACATCGCAGAGCGGTTTTCATCATCCTCCATCCCATGGACCATACCCGCTGTTGCTGCCAACCCAGGACCAAAGTGTGGCAGGTATGTATCAAAGAGGGGGTTGCAGGTGAGGGGTGGCCAGGGCAGGCGGGGGGGGGGGGGGGGTCTGTGAGGGTGGGATATGTTGTCTGTGCCCCTGGCCAATCTCCCCCCCGAGAGAACATCCTCTGTGCCCCATCTCTCACCACACCCCCTCGCAACGCCCTCCGTGATTCCTACCTGCCGCACTACGGGTGCGGGCCCTGTGTTGGCAGTAACAGCGGATCTGGTCCATGGGATGGAGGAGGATGACAACCCGCTCTGGGATGAACTGTGGTGCTTCGCATCATTTGACAATGTCTGACTTCTGCCCATGGGAGCACTTTCCACTGTCCACCTCACTGATCTCTGCATGCAAGCTGGTCATTCCATCACACTGTCCCACCGAACCCTTGGGGTGGCGGAGGCAGGGATGGTGGGAGAAGGGTAGGCGGAGATGTATGCGGTGGAGAGGGATGGGGTGAGGCACCGGAGGAGTGTGTGCTGGCTGAATTGGGATCCCTGGCCCAAGCACATCCCCAACGTCTGCCCATCTCCCCCTCGGCCCCCCCACCACCCCTCCACAGGTAGCCCAGACCATCCCTCACACCCTTCTGACAGAGCACCGAGGTAGGTTGTAACATTGTGAACTGGTGTTTAGTGTGAAATGGTGAACATATATATCCAGGTTTGTGCCCTGGCCCCTAACACTATACTGTATGCTGCACCCGTGCCAACTTAATGGGCCCTAACGCTACATCTAGATTGATCTCTAGGCAGTACCTCAGAAGTGGAGGCGCGTGCAGCAGTTCCCACCCTGTTATCTAGATCCCCTTTGGTGGCTGTCTTCTGGAGCGACCAGGCCTGGATGGGCCCTGCTACTGCTTGGGCGGCAACGCCGGTGTGGTGCCACCCCGTTTTGCCTGCTCCTTGTGTGAGGTGTCAGGGGCAGGAGGGGAGTGGGGTGTCAAGGTGCAGTGGTGTTCAGCGGCACGGGCCCCATCATCTCCTCCTCTCTCAGGGTGCCAATGGCTCCTGGGATAATCCTTGGGATGGGGGTGTGAGTGTAATTAACCCCAGGGGCTCCCCCGCCACCTGATACTGCGAGTCTTGGAGGCTCACACCAGTCTTGACCAGGGTCTCAATGCTCACGACCATGGAGCACGGGGAATAGACCACCTCCCTCTGGGACTGTGCCACATCACCCAGTGACTGTGCCACCTCCCTCTGTGCCTGGCTCATGTCAGCCAGACACCGGCCAATGCCAACTACGTCCTCAGGCACCCCGGTCTTGGACCAGAATGCCCCCGGTCTTGGACATCCCGGCTGATATCTTCTCCCCCAAAGCCTCCACTGCGGACATCACCCATGCAGTGTTCGCCTGGTTGGCATGCATGTTCGGCATCTCCTCCTATTCCTGCAGACATTCAGACTCCTCCAACAGCACATGCAGATACTGGATGGTTTCTGACAACCCCACATGCAATCCCTGCCCCTGCAACTGCATCTCCACTATCGATGGGACCGCCCTTTCCAGAAGCCTGTCTGCCCCTCGGCCGTTCCTACCTGCACCTGATGTGCTGCAGCACGTGTGTGGTGCGCACCAGACGTGCCCTAGGAGCCTCTTTGCTAAAGTGCCCAACCAAGGTGAGTGTCTCTGGCATGGTGGGGGGTGTTGAAAACAGCTCTGTTGGGATGTCAGTGTTGGCCCCTGACTGGTGCTCTGGGGTATTTTGGGATCACATTACTGTCTGTTTTCTCTTCTTTGCTGCAATGCGCTTGGGGTTGGGATCGGGGCAGGGAACACCAGGAAGACCCGGCTCATATCCAGGAGATCCTGCAAGACACAAGACGTGATGCATGATTGGATTGTGTGTTGGGTGGTGAGTGGTGTTGTGGGGGGGAGTGGCACACATGCAATGGGGAATCACAACTCAGTGGGGTCTCGCTTGCTTGCCAGATGCCGACCTCCGCCTTGGCGACTGTCCTCCCTTCAGGCCAATTGACCAGGTCCAGTGGCCACTACTCCACTGCGGTGCGGCAGATCAGGCAGTGCTCTGCTTGTCTTTTCTCTCTCCGCCTTCTCCTGGGTGGGTGGGGAGACAGAGGCAGTCGGATGCATGGAACCCAGTGGTGGGTAGCTGGTGGCCTTCGTGGCCAGGGCACCCGGCCATGGCAGCCGGTACGGGTGCTGGCATGTGGTGCAGGGTGGGGAGTGCACACACTGTTGACAGGTGGGGTCCAGTCCCCCTTCGGGTGGGGGGCGGGGCCTACGGCGCTAACGACGTCTGCCACCTGCACCCATGCCCGGTGTACAGTGATGGATGGCAGCCTCCTTCCCACCCCTGGGTACAGGGTGCCCACCTCTCCTCAAGGTCTACAGCTCTGCGTCCGCAAACCAGGATGCCGCTCTCCATGCTGCCATCTTGTTTGCGGAAATGAGTATGTGTGGAGAGTGGAATGCTAATATGCAGCTAATCTTGTCAGCCTCTCGAGTGTCAATCCCAACCCTGGTGAATCGGACATCGTCATTCATTGGATTCGCTCGTGTTCCACATGGCACCACATTAACGTTTGTGGAATTGCTCCGGAAGTGCACCAATTTTGCTGTCATGGAAGTCCACCAATTCTGTCCCGGCGTCAGCACTTAATCTTTGAAACAGAGAATCCCGCCCAGATAGTGTTTGTGGCATCACCACTCCAACACGATATGGAGAAGCATCACAAGCAATTGGTAATGGTAACTTTGGGTTGAAATGTACCAGCACTTTAGCATTTTTCAGTGCTTCTTTTGCAGATTGATATGTTTTTCGCAATCAGTGCTTTGCCTGTTCTGCACACAACAATGTGTGTTGTAAACGGCTTGAATAGGGTTTCCAGATTCTTGATTAAATTTCCATATTAGTTGATCAACCCTTGGATTGACCGAAGTTGAATGATGTTTGTTGGTCTTGGAGCCACCCCGATAATTCCCATTCTTTTAGGTTCCTTCTTGTTTATTCCCTGTGTTTTCCTGCATTTCCCCTCCGCTTTTGTTTTGCCGTTACATTTCTGATCCGTGGATGATTTCTGGACATGTATCTTTAAGGCAGCCTGTACCTTTGATTCAAGCAGAGGATTTCAGCAGGAGAGAACACTATGGTCGTCTGTGCTGGTTCAAACGGGGCTGTGGACTGTCCAGCACCAATGACTGAAGTTGGCTGGAACACAATTTGATTGATTTGATTGGTGGCCAATTAATTGCCCAAAAGGGCTGTACTCTGCCCTGTAGAGAGCCTGGGTGAATCTATTTACAGGCAGAGTCCAGAAAGAGCCAGCTAACTCTCTCTCCTTAAAGGTATAGGCCTGGGCGACACGGTGGTGCAGTCGTTAGCACTGCTGCCTCACTCATTGATGACCCAGGTTTGATCCCAACACCGGGTCACTGTCCATGTGGAGTTTGCACATTCTCTCTGTGTTTCCGTGGTTTTACCCCCACAACCCAAAGATGTGCAGGCTAGGAGGATTGACCACATGAAAATTGCCCCTTAATTGGAAAAATGGGTGCCCTAAATTTATTTTAAAAAGAGCAGAAAGGTATATGCCTGAATGTGAACTGTGAGCTGAAGGTCCAATTGATCAGAACTCAAGAAAGCTTGCAGCCTGTGACTACTGCATTTTTATAAACTGCAACGACCCTGAATTAATGAATCTGCAAAAAAGACATCACCAGCTGTAAGTGATCAACTTTAACCAGCAAGCGTGCAGTGAGGAAAGTGCACTAAAGAAACACCACCTGAAGCAAGGATTCTCATCTTTTGACCTTCATCCTTATTATTTTACTCCCCTCTGTGTCAAGTATGTGAATAGAGGGTGGGACAGTTAAAGGGGATAGTAGGTGTTAGCTTGTTGTTATCCAGTTACATGAACTGTATATTTCATGATATTTATTGATATAAACAAACAGTAATTGTGTTTAAACTTACAAACCTGATGACTGTAATTATTTGCCAGCCACGGGCCAAAGACTTTGGATATTTTGATAAGAATGATTGATTTGTTCACTAGCGTTGTGACTCCAGGATGAGTGGAACTGGAATTGACTGTGCGCTTGCCCAGGGTATCTTAACAAGACCCTTACGATCAATCACACGTCCAAGATATTATGTAGATGTCTGGAAGAAATCACATTTATCTTTCCAGACACAATGCCCATGTATTTGAAGTCATTTCAGTGTAGCTTCTAAGTATTGCAAATGTTCATTCTCATTTGTGCTGGTGATCAATATGTCATCCAGGTAACACTGTCCCCCCTGTAAGCCACTAACGAGCTGGTCATTGACCATTAAAACAAAACTGGCGCTGCCATTATTCCCAAAGACAATCTTGCGTACCGTGTGATGAATGTAGGGCTTTGAGATATATTGTATTATCGGTATTTGGTGCAGTAAGGGTTAAAAGCCTGGCTTAGGATGTGACTGCTGAAGTCATTTTTTAAAAAAAAAATCCTGGATTGAAGGTTTTTTGGAGCTAGGGATGAAATTAGGGCATCGTAAAAAGCTTGGGCTAATGCAGTTTAGTTTGGATTAAGATTATGCAGTTACTGGGTGGAGCTAAGGTATCAAGTATTTTGCAGCAAAGCAGGTCAGTTAAGTTTTTAATGGGGCTGTGAGCAGAAGTCAAACATTTTACTGTCACTGCAGTTCAGTTAAAGAAAAATCTGGAGACGAATTAGCAGTTTTTACAAGCATGTGATACCATGTTCAACTTTAATTCTTCGTTGGAATGAATTGTATTAGTTTCATTTGGTTGTTATGATTTTCTTCCACATTATGAATTTTGATTTTCAATTCGATTTGTTTCTTCCTCTAAATTAGTTCATAACTTCATAAATTTACAGTGCGGAAAGAGGCCATTTGGCCCATCAAGTCTGTACCGGCCCTTGGAAGGAGCACCCCACTTAAGCCCACCCCATCCCTTGAACCCAGTAACCCCACCTAACCTTTTGGACACTAAGGACAATTTACCATGGCCAATCCACCTAACCTGCACATCTTTGGACTGTGGGAGGAAACCGGAGCACCCGGAGGAAACACACACAGTCACGGGGAGGATGTGCAGACTCCGCACAAACAGTCACCCAAGCCGGGAATCGAACCTGGGACCCTGGATCTGCGAAGCAACTGTGCTAACCACTGTGCTACCGTGCTGCAAGCTCATTGAAATAGCAATATCTAACGCAATCTTCAGATTTAGATTTCATTTTGTTAATAATCCTCTCTGAATGGCCTCATGTTTCAAACCACACATAAAACAATATCTAATTGTGTCATCTAAAGAACCGCCAAATTCACAAAACTCAGCAAGTCGCTTGAGGATTGCAACTAACTATGCAATATTTTCACCTTCTAACTGATGTCTTCGATGAAAACCAAACCTCTCCACAATAACCAAGGGCTTTGGTGAATAATGATCTTCAAATGTTTTCACCAGTTCTTGATATGTCTTATTTCCAGGGATCTTTGGCTGAACTGAGCCTCTTAGCAAATATAACGTTTTGCTTCTGATTGTACTCAAGAATACAGGAATCTTAATCTCTTCTGAAATTTTATTGACTTGAATATAATATTGGACTATCTTTGAATATGACTTCCCGTTCTCTGAGTCCTCATCTAAAGAACCCATTGCTCCAAAATGTCCTGCCATTTATTATGATAATGGGAATTCTCGGATTGCCGCTTTAAAATCGGTATAAGCCCTTCCTTTGAATTTTTGCCCCAAAACCTTATCAGTTACGATGTCAGTGATTTATGACCATCCGTTAATCAAGTGTTCAATTGATCTGTTGAAGCCACTCCACTCCAACAAGTTTTGAAAAATAATATTCTTTTTCTTTCTTCTCAACCATCCCTCGTCGCCAGTTTCTTTTTGTAAACTGTTGTATTTTGAGACTGACAAAAGTAATAGGATTGCAGAAGTATGGGGGTTTGATGCAAGATTAACAGAGGTTTATTGAATAGGTCTTCACTGTACAAGGTTTAATACTAGACTCCCAGAAGTCTGCAGATTAGCCGATGATGTCACATGCATCACATAACTCTGTTCTCAAGGAGACATTGCCCACAACTACAATAACACACATATGTAACACATAATATTTCAAAGATTTCTATTAAGTAGCTTGCAGCTCATTTAACCACACTTCCAGATAATTGGTGTTCCATCGATCCTCTCCTCTCCCTTTCACCCTCTAAGTCCCCTTTGCTTTTTCCAGCCTTACTAAAATACATATCGATGAATGAGCCTTCATCGTTGACAAAGATTGCTTACCTAAAACATTGGCCCGTAACTTCCGGCTAGCGGTGGGAATCCATGGGTCGGCAATTTTAAAATGGGAAAATGCGCACTTACTGCACTCGGATAATGGGATGAATCTGGATCTCTGGATTACTAACCCAGTGACAATGCCACTACACCACCACCTTCCCGCATAAACAAAATAGGGCGGCATGGTAGCACAGTGTTAGCAATGTTGCTTCACAGCTCCAGGGTCCCAGGTTTGATTCCCGGCTTGGGTCACTGTCTGTGCGGAGTCTACACGTTCTCCCCGTGTCTGCGTGGTTTTCCTCTGGGTGCTCCGGTTTCCTCCCATAGTCCAAAGATGTGTAGGTTAGGTGATTGGCCATGATAAATTGCCCTTAGAGTCCAAAAAGGTTAGGTAGGGTTACTGGGTTAGGGGAATAGGGTGGAGGTGTGGGCTTAATTAGGGCTCTCTTTCCAAGGGCAGGTGCAGACTCGATGGGCCGAATGACTCCTTCTGCACTGTAAATTCTATGATTCTGTTTATTTGAAAAAAGGTGGGGTGGGGGAGGGTTTTGACATATCAATTGTTAAGGTTACAAGCCTAAAGTCCGAAAGCAGCAGCTGCCACACACCTCCTCTGACTTTCATTTAAGGATGTCCTTTGGGAGTACACTTTTAGGGGTGGATGATTGATTTGCTGCAATACCTGTCAGTGAGATCATTCATTTTAGCTTACAGGAGGCATTAAACTTTGTTAAAGCATTTGAAGTAATCACTGAGGTTTCTAAGGATGAACATTACACCAGGAAGACTCTTAAACAACACAGCTTAAAATACATTGCAAAATCTAAATGTACTTTAACTCTGAATCAGCTGGGAGGACAGGCACCAGTATCGAGGCCATGATCATCCGAAACCAACTCCGCTGCACCGTCCATATGCTTAGGATGTCAGAGTCCTGAGTGCAAAAGCAAATCCTCTTCACCCAGCTCAAGGGAGGATGCCGAACAAGAGGAGGACAAAGGAAGCTATTCAAAGACACCTTGTAGGCTTACCTCAAGAAATAGAACATAGACGTCAATGCCTGGAAGACCTTTCCTCAGAAGAGACCTACTTCAAGGAACCTCCTGATTGAAGGGTCATAATCCTTTGATAACACCCGATGGCAAGCGGAGGCCCAGAAAAAGAGCCTGAGAAAGGAATACCCATAACTTAGCATCCAAGGACTGATCCCCCTTTTGGAAACTCTTGCCAAGTGAGTGATTGAAGGTGCGTCTCTAGGATCGGGCTCATCAGCCACACAAGGACCCACAGGGGCCCGTGACCAGCAACACTGAGTATCATAGGTGGACAATCATACTCATTAGCAAGTGAGCACCGCATGGTGTCCATTATAGTTCCTTTAATGGAATTAACATCCTTATGACAAACCAAAGTTAAAAAATCATTATGTCACCTTCTGTGTTTCCAAATTAACTTTCCCTTTTAATGGAATTAACAGCCACATGACAAACCAAAGTTTAAAAAAATCTTCCTTTCACTTTAGAGGGATGGAGTTTAAGACTAGGGAGGTTATGCTGCAATTGTAGAAGGTGTTAGTGAGGCCACACCTGGAATATTGTGTTCAGTTTTGGCCTCCTTACCTGAGAAAGGACATACTGGCGCTGGAGGGTGTGCAGAGGAGATTCACTAGGTTAATCCCAGAGCTGAAGGGGTTGGATTACGAGGAGAGGTTGAGTAGACTGGGACTGTACTCTTTGGAATTTAGAAGGATGAGGGGGGATCTCGTAGAAACATATAAAATTATGAAGGGAATAGATAGGATATATGCAGGCAGGTTGTTTCCACTGGCGGGTGAAAGCAGAACTAGGGGGCATAGCCTCAAAATAAGGGGAAGTAGATTTCGGACTGAGTTTAGGCGGAACTTCTTCACCCAAAAGGTTGTGAATCTATGGAATTCCTTGCCCAGTGAAGCAGTTGAGGCTCCTTCATGAAATGTTTTTAAAATAATGATAGATAGTTTTTTGAAGAATAAAGGGATTAAGGGTTATGGTGTTCGGGCCGGAAAGTGGAGCTGAGTCCACAAAAGATCAGCCGTGATCTTATTGAATTGCGGAGCAGGCTCCAGGGGCCAGATGGCCTGCTCCTGCTCCTAGTTCTTATGTTCTTATGTGCAGGGTAGGTGGATTGGCCACATTAAATTGCACCTTAATTAGAAAAAAATAATTGGGTACTCTAAATTTATTTTTAAAACCTCACCTAAAATCGGGGGAAGCGGCCCAAGTTAGCACTGCCCCAGACGTTTTCATTCAGCAAATCCGGCGCAGGGCTTCAGGCAGAGAAAAGCAGCCGGGAGTTTAAACACCCCATGCTTCTAGCGCACATGCCCGTATGCCCACAATTCCAGATCATCATGTCGCGGACCAGCGACTTAAGTCGATCACTGGAGAGGAAGTTCAGGAGCTTGTAATGAATATTGGTGAAATTAAAAGTTGCACTAGATATCGCATGCTGAGACAGGGGATAATAGTGACAGTGGATCCAATGATCAAGTCCACTGATTTGTAATTTTCACAGAAAAATAGGGACAACTGATGGCTATAATCTTTAAAGCTCTGCTTTATATCCCAGAAGATCCTCTAAATACATGTCATAGAAGAGAATTTGACTTTTCAGTTTTCATAAACCAATAGGCTAAACAATGGCACTTCCTGTGAGGCTAGGTTGAAGATTGGAGAAATAAGTCTTTCGTATTACAGAAGAAATTAATTCAAAGTAGATAGCTTGATGTCTTGCACAATTTAATAGGATTTCAAACTTCTTAGAAATTGGTATTAAACACTCATCATTGAACCATGGCCAAATCTCACATCACTAATCATGAATAACCTTTTGATAATCCCTAATTATATGTGTCACAAATTATGAGAACATGTCAACATTAATATATAGTTAGCTAGCATCTATTTTGTTTGCAAAGCTGTAATAAAGTAAGTTTCATTTTTCTCTGTGCCTTTGTAACTGATTTATTCTAAGAGATAAATATAATGCAATCCTTTATAATTACTTAAAATATGTTGCAGCATACAAAAACTGTATTAACATTTTCAAACATTTGGGACCATCATAAAAATGGTTTACTTAGATCCTCCTCTGAAACTCGATTTTCTTTCTTTTAATCTTCAAGCGTGTGAATAATCCCCTTGGCTTTTGAGGCAAATGTGGCAAAAGTAGTTTCATACAGGGTTGTTTCCTTTCCAGGCAAAGGACTTTCACAGTCGTCTCTACATAACATACACACATGTGTGTCGTGTTGGGTGTTCCGACACACAAATGAACCAACACGGTTGTAGATGGTACAATTCTGTTTTATTATTCTGTACAATAATAACTATTAACTTCTGGCTGAGGTTCGTACTTCATCAGCTAACCTGTGGACTCAGCCCTTGTACTATCTTGGTGAGGCACTCAGCACATGGTCTATGTCTGAGTGGCACGCTGTGAGCTCAGTGCTCTGAGCTATCTCCTGGTAGAATGAGCGGGAACTGTGGTGTTCCCTATTTTATAGTGCGTGTGCTCTCACTGGTGATTGGCTGTGATGTTGTGTGTGTGTTGGTTGGTCCAACTACCTATCCATCAGCGTGTGTGTGATTGCACAATGATATGCTAATGTGGATATCATGACATCCCCCCTTTTCACAAGGACATGTGCCTACATGCTAATAAATATTGGTGTGTACTGAGTGCATCTGAGTATGTGTGCGCAATATTTACAACGTGTACATGAGGCTAAACTATATACATAGGAAGGTGTCAGGTGCAACAGAGCAACGAGGTTGTTCCACTAACAAAACAAGTGCAATTAGCAAACAACGAAAGAGAACTTCTGGAACGACAAGAAAGAAACACGTTAACAGTACTGTAAAACAATTCAGTGAGTCCAATGTGCTAACAGGCTCATAAGTCAAGTCTCTCAGGTGGGCGACAAATTTGGGTTGACCGCCTCAAGGGTGGGTCAGGATCCACCAGCTGAGGAATGGGCCTGGCCAAGGGTGAGGGAGGAATAGGCAGAGTGGCAGGAAGCTCAACGAAGTCGACATCAGGGACAGCAGGAGGGCGTGGCACCGGTGCATGATCACGTAGCGAGCGCGGAAGCAGCCAAAGGGCCTGCCGATTATATCGGTGAATGGAGCCATCAGGCATGCAAACCAAGAACGAGCAGGGAGCCACGCGGCGGAGAACCTCGGTGGTTGCCGACCAGCCACCCTCTGGTTGGTGTATGCGGAAGTTGTCTCCAGGCGCCAGGACAGGAAGATCAGTCACCCGAGCGTCATGTGCCACCTTCTGCTGAGCACGCTGTTGTTGCATCCTTTGCAGTACTGGAGCATGGTCGGGTTCAGGAACATGAATGGATGGCACAGTGGTTCTGAGGGTGCGACCCATCAACAGCTGAGCTGGCGAGAGGCCCGTGGACAGTGGGGCCGAACGATAGGTCAGCAGGGCTAAACAGAAGTCAGATCCGGCATCAGCAGCCTTGCAGAGGAGCCGCTTCACGATATGGACACCCTTTTCCGCCTTGCCATTCGACTGGGGGTGCAAAGGACTGGACGTCACGAGTGTGAAGTTGTATGAAGTGGCAAAAGAAGACCATTCTTGGTTCGCAAAACAGGGCCTGTTGTCAGACATGACGGTGAGCGGAATTCCATGGCGAGCGAAGGTTTCTTTGCATGCTTGGATGACAGCTGATGATGTCATGTCGTGCAGGCATATGACCTCCGGATAATTTGAAAAATAGTCAATTAGAATGACGTAGTCCCTGCCGAGCGCATGAAAGAGGTCCACACCCACCTTTGCCCAGGGGGACGTGACCAACTCATGGGGCTGAAGTGACTCAGGGGGTTGCGCCGGCTGAAACCTTTGGCAGGTGGGGCAGTTGAGCACCATGTTGGCAATGTCGTCGCTGATGCCCGGCCAGTACACCGCTTCTTGGGCCCTCCGCCTGCACTTTTCAACCCCGAGATGGCCTTCATGCAGTTGTTCAAGGACCAGCCTGTGCATGCTGTGTGGGATCACAATCCGGTCCAACTTTAGGAGGACACCATCAATGACGCCCAAGTCGTACTGGACATTGTAGAATTGTGGGCACTGTCCCTTGAGCCACTCTTCCGACATGTGGCGCATTACATGCTGTAGAAGGGGGTCAGCCGCAGTCTCATGGCGAATATGGGCCAGACGTGCGTCAGTAGCCGTCAGATTGGCCGATGTGAATGCTACTTGTGCGACGACCTGACAAACGAACCCCTCCGATTCGGGCGGTGTGTTCACTGCCCTGGACAGAGCATCCGTGATGATGAGATCCTTTCCCGGGGTGTAGACAAGTTGGAAGTCGTACCTCCGGAGCTTGAGCAGAATGCGCTGGAGGCGAGGGGTCATATCGTTGAGGTCCTTCTGAATGATGCCGACTAGGGGGCAATGGTCGGTCTCCACAGTGAACTGCGGAAGTCCATACACATAATCGTGAAATTTGTCTATGCCGGTCAACAAGCCTAGGCACTCCTTTTCAATCTGCGCATAGCGCTGTTCTGTGGGGGTCATGGCCCGCGAGGCATAGGCGACCGGGGCCCATGATGCAGTGTCGTCCCGTTGCAGGAGTACCGCCCCAATGGCGGACTGGCTGGCGTCAGTCGAGATCTTTGTGTCCCGAGTGGTATCGAAAAACGCCAATACCGGGGCGGTGATGAGCTTGACCTTGCGCTTCTCCCATTCACTCTGGTGTGCGGGCAGCCACTGGAATTACGTTGTCTTCTTGACCAGGTGGCGAAGAGCCATTGTGTGCGAGGCAAGGTTGGGAATAAACTTCCCCAGGAAGTTGACCATCCCGAGAAAGCGTAACACTGCCTTCTTGTCTGCCGGCTGCTGCATGGCTGCGATGGCTGCCACTTTGGCGGCATCCGGTCGCACACCCGACTGGGATATGTGGTCCCCCAAAAACATTAGCTCAGTCTGGCCAAAAGAGCACTTTGCTCGGTTGGGGCGTAGGCCCTGATCTCGTATCCGTGCAAAGACACGCTGGAGACGACTGATGTGCTCCTGTGGTGTGGTGGACCAGATGATAACGTTGTCAACATAGACGCGTACCCCTTCGATGCCCTCCATCATCTGTTCCATGATGCGATGGAACACCTCGGAGGCCGAGATGATTCCAAACGGCATCCTGTTGTAGCAGTATCTGCCAAATGGAGTGTTGAAAGTGCACAGCTTCCTGCTGGACTGATCCAGTTGAATCTGCCAAAAACCGTTTGAGGCATCAAGCTTGGTAAATATTTTTGCCTGAGCCATTTCGCTCATGATTTCTTCCCGTTTGGGTATGGGGCAGTGTTCCCTCATGATGTTGTTGTTCAGGTCTTTTGGGTCGAAGCAGATCTGGAGCTCGCCGGAGTGACGTCATGGCGTTCGTTGCGCCACCGAGCATGCACGGTGCGGTCCTGCATAGAGCGCGCCTGCGCATCCCGTCCCTCTGCGTCGACGTCCCCTCTTTTGGCGCGTACAAGCGCGGGAGGCCTCAGAAAGCGTGCGAAATGGCCGCCCTTGTCCGGGCCACGAGCAGGGAGGAACCTGCTCGACTGGACCCACTCGGCCTCGTAGGACCCCTGCCGTACCGATTCGGCCGCCTGGATTTGGGAGTACCGGCTGGTCGCATTTTCGTGGAGGATGCAGGTTTTGATGGCAGTGGCTAGGGTGAGGCCCTTTACTTTGAGGAGCTGCTGGCGTAGGGTGTCCGAGGTGACCCCAAAAACTATCTGATCCCGAATCATGGAGTCAGAGGTGGCCTCATAGCCGCAGGACTGCGCGAGGATACGCAGGTGTGTCAAAAACGATTGAAAAGGCTCATCCTTACCCTGAAGACACTGCTGGAAGAGGTACCTCTCGAAGCTCTCATTAACTTCTACGCGGAAGTGTTCCTCAAATTTTAAAAGAACCGTCTTTTATTTTGTCTTGTCCTCACCCTCCGCGAATGCCATGGAGAGGAGGAGGGCGATCTTCCTGGTGTCCGATGCATTCTCCCTGCCTGTGGCTTCTAGGAAGAGCTGGAAGCGCTGTTTAAACAGCTTCTAGTTGACGCCAAGATTTCCAGCGATTCGGAGCGGCTGAGGCGGGCTGATGCTTTCCATGGCGCAAGATGCCGGATTTCTGAAGAGGTTCTCTGAGCTATCTCTTGGTAGAATGAGCGGGAACTGTGGTGTTCCCTGTGCTCATAGGATTAGCAATTTCAGAATGGCACAGAGTGGAATTAATGTTCCCCACGTGGGCCTCACCCGTCGGTTGGAGTAATAGTCGTAAACCCATGTGACTTTGGTGGGCGAGGACCGATTAAATAAAGTGCCTCTCAAAGTGAGCTCACATTAGGTCTTCCCTGGGATTTTGGACCATGCTGGAGGAAATTATAATTACCAGGAGCTGGCAGTGCCACTGGCAGTGGTTGCTGCTGCCAGCGATATTCTAAGAAATTTACCAGGGATCATGGCTGGCTTCCCAGACGCAGGTGAGTGAAGGTAGAGGGGAGAAGGTTGCAAGAGGAGGGACAAAGATTCGGAGACAGGAGCATGGATTTTGGCAACCACCACTCCCCTACCACACCCCTTCTAAAGACTCGGACATTCAATCAAGCATTGGGTGTCTGACAATGAGGGCCACTGGCAAATCGAATGAGGTTTGCTGAGCAACCTTAAGAAAGCATTGAGGCCCTGCAACTTTTATTTACTCCCTGAGTCATCACTAAGCTCCAGCCGGCTCAATGATAATTGGTGCCAATTGGCTCATTAATGAGCACAAATGACATCACCTACAAGCGGGGAAGTTTTCCACAAGGGCCCCTTCCCACCTCAGGCTTAATCACAGGAGGGAAACTGGTGCGCGGTCTCTCCTACAGCTTATTGGGCCTAGCCACTATGATTCCTGCTGCAATGGGCTGGACTAAATTCTTGATACAGATGTACTTTATCGCCTTTTCTTTTTACCCTACTGTGGTACTCATTAAACCAATCACTGGGTTAGAACCAATATCCTATTATCCAATTACAAAGGTGCTACTTACACAATATTTTCACTCATTAAGGTTTCAATCCGATGATGACCGTCCATTATCTGTTTTTTTGATTATTGTCCCTTTGTCAGGCCAGGCATTGATACACCAGAAAATATGGGAACATTTCTGCCTTTTGGGTTGCGACCCAACACTGGGGTCAAATGGACGAGGTCACAATTTGCACTGTGGGGAAAACAGTCACCTATCAGTGATTATCTCTGCATTTTCTGACTATTGACCTGAAGTCATGTTTACCATCAATGGTGGGCAGGCTCTTCAATCTGGAGGGCCAGTACGAGAGGCCTTTAGGCTCAGAAGGAGATTAAGTCTACAGATCAGATAAGAGAGAGAAGCTGCTGCAATTTTGAAAGAAAACTGGAAAATACTGGAAAAACTCATCAGGTCTGGCAACATCTGTGGAGAGAGAAACGGAGTGAAACGTTTCAACTCAAATGACACTCCTTCAGACCTTCAATTTTGAGATGCCCTCCCTGCATGCTTTAAAACTTTTAAATTTCAAAAAGGCTTCTGCAACCGGCAACCGGGTTGCCATTGTGGAGAGGGTTCCCGTCCACAGAGCAGCCTGTGGCCACAACTGAAACCAAGGAGGCAGGAAGGGCCTCAAAGCCTTCTTGTAATGTTGGCCCTTTGGACTACCACCATGGGTCACTTCTAGCACAGGGCTAAATCGCTGGCTTTGAAAGCAGACCAAGGCAGGCCAGCAGCACGGTTCAATTCCCGTACTGGCCTCCCTGAACAGGCGCCGGAATGTGGCGACAAGGAGCTTTTCACAGTAACTTCATTTGAAGCCTACTTGTGACAATAAGCGATTTTCATTTCATTTTCATTTCCAGGTAGATGGCCTCATCCCAAACACATGGGGGAAGCAGACCGACTCAGCAATTCCAATTGATTTCTGTAAAAAGCCAATTAAGCCCAATTAGGGGCGCTCAATTGAATACCCACCACTTGAAGGTGAGTAGCCCTTCTGGCCCCTAATCTGCCTCAAGTAAAATGGCGCAGGAGCAGAATAATGCCAGGAAACTGGCATGTCAGCCAACAGTGATACTTTTCCTGCCCACCTGCAGGGGTCGAAATGCAGCCTGATTTCTCCATACTGCTGACATTCACTTTCCTGCCTCTGAAAAAAGTGACTCTACTTGTTACCCCACATATATCGAATACGGCACAATTACCATGGTGGCCTAATTTATGCACCTCATGTATTCCAAAAAACTGCAAATTGATTGGATGATGATTTATTAAAAAACTGTGTTTACAATAATACTGCAAATCTATCAATATTCCTGAGCAGGCAAAACATCAATTTATGAATTTGTGTCACTTTGGGTTCGCAAGTAATAAACATTTAGATAAACTATTTTGCAGTTAAGTTCTGTGAACTAACAGCTAGAAATGTAAGTTGATGCACTTGGTGCTTTCCAGAAGGTCAATCTCAAGAATGTGTGTCCACCAACTGAACATGGCAGTAACAATTCTCAATTACCACACTCTGTGGTGATTTCTGTTCTTAAAGAAGGCTCTTAATTTATATGCACTTTTTCCCTCACAGCATACAGCTTCACATAACAAGAGCATTTATCGGAACATCAGGCACAGCCCTTATGCAGATGGCCAATTAACTGTCCATTTAAATTAATGGATTGGAAATCGACAGGCTGCGTAATGGATGTGCTGTCCAATATTACAATATTTGTTCCTCCATGCTTGGAGTGCAAAAGAAGAAAATTACCCCATAATATTTCATCATGTTTTAGCTCCAGTATACAGGAGGTTGAGAGTAGTGAGGTCATGAGTAAGGTTTCAAAGTTGCAGGAGTGTACCAGCGGGCAGGAAGGTGGTTTTAAGTGTGTCTTCTTCAATGCCAGGAGCATCCGGAATAAGGTGGGTGAACCTGCGGCATGGGTTGGTATCTGGGACTTCGATGTTGTGGCCATTTCGGAGACATGGATAGAGCAGGGACAGAAATGGTTGTTGCAGGTGCCGGGGTTTAGATATTTCAGTAAGCTCAGGGAAGGTGGTAAAAGAGGGGGAGGGGTCGCATTGTTAGTCAAGGACAGTATTACGGTGGCAGGAAGGATGTTTGATGAGGACTCGTCTACTGAGGTAGTATGGGCTGAGGTTAGAAACAGGAAAGGAGAGGTCACCCTGTTAGGGGTTTTCTATAGGCCTCCGAAAAGTTCCAGAGATGTAGAGGAAAGGATTGCAAAGAAGATTCTGGATAGGAGCGAAAGCAACAGGGTAGTTGTTATGGGGGAATTTAACTTTCCAAATATTGACTGGAAATGCTATAGTTCGAGTACTTTAGATGGATCCGTTTTTGTCCAATGTGTGCAGGAGGGTTTCCTGACACAGTATGTAGATAGGCCAATGAGAGGCGAGGCCATATTGGATTTGGTACTGGGTAATGAACCAGGACAGGTGTTAGATTTGGAGGTAGGTCAGCACTTTGGTGATAGTGACCACAATTCGATTACATTTACTTTAGTGATGGAAGGGGATAGGTATATACCGCAGGGCAAGAGTTATATCTGTGGGAAAGGCAATTATGATGTGATGAGGCAAGACTTAGGATGCATCGGATGGAGAGGAAAACTGCAGGGGATGGGCACAATGGAAATGTGGAGCTTGTTCAAGTAACAGCTACTGCGTGTCCTTGATAAGTATGTACCTGTCAGGCAGGGAGGACGTGGTCGAGCAAGGGAACCGTGGTTTACTAAAGCAGTCGAAACACTTGTCAAGAGGAAGAAGGAGGCTTATGAAAAGATGAGACATGAAGGTTCAGTTAGGGCGCTCAAGAGTTACAAGTTATCTAGGAAGGACCTAAAGAGAGAGCTAAGAAGAGCCAGGATGGGACACGAGTAGTCTAGCAGGTAGGATCAAGGATAACCCGAAAGCTTTGGATAGATATGTCAGGAACAAACGAATGACTAGTGTAAGAGTAGGGCCAATCAAGGACAGTAGTGGGAAGTTGTGCTTGGAGTCCGAGGAGATAGGAGAGGTGCTAAATGAATATTTTTCGTCAGTATTCACACAGGAAAAAGACATGTTGTCGAGGAGAATACTGAGATTCAGGCTACTAGACTAGAAGGGCTTGAGATTCATAAGGAGGAGGTGTTAGCAATTCTGGAAAGTGTGAAAATAGATAAGTCCACTGGGCCGGATGGGATTTATCCTAGGATTCTCTGGGAAGCTAGGGAGGAGATTGCTGAGCCTTTGGCTTTGATATTTAAGTCATCTTTGTCTACAGGAATAGTGCCAGAAGACTGGAGGATAGCAAATGTTGTCCCCTTGTTCAAGAAGGGGAGTAGAGACAACCCAGGTAACTATAGACCAGTGAGCCTTACTTCTGTTGTGGGCAAAATCTTGGAAAGGTTTATCAGAGATAGGATGTATAATCATCTGAAAAGGAATAATTTGATTAGAGATAGTCAACACGGTTTTGTGAATGCCTCACAAACGTTATTGAGTTCTTTGAGAAGGTGACCAAACAGGTGGATGAGGGTAAAGCAGTTGATGTGGTGTATATGGATTTCAGTAAAGCGTTTGATAAGGTTCCCCACGGTAGGCTAATACAGAAAATACGGAGGCATGGGATTCTGGGTGATTTAGCAGTTTGGATCAGAAATTGGCAAGCTGGAAGAAGACAAAGGGTGGTGGTTGATGGGAAATGTTCAGACTGGAGTCCAGTTATGGTGGTGTACCGCAAGGATCTGTTTTGGGGCCACTGCTGTTTGTCATTTTTATAAATGACCTGGAGGAGGGCGTAGAAGGATGGGTGAGTAAATTTGCAGATGATATTAAAGTTGGTGGAGTTGTGGACAGTGCGAAAGGATGTTACAAGTTACAGAGGGACACAGATAAGCTGCAGTGCTGGGCTAAGAGGTGGCAAATGGAGTTTAATTCAGAAAAGTGTGAGGTGATTCATTTTGGAAGGAATAACAGGAAGACAGAGTACTGGGCTAATGGAAAGATTCTTGGCAGTGTGGATGAGCAGAGAGATCTCGGTGTCCATGTACATAGATCCCTGAAAGTTGCCACCCAGGTTGAGAGGTTGTTAAGAAGGCGTACGGTGTGTTAGCTTTTATTGGTAGAGGGATTGAGTTTCGGAGCCATGAGGTCATGTTGCAGCTGTACAAAACTCTGGTGCGGCGGCATTTGGAGTATTGCGTGCAATTCTGGTCGCCGCATTGTAGGAAGGATGTGGGAGCATTAGAAAGGGTGCAGAGTAGATTTACCAGAATGTTGCCTGGTATGGAGGGAAGATCTTATGAGGAAAGGCTGAGGGACTTGAGGTTGTATTCGTTAGAGAGAAGAAGGTTAAGAGGTGACTTAATTGAGGCATACAAGATAATGAGAGGATTGGTTAGGGTGGACAGTGAGAGCCTTTTTCCCCGGATGGTGATGTCTAGCATGAGGGGACATAGCTTTAAATTGAAGGGAGATAGATATAAGACAGATGTCAGAGGTAGGTTCTTTACTCAGAGAGTAGTAAGTGCGTGGTATGCCCTGCCTGCAACCGTAGTGGACTCGCCAACACTAAGGGCATTCAAATGGTCATATGGACGATAAGGGAATAGTGTAGATGGGCTTTAGATTGGTTTCACAGGTCAGTGCAACATCGAGGGCCAAAGGGCCTGTACTGCGCAGTAATGTTCTATGTTCTATGTTCTATGTTCTATGTCAGTGCCTCTCACGGTGGTTCACGATGGGGCCATCTCCATCACCTGCTAGTTACAGAACCCTTCCAATTCTCATTTAATTATCGCAATGGAAATATTTCAAACCAGCTCTAAAATGGATGGGCGACTTGTTCCGGGCTGCGGAGACCAACTTTCCCATGTTAATTTACTTTGGAAACACAATGGGAGGGATTTTGCGTTTCTGTTTTCAGGGGACAGGGTCGTAAGTTCCAAAGCATGGTTTACGCTGATGGGGTTTCCTGTTCCAATTGGTCCTGACCCCTGCCAATGACATTCTGGGAATCTTGATGTCGAACATTCAATACTTTTAAATATAATTATCAGGCCTTCAAGCCTGATAGTCCTTCAACCGTTAAATTGCCCATTCACGGCGGCGTGAGGCCATGTCGATGTGATTCACAACAGGTGTGCCACAACATGCACTTGTCAAGCAGGAAACTACCGTAGGCTGCCAGGTGAGTAAATCCCTCAGAGCGGAGATGGTCATGCCCGGGCAGTACCCTGGCACAGCCCTGGTGCTCCCCAGCAATGCTCCGTGACTGCTTGGGTACTATCCCTGGTACAGTACCGGGGCAGTTCCAGGGCAGGTGTTATGTGGGGGGGGGGAGGCTCTTGTTGCATGGGTGTATGTTCCATGGAGGGGGGTTCCGTGAGGAAGGGTGGTTCAGTGAGGGGGCACTGATGGGGGGGTGTTGTTGAGAGGGAGGGACATTTGCGGGTGGTTTCTATTTGTAATATTTTGCATCAGAGTGCCCTTTGAAGATCAAAGTTGCTGACGGGACGGTCTCCAGCATGATATCGTGCGACCATCCCTTCATTATTTTTTCAGCTATGTGTCGAACAATATGGCAGGAAAATCCACCTTTGTGGCTGGCGGCTTCCTCGCTTATTTTTCCCACCCGCTGGGCCATTCTGCCTATTTTTGAGAAAATTTGACCCATTGAGTGCTGTTTTGCAGGGAAAAGAGGGATCATTACAAGAATGATATAAACAGATTAATTCAAGTCACAAATCTTAATTAAAAGAAAAAGGGCGGGATTCTCCAGTCGCCGACGCCGAAATTGCGTTCAGCGATTGTCTGGAGAATCCCCGTTTGTGCCAAAAACGGGAGAGGCGCCGCTTTTGCGATGCTCCGCCCCCTCAAAAACGGAGTACTCAAAGAGCATGCCGCATGCCGTCGGGACGGCATTAGGGCGTCACCTGAGGCCCTCCCCCGATGCTCCACCCCCGGAGTTCCCAATGGCGTGGAACACTTATCCTTTCATTTTGTGGACCCCGCGTGGCAGCTGTGGACTGAGTCCAGCGTCGCCACAGTCAGGGGGTGGGGGGGGGGGGGGGGTGGGGGAGCTGTTCTGTTGGTGGGGGGGCCTTCGTTGGGAGCTGGGGGGACTGGTGGGGGTTGGTCCGGGGGTGGCGAGGTTGGTTACCGGGGGGGAGTTTTGGCAGGCTGGGTCCGCGGCCTGGCCGGCGCCATGTTGCACGGCGCAGCCGCTGCAGGCCGCTGCCGTGGGCATGCGTGGCCTTGGAGCCGGCAAGTCTCCGGCTGTATCCGCAGGTAAAGCCAGGGGCTTTACGCTGTGTGGCTGCTGGCCCCCCACTGGACGGAAGATCGGTGCAGGTTTTGCGCCTTTTTTCTGGCATAAAATGCCACTGTTCCCACGCCGGCGTCTGCAATTCGGAAAATCCAGCCCGAAGTCTATTTGATTTGGACAAGTCAACTATTAACTCCTGGACCATGAACTGACTTGGGCCAGCTTTCTATATAAACGTGATCCTTGCCGAATCCTCCCATACATGTCTGGTTTTATATATAGATGGGATAAGATTGCGTCATGCTCCACCAGTAAGTCCCCCAAACAGATAGCCAATGTACCTGATTGCGTGTAACTGGGTGGAGAGACAGAGGGTGGGATTCTCCATTTCAGAGACTAGTTGACACCGGGACTGAATCGGTGGACTTTCAATTGGCACTGGTCTTGGAGCAATTCCTGATCCGTTAACAAGCTAGCATCTGCATTACGTGGAACACAATTGATTCCAATTAAAATCTTTGTCCGATTCGCTGGGGATGGAATTGCCACCCGAGAGGCTGACAAGCTGCAGCTGCATACCAGCAACCCATTCCCCACACACACTCATTCCAACTGTTATGGGCCAGGGGTTAGAGAAACCCAAAGTGCATCATGGAGTTCACCTGACCCACAACTTTTAACAGATAGGGAAGCACAAGAGCCCACTCTACAGGGGTGATGCAACAGAGATCTAAAGTGCTTTTAAAACAAAACAATGTTTATTCCATGAATCCAATTAACATTTTATAAACACACAGTAAACATCTGAGCAACTATCAACTCAAATCCTCCCCCAAAGAATACAGTACTCTAGAAGGAACCCAACATCCATAATACAAATACCCTCTTTAACAAAGAAAGCAGGTTTAAATTCTCTACTGAGAGCAGTTACCACTTTTACATTAGCAAGTGATTTGAAGACATCCTTTTTCATGACGAGAGAGATTAAAATTACACCTTGTTTGGTTGGATGCAGCTTCAACTCTTAAAACAAAACTAAAACACAGACACACACAGCTCCAACTCTAAAACGAAACGAAAACACAGACACACGCCAGCTCCAACTCTGAACATGAAACTAAAACACAGACACACACCAACTCTAACTCTGAAAATTAAACTAAAACACAGACACACACAGCTCCAACTCTGAAAATGAAACTAAAACACAGACACACACCAGCTCCAACTCTGAAAATGAAACTAAAACACAGACACACATCAGCTTTTAGCTCAAAGCGAAAGTAAAAAGCCACAGACCAAAACCCAGCTCCACCCACACTCTGACATCACTGCAGCTATTTGATAAACACCCATTTCGAAAGGTATTCTCACATGACACAACCAACAAGATGGCAGCACGGAGAGCAACACCCTGGTTTGCAGTTACTGAGCTGGTGACCCTGTTGGATGCCATGGAGGCGAGGGGGGCCACCCTCTTCCCCAGGGTGGGAAGGAGGCTGCCACCTGTACCCAGGCCTGGTGTGACCATGAACGCTGTGGGCACCACCGCCAGGACCACCCAGCAGTGCCGTTAAAAGCTGAAAGACAGGCTCTGGGCGGCCCCTGGCACTAACGCACGCCCCACAGACTCATAACTCCCATTCCCCACCTAGAGGGCAACCAAACGCCACACACCAACAGTGTGCACAAAGCCCACCCAGCACCACCTGCCAGAATGCATACCGGCCGCCTCACCTCAGCAGAGCGGCAGGCACTTGATTTTGTTCATGGATCCAGAGAGAGGGAAATTGCTGATGTGGAGGTCAACATCGGGTGAGCAAATGAGTCCCTGCTGAGTTGCGGTTCCCCATGGCACGTGTGGCATGATCCTCATATGACCCCCACACCACCCCTTCACCATCCCATCACCAGTGTCATGTGAGAGTACCTTTAAGAAATTGATGTTTAAGCAATGTATCTTTAAGAAATGGAGCTGATCATATTACTGAAGTGATGTCAGAGGGTGGGGGAGCTGAGCTCACTTCTGCTTTTTGAGTTTCAGTTTGGGAACGCAGCTGGGAGTGTCTGTGTGTTTTGCTGTGAGCTGCATGAAGAAACACAGAGCTGGTCTATTGATTTCTGAAATCCAAAGACTATAAATATATTGACTGTACCTAATATTCTCCTATTTTTGAAGGTTTGAAGTCTTTTGGATGTGTAAAGGAACAGTTTGAAGGATTATTTAGTGTTGTAGTCTTTTGGGGTTATCTTTGAAGTAATGGGTGTTAAGATATTCAATGTTTGTTTTAAAAGGGTTAACTTGAGTTCATAGAATAAACATTGTTTTGTTTTAAAAACCATTTGTCCATTTCTGCTGCATCACACCTGGAGAGTACGCTGTGTGCTTCCCACACCACAATCTATTAAAAGTTGTGGGTCGGTTGAACTCCATGAAACACTTTGGGGTTCTGTAAACCCAGACCCATAACAACAACCCCCACACCACCCTTTCACCAGCCCTTTGCCACTTCCTCACCACCCTCTTACAACTCCCACACCACCCTCCCACCACCCCCACACCACCCTCTCACCACCCCCACACCACCCTTTCACCACCCCTTCACCACCCTCTCACCACCTCCACACCACCCTCTCTCCACCCCCACTGCCGACCTGAGCCAGTCACAGAGAGAGGTGGCACAGTCCCAGAGGGATGTGGCACAGTCACTGGGTGATGTGGCACAGTCCCAGAGGGACGTGGCACAGTCACTGGGTGATGTGGCACAGTCCCAGAGGGAGGTGTTCCACTCCTTGTGCTCTATGACGGTGAGCATTGAGGACTGGCAGCGCCAGGAGGCGGGGAGCCTCCAGTTGCACCCCCGTCGCAAGGTGTAGCCCAGGGACCATCAGGCATCCCGAGGAAGAATGAAGTCATGGGTCCCGTGCCGATGACTGCTGCAAGGTTGGTGCCGGACCACCATAGAAGCTCGGATTCCCCCCTCCTGTCCCTGGCACATCTGATGTTCAGCGGGAAGAACAAGTTGGCACTACGCCACCTGGGACATCCAAGCAACTGTCAAGCTAATCCAGTCCCGGTCGCTCCAGAGGGCTGCCATGTCACAGGGCAGGAACCACTGAAGGCCACTTCTACTCCTGACACACCGCCTGGGGATCCACCTAAACGTTGTGTTAGGGCCCGTAAGGCCAGAAAGGTAGACACCAACTAAGTTGATATGGGTGCAGCACACAATGTAGCATTAGGGGCTAGGGCACAAACCTGTCCAGAAATGTTCACCATTTCACAATAAACACCTGTTCACAACTTTTCAACCTGCCTCGGTGTTCTGTCAGGGATGGGCTGCTCTGGGGAACTGGGTGGGGCAGGGGAAGATGGGTGGTCATTAGAGGTGTACTTGGGCTGGGACCCCAGTTCAGCCACCGCTCTCCGCTCTCCCTCTGTGAATCCAAACAGGCGCCGGAGTGTGGCGACTGGGGGATTTTCACAGTAACGTCATTACAATATTAATGTAAGCCTATTTGTGACACTAATAACGATTATTATTATTACTACCACCTTGACGGCCACCAGGAGTTGGTGTCCCCCCCTATGTCCCCACACTTTCTGGTGTGCCATGATCCTGCAGATCTGCCATACGATCCCCGTGCTCAGCTGGATTATTTGACGACATGACCAGTCCGGCAGGTCTTCAAATGACAGGCACTGCCGATACACGCAATGCCTCATGCAGCACCTCGTTCCCACCTCCTCCTTGGTCTATTGGGCGGCTGGCTCTCCATCCTCACCGGCTGGCTCCTGATCCCCTCAGGCAGGATCCACCGCTGTAGGGTCCCTCTCAAGTAACTCCTACTCGTACAGCCTCAGTGCATCCCCCAGGGCTGCAGCGGCTCGGATGAAGGACACCATTCCTGGTTGGATTCTGAAGTCCGTTATCTGCAGGGAGTGATAGGCAGACAAGTTAGCATGGTACATAACCCAGTGCCCAACCAGGTCCAACGGGCTACACGATGGCTTTGGACTGCACTGCAGCCTTTGCCACCGCATGCCCCCTCCTCCTCATCCCCGCTCCCACCACTAACCATTCTCCCTGGCACTCTGCCCTTGCCCTGCACCCCTGGCCCCATCGGTGCTTGGCACAGCAGGGCCCTCTGACCCCGGCACTTGTCCCTGCTGACAGGCACCCATCGCTGCCAGCAGGGGTACTGGTGGCTGTCCCTACCATTGCCAGCGGTACTCTCCATAGCCCCACCCTGCACCCCCCTGAAGGGGCTACTGTGGGTGTTACCCTTGGGAGGGTCCAATGATGCCCCACCCACGGGTTGGGGGGATGCTCTTGGTAGGCCGGAGTAGGGTGCTGGTGGAGTGCGGGAGTGGGAGGGCAGATGGGGGTTTTGATTTGCGGGGGTGGAGGTTGGGGGTGGGGTGCATGGGTGGAAGGGTGGGGGCCCATACAGTCAGTGTCACTCTGTGCAACCACGGGCCATGGTGGGTGGTCACCGAGGTGCACAGATGGATTCCTTGCAGGCTGCGGCAATGGCGGTGTGTGCCTGGAGACCCCAGTCCTGGGGGGTCACTCCAACCCCACGGCCCATCCCCTGGTCACCCTCGTCACTCCCCCGTTGCTCTGCCCGGCCACCACCCCCCCTCCCCCCACCCACACCCTGCCAGCCCTGCAAGCGGCAGGACCGGCAGCCTACAATTGCACCTCAAGGAGCATGTCCTATGTCCGCTCTTTCCCTCAGCAGCCACGGTGCCTGTTACCCGATTTTTAAAACCATAAGTGAAACTCATCATTGATAATGTGAGCTGGACATCTGGTGGGCCAGTGGTTGATGACAACTAGCATGTGTGGGACTTTGCCTAACCAAGGAGGGGCTCTGATGAGGAGTGCTGGAGGTTCGAGGATGCTGCTGTGAGGTTGGGTGCTGGGGACCTGCAAAGTGGCGGAAAGTGTGTTCCATGTGACATTCCACAGGGTGATGGAAAGGTGGAATGCCAAGAGAACAAAAGCACTTAGCCATGCAGGTCATAGTAGGTTATTCATCTTTTTCCTACATTGCACAACCGTCCTCTTGGTCAGGTTGCTGGCACTGACCAATGCTGCCACCATCTGCCAAACAAGATTCATGATCTTGCTGGAGGGCCTCCTGCCAGTCTGAGGGCATATTGCATCCATCAAATGTCTGAGAGCCTCCTCCATAAATCGAGGGGCTGGTTTCCTTGCTGCCACCCTCCTGGCTTGAATCAGTTCAACTGCTGTGGAGTCGTTTAAATGCAGCACCTCCTGCATTGACGTGCTAAGATGACCTCAGGGTGAGTGAATCAGATGTTTTGCACCTCAGGCACAGCGTTTTCCCGTGGGGAAATGTTTTCACAGTACCTGAAGATTGTGTCCAGTTGCGCCATCGGGGCCGGTGGGAATCGCGCCGATTTTCTCGCCGAAAATGACACTCTGGGCATGATTTATTGGGCCATTCGCCATGTGCGCAAATCCCGTTATGGCCATTAAATCTCCTGAAAGGCCCATAATGAGATTTGAGCCGGCTAGATTTCAGTTTGAGTTGTTCCTCACCCCCACTGGTAACCTGATCAGGTTCATGCCCTTTAAATTTTGAATATTTTTACATATACTTACTGAGCTTGATGCAATAACATCCACCCACGCCTTATCCTCCCACCCAGTCAGCATAACATGAGGGTGACATGACCGGGCAGTGCCCTGGCATTGCACCCTTGGCACTGTCAAGTTGGCATTGTCAGGATGCTAGACATTCGGCCAGGTTGTCACTTGGGGGTTCCCCTTATGTGTATGGGGGGGCCTGATATTTGTTGGGTGGGGGGTTCATGCATGAATTGTGGTGGGGGACAGAAACTGTGGAGCGGGGTGGGGGCGCTGCAGCTTCGGGGAGGGGGCAGTGCCAGTGAGGGGTGAGCACCCCAATTCTGTTGGGGGTGAGTGGGGGGGTGAGGACGGTGCCATTGCTAATCAGCTCATCCACCCTGCAGCACCAGTCTCATCTAAACAAGCTGAGAAAACTAACTTAAAATGGAAACCAGTAAAACTGGGAAATAAGACAATGATCCGAACTGTTTTCCCTTCTGGGACACGATTTCGATCCTCGTGTCTGTCCACCATTCGATAAGATCAAGCTGTTCTGACTGCAGCCTTGTGGTAATTGTCCGTATAAGAACAGCCATAATGAGTAAGGGTCATGTGGTCTGAACAACCAATCAGCATCTAGCACAGGATTTTCCGAGTGAGAAAGAGTGCACTATGGACAAGCTCAAGACATGCAGCTGATTGTGGTAGTCACCACTGTTTGTATGATACGTATATTAAAGGTAATACGGTAAGGCTCCTGTACTACAGGTACGGGGGTAGATCCCTGCGTACTGGTTCCGCCCAGTAGGCAGAGTCTAAATGTGTGTGCACACCGAGCTGCTACCATTTCTCGTAGCAGCTGCAGGAGGCAACACATCTCTGCTTAATAAAGCCTCGATTACTCTCTACTCTCGTTTCATCGTAATTAATAGTGCATCAATTTATTAAGCAGAGATATTACAGCGATGGATCTACGCATCAAGCCTGATCGCCTACAGCTGCACCCACAAACAGCCAACGCCGCTTCAGCCTTCGACCACTGGCTTGCTTGTTTCGAGAGCGACCTTCGACCCGCGACGGACCAACCCTCGGAAGAACAAAAACTCCGGGTCCTCTACTCACGGGTGAGCTCCAATATTTTCCCCCTTATCCGGGATGCACCTACTTACATGGAAGCAATGGTGCTCCTGAAAGGACATTATATCCGCCCAATGAACATAGAACATAGAACATAGAAAAATACAGCACAGAACAGGCCCTTTGGCCCATGATGTTGTGCCGAACCTTTGTCCTAGATTAATCATAGATTATCATTGAATTTACAGTGCAGAAGGAGGCCATTCGGCCCATTGAGTCTGCACCGGCTCTTGGAAAGAGCACCCTACCCAAAGTCAACACCTCCACCCAACATTAAGGGCAAATTTGGACACTAAGGGCAATTTATCATGGTAAATCCACCTAACCTGGACATCTTTGAACTGTGGGAGGAAACCGGAGCACCCAGAGGAAACCCACGCAGATACGGGGAGGATGTGCAGACTCCGCACAGACAGAGACCCAAGCCGGAATCGAACCTGGGACCCTGGAGCTGTGACGCAATTGTGCTATCCACAATGCTACCGTGCTGCCCTTAAGAACAAATAAATCTACACTATATCATTTTACCGTAATCCATGTACCTATCCAATAGCTGCTTGAAGGTCCCTAATGTTTCCGACTCAACTACTTCTACAGGCAGTGCATTCCATGCCCCACTACTCTCTGGGTAAAGAACCTACCTCTGACATCCCCCCTTTATCTTCCACCATTCACCTTAAATTTATGTCCCCTTGTAATGGTTTGTTCCACCCAGGGAAAAAGTATCTGACTGTCTACTCTATCTATTCCCCTGATCATCTTATAAACCTCTATCAAGGTGCCCCTCACCCTTCTCCGTTCTAATGAGAAAAGGCCTAGCACCCTCAACCTTTCCTCGTACGACCGACTCTCCATTCCAGGCAACATACTGGTAAATCTCCTTTGCACCTTTTCCAAAGCTTCCACATCCTTCCTAAAATGTGGCGACCAGAACTGTACACAGTACTCCAAATGTGGCCTTACCAAAGTTTTGTACAGCTGCATCATCATGAAAAAACTGTACGCCAGGCACCTCCTGTCCACGAGACAGCAACTCCCTGATGAGTCTTTAGACGATTTCTGGCATGCCCTGCACATTCTGGTGAGGAACTGTGATTGCCAGGCAGTTTCGGCAGTCGAACATACTGAACTTTTAATCTGGGAAGCTTTTGTTATGGGCATGGGGTCAGCGTAAGTCCGCCAGCGCCTATTAGAAAGGGGTAAGCTTGACCTTGCGGCAACCAGGCAACCCACGAACTCACTGACTGTCGCCTCCCGTAACGTACAGTCGTACGCCCCCGACCGCAAGGACATCGTGGACCCCACTAGCGGCCGCCCACAGCCAACCCCAAGCCTGCGCCGCACGGCAGCCAGCCAACCCCGGGGGGCCCAAATGCTACTTATGCGGCCAGACAAAGCACCCCTGGCAGCGCTGCCCGGCGCGGAGTGCACTCTGCAAGGCCTGAGGGAAGAACGGACATTTCGCTGCGGTGTGCCAGGCCCAGTCGGTCGCCGTTGTATCCAGGCCCATTGTTCCCACACCCCCCATGTGCGACCCGTGGGCACCGCCATTTTCGTCCCCGCAGCCCACGTGTGGTCTGCGGGCGCCGCCATCTTCTGCCTAGCAGAACACGTGCGGCCCGTGGGCGCCGCCACCTTTACCGCCGCCGGCCGCGTGCACCCTATGGGCGCCGCCATCTTCGGCGCCATTTTGGACGGCGTCTCAGTACCCCTGCTCGTCGAACACCTCATCTGGCCGCTCATCGCCTGCCACCGCCGCCGACCCGCCCGGGGCCACAGCTCCCTCCATCACGCTCGACCAGACCCAGCCACACAACCTCGCAACCGCGACGACGACTATGAAAGTTGATGGGCACGATACATCCTGCCTTTTGGACTTCGGGAGCATGGAAAGCTTCAATCACCCCACTACGGTAAGGCGCTGCTCCCTCGCGGTACACCCCGTTACCCAAAGAATCTCCCTGGCCTCCGGATCCCACAATATCATGACACCAACCTCTGCACTACTCTGCCCTGTTACTCGGCCTGGACTTCCAGTGCAACCTCCAAAGCCTAACTCTAAAATTCGGTGGAGCCCTACCACCCCTCACCGTTTGCGGCCTCACGACCCTTAAGGTCGTCCCACCCTCCCTGTTTGCAAACCTCACCCTGGATTGCAAACCCGTTGCCTAACCCTAGCCCTAACCGTAACCCTAACCCTAACCGTAATCCTAACCCTAACCAGGAGCAGACGGTGCAGTGCCCAGGACAGGACCTTCATCAGGTTGGAGGTCCAGCGGCTACTGCGGGAAAGCATCATTGAGGCCAGCAACAGCCCCTGGAGAGCCCAAGTGGTAGTAGTTAAGACTGGGGAGAAAAACAGGATGGTCATTGACAACAGTCAGACCATCAATTGGTACACGCAGCTCGACGCGTACCCCCCCCTCCACGCATATCTGATATGGTCAGTCAGATTGCACAGTACCGGGTCTTTTCCACAGTGGACCTGAAATCTTCCTACCACCATCTCCCCATCCGCAAGGCGGACCGCCAATACACTGCGTTCGAAGCAGACGGCCGCCTTTGCCACTTCCTTCGGGTTCCCTTCGGCGTCACCAACGTGGTCTCGGTCTTCCAACGTGAGGTGGACCAAATGCTTGACCGGTACGGACTGCGGGCCACCTTCCTGTACCTAGATAACGTCACCATCTGCGGCCACGACCAGCAGGACCACGACGCTAACCTTTTCAAATTTCCCCACACTGCCAAACTCCTGAACCTCACGTACAATAAGGAGAAGTGCGTGTTCCGCACCAACCGCTTAGCCACCCTTGGCTATGTTGTGGAAAATGGAGTTCTAGGGCCCGACCCCGACCGCATGCACCCCTCATGGAATTCCCCTGCCCCCACTGCCCCAAGGCCCTCAAACAATGCCTGGGGTTTTTCTCTTATTACGCCCAGTGGGTCCCTAACTATGCGGACAAGGCCCGCCCACTCATCCACTCCACAGTTTTCCCCCTGATGGCTGAGGCTCGCCAGGCCTTCAACCATATCAAGGCTGACATTGCCAAGGCCGCGATGCACGCGGTCGATGAGACCCTCCCCTTTCAGGTCGAGAGCAATGCACCGGACATCGCTCTGGCCGCCACCCTCAACCAGACAGGCAGACCCCTGGCATTCTTTTCCCGCACCCTCCATGCCTCCGCAATTCGGCATCCTTCGTCGAAAAAGAGGCCCAAGTCATCGTAGAAGCTGAGCAGCACTGGAGGCATTACCTGGCCGGCAGGAGATTCACTCTGCTCACTGACCAACGGTCGGTTGCCTTCATGTTTAATAATACGCAGCGGGGCAGGATCAAAAATGATAAAATCTTAAGGTGGAGGGAGGTTGGAGCTCTCCACCTACAATTACGAGAATTGTATCGCCCCGGTAAGCTCAACGAGCCCCCTGATGCCCTATCCCGAGGTACATGTGCCAGCGCACAAGTGGACCGACTCCGGGCCCGACACGATGGTCTCTGTCACACAGGGCTCACCCGGTTCTTTCACTTCATAAAGGCCCGCAACCTGCTTTACTCCATTGTGGAGGTCAAGGCTGTCACCAAAGACTGCCAGGTCTGCGCGGAGTGCAAAACGCACTTCGACCGGCCAGATCACGCGCACCTGGTGAAGGCCTCCCACCCCTTTGAACATCTCAGCATTGACTGCAAAGGGCCCCTCCCCTCCACCGACCGAAACACGTACTTCCTGAACGTAGTCGATGAGTACTCCAGATTCCCCTTCGCCATCCCATGCCCCGATATGACGTCTGTCCCCGTGATTAAAGCACTCAACATCATCTTCACCCTATTCGGTTTCCCCGCTTACTTCCACAGCGACCGGGGATTCTCCTTTATGAGTAATGAGCTGCGTCAGTTTCTGCTCAGCAAGGGCATTGCCTCGAGCAGGGCGACAGCTACAACCTCCGGTAAAACGGGCAGGTGGAGAGGGAGAATGGGGCTGTTCTTGCCGTTTAAAAATCTCCCGGTCTCCCGCTGGCAGGAGGTCCTCCCCGACGCACTCCACTCCATCCGATCGCTACTCTGCACTGCGACGAATGAAACCCCCCATGAACGTCACCTTGCCTTCCCTAGGAAGTCCACCTCCCAACGTGGCTGGTAGCTCCAGGACCCATCCTCCTCCGCAAACATGTGCGGCTCCACAAGGCGGACCCATTGGTCGAAAGGGTACAGCTGCTGCATGCGAACCCGCAGTACGCCTACGTGACGGCCGCCAGGACACAGTCTCCCTCAGGGACCTGGCACCAACTAGATCCCCACCCATGGCCCCAGACAACTCGACATCCCCCCCCCTCCGATTGCCCTGGCGCCACCCACCCTCCCCCCAGCGCACCTCACTATGGCCCCCGCCGCAGGATGATCCGTCCTCCCACTGGTTCCACCTGGGGATGAAGATGAGGACAACACATTCCCGGAGTCACAGGCGACCAAGGCCTGCATCACCACCGGGACTGCAGTGCTCACAGCGGAGGATCAAGGCACCCGACCAGCTAAATTTGTAAATTTTCAAAAGACTGTAAACATTAAATCCTCACAAACTTGTAAATAGTTTTTCCACCACCCCCGCTGGACTCTTTTTTAACAAGGGGTGAATGTGGTAGTCACCACTGTTTGTATATTACGTGTACTAGAGGTAATACGGTAAGGCTCCTGTACTACAGGTACGGGGGTAGATCCCTGCCTGCTGGTTCCGCCCAGTAGGAGGAGTATAAATGTGTGTGCACACTGAGCTGCTACCATTTCTAGTAGCAGCTGCAGGAGGCAACACATCTCTGCTTAATAAAGCTTTGATTACTCTCTACTCTCGTCTCGACGTAATTGATAGTGCATCACTGATAAAGCAACCTTATGAATAAAGTTTGTTTCTTCAATTGAAGAAGCCTCCTGGAGTACATCTTGACAGACCTCAACTACACATTCCCACCCATATTAATGCTCTGGGGATATTGGTTCAAATCTCACCAAGGCAATTGCTGGATTGGTAAAACCTGGAATTAAAAGCTAGTCTCAGTAATCGCAGCCATGAAACAATTGCTGACTTTTGTAAAAGCCCATCTGGTTCGTGAATCTCCTTTCGCGAAGGAAATCTGTTGCCCTTAGTGACTCCAGACCTAGAGTAATGTCATTGACTCTTGACTGTCTTTTTTAATGGCCTTGCAAGCTAAAGGCAATTAAAGATCATTGAGTCAAATCCCCACAGTGCAGAACGTGTCATTTGGCCCATCAAGTCTGCACTGGATCAATGAAAGAGCACTCCACTCACCTTATCACCGTAGCTCCACACATTGATCATAGCCAACCCATTAACCTGCATCTCTTTGGACTGTTCCACCTGGAGGAAACCCACGCAGACATGGGGAGAAAATGCAAACCCCAGACAGACAGTCACCCAAGGCCGGAATTTAACCCGGGTTCTTGGGCCAACCCATTAACCTGCATCTCTTTGGACTGTTCCACCTGGAGGAAACCCACGCAGACATGGGGAGAAAATGCAAACCCCAGACAGACAGTCACCCAAGGCCGGAATTTAACCCGGGTTCTTGGCGCTGTGAGGCAGCAGTGCTAACCGCTGTGCCGCTGTTGCCGGCTTTGTCAGTGACAGGCACATCCTGTGGTATTATCAGGTATTGCGGTACCTAAGAGGCTGATGACCATTGGTTAAACCTAGGAGTTTATCATTGGCTGTTGATACGTGGCTCCGCCCTGACAGGCGGAGTATAAGAACTGGTGCTGTCCCAGCAACCTTCACTTTCTGTACCGAAGCTGCTGGGAACAAGTTCTAGTCGATTAAAGCCTTCAGTTATGAAATCACTTTGTCGTGAGTGTAATTGATTGTGCATCAATTTAATCGACTAGACTTAAGATGGAAGAATGGATCTCTGAATCAAACCGGAGTGCCTACAACTCAGCCCCCACGTGGAGAACTCGGCTGCAATATTTAAACACTGGCTGGCGTGCTTTAAAGGCGACCTCGAGACGGCCGGAGGCACCGCCTCAGAAGGACAGAAAATGCATCTCCTGCGCTCAGGGGTCAGCCCTGGGATCTACACCCTTATCGAGGAGGCGGAGGACTATGATGCCGCGATCGAACTGTTAAAAGGACATTATATCCGCCCTGAAAATCAGGTCTACGCACGTCACCTGCTTGCAACTAGACGGCAAAGCCCCGGGGAATCGTTGGAGGATTTCTACCGGGCGCTACTGGTGCTGGGCCAAAACTGTGGCTGCCCGCAAGTTTCGGGGAGCGAGCACACGGAACTTTTAATTAGGGATGCCTTCGTAGCAGGTATGAGCTCCTCAGTGATCCGCCAAAGACTCCTAGAAAAGGACACCCTGGGACTTAGAGAGGCACGGGCCCTGGCAGGGTCCATGGACGTAGGCTCCCAAAACGCGCAGTCCTATGCGCCCGACCGCGTGGCGGCCCCCTGGCCTGCGTGGCACCCCACAGCGTCAGCCCCACAGACCTTGCCCCTTCCCCCGCACGCATGCGCGGCAAAATGGCCCGCTAACGCCGCCGGGCCCCAATGTTTCTTCTGCGGGCAGGCTGCCCGGCCCGCACCGCCACCTGCAAAGGGTGCGGCAAGAAGGGCCACTTTGTGGGGTCTGCCAGGCCCGCGCCGTGGCCGCGGTCTCCAGCGACTCTGGACCGCCGCGGCAACCCCCTCTTCAGGCCCCGACTGGCCAGCGCTCACCGCCACCCCCCCTATCCTAGGGCCACGTGCGACCCACAGGCGTGGCCATCTTGCCCCCCGGACACCACGCTGGACGGGTGGGCGCCGCCATTTTGTCCATCCCCGCCGCCATCTTGTCCATCCCCGGCCACCATGTGCGACCCATGGGAGACGCCATCTTGGATGGGGCCCCAGGCCCCCAGCACGGCCGACTACACGCTGCCCGATCAGAACTCGCAACTGCTGCACCTGGCCTCGGTGACACTGGACCAAAGTCGACCTCGGACACTCGCAACAGCAACAACGACGGTCTTCATCAACGGCCACGAGACGTCTTGCCTGATTGACTCTGGGAGCACGGAAAGCTTTGTTCACCCCGACACGGTAATGCGCTGTTCACTTGTTACCCACCCTGTAAACCAAAGGATCTCCCTGGCCTCCGGGTCACACTCGGTGGAGATAAAGGGGTTCTGCCTAGCGAACCTCACTGTCCAAGGCAGGAGATTCAACAATTTCCGCCTTTATGTCCTGCCGCACCTCTGCGCGGCTACCCTCCTGGGATTGGACTTCCAATGTAACTTGCAAAGCCTGACCTTTAAATTCGGCGGCCCTATACCCCCCCCTTACTGTCTGCCGCCTCGCGACCCTTAAGGTCGACCCGCCTTCCCTGTTTGCGAACCTCACCCCGAATTACAAACCCGTCGCCACCAGGAGCAGGCGGCACAGTGCCCAGGACCGGCCCTTCATCAGGTCAGAGGTCCAAAGGCTACTGAGGGAAGGGGTCATCGAAGCGAGCAACAGTCCCTGGAGAGCTCAAGTACTGGTGGTAAAGACCGGGGAGAAACATAGGATGGTCATTAACTACAGTCAGACCATCAACAGGTTTACGCAGCTGGACGCGTACCCTCTCCCCCGTATAGCCGACTTGGTAAACAGGATCGCGCAATACAAGGTCTTCTCCACGGTGGACCTCACGTCCGCCTACCACCAGCTACCCCTCCGCACTAGTGACCGCAAGTACACTGCCTTCGAAGCAGATGGGCGGCTCTATCAATTTTTAAGGGTTCCCTTTGGTGTCACTAATGGGCTCTCGGGCTTCCAGCGAGAGATGGACCGAATGGTTGACCGGTACGGCTTACGCACAACGTTCCCATATCTGGATAACATCGCCATCTGCGGCCATGACCAGCAGGACCACGACACCAACGTTCGCAGATTTCTCCAGACCGCGAAAATCCTTAACTTAACGTACAATAAGGATAAATGCGTATTTAGCACCGACCGTCTAGCCATTCTAGGCTACGTAGTGCGAAATGGAGTTATAGGCCCCGACCCTGAGTTCATGCGCCCCCTTATGGAGTTCCCCCTCCCTCACTGCCCCAAGGCCCTGAAGCGCTGCCTCGGGTTTTCCAGTTATTACGCACAATGGATCCCTAACTACGCAGACAAAGCCCGACCCCTAATCCAGTCCACAACCTTCCCCCTGTCGACGGAGGCCTGCCAGGCCTTCAGCCGCATCAAAGCGGGACAGCACGGTAGCATTGTGGATAGCACAATTGCTTCACAGCTCCAGGGTCCCAGGTTCGAGTCCGGCTTGGGTCACTGTCTGTGCGGAGTCTGCACATCCTCCCCGTGTGAGCGTGGGTTTCCTCCAGGTGCTCCGGTTTCCTCCCACAGTCCAAAGATGTGCGGGTTAGGTGGATTGGCCATGCTAAATTGCCCTTAGTGTCCAAAAGTGCCCTTAGTGTTGGGTGGGGTTACTGGGTTATGGGGATAGGGTGGAGGTGTTGACCTTGGGTCGGGTGCTCTTTCCAAGAGCTGGTGCAGACTCGATGGGCCGAATGGCCTCCTTCTGCACTGTAAATTCTATGATAATTCTATGAAAGCAGACATTGCAAAGGCCACGATGCGCGCCATCGACGAGTCCCTCCCCTTCCAGGTCCAGAGCGATGCGTCCGACGTAGCTCTGGCTGCCACCCTCAACCAAGCGGGCAGGCCCGTGGCCTTCTTCTCCCGTACCCTCCATGCTTTCGCAATTCGCCATTCCTCTGTCAAAAAAGAGGCACAAGCCATAGTTGAAGCTGTGAGACATTGGAGGCATTACCTGGCCGGCAGGAGATTCACTCTCCTCACGGACCAACGGTCGGTTGCTTTCATGTTCGATAATGCACAGCGGGGCAAGATTAAAAACGACAAGATCTTGCGGTGGAGGATAGAACTCTCCACCTTCAACTACAAGATCTTGTACCACCGGGGAAGCTAAACAAGCTTCCTGATGCCCTGTCCCGCGGCACTTGTGCCACTGCACAAATGGACCGCCTCCGAGCCCTCCGCGAGGACCTCTGCCACCCGGGGGTCACTCGTTTCTTCCATTTCATCACGACCCGCAACCTGCCCTACTCCATCGAGGAGGTCAGGACAGTCACCACGGACTTCCAAATCTGCGCGGAGTGCAAACCGCACTTCTACCGGCCAGGGAGGGTGCACCTGATAAAGGCTTCCCATCTCTTTGAACGCCTCAGCATGGACTTCAAAGGCCCCCTCCCCTCCACCAACCGCAACACGTATTTCCTGAATGTGATTGACGAGTACTCCCGGTTCCCATTCGCCATCCCCTGCCCAAACATGACCGCAACCACCGTCATCAAGGCCCTCCAGGGTATCTTTACACTGTTCGGTTTCCCGCGTACATACACAGTGATAGGGGATCCTCCTTTATGAGCGACGAACTGCGTCAATTCCTGTTCAGCAGGGGCATTGCCTCAAGCAGGACGACTAGGTACAACGCCCGGGGAAATGGACAGGTGGAGAGGGAGAACGGAATGGTCTGGAAGACTGTTCTACTGGCCCTACGGTCCAGGAATCTCCCAGTCTCCCGCTGGCAAGAAGTCCTCCCGGTGGCCCTCCACATCATCCCTTCGCTGCTCTGTCCAACTACCAATCAGACACCTCATGAACGTCTCCTTGTTTTCCCCAGGAAGTCCTCCTCCAGGACCTCACTCCCAACCTGGCTAGCGACACCCGGACCCATCCTGCTTCGGAAGCACGTGCGGGCGCACAAGTCGGACCCGTTGCTCAAGAGGGTCCACCTGCTGCACGCTAACCCCAGTATGCCTACGTGGCATTCCCTGACGGCCGGCAAGATACGGTCTCCCTACGGGACCTGGCGCCCGCCGGAACCCCATGTACACCCGAACCATTACCCCCAGCCCCATCCCCCCACAACACCTCACTGGAGGGTCAGTACTCCCGCAGCTCCTGCCTAGTACCGCCCACCCACCGACGCTACCCTACAGGTGTCCCCCCACCCCCACCCCGTGTCAACCGTTTGCCCCAACAGCGCCGCCTGGGGGTGACGAAGCTGCCAGGGAGGCCGAAACCACGCTCCCGGAGTCGCAACCACTGGGAGCCCCACCAAAATCACCACCGAAGCCCAGACGATCCAGAAGGACGACCAGGCCACCCGATCGACTGATTGCTTCGCTGTGACTTTAACCGTGAACGAACACTTTATAAATATTCTCGACAGCTCTGTAAGGAGGTATCACAGTACCTCCATATCTAATCAGGCCATGTTAAAGGCGACTGTTACCACTGGCCACCACCTCCGCCGGACTCTTTTTTTAACAGGGGGTGACTGTGGTATTATCAGGTATTGCGCTACCTAAGAGGCTGATGACCATTGGTTAAACCTAGGAGTTTACCATTGGCTGTTGATACGTGGCTCCGCCTAGAACCGGTGCCGTCCAAGCAGCCTTCACTTTCTGTACCGAAGCTGCTGGGGAACAAGTTCTAGTCGATTAAAGCCTTCAGTTATGAAATCACTTTGTCTTGAGTGTAATTGATCGCGCATCACATCCCATAAAATAATATATGAATAATTTGTCTACCTGCCTGATTTCGGCTGGGTGGTAAGGACAAAACCCACCCCTTTGCTTTTTTATAATTCTAAAGTAACAATTAACTATCAGCATTGTGTACATTGTCTCTTTTTTTCATAAAGCGATGTCATATTGAACAATGTTAAACAAGGTCAACGCTGAAATGACATAAAAGTGCTGCAGATGTACCAGGGGTTTGTAGGAGAAAGGTAAATAACATTTTGGGCAGGACCATTAACAGTCTGCAAAACTAGTCATTTTTGATTCGAGATCCCACCTCAAGTATTATACACTGTTGCTGCTTTGGATGCTGGCTGAACTGCAATGTGTTTCCAGCCTTTAAGATTTTTGTTTCTTTAGTTAAAATTTCCTGCATCTGTATTTTCCCTTTTTTTAAAAACTAGCACTTAGTCTGGCCAGCCTGATAAATGAAAGGGCTCTCGATACGAAAACATCCTACTGGGAGTGGATGAAGAAAAGGTGAAAAAAACTGCATAAAAGCTCATAGGTTGGAGTTTGCTTTTGCAGTACTGTTATTAGTGGCTGTACTAACGACTGTGACTCATACAATCCCAGCCTCTCAGCTGATTGAGAGTCTATGGTGACTAACAATTGGAAGCAGTGAAAAGAAAATACAGAAAACACAAAGAAATCAATGAATAAAGCGCAATCTAAAGGAACTGGGGAAGAACAAAAAGATTGGCCACATGTTAAAAAGATTTCAGCTTGAATGACAGTGAGAAAGGAAAGCGTAAATTATTTGCAAATCTAGCTTTTTAATGCCTTTGTAATAGGTATCTAACGTGATTTTAACTGCGCATCAGTATATAATATCCTTTCATGATGAGTGGAAACAAACAATCAGATAAACTCAATATAATGTAATAAAGCATCACTGAAATCAAACAAAACAAACTTAAAGATTTACAGCATCTCAGTTGAAAATAAATTCTGACTTTACAAGTAAATTGCTTCAAAAATAGGAAGAAGGCATTTCAAAATGGCATTTAAGTGCCAACATCTGGACATCCTATCTCCAGCCAGGTTGGTGAAAATGTAAAACTCTTTGAAAAGCCTGGCCATTTAACTGTTTCCTGCTAACCTGTGCAAGTGATCTATGAGAGGAGCAGTGGGCAAGTAGACATTTCTATTCTGATTAAGAAGTATGAAGTCGGTGCTCCAAATTCACTCTCACATGTTGAGCTCTTTCTGTGAGTTCAGGTCAAAGTGCACTTCCCCTGCAGTCAGTTTACTGGACGTTCCACCAGAAGTAGTCTGCAAAAACACAGACATGTGGTTGATGTTTGTTGCGGAAGAACAATGTTCATTTGAATTCTCAGGTAAAGAATTCTAAGTTTGTTTCAGTGAGACTGGGAGTTAATCTGGTGGAGGTCTGTCAGGACTGAGCGGACCTTGGTGGGAGGAGGATTCTCAGTGTGAAAACCACGATTATTAATAGTGACACTGACCTACCAGAGAGAATTCTACAGCCTGCAGGTTCTAGTTGAAGACCACCATTAGAAGATTGCTGGCTACAAATACCACTACCTCGTCAGCAAAGAACCATTTCATGCCCTTTTAATCCCTGTTATTTTCAATCCTTTCCCTACCCTCACCATATGTCTGTTTTGTGTGTGGCTGGGTGGAGGGTGGGACGGGGTTTGGGGAATAGTTAGATTAGCAGACCATTGTTCCATTCTTACCATTATACCTTGTTATAATTAAACAGTTTATTTTTATATTTTGCTTGCAAGTCTGGTGCCAGTAACTCATTGGAACAGTCAAGGGTAACAAATCTCAGGAAAATACACTAATTATTGGATAATTCACTTGTGTTGAGTCTCCAGAGCCTGTGGGGCTGGAATTGACTACGCACTCACCCAGGGGTGTCGTAACATGACCCACAGTTTGGGAAGAGCTGCGTTAAGCCCACTTTCTGTCCACAAATGTTAACTTACCTGAATGTTTCCAGCATTTTCTGTTTTTATTTCAGATTTCCAACATCTGCATTATTTTGATTTTTGCTTCAGAGGACGAAGAATCACATTTTATTTGATAGCTTGCTTGGTTCTAATCTAATAGGAGTCATATTGATTTAATACCTTCAAAACAAGCAGACATTTCTTCAAGGAACATGGCACAAAATGGTGCAAGAGGGCAGTGGATAAACAACAGAAAGGAAATAGTGTCAGGGTAAGTATTCAATTTTGCGAGTGAAAATCATTGATCACAGCAACTGGGCAAATAAAAAGTTACCTGATTTGATCAATTCCTATGTTTTGTATTTGACAATGGGATAAGCTGATTACAGATGTCAATGCGTGTCCTTTCATGGGATAAAATCTCAATAAATATGAAAACCTCATATGAAACATGAATATGAAATGTTCACATTCTGCCACACCACATAACAACCTGGTGAGATATTGGACACATGCACAGTCTGATTCCATGAATTTTCTGTCAACTTGCCAGTTTATCAATATAGACAAAGAGATAAAAGGGACAGCTGTGTGCTGTAATATTGCCAATAGTGAGAAAAGCTGTCAAGCAGCATCCCTCGCTGAGTCATAGCTACACAATGTGGTAAAGTCACCTGGTTAATAAACGACAGGCCCAGGATACAACTCTGGGACAAGGGGTTCAAATCCCACTATTGCAGGTGGACTTCAAATTCAATTAATAAATTTGTGACCATGGCAACTGTCACCAGTTATAAAAGATCATTTGGTTCACAGGCAACCTTTAAGGAAGAACATCGATCATTATTCATTCTGCCCAGCCTCACAGCAAACTGGTTGAATATTAACGGCCTTCTGTGGCCGAGGAAGCTATTCAGTTCAAGGGCAATTAGGGATGGGCAAAAAATGATGCCCACATCATAAGAATGAATAAAATACACAATTCATGATTTTCCATCTCTCCATTTTAATTGTCATCACAAGTAGTAGCCATGTTTCAAGGCCAGTCTGTCTGGAGTTTAGAGAGCAGCTGAATTTGTACTGTGTTGCTTTTGTTCATTAAAATATTAATAATAAACCTTCTTGCTGAGATTCTCACCATGTCATGTCTATTTTCGGGGTGGCAGTTTTGACACTCCACTCAATAATATTTATTTTTGTGGTTACCCATATTGACTTATTCACCATGGACAGTTCCCTGAAAATAAATCACTTATAAGGACAAAGAAGTTGTAACTATTCATGTTTATCGTGTTTTAAAGTTCTCAATATTTACATTATTTTTTGTTGTTTGCCAAATAGCTAATCTACACGAGTTTACTGAAGTTCAAATGATTTGGGAAAAAGTTAAAAGCTTTCTGCTAATAAAGATGCATGCATTATTTTCCAGGACCATTTGCCATGGGCACAAGTCCCGTTATGACCGCTAAATCTTGCAAGACGGCCAAAATGGGATTTGCGTTGGTGAGATCTCAGTTTGAGATCTTCCCTGCACTTGCTGGTGGTATGATTACGTTCCCATCCAGAAAGGGGCAAGCATGATTTCCATGAATTTACATGCATTTAAATAAAATTAAATGACTTTCAGCTGTAGCGTCCGGCCCCGTGGAATGTTTCTCGTGACGTCATACCAGCACGGATCACTACTGGTTTTCGAAAACGAACACCAGTCATGATGACCATTCCAAGGGTACGGAGGTGGCTGGAGGCCCTGGATTTGAGGGCCAAGGCTGGCCATTGTCCCCTGCACACTGGCAGAGTCAGGGGGCACTGCCGGGTTAATGCCAGGGGTTCAAGGAGGTGGGCAAAGATGTGGGAATTGCCATGGGGCACTGCTGGGGGTAACCCTCCTCCGTTGTGAGAGGGGTATTCCCTTTATGTGTGGTGGGGGAGAGAGCTATGTGCCACCAAATGTTCGGGAGGGAGAGCGCCCCCCGCCCTCCCCGATAATTCTGTGGTGGCAGGGCACCCTAAAGCTTGTGGGGAGTCTTTCCTTGATGTGGACGGTTAGAAGGGAGATTATTTTTCTCTCAGATTTGGGAACCCTTTAAGGCTGGTGCTCCAATTCCTATGTTGCCAAACTTTCTGGTTCTATTGTCCTGCCCTACAAGCTGCTTCATGTCTCCACGATGCTCCAGCCCTCTCAGCTGGGAGTCACGCGGGCGTGAGTTCATGCAAGCATTTACAAGAGGGACTCAGGAGCCAATGCTGTTGAGAGGGAACAGGGAGGTAAGAAAACATTTCCAACATTTTGGGTTTGCTAGGGTGTGTATGCCTGGACCTCAGGGAGTAGCAGGGAACAGCTTTGGAGCAAGTACGTGGACTTGAAGTGTCCCCCTTGGGATCGGGGTGCCATGGCTGAGACCTCCATTGCTGCATTCATTCATGTAAACCCACCACCTAGCTGCAAGTTCCTGGCTCCTGGCTGTTGAGGTTGCTGACTGCTGACAGTATCCTGCAAATGCTCTGAGGAATCCCCACCCAGGCCGCCCTCTGAAAACCCTCATAGCCCAGCAGCATCTACAAGCGGATAGGCATGGCCATGCTCAATCGCCGGCCCACCAGATGTCAGCACTCCTCAGTGCACTCCTTAGAAGTGCAGCCTCACAGCAGAGGAAGCAGGGGATTAGCAGAGCTCACTCCAAACAAAGGACAAAGAAGCTTTGCGCAGGTCAAAGAGACACAGCCTGAGTGAGTGAGACACAGACAGAGTGAGAATTTGAAACTTGGTAATTTGGTGCAGTGAGGTAATTCGGTGAAGAGTGGGAGAAGGTGCTTCTTCCCGACTGTTTTGGTCTCTCTCTTTCTTCGGGCCTAATTTCGGGAGCCGTTCGGAGGAGGAGGAACAGTCTCCGTGAGTATAAAAACCTAACGGTAACTTCCTGTTTTCCAGTTTTTTCCCCCAAAAGTGACATCAGAGGGAAGCTGTGACCTGATTGGTTGATAGCAAATCTGCCCCAAATTAAAAAAAAAACACAGCTAAACTCGTAAACTTAAATTAAACTAATTAATTAATTAGTGATGGCTGGTCAGGTGATGTGCTTGAGCTGCTTGATGTGGGAGCTGACAGATCCCATTGCGAGCTGCAGCGACCACATCTGCAGTAAGTGTTGGCTGCTCGAAGAGCTCCGGCTCAGAGTTGATGAGCTGGAGTCTGAGTTTCAAACACTGAGGCACATCCGGGAGGGGGAGACTTACCTGGACACTGTATTTCAGGAGGCAGTCATACCTGTCAGAGTAAGTAGTTTAAATCCTGCCAGTGGCCAGGGACAGCAGGGTGTGACTGCAAGTCAGGCAGGTAAAGGGAACGAGCAGTCAGGAACTCAGGAGCCTCAGCCCTTGACTCTGTCCAACAAGTACGAGGCACTTGCTCCCTGTGTGGATGGCGAACAGGGCTGCAGGAAGGATGAATCAGCTGACCAAGGCACCATGGTTCAGCAGTCCATTCAAGGGGAGGGAGTAAATAGGCAAGTTGTAGTTGTAGGGGATTCTATTATCAGGGGGATAGATAGTATCCTTTGTGAGCAGGATAAAGAGTCCCGCATGGTATGTTGCCTGCCCGGTGCTAGGGTGCGGGACATCTCTGATCGGCTTGAAAGGATACTGCAGAGGGAGGGGGAGGATCCAGTTGTTGTGGTCCATGACGGTACCAACAGCATAGGCAAGTCTAGAAAAGAGGACCTGTTTAGAGATTATAAAGAGCTAGGATTCAAATTAAAAAACAGGTCCTCAAGGGTCATAATCTCCGGATTACTGCCCGAGCCACGTGCAAATTGGCATAGGGAGGCAAGAATAAGGGAAGTTAACACGTGGCTGAAAGAGTGGTGTGGGAAAGAGGGGTTCCTTTTCATGGGACACTGGCATCAGTTTTGGGACAGGGGGACCTATACCGTTGGGATGGTCTCCACCTGAACCGAGCTGGGACCAGTGTTCTGGAAAAAAAGAGTAAATAGGGTGGTCAATAGGACTTAAAACTAGAGATTGGGGGGGAAGGGAAAGTCAGGGAACCAAGAGGTGAAGTAATCAGTGGGAGGCGTAGCTGCTTAGGAATACAAAAAAGCACGAAAAGACAGACTCAGGAGAGGTTACGATAGTCCACATCCCACAAAAGATGACCAAGTGTATGGAAAGGCTCAGTAAACCATGGTCCACCACACTAAGAAAACAAAAAGGGTCGGTCAATAGAGAATTAAAGGTGCTATATTTAAATGCGCGCAGTGTACGGAACAAGGTAGATGAGCTTGTGGCCCAGATTGTGACTGGCAGGTATGATGTGGTAGGCATCACAGAGACATGGTTGCAGGGGCTTCAGGATTGGCATTTAAACATCCAGGGATTCACAACCTATCGAAAAGACAGAGAGGTGGGCAGAGGGGGTGGGGTTGCCTTGTTAATTAGGAATGAAATTAAATCAATAGCACTAAACGACATAGGGTCAGATGATGTGGAGTCTATGTGGGTAGAGTTGAGGAACCACAAAGGCAAAAAAACCTAATGGGAGTTATGTACAGGCCTCCTAACAGTGGTCAGGGGCACAAAATGCACCACGAAATAGAAAGTGCATGTCAGAAAGGCAAGGTCACAGTCATCATGGGGGACTTCAATATGCAGGTGGACTGGGTAAATAATGATGCCAGTGGACCCAAGGAAAGGGAATTCATTGAATGTTTACAGGAGGGCTTTTTGGAACAGCTTGTGATGGAGCCCACGAGGGAACAGGTCATTCTGGACTTAGTGTTGTGTAATGAGCCAGACTTGATTAAAGATCTTAAAGTAAGGGAACACTTAGGAGGCAGTGATCATAATATGGTAGAATTCAATCTCCAATTTGAAAGAAAGAAGGTAGAATCAGATGTAAAGGTGTTACAGTTAAATAAAGGGAAATACAGGGGCATGAGGGAGGAACTGATGAAAATCGACTGGGAGCAGAGCCTAGTGGGAAAGAGAGTAGAACAGCAATGGCAGGAGTTTCTGGGAGTAATTGAGGACACAGTACAGAGATTCATCCCAAAGAAAAGAAAGGTTATCAGAGGGGGGATTAGGCAGCCATGGCTGACAAAGGAAGTTAGGGAATGCATCAAAGCAAAAGAGAAAGCCTATAATGTGGCAAAGAGTAGTGGGAAGTCAGAAGATTGGGAAGGCTACAAAAACAAACAGAGGATAACAGAGAGAGAAATAAGGAAAGAGAGGATCAAATATGAAGGTAGGCTAGCCAGTAACAGAAGGAATGGTAGTAAAAGTTTATTTAAATACATTAAAAACAAACGGGAGGCAAAAGTAGACATCGGGCCCCTCCAAAATGACGCTGGTAATCTAGTGATGGGAGACAAGGAAATAGCTGAGGAACTAAATAAGTACTTTGCGTCAGTCTTCACAGTAGAAGACATGAGTAAATCCCAACAATTCAGGAGAGTCAGGGGGCAGAGTTGAATATGGTAGCCATCACAAAGGAGAAAGTGTTCGGGAAACTAAGAGGTCTAAAAATTGATAAATCTCCGGGCCCAGATGGGCTACATCCTAGAGTTCTAAAGGAGATAGCTGAAGAAACAGTGGAGGCTTTAGTTATGATCTTTCAAAAGTCACTGGAGTCAGGGAAAGTCCCAGAGGATTGGAAAATCGCTGTTGTAACCCCCCTGTTCAAGAAGGGAACAAGGAAAAAGATGGAAAATTATAGGCCAATTAGCCTAATCTCAGTTGTTGGCAAGATTCTAGAATCCATTGTTAAGGATGAGATTTCTAAATTCTTGGAAGTGCAGGGTTGGATTAGGACAAGTCAGCATGGATTTAGTAAGGAGAGGTCGTGCCTGACAAACTTGTTAGAGTTCTTTGAAGATATAACAAATAGGTTAGACCAAGGAGAGCCAATGGATGTTATCTATCTTGACTTCCAAAAGGCCTTTGAGAGGGGCTGGTTTAGCACACTGGGCTAAATCGCTGGCTTTGAAAGCAGACCAAGGCAGGCCAGCAGCACGGTTCAATTCCCGTACCAGCCTCCCCGAACAGGTGCCGGAATGTGGCGACTAGGGGCTTTTCATAGTAGCTTCATTTGAAGCCTACTTGTGACAATACACGATTTTCATTTTTTTTTTCATAAGGTGCCTCGCGGGAGACTGCTGAGTAAAATAAGGGCCCATGGTATTCGAGGCAAGGTACTAACATGGATTGACGATTGGCTGTCAGGCAGAAGGTAGAGAGTTGGGATAAAAGGTTCTTTTTCGGAATGGCAACCGGTGACGAGTGGTGTCCCGCAGGGTTCAGTGTTGGGGCCACAGCTGTTCTCTTTATATATTAACGATCTAGATGACGGGACTGGGGGCATTCTGGCTAAGTTTGCCGATGATACAAAGATAGGTGGAGGGGCAGGTAGTATGGAGGAGGTGGGGAGGCTGCAGAAAGATTTAGACAGTTTAGGAGAGTGGTCCAAGAAATAGCTGATGAAATTCAACGTTGGCAAGTGCGAGGTGTTGCCCTTTGGAAAAAAGAATAGAGGCATGGACTATTTTCTAAACGGTGACAAAATTCATAATGCTGAAGTGCAAAGGGACTTGGGAGTCCGAGTCCAGGATTCTCTAAAGGTAAACTTGCAGGTTGAGTCCGTAATTAAGAAAGCAAATGCAATGTTGTCATTTATCTCAAGAGGCTTGGAATATAAAAGCAGGGATGTACTTTTGAAGCTTTATAAAGCATTAGTTAGGCCCCATTTAGAATACTGTGAGCAATTTTGGGCCCCACACCTCAGGAAGGACATACTGGCACTGGAGCGGGTCCAGCGGAGATTCACACGGATGATCCCAGGAATGGTAGGCCTAACATACGATGAACGTCTGAGGATCCTGGGATTATATTCATTGGAGTTTAGGAGGTTGAGGGGAGATCTAATAGAAACTTACAAGATAATGAATGGCTTAGATAGGGTGGACGTAGGGAAGTCACTTTAGAACAGAGATGAGGAGAAATTTCTTCAGCCAGAGAGTGGTGGGTCTGTGGAATTCATTGCCACAGAGGGTGGTGGAGGCCAGGACGTTGATTGTCTTTAAGACAGAAGTTGATAAATTCTTGATTTCTCGAGGAATTAAGGGCTATGGAGAGAGAGCGGGTAAATGGAGTTGAAATCAGCCATGATTAAATGGTGGAGTGGACTCGATGGGCCGAATGGCCTTACTTCCGCTCCTATGACTTATGGTCTTATGGACACATGCCCTTTGGCCGCTTGAACCCTCCCTGGCACACAGCCCCTCTCACAGCGAATGCTTCAGCACTGACACTACCAGCCCCAATCTCCAATCCCCACCTGTCCACTGTGTCCCTGATATCATCCATCCCGCCCCGGCCAGGAAACCTTCTCAGCTTCCTGTGGTGTTAAACCAAGGCTTCACATAACACCACAACTAGGGTACCAGCAAACACACACATCCCTCATTCACCCTCATCTATTGGACCTGCTGGTACCCCAGGATCTTATTATGAAGTCGAACAGCTGCATAATAGGAACATTTCCACCATACAACCAGTTACCATCCTCCTGGTAGGGCAACACAAGGCTCACCCAATGAGGAGACCCAAAGCAGACCAAATTGGGAGAAACAGGACAGAGGCCACAGAGTCTATCGGGAACACAGGTTGCGGCAGTCACTGGTACCCCTGTTGAGACGGACAGGTGCTAAGGGTAGAGACTACCCACATCACAGGCTGGGTGCCAATCACTGTTGAGGATAGGGGTGCAGTGTGGCCTACATCATCCCAAAGGGATGTGGCATTGGGAGGGGGGGTTGGACTTGTTGAGGGTGGTGTAACAATACAACTCAGGGTGACCATGTAATCTAATGGCATTGGATAGTTAAGGGAATCCTTATCTTGTTGACATTCTCTGTCTCTTCCCCTCCCCCGCAGAGACGTGGATCTCAACCACGGTCAGTGATGATCACTGTCTACCTGGTCGCTGCTGCCGTTATGGATGCATGGCGGCGAGAGCATCAGGGCCAGCCCAGGGAGGATCCTGCACAAAAGGAGCCTGCCCCAGAAGAGCAGGGGCCAGTTGGTGAGGCTCAAGTGCCGGCCGTCCAACAGGCCGAGGAGGAGATGTGAAGGAGGCACTGCCTCAGACCCTGTGTATAGCGTCAGCACCTTCGAGGAGCAGCCAAAGGATGATGGCCACTCGCTTGTAAATGAGCATCGTCTCAAAATGCTGCTTCTCATTGTCTGACAAAGTCTGACTACTGTCTTTAAGATAATGCATGGATGATCGCTGCATGTGTGATGATGATTCCTTCTCATGAGCCCAAAAATGTTTGGGTGGGGTGGGGGGGGGGGGGGGGGGGTTGTTTATGGAGATGGTGACCGGTTCGCACTTATTCACTGGGAATGCTGTCATCCCAGGTGGTTTCACACTGCTCCCTTTTCAGTTTTGACCTGCCACATCTCAATGAGGGTGTAACCATGTGGGATGGTTGTGTGGCATTGTCACCCTGCCCTCACCCCCTATTCCCTGCCAGTCCTTCACACCCGTAAGACCGAGGTTACAGACCAATCAAATTGGTCGTGCAAAAGTGTTTCATGGTGAGTATTTACAATAAGTGCTATCTATTATCTACTACACCCGTGCCAACTTAAGTGTCATCTATCTTCTTACTCTTCTGTGGCCTACCGTTACTTCTAGGTTTAAGTCCAGACAACATATTAGAGGTGCAGGCAGGGTGCTGCTTGTCTCACCCTCTGTCCTGTGATACGCCTGGCAGTCGTCCTCTGGATGGCCTGTGCCTGGACATGTCATGAGATTTAACAGTGTCATATGGGTGGATTTGGAAATGCTGAGATGTTCCATCTCACACCTCCACTGCGGGAGGTGTCGGCTTGGGCCCATTATTTCCTCATCCCTACGGTTGCTCACTGGTCCCTGGGCTACTCCATGGGATGAGGGGAGGCCAGAATGAGCTCCAGAGCCATCACAGTCACCCGATATTGCTCGTCCTGGAGGCCCGCCCTTGTCTGAGATATGGTCTTGACACCCTTAAACATGGCACAATGACACTAGGTCATATCCCTCAGTGAGTGAACCATGTCCCTCATAGCCTCAATCATGTCGCTTGCTGCCTTGGTCATGTCCCTCTGTACTTGTAACATGCCCCTCTGTGGCTGGGCAAGGTCAGTTAGCGCCCAGCCAATGCTTTTGATGCCCTCAACCATGACCCGTTGTGAATGGACCAAGCCCGCGAGAACCACAGCAATGTCCATCTGTGCTCGGGACATGTCTGCCTGTGTCTGGGCTCTCCTATCCTGCCCCACAGCCATGGACAGTACAGTACACCCCAAGCCTTGGATATTCTGACACGTGGCTCTGACTTGTTACGCCAAGCTTTCCACCACAGATGCCACCCTTTCAGTTTTGGCCTGGGTGCCACACATCGTCAGCACCGCCTCCTCTGCCTCTGGACTCCTTCAGTTGGACTTGTAGATGCTGGAAAGTTGCTGACACCCCCTCATATAATATAATAGAATCCCTACAGTGCAGAAGGAGGCTATTCAGCCCATCAAGTCTACATTGGCCCTTCAAAAGACAACCCCACCTAGGCCCAACCCCTACCCTATGCCCGTAAACCCATCCACTTTTGGGCATTAAGGGGAGATTTAGCCAATCCATCCAACCTACACATCTTTGTACTGTAGGAGGAAACCAGATTACCCAGAGGACACCCATGCACACATGGGGAGAAAGTGCAAACTCGGTAGAGAGTCACCAGAGTTAAACCCAGATGCTGCATCTCCACCAGTGATGTGATCTTTGCCAGAAGGGCTACACCTGTCTGGGTGACAGCTCTCCGATCATCCGCTCCCTCGGATTTCTCTGTGTCCACCTGATGTGCTGCAGCATGTGTGTGGTGCTCACCAGAGGGTGTCCCAGGAGCCTGATCATTGACATTACCCACCGGGGTGATAGTCTCTTTGATGGCGGATGGTGCTGGTGAAAGCAATGGTGAGGCATCGGTGTCTTCACCAGAGTGGTGCTCCGGGGTGTTCTGAGATCTAGATGGGGGGCTGCGACTCCCGATTGCCCGACCTCGTCTGCTGGCGATCCTGCAAGACAAAAGACATGGGATGATTGGTCTGTGGAGAGGGGTGACTCACTTGCTCTCGGGACATCTGTGTTGCATGGATTCTCACTTGTTTGCCGCATGCCAACTGCCATTGCAGCCAGTGGCCTTGCCTCGGCCGCCCTGCGATTTGCAGGGCGCTTTCCTCTGGGGGAATGTGGACCCAAATATCTCGGGTGCCCCCTCCCGTCCTCTGGTGCTCCTGGCGACTATGGGTTGCCTTATCCTTGGGAACACAGAAAGGACATAGTCAGATGCTGGAAGACGGGTTTTATTGGGGGTCTGTAGCTGGTGATAGGTGCGTGCAAGGCTCCTGGCCAAAGAGCACAATACATTTTGGGGGGTTTCATGGAGGGTGGGCTGTAAGGGAGATGCAGGCAGGTGGGGTGTTGTTGGCCTCTAGGGGATTGGGGGCTGGCGTGAGGGACGGCAGTGATGCCAGTGGCACAGAGTGGCGACTCACCCGAGTTGTGCTAAGGTGGCATTCATCTTCTCTTGGCATTGCATACTGGTCCTCCAGGTGGGGCTGGCAGCACTGACAACCTCTGTCACCTCATCACAGGCTCTGTTGAGAATGGTGGGCTTGAGTCTCCGCCCCACCCTGGGGAAGAGGATGCCATCCTCTCTTCAATGGCATCCAGCATTCTGTGGATCTCTGATTCCGGGAACCCTGGAGCAGGTCTTCATGCATCCATATTCTTTGCTGGAATGACAGTCGGTGGTGAGTGAACTGCTTCAAAGCTGCTCCAGTTTGTCAGGCTTTGAACGCGTATCGCGATTGTAGCGAATCAGACCCCAGCGGGACTGGGAATTGCTTGGGCTGCACGTGGGCAGCGTGCTGACCCATTTGCATCACCTCAATTTTCCTGGCCGGAGCTCCCAACAGGGGGACGCGATTCAACTCCAGCAGCAGTACATGGCCACCAGAACGGAGAATCCAGCCTCTGGTGTGAAAATCTGGCTGTATTTTTAGAGAGAGACACGTCGGTTTTCAGTCAGAGTCTGATACGTTGTTGCCATTGTTTTATAAAATTCCACCCAATATTCTTGAGCTTGAAAAAATGATTTGAGTTGAATTAGAGGGTGCCTTAATAAAAAATATTACCATCATGCAACAAATAACAGGTATCATTTAGATTTTTGATCCACTATGCAACAAATTTTCTTCATTACTTCAATGTATTGCACATTTCTGCAGTTTATGAAAAATTCTGTTTCTGAATAGCACTGAAGAATATTCATACAATAATAATATTAATACAGTAAGAATATTCATTTGATGACTGATGGTTCTAGGAATGTAACATTCTGGCAGACTTACAGTAACGTAGGGCGCCAAATTCATATTAAAAGCAAACCCAATTCCATATAATTTATGATGCAAGTGAACCTGTCAATCTTATGCAAATCAAAGGAAGCTCTAATTAAAAGCAGCAATTATTTGTTCCTCACCATTTCATAAAACCATCGTCTTGAGATTGGGTTTTACTTAAATACTGGTTAATCACCCTTGGCATCTGCATGAGGAGCAGCCAGGTCACGCAAGGTCAAAGGGCAGGTAGATAATTGGACTGAGGCAGGGAAGGTGAAATGAAAAATCGCTTATTGTCACAAGTCGGCTTCAAATGAAGTTACTGTGACAAGCCCCTAGTCGCCACATTCCGGCGCCTGTTCAGGGAGGCTGGTACGGGAATTGAACCGTGCTGCTGGCCTGCTTGGTCTGCTTTAAAAGCCAGCAATTTAGCCCAGTGTGTTAAACCAGTTGATGATGGAGTTAAGATTGAAAAGGAGAATGGGGTAAAGTAGAGGGGGAAAAGTAGAGGAGGAGAGGTGATTGGGGTTAGGGAAGATGGGAAGGAGAGAGAGAGGCGGATTGAAGGAAGCATTGAGAAAAGGGATAGAACAAAGAAATAGGGGGGGTAGAGAGAGAGAAAATGTAAAGGGCAGAGGGGAGAGAGGATACAGGGAGAAGGGAAATGTTGGGAGGTGAGGGGAAAGGTATGGAGAAAGCAAAGATGCATCAATCGGGAGAGCCCAGAATTTCTTTGGGAGGTAGGTGCTGAAAGGGGAGGTTAATCAACTCACTGTCCTGATTTCTCCATGATGAACAGAAGGGGACAGCTGGGTCGTGGTTAGGGTGTGAGAAGCATTTTCAGCAGGAAGTGAAGGTTATATGATAGGTGTGAGATAGGACCTTTAGGGATGGGGCAGGGGCTGGGGCTTACGGAAGGCCTGAGAGCATGCTCAGTCAGCATGTGTTGCCCATCCCCAGTTGCCCTTCAGAAGATGGTGGTGAGCTGCATTCTTGAACCGCTGCAGTCCCTGAGGTGTAGGTGTCAGGGAGGGAATTCCAGGATTTTGACCCAGTGACAGTGAAAGAATGGTGATATATTTCCAAGTCAGGATGGTGAGTGACTTGAAGGGCATGGGGTTGCAGGTGGTGGTGTTCCCAGGTATCTGCTACTCTTGCCCTTCCAGATGCTCGTGGTCGTGGGTTTAAAAGGTGCTGCCTTAGGAGCCTTGGTGAGCCGCTGAGTGCAACTTGTAGATGGTACACACGGCTGCTGCAGTGTATCTGTGGTGGAGGGTTTGAATATTTGTGGAAGGGGTACCAATCAAGTGGGCTGCTTTGTCCTGGATGGTGTTGGAGCTGTACTTATCCAGGCAAGTGGATTCCATTACACTCCTGACCTGTGCCTTGTAAATGGTGGACAGTCTTTGGAGGGTCAGGAGGTGAGTTACTTGCCATAGGATTCCTCACCTTTGACCTGCCCTTGTAGCCACAGTATTAATATGGCTAGTCAAGTTCAGTTTCTGATCAATGGTAACCCTCAGGATGTTGATTGTGGGGGATTCAGTAATGGTAATGCCATTGAATGTCAAGGGGCGATGAATGGATCCTCCCTTGTAGGAAATGGTCATTGCCATGCACTTGAGTGATGTGAATGTAACTTGTCAGCCCAAGCCTGGATATTGTCCAGGTCTTGTTGCATTTGGACATGGACTGCTTCAGTATCTGAGGAGTCGCAAATGGTGCTGAACATTGTACAATCATCTGACCTGATGATGGAAGGGAGGTTATTGATGAAGCAACTTAAGAGGTTGAGCCTTGGACACAATCCTTTTTGAAAATAAATTTAGAGTACCCAATCATTTTTTCCAATTAAGGGGCAATTTAGCGTGGCCAATCCACCTAGGGAGAATGTTCAAACTCTACACGGACAGTGACCCAGGGCCGGGATTCGAACCCGGGTCCTCAGCGCCGTAGCCAATAATGCCAATCACTGTGCACCCTGCTGCCCCTCTTGGACACAATCCTGAAGAACTCTTGCAGTGATGTCTTGGAGCTGGGATGATCCAATCCAATCCAATTGACCTCCAACCATCACAACCGTCTTCCTTTGTGCCAGGTATGACTCCAACCAGTGGGGAGGTTTCCCCTTGATTCCCATTGACTCCAGTTTTGCTAGGGCTTCATGATGTCATACTCAATCAAAAAGATAGAGTGGATGTGGAGAGGATGTTTCCACCAGTAGGAAAAACTAGAACCCGAGGGCACAACCTCAGACTGAAGGGACAATCCTTTAAATCAGAAATGAGCAGGAATTTCTTCAGCCAGAAGAAGGTGAATCTGTGGAACTCTTTGCCGCAGAAGGCCATGGAGGCCAAATCACTAAGTGTCTTTAAGACAGAGACAGATAGGTTCGTGATTAATAAGAGGATCAGGGGTTATGGGGAGAAGGCAGGGGACTGGGGATGAGAAACATATCAGCAATGATTGAATAGTGGAACAGACTCGATGGGCCGAATGGCCTAATTCTATTCCTACATTTTATGGTCGTAAAGATGAATCTGTGAAACTCGTTGCCGCAGAAGGCTGTGGAGGTCTGAGGGTCTTTAAGACAGAGTTAGATAGATTCTGATGCCATACTCGGTCAAATGCTGCATTGATGTTAAGGGCAGTCAGTCTCCCCTCACCTTTGGCATACAGCTCCATTGTCCATGTTTGAATCAAGGCTGTAATGAAGCCACGAGCTGAGTAATCCTGGAGGAACCCAAACTGAGTGTCCATGAGCAAATTATTGCCGAGTAAGTGCTGTTGGATAGCACTGTTGACGACTGCATGTGGCAGGACTGCAGAGCTTAGATTTGATGTGTTTGTTGTGGAATTGTTTAGCTCTGTCTATTATTGCTGCTTATGCTGTTTGGCACACAAGGGGCGGGATTCTCTGACCACCCCCCCTGACCCCTCCCCCCCCCGCCCCCGCCGGGTCGGAGAATCGCTGGGGGGCGGCGTAAATCCCGCCCCGACGCCGGCTGCCGAATTCTCCAGCACCGGAGTTTTGGCTGGGCGGGAGTACTCGGCGACCGCTGCAGCGACCCCCCGGTGATTCTCCGGCCCCGCGATGGGCCGAACGGCCGCCTGTTTTCGGCCGGTCCCGCCGGCGTAAATCAAACCTGTCCGTACCGGCGGGACCTGGCTCTACGGGCAGCCTGCAGAGTCCTCGGGGGGTAGACGCGTGGGGATCTGGCCCTGGGGGATGCCCCCACGGTGCCTGGCCCACGGTCGGGGCCCACCGATCCGCGGGTGAGCCTGTGCCGTGGGGGCACATTTTCCCTCTGCGCCGGCTGCTGTCAACCTCCGCCATGGCCGGGGCGGACAAGATCCCCTCTGCCCATTCGCTGGGATGACACCAGCACCCGCTGGCGCTCCCGTGCATGCGCTAACCTTCGACGCCAGTTGGCGTGGTGCCAAACCCTTCCGTGCCGGCTGGCACGGCGCCAACCCCATCGGCGCCGGCCTAGCCCCTGAAGGTGCGGAGGATTCCGCACCTTCCGGGCGGCCCGACGCCGGAGTGGTTCACGCCACTCCTCGGCGCAGGTATGGCCCACCCCACCGGGTAGGGGAGAATCCCGCCCAAGTTGTCCTGTGTTGTATCTTCACCTCATTTTTCATTATGCCCGCTCTTTCTCCTGGCATGTTCTCCTGCATTCTTCATTGAACCAGGGTTGATCCCCTGGCTTGGTGCTAATGGTAGAGTGCGGGTATGTCAGGCCATGAGGTTGCAGATGATGATTGAGTACAATTCTGAGGATGGCTAGAGAAAGAGTTGGCCCACTCAAGGACAAAGGAGGGAAATTATGTGTAGAACCAGAGGAAGTAGGTGATGTCCTTAATGAGTATTTTGCATCGGTATTCACAAAGGAGAGGGACATTGTAAGTTGTAGCAAACTTATCAATGGACCAAAATGAACTGGACATGTTGGAACAGGACATTCCATTTTAAAACGACAGATTGCTGGACAAACCATGTCTGCAGGCAGACAACTGAATCAAGGCAAACAGGCCATGAGTCATGAAACGGCCCGATCTCATTCAAAGAGGGGCAGTTGAAATGCAAATCACTTGCTGCTTTGGCCAGACGGAACCACAATACTTTAATGGGATAACAATTAAAAGTTTGTCTCCAGTGACCATTGTCAAGAGACGAGCAGAAACCAGAGACATTGCAAGCTTTTTGTAAGGGCACTGATTCAAATCAAATTACATGGTGACACCTTTTGATTGGGGAACTTAATCACTTCCATCCTGTCAACAATCAGAAAGGCTTCCTTTGTCCTGGAACTCACTCTTGGTGATGGATATTGAAGTCCCTCACGCAGAGCATACTCTGCATCCTTGCCACCCTCAGTGCTTCCTCCAAACTGTGTTCAACAGGGAGGAGTACTGATTCATCAGCTGATGGAGGCCGGTACATGGTAATCAGCAGGAGATTTCCTTGCCCATGTTTAACCTGAAGCCATGAGACTTCATGGTGTCCAGAGTTGATATTGAGGACTCACAGAGCAACTCCCTCCCAACTGTACACTACTGTGCCGCTGCCTCTACTGGGTCTGTCCTGCCGGTGAGACGGGACGTACCCAGGAATGGTGATAGTCTGTAAGGTATGATTCTGTGAGTATGACTGTGCCAGACTGTTGGAGAACTGAGACAGCTCTCCCAACTTTGGCACAAACCCCCAGATGGTAGGAAGGAGGACTTTGCAGGGTCGACAGGGCTGGGTTTGCTGATGTAGTTTCCGGTGCCGGGTGGTCTGTCCAGTTTCATTCCTTTTTTGTGTTTTCGTAGAGCTTGAATACAACTGAGTGGCTTGCTGGGCCATTTCAGAGGGCATTTAAGAGTCAACCACATTGCTGTGGGTTTTACACTCACACGTGAGCCAGACCAGGTGAGGATGGCAGATTTCTCTCCCCAAAGGTTATTAGTGAACCAGGTGGGTTTTTAGAACAGACAATTTACAATGGTTTCATGGTTATCATTAGGCTTTTATTTCCAGATATTTTACTGATTTTAAATTCCACTACCTGCCATGGTGGGATTTGAATCGAGGTCCCCAGATCATTATCCTGGATCTCTGGATTATTAGTCCAGCGACAATACCAATACACCACCGCCTCCCATAATATCCCCTAATATAACGATAGTCCTCAATACCGGGGCCCCGCAGGGCTGCGTATTTAGCCCCCCACTATACTCCTTATACACACATCACCATGTGCAAAATTTGGCTCCAACTCCATCTACAAGTTTGCTGATGACACAACCGTAGTGGGTCGGATCTCGAACAACAATAAGTTCAGAAGGGAAATAGAGAACCCAGTGGCATGGTGTAATGACAAATATCTCTCCCTCAATGTCAGCAGAACTAAAGAGATGGTTATTGACTTAAGGAAGCAAAATATCGCACACACCCATCAGCATCAACAGGGCTGAGGTGGAGATGACTTACTGTTTCAAATTCCTAGGTGTGCACACCACCAACAATCTGTCCTCATCCACCCACTTTGATGCTACGACCAAGAAAGCGCAACAGCGTCTATACTTCCTCAGGAAACTGAGGGAATTTGGCATGTCCACATTGACAGATGTACCACATCTGGCTGCATCACAGCCTGGTATGGCAACTGCTCGGCCCAAGGCCGTAAGAAACTACAGAGCCACGAACACGGCCCAGTCCATCACAGGAACCCACCTCCCATCCATTGACACAGTAGCACAGTGGTTAGCACTGTTGCTTCACAGCGCCAGGGTCCCGGCTTGGATCACTGAATATGCAGAGTCTGCATGTTCTCCCTGTGCCTGCGTGGACTTCCGGCGGGCACTCCGGTTTCCTCTCACAAGTCTGGAAAGATGTGCTGTTAGCTAATTTGGACATTCTGAATTCTCCCTCCGTGTACCCGAACAGGAATGTGGGGACTACGGGCTTTTCACAGTAACTTCATTACAGTGTTAATGTCAGCCTACTTGTGACAATAAATATTATTATTACACATCTCACTGCCTTGGGAAAGCGGGCAGCATAATCAAAGACCACTCCCACCCGGGTTATTATCTCTTCCAACTTCTTAGATCAGGAAGGAGATACAAAAGTCTGAGAACACGCACTAACAGATTCAAAAACGACTTCTTCACTGCTGTTACCAGATTCCTGAATGACTCTCTTATGGACTGAACTGATCTCTTCACAAAGGGTGGACCAGAAAATCTTCTCTACCGAGTAGTACTACACTCCGTATGCTCATCTGATGCCTGCGCCTGTGTATTTATGTTGTGTGTTTATGGATATCCTATGTTTTATCATGTATGGAACGATCTGTCCGGATTGTGCGCAGAACAATACTTTCCACTGAACCTTGGTACAGTTGACAATAAATCAAATCCAAATCCAAATCATCAGTATCAAAGAGGTGGAGGACTTAGACAGTGTAGTAAGCGGTATTGTACAAGGCAGATGAGGAGATTGTTGTATGGGGCTGTATTCTCTGCCACCTGCTGCTGGTAGCGGAGTTCCTGATGTGGCAGAGAATTCAGAGTTGGGGAAAAACAGGCGCTGATCCGTTTCCGATGCTCCGATCCCTTGCTGTCGTTGGGATCGAGGTTCGTGCCCCGTGCCAGTAGGAGGTTGCAAATGGATCATTAAGATCCATTTGCATCCTATTCACGGGCCGGGCACCATATTGTCAGGCCATCATGATTCTCTGGCCCTCTGGGTCGGGAATCACTTGACCGAGAATTGGCGCAGGCCTTGACAAGCGTGTACCTGACAATATGGACTTCATGATGGGCCAAGGGGATACCCATTAAGGGAATTGCCCCCAATGTCCATTGGAGGGTGACCCACACCCCACAATGCAAGACCACATCAGACAATGTGAAGTGTTTTCTGTAAGTTTCATTGCTGACCACTTCAAAGTCACTCAAGCGTGAAGGGAGACAATTAGAAAGCACTTAACTCTAATGTGGTTCAGGGGCTATCAATCAAAGTTTGATGTTTTTCAGCAATGCAGTTAGTTGCACAGCTGTCTACTTCAAAGTCACTCAGGCGCGAAGGGAGATGAAAAGAACAATGCAGACTACTGTGGGTGTGTCAATCACAGCCTAGTAAAATCAATAATCAAGATAAATGAATGAATGGCTTGAAGTTAAAGATCTGAGGCGGTTTAAACCCAGCCAACTGTTTTTCCCTTTCCAGGAATTGACAAGGCTGCTTCCTCTGCCTGAGCCAGCAGGTGTGTTGGACAGGTAAGTTGTAAAGCAGTGATTTTTTTCACTGTCTCTGTCTGGACTGCTCTCTAGCTTCCAGACAGGGGTCGGGATTCTCCGTTCTGAAGACTCTGTGCGGGATTCACCGTTGCCCGACTCTGATATCGTAATCGACGATCGGGCGGAGAATCCCTTCCGGCACCCAAATCGGGGGCGGCACTGGTTTGACGCCAGTTTTCTATCCTCCACCCCCTCCAAAACGGTGTCATTGCGTCGCACGCCACACGCCATTGGAACGTCGTTGGAGCATCACCTGAAGGCCCTCCCCCGATGCTCCACCCCAGATGGGCCGAGTGTCTGACTGCACGGGGGACGTGTGGCCTCAATTGTCGGGAACCCGGCCTGGTGGCTGCGGACTGTGTCCAGTGCTGCCACAGTCGGCTGGGAGTCATGCTGCTAGCCGGGGGGGCGGTCTACCGTGAGGGCTCGGGGACTGGTGGGGGTTGGCCAGGGGGTGGCCAGGGGGCATTATTTGACTGGTTGGCTCCGCGCACGGCAGCGCTATATTTTACGGCGCAACCGCTGCAGGTCGCCGCTGTGCGCATGCACGGCCAGGGACCCGGCCATTCTCCAGCCGTTGATATTGTGGGAGCCGGGGTGTTTACCCACCACGGCAGGTAGCCCCTCACCGGTCACAGGATCGGTGAGTGTTCGGCGCCGATTTTGGCATCGTAAATCGTCACAGATCCCAATCCGCCGTTAGAACGTGGTCTCAAAAACGGTGAATTCAGCCCTATGTTCCTCAGCCGGAGTTGAATTGCACAAATCAGGGAGTAATTCAGTATCCCTCACTGTGGCGCACAAAGACTCCGTGAGACGAATAGAGTGAAGTCGATGAGGCTTTATTAAGCGTGTCTGTTCCCCAACAGCCCGATAGTAAACTGGACTGCGGGGGAAGGCACCGGCTTCTTATACTTCGCCTTCAGGGCGGAGTATGAGGTCAACGGCCAACCAGGACTCGGGATCTGTCAGCCAATGACATTAGGGCTTCCAGTCCCACATGACCCCCAATACATACTACCACATTCACCCCTTGTCAAAAATGAACCCGGCAGGGTGATGCTTCGTATGGTGGTAAGGGTTTACAGGGCTGGTCCTGGGAGGATAGAACAGTTACATGGTAGTACAGTATTGGACAGTATCGTCCTGTTACAACTATTTACAGAGGATATAGGAAAACAAAATGTTCATTGGAGAGTCCATCTTTGTTTTACATCGACGCCACAAGTCGGTCGGGCGGTCTGGTCGTCCGTGTCGATCGCCTCGGCCCCGGCGGTGGTGGTGGTGCTTGTACCAGTGTTGTCGCCTCCGGGAGCCGCACGGTTTCAGCTGTCGGTGCAAAGGGGAGGGGGACTGATCCTCCTGGGAAGGGGGCGGTCGCGGGGTGCGGCGGTGGCAGGAAGGGGGGCGGTTGGGTTGATCGTGTCGGGGGGGTGTGCGTGGTGCCGGCGGGCGCCAGATCCCGCAGGGAGACTGTGTCCTGTCGGCCGTCGGGGTACTCCACGTAGGCGTACTGGGGGTTTGCGTGGAGGAGGTGAACCCTTTCGACCAACGGGTCCGCCTTATGTGCCCGCACGTGCTTTCGGAGCAGGATGGGTCCTGAGGCCGCCAGCCAGGTCGGCAGCGACGTTCCAGAGGAGGACCTCCTAGGGAAGACAAGGAGACGCTCGTGAGGCGTTTGATTAGTGCTCGTACATAATAACGACCGGATGGAATGGAGAGCGTCCGGGAGGACCTCCTGCCACCGTGAAACTGGGAGATCCCTGGACCGTAGGGCCAGTAGGACGGCCTTCCAGACCGTGCCGTTCTCCCTTTCTACTTGCCCGTTCCCCCGGGGGTTGTAGCTGGTCGTCCTGCTTGAAGCTATGCCCTTGCTGAGCAGGAACTGGCGCAGCTCGTCACTCATGAAAGAGGACCCCCTGTCGCTGTGGACGTATGCGGGGTAACCGAACAGCGTGAAGATGCTGTTCAGGGCTTTAATGACTGTGGCCGCGGTCATGTCGGAGCAGGGAATGGCAAAAGGGAAGCGGGAGTATTCGTCCACTACATTAAGGAAATACGCGTTGCGGTCGGTGGAGGGGAGGGGCCCTTTGAAATCGAGACTGAGGCGTTCAAAGGGGCGGGAAGCCTTAATCAGGTGCGCTCCATCTGGCCTGAAAAAATGCGGTTTGCATTCTGCGCAGATGTGGCAGTCTCTTGTGACTGTACGGACCTCCTCTAAGGAGTATGGGAGATTGCGGGACTTGATGAAGTGGTAAAACCGAGTGACCCCCGGGTGGCAGAGGTCCTCGTGGAGGGCTTGGAGGCGGTCAATTTGTGCATTGGCACATGTCCCGCGGGATAGGGCATCGGACGGCTCGTTCAGCTTTCCGGGCCGGTACAAGATCTCATAGTTGAAGGTGGAGAGTTCGATCCTCCACCGCAAGATCTTGTCGTTCTTGATCTTGCCCCGCTGTGCATTATCGAACATGAAGGCTACCGACCGTTGGTCAGTGAGGAGAGTGAATCTCCTGCCGGCTAGGTAATGCCTCCAATGTCGCACAGCTTCCACTATGGCTTGGGCTTCCTTTTCCACTGAGGAGTGGCGGATTTCTGAGGCGTGGAGGGTTCGGGAGAAGAAGGCCACGGGTCTGCCCGCTTGGTTAAGGGTAGCCGCTAGAGCTACGTCAGAGGCGTCGCTCTCGACCTGGAAGGGGAGGGACTCGTCGATGGCGCGCATCGTGGCCTTTGCGATGTCCGCTTTGATGCGGCTGAAAGCCTGGCAAGCCTCTGTCGACAGCGGGAAAGTCGTGGTCTGTATTAGGGGGCGGGCCTTGTCTGCGTACTGGGGGACCCACTGGGCGTAGTATGAAAAGAACCCCAGGCAGCGTTTCAGGGCTTTTGGGCAGTGCGGGAGGGGAAATTCCATGAGTGCGCGCATACGTTCGGGGTCGGGGCCTATTATCCCATTGCGCACTATGTAGCCCAGAATGGCTAGCCGATCGGTGCTAAAAACGCACTTGTCCTCGTTGTACGTGAGGTTCAAGGCTTTGGCAGTCTGGAGAAATTTTTGGAGGTTGGCGTCGTGGTCCTGCTGATCGTGGCCGCAGATGGTTACATTGTCGAGGTACGGGAACGTGGCCCGTAACCCATGTTGATGAACCATTCGGTCCATTTCCCGTTGGAAGACCGAGACGCCGTTTGTGACGCCAAAAGGGACCCGTAGGAAATGGTATAATCGCCCGTCTGCCTCGAAGGCTGTGTACTTGCGGTCACTTGGGCGGATGGGGAGCTGATGGTAGGCGGACTTGAGGTCCACGGTGGAGAAGACTTTATACTGGGCAATCCGATTGACCATGTCGGATATGCGGGGGAGAGGGTACGCGTCTAGTTGTGTGTACCTGTTGATGGTCTGGCTATAGTCAATTACCATCCTTTGTTTCTCCCCTGTCTTCACTACTACCACCTGCGCTCTCCAGGGACTATTGCTGGCCTGGATTATGCCCTCCTTTAGTAGCCGCTGGACTTCGGAGCGAATGAAGGTCCGGTCCTGGGCGCTGTACCGTCTGCTCCTAGTGGCGAAGGGTTTGCAATCCGGGGTGAGGTTCGCAAACAAGGACAGGGGGTTGCACCTTGAGGGTGGCGAGGCCGCAGATAGTGAGTGGGGGTATGGGGCCGCCGAATTTAAACGTAAGGCTCTGTAGGTTACATTGAAAATCTAAGCCCAGCAAGGTGGGGGCACAGAGTTGGGGAAGGACGTTAAGTTTGTAGTTTTTGAATTCCCTCCCCTGTACCGTTAGGGTAACTATGCAGAATCCCTGGATCTGTACGGAGTGGGATCCTGCAGCTAGGCAAATCTTTTGTGCGCTGGGGAAGGTAGTTAAGGAACAGCGTCTTACCGTGTCGGGATGTATAAAACTTTCCGTGCTCCCGGAGTCGACTAGGCATGGCGTCTCGTGGCCGTTAATTAGGACCGTTGTCGTCGTCGTCTGGAGAGTCCGGGGCCGAGCCTGATCGAGTGTAACCGAAGCGAGCCGTGGTTGTAGTAGTGGGGTGGGGTCCGTTGTTACCGTCCAAGATGGCGTCGGGGATGGACAAAATGGCCACCCCCATACATCGCCCGTGGCTGAGGGGGTCACAAGATGGCGTCGGGGGTGGGCAAAATGGCCGCCCCCATGCGTCGTACAGGTCGGGGGCGGTCCAAGATGGCGTGGCCCCTCCTCCCCTCGTGGTGGTCGGGACCCAAAATGGCGGCGTCTGCGGGTCGCACATGGTGTGCTGGGGGGTCTGGGGGGCGCTATGACCGCGCGGAGTTCCTGCATTGCGAGCGCCCGGGCCGCGGGTGCTAGGACCGCGCAGAGTTCCTTGACTGCGAGAGCCCGAGCCGCGGGCGCTAGGACCGCGCGGAGCTCCCTCGCCGGGACCAGCGGTGGTCGGGGCCCAGGCCGGCGGGTCAGTACTGCGAGCGCTGGGACAGTGAGGAGCTCCCTCGCCGGGGACGGCGGTGATCGGGGTCCAGGTAAGTTGCGCCGGCGGGTCAGGCGTGGGGCGCGGGACGGGGGTGAGGGCCCAGGTCGGCGGCGCCGGCGGGTCAGGCGTGGGGCGCGGGACGGGGGTGAGGGTCCAGGTCGGCGGCGCCGGCGGGTCAGGTGTGGGGCGCGGGACGGGGGTGAGGGCCCAGGTCGGCGGCGCCGGCGGGTCAGTCGTGGGGCCGCGAGCGCTGGCACTGCGCGGAGCTCCCTCGCCGGGGACAGCGGTGGTCGGGGCCCAGGCCGGCGGGTCACGCGTGGGGCGCGGGATGGGGGTGAGGCCCCAGGTCGGCGGCGCCGGCGGGTCAGTCGTGGGGCCGCGAGCGCTGGCACCGCGCGGAGCTCCCTCGCCGGGGACAGCGGTGGTCGGGGTCAAGGTAGGTGGCGCCGGCGGGTCAGGCGTGGGGCGCGGGACGGGGGTGAGGGTGGCCCAATGGCCTGCCGCGCGGTCGGGGCCATAGGCGCGGCTATTACGCGCGGCTCCGTCCAGCGAGGCTGCCAGGGCCCGTGCCTCTGAGAGTCCTAGCGACTCTTTTTCTAGAAGTCTTTGGCGGATTTGGGAGGATTGCATACCTGCTACAAAAGCATCGCGCATTAACATGTCCGTATGTTCGTTTGCATTCACCGACGGGCAGCTGCAGGCTCTTCCCAAAATCAGCAGCGCGGTGTAGAACTCGTCCATTGATTCTCCGGGAGCTTGCCGTCTTGTTGCGAGCTGGTAGCGAGCGTAGATTTGGTTAACTGGGCGAATGTAGAGACTTCTCAGTGCTGTGAACGCCGTCTGGAAATCGCGGGTGTCTTCAATGAGGGTGAAAATCTCCGTGCTCACCCTCGAGTGCAGGACCTGCAGTTTTTGTTCGTCTGAGAATCTGCCTGTGGTCGATGTGATGTAGGCCTCAAAGCAAGTCTGCCAGTGTTTGAAGGCTGCTGCCACATTCACTGCGTGGGGGCTGATCCTCAGGCATTCTGGAATGATCCTGAGCTCCATAGTCCTTTTTAGGCACGCTTAATAAATTGTGGCGCACAAAGACTCCATGAGACGAATAGAGTGAAGTCGATGAGGCTTTATTAAGCGTGTCTGTTCCCCAGCAGCCCGATAGTAAACTGGCCTGCCGGGGAAGGCACCGGCTTCTTATACTTCGCCTTCAGGGCGGAGTATGAGGTCAACGGCCAACCAGGACCCGGGATCTGTCAGCCAATGACATTAGGGCTTCCAGTCCCACATGACCCCCAATACATACTACCACACTAACCATTATACATTCCTGAGGGAATCCCGCTACCAGGCCGCCATTTTCAGCGGGCAGTCCAATAGCGAGGTCCAGATGCCAGCCACGCCATCCCACCCCGGCATTGCAAAGCAGTCTCCCACCCCCCTGCACATTGTGGATCAGCTTCCCACCTCCATATCGCGGATCAGCCCCCCACCTCTGGAATTTCCGGGTCCCCCGCTTCCCCCAAGTAAAGGGATGACCCAACCCACCTGCCTTCCCCCCAGAGATCTCCTGGAAAATGGACCCCAAGAGGCCTCCCTAAATAAGGGGACCCTTCCGAGACCCCTGATTAGGGGGACCTCCCTCAGAGACCCCCTGGATATGGAAACCCCCCACAGCGACACCCTGGATAGAGGAATCCCCCATGGCTCCCCCTGGATAGGGGGACCCTTCCAAGACCCCTGGATTGGAGGATCTCCCCAGAAACCTCCTGGAATTGGCAGAATTGGGGACACACCCCACCGAGACCCCCTGAATAGGGGGGGTCCCCCAAAACTCTCTGGATAAAGAGATCCCCCCAGAAGCCCCTTGGAATTGGGGACCCTCCCAGAGACTCCCCAGATAGGGGGAACCCCCAGAGACCCTCTGGTTGGGGGACCCCCAGAGACCCTCTGGTTAAGGGGACTCCCCGAGTCTCACTGGATAGGGGGAACCCCCAGAGACTGTCTGCTCAGGTGGACCCCCTGAAACCTGCTGAATAGGGGGACACCCCAGAGACTCCCTGAATAGGGGAACCACCCCAGACCACCTAGATAGGGGACCCTCCAGAGATCCTTAATTAAAGGAACACCCCACAGAGACTCCCCAGATCGGGAGAACCCCCAAAGACACCCCCAAACTAAAGGAACACTCTGCAGAGACTCCCCAGATAGGGAGAACCCCCACAGAGACTCCATAACTTAAAGGAATCGCCCACAGAAACCCCTTAACTAAAGGTGGTCTCTGGAGGAATCTCCCATTTTGGGGGGTCTCAGGGGGGCCCACAACCGGCAGGGAGGGGAGAAGACCAGAGTGGGATCATCGGACATGAGGCCACTCACCATTACGGAGCAGACAACATTGGACCTGGTCAGCGGGGTGTGACAGCGGATACTTAAAGAGGTGAAAGTCGGCATGGGACAACCAAGTGAGCCTCCAATGCGTTGCGACATCCTTATGGCATGTGAGCCACCCCTCCCCCTCACAGCACGCCTACCGGCGATCTAACCATGTGTTTTGTATTGTGTCTTGCAGGGTCACCACCAGACAACGATGAACCGACTGGTTCAGGCTGTGCCCCCCAAGCCACAACTCCGCAATTCACCGGGTGACGGGTGGGACTATCCTTCCCCCCCCCCCCGCCCCCCAAGCCCCCCAGCCCCCCCCACCCACCAACCAGAACCCCTCGACACTCCGGAGCACATGTCCGGGTACGACCCCGACATCTCACCACTGTTGTCACCGGCACTCTCCACCATGCCAGAGACACTCACCCCGGTTGGGCACTTTAGTGAAGAGGCTCCTGGGGCATTATCTGGTGCGCTCCACACACATGTTGCAGTACATCAGATGGAGGTAAGAACTCCCGAGGGGGAAGACGGTCAGAAGGCGGCCACAAGGATTAGCTGCCGTCCAGGCGGGTCTTGGGCTTCTGGAAATAGCGGTCCCATCAATGTTGGAGATGCAGTCGCAGAGCCAGGGACTATATGGGGGGGTTGTCGGCAACCATCCAACTGCCTGCAAGGGCAGGAGGCGCGGCCGACCATGTGTGCCACTCAGGTCAACACCTCATGGGTGGTTTCCGTGATGGAGGCCTTGGGTGCAAAGTTATCGGCCACTGATCAGGATGTCCAAGGTCTGGACACTCTGTGCAGGTGGTGGCTCAGGCACAGCTCAGGGCGGCCATGTCACAGGCAGCCATATGCCAGGGTCACATGGACATTGCTGCAGCGCTCCAGAGCTTGGCTTAGTCGCAACAGGCCATGGCTGCGGATGCAAGATCGTTGATCTGGCACTGGCTGATCTGAGCCAGACCCAGGGGGACGTGTCACGGTCCCAGTGGGACGTGTCACGGTCCCTGAGTGACATGGCACAGTACCTGTGATCCATGGCTGCGAGCATGGAGGCCTTGGTAGAGACGAGAGCGGGCCTCCAGGACTGGCAGCATCAGGTGACGGTGGAACCTGCAGTGCTCACTTTGACCGTAACCCCATCCAAGTAGTAGCCCGATGGCCATCAGGCAGCCTGAGGGGGGGAGAAGGTGGCAAGTTAAGCAGGGGGGAGGGGTGCCAGCACACCGCACCATTTCTAAATTGCCCCCACCTGCTCTTGCGCATCCAATGAGGAGCAGGCTGAACACCCGGAAAACTGTCGGGTCCAGAGGATAGCTGCCCAAGGGGATCTAGGTCACAGGGCGGGGAACGCAGAAGGCCGCCTCCACTTCTGGGGCGAAAATCTCCCCCAACGGCGGGATGTCCGCCGACTGGCGCCAAAGACGGCGCCAATCAGACGGGCATCGCGCCGGCCCAAAGACGCGGAATGCTCAATGTTGGGGCTAGGCCGACGCCGGAGGGATTTCCGCCCCGCCAGCTGGCAGAAATGGCGTTTGTTGCCCCGCCAGCTGGCGCGGAAATGCGGCGCATGCGCGGGAGTGTCAGCGGCCGGAGCCCGCCCACGCCGCCTGGTCCCGCCGGTAAATACCAGGTTTGATTTACGCCGGCGGGACAGGCAATTTCTGGGCGGGACTTCGGCCCATCCGGGCCGGAGAATTGAACGGGTGGTCCCGCCAACCGCCGCGGCCCGATTCCCGCCCCCGCCCAATCTCCGGTACCGGAGACTTCGGCGGGGGCGGGGGCGGGATTCACGGCGGCCAACGGCCATTCTCCGACCCGGCGGGGGGTCGGAGAATGACGCCCCTGATGTCCAACCTAGGGGAGCACCTACAAGCAGTCTTCGGGCACTTAAGGTTAGAACGTTAGACACCAGTTAAATTAGCAGAGCTGAAGAACATAGAATAGCATCAGGGGCTAGGGCACAGATGTTGTGCATAGCACTGTCACCAATAAATACATGTTCACCGACGTTCTGAGCTTCCTCTGTCCGCAGAGGGATTGGCTGCGGTGGTTTCAGAGGGTGTGCCAGCTGGGGATGGCAGAGTGTGGTGGGGAGGGAGGTGGCTGTGGGGGGGCGCGGTGATGTTGGGCAGGGACGTCAGAGAATGACACGGGCGAGGGCAGTCGGGGGTACTTCCAATGGCTGCCCTGGGAGGCGGCAGGGGCCTGGGCCAGCGATGCGTGGGTGCCGTGTGGTGGGGCCTACCCAGTGCGTGACCCATTACCACTCGCCACCTTCCCACCCGGCCTGGACCCCATTCCTCCCCCCCCGAAGATCTGTGGGGCGGTGTGATGGAATGTCTCACACACATGCATGGATCACCCAGGCGGACAGTGGCATGTGACACGGGACGGGAGTCTGACGTTGTCATATGGTGCGGAGCACCAGAGCTCATCGTGGAGCGGTCGTCATCATTCTCCGTCCCATGGACCAGACCAGTGATGCTGCCGGCCAGGGCAATACCCTGTGGTGCAACTCGGATGGGGGAGTGCGGGTACTGAGGTGGGGGATGGGGTGCAGGGGCGTGTCCACAGGAGGGGGAATTGCCATGCAGCGGGTGGTGGGGAGGGGTTTTTGGTGGTGGGAAGGGAGGGTGAACCTGCCGGTGGCCTGGCCCTCTAGTCGGTGAACATGGAGGCAATAACGTTGTCTCGTGCAACTGGGTATTGGGCACAAACGTGCAGGATGTGAAGCCAGTGGTCACATACCGGCTGCACATTGAGGGATGGAACCCCTTCTGATTGATGAAGGACGCTCCCTCACGCGCCGGTGCCTTAGGGGGACATGCGTTCCGTCGATCACCCCCTGGACCTGGGGCATGCAGCGATTGTGCCGAATCCTGCTGCTAAGCAACCTGGTGGGCTTGGTCCATGTTGAAGACAATGTATTGTGCCACCCAGACATACAGGGCATCCGTTATGGCATGGATTCACCTGTATACAGACGTCCGGGAGAGCACAGACAGCTTCCCGCTCGACAGCTGAAAGGACCCTGTGGCATAGAAGTGCAGGCGGCCATCACCTTGACAGCCACCGGGAGCGAGTGTCCTCACCCATACCCCCACGGTTCCAGATGTGCCATGATCTGGCACAGATGTCGCACAGTCTCTCTGCTCAACCGGCGGCATAGTGTTAGCACTGGTGTCTCACAGCGCCAAGGACCCGGGTTTAATTCCAACTTTGGGTGACTGTATGGCATTTGTATATTTTCCCCGTGTATGCGTGGGTTTCCTCCGGGTGCTCCAGTTTCCCCCCACAGTCCAAAAATGTGCTGGTTAGGTGGATTGGCCATGCTAAATTGCTCATTAGTGTCCAAAAGGTTAGGTGGGGCTACAGGGATAAGGTTGGGGTGTGTTAGATAAAGTCCTCATTCGGAGGGGTGGTGCAGATTCGATGGGCTGAATGACCTTCTTCTGCACTGCAGGGATTCTATGTTTAGGGCTCGATTCTATGATTAGGACACACCTGGTCCAGCAGGTCCTCGTACGACAGGTGCTGCCAGTGTACACGAGGTCTGATGAGACACCTCCTTCCCACTTCCTCAGGCTGCTGGACGGACGACTCTCCATCATCATCGTCTGGCTCCTGCTCCTCTGGGGCAGATGCCTGTTCTACGGGGTCCTACCCTCCTGCTCATGCAGCCTCATTCCAGCCGCCAAACACACTCGGCTGTACACCGAAATCTATTTTCTGCAGGGGGTAAAGGGCAGACATGTTAGCTTGGTGAGTACTCCTGAGCCCAAATAGGTCCAACGGTCTACAGGGAGGCACTGGCCTGCACTGCACTGCAGCCCTACTCCTACATGTCAGTGGGGGGACTCCTGCCCCAACACCTGTCCCTGCCAGCACTATGCTCTGTGGCCACTGTCCCGCACCCTACTATGGGGTCTACTGTGGGTGTCCTAATTGGGTGGGTTGTGTCCTACCCTGTCAGCAGGGTGCCACCTGGTTGCAGAGTGGTACCGCATGCCACCATAGAAGTGCAGGCGACCATCATCTTGACAGCCACCAGGAGCGAGTGTCCTCACCCATACGCCCATGGTTTCAGATGTGCCATGATGTCCCACCCAATTAGGGCACCCACAGTAGACACCATAGTAAGGTGCGGGACAGTGGCCACAGAGCATAATGCTGGCAGAGACAGGTCTGGAAGCATGGCTGCGGGCAGGGACCCACAGACGGAGCTGGGTGAGGGCAATGGGCACCTGTTGTGACCTTAGCTGTAGTGTGCCGTGGGTCCTGTATGCATTGCATGGGTTGTGCCTACCTGTCCGGGAGCAGGATGGATGGGAGCAGTGGCTCAGTGGGCAGGCGGAGCTTGGTGCTGGCCGGTGTTCCTGCGGAGTGCGCTGGCTGACGGTGTCACTGGTGCAACATCCATCCTGGAGGGGCAATGCATCAGGGCTGTGGGAAGGATGCATGGGTGCATGCGTCCACTGTTTGGGCTGCGATCTGCAACCCCCCCCCCCCTCCACTCCCCCTGCAGTGGGTCAGCGCTTCGGATGGGGGAACTGAGGGCTGCCAACACCTGGTGCACCACGTTCTGGGCTGGACCAAGTTCTTCCCGGGGTTGGCTGGCGTCTGGGGGTTCCTGAGGGGTCAGGGGAGGGGCGCATCCATATGGCTGGTGGCGCTTTGTGCAGTGACGGTGGGCAGTCAGTGGAGTGTGCAGCCAGATGGCTGCCTTGCAGGCCTCGGCCATAGCGATCCATGCCCAGACACCCCGGCACCAGGGGGGGACACTGAGCCCAAGGCCCATCTCCCAGGTTACCCCCCCTCCCCCCCACCGCTGTGCTACTCCCCCGGCCCTGGCAGTCGCCCCCTCCTCCAGCCAGAGGCACAACTGGTAGACTACAGTTGTGTCTTTGGAAACATGTCTTATCTCCTCGCTCACCATCAGCGATGGCAACCGGTTCCCATTTTTTAATTACACAAGTGAACCACGCGGGCGTTCCATGCGCCTGGTGGAGATAGAGCTTTGCGGAAGGCCAGAGGCTGCTGCGTCGAACCCATTAATGATATGCTAACGGCTGTTACTCTACAATATGCATGCCCACGCCAGAGCGGGCCATGGAATGCATTCAACCCGCTGTCGAGGTGCCAGAGAATGGTGTTCCATTGGGTGCCTGGCGCTGACCTCAATTTTCAGCCGACATCTAATTCTCCACCCGATCACGATTTGCAATTCAGGCATCGCTGGATGGAGATCCTGCCCACAGTCTCCCAAACGGAGTAACCCGTCCACAGACTTTAGTACCACTGGAAGTGTGAGTAAGCAAAATGCCGCATATGTACTGGGTGCTTTTTTTCATTGTTTACCCATGTGTGCAGTGGGCTGAGAATTCCTAATTCACACTTTAACTGCGAGCCCAAGGAGTGGGTGGGAGGGGGTTAAATTGTAGTCAGCATTAAATGTGCATTTCCAGCAGATCTGGGCAGACAGAATTGCTGCATTTTCTTGCTGCATTAAATTACCAACATAGATGTCATATTCAAGTTCAGGATTGGGGGTAAGGACTTAAAAGGGTTTAGATTTCATGGGGTTCCATGTTTTCCTGGGAGTCTTACCAGTCTTTGAACTTAACTCCGATGACAGACTGAAAGGAAAACCCACAGAATTTCAGCCTCATAAGCTACTGACTGTCGACATCACCTGGAGTTAACTTGAATTGTGGCTCCCAGGCGAGAGTGCATAAATAATGAATTCTTGTCCCAGTATTGCACTGATAAATACTCAATGTGGTGGTGTCCAAATATTTTATTTAATTGTGGGCAGGTTTAGAAACTATGCAGAGACTCCAAAGGGCCCTCAGGCACTTTGAACACGTATTTTGATACTTGATTGAGTTTACACTGCATGCATTGCCAAATGGAAATGGTGTGAGACTAAGGGAACGTCTGGCACACTTTCGCAGAACATATGTTCTGGTCTTCTGGTATCAAGCTCGTTCGACATTGCAGAAGTGTTACATTTGAGAGAAAAAAACATACTGACAAAGTTTTATTGTCCTGATGGGGGCAGCACGGTAGCATTGTGGATAGCACAATTGCTTCACAGCTCCAGGGTCCCAGGTTCGATTCCGGCTTGGGTCACTGTCTGTGCGGAGTCTGCACGTTCTCCCCGTGTGTGCGTGGGTTTCCTCCGGGTGCTCCGGTTTCCTCCCACAGTCCAAAGATGTGCAGGTTAGGTGGATTGGCTATGATAAATTGCCCTTAGTGTCCAAAATTGCCCTTAGTGTTGGGTGGGTTTACTGGGTTATGGGGATAGGGTGGAGGTGTTGACTTTGGGTAGGGTGCTCTTTCCAAGAGCCGGTGCAGACCCGATGGGCCGAATGGCCTCCTGCTGCACTGTAAATTCTATGATTCTATGATTCTATGATCTATGAAACTTTGATCCTACCTTCCTCTCTCTGCCCTGTTGGCAGGGTGTTTGCAGACGTTTTGTTTTTGGGTGAAATTTTCCACCACACGATGCCGCAAATGTGAGCCTCACTCGGGCGGAGAATCAGGTATCCGGTCAAAATCGAGGTCCGCGCCCTGCGCCGATTCAGGCGCCCTGCTCCAGTCCATCGCTGCTGGCGATAAGGAGGTTTTGCCCCGCTCCGCTGGCAGCTTGCTAAACCGGCATTTTCATGCATATAAATGTGATTAGCGCACTTGACCCAGTATGCTTCGGATCCCCGCAATGCTCTGCCCCTCTCAGGCAGAAATCACGCAGGCGCGGTTTACTACACGTATTTACGAACAGGGGGCCATGGCTGCTGAGGGTGAGAGAGAAAATAAGCAAAGTTTGAATTGACGAAGGAATGTTATTTTAAGTCTGGGCTACTGCATAGTGGCTTGCCTGGAGAAATCCCTGTGGAGTTATTATCAGTCCATGGACATTTGTTTCTTAGCTTGGGGGAATGATGTTAGTGCTGGATGGAACTCAGAGAGACAGAGTTTTGGAGAAAGGCTTTTGGAAGTGAAGTCTATCTGCCAACCCTTGTTTTTTTTAGACCACAAGCAGTTTTCTTTCCCAGTTGTATAGTACAGTAAAAGATTAATAATATTTCCAAAGCAGAGCAGTCTTGTCTGAAGACAAGGAAGTGGTGGAACCAACCCAGTTGAAGCAACTATTTAAAGATATTCAGCCAGAGGCTGAAGATTACAACAAGAGCCAGAATCTGGTCTGTACTACAAGTATTACTCTATGCGATAATGAGGTATATGCCCCACTGGCGGTGACATGCAAAACCGGCATTTGTATGTATTTAAACGTGATTAGTGCATTTGATTAATAAGGGGATCAGGGATTATGGGGAGAAGGCAGGAGAATGGAGGTGAGAAACATATAATAATAATCTTTATTGGTGTCACAAGTAGGCTTACATTAACACTGCAATGAAGTTACTGTGAAAATCCCCTAATCGCCACATTCCAGCACCTGTTCAGGTACACTGAGGGAGAATTCAGAATGTCCAAATTACCTAGCAGCACATCTTTCGGGACTTGTGGGAGGAAACCGGAGAACCTGGTGGAAACTCACGCAGACACGGGGAGAACGTGCAGACACCGTACAGACAGTAACCCAAGCCGGGAATCGAACCCGGGACCCAGGTGCTGTGAAGCAAGTGCTAATCACTGTGCTACCGTGCCGCCCATCAGCCATGATTGAATGGTGGAGCAGACTCGATGGGCTGAATGGCCTAATTGTGCTCCTATCTCTTGTGGCCTTTGGACTTATCCCCTGTTGATTTTTAAGCTGGATTGAGAGCTGTTGTTTAATGGGGAATTGAGTAGTTGTGTTAAGGGGTAATTGTAAGCTATTCTTTTTCAGGTGTGAAGTTAAAAGTTTAATACTGTATTTATAATAAAGGATTTTTTTTTAGAAATATCAAAGCCTTACTTTTTCCATGCAATCATTCCTGGAGCGAATCATTCTTCCGCACAATCTTAAAATGAACTAAAATATTAGGGTTTCAGTCCAGTATCCTAGTCACTGTTGGGGTCGGTCTGGGATCGTAAAAACCTGCAGGCGCTGTAAATTTGCTGACGAGCGCTCCTGTAGATCCTGGTTCTGCCTCTGCAAATCCACCAGTGATGGGATCATACTTTCCAGGAGCTTGATACCTGTCCAGACTATGACTAGTTCATAAGATTGGGCAGACCTCCGACTGTCCGCTCCCTCGGGTGTCTCTCCCTCTACCTGATGTTCAGCAGCATGTGTGATGTACGCACCAAAAGGTGGCCCAAGAGTATTTTCACTAAAATGCCCTACCGAGCTGATAGTCTCTGCGATGGTGGAGGGTGCAGGTCAATGCAATGCCGAGTGTAATGAGGTTGTAACTTGGGGCGAGGTACCCCAGACAGGCCAGTCTGGTCAGACGGTGATCCAGCAAGACAAAAGAGCTTGGGGCGAGGTACCCCAGACAGGCCAGTCTGGTCAGACGGTGATCCTGCAAGACAAAAGAGCTTGGGGCGAGGTACCCCAGACAGGCCAGTCTGGTCAGACGGTGATCCTGCAAGACAAAAGACAAGACACATGGTGATGTCTTTGGAAAGAGTGGTCTGGGGAGAGGGGTGATTCAATTTCTATAGGTGTCGTGTTATTCATCCTGGGGTAACAAGGACTGCGACAAGATGCAGATAAACGATAAAGCACACACCAAATGTAGATGTTGATTCAATAAGATTTATTGAACTTCTGTAATGAAGCACACAGCTGCCTGTGGGTTGACTCTCTACTACTCTAAGTAATTAACTCTAACTATCTAGACCAGGCTAGCTCTGATCCACGTGTAGAAGGTGTTGATTGATATGTACACCCTGACTGTCACTACAGTTGTCACCAGTGGAAAGAGGCAGAGTGCTGATGCCTCGTGTGTTTTATAGTTGGAAGCCCCCCTCTGGTGTTCTGTCTGGTGATTGGTTGTGTTCTGGTCTCTATGTTGATTGGCTCACCTGGGTGTCTGTCACTGCCTGCTGTTACCTCATGATGCGCATGGGTGCATATTATGACATCCCCCTTTTGTAACAAACTTTGTCAGTTGCTTAGTGCATATACGACATATTTAGATAGAAGTAACTATTTACAGCAATTGGTGAGTGAATGCATATGTACATGTAAAGTGTCTAGCATGCAGAAACATAACAGTATATATACAAAGGAACTATTTATAAGACCAGTCGTTGGGGCTGGCGTCGGATTCTTGTTGACCGCCTGAGAGGTGGAAGTGGGGATGATGGCGTCTTGACAGGCAGGTATGCAGTCAGACTGGTGGACTCGTGGAGTGAGGTGTCCGGATAAGGCATAACGACATCTGGGAACGTGAGATCCAGTGGCGGGCAGGCAAGTTTGTGTAGTGCCCTTCTGTTGCGCCTGACAATGGATCCATCAGCCATGCAAACCACAAACGACCTGGGAGCAGCCTGTCGAACAACAACAGCTGGAGCTGACCAGCCTCCACCAGGCAGCTTGATGTGAATAGCATCCTTCGGAGGGAGCACGGGCAGATCAGTAGCATGAGCATCGTATGTCAGCTTTTGCCGGGCTCTGATTTGCTGCATCTTTTGCAGCACTGGAAGGTGATCCAGGTCAAGTAGATGAAAGGCCGGAACAGTCGTCCGCAGGTTACGATTCATAAGGAGCTGTGCTGGAGACATTCTGTTAGACAGAGGGTGTACGCCAGAAGAGCAAGGCTAAGTCCGAAGCTGAGTCCGCAGCCTTGCAGAGCATTTACTTCACGATATGGACCCCATTTTCGACTTTCCCATTAGATTGCGGGTAATGCGGGCTCGAGGTGATGTGCTGGAACTGGTTGCTTTGCGAAGTTGGACCATTCTTGACTATAAAAACAGGGACCGTTGTCGCTCATAACCGTGAATGGGATTCCATGCCTGGCAAATGCCTCCTTGCAGGCCTTTATGAAAGTCCTGGATGTTAAGTCGGACAGTTTCACCACCTCGGGTTAACTGGAGAAGTAATCAATTATAAGGACGTAGTCACGCCCATTGGCGTGAAAAAGATCAACTCCTACCTTAGGCCACAGAGAGGTCATGATCTCGTGCTGCTGGAGCGTTTCTTTGGGCTGAGCAGGCTGGAAGCGCTGGCAGGCCGTGCAATTGAGTACCATGTTTGATATATCCTCATTGATGCCGGGCCAATAGACAGCCTGCCGGGCCCTGCGCCTGCACTTCTCAATACCGAGGCGTCCCTCGTGGATCTGCTTGAGCACCAAGCTCTGGAGGCTGCGAGGAATGACGATGCGATCCAATTTAAGAAGGATCCCCTCGACAACTGTTCGGTCATCCTTTACATTATAGTATTGGGGCATTGCCCTTTCTGCCAGCCATTCGTGAGGTGATGTATGACCCGCTGCAGAAGAGGGTCCTTGGCAGTCTCTTCTCGAATGATGACGAGTCGTTCGGCGGATGCCGGGAGGGTGCTGGCACACAGTTGCACCTGTGCCTCAATTTGGCGTATGAAGCCTACCTGCTCACAGGGCGAGGTGATGGCATGCAACAGGGCAGCTGCGATGATCAGCTCCTTTCCAGGTGTGTAAACCAGTTTGAAATCATACCTGCGGAGTCGAAGGAGAATGCACTGGAGCCTGGGCGTCATGTCATTCAAGTCCTTGTGTATGATATGAACTAGGGGTCTGTGGTCAGTCTCGACTGTGAAGGTTGGCAGATCATAGATATAATCGTGGAATTTCACAATGCCAGTGAGAAGGCCCAGGCATTCTTTCTCTATCTGAGCATATCTTTGCTTGGTGGGGGTCATGACCCTTGACGCGTAGGCCACTGGAGCCCAGGACGAGGTGTCGTCCTTCTGGAGGAGCACCGCCCCAATGCCGTCCTGGCTGGCGTCTGTGGAGATTTTAGCCTCCCGCTCTGGGTCAAAAAAAGCTAGAACAGGAGCGGTGGTGAGCTTTGCCTTTAACTCAAGCCACTCTGCTTGATGTGCGGGTAGCCACTGGAAAGTGGTGGACTTCTTCACCAGGTGCCTGAGGGCCGTGGCATGTGACGCGAGGTTGGGAATGAACTTCCCCCAAAACTTTACCATACCCAGAAAGCGGAGTACCGCCTTTTTGTCTTCTGGGGTCTTCATTGTGTTGATGGCCTTGACATTGTCCGAGTCTGGTTGCATGCCCTGCTGGGAGATCTGATCACCCAGAAACTTGATTGATGACATGCCAAAGGAGCATTTGGTTTTGTTTAACTTCAGGCCCTTGGCATGTATGCTTTTGAAGACTTGTTGCAGACGAGAAATATGCTCCTTTGGGGTCGTGGACCATGTGATGACTTCATCAACATAAACCCGCACACCCTCAAATCCCTCTAGCATTTGTTCCATTATTCTATGCAAGATTTCAGAGGCCGAAACAATACCAAACGGCATGTGGTTGTAACAATACCTTCCGGAAGGTGTATTAAACGGGCAGAGCTTCCTGCTGGACTCATCCAGTTGTATCTGCCAGAAGCCACACAATGCATCCAGCTTTGTAAAGAATTTGGCATGTGCCATCTCACTCATTAGCTCCTCTCGCTTCGGGATCGGGGAGTGTTCCCGCATAATGTTACGGTTCAGATCCTTGGGATCGATACAAATGCGCAGTTCTCCAGGGGGCTTATTGACACAGACCATCGAGCTGACCCAGTCAGTTGGTTCCGTCACCTTAGATATTGTACCCTGATCTTGGAGCTCCTGCAGCTGCGCCTTTAAACGGTCCTTCAGAGGAGCCGGCACCTGGCGTGGTGCATGGATCACAGGCGTGGCATCAGGCCTGAGCAAAATTTTGTAGCGGTAGGGCAACGTGCCCATCCCACTGAACACATCCGGGTATTGCAATAGTAGCTCATCAATGTCGGCCTGAAGAGTGTGTGGTAATACCAGGTATTGCGGTACCTGAGACGTGGATGACCATTGGTTAGACTCAGGAGTCTACTATTGGCTGATGTACGTAGCTCCACCCTGAGAGGCGGTGTATAAGAACCGGTGCCATCCCAGCAGCCTTCACTTTCTGTCTCGAAGCTGCCGGGGAAGAGTTCTAGCAGATTAAAGCCTTCAGTTATGAATCACTTCGTCTTGCGAGTAATTGATTGCGCATCAGAGTGATGTTGGCAGAAGACATGGCATGTACGCGCTGGACGAGATGGGGTAGCTTGAATGCATGGGCACCAAGCAGAGAAGCCTTGTCGGGCTGGACGATCTCTAATCGCAAAGTGGCCTTGATGGCCTTGTTAGAGACATGCAGGTGATAGGACCCTAACGCAGTGATGGCATTGCCATTGTAGTCAAGCAGCTGGCAGGTCGGCGGAAGAATTGTTGGCTGCCTTTGGATACGAGCAAGATCTGCCTGAGATATGGGATTGGCCGAAGCACCGGTGTCCAGCTTGAACCGGATGCTGCAATGGTTGATTTGTATAATTCCACGCCACTCATCCGCAGAATCCACGTTGAGGATGGGTGTGTGTGTTGCTGAATGTGAGGAGGCCTTGTCATGCATTGTAATGATGCCCACTTGATATGGGGACTCCGGGCAGTCGTCCTCTGGATCCGTGGCGGGATCAGGTTCCAAATCCAGCAGCCCTTGCTGCACACTTCGAACGCGTCTGCATTGGAACTGGGATCGCTGGCCCACTATCGGAGGTGCAGACCTGCACAAGGCCCCATAATGGCCAGGCTTCTTGCAGTTTAGACATCACCTGTCTCTTGCAGGGCTTTGCCGCTTCAAATGGGGGGTGCTGCAGTTCGGGCATGTCATCACGTCGACGTCATGACGCTCCGTGCGTCATCGCACATGTGCAGTGTGGTCAGCCGCCATTCGCACCTGCGCAGTGTGGTCTTCGGCTGCTTCGTTCTCCCGACCGTGGTGCGCATGCGTGGGACCCCTGGAAAAGCGCACAAAATGGCCGCCTTAATCGAAGCTCAGGCGCCGCATTCGGGCGATGGCCTGCACACTCTCAGCCTCGTGGGAGGCAAGTTGGTCCTGCTCTGCTGACTTAAGGGGGGTGTAGCGACTTTTCGCCTGTTCATGGACTTTGCACGTTTCGATGGCTACCAGCAGGGTCATATATTTTATTTTTAGGAGCTGCTCCTGGAGGGTGTCGGAGTGGACGCCAAACACGATCTGATCCCTGATGAGGGAATCGGCGGTGTCACCGTGGTTGCAGGATTGCGCTAGAATGCGAAGATGACTGAGAAAAGACTGGAAAGGCTCATCCTTACCCTGAAGGCGTTACTGGAAGACATAACGCTCAAAGCTCTCGTTCGTTTCGACTTCACAGTGACGGTCGAATTTGGCTAAGACGGTCTGGAACTTGGTCTTGTTCTCACCGTCGGCAAAAGTGAGCGAATTGAAGATGTGGATGGCCTGGTCCCCCGCAGTCGATAGTAGCAGCGCGATTTTCCTGGCATCGGACGCACTTTCGAGGCCCGAGGCCTCAATGTATGGAGGTGCCTGGATCTTTTCCATGCCGCTGGAAGGCACTTGCTGGTCGTCAGTGAATTCTTGAAGGTAAATTACTTAGAATCAGTAGCCACTCCTGGTATCATGTCGTGTTATTCACCCTGGGGTAACACGGACTGCAACACGATGCAGATAAACGATAAACATACACCAAACGTAGGCGTTGGTTCAATAAGATTTATTGAACTTCTGTAACGAAGCACACGGCTGTCTGTGGGTTGACTCTCGACTACTCTAAGTAAACTAACTCTAACTATCTAGACCAGGCTTGATCTGATCCATGTGTAGAAGGTGTTGATTGATATGTACACCCTGACTGTCACTACAGTTGTCACCAGTGGAAAGAGCCAGAGTGCAGATACCTTGCATGTTTTATAGTTGGAAGCCCCCCTCTGGTGTTCTGTCTAGTGATTAGTTGTGTTCGGTTCTGTATGTTGACTGGCTCACCTGGGTGTCTGTTACTGCCTGCTTTTATCTCATGATGTGCATGGGTGCATATTATGACAATAGGGACAACATTTTGCAGAAAAGGCTCACATGGTTGTTGCATGCTGACCTCTGCCTCAGAGATAGCCCTCTCCTGCACCTTCCTGCATCATGACATCACCCTCTGCAAGGAGGGGGTGAGTGCCCTGAGATCTGGGATGCCCCTCCGGTCTTCTCCCGCAACTTTCTGTTGTGGGCCGTCTTTTCCTAGGGGACACATAAAGGACACGGTGAGACGCATGGAGGTGAGTATGTGGGGGTCTGTAGCTGGTGGCATATGTGTTCAAGGCACCTGACCAAAGAGGGCAGTACAGGGGTTGGGGTTTGGTGCAAGGTGGGATGTGAGGGAGATACAGGCAAATAGATTTTGATTGAGCTCTTTGAGGAGTGAGGGACAGGAGTGTTGCCAGAGTAACAGAGGTGGTGACTAACCCATGTTGCCCGAAGGAGGTCATTCAGCTTCTTACGGCACTGCATGCCAGTCTGCCTGGTGAGACTCATTGTGCTGTGTGCCTCAGCCACCTCTGCCCAGGCCCAGTTAACCACCATTGGCAGTAGCCTCCTGCCCACCCTGGGGAAGAGGGTGACCCGCTTCTCCTCCACTGTGTCCAACATCCTCTCCAGCTCCGTGTCTGCAAAGCGTGGCGCTGCTCTTCATGGAGCATTTTCTTGGAATGAAAGTGTGTGGGAAGTAGAGTTCTTATAAGCTGCTCCAGTGAATCCAACGCCGAAGGGAATCAGAATTGCTCTAGATTCATGTGGGCAGATGTGCTGGCCATTAGCATGTTCTGAATTGCTCCACAAACAGCGCCCCCAATGGGATTGTGAACCACATGCAATTTACTCCCTGCATCAACACTTAGGGTGGAATTCTTTGTCCAGTGACGTCAGAATCGTGAATCACAATCAGGCAGTGAATTGGGTGTCAACTGAAGATTGAGGATGGTCCCTAGCGCCCAACAAAGCACCATGCTCTGGTGCCTTGATGGTGGCATAAAGTGTTCCTCACTATGTGCCAGTGTGGGAATGCAAACGCACAGTAGCATTCGTTAGCATATTATTAACGTGCCCGACCCAGTAGTCTCCAGCCTCGCTGTGATACACCGCCTTCACCAGGTGGAAGTGGTGCTGGCGCGGTTCACTTGCGGTATATAAAATTGGAGACTGGGTGCCATGGCTGCTGAAGGAGAGAGAGGAGGTCAGAAAAGATTCCAAAGGTGCAACAGTGGGCTGATAGTTGTGCTGCTTGAGGAAGGAGTGGTGGGGCAAGTGTTCCATTCGGGGTTTAACTCAAAGTCGTGGGTGTTTCACATTTGTTGAACAAGAAAATGGGGCTTACAGGAACCAGGGAAGTGTGGTACTCAGGGGGGAGGTTTGTGACAGTGAGTGAGGTGCTATGTGGGATTCCGGTGGTGTTGATTAATGTGTTTGCGCCTAAGTGGGACGATACCGGATTCATGAAGAGGCTATTGGGGGCGATCCCGGACTTGGACTCTCATCAGCTGATGATGAAGGGGGATTTCAAATGTGTATTGGAGCCAAGGGTAGATAGGATGAGCCCTCAGTCGATGGGGAGGGTAAGAATGGACCGAGAGCTGGGAGGGTTTACAGAGAGGATGGGAAAGGTGGATCCGTGGAGGTTTGGGCAGCCAGGAGAGAAGGATTCCTTATTCTCGCATGTGTATCAGGTTTATTCCAGGATTGACTTTTTTGTGGTGAGCCGGGCGGTGTTGATGGGGAGGAAGGTGTGGCGCACATGGGAATAGTGATTTCGGACCATGTTCCGCACTTCCTCGACGTGAGACTTTGTTCGGGTCAGGCACAGGACACTCAGGGGTGGGATCTGACTATAAAAGACACGAGGCACTCACACTCCGCCTCTTTCCACTGATGAACATCTAGAGAGTCAGCCAAGGGTGTTGTTACAATCTCACACCTCCACCACGTGGCTAAGAGCTAGTCTGGTTCAGTCAGACAGAGTAACCACACTTAAGTTAGCAGAGAGTCGTACTCAGAGAAAACTGTGTAACTGTGCTATTAGTTCAATAAACCTGATTGAACTAACTTCAAGGTCTGGAATATCCTTCTGATCTAAGCTGCATCCAGTTGCAGCCAGTGTTAGACCAGTGTACCCTGTAGCCACCTGGGTTGGCCACTTCCCGACTTAAAATGAAGAACCGCAAAGACTGAAGGGAAATTCAGCCAACACAGGCAAAGACTAGCAAGTGCAGAAATCATGTGTATTGAAACCTGTAAAAAACCACAGTACTGAAACCAGCAGCAATCTGCATAATAATGAGCAATTCCAAGGCACAATTGCAACAGTTAAGGTGAACAAAGACAAGCCAGACTCCTCGGCGCCAGCAGGAGCCAAGACAAAGGAAGGCCAACGGATATTTAGGGACCGCCCAGTGATCAGGGAACAACTCCAGTATGGGAGAAATTGATCCAAGTGATCGGAACGCAGTCCAATCACTTGGAACCAGGTACAGGGTCCGCCCCGAAGGGCGGGAAGCCCCTGGGGACTATAAAGTAAAGCCCCCAAGTTCAAATCGTCCTTCTTTGGCAGGGTCACTCAGCAACTTGAATCAACCCCTGACAGTGACCTGTCCAAGCTGCTGCATCAACCAAGTAAGTCTCCAGTCAACGCTCGCTATGAGATAGGCGCTCCTAGCTACCAGTCCATACAAGCTTTTGAATCCTGCAGACTCATGACCTGAATGAAAGGCCATTTGGTCCCCTGACCTGGTGGGCCAATTCCGAAGCTAAGTATAGGCCTTTTAGTGATAGGAATAGTCTAGAAAGTAGAGTTTATGCATAAGTAATGATTTACTGTGTATAATAAATGTGTTTTGATTTGAATCTTACTAATTGGTGTGTTGAGTTATTGATCATTACTTGAACTTGAACCTCGTGGCGGTATCATAAAGATACCTGCCGACTCTAGAGCAAAGGTTAAACAAACAGAGCAAATTACGAATTAAGAGCCAACCAAAAGTTAGCAACAACTTAACACAACAGTTGGATTCGGGGCTTTTGGCCAACAAGGAGTTCTGTGGGAAAGTGATGGTAGCTATTAAGAATTATGATGAGCTCAATCAGAATGGGGAGGTATCTGCAGCCACGTTTTGGGAGGCCCTGGCAGCAATGGTTCAGGGGGAAATTACTTTGTTCAAGGCTCATAAGGATAAGATGAGGAGGGAGGAGCATCGGCGATTGTTGGACGAGATAGTGGAGATGGATAGGAGGAACTCTGGAGTCCCCACGAATGAGTTGTTGGCAGAAAGAAAGAGGATGCAGGGGCAGTTTGACCAGATGACGATGGGTAGGGCAGTAGGTCAGCAACGGCGGGCGAGCGGGGTGCGGTATGAGTATGGGGAGAAGGCGAGTCGCATGCTGGCCCACCAGCCACGGCAACAGGAAGTGTCGATGGAAATTCTTCAGGTGAGGGCAGTTGTGTTGGATTCAGAAAGGATAAATGAGATATTTAAGGCCTTTTATGAGGGGTTGTATAGGGTCCAGCCAGGGGTGGGGGGAATGGAGGAGGCAAGTTATGGGTCGGATTTTGGATGGGCTAGATTTCCCAGAGCTGGAGGAGGGAAAGAGGCAGGCACTGGAGAAGCCGTTATGGCTAAAGGAGGTGATGGAGTATATTGGGATGATGTAGTCTGGGAAGGTGCCAGGGCCGGATGGCTTTCCATCGGAATTTTTTATCAGCGGCCGAGTTGGCCCCCCTAATTTTGGGCATGTTTAGTGAAGCCTTGGAAACTGGGGAAAGATCCATTGGAGTGCGGGTCCTATAGGCCCATCTCGCTGCTAAACACGGACAAGAAAGGCCTGGCAAAGGTACTGGCGAGAAGGTTGGAGAGGTGTGTGCCGGAGGTGGTTTTGGAGAACCAAATGGGCTTTGGGAAAGGGAGGCAGCTCTCTTGTAATATTACCAAATTCATGAATCCAATTATGACCCCGTCAGGAGGGCGAGTGCTGGCGGTGATAGTGTCCATAGACGCGTTGAAGGCGTTTCATTGGACAGTGTGGAGGTATCTGTTTGAGACTTTGGTGAATTTGAGTTTGGGTCAAGGTTTGTGACGTGGGTCCAAGTGTTGTATGCCTCCCCTATGGCAAGTGTGCAAATGAATGAGATAAACTTGGTGTCTTTTGGGTTGTATAGGGGGAGAAGCAGTGGTGCCTGCTGTCGCCACTGTTGTTTGCATTAGCGATTGAGCCCTTGACGATGGCACTTTGGGCCTCAGTGCAGTGGCGGGGTTTTGTGAGCGGGGGGAGGGAGCACCAGGTGTCAGTGTACGCCACTGACTTGTCATTGTTCATGTTGGACCCGTTGGAAAGTATGGGCAGAATCATGGACGTGCTAGAGAGGTTTGGGGATTTTCAGGTAATAAATTGAATATAGGGAAAAGTGATTTTTTTCTGATGAATGCTGCGGGGCAGGGAGGGCAGACCTGGGGGCTCTGACATTTAAGGTGGCAAGGGAGCCGTTTCAGTACGTGAGATCCAGGTAACGCTTGACTGCGCCACAATGCATAGGTAGAACCTGACAGGTTTGGTGGAGGAGATCAAGGAGGACCTTAAAAGGTGGGATATGTTGCACCTGACATTGTTTAGGAGGGTGCAGGTGATGAAGATGACCGTGTTGTAAAGATTTCTGTTTGAGTTTCAGTCTCTCCTGATTTACCTCCTCAAGGCCTTTTTTCAGAGATGGATGGACTAATTTTGGAATTTGTGTGGGCAGGGGAAGTGCCGAGGTTGAAGAGGGCTTTGTTGAATAGGTCGAGGCGGAAAGGGAGGTTGGCATAACCAAACCTCCACTGCATTATGGAGAAATTACTGCTCCCGGATGAGGTGGTGGATGGCAGAATTGGGGATATGCATGGGTTGTTGGGAGAGCAGGGAAAGACAGTAGTGAAAAGGATCAAGTGGAGTGGGAGGAGGAGTTGGGGAGGAAGATAAGATGGGGACTTTTGTCTGAGGTGATGAGGTGAGTGAACTCAAACCTCCTCCTACGCAAGAATAAATTTGACACAATTTAAGGTGGTGCACAGGGTCCACATGTCTCGGGCTCGGATAAGTGGGTTTTCTCCGGTTGCAGCAGGCAGATGTGAGAAGTGTGGGAAGGGGCCTGCGAATCGGGCTCATAAGTTTCGGGGGTGTTCGAACTTTTGGGAGGCGGTGTTCGGGACCCTATCAAGGATTGTAGGGGTTGAGGTGAAGCTGGACGCTGTGGTTGCAATCTTTCGGGTGTCGGAGGTCCAGAGCTGCTGGAGGGGAAGCCAGCCTTCGCCTCTCTGATTGCCCAATGACGGATATTTTTGAATTGGAGGTTGGCTACGCCACCAGGGGTTGCGGCATGGTTGGTCGATCTGTACGAATTTCTCAGGTTGGAGAAAATCAAATTTGCCTTAAGGGAATCAGAGGAGGGCTTTGACATATGGTTGAGGCTATATTTGAGGAGCTGTTTGTCACAGGGGAAGGCGGGATTAAAAGGGGAAAAATGTGCAAACTGTATAATTTGGTTGGATGTTAAGCATGTATTATTTTGTTGAATGTGTTTGGAATAAAATAACTTAAAAAGAAAATTGTCTCTTCCGCCTGGCATCCCAGGATGCCGAAGGCTACCGAGCTGGGCCCGTTACTGATATGCTAATGGCCATTATTGTACAATTTGAATGCCACGTCGGCGCAGAGCATGGAAAGCATCTATGCCACCATCTACGCACCGGAGCGTGGCATTCCGTTGGGCGCCCGGCTCCAATCTCGATTTTCGGCTGACGCCCAATCGTGATTCGCGATTCCAGCATCGTGAGGCAGAGAATACTGCCCTGAATTTCTCAAACGGAGAATCCACCCCCTAGCTTCCCAAATGGAGACTATCGCCCTTTATTTCAGGTTTCCAGCAACTGCAATATTTTTCGCTTTCAGAAGTTTGTATTCATCATACCTCAAGAAGGAAATTGTGCTCACACTGAATGGTAATACCATAGACAATGAGGCAACACGCTGATTGCAGGTTTATCTTTTTTCACTTGAATCAAGCTAGAAAAGTTGTCACAGAACTCTAAGAATATAAACGTACAAAACTACAAAATAAATTGTGTTCAAGAATTCCTTAAAAGAGCACACTCACTTGGCAATGCATAACACTGCCCATATTGATGTACAATTTGACACTGGCATTCTGGTTGGTTTAATTTAATTTATCTTGTGGGGCGAAGTTCACCCCCAACGGCGCGATGCCCGTCTGATTGGCACCGTTTTGGGCCACTCTTTGGGGGCCAAGCCCCAACATTGAGGGGCTAGACCGACGCCGGAGGGATTTCCGCCCCGCCAGCTGGCGGAAACGGCGTTTGTTGCCCCGCCAGCTGGCGCGGAAATGACATCCCCGGGCGGCGCATGCGTGGGAGTGTCAGCGGCCGCTGACAGTTTCCCGCGCATGCGCAGTGGGGAGAGTCTCTTCCGCCTCCGCCATGGTGGAGGCCGTTGCGGAGGCGGAAGGGAAAGAGTGCCCCCACGGCACAGGCCCGCCCGCGGATCGGTGGGCCCCGATCGCGGGCCAGGCCACTGTGGGGGCACCCCCCGGAATCAGATCGCCCCACGCCCCCCCCAGGACCCCGGAGCCCGCCCACGCCGCCTTGTCCCGCCGGTAAATACCTACTTTAATTTACGCCGGCGCGACAGGCAATTTCTCGGCGGGACTTCGGCCCATCCGGGCAGGAGAATTGAGCGGGGGGGCCCGCCAACCTGCGCGGCCCTATTCCCGCCCCCGCCCAATCTCCGGTACCGGAGACTTCGGCAACCGGCGGGGGAGGGATTCACGGCGGCCAACGGCCATTCTCCGACCCGCTGGGGTGTCGGAGAATGACGCCCGTGATGCGGTGATGTTCGTGGGTTTTGTGAGCTGCCTGTAAATCTTTGCATCCATGGGCATTATGGGAGAAAGATCATAAATGTGTGGGAAGCATGAGCAGCAACAAAAGAGCCTGCCCTCTGACACAGAGATGTTGGCACTTATATAAATGATTCCGTTAAATTAGTCTGTCACAATAAATTTACAAGGGTAGAAATGTAATGATATTTCCCCATGGTATTAGAACCTTTTCTATTGATTTTTGAAGTTTATGTCGGCAAATAATTAGAAAAGACTGTAAAATGTGAGTGATGCTATTAGAATTGTGTATTAATGCAAATATAATAAACACAGAGAACAGAATCTCTTATACCAGGCACAACACACTTGTCAGATATGGGAATAAATAGCTGCAGAAAGAACAGGAAATAAATCTCTTCTGTCCTTGTTAAATGAAAATATGCTGAGTCTATGTTCTGTTTTCTGTGGGGGGATGGCAGATGTGAGATCATTTGGCGATGTGCAAATCTTAAAAAGGAGGGAAAAAACGATAAGATCTGACCCAGGTGAGCAATTTTTAAAAATCTGTTCGGCTAATGCTTTTAAGGTTCTTGTACTTCATTTCCATTATGTTGCACAAACATTTGTTAATATTTTTAAAGAAATAACAAGTTCTCCAATTGTACATTATTTGTAAATGCAACAAAATTTTAGTACAAATTTGCATGTAATTGAAAAAAAACCTTGCTTTAGTGGGAACTAATTTTCTGAAGAGGTTTAAGCACATTTACAACATGCTCCAGAAATTGGTGGCTAATTAATAGGGAAGAACTCAAGAGTCCTTCAAAATACTCAAATGTTCCACTAACATCAGCAACAACAAATAATATTCGCACAGCACCTGTAATGTAGTAAAATGTAATGTTTAGAGCTGAATTTTTCAGCCCTGCCAAAGGCGTCCCTCCATGCGAGGTACCTGATGGCGCAGCTGGAAAACAACACAAAATCCGATCGATATTGGTGGGGTGGGAAAATCCCGCTGCTAGCTAATAGCGAGTCGCCTCTGCCGGGTGGGGTGGTGGGGTGTGGGGGGCAGGGGGGAGCTTGGAAAGCTCACCCTACACAGAAATCAGGAACAAGCTTCTGAAACAGCATTCAGCCAGTCACAAACAATGCATGTTTAGGTGAATGTGACCCGTAAATTTAATGGAAAACAAGGGTTAAAAAAAATATTGGCAAGTAAGTGGTGTTTTCGCTGGATGGGACATGTGTGCATCAAAAATATATGACTGCACCAGGAAAAATAAAGGAAATACATCCTTAAACCACCAACAGCTTTTCTTGGGAGCAAGCAGCCTTATTCTGTCCATGGACATTCACAATGAATTAGACATGTGAGGAGAGGGCAGCAGGGTATTTGGGAAGGTGATAGGTCTCTAAAATGATTAAAGTAGTTGCTTGTCTGCAGATAAAGAGTTGAAGACATTATATGCAATAAGTACGAACAATATCCACATCGTGTGACAAAGGTCTCAGCCCAGGACTATTGGAAACTGCCAGTCCGGATCTGGGAACTACATTTCAAGGTCCCGCCAACGAGCCCCAGCTGGTCTCCCTTTAATTGCCATCCATTCTTTAATTCCCACCCCCCCCTCCCCACCACACCCCCTCTGTCCTAGTTCTCATGCAACTATGAGCGAGAGTCGTGCCTTATGCTGCTCATAGGTAACCAGGGTCATAGTGGTCCTCATCATTTTCAAAGTTTCCCCTGTATATGTGGCCAACCTAGCCCTGGTGTTGGCCGAGGGCCAAGATGCCCATCCAGAGACACCGGAAGGTCTGTTCCCCAATGATGGAGGTTGCAGGTCTCGTATCCACTTCCATTTCTAGCAAATGGCCATTTTTATTGGCTATTTTTATTGGGCAACCCTTAGTGGTGATGATGCAGTTTAGCTGTATACTTTCATCCTCTACAGGCTGATAGACACCTGAGGTGACTGTGACTTCTGGCCTGGGCAGCACATGCACTGCTGATTCTGACAGCCTTGCCTGGGTCGTGTTCTTTGGCGGCACTTACAGCAGCCTTGCCTCTGACACTTATAGTCCTCTGAGGAGGTTTGCCTGTTATTTCCAGGGTCAACTGGCATCTTTTGGGATGCCAGAGTGCCTTGGCTGAACTTTGAATTGGTGGTGGGTGAGGCACGTGGGACTCTTCGCTGGGAATGCTGGCTTTTCCAAGTGAGGGTCCTCCCACAGCAACCCACCCCCCTCCCCACTCTCCCAGCCCAGCCTGAGAACGCTATTCTCCTTCATCCATTGAGTTCTTGGGCCCATTTCTCGGCTCTCTCCGAGGATAATGCTCATTCCATTTCCCTTTTCAGGTCTAGGGTGGGTTCTGCCAACAATATCTTTTTTTGTATCGCGGCATTGTTGATCCCATCTTCATTGGCAATGTAATCATTCCAGGACGTGCTAAGTGAAAGGCCAAACTGGTTTATTTTAAACTGAAAGTAAAGCTGTTAGCAGAGCACACAAAACAAACGTCCCAGCCCAGCACTATCGGGGACTCCCGGTCCGGATCTGGGAGTTATATTTAAAGGTTCTACTAATGAGCCCCAACTGAGCGGGCTTCCACCTGCTCACCACAGGAACTCATATTCTACGAAGCCTATGGGGAGTGATTCCCCCGGGATCCTTGTGAGGGTTCTCACATTTATAATAAATATTGGCTTTTTCCCCTTCAACTCAATTAAACTGCTGCTTTTTTTCCGAACCCCCCCATAGCTCAAGTTGGGGAATCTCCCCTATTTCTGTACTGAGCAAAACTCTCCTTCCCTACTCTCATTCAGTTAATCCTGGCATTCTACATCCACCTTTCTGCTCTGGTCCCTTCTTTTTGCTCTTCAATATCATCCATTCCCCATCCACCTTATTGTCAACCATTTCCCCACTTTCTAACCCATGTTCATATTCCTCTTCAACTGTTATTCATTTTCCAATCTGGCTTACCCATTTCCTTTGCACTTCATTGTCATCAATATCCCTTAAATTTCCATCCATTCTTTCAATTCACCCCCTACCCCCGCTTTTATTTTGCTTTCCCTTTTATCTTTACCCATCCACTTCCTCATCATGGACTTCTCCATTTCCCCTGTTCATTTCCATCCCTTTGTATCTTTCATTGCCATCCATTGCTTCCCTTTTATTCTGAACGTTTGGCCCCCGTTCACTGTCGGCCATTCACCATTATTTTTTTAGTCCCCTCCTACTTGAGTTAGACTGTTAATGCACTGGACCGAGACCCTCTTTTGAATGGTTGCTTAACTTAATGGTAAAGAAAACCACCTCTGTATGTTCGAGTTGGGAACTTGTATTCTCACAAGGTACAAACGTGACAACCACTTTTCACGGTCATCCCATTAAAAAAATTAAATATCTGAAACTGATGGGCAGTTTAATGAATGCTTCAACATGAACTAAATAATAGGTGTCGCAGCAGACATAGATAAAACTATTGTACATTGTTCCTGTCACAGCGACGATAGGCGGAGGGGTGAGGGGGGGGCGGGGGGGGGGGGGGGGGGGGGGGGGATCAAGGGGTAGCATCACACTTTTCAGTCCTGCTATCCTTCTTACCAGATTACTTAAACTCTTTTATCTTGGATCTCTGTCATGAGTTAATCTCAATTCACTACACCCTGATGGTGTAATTTTACTTCCCTTGAGAATTAGATAAACACTGGGTAATATAATGAAACAGGAAATGCAACCTCTTAAATAATTGTAGGCTTTTCACAGGTCCATCTTGTCCTTTGAGACTAAAATTAGTGTTGAAAAATCTTATGAAAAGTTTAAATTAATAAATTAATTTATTTAACAAAAGATGAACAAGCAAACTAGGTGCAGTTGTATGCTTATAGGTTTATTTTTTTAATTTGAAGTACCCAATTCTTTTTTTTTCCCCAATTAAAGCCAATCTACCTATCCTGCACATCTTTGGGTTGTGGGGGTGAGACCCCTGCAGACACGGGGAGAATGTGCAACTCCACATGGCAAGTGGATCGAACCCGGATCCTCGGCGACGTGAGGCAGCAGTGCTCATCACTGCACCACCCTGCCGCCCCTACTTATAGATTTAAAGCAGTAAGTTTATCAAATTCCTTGAGAAAATAAAATAATAAGATTGCAGCTCTAAAGACTAAATCATTTGCATCCCACCTCAGCAGGTGGGGAATTTAAATGAAACAAAAATTTGTTGTAAAAGCAAGGGAACCAATCCTAGTACAAAGAGGAGTGCAGAGCAGCCAACCTGGAGCAGCACCAGGCATACCTAAAAATGAGATGCCAACCTGGTGAAGCGACAATGCAGGACACCTGAATGCTAAACAGTGGAAACAGGTTGGGGGAATAGGGACGGGTAAACTGCTCCTAAATGTGGCTGGCACAGACACGAGGGGCCGAATGGCCTCCATCTGTGCTGTAACAGCTCTGTGATTCTGTGAAAGAACACAATTTTCTTTTAGCATCTCGTAACACTAGGGGAGTCGAGCTGATTCCTTCCTTTAATGAAGCTCCAGGTTAAATCTTTGATATCAATACTCTGAGCTGATTTTCTCGTATATGACACCTGACAGGAAAGAGTTGATTACATAACTAAAATTACCTCTGAAAACGTACCATACCATTCCTACTCAAGTCCTGCCTGGCATCACATTAACTGGATCCGTTTTTAGGTGACCAGCACCACTGAGGCGGTTTTGCACATGCAGTCAGCAAGAATGCAGGTACAAAATCTTGCGAGAATTGGGGAACATGGGGCTGGATTCTCCGTCTCGCCGCACCACATTTCTGTTTTACCCCAACGGTGGATTGCTCTGTTTCGCCGGCTGGTCAATGGGGTTTCCCATTGTGGGGCAGCCCCACGCCATCGGCAAACCCCTGGGCTGCCGGCAAAACGCAGCATCCCACCGGTGGAGAATTCAGCCCAAGATTCTAGCCGGAGAGATCTCGGGCGGGATTCTCCTACCCCCCGCCGTGTTGGAGAATCGCTGGGGGGGGGGGGCGGCGTGAATCCCACCCTGCCGCCCCGAAGCCGGCTGCCGAATTCTCCGGCGCCGGGGTTTTGGTGGGGGCGTGAATCGCCGTGCGCAGTGAACCCCCCCCCCCCCCCGGCGATTCTCCGGCCCATGATAGGCCTAGCGGCCACCCGTTTTCGGCCGGACCCGCCGGCGTAAATCAAACCAGGTCCGTACCGGCAGGACCTGGCTCTGCATGCGGCCTGCGTCTCCCTCGAGGAGGCGTAGGGGGATCTGGCCCCGGTGGGTGCCCCCACGTTGGCCTGGCCTGTGATCGGGGCCACCGATCTGCAGGTGGGCGTGTGCCGTGGGGCCACTCTTTCCCTCCGCGCCGGCTGCTGTCAACCTCCGCCATGGCCGGCACAGCGAAGAACCCCCCTGCGCATGCGCTGGGATGACGCCAGCACAGGCTGGTGCTCCTGCACATGCGCCACCTTGTGCCGGCAGGCGGAGGCCCTTCGCCACCAGTTGGCGCGGTGCCAAGCCCTTCCGTGCCAGCTGGCGCGGCGCCAACCTCGTCAGCACCCCCGGCAAGGGATAATTCCAACCTTACACATACAGCTGGAATTATTCCATGGTCAACTTGTTTTTTTTCAAATAAATATTCATTTTTTTCCAATTAAGGGCCAATTTAGCGTGTCACGGGGAGAATGTGCAAACTCCACACGGACAGTGAACCAGAGCCGTGATCAAACCTGGTCCTCGGCGCCGTGAGACAGCAGTGCTAACCCTCTGCGCCACCGTGCTGCCCAGTCAACTTGTTTTCAACATACACATATCAGGACTCACTTGCTGTGAAGCTGTCATGATGCCTGTCTTCTATAGCAATACGTAACACTAAAGGTTTTTCAGAAAGTGAGCTATTATGATTCATGACATCTTTACAGCATTCAAAGAAACCAGCTAAAAACAGGTACGCACATCCACTTGGATAATTATAGCATGGGTTCATTGAACTACCATTTCAGATGCTTGAATAGGGCTGAGGGAAATCCTTCAATGCAGCCTAACTGCAATGCCAACTGTTGTATTGCGAGGCGAGCGACGAGGCAGTGTTAAATCACAATGGCGATTTATTTAACAAAGAAGAACTTTACATACAAAACAGTATGACTGCTACACAGAATTCCCAAGCTAAATCCAACTAAACCAACAGCCAGATCTGCATCTAAATGCCTGATAGGCTAATGTGTGCATGCTCTGTCCCCATAGGCTCCGGGCCTGACACGGGGCCTGCAAAGGATCAACATTAAAATGGCACACTATCACATTCCTCCCCCCTTATGTTCCCTTACAGATCCCTGAAATGCAGAAACAGAAAACTCTTATTTACAATTCTGTACACATAAAGAGAGTTACAGTAAGGGAGCTCCAAACAAAGTCAAGTGACTTCCTAACTCTTGCCAAACCATTGAACTTGGCAACTGGCTCTTCCAGATTGGAGGAATCCGAGTCCACAGCAAGGGCAGGCAAGTCAGTAGAGTCTGAAGTAGGGGCAGTACTGACTACCTCTTCAACTCCTACTGTTGCCCCTGATGATTCCCCTTGAGAAGATCTGATTGATTGATTTGATTTGATTTATTGTCACATGTACCTGAGGTACCCTCAATAATGATGCTTAGAGATTAAACTGTAAAGCAGGCTTTATTAGGCTAATAACTATGCTACAGATTTGGATGAGAGCTGACTGCTATACAGACCATGAGGCAGGCCTTTATGTATGGCTCCCAGATGGGCGGAGCCAGAGGCGGAGTCCCCAGGGTTCCAAGCCTGGTCTTAAAGGGGACATCATCTTACATGATGATAAGGCAGTAACCGTTCATCACAGTACCGAAGTACAGTGAAAAGTATTTTTCTGTGGGCGAGGGAACGTACATAGTACGTACATAGTAGACAAAAGAATAATCGACAGAGAACATCGACAACAGAGTGCGGAACAAGGGGCCAAACAAAGCAAATACATGAGCAAGAGCAGCATAGGGCATCGTGAATAGCGTTCTTACAGGGAACAGATCAGTCAGAGGGGGAGTTGTTGAAGAGTCTTGTAGCTGTAGGGAAGGAGCTGTTCCTATGTCTGGATGTGCAGTCTTCAGATTTCTGTACCTTCTGCCTGATTGAAGGGTCTGGAAGAAGGCAATGCCTGGGTGGGAGGTGTCTCTGATAATGCTGTCTGCCTTCCTGAGGCAGCGGGAGGTGTAAACAGAATCAATGTGGGGTGGCAAGCTTGTGTGATGTGTTGGGCTGAGTTCATCACACTCTGCAGTTTCTTGCGATTTTGGACCAAGCATTTGCCATGCCAAGCTGTGATGCAGGTGGATAAGATGCTCTCTATGGCACATCTGTAGAAATTTGTGAGAGTCGATGCAGACATGCCGAATTTCTTTAGCTTCCGTAGAAAGTAGAGACGTTGTTGGGCTTTCTTGACTGTTGCATCAAAGTGAGTGGACCAGGACAGACTGTTGATGATGGTGACCCCCCAGGAACATAAAGCTATCGACCATCTCCACTTCGAAGCCATTGATGCAGACGGGAGTGTGTGTTGTGCTACGCTTCCTGGAGTCGATGATCAGCTCCTTGATCTTTCCAGCATTTAGAGAAAGGTTGTTTTCGTTACACCATGCAACCAAGTGATTTATCTCCCTCCTGTCGTCTGATTCGTCATTGTTTGAGATACTGTTGTGTCATCCGCAAACTTAAAGATCTTGGTTCTAACACCAGCGACTCGGCAAATGGGATTATGGTAGCTGAGATTGGATCCATCCGCCCATTTGTGGCGATGACAGTTTTCCTGCTTCTCAAATGACCAACAGTTTTCTAGCTTCACAGTCCTGTATGTCTATGATATAGGAAACTGGCCCAGTCCTGGCAACAACTCTCCCAGATAACCATCCTGGTCCTCCACCAACGTTCCATACGTAGACTAAAAGACCTGTTTGGAATGACCTGTCCTTCTTGGCTGCACCGTTGCGGCTTTTCTGTGAGGCTTCCTTCGCCTCCACCCTCCCCAACAAATTTGGAAAAATTAGGCAAGCCCGATCCTGAGATATCGGTCCATCAACAACTTAGCTGGGGTATCCCCAGTGATGGTATGTGGTGTTGAATTGTATGAGAGCAAGAAGTGCGCTAAAGTAACAGTAGTGGCTCGAAAGAGAAAATGCTGGAAAATCTCTGCAGGTCTGGCAGCATTTGTAGGGAGAGAAAAGAGCTAACGTTTCGAGTCCAATGACTCTTTGTCGAAACAGTAGTGGCTGATTAGTTTGTTTTTTCATTGATGCTTTGAACGTTTGGATAGTCTTTTCGGCCAGCGCACTTGATGCGGGGTAGTAGGGGTTATCCTGCTGTGTTGGAATCCCTTTGGACTTAACAAAGAGTTTAAATTCTTTGGCTGTGAAAGCAGTACCGTTGTCTGAGACAATCACTTGAGGTAGGCCATGAATGGCAATGTTGTGGCACAGCTTGTCCATGGCAGCTGCTGCAGTGGTCGAACATCCAGCCACTTCAGATGGACATCTGCCACAATCGAAAACATCACACCCAAAAAGGAACCTGAAAAGTGAATATGGAGCCTCATCCATGAAAGATCCAGCCACTCCCAAGGGTCCAAAGTTGCTGCAGGAGGAAGTTTGTTTTGAGTTTGCATCAGTTGATCATACTTTTGGTCTGCTCGTCAATCCCTGGTCACTAAACGTAACTCCTGGCCATGGCCTTCATCTTGGACTGACCAGGATGACCTCTGTATAATTTTTGGAAGAAAGGCTGCTGCCCCAGGGGCGCTGTCACTCGGCAGCCCCACAGGAGAACCCTGTCCTCACAAGGGATTTTGTCCCTATGTTGCATATAGGGCCTAATCTGTTCGGACTTCTCAAAATGCCAGCCCGTGAGAACCATCTTTTTAACTCTTGATAGCACAGGCCTTTGTTTGTCCACATCTTAATGTGGCCGGATGAAATCGGTAGAGTATCAAGAATGTTTAGAGGCAGGACGATCTCCTGTGGAGTCGGCGGCTTGGATATTATTTGTGGCAGTGGAAGCCTGTTCAAAGCATCCGCATTTGACATCTGGGTTCCCAGTCTATGCTGAACGGTATATGAATAGGCAGCCAAGAGCAGTGCCCAACTTTGCACTCGGATCAATGCTATTGGCGGGATGGTTTTATCTTCACAAGAAGATAAGGTTATCTTCTGAGACAATGGTGAAATGCCAGCCGTAAACATATTGATGACATTTTTTCATGGCATAAATTACCACAATCAAAAACATCACTGTCGGTCTGGGAATATCTCATCTCAACCTCCGACAGTGAAGGCGACAAACATTCCACACCATCTTTCATTTTATACGAGTGTTCCACTCCAATGTCATATGATGATGCGTCACAAGTGACTACGATGGGTTTATCTGGGTTGAAATGAACCAACAAGGCCGGCGACTGCAGGGCCTGTTTGACCTGATCAAAAGACTTCCTCTGGGAATCGTCCCACTTCCAACGTTTGTGCTTCTTCAGCAGTTGATGCAGGGGTACTAAAATGTTAGATGGATTAGGTAAAAGCAGCCGTAATAATTGACCATCCCTAAAAAGGACTTCAATTCGAAGTCTGTTGCCACTTAGTTCTGGTGCCACTTTTATTGTCTTTATCTTTTATTCGAGTGGGTAGAGCATCAACTTGTAACCCTAAATACGTGACATCAGCCTGAAACCTGTACATCTCTCGCTTTATATCTGTATTCCTCTGGTGTTTCTCCATCACTAGGACGTCATCCAGGTACATGACAATCTTTGGAATTCCCTGCAAAAGGCTCTCCAATGTGTGCTGATATATAGCACAGGCTGATGAAACACCAAAGGGCAACCTCATACGTTGGAACAAGCCTTTATGAGTATTTATAGTAACAAACTTTCTTGACTCATCTTCCAGCTCAAGCTGCTGATACACAAACTTAATTCCGACTTGGTGCATTTGAGGCCTCCTGCCAACTTCACATTCTGTCTTAGGTATAGGATATCTACTTTAGTCACCCTGTTCACTATCTAATCACTGCAGATTCGTACTGTGTGGTCTGGCTTCAACACTGGGATAATGGGTGCTGCCCATTCTGAAAACTGTACTGGAGTAATTACCCCAAGGTCTTCCAGGCCCTTCAATTCCACCTCCACTTTTTGGTGTAGAGCATGAGGCACCGATCTGGCACGAAATAATTTTGGTGCTGGTTCTGTTTTCACTCCTTTAATGCATCCTAACAATCCCAAGAAGATCTTGTGGTATTTCCATAGAAGTTCCTGGGAAATCCCGTCGGTAATGTTGAATATTTCTAACTAATTCAATTAGATTTTCTTCAGCCAATTCCACCCCATGAGGCTTGGTCTTTGTCCCTTCGCTACGACTAAAGGCAGCTAGGCTGACTGATTTTGGTACGATACTAGTAATAATGCTGTTCCCAATATTTTCAGTGCCTCCCTGGTATAGATGGCTGAAGTGTCTGAGGTACTGCTGAGATTCACAGGCTGCAACCCTCCTTGCAGGTACCTAAACTTTTGCTCACCCACAACTGTGCCCCTGTCTCAACCTCCATTTTAAAAGTACAGTTGTTGACAACACGGAAAATTTCAACGGGGGTGTTTTATTTAATCTCACCATATTACGTTTGTATACTTCTGATTTTTCTTCAGGGTCTTCCTCAAACTTGTTCACTGGAGTCGCTGATGTTTTATTTTTAACTTGGAGTAGACTGTCTGACTCTGCATTTGGTTTGTTTATGGCCTTTCTTATTATATTTGAAACAGATAAATTCCTTACACTTGCATCTGTCTTGGGAATGCTCCCCCCAACAATGGTAACAACCCGCTTACCCCTATGACTGCTGGTCACTTTTCTTCTTCTCTGGCTCCACTCCTCCCTCGCTTCGGGAACTTCGCGTGGGGCTGTATCCTGCCATAACTGGTCCACCTTGCTCTGCTCATTTTGTAATTTGAAAGTGCTTTGTTCATCGCTTTCTGTCGCTTGAGCCACCTCAACCGACTAGTCCAGAGATATCTTGGTTTCTGAAGGCAACGTCTTCTGAATATTTAAGTAGTTGATCCTACTGACTAACCAATAGCATAGCATGTTGCTGAGAGAAGTACCAAATTCACAATGTTCCGACGACATTTGTCGAAGTACGGTTACAAAAGCAGATACCCTTTCTCCAGGACCTCTAATGGCTGTATGAAATTTATACAGCTGCATAGTAATGGAGCGTGGAGGATTGCAATGGTCTCTCACTAGTTGCATCAATTGATCAAAGGACTTGGAGTCCGGAGCCTCTGGAAATGTTAAGCTTCTTATGAGGTTTTATGTTTGTGGGCTGTAAACAGTAAGTAATATTACTTTCTGTTTGTCTTCTGCTGTGATTTCATTGACAGCGAAAACATATCAAAGTCTTTTGACATATTAGCCCTAACTTTCAACCTCCGGATCAAACGGATCAATTTTCCTGAATAGTGGCATAGCTATTCAGCTGCTGACAATTGATGTGTTGGGTGCTCTGGATCCGTGGAACACATACAGGCCACAAACACTTAAAATAGTGCAACACTATTTTATTAAGTTAGAAACTGTTGAACGTACTTTCACTGTGGGTTAACACGATGTTAGATTAAACTAAAGACCTATATCTGTCCTAACCAGTCTATGCACTCAGCACATGGTGAAGATCTGTGCTGTAAGCTGTAAGCTCTGTCCTTCTAGGAGGCTGCATCCCGAATGAGCGGGAACTCTGATGTCCCCTGTCTTTATAGTGAGTGTGCTATAACTGGTGATTGGCTGCGGTGTTGTGTGTGTTGATTGGTCTTGCTGTGTGTCCATCAGTGTGTGTGTCTGCACCATGATATAATGGTGTATATTATGACAACAATCTTGTACCTTTTACGCTGCATGGTGGCATAGTGGTTAGCACTGCTGCCTCACAGCAGCAGGGACCTGTGTTCGATTCTGACCTTGGGTGACTGTGTGAAGTTTGCACATTATCCCCGTGTCTGTGTGGGTTTCCTCCGGGTGCTCCGGTTTCCTCCCACAGTCCAAAGATGTACAGGTTAGATGGATTGGCCATGATAAAATGTCCCTTAATGTCAAAAAGGATAGGGCGGGGTCATGGGTCTCTGTAGGGTGCTCTTTTGAAGGGTCGGTGTGGACCCGATGACCTCCTTCTGCACTGTGGGATTCTATAAGGACTCTGGGAGGCCACTCTTCCACCCCATTCTAACTCTCAATGAGTTTCCTTTGAAAGAATTGCGTGTTATAGAATTTTGTCATAGAATTTACAGTGCAGAAGGAGGCCATTCGGCCTATCGAGTCTGCACCGGCTCTTTGAAAGAGCACCCTACTCAAGCCCACACCTCCACCCTATCCCCATAACCGAGTAACCCCACCCAAATCTTAGGGCAATTTTGGACACTAAGGGCAATTTAGCATGGCTAAGCCACCTAACCCGCACATCTTTGGACTGTGGGAGGAAACCGGAGCACCCGGAGGAAACCCACGCACACACGGGGAGGATGTGCAGACTCCGCACAGACAGTGATCCAAGCCGTGAATCGAACCTGGGACCCTGGAGCTGTGAAGCAATTGTGCTAACCACTATGTTACCGTGCTGCCCTTAGTGAACCTCGTGAACCTCGTCAAAAAGCAAAAGGAGGCCTTGGTACGGTCTAGAAGGGTGGGGACAATTGAAACCCTTGAGGAGTATACAGAAAGTAGGAAGGTACTTAAACGCCAAATTAGGAAGGCTAGGAGGGATCAAGAAAAGTGTTTTGCTGCCTTACGGCGCCGAGGTCCCAGGGTCGATCCCGGCTCTGGGTCACTGTCCGTGTGAAGTTTGCACATTCTCACCGTGTTTGCGTGGGTTTCGCCCCCACAACCCAAAGATGTGCAGGCTAGGTGGATTGTCCACTCTAAATTGCCCCATAATTGGAAAATATGAACTGGGTACTCTAAATTTATTTTTAAAATGTCCTTGGCAAGTAGGATTAAGGTGAATCCTAAAGCTTTTTATTCATATGTAAAAAATAAGAGGGTGACCAGGGAAAGGATTGGACCACTTAAGGACATGGGGGGGATCTATGTGTTGAGCCAGACGAAACAGGCAAAAGTCTAAATTGGTACTTTGCATCAGTGTTCACCAAGGAAAAAGACTTTGTGGAAGATGATTCTTGGGTAGGGTGTGTGGACAGTTTGGGTCATGTTGACATCAAAAAGGAGGTATTGGGTCTTTTAAAAGACATGAAGGTGTATAAGTCTCCTGGGCCGGATGGGATTTACCCGGAATACTGAAGGAAGTAAGGGAGGAAATTGCTGGGGCATTAACTGACACCTTTGTATCCTCATTGGCTGCAGGTGAGATCCCAGGTGACTGGAGAATAGCTAATGTGGTACTGCTGTTTAAGAAAGGTAGCAGGGATAATCCAGGAAGCTATAGGCCAGTGAGCCTCACATTGGTAGTAAGTAATTTATTGGAGAGAATTCTCAGGGACAGGATATGTACCCATTTGGAAACAAATGGACCCATTAGTGAAAGACAGCATAGTTTGTGAAGGGGAGGTTGTGTCTCACTAACTTGATCGAGTTTTTTTGAGGAGGTGACAAAGATGATGTGGGGAGGGTGGTAGATGTTGTTTACATGGACCTCAGGAAAGCCTTTGACAAGGTGCGTCATAGAAGACTGATACAAAAAGTGAAGTCACACGGGATCAGAGGTGAGGTGGTAAGATGGATACAGAACTGGCTCGGTCGCAGAAGGCAAAGGGTAGCAGTAGAAGGGTGTTTTTCTGAATGGAAGGTTGTGACTAGTGATGTTCCAAAGGGATCTGAGATGAGGCCTCTGTTGTTTGTAGCATACATAAACTATTTGGTGGAAATATAGATGATCTGATTAGTAAGTTTGCGGGTGACACCAAGATTGGTGGAGTGGCAGATAGTGCTGAGGATTTTCAGAGGACACAGCAGGACATAGATAAGTTGGAGACTTGGGCAGAGAAATGGCAAATGGAGTTTAATCCAGACAAATGCGAAGTAATGCATTTTGGTAGGTCTAATATAGAGGAAATATACTGTAAATGGCAAGACTGAGGAATATAGAAAGTCAGAGAGATCTGGGCGTGCAGGTCCACAGATCTTTGAAAGTGGCAACACAAGTGGACAAGGTACTGCGAGGCCTGGATAGAGTGGATGTGGACAGTATGTTTCCATTTGTAGGAAAACTAGAACCAGAGGACACCATCTCAGACTAAAGGGGCGATCCTTTAAAACAGAGATGAGGAGGAATTTCTTTAGCTAGAGGGTGGTGAATCTGTGGAACTCATTGCCGCAGAAGCCTGTGGAGGCTAATTCACTGAGTGTCTTTAAGACAGAGATAGATAGGTCCTTGATTAATAAGGGGATCAGGGGTTAAGGAGCGAAGGCAGGAGATTGGGGATGAGAAAATATCAGCCATGATTGAATGGCAGAGCAGACTCGATGGGCCAAGTGGCCTAATTCTGCTCCTATGTCTTATCGTCTAAGGTAGTCAAGAAAGCATGCGGAATGCTTGCCTTCATTGAACGGGGCATCGAGTATAAAAAGTGACAAGTCATGCTGCAGTTGTATAGAACCATGGTAAGGCCGCACTTGGAATAGTGCGCGCAATTCTGGTTGCCACACTACCAGAAGGATTTGGAGAGAGTGCAGAGGAGGCTTACCAGGATGTTGCCTGATCTGGAGGGTGTTAGTTATGCAGAGAGGCTGAATCGGCTCAGACTGTTTTCATTACAACGACAGAGGTTGAGGGGTGACCTGATAGAGGTCTACAAGCTAATGAGGGGCATGGGTAGGGTGAAGGGGTCAGTTACCAGGGGGCATAGGTTTAAGGTCCGTGGGGCAAAGTTTAGAGGAGATGTGTGAGGCAGGTTTTTTACACATAGGATGGTGAGTGCCTCGAACGTATTGCCAGGGAAGGTTGTGGAAGCAGATTCATTAACGGAGTTCAAAAGGCATCTTGACAAATACATGGATAGGATGGGTATAGAGGGATATGGCACAAGGAAGTGCTGAGGCTTTTGGCCAAGGGTGGTATCATGACTGGTACAGGCCTGCAGGGCTGAAGGGCCTGTTCCTGTGCTGTCTGGTTCTTTGTTCTTTGCAATTCTCATTGCTAATTGTTGTGTTGCGGGGCAAGCGGCGGGGCAGTGCTAAATCACAACATTGATTTATTTCATTCAGAAGAACTATATACACAGAACAGTACAACTACTATACCTAGTTTCCACGACTCCCAAAGTATCTCTGACCAAACCCCAAGAGCCAGATCTGTGCCCAGACACCTGATAGGCTAACGTTTGTGTAGTCCATCCCCATAGGTCTGTCACGTGGCCTGCGAATGATCGCACTTAAAGTGTCAACACTACCACAACAATACCATCGAAACTATATTTTCACATTCAGAATTAGCATGGTTTAAACATGAATTACAGGCAAATTGTGGTGAATGTAAACTATACATTTCACAGTAAATGGCAAATGCAACTAAGACAGATCTCACAAATTGGCGCAGCACTCCAATCAGATTTTGATAATCACACTCAATCACAAAGTCCTTCAAAACAAGATTTAAGCTCCGATCCTTCTAAGAGCTGGTCTGATCCCCAGCCAACCAGCAGCACACAAAGAACCCAAGTTCCACAGGCGCAGTCTTTACCACAAATGTCACCTGTCTGTTGAACCTGCTCTACTCAGTCTGTTGGCGTAGTTCTGCCCTGTTATTGTGGCCATCTAAAATGGCCACCCGCAAAGAGTAATGGGAATTGTGGTCAGGTTGGGACACAGACGATAAGCAGCCCCTGTGTATTGTGCAGAGGAAACCAGACCTACACAGATACTTGCACCTGCTAAAGGTCAATCACCGATCTCCCCAGGATAATGGGACTCAGATTGAAACATAGCAATAGTAACAGACTCGGGGGCACCTATTCACCTTATTTGGGAGTGCATACGTGCCTTGGGCAATAACATCTAGGACCTGCCCAGCTATCAAGGTACCCACCCCTAATTGGTCAGAATCGATTAGGGTGATCAAAATCCTATCGATCTATTCGATCCCGAGTTGGGACTGCCCAAAAGAGCGCTAAAGATTGGAGGATAAGAGGAACTGCGTGTGGCGCACAAAGACTCCGTGAGACAAACAGAGTGAAGTCGATGAGGCTTTATTAAGCGTGTCTGTTCCCCAGCAGCCCGATAGTAAACTGGCATGCGGGGGAAGGCACCGGCTTCTTATACTTCGCCTTCAGGGCGGAGTATGAGGTCAACGGCCAACCAGGACCCGGGATCTGTCAGCCAATGACATTAGGGCTTCCAGTCCCACATGACCCCCAATACATACTACCACATTCACCCCCTGTCAAAAATGAACCCGGCGGGGTGATGCTTCGTATGGTGGTAAGGGTTTACAGTACTGGTCCTGGGAGGAGAGAACAGTTACATGGTAGTACCGTATTGGACAGTATCGTCCTGTTACAACTATTTACAGAGGATATAGGAAAACAAAAAGTTCATTGGACAGTCCATCTTTGTTTTACATCGACGCCACGAGTCGGTCGGGCGGTCTGGTCGTCCGTGTCGATCGCCTCGGCCCCGGCGGTGGTGGTAGTGCTTGTACCAGCGTTGTCGCCTCCGGGAACCGCACGGTTTTAGCTGTTGGTGCAAAGGGAGGGGGACTGATCCTCCTGGGAAGGGGGCGGTCGCGGGGTGCGGCGGTGGCAGGAAGGGGGGCGGTTGGGTTGATGGTGCCGGGGGGGTGTGCGTGGTGCCGGCGGGCGCCAGATCCCGCAGGGAGACCGTGTCCTGTCGGCCGTCGGGGTACTCCACGTAGGCGTACTGGGGGTTTGCGTGGAGGAGGTGAACCCTTTCGACCAACGGGTCCGCCTTATGTGCCCGCACGTGCTTTCGGAGCAGGATGGGTCCTGGGGCCGCCAGCCAGGTCGGCAGCGACGTTCCAGAGGAGGACCTCCGAGGGAAGACAAGGAGACGCTCGTGAGGCGTTTGATTAGTGCTCGTACATAATAGCGACCGGATGGAATGGAGAGCGTCCGGGAGGACCTCCTGCCACCGTGAAACTGGGAGATCCCTGGACCGTAGGGCCAGTAGGACGGCCTTCCAGACCGTGCCGTTCTCCCTTTCTACTTGCCCGTTCCCCCGGGGGTTGTAGCTGGTCGTCCTGCTTGAAGCTATACCCTTGCTGAGCAGGAACTGGCGCAGCTCGTCACTCATGAAAGAGGACCCCCTGTCGCTGTGGACGTATGCGGGGTAACCGAACAGTGTGAATATGCTGTTCAGGGCTTTAATGACTGTGGCCGCGGTCATGTCGGAGCAGGGAATGGCAAAAGGGAAGCGGGAGTATTCGTCCACTACATTAAGGAAATACGCGTTGCGGTCGGTGGAGGGGAGGGGCCCTTTGAAATCGAGACTGAGGCGTTCAAAGGGACGGGAAGCCTTAATCAGGTGCGCTCCATCTGGCCTGGAAAAATGCGGTTTGCATTCTGCGCAGATGTGGCAGTCTCTTGTGACTGTACGGACCTCCTCTAAGGAGTAGGGGAGATTGCGGGACTTGATGAAGTGGTAAAACCGAGTGACCCCCGGGTGGCAGAGGTCCTCGTGGAGGGCTTGGAGGCGGTCAATTTGTGCGTTGGCACATGTCCCGCGGGATAGGGCATCAGACGGCTCGTTCAGCTTTCCGGGCCGGTACAAGATCTCATAGTTGAAGGTGGAGAGTTCGATCCTCCACCGCAAGATCTTGTCGTTCTTGATCTTGCCCTGCTGTGCATTATCGAACATGAAGGCAACCGACCGTTGGTCAGTGAGGAGAGTGAATCTCCTGCCGGCCAGGCAATGCCTCCAATGTCGCACAGCCTCCACTATGGCTTGGGCTTCCTTTTCCACTGAGGAGTGGCGGATTTCTGAGGCGTGGAGGGTTCGGGAGAAAAAGGCCACGGGTCTGCCCGCTTGGTTAAGGGTAGCCGCGAGAGCTACGTCAGAGGCGTCGCTCTCGACCTGGAAGGGGAGGGACTCGTCGATGGCGCGCATCGTGGCCTTTGCGATGTCCGCTTTGATGCGGCTGAAAGCCTGGCAAGCCTCTGTCGACAGCGGGAAAGTCGTGGTCTGTATTAGCACCGGCTTCTTATACTTCGCCTTCAGGGCGGAGTATGAGGTCAACGGCCAACCAGGACCCGGGATCTGTCAGCCAATGACATTAGGGCTTCCAGTCCCACATGACCCCCAATACATACTACCACCCTGCGCGACCAACATTCTGCCTCTTTTGGGACCGGCCTCTGCCCCACAAACTGCAGCACATCGACCAGCCAAGTTCAAGGACCCGCGATCGCTACCTGAAGGATGAACCGCAGCCTAGACGTACCTGACAACCTCCAGCCGCCACACGTGGGGAATCAGATAAAGGCCTTGTCTGACCTGCACAAAGTCCGTCACTTGAAAGTTAAGTAAAGATCATTTAAGCTGTTAGGTATAGTTTAATGTGTAGCCGCGCGTAGATTATTACGCATAGAACCAAGCCTATGTTTAATAATAAACAAAAATTGAACTAAGATACTGATTGTGTGGTCATTTGTTCAATACACGGAACATACTCGCGTCTTGTGGTTATTATTAATAAAGATAAAAGAGCAACATTATCTTCAAGAAACAGAAACACCTGCAGCAACTTATTTTCTTTGCTTATTCTCAGCTTCTGGATCCAGCCTCGTTTTCCTCAGGCCTCTTCAGCTTGTTTACTCTGTTCCAATGAACCCAAAAGCTGCTCCCACCCACGTGGAATGATTTGGATTTTTAAAATATCTTTGAACATGGTTTCAGTTTTAATTTCCCAACCTCAATTTGCCATTAGTTACCTTGGAAACTGGGAAGTAGAGTTTCATTTCTCAGCTGACCTTTCTTTGCTCCTCGTTTGGTTTGATTCTCAGTTTAGCTCCTGTTTTGAAGAATGGCCCACCTCAAATTAAATTTTAAAATACAGATTCCCGCACAATGCAGACCCTTAAGCTCCTAAATTCCGCCAATCTGACTGTCCTTCATTGGTTTCTGATTCTTCAACATATAAACTTTTAAATCATCGTTGACAAATCATTCCATGGAATGAATTCACCCTTAATTTTCCAATTTCTCCCTTGTTCTATTTTCTTCCTGCATGGGATGTGGGCAGCACTGCCTGGGCCAGCATTTATTGTCTCTGAACTGAGTGGCGTACTAGGCCATTTCAGAGAGTATTGAAGTGACATGTAGGCCAGGACAGGTAAAGCTGGCAGATTTCCTTCCCTAGGGTTTTTACAACAATGGTCACCATTAGATTTTTAATTCCAGATTTTAATTGAATTACAAATTTTGCCGCCTGACATGATAGGTTTTGAACACAGATCCGCAGAGCATTATCCTGTGTGTCTGGATTACTAATCTAATGTCTTACAACCTCCTCTCTTTCAACTATGGTACGTATCCACACCATTCATCACCACCTGTGTTTTCATAGAATTTACAGTGCAGAAGGAGGCCATTCGGCCCATCGAGTCTGCACCAGCTCTTGGAAAGAGCACCCTACCCAAGGTCAACACCTCCACCCTATCCCCATAACTCAGTAACCCCACCCAACACGAAGGACAATTTTGGACACTAACGGCAATTTATCATGGCCAATCCACCTAACCTGCAAATCTTTGGACTGTGGGAGGAAACGGGAGCATCCGGAGGAAACCCACGCACACACGGGGAGGATGTGCAGACTCCGCACAGACAGTGACCCAAGCCGGAATCGAACCTGGGACCCTGGAGCTGTGAAGCAATTGTGCTATCCACAATGCTACCGTGCTGCCCGTGTTGGCAGCAGTATCTTCAACAACTCAACCTCAGTACCCTGGAACCTCTTCCTAACCCTCTGATTTTTTTCAAACTCACTCCAAATCTTCAAAGCCTCCTTAGCATCAACCTCTTTGACTGCCTTCATAGAATCATAGAATCATAGAAGTTTACAGCATGGAAACAGGCCCTTCGGCCCACAGTTACATTTGGTGATGTTTCTCTCTCATTTCTCTCTTTGAATCTTTCCAATTGCCAAGGTGCTTTGAGGTTAGAAATATCAGTTTGAGTTGTCTGTGTATTTTAGTAAGCTACAAGCGCCACATAAATTTAATTTGATGTTGCAGTCTTCTCAAAGGTCACACATAAAGAATGGTTCATGAGTTAGTTCTGGAGGGTGGCTGTGGAATTGGTGCCTGCCTCAGGTCAGCAATCTCAGGTGATGAGGGAAGGGGAGAAAATAAAACAGAAAAAACAATGTATGTGCTAATATAGGCTGTGAACAAACAGCCACCTGCATCTGGAACAAATATTTTGATGAAAGTTAAACAAAATCAACCAGTACAGTACAGCTGCGCTCCATCTCCCAACTTCATAAAAATGTTATTCTGTACAATTGCAGTTTCCACTTTCATGGGGCCTCCAATATGCTATGACTAATAGGTTTGTTGACAGTATTTTGTAGTACTTTAAAATAAATCTATGTGGATATTTGTAAGAAGTGAGGTTTTTCAAAGGCCGACATCAAAAGCGACGAAGTGAGAGCTAATAGTTTGGTCGGCATATTTTATTTGGCAAACGACCGATAAGCTATCAGATAATGCAGGCTGTCAGCTCCTAACTCCTGTTTAAATGTAGATGAACGCAGCCAGTTGAATAATATCCACATATTCGCAAGCAGTGTAAGGTGCACTCCATTACAACATCATTGCTTGTTGGAGTGGTGGACAACATACATGGTGCATCATATGCTGCAGCATCTGACAGGTCAAATGTGTGTGCTGGTGGTTTATATATTTTGCCCATATGACATTTAATTTTAGCAGAGAAATTAACCCTTTTAAAATAAACAGGTTTCTGGCTCACACCTCTCTCTGGCCAAAGCAGGATCACATCAGATTAGCTGACATTTTCTGATCAGAAGTACAGAGAAGTGTGTCCGGTAACCATCTAACACAATCGATGTTGACCCTACCAGCACATGAGACAATAAGTTTCATCCTCTGCTTTGTGTCCAGAAGTCCATACTCTTGAGGTGGGATAATACGTTCCCTTCGCAGTGGGCAGAGCTGAAAAATGTGAGCCATTCAAAAATCGTCAGGAATGGAAAATCCCGTCGGCAGGAAGGGGGCTAAAATTCCACTCTTGGGTTCTTTCCGTAATGTGGACATCCGATTAGCCTAACTCACAGCTCCCTCGCAAGAGAACTGACTAGAAATGATGAATGTTCACCACTCCATTCCTGCTGTATTTCAACTTCATATTCAAAATTATGGGCAGCACGGCAGCACAGGTGGCTAGCACGATGGCTTCACAGCGCCAAGGTCCCAGGTTCGATTCCCCACTGGGTCACTGTCTGTGCGGAGTCTGCACGTTCTCCCCGTGTCTGAGTGGGTTTCCTCCGGGTGCTCCGGTTTCCTCCCATAGTCCAAAGATGTGCGGGTTAGGTGGATTGGCCATGATAAATTGCCCTTAGTGGCCAAAAAGATTAGGAGGGGTTATTGTGTGACAGGGATAGGGTGGAATTGCGGGCTTAAGTGGGTCGGTGCAGGCTCGATGGGCCGAATGGCCTCCTTCTGCACTGTATGTTCTGTGTTCTAAGGTGAGAGCTGGGGTCTCCTGCTCTTTTTTGGGACTGTGATGGAGGGTTGTGGGGAGGGTTGTGGGGAGGGGGGGGGGGGGGGTGGGGGTGGCGGCGGTGTTGGGCATCAAGCAATTAGACTCTTGTCTTTGCTCAAGACTGTCTAGAATGAGATTCACGCCCATAGCCTTCTGTCACAGAAGCAGGAATGCGACATATCTTCCATTGCCAGCATGATTAATTATACATTTGGGGGATTTGCTTTGTCTTCAGTGGCAGTGTAGGCTTAACGACACGGGTCCTGCTGTCATATCCGGGTACCATATTTAAACGTTGCCTGACACCACTGACCCACCATTGAAGAAAGAAGGTGGACCTCCAGGAACACTCTTGAGGCTGGAAGATAGGCCTCCTTGAAGATATTGAAGTTGGAAGGTCCACTTGTAGGAGGTGACATGTGTGGGCACCGTGTCTAGACAGAAGGGGGTTGTGATGAGATGCCGGGGTTTGGGGGGGGTGGGGGGGGGGGGGGGGGGATGGCGGGGGGGTAGTTTCTGAGGAAGGTACTGAGAGGTCGGATGTTGAGAGGGTACGAGGTGTCTGTGAGTTGATTAAGGGGAAGATTCCTGGGGTGGCAGATGGGACTGATGCCAGGAGGAGAGAGGTGGTAACTTACTCTTGCAGCTCGCAGGAGGTCATTCATCTACTTCCAACATCCCAGGCGGGATTTGTCACATTGCTAGGGGGTCTCCTACCCACTTGGGGGTACAGGGTGCCCCGCCTCTCCTCCATGGCATCCAGGAACCTTGCCAGGTCTGCACCGAGACAGCAAGAAACAGGTCTCCGAGCTGCCATCCTCCTAGCTTGACTAAGAGTGAGTGCAGAGGGACCGTTTAAATGCTGTTCCCCCTTGTGAGCAATGAACAGCTATTCCCCGGATCAGGTCAATTAGATGCCTGGGGACTGTTGCTCAGCGTGATTCATGTGGGAGATCATTGGGTGGATTGCTATCGGGTGTTCACCCATCCATCAGGCGGGAATCACCTCAGGCTTCCTGCCCAAAAAGGTACTAATTTTCAGGAGAATCACATCCTTTACCTTTGAAGTCTGAGGTACATCATCCATTTTTCATACTGTTACAGGATTTTTGATCAATAAAGCAATCCGCCTGCTCTTTTTCCTTCCCTATCATTCCTGAATACATTGCAACCAGACATATGAAGGGTCCATTCCTTCTCTTGTTTGAACCAGATTCCCATTTTTGCCAATATCCTTATGCCATGATGGGTGAGTACGTTTACAGCTCCCCACCATCATTTAACATGCTGCATGCATTTGTGTACCTGAACTCTAAATCCATTTTACTTTCACGTTTCCTTCATACCTGACCCTGTTTTGAGCCATTAAAACATTATAACCTGTTTTTTTACCCAGTGATCAGCATACCTTCAGTCTCTAGTTTGAAACTTCATCCCAGTGCCCAGCGCCAGGCAAAATCAAAATAAACCTCCCCATCGCCCACTGGTTAGCCTCCTTCTGAGGAGATTAGTTTCAGGCTTGTTGAGATGCAACCTATGCATTTGTACAGGTGACCACTGTCCCATCACTGATCCCAACGCCACAAGACTCTGAAGCCCTCCTTCCTCCCCCATTTTTCCAAACATGCATTACTTTTACTGCTCCTTTACTCACCAGCACATGGCACATGAGTAAGCCAAGGATGGGTACCTTTGAAATCCTACTCTTTAGGTTTGTCGTAAACTCCGGAATTTCATCTGTGGGACTTCCATCCATTTATTACCTACACCGTTCATTTTAATATGGATCATGACTTCTGGAAGTTCCCTTATCTCACAAACATTCTGCACTTGTTCAATGTTCGGATTGTCTTTTACCCTTACAGAAGGGAGGCAACACACCATAAATGTCATTAGCAAACAGGATTAAGGAAAATCCTAAGGCGTTTTATGTATATGGAAAGATCAAGAGAATAGCAAGAGAAAGGATTGGTCCATTCAAGGATATTGGAGGGAATCTATGTATGGAACCAGAGGAAATGGGAGAGATACTAAATGAATACTTTGCCTCAGTATTCACCAAAGAGAAGGACTTGGTGGATGAGGAATATAGGATAGAGTGTGTAGATATTCTGAGTCATGTTGACATTAATAAAGAGGAGGCGTTGGGCATCTTAAAAAACATTAAAGTAGATAAGTCCCCAGGGCCTGATGGGATCTACCTCAGAATAATCCAGGAGGCAAGGGAGGAAATTGTTGGGAATTTGACAGTAATCTTTATAACCTCATTGGCTACAGGTGAAGTTCCAGAGGACTGGACCGTAGCCAATGTTGTTCCATTGTTTAAGAAGGGCAGCAGGGATAATCCAGGAAATTATAGGCTGGTGAGCCTTATGTCAGTGGTAGGGAAACTATTGGAAAAGATTCTTAGAGACAGGATTTACTCACATTTGGAAACAAATGGACTTATTAGTGATGAACAACATGGTTTTGTGAAGGGGAGGTCATGCCTCACTAATTTGTTCAGGTTTTTCGAGGAAGTGATAAAGATGATAGATGAGGGAAAGGTAGTAGATGTTGTATACATGGACTTCAGTAAAGCCTTTGACGGGCAGCACGGTGGAGCAGTGGGTTAACACTGCGGCGTCACGGCGCCAAGGTCCCAGGTTCGATCCTGGCTCTGGGTAGCTGTCCAAGTGGAGTGAGCACATTCTCCCTGCGTTTGCGTGGGTTTCGCCCCCACAACCCAAAAATGTGCAAGCTAGGTGGATTGGCCACGCTAAATTGCCCCTTAATTGGAAAAAATTAATTGGGTACCCTAAATTAAAAAATAAAAATAAAGCCTTTGACAAGGTACCTCATGGAAAACTGGTGCAAAAGGTGAAGTCACATGGGATCAGAGGAGAGCTGGCAAGTTGGATACAGAACTGGCTTGGGCACAGAAGACAGAGGGTAGCAGTAGAAGGGTGCATTTCTGAATGGAAGGCTGTGACTAGCGGTTCCACAGGGATCAGTTCTGGGACCTTTGTTGTTCATGGTGTATACAAATGATTTGGAAGAAAATATAGCTGGTCAGATTTGTAAGTTCGCATACGACACAAAAATTGGTGGAGTTGCGGATAGTGAAGAGGATTGTCAGAGTTTACAGCAGGATATAAACTGGTTGGCGTCTTGGGTGGAGAAATGGCAGATGGAGTTTAATCCGGACAAGTGTGAAGTAATGCACTTTGGAAGATCCAATGCATGTTGGAATTATACAATAAATGGTAGAAAGTAGAAAGACTTGCAAGTATTGACAGACAGAGTGATCTGGGCATACAGCTTGCTGACCTTCATCGGTCGGGGCATTGAATATAACAATTGGCAAGTCAGGTTGCAGCTTACAAGACCTTAGTTAGGCCTGATTTGGAATATTGTACAATTCTGGTTGCCACACTACCAGAAGGATGTGGATGCTTTGGAGAGGGTACAGAAGCTCTTTTCCACCAGAATGTTGCCTGGTATGGAGGGTATTAGCTATGAGGAGAGGTTAGATAAACTGGGTCTGTTCTCACTGGAACGACGGAGATTGAGAGGCGTTCTGATAGAGGTCTACAAGATTATGACTGGCATGGACAGAGTGGATAGTCACATGCTCTTTCCTAGGGTAGAAGAGTCAAGTACTAGGGGATATAGGTTTAAAGTGCATGGGGAGAACTTTAGAACAGATGTGCGAGGCAAGTTTTCACACAGAGGGTGGTAAATTTATGGAACGTGCTGCCTGGGGAGGTGCTGGGAGCAGATACTGTAGCAGCATTTAAGGAACATCTAAATAAATACACGAATAGGGTGGGAATGGAACAATGCGGACTCTGTAAGTGCAGACAGTTTTAGTTTAGGCAGGTACCATGGTCGGCGCAGACTTGGAGGGTCGAAGGGCCTGTTCCTGTGCTGTATTGTTCTTTGTTCTTTGAGATTAATGTCAATGGTTAGAAAAATACTTTTCTATTCCCTGCCGTTCGTACCCCATTTAATCACGGCATTTCTACATTTTGCTGTGCACCCCTGCACAATCATTAGTCCAAGGTTCTCCGGATGTGCACTAGACTGGACTCTCCCGAGTCTTGAGGGAAAGTGTAGGAAAGAGACTAGTTGCTTCGCTCTTTCAAAGAACTGGTGCAAGCACAATGGGCCGAATGGTATCTTTCTGTCTCATTTTCTATGGTTTTTAGCCCAGCTAGTTTGTCTTCTACCATTTTGGTAGTTACATGATATGATGATAATGGAGTTGATGTCTAATTGTTGCTATTAATTTCTGTCAATCAGTCTAAAACAGACCCACACATGAGGTGAGGAAAACTTCTGGTAGTGGAAAGCTTTAGAAACCAAAGGTCCAAGGTACCCGGCTTGTCCCAAGTATGCAACACTTCCCACGTGCCTTGTCTCAAATTATTCCACACGCCGTATTCCAACATGCTATTTTCTAAATAAACAGACGTAATTACAATTGAATGAATCAAAATGATCTGTTTCCGTTGTTTCCCTAGGGAGCTGGTTTCATAGATTTAACACTCGCTCACTGAATGAGCTTGCAGATTAGCTTTCCATTTACAGTCCTTCAAACTTCTTTTTCTTCCACTTTTTGAACAAGGTAAAATAGTTAACCATGGTCCACATAATCAAGCTCTTTTAGTTTCTTAAAAGCAGCTATACTTTCCACAGGGAGTCTAGTGGTTAGGGAGGGCATAGTCAAGAGGAGTGAGGAATGATGAAAAAGCATGAAGCCGGAAATGAGGTGAGCAGAGAGGAGCAGTCAAGGATGGTGAGGTTGAGTGGAGAAGAGTGGTTAAAGAGGACGAACAAGGCTAAGTGTGGGAAGGAACATCCAGAAAGTGGAAGGGCAGTAGCAGAGTGGAGTGGGGATAAAGGGGAAGCTGAGAGCCTCAGAGAGAGCAAAGACAAGGGCAAGAGCAGAGAGGATTGGCCAACTGCTCCTTAGAGATGTGCTTCCTACCAGGATGGAGGCAACAGTCTGACCCTGAGCCAAAAGCAGCTGGCTTTTCTGTGGCAGGCTCACAACTGACTTTTTGAGGGGGATGTGGGGGTTACAGCATCCCGTAAAATCTAGCCCACAGAGTTGGTTTTCGTACTGGAAATTATTCACTAGAGTTTCCAGGGATCAGCGCAATGACCATTGCTTTAACACGACCTCCAGCCACAACTGCCAAAACACCATAGCTGTGGCCACAAGCCATCTGTAGGTGGGCTTTCCTTCCACAAAGATGGTATGACAGTTGTGGCCAATTTTCTTTTGAATCTTTGAAATATTCTTCCGAAAGCATCTTCATCTGGAGCTACCCTCTTGCTCCCTTACCACATCAGCAGCCTCAGCCTGTGACGTCAGGGCTGCTGATCTTTCAGTAATGGAGAGCTCCATATTGGATGATGCAGCAATCACCTCCTTAAAACTCGCCACCTGAGTCTCGGTGCGTCATTTGTGGGTTCCGACTCGCACTTCCTTCTGACACCGGTACGAGGTGCCAAGGACGAAAATGCATCCCCATATCTCCTCTCAACCTCCTTGTTTCCAGTGAGCACAAGCCTAATTTACATAATCCATCCTCAGCATTACAGCTGCTCTCAGCTGGCCTGTCACAAGGATAAACCAATTGGAGATGGCAGAGACCAATGGGAAATTTCCAAACCAAGGATGGAATAATAACACTGAGAGACAAAAAAAGAGGAACAAATCAAAAACAAACAATATATCATCGTTCTCATTTTCCCATGCAAACTTCGCCACGGTACTGTTTTCCTTCAACGCCCTCGAAAATATCAACAGCTTTGAAGCTGATGCATGAATTGTGAATTATTGTGGTCTCCCATAGGGATATCATTGATTGACTTTGGTGTAATAGACTGATAGATACAATTGAATGAAGCAAATGGATTCAACTGAATCACAGAAGAAAAAGGGAATGATTTCCTCTGCACTGTTTGTTAACACATTGCGAGGCACCTTCAGTGCAAGGAGAAGTTCAACTATGCTGCTCCATCACCGCCGTTTTGACCACATTTCTCGGTAAGGTGTCCATTGTTGTTCAGGACACGATTGTTACCCACGAGATAGAGTAAACCGGAGGCAGCAAGAGTTAACAGGCGGACAACAGGCACAGTGGCATGTCCTTACCCAAATGGAAGAGGTGGCGGTCACCATCATTGGAATGGTCATCGTCGAGGCTGTGGTCAATGTAAGGGTTTTAAGACAATGCCATCTTCATATCTAATCCTTCTCTCACACCCCACCTCCACCTCCACCCTCTGCCCAATTCTCTACTGATTTGCAAGCTGCAGATGGTGAAATCAGGCACCTCCTGCTTTCATCCCCTCGCCGACCACAAGCGTACCCTTGTGCATTTATCCCTTCTGATATACTACAACTTCATCAGTCAGTGGATGATGATCAAGAGATGGCCATGTAGGCAGAGTGATGAAGAAGAAACGCTATCATCACTCTCAAACTCACAGCCATCACCTCAATTCTTTGAACATTCATCTACGGGCATTTCTGGCTGGGCCAGCATTTCTTGCCTAACTGTCTTCCATTTCATAGGACATCACATGTAGGCCAGACCAGGTAATGTTGGCAGATTTACTTCCCTAAAGGACATTAGTGAACCAGATGGGTTTTTATCACAATGGTCATCATTAGACTTTTAATTAAAAAATGTTAATTGAATTCAAATGTCACCATCTGCCCTGGGCCATTAATCCAATGACAATGCCACTGCACCACCAGCTCCCTGACATGGCATGACTAAAAGAAACTTTCCAAAGTAAACTAACCTGCTGAAAACTGCAGGATGCTTTTCACAGATAAACAAGACCACATGCGACAGGAAACAACACTTTGAAGGCCATGTAATGTTTAACCATGAGATTCGCTGTTATAAAAGAGAGCTAAATGCAACAGACAAACAGACTGCAAAACTGTGTTGTTTTTATGCTTACTGGAATGCAAAGTTAGTGAGTGTGCAGAAGCAGTTTCAGTTGTCTGCTCAGATCATTTGAAGTCGATAACCATTATGAACAGCTCAAGCATAAATGGTTGGTAATGGGCAAAACAATGAATTTCTGAAAGTTAGTTTATAAATCAGAGACAAGATGCTTTGAGAATGTTATGGAAAACAGCCCAGGATGAGGTGAGCGAAGATAATAGCTGGAATTTTCCAGCTGTTCCCATTGGCAGGAGATTGCGGTCCCCGGTTCTCCGTCAGGTTTCCCTGCGGTGGAAAGGGCAAATCATGAGAAAACCAATTGATAATGGTGGTACTGGAAGTTCCCACCGCTGGCCTATGGCAGGCCGCCTCTGCCACCCCAAAACATGCCCTGGGAGGCATGGGCAATCCTGCCCACAGTGAAACCTTGGTTGATCAAAGACAGAAGGCATGTGTGAACATTTGAGAACATCGTGGAGGATGGATACTGCCAAAGTGGGCTTTAACACTGTGGCGAAAATTTTATGATCGCTGTGCCAGCGCATGGAAGGCCCAACTATTCCCAAAACGGAGCATGATGAGGTCAGGAATGGATCCCAATGTCATTGCGCCGCTTCACAATGGGCATGACTAAATGGAAATCAAACAGAGTCCCAATTTTGACGTGCTTAGTGGGCTGTTTCCTGGTGCTTGCAATGCCGAGAACAACCATGCTATTAAACACCCCACCTAGGCTGCAATTACGTTCATTTCCTGTGCTAACAACTTCAGCTCACCAGTGCAGGGAGAGATGTCAGAACCCCTCACAGTAGCCTCCGGACCTTCCCCAATGCCACAACTTACCAATTAAGGGGTCCCTGAGTCCCCTGAACCCGAACTCATAAGGGCAGGGCAACCCGGGTCCGATCCTTGGCACGGGTGAAATCCCATCTTGGCACCTTGGCATTGCCAGCCTGGCAGTGCCACCTGGGCACCAATCACCTCGGAAAAAAAACCTCCCCAAGTGCTAGTATGCCTTGTTCACGATTGGTGGCCCGTTCAGGGTCTCCGAGGAGAGGCCATTAGATCCTGCGCCTTGGGTAACTCCGGCGCAAACATATTTAAGTGAACCTAACTGGTCACGTAAATAAGCAGACCTGGATTCTTCCCTCAATGGGTGGATCCAGATCTCGAAGACTTATGAGATATCGTTAGATCTCACAAGCTGTAGCGAGCGTCGTAAAAACGCGAGATTTACTGGCCTCGTCAGGTGCAACAAGGCCATTAGATTGCGCCCAATATTTCAGTCGCACGGTTCGCACGGAAATCGGAAGTACATCTGCCAATAGCTAAAGGCCCTCTTAAGCACAGTAAATGACCAATTGACTGATTTTGAGTGGTTTCTGTGCTTTTACACTTGGCACATGGACCAATTGGCCAGCCAGCCATCACATTTTTCACTTATTCTATGTCCAGGTGGGATAAAAGACCCAGGAGAAGCTGGCAAGGTGAAGAGTTAGGAGTGTTGTTTGAGTTATTTGTTGGTGGATGAGAGATTGTATCTGGCACTTTTTGGTTGTTTTGCATAATACTCAATTGTTAAACATTTGCAGAGGCTTTTGGCAGAAGGGCCCCTTTGAGGCAAAACCTATGCAACCGTCTGGAAAAACTCAACTGGAGGGATCTCCTCAGAGGAATAGAGGGCGAGAAGGGAGAGGAGGCCTGTTGCCCGCAGACTCCATTCCAGTGGCGGATCTGTGGACTGAAAGGCACAGTCAGAAGAGGAGGAGGGCCAGCAGGATTTGAAAAGGAGAAGGATCAGGAGATGGTGACAATACCCAGCAGGTAGAGTATAAATGCAGCAATCATGTTATCTGGATCCGTCAGTGGTTCAGTGCTGAAGAAGGCTCCACCTCTCCAAAATCCGCCACCTGTATCTGCAACGTGATCAACCACAAAGTAGCCCATACCAGTGACTCTGAAAGTAATAGTGGCCCTGAATTTTTATGCCACTGGTGCGTTCCAGGGGTCAGTGAGGAATGCTCTGTGGATTTTCCCAATCCACTGCCTACAGCTTCATTGATTTGCTTACAGATGCACTGTACTGAAGGGTCAACACATTTATTCAGTTCAGGACAGATGAGCCCAACCAGACAGTGTGAGCCAGAAGATTTGCTACAATTACAAGATTTCACTGAAATCAGGGCACCATTGACTGCATGCATGTACCCATAATGCTGAGTTCCTCAAGGCAGTGTCCTTCACCCAACCACCTTCAGCTGCTTCAGTAATGATCTTCCATACATCATATGGTCAGAACTGGGGATGTTCACTGATAAGTGCATTATGTTCAGCACCAGTCACGACTCCTCAGACACTTAAGCAGTCCATGTCCAAATGCAGCAAGACCTGGACAATATTCAGGCTTGGGCTGACAAGTGGCAAGTTATATTTGAGTCATATAAGCACCATGCAATGACCATCTCCAATAAGAAAGAATCTAAGCATCACCCCTAGTATGCAATGGCATTACCATCACTGAATCCCCCACTATCAACATCCTGGGGGTTACATTGACCAAAAACTGAACTTGACTAGCCATATAAATACTGTGGCTACAATAGAAGGTCTGAAGCTAGGAATCCTGAAGTGAATATCTCACCTCCTAACTCTGCAAATCCTGGCCACAATTTACAAGCCATGCTCATAGTGAATGGCGGAGTAGGCTCGATAGGCCATATGACTTCCTCCTGCTTCTACTTTCCATGTATGTTTCTCTGTAAGTCAGGGGTGTGATGGAAGGGGCAGCACGGTGGCGCAGTGGTTAGCATTGCTGCCCCAAGACGCCGAGGTCCCAGGTTCGATTCCCGCTCTGTCACTGTCCGTGTGGATTTTACACATTCTCCCTGTGTTTGCGTGGGTTTCGCCCCACACACCAAAGATGTGCAGGGCAGGTGGATTGGCCATGCTAAATTGGCCCTTAATTGATAAAAATGAATTAGGTACACAACATTTTTTTTTTTAACTTTAAAAAGAAAGGAGTGTGATGGAATACTCTCATCTTGCCTGGTTGAGTGAGCTCCAACAACATTCAAGCAGCTCGACGCCATCCAGGACAAAGCAGCCCACTTAATTGGTAGAACATCCACCATTATTTACTCCCTCCACCACCGAAGCACAGTAGCAGCAGTGTGTATCATCTACAAGATACACTGCATGAACTCTCCAAGGCTCTGTAGGTAGCACCTTCCTAACCTACAACCACTACCATCCAGAAGGCCAAGGGCAGCAGATACATGGGAACAACAGCACCTGGAGACTCCCTCCAAGTCACTCATAATCCTGAATTTGAAATATATTGCCGTTCCTTCACTGTCACTGTATCAAAATCCTGGAACACTGTGAGTGCAACTACACTAAAGGGAGTAGTTTCAATGAAGCTTTTTTATAAGTGGTATTCAACATCTTTTTTTTAGCTCCTCATGCTTTTCCAGATTCATATACTGATTCTTTAAAGGATCTTTCACGGCAGTGACTTCTGTGAGTACCTTTCATGCCTGTTATTATGCCTGACTGTATTTCTGGTTGAGCTCTTCCAACTTGCTTTTCAATGTGCTAACAATGGAACTCAGAGTTTTAATTTCCTTCTTGTGCTTTTCTGGAGACGGAGACTGCACGTAATTCAAATTTTAACTTACTGCATTGTTCTCAACATTCAACTTTTCTAATACTTTTAAAACCTCTTTGCACCTTCATGACACCTTAGAGTCAATGTGTATTTGTTCAAATCTTGAACAATTTTGTTCATTGAAGACTTTAGTTTATCATGTCCTTTTAAAGGTACGTACTGTGTTAGAATCTTGTGCTTCAAGTCTTTCAATTCAGCTTTGAAAAGAATATTTTCCCGTGGAATATCTTCATTTTCTTTTTGCAGGTGTTGTTTCTTTTGGGTTTTATGAGATAGTTTTCCTTCATTCACAGCTATCTGCTTGCTCCACACTGCCACCTGCTATTGCAGTTTGGGTAATATTTCAGCATTTTCAAAATGTTTTATTTCTAATTCTTTCAGCTGTTTCTTTTTTCTTTCCTCTGCAATAAACTTTTTGTCTCATGCACTTCGTTGTGCTGACAACCATCTTTTGGTTTGCTTTGGTATTGTTCCCTTGGTCTGAAATCTCCAGTTGCCCTTCTCCTGGGATCTCCTGTTTCCCTCGCACTTGGTCTCCTGCCTCTCCCACCTTGGGTCTTTTTGTCCCTTTGATGCCTTTTTAGGTGTTCTAGACATTTTTTTATGATCCACACTCTACACAACTTGGAGTTCAAAATATTTTTCAAAGACTTTTAACATTTCATCAAAGTTGGTTGAGGACTCATAAATACTGTGCATTGGGATCACTTCATCTGCAAATACAGCAAACATGTGTAAAAATGTATTAACTTGTACTTCTCCTGATTCCGTAGTTATTCCTTATGTTCATGTGCAATCAAGAAATGTTATTCTCCAGCATCACAGATGCTAGTCTTTCACTCAACATTATACTAAAAAATGGCTGAAGTAATTGGATACAACAAAGTCTATGAGTCCTTACAGTGGTAAGGCTGAGGACCTTAACTCTCGAACTAGCTGCACCCAATGCCAAATTGTTCCAGTAAAGTTACAACACTGGCATCTGATAATGTGGAAAATTGGCATGGCCTGACAACAAAGAGCAAGACAAATCTAACCCAAGCAATTACCATCCCATTAGTCTACACTTGATCATCAGCAAAATGATGGAAGTGCAATCAAGCAGCAGTTACACAGCAATAACCTGCTCACTGATGCTCAAATTGGGTTCTACCAAGGCCACTCAGCTCCTGACCTCATGACATCCTTAGTCCAAACATGGACAAAAGAGCTGAACTCAAGAAGTAAGGTGAGCATTCCTGCCCTGAATGTTGAAGCAGTGTTTGACAGAATGTGGAATTAAGGAGATTTGAAACCCTGAAGGTGACTCACCTTCAGGAAGAGAAGCAGAGAGGCAAACCTACAGGAGATACTCATGGAGCGAGGCGAGGATACACGCGGCCTGGGGAGCATGGCCCACATTGTCATCTTCAATTAACAGAGCAGAGAGGCGACCTGTGTGATAAAGTCACAGAGTGAAGAGTGGAGCTTCTGAGAGTCTAGGAGCATACTGAGTTTGAGAAAAACTGAACAGGGATGTTACAGGAGACCCATAGGTTGATTGGCTGGTGACTATATGCTCTTAGGGAGGATGTCAGAATGACTGGAAATTAGAAAAATGTAAAGTTTTAAATAATCTTTAATTTTATTAGTACCACTAGATTTATCAGTGCAAGTAAGGTTTATCACAATTATAAGGCTTATTAAAAAGATCTGAGTAAATAAAGTTAACATAAGAGAAGTAAGGTTAAGGCATGGCAGGGCACTCAGTTGCATGGAATAATGACCTGAGGTATATGGGCAGTCATAGATGGTACCGTGTCCAAGATGACCACGCGCCGGAATGTGGCGACTAGGGACTTTTCCCAGTAACGTCATTGAAGCCTACTTGTGACAATAAGTGATTATTATTATCTGCAGAGAGTGTAACCACCTGCAGAAACTACAGCTCCAGATTTCGAAACACAGGTGGAAACTGGAATCATTGCCTTGCATCTGTAAGGCTGAGAGGTACGTGGATAGTATGCTCAGAGAGGCGATTACCCCGCAGGTGAGGAGCATGGAGATAGAAAGGGTATGGGTAATTGTCAGTGCGGTCAAGAGAATCAGGCAGGTAGTGCAGATGTACCCTAAGGTCCCGCTTGCTAATCAGTTTTCTTTTTTGGTTACTGGTTTCTTGGACAAGTGCCATGCGAGCCAAGTTTGTAACACCATAGGTGACTCATGTTATGGGCGAGGCGTTTTCAGAAACCCAAAATGTATCATGGAGTTCAACCAACCTCTCCCTTTAATGGATTTGTTGCTTTTCCGAGCACATGGCTTTTCCCTAGGTGTGGGATTACAATTATGGTCACGTGGGTTTTTAAACACAAAACACTGTTTATTCCATGAACTCAACTTAACATCTGAAATAAACAGTGGATCTCTTAACACCCCTTACTTCAAAGATAACTCAGAAAATATTGCAACAGTAAATACTTCCTTAAAATGTTCCTTCAAACGTCCAAGAGACTTAACACCTTTAAACAGTATCACATCAGGTTAAAGGATATATATATTTTCTGTAGAATGGCAGAGATATATTAGCTTGGGTGACTTCAGCTCCAGAACCTTGCTTTCTTCATGCAGCTCTCTGGAAACCCATTGACACACACACTGCTTTTAAACTGAAACTAAACCTGCAAAACTAAACTGCAAAATGGCTGACCTGACCACAGCCCCACCCACTCTCTGACATCACTGTTTTCTTAAAGGTACATTGCTTAAACATCCATGTCTTAAAAGTACTCTCACATGGCACCTCCCCCCAAGAAATAAAAATAAACCATCAACTTCAAGATGGTTATATTTTTCACTTTTGCATCATCCACTAAGAAATGTGCACAGTAAATATACTTTTTTGTTTTTTAAAAAAAACAACACATTCAAACAGGTATAATAATATAGTCTATTTTTCTTTGTTCTTCTTCCTCCAACCAAAATCCTTCTCGATTGACAATCTCTTTGAACAAGTCCATTACTCGACTCCTCGGCATTTCTCTTTAGAATCAGATGCTTTAGTTCAATCTGACCACAGAGTCCCTCGCAATTCTCCAATACAGGAACATTGGTTACCACAGCTTTTAGGCAGTCAAATGCCTGTTGAAAGTCCGCTGTCCATTTACATTTTTTAGGTTTCTTTAGCAAGTCCATCAGTGGAGTAATCACGCCACAAAACTTTTGCACAACTGTTCGATCAAATCCACTCATGCTAAGAAATCGCATTATTTCCCTTCGTCTTGAAGATAACGGAAACTCCGCAAGGAAAGTGATTCGGGCTTCTCCAAATTCACGTTCGGCTAGGTTCATCACGAAACCCGCCTCCTGAAGCCGATCAAAGAACTCCATACGGTGTTTTAACTGTTCTTTCCATGTCTGGAAGTTGTAAATAAAAGCAGATTGTCCCACTTTCTCCATGCAATCCTTCAATGGTGGGACAGGATAAGAGTCCGTTCTTGTAACTGCATTCACCTTTCGATAGTCCACACACAACCGTTGGGTACCATCTGGTTTAGGTACCATCACTATGGGTGAGCTCCATTGGCTGCAACTCACTTCAATTATGCCATTCTTCAGCATACTCTCAATCCCTCTGTTAACCTGTGCCAATTTTAAAGGCTTAAGTCGATATGGAAGTTGTTTGATAGGAACAGCATTTCACACATCTACATCATGTATAGCCATTTTAGTACTTCCCAATTTATCTCTACAAAGTTGCCCATGTGATATCAATAACTCTTTCAGGTCAGTTTGTTTTTCCTCTGGCAGGTAAGTTAACAATTCATCCCAATTTTTAAGAACATCCTCATTTTCCAATTTAATTCGAGGTATGTCAAATTCAAAGTCATCTGGATTAGGTTTGTCACTTTGAGTTAGAATCATTTAGAACTCCTTTTTCTCTCCTTCCCTTTCAAACTACCTTTTAAGCATATTCACATGACACACTCGGTGAGTTTTCCTTCTATCTGGTGTTTTTACCACATAATTCACCTCACTTAATTTCCTTTCAATCTGATACGGTCCACAAAACCTAGCTTTTAAAGGCTCCCCCACTACTGGTAACAATACTAAAACTTTATCCCCACTGGCAAAACTAAGAAATTTGGATTTCTTGTCCACGACCCGTTTCATCACATTTTGTGCAACTTTCAAATGTTGTCTAGCCAATTCACCTGCTCTATTTAATCGTTCCCTAAAATTTGACACGTAATCCAATAGTGTAATTTCCGATTTCTTACCCACCAATTTTTCCTCAATCAATTTAAGTGGTCCTCTTACCGCATGACCAAAAATTAGTTCAAAAGGACTAAATTTTGTAGACTTATTAGGCGCATCCCTAATTGCAAACAATACGAATGGAATTCCTTTATCCCAAGCTGCTGGATAATCTTGACAATACGCCCTCAACATTATCTTTAATGTCTGATGCCACCTTTCTAACGCTCCCTGCGATTCTGGATGGTATGCAGTTGATTAAAATTGTTTTATTCCTAAGCCATCCATACCTTCTTTGAGTAACTTTGAAGTAAAATTTGTTCCTTGATCCGATTGAATTTCTGTGGGTAGTCCATATCAAGGAAAGCATTTAAGTAACTCCTCCACAATCCTTTTAGCTGTAATATTAAGTACTGGAATGGCCTCTGGAAACCTAGTAGACACATACATTACAGTCAAAAGATATTGATTCCTACTTTTTGTTTTAGGAAGCGGTCCGACACAGTCAAAAAGGTTCAAAATCACAATGTTGGTGGTTGAAGAAAAGCACTGGGAAGGCTGATTGTGTAAAACAGGATAAGACAGTGGGGTTTGTTAGAGTGGTCAAGGAAAGCCCAAGGGAAATGCAGGAGGTGCAAACGATTGTACAGCCTGTTCAAGAAGTAATTGTTAAGAAGGTGCCTGATGTATTTAAAGAATTTACTTGTGTGGGTAAACTTTACACATGTGTATCAGGAGGAGCAGGTAAAGAAGTCACAATTTTAAGAGATACGTGGGCTTGTCAATATTTAATGGTAAGAGATGAGGAATTATGTAGGTTGGGAAGAATGTTGCCAGAAAAGGTGGTGATATGTGGAATTCAGGCTGAGAGGAATAACATTCCATTATATGAGGTAAGGTTGGAAAGTCCAGTGAAGAGTGGTGAAGTGGGAGTAGGAGTCATAGATAAACTATCTTGTCCAGGAATACAGTTTATCTTGGGTAATGATATAGCTGGATCACAGGTGGGAGTGATGCCTACTGTGGTTGATAAGCCAGTGGAAAATCAGTCAACTGAAGTGTTGAAGGACGGATATCCTGGGATTTTTCCAGATTTTGTAGTAACAAGGTCGCAAAGTCACAGGTTAAGACAAGAGGAGAAATCAAAGGGTGAAGATGAAGTTGAAGTGCAATTATCAGAAACGATTTTTGATCAGATGGGTGAAAAAGAACAAGAACAGGTGGAGAATGAGGCGGGTAGTTTTAGTTCAGGAAAATTGAGGGAGTTACAACAGAAAAATGTAGAAATAAAATGGATATATCAGAAAGCATATACGGAAGAGGAATCTGAGAGTATTCCAGAGTGTTATCACCATAAAAATGATGTCTTGATGAGAAAATGGAGACCTGTACATATGCAGGCGGATGAAAAGTGGGCAGAAGTTCATCAAGCAGTATTGCCGGTAGGGTATAGAAAGGAAGTGTTGCGAGTTGCACATGAGGTACCAGTGGGAGGTCATTTGGGAATAAGAAAAACTCAAGCTAAAATCCAGAAACATTTTTATTGTCCTGGACTACATAAAGATGTAGTTAAATTTTGTCAATCATGTCACACATGTCAAGTGAAAGGGAAACCTCAAGCAGTGATAAAACCAGTGCCCTTAATACCCATTACAGAATTTGAGGAACCTTTTACAGGGGTCCTAATTGATTGTGTAGGACTGCTTCCTAAAACAAAAAGTGAGAATCAATATCTTTTGACTGTAATGGATGTGTCTACTAGGTTTCCAGAGGCTATTCCAGTACATAATATTACAGCCAAAAGGATTGTGGAGGGGTTACTTAAATTCTTTACTGGATATGGACTACCCACAGAAATTCAATCGGATCAAGGAACAAATTTTACTTCAAAGTTATTCAAAGAAGTTATGGATAGCTTAGGAATAAAACAATTTATATGAACTGCGTATCATCCAGAATCGCAGGGAGCGTTAGAAAGGTGGCATCAGACATAAAAGATAATGTTGAGGGCGTATTGTCAAGATTATCCAGAGGATTGGGATAAAGGAATCCCATTCGTATTGTTTGCAATTAGGGATACACCTAATGAGTCTACCAAATTTAGTCCTTTTGAACTAATTTTTGATCATGCGGTAAGAGGATCACTTAAGTTGATTAAGGAAAAATTGGTGGGTGAGAAGTCGGAAATTGCACTATTGGATTACGTGTGAAATTTTAGAGAACGATTAAATAGAGCAGGTGAATTGGCGAGACAACATTTGAAAGTTGCACAAAATGTGATGAAACGGGTAGCGGACAAGAAATCCAAACTTCGTAGTTTTGCCAGTGGGGATAAAGTTTTAGTGTTGATACCAGTGGTAGGGGGAGCCTTTAAAAGCTAGGTTTTGTGGACTGTATCAGATTGAAAGGAAATTAAGTGAGGTGAATTGTGCGGTAAAAACACCAATTAGAAGGAAGACTCACCGAGTGTGTCATGTGAATATGCTTAAAAGGTAGTTTGAAAGGGAAGGAAAGAAAAAGGAGGTTTTAATGATTCTAACTCAAAGTGACGAACCTAATCCAGATGACTGTGAATTTGACATACCTCAAATTAAATTGGATAATGAGGATGTTCTTAAAAATTGGGATGAATTGTTAAGTTACCTTCCAGAGGAAAAACAAACTGACCTGAAAGAGTTATTGATATCACATGGGCAAGTTTGTAGAGATAAATTGGGAAGTACAAAAATGGCTATATCTGATGTAGATGTGGGAAATGCTGTTCCTATCAAACAACATCCGTATAGACTTAATCCTTTAAAATTGGCACAGGTTAACAGAGAGATTGAGAGTATGCTGAAGAATGGCATAATTAAAATGGGTTGCAGCCAATGGAGCTCACCCATATGGATGGTACCTAAACCAGATGGTACCCAACGGTTGTGTGTGGACTATAGAAAGGTGAATGCAGTTACAAGAACGGACCTGTCCCACCATTGAAGGATTGCATGGAGAAAGTGGGACAATCTGCTTTTATTTTCAACATCCGGACATGGAAAGAACATTTAAACCATCGTATGGAGTTCTTCGATCGACTTCAGGAGGCGGGTTTGGTGATGAACGTAGCCGAAAGTGAATTTGGAGAAGCTCGAATCACTTTCCTTGAGGAGTTTCCGTTATCCTCAAGACGAAGGGAAATAATGTGATTTCTTAGCATGAATGGCTTTGATCGAACAGTTGTGCAAAAGTTTTGTGGCGTGATTACTCCACTGATGGAATTGCTGAAGAAACGTTACAAAATTCAATGGACAGCGGACTTTCAACAGGCATTTGACTGCCTGAAAGCTGTGATCACCAATGTTCCTGTATTGGAGAATTGCAAGGGACTCTGTGGTCAGATTTAACTAGAGTACCTGATTCTAAAGAGAATTGCCGAGGAGTGGAGGGATGGATGGATTGTGCAGAGACTGTCAATTGAGAAGGACTTTGGTTGTAGGAGGAGGAACAAAGAAAAATGGACTGTATTATTATACCTGTTTGAGTGTGTTATTTTCTTTAAATGAAAATGTATATTTACTGTGTGCATTTCTTAATTATTATCATAGAATTTACAGTGCAGTACATGTAGACTTCTGCCGTCATCTCTTTATGGTCGCAGTTCCTGACGAGCGCGGTGAGTCTCTCCAAGTATTCATCTAACGCTCCCCGGAGCGCTGGCGGCAGGTCGAGAGCAAATGTCTGGCGTGTACCTCGTTTATCGGCTTTACGAAGCGCTTCCGTAGGATTTCGACCGCAGTTTCATACGTCGTAGCTTTCTCGATCACGGAGGATCGTCGGTGGCCCACCCAGGCATGTAGTAAGCTCAGCTTCGGAGGTCCGTCAACTTCAGTCTCTGAGGAATTCAGATAGGCCTCAAAGCACCGGAGTCAGTGTTTAAAAATTTCAGTGGCTTTCGGCGACCGAGCGTCCAAGTTGAGCTTTTGTTTAATCACAGAATTTACAGTGCAGAAGGAGGCCATTCGGCCCATCGAGTCTGCAGCAGCTCTTGGAAAGAGCACCCTACCCAAGGTCAACACCTCCACCCAATCCCCATAACCCAGTAACCCCACCCAACACTCAGGGCAATTTTGGACACAAAGGGCAATTTATCATGGCCAATCCACCTAACCTGCACATCTTTGGACTGTGAGAGGAAACCGGAGCACCCGGAGGAAACCCACGTACACACGGGGAAGATATGCAGAATCCGCACAGACAGTGACCCTAGCCGGAATCGAACCTGGGACCCTGGAGCTGTGAAGCAATTGTGCTATCCACAATGCTACCGTGCTGCATAATTGATGGTGCAAAGGTGAAAAATGAAACCATCTTGAAGTTGATGGTTTATTTTTTTTTCTTGGGGGGGAGGTGTCATGCGAGAGTGCCTTTAAGACATGGATGTTTAAGCAATGTACCTTTAAGAAACAGTGATGTCAGAGAGTGGGTGGGGCTGAACTCAGATCAGCCATTTTGCAGGTTTTTAGTTTCAGTTTAAAAAGCAGTGTGTGTGTGTCTGTGTGTTTTAGAGAGCTGCTAGTTTTGAAAAGAGCTGATTGTGTGTCTGTGTTTTGCAGTAAGCTAATATATCTCTGCCATTCTACAGAAAATATATATATATACTTTAACCTGATGTGATTTTGTTTAAAGGTGTTAAGTCTCTTGGAAGTTTGAAGGAACATTTTAAGGAATTATTTACTGCTGCAATATTTTCTGAGTTATCTTTGAAGTAAGGGGTGTTAAGAGATCCAATGTTTATTTAAGATGTTAAGTTGAGTTCATGGAATAAACAGTGTTTTGTGTTTAAAAACCCACGTGTCCATAATTGTAATCCCACACCTAGGGAAAAAGCCGTGTGCTCGAAAAAGCAACAAATCCATTAAAGGGAGAGGTTTGTTGAACTCCATGATACATTTTGGGGTTCTGAAAACGCCTCGCCCATAACATTCCCGGGAGGGTTCTGGGGTCTAGGGACACCTGCTGTGGCCGGGGGTGAGTGTGCAGAGTGATGTCCTCCAGTATAACTCGCTGGCAGAGAAAGCCAGACATGTAAGGTGGGGGATTTGAGGGTTCTGGGGTGGAAGCCGGAAGCCCCAATTGATTGTTGGTTTCTCTCCTTCTCCAATGCCTTACAGATACTAAAACGGATGGTGGTGTCGATCTCACAGAGGGTGCCCTCGTGGTGCTGGTGACAGCTCAGACAGTTAGGCGCCCGAGAAGGCAGCAGCACTGACATAGGCTAGAGTCCGCATCCCAGTGCAGTGGGCAGCAACACACTATAAAGATCATGCCACCCATCAGGCCGATGACGAATCTGGAGGTGGAAGCCAGCGATGGCCCAAGATGTGCAAGTGTCGTTAGTCTTTCGAGTAGATGACAGACAGCATGTGCCGTAGGAGAATCCGTTTCAGCAAAGAGATAGTGTGGCATCTGTGCCAGGTCGTTGAGCATTTGGCACCCATGGAGGAGGAAGGCACCTGCTCCCATTGGCCATAATGGTCACCGCAGCCCTGAACGTGTATGCAACTGGTTCGTTCCAGGGCTTGAGCAGGGACTTGTGCAGCATATCACAAGCTGTAGCCCACACGTGCCCACATGTGGGTACAACGTGTCAGGCTGGTGGTGCCATGGCTCCGGGTGGCAGTGGGAGTGTCAGAGTCTCACCTTCCCCAGAAGCCGAACACCCAGAGGCCTCCGATGGCCTGGGAGATCCTCCTAATGACATTGCGCCTGGTCCACGTTTGTGTGGACCAGCACTAAACGTCGCCCTGGCGAGGTCTTTCAGGGACGAGCATTCATTCCAGGCCTTGTGAGCAGAGGGTGCTGACATTTTTAAATGAGCCTAATGGCTCACTAAAATATGTTAAATCTGGATCTCGCGAGGTGTTTCCAGCATCGTAAATCCCGCGATTGGCCTCTCGCAAGATTTAACGGCCCCATGGCGTCACCAAGTCGGGCACGGCGAGGCCGTTCGAATGTGCCCAAGATTTTCCCTTGGTTGGTGAGTCTAAATCCAGGAGGCATAATTTCTGGATAAGTGGTAGTCTATTTAAGATTGAGATGAGGAGGAATTTCTTCACTCAGAGAGTGATGAATCTTTGGAATTCTCTACCCCGGAGGGCTGCAAAAACTCAATCATTGATCATGTTCAAAACAAAATTGATAGCTTTCTGGAGACAAAGAACATCAAGGGATTTGGGGATAATGTGGCAAAGTGACATTGAAGTAGATGATGAGCCATGATCAAATTGAATGATGGAGCAGGCTTGATGGACCAAACGTCCTCCTCCTGTTCCTATGAAAAGATCAAAGTTAATGATAATCAAGGGGGCTCAATCACCTTGACCAACTTTATCAATGACCTTCCCTCCATCATAAGGTCAGAATTGGGGATGTTCACTGATGGTTATACAATGTTCAGTACCTTGTGAAACTCCTCAGGTACTGAGAAGCAGCCAGTGTTCATAATCACAAACTCCTGGACAACATTCAGGCCGGGACTGATAAATGGAAGTAACATTCTCAACACACACTTGCCAGGCAGTTACCATCTCCACCAAAGAGAATCTAATCATCTCCGTTTGACATTTAATGACATTACTATCACTTAATCCCCCACCATCAACATCCTGGGACTTACCACTGCCGAGAAATTAAACTGAGCCAGCCATATAAATACTGTGGCTACAAGAGGAGGTCACAGTTTGGAATTCACCTCCTGAGTCCCAAAAGTCTGTCCACTATCTATAAAGCACAAATTCAGTGTGATGAAATACTCTCTATTTGCCTGGATGAATGCAAATCCAAAAGCACATAAGAAGCTTGATATCATCCAGGACAAAGCAGTCCGCTTGATTAGCACCCCATCCACTAACTTAAAAAATGTCCCTCCCTCCATCACCAATGCACAATGGCAGCAGTATGTTCCATCTACAAATGCACTGCAGCAACTCACCAATGCTCCTTCACCAGCACCTACCAAACCTGCTCTCCTCCAAGTTACACACCATCCTGGCTTGGAACTACCCAATCCTTCACTGTCGCTGGTTCAAAATCCTCGAACTCTCTCGTTAACAGCACTGTAGGTGTAACTACACCACGTGGGCTGCACATTATCGGGAAAGTAGCTCACCCCCATCTTCTCAAGAGCAATTAAGGGCAATAAATGCTGACACTGATAATGACACTCACATGCCATGAACGAATACATTGAAAAAGAGAGAGGTGTGAGAAGTCCACCTGGAGTAACCAAACCTTTTTTGTACCTCCTGTGGGGCTTATTCTTTTTCCTCTTCCCTCACTGTTATGGAAAGGGTAGCAGTGAATGCAAAGATTGCAAATATAGGCAGCAGCCATCAATGGAGCTGTCCAGTTTTCAACAGACAATTATTGAATGTAAGCGCCAGTGTTAACTTGCAATGGTTAAAGAGGCTGCATTACTATTGGTTGGGTTTTCCATATAAATTCCAAAATGAAGGGTTACAAACCAATATTTATAAGTATTAACATAAAATTAGTCATTTAATTGAAGACCTCTCACATTTTGTGCAAGAGCTATTTAATTACGCCAGTGGAAAACATGGACCATCAAATGGTACACTGCTTATTCGCAGCATTGAACGAGCAAAGTGAGAAAGAAAAATCATTCTAATCCCTGCTTGCTTAATTATACTTTGAGGATTCATTCAGAGTGATTGGAAAATTCATCCTCAGAAGAAAATTAAGAGGAACAGACATCCAAATTCCTGAGACCATCTGAACATCTTTCTCTTGAATAAGAAAGGCTGAGTGGTAACCAAAGAGATCTTTAAAATAATGAAAGGTTTTGATAGAGTGGATACAGAAAAAATGTAATAATGTTTCCTCTGTGGAGAAGAGCATAGCTAGAGGCCATCAATATAAGATAGGCATTGAGAAATCCAATTGAGAATTGAAAAGAAACGTATTTTCCCAAAGAGTGGTGAGAATGTGGAGCTCATTACTGCAAGGAGCGATTGAAGAAAATACATTTAACAGAAAGCTGGACAAGCACATATGGGAGAAGAGAAGGCTTACGATGAGAGATTTAAATTGACGAAGGATGGGAGGATGCTGAAGTGGAGCATGAACTGGTTAAGCTGAATGACCTGTTCTGTACAGCACATCTTGGCCAGAATTTTACCCTACCCCGCAGATTCTGAGGAGGGGCAGGGAACCGAGAAGTGGCATGAATGGGATTCCTGCCAGGATCCTGCACATCCTGACCTTGTCATAATATACACCAGTATATCATGGTGCAGACACACACACTGATGGACACACAGCAAGACCAATCAACACACACAACACCGCAGCCAATCACCAGTTAGAGCACACTCACTATATAGACAGAGGGCATCAGAGTTCCCGTTCATTCAGGATGCAGCTTCTCAGAAGGACAGAGCTTACAGCTTACAGCACAGATCTTCACCATGTGCTGAGTGCATAGACTGGTTAAGACAGGCATAGGTCGTTAGTTTAATCTAACATCGTGTTAACCCACAGGGAAAGTATGTTCAACAGTTTCGAACTTAATAAAATAGTGTTGTACTATTTTAAGTGTTGATGGCCTGTATGTGTTCCACGGATCCAGAGCACCCAACACATCATGATACCAGGAGTTGAGGGATGTTAGAACTTCTTAGACCTACTTGCAAGTGATCTGCCTTCCACCAGCATACAGCCATCCTGCAAAATGGACAGCGTCCGCCCGCCGCCGCCACTCCGCATCACTGGTAACCTAGGGGCCAACTGGAAGATATTCAAACAACGCTTCCAGCTCTACCTGGAAGCCACAGACCAGGATGCTGCTTCAGACACCAGGAAGATCGCTCTCTTCCTATCCACGGCCGGGGAACATGCCATCCACATTTTCAATTCTCTCACCTTTGCTGATGGTGAAGATAAATCAAAATTCAAGACGGTCCTCCTCAAGTTTGACAGTCACTGCAACATCGAGGCGAATGAAAGTTTCGAGCGCTATGTATTCCAACAGCATTTGCAGGGTAAGGATGAAACTTTCCAGTCCTTTCTCACCCACCTCCGCATACTTGCGCAGTCCGCTAATTACGGGTCCACCTCCGACTCAATGATACACGACCAGATCGTTTTCGGTGTACAGTCGGACCCCCTATGCCAGCAGCTCCTCAAGGTAAAGCAGCTCACCCTAGCAATTGCCATCGAGACCTGCGTGCTACACAAACACGCCATTAGTCGGTATTCCCACATCCAAGCGGCTGAAATGGCGCAGCAAGGTCCACACGAGTCAGAACGGGTCCAACCAATCGAGCAACTCCAGGGCCTCAGCGTGGATGAGGGCAGCCATTTTGCGCACTTTTTGCGGACTCCCGCGCTTGTGCGCACCGAATGAGGGGACGTCGACGTCGATGAACGTACTGCGCAGGCGCACACCACGTACGACAGCACCGCGCATGCATGGTAGCGCAGCGAACGTACTGACGCTACAACGTGCGGCAACTGTGGTTCCGCCCACTTAAAGTGGCAACGTCCTGCCAAATCCCGACGATGGCTGAGATGTGGCAAACTTGCCCACTATGCTGCTTTATGCAGATCAGCTCAGCCTGACAACTCTTGTAGCTCCAGCCGGCTTCGCAGGAATGTCCGGGCCATTCAACCCATGGTCACTGAGGCCGATTCGGACCTGCTACCCGATATTGACACCGAGGACCCGAAGGCGCCTTTTCGAGTCGGTATCATTACAAAAAACAGGGTGTCCCCGAAGCAAAGAATCAAGCCTCAATCGGTATACAGCATCAATCCAGACGATGAGTGGTGTGCCACCCTGATGGTCAACCGGTCCCAAATACGATTCCGCCTGGACACTGGTGCCTCTGCCAATCTCATCGCCAGTCTGACCTCCAAAGCCTTTGTGTCAAACCAGCCATCTTGCCATCAGCCTGCCAGCTATTAGATTATAATGGCAATGCCATTGCTGCCAGCGGCTCATGCCAACTTGAAGTGACGCACAGGTCACGCAAAGCCATCTTTCCCTTTGAAATCGTGGGCTCCTCGAAAGCCTCCCTGCTTGGCGTGCAGGCATGCAAGCTGTTGAACCTAGTTCAGAGAGTTCACTCTCTCTCTCCTGCTGACGCATCTGCCTTTCAGGACACTGACTTCAGGGTGTAGCTCGACGCCATTATCAACGAGTACCACAACGTCTTCGAGGGCATGGGCACGCTCCCGTACACCTACAAGATTTTATTAAAACCGAATGCCACGCCTGTGGAGCACGCACCTTGCAGGGTCCCAGCACCCCTTAAGGACTGCCTCAAGCAGCAGCTGCAGGACCTCCAGAACCATGGAGTGATTTCCAAAGTCACGGAACCGACCGACTGGGTCAGTTCCATGGTATGTGTAAAAAAACCTTCCGCGAATTGAGAATTTGCATTGATCCCAAGGATCTAAATCGCAATATTATGAGAGAGCACTATCCAATTCCCAAGCGCGAAGAGCTCACATGTGAGATGGCTCGCGCCAAGCTCTTTATCAAACTCAACGCCTCAAAAGGATTCTGGCAAATCCAGCACGATAAATCCAGCAGGAAACTCTGCACATTTAACACCCCCTTTGGCAGATATTGTTACAACAGGATGCCGTTTGGGATCATCTCTGCATCAGAAGTGTTCCATAGGATTATGGAACAAATGATGGAAGGTATTGAAGGTGTTTGCGTCTGTGTCGATGACAGAATCATTTGGTCCACCACCCCGCAGGACCATGTTAGTCGCCTTCAGCGCGTATTCAGACATATACATGAGCATGGCCTCCGCCTCAACAGGGCCAAATGCTCTTTTGGTCAGACGGAACTCAAGTTCCTCGGGAACCACATCTCCCAATTGGGTGTGCAGCCGGGTGCGGACAAGGTAGCTGCCATCACAGCTATGAAAACACCAGAGGACAAGAAGGCGGTCCTCCGATTTCTGGGCATGGTCAATTTTTTAGGGAAATTCATCCCTAACCTCGCCTTTCATACCACGGCTCTCAGGAACCTGGTCAGGAAGACGACAGACTTCCAATGGCTCCCTGCCCATGAGCGCAAATGGAGAGAACTCATGGCAAAACTGACCACGGCCCCGGTCTTAGCTTTCCTTGATCCAGCAAAGGAGACCAACATTTCGACCAATGCCAGTCAATCCGGCATTGGGGCAGTGCTCCTTCAACGTGATGAGGCCTCATCATGGGCCCCCGTTGCATATGCGTCACATGCGATGACCCCCACGGAGCAGAGATATGCGCAGATAGAAAAGGAGTGCCTGGGCCTTCTGACCGGTGTTGTTAAGTTTCACGATTATGTCTACGGACGTCCTCAATTCACCGTCGAGACCGACCATCGCTCGCTGGTCAATATAATACAGAAAGACTTGAACGACATGACGCCTCGCCTCCAGTGTATTCTTCTCAAGCTCCGATGATATGACTTCAAGCTGGTATGCACCCCAGGCAAGGACTTCATCATTGCTGACGCTCTCTCCAGGTCAGTCAACACTCCATGTGACCCAGCGGGATTTGTCTGCCGGGTTGATGCCCATGTGGCATTCGCAGCCTCCAATCTCCCTGCCTCGGATGAAAGTCTCGTCCAAATTTGCCGCGAGACAGCGGCTGACCCCTTGCTACAGCGTGTCATGCGCCACCTAACGGACAGGTGGCTCAAGGGCCAATGCCCTCAGTTCTATAATGTCAGGGATGATCTGGCGGTAGTAGACAGGGTTATTCTAAAACTGGACCACATTGTCATCCCGCATAGCATGCATCAGCTTGTCCTGGAACAACTACACGAGGGCCACCTTGGCGTGGAAAAGTGCCGCCGACGGGCCCGAGAGGCAATGTACTGGCCCGGCATTAATGAGGACATAGCCAACACAGTGCTCAACTGCCCCACTTGTCAGCGCTTCCAGCCGGCCCAACCACGTGAGACCCTGCAGCCCCATGAGTTGGTCACGTCACCAGGGACCAAGGCGGGCATCGACCTGTTCCACGCGCTGGGTAAAGACTATGTCCTGATTGTGGACTACTTTTCGAATTACCCGGAGGTGATACGGTTGCACGACCTCACCTCGTCTGCAGTCATTCGTGCATGTAAAGAAACCTTTGCTCAACACGGCATCCCGCTCACGGTTATGTCGGACAATGGCCCCTGCTTCGCCAGCCAAGAATGGTCCAACTTTGCCAGGCGGTACAATTTTGCCCATGTGACATCCAGTCCCCTGTACCCCCAATCCAATGGCAAAGCAGAGAAGGGAGTACATATCATCAAACGGCTCCTATGCAAGGCTGCCGATGCTGGGTCTGATCTCTACCTTGCCTTGCTGGCCTATCGCCAGCCCAGTTACTTATGAGTCACACCCTGAGGACGACGGTGCCATCCATCCATGTCCCATACCTCGACCACCTTCCGGTCCTTCGCTGATGCAGCTGTCTCATGCACAGCACAAGGCGGCTCGTGGCTTTCGCGCAGCTGATCTCCCTGCTCTGGCTCCAGATGACAACGTCCGCATCCATCTTCTGGATGGTGGCTGGTCTGCAACTGCTGTTGTCCTTCGGCAGGTGACCCCCCGCTTGTTCCTGGTTCGTCTACCGAATGGCTCTATTCTGCGCCTCAATCGACGCGCTCTTCGTCTCGTTCCACGCTCGCCACATAATCCTCCAGTGTCGTCTCGCCCTCCTGCTGACCCTGCCACGGACTATGCAGAGCTCCCTGCCACTCTACCTCCCCCTGACTATGATGCAGTCCAGCCCGCTCCTGAACCGGCGGCTCTCGACCCACCCTTGAGGCAGTCAACCAGAATTCGTCGCCCACCTCAGAGACTTAATTTATGAACTTTTCAAACTTATGGACTCTCTGAATTGTTTTGTTGCTTTGTTTGATCGTTTCCCTGGTTTGTATATAGTGTTGATCTCGTTACTCTTGTTGCATACTGCTTCTCTGCACCAGGCACCTTCCCATGTAAATAGCTTAGTTCTCATGTACGTAGTCCTGTAAATATGTCTTCTCACCCCACACGTAGTTTGGAACATTCTCACCACACATTATTTATTGCCACACACATACATTTCTTTATAAAAGGGCAGATGTCAGAATATGCACCAGTATATCATGGTGCAGACACACACACTGATGGACACACAGCAAGACCAATCAACACACACAACACCGCAGCCAATCACAAGTTAGAGCACACTCACTATAAAGACAGGGGGTATCAGAGTTCCCGCTCATTCGGGATGCAGCCTCTCAGAAGGACAGAGCTTACAGCTTACAGCACAGATCTTCACCATGTGCTGAGTGCATAGACTGGTTAGGACAGGCATAGGCCTTTAGTTTCATCTAACATCGTGTTAACCCACAGTGAAAGTATGTTCAACAGTTCCTAACTTAATAAAATAGTGTTGTACTATTTTAAGTGTTGGTGGCCTGTATGTGGCCATGGATCCAGAGCACCCAACACATCAGACCTGGCCACCGTTTTATGCTGGGGTGGACAGGGCCGCAAATGGGAAGCCCGCCCTTGCCCAATTAAGGCCCTTAAATGGCCACTTAAGGGCTCTTCCCTGCCAACTTCCCTTCCGTGCCAGCAGCACGGTAGCATTGTGGATAGCACAATTGCTTCACAGCTCCAGGGTCCCAGGTTCGATTCCGGCTTGGGTCACTGTCTCTGCGGAGTCTGCACATCCTCCCCATGTGTGCATGGGTTTCCTCCGGGTGCTCCGGTTTCCTCCCACAGTCCAAAGCTGTGCAGGTTAGGTAGATTGGCCATTATAAATTGCCCTTAAGTGTCCAAAATTGCCCTGAGTGTTGGGTGGGGTTACTGGGTTATGGGGATAGGGTGGAGGTGTTGACCTTGGGTAGGGTGCTCTTTCCAAGAGCCGGTGCAGACTCGATGGGCTGAATGGCCTTCTTCTGCACTGTAAATTCTATGAAATGACAATGTTCTATGAAATGACTTCAATTTTAGACTGGGTGGGTGGGGGTGGAGTTGCGAGAGAAACCGAAAAAAGATTTTGATCTTAGACGAGCAGGAAGGCACCTCCATCAGAAGCTCCCCTGGACCTCCCTCCCTCCCCGGTCTATCCTCCAGAACACTGTTGCCTTCCCTACTCTTCCCACCCTGGGATTCCTGTTACTCACCTCTCCTCCGGTTCTTGGAATGTAGTTCCAGGCAGCTCGCTGAAGTGCATCGTCCAGCCTCCGTGGCTATATTCCTGGTGGGAGAGCTTTCAACCGTTCTAATTAGCCAGCAGCTCTCCATTGCAGGTGTTATGCAGTCATACAGCGCAGAAAAGCCCCTTCGGCCCATTGAGTCTGCACTGAAAATAACCAACCCGAATCTCGCACTAATCCCACTTACCAACACTTGTCCCATAACCTTGAATGTGATGGTGTGTCAATTGCTCATCCAAGTGCTTTTTAAAGATTGTGAGGTTTCCAGCCCCACACGTCTCGGAACCGCAGGAAGGCCTGCGAGCAATCATGCAGCTCCTGAAAGTGTTTGGAATCTTCTGGGTTTTAAACTTAATCTGGGCAAGAGCAAGGCATTCCCGGTGAACCCAAGTGGGGGGGGGGGGGGGGATCCAAATAGCCCGGGACTGGGCACAGATCTATAAGTGAAATCCGACCAGCCTGGTGAAGGAAATCAAAAAGGATCTCCAGAGATGGAGCACGCTCCCGCTCTCCCTGACAGGGAGGGTGCAGACAATCAAAATGAACGTACTGTCGAGGTTCCTCTTCCTGTTCAGATAGATACCAATCTTCATCCCCAAGGACTTCTCCACAACACAGACAAATGATCATGGTGTTTGTGTGTGTGTGTGAGTGGGGGCTAAGAATCCAAGAATCCACAAATAAACACTGCAGAGGAAAAAAGACATGGGCGGCTTGGTACTACCAAATTTACAATACTACCACTGGGCAGCAACAGCAGAGAGAATGAGGGGGTGGATACGCGAACCCACCACGGAATGGGTGTGGATGGAGGAGTCTTCCTGCAAGGGAATGGCCCTCCAGGCCCTCACCACAGCAGCGCTCTCATCCCCTCTGACAAAATACACACCCTGCCCAGTGGTGGTCGCTACACTAAGGGAATGGAACCAGATGAGGCAACATTTCGGTTTGACTGAGATGGCTCCCATCTGTGGAAACCATAAGTTCCCACCAGCCATGCTCGACACCACTTTCAAAAAATGGCGCAGGACGGGGAAACACTAACAGTCAGGGACTTTTACATGGGGGACAGACTAGAAACACTGAGTGAACTGACAGAGGACACGGAACTACCGACAGGACAGGAACTTAGACACCTCCAGATAAAGCACTTTCTTCGTAACGAGACAGTAGGATAGCCCAGGGCCCCGGGAACCACATTACTAGAGGACCTGATAAACACGGACAGTAAGGAAGGGGGAAACTGCGGGAAAATCTACGGACAGCTATTGGATATCTGCCACAGGACGAAGCCAGATGAAAATGGGGGGATGAACTGGGGACAGAGGTGGGGTGGGGTCTCTGGAGCGAAGCACTGAGCAGGGTCAACTCCACCTCCTCCTGCGCAAGGCTCGGCCTCATGCAACTCAAGGTGGTGCACAGAGCACACCTAACATGTTCTGGGCTTGTCCCAAACTTGTAGGGTTCTGTTCGGCCTTCTCCGAGGTGATGTTCAAGTTCGTGAGGGTGAGCGTGGCAATCTTCGGTGTATCAGAACAGCCAGAGCGACACACGGAGAGAGGGCCGACGCCATAGCTTTCGCTTCCCGAATCGCACGCCTGAGAATCCTGCTCGGCTGGCGATCAGCAGCACCACCCACAGCAGCAGACTGGCGGGTAGACCTGGTGGAAGTACACGATCCAAGGGTCAGGAGAAGGCTTCCTCAAAGCATGGGGTCAGTTTGTCGGCCTGTTCCAAGACCTGTTCGAAGCCAACAGCGACTGGGCAAAAAGCGAGAGACGGGAGAATGCAGACAGGGACACACAACTCTAAGGGGAGGGGTGGAGGAAGGTGTGTGTCCCCCTCCCGCGAACCTACATGGCCGACAACAGAAAACACAAAGGGAAGGAGGGGAGAGAGAATAGGAGCCAAGGGGCAGAGCACCCTGAACAAAAGAGGGGGATGCCAAGGAGGAGCAGGGGGGGTTGGGGGGTGGCAGGGGCAGGGGGGGGGGGGGGTGCTGGCAGAGAGAGGGGAAGGGGGAGGTGAGGAACACCAAAAACGATTGTATGTAGATAAGAACCACATGTGCTGTAAATATTGAACATAAAGTTTTATTGTGTATAATTGAAAATGCCAATAAAATTATTCAAAAAACAAAGTGAGCAGTTAAATTCATTAACTGTGCCAGTCTGGATCTCGCCCATTGTGGGCGGGATGCAAATCGTGATGTCTTCCGAGATTTCATGAGGTCTCGCGAGGTATAATGACCGTCAGGAATCCTGGAAGAGGCCTCTCGCGGGATCGACTGGCCATGTCCGGTCCCGATTCTGGCGTGAAACGGCCGGTAAATTGCGCCCAGAGTTAAGACTTCAGATCTAAATGACCCTTCTACAGAACTGAAGTAAGGTAGACATGTAAAGAATTATATATTTGGAAAGGATCCTGGAGGGATCCAAGCAATTTCATGCTCCTGCCTCCCCACTTCGCCTCAGAACCAATGGGGGAGGGTAATATTCTGGCCAAGGTGTGAGGTGCAGAATATAACGATTATATAGTTGGAAAGTTGCCTGGATGAAGCTGCTCGGTTTTCTGAGGCTCAGCTAAAGCTGAAAAGCTGAATGACTTTGAGCCTCACAGATTTATTATTATATTTAACATCCATTCCTCTTCCTTGGTGTGGGCTGGTCCCCTGCCCACATTTCAGTCGCAGTTAAAACTGAAAGTCTGCGGCAGGTTTGGATCGAGAATCTGGCGGGATTCTGCGGGAATCGGCGGGGTGGGCAACTCCGGCGGGAAGGAGTGGCGTGAACCACTCCGGTGTTGGGCCGCCCCAAAGGTGCAGAATCCTCTGCAACTTCAGGGGCTCGGCCGGCCCCGGAGTAGTTTGCGCCGCACCAGCCGGCGCGGAAGGGGCTTGACACCACGCCAACCGGCACCGAAGGGCCTCCACTGGCCGGCGCGAGTTAGTGCATGTGCGGGAGTGCCAGTGTGTGCTGGCGTCATCCCAGTGCATGCGCAGGGGGGTTCATCTCCGCGTCGGCCGTCGCGGACTGTTAAAGCGGCAGACGCGGAGGAATAGATTGCCCCCACGGCACAGGCCCACCCGCGGATCGGTAGGCCCCGATCGCGGGTCAGGCCACCATGGGTGCACCCCCCAGGGCCAGATCCTCCCGCGACCCCCCCCCCCGAGGACCCCAGAGGCCACCCGCGGAGCCAGTTTCCGCCGGTAAGTACATGTTGAACTTTACGCCGACGGGACCGGCCGAAAACGGGCGGCCACTCGGCCCATCGTGGGCCAGAGAACTGCCGGGGGGGCCGCTGCCAATGGCTCCCGACCGGCGCCGTGCAATTCCTGCCCCCGCCAAATCCCCGGCGCGGGAGAATCCGGCAGCCGGCGGAGGCGGGATTCACGCTGCCCCCTGGCGATTCTCTGACCCGGCGGCGGGTCGGAGAATTCTGCCTGAATTTTAAAGTTAACCGTGTTCTACACAACCAAGCAAAAGCCACCATGTTCTTAGATTAAAATAGTTACATTTGTGCTTGTAAGACAATGGCTTGAGAACAAAATTCTTGATGGGACCATGAAAGCACCATTTCCTCAGGCATAGACACAGTCCATGTCCATATCCACCAAGACCTAGACAACATTCAGGCTTGGGCTGATAAGTGGCAAATTACATTCATGCCTCCTGGGTTCCAGTAACGAACAGTTCCAACAAGACTGAATCTAACTATTTCTCCTTGACATTCAATGGCATTACCAATGCTGAATCCCCCTCTATCAACTTCCTAGGGATTGTCATTGTCCAGAACATGATCTAGATCAGCCATATGAATGCTGTGACTGTAAGAGCATCTTAGAGGCTGGGAATTCCATGATGCACAACACACCTCCTGACTCCCCAAATCCTGCCCACTATCTTCAAGGCACACATCAGGAATGTGATGGAATCCTTTCCACTTGCTTGGATGAGCGCAGCTCCAATAACAATCAAGAAATTCAGAACCATCCAGGACAAAGCAGCCCACATGATTGGCACTCCATTCACAACATCAAACATTCACTCCACCCACCACTGACACTTAGAGGCAGCCAATGTGCGTCATCTGCAAGATGCACTGCAGCCTCTCGCCAAGGCTCCTTCAACAGCACCTTTCAAACCTGTGACCTCTGCGACGTCAAAGGACAAGGACAGCAGATACATTGGAAAACAACAACTGCAGATTCCCCTCCAAGTCACACGCCATCTTGACTTGGAACTATGTTGCTGCGCCTCCACGACTGCTGGGTCAGAATCCAGGAACATCTTTCCAAACAATGAGTGTACCTACACCAAATGGACTGCAATGGTTCAAGAATGCAGCTCACCACTACCTTCCTAAGGGCAGTTTAGGATGGGCACTAATTGCTGGCTGCACAGTGACTGCCACATCCCAAGAAAGAATTTGAATAAAGCACGCTTTAATGTCACAACTGGGAACATTTGCAACTCATGCGGTTATTTTCTCTCCAGCAATTAGAATAGCACCTTTTCTCGGGAATTAGTCACATTATGAAAAATAAAACAATCAATGCATTGAATGAAGAGTGACTTGATACCACAATATCAAAGTGACTTTTTGTGCCGTACAATGAGGTGGAAATTACCTTTGAAGAATGAAGGAAAAAGTGGCAAAATGGTGAGGTTATCCTATATTCGTGAAAGGGCAACCGACATCGAATTTTATTCCCGCCCTCTCCTTGGCCTCTCCACGAGTGCTTAGCCACTGGATGCTGCATTGATTATGGGAAGACACTTGTGTTAAATATTTCCTGAGGCTTTAATGACTTGTGTGCATATCTTGTGCATAGGTTGGCAACCTTTCAATGATCGGTCAGCTCCACAGGGGTGTGCAAGGCACAAGCTGAATGCTGCTATCACGCTTCTCCCCTTGTCGTTCTTATTGCAGTATTTTTAAGTGATACTGTGATACAGGAAAATGAGGAGGGTTGCAATGGCTTGTCTCTTTTCCCAGTCCTCATTTGACCGCAAAGGGTTTATTATTTTAAAGGATATGCTTGGGCCAATTCAGAGACTGTTTGATTGTTCCAGTGCTGTAACTGTAAAAGGCCATAGACAGGATTCCATGTGATGTTTCAAAGGAAAGAAGATTACATTTATTGTACTTAACCCAGTCAAAGCAAAAAGGTAAAAACAATGCATTCATATTCAAAGTTTACATGCACACAGAAATGAGTGGGAGTATAGATTAAACAGGCTTTTTAGAGTCTGATAAAAGGTAAGGATATACAGGACATGGAGATAAATGACTTGGATGGTCCCATCCTGAGCTCAGGTGTTCCTCAGGATTCGGGATTCATGAGGTTTAAAGATGTTGGTGGTTCAGCTATTTTTTCTTCTGGAGACAACAGCTGCTGTGTTGATGCTTGTGTGGTAAACACCACTAGTAACACATTGCATGTATTACGGTACTGCCAATGTATTACAGGTAACACAGTAAATCCCAGCCTGCTGGCTCCTCCCAGCAGGGGGCGTATAAAAGTGTAAGCTCTCCTGTGTTGCTCCCATTCTGGTTCCAGCTACAGGAGGCACAACATCTTGTGCAATAAAGCCTCAATTGTTTCACCATTCCCGTTTCGTGGTAATTGATGGTACACAGCTTGAAAAATCTGTGTTATGTGGCTATCAAAGGGCAGACAAGGTTTGAGCTTGTAACTTCAAACCTGCGCTGTTGGTTTGCAGACTGGCTTGTTACTGTCTGGTTCTTGGAGTAAATAAGATTTGTTATCTTAAGTCATTTTCGGTCATATGACCACATGATGAATACTTCCATTGTACACATAAAGGATTTATAGTTAAAAGCCATTGTCACAATAGGGAATGCATGGTGTCTGTTCAGATCTATACATTGTGAACTAGTTTTTCTGCAGCTCTCTTTATTAAGTGTCAAACTGGAGCCTGGACATTGAGTTTTGGTAAGCGTACAAACAATAAGAATTCCACAAAATGTTTTGTCTCAGTATATCCATTCAATGGAGGGCACTATACACAGTAGCACAGTTGTAAGCACTGTTACTTCACAGCTCCAGGGCCCCAGGTTCGATTCCCGGCTTGTCTGCGCAGAGTCTGCATGTTCTCCCCATGTCTGCGTTGGTTTCCTCTGGATGCTCCGGTTTCCTCCCACAGTCCAAAGATGCGCCAGATTGGCTATGCTAAATTGCCCTTAGTGTCCTTAAAGATTGGGTGGGGTTACGGGGATAGGGTGGAGGTGTGGGCTTGAGTGGGCTGCTCTTTCCACGGGCCGGTGCGGACTCGATGGGCCGGGTGGCCTCCTTCTGCACTGTAAATTCCATGTGGTATACCTAAGGCCATTTAATTGAGAACTTTCTGAAGACTTCAGCTAATTCTGAGTCTGTAGAAAAATTACAAACATTACAAAAGAAATTACAATTCTAAGTCTGGAGAAAAATCTGAAAACCGACTCTTGGTAGCCATTTTAACTTGGCGCTATAATTCTTTTAAAACTCAGTCAGTGATTTCCAGCCAGTAAATACATAAATGATTTTTTAAATATGAAGAATAACTTTGGGACAAATGGTTTTTTCTAAGTTAAGAAGTATTACTATCGCAACTTTCAGATCATACATCACACATCATTCTTTCAGCTTCACTGTGTGATTGCTTAGTCCGTTTTCAGGTGTGGGAATCGCGGTTTATCCAGTCCCATTATGGTCAGTAGCACTTAAACTTCCTGCTGCCTCCTCAGTATGTGCTGCTCACAATGGCTACACAATAGCTGCAGGCTGAACGGATGCCCTCTAGCATGTATGGCTAGCACAGGATTCATTTAACCTAGAAGTCTAAAAGACAACCAGCCCTTTGAAAGAGGAGCTACACTCATTGGTCTAAATTTGCTGCATACTGTCTGTGGAAGACTTGGAAAGAGGCAAAAGTACAGAAAATTGAACTAAAGGAAAGTGAGAGTGCACCAGGAACTTGGATGTTGCACTGACTAGAGCATTCACACAGCAGGGGGAAAGAAGGCAGTGTCTCTGCAGGGAGCAGGAAAAACCCGAGAAGGAATGGAACACGTGACCACATAGGCCAATTTCTGGAATATAGCCCTGAGGATCTGGCAGCCATGCCGGAAGAACGTAACATTATCAAGGTCAATGAATGCAGCATTAAAAAACATTTCCTACCCATTGCTCCACCAATGTGTCATGCTGTAATGCAATACAGCCCTATAAACCATCAATCAGTAATCTCTATTAACCAGAGCTCATGTCTAACATTCAGATACTCCACCTCACCCTCACACCTCCCAATGCTACCAGCCTCATAACCACCTCTCACTGCATCCAGCTAGCTAAAACTATTCAACCAGGCAGGCTGGTCACCCAAACACATTGCACTACAATCAGTGGCATTCTTTTCTCACTGTTGCAGGACAAAGTGACCCATAACATAAGGCAGCAAAGCAGAGCCAGAGGGGGACTGGAATTACCTGAGTCTTCCACTTAGGCAAAAGTTCAGTATCTTGAAGATAACTGTGACAGAGGTCATTGCATTCAACGTCACCGAGAACAGCCAGGATGATGGTGTGCTTTTGCCTTATGCCATTCCTCAAATACCACCTCACCCTTATCCTCCCATCTGGCATGAAGTACAAGCCTGAGGTACTGTGACCATGGACCTCTTATTTTCACTTCACCCCTTTCTTAACCCTAACCCTCATCTTCTGTACTTGCTTTCAGTAACCATGAACTGCCATCTGGCCTCTGCAAGATCATGTCTAAATGTCTTTTGAAAGTTCCTGTTGAATCTGAGTTTCCACTCTTTCAGGTGATACCTTTCAGATTTCAACAACCCTTTGTGTGAAAAACATGCTGGACATTTCTCTAATACTTTTGCAATTATTTTAAACCTTCGCCTTTCGGTTACTCAACAACTTGCCAAAGACTTGTCATATTTGTTCAATAAAAATCTCTCCAAATTTTGAATAGATCTCCCCGTATCCTTCTTTGTTCCAAGGAGAACATATCCCAACTTCTCCAATCTCCCCGTAGAATTGAAGTGCCTCATCCCGGGTGCCATCTTGTAAACCGCCTCTGTACCGTCTCCAAGAACTTGCCATTCTTTCTTTAGACAATAAGATGAAGATTTAGATTTTTTGTCACATAGGGCGACATGGTGGCATAGCACTACTACCTCACAGCACCGAGGACCTTGGTTTGATCCCGGCCCTGGGTCACTGTCTATGTGGAGTTTGCACATTCTCTCCGTGTCTGCATGGGTCTCATCCCCACAACCAAAACGATGTCCAGGGTAAGTGAATTGGCCATGTTAAATTGCTCCTGAATTGGAAAAAAAATGAATTGGGTGCTCTAAATTTAAAAAAAGATTTACTGTCACGTGTACTGAGGTACAGTGAAAAGTATTTTGTATACAGTCCAGGCAGATCGTACCATACATGAAAAACATAGGGCATACGATAAGTACAGAATGTAAATACATAGTGTGCAGTGCTGCACAGCAGTGAAGGTGCCTGGAGAGACCAGTTCAATCCCAAAGCAGCCCATTCAGGAGTCTGGTAACAGCAGGGAAGAAGCTGTTTTTGAATCTATTGATGCGTGTTCTCAAACTTTCGCATTATCTGCCCAATGGAAAAGGTTGGAAGAGAGAATAACACAAGGCCCGGGGGGGGGGGGGAGGCCGGCCCGCCGATTGGCGGGGCCCGATCGCGGGCCAGACTCCATCGGACGCCACCCTGGTGAAGAAGCCCCCTTCCCTCCCCCACAGGCCGCCCCCCCCTGTGTCCCCGCAGAGTTCCTGCCGGCAGCGACCAGGGGTGGACGGCACCGGCGGGAACCTGTCATGTCGTAGCGGCCGCTCGGCCCATCCGGGCCGGAAAATCACCGCTCGCCAGTTCTCCAAGCGGCCCGGTGCGAATCGCGCATCGCTGGTTTTCGGGGAGTGAGAGAATCGCGTGCGGAGGTCGGGGCGGCGTGGCGCGATTCGCGCGGCGTCCCGGCGATTCTCCCACCCGGCATGTGGGGGGAGAATAGCGCCCCCCATCTGGTTGCATCAGAGTCTGGTATGGCAACTGTTCAGCCCAAGTAAGAAACTGCAGAGATTCAAGAACACAGCCCAGTCCATCACCCAAACCCAACTCCCATCCAATTGACTCTGTTTACACCACTCGCTGTTTTGGAAAAGTGGGTAGCATAATCAAAGACACCTCACACCTGCACCTCCTTCCGCACGCAGCCCCAGGACACCGGCCCCATGTTGGTGAGGGGCAAGCGTGCGTAAGACGTTCCCCACGCATGCACAGGATGGCGCGGCCCAACTGCACATGCGAAGGATTGGGTTGCCCCAAACGCGCATGCGCGGGTTGGCGCGGCGCCAAATGGGTGCCGCGTAAGGATGCTGGAGCAGCATGAACCACTCCAGCGCTGTGCTGGCCCCCTATGGGGGACAGAATAGGTCGTGCCTGGACCTTGTTCGCGCCATCGTGAAACGTGACGGCGTTCACGACAGCACGAACACTTGGCCTCCATATCGGAGAATCACCCCCAGGATTCTTTCTATGGTGTATCTAGAAAAATTGAATGGATGCTGAATTTACTTAATTTCCTGAGGAAGTATAGACGTGTTGTGCTTTCTTGGTTATAGCATCGACAAGAATGGACCAGGAGAGATTGTTAGTGATGCCTACCCCAAGGAAGTTGAAGCTGTCAACCATCTCCACCACTGCATCATTGATGCAGATAGGGGTGTGTACAGTACGTTGCTTCCTGAAGTGAATGACCAGCTTCTTAGTTTTGCTGACATTGAGGGAGAGATTGTTGCCATTGCACCATGCCACTAAATTCTCTATCTCCCTCCTGTGCTCTGACTCATTGTTGTTTTAGATCTGACCCACTGTGGTCGTATCATCAACAAACCTGTAGATGGCGTTGGAGCCGAACAGTGTGTATAAGGAGTATAGTAGGGGGCTACATATGCAGCCTTGCACGGCCCCGATATTGAGGACTATTGTGGAGGAGGTGTCGTTTTTTATCCTTAATGATTGTGGTCTGTGGGTCAGGAAGTCGAAGATCCAGTTGCAGAGGGAGGATCAAGTCCTAGGTTTTGGAGTTTCAATATGAGCTTGGCTGGGATTATGGTGTTGAAGGCAGAGCTGTAGTCAATGAATAGGAGTCCGACATAGGAGTTCTTGTTGTTGAGATATTGCAGGGATGAGTGTAGGGCCGGGGAGTTAGCATCTGCTGTGGACTGGTTGTTGCGGTATGCGAGTTGCAGTGGATCAAGGCATTCTGGAAGGGCAGAGTTGATGCGTATCATGACCAACCTCTCGAAGCACTTCATGATGATAGATGTCAGGGCAACCGGTCGGTAGCCATTGAGACACTGGTTCTTCTTTGGCACTGGTATGATAGTGGTCTTTTTGAAGCAGGTGCGAACCTCGAAACGGAGTAGGGAGAGGTTGATTAAAAGGTGCTTAAAACTGTGGAGCCACCCATGTTTCGGCATACATTTTATTTTATTTTCTGCAGGTTTATGTCACTGGACTTAGAATTATTTCAGGGGCGGGATTCTCCGACCCCCCGTCGGGTCGGAGAATCGACGGGGGCTGGCGTGAATCCCGCCCCCGCCGGTTGCCGAATTCTCCACCACCGGATATTCGGCGGGGGCAGGAATCGCGCCGCGCCAGTTGGCGGCCCCCCCCCCCCCCGCGATTCTCTGGCCCGGATGGGCTGAAGTCCCGCCGCTAAAATGCCTGTCCCGCCGGCGTAAATTAAACCACCTACCTTACCGGCGGGACAAGGCGGCGCAGGCGGGCTCCGGGGTCCTGGGGGGGGGGGGGGGGCACAGGGCGATCTGGCCCCGGGGGGTGCCCCCACGGTGGCCTGGCCCGCGATCGGGGCCCACCGATCCGCGGGCGGGACTGTGCCGTGGGGGTACTCTTTCCCTTCCGCCTTCGCCACGGTCTCCACCATGGCGGAGGCGGAGGAAACGCTCCCGCGCATGCGCCGCCCGGAGATGTCATTTCCGCGCCAGCTGGTGAGGCACCAAAGGCCTTTTCCGCCAGCTGGAGGGGCGGAAATCCGTCCGGCGCGGGCCTAGCCCCTCAAGCTTGGGGCTTGGCCCCCAAAGATGCGGAGAATTCCACACCTCTGGGACGGCGCGATGCCCGACTGATTTGCGCCATTTTGGCCGCCAGTCGGCGGACATCGTGCCGATACTGGAGAATTCCGCCCATGATATCCAATCTCAGGAGGGTGGACAAAAAAAACTAATTTAAATTTTCCAAAAAGTAGCTAGAGTGGCCCATTCCATCACACCAGCAATGCACTTGAATTTTTGAAAGTCTCCGTACCGTTGATATGCGCTACTCCAGTAATCATGACTTCAGCAAAAAATAATTTGCTGACATACCATATGACTCAGTCTGAAAGATAAATGTTTTTAGTTCAAGCAACTGACAGAAATAACACAGAAGCAAACTAAATTGATCAGCAGAATGAGAACAGGAGCACCGGTTTGATTTTCAACAGTACTTCAGAAAAATAGTATCGGAACAATGAAAAGCTTTACATTTAGGGATTATCAGGATATTTAGATCACATGTCCATGATTAAAGTCTGATGAAAGACAAACTTCCAACATGTACAAGAGCAAACTGAACAAGAAACTTATGAGGAAGGACTGTAATCACTGGTATCCCCCTCTATCTTATCAGTTTCTCTCGCTTTCTTCTACCTTGATCCAAGATTTCCTTAAAAAAGCACCTTTACAATTAATCAAAGATGCTAATCAAAATAGTCTTTAAAGTTCCAAACGCTGGGCACGTGAGGTTTTCTAATTCAATTTTCATACCTCAGAGACCAAGGCAACATTGCCATAATGGGAGTGACTCTCGCTACTGCTGGAATTGTCCATATAGATAATTGCTACTCATATGCAACTAGACAGCAGCAATTGATAACCCAACAGGCCAATATTAATTATTTCTAACACTTGAATGGATTTGGTATCTGCAACCATTTGCTAAACATGACAACTAGCTGAGCCATAAATGAATTATGTTTCTACTTAAAAAAAATCAAACTAGCGACCTTGACTGGAGACTTCCATGTAAGTGATCTACATACAAGCCTGGGAAATGAATTGTTCTGTGTTCCCCTAATACAGCAAGTTAAGGCCAGCAGAGGCTATCTTTAAACTTGTTACAATGGTGATAACATATGAATTGTTAATTCTAAAAATTAAGTTGTTATATTATTTCAATATCATTTAGGAACAATTTGAAGGTATACATAAGTATCAAGAGTTCCAAATCACTCACTGCTACATTGTAGTATGTGTATCGAACTAATGATGTATCAATCCACAGCACATGGTGTGATCTGAGAAATATATTAGATGAAGCTCCAGCATTTGAGTCTCAAAGTGTGATTATTTTGAATGTCTGAGAACCACAATATAACATGGTGGCAGTAGTTGGCAACATTTTCAACAAATCTAATGCTGAATTTGATACAGAGAGAATTGAGTGAATTGCAAGAAAACAAAATGGCCACCACAGCAGGCAGTACATGCATATCTCTAGCCCATGAAGAATTGGGAGAGGGATGATGAGGTAGGGGCATTTCAGAGTTTTTAAAAAATAATCTTTTTAATAATCTTTATTGTCACAAGTAGGCTTACATTAACACTGCAATGAAGTTACTGTGAAAATCCCCTAGGCCCCACATTCTGGCGCCTGTTTGGGTACACTGAGGGAGAATTCAGAATGTCCAAATTACCTAACAGTATGTCTTTCGGGACTTGCGGGAGGAAACCGGAGCACCCGGAGAAAACCCACGCAGACACAGGGAGAACGTGCAGATTTTGCACTGACAGTGATCCAAGCCGGGAATCAAACCTGGGAACCTGGGACCCTAGCGCTGTGAAGCAACAATGCTAACCACTGTGCTGCCGTGCCGCCCCATAATCTTTATAATTGTCACAAGTAGGCTTACATTAACACTGCAATGAAGTTACTGTGAAAAGCCCCGAGTCGCCACATTCTGGCGCCTGTTCGGGTACACGGAGGGAGAATTCAGAATGTTCAATCCACCTAACAGCGCGTCTTTTGGGACTTGTGGGAGAAAACCGGAGCACCTGGAGGAAACCCATACAGACACAGGGAGAACGTGCAGACCCCACACAGGCATTGACCCAAGCTGGGAATCGAACCTGGGACCCTGGCGCTGTGATGCAACAGTGCTAACCACTGTGCTATCGTGCTGGATGTTTAAACAAAAGCTGAGAATGACACTCGGTACTTTCCTGTTATGGACAGGAGGGGGCTTAACTTAGCTAGCCCTAGCTTCTCCCATCCCTACCTATCAATAAATAGAAAGGTGTTTTGATTTTAATTTCCCACTTTACAAGTGGTTGCGTATTTTCCCAACTCCTTAGTTTTCGAGTGATCCAATTTCTATTAATGTCTCTACAGCAAACACAAGATAGAGTAAACTTAGAGGGCTACTTTATTCTCACAAACTCAAACACGAGAGGAGGGGTTGAAAATACCCTTCTTTTACACTCAGACAATAAAATAAAGGGGGAATAGAAAAATAAAGGGTTTACAAGGGGGAAAAAAACAGAATAACACAAGTATTGTTTCACACAAGTCCAGAGTCCAGAATCAAAAGACCAATGGTATATTCCTTCACAGTGGTCAACGGGATGAAACTGATGTGGGATAATCCACTTTTCCAGTAGAAATTACCTTCCTGATGAGTGAAGGTGAATTAGCTTTGCAGACAATGGTACAGAGGTTCCTGTGGAAACAACGTACATGGGGCCAAGCATTTAAACCTGCACAGATTCTTTTCTGAGCTGCTGATTGGTTAATGGAAGATGGCAGCCCGAAGCAATATGGAAAGAAAGGGTAGCTGGTTCTCCCAGCTGGGGTGGAGGGTCATTTTAAATGACTCCCATTTATCCACTTTGGCTTCAACAAAGGATGTGTATTTCTTAGCCTAGGGGCACTATTCTCCCCCCCCACTCCACCCCCCCCCACGCTGGGTGGGAGAATCGCCGGGGCGCCGCGCGAATCGCGCCACGGCCGCCCCAATCCCCGCACGTGATTCTCCCACCCCCGGAAAGCAGCGACGCGCAATTCGCTGCTCGGAGAACCGGTGAGCGGTGATTCTCCATCACGGATGGGCCGAGCGGCCGCTACGACATGACAGGTTCCCGACGGCGCCGTCCATCCCTGGTTGCTGCCGGCGGGAACTCAGCGGGAACGCTGGGGGGATGGCCTGTGGGGGAGGGAGGGGGGCTCCTTCACCGGGGTGGCCTCCGATGGGGTCTGGCCCGCGGTCAGGGCCCACCGATCGACGGGCCGGCCTCTCCCCTGCCGGGCCTACCTCCTTCCGCGCACGGCCCCAGAACACCAGCGCCATGTTGGTGAGGGGCTGCCGTGCGTAAGACGTTCCCTGTGCATGCGCAGGATGGCGTGGCCCAACTGCGCATGTGCAGGATTGCGCTGCCCCGACTATGCATGCGCGGGTTGGCGCGGCGCCCATTTGGCGCCACGTAAGGATGCTGGAGCGGCGTGAACCGCTCCAGCGCCATGCTGGCCCCTTGTGGGGGCCAGAATAGGTTGTGCCCGGGCCCTGTTCACGCCATCGTGAAACGCAACGGCGTTCATAACGGCGCGAACACTTGGCCTCCATATCGGAGAATCACCCCCTAGATTTTTGAGATTGTTAATGTTTCAACGATTAAGAATTTCAAAATAAGTTTCATGGTCCTTTGTCCCAGCAGACTGGTAGTCTCCACTGGCCAGGTCTGGCTTTCGCAATGTAAATGGCCTTTGTATAATTCCCTTGGAATTTGGTGCTTTACAGCTCACCTACTGTCAGCATTTCTTCAGAGATAATTCAGTGTGAGCTTCTCTGAATGCCAGAAATGTCTAGCCATAGCATCAGTCATTTACCAGTGAAGAGGAAGGGGTGAGCTACACCCTTTTGTGGGGAGAAGAAAAATATGTGGATATGTTTAATAATTGGGACATCAGTAAGAACAACAGTATAAACCCAAACATCATTTGAGGAAGTCCTCACACATCTCCAGCCAAATACAAACTACCCGATCTACTGAATGAATTTCAAAACCTGAGATGTGAACCAGATGAGCCTGTTGGCAATCTCTTAACAGCATTCAGATATGTAGCTAATAAGTGTAAATTAAAAGAAATTCATGAAAGGCTGGTATGTCAACCATTTGGGAGCACTGCACACCATGATGTTAAAGCAGCTATGATTGGGCAGGGCAAGCTCAACATTTTGCAGGCTGTTGACACTGCCAGGGCACATGAAGCCACGAGTGGACAGCTAAAGATGCAGGGCGCTATTCTCCCCCCCCCCCCCCACGCCGGGTGGGAGAATCTCCGGGGTGCCGCGCAAATCGCGCCACGCTGCCCCGACCCCCGCAGGCGATTCTCCCACCCCCCGGAAACCAGCGACGCGCGATTCGCACTGGGCCATTTGTGGAACCGGCAAGCGGCGATTCTCCGGCCCAGATGGGCCGAGCGGCCGCTACGACGCGACAGGTTCCCGACGGCGCTGGCCACCCCTGGTCGCTGCCAGCGGGAACTCTGCGGGAATGCTGGAGGGGCAGCCTGTGGGGGAGGGAGGGGGACTCCTTCACCGGGGTGGCCTCCAATGGGGTCTGGCCCACGATCGGGGCCCACCAATCGGCGGGCCGGCCTCTCCCGCCCCGGGCCTACCTCCTTCCGTGCAAGGCCCTAGAACACCGTCGCCATGTTGGTGACGGGCCGGCGTGCGTAAGACGTTCCCTACGCATGCGCAGGATGGCGCGGCCCGACTGCGCATGCGCGGGTTGGCGCGGCGCCCATTTGGCACCATGTAAGGACGCTGGAGCGGTTCTGTGTGGGCCAGAATAGGTCGTGCCCGGGCCCTGTTCGCGCTGTCGTGAAACACGACGGCGTTCACGACGGCGCGAACACTTGGCCTCCATATCAGAGAATCGCCCCGGCAGACTCCCCAAACAGCTGGCCCTTAGCTAAGTCAAGGTAAAGGCAAGAGAGTTGATGCATACCAGGCTGAGATGTATGACCTAATAAGTTCATAGACAAAATGAACTGTCCAACACAGATGAAACTGTATCGCTTGTGGAAAGTACAGTCACCAGGAAAGGATGTGCAGAACAAATAAAGAAGATGGCAAATGAGTCGCCAGAGGCAGAACAACAGCGTGGAAGAAATATAGAATTCCTACAGTGAAGAAGGTTGGCACTTGGCTCAACGGGTCTGCACAACCCTCCAAAACAGCACCCTACCTAGACCCATGCCCCCATCAATCCCTTTAACCCCATCTGACCTTTTGGACACGAAGGGACAAATTAGCATGGCCAATCCACTTAGCCTGCATATCTTTGGACAGTGAGAGGAAACCAAACTACTCCGAGGAAAATGATGCAGACATGAAGAGAATGTGCAAACTCCACCCAAAGTTGGAATTGAGACCGGGTCCCTGGCAATGTGAGGCAGCAGTGCTAACCACTGTTCTCTTGTGCCACCCAAAAGAGAAAGAAAACAAACCAAAACCATATCCGGAAGACACAGTCTACCGGCAGCACGGTAGCACAGTGGTTAGCACGGTTGCTTCACAGCACCAGGGTTCCAGGTTCGATTCCCGGCTTCGGTCACTGTCTGTGCGGAGTCTGTACATTCTCCCTGTGTCTGCGTGAGTTTCCTCTGGATGCTCCTGTTTCCTCCCACAGTCCAAAGATGTGCAGGTTAGGTGGATTGGCCATGATAAATTGCTCTTAGTGTCCAAAAAGTTTAGGTGAGGTTACTGGGTTATGGAGATAGGATGGAGGTGTGGGGCTTAAGTGGGGTGCTCTTTCCAAGGGCTGGTACAGACTCGATGGGCCGAATGGCGTCCTGCTGCACTGTAAATTCTATGATTCAAACAGTATGTTTGATGACATGATAGACATAGGAATGATACAAAGGCTGGATGCAGAAGTTCTCAAAGAAAATAAATTCCCAGGACCATTCAGATCAGTAAGAGAGTGAGAAATAAGCTCACAATCATAAATCTGAAGTTGAAGAATGATACAGGAGCATAGAGTCACATCATCTTGTCCAGACTGTACTGGAAGATATTTCTTGAAAATTTGAAAGGAAATAGTTACCTAAAGAAAAATTATATAAAATTGAGCAACATCATGCTGACAGCATATGGGTGGAACAGAGATTTGACAGCGAGAAATGACTCAAATCAGAGAGGCATACAATGGAAAAGATGTTCGCTGCATGTTCTATGTCTCAGAAGCAGACAGTCCTAATTTCCCAGGGATGGGTAGCTGTGAAATGGTGTAACTGAACTCAGTAATCCATGCGATAAAGGAGGTATCACTGAGGGTTGAAGGTAATGCATCCATTGAAAAGCATCCTCCGATCAGAAGCAAGAGAGTGATGTCCAGAGTCACATAGCCCACATATTAGGTGACTTCTATTATCATGAGAGATAACAAATCTCAAGTCAAGTGAATGCTTTACAGTCAGATTTTGAGGTTCTGAAGGACAATATTGAAAGATACAACAAGCTCTTGACAACATGGCTTTGTCAGAGGGAGGTCATGCCAAACAAATTTGATTGCATTTTTTTAAGGAGGTAGCCAGGTGTTTAGATAAGGGTAGTGCAGTTCAAATAGTTTATGTGGATTTCAACAAGGCCTTTGACAAGTCCCACATGGGGGCCTTACAAAGAAGGCAAATGCACATGGGGTAAAGGGTAACTTGATAAGGTGGATTCAAAATTGGCTTAGTTGCAGGAGACAGATGATGACAGAAGGCTGCTTTAGTGATTGGAAGCCAGTGTCTAGTGGCATACCAGTGGGATCTGAGATGGGCCTCTTATTATTCATTATTTATATGAACAAGATAGATGACTATGTGGGGTTCAGGATCAGTAAGTTTGTGGATGGCACAAAAATAGGCCGGGTGGTTAACAGTGAGGCTGAGAGTCTTGGGTTACAGGAGGAGATAGACGGGATGGTCAAATGGGCAAATAGTGGCAGATGGAATTTAACCCTGAAAAGTGTGAGGTGATACACTTTGGAAGGACTAATTTGACAAGAAAGTATTCAATGACCGACATGACACTGCAAAGTCCTGAGAAACAAATGGACCTTGACGTGTTTGTCCATATATCGCTGAAGGTAGAAGGGCAGGTTAAGAGGGTGGTGAAAAAGGCATATGGAACACTTGCTTCTATCAATCGAGGCGTGGATTACAAAAGCAGGGAGGTCATGCTGGAGTTGTATAGAACTTTGGTGAGGCCATAGCTGGAGTACTGTGCGAAGTTCTGGTTGCCACATTATAGGAAGGATGTGATTGTATTCGACGGAGTGCAGACGAGATTCACCAAGATGTTGCCTAGGATGGAACATTTAAGTTGTAAAGAGATGTTGGATAGGCTTGGGTTATTTCCGTTGGAGCAGAGAAGTCTAAGGAGTGATCTGATCGAGGTGTACAATTATGAGGGGCATGGATAGGCTGGATAGGAAGCAGCTGTTCCCCTTAATTAAAGGGTCAGTCACGAGGGGACATAGGTTCAAGGCAGGGCTGGAGGTTTAGGGGGATGTGAGAGGAATCTTTTTTACCCAGAGGGTGGTGACGGTCAAGAATGCACTGCCTGGCAGGGTGGTTGAGGCGGATTGCCTCACATCCTTTAAAGAGTTCCTGGATGAGCACTAGGCACATCATAATGTTCAAGGCTATGGGGCAAGTGTTGGTAGAAGGGATTAGGGAGGTAGGTCAGGTGTTTTTTATGTGTCAGTGCAGACTTAATGGCCCAAAGAGCCTTTTCTGCACTGTGTGATTCTGTGACAGAAATGGGAAGGGCTAATTCAGAAACTTTGGGCAGTGCAAGAGGAAGATTTCCAGAAATGTCCAGCACTCCAAGATGAAAAGTTAAAACTGGAGAATAAAGTTGGTGACCTGGGCAGACTGATAGCTGAGTAGGACACATGGGCGGGATTTTCCGGCCGCCGATGCCGAAATTGCGTTCAGCAATCGGCCTGAGAATCAACGTTTGTGTCGAAATCGGGGGCGGCGCCGCTTTAGCGATGCGCCGCGCCCTCCAAAGCGGCATACTCTAGGAGTACGGCGCACGCCGTATCGATGGCCTCAGGACGTTGCCTGAGGTTTCCCCCCCCCCACGATGCTACATCCCTGACCAACCGAGTTCCCGACGGTGTGGGTCTCTCATGCTAATATTTGTCAGGAACTCTGATGTGAGGACTTTCTGTTGTGGGCCTGATTGGTGTGGGGGGGGGGGGGGGGTCCTCTATTGGGGATCTGATCAAGAGGTCTCTGTTGGGGGTTTTGGGGAATCTGATGGGGGTTCTGGGAGGGGGTCCAATGCAGGGGTCTGGGAAGGGCAGGGTTTGTTGTGTGAGGGTGCCCTCCCATGGAATTTGGGAATACCTACATTACACATTTACCCCTTGACCTATCACAGGGTCCACTGCGCCAAGGCCCCTCTTGTAAATACCTGCATCAATCCAAGGTTGTGTGAATCCTGGCTGAGAGGCCTGGAGGATCTCCAGGGCATGGAGAATCGGGCTTCCAGCCTGTTAATTGGACGCAAATGGATGCAAACGACCCATTCGCAACCTCCTGCCATCTCAGGGAGTGTAGCCTGCTGCCGCTGCTGACGGGGGTCTGGAGCATCGGAATGCAATGGACGCATGGCGCGATCCCATTTTTAGCCCGTCCCTCGATTCTCCGCTGGATCAGGAACCCCTCTACCAGCGACAGACAGCGGAGAATCCACCTCTATATCACAAACAGTGAATGATTTACTGGAGACCAATAGCAAACAATGAGAAATGCTGGAGCGTTTAAAAGAGGAAATGTGAAATGTAAGAAGTCAAGCAGAGCAGACACAGCAGGAAAACTGATGGAAGACAGATGAATAAAGTGTCTGGAAGAGAAATATAAGCTGCAGAATTGTAACGCAGAGCTTTAGAAATACTGCCAGGTCAAAGACCAACTGCAGCGTGCGATGTTCGCTCAGAAGAAGTGGCAAAATATTTTACCACCTAACTGATAGTGTGAATCATGTTTTTGGGAAAAAAACAAGCTAGAAAAGACTCTGAAGGTGTTCAGTTTAACTATAAAAGTTAATTGTTAATATTCTTTCCTTGAGACATAATAAAAAATGTAATGATTAACAATTACATTGATATATAGAGACATTATATTTTTGAAAAAAGAGGGATGTTATATTGTTATATTCTTCCAATATGTTTGAGTAATATATGTCCAAACATATGTATACATAAGTATCCAGAGCAGCACTTTACTCAATTATGTGCTACCGACTTGATATCAAACCAACAATTTATCAGTCCAGAGTACATGATGTGATCTGAAAAATACATTTGATGCAGATCGAGCATTTGAGTCTGAAAATGTGATTATTTTGAACAACGCATAACTACCCATGTGTTATGTAAGAATTCTTGTTCCCCAGCTTTTTCTCTAGGGGGCACTTGATTCCAGGATATTTATCGAGTGAGCCAGGAAATGAGTTGTTTCTTTTTGAGGTAAAGGAATATTGGAAGGTGGGCTGGAGGTTTGTCTTGTTTGTGGACAGCAGTCAGAAGGACTCAAAACCTGTGTCTGTTAATCTCCTTCGTCCAGGCACAATGTCCTGCCAGGGCATGGGCCTGTGTCAAGATAATGTTGGACCAGTTGGAAACAACCTGGTGTGCACAACTTGGTTCGGAAGGGGGCCGGGGGCGGGGGGGGGGGGGGGGGGGGGGCAATATTGACTAATGAGAAAGCCAAAGCAGGCAACACGAGGCCTTCAGCATATCAGTTAAATGCAAATTCACTCCTAGGGTCTGTGATTCCAGCACAAATGGTGTCCATTTCATGGTGTCCAGCATAAAACTATTCAACCTCTCTCTTTGATGAGCAGGTGTTATTGTGTCAGGAAGTTCTGTCTTCTTCTTGAATTTTCTGACTTCATCTTCAAGCGTGCTTCAAAAAGTCATCATCTGATATCTTTTACCATTATCACCTTTTCCAAATTTTATCTAATCTGCCACATACTCAATTCGCTCTCCATAGAACATAGAACATAGAACAATACAGCGCAGTACAGGCCCTTCGGCCCACGATGTTGCACCGAAACAAAAGCCATCTAACCTACACTATGCCATTATCATCCATATGTTTATCCAATAAGCTTTTAAATGCCCTCAATGTTGGCGAGTTCACTACTGTAGCAGGTAGGGCATTCCATGGCCTCGCTACTCTTTGCATAAAGAACCTACCTCTGACCTCTGTCCTATATCTATTACCCCTCAGTTTAAAGTTATGTCCCCTCGTGCCAGCCATTTCCATCCGCGGGAGAAGGCTCTCACTGTCCACCCTATCCAACCCTGATCATTTTGTATGCCTCTATTAAGTCTCCTCTTAACCTTCTTCTCTCCAACGAAAACAACCTCAAGTCCATCAGCCTTTCCTCATAAGATTTTCCCTCCATACCAGGCAACATCCTGGTAAATCTCCTCTGCACCCGCTCCAAAGCCTCCACGTCCTTCCTATAATGCGGTGACCAGAACTGTACGCAATACTCCAAATGCGGCCGTACCAGAGTTCTGTACAGCTGCAACATGACCTCCCGACTCCGGAACTCAATCCCTCTGCCAATAAAGGCCAACACTCCATAGGCCTTCTTCACAACCCTATCAACCTGGGTGGCAACTTTCAGGGATCTATGTACATGGACACCTAGATCCCTCTGCTCATCCACACTTTCAAGAATTTTACCATTAGCCAAATATTCCGTATTCCTGCTATTCCTTCCAAAGTGAATCACCTCACACTTCTCTACATTAAACTCCATTTGCCACCTCTCAGCCCAGCTCTGCAGCTTATCTATATCCCTCTGTAACCTGCTACATCCTTCCACACTATCGACAACACCACCGACTTTAGTATCGTCTGCAAATTTACTCACCCACCCTTCTGCGCCTTCCTCTAGGTCATTGATAAAAATGACAAACAGCAACGGCCCCAGAACAGATCCTTGTGGTACTCCACTTGTGACTGTACTCCATTCTGAACATTTCCCATCAACCACCACTCTCTGTCTTCTTTCAGCTAGCCAATTTCTGATCCACATCTCTAAATCACCCTCAATCCCCAGCCTCCGTATTTTCTGCAATAGCCTACCGTGGGGAACCTTATCAAACGCTTTGCTGAAATCCATATACACCACATCAACTGCTCTACCCTCATCTACCTGTTCAGTCACCTTCTCAAAGAACTCAATAAGGTTTGTGAGGCATGACCTACCCTTCACAAAGCCATGCTGACTATCCCTGATCATATTATTCCTATCTAGATGATTATAAATCTTGTCTCTTATAATCCCCTCCAAGACTTTACCCACTACAGACGTGAGGCTCACCGGTCTATAGTTGCCGGGGTTGTCTCTGCTCCCCTTTTTGAACAAAGGGACCACATTTGCTGTCCTCCAGTCCTCTGGCACTATTCCTGTAGCCAATGATGACATAAAAATCAAAGCCAAAGGTCCAGCAATCTCTTCCCTGGCCTCCCATAGAATCCTAGGATAAATCCCTTCAGGTCCCGGGGACTTATCTATTTTCAGCCTGTCCAGAATTGCCAACACCTCTCCCCTACGTACCTCAATGCCATCTATTCTATTAGCCTGGGGCTCAGCATTCTCCTCCACAACATTATCTTTTTCCTGAGTGAATACTGACGAAAAATATTCATTTAGTATCTCGCCTATCTCTTCAGACTCTACACACAACGTCCCATCCCTGTCCTTGACTGGTCCTACTCTTTCCCTCGTCATTCGCTTATTCCTGACATACCTATAGAAAGCTTTTGGGTTTTCCTTGATCCTTCCTGCCAAATACTTCTCATGTCCCCTCCTTGCTCGTCTTAGCTCTCTCTTTAGATCCTTCCTCGCTACTTTGTAACTATCCATCGCCCCAACTGAAACTTCACACCTCATCTTCACATAGGCCTCCTTCTTCCTCTTAACAAGAGATTCCACTTCCTTGGTAAACCACGGTTCCCTCACTCGACGCCTTCCTCCCTGCCTGACCGGTACATACTTATCAAGAACACGCAGTAGCTGATCCTTGAACAAGCCCCACTTATCCAGTGTGCCCAACACTTGCAGCCTACTTCTCCACCTTATCCCCCCCAAGTCACGTCTAATGGCATCATAATTGCCCTTCCCCCAGCTATAACTCTTGCCCTGCGGTGTATATTTATCCCTTTCCATCATTAACGTAAACGTCACCGAATTGTGGTCACTGTCTCCAAAGTGCTCTCCTACCTCCAAATCCAACACCTGGCCTGGTTCATTACCCAAAACCAAATCCAACATGGCCTCGCCTCTTGTTGGTCTGTCAACATATTGTTTCAGGAAACCCTCCTGCACACACTGTACAAAAAACGACCCATCTATTGTACTCGAACTATATCTTTTCCAGTCAATATTTGGAAAGTTAAAGTCTCCCATAATAACTACCCTGTTACTTTCGCTCTTATCCAGAATCATCTTCGCCATCCTTTCCTCTACATCCCTAGAACTATTAGGAGGCCTATAAAAAACTCCCAACAGGGTGACCTCTCCTTTCCTGTTTCTAACTTCAGCCCATACTACCTCGGAAGAAGAGTCCCCATCTAGCATCCTCTCCGCCACCGTAATACTGCTCTTGACTAGCAGCGCCACACCTCCCCCTCTTTTGCCTCCTTCTCTGAGCTTACTAAAACACCTAAACCCCGGAACCTGCAACATCCATTCCTGTCCCTGCTCTATCCATGTCTCCGGAATGGCCACAACATCGAAGTCCCAGGTACCAACCCATGCTGCCAGTTCCCCTACCTTCCACTCGTTGAAGTCTGGACTATTGAATTAATTGTGGGTTTTTTAATATCATCCAAATAAACAAACCTGTTTAACACTTGTAACTTCTCATTGGAACATAAGAACAGAAAAGTGGGTTAATTGAGCCTGTTCCAAATTCAATTAGACCATGGCTGATCATCTCCTTCGATGCCAATTCCTGCACTACCCCCAAATCCCTTGATGTCATTAGTCTTTTCAAATATTATCTTAACCTCCTATAATGTTCTTGAGCATTTTGACTTTGTGACATTCTTCAAATACTCTCTACAATTTTCTCAAAGCTTCTCATTTCGGTTCGCGGAATTCAGACTTAACCCACATTGACTATCGCCCAGGACATCTTTAAGCGACATTATTATTAACAATCAATCAGGATGATCAGTCAGCCAGATGGAACTGTTCCCAAGGCATTATTCCAGGAAGTAGGCATGTACCAGAATCTATATTTGCCAGATTTTAATTAAAAATATCAGATTCCTAATAAGTTCTGATTACCCTTCGGCGTAATTTTATGAGTTTGCATTCTTAGCACAGAGCATTGCAACACCAACCAAGAACATGCACCTCAGCTTTTACTTGCTGCTCAAGTAAACTAACTAGATTTCAACAGTTTGGAGAATTTGAATCTACTGGTAGGATTTTCCAGCCCCTCCTACCATCGGGATCTTCCGCTCCTGTCAAAGTTAGTTCCTTGCAGTGGGTTCCCAGGTGGCGGGCCAGCGAGCCACACAAAAGCCCATAGACCCAAAGGGCAGCACGGCATCACAGTGGCTAGCACAATTGCTTCACAGCTCCAGGGTCCCAAGTTCGATTCCCGGCTTGGGTCACTGTCTGTGCGGAGTCTGCACGTTCCCCCTGTGTCTGCGTGGGTTTCCTCCGGGTGCTCCGGTTTCCTCCCACAGTCCAAAGATGAGCAGGTTAGGTGGATTGGCCATGCTAAAATTGCCCTTCATGTCTAAAAAAGGTTAGGTGGGGTTATTGGGTTACGGGGATACTGGGGGTAGGGTGGAGACGTGGGGCTTAAGTAGGGTGTTCTTTCCAAGGGCCTGTGCAGATTCGATGGGCCAAATGACCAACTTCTGCACAGTAAATTCTATGATTCTATGACATCAGCGGAACCGGAACATCCTTCTGGCAACCGATGGCTTGTAACATTGGGGGGGGTGCTGATTGCAGAGGGGGGGGGGCTGTCATATATGTGGGTTGTTATTGTTGTGCTGTTGCATGGCCCCTTTAAGGGTTGACTTCCGTGATAGTCGATTGAGCATACATTCTTCAACATTTTCATTCTTTTATCCTTGCAAGCACAATGCACAATAGAATAAAAAGAAAACTGACGACGAGGGACGGATCAGAAAAAGCATTCAAAGTTGAAAGGAAATCGATGCTTTTGATTGCCGACGTTGAGACAGATGAACAGTAGGCCAGCGATCGCATCCCGCACCTGGCATCAGACTTGTATGTTTGTTGGGCAAATTGTAAAAAGGAAAGGGTCTATACCTTATTGTTAACCTGGCAACCCGAGGCTGCTTGCAACATGCAGTACAGTAAGACATGAAGGTAGAGGGAGCAAAGAGAAACAAAGCTGGCATCGCTAGCTGATAAAATTGGCTTATTCAATGTATTTAAAATAGACGATTGATAGAAGGGAAGTTGGGAGAGCATTCCGATATCACTGTAAAATGGTAGGAAAATTTTGCACCACCAGTCCATATGAGGAAGACTCAGAAAACTGAAAATTATACCCAGAGAGATTCCACTGTTACTTTCTGGCCAGTAAAATTTCAGAAGACCTTATGGACCCTGCTTTTCTCAGTACTATTGGAAGCAAAGCTTTTAATTTGCTCAGAGGTTTGGTCGAACCAGAGAAACCTGATGACAAAACATCTCAAGACAATTCTGCACCAAAGCGATTAATCATCACGGAGAGTATTCATTTTCACCAAAGAAATCAGCTGGAAGGGAAAAGCATCTCGCAGTTTTGACCCTCAAGCGCCCCACCTTTTGATTATTGTGAATTTGATTACTTGCTTGATGATACGAGTTCATTTGGTTTGTGGGTTGAGAAATGTGGCCATTCAGAGAAGATTATTAACAGAACAATATCTGAATTTGAAAGCAGCATTAGATATTGCTGTTTCAATGGAGCTTGCTGCAAAGGAGGCTTCTCAGCTCGGAGCAGGCACAAGGATCCATAAACTAGCTGTTGCCCAGAAAGAAAGTCTACCCGGCAACAGGCGTGGCATCGCTGTGCAAAATTCCCAGGTTGATTTCTGGACCAAGGACAGCCACTGTAAAAATTGTGGCAGAACTGGCCACAAGCAAAAACTTGCTGGAGTAAAATAACATCTCAGAGAAGAATGTTCAAGGAAAGACACAGAACACGTCTTAAAGAAGAGGCAAAACAAATTCAACTAAGAAAATTTACAATGTGGAAGAAAATAAGAATAAAAGCAATGAAAATACAGCACGTGGTTCTGGTGAGGAACTATCAGTACAAGGTGAATCCAAATGTAGTTCCAAAGTTGAATGTAGATCGATATGAGGGCTGCCATCTCCCTACTTTCTGAGACCATCTATGAACAGAAATTGAATCACCTACCACTGGAGCCAGAAAATGTCATCCTGAGGACCTACACTGAGGAAATAGTGCCTCAACAGGGATGCATTACAGTCAAAATAGAGTTAAAGTGGGCAAACTGTAGAGCTCCCACTCCATTTGGTCCAAGGACATTTCCTAGCTCTCTTTGTCCACTCTTGGCAGGAAAAGGTCAAATTGAACTACAGTGTTCTAAACAGGTTAGCTGATTCAAAGATGGATTTACAGGCCATCCTCTAAAAATACAGCAGTGTATTCTGGGACACACTAGGGTCCATGAAAGGAGTACAAGTGTCATTAAAGATCAAGGAAAATAGCCAGCAAAAGTGTCTCAAGGCTCGAGCAATACCCGACAGTATGAGCACGATTTAACGGAAAGGAAAGAGCCCCATGTCGAGTGTGTTTAGTCGGCTGTTTCCCGTGCCGGCAGCGCCGAGAACGGCCCCGTTATCAAACGAGACTCTGCTTCATTTGAGGGACACAGGGAGGAACGCCCCGCCAAGGCCACACTCAGTCTCATTTCCTGCATTAACATGCTCTGCTCGCCAGTGCAGGAAGAGATCGGGGCACCATTTTTAAATGACGCCCTGATCACAAGACCACCCGACGCACCTATAAGGGGGGGTTGTCATGCCTCCCACACCCCACCTCATAAGGGCAGGTCAGCCCCAGGCCCAAACCCCAGGTGGGCACAATGCTACCCTGGCACTGCCATCCTCTCACTGCCTCTGCTAACTGGATCCCCTGACATTACCAGAGTGCCCAGGTGACATCAGGGTGCCAGGATATCACCATGCCCATACCCCAGCCACTCGTGGCCCCCGATTTCCTGGGGACCTCCCCAGGTGCTGGTGCATCTGGTCCTTTTTTTGTGGAGATCAGTGCTAACCAGCATTCGCTCAGGATCCCTGAGGCACAGGGGTAATCCCGTGCCTTGGGTAACTTTGGCAAATGCATATCTATCCAAGTGAGCTTTACTGCACCTTGAATATGCAGATTTGGGTCCTGCCCACTGTGGCCCAGATCCAGATCACGACATCTCGCGAGGTCCTGTTAGATCTTGCGAGGTGCAGCAAGCCAGGTAAATCTCGAGAGAGAGAGAGACCTCTCGTGAAATTTAACGCGCGTCTCAAGTTGGGCGCAATGCGGGCATTCGATTTCGCCTTACACGTCCAAAGGAAGAATGAACTAATGAGACTTGTGGATACAGGAGTCTTAGAACCCATCACTACCAGTGGCTGGGCAACCCCTTTTGTGTCTGTAATGAAGAAAGACAGAACAATTTGCATCTCTGGAAACTTTAAAACAACCATCATTCCAGTTCTATGCATGGATCAATGCCTACTACCATTGACTGAGGATTTATTTGCCGGCCGAGCAGGAGGACAGGAGTTCAGCAAGATCGACCTATCGCAGGCCTGCCTGCAAATTAATGTTGCAGCTGAATCTCAACACCTGCACACCATTGTCACACATAAAGGCCTTTTCCTTTCAAAGAGGTTACCTTTGAGAATAATGCTTTATTTCAATGGCCCATGGACCATTCTTGGTGGTTTACAAGGGATACAGTGTTATCTTGATGGTATACTAATTACTGGTACTAATGAACTTATGTAACTGGGGGTTACCATTGATCAGAAAGTGAACTGGACTAACCATATTAATACTGTGGCTACCAGAGCAGGTCAAAGGTTAGGAATTCTACAGTCAGTAACTCATCTCCTGACCCCCCAAAACCTGTCTACCATCTACAAGGCACAAGTCAGGAGTAATGGAATACTCTCCACCTGCCTGAATGAGTGCAGCTCCAACAACACTCAAGACGTTCAACACCATCCAGACCAAAATTTAATTGGCATACCTTCTACAAACATTCACTCCCTCCACCACTGATGCACAGTCGCAGCCGTGTGTACCATCTACAGGTTCCACTGTAGGAACTCATCAAGGTCCCATAGGTAGCACCTTCCAAACCCACGACCAATGCCATCTAGAAGAACAAGGGTAGCAGATACATGGGAACCTCACCACCTTGAAGTTCCCCTGCAAGTCACTCAACATCCTGACTCGGAAATCTATCACCATTCTTTAACTGTTGAGGGTCAAAACCCTGGAGCTCTCTCCCTAACAGCACATTAGGTGTACCAACCAACATGGATTAAAAACGTATATTTCCGGGAGACTTGAGTTGACAGTGCAAGGCAGATGCCCGTTGTGGGGGATGAGACTAAAAACTCCTCCAAATTTGCGATAAAGAGTATTGGAACAATTACATGAAGGACACCCAGGTATAGTTTGAATGAAGGAACTTGCACTGAACCACTTCTGGTGGCCAGGAATTGATGCCGAGATAGAGGAAAAAGCAGGACTGGGCCAGTCATGTTTTTGGTTAAGGAATGCACCACCATTGTCCCCATTGCATCATGGGAATGGCCTAAAATGCCATGGCATTGTCTACCCATTTACTTTGCTGGTCCAAATGAGGACACATGTTCATGGTCTTAGTAGACACGCACTTCAATAATAATAATCGCTTATTGTCACAAGTAGGCTTCAATGAAGTTACTGTGAACAGCCCCTAGTCGCCACATTCCGGCACCTGTTCGGGGAGGCCGGTACGGGAATTGAACCCGCGCTGCTGCTCTTGTTCTGCATCACAGGCCAGCTATTTAGCCCACTGTGCAAACCAGCTACTGATCTCAAGTGGCCTGAGGTGGTCATGAGGTAGTCAACAACCGCGGAACAAACCATCGAAAAGCTCAAGGGGATTTTCACCAGATTTGGCAAACCTGAAGAAATAGTGAGCGACAACAGTCCACAGTTCACGGCTTAGGAGTTTGAGGCCTACTTAAAGAATTCCAATACCTGACCATCCATCCACGAACAGTTTAGCCGAAAGATTTGTTCAATCTTTGAAGCATGCACTGAAAGAAAGCTTCCAAGGACCAAGGTGCATTTACATTGCTGCTTAAAAAAGTTTCTTGGCGATGTATCACAACATCACACATGCAACAGCTCAGATTTCACCCGCTTTACTACTAATGAAGAGGAAGCTGAGAATTGCCTTTAATCTGCTTTTTAATCTCACCACAGGAGACATCGGGGCGTCATTCTCTGACCCCCCAGCGGGTCGGAAAATGGCCGTTGGCCGCCGTGAATCCCGCCCCCGCCGGTTGCCGAAGTCTCCGAAGGGAGAAAAGTCGGCGGGGCGTTAATAGCACCGCAGACGTCGGAGAATGGCACTGGTGTGTGCAAGGCCTGCCGATATTCTCCCTTCCGGATGGGCCGAAGTCCCGTCGACGTGATGACCGGTCACGTCGACGTAAATCAAACCTCCTTTTCATCGGTGTGAACCTGTGCTCCAGGTTCACGCCGACCAGCGTGGAGGTGAGTGACGACCTGGGAGGTTGGCCGCTGGGCAGGCGATGACATGGCCGCAGTCTGAATGTGTGGGGAGAGGTGTGTCTAGGGTTGTGTGTGTGTGTGGGCGGCAGGGGGGGGGTGGTTAGAGTGGGCTGGGCTCCGGGGGAGTGCCGGGGGGGGGTCCGTGCCGGGGAGGAGGATGGGAGATCCGTGCCGGGGAGGAGGATGGGGGGTCCGTGCCGGGGAGGGGCATGGGGGGGGGGGCGTGCCGGGGAGGAGGATGGGAGGTCCGTGCCGGGGAGGGGCATGGGGGGGGGTGGTCCGTGCCGGGGAGGGGGATGGGAAGTCCGTGCCGGGGAGGAGGATGGGGGGGTCCGTGCCAGGGAGGGGGATGGGGCTCCGTGCCGGGGAGGGGGATGGGGCGGGGGTCCGTGCCGGGGAGGGGGATGGGAGGTCCCTGCCGGGGAGGAGGATGGGGGGGTCCGTGCCGGGGAGGGGGATGGGGGGGGGTCCGTGCCATGGAGGGGGATGGGAGGGGGTCCGTGCCGGGGAGGAAGATGGGGGGGGTGGTCTGTGCCGGGGAGGAGGATGGGGGGTCCGTGCCTGGGAGGAGGATGGGAGGTCCGTGCCGGGGAGGGGGATGGGGGGGGGGGTCCGTGCCGGGGAGGGGGATGGGAGGTCCGTGCCGGGGAGGGGGATGAGGTGGGGTGGTCCGTGCCGGGGAGGGGGATGGGAGGTCCGTGCCGGGGAGGGGGATGGGGGGGTCCGTGCCAGGGAGGGGGATGCGGGGTGGTCCGTGCCGGGGAGGGGGATGGGGGGTGGGGGGTCCGTGCCGGGGAGGAGGATGGGGGTCCGTGCCGGGGAGGAGGATGGGGGGGTCCGTGCCGGGGAGGAGGATGGGGGGGGGGTCTGTGCCAGGGAGGGGGGGGGGTCCGTGCCTGGGAGGAGGATGGGGGGGGGGGTGGTCTGTGCCGGGGAGGAGGATGGGGGGTCCGTGCCTGGGAGGAGTATGGGAGGTCCGTGCCGGGGAGGGGGATTGGGGGGGGGATCCGTGCCGGGGAGGGGGATGGCAGGTCCGTGCCGGGGAGGGGGATGGGGGGTCTGTGCCGGGGAGGGGGATGGGAGGTCCGTGCCGGGGAGGAGGATAGGGGGGTCCGTGCCGGGGAGGGGGATGGGGGGGGGGTGGTCCGTGCCGGGGAGGAGGATGGGGGGGGTCGCTCCGTGCCGGGGAGGGGGATGGGAGGTCCGTGCCGGGGAGGGGGATGGGGGGGTCCGTGCCAGGGAGGGGGATGCGGGGTGGTCCGTGCCGGGGAGGGGGATGGGGGATGTGGGGTCCGTGCTGGGGAGGAGGATGGGGGTCCGTGCCGGGGAGGAGGATGGGGGGGTCCGTGCCGGGGAGGAGGATGGGGGGGGGGGTCAGTGCCAGGGAGGGGGGGGTCCGTGCCTGGGAGGAGGATGGGGGGGGGGTGGTCTGTGCCGGGGAGGAGGATGGGGGGTCCGTGCCTGGGAGGAGTATGGGAGGTCCGTGCCGGGGAGGGGGATTGGGGGGGGGATCCGTGCCGGGGAGGAGGATGGGAGATCCGTGCCGGGGAGGAGGATGGGGGGTCCGTGCCGGGGAGGGGCATGGGGGGGGGGCGTGCCGGGGAGGAGGATGGGAGGTCCGTGCCGGGGAGGGGCATGGGGGGGGTGGTCCGTGCCGGGGAGGGGGATGGGAAGTCCGTGCCGGGGAGGAGGATGGGGGGGTCCGTGCCAGGGAGGGGGATGGGGGGGGGGGGGCTCCGTGCCAGGGAGGGGGATGGGGCGGGGGTCCGTGCCGGGGAGGGGGATGGGAGGTCCCTGTCGGGGAGGAGGATGGGGGGGTCCGTGCCGGGGAGGGGGATGGGGGGGGGTCCGTGCCATGGAGGGGGATGGGAGGGGGTCCGTGCCGGGGAGGAAGATGGGGGGGTGGTCTGTGCCGGGGAGGAGGATGGGGGGTCCGTGCCTGGGAGGAGGATGGGAGGTCCGTGCCGGGGAGGGGGATGGGGGGGGGGGGTCCGTGCCGGGGAGGGGGATTGGAGGTCCGTGCCGGGGAGGGGGATGAGGTGGGGTGGTCCGTGCCGGGGAGGGGGATGGGAGGTCCGTGCCGGGGAGGGGGATGGGGGGGTCCGTGCCAGGGAGGGGGATGCGGGGTGGTCCGTGCCGGGGAGGGGGATGGGGGGTCCGTGCCGGGGAGGAGGATGGGGGTCCGTGCCGGGGAGGAGGATGGGGGGGTCCGTGCCGGGGAGGAGGATGGGGGGGGGGTCTGTGCCAGGGAGGGGGGGGGGTCCGTGCCTGGGAGGAGGATGGGGGGGGGGTGGTCTGTGCCGGGGAGGAGGATGGGGGGTCCGTGCCTGGGAGGAGTATGGGAGGTCCGTGCCGGGGAGGGGGATTGGGGGGGGGGATCCGTGCCGGGGAGGGGGATGGCAGGTCCGTGCCGGGGAGGGGGATGGGGGGTCTGTGCCGGGGAGGGGGATGGGAGGTCCGTGCCGGGGAGGAGGATGGGGGGGTCCGTGCCGGGGAGGGGGATGGGGGGGGGTGGTCCGTGCCGGGGAGGAGGATGGGGGGTGTCGCTCCGTGCCGGGGAGGAGGGTGGGGAGGGGGTCCGTGCCGGGGAGGGGGATGGGGGGGTCCGTGCAGGAGAGGGAGATGGTAGGGCAAGTGAGTTGCTCCACCTGGCCAGGTGCCAGCCTCCAACAGTTGGACCCATGCAGTCCATGCCACCTGGTTGGGGGGAAGGAGGGGATATGGGCAATGATGACATGTCGTCGTTCCCCCCCCCCCCCCCAAACCAGGCCGTCATGTTTTCCGATCATCCAGCGATGTTGGCCGCCGTGGCGGCAGCCGTTAATGTCTACGTTGCCCTGGATGAGGACGAGCGTGCCAGAGAAGCGGCGCAGGCTGCCGCAGAGGGGCAGGTCGCAGCCGCCCAGGCTGGAGGAGGGACACCTGACCAACAGGAAGAGGAGGGGGAGGAGGACGTCGCGGCCCCACGGCAACGGAGGCACCCGAGGGCGCCCCGTGTGTACCGGCCCCGGCAGTCATACCAGGACCTCACGGACCGGGAATGCAGGAGGAGACTCCGGATAAGGCGGGAAACCGTGGCACACATCTGCCACCTGCTGGCACACCTGTCACCGCGTGGCACTGGCGGGGCCACCCTCTCCCCGTGTCCGTCAAGGTTACGGTGGCCCTGAACTTTTATGCAACGGGGCCATTCCAGGCACCGAGTGGGGACCTGTCCGGCATATCGCAGACATCGGTGCATCGGTGCATCCGGGCAGTGACAGATGCCCTATATGCCATGGCGCACAGCTACATCTGCTTCCCTGTGGACCGGGCCAGCCAAGATGCCCGGGCCATGGGCTTCTCTGCCGTGGCCGGGTTCCTCATGGTCCAGGGCGCGATTGATGGGATGCACGTTGCCGTGCGGCCACCTGCAGATAACAGGGCCGTGTTCACCAATAGGAAGGGGACCTATTCGATGAACATACAGGTGGTCTGCGACCACCGCATGATGATCCTGCACGTCTGCGCCCGTTACCCAGGCAGTGTACACGACTCATACGTGTTGTCGCGGTCATCCATCCCCGGCATGTACGAGGGACGCCATCCCCGGCTGAGGGGCTGGTTGCTGGGCGACAGGGGCTACTCATTGCGATAGTGGCTGATGACGCCGATACGGAGGCCACACAATGAGGCGGAGAACCGCTACAATGATGCCCATGTAGCGACAAGGGGAGTGATAGAGAGGTGCTTTGGTGTGCTGAAGATGCGTTTCAGGTGCCTGGACCTCTCTGGGGGCGACCTCCAGTATCGGTCAGATAGGGTCGGCCGCATCATTGTGCTGTGCTGCGTCCTGCACAACATAGCCCAGCAGAGGGGCGATGTGCCGCAGGCAGAGGAGGGCGGAGTGGAGGAGCAGCAGGAAGAGGCGCAGTTCTCCCAGATGAGGGGGGATGGGGCAATGGTCAGGGCAGATGGGCTAGACACAGGCGGGTGGCTGTCCACCGTTACCGGCTGGCCCAGCGGGCACGGGACAGACTGATAGCCGCCCGCTTCACTGACTAGATGGGCGTGGGAATCGGGTAGTGTGGCCACAGACCGCACACCATGGCAACAGCCGACCACCCACACACCCCACCCATCCACCCACCCAGCACCCTCACCCCCCTCCCCAACCCCACCCACCCCACCCGCATGCACACCACCCCCCCCCCTTGCCGATCCACCTGCGGCACAACGGCCGGACTCACACAGTTGAGGGTGGACGCGTGTCTATTGCAGGCCATGGAGGATGATGACAACCCGCCCTGCGATGAGCTCCTGGCTCCACATCGTTGGACTATGTCTGACCCATGGCCACAGTACCACCATCCACCCGGACCATCCCTGCATGCGGCTGTGACACTGCAGCGCATGGTCCCGTCCTCTGCCCGGGGGGATGTTGATGGTGGCCCAGGGGGAAGGGGGCAGACTCACCTGGGGCTGAGGTAAGACCACCCCTCACACACACACTTGCGCTCAACGTACATGACACCCCCGCACGCTTTGGACAGAGCACAAAGGCAGCTTCTGTAGGTGTAACATTGACTTTAATAACGAAAGGAGTTCATGCACGTGCCCTAGCCCCTAAATCTCATCTGTGCCCTGCACCCGTGCCAACTTACTCAGTGTCTAATTGTTTGGCCTTACGGGCCCTTTGACTACGTCTACGTGGTTCCCCAGACGGTACAGCAGAACTGGAGGTGGACTCCTGTGATTTCTGCCCTCTGACACAGGATCCCTTTGGCGGCCGTTTCCTGGGGCGTCCTGGCCTAAATGGGCCAGGCTGTGGCCCGGGCGACTGGGATGGCAAGCTGCCAGCCTGTCCTGCCCGTTGCCCACCCGATGCACCTGGGACGGAAGGGGGGGAGTCCGAGGTGTCGCGGTGTTCCGGGACCTCCCCTACAGGGGGAGCCGGGACGGACCACACCACCTCCTCCTCCCTCGTGGTGCCCGATGGCCCCCAGGCCTCTACATGAGTGGGGGATGCGAACGGACTGGCCATCCGACGCCCCCCCCGACATCTGGCGCTGCCAGTCCTGGAGGCCCGTGCTGGTATCGACAGGGGTCTGCAGGTTTGCAGCCATGGAGCCCAGGGGGTTGGCAAACCCTGTCTGTGACTGTGCGACGCCGGCTCGCACATGGCCACTGGCGCCGATGCCCTCAGCGATGGCCTGCTGAGACTGGGCCATGGCCTGCAGAGACTGGGCCATGGCCTGCAGAGACTGGGCTATGGCCTGCTGAGACTGGGCTATGGCCTGCTGAGACTGGGCTATGGCCTGCTGAGCCTGGGCCATGGCATTGAGCGCCTCTGCCATCTGGCGCTGGCACTGGCTCATGGCGTCCTGTGAGAGGGCAGCCATGTCCTGGGCCACAGACGCCGCCTGCACGGAAAGCCCCAGGCCTCGCAAACCGTTCCCCATGTCTGACACCGTCGCATCCATTGCCTCCACCGCGGACGCCACCCGTGCGGTGTCGGCCTGGGTGGCGCGCATGACTGGCAGCACTCCCAGCTCCTGGACGCGGGTGGACTCCTCCACCTGCGACTGCAGCCGCCGCAAGCCGGCCGTCACCTCTTCGCTCGTCTCCGGGTCGGTGGTTGCATCGGATCTATGTGTGGGTGTGGTAACTCCAGGAACCCGGGATCCATCTGGGCGGCAGATGTTCGCTTGGGCTGGGCTGCCCTCCGACCGCCCGGCCCCTCTGCTGTTCCTACCTCCACCTGCTGTACCGGGACGGCTGTGTTGTGCGCACCAGTGAGTGTACCAGACGCCTCATCACTAAAGTGCCCAACCGAGGTGAGTGTTTCTGCGATGGTGGAGGGTGTTGGTGACAGCAGTGGCGTTGCGTCGTGCTCTTCGTCCCACTCTGAGTCCATGGCACTTTGGGGTGGGGGTTCGCCTCCACCCATCCACTCTGAGTCACTGTCCGGTATTTCGTCTTCCTGGGTAGTGCTGTCCCGGGTAGGGGTGTCCTGGGTAGTGGTGTCCTGGGTAGTGGTGTCCTGGGTAGTGGTGTCCTGGGTAGTGGTGTCCTGGCTCGGCTGTGACGGGGGCCTGTGGCTGCCCCCCTCGTCGCTGGGTGGCACACGCCTGCATCGTGGCACCCGCACGTGACGGGGGCGTCGTCTCCCTGTTGCTCCAGGTCTCTCCGTCTCCCGTGCTCTCCAAGGGACATCCTGCGGGCGTCGCATGCCGGAGGGTCCGGGTCTCTCCGTCTCCCATGCTGAGCGAGGGGCATCCTGCGGGCGTCGCATGCCGGAGGGTCCGGGTCTCTCCGTCTCCCGTGGCCTCCGAGGGGCATCCTGCGGGCGGTCTGCATCTGCGGGGACGGGTGCCTCGACGTTTGCTCCTGCGATACACAATGAAGCATGCATGGTTAGACACGCAGGCAGTGATCAGGTGGTATGGGGGAGGGGGGATATGGGGGAGGGGGATATGGGGATGGGGGGGATATGGGGACGGGCTGTCCCTGGCTCACTTGCTAGTACGCCCCCGACCTCTGCATCAGCAACCTCCCGGTCCTCAGGTCCGCCAGCCAGTTTCAGGGCCCTTTCCTCGTGTTCGGTCAGTGGCCTCTCATCAGCGGGGCCTCCTCCAGTCCTCAAATGCTCCCTATTGTTGTGTGCGCGCTTCTCCTGGGGGGGGGGGGGGGGTGGGGGTGGTGGCAGGGGTAAAAGGCAACAGTGTTAGGCAGGCATATGAATGCACGCCATCGGTTGCGCGTGCATTGCAGAGGTTAAGGTTAGGGCTGGATTCACTTGGGGATATGGGGGATATGGGGGAGGGGGGGTTATGGGGGAGGGGGGATATGGGGGTGGGGGGGATATGGGGGAGGGGTGGATATGGGGGATATGGGGAGGCTCACCCTGCCTGCTCTGACGTGGTCATTCACCTTCTTGTGGCACTGGGTGCCTGTCCGTGGTGTCAGGGCCGCAGCGGTGACGGCCTCTGCCACTTCCCTCCACAGATGCCGGCTGTGGCGTGGGGCAACTCTGCGGCCGTGCCCGGGATACAGGGCCTCCCTCCTCTGCTCTACTGCGTCCAGGAGCGCCTCCACATCCCGTGACTGGAACCTCGGGGCTGAGCGGCGGCCAGCCATCCAGTCGGGTGTTCCGGTCGGGTTTTCCGGTCGGGTGGAGGGGAGCAGCGCGTCCTTATGAGCCGTCACGCCGTGCGGCGTGTATGACGCTGCACAGCATGAACCACGTGCGCAAGCGCGGATCCCATAACGTCGCTGCTAGCCCATTTCGGGCCGGAGACTTTTCAACCATTTTTCCGGCGTGACGCAAGACGGATTTGCGCTGTTTTATGTGCCGATCGGCGGACTTTGCGCCTATAACGGAGAATTTTGCCCCAGACATCTAGGCCGGGATTCTTCGACCCCCCGCCAGGTTGGAGAATCGCCGGGGGGCGGCGATAATTCCGCCCCCACTGGCCGCTAAATTCTCCGGCACCGGAGATTCGGCTGGGGCGGGATTCGCGCCGCGCCTGTCGGCAGACCCCCCCCCCCCACCCCCCCCCCCCCCCCCGCCAGTGATTCTCGGGCTCGCGATAGGCCGAAGTTCCGCTGCTGATATGTCAGTCCCACCAGAATGAATGGAACCAGGTTCCTTACCGGCGGGACCTGGCGGCACGAGCGGGCTCTGTGGTCCTGGTGGGTGTGCAGGGCAATCTGGCCCCGGGGGGTGCCCCCATGGTGGCCTGGCCCGCAATCAGCGCCCACCGATCCGCGGGCGGGCCTGTGCCGTGTGGACACTCTTTTACTAAGCGTCGGCTGTGTAGGTCTGCGCGATGGCCGCGGGTAGTTGAACCCCCACTGCGCATGCGCGGGGATGACGTCAGCAGCCGCTGACGCTCCCGCGCATGCACGGTCTCCCGCCGGCCGGCAGAATCCCTTCGGCCCCGGCTGGCGTGGCGCCAAAGGCCTTTCACGCCAGCCGGCGGGGGGCCAACCACCCCGGGGCGGGCCTAGCCCCTAAAGGTGCGGGCTTGGCCCATAAAGGTGCGGAGGAATCCGCACCTTTGGGGTGGCCCGACGCCAGAGTGGTTCACGCTACTCCATCCCGCCGTGTAGGAGAGAATCCCGCCCCTGAGATAGTAGAACATAATCAGCAGTTTCAGATCATGAGAAGAGAAGGTAATTCGAGAAGAAGTTTGTTTAAACAAGGAGAGCAAGTGTTGGCATACAGCTATACCACAAGTGAGACGTGAGTTCCTACAACTGTATTGACTCAAATCTGTTACACCATACAAAAGGGAGATCACGCGGATCAGTTGCTTTCAACATGGATCGATGTGCCAATACCATGTATGACAGAACTACCTCAGGTGAAGACCTCATCCACACAACCAGGTCATGTGACTGTGACTTCTGGTCAATCCACTGAAGCAGAGATTGCCGAAGAATCCTCTGTTGATACTAATCTTCCTTCTTCAAAAGAAACTGTGGAAGAGTGAATCAGTAGGTTTATTAAATGGGGGAATAGATCTAACACCCAGACCTAGCACATGCTAGTCAAGGTCCTAATATCAGCAGAACTTATCAACAATATTGTTTACTTTTTTGAAGTGGCACAGTAGCATAGTGGTTAGCACTATGGCTTCACAGCACCAGGGTCCCAGGTTCGATTCCTGGCTTGGGTCACTGTCTGTGCGGAGTCCACACGTTCTCCCTGTGCCTGCGTGGGATTCCTCCGGGTGCTCCGGTTTCCTCCCACAAGCCCTGAAAGACATACTTGTTAGGTGAATTGGACATCTGAATTCTGCCTCCGTGTAGCCGAACAGGCGCCAGAATGCAGCGACCAGGCGCATTTCACAATCACTTTGTTGCAGTGAGAATGTATGCCTACTTGTGACAATGAAGATAATTATTATAGAAGAATATACAGCTTTCTAGCTTGTTTACAAACAAGCCTTTGTGTGTAGGTTTAATAATAAACCCACCCAGGCAAGATCAGAATTTTAAAACAATGCTCTGTGTACTGATTAACTGTATGGCCATATGTATCTGTGACTTGGGGAAGAGAGTGGTTTTAGAATGCTCTCCCTGTGATTGCTGTGTTAGAGAGCTATGTGAGAAGTCGGTTACAGCTGTTTTAGAACTGTATCCGAGGAGGGTGCTCCTCCAGAGGTTTCTATGGGATAATTCCCTCCATGCTTGAATCATGAATATAATATTGTAACCTGTCCCTGGGTCTCTTGGTTAGTTGGAAGAGGTCCACCACAACAGACTGTAACGCCTTCCAGGGTAGAGCCCTCCACAGAAGAACCTGAAGAGACATCTAAAGTCAAGAATATTCCAAATCTCTGAAGTGTGCAGGCACCCAGTGCAGAATAGAGACCCACCAGATTGTCTTTCCGATTGACTGTATTACCACTGTGTAATGATTGGATGCCTGCCTTTGTACATGTGTGCAAATGACAAGTCAAAATACTATAATTATTTGTTGTGTTGGAGGGATGTTATATATGTGGGTTGTTATTGTTGGACTGTTGCAGTCTGTTAAAAATTTTAAACATGCATTTTTAATATGCATATTTTTAGCAATCCCCGACCTCCTCTTAGCCCGAACGCACTATGGGCCTTTGAGGCAAAGGAGGTGAATCCCAAAGCTTCAGGTACCTTGAGAATCTGTACATTAGAATGAGGCTAGCTGTCTCGCTCTAATATGCAGATTTGCCAAAGCGTGATCTCGTGTTGGACCTCGTGAGGCGTTATGAGCTGGGTCGGTCCCGGGAGTGGGGTCTTCCTTTTTTTTTCGGCCACACTGTGCCACGGGAACTGCTTTTCCAATGCAGCGTGACCATTGGATCACGCTCCATTTATTTCTAAAGACTTATGGTGGTTAGACAGAATTTGAATCTTACTATAGTAAATTTTGCAATTCCATTTGGTAATCTATGGATTGGCACCAAAACAAATGACCATGAAACCTGCCAGATTATTATAAAAACTCAACTGGGTTACTCATGACTTTCTGAGAGGATTGACCACAGCTACCTAGTTTGATACATTAATTATAACCATTCCAAATTTTGTGGTTGGCTTTTCATGCTGTCAATGCAACTATGGATAAATACTGCTTTGTTATGGTTGTGCATATTGCAAAAGTGAATCAAGAACATCTCCCTGGAAACAGTAGAAAAGGAATTTGATATGAGTGCATTATGCATTTGTACACTTTGTCAATAGTCATTTTTGCCCCCCTTAAGAATACATTTTTTTTTGAAACAGAACATCCCTCTCTTGGTTATTGGTGCTTGGTAAATCTAAATTGGTCCAAAGGGATAAAGATGAACTCAAGCAAATGTAATTATTTGCTTCCAGAATTGACTTTAGAATCGATATCTATTATCCCTTCTCAATTCTCTGCATCCTCCTTTTTCGTTAGTCCTACAATCCTAAAATCAAAACAAACTGTGCAGTAACCAGAACTGATGATTCAACTTTCATGCACGAGATTCTACAACATACATTCAGAGACTATACCTAATGATTAAAAAAGGCAATTCTGTCAGTGATTTATTTGCCTATCTATGCTACTCAAAAAGATATCTAATATTAAAACAAATAGCAAATTTGTGTGTTAATGAACTGAATCATGGAACGTTCAGGATCATTTTAGAGACTGTCATGCAGCGAAAATAGAGCTGGAAGGAAGGAAGCAAATCAGAAAACAAGTTGCCGAAACATGCTCCAATACAAACCTTGGGAGAAACATTGTACAAGGCAACATGGCTATCGTCACGGTCAGTGAATGTTTTCAAACATATGCAGATGTAAAACAGAGGAGAAAATGGGGTAGAGACGAATCTACACAGCATGCATCCCAAGAATGGTATTTAACCCTGAAAAGTGTGAGGCGATGTATTTTGAGAGGAGAAACAAGGCAAGGGAATACACAATGAATAGAAGGCCCAAGAAAGTGCTGAGGACTAGTGGGATCTGAGGGCACATGCCTTAAGATACCTGAAGGCAGAAGGACTGGTTGGTAAGGTGATTAAGAAGTTATATGGGATACTTGCATCTATTAGCCAAGGCATAGAACATAAGAGCAGTCAGGGTGTGATGGAGCTGTATAAAATGCTTGTTAGGCCATATCTGGATGACAGTGCGCAGTTCTGGTCGTCACACTATAGGAAGATGTGATTTCATTAGAAAGCATGCAGAGGAGATTCACCAGGATGTTGCCTGGGTTGGAGCGTCTCAGCTATGGAGAGGCTGGTTAAGCTGGTGTTGTTTTCCTTAGAGCAGAGAAAGCTGAGGGGGGACCTGATTTATGTGCACAAATCTATGAGGGACACAGATAGAAAGAAATTTTCCCCCTTAATTGAGGGATCAGTGACCAGAGGGCATAGATTTTAGGTAAGGGGCAGGGGATTTAAAGGGGATGTGAGGAAAAGCTTTTTCACCCAGAAGGTGGTGGGAATCTGGAACTCACTGCCTGAAAGGGGGGTAGAGGCAGAAACCCTCACAACATTTAAAAGGTTTTTAGATGAGCACTTGAAACACCATAGCATACAAGGCTCCATGTGGGATTACAATAGATGGATACTTGATGGCCGACACAGACACAATGGGCCAAAGGACTTCTTTCTGTGCCGTAAAACTGTGACTCTAAGAGGTCTTTGGACCTTTTGAAGCATTTCAGACAAGTTGCCGGATTTAAATTTGGGCTATTGACAGCAGCACTCAGGTAAATTCCAGGAAGGGATTGGAGGGGACAAAGGGGGGCATGAATCTAGGACCGTGGAGTTCAAGGAGCACTCCTGGCTCTGGAGAATAATGAGTGGGACAGGCCTAATGTTTGACCCACTCATTGGTCATCAATTTTGTGGAAGGAAATATTGAAAAAGGTGTTTGCTGTCTAACATATCTAAGCAACCCAACAGTTATTTACAGTGTTCACTAAATGAGCATCACAAATTTGCCCATGGAACAAATTGTGCAGATTGTGTGCCAAATGACTGCAATCATTCACTTCTGTAAATGAGCATGGTGCACATCAATTTCTACTCCAATAAATTTAGAAAACTGGCGTTACAATACAACTTAAAGATATGCAAAAGGATAACAGAACAAGTAATGTCTACTCCACAACATACATTTTTCATAGAAAAAGTGTCTCGGGGCATATATTCAAGTGCTTTATTAAACATGATTATATATGTTTTAAATTTTTATTTCATCATCAAATTTTTGCAAATATGAATTTATGAGAACCAGCAATTTTACTTTTGCTTCCAAACATAACAGAATGATGAAAGGGTTATTCAAATAAGCTTTGTGTCAGGAACTGTTTAATTTCAAACAAGTAAATGAAGGAGCATCCGTTCTATATTTGGAGTAATGAGGTAAATGCAGAAACAACATTGACGTGACAGCACAAGCGGTGGGATCAGCTGAACTAAGCAGAGCAAGCCAGGAACAGTGCCAATAGCTGACTTCCTAATTTACAGATCTGTTGATATACTTTCTCCCAAATATACATGAGCTAATAAGCTGCCTGCTACTTTCGCAGTATAATAACTGCTGGGTAATAGAAAACTGGAGAGCTCAAATACCAAATGACCAAACAACATTGATTCTGATTCTCCACAAGGGAGCCTGGTAGTTAGCAGATCAAGTGCACTCCAATAAAGTTGAGTCCACCTAGTTAAAACTTTGCAGATCTATGGCATTTACAGATGAAAGAACATTCTGTATAGGTTTGTGCAATCTACTGGGATCCAGGAAGTGGGTCAGTATACAGCATCATCAGCAGTTTCCATACATATCCAAATCCAGCTGCCTCAGGAAAAAAAAGATGTCTTCAGCAACATTATACAACAGACTGTAATATTAAACGACATTTCTTCATGTTATCTTTGACATTACAGATATTTTTGAAATGGTAGGTAATCTCCAGACTGATATTCAAGAAATATTGAAAGACATGTTTTGTGATTTGTACTGTACCATTGATTGACCTTGTACTCTACTGCACTCTATTAAATTCATATGTTCCTTAACTGGAAGAAACTGCCACAAGTGGAGGAATGATTTTGTTCGTGTGTAGCATTGCGACTTGGTAAATCAAGTAATAAACACATCCCAATTGGTTTTCACTCAAGGGAGGTCAAAAGAGGTTTTCCAAGGGTAGACATTCAGCCTTGATGGTTTTCTGACAAAAATAAAGATATTTGAATATATTTCCCTAAAGCTGACTCGATGACACAATTATACTTGACAAATTGATTTCAGATCAGCGACCTGAAATCAAATATGCTGATTAGCTGGGGTCATTCCCAGTTGCGCACTTGCACACGTGGATGGGTTTCTGTAGGTCTTGCACAATGTGGGCAATTAACCGAAGTCTTGTGGAGCTGACCAAAAATAGATGGTGGGTGTGACTTACTGCCGGCAGTGAGTTTGAGGGCACCACCTTTAAAGCCCAATCTGCAGCTTTTATACTGGCTGCATACAGAGAATGTTAAAGAAGAAATGCAACAGAAGGCATGTGTGGAGGGGTGGCAGGACTGTGAGGAAGGGTCACTTCAATTGTGCTTTTCTGTAGGAGCTCTTGTAGGGGGTGAGGGGAATGAAGCAAGTACATGCAGTGATTTGGATGACCCATGTGTGACTCAACAAGGACCTTGTGCATCAAAACAGAGGTGGCTTGACACCAGAACATCATGGCCAAGATATCGCACTCAATGCAGTGCCAAGTGTGGACGAGGCAAGCAGTAGGCCTTCCATCCTTCAATGATGGTCATTAAAAGTAGCACAGCCTTCTGATATTCATGGAGGCAGGATAGTTGTGGAACACTCTTTGTGTCATTGCGGACAAAGGAATTTCACAGTACAACAGAATGGAGATGGGAGTTATTGTGCCATATTTTACAATGATAATGAAAATGGAGACAGGGTGCCAGCCGGTCAGTCTGTTGCAGAGGATGGGATGGGTGTGGAGCCTAGGCAGAGTGAAAGATGCAATGTCTGCAGACTCAAATCCTGCTCAGTTGTGTTTTCACTGGCTCCTCTGTAGTCCATGAGGACCATATCAAGCTCAGGAACATATACAGGCAGGATACAGCGGAAGCATAGGGATGTCATTAATGCCACCTTTGTCTCTTTTGCAAGGTCAGTGGTGGAGGTGGTGCAGCAGAGGACATCGGAGGCAGTGGTGATCAGCGTGGAGGAATTGTGATCTGAGGATTTACCAGCTCCACCAGCGCAGATACTCCCATGTTAGTGGGACATTCATGGCACATGATTAAAATAGGTGGCACCTGCAGCTGGACATGACACACAATTACACAATCAGGTGAGGCGGGCAGTGACTGCTGTGCCACGTCCCATCAGAGGATTGAGGGCAGGCCTTCTTGAACTGCTGCAGTCCTTGATGTGTAGATGCTGTTAGGAGGGATTTCCAGTGTTTTGACCCAGCGACAAGTGGGTCAGCGCACTGAGTGGATGCAGGAGGTTCATACTGGCCTCAACTTGGAACTGTGTTGAGCAATGGGCAGGCAGGCTCAGAGCGGCAGGTGTTATAGCACTCCTGGTAAGCAGGGTAAAGAATCCTGCTTCGGACATCATGAAGTAGGCTTCCAGCCTGGAGTATATTAACAGCATGTATTTATTAACAACTCATAAATATGTACATATTTACAGTAGAATGTCCAGGAATGGGCTGTCCCCATTCTAGGTTTTAATCCAACTACGTCAATTTCTAGACTGACCTTGGCTCTGGATCATGTATCTTCTCACAGGGGGCACTGATGTGGGTGGTACCATACTCATTAGTCCCACATTAACCCTTTATGCACCAGATCTGCAACTACACAGGGGCCTGCAGGTGAGTCTTGGAAAGTGTCAAGAAGTAAATCCCTGAAGGCATTTCTGGCATTGATGGAAGAGCCTCTGCCCCTTTTATGGTGACACAAATGCTGTTGAATGCCCTGATGACAGAGGCTGCCCTTACATAGATGCAGGTACAGATGTGTGGAAATAGGAAGAGGCTTCATGGGGTCACTCCCCAAGTTTTTCCCATCATCCACTGGAGTCCATTGGCTGGAGGCAGATATCCAATTGCGGCTATTAAGGAAGTCATTAATGGCAATTTTGTGCAGTAATTTGAATTTTGTAGATGATGCTGGGGTTCCATGGAATATCAGTGCCTCGCCATTGCAAAGGAGGCAAGAGTGCAAGAGCAGAATGGTACATGAATGTTGCCTGGAACTGATAGACACAAAGTTGTGCAGGGGTACTAAACAGGCTCAGGATGACATTGGAATGGAGTCTACTTGAAAGAGATGGCTGTGCGGAAGGGCTGTTGTGGAGGCCAGTAACTGGAAGGATTTCTCCCAGGTTGACTTATGAAGAAACAATGAGCTGGTCAGATCAATACGCATTGGAGTTTGAAAGAATGAGAGCTGATCTTCTTGAAACATACACATTTCTGGGGGCTAAATGCAGAGAAGATATGAGGGGGCCAGATGCAGAGAAGATATTTCCCCTCATTGAGGTCACAGTTTAACAATAAGAAGCCTCCCATTTAAAATGGGGATGAGGAAGATTTTCCTCTCTGAAAACATTGCAATTCTGTGGAATTCTCTTCCACACAATGCAGTGTAGGCTGGCTCATTAAATGTATTCAAGGGTAAATTGGACAGATGTTTGACGTAAAATGAGTCAAGGTTATGGGGGGCAGGGGGTAGGCCAGAAAGCGGGGTTAAGGCCATTATCAGATCAACCATGATTTTATTGAATGGCGGGGCAGGCTGAAAGGGCCAAATGGCCCTCTCCTGCTCCTATTTCTTATGTCCACCCGTGCAGCGAGCTCAGACAAGGCAAGGGTGGTGGCATCCATTCAACTTTGTAGGATGCAAAGATATATGAGCCTGACCTGGCACTGCCCCGGTATTGTCTCCTAGCACTGCTGTTGGCATTGCCCCTAGCATGGTCCCCAGGGGCAGTGCCAAGAGAGTCCCTCTGGGGAACGCCAGTGTGGACTGGTCCCAATGTATGCAGTGGGGGTTGCCCAGTGTACTCAAGGGGGGGGGGGGGTCCTTTGAATGTTGGTGGGAGGGTCCCTGTGGAGGGTTTGCCATGTTAGGTGGTTCCTCTTTTGTTTTTAACCGGAGCTCTGGAAATCTGACGTTGCTGACTTTTTCAGACCCTGTCTCACTAGCATGAAGGCACGGGACATGCTACCAGAATTCTTTTCTTCTAGGTGCTGACCATATGGTGAGAAAAGGTGGCTGTGCAGCCAGCATGTTGCATGTCACATTTATCGCCTGAACCAACACTTTGAAGAAAAAAATGAAAATTGCGTAGCTTGGGTGGATTCTTGTGTCCCTTGCTGTAATTGGTGGCAGGTGGACTTTTAATTGGGTGAGTGGGTGGTAGATGAGGACCATGCCCTCTTCTCACCACTTTCCTTGATTCAGCCCAGGGCATCCTTCTGTCCTGCTGCCAACGGAGGCTCTTAAATGACCCACATGTGGGACTCTTCCCATTGCCACTGATATTAAGCCAATGGAGCGTGGGAGGCTCACCTTGCAGGAGCACAACAAGCAAGCCCTGGTGAGTTTACCTGCAGGCTCCCACAGGGTCTTGGGTCGGTGATAAGTCCTTTACTCAAAGGCACTTAGTGCCTTATCAAGGAATCGTGCATGGGGAGGATGGGGCCTGCTGAAAGCCACTCCCTTGCTCTTGCTCCTCACCCCATATCCCAACCTGCAACCCTGCTTCCAATCACCACTTACATGTGCTTCAGTCAATTCTAAGCCTTGTCATACCAGTGGCAACCACTCCCTCCTTGGTGCCGTTGCTGAGTACAGAAGAGCTGATGGATCACAATGACTGGTGTCTGCAAGTCTTTTTTTAATATCCTTTCAAAGTGGCTCAAGATGTCCATCACTGGATAAAATGAACAAGATGCTCATCGCCCTGGCACCAGGTACAAAAGATACCATGTGGGTCTGTCAATCCAGTCTGTCCCTGTAATTATTGGACCCCCTATAACTACCACTCAACTCTTTGCATTCCTCTTCCCCACTTTGGACAACTTTCTGCTCCTAAGTCACATGGTCAACTTTCTCTGCACAATGTGAGCAAAGTCGGGAGCAAATTGTCCAGATATTGCTCCTCCACCCTTGTTTCCAAGTGTGCTCAATTCACACTCCAGCTCAATTACACTGAGCTGGAAGGTTTGAGATGGAGAAATCATGTGGAATTTTCCATCCCACCCACTTGTGCGAATGAAGATTCCTGCCCGAAACCAGCAGACCATTTGCTGTTCCGTTAAATTTTTTTGTCTTACTCGTGTCGTTTCCCATGGCGGGTGGGACTGGAAAATTAAGGCCACTAACTGCAGATGTATTAACTCAGATAATTTATTCAATTCATAAAATCAGGACTATTTCCCAGTGTTTAAAAAAGAACCTGGAAGGCATTCATAGAATTCCTACAGTGCAGGAAGGGGCCATTCAGCCCATCGAGTCTACACCGACCCTCTGAAAGAGCACGTTACCTAGCCCACTCACCCATAACCCCACCTACACTTTGGACACTAAGGGGCACTGTAGCATGACCAATCCACCTAATCTGCACAATTTTGGACTATGGGAGGAAACCGGAGCACCCGGTGGAACCCCACATAGACACGGAGAGAATATGCAACACTTCACAGAGTCACCCAAGGTCAGAAACAAACCTGGGTCCCTGGCGCTGAGAGGCAGCAGTGCGAGCCACTGTGCCACCGTGCTGCCATTATGGGGTAAAATATCTGCAAGTCTTCTCCAATCTCCCAATGTTATTTCAGTGGAAAATTGTTGAAGACAAGATATTTAAATCATTTTCCTGATGTTGCCTTTGATCGTCCATGAAGTGATATGGAAGTGGAACTGCAAACATTCTCAGCAGGTATCTGTAAATTACTTTTTTAAAAAAGAGCCTAATTTGAGTTGTGCCAGAAATTGGTTCTCATTTAAATCAAAAATCCGTCCTAGGCCAAATAACGAATAATTTCTTATCATAGCTGCGAGATTTTCTTAGCTGGCTATCAGATTTCCCTGAGTTTCCAATTCCTCTTCAAAGATGATGGATTTTGCAAAAGGAAATATTGAATTGCTGATATCCTCTTGCTGGGTTCAATGAATGATTTAGTTCATTAATAACAGCTTTGAGCTGGACATATAGGTGACATCTGTGGAGTCTACTTAAGTGATCGGAAATGCAATACAGCATGTTCTATTGGAAAATACTCCTCCCTCATCCCATATAATGAGTTTAATTTGTACCTTTGTCGCAACTTGTTCCTGGCTAATACCACTGACTTAGAACAGCTGACTGAATTGGTGTACAAACTGCTGCTCTGTCTGTGGGTCTCCAAAGAGCCCTTTATCCTTTCCATTTCGTAAATACTTGTGCCTGACATAAAATATAAATTATTTAGATGTACAATCAAAATGTAATGTTAGAAATTAAGTATTTTAGACACATTTTACGCATTTTATTTTGTTGAAAAAAATCTTATAATGATAGAACTGGAGGATTCAAGCTGACATTATCTCATGAGTGTTCACTTGGTGTTTGATAAGTGTTTACTGAAGGCCACCTGGGCACAGTAAGAGGTGAATGCAGTTGGGATGTAAAGAAGGGTATAGAGTAAATGATAGAACTCAAGAGCAAAATTTTCAGGCTGCAGGCAGACTGGGAATTGCTGCATGAAGATGACAAGCTGGATATATGTAAAAAAAATCTAATTATAATTAAAACCTGGAAGTAGCTGATGGTGATACTGGTGGTGTCGTATTTCATGCCTTTACTGATGGAATAGTATTTCACGCATTCTTGTAATTTTACATTGCCTGCCATTTTAATGGAGAGGTAAACTCATTATTTTATATGGTTTTAAACATTTCCATATAAATAGAGGACAAAGGAATGTCACGGGAACATGCCCGCTATTAGCCCCAGCAGTGAATCTCCAGATTTCTGTCACCGATGTTGTGCCGTGGCTCATGGCAGCCTTTGAATGAGAGGAGTTCAAGCCCCATCCCATAGACATGCTCACATAATCCAGGTTGGCACTTCTGTGCCTCAAGTGAAGAAGGAGTACTGCTGGTTGATGGTGTCATCTTTTAAGTCCCATCCGTTCTTTCAGGTGGATGTAAATGTCCCATGGCATCATTCTGAAGAAGAGTAGGGCATTCCCCCTGGTGTCCTGACCAATATTCATCCCTCAACCAACATCACAGAAACATATTATCCAGTCGTTATCACATGGCTGTTTGTGGGAGTTTGTTGTGGAGCCATTGACTGCTGTGTTTCCTATATGACAATAGTGACAGCACTTCAAAAAGCACTTATTTGGCTGTAAAATGCTTTGGGATGTCTTGCGATTGTGAAAGACAGATATAAATGTGAGACCTTCTTGTTTTCTTCTACATGGCTTGTCATTTGAAAAGATTGCAAGGGCAACGTTACAGACATAGGTCAGAGAATATTTTAATTTACGCAGTCTTATAACCCCTGCAGAGGATACGGGGTGTGTACCATTCATTTCCCCGTGACCTCCAATTAACATGAGCTTCGCGGGTAACAGACGGGCCTCTCCTTTAATGAGCGGAGCCCTAACAGTATAACTATTCCGACCTGGGTGCAGGTAGGGAAGGGAGACCCTTCGGACAGAGGAGATTTGTATATTATAATAAGAGAATCGTTTTGCATCCTAATTGTCAGTCATGCTTATTCTGTTGGCGTGGATACTGCACACAGCCAGGTGGAAAAGTGGCAATCGTGGATCGTTTACCTGTTACACAGCCAACCCTAGAGTGCTTTCCATTTAAGCCACAGAAAATTGGACAGCTTGCATAATGGGTGATTGCACTGCCAGTTTCCCTCCCCAGCAGTAAAAATTTAAATCTGCATCATGGCTGATTTCCTGATTGCGATTTTCAGATACAAATGAAAGGAGCATTTGGTTTGTGTGCTCCATTCACTTGCACCAAGCAGCAAGTGACCTAACCAATGATCATTCAACGGGCTGCTGGAGGCTAGTCAGGAGATGGTCCAGAAATATTTTTTTATGCAGGTTTTTTGTGGGAGCAAGAGAGTCAGTTATGGTTCCACAGTAACACCTTAGGCTACTTCTGGCCTGGCTTTCACTGCCTCGGGTATTAGTGTGTGTGTGTCAGTTTGGATCTGTAGGCAAGAAAATTTCATAGCCCCCCCACAATCAGCAGGTTGCAGCTGGTCTCCATTTTGTTGCCTACAGCTGGATGGGACATGAATATAAGGCATAAACCTGGAAAGGGTTCCAATCTCCTGATGCCTGGCACCTCAGAGTTGGTGATGTTTCCAAGCGTAAACCAAAATTTCACTCTCCCAAACAATTGTTGATTGTTGGAAGTGGCACTCAGTGTTAGCTGGCTAATTGTGCATTGGCAAAGATTTTTCATTTATTTGTCAGGAAATTAACCCTACCAACTCCATACAGGAGTATACAAACTGTTGAGATGATGGGTTATTTTGCAATTTAATTTTTTAAAATTAAATGTTTGTTGAGCAGGAATAGCTTTAACATATGGCTGTCAAGAAAATTTGTTGGAAGATGTGAAATGGGTCCGTTTTGTGTAACTGTTTTTGTTTGCTATTTTAAAAAGCATCTGGAAAATATCCATGCTGAGATTTTGGAAAAACCAGGCTTCATTCAAGAATTTAATAACTTTCCCCAGGAAATGAATTAGCAATCAAAGTTTGGTACCCTCTCAGCTCTGAGATAAATTAGAAGAATGAGTCCACCCCATCACAAGAGATATGCCAGCAAGTATGTGCAGGAACCTTCCACATGGATAAGCAGATAGGAATTTAAATGTTCGTACTATAACACAGACATTTTCTATGTCAGCCTGCATTAGGCCAATTATTCATTTGCCTTGTTAATCAAAGTCATACCTGCCTATTTAAGCTTTTGGACATTAATGTGGCATTTTTATTTGCTTGTTATTTTGGCCAGGTCAACAAACACTGCTGAAATAATCCTCTAGCAAATGTATTATTTATTGGGATTCTTTTTTAAAAAACTGCAGTGTACCCTTGACAAAAGAAAATTCACAGTGGGCTGTAATTTACTGCTCCTCAATTGCAAAGACCCAGCAGGCACATCCCCAAAGCCTGTCACAAGATCATCCAGTAAGCCTTTTCTTCAGAGAGGATTCCCTAAGACAAGCTGCAAGACTAGAACTTCGCTAACCACTATCTGTTTTTGTCTTAGGTGCTGAAAGTGATGGTTAAAGCTAGAGGTGAGTTGGTCACAGCAAAATTCTTACAATGACTTTTCAGGAGCATTCTGAAGAAAATAAATTTTTATCACCTTAATGAGGAGAAATGAGGGAAGTACGTTTTCATATTGTGAAGGCAGGTTGAATGAGTAAACGGAATGCAGGAATGACAGATGGTAAATTCCAACTGACATTAATTGTAGTGATGAAGTATCAGTTCACACTTACTGGTGAGTTCAGAAGAGGTGTAATGGAAATAGAAGCAGCAACATTACATAGACAGACTGCATCCAAATTGGGCTTTGATACAGGGTTCTAAAGGGCTGCGCACATTTAAGGATTTGGTGGCATGGCCACAGGGATAGCACCAATAAGCTGCAGGCATACGCAGTGGTCCCAGATGCAGTCAGTATGATTCTGGGCCCAATCTTCACAAGAATACTGCTGGTGGAGTTCTTGAAAGCAAGGCCCTGAGCCCAAATATTTTATGCTTTTTCATCAATGACCTTCTCTCCATCATGACATAAGAAATAACGATTCCATAGGAATCGCCTCCATTTGTATTCCTCTGATAATGAATCAATGCCCGCCTGCAACAGGACGTAAGAACATAGCTGGGCCAAATACTGACTGTGACTCGGAAGTGGCAAATATCATCCATGCCACATAGCTGCCAGTTAAGTACCACCTCTTTAGGCTTCATTAATACGGAGTTTACCATGGAAAACTCTTGGCACTTCCCAGTGATTAGAAGCAATGCTAATACTATGATTACAAAAAAGGGGCATAGACTCGAATGTCAGTGACATGTGGCTCGCCTCCTGACTCCACAAAGCACCTCCAACACCTATAATGCTCAAGTTAAGTGTATGGTGGAAATTCAACACTTGCCTGGATGGATACGGCCACAAAAACACTCCGATTGCAAGACAATCTAAGGCAAAGTAGTTAACTTGATTACTGCCCTGGTCAGTGAATACGTATCTAAATCAACTGGTGAAGCCAGAATTTATTGCCCATCTGTAACTGTCTTGAGAGGTTGCTGGTCCTTCTTGACAGCTGAGTGGCATGCTAGACCAATTTAGAGGTCAGTTAATCGGTCAGTTAATCGCGATGGGTCCGACGACACATATAGGACTGACTGTTAGGTAAGCAGATTTCCTTTCCTGAAGGGCATTAGTGAACTGGGTAATACTAGCTTTTCATTCTGAAGTATTTAATTAACTACATTTAAATTCCTTAGCTCATGTCTCTGGACCATTAGCCAAACCTCTGGATTACTAATCCCATAACATAATCATTATGCTGCCACTCCTGTCCTCATTATTCACCATTACTGCCATAATGTTACTGCAGTACAGGTTGCATTGCATCAACAAAAATAACAACTTGTATTCAGAAAGCAGCTTTAAGATAGTAAAATGTCACATGACTTTTCTTAGTTCTTCATATGGGTGTTATCAAACAAAGTGTAGCACTGAGACACATAAGAGGAAAGATAAGGGGAAATGATTAAAAGCTTGCTCAAAGAGGTAAGTTTTAACGAGTGTCTTAGAGTAGGCAAGATATATAAAGAGGTGAAAATTTTAAGAATGGAAGGTCCAGAATTTAGGCCTCCGGCAGCTGATGATAGAGCCACCAATGGTGAAACAATAAAAATTGGGAATGCTAGGTTGAAGGAGTGCAGTTCTCTCGGAGTGCTGTAGGACTGGAGAAGATTACATAGATAGGTTACTGTCCTGGAAATTATAATAAAGACAAATTCTTTGAGGTTTGATTTAAGGAAATTTATTTGACACAAAAATATTTGCAGAGAGAGGAGTGGTCTGGCTGCATAGCCATTCCACAGCACTCTGAGGTTCGACCAAAGAAAGCATATCTTTATAGTCTGAAATAACAGCTTGAAGTAAACAGCCATGTTTATATTAAGTAGACCTTGGAAAGCACGTAAGATGAAATCCTTGTTTACATTACCTGACCTATTTATTTTCATTCAAAAGCAGTGCTAAACTATAGTCAAGCATTTCCCAGCATGCTTCTAAGTGGGCAACTCATTAATTTCCCTTCCACAGTTACCAAGGTCACGTTTACAATCGCTACCAGTGAGAAGATAAAGTCAACTATATCATGGAAAAATTGTTCGCTCCATGTTCCTCTTCAAGTTACACACCATGCTGACTTAGACCTATATCATCATCAGTTCATTGGTGCTGGGGCAAAAACCTAGAACTCTCTACATAACACTATTATGGGAACAAAATGAAGAACATGAAAGACAAGCTAATAATAATTAAATCATCACCGCAAAGGCTGCAACAGTTCAAGAGAACCGGCCCAATAACAACATCTCATAGCTACTGAGGATGAACAATAATTGCTGCTTTGCCTGAATTGGCAACATTTCAAGAATAAATAAAAAGAAAATAAAGAATGAGAGTTTTCAAATACTTCAGTCCAGCCTGTCATCTCACTGAGGATATAATATTCAATATGGTTATGGCAGGCTGCAGAAGGATATTATCCCTTCCTCCTGACCTAGTTTCAACCACCTAAGAGTAGATCAACCCGAGGACAATTCACTTTTGAGCTGGAGATACCGGAGACCACCAGTGTTCTCCAATACCATGAAAAGAATAGTAGAATGAAAATTGTTCGCACTTAATACAGTCTTCAGTATGTAGATGATTGCGGAAAAGAAAAGGCTATTCAACTGCACCCCATTGGTATTTTGTATCAATCATAGTCTGCTCAATTACATGTAGTAAAGCTTCACAAGCCAAGTTTCCTGTAAGTGGAATTGTTGCAGACATGGTCAAGATCTGGAACTATTTGGTTGCAAAAGGCCTTTTATTTTTTAAATAAATTTAGAGTACCCAATTCATTTTTCCAATTAAGGGGCAATTTAGCGTGGCCAATCCACCTAGCTTGCACATTTTTGGGTTGTGGGGGTGAAACCCACGCAAACAAGGGGAGAATGTGCAAACTCCACACGGACAGTGACCCAGAGCCGGTGCTAACCCACTGCGCCAACGTCCTGCCCACAGGTTAAGCCTTTTATAAAGCAGGATTGTCAAAAAAACATGCAAGGTTCCATTGGAAAAGACTGCAGAGTCTGCACGTTCTCCCCGTGTCTGTGTGGGTTTCCTCCGAATGTCCCGGTTTCCTCTCACAAGCCCCGAAAGATGTGCTCGTAGGTGAATTGGACATTCTGAATTCTCCCTCTGTGCACCCGAACAGGCACCAGAATGTGGCAACAAAGGGCTTTTCACAGTAACTTCATTGCAGTGTTAATGTAAGCCTACTTGTGACAATAATAAAGATTATTATTATTACACTCGTGAAACTTTCTTCAGTCAGTTTCCTGCCAAATCGATTATTGTTAGCTTGTCTTCCAGGTTCTCCCTTTTGTTACAGTGCCAAAACAAAAAGAGTTTGATTTCAACAGCATCTTTCATGACCATAGAACATCCCAAAGTACTTTGCAACTAATGGAGTACTATTGAAGTATGGTTAGAGTTGTAATATGGGAAATTCACAGCCATGTTGATAAAGGAACAAATGCTGGCCAGGATACTGGAGGTAACACTCATGCCCCTTCAGTTTAACATCCCATCTGAAAGTCAGCACCTCTGACAGTAAAGCATTCCCTCAGTGGAGCGAAGTAATATTGATCCTGTCTTTTGTGCTGAAGTCCTGGTGGGGTATTTGATCCACTACCTACTGATTCAGAGGTGACGAGTCAGCTGAGCCAAAGCTGACAGCACATAGATCCATGGATAAACCGATAGAAGTTTTTCTATTAAACATTACAACAAACAGTAAATACATCCAATTTCTGCTGAAAAAAGTATCCAAAAAACTTAAGACACTGACATTTTTGTTGCCTTATTTACGGTTTAACACTATACCGATTACTAGGACACTGAATCATGTTTGTGTAAGTCTGAAACATTTCACAGGTCGACATAAATGTCAGAATACTAATCTTCATTCAGTGTGACTGCTGACATTCACCTTGTTACTTGCTGCCAGAATGGTAACCTTGTCCGCTTGTCGAATGTTTGCATAGAACAGAATCTCTGTGCTACTGATTTTAGGCTATTTCTTTAAAGCTACTCCAACTTTATACTCATATCAAGATCAATTGCCTTCCTGCTCTGAATAACTGTGGGCTTTAAACAAGACCTTTGCTGTTCAGAAATGAGTATCAGAGTGGAATCGTTTATCCATGCAATAAAAATAAAACATGTACAGTTTGATCGGTGAAAAACAAATTTAGATTTTTTTCATGATTATTAACTATTGTATGCACTAACATTTTCCAAATCAAATAATCTTTACTTTAAAGCCATTTAAAAAACACCTTAAAAATATCCCACGGCTCTTTCATTGAAAGTGTAACTTTTAAAATGTTGGCACTTACCTGAGAAAGGCCTGAGGCAGATGAGGAGAAGATGTAGGCCTGGAGTGACTGTGGACCCTGGTAAACTATGCGCAGTACTGGGAGGCTGCAGGCCTGCAGTGATCGTTGACTCTGGAACACTATTGCAGCACTGGGACAGTGCAGGCCTGGAGTGACCATGGACTCTGGAACACTATGTGCAGCACTCGGACAGTGCAGGCCTGGAGTCACCGTGGACTCTGGAACACTATGTGCAGCACTGGGACAATGCAGGCCTGGAGTCACCGTGGACTCTGGAACACTATGTGCAGCACTGGGAGATTGGAGGCCTGGAGTCACCGTGGACTCTGGAACACTATGTGCAGCACAGGGAGGCTGCAGGCCTGGAGTCACCGTGGACTCTGGAACACTATGTGCAGCACTGGGAGGCTGCAGACCTGGAGTCACCGTGGACTCTGGAACACTATTGCAGCACTGGGACAGTGCGGGCCTGGAGTCACCGTGGACCCTGGAACACTGTGTGCAGCACAGGGAAGCTGCAGGCCTGGAGTCACCGTGGACCCTGGAACACTATGTGCAGCACTGGGAGGCTGCAGGCCTGGAGTCACCGTGGACTCTGGAACACTATGTGCAGCACTGGGACAGTGCAGGCCTGGAGTGACCATGGACTCTGGAACACTATGTGCAGCACTGGGAGGCTGCAGGCCTGGAGTCACCGTGGACTCTGGAACACTGTGTGCAGCACAGGGAGGCTGCAGGCCAGGAGTCACCGTGGACTCTGGAACACTATGTTCAGCACTGGGACAGTGCAGGCCAGGAGTCACCGTGGACTCTGGAACACTATGTTCAGCACTGGGAGAGTGCAGGCCTGGGGTCACCGTGGACTCTGGAACACTATGTGCAGCACTGGGAGGCTGCAGGCCAGGAGTCACCGTGGACTCTGGAACACTATTGCAGCACTGGGAGAGTGCAGGCCTGGAGTGACCGTGGGCTCTGGAACACTCTGTGCAGCACTGGGACAGTGCAGGCCTGGAGTCACCGTGGACTCTGGAACACTGTGTGCAGCACTGGGACAGTGCAGGCCTGGAGTCACCGTGGACTCTGGAACACTATGTGCAGCACTGGGACGGTGCAGAAAAAACCACATGGATTGTTCTCGGTGTAGCAACTTCTTCCAGGCAGATTTTCAAGCAGCAAAATCAAGGCTGCAGAAGGTACTGTTGGGCGGTGAGGGCTGGGGTGGTAGTGGTGAGGCAGGAAGGGGAGGAATGAAGAGGGCGTGAACTTGGAGGCTTTGAGGATGGTGGGGAAGATTGAGGGTGTTAAGGGAAAGAGATTTGGGTGTCGTACAATAGATGAGCTGGTATGGAGCATGAGCATTGGAAGGGTCGCATTGGAGTGCAGATGGAGGAGGGGGAAGGGTATGAAGGGGCATGAGCGGGTGTAGAAGAGCCAGGGGCTCAGAGGGAGGGGTCAGTGAACTCAATGGTCAATTCCTGGGGTGGGAACATATTGAAGGTACTGGTGTTAAGATGGGATGGTGATGATTAAAGGGGCAGTGGGGTCAGTTGGGTAGGAGGATGAGTGTTTGGCAATGTCAGGTGAAGGCGCTAAACATTTTGGAGAGGATGCAGAAGGTGATGTGGACTTGGAACATCAGCAGGACGAGAGTGGGATGTTTGTCATTACTGGGGAGCGATGTTTGGGAAGGTAGGGGACTTCTATATTTAGGTGAGCATGATGGAAGGCCATGGGGATAGGTTGAAGGGTGAACTTGGGGAGGTAAAGATTATTCCTGGTGGTGTCTATGCTTATGGGAGGGGGGAGTGTATGCTTAACAGGAGGAGGGGAAAGGTATTAGTCTCTATCTTAAATGTTGCTAGTATCATGGCTGCTTGCATCCAAGAAAGCCTTGTGATGGAGATCTCAAAATGCTGCACGGTGGTTGGGACATCAAAGATGGGCAGAGATTCAGGTCGACCCAACTGGACAACTGGAAGGAACCTCAGCACATAGTACTGGCAATGCTCGGACCTTGAGACGGATGAGAGCGTGAAAGGCAAAGGCTCAGTTTACATAACAGAATTCTTTCACATTGTTCACAGAGGCCCTGGCAAAGACCTGCACATGCCTGATTCCAGGGGACATGGGGTATCCCTCAGCCAGCCTTAAAGACGATCACAAGTAATCCACATCAGATATGATTGAAGTGCAAATGAACAATATTTACAAAGCTGTGACATGTGTAACAATCATAGTGCACCCATGCAATCACTTGTGAATTCAAAACACCTTAATCTTTCATTCCCTCTCACTTCTTCTTGGTGTTTCCCTGATATCCGCACCAGGGGTGGAGGCAGCCTGCTGACCAGTTAGCACTTTTGGCTTGGATGGTGTTGGCAGCCTTCCTCTGGAGACCTGAGGCCTGGAGGGCTCTGGTTTACTTTGGTTGTCCTGCTGTGGGCCAGCTGCTCCCTCTATGGTCATGGAGGACGAAGCAGAAGGGATGGAGGTCCTGGGGTGTCTAACTGCTGCTTCTCTTCCCTTTGGTCCCCTGTCTGATTCCTTGTGGGGATGGGACACCTGAAGGGAGATCGAGGTGTCTGTCACCCTCTTGCCTAGCCATCATGGAAGTTCATCCATGGCTATGTGCATCTCCAGCAGAATCGGATGGACCAGGTCCTACCATAATCCCCATGGAGAACTTCATGCCTGCAAAGGTCGGCACCATGTCATCAAACAACAGGCAGATGGACTCTTCCACCTTGCATGCCTGTTAAGGTCTCCAAGACCTCTGCCTGATTCCCCCGCCTCTTGCTGTCTCTCCACCTCACTTAGAGTTCGGGGCACACTTTCAAAATGGTGGCCCAATCGCTGAAGAACCGACAACTTCAGCCCACTACTGATGAAAACATTTCTAAGTGTGGGCTTGTCGGGAAGAAACTCCCCAAGACTCCAAAAAATGACGAAGGGTGCAATTTGACGGAGAAAGTTCTAAGTATATCGGGTGTGATTTCCTGGGTGTTTACCCAATGGCTGAGCTGGCAGGATCGTGGCTCGTATTTAACTGCATTTCGTACAGAAAATAAGCTTCACGCCGGTACTGACTATCCCGCCAGCTGATTCGCCAGATTTGCACCCGGCAGCTTCCTGCTAACAAGGGGGTACTGCTTTTATGCACTCCCTCCAAACTCACTCCCAGTCAGCAGACCAGTATACACGATATTGGAGGATGGCTTGTCGGCCCCATAGATGCCATGCACCTACTCCCAGCCCAGGGGCGACCTCTGACTTATGACGCCCAGTCCCCTGATCAGATCCAACCCTCCAGCCCCCCCCCCCGAGTACTAGGCCTGCAGTTCCAGTGCCCCCGGGCTGCTTGCCGGCGAATGGGAATGGCCATTCACCTCCTCAGACCCTGTAGCCATCTGGGGTGGCCACGTCCCGATTACAAAATGGACACTTGCAAAGAATGCAGGGAAAATTGGAAAATGCTACGAAACAAGTAGGTGCAAGCTCTGTTTGTTGATTAGAACCTCAAACTCTCAGACAGGACAGAAACTGCCAAGCAATCTAATACTAATGAGACATCTCCGGGGACAAAAGGGAAACATTTAGATACACAATGTTAAGGCAGACTCCCCGGCGCCAGAAGAAGCTAAGACAAAGCAGACTGACAGTCACCAGGACACGCCCAGCGATCAGGGAACCACTCCTCTATTGGAGGAAAATCGATACAGATGATTGGGAAAGACCCAATTAGTTGAGGCCAAGTTCAAGGCTCGCCCAAAAGCGTGTGAAGCCCTTTTCAGTATAAAAGGTATCCCCCAAGGGAGAATCCACCTCCTTTGGCTTTGGCTCTCACCGAAGAGAGAGACCTGCTTAGCAGCTGCACCAAACCAAGTAAGTCCCAAGTCAACGCACGCTACGAGATAGACGCTTCTAGTTGCCACCCTGTAAACAGCTGAACCCAGCAGCCTCAGAACCGAGCAACGGCCATTGTTCCTCTGACTGAGTGGGCGCCCGAAGCTAAGTATAGGCCTTAGTAATAGTGGTAGTTTGGTTTGTAGAGTTTATGCATGAGTAGATTTGACTGTGTGTAAATAAATGAGCATTGCTTTTGAACTTACTAACTGGTGTATCGAGTCATTGATCAATATTCGGTTCTGAACCTTGTGGTGGTGTCAAAAGATACCTGCCGACTCTTGAGCAAACGTAATTAAACAGAGCCAAATTAAGAGCCAACCAAAAGTTAGCAACAACCCCCTCAGCAGCCAAAGCACCAGCTTCCCATTTTTAAAAAGAACTACCAAAATAGCGCCCAAGTGTGGTTGAATAACGCTGTGGATATCACCCAAAAAGCCGAAGGGAACCATCCTGCCAAACCTGCCCACCATGACACTCAGAAATCATTTAATTAAATTCCACCCCATATGTTTTAAGTTCAATAGAAAAGTACAAAAATATTTATTTTGAAATTTCAATTTGAAATACAGTCTGAAAATACAACCGGGCCCCATGTAAATAGTTGCTCTTATAAATAAACGTCTTCTGTTGTTTACTCAGCGGACTCCCTTTGCCTTTTTTAAACTGGCAGCGAGTGTAAAACTGGAACTGTCGACGTGCCAGTCTGCCGACTGAGCCTCCTCTCTGTGACTTTGCTTCTCACTTGGACTAAGGTATGGCATTTTGTGGTTCACTGTGCCTTTGCATGGATGCTTTTGACCCTGCTGTTGAATCCTGGAATCAATACATGGAATACTTGTGTTACCTTTTTAGAGCAAACTATATTACTGAAAATGAACGCCAGAAACAGAATTTATTGACGGAATATTAAGGGGCCTTACGTTTCTGATGGCACTGGATGCACTAGCATTTGACCAGCTTATCGCATTGATGGGACACCATTTAAACTCGACTCCATCCATTATTGTGCAAAGATACTGGTTCAAAACAACGGAAATGTGAGAACATGTGTCCATTGCCGAATGTGTTTTCCGTTTGTGAAAAATCGTTGAATATTGCAAATATGGCACTGTCTGGTGGGTGTGCTCTATGAGAACTTGGTTGCGGTATTAATGACCTTGAAATCCAAAAGAAGTTTCCAGGTGAGAGATCCCGAACATTCCAGCAGGCTTTGCAAATTACTCTTTTGCAGGAGAGTGCCCTCGGGGTGTACAGGAACTCCAGGGAATTGAGGTGAATGTTGTCCGGCCTTTCCCCCCCCCCATCGTCACCCTTCTGAGACTAGGAAGGATGACCATGACGCTACGGGCTGCTGGTTCCAAGTCCCTGGGCCGTGCGGCACACCATCGGGAGATGCGGATTCTATCCCCTGTGAGAAGTGTGGATATCGGGCCCATCCACCGGCAGCGTGATGGACAATGCCCTGGCCTCCTGGGATGAAGTAGGCATCGGCCCTGTCTGAGGACCCTACCTTTGGATAACATTTAAGAAGCTGGAGATGAGTCAGAAATGCAGCTGAACTGAGTGCCTGTGCCTTGGGTGGCCCCTGTACACTTAATTCACATGGTGTTGGATACATGTGCTGCCTTCTCAGTGGAGCACAACACATGTTCGACCGGATCCAACATGGTGAATCGATTGTCACTGACAGATACGGCCGCTCACCTCGCCTCACGTACGGGGGATCGTCCGGCTATAGTGAGCTCCACTCTCGCCCTGGTGGTCTATGGGCATCAGTCACTGCACCTTCCTCTCACTGTCGTACAGGGGGTGGCCCCAACCTGCTGGGTCGGGATTGGTTGCACCATTTGCAGATCGACTGGCAGCGTGTTCTCTGGATGGAGACTGGGACTAATACACGGTACTGCACAAGTTCTCCGATGTCTTGGGGACCAGTCTTGGGAGAGTTAAGGGGGCCCTCGCGAAAATCCAAGTGGATACCTATGACCAGCCCTGTTGTTTTTGTGCTGAACTGGTCCCTTATGCTATCATTGGTAAGTCAAGGCAGATCTGCAGCGATTGCAGAGCCTTGGTATAATTCAGCAAGCTCGTTTCGCCGACTGGACAGTGCCGGTTATTCTGGTGATGACGCTGCATTGGACTGTCTGCCTTTGCGGCGATTACAGATTAACCATCAGTAAGGCTTCCTCTTTAGACTGATATTTGCCACCTCAGATTGAACATCTCTATGCCACACGGGCAGCTGATTGTAAGTTTATCAAGTTAGATATGAGATACACGTTAGATACTTAAATTGGACAAGGCCTCGAGAAAGTATGTTACTGGCAATACACATAAATGATTTTATGGGGGCGGCATGCGGCGCAGTGGTTAGCACTGGGACTGTGGCACTGAGGATCCGGGTTTGAATCCCGGCCCCGGGTCTCAGTCCGTGAGGAGTTTGCACATTCTCCCCATGTCTGCGTGGGTTTCACTCCCACAACCCAAAGATACGCAGGTTAGGTGGATTGGCCATGCTAAATTGGCCCTTAATTGGAGAAAAAATAATTGGGTACGCTAAATTTATTTTTTTTAAATAAAAGAAATAAAAGGTTTTATTAGCACACCAAGCTTCCATTCAGCATATCCTCAACTGGTGCCATGTTTCAATATGCAATCGAAGGGATATTACAAGATTTCCCGTGTGTTGCCGTTTATCTCGGGAGCCACAGAGTGTGAGCACCCACGAAACATTGAAGTGGTACTACAGAGGTTGTCGGAATATGGTGTTCACCTGCGTAAGATGAAATGCATCTTCAATGCTAAGGAGGTGGTGTATGTAGGCTACCTGGTCAAGCGGGATGCCTACACCTAGTTGTTGACAAAGCACAGATGATCAAGCTGGCCCTTGCATCATGTGACAATACGAAACTTCGCTCTTTCTTAGGCCTGATCAATGATTATGGCCATTTTATTCCGAACTTGGGAACGGTCGTGGTCCCCCTTCACTTCCTTCTACGGAAAAGCCAGCCCTACGTTTGGGGCAAAATACAGGCGGAGGCTTTCCGGTTACTGAATCAGAAGTTGATTTCCTCAAGAGTGCTGACCCATTTCGACACAACTCAGCCACTATGTGCGGTGTGCGATGTATCTCTATCTATCATCGGGGCCGTCCTCTCCCATCGGATGGGTGACAGTCGCGACCGTCTGATGGCTTTTGCCTCCAGGACGTTGACGGCTGCGGAGCGTACTATATGCACATAGAGAAAGGGGATTTGGCGATCATGTTCGGGGTCAAACATTTTCATCAGTACATTTACGGCCGCCATTTTTTCAAATGGTGTAATATATGTTGCTCATTTGCTTCTTCCCAAGATGATCCTTTATTCGATGTTCATTAACACTCGTAGCCTTCCAATTAAAGTACATTATTTATTGAGTAACATTAACAAATAAACTTGTTTGAGTTTGTTCTCTCTTCAACAACTAAACCAGATATTAAATTATCAAGATTGAATATAAATTAACTATGATTAACAACACCTGCACTCTCAGCTATCTCTCTCTACCTCTGGTTACTAGTCACTACACACACGAAGAGGGAGGAACTCGGTTTGAGTCTGTCTTTTATACCCAACTCTAGTGTTGCCATCTAGTGATTACTTAGCTGTTATATCTATACATTAACCCCTTGTATACATACAGATATGCAGATCACTACAGCCTCCGCTCAAATCCAGAGGTGGGCTCTACTTCTGACTGTGTGCCAGTATTCTTTTGAGCACCGCCGGGGAACGTAGAAAGCGAATGCCGACGAGTTGAGTCATCTTTCCCTGCTTCTGGTTTCAGTGGATCCACCCATGGCCGACGAGATTGTTGTGGTCCAAAATTTCATGGACACTCTGCCCGTGATAGTTGCCTGTAACCACAAGTGGACACAGACCAACCCTGTGCTGCCTAAGGTGTGTGATTTAGTTTTGTACTGTGGACCACTATGACAGCTTCCAGTCGAATTGAATGTCTTTTCCACTGTTATGGACCAGGGTTTGGAGAACCCCAAAGTGTATCATGGAGTTCACCTGACCCACAACTTTTAATAGATTGTGGTATGGGAAGCATACGGCCCACTCTACAGGTGTGGTACAGCAGAAATGGAAAAATATTTTTAAAAGCAAAACAATGTTTATTCTATGAACTCAAGTTAACCTTTTTAAAACATACAGTGAACATCTTAGCAACCATTAATTCAAATACAACCCCCAAAGAATACAACACTAAATAATCCTTAAGTTTTCCTTTTAACATCCATAAGATTGAAAAAAAGCCTTTAAACAGAAGTACATCAGGTTAAAGTCACTACTGAGAGCAGTTATTAGTTTTAAATCACCAAAGGATCGATTTACATTTTTCAGATTACAGCGAGAGAGACTCATACACCTTCTGGCTGTGACTGCAGCTATCCAGCTCTGAAAACGAAACTAAAATGAAAGTAAAAAGCTGTCAGACAGCCCAGCTCCACCCACACTCTGACATTTCTGATAAACACCCATTTCTTAAAAGTACATTCTTAAGCACCAATTTCTTAAAGGTACTCTCACATGACACCACTAAGATGTTGGAGCTGACTGTCAAGGAGTGTGTCCTCCTGTGGGGCATGAGGGTCATCGTCTCTGCAAAAGGGCAAGCTTCGAGGCATGCGGGTATCTCCAACATGAAAATTCTGGCCAGGAGTTACGTCTGGTGACTGGGTCCGGACACAGACCTGGAGGTGGTGGTTTAACACTGCCCTGTTTGTCAGCTAAACCAAAAGCTCCGACAGCGATGCCCCTGCACCCCTGGAAGTGGCCCAGGCCTGCTGGGCTCACATTCATGCAGATTTCACTGGATGTTTTTGGGGTCCATGTTTCTCATCTTTGTGGATGCGCATTCAAAGTGGCTGGACGTCCCCAAAATGGCGTCCATCACCTCCCACACCTCCCACACAACCAACGAATGATTGTGCACCTCTTTTTCGGTTCACGGCATACCGGTGCTTGTTACTGACAATGGGTCCTCATTTACCAGTGAGGAGTTCACTGCATTCGTGAAGGCAAATGGCATTCTCCATATCCGCACTGCTCCTCATCACCCGGTGACTAATGGACTGGCGGAGCGCGCAGTGAAGATGGAGAAGTGGAGCCTGAAGAACCAAAGCACCGGTTCGATGGATATCTGTCTGGCACATTCCTGTTCTCGCACAGAACTGTACCTCATGATATGACTGGGATGACCCCCAGATGAGCCGAAATGTTGATGGGTCGCCGACTCCGGACTCAGTTGAGCTTGTTGCTCCCCGATAGTGGCGCAAAATGTGCCGTACACAAGATTTACAAGGGCATTGCCCAACTAGGTATCGTCTTCTTTGGCATTTTCACACATGATGAACCGGTCTATGCCCACAAATTTGGCGAAGGTACTTGCTGGCTCCCAGGGTTCGTCATTCATCAAGCTGGCCCTGTATCATACTGGATTCGTATTCATGGTCCATAGCACCATAGAACCGTAGAAAGAGGCCATTCAGCCCATCAAGTCTGAACCGACCGTCTGGAAGAGCACCCTACCTCGGCCCACTTTCCTGCCCTGTCCTTGTAATTCCCCTAAGCTGTCCATTTTTGGACTATGGGAGGAAACCGGAGTACCCGGAGGAAACCCACGCAGATATGGGGAGAACGTGCAAACTCCATACTGACAGTGACCCAAGGCCAGAATTAAACCTAGTGCTAACCACTGTGCCACCATGCTACTCTAATAAAGCTAATGAAGTTAATGAAGCATCACCTGGATCACCTCCGTGCCCGGATGTTTGCCGCTCGGGAGGCTCCTCGGGGGAACTCCACCCCGGTTCTGCCGGTTCTGCGGCCTGTGCATCCAACTGCCTTGTCTTGTATTCCTTGTGGTACAGAGATGAATGATGTCTGATTCCAATATGGAGTCAAAGATCTCTGATATCGTAGTTCGGCTGCCTTCAGATGGTTCTCTGTTCAAATGTTCCATCCGCAAGAGTAATTCTCCGCCTAGGTATACAGCAGCTGACCCCGTCTCACCGCCTGGCAGCAATGTTACAAAACGTCAGCATCATCCGCCACCTGCCGGGGCTGCGCCGGTTTCTTCTGCTCCTTGCTCATCATCGGTGTTTTTGATGTTTTCTTCTGCTCCATGTCTTCATCGTCCTCTTTGTTCCCGTTGGGGGTGAGGGATGTAATAACCTGCATGGGACACATTGTTTTCCCCGTGTGGCTCGAGGAGTATGCGCTTCCCCGCTAAGTACGGACTGATTATTATGTTGCACAAAATGTCGGCCTGTCAGGAATCGACCGACACAGAAAGAGGACCCAGTGAGGTATAACCAGGCCTCACATTATTAGTTGTTCTTCTTAATGAATGTCCTCTTTTGTTTATTCGTCGGACTCCCTTCGCCTTTATTAAAATTGTCCAAACATATGAAAATCAAGACGGAACCATTTGTTTGAGTAAGTCAATTGTGTACCTCAATGTCTGGATCCAGCACTGAACTCCACCTCCTGCTCTACTTGCAGCACCAAGCAGCAGTGGCCACTTCTCCTGCTTGGCGCTGCTGGTGTGCAGAACTGCCAGCCTCTGATGCCACCACCTCTCTTAGACAGGACTTCTTTCAGCTAACCTTCTTAAAGCTGCTCTGGGCAACCATGCACTGATACACAGAGGTTGGACACTCAGTGGGAGGAATGCTGGAGTAGGGAAAATGCAAGAACTGTGGCAAAAAGGGCCATATTGTCAAGGCATGATGGGCTCAGATAACCTCTCCAACGGCAAGAAAAAAATTACGGCGAAACAGACTAGCCGTGTTTATAAATTAGTCGCTAAATTAGCGGCGCCTCTCCTAAATGTCTAACCTCTTGAATAGGGGGCCGTACGAAAACAAGAGTGCAAACTCTTGCCCTGGGAATTCTGTGCTTCAAGATGGACCCTGTTTTAAAATGTCAAAACCACTCAGAAAACTATATACCTGAGCAACTTCAGGAGCTGAAACTAGGCATCTTGTCAGGACAGAGGCGATCTGCAATGTTCCTGAGCATATCCAAAACTCAAGGGTCATAAAATCAAAATGGAAGTGGATATGGGTGCAACTCTATCATTAATACCTGTGACAATTTATTATCAAAAGTTGAAACATCTGTCTTTAAAACCAACAAATGTGACTCTAAGGATGTGCACAGAAGAGGCTGTATCATTAAAAGATTGCATCATGGTGAAACTTGAAGCAAATGGACAGACGGCAAAGTTGCCTCTTCACGTTGTCTATGGAAATTTTCCTACTTTATTTTGTCGAGCATGGCTGTCAAAGGTTAAACTTAACTGAGGAGCAGTAAATCAGCGAGTGCATTCAAAAAAACAACCTACAACAACTTCTGGAGAAGTATGAGAAGGTGTTCAAAGATTCATTCGGCTCAATGACTGGAGTTAAAGTTCAGATAAAAATCAAGACAAACAGTACAGCAAAATGAAGGGCGGCAGGGTGGCACAGTGGTTAGCACTGCTGCCTCACAGCACCAGTGACCTGGTTTAATTCCGGTCTTGGGTAACTGTGTGGAATTTGCATGTTTTCCCCATGTCTGCGTGAGTTTCCTCCGGGTGCTCCGATTTCCCCTCACAGTCCAAAAATGTGCAGGTGAGGTGGATTTGTCATGGTCAATGCTTGCGATTATGGGGATAGAGTGGAGGAGTTGGCCTAAGCAGAGTGTTCTTTTGGGTAGTCGTTGCAGACCCGATGGGCCAAATGGTCTCCTTCTGCACTGTAGGTATCCTGTGGGATTCTATGGAAATGAATCAAAGCTCGAAGCATACCATATATCATTAAGTCAAAGGTTGGAGAAGAATTAGAAAGATGAGTCCAAACAGGAGTCATTAAACTAGAAGTGGTTCGACAACAAAAGAGATGATCAGTGGGAATATGTGGAGAAATTAAAACAACTATGAACCCGTTATTGTGCGCAGATCACTAGCCACTGCCGTTGATTAAAGACTTGTTTGCTGGACGTTCTGGAGGGCAGTGATTCAGTCAAATTGATCTTTCACAGGCATATCTGCAGAGGAATGTGGCTGCAAATCACAGCCACTACTTACTATCTTGACGCACAAAGATCTGTTTCATTAAAGAAGATTTCCTTTTGGGATAACATCTGCTCCTACTCTTTTTCAGAGGTCGATGGATCAAATTCTGAGTGGTCTAAATGGGGTGCAATGTTATCTACATGAGATTCTCATCACCAGTTCAAGTGAACAGGAACACTTGAAGAACTTGGAAGCTACTCTAAAATGTCGGCAAAACCATAATCTCCTGTAAGTGCGTCATTTTACTCTTTTGATGGATCATCAGCCCTTGACAACAATCTTTGGGGCATATAAATGTATTTGTTCCTTAGCAGCTAGTACATTGCAAAGATGCTCATTAATATTTTCGGCACACATGTACGATATCCAATATCGCAAGTCAGAGAAATGCAAACGTTGGTGCTTTGTCAAGATTGTCGTTACAAGTCAAACATGAACCTGAAGAATATTTCATCAACAGCCTGTATTTCTCACTCATGGATAATGTGCCTGTGACTTTATCTCAAGTTCAGAGATACACAAGAATTGATCCAGTGATGGGGAAGGTGATGGACCTGGTCCAAAAAGGAATGCTTTCTGACGTTCGTCGGAAAAATCCAGTCCTTTACTTCCATGGAAATGGCCGACACATCTTTGGCAGAAAATGCACATTGACTATGCTGGTCCAGTGGAGACATGTTCCCAAATGATTGTGGAGGCACATTATAAATAGCCAGATGTCATAATCATGAAATCTACAATGACAGAACAGACCATTGAAAGGCTACACAAAATTTCTGCAAGATTTGGAAAACCGGAACAAATTGTAAGCGACAATGTTACTCAGATCACTTCGAAGGAGTTTGAGGACTCCCTGGAGGGAAATGGTATATGGCACATCAAGTCAGCTCCCTATCATCCTGAAACAGATTGATTGACCAAATGTTTGGTTCAATCATTGAAGCATTCCATCAAAGCATCGAAGAACATGGCATGGGGACATTAGCAAGAAGAATGAACAAATTCTTCATGTCTCAATGGAACACTGCACACGCAACAACATGGAGTTCACCAGCAATGCTGCTGTTCAAAAGGAAATCATGAACACAATTTGATTTGTTGATTCTGCCTTCAGAGATTGTCAAATGACAACAACAAGCACAGATTTCGATGAGAGAACAGAATGCTAAAAAGCGAGTATTCATTCGAGAGTGAGTGCTAGCCAGAAGATACACCACTAATGAGAAATAGGTACCTGCTCCGATCCTAGCAAAGACAGGTTCCATATCATACACTGTGCAGATGTATGACGAGAGAGTTTGGAGATGTCATGTTAACAACTACTAGCTTCATGAAGTGAAACCGCTGAAACTTCTCAAGAAGCATTTCCCTTAGAAAATATGAATAGCGATACGCTGGAACACTGAACAAACATAGAGACAAGTTCAGATTCTGTTTCTGAGCTCTATCTAATACCTATAGTGACAGATACTGGAGTAACTTCCCAGGAAGTACCACCTACTGAAGGAAAAGAGGCCACTTCCAAGGTCTCAAGTAGCCAGATTCCAGCATGTCGAATTCAATCTAAAAGGAATTGATGACCACCTGCGGCTGTCTTATTAACTTATATATATGTATTGAGATAATGCATAAGTAGGTCTGTTGTATAAATGTTAAGTCGTTGTAGTTGTGCTGAAGAAGTAAAGGGGGATGGGTGTTATGTATTAGAGAATATGTCCCTGCTGGTGAAGCATCACGTGATCGGTAGTGACATCAGCAGAGTATTTGCATGGGCATTTAGTTCTCCATCTTAGACTCTATGAGAAACACCTCTTAATAAAACCTCTCATCATGGTTGTAAGAATTCAGAGTGTGGGGACCTCCATACCTTTTCTCTTAGCGACTAATTTCGAGATATGTTTTTTTCATTCATTTTTACAGGATGTTGGCTTTGCTGGCTATGCCAGCATCTGCTGCCCAACCTTAATTGCCCTTGAAAAGGTGGTGATGAGCTGCCTTCTTGAATCACTGCAGTCCACGTAGTGTAGGTACAGCAACTGTGCTATCAGGGAAGACGTTGCAGGATTTTGACCTAGCGACAATGAAGGAACAGCGATATCTTTCTCAGTCAGGATGGTGAGTGACTTGGAAGGGAACTTCCGTGTGGTGGTGCTCCCATGTATTTGCTAGATGGTAATAGTCATGGGTTTGGAAGCTGTTGCCTAAGGAGCCTTGGTAAGTTCCTCCATTGCATCTTGTAGATGGTACACACTGCTGCTAATGTGTGTCGCTGGTGGAGATAGTGAATGTTTGTGGAAGGGTATCACTCAAGTGGGCTGCTTTGTCCTGGATGAATATTGTTGGAGCAGCACTCATCCAGGCAAGTGGGAGTATGCCATTACATTCCTATTTTTAATTTATCTTTTAAAATAAATTTAGAGTACCCAATTCATTTTTTCCAATTACGGGACAATTTAGCGTGGCCAATACACCTACCCTGCACATCTTTTAGGTTGTGGGGGCAAATCCTATGCAAACACGGGGAGAATGTGCAAACTCCAGGGTCGGATCAAACCTGGGACTTTGACGCCATGAGGCAGCAGTGCTAGCCACTGCGCCACCGTGCTGCCCACTGCCATTACCCTCCTGACTTGTGCCTTGTAGCTGGTGAACAGGCTTCAGGGAGTTCAGGAGGTGAGTTATTCACCGTAGAAGTCCCAGCCTATGACCTGCCCTGGTAGCCACAATATTAATATGGCTAGTCCAGTTCAGTTCCTGATCAATGATAACCCCCAGGATGTTGAGAGTGGGGGATTCATGATGGTAATGCTATTGAATGTCAAGGGGTGATGGTTAGATTTTACTTTGTTGGAGATGGTCATTGCCTGGCATTTGTGTGGAGTGAATGTCACTTGCCAATTATCAGATTAAGCCTGGATATTGTCCAAGTTTTGCTGCACTTGGGCATAGACTGTGTCAGTGCCTGAGGAGTCACAAATGGTCCTGAGTATTGTGCAAACATCAGTAAAAATCCCCACTTCTGTGCTTATGATAGAAGGAAGGTGATTGATAAAGTAGCTGAAGATATTTGGGCCTAGGGTGCTCCCCTAAGTAAATCCTGTAGTGATCTTCTGGAACTAAGATAATTGAGCTCCAACCACCAAAACCGTCTTCCTTTGTGCGAGATATGACTCCAACCAACAGAGAGTTCTCCCTGGTTTACATTAGCTCCAGTTTTGTTAGGGTCCTTGATGCCACACTTGCGCAAATGATGCCTTGGTGTCAAGGGATGTTGTAGATTTAGGTTATCCTGGACCTGATAATACTCTATTACTAACCTATGCCCTAGATTAACCTATTAAAAGAGGGAAACCTGTTTGTCATGATATCCGTGTTAACATATCATGGTGCAATCACACACACACACTGATGGACAGGTAGACGGACCAATCAACACAAACACAACATTACAGCCAATCACCAGTGAGAGCACACACACTATAAAACAGGGAACACCACAGTTCCAGCTCATTCTACTAGGAGATAGCTCAGAGCACAGAGCTCACAGCGTGCCACTCAGACATACACCATGTGCTGAGTGCCTCTCTAAGATAGTGCTAGGGCTGAGTCCACAGGTTAACTGGTGAAGTACGAACCACAGCCAGAAGTTAACCGTTGTTATTGTACAGAATAATAAAACACAGTTGTACCATCTACAACCGTGTTGGTTCGTTTGTGTATCGGAACACCCAACACGACATTGTTTTCCTGCCAAGACTCAGAATAGATCTCACAAAGGGAGAATGCTTTCCCGGGTCTCAGACAGTTAAACAGGATTTCAGTTACTTTCTACAGGGAGATCTCAGATTCGTCACTCATAACTAAATCGATACCTCTTGAGGGCGTGGGTCCTATCCTAAATGAGTGTCTAGGAATTCAGCCTCGAGATTAATTTCACACAGTATGATTTTAATTAAAGTATCTTTATTGTGAAAATACTACCAATAGATACATACTGAATTGCAGAGTTAAAGTATAAGTGGACTAAACAGTCCTTTTAGTTATCTACTAACATATCTAAACATGGAAAAATCCTTAAAGCATCTCTTATCAGTTTCTTAGTACATTCCTAAGAAGTTATTGCAAAACCATACTTACAACAGGTTTTGTGCGACGAGACAAGCTTCTTGAGAACCAACTGACTCTCGCCCTAAGAAGGGGGGTCAGATAGAGAGATCTCCAGCTTCTGCTAAAATGCCTCCTCCTTTTATACATTAAACTTGCTTATCGGTTCAGGAAGGCATTTGTTACCTTGGCATTTATTGTTGGTTAATTACCTATAGCCAAATGGCTAATTGGATGTACTATCACTGATAGATCTTTTAAAAGTTTGTAGTGAACATAGAACATACAGTGCAGAAGGAGGCCATTCGGCCCATCGAGTCTGCACCGACCGACTTAAGCCCTCACATTCACCCTATCCCCAATAACCCAATAAACACTCCTAACCTTTTTGGACACTAAGGGCAATTTAGCATGGTCAATCCACCTAACCTGCACATCTTTAGATGGTTTGTGCAATTGTCCAGGGTTCTAAGATATATTGGCAAGGGAGGCACTGGTTGGTGCCTGCCTCTTGTCTGGGTGACATTCTTTCCAGATATCAAAACACTTTTGTGAGGGTGTTATCCTAAGTGTCAAGGGGTATAGTTAGGGAAGGATTTGTCTATCTATTTATCTGGAGAATTCCCTGTCCTTGTATTTTTTAATACTTCTCGGGAGGGGAGTTTGTCTCAAAGGATTTATGGTCTCTCAAAGAAAAGGCTTTAATTGTTCGACACTAATGAGTCCTTGGAACCAGCTTGGAGTCTCTCCCATCAGGTGGTAACCTCTATCTGACCTTTAGCTGGAGTGGTTTTATTCCATCTTGAATTAAAATGTTGTTTGTATTACTGCCTTATTTTTAATCCGAATTCTGCAGTGAACGTGATATCCATCACAGGGAGATCACTCTCACCTCTCCTCTGGAGTTCAGCTCTTTTGTCGATGTTCGAACCAAGTCTGTAATGAAGTCAGGTGCTGAGTGACTCTGGCGGAACCCAAGCTGAGCATAGTCAGCTGGTTATTGCTGAGCAAGTACTGCTTGACAAGACTTTATTCCAGCACTTTACTGATGCTCCAGAGTAGACTAATGGGACGATAATTGGTTGGGTTGGATTAGTTCTGCTTTTTGTGGACAGGGCATAATTAAGTACTTTCCTACATTGTTGGGTAGATGCCAATGTTAAAGCTGTACTGGAAAGCTTGGCTAGGGGCACAGCAAGTTCTGGAGCTCATGTCTTCAGTATTATTGTCAGACTATTATCAGGGCACATAAACCTTGCAGTATTCAGTTATTCAGAATTGCCCGATATGTTGAATGAATCAAACTGGCATCCGTGATGCTGGGGAACTCGGGAGGAGGCCAAGGTGGATCATCCACTTAACAAATTGAGGTCCTTAGGTGGGCATTTAATGGCATTTAACGTTATAGGTCAGGTGAACTCCAAAACATTCTTTGGAGTTTTTAAACCCTGACCTACATCTTTTTGTTGAATTTGGCTAGGATGAGCAGAGGGCCTTCACTTGAAGTGTGATTCAACAGACTGCCTCGACACTTCAATTAAAAAAAAGTTTATTCTAAGAACTGTGTCCTGATGGACACTTAATTCTGGCGGGTCTTCCCAATGGAGGCAACACGCGATTCAAGATGGTTTTGCAGCTGGCAGGAGAGACCTCCATCACCAACATCATCTCAAATCCAGATTTTTGGACATGCTGACAATTTTTAAGCGATGAAGCTTCTTTCAGCGAAATAATTGTACCAAAATCCATTTGTATAGTTCACAAGATCAGAACATACCCATTGGAAAATAACATTGTGCAGAATGTAAAAAGAGTGCTTTGTGCCGCTTTACGTTTCTCCCCCAAGACGAATTTCTTGCGATCCAGTCAATTGTTAACAAAAATGCTCAAGAATGAAACTATAATGTCATTATAAATGATGATTACAGCAGTTACTAAAAGATAAAAGAAGGTTCAGAGGTAATTCCAAAATACAAAGAATTACAATTTAATATTGTACTCTGTAGGGTGCAATCCCAATCTGGAAAGGTCCTTCCTGTTTATTCGCTCTTTTATTTTGCCGTTATCACTTTTGATCCCTGGGTGGTTAATGGACATGTGTCTTAAGTCAAGCAGCAGAGGGAATGAGGAATTCAGAAGTTACAGGAAAGAACACTCTACTAGTCACTGCCAGTTTGAACAGGAGACCTCACACTTTTCGGCACAAGAGAGAGAGATGGAGTGGGACTCAAAATGATTGATTGGCAGGTGGCCAATGTATTGCCCCAAAGGCTGTACTCTGCCCGGTAACAGGTGGTGAATGGATCCTATCCAGTGGGATGGTTCTCAGAGACCTGAGGGAGCAGTTGACTCCTAACAAAGAAAGCCATGGACCTGTTTTTTCTCCCTCTCCAGAAAGGCTGTGAATGTTGGATTCCTGGAACTGCAGAGGACCTGAATGAACGAACCCACAAGAAAACCATTACAGGCTGCAAACAAAGACCAGGATATTCTCTCTCTCCAGAAAGGCTGTGAGTACTGTCTTTCTGAAACTACAGAGACCTGAATGAATCTACAGTAAAACTTCAAACTGAAAGCAAAGTTTGAAGAGGAGCAAGGTGCTAAAAACCAGCATCTGAAACGAATACTCTTTTTTACTTTAACTGTTCAGCTTTTACCTATTTCTTTCCCTTTGTATTCATATGCCGTGTGTATGTGTGTGTGAGTAGCAGGTGGGAGGAAAGTTAAAGTGGGGAATTAGGAATTAGATAATAGTTAACCAGTTGTATTTGCTGCATATTTCATTGAAGTGCTTGTTATTAATAAGTTAACATTTACAAACCTGGTGACTGTAATTATTGGGCAGCCAAAGGCCAAAGACTTCAGGTATTTTTCTCAGAATTATTGTTAATTCACTTGTGCTGTGATCTGGGTTGAGTGGGGCTGGAATTGACTGCGCACTATTCCAGAGCGTCATAACATTGTGCAATATATCTGTAGGATTAAAGGCTAATTACATGTTAAGGTTATAGAGAGATAACTGGATACCATTCTTACTATTCTTTGTGAGTGTCAAATTGTGTGTGTGCTAACAATAAATTTCTATGCTCCAGCCTTACCTTTATCGCATCTGATGAAGCAATCAATATGGTTGTTTTGCTGATTTCTAGTGTTGATCGCAAAGCTGAACGCAATTAAAATTAAAATAAACTCGCTTCGCAGCTCTATAGTATCTATCTATGGAGTCTATTTTAAAGATTCTGCCATTTTATTGAAGATAAAAACCTATTGTTAGTATCAGTTCCAAACCACATTTTCAGTTCTATCTTTTTCTTCCTTTTACTTCACACTGGAGCTTTCCTTGCTTTAATTGGTAACACAAGAGTGGAAAATTAACTGTCAATATGAAAACCCTTGAACAATTGTGACTTTGATGACCATTTTTAAAATATCCAGATCCATACTTTAACAAAGAACAGTTAAAAGGCATAGAGAGGAGAGTGCATTTTCTGATATATACCCTGATGATTTGCGCAGAATTCATAAGGTTTTTTCCATGCTATTCAATGTTAGTATTGTCCCAAACTTATAAATGGATATGTTATATTACAAAGGTGATTCCTGATGGGACAGGCAAGGAGAAGCTGATCAGATCATAGATCATAGAAGGAGGCCACCCGGCCCATTGAGTTTGCACCGGCCCTTGGAAGGAGCACCCCAGCCAAGCCCACACCTCCAACCCATCCCCGCAACCAAGTAACCACACCCAACCATTTTGGACACTAAGGGCAATTTAGCATGGCTAATTCACCTAACCTGCACATCTTTGGACTGTGGGAGCAAACCAGAGCACCCGGAGGAAACCCACGCAGGCACAGGGAGAACGTGCAGACTCCGCACAGACAGTAACCCAAGCCGGGAATCGAGCCTGGGACCCTGGAGCTGTGAAGCAACTGTGCTACCGTGCTGTCCCAGTACCTGAACTGCATCTTCAGCATGCCGAAACATAGCTCGATCACGCCCCTGGTCGCTGCATGGGTATTGTTGTAGCGGGTCTCTGCGTCGGTTTGTGGCTTCCGGATTGGTGTCATCAACCACGATCACAGAGGATAACTCCTGTCGCCCAAGGGCGAACTCCTCACCGGGGGTCTGCCTCAAAGAGGTCAGGAACCATCGAATATGCCAGGTATCAGGCGACGACGTGCAGCTGATGGTCACACACACCAGCTGCACTTTCATCAAATGGAACCCCCTTCGGTTTGTGAAGACCGGCCAGTTTTGAGCCAATGCTTGTAAGGTGACCTGCATCCCGCCGATCAACCCCTGGACTTGGGGCATCTTGGGATAATGGCACACCCCGCTGCCCAGGCATTCTTGTGGGCTCAGTCCACATTGAAATGGATTGTATTGCGCTGATTGGGCATATAGGGCCTCTGTGACGGCGCAGATGCACCTGTGCACCGATGTCTATGAGAGTCCGGACAGGTCCACACTCAGAGCCTGGAAGGGCCCTGTCGTATAAAGGTTCAGGGCGACTGTCACCTTCACTCCCACTGAAAGCAAGTGTCTACCCCACCCCCACGGTGCCAGGTGCTCCATGATCTGGCAGATATGTCGTACTGTTTCCCTGCTCAGCCGAAGTCTTCAATGGCATGCCCGGTTAACCATGTCCTCAAATGACAGGCACTGCCGGTACACTCAAGGCCTCAAGTGGCACCTCATTTCCACAACCTCCTCCTCAGACTGTTGGGCGACCGGTTCTCCTTTCTTAGCGGGTGGCTCGTTTTCCTCTGGGGCAGGCTTTGCTGCCTCATGGTCCCCCTCGATCAGCTCCAGCTCGTACAGCCTCAGTGCATCCTGCAGGGCTGCAGGAACTGGGATAAAGGCCACCATTCCCGGTTGAATCCCGAAGACCAATGTCTGGCGGGGGTCAAAGTCAGACATGTTAGCATGGTGTATAATCCCGTGCCCAACCAGGTCCAACAGGCTACACAGTGGCCCCGGTGTGTACTGCAGACCCTGCCCCCATATGTTCCCCTTCACCTTCCTCCCCCATTCGCAACCCCGGCTGTTCCCCCGGCACTCTGCCATCCCCACCCCTGGCACCCGCCCCTGCTGCCAGTGTGACTGGTGGCTGACATTACCCATGACAACGGTACGCGCCTCAGCCCCCAACCGGCACCTTCCTGCAGGGGCTTCTTTAGGGAGAAACAATAATAATCTTTATTGTCACAAGTAGGCTTACATTAACACTGCAATTAAGTTATTGTGAAAATCCCCTAGTCGCCACATTCCGGCGCCTTTTCGGGTACACTGAGGGAGAATTCAAAATGTCCAAATTATCTAGCAGCACATCTTTTGGGACTTGTGGGAAAAAACCGGAGCATCCGGAGGAATCCCATGCAGACACGGGGAGAACGTGCAGACTCCGCACAGACAGTGACCCAAGCCGGAAATCAAACCTGGGACACTGGCGCTGTGAAGCAACCGTGCTAACCACGGTGCTACTGTGCCATCCTGCCCCGCCGATGGGTTGCAGCAGATTGCGGCGGGAGGGGTGGGGGGAGTTGGTGGAATGGAAGGTGGAGTGTGGTGTTCGGGGTTGGTGGGGTGGAGGGTGTGGGCTGGGGTGGTGGGATGGGAACACCTGTACTGCCGGCGTCACTCTGCACAACCACGTGCCATGGTGCGCGGTCAGTGGGGTGTGCAGCAAGACGGCTGCCTTGCAGGCCGTGGCAATGGCTATCTGTGTCTGGTCACCCCGGCCCCCATGAGGGATTAACCCCCCCAACGGCCCATCCCCTGGTCACCCCCTGTTACCCCCTGAGCTTGGCAGAACACTCTCTCGCCAAGTCAACCCTGCCAGTGACAGGGCCAGCAGCCCACGGTCGTGCCTCTGCACGTCCAACCTCCTCTCCCTCCCTCAATTGCCACGGTGCCTTTTTCCTGATCTTTAAAACCACAATGAAACTCTCTCTGTCAGTAATTACCTCCGGCAGAGGCGGAGCATCGCAGAGGCCCCGGAAAATATGTGGTCAGACCCGCTAATGATATGTGAAAGGCGTTTACTGTACGTGTGAAGTAGAACACATTGACGCCGCTGTCAAGGTGCCAGAGCATGGCATTCTGTTGTGTGCCCTGTGCCCGCTACGATTTTGGCTTCACAACTGATTCTCCGCCCAATCACGCTTTGCGATTGCGGCGTCGGCCTACAGAGAATCTCGCACCCGCCTTGTTCTCGAGGAAGGCCTTTTGTCTGAAACCCTTTTTCACTGCCACCAATGAATCGCCACCCAGTGTGTCAAGGAAGTGAAAATAAACTCAGAGATAGCAGTTGCCACTGGCCTAGAGGTGAGTTCCGAACTGGGGGAGCATGGTTTGTCATGAAGGGAGTGAGGAGACTGAAGGTTGCCAGCTTAAAAGGCTGGCTGGATGAAACCCTGAGAGAAAAGGCAGGACAGTAGTTATCAGGTTTGAGTGGGGGTGGGGGAGTGTTGTTGTGCATTTATTCAGCGATTGCAATGACTGCCCAGGAGTCTTAAGTGTAAAGGCATGACAGCATTTAGACCATGGGATGACAAAGCCTGAGTATCAACGGTGCCTAGCAGTACAGCCTTTCTCTGCCTCTGAGAGCAGTTGAGCACTTTGACATTCCTGAGAGTCTTGCTCGTACAGATAACTGTCCATCATCATTTAACCATCAGCAGTGTCGGCTGCCCACAGTCTCAAAGATAAGGGGCGTCATTCTCCGCCGGCGGGAGTTTCCGTTTTGCCGGCGCCCGGGGGTTTCCCGACGGCGTGGGGCTGCCCCACAATGAAAAACCCCATTGACCGGCCGGTGTTCCGGAGACTCCCGCCGGCCGGTCGGGGCAGAAATGTGGCGGGGCGGGTAGGAGAATTTCGCCCCAGAAGAGGGGTCATATCAAGGGATGAATGTTGTGTGCAGGGCATAGGAAGAGAATGTGTTGAGCCTTGCAGCTGTGACCACCCGAATGTCCTGGGGGAATCCAATAGCCCTTAATGTTCACATGGGTGTTTAGTTGACTCTGTGTATGATGGATGGGTGGCCGTTGAAGATGCCTGCTGTTGATATTAAGTGAGGGAATGACCCAGGCGTGAACCCATAGGCAACTCCGAATGGGAGAGGGCTGTAACTGTGGCCGGTCAAACAGACATTTGAGATAGTGCTGACTGCCAAGAAGTGGAGGATTGACAACTTCCAGGACCAGGATGACCAGAAGTGTTCGGAGGATTTGAGGGTAACAGAAGCAACACCTACCTGACTGTTTTTCTCTTTCTCTTATCCCTCCCAGATACCAATTTGGGATGGAGGCAGTGGTACAGGCTGGTTTAGCTCAGTAGGCTAGACAGCTGGTTTGTGATGCAAGGCCATCAGTGCGGGTTCAATTCCCTTACCAGCTGAGAATTCTGAATTCTCCTTCCATGCACCCAAACAGGCGCAGGTGTGGCGACGAGGGGCTTTTCACAGTAACTTCATTGCAGTGTTAATGTAAGCCTACTTGTGACAATAAAGATTATTATTATTATTACGAATTGGCAATAATTCCCACTGCAACGCTGAAGGAGGACAGACTCCAGCACTATAGAGATGCCCAAGCCAGGGAGGATCCAACACCAGGACATCATGGGCTGCTGGGCAGACTCAAATTCCGGCCACTCATCAGGCCAAAGAGGGAGCACAAATGCATCACTGAAGCAGACCTAGGGTGTCCAGGACCCGGCTGTCCTTCATTGAGCTGTCAGACACAATGTGAGGCAGGAGACGCCGTCTCAACAAGGAGACAATGCGGCATCTATGCCATGTTTTAGCAAGCGTTGCGCCATGTGGAGGAGGTTGGCACCCACTCCCTGTGGCCTTGAAGGTCATGACAGCCTTGAACTTTTATGCAACTAGTTCGGACTGCAGGGTAGCACATTTGTTACTGTGGGTCACTGTCTGTGCAGAGTCTGCATGTTCTTCCCGTGTCTGCGTGGATTTCCTCTGGGTGCTCCGGTTTCCCCCCACAAGTCCCGAAAGACGTGCTTGTCAGGTGAATTGGACATTCTGAATTCTCCCTATGTGTATCCAAACAGGTGTCGGAATGTGGCGACTAGGGGATTTTCACAGTAATTTCATTGCAGTGTTAGTGTAAGCTTACTTGTGATACCAATAAAGATTATTACTATTATTATTATCATTTCAGGGCTCAACCGGTGACCTCAGTGGGATATCTCAGTCATCAGCCGACAGGTGCAACCGTCGGATCGCGGATGAAATGCATACCCGGGCCTTAAATTAGATAAACTTCAACCTCAGCCAGGCATATCAGGATGCATCCATCGCTGGACTGATACAGGTCCAGGGGCCATCAATGGGACACGTGTGACGTTAAGAGCACCATTGCAGCAGGTAGTCACATTTATTAATCAAAAGAGGTTCCATTCGCTTGATGTACAGCTCGTGTGCGATCACTGCATTATCATTATGCACGTCTGCGCACGTTTCCCTGGCAGCATGTATGCCAGCTTTTTCCTGGGGCACTTGCTAATCCCTGGGGTCTTCGGAACTACCCAGTCTGCTGGGATGGCTCGTGGGTGACAAGGGGTACCATTGAGGTCTTCGCTGATCATAGAATCATAGAATCCCAACAGTGCAGAAGGAGGCCAATTGGCCCATTGACTCTGCTCCGACCCTTTGAACGATCACATTACCTACCCAATCCCCCGGCCTATTCCTAACGGGCAACTTCACATGGCTAATCTGTCTAGCTTGCACATCTTTGGACTGTGGAAACAAACCTGAACACCTGGAGGAAACCCAGGCAGACACGGGGAGAATGTGAAAGCTCCACACAGTGATGAGACAGGTTAAGAGGCCTGAGACCAACGTGGACCCCCGTTATAATGAGGCTCACAGTGCCAACCTGGTCAATTAACGAGCACTGCAGTGGTGTCCTGAAGCTGTGCTTTCGTTGCCTCCGGTCCAGTGGGGCACTTCAGTACAGCCGCCAGAGTGTCTCTCGAATTGCCGTGGTGTGACCGCAGTGGAAGGTCTGTTTCAACACATTAGAGCCATGCGTGGTGGAGTCCAAGGCATGACGCAGTTTCTGAGAATCATGACTGCGGGCATCAAAAACATGGTTCAGACACAGAGGTTCATTGGTGAGGGGTTGGACACAATGATGTGGACATAGGTGAGCTCCAGGACTGGCAGCACCAGGTGACATTGAGGTTTCTGGAGCTGCCCCTCCATCCCATGGAGTCACCCAGGGCCCACGTGCAACCTGAGGGAGGGCAGGGATCTGTGTTCGGGAGGATCTATATGTGGGAGGGCGATTTGTGGAGGGAGTTCCTTTCGGCAGGTGGTCCCTGTGGGGGGGGGGTCCACCTATTGTCGGGGTCCCTGAAGGATTCCATTATTACAGTGGTCCCTGAGGGGGTCCCACTATTACAGGAGTTCCTTGGGGGGGGGGTTCCCCTATTATGGGGTCCCCTTATTACATGGGTTCCCCGGGGTTTCCCCTATTACAGCGGTCCTGGCGAGGTCAACTCCATACTTGGGGGGTGGGGGGTGAACTCAGGCAATCTGGGGGTGGGGAGACATGTGCGGCGGGGGAGGGGGGGGAGGTCAGGTCCATTTTACGGTGAAGTGGGTGTGGGGGTGGCTAGCTGCGGGACCTCGCTATCGAGCCACCCGCTCAAGATGGTGGGAGTCCCGGGGAAATCCGTCACAATCCACGTCATGCATAAATTTACATGGCCTGGAACACTGAAATGCATCCTGCTTTATGATCTCAAGTGGATCATAAAACTGGTGCAATTCAGCTCTCACCCACAGTGTTTCTCTCCTGACAGATGCTGGCTGACGCGCTGAGATTTTCTAGCTTCCTCTGTACTAGTTTCTGATCCCAGCATCTGCAGTATTATTTCAATAGACAACTTCACCTTCTGGTGAATACATGCTAGCCTTTCTCCTCCACTTTGGCCCTTCTGAACCTGTGCTCAGTATTTCACCACATGCAGGACCCCCTCTATCATTGTCACTAAAATCCAGGCAGTGGCAGTATCTGAACCACTATCTGTGACTAGGAAATTGTGTTTGTAGTGATCTGCATATCTGTATGTACACACGGGGTTAATAGATGCAACAACCAAGTAATCACTGGAGGGCAGCACTAGGGACAGGTATAAATGGACAGACTCAAGCCTAGATCCGCCTCTTTGCAAATACAGGGACGAGAGACCACAAGCAGACAAAAACAGCTCAGCACAGATGTAGCCAATCATAAGTATTTCTTTTTTGTCTTGTTCATGTAACGTCTCGTTTAAGCATTGGAGAGAGAATGCACTCACAGTTAATTTGTCAACGTTACTCAATAAAGTATTTGCTCTAATTGGAAGACTACGAGTGCTAATCAACATCGAGTTAAAGATCATTCTGGAAGAAGCAAGTGAGTAACTTATATTGCACAAAGCAATACAACATTACTAACAGAAATAGTAATATAATATGGTACCAGGTCTGACTTCAAGAAAGCTTACTCGATAGATTAGATAAGAGATAAAAAATAAAAAAAATTGTACCAGTTTTTGACTTTGGAAAGCTTTGCAGCATTTGGATCCCTCAAAGAACAACTGGCTCGATGGACCAAGTTCAAGCTCCACGTCTACTCAAAACTACCGGTAATCTTAATTCTAATTGGCAACTTGTTAAACAGCAATTCCATATCTTTCTGGAAGCACATGATTTGGCCACTGCTTCTAAAGCTAGAAAAATAGCTCTGCTTTTATCCATGGCAGGAGAGCAGGCTGTAGAAATATACAACTCTTTCACTTACTCTGAAAGGGAGGACAAAAGCAAACTTGATGTAATAATAAAAAAATTTGAAGACCATTGCAAAACGCAGAAAATGAAATCTTTGGGAGATTCAGGTTCAAAAGACGTTTGCAAAAATATGGAGAATCATTCATCAGCTTTGTTACAGATCTTAAGTTCCTAACACAAAGCTGTAATTTTGCTGCTTTAAGAGACTCAATGATAAGGGGTCAGTTAGTTGCTGGCCTATGTGATGAATGTTTCAGTGAATCATTATTAAAACGGAAAGATTTAACGCTGGAAATCACGTTAACCTGTTCTTTACTTTGTGTGTTAAACACTTCTGAATCACATGCGCAGTTGAAAAAAGATCGCACACCATCCAAAGATCGATTTGCACATGCGCATTCGATTATTACGCATGATGTCATGAGCACCATGATGTCAGAAGACTCAGACCACACCCACTTAAAGGGAAAATGCCCGAAAATCATAAACAAGACTCTTAAAGGTACAAAACCCAATTTTGTTTACCTCAAAAGGCACAACATTGCCTGAATTTCAACCAGCAGTTGAAAATAACTTTCACAGCACCCTGGAACAAACAGTTTGCAGCATCCAAAAGGAAGAGCACAATGACAAATCCAAAACTAAAGAAGATGGTTTGTTAATTAAAAGTGAAGAGCAATTTCTACAGCCTGCTCTCCTGCCATGGATAAAAGAAACCAAAGAAGATGATTTGTTTATTGAAGAATACTACTCAGACATGGCTGAGTTATTCGGGTATGGTGATCATAGCATCAGCAACACAGTGAAAAGCTCAATATGACTCTACTCATGGTAGATGAATCCAATACCATGATGCAATGACAGATCGTAGATACATTGGATGACAGCAACCTGTCAAATAGTCAAGAAGAAAACGATGCCAGACAGAGTGTACTGACAAACTCCGTTGAGAGAGCGCTGATCGTCTCCACAGAGAGAACACTGCATGACTCCACACAGAGAACGTGAAAGACTTCACAGAGAGAGCGATGCAAGCCTCCACAGAGATCTTGTTGACAGACTCCAGAATGGAAGCAATTAAAGACTCCAGAGTGACAACCATGCCTGAAGAAGACTATGAACGCCTTTCCATCTTAGTTGAGCAACCAGAAGCAGACTACAAAAGTCAACCCAGCTCATTTGACCAACAAAAAGAAGACTATGAAGGTCTATTGACCTTATTTGATGAACAACTAGAAGACAATGAATGTCTAACCACTGTATGTAAGAATACAATCAGCGTACAAGATGTGCAAGATCACAGCGAGACTGACAGATCCCAGCTCGTCTGTACAAAAGAACTTGGCAATCAAACTAAAACTACACATGAGTCCTGTGAGACCACGTCAATTAAAACCTCATCTACTCTTGACATCCTACAAGAAAATGAAATATTGAAGATTTTGACTCCAGAGAGGAGCACCAAGAGATCAAGATGATTCAAATTAACCGGAAATGACTCCAGAAGAGGAACACCAAAGAATCAAAGAGGAATCAAATCAACCAGAAATGACTGATGTCACCAAGATCAATGCAACATCAGATCATTCACACAAACTTCAAGTCAAAAAGCTCAATGAAACATCAGATACCACAAAGGACACTGATACCAATAGCTTTGAGAATGACTCAAATCATTCACAAGGAACAGTCATTGAGCACAACAACAAACACAATAAAAACAACAGCAAAAACAACAACAAGCACAATGAAACCAACAACAAAGACAACAACAGAAACAACAAGAACAACAACAATGAAACAACAACTTGTACAACATGGTACAACTCTGCACATCAAGGACAATGTAACAGCACAGCTCAAAGCAATGACAAAAGTAGAAACATAACATGGCATGACAACAAATCTCACTAATTCATATTTGCTCCAAAACAATCAAGTAAACCAGTTTTCAAGGCAGATGACATTCAGAATCGATACCGCAAGCACAGAAAAAAATCCAGGTCAGAAAACAAAAGAGATTCAACCATTTGAACACCTCATCATGACTTTGTTGGTCACTTGACCACAAGAACACTGACGACGTTCACAAAGACATTAAGATTTCAACATCACCACTTCAACACTTCAGAAGATCCAACGGAAGAAGAAAGAAACTCAACCGACTAAATGTATAAAGATTGGACTCATAAATATTAATTGGCTTTAGAAAATTATCAATATCGTCACAACTTACAAAGGTATGCATATCATCATTTATCTACCTGTTTGTACAATTTTTTTTAGGTAAGTACAGAAAATATGTAAAAGAAAAAAGGGGGGATGTAGTGATCTGCCGATCTGTATGTACACAAGGGGTTAATGTACAGATATAATAACCAAGTCATCACTAGAGGGCAGCACTAGAGATAGGTAAAAATAGACAGACCCAAGCCAAGATCTGCCTCTTCGCAAGTACAGGGACTAGGGACCACAAGCAGACAAAGACAGCTCAGCACAGGTGTAGCTAATCATAAGTATTTCTTATTTAATCTTTTTTGTGTAACGCCTAGTTTAAGCATTGGACAGAGAACGAACTCACAGTTAATTTGTCAAGTTACTCAATAAAGTATTTGCTCCAATTGGAAAACTACGAGTGTTAATCAGCATTGAGTTAAAGATCGTTCTGGAAGAAGCAAGTGAATAACTTATATTGCACAAAGCAACACAACATTACTATCAGAAATAGTAATATAATAGTTTTGAGGGAAAAGTAAAAAGTGTGCACTTCCTTCATCTCTAGCTTCTCTGTCAGAAGGGATTGAAAATGGGGGAGATGTGGTAACAAAAGAAGGAGAATTAAGTATTGCTGTGCCTTCATCACCGATTTCCCCCTTCCAGTAACCAAAGCTTCAGCAATGCCTCTTCCCATGCTAACCAGTGCTATCTCCCCATAGGTGTTTAAACATGCAGGCTTCCTTGCCCTTTTCTGTTACTGCCTGCTGTTATACAACATCTTCTCCAGTAAGAGAGTGGGAAGTGTGTCATTATGTATTATGCAATATATTTGGGTGAAATGGCTGTCATGATTGAATAGCTGACAGTGGGCTAGTTGTAATGATATGTAGACAGACATGTAACTAAAGGGTTATTCACAACACCTAGCTGTGGCATTACCACTGGAGGGCATTACAAGACCCACTATATAACTGAGCTCTCAGAAGCTCTAGCTCTGTTTCCACGCAGGGGTAATCAGATAGCAGCAGTGTAGTAGAGTGAGCTCACAACTGAGACACCACATGTGGCTTAGATCAAGTTTGTACAGTTATTTATTCTTACTTTATTGCTAGAGTTAGGTCAGTGGAGTGTCAAACTCATTTATTAGTTTCAGCGTTACTTGATAAATTCTTTCTTCAGTTTACTCCGAAGAATCGAGTGTTCTTCAACATCATCTACAGTTATTAACAACATATATTACTTAAACCAAGTAGTATAACATTAGTGAGCTGTAATTTAAAAAAAAAAAATTTCAGGGGATGTGGGCATCTCTGGCTCGGCCAGTATTAATTGCCCATCTTGGATTTCCCTCAAGAAGGCTGTGGTGAGCTTCCTCCTTGAACTGCTGCAATCCATGTGATGTGTTGGGGAGGGAATTCCAGGATTTTGACCCAGTGACTGTGAAAGTACAGCAATTTATTTCAAAATCAGGATGGGTGAGTGACTTGGAGGGGACTTTCCAGGTGGTGGTGTGCCCATGTGCCTGCTGCCCTTATCCTTCTCGATGGCAGAGGTTGTGGGATTCGAATGAGCTGTCTCAGGAGGCTTGGTGAGTTCCTGCAGTGCACGTTGTTGGTAATACAGACTCCTGCCACTCTGCATCTGTGGTGGAGGGAGTGAATGTTTGTGGATAGAGTGCCAATCAACCTTTGTCCTGAAGCAGTCTGCTTTGTCCTGTAAGAAATTTGTATGATGCTTACGAACGTAATTGGCAGAATTCTCCGGTGGCCGACGCGGGAATCGGGGCATGCAATCGGGCGGATAATAGCTCCCGACGCCGAAATCACTGCATCCGCTGGTTTGACACCGAATTGCGATGCTCCGTCCCCTCGAAAATGGCGCTATTGCGATGCATGCCGCGCATAGTTGCAACCGCGTTCACATCTCATTAGCGGGCCCACCCGCAATGCTCCGGCGAGTTTCCGAAGGCGCGGTCCATGTGTGCTCTCAACAGTCACGAACCTGGCGTGGTGGCTGCGGAGAGAGAGAGCGTACGGACAGCGTACGGACAGCGTACGGAGAGCGTTGTGCCTCTGGCTGGGGGCTTCTGCCAGGGGTAAGGGGCATAATGGGGGTGGCCAGGAGGTGAGCTGTGAGGTCGGGGTGGATGAGGGCGCGGTCCAACACAACTGGTGCCACCTTTTCGGCCGCGATCAGTGTGTGTAGGGGGCGTATAGTGTATGCACGGCTGCAGCTTGTCAGCCCTGCGCATGTCCATCACGGACCTGCCGATTCCCGCACTGGTTTTTGTGTGTTCTGCAGGTGTTCCACGCGGTGCCAGTGCTAGCCCCTTACCGGTAGCAGAATCGGTGCAGGTTTGGCGGCGATGTTTCTAATATGGAACTCCATGGATCATCCGTTGGCATCAGCACATAGACTCAGGAACAGAGAATCCGTCCATTATGTGTGGTAGGATGAGATAACTGATATGAATGGCAGGGTTGAATCCTGATTGATAAAGATTGTTGAATGAACAGGGTGTAGTAAATTGCACATTGGATCAGGCTGGAGGTGAACCTATATGTCCTTGTTCTCATGGAGATGTCAATGTCGTAGTATATTTTTGTTCCGTTTTGGTTATTAATGCAACATCAGCCAAGCTCCTTCTCACTTCATGGCAATTAGCTTTGTTTGGATTATCAAATAATAGTCGCAAATACAATGCAAACCATTATTTAATTGTTAAAATAAAACTACTAAGCACCACACCAAGATTAGGTTTGTCACAGCAGTAAAGCTTTTGTGCCAGTGTAGCAAAACAGCGATGTAATCAATGAATGGAAATGGGGATCCAATTAACTTTGGTCATGCTGTAAATCTCAGACAGTATACTCTGTTAATTACACTCAAACCAGTAGATAATGTCAGTACAACTAAAGTGATTTTTTAAAAGTAGTCCTAAATATTCAAGCAAAGTGAATTATATATCATTCTGATATATGTGGAAGTGTCCTGCACAGAAACTGATGGCCCTCTTCTATGCTGGTGCAATGAACACTGAATCACATTGTATCAGTGCAATTTTCTGAATGCACCTCTTTTGCATGGATGCAATTTGCAACAAGGAAGGAAAGTCATCGCTTGGTAGTGGCACAAGGCAAGATACCCTCAACATGAATAAATAAATGTCAACAGGATCTACAGGGCAACATATCTAACTGAACATTACAGCTACATTAATGAGAATAAAGAGTATCACGTGACATAACTGCACAGGAAAAAGAGTGGGACTGATGTGGAGGGGGAAATGATGATAGTGGAGACAAAAGTGAAAAAAGAGCCTAATTTGCTGCAACAATTATAAAATATTATGGGGCACTGAACTGTGAACATGTACTTTAAAATGACTATGCCACTGATTGTAATTTGTTTTTTCTCTTTTCTTTAATGGGATATGGGTGTCACTGGCAAGGCCTTCATTGAGTGGCCATTTCAGAGGGTAGTTCAGAGACAACCACTTGCTGTACTTCTGAATCACAATGCCCTGCAGTTATGTAATACAGGACATTTGTGAGACCACGCGTAGGATTTTCCGGTCTTCCAGCCACGTGTCCATATCATAGAATCTCTACAGTGCAGAAGAAGGCCATTCTGCCCATCGAGTCTGCACCAACCCTAGGAAAGAGTACCCTACCTAGGCTCACACCTCCACCCGATCCCCGTAACCCAGTAACCCCACCTAACCTTTTTTGACACCAAGGGGCAATTTAGCATGGCCAATCCACCTAACCTGCACATCGGCGCGCACCCTTGGTGGCAGCAGGATTCCCCATTCCCAATACCTGCCATGGGATTTCCCACTCTGGCCACCCCACGCTGCTGGAAAACCTGTGGCCATGGGTGCACTGCTGGCAGAATGGAGAATCCCACCGATGGAGAATCCCGACCCACATCTTTTGTGTGCGATATTGTTCTGTTCTCCTTATTTGAAGAAACATGTAAATACATTAAAGCAGTTCAGGCAAGGTTTAGGAGATTAATACCTGGAACGGGGTTGCCATCTTCTGAAGAAAGATCGGACAGTCTAGGCATGTATCTGCTGGAGTTTCGAAGACTATGAGGTGACTTAATTGAAACCTAAAAAATCCTGAGGGATCTTGTCAGGGTGAATGTGGAAAGTGGGCGGGATTCTCTCAGCCCAGGCCGGGCTGGAGAATCGCCGGGACTGGGGCGAATCGCGCGACGCCGCCCCGACGCTGGTCCACTGATTCACCGGACAGTAGAGAATCGGCGTCATTGGTGCTGGCGCGGGGCCGGTCAGGGGCCACTCTACGCAGCCCCCTCCCCCCCCCCCAGCGATTCTCCGCCCCGGATGGGCCGAGCAGCCGCACAAAAAATCTGAGTCCTGCCGGCGCCGTCAACATGTGGTCTTACCCGGTGGGACCTCGGTGTGCATGCATCCGGGGGCGTCCTAGTGGGGGGGGGGGCGGAGAGAGGGGGGTCCGGCCCCAGGGGGAGGGCTCCGCTGTGGCCTGGCCCGTGATCAGGGCCTACCGATCGGCGGGCCAGCCTCTCGGCTGGTGGCCTCCTTTGTTCCGCACTGGCCCCTGTAGACCTACGCCATGTTGCGTTGGGGCCGGCAGGGAGAAGGGAGCCACTGCGCGCGCATTGACACCGGTCCCACTGCGTATGCCCATCGGACGCTGGGAGCGGCAGGTGGAGCTGCGTGGGTCACTCCAGTGCCGTGCTGGCCCCCTGTGTGGGTCAGAATCGGTGCTCCAGAGCGCACGTTGACGTCGTCGAGAAACGCGACGACATTTACGACAATGTCAACACTTAGCCTCAGGATCAGAGAATCCCTCCCAGTATGTTTGCTGATGTGTTGGGTATGCTGGGTTTGCGAGGACTGTGTTTACCAGAGCAGTCAGAGAGACAGGCTACCAACGCTTGTAGAAGTACACCTCTATTTTATTTAGCTATGAGCTGTTAAACATACTTGCACTGTGGGTTGACACTATGTTAGGTTGACTGGAGACCTGAGGCTAACCTGGCCAGACTATACTGCTAGCACATGGTAGATGTTCATGTTACTGATCATGGGCTCTGGCTGTCTCAGCGGCTGCATCCCGAATGAGCGGGAAAACGAGTGCCCTCTGGCTATATAGTGTCCGTGTCCTGTCTGGTGATTGGCTGCTGTGTTCTGTGTGTTGATTGGTCTTTCAGTGTGTCAGTCAGTGTCTGTCTCTGCACCATCATATACTTGTGCGTATATTATGACATTTGCTCTTTTCGGAGAGTCTAGATCTAGGGAGTCATTGTATAAAAATAAGGGGCGGTATTTTCTCAGCCCAGGCTGGGGTGGAGAATCGCCGGGACGGGCGGGAATCGTGCGGCGACGCCCGGACACTGGTCCCCCAAATCTCCGGAAAGCGGAGAATTGTCACCATTGGCGCCAGCGCGGTTGGCACGGCACCGATCAAGGGCTGCTCTACGTGGCCGCCCCTGGCAATTCTCTGCCTGGGATGGGCCAAGCAGCCATGCAAAAAATCCGAGTCCCGCCGGGTGAGACCACGTGTGGTCTCACCCGGCGGGACCTCAGCGTGCATGCATCCGGAGGCGGCCTGGTAGGGGGGAGGGGTTCTGACTTCGGGGGAGGGGGGGCCTCCGCTGTGGCCTGGCCCACAATCGTGGCCTACTGATCGGCGGGCCAGCCTCTCGGGCTGGGGGCCTTTTTTGCTTATCGCCGGCCCCTGTAGCCCTACGCCACGTTGCGTCGCGGCCAGCGCGGAGAAGGAAGCCACTGCACATGCGCGCATTGGCGCCAGTCCCACTATGCTTGCGCAGACCCGCGGCGCCCATCTGACGTCGGCATCGGCAGCTGGGGGGGCGTGGGTCGCTCCAGTGCCGTGCTGGCACCCTGTAGGGGCCAGAATCACTGCTCCTGAAGGCACGTTGACGCCGTCGTGAAACGCAACGGTGTTTACGACGGCGTCAGGTTCAGAGAATCCCGCCCAAGAGGTCACTCACTTAAGACTGCGATGAGGAGATTTTTTTGCTCTCAGTGTTTCATGAGTCATTAGAACGCTCTCAAAAGGCAGTGAAAGCAAAGCTGTCAAATATCTTTTCGGTGTAGCTGGAAATATTCTTGATAAATAAAGGAGTAAAAAGTTATTGGGGTAGACAGGAATATGGGGTTCTGGCTACAATCAGACCAGCTATGATCAGCCATGATCAGATCAGGTTTGAGGGGCTGACTGGTATACACCTGCTCCTACTTCTTCTGTTCGTACATTACTCCCTTAGTGACAGTATTAAATTGTCACTAATTTCCCAATCTGAAAGAAAGGTATTTCCAGAGGGTGTTACTCAGCTCTGAAAATAGTACAGAATAGCAGATTGTGAATTCAGAGCCTGGTCAATAGAAAGGAAATTCAGGTGAAGTGGAAGGTGACTTTCTATATCACCTTTATTGTACTACCGTCAAAGGCTAATTTCATCCTCACTCGATCAGAGCTTTGTCTACTCAAGTGTAAATATTTCTATTACCTATCCTGATAATCCCTCACCCCTTTTGTTTTGTGGTTGTTCTGAGAAGACAACCTAACGGCAGGGAAAAAGACAGCATTATGTAAATGATGACACAAGTCATAGGTGCACTAAAAAAATGAAGACATCTGCAGCAGATGCCAAACAGGCAGAAAATAATATATAGAAGTCAATTATCGCGGCAAAATTTCCAAATAAATGCATGTGTACTTTTGAGAAAAGGCAACATTGATGTGCAGATTGAAATAAAGATTATGCTAAACTGCCGACATTGGAAAGGCTCTGGGGAATGAACTTCTTTTTTCCCCAATATACTAATTTGAATAGTTTTGCTTATGGAATTCTCTGGCCAATTAATCATCTTTTGTTTGGAACTGAGGACTCAAGCGCTGTCTCGGGCTTTGAGAATTGTCTTTAGCCTTCTTCCTTGCGATTTCTTTGAGACAATTCATGCATATTTTCCAATCCCATGGTATTCTTCAAAGTTACAAACACTATTTGCTAGCATACAGCAGCTACACGTCTGCCTACCCATTTGAAAGGCATGGGTTACATTTTATGCTGTATGAACGAATTATGAACTTTATGCTGTTTGATTTGATTGCAGTTCTTTGTAATGCAACCTATTATATTTTCTTCCCAATTCTAATGTGTGTCTCCATCGCTGCGTTGTGTGATGCCATATTTATTGAAATTTATGAGAACATATTAGCATAAGTAAAGGGCCTCACTGAGGCAATATATTTCAATAATCTTGACTTATGTTTGATTGGATATCTTTAACTTATGGCTGGTAGAGATTTAAACAGCCGTTCAACAAGAGTTTCCTGTTTGGCTGCTTGAGTGGTAAGTGAATGCAAAACTGTAAATAGCTCACAAGAGACTATACATACAGACAACTGAATTTATTTGATGTTCTGCCAGTAGCAGAGTTCCAGATGCAGCGGAAAATTCAGCATTGGGTCAAAAACAGGATTGGAGCCTTCCAATGCTCCGTCTCCCGCTGGTGTGGGGATCGAGGTTCGCAGCCCACGCCAGAGAGAGGGTGAAAATGGATCATTAGGATCTTTGGGCTGGGAATCATTTCATCAACCTTTCTCTCTTCATTCTGTAGGAGAATAGAGTTCTTAATTCCAGAGAGTTGTCTCAGCCTGGTGGCAGTGTGCCACAGCTTCAAGCGCTGATCCCCATGGAGGAAGCAATACTGAGATCACGAGGGTACCATTGCGTTAGGCCATGGGGGAGAGAGGAGGTAATGAAGAACAGGTTATTTGATAGCTCAGTGTTCATGCGAAGAGCATGAAGGATACTCCTGCCCAATGTGTGCTATGGCTCTTTTACTACTGTCATCTATTGGGTTTGGTGCTGATCTGCCTGCTGAGTAGCACGAGTTTCATCAGCACCTTCCTCTATTTCCCATAGGATCAGTTGCAGAAGGGGAATAGAATGTACCAGCCCAGTCATCGCATCTCCTCAATAGGGAGAGATGTTCCAAAACCAGGGGCAGGATTCACCCGCTACTGGCCGGATGGCCCGTCGCCGGCGTCAAGAGCGGCGTGAGCCACTCCAGCGTCGGGCCCGTCGGAAGTTGCGCCACGCCAACCGGCTGAAGGGCCAGTGCAAGTTGGTGCATGCGCAGAACTGCCGGCGTGTTCTTGCACATGCGCAGGGGGTTTCTTCTCCGCGCCGGCCATGGTGGAGCCCTACAGAGGCCGGCACAGAGGGAAAAGGTGCCCCCACAGTACAGGCCCGCCTGCAGATCGGTGGGCCCCGATCGCGGGCCAGGCCACCGTTGGGGCCCCCCAGGCGGCCGGATCCTCCCGCAACCCCCCCCCCCCGAGGACTCCGGTAGACGGCCGACAAGCCAGGTCCCACCATGATGGACCATGTCCATTTCACGCCGGTGGGACTGACCGAAAACGGGCGGCCGCTCGGCCCATCGGGGCCCGGAGAATTGCCGGGGGCGGCTGCTGCCAATGGCCAACGACTGGTACGGCGGGAATCCCGCCCCCGCCTGAAAACCAGCGCCGGAGAATTCGGCAGCCATGTCGGAGCTGCGGGGCGGGATTCACGCCGTCCCCCCCAGGCGATTCTCCGACCTGGCGGGGAGTCGGAGAATCCCGCCCCAGAGCTGTCACGTTATTCCGATCGTACATTCTACCAGTGCAGACATGCTCAACTTGGTTAATCACACTAGGCAGAAAATAAAGGAGTCCATGCAGTGCTTGTGCCCTGCGATGACTCAGAGATTTCAGCACGAGTTCCTCCATTGAGAGACTGGCCAACCTTTTGGACATCCATATGCAACAGCACTCTAGGTGCAGGAGTGATTTCACCGACATGCACAGGCAAAGGGTGACTCACTGAAGCACTAATTGCACAGTATCACTGATAGCTCAGAGATGTGAGGAGTGGATGCCAGTGGTGCCTTCATCCAGTATACAAAGGCACCAGAAAAGAGCTGAGGCAGTAAAAGAAGCTGATGAGGGGACATGATTACATAATGCACTAACTTGCAAAGTATGGAAAGCTAATCAAGACATACAGTACATAACATGAGGGAATTCATCGATGCTGACAAAGCCAAAGCTCCTCTGTGCCTTTAATGATTCATCTGTTTCAAATTGGATGTATTTCCCACCCTCTGGGATAGAGCATCTATGACCTGCCTGATTGTGTGATGAACTGCCAACTGCATAACACTCCCCAGGTGTGCAAGTGATCCCTGAAATATCCCAAATGCAGAAAAGTTAAACAATGACCATGCCATAATATTGCTGGCCCGGGTAGGATGGAGATTCAGAAGGCATTTTTAAATGACTTTGTTTAAAAGGCAGGAAGGAAGGGGTCATATCATTCAGGGGGGTCCTGTACACATCTGGGGCAACACCCAAGATGCCTCCTCACCTGGTCTCCAAAACTGGGCACACCCACCCCTGTCCCTTCCCTGGGTTCCCACATCCCTTCCTGCCTGTGGATGGGAAGTTAATGAGTTACCAATTTAGAAGCATGCTGGGAATATTGACTATATTTTAACACTGCTTTTGAGCGAAAATCAGCATGTCAAGTAATGTAAACTAAATACTGCTTAGTATTTTGTACTCTACATTATTATGATAATAAGTTGTTCTTCCGAAGGACAACAAAGTGCGCCTCAAATTGTTTTTAAACCAAGGGCAAAACAGTCATATTTCCTCTTGCGTATGTTCCCAAACTTTATCTCTTCAAAGTTGTTTATTTCACACTATAAATATAATGGTTTTTGACTGCATAACTCAGAGTGCAGTGCCTTGGCTTTGCAGCTGAAACACTCTCTCTCCACAAGTATATTGGTGTAAATAAATTTCCTTAAATCGAACCTCGAGGAATTTGTCTTTATTCTGATTTCCCCGACAAATTGGCGTAGTCGTTGCAGTTTCCCTAATTTAACGGGAAGTGAATCCCGAAACAAATCTCTGAACAGGACTCTCTCAGCTGAAAGGGAGAGAGCCATATCGCGACCCTAGCTGAAAGGGGGGTCTGCGGCTCGGCAGCCTTAATTACTGGCCAGTGACTCATGCTAGGAGAGTTATCTTAATTAATAAATTAATGACAGCTGCATGGGAAGAAAAAGGTGCCTTAGAGACTAAAATTAAAAAAAGACTTTGAGGTTCGTGAAAGGATAAACACTGGTGTGCGCTCCCTGTCATATTTGTAAATGATTTCCGATTTCCGCAGTCATTGTTATTGTTATATATATGTTCCAAAGTATTTTGCAGAAGGAACGATGAGCACTAAACGTGACGCCCCCTCACAGGTCGTCCTGAAGCCTCGGTAAAGATATCCGGAGCGAGAAGGAAGGTGAACTCCTTAAAGAGGACAGATAAGGGAGTCAAAATGAGTAAGAAAATGAAAAGAAACAATCGGAAAGCAATGGAATGAGATAGGAAAACCTATATGTCCCCCATAGGAATCTAATGAAGCTGACCCCCTTTTGGAAAAAAAAATCAGGGGAGTAAAAGTAAATAGAAGATTAAGGTAAAAGCGTAACAGATGAGTTCCTGGAGAGAAAGGGAATTCAGAATTTCTGTAGCCGTGAGATAAGGCTAACGGTTAACTGTGATATTTGTGAGCTGTGAGAATCTGTGTGTTTTGTTTAACCAATTAATTTTAGTCAAAGCATGAAGTGGGTTGTATTTTTTATCGTCTGCCTTTGTGAGTCAGAGATTATAACTTGTGATTTTTGTTGAGATTTCTCTAATGAACGGAAACATTGGAAATTACGAGCAGTTTAAAAGAAAGAAAGTGCTTTTACGAATAAAAGTAATTGAATATGAATAAGTTTTTAGATTACGTGAAAAAACGTAAATGGCACAATGCCAAATTCTCCACCCCTTAGATTCTGGAGGGAACATTAACCATTTCAGCAGACAGTTGATTTTTTCTGAATTGACAAAGAAAAAATATACGTCTCTAACAATAGCTAATGCCTATAAAATCAATAATTGGAAATTGACTTAAATGTGTGCTATTCATAGCCCCCTCCCAGGGGATGTTTTGCTGCTTCTAAAATACTTTTATGGTGCATCTTTGTCAGCTTTGAAGCTTTGGGATTGCAGTCCCACCCGGCATAAATGGGGGATGGGTTCCCAATAATAATACTCATTTGAATGAAGGAAATGAGTCCCTCGAACACTGGTTAGCAAATAGAGGGAAAGAGGCTATCATGCAAGGGGCCAAGAAGCATTTAACCCCCAGGAAGGATGTACCGCAACTAGCGACACCTGACCCTATTAGGCAGGCAGACACTCTGCAAATTAGGAACGGTAATACATCGCATTGATAATGGAATGTTTATAGAACTGTCTTAAATATGAGCTCATCAGCTGCAAAATGTAATAACTTCTGAGCCTACGCCCGATCGCTCCGTGTCTGTGTTCTATGCTGGCAGCTGAACGTTAACCCTTATAGTACCACTGTTAAAAAACTGCAGGAAGTCTTACAAAAGATTAATGATCCTTGGGCTAGATTATGCTAGAACAATGGTAAATATTCTGGTAGCAGAGAATGGTTAAAGGAAATAATACCTAGGCTTGGGATGCCAATGGGTATTAACAGTGACAGGGGAACTCATTTCACCCCCAAATTGACCAAAGCCCTAACAGAAGCCATGGGATTTGATTGGAAATTGCATATACCATATCAGCCACAATCCTCAGCAATGGTGGAAAGGGTGGATGGAATAATTAAAACTGCAGTTGCAAAAGTGTGTCAACAAAATGGACTGCTATAGCCAGATGCCATACCCATAGTAATGTATGTACTGCAAAATCAGAGAAATCGTAATACTGGCTTAACCCCATATGAGATATTAATGGAATGTCCCATGACAACTGAAACTAAACCGCCAATGACTCCAGCGGCAGTAGCCTTAATATGGGCAGATGAGGCATCACTAAAATATGCCCAGGCCATGTGTGAAACCGCTGAAAAAAACAACAACAAAAAACATGGAAAGGTGCAACAGGGTCAGATGTATCCAAAAGGGGGAAATACACACCCTTTAAACCTGGAGATCAAGTATATGTGAAAGCACTAAACAAAAATTATTTTTCTCCGAAGTGGAAAGAACCATACCAAATGCTGCTAATAGCCCAAACAGCCTTTAAAGTCAAAGAAAAGCCAGATGGGATCCACGAAACCAGTGTAAACTACATCATACGGAACTTTGAGAGTACTAGCAAAACGCTGACCTGAAGAGAATGACGGCGTTGATGTTTTTATATTATCATATTCAGCCAACATCATGTAGAGGGTAAACTGCATACTAACACCTTAATATACATGTCTCACTCATACGCAGAGAGGGTAAATAAATTCAGTTGTTGGGTTTGTACACAAATTCCCAGATGCTTGGGGGAGGGCATCCCCATGCGACCTATCCCATTCACCAGTAAAGAGATAGCAGAATGGGCTCTAAGACAAAATAATGCAGGGCATGGGTAAGATACACAGGATATGTTCGATTGGAGATTAGCTGGATACAATATGAATAGGTTTAAAGGATGGTGGGGGCCTAAGTTTAATGTAACACGTCAAACGCCCTGTTTGATCCTTCCCAATTACACTGGAGTCCCAAAGGGTAGCATATGCTTTAGGAAACATAAAACATATGGGACCGACCCAGTCGGCACGAGTCAGTGTGATCGGACCTTGAATTGGCAACCCCCTATGTTCCACCTTACAGCTAAACGACTATTCATCTTTGATTGGTCAGGACTTGAAAATCAAACTAGTGGAGGCTCCTGGGGAGGGGATCAATTAGACTAATGATGACTGATAGTAAAGGAAACCTGACCGCATATAACGGCATGTATTTTATCTGTGGCCATACCAGAAAATTGGGAAGGCTCCTGCTATTTGGGATAGGTAGTCCCATATGTGCATCACATTCAGCAATTGCAGGACCATCCCCATCACAGGATGACACAAAGTGTTATGACATGGGCACAAATGCTGGGAATAATGATACCACCATTAGGAATAGCCACCAATGCATACGAACTACGCGAACTGCGAAACATCCTTGAGCAGGTAGCTAATGACACTGCAGAAGCTGTTAACCAGATAGAAACTGAGATGGTTGCTATCAGAGCGGTTGCTCTGCAGAATAGAATGACTCTTGATTTCTTGTTAGCTGAAAAGAGAGGCACTTGTGCTCTGATTGGCAGTGACTGTCGCACATACATCCCTGATAGCTCAGAGAAATTGATAATCTGGTGGATCACATTCGTAGAGAGGTAACAAGATTACACGAAAATGAGGGATGTGACTTTGGCTTTGGATGGTCGGATCGTCAGAACAGAGGATTGTGTTCTGGATTATAATCGCCATTGTAATCTTGTTTGTCGTATGGTTACTGTTTTAATATTGCGCAAGATATTTTTATTGTACTAACATGGGAGAACAGCCCTAGCCGCCTTGCCTCCTTGCTACCAGCTCATAACACGCAGGGAACTGTCATACGTCCGTTCCCCTTACATTATAACCACCCTTCTCTATGGAGGACACGAAAATTTACTAAAAGGTGTTGATCAAAAGATCAACAAGGAGGGATTTGTGGAAGGGAAGTTAATGAGTTACCAATTTAGAGGCATGCTGGGGATATTGACTATATTTTAACACTGCTTTTGAGCGAAAATCAGTAGGTCAAGTTATGTAAACTAAATACTGCTTAGTATTTTGTACTATGCATTATTATGATAATAAGTTGTTCTTCCGAAGGACAACAAAGTGCGTCTCAAATTGTTTTTAAACCAAGGGCAAAACAGTCATATTTCCTCTTGCGTATGTTCCCAAACTTTATCTCTTCAAAGTTGTTTATTTCACACTATAAATATAATGGTTTTTGACTGCATAACTCAGAGTGCAGTGCCTTGGCTTTGCAGCTGAAACACTCTCTCTGCACAAGTATATTTGTGTGAATAAATTTCCTTAAATCGAACCTCAAGGAATTTGTCTTTATTATGATTTCCACGACACTGCCCTAAACATGTGAGGCCCACTGCACTCTGGACACCATATTCAATCTCCATTGGTGGCTTTCTTGCAGTCCCGACAGTGCCGACTATTGAGTTCTGGCACTCCTGGGACAATTAGATTGAGAGGTGATTGTCCCTCTCTGAGGTATTTAAAGCTGCCCGTAATATGTTATCGCTGTGGGGCAACCATTTTTAAATGGTGGGCACCTTGGAACTGACTTTTCTTCTAGTCGGTGAACATTCCTACCGCCCCCCCCCACCAAAAAAAAAACTCCAGTCAACTGTGCAAGACTAATTTCACCATTCCCATTTCCAAAATCCTGGAACTCCCTCCCTCCCTAACAGCATTGTGGATTTTCCAACACCAAATGGACTGCTATTGTTAAAGAAGGCAGCACACCACTACCTTCTCAAGGGCAATTGGGAATGAGCAATAAATATTGGCCGAGGCAGAAAATCCCACATCGAGGAACAAATACAAAAATAATTGGGAAGCAAATTTACAAAATGAATAGACAACAATTTCCTTAGAGCCACCTCTGTTCTGCTGCCAGGACTTTGCTGGAAATGTGATAGAAAACCTGTTTCTGGTGGAGGGAACAAACAATTTCAAGGACAGATTCTTTTTTTTTACATAGAATGGTAAGTTGGTGTAAGGTTTAATGAATGCAAGGAATTGATTACACTTCCAATCAAATGAGTTTCCCAAGTTATTCAAAATGCATTAGAAACAATGACAAACAAGAGTGATGTTTAAAACCAGCACTATTTTATTATTAATAACACCAATACAATTTTGAGGCCAAATATGGAGATGCGACAGACTTTCTCCAGTTTAATCTTTTATAGGTCATCTGATTCATTTCCAATTATCTTTTAATTTTCACATGGAAGGTTATTTTTTAATAAGCTATGGTTTATTGCTGATTGCCAGAGCATGTGGGTCATTGAGTTTTCAACAGTTGCTCCAAAATATGCAGATTGAACAACCCTATTGTATTTTGTTGTCATGTTTTACATGGTGTAAATTAAGAAATTCACGCTGTAGGAAGAATTCATTACTTCTGGTAACCTTTCTCAGAAGTAGCATTTCTTACAGTAGCTACTGTGTTCGGCATTAGAAAAAACAGTAATTCTCACTGAAAATTTATAAGAGCAAATAAGGAGAAAAGTACTGGAGGAAAATATCAAATTAATCTCATTCCATTAATCTTTCGTCCTTCACAATGCTAAATTTAACATCCCTTGGTTTTTTAAGTTGATCAAGAAATAAATACACATTGAACATAAATGCTGATATGGGGAAGAATTCAGTGTTGCAAAGTTTTTATGTGCTGTTAAATACCATATAAATTTTTATTCGAAACAGATTACTTTGCTGATCAAAGCATTTGCGTTGATTCAAGTTCGAACTATGCAAAATTATAATCTGAACTGTCCTGTTGCAATATCTACCAACGTAATTCTTAAGGATTTGTTTTAAAAATATGGGCAGGATAAAAATATGCCTTCCGCATTGCATTCACAGTAACCTGTGAATATAGATTCATGATACCTGAGACGAATATATCAGGAGTTGAACTTTCCCAGTTCCCTGTAGAAGGGAAGGACGTCCGGAGGGAAGCTTGAACTGTCCTCTCCCTCCCCTGCCTCCACCCCAACGTACATTACCAGCGGCTTGGCCACTCGCCAACAAGAGACTGACAGCTAGTTAAAGTCATTAATAGGCTCTTTGGTGGTCATTATACAGGACCATTGGGATTTTATGAGACGAGGAACTGCCCATACTAACCTATATGGTTCGTCCACTAGCGACATGGAAGTGGCATCTCAGTGTCTTCCCAGCGGCAGGAGTGTGTCTCCCTTTCTGCAGATTGCATGGCCAATGGAGGATCTCATAGGCAGCAGCAACTTGTCGCTGGAGGTATCATCCGTCAGATTGCGGGGGCCTGCTCCCTGACATACATATTCAAAAAAAGTCTACTTATCTGCAAGGAAGCAATAGTGGGGAGGCTTTCCATAAAACCTCAGTTGTGACCACTTCCATGTATGGTTCGATTGAGGCTGCAGAGCTGTTGGTCCTCTGTAGTAGCAAGCCCCTTTAAGAAGGATCATGTGACCTGATCGACCAATGGGAAATGAGCGTGGGGAATTCAATGTAGAAAATGGACCTTTGCAGCCATCTGTGCTCCGAGTGCAGGGAACAAAGACATCCCACGGAATCCTCCATCGGCAGTATCCTCCAGTCCACCAGCAGTGCACCCACGCTAGCAGGTTTCCCAATGGCGTGAGGTGTCCACAATGGGAAACCCCATTGGCCGGCTGTGGCAATGGAGAATCTCGCTGCTGGCGGGGCCGCGCCACCCCGGAAAACGCAGCTGGCGGACCGGAGAATCCAGCCCATCATTTATAGTGCTCCATATTTTGGAATGCTTAATAAACCCATTGTTGGTTAGCTAAATGATGGCTGCCAATTATTTACTATATCGGTGATGAGGATAAACAATGGCAATTCAGATTGCACCTAAGAAAGGATTTTTAAGGCAAGTTTGGTTACAATAATTGCAGAACAATTCCAATCGAGTCCAACATGCAAAACAATGAAAAGTATTCATGCCTGTCTTTGGAAAATTAGAAGCTTTCAATGCTGATACTGAAAACTGCGAGCATATGTAGCGCATTGGAATATGTTTTCCAGACTAATGAAATAGAAGGGGAGGATAGGAAGAAAGTTATATTGCTGACTGCATATGGGACCCAGGCATATAATTTGATTTGAAGTTTAACATCCCCAGATGCTGCCGAAACAAAGACATTTGCAGAACTAGCAAAGGGGCATTGCAACCCTGAGCCTTCAGTAATCTCATAAAAGTACAAATTTAACTTCACAGGGAGAAGCCCAGGGGAGACCATTGCGGTCTTTGTAGCTAGATTGAGACAAATCGTAGAGCATTGTGAGTTGGTTCAGCATTGAATGACATGTTAAGAGACCAATTGGTATGTGTTGTAAACGATGCAGTCATACAGACAAAATTGGAGTTATCTTTAAAAAAGGTGCTGAAAATGCTGTGAGCAATAAAGAGCGGCGAGAAGGTTGCACAGAGCAATGAGGCCGACCATTTAGGGTGGGAAGCTATGAGCAGCAATGGCTCCAAGAGTGAAGGCACTGGTTTAAGTAAAGAGAATAATGCAAAAGCTGGAAGAACCACAAGGTATAGGTGTAAACAGCAGCCAAGGAATTTTAACAGAGTGCTATCAGTGCGGGGGAAAGTCACATCCCAGAAACACGTTGATTTGGAGAAGCAGAATGCTTTGTGTGTGGAACAAAGGGACATTTGAGGCACAGATGTAAAAGCAAGCAGGACCTGCCCAGTACCAGAATAATAAGTAATCCAGTACGTAGTATGGACGATTGCCCAGCAGGTGAACAGAATCTTTTGTTGCTTGATAATGTGAAAGCGGGCAAGGTAGCCCCATTACAGTGGTATTGTTAGGGAATGCCCCACCAATGCAGATGGAAATGGACACGGGGCCGTCAGCCACTGTCATAAGTGATCAGGCCGACGAGTATCTCCAAGAAGGGGTTCAACCCCTGAGATAAAAGAATACTGCAGCTAAACTGGCTACATATACTGGAGAGGCCATAAAAGTAGTCGGGGTGACAATGACTCCAGTGAATTATAGGCAGCTGTCTGCACAGCTTCCATTGATAGTGGTGTCAAGCCAAGGACTGAGTGTAATCAGAAGTCACTGGATCCAGGAGAGTAAGTTGAACTGGCTGGAACTTTTTTAATTGAAAGAGGGAGGCCTGCACGTAATCATAAAAAAACAAGATGCATTTCAGGAGGAATTAGGAAATATCAAAGGATTGCAAGCAAAAATCCATGTGGACTTGAAAGTCAACCCGAGATTTTTTAGAGTAAGACCTGTGCCCTATGCATCAGTAGGAAAGGTAAAGACAGAACTAAAAAGACGGAAAGACTTGGGCATCTTCAGGCCTGTACAATTTGTCAAGTGGGTAGCACCCATTGTGCCGGTAGTCAAACCAGACAGGACCATCCGTATCTACGGAGATTGGGAGCTGATGGTAAATCAGGCTATGAAACTAAATAGGTACCTCATCCCCAAAAATAGAGAATCTATATGCCAAGTTGACCGGGGGGGTTGACAAATAACAAGTTGGACATGAGCCACGTTTACCAACAGTTAGAACTGGATGATTCATCAAAAGAATATGTCACCATGAATACTCATAAGGGGTTGCAACATATACATGTCTGCTATGTGGGGTTTTGTCAGCTTGCGCCATCATCCAGCAAACTATGGAGAGTTTTCTGCAGGGTTTGCCCAAGCTTGTCGTTTATTTGGATTACATTTTGATAACAGGATCCACTGAAGAGAAACATCTGGCCAATTTGGACAAAGTTTTGAAGAGATTTCCAGAGGTGAGAGTGTGCTTCAAGAAAAAAGTGCACTTTCCAAGCAAACAAAGTGATTTACCTTGGTTATCGGGTAGATTCTCAGGGTTTACACCCCATGGCGGAGAAAGTGAGTGCAATTAAGGAGGCACTGACCCCTAGGATCACCTCAGGACTTAGGTCTTTCTGGGATTGGTCAAATATTCCAGGTAGTTCCTCTAAAATGTATCAGCATTGCTAGCGCCATTGAATTTGCTGTTAAAGAAACATCAAAGATCAGGTTGAAAATCACCAAAGGAAGAGACTTTTAACCAAGTTAATCAGACACTTCAGTCTTCATGTTTATTAGTACATTACAATCCCTCTAAGAAGATATTACTGACATGTGATACATCACCATATGGAGTTATGGCTGTGTTATACCATACAATGGAGGACAGGTTCAAGATGCAGAAAGAGGATAATCCCAAGCCGAAAAATAAGGCCTGGCTATTATCTATGGTATCAAGAAGTTTCTTCAATACATATACAGGAGGCATTTTACTATCATCATAGACCACAAGCTACTTTTAAGACTCTTTAGGGAAGGCACAGCGATTCCACCAATTGCATCTGCTAGGATACAATGTTGGGCATTGTTCTTATCGGCCTACAAATCTATCTTCACACATTGGCCAGGGGCCCACATAGCCAATGCAGATGTCTTAAGTCGCCTGGCATTACCAGAAAGAATGCCATTCCCCCCAGTACCGCAAGAGATTGTAATAGCCTTAAACTTTCTGGATGCCTTACCAGTGACAGTGCAGTATTGGACAAACAGAGACCCATTGTCATCAAAGATTAACGTACGATATGCAGGGATGGTGGAACGAGAAAGCTTCAGAGGAAATGAAGCCAAGTAAAGCTTAGTAAAGATGAGCTTTGTTGCAAGAATGGTGTCATCATTTGGGGAACGAGACTGGTCATCCCCATACCCCAAACAGAATTACTGCTTGAAGAATTGCATAGCACCCATTCAGGTGTATCCACTGTGACAACATTTGTAAGAAGCTACATTTGGTGACCTGACATTGATGTGGATATAGAAAAGATTGTGCAACAATGTGACCAATGCTAGCTATACCAGAAGTTGCCAACTGCAGCTCCCTTGCACCCCTGGGAATTGCCGATTCGACCATAGGTGAGAGATCACATTCATTATGTTGGCCTATTCATGGATGTTATGTAACTGTTTCTGGTGGAAGGCCATTCAAAATGGGTGGGGGTATTTGAAATTAAGTCCTCAAATTCATAGGCCACAATTGAGAAACTGAGCCAATGTTTTGCCACCCATGGGGTACTAGAAGTACTTATCTCGGAGAATGGAATGGTGTTCACAAGTGCAGAATTCCAGAAGCTCGTGACATTTAATGGAATCAAACATATTCAGACTGCACCATATCACCCCTCGTCAAATAGGTTGGCTATAAAACACCACGTGCATTAAATAAGGGGCCACAGCGGGAACATGCGGCCGAGGCCGTACTTAGCCCCGTTTTCAGCACTGAGGAGCTCCACTCACAGGAACTCCTCAATATAACGAGAAATTGGAACACCATTATTAAATTATGTCCCGATCTCCGAGGTCCCTGACGTGGTCCCTGAATCCCCCCTCAAACACCAATGCACTATGGGAGTGCCCCCTGCCCCCCAACACCCGCGCAGTCCACCCCAGCCCAATCACACCCGTGCAGAAAATGCCAGCTTGGCACTTTGGCAGTGACAACCTGACATCCTGGTAGTCACACTGCCAGCTAACAGTGCCATCTAGGCAGAGTCAGGATGGCACCCAGGTGGCACTGCAATGTTGGCAGTGCCAGGGTGCCTGAGTGGCACCAGCAGTGCCAGGGTACCACCTGGGGCCCTCCTATCCCCTGCAAGACCCCCACAAGTGCCATTCCATCTCATCCCTGTTTGTGGAGACCAGTGCTGAATGGCACTTGCCCGAGGTCTCCGAAGCAAGGGAGATAGATCCCACCCCTCGGGTACCTCAGGAATCTGCGCGTTAAAGTGAGACTAGCTGTCCTGCTCTAATATGCAGATTTGCTATAATGTGATACCGCTCACAATGGCCATGATTTACCTTGCAACTCCTCGTGAGATTGCATCAGATCTCGCGAGGCGTTGCAAATGGGGTTAATCCTGGAAGCAGGGTTCCCGGCTTCAATCAGCCACACTGAGCCATGGCGAGCTGCTTTTGGGGCATAGCATTATGTTAGATCACTGCCCATGGAGTCTGAAAGGGAAGAGGGATCTTAGGATAAACATACTGGTGTATCATGAGTTCAGACAACCAGGGATAATTATCAATGCTCTTGCTTGGTGTTAGTGGGATGGTATCAGCCAGAAAATGGTGCTCTGGTGACAGCCCTGGTAGGTAGCTTCCTGAATGTTGGTGACTGGAGCAAATGCCTATTTCAAGCAGGCGCTTAATTGTAAAATGCAATTTTGGGTCATACAATGTTGATAGGATGTTAGATACAATTTTCAGGTTACAATTGAGAGGAGTGTGTGCCATGCACGTTCTGCCATTTGATACCACGTGGACTTGATTCACTGTGAGACACTCTGAAAATTGCCAAAGTTTCTTTCTAACTTCTATTTATGAGGAGCCATGAGGAGCCAAAGTGCTGCTGGCCCCTGCAAGGCTCCACCCTGGGAGAGTCTCCTCACGCTCTTTAATCAGCTAGTTTTCTCAGAGGGCTAGTTTCATGTAATCGAGGGCCACAGTTCAAAATAGCTCGAGCCGCACGTTGATAAAATGGACAGGCAGTGAGTTCAATCTGGTGTACAGCTCATTAGCCCCCAAAATTAAAAGAATGTAGCTCAATTTCCTCTGGCATTTATTAGGATTTAAAATAATTGCAGGAATATAATGCTTTGGTATTTTAGGTGAATGCATTTCCTAGTCCATTAAAAATAGCATCGAAAGGAATTTGCCCCCTTGTTTACAAAGTCCTCCAAAGCCACTCCTGCTTTTACTTCAGTGTGATCTAAGGTAAAATATTTTCCCTTCTCATACCTGCACTCAATCCCTCCAGTGTAATCAGTAACAAGGGAGCAAATCTTTCATATTACTGAGGAATTGAACAAACGAATGTGATATAAAATAGTTAGTTCAAATATTAGTTACAATAATGTAGATGTAAGCCAGTCTGATTGTAGTGAGTTCACAAACAAAGGACAAAGGGATTCAGAAAGCATGACAAGGATGGGGAAAAGGATGCTGGGTAACAAGAGGCCCAGGGTTAAGGAATGCAAAGTGAGCCAATCAGGATATATGGCCAGGTCAGGAGGTGTATAGGATGACCTATGGGAATCTTGTATGTGAAACTTGATGCCATTTGAATGAGATTTGTAAAGATTTCTTTGTCTCCAATAGCCCTCGATTCTGGACCTCCAGGAGACCGCTTGTGTGTTCTGAATCTCTGTGGAGCGAGTCAGCCTTGCAAGTTGGTTAAAAATATATCATACTATACCTACAAATCCATCTCGAGTTTTATTGAGGCCAGACTGACGGATAAAGATTTCAATATTGTCATTACCATTCCATGATGCAGGATATTGGTGGATTTATATATTTCCTAGGGAGCTGCTTAACTACATTTCTGCAATTCAATTATCAATCTGTTAATCAAAATCTGCAGGAAAGATTCTTGGGGATCAAAGTCTACTGGTGTCCCAACATCACTGAACTGTAATATCCCAATTGGCTTTCATTTCAATAAATAAATGGCATGGTAGCACAGTGGTTAGCACTGTTGCTTCACAGCTTCAGAGTCCTAGGTTCGATTCCCGGCTTGGGTCACTGTCTGTGCGGAGTCTGCACGTTCTCCTCGTGTCTGCGTCGGTTTCCTCCGGGTGCTCCAGTTTCCTCCCACAGTCCAAAGATGTGCAGGTTAGATGGATTGGCCATGCTAAATTGCTCTTAGTGTCCAAATAGGTTCGGTGGGGTTACTGGGTGGAGGTGTGGGCTTAAGTAGGTGCTCTTTCCAACGGCCAGTGCAGACTCCATGGGCCGAATGGCCTCCTTCTGCACTGTACATTCTATGAATTTGGTTCATTCACGAACCCTGTAAATTCAACAGAAGAATTCTACCTTGAATGCAGCAACCACTGACATCCTAATAATACCTCCAATTACACATCACTGGTCCAAGCAAAATATCACAATGCACTTTGCATAGTGAATCGTTTCTTTGGATGGTTAAAACCCAGGCAAACCTGTTTAATTTTATTCCACCGCCCTTGTCAGAAAAACTTTAAAGAAATGTTAAATTTGGCCCTGTGAGAAAATGTAGAATGAATTAACCAAACCAATTTAGAGCACAGATACTGCAAAATGCAGTATGCAGAATACGTTTGAGGGTTCAGAAAGAAGTGTGCTCCTATATTTCATGAGGCACAATCCAATAATGTACAGGAATAACATTTAATATATGGCATCTTTTAACGTAAACAATAGTGAATGAAAACCTGTCTTTCGGATAGCTGCTCACGAAACATTACAGCTAATTACAAAGCATTAGTGAAGAGTAGGCTTTCCATATTACTTGAAAATGAAATTATTTCTGACATTCCATATTCTAAGCCTGAAGTTTCAGTCAAACATTTTAAGCCAAGTCCTTTTTTGCTGTGCCTGCATTTTCTGCCCAAAACTATAACAACGAAACATCCCCGGTGACAGATACACTAATGCACAGGGCAGTGATTATCACCATTTCCGGGAGAGAATATGATCGGTGATTCACAGGTAGTAGAACTAACACTTAAATGATTTAATTAAATAAAAACTAGATTTGTCCATAAAACAAAATGCACTGTTAATTAATTATTAATGTAATACATAAAGTTTATTATTAAAACTTGGTGTTTTCTTTGCAAATAATTTGTGCTGAAAATAAATTCGGAGTTTTGTTTTAGCAATGTAATGTGTTTAATTTCAATGATCTTGACAATTATTTGATCAATTAATTATTTGGCAATAAGCTAAAACACTAACTAATCACCTGATATGCTTAATAATTAATTTAACACCCAATGAAGACCAGTCTGTTCTAGAATCTGTCTGTAGTTAACTTGGTCAAATGATTTGTGTTGAGTTTTTGACTTTATCCTCTTCTGAAGAGTATAGTCCACAATTTTTTGGGAAATTCAAGTGTGCATGACAGATATGATTAAGCTAATTCTTTGGAAAATCGCAGATAGTGGGTACTCGAATGATCAGTATATGCTCTGAATTATTAGCCCACCCAACTGGAAATACAAAGTTAGAAAATTACCCATTACATTTTCATGGCTGGCCATTCTGCTGAAATGAAAACTATGAATTGTCACGGCAATGAACGATACAGCAGTTCTGTAAACATAATGCCCGAGTCATAGATCCCTTCAAGATGTAAATGCCATCCAGGACAGCAGGGGCTGACTTTGTGCAGATGATGGATGCTGAGCATTTCAGCTGTAAATAGTTTGCAATCTCAGGACAACACCAGCTTATTGAACTCTTGGAGGCAAGGGCTGCAGTAATTTGTCATATGACTGTCCAGGGACACAGGGGCAACTGCGCAGCACAAGCACTGATCTCCATTGTATGATTGCAATTCTGTCATTTTTCCTGCTCTGAGAGAGTTTAAAGGTGAATGGCTCATAAATACTGAGCAAAAGTACTCATCGAGGAGGAGGCTTGCTAAATATTAGCACATTTGGTTAGTCTTATAAATAAGCACATAAATCAACATTCAGTCAAAAAGAATGCAATATGACGATGGCAGCCACACCATCCAAAACAGTAAGAACTGTATGTGGCGCACAAAGACTCCGTGAGACGAATAGAGTGAAGTCGATGAGGCTTTATTAAGCGTGTCTGTTCCCCAGCAGCCCGATAGTAAACTGGCCTGCGGGGGAAGGCACCGGCTTCTTATACTTCGCCTTCAGGGCGGAGCATGAGGTCAACGGCCAACCAGGACCCGGGATCTGTCAGCCAATGACATTAGGGCTTCCAGTCCCACATGACCCCCAATACATACTACCACATTCACCCCTTGTCAAAAATGAACCCGGCGGGGTGATGCTTCGTATGGTGGTAAGGGTTTACAGGGCTGGTCCTGGGAGGATAGAACAGTTACATGGTAGTACAGTATTGGACAGTATCGTCCTGTTACAACTATTTACAGAGGGTATAGGAAAAACAAAATGTTCATTGGACAGTCCATCTTTGTTTTACATCGACGCCACGAGTCGGTCGGGCGGTCTGGTCGTCCGTGTCGATCGCCTCGGCCCCGGCGGTGGTGGTGGTGCTTGTCCCAGCGTTGTCACCTCCGGGAGCCGCACGGTTTCAGCTGTCGGTGCAAAGGGGAGGGGGACTGATCCTCCTGGGAAGGGGGCGGTCGCGGGGTGCGGCGGTGGCAGGAAGGGGGGCGGCTGGGTTGATGGTGTCGGGGGGGTGTACGTGGTGCCGGCGGACGCCAGATCCCGCAGGGAGACCGTGTCCTGTCGGCCATCGGGGTACTCCACGTAGGCGTACTGGGGGTTTGCGTGGAGGAGGTGAACCCTTTCGACCAACGGGTCCACCTTATGTGCCCGCACGTGCTTTCGGAGCAGGATGGGTCCTGGGGCCGCCAGCCAGGTCGGCAGCGACGTTCCAGAGGAGGATCTCCTAGGGAAGACAAGGAGACGCTCGTGAGGCGTTTGATTAGTGCTTGTACATAATAACGACCGGATGGAATGGAGAGCGTCCGGGAGGACCTCCTGCCATCGTGAAACTGGGAGATCCCTGGACCGTAGGGCCAGTAGGACGGCCTTCTAGACCGTGCCGTTCTCCCTTTCTACTTGCCCGTTCCCCCGGGGGTTGTAGCTGGTCGTCCTGCTTGAAGCTATGCCCTTGCTGAGCAGGAACTGGCGCAGCTCGTCACTCATGAAAGAGGACCCCCTGTCGCTGTGGACGTATGCGGGGTAACCGAACAGCGTGAAGATGCTGTTCAGGGCTTTAATGACTGTGGCCGCGGTCATGTCGGAGCACGGAAAGTTTTATACATCCCGACACGGTAAGACGCTGTTCCTTAACTACCTACCCCAGCGCACAAAAGATTTGCCTAGCTGCAGGATCCCACTCCGTACAGATCCAGGGATTCTGCATAGTTACCCTAACGGTACAGGGGAGGGAATTTAAAAACTACAAACTTAACGTCCTTCCCCAACTCTGTGCCCCCACCTTGCTGGGCTTAGATTTTCAATGTAACCTACAGAGCCTTACGTTTAAATTCGGCGGCCCCATACCCCCACTCACTATCTGCGGCCTCGCCACCCTCAAGGTGCAACCCCCGTCCTTGTTTGCGAACCTCACCCCGGATTGCAAACCCGTTGCCACTAGGAGCAGACGGTACAGCGCCCAGGACCGGACCTTCATTCGCTCCGAAGTCCAGCGGCTACTAAAGGAGGGCATAATCCAGGCCAGCAATAGTCCCTGGAGAGCGCAGGTGGTAGTAGTGAAGACAGGGGAGAAACAAAGGATGGTCATTGACTATAGCCAGACCATCAACAGGTACACACAACTAGACGCGTACCCTCTCCCCCGCATATCCGACATGGTCAATCGGATTGCCCAGTATAAAGTCTTGTACAAAACAACACATACAATCAAAGGCAATGATAGCAGATGGAGCAGAATTGAATTCAATTCGTACAGTGTAAGTGCACTGGAAATAATGACAAAATAACAACTCTTTGGACGACTGGGTTTCCATCAAATTCTTGCACTTACAGAATTTAGCTGATCAAAATTACTGAGTGTTGGACTTGACTTCAGACCATGCAGTTAACATTTCTTGCAACAATTTTGATTCTTTTACAGTGAATGTTGCGGACATTTTAAATTAAGTGTATGTGATGAACATTTTTAATAGAATCCAACTTCTCATTTTCTGAGTGTTGTATTTTTAACCGGTACTAAACATTTGTGCATAATGGTGGATAACTACAAGCTAATTAGGAGACTTTGCAAAGATCACCCACTGGCCCCTGTAAAGATTGAGGGGCATAAATGTTCAGTACCACAGTGACCTTGAGAGCTGTGGGGATTGGGTGTTCACCCACACAGTTGGGGGCGACCCCAGCCTAATCGTCTGACATATGGTTATAAGGCTTCCCTTGAAAGCCGGAGTGTCCTATGGCACTGGACCTCGGTTATGTTAAGATAGTTGGATTGTTGCCTCTACACCCAGGCGGCTGGGTAGTGGCATCTTCTGCAGGGATGTTCTCCTTGCCCTTTCTGCTGACCCCGAACACCTTGTCACCTTTGCTCTAAGGTGATGCCTGTGACACCTGGCCTCCACTCTCTTTGTCCCTTGCCCAGGACAAAGTAGGTGCTCCCTGCTGAGTAAACAATACCCATCTTCACAGACGTAAATGAGGTTGACCCATACACGGAGGGTGCCAGGGGCTGGGGCTGTTTAGCACAGGGCTAAATCGCTGGCTTTGAAAGCAGATCAAGGCAGGCCAGCAGCACAGTTCAATTCCCGTATCAGCCTCCCCGAACAGGTGCTGGAATGTGGCGACTAGGGGCTTTTCACAGTAACTTCATTTGAAGCCTACTTGTGACAATAAGCGATTTTCATTTCATTTTCATGTCAGAGGGACCCAAATCTCTGATGTCAGAGGACAGCAATGTCTTGAAAACTCTAGACAAGGCGGAATACTCTGCAATTGTGATATCAGACCATGCTCCACACCACATAGATGTGAGGCTGGAGACGGGCAGTGCCCAACGTCCCACATGGAGGTTGGACATCGCCCTACTAGCGGCCAAGGACTTCAATGAAAGGTTATCATGGGCCATTACAGAGTACACAGAGAACAACCAGAACGGGGAGGTCTCACCCTCCACGTTCTGGGAAGCACTAAAGGCAGTACTAAGAGGGGAAATCATTGCTTTCAAAGCGTGAAGAGATACGGAGGAAAGGGTGGCTAGGCAGCAGCTGGTCGACTCCATACTGGAGGTAGACCGTAAATACTCCGAGGCCCCGACCGTAGAGCTCCTGGCGGAGAGGAAAGAGCTACAAAGGAACTTTGACCTGCTCTCCACCAGGAAAGCAGTGCACCAACTCCGCCAGGCACGTGGGACCCGATACGAACACGGAGACAAAGCCAGCCGCCTGTTGGCACGCCAGCTAAGAAAGCAGGCAGCCACCAGAGAAATTGCACAAATTAGGGATACCAGTGGCACACGAGAAACAGAACCAGAAAAGATCAACAAAACCTTCAGGGGCTTCTACCAAGGGCTGTACACCTCAGAGCCCCAAATGGGGGAGTCTGGGATAAAACAGTTCCTTGATGGACTGGACATTCCAGTCGTGGGGGAGGGCAAAAAACGGGGCTTGGAAGCACCACTAGCACTGGGAGAGATCATGGACAGCATTAGCTCCATGCAGGCGGGGAAGGCACCGGGACCCGACGGGTTCCCGGCGGACTTCTACAAAAGATTTGCGAGAGCACTGGCCCCACACCTACGGGAAATGTTCTCAGACTCACTAGCGAGGGGCACACTGCCACCCACGCTAGCACAGGCCTCAGTCTCGCTAATACATAAGGAAGACAAAGACCCAACGGAATGTGGGTCATACAGACCCATCTCACTGCTGAACGCAGATGCCAAAATACTGGCCAAAATCCTATCCAAAAGGTTAGAAGACTGTGTACCTGAGGTGGTCGCAGAGGGCCAGACGGGCTTTGTCAAAGGTAGACAGCTTACCTCGAACATCAGGCGCCTGCTGAACGTGATAATGACCCCCTCCGGGGAGCGAACACCAGAGGTGATCGTCTCCCTAGATGCAGAAAAGGCCTTCGACAGAGTCGAATGGAAATACCTCATAGAGGTACTGGAGTGGTTCGGGCTTGGAACAGGGTTCACCTCCTGGGTAAAGCTCCTATACAACGCTCCCATGGCGAGCGTACGGACCAACAATACCAACTCCCGATACTTCCAGCTGCACAGGGGCACCAGACAAGGATGCCCACTGTCCCCGCTGCTGTTCGCTCTAGCGATCGAACCACTAGCAATCACGCTCAGAGCAGCAAAAAGCTGGAGGGGGATCTGAAGGGGAGGCAGAGAGCAGAGTCTCACTCTATGCAGATGACCTGCTCCTCTACATTTCAGACCCACAGAGCAGCATGGACGGAATCATCGCGCTCCTGAAAGAGTTTGGCGCCTTCTCGGGCTACAAACTCAACATGAGCAAAAGCGAGATCTTCCCGGTACACCCACAAGTAGGTGGGGCAGCACTAATGGGACTGCCGTTTAAACAAGTCCGACACAAATTCCGCTACCTGGGGATCCAAATAGCCCATGACTGGAAAGGGATCCACAAATGGAACCTCACCAGTCTGACAGAGGAAGTAAAAAAGGACCTGCAAAGATGGAACACACTCCCACTCTCCCTCGCGGGGAGAGTCCAGACGATCAAAATGAATGTGCTGCCCGGGTACCTCTTCCTATTCAGATCCATCCCGATCTACATCCCCAAGGCCTTTTTCAAAACACTAGACAAACTAATCATGGCGTTCGTATGGGGGGGGGGGGGTGTGCACGCGGAGTACGCCTCCTGCATGGGGACCTCCCTCCGGGCCCTCGCCATGGTGGTGCTCCCATCCCCATCCAAAAAACACTCAAGCAGCCCAGTGGTAATAGCCACCCTCCAGTCCTAGAACCAACTGCGACAACAATTTGGCCTGACCAGAATGTCGGGTAAAGCTCCCATCTGCAACAACCATAGGTTCACGCCAGCGCTGACTGACGCTACCTTCAAAAGGTGGGGACAGGACAGAAGGACACTGACAGTCAGGGACCTATACACGGACGGCAGGATCGCAAAACAGGGCGAACTGACAGAGAAATTCCAACTAGCCAGGGGGAACGAGCTAAGGTACCTGCAACTAAAAAACTTCCGACAAAAGGAGACAGGGACATACCCACAACCACCACGACAGACACTACTGGAAGAGTTACTGGACGCAAGCATACTAGATAAAGGAAACTGTAGTGACATGTATGACCGGCTGGTAGAAGGGGCCGACACTGTACTGGACGCAACAAGAATGAAGTGGGAGGAGGACCTGTGGATCGAAATATGGTGGGGACTCTGGAGCGAAGCACTGCATAGGGTCAACTCCACCTCCACGTGCGCAAGGCTCAGCCTGACGTAACTAAAAGTGGTACATAGAGCCCACTTAACAAGAACCCGTATGAGTAGGTTCTTCCCGGAGGTGGAGGACAGATGTGAGCTCAGAGGCCCAGCCAACCACGCCCACAAGTTCTGGTCCTGCCCCAGACTTGTGGAGTACTGGACAGCCTTTTTCGAGGCAATGTCCAAGGTGGTGGGGGTGAGGGTGGAGCCATGCCCGAAAGTGGCGGTCTTCGGGGTTTCAGACCAGCCAGATCTATTCCTGGGGAGGAGGGCGGACGCCCTTGCCTTTGCCTCCCTGATCGCCCGCCATAGAATCCTGTTCGGCTGGCGGTCAGCAGCACCACCCAAAGCTGCAGACTGGCTGTCCGACCTCTCGGAATCTCTCCAAATGGAGAAAGTCAAATTCGCCATCCGAGGGTCCGACAACGGCTTCCACAGAACGTGGGAGCCATTCACCCAATTGTTCCGGGACCTGTTTGTGGCCAACAAGCAAGAAGAAGAATAGCCAGGTAGCCAAGAAACAGGGGAGAGTAGCCAAAGCATGAGAGGGAGAGATAGACCGGGAGAGGGGGGGAGGGACAGCTAAATCTAAGAGGAAGGAAAGGCGAGCCACAGGGGGGGGGGGGGGCAGGAGCGGGGAGAGGGGTGGTAGAGGGAAGAGACGGAACAATAGAGGAGAGCAAGGGAGGGGGGAGGCAGGGAAATGTTAACAAACTTAACATCCAAAGGAACAGAGAAAAGAGGGAAGCCGGGAGGGCCGCAGAAGCGGAAGTGCGCAGAAGCGGAACGCGATGACAACGGCAGCGAACTCCATCTGGAAGAAGCAAGGGACCACAACACCACGAACAGATGCCTACTTATGTGTGTAAATAATTTTGCCAAGTGTACAGAGCTGCTGCTGTTGAGCGGGGGCATAATACCGTCTGATGGCTTCTCAGGGAAAATTAAAACGTCAGCAGTAGCAGCGACCCGTCGGGGACTGGCGGTGAGTGCTCCGTTGGGAGGGTGTGGGAAGACTGAGGCGCGTGGGGTCACGTCTAGTCAATTGCTATTGTATATTCTCTTTTTGCACGATATTAATGTTCACTCTATTTTGCTGTGTTAGGATTATTACTATTTATTATGAAAAACTTTGCAAAACTGTAATAATAAAATATTTTTAAAAAATGTCTTGAAAACTCCAGACTAGATGCTCAAACCTCAAAACAAAACAATGATAATTCTCACAATGCTGCAAAGCAAAGCTTCACCAAACTCATAAAAACCTGAACCAACTCAGCTTATCTTTTCTCCAGCCCCCTTGTGCACTCCTCTCGGATGTGAAAACCACAAAAAGCGGATTGATCGCCTGCCCATATTGCCTGTGCGATGACCTAAGAATCACATGAGCAATGTAATATTGTGGTCAATTGGTGATATAATCCTTTCAAGTGGCTCCATAATTGCTGCTGGGCGTGCAACCAATCCTTTCCTGTGCCCACCGATGAAAACATTGCACGAGTGCGCAGTGATGTTGGCATGTGTGCCCAACATTATCACGCTTTATTTCACACACTTCCAGGTTGGGCCTGTGCCCACTTGGGTCACATACAATTCTGCTCATAAAGTTTTAAAAGTTCAAATTCCCTCTATGGAATGGTTGTTAGATGTTCTGGGGTTTAGATGTTTCAAGAAGAATAGGGAGGGAGGTAAAAGAGGAGGGGGAGTGGTACTTTTAATCAAGGAGTGCATCACAGCTGCAGAAAAGGAGGTAGTCGAGGAGGGTTTGTCTACTGAGTCAGTATGGGTGGAAGTCAGAAACAAGAAAGGAGCAGTCACTTTATTGGGAGTTTTCTATAGACCCCCACCGAATAGCAGCAGAGAGATGGAGGAACAGATTGGACAGCAGATCTTGGAAAGGGTCAGAAGTAACAGAGTTGTTGTCATGGGTGACTTCAACTTCCCTAAGATTGACTGAAATCTCCTTAGTGCAAATGGTTTGGATGGAGCAGATTTTGTGAGGAATGTCCAGGAAGGATTCCTGACTCAATATGTAGATAGGCCGACTAGGGGAAGGCCATATTGGATTTGGCGCTTGGCAATGAACCAGGCCAGGTGTCAGATGTCTCGGTGGGAGAGCATTTCGGTGACAGTGACCACTTTACCACAGTCATGGAGAGGGATAGGAACAGACAGTATGGGAAGGTATTTAATTGGGGGATGGAAATTATACTGCTATTGGACAGGTGCTGAGGAGCATGAATTGGGAACAGTTGTTCTCAGGGAAATGCACTACAGTAATGTGGGGATTGTTTAAGGAGCAGTTACTGCGAGTACTGGATAGTTTTGTCTCACTGAGAAAGGAAGGATTGGTAAGGTGAAAGAGCCTTGGATGTCAAGAGAATTGGATCTTCTAGTCAAGAGGAAGAAGGAAGCTTACGTAAGGTTTAGGAAGCAAGGATCTGGCACAGCTCTCGAGGGTTACAAGGTAGCCAGGAAGGAACTCCAAAATGGACTTAGGAGGGCTAGAAGTGGGCATGAAAAAGCTCTGGTGGGAAGGATCAGGGAAAACCCCAAGGTGTTCTACACTTATGTGAGAAATAAGAGTCTGAGGAGGTAGGGAGGCCCTAAATGAATATTTTGCTTCAGTATTCACTAGAGAGAGGGACCTTGTTGCTCATGAGAACAGCGTGAACTATTTAATAGACTCGAACAGGTGAATATCAAGAAGGAGGATGTGCTGGAAATTTTGAAAAGCATCAGGATAGATAAGTCTCCTTGGCCAGACGGGATATACCCAAGGTTACTACGGGAAGCAAGGGAGGAGATTGCTGCGCCGTTGGCAAGTATCTTTGTGTCCTCACTCTCCACTGGAGTAATACCGGATGATTGGAGGGAGGCAAAAGTTGTTTCCCTGTTCAAGAAAGGGAATAGGGAATTCCCTGGGAATTATAGACCAGTCAGTCTTACGTCTCTGGTGAGCAAATTAGTGGAAAGCATTCTGAGAGATAGGGTTTCTGATTATTTAGAAAAACATAGTTTGATTAAAGGTAGTCAGCATGGCTTTGTGAGGGGCAGGTCATGCCTCACAAACCTCACTAACTTCTTTGAGGATGTGACGAGACACATTGATGAAGGTTAGGCAGTGGATAATAATAATCGCTTATTGTCACAAGTAGACTTCAATGAAGTTACTGTGAAAAGCCCCTAGTCGCCACATTCCAGCGCCTGTTCGGGGAGGCTGGTATGGGAATTGAACCCGCGCTGCTGGCATTGTTCTGCATTACAATCCAGTGTTTAGCCCACTGTGCTAAACCAGCCCCTGGATGTGGTGTATATAGATTTCAGTAAGGTATTTAATAAGGTTCCCCATGGTAGGTTCATTCATAAAGTAGGGGGCATGGGATACAGGGAAATTTGGCTGTCTGGATACTGAATTGGCTGGCCGAAAGAAGACAGCGAGTGGTAGTGGATGGAAAGTATTCCACCTGGAGGTCGGTGACCAGTGGTGTCCTGCAGGGATATGTTCTGGGACCTCTGCTCTTTGTGGTTTTTATAAATAACTTGGATGAGGAGGTGGAAGGGTGGGTTAGTAAGTTTGCCGATGACACAAATGTTGGTGGAGTTGTAGATAGTGTTGAGGGTTGTTGCAGGTTACAACAGGACATTGACAGGATGCAGAGCTGGGTTGAGAATGGCAGGTGGAGTTCAACCTGGATAAATGTAAAGTGATTCATTTTGGAAGTTTGAATTTGAATGCTGAATACAGGGTTAAAGGCAGGATTCTTGGAAGTGGAGAGGAACAGAGGAATCTTGGCGTCCACGTACATAGATCCTTCAAAGTTGCCACCCAGGTTGATAAGGTTGTTAAGATGACGTATGGTGTGTTGGCTTTCATTAACAGGGGGACTGAGTTTAAGAGCCGCGAGGTTTTGCTGCAGCTTTATAAAACCCTGCTTCGACCACACTTGGAATATTGCATCCAGTTCGGGATGCCTCATTACAGGAAGGATGTGGGTGCTTTGGAGAGGGTGCAGAGGAGAGTTACCAGGATGCTGCCTGGACTGCAGGGCATGTCTCATGAAGAAAGGTTGAGGGAGCTAGGGCTTTTCTCACTGGAGTGAAGAAGGAAGAGAGGTGACATGATAGAGGTGTACAAGGTGATGAGAGGCATGGATAGAGTGGATAGCCAGAGACTTTTCCCCAGGGTGGAAATGGCTGTCACAAGGGGACATAATTTTAAGGTGATTGGAAGAAGGTATAGGGGAGATGTCAGAGGTCGGTTCTTTACACAGAGAGCGGTGGGTACGTGGAATGCACTGCCAGCAGAGGTGGTGGAGTCAGAGTCATTAGGGACTTTTAAGTGACTCTTGGACAGGCACATGGACAGCAGTAAATTGAAGGGGTGTATGTTAGTTTGATCTCAGATTCAAATAAATGGTCGCCACAACATCGTTGTGCTGTACTGTTCTATGTTCGATTCATTTTTGTGGGAAATTGCTTTGTTTCATGTTAAATAATAAAATAATTATTTTTTAATGTGCAATGTTGGTTGTCACTATTAATTATTAATTCACAAATTTAAAACCACAGTTCCCACAATGAACTAAGGCCTTGCATCATAATCTTCATATCTTTGATATATTCTTGATAGTAAGTGCTTGATATGTGTATAACAATTCTGAAATCTTCCAGTCTCCACTTCCACCATTAATAAACCATCTTACTGACTCTAATTTTAGCATCTCTTCGACAAACAGTAATTAAATAGGCATCTAACATCTTTCTTGGATCCGTGATTTAGTATCTAAGATCAAGGTCCACTAATTTCAGCCCCTAGCCACAGGCCCCAGCTGCCATCCAGTGCTCAACTCAATGACCCAGGTTCTGATTGTAAATGGTACAAGTCCCAGAAGTAGCAATAAAGCCGTAACTTCAAATGGTCCAAAGTCAAGGTTTTGGATTACAGACACATAAGCCACCAAGCATTTCCATTGAAGCCTCTAACTAGGGATATTTTGTGCCTTAGCCACACGCATTATATGGTCCAGAAATTAATTGCCACTGTATCCAAATTGCAGGTGTTAAACTGGTAATTAAACTGTTCGGTTTGGATGCACACAATTCCACGGCAGAAGTGTGCCACCTGCTAAGTAGAAAAAAACCCCAGTATAAGTATACAGGATCCCTGCTTATAAAGGCATGGTCCCACTGAATGAGAAAATAGAAAGCCGAATACCTGTTTTGGGATTACATCCTGAAATTGGGCTGCACTACGGTGCTGGACCTGGGAATTCAGGATAAGCAGTAGATGCCAGAGGCCATCAAAGGTAAGTTTCCTAAAAAGAACCTTCCTTGAATGTAGAGCTGTTCTACCTGGCTCAAAAATTTCAATGGGCATTGCTGGTCACCACTCAGCCTACTCCCTCCCACTGCCTCCACTCGAGGACCATCCCAATGTGGCTTGTGGCGGGCCAAAGTTGATGGGCGGGATTCTCCGTTTCTGAGACTGTCGATGCAAAGTGTTGATGCCAACGCAGAATTTGCGGTCTTTCACGAAAGCAAACCTGGCGTCGCACCTGGACTAATTCCGTTACTATGGAAGGACTAGCTCTGGCACCGCATGGAACACAATCAATTCCATTGAAAAACGGTGTGGGATTTGCCAGCTCCGTGATTGACTCGAGGGAGGCTGACAAGCTACAGCCGCACATACATATTACACACCCTAAACACACTAATCCCAGCCAACAAGATGGCAGTGGTTGTGCTGGAGCACATCCATACAGCTGATGTGTTGGCTGGGGTCAGAGGGCACCCAGGGGTGGTGGCCTGGGGGGGGACGGGGGGACGGGGGGGGTGGCATCCATACGACCCGTGGCCCAAGTTCATAGTGGGCTGTCAGCAGTGTGAGCGGCTGCATGGCTGCTGCAATGGTGTTCTCTGGCCGCCCACCCCAACCTCACAGCTCACCTCCTGGCCACCCACCCGGTACTCCCCCCGGCCCCAGTAAAAGCCCCCCCGGTGAGCGGCACAACAGTCAGCAAACTATGGCAATGAGGACACTTTCCATACCCCCTCTCCCTCAGCAGCCACCATGCCGGTTTCACGATTTTTAAAAGCACACGTGAACTGTGCCGTTGGGAACTCGGCCCACCAGAGAAGGAGAATCGCGGAGGCCTCAGAGAATACCGGGTCGGGCCCGCTAATGATTTGCAAATGTTGTTTACTGTGCGTGCATTCTGGAACGCATTGGTGCCACTGTTGAGGTGACGGAGAACCGCAATTCGGCATCAAATTGGCGCCAGCTGCGATTTCAGCATCAGAACCGATTCTCCTTCCAATCACCTTTCACGATTTTGGCATCAGCCAAAGGAGAATCCTGCCCGGTAACTGCTTCACTGCAAGCTGCCGGAGGAGTCCAGTTTTGATCTATTATTGAGTCTGCCTGTTTCTGCACAGGTAGCATTACCTACACCCAGTTTTTAATGTCAAGACACTGTCATCTAATTTCTACCTCTTCCATTGTATCTTTGCTTTCAATGCCCTAGACACCAATAGTAGCAAGAGCCCACTATGTTAAGCGTATCCTGACATAGCGAAGGATGAATATAAACTTCATAAATCCATGAAGAAATACAAGACTTGCCAAGTCTGCATGCCCAGTCACCAAAGGGAATCATTATTACCTCATAAAGCATCTGCACATCCATTGACCAGAATTAAGCTGATCTCTTCAGCATCCGTGGAGATGATTTCTTGGTGGTGACTAACTATTTTTATAAATTTCCCATTACCCATCTGTTACATGACATTCCAGAGCAGCCATTACAGACACATTGGGCAGAAATGGGTGGGCGGCACGGCAGCACAGTGGCTAGCACTGCTGCCTCACAGCTCCGGGGACCCGGGTTCAATTTCAGCCTTGGGTGACTGGTGACTGTGTGTGTGGAGTTTGCACTTTCTCCCCATTTCGGCATGGATTTCCTCCGGGTGCTCCGGTTTCCCCCATCGTCCAATGGTACGCAGGTTAGGGCAGCACGGTAGCATTGTGGATAGCACAATTGCTTCACAGCTCCAGGGTCCCAGGTTCGATTCCCTGCCTGGGTCACTGTCTGTGCGGAGTCTGCACGTCCTCCCCGTGTCTGCGTGGGTTTCCTCCGGGTGCTCCGGTTTCCTCCCACAGTCCAAAGATGTGCAGGGTAGGTGGATTGGCCATGATAAATTGCTCTTAGTGTCCAAAATTGCCCTTGGTGTTGGGTGGAGGTGTTGAGTTTGGGTAGGGTGCTCATTCCAAGAGCCGCTGCAGACTCAGGGGGCCGAATGGCCTCCTTCTGCACTGTAAATTCAATGACAATCTATGATTAATCTAGGACAAAGGTTCGGCACAACATCGTGGGCCGACGGGCCTGTTCTGTGCTGTATTTTCTATGTTCTATGTTCTATGTTAGGTGGATTGGCCATGATAAATTGCCTCTTAGTGTACAGGTTAGGTGGGGTTACGGGGATAGGGTGAGAGAGTGGGCTAGCTAGGGCGCCCTTTTGGAGTGGAGGGTCACTGCTGACCTGATGGGCCGAATGGCCTCCTTCTGCACTGTAGGGATTTGATGAAATCTCCGTATTTGAGACGAAGTGCAGTGGCGGGCAGCTTCAGCAGTCCCTATCCTGCTCGTCAGGATGGGAGACCCTGCGTCAGATTCTGCACTTGGAACCTCATTAAGTGTGCACAGAGACATCCCCCTGCAAATCTCATGGTGGGTCAGCAGCTGATCCATCAGCTGGCAGTTTCAAAGATCCCTTCGCCGAATTTAAGCACCAGTCCAGCCCACTCATTTCACTCTCTCCAGCCCAATTGTCTTCACCAGGCCGTGCAGAACGTCTGCAGAACCAGAAGAAAAGACTAGCAGTCTCAAGAAGATGTCTGTTCCTCAATTCAATCACTCTCCCCATCCCCTCAACCCCCCACCACCTAAGTCCATCACCTGCTTATGCCTCATTTGGAACTTTACCCACCATACCTGAAGCCTTCGTGCATCTACTTCCAGTAAATTATGTGATAATAATAATCTTGATTAGTGTCGCAAATAGGCTTAACGTTGCAATGAAGTTATTGTGAAAATACCCCAGTCGCCACACTCCGGTGCCTGTTTGGGTACATGAGGGAAATTTCAGAATGTCCCAATTACCTAACAGCACATCTTTTGGAACTTGTGGGAGGAAACCGGAGCACCCGGACGAAACCCACGCAGACGCGGGAAGAACGTGCAGACTCCGCACAGAGAGTGACTGCAGGGAATCAAAACCAGGTCCCTGGTGTTGTGAAGCAACAATGCTAGCCACTGTGCTACTGTGCCTTCGGTCCCTTGTTTATGAGCTTTTCCTGCAGTCTTATTGGGGTTCAGCTTCCCTCCCCTCAGTCTTCCGTTTACCTTACCGTGTTTGTCTTCTTCATCACCTCTTCGCCCCTCTGCCTGCCATCGCAAGCCAACGCCCTTCCCTCCCCGAATCCTTACACAGCCCTCCTTGCACAATGCCCCCCTTGTCTTCATAGGCTTCAATTCAGCCCACCTCTCCCCTCGCCCCGCTTACCAGCCTCACCTCACATGCAACCCTCATTCGAACTTCGGACCTTTGTTGCAGTGGCTGCATGATCCTCCGGCACAGTGTTGTCCAGTGACACTGGTGTACTCTCCAACCCCAACCCCAGGCACTGTGCTAATCCAACTCAGTGACACAGGAGGGTCCAGCAGCATGGTGCTGCCCAAGAAGACCACGTGACATGGAGACGGAGGGCAGAAACCAGACTGCCCCAGCAGAGTGGCGCACAGCGGATCAGAAGCAGCGCAGCACTGTGGCAGAAAGACTTTGTTGCACTCACCTTTTAATCTCCCGTGAACTGAGGACCACCTTTTGTATGTCAGTCTTTATCAATTGGATTTTAGACCAACATAATTTAAGCTGGTATGACGCAAGTTTGGAAGGCCTGACAGTCTGTCGTGGACAGCTGTTTTAACAAGCATTCAAGAAATGCAAATGGATGCCAATGGGTTTTACGCAACGAGCCAGCGAGATGACCGACCCACCTGTCATAATATGCACCAATATATCATGGTGCAGACACACACTGATGGACACACAGTGGGACCAATCACCAGTGAGAGCACAAGCACTATAAAGACAGGGGACATCAGAGTTCCCGCTCATTCGAGTAGCAGCTAGCTAGGAACACAGAGCTCAGAGCCTGAAACACAGACATTCACCATGTGATGAGTGCATCAACTTATTAGGACAAGGCAAGGGTCTTTAGGTAAAGCTGGTATTGCATTTACCCACAGTTCAAACATGTTTGAATAGATAACCTTTTAATAAAATAGTGTTGCACCACTTCAAGTGCTGGTGACCTGTATGTGATCCAGAACACCCAACACATCATGATACCAGGAGTGGTGGCATACTAGCACTTCTTAGACCTACCTGCAAGTGATCTGACTTCCGCCAGCATTCCGTCATCCTGCAACATGGACAACATCAGCCCGCCGCCGCCGCTCCGCATCGCCGGCAACCTCGGGGCCAACGGGAAGATTTTCAAACAGCGCTTCCAGCTCTACCTTGAAGCCACGGAGAGGGAGGGCGCCTTGGACACCAGAAAGATTGCTCTTCTCCTCTCCACAGTGGGGACCATGCCATCCATATTTTCAACTCTCTCACCTTTGCAGATGACGAAGACAAGACGAAGTTCAAGACGGTTCTCCTCAAATTTGACACTTACTGCAGCGTAGAGGAGAATGAAAGTTTTGAACGCTACATGTTCCAGCAGCGTTTGCAGGGTAAGGACGAACCTTTCCAATTCTTTTTAACGCACCTCCGCATCCTTGCGCAATCTTTCAGCTACGGGCCCATCTCCGACTCCATGATACGCGACCAGATCGTTTTCGGTGTTCAGTCGGACCCCCTACGTCAGCAGCTCCTCAAAGTAAAGCAACTCACCCGAGCGACCGCCATCGAAACCTGTGTCCTACATGAAAATGTGACCAGTCGGTACTCCCATACACAAGCGGCTGAAATGGCGCGGCAAGGTCCCCACGAGGTGGAACGGGTCCAAGTGATTGAACACCTCCAGGGCCTCAGCCTGGATGAGGGCGGCCATTTTCTGCGCTTGTACGCACCAAACGAGGGGACGGCGACATGGAGGAATGCACTGCGCAGGCACGCACCACGCAGGACCGCACCGCGCATGCACGGTGGAGCAAAGAACGTGCTGACATCACGACGTGCGGCAACTGTGGCTCTGCCCATTTAAAGCAGCAATGCCCTGCAAAATCTCGACAATGCCTACGATTTGGAAGACTTGGCCACTATGCTGCCTGCTGTCGAGCAGCTCAGCCTTCCAATTCATATCGCTTCAGCCAGCCTCACAGGAATGTTCGGGCAATTCAACCCATGGTCACCGAGTCCGATTCGGACCTCCCACACAGCAGTGACACCGAGGACCCGAAGGCACCTTTTCGAGTCGGTGTCATAACGAAAAACAGGCTGTCCCCGAAGCAAAGACACCAGCCACTGTCGGTATACAGCATCGATCCAGACAATGAGTGGTGTGCCACCCTGACGGTCAACCAGTCCTTAATACGATTCCGCCTGGACACTGGTGCCGCCACCAATCTCATGGCGTGGTCTGCTTTCCAAAGCCTTCGTGTCAAAACAACCATTCTCCCATCGGCCAGCTATTGGACTCCAATGGCAACATCATTCCTGCTACCGGTTCACGCCAACTCGAAGTGATGCACAAGTCACGAAAAGCCATCCTTCCTTTCGAGATCGTGGGCTCCTCGAAGGACTCTCTGCTTGGCGCACAGGCGTGCAAATTGCTAAACCTCGTTCAAAGAGTTCACTCTCTCTCTCCTGATGACACGTTTGCCTTCCAGGATGCTGACTTCAGGGCGCAACTCAGTGCCATCATCGACCAGCACCGCGACGTCTTCGAAAGCATGGGCACGCTCCCATATACGTACAAGATCATACTCAAACAGAACGCCACGCCTGTGGTGCATGCATCTCGCAGAGTCCCAGCACCCCTCAAGGACAGCCTCAAGCAGCAGCTGCAGGACCTCCAAGACCAAGGAGTGATCTCCAGAGTTACGGAACGAACCGACTGGGTCAGTTCCATGGTGTGCGTAAAGAAGCCTTCCGGCGAGCTCAGAATCTGCATTGATCCAAAGAATCTGAATCGCAACATAATGAGGGAGCATTACCCAATCCCTAAGCGTGAAGAGATCACATGTGAGATGGTTCGGGCCAAGCTCTTCACCAAACTTGACGCCTCGAAAGGATTCTGACAAATTCAACTAGACAGATCCAGCAGGAAACTGTGTACCTTTAACACCCCATTTGGCAGATATTGTTACACCAGGATGCCGTTTGGGATCATATCGGCGTCAGAAGTATTCCACAGGATCATGGAACAAATGATGGAAGGCATTGAAGGTGTTCGCGTCTATGTTGACGACATAATCATTTGGTCCACCACCCCGCAGGAGTATATCAGTCGCCTCCAGCACGTGTTCAAACGCATACGGGAGCAGGGCCTACGCCTCAACAGAGCCAAATGCTCCTTCGGCCAGGCGGAACTCAAGTTCCTAGGGGACCACATCTCCCAGTTGGGTGTGCGGTCGGATGCGGACAAGGTGGCTGCCATCACAGCCATGAAGAAGCCAGAGGACAAGAAGGCAGTCCTCCGATTTCTGGGCATGGTCAACTTCCTAGGGAAGTTCATCCCTAACCTCGCCTCTCATACCACAGCTCTCAGGAACCTGGTCAGGAAGACGACAGACTTCCAATGGCTTCCTGCCCACGAGCGCGAGTGGAGAGAACTTAAAACCAAACTTACCACGGCACTGGTGTTGGCCTTTTTTGATCCAGCGAAAGAGACAAAAATTTTGACCAATGCCAGCCAATCTGACATTGGGGCAGTGCTCCTGCAACGCGATGAGGCCTCAACATGGGCCCCCGTTGCATATGCGTCACGTGCGATGACCCGCACGGAACAGCGCTACGCGCAGATTGAAAAGGAATGCCTGGGCCTGTTGACCGGTGTCGTCAAATTTCATGATTATGTGTACGGCCTTCCCCAATTCACCGTCAAGACCGACCATCGCCCGCTGGTCAATATAATACAAAAGGACATGAACGACATGACGCCTCACCTCCAGTGCATTCTGCTCAAACTCCGGCGATGCGACTTTCAGCTCGTATACACCCCGGGAAAAGACCTGATCATAGCCGACGCTCTGTCCAGGGCAGTCAACACCCCGTGTGACCCAGCGGGATTCGTCTGCCAGGTTGACGCCCATGTGGCTTTCCTGGCCTCCAATCTACCGGCCACGAATGAACGTCTCGTCCAAATTCACCGCGAGACTGCAGCTGACCCCCTGCTACAGCGTATCATGCGCCATCTAACAAACGGGTGGTTCAAGGGCCAATGCCCGCAGTTGTACAACATCAGAGACGATCTGGCGGTACTCGATGGTGTCCTCTTGAAGCTGGACCGCATTGTTATCCCGCACAGCATGCGCTTTCTTGTCTTGAAACAGCTACACGAGGGCCATCTTGGCGTGGAGAAGTGCCGCCGACGGGCCCGAGAGGCAGTGTACTGGCCCAGCATCAATGAAGACATCGCCAACGCAGTGCTCAACTGCCCCACCTGTCAGCGGTTCCAGCTGGCCCAACCACGTGAGACCCTACAGCCCCATGAGTCGGTCACGTCCCCTTGGTCCAAGGTTGGCATCAACCTGTTCCACGTGCTGGGCAGGAACTATGTTCTGATTGTAGACTATTTTTCAAACTACCAGAGGTGGTACGTTTGCACGACATCACATTGTCTGCAGTCATCTGTGCCTGTAAGGACTCCTTTGCTCGTCACGGCATCCCACTCACTGTGATGTCAGACAATGGCCCCTGCTTCGCAAGCCAGGAATGGTCCAACTTTGCCAGGAGGTACAACTTTGCACATGTGACATCCAGTCCCCTGTACCCCCAATCCAATGGCAAAGCGGAGAAGGGCATCCACAAAGTGAAACGGCTCCTCTGCAAGGCTGCCGATGCGGGATCCGACTTCTACCTCACTCTGCTGGCCTATCGCTCGGCCCCACTGTCCACTGGCCTGTCACCAGCCCAGCTGCTCATGGGTCGTACCCTGAGGACGACGGCGCCGTCCATTCACGTCCCAGACCTCAACCACGTTCCGGTACTTCAACGAATGCTACTGTCTCGTGCACAGCACAAGGCGGCTCATGACTCCCGTGCAGCTGATCTCCCTGCTCTGGCTCCAGATGACAACGACCGCATCCATCTTCCGGATGGTGGCTGGTCTGCAACTGTTGTGGTTCTTCGGCAGGTGGCACCTTGCTCATTCCTGGTTCGTCTACCAGATGGTTCCATTCTGTGCCGTGATCGGCGTGCCCTTCGTCTCGTTCTGCGCTCGCTACGTGATCCTGCGACAGTGCCACGCCCTCCTGTTGTCCCTGACCTGGACTATGCAGAGATTCCGGTTACTCTGCATCCTCCTCACTCTGACGCAGTCCAGCCCGTTCCTCAGCTGGTGGCTCCTGACTCACCCTTGAGGCGGTCAACCAGAATTCGTCGCCCACCTCAGAGACTTAATTTGTGAACTTTGCACTAATGGACTCTCTGGTCTGTTCTGTTCTTCCGTTTAATCGTTAAAGTGGTTTGTATATAGTGTTCATCTAGTTATTTGTGTGACACACTGTTTTTTTTCTGCACCAGGAACCATGTAAAAAGCTTCGTTTTATGTACATAGTCCTGTAAATATTTCGCACACACGTAGTCAGGAACATTCACCACACACTATTTATTGTCACGCAGGCACATTTTTTTATATAAAAGGGGGGATGTCATAATATACACCAGTATATCATGGTGCAGACACACACTGATGGACACACAGTGGGAGCAATCAACATACACAACACCGCAGCCAATCACCAGTGACAGCACAGCACTATAAAGACAGGGGACATCAGAGTTCCCGCTCATTCGAGTAGCAGCTAGCTAGGAGCACAGAGCTCACAGCCTGCAACACAGACATTCACCATGTGCTGAGTGCATCAACTGTTTAGGACAAGGCATAGGTCTTTAGTTAAAGCTAGTATCGTATTTACCCACAGTTCAAGTATGTTTAAATAGATAACCTTTTAATAAAATAGTGTTGCACTACTTCAAGTGTTGGCAACCTGTATGTGATCCAGAACACCCAACACATCACCACCATTAACCTGCCATTGGGAGAATCACAACATGATTTTACGCCAGTTGATTAGTGACATTTTGGCTCCTGCTAGATTCTCTGCTCCTGCCCATCATCAAACCCACCATGGGTGGGATGGGAGAATTCCACCCATTGAGTTCAATGTTTGTCCTATTTGGGGCACCACAAAATGTTGCTTCAACTCACAGACACCAATATACTGGAAAACCGATCAAGGTAATGTTGAAAATGTGGGGGGTTGACCTCAGCACCACACTATCCCAGGCCCAATGCATGGTGGAATTGCATCGTGTTGTTGTTTCTCTCCCCGCACTGAGTGGTGCTCGAGGCAAACATTTGTCTACTTCCATAGATAGTTTTTCCTGGAACAGATTGTTAGCCTGTCATCGGAGGCTTAAAGTTTGAGGAGGCGCTACTAAGAACAAAGAACAAAGAAATGTACAGCACAGGAACAGGCCCTTCGGCCCTCCAAGCCCGTGCCGACCATACTGCCCGACTAAACTACAATCTTCTACACTTCCTGGGTCCGTATCCTTCTATTCCCATCCTATTCATATATTTGTCAAGATGCCCCTTAAATGTCCCTATCGTCCCTGCCTCCACTACCTCCTCCGGTAGTGAGTTCCAGGCACCCACTACCCTCTGCGTAAAAAACTTGCCTCGTACATCTACTCTAAACTTTGCCCCTCTCACCTTAAACCTATGCCCCCTAGTAATTGACCCCTCTACCCTGGGGAAAAGCCTCTGACTATCCACTCGGTCTATGCCCCTCATAATTTTGTATACCTCTATCAGGTCGCCCCTCAACCTCCTTCGTTCCAGTGAGAACAAACCGAGTTTATTCAATCGCTCCTCATAGCTTATGCCCTCCATACCAGGCAACATTCTGGTAAATCTCTTCTGCACCCTCTCTAAAGCCTCCACATCCTTCTGGTAGTGTGGCGACCAGAATTGAACACTATACTCCAAGTGTGGCCTAACTAAGGTTCTATACAGCTGCAACATGACTTGCCAATTCTTATACTCAATGCCCCGGCCAATGAAGGCAAGCATGCCGTATGCCTTCTTGACTACCTTCTCCACCTGTGTAGCCCCTTTCAGTGATCTGTGGACCTGTACTCCTAGATCTCTTTGACTTTCAATACTCTTGAGGGTTCTACCATTCACTGTATATTCCCTACCTGCATTAGCCCTTCCAAAATGCATTACCTCACATTTGTCCAGGTTAAACTCCATCTGCCATCTCTCCGCCCAAGTCTCCAGACAATCTAAATCCTGCTGTATCCTCAGACAGTCCTCATCGCTATCCGCAATTCCACCAACCTTTGTGTCGTCTGCAAACTTACTAATCAGACCAGTTACATTTTCCTCCAAATCATTTATATATACTACAAAGAGCAAAGGTCCCAGCACTGATCCCTGTGGAACACCACTGGTCACAGCCCTACTCTGCATTAAAAATGGCTGACCAAGAGTCTCTCCCACTCTTACCACCTGCCATTGGCGTATGCTGGAAGGATTTTTGCAGTTTCATAATCAACTTGTTTGACCACGCTATGAATGCATCAAGTCCTAGGGTGGAACTGGAAGCATCTGGCTCAGAGGCAGAGACACTGCTCACTGCGCCACAAGTCTTCTAATTGCATGGTGCATCTTGTAAAATCCTGAATTAGAAAATATCACCAAACTAGTCAAGATTTGCATGTCTCAATGCCATACATTAGCATGACACTGCTCATTGCAGCCAATCCTTTCCCAGGAGAATTATTGTTCAACAGAAAATGCAAACAACCCATCCCAGTCATCATTTGTCAATACTCCTGGTGTACGGGATATTTTTATGGGCCAGGGTTTAGAGAACCCCAAAATGTATCATGGAGTTCACCTGACCCACAACTTTTAATAGATTGTGGAATGGGGAGCACACGGCCCACTCTACAGGTGTGGTACAGCAGAAATGGAAAAGTAATTTTTAAAGCAAAACAATGTTTATTCTATGAACTTAAGTTAACCTTTTTAAAACATACAGTGAACATCTTAGCAACCATTAATTCAAATACAACCCCCAAAGAATACAACACTAAGCAATCTTTTTAAAAAAATAAATGTTTGATTAAAGTTTTTCCAATCAGCGTTTTTACATAACAAAAATAGAAGTACAGATGGTAATAAAAAATAACAATAAGCATAGCCCAAAGCTTAAAATAAAACTAATTACACAAATGATTTTTTTTTATAAAACAGAACAAGGTGGGTTTTGTCCCCATACCCAACTCACATTATATCAACAGTACCCTCCCCCACCTGAACCCCCCCCCCCCCCTGCACCCCCCCCCCCCCCCCGCCCCACCGCAGGATGTTGCTGCTGACACTTACTGCTCCCCTAGAAAGTCAAGGAAAGGTTGCCCCCGCTGGGAAAACCCCATCAAGGACCCTCTCAAGGCGATCTTTATTCGCTCCAGGCTGAGGAACCCCACCATATCACTAACCCAGGTCTCCACACTCGGGGCTTTCGAGTCCCTCCACATTAACAAAATCCATCTCCGGGCTACCAAGGAGGCAAAGGCCAGTACCTCGGGCCTCATATTCTTCCTGCACTCCCGGATCCTCAGACACCCCAAATATCACTACCGTTGGACTCACCTTCACCCGAGCATCCAAAACCCTAGACCTCACCCTTGCAAACCCCTGCCAGAATCCTTTAAGCGCCGGGCATGCCCAAAACATATGGGCATGATTCGCCGGACTCCCTGCACACCTCGGGCACCTGTCCTCCACCCCAAAAAACCTACTCATTTTTGTCGCCGTTATATGCGCCCAATGCACCACCTTAAACTGTATTAAGCCAAGCCTGGCACATGATGAGGAGGAGTTCACCCCGCCCAGGGCATCGGCCCACAGGCCCTCATCCAGCTCCTCGCCCAGCTCCTCCTCCCACTGCCAGGTTTAGCCTGATACAATTTAAGATGGTTCACAGAGCGCACAGATGGTGAAAGTCCGGGTCAAGCCAAGCTGGGGGCTAGCAATATTTGGAGTAGTGGACGAGCCGGGAGTGCAGGAGGCGAAAGAGGCCGGAATTCTGGCCTTTGCATCCCTAGTAGCCCGGCGAAGGATCTTGCTAATGTGGAAGGAGGCGAAGCCCCCCAGCGTGGAGGCCTGGATAAACGACATGGCTGGGTTCATAAAGCTGGAGAGGATTAAGTTTGTCTTGAGAGGGTCGGCACATGGGTTCTACAGGCGGTGGCAACCGTTCCTAGACTATCTCGCGGAGCGTTAGAGGAAGGTCGGTCAGCAGCAGCAACCTAGGGGGGACGGGACGTCCTGTGAGGGGGGGAGAGGGGGGGGGGGGAATGGGGGCTTGCCTGGGAGGGTGGATGAGCAAGAGAAAACATGAAGGATTTGGGAAACTGGCACGTCCGGGAGAGGGCCAGTGTACAAAGCTATGTAACATATCGTTTTTACCATATATATATCTTGCTCTGTGCGATTTCTTGTTATTTTGCTACATGTGGGGGGGGGGGGGGGTTATCGTTTGCAAGGGGGAAAAATTGTGTTAAAAAACTTTAATAAATATATTTTTTTTAAAAAAAGGCTCCTCCTCTCACTTATCCATCAACTCCCCCACTGAGGCTTCCTCCACCTCCTGCAGCTCCTGATATATGTCCAACACCTTCACCTCCCCTACCCAGATGCCAGACACCACCCTATCCTGGTTCCTACGTGGGGACAAACACTAAGTAATCCTTAATAACTTCCCAAACAACATCCAGAAGACAAAAGAAACACCTTTTAAAAGAAGCACATCAGGTTTACGTTCACTACTGAAAACATTTATAATTCCAAATTCATCAAATGATCAAGAGATAGTCCTTTCATGGCAGAGAGATCAACAGTACACCTGTTTTGTCTGGCTTCAGCTCCAACACTGAAAACGGAACTAAAACACACCCAGCAGCAAACAGCCTAAAATGAAAGTAAAAAGCCAACAGACAGCCCAGCCCCACCCACACTCTGACATCACTGCAATAATAAACACCCATGTCTTCAAGGTACATTTCTTAAACACCCATTTCTTAAAGGAACTCTCACATGACAGTATACCCTTTGAAAAATAGTGGATGATAAAGATCTCACTTGGCTAACATGCGGGCAAAGAATGACCAAACTTAAACATTGAACAACAGATATGAAAACAACATCTAACCGATGGAATACCATTGGAATAGTAGAAATCATCAGCATCTGTCTACAACCATGATCTTATCAAGTACGAACATCCAATGGCATGACATTGTGAAGAAACCAATGCCAAATCAGGAAAGTACCAGAACAAGAGGTACCAAGTAACCCCAGAGTAAGCAGAGCATGATCTAAGACACAATCCAAGCACAACACTCTTTCGGACAACCAGAATTGTGGAGACCATACAATGGTCTCAAGCCAGTTTCACAGTTCACATACCTGAGCAAATCAGCAAATCATTGTTACATGCAGAGACTCATAAGTTTAGCATTTAGTATAACTGTATATTTAAACACATAGCAGCTTTCTCCTGATGTAATCGAAATCTGCAGTTAATCAGGATATCATGTATATACTCATGTAATCATCAGGCAGAAGAGAGGAGCAGCCCTGGAGACCAGACACGTTAATTATTATCTCAGATATCGACACAGAGGGTGGAACCATCCCACAATTTGTCGAAGTGTCGGTTTCAGAAAGCAAACCGGCATGTAGCCAGCTCTCCAGCTGCACAGCCGAGATTTCTCTCCAAGTTCTCTGGCACTCAGCAAGGCCAGCACTACAGAAATCGGGGTGCTCTTTAAAAATGCGCAAAATATAAACTCTCTCCCTGGTTTTAGTTTATGAAAACCAGAAGTAATTCGCGCCAGCATAGCATCACGCTGGCTGGGTGTCAAGCCAGCTAATGATATTATAATATATGCAAATCAGGCTCACACTATCCCTGGGCATGATCCTGATTCCGTCATCAGAGGGGGGGGTGCATGGAAGATCTGGACCCGAAAACTTGCGCAAATCCTGCTTTTGGCCTCTTGCGGAATTTCCTGGCCCTTATGGGATTTGCACCTGAGGCAAATGAGGCTGCTAGATCGCGGCCATATAACTTCATCTCTTCAAATAAAAGAACCTACCAAATTGAGTTACCAATCCTCTTTGTGTGGTTGGTATGTTTTATAAGGTACAAAACATAACATTTTATGCAAAAAAGCAAGACTGCAATATGAAGATTTCCTCTCTGTATTCAGTTCTGCAAGATTGCAATCCTGTTAACTTGCTGATAATTTTGCTACAGCTGGAACTTTGAGGAGAGTTTCTTCCTCTCACAGACTGACCCTTACCCCTCAACTCACATGCACATAAATGGTTCCTTTTCATCAATAAAGTTGCAAAATGGGACTGCTCTACCCAACTAATCAATGTGAGACCATTACGTTCATGTGATTATCGCCTTTATCCTCAGTCCCATCGTTGCTATGCGTCACGCTCACATTATATTTGGTCTGGTTAGATTATCATTCCATTGGCAATATATTCAAGCTTTTAATCTTAGTTTTAGGATTTCAGGCTTTACCAACCTTCATTGAGATGAATCTGAAAACTAATGAACATATTTGAGTAGTATTGAAATTTAAACCTGTATCTTAAATTTTTCATTTGTATTCAACATAAACCAGATCTGACAGCTGCAAAATTGATATGGGAGAATAATAAAAGGGAATATTTGGCACATAACGATTCTGCACATTTTAAATCGTCTGCTGAAGTTCCACAAAGGGGAATTTAAATGCAGTACTAAATCTTTACAGTACCCAAGCTTACAGCACATGAGTCGACTGAATATTGATGCTTTATTTCCAATGGATTGTTTCGGAAGTTGGCACTCATTTCCCTTTCAGAATGATGCAGTATATCATAGCAGTGAAATTGGTCTGAGCACAAAACAGACAATTGTGAATCAGCAGCCTGCTTTAAGACTATAAGAGATAGGAGCATGAGAAGACCTGATGGCCCATAGAGACTGCTGCACCATTCAATATGATCCAACTCTAATTTCCCATCTGTTGAATTCAACAATTATATAGGGGGACCCTTTAAAATATTAGCTGAAGTGATTCTTGAAAATTACTGAATTTGTAGAAAGATGAGTAAGTTATAATTGTTTGAATACTGTCCGTAGTTGTCTCAAATGTTTTGAATAATGTACTACAGGTTCTGATATAAAAGGTACATTTGACAGGATTGAAACCAGGCTGAGACCAGACGCGACGTAGGGAGCTTGAATGTGCGACAAAAGTCGTGGGACAGTTAAATAATTAGGGGTGATTGATTAATGTCTAATTAACCAATCGCCTGTTAAGTGACTGACACTTTCCTGAACGAATCAAGGGGGTCTCATCTGAGAAATAGAACCAATGAAACTAAGTAAGGGGCTAAACCCAGATAAGGATTCCCTTAAGAATGTGATCCATCTAACTGATTAGAGAGAAAATGATAGCTGTCAGAGAATAAACATTACTTTTAAAGGCCTTTGTTGAAATGACTTTTAATTTTGTAAATCCGAAGTCACTTTTATCTTGAAGTTTTTGTTTCTACTTGTTGGTGCTTCAAGGACATTTTGAGTGACACGGGAAAAAGCATTTTCCAGTTAATTATGTGTGAATGTACCAAAATGCGCTTTTAAGATAAAACTTTGCTTACATTCATTCAACCGGACTGACTTATCTATGAGCGAGAGATAAGACAAATCTTACTCCATCCATTCCCCATGTTCCTTGATTTCCTGAGAGATAAAATATCTGTCTATCGCAACCTTAAATGTATTCAATGATGGAGCAGACACAACCCCCTGGGGTAGAGAATTCCAAAGATTCACAACCCTTCAAGTGAATAAATTTCTCCTCATCTCAGTCCTAAATGATCGGCCTCAGGGGTCTGTGCTGGGCCCACAACTTTTCACAATGTACAGAAATGATCTGAAAGAAGGAACTGAAGGCACTGTTGCAGATGATACAAAGATCTGTAGATGGACAGGTAGTATTGATAATAATAATATAACCGCTTATTGTCACAAGTAAGCTTCAATGAAGGTACTGTGAAAAGCCCCTAGTCGCCACATTCCGGCGCCTGTTCGGGGAGGCCAGTATGGGAATTGAACCCTCACTGCTGGCATTGTTCTGCATTGCAAGCCAGCTATTTAACTCACTGGAAGCAAGAGGGCTGCAGAAGGATTTGGACAAGCTAGGAGAGTGGGCAATGAAGTGGAAAATGAAATACAATGTGGAAAAGTGTGAGGTTATGCATTTTGGAAGGAGGAATTTATGCATGGACTATTTTCTAAACGGGGAAATCAGAAGCACAAAGGGACTTGGGAGTCCTTGTTCACGATTCTCTTAAAGTTAATGTGTAGGTTCAGTCGGCAGTTAAGAAGGCAAATGCAATGTTAGCATTCATGTCAAGAGGGCTAGAATACAAGACCAGGGATGTACTTCTGAGGCTGTATAAGGTTCTGGTCAGAGCCCATTTGGAGTATTGTGAGCCCGTATCTGAGGAAAGATGTGTTGGCCTTGGAAAGGGTCCAGAGGAGGTTCACAAGAATGATCCCTGGAATGAAGAGCTTGTCATATGAGGAACAGTTGAGGACTATGGGTCTGTACTCGTTGGAGTTTAGAAGGATGAGGGGCATCTTATTGAAACTTACAGGATACTGTGAGGCCTGGATAGAGTGGATGTGGAGAGGATGTTTCCACTTGTAGGAAAAACTAAAACCAGAGGACACCATCTCAGACTAAAGGAATGATCCTTTAAAACTGCGATGAGGATTAATTTCTTTAGCCCAAGGGTGGTGAATCTGTGGACCTCTTTACCGCAGAAGGCTGTGGAGTCCAAATCACTGAGTGCCTTTAAGACAGAGATAGCTAGGTTCTTGATTAATAAGGGGATCAGGGGTTATGGGGAAAAGGCAGGAGAATGAGATGAGAAAATATCAGCCATGATTGAATGGCAAGGCAGTCTCAATGGTCCGAGTGGTCTAATTCTGCTCCTATGTCTTATGGTCTTATGGTCTTGTGGCCTTTTATCCTGAAACTATCTCCTTGTTCTAGATTCCTCCAGGTTTCCTCGGGGCGCTCCGGTTTCTTCCCACAAGTCCCAAAAGACGTGCTGTTAGGTGAATTGGACATTCTGAATTCTCCCTCCGTGCACCCGAACAGACGCTGGAATGTGGAGACTAGGGGATTTTTACAGTAACTTCATTACACTGTTAATGTCAGCCTACTTGTGACAATAAAGGCTATTATTAAAGATTCCCTAGCCAGAGAAACAATTCCTCAGAGCTCTGTCAAGCTCCTTCATAATCTTGTATGTTTCAATGAGATCACCGCTCTATCTTATAAATTCCAGTGAATACAGATCTATTTTATTCAACCTTTCATCACAGGGCAACCCTCTAATTCCAGTAACCAATCTAATGAACCTTTGCTGTATTGCGTCCCATGCACATGTATTCTTATTTAAATATGGAGACCAAAAAGGCACAAGTTTTCCAGATGTGGTCCCACCAAAGAACCATCAATTGTTGCAAGACCTCTTTATTCTTGTCCTCTATTTTCTTTGCAGATAAGCCCAACATGTCATTTATTTTCGTAATTACTCATTGCATGCTAACCTTTCTGTGTTCTCAAATACACCCATACCTCGGTCTCTCTGGACATCAACATTAACAAGTATTGTGCCTTTTAAGAAATATTCTACTTTTTTATTCTTACGAACAAAGTAAATAAGCTTATACTCTCCTAAATTATATTCCATTTGCCACCCCATTGCACATTCACTTAACCTTTCTATGTCTCTTTGTAGCCTTTCTGTGTCCTCCTCACTGCTTGCATTCCCAATTAGTTTTGTATCATTAGTGAATTAAATGCATTGCCCTCTGACTTATTATCTAATCTCTGGCTTTTTGTGTAAATCATTAATGTAGATTGTTAATAGCTGAGGGCCCAGCACTGATTCTTGCTGCACCCCATTACTCACAGCTTGCTAACTTGAAAATGCTATTTTCTCCTTATTCTCTGCTTCTGTCCATTAATCAGTTCTCTATCCATATGAATATATCACCCCCAAATCGATGAGCCCTTATCTTGTATATTAATATTTTATGTGGCACCATGTCAAATACCTTTTGGAAGACAAAGCTAAGTGTCCCACAACCAACGGATCAGATCTAAGCTCTGCAGTCCTGCCATACCCAGCCGTGAATGGTGGTGAACAATTAAACAACTCATTGGAGGAGGTGGAGACTCCACAAATATCCCCATCTTCAATGATGGGGAAGCCCAGCACATCTGTGCAAAAGACAAGGCTAAGGCATTCGCAATAATCTTCAGCCAGAAGTGCCGAGTGGATGATCCACCTTTACCTCCTCCGGAGCTCCCCGGTTTCATGGATGTCAGTTTTCGGCCCATTCGATTCACTCCTCGTGATTTTGAAAAATGACTGAAAGCATTGTTGGATACTGCAAAGACTATGGGCCCTGACAATATTCCTGCAATAGTATTGAAGATCTGTGCTCCAGAACGTGCCACCTCCCTAGCCAGCTGTTCTATGCAGGTACAACACTGGCATCTACCCAGCATTATGGGAAATTGCCCAGGTATGTCCTGTCCATAAAAAGCAGGGCAAATACGACCCACCCAATTACCGCCATATCAGTATGCTCTTGATCATCAGTAAAGTGATGGAAAGGGTCATTAACAGTGCTGTCAAGCGGCACTTACTCAGCAATAAAGTGCTCACTGACGCTCAGTTTGGGTTCCGCCATGGTTACTCAGCTCCTGACCTCATTACAGCCTTGGTTCAAACCTGAGCAAATGATCTGAACTCGAGAGGTGAGGTGAGAGTGACTGCCCTTAACATCACGGCAGCATTTGACCAAGTGTGGCATCAAGGAGTCCAAGTTAAACTGGAGTAAATGAGAACTGGGGGAAACCCTCCATTGGTTGGAGTCATACCTGGTACAAAGGAAGATGGTTGGAGGACAATCACCTCCGTTCAGGATATCACTGCAGGAGTTCATCTGGGTAGTGTCCTCGGCCCAAACATATTCAGCTGCTTCATCAATGACCTTCCTTCTATCATAAGGTCAGGCACTGGGTTGTTTTCAGATGGCTGCATAATGTTCAGAACCATTCACGATCCCTCAGATACTGAAGCAGTTCATGTCCAAATGCAGCAAGACCTGGACAATATCCAGGCTTGGACTGACAGGGTGACAAATAACATTCATGCCACATAAATGCCTGGCAATGACCATCCCCAACAACAGAATGTAACCATTGCCCCATGATATTCAATGGCATTGCCATAATTGAATTCACACTACCAACATCCTGGGGTTACCATTGACCAGAAACTGAACTGACCTAGCCACATAAATAGTGTGGTCACAAGTGCTGCTTTGAGGCTAGGAATCCTGTGACGAGTAACTCAATACCTGGGTCCCCTTGGGCTGCCCACAGCCTACAAGGCACAAGTCAGGAGTGTGATGGAATACTCTCCACTTGTCTGGATGAGTGCAGCTCCAACAACACTTAAGAAGCTCGACACCATCCAGGACAAAGCAGCCCGCTTGATTGACACTCCAACCACAAACATTTACTCCCTCCAACACCTGTACACAGTGGCAGCCGTGTGTACCATCGACAAGATGTACTGCAGGAACTCACTGAGGTTCCTTAGGCAGCACCTTTCAAACCCATGATTACTGCCATTTAGAAGGGCAAGAGCAGCAGATACATGGGCACACCACCACCTGGAAGTTCCCCTCCAAACCACTCACCATCCTGACTTGGAAATATATCACTATTCCTTTACTGCTGCTGTGTCAAAATCCTGGAAATCGCTTCCTAACAACATTGGGGGTGTATCTACAATTGATGAAGCAGCCATAGACGGTTGGGCCTAAGACACTATCCTGAGGAATTCCTGCAGCAATGTCCTGGGAGTGAGATGAGTGACTGCCAACAACCATCTTCCATTGCGTTACGCAAGACCTGAGCCAGTGGAGAGTTTTCCCCTGATATCCATTGACTTCAATGTTGCTCAGGTTCTTTCTCAGTAAAATGCTGATTTGATGTCAAAGGACAATCACTCTCACTTTACTTGAATTCATCTCTTTTGTCCATATTTGGACCAAGGATATCATGGAGTCAGGAGCCAGGTGGGCCTGGTGGAACCCGAACCGAACATTTGTGAGGGCTTTATTGTTGTCTAAGTGCTGCTTGATAGTGTCGAGGACACCTTACATCACCATACTGATGATCAAGAGTAGAATGGGCAGATTGGATCTGTCCTGCTTTTGGTGGACAGGATATACCGGAGTTACTTTCCATATTGTTGGTTAAATGCCAGTGTTGCAGCTGTATTGGAACAGCTTGGCTAGGGCCATGGCTAGTTCTGGAGCACATGTCTTCAGTAGTCCTGGTGGGATATTGTCAGGATCCATAGCTTTTTCTGTCTCCATTATCTTCAGCTGTTCCTTGATATCATGTGAAATGAATTGAATTGGCTGAAGACTGGTATCTGTGATGCTGGGAACTTCATGAGGAGGCCAAAATAAAGAACAATGAACAATACAGCACACGAATAGGCCCTTTGGCCCTCCAAGCCTGCGCTGATCATGTGTCCAATCTAGACCAACTGCCTGTATCCTTCTATACCTCATCTGTTTATATGCCCATCCAGATAAGTCTTAAAAGTCACTAACGTATCTGCTTCAAACACCTCACTTGGCAGTGCATTCCAGGTCACCACCACCCTCTGTGTAAAAAAACTCTCCCCCACACATCTCCACTGATCCTTTTCCCCCTCACCTTGAACTTGTGCCCCCTTGTAATTGTCATTTCCACCCTGGGAAAAAGCCTCCAACTGTTCACCCTATCTATACTCCTAATAATTTTATAAACTTCTATCAGGTAGCCCCTCAGCCTCCATCTCTTTAGGGAGACCAATCCCAGTTTATTCAATGCCTTCTCATAGCTAATACCCTCCATACCAGGCAACATCCTGGTAGACCTTTTCTGTACTCTCCCTAAAGCCTCCACATCCTTCTGGTAGTGCAGTGACCAGAATTGGACACGATATTCCAAATGTGGCCAACCAACATTCTATATAATTGTAACATAATTTTTCAGCTTTTATACTCTATACCCCATCCCATGAAGGCAAGCATGCCATATGCTTTCTTTACCACCATTTCCATCTGTGCTGCCATTTTTAAGGATCTGTGGACCTGCACAGCCAGATCTCTCTATGTTTCTATACTCCTGATGGTTCTGCCATTTATTTTATAGCTCCTACCTGAAATAGATCATCTATTCCTGGTAAACACGATCTATGGATCACAAGAGAACTATTTCTAAATGTACTAGCAATAGTAACTGTCCAAGTACAACATTTCCAACCAAAAACTGGTTTATTTTATATCAAATGAATGAAATTAATACAGTTTTTTGCAATGAGATCACTTAATTTCCTGTGATCCTTGTCTTAAAGAAAGGAGCAAAGATAGCATGTGCATACAGCCACTTTCAACTTAAACTATGACAGAACAGGTTGATCATGGCTTTCCATTACTGGCTACTGGGATTCAGTCACCAGCTCTCTCTTAAAGGAGGGATGGAGAAATTGAAAGAGAGCGACCGCAAGAGTGGGAGGCAGATCATTGTTTAATAAACCCAGAAGAGTTGGCTAGAAACATTGACTGAAAACAATCATTGTTGATGGCCTATGATTCTTGTCAAATAACCGACCACTGCGACAGATTGAACTCCTCGGATCTTTATATTATTTCAAAGCTACAGAAATTTGCATAATAAACCATTTTGATGCTGGCATGTCTCAACAGTGAGTTCCTCTTGGGTAGATAATTAATACTTCAAATTACCATGGCAACCTGCCTCTTTCCATCTATATTGACTTAGTGGTATATCAACCAGCTGAATTCAATATTCCAGAGGTATGCTCAGGCAATAATGGCAAAGCTCAAATTGTGACAACAGTTTCCACAATCATATTGCGACAACAACCATTCAGGCTGAAATCTGTAAAAATATGAACAGAAGAAACTGACTTCAAAAGATTTTTTAAAAAGCAAAAGAAAATAAGTAATGACGGAGCCTAAATGTTGCCATTGAACAGGTCAATTGTGAGGAGTTTTAACCTGGTCTTACAAGGAGCACAGTGTTCCCACTTTCAGTGTCTCCTCAGCATCCCATCACCCATTTATGTCTCAATTGAGGCCTTAATGTTGTTAGTTTGCCAATTTTTTTGTAATGTGGGCAGCGTGGTGGTGCAGTGGTTAGCCCTGCTGCTTCACGGCGCCGAAGTCCCAGGTTCGATCCCAGCTCTGGGTCACTGTCCATGTGGAGTTTGTACATTCTCCTCGTGTTTGCGTGGGTTTTGCCCCCACAACCCAAAGATGTGCCGTGTTTGTGGATTGGCCACGCTAAATTGTCCCTTAATTGGAAAAATGAATTGGGTGCTCTAAATTAAAAAAAAAAAATTATTGTAATGTGATTTAGTTACTGAGCTTGATCAGCCTCCCATGGGCAATATTGGGAAGGGATGTTCACCTTTCCCAATGTCCACACAAATCCAAAAATACTCCCAGAGTTTCTTGTTTCAGAGTCTATCATACTTATTGGTCATAGGTTTTGGTAGAAGGAAAAGCCAAAATGAAACAGTGGAAAGAGAGTTGAAAGTGGAAAAGTGAGTGGAGTGGAATGCATGGAGTAATTTCTGCTGATACCTCAGAAACATCAATATATTCAGACCAGTCTGGGGACCCATGCCAAATTTTATATATTCTCTCCCTTTTCTACACATGTCAGGCAAAGTTTCTGTTTTTATGCCAAATACTTGAATGTTATTCACATTTCATCTCTGGCAAATACTTGTTTACATTCTTGTGCTGTGCTACTGTCGTAGAGAAAAATGGAGGATCAGACGTACACATGGGACAGCAGGGAAGGGAATGCCTGGAAAGGGTTAAATCTGACAATCTCTAAAATCCAAAATGTGGGCAAATGCAACTTAGCATACCAAACGCAGGCACATCTCAGGTAACACTTTCATAGCCTACAAATCGAAAACGTTCAGCCTGGCTCCTGAATGTCTGGAAAGGGCATTGTGCACCCAGCCATATACATGTATCAGGGAAACAGAGCACTGACCACCTGATTACGGGCTGATTGTCTAAAGGACGTTCCTTTGTATTGCAAAGCAGATGCACAAGATATGTCCACTGAACGATTAAAAGTAGAGTATGTCAGACAATGTATCCACATCATCTAATCGGTGAAGTGACTGGAACCTAATCAAACTGCCAGTATCAATAATCAATTGTGTTGTAGTACTCTGAATCACCTTGCATTCTTTTGAATTAGCCCGGACTATCCAAAACTGTATAAAATGTGGAGATGCCGGCGTTGGACTGGGGTGAGCACAGTAAGAAGTCTTACAACACCAGGTTAAAGTCCAACACGTTTGTTTCAAATCACTAGCTTTCGGAGCACTGCTCCTTCCTCAGGTGAATGAAGAGGTAGGTTCCAGAAACATATATATGGACAAAGTCAAAGATGCAAGACGATACTCTGAATGCGAGCATTTGCAGGTAATTAAGTCTTTACAGATACAGAGATAGGGGTAACCCCAGGTTAAAGAGGTGTGAATTGTCTCAAGCCAGGACAGTTGGTAGGATTTCGCAAGCCCAGGCCAGATGGTGGGGAGGATGAATGTAATGCGACATGAATCCAAGGTCCCAATTGAGGCCGTACTCATGTGTGTGGAACTTGGCTATAAGTTTCTGCTCGGCGATTCTGCGTTGTCGCGTGTCCTGAAGGCCGCCTTGGAGAACGCTTACCTGAAGATCAGAGACTGAATGCCCTTGACTGTTGAAGTGTTCCCCGACTGGAAGGGAACATTCCTGCCTGGCGATTGTCGCGCGATGTCTGTTCATCCGTTGTCGCAGCGTCTGCATGGTCTCGCCAATGTACCACGCTTCGGGACATCCTTTCCTGCAGCGCATGAGGTAGACAACATTGGCCGAGTCGCACGAGTATGTACCGCGTACCTGGTGGGTGATGTTCTTACGTGTAATGGTGGTACCCATATCAATGATCTGGCACGTCTTGCAGAGATTGTCATGGCAGGGAACTTTGTAGGGACAATAATCCCAACAGCACCAAACCTAGTTGAAGACGAGCATGACATGAGTTGAGTGGGGAAGCTTAGATGAAGAAACCTACAGGGGATGATATTATGGGGGTGAATACGCATCTCCTCCCCCTTACAAGGAGAAGAGTGAGCCGCAGTCCATAGCCCCTATACGAATAGTAAGAAAGACGGCAGATGGATAGACCACTGAGCAACAAATCCAACCGGCCTTTACAAGAGGGGAGAAACAGATGATTTTAAATGAATTGCCCCCGATAAAATGACAAAACGATAACGGTCCTTTTGGGGATAAATTAGATGAATTACGAAAGGCTCACGGGTTGACCAATTATGATATTCACCTAATATTAAGGGCAAAGATCCCTGCCCCAGTTGGACAGATTTGCCACTACCCTGGAGAGACCGCTCTTGGATCACCCAGTGGGGAGGGGGAAATAATGACGCCCGCTTTGCTACCTTTAAATTAGCAGTACGAGCGGCCCTGGGGAGAGGCAGTCCAAATTGGACACTCATCACCCTGGTTAAACAAGGACCAAAGGAAAGGGTGGAGGACTATGCAGAGAGGAAATTTGAGGCATACAAATGTCATTCTAGGGTAGCCGCCCCAAACCGGGATAATGAGATTTTCCTAAAGTTTCCTATGTTAACCGATGAGATGGGCCCACACCTAGATAGAACAGTGGACCTGGGACTCCCGGTGGGGAATAATTATAATCAGGTTCTGACCTGGGCAATGAAGGCAGAGGCCAACATCAGGAAGCGATTTAAGGTGAGCCCCCTGGAGAAACTAAGAGAGGAAAGGCAGTGTTATCGATGCGGAATATAAGGGCACTTTTCTAGGGAGTGCAGTGATAAGAGGGAACAGAAGCAGGGTCCACAGAGATGTCAGAATTGGCGAAAGTTAGGGCATGACCAGGGGGAATGCTGGGCTAAAGAAAGAGGCAAGGAAGGTCAGGGACCCCGAGCAGTAAATCGTAGTGGGGGATCGGGGGGCCCCGGATCAGTGATACAGGTCACAGCCGAGGATCTGGCAAAAATGTTTGGCACACTCAATTCCGAAATGGTTTGAATTATCTTCTGAGTGCATATGTGAAAGAAATTGGGATATTATTGGTTTTAAGGAATATAAGTTAAAAAATAGCCAGCAGGCTTTAACCAACTCATTCAGAGCTGCTGGCAACTGAAAAAAGGGAACTTGTGTTTGTTAAGTTGCTGAATGACTGTGTGTTTAATAAGGATTCGTGAATTCCTTTGGTGTTTCTAGTTTTTAAATGTTGTATTTTGCAAAACCAAGTTTCACATCAATTGGGAATTATAAACGCACGGGGGCAGCACAGTAGCCTTGTGGATAGCACAATTGCTTCACAGCTCCAGGGTCCCAGGTTCAATTCCAGCTTGGGTCACTGTCTGTGCGGAGTTTGCACATCCTCCCCGTGTGTGCGTGGGTTTCCTCCGGGTGCTCCGGTTTCCTCCCACGGTCCAAAGATGTGCAGGTTAGGTGGATTGGCCATGATAAATTGCCCTTAGTGTCCAAAATTGCCCTTAGTGTTGGGTGGGGTTACTGGGTTATGGGGATAGGGTGGCGGTGTTGACCTTGGGTAGGGTGCTCTTTCCAAGAGCCGGTGCAGATTTGATGGGCCGAATGACCTCCTTCTGCACTGTAAATTCTATGAAATTCTATGAAATAAACGGGATTTAAGGTGTGATTTAAAAAGTGGTAAGGATTTGAAAGTTCTTTGGAAAATCTGTAATAATGATCAACATTGTGGAAGTTACCTAGAACACTTCTTAGGGAGTACACAGAACATAGAACATACAGTGCAGAAGGAGGCCATTCGGCCCATTGAGTCTGCACCGACCCACTTATGCCCTCACTTCCACCCTATCCCCGTAACCCAATTAAGCCCTCCCAACCTTTTTATTTGGGCTAAGGGCAATTTAGCATGGCCAATCCACCTAACCTGCACGTCTATGGACTGTGGGAGGAAACCGGAGCACCCGGAGGAAACGCACGCAGACACGGGGAGAACATGCAGACTCCGCACAGACAGTGACCCAGCAGGGAATCGAACCTGGGACCCTAGCGCTGTGAAGCCACAGTGCCCCTCAGCAAATAAATCAAAATCAAAATCAAAATGTATAAATTAGGATTTGTAAATGATTAGTTTGAACTCGGTATAGTCTTGGGTGCTCTTAGCTCAGAAGAAAAGGGAGAACAAAGGAATCTAAATTGGGATGCGAAGACTTGGTTTTCTTTGTTTACTGAGCCCATGTGCTCTTTGTTAGAGGCAGCCTTGATGTACCTACATTTGAAAACTTTGTTCTGTTTGTTCCCAAATTGGTAGAGATTTGATTATTTTCTCTGTAAACTCATTACACATCAAATTTACATAGAAATATCACGTTTTGCTTTACCACTCATCTTAGTGTCGTCTGCAAACTTGGACACATCGCCCTTGGTCCCCAACTCCAAATCATCTATATAAATTGTGAACAATTGTGGGCCCAACACTGATCCCTGAAGGACACCACTAGCTACTGATTACCAACCAGAGAAACACGCATTAATCCCCACTCTTTGCTTTCTATTAATTAACCAATCCTCGATCCATGCTACTATTTTCCCCTTAATGCCTCATCTTATGCAGCAACCTTTTGTGTGGCACCTTGTCAAAGCCTTTCTGGAAATCCAGATATACCACATCCATTGGCTCCCTGTTATCTACCGCACTGGCAATGTCCTCAAAAAATTCCACTAAATTAGTTAGGCACGGACTGCCCTTTATGAACCCATGCTGCGTCTGCCCAATGGGACAATTTCCATCCAGATGCCTTGCTATTTCTTCCTTGATGATAGATTCCAGCATCTTCCCTACTAGCGAAGTTAACCTCACTGGCCTATAATTACCCGCTTTCTGCCTACCTCCTTTTTTAAACAGTGGTGTCACGTTTGCTAATTTCCAATCCACCAGGACCACCCCAGAGTCTAGTGAATTTTGGTAAATTATCACGAGTGCATTTGAAATTTCCCTAGCCAGCTCTTTTAGCACTCTGGAATGCATTCCATCGGGGTCAAGAGACTTGTCTACCTTTAGCCCCATTAGCTTGCCCATCACTACCTCCTTAGTGATAACAATCCTCTCAAGGTCCTCACCTGTCATAGCCTCATTTCTATTTGTCACTGGCATGTTATTTGTGTCTTCCACTGTGAAGACCGACCCAAAAAACCTGTTCAGTTCCTCAGCCATTTCCTCATCTCCCATTATAAAATCTCCCTTCTCATCCTCTAAAGGACCAATATTTATCTTAGTCACTCCTTTTTGCTTTATATATTTGTAGAAACTTTTACTATCTGTTTGTATATTCTGAGCAAGTTTACTCTCATGATCTTTATTTTTTATTTTTTTATTAACATTACAGCGCAATACAGGCCCTTCGGCCCTCGATGTTGCGCCGACCTGTGAAACCATTCTAAAGCCAATCTACACTATTCCCTTATCGTCCATATGTCCATCCAATGACCATTTGAATGCCCTTAGTGTTGGCGAGTCCACTACTGTTGCAGGCAGGGCATTCCATGCCCTTACTACTCTCTGAGTAAAGAACCTACCTCTGACATCTGTCTGATATCTATCTCCCCTCAATTTAAAGCTATGCCCCCTCATGCTAGACATCACCATCCGAGGAAAAGGGCTCTCACTGTCCACCCTAACCAATCCTCTGATAATCCTGTATGCCTCAATTAGGTCACCTCGTAATCTTCTTCTTTCTAACGAAAACAGCCTCAAGTCCCTCAGTCTTTCCTCATAAGATCTTCCCTCCATACCAGGCAACATTCTGGTAAATCTCCTCTGCACCCTTTCCAATGCTTCCACATCCTTCCTATAATGCGGCGACCAGAATTGCACGCAATACTCCAAATGCGGCTGCACCAGAGTTTTGTACAGCTGCAACATGACCTCATGGCTCCGAAACTCAATCCCTCTACCAATAAAAGCTAACACACTGTACGCCTTCTTAACAACCCTCTCAACCTGGGTGGCATCTTTCCGGGATCTATCTACATGGACACCGAGATCTAGCTGCTCATCCACACTGCCAAGAACCTTACTATTAGCCCAGTACTCAATCTTCCTGTTATTCCTTCCAAAATGAATCACCTCACACTTTTCTGCATTAAACTCCATTTGCCACCTCTCAGCCCAGCGCTGCAGCTTATCTATGTCCCTCTGTAACTTGTGACATCCTTCCGCACTCTCCACAACTCCACCGACTTTAGTGTCATCCGTAAATTTACTCACCCATCCCTCTAGCCCTCCTCCAGGTCATTTATAAAAATGACAAACAGCAGTGGCCCCAAAACAGATCCTTGTGGTACACCACTAGTGACAGGACTCCAGTCTGAACATTTCCCATCAACCACCGCCCTTTGTCTTCTTCCAGCTTGCCAATTTCTGATCCAAACTGCTAAATCACCCTGAATCTCATGCCTCCGTATTTTCTGCAGTAGCCTACGGTGAGGAACCTTATCAAACGCTTTACTGAAATCCATATACACCACATCAACTGCTTTACCCTCATCCACCTGCTTGGTCACCTTCTCAAAGAACTAAATAAGGTTTGTGAGGCACAACCTACCCTTCACAAAACCGTGTTGACTCTCTCTAATCAAATTATTCCTTTCCAGATGATTATACATCCTATCTCTTATAAACCTTTCCAAGATTTTGCCCACAACAGAAGTAAGGCTCACTGGTCTATAGTTACCGGAGTTGTCGCTACTCCCCTTCTTGAACAAAGGGACAACATTTGCTATCCTCCAGTCTTCTGGCACTATTCCTGGAGACAAAGATGACTTAAAGATCAAAGCCAAAGGCTCAGCAATCTCCTCCCTCGCTTCCCAGAGAATCCTAAGATAAATCCCATCCGGTCCAGGGGACTTATCTATTTTCACACTTTCCAGAATTGCTAACACCTCCTCCTTATGAACCTCAAGCCCTTCTAGTCTAGTATCCTGAATCTCAGTATTCTCCTCGACAACATTGTCTTTTTCCTGTGTGAATACTGACGAAAAATATTCATTTAGCACCTCTCCTATCTCCTCGGACTCCACGCACAACTTCCCACTACTGTCCTTGACCGGCCCTACTCTTACCCTAGTCATTCTTTTATTCCTGACATATCTATAGAAAGCATTAGGATTATCCTTGATCCTACCTGCCAAAGACTTCTCATGTCCCCTCCTGGCTCTTCTTAGCTCTCTGTTTAGGTCCTTCCTAGCTAACTTGTAACTCTCGAGCGCCCTAACTGAACCTTCATGTCTCATCTTTACATAAGCCTCCTTCTTCCTCTTGACAAGTGTTTCGACAGCTTTCGTAAACCATGGTTCCCTTGCTCGACCACTTCCTCCCTGCCTGACAGGTACATACGTATCAAGGACATGCAGTAGCTGTTCAAGCTTCACATTTCGATTGTGCCCATCCCCTGCAATTTTCCTCTCCATCCGATGCATCCTAAGTCTTGCCTCGTCGCATTATAATTGCCTTTCCCCCAGATATAACTCTTGCCCTGCGGTATATACCTATCCCTTTCCATCACTAAAGTAAACGTAATCGAATTGTGGTCACTATCACCAAAGTGCTCACCTACCTCCAAATCTAACACCTGTCCTGGTTCATTACCCAGTACCAAATCCAATATGGTCTCGCCTCTCGTTGGCCTATCTACATACTGTGTCAGGAAACCCTCCTGCACACATTGGACAAAAACGGACTCATCTAAAGTGCTCGAACTATAGCATTTCCAGTCAATATTTGGAAAGTTAAAGTCCCCCATAACAACTACCCTGTTGCTTTTGCTCCGATCCAGAATCATCTTTGCAACCCTTTGCTCTACATCTCTGGGACTTTTTGGAGGCCTATAGAAAACCCCTAACAGAGTGACCTCTCCTTTCCTGTTTCTAACCTCAGCCCATACTACCTCAGTAGACGAGTCCTCATCAAACGTGCTTTCTGCCACCGTAATACTGTCCTTGACTAACAATGCCACCCCTCCTCATCTTTTACCATCTTCCCTGAGCTTACTGAAATATCCAAACCCCGGCACCTGCAACAACCATTCCTGTCCCTGCTCTATCCATGTCTCCGAAATGGCCACAACATCAAAGTCCCAGGTACCAACCCATGCCGCAAGTTCACCCACCTTATTCCGGATGCCCCTGGCATTGAAGAAGACACACTTTCAACCACCTTCCTGACTGCCAGTACACTCCTGCAACTTTGAACCTTATTTATGACCTCACTACTCTCAACCTCCTGTATTCTGGAGCTACAATTCAGGTTCCCAAGCCCCTGCTGAACTAGTTTAAACCCTCCCGAAGTGCATTTGCAAATTTCTCCCCCAGGATATTGCTACCCCTCTGGTAATCTATCTTACTCTTCTTTATAGCTTTTTTAGTAGCTTTCAGTTGGCTCCTAAAGATTTCCCAGTCCTCTAGTCTCCCACTAATCTTTGCCACTTTGTATGCTTTTTCCTTCAATTTGATACTCTCCCTTATTTCCTTAGATATCCACGATAGATTTTCTCTCTTTCTACCGTCCTTCCTTTTTATTGGTATAAACCTTTGCTGAGCACTGTGAAAAATCGCTTGGAATGTTTTCCACTGTTCCTCAACTGTTTCACCATAAAGTCTTTGCTCCCAGTCTACCTTAGCTAGTTCTTCTCTCATCCCATTGTAATCTCCTTTGTTTAAGCAAAAACACTGGTGTTTGATTTTACCTTCTCACCCTCCACCTATATTTTAAATTCCACCATATTGTGATCGCTCCTTCCGAGAGGATCCCTAACTATGAGATCATGAATCAATACTGTCTCAATACACAGGGCCAGATCTAGGACCGCTTGTTCCCCCATAGGTTCCATTACATACTGTTCTAGGAAATTATCGCGGATACATTCTATAACCTCCTCCTCAAGGCTGCCTTGAGCGACCTGCTTAAACCAATCGGCATGTAGATTAAAATCCCCCATGATAACTGCTGTACCATTTCTACATGCATCAGTTATTTCTTTGTTTATTGCCTGCCCCACCATAATGTTACTATTTGGTGGCCTGTAGACTACTCCTATCAGTGACTTTTTCGCCTTACTATTCCTAATTTCCACCCAAATGGATTCAATCTTATCCTCCATAGCACCAATGTCATCCCTTATTATTGCCCGGATGTCATTCTTAAATAACAGAGCTACACCACCTCCCTTACCATCCACTCTGTCCTTCCGAATAGTTTGAAACCCTTGGATATTTAACTCCCAGTCGTGACCATCCTTTAACCATGTTTCAGTAATGGCCGCTAAATCATAGTCATTCACGATGATTTGCGCCATGAACTCATTTACCATATTCCGAATACTACGAGCATTCAGGTAAAGTACACTTATGTTGGCTTTTTTACCTCTGTTCTGAATCTTAACACCTCGATCAGTAACCTCTCCTAAGTTATATTTCCTCTTCACTTTTCTCCTAATTTTCCTTGTTGTTGAACCCATAGCTTCATGTAACAACCTGCCGCGTCGCTTACCATTAATGTTTTTACTTCCCGTTTTATTCCTTTTAGTATTACTGGTCCTATTCACTGAGCCCCCCTCAGTCACTGTACCTTGTACTGTCGCTCTTTTTGATTTTTGACTATGGCTTCTCTGCCTTACACTTCCCCCCTTACTGCTTTTTGTTCTGTCCCTGTTTTACTACCTTCCGACTTCCTGCATCGGTTCCCATCCTCCTGCCACATTAGTTTAAACCCTCCCCAATAGCTCTAGCAAACACCCCCCCTAGAAAATAGGTTCCAGTCCTGCCCAGGTGCAGACCGTCCGGTTTGTACTAGTCCCACCTCCCACAGAAACGGTTCCAATGCAGCAGGAATTTGAATCACTCCCTCTTTCACCATCTCTCGAGCCACGCATTCATCCTATCTATCCTGACATTCCTACTCTGACTAGCTCGTGGCACTGGTAGCAATCCTGAGATTACTACCTTTGAGGTCCTACTTTTTAGTTTAACTCCTAACTCCCTGAATTTAGTGTGTAGGACCTCGTCCCATTTTTTACCTATATCGTTGGTGCCTATGTGCACCACAACAGCTGGCTGTTCACCCTCCGTCCCCCAGAATGTCCTGCAGCCGCTCCGAGACATCCTTGACCCTTGCACCAGGGAGGCAACATACCATCCTGGAGTCTCGATTGCATCCGCAGAACCGCCTGTCTATTCCCCTTCCAATTGAGTCCCCTATCACTATAGCCCTGCCATCCTTCTTCCTGCCCAGCTGTGCAGCAGAGCCAGCCACGGTGCCATGAACCTGGCTGCTGCTGCCTTCCCCTGGTGAGCCATCTCCCTCAATGGTATCCAAAGCGGTATATCTATTTTGCAGGGAGATGACCGCAGGGGACACCTGCACTGCCTTCGTACTCTTGCTCTGTATTTTGGTCACCCATTTTCTATCTCCCTCAGTACCTTTCACCTGCGGTGTGACCAACTCGCTAAACGTGCTATCCACAACGTCCTCAGCATCGCGGATTCTCCAAAGTGAGTCCATCCGCAGCCTGGCGGGCCTCTGTCGACAGGGGAAAAGTAGTGGACTGGATTAGTGGGCGGGCCTTATCTGCGTATTGAGGAACCCACTGGGCGTAATAAGAAAAGAAGCCCAGGCAGCGTTTCAGGGCTTTGGCACAGTGGGGACGAGGGAACTCCATGAGAGGGCGCATGCGTTCGAGGTTGGGCCCTATCACTCCATTACGCACTACGTAGCCCAAGATGGCTAGACGGCTGGTGCTAAACACGCATTTTTCCTCGTTGTAGGTGAGGTTGAGGGCGTTAGCGGTCTGGAGGAATTTTCGGAGGTTGGCGTCGTGGTCCTGCTGGTCGTGGCCGCAGATGGTGACGTTGTCGAGGTACGGGAATGTGGCCCGTAAACCGTGCTGGTCAACCATTCGGTCCATCTCCCGTTGGAAGACCGAGACTCCGTTCGTGACGCCGAATGGAACCCTGAAGAAGTGGTATAGCCGCCCGTCTGCTTCGAAGGCAGTGTACTTGCGGTCACCGGGGCGAATGGGGAGCTGGTGGTAGGCGGACCTAAGGTCCACGGTGGAGAAGACCTTGTACTGTGCAATCCGATTGACCATGTCGGATATGCGGGGAAGAGGGTACGCATCTAGCTGCGTGTACCTGTTGATGGTCTGACTGTAGTCTACGACCATCCTCTGCTTCTCCCCTGTCTTCACAACTACCACCTGGGCTCTCCAGGGACTATTGCTGGCCTGGATTATGCCTTCCTTCAGCAGCCGCTGGACTTCGGACCGGATCAACGTCCGGTCCTGGGTGCTGTATCGTCTGCTCCTAGTGGTGACGGGTTTGCAATCCGGGGTGAGGTTCGCAAATAAGGAGTGCGGTTCGACCTTGAGTGTCGCGAGGCCGCAAATAGTCAGTGGGGGTATAGGGCCGCCAAATTTGAATGTTATGCTCTGGAGGTTGCATTGGAAATCCAACCCCAGGAGGGTGGGAGCACAGAGGTGGGGGAGGACATACAACCGGTAATTTTTGAACTCTCTCCCCTGCACCGTTAGGTTTGCGATGCAGAACACTTTGATTGCAACAGAGTGGGACCCCGCCGCCAGGAAAATATTTTGGGTGCTTGGATGAATTACAAGGGAACAGGGTCTTACCGTGTCCGGATGAATAAAACTCTCCGTGCTCCCCGAGTCGATCAAACACGGCGTCTCGTGCCCGTTCACCAGCACCTTCATCGTTGTTGTCTGGAGCGTCCGCGGCCGCGACTGGTCCAGGGTCACCGATGCCAAACGTGGTTGGTGCATCAGATCGTTGTCTTCAGGCAGTGTGGAGCCGTCCACGCTGGGGTCCTTGCCTGTCAGCCAAGGTGGCGGCGTCCATGCATCGCACGCGGTCGGGGGTGGACAAAATGGCCGCTCCCATGGGTCACACGTGGCCGGGGGTGGACAAAATGGCCGCTCCCATGGATCGCACGCGGCCCGTTGGTAGGAAGATGGCGGCGCACGTCCCCCCCTCGTGGTGTCCGGGGTCCAAGATGGCGGCACCCGTTGGCTGCATGTGGGTTGCTGGGGGCAAAAATAGCAGCGGGGCCCCCCCGGGTGGTCTGGGATTCTGGCCGTGCACGCTTGCGGGGGGGGTGGGGGGTGCCGGGGGGTCGGTCGCGGCGGGGGTCCACGGAGCCCAAGGCTGTAGTGCGGTCGGGGGCATAGGCGCAGGTGTTTTGGGAGGCCACGTCGAGGGAGGCTGCAAGGGCCCGTGCCACTGTGAGTCCGAGAGAGTCTTTCTCTAAAAGTCTCTGGCGAATTCGCGATGATGCCAAACCTGCTACATACGCGTCTCTGATCAGGAGCTCCACATGTTCATTCACCGTTACCGCTGGGCAGTTGCAGTTTCTTCCCAGGGTTGTTAGAGCATTGTAGAATTCATCTAGCAATTCCCTGGGGATTTGTCATCTCGTCGCGAGCTGGTAGCGTGCTTAGACCTGGTTGACGGGACGAATGTAGGTCTCTTTCAGCAAGTTGATCGCCGCTGGGAATTCTTCCGCCTCCTCGATGAGTGAGTAGATTTCGGGACTCACCCTGGAATGCAGGACCTGCATCTTCTGGTCTTCTGTTGGTCTGCCGGGGGCCGTTCGGAGGTATCCCTCAAAGCACACCAGCCAGTGTTTAAACGCCGATGTTGCGTTAGCTGCTTGGGGGCCGATTCGCAGGCACTCCGGGGCAATCCGGAGCTCCATATTCCTTTTTAAGTCTGCTCAATAAATTGTAGCATCATCGATCACACACGAGGCGAGACGTAGAGAGCTATATTGAGCAGACCTGTTCCCCAGCAGCTCAGTCACAGAATGCAGCTGCTGGGAGCAAACCGGGTTCTTATACCCCGCCTATCTGGGTGGAGCCCAGTAGGTGGCAGATCCAATCAGGACCCAGCATCTGTCCTCCAATAGCTCCTCGGCATTCATGGTGTACCGTATTACCCCTAATACATACCACCACACAGGGACTGCCAGGTCTGCATGGAGTGCAAACCACACTTCTATCGGCCAGACAGAGCACGCCTGGTAAAGGCCTCATGCCCCTTTGAATGCCTCAGCATTGATTTCAAAAGACCCCTCCCCTCCACTGACCGTAACGTGTACTTCCTCAATATCCTTGACGAGTACTCACGTTTCCCTTTTGCCATCCCATGCCCAGATACGACCTCTGCCACAGTCATCCAGGCCCTGAGCAGTGTCTTCACCTTGTTCAGTTTCCCCACTTACATCCATAATGATCGCGGTTCCTCCTTCATGAGCGATGAGCTGTGTCAGTTCCTGCTTAGCAAGGGCACCGTCTCAAGCAGGACTACCAGCTACAATCCCCGGGGGAACGGACAGGTGGAGAGGGAGAACGTGACGGTCTGGAAGGCCGTCCTTCTTGCCCTATGGTCTAGAGGTCTCCCAGTCTCTCGCTGGCAGGAGGCCCTTCCCAATGCGCTCCAATCCATTCGGCCACTTCTCTGCACCGCTACTAATGTGACCCCCCCATGAGAGGATGTTTGCCTTCCCCAGAAGATCCACCTCAGGGGTCTTGCTCTCGACCTGGCTGACGGTTCCAGGGCCCGGCCTCCGACATGTGAGGACTCATAAGTCAGGTCTCTGGCAGAGAGGGTCCTTCTCCTCCATGTAAATCCTCAGTACGCCTACGTGGCTCACCATGACGGGCGGGAAGACAGTCTCCCTTCAGGATTTGGCACCCGCAGGTTCCCCAGCGACTGTCACCGGCGCGCCCGACTCTATTCATCCCCTCTCCACTACTACTCGACTCGACCCTATACCCCCTTCCCCCATTGCTGCCCACCCGCCTGAGTACACAGAAGCTGTCTTGCTCCCAGACACGCAGGCCTCAACGCTTCAGCCGACTTCGATACCCACACCACAACCGGAACTGAGGCGATCACGGCGGACAATCAAAGCCCCCGTCAGACTCAATCTCTTCACTTCACCCCCGCCGCACTTTTTTTTTAAACAGCGGGTGAATGTGGTGAAACCACTGTGTTGTATTGTGCTTCCACAGTATTACGTGTTGTACAGTTTTGGCTCTGCCCATGGCTTCTCCCCATAGGGCCTAGGTATATACGCTGCGACCTCTCACAGTGCCTCATTCTGGGGCATGCTGCCAACTCTGTTGTAAGTCAATTAGAGCCACAGTTAATTCACTCTGCGTTCTCCGTCTTAATTGATGGCATATCAGATCTATCCTGCGACACTTATTCACCTTCCTGGACAAAATAAACCTCCTAAATATACACAGGGACAGGCAAGAGCTGGTGGTCACCCGACCCAGCGGTGGACCAGTAGAGTGAGGGATAAAATTCATTATGGCAGTTCCACAGGAGAACTCCTCAAAAGGAACTTTTAAAAATAGTTACACGTTCGAATCACTGGGAACAGCGCAGAAGGGCTGGGTTTACCGGACTGGACCCCGGGGGTACATGGCCCACAAGCGAGGCCTGGCATATGTTATATTACTGAAATGTATCACAAATATTACTCATTTGTCTTGCCGATTCGTATTTAACTTGATGATAAACAGTCAAAGTCTTCCAGTTGATGACAAATTATTTATTGAGTAATAAAATAATATACTTGTGAGTTCTTTCACTTTAATACTTTGACTAGTAAGATAATTAACTAAGATTAGATTAAACTAACAATTATGATAATACACTGCACTCTGATCTGTCATGTCTTTACTCTAGCTGCACTACACACACACTAACCTAAAGACAGAGCGGGAAACTCCTTACAGAGTTCCTGTTAGTGTTGCCATCTAGTGATCATCTGACTTTGCTAACTGTACATTAACAAATCATGTAGATACACATACGGATATCACTACAGGATACATGAGCACTGCAGAGCGCTGCTTGGAGTCAGCCCATTACATAATATGTGCATGTAAGACACTTGAACCCTGTCAAATCACAGCAAGGTATTAGTCGATATTCTGCCATTAAAAGAACCTTTCAAAGCCATACAGTTAGGCCCGATCTAGTGGTGTTTCACCACACCAGAGTCAGAGATAATGTCAGGGGGCCTGCTTTGTAGTAGCAGCCACAGCTTCTGAATGCAAATGACGGACTCTTTAACTGTGGGAGAGTTTCACCTCCCAGGAAGGACATCAGGTTACCTATTTGGGGCCTGGTGGGAAGAATCCTTGTACATCGATGAGACACCAGGCAATATAATCATGCAGGCCATGCACAGGGCAAAATAACTCAATCAGGAATACGCCAGTACTCCAAGAAACAACAAGTAAGGGAAGGATCCAGGTAAACCTAGCAATACAGTCAGCCATTAGGATAGGACTCCCCGGGACACACCATTGTTGGGACATGTTCTTACCAGGGTCAGCAGGGTACCAATTGACCAATGGGTGGGAGGTGTTTAGAATGGAGATGACCATTGGCATGGGCGTAATACTGGCATAGGCAACCATCATGTGCTGTCAGCAATGAAAAAGGGACAAAGTTAACATCCCTGTACCCACTCCAGTGGCATCCCTCCAAACCCGGGAAGGGGAAAAATTAATAGCTGATAATTGCAGCAGGATCATTTAGGACACCTTCCATGATCTGGCAGGCCGGCCACCTGAAAGATCCAATTCCGTGTCCTCAACATAAACCAGAAGACAGGAGAGCATCCACGAGGACCGGCAGTGATATCCACAAGATAGAATTTTTTGTGATATTAAATACATGAAAAAGGAAAAATTGAAAAAATGAAGTAATGTCTGTCAGGGACTTTCTTGGGTATGACCAAGAGCCATCGGGGGGGGGGGGGGGGGGGGGGTGTAGTAGGGAAAATTGGAGAATCTGAGGTACCCATGGGACAGCAGGGAAGGGAATGCCTGGAAAGGGTTAAACGTAACAATCTCGAAAACCCAAAATGTGGACAAACGCAAATTAGCATACTAAACAAATGGATATCTCAGGTAACACATTTTATAGCCTACAAATCGAAAATGCTCAGCCTGCCTCCTGAACATCTGGAAGAGGCATTGTGAACCCACCTGTATACATATATTCACCTGAGGAAGGAGCAGCGCTCCGAAAGCTAGTGATATCGAAACAAACCTGTTGGACTTTAACCTTGTGTTGTAAGACTTTTTACTGTGCTCACCCCAGTCCAATGCCGGCATCTCCACATCATGTATCAGGGAAACAGAGCACTGACCACCTGATTACGGGCTGATTGTCTAGAGGACGTTCCTTTGTATTGCAAGGCAGATGGACAAGATGTGTCCACTGAACGATTAAAAGTAGAGTATGTCAGACAATGTATCCACATCATCTAATCAGGGAAGTGACTGTAACCTAATCAAACTGCCGGTATCCCTAATCGATTGTATTGTAGTACTTTGAATCACCTTGCATTCTTTTGAATTAACCCAGACTTATCCAAACTGTATAAGATGTGTAAGACAGCTTTATGGGCCAGAGCGACTTGGACCGACCTGTAGTTAAGACATCTGAGTTTTAGCTCTCCCGCATGCATGTGGCTAATAAAGCTATTTTGTTAAAGTTTATTACGGTTTGAAGAATGCGACTCATTTAATTCCGCTAACAGCTACCATGAGCTAATTTCTATAACTGATGTGCTTTCACATCATTATTGATTCTACTTGAAATAAAAACTTCCGAATAGAAGAAACCTAAACAAAAACTCTCATTTTCCTTCAAACAATCTAGAATAAAATCAGTATAAATCTGCTGTAATATCAGTGTATAAAATTCCATCCCGGGAGCCTACGAGTACTATTTTTACACCAGAATGGTTACAATCTGATCAGAACATTGTCCTACATTGACCTAAATCATTGCTAAGCTGCATTTTTTTAATAGCATAACATGTATATCATGATGCACATCTTATTACTCTGACATTGACAGACTTGTAACTTTTATCAGAGCCATCTTTCTATGAATTGTAATATGATCAGGGAAGCTCAAAGCCAAATTAAAATATGGAACTTGTTATACATGAACAAATCCAGGTCTTAGCGCACGTGCAGAGTAATTCACATATATCTATGTGTCCTCATTAGTGTCTTCTGTGGGAGCGTGTGAACGTTCATTCTTGATTCAGAACAGAAACAACATATGTGACATGGCATGACAGTATCACCAATGGCACAATGCAAAACAGAATGACTATATAAAGAAGTAATCTCCAAGGATAAACACTGTGGAAGCTGAGTTCTTATCTCTTGAGATGTCCCAGATAGGTTTCAAACTGAGAAATTCATTTTTGAAATGCTCCCATTTTCAGGGTTCTTCTGCAAAGTCCTACTTCCATCAGTTAACAGTAGATTAAATAGGTGACACAACCCAAGGGATGTCCTTGGAGAGCTTCCACTTCCTAAGATTGATGCTGGTGTGTTCAACTGTTTTCAGAAATAATTATAAGGGTGTGAGGGATGATTCAGTGGGTATATGCACTGCATACAGAAAGGTATCCTTTTTGATCCAATCCACAATCTGTCTCCATCGCAGCTACAGCAGCAGTGGGAATTGGCCAGAGCGCTCGCAGACTGGGAATGGAAATTCATTTATTACCTAATAACCTTTACTGCGAGTGAATGTGTAGAGGCTTCACTCGAGGAGATGGTGAAATTAAACAGCATTATTGTCATTTGCAATGACTGGTTGATATCTCGACGAGTCTTTGTGAAAATGTCAATTTTGGAATGACTAAACATTTGAATAAAGGTTTGTCCCGAAGGTTGGGCAGATGTGTATAAAAGGTGGATGTGCCACATCGAGCTATTAATATGAAAATCAAACTGATTGGATGTTGTTAGGCAGTTGCTTTAAAATTCTGTATTGCACCTCTTAGAGGAATAAGTGGAAGCCAGCAGAAATTAGAAGAATGGAACCTAGAATGTGGGTTTGCATTGCCACTTTCATATCTACAAAACATTCCAAAATGTTTAACAATCAATTAAGTCGTTTAAAGTGCAGTTTACTCATGTTCCCTTGACCAATATGAAAGTGAATTTCAAACAGCTAGGTCCCGCAAACAACAACTGAGATATGTGACCCTACTAAGTGAGTATTTTGTATGTATCTTTCAAGTCATAGTGAAAGAGAAGGCAGCTGAGATTCTGGTTTGGTGAAAAATTATTAAAGAGTTGGTAATGGAAAAGCTGGCTGTATGTAAAATTGATAAGTCACCAGGACAGGATGGGTTGCAACTGAGGATGCAGAGGGAAATAAGAGTGTAAATTGTAGACACACTGTTGATAACCTTCCAATCCTCCTTATAAACAGCAGTGGCACTAGAACTGGAGAACATTGGTGGTGGGAAAGCTTTTATAAATGATAACCCAGGATAAAATCAACAGTCACTTTGACAAGTATGGATTAATTAAGGAAAGCCAGCATGGATTTATGGCAAATCATGCTTAACAAACACAATTGAGCTTTTGATGTGTGATCGGAAAGGATTGAGGAGGGTAAGGCAGTTGACTAGGTGTATATGGACTTTGAAAAGACATTTAATGAAGTAAGTCGATAGAATAAAAGGGACAATAGCTGCTTAGGTACAAAGTTGTGTCAGTGACAGGAAACAGAGTAGTGTTGAATCATTGTTTTTCAGTCTGGAGAAGGCTATGCAGTGGGATTCAACAAAGAACAATACAGCACAAGAGCAGGCCCTTCGGCCCTCCAAGCCTGTACCAGTCATGATATCACCCTTGGCCAAAACCTTCAGCACTGGCCCCAGGGGTTGCCATGAGGACCACTTCTTTTCTGGATATGAATTAATGACCTAGACTTTGGTGTACTGGGTATAATTTCAAAATTTGCAGATCACACAAAACTTGGCAGTATTGTGAACTGTGAGGAGATTAGTGATCGACTTTAGGAAGACATATGAGCCAGGATTCCCCGAACCTGCGCCGGGTCGGAGAATCCCCAGGGGGAGGCGGGAATCCCGCCCCACTGCCCCGACAATGGCTGCCCTATACTCCGGCGCCGTTTTCGGAGGACGGAGAGATTCCCGCCACGATGGAATGGCCCCCCTGGCGATTCTGCATAGTGGCATGTAAAGTTTTGACCAATCCCGCCGGTGTGAATTACTCACCCCACGCATGGTGGGACCTGGCAGGTAAGTGTGCAGGGGCGATCCTGGGGGAGGTGCGGGGGGATCCAACCCCGGGGGGGGGGGCCCCCACGGTGGCCTGGCCCGCGATCGGGGCCTACCGATCTGCGGGCGGGCTGGTTCCTTGGCGGGCCTTCTTTCCTCTGTGCCAGGCCCCTTTAGGGCTCCGCCGTATTGCCCGCAGGCCTGCGCGGAGAAGGGCACCGGCTGGAGCAGCGGGGACCACTCTGGCGGCAACCTAGTCCCGAGAAAGGTGAGAATTTCTCACTTTGGAGGGCCATTGATGCCTGAGTCATTGGTGCCGGTTTTTCCGCCGGCGTGGGGACATAGACCCATTTTCAGAGAAACCCGCCCATAAAGTTGATGGAATGGCCGGACACGCGGCAGAGGCCAAACTATTTGTATAACATAAAAAGCATAAAGAAAACTTGCTTATGATCCAAAAGTTTGAGGTTGATTAAACACTGTGGAGTACGTTAAATGATTTCAGGAGGCAACAAACAGATGCTTTGGAATCAATAAACTGGTTTTCGATGCAAATTGATGTGAAAAATGTAGTGAGGTACCTGGAATAAAAAAAATAAGGAAAGGGCATATCCACATAATAGAAGAATATTGAAGGGTATGCTGGAACAGGCAGACAAAGCATTTCACATCCATAAGGTGCATTTTTGTACTTGCTGGTGTTACAGTTTGCATAGCTTTCGCAATGTGCTGAGGAAAGTGGAAAAGACAAAAGTGTAAACCCATAATTTCCAAAATTGGAAATCAATAACAGAGGGACATCATCTCAAAATTGTCACTGACAGTGTGAAGAGACTGTCTGGGAGAAATCAGTTTCTGCAGAACATTGTGCAAAGTGCTTTTCCACAGGGAATAATTGGGCCACACAATTGGATCTTGAAAGTAAAGGCCTGATAAACATATAATACAGAGGAGAACAGAAACCTATGCACAGAGATGAGGGCAATGAAATTAGTTGATCTTGCAAAGAGCCAGCTGAGAAAGACCTTTATGGCTTCCTTCTCTGCTGTGAAGTTTTAACTGTTATCGCACGACTAATTTTGTCTGTGTTGTACAATACATGCCTGAAAAATGGATGGAACAATGTGAAATTTAGTCACAAGTCCATGATCCTAAAATAAGCTTTCAATGCATAAAGCAGAAATTGGAAGACAAATTTTCCCTTGGAGTTATCAGGATGTGGAATACTTTGTCACAATCATTGACTGATTCTTTTACTTGAAGGCACTAATTAAAGTAGAAGAAGAGCATAAAATGTACAAGACCGAAATCAAGACAATGGGGTTATTTTGTGGAAAAAGCAGTTTAAAAAAGTACTATGTAATGTTACGTATCAGAGATTACGGGCATAATCTACCGGCTGCGTTGCGCCCAAACAGGAGTGCTCGCGGCCGGTAGATGACGGGAAAAACCTCCCACAGGCGGGAGCTGCTGTGAGCATCCCGATGCTCGGCCTGGCGAGGCCGTCACCACAATAAAACGTTATTTGGTCCACTTAACAAAGCTCCATGAGCTTCTCGCCACAAACCACAGTCCCGCTGGCTGATTCACCCTGACCGCGCTCGCCACCCCCCCTGCTAACAAGGGAGAACAGCCAACTCCACTCAGCTCGCAGCCACAGCGCTGAGATGACCAGCCCTACGATTCAGGCACGCAAACCTGGGCACACTGCTTGAAGCCGTTGAGGCCAGGTGGGATATCCTGTTCCCTCGTGGGCCTCGAAAGGTCAGACATAAAACAGCCAGATGGCCGTCAGCTTGGGAGTTTGACCAGGAGGACTTCCACCAGGCTGCTCATCTGAGTTGGCACCAGACCCTCAACCTGCAAACCCTCAAGAGAATGCACCTAGAACCGCCCACGACCAGCACCGTTCCGTGCCCCGGCACAACCATGTCCAGCAGTGCCACCAACCCTGCCCAACCCCCCTCACCATACGCCCCATACTCCCCACCCCCTCCCCACCTCTCCAAGCCTCCCCAAGCCTCTTCCCCCAACCCCTGAACACCGCTCCATCCCCCCACCCCTGCTATGAACCATGTGTGAGGCTAACAGTGCCCCCTCTGAGCCCCTGTCCCTGCAGGAGTGGTTGGCCCACAACCTGTGGCAGAGGTCTCAAATGGGCGGTGGTGTGCCGAACATCAGAGTTCTCATCCCTTATGTGGGATGGGCCCTGGAGGTCGTGGGGTTGGCCGAGGACAGATCAGTGACCATTGTAGAGGTCAGCGCATAGCGCAGAGGTGAGGATCCACCGGCCCCCTAACAGATGAACTGTCACAGGAAAGTTGCTAATGCCACACAGACTGACCCATCCCTCCCACTGACCTCATATCCATTCTCCCGCAGGACCTGCAGCTGACGGTGCCGGCCCTTCCGTGGTGGCTTCCCCATGCCTTCCAAGGGAACACATTGGAGGAGAGCTCTGAGGATGACACCGTTATCGCGACACAGCTGTCATCCCCACTCTCCAGCACAGAGACACACACCTTGGTGGGCATTAGGAGTGTTCAGGCATCTGGGGCACATTCTGGTGAGCACCTCACAGTTTCTGATGCGCATCAGGTGGAGGCAGGAATGAACAGGCGAGACAACAGTCAGAGGTCTGCTGGATCACAGGATCCAGCTGGGTCCCACTCAGATTCTGAGCCTCTGGACCCAGAGCAAATGCAGATCAGAGACTCACAATGTATGGCACCAAGGTCAACATTGCTATGGTGGCGACCGCAGTGGAGAGCCTGGTGCATGATGTTTGCAAGATGATGGAGGTGTCTAAGGCGTGGGCAGTTGGTGATGGCCATGGCTGTGCACCTCGATAGTGTGTCCCAGTCACTGGGGAATGTCACCCAGTACCAGGTGGATCTTGATGAGCCGCTGTGTGGCGTGTCCCAGTCCCAGATGGGCACAGCAGAGGTGCTAAATAGAATGTCCCAGTCGCAGGTGGGCATTGCCGGGGCCCTGCAGAGCATGTCCCAGTCACTGAGGAGCATTGCCGAGGGCATCGACACCATGCTGCAGACATTGGGGAGCCACCAGGTCTGGCAGATCCAGGTGACACTGGGGCAGCCGGGGCTCACTCCAGCTGCCCCTCCGTCCCAAAGTGAATCCCAGGGTGTTATTGGCATGGACCAAGAGGAGGGAGCGCTGGGTGTCAACCCAGAACCATCCTATAGAGTGGCGACGACAGCAACCAGCTCCCTGAGATTCACCCCGCCCTGACAACGGACCACATCGCAGTCAGCACCCGGTACAGTGTGACACGGTGGGGCATGTGCCACAGGCAGCGCACTCCAGCCCCAGAGATCCTAGAGGACACCCGGTAGGGACATCGAAGGCCATGGGATGTGGCAAGTGGCAGGTTGCCTCCACCTCTGATGTGCATCTTGGGGACTCACCAAGACGCAGTAGTAAAACACGGAAGGCCAAGCAGGTTGAGGATCACTGAGAGGGCAGTGGGTGAAGGGGGGATTGGGGTAACGGGTTAGGGGGTAAGGGAAGGGGGAGGGTGCATTGGGGGCAAGAGGAAGGGTGGTGGGAGGGTTTGGAAGGGGTGGTAAGAAAGGGCTGGGGACACTGGTTCGATTCCCAGCTTGGGTTACTGTCTGTATGGAGTCTGCACGTTCTTCCTGTGTCTGCTTGGATTTCCTCCGGGTGCTCCGGTTTGCGTCCACAGTCCAAAGATGTGCAGGTTAGATGGGTTCTCATGCTAAAATTGTCCTGCGGTGGCCAAACGTTGGGTGCAGTTGCTGGGTTATGGGGATAGGGTGGAGGTGTTGTCTTAGGTAGGGTACTCTTTCAGGGGCCGGTGTAGACTCGATGGGCCGGATGCCCTCCTTCTGCACTGTAAATTCTATGAGTGGGATGGCATGATCGGGAGAGTGGGCAGTTGGGGGCCCTTCTGTTGATGATTAGAATCTATTGACCTCGACCAATATGACGCTTATGACACTTCATTCCGCTATGCGGGCTGAATGCCAATTCCATGCCCATCTCCCTGGGCATGGAGGTCCTGGACTCAACTCTCCTGCCCTCATGCCCCCACGTCCCCACTCCCCCTGGCAGACCACGCGCAGATGATGGGTGTGAGCGAGCACTCAGCAGACAGGCAGGGATCAGTCTATGGCATAGATTGAGGAGTACTGGCGCTCTGCCCTCTGCGGGTTATCATCATCCCCCTGCCCTTGTCCATGACCCACTGTCAGTGCCGACACAGGCCCATCACCCTTGATGGGAAGGTGGTGGGGGGAGGGAGGGGGAAGGTAAAGGCGGGGTGAGGGGAAGGGAGGGGAAAGGCAGAGGGGTGGGGGAGGGGGTGGGAAGGAGGAATGGATGGGAAGAGGGGGAATGACGGATGAGGCCATGTCCTACGTGAAGTGGGCAAGGATGAAGGCCTCCCTGGGGCTCTGGGCTTGCTAGACCCTCGCCGTTCCCACCTGTACCCCATCCTCTGGCTGGTCCTGCATGATCACCCTGGGCTCGACCTCCAGCCCCTCTTGGCCTGGCATCTCTTCGTCCTCATCTTCATCCTTGGATTTTTTTCCAGGTTTAGAGTACCCAATTCACTTTTTCCAATTAAGGGGCAATTTAGCATGGCAATCCACATACCCTGCACATCTTTGGGTTGTGGGGGCGAAACCCACGCAAACATGGGGAGTATGTGCAAACTCCACACAGACAGTGACTCAGGACTGGGATCGAACCTAGGACCTTGGCGCCATGAGGCAGCAATACTAACCACTGCACCACCATGCTGCCCTCCTCCTTGGAGGTGACCACATATTCCTCCCCCTCCAACCCGAGCACAACGCCCAACGGCTGCACCCTACCAGGTTGTGGGGGAAGACACAACAGACCACCACAAAGCAGGTGCCCATGTGGTGGGTGTATTGCAGGGCACCACCAGAGTGGTCGAGGCATTACTTTGTATTTTGAAGAGTCTGATGCACCGCTCAATATCGGGTGGCCGCATGAGCCTCGTTGTATCGGATCTCCACATCTGCCATCAGCCTCCGTACCGGCGTCATTAGCAAGGCCCTCAGCGTGTACCTCTTAACCCCCAGGAGCCAAGCAGCCATCCTGGGGTGGTCCTCAAAGAAGCCAGGCGTGACCAACTGCCCCAGGTTGAGACTGTTGTGCACACTGCCCGGAAAGCCTGCATGATCTTCATGTGGTGGTCGCACATGAGCTGGATGTTCAGGGAGTGGAACCCCTTCCTGTTGATGTAGGGCACTCCCAAACAGCCTGGTGAGCGCAAGGCAACATGCATGGCATCCACTGCACCCTGGACCTGGTGCATCCCGTCGATGGCAGAGAATCCTGCTGCCTGGGCACCATTTTGGCCGGGCATCTTCTGAGGATCACCGGATCTGCCCATACTTATATTTGAGTGCCATGTCACATGACCACTGTCTCAAGACCACATGATGGATCTGTACAGCCACCTGCAGGTTGAAGGTCACACCACCAACTATCTACAATAATGTTTACAGGCATATCACCACACCCAGGTGCAAAGGCGAGTGTCAAGGTACCACCCTGCCTTGTCCCTGACCAACTGGAGCCTCTAATGGCCTGCAAAACCCCCCTGGGGTGTCATCACACCTAGACCACGCTTGTGGAAACCAGTGCTAAGTGGCACCCTGGTGGAGTCTCGTAGACACGGCCTAGTGGCTTATTTAAATCTGCAGATCTGGAACTCGCCCTGTGAGGGTGAGATCCATGTCACGCTGGGCGGAGCAAGTTGGGTGTTTCGCGATCAGCCCGGTGCAAACCCCGATTTGGGGTTCGCGCACAATTCACCCATTGCGCACACTGTGGCGGAATCATGCCCAACATGTAGAATTAGCCCGTGTAGGGCAAGGAAAGCTGAATGGCTTCCTTCTGTTCAAAAAAGATACAGAACCTAGTTTTATAAATTTGAGTCCCTGGTACACAGTTGCCTGTCCCAAAGAATCCCATTGGGAATTTGGTGTCAGAATCAATACGGCCTGCAGAATGTTCCATCCATCAAGACCTTTATTGTGCCAAACGACAGAGATGCATTTCCCACATGCAGAGCTCTGCAAATTTGTTAGAGCTGCCCTGTGGTGCCTGTTACTGCACAGAACAGGGATGCAGGTTCCAAAAGTAGAGCCTCTTTCATCAAAGGAGCTATTAATACGCCTTCCCCTATGGAATCCAGCCTTATGACTAAGAATGGAAAAGAACATATGTGGTTCTGAAACTTCACCAGCTTTTTCGATAAATATAAACTGATGATTATTCCATAGAATAACCAAATTCATCAGAAGCATCTTGTGGTATAGTATGGGATTGACCATACATATATCGATGTAATATATATATATATATGTATATAACTTGAACACAGCCCTTTGTTCTTTGTATGATCCCGTGGAGAATTTGTTTCACTTGCGACTAGCAAACTCACTGAAAGCATAAAAATCATTAAGGAGGGGAGGCTGTGAAGGAGTAGTAATGTCACCTATCAAGATGAAGGAGAATAAAGCACAAAATTACACACAAAATATTATAATTTAAATTAGGCCTCAGCTTTTTTTTAAATGGACACCAAAACCACAAGCTGAATTATCATAGAATCATAGAATTTACAGTGCAGAAGGAGGCCATTCGGTTCATCGAGTCTGCACCAGCTCTTGGAAAGAGCACCCTGTTTAAGCCTGCGCCGCCATCCTATCCCCATAACCCAGTAACCCCACCTAACCTTTTGGACACTAAGGGCAATTTAGCATGGCCAATCCACCTAACCTGCACATCTTTGGGCTGTGGGAGGAAACCGGAGCACCCGGAGGAAACCCACGCACACACGGGGAGGATATGCAGACTCCGCACAGACAGTGACCCAAGCCGCGAATCGAACCTGGGACCCTGGAGCTGTGAAGCAACTGTGCTAACCACTGTGCTACCGTGCTGCCCCTAATAAGAGACAATGGGCTGGATTCTCCGAAATCGCGTTCGGCGACGGGGTGGAGAATCCGTTTTGACACCAATATTTGGAGCGGCGCAGGTTTTTGTATTCTCCGCCCCCTGAAAAGAGGCGTTCTCTAGGAGTACGCCGTGCCGATTATCAACTGCCTCAGGCCATTGACTGAGGCCCGCCTCGCGAGGCTCCGTCCCTGACCAGCTGAGTTCCCAACGGCGTGGGTTACGTGTGCTCACGCCATTCGTCAACTCAGCGTGGCAGCTGCGGACTCAGTCCGGGGCCGCCACAGTCGGGGGAGGGCTGATCCGCGGGCAGGGGGGGTTTCATTCAGGGCCGGGGGCACTGTGGGCAGGTGGCTCGGGGCACATGAGCGGCCGGGGGGGGCACTACTTTTGCGGTCCGGGTCCGTGTGCTGAGTTTGCCATGGAGCACAGCGCGGCCGCTGCAGGAAGTGCTGAGGGCTGTATTGGCAGCTAGAGTGACGAACTGTACGCTGCCTCCCTGCGAGCCCACGCCAGTGTGGGGACTTAGTCTCCAAAATGGAAAATCCAGCCCAATGTTTGCCCACCCTGCTTCCAGACAAGGTACATCTAAGGCACATAGAAACTACTTACCATCTCCAGCAGAAACAATGGGGCATAAGGGATATGCATATCATCTCAAAAGGAGATCCTGTGACTAATGCCCACATAATCATTTTGTGGATTTGCTTTGCAACAGAATTCTTACAGTGCAGAAGGAGGCCATTTGGGCCATCGAGTCTACACTGACCATCTGAAAGAGCACCCTACCTCGGCCCCACCCCCGCCCTAACCCGTATGCCCATAACCCCACCCATCCTGCAGATCTTTTGACATCAAGGGACAATTTACCATACCCAATCCACCTAACCTGCACATCTTTGGACTTTGGGAAGAAACCGGCACGCCCGGGCAAACCCACGCAAACACGGCGAGAAAATGCAAACTCCAAACAGAGAGTCACCGAACGTCAGAATTGAACCCAGGTCCCTGGTTCTGTGAGTCAGCAGTGTTAACTACTGTGCCACTGTGCTGCCCATATTCCCACTTAGAATATACAAATAATGGGTTAAAAGCCAACTCAAAAGTTGACCCACTTTCTATCTGTGTATTCTCTGAGAGGCCAAGTGCTGGAGGTTTTTCACATTGAAGGTATGTAGAACAGTAACAGAAGCAGCCAGCAACACCCCTGCAAAATAACCATGTTTGCAGGTCTCGCTCTCTCTGGCTTTCTGTTGTGGAAGTCATTCCAGTCAGCAAAAGACGACAGCTGGAAAGAGAACTGTGAGGCTTCAGGAATCACTAAACCAAGTATTTGCCTGCTGAAGTCTGTGATGATATGCAGAAAGCAAGTCTATACATAATGTTATGCATGACCTCCGACCACTAGATGGCAGTGTAATCACACCATGTGACCCTGTGGTTGGGGAGTTGGGAGTAGGTCGTGTTGGCGGATAGATGTATTTTGCAGTAGCTCTACAATAGTTAATTAATGTTAGTAGTTTATTATTTTGTTTATCCTAGTTATCTTATCACACAGTTGTTTCATAATAAATTACTGAAACTAAATGTTCTCTATTCGTCATTCACTTCGGCCAGACTACAGAACATGACATGGTACTAGGGTTGATGATTTACTAAGAACTCAAAGATTCTGTATGAAAAAATCCGAACCATTAAAGATAACTTTGATGGGAAAGGAAGGGAAAGGAAGAAAACACATTTTTGCTACTAACCTTGCAAGTTCCTGGCATCTGGTGCTGAACGCGCGGTAAAACTTCGAAACCTGGGATGGTAGGTATCAAGGCACCTCAAAGGCTTTGGATTACTGGTAACGTAGATGAGAATTGGAGGGTGCTTAAGCAGCGGTTTAAACTCTATGTTGCGGCCCTTTGTCTGCAGGAAAAACCCAATGAGAGGCATATCACGTTGCTGCTCACTGTAGCAGGTCCCCCAAGCAATTGAAATTTTCAACATTTTTGTCTTTGAATTGAGGCTGACAGCAAAAGCTTCGACAAAGTTCTTGAACAATTCGATCGGCATTACTCCCCTAAAGAAAATGAAACCTTTGAGCGCTATATATTCCGAGCACATACCCAGAATGCGGGAGAAGCATTCGATAGCTTCCTCACTGACTTGTGATTGAAGGCGCAGTCGTGCAACTTCAGCACACTCCAGTCGTCAATGTTACGCGATCAGATTGTTTGTAGAATCTCCAAAGATAAAGTGCACGAGCGACTTTTGTGGGAAACAGACCTGCAACTCGAAAGTGCGATTCAAATATGTCACACTAGTCAGCTTGCAGCAAGGCAGCTCAGCACGTTCAATCTCCGGCATTTTGGCATGAAACAGAAGAGGCAGCAGACGCCATTAGTGTGGTCATGCAGCCAAATAAGAAATATGCTCCCTGTGCGGGTGCCATTTTGAGCAGCCAACCCGATCCTCCATTTTATGTCAGCGATGTGGCAAACGGCATTTGCCACGCCAATGCCCTGCTTATGGAAAAACATGTGCCAACTGTAATGTCAGAAATCATTTTGCAATCCAGTGTTATTCAAGGATAAGGCCAGAACAAGCAAAGATTATCAGCATCATTGATAATAAAGTGTGCCTAGAGGACACATTCTTGGTGGTCTTGATGCAAAGACAGGGAGACTCAAGTCATACCAAGCAACAATTTATTTGTCTCAATCGGCAGCAATAGTGAACTGAAGGCAGATAATCATAAGGATAAATGGATAGTGGCATTAAAGATAAACGGCACAGTAATAACAAGTCAAGCTCGGCACCGATGGGATCAACCTCATCAACCTGTCCGATGTAAGGAAAAATGCAAGTTGAACCAAAAATAGTTACCAGAACGGTATTGTTAAGAGATACAATGGTAATGAAATCTTGTCATTAGGAGCATGTGAGCTTGATGTCAATGTAAAAAACAAAATTCACAAGTTGAAATTTTATATGGTGGCGGCGGAATCTTTAATTGAAGTTGAGTCTTGTGAGGAGCTGCAGCTAGTCCAATGAGTTTACAGTGCAGACAGTGCTGCAACAGGCCTTCATCCCTCAGGGGACTCCTTACTGAATGATTTCCCTGAAATTTTCCAAGGTTTTGGTACATTACCATATGCGTGCAGGATTCAATTAAAGGAAGATGCGAAGATTGTGATTCATGCTCCGAGACGTGTGCCAGCGCCATTAAGGAATAAACGAAAGGCAGAGCTAGAGAGAATGACTGCCTTGAGTGTCATTCAGCATATTGAAGTCCCCACAGACTGCGTTAATTCTATGGTCTGTGCAAAGAAGCGCAATGGGGCCTTAAGAATCTTCATGGGTCCGAAGGATTTGAATCTCAATGTTAAAAGGGAACACTACCCTATGCAAAAAGGGAGGAGATAATGTGTGAAATGGCAGGAGCAACCTGTTTCAGCAAATTGGACGCATCACAAGGCTTCTGGCAACTGAAACTAGATAGAGAAAGCACTAAATTGTACACATTCAACACACTCTTTGGGAGATATTGCTTTTTCATCGTGCCATGGAGCATATAGTTGAGGGAATTCCTGGGTCCGTGTCTATGTGGATGACATTATTATTTGGGGGTCGACTCGGGAAGAGCATGATAAACGGCTTCTCAGGACCCTAAAAAGTATCGAGAAAAACGGTCTGAAGTTGAACAGGGCAAAATGACCTTCCTGGGAGATCAGCGGTGGGATTCTCCGACCCCCTGCCGGGTCGGAGAATCGCCGGAGGTCGGCATGAATCCCATCCCCGCCGTCCTCCAAATTCTCCGGCACCCCAAAAATCGGCCCGGCGTGAGTTGCGCCGCCCGCCTCGGAGAATGGCAGGGTCCGGCGCGACTCAATGGGTCCCGGGGCTGCCCGAATTCTCCGGCCCGCGATGGGCCGAAGTCCCGCCCATCTTTTGCCAGTCCCGCCGGCGTAAATTGGAGTAGGTCCTTACCGGCGGGACCTGGCGGTGCGGGCGGCCTCTGGGGTTCTTGGGGGGGGCGTGGGGGGATCTGGCCCCGGGAGGTGCCCCCACGGTGGCCTGGCCCACGATCGGGGCCCACCGATCCGTGGGCGGGCCTGTGCCGTGGGGGCACTCTATCCTTCTGCACTGGAGGCTGTACCGGTCCGCCATTCCCGGTGCGGAAATGAAGCCCTCTGCGCATGCGCGGGAATGACGCCAGTACATGCTGGCGCTCCCGCGCATGCGCCCTTCAGCGCCGGTTGGTGTGGCGCTAAGCCCCTTTCCCGCTGGCCGGCGGGACGCTAACCACTCCGGGGCGGGCCTAGCCCTTGAAGGTGCAGAGGATTCCGCACCTTTGGGGCGGCCCGACGCCTGAGTGGTTCACGCCACTCCGTCCCGCCGGAGATGCCAGCCCCGCCGATTACGTAAGAATCCCGCCCAAGCTGTCCGCACAAGGTGTCCAGTCCGATCTAGACAAGATAAGGGCAATTCTGAAAATGCCAAGCCCTACGGATAAAAAAGGCATTTTGAGAATGCTAGGCATGATAGATTTTGTGGCCAAGTTTATTCCCAACTTGGCAACCAAAATGGCACATCTGAGGGAGGCCGTAAAGAAAGCTGTACTATTCCAGTGGTCCAGCAAGCATGGACAAGAGTGGCAGCACTGCAGGTTTCGCTCACCAACGGCGCCAGTTCTCACGTTTATTGACCCAGCAGAAAATACAAAAATACAAAAATCCCAACCGATGCATCAAAAGATGGTTTGGTGGCAGTGCTACTCCAGCAGGATCTCTAAGGTGACTGGCTGCCAGTGGCGTATGTGTCCAGGGCGATGTCCGACACTGAACCAAGATACGCACAAATCGAAAAAGAGTGCCTCGGGCCAATTAATGGGCTGACCAAGTTCCATTTTTAAGTGTATAGACTTCAAACATTCATTGTGGAGACTGACCACAGGCCACTAGTCACCATCATAAAATAAATCTGAGTGAGATGTCCCAAGGGTTCAGGGAATGATGAAGTTGCAACGTTATGACTTTGAGTTGATGTATATGCCTGGAGAACTGTGAAACATGCCAAAGATTTCAATGCAGGCAGAGCAAGGAACCTATGCAGATGGGCGAGACTGTCACAGCTCTCTGGCAGAAGGTTGGCATGGACGTTTTCCATTGAAAATGAAAATGGGCAGGGGAACACATTTGTCATGGGGGTCTCACTTGCTCACCCTCCGCCGACCTCCACCTCGGTGACATCCCTTTCCTCCGGGCCGCCGACCACACCCAGTGCCCTCTGCTTGGGCATGGTGATGGGCCGCAGGTCTGCTGGTCCCTTTCCGGTCTTCTCCCGCTCCCGGCGGTTGTGCACGGCCTTCTCCTGCGGGGTGGGGAAAAGACAAACAAGACACGGTTAGATGTTCCGATACATGCAGCCTAGGGATTGGGTAGATGACCATGGCGGCTGGCATGTGGGGTACAGTGAGGATCCGGCCGCCCCGGGGGCGGGGGGGGGGGGCGCCGGGTTAGGGATGTGTGTGGGGGGGGGTTTAGTGCCAGGAGCACAGAGCAGCCAAGTCATCCTGACTGCCCTGAGGAGGTTGGGGAGCTTCTTCAGGCACTCCTGGCCAGTCGGGGCGACGTTGCTCACGTCGCTGACCGCCTCTGCTATCTGCGCCCAGGCACAGCGAATGGCGGTGCCTGCCGGCCTTCCTCCTGGGCCAGGGTACAGGTTCATCCACCTCTCCTCCACAGGGTCCAGGAGGGTCTGCAGCTCAGCATCCCTGAATGGCAGCGCTGCTCTCCTTCCAGCCATCTTGTTGACTGGGACAGTATGTGTGGGGAATGGGTCCTGCGGCGTGTGAGCTTCATGTGCACCAATCACGCACCCGCCGAATCTGGCACCATTTTGCATGGAATTGATTGCATTCCATGTGGCGATGATGCTAGCCCATTTAGAGTAGCTGAATCGGTGCACCTGTTGCGCTGTTTTTCCTGTCGCAAAACGCCACTGTTCTCACGCCATTGTCGGCACTTAGCCTCAAAATCGGAGAATCCAGCCCGTCATGTTTCCCAGTTGCCGTATTTGGTAGCAGCTATTCCAGCATCAATAAATATCCTAAGCTGTGGTCAGAAGATACAAGAAAAAGAAATGCTGGATATACTCAGCAGGCCCGACAGCATCAGTGGAGAGTGAAACAAAAAATCACAGAGCTTTCAGCATTGGGAAGGAAATGTTTCAAATTGTTTCTAGTTCCATGATTAATGGATTTTAATCAGTTTGTCTCAATTTGAAACTAATGTCCAGCCCTCTTGTTGGGAAAAGGATAACATAGATTTTCTTTAATTGTTTCAGCTGCAAGGTTTCTCTTTGAAAATTAATTTCGAAAAGTCTGTTGTGTCCAGTGAAATCCAGCGTTGCATTAGCCACTTTTACAAAAAAAAAGTGACATTCCTGCACATTTTCACCAATTATTTTCTGACAAAATGTCTGCATATTGTCCCTTTAACATATACAAATGGGAATATAAATTCAACTTAAGGAAGGAGACAGTGCTAGGATAGTACTTTGCTCTCAGAAATTATTCATGACTAATATTTCACAGGTTATTTGGAGAAGACTGCAGGCTTTTGTAATCTCAGCATTAGCTGGATCTGGGTTGGGGAATTGACTGAGCTAAAGCAAATTGTAAATCCATTTGTTGGAAATAACACTTATCTGCCCTGCAATAAATTAGTCAAATAACTCACCACTTAAAGTGTCAATATGTTTTCAATCCTTTTCTATCAATCAACTGAAAACCTCTCAGGTTGACTTAAAAGGCTGGCAGCTACCGAATACACTATTTTGATTTAATTATGGCAGCATTTAGAATGCATTTGCACTGCTGTTGTACTGATGTGAGCAAACAATAAATTTCAACTTTGTGTCAAATCAATATGATGTGTAACTGCGAACCGTGTTGCTAAATAATACTCATAATTTACTTGCCCTATTTTCACATTGATATATCCATCCAGATGTTCATGACTGTTAAAGTGACTGGGGCAATATATGAAAACATTTATAATCCAATGAAATCATGCAAATTAACCCATAGAATTGGTTAATTGCATGTTGTACATAGCAGCCTGATTTTTAGAAACTCTTTTGATGTCTGGGTGCTTTAGCTCAGCAGAGTTACGTATCGTTTTATTCCTTATTCAATCATTTGTATGTATGACAATCAAATGCTTGATAGGTCCTGCTGAGAAGGTGACAGTCAAAGTAAAATTCTGAATGAGAGAATTGATTTTGATTTTAGTAGTGATGGCAACACACTTCTAATTTCAATAGTCAGGAGTCAGGAAGCCAACTCAAACATAAAATACCATCTACAAGCAGAGGTTAGGTTATAGAACCATAGAATCAAATCCCTAAAGTGCAGAAGGAGGCCATTCAGCCCATCGAGTCTGCACTGACCCTCAGAAAGAGAACTTCACCCACGCCCACTCTCCCACCCTATTCCAATGACCCTTTAACCTAACCTACACATCCCTGGACACTAAGGTTTTACATCATAGAACAATTGAATCCTTACAGTGCAGAAGTAAGTCATTCGGCTCATTGAGTCTGCACTGACCCTCTGAAAGAGGACCCCACCCTGCCCTATCCCCATAACCCACCGAACTTGCACATATTTGGACTGTGGGAGGAAACCGGAGCATCCGGAGGAAACCCACGCAGACATGAGGAGAATGTGCAAACTCTACAGTCACCCAAGGCTGGAATTGAATGCAGGTGGAACTGTGAGGCAGCTGTGCTAACTACTATGCCCACCACGGCACCGTGCCACCCCTTGATCAATGATCTACAAATCCAACTCTGTCAATGATTTCAGCGCATCTGTTTTATTTTCTGTTTTCATATCTGACATTTCATTGCAGAGATTAGCCTCAACAATTCTTATCTTTCAGCACCAAAAATCTCTCTTAACCTCAGTTCCAGTCATACTTCCATCCTTAGGACTCCACTCAATCAAAAAATACTAGTCTGGGGCTTTCAGTGAACTACATTGCCTGGCCAACAAATGTTGAGCAAAGAACCAGAACCGACTGACCTCCCTGACATCAATTCCGTGTGGAAAGCCAGACTCCTCATATGTAACTCTCTATATAACCATTACTGAAGCATTGATCAATGTTATAATGTTTCCAACATCTTCATCAGCAAAACATCAATGCATCAAGAACCAATATATTTCTACCTCACAAAAGCAAAGTACTGAAGATGTTGAAAATTAAAATATAGAAAATCCTGGGAAATACTTAGCAGGTCAGGCAGCACCTATGGGGAGAAACAGAGGGTGTGATTCAACTAAATGGGGACAAAGTCCCATAATGAGCACATTTAGTCACGTGTTTCCCGATGCTCCCAGCACCGAGGAACACATGGCTATACAACACCACTCGCATTAAATAAGGGGCATCAGTGGGGAATGCGTGGCTGTAGCCACGCCAAGCCCCATCGCTACACCAAGGAGCACCAGTCGCCAGAACACCTCAGTGTAGCGAGAGAGCGAGAGGCCATTTTTGAATGGCGTCACGATCTCCGAAGTCCCCGACACGATCCTCAACTCCCACAAGCTCCATCGCACTGTGGGAGGGTCCCTGCCCCCCCCAACATCCACACAGGGCACCCCAGCCTGATTGCATCTGTGCAAAAGATGCATGCTTGGCAGTGCAAACATGGCATCATGGCAGTGCCCTTGTCAGCCAGCAGTGCCACCTGGGCATCTTGGCAGTGCCAGGTTGGCACCCAAGTCGCACTGCCAGGATGCCAAGCTGTCAGTGTCAGGATGTCCAGGTGGCACCAGCAGTGCCAGGGTTCCACCGTGCCAAAGGGCATGCACGTGGGCCTCCAATCACCTGGGTACTCCCATGAGTGCCATTCTGACTGGTTGTGAGGACCAGTGCTGAACCGGCACTGTCCGAGGTCTCCAAGGGAAAGGGGATAGATCCCAATGCCTCGAGTAGCTCAGGAAACTTCATATTAAAGTAAGACTAGATTTGCGGGATTTACATTACAACATCTTGCGAGATCGCCTTAGATTTTGCGAGGTGTTGCGAGCCGGGTAGATCCCGGGAGCGGGGTCTCCCAACTGCCGTTCTGGCGCAGCGTGCCCGTTGGATCGTGCCCATTGTTTTTCAGATATTGCAATCAAAATATTACAAATTTTGAGCATATGAAATGGAAGACGGGAGGAAGGACAAATGGGTAGACCTGTGATAGGGTGGAGGGCAAGGGACAGTAAATGAAAAAAGTTTATGTTGTAAAATAACCAAAAGAAATTATGACGTGTAAAGTAAAGAAGTAAAAAGCATATCTAGTTGAGGTGTGACTCGCTGCATAGCAGCCAGCCAAATGCAAAGCAAAGGAATAATGTCAGGAAAAATAAAAAAACTGAACCAACAAACAAAATGGAGATAAAAGTTGTGACTGAAAATTGTTGAACTCATTGGTGAGTCCAGAAGGCGAGACAGTGTTGTAGCACAAGCAATCACTCACGAGACAAGATAAGAAGGGGTCAATTGATGGCTTTATTATGCAGACTTGTTCCCCAGCAGCACAGTTACAGAATGCGGCTGCTGGGAGAACCCGGGCTCTTATACTCCGCCTTACTGGGTGGAGCCAGTAGGCGGCTGATCCAATCGGGACCCGGCGTCTATCCACCAATAACCTCTCGGCATCACAGGGTACCATAATACCCCTAATGCATAACACCACATTCACCCCTTGTTAAAAAAGAACCCGGCGGGGGTAGTGGGCCGTATGGTGGTAGGGGTTTACAGAATCGGTACCTGGGATGCCACTAACACAGCGGCTATGCTCCGATATCAAACTACTAGCACTATTTACAATGCCGCTTTTACTGGGCAACTGAATTATTTACAGGGGCATTTCTTGCTTTGTTATAATGATACAATGAGTCGAATGGGTGCCCTGGTTGTCCTCCCCGATGGTCTCAGCCCCGGCAGTGATGCAGGCGCTGGCTCGGGCACCGTCATCTCTGGGAGCTTGGCGATGTCTCTTTCTGATTCACTACCCCTAGGCGGGGCCGTGGGAATGACCGTTACACCCAGGAAGGGGGCGGCTGTAAGGCACGCCGGTGGGAGGAAGGGGGTGATTGGTGTTGGGGGGGGGGGTAGATCTGGCGGGCGCCAGGTCCCGCAGAGAGACCGTGTCCTGTCGGCCGTCGGGGTAGTACTGAGGGTTCGCATGGAGGAGGTGAACCCTCTCGACCAACGGGTCCGATTTGTGTACCCGCACATGTTTTCAGAGCAGGATGGGTCCCGGGGCTGCCAGCCAGGTCGGGAGTGACGTTTCGGAGGAGGACTTCCTAGGGAAGACAAGGAGGCGTTCGTGAGGTGTTTGATTTGTTGTGGTACACATCAGTGACCGGATGGAGTGAATGGCGTCCGGGAGGACTTCCTGCCAGCAGGGGATTGGGAGATTTCGGGACCGTAGGGCCAGCAGGATGGTCTTCCAGACCGTTCTGTTCTCCCTCTCTACCTGTCCGTTACCCCGAGGGTTGTAAATGGCCGTCCTGTTCGAGGCAATGCCCTTGCTGAGCAAGAATTGATGCAATTTGTCGCTCATGAAGGAGGACCCCCTATCGCTATGTATGTAGGCGGGGAAACCGAACAGTGTAAAGATGGTGCAGAGGGCTTTAATGACCGTGGCCGCGGTCATGTCGGGGCAGGGGATGGCGAATGGGAAAAGGGAGTACTCGCCAACCACGTTCAGGAAGTACATGTTGCAGTCGGTGTAGGGGAGGGGGCCTTTGAAGTCCAGACTGAGGCGTTCAAAGGGACGGGAAGCCTTTATCAGGTGCACTTTATCTGGCTTGTAGAAGTGCGGCTTGCACTCTGTGCAGATTTGGCAGTTCCTGTGATTCTTCTGACCTCTTCGATGGAGTAGGGCAGGTTGCGGGTCTTCACGAAGTGATAGAACCGAGTGACCCCCGGGTGGCAGAGGTCCTCGTGGAGGGTTCGGAGGCGGTCCACTTGTGCGTTGGCACATGTGCCGCAGGATAGGGCATCAGGAGGCTCATTTAGCTTCCCAGGATGATACAAGATCTCATAGTTATAGGTGGAGTTCGATCCTACACCGCAAGATATTGTCGTTCTTGATCTTGCCCCGCTGTGCATTATCGAACATGAAGGCAACCGACCGTTGGTCAGTGAGGAGAGTGAATCTCCTGCCGGCCAGGTAATGCCTCCAATGTCGCACAGCTTCCACTATGGCCTGGGCCTCCTTTTTCACTGAGGAGTGGCGGATTTCTGAGGCGTGGAGGGTGCGTGTGAAAAAGGCCATGGGTCTGCCCGCTTGGTTGAGGGTGGCCGCCAGAGCTACGTCGGACGCATTGCTCTCGACTTGGAAGGGGAGGGACTCGTCGATGGCGTGCATTGTGGCCTTTGCGATATCCGCTTTGATGTGGCTGAAGGCCTGGCGGGCCTCTGTCGACAGGGAAAAGACAGTGGACTGAATTAGCGGACGGGCCTTGTCCACGTAGTTGGGGACACACTGGGCGTAATAAGAGAAAAAGCCCAGGCAGCGTTTCAGGGCCTTGGAGCAGTGAGGGAGGGGGAACTCCATAAGGGGGCGCATGCATTCCGGGTCTGGGCCTATAACTCCGTTTCGCACTACGTAGCCGAGGATGGCTAACCGGTCGGTGCTAAACACGCATTTCTCCCTGTTGTATGTGAGATTCAGGGCGTTTGCGGTCTGGAGGAATTTTTGGAGATTGGCGTCGTGGCCCTGCTGGTCGTGGCCGCAGTTGGTGACGTTATTGAGATACGGAAACGTGGCCCGCAATCCGAACCGGTCAACCATTCGGTCCATCGCCCATTGGAAGACCGAAACCCCATTAGTGACGCCGAATGGAACCTTTAAAAAGTGATAGAGCCGCCCACCTGCTTCAAAAGCAGTAGATTTGCGGTCGCTCGGGCGAATGGGGAACTGGTGATAGGCGGACTTAAGGTCCATCGTGGAAAAGACCGTGTACTGTGCAATCCGATTGACCATGTCGGATATGCGGGGGAGAGGGTACGTATCCAGCTGCGTGTACCTATTGATGGTTTGACTATAGTCTATGACCATCCTCTGCTTCTCCCCGGTCTTTACAACGACTACCTGAGCTCTCCAGGGACTATTGCTGGCCTGGATTATGCCTTCCCTCAGCAGCCATTGGACTTCTGACCAGATAAAGGTTCGGTCCTGGGCGCTGTACCGTCTGCTCCTAGTGGCGACGGGTTTGCAATCCGGGGTGAGGTTCGCAAACAGGGAAGGCGGGTCAACCTTGAGGGTCGCAAGGCTGCAGATAGTGAGTGGGAGTATATGGCCGCCGAAGGGAAATGTTAAACTCTGGAGGTTGCACTGGAAATCCAACCCCAGGAGTGTGGCAGCACAGAGGTGGGGGAGGACGTAAAGCCGATAGTTCTTGAACTCCCTCCCTTGCACCATGAGGTTCGCGATGCAGAACCCTTTGATCTCTACAGAATGGGATCCTGCTGCCAGGAAAATCTTTTGATTACTCGGGTGGATCGGAAGGGAACAGCGTCTTACCGTATCGGGATGTATAAAACTCTCCGTGCTCCCAGAGTGGATCAGGGAGTTTACCCGTTTATGAATACCGTCGTTGTTGCCGTTTGGAGCTTTCGGGGCCGCGACTGGTCCAAGGTCACCGAAGCCAGTCGCTGTTGCTGCATTGAGGCGTTTTCCTCAGACCCCGTAGGGCCGTCCATCCTGGGGTCATTAGCCGTCAGCCAAGATGGCGGCGTCCACGGGTCGCACACGGTCGGGGGTGGACAAGATGGCGCCACCCATTGATCGCACGTGGCCGGAGGAGCACAAAATGGCGGCGCCCATCCCTCCCGTATGGAGTCCGGGACCCAAGATGGCGGCGCCCGGTGGCCACACATGGATCATTAGGGGGGTTGAGGTTGGGGTCCTGGTTCTCCCCCGGAGTTTGCGGCGACCCCCCGGGCCTGGCACACTGCTACAAAGTGCCCCATTTTGCCGCACCCTTTACAGAGGGCCGAGCGGGCCGGGCAGCGTAGTCGGGGGTGTTTCGCTTGCCCACAAAAGTAGCAGCAGGGACCACCCGGGTGATCTGGCGCTCTGGCAGCACAGGCCTCCGGGGGAGCGAGGGGTGCTGGGGGTTCGGTCGCGGCGGGGGTCCACGGTGCCCAAGGGGCTGCCGCGCGGTCGGGGGCGTTCTGCGATGCCACATCGAACGAGGCAGCGAGGGCCCGTGCCTCCTTGAGGCCTAGTGAGTCTCTTTCCAGCAATCGCCGACGAATCTGAGATGAAAGCATACCTGCCACGAAAGCATCCCGAATCAGTAGCTCCGTATGTTCATTAGCCGGAAACGGTGGGCAATTTCAATTTCTCCCCAGTATTAGCAGCGCACTGTAGAATTCGTCCAGCGATTCCCCGGGGATTTGCCATCTCTTCGCGAGCTGGTGGCATGCGTAAACCTGGTTGACGGGCCGAACATAGAGTCCTCTCAGCATGGCGAGCGCCGCCTGGTAATTGTCCGCGTCCTCTATGAGAGTGTAGATTTCCGGGCTCACCCTGGAATGCAGGACCAGCATTTTCTGGTCTTCTGTAACTGTGCTGCTGGGGAACAAGTCTGCGCAATAAATTGCAGCACAATCAATAACTCACGAGATGAGATGAGAAGGAGTCAATCGATGGCTTTATTACGTAGACTTGTTCCCCAGCAGCACAGTTCCAGATTGCGGCTGCTGGGAGAACCCAGGCTCTTATACTCCGCCTTCCTGGGTGGAGCCAGTAGGCGGCTGATCCAATCGGGAGCGGGCGTCTATCCACCAATAGCCTCTCAGCATCACAGGGTACCATAATACCCCGAATGCATACCACCACAAGTGTGAAATTGAAAGACGAGGGACTGTTCCTCAAGTTTCCGTTGAACTTCATTGGACTGCCATGGCAGGCCAAGGACAAAAAGGTCAGAATGCTAGAAGGTGGAGAAGCAAAACAACAAGAGACAGGAATTCAGGGTCATATTTACAAACTGAACGGAGGCATTGCACAGTTTGCATTTTGTCTCTCCAGTGTAGAGGAGACTACTTCATGAACAGCAAATACTGTATACTAAATTGAAAGAAGTGCAAGTAAGTCACTGATTCATTTGGAAGTACTATTTGGGGCTCTGGATGGTGAGCAGGAAGGAGATAAAAGGACAGGTGTTGTTGAATCTCCTGCACTTGTATAGAAAGGTGCCTTTGGAGAGGAAGGGGTGTTGGAGTGACTTAGGAGTGAGCCAAGGTAATGCAAGGGAAATGCTTCCTCCAGAATGCTGAAGAGAAGATGTGTTTTGTGGTGGTGTTAAGCTGGAGGTCACAGAAGTGTCAGATGTTGATCTGTTGAATGCAAAGGCTGGTGAGGTGGCAGGTGAGGAGATAGGGGAACCCTATCTTGCTGCAGAGAAGGGAGTGAGGGGGAGGAATGGGAACAGAACTGGTGCAAGTTTGGGTGGGGTGCAGGGCCCTGTCAAACACACTTGGGGAAACCCTCAGTTGAGGAAAAAGGAAGACATATCAAAGTGCTTGTGTGAAGGTTGCATCTTCAGAACGGAAGAAATGGAGACAGAGAAGCTGGGAAAATAGAATAGAGTCTTCACAGGAAATGTAACCTATGCGGTTGCCCGTAGCAACAACTTTTATTTGAAAGAAGTGAGAGTGGAGTTGAAGGCAAAAGGTTTTCAACTTGAGAACAAGCTGAGCCAGGCAGAGAAGGACGATGATGGTTGGGGTGGACGCCTGCGAGACCCATTCGTGAAGCACCTCCATTCAGTCGGCAAGCATGAATCCAAACTTCCTCTCACCTGTCATTTCAATACTCCCCCTTGCTCCCACTCTGAACCTCCACTTGGCTGTGAGCAGGATTCTTATGCAGCTCAACAAAAACTCTTGGAAAGGCACTTCACCTATCGACTCAGCATTCTACAACCTTCTGGACTCAGCATTGAGTTTCAACAATATTCCATCGTAATGTTTGCCTCCATTTTGTTTCATGCTTGTTTTGCTGGTTAAGTTTTTTCTTGTTTTTTTCTTTATTCCTTTACTTTCCATTCAGATGGCTGCTATTCAGCCATTCACACTTCATCTGGACACATCTATTGTTTCTTTACCCATTACTAATCCCTTTGGCTGTTGTACCACAAATCTTTTGCCATTTAATATCTCCATACTATCACAGACCTTCCCATATGTTCTTGTTCTCTCTTCCTCCTTCTCTCTCTTCCTCCTTCTCTCTCTTCCTCCTTCTCTTGCTCAAACTCTGGGTGGAATTTTCCAGAAAATGCACAGAGTGCTGGGTCAGATGAGAAAAGCAGTGTGAAACTCTCTGGTGTCACACCTGCCCTTTCCAACCATATTAAACAGTACTCTGTGCAATTTCAAAGTGCTGGCAAAGGTCACGCAGCCATCTGGGGGTGGCAGGGCCTAAACTCGGCTGCAAAGCCGGAATTAAGAGATAAGGGCATGAGTTGCAAAGGGCACCCCAATTTCAAAGTGAAGTTCAAAGCTCCTCGCCCCCCACCCATAGGACTTCAGGACCCCCAGCAGAAGAGGGAAACATTCCCAACCCTCCAACACAGAGGGCAAACCTTCCCCTCCGCCACTCATTGGTCGGGTCAGCGCTCCCCACCACAACCTCGCTGGCACCGGGACACCCCCATATTCCATGTCCCCCCCAACCCAAATCAGTCACAGTCACTTTATCTCCTCTCTTCCCCCCCATAATGAGAAAGGCCCCATTGGGGTTCCATCGAGGCCCCGTCCCTAGCCCCAGTCCTGGCACTGCCAGGATGGCAGCACCAGGGAGCAGTGCCATGACACTGCCCAACTGTGTCCTGCACAACACAAGGGCGATACTCACCTTTGCGCCCCCGGCACGGTCATTATGACTGGTTTCCATTTTTGGAAATCAGTAGTGATTCCATCTGGCATGACATCACGCTGGCGGGGGGAAATCTGACATTGCGTTAAGATATGGCATCAAGTACTTTAATGAAATGTTATTATTATGTTTAATGTTATGTTTATTGAAATCAGGTCCATGCCTTTTCTGGGCATGAACCTGATTATGTCACCGGGCAGGCGAGGAACATTGCGCTCGGAAATCTCGCCAGCACAAATCCCATTCTGGCCCTTTCACGAGAATTAGCCATAATGGAATTTGTACCTGTGGCAAATGGACCATGAAAATTTCATCCTCTATTACATTTCTATATTTCCTCAGTTCTGATGAAAGGTTATTGACCTGAATCTGTTTCTGCTCCATAGTGCACTTCCTAACAAACTACTTCAAACTCTGGTTACAACCAAGATCTCCAATGTTTTTATGCTCCTGGACAAGGAGGAGTAATCTGAATCCCCTTTTTCCGACCACCTCTATCGGTTTCACCAAAGGTCTGTTTACACTCCTTTCCTCATGGGTAACTTTTCCCAATTCAAATATATTTACTTTTTGGAAGAGACAGTTTAACCTGGAATTTTTGAGTCAAAGAAAGAATACATTTATTAATTAGAAAAACATGAGGAAAAATAATAAAGACACGACACACGCAGACACAAGCCAGAAAAAAGTGCTGGAATTCTCCGGCTGTTGCGATTCACTTTTCCCGCCAGCAGCGCCCTCCCACCGATTGGTTTCCGGCGGCGTGGGCTGGCTTCAATGGGGAATCCCATTGACAAGCTGAAGGCAGTATCCCGCCACCAGCGAATGGCGCTGTGGTATTATCAGGTATTGTAGTACCCGAGAGGCTGAAGACCATTGGTTAAACCTAGGTGTTTACCATTGGCTGTTTGGTATGTAGCTCCGCCCTGACAGGCGGGGTATAAGAACCGGTGCCGTCCCAGCAGCCCTCATTTCTGTACCGAAGCTGCTGGGGAACAGTTCTAGTCGATTAAAGCGTTCAGTTATGTTACTACCTCGTCTTTGAGTGTAATTGATCGTGCATCAATTTAATAGACTACATTTAAGCTGAAAGGATGGATCTCCGAATCAAGCCGGGGTGTCTCCAACTCAGCCCCCACGCGGAGAACACGTGGCGATATTTAAGCACTGGCTGGCATGTTTTAAAGTCTACCTCGAGACGGCCAGAGGCACCCCCTCAGGAGAACAGAAACTGCATCTCCTGCACTCAAGGGTAAGCTCTGGGATCTACACCCTCATCGAGGAGGCGGAGGACTTTGATGCTGCGAACGAGCTGTTAAAAGGCCATTATATCCGCCCTGTAAACCAGGTCTACGCACGTCACCTGCTTGCAACTAGACGGCAAAGCCCTGGGGAATCGTTGGAGGAGTTCTACCGTGCGCTACTGGTGCTGGGCATAAACTGTGGCTGCCCGCATGTTTCGGGGAGCGAGCACACGGAACTCCTCATCCGGGATACCTTCGTAGCAGGTATGATCTCCTCAGAGATCCGCCAAAGACTCTTAGAAAAATACACCCTGGGACTTAGAGGGGCACGGGCCCTGGCAGGGTCCATGGATGTTGCCTCCAGAAACGTGCAGTCCTATGCGCCCGATGGTGCGGCGGCCCCCTGGGCTGCATGGCATCCCGCAGCGGCAACCCCACAGAGCTTCCCCGTGTCCCTGCAGGCCTGCGCTGTAAGACGGCCCGCTAACTCCATCGGGCCCCGCTGTTTCTTCTGTGGGCAGGCGAAGCACCCCCGCCAGCGCTGCCCGGCCCGCACCACCACCTGCAAAGGGTGCGGCAAGAAGGGCCATTTTTGGGGGTCTGCCAGGCACGAGCCGTGGCCGCGGTCTCCAGCGACTCCGGACCGGCACGGCAACCTTCCCTTCGGGCCCCAGGCGACCAGCACTCACCGCCGCCCCCCTATCCTAGGGCCACGTGCGACCCACGGGCGCAGCCATCTTGCCCCTCGGACACCACGCTGGACGGATGGGCGCCGCCATTTTGTCCACCCCGCCAGCATTTTGTCCATCCCCGACCACCATGTGCGACCCATGGGAGACGCCATCTTGGATGAGGCCCCAGGCCCACAGCACGGCCGACTACACGCTGCCCGATCAAAACCCGCAACTACTTCACCTGGCCTCGGTGACTATGGACCAAAATTGACCTCGGACACTCGCAACAGCCACGACGATGGTCTTCATCAACGGCCACGAGACGTCTTGCCTGATCGACTCTGGGAGCACAGAAAGCTTTATACACCCCGACATGGTAAGGCGCTGTTCACTTGTCACCCACCCTGTAAACCAAACAATCTCCCTGGCCTCCGGGTCACACTCGGTGGAGATAAAGGGGTTCTGCCTAGCAAACCTCACTGTCCAAGGCAGGAAATTCAACAAGTCCCGCCTTTATGTCCTGCCGCGCCTCTGCGCGGCTACGCTCCTGGGGTTGGACTTCCAATGTAACTTGCAAAGCCTGACCTTCAAATTCGGCGGCCCTATACCTCCCCTTACTGTTGACCCGCCTTCCCTGTTTGCGAACCTCACCCCGGATTGCAAACCCGTCGCTACCAGGAGCAAACGGTACAGTGCCCAGGACCGGATCTTTATTAGGTCAGAGGTCCAAAGGCTACTGAGGGAAGGGGTCATTGAAGCCAGTAACAGGCCCTGGAGAGCTCAAGTAGTGGTAGTAAAGACCGGGGAGAAGCATAGGATGGTCATCGACTACAGTCAGACCATGAACAGGTTTACGCAGGTGGATGCGTACCCTCTCCCCCGCTTATCCGACCTGGTAAACAGGATCACGCATTGTAAGGTCTTCTCCACGGTGGATCTCAAGTCCGCCTACCACCAGCTCCCCATCCGCACTAGTGACCGCAAATACACTGCCTTCGAGGCAGATGGGTGGCTCTATCACTTCTTAAGGGTTCCCTTTGGTGTCACTAACGGGGTCTCGGTCTTCCAACGAGAGATGGACCGAATGGTTGACCAGTACGGTTTACGGGCAACATTCCCGTATCTCGACAATGTCACCATCTACGGCCATGACCAGCAGGACCACAACACCAACCTCCGAAAATTTCTCCAGACCGCAAAAATCCTTAACCTTATTAACCTTACATACAACAAAGATAAATGCGTGTTTAGCACCGACCGTCTAGCCATCCTCGGCTTCGTAGTGCAAAATGGAGTTATAGGCCCCAACCCTGAATGCATGCGCCTCCTTATGGAGTTCCCCCTCCCTCACTGCTCCAAGGCCCTGAAGCGTTACCTAGGGTTTTTCAGCTACGACGCCCAGCGGGTTCCCAACTATGCGGACAAGGCACGTCCCCTGATCCAATCCACAGTTTTCCCCCTGTCGATAGAGGCCCGCCAGGCCTTCAGCCGCATCAAAGCAGACATTGCAAAGGCCACGATGCACACCATCGACGAGTCCCTCCCCTTCCAGGTCGAGAGCGATGCGTCCGACGTAGCTCTGGCGTGCACCCTCAACCAAGCGTGGCCTTCTTCTCTCGTACTATCCATGCTACCGAAAGCCGCCACTCCTCAGTCGAAAAGGAGGCCCAGGCCATAGTAGAAGGTGTGCGACATTGGAGGCATCACCTGGCCGGCAGGAGATTCACTCTCCTCATGGACCAACGGTCAGTTGCTTTCATGTTTGATAATGCACAGCGGGGCAAGAAAAAAAATGACAAGATCTTGCGCTTGAGGATCGAACTCTCCACCTACGAGATCTTGTAACGTCCCGGGAAGCTAAATGAGCCTCCTGACGCCCTGTCCCGCGGCACATGTGCCACCGCACAAGTGGACCGCCTCCGAGCCCTCCAGGAGGACCTCTGCCACCTGGGGGACACTCGCTTTTTCCATTTTGTCAAGACCTGCAATCTGCCCTACTCCATCGAGGAGGTCAGGACAGCCACCAGGGACTGCCACATCTGTGCGGAGTGCAAACCGCACTTTACCGGCCAGGGAAAGCGCACCTGATAAAGGCTTCCCATCCCTTTGAACGCCTCAGCATGGACTTCAAAGGCCCCCTCCTCTCCACCGACCGCAACACATACTTCCTGAACGTGATTGACGAGTACTCACGGTTCCAATTCGCCATCCCCTGCCCCGACATGACCGCAACCACCGTCATCAAGGCCCTCCACAGCATCTTTGCACTGTTCGGGTTCCCCACTTACATATGTAGTGTTAGGGGGTCATCCGTGATGAGCGACGAACTGCGTCAATTCCTGCTCAGCAAGGGCATCGCCTCGAGCAGGATGACCAATTACAACCCCCGGGGTAACGGACAGGTAGAGAGGGAGAACGGAATGGTCTGGAAGACCATTCTACTGGCCCTACAGTCCAGGAACCTCCCAGTCTCCCGCTGGCAAGAAGTCCTCCCGGATGCCCTCCACTCCATCCGGTCACTGCTTTGTACGACCACTAACCAGACACCTCACAAACGTCTCCTTGTCTTCCCCAAGAAGTCCTCCTCTGGGACCTCGCTCCCGACCTGGCTGGCAGCACCCGGACCCATCCTGCTCCGAAAACACGTGCGGGTGCACAAGTCGGACCCGTTGGTCAAGAGGGTCCATCTGCTCCATGCTAACCCCCAGTACTCCTACGTGGCGTACAGCTATGGCCGACAAGATATGGTCTCCCTACGAGACCTGGTGCCCGCCGGAACCCCACGCACACCCCAGCCACCAGTCCCACCCTCTCCTCCACCGCAGCACCTTAAAGGAGGATCGGTCCTTCCGCCGCCCTCGTCTAGGCCCCCCCACCCACCGACGCTCATCGCAGGCGCTCCTTTCCCAAGTCAACCGTTTTCCCCACCAGCGTCGTCTCGGGGTGCCGAAGCTGCCATGGAGATCTAAGCCATGCTCCCGGAGTCAAAGATGCCCGTGCCTCCACCGGAGTCACCGCCGCAGCTCCGACGATCACAGAGGACGACCAGGGCCCCCAATCATCTGATTGCTTCATTTTAAATTGTAGACTGTAAACTGTAAATTGATTGCTCTATTTTAAATTGTAAACTGCAAATGTAAACCATCAAATGTACATAGCTATCAGAATTGTAAATAGTTACAAAACACTGTACGGATGTATTACGGTACCTCCATAACTAATTTTAGCACATTGCCATGTTTTGTAGTTTCAGGCCACCACCCCTGCCAGACTCTTTTTTAACAGGGGGTGAATGTGGTATTATAGGTATTACAGTACCTGATAGGCTGAAGCACCATTGGTGGAAACTGTATGCTTTCTCTTGGTTCAGATGTATGGTAGCTCCGCCCTGCTAGGTGGGGTATAAGAACCCATGCTGCCCCAGCAGCCTTCATTCTGTACCTGAGCTGCTGGGGGAAACATCTAGCTTATTAAAGCCTTCAGTTGGATGACAACCTTGCTTTAGTGGTCATTGATCGTGCATCAGTAGTTGGTAAGATGTTTACTGTGGGTTTATAAAATGTTAACTGGATTCATAGAATAAACATTGTTTTGTTTTAAGGGTTTTTCAACAAAAAAAGGTTGCATCACACCTGTAAAATGGGCCCTTGTGCTCCCTATAACCAATATCGATTAAAGGTTGTGGGTCAGGTGAACTCCATGATACACTTTGATGTTCTCTAAACCCTGAGAGGTCAGGGAAAGGAGACAATCTGGGGAACAGAAGGCATGCAGCAGGAGAAATCATTGGGAGTATGCAGCTTCAGGGAGGGGCAAGGACTTTATCTTCCACAGGCAAAAAACGCAGGTTGCGATATGGGGCTGGCTGACAGTTGATGTCCCTAGTCTTGGCAGCCTCTGTTCTGGACTTTAGAGGGAATGGTGATGGTCACTGGGGGCATCTGCAGACTGTGGATTGGGAAGACACAATGTGGGGGGGGAAGTATGTGAAACGCTCATTTCATTTCATTTCATTTCATTTTCATGGGGGGCTCAGCTCTGTACGGACTGATGCACACAGCCTCTCGATGGGGTGGGGAGAGACCCAGATGGGGCATGGGCGTATCCCGGGTGATGAGCTTGGGGGTTGGGGGGGGTGGATTGTCCACTACAACAGCAATGGGATCTAGTATTTTGGAGAATAACAAGGAGAATAACAAATTCACATTTGTAAGGCTCGAGGTAAATCAGAGGCACACGGAGAGTGAGGGAGAGAGCGTCAAACACGGTCCTGAAGGAAAGGTGTACCAGCAACATTTTAAGTTCCCAGAGCAATGACATCCAGCAAAAATGAAAGTAACATCAGTTTTGACTGGCAGCGGTGGGCTATGGGGACCCTTATTGGGAGGCACTGTCACTTGTTGGTGCTCTACTGTGTATAGAATCCAGGTCAGTCACTAAGACCTTGTTGCAAAGGAAACAACTGAAGGCCAATCATTTCTTTCCGCACTGTTCAAAGGAGAGACAGAACGCACCAGTTTCACATCAAAATAATAATAATAATTGCTTATTGTCACAAGTAGGCTTCATTGAAGTTACTGTGAAAAGCCCCTAGTCGCCACATTCCGGTGCCTCTTCGGGGAGGCAGGTACGGAGATTGAACCCACGCTGCTGCATTATTCTGCATTACAAGCCAGCTATTTAGCCACTGTGCTAAACCAGCCCCCAGTCGCAACATTGTCGACACATCAACACCTTATGTCGCCTTATTTGCTAGGAGTGTGATGGAATGCTCTCAACTTGCCTGGATAAGTGCAACTCCAACAACACTCAGGCCAAAGCAACCCACTTGATTGTCACCCCTTCCGTCAACATTATTTCCCTCCATTACTGAGGAACAGTGGCAGCCATGTCTACCATCTACAAGAACCACTGCAGGAATTCACCAAGGTTGCTGAGGCAGCACCTTCCAAACCCACAACCACTACCATTGAGTAGGACAAGAGCAGCAGATGCCTGGGAACACCACCAGCTGCAAGTTCTTCTCCAAGTCATACACCGCTGTCACTGGGTCAAAAATTCTGGTATCCCCTCCCTCACAGCACTGTGAGTGGACCTATACCTCAGGGTCTGCAGCAGTTCAAGAAGGCAGCTCACCACTACCTTCTGAAGAGCAACAGATCGGCAATAAATGCTGGCCTAGCCAATGATCCCCACTCTCCATAAATTATTTTCTTTTCCTTGGGGTCTTTCCAGGAATTGACAGGGATCCTGTGTGGTATCTCTCATTCCACAACACATCAATGCCGAAATGAAGCCCACCATTATGTTTACTCTGGACAAGGATAGTCAGGCTCAAAGATTCACAGCCTTCAAAGCCATCTCAGGCTTCCCAGGAATGTAGGGTGCAATAGACTGCACTGATGAGGCGATACGGGTTCCATGACAGCAGCCCGAATATTTATTAACCACGAGGGCTGCCATTCCAATAATGTACAGCTGGCGTGTGATCATCGCTAACACATCCTACATGTTTGCACATGGTATCCAGGGGTTTGCTATGACTCTTACATCCTGGGTCACTTCCAGGTGCATGGGATTTTTGAGGGGCTGAAATATCTGCAGGGTTAAAGACTGGCTGATGACTCTGGTGCATCAAACTCACAGGTATGCTGAGGAGAGATACAAACTGTATCTCTCTCATAGAGCAGACCATAGGGCTTCTGAAGATGTGCTTCAGATGCTTGGGCCACTCAGGTGGCTCACTACAATACATTCCCGATAGGATTTCCTGTATGATCACAGTTTGCTGAGCCCTTCACAATTTGACAATGCAAAGAGGTGAGCTCTTTTCAGACGTTGAACCAGGGGAGAATAGAGCTCATTTTGTACAATGAAGATGTGGAGGTCCAGGAAGCCAAGGGGCTGCTGAGGATCAGTATGAGCGTGCTCATACCATGGAGGAGAGAAGATGTGGGAGACAGGCTTGTGATATTTTAATTGCTGCCAGGTTCCAAAAAGAAAAAAGTTAAGTGAGGTTGTACAGCCACACCTTCCCCAGCCCTCAAAGCCATTCCCTGTCATCACAGAGGATGACCAAACAATTGCTGAGAGAAGAAGATCCACATTCACACTTGCCATTCTGGCCTCACATCTCGCTGAGCCATGATTTCAGGGTTGGTCAGTGGTGCCATGCTCATTCACTCACTCTGTGAACTTAAAGTCCACTGAGGAACAAGAGCAATTAGAGGCAAGCTTTTGCCACCAGCTAATGATGCAAACTCTGCAGTGACTGAGATAAGGACCAGCTCAGGGATGTCACCCAAAGGTGCACATCTTGGTTTCAGGCACTACCATTATTATAGAATCATAGAATTTACATTCGACCCATCGAGTCTGCACCGGCCATTGGAAAGAGCACTCCACCTCCGTAACCCAGTAACGGGTCCCGGTTGAGGCCGTACTCATGTGTGCGGAACTTGGCTATAGGTTTCTGCTCGGCGATTCTGCGTTGTTGCGCGTCCTGAAGGATTCATGTCGCATTACATTTTTCCCCCACCATCTGGCCTGGGCTTGTGAAATCTTACCAACTGTCCGGGCTTGAGACAATTCACACCTCTTTAACCTGTGATTATCTCTCCCTCCAGTTGCTCTGTCTGGACCTGTAAAGACTTAATTACCTGCAAAGGCTCGCATTCAAATTATCGTCTTGCATCATTGACTTTGTCTATATATTTGTTTCTGGAACCCACCTCTTCATTCACCTGAGGAAGGAGCTGTGCTCCGAAAACTAGTGATTCGAAACAAACCCTTTTTGGACATTAAGGACAATTTATCCAGGCCAATCCACCTAACCTGCACATCTTTGGACTGTGGGTGGAAACCGGAGCACCCGGAAGAAATCCATGCAGGCACAGAGAGAACGCGCAGACTCCGCAGACAGTGACCCAAGCCAGGAATCGAACCTGGGACCCTGAAGCTGTGAAGCAACTATGCTAACCACTGAGCTACCATGCTGCCCCATTGAGGAGACCTAAATGCTGCTAGAGTATCAGTGATCATCAACTGCCTTCACTTATTGGAGGAAGTGGGGTTAGAAACGTCTACAGCATACACTTCAAACAAAGATTTTAACTCATCTCCCTGACAGGTGTCTGGAGACGACTTACACTGAGGTTCAAATCATCTGAATGTTGATCTCAGAGTGGAATACTATCACTTAGTGGGAGAATGCTAAACCTTGAGATAAGGGGATTCCAATGTACAAATTCACAACGCCTTCAGTTAACCAGAACATTCACATATCCATCAAGCAATTTCACAGAAAAGCAATTTATTTGTAGTGCTAGCACACCAGCGAACCAAGACTGACTTCAAAGTGTTTTAACTTTCCTAACGGTACCACTACACCTTGGTGCAGCCCCAACATCAGCAGCAGAGGCAGCTTGCTGACTGCTACGTCCTGATGCCTGTGGTGATCTTGGCAGACATCCTCTGGTGACCCGGGTCCTGGAGGCCCCGGCCTGATAAGGTCTCCTGTTCAGAGGCAGAAGCACCCTCGACAGCCTCCACTGCTGGAGTGGATGTGGGCATCGGCAGAGAGGACGGTGAGCGGCCGCACAGCCTTGGATTGTCCTGAGACACTGGGGTGCTCGGCTGAGTGATGTGATGGATCATCGTGACCTACCCTGTGGGTGCCACAGAGCCCTGCACTGTCTCCTGCAGGAGATGGGTACCTGGAGGGTGGTTAAGGTGCCTCGTCCACATATTGCCTGCATCCTGATGGTGCCCACTAGGATGTATAGCCATGGGGTGCAGGGCCAAGCGCAAATCTGGAAAGACCTGGTGGATCAAGATCTCAATGGTTGTCGCCAACCTTCCTATGGTGACCTCATGGCACTCACATGTCAGAGCCATGACATCAAACAGAACGTGGACCACCTCCTCCATTGTCTGCTCTAGTCTGCTGAGTGACTGTCAAATCTCTGCCTGACATTCTGATGCCTCTCTCTGCATCTCCACCATTGAGCTGGCAGCTGCTTCCAGAGGCTCAACAACTGACTGGTACTGAGGGGATGCCTGGTTGCCTGAAACCCTCCAAGTGCTGGAGACTTGGGCTGTCCCTGACACTGACTGATGTGGGAACGTGTCTCTCTCATAAAAGGTTTGAGAACCAGACAGCACACATGTAAGGTGATTTGCAAAAGAAGCAGATGTGTTGTGGGAAAAAAAATCTCTTTTTCACAATGAATGGTTTGGGTCTGAAATTCATTTCCTGGAAGTGTATTGGAGGCAGATTCAATTGAGGCTTTCAAGAGGGTATTAGATGATTGCTTGAATAGAAACAATATGCACGGATATGGGGAAAAGGCGGGGGAATGGCACTGCACCATAATACTCGTTTGAAGAGTCAGAGCAGACCTGTAGAGGGTTCCATCTCTGCTACTCCACTGCTGGGCCGATATCTGGGGTTTGAGTATCTGTGTGTGTCTCTCTCCAGCTGGCACTGAAACTTCAGAGGCCAGGGGATGCCGCACTGGGACACCTCCACGGAAGAGAGCACTGAATCAAGCCTGCCGTTTATCCCTAACCGGAAGCCTGAGGCTTATATCACACAGATATCCAGACCCCCACCAATGCCCAGGTGATTCTCTCTCTTGCCGGTGGTGCAACACCCACCCGGTTCCTACTTCGCTGGAGTAGCTTTCCCAAGAGAGAGAATAGGACACTGCTGTTTATTACCTAACCAGCAGCCTGTCCTGAGTGAATCGTTCAAGATGACCCTAGATTCTCGACCCCGGAATTAAAGTGAGGAATATCTTAACAATGACTTGGTCAGAGATCGCTGGTGAGAGATTGAAGAATTTAAACGACTCCAATTATCAGCAAATCGAGGTTTATTGCAAAACCCAGGTCAAAATCATCAAACAGAAGAAATTATAATAAAATCTTAAACTCTAACACAAACTAAGTCTATTCAGAAAGTACTATAACGGACACAACGTAAAATCTTATTGTTACACAGTTTTAGCAATGACACAGAACACAAATCAAGTCCCCTTCCCCAAAGCCTCAACCACTATCAAGGTCAAGGGAGTTTTGCAAGCTGCTGCAGGGTACTTACGGTCACAGGCTGCAGGAGGTCAAGTCGAAGGTGGAGAGGTCAAGCCAAGAGACCCTCAATCGAAACACAGCCCCTTTTATATCCGTTTTACCTGGCTTTTTCCTGTGTTCGGCCAGCCCCTTTTGCATTGAATCCATAAGGTTTAAAGTTCCCGCTGGTCCTGCCCCCTTTGAGCCTGTCAGACCTGTCAAGATAGGAGTACCTCCCCTAGGTCCGCCTCCAGTCTGCTTTTTGAGATAACGAGGTTGAGCTCCCTTGTGAAGATTTTCAAAGTCTTCCATCTGCTCTGGAGATCGCTGCTATGTTGATGGGGTGTTGATTGGATTCTGCTCTGGTGGAGGCAAAGTCATTTACATCTGCATGGGGCTATGACCATCCCATTGTCCTGCTTGCAGGCAGGCCCCTTAAAGCATTACCATGCCCCTTTGTCTCTGTGTTTAATCTTATCTAGTTGTCTGGCTCCTTCTTCCTTGTAGCTCCTGGGGGGGGTTTGTAAATACCTATGCCCCTACTCAGCTCAGCGGACCAAGCCTGCTGGGAAATCTGGTTACGTTCTTTTGGCTGACAAATGTCCAGTTTACAGTCTCTGGGTTTTATTCTTGGGCAGTCCAAAAAGGGCCGAATTGCCCGAAAACCTTACAGATGCCCCTTCGATACGTCCCTACCTGCTTGGACCGTATCGACACAGGTGAAGGGCAATCATTTCCTTTTGTGTGGACCGTAGGCCCCCCCTCAACAACATGCGAAACTACAAGTCCCAAGACAGTTCCCTTAATCTAGGCTACCCCTAGTTTCATTGAAAGGGAAAGACAAGACCATACTTAATTCAAACACACAGTAACATACACACATTTCACCGGAAACCCAAACGTAAGGGTCCCTGTACATATATCACAATCAAGTAACTGAAACCCGCGAATCCATACAACTATTTACATTTGAATCTCTTTATTTCACTAAGGATCCTCTTTTCTGGGCTGCACTTCGCTTCTTCCCGTTGAAGGCTCTTCATTTTCCTCCGTCGTCGATACCTGCAGCTGAGAGGTTCAGTACAACTGAGGCGACAGCATAATGTACCCCCTGGTGCAACATTTTCTTTGTGGGGACAAACACTAAACCATTCTCAGGCCCCCTGGTGGTGATCGGACAGTTGTGAGGGTCGATTGGTTGGGCTGTGGGCAGGGATCTCTTTACCTGAACCAGCAGTTCGGTAGCCTTTACAGTCATCCCTTCCCTGGGCGTTACACATCCCTCCCCACTGCGGTCAATTCATCCCGTTCCCTGGGTTCTGCCACCACCTAACAAAAGTGATCGATGCCCCTTGTGGACATGCCTTGGTAGACCCCCATAAACACAAATAAATGCCCTGGTCAGAAGCCCACCACTTATCCCAGCAAACGGTGATCCTACCCGGTGACCCCGTGATGGTCCGGTAGGTGTTGTCCAGGCGTTCCCAGTCCGAGGACCGATCCCTCATGTCCAGGCTCAGCTTCCTGAGCCACCACCATCTCCCCAAAGGAACGTCCCCCTCACAGGTTAAACACACCCGCCTGCCCTCAGTCACCCTAACCCGGTCAGTCGCCACCTGTACCTCCTCGCAGAGTACAGAGGCCTCTCCATAGGTGAAGCTCTGGTGGCTGGAGTACCTGGTCGAGTTCGACCCCAGCCACCCAGGCCACCTCCCCAGGTGTGAGTAGCGGGTCTGCTCTGTGGCCACCTGGTCTCCCTGTCTGGAAGTGACAAGAGAGGCTCTGCCGCCAGAGCACCCATAGACGAAGGACTGTTCTGTCTCGCCTCTGCGGAGTTCTCCCGGTCCCACCATCGCCAAAATCATCAGCAAGCTCCACATCGGCGGGTGCCCCATCTGTAAAAGAGACAAAACACATCCTTGCCTCTACAGAACTACCTACCTTAAAGTGCATAGCTTCTATCCAGCGGCAGCAGCAGCTCCCGCTTTGAAGTTGGGAAATTGACATGAAATTGCCGCAGCCTGTCTGTGGTTCTGTGTCCACAGCCCGGCTCCACCAGGGTCCTAGTGCCTGCTGCTCAATCATGATTTCACTGCACTATGCGCTTCTGTGATCCCACGATCCAAAATAACCCACACACCACTACACACTAATTAGAACTAGCAGGGGGAAAATGATATATACAATGCCACCCGTCTCCGGGTGGCCAAATTAAAACTGGACCCCGCTATACTGGGGCTGTTCACCTGTTTGGACCAACGGCTCGGGCCAGACCTCCCCCTCCCGGGGGTCCGGACTGCCCCTTGCCTCTCCTTCCCCAAAGGGGTTCGGGGATCCCTTTCTACTCCCTCCGGAGACTGGGCTACCTGTGGCAGCACTGGATAATGTCCTACATCCCTCACCGTTCCCTTCTACTGGGGACCATCTTACCGGGGGCTTGGAGACCCGATTGCTCCTTCGTCCCCTGGATGGTTCCCACGCCCAAGGTGATACCTCCCTCTCCTCTGCCTCCCTAGCCTCTATACTAAGGCAGGCTACCTGACCCACAGGTAATGGCTTGGGAATCGTTACTGTCCCTGGGCTGGGTGCTTGCAGCAATGTCGATTTCTTTGGGACTGCCCCTTCGGGACAGCACCTTGTCACCGGTTGTGTGACCGTGGAGTCAGGGACCTCCCCCACCGTCGTTAATTCTACGGGGGGTTTCTCCACTACCACCCCCAGTCTTCCCCCCACCTTGCTCTTTCTTGCCCTTATGGGGTGGAACAATTTAAATTGACTGATGTGGCGTTCGCATGGGTCCCACCTTAAGGGATTTAAACTGCAAATAGCCGCTGAGGCAGCCTCCAGAATGGGACCCTGCACCTGGACCGGACCAGGGTCTGGGGCTAGAACTACCCCTGTGCTCCCTTTTTCCTGAGGCTGCTCCCTGGGTAGTCATACGGGTTCTTGTGGTGTGGGTGCGGGCAGGCCCTGGCCCGTTGCCATTGCCACCTGTCCCGACCCAGCTGCGAGGCTCTGCAAAAAGGCTAAAAGTTTTTTTAATTCGATGGTTTCCGGGGCAGCTGCTCCTGCCGCCGGGGTCTGACTCTCTACTGCGGGAGCCCTCTCCTCCTTGCTAGGGTTCTCACACTCCCTCTTGAAATGCCCGGCCTTACCACACCCGTAGCATACCGGTCTCTTGTCGGAGGTCCGGGTGCCCTCATGCTTCCACTCTCTCTTAGGGGGTGCTGGCGCGATTTCATGCACCTTACCCTTAAGGGGCTTTTCCTCACTCCTCTCCCCATTGCGATATGCGAGGGTGAGTTTCCTAAGGACCTCTGCCTCATTAAGGTCCGGGGTCTGCGGGTCGAACCAGTGTTCGGCTTTTGCCCTAACGTTAGGGAGACAGTTGGCTACTAGGGTCTTTAGCCAGTGGGCTGTCCTCTCCCCTAAATTCTGTCTATCCGCGGGGACCCCGCACGCCTCCACATAGACAATCCACAGCCTGTCTGCGAACATATTGGGAGATTCCCCTGGTTGCTGCTTGGTTTCCCCCACCCTCATGAAAGGGCTCCCCAGATTCAAACCCATTGCCTCCAGCACAGCAGTCTGTGCTGCCGCCCATGTGTCAGGTTGTCCCCCATTCCTGGAGGTCACTGCCCTGCATAGCTGTGCATCTAGGGTCATCAGGAGCATCCTTACTTGCTCCCCCTCGTCGCAGTCATTAATGCTGGCTGCCTGCTCCACCTCCATAAAATGAAGCGACGGATCCCCTTTTGGAGTTAGCCTGGGAACGTGGGCCACCATCCCCCTGAGCGCGGATGCCCCATGAGGAATGATAATGTCACCCTCAACCGGTCCCCTATTCGCCAGCCCCGCCGGGGGACCATACCTTCTCTGCCTGACAGGGCACATCTGCCCTACCTGGGGTTCCTGCTCCTCCGCCTCCCCGGCGTCCAGTTCTCCTGCCCCGTTGGGTAGCCCCCCTGTCCCCGGGCTAACTACCCATATAGGAGACGCCGCTATCTGGGGATACACCACTGACCCCCCTTGGACCTGCCCCTGACCGGGCGGTCCGAACCCTACCTGCTGACCCGGCCCCATCACCGGCATCCCAGGCAGCGGTCTGTCCCCATCCCATGGGGACCCACATACGAAACCAGGCGGACACGCCGCCAGCTGGGGGTACCCTGCCGACCCCCCTTGGACTTGCCCCTGAACGTGCAGTCCGATCCCCCCCTGCCGACCCGGACACAATCCCGGCGCCTCAGGAGGCGGTCTATTCCCCTTAACCTTTGGGGAATCATCCGCTGCGAGGAGCACCTTGCCCCTTGGGAACCCCCCGGACCTACCAGGTGTACCTGTCCCCTGACCTTGGACAAGGTCTCCTCCAACTCTGTTATCCGTGCCTGGCACGGCCCGTGAGCACAGTCCCCTACTTCCTCGCGAGCCACTCGGTACGCTGCCTGGATGTCCCGGAACTTCCCCTCCAGCTTCCTACACTGCTCTGTACTCCGAGCATAGAGTACCTGGAGCCTCCATTCCTTTGTCTTACCCTCCACTATCTGGCAGTGGAGATATTCCTTCTCGCACCGGTTAGACTCGCTTTCCTGTAGGCTGTCCTGTTTCATTTCTGCCAATTCCTCCCGCAGTCGTTCCGCTGCGCTAGCGCTGTCCCCTGCGCTGGCCCTAACTTCTCCCAACTCCTGCTCTAATTCTTCGACCCTTCGCTCTGTTTTGGCTACCTGCTGGGACAAGCAGACCAGCCAAACTGCCTTCTCCAAGTGCCTTTTGTGTGCCTTACTTTCTGTCCATGCGGCCGCCGCCATTACGGGTCGCTCCGCATTGATTAGTTCTGAGACCCAAGGTTTGGTGAGGTTGACCTTTTGCCACATATACGAGGAGATTCTCTCCTCCATTTTACTTCGTTCCCTCACCCCCTCTGCCAAGTCACATACTCCAAACCACCGGGTCCTGCCGCGGTCGCCATTGTAGAGGGTTCCATCTCTGCTACTCCACTGCTGGGCCGATATCTGGGGTTTGAGTATCTGTGTGTGTCTCTCTCCAGCTGGCACTGAAACTTCAGAGGCCAGGGGATGCCGCACTGGGACACCTCCACGGAAGAGAGCACTGAATCAAGCCTGCCGTTTATCCCTAACCGGAAGCCTGAGGCTTATATCACACAGATATCCAGACCCCCACCAATGCCCAGGTGATTCTCTCTCTTGCCGGTGGTGCAACACCCACCCAGTTCCTACTTCGCTGGAGTAGCTTTCCCAAGAGAGAGAATAGGACACTGCTGTTTATTACCTAACCAGCAGCCTGTCCTGAGTGAATCGTTCAAGATGACCCTAGATTCTCGACCCCGGAATTAAGGTGAGGAATATCTTAACAATGACTTGGTCAGAGATCGCTGGTGAGAGATTGAAGAATTTAAACGACTCCAATTATCAGCAAATCGAGGTTTATTGCAAAACCCAGGTCAAAATCATCAAACAGAAGAAATTATAATAAAATCTTAAACTCTAACACAAACTAAGTCTATTCAGAAAGTACTATAACGGACACAACGTAAAATCTTATTGTTACACAGTTTTAGCAATGACACAGAACACAAATCAAGTCCCCTTCCCCAAAGCCTCAACCACTATCAAGGTCAAGGGAGTTTTGCAAGCTGCTGCAGGGTACTTACGGTCACAGGCTGCAGGAGGTCAAGTCGAAGGTGGAGAGGTCACGCCAAGAGACCCTCAATCGAAACACAGCCCCTTTTATATCCGTTTTACCTGGCTTTTTCCTGTGTTCGGCCAGCCCCTTTTGCATTGAATCCATAAGGTTTAAAGTTCCCGCTGGTCCTGCCCCCTTTGAGCCTGTCAGACCTGTCAAGATAGGAGTACCTCCCCTAGGTCCGCCTCCAGTCTGCTTTTTGAGATAACGAGGTTGAACTCCCTTGTGAAGATTTTCAAAGTCTTCCATCTGCTCTGGAGATCGCTGCTATGTTGATGGGGTGTTGATTGGATTCTGCTCTGGTGGAGGCAAAGTCATTTACATCTGCATGGGGCTATGACCATCCCATTGTCCTGCTTGCAGGCAGGCCCCTTACAGCATTACCATGCCCCTTTGTCTCTGTGTTTAATCTTATCTAGTTGTCTGGCTCCTTCTTCCTTGTAGCTCCTGGGGGGGGTTTGTAAATACCTATGCCCCTACTCAGCTCAGCGGACCAAGCCTGCTGGGAAATCTGGTTACGTTCTTTTGGCTGACAAATGTCCAGTTTACAGTCTCTGGGTTTTATTCTTGGGCAGTCCAAAAAGGGCCGAATTGCCCGAAAACCTTACAGACCTAATGGGGCAAATGATCTCCTTCTGCACCATAACAATTCTGTGATTCCGTAATGTGTAATCAATACCTTTTTGTCTAAGAGGTACCTTTCATCCTTTTGAGGCAATTCTTGGTTCAGATTTTGGAATACACAGACAACTGTGTTGGTTAATATTGTCCATTTGAAGTCAATTTAAAGATGTTGCATTGCTAAAAGTTTTAATTGTAACAATTATGAATAGGACCTGCTTTTAATTGGCATGGAACTAATGATTTTACAATATTTCCAAGTTCCCTATCATTGCGATAATAGATTCTAATATTTCACCTTTACTGATGTCAGGGTAACTGGCCTACAGTTCCACATTCTCTCTCCCTCATTTCTTGAACATTAGGACTTACACCTACTATTTTCCAATTTAGTGACCATTCCAGAATCTGGAGAGTTCTGGAAGTTCAAAATCAATTGTATGCACTATCTCTGCAGCTGCCTCTTTTAAAAGCCGGGCAGGTACATCATCAGTTCTAGGGGATTTGTCGGATTTTTTTTCGATTAATGTTTCCAGAAAATGTCCTGTGACGATATTAATTACTTTCAGTTTCTCACTCTCATTTAACCTTTTGTTCTTAACAAATTACAATTTTAAAAAATATATTCATTCATGGGATGTGGGATCAACTGCAAGGCCTGCATTTATTGTTCATCCCTACTTGTGCTTGAGAGGGTAGAGTGGAGCCACTGTCTTGAACCACTGCAGTCTTATTGTATTGGTACACCCTCAGTGCTGTTAAGAAGGGATGTGCAAGATTTTAACTCAGCAACAATGAAGGTACAGCAATACACTTCAAGTTAAGATGTATGTGAATTGGAGGCGTTTCCATGTGCCCTGTTCTTCTAGGTGGTAGAGATCTCAGGTTTGAAAAATAATGCCTTGCCATTGAAGAAGCCTTGATGAGTTGCTGCAGTGGATCTTGTAGCTGGTACCCCTGGAGTGATGGAAGGGGCACGAATCAAGTAGGCTGCATTATCCTGGTGATATCAAGCTTCTTCAGTGTTGTTAGAGCTGTTCTCATCCAAGCAAATAAAGAGTAATCCATCATACTGCTGACTTGTGCCTTGAAGATGGTGAAAAGTCTTTGGGAGTCAGGACTCACCTCAGGATAACCATTATTTGACCTGCTCTTGTAGTCACAGTATTTATGTGTCTGGTCTAGTTAGGTTTCTAGCCAATGGTAACCTCCCAGGATGTTGACGATTCAGGATTCAGCAATATTAATTACATTGAATGTCAAGTCGTTAGATTTTCTTTTGATGGAGATGACTATTGCCTGCACTTGTTTTGTTGTGATATGTTCTTTGTGTATTCTACTGGAAAGACAGACACTAAATATTTTTTAGAAGAAAATTACTACAGATGCTGGAATCTGAAGCAAAAATAGAAAATGTTGGACAATCTCAGCAGGTCTGATCGTGTCTGTGAAGAGAGAATGGAGCTGACGTTTCAAGTTTGGATGACTCTGTGTCAAATGAATTGCTGCTCAGCACTTGTAGATGGTCCACCTGGAGTGAATTTCTTTAAATTGTCTTCTCAATGTCTTTATTCATCATAATTTCTCAAGTCTCTGCCTCTAAGGGACCCATTTTATATTTGATGAATTCTCCTTTTGATATACTTTGAAAGGTTTTACAATCGGTTTCATACTTTTGGATACTTTACTTCCATATTCTATTTTTTACATCTTGATCATTTCCTTGCTCATTTGTATGACATTTTTTAAAATCCTCCCAATCTCACTATTTATATCAATTTATAAGCCTATTATTTTAATTTATTTTGTTAAATATTTTTATTCTCCATTTTCACATTTTCTTCAGAATTTACACCCCACCAACAAGCAGTAAACGGTAACAAATACAAAGTCAATCCCCTTATCAACAACAACGATCCCATCCTCCCACCACCGCAAACAACGCCCCACCTGATAATATAAGCATCAAATAAAACAAACCCTCCCACGGTGGGAAAAACAAAGGGAAAAAAAAAGAAAAAGGAATCAGGAATCGCCTATGGTCTCCATTGACCTATAGAGTCCACCCTCTCTCCACCTAACATTCAATGCCATCCAATCCCCGAAAGAGTACCGTAAATGACACCCATGAATTGTAACCCCGCTCCCTCCCCGACTCCCCATCTTCACTTCCTCTTATAAAACTCCTCCCCCCAACCTCTGTTCCTTCCCCCCAACTTTCCATCACGGCTAGACTCATCGGAACCTGTTCTGCCAGGCTCTGATGGCCGCAGCCCCTCCCCCACCTCACTCCCGTTCACTGGCCGGCTTAAACCGGCCAGCGTGGAGGCCCCCGCCCGGATCTCTTTCCCCCTTGCCCAGTCCCAGGAAAACCAAGAAATCCCCTTTAGCACACAAACCCCGCATACACAACCAAGCCCCAAAGAACCATCATTGCAAGTGAAAGTCCCATCTCTTGCTTTGTCCAAATATAAACATTGGCTCATTTAGCACATACACCAGCACGCAGTGAAAAAATACAGTTACGTAAGGCTTCATCGGTACATGACCATTTCTCAATTCTGCCACAGTCCTTCTGCCTCCGCTGCTTCCGCCGTCCCAAAATAAAAGTCCTTGGATTTGTAGGTCACCCTCAACTTAGCTGGGTATACTATGCCGCACTGCACCTTACTGATGTACAGTGCCTTCTTCACCCGGCTGAAGGCAGCCCGCCTCCTCGCCAGCTCCACCGTAAAGTCCTGATATATGCGTAAACCAGATCCAGCCCACTGCACCACCCGCTTCTTCTTTGCCCAGCATAGGACCTACTCCTTCTCCCTCCCCCAATAGCTTCGACAACATCGTGGCAAAATACTCAGTCGGCCTCGGGCAGACTCACAATCCTCAGATTCAGTGGCCTGGATCTGTTTTCCAAGTCGTCCATTTTGGTTCGCAGACCCTTAGTTGATCTCCTTCCGCATCTCCTTCCCCATCGAGGTAAGTTGATCACTGTGCTGCAATAATGTCCTTCAGTGCCTCACCTTGCTCCCGCACCTCCGCCACTGCACTCAATACCGCCACCCTCACTGGTGCAATCGCCTCCTCCACCAGCACTTTCAATACCGCCCCCAAGTCCTTCCTCATCGCCTCCATGTGTTTTGTGAACTGCCTTTCGAGTTCACGACCATCACCTTGGTCATTTCTTCAGCCGTGGACAATGCGGCCTCCCCGGTGCCCCAGCCTCCACTTTTCTTGCCTTCCCCGCGGTGACCTTTCCACTCCCCGACGGACTTTCAGCCGCTTTTTTTACGGCCGTATTTTTACTTATTGTCGACATTTCCCTTCACTGTGCCTTCTCCCTGCTTTTTCCGCCTCCGTTGCCCCTGTGACTGGGCGTTAAACCCCGAAAAAGCCGTTCCCGAACGGGAGCCCTCCAATGTGCAGCATGCCTCCCGCCCGCCGTCACCGGAAGTCCAGAATATGCCCATTCTTTTAATTTGATGCTATTAATAGTTTTTCTAGTTACCCACGGTCGTACCACTTGTCCAGTGGAGATTTTGTTCTTCAAGTAAATTATCTCCAGATAGTTGCCATTTCTTATCTACCATTCTATCTTGTAATCTAATTTTCCAATTCACCTCAGTCACCTCGCCTCCCATACCCCCATAATTGGCTTTGTTTAAATTTAAGACCTTAGTTTCAGTCTTAACAACATCACTGTCAAAATGAATATAAAATTCTTTCATGTTATGTTCATTCTTCCCCAGAGGATATTTTACTATGGGATTATTAATTAATCCTGTAGCAGAAGTGTGATGGGTGTCCTGTACCAGTAATCCACTGCAGACTGGAATTGTTTTGTTTTCTGACCTCTAGTCTGCCATCAAATAAAGTATCATTAACTGATAGAAATGGAGTACACATTATTCACATGTCCCTCATCAGCTGAATGCAATAAATTGTACAAAATGTCACTGAAACCTTCAGTTGTGGATCATTGCAAATACTTAAATTATGCTTCCTTCTATTTCTGCTATTGTTGAATACAGTTCTGTGATCTAAAGGATATTGGTTTATTTATCTTCGCTTTGAGGGCCCCATGCATATTTCAACTGATAATTTCCCTAACCCTCTACCCATCACTTGATATAAAATTGCCTCAAATCGCCTAAGTGTATAATTGTGTAACCTTGCGATGCCATGGAAGAGGAGGAGGAGTAGATTGAGGGGGGCAAGGTAAAGCAGAAACTGGAAAGGGTCCACCTGCATCTCATTCACCTTCATCTCCCATTCCAAAGGTATAGTAGCAGAAAGAAATTCAGGAACTACACAGATAAGAATTATTTGAAAAGCATAATTTTCTTCAAGGAAGCTATTAAGAATATTTTCAATATGCACGTTATAGATAAAGTAAATAAATAATATTTATTGTCACAAGTAGGCTTACATTAATACTGCAATGAAGTTACTGTGAAAAGCCCCTAGTCGCCACATACCGGCGCATGTTCGGGTACACAGAGGGAGAATTCAGATCCCAGAGTAATCTGAAGAATGCTCATTGCTGTCTCATTGGAATAAAGATCACCATCACACTTATTTTCTTTGTGTTTGAATCGTTGTAGGCTGCCAGTGCAAACATTAGTATGCGTTCAGGCCAGCAAGCAAAGGCATATGAAGTGTGCAATTGATTAGCTAAGCACAAATAATTGGGCTTAGGCATTTAGTGGGATCTTGATCCCAATAGTTACAACCGGTTTTCCCTGCTCGTGAAACTGTGCAGGTCGATTCTTCAGGAATCAGAGTTACACCTGCCCTCACCGCTCCACCACCATTCTGCGACTGAATACCTGGAATTACTGCTAATAGCTGAGCCCTGGGAATGCAGTTGATGTCCCCATGGTCTCCATAGAAAAGGGACAGCTTCAGACACTCCCAAAAATATTTCAACCTATTGTGCTGGGTTCGGGCAGGTGTGCCTACACCAGTTCTGATCATACATTGGTTTCTGACTGATAATCTATAAGCAGAGACCTTTGCCCTAGTGTATCCCTGCCCTGAGTCCAGACCCTCTCATTATTGGCTTAGCAGAGGTTGCAAAGAGGCTGTACTTCTCCAAAGCTGCTCCACAGTCTGCAATGCAAGGCTGGAACTCGGTGTATTATTGTCCTGACCAAACCAACAACTGATCAAATGGACTCCTGCTAGATTTACAGCAGGAGTCTGCCAATGACTGCACAGTTTGAGGGCTCTGTACTCTTAATTATACCCACAATGCATTCCTTTTTATTCATTTGCACTCTCTTGAGATGAATTTCAGCCATTGAATTTGCTAAACATACATGTTCCTGCCTTTGTTTATCTTTTGTTGGTTTATTTAGTGGCCTCTCGAACTGAGATATTTTAACCTTTTTTTTACCAGGTCCAGATATTCCTTTTTGGGGTCCACTGGACAATGGGCAGAATTTTCCAGCTCCACCCGCCCCGCTGGGATGGTCCAGTCCTGCCAAAAGTCAATGGACCTGTGGTTGGGCCTCCAAATCTCTCCTGGCGGGTCCCACCACAACGGGGCCATAAATTCTGGCCAATGTTTATAGGGCAGAATGTGTAGTCCAAAAATATTTTAACTTTTTATTTGTGTAAAATGTATTCCAACCATGTCCAATTCGAGAACATAGAACATAGAACATACAGTGCAGAAGGAGGCCATTCGACTCATCAAGTCTGCACCGACCCACTTAAGCCCTCACTTTCACCCTATCCCCATAACCCAATAACCCTTCCTAACCTTTTTTTTGGACACAAATGGCATGTTAGCATGGCCAATCCACCTAACCTGCACATCTTTAGACTGTGGGAGGAAACCGGAGCACCCAGTGGAAACCCACGCAGACACGGGGAGAACATGCAGACTCCGCAAAGACAGTGACCCAGCGGGGAATCGAACCTGGGACCCTGGCGCTGTGAAGCCACAGTGCTAACCACTGTGCTACCGTGCTGCCCACACATATGATCAGATGAATGATCATCAACCTGAAATGTTGGACAAGATTTTTCCAATTGGATCGTGCTCCTGACGTTAGCCTTAATGCAGATGAGGAACCCGGAAGTGCCATGTGGGCACATCAGGTGCGATATTCTAGGAAACCTGTCTGATTAAGGATGGCAGGTGTATCAGGGAAGTAGCAAGTCAAATTAGATATCAGCAGTGACATCAGGCAGGCAATCAATCAGGGAAGGGGCAGAGGGGCGTATTAAGCGAGCAATAAGTTTGGGGGGAAATGCTGGGATGGTGGGGGGAGGGGGGCTGGGTTGGTAAAGACAGTAGAACCATTAACACTTCTGCAGATGTTAGAATGAAGAGCCTTCGGCCTGGAGGGGGAATCTCTCCAAGGATTGATTTTGGTCTCTTATCTTAGCGGCACCTACATTGTGGCTTGGATCTCCTATCTCGAAAGCTTCCATCCCAGTCTGCCACTGGGTGGCCGGCTCGAAAGAGCTGGTGTACTCTGAACACCATGGGAGCCTCTCCGGTGAACCAGTAACAAATGAAGAATGGCATAGCCCCAGTGACATAATTGGCTGCCTTTCTCATCAGAAAGGGCTTTTCTTTTCAGCTCCTCTGGAGACGAGAATGCATCGGGGAGCTGTCCAAATTTGGCTCCCCAATTTTCCCAGTCCCACCATCTCCAACGCCTTCTCCATGAGGATGGGAAACAATTAACTCTGTTTCTCTCTTCACAGCTTCAGTCTGCAATCTTTTGAATACTTCCAGAATTTTCTGTTTTCATTTCACATTTCCAGCATCTGCCGTATTTTGCTTTTACATCCTGAATATCAGGCATTATTTATCTCAAAAGGTTAGTGAAACATTGAGAAGTTTACATTTTTATTTATAGTGCAAATAAAAAGTTCTAATTATATTTTGTAAAACACGAGTTCAAAGCAGGTGATTGCATTTTCTTTACTTTAAATGGAGTCCTCTAGATTAGTTGACATGCTTAAAAAATATAATTACCCTGCTGCAACAACATACATGAGTAGTTACATATATACGGACATAAAAATCAGTAGCACAAGTCGGCCACTCGACCCTATGAGTCTGCTCCGCCATTCAATAAGATCATGGTTGATCTGATTGTAACCTAAACCAACCCCAAAAAGATTGCAAGAGAAAGGCAAAATCTATGGTTAACAAAGGACGTCAAGGTAATGTTGGAAATCAAGATATACACAGTGGCAAGGGGTACTGGTAGACCGGAGGACTGGAAACTTTTTAGGATTCAGCAGCAAAACACTATGGATGGGATTCTCTGGCCATATCCACCTGGTGACCAGAGATTCCCACCCGAGATCAATGGACCTGTACATGGTCTGCGGCCCGCCCGTGGCGATGGGGTGGGGGAAGAATCCAGCCCATAAAGCTCGTAAGAAGGGCGAAAATGAATTTTGAGAGAAAGCGTCCATGCTTTATAAAAACAAACAATAACAGTTTCCATGGATATATAAATAGGAAGTGGATGGCTAAATAAATGTGGGACCTCTACTGAATGAGGCTGGTGAATTAATAACAGCAAACAAATAAATACATTTTTTGCATCAGTCTTCCCCGTGGAAGACATTGCAAATATCCCTAAGATAACAGATGGGTTGATTTCAAATAACATGATAGAACTTACAAAAATCCCAATCACAAGGGTTAGGATATTAGAGAAACTCAAGGGGCTAAAGGCGGTCAAGTCACCAGGACCCGATGAACTGCACGTAGGATTTTAATGGAAGTGACTGCAGAGATAGTTGTCCCATTGATTAAAATTTTTCGTAATTCGTTAAATTCCGAGAGGGTATCAGAAGATTGGAAAATAGCCAATGTGACTCCCTTGTTCAGAAAGGGAGGAAGGCAGAAGCAGGGAACGATAGGCCAGTTAGTTTAACATTTATTATTTGCAAGAAGCTGGAATCAATAATCAAAGAGGAAACAGCTAATCATTTAGGAAAGCTGAATATAATCAAACCTAGTCAACATGGCTTTTTTTTTCATCAACATTTTATTGAGGTATTTTTGGTGTAGTAACAACAACAAAATAAACAATATATATGAAACCATAAACATAGTGCAAAAGCCATTTACCTTTCGACAGGTCCCAACCATATTGACCCCTTATTTTAATCTGAACTACCCCCCCCCCGCATCTGCTGACGATTAATTTTCCGCAAAGAAGTCGACGAACGGTTGCCACCTCCGGGTGACCCTCTCAAGGCGAACTTGATTTTCTCCAAACAGAGAAAGCTAGCCACGTCCGATAGCCAGGTCTCCGACTTTGGGGGCTTTGAGTCCCTCCATGTGAATAGTGTCCGTCTCTGGGCTACCAGAGAAGAAAAGTCCAGAACATCTGCCTCTTTCTCCTCCTGGATTTCCGGGTCTTCTGACACCCCGAAAATCGCCACCTCTGGACTCAGCGCCACCTTTGTTTTTAACACCGTGGACATGACGTCTGCAAATCCCTGCCAAAATCCCCGAAGCTTTGGGCATGTCCAAAACATGTGGACATGGTTCGCCGGTCCTCCCGCACATTTTGCACACCTGTCCTCCACCCCAAAGAATCTGCTCATTCGGGCCACTGTCAAGTGAACCTGGTGAACAACCTTAAATTGTATCATACTGAGCCTGGCACATGTTGCAGACGCTTTGACTTTACTCAACGCGTCTGCCCATAGACCATCCTCTATCTCACCTCCCAGCTCCTTCTCCCACTTGCGCTTCAGCTCCTCGGTCTGCGTCTCCTCCGACCCCATAAGCTCCTTATAAATGTCCGAGACGCTCCCTTCTTTTACCCACCATTTGGAAACTACCCTGTCCTGAATCCCCCTCGGCGGTAGGAGCAGGAAGGTTGAGACCTGTTTATGAAGGAAGTCCCGCACCTGCAGAAACCTGAATTTGTTTCCCCTCGCCAACCCAAACGTTACCTCCATGCCCTCGTACTCGGAAAGCTCCCCTCTATGAACATATCCCCCATCCTCTCAATCCCCGCTCTCCGCCATAACCGGAATCCCCTGTCCATACTCCCCGGGACAAACCAGTGATTATCACAGATTGGGGCCCAGACCGATGCTCCCACTGCTCCCTCATGCCTCCTCCATTGGCCCCAAACTCTCAGAGCCGCCACCACCACTGGACTGGTGGAGTACCGTGCCGGCGGGAATGGCAGAGGCGCAGTTACCAATGCCCCCAGACCGGTGCCCTTACATGAAGCCGCCTCCATGCACACCCATGCCGACCCCACCCCCACTACCCACTTCCTGATCATGGCTATATTAGCCACCCAGAAATACTTGCTAAAATTTGGCAGCACCAGCCCACCCTCGCCTGACTCCGCTCAAGCATGACCTTCCTTACTCGTGGGGTCTTGCCCGCCCAGACGAAGCCCGTGAAGACTCTGTTGACCCGCTTAAAAAAGGACGACGGAATAAAGATGGGGAGACACGGAAATATAAATAGGAATCTCGGGAGGACTATCATCTTCACCGTTTGCACCCTCCCAACCAGAGACAACGGAAGCGAATCCCATCTCTGAAAATCGTCCTTCATCTGGTCCACCAGCCGGGCCAGATTCAATTTATGCAGCAGGTCCCATTCCCGCGCCACTTGGATGCCTGGGTACCGAAAGCTTCCCTCTACTAACCTAAACGGCAACTCTCCCAGTCGCCTCTTCTGTCCCCTCACTCTTTCCCATATTAAGCTTATACCCCGAAAACCGACCAAATTCCCCTAGAATCCTCATGATTTCTTCCATCCCCTCAATTGGGTCCGAAACGTACAGAAGCAGGTCATCCGCATAGAGCAATACCCTGTGCTCCACCCCCCCCTGGACCAGTCCTCTCAGCCCCTGGGAGAAATTGCCGACGGCTCTATAGCCAGCGCAAACAACAGGGGGGAGAGGAGGCATCCCTGTTTCGTCCCCCGGTGCAGTCTAAAATAGTCCGATGTTGTACACTTGCCACAGGAGCCTGATACAGTAACCTGACCCAGTCAATAAAGCCCCACCCGAATCCGAACCGCCCCAGTATCTCCCACAGATAATCCGATTCTACCCGATCAAACGCCTTTTCTGCATCCATTGCGATCACTACCTCCACCTCCCTATCTTCCGGGGGCATCATGATCACATTTAACAGCCTTCTTACATTGGCCCCAACTGCCTGCCCTTAACAAATCCCGTCTGGTCCTCCCCAATAACGTCCGGAACACGATCCTTGATCCTCGAGGACAAGATTTTGGCCAGCAACTTGGCATCTACATTCAACAGGGAGATCGGCCTGTCGGACCCACACAGCTCCGGGTTCTTGTCCCGCTTAAGAATCAGCTAAAGCATTGCCTGTGACATCGTCGGGGGCAGCACCCCTCTTTCCCTTGCCTCATTGAACATCCTCAACAATACCGGCCCCAATATCCCCAAGAACCTTTTATAAAACTCCACTGGGTATCCGTCCAGACCTAGGGCCTTACACGCCTGCATGGCCTTCAAGCCATCCACTATCACTTCCAGTCCGATTGGGGCCCCCAGCCCCTCTACCCGCTCCCCGTCCACCTTTGGGAAATTCAGCCCCTCCAAGAAGTGCCTCATCCCCTCTGGCCCCGTAGGGGGTCCGACCTGTACAGCCTGCCGTAGAAATCCCTAAACACCTTATTCACCCCTACTGAATCACCAACCAAGTTCCCATCTCCGTCCATTACTTTCCCTATCTCCCTAGCTGCCTCCCCCTTCCTAAGCTGCTGTGCAAGCATTCTGCTGGCCTTCTCACCATGCTCATAGATCACCCCCCTCGCCTTTCTCAGCTGCTCCACCGCCCTCCCTGTGGTCAGCAAGTTAAACTCCGCCTGTAACCTCCGCCGTTCCCTCAAAAGCCCTGCCTCTGGGGTCTCCACATATCTCCTATCAATCTGTAGTAACTCCTTTACCAGTCGGTCCGTCTCTGCCCTGTCCACCTTCTCCCTATAGGCCCGGATCGAGATTAGCTCCCCCTGACCACTGCCTTCAATGCTTCGCACACCACCGCTGTTGAAATTTCCCCCGTGTCGTTGACCTGCAGGTAGTTCTGAATACATTTCCTCAGCCGCTCGCACACCCCTTCATCCGCTAAAAGTCCCACATCTAACCTCCAGTGCGGGCGCTGGTTACTATCTTTACTAACCTGCAGGTCAACCCAGTGCGGTGCATGGTCTGAGATTGTAATCGCCGAGTACCCAGTGTCCACCACCCCAGCCAGCAATGCCCTGCTCAAAATAAAGAAATCAATCCGGGAGTACACTTTATGCATGTGTGAGTAGAAGGAGAACTCCTTCACCCTCGGCTTCTCAAATCTCCATGGATCCACTCCCCCCCCAGCAGCTTCATGAACCCTCTTAGTTCCTTTGCCATTGCTGGCACCCTGCCCATTTTTGAGCTTGACCGGTCCAAGCCAGGGTCCAAAACTGTGTTGAAGTCCCCTCCCATGGCCAACCTGTGCGAGTCCAGGTCTGGTATCTTCCCTGGGATCCTCTTTATAAACTCCACATCATCCCAATTTGGCGCATACACATTTGCTAATACCACCTGCACCCCCTCCAGCTTCCCACTGACCATAATGTACTGACCTCCCACGTCCGAGACTATTCTCCCCGCCTCAAACACCACCCGCTTCTTGATCAGGATCTAAACCCCTCTAGTCTTTGAATTTAGTCCCGAGTGAAAGACCTGACCGACCCAGCCTTTCCTCAGTCTAACCTGGTCCATTACTGTAAGGTGCGTCTTCTGCAACATTCCCACGTCCGCCTTCAATCCACTAAGATGCGTGAACAAATGTGCCCTTTTGACCGGCCCATTTAACACTTGAACATTCCAGGTGATCAGCCTTGTTAGGGGGCTCATTGCCCCCCCTCTGCCGATCAGTCATCCCCTTTTTTAGGCCTGCCTCCAGCCCAAGCTCCGCGCCTCCACCGGTCAATCCCCAGGCAGCACCCGCTCCCAACTTCCTCTCTGTCCCACAGCCCAAGTCCCTCCCTCGTCAGCAGAACATTCACCCCCCCTCCTCCCCCTAGTAACAAGACCATGTAACCCAACCCCTTCACTAAACCAAACATATGCACACCCCTTACGACGCTTCCAAGAGCTAGCTCGCCCAGCTAGCTTGGTGGCCCCCATCCCCAGCACCAGATAGTCTCCTACCTATTGTTCCCTCCCCACCCTCCCCCTGCTCATACAAACAAACTCCACACAATTGCCCAACAGAAAAACACCAAGATCAAAACAAGCACACCTCCATCCCCCAACAGTGCAAATGAAAACCTTAACTCACTCAGCTCTACCGCTGGTTCCAAATCAATGCAAACGACATCACAAACATCTTCCATGAAACACAAAATGAGAACATTTTTACAAAAACAGAGAAACAAAAAGAAAAAACAAAACATGAACATTGCAGCCAAGTTCAAAAGTTCTCAATCCATCACCAGCCCTTTCTTTTTCACAAAGTCCAACGCGTCCTCAGGCGATTCGAAGTAGAAGTGCTGATCCTGATGCGTGAGCCAAAGATGGGCTGGCTATAACAGTCCAAATGTCACCGTTTTCTTAAAAAGGATCGACCTGATCTGGTTGAAGCCTGCTCTCCCCCTGGCCACCTCTACATTGAGGTCCTGGTAAACTGGCAGGATGCTATTGTCCCATTTACAGCTCCGTGTCTGCTTGGCCCACTGTAGAATGCGCTCCTTATCCAAGAACCTGTGGAGTCTCACCACCATTGCCCTCAGGGGGTCTCCCATTCGCGGCTTCCTCGCGAGTGCTCTGTGAGCTCTATCCGCCTCCAAGGGCCGGGAGAATGCCTCATCCCCCAGCAGCTTCACAAACATGTCTGCGATGTATGCCCCAGCATCTGTTCCTTCGGACACCTCCAGGAGCCCGACGATTCTTAGGTTCTGCCGGCGGGACCTATTCTCTAGGTCCTCCACCTCAGCTGCTCCTTAGACTGCTGGGTCGACAAGCCAGAGGTCTGAACCTCCGTCATGCTGTCTTCTGTTGCAGCTACAGACCAAGCCTTCTCTATCTTTTTGTTTCTGCCTTAAGAACACTTCTAGTCCTTTTCTCCATGCACCGAAGTGGGAATTCAGTAAACAATTGCTACTAACATCCGTTTTACAATTCAAGTCCGGTAGAAAAATGGGGGAAAGGTCCAAAAGTCCAACCTGAGCGGGAGCCACCAAATGTGCGACTTACTCCTTTATAGCCGCCACCGGAAACAGCAACATGGTTTTATGAAAGATAAATCATGTTTGACAAATTTGCTCAAATTCTTTGAGGATGTAACAAGGAGAGTAGATAGAGGTAAACCTGTAGACGTAGTATATTTAGATTTCCAAAAGACATTGAACAAGATGCCGCATAAGAGGATGGTGAATGACGTAAAAGCCCATGGAATTGGGGAAAGTGTGTTGGCATGGATTAAAAACTGGCTATTACATAGAAAACAGAGAATTGCAATAAATGGGCCCTTGTTAGAATGGAAAGATATAGCTAGTGGAGTACCGCAGGGATCAGTTCTTGACCCACAACTGTTCACTCTTCACATTAATGACCTGGAGGAAGGAACAGAATGCAAGGTTTCCAAATTTGCCGATGGTATGAAAGTAGGTGGAAGGGCATATTGTGATGAGGAAATTGTAATTCTGCAATGGGATATAGATGGATTGGATGACTGGGTGAAAATCTGGAAAATGGAATTTAACGTGGGGAAATATGAGGTCATGCACTTCAGTAGGAAGAATCAAAAGGCAGTTTATCTAACTGGAGAGAGACTGCAGGTGAGTGAAGTACAGAGAGATCTAGGTGCTCTAGTGCATGAATCACAAAAAGCTCATGGGCAGGTCCAACAAGCAGTTACAAAGGCAAATGGCATTGGAGTTTAAAAATAGGGAGGTTTTATTGCAATTGGTGAGGCCTCATTTGGAAGAATGCAAATAGTTTTGGTCCCCTTACCAAAAAAACGATATAGTAACATTGGAGACAGTCCAAACGAGATTCACCAGGCTAATTCCTGGGATGAGAGGACTGTCCTACCAAAAGAGACTAAATAGTCTGTGTCTGTATTCCTTTGTGTTTGGAAGAGAGAGGGGTGACCTTATTCAAACATATAAGATTCTGAGGGGGCTGGTGGGATGTTTTCAAAAGTGGGAGAATCTTGAACAAGGGGACAGAGCTACAAGATAAAGCAGTGGTCATTTAAAACTGAGGTGCGTAGAAATCTCTTCTCACAGAGGGTGGTCAATCTCTGGAACCCCCTGCCCCCGTGGATGGTAGAAGCTGCATCATTAGAAATATTTAAAGTGGAGATGGATAAATATTTGATAGATCGAGGAATGGAGGGCTCTGTGGAAATGGCACAGAAAAGGAGTTGAGGCCGGCATAGATCAGCCATGGTCATATTTAATGGCGGGCAGGCTTGAAGAATCTGGTGGTCTACTTCTGCTTCTATTTTTTGTGTTGAGTTCTTGCGTGAACCCCACATTTCTGCCTACCCCCAATGACCTTTCAACCTCCCTTGTCAATCATGAACCTATCTGGTTCACCTTAAAATATTCAAGGACTGCTTCCACCACTTTTGAGGAAGAGAGTTTCAAACACACAAGACCCTTTGAGAGAGAGTCTCCTCATCTCTGTCTTAAATCAGCGACCCTTTATTTTTAAGCAGCGACGCCCAGCCGTAGATTTTCTGGCAAGAAAAACATCCTCTCCACATTCACCCTACCAAAATTCCTCAGGATCTTGAAGGTTACAATCAAGTCACTTCTTACTCTTCCAAAGTGCAGTGAGTACAAGCCTAATCTTGCAGGTAGCGAGCTGTAACAAACAGCAATGTGATAATATTCACATCATTTATTTTAATGATGTTCGTTGAGGGATTGTTATTTGCTGAAAACTGGGAAGAACTTGCCCACCCTCCTTTAATAGTGTTGTGGGATCTTCTTCACTTGAAAGGGCAGACAGGGAGCAGGTTTTTACATCCCCCTGCGGGGATTGTTTTTGAGGGGGAGGGGTAGTGGCATGTAAAATAGGGCAGCACCAACCTCATCACCTTTCTTCCCGCCCCCGGGCTCACCCCCATAATACAAGCAGCGGTTGGGCACCCAAATCGTCAGCCTACCCACCACATTTAAATAAATAATCAAAGGCCAATTGAGCTTCTGATCAAGCCACTTGACCTTGATAACATCAGTTGGTCAGAAGTAGACAGTCCATCTTTTTAAAAACCCTTTGAAATCGCACAGAAGGAAGGGGGTACGAACTTCAGGGGTGCACATTGTGCTAAGAGGGGAATCCCCCGTGGATAGTAACCACCCCCATTCTTCTCCATCACCTTCTCTATAAATCATACCACCCACTCCCTTCCTAAACTGTTCAAACTCCCCCCACCCAAGACCATGTGCCTTCTTCTTGGGAGCAGCGTTCAATAATGCGCTCCTATTTCTGCCGCTGAATTGCCCAGCAGCTCCTGAGGATGGGATTACCTCTCAAGTGAGGCAGCCCACTTAGTCTGCACATGATGGCAATGGGGTGGGCTCGCATACAACAAATTGGCTTCATGCCGCCTTTGCAAACGTGTGGAGTATGTGGTAGCGTTTGTCTCTGACGTGTGTTCATGGCTCTGTTTACTAGAACTTCACAAGATATTTAAAATGCTGCAATCCATCTCACCTTAATGTTTTATGTAAACTCACAGTTGTTTTTATATGAATTATTTTGTATCTGTTGTTAACAGGCATTATAATAGAATAACAATCTTTATTGTCACAAGTAGGTTTACATTATCACTGCAATGAAGTTACTGTGAAAATCCCCTAGTCGCCACATTCCAGCGCCTGTTCGGTTACACTGAGGGAGAATTCAGAATGCCCAAATTACCTAACAGCACATCTTTCGGGACTTGTGGGAGGAAACTGGAGCACCCGGAGGAAACCCACGCAGACACGGGGAGAACGTGTAGACTCCACACAGATAGTGACCCAAGCCGGGAATTGAACCTGGGACCCTGGAACTGTGAAGCAACAGTACTAACCACTATGCTACTGTGCTGCCCTCTCTATATTTAAGATTAAGGGAACAGGTTTTGCTCAGTTGGCTGGATGGCTGGTTTGTGATGCACAGTGAGGTCAACAGCGTGGGTTCACTTCCCAGACCAACCTATTCATGAAGGCCCACCTTCTCATCCTTGCCCCTCAACTGAGGTGTGTTGACCCTCAGGTTAAATCACCACCAGTCAGCTCTCTCCCTTAAAGGGAAAAGCACCTTATGGCCATCTGGGACTATGGCGACTTTACTTTATTTCAGATTTACTTGAATTTCACCTCAAAGGGGATCAGAATATAAATCGAAACACTGAATGCAGATCCTTTCATTTTTTAACAGATTCAGAAAGTTGCTCAGACTAAAGAGTTATGTGAATACTTAGCTGATGTATTCCATGTTCAACTATTACCGAGGGGCACTAACTCACGATAATACACGATCAACAGTGATACTCAGGATTTTGTCTGATACAAAGTGATTGTTATAAATTCAACAGTCTGCTGGAGGAGTGAGGAGAACTCAAATGTTGTAAATATTAGTTATAGTTGTCTTGTACTTCTGTGTTAGCCTAATTTGTCACACTTTACTGGCTGGATTTTATTAATTTGTTTCACGGTTAACGGTCCTGTCGTATTTTTCGTAGGTGTAACTGATTTTGGAAGTGGGCAGAAATCAGTCTTTGTTTTCAATTTTCGCATCCCTGCCCTCTTCTGCAGTGAAAGAGCTGGCTTTCTTACCAGCTCTTACCTTGGTTTTCCTTGCCTCCTCCAGCTACTTCTGTTCATTTTGTTATGTACACCACTTGAGTGCATTTTCCTCAATCGTACTGGCTTTGAAATTGAGCAACGTAGCATTTGACTTTCAGATGGTACGCAACCTGCTGTGTCCCAAAAATGTTGGGTGTTGTTTTATTTTCTGTACAAGACACAAGGCACCAATCACTCATAAACGATTGGGTAAACACATTGTGGGTTCATTTATTAAAACTAGACCACGTGACACATTTATCATCTAGTGATGTCATGCTGATATCTCTTAGAGGTATAATAAAACAATGGGTATTTATTTTTATTCCAGTTTGGGATGTGGGCATCAGTGGCAAGGTCGGTATTTATTGCGCATCCTTAATTGTCCTTGAGAAAATGGTATTGAGACATCTTCTTTGAGCTTTGCAGTCCATGTTTGTACTTGCACAGTTCTGTTAGGGCGGGATTTCGGTCTAGCAGCATTGAAGGAACAGTGATATAGTTCCAAGTCAGCGTGGTGAATCGCTTGGAGGGAGGCAGTGGTGTTTCCTTGGGCCTGCTGTCTTTGTCCTTCTAAGTGTCTAAGTAGTAGACATTTGAGGCTCAGAAGGTGTTAATCTTGGGAAAGAACAATCAAGAGGTCCACTGCATATGCAAATAAGAGATCCATCTGCTTTTTCAGGTCTCCAAAACAAGATTTTTCCCTGAAGCAATTCAGTGTCATCGAAAAATCATACCGCATATAAGAAGGCTATTCAACTCATCACACATGGGTCTTTGAAAGAGCTATCCAATTATTCTCACTCCTGAGCTCTTTTCCCCAAACTCTGCATTTTTTTATCCTTCAAGACATACCCCAATCCTTCATGGAAGTTGCTGTTGAATCTGGTTCCACTACCTTTTAATGCAGTGCATTCAAGATTACAATTCCATTCATAAAAATATTCCTCACCTCCCATCCATCAGTTTGTTTGCAAATTATTTTAAATCTGTGACCTCTAATTACCAATTCTCTTGCCAATAAAAACACTTTTTCTTGAAATCTCTTTCTTTAAACCACACCTTTAATGTTTTCTGTTCGAAGGAGAACAATCCTAACTTTTTCAGCCTCACCATGTAAGTGAATCGCTCATCCCAGGTGTTATTCGAATTATTCTTCTCTGTTCCTTCCCCAAGGACTTGACATTTTGAAGAGGGCTCATAGACTTTCTCTTGCTCTACCTTGATGAGTGCCAATTAGATGCCTTGTTTCTCTATATTATCTCAGTAGCAACACTTCAAATGCACATCATTGGCCACAAAATTCTTGTAACATACTGTGGATGCAAGGATGTGAAAGATGCTTCATACATGCAAACACTTTCCTTTTGAGATGTGAGCCTGCATTGCCAGCATGGTGCCTTGAGCAATTATCCCATCAGTACCTGCAGAACATCGTTAGTGATTTTATTATCATTTGATTTCTATCGTGTTGTTTTTAACCACACAACCATGCTTAACTGCACAAAAATGGATGAAGGAATAATTACATCTTTCATGCCAATTAATATATAATTGTCAATGAGTAAGATAGGATAGGACAGTGGAATTAGTCGCAATTTCTCCAGCAGAGTGTTGGCAGGGACACAATGGATTGAATGGCCTCCTTCCGTGCTGCAAACACCTGTGATTTGAAAGGTCATCCTGAGTACCTGCTGACGTTCATGATCTCCTGCTTTAGCCTGTAATGGGCACCAACAACAGAATAGTTCAGTTGAATTACATACCGGCAGTTATCTACTAATTTCTATTTATTCCATGAGAGAAAATGATAATTGTGCTGCATAGTTAATGATAAATCACACCAGTGAAACAAGAAAGGACTCAGAAATAACAATTGATTCCAATAGTACCAGCACACAGAAATGTCTTTCAACACCCATCTTGTGTTTCCTGTTGAAATTTGGATGTTTTTATTTGTTTATTGTTCTATATTTTTTAATCTTGCTATTTTTGCCTTATCTTTGCTTTATCGTTTTATTTAACACATCTGTCTTTGCATTGGAAAATGAGAAGAAATGAAGCTGCTGTCCTTCTGTTTCATTAATATTTCCTCTGTTCATTCCCTGATTGCATTTTACCACAGCTTTGTTTTTGCAGATGGTTAGTATTAATGTTGGAGCTTGGTGTACAGTGGAGCTAGTGAGCTGGCAATAAATATACAATGAGCAAAGTTGCCATCAATTTTCTGTGAAAATTCACATATCAATTGACATACATAAAAACCCAATCCGCTGAAATGCTACCAAGTGAAAATCCATCCTCGTGCATACGGACATTTAACTGAAAGATCGTTACCTTTTCAAATCTTTTTTTGGAAAACAACGGTAAAATGAGGCAGCTGCAGAACTATTTCAGAATATACCTGACAACATTAAATTGGACCAGCATAGCAGTCTGTCACCAATGAAGGGCAATTCTGAATGATGTCCAGATTTACCAATGGCCCCATAGCATGCTATCTAGTCTGATTGTTCCCTGCCCCTCAATAAACACATATCAATTTAATCTGGTCAGGCTTGACTTGTAAATCGCTCAAAGTCTTAACGTTTTAGTCAGTCCAGCCACTTAATTACCTAAACATTTAGGGGGGACTTTGTGGCAGCAGCCTTGCTCTCACTGCTGTCATCAAATTAAACTACATATAAATGTATCATAATCCCCATGGCGAAAAGTCGGGTCAGAAGAAAAGAGGATCCCATTTCAGAATTGACTTCAGCGTGGGTCAGCAGCAGCACTTTGTCATGTGGCAGTTCATAGCTTCCAGTCACTGCAACGAAAACCCTGTATAAACCAGGTTGCTACAGTAAAAAGACATTGGAACAAAGGATTAAATCAGATTTATTTGACAAGTTTCTGTCACGACTGCTTCTCACGGCATGGGTTGTCCTTCATCCGGTTCCCTGTAATTTCCTCTGAGTTAGAACTCCCTGGTAAAAAGGGGTAGGGTTTCCCCTTAAAAAGGGGGAACCTCTCTGTATAAAAACCCCGACCTGGGTGCAGGTCAGGGAGGGAGCTCTTCGGGGGGAGGAGTTTGTTAGTTGTGATTCTTGTGTGAACATAAATAAACCAGAGTTCATTCTATCCTACCACGCGTTCCTGCGTCTCTTTCATTGGATTCTACACTGGCGACGAGGCTGAAGCAGAGCTGCTACTGGCATCACGTACTATACCACCAAACCACTTTGTCAAGGCCCAGGGAGACCTCTACTCTAGCCACAAGGATGCAACACATCAGGAAACTTGAACAATTCGACATGAGTAGCGATGACTGGATCCAGTACGTTGAGAGGGTAAGATATTTTTTTTTCTCCAATGCTGTGGTTGGGGATGAGTGACAAACTGTGATATTACTGGCTACAGTCAGGAGTCCGGCCTACGCACTGATAAAGAGCCTCACCCACCTGGACAGGCCGGACTCCAAGTCTTTTTCTGCATTGGTGGCCTTGGTCGAGGCACGTTTGAACCCAATGCCAACGATTATAGTCTGAAGGTTTTGTTTCCACACGGCCTCACCGACCCAGGGAGAGTCCAATGACAAATTTTTGGTGCCTTTGAGAACACTCACCACCACTTGCGGATTTCAGCCCATGCTGACTGAATCCCTGTGGGATTGTTTCATTTGTGGGCTCCGCGACTCCGACTCCCAATGCTGATGGAGACTAACGTGACCGTCCAACGGGCGACAGACATCGCTGTTTCCTGGGAAAGCGCAGAGCGTGGGGTTCAAGAGCTTCAGGGCATGGCAGTCCTGAACCATGGCCGTCGGAGCAATCACCAATTGACTGTGACTGGACCCGAAGGACTTGAGTCTCCGCAAGACGGGGTCCGCTGCAGGAACACAGGCCATCGCCATGGCATACCTGGGACTGATCAGGACAATGCCCGTGCTGTAATACCAAGATGGCGGCCGCAGGCTGGGCACCGTGACCTGTACTGGAACCCCAGGTGAGCCTGTGAAGAAGCCATTCCCTGCCAGCCCCCAGATGTTACTGCCCTCCTGAGGCTAGGCAAACTACGTTGAGAACTAAGAGGATGCCTACCAATAACTTCATTGTGTGACGGTGCCCATCAGGATACCGAGTCAATGGGCACATCATGGAAATAGAGCTTGACAACGGACAGCGGTGGGCAGCAATCATGCGTTTGTCATGATCCGGTCTCCAGACCTTGGCCCTTCGAGACACGGATGCCAGGTTGACTACATGTATGGTGGAGCCTCTGCCATCGAAGGCACCACCCAAGTACCAGTGACATATGGGGACCAGTAGGCATACTTGCCCTTGGTGGTTGTCTGTGGTGGAGGCTCCAGCTTGTTGGGTCACGATTGGCTGTGCCACTTGACGTTGGACTGGCAGCGAGTCAGCTGAATGTACCCCCACAGTCCAGAAAGAGCGTTGGCGAAGTTCCCAGGGGATTTTACCGACGGTCTTGGCACCATCAAAGGAGCAATGGCTAAAATCAGCATGGACACACAGGAGCAACCCTGCTGCTTTCACACTTTGCTAGTACCATACGCACTGCGCCCCAAGGTTGACGTACAGTTGGACCGCCTGGAGTGCCTGAGCATCATCCACTGCGTCCACTTCATTGTCTGGGCTCTGCCGATGATTCTGGTTTTGAAACACAACAGATCCGTACATCTGTGTGGGGACTATAAAATGACAGTGAACCGGGTCTCCTGTCTCGAACATTACCCGGTCCCGTGCATTGAGGACCTGTATGACAAGCTGAGTGGCAGCAAAAGATTCACCAAACTTGTTGTGAGCCATGTGTACCTGAAACTGGTTCTGGACGGGCTTCCGATGGTTCATCACCATCAATACCCACAGAGGGCTGTATGAGTACACCCATTCATCGTTTGGAGTTGCATTGGCCTGTGTGGTCTTCCAGCGGGTTATGGAGAACATCCTGTGGGCCTGCCCAGGATGGCCATATACCTGGATGACGTCATCACTGCGGGCCTCGGACAAGGAGCACTTGGACAACCCAGCTGAAGTCCTTCGGCGGTTCAAACTGGCCAGCACCCACCTTTGGAGGGAAAAATGCATTTCCGATGCCCTCGACGTCACCTATCTTGGATATTGGGTAGACAGACATAACCTAAACCTGGTGCAAGACAAATTGTGGGCTGTCCAACAGGCACCCATCCCACAAGGTCAGACCGTGCTGCGGTCCTTTTTAAGGCTCATCAATTATTATGGGAAGGTCGACACAAAATTGGCCGCAATGCTCAGCCCGCTCCACCAATTATTGAAAAAGGGGCATCAGTGGGAGCGGGGTCCCCTGCACCAGAAGGCTTTCCAGAAGGTGAAGAAACGGTTTTCCTCCGAGAAGCTGCTAGATGGGAACGTAGGAATAAGGAACAGAAGTAGGTAATTCAGACACCCACGTGCCTGCTTCGCCATTCAATCAGATCATGGCTGATCTCTTCCTGGTCTCAAATCCACCTCTCTGCCTGGTCCCATATCCCTTGAACACATTTTTTCTGTCAGAAATATATTTATCTCCTTCTTGAAACCATGTAATGATTCAGACTCCACTGCACTGTGTGGCAGCAAGTTCCACAAATTCACCACCCTCTGCGAGAAGTAGTTCCTCTGTTGCTCTGTTTATTTGTTCTCAGCATGGCGGTCAATATGGTCGCCTTCCTCAATCCTAATTACGTTTCCTTTAGAGTTGCCAGGTATCTCTCGATACCGCCACAAGGTTCAAACCCGAATACTGATCAAAGAGCCAATACACCAGTTAGTTAGTTCAAAGTCAATACTATTTATTTACACACACAGTAATATCTACGCATGCACAAAGGACTACAAACTAAACTATCTCTCATGCTAAAGCCTATACTTAGCTTCGGGTGCCCACTCAGTCAGAAGAACAATGGCCGTTGTTCGGATCTGAGGCTGCTGTGGTCGAAGTGGTGAAGGGGATCAGCTAAGGTCGTCCGTCTGGTAGCGAGCGTTGACCTTGGACTTACTTGCTTCTGGTGTAGCTGGTGGAAGGGTCTCTCCGCTTTGAGAGCCGATTCCAAGAGAGCGATTCTCTCTCGGGGCCTTCTTCTTACACCTGAAGGGGCTTCGCGTGCTTTTGGGCGGGCCTTGAACTTGGCCCCAATTAATTGGGCCGTATCTTGATCACTCGTATTGATCTTGCCCAATAAAGGGGTGGGTGCCCTGATGGCTGGGTGTGTCCTAGGTGGCCGTTGCCTTGCTTTGTTTATGCTTTCGGTTTGGGGAACTGGCGCCGCGAGGTCTGGAGCTAGATCGGTTGCTTGAGTGTCTTTCCTTTGTTCCCGGAGATGGGCCATCAATATGCTAATTGACCTACAGTTTCAGTCTCGTCAGGGAGCTGAGGTTCCAATATGCATATAGGCTCTGTGCCTGCCTGCTTTCTTAGCATTGTCCATAGTTCCCTACAGTCTTTGCAAACATCCATTTTGTATTGTGGAAGTGGCCATCCCAGATGGCTACACCTCCTCATCTCATTTCTAAATCTACCGCCTCTCCCCTATATCTGTGCTGTCTCATTCTAGATTTCCCCACAAGGGGGAACATTTGGTCTATGTTTACTTTATCAATCCCTCTTAGTATTTTATATACCTTGATCAGATCCCCTCTCATCTTTCTAAACTCCAGTGAGTACAAGCCTAAACTGTTTATTCTCTCTTCATACATCAACCCTTTCACCCCCGGAATCAATCTGCAGAACCTCCTCCAAACTGTCTCCAATGCCAACACATCCTTCCTCAAATAAGGAGACCAACACTGGACACAATACTCCAGATGTGGTCTCACCAATACCCTATATAAATGCAAGCACACTTCTCTACTTTTATACTCCAGTCCTTTTACAATAAACACTAACATTCCATTTGCCTTTTTAATTACATTTTGTACCTGCATACCGACTTTCTGTGATTCATGAACAAATACACCCAGATCCCTCTGCCCAGACGCATTTTGAATCTTCTTTCCATTTGGATAATAATTCACCTTTGCATTTTTTCTGCAAAAATGGATAACCTCAAACTTATCCGTATTAAACATAATAATGGTGCACATTGGTACCAACGACATAGGTAGGAAAAGGGGTGTGGAGGTAATAAACAAGTTTAGGGAGTTAGGCTGGAAGTTGAAAGCCAGGACAGACAGAGTTGTCATCTCTGGTTTGTTGCCGGTGCCACGTGATAGCGAGGCTAGGAATAGGGAGAGAGTGCAGTTGAACACGTGGCTGCAGGAATGGTGCAGGAGGGAGGGCTTCAGGTATTTGGATAATTGGAGCGCATTCTGGGGAAGGTGGGACCTGTACAAGCAGGACGGGTTGCATCTGAACCAGAGGGGCACCAATATCCTGGGAGGGAGGTTTGCTAGTACTCTTCGGGAGGGTTTAAACTAATTTGGCAGGGGAATGGGAACCGGATTTGTAGTCCAGCAACTAAGGTAGCCGATATTCAGGACGCCAAAGCATGTAATGAGGCAGTGGGGAAGGGAACACTGACAAAGGAGAGTATTTGCAGGCACGGAGATGGGTTGAAGTGTGTATACTTCAACGCAAGAAGCATCAGGAATAAGGTGGGTGAACTTAAGGCATGGATCAGTACTTGGGACTACGATGTGGTGGCCATCACGGAAACTTGGATAGAAGAGGGGCAGAAATGGTTGTTGGAGGTCCCTGGTTATAGATGTTTCAATAAGATTAGGGAGGGTGGTAAAAGAGGTGGGGGGGTGGCATTATTAATTAGAGATAGTATAACAGCTGCAGAAAGGCAGTTCGAGGAGTGTCACCCTATTGAGGTAGTATGGGTTGAAGTCAGAAATAGGAAAGGAGCAGTCACCTTGTTAGGAGTTTTCTATCGGCCCCCCAATAGTAACAGAGATGTGGAGGAACAGATTGGGAAACAGATTTTGGAAAGGTGCAGAAGTCATAGGGTAGTAGTCATGGGCGACTTTAACTTCCCAAATATTGAGTGGAAACTCTTTAGATCAAATAGTTTGGATGGGGTGGTGTTTGTGCAGTGTGTCTAGGAAGCTTTTCTAACACAGTATGTAGATTGTCTGACCAGAGGAGGGGCAATATTGGATTTAGTACTGGGTAATGAACCAGGGCAAGTGATAGATTTGTTAGTGGGGGAGCATTTTGGAGATAGTGACCACAATTCTGTGACTTTCACTGTAGTAATGGAGAGGGATAGGTACGTGCAACAGGGCAAGGTTTACAATTGGGGGAAGGGTAAATACGATGTTGTCAGACAAGAATTGAAGTGCATAAGTTGGGAACATAGGCTGGCAGGGAAGGACACAAGTGAAATGTGGAACTTGTTCAAGGAACAGGTGCTACGTGTCCTTGATATGTATGTCCATGTCAGGCAGGGAAGAGATGGTCGAGTGAGGGAACCATGGTTGACAAGAGAGGTTAGATGTCTTGTTAAGAGGAAAAAGGTGACTTATGTAAGGCTGAGGAAACAAGGTTCAGACAGGGCATTGGAGGGATACAAGATAGCCAGGAGGGAACTGAAGAAAGGGATTAGGAGAGCTAAGAGAGGGCATGAACAATCTTTGGCGGGTAGGATCAAGGAAAACCCCAAGGCCTTTTACACATATGTGAGAAATATGAGAATGACTAGAGCGAGGGTAGGTCCGATCAAGGACAGTAGCGGGAGATTGTGTATTGAGTCTGAAGAGATAGGAGAGGTCTTGAATGAGTACTTTTCTTCTGTATTTACAAATGAGAGGGGCGATATTGTTGGAGAGGACAGTGTGAAACAGATTGGTAAGCTCGAGGAAATACTTGTCAGGAAGGAAGATGTGTTGGGCATTTTGAAAAACTTGAGGATAGACAAGTCCCCCGGGCCTGACGGGATATATCCAAGGATTCTATGGGAAGCAAGAGATGAAATTGCAGAGCCGTTGGAAATGATCTTTTCGTCCTCACTGTCAACAGGGGTGGTACCAGGGGATTGGAGAGTGGCGAATGTCGTGCCCCTGTTCAAAAAAGGAACTCGGGATAACCCTGGGAATTACAGGCCAGTTAGTCTTACTTCGGTGGTAGGCAAAGTAATGGAAAGGGTACTGAAGGATAGGATTTCTGAGCATCTGGAAAGACACTGCTTGATTAGGGATAGTCAGCACGGATTTGTGAGGGGTAGGTCTTGCCTTACAAATCTTATTGAATTCTTTGAGGAGGTGACCAAGCATGTGGATGAAGGTAAAGCAGTGGATGTAGTGTACATGGATTTTAGTAAGGCATTTGATAAAGTTCCCCATGGTAGGCTTATGCAGAAAGTAAGGAGGCATGGGATAGTGGGAAATTTGGCCAGTTGGATAACGAACTGGCTAACCGATAGAAGTCAGAGAGTGGTGGTGGATGGCAAATATTCAGCCTGGATCCCAGTTACCAGTGGCGTACCGCAGGGATCAGTTCTGGGTCCTCTGCTGTTTGTGATTTTCATTAATGACTTGGATGAGGGAGTTGAAGGGTGGGTCAGTAAATTTGCAGACGATACGAAGATTGGTGGAGTTGTGGATAGTAAGGAGGGCTGTTGTCGGCTGCAAAGAGACATAGATAGGATGCAGAGCTGGGCTGAGAAGTGGCAGATGGAGTTTAACCCTGAAAAGTGTGAGGTTGTCCATTTTGGAAGGACAAATATGAATGCGGAATCCAGGGTTCACGGTAGAGTTCTTGGCAATGTGGAGGAGCAGAGAGATCTTGGGGTCTATGTTCATACATCTTTGAAAGTTGCCACTCAAGTGGATAGAGCTGTGAAGAAGGCCTATGGTGTGCTCGCGTTCATTAACAGAGGGATTGAATTAAAGAGCCGTGAGGTGATGATGCAGCTGTACAAAACCTTGGTAAGGCCACATTTGGAATACTGTGTACAGTTTTGGTCGCCTCATTTTAGGAAGGATGTGGAAGCTCTGGAAAAGGTGCAAAGAAGATTTACCAGGATGTTGCCTGGAATGGAGAGTAGGTCTTACGAGGAAAGGTTGAGGGTGCTAGGCCTTTTCTCATTAGAGCGGAGAAGGATGAGGGGCGACTTAATAGAGGTTTATAAGATGATCAGGGGAATAGATAGAGTAGACAGTCAGAGACTTTTTCCCCGGGTGGAACTCACCATTACAAGGGGACATAAATTTAAGGTGAAAGGTGGAAGATATAGGAGGGATATCAGAGGTAGGTTCTTTACCCAGAGAGTAGTGGGGGCATGGAATGCACTGCCTGTGGAAGTAGTTGAGTCGGAAACATTAGGGACCTTCAAGCAGCTATTGGATAGGTACATGGATGACGGTAAAATGATATAGTGTAGATTTATTTGTTCTTCAGGGCAGCACGGTAGCATTGTGGATAGCACAATTGCTTCACAGCTCCAGGGTCCCAGGTTCAATTCCGGCTTGGGTCACTGTCTGTGCGGAGTCTGCACGTCCTCCCCGTGTCTGCGTGGGTTTCCTCCGGGTGCTCCGGTTTCCTCCCACAGTCCAAAGATGTGCAGGTTAGGTGAATTGGCCAATGATAAATTGCCCTTAATGTCCAAATTGCCCTTGGTGTTGGGTGGAGGTGCTGAGTTTGGGTATGGTGCTCTTTCCAAGAGCCGGTGCAGACTCAAAGGGCCGAATGGCCTCCTTCTGCACTGTAAATTCAATGATAATCTATGATTAATCTAGGACAAAGGTTCGGCACAACATCGTGGGCCGAAGGGCCTGTTCTGTGCTGTATTTTCTATGTTCTATGTTCTAAACTCCATATGCCAAATTTTGGCCCAATCTCCCAGTATATCTATAGCCATCAGTAAAATCTTTATCTCCCCTTCACTGCCTGCTTTCCCATCTATTTTAGTATCATCCGCAAAGTTTGCTATGTTACACTCTGTCCCTGCTCGCAGATCATTTACATAGATTGTGAACAGTTGAGGTCCGAGGAATAACACATGTGGCATCCACTAGTTACAATTCACCAGCCAGAGAAGGACCCATTTATCCCAACCCTCTAATTTCTGTCAGTCAGCCAATCCTCAATCCACATAGTACTCTGCACCCAATCCCCTGCGATCTCACTTTCTGGACAGTCTTTTATATGGCACCTTATCAAACGCCTTCTGGAAGTCTAGGTATATCACACCCACAGCTTCCCCATTATCCACCTCCTTGCTGGTTATGTCCTCAAAGAACTAAAGAACGTTTTTCTGCACTTCGACCCTTCTGAACCACTTCTCCTCATGTGCACGCTCCCCCTTACGGTTTGGGGGCCGTTCCCGCAAACTAAATGTCCGATGGATCAGAGCAACCATTTGCCTTCTCATCCCGTACATTTGCCAACGCCGAGCATAACTATGCTCACATAGAGAAGGAGGGCCTCCAAAATTCCACCAGTACATCTGTGGCCACGTGTTCACGGTCTACACTGAACACAAACCCTTGCTTGGGCTGTTCAAGGAAGATCGTGTGACTTCCCCAATCGCAACTGCCAGGTTCCAGCGGTGGGCTTTGCTCTTGGCCTCTTACAAGTACATGTTGGAACACCACCCAGGCACAAGGATCCCGCATGCCAATGCATTCAGCCACCTACCCCTCCCCAGGAAACAGCCAGCACCCACCTCGACCATGGAAGTCACAGCAGCCTTCCCTTTCATGGACTCTCTGCCGGTCACTGCAGCTCACATCAGAGAATGGACCCAGACGGACCCACAGTTAACCTGGGTCCGACATATAGTTTGACATGGGGCTTGCCTGACGACTTGAGAACCTATATGACAAAACTCCCAGAACTTAGCCTGGAGGATGGCACTTATTATGAGGGACGCGGTTGGTCGCCCTGGAATGTTGCTGTGTGATGCTATTGCAGGACCTCCACAGTGGACACCAGGGAGTGTCAAAAATGAAGATGCTCACCTGGAGTTATGTTTGGTGGCTAGGGATCAATTTTGACTTCGAGAGGGTGGTCCAGTGCTGCGGGCCATGCCAGGACAGCCGGAAGGCTCCACCGGCTCCACTGATGCAACCTTGGGAGTGGCTAGGGGAGCAGTGGTTCCTCATCCACATCAACTTTGCCATAAGATGGTTAGCAGTTTCAAATTCCTAGGGGTGCACATCTCCAAAAATCTGTCCTGGTCCACCCACGTCGACGCTACCACCAAGAAAGCACAACAGCGCCTATACTTCCTCAGGAAACTAAGGAAATTCGGCATGTCCACATTGACTCTTACCAACTTTTACAGATGCACCATAGAAAGCATCCTATCGGGCTGCATCACAGCCTGGTATGGCAACTGCTCGGCCCAGGACCGCAAGAAACTTCAGAGAGTCGTGAACACCGCCCAGTCCATCACACGAACCTGCCTCCCATCCATTGACTCCATCTACACCTCCCGCTGCCTGGGGAAAGCGGGCAGTATAATCAAAGATCCCTCCCACCCGGCTTACTCACTCTTCCAACTTCTTCCATCGGGCAGGAGATACAGAAGTCTGAGAACACGCACGAACAGACTCAAAAACAGCTTCTTCCCCACTGTCACCAGACTCCTAAATGACCCTCTTATGGACTGATTTCATTAACACTACACCCTGTATGCTTCATCCGATGCCAGTGCTTTTGTAGTTACATTGTATATGTTGTGTTGCCTTATTATGTATTTTCTTTTATTCCCTTTTCTTTTCATGTACTTAATGATCTGTTGAGCTGCTTACAGAAAAATACTTTTCACTGTACCTCGGTACACGTGACAATAAACAAATCCAATCCAATCCAATCCAATCCTCAGACCATAAGACATAGGAGCAGAAGTAGGCCACTCGACCCATTGAGTCTGCTCCGCCATTCAATCATGGCTGATATTATTCTCATCCCCATTCTCCTGCCTTCTCCCCATAACCCCTGATCCCCTTATTAATAAAGAACCTATCTATCTCAGTCTTAAAGACACTTAGTGATTTGGCCTCCACAGCCTTCTGCGGCAAAGAGTTCAACAGATTCACCACCCACTGACTGAAGACATTCCTCCTCATCTCTCTTTTAAAAGATCATCCCTTTAGTCTGAGATTGTGCCCTCTGGTTCTAGTTATTCCTGCAAGTGGAAACATCCTCTCCACGTCCACTCTATCCAGGCCTCTCAGTATCCTGTAAGCTTCAATAAGATCCCCCCTCATCCTTCCAAACTCCAACGATTACAGACACTGAGTCCTCAACTGTTCTTCATATGACAAGCTCTTCATTCCAGCGATCATTCTTGTGAACCTCCTCTGGACCCTTTCCAAGGCCAGCACATCCTTCCTTAGATACGGGGCCCAAACTGCTCACAATGCTCCAAATGGGGTCTGACCAGAGTGTTATACAGCCTCAGCAGTACATCCCTGATCTTGTACTCTAGCCCTCTCGACATGAATGCTAACATTGCATTTGCCTTCCTAACTGCCGCCTGAACCTGCACGTTAACCTTAAGAGAATCTTGAACAAGGACTCACAAGTCCCTTTGTGCTTCTGACTTCCTCAGCATTTCTCCATTTAGAAAATAGTGCATGTCTCCATTCCTCCTTCCAAAGTGCATAACCTCACACTTTTCCACATTGTATTCCATCTGCCACTTCTTTGTCTACTCTCCTAGCATGTACAAGTTTTCAGCCCCCTTGTGGCCCCCCGCTTGCCGGGCCATTTCAGGAGGCGACATTGTGGTGAATGCCCACTTGAAGTGGCTTGAGGTACACAAGATGCCGCCATAACTACAAAGGCAACTGTGGACCAGCAGCTGCACATTTTCAGCAGACATGGCATCCCCAAAGTGTTGGTATCGTACATTGGCGCTGCTTTCACCAATGGAAAATTTGAGACATTCATGGTCTCAAATGGTAGCCTTATCACACAGCCTCAAGTGGGTTGGCCGAGCAGGCAGTTCAGACATTCAAACTTGCCATGAAGAAGCTGAACGCCGGTTCCTGGGAGACATGTCTTGCCCGTTTCCCATTTGGCTACCGGACCACTCCTCAAGCCATCACAGGAGTCTCATCAGTGGAGCTGCTTATGGGACGTCATCTCAGGACATACCTCAACCTGGTCATCCTGGATATCAGTGCACGGATCCGCCGCAAACAGGAACGCAAATTCAAGCCGGGGGACACCGTCTACGTCTGGAATTTCGGTGCCGGGGCCATGTGGATCCTGGGCGTGGTGCTGAGGTAAACTGGCCTGGTCTCTTATTCAGTCCAGGTGCAGGGGAAGGAAGCCAGCCGCCACTTGGATCACATCTGCACTCAGGACCCGCCGGAACCTGCTTAGGACGGCTGGGTCCCGGATCTCACACGGTCTCTGTCGCCACCCATGTCACCGTCTAGATTGCCGCCATCTCAGCCCATCAAGGTCCGGCGGCTGAGATGCCCAATGCCAACTTGGGAGACCTGGACATGTACTCCAACATGGACATCAACCCACCCAATGCCACCATACAGCCACCACTCGCGCTGGCACCCATGCCATCCACACCTCTCCCGCTTCACCACTCCGCACGCAAATGGAGGTCACCGGTACATTATATTCCTCCCAATCTTGCTCCGTCCACTCTCCAAATAGACAAGAGGGCCTCCTCCTCAGCCAATGGACATGGACGTCCCTCCGGACTTGGGAGGGGTGGGGAAGGGGTGTTACGACCCTCTCGGCGGCGATGGACTATGCTCCATATGGGTCCCTGTAATTACCTCTGAGTATGAAGTGCCCTGGTAAAAAGGGCCAAGGTTTCCCCTTAACAAGGAGGAAGCTCTCTGTATAAGAACCCCAAGTCGAGGGTGGCCCTTCGGGGAGGGGAGTTTGTTACTTGCGATTATTGTGCAGACTTAAATAACGAGAATTTGTTTTATCCTCCTATGCGTTCCTATGTCTGTTTTTTGGGATTCCACAGATTCATTTTACAAAATTCAAACATTTTAAAAAGGTGCGATCATTTTCATCAGAAAAAGTACATATTTTGAAAAAGTCAAATAAGTCATTTTAAAAAGTGAAACATTTAAAATCTGACATATCATAGATTTGACAAGCTTTATTAGACTTCAATGTAAATGGCTTAACAAGATTTGTCAAAACTTTTGAAAGTTTTCATGCTGACTTTTTAACAAGATTAATCTGATTCGCTTAAAAGTTAAAACAATGAAAAAGTCTGATCAATCTTACATTTAAAATGGCAGAATAATATTCATTATCTATTAATTTGTTTAAATCTATTTAACATGTAAAGGATCTTTGATGCTGTGGGTCTCGTCATTAAATATTCTTGAAATGATAGAAGGCACCTTAATGCCTGGAAATACTAGGACTAAACTTTTTGGTGTGAATAATTCATTATTGCCAGGCAATTAGTCCAAATTCATTCTTGTTCTTACCTGCCATTTAAATCTCCAGATCAGTGGTGGAAGTTGTGAGACCTCAGGAGTAGCATTGGTTGGCCCACATTGAACATACGTTATTCTCTAAGTCTGAATAAAGATTGTAGACTTTCAGTTAACACAAATACTTTATTCAGTAGGTTTGTTCTGTTTCCAGAGCTTAACTAGATATAATGTAGTCAAGAGGTATGACCAATGAAGCTAAGGTAAACTGCATATGCTGAGCTGTCTCTGTGTGCTGCTGCTCACTAACCCTGTGCTTCTGAAAGAGGCGGATCCTACCTTGGGCTGGACCCTTTATACCCGTCTCTGATGCCCTCTAGTGATGCTGTGGCTGTTACATCTGTCTGCAGTCCCTGGTGTATGTGCAGATGTATGTACACATGTACAGATCACTACAGAACATGCTGCAATTATTGGCACCACAAAATCTGAGGTTTGATTCAGCGCAGTCCACTGTGCTATCAACATTTGAACCATCACAACAAGCTGGGATGTTAAACACTCACTCCCTACACCGCTGATACACAGTAGCAGCAGTGTGTACAAACTACAGGATACAGTGCAGTCAATCACCAAGCCCCATAAAGCATCACCTTCCAAACCATGACCACTACCATCGAGCAGGACAAGGCAGCAGATACATGGGAACACCACCACATGCAAGTTCCCTCCAATCCACAAACCACCCTGAAATATATTGCCATTCCTTCACTGTTGCTGGGTCAAAATGCTGGAACTCCCTCCCTAACAGCACTGTGGGTGTTCCTACACCATATGTACTGCAGTGGTTCAAGAAGGCAGCTCACCACCACCTTCTCAAGGGCAATTAGAGGTGGGCAACAAATGCTGGCCCAGCCAGCGATGCCCACATTGCATGAACAAATATAAAAAATACAACACATCCCTTTTTCAATTGGGATGTATGTTCTTGGCTCATCTAACTGGAATATCAGTCAATGCGATCCAATGCGATCCAGCAGAGGGCAATAGAGTGGAGCTGCTGATTGGCTGTTGTGCGGGAAATTTGCATAAGTGCCTGGCGGTCACTGCATCCAGAAAGTGTACCTGAGCAAGACACCCTAGGTGTTCAAGTCAAGGCAAGCATCCAGCAGAGGGCAGTAGAGCGTAGCTGCTGATTGGCTGTTGCACAGCCTGCAGTGAAAGAGCGCGAGAGCGGCGGGGACTCAGTGAAAGAGCGCGAGGAGAGCGGCGGGAACACAGGATAAAAGAGCGCGAGGAGAGCGGTGGAGACTCAGTGAAAGAGCACGAGGAGAGCGGCGGGGACACAGGATAAAAGAGCGCGAGGAGAGCGGCGGGGACACAGCTGCCGGAGAAGCGGCCTTCAGATTTCCGACGGGAGCAGGGGTCTGTCGGGAAGGGAAGTTTTCCTCTTTAAAAACTTACCTTGAAGAGTGACAACACAGCAAAGCAGTGACCTGATTGGCTGGTAAGGAAAGTGCTCCAATTAGCAGTAGCTGGGAGAAATGTAACTCTTCATGTGTTGGTAAGTATTGTGATTGGTAAGTATCTTTATTCCTTTCACTTATTCATTATTTGATATTATATTTGTAATCAGTTAAGGTAAAGTGTAAAAATGGCAGGAGATCCCAGACCTGTGTTGTGCTCCTCGTGCTCAATGTGGGAGTTCAGGGACGCAGCCGATGCCCCTGACTCCTTCATGTGCGGGAAGTGTGTCCAGCTGCAGCTCCTGATAGACGTCATGACGGCTCTGGAGCTGCGGGTGGACTCACTTTGGAGCATCCGCGATGCTGAGGAGGCCGTTGATAGCACGTTCAGTGAGTTGGTCACACCGCAGATTAGGATTGTTGAGGGAGACAGGGAATGGGTGACCAAAAGGCAGAGAAAGAGCAGAAAGGCTGTCCCCTGCGGTCATCTCCCTCCAAAACAGGTATACCATTTTGGATACTGTCGGGGGAGATGACTCACCAGGGGAAGGTAGTAGTAGCCAGGCTCATGGCACCATGGTTGGCTCTGCTGCTCAGAAGGGCGGGAAAAAGACTGGCAGGGCTATAGTCATAGGGGATTCAATCGTAAGGGGAGTAGACAGGCGTTTCTGTGGTCGAAAACGAGACTCCCGAATGGTATGTTGCCTCCCGGGTGCATGGGTCAGGGATGTCTCAGATCGGCTGCAGGACTTACAGAAGGGGGAGGATGAACAGCCAGTTGTCGTGGTGCATATAGGCACCAACGATATAGGTAGAAAACGGGATGAGGTCCTACAATCAGAATTTAGGGAGTTAGGAGATAAGTTTAAAAAGTAGGACCTCAAAGGTAGTAATCTCAGGATTGCTACCAGTGCTACGAGACAGTCAGAGTAGAAATTCAAGAACAGTCAGAATGAATACGTGGCTTGAGAGATGGTGCAGGAGGGAGGGGTTCAGATGTTTGGGACATTGGAATCGGTTCTGGGGGTGGTGGGACCTTTACAAATCGAATGGTCTACACCTCAGCAGGACTGGAACCAATGTCCTAGGGGGTGCTTTTGCTATCACTGTTGGGGAGGTTTTAAACTAATGTGGCAGGGGGATGGGAACCAGATTAAGAAGTTAGAGGTCAGTAAAGAGGCAGCAACTAAAGCCAGTAAGGTACTAGATAATAAATCAATGTGACTAAGGGGAAGAGTAGACAGGGAAGAGATGATGAACACAAAGGAACAGGTGGTCTGAGTTGCATTTGTTTCAATGCGAGAAGTGTAGCAGATAAGGCAGATGAACTTAGGGCTTGGATTAGTACCTGGGAAATGATGTTATTGGTATTACTGAGACTTGGTTGAGGAAAGGGCAAGACTGGCAACTAAATATCCCAGGGTACAGATGCTTCAGGATGGATAGAGAGGGAGGTAAAAGGGGTGGAGGAGTTGCATTACTGGTCAGAGATGATATCGCAGCTGTGATTAAGGAGGGCACGATGGAGAATTTGAGCACTGAGGCAATATGGTAGAGCTAGGAAATAGGAAGGGTGCAGGAACATTGTTCGGACTTTACTACAGGCCTCCCAAAAGCGAGCGTGAAGTAGAGGTACAAATATGTAGACAGATTATAGAAAAATGTAGGAGCAATACGGTGGTCGTGATGGGCGATTTTAACTTCCCCAACATTGAATGGGACTCATGTAGTGTTGGAGGCGTAGATGGAGCAGAATTTGTAAGGAGCATCCAGGAGAGTTTTTTAGAGCAGTATGTAAATAGTCCAACTCGGGAAGGGGCCATACTGGACCTGGTATTGGGGAATGATCCCGGCCAGGTGGTTGCAGTTTCAGTCGGTGATTACTTTGGGAATAGCGATCACAATTCCGTAAGTTTTAGAATACTCATGGACAAAGACGAGAGTGGTCCTAAAGGAAGAGTGCTAAATTGGGGAAAGGCCAAGTATAACAAAATCTGGCAGGAGTTAGGGGATGTGGATTGGGAGCAGCTGTTTAAGGGTAAATCCACATTTGAAATGTGGGAGTCTTTTAAGAAAGGCCGATTAGAGTGCAGGACAGACATGTCCCTGTGAAAATGAGGGATATAAATGGCAAGATTAGGGAACCATGGATGATGGGTGGAATTGTGAGACGAGCTAAGATGAAAAAGGAAGCATACATAAGATCTAGGCGACTTAAAACTGATGAAACTTTGGAGGAATATCGGGACAGTAGGACAAATCTCAAAGGCGCAATAAAGAGGGCTAAAAGGGGTCATGAAATATCTTTGGCTAACAGGGTTAAGGAAAATCCCAAAGCCTTTTATTCGTACATAAGGAGCAAGAGGGTAACTAGAGAAAGGATTGGCCCACTGAAAGGCAAAAGAGGGAATTTATGCATGGAGTCAGAGGAAATGGGTGAGATTGTAAATGAGTACTTTGCATTGGTATTCACCAAGGAGCGGGACATGGTGTTGAGGCTATGGATGGATGTTTAAATACTCTAGGTCAAGTCAGCATAAGGAAGGGGGAAGTTTTGGGTATTCTAAAAGGCATTAAGGTGGACAAGTCCCCAGGTCCAGATGGGATCTACCCCAGGTTAATGAGGGAAGCGAGGGACGAAATAGCTGGGGCCTTAACAGATACCTTTGCAGCATCCTTGAGCATGGGTGAGGTCCCGGAGGAGTGGAGAATTGCTAATGTTGTCCTTTTGTTTAAGAAGGATAGCAGTGATAATCCAGGGAATAATAGACCTGCGAACTTGACGTCAGTGGTAGGCAAACTGTTGGGAGAAGATACTGAGGGAGAGGATCTATTCACATTTGGAAGAAAATAGACTTATCAGTGATAGGCAGCACGGTTTTGTGCAGGGAAGGTCATGTCTTACAAACCTAATAGAATTCTTTGAGGAAGTGACAAAGTTAATTGATGAGGGAAGGGTTGTAGATGTCATATACATGGACTTCAGTAAGGCATTTTATAAAGTTTCCCATGGCAGGTTGATGGAAAAAGTGAAGTTGTATGGGGTTCAAGGTGTACTAGCTAGGTGGATAAAGAATTGGCTGGGCAATGGGAGACAGAGAGTAGTGGTGGAAGGGAGTGTCTCAAAATGGAGAAAGGTGACTGCTGGTGTTCCACAGGGATCCGTGCTCAGACCACTGTTGTTTGTGATATATATAAATGATCTGGATGAAGGTATAGGTAGTCTGATTAGCACGTTTGCAGATGATACTAAGATTGGTGGAGTTGCAGATAGCGAGAAGGACTGACAGAGGATACAGCAAAATATAGATAGATTGGAGACTTGAGCAGAGAAATGGCAGATGGAGTTCAATCCAGGCAAATGCAAGGTGATGCGTTTTGGAAGATCTAATTCAAGAGCTGACTATACGGTCAATGGAAGAGTCCTGGGGAAAATTGATGTACAGAGAGATCTGGGAGTTCAGGTCCATTGTACCCTGAAGGTGGCAACACAGGTCGATAGAGTGATCAAGAAGGCATACAGCATGCTTGCCTTCATCGGACGGAGTATTGAGTACAAGAATCAGCAGGTCATGTTACAGTTGTATCGAACTTTGGTCAGGCCACATTTGCAATACTGCGTGCAGTTTTAGTCGCCACATTACCAGAAGGATGTGGATGCTTCAGAGAGGGTGCAGAGGAGGTTCACCAGGATGTTGCCTGGTATGGAGGGTGCTAGCTATGAAGAAAGGTTGAGTAGATTAGGATTGTTTTCGTTGGAAAGACGGAGGTTGAGGAGGGACCTGATTGAGGTCTACAAAATTATGAGAGGTATGGACAGGGTGGATAGCAACAAGCGTTTTCCAAGAGTGGGGGTGTCAATTACAAGCGGTCACGATTTCAAGGTGAGAGGGGGAAAATTTAAGGGAGATGTGCATGGAAAGTTTATTACGCAGAGGGTGGTGGGTGCCTGGAACGCTTTGCCAGCGGAGGTGGTAGAGGCGGGCACAGTAGCATCATTTAAGATGCATCTAGACAGATATATGAACGGGCGGGGAACAGAGGGAAGTAGATCCTTGGAAAATAGAACACCGGTTTCGATAAAGGATCTGGATCGGCGCAGGCTGGGAGGGTCGAAGGGCCTGTTCCTGTGCTGTAATTTTCTTTGTTTTCTTTGTTTAATTACTTGTTCACCAACATTGCCACTTTCTTCCATTGCTGAGCATCACAAAATGTTTTTGGCCACACAGCAAAAATTAAAGTCGTCACGAAACAAAGATTCCAAACCTAGTTTAAGAAGCAATCTATCCAATATTTTATGCAAAATTCAGTAAATCACCTTTGTTCACCCCCTCAGTGTCCACCTTCCATATAACTTGCCTGACCGAATGTTCCCATGCACTGCTTTCTCCAGTGGTTGCAGCACAGCTGGTGAAGGTTTCTGATGAGGGCAGACTACAGATGGCCTTGCTGGATGACACCGAATAGCTCTGGCCCAGCTTAGAATTTCACATTATGTTTCGGCGGCAGATGACTGGGCTGGCTGAAAGACAACAGCAAGGGCGCTGGCAGAATGCCAATGAAAGAAGGTTAGATGCTGACATCCTGAGAGAAGACAGCAAGTTTGCTCACCCCAGAGTGACTGCAGCTCCCTCGGGATGGTATCTCAGCAAGCCTAGCAATGTAACCAAGGCTAGATTGCTGGGCTGCTGTGAGACATCACAAGTACTTTTCACATTATTTTCTGCTGCCATCATCATTATCATTGTTGGCCATTATCATTGTGAGCAGCATTCTGAGCTTGCATGGTGGCAAGCTGTGCTTGCTAAACTTCAGTCTGAGCTGCCACTGCAGCACTTAAGACTTTTGCTCGTGCTGCAGGGAAGAAAACTTGCAGTTCGGACCCCGTCTGATCTATAGATGACTCTTGACCCACATAAACATGCTTAACCTTTAACAGTCCTCCACGTTTGCCGAGCAAACTGCTCAGTTGTTTCCAAGAAGCGGTTCATCGCTACCTTCTCAAGGGCTAGTGGCGATGCTCACAACCCATGAAGGAGTAAAAAAGATCCTGCCTCTAAACTCCCCTCTAAAGTATCTGCAGTGTCAATATTTTAATTTATGGCAGTGACTGTGGGATCAGGTGATGGTGTTTCTTCATCATCACTCACTTGTTGCTCTTTCACTTCTTCCTGCATTTGCCAGGATTGGTTGCAGATTTCAGGTCAGGTTGTGGGGAGAGGAAGGGCAGCGGGATAGGGGGAAGCAAAAGGTGTTTGCTTAAATTGTCTGCAGCTTGTAATGTAAGTACATAAACATAAGGGAGCAGGAGTAGGCAATTCAGCCACTTGCACCTACTCTGACATTCAATACGATCATGGCTGATCTTATCTCCACCTTCCTGCCCATCTCAAAACTCCTTCACACTGCCACTAATTAAAAACCTATCTATCTCCTCCATGAAGCCAATGATGAAGCTAAGGATGCCAGTTAGAATCATAGAATCATAGAATTTACAGTGCAGAAGGAGGCCATTCGGCCCATCGAGTCTGCACCGGCTCCTGGAAAGTGCACCCTACCTAAGCCCGCACCTCCACCCTATTCCCATAACCCAGTAAACCCACCTACCATTTTTGGACACTACAGGCAATTTATCATGGCCAATCCACCAAAACTGCACATCTTTTGATTTGTGGGAGGAAACTGGAGCACCCGGAGGAAACCAAGGCAGATACGGGGAGAACGTGCAGACTCCGCACAGACAATGACCCAAGCCGGAAATCGAACCTGGGACCCTGAAGCAACTGTGCTAACCACTGTGCTAACCACTAATTTGGAGGCCTGAGACCGAAGCAGAGGTCCATTGCAACGAGGTTCCCAGTGATTGTTCTATGTTCTATGTTCTATGTCACCCGGTCTGTGATGGAGTGTGCATAGGGCTGCTAAAGATGCGCTTCTGGTGCCTTGATAGGCCTGGTGGAGCCTCGTGGAGCCCTGCAATACAGTCCCCAATGGGTCTCCTGAATTGTCATGGTCTGCTGTGCCCTACATACCTTGGCGCAGCAGCGGAGCGACATCCTTGATGATGATGATCAAGAGGTGTAGAATATCTCCTCTGATGAGGAAGAAGTCCAGGAGGGAATGCTGTCACAAATCGTGCCCCGTTCTCAGCACGAGTCTCATGAACGGAGAATCCGGCCACTTGTGTTTATTTTGCTGTTTATGTGTTAGTGTGTGTGGATTTTCCTTGTCTGTGAGTCTACTTCTAGTGCCTGTGTTATTGAGTTAGCCCTCTGTGGTCTGGTTTTGTTGGTTATTTCAAAGTTGCTTGTTTAATGTACGTATGTAGTTGTATTTTGAATGAGGTTAACCGAGTGAGGAGCAGGATAAGCTGTGAAGCAATTGTTCAAGCGGGAGAGAGGTGATTCTGGGGCAATGGAAAAGCCCCCTGTGGCTGCCGAAGAGTTTAAACTTACTGGGCTGGGTTCTCCATTTCTGAGACAGTGTTGACGTTGTTTAACAATGTGGAGCAACAGAGCTCATCACAGAGCTCTTCATCCTCCATCCCATGAACCAGTTGCCTGCCAACCCATGGCCCCAGCCTGTAGTGTGGCAAGTGTGTATCATGGAGGGGGTTGAAGGTGAGGGGATGTCTGGGGGGGGAGGGGGGGCATGCGGTGTCAGTGCCACTGGCCTGTTTCCTCCCCACGCCTCCCCCAAGTCGGTGAACCTGGAGGCAATCAGAACGTCCCGTGCGCTTTGGGCCTGGTGCACACGTCGTGCAGCCTCCCATGCCTTTCTGGGCTCCCGGTCCTGCCCATCCTTGCCCTCTCCTGCGTCCTCTCATCGGATGAGGCCTGGCACATCGCCTCTCTGCTGCGTGATGTTGTGGAGGACGCAGCAGGCTGCCACGATGCAGGCAACACTCTTGGCATCGTACTGGAGTCCCTCCAGAGCAGTCCCGGCACCTGAACTGCATCTTCATTAGGCCGAAACACTGCTACATCAGTGCCCTGCTTAACTAGCGGCCTGATCCCCGCCAGCGCCCTGGACTGCGCCAGACGCAACCACCTACCTTCCACAAGGTCAGACTGCTCCCATCGGAACCCAGGACCATCCAGCCGCAGCCGCCGATCGAGGAAGCGAGGGAAATGCGATGGTCTGCAGGTTAGACTGAAGCAACGCGGTTTCAAGACCCCTCTCCCCAGCATACTCCTGGCAAATGTCCAAGCGATCGAAAACAAGCTGGATGTACTTAACGCTAGACTTACCTCTCAGAGGGAAGTAAGAGACTTTGTGTGCTCTGTTTCACAGAGACATGGCCCACCCCCGCCTCACCGGACTGTGCCATACAACCTGAAGGCTTCTCAATTCACCAGGCGGACCGCACCGCGTCATCAGGCAAAGCAAAGGGTGGAGGGGTTTGTCTCCTCATCAACTCCTCCTGGTGCTTGGATGCGGTGACCCTGGTGACCTACTGCCCCCCGGACCTGGAATACCTGACCGGGAATTGCCGCTCATGCTATCTTCCATGTGAATTCACTTCAGCCATTATCACAGTGGTCTACATCCCACCCCAGGCAGAAGTGAGGAAGGCCCTGGACGAACTGTACACAGTTATGAACAACTACGAAACAGAACATCCGGAGGACTTGTTCATCGTGGCCGGAGACTTCAACAAGGCCAACCTCAAGAGTGTACTGCCAAAATTCCACCAGCACATCTCCTGTCCCACCAGGGGCGACAACATTCTTGACCACTGCTACTCAAAATCAAGGGCGCCTACCGTTCCATCCCCTGATCGCACTTTGGGAAATCAGAGCATAAGATGGTGCTCCTTCTCCCAGCATACAAGCAGAAACTCAAGCAGGAGAATCCAGCTAAGAAGGTCATGCACTGCTGGTCCGAGGAGACAGAAGAGCTCTTACGTGACTGCTTAGACACAGTGGACTGGTCCATATTTAAGAACTCAGCGACCAACTTGAATGAGTATGCCACCACCGTCACAGACTTCATCAGCAAATGTGTGGACGACTGCGTGCCAAAGAAAGTACGTACATACCCCAACGGAAAACCATGGCTCAATCGTGAGATTGACTCCCTACTGAAGGACAGGTCTGAGGCGTTCAAGTCAGATGATCCTGACCTATACAAGAAATCCAGGTACGACCTCCGCAAAGCCATCCGAGATGCCAAGAGAGAATATCAAACCAAGCTAGAGTCACAGAGACTCTCAGCGGTTGTGGCAAGGACTAAACAACATAACGGGCTACAAAGCGAAGCACAGCAGTATCTCCGGCAGCAGCGCACCCCTCCCCGATGAACTCAATGCATTTTATGCTCGGTTCGAGCAGGAAACCAACAATCCGCTGTCGAGTGCACCAGCAGCCCATAACTCACCCATACCCACCATCACAGCTTCCGAAGTCAAATTGGCCTTCCTTGGAAGGCGACGGGCCCGGACGGGATCCCTGGTCGTGCACTCAGAGCCTGCACAGACCAGCTGGGAGAGGTGTTCGCGGACATCTTTAACCTGTCCCTAGTCCACTCAAGATCCCCACTGATGTGTTAAATAAGTTGGTTCAATGTTGACTGCAACTGGATGCAGTGAAACTAGAAACAGGCTTCTGACACAGGAGATGGTCCAACACTGTTTTATTGAACTTCCTGGTTGCTGTACATAGTCTGCTGTGAGTTGACACTCGATCAATCCAACTGATAACCTCCTACTGGCTTGACCAGACTAACTCTCTACCTCATGGTGATAGTGCTCACTGGCTTGTGCACTCTTACTATCTCAGTAGCTGTGTCCTGTAGAGAGAGGGAGAGTCTTAATGCCCTGTGTGCTTTATAGTGGTGGTGTCCTGTCTGGTGATTGGTTGTTATGTGTTGTGTGTGTTCATTGGTTATCCTGTGTGTCAATCACTGCCTGTCTGCATCTCATTATATACATGAGTGGATATTATGACATCTCCCCTTTTTGAAGTTAATTTTGGAATGTGGCGATATATATACATGCATGATTATCTACAAGTGGTGAACATATGTTCATGGGAAGGTGTCTATCGTGCAGATACAGAGCAAACTGAACTAAATTTACAAGATTTAAGTCTATAGATTCAGTCTTTGTGGCGGGCGACAAATTCTTGTCGATCGCCTCAGAGGTGGAGGGGGGGACGCCAGCACTTGGACAGGCGGGATTGCTGCCATTTCGGTGGCCTCGTGGACAGGCGGGATCGCTGCCAGATCGGTGGCCTTGTGGTGCGAGATGTCCGAAGGAGGTATGATGACATGCGGGGAAGTGCGGCCAGGCGGTGGGCAGGGACCTTTCCGTAGCGCCCTCCTGTTGCGCCGTAGAATGGCGCCATCAGCCATTTGGACAACGAAAGACCTGGGGGCAGCCTGCCTGATGACAATAGCTGGGGCTGACCAAACTCCTTCAGGCAACTGGACGCGAACAACATCGTCTGGAGCCAGCGCAGGTAGATCCTTGGCATGAGCATCATACGTGATCTTCTGATGGTCCCTTGATCACTGCACTTTCTGCAGCACCGTGAGGCGGTCAAGGTCTGGTACATGGATGGCTGGCACAGTCGTCCTCAGGTTGAGGTTCATGAGCAGCTGCGCCGGAGACAAACCAGTCGACAGAGGGGTTGCCCTGTATGCCAACAGCGCCAGGTTGAAGTCCGAGGCTGAGTCTGCAGCCTTGCACAGAAACCGCTTGACAATATGGACCCCTTTTTTGGCCTTCCCATTTGATTACGGGTAATGGGGACTGGATGTGATGTGACTGAAGTGGTAGGATCGTGCAAAGTCGGACCACTTTTGGCTGTAGAAACATGGGCCGCTGTCACTCATTACTGTGAGTTGTATGCCGTGCCTGGCAAACGTCTCTTTGCAGGCTTTAATCACTGACTTGGATGTGAGGCCCGACAGTTTCACCACTTCCGGGTAGCTGGAGAAGTAGTCGACCAAGAGCATGTAACCACGCCCATTTGCATGAAAGAAGTCTATCCCCCACCTTGGACCATGGAGAAGTCACGATCTTGTGCTGTTGCAGTGTTTCCTTGGGCTGAGCTGGTTGAAACTTCTGGTATGTTGTGCAGTTGAGGACCGTGTTGGCAATGTCCTGGCTGATGCCAGGCCAGTAGACTGCTTGCTGAGCTCTGCGTCTACATCTTTCGACCCCAAGGTGACCCTCATGGATCTGCCTGAGCACCATGGCTTGCATGCTTTCGGGAATGACAAATCTATCTAGTTTAAGAAGGATCCCCTCGACAACCGTTAACTCGTCCTTAACGTTGAAGAACTGGGGCACTTTTTGCCAGCCATGGGCAAGGTGTTGCATCACGCGCTGCAGTAGAGGATCTTTGGCAGTTTCTTCACGTATCTGGACAACTCGTTCATCAGTGGCTGGGAGGTTGCTGGCACACAACTGCACCTGTGCCTCGATATGGCGAATGACGTCGCCCGGTTCACACGGCACGGTGATGGATCAGGACAGGGCATCCGCGACGATCAGCTCCTTGCCCGGTGTGTAGACAAGTTCAAAGTCGTATTGGCGGATACGAAGAAGAATTTGCTGCAGCCGAGGTGTTATGTCATTTAAATCCTTCTGGATTATGTGGACTAAAGGCCTGTGTTCTGTTTCCACCGTGAACCTCAGCAGGCCGTATATGTAGTCATGAAACTTGACTATTCCTGCCAGGAGACCCAGACACTCCTTTTCGATCTGGGCATACCGTTGTTCGGTCGGAGTCATGGCCCTGGATGCATATGCCACTGGAACCCAGGACGAGGAATCGTCTCGCTGGTGGAGCATCGCCCCAATGCTGTCCTGGCTTCCGTCTGTGGATATCTTGGTATCCTTAGTTAGGTCAAAGAACGCCAGAACTGGGACTGTGGTGAGCTTCGCCTTCAGCTCAAGCCACTCCGTTTGATGTGCGGGAAGCCACTTCCGGGTAGCTGGAGAAGTAGTCGACCAAGAGCATGTAACCACGCCCATTTGCACTGTCGACCTTTTAACGAGATGCCGAGGACCGTGGTGTGGGATGCCATGTTGGGAATGAATTTTCTGAGAAAATGTACCATCCCGAGGAAGCGGAGGACCGCCTTTTTGTCCTCTGGGGTCTTCATGGCATTGATTGCCAACACCTTGTCGGCGTCAGGTTGCACACCTTGCTGTGAAATGTGGTCACCTAAAAACTTGATAGCGGACCGCCCAAACGAGCATTTGACCCTGTTGAGCTGGAGGCCATTTTCATGAATCCTCTGGAAAACCTATGTGAGGCGAGCAATGTGATCCTCGGGCGTCGTGGACCAGATGATCACGTCGTCCACATCGATCCGCACCCCCTCGATGCCCCTCCATCATTTGCTCCATTATGCGATGAAATACTTCTGAAGCTGATATGATACCAAAAGGCATGCGGTTGTAGCAATACCTGCCGAACGGAGTGTTAAAAGTGCACAGCTTCTGACTGGACTCATCCAGCTGAATTTGCCAGAAGCCACGGGAGGCGTCCAGCTTGGTAAAGAATTTGGCGTGAGCCATCTCACAGGTCAATTCTTCACGCTTCGGGATCGGGTAATGCTCTTGCATAATGTTGCGATTCAGGTCTTTGGGATCAATGCAAATGCGGAATTCGCCAGAGGGTTTCTTGATGCAGACCATGGAACTGACCCTGTCTGTGGGTTCCGTGATCTTTGAGATGATGCCCTGATCTTGGAGCTCTCGTAGCTGCGTTTTCAGATGATCCTTGAGAGGAGCCGGCACCCGGCGTGGTGCATGGATGACTGGGGTGGCATTCGGCTTGAGCAATATCTTGTAGCGATATGAGAGCGTGCCCATCCCATCAAACACACTGTGGTATTGTGTGAGAATGTCGTCTATCTGAGTCTGGAGATTCGCATTGGGCGAGGCCGTCACTGGTGTCGAGGACATGGCATGGACTCGCTGTCCCAGATTTAGGAGTTTGCATGCGTGAGCACCGAGCAGGGATGCCTTGTCAGGCCGGACGATCTTGAATCTCAACGTCGCCTTGATTGCCTTGTGAGAGACACCTAGCTGACACGACCCATTGGCAGCTATGGCATTACCATCATAGTCAAGGAGCTGGCAGGCTGGTGGAAGAATGCTCGGTTGGTGTCGGATGCTGTTGAGGTCCGACTGGGATATGAGGTTCGCAGACACACCAGTGTCCAATTTAAATCGGATGCGAGACTGGTTGACCGTGATGACGGCACACCACTCGTCGTCAGGATCCACACTGAGGACCGAAAGGCGGTTGGCAGGCATGGTAGAGACCAACCCGCGTGTGGTAATGATGCCCACCCGATATGGAGACTCTTGGCAGTCAGCACCCGGGTCCGTTGGGCTGTCTGGATCAGAATCCTGCACACCTTGTACGCAGCGAACACGTCTGCGCTGCAGCTGGGATAACTGGCTGTTGTTCGGTGGAGTGGACCTGCAGAAGGCCGTGTAGTGGCCAGGCTTTCCATGCTGTAGCCATCGCCTGCCTTTGGCTGGACATTGCCGCTTTAAATGGGCGGAGCCATAATTCGGACAAGTCATGACGCTGACGTCAGCACGTTCTATGTGCCATTGCGCATGCGCAGTGCGGTCGGCCGATGTTCGCGTATGCGCCTCAGGGTCTTCGGCCTCATCGTCCACCCAGTCGTGGTGCACATGCGTGGGGAACCGAGAAAAGCGCACGAAATGGCCACTCTCCTCGATGCTCAGGCCTTGCATTTTCGCTGTGGCCTGCACCCTTTCTTCTTCATGGGAGGCCAGTTTTGCAGTTGCTGCCGCCCTGATGCGGGAGGAGAGATTTCTGGCATGCTCATGGACAACGCACGTTTAGATGGCGACGCAGAGGGTTAACTGTTTGATTTTGAGGAGCTGCTCCCGCAGGGAATCGGACTGGACCTCGAAAACGATCTGATCCCGGATCATGGAATCAGTCGTCGAGTCATAATTACGTGGCAGCGCTAAGATGCGGAGATAGGTCAAGAAAGACTGCAAAGGTTCATCCTTTCCCTGAAGCCTTTGTTGGAAGATGTACCGTTCAAAGCTCTCATTCACCTCAATGTCGCAGTGGCTGTCGAATTTCAGCAGAACTGTCTTGAACTTTGTCTTGTCTTCGCCATCAGCAAAAGTAAGCGAGTTATAGATGTGGATGGCGTGATCCCCCACAGTCGACAGGAACAGTGCGATCTTTCTGGCATCCGATGCTGCCTCGAGGTCGGAGGCCTCGATGTACAGGAGGAACTTTTGTTTGAAGACTTTCCAGTTGGCGCCGAGGTTGCCGGAGATCCGGAGTTGCGGAGGAGGCTGGATCTTCTCCATGCCGCTGGATGGCTGCTTGCTGGTCGTTGCAGATGCACTTGAGGTAGGTTCGTTAGGATTAATAGCACTCTAGTACCATGATGTGTTAAGTAAGTTGGTTCAACGTTGACTGCAACTGGATGCAGTGAAACTAGAAACAGGCTTCTGACACAGGAGATGGTCCAACACTGTTTAATTGAACTTCCTGATTGCTGTACATAGTCTGCTGTGAGTTGACACTCGATCAATCCAACTGATAACCTCCTACTGGCTTGACCAAACTAACTCTCTACCTCATGGTGATAGTGCTCACTGGCTTGTGCACTCTTACTATCTCAGTAGCTGTGTCCTGTAGAGAGAGGGAGAGTCTTAATGCCCTGTGTGCTTTATAGTGGTGGTGTCCTGTCTGGTGATTGGTTGTTATGTGTCGTGTGTGCTCATTGGTCATCCTGTGTGTCAATCACTGCCTGTCTGCATCTCATTATATACATGAGTGGATATTATGACACCCACCTGCTTCAAGAAGACCACCATCATACCGGTGCGAAAGAAGAACCAGGCAGTGTGCCTCAATGACTACCGTCCAGTGGCCCTGACTTCATTCGTAATGAAGTGCTTCGAGAGGTTGGTCATGAAGTGCATCACCTCCATTCTCCCAGAACGCTTCGATTCACTGCAATTCGCATACTGCCACAACCGGTCCACAGCAGACGCCATTTCCCTGGCCATACACTCATCCCTAAAGCATCTCGACAACAAGGTCTCCTACGTCAGACTCCTATTTATTTACTACAGCTCAGTCTTCAACACCATAATCACAGCCAAGCTCATATCAAATCTCCAAAACCTAAGAGTTGGCTCCCCACTCTGCAACTGGATCCTTAACTTTCTGACCCACAGACCACAATCAGTAAGAATGAACAACAACACCTCCTCCACAAGAGTCCTCAATACCGGGGCCCCGCATGGCTGCGTACTTAGCCGCCTACTCTACTCCCTTTACACACACTATTGCATGGCAAAATTTGATTCCAAATCCATCTACAGGTTTGCTGACAATACGACCATGGTGGGCCGAATCTCGAATAATGACGAGTCAGAATACAGGAGAGAGATTGAGAACCTAGTGGAGTAGTGCAGCGACAACAATCTCTCCCTCAATGCCAGCAAAACTAAAGAGCTGGTCATTGACTTCAGGAAGCAAAGTACTGTACACACCCCTGTCAGCATCAACGGGGCCGAGGTGGAGATGGTTAGCAGTTTCAAATTCCTAGGGGTGCACATTTCCAAAAATCTGTCCTGGTCCACCCACGTCGACACTACCACCAAGAAAGCACAACAGCGCCTATACTTCCTCAGGAAACTAAGGAAATTCGGCACGTCCACATTAGCTCTTAACTTTTACAGTTGCACTATAAAAAGCATCCTTTCTGGCTGCATCGCAGCCTGGTATGGCAACTGCTTGGCCCAGGACCGCAAGAAACTTCAGAGAGTCGTGAACACAGCCCAGTCCATCACACGAACCTGCCTCCCATCCATTGACTCCATCTACACCTCCAATCATGCAGGAGATATAGAAGTCTGAGAACACGCATGAACAGACTCTAAAACAGCTTCTTCCCCACTGTTACGAGGCTCCTAAATGACCCTCTTATGGACGGACCTCATTAACACTACACCCCTATATGCTTCATCCGATGCCGGGGCTTATGTTGTTAAATTGTATACCTTGTGTTGCCTTATTATGTATTTTTCTTCCTTCCCTTTTCTTCCCATGTACTTAATGATCTGCTGAGTTGCTCGCAGAAAAATACTTTTCACTGTACCTCGGTACACGTGACAATAAACAAATCCAATCCAATCATGTCTCTGATCGCTGCATGGACGTCATTGTAATGTGTCTCGGCATCGGTTTGTAGTCTCAAGATAGGTGTCATCAGCCACGACCGCAATGAATAACCCTCGCCATCCTGGAGCCAACCCCCAGCTAGGGAGAGTGCCCCTCGAACATGTCAGGAACCGTCGAGTGTGTCTGGATGAAGGCGTCATGCACTCTGTCCTGATCTTGGATGCAGACGTGCATGATGCACAGCTGATGGTCACAGATCAGCTGCACGTTTATCGATTGGAATCCCTTTCGGTTTGTGTGGAGCGGCCTGTCATCTGCAGGTGTTTGTAGGGGGACATGCAGATGACCCTGGACACGGGGCTAGTCGTCGATGGCGGCGAATCACCCTGCCCGGGCATCCTGGTTGGCTCGGGCAACATTGAAATGGATGTATTGAACTGCCTGGGCATATAGGGCCTCCCTGCCAGCATGGATGCACCTGTGCACTGAGGTCTGTGAGATCCCAGACAGGTCCCCAGTCGGCACCTGGAAGGACCCCGTGGCATATAAGTTCAGTGCAATCATCACTTTTGTTAAGTAATGGGTTAAGAGACATTGCAATTAGTTGTCTCATTTATGTTAAGTATCCATTAATTGACACTGATATGTAAAGGGGCTTCAGGTGGCCTCTGTGAGGTGATGTGTGGTTAGAGTTTTGTGCAAAGTCTGTTGGAATGAAATAAATGTGTGTTGGTGAAAAAGGAGCAGAACTTTAGACTCTTCATATCACAGCAACTAAAATGTCTAACAATTCGTGGCAGAGGATGGTTGCTGTGTAAATGTGAAGGGTTGAAAGATACAACTTTTCCAGATCAAACCAAGGAGTGAGTGACAAAAGAAAAAAAGGGATATATGGCTGAACCGAGGAAAAAGATGGCTGGATATGACTATCCTCCCTTATTTTCTGAAATGTTATGACCAATGGAGAAGTGCAGTATTATGCGGACTAAGGTAACTGCTTTGGGAAAGAGAAAACAAGGTATGGCATTGGCTCTTTCTCTGCCATATGGCAGTAAAATCCGAAACAAAGTGCTTTCTGAGCTGGAATTGGAAGAGTTAGACTCAGAAAAAGGTCTGGAGACTTTATTACATTATATGGAGAAGATTTATAAGAAAGATGACTTGTTAAGTGCGTCTGAAGCATGGTTGGATTTTGATACATTCCAGAAAATGGAGGATATCTCCATGGAAGACTATATAATGGAATTTGGCATACTATATAAAAGGCTGCAGAAACACAATCTGGAATTTCCACAGTCTGTGTTGGCCTTTAAATTACTTGACTGTGCTAGAGTGAGCAACATGGATAGGCTCCTGGTTTTGACAGGAGTTCAGTTTACTGATAAGGATACCTTATTCAGAACAGATGACAAAAGCTTTACAAATGTATCTGGGGAAATATTCGATTCCGATGGCTCTGATGACCCAAATAGATCAGCCTGCAATAAGGCAGAATATGGAAGATACACTACTAACAGGATGGCAAAATCATATGGCTACGAACAGGGCTCAAGACTATAGAAGGAGACCGAGACAAGGAAATTATGAAGTTTGTAGAAAGTACAGAAGGACACCAGCACGACCGATAGTAACCCTACCTTTGGCCAGGGATTTTAATGACATTGTGACCATGGACCATAAGATCTGGGATAAAGCAAATAATATATTTATTTTGCATTTTGTAGATTTAGCAACCAGATTTAGCCAATCAACGATTGTACAAAGTAAACAAAAGCGAGTAATTCTGGATCAAATCGTGCAAAAATGGATAGGGACAGGAATGGGCCCACCGACAAAATTCCTCACGGACAATGGGGGAGAATTTGCTAATGATGAGTTTAGGGACATGTGTGAATACGTGAATATCAGAGTTATGAATACAGCTGCAGAAAGCCCATTTAGTAATGGTGTCTGTGAAAGAAATCATGCTGTCATCAATGACATGCTTCGGAAAATTTTGGCAGATCGATCAAATTGCAGGCTAAATTCAGCTTTAGCATGGGCGGTACATGCAAAGAATTCATTGCAGATGGTTGGGGGCTATAGTCCTTATCAATTAGTGTTTGGTAGAAATCCTAAACTTCCGTCCATTTTGGATGACCAGCCTCCAGCTTGGGAGGGAACTACAATTAGCTCTGGTCTTGCTGAACATTTAAATGCATTACATATCAGTAGAAAAGCTTTTTTGGAAGCAGAAGTCTCTGAAAGAATTTGCAGAGCTTTAAGACATAACGTACGGCCATCAGATGCCGTTTTTCAGTAAGGGGGCATGGTATACTATAAGAGAGACAATTCTAATGAATGGAAAGGCCCAGGGACGATCATAGGCATAGATGGCAAAACAATTATTTGCAACATGGTAATCAAACTGTTAGGGTACATTCATCAAGGATAATGGGTACAGATTACAAATTTTCAAATTTAGACAGAGTAGACAGACATGACGAGGAACCAGAGTCATCTGGTACGAATGTGTTACAGAACTATGAGGACCAGTTAACTGATATAGACATGGTTTCTGTAGAGGAACACAACACTTCTGATGAATTAGAGCAGGCCATTTTTCCGAAAAGCCAACTGCCAAAAGTTGGTACAAAAGTGTCATACTTGCCTGAAGGGTCTAGTCAATGGAAGGATGCAATTGTTATTAGTAGAGCAGGGAAGGCCACTGGAAAGTATAAACATTGGTTGAATGTACAGCATTCAGGGGAAGGAGTCAAGACAATGGATTGGGAAAATGAAGTTCAAAAATGGAGGGCACAGAAACGCAGTGCCAGTTCAGATAGTACATCGGATAGTGAACAGGTCCACAGGAAAAGGTCGAGAACTTTTGAAAGGACATCCCACAGCAGAAGGGAAAGATCAAGCAGTAGCAGTACAGAACGAGATACCAGGCGGGAGAGGGGACTTAATTTATCAAGATCTCAAAACATGAGTAAGACTACGAATACTAATAGGAGTAGAAGCCCACATGCTTCTACTTTTGGTGGCTTCAAATAAATTAGATGAAAAAGTTATCAAAGATGCTAAACAGCAAGAATTGCATAGTTGGAGTGAATTTGGGGTATACAGGGAAGTACCGGATAGGGGACAAAGAGCTCTATCCCACAGATGGATTTGCACGGAAAAGGTTCTTTTCGGATGGAACTTATAAGGCAAAGGCCAGCCTCGTGGCAAGGGGATTTGAAGAAAACTTAGAAGATCAGGATTTAAGGGTAGATTCACCTACAGCAGGAAAGGTTATTTTAAAGATCTTCTTGGCTCTATTCGCCACAAAGGCATGGGAACAAATCTATAGATATAAAAGCTGCCTTTTTGCAGGGGCACCAGCTTCAGAGAGACATTTTTCTCCATCCTCCTGAAGAAGCAGCTAACACAGAAGGGGTACTCTGGAAGTTGAACAAATGTGTATATGGATTAAATGATGCACCTAGAGTCTGGTATTTTTCGGTAAGGTCAGTTTTGTTAAAGTTAGGCTGTTGCCAGTTGAAAGCAGATCCTGCAATGTTTTACTGGCACTACAAAGGAAATCTTTTTCCTTTGTAGCATGTCGATGATTTTTTGTGGGGTGGGACTCGTGATTTTGAAGCTATTGTAATCTCTGGTTTGACAAAAGAATTCAGGGTTGGAAGTCAGGCTTCCGGTGCATTTAAATATATTGGACTAGAAATTGGACAGACTAAGTTAGGGGCAACTTTACGTCAGCAATCTTATTTGGAAAGCATCAGCCCAATAGCAACTAGTCGTGGCCGAGTTGCACAAAAAGACGCAATGGTTTCAGAGATAGAAAAAGAGCAACTGCAAAGTTTAATTGGGCAACTGAACTGGTTAGGTAGACAGACTAGACCGGACATGATTTATGATGTCTTAGAGTTGATTACAAAAATGAATGATCCCAAAGTGGAAGACATAATAAGAGCAAATAAAGCGTTGGCCTAACTTAAAATGCAGGAGTGTGTTTTGAAGTTCCCGGTTTTAGGTGACCTTCGGCATTTGAAACTCATAGTTTATAGTGATGCGTCCTACGCAAATTTATGTGATGGGGTTTCAAGCTCAGGAGGTGTGTGACGGAGAACTGCGATTTGGCGTTAAAGCGATGTTCACCTCGATTGACGTGTAAATTTTAAAAGAATTTGCTGATCGGGAATTTTCATAAAACAAAGATTATGGATTTTAATTTTCTTTTAAATTGACAGCTGCACCTAAACCAAATTAACTCATTTGGCTGCAGGCCGAGTGTATCTTTGTGCTTTTGTTTTAAATACAAATAAATCACGAGTCACAGCCAACATGTCTAATTGCTTCAAGAATTCCAAGATTGCTCTCTCACAACAGGATGACAATGGGGACCTTTTATGGAAAGGGTTAACTGATTCAGACTTCGCAGTTGCCCTTTGAATTGAAGCATTTGTGGTTAGTAGTCACACTTAACTTTCACACCAATTGCAGGTCTGATTATTTGACTGTGCTCTTAAAACTACCATGGTGGGATATAATTGCTTTTGAGATCTAATTGATTAAATAAATAGCAATTAAGTGAAAATAGCAAATCATATAAAATATGATAATGAACAAATTTTAATTTTGACAAATAATGGGCAATAGGAGTTAGTCTGTGTGGGCTTTTGAGTTTCAAAACCCTTTTGTTGTTTGAAAAGAGATAAATTAAACATTCTCAGCTTCCAATGTCACCATTTGAATCTGGGATATTTTATAAAAGTAATATTTGTTTTTTTTTGTGTGTTACCCATACTGAGTAAATGCTAACTCAGGTAATGAATACGTGAGCATGTAAAATCGTATGTTTTAATTCTGTATATTTAACTATGAATAGGTTAGAAATTAAAAGCTTTCTGTAAAAGGAAAAGGGCTTTTATGTGTTCATGAGTGAGATGATTCCCCAGGTGGGGAGATAATGTAAAATTTTGGGAGTGTCAATGAAGCTGCAATGGATTCTTCCATCCTTAATTATCTGGGGTTAAAAAATGGGAGTCAAAACCGTAAAAAAAATAACTTGGTGAGACATTACTTGGGATTGGAAATACACCCTTGGATACAGGACATGTTGCATTTTGGAAGATTGCTGTTGTTCATGTTGCTATGTATCAAGTTTTTATGATGATTATATTTAAAAGATGGAAAAAGCCAAAAAGATTGATTACATGTAGAATCGGTAATGCGATATAGGAATTGTTTTTTAAAAACATATAAATGATTAATTTAATAAGCTTTGAATATTGTAAGGAAAGTATGTATCTCGCGCTCACTCTGGGAGATAGGGCTTCCCACACTAGTGATCCCATGTGTTTACACTTATGAGATCAGAGGAGGGAATGTAGTACTGTGAACAGCCTGACAAGACACATAGGTCAGGAACAGAAACTGCAACATGAGGCCCTTTCTGAATTGATACTGGCCTTCTGCAAGAGCACTCAAACAACAGATAAATTTGTCATTGCTATATGGACTTTGTGACTCCTCACTCATAAAAGAACAAGACCATGCGATGAATATGTAACAAATTTCCAGGCACAGGTGATCAACTTTGCAGCAGGGCGCAGAAGACATCAGGGGCGGGATTCTCTCAGCCCGGGGCAGGGCCGGAGAGTCCCGCCGGCGCCGACCACACCTGCTCTCAGCCGGTGGGACCTCGGCGTGGAAGGGTCGGGGAGCGGCCTGTGGGGGGTCTCTGATGTGGCCTGGCCCGCGATCGGGGCCCACCGATCGTCGGGCAGGTCTCCCTGGCTGCGGGCCTCCTTTCCTATGCACCGGCCACTGTAGTCCTGCGCCATGTTGCGTCGGGGCCGGCGCATTGAAGGAAGCCACTGCGCATGTGCACATTGGCGCCGGCGCCACTGCGCATGCACGGATCCTGCGGCGCCTAGTTTGTGCCGGGATCAGCAGCTGGAGCGGTGTAAACTGCTCCAGTGCCATGCTGGCCCCCTATAGGGGCCAGAATTAGTCGTGGCGTCGGCCCATTCACGACGGCGTGGCCACTTTGCCACGGAATTAGAGAATTCTGCCCCAGATTCCATAATGGGCTGTTTCGGAGGACAATGGATCTTGATTGAATCACCCTGGATGAACAAGAGAATCCTGTTTATTCCCATTAACAACTTGGGGTCTGGATGGGACTGATGTGTTGGGTGTTCTGGATCACATACAGGGCACCAACACTTGAAATAGTGCAACACTATTTTATTGAATCATTAACTGTTTAAACATACTCAGACTGTTGGTTAATATGATACTAGCTTTAACTAAAGACCTTTGCCTTGTCCTAACCAGTCGATGCACTCAGCACATGGTGAATGTCTGTATTACAGGCTGTGAGCTCAGTCCTCCTAGCTAGCTGCAACTCGAATGAGCGGGAACTCTGATGCCCCCTGTCTTTATAGTGCGTGTGCTCTCACTGGTGATTGGCTGCGGTGTTGTGTGTGTTTATTGGTCCCACTGTGTGTCCATCAGTGTGTGTCTGCACCATGATATACTGGTGTATATTATGACAGGGACAATGGAATTCCGGCCAGTTGTGGACGTAAAACTATGGCTCAATGCTAGCAGACCGGTATAAAGGAAGGAACATTGGAACAGATCTTCAGCAATAACCTGGGAGTCCCCCAGGCACAGACATCACTAGAAGACCCTGGGTTTTGAACCCCAGAGAAGATATCCACATTGAGTGATCGTAGCCTGGCCAGTCTCCTCCACTACATGCGGGTAATAACTAGAGCTCAGCTTTGAGTCTGAATCATATTTTGTGTGATTGAGTAAATTGTGAATAAAACTGCATTAAACCATGTACCTGTTTTCTCCTTTTTTCATCTTGCAATAAGGGCACCTGGGAGAAGCATTTAATTAATCAATTGGTCGAAGTGGCTGAGATTTTACAGACACAATACCTCTGACTGTCCATTCCTTGGGATTCTCCTGCCGCCACCTGATGTTCATCTGAAGCAGTGTGGTACTCACCAGATAGTGACCGAGAAGCCTGCCTGTTATTTTTGCCCACTGATGTGCTTGTCTCTGCGATGGCAAATTGTGTGAGTGATAGCTGTGAGGCGTCATTTGTGACTTTCTCAGGATCTGCTCCAAGGTGCTTTGAGGGTGGCCGGGTTGAGCACTGCTTGTTGATGGTCGAGGATCATCAGTTGATGTTTATGCAAGGCAAGGGACAGGGTTTTAGTACATGCGTGGTCAAAGGTTTGGAAAACAAAAAACTCACTTGGGAAAGGTAATCTGAATGAGGGTGCAGTGGCTCTTCACTTTTCTGTCACAGACCAATCTCGCTCTCTGTGCAGGCCCGTTCCTGCCCCTCCCCTGCAAGTATCATGGCCCTCTTCTCAATAGAGTCAGGATCCTCAACTCGGACATTTTACAAGCTGTTTTTTTCTCCCTCTTTCTGTCTCTCTCTCCAATTGTGGGTCATCTTCACCTGCAGGGGCACAAAAGGGATAATGTCAGCTGGATGCCTGGCGGGTGAAAGGTTAATGACAAATGGGATGTGCGGGCACTGTGCCTAAGCAGGAAGGGGTTCTGATGAGGAGCGCTTGGGTGGGTTTGATGAAGATGCTGGATGGTCGGGTGCTGGGAACATGCAAGGTAATGGCATGTGGGCTTGACGTGACATTCCCGGGGTTGATGGAAGGGTGGATTGCCAAAAGGAGACAGGGAGCACTTATTCTTGCAGATCGTAATACGTCATACATTTTTTTTCCTACATTGAATCCCTGCCCTCTTGGTCAGACTGCTGGCACTGACACGTGCTGTCGCCGTCACCCAGATAGTTTGGTAACCTTGTTTCAGGGCCTCCTGCCAACACGTGAATTGGGAATTGTGGTCTGCCTCTCCTCCATGGCATCCAGCAATTGAGTGAGGGGCCCCCTTCAAAAATCCAAGAATGGTCTTCTAGCTGCCATCCTCCTGGCTTGAATGAGAATAAGTGCTGTGGAGCCGTTTAAATGCAGCGCCCCCTTGATTGAAGTGCTCAGATGACCGCACAGGCAGATGAATCAGGCACTATGCACCATAGGCGTGGGCGGGATTCTCTGCTTGGCGACGCCAAAATCGCGTTCGGCGATTGGCCGGAGAATTCCCGTTTGTGCTAAAATCAGGGGTGGCACTACTTTTGCGGTGCTCAGCCCCCTCAGAAAATGGCGTACTCAAAACAGTGCATGCTGTCGGGAAGACCTCAGGACGTCACCTGAGACCCTCCTGCGATGCTGCACCTCCGATGGGCCAAGTTCCCGACGGCGTGGAACATTTGTAGGATTTCTTTGGACCCCGCATGGCGGCTGCGGACTGTGTCCAGCGCCGTCACAGTCACGGGGGGGGGGTTGCCATGCCGCTGGCCGGGGGGGCTTTGTCGAGGGCTGGAGGACTGGTAGGGGGTGATCCGGGGGTGGCGAGGGGAGTTTCTGGGGGACATTATTTGACAAGACCGGTCCGCGTGCGGCTGGCACCATGTTACATAGCGTGACCGCCGAAGGTCACCGCCATGCACATGCGCGACCATGGACCCGGTCATTCTCCAGCCGCATCCATAGATAAAGCCGGGGGCTTTATGCTGCATGGCTGCTAGCCCGCCCACCGGATGGAGGATCGGTGCAGCTATTGCGCCGTTTTTTCTGGCGAAAAACGCCACTGTTCCCATGCTGCCGTCAGCACTTAGTCTGCAAATCAGAGAATCCAGCCCGCTGTGTTTTTAACATGGGGGAAAAAGATTTTCCAAGTGCCTAAAGATTGCGACCTGGATCACGCTGCTGGAGCCGACGGGATTTGCATTAATGTTCGTGCTAAAAATGACACTTCACATTTTTACAGAAAATTCCGCCCGATTGGCCTGACCTTATTCTCCATTCAATTCAGGCTTTCTCAGAATCCTGTTATGAAGCTAACTCGTATCCCTTAAATTAACTAAAACAATTCTGGGGTAAGTTTCTACTCTGCATGATGATAACAAAGTCTTGAATATTTGCACAATTTCTATTTATTTATGTATAACTTGAAACTTGCAATGTCAGGGGTAAATTTATGATTTGGCTGTTGACTGAGCTTAATCTCCGAAGAGTGCCTACCATAAATTATTTTTGACAATTTAGTATGTTCTGCTGAGGAGATGGGGCTTGGCGTCTCCACTCCCAGCTGTTAAGATCGGGAATCCCGATCGGGCAAAGAATCCCACATTAGGCCAAAAATGGGATCGCCGGCAAATGGCAGACCCATCCCCAGTCTCCGGTCCCACCCCACCAGCCATCATGCCAGCTGGCATATTAGTATGCCAGTGGGAACCTAATAATAACAATCACTTATTGTCACAAGTAGGCTTCAATGAAGTTACTGTGAAAAGCCCCTAGTCACCACATTCCGGCGCCTGTTCGGGGAGGCTGGTACGGGAATTGAACCTACACTGCTTGTCTTGTTCTGCTTTACAAGCCAGCTGTCTTAGCCCACTGTGCTAAACCAGCCCCATACCATGCAATTAATGGGTTGGAAGTCCAAATTGCACCTCCTCTGCCCCCATTATGCCTCAAGCCCACAGCAAGAACTCAACTGGGTGGTCTTTGGTATAAGTATTGCTAAGCACAGTCCTGGTGTGATGAACCCCAAGGGTGCTTTCTGTAGTTAGAAAAGAAGAAGTGAACACTTAGATGCTTTGAAGTGGTCAGTAGCTGTCAATCATAACAATAATTTTAACAAACATTGTATGGGATCAATGGAGGGTACTTCAGATGCATTCAAGCATGAAGGAAATGATAAGTAAAAAAACCTCCTGGGAGCCAAGTTCAAACCAGTAAGCTATCAATCAAAGGCATGTTTATGAGACTGCTCTGTGAAACTGAATGAATGCTTAGCACTTCAAAGGATCTCACGCCTTTTCAAGTGTTGTGGACTTTCTAGGACGCCTTTGACACTTCAAAAAGCATCCGTTTCAAAAGTTGAGGGCTGAGGGGGCAGATGTGAGGAAAGGGAAAGTGTTCCTAGCTTGAATCTTCACTGAACTGTCTTGCCTGCTCATCAACTGTTCAGAACGAGAGGCCACTTCAGAGTTTAAACAGGTCAGATCAGGATGAAGATCCTGAACAGTAGGCTTCCTAAGATCACCAAGCCAAGATTGATCTTTAGGTTGTCCAAGGCTGGAAGGTACTATCCAGACACAGGACACCCACAGCCTAACCCCCACTCAACCCCCAGGGCCCTTGGAGTCCTTACCTATGCAGCCTGGCAACAGCTCAGGGGCACATGAGCAATGGGATCTCCCTCAGATGGCAGAAGCAGGGGTGGCTGAAGGAGGCATTGAGGGTGGTCTGGGGACAGGCTGAGGGGGGATGGGGGCTGAGGGGGGCATCTTTTTCACAGGAGAAATCACTTAGCTGTTTTTGATGTTGTGAGGAGCTGTCAATCATAGCAAGAGTGGCAAGGGTTTACAAGCATTGTGGTTAGCATCAAAGCAGGGCAGCTGTGATGGGTTCAAGCCTGAAGAGAAGGATAAATAAACAGTCCACCAAGCACCTGTGTCTGGACCAATAAAACTTGTCAATTACTAGTGAGACATATTGCTGTGTGAAATTGAATGGAAGATTTGCCTTTCAAAGGCTGTCAGGTAATCTTTTTCAAGGAAGGTTCTGATAGGTGCAACAGCTGCTGCTTTAAAGGCTTTTGATGTGGAGATGCTGGCGTTGGACTGGGGTGGGCACAGTAAGAAGTCTTACAGCACCAGGTTAAAGTCCAACAGGTTTGTTTCAAATCACTAGCTTTCAGAGCACTGCTCCTTCCTCAGGCTTAATAAAGGCTTTTGTCTGAGGCAGGATATGTTTGGGAAGAGAAAGTGAATGCAGTGATTTTTAAACCTACTGCCTGCACCTCTCTTCAACTTTCAGTGATGAGTGACAGATAGGGGGTTCTGATTGGGGTATTGGGGGAGGGGGGCATGGAGGGAAGGAGGGTCCTGTTCATGCATGAATTATTTTGATTTGATCTGATTTATTATTGTCACATGTATTAGTATACAGTGAAAAGTATTGTTTTTTTGCATAGTATACAGACAACGCATACCGTACATAGGGAAGGAAGGTGAGACTACAGAATGTAATGTTACAGTCATAGGGTGTAGAGAAAAGATTAATATGAGGTAACATTGCCAGAGAGTTCAAAAGAGTTAGAATGAAGTTTTAGAAGCATAGAACAAGAGCAAAAAAGAGAATTAGAGGGTACAACTTGCAAGGGGTCGCCTCGCTCCGGCACCATCTTGGATTGTTTTTTTTTACAGTTGGATGGTGATCCATTATTCCTGTGGTGGGGGGGGAGGATTAGCATTGTGAGGAGCCTGCTGCCAGACCTCGGGATCAGGCTGTCCACTCAAAATGGCAGCCCGATACCGGGATTTTGACAGATGCCAACGTGTTCTGCACCATGCATGTATTTACATGTTTAAGGAGAGAAATTTGCACCTGGGCCTCGCTCCCACCACCTGCAGAGAAGTCTTGATTCCCCGCTGGCAGGAGCACTTAGGCTCCAGAATAGAGAATACTGGCAGTGGAGTTTCCATAAGTGTTTTCCCAATTGCCCACAGTAACATTGATGAAAGAACCATGGAAATTCCAGAGAAACTATTCTTTTAATAAGAGTGGGAGAATGACCTATAAAAATTCAACCCTGAATTCTGTGAGGTTTGAAATGCAACATGCCAGGACTAAAGTACTAAGTTAAAGGGGTAAACAGTTTGAATGTTGTTGTATTCACCCGAAGCTCCAAGTCATAAATTCCTGGCTGGCACAGGCCAGTACGGAGATATGCTGCACTGCATATCCTTAGGATGGAATATACTATTTGCCTATCTTGATTCAGACAAAGTTTATTGAGAATATTGCTGCCTGGATATGAATAATGCAAGGAAGCAATGTATGGCATGGAATAGATACCTTGTAAATTGGCAACAATTTGTGTCATCTGTCCTGAGCTTCATAAATTGACAAATCACCCTTGAATGCCTGAGATTTTCATGAAGTTGCTGCATTTTCACATTGATTTTCCAATGACCTCACCATAGAAGATTAAGTCTAGTACTTAATAATGTAAGTATCTGATGTGCTGATTGTTATTGGTGGTCAATCAAGCTCCTTAGGCCAGGAAATGAAGCGTAGAGTCTCATTCTTTCAGTTTTGAATTGTTGCTAGATGTTTTAAAAATGCCGAATTCAAAATTTATATTTGTTTCTTTTGCTTTCTGTCTCTTGATCCTCTTTCTTAATCCAATTGTTCTTGCCTTTGCATTATTTCTCTTTTTGTATGTTGTTTGACATTAAATTCATCCACTCTTATTCAATCACCTTCTCAGCCCTTCCTTTGTTTATTTGCCAATCCCTTCATCTAATTTGTGAAGCAGGTACTTTGCTAGTGCAACTGTCCACTGGGGGTTCAAAATGTCCTGCTGTCTTGACTATGCTGTTATCCGTTCACACTTGGAACAACTCTGTGGGCCAGGGGCAACGGCATGCATATGCTCTGAAAGACTTCTCAAAACTTTATCCCTGCTCTTGAGGAATAACAAAGGTGAGAATTTACTGCAGAAATATTCAACACCCTCCCAGAGGGAGGGGCATGCTGAAGAATATTATTTTGAAAATCCTGGTAAACCTTCTCAAGATTCTTTGACTTAGCTCAAAGTATGCCAACAGAAAGACTAACAGCTGCGATGAGAAGTGCAGCATCTAGTTTCCAGAGTCATCATGCCAGAAGCTTGCCCACTTTTGTCTGCGACTTCAAAGTATCGTTTCTTCAAAAGAGGTCACCTCTCTCTCTGAGGTGGCAAATACATTGCAGATTAGTCACAACTAGGATTTGAATACGTAACATGAAACTTCTTTCATTTAAAAAACTGTGCAAAATGTGTGCAATCTCCTTTTCAAGGTCAATCCTTTCTCTCTGGTCTTCCCTCTTCTTTTTTTGAACCATAATGAATTATACATCCTCCGAGTATAACCTCAGCTGTATTTTAGATATAAAAAAACAATGAATAAATGTCTAGGGAGGATCTACACTGTAGATAATTCTATACTCTTTTGAAAAAGAAAGATGAGAAATTTGCCATTCTATAAGAAATGTTCAATTAGCATTTCCTGTGAGGGAACTCTTAGCCAGTTAGTCTTAAGAATGGAAGACTGCACACAATCTTAAATTATGGTCAGTTGACCAGAACATTCAGAATAGACTTAATAAACTGAGGAAAACTGGAGCAAATTCAACTGAAACATGCTGCTAAATTGCAGTTACAATCTACACATTAATGAGGTTGTAAACATAAACATGCAACATTACTGTAACAGGACTATTTAAAATTGGCCCAGATCCATATTGGCAGACTAATTATCAAGGTGAATTAGAAAAGAGGATTACTATCCTTGTACAACCATTTGACATCAGAATGGAATTCAGCTCTACGCCTTTCACCTCCTTTACATCATCTGTCATGAGTCATGTCTTCTGCAAGGAAGGTACATATTTGGCCAAATCATCCAGTCTCCAGATCGCAGAATCACACAGTGCAGACTAGGCCCTTCGAGTCTGCACTGACACATAAAAACACCAGACCGACCTACCTGATCCCATTTGCCAGCACTTGGCCCATAGCCTTGAATGTTGTAACGTGCCAAATGCTCATCCAGGAACCGTTTAAAGGATGTGAGGAAACCCACCTCTACCACCCTCCCAGGCAGAGCACTCAAGACTGTCACCAACGTGTAGATAAAAATATTTTATCCTCACATCCCCCCTAAGCTTCTTGCCCCTCAACTTGAACTTGTGGCCCCTCATGGCTGACCCTTCAACTAAGGGGTACAGCTGCGCCCTATCCACCCAGTCCATGTCCCTGATAATCTTGTACACCTTGATCTAGTCAGCTCTCAGTCTTCTCTGCTCCAATGAAAACAACCCAAGGCTATCCAACTTCTCTTCATAACTTAAATATTCCATCCCAGGCAACATGGTGGTGAATCTCCTCTGCACCCCCTCCAGTGCAATCACATCCTTCATATAATGTGGTGACTAGAATTGCACACAGTACTCCAACTGTGGCTTCACCAAAGTTTTATACAACTCCAACATGTACTCCCTGCTTTTGTAATCTATGCTTCGATTGTTAAAGGCAAGTGTTGCATATGCTTTTTTCACCACCCTATTAGCTTGCCCTTCTGCTTTCAGAGATCTATGGACAAACAAACCAAGGTTCCTTTGTTCCTTGGAACTTCCCAGTGTGGTGCCATTCATTGAATGCTTCCTTGTCAAATGATTCCTTCCTCACATTTTCCAGGGTTAAATTGCATCTGCCATTTGACCATCCCATCTATATCTTCCTGTAACCCAAGACACTCAACCTCATGTTAACCACCGACCAATCTTTGTTACATCTGGTCCTACCCCCCACATAGTCATCTATGTCTTTTATATAAATGACAAATAATAGAACATAGAACATTACAGCGCAGTACAGGCCCTTCGGCCCTCGATGTTGCGCCGACCTGTGAAACCACTCTAAAGCCCATCTACACTATTCCCTTATCGCTCATATGTCTATCCAATGACCATTTGAATGCCCTTAGTGTTGGCGAGTCCACTACTGTTGCAGGCAGGGCATTCCACACCCTTACTACTCTCTGAGTATAGAACCTACCTCTGACAGTGCGTGTGCGTGTGCTCTCACTGGTGATTGGCTGTGTTGTTGTGTGTGTGTTGGTTGGTCCATCTACCTGTCCATCAGTGTGTGTATGTGATTGCACCATGATATGTTAATATGGATATCATGACATCCCCCCTTTTCACAAGGATATGTGCCTACATGGTAATAAATATTGGTGTGTACTGAGTGCAGCTGAGTATGTGTGTGCAATATTTACAACATGTACATGAGGCTAAACTATATACATAGGAAGGTGTCAGGTGCAACAGAGCAATGAGGTTGTACCACAAACAAAACAAGTGCAATCATAAAATATCGAAAGAGAACTCCTGGAACGACAAGAAATAAACACGTTAACATTATTGCACAACAATTCAGTGAGTCCAATGTGCAAACAGTCTCATAAGTCCAGTCTATTAGGTGGGTGACAAATTCGGGTTGACCGCCTCAAGGGTGGGTCAGGATCCACCGGCTGAGGAATGGGCCTGGCCACGGGCGAGAGAGGAATACTCAGAGCGGGAGGAAGCTCGACGGAGTCGACATCAGGGACAACAGGAGGGCGCGGCACCGGCGCATGATCACGTAGCGAGCGCGGAAGCAGCCGAAGGGCCCATCGATTACACCGGCGAATGGAGCCATCAGGCATGCGAACCAGGAACGAGCGGGGAGCCACGCGGTAGGTGTATGCGGACGTTGTCTCCAGGCGCCAGGGCAGGAAGATCAGTTGCCCGAGCGTCATGTGCCACCTTCTGCTGAGCACGCTGCTGTCGCATCCTTTGCAGTACTGGATCATGGTCGGGTTTAAGAACATGAATGGATGGCACAGTGGTCCTGAGGGTGCGACCCATCAACAGCTGGGCTGGCGAGAGGCCTGTGGACAGTGGGGCCGAGCGATAGGCCGGCAGGACTAAACAGAAGTCAGATCCGGCATCAGCAGCCTTGCAGAGGAGCCGCTTCACGATATGGACGCCCTTTTCCGCTTTGCCATTCGACTGGGATTGCAAAGGGCTGGACGTCACATGTGTGAAGCCGTATGAAGCGGCAAAAGAACACTATTCTTGGCTCGCAAAACAGGGCCCGTTGTCAGACATGACGGCGAGCGGAATGCCATGGGGAGCGAAGGTTTCTTTGCATGCTCTGATGACAGCTGATTATGTCAAGTCGTGCAGGCGTATGACCTCTGGATAATTGGGAAAATAGTCAATTATAATGACGTAGTCCCTGCCGAACGCATGAAAAAGGTCCACACCCACTTTCGCCCAGGGGGACGTTACCAACTCATGGGGCTGAAGCGTCTCAGGGGGTTGCGCCAGCTGAAACCTTTGGCAGGTGGGGCAGTTGAGTACCATGTTGGCGATGTCGTCGCTGATGCCCGGCCAGTACACAGCTTCTCGGCCCCTCCGTCTGCACTTCTCAACCCCGAGATGGCCTTTGTGTAATTGTTCGAGGACCAGTCTGTGCATGCTGTGTGGAATCACAATCCGGTCCAACTTTAGGAGGACACCGTCAATGACGGCCAAGTCGTCCCGGACATTGTAGAATTGTGGGCACTGTCCTTTGAGCCACCCTTCCGTCAGGTGGCGCATCACACGTTGTAGAAGGGGGTCAGCCACAGTATCCCGGTGAATACGGGCCAGACTTGAATCGTCAGCTGGCAGATTGGCTGATGTGAAGGCCACATGCGCTTCGACCTGACAGACGAACCCCTCCGATTCGGGCGGTGTGCTCACTGCTCTGGACAGGGCATCCGCGATGATAAGGTCCTTTCCCGGGGTGTAGACAAGTTGGAAGTCGTACCTCCGGAGCTTGAGCAGAATGCGCTGTAGGCGAGGGGTCATCTGGTTGAGGTCCTTCTGAATGATGCCGACCAGGGGGCGATGGTCGGTCTCCACAGTTAACTGCGGAAGATCATACACATAGTCGTGGAAGTTGTCGATTCCGGTTCACAAACCTAGGCACTCGCTTTCAATCTGCGCATAGCGCTGTTCTGTGGGGGTCATGGCCCGCGAGGCATAGGCAACCGGGGCCCATGATGTAGTGTCGTCCCGTTGCAGGAGTACCGCCCCAATGTCGGACTGGCTGGCATCAGTCCATTCCTTCTGGTGTGTGGGCAGCCACTGGAATTCCATTGTCTTCTTGACCAGGTGGCGAAGAGCCGTCGTGTGTGAGGCCAGGTTGGGAATAAATGTCCCCAGGAAGTTGACCATCCCTAGAAAGCTTAGCACAGCCTTTTTTTTGCCGGCTGTGGCATGGCTGCAATAGCTGCCACTTTTTCGGCATCCGGACGCACCCCTGACCGGGATATGTGGTTCCCCCAGAAACTTTAGCTCAGTTTGGCCTAAAGAACACTTGGCTCGGTTGAGGCGCAGGCCGTGATCTCGTATCCGTGCAAAGACACGCTGGAGACGACTGATGTGCTCCTGTGGTGTGGTGGACCAGATGATGACATCGTCAACATAGACACGCACCCCTTCGATGCCCTCCATCATCTGTTCCATGATGCGATGAAACACCTCGGATGTCGAGATGATGCCAAACGGCATCCTATTGTAGCAGTATCTGCCAAAGGGAGTGTTGAAGGTGCACAGCTTCCTGCTGGACTGATCCAGTTAAATCTGCCAAAAACCTTCAAGCTTGGTGAAAAGTTTAGCCCGAGCCATTTCGCTCGTGATTTCTTCCCGTTTGGGTATGTGGTCGTGTTCCCTCATGATGTTATTGTTCAGGTCTTTCGGGGCGATGCAGATCTGGAGCTCGCCAGAGGGCTTTTTTTCGTACACCATGGAGCTGACCCATGGCGTTGGCTCCGTGGCCAGGGAAAGCACTCCTTGGTCCTGCAGATCCTGCAGCTGCTGCTTGAGGCGGTCTTTGAGTGGTGTGGGGACTCTACGAGGTGCGTGAATGACTGGGGTGGCGTCCGGTTTGAGCCGTATTCTGTAAGTGCAGGGCAGTGTGCCCATGCCCTCGAAAACCTCCTTATTGTGGGCGAGGAGCGAGTGGAGCTGCGCCCTAAAGTCTGGATCCGGGAAATCGGACGTGCCTTCTGGAGACAAGAGTGTGTACCCGCTGAACGAGGTGGAGGATGTTGCATGCCTGTGCGCCTAACAGAGAGTGCTTCGAGGATCCAACTATCTCAAAAGACAGTGTGGCTGTGTATGAATTGTCTGCAACTTCAAGCTGGCACGACACTATGGCCGGTATGACGTTCCCGTTGTAATCAACCAGCTGACAGCGGGATGGCCGCATCGGTGGTTTGACCTTCAAGGTGTGGAAGGCTGACCATGCAATGAGATTGGCGGAGGCACCAGTGTCTAAGCGGAATGTGATTGGTGATCGGTTGACCATTAGGGTGGCACACTATTCATCGCCCGGATTGATGCTGTGCACTGGCATTGGCTGGTGGGTCCTACTGTCTATTATCGCAATGCGGAAGGGTTCCCGGTCGTCGGTGTCACCGGTCTGCACGTCGTCAGGGTATGACTCGGTGTATGTGGGCTGAATGGCCCGCACGTCCCTGCGAGGCTGGCTGAATTGCAGAGGGTTGGTAGGTTGAGCTGCTCGACAGCAGGCAGCGTAGTGGCCCATCCTGCCACAGCGGAGGCATTGTCACGTTTTCACTGGACATTGCCGCTTTAAGTGTGCGGATCCACAGTTGCCGCACGTCGTGACGTCATGGCATTCATTGCGCCACCGCGCATGTGCGGTGCGGTCCGGCGTAGAGCGTGCCTGCGCATCACGTCCCTCTGCGTTGACGTCCCCTCTTTTGCCACGTACAAGCGCAGGACGCCTCGGAAAGCGCGCAAAATGGCCGCCCTCGTCCGGCTGCGGGCCGGGAGGAACTCGAGCGATTGGACCACTCGGCCTCGTAGAACCCCTGCCGTGCAGATTCGGCCACCTGGAATTGGGAGTACCGGCTAGTCGCGTTTTCGTGGAGGACGTAGGTTTCAATGGCGGTGGCTAGGGTGAGGCTATTTATTTTGAGGAGCTGCTGGCATAGGGTGTCCGAGGTGACCCCAAAAACTATCTGATCCCGAATCATGGAGTCAGAGGTGGCCTCATAGCCGCAGGACTGCGTGACGATATGGAGCTGTGTCAGATAAGATTGAAAAGGCTCATCCTTACCCTGCAGGCGCTGCTGAAAGAAGTACCTCTCGAAGCTCTCATTAACTTCCACGCTGAAGTGTTCCTCAAATTTTAGAAGGACCGTCTTGTACTTCGTCTTGTCCTCACCTTCCGCGAATGCCAGGGAGATGTAGATGTGGATAGCGTGTTGCCCCGCCATGGAGAGGAGGAGGGTGATCTTCCTGGTGTCCGATGCATTCTTCCTGTCTGTGGCTTCTAGGAAGAGCTGGAAGCGCTGTTTCAACAGCTTCCAGTTGACGCCGAGGTTTCCAGCGATTTGGAGCGGCTGTGGCGGGCTGATGGTGTCCATGGCGCAGGATGGCGGGTTTCTGAAGAGGTGCAGGTAGGTCTGACAGTCGCTGGCGAGTTCCCAGTCCTGGTATCATGTCGTGTTGGGTGTTCCGATACACAAACGAACCAACACGGTTGTAGATGGTACAACTCTGTTTTATTATTCTGTACAATAATAACTATTAACTTCTGGCTGTGGTTTGTACTTCACCAGCTAACCTGTGGACCCAGCCCGAGCACTATCTTAGTGAGACACTCAGCACATGGTGTATGTCTGAGTGGCGCGCTGTGAGCTCTGTGCTCTGAGCTATCTCCTGGTAGAATGAGCGGGAACTGTGGTGCTCCCTGTTTTCTCGTGCGTGTGCTCTCACTGGTGATTGGCTGTGATTTTGTGTGTGTGTTGGTTGGTCCATCTACCTGTCCATCAGTGTGTGTGTGTGATGCACCATGATATGTTAATATGGATATCATGACACCCTCGTGCTAGACATCACCATCCGAGGAAAAAGGCTCTCACTGTCCACCCTATCTAATCCTCTGATCATCTTGTATGCCTCAATTAAGTCACCTCTTAACCTTCTTCTCTCCAACGAAAACAGCCTTCGGTCCCTCACCTTCACTCATAAGATCTTCCCTCCATACCAGGCAACATTCTGGTAAATCTCCTCTGCACCCTTTCCAATGCTTCCACATCCTTCTTATAATGCGGCGACCAGAATTGTACTCAATACTCCAAATGCGGCCACACCAGAGTTTTGTACAGCTGCAACATGACCTCATGGCTCCGAACCTCAATCCCTCGACCAATAAAAGCCTTCTTAACAACCCTCTCAACCTGGGTGGCAACTTTCAGGGATCTATGGACATGGACACCGAGATCTCTCTGCTCAGCCACACTACCAAGAATCTTACCATTAGCCCAGTACTCTGTCTTCCTGTTATTCCTTCCAAAATGAATCACCTCACACTTTTCTGCATTAAACTCCATTTTCCACCTCTCAGCCCAGCGCTGCAGCTTATCTATGTCCCTCTGTAACTTGTAACATCCTTCCGCACTGCCCACAACTCCACCGACTTTAGTGTCATCTGCAAATTTACTCACCCATCCTTCTACGCCCTCCTCCAGGTCATTTATAAAAATGACAAACAGCAGTGGCCCCAAAATAGATCCTTGTGGTACACCACTAGTAACAGGACTCTAGTCTGAACATTTCCCATCAACCACCACCCTTTGTCTTCTTCCCGCTAGCCAATTTCTGATCCAAACTGCTAACTCCCCCTGAATCCCATGCCTCCATATTTTCTGCAGTAGCCTACCGTGGGGAACCTTATCAAATGCTTTCCTGAAATCCATATACACCACATCAACTGCTTTACCCTCATCCACCTGTTTGGTCACCTTCTCAAAGAACTCAATAAGGTTTGTGAGGCACAACCTACCCTTCACAAAACCGTGTTGACTATCTCTAATCAAATTATTCCTTTCCAGATGGTCATACATCCTATCTCTTATAAACCTTTCCAAGACTTTGCCCTCAACAGAAGTAAGGCTCACTGGTCTATAGTTACCGGGGTTGTCTCTACTCCCCTTCTTGAGCAAGGGGACAACATTTGCTATCCTCCAGTCTTCTGGCACTATCCTGTAGACAAAGATGACTTAAAGATCAAAGCCAAAGGCTCAGCAAACTCCTCCCTCGTTTCCCGGAGAATGTTAGGATAAATCCCATCCGGCCCAGGGGACTTATCTATTTTCACACTTTCCAGAATCGCTAACACCTCCTCCTTATGAACCTCAAGCCCTTCGAGTCTAGTAGCCTGAATCTCAGTATTCTCTTCGCCAACATGGTCTTTTTCCTGTGTGAATACTGACGAAAAATATTCATTTAGCACCTCTCCTATCTCCTCGGACTCCAAGCACAACCTCCCACTACTGTCCTTGACTGGCCCTACTCTTACCCTAGTCATTTGTTTATTCCTGACATATCTATAGAATGCTTTAGGGTTATCCTTGATCCTACCTGCCAAAGACTTCTCATGTCCCCTCCTGGCTCTTCTTAGCTCTCTCTTTAGGTCCTTCCTAGCTAACTTGTAACTCTTGAGCGTCCCAACTGAACCTTCTTGTCTCATCTTTACATAAGCCTCCTTCTTCCTCTTGACAAGTGTTTCAACTGCTTTAGTAAACCACGGTTCCCTTGCTCGACCACTTCCTCCCTGCCTGACAGGTACATACTTATCAAGGACACGCAGTAGCTGTTCCTTGAACAAGCTCCACATTTCCATTGTGCCCATCCCCTGCAGTTTTCTTCTCCATCCATTGCGTCCTAAGTCTTGCCTCATCGCATCATAATTGCCTTTCCCCCAGATATAATTCTTGCCCTGCGGTATATACTACCCCTTTCCATCACTAAAGTAAACGTAATCGAATTGTGGTCACTATCACCAAAGTGCTCACCTACCTCCAAATCTAACACCTGTCCTGGTTCATTACCCAGTACCAAATCCAATATGGCTTCGCCTCTCGGTGGTCTATCTACATACTGTGTCAGGAAACCCTCCTGCACACATTGGACAAAAATGGACCCATCTAAAGTACTCAAACTATAGCGTTCCAGCCAATATTTGGAAAGTTAAAGTCCCCCATAACAACTACCCTGTTACTTTCGCTCCTATCCAGAATCATCTTTGCAATCCTTTCCTCTACATCTCTGGAACTTTTCGGAGGCCTATAGAAAACCCCTAACAGGGTGACCTCTCCTTTCCTGTTTCTAACCTCAGCCCACACTACCTCAGTAGACGAGTCCTCATCAAATGTCCTTTCTGCTACCGTAATACTGTCCTTGTCTAACAATGCCACCCCTCCCCCTCTTTTACCACCTTCCCTGAGCTTACTGAAATATCTAAACCCCGGCACCTGCAACAACCATTCCTGTACCTGCTCTATCAATGTCTCCGAAATGGCCACAACATCAATATCCCAGGTACCAACCCATGCTGCAAGTTCATCCACCTTATTCCGGATGCTCCTGGCATTGAAGTAGACACACTTTAAACCATCTTCCTGCCTGCCGGTACATTCCTGCAACTTTGAAACCTTACTCATGACCTCACTACTCTCAACCTCCTGTATACTGGAACTACAATTCAGTTCCCCAATCCCCTGCTGAGCTAGTTTAAACCCTCCCGAAGAGCAATAGCAAATTTCCGCCCCAGGATATTGGTACCCCTCTGGTCCAGGTGTAGACCATCCCGTTTGTAGAGGTCCCACCTACCCCAGAATGAGCCCCAATTATCCAGGAATCTGAAACCCTCCCTCCTGCACCATCCCTGTAGCCACGTGTTCACCTGCTCTCTCTCCCTATTCCGCGTCTCGCTAGCACATGGCACAGGTAACGACCCAGAGATAACAACTCTGTTTGTCGTAGATCTAAGTTTCCACCCTAGCTCCCTGAATTCCTGCCTTACATCCCTAGCCCCTTTCCTACCTATGTCGTTGGTACCTCTGTGGACCACGAATTGGGGCTGCTTCCCCTCCCCCTTAAGGATCCCGAAAACACGATCCGAGACATCGCGGACCCTGGCACCTGGGAGGCAACACACCAACCGCGAGTCTCTCTCGTTCCCACAGAATCTCCTATCTATCCCCCTAACTATGGAGTCTCCAATGACTAATGCTCTACTCCTCTTCCCCCTTCCCTTCTGAGCAACAGGGACAGACTCTGTACCAGAGACCTGTACCCCATGGCTTACCCCTGGTAAGTCGTCCCCCCAACAGTATCCAATGCGGTATACTTGTTACTAAGGGGAACGACCACAGGGGACTCAGCACGACCCCTGTGGTACACCACTGGACATTAGCTTCCGTCATTAAAGCAGTTGTCTGTCATCACTCGCTTTCTCCAACAACTAAGCAAAGTTTGAATCCAACTTATCAAGTTCTCTTGTATCCCATGTGCATTTGCCTTCTTTATGAGTTTCTCCTGCAGGAACTTGTCCAATGCTTTGCTGAAATCCATATAAACTTTTCTACCCCCATCGACACATCTGGTCACCTCCTCAAAAAATTCAATCAAATTTATTAGGCATGATGTCCCTCTGTCAAATCTATGCTGACTATTTATGATCAAAGCTTGCCTCTCCAAGTGGAGATCGATTTTCGTCTTCAGAATTTTCTCCAATAGTTTCCCTACCATTGATGTGAGACTCACTGGGCTGTAGTTCCTTGGTTTATCTCTATAATCCTTCTTAAATTGTGAAACCACATTAGCTGTTCTCCAGTCCTCGGGCACCTCCCCTGTGGCCAGAGAGGAATTAAATGTTTGGGTCAGAGCCCCTGCAATCTCCTCCCTCACCTCCCACAGCAGCCTGGGACACAATTCATCTGGACCTGGAGACTTGTCCACTTTTAAGCTTTCCAACATCTCCAATACCTTGTCACTACCGATAACAATTTGCTCAAGAACCTCACAGTCTCGCTCCCAGAGTTCCATATCTACCTCTTCATTCTCTTGGCTGAAGATGGGTGTGAATACCCTACCAGTGTGCTCTGGCTCCACCCACAGATTGTCGGAGACTAATGTACAACCTGAAAATGCATGTCGGTACCCTGTGCTCCTATGTGGCAATTGCCTGGGAAGTTCCGATGGATTCTACTGCTGTTACCATGATACGTTCTGTTGTTGAGGAATACGGCTTGGCTACTTTGGAGCTGTCTTGCATGAGTTACAAAGAAATCTTTACTAACAATACTGAACTAATTACGTATTTATAGTAGGTATGGAGATGACTCAGTCCTTACACATTGCTACTCTTCTCTACACTAGACTCAGCTCTAGGTCATGTTCCTTCTTACATTACCATGTTGACAGCTCAGTACTCAGTCCCACGTTAACTCTTTAGGTACCAGGTCCTTCTGTCACACGCAGGATTCTCAGTGAACGTCTCTGGCTCTAAGTTATGGTCGGAAACTTGGGAATGAACTGTGGTATAGTTAGCCAGGAAGTGTTAGGAAGATTAAAACCTGACCTAACACCTGGGTAACTCCAGATTGATCACTTCATCTCACACTGACCGCTCAACTGCCTCCCGACCCCCTGACTACCTTGACCCCCCTCCCCCATGAACTACCCCCGACTGGTCCTGACTAAACCCTGATCTCCTGACCATGACCCAATCACCCGACTATCACCTGGACTTGGCTCACCCCCTAACCTGACTACCCACAGATCCCTACCACCTACCCACCTACCCACAGATCCCTACCACCTACCCATATAGCCCTACCCCTTTAAACACACACCCCTACCCCCTATCCACTTGCCCACTGTAATGATATGTATATTAACAGGGATGTAAAGAGTTAATAAGTTAATGATAATGCTTCTTATCACTAGAGAGAACCACAGAACAGTTATGTATATCATGCGGCGAGGGGATTCTGGGATTAGATTAGAAGATAATTAGATGACTTGGAGTTTAGAGTTAGGAGAGAGCTGGATAAGATAGTTAGGCATAGCCAGCAGTTGTATACTTGAGAGTTCTGTAAGTTAGAGACAGCATTGTTTTATAAACTAACCTTCTACTTTAGGAATGTGAACGAATCTTAGTAGTATAAGTTTATAGTTTTTAAAAAGTTTTGTGTTCTTTATTCAACACTACGCATCCAAGCCATCCAGGTAAAGCAGAATAGAGAACATAACACCCACATCACCCACTCATCCACCTCACCCACTTCCAACCTCACACACTTAACCACTTCACCTCCCTACCCACCTACTCATTTATCCCCCACCCAATTACCCACCTCGCCCATATCATTCACCTCTTCACTAACATTCAAATTTGACTTACCATTCAGCAACTAGTACCATAAAAAGGAGCCAATGTTCTACATTATAGTTTATCTGTAAAACACAAACTATAAAAGCTGTGAGAAATGCAGGAAAGATTACTCAGGCATTTTCCCATTAAAGTAAATGATGCCTAGGATAGACATATTACACAGAGAACATCCAGTGTTAAGACCCTTGACTATTTTTCTGACAGTTAATGAAAAGCTGCAAGGCCTTACCCTGATGAGAATCTTCAGAAAATAAGAGCCTACTGCTGGCTACAGTCCCTTAGCATTGGTTACCAAGCAATTAATCTCTGGTTATGAGCTTTGTTAGTGAGTTCCAGTAGCTATTAATATGTGGGAAGCATACTGAAGCATAATCTAGTCCTCAACTGGCATCCAAGTATCGCAGTATCCAAGTGTCCAACCGGCGCAGACATGATGGGCCGAAGGTCCTTTTCTGTGCTGTAGACCTCTGTGACTCTATCATCACTTCCATTACAGACAGTTAAAAGCAGAATGGAGCATGGCCTGTGACTAATTTTCCACTGCCAAGCCCAGGATTAGCAAGGTCAATTATAAAGCCTGCTTTGCTCCTCTGTCAGTTAACCAAATACAGATCTGGAATCCTACCGAAGACTTTCCTAGTTTGCAAGACATAGTTATTCCCAAGTCAAATCCATCAAACCACAGGAGAGCCATGACCTACTTTTATCTTAATAATTGCATTATGAGGTATGTTAAGATGTAACTCTTCCCAGCCCCCAACTCTGAACCTCTCTGCATGGCTCCATGTGAATTTTTTAATTCAATCACAATATCTCTTTTCCCTTCAAGGTCAAAAATATTAATCTGGGAGAAATAGATTCTGTTATAGTGGATTTAAATATTGCTGGTGACTTCCCTAAATTCTGTAATGTGCAGAGGATATCAATTACAGTGCTACCTTAACTCAATCATATCATCTACATGCTGCTGGCTGAGCTTTAAGTTGGTAACTCTGTTCAGGTGAACAGCTTGGTACTAGTCTTTGCTGCCCAGTGTTATAAAACTGGTTCAGCAGAGAATCTGGGAGCAAGAGTTAGGAATTGCGTGATTTTAGATTGCTCACTTTTACAGCTCCCGTGTCCCCTATTGTAAAACATTCATGTAATCCACAAGTACTGCTTCTTAAAACTAGCTGGGCTGAATTTTAAGATCCCTATTTGGGACCCACAGAGTTGGGCAGGGATAAAAGTCTTGGCTGGAGCTTGGATCTGGAAGTCCTGCCTCATTTCTTTCTTTTTCTTTCTTTTCAATTCAGGGTCAATTTAGCGTGGCCAATCCACTGATCCTGCACATCTTTGTGTTGTGGGGGTGAGACCCACACAGACACGGGGAGAATATGCAAACTCCACACGGAGAGTGACTCAAGGCTGGGATCGAACCCGGGTCCTTGGTGCCATGGGGCAACAGTGCTAAACACTGTGCCACTGTGCTGCCCACCCTGCCTCATTTCTACCTCTGGCTATTTTGAGCAGTGCAGAGAAGAGGATGGATCAGGAACCCATACATTGCTGTTTAGAAGCTGCCGTTACCATTATGGAATTGGGACTTTCAAAACTTCTGGAATTCTCATGAAGATGGCTGGGATTTGGAAACATTTTCCAATCACACCTGCAGTTTAGAGACGTAAACCATGGATTGGAGACAGCAAGAATATAAGGGATAAGTAAAAATGGTGTTGCCTACTTTACAGTTCATGAAATGATGTAGTCTGAGTTTCTTCCGTGATTACTGAAGTGAATGATGAATGAACAAAGAACAAAGAACAAAGAAATGTACAGCACAGGAACAGGCCCTTCAGCCCTGCAAACCCGTGCCGACCATGCTGCCCGACTAAACTACAATCTTCTACACTTCCTGGGTCCGTATCCCTCTATTCCCATCCTATTCATGTATTTGTCAAGATGCCCCTTAAATGTCACTATTGTCCCTGATTCCACCACCTCCTCCGGTAGCGGGTTCCAGGCACCCGCTACCCTCTGCGTAAAAAACTTGCCTCGTACATCTACTCTAAACCTTGCCCCTCTCACCTTAAACCTATGCCCCCTAGTAATTGACCCCTCTACCCTGGGGAAAAGCCTCTGACTATCCACTCTGTCTATGCCCCTCATAATTTTGTATACCTCTATCAGGTCTCCCCTCAACCTCCTTCGTTCCAGTGAGAACAAACCGAGTTTATTCAACCGCTCCTCATAGCTAATGCCCTCCATACCAGGCAACATTCTGGTAAATCTCTTCTGCACCCTCTCTAAAGCCTCCACATCCTTCTGGTAGTGTGGCGACCAGAATTGAACACTATACTCCAAGTGTGGCCTAACTAAGGTTCTATACAGCTGCAACATGACTTGCCAATTCTTATACTCAATGCCCCGGCCAATGAAGGCAAGCATGCCGTATGCCTTCTTGACTACCTTCTCCACCTGTGTTGCCCCTTTCAATGACCTGTGGACCTGTACTCCTAGATCTCTTTGACTTTCAATACTCTTGAGGGTTCTACCATTCACTGTATATTCCCTACCTGCATTAGACCTTCCAAAATGCATTACCTCACATTTGTCCGGATTAAACTCCATCTGCCAACTCTCCGCCCAAGTCTCCAAACAATCTAAATCCTGCTGTATCCTCCGACAGTCCTCATCGCTATCCGCAATTCCACCAACCTTTGTGTCGTCTGCAAACTTACTAATCAGACCAGTTACATTTTCCTCCAAATCATTTATATATACTACAAAGAGCAAAGGTCCCAGCACTGATCCCTGTGGAACACCACTGGTCACAGCCCTCCAATGAGAAACGCATCCTTCCATTGCTACTCTCTGCCTTCTATGGCCTAGCCAGTTCTGTATCCACCTTGCCAGCTCACCCCTGATCCCATGTGACTTCACCTTTTGTACTAGTCTACCATGAGGGACCTTGTCAAAGGCCTTACTGAAGTCCATATAGACAACATCCACTGCCCTACCTGCATCAATCATCTTAGTGACCTCCTCGAAAAACTCTATCAAGTTAGTGAGACACGACCTCCCCTTCACAAAACCGTGCTGCCTCTCACTAATACGTCCATTTGCTTCCAAATGGGAGTAGATCCTGTCTCGAAGAATTCTCTCCAGTAATTTCCCTACCACTGAAGTAAGGCTCACCAGCCTGTAGTTCCCGGGATTATCCTTGCTACCCTTCTTAAACAGAGGAACAACATTGGCTATTCTCCAGTCCTCCGGGACATCCCCTGAAGACAGTGAGGATCCAAAGATTTCTGTCAAGGCCTCAGCAATTTCCTTTCCAGCCTCCTTCAGTATTCTGGGGTAGATCCCATCAGGTTCTGGGGACTTATCTACCTTAATATTTTTTAAGACACCCAACACCTCGTCTTTTTGGATTTCAATGTGACCCAGGCTATCTACACACCCTTCTCCAGACTCAACATCTACCAATTTCTTCTCTTTGGTGAATACTGATGCAAAGTATTCATTTAGTACCTCGCCCATTTCCTCTGGCTCCACACATAGATTCCCTTGCCTATCCTTCAGTGGGCCAACCCTTTCCTTGGCTACCCTCTTGCTTTTTATGTACGTGTAAAAAGCCTTGGGATTTTCTTTAACCCTATTTGCCAATGACTTTTCGTGACCCCTTCTAGCCCTCCTGACTCCTTGCTTAAGTTCCTTCCTACTTTCCTTATATTCCACGCAGGCTTCGTCTGTTCCCATCCTTTTAGCCCTGACAAATGCCTCCTTTTTCTTTTTGACGAGGCCTACAATATCACTCGTCATCCAAGGTTCCCGAAAATTGCTGTATTTATCCTTCTTCCTCACAGGAACATGCCGGTCCTGAATTCCTTTCAACTGCCACTTGAAAGCCTCCCACATGTCAGATGTTGATTTGCCCTCAAACATCCGCCCCCAATCTATGTTCTTCAGTTCCCACCTAATATTATTATAATTAGCCTTCCCCCAATTTAGCACATTCATCCTAGGACCACTTTTATCCTTGTCCACCAGTACTTTAAAGCTTACTGAATTGTGGTCACTGTTACCGAAATGCTCCCCTACTGAAACATCTACCACCTGGCCGGGCTCATTCCCCAATACCAGGTCCAGTACCGCCCCTTCCCTCGTTGGACTGTCTACATATTGTTTTAAGAAGCCCTCCTGGATGCTCCTTACAAACTCCGCCCCGTCTAAGCCCCTGGCACTAAGTGAGTCCCAGTCAATATTGGGGAAGTTGAAGTCTCCCATCACCACAACCCTGTTGTTTTTACTCTTTTCCAAAATCTGTCTACCTATCTGCTCCTCTATCTCCCGCTGGCTGTTGGGAGGCCTGTAGTAAACCCCCAACATTGTGACTGCACCCTTCTTATTCCTGATCTCTACCCATATAGCCTCACTGCCCTCTGAGGTGTCCTCTCGCAGTACAGCTGTGATATTCTCCCGAACCAGTAGCGCAACTCCGCCTCCCCTTTTACATCCCCCTCTATCCCGCCTGAAACATCTAAATCCTGGAACGTTTAGCTGCCAATCCTGCCCTTCCCTCAACCAGGTCTCTGTAATGGCAACAACATCATAGTTCCAAGTACTAATCCAAGCTCTAAGTTCATCTGCCTTACCCGTAATACTTCTTGCATTAAAACATATGCACTTCAGGCCACCAGACCCGCTGTGTTCAGCAACTTCTCCCTGTCTGCTCTGCCTCAGAGCCACACTGTCCCTATTCCCTAGTTCTCCCTCAATGCTCTCACCTTCTGACCTATTGCTCCCGTGCCCACCCCCCTGCCATACTAGTTTATGGAATGATAAGTGACTGTTATATAATAGGGCTGCCTTCTGACAACTGACCAATTTTCAAGTTGAGTAACAGTAAATATATATAAGACTTCAAATGCATTAGAGAATTTTATATACTGTTAGATCATTTGGAGGCTTGGGCGGAGAGATGGCAGATGGAGTTTAATCCGGACAAATGTGAGGTAATGCATATTGGAAGGTCTAATGCAGGTAGGGAATATACAGTGAATGGTAGAACCCTCAAGCATATTGACAGTCAGAGAGATCTAGGTGTACAGGTCCACAGGTCATTGGAAGGGGCAACACAGGTGGAGATGGTAGTCAAAAAGGCATACGGCATGCTTGCCTTCATTGGCCGGGGCATTGAGTATAAAATTGGCAAGTCCTGTTGCAGCTGTATAGAACCTTAGTTAGGCCACACTTGGAGTATAGTGTTCAATTCTGGTCGCCACACTACCAGAAGGATGTGGAGGTTTTAGAGAGGGTGCAGAAGAGATTTACCAGGATGTTGCCTGGTATGGAGGGCATTAGCTGTGAGGAGAGGTTGAATAAACACGGTTTGTTCTCACTGGAATGACGGAGGTTGAGGGGCGACCTGATAGAGGTCTACAAAATTATGAGGTGCATAGACAGAGTGGATAGTCAGAGGCTTTTTCCCAGGGCAGAGGGGTCAATTACTAGAGGACATAGGTTTAAGCTGCAAGGGGCAAGGTTTAGAGGAGATGTACGAGGCAAGTTTTTTATACAGAGGCTAGTGGGTGCGTGGAACTCGCTGCCGGAGGAGGTGGTGGAAGCAGGGACGAAAGTGACGTCTAAGGGACATCTTGACAAATACATGAATAGGATGGGAATAGTTACATACGGACCCCGGAAGTGCAGAAGATTTTAGTTTAGACGGGCAGCATGGTTGGCACAGGCTTGGAGGGCCAAAGGGCCTGTTCCTGTGCTGTACTTTTATTTTTAAATTTTATTTAGAGTACCCAATTCATTTTTTCCAATTCAGGGGCAATTTAGCGTGTTCAATCCACCTACCTTGCACATCCTTGGGTTGTGGGGGCGAAACCCACGCAAACACGGGGCAACATTGAGGGCATTTAAAGGTTTATTGGATAAGCATATGGATGATAATGGCTTGGTATAGGTTCGATGGTTTTTGTTTTATTGACTTCCCATGTCGGTGCAACATCGTGGGCCGAAGGGCCTGTACTGCGCTGTATCGTTCTATGTTCTAATGTGCAAACTCCACACGGACAGTGACCCAGAGCCAGGATCGAACCTGGGACCTCGGCGCCGTGAGACTGCAGTGCTACCACCGTGCTGCCTATGCTGTACTTTTCTTTGTTCTTTGTTCTTTGTATAAAGTAATACCCTGCATTGTACATTATTGAAAATGTAGCCTAATGTGAGATCTGTAGTTATTTGTGTAAACGTTTCCCATGGTTTGGATTAATTCTTTGCAGAATACTTCAGCGATCTGTTTGGCTATTTGAAGGCAGATATAGCTTTTGGCTGTTTGCAAGGGCTCTAGTAGATTCTGTACTGTAAGGTTTGTTTGCACAGCAATGCTCAAGAATGTCATGATGGCTTGCCTTCATTACAAATCTTAATGTATTCTCTACTGTAGGGTTTGTTTACATCACAGTGCTGGGGTGTTTCAATTTGATGGCTTGGCTGCCATCAGAACTGCAAATGGATTCTGTAATTCAGATTTTGTTTACACTGCTATCCCGGGGAATGTGAATGTAACAACCTTTGACCTGGAAGCAGTACAGTAAGCATTATTGTGATTTTCTTAAAATGCCTATGGAATCTGTAATTTTAAAAATAATTTTTGAAAGGGACTTTTAAGAGATTGCATCAATTGTAAAGAGTTCCATTGTAATTTTTTTGATAAGAAATATTGATCCTTGCGACCCAGCAACCTTCTACCTGGAAACAGTATCAATGGGAAGGAATTTAAGACACAGGCCACGTGACCAGACAGAAAGAAAAGCTCAAAGTCGAGATGCAGACAAGAGAGAGAACTGCAAAATCACATTTACAAGGAGCCATGTGTTTATAAAATAGTTGAACAACAAACAACGATGAAGGGAGGGCTAGAACAGACAATTTTACTGCTACTGCTTCAGTTTTGCCAAAGCTGACCAGGTTGTTTAATGGGGTTCATTAAAGTTGGATCAAGGAGTCTCTGGGGAATCTGTGCCATCAAGCCTGTCAAAATGGATGCTTTGCAGGTTTGTGCCATTTGGGTATTGGCTGTCTCCATAAAACTTAGATTAAGTAAGGCTGCCGGTTAACATGACTCAAAAGGCCAAATTATTTTATTGGGAAAGTGAGAAGTCCCAGGTATCAGAGGCTAAATGAGAACCTTTGAACTACACATTGTGTCAAATATCTGTGGGGAATGATGTGGATGCTTGTGATTTTATAAGAAGTATCTTTATTATATTGATGTGGAGATGCCGGCGTTGGACTGGGGTGAGCACTGTAAGAAGTCTTACAACACCAGGTTAAAGTCCAACAGGTTTGTTTCAAACACTAGCTTTCGGAGCACTGCTCCTTCCTCAGGTGAATAACCTGGTGTTGTAAGACTTCTTACTGTACTTTATTATATTGATTATATAAGTGAAATTCAACTTTTAATGTGAAATATCAGTTACCTGGAAATTTTTCAATTTACATTGATTCTAGTTCATGCTAAAGTAAAAACTACAAGAAGTGGAAGCTTGTCAGTAATTTTGTTATCTGGGGGCCATTTGGTAAATTTGGTTATTTTCGTTTACAGTTTCCCCCACGAGGATCATAACAGTGACCGTCTTTATTTTGATAGATTTGTGCTTCTAAGAGGATAATGTTTTTTCAAGTGCCTTGTCAAGTGAGTGAGCTTGTCAAAGACACCCCAATGTTATTATAGAGTTTGTGAACTATGTATATAAATATACTAGGTGATTGGGTAGGGGGTTGATGGAGCTGCGTGGATGAGGGTCGGGGGGCTGGGTCGTGGGGGGTGCTTTACATAAGAACTGGGTTGCTGTCTCTGTAAATGGATATTGGCCTTTTAACCTGGTCACCTGGTCATCGCACTTCCTCCATTTCAGGCAATAGACACTACTCCAGGTATTCCCCACCTTCCCCAGATGAAAATCCCCAGCAACTAGCACTGCCACGTCAGAGGGGGATAGTGACATCGAGAAAATTCCCAACAACCCATTCCTGCATTCATGATGAATATTCTCCCCCACCAACTTGAACAGATTCTTCCACAGGGCGCAATTCAATGGAAAAAAATCTATGTCCGGTTTTGGCCACATTTAGCGGGGTGCTTATCGACGAGCACAGTGTCGAGAAACAGCCCACTATTCAACGCCGCTTTGCCATTTATTTTGTCCTCAGGGAGTTTCTCTCTGCTGAGGCTGCACTTGAGTCATTTCCTGTTGTCAAACCCAGCAGAAAAGGCTCCTCACAGACTCACAGATCGGAGCGTCATTTTGTCTGGCTGCCCCAATCCCTCCCCTTTCAGTTCCTTCCTACGTCTGCCCCCACCTGCCCCCCCCCCCCCAACCTCCAGGAGACATTGTCACCCTGGCAGTGGCACCCTGGCACACAGGCAGTCTCAGGGTGCCAGAGGGTGCACCAGGGTGCCACCCTGCCCTGTTCCCTACAACCCAGAGGTCCCTAGTGGCCTGGGAATCCCCTCCCCACCCTGGTGCCATTACAACTGGTCCATGCTTATGGAAACCAGTATTAAATGGCGTCATAATGCGGTCTCCTAGGTATGGCCTTAGGTCCGGGTTGTCAGGTGAATCCCGTGAACGCATATTTCAGTTAGCCTAATGGCTCATTTAAATATGCAGATCTGGATCATGCCCAGTGAAGGTGAGATCCAGATCACAACATCTCGCGAGATTTTGTTGAATCTCGCGAGGCGTTTCGACCGTCCCAAATCTCGTGAAAGTCCACTAGTGCCCATGGTGTGTCTACATTAAGTTGAAGAACAAGACTATCCATTTCTGTTTGTTGTTTCTGGAAATGTACAATAGAACTGAACAAACCTGCATTCATCTGGCCCCTTTAACATTAGAAAAAAATTCCTAGATGCTTCATAGTGATGTTAGAAAAACATATGGTAACCTAAGAAAAACAGGGATTCGGAAGTTTGATCAAAGAGTTGGGTTCAATGGAGAGTCTTAAAAGAGGAGGAGGTGATGACACGATGAAAGGGCTTATTCTTCAGTCCTCTGGCTACCTAACCTCTTGTGCAACCACCTCTGCATCGCTCCATTAACGATGACACTTTTAGGAACCTGGCCCCACTCTTTGGTGTTTCCTCTGAAACCAACATAGTATTTAAGCTGCATTTTTATTGACTTCTATATTTTTAGAATGTGAAATCACAAACTAGAACTAATGATGTGGCCCTATTGCTTGACATGAATTGGACAGCACACAAGCGCTGTGCAATGTAATCAGCTCATTAACTCATTTGTTCACTGCCCATTTTGCCTGATGATTAGGTGTGCACTGAGAATGCAGGGAGACAAATCAGCCAGTGCTGAAAAGTGTTTTTCAGAACCAAGGGTGGAATGTACATTTTCCAAATGGAATATTCCTCTTCGAACTTGAGCCTGGTGACATGGGGAGAAAGAAGCAGTGCCGATTCCTTTCAGGATGCCACTGGAGTTGCAGAGGTGCTTCGAAGGACAGAGCTGAGGACCCCTTTATAAACAGTGGTCCCTTCTAAAGCGGCTAAGTAGAGATGACATAGCAATAAATGCATTGGTGTGAAAACTTGTATCGAAATTCTTTCCATTCCTGGGCGGAATTTTCCCAAAGAAAATGGCATTTTCGGCAATAAAATAGGTCTGAATCCCGTCGGCCCCCATTGTACGATCAGATTGCAATCTTTAGACACTTTGAAATTTCTTTTCCCCACGTGACAAACGCCACTCCTGAGGCACAAAGCATCTGATTGGCCTTCTATGATCAGCAAAGGTAAGTGCTCCCTGTTTTCTCTTGGCACACCATCCTTTCATCATCCCAGGAATGTCACCTAAAACGTACAAACCACCACCTCGCAGGATCCCAGCACCTGATATCCCAGCTTCATCCAGCAGACTGCCACGAGTTGGAAACCCCCTGGGGACTGTATGAAGAGCCCTACATACCTGCCGAGGCAACAGAGGTGTATCTTAAGGAGCTCGGTCCACCACTCAATCACAGACCAGGGGCGGGATTCTCCGACCCCCCCGCCGGGTCGGAGAATCGCCGGGGGGCGGCGTGAATCCTGCTCCCGCCGGCCGCCATATTCTCCGGCACCGGAGATTCGGCGGGGGCGGGAATCGCGCTGCGCCGGTCGGCGGCCCCCCACCGGCGATTCTCCGGCCCGCGATGGGCCAAAATCCCCCTCCTGTAATGCCGGTCCCGCCGGCGTGAATTAAACCTCCCTTACCGGTGGAACCAGGTGGCGCAAGCGGGCTCTGGGATCCTGGGGCGGGACGATCTGGCCCCGGGGTGTGCCCCCACGGTATCCTGGCCCGCGATCGGGGCCCACCGATCCGCGGGTGGGTCTGTGCCATGGGGGCACTCTTTTACTACGCGTCGGCCGTGTAGGTCTCTGCCATGGCCGACGCGGAGGTGACACCCCCCCCGCGCATGCACGGGGATGATGTCAGCAGCCGCTGATGCTCCCGCGCATGCGCGGACTTCCGCCAGCCGGCAGAGTCCCTTCGGCCCCTGCTGGCATGGAAGGCCTGCCTTCCACGCCAGCCGGCGGGACGGCAACCAGTCCGGCGCGGGCCTAGCCCCTAAAGGTGAGGACTTGGCCCCTAAAGGTGTGGAGAACTCCATCCCTCCGGGATCTCCCGCCCCTCCGGGTTGGGGAGAATTCCGCCCCAGGTATCACAGTGAGCCCCGTTATAGCGGACCTCTGCAACGGTCTCAGGCATCTACACTGGTGTCATCAGCCGAGACCTCAGTGGGTATCCTTTGTTCCAAACAACCCATCGCTGCAGTCTTGGTTAACTCAAATATTCCAGGGATTTGCGATTGCTCAAGGATGTAGCTATAATGCACGCTCCCTGGGAAATGTGCACACATGTGAATGAACCTCATCTGGTGGTCACACCAACTGGACAGTAAAGGAGTGGAACCCCTTCCTGTTGATAAAATGGGACTCCCTGATGCTACGAGGCGCATAAAGTGACATGAGTGCAGTGGCTCGCCTCCTGCACCTGTGGGAGACCAGCTATGGTGACAAATCCCACACCACACTCAACCACAAACGCATTTGCTCTTTCCCCCACCATCTCTTTTAGTACCCTGGGATGCATTCCATCAATGCCAGGAGACTTGTCTACCTTTAGCCCCATTAGCTTGCCCAACGCTACCTCCTTAGTGATAATTATCATTTCTTGGTCCTCACCTGCCACAGCTCCTTGTCATCAATTATTGATGTTATTTGTGTCTTCCACTGTGAAGACAGACTCAAAATACCTGTTCAATACCTTGGCCATTTCCTCATTTCCAATTATTAAATTGCCCTTCTCATCCTCTAAAGGACCAATTGTTACCTTAGCCACTCTTTTTCATTTTATATATTTGTAGAAACTCTTGCGATCTGTTTTTATATTCTGAGCTAGGTTACTCTCATAATCTATCTTACTTTTCTTTATAACTTTTTTCGTGGCTTTCTGGTGATCTTTAAAGATTTCCCAATCCTCTATTTTCCCACTCATCTTTGCCACTTTATGCACTTTCTTGCCATTTGATACCCTCCTTTATTTCCTTCGATATCCATGGCTGATTATCCTTTTTCCTAAAGTCCTTCCTTTTCACTGGTAAAATACTTTTGCTGAGCACTGTGAAAAATTACCTTGAAGGTCCTCCACTGTTCCTCAATTGACCCTCCATAAAGTCTTTGCTCCCAGTCTACCGTAGCCAACTCCTCCCTCATCCCATTGTAGTCTCCTTTGTTTAAGCACAAGACACATATTGGATTTTACCTTCTCACCCTCCATCTGTATTTTAAATTTAACCATACTGTGATTGCTCATTCTGAGAGTCTATAATTAGGGGGATTAATAGCATCTTTTGTAAGCAAGATTGAGAGTCCTGCATGGTATGTTGCCTGCCGGGTGACAGGTGAGGACCGGCTTGAAAAGATATTGGAGGAGGATCCAGCTGTTGTGGTCCACGTTGGGCCAAGTAACGTAGGCAAGACTAGGAAAGTGAACCTGTTAGGGATTATCAGGCACTCGGAACTAAATTAAAGAACAGGTCCTCAAAGGTTATAATCTCTGGATTACACCCGAGCCACATGCAAATTGGCCCCAGGCTGAGAATGTTAGGGAAGGAAACTCGTGGCTAAAGGAATGGTGCGGGAAACAGGGGTACCATTTCGTGGGGCATTGGCATCAGTATTGGAACAGGAGGGATTTATACCGTTGGGACGGTCTCCACCTTAACCAATCTGGGACCAGTGTTCTCGCAGAAAGGATAAATAGGGTGGCCACCAGGACTTTAAACTAGCAAGGGGGGGGAAGGTAAGGGTAAAACTACAGGAAGTATAATGGTTAATGGGAAGCAGGTTAACATGTGGGGAAGTTGACTGAACTCATATCATAGAATTTACAGTGCAGAAGGAGGCCATTTGGCCCATTGAGTCTGCACCGGCTCTTGGAAAGAGCACCCTCCCCAAGGTCAACACCTCCACCCTATCCCCATAACCCAGTATCCCCACCCAACACTAAGGGCAATTTTGGACACTAATGACAATTTTGCATGGCAAATCCACCTAACCTGCACATCTTTGGCCTGTGGGAGGAAACCGGAGCACCCGGAGGAAACCCACGCAGACACGGGGAGAACGTGCAGACTCTGCACAGACAGTGACCCAAGCCGGGATTCGAATCCCCCTGGAGCTATGAAGCAACTTTGCTAACCACTGTGCTACCATGCTGCCCCATGCAGCTACAGCACATTGCCAGCCCAGCCATCTCGACCTAGTTAATTAATTCATTAATTAGTATTGCAGTGTGTTTTTCAAATTTAGCACAGTCAGTTTATCCCCGTCAGCCAAGCAGGACACAGCTTTCCTGAGACGTTATTTTGTCAGTGTTTTTCAGCTTCAGTGGAATCTCCAAGATAAGTTACTTTATACTCACCCAGTTCGATGCTCCGCCTACCGGGACTGCTCCCTGGAGATTTCTCATTGGTTCATTAATGGGTGGGTAACTGTGAAATGCCACACAGGTCACCTGTGATGCCCCGGAATGAACACGCCACATAGAAGTTGAGGGCTGCTGTGACCTTCACGGCCACAGGGAGGGGGTGGCCTCTGCCTCCATGTGGTGCCATGTTGGACAGAATGTGGCACATGGACTGCACTGTCACCTTGGTGAGATGGCATCTCCTGTGGCACATATTGTCTGAGAGCTCCATGAAGGACACTGAGCGTGTAAACCCTCAATTTCCTTCCTGGCCTTTCTATCCCCTGTTTGGGTGTTGCTGCCTTCAGCCCTTGAGCCTGTCCTGTGGCTCTCTGGTGTCCTGACGGTGGGTGTTCCCTGGATGCTCATTGCTTCTAGAGTCTGTGCTCCTCCAGCGCTGTAATTAGCAAAATTGCCAATTCCAGTGGCTTCATACTGATCTCGATTGGTAAGCTGCAGAGGTGAGAGAGAGACATTCAGGTTGCTGTTGAATCAGTTTAGCGTCAGTACCTCCTCTCACTCATTGTCTTCACAGTCCTGAAAGCAGGCATTCCTACACGTTACACCATGGCTACCACTGACTCACACTCAGGTGCCCTTCCAGCTCCATTGCATGGCCAGCTGTGGTCACCACCCTGACCCCTTCAAATTTGCCTCTGGCCTCCTGTCTGGCTGAATCCTCCCTTAATCTCTACATCACTGGGGATTCTGACAGGAGGTACCAATGGTCGCCCATCCCTCATGGGCAGAGTCAACTGGACAGTTCTGTCCAACTTGAGGGCTAATGGATGCACAATGGCAGGCGCTGGACTCCGGCACTTATGCAGACACAGTCCCTCTCGATCCCATGCACCCAAGAGATTATCCTTGAACCATGGTTCTCACCTCTTTCCTTGACTTTGAGGGTGTGGGCAGCTGACATTGTTAAGATTGAACTCATGATGACCAATTAGTTTGATGGGCATGAATCTCAGGAATGGTAGGGGGTCACAATCAATTACTTTCTCCATCAAGGATAAGCAAGACTAATCGGCACCCTTCTTACTGAGGCTGCATCATCTGAAGATATCACTGCTGTCAGGCTTTTACACTTAAGGCTCCTGGACAGCTACTCCAGTAATTTTTTTTAATTGCCCCCCCCACGTCACCCCAGGCTGGGCATCAGGTTGCCTTCTCTTTTGGGGTTTCCCTTAGGCCCCCTTTTTCAGCCACTAACAGCTGATTAACTCAGCACTCATCAAACTTTACTCGCAACACAGGCAGCAGTGATACAATTCTGTAAGAAATGTTTGAACAAGACAGGAAGCCAGCTTCACGGCAACACACACCAGCCATGACCCCCCCCCCCACCACCACCACCCCCCCGCCCCCCACTTCACTGCCCAACACACGTGAACCCCCTCCTTCCACAGAAGGGCAGTGGGCTCTGACCCCTTGGACTCCTGGTGCTAGGTGGAGAGAGGTGCTCATCTCCTTCCTCTCTCTTGGAGCTTCTTCCACCAGGTTATTTTTAAAAAGCAGTAGTAATTTGAAGGTTTGAAGATTCAACTTTAATTTCGCTATCGACATTATAATGCATTCAAATTGTTGCAAATCAGGTTTGCGCCTTTCCTGGGCACCTGATCACATCATAAGGGAGGCTGGGGAACATTATGATCGTAAATCCCGTTTATTCGAATCCCATTTTTGGCCTTACGCAATATTTTGCGGCCATGACGGGATTTGCACCCACGGCTAACGAGCCAGCTAAATCACACCCAACATGTATAACATAGATGGCAATAAGAATAATACAATTGCCTAGAGCACCTCTGGTCTGAGGAGGGAGGAATCGGAGGGGTAATCAGCCAGGGGTCACCTATGGGTGGTTGCGCAACTATCACCTCGGCCCACTCCCTTGCCTATCCCCATAGCCCCACCTAACCTGCACACTAAGGGCAGTTTTGTCATGGTCAATCCACCTAACGGTATTCTTACACTGTGGGAGGAAACCGGAGCACCGTGCAGAAATCCACACAGACACGGAGAACATGCAAACTCCACACAGTCACCCAATGTGGGAATTGAACCCAGGTCCCTGATGCTGTGAGGCAGCAGTGCTAACTACTGTGCCATCGTGCCACCCATTTGTGGATGAAACCGGGAGAAGAGACTGAATAAACTGCAATTGTTCTCCCTAGAAAGAGGGAGGCTGAGGGGTGACCTGACAGAAGTTTATAAAGTTATGAGGGGTATAGATAGGGTGAACAGTTGGAGGGTTTTTCACAGGGCGGAAATGACAATTACAAGGGGGCACAAGCTCAATGTGAGGGGGGGGATAGGTTCAGTGGAGATGTGCGGGGGAGGTTTTTTACGCAGAGGGTGATGGTGGCCTGGAATGCACTGCCAAGTGAGGTGGTTGAGGCAGATACGTTAGCGACTTTTAAGACTTATCTGGATAGGCACATGAACAAAGGGGACATAGAAGGATACAGGTGGTTGCTCAAGGTAGGACACGTGATCGGCGCAGGCGTGGAGGGCCGAAGGGCTTGTTCCTGTGCTGTATTGTTCTTTGTTATCCTGACTGGAAAGTACATGTGCCAGACATAGCTGTGTGTCGTGATGCCCAAAATGCCAAATAACCTGCAAGACTCATGGTTATGTTCAAAGAATCAAATTGATAATTTCAGAACAGCATCGACCATATCCAAACTGCTGTTATTGCCATTAGAAGTGTGAAGAAAAAAAGGGATAAATAGGGTGAAAATCATTCATGCATCTGTTTTGTATATTCTTTTTGAATTTTCGGTAACTTCTATTCTCACTGCATAGTAATTCTGTATTCTATTGCACATTAGACATATAAACAACCCATTTGACTACTCCCACAGTATATTATTTATTTGCATCTATTTTTAATTTACATTTATTTTTAAAAGGTAAAAGTAATCATCTACCTCTAAATATATTGGTTAGTTTGCGCCTGCTTCGCGATGGTCAATACCAATAGTGCAATCAAGAGACACATGAATTAATAACTCTAAAAAAGGCTGTAAGCATGATTTATTAGAAATGATCTGTTGTAAATAGCATCATTGTTAAGATGTACAGTTAACAGAGTATTCATTGCTTTTCCTCTTCAAAAGCAATTGTATTGAATTTGATTGAATATTCAGAAAGAGAAGTACAAGCCTCTCTCCCCTTCACGGTGTTTCCATAGTGTGTAAGGTAACCTAGGAAACCAGCAAAAACAAGTCTCAGAAACCAAAACAAAAGCAGGTTATTCAGTTGGTGGGTGGAAAGAGAGATAATTGTGCTGTGAAATGTTCGCATAATGATCATGACGATGATTACATTAGTAATGCACATTCTCGGGCCTATTTCATAAGGTCGCTTTTATAAATATCTCAACATGTCTTTGCTTGCATTCTGAAAATTCACCAATCTGTCTTAGGCCATCCTTCATTCGAGGGTGGTGTCGACTCAGGGTCATGGGTTTCTGCCTTGGATCTTATTGTGGCTGAACAGGCCGATTCTTGACTTTGGGAACATAAGAACATAAGAACTTGGAGCAGACGTAGGCAATTCAGCCCTTCGAGCCTGCTCCACCATTTCAATCAGATCATGGCTGATCTCTTCCTGGTTTCAAATCCACCTACCTGCCGGTTTCCTGTCTCTCTATAACCCATTTTTTAAAAATCAGAAATGTATCTATCTCCTTCTTGAAACCTGTTATAACCTGCCTACTGACGATTGGCTGGGGACTAATGATTATCCCACAATCCTATGGGAGTATGAACTTCCCCAATGAGGGGGGCGGAGAAGCTCCTACTATAAATAAGCTGGCCAGTCCAGGAACCAGGAGGAAGGAGAAGGTAGCAAGGGAAGTTACTGCTACTGCTATGTATATATTGTTATAGTAAATAAACGTTATTATTTTGTATCCTTAAAACTCGTGCTGGATTCTTCGGGGCCCTTACAAAACTGGCGACGAAGGTAAAAGTGAATAGCTGTCTACACTGCTGAAGCCACCTCCCTGGATTTTTGTTGGATACAGGTTGGAAGTTGTTTTCTATTATACCATGCCTCTGTACGGACGTTTGGATGTTTTTGATGCTGCGCTGGAAAGCTGGAACCAGTACACGCAACGGATGCGTTACTATTTCTGGGCAAACAATATCACTGAAAACGAGCGCCAGGTGGTCATATTGCTCACCGCCTGCGGACCGCATACGTTTGGGGTGATTAGGAGCCTTACATACCCAGCTTCGCCGGACACCAAAACGTTTGATGAACTTGTGAATATAGTGGGGCAACACTTTAACCCAACCCCGTCCACGATAGTCCAGCGTTACCGGTTTAATACCGCTGAGAGGACCCCTGGAGAATCCCTTGCTGATTTTTTATCCAGGCTACGCGGGATTGCGGAATACTGTGACTATGGTGAGACCTTGTCAGAAATGTTACGCGACCGTTTGGTTTGCGGTATTAACAATGCAGCCACCCAGAGAAAGTTGTTAGCGGAGCCAACATTGACTTTTCAACAGGCAATACAAATAGTCTTGTCCCGAGAGAGCGCAGAGCGAAGAGTACAGGAGCTACAGGGAATGGAAGTGCATGCCTTGGGGCGAAACCCTTTCCGCCCAAAAACGTCCCCCCGCACTCCTGCGGTACCTTGGGCGAGGCAGCGACCAGACCGACGCCAGTGGCCATCGGACATTCCTCCCCGAAGGGAGCCTTCTCCAGAGCCAATGGATGAGGAGCCATGTCCGTGTCAGACTTGTAGGCGCCGACCCTGTCGCGAACGGCGGTCCTGGGGATGCCAGAGGCGCCGTCATTCCGACCGAAACTGGGACCAGCCCAGTGGCCGTAACTGGGACCAGCCCAGAGGCCGTACCTTCCATGTGGATGAACCTGCGGCGACCACTCCTGAGGACGTGGAGACGGAGGACGACTGCCTGCAGCTGCATTGTGTGGCAGCTCCCCGTGTGGCCCCCATTAAGGTGACAGTACGGGTCAATGGCCACCCGCTGGAGATGGAGTTGGATACTGGCGCAGCGGTCTCCGTGATCGCCCAGAGGACATTCGACCGCATCAAGCAGGGTATACAGACCCTTACACTAACTGACTCACAGGCCAGGTTGGCCACCTACACGGGGGAACCACTGGACATTGCAGGAACTACAATGACCCCTGTTGTCTATGGACGCCAGGAGGGGCGTTTCCCACTTATCGTAGTGCGTGGCCATGGGCCCAGCCTGTTGGGTCGGGACTGGTTGCGCCATTTGCGGTTGCAATGGCAGCACATCCTCCAAACAGTTTCTGGAGGGTTGACTGAGGTGCTAGGACGATACCCAGAGGTATTCCAGCCTGGTCTGGGGAAAATAAAAGGGGCCGTAGCCCGTATCCAAGTTGAACCAGGAGCCACACCGTGCTATTTCCGGGCGCGCCCAGTGCCTTACGCTTTGCTCGAGAAGGTAGAAGGGGAGCTCACTCGTTTGGAGAGTTTGGGTATTATCAGGCCTGTCCGTTTTGCTGACTGGGCAGCACCAATTGTGCCAGTAATGAAGCCAGATGCCACAGTTCGCTTGTGTGGTGACTATAAACTTACAGTGAATACAGTTTCCCGACTCGACCGATACCCAATGCCTCACATAGAGGATCTCTACGCGAAACTTGCAGGCGGACTCTCATTCACAAAATTAGATATGAGTCACGCCTACCTGCAGTTGGAGCTGGACCCTGCCTCCCGACCATATGTAACAATTAACACACACCGGGACCTGTATGAATATACACGGTTGCCCTTTGGAGTATCCTCTGCCTGCGCAATTTTTCAACGTGTTATGGAGGGCATTTTGAGAGGTTTACCACGTGTGGCTGTCTACCTAGATGACGTGTTGATTACAGGGACGTCGGAGCAAGAGCATTTGGAAAATCTGGAGGCTGTCCTTAAACGCCTTTCGGAGGCTGGAGTCCGTTTACGTCACACAAAGTGCGTATTTCAGGCAAAAGAAGTAGTCTACCTAGGTTATCGGGTGGACCGCGAGGGTCTGCACCCCGTCGCAGAGAAGGTGCGTGCAATTCAACATGCCCCCACCCCGACTGACACTTCGCATCTTCGTTCTTTTCTCGGTCTCTTAAACTATTACGGGAAGTTCCTCCCCAATCTGACAATTACGCTGGCCCCCTTACACCTGCTGCTAAAGAAAAATCACACCTGGGTTTGGGGTCAGCCGCAAGAAACCGCTTTCCGGCGGGTAAAGCAACAATTGTCGTCGTCTGGGTTACTAACCCACTATGATCCGGGAAAGCCTTTACTCGTCACATGTGATGCATCCCCGTATGGTATTGGGGCTGTCCTGTCCCACAAGATGGAGAACGGGGCCGAGCGACTGATAGCTTTCGCCTCCCGCACATTTACTGCAGCGGAGAAGAAGTACGTGCAGATCGAGAAGGAGGGCCTGGCAGTGGTTTTCGCGGTGAAACGCTTCCACCAGTATGTGTACGGCCGCCATTTCACTATTGTGACTGATCATAAGCCCCTGCTGGGACTCTTCAGAGAGGATAAGCCGATACCGCCCATTGCTTCTGCACGGATCCAGCGCTGGGCTTTGTTGCTTGCTGCATATGAGTATTCTCTGGAGCACAAACCAGGTACGCAGATAGCAAATGCCGACGCACTGAGCCGATTGCCTTTATCGACCGGCCCCATGTCGACCCCCACGACCGGTGAGGTGGTCGCAACCCTAAATTTTATGGACACCTTGCCTGTCACGGCATCACAGATCCGTGAGTGGACCCAGACGGAGCCAGTCCTGTCAAAGGTTCGGCACATAGTCCTGTATGGTGGGCAGCATAGACAGCTCCCAGGCGAGTTACGGGCATTTTCCTCCAAGCTGTCAGAGTTCAGCGTGGAAGACGGCATCCACTTGTGGGGGACGCGTGTGGTTGTCCCGGAAAAAGGCCAGGAGCTGATATTATCAGACTTGCACAATGGGCATCCGGGCGTGACCAAGATGAAAATGTTGGCCCGGAGTTATGTCTGGTGGCCAGGCCTCGACACCGACATTGAGAAGGTGGCCCAAAACTGCTCCATTTGCCAGGAGCATCAGAAGCTTCCGCCGGCCGCGCCCCTACATCACTGGGAATGGCCAGGGCGGCCTTGGGCACGCTTACATGCGGATTTCGCAGGCCCTTTTCAGGGATCCATGTTCCTTCTACTAATTGACGCCCAGTCCAAATGGCTGGAGGTGCATAAGATGCAGGGGACAACGTCCTGCGCAACAATTGAAAAAATGCGTTTATCATTTAGCACGCATGGCCTCCCCGAGGTGCTGGTCACGGATAATGGCACTCCATTCACGAGTGAGGAGTTTGCTAGGTTTACAAAGATGAACGGCATCCGCCATATCCGCACTGCCCCTTACCACCCGGCTTCAAATGGGTTGGCAGAGTGTGCAGTGCAAACATTCAAAAGAGGCCTAAAGAAGCAGTCTTCCGGATCAATGGACACGAGACTGGCTCGGTTTTTGTTTACGTACAGGACCACTCCCCATACAGTGACTGGGGTAGCTCCCGCAGAACTCCTAATGGGCCGGAGACTTCGCACCCGCCTTAGTATGGTCTTCCCGGACATTGGCGCAAAAGTACGCCGCACACAAGAACGGCAGGGACCGGGATTTTCTCAGCATCGTCCGATTCGGCAGTTTGCGCCCGGTGACCCAGTATTCGTGCGGAATTTTGCTGGTGGTGCCCAATGGGTTCCTGGGGTAATCTTTCGCCAAACGGGCCCTATATCGTACCAAGTGCAAGCCCAGGGTCATCTCCAGCGAAAACATGTAGACCACGTCCGGTCCAGAAGATCATCCCCGCAAAAGATTCCCCGCCCCCGGAGCTCAGTTCAACAGCGGCAAAGACCAGAAACAAGGGAAGGTAGTCCTCCAAATCTTCCACTGGTGCCTCACTCAAAGCCTGCGCAGGTCATGACGGGACCGAATGGGGACAGAGACGCTGACATGACGGAGGCAGCAGACTCTGACTCCGAGATGGAGACACAGGATGAATCAGAGGGGGAATCCTCGGGTCCACAGGCCGTGGATGTACAACCGCGCCGTTCATCACGGAAGCGCCGGTCTCCGTCTCGTTATACGCCGCCTGATCCAGCGCCGCGTGCAAATGGCGTCCGGCCTGCGGCCAAACGAGTTCGACGCCTCCCTTCGCCAGGGCCTACGGTGGATTCCTTGGACTTTGGGGGGGAGGGATGTTATAACCTGCCTACTGACGATTGGCTGGGGACTAATGATTATCCCACAATCCTATGGGAGTATGAACTTCCCAATGAGGGGGGCGGAGAAGCTCCTACTATAAATAAGCTGGCCAGTCCAGGAACCAGGAGGAAGGAGAAGGTAGCAAGGGAAGTTACTGCTACTGCTATGTATATATTGTTATAGTAAATAAACTTTATTATTTTGTATCCTTAAAACTCGTGCTGGATTCTTCGGGGCCCTTACAAAAAAACCATTTAATGATTCTGACTCCACTGCAATACAGGGCAGCGAGTCACACAATTTCACTACCCTCTGCGAGAAGTAGTTTCTCCTCATCTCAGTTCTAAATCTACCGCCTCTCAACCTATATCTGTGACCTCTAGTTCTAGATTGCCCCATAAAGGGGGAATGTTGGTGTGTGTTTACTTTATCAATCCCTCTTAGCATTTTATATACCTTGATCAGATCCCCTCTCATCTTTCTAAACTCCTGCAAAGTATACACCCAAACTGCCCAATCTCTCCTCATATGTCAACACTTTCATTCCTAGAATCAATCTGGTGAACCTCCTCTGAACTGGGATTGTTCTCGCTGGAGTTCAGAAGAATGAGGGGGGATCTCATAGAGACTTATAAAATTTTAACGGGACTAGACAGGGTAGATGCAGGCAAGATGTTACCAATGATGGGTGTGTCCCCAACCAGGGGTTACAGCCTGAGGATTCAGGGTAAACCATTTCAGGCAGAGATAAGGAGACATTTCTTCACACAAAGAGTGGCGAGTCTGTGGAATTCATTACCACAGGAAGTGGTTGATGCTAAACTTTGAATATATTCAAGAGGCAGCTAGATATGGACTTGGGGAGAATGGGATCAAAGGTTTTGGGGCGAAAGCAAGGATGACCAGACATGATTGTGATAAAAAGGCCTCCTCCTGCTCCTATCTTCCATGTATCGATGTATCTATTCTTTTGCAATTAACGCTAAAATTTATTATATGCTGTACCTGCATCCCGACTTGGAGCAGGATGTCAAGCGACGCTGTGGGAAGTGCAAGATTTGATTCCTGCTTTACCTGCTGCTAGTCGTCCTCACCATTGAAATGGTGGGAAACAAAGCATGATGCAGCTTGATGGATAAGTTGCCACCCCTTTGCTCGATTGCAGCAAGCTCCTCCCAGTCATTAATGTCAATGCAGCAGCAAGGCGTTTTCTTTGTCTTCCCCTGGAAATTTGTCCATTTGAAAGTTGAGAAAACAGGACCTGGCGGGAGAGATACTTTTTGACCATCCAGACATGAGGAGCAATTTACCGGCCATGTTAGTGGCGGGTGCAAATCCCGTAATGCCCTCTAAATCCCGCGAGAGGACAAAAGCGGCCAGATTCCCAATCACAATCTTCACAGCTCAGGAAGGACAAGATCCTGATTTGCATGATAGAATGAATTATCATATACTTAGCGGGCTTAACACCGCTACTTCCGTCCTCAGTGTATCTTCCCACCCATCAGCTGTGAAGTCACACCATGCAAACCACTACTGCTTTTTAAAAGTGGGAACCTGGCATCATGACCTCTGAGAGGAAGGTTGGAGGTGAGCCCAAATGCTGGCTACACCTGAGTATTAGCTATGCAGTGAAATGATATTTGGAGGGATGGCAGCAGTGAGCTCACTCATATCTGTCGCTTGAGTAATTAGCATTGCCGATCCCTGGAAGCAATTGTGCTCAGTTAGTATGCTGAGATTAATGCTTGTTACGCCCATTGGCTCACAGGCAATAACCCTTCACACCATCAGCTCCCCACAGTGTCGGATCCAATGCTGAGACTCAGCTTTAGGTGTCAGGCCCGGCAGTAAGTGCCTCAGAAACAATGGCCAAGAGGCTCGCATCTCCCCAGCGTCCCCAACACCTGCACGTATGGATCCTTGTGTTCACCCCCTCCATCCCAACACACACCTCACCGTCCAGATGTCCACATCCAGGTGTGATGATTAAACACAAGTCCGTCCTTAAAGATCCTCCAGTAATCCCATGAGCATTGGAAACCATTCCAGACTGATGGCCAGCTGCAATTCCGAGTGGGCGAGAGCTAACTCAAGGAAGTGCCATGTTCTCAGATGGGATGGGAATTGACATTAGTGAGTGCGCGAGCGCGGCAGCCAATGGTCCTCAACCAGCTGTTCCCAGGTCAAGATGGCCAGTGTATCAGGAGATGGTAAGGATCTGTCATTGGTGAATCACAATCCTCTCTCCTCTCTCTATTTCCTCAACTTTACAATGGAGCCATTGGAGCTAGTGGAGATACCGATCACAGCAATAGAGGAGGAGAGACTCCAGTATCAATGTAATGACCAGGGAACTTAGGCCATGATCAGCGGTGGGAGGCTGCAGGAGCCGGGGAGGAAGCGCAGTTTAAGGCCGAGAATCTACCATCCTCAGCTCTCCTTCATCAAGCTAATAGACAATATGTGCCACTGGAGGCTCCGGCTTACCAAGGAGTTGGCGAGGCACCTTTTGCCATGTCCTCACGGACTTGGCATCGTGTAGTGTAGGAGGACACCTTCTGCCTGTGGCCATTAAGGCCACGGTCACTCTGAATTGCTGTGCCTCTGGATCCTTCCAGGGCTCCACCAAGGACCTGTGTGGGATTTCACAGACATCTGCCCATAAGAACATCCATGAGGTCTCAAATGTTGTCTTTGCCAGGGCGAGGGACTAGATACACTTTGACCTGGACCAGGCCAGCCAGGATTAAATATCCACAAGATTCATGCAGGCATCTGGTTTGCCACATGTGCAGGGACAATTGATTTTGCCCTTGTGCCTCTCCGTGCCATATATCAATCGAAAGGGGTTCCACTCCCTCAAAGTGCAACTGGTCTGTGACCACACGATGTGCATTACCCAGGTGCATGCCTGTTTCCCAGGGAGGGCCCATGACAGCTTTATGCTTGGGCAGTCCCAGATCCTTGAACTTTGAGGGTCACCCAAGGCTACAGGGATGGCTCCTCAGGGCCAAGTGTTATCACCTTTGGGTATGGTTGATGACTCCGATGGGGAGACTACAGACTGCTGCAGAGAGCCATTACAAAGAGGCACACACTGTGAGTCACACAGATATTGAGTGGACCATCACCCCCACAAGATGCATTTCCACTGCTTGGACAGGTCCAGTGGAGCTCTGCACTAAAACCCCCAGAGGGTTTCCTGCATTGTAGTGGTGTGCTGTGCCCGCCACAACCTGATGCTTCAGATGCCCTTGGCGGGCATCCTCTGGAGGACCCTGGTTTAGCTCAGTGAGCTAGACAGCTGGTTTGTGATGCAAACAAGGTCAGCAGCGCGGGTTCAATTTCCGTACCAGCTGAGAATTCTGAATTCTCCCTCAGTGTACCCGAACAGGCGCCGGAATGTGGCGACTCGGGGCTTTTCACAGTAACCTCATTGCAGTGATCATGTAAGCCTACTTGTGACAATAAAAGGTTATTATTATTATTACTTGTGGGTGCCACAGGTGTTGCAGTACCACGCTGTTCTGTCCACTGCACTAGAGGTGCCTGATCTCTGGAACGGGGGAGTCAGATGGGCTGGACACTCCCAAGTCTTCTGGATGGAAAGCTCCAGGCTATGCACCAGCGGATTCTCCTCCCTTTGGCTGCTCATGGGTCCCTGGGTCACTCCATGGGACAGAAGGGCAGCTGGATTGAGATGCAAAATCCCTGCCGTCCTCTGGTACTCTCACATATTAACGGCAACCAGTGTCTTCACCATGCAGTTGACGCTCTTAAGGATTCTGATTTGGATTTTGTTTATTGTCACATGTACTGAGGTACAGTGAAAAGTATTTTTCTGCGAGCAGCTCAACAGATCATTAAGTACATGAAAATAAAAGAAAATACATGATAGGGCAACACAAGGTACACAATGTAAATACATAACACCGGCATCGGGTGAAGCATACCAAGGTGTAGTGTTAATGAGGTCAGTCCATAAGAGGGTCGTTTAGGAGTCTGGTAACAGCGGGGAAGAAGCTGTTTTTGAGTCTGTTTGTGCGTGTTCTCAGACTTTTGTAACTCCTGCCTGATGAAAGAAGTTGGAAGAGTGAGTAAGCCGGGTGGGAGGAGTCTTTGATTATGCTGCCCGCTTTCCCCAGGCAGCGAAAGATGGAGATGGAGTCAATGGATGGGAGGCAGGTTCGTTTGATGGACTGGGCTGTGTTCACGACTCTGAAGTTTCTTGCGGTCCTGGGCCGAGCAGTTGCCATAACAGGCTGTGATGCAGCCCAATAGGATGCTTTCTATGGTGCATCTGCAAAAGTTGGTAAGAGTTAATGTGGACATGCCAAATTTCCTTAATTTTCTGGGGAAGTATAGGCGCTGTTGTGCTCTTTTGGTGGTAGCGTCGATGTGGGTGGACCAGGATAGATTTTTGGAGATGTGTACCCCTAGGAATTTGAAACTGCAAACCATCTCCACCTTGGCCCCGTTGATGCTGACAGGGGTGTGTACAGTACTTTGCTTCCTGAAGTCAATGACCAGCTCTTTAGTGTTGCTGGCATTGAGGGATAGATTGTTGTTGCTGCACCACTCCACTAGGTTTTTATCATATCATAGATTATCATAGAATTTACAGTGCAGAAGGAGGCCATTCGGCCCATCGAGTCTGCACCGGATCTTGGAAAGAGCACCCGACCCAAGGTCAACACCTCCACCCTATCCCCATAACCCAGTAACCCCACCCAACACTAAGGGGAATTTTGGACACTAAGGGCAATTTATCATGGCTAATCCACCTGACCTGCACATCTTTGGACTGTGGGAGGAAACCGGAGCACCCGGAGGAAACCCACGAACACACGGGGAGGATGTGCAGACTCCGCACAGACAGTGACCTAAGCCGGAATCGAACCTGGGACCCTGGAGCTGTGAAGCAATTGTGCTATCCACAATGCTACCGTGCTGCCCTAAAGAGTGTTCTCAATCTCCCTCCTGTATTCTGACTCGTCGTTATTCGAGATCCGGCCCACTATGGTCATATCGTCCAGCAAACTTGTAGATGGAGATGGAACCAAATTTTGCCACGCAGTCGTATGTGTACAGGGAGTATAGTTGGAGGCTAAGTACGCAGCCTTGCGGGGCCCCGGTATTGAGGACTATTGTGGAGGAGGTGTTGTTTATTCTTACTTATTGTGGTCTGATTGTGGATTGATAGCCTGAACTCAGTGACCACACTGTTTCCAAAGATTGTTTTGAGGGCAGTGTTCCATTTACAAAATTATGCTCCCATTATGGAAGTAGACGATCTCCTGACAGGTCAAACAACTCCTTGAAACACCCTGTGAGGATCTAACCACCACCCCCTTGAAAAGGCAGAAAGAGTTCAAAGTTCCTCCAATAACACAACACGAACCCTTCCACTAACTCTGCACCAGATGAAGACCATAACCATAACATGTAAGAGCAGAAGTAGGCCATTCGGCCCATCAACTCTGTGTTGATATGCATCACTGTAAATTCACAAGGGGTTAATGTAAATACACTACAACTAAGTGAACGCTAGAGGGAGCACCAGAGACGTCACGACATGCCGACATACAGCTAATGAACACATAGAATAGGACACGACCAATGGGCAGTCAAGACACCCAGAGGTGACACTACCACAAGGGGGCATTACACAACCCATATATAAGGACAGGTCACACATGCTCTGTCTCTTTCCACAGGCGACACTTAGGACAGGGGCAGATCAGAAACATCACACCCACTACATGGCTGAAAGCAGACTTGTTAGTTAGACTGAGTTACTACAGCAAGATTAGCAGGAGACTCTAACTCATAGAGAACTGTGCTAATTGTTCAATAAATCACATTGAACTTACTTCAAAGTCTGGAGTATCTTTTGGTCAAAGCTGCATCAAGTTGCAGCCTGTGTTTTCTCAGAGTACATCACACAACATGGTACCAGGAGTGCCTATTGAATCTATATAGTTCAACTCAGCAATATCCGTGACTACCAGCAACAGCACCCAGGCGAGTCTGCTCCACCATTCAGTGAGATCATGACTGATCTGATGTGATAATATTCAACTCCACTTGCCCGTCTTATCCCCATAACCCTTGATTTACTTACTGATTAAAGCTCTGTCCATCACAGCCTTGAACATATCTACCGACCCAGCCTCTACAGTCCTAGGCAGTAAAGAATTCCTCAGATTTGCTACTCTTTGAAAGAAGAAATTCCTCCTCATCTCGGTCTTAAATGTGTGACCCCTCACTCTGATATTATGCCCTCTGGTCCTAAACTCTCCCAAAAGAGGAAACATCCTCTCAGCACTTACCTTGTCAAGCCCCCTGCGATCCTATATGTCTCAATTTGGTCTTCTCTCATTCCTCTAAACTCCAGTGAGTACAGGCACAACCTACTTCACCTCTCCTCATAAGAAAATCCATACATACTTGACGCCAACCGAGTGAACCTTCTCTGGACCGCCTCCTCGACCAATATATCTTTCCTTAGAAAAGGGCAGCAAAACTGTTCACTGTAAGTTCCAAGCTCTTTACCTGGAAGTTGGATTGTTCATTCTTCAAATAACACGAGTGGGGCATCAGCTGAACACATGTTCAGGTGGAGTGACAAGGAGTGGGCTTTCACTAGACCTGCACAGTGCAAAATACCAGATTATGCATTAAATCAGCATTAGAGGCTGTTTGTAATCACAATTTGTTGAACACTCTTTGCTTTTGATACATAAATGGCATGTCCAAGCTGGTGCTGAGTCAGACAGGAAATGCCATGTGGGCCTCACTGGAAGTGGTTGGCATTTTGGTGCATTTTTTAAAGATTTGGAGCTTTCATAGTGTTGGCACTAATCTAAACCTGGCATGCTGGACAGTGGTTTCCCAATCAGCTTGCTGCTATATTCAGTTACCCCAAAACTTAAACTTTACCAGTTACAGGAGGAAAAGAAGCCAGTGAGGATGAAGAGACACTGTCACTCGATCTTATACTCGCAGCTACCAGCTCAAAGACTGATGCTGTGTACTCTTTGAAGGAAAGTATATGTATGTCTGTAAGTATATCTGTATGTGGTGAGACATTGGGCAAAAGTACATCAGAGTCAGGGTGGGGAGGAAAGAATACCACAGGTGACAGTTTGCCAGCGTACTGAGAGCACCGCAAAATCAGTTCAGGCAGTGGAAACTTTAGAAAGGTATTAGTATGCACTTCTATATCCTGTGACACAATGACTCTCATTGCTGTGCAAACGTGTCAGGGTTCCTGAATGTAGTCATGAGCCATTTCTTTGGGCGATAACCCTTGTCTCACAGTAGTCAGCTTTTGACATGCCAGCTCAAATACAGGTGGAACAGAGCACCACCAAAGGATCTTGGTCTTTTGTGCCATTAACTATTGTATTCAACTCCGGTTAAGAGTTCCAAAATGACTCCAAATCATCATTGCACGTGGGTTCACCTCATGACCAACTTCCTTAACAAGTTGGCATCCTGCACATTTCCCATGGAAGTGTGCGCATGCATTTTGGACCCCATTTTGAAACCATAGATGACTGTGTAGCACTTGAGCACCACAGGGCCCCATTTCATCAAATTCTAATTTAAATACTTTATTATGCTTTTCTCTGTTTCCAGTCAGTGCTTAGCATCCAGATCCAATACGTCAGCGCAGAGTGAGCACTCATGAATGTAAAGTAGATCATGATCAAATTTCTCAGCCTGTTATTTTAAATCCCGACAGTAGCAAGTTGAATTCAATAAATATGGTAATTTATGCCCGAGCACCAGAAGAAATAAAAATTAAAATGCCAGATTGTTGGTAAAAACCCAAATTGTTCACTAATGAAGGTCTAAATGTGACTCTTGTCTTACTCGATTTAGTTAACACGAATGCCCTCTGGCTTTGCTAAGCCACTCAATTGCAACCACTTGCAACAGCCGTAAGACTTCCTCACCTAACATTGTTTTTTTTAAAAATGCTGCCTTTGTTCAAGACAAATGCCCATCATTAACCTACTGAAGGCAACTGGAGGTGGGTAATAAATGTGGTCTTGCCAATGCAACCCCAAACCAAATTTTTAAAAGCATAAAAATGCAGCAACCGAGTAAGTCAAGCGCAGCCTTGAAATAAGCTAAAGCAGCAGTGTGGAATCAGTTAGGCTGACAGTGCTATCTATATCTCTTACCTTGAGGGAAATAATGAAGTGAAATGTTGCTGAGTGGTGTAAAAGCCTGCAGAATCACACTGTGATGTCTGCACTGTGGCCTATCAGTGAAAGGCAGGATTTAAACTGTCTGCATTGTAAGAGAGATCTCAAGGGAAAAAGGGCAGTTGCGTAGTCACAAATTTTTTCAAGAAAAGTTTGAAAGAATATCCTTTAGACCGAGGAATCCAATGATGATGCATTGATTTTATAGGTGGTCAAAATGTGTCAAAGTGTCCAATTTGGCAGGTAGCGTGCAGGTGCACATTCAAAAATGGAAAAACAGTGTCCAGCATATAGTTACTGGCATCAAAATGGTGTCCACAGCCCAAACCTGAAACAGACGATTGTCTTTTCATATGTAACTAAGGGATCTAATGTTTGTTTGACACCTGCTTTATCGAACTGGTTTGTATCCATGCACCATGGTCCAGCCAAAAGCTTACAGACATAAATCATCTTTCCAAATTCAATGACATTTGGATTTAAGACTGGTATCCAGATATTAATCTGGAGGCAACTTTCAGGAGCAATGGTAGAACTCATATTTAATGATAATAATAATATTTATTGTCACAAATAGGCTTACATTAACACTGCAATGAAGTTACTGTGACAAACCCCTAGTCGCCATATTCCGGTGCCTGTTCGGGCACACAAGAGGGAGAATTCAGAATGTCCAATTCACCTAACCAGCACGTCTTTTGGGACGTAAGGGAGGAAACTCGGAGCACATGGAGGAAACCCATGCAGGCACGGGGACAACATGCAGACACCGCACAGGCAGTGACCCAAGCCAGGAATTGAACCTGGGACCCTGGCGCTGTGAAGCAACAGTGCTAACCACTGTGCTACCGTGCTGCCGAATGTTGCTCTTCTGAAATTTCTGCTGGGTGCAGTCAGGAATAGGAGGAATAAATTGGAGGTAAGACTTATCCCTGGCACTGAGGGAAAGAAACCAGAAGATGCTGTGATTGGAGGTGGCCAAAGGGGTGAGTGACAGAAGCATTTCCCCCAGTTCTGAGAGAAATGCAGGAAATGATTTAATGGCCTGACTAGATTTGTAGATTCAAGTACAACCTGTTCACTAAGCCCCATTGCGTTTTGCATTGCCTTGCCAAACCTACTCCATCTATTTGCACCTCATACCTGCTCAATTCGCAGCTGCATCCAGCCTTCACGCTTTCTCAATCCACTGTTGTCTCTCACTTAACCCTTAGACTGTGATGCATGAATCTCAGTCACCCTCACTAAATACACTGCAGACGTTGGGTGAATAACGCTCATGAAAAATGAAAATGAAATGAAATGAAAATGAAATGAAAATCGTTTATTGTCACAAGTAGGTTTCAAATGAAGTTACTGTGAAAAGCCCCTAGTTGCCACATTCCGGCGCCTGTTCGGGGAGGCTGTTACGGGAATTGAACCGTGCTGCTGGCCTGCCTTGGTCTGCTTGCAAAGCCAGCGATTTAGCCCTGTGCTATACAGCCCCTCATTCAGTCATTCATTCAGTCACTCTCAGCTTTGCTTTTTTTTGCCCTTGTAAGAGAAGAGAGTGCAAAAATACAAGGGAGATGGAGAAGACAGCAAGTGGTCACCCAGAAATTGTTCAGCTTGCAGATCCAGAGGAGGATACCTGATGGATGAAAGGAAGAGAGCTGTAGATTGCTGGAAGTTATTAATGGGCTGGAGGTGGAAAAGAATGCAACTGGAATTCAATCTGGAGAAGTGTGAGATAGTGCATTTGGGGAAGACAAACCATGCAAGGGAATACACAATAAATGGTAACGTAAAGTGTAAAATGAAAAGTGTAGCGGAATAGCGGGATCTTGGAGCGCCTGTCCACAGATTCCTGAAGGTAGCAGCAGATATGTTCATTCAGAAGAAATGCGGGATACTTTCCTTTATTGGCCAAGATGAGTACAAGTATAAGAACAGGGAGATTATACTAGAATTGCATAAAGACTAGTTAGTTTGCAGCTAGAGTACTGAGTTCTGAGCATAGAGTTCTCAGAGGGTTGTGGCTGGAGGAGATTACAGAGATAGGGAGAGTCAAAGCCATGGAGGGATTTGAAAACAAGGATGATAATTTTAAAATTCAGATATTGCTAGATAAGGAGCCAACGTTGATTAATGAGAATAGGACCGATGGATGAACTGGATTTGGTGTGATTTTGGACAAGGGCAGCAGAGTTTGGATGAGGTCAAGTTTTTGGAGGGCGCAAGGTCCAAGATCAACCAAAAGAGCATTTAAATAGTTGAGTTCCAAGTTAACAAAGGTATGAATGAGCGTTTCAGCTGCAGGTGAGCAGGAATGGAGACAGAGCACTCTTTGACTATGAAACCCAAAGGGAGTGGAACAAAAGTGGTCCGAACAGGGATCTAAGCAGCCTGCCCCCACCTCTGTTGAAAACACAAGATGCACCATGTAGAAGTGGTATGAAGTGTACAAGAAAACAATTGTAATTGATCAAGTAGATGTAAAATGTGTTTGGTAAAATGTTATGTTAATAAAGAACAAAGAACAAAAAAAACAGTACAGCGCAGGAACAGGCTGTTGGCCCTCCAAGCCTCCGCTGACCATGGTACCTGCCTAAACTAAAACTGTCTGCACTTACAGAGTCTGTATCCTTCCATTCTCACCCTATTCATATATTTGTCTCAATGCCCCTTAAATGCCACTATCGTACCTGCTCCCACCACCTCCCCAGGCAGCACGTTCCATATATTTACCACCCTCTGTGTAAAAAACTTGCCTCACACATCTGTTCTAAGCTTTTCCCCACGTATTTTAAACCTATGTCCCCGAGTAATTGCCTCTCTGACCTGAGGAAAGAACATCTGACTATCCAGTCTGTCCATGCCACTCTATCCTGTAGACCTCTATCAGGTCACCTCTCACCCTCAGTTATTCCAATCAGAACAGACCGAGTTTATCCAATCTCTTTTCATAGCTAATACCCTCCATACCAGGCAACATCCTGGTAATCCGCTTCTGTGCCCTCTCCAAAGCATCCACATCCTTCTGGTAGAACATAGAGAACAGAACATACATACAGTGAAGGAGGAGGCCATTCGGTCCATCGAGTCTGCACCGACCCACTTAAACCCTCACTGCCACCCTATCCCCGTAACCCAATAACCCCTCCCAACCCTTTTTGGTCACTAAGGGCAATTTATCATGGCCAATCCACCTAACCTGCACATCTTTGGACTGTGGGAGGAAACCGGAGCACCCGGATGAAACCCACGCAGACACGGGGACAACGTGCAGACTCCGCACAGACAGTGACCCAGCGGGCAATCAAACCTGGGACCCTGGCGCTGTGAAGCAGTGTGGCGACCAGAATTGTACACAATATTCCAAATGAGGCCTAACTGAGGTCCTGTACTGCTGCAACATGACTTGCCAATTTTTATATTCAATGCCCTGACCGATGAAGGCCAGCATGCTCTTTGCCTTCTTGACCACCTTATCTACCTGTGTTGCCACTTTCCGTGATCGGTGGACATACACGCCCAGATATCTCTGCCTCTTAATACTCGCAATAATTCGACCATTTATTAGAACATAGAACATACAGTGCAGAAGGAAGCCATTCGGCCCATCGGGTCAAGACCGACCCACTTAAGCCCTCACTTCCACCCTATCCCCGTAACCCAATAAACCGTCCCAACCTCTTTTGTCACTAAGGGCAATTTACCATGGCCAATCCACCTAACCTGTTCCTCTATGGACTGTGGGAGGAAACCGGAGCACTCGGAGGAAATCCACGCAGACACGGGGAGAACATGCAGACTCCACACAGACAATGACCCAGCGGGGAATCGAACCTGGGACCCTGTTGCTGTGAAGCCACAGTGCTAGCCACTTGTGCTACCATGCAGGAATTGTGTAATTCCTACATGCATTGGAACTTCCAAAGTGCATTACCTCATACTTGTCCAGATTAAATTCCAGCTGCCATTTCTCCACCCAAGACTACAACCAGTTTATATCCTTCTGCATCCTCTGACAATCCTCTTCACTATCCGCAACTCCACCAATTTTTGTATCGTCTGCAAACTTATTTCAGACCAGCTAATTTTCTTCCAAATCATTTATATACTCTACGAACAACAAAGGTCCCAGAACTGATCCCTGTGGAGTGCCACTAGTCACAGTCTTCCATTCAGAAAAGCACCTTCATCTGCTACCCTCTGTCTTCTGTGCCCAAGCCAGTTCTGCATCCAACTTGCCAGCTCTCCTTTGATCCCATGTGACTTTATTTTTGTCCCAGTCTACCATGAGGTACCTTGTCACAGGCGTTAATGAAGCCCATGTATACCATATCTACTGTCTTTCCCTAATCTATCATCTTTGTCCTTCCTCGAAAAACTCGATCAAATTAGTGAGGCACGACCTCCCTCTCACAAAACCCTGCTGTCCATCACTAATAAGTAAATTTGTTTCCAAATGTGAGTAAATCCTGTCTCTGAAAATCTCTTCCAATAATTTCCCTACCACCGACGTAAAGCTCACCGGCTATAATTTCCCAGATTGTCCCTGCTGCCCTTTTTAAACAATGGAACAACATTGGCTACTCTCCAGTCCTCTGGAACTTCATCTGTAGCCAATGAGGATACAAACATTACTGTCAAGGCCCCAACAATTTCCTCCCTTGCCTCCCTCAGTATTCTGGGGTAGATCCCATCAGGCCCTGGGGGCTTATCTATTTTAATGCATTTTTAAAATAAATTTAGAATACCCAATTCATTTTTTCCTAATTAAGGGACAATTTAGCATGGCCAAACACCTAACCTGGGTTGTGGGGGCGAAACGCACGCAAACGCGGAGAGAATGTGCAAACTCCACACAGACAGTGACCCAGAGCCGGGATCGAACCTGGGACCTCGGTGCCGTGAGGCAGCAGGGCTAATTAATGCTTTTTAAGATGCCCAACACCTCTTATTTATTCATATCAACATGACTCAGAATATCTACACACTCTACCCTATACTCCTCATCCACCGAGTCCTTCTCTTGGTGAATACTGAGGCAAAGTATTCATTTAGTATCTTCCCTATTCCCTCTGGTTCCATACATAGATTCCCTCCAATATCCTTGAATGGACCAAACCTTTCTCTGTCTACACTCTTGCTCTTTACATATGTCTAAAATGCCTTAGGATTTTCCTTAAACCTGTTTGCCAATGACATTTCATGACTGTTATGGGCGAGGCTTTTTCAGAACCCCAAAATATATCATGTAGTTCAACAAACCTCCCCCTTTAATGTATTTGTTGCTTTTCCGAGCACACGGCTTGTTCCCTAGGGGTGGGATTACAATTATGGACACGTGGGTTTTTAAACACAAAACAATGTTTATTCCATGAACTCAACTTAACATCTTAAATAAACATTGGAACTCTTAACACCCCTTACTTCAAAGATAACTCCGAAAATATCACAACAGTAAATAATCCCTCAAAATGTTCCTTCAAATTTCCAAGAGACTTAACACCTTTAAACAGAATCACAACAGGTTAAAAACTTTACTATTATGAGTTTAAATCACCCAAATGATCCAGAGATAGTCTTTCATGGCAGAGATCACAACAAATCCAGCTCACTGCAAAACACAGACACTCCCCAAGCTCTCTTTCTCCAAACTGAAACTTCAAAATGGCTCAACTGCTCAGCTCCACCCACTCTCTGACATCACTGTTTTCTTAACGGTACATTGCTTAAACATCCATGTCTTAAAGGTACTCTCACATGACACCTCGCCCCAAGAAAAAAATTTAAACCATCAACTTCAAGATGGTTTCATTTTTCACTTTTACACCATCCACTAAGCAATGCACACAGTAAATAAACATTTTCATTTCAAGAAAACAACACACTCAAACAGGTATAATAATATAGTCCATTTTTCTTCGTTCTTCTTCCTCCAACCGAAAGCCTTCTCAATTGATCACATTTGTGACAAAGCATCGGCTATCACATTTTCCCGTCCTGCCACATGTACTATTTTTAAATAAAATGGCTGTAACAATAAACTCCAGTGAAAAAGCCTTGCATTGTTAGTCCGGAATCGCTCCTAAAACATCAAAGGATTATGATCAGTATATATAATGGTGTCAGATGGATTGCTGGTCACATAAATGTGAAAATTTTGGAAAGCCAGCACCAAACTCAAAGTCGCCTTCTCAATCGTTGAATACTTTTTCTGGTGAGAATTCAATTTCTTTGAAAAATAACCAACAGGCCGCTCTAGCCCTTCGTCGTCGTCTTGTAGAAGCACCGCACCTACACCCACATCACTCGCATCAACCGCCACTTTGAATGGTTTTGTATAATTTGGGATGGCTAACACAGGAGCAGTGGTTAACACCGCCTTCAGGCCGTCAAATGCCTGTTGACACTCCGCTGTCCACTGGAATTTGTTACGCTTCTTGAGCAAGTCCGTCAGTGGAGCGACCACACTGCTAAAATTATTACAAATTTCTGGTAAAATCCACTCATACCAAGAAATCGCATTATTTCCCGTCGTGTCGAGGGTATCAGAAAATCCCCAATAACTTTTGTTTTCACATCCCGTGGGACCAGTCGACCCTGTCCAATTGTATGGCCAAGGAAAGTGACTTGGGCTTTTCCAAATTCACTTTTGGCTAGGTTTATCACCAAACCTGCCTCCTGAAGTCAATTGAATAACTCCCTCAGATGTTTTAAATGTTCTTTCCATGTGTCTGGCTGAAAACTACCAGGTCGTCGATGTATGCCGCACAATTGGGTAATCCTGAAATGGACTGTATTAATTAACCGTTGAAATGTTGCTGGGGCATTTTTCATGCCAAATGGCATAACTTTGATCTGGTATATACCATCTGGAGTCACAAAAGCGGAAATCTCATTCCTTTCCAAAGTACCTTTTAAGCATATTCACATGACACATTCGGTGAGTCTTCCTTCTATCTGGTGTTTTTACCACATCCATCACCACACTTAATTTCCTTTCAATCTGATACGGTCCACAAAACCTAGCTTTTAAAGGCTCATCTACCACTGGTAACAATACTAAAACTTTATCCCCACTGGCAAAACTACAAACTTTGGATTTCTTGTCCGCTACCCGTTTCATCACATTTTGTGCAACTTTCAAATGTTGTCTAGCCAATTCACCTGCTCTATTTAATCGTTCCCTAAAATTTGACACGTAATCCGATAGTGTAATTTCCAATTTCTCACCCACCAATTTTTCCTTAATCAATTTAAGTGGTCCTCTTACCTCATGACAAAAAATTAGTTCAAAAGGAATAAATTTGGTAGACTCATTAGGTGCATCCCTAATTGCAAACAATACGAATGGGATTCCTTTATCCCAATCCTCTGGATAATCTTGACAATACACCCTCAATGTTGTCTTTAATGTCTGATGCCACCTTTCTAATGCTCCCTGTGATTCTGGATGGTACGCAGTTGATTTAAATTGTTTTATTCCTAAGCTATCCATAACTTCTTTGAATAACTTTGAAGTAAAATTTGATCCGTGATCCGATTGAATTTCTGTGGGAAGTCCATATCTAGTAATGAATTTAAGTAACTCCTCCACAATCCTTTTAGCTGTAATATTACATACTGGAATTGCCTCTGGAAACCTAGTAGGCACATCCATTATAGTCAAAAGATATTGATTCCCACTTTTTGTTTTAGGAAGCGGTCCTACACAATCAATTATGACCCTCGTAAAAGGTTCCTCAAATGCTGGAATGGATATTAAGGGTGCTAGTTTTATCACTGCTTGAGGTTTCCCTATTACTTGACATGTGTGACATGATTGACAAAATGTAACTTCACCCTTATGTAGTCCAGGCCAATAAAAATGTTTCTGGATTTTAGCTTGAGTTTTTCTTATTCCCAAATGACCTCCCACTGGTACCTCGTGTGCAACTCGCAACACCTCCTTTCTATACCCTACTGGCAAAACTACTTGATGAACTTCTGCCCACATTTCATCCGCCTCCATATGTACAGGTCTCCATTTTCTCATCAAGACATCATTTTTACGGTAATAACACTCTGGTATACTCTCAGATTCCTCTTCCGTATATGCTTTCTGATATATCCGTTTTATTTCCACATCTTTCTGTTGTAACTCCGCCAATTTTCCTGAACTAAAAATATCCGCCTCATCTTCCACCTGTTCTTGTTCTTTTTCAACCATTTGATCAAAAATCGTTTCTGATAATTGCTCTTCAACTTCATCTTCACTCTTTGATTTCTCCTCTTGTCTTAACCTGTGACAATGCGACCTTGTTACTACACAATCCGGAAAAATCCCAGGATATTCGTCCGTCAACCCTTCAGTTGTCTGATTTTCCACTGGCTTATCAACCACAGTAGACATCACTCCCACCTGCGATCCAGCTATATCATTACCCAAGATAAACTATCTTGTCTAGGAATACAGTTTATCTATTACTCTTACCACCACTTCACCACTCTTCACTGGACTTTCCAACCTTACCTCATATAATGGAACGCTACTCCTCTCACCCTAAATTCCACATATCACCACCTTTTCAGACAACATTCTTCCCAAACTACATAATTCCTCATCTCTTACCATTAAAGATTGACTAGTCCCTGTATCTCTTAAAATTGTAACTTCTTTACCTGCTCCTCCTGATACACATGAGTAAACTTTACCCACACAAGTAAATTCTTTGAATACATCTGGCACCTTCTTAACAATTACTTCTTGAACAGGCTGTACAATCGTTTGCAGCTCTTTCGCTTCCCTTGGGCTTTCCTTTCCCACTCTAACAAACCCCACTGTCTTATCCTGTTTTACCACATCAGCCTTCCCAGTGCTTTTCTTCAACCACCAACACTGTGACTTTACATGGCCTAGTTTGTGACAGTGAAAACATCTGAAACTTTTCCTTCTTTTCCAACCTCCTGGATTTCTTTTTTAATCTGAGGTACACTCTCTTTATTGTCTCCCATCAGATCACCTTTAGCTTTACCACTTGAGTATTTCTCATGTTCCCAGTTTCTATCCCTCACCGGCTGAAACTGATGTCGGAAACCAACTTTGATTTATGAACTAATTCATAATCATCTGCCATTTCCATTGCTAATCCCGCAGTTTTAACCCTCTGTTCTTCCACATGACTTCTCACTACATCAGGAATTGAATTTTTTAACTCCTCCAAAAGTATAATTTCTCTGAGAGCTTCATACGTTTGGTCTATTTTCAAAGCCCTTATCCACCTTTCAAAATTACTCTGTTTGAGCCTTTCAAACTCCATGTACGTTTGATCAAATTCTTTCCTTAAATTTCCAAACTTTTGTTTGTAAGCTTCAGGCACTAGCTCATATGCACTTAAGATGGATTTCTTCACCTCCTCATACGTTCCTGATACCTCCTCTGGTAGTGATGCAAACACTTCACTAGCCCTACCTACCAGCTTTGTTTGAATCAGTAATACCCACATGTCCTGTGGCCATTGCATTTGTTCAGCTACCTTCTCAAATGAAATGAAAAAGGCTTCTCCCTCCTTCTCAGCAAACCTTGGCAATGCTTAGACATATTTAAATAGATCCCCACCACGTCTTCGGCTATGACACTCTGTATCATTATCCTCATCCATCTACTCCAACTGTACGTGTCCCTTTGCGTCTGCCAATTTTAACTGATTTTCATGTTTCAGAGCTATTTTCTGAAGTTCAAACTCTCTCTCTTTTTCCCTTTCCTCTCTATCTCTTTCTTTGTTTCTTTCTTCTCTCTCCTTTTCTTTTTTCGCTCGCTCTCTTTCGTATTCAAGCCGCTTTAATTCTTTCTCATGTTCCATTTGTTTAATTTGCAACTGAATTTTTGTCATTTCCCATGAGTCAAACTCTATCTCAGGCACCTTTAAATACTTAACCATCGCCATAATTACCTCATCTTTTTGCATTTTGTCAGGTAATGTTAACTGCAATGTTTTTGACAGACCCAACAGTCTGCATTTCATCTCTGTCCGTAAAGTACTGCGTGTGACAGTCTCCATCCCCAAAAACTTCTGAGCCTCTAAAAGAGCCATTGTCCACAACACACTCCCCACTTAAACTAAAATACAACACCGGAAAAGCAACAATCCTTCACTGCCTTTAAGTTCACAAAAGCCAATCCAATAGATAGACTTTTATCCCGGACGAGCCCCCAATTGTTATGGGCGAAGCATTTTCAGAACCCCAAAATGTATCATGTTCAACCAACCTCCCCCTTTAATGTATTTGTTGCTTTTCTGAGCACATGGCTTGTTCCCTAGGAGTGGAATTACAATTATGGACACGTGGGTTTTTAAACACAAAACAATGTTTATTCCATGAACTCAACTTAACATCTTGAAGAAACATTGGATCTCTTAACACCCCTTACTTCAAAGATAACTCCGAAAATATTACAACAGTAAATAATCCCTGAAAATGTTCCTTCAAACTTCCAAGAGACTTAACACCATTAAACAGAATCACATCAGGTTAAAGGCTTACTATTATGAGTTTAAATCACCCAAATGATCCAGAGATAGTCTTTCATGGCAGAGATCACAGCAAATCCAGCTCACTGCAAAACACAGACACCCCCCAAGCTCTTTTTCTCCAAACTGAAACTTCAAAATGGCTGAACTGCTCAGCTCCACCCACTCTCTGACATCACTGTTTTCTTAAAGGTACATTGCTTAATCATCCATGTCTTAAAGGTACTCTCACATGACATGACCCCTTTTAGCCTTCCTAACTCCTACCTTAAGTTCCTTCCTACTTTCTTGATATTCTTCAAGGGCTTCATCTGTCCTAAGCCTTTTAGAGCTTATGAATGCTTCCTTTTGTTAAAGTTACTTTTTCTTGCAAAGAGACAGAAATGCATTGCATTCCACCACTTTCACGCCTTGCCTATTATTCGGCCCTGAGTGCTTACTCATTCTTTCAATTCTTTTATAATGAATGTCAATACATAAAAGGACCTATTGGTCATCTGCGCCATGGGTAAAGGTGTATTTGAAATATTCTTTAGTGTCAAGGGAGAGCTGTGGAAGAAGGGTGCTGGGAGTGGGACAAAGGATTTTATTTCTGCTGTGTTTCGGTGTCAGCTACCAGTCGTGAAACCTTTTCGCTTGTGGGTATTCCTTCTATCCCAGCCGCAATATACCTGGCTAGTTTGACAACGGGCGTCCCACCATCAACTTCCTTATTGAGTAGTATTACACTCCGTATGCCCCACCTGGTGCCTGTGTCTATGTATTTATATTGTGTATTGATGTATGTCCTATGTTTTTGCATGTATGGAATTACCTGTCTGGACTGCACGAACAACAATACTTCTCACTGTACCTCGGTACACGTGACCATAAATCAAACCCAACTCCAAATCATATTCCAGCTCCACTTCCTTTCAATGCTTCCCTCGTCCAAAGATAAAGGGTGGGATTCTCCCAACGGGAGTCTAAGTGCCGACGCCGGAGTAAAAGCCGGAGTGCCTCACCTAACCTTCTGTACACAACGCTCAGTGAACCCTATTCGTTTAATGCTATGTGAATATTTATTGAGGAATTAACCTGGGCACTCATAACATTGATGGGTGGCACAGCAGCACAGTGGTTATCACTGTTGCTTCACAGCTCCAGGGTTCCAGCTTCGATTCCTGGCTTGGGTCACTGTACGGAGTCTGCACGTTCTCTCCGTGTCTGCATGGATTTCTCCGGCTGCTTCGGTTTCCTCCCACAGTCTAAAGATGTGCAGGTTAGGTGGATTGGCCATGATAAATTGCCCTTAGTGTCTAAAAAGGTTAGGTGGGGTTACTGGGCTAGGGGGATAATGTGGCGGTGTGGGCTTAAGTAGGGTGCTCTTTCCAAGGGCAGGTGCAGACCCAATGGGCTGAATGGCCTCCTTCTGCGCTGTAAATTTTATGATTAATATTAGGAGAGATTACAATCTAGCTCAAATATTTAAATTTAAACTATCAAGAAGGTGAAAGTGGAAGTTGATTCTTTTCTTTTGGCTGGCCTACAGGTTAGAGTCACTGGACTAATGTTCATGAACCTGGTTTCCTCTGACCAAGGTTGATAGAAATTAACCAGGAGGCATATCTCCAAAATAAGGGGCTAGGACTGCAAAGGCACCACACAGGGAGTTCCAGAAACTCACCATCTCCTGGGTGAAAAAGATTCTCCTCAACAACCTTCTAATACTTACACCAATTAATTTACATCCGTGTTCCCTGGTTATTGACTTCTCTACGAATAGAAATAGGTCCTTCCTATCCACCCTATCTCAGTCCCTCATATTTTTACACATCTCAATTAATTCTCCCCTTCGCCTCCTGTGTTCCAAAGTAAACAACCCCAGCCTATCCAGATTTGCCTCATGGATAATGGTATGTGAATATTGTGACCGGGCAGCACGGTAGCATTGTGGATAGCACAATTGCTTTACAGCTCCAGGGTCCCAGGTTCGATTCCTGACTTGGGTCACTGTCTGTGCGGAGTCTGCACATCCTCCCCGTGTGTGCGTGGGTTTCCTCCGGGTGCTCCGGTTTCCTCCCACAGTCCAAAGATGTGCGGGTTAGGTGGATTGGCCATACTAAATTGCCCATAGTGTCCAAAATTGCCCTTAGTATTGGGTGGGGTTACTGGGTTATGGGGATAGGGTGGAGCTGTGGACCTTGGGTAGGGTGCTCTTCCAAGAGCCGGTGCAGACTCGATGGGCCGAATGGCCTCCTTCTGCACTGTAAATTCTAGAAAATGATTAATTCCTGGCAATATTCTCATAAACCCCCTCTGTACCCTGTCTAGTGCAATCACATCCTCCATGAAAGTCAGGCACCTTGCACGAGTGGTTTTAATCATTCCACTCCTCGAAGCCGTGCCTTCAACTGTGCATGACCTAATTTCTGGTATTTATTCCCTAAATCGCTCTCTCTCACTCTCTCTCTTTCTTTAAGATATTCTTAAAATCTGCCTTTTGGTTACAAGTCCAATACCTCCTTGAATAATAACGGAATGTTTGGGAAATATCCAGGTGCTCAGGGAATATTTCATCTCCTGAGTGTTTCCATCATTTTCCATTTTGCAGTTATTCCAGCATCCCCGTCGAGCTTTGGTACTAATACCTCCTCGTGTAATACGGTGAAAAATTTAGTTTGGTAACACGATGGGATGATTTACCCAGTTAAAGATGTTATATTTGTGCAAGTTGTTATTATTGTTCTGTTTTTACATTTGAAATATACCATATTAGGACATTAGTATATCTGATTGTAACTTCTGCCACACCGGGTTACCATAAGTGTGCTGAAGTTGAGACAAAAGTGGGGGAAATAATTCTTGAATCTTGGGCCGAGATTTCCCACAGACGGGACCTTATGGCAACTCCCGAGGCGGGTTTCCCAGTGGCGTGGCCAGTAAGCGATGCAAATCGGCGTTGACTTGGGCAAGACTGGAAGATTCCACTGACGGCCGATGGCGAGTCGCCACCGAAAACCAGGCTGCGTAGTGGGGGGGGGAATCCCGACCTTGCTCTTGGGGTAGGGGGAGGAATCCCGACCTTGCTCTTGGGGGGGGGGGGGAATCCCGACCTTGCTCTTGGGGGGGGGGGGGATTCCCGATCTTGCTCTTGGGGGAGGGGGGGAATCCCGACCTTGCACTTGGGGGGGGTGGAATCCTGACTTTGCTCTTGGGGGGGGGGGGGGAATCCCGACCTTGCTCTTGGGGGAGGGGGGGAATCCCGACCTTGCTCTTGGGGGGGGTGGAATCCTGACTTTGCTCTTGGGGGGGGGGGGAATCCCGACCTTGCTCTTGGGGGGGGGGGAATCCCGACCTTGCACTTGGGGGGGGGGGAATCCTGACTTTGCTCTTGGGGGGGGGGGAGGAATCCCAACCTTCCTCTTGCGGTGGGGGGGGATCCTGACCTAGCTCTTGGGGGGGGGGGAGGTCACGACCTTACTCTTGGTGGGGGGGGGGGGGATCCCGACCTAGCTCTTGGGGGGGGGCAGAATCCCGACTTTGCTCTTGGGGGGGTGGGGGGAGGAATCCCTACCTTGCTCTTGGTGGGGGGGGGATCCCGACCTAGCTCTTGGGGAGGGGTGCGGAATCCCGACCTTGCTCTTGGGGGGGGGGGGGGGCAGGGGAGTGGGGGGGGGATCCCAACCTTGCTCTTGGGGGGGGGGGAGGAATCCCGACCTTGCTTTTGGGGGGTGGGGGGGGACTCCCGCCCTTGCTCTTGGGGGGCAGGGGTAATCCCGACCATGCTCTTGGGGGTGGGTTGGGGGGGGAATCCCGACCTTGCTCTTGCGGGTGTGAGGGGGGAATCCCAACCTTGTACATTGGGGGAGGGGGAGGAGTCCCGACTTTGCTCTTGGGGGTGGGAATCCCGACCTTGCTCTTGGCGGGGTGGGGGAATCCCGACCTTGCTCTTGGAGGGGGGTGGGAATCCTGACCTTGCTCTTGGTGGGGGGGGGATTCCCGACTTTGCTCTTGGCGGGGGGGGGGGGGGGGCAAATCCCGACCTTGCTCTTGGGGGGGGGGGTATCCCGACCTTGTTCATGGGGGGGGTGGCATCCCGACCTTGCTCTTGGGGGGAGGGGGGGAAGTCCCGACCTTGCTCTTGGAGGGGGGGAATCCCGATCTTGCTCTTGGAGGGGGGTGGGAATACCCACCTCGCTCATGGGGGGGGGGGAATACCGACCTTGCTCCTGGCGGGGGGGGGGGGGTGGTATCCAGACCTTGCTCTTGGGGGGGGGGAATCCCGACCTTGCTCTTTGGGGGAGGGGGGGAAGTCCCGACCTTCCTCTTTAAGGGGGGGAATCCCGATCGTGCTCTTGGAGGGGGGTTGGAAAACCGACCTTGCTCTTGGGGGGGCAATCCCGATCTTGCTCTTGTGGGGGGGTATCCCGACCTTGCTTCTGGTGTGGGGGAGAACCCGACCTTGCTCTTGGGGGGGGGGGGGGAAATCCAGACCTTGCTCTTGGGGGGAGGAATCCCAACCTTGCTCTTGGGGGGGGTATCCCGACCTTGCTCTTGGTGTGGGGGAGATTCCAACCTTGCACCTTTGCGGGGGGGGAGCGGGGGGGAAATCACGACCTTGTTCTTGAGGGGGCGTCCCGACCTTGCACTTGGGGTGGGCAGGTATGCTGACCTAGCTCTTGGGGGGGGGGGTGTTGGAATCCCGACCTAGCTGTTGGCGGGGGGCGGAATCCCGACCTAGCTCTTGGGGGGAGGGGGGGGGGGCGGAATCCCGACTTTTCTCTTGGGGGGGTGGGGGGAAGAATCCCTACCTTGCTCTTGGTGGGGGGGATCCCGACCTTTCTCTAGGTGTGGGGGATCCCGACCATGCTCCTGGGGGAGGGGGTATCCAGACGTTGCTCTTGGGGGGGGGGGAATACCGACCTTGCTCTTGGGGGGGGGGCAGAATCCCGACCTTGCTCTTGGGGGGAGGTGGGGGGGGGTCTCGAGGAGGGGGGGTCACGACTTTGCTCTTGCGGGGGGGAGGAATCCCAACTTTGCTCATTCGGTGGGGGGGGGGGGGGGGAACCTGACCTAGCTCTTGGGGGGGGGGAGATCGCGACCTTGCTTTTGGGGGGTGGGGGGGGACTCCCGACCTTGCTCTTGGGGGGCGGGGGGAATCCCGACCATGCTCTTGGGGGGGGGGGGGGGAGAATCCCGACCTTGCTCTTGAGGGGGGGGAATCCCGACCATGCTCCTGGGGGAGGGGGTATCCAGACGTTGCTCTTGGGGGGGGGGGTGCCGACCTTGCTCTTGGGGGGGGGGGCAGAATCCCGACCTTGCTCTTGGGGGGAGGGGGTGGGGGGGGGGAGGTGGGGGGGGGTCTCGAGGAGGGGGGGGTCACGACTTTGCTCTTGCGGGGGGGGGGGGAGGAATCCCAACTTTGCTCTTGCGGTGGGGGGGGGGGGGGGGGATCCTGACCTAGCTCTTGGGGGGGGGGAGATCGCGACCTTGCTTTTGGGGGTGGGGGGGGACTCCCGACCTTGCTCTTGGGGGGCGGGGGGAATCCCGACCATGCTCTTGGGGGGGGGGGGCGAATCCCGACCTTGCTCTTGAGGGGGGGGGGAATCCCGATCTTGCTCTTGGGGGGGGGGGGGGGTTATCCAGACCTTGCTCTTGGGGGGGTGGGCGAATCCCGACCTTGCTCTTGAAGGGGGGGATCCCGATCTTGCTCTTGGGGGGGGGGTATCCCGACCTTGCTCTTGGCGGGGCGGGGGAATCCCGACCATGCCCTTGGGGGGGGGGGGGGGAGGAGGGGGAATCCCGACCTTGCTCTTGCGGGGGTGAAGGGGGAATCTCGACCGTGCTCTTAGCGGGGTGGGGGAATCCCGACCTTGCTCTTGAGGGGGGGAATCCCGATCTTGCTCTTGGGTGGGGGGGGGATTCCCGACCTTGCTCTTGGGGGGGGGTATCCTGATCTTGCTCTTGGAGGGGGGGGAATTCTGACCTTGCTCTTGAGGGGGGGGGAATCCCGATCTTGCTCTTGCGGGGGGGTATCCAGACCTTGCTCTTGGGGGGGGCGGGGGGGGGGGAATCCCGACCTTGCTCTTGGGGGGGGGGGGGGAGGGATCCCGACCTTGCTCCTGCGGGGGGCCGGAATCCCTACCTATTTCTTGGGGGGGTTTGCGGAATCCCGACCTAGCTCTTGGGGTGGGGGGGGTGGGTGGAGATCACGATCATACTCTTGGGGGGGAGATCGCGAACCTTACTCTTGGGGGGTCGGGGAAATCCCGACCTAGCTCTTGGGGGGGCGCGGGGGGTGGAATCCCGACCTTTCTCTTGGGGGGGGGGTGGAAGTCCCGACCTTGCTCTTTAAGGGGGGGGAAATCCCGATCTTGCTCTTGGAGGGGGGTGGGAATACCGATCTTGCTCTTGGTGTGGGGGAGAACCCGACCTTGCTCTTGGGGGGGGGGGTGGAATCCAGACCTTGCTCTTGGGGGAGCGGTGGAATCCCGACCTAGCTCTTGGTGGGGGGGGGGGGGGGGGTGGAGGGGGGGGCGGGGGCGGGTGGAGATCGCGACCTTACTCTTGGGGGTGCGGAATCCCGACCTAGCTCTTGGGGGGGGTCGGTGGAATCCCGACCTAGCTCTTGGGGGAGGGGGGCATGGAGATCGCGACCTTACTCTTGGGGGTGCGGAATCCCGACCTAGCTCTTGGGGGGGGGCGGTGGAATCCCGACCTAGCTCTTGGGGGAGGGGGGCATGGAGATCGCGACCTTACTCTTGGGCGGGGGGGTAATCCTGACCTAGCTCTTGTGGGGGGGTGCGGAATCCCTATCTAGCTCTTGGGGGGGGGGGCGGAATCCCGACCTTTCTCTTGGGTGGGTGGGGGGAGGAATCCCTACCTTGCTCTTGGTGGGGGGTTCCCGACCTTTCTCTGGTGGGGGGGGATCCCGACCATGCTCTTGGGAGGGGGGGGAGAGGGGGAATCCCGACCTTGCTCTTGCGGGGGTGAGGGGGGAAACCCGATCTTGCTCTTGGCGGGGTGGGGGAATCCCGACCTTGCTCTTGGGGGGGGGATCCCGATCTTGCTCTTAGGGGGAAGGGGTTATCCCGACTTTGCTGTTGGCGGGGTGGGGGAATCCCGACCATGCTCTTGGGGGGGGGGGGAGGGGGATTCCCGACCTTGCTCTTGCGGGGGTGAGGGGGGAATCCCGACCGTGCTCTTGCGGGGGCGGGGGAGATCCCGACCTTGCTCTTGGGGGGGGGGGGCATCCCGACCTTGCTCTTGGGGGGGGGGGGATCCCGACCTTGCTCTTGGGGGGGGGGATCCCGACCTTGCTCCTGTGGGGGGGGGGGGAGGGAATCCCAACCTTGCTCTTGGGGTGGGACGGCGGGGGGGGGGGGGGGGGGGGAATCCCGACCTTGCTCTTGGGGTGGGACGGCGGGGGGGTGGGGGGGTGGGGGGGAATCCCGACCTTGATCTTTGGCTGTTGGATTGATTGATGTTCAAAATGTTTTAAAAAAAGAAACTGGATTTTGGCCTAAAAAAGAGAACTGGAACAAAAATGCCAACATTGCTTTTCCAGCCAAATCTATTTCCCCTTATTCCCATTTCACTTCTGTAAAATAAAACAACAGAAATAATAATTAAAAGCTAGATTTCCAAAAACTAAATGCATTCAATGGAGCAAGAAAAAGGAGTAAAGATCGACACAGAAAATTGGGAATATTCCTAATTGCCGAGAAGCGTCAGTCACACTGCTTCTCACATTCCCACATTCTAGTTCCCTGTCCTATTCTCGCCTGCAGAAATGCGATTACTTTCAAACATGGAATTCACGTGCTGTTCCTCTTTTACACTTTGGGGCCTCTGACTCTTATTTGCCCGCACAGGCAATGAACTCAAGCTTGTATTTGCCAACCATTCCTTGCTCTGTTCCTCCCAACTCCAGCTCGTTGTATCAGCTGAGGAATCTGTAAACGACAGACAGCTTAAACGTTGCTCACACCTGTGGGGACTAATCATTACTAGTTTCAAGTCCAAGATAAATGTAATTAAGGCAATCTGTAATATGAACAGGGAATGGAGGAATATGATTAAGTTCCCATGTTTCAAAAGATTGGGTTTTCATTGGTATTATCTTTACTTTATTTCCCTTATGTTACCAACCTCTTGCCTTGAGGGAAAGACTTTCAGAAGTTACTGTTATTGATACGATCTTTGTTTATTTGTTATTATACACACTTTGGAGATGGATGGCTGCAGTGGCAGACTCCTCTCTATGAATAGAGTTAGGTTATTACACGTGCTCTGCATCCAAAGGCAATTGAAGACAGGTCTTTTACTAACAGTCAGACTGAGTGGTATGAGTTCTGAGAAGTTTATCAGGCTATTAGGTTCCTACAATTTTACACCTTTTCTATAACTATGAAGTGACTTTCATATCATCAGTATAGCAGAAATTTCTTTACGGCTCGTGAAGGATTTTGGAAGTGGACTGGGTTTGGAGATCCAATAACTGCAGAGGATGCATTTCTTTCATATGTGGGACAGAATCTTATCAGGTGATTGGGAACCCTGATTTTGGGATACAAAGTGGTTCCGAAGGCCTTCCTTGCTGACCACTGGGAGAGGTAGACACTGCTGAGGTATGCCGAATTCGGCAAGCCTACAGCAGGTGAGTTTATCTTTTAAACAGAGGGTTAGAGGGCTGAGGGTTAAAGGGGGAACCCCTCCATGGAGGTCACGAGGCTGTGGTTCCTGCCTTCTCTTCCCTTAACAGAGCCGTTACATATCTAAATTGGCTGCCTATATCACTGGGGCGGGCAGCCTTTCGCTTTTTGTCCTGCCATAAGTAAAATGCCCCAATGGCGGGACTGTGTCATTGAGCCAACCTGACCCAGGTCCCCATGATTTTACCAGTCCCTGTGCCTCCCAGCTTGCTTCCCAGGGGCCAGCAGAATTTAGTACTCACTGTGGCATTAAAGCCAGTGACTGAAGTGCTCTCATTTTTAAAATAGAGCAGATTGGTAGAAAAACTCAAGCAGAGTTATGGAATTCTCTTTTGATTAGAATGCCATATCAGCCCCAATAGAAACAACCTAAATGGGGGTCAATAAGCTCTGCTTCCAAGACTACACTTTGCTGTGCATTATTTTCCAGACTGCAAATATCATGGACGAGATTCTCTTTTTGGGAGACTATCGGCAGATTCTGTCCTGAGACTGTGGGCGCGGTTCTCCAGCCTTGTTATGCTCTCGCCCAAGCCAACCAAAGCCGGTGAATAGCAGGAGAGGTAGAAAACGAGAACCGCGCCAGGCGGCAAACAGTTTGCGACGCAACCGGCCTGCTCCCATCGACGAAATCGGGATCTTGCCATAGCGTGGCAAGACACCAATTATCGCCAATTAAGCAGCACGGTAACAGTGTGGCTAGCACAATTGCTTCACAGCTCCAGGGTCCCAGGTTCGATTCCGGCTTGGGTCACTGTCTGTGCGGAATCTGCACGTCCTTCCCGTGTGTGTGTGGGTTTCCTCCGGGTGCTCCGTTTTCCTCCCACAGTCCAAAGATGTGCCGGTTAGGTGGATTGGCCATGCTAAATTGCCCTGCGTGTCCAAAATTGCCCTTAGTGTTGGGTGGGGTTACTGGGTTATGGGGATAGGGTGGAGGTGTTGACCTTGAGTAGGCTGCTCTTTCCAAGAGCCGGTGCAGACTCGACGGGCCGAATGGCCTCCTTCTGCACTGTAAATTCTATGATAATCTATGATTAATCTAGGACAAAGGTTCGGCACAAGATCGTGGGCCGAAGGGCCTGTTCTGTGCTGTATTTTTCTATGTTCGATGTTCTAAGCCGCTTTTCCATGCAATTAATGGGAGCCACCCCATACCCTACAGCTTACCATCATTCAGCGGCCTCCCCGAAAGTGCTCATGCTGATGCCGATTAGTACAACTTTTGATAAATGTGAACCTGGCGGAAGGGCTTCTGTGGGGAGCCAAAGGGGTGAGTAGCAACTGCTTGCGGCACCACCGTGCCTTCCCCTGGATCATGTGTACCCATTCTGGGGGCAGCCCTTGTCCCTGCCCATCTTTCTCACCCACCACCTATAACCCCCACTGACTGTCAAGGCCTCTGGCTATGCGCTGAATACTTTGGTTAATAGGGAATTGGCAATCGTGGTTAAATGGACACTTCACAGATGCCAAGTGAATTCCCGTGGGTGCGGCATGAAGCATGTGGGAGTCATTGCTTAGCATCCCAATCACACCCTGATGCCTGGGCGCTATGCCTGAACACTGCGGGAGGCAACACCCCACACAGTAGCCAATATTCGAACACCCAGAGAGTGGGACACAGCTCGGGACATGTCTATGGTCGGTGGGTGGGTGAGTGCCATGGGAAGGGGACCAATGCCCGATCCAGGAGAAATGAAATGAATTGAAAATGGCTATTGTCACAAGTAGGCTTCAAATAAAGTTACTGTGAAAAACTCCTAGTTGCCACATTCCGGCGCCTGTTTGGGGAGGCTGGTACGGGAATAGAACCCACGCTGCTGGCCTTGTTCTGCATTTCAAGCCAGCTGTTTAGTTCACTGTGCTAAATCAGCCCCTGTGGTTACAAGGTGATCTTACAAGCGGATGTCTGGGGACTAGCACTGTTGCTTCACAGCGCCAGGGTTCCAGGTTCGATTCCTGGCTTGGGTCACTGTCTGTACGGAGTCTGCACGTTCTCCCTGTGCCTGCGTGGGTTTCCTCCGGGTGCCCTGGTTTCCTTCCTAACGTGCTGTTAATTGGACATTCTGAATTCTCCCCCTGTGTACCCGAGCAGGCGCCGGAATGTGGTGACTACAGCTGTTCAGAGTAACTTCATTGCAGTGTTAATGTCAGCCTACTTGTGACAATAAAAATTATTACAGGCTCTGTGGTCCGGTGAGGGGACCCGCTGCGCCTGGGAGTGCGTGGGCAGGGCATTTCAGGTGGTTGGTGTGGGGGGGGGGGGGTGAAATCAATGGGGGAACGGAGGGTCCCAGGGTGGGAGCCACCACTGTTTGTCAGTCCAACACCCTCTCCCAATTCCCTACAGATATCGAATGCTATAGCAGGGATGTTGGATGCAAAAGTTGTCCTAGTGGTGCTGCTGCTAGGCCAGGCGGCCAGGCGACAGAGACAGCAGCAGCTGCAGCAGCTGCAGAAGCTCGAGGCGGTGGGCCATGTGCTGGACCCCGCCCCACATCCCTGAGAACCCAGCTGCCCATCAAGCCCACGAGGGACCCAGCGGGGGAGTCCTGCAAAGGCCCAGGGTGTACAAGTGTCACTGGTCATTTGAACAGATGATAGACATGTGTCGCAGGAGATTCCACCTCAACAAGGAGACAGTGTGGCACCTGTGCCATGTCCTCGTGCACCACATGGAGAAGGAGGACACCTGCTCCCGGTGGTTGTCAAGGTCACCGCAGCCTTGAACCTTTACACCTCGGGCTCATTCCAGGGCTCAAGCGGTGACCTGTCTGATATCTCACAGGCCACAGCGTACAGGTGCATCCGACAGGTCACCGCTGCCCTGTATGCCAGGGCGGACAATTACCCATTTTTGACATGGACCAAGATGCCCGGGCAGCAAGTTTCTCTGCCATCGCCGGGATGCCCTAGGTCCAGGGGTCATAGATGCCATGAATATCACCCGCGGGGTGCCCTACGTGAACCAAAAGGGATTCCACTCCCTGGACATACAGCTCGTGTGTGACCCCACATGAAGATCACGTATGTGCAGGCTTCCCAGGGAGTGTGCATGACAGTTACATCCTGGGGCAGTCGGTCATCCCCGCCCTCTTTGAAGAGCACCCAAGAATGGGTGGTTGGCTCTTGGGGGATAAGGGGTAACCGGTAAGGAGTAACCGGTAAGGACCTGGCTACCATGCAGCCACCCAGGCTGTGATTGAGTGGTGCATCGGACTCCTCAAGATGCAGTTCCAAAGCCTCGGCCGCTCCAGTGGTGCACTCCAGTACATCGCCCGGAGGGTCGCCCACTTTGTAGTGTCTGCTGTGCCCTCCACAACCTCGCACAGCAGCGTGGCTATGTGCTGGAGATTGGTGATGAGAAACATGAGGAGGAGGAGGACAAGGATGATATGATAAGGCGGCGCAGGACCAGCAGGGGCTGTAGGACGATCCCAAGGAGGAACCTGAGGCCCAGCCGGCGGCTGTTGGACAGGTGGCAGCGGCGAGGATCCGGCAAGCCAGGGGGGCCAGGGAGGCCCTCGTACTCACCAGATTCACATGGGACGTGGTCTGGTCCAACACATCCCATGCCTATTTTCCACCCGCCCAGGGAATGTGTCACATCCAGGATGCTGGTCTGTATCGACACCGTAAGTGGGTCACTGTGGAGGTCAAGGGGTTGATGATAACCCACAGAGAGCTGAGCGCCGGTGCTCCTCAATCTAAGCCATAGCCTCATCCTGCCTGTCTACTGAGTGCTCGCTCACACCCATCACCTGCACGCAGTGTGCCCGGGGATAGGGGGATGCGTGGAGAGCTGGGCCAAGGGTTTGGAGATCGGCCCGCATTGTAGAAGAAAGTGATAGAGTCTTCATACTGGTTGTGCACAAAGGTGTTTTATATGTAATATAATTCTCCACTCTCCCAATGGCGCTGCTTCCCCAGCCGCCCCCCCCCCCCCAACTATCCTCACCCCCTACCTATCCCCCCCACACCGTCCCCACTCCCTCGGTGTCCTCAGTGATCCTCAATGCACAGCCTTCCTATTTCTACTACTACGTCTAGGTGTCTCCCCAGGATGCACATCAGAGGTGCAGGCAGCCAGCTGCTTACCTTGTCCTGTGGCCATCAATGCCCCTGGTAGGTGTCCACTGGGGGCTCTGGGGCCAGAGGGTTTCGGAGCACTTGTCGACGGCACATGCACAGTCGTGCCACCTTGTATCGTGTACGGACTGTGAGACGAGGCCTCATCAGAGGAGTGGAACTCGGGGGATTTAATGGCCAACATCCCCACTCCATGGGACGGGGCTGTGTTGGCACCCAGCTTCCCTTCCTTCCGCTCAGTGTCCATAGGGCCCTGGGGTTTACCTTGGGTTGGAGGGGCAGCTGGTTCAAACTCTGGTTTCTCCTGCATCATCTGGCTCTGCAGGCCCTGGCAGTTTCCCATGGTCCACATCATCGTGTCGACACTCTCAGTGACTGGGACATGCTCTGCAGAGCCTTAGCAATGCCCGCCTGCGACTGGGACAAGCGCCGCAGCACCTCGACTATTCCCATCTGAGAGCGGGACAACTCCCACAGAACCACATCAAAGTCAATCTGGTACTGGGTCACATCCCCCAGTGAGGCAGACATTCTGTTGAGACCTTCAGCCATGGCCGCCACTGACTGTGGGTCGCCTTGGACACCTCCACTAATGGTGCCGATGTTGTGCACCAGCCTCTCCATTGCGGTCACCACCCTTGCAGTGTTGGCCTCGGTGCCACGCATTGCCGACGACATCTCCTGCACCGCTAGCCTCTGAGATTCCTCCGATCGGCTATGGATCTGCTGGAGTGTTGCTGACATCTCCCTCTGAATATCCCAGCCGCTCCCTAATGTCCCCATCAGCTCCAGGTAACCCACTTCCACAGGCTCAGCATCAGACTTGGACCCAGCTGGGTCCTGGGATCCAGTGGACTTCCGACTGTTGTCCTGCTTGGGGGTTCCTGCCTGCACTTGATGTCCATCAGCAGCAGTGTGGTGCTCACCAGATTTTCCCCTAGAAGCCTCTCCACTAACATTTCCCACCGAGGTGTGTATCTGCACTGGTGGAGGGTAGGGATGACAGCAGTGCCGTGACTATTACATTGACATACTCGGAGCTCTCCTTCAAAATGGTTTTCTGAGAGGCTAGAGAGGGCGCTGCCCGGGTTGGTCAGCGCCGTCGGCTGGAGGACCTGCGGGAGAATGGACATGTGGTCAGAGGGAGGGATTGGCCCGTCAGTAAGGCAATAATAACTCACATGTGATAGGTCTTCTGGGTGGAGCCCGATGGTTCCTTACCTCTGTGTCTTCCGCCAACCTCCACGTGGGTGAGTGCTTTGTCTTCGGTCACCATGGTCAACTCCAGGGCATGCTCCTCGAAGGAGGTGAGGAATCTTAAGTCTGGCACCCCTCTGCCAGTCTGGGCCCTCTCCTGGCAATTATGTGAGAGATTTTCCTGAGGAGACACAGAGAGGGCATCGTTAGCCACATGCATTGTTCACAGTGGTGGGAAGGTTTGTGTGGAGGGAGGGTTGGGGGGGTTGAAGGGGGAGGGAGGTGGAGGGAAGGTTGGGATCACAAGGAGAGTTGGGGGGTTGGATGCCCGTGAGGCCTCGTTAAGTGGACCAATTAACGCTGAATAGCGTTGCCAAACTCGCTGGGGCGAGTGCCGGGAAGCTTGCGGCAATTCCTGCTCGCTGCAAGACCTAGGAATGTTTCGGAGAATTGCACCCAAAGTGTTGACGCTGGGGAAGGATGCATGGACTTCCACAACAGCAAAACTGGCGCCGTACCTGGACCGATTCAGCGACTGTTAAGGGGCTAGTAACTGTCATGCACACTCCCTGGGAAGCATGCACACACGTGCATGATCTTCATATGGAACACAATTGATTCCAATGAGAAAACGGTGCGGGATTTGTCAGATTCGCGATTGACACTCAGGAGGCTGACAAGCTGCAGCTGCATATACACACTTCACTCCCCACACACACCATCCCAGCCAACAATATGGCAGCAAGATGCGTTGCCACGATTCACCAACACGGAGCTTGAGACCCTTCTGGATGCCATGGAGGAAGGCTCACCGAACTATATCCCAGCACAGGAAGGAGGCTGCCAGCCATCGTTCACCATGCCTGGGCGCAGGTGGCAGAGGTGGTCAACGCCACCAGCAACAACGTCCGGACCGGACAGCAGTGCTGTGAAAAACTGCACAATCTCCTCAGGGCGGCCAGGGTGAGTAGGCAGCACTATGCCCCTGGCACCAACCCCCATCCCCACACACCCGTAACCCTCCCCCTCACCCACCCATCAGGAGGGGCTGTAGAACCCCCACCCTGCTCCACATACAAGGTGCCCTGGCCACTGAAGCCACCAGCTACCCACACCTTGGGTTGCATGCTCTCTAAACACTGTGCATATTCTGATCTTCTGTTTCTTCCCCCCCCCCTTTCCCCCCTCCCCCTCTCCCCCCCCCCCTCCCCCCCCCCCCCCCCCCCCCCCCCCCCCCCCCTCCCCCCCCCCCTCCCCCCCCCCCCCCCCCCCCCCCCCCCTCCCCCCCCCCCCCCCCCCCCCCCCCCCCCCCCCCCCCCCTCCCCCCCCCCCCTCCCCCCTCCCCCCCCCCCCCTCCCCCCTCCCCCCCTCCCCCCTCCCCCCCCCCCCCCCCCCCTCCCCCCCCCCCCCTCCCCCCCTCCCCCCCCCCCCTCCCCCCTCCCCCCCCCCCCCTCCCCCCTCCTCCCCCCCCCCCTCCCCCTCCTCCCCCCCCCCCTCCCCCCTCCACCCCCCCCCTCCCCCCCCCCTCCTCCCCCCCCCCTCCCCCCTCCCCCTCCCCCCCCCCCCGGAATTGAACCGTGCTCACTTTATATTGAGTGTGCTCAAACTGGTGATTGGCTGTGGTGTTGTGTGTGTTGATTGGTCCCGCTGTGTGTCCATCAGTGTGTGTGTATCTGCACCATGATATACTGGTGTAAATCATGACAGTGATGTTTTTAAACACTGTGGTTTCAGCACTGACAGTCCCTTCTCATGAAGGGAGGTGAAATGAATCAAGGCTGTACCTGTTTTGTGGAAGTTGTCAATCACAAACCCACCACTAGAAATGAATAAATGGCTTGCAGCTATTGGATCTGAGGGGCAATCAACACCCTCAGCCCTGGAATGCATGTTTGTCTTTATGGTACAGCCAAACTGTGAGTCAGGTCTTGAATAAACATACCTTCATCTGCCACATGGCAGGGGCTGGTTTAGCTCACTGGGCTAAATCGCTGGCTTTTAAAGCAGACCAAGGCAGGCCAGCAGCCCGGTTCAATTCCCGTACCATCCTCCCCAAACAGGTGCCGGAATGTGGCAACTAGGGGCTTTTCACAGTAACTTCATTGAAGGCTACTCGTGACAACAAGCAATTTTTTTTTTTCACATTTGGCGCAACACATTGCCCATTTTAAAAGAAAATGTCAATTCAAAGATTCCACATCAGATACCATTTATGTTCCACATGTTACGAATATAAAACGCCTTTGCTGGGCATGACCACATTTTAATAATTGACTTGCTGAAGCCAATAATTAAACATAACTCGTTCATGGTAATTATTCTGAAAAATGTATCTTCCACTTGATATTCCTTTGTGCTAAGTAGTTCAATCGTATTTGTGCCAGATTTAGTTTTCAACTGAAATATTAATAAATGGAACAGGCGAACAAAATTGTTCCAGAGTGAAACAAAAAATATCAAGTCAAAGAAAAAAAGACATTTCAAACAATAGATATACTGAAAAACTGTAACATCAACAGGGAGAGGAAAAAAAACCTATCCTATGGTGCATGTGTAACCGTTCCTTATCGAGAGACAGGCACAGATGGGACTGAGTCACAACGTGGTCAAATCTAACATGCTGTGCTGCAAAGTGATAGAACATCGGCTCACACCTGTTATTCTCACATAGTCAGTTCCTGATCTCAGCTGTGCGATCGGAGAGGCAGAGAGCATGGGCCAGCTGCTTCCCACAGGGAGGGAGGGAAAATCTAAGTCACCCTGTGGCGTTTTCATGCACTTTCCGGTGGCCACCTCCAGGGTGGCATTGGCAGGTTTGTGCCTGTCCCCTCAGCTGCGATGCTGTGCGTGACGCAACAAGATGGAAAACGGGAAAAGGAAAGAAGTAATTCTTAAATAACCTCGAGAAATTAGAATAAGAAGGAAAATCCCGAACCATGGAGTTTCCCTAAAAATAAAAAAGGCTGATTTGAATCATTACAGATTGGAAATCTGGTTGAATGTTCATTCTTCCATCAGTGATGATCACAAAAATACTTTGAATTCATAGTAACATCTCAGGGGATTAAGGGGTGAAATGACTGTCTTTCTAAATTACAGGTTTAAATAGCCTTGACATGAAAAATAAACTTAGCCTGGTATCTCTAAAATAGCAGTCTTTGCTCAGCAGCACTTCTGTTCTCAATTTTAATCAAAGTTACTGTTTCAAATCATTTTAAGTACAACTTAGTATAAGCCACCACTGTGAAAATCTGAAAATGGTTCTTCGATGTATATTGGCAAGAAATGCCATAGCCAGTTCCTTCTTACCTTCAACAAGGCAATATCTAAACCTGGTGTGTCTAATACTCTGGAAATCATATGCCTTTTACATGAAGCCACACTAGACAGGATTTTTCCACAGTTACCGCTAAAAGTATGAATGATGGATAGTCGCCAATTCACACTCTGAATATATACTGAATAAATATCAATTGTGTTGGTCTCTGAATACGATGCTTTTCCATTTAAGGTATTCATTAAATTGAATGGTGGTTTCTATATTATACTTATATTCTTTGACTATGTTCGCTAAGGCTTGTGGCACAACATATTGAAAAGGTTATTTTACAACTGGACTGTGCAAGACTTCAAACCAGGGGTGGGATTCTCCCCTACCCGGCGGGGTTCCGGTGTAATGGAGTGGCGGGAACCACTCCGGCGTCGGGCTGCCCCAAAGGGGCCCCAATAGGGGCCAAGCCCTCACCTTGAGGGGCTAGGCCCGCGCCAGAGTGGTTTCCGCTCCGCCGGCTGGCGGGGAAGGCCTTAGACGCGCCAGTCGGCACCGAAAGGTCTTCGCCAGGCGACGCATGCGCAGGAGCGTTGGCGACTGCTGACGTCATCTCCGCGCATGCGCAGGGGAGAGTGTCTCTTCCGCCTCCACCACAGTGAAGACAATGGCGAAGGCGGAAGAAAAAGAGTGCCATCACGGCACAGACCCGCCCGCGGATCGGTGGGGGAACCCCCCAGGGCCAGATTGCCCCGCGCCCCCCCCCCAGGACCCCGGAGTCCGCCCGCGCCGCCTTGTCCCGCCATTCAAAAGGTGGTTTAATCCACGGCGGCGGGAGAGGGTTGACAGCGGCGGGACTTCGCCTGGGGTGGGCCCGCTGACCGTCGCAGTGCGATTCCCACCCCCGCCGACCAGCGTGGTGCAATTCCCGCCCCCGCCGAATCTCTGGTGGCGGAGAATTCGGGACACGCCGGGAGCGGGATTCACGCCAGCCCCCGACTATTCTCCGACCCGGTGGGGGCGTCGGAGAATCGCGCCCAGGGTGTCTCACCCGCCTCTCAATCCTCAGCCTTCACTTTGGTATCAATGACAAGAAACAAACTGTGGACCCAATTTCCACTTTACATGGAAAATCTTTCATAACCCACTAAGCAATAGTACATACCTGTATTAACATCACCAGTTGCTTAGCAAGACCCAAGTGTAAGAGATCGTCTTCGGGATGTTGGGCCGCTGAACGAATCCTTCCACATGGCAGCTCGTGACTGTCCAAGTCACACTTCCTGGTTGCAACTACAATGTCCTTGAGAGCTGTAACTTTACATCCCTTCCTGACCATGTCTTGAGTGTCATGATATTCATATAAACATATCATGGTGCAAACACACACACACACTGATGGACAGATCAACGGACCAATCAACACACACGCAACATCACAGCCAATCACCAGTGAGAGCACACGCATTATAAAACAGGGAACACCACAGTTCCCGCTCATTCCAGCAGGAGACAGCTCAGAGCACAGAGCTCACAGCGTGCCACTCAGACATACACCATGTGCTGAGTGCCTCTCTAAGATAGTGCAAGGGCTGGGTCCACAGGTTAACTGGTCAAGTATGACCCACAGCCAGAAGTATACAGTAGATGTTATCAAGAATAATAAAGCAGAGTTGTACCATCTACAACCGTGTTGGTTCGTTTGTATAGCGGAACACCCAACACAACATAGTACCAGGATTGGAACCCAGCAACTGTGAGACCTACCTGCACATCTTCAGCGACCCGCCATCCTGCGCCATGGACACCATCAGCCCGCTGCAGCCGCTCCAAATCACTGGAAACCTCGGCGTCAACTGGAAGCTGTTTAAACAGCGCTTCCAGCTCTTCCTAGAAGCCACAGACAGGGAGAATGCATCGGACACCAGGAAGATCGCCCTCCTCCTCTCCACGGCAGGGCAACACGCCACCCACATCTACAACTCCCTGGTATTCGCGGAAGACGAGGACAAGACGAAGTACAAGACGGTCCTTCTAAAACTTGAGCAACACTTCAGCGTGGAAGTCAATGAGAGTTTCGAGAGGTACCTCTTCCAGCAGCGCCTGCAGGATAAGGATGAGCCTTTTCAATCTTTTTTGACACACCTCCGTATCCTCGCGCAGTCCTGCGGTTATGAGGCCACCTCCGATTCCATGATTCGGGACCAGATAGTTTTTGGGGTCACCTCGGACACCCTACGCCAGCAGCTCCTCAAAATAAAGAGCCTCACCCTAGCCACCGCCATCGAAACCTGCGTCATCCACGAAAACGCGATCAGCCGGTACTCCCAATTCCAGGCGGCCGAATCGGCACGGCAGGGATCCCACGAGGCCGAGCGGGTCCACTCCATCGAGTTCCTCCCGGACGAGGGTGGCCATTTTGCGCGCTTTCCGTGGCCTCCCGCGCTTGTACGCGCCAAAAGAGACATTGACGCAGAGGGATGTGAGGCACAGGCGCGCTCTACGCTGGACCGAACTGCGCATGCGCGGTGGCGCAACGAACGCCATGATGTCACAACGTGCGGCAACTGTGGATCCGCACATTTAAAGCGAAAAATCGACAATGCCTCCACTGTGGCAAGATGGGCCACTACACTGCCTGCTGTCGAGCAGCTCAACATGCCAACGCTCCCCAATTCCACCAGCCTCGCAGGGACGTGCGGGCGATTCAGCCTCCATACACCAAGTCATACCCTGACGACGTACAAACTGGTGATACCGTCAACTGGGACTCCTTCCGCGTTGCAGTAATTGACAGAAATCGGATGTCCCCAAGTAGGACCCACCAGCCGATGCCAGTGCACAGCGTCAATCCGTTTAGACACTGGTGCCTCCGCCAATCTCATTGCATGGTCAGCCTTCTACGCCTTGAAGGTCAAACCACCGAATCGGCCATTCCGCTGTCAGTTGGTTGATTACAACAGTAATGTTATCCCGGACATGGGATCCTGCCAGCTCGAGGTTACACACAATTCATACACGGCCACACTGTCTTTTGAGATAGTTGGATCCTCGAAGGACTCCCTGCTAGGTGCACAGGCGTGCAAGGTTCTCCACCTTGTTCAGCGGATACATACTCTATCTCCAGAAGGCACGTCCAATTTCCCAGATGCAGACTTTAGGGCACAGCTCCACTCGCTCCTCGGCCACAACCAGGAGGCTTTCGAGGGCATGGGCACACTGCCCTGCACTTACAGAATACGGCTCCAGCCGGACGCCACCCCGGTCATTCACGCACCTCGTAGAGTCCCAGCACCACTCAAGGACCGCCTCAAGCAGCAGCTCCAGGATCTCCAGGACCAAGGAATGCTTTCCCAGGTCACGGAGCCCACGCCATGGGTCAGCTCCATGGTGTGCGTTAAAAAGCCCTCTGGCGAACTCCGGGTCTGCATCGACCCGAAAGACCTGAACAATAACATCATGACGGAACACTACCCCATACCCAAACGGGAAGAGATCACGAGCGAAATGGCTCGGGCTAAAATTTTTACAAAGCTTGATGCCTCAAAGGGTTTTTGGCAGATTCAACTGGATCAGTCCAGCAGGAAGCTGTGCACCTTCAACACTCCCTTTGGCAGGTACTGCTACAATAGGATGCCGTTTGGCATCATCTCGGCATCCGAGGTGTTTCATCGAATCATGGAACAGATGATGGAGGGCATCGAAGGGGTGCGCGTCTATGTTGACGGCGTCATCATCTGGTCCACCACACCACAGGAGCACATCAGTCGTCTCCCGCGCGTCTTTGCTCGAATACGAGAACACGGCCTGCGCCTCAACCGAGCCAAGTGTTCTTTTGGCCAAACTGAGATAAAGTTTCTGGGAGCCAACATATCCCAGTCAGGAGTGTATCCGGATGCAGACAAAGTGACAGCTATTACAGCCATGCCGCAGCCGGCAGACAAGAAAGCAGTGCTACGCTTTCTTGGGATGGTCAACTTTCTGGGGAAGTTCATTCCCAACCTTGCCTCCCACACAACGGCTCTTTGCCACCTGGTGAAGAAGACTACGGAGTTCCAGTGGCTGCCCGCACACCAGAAGGAATGGGAGGAGCTCCAGATCAAGCTCACCACAGCCCCTGTATTGGCGTTCTTCGACACTACTCGAAATACAAAGATCTCGACTGATGCCAGCCAGTCTGGCATTGGGGCGGTACTCCTGCAACGGGACGACACTGCATCATGGCCCCGGTCGCCTATGCCTCGCGCGGGCCATGACCCCCACAGAACAGTGCTATGCATAGATTAAGAAGGAGTGGCTGGGTTTGTTAAACGGCATAGATAAATTCCATGACTATGTATATGGTCTCCCTCAGTTCACCGTGGAAACAGACCATCGCCCCCTGGTCAGCATCATACAAAAGGACCTTAATGAGATGACCCCCTCGCCTCCAGCGCATTCTGCTCAAGCTCCGGAGGTACGACTTCCAACTGGTCTACACCCCGGGAAAGGACCTTATCATCGCGGATGCCCTGTCTAGAGCAGTGAGCACACCGCCCGAATCGGAGGGGTTCGTCTGTCAGGTCGAAGCGCATGTGGCCTTCACATCAGCCAATCTGCCAGCTGACGATTCAAGTCTGGCCCGTATTCACCGGGATACTGTGGCTGACCCCCTTCTACAACGTGTGATGCGCCACATGACGAGAGGGTGGCTCAAAGGACAGTGCCCACAATTCTACAACGTCCGGGACGACTTGGCCGTCATTGACGGTGTCCTCCTAAAGTTGGACCGGATTGTGATTCCACACAGCATGCACAGACTGGTCCTCGAACAATTACACAAAGGCCATCTTGGGGTTGAGAAGTGCAGACGGGGGGCCCGGGAAGCTGTATACTGGCCGGGCATCAGCGACGACATCACCAACATGGTACTCAACTGCCCCACCTGCCAAAGGTTTCAGCCGGCGCAACCCCCTGAGACACTTCAGCCCCATGAGTTGGTAATGTCCCCCTGGGCGAAAGTGGGTGTGGACCTTTTTCATGCGCTTGGCAGGGACTACGTCATCATAATTGACTACTTTTCAAATTATCCGGAGGTCATACGCCTGCACGATTTGATATCATCAGCTGTAATCAGAGCATGCAAGGAAACCTTCGCTCGCCATAGCATTCCGCTTACCATCATGTCGGCCAATGGGCCCTGTTTTGTGAGCCAAGAATGGTCTTCTTTTGCCGCTTCGTATGGCTTCACACACGTGACGTCCAGCCCTCTGCATCCCCAGTCAAATGGCAAGGTGGAAAAGGGCGTCCATATCGTGAAGTGGCTCCTCTGCAAGGCTGCTGATGCCGGATCTGACTTCTGTTTAGCCCTGCTGGCCTATCGCTCAGCCTTACTGTCCACAGGCCTCTCACCGGCCCAGCTGTTGATGGGTCGCGCCCTCAGGACCACTGTACCGTCCATTCATGTTCCTAAACCCGACCATGCTCCAGTACTGCAAAGGATGCGACAGCAGCGTGCTCAGCAGAAGGTGGCACATGACACTCGGGCAACTGATCTTCCTGCCTTGGCGCCTGGAGACAACGTCCGCATACACCTTCCAGAGTGTGGCTGGTCGGCAACTGCCAAAGTTCTCTGCCACGTGGCTTCCCGCTCATTCCTGGTTCGCATGTCTGATGGCTCCATTCGCCGGTGTAATCGGCAGGCCCTTCGGCTGCGTCCGCGCTCGCTACGTGATCATGCACCGGTGCCGCGTCCTCCTGTTGTCCCTGATGTCGACTTCGTGGAGCTTCCTGCCACTCTGCCTATTCCTCTATCGCCCGTGGCCAGGCCCATTCCTCAGCCGGTGGATCCTGACCCACCCTTGAGGCGGTCAACCCGAATTCGTTGCCCACCTACTAGGCTAGACTTATGAGCCTGTTTGCACATTGGACTCACTGAATTGCTATGCAACGATGTTAATGTGTTTCTTTTTTTGTCGTTCCAGGAGTTCTCTTTTGATATTTGATGATTGCACTGGTTTTGTTTATGGTACAACCTCGTTGCTATGTTGCACCTGACACCTTCCTATGTATATAGTTTAGCCTGATGTACATGTTGTAGATATTGCACACACATATTCAGCTGCACTCAGTACACACCAATATTTATTACCATGTAGGCACATATCCTTGTGAAAAGAGGAGATGTCATGATATCCATATTAACATATCATGGTGCAAACACACACACACACCGATGGACAGATCAACGGACCAATCAACACACACGCAACATCACAGCCAATCACCAGCGAGAACACACGCACTATAAAACAGGGAACACCACAGTTCCCGCTCATTCCAGCAGGAGATAGCTCAGGGCACAGAGCTCACAGCGTGCCACTCAGACATACACCATGTGCTGAGTGCCTCTCTAAGATAGTGCTCGGGCTGGGTCCACAGGTTAACTGGTAAAGTATGAACCACAGCCAGAAGTATACAGTAGATGTTATCAAGAATAATAAAACAGAGTTTAACCATCTACAACCGTGTTGGTTTGTTTGTATAGCGGAACACCCAACACAACATCGAGGTAATAAACTGAGTCATCCGATTGGATTATCAAGCCCACGCTGGCCATGCAAAGACAACTGGCACATGGTCATTTCCTGCTCTCAGCAAGTAATGAATGCGATTTCTGTATTTTGTTAAGGCTTACCGGACAGGCCATTGTCCAGGTCAGTTTCTGTAAACAGGGTGTCTGACAGCCACTGTCCCAGTGACATGTCTTGTCATATCTGTGCCTGTGCAGGTGTTGATCTTTGTCCAGTCTTTGTTCTTGAAGTTATTACATTGACGACGAAGTAAAGGCCAATGATTGCAAGAATTCATGGCAAGTGTTCGATTGCAAGAATTGCAGAAGAAGTCCAGATAAAAACTGCCTGCAAGGAACAGAATAGTCAAATACCTCTTTTTGGAAAACTAGGTCCTACTACGGAAGACTGGGTACAGTGGGCTGGATTCTCCATTGGTGGGATCCACCGTTTCGTCGGCAGCGCACTCACGCCCGTGGATTTCCTGACGGCGTGGGGCTGCCCCACAATGGGAAATCTCATTGACCAGTTGGAGGGTCGGGCAGAAAAGTGGCGCGGCAGGGCAGCAAATCCAGCCCTATGTCTCTCAATAATGTAAAAGTGGGCAAAGTGGCCCCATTCACAGTGGAGTTATTGGTAAACAGAAGAGTGTTATGGATGGAAGTTGGCACTGGGGCTTCAGCCACCATGGTGTGGAAGCAGACCTATCAGTACCTTCAAGGAGGGTCCACCCCCTGAGGTTGAAGAACACTGGGACCAGGCTGATGAGGTATACGGAGAGACCATAAAGATAACAGGGACAGTGATGACTCCAGTGAGCGATCAACAGCAATTCGCTCAGCTACCTTTGGTCATGGTGGCGGGTCATTGGCCGAGTTTAATGGGGCATGACTGGCTCCTGAAGATCAAAATAAATTGGCTAGAGATTTTTAGCATCAAAGAAATCAGCAAGTACCAAGATGTTTTCCAGGAAGAACAGGAAAGGCAAGAATTAATGTGAATCTGGAGGCCACCCCAAGGTTTTCAGCGATGTGCCCTATGTATTATTGGAAAAGGTCAAAACATAGTTGAAATGCTGGAAGACCAAGGCATCATTCAGCCGGTGTGATTTTCAGAATGGGCAGCATCCATTGTAACAGTAGTGAAACCAGATAAAACCTTTCACATCTGTGGGGACTGCAAGCTGGACAAGTGCCCCTTATCCAAAATTGAAGATCAAAATGCGAAACTGGTTTGAGGTCAAACGTTCACAATGAGTCATGTGTACCAGTAGCTGGAGCTGGATGACACCTTGAAGGAATAGACCATAAATACCCATTAGGGGTTGTACTAGCGCACATAGAGTTTCAGTAGCGTATGCTATATTCAAAAGATTCATGGAGAGTTAACTACAAGACTTGCTGGGTGTTGTCGTATACTTGGATGATGTATTAGTAATATGGCCTATTGAAGAAGAACACTAATCAAATTTGGAAAAAGTCTTTAGGAGATTCCCGTAAGCAGGAGTGCATCTCAAGAGAGAGAAGACTGATGAGGTGACTTACCTGGGTTATCTTGTGGACACACAGGAGTGCACCCCATGATGGACAAGGCAAAAGCAATTAGGGAGGCACCGGCCCCTAAAAATAACTCAGAACACAAAACCTTTCTGCGGATGGGTAACTATTATGGGCTTTTCCCCCAAAACCTGTCAATAATGTTAGCTTCACTACATGCATTATCAAAGAAATTCCAGCAATGGGTCTGGAAGGCACCACAAAAAGACACATTTGTGAAATAAGGCCAACAGTTACTGCCTCAATGGAAGAATATCAGTCACTGGAGTCACTCTACGAGAAAGAAGAAGTCACCGGACAGACTGAGTTATTGTTGGATTAGTGTAAAAGTGTTCATTATCATTACTGTTTTTGCAATTGTGTAATTTAATTATTCCCATGCGTAAAAAGGGACTGAAAGGTGGAGGGATTTAGGGGCTAGCTCTGTTAGGAGAAGTTCTCTGAGGGACGGGTCATGTGACATGCTAATCTAATCAGGAACAGAGTTGGGAATTCACTGGGGCATATTGTGACTTGTCCTGGCAGTTGGTCCCAAGAGTTGAGTATGGAAAGACTGTTTTAAATACTCTGTAAATAGTAATAATAAATCATTGTGTCTTATAAATTAACTGGGGGAGCCAATTCTTGATGTTCATAGAATCATAGAATTTACGGTGCAGAAGGAGACCATTTGGCCCATCATGGCTGCACCGGCCCTTGGAAAGGGCACCCTATCCAAGCCCACACATCCACCCTATCCCCATAACCCCACCCAACCTTTTTGTATACTAAGGGTAATTTAGCATGGCCAATCCACCTAACCTGCACATCTTTGGACTGTGGGAGGAAACCGGAGCACCCGAAGGAAACCCACGCACACACGGGGGAGAACATGCAGACTCCACACAGAGAGTGACCCAAGCCGGGAATCAAACCTGGGCCCTGGAGCTGTGAAGCAACTGTGCTAACCACTATGCTATCGTGCTGCCCATATTCTGTTATTACAGAAATAGTCTCCTTTTGAATGATGTCCTACCCACTCCATATTCCTACCACCTAACTTTGAGCTCAAGGTGTTGGTCCACCTCACATCTGGTTACATTTTAACACAAGTATCAAGATGAGACAAATTTAAAAGAAACAGAGAAAATCAATCAGCCTTACAGTATGACAGAAATACACAAAATATCAAAATGTCTTACAATTGTGTTAACAGAATATCAACTGTCTGTGTGTATTTAATGACATGTGCGTAATTTAACGCCCAAGAAAAGAGTCCTGATTTGGGTGCGAATAGCGGGGTGTTTCTTGACGTCTGTGCCCCGCCGAGGCAGAACTTACTTCACTTCCTGCGCTAACGAATTCAGCTCATCAGTGCAGGAAGAGATTGAGGCACCCCTTTAACCCCCTCCCACCCACCAACACCCACATAGGGCCCCTTCCGGCCCAATTGCGGCAATTTTAAAAATGCCAGCTTGGCACCTTGGCAGTGCCCCTGTCAGTTAGCAGTGCCACCTGGGCACCTTGGCAATGCCAGGTTGGCACCCAGGTGGCACTGATATGGTGCTATGCTGCAAACTGCCAGGATGCCCAGGCTTTGCCAGGATGTCACTCTGCCCAGCGAGCAAGCACCTGGGGGCCTCTCATCCCCTGGGAGACCCACACGTGCCATTCTGCCTGGTCCCCGTGTGTGGGGACCAGAACTAAATGGCGCTCGCTGGAGGTCTCCGAGGCGAAGGGGATAGATCCCAATGCCTCAGGTGCCTCGGGAAACCACATATTAAAAGTTAAAGTGAGACGAGTTGTCTCGCTCTAATATGCAGATTTGCCAAAAAGTGACACCACCCAGAATGGGCAGGATTCACATTGCAACATCTCGCGAGATCCCATTAGATTCCGTGAGGCAATGGCAGCTGGATAGCTCCCGAGAGCAGAGTCTCCTGGTTTCTATCAGCCACATTGTGCCACGGGGAGCTGCTTTTCAGGTGCAACGTGCCCGTTCGATCAATCACAGTAGCACAGTGGGTAGCACTATTGCTTCACAGATCGAGGGTCCCAGGTTCGATTCCCAGTTTGGGTCACTGTCTGTGCGGGGTCTGCACATTCTGCCCCTGTCTGCGTGGGTTCCTCCGGTGCTCCGGTTTCCTCCCACAAGTCCCAAAGGATGGGCTGTTAGGTAATTTGGACATTCTGAATTCTCCCTCTGTGTACCCGAACAGGCGCCAGAATGTGGCGACTAGGGGCTTTCCACGGTAACTTCATTGCAGTGCTAATGTAAGCCTCCTTGTGACAATACAGATTATAATATGTAGATATTGTTTTGGGAGAATTATGCCCTACATTTCTATCGAGCAATAATCCAGATCTTCTGATATGGACAGAGGCCTCTGAATCAAAATACATTACTGATGCGCATCATCAGACCTTGAGGAAGGTCTGGCATGTGCACATCTGTGCACATCTGTGATATCCATGATTCAAGATGGTGCCGGAGCATGGCAACTCTCTGCGAGCTCTCTCAACCAGACCCTTTTCTTTTACCTCTTATCACCGTTCTGACCTACTAAAACCCTTTTCCACTTCATATATGTACCATTTATCGATGTACTCTGTAGATTGTTCTTTTGTCTACTATGTACGTACTGTGTACATTCCCTTGACCGCAGAAATATACTTTTCACTGTACTTCGGTACGTGTGACAATAAATATCAATCAATCAATAAACCAATATTTATTTGTGAAATTTAAAGTTCTGATTGCTGGTTTTACCCAGTCTGGATTGCTCCACAATTTATTTGACAGTGGGATCAGATGAACAGAACCACAGGCAATTGGGCTGGTTGCCTATACCTACCCTAGATTTGACAAGGATTTAAGTAGAGTTTCACCTTCCCACACCCATCACAGCTCACACTTCTGCCGTAAATTGGCATTGCTATCCTCACCCTCCACCTGCTCCCACCCCCCAGCCCAAGCAGTGTTTACCTTCTCCACCACCTGACAATTCTCAGCCCTGTCCTGCCTCAGCCCCACCCACAATACCCACCACCCGACTCACATTCCAAGTCCCTGACTCATGTCCGGTCGATGTCAGAAGATTCAGCATCGTTGGGGTTTTGGGCAGGTTGGGTATTTTTTTGTGTGCTGAGGGTGAGGGGTGAACATTAACGGGGAGAAAGGCGAAGTGTTGGTGGCGTCCAGCCTTGTCAGTGACGGGGAGATTGTGCAGTATTGGGGTTGACAGCTGTATTTTAAACAATGTATATCAATGAACTGAAGGCAAACTTTAAGGAGTATGTCTTCCATTCATGATTAGACAGTGGACATGGCTGCACTGGAAGTATGCTCGACATTGGCCTCCTGACCGTGTTCATCCTTGCGTCCCTACAGGAACCGGTATTGGAAGGTGCAAATGTACCAGTATAATATAGTCAGTGGGCAGATTAAACCACAGTCAGTGTCAGACGCTGGGGCGAAATTCTCCGTTATCGGCGCAAAGTCCGCCGATCGGCGCAAAAAACGGCGCAAATCCGACTTGCGTCACGTCGGAAAAATGGGCCGAAAGTCTCCGGCCCGAAATGGGCTAACAGCGACGTAACAGTATACGCGCTTGCGCACGTGGTTCACGCCGTGCAGCGTCATACGCGCCGCACGGCATGACGGTTCATAAGGCCGCGCTGCTCCCGCCCACCCGACCGGAACACCCGACCGCAACACCCGACTGGATGGCTGGCCGCCGCTCAGCCCCGAGGTTCGAGTCACGGGATGTGGAGGCGCTCCTGGACGCAGTGGAGCAGAGGAGGGAGGCCCTGTATCCCGGGCACGGCCGCAGAGTTGCCCCACGCCACAGCCTGCGTCTGTGGAGGGAAGTGGCAGAGGTCGTCACCGCTGCGGCCCTGACACCACGGACAGGCACCCAGTGCCACAAGAAGGTGAACAACCTCATCAGAGCAGGCAGGGTGAGCCTCTCCATATCCCCCCCCCCATATCCCCCCTCCCCCATATCCCCCCTCCCCACATCCCCTCTCCCCCATATCCCCCCTCCCCATATCCCCCCTCCCCCATATCCCCCCTCCCCCATATCCCCCATATTCCCCCTCCCCCATATCCCCCGTCCCCCATATCCCCCTTCCCCCATATCCCCCCTCCCCCATATCCCCCCTCCCCCATATCCCCCTTCCCCGATATCCCCCATATCCCCCCTCCCCCATATCCCCCCTCCCCATATCCCCCATATCTCCCCTCCCCATATCCCCCCCTCCCCCATATCCCCCCTCCCCCATATCCCCCTCCCCATATCCCACATATCCCCCTCCCCCATATCCCCCTCCCCATATCCCACCTCCCCATATCCCCCCTCCCCATATCCACCATATCCCCCCTCCCCCATATCCCCCTCCCCCATATCCCCCATACCCCCCTCCCCATATCCCCCCTCCCCCATATCCCCCCCATATCCCCCCTCCCCATATCCCCCCTCCCCATATCCCCCCTCCCCCATATCCCCCCTATCCCCCACTCCCCATATCCCCCCAACCCCATATCCCCCCTCCCCCATAACCCCCCTCCCCCATACCCCCTCCCCATATCCCCCATATCCCCCCTACCCCATATCCCGCCTCCCCCATATCCCCCCTCCCCCATATCCCTCATATCCCCCCTCCCCCATATCCCCCTCCCCAATATCCCCAAGTGAATCCAGCCCTAACCTTAACCTCTGCAATGCACGCGCAACCGATGGCGTGCATTCATATACCTGCCTAACAGTGTTGCCTTTTACCCCTGCCACCACCCCCACCACACCCCCCCCCCACAGGAGAAGCACGCACACAACAATAGGGAGCATGTGAGGACAGGAGGAGGCCCCGCTGATGAGAGGCCACTGACCGAACACGAGGAAAGGGCCCTGGAACTGGCTGGCGGACCTGAGGACCGGGAGGTTGCTGATGCAGAGGTCGGGGGCGTACTAGTAAGTGAGCCACCGACAGCCCGTCCCCATATCCCCCCTCCCCTATATCCCCCTCCCCCATATCACCTGATCACTGCCTGCGTGTCTAACCATGCATGCTTCATTGTGTATCGCAGGAGCAAACGTCGAGGCATCTATCACCGCAGATGCAGACCGCCCGCAGGATGCCCCTCGGAGGCCATGGGAGACGGAGAGACCCGTACCCTCCAGCATGCGACGCCCGCAGGATGCCCCTCGGAGTCCATGGGAGACGGAGAGACCCGGACCCTCCAGCATGCGACGCCCGCAGGATGCCCCACGGAGGCCACGGGAGACAGAGAGACCCGGACCCTCCAGCATGCGACGCCCGCAGGAAGCCCCTTGGAGGCCACGGGAGACAGAGAGACCCGGACCCTCCAGCATGCGACGCCCGCAGGATGCCCCTCGGAGGCCACGGGAGACAGAGAGACCCAGACCCTCCGGCATGCGACGCCCGCAGGATGCCCCTCGCACACCACGGGAGACGGAGAGACCTGGAGCAACAGGGAGACGACACCCCCGTCACGTGCGGGAGCGACCACCTAGCGACGTGGGGGGCAGCCACAGGCCCCCGTCACATCCGAGCCAGGACACTACTACCCAGGACACCACTACCCAGGACACTACTACCCAGGACACCACTGCCCAGGACACCACTACCCAGAACACCACTACCCAGGACAGCACTGCCCAGGACACCCCTACCCGGGACAGCACTACCCAGGAAGACAAAATACTAGACAGTGACTCAGAGTGGATGGGTGGAGACGAAACCCCACCCCAAAGTGCCATGGACTCAGAGTGGGACGAAGAGCACGACACAACGCCACTACTGTCACCAACACCCTCCACCATCGCAGAAACACTCACCTCGGTTGGGCACTTTAGTGATGAGGCGTCTGCTACACTCACTGGTGCGCACAAAACAGCCGTCCCGGTACAGCAGGTGGAGGTAGGAGCAGCAGAGGGGCCGGGCGGTCGGAGGGCAGCCCAGCCCAAGCGAACATCTGCCGCCCAGATGGATCCCGGGTTCCTGGAGTTACCACACCCACACATAGATCCGATGCAACCACCGACCCGGAGACGAGCTAAGAGGGTGACGGCCGGCTTGCGGCGGCTGCAGTCGCAGGTGGAGGAGTCCACCCGCGTCCAGGAGCTGGAAGTGGTGCCGCTCATACGTGCCACCCAGGCCGACATCGCACGGGTGGCGTCCGCGGTGGAGGCAATGGGTGCGACGGTGTCAGACATGGGGAACGGTTTGCGAGGCCTGGGGCTTTCCGTGCAGGCAGCGTCAGTGGCCCAGGACATGGCTGCCCTCTCACAGGAGGTCATGAGCCAGTGCCAGCGCCAGATGGCAGAGGCGCTCAACACCATAGCCCAGTCTCAACAAGCCATGGCCCAGTCTCTGCAGGCCATTGCCCAGTCTCTGCAGGCCATCGCTGAGGGCATCGGCGTCAGTGGCCATGTGTGAGCCGGCATCGCACTGTCACAGACAGGGTTTGCCAACCCCCTGGGCTCCATGGCTGCAAACCTGCAGACCCCTGTCGATACCAGCATGGGCCTCCAGGACTGGCAGCGCCAGATGCCGGGGGGGGGCGTCGGATGGCCAGTCCGTTCGCATCCCCCACCCATGTAGAGGCCTGGGGGCCATCGGGCACCCCGAGGGAGGAGGAGGTGGTGTGGTCCGTCCCGGGTCCCCCTGTAGGGGATGTCCGGGAACATCGCGACACCTCGGACTCCCCCCCCTTCAGTCCCAGGTGCAGCGGGTGGGCAGCGGGCAGGACAGGCTGGCAGCTCGCCATCCCAGTCGCCTGGGCCGCAGCCTGGCCCATCTAGGCCAGGACGCCCCAGGAAACGGACGCCAAAGGGATCCAGTGTCAGAGGGCAGGAATCACTGGAGTCCACCTCCAGTTTTGCTGTACCGTCTGGGGAACCACGTAGACGTAGTCAAAGGGCCCGTAAGGCCAAACAATTAGACACTGAGTAAGTTGGCACGGGTGCAGGGCACAGATGAGTTTTAGGGGCTCGGGCACGTGCATGAACTCCTTTGGTTATTAAAGTCAATGTTACACCTACAGAAGCGCCCTTTGTGCTCTGTCCAAAACGTGCGGGGGTGTCATGTACGTTGAGCACAAGTGTGTGTGTGAGGGGTGGTCTTACCTCAGCCCCAGGTGAGTCTGCCCCCTTCCCCCTGGGCCGCCATCAACATCCCCCGGGCAGAGGACGGGACCGTGCGCTGCAGTGTCACAGCCGCATGCAGGAATGGTCCGGGTGGATGGTGGTACTGTGGCCATGGGTCAGACATAGTCCAACGATGTGGAGCCAGGAGCTCACCGCAGGGCGGGTTGTTATCATCCTCCATGGCCTGCAATAGACACGCGTCCACCCGCAACTGTGTGAGCCCGGCCCGTTGTGCCGCAGGTGGATCGGCAATGGGGGGGGTGGTGTCCATGCGGGTGGGGTGGGTGGGGTTGGGGAGGGGGATGAGGGTGCTGAGTGGGTGGATGGGTGGGGGTGTGTGGGTGGTCGGCTGTTGCCATGGTGTGCGGTCTGTGGCCATACTACCCGATTCCCACGCCCATCTAGTCAGTGAAGCGGGCGGCTATCAGTCTGTCCCGTGCCCGCTGGGCCAGCCGGTAACGGTGGACAGCCACCCGCCTGTGTCTACCTCGTCTGCCCTGAACATTACCCCCATCCCCCTCATCTGGGGAGGACTGCGCCTCTTCCTGCTGCTCCTCCACTCCGCCCTCCTTGCCTGCGGCACATCGCCCCTCTGCTGGGCTATGTTGTGCAGGACGCAGCACACCACAATGATGCGGCCGACCCTATCTGACCGATACTGGAGGGCGCCCCCAGAGAGGTCCAGGCACCTGAAACGCATCTTCAGCACGCCAAAGCACCTCTCTATCACTCCCCTTGTCGCTACATGGGCATCATTGTAGCGGTTCTCCACCTCATTGCGTGGCCTCCGTATAGGCGTCATCAGCCACGATCGCAATGGGTAGCCCCTGTCGCCCAGCAACCAGCCCCTCAGCCGGGGATGGCGTCCCTCGTACATGCCGGGGATGGATGACCGCGACAACACGTATGAGTCGTGTACACTGCCTGGGTAACGGGCGCAGACGTGCAGGATCATCATGCGGTGGTCGCAGACCACCTGTATGTTCATCGAATAGGTCCCCTTCCTATTGGTGAACACGGCCCTGTTATCTGCAGGTGGCTGCACGGCAACGTGCATCCCATCAATCGCTCCCTGGACCATGGGGAACCCGGCCACGGCAGAGAAGCCCACGGCCCGGGCATCTTGGCTGGCCCGGTCCACAGGGAAGCGGATGTAGCGGTGCGCCATGGCATATAGGGCCAGATGCAGTCACTGCCCAGATGCACCGATGCACCGATGTCTGCGATATGCCGGACAGGTCCCCACTCGGTGCCTGGAATGACCCCGTTGCATAAAAGTTCAGGGACACCATAACCTTGACGGACACGGGAGAGGGTGTCCCCCGCCAGTGCCACGCGGTGACAGGTGTGCCAGCAGGTGGCAGATTTGTGCCACGGTTTCCCGCCTCATCCGGAGTCTCCTCCTGCATTCCCGGTCCGTGAGGTCCTGGTATGACTGCCGGGGCCGGTGCACACGGGGCGCCCTCGGATGCCTCCGTTGCCATGGGGCCGCGACGTCCTCCTCACCCTCCTCGTCCTGTCGGTCAGGTGTCCCTCCAGCCTGGGCGTCTGCCGCCTGTCCCTCTGCGGCAGCCTGTGCTGGTTGGGCACTTTAGTGATGAGGCGTCTGCTACACTCACTGGTGCGCACAAAACAGCCGTCCCGGTACAGCAGGTGGAGGTAGGAGCAGCAGAGGGGCCGGGCGGTCGGAGGGCAGCCCAGCCCAAGCGAACATCTGCCGCCCAGATGGATCCCGGGTTCCTGGAGTTACCACACCCACACATAGATCCGATGCAACCACCGACCCGGAGACGAGCTAAGAGGGTGACGGCCGGCTTGCGGCGGCTGCAGTCGCAGGTGGAGGAGTCCACCCGCGTCCAGGAGCTGGAAGTGGTGCCGCTCATACGTGCCACCCAGGCCGACATCGCACGGGTGGCGTCCGCGGTGGAGGCAATGGGTGCGACGGTGTCAGACATGGGGAACGGTTTGCGAGGCCTGGGGCTTTCCGTGCAGGCAGCGTCAGTGCCCAGGACATGGCTGCCCTCTCACAGGAGGTCATGAGCCAGTGCCAGCGCCAGATGGCAGAGGCGCTCAACACCATAGCCCAGTCTCAACAAGCCATGGCCCAGTCTCTGCAGGCCATTGCCCAGTCTCTGCAGGCCATCGCTGAGGGCATCGGCGTCAGTGGCCATGTGTGAGCCGGCATCGCACTGTCACAGACAGGGTTTGCCAACCCCCTGGGCTCCATGGCTGCAAACCTGCAGACCCCTGTCGATACCAGCATGGGCCTCCAGGACTGGCAGCGCCAGATGCCGGGGGGGGCGTCGGATGGCCAGTCCGTTCGCATCCCCCACCCATGTAGAGGCCTGGGGGCCATCGGGCACCCCGAGGGAGGAGGAGGTGGTGTGGTCCGTCCCGGGTCCCCCTGTAGGGGATGTCCGGGAACATCGCGACACCTCGGACTCCCCCCCCTTCAGTCCCAGGTGCAGCGGGTGGGCAGCGGGCAGGACAGGCTGGCAGCTCGCCATCCCAGTCGCCTGGGCCGCAGCCTGGCCCATCTAGGCCAGGACGCCCCAGGAAACGGACGCCAAAGGGATCCAGTGTCAGAGGGCAGGAATCACTGGAGTCCACCTCCAGTTTTGCTGTACCGTCTGGGGAACCACGTAGACGTAGTCAAAGGGCCCGTAAGGCCAAACAATTAGACACTGAGTAAGTTGGCACGGGTGCACTATGTTGTGCAGGACGCAGCACACCACAATGATGCGGCCGACCCTATCTGACCGATACTGGAGGGCGCCCCCAGAGAGGTCCAGGCACCTGAAACGCATCTTCAGCACGCCAAAGCACCTCTCTATCACTCCCCTTGTCGCTACATGGGCATCATTGTAGCGGTTCTCCACCTCATTGCGTGGCCTCCGTATAGGCGTCATCAGCCACGATCGCAATGGGTAGCCCCTGTCGCCCAGCAACCAGCCCCTCAGCCGGGGATGGCGTCCCTCGTACATGCCGGGGATGGATGACCGCGACAACACGTATGAGTCGTGTACACTGCCTGGGTAACGGGCGCAGACGTGCAGGATCATCATGCGGTGGTCGCAGACCACCTGTATGTTCATCGAATAGGTCCCCTTCCTATTGGTGAACACGGCCCTGTTATCTGCAGGTGGCTGCACGGCAACGTGCATCCCATCAATCGCTCCCTGGACCATGGGGAACCCGGCCACGGCAGAGAAGCCCACGGCCCGGGCATCTTGGCTGGCCCGGTCCACAGGGAAGCGGATGTAGCGGTGCGCCATGGCATATAGGGCATCTGTCACTGCCCAGATGCACCGATGCACCGATGTCTGCGATATGCCGGACAGGTCCCCACTCGGTGCCTGGAATGACCCCGTTGCATAAAAGTTCAGGGACACCATAACCTTGACGGACACGGGAGAGGGTGTCCCCCGCCAGTGCCACGCGGTGACAGGTGTGCCAGCAGGTGGCAGATGTGTGCCACGGTTTCCCGCCTCATCCGGAGTCTCCTCCTGCATTCCCGGTCCGTGAGGTCCTGGTATGACTGCCGGGGCCGGTGCACACGGGGCGCCCTCGGATGCCTCCGTTGCCATGGGGCCGCGACGTCCTCCTCACCCTCCTCGTCCTGTCGGTCAGGTGTCCCTCCAGCCTGGGCGTCTGCCGCCTGTCCCTCTGCGGCAGCCTGTGCCGCCACTCTGGCACGCTCGTCCTCCTCCTCCTCCTCATCCAGGGCAACATAGACATTAGCGGCTGCCGCCACGGCGGCCAACATCGCTGGAAGATCGGAAAACATGACGGCCTGGTGGGGGGGAGGGGAACGACGACATGTCATCATTGCCCATATCCCCTCCTCCCCCCAGCCAGGTGGCATCGACCGCATGGGTCCAACTGTTGGAGGCTGGCACCTGGCCAGGTGGACCAACTCACTTGCCCTCACATACCCCTCCCCGGCACGGACACCAACATCCTCCCCGGCACGGACCCCCCATCCCCCTCCCCGGCACGGACACCCCCAACCTCCTCCCCGGCACGGACCCCCCATCCCCCTCCCCGTCACGGACCCCAACCTCCTCCCCGGCACGGACCCCCCATCCCCCTCCCCGGCACGGATCCCCCATCCCCCTTCCCGGCATGGACCTCAACCTCCTCCCCGGCACGGACCCCCCATCCCCCTCCCCGGCACAGACCCCCCCGAACCTCCCCCCCGGCACGGACCCCCCCCCAACCTCCTCCCCGGCACGGACCCCCCAACCTCCTCCCCGGCACGGACCCCCCAACCTCCTCCCCGGCACGGACCCCCCCAACCTCCTCCCCGGCACGGACCACCCATCCCCCTCCCCAGCACGGACCCCCCCAACCTCCTCTTCGGCACGGACCCCCCCAACCTCCTCCCCGGCACGGACCCCCCATCCCCCTTCCCGGCACGGACCCCCCCCCAACCTCCTCCCCGGCACGGACCCCCTCAACTTCCTCCCCGGCATGGACCTCAACCTCCTCCCCGGCACGGACCCCCCATCCCCCTCCCCGGCACAGACCCCCCCCAACCTCCTCCCCGGCACGGACCCCCCCCAACCTCCTCCCCGGCACGGACCCCATCCTCCTCCCCGGCACGGACCCCCCAACCTCCTCCCCGGCACGGACCCCCCAACATCCTCCCCGGCACGGACCCCCCCAACCTCCTCCCCGGCACAGACCCCCCCAACCTCCTCCCCGGCACGGACCACCCATCCCCCTCCCCAGCACGGACCCCCCCAACCTCCTCTTCGGCACGGACCCCCCAACCTCCTCCCCGGCACGGACCCCCCATCCCCCTCCCCGGCACGGACCCCCCCGACCTCCTCCCTGGCACGGATCCCCCATCCTCCTCCCCTGCACGGACCCCCCCCCCAACCTCCTCCCCGGCACGGACCCCCCAACCTCCTCCCCGGCACGGACACCCCCAACCTCCTCCACGGCACGGACCCCCCTCCCAGCACTCCCCCGGCGCCCAGCCCACTCTAACCACCCCCCCCGCCGCACACACACACGCACAACCCGAGACACACCTCTCCCCACACATTCAGACTGCGGCCACGCCATCGCCTGCCCAGCGGCCAACCCCCCAGGCCGTCACTCACCTCCACGCTGGTCGGCGTGAACCTGGAGCACAGGGTCACGCCGATGAAAAGGAGGTTTGATTTACGTCGACGTGACCGGTCGTCACGTCGATGAGACTTCGGCCCATCCGGAAGGGAGAATATCGGCAGGCCGAAAATCGGCTGCCTTGCGCAGACCCGTGCCATTCTCCGACGGCAGCGGCGCCATTAACGCCCCGCTGACTTTTCTCCCTTCCCAGACTTCGGCAACCGGCGGGGGCGGGATTCACGGCGGCCAACGGCCATTCTCCGACCCTCTGGGGGGTCGGAGAATGACGCCCACAGTGTCTGACGCTGACTGGAAGTTTTGTCCTTTATGTCAACCTCGTTGTTGAGGTTTTAGTTCATATATAAATCAACCTCCCTATCTGTTCTTATTGAGCAGTATGTATAGACCGTAAAACAAAAAGAAATTCAAAACAAAAGTCGAAATCACATTACTTCTTATCGAAGAGCGTTTAATCTTTAAATTAATACAGAATGATTAGATTGGCTGCCGTTGACTAGTTTTAGAATCTCACGTCTGTTCGGTTCAATGAGGCAGTGCAGGATTAATAGAAACAAGGAACTCAAGATAATAAACACAGACACAAACTGAGCTGATTCTGTGGGCTAATATTATCTCTATCTACCAAATACAAACAAGTCAAGTAAAAACAAAAATTAAAGAGTTGCATTTGCAGAGCACCTATCATGACTTCAGATAGGTCTAAAGTGTTCTTCTATCAAAAAGGTGCTTTGGAAGTGCAGTTAAACTGAGGCAGTTAGAATCGCCATGCTACTTACTTGCTTGAATATCCTGCAAATTTTATTTTATTTTTATTCATTTTTACAGCATGTGGGCTTCGCTGGCTAGGCCAGCATTTTTTGCCCAACCCTAATTGCCTTTGAGAATGTGATGGTGAGCTGCCTTTTTGAACTGCTGTAGTCCATGTGGTGTAGGAGCACCCACTGTGCTGTTAGGGAGGGAGTTCTTGGATTTTTGCCCAGTGACAGTGAAGGAACGGTGGTATATTTCCAAGTCAGGCTGGTGAGGGACTGGGAGGGGAGCATCCAGTTGGTGGTGTTCCCCGGTATCTGGCAGCCTTGTCCTCCGAGATGATAGTGGTCATAGGTTTGGAAAGGTGCTGCCTAAGGAGCCTTGGTGAATTACTGCAGTGCATCTTGTCAATGGTACACATGGCTGCCACTGTGCGTTAGTGGTGGAGGGTTTGAATATTTGTGGAAGGGGATGCAATCAAGCGGGTTGCCTTGTCCTGGATGGTGTTGAACTTCTTGAGTGTTGTTGGAGCTGCTCTCATCCAGGCAAGTGGGGAGTATTCCATTACACTCCTGACTTGTGTCTTGTAGATGGTGCACAGGCTTTGGGGAGTCAGGCGGTGAGTTACTTGCTGCTGAATTCCTAGCCTCTGATCTGCTCCTGAACCCATGGTATTTATATCACACCTGGAGTGATGTTGAGGGATTGAGATAACTGACCTTCAACAACCACAACCATCTTCCTTTGTACCAGGTATGACTCCAACCAATGGAGAGTTTTCCACTGATTCCCATTGACTCCAGTTATGCGATGGCTCCTTGATGCCATACTCGATCAAATACTGCCTTGACGTCAAGGGCAGTCACTCTCACCTCACTTCGGGCATTCAGCTCTTTTGTCCATGTTTAAACCAAAACTGCAATGAGGTCAGGAACTGAGTGACCCTGACAGAACCCAAACTGAGCACCAGTAAGCAGGTTATTGCTCAGTAAATGGCACTTGATAAGGTGGTAATCGGCTGGGTTGGATTTGTCCTGTTTTTTGTGTACAGGTCATATTTGGGCAATATTCCACGTTGTCGGGGAGATGCCAGTGTTGTAGTTGCATTGGAACAGCTTGGCTAGAGGTGCAGCAAATTCTGGAGCACAAGCCTTCAGTACTATTGCTGGATTATTGTCAGGGCCCATAGCCTTTGCAGTATCCAGTGCCTTCAGCCTTTTATTGATATCAAGTAGGGTTAATCAAATTGGCTGAAGCCTGCCATCTGTGATGCTGGGAACTTCTGGAGGGGACCGAGATAGGTCATCTACTTGCACTTCTGGCTGAATGATTTGACCTTCTGTTTTGCTGGACACCTCCCTCATTGAGGATGGGGATATTTATGGAGCCTCCTCCTCCAATGAATTGTTTAATTATCCACCACCATTCTTGACTGGACGTAGCAGGACTGCAGAGCTTAGATCTGATCTGTTGGTTATGGGATTGTTTAGCTCTGTCTATCACCTGTTACTTGGCACACAAGTAGTCCTGTGTTGTAACTTCACCAGGTTGACACCTCATTTTTTGGCATGCCTGGTGCTGCTCCCGATACGGCCTTCTGCACTAACCAGGATTTATCCCCTAGCTTGGTGCTAATGGTAGAGTGGGGGATATATTTATAGAATCCCTACAGTGCAGAAGGAGGTCATTCAGCCTGTTAGGTCTGCACCGACCCTCTGAAAGAGCAGCCGACCTAAACCTCCGCCTTATTCCCATAATCCTGTAACCCCATCTAACTTTATCATGGTAACTCCACCAAACTTGCATATCTTTGGACTGTGGGAGGAAACCAGAGCACCCAGAAGAAACCCCCACAGACACAGGGAGAGTGTTTCCAACTCGACACAGACAGTCATCCGAAGTCAAAATCGAACCGGGTGGGCAGCACGGTGGCGTGGTGGTTAGCCTCACGGCGCCGAGGTCCCTGGTTCGATCCCGGCTCTGGGTCACTATCCGTCTGGAGTTTGCACATTCTCACTGTGTTTGCGTGGGTTTCGCCCCACAACCCAAAAGATGTGCAGGGTAGGTGGATTGACCACGCTAAATTGCCCCTTAATTGGAAAAAATGAATTGGGCACTCTAAATTTTTTTTTTTTTAAAGAATCGAACCGGGTGTTATGAGGAAGCAGTGCTAAGCACTGTACCACCGTGCACCCATGGGGCTGGCCATGAGGTTACAGATTGTGCCTGAGTACAATTTTGTTGATGCTGATGGCCCACAGCACCTCATGGATACCGTTTTGCTAAATCTGATCTGAATCTATCCCACTTAGCACAATGGTAATGCCACACAACATGGGTGGGCAGCTCGTAGGCAGCACGATAGCATAGTGGTTAGCACAGTTGCTTCACAGCTCCAGGGTCACAGGTTTGATTCCTGGCTTGGGTCACTGTCTGTGTGGAGTCTGCACATTCACCCCGTGTCTGCGTGGGTTTCCTCCAGGTGCTCTGGTTTCCTCTCACAGTCCAAAGACGTGCAGGTTAGGTGGATTGGTGGATTGGCGATGATAAATTGCCCTTAGTGGCAAAAAGGTTAGGTGGGATTGCTGGGTTACGCGGATAGGGTGGAGGTATGGGCTTGGGTGGGGTGCTCTTTCCTAAGGACCGGTGCAGGCCCGATGGGCCAAATGGCCTCCTTCTGCACTGTAAATTCTATTCTATAACACGATGGACGGTATCCTCAATGGGAAGATGGGACTCTGTCTCCACAAGGACTGTGCAGTTGTCACTCCGACCTATACTGTCAAGGACAGGTGCGTTTGCGGTTGGCAGTTTGGTGAGATGAGATCAAGTATGTTTTTCTCTTTTGTTGGTTCCCTCAGCACCTGTCGCAGACCCAGTCTAGCAGCTATATCCTTTAGGACTCAGTAGTGTTGCTACCGAGCCACTCTTGGTACTTAACCTGTTGTTCTGAACAGACACTAAAGGCATCCACCTGACGTTAATGGCCTCCATCTTAAAATACGTTTTGGATCCAATAATGTAATTGGTTTCCAAAAGATTTGCTTAAATTCTGACCTGTGCGGGGTGTCGCCATAACTTTCGTGTCAGGTGAAATCAAGTGAAAATGTAACTGGAAACACAAGGAGCCATTCAAGGTAAGTTTTCTCATATTGCCTTTTGTGTTGCCAAGAGGAGCAGGCAGGGTATAATAGCTGGTTAGCACACCGATGAGGCAGGCCAGTTAAACCAACGCTAGCTATCACCTGCCGTGAGTCAAACTTTAACCAGCATGTTGATAAAATCTACCCCCAGCTCATCCCCTTCTCCTGCACAATTTCTACATTTATGGGATTTCCAAAGATTATTTGCCTTCTACTTTAATTTCAAAGTAAGACGTCTTGCTACACCAGGTTAAAGTCCAACAGGTCTGTTTGGATCACTAGCTTTCAGAGCGCAGCTCCTTCATCAGGTAATTTCAAAGGTCATGGTTAGGTGGAATTTTAACTGTATTTTGGCATTCCCGATGGCGAAGCTGGAAGTGTGCGACACTTTCGCTCTCTTACTTATTGCTGTTTCCCATTCAACCTGGTTTATAGAAGGCAGGTGCAAACCTGTGACAGGAGGAACGTTTTATTAGTGAACCCTGCTGTCAGCCAACAATGCTATAGCTTTGGGAAATCTATAAGATAAATGTCCAGACATACAGGGAGTCTGCATCACAGCCAAAACATTCCTGAGTTCCTTGATGCAATCATAATCATGTTAAATTTCTTTCTACACCCAGTTTGTCATGATATTTAGATCAGCATATCATGGTGCAATCAAATACACACTGGTGGACATGCAGTAGGACCAACCAACACACACACATCGCAGCCAATCACCAGTGAGAGCACACGCACTATAAAAACAGGGGACACTACAGTTCCCACTCATTCCAGCAGCAGCCAGCTCAGAGCACCGAGCTCAGAGCCTGTCACTCAGACATTCATCATGTGCCTCACCCAGATAGTAATAGGACAGGGTCCACAGATTAGCTGGTAATGCACGTACCCAAGTTAGCAGTGTGCTGTTATAGTTAAGTAGTAAATAAAATTGAGTTACACCATCTCCAGCCGTGTTGGATCGTTTGTACACCAGAACACCCAACACGACATGATACCAGAAGTTGACGCAAGCCAGCGCCTGTGAGACCTACCTGCAACGCATCAGCAATCCGCCGTCCTGCACCATGGAGAACATCAACCTGCCGCTGCCGCTCCGAATTGCTGGCAATCTCGGGGTCAATTGGAAACTGTTCAAGCAGCGCTTCCAACTCTTCCTCGCGGCCACAGACAGGGAGAATGCATCGGAGACCAGGAAGATTGCCCTTCTTCTCTACACGGCGGGGCAACACGCTATCCACATATTTAATTCGCTTACATTTATGGACGGCGAGGACAAAACCAAATACAAGACGGTGCTCCTGAAGTTCGACGAACACTTCAGCGTTGAAGTAAACGAGAGCTTCGAGAGGTACCTGTTCCAGCAGCGCCTGCAGGGTAAGGACGAACCTTTCCAGTCTTACGTAACACACCTCCGCATCCTCGCGCAGTCCTGCGGCTATGGGACCACCTCTGACTCCATGATACGTGACCAGATAGTTTTCGGAGTCATGTCGGACACGCTGCGCCAGCAGCACCTTCGGGTCAAGAAACTCACCCTGGAGACTGCCATCGAGACCTGCGCCCTGCATGAGAACTCCACCAGCCGGTACTCACACATCCAGGCGGCCGAAACGGCGCGGCACGGACCCCACGAGGCGGAGCGGGTCCAGACGATCGAGTACCTCCCGGGCCGCAGCCTGGAGGAGGCCGGCCATTTCGCGTACTTTCCGAGGACTCCCGCGCTTGTACGCACCAAAAGAGGGGACGCTGACGCAGAGGAACACGATGCGCAGGCGCGCACTATGCAAGACCACACTGCGCATGCACGCTGGCGCAACGAACGCACTGACGTCACGATGTGCGGCAACTGTGGCTCCGCCCATTTAAAGCGGCAATGTCCTAACAAAGCGCGATAATGCCTACGCTGTGGCAGGTTGGGCCACTACGCTGCCTGCTGTTGAGCAGCTCACCCTGCCAACTCGTACCCGTTTAACCAGCCTCGCAGAAACGTTCGGGCAATTCAACCCACGTTCACAGAGTCCAATCCCGCCGTCACACAGACCAATGACACTGAGGACAGGGAGCCCTTCCGCGTTGTTGTCATCAACAAGAACAAGCTGTCCCCGAGTCGAATGCACCAGCCACTGTCCGTGCACAGCATTGATCCGGACGACGAGTGGTGTGCCACCCTGACGGTCAACCAATCCCAGATCAGATTCCGCCTGGACACTGGTGCCACCGCCAATCTCCTCGCATGGTCAGCATTCCAGACCCTGAAGGTTAAACCATCTATTCTGCCATCCAACTGTCAACTCGTTGACTATAATGGCAACGTCATCCCTGCCACAGAGTCGTGCCAGCTCGAAGTGACACACAAATCACGTAAAGCCACACTACCATTCGAAATCGTGGGCTCCTCAAAGGACTCCCTGCTAGGCGCACAGGCGTGCAAAATCCTGCACCTCGTTCGGCGTGTACACTCTCTCTCTCCAAAAGGCACGTCCGATTTCCCAGATGCAGACTTTAGGGCGCAGCTCAACTCAATCCTCACGCACAACCAGGATGTTTTCGAGGGCATGGGCACACTGCCCTACACGTACAAAATCCGGCTTAAACAGGATGCCACCCTGGTAGTTCATGCGCCTCGCAGGGTCCCAGCACCCCTCAAGGACCGCCTCAAGCAGCAGCTGCAGGACCTTCAGGACCAAGGAGTGCTTTCCCGGGTAACGGAGCCGACTCCACGGGTCAGCTCTATGGTGTGCGTCAAGAAGCCTTCCGGCGAGCTCTGGATCTGTATAGACCCGAAAGATTTAAATCGCAACGTAATGAGGGAACACTACCCCATACCCAAATGTGAGGAGATCATGTGCGAGTTGGCTCGGGCAAAAATATTCACCAAGCTTGATGCCTCAAAGGGCTTCTGGCAGATTCAGTTGGATCAGTCCAGCAGGAAGCTGTGCACTTTCAACACTCCATTTGGCAGATACTGCTACAATAAGATGCCATTTGGCATCATATCGGCCTCTGAAGTGTTCCATCGCATCATGGAACAGATGATGGGGGGCATCGAAGGGATGCACGTCTCTGTAGACAACATCATTATTTGGTCCACCACACCGCAGGAGCACATCAGTCACCTCCAGCGCGTCTTTAAATGGATACGGGACCAGGGCCTGCGTCTTAACCGAGCCAAATGCTCTTTTGGACAAACCGAGCTGAAGTTCCTGGGGGACCACATCTCCCAGTTGGGCGTGTGGCCGGATGCCGACAAGGTGGCAGCCATCACGGCCATGCAGAAGCCCACAGACAAGAAGGCGGGGCTACGCTTTCTCGGAATGGTCAACTTCCTGGGGAAGTTCATTCTCAACTTTGCTTCCCACACTGCAGCTCTCCGGCACCTTGTCAGGAAGACAACTGAATTCCAGTGGCTTCTCACCCACCAGCGTGAATGGGAGGAGCTCAAGGTCAAGCTCACCACCGCCCTGGTACTGGCGTTTTTCGATCCTGCAAGGGAGACGAAAATCTCGACTGACGCCAGCCAGTCCGGCATTGGGGCGGTCCTCCTGCAACGGGATGACGCCTCATCCTGGGCACCAGTTGCCTATGCGTCACGGGCCATGACCCCCACAGAGCAGCGCTATGCGCAGATTGAAAAGGAGTGCCGAGGCCTGTTGACTGGTGTTGACAAGTTCCACGACTATGTGTATGGCCTTCCCCAGTTCACTGTGGAGACTGACCATTGCCCGCTGGTTGGCATCATTCAAAAGGACCTCAACGATATGACCCCTCGCCTCCAGCGCATTCTGCTCAAACTCCGGAGGTATGACTTTCAACTTGTCTACACCCCGAGTAAGGACCTCATCATAGCAGACGCTCTGTCCAGGGCAGTCAACACACCGTCCGACCCTGAGGGGTTCGTTTGCCAAGTCGACGCACACGTAGCCTTCACTTCTGCCAATCTGCCGGCCACTGATGCATGCCTGGCCCACATTCGACGTGAGACTGCGCCAACCCCCTTCTACAACGTGTGATGCGCCACATGATGGACGGGTGGCTCAAGGGACAATGCCCACAGTTTTACAACGTTCGGGACGACTTGGCAGTCGTTGATGGTGTCCTCCTGAAGCTGGACCGCATTGTGATCCCACACAGCATGCAGCGCATGTTTTAGAACAACTGCATGAAGGCCATCTCGGCGTTGAGAAGTGCCGATGGAGGGCCCGAGAGGCTGTGTACTGGCCGGGAATAAGTGAGGACATTGCTAACACTGTGCTCAATTGCCCCACCTGTCAGCGTTTTCAGCCGGCACAACCCCATGAGACCCTTCAGCCCCATGAGTCGGTCACGTCTCCCTGGTTGAAGGTGGGCGTGCATCTGTTCCATGCGCTCGGCAGGGACTACATCATCATCATCGACTACTTTTCCAGCTATCCAGAGGTCATACGCCTGCACGACACCACGTCATCGGCTGTCATCCGGGCCTGCAAAGAGACCTTTGCTCGCCACAGCATTCCGCTCACCGTGATGTCAGACAATGGCCCCTGCTTTGTGAGTCAGGAATGGTCTTCCTTCTGCAGCTCATACAACTTCACACACGTGACGTCTAGTCCTCTGCATCCTTAGTCGAATGGCAAAGCAGAAAAGGGCATACATATCGTTAAAAGGCTCCTCTGCATTGCTGCTGATGCAGGATCTGACTTCTGCCTCGCCTTGCTGGCCTATCGCTCGGCCCCACTGTCCACGGGCCTATCGCCGGCTCAGCTGTTTGTGGGTCGCACCCTCAGGACCTCTGTGCCATCCATTCATGTCCCAGACCTCGACCATGCTCCGGTACTTCAGCGGATGCAGCAACAGCGTGAGCAACAAAAGGCGACACATGATGCTCGGGCGACTGATCCTCCTGCCCTGGCGCTTGGAGATAATGTCCGCATACACCTTCCGGAGGGAAGCTGGTCAACAACCGCTGAGGTTCTCCGACAGATAGCTCCCCGCTCGTTCTTGGTTCAGCTGCCTGGTGGCTCTATTCGCCGCCGCAATCGTCGCGCCCTTCGTCTGGTTCCGCGCTCGCTACGTGATCCTGCACCAGTGCCACGCCCTCCTGTTGTCCCTGCAATGGACTTTGTTGACCTTCCGGACACCCTGCATCCTCCTCACTCGACCGTCGCCCGCCCCGCCGGTGGATCCTGACCCACCCTTGAGGCGGTCAACCCAAATTCGTCGCTCACCTGAGAGACTTACTTTATGAACCTTTTCATATTGGACTCACTGACCTGTTCGGACATACTGTTTCAGACTTTTTGCCATACTGTTTAAGATTTTGTTATTGTTTGTTAATGCCATTGATTTCGTTCTTGGTGTAACATAGTTAGTTTTTGCACCTGGCAGCTTCCTGTGTATATTGTATAGCCACATGTACATATTGTTGTAAATATTGCACACACATGATTAGATGCACTCACCACACTTCTTTATTTATTATCATGTAGGCACATATTCTTTGCGAAAAGGGGGGATGTCATGATATTTAGATCAGCATATCAAGGTGCAATCAAACACATGCAGTAGGACCAACCAACACACACACAACATCGCAGCCAATCACCAGTGAGAGCACACGCACTATAAAAACTGACTCCAGCAGCAACCAGCTCAGAGCACCGAGCTCAGAGCCTGCCACTCAGACATTCACCATGTACTGAGTGCCTCACCCAGATAGTAATAGGACAGGGTCCACAGATTAGCGGGTAATGCACGTACCCAAGTTAGCAGTGTGCTGTTATAGTTAAGTAGTAAATAAAATTGAGTTACACCATCTCCAGCCGTGTTGGATCATTTGTACACCAGAACACCCAACACGACACAGTTAATTTCAGCAACACCACCCTTCCACACCGCCACCCACAAACATCTCCCCCTCATCCTCCTACTCCCCCATCTCATTGTCAATCCCCTTGAAGTCAACGCTTGAGAGTCGCCAGAGAGCAACCCCGTGGTTCAGCAATTCCTCTCCTTCAGCCTGTCGGGGAAAGGCAGCTGGTGTTTTTTCCCACAGCTGACATCAGATGGTCCTCCCTCCTTACCAACATGGCCATGGTGGAGGTGGCAGAGGAGGTGAGCAGCACTGTGGTCCTGAGCAGAACCTTGGATCCAGTGCAGGAAACTGGTCAACTACACCAGGGTAAATGCCAGCATCACATCTTCACAAGGAGCCTCTTATGGGGTGATCAGGAGTTATATATGTGAGTGGGAAGCTATGCTAGATCTGTAAATGCGTGATCAGCTTCAGTGCCACACGCCACTTGAGACCAAAGCACGAGCTATGTGGCTTTTACATGTGCTTGGAATGATTGGACGGAGATACATGCAGACAAGGGGGTTAGGTACCACTTGACTTGTCGCTAATTCTGCACTTTGTCATGCAGGACAAGCTGACCCATAATGCCAGGGAGAGATGAAGGACAGGAAGTGGAATGGCTGATCTCAGGTTCTTCACCCTGTCGAGGAAGAGATGATGAGAGTGCAGGAGTGTAGGGAGCACAATGCATTGCAGACGCTGAGGCTAAGCAGCCTGGTATAAGGAGGAAGATGCTGTACGAACACACATCAGGCACATGAGAAAATGTGAAATGTTCATTCAGTGATGATACTTAATCCACATGGTTCTTTTTGTTCTTCTCTCCAGGTCATGTCTCAAGTAGGTCAAAGCTCCAAACCATCCAAAGCCAAAAGATCCACCTCTAGGGGGGATGAAACCAACGCCACAGATATTGAACCATCACCTGCCTCATCAACCTCCGCCAGCACAGTTACATCCACAAGGTCTTTAGAAGATTCACGATTAGATTCAGGAGCACTATCTGGTGAGCACATTGCACACACATCCTAGCTGCTGAGAGAGAATAGAGCACGCATTGTCAAACTTGGGGGCGCGACCCACGGGTGGGTCGCGGGCGGGTGTCGGGATGGTCGCGGAGCCGTCCGTCGCGGTGCTCCCGATCGCAAAAGCGGCCTTCAAAATGGCCACGAATATGTAAAAAATTATCGGGCACGCATGCGCAGTGCGGCCGTTTTTTTAAAACAGTCACAGCTTTTTGTTTTACAAGTTGGGGGGGGGGGGGGGGGTTTATTCATTTTTTTTTACAAGTTCAGGGGAGTTTTAGTTGATAAAATTTTACAGGAAAAAAATGCAGAACTTTGGACAGATGCAGACTCCATACTTTCCGACACTGGAAGGCTTCACCTTCATCCAACAGGTTCCATTGGAGGAGCATGTCGAGGGCCAAAGGGACCCAAAACCATTTCCTCCATTTTTGTCAGCAGCAAACAAGGTAACAGAAAATGGTGGGTCACGCAGGTCAGCCGTCGTAGGCCGCGAAGGTCGGCCGGCGTGGTTCACAAAGGTCGGCCGGGTTGGGTCCCGAAGGTTGGCCGGTTGGTAAAAATGGGTCCCCAGAAAAAAAGTTTGAAAAACACAGGACTGGAGCAGCCAGATCTCCTGACAATCAGAGGACAACTGGAGACCAGGCTTCTGCTGAGCCCTATGCTGATGGTGGGCCTCTGCTTGGAACACAAGAAGCCTGCTGGATATGCAGGAGAACACATGGCCTCAATGTCAGGTGTCATGCTCAGCTTTGCACTGGACATGGAGGAATCCATGCAAGCCATGACCTCTGCCATAACCCATGGATGTGATCATGTGGTTTGCTCCATGGAGAAGATGAAGGCCCATTGAGCATTCAATCCATATGTGCTCTGACCTGAATTCCATTGCTCTAGCTCTAATCTCAGTGCAGCAATGGATAGGGGAGAGGGGCACAAGGCAGCTGCTCATGTCTCCAGAAGCTCCTTGCTCTTACTGAGGTAGAGAGGTGTCAATGGTCACTGAGATGGAGAAGGAGCACCTTACAAGTGCCATGGGGCCTTTGTTTCAGGGCACCCAAAGTGTTAGCAATGTGTCCACATCCCTTCCACCATTCACATCAATAGTTCTAGCAGGTGAGGCCAAGAGGAATACCCCTGGACCAGTGCAGGAAACTTCAAGGCCCCACACCTCCAGTACACCTGCCACAGTCATCCAAGGTGGCGCCTGAGGAAGGAGCTGCGCTCCGAAAGCTAGTGATTCAAAACAAACCTGTTGGACTTTAACCTGGTGTTGTAATATTTCTTACTGTGCCCATCCCTGTCCAACGCCGGCATCTCCACATCACAGTCCTCCAAGGCAACGGAGCATCACAGTGAGTTTAACTTTCTCTAACTTAGCTGCTTATCTCGGGGTCACACCTAAACAAAGGCTTAAAACATTATGAGCACAAAGGTGGCACGGTATTTTATAATTAGCAGTTGTAAATACTGCACAACATATTATTTTTGCCATATTCATGTGTACATATTTGTCATTCTTTCGGGACTTCCTTCGTCTGAAAGCTTCCACACCCACGACCACTACCACCTAGGAGAGCAATTGAACCCCACATGTTGACAGCCCCCTCGTACCCGCCCCTCCTCCCCGCACCACATGCCAACACGCATACCGCTCACCATGGCCGGGTGCCTGCACATACAGGCCACCAGCAGCAGGCCCACTGTGCTGCCACATCTGAGTGTCTCACACTGCATTTTGTAAAATAAATTTAGAGTACACAATTATTTTTCTTCTTTCCAATTGAGGGGCAATTTTAGCGTGGCCAATCCACCTAACCTGCACATCTTTGGGTTGTGGGGGTGAAACCCAGGCAGACAGGGGGAGAATGTGCAAACTCAACACGGACAGTGACCCAGAGCCGGGATTCGAACCTGGCTCCTCAGTGCCGTAGTCCCAGTGCTAACCACTGCACCACAGCCGCCCGTCTCACACTGTGCATTGACTGTCTACACCCGCCCACAGCTGCAGAGACAGAGAGAAGACCGGATTGGACCTGCCGGATCTGCGCCCCTCACTGTTGCACATCGGAGGGTATTGGAACTGGTCGGTGGGCCTGGAGAGCGGGCAGTCACCAAGACAGAGGCCGGCATTGGGGCAGCAAGTGAGCCCCCGATGGATTGCTGTGTCCCTACAGCACATGTGGCACACCCTCTCCACCACTCCCCCCCCCCTCCACCAACCAGGCCCCACACCCCACCACCCCAACCCCACCATAACCCCACACCCCCACCATACCATCCCCCACCACCTTGAACCCCATGATGTGCTATCAATTAATCACAAGACGAGTAGTGAACGAAACTGAGGCTTTAATAAGCTAAACAGAAAGCCTCCTGGCCTCTGATCCCAAACAGGGGCAGGGCCGGAGCACAGCCACCTTTATACCGAGCCCGAGGGGAGGTGGAGCCATCAGGCAGTGGTTTACCACAATGCATGTAGTACAGTAACAGTTTACCACAATATATATAATATACGAACAGTGGTTTACCACACCCCACCACCCCCAATCGTGACCAAACCATGCGCCTTGTCTTTTATCTTGCAGGATCACCTGGCAATGAAGCAGGTCCACCTGGCATCCCCCCACCCCGGTCATAAGCCCAAGACTCATCTGGCAATGAGGTGTGGCTTGCTGGCGACACGAGCCCCCAGCACAACCCTGCAACGGAGAACATGTCGGGGACGACACCGACTTCTCGGCACTGCTGTCATTGGCACCCTCCACCACCCCAGACGCACTCAACTCAGTTGGCATGATAGTGAAGGGGCTCCTGGGACACTATCTGGTTTGCAGCACGCACATGCTGTGGTATATCAGGTGGAGATAGGAACCACCGAGGAGGCGGACGGTGGGAGGGCGGCCCGACCCCAGGGACTTGCTGCCATCCTGACGGGTCTGGAAATGGCGGTCCCATCCATGATGGAGATGCAGATGCAGATCTGGGAATGATATAGGGGGTGTCAACAACCATCCAGTGCCTGCAAGTGCAGTTAGAGGGGTCCAACTGCCTGCATGGCAGGAGGCTGTACTGGTCATGTGTGCCACCCAGGCCAAAACTGCACAGGTGCCGTCCACAGTGGAGGTCTTGGGTGCGATGGTATCGGCCATTGGTCAGGACTGGGTACTCTGTGCGGCCGGTGGCCGAGACTCTCAGGACAGAGCGGTCATGTCACAGGCAGCCATGTACCAGGGCCACATGGACATTGCTGCGGCGCTCCAGGGCTTGGCCCAGTCGCAACATAGCTGCGGGCGCGAGAGCATTGATCTGGCACTGGCTGACCTGAACCAGACACAGAGGGACCTGTGCTCCATGGACGCTAGCATGGAGACTCTAGTTGATATGAGAGCGGGCCTCCAGGACTGGGAGCATCAGGTAATGACGGAGTCCCCTGAGCTTGCTCCGACCACATCCCCGTCTCAAGGAATAGACGGGGTATTATCGGGCACCCCGAGGGAGGAGGAGGTGATGGGGCCCATGCTGGTGGGTCCTGCATGGGGGTGTCAGAACACCTCAGCATCCCTGAATCCCCCCCCCCCCCCCCCCCCCCGCCACTTGTCCCTGGTGCATCCGATGGGCAGCAGGCAGAACAGGGTGGTACAACGTTACCTGTGACACCTGGAAGACATCCGGGCCCATCCAGGCCCATTCGCTCCAATCTATGCCCACCAAAGAGGACCCCGGTCACAGGGTGGGAATCACAGCAGGCCACCTCCACTTCGGATGTACCGCCTGAGGAACCACCTTGACAGTCCCGTAAGGCCAGTAAGGTAGCCAGCAGTTAAGGTGGCACGGGAGCAGCACATGAGTTAGTGATAGGGGCTAGAGCACAATACTTGTAAATAGCAGAATAAACACCTGTTCACCAGGGTGTGAGGGATGGGCTGGGCTGGGATCAGAGGGCGCGTCAGGTTGGGTGGGGGGATTGGGAGCCGGCTGGTGTGGGGTGCAGGTGTTGGAGGTGGACATGGGCCAGTGCCCCCAAGGCGGCCACCGCACACTGTCCCGTTACCCGGCCCACTCCCCTTCCTCCACCCCACCACACCCTATCCCGGACCACGTCCCCACCCCTGCCACCCATGGGTTGGATGGTGCAGTGAGGTGGAATGGCCAGGACGCAGGCAGGGATCACCGGGGCAGATGGTGGAGAGTGCTACCGAAGGCAGGAGTCAGACTGTGTCGAATGATACGGTGCACCGCTGAGCGGGTCATCATCGTCCTCCACCCAATGGACCAGACCCACTGATACTGTGAACTCAGGGTCCGCACCTTGTAGTGTGGCAGGTAGGAAGCATTGAGGAGGGTACAGGTGCCAGCGGGGCTGGGTGCTGGGAGTGTGCACAGGGGAGGGGGTGATTGGACGGCATGTGGGGGGTGATGTGCTGGGGTGGAACGAGATGGTTGAACTGCTGGTGGCCAGGCCAGTGGGTGAACCTGGTGGCGATGAGAGCGTGACGGCCCATGTGCACACCTTGTGCAGCCTCCAGTGGCTGCCCGGGCCCCATGCCCTGCCCATTCTGCTCCATCATCGGACAAGACCTGGCGTTCTTGCTTCTCTTCCAGCACGCTGCCCCTCTGCCGCTCAACGTTGTGGAGGACGCAGCAGGCCACCATGATGTGGGAGACCCTCCTAGTGCTATACTGGATGGTCTCTCCACGATCGTTGGGACTGTCCGGCCAGAAGCCTGAGACCCATCTGGGCGACAACTAGTCCTTGGGGTTGACCAGCCCTCTGACTGTCCGCCCTCTCGGGTGTTCCTACCTCCACCTGATGTACTGGATCAGCTGTGTGGTACGCACCACAGAGTGTCCCAGGTGCCTCTTCACTAAAGTGCCCAACCGAGGTGAGATACTCTGGGATGGTGGAGGGTGTTGACATGATATTTACTGATGGTGATAGAATGAAACATATTAAAAGCAGCAAAGTATTTTTCAGTGCCTACTTCATTTGTGAGCTAAACGCTCCTGACATGACTGCAGCAGGACAGGCGGTTGATGTGTTGATGAGGGAGCATTGTGGTGATAGCATCCACAACATGGCACAATTTAATTCTGTAATGGACAAAGAAATAGACAAGTTGCAAAAAAGATTTTGGGCGGTATGCATCGTTCCCCGACGTCAATTTTGTAATTGGCGATCGGGCGGAGAATCCCTTCTGACGCCGAAATTGGGGGCAGCGCCTGTTTGATGCAGGTTTTGTATCCTCTGCCCCCTCCAAAATGGCGTCATCATGTCGCGCGCCGCACACCGTCGGAACGGTGTTAGCATGTCACCTGAAACCGCTTCCCGATGCCTCCGATGAGCCAACTTCATGACCGCGGGGTTGATGTCTGGTCTCAGCAGTAGGGAATTCGGCGTGGCGGCTGCGGAATGTGTCCAGCGCTGCCACTGTCTGGCTGGAGCCATGTTGCTGGCTGCGGGGGCTTCCGCGAGGGCTGGGGGGTGGCCATGGTGTAACCAGGGGGGCACTATCTGGCAGGTCGGGTCCACGCATGGCTCGTGCCATGTTTTACGGCGAGACCCCTGCAGGTCATCGCCGTGTGCATGCGCGGCCATGGACCCTGCCATTCTCCAGGTGTTTATATCGTGGGAGCCGCGGTTTTTACTCGGCGCGGCTGCTAGCCCCTCACCGATCGCAGGATCGGTGAAGGGTCGGTGCCGATTTTGCCATCGTAAAACACCACAATTTCCACGCCGGCATCGGCACTTAGCCTACAAAACGGTGAATCCAGCCCCATGGACTGGGGGAAAGCGGATTTTAGTAAAATAAGGCAGGATCTGGCCAAGGTAGACTGGAAAGAATAACTTGTGGGGAAATCTATAGAACAGCAGTTGGGGGGAGAGGGGGCGGGTGTTGTTCAAAAAGCACATGGGAGGGCACAGGCCCAACATGTTTCCTCGAGGGTAATACAAAGGAGTAAGAAGCCCATATAACAATGGATGATCAGAGATATTCAGGATACGATGAGAAGGAAAACAAAGGGGCGCGATTCACCGAGCACCGTGCCGAGCCGGAGAATCGGCGCAACCGCGCCACGATACCCCGACGCCAGCGCACGATTCTCCGAGGTGCGGAGAATCGTCGCCATTTGCGCCGGCAGATATGACGCGGCGGGCCACTGGAATGGGCGGGGTCGCCATTCTCAGGCCCGGATCGGCCGAGCGGCCGCGTGGAAAAAACAGAGTCCCGCCGGCGTCGTTCACCCCTGGTCGCTGCCGGCGGGAAATCTGCGCGAAGGGTCAGGGAACGGCCTGTGTGGCGGGGGAAAGTGCTTCTTCACCGGGGGCGGCCTCCGATGGGGTCCGGCCCATGATCGGGGCCCACTGATCGGCGGGCCGGCTTCTCCCCCTCCCCCCGGGCCTACGTTGTTGCGCAACCGGCCCCTGAACCCCCACGCCATGTTGCATAAGGGCCGGCGCGCTGAAGAAGTCCCCCACGCATGCACAGGATGGCGCGGCCCAACTGCACATGCGCGGGTTGCCGCGGTGCCCATTTGGCGCCGGGAAGGGAGGCTGGAGTGGCGTGATCCGCTCCAGCGCTGTGCTGGCCCCCTGTGGGGGACAGAATCAGTCGTCCCCGTGCCCGTTTCACGCCGTCGTGAAACGCGACCACGTTCACGATGGCGAGAACACTTAGTCTCCATTTTGGAGAATTGCCCCCAGGCTTTTAGCAAGTAGAAAGGGAGCAAATCAGCAGAGGCATTAGTAGAGTATAGAAAGTGCATGATGGAGCTGAATAAATAAATTATGAGAGCAAAGAGGGGATATGAGAAACTTCTGGCTGGTAAAAGTATGGAAAATCCCAAGATATTCATAGAATCATAGAATTTACAGTGCAGAAGTAGTCCATTCGGTCCATCGAGTCTGCACCGACCCTTACAAAGAGCACCCCACTGAAGCCCATGTATCTACCCTATCCCCGTAACCCAGTAACCAATATTCTATAAATATATCAATGGGAAGAGGATAACCAGGGAAAGAGAAGGGCCCATTCGGGACCAAGGGGAAAATCAGTGGGTGGAGTCCATCAGTAGGGTGTTGAACATATACTTCACATCTGTCTTCACTCAAGAGAATGAGGAGGTAGATATGGAACTTAGGGGGAGGCTGTGAAGTTCTTGAACAAATTGTCACAGGGAGTTACAAGGGTTTGGAGGTGTTAGCTGGCTTAAAAGGGGACAAATCTCCAGCTCTGGATGAATTGTGTCCCAGGATGCTGTGGGAGGAGGAAGAAGATTGTCGGGGCGGTGACCCAAATTTTTAATCGCTCTATGGCCAAGGGGGAGGTGCCGGAGGACTGGAGAACAGCTAATGTGGTCCCACTATTTAAGAAAGTTTATAGAGATAATAAGAATAATAATCTTTATTGTCACAAGTAGGCTTACATTAACATTGTAATGAAGTTACTGTGAAAACCCCCCAGTCGCCACACTCTGGCACCTGTTCAGGTACACTGAGAGAGAATTCAGAATGTCCAAATTACCTCACAACACGTCTTTCGGGGTTTGTGGGAGGAAACCGGAGCACTGGTGGAAACTCACGCAGACACGGGGAGAACGTGCAAACCACACATAATGTGGCCCAAGCCGGGAATCACACCTGGGACCCTGGAGCTGTGAAACAACAGTGCTAACCACTGTGCTACCATGCCATCCCAAAGCCAGGGAACCGTAGACCAGTGAGTCTCACTAGGGAAACTACTGAAGAAAATTCTGAAGACGAGAATCTAACTTCACTTGAAAAGACAAGTTTTGTTCAGGATTAGTCAACATGACTTTGTTAGAGGGAGGTCACTCCTAAAAAAATTGATTGAATTTTTTGAGCATGTGACCAGATGTATAGATGAGGGTAGTGCAGTTTATGTAGTTTACATGAATTTCAACAAGCTTATGACAAGGTCCCACATGGGAGACTTATAAAGAAGCATAATGCACATGGGATACAGAGTAACTTGATCAGTTGGATTCAAAATTGGCTTAGCTATAGGAAACAGAGAGTGATGGCAGACGGCTGCTTTAGAGACTGGAAGCCAGAGTCCAGTGGTGTACCACAGGGATCTGTGCTCAGTCTCCTATTGTTTGTCATTTATATAAAAGACATAGATGACTATGTGGGGGGTCGGATCAGTAAGTTTGCAGATGACACAAAGATTGGCCGGGTGGTTAACAGTGAGGTTGAGTGTCTTGGTTTACAGGGAGATATAGACGGGATGGTCAAATGGGCAGAAAAGTGGCAGATGGAATTTAACCCTGAAAAGCAAGGTGATAAACTTTGGAAGGAGTAATTTGACAAGGAAGTATTCAATGAATGGCCTTACACTGGGAAGTTTCGAGGAACATAGGGACCTTGGCGTGTTTGTCCATAGATCTCTGAAGGCAGACGGGCAGGTTAATAGGGTGGTGATAAAGGAAAATGGGACACTTGCATTTATCAATCGAGGCATAGATTGCAAAAGCAGGGAGGCCATGTTGGAGTTGTATAGAACTTTGGTGAGGCCACAGCTGGAATACTGTGTGCAATTCTAGTCGCCACATTACAAGAAGGATGTGATTGCACTGGAGGAGGTGCAGAGGAGGTCCAGCAGGATGTTGCCTAGGATGGAACAGTTAAGTTATGAAGAGAGGTTGGATAGGCTTGGGTTGTTTTCGTAGGAGCAGAGAAGTCTGAGGAGTGACTTGATCAAGATGTACAATTTGAGGGGCATGGACAGGGTGGACAGGGAGCAACTGTTCCCCTTAGTTGAAGGGTCAGTCACGAAGGGTCCACAATTCAAGCTGAGGGCAGGAGGTTTAAGGGGGGAATTTGAGGAAAAGCCTTTTCACCCAGAGGGTGGTGATGGCCTGGAATGTACTGCCAGGGAGGGTGGTAGAGGCGGGTTGCCTCATATCCTTTAAAAAGTACCTGGATGAGCACTTGGCGCATCATAACATTCAAGACTATGGGCCAAATGCTGCCAAATGGTATTGGGTTGGTAGGTCAGGTGTCTTTCATATGTCGGTGCAGACACAATAGGTCGAAGGGCCTTTTCTGCATTGTACTATTCTGTGATTCTGACTATTTTAGTTTAAAAAAATAGTGGCCACCTTGTGAATTGAGTATTGATGTGGGTTAGGTCTGTGCATTGAATCTGAAAAGAAATTTCAAATCTGTAGAAAGCTGATGGTTATTTTAGGTACTTAAGGTGACAGCAAATTTGTCAAATTTAGAACAATCTCACTCAAAGGTGACAATGAACCTTGTTGTGGTTGTAGGAATCATACATGAACACGCTACGCATGAACATTTGCGTAGGGAGAAAAGGGGTTACTCTTCTTAAGTAGTGATTTATGCATAGTGTCATGGCAATATGTGGAGAGCTCTATATTGTGTGGCCTAAAATTATTTTATGCTATTACTGGATGTTAAGTGGCAGAGTTCTAAGTGGTACAATGCAGTGCTTCATTTTCTAACCCTGTCATCATCCTTCACTCTGATGAGCCTAAAAGTGCAGAAATATTAAAAGAATAATAGACACCTTACCATGCTGTCAACCACTGACTGAAAACAATGATGTTCCTAATGGTTTTATTATGCATGGGAACTCAGTATGAGTAGTAAACCATTCAGAACTTTGTTCCATCATTCAGTGAGAACATGGCAGCTCTATATCTGTACTCCATCTTGGCTCCATACTCAGATTTATCCTATTTTGATCCAAAGAGGATTACCTCACACTTATCTGCATTGATATCCATTTGCCAAACTTTTGTTCCATTACCTACTCTATCAATGTTTCTTTGCAATGGCATGCTCTCTTGTTACTTACTGAACCAACACACTTTTGTCATTGGCAAACTTGTGTGTGCGACTCTAATTCACGAATAAACCTGGTGAATAGATGAGACCCCAGCATAAATTCATGTCAAAATATTACGAGCCATATTTGAGTAATGCCCACGATACCTACTCTCTGAGCTAAAAGTTGGATTGTGCCGTCAATCAAGTGTAGGGGTCATAATTCATGATTTATCTACTTCGATTCAAGTTAAAGTAGGCAGCTTATACAATTTGTGCTCTCTCCGCATTTCTTTGATAGTGCATGCAGCTGAGTTGCCAACCTGCTGCATGCACAATTGGGGAGACTAAAAGCAGGTTAAGTTAGCCTTGTGTACCAGCTATAGTCAAGCTCTTAAACACAGTTTGTTCCCCTGAAAGAGAGGGTGCTTTGGAGAAATGAAGGCTAGAAAAAAAATGTCAAGGTTTGAAAATGAAGGAAAATGATTTACCGGTACAAGAAAAGGCTCTAGGTTTTAGTACTGTCTCTCGTACACTGTTAGAGACAGTAATCTTGGCAGTTCCCAAAATGGGAAGCAATCTTTCCAAGAGGCCAGGAGGCCACACGCCAGCCACTCCAAAAGGAGTGGGAGCTTGTTGCAAGGGGAATAAATGCCTAGGATCTGGTACCAAGTGCTGAAAGAAGTTTAATAGCTTCACATGTGTGGTCAAGGTAGATTGATGCATCTTTGAAACAACTCTCATATCCACCAAAGCTTGAGCCTCTCATACAATTCTGTCTTAACATTACCATCTGTCACCCAACAGAACCTAATGGCACTCAGAACACATGTCCAATATTCACATATTCCACCTCACCCACACACAACTTCCACTGATACCAGCTTCACTCCCACCTCTCATAGCCTAAAAAGGCGTCCAGCAATTCAGAGTATCACCCACGAAAGCACTTCCCAGTCCCTGATATTGTGCCTTCTCACTTGGAGGACAAGGTGACCCAAAACCCCAGGGGGAAGCAGCGGCGTTGGGAGCAGAGGTGAGAGTAGGAGAGGGGGGAGAGAGGGAGGAGGGTGGCATGTGGCACTATGACTCCATCAACTCAGCCCAATGATGAAGATAGTTCACCAAATCGCAGGGCAGGCTGCAAAAGATTGTTTGTCATCTGGTGTGGCTGAGGCCATCAAGGATGATAGCAAGTTATTTTCTTATGCCCTTCTCGACTTCCTGTTCAAACTCATCCTGGAATCTGGCATGACATAAGAGCTGCATGGACCTCCTGTTTTCCTCCCCACAGTAAGCTGTCTATCTGTTTTTATTCTTTCAGGTATCCAAGAACTGCCACCTCTCCAGCTGTTGCAGATTAGAGAGAGAGCAACACCAAACCAGTGATGAGGAAGAACCATTGGCTAATCTGGGCGAAATTCTCCCGAAACGGCGCGATGTCCGCCAACTGGCACCCAAAACGGCGCCAATCAGATGGGCATCGCGCTGCCCCAAAGGTGCGGAATGCTCCGCATCTTTGGGGGCCGAGCCCCAACATTGAGGGGCTAGGCCGACGCCGGAGGAATTTCCGCCCCGCCAGCTGGCGGAAACGGCCTTTGTTGCCCCGCCAGCTGGCGCGGGAATGACAACCCCGGGCGGCGCATGCGCAGGAGGGTCAGCGGTCGCTGACAGTTTCCCACGCATGCGCAGTGGAGGGAGTCTCTTCCGCCTCCGCCATGGTGGAGACCGTGGTGGAGGCGGAAGGGAAAGAGTGCCCCCATGGCACAGGCCCGCCCGCGGATCGGTGGGCCCCGATCGCGGGCCAGGCCACCGTGGGGGCACCCCCCGGGGCCAGATCGCCCCGCGCCCCCCACAGGACCCCGGATCCCACCCACGCCGCCTTGTCCCGCCGTTCAAAAGGTGGTTTAATCCACGCCGGCGGGACAGGCAATTTATCGGCGGGACTTCGGCCCATCCGGGCCGGAGAATCGAGCGGGGGGGCCCGCCAACCGGCGCGGCCCGATTCCCGCCCCCGCCGAATATCCGGTACCGGAGACTTCGGCAACTGGCGGGGGCGGGATTCACGGCAGTCCCCGGCGATTCTCCAACCCGGCGGGGGGTCGGAGAATGACGCCCCTGATGCTTTTAGCCATCAGCACAGGCACTGACACTCCAAGTATTTTAGTGACTAGTATAGAGTTGATATCATCAGTATCAGGACATGAGTCACGGTAGAACAGTGGTTAGAACTGTTGCTTCATAGCCCCAGGTTTGATTCCCGGCTTCTGTGCGGAGTCTGCACGTTCTTCCCGTGTCTGCGTGGGTTTCCTCTGGGTGCTCTGGTTTCCTCCCACAGTCCAAAGATGTGTAGGTTAGGTGGATTGGCCATGCTAAATTGTCCTTAATGTCCAAAATGGTTCGGTGGAGTTACTGGATTATGGGGATAGGGTGGACGTGTGTGCTTAATTAGGGTGCTCTTTCCAGGGGCAGGTGCAGACTCGATGGGCCAAATGGCCCCCTTCTGCACTGCAAATTCTATGGACATCTATGCCTATGAGTAGGCTACAGCCAAGTCAGAAAGAAAGGATTGTTCATCTGCCAACTCATCCAAGGGTGCGGACACAGGTGAGTTCTGTTGAAGAGGACTCATGTAAAGACATTGATGGGGCAGCAAACAGTTGAACATCGATGAACATGCACATTGAGATATTTGCCATATTGACAGGCCTGCAACAAAGTCTCCTGAGACAGTTGTGGACCAAGGAAGAGTCCAGCATCAATGTGGCAAAGGGCATCACGCAGCGTTTGGAGTCCATCCTTTCCTTTGTGGAAATGATAGCCAACTCCATGGCAGCACTGACAGACCCACTCACACTGCAGCATCTGGTTTATGGTGTTGTCACTCCCTTAGAGAAATAAAGGAGGCTGCTTAGGCAGAATCTTTACCATCTAAAGCAATGTTCGTCAAACTTTTTTTCCGGGCGCCCATTTTTACCAACCAGCCAACCTTCGGGACCCTACCCAGCCGACCTTCGCCACCCACGCTGGCCAACCTTCGTGACCCACGCCGGCCGGCCTTCGCGGCCCACGCCGGCTGACCTGCGCAACCCACCATTTTCTCTTATCTTGTTTGCTGCTGACAAAAATGGAGGAAATGGTTTTGGGTCCCTTTGGCCCTCGTACACGCTCCTCCAATTGAACCTGTTGGATGAAGGTGAAGCCTTCCTGTGTCGGAAAGTGTGGAGTCTCCATCTGTCCGAAGTTCTGCATTTTGTTCCTGTAGAATTTTATCAAATAAACCCCCCCCCCCGAACTTGTAAAAACAAATTTTAAAAAATGAATAAAATAAGTGAAAAAATGAATAAACCACCCCGAACATGTAAAACAAAAAGCTGCGACTGTTTTGAAGGCTGTCTGCAGCTGGCGTTATTAAAAGCCGGCTGCTGCGGCTGTTGCATGCAGATTTGCACGATCGGGACCGCCACGACGGACGGCTCCGCGACCCTCCCGACATCCGCCCGCGACCCACCTACGGGTCGCGCCCCCGAGTTTGACAATGCCTGATCTAAAGCTATGCTAACTGTTTATTAGTTATTATTGTTCAGATAATTAATGACCCAGATTTTGCAGTAGTAATGACAGCGAAATCTGTCAGCGATTGCCATCATTATTCCTCAGAAACTGACAGCGATTGTAGGAGTCAGGATGTACACAGTTAAAATGTGGAAATCCAGAGGTTACTGTCTGTGATTCAGCACTTCCTCACACGGTGCCCCATTGAAGTGCTCCCAGGTTACAATCAACTGGAAATCACTGAACTCTTGAGAACCTTTCCTTCTTTTATGCTATATTACTTTCACTGTAAAAACCCTTGACAAACTTAGCCCTTGTTGAATGAGGTGTGAATGAGGCTGAACATCTTCACTGACACTGAAAAACAAAATTTGTATTCGTGGAATGTTAAATTTCTCCATCATGTGAAAAAATTTCACATTTTAAACAAACCAAATAGTACCTTAATCCTATGTGTCAATCATTTACTTCTTTCTTTGTAAAATTTAATTATAACTGAAGGATGATCAATGCATTTCACTTCCTCGATTTTTGCTCAAATTTTGTGGGGAACTTTCTTTGAAGTCAGTGGCGAGCACCATAATTTTGCTGCTTTTTGCAAGATCAGGGTCAATAAGCTTAATGCTTAAAATAAATTATTTTACATTATATGCTGTTGAATTGAAGAGACTATTTGTTCTTTAGTGGCCAATGTCTCATTTGTCAGCTTTTTTTGGAATATGTGTCGCATATTAATCTATGTTCTTATGCTGCCATATAAATCTTTGTTTATTTCTCACAGTACTCTGGGATAAATAATATGTAGTTCTGTTTGCTTTAAGACCTTTTAGCTTGACTATTAGTTGTTTATATCAATAACCTGAATTTTGCCTGGTTTTCTTGTTTTGGTGGACGGGGTGGTTGAAAAAAGCACTTTATTCAGGTCTTTTCTTGTGAATACGATGATAAAATAATCATTCAGAATGTTTTCCAATTTATGCGCATAGAATCATTGACTAGGATCTTACAGCACAAGAGGAGATCATTCAGTCTCCCGTGTCAGTACCAGCTCCTTGTAAGACCTATTCCATTAGAGCCACTTCTCAGTTCCTTTCCCACATCATTGCAATTTCCTCCCCTTCACCTATTTATCCAATTCCCCTTTAAAAAGCAATATTTAATCTGCTCCCATCATTCTTTCAGGCCAACATTCCAGATCCTAATAATTCACTGAATAAAAATATTTTCCTCATTGACTGCTGGCTGTTTTGCCAATTATCTGAAATCTGTGTCTGCTGGTTACCAGGCCATCTGCCAGTGCAAACAATTTCATCTTACTTACCTTATCAAACCCTTCACAATTCCCAACATCAGAACCAGAATCACTAGTTTCAGGTCCTTTATAACGTTCTCACCTCTTCACTGACTGTTCTTTGTCTATTCTAAGATTGAAAGAATGTCAACTCTCATGTTTTGCCTCCGATGTTTCTGCACAGGGGTCTCATTGGCCCGCTGACCAAAATTTACTTGCTTTCTGTTTGATTCTATTTTGTCCCTGTGAATTCCTTCTACTTTGTTTCCACTAGATTTGTAAATGTATCCTGTTATATCAAAACAATACCGAGTCTTGGTTGGACCATACTTGGGGTTCTGTGAACAGTTCTGATCTCCATTATACAAAGAATTAGAGACACTGGAGGTAGCGCCAAAAGGATTACATAGGATATACGACACAGAAAAAGGCCATATGTCCCATTCAGTCCATGCTGACGTTTTTGCTCCACTCAAGCCTCCTCCCATCTTTCCTCAGGCAGAACAGTGGCAAATGGAATTTAACCCTTAAAAATGTGAGGTGATGCATTTTGGGAGGACTAACAGGACAAAGGAATACACAATGAATGACAGGCAGCTAGGAAGTACAGAGGACCAGAGGGGCCTTGGGGTGCATGTCCAAAGATCCCTGAAGGCAGCAGGACAGGTAGATAAGGTGGTTAAGAGGGCATATGGGATACTTGCTTTTATTAGCCGAGGCAGAGAATGTAAGAGCAGGGAGATTACGTTGGAGCTGTATAAAACGTGTGTTAGGCCACAGCTAGAGAACTGCATGCATTCTGGTCACCACGCTGTAGGAATTGTACTGGAAAAGGTGCAGGGGAGATTCACCAGGATGTTGCCTGTGCTGGAGCATTTCAGCTATGAACAGAGGCTTGTTAGGCTGTGGCTGTTCTCCTTAGAGCAGTGACCTAATTGAGGTGTAAAAAATTATGATGGAAATAGATAAGTTGATTGGAAGAAACCTTTCCCTTTAGTAGAGGGGTCAATTACCAGGGTGTACAGGTTTAAGGTAAGTGACAGGAGATTCAGAGGGGATTTGAGGAAAACCTTTTTCACCCCAGCAGTGGTGGAATCTGGAATTCACTCCCTGAAAGTTTGCGAGAGGCAGGAAACCTCACAGAATTTAAGAAGCATTTAGGTGTGCAGTTGAAACACCTTAGCATACAAGGTTATGGACTAAGTGCTAGAAAATGGGATTAAAATGGATAGATGTTTGATGGCCGGCACAGACATGATGCGACAAAGGGCCTCTTCCTGTACTGTAAAACTCTATGACTCATCTAAATCTACCATCATCCGTATAAGAACATAAGAACATAAGAACTAGGAGCAGGAGTAGGCATCTGGCCCCTCGAGCCTGCTCCGCCATTCAATGAGATCATGGCTGATCTTTTGTGGACTCAGCTCCACTTTCTGGCCCGAACACCATAACCCTTAATCCCTTTATTCTACAAAAAACTATCTATCTTTATCTTTAAAACATTTAATAAAAGAGCCTCAACTGCTTCACTGGGCAAGGAATGCCATAGATCCAAAACCCTTTGGGTGAAGAAGTTCCTCCTAAACTCAGTCCTAAATCTACTTCCCCTTATTTTGAGGCTATGCCCCCTAGTTCTGCTTTCACCCGGCAGTGGAAACAACCTGCCCGCATCTATCCTATCTGTTCCCTTCATATTCTTATATGTTTCTGTAAGATCCCCCCTCACCCTACTAAATTCCAACGAGTACAGTCCCAGTCTACTCAACCTCTCCTCGTAATCCAACCCCTTCAGCTCTGGGATTAACCTAGTGAATCTCCTCTGCACACCCTCCAGCGCCAGTACGTCCTTTCTCAGGTAAAGAGACCAAAATTGAACACAATACTCCAGGTGTGGCCTCAGTAACACCTTATACAATTTCAGCATAACCTCCCTAATCTTAAACTCCATCCTTCTAGCAATGCAGTACAAAATTCCATTTGCCTTCTTAATCACCTGTTGCACCTGTAAACCAACTTTTTGCTACTCATGCACTAGCACACCCAGGTCTCTCTGCACAGCAGCATGTTTTAATATTTTATCATATGAATAATAATCCCTTTTGCTGTTATTCCTACCAAAATGGATAACCTCACATTTGTCAACATTGTATTCCATCTGCCAGACCCTAGCCCATTCACTTAGCCTATCCAAATCCCTCTGCAGACTTCCAGTATCCTCTGCACGTTTTGCTTTACCACGCATCTCAGTGTCATCTGCAAACTTGGACACATTGCCCTTGGTCCCCAACTCCAAATCATCTATGTAAATTGTGAACAATTGTGGGCCCAACACTGATCCCTGAGGGACACCACTAGCTACTGATTGCAAACCAGAGAAACACCCATTAATCCCCACTCTTTGCTTTCTATTAATTAACCAATCCTCTATCCATGCTACTACTTTACCCTTAATGCCATGTATCTTTATCTTATGCAGCAATCTTTTGTGTGGCACCTTGTCAAAGGCTTTCTGGAAATCCAAATATACCACATCCATTGGCTCCCCATTATCTACCGCACTGGTAATGTCCTCAGAAAATTCCACTCAATTAGTTAGGCACAACCTGCCCTTAATGAACCCATGCTGCGTCTGCCCAATGGGACAATTTCCATCCAGATGCCTCGCTATTTCTTCCTTGATGATAGATTCCAGCATCTTCCCTACTACCGAAGTTAAGCTCACTGGCCTATAATTACCCGCTTTCTGCCTACCTCCTTTTTTAAACAGTGGTGTCATGTTTGCTAATTTCCAATCTGCCAGGACCACCCCAGAGTCTAGTGAATTTTGGTAAATTATCACTAGTGCATTTGTTCCACTCTCCCTCATTTGGGTACGTTATTTATCTCAATATCATCTGTACAATTCACTTGAAACATTCCCTGTAGTAGCGAGTTTCACATTCTCTCCACTCTTGGTGAAACCATTCTCTGTTTATCCACTTGATTGAAATCTTTCATAATTGTAAAAACCTCTATTTGGGGCTCTTTTCTCAACAAAATATGTGACTGAGAGATGACATGATAGGTTACGATTATGAAAGGATTTGATAGGGTCGACGTAGCAAAGATATTCCTTTGGGAGAGCAGAACAAGGGCCATAAATAAAGACAATCACAGTCATCAATTAATCCATGAGGGAACTCAGAGAGTGGTTACAATATGAAATTCTCTACCTCAAGATGTATTTGAGGCAACAAGCTTAGATGCACCAAAGTGAAACTTTTACAAGCACAGGAGAGGGAAATGAACAGAAGGATATGTTGATGGGGTTGAATGAAGTATGGTGGGAGGGGGCTCATTGAGCATTGGCAAGACCCTGTTGTAACATTTGGCCTGTTTCTGTGCTCTAAATACTATGGGTGGCATTTTCCAGCCCTCCTGTGCCATGTTTATCGGCAGCGGAGGCGATTTGCCATTGGTTGTCGGTGGGATCTTCTGGTCCCGCTGATGCCTATGGCATTTTGCGTGGCTTGCCCATCCTGCCACCGGAGGGCTGACTTCTGCAGGACTGGGAGATCCCACAGGCAGGAAGGGCCAGAAAATACCACCCTTAGTAGGTATTTCTTGTGCTTGACGGATAGCCTGTAACATACCCAGCACAGTAGCACAAGTGGCTCACACTGTGGCTTCACAGCGCCAGGTTCCCAGGTTCAATTCCCCGCTGGGTCACTGTTGTGCGGAGTCTGCACATTCTCCCCGTTTCTGCGTGGGTTTCCTCCGGGTGCTCCGGTTTCCTCCCGCAGTTCAAAGACATGCAGGTTAGGTGGATTGGCCATGATAAATTGCCCTTCGTGACCAAAATGGTTAGGAGGGGTTATTGGGTTAAGGGGACAGGGTGGAAGTGAGGGCTTAAATGGGTCGGTGCAGATTTGATGGGCCGAATGGCCTCCTTCTGCACTGGATGTGCTATGTCCTATGTTGGACGCACAATGTTAAATGGGACATTTTCACATCCACAGTGTAAATACATCTAATTTAGTCATCAAAATTGTTGGAGAATTTGTTTAATAAGTTAAATAAGTCCACACCTGCCACTATCTATAATCGCTGAGTAGTTTGGCAATCATTTTTGCAACTGGGCTCTTGGACAACTGGAATGACAGAATAGCTTGCACAATTGCTTTGTTTAACAGCACTGCTGTTAGATGTAAATTGAACAAAAACGTCTACCATGACAAAAATGATCATGTTGAAATGCAGCTACTCCACTGTGGATTGATTAAATCAACTTTCAATTTGATGCAGCTTCTGTATAACTGGAACAAATATCATATTATCATTTAACAGTCAGAGAAATATCAAAGTGAGGGCCATATGAGATGTTGGAAGAGGCAAATGTGATTGATTCTTTCAACAGCAGTTACTGTGCACTACTTATTACATTTTAATAACTCTTGTTGTATTTGGCCATTGTCTATAAAGTAAGGCACTTCCTCATCTCTACAGCTTTCCAGGCATGTAATTTTGATCTTGATGGTTAAATGCATGATGAATAATTCATGATAGGATTCCCTATGTGCTTTACATTTATATTTAAAACTATGGAATAAGTCTGTTTTTTATATTGAATAATTATTTTCCTTTGATAATGCTTTTCAGATTGTACAAGCAAGAGGCGTGTTCTCCAATCCATTTCAATAACTTTTGACAAAAATATTGATTTCTGAAGGATTTTATAAATAAGCTATTTTATCAAGTGCTTCAAATCTGTTTGCATGCCAGATTTGTGCATGATATCTATCTTAGATAAGCAATATTATCACATTGTGCGATGTAGGGAAAAGTCACACAGCAAGATTTAAAAAATTCACGGTTAACCTTAAACTGCTGAAATGCTTTGAAATAAAAAGCATCATTCAATGAACATCGGCAGTCCACACTAATCAAAGATTGAATTATTTTTGACATTAAAACAAAATGAAAAATCAATTCATCGTGAACCCAAAACTTTCAATATCCGTTGTTCAGTGGGCTTTTTCATTTTTACCATCACATATGACCTCAGATTGACATCCATACATTCTCCTGGCGCCATGCCCCAAGTATTAATCCTTTCCACATAATGGTGAGTGATATGCAAGCTATTAAATGTACTTATATTGTGTTTTGCTTGACTGCCTTTTTAAACCTTCAGTGTTAAACCATTCACCTTCAAGGATATTTCCTTCAGCTATCGTAGCAGGCATACATCTTAAAATAAATTTAAAAGTGAATAAATTGTTCAGTATTGTGATGGATTTTGTTTTGGATTGCAACACATCACAACTGTATGATTTATATTACAATTATTATGTGTCCTTTAAATGATTATTTTTTAATATCTTGCACTTATAGAATGCTGACATTTGTTAAAATCACCATCTTATCTACACTGAAAATGTGCAACTTTGGAGAATAGAACAATTCCTGCCATTTTCTATCTGAATATAAAATGGACAGGTAAACCACAATCCATATTTTCTTCAGTAAATAATGAGAGCTGGTCCTGATGATAGAAGCAACATATTTTATGGTCGCTGTTTCTAAAAACCTTTTGAAACCTTATTTTGGAACCTCTCAACAATTCTGATAGAAATAACAAAGATAATGGGCGAAATTCTCCTACCCGCCCCGCCACATTTCTGCCCCGACCGGCCGGCGGGAGTCTCCGTAACACCGGCCGGTCAATGGGGTTTCCCATTGTGGGGCAGCCCCACGCCGTCGGGAAACCCCCGGGCGCCGGCAAAACGGAGACTCCCGCCGGCGGAGAATGACGCCCAATATTCCTCCGAAATTTACAATGCAGCTAATTCATAAGAACCAGTCAAAATCTCATCCCTTCCTCTGGCTCTTAAGGTAGGAGGTTAATTTCTTGCTATGCATTTGGGCACATGGGTTCTTGAATTGTAAATTGGTCTCCTTGCCTCATTAACATTGAACAAGTGAGCAACCAATGCTGCTCAATGCTACCAATAGCTCGCCTATTTGATGGCCTGAAAATGTCTTCTAATCAAATAGGACATGTACTTCAGCTACTGAATGCTGAAATCTTGTAAGGACAATTCAGATATGCCTGATACAGTTACTGTGAGGGCTCCCAAATTGTCAGATGCTGCACTGAGGACGTGATAGAGATTGTCCACCAGAGGAATGATGTGCTGATCCTACTTGGGGTTAAGATCATAAGACAATAAGATATAGGAGCAGAATTAGACCTTTCAGCCCACCGAGTCTGCTCCACCATTCAATCATGTCTGATATGTTTCTCATCCCCATTCTCCTGCCTTCCCCCCATAACCCCCAATCCTCTTATTAATTAAGAACCTATCTCTCTCTGTTGTAAAGACACTCAGTGATGTGGTCTCCACAGCCTTCTGCAGCAAAGAGTTCCACAGATTCACCACCCTCTGGCTGAAGAAATTCCTACTCATCTCAGTTTTAAAGGATCGTACCTTCAGTTCTAGTTTTTACTACTAGTCCAAACATCCTCTCCACGTCCATTCTATCCAGGCCTCTCAGTATCCTATAAGCTTTAATAAGATCCCCCCTCATCCTTCTGAACTCCAATGAGTACAGACCCACAGTCCTCAACCGCCCCTCACATGACAAGCTCTTCATTCCAGGAATTATTCTTGTGAACCTCCTCTGGGTTGGGGAGGTGCAGGGTGAGGAGGGAGGGGAACCAGTCGTGTGACAATTTAGGTCCATGTTATCTATGGCTCGGTTTTCAAGTATTTGCCACAATAACAGAGCTTGATAAGGCAAAGGCAGCTGATACATTTATGCATTCCTGAGAAATAACACAAAAAAGACTTGTCAGAAAAATGTGGTAGATGTTTATGGCAGCGATTGGAAGAACTGGGCCTATATTCAACTTTGGAGCGATTTCCTGAACAAAAGTCCTGAATTTACACATTGTTGTTAGGAGAGGATTTTAGTAGCACTAACTGCTGCGGTAAAGAATGTTGGTAAAGAAGGAGAATGCAATTTCTTCTGTGTGGTATTGTTTGATTTTTCCCTATAAATGCCTGCACTCTAAATAGGTGGTAAACTCTGCTAAATTGATAACATTGGTATTGATCTTCTCCATTCTGTGAGACGAATAACACATCTGACTTATCTCAAGAATTTGACAGAGATCTCCATTTGTAGCCGTGGAAAAAAAACAATCCCCAAACTCTGGAGGTAATTTTGCCTTCAGGCAATAATGAAAAACGGGTAATTCTGAATTAGAGGCCCATTTTGCATTGACTTTAAGGGGGAAAAAAATTAGGAGCAATGTGGAAAATCGGATTTACAGTATAAGCATGTTCAAAATGAGCCCCGATTGTATCTGTGCATATCTAAACTGTAAATTGTAACTTAGGTAAAAGTTTGTTTCGAGTACAGAATACATTGAGAGGTTGAAATTCTGTTGATAAAGTACTTGCTCAGTGGTCTATTTATATTTCTGTCTTATTATAGTTACTTTCAGGTGTCTCTGTGGTTGTGCAATATTTCTATTGTTCTTTTATCTCCAAAGTTATTGCCTTCAATTCTCATCTATTTTTCCCCTTTTTCTGTCATGTGTAGGCAGAAGTATCAATTGTGTGGAATATTTTGGTCATTTCTTTGCAAGAATGAGGGCTGCAGTTAGGCAAATAGATTGATGTTGACATATATAGGTTATGAGTTAGAATATCTGACCAATGCAGTGTAGACAGAAATAAACTGACTCCACAATCAAACTCATGAGTGGAATGTTTCTGGGGACTTCCTAAAGATGCACAAAATAATAGGATGAAGGAGTTGAACCATATGTGCTGAGAAATAATATTTAGTGTGCCAAAACTGTAATCTGGTATGAAGATAATAATTTGATAAAGTCTATGGTTGTGAGGGCGAACAAGATGCTGTCTGATGCATTACCCTCAAAAGAACAAGGCACTAAAGGTGCTTAAAAAAAAACACTTTATACAACAGCTGTGGATTGGCTGTGATAACTTAGCGTGATGCCACCTTTTAATTTACACATTTCACCATTGCGAGCAGCACATGGCCAATTTCACACTGCTATGATCTGCTGTCGAGCCAAATAAAGGGGAAAAAAAACAAGGTTTAAACTGCATCTTATGTAACCATTTCTAAAGTTAATATTGCGTAAAAATATTGTGGAAATAATGAAGACTGCAATGGCCATTTGTTTATTTTATTTTCCTTTATTGAGCAAGCGTTTTCACAAATCTTAACAGGTAGGTTTTTTTTAACTTGCTCTCAGTTGTGAGCAATGATGGCAGGGCTACATTTATTGTCCATTCCTAACTGTCCTGAAAAGATTATGCTAGGATTTCCCCTTGAACCATTGTAGTCTAATCTATTAGTGGTATTTCCGCAAGGGTGGATAGCAACATCAGGATATTGACCCAGTAACAATGTTAGAGCCAAGATGTAGGGCGCGATTCAGTGGTGAAAAGTTAAAGTCCGCTTTTCGGTGGTTTTGGCAGGGTGCTTCTCGGCGGCTGCAGTGCCGAAATTCACTCTGCCAATCACCGGCACTTTGCCGGGTTTCTGGGCCTTAGGGGGCGATGCACGATCAATGACCACTAAAGCGAGGTTGTAGTCCAACTGAAGGCTTTAATAAGCTAGATGTTTCCCCCAGCAGCTTAGGCACAGAATGAAGGCTGCTGGGGCGGCTTGGACTCTTATACCCCGCCTAGCAGGGCGGAGCTACCATACATCCTGACCAATAGAAAGCATACAGTTTCCACCAATGGTGCTCCAGCCTATCAGGTACCGTAATACCTCTAATACCACAGGGGGGTTTCTCCCTGCTGAGTTCACACTTTAGTTGATTTATTGCTGGCGACTGAGCTTGTCAGCAGGAGCGGCTATTTGAAGGTTGGGACGCCATTTTTAACGACAGCCCCGATCTCGCCCCCCCCCCACACTTTCAGCTTCCCCCACTTTATTTATTTATTTTTTTTTAAATAAAAATTTTTAAAGTACCCAATTCATTTTTTCCAATTAAGGGGCAATTTAACGTGGTCAATCCGCCTACACTGCACATCTTTGGGTTGTGGGGGCGAAAACCACACAAACACGGGGAGAATGTGCAAACTCCACACGGACAGTGACCCAGAGCCGGGATCGAACCTGGGACCTCAAGGCCGTGAGGCAGCAGGGCTAACCCACAGTGCCACCGTGTTGCCCCTCCCCCACTTTATTAACGCTTCCCCTTCACCTAGCACCTGGCAGCGCATCCACACATGACAGTGCCACCTGGGCACCCTGGAAATGCCAGAGTGGCACTGCCAAGATTCCCAATTGCCAGGGAGAGTGGCAGGGTATCACTCTGCCCCAATCATCCGGGGGTTTCTAATAGCCTCAAGACCCCCAGTGTGCTGCCATGCCTGGTCCACATTTGTGGAAACCAGTGCAAAACGCACCCTGGCAAGGTCTCGCAGGCGTAACCATTGGCTCCCGTGTGCCGGGTGCATACGGTGTCCGGGTATTTAAATGAGCTTAATCCAGATCACGCTGGGCGGAGCAAGTCAGGTAACTCGCAATTGGCCTGGTGCCAGGTGTGGAGCACGATTTGGAGCCCTTGCGAGATTCACTCATTGCGCTGGGCTCTGCATCTATCGCAACGCAGTGGCTGAATTGCACCCCTAGTTTCAAATCAGAATGGTATGTTTCCTGAGTGGTATGAGGGGCTGATAGTATCCCACAATATTGCTGCTCTGATCGTTCTTTGGGATAGAGATCACAAGGGAGGAGAATTGTTGTTGATGTAATCTCAGGGCTGGATTTTACAGCCTTCCACTTTGAGATAAAATGGGTGGATAGCTGCTGCTTTCTCATCCTCCTTCAACTTGTCTCCCATATTATAATGGTTAGGGAAGCCATCAGGCAGTCCATCGACTGAAGCCCAAAAATAGCCACTTGTGGGCTAATTCCGCTTCTGCCACACTGAAAGACAGAAGCAAGGCAGGCAGCACACGAGCTTTAACTGTGAGGGATGCTTTCCGGTAGGAAGGGGTTTATTTCCTTCGGAGGTGTGCCTGGTGCCCATCATAGTCTTGAAGCCTCCCCGCTTGGCCTAAATCCCAATCTCCATTCCACCGCTGTGGTTAGCCAGACAGGCTGGTATGTAATCTCTACCTGAAATCTGGGATCCCTGACACTACTTTGGGCCTGCTTGTAGTCCCAGCAGTGGCCCCATCTCAATCCTGACACTGCTGGGACTACAAAGCTGCTGATTAATCAGAATGGCAGCGGATCTTGGCTGGGATTCTCCCCTACCCGGCAGGGCGGGGGGCCCCGGCGGGATGGAGTGCCGGGAACCACTCCGGCGTCGGGCTGTCCCAAAGGTGAGGATTTCTCCACACCTTTAGGGGCCAAGCCCTCACCGTGAGGGGCAAGGCGTGCGCTGGAGTGGTTTCCGCTCCACCGGCTGGCGTGGAAGGCCTTTGGCGCCATGCTAGCCGGGGCCGAAAGGACTTCACCGGCTGGCGGAAGTCCGCGCATGCATGGGAGCGTCAGCGGTTGCTGACGTCATCCCCGCGCATGCGTGGGGTGGGGGGTTGCTCTTACGCATCGGCCATGGTGAAGGCTGTGGCCGAGGTGGAGGGAAAAGAGTGCCCCCATGCACAGGCCCGCCCGCGGATTGGTGGGCCCCGATCACGGGCCAGGCCACCGTGGGGGCACCCCCCGGGGCCAGATCGCCCCGCCCGCCCCCCCCCCCCACCAGGACCCCGGAGCCCGCCCGTGCCGCCTAGTCCCGCTGGTAAGAGAGGTGGTTTGATTCTCGCTGGTGGGACAGGCATTCCAGCAGCGGGACTTCGGCCCATCGCGGGCCGGCGAATCGCCGGGGGGGGGGGCCCACCGACCGACGCAGCGCGATTCCTGCCCCCGCCGAATACCGTGCCGGAGAATTCGGCAACCGGTGGGGGCGGGATTCATGCCAGCCCCCGGCGATTCTCCGACCCGGCAGAGAGTCGGAGAATCCCGCCCCTTGTCTTGTTTTATGATCTAGGATGACTGACTCCATGGCCGGGATTCTCCAATCCCGTGGACCGGCATGAAAAGCGGCGCGAGCCACTCCGGCATCAACGGACCTCAAGTGGCAGGTATCCACCCTTCCTAGGGGGATAGTACTGCGCCGGAGTGGTTTCCGCAGCTCCGGTACCCGAAAGCCGGCGCGCCGGGCGCGAGTCTTCGCATGCCTGTGGGTTCCCACCTCCGCGCGGCTCTCCGCAGAACTACACCCTCCATGGAACTAGCCCACCCACTGATCGATAGGCCTCGATCGCGGGCCAGGCCATCGCGGAGCCCCCCCACTGGGATTGGATCCCCCCCGCCCCTCTACCAGGACGGCCCCGCAGCCAGATCTCCGAGGCCTGCCAGGTGGAACCATACGTAACCCACACCAATGGGGCTCAGCCGAACTCGGTGGGCACTCGCCCCGTCGAGGCCCGGAGAATCGATGGGGGGAGGTGACTGTCAACGGCCCCAAACCGGCGCGACGGCGATCCCACGGACGCCCGAGAATCGGCGGCGAAGAATCGGCGGTGCCCGATTCGCATGTCCCCCCCACCCCAGCAATTCTCCGACCCGCTGCTGGGTTGGAGAATCCTGGCCCATTATTGTAAAGGATCTTTATTGCTCACACAATTTTTGAACATGAACATACAACTATAATGCATTTGCAGCCTTGTTACAATCCTCTCTGGCATGTGCTATCTGACCTTTGTCCCCCAGGTCAGGTGACCCTATGTAGGACAGTCTATCATAGTGTACCGAATATTGAGTCTACGACCACAATCAACTCAGTATCATGGCATTTCCCTTTTTAAGCATGAAACTTTCAATTTGTTTCTGTTCGAACAAAATAGGCTGCGAGAATAGCCTACTCAAGTACACAAAGTCTATTATTTATTCTTCGCATCAGTTTTAATTGGACTGTTTTGTCTTTTACTCTTCTCTGTATCTTCAATACACCATGCAGTCACTACAGGGTTTAATCTTTTGGTATTCATTCAGCTTCTGAGGTGTTCTACAGAACAGTGAAGCAGATGTTTCAAGGGTTAGAGGGTGTGGAACCCAGGGGGGCGGGGGTATCAGTCTCCGGAGGGGGGCTCCACGTCAGTCAGGCCCGCGATCAGGGGTCACCGATCGGTGGGAGCACACGATCTGGGGGGGGGGCCTAACCTCTTCCACGCTGGCCCACTGTGTGGATGTTGCGCGGCACCAGCGCGCAAGTGGCAAGCCGCGCGCATGCATGGACCCATGGCGAGCAGTGCAGGGCCGCATACGGCAGCTGGAGCATCACGGAGCACCCCGGCGCCATGCTGGCCCCCTGTGGGCTGCAGAATCACTGGGCCAAGAGGCCCTTTGACGCCGGCGTGAATCACTCCCACTTTTACGCCGGCATCAACGCTTTGCTGTTTTTGGAGAATCCTGGCCATTACTTCAGCATCCTCTATTTCTCATGGATAATGTACCTATGATTTCATCTCAAGTACAGAGGTCTACAAAAAACTACCCATTGATGGCAAAGATGATACACTAGGTCCAAAAATGAACGTCAGATTTTCATTGTAAAGAAACAGACTTCAGGCCCTAAATCACACAAAAACTTGCATTGACACTTCAGAATAAAGTTCTATTATGGGGAAACTGAGTGATTATTCCTCCGTGCTTGCGTAGTAAAGTCCTTGACCAACTGTATGAGGGACATCATGGTGTGTAAGGATGAAGAAACTGACATGCAGTTATTTTTGGTGTCCAGGATTAGATGCTCAAATCAAAGAGAAAGTGGGGCGATGTCAGTCCTGTGCAAAACTAATGTTTGTATGATTTGGTAGTCCGGAGCAGGTCGTAAGTGGTAATTGTACTCAGTTCACTTTGAAGGAGTTTGAGGACCACCTAAGAGGGAATGGTATACAGCAATTAAAGTCATCTCCGTACCATCCTGCAACAAATGGGTTGGCTGAATGTTTTGCTCAATCATTAAAATATTCCATCGAGGTATCGAAGGACCAATGTACATTGGAAGAGTAAACACATTTTTAATGTCTTCCTGGAACAACATACACGCAATAACAAAGAGTTCACCAGCAATGCTGCTGTTCAGAAAGAAACTGCGAACACAGTTTAATTTATTACTACCACCTGACACTTCAGATATTGTCAAATGACAAGACAAGCACAGATCACTAGGAGAGAACAGGGGCGTCATTCTCCGACCCCCCGCCGGGTCGGAGAATGGGCCGTTGGCCGCCGTGAATCCCGCCCCCGCCCCCGCCGAAGTCTCCGAAGGGAGAAAAGTCGGCGGGGCGTTAATGGCGCCGCTTCCGCGGAGAATGTCACGGGTCTGCGCAAGGCAGCCGATTTTCGGCCTGCCGATATTCTCCCTTCCGGATGGGCCGAAGTCCCGTCGACGTGATGACCGTTCACGTCGACGTGAATCAAACCTCCTTTTCATCGGCGTGACCCGGTGCTCCAGGCTCACGCCGACCAGCGAGGAGGTGAGTGACGGCCTGGGGGGTTGGCTCTGGGCAGGAAATGGCGTGGCCGCAGACTGATTGCGTGAGGAGAGGTGTGTCTCGGCTTGTGTGTGTGTGCGGCGGGGGGGGGGGGGTGGTTAGAGTAGGCTGGGCTCCGGGGGAGTGCCGGAGGGGGTCCGTGCCGGGGTGGAGGTTGGGGGTTGTGGAGGGGGTCCGTGCCGGGGTGGAGGTTGGGGGGGGGGTCCGTGCTGGGGTGGAGATTGGGGGTTGGGGAGGGGGTCCGTGCCGGGGTGGAGGTTGGGGAGGGGGTCCGTGTCGGGGTGGAGGTTGGGGGAGGGGTCCGTGCTGGGGTGGAGGTTGGGGAGGGGGTCCGTGCCGGGGTGGAGGTTGGGGGGGGGTGTCCGTGCCGGGGTGGAGGTTGGGGGGGGGGTCCGTGCTGGGGTGGAGGTTGGGGGTTGGGGAGGGGGTCCGTGCCGGGGTGGAGGTTGGGGAGGGGGTCCGTGTCGGGGTGGAGGTTGGGGGAGGGGTCCGTGCTGGGGTGGAGGTTGGGGAGGGGGTCCGTGCCGGGGTGGAGGTTGGGGGGGGGGTCCGTGCTGGGGTGGAGGTTGGGGAGGGGGTCCGTGCCGGGGTGGAGGTTGGGGAGGGGGTCCGTGCCGGGGTGGAGGTTGGGGAGGGGGTCCGTGCCGGGGTGGAGGTTGGGGGGGGGTCCGTGCTGGGGTGGAGGTTGGGGAGGGGGTCCGTGCCGGGGTGGAGGTTGGGGAGGGGGTCCGTGCTGGGGTGGAGGTTGGGGGTTGGGGAGGGGGTCCGTGCCGGGGTGGGTGATGGGAGGGCAAATGAGTTGGTCCACCTGGCCAGGTGCCAGCCTCTAACAGTTGGACCCATGCGGTCCATGCCATCTGGCTGGGGGGAGGAGGGGATATGGGCAATGATGACATGTCGTCGTTCCCCTCCCCCCCCACCAGGCCGTCATGTTTTCAGACCATCCAGCGATGTTGGCCGCCGTGGTGGCAGCCGCTCATGTCTATGTTGCCCTGGATGAGGAGGAGGAGGAGGAGGAGGAGGAGCGTGCCAGAGAGGCGGCGCAGGCTGCCGCAGAGGGAAAGGCGGCAGCCGCCCAGGCTGGAGGGACACCTGACCGACAGGACGAGGAGGGGGAGGAGGACGTCGTGGCCCCACGGCAACGGAGGCACCCGAGGGCGCCCCGTGTGTAACGGCCCCGGCAGTCATACCAGGACCTCACGGACCGGGAATGCAGGAGGAGACTCCGGATGAGCTGGGAAACCGTGGCACACATCTGCCACCTGCTGGCACACCTGTCACCGCGTGGCACTGGCGGGGGACACCCTTGTGGTGTTGGGTGCTCTGGTGCACAGATGAGCCAACACAGTTGTATGTGGTACAACTCTATTTTATTATAACTCTTATAATACAGTTCGTTCTGGATACTCTGCACGTGCTGTCTCCCTGAGTGTGTTTGGCAATAGATGTGTCCTGGTTCTCCTCTGCAGCTCTTACTGACCACCAGGGGTCGTGTCTGTGCTTTTATATCTTTCTGTCATTGGTTGTGGTGTTGTGTGTTCTGATTTGTCTGTTGGTGTGTCTATCATGATGTGTGTGTTTGAATATCATGACATCCCCCCTTTTTACAAAGACAAGTGCCTACGTGGTTATAAATATAATTGTGTCGTGAGTGCATCTAAGAGTGTGCATTTGTGTTGTGTACAGCGTGTGTTTATGACGTAACTATTTACATGGGGCGATGTCGGGTGCATCACACTAACAAGGTTGTACCATAACAAAACTTGGATGCGAGAGAAAAAAAAAACTTGAACATTGGTCCGGTCAGACGATATCTGGAACAATAAACAACAACAGGTTATAATACAGAAGTGTTTGACTTTTTGAACGTATTAACAGCGTTATAAGTCCAGTCTAATGGGTGACCGCCTCAAGAATGGGCTGGTCCTCAAGCCGGTTCAGCTGTGGAGATTTGGGGTCACACTGGTTCACCTTGGACTGTTGGAGGTGATGCTGTTGCCGAAGTCTCTACTTTACCATTTGTTGTACTTCATGCAGTGCTTGGTTTTTTTCATTCTTGCAAATATAACATTCAACATCTTTGTTAGTGGTGCCCTGGCTGTGGTTTGGTTCTGGTGGCGATGGAAGGGGCATGATCCGTGGCATCTCCACGAAGTCATCCTTGGGAACCAGTGGAGGATCCGGCGTGTGCGTACGGTGCAGTTGCGAGCGTGGAAGGCGGCACAAAGCCCGCTGATTGCGCCTACGCACCAATCCATCCGCCCTGCATGCCAGGAACAAGGTGGAGTCTGTTTTCTTTTTATGTTTGTGGTGGACGGCATCTTGTAGCCGATGGGTCGTTGCCATCGAAGTAGCACCATCACTAATATCATGCAAGGCGATGACTGTGCCAGATGTAGAAGTTGGCCAAGACCGTGTACGCTGGTTCCGGCCTTCTGCTGTGCCGGAAGGGCGACTCCGCAGAGAAACGTCGAAGCATGTCGCCTTGGAGAGAGAATTGTTGCTCGCATCAACGTCTGGCGATGGCGCGAATTGGTGTGTCCATCTTGGACCGCCGGTGCTGGTTGCCACTGCCAACCCAGTGGGACTGCCACGCGATCCATTCCCTGTCGCCGTGGCATCTGCCGTCACCCTGAGCGTGCCATCACCGAGGCCGCGACACCGCCCATCCGGAGCAAGGTCTGGCGTGCGCAAATCAGAGTCGGCGCTTGGCTGCTCCCCATCTGGAGTCCGGTCTGCCTTCCGCCGATGCCCCCCGTCCGGAGTCCCAACAGGTTCACTGGAGGCAGCCGAGATTCCCTGAAGCTGCACTTCTGGAGTCGGAACATGCAGGAATGCACCAACCAGTGGAGAGGCTCGAGCCATCGAGGGTGGAAGCGGTGCGCCGCCACCGCAGTCGTCATTGGACCCACCGTGATCGTTGAGTGCCTCGGTACGCACTAGGCGAGGTCTGTCACCTTGCACCTTTTGCATGGGAAGTGGGATGCTGTCGTCACTCGTCTCACATCCCGTGGATAGATCGTCATTAGCAGCTTGCTGTTCACGAGGGTTGGGTAAATTGTCAGAGTTTTCATCTGGTGGTGCACACCATGTCGGTGGACTGTCATTGTCTTGCCATTGTCCTTCATTTGGGCTTTTCTTCTTTGGAACTTTAAATCTTCCCCCAGACATTGCAGAACCTTGTTTATTACCCCCAAATTCTCCCATATGTATGGTCTCGAATATAGGATCCACTGTTTCTATCGACATTGTACCATTTTCCAAAGAACATTCCGTTTCACTTTTCTTCTCAGGTACCTCATATGTAACTTTGTTTAATGTACATGCCTTCATGGTCTCTGGGTCTGATTTTGCTGGGACTGGCATGGTCACAGTCTCTCTTTTACTGTTCTCAATTGCCCACATTATACTCCCCATACATAACTGCTTAATCACTGGGGTTAGTGTGGTACAATGGACAATCGGGTCGACCTTATCTGCATCTTCACCATTAGTGGAAAGCACACTTGGTTCACTTGAAACTGCTGTGGGTTTTAAATTCGTTATCTGGCTACTCGATGTCGGTGTCCTCAGGATTCTTGCTCCAATGTTCTGCTCAATAATCAGTGGAGTGTGTATAGGTTCAATGCAATTAATGTTCCCCTCCAGGTTTGAAGAGTCATTACTGACTAACTGCTGGTCTCCGAAGTTGGGATTTTGCGGCATTGTGTTGAAGGGAGACATTTGTCCCTGCTGTAGATATGATTTAGGTTGTGTTATTTCCATTACCTGAGGATCAATGTCTTGTCCATTTTTTCGATCCGTACTAAAACACTGGCAATTCTCAGTCTGCTCCTTGCAAGTTAAACATTCAATTAATTTCGTTAGCAAATCCTCAGCATCCTTCTGTGGCCGTGCAGCATTATTAATCTCTGTCCGGCTACAATGATCCTGAAGGTCAGCGCATAAACCTTTTTTCTTCGGGCTTGGACGAGGCGATTCCTTTGGCTTGTCTTCAGTTGGGCTTGAACAGTCTTCAGCGCTGTGCCCTTTATTGTAGCATGAGAGACCGTCATGGTCATGCTGCTGTGTAGTGGAGCATGGTAGGCTGTTATAGCCTTCTTGCTGTTCACGGGAGCATGGCAGACTTGCATCGTCTGCCGCTGGTTGGTCAGGAGAGGTTGCTAGACCCTCATGGTCTTGTTCCTGCAAGGACTGCGCTCTGGAGTCTTGCGTTCCTTCCATCGTGGAGTCTGTCCACGAGCTCTCTGTGGAGGCTTGTGACACTGGAGTCACTTCTTGTTCGTGCAAGGACTGCGCTCTGGAGTCTTGCGTTGCTTCTATCGTGGAGGCTGTCCACGAGCTCTCTGTGGAGGCTTGTGACACTGGAGTCACTTCTTGTTCGTGCAAGGACTGCGCTCTGGAGTCTTGCGTTGCTTCTATCGTGGAGGCTGTCCACGAGCTCTCTGTGGAGGCTTGTGACACTGGAGTCACTTCTTGTTCGTGCAAGGACTGCGCTCTGGAGTCTTGCATTTCTGCAATTGTGGAGTCTGTCCACGAGCTTGCTGTGGAAGCTTGTGACACTGGAGTCACTTCTGGTTCATGCGAGGACTGCACTCTGGAGTCTTGCATGTCTTCTTTCATAGAGTCGGGAACGTTGAGCGGGACGTGGACCACGCTCTGTGTGGCAGCAGGGCACTCTCCGTGTGCTTGCACCGCTCCCTGTCTGTTAATGTCAGGCTGCAGCATCATCCGGTACTGATAAGTTGGAACATCATATCTGCTGGATTGAAGATCCTCAAATCCGAAAAATGAATCCGCATCTGCGTCGGATTCAATGTGGGGGCCGCCAATGTGCAACACGAAAGGTTCGTCCGAGTCATAGTCATATAGGACCACGGAGCTATCATTGGGCTCGCGAGGTCCGGAAACACTGTAAAAATCGTCATCGAAGTATTCAAGGTCGGAATCATCGGCTTGTGCGTAGGTAACTGCTTGTCGGAGGGTTCTTCGGAGGTTAAATTCATCTCCTGGGTCAATTTGCGGCACTGTGCTGTCATTCCAGGTGAAGGAAGGTTGTTTTACAGCTTTAACAGATTTTTGTTTTTTTGATTTGGGACGTTTCCCTTTTAAATTGGATTTGGGACATTTCCCTTTTAAATTGGTCCAGTCTGGGGCCTCTGACATCCTGACGCTCGGTATGTAGCACGTAGGAAGCGACTGCGCATGCTCAGATCGCTGTTCCTTTACCGATGGCCGTTTTCTTGACTGCGCATGCGCAGCATCTCGCGCATGCGCAAACGAAACTTCCGGTTCTGCGCACTTCTCGCGCAACTGTGCTAGCGTTATACCTTGAGCAAGATGGCCGCCGACCTCGACCCAGCCTTCTCTCAGGACCGGGATTTCGGCCTCTGGGAATTCGGACTCCGGGATCCCAGCCACGAGGTGAGTACTGCAGCTTTTCTTACCTTTAAGTCCCCATTGGATTGCGTATTCTTCACAGTACTTGGCGAATTTGCCCATGACTGCCTGGTAATCGTGCCTTTGCTGCCTCCTGAAGAACCTGAACCTTCTGAACATTTCTCTTGCCCTTGCACCGGCGACGGTGAGGAGAAATTCAATTTTTTCCTTATCATCCAGGTCCTTGAGTTCAGCTGCCGCCAGAACAACTCGAACATTTGCCGGAATCGCCGCCAGTTTTCGTGGAGGTCGCCGTCGCACTGGAGCGCCTGCGGAACCGGGAGCTTGTACATCATGCCTGGGCACTGCTGGTTGTCTCTGTACACTGAGGTATGCCGGCAGGTATCGATCCACTCCTGTACCATGTGGTGTTGGGTGCTCTGGTGCACAGATGAGCCAACACAGTTGTATGTGGTACAACTCTATTTTATTATAACTCTTATAATACAGTTCGTTCTGGATACTCTGCACGTGCTGTCTCCCTGAGTGTGTTTGGCAATAGATGTGTCCTGGTTCTCCTCTGCAGCTCTTACTGACCACCAGGGGTCGTGTCTGTGCTTTTATATCTTTCTGTCATTGGTTGTGGTGTTGTGTGTTCTGATTTGTCTGTTGGTGTGTCTATCATGATGTGTGTGTTTGAATATCATGACAACCCTCTCCCCGTGTCCGTCAAGGTTACGGTGGCCCTGAACTTTTATGCAACGGGGTCATTCCAGGCACCGAGTGGGGACCTGTCCGGCATATCGCAGACATCGGTGCATCGGTGCATCCGGGCAGTGACAGATGCCCTTTATGCCATGGCGCACCGCTACATCCGCTTCCCCGTGGACCGGGCCAGCCAAGATGCCCGGGCTGTGGGCTTCTCTGCCGTTGCCGGGTTCCCCATGGTCCAGGGCGCGATCGATGGGATGCACATCGCCGTGCGGCCACCTGCAGAGAACAGGGCCGTGTTCACTAATAGGAAGGGGACCTATTCAATGAACGTACAGGTGGTCTGCGACCACCGCATGATGATCCTGCACGTCTGCGCCCGTCACCCAGGCAGTGTACACGACTCATTCGTGTTGTCGCGGTCATCCATCCCCGGCATGTACGAGGGACGCCATCCCCGGCTGAGGGGCTGGTTGCTGGGCGACAGGGGCTACCCATTGCGATCGTGGCTGATGACGCCTATACGGAGGCCACGCAATGAGGCGGAGAACCGCTACAATGATGCCCATGTAGCGACAAGGGGAGTGATCGAGAGGTGCTTTGGCGTGCTGAAGATGCGTTTCAGGTGCCTGGACCTCTCTGGGGGCGCCCTCCAGTATCGGTCAGATAGGGTCGGCCGCATCATTGTGGTGTGCTGCGTCCTGCACAACATAGCCCAGCAGAGGGGCGATGTGCCGCAGGCAGAGGAGGGCGGAGTGGAGGAGCAGCAGGAAGAGGCCCAGTCCTCCCCAGATGAGGGGGATGGGGGCAATGGTCAGGGCAGACGGGGTAGACACAGGCGGGTGGCTGTCCACCGTTACCGGCTGGCCCAGCGGGCACGGGACAGACTGATAGACGCCCGCTTCACTGACTAGATGGGCGTGGGAATCGGGTAGTATGGCCACAGACCGCACACCATGACAACAGCCGACCACCCACACCCCCCACCCATCCACCCACCCAGCACCCTCACCCCCCTCCCCAAACCCACACACCCCACCCGCATGCACACCACCCCCCCACCCCCAATTGCCGATCCACCGGCGGCACAACGGGCCGGGCTCACCCAGTTGCGGGTGGACGCGTGTCTATCGCAGGCCATGGAGGATGATGACAACCCGCCTCCGATGAGCTCCTGGCTCTACATCGTTGGACTATGTCTGACCCATGGCCACAGTACCACCATCCACCCGGACCATCCCTGCATGCGGCTGTGACACTGCAGCGCACGGTCCCGTCCTCTGCCCGGGGGATGTTGATGGCGGCCCAGGGGGAAGGGGGCAGACTCACCTGGGGCTGAGGTAAGACCACCCGTCACACACACACTTGCGCTCAACGTACATGACACGCCCGCACACTTTGGACAGAGCACAAAGGCAGCTTCGGTAGGTGTAACATTGACTTTAATAACCAAAGGAGTTCATGCACGTGCCCTAGCCCCTAAAACTCATCTGTGCCCTGCACCCGTGCCAACTTACTCAGTGTCTAATTGTTTGGCCTTACGGGCCCTTTGACTACGTCTACGTGGTTCCCCAGACGGTACAGCAGAACTGGAGGTGGACTCCTGTGATTCCTGCCCTCTGACACCGGATCCCTTTGGCGGCCGTTTCCTGAGGCGTCCTGGCCTAGATGGGCCAGGCTGCGGCCCAGGCGACTGGGATGGCGAGCTGCCAGCCTGTCCTGCCCGTTGCCCACCCGATGCACCTGGGACGGAAGGGGGGGAGTCCGAGGTGTCGCGGTGTACCGGGACCTCCCCTACAGAGGGAGCCGGGACGGACCACACCACCTCCTCCTCCCTCAGGGTGCCCGATGGCCCCCAGGCCTCTACATGGGTGGGGGATGCGAACGGACTGACCATCCGACGCGCCCCCGACATCTGGCGCTGCCAGTCCTGGAGGCCCGTGCTGGTACCGACAGGGGTCTGCAGGTTTGCAGCCATGGAGCCCAGGGGGTTGTCGAACCCTGTCTGCGACAGTGCGACGCCAGCTCGCACATGGCCACTGGCGCCGATGCCCTCAGCGATGGCCTGCTGAGACTGGGCCATGGCCTGCAGAGACTGGGCCATGGCCTGCAGAGACTGGGCTATGGCCTGCTGAGACTGGGCCATGGCCTGCTGAGACTGGGCCATGGCCTGCTGAGACTGGGCTATGGCGTTGAGCGCCTCTGCCATCTGGCGCTGGCTCATGGCCTCCTGTGAGAGGGCAGCCATTTCTTGGGCCACAGACGCCGCCTGCACGGAAGGCCCCAGGCCTCGCAAACCGTTCCCCATGTCTGACACCGTCGCACCCATTGCCTCCACCGCGGACGCCACCCGTGCGGTGTCAGCCTGGGTGGCACGCATGACCGGGACCACTCCCAGCTCCTGGACGCGGGTGGACTCCTCCACCTGCGACCGCAGCCGCCGCAAGCCACCCGCCACCCTATTCGCTCGTCTCCGTGTCGGTGGTTGCATCGGATCTATGTGTAGGTGTGGTAACTGCAGGAACCCGGGATCCATCTGGGCGGCAGATGTTCGCTTGGCCTGGGCTGCCCTCCGACCGCTCGGTCCTTCTGCTGCTCCTACCTCCACCTGCTGTACCGGGACGGCTGTGTTGTGCGCACCAGTGAGTGTACCAGACGCCTCATTACTAAAGTGCCCAACCGTGGTGAGTGTTTCTGCGATGGTGGAGGGTGTTGGTGACAGCAGTGGCGTTGTGTCGTGCTCTTCGTCCCACTCTGAGTCCATGGCACTTTGGGGTGGGGGTTCGTCTCCACCCATCCACTCTGAGTCACTGTCCGGTATTTCGTCTTCCCGGGTAGGGGTGTCCTGGGTAGTGCTGTCCCGGGTAGTGCTGTCCCGGGTAGTGCTGTCCCGGGTAGTGCTGTCCCGGGTAGGGGTGTCCTGGGTAGTGGTGTCCCGGGTAGGGGTGTCCTGGATAGTGGTGTCCTGGGTAGTGGTGTCCTGGCTCAGATGTGACGGGGGCCTGTGGCTGCCCCCCTCATCGCTGGGTGGTCGCTCCCGCACGTGACGGAGGTGTCGTCTCCCTGTTGCTCCAGGTCTCTCCGTCTCCCGTGGTGTGCGAGGGGCATCCTGCGGGCGTCGCATGCTGGAGGGTGCGGGTCTCTCCGTCTCCCGTGGTCTCCGAGGGGCATCCTGCGGGCGTCGAATGCTGGAGGGTGCGGGTCTCTCCGTCCCCAGTGGTCTCCGAGGGGCATCCTGCGGGCGTCGCATGCTGGAGGGTGCGGGTCTCTCCGTCTCCCGTGGTCTCCGAGGGGCATCCTGCGGGCGTCGCATGCTGGAGGATGCGGGTCTCTCCGTCTCCTGTGGTCTCCGAGGGGCATCCTGCGGGCGGTCTGCATCTGCGGGGATGGCTGCCTGGACGTTTGGTCCTGCGATACACAATGAAGCATGCATGGTTAGACATCAGGCAGTGATCAGGTGATACGGGGGAGGGGGATATAGGGGAGGGGGGATATGGGGACGGGCTGTTGGTGGCTCACTTGCTCGTGGGGCCCCGACCTCTGCATCAGCAACCTCCCGGTCCTCAGGTCCGCCAGCCAGTTCCAGGGCCCTTTCCTCGTGTACGGTCAGTGGCCTCTCATCAGCGGGCCCTCCTCCTGTCCTCACATGCTCCCTATTGTTGTGTGCGCGCTTCTCCTGTGGGGGGGGGGGTGGTGGCAGGGGTAAAAGGCAACAGTGTTAGGCAGGTATATGAATGCACGCCATCGGTTGCGCGTGCATTGCAGAGGTTAAGGTTAGGGCTGGATTCACTTGGGGATATGGGGGATATGGGGAAGGGGGGATATGGGGGATATGGGGGAGGGGGGATATGGGGGAGGGGGGATATGGGGGATATGGGGGAGGGGGGATATGGGGAGGGGGGATATGGGGAGGGGGGATATGGGGGAGGGGGGATATGGGGGAGGGGGGGATATGGGGGAGGGGGGATATGGGGGATATGGGGGAGGGGGGATATGGGGGAGGGGGGATATGGGGGCTATGGGGGAGGGGGGGATATGGGGGAGGGGGGATATGGGGATATGGGGGAGGGGGGATATGGGGGAGGGGGGGATATGGGGGAGGGGGGGATATGGGGGATATAGGGGAGGGGGGATATGGGGGAGGGGGCATATGGGGGATATGGGGGAGGGGGGATATGGGGGAGGGGGGATATGGGGGAGGGGGGATATGGGGGATATGGGGGAGGGGGGATATGGGGGATATGGGGAGGGGGGATATGGGGGATATGGGGAGGCTCACCCTGCCTGCTCTGACGAGGTTGTTCACCGTCTTGTGGCACTGGGTGCCTGTCCGTGGTGTTAGGGCCACAGCGGTGACGGCCTCTGCCACCTCCCTCCACAGACGCACTGATAAATTGCCCCTTGGTGTCCAAAAATGTGCAGGTTAACTGGTGTTACAGAGATAAGGCAGGGGAGTGGATCTTGGTAGGGTGCTCTTTCGGAGGATCAGTGCAGACTTAATGGGCCGAATGGTCTCCTGCACTATAGGGTTTCTATGATTTTATGAAATAGATACCTGCTGTGATTGGAGCAAAGACAAGTCCAATTTTATACACCATAGAGGCAGATGGTGAAAGAGTTTGGCGACATCATGCTTACCTGCTATTAGCTTCACAAAGTGAAATCATGGAAGCTTCTCAAGACGTATTTCAATTGGACAATGTAAACAGTGATTCTTCAGAACAGAAACTGATGAAGAGACAAGTTCAGTTTTGTTTCTGAGGACTTCCCATTGCTTATAGAGATGGAAACTGGAGTAACTTTCCAGGAAGTACCACCTACTGAAGGAAAAGAGGACACTTCCAAGGCTTCGAGTAGCCTCGTTCCAGACTGTCGAATTGAACCTAAAAGGAATAGACGCCCACCTGAGAGACTGTCTTACTGAGATGTATATATGTAGCACAGTGGGTAGCACTGTTGCTTCACAGCTCCAGGGTCCCAGATTCTATTCCCGGCTTGGGTCACTGTCTGTGCGGAGTCTGCACGATCTCCCTGTGTCTGCGTGGGTTTCCTCCGGGCGCTCCGGTTTCCTCCCACTAGTCTCGAAAGATGTGCAGGTTAGGTAATTTGGACATTCTGAATTCTCCCTCAGTGTACCCAAACAGGTGCCGGAATGTGGTGACTAAGGGATTTTCACTTCATTGCAATGTTAATGTAAGCCTACTTGTGACAATAAAGATTATTATTATGTATAGAGATAATGTATAAGTGGGTGTATTGTAAAAATATTCAGCAGTTGTCGTTGCACTAAATAGGTAATGGGGGAGGGGTGTTATGCATCAAAGAAAACCTCCCCGCTGGTGAAGCATCACATGTTTTGTAGTTTCGCCAGCAATGAGTGTTTGTGCGGGCTTCAGTTCTCCATCTTAGATTCTATGAGCAAAATCCCTAATAAAACCTCTCATCATGAGTTCCTCAGGGTAGTGTCCTCGGCCCAACCATCTGCAGCTGCTTCATCAATGACCTTCCTTCCATCATACGGTCAGAAGTGGGGATGTCTGCGGATGACTGCACAATTCACGATTCCTCTGGTAATGAAGCAGTCCATGCCCAAATGCAGGAAGACCTGGACAATATCCAGGCTTGGGCTGACAGGTGGCAAGTTACATTTGTGCCACAAGTGTCAGGCAATGACCATCTCCTACAAGAGAGGATCTAACCATCACCCCTTCACATTCAGCATCGCTAAAGCCCCCACAATCAACATCCTGGGGGTTACCATTGATCAGAAACTGAATTGGACTCGCCATATTAATACTGTGGCAGGTCAAAGGCTAGGAATCCTATGGGAGTAACTCACCTCCTGACCCCCCAAAGCCTGTCCGCTAGCCACAAGACACAAGCCAGGAGTGTAATGGAATACTGTCCACTTGCCTTGATGAGTGCAGCTCTAACAAATCGCAAGCAGCTCGACACCATCCAGGACAAAGCAGCCTGTTTGATTGCTCCTTCTTCCACAAACATTCAAACCCTCCACCACCGAGGAACAGTGACAGCCATGTGTAACATCTATTAGATGCACTGCAGTAATTCACCAAGGTTCCTTACACAACACCTTCCAAATCCACACCCATTATCATCTAGAAGGACAAGAGCAGCAGATTCCTAAGAACCCTGTCACCTGGAGGGTCCCCTCCAAATCACTCACCACCCTGATTTGGAAATATATCGCTGTTCCTTCACTGTTGTTGGGGGAAAATCCGAGAACTCCCTCTCAAACAGCGCAGTAGGTGTACCTACATATCAAGGACTACAGCGGTTCAAGAAGGCAACTCACCACCATCTTATGAAAGACACCTAGGGATGAGCAATAAACGATGACCTAGCCAGCGACGCCCATGTCCTGTAAATAAATAATAAAAATAAATAATGTTTGCAAAAATCCATGGTGTGGGCACATTGGTATGACACCCTAGGTGAGTGCACAGTCAATTCCGGCCCCACTTGACCCAGAGTCACAACATAGAACATAGAACAGAAAAATACAGCACAGAACAGGCCCTTCGGCCCACGATGTTGTGCCGAACTTTTGTCCTAGATTAAGAACAAATTAATCTACACCACATCATTCTATCGTAATCTATGTCCATATCCAATAGCCGCTTGAAGGTCCCTAATGTTTCCGACTCAACTACTTCTACTTTCCGACTTCAACTACGAGCAGTGCATTCTCACTACGCTCTGGGTAAAGAACCGACCTCGACATCCCCCCTATATCTTCCACCATTCACCTTAAATTTATGTCCCCTTGTAATGGTTTGTTCCACGAAGGGAAAAAGTCTCTGACTGTCTACTCTATCTATTCCCCTGATCATCTTATCAACCTCTATCAAGTCGCCCCTCATCCTTCTCCGTTCTAATGAGAAAAGGCCTCAACCTTTCCTCGTAAGACTTACTCTCCATTCCAGGCAACATCCTGGTAAATCTCATTTGCACCTTTTCCAAAGCTTCCACATCCTTCCTAAAATGAGGCGACCAGAACTGCAGACAGTACTCCAAATGTGGCCTGACCAAGGTTTTGTACAGCTGCATCATCACCTCACGGCTCTTAAATTCAATCTCTCTGCTAATGAACGCTAGCACACCATAGGCCTTCTTCACAGCTCTATCCACTTGAGTGGCAACTTTCAAAGATCTATGAACATAAACCCCAAGATTTCTCTGCTCCTCCACATTGCCAAAAACCCTACCGTTAACCGTGTATTAAGCATTCATATTTGTCCTTCCAAAATGGACAACCTCACACTTTTCAGGGTTAAACTCCATCTGCCACTTCTCAGCCCAGCTCTGCATTCTATCTCTGTCTCTTTGCAGCCGACAACAGCCCTCCTCACTATCCACAACTCCACCAAACCTTGTATCGTCTGTAAATTTACTGACCCATCCAAGTCATTAATGGTCAACCGTTTTCCCCACCAGCCACTAGGAGTGCCGAAGCTGCCATGGAGATCGAAGCCACGCTCCCGGAGTCACAGACGCCCGAGCCTCCACCGGAGTCACCACCGAAGCTCCGATGCTCGCAGAGGATGACCAGGGCCCCTGATCAACTGATTGCTTCATTTGAATTGTAATCTGTAAATATAAACCATCAAATGTACATAGTTACCAGAATTGTAAATAGTTGCTAAACACTGTACAGAGGTATTACGGTACCTCCATAACTAATTATACCATGTTGCCATGTTTTGTAGTTTCAGCCCACCACCCCCGCCAGACTCTTTTTTAACAGGGGGTGAATGTGGTATTATAGGTATTACGGTACCTGATAGGCTAAAGCACCATTGGTGGAAACTGTATGCTTTCTATTGGTTAGAATGTATGATAGTTCCGTCCTCATAGGTGGGGTATAAGAACCCGTGCTGCCCCAACAGCCTTCATTCTGTACCTGAGCTGCTGGGGGAAACATCTAGCTTATTAAAGTCTTCAGTTGGACTACAACCTCGCTTTTGTGGTCATTGATCGTGCATCAGAGAATATTTGTTTCAGAAGGGTGTTTCCAGCACCATATTCCTCTTAAAACTTTGCTTTCAATTTGAGGTTCTACTGTAGATTCCTTCAGGTCTCTGTAGTTTCAGGAATACAGCTCTCACAGCCTTTCTGGAGAAAACATGGAGGGGGGAGAGATAGTCCTTTTCTCTCTGCTTACAGGAGTTAAACTGAGCTTCTTGGGACTCTGAAAATCATTCCACTAACTAGGACAGGATCCAATCACCACCTGTTACCTGGCATAGTATGGCTTTTTGGCCAATTCATTGGCCAATCAATCAAACCGGGACCCACCCCATCTCTCTCTCTCTGGTGCCGAAAGGTCTGAAGCTCCTTCTCAAACTATCAGAGATTAACAGAGTGTTCTCTCTTGTAACTTCTGAATTCCTCATTTTCTCTGCTCTTTGGCCTAAATATACATGTCAGTTAATCACCCATTGACCAAAAATGATAACGACAAAATACTTAATGGAAATCCTTACATATATCAGACTTTTCAGCTGCTTGATTCTTTAGTTCCATCACTTGCATCTCTGCAGGTATAGTTAAATAATGTTTTCATTTAAAAAAGTTGTTTGTCCATGGAATGTTATCTTGTTTCAAAATATTTAAATCTCTAACATTGTATAAAATTTTCATTAAAATAACCTAAATATATCAGGAAATAAATTTAGCTTAACTTATTGGGAATATTCATTGGGCGGGATTCTCCGTTGTCCCAGCTGTGTGCTTCTTGGCAGTACACCATTCGCTGGTAGTGGGTTTCTCTACTCCCGCCACTTGTTAATGGGATTTCCCATCGAAGCCACCCCACCTGGGCAGGGGTGCTCTACCAGCAGGAACAGAGAATCCCAACCGCCAGAGAATTCCTGCCATTATCTTCTCCCAACAAGTTGGTTTTGAAATTCATTCATCTTTCGCTGAAGCTTTTTATGTAAATATGTATTAACTAGAACTATATACTAAATAGGTTTTCATATGCGATACCTGGGCTCTGGTGCCTTTTCGGTTGCACAGTGGCACAGCGGTTAGCACTGCTTCTCACAGCGCCAGGGACTCGGGTTCAATTCCAACCTCAGGTGACTGTGTGGAGTTTCCATATTCTCCCAGTGTCTGCGTGGGTTTCCTCTGGTTTCCCGGTTTCCTCCCACAGTTCAAAGACTGTGCCGGTGGATTGGCCATGATAAATTGCCCCTAAGTGCCCAAAGGTTCGGGGTGGCTATCAGGATAGGGCAGTGGATTGGGCCTCGGTAGAGTGGTCTTTTGGGGGGTCAGTGCAGACTCGATGGACCAAATTGTCTCCTTCTTTACTGTAGGAATCTATGATTTTAAAGGATTCTATGATTTTAAAGGATTCTATGATTCTACTCAGGAATAACTCAATATAACTCAGAGAATGTAAGCTTTCGCACTATTGCATTGTCATAAATGTTGTGATAAAGCTTTATGACTGAAAAACATCCATTATCCCACTGTCTATTCAACAATTCATTACTGATCTTGTTCAACTTAAGTATGCTCTAAGACAAAAAGAATGAATTCTACTTCACTCGACAGGAAGCAATCTCCTTTTTCAATGTAACTATCACAACTAATTGATTTGTTTTGTATGCATATTTGTTATTCATTTCACAATTGCAATGGACATGTTATGCGCTTATTTTAACTGTTGAACCATTATTGTGAACACTAATGAAAATTGGTCACAGTTTGAAGGAAATTGCTTCTGTGATAAACAGCAACATGGACTGTTGTTCATGTACCGTATTATATTTAAAACAAGATGAAGCAGTCAACTCAAATTTGAGGTCATCTTCACTTGCATGAGCCACTTAGAACTGTTTGTAGAATCGGGATCAGCAAGAGAAAAATTTGAGCATCTGAAAATATCAATATTTGTGGACCAAATGGATTTTGTTTTCAAGGCTAGTTTCATTTTTGCAGTAATAGGTTTTTAAAAGAGCTGGAGGACTGTAAGTTTGTTGGCACCTGCAATTCTATTTATACCATCAATCATGATATAAGTGAAGTGCAGAAGTCAGTGGTGAAAGTGGTGCCCATAAAATATGTGACAGTTTTCATCATACTTTTAAAGGATGAAGGAGAATTAACTTTAAAGGAAGCATTGAAAGTTAAAGTAATAGTTCATCAAGGTTGTTTAGCTCAGACAAATTCATATGCTTATTGCTTTGTATTGTCGAAGAAACTATAAAAGCAAATGGTGGCATGACATTGAAGCTTCGGTGACTCAAAGGCAGCAACAGTAGAATAAAAACATTGAGCGCTGAATTCTTTTAAAACTGTCACAAGAAAAGAAATAGCTACAATTATGTCAAATATACTTTCTTGGCTCTGGCATTTTTGTTCAAAGTTTGTTAATAGGTTTGAGGAAAAGGTCAATGCGCAAAATCTATTTTAATCTATTTTGGTGTTAGTTTTTCGTATAACTACTGAAAATTGGAGTTGAACTTCAAAACATTAGTGAGAGAATACTGTGCAATAATTTATTATAATTCAGAAAAAAATACCTTAAACTTTTAACATATTCTTTATGTGCCAAAAAAACAGCATACCTCACAGTTAACTCTTTCAAGAAAATCTCCTTTCTCTGCCAAATAAAATTGTTGTTTTTGTGAAATCATGTTCTGGAGAGAATATTTCGACAAACTCTCTCTATTTGGGAAAAGCCAGGGCATTTGAATAACACTTAGGACCCACTGAAACATATTCAACAGTGGAGTTGGACAAATTAATTCTCCTTCTTTAAATACAGTTATATCTTTATAATCTTTGTTGTCACAAGTAGGCTTACATTAATACTGCAATGAAGTTACTGTGAAAAGCTCCAAGTCGCCCCATTTTGGTGCCTGTTCCGATACACTGGGGGAGAATTCAGTATGTCCAATTCACCTAACAGCACGCCCTTTGGGACTTGTGGGAGGAAACCAGAGCACCCGGAGGAAACCCACGCAGACACAGGCAGAACGTGCAGATTCCGCACAGACAGTGACCCAAACCGGGAATCGAACCTGGGACTCTGGCACTGCGAAACAACAGTGCTAACCACTGTGCTACCGTGCCGCCCACTGTGCTACCATGCAGATTTCCATCTGTTGTAAAGGATCATCCCTAAAGGTGACTTCTCCTGGCCAACACAAAGTATAATTATGGATAGTCCTCGTGGTCTCAAAACGTTTGGATATCTGCTGTGCTGGTGCAGAGGACTAGCACAAATGTAACAGAATCCAAGTGGAAGCAGGTTCCATCCCAAATCCCTGCTCACTCCCCACCCTGGACAGAAATAGGGCTGGGATTTTCTGCTTTCCACATGGCAAGTTTCCCGGCGGCAGGAGGCAGCCGGCCATTGACTGGCGGTGAGAATTTCTGCTCCGGCTGCTGCCCATGGAATTTGACATTAAATCCACCCAGTGGCCAGGGTTCATCGTCAGTGGTACCGGAAGATCCTGTTGGCCAGAACGGTTGGAAAATTAGCCCCCCCCCACCCCACCCCCTCCCCACCACCACCACCACCACGCCCAGGATATTTCATCTTCTTCAACCCAATAAACCTTTGGCACAAAAACAGAAAATGTTGGACAATCTCAACAGGTCTGACAGTATCTGTGGAGAGAAAAGGCAGCTAACATTTCGAGTCTGGATGACTCTTCGTCATCTTTGGGCTTATTGTGTTTGATATTTCTAATGAAATCATAAACATGTTCTATTTGGAAATTTTGAAAGAAATAGTGATTGTTTTTCTGCAATTGCCTCCATTGATAGTGTTTTTAAAAATAAATTTAGAGTACCCAATTGTTTTTTTTCCAATTAAGGGACAATTGAGCGTGGCCAATTCTGCGTAAGTGCAGACACGGGGAGAATGTGCAAACTCCACACGGGATTCGAACCCAGGTCCTCAGTGCCATAGTTCCAGTGCTAACCACTGTGCCACGTGCCGCCCCCTCCATTGATCATGTTGATGCATTGTTACAGGAGAAAATCATTGCCATTGATATTTTAATGTCTCTTACAGTTTTACACCATTAGGTCACTGGCAACATCGTTTTACATTTGTTTCAATTTTCATTGCGTATGATGTAGTGCGGTTAGTACCAAAACTGGGGCCAAATATGGTATTCCAATGCATTTCCATACTCAAAGCAAGGCAGCCAACCCTACATGAATTATCAGGACTGAATAATTTGTGTTGTTTTAACATGCATATTTTCTATGTACACAAAGAGGGCGTCATTCTCCGACCCCCCGCCGGGTCGGAGAATGGCCGTTGGCCGCCGTGAATCCCGCCCCCGCCCCCGCCGAAGTCTCCGAAGGGAGAAAAGTCGGCGGGGCGTTAATGGCGCCGCTGCCGCGGAGAATGTCACGGGTCTGCGCAAGGCAGCCGATTTTCGGCCTGCCGATATTCTCCCTTCCGGATGGGCCGAAGTCCCGTCGACGTGATGACCGTTCACGTCGACGTCAATCAAACCTCCTTTTCATCGGCGTCACCCGGTGCTCCAGGCTCACGCCGACCAGCGAGGAGGTGAGTGACGGCCTGGGGGGTTGGCTCTGGGCAGGAAATGGCGTGGCCGCAGACTGATTGCGTGAGGAGAGGTGTGTCTCGGCTTGTGTGTGTGTGCGGCGGGGGGGGGGGGGGGGGGGTGGTTAGAGTAGGCTGGGCTCCGGGGGAGTGCCGGGAGGGGGTCCGTGCCGGGGTGGAGGTTGGGGGTTGGGGGGGGTCCGTGCCGGGGTGGAGGTTGGGGGGGGGGGTCCGTGCCGGGGTGGAGGTTGGGCGGGGGGGGGTCCGTGCCGGGTGGAGGTTGGGGGGGGGGTCCGTGCCGGGGTGGAGGTTGGTGGGGTGTCCGTGTTGGGGTGGAGGTTGGGGAGGGGGGTCCGTGCCGGGGTGGAGGTTGGGGGGGGGGTTCGTGCTGGGGTGGAGGTTGGGGGGGGGGTCCGTGCTGGGGTGGAGGTTGGGGGTTGGGGAGGGGGTCCGTGCTGGGGTGGAGGTTGGGGGTTGGGGAGGGGGTCCGTGCCGGGGTGGAGGTTGGGGGGGGGTCCGTGCTGGGGTGGAGGTTGGGGAGGGGGTCCGTGCCGGGGTGGAGGTTGGGGGGGGGTCCGTGATGGGGTGGAGGTTGGGGGGGGGCTCCGTGCTGGGGTGGAGGTTGGGGGTTGGGGAGGGGGTCCGTGCCGGGGTGGAGGTTGGGGGGGGGTCCGTGCCGGGGTGGAGGTTGGGGGGGGGTTCCGTGCTGGGGTGGAGGTTGGGGAGGGGGTCCGTGCCGGGGTGGAGGTTGGGGGGGGGGTCCGTGCTGGGGTGGAGGTTGGGGAGGGGGTCCGTGCCGGGGTGGAGGTTGGGGGGGGGGTCCGTGCTGGGGTGGAGGTTGGGGGGGGGGTCCGTGCTGGGGTGGAGGTTGGGGGTTGGGGAGGGGGTCCGTGCTGGGGTGGAGGTTGGGGGTTGGGGAGGGGGTCCGTGCCGGGGTGGAGGTTGGGGGGGGGGTCCGTGCTGGGGTGGAGGTTGGGGGGGTGTCCGTGCTGGGGTGGAGGTTGGGGGTTGGGGGGGGTCCGTGCCGGGGTGGAGGTTGGGGGGGGGGGTCCGTGCTGGGGTGGAGGTTGGGGAGGGGGTCCGTGCTGGGGTGGAGGTTGGGGGTTCGGGGGGGTCCGTGCCGGGGTGGAGGTTGGGGGGGGGGTCCGTGCTGGGGTGGAGGTTGGGGAGGGGGTCCGTGCTGGGGTGGAGGTTGGGGGTTGGGGAGGGGGTCCGTGCCGGGGTGGGTGATGGGAGGGCAAATGAGTTGGTCCACCTGGCCAGGTGCCAGCCTCCAACAGTTGGACCCATGCGGTCCATGCCACCTGGCTGGGGGGAGGAGGGGATATGGGCAATGATGACATGTCGTCGTTCCCCTCCCCCCCACCAGGCCGTCATGTTTTCAGACCATCCAGCGATGTTGGCCGCCGTGGTGGCAGCCGCTCATGTCTATGTTGCCCTGGATGAGGAGGAGGAGGAGGAGGAGGAGCGTGCCAGAGAGGCGGCGCAGGATGCCGCAGAGGGGCAGGCGGCAGCCGCCCAGGCTGGAGGGACACCTGACCGACAGGACGAGGAGGGGGAGGAGGACGTCGCGGCCCCACGGCATCGGAGGCACCCGAGGGCGCCCCGTGTGTACCGGCCCCGGCAGTCATACCAGGACCTCACGGACCGGGAATGCAGGAGGAGACTCCGGATGAGCCGGGAAACCGTGGCACACATCTGCCACCTGCTGGCACACCTGTCACCGCGTGGCACTGGCGGGGGACACCCTCTCCCCGTGTCCGTCAAGGTTACGGTGGCCCTGAACTTTTATGCAACGGGGTCATTCCAGGCACCGAGTGGGGACCTGTCCGGCATATCGCAGACATCGGTGCATCGGTGCATCCGGGCAGTGACAGATGCCCTTTACGCCATGGCGCACCGCTACATCCGCTTCCCCGTGGACCGGGCCAGCCAAGATGCCCGGGCCGTGGGCTTCTCTGCCGTTGCCGGGTTCCCCATGGTCCAGGGCGCGATCGATGGGATGCACGTCGCCGTGCGGCCACCTGCAGAGAACAGGGCCGTGTTCACTAATAGGAAGGGGACCTATTCAATGAACGTACAGGTGGTCTGCGACCACCGCATGATGATCCTGCACGTCTGCGCCCGTCACCCAGGCAGTGTACACGACTCATTCGTGTTGTCGCGGTCATCCATCCCCGGCATGTACGAGGGACGCCATCCCCGGCTGAGGGGCTGGTTGCTGGGCGACAGGGGCTACCCATTGCGATCGTGGCTGATGACGCCTATACGGAGGCCACGCAATGAGGCGGAGAACCGCTACAATGATGCCCATGTAGCGACAAGGGGAGTGATCGAGAGGTGCTTTGGCGTGCTGAAGATGCGTGTCAGGTGCCTGGACCTCTCTGGGGGCGCCCTCCAGTATCGGTCAGATAGGGTCGGCCGCATCATTGTGGTGTGCTGCGTCCTGCACAACATAGCCCAGCAGAGGGGCGATGTGCCGCAGGCAGAGGAGGGCGGAGTGGAGGAGCAGCAGGAAGAGGCCCAGTCCTCCCCAGATGAGGGGGATGGGGGCAATGGTCAGGGCAGACGGGGTAGACACAGGCGGGTGGCTGTCCACCGTTACCGGCTGGCCCAGCGGGCACGGGACAGACTGATAGACGCCCGCTTCACTGACTAGATGGGCGTGGGAATCGGGTAGTATGGCCACAGACCGCACACCATGACAACAGCCGACCACCCACACCCCCCACCCATCCACCCACCCAGCACCCTCACCCCCCTCCCCAACCCCACACACCCCACCCGCATGCACACCACCCCCCACCCCCAATTGCCGATCCACCGGCGGCACAACGGGCCGGGCTCACCCAGTTGCGGGTGGACGCGTGTCTATCGCAGGCCATGGAGGATGATGACAACCCGCCTCCGATGAGCTCCTGGCTCTACATCGTTGGACTATGTCTGACCCATGGCCACAGTACCACCATCCACCCGGACCATCTCTGCATGCGGCTGTGACACTGCAGCGCACGGTCCTGTCCTCTGCCCGGGGGATGTTGATGGCGGCCCAGGGGGAAGGGGGCAGACTCACCTGGGGCTGAGGTAAGGTCACCCGTCACACACACACTTGCGCTCAACGTACATGACACGCCCGCACACTTTGGACAGAGCACAAAGGCAGCTTCGGTAGGTGTAACATTGACTTTAATAACCAAAGGAGTTCATGCACGTGCCCTAGCCCCTAAAACTCATCTGTGCCCTGCACCCGTGCCAACTTACTCAGTGTCTAATTGTTTGGCCTTACGGGCCCTTTGACTACGTCTACGTGGTTCCCCAGACGGCACAGCAGAACTGGAGGTGGACTCCTGTGATTCCTGCCCTCTGACACTGGATCCCTTTGGCGGCCGTTTCCTGGGGCGTCCTGGCCTAGATGGGCCAGGCTGCGGCCCGGGCGACTGGGATGGCGAGCTGCCAGCCTGTCCTGCCCGTTGCCCACCCGATGCACCTGGGACGGAAGGGGGGGAGTCCGAGGTGTCGCGGTGTACCGGGACCTCCCCTACAGAGGGAGCCGGGACGGACCACACCACCTCCTCCTCCCTCGGGGTGCCCGATGGCCCCCAGGCCTCTACATGGGTGGGGGATGCGAACGGACTGGCCATCCGACGCGCCCCCGACATCTGGCGCATCCAGTCCTGGAGGCCCATGCTGGTATCGACAGGGGTCTGCAGGTTTGCAGCCATGGAGCCCAGGGGGTTGTCGAACCCTGTCTGCGACAGTGCGACGCCAGCTCGCACATGGCCACTGGCGCCGATGTCCTCAGCGATGGCCTGCTGAGACTGGGCCATGGCCTGCTGAGACTGGGCCATGGCCTGCAGAGACTGGGCCATGGCCTGCAGAGACTGGGCTATGGCCTGCTGAGACTGGGCCATGGCCTGCTGAGACTGGGCTATGGCGTTGAGCGCCTCTGCCATCTGGCGCTGGCACTGGCTCATGGCCTCCTGTGAGAGGACAGCCATTTCCTGGGCCACAGACGCCGCCTGCACGGAAGGCCCCAGGCCTCGCAAACCGTTCCCCATGTCTGACACCGTCGCACCCTTTGCCTCCACCGCGGACGCCACCCGTGCGGTGTCAGCCTGGGTGGCACGCATGACCGGGACCACTCCCAGCTCCTGGACGCAGGTGGACTCCTCCACCTGCGACCGCAGCCGCCGCAAGCCACCCGTCACCCTATTCGCTCGTCTCCGTGTTGGTGGTTGCATCGGATCTATGTGTGGGTGTGGTAACTGCAGGAACCCGGGATCCATCTGGGCGGCAGATGTTCGCTTGGCCTGGGCTGCCCTCCGACCACCCGGTCCCTCTGCTGCTCCTACCTCCACCTGCTGTACCGGGACGGCTGTGTTGTGCGCACCAGTGAGTGTACCAGACGCCTCATCACTAAAGTGCCCAACCGTGGTGAGTGTTTCTGCGATGGTGGAGGGTGTTGGTGACAGCAGTGGCGTTGTGTCGTGCTCTTCGTCCCACTCTGAGTCCATGGCACTTTGGGGTGGGGGTTCGTCTCCACCCATCCACTCTGAGTCACTGTCCGGTATTTCGTCTTCCCGGGTAGTGCTGTCCCGGGTAGTGCTGTCCCGGGTAGTGCTGTCCCGGGTAGTGCTGTCCCGGGTAGTGCTGTCCCGGGTAGTGCTGTCCCGGGTAGTGCTGTCCCGGGTAGTGCTGTCCCGGGTAGGGGTGTCCTGGGTAGTGGTGTCCCGGGTAGGGGTGTCCTGGCTCGGATGTGACGGGGGCCTGTGGCTGCCCCCCTCATCGCTGGGTGGTCGCTCCCGCACGTGACGGGGGTGTCGTCTCCCTGTTGCTCCAGGTCTCTCCGTCTCCCGTGGTGTGCGAGGGGTTTCCTGCGGGCGTCGCATGCTGGAGGGTCCGGTTCTCTCCGTCTCCCGTGGTGTGCGAGGGGCATCCTGCGGGCGTCGCATGCTGGAGGGTCCGGGTCTCTCCGTCTCCCGTGGTCTCCGAGGGGCATCCTGCGGGCGTCGCATGCTGGAGGGTGCGGGTCTCTCCGTCTCCTGTGGTCTCCGAGGGGCATCCTGCGGGCGTCGCATGCTGGAGGGTGCGGGTCTCTCCGTCTCCTGTGGTCTCCGAGGGGCATCCTGCGGGCGTCGCATGCTGGAGGGTGCGGGTCTCTCCGTCTCCTGTGGTCTCCGAGGGGCATCCTGCGGGCGTCGCATGCTGGAGGGTGCGGGTCTCTCCGTCTCCTGTGGTCTCCGAGGGGCATCCTGCGGGCGGTCTGCATCTGCGGGGATGGGTGCCTGGACGTTTGGTCCTGCGATACACAATGAAGCATGCATGGTTAGACATCAGGCAGTGATCAGGTGATACGGGGAGGGGGATATAGGGGAGGGGGGATATGGGGACGGGCTGTTGGTGGCTCACTTGCTCGTGGGGCCCCGACCTCTGCATCAGCAACCTCCCGGTCCTCAGGTCCGCCAGCCAGTTCCAGGGCCCTTTCCTCGTGTACGGTCAGTGGCCTCTCATCAGCGGGCCCTCCTCCAGTCCTCACATGCTCCCTATTGTTGTGTGCGCGCTTCTCCTGCGGGGGGGGGGGGTGGTGGCAGGGGTAAAAGGCAACAGTGTTAGGCAGGTATATGAATGCACGCCATCGGTTGCGCGTGCATTGCAGAGGTTAAGGTTAGGGCTGGATTCACTTGGGGATATGGGGGATATGGGGGAGGGGGGATATGGGGGAGGGGGGGATTTGGGGGAGGGGGGATATGGGGGATATGGGGGAGGGGGGATATGGGGGAGGGGGATATGGGGATATGGGGAGGGGGGATATGGGGGAGGGGGGATATGGGGGAGGGGGGATATGGGGGATATGGGGGAGGGGGGATATGGGGAGCGGGGGATATGGGGGATATGGGGGAGGGGGGATATGGGGGAGGGGGGTATGGGGGATATGGGGGAGGGGGGCTATGGGGGAGGGGGGGATTTGGGGGAGGGGGGATATGGGGGATATGGGGGAGGGGGGATATGGGGGAGGGGGGATATGGGGGATATGGGGGAGGGGGGATATGGGGGAGGGGTGGATATGGGGGAGGGGGGATATGGGGGAGGGGGGATATGGGGGATATGGGGGAGGGGGATATGGGGGAGGGGGGGATATGGGGAGGGGGGATATGGGGGATATGGGGGAGGGGGGATATGGGGGATATGGGGGAGGGGGGATATGGGGGAGGGGGGATATGGGGGATATGGGGGGGGATATGGGGAGGGGGGATATGGGGGAGGGGGGATATGGGGGATATGGGGGAGTGGGGATATGGGGGAGGGGAGGATATGGGGAGGGGGGGATATGGGGAGGGGGGATATGGGGGATATGGGGGAGGCTCACCCTGCCTGCTCTGACGAGGTCGTTCACCTTCTTGTGGCACTGGGTGCCTGTCCGTGGTGTCAGGGCCACAGCGGTGACGGCCTCTGCCACCTCCCTCCACAGACGCCGGCTGTGGCGTGGGGCAACTCTGCGGCCGCGCCCGGGATACATGGCGTCCCTCCTCTGCTCCACCGCGTCCAGGAGCGCCTCCACATCGCGTGACTCGAACCTCGGGGCTGAGCGACGGCCAGCCATCCAGTCGGGTGTTGCGGTCGGCTGTTCCGGTCGGGTGGGGGGGAGCTGCGCGGCCTTATGAGCCGTCACGCCGTGCAGCGCGTATGACGCTGCACAGCGTGAACCACTGCGCAAGCGCGGATCCCGTTACGTCGCTGCTAGCCCATTTCGGGCCGCAGACTATCGGCCCATTTTTATGACGTGACGCAAGTGGGATTTGCGCCGTTTTTTTGCGCCGATCGGCGGACTTTCCGCCGATAACGGAGAATTTCGCCCAGAAAGTGGAAGGGATCTTTAAAGCAAATGCATTCTTAAAAAGAGTTACCAGATTTGTTAATGGTTGTTTTAAGAGTCAAAAAATAGCTGGAGGAGCTCTCAGAACTACCCTCTTCAGCAAAGAAAACCGACATGGGTGCAGTAATGCTGAGAAAATCAACAATTTTGGAGGTATAGGGAACTTTTCCAAACAGAACAATTGTAATTTAGCACAGCAAAAGTCGACCAATTGTGTCAATGATGTCTCCTCATATATCACAAATGGGAGCAAATGGTAAGTAGCCCTGTGGACAAGGAAGACTATTCGTGCATCAAGTACTCAGATCACGGTATGTTGTCTCATCTGTCTTGCAGCCTACAAACAGTGAATCCACTCCTTTATTGTCTGAAGTTCTCAATATGATTCTCCATTTTGATGGTTGAAAAACAGACTTGTATTCTTAGATTTTTAGAGACAGTAATATTCAGCAAATGCGTCTAACTACCTGGAGAACAAGCCATGGTGTCAGAGTAATCATAGCTTTCCAGCTAGTGAAACAACAAAGGGACAGAGAGACTCCAGGCCAAGGAAGGTAATACCCAAACAGACCACAAGAGGGTCAGCAACCATGTCAGCACTGTGGACCAACTGACCTCACAAGCGAGAGCAGTGTTCAGCAAGCGCAGTGCCGTGCTTCAACTGCAACCACCTGGGACACTTCAGAAAGGTATGAAAAGCGAAGACACCCTTGTGGATGGACGATCCCAAGACCATGAGATTGAGGCACTATACCAGGAAGATACCTAATTATGTTTCTTGAGAAAGGTCAAGGATCCTGAATCCCAACTTTCTGGAGTGTGGACATCTCAGTTATCTGTCATATCACCAACTTGAAATTGTAATTGGGAGACTGTGGCCCTCTTGGATAAGGAACTGTGGCTGAGAAACCTCTGCCAAGAATGACTGACACACAACTCTCTGGCCTGGAAGAATTCAACTTTCAGTCATCCACATAATCATCGGGTCACTTAGGTATGGTGACAAGCACATATTTGAAGCCATGTACATCATCTGAAACCAATATTTTTCTCTTTTCATGAGGGTGCCTGTGTTGCCCTTTTTGAAAAAGCAGAAGACATCAAGACAACCTTTGTTGTCAACTGTACAGAGCTGCAAGATCCCAAGAGGCCCAGCAGTAAAGAGACTTTTGACTGGGAATTCAGCTCTGAAGTGTCTTCACTCCTCACAGAGTCGGTTTGGCCAATTTCTTTGCAGGTGGCATAAGCTCCTCTTTGATCAGACCAGCCAAACCTTCAGGTAATTACCACTGTCACAGGACTATGTCCCGTGACAGAAGAATTAACTCCATCCCAGGCTTTAATAGTTGTTGTCTCACACATATCACAGCACAGACAGTGCAACCTCCAGCCAAAACACAAAGCGGCAAGATTATGCAGAAGCGAGGACCTAGTGACCATTAACTCACCATAGCACAACTCAGTGAGGCACAGAGGCACATGCACAGTGGTTAGCACTGCTGCCTCACAGCACCTCGGACTTTTGTGACTGTGTGTGTGGAGTTTGTACGTTCTCCTCATGTCTGCAGGGTTTCATCCGGGTGCTCTAGTTTCTTTCAGGTGCTCTGGTTTCTTTCACTGTCTAAAGATGTGCATGTTAGCTGTATTGGCCATGCTAAATTGCCCCTTAGTGTCCGAAAAGGTTAGGTGAGGCTACAGGTATAGGGCGAGGGAGTGGGTGTAGGTTGGGTGCTCTTTCAAAGGATTGGTTTAGACTCGATGGGCCAAAAGGCCTCCTCTGCACTGTAGGAATTTGATGCTTCTATATAATAACTCAGTGTCATGCTAAAAGCCAGACTGAAAAGGAACATCCAAATAACAGCGATATAGAGAGATACATGACCTGCAACTAGGGTCAGTGGGTGGACTGGACAGGGACCTGTGTAGAAGCAAGCATGGAGTTGGTTCATAGCTTGGGTTTTGCCCTGCATGTATGTACATAAATACTGTTATCAATAAACACTTAATGTTCAGCCGCACAAGACTCAGAACCTCTTTGTGAGATCAACTAAACATACAACAGAAACAGCAAAGGCAGGAGGACCACATCACGGCTTTTCAGCCAGGGATGTTAGGGATTAATTTATTCCAGAGTTTCTCACACCCTGAAAGCATGAAGACAGATGTTCCTGTGTGGAAGTGTCTTAGCCGTGCCAGCAAGAAGATTCTTCGGGGGTCCAGGCACTGCCTACCCTGAAGGCAGCAAGTACAAGGCAGAGACAGATGTGGCTGATACCACCATGGACAGGTCAAAAGGCCTGCCTCCATTCCCAGAAACATGGGTCCAGTTCTTCAGTGACACCAGTGGCTAATCCACATCAAATTAAATTTACAAATCAGTGTAAAACTGCCCTCATCTTCATCCTATCATCTCCCTATCAGTCTTAGTATCCTCACATCACCTAACAACTCTTTCCCAGCATTCAGAAGTTATTAGAAAGCTCATAAATCTGTGAAAATAAACAAACAGAACTTGAAAAGGCATTTAGGTAAGCCTCTGCAGAAGCGCATAGATATGTCAAAGCCATCAGACTCACATTCCTTATTAGTCAGGCTCCCAAAACATGGCTGCCTCCATGGAAGTTCCATAATTTCTAAAAATGAGCACTTCTAACATGGCACTGTCAGCTTCTAAATAGCAGCATGACAGTTTCACAGCCCACCCTCTTTCCTGCATCATTCTTACAAGTCAAATCCAGCTTATAGTTACCACACGTTAAAGTGCGGATAGTCAAGTCTGGGAAACATTTTTTCCTGATCTAGCAAAGATATTTAAACTGCCTGGACAAAGGTTTTTGCGTGATCTTAGCTCCAAGACCTAAATGCTAGCCTAGGCTCCTGGCTGGTAGATTGGAAACTGGCCTCACAGGTTGTTAGATATAAACTACTCTTCTTGGCTGTCAGATGTAAACTGCCTCTCTGGCTGTTAGGTGTAAACTGCCTCTCTGCTCCTGAGGATGCCGGCAACTGTATATCATTTGTCTGGACACCTGCACGTCATTACTTTTAAAATTGCATCTCATTATGCCTTTTGAATGCTGACTACTGCTGTCACTAATCAGATTTCCACCTGTTGCTGGGCAGACCCGTGACAACTGTTGCTTGGCAGATAACATCCCATCATGCCTTGTTACAATCTTGTTACTGCTGTTACTAGGCAGACTTCTCCCTGTTGTTGGGCAGACCTGTTGCTGGGACGATTCACGATGATACATGACACCTGCTCTGGCATTTCGACAGTTGTAGAAGGCTTTGAGTGAACCAATCCTTTCGGACCTGGCTCTACTTGGCCATTGATCTCCCTGGCACCTTTCTGTGCCTTAAAATATACCTGAATTAAAAATGGGTCTTGAGATAGCCAAACATAGATAAGAAATAATTTAAATTACCAATTCCTACAATACATTTGCTTCCTAGTTCACAATAAAGAAGTGTGATTTTCCAACCCTTATTTAGGAAAATATTAGAATTAGTTGAGCAAAGCAATGTACATGATAAAAACAAAATATATTTGAATTGAGGTAATTGTTTTTAAGATCCCTGTCTTTGTATTGGCAGTCGCCAACCTTTAATCTAGGGTAAACTTATCCATGTTTATCATTGCTACGTTCTCACAAAAATTGTGATTGTTGGCATTGACAAATTGGAGGATGTTGTTTAACTAAATTCAATAATGAAGACTGTTAGTTGATCTGGCGGAGGAGCTATATGGATCGACAATACTTAAACGAACATTCAGAGGGCTAAGCAGTCTGGCCATAATGCAGCAAGTGTGCCAGATAAAAGATAACCAGAGTGTTCATGCAGGTAACTCGACAAGGTATAGATCAGAGAAGCAGCAATCTGGAAATGTGCCAGACAGTCCATTTGTCTGTTAACACTCAAAGGGCAAGACTCGTACCAAAACGCATCCTCAGCGATTGCCAGCAATGAACAGTTGAAACACGATCAGGTTATTATTGAATCAGCAGCAGCTTAGACAGGTTCTGTTGGGAAACGTCCAAGTTCATCCCTGTGGGTTCGCAGTAAAATGTCTGATGATATTACCATCGTTGTTTTTTGTATGATATGCTGTATTTTGCCAGATTGTTTTAAATTATGGTTAATAAATAATATGTTTTTGATATCTTTTATTGTTTGACAATTCTAACCCAGTTAAAAATAGATCAGACATTGAGCTTTTCTGGGAAGGTTTAGTGATTCTCTTTATTTTGTAATTCCAGTGATTCACTGCACTTGCCAGCATAACATGCACCAGTGAAATGATAGCCCAAGCTAAGTTGAAGTGAGTAAGATGAAAAAATAAATCAAGCTCAAAATAGAACAATCATTATTTTATTTAATGGCTGATCAATAGAGTGAAAAAAGGCTAATTCGTAAAGTGTTCCATTTTGGCAACGCATCTATTATTTTCAGAATTCTGATCGGTAATGACTGACCACTCATTTTATCATGTAAACTCTCAATAATTGCCGATAGCTTCTTAACTAGGAATACGCAGCAATGCATTACTATTCATTAACCAGGTATAATCACCATCAATACAAGAGTGTCTAAAATAAAGTACAAATATGAGTCTAGATATTTCAAGATATTTTCTTGCATCAGTGACCTGGTAATGAATGATGCACAAATAATACATTAAATCCTCTGGCAGCCTAGACAGTCATCAGGAATGAAAATATAGGCAAACAGTTTATGCCTCAGTTATTTCATTCAGTTGACGAGTTTTATCAATACAACACAAATTCCAACTCCACACAGCAAACTCCACCACCATTCCCCTGTAATTGGTATTTTATAATACACAATTATTGGTCACAAAACAAGTAGGCAGTGGAACTAACCCTGGTCATCTGTTTTCTCAAAATAAATATGCAATGACTCAAAAAACGCTGTTAAAAGAATGACAAAGCTCGTGCCAAAAATCCAAAATGCTGCTGTCTGATGTGTCCCTTATCAGAGTTAACTTTGCAAAAATTGATTCTCATTGTTTGCCTCCCTATTCAAATGCATTGAATGGTTTGATGTTGCTGCATTAGTTTGGAATGATGTAATGATTTTTTAACTTTTTCTTTCTGTTTTTTCCCCCCCTCTTAATACAATTAAGCTTTGCCTTCTGTATTTCTCTTTCTGTCCCTGACTTGACATTAAATTCAGCCACTCTAACTTATACTTCATTGTCCAGACTGGGCACTGTTAATTTCACAATCCTTGTGTCTAATTGGTTAAGAAGCTGTTTGCCCTCCTAACTCAGATGTCCTGCATACACTGTTGAAGAATTCCCACACATCCAGCGAAATGCGGGGCAAAATATCATGGTAATTAAATAAGCAAGGTCAAGACTAACAAATAATGAGTGCTGTTTGGGGAGATTATCGTGCAGTCAGCATTGCAGTGAAGTAGTCTGGGAAGAGTGTCTTACAGTCAGTGTGATGAATGATATCTGTATACACATGTACTTTTAATGCGTAGGCCCTTTTAAGACCGGGTTTGGAACCCTGGGGGACTCCGCCTCTGGCTCCGCCCCCAGAAAGCTGTATATAAGGTTACGTTCAGTGGGCAGCGTGCAGTGAGCACACTTCTCGGCAGCTGTCTGGTTCTCTGGTAATTAAAGCCTTTGAATTATCAAACTTCTCTCCTGAGTCGTAACTGAGGGTATCTCAATTTAATTACCAGACTACATCAAGATGGACAGCGGTCTAAAGCCGGAGAAGCTCAATTTGGACGCTCGGTCGCCGGAGGCCACTAAAATTTTTAAATACTGGGTCCGGTGTTTTGAGGCCTATCTGAATTCCTCAGAGACTGAAGTTGACGGACCTCGCAAGCTGAGCTTACTACATGCCCGGGTGGGCCACCGACTATCCTCCGTGATCGAGAAAGCTACGACGTACGAAATGGCAGTCGAAATCCTACAGAAGCGCTTCGTAAAGCCGATAAACGAGGTACACGCCAGACATTTACTCTCGACATGCCGCCAGCACTCCGGGGAAACGCTAGACGAATACTTGGAGACACTCACCGTGCTCGCCAGGAACTGTGACCATAAAGAGGTGGCGGCAGAAGTCCACATGAACTTACATATTCGTGATGCTTTTGTGTCCGGTAACCGATCTACGTACATCTGGCAGCGGCTCCTAGAAGACGGAGCGAAGGACCTCCAAGGCACGGTAACGCTCGCCTCTTCTCTGGAAGCGGTCCACCATAATCTACGCACGTACTCCGCGGACCTTGCAAACCCCTCTCGGTCCCCTCCAGACTCGGCCACGCTACAGGCCTGCGCCGCATGGCGACCTGCTCACACCGGGAACCCCCATGCTATTTCTGTGGGCAAGGCCAGCAATCACGCCAGCGTTGCCTGGCCCGCTCCACTATCTGCAATGAATGCGGAAAGAAGGGACACTTCGCAAAGGTCTGCCTGGCTGGGCCCAAAGGCCAGAAACAAAAGTCTCATCGGGCCCAGAAATCGAACTCCCGGGAGCACAGGCCCACAACGTGGCCGCGCGGCGGCCAGACCCGCCCACTTCCGACGCGTCATCGGCCTCGTGCGAGTCAAGGGGGCGGCCATCTTGGCAGCGGCCATCTTCAAAACCCAACACATGCGACCGATGGCGGCGGCCATTTTGCGAGTCCGATTCAACCGAGGACTCTGATTGACTGCAACTAGGAGCGATCACACTCGATCAATCTCGGTTGAAGCACCTGTGAAACTCAATGATGCAGGTTCAAATCAACGGCCCGCAACCCCCCCTGCCTTTTTGACTCGGGGAGCACGGAGAGTTTTATCCATCCAGACACGGTAAGATGCTGCTCCCTGCGCACCTATCCCACCACCCAAACTATCGCCCTCGCATCTGGGTCTCATTCGGGCCAAATCACGGGGTATTGTGTCGCGTACCTCGCTATTCAAGGCGCCAAATATGCCCGTTTTAAACTTTATGTCCTCCTAAACCTCTGCGCACCCTTGCTGCTCGGTCTGGACTTTCAGTGCAGCCACCGAAGCCTGACCCTGAAGGTCGGTGGACCCCTGCCCCCACTCACTGTATGTAGCCTGGCGACACTCAAAGTTGCACCACCCCCCCTCTTCGCAAACCTCACTCCCAACTGTAAGCCCGTCGCCAGGAGTCGGCGGTACAGTGCCCAAGACATGACTTTCATCAAGTCAGAGGTTCAGCGGCTAGTAAAAGAAGGGGTCATAGAGGCTAGCAACAGCCCTTGGAGGGCACAAGTACTGGTAGTCCGCTCCGGAGAAAAACAACGTATGGTGGTGGACTATAGTCAGACCATAAACCGCTTTATACAACTCGATGCGTACCCACTTCCCCGCATAGCAGAAATGGTGAACCAAATCGCCCAGTATCGAGTATTCTCCACGGTCGACCTGAAATCTGCCTATCATCAACTCCCTATCTGCCCAGAGGACCGCCCCTATACGGCCTTCGAAGCAGCCGGTCGGCTCTCCCACTTCCTCAGGTTCCCTTTTGGTGTCACGAACGGAGTCTCCGTTTTCCAAAGGGCAATGGATCAAATGGTGGACCAGTATGGCTTACGGGCTACATACCCGTACTTGGACAACGTCACCATCTGCGGCCATGACCAGCAGGACCACGACGCAAAGCTGAGGAAGTTCCTCCAGACCGCCCGGGCCCTCAATCTGACATACAATAAAGAGAAATGCATGTTCCACACAACCAGGCTAGCCATCCTCAGCTACGTCGTGGAAAACGGGGTCCGAGGCCCAGATCTCGACCGCATGCGCCCCCTTAAGGAACTTCCCCTCCCCCGTAGCCTCAAGGCACTCAAAAGGTGCCTGGGGCTCTTTTCCTGTTATGCCCAGTGGGTCCATAGATATGCGGACAAAGCCCGACCACTCATTAAGACCACGGTTTTTCCCCTGACGGCTGAGGCTCAGTCGGCCTTCAGTCGTATCAAAGCCAATATCATCAAGGCCGCCATGCACGTGGTGGACGAAACCATTCCCTTCCAGGTAGAAAGCGACGCATCAGAGGTCGCCCTGGCTGCTACCCTCAAGCAGGCGGGCAGACCAGTAGCGTTCTTCTCCCGGACCCTCACCGCCTCGGAAATTCGACACTCTGCAGTCGAGAAGGAGGTACAAGCCATAGTGGAGGCCGTGCGGCACTGGAGGTACTACCTAGCTGGTAGGAGTTCCGCCCTCGTCACCGACCAACGGTCGGTCGCCTTTATTTTCGATAACGCACAATGGGGCAAAATAAAGAATGATAAAATTCTGATGTGGAGGATCGAACTCTCCACTTACACGTGTCCGGGGAAGCTCAACGAGTCCCCAGATGCCCTGTCCCGTGGCACGTGTGCCAATGTGCAAAAAGACCACCTGAGGGCCATCCACGATGACCTCTGCCACCCGGGGGTCACCCGGCTTGCCCATTTCATCAAGTTCTGCAACTACCTTACTCCACCGAGGAGGTCAAGGCCATGACCAAGGCTTGCCAGATCTGTGTGGAGTGCAAATCGCACTTCTATCGACCAGACAAGGCTCGCTTGGTAATGGCATCTGGGCCGACTAAGCGTGGACATCAAAGTGCCCCTCCCGTCCACCAACCGCAACATTTATTTCCTCACCGGCATCGATGAATTCTCCCGCTTCCCCTTCGCTGTCCCCTGCCCTGATATGACCTCGGCCTCCGTAATCAAGGCACTGCACAGCATCTTCACGCTGTTTGGTTTCCCTGCTTATATCCACAGTGACCGGGGTACATCGTTCATGAGCGATGAGCTGCGTCGATATCTGCTCAACAAGGGCATCGCCTTGAGCAGAACAACCAGCTATAACCCGGGGGGAAACGGGCAGGTGGAGAGGGAGAACTCAACAGTTGGAAGGCTGTCCTTCTAGCCCTACGGTCAAGAAGTCTCCCAATCGCCCGCTGGCAGGAGGTCCTACCCGATGCCCGACACTCCATTAGGTTGCTCCTCTGTACGGCCACGAACGAGACCCCTCACAACCGTTTGTTTGTCTTCCCCAGAATATCCTGCAGTCAGCATCGCAGTGAGGCAGTCTGGGAAGAATATCCTGCAGTCAGCATCGCAGTGAGGCAGTCTGGGAAGAATATCCTGCAGTCAGCATCGCAGTGAGGAAGTCTGGGAAGAATATCCTGCAGTCAGCATCGCAGTGTGGCAGTCTGGGGAGAGTTGTTCGGGTAGTGCGCTTGGTTTAAGAAAAATATCAATAGTAATGTCACAGGAAAGCGGTAAGATGTTTGGTTGGTGATTAACTGATATTAGGAGCTGTGTAGGAATAACTGAAACTCAAATAGCTGAAAAAAGTAAGGAATGGAGCTGAGAGGAAAAAGGAGAAGTGAAGCTGATAGCAGAACCAGGAAATCAAAAGAGTAGATTGGGTGAGTGCATTTATATATTCTATCACAAGGAGCAGAGAAGAAGGGCCCTAGTTAGTATTAGTTAATACTAGTTAATATTATTTAAAAGGATACATTTAATTTAAAGGGTAAGACATGGCAGCAGAGCTCCAAGCCATACTGTGCTCTTCTTGCTTCATGTGGGAGAACAGGAACGTTTCCAATCCCCAGGACCAGCATGTGTGCAGGAAGTGTCACCAGTTGCAGTTCCTGGAAGCGCAGGTGTCGGAGCTGAAGTGGCGGCGGGGATCACTACAGAGAATTCATGAGACGGACAGTACCGTGGCTAGCACGTATAAAGAGGTGTTCGTACCGCAGGCTCAGACTCACAGTGAGGAAAGGAATGGGTGACCACCAGGCAGAGCAAGAGAGCTAGGCAGGCAGTGCAGGAATCTCCTTTGGCCATTTCCCTGAAAAACATATACTGCTTTGGGTACTATTGAGGAGAATGACCTCTCAGGGGAAAGCAGCAACAGCCAAATTCATTGCATCATGGTTGGTTCTGCTGCAGAAGGGAGGAGTAAAATGTGTGGGAACACTATTGTTACAGGGGATTCAATTGTAAGGAGAATTGTAAGGTGTTTCTGTGGCTGCAAACGAGACTCCAGGATGGAAGGTGGCCTCCCTGGTGCTAGGGTCAAGGATATCTCAGAGCGGTTACAGGACATTCTGGAGGGGGAGGGTGAACAGCCAGTGGCCTGATACACATTGGCACAAACGATCATCGGTTAAAAAAAAGAGATGAGTCCTAAAAGCATGATGTAGAGAATTCGGAAGAGAAGTTGAGAAGTCGGACCTCAAAGGTGGTGATCTCAGGATTACTACCAGTGCCACGTGCTAGTCAGAGTAGAAATAGCAGGATATATTGGATGAATATGTGGCAGAAGAAAGAGAGAGGGGGAGGGTTTCAGATTCCTGCAACATTGGGTCCGGTTCTGGGGAGGTCAGCAAAATACAGCAACAGAATAAGAAAAATGATAGGCAGAGAACTCAAGGGCCTGTATCAGATAATGACACTGTAAAAATAGTAGGGACGGGACAAAGAACGTGAAGAACTGTAGCCTTAAGGTTTTGTACCTGAATGCCTGGAGCATTAAAAATGAAATGGTGAATTAGTTGTGCAGATAGATGTAAAGAAATATGGTATAGTTGGGATTACAGAGACAGCTCCAAGATGACCAAGGATGGGAACTAAACATTGAGGGCTATTCGGATTTTAGGAAGGACAGACAAAAGAGGGAAAGGTGGTGTTGTTGCATTGTTGAATAAAGAAGATATTGATACAATATTGAGGAAATATATTAGCAAAGACGATGTGGAACTATATGGGTCAAGTCAAGAAACACCAAGGGGCAAAAGACCTTTCTAAGGGTGATACACAGACAACCACACTGCAGTAGTAATGTTGGGAATAGCATTGACAGGAAATCAGAGATCTAAGTGATAAAGGAACATCTGCGATTATGGGTGACTTTAATCTGCGTATAGATTGGGTGAGTAAAATTAGTCACAGTACAATAGAGGGGGAATTTCTGGAGTAGAAACGGGATTGTTTTCTGGACCAATAGATTGAGAAATCAACAAGGGAACAGGCCATCTTGGACTGGGTGTTATGCAATAAAAAAGGATTACTTGGCAATCTAGTTGTGAGGGAACCCTTGGGGATGAGGGACCATAATATGATAGAATTCTTCATCAAGGTGGATAGTAAGGTAATTGATTCTGAGACTAGGGTCCTGAACCTCAATAAAGGTAACTATGAGGCATGAACTGCCAATGACGGACTGGGAAATAGTACTGAAAGGAAGGATAGTGGACAGACAATGGCAAGCATTTAAAGAATGAACAGGTGAACTCCAAAAGCTTTTATTCCTATTTGGCACAAGGGTAGAAAGAAAAATGTGGCCAAATCATGGTTTACAAGGGAAATTACAAGGGAGATAGTGTTAGATTCAAAGAAGAGGCATATAAATTAGCTAGAAAAAGCAATAGACATGAGGATTGGGGACAGTTTAAAAATGGACCAATAGATTGATTAAGGGCAAAATACAATATGAAAGTAAGCTAGCAGGGAACATAAAACCTGACTGTAAAAGTTTCTTTAGGTATTTAAAGAGAAAGAAATTGATAAAAACGAATGTAGGCCCCTTACAGTCAGAAACAGAGAATTCATAATTGAGGACAAAGAAATGGCTCAGGGACTAAATTTGTACTCTGCTTGTGGCTTCACAAAGGAAGACATGAATAATGTACCAGACATTCTGAGAAACGCAAGCTTTAGAGAGGAGCTGAAGGAAAATAATATTGGTAGAGAAATGGTTTCGTGCAAATTAATGGAATTGAAGCTGGACACATTCTCCCCGTGTGTGCGTGGGTTTCGCCCCCACAACACAAAAATATGCAGAGTAGGTGGATTGGCCACGCTAAATTGCCCCTTAATTGGAAAAAATAATTGGGTAATCTAAAATTTATTTAAAAAGAAAAAAGTGATTGAAGCTGGATAAATCTCCAGGGTCTGATAATATTCATCCCAGAGTACTTAAGGAAGTAACCCAAGAAATAGAACATGCAATGCAGAAGGAGGCCATTCGGCCCATCGAGTCTGCACCGGCTCTTGGAAAGACAACCCTACCTGGGCCCACGCCACCAACCTATCCCTGTACCCAGTAACCCCACCTTTTTCTGCACACTAAGGGCAATTTATCATGGCCAATCCACCTAACCAGCACATCTTTGGAATGTGGGAGGAAACCGGAGCACCCGGAGGAAACCAACGCAGACATGAGGAGAAAGTGCAGACTCCACACAGACAGTGACCCAAGCCAGGATTCGAAACCGGGACCCTCCAGCTGTGGAGCAACTGTGCTAACCACTGTGCTACCATGGTGCCCCGGTAGATCCATTGGTTGTCATTTTCCAAAATTCTTTGGACTCTGGAATGGTTCCTGCATATTTTTGGATGGCTAATATAACCCTACTATTCAAAAAGGAACATTGAGAGAAAACAGGGAACTATAGACCAGTGAGCCTGACGTCAATAGTAGGCGGCAAGTTGCTCGAGTCCATTGTCAATGATTTCACAGCACAGCATTTGGAAAGCAGTGGTATAATCAGACAAAGTCAGCATGGATTTACAAAAGGAAAATCATACTTGACTAATCTACTAGACTTATTTGAAGATTGTAGCGCACAAAGACTCCGTGAGACGAATAGAGTGAAGTCGATGAGGCTTTATTAAGCGTGTCTGTTCCCCCGCAGCTCGATAGTAGAATGGCCTGCGGGGGAGGACTCCGCCTTCTTATACTCCACCTTCAGGGCGGAGCTAGAGGTCAACGGCCAACCAGGACCCGGGATCTGTCAGCCAATGACATTAGGGCTTCCAGTCCCACATGACCCCTAATACATACTACCACAAAGATGTAACTGGTAGAGTTGGCCAGGGAGAACTGGATGGATGTGGATTATTTAGACTTTCAGAAGGCTTTTGACAAGGTCTCACATGGCAGATTATTGTATGAAGTTAAAGCGCATGGGATTGCAGATAGTGTCTTGAGATGGATAGAAGATGGTGAGCAGGCAGAAAGCAAAAACGTCGGAATAAATGTGTCTCTTTCCGATTGCCAGGTAGTGTCTCCTGGGTACCTCAGGGATCTGTACCAGGACCACAACTGTTCACAATATATATTGATGATTTGGACGAGGAAACCACAGATGATACAAAGTTGGGTGGGAGGGTAAACTGTGGGGAGGATGCAGGTATACTTCAGTGGGATTTGGACGGGCTGAGTGAGTGGGCCCACGCATGGCAAATGCAGTATAATGTGGAAAAATGTGAGGTTATCCGCTTCGGTACCAAAAATAGGAAGGCAGATGTAGAATCCGCCAAAGTAGCACGTACGGACCAAGCAGGTAGTAAGGTTTATTTACACTACATAAGAATCTCCACTCCCCGAAGTGACTCCCTAGTGAGCTTGTCCTTTGTTAAGGGGAAGCCCCATCCTGTCACCGGGAAAATTTGTACTCTGTGGAGGACATGCGGAATCTGATACTTCTTATGCTGTGACCTTTGCAAGGGTTATAACACTCCTCCCCTCACTCCCACCTCCCCACCCTCCAATCCGGAGAAATGTCCATGTCCTTTGGTAGGTCCAAGAAACCTCTAGTATTCTTAGTCTGGGAACGGCCTAAGGGAGCCAACCCCATGGTGTCCGAAGGCGTTAACTAGACTGGGGAGCGGTGTTTTCATGCAGAACCTCTGGGTGGGGTTGGTGGAATGGAGGCAGCCTCAGGCGCTGACACGACGGGCTCAAGCGGTGGGCAATATTTCCCTATTGTTTTCAGAATCGGAGCTTGGAGGGACGTCGTGCAGCATCTTGACGTCTGAATCCGACTTTCCCACGGCTGCCGCAACCGGGGCAAATGTAGGCATCTGCGGTGGAGATGGCAACTGGAACCGGATCTTTTGCATCAGAGTTGCACACACGGAGGTGATCCACGTGTCGATTAGACCCGCGCCCTTGTGCCCATACCTGATAAGAGACTGGTCCCATGTTGGCTAACATGACACCCGGGATCCACATGGTGCCTTTACAAAGATTCTGGACGTGCACCAAGTTTCCCAAAGTGAATATGTGCAAGGACGTACACCAGCCTGCATCAGCCTCAGTTTTGCCCTGACCCTGGCCAAAGTTGGGGACAACCAAACTCAAGCAGGTGCGAAGGCAGCTACCCATCAGTAATTTAGTGGGAACAACATCCGCTGTGGCATGTGGCATCGTTCAGTAGCAAAAGAGGAACCGCGCCAGTCGAGTCTCCCAGGAACATGCCGTCCGTTTTTTCATTCTGAGCTTGAATGTCTGGACCTCTCGTTCCGCGAAACCATTTGATGGCAGATGTTACGGGGCGGTACGCACATATCATATGCTGTTCGCGTTCATGGACGCCCTGAACCCTGCCATTTCATTGTCCAACACCAGCACCTCAGGTATCCTGTGTCTACTAAACAATTGTCGCAGCATTCAATGGTAGCCCGAGCTGACAGTACCTACATTTTATCAAATTTGAGTTGACATCCACAACAATGAGAAAGATCACTCCTTGAAACAGCCCACAAAATCCTGGACGCGGGACCAAAGATGGCCTGGCTAATCCCATTCTCGTCGCCAGTGTAGAATCCTCCAAAGTAGCAGGCACGAACTAAGCAGGGAGAAAACAAAAGTACGGTTTATTTATGATGTCCAAGAATCTCCAGTCCCCAAAGGGTCTCCCTTCCTGACCTGCATCCAAGCTGGGGTTTTTAGACGAGTTAAGTTTTCCCTTGTTAAGAAGAAGCCCCGCCCCCGTTGCCGGAGCAGTTTGAACTCTGTGGAGGTCAAGGGGAATCTGATAGTTCTTCTGCTGTGACTTCTGTGAGGGTAATAACAGCAGATTATTATTTGAATGGGTGTAAATTGAGAGCGGTGAATACTCAGTGAGACCTTGGTGTCCTTGTGCATCAGTCGCTGAAATTACGTGTGCAGAAACAGCAGGCAGTAAAGAAGGCAAATGGTTTGTTGGCCTTCAGAGCGACAGGATTTGAGTAAACGAATTGGGATCTTTTACTGCAATTGTATAGGGCATTGGTGAGGCCACACATGGAATATTGTGTGCAGTTTTGGTGTCCTTATCTGAGGAAGGATGTTCTTGCTATGGAGGGAGTGCAGTGCATATTTACCAGGCTGAAGTCCTGGGGCGCAGAAGAGTTTGGGGCAGGTAATTTGCGATTGAATCTGGAACTGTTGGTTTTCTACTTCATTTACCCTGTCCAGAAAATCACAATTGAATGCAATGGGCGGGATCTACCGGTCGCATTGCACCGGAAAGGCAGCGTGGCGTGGCGCAGTGCAAGTGGTTGATGCCGGGAAATCTCACTTCCGGGATCTACCTGGCTCGCACACCTCGCGAGATTGAACGCGATCTTCCGAGAGGTCGCGATGTGAAACCCGCACATTGTGGGCAGGATCATTTTCTGGTAAATCTGCATATAAGAGTGAAACAGCTAGTCACACTCTAACATGCATTCCGAGATCTAAAAAAGGTGTGGGATCTAACTCCCTTGGTTTGGAGGTCTCGGCGAGCGCCATTCAGTGCTGGTGCCCCTTTGGTCCAGATGGAACAGCACTCATGGGGCCCCAAAGGGATTGGAGGCCCTCAGGTGCATGCCCTCTGGGCAGGGTGGTATCATAGTGACATCATAGAATTTACAGTGCAGAAGGAGGCCTTTCGGCCTATTGAGTCCACACCGACTCTTGGAAAGAGCACCTTACTTAAGCCCTACTTAAGCCCACACCTCCATCCTATCCCCGTAACGCAGTAACCCAGCCTAACCTTTTGGACACTAAGGGGCAATTTAGCCTGGCCAATCCACCTAACCTGCACATATTTGAACTGTGGGGGGAAACCGGAGCACCCGGAGAAAAATCACGCTTACATGGGGAGAAAGTATAAACTCCACACAGACAGTCACCCGGGGCTGGAATTGTACCCCGGACCCGGAGCTGTGAGGCAGCAGTGCTAACCACTGTACCACCCTGCCGCCGGTATGCAGGCTCTGCTGGTGCCACTCGGGCACCCTGGCACTTTCACCTGGGTCCAGCCTGACAGTGCCAAGGTGACCAGGTGGCACGGGAATTGCCAGGGTGCAAGGCTGGCATTTTATGCACAGAGATGTTCAGGCCGGGGTGTGCTCGTCATGGGTGTGGGGGAGATGTGGGGTCCCAGGCACCTCACTGAGTTGGGCCTTGAGAGAGGGATTGGAGGTCGCTTCAGGGGCTTGAGAGATTAAAGGAGCAACAATTTGGCCTCTTGGATGAAATAAGCTAAGAAAGGATATTGGAAGAGAAGCTGCAAGGAAATGGCTATTTAGGGCATAAGAGTAGGAGTTGAGGAGGAACAGTGGTCTAGGAACAAAAGTCGGGAGGCAGCAGAGGCAGTTGTACAGATAGAGTTGAACTTAACGACAAAGAAATTCATCAGTTTCTCTCACATGATGCTTGACGCAATGGTAAAGGAGGAAGAAGGCATATATGTGGCACCAACAAGGTTTGCATTTATTGCCCTGAGAACATTATAGTTGGGCTTCCTTCTTGAATCATTGGTAGAGGATAAAATTGAAAAAATTCACATCAGAGAGCAGTTCAGCTATAACCATTTTGGTTAGAACTGGAATTACATATTGGCCAGACCGGAAAGGTGGCATGTTTCCTTCTTGTTATAATCCTCACGCAGACATGGGGGAAATCGCTGAAGATCTCCCCGTGGGCTTCGTAGAATATGAGTTCCTGTTTTGAGTGAGTGGAGGCCTGCCCAACAGGGGCCCACCAGCAGGGCCTTAAATATCAACCCCAGACCTGGGCCAGCAGTTCCCAATACTCTCGGACTGGGACACAAGTTTAATACTCTGCGGTTGTATTTGTGTTGAAGAATAAATTTGCTTTGCCTTTTAGCCTGCGCCGCCTGGAATTATTACATTGGCACGATGAGGATCGAGTATGGTATTCTGAGCAGCCTTTTTAGAACTTCAGAAGACAACTCCACATGATGCACACGTAAAGGACTGGGGCCAGTATACCTAGCAAATGCGCTTTTTTTCACACAAGTGGCTTTGAAGGAAATGAGAGACAAAAGGCAATCCTCCTAACAGCATGTGGGGCTCCGACGTTTAGCATTTTCAAAAGTTTAATCTATCCAGCGGCCCCGATACCAAAACGTTCAACGGGTTCATGGACCTGTTCAGAAACCATTACGATCCAAAGCCATCCATAGTCCTCCAACACTACCATTTTAACACAGCTGGGAGAACCCCAGGGGAATCCGTTATGGAATTTCTTGCTACATTGCAGGGGTTGGCAGAGTATTGCGATTTTGACCCGTCCATAACCGAGATGCTACATGATAGGCTAATGTGTGGGATTGTGATGATTTGAACATTTAAGGACTATTAGTTTCCAAATATAGGGATAATTTAAGGGCTAAAAGCCTGGCGTTAGAATATGTTTATTTGCAATGGTCAGGGTTATAAAAATGATTTTGATTTGCTTCTCAGAAAAGCAGGTGAAGGGCAGCACAGTGGTGCAGTGGGTTAGCCCTGCAGCCTCACGGCACCGATGTCCCAGGTTCGATCCCGGCTCTGGATCACTGTCCGTGTGGAGTTTGCACATTCTCCCCATGTTTGCATGGGTTCTGCCTCCACAACCCAAAGGTGTGCAGGGTAGGTGGCTTGGCCACACTAAATTGCCCCTTAATTGGAAAAAATGAATTGGGTATTCTAAATTTTAGAAAAAAAAGAAGAGCAGTTGAAATTGACCAAGATCTTTGTTTCAGTCTGGGCTAATGCCTAGTGGTTTGCCTGGGGAAGTCGCTGGGGAGTTAAAGTGCTTTGCAGCCTTAGAGGGAATTTTTTCTTAGCTTGGGGAGATGAGTTCTTTGCTGAATGGAGCCAAGGAATGCAGAAAGACATTTTGAGAAGCTGTATAGCGAGGTAGTTTTGGAGAAACCTGTGGAGACAGAGTGTTAGAGATAGGCTTTTGGAAGTGAAGTGTGATCAGGGGCGAAATTCTCCACCAACGGCGCGATGTCCGCCGACTGGCGCCAAAAATGGCGCCAATCAGACGGACATCGCGCCGGCCCAAAGGTGCTCTGCATCTTTGGCGGCCTAGCCCCAACATTGAGGGGCTAGGCCGACGCCGGAGGGATTTCCGCCCCGCCAGCTGGCGGAAATGGCGTTGGTTGCCCCGCCAGCTGGCGCGGAAATGCGGCGCATGCGCGGGAACGTCAGCGGCCGCTGGCAGTTTCCCGGCGCTTGCGCGGGAGCATCAGCGGGCGCCGACAGTTTCCCGCGCATGCGCAGTGGGGAGAGTCTCTTCCGCCTCCGCCATGGTGGAGGCCGTGGCGGAGGCGGAAGGGAAAGAGTGCCCCCACGGCACAGGCCCGCCCGTGGATCGGTGGGCCCCGATCGCGGGCCAGGCCACCGTGGGGGCACCCCCCGGGGTCAGATCGCCCCGCGCCCCCCCAGAACCCCGGAGCCCGCCCACGCCGCCTGGTCCCGCCGGTAAATACCAGCTTTGATTTACTCCGGCGCGACAGGCAATTTCTGGGCGGGACTTCGGCCCATCCGGGCTGGAGAATTGAGCGGGGGGTCCCGCCAACCGGCGCGGCCCGATTCCCGCCCCCGCCCAATCTCTGGTACCGGAGACTTCGGCGGGGGCGGGGGCGGGATTCACGGCGGCCAACGGCCATTCTCCGACCCGGCGGGGGGTCGGGGAATGACGCCCCTGGTTACCACAAAGTCCACAAGTAAAGGCAGTTTTCTCTCCCAGTCAGATAGTTAAAAAATAGTAATAATATTTTGAAGCAAAGCAGTCTTGTCTGAAGACAAGGAAGAGGCTGAAACAACCTATTTGAAGCAGCTATTTGAAGATATTCAACCAGAGTCTGCAGGGGTTCCAACTGGTGCCAGATCTGTTTGAGCCAGGGTCCCAGGATCGATTCCCGCTTGGGACACTGTCTGTGCGGAGTCTGCACGTTCTCCCCGTGTCTGCGAGGGTTTCCTCCGGGTGCTCCGATTTCCTCCCACAAGTCCCGAAACAGACTGTTAGGTGACATTCTGAATTCTCCCTCTGTGTACCCGAACAGGCGCTGGAATGTGGCGACGAGGGGATTTTCACAGTAACTTCATTCCAGTGTTAATGTAAGCCTACTTGTGACAATAATAAAGATTCTATTATAAAGCAAGAATTACTCTATGCCGTGCTGATTCTTAAGCTGGATTGAGAACTGTATGTTTCTTTTATTGTTTAATGGGAAATTTTCTAGTAGTGTTAAGGGGTAATTGTAAGCTCTTCTTTTCGGGTGTAAAGTTAAAAAATGTAATATTATATTCATAAAAAATTTTGTTTTAGAAATACCATAGCCCTATTTTTCCATGCAATCACTCCTGGAGAGAATCATTCTTTCCGCACAGCCTTATAATAAACTAAAATATTGGGGTTTCGGCCCAGTATCCGAGCCACTGTTGGGGTCTGGCATCATAATAGGATTAACAATGTTAAAACCGAGAAAATATTACTGGCAGAGACCAATATAGATATCAAAAAGGCCATAGAAATAGCTTTGTCCCTGGAGAATGCTGAGAAAGGGGTGCAAAAATTTCAAGGGATGATAGATGGTAGAATCTTCTGGTTTGGGGGAGGGTCCTCGCATAAAGACACCAGCATATCCAGGGAAGGTACCCACCATCACCCAACATTCCGAAAGGGCATTCTGCCATTTCTAAAAAATGGCCAGATAACCTCAGGAGTACCCGGGAAACTTCCCCGTCGGATCACAAGTGCCAGCCGCAGGGGTACTGCAGGTGCTGTCACAAGGTACAACCCAGGCAAGGCTGCCAGAATCAGCAATATGCATGCCACCCAGGCCGGAAGACAAATCCACCTTAGGCCAAACCTTGCAAGTATAGCAGCAGTTCAGCTGCATTGCCACTACCAAGGCCAATAAAGATAAGGCTGCTTGTCAACGGTCATTCCTTAGAGATGAAGGTGGATACTGGAGCTGCCGTCTCCGTCATTCAGACATTCCAGCATTCCCCAACAGGTATCCTGCTCTGAACCTAAGGGACACCATGGCCAGACAAGCCACATACATGCGAGAACCTTTGAAGATTATTGCGACACCCACAAGGTGGCATGGTGGCACAGTGGTTAGCAGTGCTGTTTCACGGCGCCAGGAACCCGGGTTTGATTCTGAACTTGGGTGACTGTGTGGAGGTTGCACATTTTCCCCATGTCTCTGTGGGTTTCTTTCGGGTGCTATGGTTTCCTCCCACAGTCCAAGCTGTGCAGGTTAGATGGGGTTATGGGATAGGGCTGTGGAGTAGGCCTAGATATGGGGGGTCGGTGCAGACTCGATGGGCCGAATGGCCTCCTTCTGCACTGTAGGCATTCTATGAACCAGAGCACAGTAGTTTATGGACAGCAGTTGGCACAACTCCTATTCATAGTCATGTGAGGATCAGGGTCTAATCTCAAGATCAGGGATTGGCCCCAAAAGATCTGACTGGACTGGCTGGAAAATTTTAAATTAGGGATTGGTAGATTGTACGAAGTTATTAACAAATACCCCGAAGAATTCAAAGAGGACCTTGGTAAAATAAAAGGAGCAAGGGCCAAGATCTATGTGGATCCTGACGCCTAACCAAAATATCTTAGAGCTTGGCCAATTCCAAACTCCTTGCCTGTGAAAGTAGAGATGGAAATTGAGTGGTTGGAAAGCCTTGGGATAATATAACCAGTACAGTTTGGGAAGTTGGCTGCATCAGTGGCCACCGTCCTCAGGCCTGACAAGTCAGTCTGCCTTTGTGGAGATTTCAAACTTACAGTTAGCAAAACCTCAGGGTGGATCATTACCCCATTCCGCCTATAGAGAATTTGTTTGCCAGGTCAAACCTTCACAAAACAGGATACAGGTCAGGCCTGCCTCCAGCTTGAACTAGATAAAACATCCAGAAAGTAGGTCACAATTAACACCCATACGGGCCTGTACAAATATACACGCCTGGCCTTCAGAGTCTAGTCGGCATGTGCCATCTTTCCGCATCTAATGGAAAATATTCTCCAAAGACTCTCTGGGGTGACATTATACCTCGACGAAGTATTAATCACAGGGACCACTGAACAAAAGCACCAAGCGAACTTGGAGGAAGTCTTGAGATGATCCTTCAATGCAGGCATACGTCTCAAGAGAGCTGCATTCCAGGCAGGTGAAGAGAGCTACCAGGGTACTGAGTAGATAAGAAAGATCGATACTTCATGAATGATAAAGTCAAGGCTATCAAGAAGGTTACGGCCATGTGAAATAAAACAGAGATGAAATCTTTTTTTGGCCTGATGAATTACTATGGAAAATCCATCCCAAATTTGGCCACTTTGTTGTCACCCCTGCAGATGCTATTGAAAAAACATCAAAGGTTGTCATGGCAAGCACCGCAGGATGAAACCTTCACGATCGTAACACAGGCCATGATTAAGCAGCTGGATTACCTGAGGAGTAGGGAACCCACTTCAGTGGAAACTGCATCCCCAACACCTGTCGCGGCCAGCTTCAGCACAGCAACTCAGCCGATGGAGAACCCGAGGGTAATTTTCCTGACAGTGAAGGTTTAGGGTACGTGATTCAATGGCCCCGTCGTGCCCGACATGGCGTTAGGATGAGGCTGTTGAATCTCATGAGAGACCCCTTGAGAGATTCACGACACTCAAAACGACTTACAAGATTCACTGGAATCTCACGAGACGTCACAATCTGGATCTCACCCTCACTAGGTAGCATTAGTGTTGTATGGTGGGGAGGGGAGGAGGGAGTCTGCCGCCATGCTTCGGGATTGGGCCGCCTGCTAAACGTGGCAGCTCGATACCAGGATTCCAATGGAATCCGGTGATCTTTCCACCATGCATATATTTGCATGGTTAATGAGAGAGACCCCCACCTGGATCTTGCTCCCAATTCCAGCAGAGACCAGTCCCCATTCTCCACTGGCAGGAGCACCTAGAATCCTGAATAGAGAATCCCGGCCCTGCTTTGCCTTTTAGCCTCCTGGAATTATTACACTTCCCAACAGGACATTAATGAATCAATGAAACTTTTATAACAATTCAACAGTTTCAGTGAAGGTTAAAGACTTTTCATAAAAGATTTCAATCCATCTACTTTCAATCAAAATCAAAATTTAAATTACTAAACTGCCTCAGTGAATTTAAACACATTCTTTGAAAAGCAAGCTCAATAACATAGCTACATTACCATACCACTTAAGTTATATTGCAGAAAATTGGAACCTGGATCATTTGTGTGTTCTCTGATGGTTCTTGAATAGTGGATGCTTTTAACTGAAAGGAACAAAGTACACAAATGCTTGGTGTAACCAAACCAGATCAGCAAATTAATGAGTTTTAGATGCCAGGAAAAGAAAATGGAGGCTGTGTCAAAAAGTACAAATTGGGTGGTCGACAGTGAGCTATTGGAATTACACTACCTCCCAATTGGAGGGTTCTCCAGTCTTTGGTTAAGGCAAGGTAAAGTTGTGATAGTTCCAGATGACCATCGGCTGCTTTCCTCTTTGAGGGGGAGAGCTGATTGGTGGTGATTTAACCTCAGGGTCACCACACCTCAAGTGAGGGGCAAAGTTGCGAAGGCGGGCCTTCATGAATAACCTCTGGTAAATGTTAGAGCATAACAGTACGAGCTCTTGTTTTAAACTTAAATTATTAAGCAAATGTAATTGACAGAACGTGAGTACATTTATTTACCACTTAACTTCAACAAGCTCAACTTAAATCTGCGGCAATTTAAACATCCCTGAAAACAGTTACTGGGGCATCGTTGCATTGGAATAACTACCCACTCAAATTTAATAAGGAACTGTCATTCACGCACAAATGGAATGAATAACGCAAGAATGATGAGGAGTTTGTTCGCAAAGTACAGGCTTGTTAATGATGGACATTCTTAATAATGTGCAAATCAACCAGTAAATTCAGGAATTAAGAGAGATATTCTGAGTATGAGTCTCCAGACCTTGCTCGTTGATATGTGCCACTCATTGTTTGATTCACACAAATGAAATCCCATTCCTAGCCTCACTCTTACTTTAAATAACGTTCTGCATTTGCACATTAAGTGTTCATTAAACTCACTGCATAAAGTTAGAATTTAATAAGTACTTTTTTAACAATGTGGTATTTGTTAATACTTTGCCAATCAACCTCTCTAGCAAGGAAGTGAACAATCTAAATAGGTCTATCTCAATGCTACATGTACTCAATTGTTAGAGATCTTTAAAATGTTGAACATAAGGCTGGAATTCTCTGGTAATTGAGATTCTCTTTTCCTGGTGGTGTGGGCTGGCTTCAATGGGAAATCCCAAGGTGGGAAGATAGAATCCTACCGCCAGCAAATGGCGTTCCGCCAAGAAACATGGGGGACTGGAGAATCTCGCCCTACATGTTTTTCTTTTCTGCCGCCTTTCACTCTCTCTTTCTTAATCCAATCTTACTTTCCCTCTCTTTATTGCTTTTTTGAAGTTAAATTGATTCTAATTTATTTACAATAGTTCACCTTTCATAGAATCATGGGCCGGAATTTTCAAATCCTACGGCCAGGTTCTGACGCTGGCATCAAAAGTGGCGCAAGTCATTCCGGCGTCAACGGGCCTCCAGGCCCGGGTATTCACCCTTCCTCGGGGGCTAGTGCGGCGCCGGAGTGGTGTCCGCTGCTCGAAAGCCGGTGCGCCACGGTCGGTGCAGTTCAGCGCATGCGCATCACGGCCGGCGCGAATCCGCAGGGGCCTGGCGCAGAGGAATACACGCCCCCCCACAGAAATAGCCAGCCCACGGATCGCTAGACCCCGATCCGCGGGCCAGGCCAGAGTGGAGGTCCCCCCAGAGTGAGATCTTCCCGCCCCCCCACCAGGACGACCCCCGCAGCCAGAACTCTGAGGTCTTGCCGGGTAGGACCATATGCACCCTGCGCCGGCGGGACTCGGCCGAACTCGGCGGGTACTCGGCCCCCGACCAGCGTGGCAGCGACCCCACGGGCGCCGGAGAAACGCCGCCAGAGAATCGGCGGCCCAGAGTCGGAGCGGTGTGGCGCGATTCTCGCGCCCCCCACCGATTCTCTGGCCCATCGTGGGATTGGAGAATCCCGGCCATCAAATTCCTACAGTGCAGAAAGAGGCCAAATGGCCCATCGACCCTTTAAAAGAGCATCCTATCTCAGCCCACTCCCACCCCCACATGCCTGTACCTCATAACCCCACCTAACCTGCACATGTTTGAACACAATTTAGCACAGCCAATCCACCTCACCTGCACATCTTTGGACTTTGGGAAGAGGCTGGAGAATCTGGAGGAAACTCATGCAGATACAGGGAGAAAGTGCAAATTCCACACAGACAGTGACCCAAGGCTGCAATTGAACCCGGGTCCCTGGCACTGGAAGGCAGCAGTGCAAACTACTGTGCCAACGTGCTGCTCCTCTTCTTTGCTGTTCCTCTATTTCTTTACCAATCCTTAAATCGCATTGGTGTGCCAACATTTTATCTTCTTAACAAAGCCGGTGCGCCACGGTCGGTGCAGTTCAGCGCATGCGCATCACGGCCGGCGCGAATCCGCAGGGGCCTGGCGCAGAGGAATACACGCCCCCCCACAGAAATAGCCAGCCCACGGATCGCTAGACCCCGATCGCGGGCCTCTGTACAGATCTATGACTTTTAACAAGAGATCTGAACATCCAATTCATAGTTAAAAGAATTGGGTAACAATATTTAACATTTTAAAACTTTTACTGAAACAAATTACAAATAGGACTTATATCAAACATTTTTCTTTGATTGGCAAATTGTACTTTAACCTACAGAGATCAAAATTCCCTTTTATACTTATCACCTTCACATTTTTCACCGAATTACACTCCTTACAGAAAAGAGTTCACATTTGAAGCCAGGTACCTGTATCCCCATTTTGCCAAGTAGTATCTTTAAATGATCATCTCCAGGCACTTTCCTCAGTTTTCAGAGAGTTCCTAATTACATAAGTTCATAAGCAGTAATAAAGCCTGTTCTGATGTTTCTTCTTACACCTGACCATGCCAGGATGAATCTCCTGGAATCCCTCAATGGCGGCATGTATCATTTCTTCTACTCCGGACTGCCCCACTCCCACAACTGGCTGTGGCAGCCTCCTAAGCCAAAACAGCCTCTTTTATCCATGACCACACTGAACTGCTGTGAGTATGTGATATTCATTCCTTTGTAGGCAGCCTGTAACCTGACCTCAAAAGTGACTATCTCTGCCCTCTTCACCATGTCAGTGTGAAACACATTAACCTTCCATTAAGGTAGAAATGCTGAAACCTAACCCATAACTGTCTTTCATCTTTGAAGTAAATGGACAATTTACATCACAGCTGTTTACACCCCAATACCTCCAACACCTTTCTGGAACTTTAGGAGCTTCAGAGTCTACCCATTGTGAACCCATAAGCTGCTGTAACTTTCTCCAAGTATAAGTACCTTGCACCTTCCCAGTAATGCAATCCAAACCTACATTTAATCTCTAAAAATCAAACCGCATAAGTTTACTGTGAGGCAGACTTCACAAAAGGCCACATGCCGCCCCCACCCCAACTTCATTTTACCTTAATTTAAAAAACACAGTCCAAGTCATAATAATCTTATAAAACTCACAATTGTAAAGCCCAGTTACCTTCACCACATAGTGGTGCACAACCACCAGTTTCTCAAGAGCAGTTAGCGATAGATGATAAATGTTGACCTTGCCAACAACACCAAGATCCTGTGAATAAATATTTTTAAAAAGCATTGAGCATAACCCTGTCATTGTCAGTTCACACATCCAGCAAGATACAATGCAAATAAATGTCAAACTCAAGGTGCAGAAAATATGAAACTAACAGTGGCCATTATGAGTTGCTCCACTCCAGAGCTGATACCAATATTCACCACAAGTTAAAACTTTTAAAAAATATCTTCTTGTCATGGAGGTTAAATAATGTGAAATGTTGATAAGACCAAAATTCATGGAATCTTTCTTGATGTCACTGTAACTTTGATGGAATTCCTTTGTGCATGTATTTGGGTTTCCGCCTATCTCTCACCCAAGTTACAGCAGCTAATTGGAAACCCTCTCATTTCCCGGAAACTCTCAGTGAAAAAGAAAAGATATTTCTACTGGTTGGTGACCTGGTAATCAGAAGACCCAAATTACCTTCAATTAGAAGAGTTTCCTGATGCAAACAGAAGTCTGAACATGGAATTCCCTTTCAGAAATAAAGGTGAAAATAGGATTAATTCCTGCTTTTACAAGAGTATTTGAAGAAGAAGAATTAAAAGGCGTAGGGAAAGGGCAACTGAATCAAGTTAAGTGGTTATATTTTTCAGAGAGCTGACACAAACAAAATAGGCTGAGTATCCTCCTTCTCTGTTATAAAATTCTATGATTCTATGTAGCCTTCCTTGGCTAAAAGTCACGTTTATAAGTTCACAGATAAATCACTTAGCTGCCCTGCAGCACTGAAGTGTTATGTCTAGGCAGAAATCAATTTCAAGCAGGATATATGATCACTACAGTGCAGCAGCTCATCACAGTCAGCAAAATCCAATATCAGCACCAACTTCAAGTCTTGAACTTATTTCTCAGGTAAAGTAATAAAAATGAATTTCTAATTTAGCAAGATGGTCCAATCTTACTAATACATTGTTCTTTCTTTCCTTATTCTCACGTACTCATGTCTAAACTGATATGAATGGCAAAGGTTGTCTTGGCAAACTGCAAAACCCTTCTTTGCCTCACCTTATTGCAGCCACCTGCCTTAGTGAGAGATTTCAATTATTAGGTTCCACTCAAAATTCATTAACTTAATGTTATAGCTACTGTACTTAGATCTTACCATCAATTATGAGCATTAGCTACATGCTTCCCGTTGAAGAGTAGATTAATTTTCATTTATTGCAGCAGTGGTCAATCTTTCAAAGCTTTAGACCTGGAAATAAAACAATTAATCTGACAATGAACCACAAGGGTTCTGGCCCTTTCACATTACAGCTTCAAACCTTGGTGAGTGAAGCCAAAAGTCTATCTTTATTGTAGTCGGTTCTGCAGGAGGTAAGTTGGTTATGTTCAGGTGTTTTATCAACAGCACAACGGTCTGCACATCTGCATTCTACAGCATTTCTTTCTGGCAAAAATTCCATTAATTTTAATAACTTTATTAAACAAATACATAATTAGGTATTCAAGGATTGTTTATTGCAATCTATTTAACTTGTCTCTCCTACCAGCGTCAAGTCAATACTTAAAAGAAATAAAGGTTAATAGTTTCTGAAAATGGCAATAATCTATGCAATTAGCAATAAGAATCAACAGGAAGAAAGAAAGCCATCATTTCTGAGAGTAAATAGCAAACCAACATCAATACAAATAGTAACACCAGTCTCCTCGGTGATATTGTCACTTGTACCAACAGCAAAAATATGCTTCTTACACAATTATGAGGTAAAGTCAGACATTAAAATCAATACAGCTTCGGCATACTATTTTGATACCTGGGTTTACATATTAGGCTGGAAATAAAAGTAACAGCTTTGAAACATGGCCATCAGTAAAAGCAGAACACTTTGATTTCACATTTTAAAGGTTAGAAAATTTGCTTTTCAGACACACTCAGCAGAAAAACTGAACAAATTAAAAGTAAGCTTGACGTCTGTCATAATATACACCAGTATATCATGGTGCAGACACACACTGATGGACACATAGTGGGACCAATCAACACATACAACACCGCAGCCAATCACCAGTGAGAGCACACGCACTATAAAGACAGGGGGCATCAGAGTTCCCACTCATTCGAGTTGCAGCTAGCTAGGAGGACTGAGCTCACAGCCTGTAACACAGACATTCACCATGTGCTGAGGGCATCGACTGGTTAGGACAAGGCAAAGGTCTTTAGTTAAAGCTAGTATTGTATTCACCCACAGTCTGAGTATGTTTAAACAGTTAATGATTCAATAAAATAGTGTTGCACTATTTCAAGTGTTGGTGCCCTGTATGTGATCCAGAACACCCAACACATCAATGTCTAGACACTTTTTTCTTGACACATGCTTTCCAAAGCTCTGCTCAGGTGGCTTGTTAAATATCAGTATTGAAATGCATCTTAGCTTGCCCACCCAGAAGGTGTTAAAGGTCTCTCCTGCACATCCACCATTGTGACATTTGAACGATTCCAGTTTTCACCTGCATGACTCTATCAGATGATCAACCCATGTGTTTAACACTTGCTGTGTGAAAAAAGCTTCCGAACATCAATCCTGAATTTGCTTATTTTATTTGCACCTATGTTTTCCTGTTCCATTCTGAAGTAATGTTTTGGGTCTACATTTTTTTATAATGCTTGTTGTCTCTTACACCACTCTGGGGCAACCTCTCAGCTACGACCATTTGAACTTCCCCAGTTATCTTTATGGTATAATGAAACTAGCTATCAGAACCCCGAGCTGTTCTCTCCACCTCCTCTAGACTTGACAGTTTCTCTTGTGTTTTGGTGACCAGCACGCAACAAAGTACTCACGATGTTCCCTGACCAGAGAACTGTACAGTCTCAGCATGAGTTTCTCTGCTACAGCTTTATCTTTCAACATTCCACTCACTTTTTTGATTGTTGATCTCCACAATTGGCATATTGGGCCTCGAATCTCCTAAAAAGAGAAGTCTTTATTCAACTTTATCTTTAACTATTTCAACATGGAATAAAATATCTTTAATGAGCAATCTTTTTTCTACATTTTCTCTCGTTGAAGTTCATTGTGTTATAGGTCAGACACGCTGCAGTTCATGTTGGTAGCCCCAGGCTGCTTCTTCTGAATCAACAACTCATCCGATACATTCATAGAATCCCGAAAGTACAGAAGGAGGCCATTCAGCTCATCGAGTCTGCACCAAACCTCTGAAAAGCACTCTACCTAGGCCCAATTCCCCACCATATCCATGTAACCCTACCCAACATTTGGAGACTGGGGGCAATTTTACATGGCCAGTCCAAAGTAGCCACTCACAGTGCAGACTTGGAGTTGTGGAGTTGTTGCTGAAGTAGAGAGTGGCTGCTGCTGCTCTCTCTCTCTGTTGTTGCTGTTGCTGCTCACCTGTTTTCTGCCTGTTCCAGTTCATGGGCGGGATTCTCCACCTCCCCCGCCGGGCCGGAGAATCGCTGGAGGGCGGCGTGAATCCCGCCCCCGCCCGGCTGCCGAATTCTCCGGCGCCGTGGTTTGGGGGGGGGGGCGGGAATTGCACTGCGCTGGTCGGGGGCCATTGGCAGTGTCCCACCCGGCAATTCTCTCGCCCGCAATGGGCCAATCGGCCGCCCGTTTTAGGCCGGTCCCGCCAGCGTAAATTAGACCAGGTACTTGCCGGCGGGACCTGGCTCTGCGGGTGGCCTCCGAGGTCCTCGGGGGGGCGCAGGGGGATCTGGCCCCAGGGGTGCCCCACGGTGGCCTGGCCTGTGATTCGGGCCCACCGATCCACGGACGGGCCTGTGCCGTGGTGGCACTCTTTCCTTCCGCACCGTCTGCTGTGGACCTCCGCCATGGCCGGTGCGGAGATGAACTCCCCTGCGCATGCGCTGGGATGACGCCAGCACACGCTGGCACTCCTGCGCATGTGCCAACTCGCGTCGGCCGGCAGAGGTCCTTCGGCGGCGGTTGGCGTGGCGCCAAGCCCTTTAACGCGGGCTGGCACGGCGTCAACCCCACCGGCGCCTAGCCCCTGAAAGTGCGGATGATTCCGCACCTTCCAGCGGCCCATCCCGGAGTGGTTCACACCACTCCTTGGCACTGGGACCGCCCGCCCCGCCGGGTAGGGGAGAATCCCGCCCCTTGTTTGCTGCCGACCTGACTGGAGAAAGAAGGGAGAAGGGAGGCAATGAGAAAGGAGAGAAAGAGAGAGGGCAACTTTCAAATTCTGGGTGGGAGTGGAACCTTCTGCATTGCTTAATTGCTGGGCCCCTACCAGGCTGAGTGCCCTAGCCGGCCCGGTCCTCCCACCCATCAACAACTGCCTTTCAGCTAGGACAAAGCTTTTTTCTCATTCCATCAGGTGTGCTTGTCCCAGGGTGGGGATCTGGTAGACAGTGTGTTTGCTGAGCTGAAGAACTCACACACCAGCGGCTTTTTTCGATAGGTGTGGTTGTCCCACAGTGGGAGGACGGACTGTGTATTTGCTGGGCCCCTTCCGGGCTGAATACCTCGCACACAAACACCTGGCTTTCCATCGGTGTGGGTCATCCCAGAGTGGGAATGTGTATTTACAGGGCCCCTTCCGCTCCCCTATCCTCCCGCCCACCAGCTGTACAGGAGTCTCCCATCACAGGCACCAGCCCATCCATGGTGCCGCACCCTCCTGTGCCGCCATCCTCCTCCTCCGACTGTGTCCCTTGTTCTCTCTCTCTCCCCTTCCTTTCCTTGCTCCTCCACTTATCTTTCAGGGGTAGAGTATGTTATACCACCTCACTCTTTGCCCCCCCCCAACACCCCTGTCTACTTATGATTGCTGAATCGACAAAACCCACATTAGAGTGGGTGTGGCACTTGCTCTAATGGCCACTCCATCTACGGCAGTGTCGGGGCCTTCCAAAGTCACATAAGAGGAAGTGATGGCCTTCTCACCATCCACTGCTCCTGGAGCCCTGCCACCATTCTGGTTTCTAACCTGGAAGCGGGGGATCAAGTTCTGTACTCACCCCACCGTGACCACAGAGGCATGCGTTTGTGCAATGGCCGGGATCATCAGCCCCTTAGCCTTTGTAGTGGCATCTTGCATGTATGGCAATGTTGTGTTTTTTCTAAGGGCCAAGCGGGCGGTCCACCTTGCCCTTGAAAAGGGTCTCATGGTGGGCATCCCGCGTGGTGGTGGGCCCTCATGAGGCCACCGCCGAGAGCATCATACGATCAAATGTCCCTCTCAACCTCTCAACGGAGTTCCACGGGGGGGAGAAAAACATCATGACACCCCCCGTTGTGGAGAGTGTGACACCCTGACCCTTGACCCTCAACATCACACCGCCTGCAAGAAAACGGAAAAAGAGAATCATATATCAACCTCTGAGCTGTCCCAACACCCTCCACCCCCCCACCAAACAAATATGCCTCGGGCGGGTGTGAGCGGAGCCCCCAGGCTCATTCCACCCGGTGCAATTTTGCACCCCGCATACATTCATTTTCACGATGCCGGAGGACTATTGGGTCATTGGGAGGTGGTGGTTGGATTGGATTTTGTTTATTGTCACGTGTACCGAGGTAAAATGAAAAGTATTTTTCCGTGAGCAGCTCAAACAGATCATTTCGTACATGAAAATAAAATAAAATAAAAAGAAAATACATAATAGGGCAACAGAATTACACAATGTAAATACGTAGACACCGGCATTGGGTGAAGCATACAGGAGTGTAGTGTTAATCAAGTCAGTCCATAAGAGGGCCGTTTCGAACATACAACATACCTGTTACCTCAATAGGAGTGAGGTAACAGCGGCAAAGAAGCTGTTTTTGAGTCTGTTTGTGCGTGTTCTCAGCCGTTTGTATCTCCTGCCCCATGGAAGAAGTTGGAAGAGTGAGTAAGCCGGATGTGAGGGGTCTTTGATTATGCTGCCCACTTTCCCCAGGCAACGGGGGGCGTAGATGGAGTCAATGGATGGGAGGCCGTTTCGTGTGATGGACTGGGCGATGTTCACGACTCTCTGAAGTTTCTTGCAGTCTTGGGCTGAGCAGTTGCTGTTCCAGACTGTGATACAGCCAGAGAGGATGCTTTCTATGGTGCACCTGTAAAAGTTGGTAAGAGTCAGTGTGGACATGCCGAATTTCCTTAGTTTCCTGAGGAAGAATAGGAGCTTCTCCCCAATTCTTCCTGGACCTATCCGGTGGCCTATGTTGCCGAAGGAGCAGGGGTCTGAGCCGCCTCCTTCCTCTGGCCCAATGCCCCAAGAAGAGCCGGCGAGGAAGCCGTCTGTTGATATTCTGCGGGGTGGGATTGAGGCAGAGGGCTAGTTGGTGGGTCCATGCCGTCCGCCATACTCAATGTGACAGGGGACTAGGTCTCAGCTGACGACTGCCCGAAGGAGGTTGTCTGCTCGGTGGGGGGTATGGGAGATAAGTCCATCTGTAGCAGTGGACTCCCTCATTCCTGTTCATTAAGTATTCCCTTGCTTATGCTAAAGAGGCAGGGGATGCAGACACAACTGAGCAGCGCCAGCTTAAATATTTCCTCGGCGGACTTCAGAGGGAGCGGAGGTGCTCCCTCCAGCTAAAAAGCTGACGGTGAAGGTGGCACCTTATTGCTGACATGGAGATGACCATAGCCAGCCTCAACATCAATGGCAGCAGGGTTGCGCTACCCAAGTTCCAGAACTTCTCGGTCCTCTAGGACGGGAGGTATGCGACACGCTGTCTGCAAGAAACCCACCCACCCGCTCCAGGAGACAAAGCCACGTGGCTCCTGGAGAGGTAAGGGGAGGGTCTACATTCATATAATTTACAGTGCAGAAGGAGGCCATTCGGCCTATCGAGTCTGCACCGGCTCCTGGAAAGAACATCCCACCCAAGGTCATTAGTCAACTGCCCTCACGTTTAGGCGGGGCGGCTATCTTGTTGGCCCCACATTTTCAGCAAGAGATCTTTGAAGTGCCAGGCAGGTTGATGCACCTGACGGTCCGCGAGTGGGGCGGGATATAAAATACACATGGAAGGCAGTCTTTGGACAGACATGTATATGAGGTTCAGAGGTCTATGCTCCCCAGACTGGCCGGCAGCAGACGACTTTCTTCGAGCAAGTGTCCACTCATCTTGGCACCTTCACCGTGGGTGAGTGCGTTGTCCTGGGGGGGGGGGGGGATTTTAATTGCACCCTCGGGACAAAGGACCACCTTGATACCCAGTGCAGCTCTCATGCAGTGTTGAAGTTCAGGAACCTGGTTGGGTTCTTCAAGTTGTTAGACTTCTGCCAGTCTCTTCATCCTGACTCCAGGGTCTTCACACCTTTGTGAGACTGGGGACCGAGTGTCCAGAGTCGACCGCTTCTACATTTCCAGGGTGTACCTGCTCTGCGTCCTGACAGCCTCTGTGAAGCAGGTGCTGTACTCGGAACACCGTCTGGTGTGGGCGGGGCTCACCTTGTCTTGCGCTCAGTCACAGTCCACGTACTGGCGCTTCAACAGCCTGCTGCTGGAGGACGAGCGGTTCCTAAGCTTGTTTCGCCACTTCTGGGCCGCTGGAGAAGGGATGTGAGAGGTTTCCCCTCCTTGAGGCTATGATGGGACATGGGAAAGACTCACATGTGTGCCTTCTGTCTGGAGTATATGAGGGGATTGTCAAAAAGGTGGAAATCAAGGGTCGAGGAGTTGGAGAAGGAGGTGCTCAATCTGGAGTCACGTCACAGTCAGCCCGATGAGGACCCAGCCCTGCAGCTGGCTTACAGAGAGAAGACGGGTGCTACAGAATCTGCAACTTGTCGGGTCCAGCAGCGCAATATTGAGGTCGCGGATCCAGATCCTCACGGACATGGACCGTGGCCTCCCCTTCTACTCGCTGGACAAAAGACGTGGGGTCTGTCAACAGATCCATACACTGTTGGCCGACAATGGGTCTCTTGTCTCTGATCCAGGAGATGTCAGGGCCCAAAGCCGAAGCTTCTACTGCGTCTTCTTCTGCCCGGATCCATCCAGCGAGGATGCTTGCAGAGTTTTGTGGTAGGACCTGCCACATGTTGGCCCAGGGGGCGCTAGGATGCTTGAAACCCCTATAAGCCTGAGGGAGCTGACCAGCGCCCTCGGCAGCCTTTCTAGGGGCAAGAACCCAGGGCTGGACAGGCTGACTGTGGAGTTCTTCAGGGGGTTTTGGGACATCCTGGGGAGTGACTACGCAGGGGTCCTCGGGGAAATTTTCACTGCCAGGAGATGCCCCTCTTGTTGCGCAGGACCACCATTGCCCTGCTGCCAAAGTGGGGGGGGGGGAGGAATCTCTAATCCCTAAAAAACTGGCAACTGGTCTCCCTCCTCAGCACAGGTTACAAGATCTTCACCAAGGGGATGTGTTTGCGCCTTGTCACCGTGCTGGACCACATGATCCACCCTGACCAATCTTACACGGTCCCGGGCTGCACAATCCACAACAACATCCATCTGGTCCAGGACCTGGTCCTTCATTCCCAGAGGGCTGGTCTTTCGAGCACCTTCCTGCCCCTTGATCAGGAGAACGTGTGTGACAGGGTGGATCACGAATATTTATTCGGAACTTTGCAAGCATTCGGGTTCGGGACACATTTGAAATGAAATGAAATGAAATGAAAATCGCTTATTGTCATAAGTAGGCTTCAAATGAAGTTACTGTGAAAAGCCCCTAGTCGCCATATTCCGGCGCCTGTTCGGGGAGGCTGGTACGGGAATTGAACTGTGCTGCTGGCCTGCCTTGGTCTGCTTTCAAAGCCAGCTCTTTAGCCCTGTGCTAAACCAGCCCCTGGATTTCGCCACCTGGATCCGACTTCTGTACGCTGCCGCAGAGTGTCTCATTAAGGTTAACGCGCCCTTGACGGCACCCCTTCGTTTTGGAGGAGGAGGGCGCAGGGCTGCCCCTTGTTTGGCCAACTCTATTCCATTTGCGTGGAACCTTTCCTGTGCCTCCTGCGGAGGAGGTTGTCGGGACTGGTTCTGCCCGCCCACGCATTGGGGTGGTCCTCTCAGCTTACGTTGATGACGTTCTCCTCATGTTCACTAACCCTGCTGATCTGCAGAGGATGCGAGAGTGCCACTCTGTGTACTCCTCTGCCAGCATCAACTGGGCCAAGTGTTCCGGTCGGTCTGTGGCAGATGGACCCCTTTCCCAGAGGAGTTCCAGCCTTTTACCTGGAGTAGGATCAGCACCCTCTAATTGGGAGTCCGTCTCTGCTCAGCTGAAGAATCCTGGCCAGCTAGCTGGCAGGTGCTTGAGGCCAATGTCACTGCTCGCTTGAGACACTGCTCCGAGTGGTGTCTTGCAGGGGTCGAATTCTCGTCATAAACCAGCTGATAGCCTCAATGTTGTGGTCCCGGCTGGTCATTTTGACCCCTCCCCCTAAGGTTTTCACAAAGCTCCAGAGAATGCTTGTCGAGTTCTTCTGGGACAAGAGATTGCACTGAATCGCCCAGGAGGTTCTGAGTCTCCTGCTTGGGGAGGGCAGACAGGCGCTGGTGTGCCTTCGGGAGACAGAAAACCTAGTGGAGTGGTGCAGCAACAACAATCTCTCCCTCAATGCCAGCAACACTAAAGAGCTGGTCATTGACTTCAGGAAGCAAAGTACTGTACACACCCCTGTCAGCATCAACGGGGCCAAGGTGGAGATGGTTTGCAGTTTCAAATTCCTAGGGGTACACATCTCCAAAAATCTGTCCTGGTCCACCCACGTCGACGCTACCACCAAGAAGGTACAACAGCGCCTATACTTCCTCAGGAAACTAAGGAAATTCGGCATGTCCACATTAACTCTTACCAACTTTTACAGTTGCACCATTGAAAGCATCCTATTGGGCTGCATCACAGCCTGTTATGGCAACTGCTCGGCCCAAGACCGCAAGAAACTTCAGAGAGTCGTGAACACAGCCCAATCTATCACACGAACCTATCTCCCATCCATTGACTGTATCTACACCTCCCGCTGCCTGGGGAAAGGGGGCAGCATATCGAAAGACCCCTTCCCACCCGGCTTACTCACTCTTCCAACTTCTTCCATCGGGCAGGAGATACAAAAGTCTGAGAACACGTACGAACAGACTCAAAAACAGCTTCTTCCCCGCTGTTACCAGACTCCTAAACGACCCTCTTATGGACTGACCTCATTAACACTACACCCCTATATGCTTCACCTGATGCCAGTGTCTGTGCAGTTACATTGTGTACCTTGTGTTGCCACATTATGTATTTTCTTTTATTTCCTTTTCTTTTCATGTACTTAATGATCTGTTTGGCTGCTCGCAGAAAAATACTTTTCACTGTACCTCGGTACACATGACAATAAACAAATCCAATCCAATCCAATCCATGTGGCAACCTTCCATCTGCAGACCGTGCAGCAATATATTTACATGGTCACCTCGCAACCCAGCTCCCCCCTATCAGGAGTGGTGGTTGTCGTCAGGGGGCCACTGCTCAGGAACCCGCACCTTCACCAATACCATTTCGAGTGGCTGGTGGAGGAGTGGGCTGTGGCTGCTCGGGTGACCAGGATCGAGGACGTGCTGGGTGGTGGAAGAGTGTGCTGGATGACACCCCCACGGGTTAGCACAAAACACAACGGTGGAGGTCTAGCTCACGGCTGAAGCCAGCTGAAAGCTCAAAACGGTCATGCTCGGACCCAATGGCACTCATGTCTAAGGAATACGCAGTTGTGCGGTGGTCTCCCATCTTAGCGAACCCCTGCTCGGATGGAATTCCACATCAGCCCCAATACCTCCCTCGGGGGCTGGTGCCCGCAAACAGCCACCTCATTGAAATGCCCTCCGTGCCTTTTCGCACTGCGCGGAGGCGTTTCCTGTATGGGCTGCTGCTGCACACCCTTCACCCCCTTACCCTCGCCCATTGCCCGGACACACCATGCCATGCCTTGTTGCGATCTGGCGGCGGAGGTCCCTACTATGGAGGAATCCTCCCCCTCAACTTTGGGGACTTGGGGTGGAGGGTACTGCCTGTGGCAATGCCATACAACCACTGATAGCACCGGTTCACGGATTCCCAAGAAGCCTGACATTTTTGTGGCCTTGTGGAGTCCGTGGGCCACATCTATATTATGTGTTATGGGCTGCACTCCCTTTTTAGTTTAGTTGAAGTTTTATTTGCATACTCCTGATCTACAGGCATCCAGTGCGGAAAGGGGCGGGGTAGGCGGAGAAACCCCTTGTGAACCTGCTCCTGTGCCTGGCCAAGCTTGCCATTTATAGGTCCAGGCAGCTGGCGGGCAAGGGGTCGTCCGACCAGACTGTCTGCCCATCGTCCGCAGCTAAATTTGTGGCCGAGTGTCCCTGGAAAGGGAGCATGCAGTGTCCATGGGCACCATTAAGGCCTACCATGTCCGATGGGCACCGCAGGGGATGGAGTGCTTTACTGACCCCTTTAAATCCCATTTAATGTTTTTAAGTTCCCATTGATCTTTGTTATGTTCGGGCAGCGCCCCTATCAGGCACGTCCTTGTTTTGCTTTGTCCCTAAATTTGAATCCTTTTGTATCTTGGGTTGACCTTAAAAGAGTGGCCAATCCACCTAACCTTCACATCTTTAGACTTAATCTTATCCAAAAATGGGGGCACTTCAAATTCCGCTCAATGCATGTTGATGCAAGCCCTTTTTTGACAGTGGCTTGTTTCACACTGCCCAGTTGACCTCCAATCTCCTTCCATTGATAAACTAAAGGTCCAAGTCATCACCTTTAAGTTGTCCCTGGATATACTTGTTCAATGAATATAACAGATAGCATTTTGATTCCATTAGGATTCTCCTCTAATTGTAATAAAATGAATAACGTCATTTTAGGATATATGTATTCTTGAGTTTCACCATGTCCAATAGTAAATGGCTGATCTCACCTAATGTAAGGTATTGAGCAGCAAAATAGCTCAATCAACAGAGTGGCAGAATGAGGCTGAAGATCTGGATTTCAACTATAGTCTGGCTCAGCTAATGCGTCATCCTACCGAGGTGAAAAAGACAAGTGATGTTGTGGTAGTATGTATTGGGGGTCATGTGGGACTGGAAGCCCTAATGTCATTGGCTGACAGATCCCGGGTCCTGGTTGGCCGTTGACCTCATGCTCCGCCCTGAAGGCGAAGTATAAGAAGCCGGTGCCTTCCCCCGCAGGCCAGTTTACTATCGGGCTGCTGGGGAACAGACACGCTTAATAAAGCCTCATCGACTTCACTCTATTCGTCTCACGGAGTCTTTGTGCGCTACAGATGTATCTTCGGACATGAGACGAAAGCAGGGTATATTGTCACAGGAACTTTCATTGGACATTCCTATCTGTTCAGCTCTGTACCTAATATACATGTCTGTCCAAAGACTAACTTCCATGTGTATTTTGTCTGTCTCCCTACTCTGCCTCTTTCAATTTCGTTTGACTTGATTTAATTGGCCCAAAGAGATTGTTGCCCACAGGTGAGAGAAACGACGGGGCACTCTTGTCAGTTCCATGGGGGAGGCGCGATGATATTAAGTGCCCTACTGTCACTTAAATGGCCATCTTCCCTGGGAGTCAGGGCTCTGTCATGGAAGTCCTGCCTGCTGAGAGTTGTCAACCAATTAGGGACCAGCATCTCTTCATTGTTCGTTAGCGTCACCCGGAACAGTGGAAGCTGCTGGCAACGGCCCAACCAGATGCTTAGGAACAATGAGAGACCCGGGTCCAAAGGTGAGTGAGGACAGGGTGGGAATCGAGGGGTGGAGATTGTAGAGTGAGGATTGCAGAAGAGTGGGCAGTGGGGTTGGAGAGAAGGGCAGTGGGTAGCTTTCATTGTTTCAGCAGCCGACATAGAATGCCTGATGACCAGGGAGCTGTTATGCATGATATATTCAATAGTTTAAGAGTCCCTTTGTCACTTTACTAGCTGGATAGTTGGGGTTGCTCTGTACCATTGCTTGCTTCTGTCATGTAAAATGGATCAGTGTTGTAGTCAGATTTCAGATTGCCTGGCTACTTGATAGTGCTTTTTTTACATAGAATTTACAGTGCAGAAGGAGGCCGTTCGGCCCATCGAGTCTGCACCGGCTCTTGGAAAGAGCACCCTACCTGAGGTCCACACTGCCACCCTATCCCCATAACCCAGTAACCCCACCCAACACTAAGGGCAATTTTGGACACTAAGGGCAATTTACCATGGCCAATCCACCTAATCTGCACATCTTTGGACTATGGGAGGAAACCGGAGCACCCGGAGGAATCCCACGCACACACGGGGAGGATATGCAGACTCCACACAGACAGTGACCCAAGCCGGAATCGAACGTGGAACCCTGGAACTGTGAAGCAATTGTGCTATCCACAATGCTACCGTGTTGTCTAGGGTCGAATGTTCCTTAGCATGAAGCATGTCTGAAAGGGCAGCTTCAGCCACTCTGACAACAAATTCCACTCCTTATGCTGACCAATCTGCACAGTTCATTAATAAAAGAGTCAACAAGTTCTCGTAGCTGTTGGACATGTTTGTTGAACATTACTCTCACTAAGATCTTGTTGATTCTTAGATTAAAATATGTATCAAATTATTTTAAACTTCATCAAATTTATCTGGGGATTAGCTTATTCCTTGCCTTGTTGTAAAAGCATCAGCTATCGGACCTATTGAATAAAGCAGTGTATTCACTTGTTCTGCCTCTGCCTTTTTTGTCTAAGCCTGAAGCTGTCAAAAAATGAAAGAACCTCTGCTGCTAAAGTCCTCAATTTTGTGCTTGGCCTGGGCCTTTGATCTAAATTAGTCTGGTAAAGTCACGATGCTTAAATTGCTTTTGTGAGTACAACTTTAATTGATGTGCCGATTTTTTAAAGATGCACCAGAAGAGTCCCCTTGTGCTTGTCATGTTTTTAGTGGGCTATCGCTGGGATGATGGTCCTGACCTCTTTGTCTTTTGTTTTGCGCAGAGATTTATTTAATTGACTATTCTGGGCCTTTGCAATCTTCCTGGATATTCAGGTGTTTTGATGTCATTTCTTGACTTTGGTTGAAGTTTTAAAAATGTGGATTTACTTTTTCCCCTTTGCAACAAGCTCAGCCTCTGTGCGTTATGGTGCTGACTCGGAACTTTGGCTGGCCGTGATGCCTTTGGACACAAGGCGGTGTTGACTTTTAAAAGACTGAAAACTTTTTACATCCCCATTCTGACCAACAACTTAATTTTTTAGCTCACCCCTGCTGGGTCCTTTGACTCTGCAGTCTGTGGGCCTTGGGATAGGAGATCCATAAGCGTATTGAGTCCACAGCTAAACTATTTGTTTTTAATTCCAGACTTCTGCTTCCATTTGTGCTGTGGAGTTTCTCTCATGCGGTCTCCCCATGTCTTCACCTCAGGTGATTTCAGGCAGGTCAGGAAGCTTCTCCTTTAATTTTCCGTCTTTCGCATTTCTGCTCCAGCTTCTCTGAGGTTCTAGGATTTTCCAAGAGCTGCACCATGTTGTATATATAGCAGGTCTCATGAAGAGGTGCTGAGTCTAATGTGGTTCAACATTTAGGGTGGACTGTTCCCATACTTTTTCAGAGTGTCAGGCTCTGATTGAAAACCGACAGGTAGCTCTCCCACTGCACAGCCAAATTTGTAGACCAAATCTCCAGCCGCTTCGAAACAAAAAAAAAATCAGTGGGTGTGGTTTGTACTGACAGTCTGATGGGACGGGCCTGATAGAGCCAGCAAGGCCTGCACAACAAAGATGGGGACACCAATCAGCACTGAAAGTAAAGCTCCACCCAACGGGCATAACACAAACGAAGGGACTCTCCCCACCCATTCCCCCCACCGCACCAGCACAGCACAAGCAATGGGTTGGGGGGGCTCTCCTCTACCACCACCATCCCAACTCACCACACCACCACAGCACAAGTGGCAGGGTTTCCCCCCACCTTTCAAGACAGTACAAGCAACCCCCCACCTCCCACACACACACTCAACACCACAGCACAAGTAACAAGCTCCTCCTCTCCTTCAAGAAATAGAACAGGATCCCTGACACCGCCCCCCCTCCCCCCCCCACCCAATGGGACCTCCAAAAGATTGTCCTCTGGCAGTGCCCCCTGGCACTGCCGGGTTGGCAGTGCTGACCTGTGCAAGGGTGCAGTGCCAGAACACTGCCCAGGCATGTCCTTCTCCCCCCCAGTTGCTATCCTTACCCTCCACCCCTGGGGATCCCTCAACTGATTCCTGCCAAGCCTGTTGTATAATGTTCAGTGAAGGGATATCATGTGGAGGGGGGATGGGGACTCACTAATTGTATTATAACACATTAAAATTTATTAACATAAGCTTCTCGCCCTTTGTAGGCAGGAACTTCATTATGAAGGACATGGAAAATCAGGAAACGATTTTCGCAAGAGTTTGCATCTGCATTGCCTTTTGCATTGGCACTGAATATGGGCACAAAATTGACCCTTAAATGTTTATTGATATCACAAGCTATGTGCTGTGATACAGGGCATCATCTAAGCTCGGAGCTAAATCCATGTTGACTTCTACATAGGTCTCACCTAGTCCATAACTCCCTCTTGTCTCATGCCATGTGTGTCTTTACATCACCCTGGGGGCTGTACTGTACCACATTAATCTTTGCTATGCCAGGCACCCTTATACTACAGGAATATCCAACAGGATTCACTGGATGACCTTGGGAGGTGTAGGAAATCCATGCCACTCACATTTAGTCCCTAGGCCACTCACCGCTAAATTGTCATGTCCTCGGGGATAATGGGCTCATTAATGAGCCTAATGGACTGCCCATCAATGGTGGCCAGGAATCCTGCATCAGTCCCTCCCGCCCTTTGATTTAATAAGGAGATGTAAGGGTACATGACATGACCACGGTGCATGACACGGCATGTGATTAAATGTGGCGGGCCACTTTATTCCAGCAATGGTGGGCTGCATTAAATCCAACCCATTCTTTCAGCTCATGAAGCATTGTTCCGAAAATGAGAGAAACTTCATCCCACCTTCATGTTTAAAAGCATCACTAAAACTTCTTGATGCATCAATGCATTGTAACAGTTCTTTCCATTCAATGAGATGACAGTTCTATGATAATTTTAGTGACACATCATCTGGCAACGTGAGACATATGACAGATCATTAATAGTACATTAGTATCAGGAGTGGAGCATTGCCTGACTCTATGAATACCTGCCGCAAATGTTGAGTTTAATTTAGAGCATACTTCACAGCTCAGAGTATTAGCATTTGTACTGGCACAAATTTATATTTAGCTTTTAGCAAGCATCATCCCAAAGGAATTAACCTATATTTTAGAAACTTTATACTTATGCTATTGAAAATTAAATTTCTCATTCATGTGCTTTTGAGAGCATGAAATAAACAAAGTTCAACTCGAGAAGCTTCAAAATAAATGCTGGAAAAATTCAACAATAATTGTCCGATAAAATCCCTCAAAGGTAAATTTGTAAAAGTTTTTACCCTATTCTGCACTTCCACCTAATTTCAATTAATTCAAGGATGAGCAAAAGTTTGAATAATCCACAATGAAAACATTTTTCGCTGAGAGCAAGCGCACCAGTAAGAAGCTCCACACACGATAAAATCTATTGCACTTACATCAAGATAAGGGGTGAAATTTAACCCTCCACCGGTGGAGGTTTGGAGGTAAATGGAACCTCATCCTGCCGCTGTCATATTTGATTAGCAATGGACAGGGAGTCACCCTGGAGCGAGCCCAGACTGAGTCCAAAGAGTAAATTCTATCGGATTTGCCTGCAGACGACCGGGAGTGGGAAGGAATAGCTGGTAGGGGAGGGGGTGATGGCCTACACTCAGCACCTTATCCAGGAACCCAGCATCAGTAAGTGGGAAACCACTGAGATCCACCCTTTGTGCTTTTTAACTCCCTGTCTCCCTCAGCCATCGACCATCTTCCCAAGACCAACATCTCGCCCTCACTAAGCTCTGGCCCATGCCCTTCATGGATTCTAGCCCACTTGTAGGGATATTATCAGCAGAAGCCACTATTCCCATTGGTGCTGTTAAGGCCATGGCATTTTTACCCCTGAGTTCTATTCCCAGATAAGGCCTGATGCTAGCCAGTTAAATTCCTGATCGGCACTTAATTTTGGTGGACCTATCTTGGTATAGGCAATGCCAGGCCCGGTTTTCTAGCCGGCAAATAGACCCCCACTGCCGACATTAAACTCCACCCAATGCATGCGTGTCAAAATCCCTCAGAAATTTAATATTTGCTTTTTTAATTCATTGATGGGAAGCATGCATTGCCCACATTCAACACAGGTAAGTGTGAGGTAGTACAGTTTGATAGGAAATATAGGTAGGTCACTTATTACATGGAGGTACATGTGTAATGGGGGTGGAGGAGCAAAGGGATCTTGGAGTACAAATACACCGTCATTAAAAGTTATGTCATAGGTCAGCAATGTCTAGAAAAGTGCAAATTAAGCACCAGGTTTATATTCTAGAGGGATGGAATAGAACTGTAGGGAAGTTATGTTCAACCTGTATGGACCTTGGTTGGACCACACCGTGGGTATTTCATGCAGTTCTGGTTATCATATTATAAAACAATATAGAAAAACTGGAAAGCGCGCTGTGAGGATTTATAATATATGTGAAATGCATGGGCATACATATTGGGTTTCTTTCCTCTTGCAAATTAAAGGCTGTGAGGTGACATAATATAGAAGGTTAAAATTGTGAAATGTTTTGATGGAATGCATGCAGAGAAAATGAAAAAGAAGGCTGTTGTGTTATGCTGTTCGGATAACACAGGCTGCTACTTGATGCAGTCTTAACTAAAGGATGCTCCAGACTCTGAAATGAGTTCAACGTGTTTATTGAACTATTAACACAGTTCTCAAATGAGTTTGACTCTGCTAATCTAACTTTAGTAACTCAGTCTAACTGTACCAGCTTGTTCTAAGCCACGTGCTGGGGTGTGATGCTGCTGATCAACCCTGTCTAACTCTCTTGATGTCTGTCTGTGGAAAGAGGCAGGGTGTGAGTGCCTCATCCCTTTTATAATATTTATGTCATGCCCCCTTGTGGTGATGCCACCTCTGAGTGTCCTGACTGCCCATTGGTTGTGTCCTATTCTGAGTGTTCATTGGTTGCATGTTTGCATATCATGACAAAGGCTTGCCAATATTCTGTGGGGTAAAGCAGTTCCACCAGTATGTATATGGGAGACACTTCACCATTGTTACGGACCACAAACCACTCTTGGGTCTTTATAAAGAAGATAAAAATATTCCACCAATTTCATGTTCAAGAATTCAGCGTTGAGCATTAATTCTGCGTGCCTACTAAAATACATTCAAGTACCAGCCTGGAACACATCGCAAATGAGGATGCACACAGCCATCTGCCTTTACCAGAGAGTGTAGCACCTCCCTCAGTCCCGCAGGAAATTGTTTTGGTGTTGAATTTTCTGGACAAGTTGCCAGTTTCAGTTTCGGCACAGGAAATAAAGTATTGGACCAGCAGGGATCCGCTGTTGCTCAAAGTGAGGCACAGGATACTAAGAGGTTGGGCCAGTGAGCCAGTTTCTGAAGTGATTAACCATTCTATTTACAAAAGGATGAATGAAGTTGCAAAGATGGCATCATACTATGGGGAGCCACAGTAGCCACTGTACCAGGAAGGGAGTTGCACTTAGTCAAATTGCACAGTGCCCATCCAGGTAAATCTAAGATGAAGATACTCGCCATGAGTTATGTATGCTGGTCTGGCATCAATTCTGACAAAGAGAGTCTGGTGAAGCTCTGTGAACAGTGTCAAATGCAACAAAGCTTGCCTGCTACAGCCCCACTGCACCCTTGGGAATGGTTGGGCTGGCCATGGGTACGAGTTCATGAGGCCATTCTTGGGCATAATGTTTTTGTTTCATGTTGCTGCCCATTCAAATTGGATGGAAGTGTTTGAAATGAAGTCTATGATGTCATACACCACAATGGAACATTGTAGATTTTCTCGCAAGAGATTTTCCCCATTCAACTTTGGTCAGATCTCCCTTATTTTAGTAAAGTTTGCCTTGCCCCAATTCAAAACCATCTTTTGCAGGTTATCTTTTTCCTTGTCCATAGCAAACCGTATTGTGGTTGCTATCACTAAAATGCTACCCCGCTGCCACATTGAACACTTGTCCGACTTCGTTCCCCAGAAGTAGATCCGGCACTGCTCCATCACTTGTAAGAACAAAGAACAATACAGCACAGGAACAGGCCCTTCGGCCCTCCAAGTCTGCGCCGACCATGGTACCTGCCTAAACTAAAACTGTCTGCACTTACAGAGTCTGTATCCTTCCATTCCCACCCTATTCATACATTTGTCTAGGTGCCCCAAATGCCGCTATCGTACCTGCTCCCACCTCCACCTCCCTAGGCAGCGTAAAAATCTTGCCTTGCATATCAGTTCTAAACTTTTCCCCATGCACTTTAAACCTATGTCCCCTAGTACTTGACTCTCCTACCCTCGGAAAGAGCATCTGATTATCCACTCTGTCCATGCCACTCATAATCTTGCAGATCTCTATCAGGTTGCCTCTCAATCTCTGTCGTTGCAGTGAGAACAGACCGAGTTTATCTAACCTCACTTCATAGATAATGCCCTCCATACCAGGCAACATCCTAGTAAACCGTTTCTGTACCCTCTCCAAACCATCCACATCCTTCTGATAGTGTGGCGACCAGAATTGTGCACAATATTCCAAATGAGGCGTAACTAAGGTCCTGTACTGCTGCAACATGACTTGCCAATTTTTAAATTCAATGCCCTGACCGATAAAGGCCAGCATGCCGTACCCCTTCTTGACCATCTTATCCACATGTGTTGCCACTTTTAGTGATCGGTGGATATGCACGCCCAGATCTCTCTGTCTGTCAGTACTCGCAAGAGTTCTGCCATTTCTTGTGTAATTCCTACATGCATTGGTCCTTCCAAAGTGCATTACCTCACACTTGTCCGAATTAAACTACATCTGTAATTTCTCCACCCAAGACTTCAACCAGTTTATATCCTGCTGTATCCTTTGACAATCCTCTTCACTATCCGCAATTCCACCAATTTTTGTGTCGTCTGCGAACTTACTAATTTCTTCCAAATTATTTATATACACCACAAACAACAAAGGGCCCATAACTTATCCCTGTGGAACACCGCTAGTCACAGCCTTCCATTCAGAAAAACACCCTTCTATTGCTACCCTCTGTCTTCTGTGCCCAAGCCTGTTCTGTATCCAACTTGCCAGCTCACCCCTGATCCCATGTGACTTCACCTTTTGTACCAGTCTACCATGGGGCACCTTGTCAAAGGCTTTACTGAAGTCCATGTTGGGTCTTCTACACATTGATACAAAAAATTCCCCTGAATACATTTCAAGGAATTCACCCCCTCTAAACGCTTTACACTATGAGTATCCTAATTTACATTGGGGAAGTTTAAATCTCTTGGTATAATTATCTGATTATTTTTCTTACACACCTCAGTAAATTGTCTACATATCTTTGCCTCTATTTGCCACTGACTCTTTGGGGGCCTATAATCTCAAAGTAATGTGGCTGCCCTCTTTGTATTTTGAAGTTCTACCCATAAAGCCTCATTTGAAGACCCTTCCAAGATTTCATCTCTCCTCATCGTAGTAATCGATTGCTTAATTAATTGTCCAACATCACCACCCTTTTTACACCCTCCTCTGTCTCGCCTAAAAATCCTATACCCCGGAATATTAGGGTTGCAGTCCTGCCCTTCCCTTAACCATCTAAGTAGTCATCTTAACATTATAAACATGTTGTGTACATTCAATGTAATTGCCATTCTATGTGTAATCAAATGTAATTTGGTTTGGGAAATCCAAGAAATAAAAAGAGGCAAGGGGGCACTGATCCATGAGCTAAATACTTTTCTAGCACTGCTTGTGGGCCTGGAGAGCAGGAGTGTTTCATCCAGACCTAAGCAGCTCACCCATAACCACCCCAAACCCCCACCATGATCTCACTGCTCATCCCCAATCACATCCAACCCCTCCCGAATACCTATGGTACCCCAAAGGGGGCCGGTTTGGCTCAGTTGGCTAGACGGCTGGTTCATGATGCAGAGCGAGGCCAGCAGTGCAGGTTCAATTCCCATGCTGGCTGAGGTTATTCATGAAGCCCAGTCTTCTCAACCTTGCACCTCGCCTGAGGTGTGGTGATCCTCGGGTTAAATCACCACCAGTCAGCTACCCTCCCCTGCTGAAAGGGGAATGCAACCTCTGGCCATCTGGGACGACGGTGACTTTACCTTTACCAGTAACCTGTTTTGTTATGCTCTTGACATAGCATAAGCTGCTTCCTTGATGTGCATTCTGACAAAGGAAGGTTCTGACTTGGGGATAGCTTTAACAAGTTTATTAAACTATTAACAATTCTCCAACTTGGATTCAATGCTTCTGTTAATCCTGCTGTAGCTACTCAGACTGATGAACCAGTCTGCTACAATCCACGTGGTGGGTGTGATGTTCAATCAACCCTGTGTCTGTACTCACTGAGTGTCTCCACTGGAAAGAGACTGAGCATGTGTGATGTGTCCATTTATATGGGTTGGTGTAATGCCCTCCTGTGGTAGTGTCACCTCTATGTGTATCGTGAATGCCCATTGGTCGTGTACTATCTTACTGACCTATTGGTTGAATGTCTGTGTGTCATGTCTCTGGTGCTCCCTCTAGTGTCTAGCTAGGTGTAGTGTATGTACATTAATCCTTTATGTACTTACAGCGATGTATATCACCACATCTCCCCTTTTTCCGTGTTACATATTTTCTGTACAGTGTTAAAGAAAATCGAACAAACTAGGTAGATAAGTGATGCTATGTACAAGTTATGATAACTGTGATGACTATCCAATATGATACAAGACCAAATCATAGTTGCAATGACTTTGAGGATAAGACAATACAAAATAAAAGTTATGAGTCCAAAGTTCATGAATTTATATGGTCTGGTATAGAAGTGTCAATGGTGACATTGTCATTCCCTTGTGAATGCCGTCAGTGTCCTGCTGTTTGGTCATCAGGAGGTGTTCAAGTGTTCAAATCACTTCATTGACTGATTTGGAGTCTGTGTCTTTTTTTTTGCGATGCTCATGGTAACAATTCTTGATGGAATCTGTCCTGAAAGTCAGGTTGCCTGTTGGTAGTGCAGCAAACGTGAATTGGTAAGATGCATCGTCCTGCCATGGTATGTCATTGTACTGAGCTGAGCAGTAACAGTGTCCCTCATTTGCAGAGTTGTACCATGTTGTACAGGTCGTTGTTTCATTGTTGTCATTTCTGTCTTGGTCGTTTTCGTTGTCGTTCTTATTGTTGTCGTTCTTGTTGTTGTTTTTGTCATGCTTGGTTCCGTTTTTATTGTTTCCGCTGTTGTTCTTGTTGCGCTGCATGTTGTTTTCGTTGTTGCTGTTGCGTTCAATGAGTGTTCCGTTTGAATGATGTGAGTCATTGTCACAGTTATTGGTGTCAGCATCCTTTGTGGTATCTGTTGTTTCCTTGAACATGTCGTCACTGAGTTCGCGGCGCTCCCCGTCTGGAGTCATGTCCGGCTTACTTGAATCAGCTTTGGCTTGTCGATTCTTCCCATCTGGAGTCATTTCATTCAGGACTGCATTTGCTTGTGGAGAGGCTCGAACGGATGAGGTGTGAATTAACGTGGTGTCACCGGAGTCACCAGTAGTCTCACTGTGATTGTCTTCTTTAACCTGTTTTAGGAGCCGCTCTCTCTCCTCCTGTGGTGATCCCATACTCTTATCCTCTGCAACCATCTGACTGCGGTGAGTTTCCAGCTCATGCAGCGTTTCATACAACACCACAGCTTCTTACTTCACCTGGGAATGTGCTATCTCAGCCCCCAGGGTTTCCTTCTTTGTGTTTGAAATATCCAGCTCTTGCTGTCGAGCATCCAACTCCTGCAACACCCGTTCATTAATTGCGTTCATTGTCATATATCTGGCTTGTTTGTCTTCTGCCATGTTTTTGATGATGGTATCTGTTACTGTTACTGTAATAGGAAATGTAAGGTAGGACCTGCACTACAGGTTCGCCGGTAGCTCCTGCCGGCTGGCTCCGCCCACGGAGAACTCTATAAATATGCATGACCTCCAGTGCCCTGCCATTTCGCCAGCTGCAGCAGGAGGCCTCACATCTGACTGTAATAAAGCCACAGTTGAACCCAACTTTAGTCTTTGTGCAATTGATCGTGCATCAGTTACATTGAGCGTTTCTTCTTGAGAACTGTGTGAATGATCTGATGTTGCATTGATGTTGGTGACATCAGTCATTTGTGGTTCACTTGAATCATCTGTGATCTCTTTGTGCTCCTCTTCTGGAGTTATTTCTGGTTCATTTGAATCACCTTTTGTTTCTTGGTGCTCCTCTTCTGGAGTCAAAATCTTCAAGATTTCTATTAACGTGTTCTCTCTGGATTCTTGGTGCTTCTCTTCTGGAGTCAAAATCTTCACAATTTCATTTGACGTGGTCTCTCTGGACTCTTGGGTAGCCGTCCTCTGATTATTGAGTGCTTCTGTGCAGACGAGCTGAGATATGTCAGTCTTGCTGTGATCCTGCACATCCTGTATGGGAATTGTGGTTTCTTCGTCACTTGTCTCACATACAGTGGGTAGACATTCAGTGTCTTCTTGTTGGTTAAATGAGCTGAGTAGACTTTCATAGTCTTCTTCTGGTGGCTCCAATAAGCTTGGTTGATCTTCATGGTCTTGTTCATGCATGACGTTCGCTATGGAGTGTTTGCTTGATTCCATTATTGAGTCTGTCACCGAGCTGTCTGTGGAGGCCTGCGTGGTTCTCTTTGTGGAGGCTTGCGTCGCTCACTTTGTGGAGGCTTGTGTCGCTCTCTCTGTGGAGGCTTGTGTCGCTCTCTCTGTGGAGGCTTGTGTCGCTCTCTTTGTGGAGGCTTGTGTCGCTCTCTTTGTGGAGTCTTTCATCGCTTGGTCTGTGGAGTCCTTCATCGCTCTCTCTATGGAGTGCTTCATTGCTCTCTCTGTGGAGTCTGTCATCGCTCTCTTTGTGGAGTCATGCAGTGTTCTCGCTGTAGAGTCGATCTGTGCTCTCTCAACGGAGCCGTTCTGTGCTCTCTGTGTGGCGTCGTCTTCATCTTGGGTGTTGCTGTCATCCAATTAATCGACGATCTGCCAAATCACCATGGTATTGGATGCATCTACCATGAGAAGAGTCGTGTTGAGCTTTTCAACCGTATTGCTGATGCCGTGATCAGCATATCTGAATAACTCAGCCATGTCTGAGCAATATTGTGTGCATTGTTCGACAGACAAATCATCGCTTTTTGTTTCGGAATTGTGATCATTCTCTTCATGTTCAATGAACAAATCATCTTCTTGTGTGGAGGCTGGGACCCTACATGGTGCGTGGACCACTCTCTTTTTCTTGTCGTCAGGACGCAGCATAATCCTGCACTCACGAGTCGGGATGTCGTAGATGCTGGGCTGAAGATTACCCAATCCGAAGAACTCGTCGCGGGGTCGTCAATGTGCAACACGTCTAGTTGCGGTTCGGATTTGGAACTGGGGTAGCCACCTCCCAAGGTGAAACCTTTGTCTGAGTCGTTGTCTTCCAAGACCATATCATCACGTTTTGTGTCGAAGCTGGCATTGGGCTCGCGATGTCCAAAGAAGAATTCAAGGTCTGAGTCATAGTCTTCAAGGACTGTATCATCTCTTTGGGCAGTGCTAACTGCTTGTTGCAGGGTTCTGCGGAGGTTACTTCCATCTACTGGTCGAATTTCAGGCATTGTGCTGTCGTTCCAGGTGAAAGAATCGAGTTTTACGGCTTTAAATTTTATTTTCCGAGTTTTGGGACATTTCCCCTTTAAGTAAGCGTGGTCCGGGGCCTCTGACGTCACAATGCGTGTGACGTAGTGCGTAGGAAGCGATGCGCATGCGCATATTGCTGTTCCTTTACTTCGGGCCTTTTTCACAATTGCGCATGTGCAGCTTCTCGCGCATGCGCAAATGGACCTTCCCGTTCTGTGTGCTCTTCGCGCAACTGCACATGTGCAGCACCTTTTCCAAGATGGCTGCAATTCGAAACTGCTGCTCGTTGCTGCAAGCCGACCTCGTGGTAAGTTTTGGCGCCTCTTTTACCTTTTCTTCTTGCATGTTCTTCGCAGAATTCTTGGAACTTGTCCAGGACTGCCTGGAAGTCGCTCTTGTTTTGCCCCTTTGAATATTTGAAGGTCTGGAAGATTTCAGCTGCTTCTGGACTCGCAATGGGAAGTAGAAGCTTTATTTTTTCTGCATTCGCCACGCCATCTAAGTCGGACGCTACCAGGTAGATCTCAAATGTCTGCCTGAACCAAGGGCAGTTTTCACTGAGATTGTCTTGGTACCTGAGCTGCTGTGGAACTGGAATCCCGAATATCATCTTGCCTGGCTGCTGTTGCTGGTTGTCACTGTTGTGTTGAGTTGAGCTATATGGATTTAACAGTCACTCCTGTGTACCATGTTTTGTTATGCTCTTGACATAGCATAAGTTGCTTCCTTGATGTGCACTCTGACAAAGGAAGGTTCTGACTTGGAGATAACTTTAACACGTTTATTAAACTATTAACAATTCTCCTACTTGGATTTGACGCTACTGTTAATCCTGCTATAGCTACTCAGACTGACAAACCAGTCTGCTACAATCCACATGGTGGGTGTGATGTTCAATCAACCCTCTGTACTCACTGAGTGTCTCCACTGGAAAGAGACTGAGCATGTGTGATGTGTCTTTTTATATGGGTTGGTGTAATGCCCTCCTGGAATCATAGAATTTACAGTGCAGAAGGAGGCCATTCAGCCCATCGAGTCTGCACCGGCTCTTGGAAAGAGCACCCTACCCAAGGTCCACACGTCCACCCTATCCCCATAACCCAGTAACCCCACCCAACACTAAGGGCAATTTTGGACACTATGGGCAATTTAGTGTGGCCAATCCACCTGACCCGCACATCTTTGGACTGTGGGAGGAAACCGGAGCACCCGGAGGAAACCCACGCACACACGGGGAGAACGTGCAGACTTCGCACAGACAGTGACCCAAGCCGGGAATCGAACCTGGGACCCTGGAGCTGTGAAGCAATTGTGCTATCCACAATGCTACCGTGCTGCCCGTGGTAGTGTCACCTCTATGTGTATCGTGGATGCCCATTGGCCGTGTCCTATCTTACTGACCTATTGGTTGAATGTCTGTGTGTCATGTCTCTGGTGCTCCCTCCAGTGTCTAGCTAGGTGTAGTGTATGTACATTAACCCTTTGTGAACTTACAGTGATGTGTATCACCACATAACCCACTTGCATAATCGAGTCATTACTGTCAGGAGAAAAATGACGAGTTATTTTCAAACTTACCAATATCTAGAATACAGAGTTCCAAGTTCCAAGTGCAACAACAATAGAGAAAATGTTTGATGTTGAAATCGAGATTTAGGCTGATAGTGAAAGAAAATTATAGCAGTGGAAGTCATAGCTTTGTATTTCTGGTAAGTGCAAAACCAAAAGAAGAAAACAATTGAGCTTAGATAGAAAGACTTTTGCTTTTCATACGAGTCCTGACTAATGAGCAGCCAAGTCATGTGTTCGCTGTACAGTATGTTCTTCTGTAACATTTTTGAAAATAAATCCTGTAACACAGCTGGAAACCTGCATTCTCTATTTGTACTGGGAATCTAAGTGAAGAAAGGTGTTAAATTGTTCTGAGGACTAAAGGATTACTGAACTGAACCTGCAGAAGAACATTGGTGTAACTTTCCTTGCAGGGGCATTATTTTTAATTTAAAATTGAAGAAAAATATGAATTGTAGTCACAGTGACATTACAAGGCAAACAGGTAATAGGGGAAAAAAGTTATTGTCTCACAAAATAATTTGCTAGTTCTAGAACTAATTGACGGAATGTGGGAATAAATGTGGCGCCCCTGGCGTGTGGCAACTGTATATTAATTTTCTGTTATAAGACCTCTCTGTGTATCCTTGACTTCATTGCACATCTATCACTTCTTATCAAAGATGAAACTTTAATATGCTGCAGGAGAATAGAATGAATAACACTGTATTTTAACAGCAGAGAGACTTGTTTTTTTAAATCAAAGCGATAACACATCAATTGTTTACTTAATAGCTCAAGCAATTGAAATAACTAAATATGGAAAAATAGTGTGAAAATTGGGCGTGGCATTTCCCCCACATTACAGCTAGTGTGGGCTAATGTGAGGGTCTGCAGTGGTGTTGTTTCCCACAGACCAGGAGAAAAGGCCAGCCTAGCACGCTACATTATTATTGGTCTCATTGTGCTGACACAGAATATTTACAGGGTCTGCCGAATTAAGGAACGTATTGAGTGGGATTCTCCGTCGGCTGACGCTGGAATTGGGAAAGGCGATTGAGCGGAGAATCGGTTCTGATGCTGAAATCGTGGTGGCTCCAGGTTTATGCCAAATCGCACTTCTCGCAAATCCGGCGTCAATGCGTTCCACGCCCTACATACAGTAAAAGCCATTGGCATATCATTAGCGGATCTGACCCGGTATTCTCCGGGGCTTCCGTGATTTGCTGCCCCCACTGGGGGAATTCCCAATGGTGAGGTTCGCTTTTAAAAATAGAGAAATAGACGATGAAGGAGAGAGAGGAGTTAGGACACGGGCAGGGCCAGCTGTAGGCTGCCGGACAGGGAGAGGGCGGGAGGGAGGGTGGGGACCTGGGGTGGGGGGAGAGGGGGAAGGGGGGGCTGGGGCCAGGGTGACCCTCCATGGGATTGGGGCGGTGTCCAGGCATGGACTGCCATTACTGCGACCTGCAAAGCAGCCATCTTGCTGCGCACCCCACTGACCACCCACACTTTGGTCCCTGGTTCTGCAGAGTGACAGCAGCCGTATGGGTTCTCCTACCCCCACATCCCACTCCCCACTCTTCCACCCCACCCTCCACAATACCACCACCTCCCACCCCAACTGGCGGCCACCTGCCGGCGGGGCATCATGCAACCCACCGCCAACACCCACAGCAGCCTCTGCAGGGGATGCTGCATGGGGGCTGCAGAGCGTACCGTCGGCTAGAGCACCGCCAGCCAACTGCACCCCTGGCAGCAAGAATGGACGCCAGGACCAAAGGACCCCACGGTGCCTGCCAACGACGAGGTTGGGTGCAAGGATGGGGGAGGGGGCAATGCCAGCTGGGGCCACTGTGTAGCCCATTGGACCTGGTTGTGCACGGAGGTACGCACCATGCTAACATGTCGGCTTTTCATTCCCTGCAGGCAATTGATATTAGAATTGAACCAGCAATGGTGGCCTTCCTCCTAACCTGGAGGATGCCATGCGGCTGTACAAGCTGGAGCTGCTCGAGGAGGAGGAAGCTGCGGCAGTGGAGTCTGCCCAGAGGAACAGGAAACAGCCAGTGAGGATGGCGAGCCGGCCGCCCAATGGGCCGAGGAGGAGGAGGTGCAAAGGAAGCGCCGAATGACACCTCATGTGTACTGACAGCGCCTGTCATTCGAGGACCTGCCGGACTGGGCATGCCGAAGACTCCGGCTGAGCAGGGAGACAGCGCAACATATCTGCTAGATCATGGATCACCTGGCACCGTGGAATTGGAGGAGGTTACCCTCTCCCAGTGGCCGTCAAGATGACGGTCGGCCTGAACAGTTATGCCACAGATGCTAAGTAGGGACCTGTCCTGCACCTCACAGAGCTCGGTGCACAGGTACATCCGCGCCATCACAGAGGTCCTATTGGACCGGTCAGCACAATACATCCATTTCAATGAGGAATGAGCCTACCAGGATGCCCGGGCAGCATGATTCACCACCATCGCCGACATGCCTTGGGTACAGGGATGCATGTCACCCTATAAGTGTCCACAAATGACAGGCCGCTCTACACCAATTGAAAAGCATTCCACTTGATGAATGCGCAGCTGGTGTGTGACCATCAGCTGCGCATCATACACGTCTATACCCGATTCCCGGGCAGTGTGTACAACGCCTTCATTCTGGCACGATTAACGATTCCTAACCCACTCTGAGATGAGCTCTGATTGTCCGCATCGTTCAACAACGTCTGACACCTGCCCGCAAGCTGGCCATTCCATCGAAACCCTGAGGTGGGTGGTGGACGTGGGGAGCGCTGGCTGAACTGGTGCCTGAGCCAAGCCCACCCCCAATGTCTGCCCATTCCCCCCACCCCCCACCTCCTCCTGCCCCCGAGCCCAACTCCCAATCCACATCCCCTCTGCAGCCAGACCAGGCCAGACCACCCCTTGCGCCCTTTTGACAGAGCTCAGAGACAGGTTGTAACATTGTACACAGTTGTTTAATGTGAAAACATACATACAGATATGTGCCCTAACCCCTATCACTAAACTGTGCCCTGCACCCGTGCCAACCTAACTTTAGTTATCTTTCCACGTGTTCGTCTTGTCACTAAATTATCTTACGAGTCAAGGAACAAGATGTTCTGTGTTGATCTTCACCACAGCCATAACACAGAACATAACAGATTCCGCCCCATCACCAGCAGGTCCTGCAAGACACAAAGCAAAACGCATGATTAGACCGCAGGAGAGTGGGGTTGTGGCGGTGTGTGTAGCCGGGGTGAGGGGTGGTGTGGGAATAGATGTGGTGTGAGGGTGAAGTGGTGGTGAGGGGTTGGTGTGGGGGTGGTGCGGGGTGAGGGTGGTGTGCGGGTGAGGATGGTGTTTGGGGGGGGGGTTGACATACGTGTCATAGGGAACAGTAATTAATCGGGGTCTCACTTCTTTGCCCGATGTCGATCTCCACCCCGGCGACTGCCCTTTCCTTGGATCCACAGACCACATCCAGGGCTCTTTGCTCTGCCATGGTGAAGAGCTGCAGGTCCCGCTGTCCACTCCAGTCTTTTCCCACTCCTGGTGGTTATGGGCGGCCTTCTACTGGGGAGGGAGAAACAGAACATTCACAGTGTTAGACAATCCGATGTATGTTTCCCAGGGCATGGGTAGCTGGTGGCTTCTGTGGCCAGGGCACCGGGCCATGGTGGCTGGTATGGGTGCGGCATGTGGTGCAGGGTAGGGGTTCGGGGGGTCTCTGGACAGGGGGGTAGAGTTATGGGTGTGTGCGATGTGGGTTAGTGCCAGGGGCACAGTGATGCCTCCTCATCCTTGCTGCCCTGAGAAGGTCGTGCAGTTTCCATGGCACTGCTGACCGGTTCGGATGGTGTTGCTCATGACGCTTACCACCTCTGCCACCTGCTCGCAGGCATGGTGAATGGCGGCGGCTGGCAGCTTCCTTTCCAGGCCGGTGTACAGCGTCGCCCGCCTCTCCCACATGGCATCTAGCAGGGTACCAAGCTCGGCATCTGTAAAATGGGGTGCCGCTCTCCTGGCTGCCATCTTGTTGGGTGGGATGGTGTGTGTGGAGTGAAGTGTGAATAATGTGTGTATGCGGCTGCAGCTTGTCAGCCTCCTGAGTGTCAACCATGAACCTGGTGATTCCATAACCATTTCTTATTGGAATCGATTGTGTTCCACGTGGTGCCGGTGCCAGCTCCTCAACAGTCGTTGAATCGGTCCAGGTGCTGTGCCAGTTTTGCTGTTGTGGAAATCCACAAGTTCTGCGGCAACGTCTCAGGAACGGAGAATTCCACCGATTAACTTTATTGGAACATTTCTTGCTGCAGACTTCCTTGCCATGAGGCCCACAAGAGAGAGCAAGATCATGAGGCATTTGCATCATTTCCAGTGATGATGTACACTGTGTCTAATTAGTAAACCACATAGTTAGAATTAACTCCTTACACTGTAAAACCAAGCTGGTGTGGATGGAAGTGGTTGAGGAAATGAGAAACAGGCCTGTCTCCATCGAATCAGATTTCAGTGCTCCAAGAACTTCTTGAGACTAGGAAAAGTGAGTGGCATAATTCTTTCAAATGCCATTCTCCACACTCTTGCCTGCACAGCACTCCTCAGACTAACACACGTTGCAGCCCCATTCATTCCTCTCTCTCAAGGCACCTCCTCACATCCCCATCTAAATAACCAACACTCACACTCAACCTCATCTTATTGTCATATCATGCCCATATCTCACAGTCGCCCTCCATAACATACGGCACGGTATCAAAGTGCTTAGCACTGTTGCCTCAGAGTGCCGAGGACCCGGGTTCGATCCCGGTCCCGGGCCACTGTCTGTGTGGAATTTGCACATTCTCCCCCTGTCTGCGTGGGTCTCACCCCCACAACCCAAAGGTGTGCAGGATAGGTGGATTGGCCATGATAAATTGCCCCTTCATTGGAATTTTATTTTGAAAGTCACCCTCCGTAAATACTGCCATTCCATCCTCTCCACACAGTCCACTTCTCATACTGTTAGCTCTCTGTTTTATGTCATTGCAGGTGACGAGAGTGCAGAGCGCCAAGATGAGACAGGGAATACTCCATTGAGAACCATCCTGACGCTGCAGACAGGAGGCCTCAGAGAACAGCTGGATGGTGGAGTGTGTGACCACTGGCAATGAAAAGATGGTGGTGCCCCAGTGATCTGGTGGCAGAATTAGAAATCACATTGCTGCTTGGGGCGTAACAACAATTAATGTTGATTTTCTGGTAAATGCGAACATCTGCAGAATAGTGACTTCTGAAGTCCCATCACAAAGCCTATGCACACTTTCCATTTACTCAAACACCATCATCTTGGCGGTGGCTCCAAGAGAATAGTTAGGTTCTTACATGCTTTGCCAAATCATGAGCAAGCAAGTTTGAAGACAGAGCGAACAGTGGAAAATCCCTACTGGGGTGTGCAGACACTCCAAGCTCTGCTCAGCTGGGCACAGATCCTGAACCTCATGGATCATCGAAAAGAAGGTCTATTCTGGAACAGCAACATCAAATAAAAATGAAAGACTTTCATTTATGTCACACTTTTCATGACTTATGAACACCTCAAAGTGATTTACAGTCAATGAAGCACTTTATGTTTGACTCATAGACACTATTGAAAAAGGGCGAGAATCTGTCAGCATTTCCAGAGGCAATATGCACCATTGGCAAGAGATTGAAAGGGTTCATTTCCACCCTGAGTGCGCCAACGTTTCTGTTATTTGCTTTGATTTCTACCTGCATAGAACATCAAATATGGAAGACAAATGAGGGCAGCATGGTTGCATAGTGGTTAGCACTGTGGCTTCACAGCTCCAGGGTCCCAGGTTCGATTCCCTGCTGGGTCACTGTCTGTGCGGAGTCTGCACATTCTCCCCATGTCTGCGTGGGTTTCCTCCGGGTGCTCCAGTTTCCTCCAACAGTCCAAAAATGTGCAGGTTAGGTGGATTAGCCAAAATAAATTGCCCTTAGTATCCAAAAAAGGTTAGGAGGGGTTCTTGGGTTCGGGGGATAGGGTTGAAGTGAGAGCTTAAATGTGTCAGTGTAGACTCTATGGGCCGAATGGCTTCCTTCTGCACTCTATGTTCTATTAAATGACTGCATGCTGCCCTGAACAATGGCCTTCAAACTCAATCTGTCAGTTTAAACAGGATGGAGGAATGTCTTGCCTTGGCCATTCAATGCCTTACTGAGGTGCCGCAAAGTGCCCCCCAGCTCTTAGTTACCAGGGGACTGCAGTTGGGCCATGGTCGAGAAAGGACACGTGGAAAAGGGACTCCACTCAAGGCTTTGTCATTCTCGTACCTTGCCTCTCCTGCCCTACCTCTCCCTCAGTCGGAGTGCCACAGGCTGCCTCCAGCCTCAATAAATGGATCTACCCCCAAACCCAGAAGGGTGTCATAGGCATAGAGATCGCATCTGTCAATGCAGCCTGTCTCTGGTTCAGCTGAAGCCAGGTAGCACTATATGGACCTAACAAAAGGGGAAACAAAACAAATTTTAGTTCCACAGAGGGATTCACTTGGGTTTTATATAAATGTCACCATGTTAATACATTGAAATGAAATGAAAATCGCTTATTGTCACAAGTAGGCTTCAAATGAAGTTACTGTGAAAAGCTCCTAATCGCCACATTTCGGCACCTGTTCGGGGAGGCTGGTACGGGAATTGAACCCACGCTGCTGACCTGCCTTGGTCTGCTTTCAAAGCCAGCGATTTAGCCCTGTGCTAAACCAGCACAATGTAAATGAGTCGTGCAGTCCATTGAACCTTCTGTTTGTCATGAAAAGTCTGCAGTGAATGATTTTCTCAACCATACCTTCATCTCTACCTTTGAGACTATCCCCATGATTATTCTTTCTCACGATGGTGATTTCCCTCGATACAGGTCTCTGCTCCATTAAGTCCAAGAGACGCAGATCTGAACAGATATTGTGGACAACAAGTTCAGTGATTCATCACCAGATGTGGCTGGGCCATAAAAAACACGATTGGGTTCTGCATTCATCTGCTAAAATTGCTGAATGTTCCAGGATCATTCCAGAATGTAAAGATAACACCTGGCATCATTTCCCTACTGTAAATCATCCTCTTCAACCCAATTCCACTCTTTCTCACTCTCACATGTAAATGTGAGAAATTTATGAACTCCTTTGTCTCTCAGATTGACACAACCTGATAGGCTGCCTCTGCCATGCCCCTCCCTTTCTCTAGACCACCATGATAAAACTTCTCTAAAGTTCCCTTCTGCCCAAACCCTGAACATTTAGGCTTGGGTTGATAAGTGGCAAGTAACATTCACACCACACAAGTGCTAGGCAATGATAATCTCCAACAAGAGAGGATCTAACCATCTCTCCAGGACATTCAGTAGCATTACCATCACTGAATTCCCCGACCATTAACACCCTAGGGTTACCATTGATAAAAAAACTGGAAACAAATGGACTCATAAGCGACAGACAGCATGGTTTTGTGAAGGGGAGGTCGTGCCTCACTAACTGAGTTTTTTGAGGAGGTGACAAAGATGATTGATGAGGGGAGGGTGGTGGATGTTGGACTTCAGTAAAGCCTTTGACAAGGTGCCTTTGACTGGGTACAAAAGGTGAAGTCACACGGGATCAGAGGTGAGATGGTATGATGGATACAGAACTGACTCGGTCACAGAAGGCAAAGGGTAGCAGTAGAAGGATGTTTTTCTGAATGGAAGCTTGAGACTAGTGATGTTCCACAGGGATCGGTGCTTGGGCCTCTGTTGTTTGTACATAAGCGATTTGGAGGAAAATGTAGCTGGTCTGATTAGTAAGTTCAGGGATGACACCAAGGTTGGTGGAGTGGCAGATAGTGTTGAGAATTGTCAGATGATACAGCAGGACATAGATAGGTTGGGCAGAGAAATGGCAAATGGAGTTTAATCCGGACAAATGTGAGGTAATGTATTTTGATAGGTCTGGCATAGAGGGGAAATATACCGTAAATGGTAAAACGCTTAAGAATATAGAAAGTCAGAGCGATCTGGGCATGTAGGTCCACAGATGTTTGAAGGTGGCAACACAAGTGGACAAGGTAGTACATAGAACATAGAACATACAGTGCAGAAGGAGGCCATTCGGCCCATTGAGCCTGCACCGACCCACTTAAGCCCCATCCCCATAACTCAATAACCCCTCCTAACCTTTTTTGGTCATTAAGGGCAATTTATCACGGCCAATCCACCTAACCTGCACGTCTTTGGACTGTGGGAGGAAACCGGAGCACCCGGAGGAAACCCACGCAGACACGGGGCAAACATGCAGACTCCGTACAGACAGTGACCCAGCAGGGAATCGAAACTGGGACCCTGGCGCTTTGAAGCCACAGTGCTAATCACTTGTGCTGCCCCTGTGTGACCGTGCTGCCCCTAGTAGTCAAGAAAGTATATGGAATGCTAGCCTTCATTGGAAGTGGCATCGAGTATAAAAAGTGACAAGTCATGCTACAGTTGTATAGAACCTTGGTAAGTCCGCACTTGGAATATTGCGCACAATTCTGGTCGCCACACTACCAGAAGGATGTGGAAGCTTTGGAGAGGGTGTAGATCAGGTTTACCAGGATGTTGCCTGGTCTGAAGGGTGTTAGCTATGTGGAGAGGCTGAATAGACTCAAACTGTTTTCATTAGAAAGATGGAGGTTGAGGAGTAACCTGATAGAGGTCTACAAGATTATGTGGGGCATGAATAGAGTGGATGGGCAGGCACTCTTTCACAGGGTGGAGGGGTCAGTCACCAGGGGTCATAGGTTTAAGGTCCGTGGGGCAAAGTTTAGACGAGATGTGCGAGGCAGGCTTTTTATGCAGAGGGTGGTGAGTGCCTGGAACCCGTTGCTAGGGGAGGTTGTGGAAGCAGATACATTAACGGCGTTCAATACGCATCTTGACAAATACATGGATAGGATGGCTATAGAGGGATACAGCACTAGGAAGTGCTGAGGGTTTTGGCAAAGGTTTGTATCATGACCGGTACAGGTTTGGGGGGGCCAAAGGCAGCCTGTTCCTGTGCTGTACTGTCCTTTGTTCTTTGGACAAGCCATATAATTACTGTGGCTACAAGAGCAGGTCAGAGGCGAGGAATCCTGAAGTGAGAGTCTCACCTCCTGACTCCCCAAGACTGTTCACCATCTACAAGGTACGTGTCAGGAGTGTGATAGAATAACCTGCACTTACCTGCAACAAACGTAAGAATCTCAACACCAACCAGGACAATGCAGCCTTTCTTGATCAGCACACATCCCACCACCTTCGACATTCATTTACTTTACCATCGACGCACAGTGGCAGGAGTGTGCGTACTATCTATAAGATGCACTGCAGCAACACACCAAGATTCAACAAAGAACAAAGAAAAGTACAGCACAGGAACAGGCCCTTGGGCCCTCCAAGCCTGCGCCGACCATGCTGCCCGTCTAAACTAAAATCTTCTACACTTCCGGAGTCCGCATCCCTCTATTCCCATCCTTCAACAGCACCTTCCAAAACTGTGATCTCTACGACTTAGATGGACAAGGGCAGCAGGTGACTGAAAGATCGCAACCTGCAAATCCCCCTCCAAGTTACACAGCACCTTGTCTAGGAACTATAACACCGTTCCTTCATCGTTCCTTCAGCACGGTGAGTGTACCTACACCACATGGACTGCAGCGGTTCAAGAAGGTGGATTACCACATCCGTCTCAAGAGCAAAAAGGTATGGTTAATAAACACTGACCTAGCCAGCGGTGCCCATATCCCATGAAGAAATAACACTAAAATCCAAGATTAAAGCAAATTACTGCGGATGCTGAAACAAAAACAGAAATTGCTGAACAATCTCAGAAGATCTGACAGCATCTGTGGGGAGAGAATGGAGAGAATGGATCTCATCCTATTTCCAGTTCTCTCTAGCTTGGACAAAGCGTCATCCAGAACCAAAAAGTTGGGCACGATTTAATGGCTTCTTTGCACACGACGTGCTGTCGGGGAGAGGTCATTGAATCTCGCCAGAGAAATCTCGCAAAATCTGAGATGCTCAAAACATCCAGCCAGATTTAACAGAGCCTCGCAAGATGTCGCAATCTGGATCCAGTCTTCACTGGGCGTGATCCAAGATCAACATATTTAAATGAGCCATTAGGATCATTTTGGTATTCCGCAGCTCCACCCATACAAATTCCACATCGTCCAGGCTAATGTCCTTCCTTACTATTGCGTTGCTCTCCTCTTTGTGGTAGTGCTACACCTAGGTACATGACTGTCTACATATCATTACACCTTACTATTGCGTTACTCTCCTCTTTAACCAGCAATGCTACCCGACCTCCACGGTGCCATGAACCTGGCTGCTGCCGCCTTCCGCTGGTGTGCCATCTCTCCCGACAGTATCCAAAATAGTATGTCTGTTTTGGAGGGAGGTGACCACAGGGGACCCCTGCTCTGCCTTCCTACTCTTCCTCCGTCTGGTGGTCACCCATTCCCTATCTTCCCGAGTAATTTTTATTTGCGGTGTGACCAATTTACTGAACGTGCTAGCCACGATTTCCTCAGCATCGCAGATGCTCCGAAGTGAATCCACCTGCAGCTCCAGAGCCGAGAAGCAGTCTGACAAGAGCTGCAGTTGGACACACTTCCTGCACGTGAAGGGGTCAGGGACATTGGTAGGGTCCCTAAATTCCCACATTGCACAGGAGAAGCATGCCGAGGGTCTGGGATCTCCTGCCATGATTGAATCCAAAAGTTAACTTTACAAGAATGCCAACAGAGAATAAGAGAAAATAAAATAGAAAATAAAAATAAAAACTACTTATCAATCACTTGTCAATCGCTTACCTGCTGACCATAATATCATTCTTTACCATTGCTTGCCCTCCTCATAGTGCCTTTTCTTTTGGTTAGAGGAGGAGGGAGGGAGGGAAACACTAATGTAGTGTTTCAGGCTTAACCGCTCCTTGACACCAGTTCTTCGGTTCCCCACAGTATAGTCAAGGTGACTGAGTTGACCTCTCCCAGAATCTTTTTCTGCCTCTACTGGATAGCGGGAGAGGCTGAAAACAAGAACCAATCCAGGCGCCAAATAGTTTGCGATGCAACCGGCCCACTCCCATAGACAAAATCGGGATCTCATTGTAGCCTGACGAGAAATCAATTATCACCACTTCAGTGGGGTTACTGGGTCACGGGGACAGGGTGCATGCATGGGCTTAGGTAGGGTGCTTGTTCCAGGGGCCGGTACAGACTCGATGAGCTGGATGACCTCCTCCTACACTGTAAATTCTATGATTCTGTGATAACCCCTATTTCCATACAATTAACGGGATCCACCCCAAATTGAGCTGCCTCCCATCTTTCAGCAGCCTCCCCAGCAAGTGGTCACGCTGGCGCCGATTAGTACTCCTTTTGAAAAACGTGAACCTGGCAGAAGGGCTTCTGTGGTCACAGGCAAAGAGCCCGGGGAGCACTGGGCTTTCCACCCAGTGCTCGGCGGCGGGGGGGGTGAGGGGCCTTGGCTGGGGGTGAGGGGTGGGCTACCATGGGAGGGTGGAGTCAGGCACGGGGGGGGGGGGGGGGGGGGGGGGGCGAAGCAACCGGAGGGTAACCACGTGCAGCACCACCATGCCAACTACTGGATCATGTGGACTCATTCCGGCGGCAACTCCTGTCGCTGCTGTCTGTCCCACCGACTGCTGAGGACTCTGGCCATGCGGCTGAACGCTATTGCTAATAGGGAATTGGAAATTGTGGTAAGTGAGCACATCACACAACCCAAGTGGATTCCTGTGGGTGAGCAGGTCACGTAGCATGTGGGAGTCATTGCCTAGCATCTCAATCACACCTTGCTGTCTGGATAATCTGTTTGAACTCTGTGGGAGGCAATACCACACACGCAACAGCCAACTGAACACCCAGGGGATAGGACACTGCTCCAGGGGCATGTCCATGGCTGGAGGCCGGGTGAGTGCCATGGGGACGGGGGAGAATGTCCGGAGAGACGGCCCAAGTGTTCGTAGCTTGGGCTGCATGGCGAAAGAAAGTGCAGAGGCGTCATATTTGTTGTGCACAAAAGTGTCTATTTGGTTTTACAATTCCTCACCCTCCCGATGTTCCTGCCCCCCCCACCCCCTCACCCCTATCTACCCCCACCCACTTCCCCATTGCCCTCAGTAATCTTCAATGTGTTTGGCCCTCCAGCTCTACCGTTACGTCCCAGTGTGTCCCCTGGATACACATCTGAGATGGAGGCAGCCAGCTGCTTACCTCATCCTGTGGCCTTCAATGCCCTGGTGGGTGAGCTCTGGGGGCTCTGAGACCGGAGGGCCCCAGCTCACTTGGCGGCAGGAAGTGCATGGCCGTGCCACCCTGTCCCGTGTACTGACTGTGAGTTGCGGCCTCATCAGAGGGGTGGAACTCAGGGGAGCTGGTGGTCACCATCGCTACCTCATGGGATGAGTCCGGGTTGGACCCAGTACCCCCTCCTTCCGCTTGGTGCCCATAGGGCCTTTGAGTTCACCTTGGGACAGAGCGGCAGCTGGTTCGAGCCCCGGTTGCCCCTGCACCATCTGGCTCTGCCAGCACTGGTGTTTCCCCATGGTCCGTACCATCGTGTCAATGCTCTCTGCAATGCCCCCCTGTGATTGGGGCAAGCTCCGCAGCGCCTCAGCCATTCCCATCTGCGATCAGGACATGTCCCACACAGCCTCATCAAGGTTGGCCTGGTACTGGGTCATTCCCCCAGCGAGTTAAACATTCTGCCGAGACCCTCAGCATGGCCCTCTCTGACTGTGCAATGTCTTGGACACCTTCACTAATGGTGCCGTGTCATGCACCAGGCTTCTCACTGTGGTCACCACCCTTGCAGTGTTGGCCTCAGTGTCACGCATTGCCGGTGACAGCTCCAGTGCCCGTAGCCTCTGGGACTCCTCCAAGCAGCTATGGATATGCTGGAGTGACGCTGACATCTCCCCTGAATGTCCCGGCCGTAACCTAAGATCTCCCCATTAGCTCTGTGGTGACCTCTTCCACAGGCTCAGTATCTGGCTGGGGCCCAACTGGGTGCTGGGATCCAGCAGACCTCCTTCTGCGGCCTCGCCTGGGTGTTACTGCCCCCACCAGTTGTGCATCATCAGCAGTGTGGTGCTCACCAGATTGTGCCCCAGAAGCCTGCCCACTAACATTTCCCACTGAGGTGTGAGTCTCTGCACTGGTGGAGGGTGGGGATGACAGCTGTGATAATAATAATATTAATAATCGCTTATTGTAACAAGTAGGCTTCAATGAAGTTACTGTGAAAAGCCCCTAGTCACCACATTCCGGCGCCTGTTCGGGGAGGTCGGTACGGGAATTGAACCCACACTGCTGGCCTTGTTCTGTATTACAAGCCAGCTGTTTAGCCCACTGATGCAATTAATACGGTGGTATCCTCGGAGGTTTCCTCCGAGTTGGTCTCATGGGAGGCTGAAGAGGGGGCCGCTCGAGATGGGCATCATCAGCTGAAGGGCCTGCGGGAGAATGGACATGTGGCCAGTGGCAGGGTTGGGTCAGTCAGTAAGGCAATAATAACTCACATGTGACAGGTCCTCAGGGTGGAGCCCGGTGGTCCCTCACCTCTGTGGCAGCCGCATTGGTGACCGCTCTGTCCTCGGCCACACCTGTCACCTCCAGGCACGTTCCTCGAAGGTCGTGAGGATTCTTCTGTCTGGCACCCCTCCTCCACTCTGGGCCCTCTCCCAGCGATTGTGGGAGAGCTTTTCCTGAGGAGACACAGAGAGGGCATTGTTAGTCACACTTGTCATTCACAGCGGTGGGAGGGGTGGGTGTGAAGTTAGAGTTGAAGGGGGAGAGTGTCGCATGGAGAGCTGGGGGGTGGGGTGGATGCTCGCGTGAGGCCAGAAAGGTTTCGGGGAGCGTTTGTGTCTACTCAGTCGTGCTGCCCAGTGTAGGCTATTGACCTTTCTCCTGCACTGGAGGCCAGTCCTCCTGGTCAGACTCCCGGCACTCACAGCCGCTGTCACCTCATCCCAGGCAGCACTGGCTGCCCTATGGCAGGGGAGGTGCCGGAACACCGCAGCACCTCGGACTCCGCCCTCCGGTCCCTGGTTCATGTGGTGGGCAGCGGGCAGAACGGGGCAGCACCATGCAAACCGACACACCCGAGCAGTACCCATGTCCATCCAGTCCCAGCCACCCCAGAAGCCTGCCCGCCAGTGTGGAGCCAGGTTATAGGACAGGATTCACAACAGGCCGCCACCATTCTTCCTCTACTGTCTGTTGAACCACCTAGACGTAGCATTAGGGTCTATAAGGCCAGGAAGGTGGACACTAGTTTATAATAATTTTTGTTATTGTCACAAGTAGGCTTTCATTAACGCTACAGTGATGTTCCTCACCACATTCCCTCATCACCACATTCTGGCGCCTGTTCGGGTACACAGAGGGAGAATTCAGAATCCAGTTCACCTAACAAGCGTGTCTTTCAGGACTTGTGGGAGGAAACCGGAGCACCCGGAGGAAACCCACGCTGACACAGGGAGAACGTGCAGACTCCACACAGACAGTGACCTAAGCGGGAATCAAACCTGGTACCCTGGCCCTGTGAAGCAACAGTGCTAACCACCGTGCTACTATGACACCCTTGTACAGGGAAGGCGATGGCATAGTAATCCAGAGACCCAGTGTAATGCTTTTGGGCGACGCTGAGGAGCACCGCTGCAATGTCCAGGTAGCTCTGTCATGTGGCTGCCTGTGAGAGGGCAGCCCTGTCCTGAGTGTTGGCCAGTGCCTGCACAGAATGCCCCAGGCCTTGGACACGCTGATCCATAACTCAGACCGTCGCTCCCAATGCCTCCACCGCGGACGCTACCCGTATGGTGTTGGCCTGGGTGGTATGCATGATTGGCACCACCTCCCGCTCCTGCATGTGGTTGCAGTCCTCCAACTGCACCTGCAGGTGCTGGATACTCGCCGACAACACCTCATATAGTCTCTGGCTCTGCGAATGCATCTTCACCACAGATGGGACGGTCCGTTCCACAAACCTGAAACCCATCTGGATGGCAGCTAGTTCCTTGGGTCAACCTGCCCTCCAACCGACCACCCCCTCGGGATTTCCTACCTCCACCTGCTGTATTGGATCAGCTCTGTGGTGCGCACCAGATAGTGTCCCAGGTGCCTCTTCACTAAAGTGCCCAACCGAGATGAATGTCTCTGGGATGGTGGAGGGTGTTGGAGACAGCTGTGATGGAAAATCATTGTCATCCTCCGACCCAAGCTCCGGAGGGCAGGTGTCCGAATGGCTTTCAGCGTTGGTGCCCGGCTTACAGGAGGGCTCCGGCTGTGGCACTGGCTGGATGCAGGGAGACACCAGATGGACCCACCCCATCCCAGCAGGTCCTGTAAGACATAAGACAAGACGCATGGTGAGACCGCGGGCCGGGGGCTGGGGGGGGAGTTGGGGAGCAGGAGTGAGCATGTAGCTGGGGGTGGGGGTGGTGTGGGGGTGAGGGTAGGGTAGAGTGAGGGGGTGGAGTGGTGTTGGGGTGAGGGTGAGGTTGGTGTGGGAGTGGTGTTGGGGGGGTGTGTGCACACATGTCATGGGACACCGCAACTAAGCGGGGTCTCACCTCCTTGCCCATGGCCGAGCTCCACCTCGGTGACCTCCCGACTGCCGACCAGGTCCAGGGCCCTCTGCTCGTGGATGGTGAGGTGCCGCTGGTCCGACGGTTATCATCCTGTCTTCTCCCACTCCCAGTGGTTGTGCGCGGTCTTCTCCTGGGTTGGGGGGGGGGGGGTTTGGGGGGGGGGGGGGCGCACAGGTTCACTTCAGCTACTCTTTTCCTTTTTGTAATCTTGTAGAAGCTTTTACTGTCTGTTTTTATATTTCTTTATTTTTTAAATCTCCTTTGCTTGTTCTAAAATGTTCCCAATCTTTCCGTCTCCCAAGTATCATCACATCATTACATTCAAAATCATTACAAGTTGCAAAAAAAGTTGCTCACAGTGATTTGTGGGATGTCAATCTTGGTTGCTGTTCCTGCTGAATTTTGAATCTAGTCCTAGATGCAATAGGACTCTATGGTGGTTGAGGAGCTGGAATAGCTCTTATTTGCCCTTGGTTACGCCTCACCATTGCATTTTTATGTGTAATGACTTCACAGAGCCTTGGTTTCAAATAAATACTTATCAACTTGCTGGCTGTGACATACCTTTTGTGGGATCCTGGATGAAAATGTGTCCCAACTGTAAACCTGGTAGTTCTGTATCTGTGTTTGTATTGTGCACACCGGCCATCTTTTGTTGCAGATTTAAAGTTGCTCTCTAGTTTCTGAGGGAATAGAATGGGTAAGAACAGGTAAATTGCTATTCAATGGTCTGTCAAACATGAGCACAAAAAGCTTTACATTCAATTTAATACCAGCCTAAACCTCCTGAGTTAGCCATGGATGGTGCATCCTTGTGCTCGAGTATTTCTTCCTCAGTGGAATATATCTTCATAGAGTGTTATGAGGTATCTCCTTAAATGTGCCGCAGCTTCCCCACCGTCTAAACTTTTAACCTATTTTGAGGTATAATTAGATGCTATGTAATTTGACCCTTTATTGATGTAAAATGGGTGGATACGATTTTGCAACTTGTTTTACATTTTTCCAATTTTTATCTCCCCCACAGTAAAAAGAGCTGCCAATTTCCTCTAACCTATTGTATTATTACACAAAGTTCAAACATATGTGCCAATGCAGAAAAAAATTAATTTCATCCATGTAATTAAAGCATGTCAGTATTCAAAGAACCTATATTCCAGAGCATTCATTCATTGGGTACAAGCGGATCAAATTTCCTGTGTGCATGACAAGGGGTCTAGAAGGCAATGCAAAGTGTTTACGGTAGTTCCAGGGGCATCAGCTTCAATCATTAAATCTACAACTTTTGATTTGGCAAAATGTGCGGGGGGGGGGGGGGGGGGGGGGGGGGGCGGGGGAAGGACCATTGAGATTATGTAATTAATTGAGAGGCCTCTCGCCAGCTCATGGCTAGTATCCAGAAGTGTTTAGGGGTTTTTTCTTGATTAAATATCCATTAATTCTCTCACAATAAAGCCCATATTGTGACATTTCATTGTAACATACTGCAAGTTCTTGCATTGTGTCTTTTAAGTGGAGTGTTATTGCAAGCTTTGTAAAATATATTCTTCTGCTTTTCCAGCCTAACAAAATGTGCAATTTCTATCCAGCAACATCCACTCCTCGGTGACTCCTTGTGTTTTTATAATGACATAAAGGCAGCAACCGCTCATAAAGGGTTGCATAAACTTGCTGTGGGTTCATTTATTTAGACTGGGCACATTAGAACATTTATACAAGAAGCTGATGGAAAGCTAGAAGACATCAGCAGTTGAGCTGTGTTTGCTGTGCTCTGCACACAGGCCAGGAGTGAAAGTGAGATTGGATCATATGACACACTTCCTTTCCAGTGATGTTGTGATCTATCACTTTAAGCCACATTGCAACATCCCCCTTTCTTTTCAAGAATACTTTCCCTCCTTCCAACAAAGTATAACTATTTACAATACATGTTCATGATTAATTACCAGTTCATAAATGTATGTAACTGCTGAATCAATGAATCTCTAAAATGCTGAGTTATTATACTGGTATGTCCAGATATTGTAGTGGTAATCTTCTCTGGAAGTGACTTTAATTGCTCACAGTGATTTGTGGGATGTCAATCTTGGTTGCTGTTCCTGCTGAATTTTGAATCTAGTCCTAGATGCAATAGGACTCTATGGTGGTTGAGGAGCTGGAATAGCTCTTATTTGCCCTTGGTTACGCCTCACCATTGCATTTTTATGTGTAATGACTTTACAGAGCCTTGGTTTCAAATAAATACTTATCAACTTGCTGGCTGTGACATACCTTTTGTGGGATCCTGGATGAAAATGTGTCCCAACTGTAAACCTGGTAGTTCTGTATCTGTGTTTGTATTGTGCACGCCGGCCATCTTTTGTTGCAGATTTAAAGTTGCTCTCTAGTTTCTGAGGGAATAGAATGGGTAAGAACAGGTAAATTGCTATTCAATGGTCTGTCAAACATGAGCTCTGCTGGTGATGGAATAGTTGCACTTAGAAATGTCGCCCTCAGATGTAACACTGCAATGTGTAGATCTCGCTTGGGCTGTCTACAGAGAATTAGGGATATCACCGTGTGAATCATTAATTCAATTAGGCTATTAGATCTAGGATAATATGGAAGAAAAGTAGTGTAATTGATATTCCACTTCTCACACATATTCTCAAAGGGCTTACCAATAAATTGTGGACCATTATCTCTAATGATCTCTCTAGGCACATCAAATAAACTAAAAATTGTGCTTACAGTATATGTGATAGTTGTGCTGGACATATTGTACACTTGTCGACTAATGGGGTATTTGTAAAATAATTTATGGTGACAATGAAATCAGTGCCATGAACATGAAAGAGGCTGGATGCCATTTTTGGACCAATGTTGGGTCAGAACTTCATGTGGCATCAGTGGTCCTGTATGACAATTTGGCAAATGCAATTGGCATGTTTCACACTCCTTGATGAAAACTTCAATGTAATTTTTCATACTTGACCAATAGACTGTCTCTCTTGCGTGTCTTCTCATCCAATCATGTGTGAGTGATGAAGTTGTTGAAACATAACAGGTCGCCAAAATTCTGGTATAACTCCCCAGGAGATCCTTAGCTTAACCTGGTAAAACCTACATTTTCTCACGCGCTTGTGGACAATTTGAATTGAAATGGGTTATTCTTTGATTATGGTTTTCCATTGTTTCAATAGTGATAAATCTTTCACCATTTCTTCTTGGCATTTAAATTGCACAAAATATACCAGGTCAATTTGGAGAACATCTTCGAGTTCAATGCCAATTAAATCAACTCGTAGATCCAAGGATCTATCTTCTGTTTTCAGTGGGTGAGGCAATCTGCTCAGAGTATCTGATGTTGTCATTAAGTGTTCTGGCTTGTGCCTAACCCCACAATTCTAACTTTGAATCTTTATTCAGTGATGTTGGCAGTACACTGGACAGTGGTTTTCACCAAATCATCTCCAGTTGCTTGTGGGCAACATCTACCACAAACTTTTACCACATAGATAAGTATGAAAATGCATGATTCCAAACACAACAGCTAAAGTGCAGATTGTGGTCACGTTCTTGCTTTGTACTTCCCACAACGGCAATGCCATTAATGATACAGATACACCCTGGCACAGTGCATGCGCTGCAATGTAGGTGAACTTGAATGAGATTTGGCTAACAGACAGGCTGAAAGTAAATAGTTATAAACAGTGCAATGGCCTCCTTCTGCACTGTAAATTTTATGTTGGATCTATGTTAGTATTGTCTGTGTTGAATAATAATAATAATACTAATATAAATTTATTATTGTCAGAAGTTGGCTTACATTAACACTGCAATGATGTTACTGAAATTCCCCTGGAATACAAAATGTAGTTATCTTTTGGGACATTTCCATGAGATATACTGAGCAGTAGCCATGCTTGAAATCAAGATTCAGGAAGATGTTTGCACCTACAAATCTCAAATTTAACTCTTCTAATGTGGGTATTTTTCAGGACAATATCTCAAAGTTGTGTTCAAATGTCTTGGATTGCGACATACTCTCAATGATCTGTCCTCCTTTATGACTCATGTTATTGGGTTGCACCAATCTGTGTGCTCCTATATTCTCCTTACAATTCAACCTTTCTCTATTTTGTCTAGCTTGACTATCAATGTGTCTTGTAAGTGAATGGTGGTGGATCAATTGATGGGCTTGCATTCCCTGCAAGTGAAATGTTGAAGCTCGCTTGAAACTGCCAATTCTGTTGAAATGTTATGGATATCTCAATATTAGATCATGAACTGAGGTGAGAAGTGTAGGTTTGGACGTTGACTTGTCGTATGAGGCCTGACTGATTCCATGGATTGTCACTTGCATAAGGTCATAGCACATGGTAGACCTGCAAATGCTGGGTCTCTAGTTTCTATCTGTGGCACTCAAGATGATTGATTGTACTTGCACTTGAGGACTATGGATCCTGCACATGGACTATGTTAACTGTTAAACGCTGAATGGTGCACAGCAGTAGGCCTTTCATGTCTGTGGAAACATGTCTTTCAGAATTTGTATGGGTAGCCTGTTGACATTGCCCCTATGTCAATCGTCGCTAATTACTAACTTTCTCAGGGCAGATAACTTGAATCTTGCAGGTACTTTGGATGTTATGATGGTATCTATGTTTCCACCAGATTGATGGTGTGAAATCTGTCTTCATTGCTCTTTGTCTCATCATGCAAATTATCGGAATTTTCTCGTTTGTCAATCGCCTCATGCATGTGTATCTTATGGGATACTGGCTAGTCATTCTTATTACCTTTATAGTTGCATCAATCTTTGCTTTAATACATTGCCACTGCCAGTAGTCCTTTCTGCCAATGCCTTACAAAATTGATTAAAAGCTAGAATTTCCTTGGGGCACGCACAGAGTCACACCTTCCACATGTCATGTTAGGTTTGGGTGTATTTGTGAGTGCATCAACAATCGGGGTTATGCACAGGACCTGTAGTCTTCATTGATCAGCGGGAATCCCTTCGTACTGGCGTCCATCTTTGAGTAATTAGCTAGTGCCAAACGTTTTGGGCTTGCCGAGCAGTCAGAGGGGAGGTGATGGTGTAGTGATATTGTCACTGGACTAGTTAACCAGAGATCTAGAGTAATGCTCTGGGGACCCAGGTTTAAATCCCATCACTGCAGGTTATGAATTCAATAAAAATCTGGAATTAAAATCTAATGATGACCATGAAACCATTGTCGATTGTCGTAAAAGCCCAACTGGTACACTAATGTCCTTTAGGGAAGGAAATCTGCCGTCCTTACTTGGTCTGGTCTACATATGACTCCAGACCCACAGCAACCCTCAAGGGCAATAATTGCTGTCACAGCCTGCGACGCCCATGTCCATGAACGAATAAAAAAAAGATCTTTCTGGAACGCTTCCATAGTGGAGGTGATCAGCAACTCAATAATTCTGTCTGCTCACTCTTTGTTTCAAACATGACAGTACATACATGGTAGCACAGTGGTTAGCACTGTTGCTTCACAGCGCCAGGGTCCGAGGTTTGATTCCCGACTTGGGTAACTGTCCGTGCAAAGTCTGCATGTTCTTCCCGTGTCTGCGTGGGTTTCCGCTGGGTGCTACGGTTTACTCCCACAAGTCCCGAAAGATGTGTTTGTTAGGTGAATTGGACATTCTGAATTCTCCCTCAGTGTACCCAAACAGGCACCATAGTGTGGCGATTCAGGGACTTTCACAGTAACTTCATTGCAGTAAGCCTACTTGTGACAAAAATAAAGATTACTATTACTATTATTATTATTATTAATAATAGATTATTATTGTACCTGTACTTAACCATGCTACCATGTTGTTTGATCACCACTGAACACCATGTCCTGTTTTTATAATGATATAAAGGAGCCACTTATATGCAAGGGATTGTATAAACATGTTGTGAGTTCATTTATTTAGACTTGGCTCATTAGAACACTTATGCAAAGGTAGAAAGCATGGCGACGTTAGCCACAGAGCTGTGTGTGCTATGTTCTGCTAACATGCCAAAGTGAAACTAAGACTCGACCACATGACACAATTCCCTTTGAGAGACCATATGCTGCTATCCCTTAAAGGTATATTCCAACAGTGTCAAGCATCAACAAAGTTGCATCTACTTTGAACAGTCGGGTGAGGCAATCTGTTATGAAGAAAATGCTTGGTAAATTATTGAGCATGGGTGATACCGAGGAAGTATCGAGAACATTGGAGGGAACACAATATGCTGTCCAAGCCAATGTTTATTGTCCTCCATAGTCCATGCCTTGATTAGTTAGTTATGCCACTTGAGTAACTTGTTAAATAGTGGAACTGGCGAATTATAAAAAATATGGAAGCTAGAAAATAGGAGCAGGAGTAGGCCATTCGGCCCATCGAAGCTGCTCCACCATTCAATGTAAACAGGACTAATCCTCTTTCTCAAAAAAGGTTTTTCCAATTAAGGGACGATTTAGTGTGGCCAATCCACCTACCCAGCACATCTTTGGGTTGTGGGGGTGAGGCCCATGCAGACATAGGGAGAATGTGCAAACTCCACACCGACAGTAACTGGGGCCGGGATTGAACCTGGGTCCTCAGTGCCATGATCCTCTATCTCAACACAGTACTCCCATTCTTTCCGCAAATCCTTGATGACTTAAGTGTCTGGAAATCCATCTATTTTTTTTCTTAAGTACATTCAGTGAATTGCCTCTGCAGATTTATGTGGTAGAGAATTCCACAAGTGCGTCACCCTCTGAGGAAGAAATGTCTCCTCATCTCAGTCTTAAATGGCCTACCTGAGCTGGTGACCCCTTGTTCCAGACTCCCAGTCAGGGGAATCATCATACCGGTATCCAATCTGTCCAGCCCTATCAGAATTTAATACGCTTCAATGAGATCCCCTCACATTCTTCCAAACTCCAGTTATTACAGGCCTAGTCAATCCAATCCCTCCTCATATGACAATCTTGTCATCCCTTGAATCAGTCTGGTGAACCTTTGCTGCAATCCTTCTGTGACAAGTGTATCTTATCTCAATGAAGAAGACAAAAACTGCACATAGTACTGCAGGTGTGGTCTCAGCAAGGCCTTGCATAGCTGCAATGAGACATCCTTGCTCCTGTACTCAAGTCCTCTTGCAGTGAATGCGAACATACCATTTGTCTTCCGAACTGCTTGCTGTACCTGCATGCTTACTTTCAGTGACTGGTGTACTAGGACACCCAAGTCCCTATGTACATCAACATTTCCCAATCTATCACCATTTAACTAATACTAATACTTTGCGCTTTCTGTTTTTCCTATCAATTCGATAACTTCACACTTATCCACGTTATACTGCATCTGTCATGTATTTGCCCACTCACTAGACTTGTCTCAATCATCTTGAAGCATCTTTACTTCTTCCTCATAATTCAACCTAATTTTGTCATCAGCAAACCTGAAAATATTACTTTTGGTTTTCTCATCCATGTCGTTGATATATATTGTGAATAGCTGGGTCCTAAGCACTGGGCTCTGCGAGAGCTCACTAGTCACTGCCTGCCTCAACATCCATTTATTTCTGCTCTCTTTTTCCTGTCTGGTAACCAATTCTCAATCCATACTACTATATTACCCCCGATCTCATGCCCTTGAATTTTGCACACTAACCTCTTATGTGGAGCTTTATCAAAAGCTCTCTGTCAGGCAATGAAGTAAAGGTCATTAAATATTTCTGATTATTTAAGACAAAGACAGATAATTAATATGCGTTTCAATAGTCTGTAAATAAGCGTTAATGGTAATGTCCTAATTTTGGTTTTAAAATGTATATTCTCACAATGTTATTTAATGCAAAAAAAATGACACTAAGTATTATTGTAGCAAGATATAGACAGGTTTCCAGTGCATTACGCATGAAAGCAGATTTCTGATATATGTCTGCTTTCAGCTGATGTATTTTATATTGGAAAATTGTGTTTACTCCTTCCTGCACAAATTGGATTCAATGACTGTTCACATCTGTATGCATGTGGAATAAAAATGGACTCTTTCTATCATTGCATTGGTAATATCCCTGAATAAGATATTTTTGGAAGGAAATTGTTTGCACTATTGGATGAACTGTAAGAGAAACATGCCCTTTCCTATATCAAAGATCTATAGGCCATGACCTGTTGACTTAAATGCTAGCACTATTAATATAGAAAAGTCAAAAATTAACTGGATGGCTACTTGGTAATTTGGTGTGTTACTGTTATACAGCTGAAATAGTGAATGATGTGATGACCTTTGACCCAGAAGCAGTACTGAGCCAACATTTTTAATTTCTTTAAAATGCCTGGAGTCTGTCATTATTTTCAAGAACTTCTGAAATTGACTTTTAAGCTTTTACATCAAATGTAAATGGACCAATTGTACCTTTCTTGGATAATGAGCAATACTGGTCCATGTGACTTGGTCACCTTTGACCTGATATTAGGACCAAAAGGAGGGACAGATGCCATGGGGCAGATTCCAAGGGTGCAACAGTGTTGGCAGAAGGTCAGTGAGTGAGGTTTTGGAATTTGGGAAAGGTGGTGGGAAGGGAGCCTTGAATTTGATTTTTGAGGCCTGCAGAATTCCGGGAGAAATGTGTGTCTCAATGTTGAAGGGCCTAAGGTTCCATCCTTGATACCACTTCCCAGTGTCGGCACTGTGTGTTTTTAGAAAGCCTGGGCGGGATTCTCCGACCCCTCACCGGGTCGGAGAATCCCCGGGGAGTGGCACCAACCCCTCCGGCATCCACCTAGCTCTTTAGACAGGTGAGAATTCCTCACCCTGGAGGCCCGTTGATGCCGGAGTCGTTGACGCTGGTTTTCCCGCCGGCGTGGGGAGAATCCCGCTGCATGTCTTTCTGGAGGCATCATAAAACCAGTATGCACTATTATGTGCCATTTGGATTTCTGGGGGCAAATCATCCTCACCCTGTAGACATGTTTGGGTACTGCCTTTGCCTACCTCTGCCTGCCTGATGTTGCTATCTGTCCTCTGCAGCTCCTTGTACTACAGCAGGTTGGCACCTGCCTGGACCAGTGGGTGCACCTGTCCCTTGTCAGTTGCCCTCCTCTTCATCTTCTCTTGCATTCCTCCTCACTGGAGGAGGAGACTCCTGCAGAATGAACAATTCCCATGTGCACCAGTGATCTGAAGGTTCAATGCTGGAATATAGAGACTTGATTATAAAACATTCAGAATGTCTCCTTCCCTGAGTAAAATGTCCCAATGCAGACTGAAAATTATGATAAATCAAAGTTAAACCATTATGAAACTTTGCCACTCTCAGCATCAGAATCTTCTGCTGAATGCAGTCATAGTCCCTCTTTGAACCTTGTATCACGTCCTCGTACCCGACAGGACTTCCTCCAAAGGTTTTTTCACATGAACCTGCCAAGAAAATGGTGTAGACAACGTAATGTTCAAGTCTATTGTTTTGTTAACATGCTTAGTTACTTGTTAATTTGTTTCTTGCAAATAGTGGGTGGGCTGTTGATATCAGCACTCTTCCCACTTCATATTATTGGAGATCGATGTGATGACATAAGGTTAACAACCAATGTCACCATGCTGGATTTTACACATGTACAGGGGGCAACAGTCCTGATTTGCAAAAGTAAAATTCACCCTATAATGTTATGATGATCCTTCAATATTTTCTATGTTCAACGTCATCAAATAGTGATTTAAGAGTAATTTGATTTTGAATATTGGGGGCGATTCTCCGATATTGAGGCGGCCAAGTGTTCGTGCCGTTGTGAACGCCATCGCGTTTCACGACGGCGCAAAGAGGGCCAGACACGACCTATTCTGGTTCACGCCGCTCCAGCGTCCGTACGCTGCGCCACATGGGCACCGCGCCAACCCGCCCATGCGCAGTTGGGGCAGCCCAATCCTGCACATGCGCAGTTGGGCTGTGCCATTCTGCGCATGCGCGGGGAAGGAAGTAGGCCCGGGGGAGAAGAGGCCGGCCCACCGATCGGTGGGCCCCGATCGCGGGCCAGACCATATCGGAGGCCACCCCGGTGAAGGAGCCCCCCCTCCCCACCCACAGGCTGCCCCGCCAGCATTCCCGCAGAGTTCCTGCCGGCAGTGACCAGGGGTGGACGGCGCCGGCGGGAACCTGTCATGTCGTAGCGGCCACTCGGCCCATCCGGGCTGGAGAATAGCCGCTCGCCGGTTCTCCGTGTGGCTCGGTGCGAACCGCGCGCCGCTGGTTTCCGGGGAGTGGGAGAATAACGTGCTGGGGTCGGGGCAGCAAGGCGCGATTCGCACGGCGCCCCGGCGATTCTCCCACCCGGCGTGGGAGGGGGAGAATAGAGCCCTTTAACTTTACACCAGTCTTGCCCATTTTAGAAGTTCCTCTTTTAATTCTTATTATTTGTTTCATATCGCATCAAATACAAATTGGACAGTATTCAATGTGACTCTATTGTACTTGGTTATTTGGCATTAAACGTGAGTCATGATAATGCATGCTTTTGACGTTTGCACACAGAGATTTCACAAAAAGTAGAAAACTATCTCCATGATTGTAGCTGAAGTGAGAGGGTGATGTCTTGAATTTTATTACCAATGTACTGAACAATATGTTGCAGCAAGAGTTAATAACGTTAAAATACAGTTAACTTCCCTCACAGTGGGGAGTGCCGTCGCCAAAGTGATTCTATTCTCTCTTAAATTTAATAAATTGTCACCACCAAATCTGTTAAGCATCATTTATTTACTGTGATTTAATGCATGCTCTGTTATTCATTTAGTTAGTCCCTTCCTTTACTGTGCATCACTGAACAATGCAAAAATTCACAAGTTTCACCAAGATGGCCCCATCTCTTCCGCTGCTAGCTCCTACTGTGTGTTGTGTCCAAACACCAGCCGCCGCAGTATGCCTCACACAAAGATTAGCTTGTTTTTTCTCTTTTTCACACTGTCTCTGCAAACTTCAACAGCATTTTGTCTAATCACATGGAGACCCGCAGCTCAGCCGCCACTTTTTCTGACTCCATCTGATTGCCCCGTTACCATGACAATCATTTTTCTCTTCATGTTCTCTGGTTATTTGTGGAAGGCCACATGAAACCATTTTGTGTACACCTAGGTTGATGCAGATGCTAAATTGAGAACCCGTGATCTAACTCATCCCACCAAAGAAACCTACAATTGCAACTTCTATTATCTTGAATGATGTCTAAGATTTTACTTCTTTTATTGTACCTGGGTAACCATTTCAGGTATTAACCGGTTTGCGAGTTAAAAAAAAAGGTTTCCTGACACCAGTTCTTAACTCTCTCATACCAGTTTTTGTGCATTTCTCTTCACACTGCAGTCAGTAACAACAACGTGCATTTTTATAGTGCCTTTATCATCGTAAACCATATCTAGGTGCTTCATGGAAGTGTAAACTGAAAAGAAAATTGAAGCTAAGCCAAAGAAGGAGTTATTAGAAGGGGTGACTGAAAGCTTGATCAAAACTTTGGGTTTTAAAAATGGTTTACAAGGACGTGAGGACTATAAAGAATTGAAATAGGTTTGGGTAGAAAATTCTGGACCCAAGAACCAAGATAATCAAAGGCATGACCATCAATGGTGGGCTAAAAGAATGGGTGATGCACAGGAGTTCAGAGGGGTGTGGGGCTATAGGAAGGGATGGGGTTATGTATGGATTTAAACACAAGCGTAAGAATTCAACATTAGAAACAGTAGCCAACCAGGAACCAATATCAGTAAGTAAGAACAGGGGAACATAGGAAGATAGAAACATAGGAACTGAGAAGCAGGCATAGGTTATTTGGCCCCTTGGGTCTGATCTACCATTCAACTACATCATGGCTGACCACCTACCTTACCGCTATTTTCCAGCACTCTTCCCATATCCCTTGATGTTATCAGTATCTAGAAATCCTTCAATCTCTGTCTTTAATATACTCACTTCAACAACTCTCTGGGGTAGAGAATTTCAAATATATACTACCCCGTGAGTGAAGAAATTCCTCCTCATCTTAGTTCTAAATGGCTTTCCCCTTATTCTGAATCTGTGTCCCCTGGTTGTAAACCGTCCAACCAAGGGAAACAGCTTTTCTGCCTCTACCTTGTCTAACCCCTTAGGAATTTTGTAAGTTCACCTCTCATTCCTTCGAGAATAAAGGCCCAGTTTCCTCATTCTTTACTCATAGGACAGTCCTGCCATCCCAGGAATTAGTCTAGTGAACTCCCTCTATGGCAAGTATATCTTCCTGAGGTAAGGGGACAAAAACTGTACATAATACTCCAGGTGCAGTCTAACCAAGGTTTCATACAATTTAAACAAGATTTCTTTAGTCCTGTACTCAGATCTTCTTGCGATAAATGCCAACATATAATTTGCATTCCTAATTTCTTACTGTCACTGCGTGTTAGTTTTCAATGACTTATGAACAAAGACACCCAGGTCCCTTTGGACATCAACACTTCCCAATCTCTACACCTCTGTTCCTCCTACCAAAATGGATAACCTCACACTTATCCATATTATATTCCATATTGTATTCCATCTGCCTTGTTCTTGCTCACTCATTAAGCCTGTCCAAATTCCTTGAAGCCACTTTGCATCCTCCTCACAACACACACACCACCACCTAGTTTTGTGTCATCCACAAACAAGAAAATATTACATTTGGTCCCCACATGTAAATTATTGATATAGATTGTGAAGAGCTGGGGCTCGAGTACTGGTCCTTGCAGTACCCCACTGGTCACAGCCTGCCAACCTGAGAATAACGTGTTTAATCATGAGGGAGGTGTTTTAGGGTGAGATGGTGGTGTTAATGCATGCATTATTAATTTGTATCCATTACACCTGCCGCTCAACATGCCCAGACTACCTTGCTTGAAAGTAAACTAAAAAAACACTTCCTGGACTTGTGTGAGAGTAGGAGCTGCCGCATGATATATATAATAAGGTTCGTCCTCACGGCTCACGGCATCTGCTGCGTATGACACACACAAGTGATCTCCCTTTATGCCCTACCTTACCTATGATTGGCTCTATACAACGGGAATTGGCCAAATGGTTGGGTGAATTGTTACAACCAGTTTTGAGCAAGTTTTCCTTATATACGGTGAAGGATTCTTTCACATTTGTGAAGACCATAGATTACTTGCATATTGATAAGAATGCTGTGTCCATGTGCTCATTTGACATTCTGAACCTATTTCACAATGTTTCATAGATATTTGCACTACAGCACTGCCAGTGCTTGCAAAATTCAAAACACAGTGTACAACACTAGATGTGATTCTGCGATTGGACAGCATTTGCTAAATAATCCCTAGTGTGCTAAGGATTATGCTGACAACCAATTTATGATTGTGAATCAGGCTCACGGTGTGGCCTATTTGTGTGTACTGGAATCTGCATATCTTAATACACAGGGCTCTATCATTTGCAGACAGGAAGAACATGGATACATATTGTGCCTTTTCAACTGATCAAAATAAATGACAGCCATTCGCTGACTCATTCCTCAGAACAATGCCTTGACTAATTGATCTGACGAAGGAGCGGCGCTCTGAAAACTAGTGATTCCAAACAAACCTGTTGGACTTTAACCTGGTGTGGTAAGACTTCTGACTTGACTAATCAGGGTCATGCTGTCTGGTTTAAATTTCAAACAATACTTGGAAGTTAACTGTCAGTCACATTAGGTGCATTCTCCATGTCAACGTCTCTTCCAATCAGAGTCCACTTGCCACCCAATCAGCAGTCTCTTCTCATACAGGATAAATTGTTGTTCTTCCCTTAAATTTCAGAAAGTCTCCTGATGAGGCAAGGTGAAAAGCTTTGACATGTCTCTTTTTTGAGCACTACAATTATGATTGGTCCCAGGTAGCAGCTTCTAATCCATGCACTTTCAATGAACAGGCAGCCAATTTCAATTAACTTGCTGGTCATTTTGGTTGGAAAGTTGTTGGGAAGCAGGACATTAATGGGGGACTCATGTTAACCTTGACTGAACCTTTCTGCTGCCACCCCCACGTAGGCCAAGCAATGCATAAGCCCAACCCTGCATAACTTTTCTGCTTAATACTGAATGTTTCCAGTCCTTCAATCAATTCCTTCTGCACCTCAAGGATTTACTCACAGTCTTAAGCTTGTATAGTAAACCGTCATGTCAAACTTTATCAAAGCTTTTTCTCTCTCGGTTTTGCTCCCCCTGCTTGTTGTTACTAGGTTATGCATTTATCTACAACCCATCACTCCTCACCTGCTGTATATGGGCTGGAGTGATGGATCACAAAATAACTTGCCACTCCCTAGTTGGTTGCACATTGCTAAGTGATTAATCATATTCTCCTTTAGTAGTTTTTCCACTGAGCATGGTCATTAGTAATGAGTTTGAAGAAGAATTCCATCATTGATTTTTCCATGGTAGTTTATCATTAAACCATGCATGACCCTTCACTTAGCCCGTAACACTTGGCTTAGCATTACTCCTTCCTTAGCCCTGCGGCATTTGACTTCCCATGATTCCTCATTTAGTCATGCACATAGAGGTTGCGTAGCAGTCGGAATGTTAATTTTGTGACGGCAGCCAGAAAACGACATCAAATTGCCAATCGATATCTTTGATTGATAGTTAATGCTGCACATCACAATTAACCTCTTTGCTTCTAAATGTTTCCACTACCAATTTTCTCTTCTCTAGTCCTCACCTCAAACAGCCACAAGTAAGAACATAAGATATATTCCCGTACCAGCCTCCCCGAACAGGCGCCGGAATGTGACGACTAGGGGCTTTTCACAGTAACTTCATTTGAAGCCTACTTGTGACAAGAAGCGATTTTCATTTCATTTTCATTCATTTCATTTCATATAGGAGTGGGAGCAAACTAATGGTCCATTGAGCCTGCTCCGTCATTCAACATGATTATGGATGATCTGCTCTAACTCCATTTTCCTGCACCCTCCCTATATTTCTTGATTCCCTGAGAGGCCAAATATCTGTCCATCTCAGCCTTAAATATATTCAACAATGGAACATTCACAACCCTCTGGGCTAGAAATTTCCAAAGATTTACAACACACTGAGTGAAGAAATTTCTCCTCATCTCAGTCATCATTGATTGACCCCTTATCCTGAGACTGCACCCTCATATTCCTGTGTGAGTGTCGAAACAGTGTTGGATTCGCTGGGTCCGGATTGCCTCTGGAGAGGCTGACAAGCTGCAGCCACATATCTGCACTCCACACCCCACACACACTCATAGAATCATAGAATCATAGAATTTACAGTGCAGAAGGAGGCCAATTGGCCCATCGAGTCTGCACCGGACCTTGGAGAGAGCACCCCACTTAACCCACACATCCACCCTATCCCCGTAACCTAGTTACACCACATAACCTTTTTGGATGCTAAAAGAAATTTATTTTGGCCAATCAACCTAACATGCACATCTTTGGACTGTGGGAGGAAACCGGAACCTCCGGAGGAAACCCACGCAGACTCGGGGAGAACGTGCAGACTCCGCACAGACAGTGACCCAAGCCGGGAATTGAACCTGGGACCCTGGAGCTGTGAAGCAACTGGGCTAACCACTGTGCTACCATACTCCTCCCAACCAACAGGATGGCAGCACTCAGGGCGGCACACTGGATTGCAGACGCAGAGCTCAAGACCCTGCTGGACGCCGTGGAGGAGAGGAGGGCCACCCTGTTCCCCGGGGTGGGAAGGAGGTTGCCAACCGTCGGCATACACCAGGCCTGGGCACAGGTGGTGGAGGTCATGAGCGTCACTGACCCCATCGCCAGGACCGGACAACAGTGTAGAAAGAAGCTGCACATCCTCCTCAGGGCATCCAGGGTGAATAGGTAGTACTGTGCCCCTGGCACTAACCCCCTTCCTACACACCCGTAAACCCATGCGGAGGGCAACCGGACCCCACCCTCCCGCAGTGTGCAGCCAACCTTGCACCACATGCCAGCCACCATGGCCGTGTGCCCTGGCCGGGAAGTCACCAGCTGCCCACCCACTCTGTGCTGCATGCATCTGATTGCCTAATACTCTGCCCTATCTGTCCCACCCCCACTAGTAAAAGGCTGTGCATAACCGCCAGGAGAGAGAACACCGAGGGGGACAGCCGGATCTGCGGCACCTCACCACAGCGGTGTGGCGGGCACTGGGCCTAGTTGATGGGCCTGGAGAGAGGATAGTCGCCGAGGCGGAGGCCAGGATCGGGCGAGCAAGTGAGCCCCCACTAAGTTGCAGTACCCCATGGTATGTGTGGCACTAACCCCTCACCACCCCCACACCACCTCACCACCTCCACATGACACCCACACCACCCCCTTACTATCCCCTCACCACCCCCACACAACCCAAATGGTGACGTTGTCGAGGTACGGAAATGTGGCCCGCAAACCGTACCGGTCAACTATTCGGTCCATTTCCCGTTGGAAGACCGAGACTCCATTTGTGAGACCGAGACTCCCAATGTGCAGTCCAATATTGCGTCATATCTTATGTCTTGCAGGATCACCTGGTGACAAGGTGGGACCTTCTAGTGTCCTCCACCCCCTGACACCAACCCCAAACAGATTCCAGCAAATAGGAGGACAGAGACACTGAAGAGAGCCCCAAAACACAACCCAAGACACTCCGGACCACCAGTCTGGGAATGACACTGACTTCCTATCACAGCTGTCTCCAACACTGTCCACCATCCCAGAGACACTCACCTCGGCTGAGCATGTTAGTGAAGAGGCTCCTGGGGCACTATCTGATGTGCATCACACACGTGCTGTGGTACATCAGGTGGAGGTAGGAACCGCCGAGGGGGTCAGATGATCAGAGGGCAGCCTGACCCCAGGGACTAGTTGCTGTCCCTATGGGTTTTGGGCTTTTGGAAAGAGCAGTCCCATCGATATTGGAGATGCAAACACACAGAGCCAGGGATTACACGAGGGGTTGTCAGCGAACATCCTGTACCTGCCGGTGCATTTAGAGGAGTCCAACCACCTGCAGGGGCAGGAGGCGGTGCCGACCATGCGTGCCACCCAGGCCAACACTGCAAAGGTGGCATCCATGCCATGGGTCAGGATATCCAAGGCCAGGGCATTCTGCCCGGGTGGTGGCCGAGGCACAGGACAGGCTTGCCCTGTCACAGGCATCCATGTATCAGAACCACCTGGAGGATGGCATGGTGGCACAGTGGTTAGCACTGCTGCCTCACAACGCCAGAGACCTGGGTTCATTGTGACCTCTGGTAACTCTCTGTGTGGAATTTGCACATTTGTCCATTCTGTCTGTGTGGGTTTCCTCCAGGTCCTCCAGTTTCATGCCACAGTCCACAGATGTGCAGGATAGGTGGAATGCCTATGCTAAATTGCCCTTAGCTAGGATTAGGAGATAGGACGTAGGATTGGGCCTCTCAGGGGTGCTTTGTCACAGGGTTGGGGAGACTCAATGGGCTGAATGGCCTCCTTCTTCACTGTAGGGATTCTCTGATTCTATGTATCCATGACATTGCAGCGGTGCTCCAGAGCTTGTCCAGTCACAGTGGGTCATGGCTGAGGGCATTAGCGGCATTACCTGGGTGTTGCCGACCTGAACTAGTCACAGAGGGAGGTGGCACAGTCATTGGGTGATTTGACACAGTCCCAGAGGGAGGTGGCCCAGTCCCAGAGGGAGGTGGCCCACTTGCTGTGCTCTATGGCCGTAAGGATTGAGATGCTGGCCAAGACGAGAGTGTGCCTCCAGGACTGGCAGTGCCAGGTGGTGGGGGAGCCTCAGGGGTTAAGCCCGTTCACACCCGTATCCCAAGGAGTAGCGTGGGAGCCATCGGGCACCCAGAGGGAGGAGGGCCATGCCCCGCACGGGTGGTGGCGGAACATTACAGCGCCTTGGACTCCCCCCACCCCACCCTTCTGTCCCTGGTGCATCTCATGGGCAGCCGGCAGGACAGGGGAGGACCACAGCACTTGGGACACCTAAGCGACTGTTGGGGCCATCCAGGCCCAGTCACTCCAGAGGAAAGCTGCTAAAAGGGACCCATGTCACAGGGCGGGAACTGCAGCAGGCCATTTCCACTCCTGATGGACTGCCTGTGGATCCAACTAGATGTAGCACTAGGGCTCATAAGGCCAGAAACGGGCAGCATGGTGGTGCAGTGCTTAGCACTGTTGCCTCACGGCACCGAGGTCCCAGGTTCAATCCTGGCTCTGGGTCACTGTCATGTGGAGTTTGCACATTCTGCTCACGTTAGCGTGGGTTTCGCCCCCACAAAGTTGTGCAGGGAAGGTGGATTTGCCACGCTAAATTGCCCCTTAATTGGAAAAAATGAATTGGGTACACTAAATTATAAAAATATAAGACCAGAAAGGTAGACATCAGTTAAGTTGCAGGGGCTAGGGAACAAACCGGTGCAAAAATGTTCACCAATTCACAATAAGCATCGGTTTACAACGTTGCAACCAGCCTTAGTGCTCTGTCAGAAGGGTGTAAGGGATGGGCTGGGCTGAATGCAGTGAGGGCGAGGGTGGTGGTGGTGAGATGGGCGGATGTTGGGGGTGGGCTCGGGCCAGGGTCCCCAGTGCAGCCAGCACTCACCGACCCGGAAATCCACCCCACCCCCATCCTTCTGTACCCCAAACTCCTTCCTACCACCTTCCCCATCTCCACTACCCCAAGGGTTTGGTGGGACTGTGCGATGGAATGGCCAGCTCGCATGCAGGGATCACCCAGGTGGAAGGTGTTACTGTAGGCATGGGACAGGGGTTTTCATACGATGTGGAGGACCAGAGTTGATCGCGGAGCGGGCTGTCATCACCCTCCATCCCATGGACCAGACCCGCTGTTACTGCCAACCCAGGGCCCACGCCCCATATTCAGACAGGTAGAAATCACGGAAGGGTTTGCATGGGGGGAAGGGGGGGTGGGGGGCTCTGCGGGTGGGACAGGGTGTTCGTGCCACTGGGTAGGCCCCCTAGTCGGTGAATCTGGAGGCAATTAGAGAGTCCCATGCGCGTCGGCCCAGGCGTATCCATTTTGTGGCCTCCTGTGCCTGCACGGGCCTTGTGTCCTGCCCATCCTTGCCCTCCTCTGCATCTTCCTCGTCGGACAAGTCCTGCCTTTCATCCTCCTCCTCCAGTATGTCACCCCATCTGTTGGCCGATGTTGTGGAGGACGCAGCAGGCCATCACGATGTTGGAGATTCTTTTAGTGCTACACTGGAGGGTCCTCCAGAGTGGTCCAGGCACCTGAACCGCATCTTCAGCACGCTGATGCACCGCTCGATCACGATCCTGGTTGCAGCATGGGCATCGTTGTAGTGGGTCTCTGCGTTGGTCTGTGTCCTCCGGATAGGCATCATCATCCATGACCGCAGCAGAAACCCTGTCACCCAGGAGCCAACCCCTCTCGCGGGGTTGTGCCTCGAAGATGTCAGGAACCGTTGAGTGTGCCAGGATGAATGCGTCGTGCACACTGCCTAGGATCAGGAGCAGACGTGCATAATGCGCAGCTCATGGTCACATATCATCTGTATGTTCATCGAGTGGAACCCCTTTCGGTTCGTGAAAACCGACCTGTTATGGGTCGGTGATCGTAGGGCGACATGTATCCCGTCGATCGTGCATTGACTGCGGATCCACCTGTGTACTGAGGGCTGTGAGAGTCTGGATAGGACTCCACTGATGCCTGGAAAAACCCCATGGTGTAACATTTCAGGGCGACCATTAGCATGACGGCCACTGGGAGCGGGTTTCCTCCCTCAAACCCCCACGGTGCCAGGTGAGCCATGATCAGGCAGGTATACCATACAGTCCCCTTGATCAACCGGAGTCTTTTGAGATGCCCGGCCTGGCAGGTTCTCGAATGACAGGCGCTGCCGATACACATGGCACCTCATCCACCGCCTCCTTCCCACCTCCTCCTTGGCCTATTGGGCAGGCGGTTCACAACCCTCAGCGGTTGTTTCCTGTTCTTCTGGAGTACGCTCCGCAGCTGTAGGGACCCACTCGAGCAGCTCCTGCTCATCTAACCTCATGCATTTCCTCAGGGCTGCAGCGGCTAGGATAAAGGCCATCATTTCTAGTTGGATTCCGATAGCCATTGTCTGCAGGGTGTGAAAGACAGACATGTTAGCATGGTGCGTAACCCCATTCCCAACCAGGTTCACTGGGCTACACAGTGTCCCTGGCCTGCACTGCAACCCCTGCCCCTGCGTGTCCCACCCCACCTCCTCCTCCTCCTCCATGCTCCACCCACACCCAGCCAGTCCTCCTGGCACTCTGCCCTCAACACCGCACCACTAGCCCCATCAGTGCCCAGCACCCTGGAGGCCTTTGGCCCCGGCACCTGTCCCTGGACTACAGGTGACTAATGCTACCCATGCCAGAGGTATGCTCCGTGGGCCTTGTCCGGTGCCCTCCTGTAGGTGAGCCGCATGATGCACCACAGGCTGTTGATGCCCGTTTGTGAAGGGTGGGTGGGTTAGTGGGGAGAAGGGTGCAGGGGCTGCAGGGATGATAGGTAGGAAGGTAGAATGCAGGGCTGGTGAGATGCAGGGTGAGGGGTGGGGTGCAGGGTATGGTGGGGTGGGGGCACCCATTTGGCTGGTGTCACACGGTGGGCGGTGAGTGGGGTGTGCAGCAAGATGGCTGCCTTGCAGGCCGCGGCAATGATGGTCTGTACCTGGACACCCAGGTGGCGGTCACCCCTACCCATGGCCCATTCCCTAGTCACCCATGTCACGCCCCGCTGCCCCCTCTGGGCCAGGCATACACCACTCCCCGCTCCCCAGCCGGCCTTGCCGTAGCAGGAGCGGCAGCCCATGGTTGCGCCTCTGCATGTCCCACTTCCTTTCTCTCTCCCTCAGCACCCACGGCACCTGTTTTTAAACCCACAAATGGATCTTACTGTCGGTATTTCCTCCTGGCAGAGTCGGGTGCCCCGGAGAATTCCTGGTCAAGCCCAGCATTGTTATGCCAATGGCGTTACTGTATGTACGGAGTAAAATGCATTGGCACCAGCAAGTTTGTGATTGAGCAGAACTCTGTATCTGCGCAATGATCTGACAACCCGGGTTCAAATCCCATCACGGCAGATGGAGAAATACAAATTCAAGTTTAATTATCCCCATGAAACCATTTTCATAAAAACCCATCTCGGTTCATAAATGCATTTCGGAAAGGAAATGTGCCACCCTTACCTGGTCTGGTCTACATGTGACTCCAGAGTCAACAATGAGATTGACTCTTCCGTAACCTCCGAAACAGTTTAGCAAGCCACTTGGATGGGCAATAAATGCAGGCTGCAGCTAGTGATGTCCACAGCCCATAAATGAGTTAGGAAAAAAAAATGAGCTTCACAGAAGATTCAAGCTGGAGATCCTCTTTCTTGAGCTATTTGTGGCTTTTTGTTACCCCCATTCGGTTTGAAGATGGCATTGGGGCACGGTGGTCAGCACTGCTGCCTCACAGCACCAGGGACCTAGGTTCAATTCTGGCCCTGGGTGACTGTATCGTTTGCACATTCTCCCCGTGTCTGTTTGGGTTTCCTCCGGGTGCTCCAGTTTCCTCCCACAGTCCAAAGTTGTGTAAGTTAAGTGGATTGGACACATTAAATTGCCCCTTAGAGTCCGAAGATATGCAGGTTAGCTGGGGTTATGGGACAAGGCGGGGGAGTGGGCCTAGGTAGGGCTCTTTCAGAGGGTTGGCGTAGTCTTGAAGGGCCAAATGGCCTCATTCTGCACAGTAGGGGATCTATGATTCTATTCGAGTCCCATTTTCCAGAACGTGGCCCATAGCCTTGAATGCCTCGGCATCGCATGTGCACATCTAAATATTTCTTAAATGTTATGAGGGTCTCTGCCTCCACCCTTTCAGGTAATCAGTTCCAGACTCCCACCACCCTCTGGGTGAAAAGATCTTTCCTCATGCCCCCCTCTAAACCTCATACCGCTTACCTTAAATTCATGTCCCCTGGTCATTGATCCCTCCACCAAGCAGAAAGGTTTCTTCCTGTCTACTCTATCCGTGCCCCTCATAATCTTATACATCTCAATCATGTCCCCCCTCAGTCCCCTCTGCTCCAATTAAACAGTTTTCCAGATTTTCAATCTCTCTTCATAACTAAAACTCTCCAGCCCAGGCAACAACCTGATAAATCTCCTCTGCACCCTTTCCAGTGCTAACACATCGCTCCTATAATGAGGATTCCAGAACTGCACATAATACTCTGGCTGTGGCCTAATCAATGTTTTATACAGTTCCAAAATAACTCTCCTACTCTTAAACTCTATCATCCATAACTTCCTGCTAGCGGCAGAAAGCCTTGGGCTGCCGATTTTGAAATAGAAATGTGCGCACTTACTTGCGCTCCGATGTTACGACAAACCTTCCTTTCCCTTCGGCAGCCTGGAGCCTCCTGCACCCCAGTCTGCGCAGGCTCCAGTAAGACATTTGTAGAAGCTTGTAAAGTTTAATGGAAAACATTTATTTCTGAAAATTATTTTGCAAATACAAAACTTTGAAACCAGACAATATTTAACTTCGCGTTTAACTTTATCAGCTGAACAATGACATAAAACTGTCTCAACTTTTGCAAATTTCTTGCAATAAAATATATTTTCTTATCTAACACAACGGTTCCATTTATTTATAAATGGGAGAATGGGTGTGGGAAGGAGGGAGGGATCGAAGGGGGGAAGGAGAGGGTGGAAAGAGGGGGGAGGGAAGAGGAGGGAGGGAAGAGGAGGGAAGGGGAGGGTTTGACAATTGGCAATATCAACACCCAAAAGCAGCAGCTGCTGAAGTGCAGTGTCATGCCACACATCTCCTCTGACATCATTTTGGGATGCCCTTTGGCAGTACATTATTAGGGGTGGGTGATTGGTTTGCTGCAATACCTGTCACACAGATAGTTCACATTAGCTTACGGGAGGCTTGCATGTATCAACTAAGGCATTAAAATTTGTTGACGCATTTGAAGGTATCACTAAGCTTCTAAGGATGAACATCACATCAGGGAGATCGTATACAACTCAGCTTAAAATACATTGCAAAATCCAAATGCACTTTAGTTCTGTATCAGCTGAGAGGTCAGGCGTGCTAACATTAGTGTCCTTGAAGGAGTCAATAGCACCAGTATCGAGGCCGTGATCATTTGAAACCAAATCCGCTGGGCCGTCCATATTCCGTCCATGTCAGAGTCCTGAGTGCCAAAGCAAATCTTCTTTGCCCAGCTCAAGGAAGGATCCAAAACAAGAGAACAAAGGAAGCTCTTCAAACACACCTTGTAGGTTTACCTCAAGAAATGGAACATGGGGCAGCACGTGGCACAATGGTTAGCACTGCTGCATCACGCGCCGAGGTCCCAGGTTCGATCTCGGCCCTGGGTCACTGTCCGTGTGGAGTTTTCACATTCTCCCTGTGTTTGCGTGGGTTTCGCCCCCACAACCCAATGATGTGCAGGCTGGGTGGATTGGACACGCTAAATTTCCCCTTAATTCGAAAAAAAAAATTGGGTACTCTAAATTTATTTTAAAAAAGAAATGGAACATAGACGTCAATGCCTGGGAGACCTTTGCTCAGAAGAGACCTACTTGGAGGAACCTCCTGACTGAAGGGTCATAATTCTTTGAGGACATCCGACGGCAAGAGGAGGCCTGGAAAAGAGCCTGAGAAAGGAATACCCGTGAATACCTGGATATTTGGTGAGTTTTTACACCTTTAGCGCCAAACGATCGATCCCACCTTTTGGAATCTTCTACCAAGTGAGTGACATGAACATGCAGCTCTCAGATCAGGCTCATCAGCCATGCAAGATCTCTAAGAACCCATGACCAGTGACACTAAGTATCTTAGGTGGACAATCACACTTGTTAGTGAGTGATCACCGCATTCTATCCATTATAGTTCCTTTAATGGAATTAACATCCGCATGACAAAGCATTGTTTTTTAAAAAATCATTCTTTCAACTTCTGTGAATTCAAACTCACTTTATACAGTAAACTATCCTTTTTTGTAAATTTAGAGTACCCAATTCTTTTTTCCAATTAAGGTGCAATTTAGTGTGGCCAATTCACCCACCCTGCACATCTTTTCTGGTTGTGGGGTTTGGACCTCCGCAGACATGGGGGGGCGGGATTCTCCCGCAATTTGCGGGGCGGCCCATACCGGTGCCAAGAGCGGCTCGAACCACTCCGGCGTCGGGCCGCACAGACGTTGCGGAATCATCCGCACTTCCAGGGGCTAGGCCGGCGCCGGAGGGGTTGGAGCCGTGCCAACCGGCGCCAAGGGCCGCCAAGGGCCAGTGCGAGTTGGCACATGCGCAGGCCTGCCGGCGTGTTCTGGTGCATGCGCAGGGGGTTTCTTCTCCGCACCAGCCATGGGGAGCCTTACAGAGGCCGGTGAGGAGGGAAAGAGTGCCCCCATGGCACAGGCCTGCCTGCAGATCGGTGGGCCCCAATCGCGGGCCAGGCCACCGTGGGGGCCCCCCCTGGGGCCGGATCCCCCCGTGCCCCCCGAGGACCCTGCTAGACGTCTAATAAGCCAGGTCCCGCCGGTATGGACCATGTCCATTTCACGCTGGTGGGACTGGCCGAAAACGTGTGGCCGCGTGACCCATCAGGGCCCGGAGAATTGCTAGGGGGGCCATTGCCAACGGCCCCGACCGGTGAGGCGTGATCTCCGCACAGCCTGAAAACCGGCGCCGGAGAATTCGGCAGCTGTCGTCGGAGCAGCAGGGCGGGATTCGCGCCGTCCCCCGGCGATTCTTCAACCCGGCGGGGTGTTGGAGAATTTCGCCTGGGGAGAATGTGCAAACTCCACATGGACAGAAACCTGGGGCCAGGATTGAAACTGGGTCCTCTGCGCCGTGAGGCAGCAGTGCTAACCACTGTGCCACCGAGCCGCCCCAGTAAAGTACCCCTTTAATGGAATTAGTAGTCTCATGACAAATCAAAGTTTTAAAATATATATATCTCTTCCTTTCATTTTATTTGCATTTCAAACATATTTATAAATACTAAGCACTAATAATATAAAACTTTAACCGACAAAAAAAATGTCTCCTGATCTTTCTTGCCTCTGATAGACTGAAAAACTTCCAAAAGGTGTAAAAACTCACCAAATATCCAGGCAAGTGGCCCAAGGTAACTCTGTAGCTGCATTTTTCACTTTTCAGCACAAGGCTTCAAGCAGGAAAAAAAGACAGCTGGGAGTTTAAACAAGCGCTTTCAGGATGCATGCCTGAACGCCCGCACTTCTGGGTCGTCACACTGCGCGTATGCGGCACAACAGTGACTTAAGTTGCGAATCCTACACGAGGTTACGGGCCTATGCCTCGGCTAATAAAGGCAAGTATACCATGGGCGGGATTCTCCACCCCGCCGCGGCACATTTCTGCTTCACCCCGCCGGCGGGATGCTCCGTTACGCCGGCTGGTCAATTGGGTTTCCCATTGTGAGGCAGCCACACGCCATCGGGAAACCCCCGAGCTACCAGCAAAATGGAGCATCCCGCCGGCGGAGAATCCCGCCCCATATGTCTTCTTAACCATTTCACCCATCTGCCCTGCAGTGTGCATGCGCGCCAAGGTCCCTCTGATCTTCATTGCTTCCCAGGGTCCTACCATTCATGATTCTTCCATTTCCTTGTTTGTCTTTCTCAAATGCATCACCTACATTTAACCAGATTGAATTCCACTTGCCACTGATCAGCCCATCTAACCAGCCTGTCTATATACTCCTGAAATCTAAGGCTACCTTTCTTACTATTCACCACCCCACCAATTTTCATATCATCTGCAAACTTACTGATCAACCCCCCCTACATTCTAAATCATTTATATAAACCACAAAGAGCAAGGGCCGCAACACTGATCCTGCGGGACCCCACTGGACACAGGCTTCCAGTCAGGAGAACACCCCTCGACCATCACTCCCTGCTTCCTGCCACGCAGTTAATTCTGGATTCAATATGCCAAATTTCCTTGGATCACATGGGCTCTTACCTTCGCTATCAGTCTCCCATGTGAGACCTTATCAAAAGCCTTGCTGAATTCCAAGTAGACTACGCCAAATGCACTGCCCTCATCTTCAAACCTGATCATCTCTTTGAAATATTCAATCAAGTTGGTCAGACATGACCTCCCCTTAACAAAACCATGCTGACTGTTCTTGTCTGTGCGCCTTCAGGACCCTGACCTTCCTGTTGCTTGCCATTTTAACACAAAACCCTGCTCCCATGCCCACATGTCTGTTCTTGGCCTGCTGCAATGTTCCAGTGAAGCTCAATGCAAACTGGAGGAACAACATCTCATCTTCCGGTTAGGCATGCTACAGCCTTCCGGTCTCAACATCGAATTCAACAACTTCAGATGATCAGCTCTACCCCACCTCGACCCATTTGTTTTCATCCCATTTCATCTTAATTGTCTTTTATCATTTCTTTCTTTCTTAATATATATTTAACCCCCCCCCCCCCCCCCAATCGTAACCACCTTTCCTTAACCTTTCTCCTCTTTGCTTCCCCCTTTCCCTCCCCCCACATCTACAGTTCATCCTCTGATGTTAGTTTCTCTGCTGTTTGGCCTTTCACACCTTTTGTCCTCTCTGGGGACTGCCATTAGCGCTCTTTCCCCTTGGTTTCTGTGGCCATTAACACCTGGTTTCCCTGGGTTTCTGAGGCTCTGACTCATCTTTCATTCTCACTCCACAGTATAAATATTTCCCACTTTCTCTGTCTGTTAGCTTTGACAAAGAGTCACCTGACTCGAAACGTTAGCTCTTTTCTCTCCCTACAGATGCTGCCAGACCTGCTGAGATTTTCCAGCATTTTCTCTTTCGTTCTTGATTAATCCCTGCCTTTACAAATGCAGATTAATTCTGTCTCTCAGAATAGCTTCCAAAAGTTCCCCCACCACTGAGACTCAACTGACTGGCCTGTAGTGTCCTGGTTTATCCCTTCCTCCCTCCCTGAAATAATACAAAGAAAATTTGAAAGGAATTGCATGTTTTATTCTAAAAGTGTGAAATGTTTGTAACTTACTTTGAATTTATCATTCTGGGGAGAAATCTCTGACTTTGAAAACAAATCTTCTGTGAAGCAATTTCAGATTTTCTTTGTACATTTTCAAACACAAATGCAGAAGCAATGAGATAAAGCATCAACGTGTGGTTTGGTAAATCCAGACCTCAATTTTAATTGTTGAATATGAAAGAAGGATAGAAAGTGAAGGGTAGTACAGAGTTCTGCAGTTTTTGAGACCCTGGGCTGAGTCTGGCTTGCTCAGAAAGGATTCATCTCACTTTTTCCTTTATAGATTTTGACTGATTGCCATTTACGTACAGCAACATTTTCTGTATTCAATCCTTGAGTTTGGTAGAGTGGGCACATAGATCAGAGACAGAGCACACAGGACTCCTTGTTTTTGAACTTCGAAGAAACAAGAGAGTAAAGTTCACAGAAGCAGGATGTGTTCCTTCCTATTGATTTACAGTCATCGGCCCACATTTTCCTGTTCAGTAAATAAAAAGTGACATGTACTTGCTTCTACTGACTTATCTTCATTAATTTCATTTTTAAGTGTTCATGACAGAAAGCTGAACTCACCATAAGTTCATATTAAGAATTCATGCACATGCCCCTCCATGATTTATTATCCATTATAGGTGGGAAAATATGCAATATATTCTCGATATATGTTCCTATTTTTTCAAAGCTCTGTGCAGGGAATACTAAGGATCAAAATGGACCCCTTACTGCTCTGATTATACAATGCAGAAAGCAAGAAAGATATGTGTTGACTGTATTGGCAGCTTTTCAGTTATCTTCTACCACCACTGTTAGTGAACTGCAGAATATTTCAACCATACCTTCTCCCACTTCCACTGTAATTTCCAGAGAGCTGCAGGATATATATCAGCTCATCTTATTCGGTTTTGCTAACTTATTCTCATTATCTTGTACTGACCATTTGTCATAAAGCATTGGGACAGTTTTAATTTCTGCAGTGCGATGATGCAACTACCATATGTCTTTTGCATGGGCTGACCATGTGTTCAGGTGCAGGCCTCTGAGGCTGAAAGGATTGGGACATGAAGCAAGGCAGTACCAGCCAGAAAATGCATGCTAAAAATGACTTGTGAAGACGAAGGTTAAAAACCTATGAAAACTTATTTTTTCAGTCTTCTGCTTGCTTTTGGCACCCATTCAGATCATTTGGTCCACAAAAGTTTGAGGTCTGGGCTATGCACAAGACATCATATTTGTGTGGAACTGACTGGATGGACCAAGTGACTTTTTTGTCCATTATTTTTCATATGTTTGCATGTTTTTAAGAGATTAATAAATAGAAAGATACAGCCAATTGGTGCTGAACAGCCTTCTTCGAAGCAACAACAACAACCAGCATGTATACAGTGCCTTTGATGTAGTTGCCGGACGGCACGGTAGCATGGTTAGCACTGCTGCTTCACAACGTCAGAGTCCCAGGTTCAATTCCTGGCTTGGGTCACAGTTTGTGTGGAGTCTGCACGTTCTCCCCGTGTCTGCGTGGGTTTCCTCTGGGTGCTCCGGTTTCCTCCCCCAAGTCCTGAAAGACGTGCTTGTTAGATGAATTGGACATTCAGAATTCTCCCTCAGTCTGCCTAAACAGGCGCTGGAGTGTGGCGACTAGCGGGTTTTCACAGAAACTTCATTGCAGGGTTAATGTAAGCCTACTTGTGACACTAATAAAGATTATTATTATTATAAAAAGTTTCACACAAACTACAAAGGCCATTTCTTCCCATGTCAGTGTACCAACAATCTTTCTCTCCAAGGATAATCCCACAGTGCAACAAGCTGCCAAAGGAAATAGTCACAGAACAATCACCTTAAATCTTCAAGACCCATCGCTAGATTATTTCTATTTATAGGGTTTTCATTATCAGAACTATCGTATCAGCAGGTCATGTCTGGTGTGCTAGCACAACCCACATAAATGGTGGCCGGATACGGATATTAGCCTGCGATGCCAACTCAGCAAAGCAGAAGTGGCAGAAGAATTTAACAATGATTCACAGAAAGCAATATCAGAACAATTGACCAAACACTTGGTCAAAGACGTAGGCTTTAAGGGCATCTTCAAGAAGGAAAGCGAGGTAATGTGTGTGATGATATTCATATAAACATATCATGGTGCAAACACACACACACACTGATGGACAGATCAATGGACCAATCAACACACACGCAACATCACAGCCAATCACCAGTGAGAGCACATGCACTATAAAACAGGGAACACCACAGTTCCCGCTCATTCCAGCAGGAGATAGCTCAGAGCACAGAGCTCACAGCGGGCCACTCAGACATACACCATGTGCTGAGTGCCTCTCTAAGATAGTGCTCGGGCTGGGTCCACAGGTTAACGGGTAAAGTATGAACCACAGCCAGAAGTATACAGTAGATGTTATCAAGAATAATAAAACAGAGTTGTACCATCTACAACCGTGTTGGTTCATTTGTATAGCGGAACACCCAACACGACAATGTGGTAGAGAGGTTTAGTGAAGGAATTCCAGAGCTTAATGTCTAGACTTCTGAAACATGGCTGCTGATGGTGAAACCACAGAAATGAGGGTGCACAACAGGCCAGAACTGGAGGAATGCTGGAAGAAGCTACGGCAACAGGGAGGGATGAGATCTGGAGGGATTTGAATTTAAACTTGAAAATTTGATGTTTGTGTCATTGATGAACTCTGAGTCCAAGTAAATTAATGAGCATAGGTGTAATGGGTATGAAATGAAATGAAAATTGCTTATTGTCACAAGTAGGCTTCAAATGAAGTTACTGTGAAAAGCCCCTAGTCGCCACATTCCGGCACCTGTTCAGGGAGGCGGTTATGGGAATTGAACTGTGCTGCTGGCCTGCCTTGGTCTACTTTCAAAGCCAGTGATTTAGCCCTGTGCTAAACAGCCCCTTACTCAAGTATAAGTTAAGGACAGGACAGCAGAGCTTTAGATGACAAGATGCTAGCATCCCTGTTGTTTACATATGGACATGGAATTCTAATTCTTTTTTTCTGATTAGTTGGAATAATAACTTTATGATTACTGGGTTAGTAGGTTTATGCTCCCAATTTGGAACTTTGTCAACTCCAACCACTGCTCTCCCCGCAGTTGATGCAAATTGCATTGGGCGAGTATTACCATTGTGCAAATGCGAGTCACTGCAAAATGCAAGGACTTCTCACCTATGTGTCGGCGAGAGAAAATGTACTGAAAGAAATGTGCTTATGCCACTGGTGTGTCCATAGCAACACTTCTCTTCGGAAGATGGCAGGTCAGAAGAATTCAGCAGAAAATAATTGCCTTTTTTTAATACGATTTTATTTGTAAGTTCACGACTGTATCTGTAGAGTTATGATTTGTTGTCTTTTTATGAGTATGAGTCAGCAGTTGTATGTGTGTGAGTAACACCTTCAAGAATAAGAGATACACTGTTAGCATGCAAGAATTATTCGAATCCGTAATCTACATGAATCATCTCTACTGCTACTGGGATGAGTGAGCCAGTATTCAAAATGCTAATTCCATTTGGTTCCAGCTTCAATTGGCACTGAAACAGGGCATTTGTATATTTTGAGTTGGAATATAATTGAATAAGTTTGCTGTATGTATGGAGTGCTTATTTTCTCTTACCATTTGCGTGATTGGAGACAATGGGCTGAAAAGTTTAATGTGAGTGCATCTGGATATTGAGATCCACATCTTTGGATTTTTTTAAATTCATTTTTGTGGGATGTGGCCATCACTGGCTAGGCCAGCATTTATTGCCAATCACTAATTTCCCTTCAGAAGGTGGTGGTGAGCTGCCTTCTTGAACCGCTGCAGTCCATGTGGTGTAGGTACTCCCAGAGTGCTAATAGGGAGTTCCAAGATTCTGACCCACGGACAGTGAAGGAAGGGTGAAATCAAAAGGGAAAATGCAAGAAAATCTCAGCAGGTCTGGCAGCATCTGTAAGGAGAGAAAAAAGTGAACGTTTGAGTCCAGATGACCTTTTGTCAAAGTTAAAAGGCACAGAAAGTGGGAGATATTTATACTGTATGGCGAGGGAATGAAAGATGAGTCATAACCACAGAAACCAAGGGAAAAGAGTGCTAATGGCAGTCCCCAGAGAGAATAAAAGGTGTGAAAGGCCAAACAGCAGAAAAACTAAAATCATAGGGTAAGCTGTGACAGATGTAGATGTGGGGGGAGGGGGAACATGGGTGGGAGAGGAGTAAAATGAGAAAAAGAAGGGAAGGGGGAAGCAAACGGGAGAAAAGGTAAGGAAAGGGGGGATAAGATAAGGGGAAAGAGTGGGGGGAAGATAGATATATAAAGAAAGACAAGAAACAAATAAAAGGTAAAAGACAGTTAAAATGAAATGGAATGAAAACAAAGGGGTAGAGGTGGGGTAGAGCTAATTATCTGAAGTTATTGAATTCGATATTGAGACCGGAAGGCTGGGGTGTGCCTAACCGGAAGATGAAATGCTATTCCTCCCGTTTGCATTGAGCTTCACTGGAACATTGCAGCAGGCCAAGGACAAGCATGTGGGCATGGGAGCAGGGTCTTGTGTTAAAATGGCAAACGATGGGAAGGTCAGGGTCCTGAATGCGCACTGACCGAAGATGCTCAGCAAAGCAATCACCCAGTCTGCGTTTGGTCTCCGATATAGAGGAAACCACATGGGAGTAGCGAATGCAATAGACCAAATTGAAAGAGATGCAAGTCAAACGCTGCTTAACCTGGAATGAGTGTTTTGGTATGGGATGTTAAGCATGGAAGAGGTAAAGGGGCAGGTGTTACACCTTCTGCGATTGCATAGGAAGGTGCCATGTGATGTGACATCAATAAACACACGATGAGTGGTGAATGTGACTGAGGCTTTAATACACGAAACAGAAAGCCTTCTGGCCTCTGATCCCGAACTGGATCAGAGGCAGAGACCAGCCACCTTTATACATGAGCCCGAGAGGAGGAGCCACAGGTGGAGCCAGCAGGGACAAGCCCAGGCATGTAACAATACAATACAGTGGTTTACCACAACATGGGTGATGGGAGAGGTGTTGTGTATGGTGGCTGAGTGGACTAGATTATCCCAGAGGGAACAGTTTCTGCGGAATGCTGACAGAGGGAGTGAAGGAAAGATGTTTTTGGTGGTGGCATCATGCTGGAGTTGGTGAAAATGGCAAAGGATTATGCTTTGCATACGGAGGCTGGTGGGGTGAAATGTGAGAACGAGGGGGCTCTATCCTTGTTCTGGGAGGGAGTGGAGGGGGCGAGGGTAGTAACGTGGGAGATGGACCGCACACTGCTGAGGGCCCTGTTAACAACTGTAGGTGGGAAATCACAGTTGAGGAAGAAGGAACACATTTCCGAAGCACCACTTTGGAAAGTGGCATCATCGAACAAATGCGATGGAGGCGAAGGCGTTGAGAGAAAGGGATGAAGTCCTTACAGGGTGTAGGGTGCGAAGAGCTGCAGTCCAGATAGCTGTTGGAGTCAGTGGGCTTGTAATGGATATTTGTAGATAGTCTATTGCTGGAAATGGAGATAGAAATATGAAGGAAGAGAAGAGAAGTGTCTGAGGTGGGCCAGGTGAAAGTGATGAAGGGGTGGAAACTGGAAGCAAAGTTGATGAATTTTCCAGGTCCGGATGAGAGCATGAAGCGGCACCAAAATAGTCATTGCTGTACCGGTAAAGGAGTTGTGGGAGAGTACCTGGATAGGCCTGGAACAAGGAATGTTCCACATACTCCATAAAAGGGCAAGCGTAGCTAGGACCCATGTGAGTACCCATTGCTACACCTTTGATTTGGAGAAAGTGGGATGAGTTAAAGCAGAGGTTGTTGAGAGATAGAACAAATTCAGCCAGGCAGAGGAGAATGCTGGTGGGAATTGTCCAGGCCTCTTTTCAAGAAAGAAGCGAAGAGCTCTCAGGCCATCCCGGTGTGGGATGGAGGTGTAGAGAGATTGCACATCCATGGTGAATAGGAGGTGGTCTTCCTTTGCTCTAGGTATGACCAACCAGAGGCCTATGAACTGGAAGCTGTTAATATGAGTCAGAGGAATCCTGGATGAAGGAAAGGTGATGCAGTTCCAAATCAGGAAGGTGAGTGGCTTGGAAGGATCTTCCAGGTGGTGTTCCCATGTGCCTTCTGCCTCCTGCCTTTGTCCTTCTAGGTGGGAGCAGTCATGGGTTTGGAAAACTCTGTCTCCAGAGCCTTGGTGAGTTCTGACAGGGCATCTTGTAGGTGGTACTGGTACAATCTGCTGCCACTGTGTGTCAGTGGTGGAGGGAGTGAATGTTTGTTGATGGTGCTAATCATGCAGGCAGTGTCAAGCTAGATGGTGTGTACCGTCTTGAGGGTTGTTGAAGCTGCACTCATCCAGGTAAGGGGGAATACTCCATCACACTCCTGACTTGTACCTTGTAGATTGTGAACAGGCTTTCGGGAGTCAGGAGGTGAGTTACTTGCCACAGGATTCGGAGCTCTGCCCTGGTCTTGTGGTCACAGTATTAATATGGCTGGTCCAGTTCAGTTTCAGGTTAGTGGTAACCCCCAGGATGTTAATAGGAGCTGATTCAACAATGGTAATGCCATTTAATGTCAAGGGTGATGTTAGATTCTGTTTTATTGGAGATTGTAATTTTCTGGCACTCGTGTTGTGCAAATGTTACTTGCCACTTATCAGCACAGGCCTGGAATTGCTGCATTTGGACATGGACAACTTCATGTTTGAGGGGTCGTGATTGGTGCTGAGCATTGTGCTGTCATTCGTGAGCATCCCCACTTCTGATCTTATAAAGGAACATGTGTCATTGATGAAGCAGCTGAAGATGGCTGGGCTAGGACACTACCCTGAGGAACTCCTGAAGTGATGGCCTGAAACTGCGATGAATGACCTCTATCAATCACAACCATCTTCCTTTGCTCTATGTATGACCAACCAGAGGAGAGTTTTTCCCCTGATTTCCGTTGACACTAGTTTTGTTAGGGCTCCTTAATGCCACACAGTCAAATGCTGCCCTGATGTCTAGAACAGCCACTCTCACCTCACCTTTGGAGTTCATGGGTGGGATTCTCCGCCGGCGCCCGGGGGTTTCCCGACGGTGTGGGGCTGCCCCACAATGGGAAACCCCATTGCCGGCGTAACGGAGAATCCCGTCGGCAGGTCGAGGCAGAAATGTGGCGGGGTGGGGCAGAGAATCCACCCCATGTTTCTTTTGTCCATTTTTGTACCAAGGTGTAATGAGTTCAGGAGCTGAGTGACCCTGGCAGAACACAGACTGAGCATCAGTGAGCAGGTTATTGATAAGTCAGTGCTGCTTGATAGCACTGCTAATGACCCCTTACACCCCTTCCTTCCCTGTACTGATGATTGAGAGCACTCTGATGGGGCAATAATTGGCAGGTTGGATTTGTCCTGCTTTTTGTGTACAGGACATACCTGGGCAATTTTCCACATTGCCTGATAGATGCGAGCATTTTAGTTGTATTGGAACAGCGTGGCTAGGGTGATGGCAAGTTCTGGAGCACAAGTCTTCAGTACTATTGCCGGAATATTGTCTTGGCCCATATTTTCAGTATCCAGTGCCTTCAGCTCTTTCTTGATATCAAATGGAGTGAATCAAATTGGCTGAGACCTCCAGAAGAGACCGAGATGGATTATCCACTCAGCACTTCTGGCTGAAGATTGTTACAAATGCTTCGTCTTTTGTATTGGTGTGCTGGGCTCCCCCATTATTGAGGATGGGGATATTTGTGGCGCCTTCTCATCCAGCGAGTTCATTGTCCACTACCATTCATGATTGGATGTGTCAGGACTGCAGAGCTTAGGATCTGATCTGATACGATCAGGTTGAGCTTCCATTTTCAGTGCAATCTACAATCTGGATGTAAATTGTACTCAAGATTGTGTTAGTTTTCTAAAGTTTCTGCTTAAAATTATTAGGAGAGTTACAAATATAGTTCTGGATTTTCACAGAGTTGTTGAGACTCTTTGGCATATCCAAAACTGCGGCCGGACTCCTGATCCATAAGTCCCACTCGCATATCCAGCGGAAACAATTTTCATTGGTTTGGAGGTAGGGGGTGGGGAGGGAGCGGCTGGGGACGGGGGCAGTGATGGAGAATGGGGGTGGGACTCAGTCTTGAGTTCAAACTGATTCTATTTTCCCTGCAGCAAGGGCCTTATTAGGCAGCTTACAAATCTTTAGAGAAGCTGCTAATGAAGGGTGGACAAGCTCAGTTGAATTGTTAAGGTATTTAAATGGTAAACCCTGGAAAACTGAAAAACTGCCTGTCAGTGATTTTAAAAAAAACTGTTTTAGCAGTTACAAAAGTCAATTGTTGACATAACTCTGAGTGCTCTAATTTTAGAATTACTAATGCTTGGCTGCTTTTCAAACCTGTCATTATCAGGGGAGTGGGGGCGGTGGGGGTTGAATGTAAGTTCACAGTTTTATTGACAGTTCAATGAGGTCATTAAAGGATTAGCTGCCTTTGATATATGCCAAGAATAAAAATGCTTGCTTTTATCAGGGATCTTGACGTGAGGAGATTTAAATGTATCGAATGGGCCTTCATGATAGGAGTATTTTTATATGAATTGAAGCTTGTAACTGATACTTAGAACTTTATTTTATTTCATCTCAGCCTGGTTCATTAGGTCTGACCATGACTGGGTGAGTTGGCATAAAAGGGTGCAAGGGCAAATAATGTGTGTCGGGGGGTTGGGGAGTGTGAGTTGGCATAGAGACTATAAGGTCGACAAGGTGTGAGTTGGCATAGAGACTATAAGGTCGCGTGGAGGCTTATGAGTTGGCATGAGTTCACATTAAGTTTGAATGGGGGCTATGGAGTTGTTGGGCAGCACGGGTTGGCATGAGATGGTCTGTGTGGCATGGCGAGCGTGAGGGGGTTGAGGGGCTTTAAGAAGTTGTTTATTTTATTTCTCTTGCCTTAAAAAAAAAAATTCATGTATTTAAATGTGGTGACCAGGTTTAGTTTAACATAGTTGAAAATGAGTTTATCACACAAAGTAAGCATGTTTTAATCAGTGTCTGGCTTAACATTGATGGGCAACCTGATTTCAAACAATTAAAAATTACTTTTAAAAACTACAGAAACGTTTACTAGTTTTATTTGTTGAACAATTTTATCGTAAATCATTTAAAATATATATTTATCTTTTAGAAATGGTCTATTCATCCCCTTGTGCCTAAAAACAAGTTTAATTTGAAGAGCAAGCCAGCACAACCCTGTAGAAACTCTGTCTTAATGTGTTTCCAAAGGGTTTATGCTTCAGTTTCATTCTATGGAAATTGCACGTGTGGTAGAAGTGGGGTTTTTCAGCATACACTCAAAACAAAATGGATTCTTTAAGGCTTTCTAATTTCCATCATTTCTGGCCCCCACTACTGCCATCGATTTAACCTTTGAGCAGATAAAAGAGTCATGTTCAGGAGCAAATCCACCTGACAGATCAGATTTACAAAGGTACTCATTCCCTGAGGATCTTTTGTCGATATCTCACATTAACGTTCTGTGTTTCTGGATGATGTTTTGATTTGGGGTGTTATTGAATTGTATTTTAAACAGTGGTCCCCAACACATTTTCATCTTCCACCTGCAGGAAAGGATTGTTCAAATGGCATGAGTTTTTCCCTGGAGATTCCACTGCTTGCAATATTGATGGAGGAGAATTCCATGGAAAACAGAATGATAAAAGAGTGAAGCACCATCAAAAGGTGATAAGGTCAATTACTCCCAGCAGTGGGTCTATAGATTCACAACAAAAGGAGAGTTTGAGTGAGGAGCTGCAACTTCATCGATTTCCATTTGGTAAAGAAGACCTCGAACTAGGTCACTTTCTGCATCAAAACCTGCCACCAGGTCAAGTAACCGAACAGTTCTGTCATGAGATATCAAAATAAATGCAGTTCTAAACCTTTCAGCACTGTTTTATGGTTTCTACAATGTGCAATGAACCACTTACGTGGAATGGCATGGCAGTTTGAGAGTTTGAATACTGTTTCAATAAAATGTGAATGAAAAGTAGTAAAACAGTCCATGAAGCTGCTGGGTCATTCAAAACCATCTGGTTCACTCATATTCTATCCAGTTTGGATCCATGCATAATGTAGAAACCTAAGGGTCATGCATTCCTCTTGCTGGAGGCTGATCATGCAATCCCTCGCTCTCTCCTCTCACTTACAAGTGTCACCATGAAGAGGGGAAGGCCTGAAGATGAAGCCCTGTCCAACACTACCGGCAGCACACAGAGGTCCAAGGACTTTGGGGAGGAGACAGAAAGTGCACCTGTAGAGCCATGACAGCAGTCATCTGCACCCTCCACCTGCCCAGAGACACACACCTCAGTGGGTACTAAGTCTAGTTCAGTCTGGGTCTCACATTCTGGTGGACATTTCATGGACATGTGTCCGCAGCAGGAGGAACCAGGGTCAGCCAAGCTCACCGGCACTCGGAGGACTATTGGGGAAGGGACGTCTGTGGCATCCAACTAGGATATGAGCCTCTGTGATTGGCCCTTGCTGATGATGCTGTGAGAGGTGGAGGAGTCCGTCTGCCTTCCATGGGAACGATGGTGGACACCATGGAGAACCTCATCAAGCAGAATGCCAAGTTTCTGTTGGAGGTCCATGCTGATCTGCACTCCATTGCTGTAGCCATGGCTGAGATGGCAAAATTTGAATTTAATAAAAGAAATCTGGAATTACAAGACTAGTAATGACTATGAAACCATTGTTGATTATTGTAGAAACCCATCAGGTTCACTAGTTTCATTTTGGGAAGGAAATCTGACACCCTTACCTGATCTGACCAAGACGTAACTCCAGGCCCACAGCAATGTAGTTGACAAATTTTCTGCCTTGCATTTCCATCTTCTCGTCTAGTCTACTGTGTCAGGTTCCATCTTCCTGCCAAGCAAGTTTAAACCCACTTAACTGCCACTCAATTCCAGGGCAATTAGGGCTAGTGATGCCACATCCTATGAAAAAAATAAAGAAAAGAAAAATGTTGCTCTGGCTACATGGAAGAGGAATGGACACTTCGACCTGCCCCTTCTTCTCAAGCAGCCTGGCAGGGGCACTTGGGGACACCAAGGGAGGAGGAGCGGCTGCTGGACAGCCTTGAGACCATTGTCTGTGAGCCCTTCAGCCTTGACCTCTGTCAGCACAGAGGGAGCGGCTACCCCACAGCAAGAGAGCAAATGTTAAGCCGCTCTCCCCCACGCTGGGTCTATTTCTGCAGAATTATGCATGGGCAAGGAGGCAAGGATCTTTGCCAGGGCCCTTGTGAGCCATGTGCAAGAAGGCTGAGCCTTTGCCCTTCACGCACTCACCTATTGAAACACCTTAACATTGCCAGCACCACGTGATGGGAATCCCCTTCAGTTGTCCAGCAGAGCTGAACTGTCACTCCACCCACCCCCAGTGACCCAACTCGCATGTACCACCTTGGAAAATCCTGGCTGACATGTTTAAAAATGTATTTTTGCAAATAGGATAATAAATGTACCTACAAGACAGATTTTCTTTGAGTTATGTGATTAACTCCAAATAGCACTAATATTTATTTAAAGAAAATAAGTTAGTTTGAAAACAGCCCACATAATTGAAGTTGTGAGGACGTGATAACTGAAGCATAATGTTGTTTGTGTATTACTCTAAATTATGAACTAAATTATGTCTCTTTGGTTGTTCAAAAGCTTCAGCCATTTATGTAGTGAAGGAAAGAACTCTATAATTGGGTTATGTTACTGGGCAAATAAATCTGTCTGATCTCTCTGTGCTTTCCATACTACTTCTATCCCAGTTAACACTTGGGGTTGGATTCTCCGCAGCCCCGCCCCGAAATCGCGTTTGGCGTGGATGCAGAGAATCAACGTTTGCGTGAGAATCGGTCCCCAGAGAATTGCCCGAGTGCGAATTACGCGACACAGCTGGGGGGCCATTGTCAGGGGCCCTCCCAGTGATATTCCGGACTCAACGGCGTGGTTCTAACCACGTCTGGCTGGGATTCACGCGCGGCGGCTGCAAATTCAGTCCTTGGCTGCCCTGCTGGGGGGTGGGGGATCAAGCACCGGGGCCGCCTTATGGGCGGCCGGTGCGGCGATCGGGCAAGTCATATGGGGCGAAATTCTCCGGAAACGGCGGGATGTCCGCCGACTGGCGCCCAAAACGGCGCAAATCAGACGGGCATCGCGCCGCCCCAAAGGTGCGGAATGCGCCGCATCTTTGGGGGCCGAGCCCCAACCCTTGAGGGGCTAGGTCGTGCCGGACGAATTTCCGCCCCGCCAGCTGGCGGAAAAGGCCTTTGGTGCCCCGCCAGCTGGCGCGGAAATGACATCTCCGGGCGGCGCATGCGCGGGAACGTCAGCGGCCGCTGACGGCATCCCCGCGCATGCGCAGTGGAGGGAGTCTCTTCTGCCTCCGCCATGGTGGAGACCGTGGCGGAGGCGGAAGGGAAAGAGTGCCTCCACGGCACAGGCCCGCCCACGGATCGGTGGGCCCCGATCGCGGGCCAGGCCACTGTGGGGGCACTCCCCCCGGGCAAGATCGCCCCGCGCCCCCCCCCCCCAGGACCCCGGAGCCCGCCCGCGCCGCCTTGTCCCGCTGATAAGGTAGGTGGTTTAATTTACGCCGGTGGGACAGGCATTTTAGCGGCGGGACTTCGGCCCAGCCGGGCCGGAGAATCGCGCGGGGGGGGGGCCCACCAACCGGCGCGGCGCGATTCCCGCCCCTGCCGAATATCCGGTGCCGGAGACTTAGGCAACCGGCGGGGCGAGATTCACGCCAGCCCCCGGCGATTCTCCGACCCGACGGGGGGTCGTGAGAATCTCGCCCATGGAGCGGGAGATTGGTGGGACCTTGTTTGTTGGTCCAGGTCCGCTGGCTGAGTCCGCCATCGCGTTTGGCATGGCCGTTGGAGGCCGATGTCTTGTGCACGGAAGCCCGGGGCCCCGTATACTTAGCCAGAGCTGCGTGAATCACGACGGGTCCCTGGCAGCCCCCTGCAGATAGGTGAATTGGTCTTTATCTTTTTTCAGAAAGTCTGGACTTAAACGCCAGTATTTTTTTGCCAGCGTGGGGACATAGCCCCATTTTTGGAGAATCCAGCCCTTGATTCTTGAAATCTCCGCTATGACTGATCTTTTGATTTTGCATTTCACAGTGTTCCCCACATGTTGCTCTTCTGTCTCCCTCAGTCTGTTTTGACTCTCTTTTAACATTCTATAGTGTACTTGCAGGAGTGTCATTTCTCATTTTTGTTCCTCAGTGCAACCCATATGGCCTCAGTTGATTATCCTTCTACCATCGTGTGGTAGCGTGTCCCATTAAGGGATAAGCCATGGAGTATGGTAGTCTTTATCATTTATTGGTGGTCGCCAGTCTTTCAAGATAATGCATGTATCACCCCTCTCGCCCCTATAATTATCTCCTAAATAAATATCGTGATCCCCCTCTCGTTCCTTTTTTAGCCCCTCCTCTACCTTGCCTGAAAATCCTATCATCAGGAATGTTCAGCTGCCATTTCTGCATCCCTGCATTCCCGTCAACCATGTCTCGGTAATTGCTATAACATCATATTTCACAATGTCAATCTGTACTCTCATCTCATCTACCTGAATCCTGAGAATTTTTGCATTTAAGGATTGTAAAAATTAGCAATGCCAAACTCCCTTTTTCCCTATTTTCTAGATTTTGTTTCCTTCCTTTACTCTCCCAAAAGCACTTACAATTTTCTGCCTTGCATTTCCTACTTCTCATTTTTCAGAATCTACTGCCAGGTTCCCATCTCCCTGCCAAGCAAGTTTAAACCCACCTCGACAGCACTAGCAAACCCCCACTGCAAGGGCATCCTGGCCCTGTTAAGGGGCAACCCCTTCACCTCCCCAGTGATGGTCTCACCTCCCCAGAAGCGGTCCCAATGTTTCAGGCATCTGAAGCTCTCAATCATTCACCATCTCTCCAGCCACGTACTGGTCAGCTCTATCTTCCTATTTCTGTACTAACTTGCACATGGTGCCAGGAAAATTGGCATCTCAGCAATTCAGAAATGGAACATCAGGAAATGGCGTAGTGGTATTGTCGCTGCACTAGTAATACAGAGACCCAGGGTAATGCTCTGGGGACCTGGGTTCGAATCCCGCCAGACTTTCTGGAATTGTCGATTGTCATGAAAAAATAACATCTGGTTCACTAATGTCCTTCAGGTAAGGAAATCTGCCAACCTTGCCCAGTCTGGCCTACATATGACTCCTGACCCACAGCAATGTGGTTGACTCTTAAATGCCCTCAGGGATGGGCAATAAAAGCCAGATCAGCCAGCGATGCTCACATCCCATAAAAGAATAAGAAAGAAAAAGGTAATGGCTGGGGATCGCTAAATTATCTTTAATTAGGGGTGGTGGCAACAGCAGATTCCCATAACTATCAACATCCTGGAGCTTACCATTGAACAAAAACAGAACTGGACTAGCCATATAAATACTGTGCTTATTAGAGCAGATTAGATGCTAGAAATCATGTGGCCAGTAACTCACCGACTGACATCCCAAAAATATATCCACCATCTACAAGGAACAAGTCAGGAGTGTGATGGAATACTCTCCATTTGCCTGAATGAGTGCAGCTCCATCAAGACTCAAGAAGCTTGAAACCACCCAGGACAAAGCAGCACTTGATTGGAACCCCATCAATAAATATTCAAACCCTCCACCACCGACACACAGTGGCGGCCGTGTGTACCATCTACTGGATGCACTGCAGGATATCATCAAGGCTCCTTAGGCAGCAACTCCCAAGCCCACGCCCACTACCATCTAGAAGGACAAGAACAGCAGATACCGAGGAACACCGCCACTTGGAGGTTCCCCTCCTGGACACTCACAATCCTGAGTTCTTTAATTGTCGTTGGGTTGCAATCATGGAACTCCCTCCCTAACAGCACTTTGGGTGCACCTACACCACATGGACTGTAGAGGTTTCAGGAGGCAGCTCACCACCACCTTCTCAGGGGCAATTAGGGATGAGCAACAAATGTTGACCTAGCCAGGGAAGCCTACATCCCATGGGTGCATAAAAGGAAACTGGGAGTTTCCTTTACAGGCCAGTTAGTCTTACTTCGGTGGTGGGCAAAGTAATGGAAATGGTACTGAGGGATAGGATTTCTGAGCATCTGGAAAGACACTGCATGATTAGGGATAGTCAGCATGGATTTGTGAGGGGTAGGTCTTGCCTTACAAGCCTTATTGAATTCTTTGAGGAGGTGACCAAGCATGTGGATGAAGGTAAAGCAATGGATGTAATGTTCATGGATTTTAATAAGGCATTTGATAAGGTTCCCCATGGTAGGCTTCTGCAGAAAGTAAGGAGGCATGGGATAGTGGGAAATTTGGCCAGTTGGATACGAACTGGCTAACCGATAGAAGTCAGAGAGTGGTGGTGGATGGCAAATATTCAGCCTGGATCCCAGTTACCAGTAGCGTACCGCAGGGATCAGTTCTGGTTCCTCTGCTGTTTGTGATTTTCATTAATGACCTGGATGAGGGAGTTGAAGGGTGGGTCAGTAAATTTGCAGATGATACGAAGATTGGTGGAGTTGTGGATAGCGAGGAGGGCTGTTGTCGGCTGCAAAGATACATAGATAGGATGCAGAGCTGGGCTGAGAAGTGGCAGATGGAGTTTAACCCTGAAAAGTGTGTGATTGTCCATTTTGGAAGGACAAATATGAATGCGGAATACAGGGTTAACGGCAGGGTTCTTGGCAATGTGGAGGAGCAGAGAGATCTTGGGGCCTATGTTCATACATCTTTGAAAGTTGCCACTCAAGTGGATAGAGCTGTGAAGAAGGCTCATGGTGTGCTAACATTCATTAACAGAGGGATTGAATTTAAGAGCCATGAGGTGATGATGCAGCTGTACAAAACCTTGGTAAAGCCACATTTGGAGTACTGTGTACAGTTCTGGTCGCCTCATTTTAGGAAGGATGTGGAAGCTTTGGAAAAGGTGCAAAGGAGATTTACCAGGATGTTGCCTGGAATGGAGAGTTGGTCTTACGAGCAAAGGTTGAGGGTGCTAGGCCTTTTCTCATTAGAACGGAGAAGGATGAGGGGCGACTTGATGGAGGTTTATAAGATGATCAGGGGAATAGATAGAGTAGACAGTCAGAGACTTTTTCCCTGGGTGGAACAAACCATTACAAGGGGACATACATTTAAGGTGAATGGTGGAAGATGTAGGGGGGATGTCAGAGGTAGGTTCTTTACCCAGAGAGTAGTGGGGGCATGGAATGTACTGCCTGTGGAAGTAGTTGAGTCGGAAACATTAGGGACCTTCAAGCAACTATTGGATAGGTACATGGATTACGGTAGAATGATATAGTGTAGATTAATTTGTTCTTAAGGGCAGCACGGTAGCATTGTGTATAACATAATTGCTTCACAGCTCCAGGGTCCCAGGTTCGATTCCGGCTTGGATCACTGTCTGTGCGGCGTCTGCACATCCTCTCCGTGTGTGCGTGGGTTTCCTCCGGGTGCTCCGGTTTCCTCCCACAGTTCAAAGATGTGCAGGTTAGGTGGATTGGTCATGATAAATTGCCCTTAGTGTCCAAAATTGCCCTTAGTGTTAGGTGGGGTTACTGGGTTATGGGGATAGGGTGGAGATGTTGACCTTGGGTAGGGTGCACTTTCCAAGAGCCGGTGCCAACTTGATGGGCCGAATGGCCTCCTTCTGCACTGTAAATTCTATGATAATCTATGACAGGTTACCCTTATTAGTTGCCAAAAAACACCTGGTTCTTTCTTACTCCCATCCAACTGGTATAGCCCCGAGTCACCACATTGGCAACAAGTGTAAACCGGGCCGATCACAAGCCCACACTCATTGAATTCAAAGGGGAGAGGAAAGCCTCTAAGAAGAACACAGAGTCAGGAAGCATTGAAGATACCAGAGACCAGTGAGTGAAAAATACCCATGATTGGGAACTGAGACCCATTCGACCATGGGACCGAAGATTGGAGGCAGTATATTGAGTGACTCTGTTCATTCCTCGTGGCAAATGAAATAATGGGGGACGATGAAAAGAAAGTTACCCTGTTAACAGTTTGTGGGCCAACAGTGTATAAGTTCTAAGAAATTTGACATCCTGGGAGGCTCCTGACATGAAGTCATTTAATCAGTTGGTGAAGCTGGTCAGAAAGCATTTCAGCCCCAGGCCCTCGATCATACCACAGTGAAACAAATTTAACTCGGCTGTCAGAGACTCATGAGAAATTATTTCTGCTTTCATTTCCAGACTCAGGCAAATGTCCAAGCATTGTGAGTTTGCTGCAGCAGTGGATGACATGCTGTATTATTGTTTAGTGTGCGGTATTAACAACATAAGTGTGCAAACAAAACATCGAGCTGAAACAAAGATTACCTTAGACAAGGCGATCGAGATTGCCCCAAGCAACCGAGTGCACTGAGTGGGGTGCATCAGAGCTTCAAAGCATGCAAGAGGATGAGATGAACCATTTGTTGGGCTTCATGGCTGCAAGGTGTGCAGCTAGGGCGACACACACAGAGGAAGTTCCGCCATGATGCGAGGAACAGGATCGTAGTCAGTGGTCAAGGAGAAAAATTGGGCATCAGCCCAGAACTCATGCTAACTGTTAACCGTGCGGGAGTGATTATCCCCAGGAATCGTATCTCTGCAGAGAGTTTAATTATTTTCGGTACAATAGGATGGGTACGTTGCCGTGCCGGTCAGAATACACCAATTCAAAAAAAGAGCAGCAAACTATAGCTCCAGTGAACAAAGTGGAGATGAATTCAGTTGAAGAACCTGAACCATACACAGTAAACGGTAGGTGTGAGTAAATCAGCCCCAATTGAAATAGTCTTCACAGTAAATGGAAGACCACTAAAGATGGAGGTTGCCACCTCGGTGTTGGCCACAGTTGTGGATGAACAAACGTTTAAATATCTTCGAGGAGGTACGTGTTCAGCATTTGGACTTGAGTTCGATAATAGTCAACTTTGTGATATATATGGGGGAGACCCTTAAAACTTTGGAAATGACCGTGGCATCAGTAACATATCAGCAGCAAAATGCCCAGTTACCTATGATTATTGTCGAGGCACATCGACCAAGCTTGAGGAGGTGAGATTGCTTGCACCAAATCAAGCTGAACTACTTGGAAATTTTTAAATCTCAGACAACGGCTTTCAGGAAGTCTTGTGCAAATACAAGGATGTGTATCAGAATGAGTTGGGTCGAATAAAGGGAGTAAAGGCCAAGATTTACATCAAACCTGACTCAACATCAACATTTTTCAGGGTGAAACGAGTCCTTCCGCCTTGCACCAAAAATTGGAGACCAAACCTAAACGCTTGGAAGAACTGGGAATAATCAGAGTCATGCAATCTTCAGAATGGTCGGCCCCTATCGTCCCTGTATTAAAGCCAGACCATTCCATTAGGATGTGTGGGACCTACAAGCTTACAATAAATCAGGCAGCCCAAGTAGGTAAATACCCAATTGCATGAATTAAAAACCTTTTTGTGAAGTTGACGAGGGGGTGACCTCACGTACTCCAAACTTAACTTCAGTCGTGCTTACTTGAAGATAGAACTGGATGAAGATTCCAAAAAGTTTGTGATAATTAACACACATATAGGCCTGTTTCAATACACCAGATTACCTTTTGACATTTGTATGCTGTATGCACCCTGTATGCTTCATCCGATGCCAGTGCTTATGTAGTTACACTGTATATGTTGTGTTGCCCTATTATATATTTTCTTTTATTCCCTTTTCTTCCCATGTACTTAATGATCTGTTGAGCTGCTTGCAGAAAAATACTTTTCACTGTACCTCGGTACATGTGACAATAAACAAATCCAATCCAATCCAATCCAACATTTCTTCATGATGTGGAGATGCCGGCGTTGGACTGGGGTGAGCACAGTACGAAGTCTTACAACACCAGGTTAAAGTCCAACAGGTTTGTTTCGATGTCACTAGCTTTCGGAGCGCTGCTCCTTCCTCAGGTGAATGAAGAGGTCTGTTCCAGAAACACATATATAGACAAATTCAAAGATGCAAGACAATGCTAGGAATGCGACCATTAGCAGGTGATTAAATCTTTACAGATCCAGAGATGGGGTAACCCCAGGTTAAACTCTTTAACCTGGGGTTACCCCATCTCTGGATCTGTAAGGATTTAATCACCTGCTAATGGTCGCATTCCTAGCATTGTTTGGCATCTTTGAATTTGTCTATATATGTGTTTCTGGAACAGACCTCTTCATTCACCTGAGGAAGGAGCAGCGCTCCGAAAGCTAGTGACATCGAAACAAACCTGTTGGACTTTAACCTGGTGTTGTAAGACTTCGTACAACATTTCTTCAGGCTGTGCAATATTTCAGCAAAATGGAGAATTTCCTCCAGGGAATCCCGAAGATTATGATCTACCTGGATGATGCCCAAGTAACAGGAACATCACATGAGGTACACCTAGCAAACTTAGAAAACGTGCTCAAAAGATTCAGTGGTGCGGGAATCCGAATGAAATAAATGGTATGCTCGACTTCATTCCGAGAGGATGCGAGCACAGGAGCAGGGATGTCCTGCTCCAATTATACAGGAATATTGTGTGCAGTTTTGGTGTCCTTATTGGAGGAAGGATGTTCTTGCTCTACAGGGAGTGCAGCAAAGTTTTACCAGGCTGATTCCTGGGATGGCGGGACAGACGTATGAGGAGCGGTTGAGTCAGTTCAGATGACATTTGCTGGAGTTCAGAAGAATGAGTGGGGAACTCATAGAAAGCCATAACATTCTAACAGCACTGGACAGGGTAGATGTAGGAAGGGTGTTCCCAATGGTGGGTATGTCCGGAACCAGGGGTCAAAGTCTGAGGATACAGGGTAGACAATTTAGGACAGAGATGGGGAGAACTTTCTTCACCCAGAGAGTGGTGAGCCTGTGGAATTCATTGCCACAGGAAGCAATTGAGGCCAAAAGATTGCATGTTTTTCAGAAGCAGTTAGGTATAGCCCTTAGGGCGAAGGGGATAAAAGGATATAGGAGAAAAATGGGATTCGACTATTGAGTTGGATGATCAGCCACGATCATACTGAATGGTGGAGTAGGCTCGAAGGGCTAAATGGTCTCCGCCTGCTCCTATTTTCTAAGTTTCTATGAAACATGAGCAATGCACTTTCCAAGCTAGTGAGGTCACTTCCCTTGTGTTCAAAGTGGACTCAAAAGACCTGCCACCACTCGAAGACAAGGTGAGAGCCCTAAGCGAAGTCACGGCACTTAAGAACGTGTCAGAAGTAAAATCCTTTTTATAGATGGTTACCTATTATGGCCATTTTATCCCAAACTAGCAACGACACCGATGCGAGTACATAAGCTCTTGAGAAAACACCAGCCTTGACATTGGAAGGAACCACAGGAGCAAGCCTTCTGACATATTAAGCAGGCTTTAAAAAAAAAAAAATTTGAAGCACCCAATTCATTTTTTTTCCAATTAAGGAGCAATTTAGTGTGGCCAATCCACCTACCTTGCAGATCTTTGGGTTGTAGGGGTGAGACCCACGCAGACACAGGGAGAATGTGCAAACTCCACACAGAGTGACCTGGAGCAGGGATCGAACCAGGGTCCTTGGCACCGTGAGGCAGCAGTGCTAATCACTGCACCACTGTGCCGCCCTATATTAAGTAGCCTTTCCAGTCATCGAGCCTACTGGTTCATTTTCACCCGAGAAAATTCATCATTCTGACATGCGATGCATCGCCATATACAACAGGAGCAGTTCTAACCCATACAATGGAGAATGGCTGAGAGGACAATAACCTTTGCCTCAAAGAATGCTTTCTAATGCAGAGCGTAAATATGTGAAAATTGAGAAGGGAGGGCTTACCATAATTTACGGTGCAAGAGATTTCACCAGTAGGTTTACGGCTGTTGTTTCACAATAATAACGGACTGCAAACCCCTGCTGGGGCTCCTTCATGAGGATCAGCCGATACCACCAACCAACTCTGCCAGAGCACAAAGGTGGGCCTTGTTGCTGGCAGCCTATGACTACATCTTTCAGCAGACACCCCCCACCCCCGTTACCTCAAGAAATCATCTTGGCATTTAGTCTTTTAGATATCGTACCAGTTTCGTCCGGTCAATTAAAGAATTGAACACAACGGGACCCAGTCTTGTCAAAAGTGAAGCACATGATAAGTCTGACCAATTAAGACCGTACCTTACACATAGTGGCAAAATCAGTTGTGAGGATGAAGCCATACTCTGTAGAGCCCGAGAGGAAGTACCACACCCAGTCCAAGAGCTGTTGTTGCAAGAATTACATAGTGCCCATCCGGGCCAGACAAAAATCAAAATATTCACTCGTAGCTAGACCTGGTGGCCTGGTATAAACAAGGGCATTGAACACATGGTGATCCAGTGTGTCTCTTGCCAGACACAACAGACACTGCCTCCCAGAGCCAATCTCCACCCATGGGAATGGTCTTGATGCTCATAGACCAGGGTACATGTGTATTTCGCTGGTCCCTTCATGGGAAAACGTTCCTTGGGTCAGGGGTTGTGTAATGAGTTGGAGAGCTTCGCTTCACGTCAATGGTCTAGGGGATGCCAACATAGACCATTCCCTGGTCAAATTGTCATCCGAGACAATGGATGCTTGTGCCTCCATGTCTGACCCTGAGTCTTCCACCTCAAACAGCTGTGTCCTGGCCTCTCGGGGGTGTTGCCCTTTGGCCCGAGGGTGATGGGCAGGAGGGATGGAGGGCTGTCTCATCTTCTGGGGCTGGTCCTGGTACGGGCTCCCTGCTTTTTCACCATGCATTCCTTGGTTTTCACCGGGTACGGCACCAGTCCAGTCCATTCCACTATGATCCCTGGTATCCACCATCTGCGAAACTCTGGGCAAATACTATGACCCCTGGCCAAATACCTCTGTCCTGCCTCCTTCTGCTGTGGCATTGTTTCAGAAGATCCTGTGTCCTCTCCACTTTCCGGTCAATATCAGGGAATGTCAGGATAAGGCGGGTCCTCAGCCTTCGGCCCATTATTAGTTACAGTCGTTATGTGTGGCATGGTATGGTAGCTGAATAGGAACTGCACCAACTTTGTTTCCATGAATCCTGTGGTCTGCGTCTTCATGCCCCTCTTAAAAGTCTGTACCACCTGCTCAGCCAGGATATTTGAAGAGGTGTGGTATGGGGTAGTTCAAATGTGTTTCACCCCGTTCGCCTTCATGAAGTACGAGATTTCCTTGCTAGTAAAGGGGTGCCATGATCTGTAACCAGCACCTTCGGGATGTCATGGGTACTGAACGAAAAGCACAACTTCATGATGGTAGCCCTCAAAGTGGTGGATGGTATTCGATAGACATTCAAGCATTTTGAGTGTCCACTGTGAGTAGGAACACTGAGCCTTGAAAACGTCCAGCGAAGTCAGCAGGCAACCATACCTAGGGTCAGCCTGGCCAATCCCAGGGGTGAAGAGGCATTGCTGGTGGGAGCTTTTGATGCCCCTGACATGTGGTGCATTGCTGCACTAACTGCTCAATGTCGCCATCAAGTCCTGCCCACCAAATGTAGCTCTTGGTGAGCATCTTCATCTTGGACACTCCTGGTTGCCCATTGTGCAATTCCTGCAATATAATCTTTCTGCTTTGGCTCGGGACAAGAACATGGGCTCCCCACATGAGAATGCCATCCTCCATGCTAAGTTTTTGTGGTTTATTCACAAACATTTGCAGCTCCTCAACCAATCTTCCCTGCTGTTCCCTGTGTAGGATGATGTAGCGTAACTTAGCTCAGGTCGGGTCCTTTTGCGTCCACTCACGAATCTGTGAAGCTGTGACTGGCAAGGTATCCAAAAAATTTAAGGCCATCACGACTTTAGCCGCTATTGGCAGAGAAGGGGACATGTCGACAATGGGAGTCAGCTCAATGCATCCATGTGTGCGATTTGCACACCCGGGCGATACTCGAACATGTACTCATATGCCACCAACAGTAGCGCCCAACACTGTATCCAGGCTGACACTATTGGAGAAATTTTCCTGTCCTCCTTGAATAAGCCGAGCAACGATTTGTGGTCTGTAATGATCGTAAAGCACAGCCTGTAAATGTATTGGTGGGATTTCTTGACCATGAAGATGATGACCAGCCCTTCCTTCTCAATCTGAGCGTATCTAAGTTCTGCATTGGACAAAGTGCTCAAAGCGTAGGCTATTGGCCTCTCCGTTGCGTCATCCATCTGGTGGGACAACACCACCCCAATCAAAAGTGATCAAGAGTGGCCTGGAAGATTCATAGAGTGTCAGCAACCTTGAGAACGACAGTTGTTGCTTCACCTTGACAAATGTCTCTTCTTGTGCAGTCCTGGTGCTTTCTAAGAAGTGCATGCAGTGGTGCTAGGATGGTTGACAATTTCGGGATGAATTTGCCACAATTATTTACAAATCTGAGGAATGACTAGTTCGGTCACATTCTCAAGAGTGGGAGCCTGTTACATAGCCCAAACCTTCTCCTTCATAGGGTGCAAACTGTCCTTGTCAACTTGGTACACAAAATATGTGCCTTTTTGCATGAAAAAAACACTTTTTAGGCACATGTCTGCCTCAGAGAACGTTATCCATGTGAACTGCTTTCCATGACCTTCTGAAAAATCGCATGGGCAGACGATACCCCAAATGGAAGGCTGGGATATTCGTAATATCCCCTGTGGGTATTGATGGTCACAAACCTTCTGAATGTTGCATCTAGCTCCAACGGAAGATAAAACGTGACTCATATCTAGTTTTGAGAAGAAGTGCACTCCACCCAACTTCGCATAGAGATCCTCCATGCACGGCATCAGTCATCCGTCCAATCGAGAGGCCTTGATCACCATTAACATAGGCGGGATGGTTTTATTCAGCTTCAGCACCAGAACCACAGGCGCTGCCCACTCCGCCAACTGTATAGGACAAATCATTCCCAGGCTTTTCTGCTCATTGAGCTCGTCGTCCACTTTGTCAGAAAGACATAGGGAACTGAGTGGGCCCTAAATTACCTTTGTTGGACATCTGGGCCTACGCAGATTTTGGCCCTGGCACTCTTTATTTTTCCCAGACCATCCTAGACGACCTCCGGGTATTTCTTTAAGACTACATATAATCCCTCAGTGCCATCTTGAAAACCTGCTGCCAGCCCCGGGGGAACCACTGCATCCAGTTACGGCCCAGCAGACTAGGCCTGGGCCCCCATAAACTATCAATGGTAAACAGATGGACTGCTGCTGGTAGGCAACTGGGGTCATCGTCATGCCCGCGATGGCCAATGCTTCTCCTGTGCACATTGCCAACTGCACATCAGTATCCCTGCGGTCCAAGTGTTGGATTCCTGTCCAGACTTTCTGGTACGTTTGCCGTACATTACTGAGACAGCAGCCGCAGTGTCAATTTCCACTTCAAGTAGATAGTCATTAAACTGTCAGGTGACTTTGATGTGGGGGCTGTTCTTGGCGCAGCAATGCAGTTTAGCGGCATGCTCGTCGGGCTGCACCAGGTGTAAAGCTCTGGCTCTAAGTGGTCTTGTCCCCCGGCCAGGGTGGTTGTTGGGTGATCTGGCAATCCTGGTCCCCACGGTTCCACCAGTCACAGGTGCAGCACCGCTGTGAGTCCTCCTCCTGGAGTTCAGGGAGACATCTCATCGGGCTGTAGAGACACTTGGCCAATAGGTCTGTCCCAGATGTTGCTTGGGCAGTGGCTGAGTACCAGAGGCTCTATTTTTAGGGGTGCTGTTCGTCTAAATGGGGGGTGGGGGCTAATGTAATTCCCCTCCATCTCAAGCAAGCCCTGGAGCTCATGGACTCCCTTCTCTGCGTTTTCATGTAAGAGAGATATCTCTATGGTCTTTTTCAGGTCCAAAGATGGTTCGACCAGCAACTTGTATTGGGATGCTATGTTGCTGATTCCGCACACAAAGCAGCCCCTTCGCATCTTCAGAAGAGATAGCCCATAATCACAGTGCTCGACCAGCTTGCGTAGGTACAGCAAAGATTCTGTGACTGAAGTCTCCAGTCTTCTACCAATCGCATTGAACCTGTACCATTAGACAATTACTGGTCACTTGGGGTCATAATGGTCAGCCGTCAGGCCTTTGATGACATTAAAGGTAGGGGCTCCAAAAGTGGTCAGGAGTATCACCCTCTCGCGGTCTTCCCCTGTTACCCACCCTGAAAAAGTCATGCATTTGCTCAGCATACAGGGCCCGGTCTTTTACGCTTGCATCGAAAGCATTGAGCATCCCAAAAAGAGACATTTTAAAATTTGTTGAAACCTTGCTCCTCTGGAGCGGCAGGAACTGCATCTCGTCCCAGCCAGGACAATTTGAAGATGCCAGTTCTCTTCCTGGATGACTTTCATCAGTGGATTTTTTGAGGACATTATAGTGCGGTAGATATCGGGGAGCCAATGGATGTGGTATATTTGGATTTCCAGAAAGCTTTTGACAAGGTGCCACATAAAAGGTTGCTGCATAAGATAAAGATGCATGGCATTAAGGGTAAAGTAGTAGCATGGACAGAGGATTGGTTAATTAATAGAAAGCAAAGAGTGGGGATTAATGGGTGTTTCTCTGGTTGGCAATCAGTAGCTAGTGATGTCCCTCAGGGATCAGTGTTGGGCCCACAATTGTTCACAATTTACATAGATGATTTGGAGTTGGGGACCAAGGGCAATGTGTCTAAGTTTGCAGATGACACAAAGGTGAGTGGTAAAGCAAAAAGTGCAGAGGATACTGGAAGCCTGCAGAGGGATTTGGATAGGCTAAGTGAATGGACTGGGGTCTGGCAGATGGAATACAATGTTGACAAATGTGAGGTTATCCATTTTGGTAGGAATAACAGCAAAAGGGATTATTATTTAAATGATAAAATATTAAAACATGCTGCTGTGCAGAGAGACCTGGGTGTGCTCGTGCATGAATCGCAAAAAGTTGGTTTACAGGTGCAACAGGTGATTAAGAAGGCGAATGGAATTTTGTCCTTCATTGCTAGAGGGATGGAGTTTAAGACTAGGGAAGTTATGCTGCAATTGTATAAGGTGTTAGTGAGGCCACACCTGGAGTATTGTGTTCAGTTTTGGTCTCCTTACTTAAGAAAGGACGTACTGGCACTGGACGGTGTGCAGAGGAGATTCACTAGGTTAAACCCAGAACTGAAGGGGTTGGATTACGAGGAGAAGTGAGTAGACTGGGACTGTACTTATTGGAATTTAGAAGGATGAGGGGGGATCTTATAGAAACATATAGAATTATGAAGGGAATAGATAGGATAGATGCGGGCAGGTTGTTTCCACTGGCGGGTGAAAGCAGAACTAGGGGGCATAGCCTCAAAATAAGGGGAAGTAGATTTAGGACTGAGTTTAGGAGGAACATCTTCACCCAAAGGGTTGTGAATCTATGGAATTCCTTGCCCAGTGAAGCAGTAGAGGCTCCTTCATTGAAGGTTTTTAAGATAAAGATAGATAGTTTTTTGAAGAATAAAGGGATTAAGGGTTATGGTGTTCGGGCCGGAAAGTGGAGCTGAGTCCACAAAAGATCAGCCATGATCTCATTGAATGGCAGAGCAGGCTCGAGTGGCCAGATGGCCTACTCCTGCTCCTAGTTCTTATGTTCTTATGTTCTTTAAGACAATAACAAAGGAACAGATAGGGCCTGTCAGTTGACAACAGAGCTACTGCAGAGCTTCAACAACCTGCCACAGCCTCATTGCTGCCGGCACACCTTTAAACCCTTTTATCTCCTGCATGCTAGAATAATGCATCCAAGTAAAAGTCATAGCATGTGCTTGCATGTGAATCTCCCCCAGACTAATGAAAGAATACAAAAATGATGGATGATTCTAGGCCTCTGATACATTCCCACTGGCTTTAACAAACAGACAATGTAGATCCAGGAGAATCAACCCAACAATTACACTCCTTGAGTTACAGGGAATGTATCTTCTTTAAATAACGTCAGCTGCAACAATAGATTACACCTTATTATCACTCTCATTAATATATTTGTCCCTTTTAACATTCTCTCCAATTCCCAAATGATATAATTGCTTTTTGAGTTATAGGGTGAAGATATTCTTCAAATGCAGATCAGTTGAATGATAACAATATGTTAGCACTTTGTATTCTCATGTATAGCATTATTGAGATGCCTACAAGATTGCTCAACATTATGTTTTCTTTTAGTTATGTGATTAGCTCCAATTAATATTATTTATTTAAATGAATGAAGATTTGTTTTAACTGATTGAAATTGCGAACCTATTGTAATTTTGGTGTAATGCTGTTTATGAATTGTTCTGAATGGTGAACTATATTATAAGCGCCTCATCTATTAATGTGGCAGAGAGAAGAACTTGATAATTGGACATAATGGCTCTGTTACTGGATAACAATCTAGAGAACTGGAGTTGAAATTCGTCACAGCTAGCCACAGTTATTGGTGATGCACTGTACACAGTTGAGGAGGAACACAAGGCGGAGGTGAGTAGGAAGAAAAACACTTTCAAAGCACAAAGGAATATTGTAGTCATTAGAGGATGTGCCAAGCAGCTTCTGACAAAGAGCATCAAATGTGGAAGAGTCCACTCCGCTGAATGTAGGAAATCCTTATCCAAGTAGCAAGAGAAGAGGGAAAATGGTGGAATGATTATAAATGGATTCCTTGGTGAATACCCTTGCACTAAAACTTGAAAGTGATATTAGACATGGACATGAATGTTCCACTGGGCAGGTCGAGCTGATTCCATTGGTGTGGCCCACATCTGGAGGATCTGTCATATCAATGAACTTGCTGAGGAGACAGTGTAATATTTCCAATTTTGCTTACAATATAAAAATAGGTGAGACAGTAAAGGGATGGGAAGAGACTTCAATGGGATGCAGACCATTAAGTGATTGGACAAGAAGGTAGCAGTTTGAGTACAATGTGGAGAAGCATCAAAGTCAAAGTTTGATCGGCAGAATAAAAAAGCAGATTTTCTTTTAAGGTGAGAGACTAGTAAATGTTGGTGCTCAGAGGAAATGGGTGTCCATGTACATGAATCACAAAAAGTTAACATGTAGGTACAACAAGTAATAGGAATGCAAGTAGTTTTTTTGCCTTTATTGCAAGGTATATAAAAGTAAGAAAGTCTTGCTACAATAATGCCTGGCTTTAGTGAGCCCATAACTGGAATACTATGTACAATTTTGGGATCTTTCCCTCAGGAAAGATATACTTGCGCAGTGAATGGAGGATTTTAGGAATATTGGCTTCTAAATATTGGGGCAAATTAAGGATTAAAAGCCTGGCGATATCGTGACTGCAGTGGTAATGTTTTTTTTTTTAAATAATTATGTTTTGCAGGACCTGGGAGATTTTAGGAGCCAGTAGGTGAATTTAACCAAAGGAATATGGTTTGCAGTCTGGGTTAATTCATTGAGGTTTGACTGGGGAAAGTCCCGAGGGAATTAATGTGCTTTCAGCCTGGAGAGTAAGTTGTTTTCAGCTTTGGGAGATCATGGGCGGGATTCTGCCGTAATCGGCGGGGTGGGCAACTCCGGCGGGACGGAGTGGCTCCGCACCTTCAGGGGCTATGTCCGCCCCGGAGTTGTTTGCACCCGGCCGGCGGGAAAGGGGCTTGGCGCCACGCCAACCGGCGCTAAAGGGCCTCCGCTGACCGGCGGGAGTTGGCGCATGCACGGGAGCGCCAGCGTGTGCTGGCGTTATCCCCACGCATGCGAAGAGGGCTTCATTTACGCACCAGCAATGGCAGACTGCTACAGCCGGCGGTGCAATAGAGTGCCCCCACGGCACAGGCCTGCCCGCGGATCTGTGGGTCCCGATCGCGGGCCAGGCCACCGTGGGGGCACCTCCCGGGGCCAGATCCCACCGCGCCCCCCCAAGAACCCCGGAGGGCGCCCGTGCCGCCTGGTCCCGCCGGTAAGGACCTACTCCAATTTACGCCTGCGTGACCGGCAAAAAATGGGCGGGACCTCAGCCAATCGTGGCCCGAAGAATTCAGGCAGCCCCGGGGCCCATTCAGTCGCGCCGATCCCCGCCATTCTCCGACGCGGGCGGCGTGACTCACGCCGGGCCGCTTTTTGGGGGGCCGGAGAATTTGGAGGACAGCGGGAGCGGGATTCACGCCGACTCCTGGCGATTCTCCGACCCGGCGGGGGGTTGGAGAATCCCGCCCCATGTCTTTGCTGGGTGGAGCGAAGGGATGCAGAGACATTTTGGAAAAGCTTTGGGGAGGGGATGAAGTCTGATCAGTCTGACACTGAGTCTACAATTCTCTCACAGTAGGATAGTTAGAAAAAGAGTATAATATTTGAAGCAAAGCAGTCTTGCATGACGACAAGGAAGAAGCTGAAATATGTTCGGTGAACCAGCTTTTTGAAGACATTCAAAGGGGTTCTAACAGGAGCCTAATATGTTCAGTAAAGCAGGTATTGCTCTATGCCATGCTGATTTTAAGATGAATTAAGAGCTGTATGTTTATTTTCTTATTGTTTAATGGGGAATTGAGTAGCAGTGTTTAAAGGGTAATTATAAGCATTTCTTTTTGGCTGTGACGTTAATAATACTGTATTCCTGATAAAGTAAAAATACCAAATCCCTCTACTTAATGCAGTCACTCATGGAGCAAATCATTCTCGCCGCACACAGTCTTACAAATAACCTAAAATATTGGGTCCAGCATCCTAGCCACTGTTGGGGTCTGATCTGGGATCATAATAAAATTGGGGCTCACCCGGGGTCTCAAGTATAATTCCTGTTTGGCTTGCGATTACTGACCTTAAAGACAGTGAGTATATGTTGCATTCTTTCAGGTTTTGAAATTTAAATAGGGAGTGACTTGAACTGGTTCTTTCAATTACAAAATCATTTCTTGGGTGTGGAAACGATTACTCGGGATGCTTTAAAAAGGGAGACTAAACCAAATTGTTTGTGTGTGGCAGTGAAGCTGCAGTTAACCTTTTCTAAAGGAGGGACGAAGGTAGAGATAATACAAGCCATAGCTCAACATTTAAATTTGCCAGAAACACAGCCTGAATCATTAGAATTAGTTAGCATTCAGTTACAAATGGAAGTGAACCAATTGGAAATAGACGCAAAGGAAATGGAGAGATTGGCCATGGCACAAACAAAGGAAAAGGAGAGAATGGCCAAGGCAGAAGAAAAGGAAAAAGAGAGATTGGAAATGGCAGAAGAAAAGGAAAAAGCGAGGGGTTTTCTGAAGGAAATGCAAAGGAGGAAGATTGAGGTAGAAATGGAAAGATTGGCAAATCCAGGGGCTGGTTTAGCACACTGGGCTAACTCGCTGGCTTTTAAAGCAGACCAAGCAGGCCAGCAGCACGGTTCAATTCCTGTACCAGCCTCCCCGAACAGGCACCAGAATGTGGCGACTAGGGGCTTTTCACAGTAACTTCATTGAAGCCTACTCAGGACAATAAGCGATTTTCATTTCATTTCATTTTCATTTTTCATTCAAATGAAGGAAGGGATAAGGAAAGAGAGAGAGAAGTTGAACTTCAGAGACTGGCACTGCAAAGAGAACATTTTCAACTTGAAAGGTCATAGTTAATAGCAGAAGCTGAGGAAGATCTAGAGGAAGAGAAAATATATTCAAGCATTGCCAAGATTTTATAAGAAAGAGGCGGAAGCCTTTTTCATCTCATTTGAGAAAGTGGCTAAATAATTGAATTGGTCAAAGACTGTGTGGGTAGTTTTGGTTCAACCAAAGTTGGCAGTTAGAGCGAGTGAACTGTTTGCAACACTATCAGAGGAGGTATCTAGGGATAAGGATGAGGTGAAGAAAACCATATAAAGTGCATATGAACAAGTGTCAAAAGCCGACAGAAAAAAGTTTAGAAATCTAAGGAAAGAACCAGTTCAGACATATATAGAATTTAAAAGAATTTTGATCGGTGGATAAGAGCATTACAAGTAGACCAAATGTATGACGCTCTTCAGGAAATAATTATTTTGGAGGAATTTAAAGGATCACTTGCCGCAGTAGTGCGAACTAATGTGGAAAAGCAAAGTGTTAAAACTGCTGAATAGACAGCAGAAATGGCTGATAATTTTGAATTGGTTCACAAAGCAAAGTTTGGTTTTCAACATGAATTTTAATCTGCAGAGGATAAAAACTTGGGAAATTAGAAATTCGAAGGTTGTCAATGCAAAGGAGGTTTAGTCTGTGATATTAAAGAGATTGTAACTCAGAGTAAAAAGGAAACCTATGATAATAGTAGAGAAATAAGAAAACGTAGTTGCTTTCATTGTAATAAAGTTGGACATGTTAAGTTGCAGTGTTGATGGCTTAAGAAAAGTACTGGGAAGACAGACTCGGTCAAACCATAGTGGGGTTTAATAAAATGGGAGGTAAAACCATTGTCCCAGTGGAAGAGGTGCAGCCTGTTCAGAGGTTGGTGGACAAGTAGGGACCAGAATCTTTTTTTTTGATCCTTAAACTTTTCCAAAAACTTTAATGGATTATGCTCTGTATATAAAATTGTCTCCGCTGAATTGTTAGCAACATAAATATCAATATGTTGTAACCCCAGTACTAAACTCAATGGGCGGGATACTCTGTTTCTGCAGTTAAGTGCCGACGCCGGTGTGGGACCCGTGGTGTTTTACGACTGGCAAATTGGCACGAACCCCTCACCGATTTGATTTGAATTGATTTATTGTCACGTGCCGAAGTACAGAGAAAAGCATTTTTCTGTGGCCAAGGGACAAAAAAGAATAATCGACAGAGTACATTGACAAATGGTACATCGACAAACAGTGATTGGTTCCAGTGCGGAACAAGGGGAAAAGAGTTTTAGTAAATCAGAATGGTGATAAGAGATTAAAGAAAACGGTATGGGTGAGAGAGCTCGCAGAGAGGCGCCATAGTCCGGCGGCACCTTGGAATTTTAGAGAGAAATCTTGAGAGAGTTCATATGGAGGATTCCAAAAAGGGAACAACAGTGGAGAATATTACAGGGCAGACTGTAGCTTTAACTGGACTTAAGAGAACTATGTTAAACACTGTGGTGGGGGCAGGTGTGAGGAATGAGGTAGATAAAAAATATGACTGAGGGGAAGATCACCTCCTTTTCCTCAACTGAGTTAGCCAAACCCATAACTATCTTAAGGGACACAGGGGCTACCCAAACTCTCTCACTGGAGAAGGATTTGGTTTTCCCTCCAGAGAGCTCAATGTAAGCTAAAGTATTGGAGAATGGGATAAGTGGAGATTATATCCCAATTCCATTGTATAAACTGGAGTGTGAATTAATGTCAGGTCCAGTAGTTGTCGGAGTGGTTAATAAATTCCCAGTAGATGGAGTAGATTTACTTTTAGGGAATGATTTGTGAAGGTAATAGCTTTTTCAATGATTACAGAGAGTCCAAGGGAAGCGCTGCAGTTAGCACATGAGGTGCCAAGAGTAGGCATTTGGGAATCAGGAAAACTTATTGGGCAGTAAATGACTCAATGTCAGAAACATTAATCACATGTCAAATGACAATGGTAGTGAATCTGATTCTGCTAACACTGACAAAATCATTTCTACGAGGATGATTCCTCACAGAGATTTATTGAAGAGAAAATCTAGTAGAGAACCAGATTTTGAGAACTCTCAGACTGGAGGTGACATTAAGAAAGCGGAGTCCAAAGTAAGTGATAGTGATGAAGAGAGAGACGAGAATTCTGAATCTGTTTTGGTTCTGATTATGAAGTAATGATAAACAACTTAACCGAATAGACCTGTCACTAACTGATCTTGACCAAATGGCAAGCAATTCTGCAACTGCTTGGAAAGAAGGCAGCACATCAGAAGAAGTAAGCGACTTGGACTTTTCTAAATTTGTTACAGCCTCTTCTGGTAAACACATTGCCATTTGTTTTAGGTGCAAATATTTCCCAGAGCATGTCTGCTTTGAAGAAAAATATAGATGATAGTATGACATCAGTTAGTCAGGACGAGGAGAGTAAGGACTGTAAAGTGACACCAAGCGAACAGCTGAGTAACCATCATCCTTCAAAAGGTCCACAGTGCCTCTTCAAGGTAAAGGATGCAAATACCAAAGGAGGTGAACTAATCAGGAATCTATTAATTTTAAAAATTAAGAGGAAGGTGGATGGAGAACCATGCAGTGGTTCTGCCACCATATCTGTTGACAAAAACAAGAACGTGCGTGGAGCCAATAACGTGCTACCCTCTGATTCTGAAAGTACGAATGAACAATTAAAACCTGGAAAGCACAAGTTGTTTCAGTCATATTACCAAATAAAGTTAAGGGTTATGATTACAGAAACTCCGATGAGGAAGTAAAAGCTGTAAAACAAAGAATGGGTATATACAGTCAACCAATTCTGAGAGGATTGAACCCTCAGCTGCACTTGTTGCTGAAGGTAATCATGTGAAGGAAAAGAGAGAATGTAAAGCTGGAGGGGGTGAAAATGAACCAAATATTTCCTCCAGCATTGACAATACTCCTTGCAGTTTAGTTGCAGGGGATCCTCGAAAATTAGATAAACTTTATTGGACAATCAGAAAAGACTGACTGTATTATATAATGCACAGAAAAATACATATATTAATGATATTAAAAGGGTATGGATAAACTTGTGGGGATGCACAGGGGAAACTCTGTTACCTAATCATGTTGTAGACATAAGAAACTCTGAACCAATAAAGCCACTTCCACCTTGACTAAAACAACAGAGACTGGCTCAATTAGAGACGGAAATACAGTGCATGTTGGATATATTGCAGAGGCACGTGAAAATGCTGTGGTCCACCAAACATCAAGTACGTTTGAGAGATTGAAGGCCATGTTAGGAGGCGAAGCAGTGAAGGGCACCCCTGACTTTTTTTGGACTATTTAAAATGGCCACAGATGCCAGTGGCCAGGGGGTAGGAAGAATGCTACTAAAAGATAACAATGCAGGAATAGAGAGACCTGTGGGGTATGTTTTGAAAAAAAAACCGAAATCTGTGCCAAGGAAAGTATTCCACCATTGAAAAGGAAGCCTTGCTACTAGCCCTGCAGCACTTTGAAGTGACAATATGACAATAACATGGCAATAAACAAAGCTTAATTTACCCAGACCATAATCCACTTGCGTTTATAGAGAGGTTTTAGACTCAGAACACAAGGTTATTCCACTGGAGTTTATTATTACAACAGTTCAATGTTAAAATTGTGCACATTCCCGGAGGGGATGGTGTGATTGCGGATGCTTTGTCACGTGTTTGAGGGCTGAATGGCTGCCAATATGGAGACTAGGAAGGAAACTTGTGTGGTGAAGGATGGATTGGATGATATGTGTTTGTGATTCATGTCTTGCATACCTCATAATAAAACGTCTCCCTTGGGGGGGGGGGGGGGGGTCTTTGGTCTCTCTCATGGGTAGGTATCTGGTGGGGGTCTCTGTAATTGCAGAGTCTCTGGTTGGGATCTCTGTAATTGGGGGATAATGGTGGGGTCTCTTTCGTGGTGGGTCTTTGGTGGGAGTCTCTGTAATTAGGGGTCTATGCTGGGAGTCCCTCCCGGGGGAGAGTCTCTCTCGTGGAATTGGGGGGTCTCTGGCGGGGATCTCTCTAATAGGGGTTGCTGATGGGAGAGCCATTGGGAGGGGTCAGGCCACTCGCATACTGTGGAATACCTCACAATCCCCACCATGCATAAATTTGCATGCAAGGGATTGTGAGTCACTTCTGGACTTGTGCTCTCAGAGCGAGCGCAAATAAGTCGCATTTCATCTCCGGAAGGAGAGCATAGTCTCCCAAATGGAGAATCCAGCCCATGTATTGTTTGTGCCTTACAAATCCCCTAAAATCTTCTTCATCAGAACAACCTTCTGCATACAAGGCGCTATGGGCAACAATTTTCTCCAAGCCTTCTTCAGTCACAGGCTCCATTAAAAATTGCACATTTTATGCCATAAACAGATTAACAGTTCTGTATTGTGTCTTGATAATTGATTAACTTTCTCATGAAATCACTTCTGTAATACCATTTCATATTCTGGGTGACAACTTGGTCCATCAGTTGAATTAAGGAGGTTACATTGGGAGCAGGAAATGTACCTTTCATGAGTCCAGACTCATAAGCAACAGAACAGCTTTGCTATCTTTACGCTTTTCTGAAATATTCTTCCATTGCAAGTGAACAAACATGATAAAACTTGAAAAATGTCTTTGTCCATCCATGATTACACGGCATATTGTAAATTACAGCAAGTGTGCAATACCTTTAAATGACTTAGGACACTTCAATGTGTCACCCACCAAAAGCTTTACTTGATGCATGTCTGCAGGATTTACACTAGTGTGCAATGTCATTCTCACGTTTTTCTGCTTAAAACCAGTAGAGCCAGGTTCACTTGCACCTCATAGAATCTCTATGGCACAGAAAGAGGCCATTCAGCCCATCGAGTCTGCACATCGCGTCTGCACCGACCCTCTGAAAGAGCACCCTACCCGGGCTCAATCTCCATCCTCTGTCACCCCACCTAAACTTTTGATCACTAAGGGACAATTTAGTATGGCCAATCCGCCTCACCTGCACATCTTTAGACTGTGGGAGGAAACTGGAGCACCCGGAGGAAACCCACGCAGACACGGGGAGAAGGTGAAAACTCTACACAGTAACCTGAGTCTGGAATTGAACCCGGATCCCTGGAGCTGTGAGGCAGCAGTGCTAACCATTGTGCCACCGTACAGAAATCGGCAAACAGCATTAATGTAGGCATTATGACTTTGTTCAAGGGATTGATTATGTTCAGCAGTAACTTGTTAAGATTCCACAGTATGTTTCTGCAGCATCAGAGTCATTCAATTTTTGTTCACTCGATGCATTTACCCTTTTAATGCCGTGACGAAGTTTAAACATGGAAATCATCCATCAGTGAGTTCATGTGGATCATTCAATTTCATTTCCTCATGAAAAGGTTTGCCTTTACAGTGAGCATTGTGCTGGAGATAGAGGCACCCTCAGAATGCTTCCATGAAAACCATTCATGTCAAACACTGTCCAGCTGCTCCAACATGGATTACTTCTTCAATGTTTTTATTTGATTCGGAGTTACTGAAAAACTTTAGCACTTGTTCCTATTGACTCCTAATATCTTACATTGTGGATGAATCAACATTATATTCTTTCATTAAAACTTTCTGATTCACACCCTTGTCAATACATGTACAAATGTTAATTTTTTGATTTCATGTCAATCTGACTCTTATGCGCTTCTCACCTTGGTTTTATCCTGCTTTATTGGGTGCCATAATTGCAGGTAGGGGTTCATAATGCACGCAACAACAAATGTAAAAATTATAATGACGGCGATGAACATGAAGGAAAATGAGGATCTCTACCAAAAGCTTGTCTGACTGCACTGAGGTGACCTGGAAAATCTTAGGTGCCAGATAACGTTGTAATTGCTTTGGGTGGTAACGTAATGATTTGCATTAAGGGAACACCATAAATTCCAGTTTGTAGAAAAGTTTTGTTTGCAGAGTATCGGAGGACTACCCACTTACTGTCGTTAGAGATGTTTTTTCATATGATTTGTTAATGTAACATGTCAAAGTGGTTCTTGTAAATATGTTTGGAATTTAATCAGGTTTTGGGACAGTGCTAAAGCAGCGATTTAGAACATAGAACATACAGTGCAGAAGGAGGCCATTCGGCCCATCGAGTCTGCACCGATCCACTTAAGCTTTCACTTTCACCCCATCCCCGTAACCCAATAAGCCCCCCTAACCTTTTTGGTCACTAAGGGCAATTTATCATGGCCAATCCACCTAACTTGCACGTCTTTGGACTGTGGGAGGAAACCGGAGCATCCGGAGGAAGCCCACGCAGACACGGGGAGAACATGCAGACTCCGCATAGACAGTGACCCAGCGGGGAATCAAACCTGGGACCCTGGCGCTGTGAAGCCACAGTGCCATCCAATTGTGCTACCCTGATTCCATTTATTTGTAAAATAATGAATTATTTGTACTTCTTTCAACTTTGTCCATTGTATTCACTTCTCACAATGTGGTCTCCTTTACATTGGGGAGATCAAATACAGACTGGGTGTTTGCTTTGCAGGACACGTCTGTTGAGTCCACAAGCATGATCCTAGCCTCCTAGTCACTTCCCAATTCAATTCATCATCTTGTTCTCACACTCACATTTCTATCCTCGGTCTGCTGTAATGTTCCAGTGAAACCCAGCACAAACTTAAGACCATGAACTCTGTCCTCCATTTTGTAATGTTTTTCCCACTGAGCACCAGTATGCATCTTATTCTCATGTTTTGCAATAAGGCAGCATTGACCTTTAGTCTGCTATTAATACATTCTATTTTGCTTTCAGGCAGTCTGACGTTTATTTTGCAATTAACACAATCTTCTATTTTGCTTTTAAACTGCGCTGCTATTTATTCTGATATTAACACCTCCTCTAGGCCAATGCTTTGTTCCTTTACCAATACCATTTCCACTCTCTTTGCCTTTTGTTCCATGATATTTTTTGTAATTTAATCTCCCTTACCCCATAACGTATCCCTGACCTTCCCTTTTTGCCTCAACTGACCCTTGGTCCTTTTTCAACAGCATAAAACCCACACATTTCTGCCTCTCTTCAGTTCTGAAGAAGAGTCATATTGGACTCAAAACATCTGTTCCCCTTTCCACAGATGCTTCCAGGCTTTCTGAGTTTTTCCGGAACTTTCTGTTTTTATTTCAAATCTCCAGCATCCACAGTATTATTCAGAACAGTGGAGATCTGTTTAGGCGACACTAACTTTCAAATTCATGCCTGTTCATGCAGGTTGCCGATGGTCACAGTACTGAACACCAAAGCTGAATGAAAAGATAGTGAGGCAGAGTTGTCGTGGGTAATGTGTCTTCAAACCCATATCCAAGATTTGGAACTGAACAGATATATGTCCCAATGAGCCCTGAAAATCCATGGGCCAAGGTCCTAGTGATTGAGTTTGTGCCCCTTAGTGGCTTCCTATTTTGTCTCTGTTGGAATTTCCGGTTTTAGTGCGAGGGCATGACTTTACATTGGGTTACTGGGCACCTGTGCCACAAAGGGTACATCTTTGATATCTTCCAGCTGCCTACAGCCGGGAATTCTGGTGACTCCCTGGCATGAAAATGATGGCCCAAATTTCTTCCTCCCTCAGATCCTACTCTATCTCCTTCAACCTCTGCACAAGGAGGTCAATCCAATCTATTGAAAATAACTTACTCTATCTTTGAAGCCCAGATTGCTCTCGTGACCTGGACCACCCACTGGCCTCACTTATACACATCTGGGGCACGATTCTCCGACCCCCCACCGGGTCGGAGAATCGCCTGGGGCTGGCGTGAATCCCGCCCCCGCCGTGTCCCGAATTCTCCGCCACCAGAGATTCGGCGGGGGCGGGAATCGCGCTGCGCCGGTCGGCGGGCCCACCCCCGGCGATTCTCCGGTCCGCGATGGGCTGAAGTCCCGCCGCTGTCAACCCATGCCAGCCGGTGTGGATTGAACCACCTTTCGAACGGCGGAACAAGGCCGCGCGGGCGGGCTCCGGGGTCCTGGGGGAGGCGCGGGGCGATCTGGCCCCGGGGGGTGCCCCCACGGTGGCCTGGCCTGCGATCGGGGCCCAACAATCCGCGGGCGGGCCTGTGCCGGGGGGGCACTCTTTTCCTTCTGCCTTCGCCATGGTCTTCACTATGACGGAGGCGGAAGAGACCCCCTCCACTGTGCATGCGCGGGGATGCCGTGAGCTGCCGCTGACTCTCCCGCGCATGCGTCGCACGTCAAAGTCATTTCCGCGCCAGCTGGTGGGGCGCCAAAGGCCTTTCCCGCCAGCTGGTGGTGCGGAAATCACTCCTGCGCGGGCCTAGCCCCTCAAGGTGAGGGCTCAGCCCCTCAAGATGCGGAAAATTCCGCACCTTTGGGGCGGCACGATGCCGGACTGATTTGTGCCGTTTTTGGCGCCGGTGGGCAGACATCGCGCCGATTGCGGAGAATCCCGCCCCAGGTATTCTTCACTTCATTCAATGCACCAGTTTCAAGTAATACACCAAGTTACTGACAAATAAAGGATATAAGAAATCCAAGTGTAAGGAGTCTCCAGAAACATCCCTTTGTGCCAAAGTGGGAGCTTCGTTTTCTCTCATGGAATATACAGGACTATCACTGGATTTACTTCAAATGCACTTAAGGCTGGGGTTTCCTCTCTGCTGACCAGAAAAGGTCTGGTATAGGAAATACTTTTGGATAGGCATCAAAAGTTTGAGTTATGGAGATGATTGGAGCAGGTGGACTTTTTAGTTAGAGTTTTCCATTTTGCAGACCAAGTCTGTTGGCGGGCGGGAAAGTCGGTGTGATTCTCGATGGGGGCAGGATGAGTGAATGCGTGCAATCTTCAGCTTTTCAGCTCACTAATTATGCATCTGAGAGGAACTTGGCAAATTTCATGGCGCGACAGTTAGGAGTTTATTGCCTCATGGGCTCAAAGATCCTAGCGCTATTTTGAAAGGCCACCTGGATGGACATTCACACATTGCAGGCCAAGAGCCCCACACTACTTCTACAGAGTCCGTGTGGCTGCACCCTCAATGGAAAATCTGGCAAATGTGTGCAGCCACATTTTGGGACATCTGAGGATGCCTCCAGCATTGCCTTTCGCTCATCTCTAGGTAAGACAACCTCCGCCGACACACCCAATGCCATTTCAGTGTTCCATGTTTGCCAGCCTCTTGACCTGACAGGGACTCTGCTGCCTCTTGCACCCCAGGTTCTTGCTTCTCCTGGCACTGTGTCCACCTGTGGTGGGTCCTCCTTCTCATCTGGACTAGAGTAATTATCAAGGCATGGGTGTCAGCAGCCTGCATCATCGGTACCTCAGTGGATGCGAGAGTGAATTGAAGTGATACGTTAAGTGAGCATGTCTTTTACATGTTTCCCTCCAAGTCACCTGGCCTCTGTCTAGATATTGCATCCATATCCCACCCCTTCCTGGTTAAGGACATCCTGGGGAAGAAGAAATGGGTGGTCCTTCCATTCATACATGAATGCATGTGGAGACATTGCTCTCTGACCAGACTAATTAGAGCCATGTGCAAGAATCCTCAGCCTGACATTTTTCCATTGTCTTTTTTCACCTCAAAACTCTATGGAGAGACCATTGCCTTGGCAACTTAGAAAGAGTAACAGCATAATCCCTTGTCAGCCATGACCATTCACTCAGGAGGATGGATGTTTAGAGTCACAAGTTGGCTGCCCTCCACCAGCAGTGCACCTCCCTCCCTTCATCCCTGCCCCAGACTGCAGCTGAGGGCAAATAGCACAGAATGAATGGCAGCTCCACACCTTGCTGGGATTGTGATGTGTTGAGACCCAAAATCATGAAAAAACCTGCTGCTGTGTGGGTTTCATCATAGAGAGGAGAACACAAGTGAGCATCTTTGACATCCAGTTGCCTCATAGTTATTAGGGTGTCGTATCTGTCTGCCACATGTGCTGACCTTGACTTTTACCCACCCAAAAAGACCCTCCTCCCACCTCGAGGGCTCTCACTGGCTGATTAACTGCACGGTCAAGGTCACTTTGGAAAAATGGTGTGTGCCGCCTTTCAAATTCCCTCCACCACCTTCTATCCTCCCCATCAACTGTTACCCACCAAACAACACTATTCCTTTCCCTTCTGTCACCTTTGAACCTCCCTCTGTTACCCGGGACCCCATCTCTATCCACCGCAACATGCCTTTCCTCCCCTCAGAACCAACACACAAAGCTGTCCCCATGCCCTCCCTGATTCTGTCCCCTTCTGTTATCCGCATTGTCCCTCTCTGTGACTCACCCAATGAGATACTTCACCGACCATAATCTTCCCCTGGACCTGCCACCCGACCGTATCCCACTGGATGTGGAATGTGACAGTTCCCTGCCATCACAGTACCCTGAGTTCTTTCTCCAGGACCTTACCATCGACACCACCGACCTACCCTCTAAGTCACTCCGCTCACTTCCGCGGACATTCTCCCCTCCATTTCCCAGACATTTCCCCACTGCCCCAATTCCCCAGGCACTTTTCTCACCCTTCCCCCATAAGCCTGCCTCCTCTGCCCAGCCTTCACTCCACCCTTCCATTGTAGTCCCACCTCCCTGCCCACCCTCACCTGTCTCCCTTGTCCAGCCTTGGCACAGTGTTTGCTAACAGCACTCTGTCAAGTGAAGTTATGTGAGGGCCCCAAGAAGCAGAAGGCGACATCCACTGATCTCACAGTCCTGGAAGAGGTAAAGCCCATCATTTACACATTACTTATCCACAGTCATAAAACTGAACATTCTAAATTTTCGCTGGAGGGGAATTTACTTTGAGAGGGGGAGCTTAATCCTGGCAAGGTAGCATTTAATGAACATACATGAGATGGTAATACATGGAAATTGGGTCCCTGGCATTTGTTGTCAGGAAGTTCAACCTGTCTTTAACCGGTCTTGCAAGTTGGAAGAACAAAATTCAAACATTTTATCTGCCAGCCGGAAACAGTTTTGCCTCCTGCCAAATTAAATGCCCTCACTCGCCATGATTCCCATGTCTGGAGGGAATAGAAAATTCCAGGCTTGATCTTTGGAATGTGATGATTGTGATAGTCACCACTGTTGTATTATATTGTATATATTGCCACTGCATACAAGGGTATTACGGTAAGGCCCCTGTACTACAGGTACAGGGGTAGATCCCTGCCTGCTGGCTCCGCCCAGTAGGCGGAGTATAAATGTGTGTGCTCTCCGAACTACAGCCATTTCGGCAGCAGCTGTAGGAGGCCACACATCTCCGTGTAATAAAGCTTCAATTACTCTCTACTCTCGTCTCGTTGTAATTGATAGTGCATCAATGATTGAGAGACAAATATTAGTGAAAGATACAGAACTTCCTGTCCCCCCCTCCCCAGTGTTATATTTGGGGGGTATCCCATAGATGCATAGTGGAATTCCTCTCGGAACTTCTATTTAAGGATTCACCCGGCAATTGTCCAGAAGAGCTAACTTCCCCTGGACAATTGCGTTGAGTTGGGAACACAATTTAAGTCACTAACTTCGGATGGTTCTGCCAGTTCTATTCTACGAAATTGCCAGATTTTCCCCTCCCATTCTCGGGGGCTGGGAACGGCAGAGACTCTGCATCCTTGACTTGACCCCTCCTGACTCATGGGCCCCAAACTGACCCAACTGGAACAAAACCACTCCCCGACCCACCCTCCCCTGACCCGGAACGCCCCCCCCCCCCCCCCACCGATGTCTAGATCCACTGCTCCCCCTCCCCATCCCCCGATGTCCAGCCACCACACCCCTCCATGTTATCTGGACACCTCTGTCCCCCTCGTGTCTTGATTCCCTCCCCCTAGTGGTAGATAAGTGGCAGATAAGAATAAAACTCACACAAGTGCCAGGCAATGACCATCTCCAATGAGAAAAAAACGCAACCATCTTCCCTTTGATGTTCAGCAGCATTTCCATTTCCCATCATCAACAACTGTGGATTACCATTGATCAAAAACTTAACAAGATCACCCATACAAATACTGTGCCTACAAGAGCAGCTCAGGGGCATGAAATTCTGTGGTGAATAACTCATCCCTTGTCTCCCCGATGCCTGCTCACCATCTACAAGGCACAAGTCAGGATTGTGAAGGAATACTAATTGGGAGAGCTGTCTCACAGACGAGTCAATCAACAGTCTGACATAGACATACATACGGAATCATAACTTACAGACAGTTTCTGCAAACTCACTTTGTACAGCAAGTAACCGATCAGCATGACGTCACCAAACTCTTTCATAGTCCATCTGTACGATATATGATATTGGATCCGCCTTGGATCATGGCTGGTACCCATTTCTCATTGGTGGTCTAATTCCGAGCCAGCACTCACTCTCTCTGGATGAATACACACATTTTAGAGATTTTATCCTTCCCAGCAATTTGTGTCTGTTGTTGTCATTTAAGAATCAGGTGGAGTTAACTCGTCAAACTGTTTTCGTAGTTTCCTCTTAAACAACAGCATTGCTGGTTGCAGCATTGCGTGGCTGCATGTACAGTGTTCCGATAAATATTATAGATTTGTTTACTGTTCTTGATAACGTCCATGGTCCTTTGACACTTTGATAGAATGCTTTAATGATTCCACAAAACGTTCAGCCAATCCATTCATTGCTTGAGCAGAAAGAGCTGACTTGATATGGTGTTTCCCTTCCCTTTCAATAAGTCCTCAAACTCCTTTGAAGTAAACTGCGTACCATTATCACTGACAATCTGCTCTGGTGTTCCAAATCTTGCAAATTCTTCATTTAGTTTTTCAATGGTCTGCTCAGGCATTGATGACTTTTTTTTCACGACTCCAGACCATTCAGAAATCGTATCCACAATCAACAAGAATATGTGTCCCTCCAGTGGAGCAGTATCATCAAATGTTGTACCAAATTCACAACATTTAACCAATATTTTTTAAGACGCTGCAAACTGGAAAATACTTTCACCTTCTTCCTCACTACGATGATGTATCCAAAACCTTTCTGCCGTCAATAATGGCTTAGGAGAGAAATGTCCCTGTGCGATTTTCATTAATTCACTGAAGGACTTGTCTCCTGGTTTTGCTGGGTGAACATGATTATGCAGCAGCATCAACATTTTATGGCCAACTGAGCTGAGAAATGCTACAACCTTCAGCTCCTCCGGTGTCTGATCTGCAATTAATAACAATTGGAATCTTTCTTCATATGAATTCTATGTACCATGAGGAAATCTTCCCCTTTTAAGCCTTAGTGTTTTGACTTTTCTATCAAGTAGCATCCATGTAGAATCAGAAGACTTCAAAATCCTTGTTCTCCACAGCCAATGTAGATTCACCACGTGCGTATTCCCTGCAGCTTAGACACCACTCACTTCAGCGCAAGCAAGTCTCCCCCGACTGCTGATCTTCTTACTCATAGTTGCTGCCAAAACCTTTTTGCTAAACCTTCACATTGGCGGCAGTGCCCAATACCTGTGGGTGTGCTTGTCCAGTCCCGAGAATCTTCCGTTGCTCATTATTCAGACCTATAATTAGTCGACGAAAATCTCTTTCCAGTGATTTTTCTACCTCAGTCCTCATCGCCAGTTTTCTCTCCTGTTACATTTCTTTGTTGCCACACAGAAACAAGGTGTGGAGGTGTCAACACTCTGGATTCTTGTAAAACAGGATAAGAGGTTTATTAAGAATGTTGCTCATACAATCAAGATGGTGATCTGCTCAAAGCTCGCGCAAACATTTTCCTGACATCACTACACATCATGTAATGCAGACCAACAGGAATCTGTTCTCGACACCATCCAGGACAAAGCAGCCTACTTGATTGCTACCCTGTCCACAAGCATTCAATCCTCCACCACTGGCGAACTGTGGAAGCCATGTGTACCATCTACAAAATGCACTGCAGTAACTCACCAAGGTATCTTAGACAGCACCTTTCAATCCACGACTACTACCATCTAGAAGAACAAGAGCAACAGATACTTGGGAACACCACCACCTGGAGGCTCTCCTCCAAGTCACTCACTATCCTGACTTGCAAAATAAATATATTGCCGTTCCTACGCTGTCGCTGGGTCAAAATCCTGGCATTCCCTTCCTAGAACAGCACGGTAGCATAGTGGTTAGCGCAGCTGCTTCACAGCTCCAGGTTTGATTCCCGGCTTGGGTCACTGTCTGTGCGGAGTCTGCACGTTCTCCACGTGTGTGCGTGGGTTTCCTCCCGATGCTCCAGTGTCCTCCCACAGTCCAAAGATGATCAGGTTTGGTGGATTAGCCATATTAAATTGCCCTTAGTGTTCAAAAAGGTTGGGTGGGGTGACTGGATTACGGAGATAGGGTGGAAATGTGGGCTTGGGCCAGGTGCTCTTTCCAAGAGCCTGTGCAAACTCGATAATCTGAATGGCCTCCTTCTGCACTGTAAATTCTATGATAAATTCTATGAACAGCACAGTGGATGTCCCCTACACCTCAGTGACTGCAGCAGTTTAAAAAGGCAGCTCACCGCCACCTTCTCAAGGGAAACTAGGGATGGGCAATAAATTAATTTTACAAACTCCATCCACCAGTGGCAGCAGTGTGTACCATTTACAAGATGCACTGCAGCAACTCACCAAGGCTCATTTAACAGCATCTTCCAAACTTGCGCCCTCTACCATCTAGAAGGTCAAGGGCAGAAGATGCATGGGAGCAAATCACCACCACCTGTAAGTTTACCTCCAAGTGTCACACAATCCCGACTTGGAAATACATCACTGTCCTTCATTTTCACTGGGTCCAAATCCTGGAACTCACTTTTTAACAGCACTCTGGTGAACGTACATCACATGGGCGGCAGTGGTTCAAGAGACAGCTCACCACCACCTGCTCAAGGGCAATCAGGGAAGGGCCCTAATGGCTGGCTTTGCCAGCAACACTCACATTCTACAAATTTATAACAAAACAAAAATCCCTCATGCATATCTTCTTGGACCCTGGTCAGTATATGGCTACAGTATTACCCACAACATGGAATATTTTGGAAATTTATTGCCAATTTCCCAGTGAGACAATGTGGAAGGAGCATGCCTCTGAAGGGTCGCTCTCCACAATTTGCTAAATAAATATTCATCACCATTTAGCAGCATTCATCTTCCAGCAGTAACTCATTCTATGTTTTAGTGGTTTTGTCTAAGGTACAGTCATGGACAGGAGGGTGTCACAGGTGTTTTTTTTCCTGCCATTGCTTTGCTCTTCCATGCTTTGCACATGATATTCATTTGATCTGCTCCAATACCTGACTGTATGCATAACCTTGAACATTCACAGTGTGGGTTTCCTCCGGGTGCTCCGGTTTCCTCCCACAGTCCAAAGATGTGCAGGTTAGGTGGATTGGCCATGATAAATTGCCCTTAGTGTCCAAAAAGGTTAGGTGGGGTTACTGGGATAGGGTGGCGGTGTGAGCTTAGGTGGGGTGGTCTGTCCAAGAGCAGGTGCAGACTCGATGGACCGAGTGGCCTCCTTCCACACTGTAATTTCTATGATTCAATGACTTGATGAATATCAATGCATCTCTTTTGTCTATTTATCAGCATGTTTACTTGATCAGTGTGTCTATGAATCCCTGTCCGCTTGGTTAACACATCAAAATCATGCTAGGGAGAGTGAATAATGCATTTAAAACCAATAGAAGAGTATGGAAACTTTGAAGGAATCAATCAGCTTGTGACTTTAAAGTTCTGCGAAACCTGCACATGCCCAGTGATAGAGTATTGTCGTTCTAGTTGCTGACTCCAAAGGAATCCAAACTTCTTTTTCTTGAACATGGTGCACTTGAAAGTCAGTGAACAGGTTAACAATGCCTGACTCCATGCCAAAATCCATCCAGCACTAAGTTAAAGATCTGTGTTTGGATTATGGCTGGTGAAACACCCTGAGAATTGCTAACGTTTAAGTCAGAATGCTATATTTATGCTGGGATTGCAGATCAATACTTCATATTGATCCAATAAGTTTGCACAGAATGCCAGTGGCATAGTTTCTCAGTTTGTTTTTTTCCTGAATTTGAAGTGCTTCCCCAATGTTATCACCTAAAATACTTCTGCACGTATTCAAAAGTTGAAATACAAAGTTAACTATTCATTGAAGCGAGGTTTTTAGAGCATGCACCAAGCCAACGGGAATCAGTAAATTGCATATCAATATTCAATAACATGTTTTTGTATTTCCAGTGTCAACCAGGGTCCTTCATCTACCCATATAACATTGAATGCAAAAGTCACCATAGTGGACTTCTGAGTGACATCCTGTGAAGACAGGATGTACTCAGAGCGGCTCCCAGCAAAGTCGGGTATTTAACCCCTTGTCTCCATTTTTTTCTGGCGTTTGTGGGCCCAAACCTAAGGAGGCAAGTAAGAAAATGCTTCCCAACAGGAACATAAAGTCAGCAGTGAAAAAGACCCGCACTAATAAGGCTCAGAAGGGAAGCCCTTTGGAGGGGGGTAAGGGAGGGAAAATGGCCACAGCCGCACCATCACATTCAACACATTATGCCATAATGTCGCAAGAATCTGAAAAGTTTGGTAAGCAGTTGGATAAACGGTTGGAGTGGCAGAGCCAAGAAATTAAACAATCTTTTAAAGCCACAAGAGAAGAAGCTTTGGCCCCGATCCGCGAAAAACCAGTGCGAACATCGAACGGGGTGAGGGCACAAGAAGAGACGTTCTATAGGATGGAGGAGGCCTTGGCGAGACACGAGGATCGGTTTGCCTCGATGGAGGCAGAGGTGTCAATGGTGGCGGAAAACAACCAAAACCTGAAACTTAAAGTGAAGCACCTGGGAAATAGGTCGGTCAGCTAAACCTCAGATTGGTGGGCCTGCCGGAGGGAGCGGAGGGTTTGAAACTGACCCAGTGTTTTTCTGGTATGTCCTTTAAGCTTGTGGGAGGAGATGAAATGTTCGCCCCTCTGGAATTGGACAGGGCACATTGGGCTCTTAGACTGAAATCAAGACCAAATGAGCCACCATGGGCAGTTATAATCCGCTTCTGCAATTACAAAAGGAAGGAAAGGGTCTTGGAGTGGGCGAAGAGGGCTCGGCACATCAATTGGGATGGGTATACGTCAGAATTTATCAGGATATTGGAGCTGAGTTGGCGAGGAGAAGAGCTGACTTCAACAGGGTGAAGGTGGTGTTTTATTAGAAGGGCATGAGGTCTGGAGTGGTGTACCTAGCACATTTACAGGTTAAAATGAACTCAAATGACAACTTCTTTGACACGTCAGAGCAAGCAGAAGCTTTCATTGGAGAGAAGAAGTTGGGACTGTGTGACAAGGTCTACCTTTGTCTTTGAAAGAGGGGTGTTGTATAATGTAGGTATGTTACTACGACTGTTTCACTTTTGCTCTGTTGAGGGAAGGGGGGCTTGTAAATAGGAGATTTGGTGTGTGTTCCTTGTTTATTCTTGGAGGGGAGAGATAACGTTTTGTTGAGTTTGTTGGGATATGAATACGGTTGAGGGGAAGGGGGACGTACTGGTTGATGTTAGAGGGGAGTTGTTAGGGGACCTTGTTTGGGAATTGCTTTGCTAGCTATGGGGAGAGGGGAAGCTAGCAAACTGGAGTGGTGACAGTGACCAGAGACTTCTCTTTCTCTCACCCTGTGGGTGGGGCTGGCAGGCATCTTAGATGGGCTTGGGACCCAGGAATTTGGGCATGGCTATTGCACTACGTTGCAAATCGCTGACTCGTGGGGGAGAGACCCCCAATTAGATTGATCACCTGGAACCTGCGGTGCTTGGCGGGGGGCAGAGTGGGTGGGTGCTGTGAAGATAGCAAGGGTTTTTTCCCATTTAAAAGGACTGGGTGCCGATGTGGTGTTCCTACAAGAAACTCATCTGCAAATGCGGGACGAGATCAGATTGCGGAAGGCCTGGGCTAGGAATGTTTTTCACTCAAGGTTTGATAGTAGGACACGGGGATGGCGATTTTGGTTAGCAAGAAGGTTTGTTTTCAGGCAGGAGCAGTGGTGGCAGATCTGTGGGGGTCAATATGTGAAAGTCACAAGTATGTTGGAGGGGAGGGCAGTGGTGTTGGTGAATGTACACGCCCTGAATTGGGACGATATCAATTTTATGAAACGTTGTCGGCTGCCATTCCAGGAACTGGACACACACCAGCTAATTTTAAGGGGGATTTCAATTGTATTTTGAATCCAAAGGTGGGTCACTCCAGGCCCAGATCGCTGGTCCTTCGGGGATGACGAAGGCGCTCAGAGCATTTATGGAGGAGAAGGAGCGGGAGATCCGTGGAGGTACATGTATGAGGGATAAGGAGTTTTTGTTTTGCACGTCAGTACGTAAGGTGTATTCGCGTTTCGATTTTGTGATTATGGATAGGACCTTGCTACCTGGGGTGAAGACTGCGGAGGACTCGGGGGGTGGTCATTTCCGGACATACGCCACAGCTAGTGTGTCTAAAGTTGGAGGGGGGCCAAGAGCAGCACGCAGGTTGGAGGTTGGACGTGGGTCTGTTATCAGATCCGTTGTTCTGTGCGCAAATCCTGGGGGACATTAAGAACTACATTAAATTGAATGAAAATGAGATGGTCTCACTATCTACAGTGTGGGAGGCATTAAAAGCAATGATTAGGGGGGAGATCATCTCACATAAGTCACATATGGGCGTCACAGTAGCACAATTATTAGCACTGTTGCTTCACAGCACCAGGGACCCGGATTTGATTCCCGGCTTGGGTCACTGTCTTTGCGGAGTCTGCACATTCTCCCCATGTCTGCGTGGGTTTCCTCCGGGTGTTCCAGTTTCCTCCCACAAGTCTCGAAAGACACGCAGGTTAGGTGAATTGGACACTCTGAATTCTCCCTCTGTGTTCCTGAACAGGCACCATAGTGTGGTGACTAGGGGCTTTTCACAGTAATTTCATTGCAGTGTTAATGTAAGCCTACTTGTGATACGAATAAAGATTATTATTATATGGATATGTTGAACAGATGGGTGTGTCAGGGGGTAGTAAATGTAGTTCTCGAGGTGGATAGGGAATATATGAGTGACCCAATGCTAGAGCTTTTAGCTCATAGGAAGAAGCTGCAAATGCAGTTTGACCGACTCTGCACGGGTCGGGTGGTGTGACAGCTGCGGCTCGTAAAGGGGATGGTCTATGAGCATGGGGAGAAAGCCAGCCGACTGTTCACTTATCAGCTAAGGTAGTAAGAGGGTGCCAGGTTGAGATGGATTTGAGGGGTGATTTGGTATCTACCCCAGAGAAAATTAATGAGGTGTTTCGCTCCTTTTATGAGAGACTTTACAGATTGGAGCCGCCAGAGGATGAGTGGGAGGTGGTTAAGTTTTTTGAGGGCCTGGAGTTTTCTCCAATGGGCGTTGAGTTGCGGGAGACACAGGAGTCACCACTGAGCTGGAGGAGGTCCGCAGGGGTCTGGGCAAGATGCAGGCAGGGAAGATGCAGGCAGGGCCTGATGGGTTCCCAGTAGAATTATACAAGGCGTTTGCGGACCAGCTTGCCCCACTGGTTCTGAGGATGTTCAATGACTCATTAGTGCAGGGGTCCCTTCCGGAGACGTTGAGAGAGGTATCCATTTCCTTTCATCTGAAGAAGGACCAGGACCCCTCAGGGCCGTACCACCCAATCTCCCTGCTTAACATAGTCGCAAAACTGTTGGCTAAAATCCTAGCGCTGAGGCTGGAGCCCCGCCTCCCGGAAGTAGTGGGAAAAGATCAGACAGTGTTTGAAGGGGCAGAAATCTGTCTTCCAATGTAAGATGACTACTTCACGTAGTTCTTGCACCAGCGGAGAGACCTGAGGACAATGGCAGGGGTCGGTGCTCTGGCACAGCGATGAATACTGCTGAGCTGGAGGCAGGGGAAGTAACCCAGTGCCGAAGCATGACTGGGTGATTTCATAGCATTCTTGTAACTCGAGAAGGTCAAGTTTACGATAAGAACGTCGATTGATGGGTTCTATTATTGATGACGGCCGCTCATTTTGCAATTTAAAGAGTTGGTCACTGTTAGCTGTAAGTGGAGGGCTAAGGGAGGGGGAGGTTAGTGAGGGGAGTGATTATTGTGGGCAGTATTATGGTGGTTGGCATTCATGTTACTGTTGTTGCTTGTTTTTTCTGATACATGTTTTGGTATTGTTGCACTGTGGAATCGTTTCTCCTTTGTTATAATATGTTAAAAATTCAATTAAAAAATTGTTTTTAAAACGTTGGCACAGTCCCAGATGACCATCGGTTGACTGGTGGTGATGTAATCTGGGGATCACCAATAAATAAGTTATAACCATAACAGTGTTTCCTATTGGCACACTCACATCCAGGAATAAAACACTATGGGCGGGATTTTCCAGTCCTTCCAGTCGAAAGGATTTTCCAATCCCACCGAAGGTAACAACCCCCCACCCCCTGCAGAACGTTCCCTGGTGGCGGGGCAAGTGACTTGGCGGGTCCGAAAGATCCTGCCAGCAGCCAATGGTGAGCTGCCGCTGGAAAACACATCACAGAAGTGTCGGAAAATCCCACCCATGTTGCTGTTTAGACATACTCTTGGCAATACAATGTAATTTGTTACTACGAAAGAAATCAATAGTTGACTGGTAGCAATTTACCTAGTGCCACCACCCACCCACCCACCCCCTGCCTTCTCCCTGTAACCTGTCACCTTTTCAAATCACAATCCAATTACTTGACCCTGCCTGTCAGGTAATGGATCCCAGATCCTAACCACTCGCTGCATGAAAAACATTTTTCCTTGTGTTGCCATTGCTTCTTTTGCCTACTGCCTAAATCTGTGCTCTTCTGTTCTTGATCCTCCCAGTGATGGGAACACATTTTCTCTATCTACCCTGCCGAGACCCCACATGGTTTTGAATATCTCCATCAAATCTTCTCTCAATCTTCTCTTCAAGGAAAACAACTTCTCCGATCTACCTACATATGTGAAGTTTCTCCTCGCTGGGACCATACTTGTGAATCTTAAACAATACACTCCCCACACACATACACTGATCGGGGCCGAAGGGATGGGACAGGTTGTGCTGGAGCGCCCATACAGCTGATGGGTCAGCTGGGGCCAGAGGGCACCCGGGGGGGTCACCTATACAACCCAGGGCACCAGTTAAAGTGGGCTGTCAGCGGCACGTGCAGCTGCATGGCTGCCTTGCCGGCTGTGGTAATGGTGTTGCATACCCATCCACCCCAACACCATAGCCCACCTCCTGGCCAACTCCCACGACCCCCCCCCCAGCCCCGGAAGAAGCCCCACGGCCAGTGGTATGGCTGTCGGCGAAATATGGCTGTATTGGACACTGTCCGTACACCCTCTCTCTCTCAGTAGCCATGTGTTGCATCGATGCCACTTTGTTTTTTTTTCAATAAATTTAGAATACCCAATTCATTTTCCAATTTAAGGGGCAATTTAGCGTGGCCAATCCACATACCCTGCACATCTTTGGGTTGTGGGGGCGAAACCCACGCAAACATGGGGAGAATGTGCAAACTCCACACGGACAGTGATCCAGAGCCGGGATCGAACCTGGGACCCCGGCGCCGTGAGGCAGCAGCACTAACCACTGCGCCACTGTGCTGTCCCTTTGACGCCATATTCAGGGAGGCGGATAATCACGAATCGATGTCAAACCGGCGCCTGCTGCGATTTCAGCATCGGGAGCTATTCTCCGCCTGATCGCACGCCCCGATTTTGGCGCCGGCCAATGGAGAATCCCGCCTATGCTGTTTACAACAGACAGTTTCTTTATTTTGTATCTTCACACATACTTTTTTTCCCCTATGGGTAAGTGTTGGAAGGACTAGCAGACTGATTATTAACCTATTGAACTACATTATGAACATTCCTTCTGTGTTCATGTTGTGGGACTTAAACCTAGAGTTTCTAGTTAAGGGCACTGTCAACCAGGGCACATGGGCAATCATGCTGGAAAACATCTTGGTCAGGGCATCAGTGAGTGGATTGTGAAGGTCTTTCACGAGTATATATGTTTTCCCACGGTGCAGGTTCTATTGGCCGTACGCATGTCACTTTAAAAGCGCTGACTGTGAACTCTGCAATGTACGGCAAGAATACCACTCCCTCAAATTCCAGCTACAGTAGGAACATACTCATGCAGGTAAATGCCTGATATCCTGGCAGCAGCTATGTTGTGTTAATTCTGTGGCAGTTTAAGACGAGCAAGGAGGGGACATGAGAAGTATTTGGCAGGAAGGATCAAGGAAAACCCAAAAGCTTTCTATAGGTATGTCAGGAATAAGCGAATGACTAGGGAAAGAGTAGGACCAGTCAAGGACAGGGATGGGAAATTGTGTGTGGAGTCTGAAGAGATAGGCGAGATACTAAATGAATATTTTTCGTCAGTATTCACTCAGGAAAAAGATAATGTTGTGGAGGAGAATGCTGAGTCCCAGGCTAATAGAATAGATGGCATTGAGGTACGTAGGGAAGAGGTGTTGGCAATTCTGGACAGGCTGAAAATAGATAAGTCCCCGGGACCTGATGGGATTTATCCTAGGATTCTATGGGAGGCCAGGGAAGAGATTGCTGGACCTTTGGCTTTGATTTTTATGTCATCATTGGCTACAGGAATAGTGCCAGAGGACTGGAGGACAGCAAATGTGGTCCCTTTGTTCAAAAAGGGGAGCAGAGACAACCCCGGCAACTATAGACCGGTGAGCCTCACGTCTGTAGTGGGTAAAGTCTTGGAGGGGATTATAAGGGACAAGATTTATAATCATCTAGATAGGAATGATATGATCAGGGATAGTCAGCATGGCTTTGTGAAGGGTAGGTCATGCCTCACAAACCTTATTGAGTTCTTTGAGAAGGTGACTGAACAGGTAGACGAGGGTAGAGCAGTTGATGTGGTGTATATGGATTTCAGCAAAGCGTTTGATAAGGTTCCCCACGGTAGGCTATTGCAAAAAATACGGAGGCTGGGGATTGAGGGTGATTTAGAGATGTGGATCAGAAATTGGCTAGCTGAAAGAAGACAGAGGGTGGTGGTTGATGGGAAATGTTCAGAATGGAGTACAGTCACAAGTGGAGTACCACAAGGATCTGTTCTGGGGCCGTTGCTGTTTGTCATTTTTATCAATGACCTAGAGGAAGGCACAGAAGGGTGGGTGAGTAAATTTGCAGATGATACTAAAGTCGGTGGTGTTGTCGATAGTGTGGAAGGATGTAGCAGGTTACAGAGGGATATAGATAAGCTGCAGAGCTGGGCTGAGAGGTGGCAAATGGAGTTTAATGTAGAGAAGTGTGAGGTGATTCACTTTGGAAGGAATAACAGGAATGCGGAATATTTGGCTAATGGTAAAGTTCTTGAAAGTGTGGCTGAGCAGAGGGATCTAGGTGTCCATGTACATAGATCCCTGAAAGTTGCCACCCAGGTTGATAGGGTTGTGAAGAAGGCCTATGGAGTGTTGGCCTTTATTGGTAGAGGGATTGAGTTCCGGAGTCGAGAGGTCATGTTGCAGCTGTACAGAACTCTGGTCCGGCCGCATTTGGAGTATTGCGTACAGTTCTGGTCACCGCATTATAGGAAGGACGTGGAGGCTTTGGAGCGGGTGCAGAGGAGATTTACCAGGATGTTGCCTGGTATGGAGGGAAAATCTTATGAGGAAAGGCTGACGGACTTGAGGTTGTTTTCGTTGGAGAGAAGAAGGCTAAGAGGAGACTTAATAGAGGCATACAAAATGATCAGGGGGTTGGATAGGGTGGACAGTGAGAGCCTTCTCCCGCGGATGGATATGGCTGGCACGAGGGGACATAACTTTAAACTGAGGGGTAATAGATATAGGACAGAGGTCAGAGGTAGGTTCTTTACGCAAAGAGTAGTGAGGCCGTGGAATGCCCTACCTGCTACAGTAGTGAACTCGCCAACATTGAGGGCATTTAAAAGTTTATTGGATAAACATATGGATGATAATGGCATAGTGTAGGTTAGATGGCTTTTGTTTCGGTGCAACATCGTGGGCCGAAGGGCCTGTACTGCGCTGTATTGTTCTATGTTCTATGTTCTATGTTCTATGTTTTCAGAGCCAACTGCATTTGAGCCACTAGGTAAAAGCAGACGGTGGTTGCTGAACAACAGAATAGACTGGAGAGATAGATGGCTTATAAAAAGTCCGTACATGGGACAAGGAACAGCAATTGAGAGTAGTCAGCAGAGAGTCAGAACTATGTGTAATTGGAAGAGGATTTAGACAAGGATGTTGATTATCACCAGTCCTCTTCAATGTCAATGCAGAATCAATTATCAAAGGGGGTTTTGAAGGGACAGAGTATAGGTGTTACAGCCCACATGTATCTTATAGGGTGGGAACAATTAACTTCTCCATGTACCTTGCAGAATACATGCTCCCCCGTTAAGGGGGTGGGGGACTTCTAAACAATCCACAGTTGTAGGGTGTATAAAGCCAGCCAGTTAGGCACTGGCAAGGCAGACCCAGTTGGGATCTACCGTGTGATGTATATACCAGTGATTGTAAATAAACTAAGTTTTTTTGAACTACTCAGTGTGGACTCCTTTGTGGCCTTATAAAAACAGGGTTAAGATTAGGGGGCAAATAATAACATCAATTAGATTTGCAGATGATAAAGCACCTGTAGAAAGCACAAATGGATTATAAGAACTAATAGGTTGACCAGTAATAGCTGGCATGATCTTTGGAATGAAAGTGAACGTTTGCCAAACAAAAGTGATATCTATCTCAAAATCACCAAGATATATTTATTATTACTGCCATACGTTTAAGCCTATGAGCAGGATGTTTCAATCCTCTGCTCATGTGTTTGCACAGTAAGAAGTCTTACAACACCAGGTTAAAGTTCAACAGGTTTGTGTCGAATCACTAACTTTCGCAGGACAGCTCCTTCCTCAGGTGAATGAAGAGGTGGGTTCCAGAAACATATATATCGACTAAGTCAAAGATGCTAGATGATACTTTGAATGCGAGTCTTTGCAGGTAATTAAGTCTTTACAGGTCCAGATGGAGCAACTGGCGAGAGAGATAATCACAGGTTAAAGAGGTGTGACTTGTCTCAAGCCAGGACAGTTGATAGGATTTCGCAAGCCCAGGCCAGGTGGTGGGATGTGAATGTAATGCGACATGAATCCAAGGTCCCGGTTGAGATCGTACTCATGTATGCGGAACTTGGCTAGAAGTTTCTACTCGCCGATTCTGCGTTGTCGCATGTCCTGATGGCCGCCTTGGAGAACCTCAAAGAGGTTGCAACAAACTACCTAGCCTTTAGAACAGCGACACCACACAATCCTGCCATGGCAATCTCTGTAAGACGTGCCAGATCATCGACATGGGTACCACAATTACCACCCACCAGGTACATGGTACACACTCGTGCGATTCGGCCAATGTTGTCTACCTCATACGCTGCAGGAAAGGATGTCTCGAAGCGTGGTACATTGGCGAGACCATGCAGACACTGCGACAACGGATGAACGGACATTGCGCGACAATCGCCAGGCAGGAATGTTCCCTTCCAGTCGGGGAACACGTCAGCAGTCAAGGGCATTCAGCCTCTGATCTTCGGGTAAGCGTTCTCCACCCAATGGTGGGAGACGTTCAGGGATGGGGGAAAGCCTGGCAGGCCACCCTTCTCAGTCTCGGGCAGGGAGGAGTGATGCTCCAAATATAGAAACATAGAAAATAGGAACAGGAAAAGGCCATTATGCCCTTTGAGCCTGCTCTGCCATTCACAATGATCATGACTGGTCATCCAACTCAGTAACCTGTTCCCACTTTCCCCATAGCCTTTGTCCCCTTTAGTCCCAAGAGCTATATTTAACTCCTTGTGTTTTGTCATCAACTATTTTCTGTGGTAGAGAATGCCACATGCTCACCAGTCTCTTGGTGAAGAAATTTCTCCTCATCTAAGTCCTAAATGGTTTACCCAGTATTCTTAGACTGTGACCCATGGTGCTGGGAACATCATTGGGACCACCCTTCTTGCATTTACCCCGTCCAGTCATGGGCCTCTTTCACATCATAGAAACAACCCAAGATCTATGCCCATGGATGCTCCCTCCTCTGCATCTTGATGGTCTGGCTATCAAGATGCATAGCCACTCTCCCCAAGGCCCGGGAGGCCTCACATTTCCTCTCCACCATGAGACACCCCCATATTTCCCTGGTTTTGAAATTCAGAACTTCGAATCTGGAGGCTGCTTTGGTCCCAGTCCCGACCAGTGCTTCTGCTTGAATGTCAACCTTTTTTGAGTCATGTGTTTAATTCTTTAATCTGCTTGACCCTATGCCAATTGGCAAGTGGCTCAAGTCATAAACGGACATACAAAATAGAAGCAGAAATAGGTCATTCGACCCCCCCCCCCCAACCCACCCCCCCCTTCTTAAAGTCTAAATAAACCACATCCACCGGGTCTCCCCGGTCAACTCTACTACAATTCAGGATCTTACATACCTCAATCACGCCGACCTTCACTCTTCTAATCTCTATTGGAAACAATCCAGTTTATCCAAACTTTCCTCTTTAGACAACCCACTCATTCCCGGTCCCAAACTAGTCAATTTCCTCTCAATCACTTCAAACACATTTATATCCTTCCTTAAATTAGGAGACCAAAACAGTACTTGCAATGTAACCTCACCAATATATATATTGCTGTATAACTGAAACATAACATCTTTACTTTTATGTTCAATTTCTCTCGTAATAAAGTATAACATCCCATTAACCTTCTTGAATACTTGTTGTACCTGCACACTTTTTTGTGACTCATGCACAAGAACACCTAGATACCTCCGTATTATATATTTGGGGTTGTCATTGTGTTGTTGTGTGATCACTTTCAGAGCCTAGTGTCATGGAAATATCCCTCTAAGAAATATTTTTGTCTTATCACGTAGTTTCAGTGATGTCATTATGTGGGTGGAGCTGGGCTGTGGCTCTGTGAGATTCTACTTTTGTTTTGGGTTGAGAGATGGCTGTGGCTCTGAGTTTTACTTTCGCTTTGAGTTTGAACTGGTTTTGTACTGCACAGGTTGTAAAGAAGGGTTTCTCTACCTTCATTTTAAAAGCTGTTTCCAGACTGCTTGATAACTAAAAAGAAATAATTGCTTTCTGGAAGCTTTGTAGTTGATAAAAATACTTACTGTGTGTGTTTATAAAAATGTTAACTAAATTTGTAGAATAAAGTTTTTTTTGATTAAAAGCTCCTAAGACCTCTATTGAATAACACCTGAATAGCAGGCTCTTGTGCTCATCGTAACCAAAATCAATAAATAGTTGGAGGTCAGGTGAAATCCATGATATGCTTTGGAGTTTTCTAAACCCTGACCCACAACACTAATCACGTGTATAGTTTGTGGGTTCAGCGGCCGATTTGCGGGTTTGCCTCAGTCACGATCAAGCCTTTGTTGAGTTAATGGCGATTCAATAAACCTGCATTTTTATTTGCATTCAACCCCACCTGTACAAAATCATATCCTTTTGCCCTGAGAGCGCAGAAAACAACAGGATAAAAAGAATACTGTGCCCCTTGGAATTCTGCAGCCATTCTCTATTAATGTTGTGTGTTTTATTTTGGACCCGCGCTCCACACTCTCTTTCAGCAAATCATAATCTGCACTTCTTCGTACATGGACCATGACCCTGGACCCTTTCCCTCCCATCCCAAGTGCATTTCCAACCACAGGGCAATGTCCTTAACCATGGCACCGACAGGCATGTTCCTTTTTGTTCTTCCGACTTGAAAAAAAAAAAATTTACAGTCCCCAATTCATTTTTTCCAATTAAGGGTCAATTTAGCGTGGACAATTCACCTACCCAGCACATCTTTGGGTTGTGTGGGTGAAACCCACGCAAACATGGGGAGAATGTGCAGATTCCACATGGACTGTGACCCAGAGCCGGGATCGAACCTGGGACCTTGGCGCCATGAGGCGGCAGTGCTAACCACTGCGCCAGCGTGCTGCCATTTTAATTCTCCTACTTGAATGGCTTTCTGCAGAATTCCAAGCCCTTATCCACAATCTACACGGCACAATCAGGAGTGTGATGGAATGTGGTCCACGTGCCTGAATTAGTGCAGCTCCAACAACACTCAAGAAGCTCGACACCATCGAGGACAAAGCAGCTTGCTTGATTGGCACGCCTTCCACAAAAATTTACTCCCTCCACAACCGACAAACAGTGGCAGCAGTACATCTACAAGATATACTGCAGGTACCCACAAAGACCCCTTAGACAGCACCTTTCAAACCCACAACCAATACCATCTCGAAGCACAAGGACAGCAAACACATGGGACCACCACGACCTGCAAGTTCCCTTCTAAGTCACTCACCATCCTGACTTGGAAACATATCACCATTCTTTCACTGTTGCTGGGTCAGAATTCTCGAACCTCCTCCATAACAGCACTGTGGGTATACTTATACCACATGAACTGCAGCAGTTCAAGAAGGCAGCTCACCACTGCCTTCTCAAGGACAATTAGGGATGGGCAATGGATACTGACTTTATTATCCTTTGTGTGGTGATCCACTGTCATAGGAGATGTAAGGTCGGACCTGCACTACAGGTTTGCCAGTAGCTCCTGCCAGCTGGCTCCGCCCAGCTGGCTCCGCCCAGGAAGAACTGTATAAATATGCATGACCTCCAGTGCCCTGCCATTTCGCCAGCTGCAGCAGGAGGCCACGCATCTGACTGTAATAAAGCCACAGTTGTACCCAACTTTAGTCTTTGTGCAATTGATCATACATCACTTTGAAAGGATAATAAAAGCTGCAGCATTTATGTGGTTGGTCTTGTTGGTTATTCCCTTGAAAGCTCAAAGAGTGATAACATGGGGCTATGATGATTCATCTCCAGCAATCACAAACATGCTGAAAAAAGAGAAATGCTGTAGAAGCTTTTCACCTTGCATTCATCAGGACAGGCAATGCCAAATTGCAAAGGGAACAATAATTTATACCGCATGATAAAAGGGTGCTGATTGGTTGGCAAGTTGACTCTGATTGGTCAAGGTGTTGCCATGGAGAATGCACAAGATAACTACTGTCTCCCCCGCTTTATTTTTCTTACTAATTTTGTGAAAAGTAGGTGTCTGATGTGTCAATCTTCACACCATCAGCCCCAAAGACCTGTCATGGCTAACAGCAGAGTGAAACAAACTGGTTGGACTTACTGGCCTCGGGTCAGTTTCTGAGGGGTGGAATTAACCTTCAATGTGTCAGCAGCCTGGGCTTTTTGTTAAATTGTCTTCAGTGGAAAAGAATGTCAGCCGTGGTGTGAAATAGGGTTGAAAATTTGCTGTCACCTGTTGTGTGATTTTTGCAGAAGACCAATGTAACCTGCTATGTTTCCAGTCCAATCGTTATGTCAATGAGCTGTCCGACTAACTTATTTGAGAATATTTCTGGCAGAGTTTGATATTGCAATTTCCAGTTAAAAAAAAATAATTTATTAATTCTGTAGCAATCTTGCTAACCTGCCAGCGATGTCATTTGGTAGTTGCGTGGGCTCAGCAGATTGTAACTGTGCATTTCTACCCACCTGCAATCTGATTCCTTTTCCAGGACGATGTATCAAACAGTAGCAGATGGTGTGAGTTATTGTGCCAACCGCTCAGTGAGAGGCACCTGGGGAAGAGAGAAACTGCTAGTTTGCTTTCACTAATTATTTAACCATGTACAGATTTCATTAATATTTTGGATGGCATTCATTTTAGAAACATTGCACTCTTGTACCAGGAATGGATTATATGCCTGGTACAAAAGTTGCATAAATGCATTAGCTTTTCCAATGCTCAGGGATTTCTTTTCAACTGTTTCCGCTCAATAATTTGCCATGATAAAAAATGAATCCGCATCCTGTCACTCCCACAACTTTCCTATTTATGGAAAATAACAGCCCTTTAAGAGCAGCTGACTCACCATTTCTTTAATTCCTCAGCCGAGGGTACTTCATAGAATCATAGGATTTATAGTGCAGAAGGAGGCTATTTGGCCCATCGAGTCGGCACCGTCCCTTGGAAAGAGCACTCTACTTAAGCCCACACCTCCAGCCTATCCCCATGATCCAGTAACCCCACCTAATCTTTTTGGACACTGTAGGCATGGCCAATCCACCTAACATGCACGTCATTGGACTGTGGAAACCGGAGCATCCGGAGGAAACCCACGCAGGCACGGGGAGAAAGTGTAAACTCCACACGGACAGTGACCCAAGCCGGAAATCGAACCTGGGACACTTGAGCTGTGAAGCAACAGTGCTAACCACTGTGCTACCATGCCACCCCAGGCCAAACATGCTTTTCTGCGCCTTATTCATGATAAGGGACAAGGATTATATTGTAAATTGCATGTAGTCAGACCATGAACGAGCACATCAGTACCATCTTCCGGGCCTTCCCTGTATTGCTAATAATAGCTGTAAATTTCTGCATTTCCTTAATAATTTCATAAGAGCCAGTTTTCTTTTTTTTAATAAACATTTTAGTGAGGTATTTTTGGTGTAGTAACAACAACAAAATAAGCAATATACATGAAACCATAAACATAGTGCAAAAGCCGTTTACCTTTCGTACAGGTCCCACCCTGATTACCCCCCTACTCTAACCTAAACTACTCCCCCCACCCACCCACCCCCCTCCCCGTCTGCTGACGATTAATTTCCCGCAAAGAAGTCGACGAACGGTTGCTGCCTCCGGGTGAACCCTAACAGTGAACCTCTCAAGGCAAACTTGATTTCCTCCATACAGAGAAAGCTAGCCATGTCTGATAGCCAGGTCTCCGACTTCGGGGCTTTGAGTCCTTCCATGCCAATAGTATCCGTCTCCGGGCTACCAGGGAAGCAAAGGCCGGAACGTCTGCCTTTTTCTCCTCCTGGATTCCTGGATCTTCTGACACCCCGAAAATCGCCACCTCGGGACTCGGTGCCACCCTTGTTTTTAACACCATGGACATGACGTCTGCAAATCCCTGCCAAAATCCCCTCAGCTTTGGACATGTCCAAAACATGTGGACATAGTTCGCTGGTCCTCCCGTGCATTTTGCGCACCTGCACTCCACCCCAAAGAATCTGCTCATCCGGGCCACTGTCATGTGAGCCCAGTGAACAACCTTAAATTGTATCAGGCTGAGCCTGGGACATGTTGCGGACGCAATGACTCTACTCAACACGTCCGCCTATAAACCATCCTCTATATCACCTCCCAGCTCCTCCTCCCACTTTCGCTTCAGCTCCTCGGTCTGCGTCTCCACCGACCCCATAAGCTCCTTATAGATGTCCAAGACACTCCCCTCCCCTACCCACCCTCTGGAAATTACCCTGTCCTGAATCCCCCTCAGCGGTAGGAGCGGGAAGGTTGACATCTGTTTACGAAGGAAGTCCCGCACCTGCAGATACCTGAATTTGTTTCCCTTCGCCAGCCCAAACTTCTCCTCTAACGCCCTCATACTCGGAAAGCTCCCCTCTATTAACACATCCCCCATCCTCTCAATCCCCGCTCTCTGCCATAACTGGAACCCCTCATCCATACTCCCCAGGGCAAACCGGTGATTATCACAAATTGGGGCCCAGACCGATGCTCCCACTGCTCCCACATACCTCCTCCATTGGCCCCAATCTCTCAGGGCTGCCACCACCACTGGACTGGTGGAGTACCGTGCCAGTGGGAGCGGCAGAGGCGCAGTTACCAATGCTCCCAGACTGGTGCCCTTGCAAGAAGCCGCCTCCATACGCACCCTTGCCGACCACCACCCACTTCATGATCATGGCTATATTAGCTGTCCAGTAATAGTTGCTAAAATTTGGCAGCGCCAGCCCGCCCTCTCCCTGACTCTGCTCAAGCATTACCTTCCTTCCCCGCGGGGTCTTGTCCGCCCAGACGAAGCCCGTGATCACCCTGTTGACCCACTTAAAAAAGGACCGCGGAATAAAGATGGGGAGACACTGAAATACAAATAGGAATCTCGGGAGGACCGTCATTTTCACCGTTTGCACTCTCCCAGCCAGAGACAATGGAAGCGCGACCCATCTCCGAAAATAGTCCTTCATTTGGTCCACTAGCCGGGCCAGATTCAATTTATGCAGCCGGTCCCATCCCCGCGCCACTTGGATGCCCAGGTACCTAAAACTTCCCCCTACTGACCTAAACGGCAGCTCTCCCAGTCGCCCCTCCTTTCCCCTCGCCTGGACCACAAATATCTCACTCTTTTCCATATTTAGCTCATACCCCGTAAACTGGCCGAATTCCCCTTGAATCCTCATGATTTCTTCCATCCCCTCTACTGTGTCCGAAACGTACAGAAGCAGATCATCCGCACAGAGCGAAACCCTGTGCTCCACCGCCCCCCCCCCCCCCCCCCCCCCCCCCCCCCACACACACCCCAGGGCCAGTCCCCTCCAGCCCCTTGAGGCTCTCAGAGCAATTGCCAACGGCTCTATAGCCAGCGCAAACAACAGTGGGGTGAGGGAGCATCCCTGTTTCGTCCCCCGGTGCAGGCTAAAATAATCCAAAGATGTCCTATTCATCCGTACACTTGCCACAGGATCCTGATACAATAACCTAACCCAGTCAATAAAGCTCTACCTGAATCCGCACTGTCCCAGTACCTCCCACAGATAATCCCATTCTACCAGATCAAAAGCCTTTTCTGCATCCATTGCGATCACTACTTCACCTCCCTACCTTCCGGCGGCATCATGATCACATTTAACAGCCTTCTTACATTGGCCACCAACTGCCGACCCTTAACAAACCCCATCTGGTCCTCCCCAATAACGTCCAGAACACAATCCTCAATCCTGAGGACAAGATTTTGGCCAGCAACTTGGCATCTACATTCAACAGCGAGATTGGCCTGTAGGACCCACACAGCTCCGGGTTCTTGTCCCGCTTAAGAATCAGCGAAATCATTGCCTGTGACATCGTCGGGGGCAGCACCCCTCTTTCCCTTACCTCATTGAACATCCTCAACAATACCGGCCCCAATATCCCCGAGAACGTTTTATAAAACTCCACTGGGTACCCGTCCGGACCCGGGGCCTAACCCGCCTGCATGGCCTTCAAGCCCTCGACTACCTCTTCCAGCCCAATTGGGGCCCCCAGCCCATTTACCCACTCCCCGTCCACCGTTGGTAAATTCAGCCCCTCCAAGAACCGCCTCATCCCCTCCGGCACCGTAGGGGGTTCCGACATGTACAGCCTGCCGTAGAAATCCCTAAACACCTTATTCACCACTACTGAATCACCAACCAGGTTCCCATCTCCGTCCTTTACTTTCCCTATCTCCCGAGCTGTCTCCCTCTTCCTAAGCTGCTGTGCAAGCATTCTGCTGGCCTTCTCCCCATGTTCATAAATTGCCCCCTTTCCTTTCTCAGCTGCTCCACCACCCTCCCTGTGGTCAGCAAACTAAACTCCACCTGTAACCTCCGCTGTTCCCTTAAAAGCCCTGCCTCTGGGGCCTCCGCATACCTCCAATCAATCTGTAATATCTTCTTTACCAGTTGGTCCGTCACCGCCCTGTCAACCTTCTTACTGTGAGACCGGATCGAGATCAGCTCCCCCTGACCACCGCCTTCAGTGCTTCCCAAACCACCGCTGCCGAAGTTTCCCCCATGTCATTGACCTGCAGGTAGCTCTGAATGCATTCCCTCAACCGCTCGCACACCCCTTCATCCGCCAAAAGTCCCACATTCAACCTCTAATGCGGGCGCTGGTTAACGTCTTTGCTAACTTGCAGGTCAACCCAGTGCGGAGCATGGTCTGAGATTGTAATCGCCAAATACCCAGTGTCCACTACCCCAGCCAGCAAGGCCCTGCTCAAAATAAAGAAATCAATCCGGGAGTGCACTTTATGCACGTATGAGTAGAAGGAGAACTCCTTCACCCTCGGCTTCTCAAATCTCCATGGATCCACCCCCCCCCCATCAGCTCCATGAACCCTCTTAGTTCCTTTGCCATTGCTGGCACCCTGCCTATTTTCGAGCTTGACTGGTCCAAGCTAGGGTCCATAACTGTGTTGAAGTCCCCTCCCATGACCAACCTGTGCGAGTCCAGGTCCGGTATTTTTCCAAGTATCCTCTTTATAAACTCTACATCATCCCAATTTGACGCATATACATGAACTAATACCACTTGTACCCCCTCCAGCTTCCCACTGACCATAATATACCGACCTCCCACGTCCGAGACTATTCTACCCGTCTCAAACACCACCCGCTTATTGATCAGGATTGCGACCCCTCTAGTCTTTGAATCTAGTCCCAAGTGAAACACCTGGCTGACCCAGTCTTTCCTCAGTCTAACCTGGTCCATTACCTTCAGGTGCGTCTCCTGCAACATTACCATGTCCGCCTTCAATCCCCTACGATGCGCGAACACACGTGCCCTTTTGACCGGCCCATTTAACCCTCGAGCATTCCAGGTGATCAGCCTAGTTGTGGGGCTCATTGCACCCCCCTCCACCGATCAGCCATCCTCTTTTTTAGGCCCTCCTCCAGTCCATGCTCCGCGCCTCCACCGGTCAATCCCCAGGCAGTCCGCGCCCCCGACCTCCTCTCTGTCCTTCAGCCCAAGTCCCTCCCTCATCAGCAGAATATCCCCCCCCCCTCCCCCCCCTCCCCCAGCAACAACACCCTGTAACCCAATCCCTTTCCTAAACCAACCATATGCACACCCCCCACTGCGCTTAAGAGAGCTAGCTCACCCAGATAGCTTGGTGGCCCCCATCCCCGGTGCCAGACAGTCTCCCACCTATTGTTCCCCCCCCCCCCCCCCCCCCCCCACTCATACAAACAAACTCCAACATCAAACAATCCCCACACAATTGCCCAACAGAAAAACACCAAGATCAAAACAAGCACCCCTCCATCCCCCAACAGTGCAAATGAAAACCTTAACTCACCTCAGCTCTACTGCTGGTTCCAAATCAATGCAAACGGCATCACAAACATCTTCCATAAAACGTAAAACTTTTCACAAAAACAGAGAAACTAAAACAAAAAACAAAAACATGAACGTTGCAGCCAATTTCAAAAAGTTCTCAGTCCACCACCAGCCCTTTCTTTTTCGCAAAGTCCAACGTGTCTTCAGGCGACTCAAAGTAAAAGTGCTGATCCTCATGCGTGACCCAGAGACGGGCTGGTTATAACAGTCCAAACTTCATGTTTTTCTTGAAAAAGATCGACCTGATCTGGTTGAAGCCTGCTCTCCTCCTGGCCACCTCCACGTTCAGGTCTTGGTAAACCTGCAGGATGTTATTGTCCCACTTACAGCTCCGTGTCTGCTTGGCCCACTGCAAAATACGCTCCTTATCCGAGAACTTGTGGAATCTCACCACCATAGCACTCAGGGGGTCTCCCATTCGCGGCTTCCTCGCGAGTGCTCCGTGATCCCTATCCACCTCCAAGGGCCGGCGAATGCCCCATCACCCAGCAGCTTCTCAAACATGTCTGCGATGTATGCCCCAGCGTCCGTTCCTTCGGTCCCCTCCGGGAGCCCGACAATTCTTAGGTACTGCCGGCGGGACCTGTTCTCTAGGTCCTCTGCCTTCTCCAGAAGGTTCTTCTGCTGGTTCCTCAGCATCCCCACCTCCAGCTCCACCACAGTCTGGTGCTCCTCCTGCTCAGCCAGCGCCTTCTCCACCTTCTGGATCGCCTGATTCTGGGCGTCCAACCTGAGCTCCAACCGCTCAATCGACGCTTTTATCGGGTCCAAGCAGTCCCGTTTCTGCAAAGTCTGAATGACATGCATCAGTTGCTCCATAGACTGCTGGGTCGACAAGCCAGCGGTCCGACCCTCCGTCATGCTGTCTCCTTTTGGAACTACAGCCCAAATCCTCTCTATTTTTTTGTTTCTGCCCTTACGAACACTTCTAGTCCTTTTCTCCATGCACCAAAGTGGGAATTCAGTAGACAATTGCCACTATCATCCGTTTTACAATTCAAGTCCATTGGAAAATCAGGGGAAAAGGTTCAACCAGAGCGGAAGTCACCAAATGTGCGACTTGTCATGATATTCAAGTGAACATCACAGCACATACACACATACATAATGATAGACAGAGCAACGGACAAATTAGCACACATAACACGACAGCCAATCACAGACAAGAGCATACACAGTACAAAACAAGAAACACGACACTTCCTGGGCAGTCCATTAGGAGACGGCACAGGGCAAGGACCTCAAAGCCAGACACTCACACAGTCACCACGTGCTGAGTACCAAGTTTGTTATATAAATAGTTTAAAGGAATAAAACTGCGTTGTACCAATCGCAACCGTGTTGGTTCGTCTGTATCTCAGAGCACCCAACACTTCATGACTTACTCCTTCATAGCGGCCGCTGGAAGTCCCCAAGAGCTGGTTTTCTATTTATTTCATTTATTTTGAGTGGTGTAATGATATACAATGCAAAAAGCTTCAAAGTACAAACTATAACACAAAATGCGACAGGGGAGAGTAGTACAGAGTTTACCCCTCCATGTATATGCAGTGATTTGTCAGAAAAATTTGCAATCATCAGCCTACAATGACCTGTTGTTGCCACATGCAGTTACCTTACTTGCAGCAATGATCAACATGGACACCAAGCAACTCAATTCCTCGCTAATATGCAATAACAAAAATGCCTAACCATCATAGACTGTGCTCGTCATATCACCCATACCACAACTGTACATGCAACCCTTAAGCTAACAGCAGTTAGCGTACGTTGTAAATCCCTATCAGGACTAATCTTTGCAAAGCAACTACCAAAAGCATTTTGTGTGTGAGACCTTGTCAATTGCTTTAAAGTATCTGATTTGAGTAATATCTGAATGTGGCAGCAAAGGTTAGAGCATTAAAAATGAATAGCACTGGAAGATCATGCTTGGGTTTAATGGAATAACGTAGAAGCTCAGGTAATTCCCTGCATCGGGCAACAAACAAATCTTGATATCTTTTTCAGTTGAATCATATGGTGCAACATTGCTGTATGGAATAAACCACTTACATGTGACAAGACAACATAATGCATCTCAGCATTGCGATGAAATGGATGAAATGTTTGCAACTCACTTTTCTATTTCAGTGTCATTTTAAGGTCAATCTTACAATCATGCCCCAATTCTGTGTTGTTGCATGCTTATAAAAGCCATGTCCTTAATCTTCATTTCAATTGTCTTTGCTGGAGTCTATGACTATTGCATTGGAAAATATCAGTGGCAATCTTTCAGTTACCTGACAAAGGCAGAAATGATACTGTGAAGTCAATACATAATGGACAAGAAACAAAGCTTACACAGAAACTCCAAGACAGATGAGTGCAATTGTCTGAGCATGTTACAAGCATGGATACAACGAGAATATATTTCAGGGCCTTGCACACAGAGGTACATGGGACAAGAAGGTGAGGAAGGCTGTTGCTAAATGTTGCTCCCTTTCGTTGGCTCTGAATATGGCGGTCAATATGGTCACCTTCCTTAATTCTAATTACGTTTGCTCTAGAGTCGGCAGGTATCATTCGATTCCCCCACAAGGTTCAAACCGAATACTGATCAAAGACTCGATGCACCAGTTAGTTAGTTCAAAGTCAAATGATTATTTATTTACATACACAGTTAAATATACTCATGCACAAAACTCTACAGACTAATCTATCACGACTGCTAAAGCCTATACTTAGCTTCGGGCGTCCATTCAGTCAGAGGAACAATGGCCGTTGTTCGGTTCTGAGGCTGCTGGGGTGGAACTGGTACGGGATAACAGCTAAGGTCGTCTGTCTGGTAGCGTGCTTTGACCTTGGACTTACTTGCTTCTGCTGCAGCTGGTGGACAGGTCTCTCTTTGGTGAGAGCCGGGTCCAAGAGAACAATTCTCTCTTGGGGGATCCTTCTTATACCCAAAGGGGCTTCGAGCTCTTTTGGGCGGGCCTTGAACTTGGCCCCAATCAATTGGGCCATTTCTTGATCATTCATATTGGTCTCATCCAATAAAGGGGTGGGTGCCCTGATGGCTAGGCATGTCCTAGGTGGCCGTTGACCTGCTTTGTTTCGGTCTCCTCTGGCGCCGGGCTGTCTGCCTTAGTATTGGTTACTCAAATATTACTCTTTTGTTCCCAGAGATGGGCCATTAGTATGCTAATGGGCATGCAGTTTTGGTCTTGTCTGGGAGCTGCACCTCCAATATGCAGACAAACTCTGAACCTGCTTGTTTTCTCAGTATTGTCCATTTTCATTGCAATCTTTGCAAAGTGTCCATTTTTAATCGGGAAGTGGCCATCGCAGTTGGTTACAATCCCTCCTTGTGATCCTCAACGTGAAGCGTGAAGGATCACATTACCCCGTCGTCTTCATTTTCTGACCAAGCTGGGCACCCCTAAGCATTTCACGGGCTCTACACTGCCCTATCCTATGAATCGCAATTTTACCTAAAATAATTTTACATACATACATCATTATAAAACTCTACAGGGCGCTATGACATTCAGGCATGCATTATAAAATAAAAAAACTGGTATCTCTAACTATCCTCAATAAACTATCCTCACTCAAACAATCAACAATAATCTACAACACATTAATCTGTACCAATAGCAGCAACACAAGTTTCTCTGGCTTGGCAATCAAGCACAGAGGTTTACATTTCTTTACTGAACGAACAAAACACACACAAAAAATGGATTTCCTTCTGCTGTGGCCCTGCGGTGTGTGGTTACAGGGTTCATGGGGGTGTGTTCTGCCTGTTCAGTCGGGTGTTGGGGTGCTTTCCTCATCTGGGGTTTTTCTTGCATACATGTCGTCCCATGTACGTATCTGTGGGCAGTTTCATTTAACTCCTGCCAATCGGGGCCGCTTTCCTGATCTAACTTGGGTCCAAATGTACTTTGAAACCCATTCTGGACAGAAAGCTGAGATTGCAATTCTGCAATTTGCTTCCGGCACTTTGCGTGATCTTCCGAGCTCTGCCTTTGTACCGTCATGGAAGTGTGGAGCACTCGTAGGGCTGCTTTTAAATCATTGCACTGTTTCTGCAATTGATCTACCTGTTTCTCGGTTTCTTGTCTTACCAAGACCACGCGTTGCGTGTCCTGGTAGGCCTTATCTTACTGGGTCTGAAAACTACTCAAATGGGCGAGACAAGACTGGTGTGCCCGCTTGGCATCATCCACCTCTCTGTCCCTCGCTGCTAACTGTTCTCTTAACTCCTTATTCTCTTTCTCAAATTCGCTCACATCTCCCTCATTATTTCTGTCTCTCTCCTCAATCTCTCTATGGAGCGTCCTAATGATCTCCTCTGTGCCTCGCAATTGTGCCAAGCAGGACACGATTGCCATCAGCTTGCGAGCTTTTCCCAAGCTTTTCTTATGAATCTCTGACAGGTTCTCCCACCAAGTATGTCCTATACTCCCCGGACCTGTTTCGTCATTGGCGCAGAATTCACTCCAAAGGGGCCATCCTTTCCCTTTGAGATATTTTCTGATCTCTTCTTCCCATACGGGACACTGTCCTACTCGTCTGGTCGCTGCGACCTCGAATTCCTGGGGGTTCATAAGGCGTTCCATTGCCTTCATTGCCATTTTCTCTCTACCTCTGTGTTCTCTACGGAATTTGGAACAGGGGGTGATAAAGTGGTAATGCAAACAAATAGCTTACGCTATTTTTCGGCCTACAAAACTCCCGACAGTTTACGCAACAAAATCTCTCAGGTTTACCTTATATCCCTGTTAGTACGCATGCATTAACACACTTCCGAATCTTGGAGGTTTGATCAGTATCATTCTCACACTTGTGGTTTTTCTATTTCCAATTGGATTCCAATTCAAATTTGGGTTCTCTCGGAAGGACTCGGTCACTTCTATGTCGAGTCCCACCAGAGTCGCAAGTAAATGTTGCTAAATGTTGCTCTCTTTCATTGGCGCTGAATATGGGGGTCAATATGGTCGCCTTCCTTAATTCTAATTACGTTTGCTCTAGAATCGGCAGGTATCTTTTGATACCGCCACAAGGTTCAAACCGAATACTGATCAAAGACTCAATACACTAGTTAGTTAGTTCAAAGTCAAATGCTTATTTATTTACACGCACACTTAAATATACTCATGCACGAAACTCTACAGACTAATCTACCACGACTGCTAAAGCCTATACTTAGCTTCGGACTCCCACTCAGTCAGAGGAAAAATGGCCGTTGTTCGGTTCTGAGGCTGCTGGGATGGAACTGGTATGGGATAACAGCTAAGGTCGCCTGTCTGGTAGCGAGTGTTGATCTTGGACTTACTTGCTTCTGGTGCAGCTGGTGGACGGGTCTCTCCGCTGTGAGAGCCAAGTCCAAGAGAATGATTCTCTCTTGGGGGCTCCTTCTTTTACCCAAAGGGGCTTCGCACTCTTTTGGGCGGGCCTTGAACTTGGCCCCAATTAATTGGGCCATTTCTTGATCATTCATATTGATCTCATCCAATAAAGGGGTGGGTGCCCTGATGGCTGGGCGCGTCCTGTGTGGCCGTTGGCCTCCTTTGTTTTCGGTCTCCTCTTGTGCCGGGGTGTCTGCCTTAGTATCGGTTACTCAAATGTTACTTTTTAGTTCCCGGAGATGGACCATTAGTATGCGAATGGGCCTGCAGTTTTGGTCTTGACTGGGAGCTCTGGCTCCAATATGCAGACAAACTCTGAACCTGCTTGTTTTCTCAGTATTGTCTATTTTCCCTGCAATCTTTGCAAAGTGTCCATTTTGTAATCGGGAAGTGGTCATCCCAGATGGCTACAAGACCCAGGAAGCACCGGATAATTTCAAGAGTGACTTGTCACAGAAAGAGATTCTGGGAACTGAAGTGGCTCGGCTAAGTTCTAAACCAACAAAACAGGAATTAATTAATTTGGCCAGATCACTGCTGTTTGAACAGGAATTTAATAATTGTATTTGTGCTCTTAGTTGCAATATAAAATACTGCTCTTTCAAATTTCCTCCCAGGGACAAACTTTGCTTCCATACTATTAATTCCAGGGTAAGTTTCACTTCCAGTTTTTACATCAAAACGAGCAGTCACAAAAAGAATGTACGAGTGAGATCTTCTGGCTGTTCACGCTGGCATGATGGGTTGGATTCAATGGAAAATCCCATTGACAGTGGCGGGACCACAAGATCCTGCTGCCAGCCAACGGTGGACCGGCTTCCAATGCCGAGAAACACATTGCAGGGAGACCAGAGAATCTCGCCCATAATATCCTTTTGTGTATTCCTATCTCTCTGCTCTTGAAACATATTTCTGTGAATCACTGGTATTATTGGAGATAATAATTTTCAGACGTTGTTATGAATGAGTTAGTAAATGTAGAAGAACTCCTCAATATTCCCAACATGCATGTCAATATTAAGAATCGAACTATAGGGTCAATAATCCACTTTGGAGTGTACAATGGCACCAAAGGGAAAGATTTTCCTCTTATAACATGTAAGGAAAATCTGACAAGCTGTATTATGCATGTGTAATCCACTAAACCCGATTTTTTTCTGTGTATTGCACCCAGCTAATCCTTTACATTCAAGTACAACCAAAATAATATCTACCTTATATTATCCAGTACCCTTTTGCAAGTCACTATGACTATTATACTGGGGGTTGCTTTTAAAGTGCCCCATTTATTTGTTTTAAATGGCAGAAGGTAAAAAGAATGAGAGAGATGAGCAGATGCTACGTACACCTAATATGATGCCATCAACTATACTTGCAGGTCACAGGAGTGGCACTGTCGGTTGTGAACAAGGCCAACAGTTCACAGCAGGTTACCGCTGTATCAGTCAGCATAGCCTGCACTTTTCTCTTTCCACTTCCAGTTCAGGTCAGGAGTGATATCCAAACATTGGAGAGAAGACAGCGAAGAGCAACCACATTTCCAACTGGAGTTATGGAGAGAAGTTACAGGAGTTGGAAATATCTACAGTGGAGTGATTTGGGTCTTATTGAAGTATTCAAGAGCTTAAATATTAACCACAAATTATATCTCACTCTCTTCAACATAGTTTTGGGATTCTACATCAAGAAAGCTTGGCTGAAACATGGAAAAGGGATGGTGAAAAGACAGTTTAAATTTCAACACATTTTTCAGAGGGTGGCAAATGCACAGACCGACTGTGAAGGAACGCAGCTGGAGGTGATTCTATGAGCCAATTCAAAACACCATTTCATTACTGGAGTAAACAATGATATTGTAATATGATATTTTTTAGATGGGGGGGATGAGACAGATGGACTGTGGTGAGTTTTTCTGGTTGAATACGTGGTTACGTATCAACAAAGGAGATGGGGAATATGACAAAGCTGTGCAATTTCACTGTTGTTCTGTATTTTAAAAAGTAAAGGGATAGCAAGTTGCTTATCTCAAATCAACAGCAATAGTATAAATGTAACATCAGTGAAATAAGCAGGGGAACTTTCAACTTAATGTCTTCTGGGCATGAGTCCAGAGCTGCAATTCATTTAGAAACTCAGTCAGAGGCCCCCAAATGATTGTCTGTTGCTAGAAATAGAAGTGTTTCCTCGATGTATCTGGATTGTGGCAGAGTTGAAGCAGAATAAAAGGAAATTCTACCTTTGCTATACAATCTAGTCAACATTTGATATTAACATTGGGTATGAAATACGATAAAATTGTATGCTTCCTTTGCATCTTGATGGACATAGCTTCTAAGAAAGAATTGTGAGAAATGAACAAGATCCTGATTCAACAAGGATGAGGAGGATACAGGTTTGTCACAGGACTACTTCGGCATTAAACATGGGCTGCACAAATTCAACGATGAAGACAGGAGCAGGATGATTTGCTTGGTTTTAGCTTGTTCTGTGCTCCATATATGCTTATTCCAGCATTGCTTAAAGGAACTAACTCGGCACTGAATGTAAAAACTACTCATGGCTGTACACATATTAGCCGTCATTGAGACAATTTAATTAAAATGTGTATATTCTCTCCATGCAAGCAGCTTTAATGAACAATATGTAGCTCTAATAAACAGTGGATTTTGCAAAACTGTGCGTATTTTCATGCTGTGCAATGAAAATTGGAACTGTTTGTTCTATGTGAATGCATTTACTTATTATATTTGCACAACAAACATTCACAGAATGTGTAGATAATAGTCAGTGGCAAACTGAACAAAAGTATTTCACATGACATATAGCGCTCCATACAATTCTTTGATTTAGAATGATGAACTACACCAATTCACGAATGATAAAAACAGTTGTACTTTCCACAAATTAACTAAAAATAGCATAATTTCAAAACAACTCATCGGGACTTAATCTAACGAGGATACATTCTGCAACACTATTTTGCCACAATTTACTTGATCCATTTTCATTTCAATTGCTATTAGTATGCATTTGCTCAGCTGGTGTTGTCCCCAGATTTCTGGCCCATTGTCAGATCTCCTGCTGCACTGACAAAATTCATGGGCGAGGTTCTCCGCCGGCGGGATTCTCCATTTTGTCGGCACCCTGGGGTTTCCCAACGGCGTGGGGCTGCCACACAATGGGAAACCCCATTGACCGGCCGGCGTAACGGAAAATCCCGCCGTCTGGTCGGGGCAGAAATGTGGCGCGGAGAATCCAGCTGCAGGTTTCTTGGGTAGTCCACAAGTATGGGCATTGGGTCAGTGAGTCGGAAGTATGCAAAGAAGGAAAATGTGACCTGAGTCATTGTGTAAGATGATTTAATTCTCGTGGTGCCTTTTTCAACTTCAATACGCTCTCTTCACCTCACATGCATTCGGTAAAAATAAGGATCCCATGATGGCAACAGTCAAGTATGCACAGCGACATGCTAAGATTGCACAACTTCAGTCTGAGCTTCCATTGCAGCACTCAGATGCTGTGTGATTTCTTCTTGTGCTGCAGCATAAGTTGAGACATTGGGATGGATTCTCTGATTTGCGGAATAAGTGCTGACGCCAGTGTGGGAAGAGTGGTGGTTTACGCTGGAAAGCACGGTGCAAAAGCTGCACCGATCCTTCGTCCAGTGATGGGCTAGCAGCCACGCAGCCTAAATCCCCTGGCTTTACCTGCGGATAGGGCTGCAGAATGGTGGGACCGTGGCCGTGCATGTGCACAGTGGCTGCCTGTGGCGGCCATGCTGTGCAACATTGTGCCGGCTGTGAGCGGACCCGGCCTGCCACATACTGTTCCCCAGTAACCCCCCTCGCCACCTCCAGACCATCCCCCACCAGTGCCCCCAGCCCCTGCCAAACCCCCCTGCCCCATGGAATGCCCCCCCCCCCCCCCCGCCGCGCCCCCCCCCCCCCCCGCCGACTGTGGCGGCGCTGGACTCAGTCGGCACTGAATTTCCAGTCATAAAATGACACCCTTCCCACGTCGGCGTCAGGACATGGTCTGAAAATGGGAGAATACAGCGCATGGTGTGCCTTTGTATGATGTTTCTGGAGGCAACTTGTCAATGAAGAATAGAGGATAGACCCTTGGGGAATAGTCTGAGGTGATGGTGCTGGAGGAGGAACAGAAGCCATTGCAAATGATTCCCTGGCAACGATTAGGAATCAGGCACGAGCAGTCACACTCAACTCGATGACAATGAAGAGGTGTTGAAGAAGGATGACGTGGTCAACCGTGTCCAAGGCTGCAGGCGTTGCTGGTAAACAAAGCACAAGGGGTAGCACCACAGTGCATTATAATGAATCCTGTACCCTTGCTTTCACATAATTAACAATATGATGTTGAACAGTTTCAAGTTTTGATATTGTTTGGCAAATAAGATTGGAAAGTAGGCACAGACAAGCTTTATTCTGTTTGACGAAATGGCCATGTGCAAGTCTGAAAACACGAAGAAGCATAATGCTCATCAACATCTGTCACTTCAGATATGAGATCAAGCGTGTCTGGCTTGTCTTTCCTAATGTTTTGGCTTTATTACTGATCCTTTTCAGTAAGTATCCATAAGGCAATTTTAATAACAATATTGTGAATCTAGAACACGGTTGTTTTGTCAATTTAATCAGATTATATTGTAAGTAAGAACAAAAGCAAATATGAATCTCTGTTCCACCATGTCAAAGTCATCTACTATGATATTTCTATCTCACAAATGATGATTTTGTGTGTACTTTCTTGAAGTTACTCTGTACAGGCAACAGCAGCAATGTTTGGAGTGCGAGGGCAATCCACTCCTCCCAATAATTAATTCTACATTCTGTTTTCCTTCTCGCATAGTGGAGTCATCCTTAATCCCATCAATATCTGTGCACTCATTGAGCATTCAATTTCATAACTCATTTCTTGTGGGCACACAGATTCTGTATGTTCAGGAAGCAATATTTATGAAGTAAGACGTAATCTGCATGTGTTGGAAATGTGGTGAAAATGCATTCAATGGTGCTGTGTAGTTGGGGAATGCCATTAAACTCAATATACTGACTTTGTCTTGCTAGCTGCCTCTGCATTCCAGTGTCGAACATCATTCGGCAAAATGATAAAAGTGTCTAGCTATTACTTCTGACGGGGCAATTGTGCACTGATCCTTCAGATGTCTCCTGTCAGCAGCTATGCCACAATCTTTTTGTCCAGTGGTCACTTCCCCTGGCAGCGTGATCCAGTTGTTGAAACATCTGTTGGGTTCCAAGGATCTGACATGTCAGTAATGAAGGTCTGCCACCTATGTCCTTGAATTCTTGCCTTGTGGTATCCTGTTTTCCCAGTTTATTTGCCTCCTGTCCTCTGGCAAATGGAGAATTAGTACTGCCATCATCATAGAATTTACAGTGCAGAAGGAGGCCATTCGGCCCATCGAGTCTGCACCGGCTCTTGGAAAGAGCACCCTACCCAAGGTCAACACCTCCACCCTATCCCCACAACCCAGTAACCCCACCCAACACTAAGGGCAATTTTGGACACTAAGGGCAATTTATCATGGCCAATCCACCTAACCTGCACATCTTTGGACTGTGGGAGGAAACCGGAGCACCCGGAGGAAACCCACGCACACACGGGTAGGTATGTACCTCTTCATTCACCTGAGGAAGGAGCAGCGCTCTGAAAGCTAGTGACATCGAAACAAACCTGTTGGACTTTAACCTGGTGTTGTAAGACTTTGTACTGTGCTCAATGGATAAGGCTGTGCACTCAGAGCTCATGGTCAACACAGTGCTCATGCTCCACAGGGGCTCCTCCATGATGGATGCCTGGCATGCAGATCCTCAGGGATCTCAGCCAGATCCCCCCATGACTCAGCATATTCCTTGCTGCCAGCAGTTCACCGACTACCAGCGCAATGGGCACTCCCTCCTTCCGCCATCTGCACCAGCGAGCGTGATGTGCCCTCAACCAACGCACCTGAAATGGTTATGCCCTCTGATGTGTTATCATAGAATTTACATAGAATTTACAGTGCAGAAGGAGGCCATTCGGCCCATCGAGTCTGCACCGGCTCTTGGAAAGAGCACCCTACCCAAGATCCACACCTCCACCCTATACCCATAACCCAGTAACCCCACCCTAGACAAAGGGCAATTTTGGACACTATGGGCAATTTAGCATGGCCAATCCACCTAACCCGCACATCTTTGGACTGTGGGAGGAAACCGGAGCACCCAGAGGAAACCCACGCACACACGGGGAGGATGTGCAGACTCCGCACAGACAGTGACCCAAGCCGGAATCGAACCTGGGACCCTGGAGCTGTGAAGCATTTGTGCTATCCACAATGCTACCGTGCTGCCCTGAAAATCGCTTATTGTCACAAGTAGTCTTCAATGAAGTTACTGTGAAAAGCCCCTAGTCGCCACATTCCGGCGCCTGTTCAGCGAGTCTGGTACAGGAATTGAACCTTGCTGCTGGCCTGTTTGGTCTGCTTTAAAAGCCAGCGATTTAGCCCAGTGTGCTAAACCAGCCCCTTTTTTTTTTAGTATCTTCCCTAATGTTCGGTGCTGAATGAGGGTGTACCAGGGTGTATCTTGCGAGTTATCATATTTCTGTGTCAAAGGAGTGTTGTTGACCTCCTTGCTGGCTCTGGGGGGCGGCTAATGAGGGTTGAAAATAAACACAACTCATTCTACACGGACTTCATTTTCAACAAATGTTGCCCATCGCTATTGGTCTCAGTTTTCTGAGGGATGAGATATCCATTAATCACTTTCACCCTCACCTTGTCACGATTTTGGCCACTGGGCTCGTACCCTTCTCAGAGACTCTTCCTCTGCATGCCAGCTTAAAACTTCATGGAAGGTTGCCATTGGAAAAGACACCCACCGCGTGACCGTTCCCACTGAGCCCACTGGCCCGATGTGGCCACGATTTACAATGGCTACCAATTACGTGGCCAGCCAGTGTAATTTTGCAGTCCTCAATTGATTTCAGGCGGGATCGGGAATCACAGCTGCTTCTGGTTCTGCCTGTAGAGTGCGCACGTCACATGTGAAATTCAGTCCTGCAAGTTATCTCTTGTCATGTTCACAAGTCTAGCTGCTTTGAGTGGTACTTTTCATAGATTATCATAGAATTTACAGTGCAGAAGGAATCCATTCGGCCCATCGAGTCTGCACAAGCTCTTGGAAAGAGCACCCCATCCAAGGTCAACACCTCCACCCCATCCCCATAACCCAGTAACCCCACCCAACCCCACCCAACACTAAGGGCAATTTTGGACACTAAGGGCAATTTATCATGGCCAATCCACCTAACCTGCACATCTTTGGACTGTGGGAGGAAACCGGAGCACCCGGAGGAAACCCACGCACACACGGGGATGATCTGCAGACTCCGCACAGACAGTGACCCAAGCCGGAATCGAATCTGGGACCCTGGAGCTGTGAAGCAATTGTGCTATCCACAAGGCTACCGTGCTGCCCACATCACCTTCAATTGTGAAAATTGAATGAGATGTGCAAATCAAGTAACTTGTTTAATAAGCAAATGAAAAAGCATTAACATTGAGTCTGTGCAATAATCTATTGAGCTAATGAGAGCACCTTCAGGAATAAAGGGAAAAATGCTGGTGCCAGCTCCATAAAGCACAAAGTGTTTGCAACTTTGCACAAAATTAACACCTAAGCAGATTTGAACATAAAACAAATTAATCCCCCTAATGTGTACCTCATGAAAAAGACCATAACATTGTTTGTAATGCACAAATATATGACTGCTTTCATTTGTGATCAAGTGAATTTGCGAGTCGCAATTTAGACTATATTTGCACACGTAGTTATTTTTTCACTTTCTTGATGGGTCTTAATAACAATTCTTTATAGTGTTGAACATCTAAAGATTCGTAATAGGGCTGCTGTAAAACAATCCCCAATATCAGCAGGACATTTAACTGATTTTTTTACAAGCCTGAAGTTTGTGCTTTTCTAACCATGTACTGCTAACTCATTTTCCATCACTTAATGATTTCTAACCTATTCAAAGGAATAACAAAAAGAGAATAAAGAATATTCACAGCATATTGGGAGATAGTTTTTATGATATATGCAACAAAATAATTGACCCATTTACAAACAACAAAGTGCACAGATAGAATTCCCTCCCACCTGGAAGAAATTTCATGGTGGGGCGGACAGGGTCTCGTGGGGGTGGAGACATTATCTTGCCTAAAATTGGGGGCGGGATTCTCCACTGCCGCACCGAGGTGCCCACGCCATCGTGAACGCCGTTGAGGTTCACGACGGCGTGAAACGGCCCCGATCCCGATCGATTCAGGCCCCGACAATGGGCTAGGATCGGGGCCGCGTCATCTACACGCGCCAGGCTTTGTCGCCGCGTAAAGGCGGTGCCGGATAGATGACGCGGTCGGCGCCGCATAACTGGCGTCACCCGCGCATACGCGGGTTGGCCGGCGCCAACCCGCGCATGCGTGGATGCCGTGCTCTCTGAGTCCGCCCCGCAAGAAGATGGCGGACGGATCTTGCTGGGCCGCGGAAGGAAGGAGGTCCTCCTTCAGAGAGGATGGCCCGACGATCGGTGGGCACCGATCGTGGGCCATGCCACATTTGAGGTACCCCCCGGTGCAGGATCCCACCTCCCCCCACCGCAGGCCACCCCTCCAGCGTTCCCATGCTGTTCCCGACGGCAGCGACCAGGTGTGGACGGTGCCAGGGGGAACCCGCCGTTTTGGCCTGGCCGCTCGGCCCATCCGGGCCTGAGAATAGCGGGGGTGCCGGAGAATCGCCATTTTGGGTGTCTCCGGCGATTCTCCGGCCTGCCGCCCGCGGAACTCGACGGGGCCGTTCCCACCGCTTGGGAGAATCGCGGGAGGGCGTCGGACCGGCGTCCCGGGAAATTTTGGCGGCCTAGGCGATTCTCCCAACCGGCGCGGGAGTGGAGAATCTTGCCCAAGGCCTCTGATCCTCCCTCTCCAGCCCCCTGACCTATCCCCTGGGATATCAGTCATCATCTTGAAGACCCCGCCCACCAAGGGTCTACTATCCTCCTCGGGATCCCGACCACTCATCGGGCTTCCATCTCCCAACACTTATTTCCAAGCATATTGCTGCAGTACCTCTACGGCCATTTATTGCAATGCTCTGCCTGGAGGGACTGGAGAGCTGCCGGCCAATCTGATTGGCCAACAGCTCTCCAAGGTGGGACCTACTCTCAGTGATGGACCAAAGTCCTGCCTGCTGCAAATCAATACTTGCTGGAGTGCAAAATGGCTGCAGGCTTGTCAGAGTCTGCGGGATGAGTCCCCACCAACTCTCCAGATGGTGGAGTGGGGTCTCACCATTTGAAAACTTCAGGCCATTGTTTATCAAATTTTTCTGATTGGTTTAAATTATTCTGGTTTGTTGGAATATTTAACAGATGGGAAAAGATGTTAATTCTGAATCTGCAAATGATACAAGCACAACTAATGAAAATTCTAATTTTGTTAAAACCAGCTTTTCTTTGTTTCAAAATAGCTTTGATTTTATACATTTAGTATAAACAACTAAAGTAACATTCAAAAGATAAGAAATACAAGTGCTCAATTTTGAAAAACGAAATCACCAAACAGTGAAAGAGCGCGAGGAGAGCGGCGGGGACACAGTGAAGAGCGCGAGGAGAGCGGCGGGGACACAGTGAAAGAGCGCGAGGGGAGCGGCGGGGACACAGCATAAAAGAGCGTGAGGAGAGCGGCGGGAACACAGGATAAAAGAGCACGAGGAGAGCGGTGGGGACACAGTGAAAGAGCGCGAGGAGAGCGGCGGGGACACAGTGAAAGAGCGCGAGGAGAGCGGCGGGGACACAGTGAAAGAGCACGAGGAGAGCGGCGGGGACACAGTGAAATAGCACGAGGAGAGCGGCGGGGACACTGTGAAAGAGCGCGAGGAGAGCGGCGGGGACACAGTGAAAGAGCGCGAGGAGAGCGGCAGGGACACTGTGAAAGAGCGTGAGGAGAGCGGCGGGGACACAGTGAAAGAGCGCGAGGAGAGCGGCGGGGACACAGTGAAGAGCGCGAGGAGAGCGGCGGGGACACAGTGAAAGAGCGTGAGGGGAGCGGCGGGGACACAGTATAAAAGAGCGCGGGGAGAGCGTCGGGAACACAGGATAATAGAGCACGAGGAGAGCGGCAGGGACACAGCTGCAGGAGAAGCGGCCTTCAGATTTATGGCGGGAGCAGGTGTCTGTCGGGAAGAAGAAGCGGCCTTCAAATTTTCGGCGGAAGCAGTGGCCAGGGGTCTGTTGGGAAGGTAAGTGTACCTCGTTAAAAAATTTCAAAACTTACCTTGAAGAATGACATCATAGCAAAGCAGTGACCTGATTGGCTGGTAAGGAAAGTGCTCCAATTAGCAGTAGCTGGGAGAAATGTAACTCTTCGTGTGTTGGAAGTATTGTGATTGGTAAGTAAAATCTTTATTCCTTTCACTTATTCATTATTTGATGTTATATTTGTAATCAGTTAAGGTAAAGTTTAAAAATGACAGGAGATCCCAGACCCGTGTTATGCTCCTCATGCTCAATGTGGGAGCTCAGGGACGCGGCCGATGCCCCTGACTCCTTCATGTGCGGGAAGTGTGTCCAGCTGCAGCTCCTGTTAGACCGCATGACGGCGCTCGAGCTGTGGATGGACTCACTTTGGAACATCCGCGATGCTGAGGAAGTCGTGGATAGCACGTTCAGTGAGTTGGTCACACCGCAGATTAGGATTGGTGAGGGGGACAGGGAATGGTGACCAAAAGGCAGAGAAAGAGCCGGAAGACAGTGCAGGTGTCCCCTACGGTCATCTCCCTCCTAAACTGGTATACCATTTTGGATACTGTCGGGGAGATGACTCACCAGGGGAAGGCAGTAGTAGCCAGGTTCATGGCACGTGGCTGGATCTGCTGCACAGAAGGGCGGGCAAAAGACTGGCAGGGCTATAGTCAAAGGGAATTCAATCGTAAGGGGAGTAGACAGGCGTTTCTGTGGTCGAAAACGAGACTCCCGAATGGTATGTTGCCTCCCGGGTGCACGGATCAGGGATGTCTCAGATCGGCTGAAGGACATACTGAAGAGGGAGGGTGAATAGCCAGTTGTCGTGGTGCATATAGGCACCAATGATATAGGTAAAAATCGGGATGAGGTCCTACAATCAGAATTTAGGGAGTTAGGAGATAAGTTAAAAAGTAGGACACAAAGGTAGTAATCTCAGGATTGCTACCAGTGCCACGAGACAGTCAGAGTAGAAATTCAAGAATAGTCAGAATGAATACGTGGCTTGAGAGATAACGCAGGAGGGAAGGGTTCAGATTTTTGGGACATTGGAATCGGTTCTGGGGGCGGTGGGACCATTACAAATCGGATGGTCTACACCTGGGCAGGACTGGAACCAATGTCCTTGGGGGTGCTTTTGTCTACACTGTTGGGGAGGTTTTAAACTAATGTGGCAGGGGGATGGGAACCAGATTAGGAAGTTAGAGGTCAGTAAAGTGGCAGCAACTAAAGCCAGTAAAGGTACGAGATAATAAACACAATGTGACTAACGGGAAGAGTAGACAGGGAAGAGATGATGAACACAAAGGGACAGGTGGTCTGAGGTGCATTTGTTTTAATGCGAGAAGTGTAGCAGGTAAGGCAGATGAACTTAGGGCTTGGATTAGTACCTGGGAATATGATGTTATTGGTATTACTGAGACTTGGTTGAGGGAATGGCAAGACTGGCAACTAAATATCCCAGGGTATAGATGCTTCAGGAGGGATAGAGAGGGAGGTAAAAGGGGTGGAGGAGTTGCATTACTGGTCAGAGATGAATCACAGCTGTGATTAAGGAGGGCATGATGGAGGATTCGAGCACTGAGGCAATATAGATAGAGCTAAGAAATAGGAAGGGTGCAGTAACATTGTTGGGACTTTACTACAGGCCTCCCAAAAGCAAGCGTGAAGTAGAGGTACAAATATGTAGACAGATTATAGAAAAATGTAGGAGCAATAGGGTGGCCGTGATGGGAGATTTTAACTTCCCCAACATTGAATGGGACTCATGTAGTGTTGGAGGCGTAGATGGAGCAGAATTTGTAAGGAGCATCCAGGAGAGTTTTTTAGAGCAGTATGTAAATAGTCCAACTTGAGAAGGGGCCATACTGGACCTGGTATTGGGGAATGATCCCGGCCAGGTGGTTGAAGTTTCAGTCGTTGATTACTTTAGGAATAGCGATCACAATTCCGTAAGTTTTAGAATGCTCATGGACAAAGACGAGAGTGGTCCTAAAGGAAGAGTGCTAAATTGGGGAAGGGCCAAGTATAACAAAATTCGGCAGGAGCTTGGGAATGTGGATTGGGAGCAGCTGTTTAAGGGTAAATCCACATTTGAAATGTGGGAGTCTTTTAAGGAAAGGTTGATTCGAGTGCAGGACAGACATGTCCCTGTGAAAATGAGGGATAGAAATGGCAAGATTAGGGAACCATGGATGACGGGTGGAATTGTGAGACGAGCTAAGATGAAAAAGGGAGCATACATAAGATCTAGGCGACTTAAAACTGATGAAGCTTTGGAGGAATATCGGGAAAGTAGGACAAATCTCAAACGTGCAATAAAGGGGGCTAAAAGGGGTCATGAAATATCTTTGGCTAACAGGGTTAAGGAAAATCCCAAAGTCTTTTATTTGCATATAAGGAGCAAGAGGGTAACCAGAGAAAGGATTGGCCCACTCAAAGCCAAAAGAGGGAATTTATGCGTGGAGTCAGTGGAAATGGGTGAGATTCTTAATGAGTGGGACATGACGGATGTTGAGGCTAGGAATGGATGTTTAAATACTCTAGGTCAAGTCGGCATAAGGAAGGGGGGAGTTTTGGGTATTCTAAAAGGCATTAAGGTGGACAAGTCCCCAGGTCTGGATGGGATCTATCCCAGGTTACTGAGGGAAACGAGGGACGAAATAGTTGGGGCCTTAACAGATATCTTTGCAGCATCCTTGAGCACGGGTGAGGTCCCTGAGGACTGGAGAATTGCTAATGTTGTCCCTTTGTTTAAGAAGGGTAGCAGTGATAATCCAGGGAATTATAGACCTGTGAGCTTGACGTCAGTGGTAGGCAAACTGTTGGGAGAAGATACTGAGGGATAGGATCTATTCACATTTGGAAGAAAATAGACGTATCAGTGATAGGCAGCATGGTTTTGTGCAGGGAAGGACATGTCTTACAAACCTAATAGAATTCTTTGAGGAAGTGACTAAGTTAATTGATGAGGGAAGGGCTGTAGATGTCATATACATGGACTTCAGTAAGGCATTTTATAAAGTTTCCCATGGCAGGTTGACGGAAAAAGTGAAGTTGTATGGGGTTCAGGGTGTACTAGCTAGATGGATAAAGAACTGGCTGTGCAACAGGAGACAGAGAGTAGTGGTGGAAGGGAGTGCCTCAAAATGGAGAAAGATGACGAGTGGTGTTCCACAGGGATCCGTGCTCGGACCACTGTTGTTTGTGATATACATACATGATCTGGACGAAGGTATAGGTGGTCGGATTAGCAAGTTTGCAGATGATACTAAGATTGGTGGAATTGCAGATAGCGAGGAGGACTGACAGAGAATACAGCAAAATATAGATAGATTGGAGACTTGGGCAGAGAAATGGCAGATGGAGTTCAATCCAGGCAAATGCGAGGTGATGCATTTTGGAAGATCTAATTCAAGAGCGGACTATACGGTCAATAGAAGAGTCCTGGGGAAAATTGATGGACAGAGAGATCTGGGAGTTCAGGTCCATTGTACCCTGAAGGTGGCAACGCAGGTCGATAGAGTGGTCAAGAAGACATACAGCATGCTTGCCTTCATCGGACGGGGTATTGAGCACAAGAGTCGGCAGGTCATGTTACAGTTGTATAGAACTTTGGTTACGCCACATTTGGAATACTGCGTGCAGTTCTGGTCGCCACATTACCAGAAGGATGTGGATGCTTTCGAGAGGGTGCAGAGGAGGTTCACCAGGATGTTGCCTGGTATGGAGGGTGCTAGCTATGAAGAAAGGTTGAGTAGATTAGGATTGTTTTCGTTGGAAAGACGGAGGTTGAGGAGGGACCTTATTGAGGTCTACAAAATTATGAGAGGTATGGACAGGGTGGATAGCAACAAGCTTTTTCCAAGAGTGGGGGTGTCAATTACAAGGGGTCATGATTTCAAGGTGAGAGGGGGAAAGTTTAAGGGAGATGTGCGTGGAAAGTTTTTTACGCAGAGGGTGGTGGGTGCCTGGAACGCTTTGCCAGCGGAGGTGGTAGAGGCGGGTACGATAGCATCATTTAAGATGCATCTAGACAGATATATGAACGGGCGGGGAAAAGGGGGAAGTAGATCCTTGGAAAATAGAAAACAGGTTTAGATAAAGGATCTGGATCGGCACAGGCTGGGAGGGCCGAAGGGCCTGTTACTGTGCTGTAATTTTCTATGTTCTTTGTTCTTTGTTATTCCATAAAAATGCTGCTTAATATTGTTTCAAAGGGGTTTCCCTCGTATCTTATATCTTCCCAGGAATTGAAATATTCACAAGGGATTGGGCTTCTTATTTCCTGCTTGCCATTTTAAATAATATTTCTCACTGATGCTCAATTTGGGTTCTGCCAGGGCGGCTCTAGCAATGGCAACAATCGGTGCCCATCCCAGAATTGCCTTTGAGCAATTGATGGCAAACTGCCTTCTTAAACTGTTGTAGTTCATGAACTGTAGGTATACCCAAATATTTTTAGGAAGGGAGGTCCATGATTTTTACCCAGCGACAGAGCAGGAATAGTGTTATTGTTCCAAGTTAGGATGTTTGTGAATTGGAGAGGAACTTGCAGCTGGTGGTGTTCCCATTGTATCTGCTGCCCTTGACCTTTTATATGGTAGAGTTTGCAGATTTGGAAGGACGCTATCCATAGAATCCCTACAGTGCAGAAGGAGGCCATTCAGCCCATCAATCTGCACCAACCCGCCAAAAGAGCACTTCATCCAGCCCACTGCTCCACCCTATCCCCGCAACCCCATCCATTGATCATGACCAATCCACCTAACATGCACATCTTTGGACTGGAGAAGGAAACTCATGCAGACATGGGAATAACATGTAAACTCCAAGAAGTCGCCCAAGGCTGGAATCAAACCTGGGGAAAGGCAAATTACTGCAGATGCTGGAATCTGAATCGTGAACCTGGGTCCCTGCTGCTATGAGGCAGCAATGTTAACCACTGTGCCACCATGCTGCCCCTGATTTTTTGCAAACCTGTCGAAGAAGCCTTGGTGAATTCCTGCAGTGCACCTTGTGGGTGGTACCCACTGCTGCCACTGTGTGTTGTGATGGAGGGAGTGAATGTTTAAGATAGTGGATGGAGTGCCAATCAAGTGGGCTGCCTCGTCCTGGATGGTGTCAAGCTTCTTGAGTGTTGCTGGAGCTGCACTAATCCAGGCAAGCGGGGAGTATCACAGTCCTGAATTATGCCTTATAGATTGTGGACAGGCTTTATGGACTCAGAATTCCTAGCCATAATATTTATTTGGGTGTTTGTTTTTATCCGGTCATGGGATGTGGGCGTCGCTGGCTGGGCATTTATTCCCCAACTCCGAGGGCATTTTACGAGTCACCCACATTATTGTGAATCTGGAGTCATATGTCGGCCAGACCAGGTAAGGACGGTAGATTTCGTTCCCAAGTGAACCAGGGAGGTTTTTATGATTTTATAACAATTGACAGTGTTTTCATGGTCATCTTTAGACTTTTAATTAAAGGTTTTTTTAATTGCATTCAAATTTTTGCCATGGTGGGATTCAAACCCTGGTTCTCTGGATTATAGATGCAGCAACAATTCCACCGCTCCACCGCCTCCCAGATCCAGTTCAATTTATGGTTAATGGTAACCCCCCAGGATGTTGATAGTGGGGAATTCAGCAATAGGAATACTATTGAGGGTCAAAGGGAGGTAATTGGATTCTCTTGTTGGAGATGCCATTGCCTTAGTCAGGAAAACAAAGGTTTTAAGGGATTTATACTTGAGGCGAGGTCCACAGAACCTCACTCAGATTCAGAGTGCAGCGTGTCTGACCATAGCCAATCCATGTGCTTATTGGAACTATGTGTTACTGAGACCATTCTCGCCTGAGATATATTTTTCAACTTGTGTTAACTTTAAAATCCATGTATATTTGTAAAGCTAAGGGCGGAGTAAAGGAGTATTGTCATAGAAGCGTCGGGTTTTGCAGCATAGAAATAAGACCTCAGGGTGATTGTGCCTGTGCTGGCCATCAAGCACCTATCTATTTTAATCCCATTTTTTCCAGCAATTAGTTTCTATACATTTTTGCGATTGCAAGTGCTCATCTAAATGCTTTTTAAAAGTTGTGAGGGTTCCCGCCTCTACCACCCTTTCAGGCAGTAACGTCCCACCACCCTCTGGATCAAAATGTTTTTCCACAATTCCCCTCTAAATCCACCTGCCCATTACCTGTAATCTATGCCCCCTGCTTATTGACCAGCTACTAAGGGGAAATATTTCTTCCTATTTACCCTATCTATGTACACCTCAATGAGTTCTCCCTCACCCTTCCCTGTTCTAAGGAAAACAAACCCAGCCAACCAGTGTCTCTTCACAGCTGAAATGCCCCAGCCCAGGCAGCATCCTTTTGTACTTTCTCGTGTCCTAGCATTTATTGTGTATGCCTTTGCCTTGTTAGCCCTCCCAAAACGCATCACCTCACACTTTTCAAGATTAAATTCCATTTGACACTGTTCTACCGATCTAACCAGCCTGTCTATATCGCACTCTAACCTAAGGCTTTTCTCCTTGCTCTTCATCACACCGCCAATTTTTGTGCCACCTGCGAACTTACTGATCAAACACCACACATTACCGTCTTGATCATTACTATCTGCTACAAACAGCAAGGAACCCAGCACCGATCCCTGTGGTAAACCACTGGACACAGGCTTCCAGTCATAACAACAAACTTCGACCAACAACCTCTGCCTCCTGCCACTAAGAAATCTGGGGCGAGAGTCTCCGACCCCACACCGGGTTGGAGAATCGCCGGGGGCTGGCATGAATCCTGCCCCCGCCGGTTGCCGAATTCTCCGGCACCGGATATTCGACGGGGGTGGGAATCGCGCCGCGCCGGTTGGCAGGCCACCCCCCTGCGATTCTCCGGCCCGGATGGGCCGAAGTCCCACAGCTAAAATGCCTGTCCCGCCGGCGTAGACTAAACCACCTACCTTACCGGCGGGACAAGGCGGCGCGGGCGGGCTACGGGGTCCTGGGGGGGGCGTGGGCCGATCTGGCCCCGGGGGGTGCCCCCACAGTGGCCTGGCCCACGATCGGGGCCCACCGATCCGCGGGCGGGCCTGTGGGTGGGGGCACTCTTTTCCTTCCGCCTTCACCACGGTCTCCACCATGGCGGAGGCAGAAGAGACTCCCTCCACTGTGCATGCGCGGGAATGCCGTCAGTGGCCGCTATCGCTCCCGCGCATGCGCCGCCCGGAGATGTCATTTCCGCGCCAGTTGGCGGGGCACCTAAGGCCTTTTCCGCCAGCTGGCAGGGCGGAAATTAGTCCGGCGTGGGCCTAGCCCCTCAAGGTTGGGGCTCGGCCCGCCAAGATGCGGAGCATTCCGCACCTTTGGGGCGGCGCGATGCCCGACTGATTTGCGCCGTTTTGGGCGCCAGTCGATGGACATCGCGCTGATACCGGAGAATTTCGCCCCTGATGTTCAACTTGCCAAATTTCCCTGGATCCCATGTGTTCTTACCCTCTTGATCAGTCTTCCATGTGGGACCTTGTCAAAAGCCTTAGTGAAGTCCATGAATTAAAATCAAACTTTTCATGTTTAATAAATATTTTTTTGTTGTTAAAAATAATTTGTGGTTATTTGACTCCATTCTGCCAGTTTCTCAAAAAAAGTGACAACATTTTGAGCCGGTTCTATTCCGGGATCGTTTCGTCCAGTTATAACACTAACTGTGATCCTAACACCTTCCACTTATGTGGCATGAATGTTACTTGCCAATTATCAGTGTAAGCCTGAATGTTGTCCAGGTCTTGCTGCATAGACACCAACTGCTTCAGCATCTGAGGAGTTGTAAATGGTATCGAACATTGCGCATCACCAGCGAACATCCCCCTTCTTATGATAGAAGGAAGGTTATTGATGAAGCAGCTGAAGATGGTTGGGCCTTCATCACCATCCTGAGGAACTCCTGCAGTGATGCCCCAGGACTGTGATAATTGTCCTCAAACAACCACAAGCATCTTTCTTTGTGCCAGGTATAACTCCAAACATTAGTCTTTTCTGCTTATTCCCATTGACTTCCAGTTTGTCAGGGTCCCTTGATGCCATAGCTGGTCGTAAGGATCTTGATGTCAAACCCATCTCCACTCTTGCATCATCATAAGTGAGCTTGTTGATTGTCAGGAAAACCTTATCATTTTCAGACTAAAACCATTTGATGCTCACTGAAATAAGCAGTCAAGGTCAAAGAAAACCATTTTACATCTAACATGCTTGCTTTCTGCAGCCATTTCACGTTCTGCATTTTTTCTTTCATTGGCGTTATTGATTTTGTATTAAGTAACAGTCATTTAACTGATAATTTCTTTAAGAAGTTGTGGTGGTATATATTAGGGGTAATATGGTACACCACGTGTCGACAGGCTATTGGTGGAGGGATGCCAGGTCCTGATAGGATCTGCCACCTACTGGACTCCACCCAGAAATGCCGGTATAAGAACCCAGTTTTTCCCTCCATTTCCCTCAGCAGTTGCATTCTGTAACCACGCTGCTGGGGATAAAGTTCTGCTTAATAAAGCCTTCAATTGACATTACCTCAACCTGCCTCGCGTCATATTGACGGTGCTACAATTTATTAAGCAGAATTTAAATTGAAGAAAACGACGTGGGACCATGGAGCTCCGAATCACCCTGGAGTGCCTGCGCATCGCACCCCAAGCAGCTAACTCGGCCTCTATCATCAAACACTGGATGGCATGCTTTGAGGGCTACCTCCGAACGGCCCCCGGCACAGCGACTGACGAACAAAAGATGCAGGTCCTCTATTCCAGGGTGAGTCCTGACGTCTACTCCTTTATCGAGGACGAGGACGGTTTCACCGGTGCCATCGCCGCCCTGAAGGATATCTACATCCGGCCCGCCAACCAGGTTTTTGCTCGCTACCAGCTCGCCACACGACGGCAATTTCCGGGGGAATCGCTGGACGAGTTTTATAACGCCCTGCAGATCCTGGGTCGAAACTGCAACTGCCCGGCGGTAACAGCGAGTGAACACACAGAGCTCCTGGTCCGCGATGCGTATGTGGCAGGTTTGGCCTCTTCCCAGATCCGCCAGAAGCTTCTGGAGAAAGAATCTCTGGGACTTACAGAAGCCCGGGCCCTGGCGGCATCCCTCGATGTGGCCTCGCGTAACGCCCGCGCCTACGCCCCCGACCGCACTACAGCCTCTTAGGCTCCGTGGACCCCCGCTGCGGTCGACTCTCCGACACCCCCCCCACCCCCGCAAACCTGCGCGGCCAAAACACCAGACCAACCGGGGGGGCCTCGCTGCTATTTTTGCGGCCAGCCGAAACACCCTCGGCAGCGATGCCCGGCCCGCGCGGCTACCTGCAAAAGCTGCGGGAAGAAAGGCCACTACGCGACAGTGTGCAAGTTCCGCGGGGTCGCCGCTATCTCCGGGGAAGAAACGGGACCACAGACCCAGCCCCCTAGCGATCCACGTGTGACCAACGGACGCCGCCATTTTGGACCCCGGACGCCATGAGGGAGAGATGGGCGCCGCCATTTTGTCCACCCCCGACCGCGCTCGATCCGTGGACGCCGCCATCTTGGCTGAAGGACCCCGACACAGACGGCCACATACTGCCTGATTACGATGCTCAACTTCAACAACCACGTCTGGCTTCGACGACCCTCGACCAGTCGCGACCCCGGACGCTCCAGACTGCAACCACTACAGTCCTAGTGAATGGCTATGAGACGCCGTGTCTCATCGACTCTGGGAGCACAGAGAGCTTCATTCATCCGGACACGGTAAGGCGCTGTTCCCTCGTAATTCGGCCAAGCACCCAGAAATTTTCCTGGCGGCGGGATCCCACTTCGTTCAGATCACGGGGTTCTGCATCGCTAACCTAATGGTGCAGGGGAGGGAGTTCCGAAATTACCGGCTGTATGTCCTCCCCCATCTCTGTGCGCCCACACTCCTAGGGTTGGACTTCCAATGCAACCTCCAGAGTTTAACATTTAAATTTGGCGGCCCTATACCCCCACTGACTGTCTGCGGCCTCGCGACCCTCAAGGTTGAACCGCCTTCCTTGAACCCCATCCATCACGGTGACCGCAACTATACTGCCTTCGAAGCAGACGGGCGGTTATAACCACTTTTTAAGGGTTCCATTCGGCGTCACGAACGGAGTCTCGGTCTTCCAACGAGAGATGGACCGAATGGTTGACCAGCACGGTTTACGGGCCACGTTCCCGTATCTCGACAACGTTACCATCTGCGGTCACGAGCAGCAGGACCACGACGCCAACCTCCAAAAATTCCTCCAGACCGCTCACGCCCTGAACCTCACTTACAACAAAGAAAGATGCGTGTTCCGCACCGATCGTCTAGCCATCCTGGGCTACGTAGTGCGTAATGGAGTGATCGGCCCCGACCCTGAACGCATGCACCCCCTCATGGAGTTCCCTCTCCCCCATTGTGCCAAAGCCCTGAAACGTTGCCTGGGCTTCTTTTCTTATTACGCCCAGTGGGTCCCCCAGTACGCAGACAAGGCCCGTGCACTAATCCAGTCCACTACTTTTCCCATGACGACAGAGGCATGCCAGGCCTTTAGCCGCATCAAAACGGATATCGCAAAGGCCACGATGCGCGCCATCGACGAGTCCCTCCCCTTCCAGGTCGAGAGCGACGCATCGGATGTAGCTCTGGCGGCCACCCTCAACCAAGCAGGCAGACCCGTGGCCTTCTTCTCCTGAACCCTCCACGCTTCAGAAATCCGCCACTCCTCAGTGGAAAAGGAGGCACAAGCAATAGTGGAAGCTGTGCGACACTGGAGGCATTACCTGGCCGGTAGGAGATTCATTCTCCTCACTGACCAACGGTCGGTTGCCTTCATGTTCGATAATGCACAGCGGGGCAAGATCAAGAACGACAAGATCTTGCGGTGGAGGATCGAACTCTCCACCTTCAATTATGAGATCTTGTATCGTCCCGGAAAACTGAACGAGCCATCCGTTGCCCTAATTCGCGGCACATGTGCCAATGTACAAGTGGACCGTCTACAAGCCCTCCAAGAGGACCTCTGCCACCCGGGGGTCACTCGTTTCTACCACGTCCTTAAGGCCCGTAACCTCCCTTACTCCGTCGAGGATGTCCGAATAGTCATCAGAAACTGCCAGATCTGCGCTGAGTGCAAACCGCACTTTTTCAGGCCAGATAGAGCACACCTAGTTAAGGCCTCTCGACCCTTTGAATGCCTCAGTTTGGATTTCAAAGGCCCCCTCCCCGCCACCGATCGCAACGCGTACTTCCTGAACGTCGTTGACGAATGCTCCCGTTTCCCTTTCGCCATCCCCTGCCCCGACATGACAGCGTCCACGGTCATTAAAGCCCTCGGTACCATTTTTACACTGTTCGATTTCCCCGACTATATCCATAGCGACAGGGGATCCTCCTTTATGAGTGACGAACTGTGTCAATTCCTGCTCAGCAGGGACATAGCCTCGAGCAGGACGACCAGTTACAACCCCCGGGGGAATGGGCAGGTAGAAAGGGAGAATGGAACGGTCTGGAAGGCCGTCCTGCTGACCCTCCGGTCTAGGAGCCTCCCAATTTCCCGCTGGCAGGAAGTCCTCCCGGATGCCCTTCACTCTATCCGGTCCCTGCTGTGCACCACCACGAATCAAACGCCTCACGAGCACCTCCTCCTCTTTCCTAGGCAGTCCTACTCTGGAACGCCACTTCCGACCTGGCTAGCAGCTCTGGGACACATTCTGCTCCGGAAACATGTGCGGGCGCACAAGTCAGATCCGTTGGTGGAACGGGTGCATCTCCTTCACGCCAACCCGCAATATGCCTATGCGGAGTACCCCGATGGGCGACAGGACACGGTCTCCCTGGGAGATCTGGCGCCCGCCGGAGCTACCCACACCCCCCCAACGCCAATCACCACCTCCTCACTCCCGCCGGTTCATCCCGCAGCCACCCCCTTCCCGGGGAGTTCGGTTCTCCTCCCAGACCCGCCCAGGAGTAAGGACACAGGGGACAGCGCTACGCTCCCAGAGTCGACGGGATTCGAGCCAGCGCCATCACCACCACGCGCGAGACGATCAGAAAGGACGACCAGGGCACCCATCCGGCTCATCGAATCACTTTAACACTCAATGTTTTCAGTTACTGTGTCTTGTTATAGTTATGGCATCATGCCGACCCTGTTTGGCCCGTTGGCCCAGTTTTCAGTTATTGTGTCTTGTTATAGTTATGGCATCATGCCGACCCTGTTTGGCCCATTGGCCCAGTTGAAGCGATAATTTTGTGTTTTGTTCAAAGTTACGGCACAGTACCAACTCTGTAAACCCCTACCACCATGCGAACCACCATCCCGCCGGGGTTTTTTTCAACAAGGGGTGAATGTGGTGGTATGTAATACGGTACACCACGTGTCGACAGGCTATTGGTGGAGGGATGCCAGGTCCTGATAGGATCTGCCACCTACTGGACTCCACCCAGAAATGCCGGTATAAGAACCCAGTTTTTCCCTCCATTCCCCTCAGCAGTTGCATTCTGTAACCACGCTGCTGGGGATAAAGTTCTGCTTAATAAAGCCTTCAATTGACATTACCTCAACCTGCCTCACGTCATATTGACGGTGTTACAGAAGTGTACTTTGATTAAATTATAAGGTGAATTAATATAGCTAATAGAAAATATAGGGAAGATTAGATTTGGATTTTTGCATTCACATATTGAAGTTCAGATGTTATCAGAAAGATGCAAACTAGCTAGAATTGTTTCAGCTACAGAAATATTTCCAACTCTTCTGGTAAGTCTCAGCACCATGCTCGGCCAAATTCAGGCCCAAATGTAAGGCCCATTGGTCTCAAATTAATGAATCAAAATTCTATCACCTGGACAGCACTGGTTAGCATTTCTGCCTCATGGCCCCGAGGTCCCAGGTTCGAATCTAGCTCTGGGACATTGTCCATGTCGAGTTTGCACATTCTCCCCGTGTTTGCGTGGGTTTCGCCCCCACAACCCAAAGATGTGCAGTGTAGGTGGATTGAACATGCTAAATTGCCCCTTCATTGGAAAATGAATTGGGTACTCTAAATTTATAAAATAAAAAAGTTCTATCACCTGAAAATACTGAGGACCAATTAAATTAACCTAATAATTGCCAGGACCATTCAAAGATCCAGCAGTTGGGTGGCCTAACATTGTATTATATTCAATTAAAGTAATTAAAGCCGGGTTTTTGAAAAGACCCCTTTGCTAGGCTTATTCTGGTCAAAGAACACCTGTAAATAGAACCATAGATATACAACAGTGCAGAAGGAGGCCATTCAGCCCAACGAGTCTGCACCGACCCTCTGAAAGAGCACTTTACCTAGACCCACTTCCCCTCCCTATAACTGTACCCCCACCTAACCTATACACCCTTGGACACTAAGGGGCAATTTTAGCATGGCCAATCCACCTAACCTGCATATCTTTGGACTGTGGTAGCAAACCAGAGCCCCAGGAGGAAACCCAAACAGACACAGGGAGAACGTGCAAACTCCACACAGTCACCCGAGGTCAGAATTGAACCCGGGACCCTGGCACTGTGAGGCATCAGTGCTAACCACTGTGCCAGTATGACACCCATGAAGGAGAGATAGCAAAAGGTATACTTCTGTGCCTTGATCAACCATGTAAAGCCATAAAAATACCATTTGCTTGGATTTAACAAGTATATCTTTTCTCCCTTTTGTATGCATCAAGTTTTTGTAGAATCATAGAATTTACAGAAGGAGGCCATTCGGCCCATCAAGTCTGCATCGGCCCTTGGAAAGAGCACCCTAGTTAAGCCCACGCCTCCACCCCATCCCCGTAACCCTGTAACGCCACCTAACCTTTTTGGACACTAAGGGCAATTTAGAATGTCTCATCCACTGAACCTGCACATCTTTGGTCTGTGAGAGGAAACCGGAGCACCCGGAGGAAACCCATGCACACACGGGGAGGATGTGCAGACTCCGCACAGACAGTGACCCAAGCCGGAATCGAACCTGGGATCCTGGAGCTGTGAAGCAATTGTGCTATCCACAATGCCACCGTGCTGCCCTATATGATAGATTGATCAACAAATTTGCTGTATTAATTATAAAGTTGGGCAAACTTTTATAGTTTTACAATGAAAAAGCACCAGGATGAATCTTAGATGCCATACACAAGTCAAGGTTCCAAATGAAGTGCTGATGCATGTAACCCATTAAAATTAATCAATGTTACCTCAAAGCAACATCATGCGAGATCTATTCACATTAAGTTCTATTTTCCTAAATTTCAACCAACTTTTCATGTCTCTTAGTATGGGTAATGATAAACAGCAGCTAGAGATATAATACTCTACCTGTTCAATAATTCACAGCAGGTTTGACGAACTAATGAGCAATATTTTTACTCCAGACACATTAGTCAGTAGCCAGACTAACTGACTGAATGAAAAGTAGTTTACTTTGATACAAATTGTATTTAAACTTCAATTTACAAACCAATTTACCACCTGTTAAACTAATTTAGATGCAGATAAGTGATTGCATGAGAATTAAACACCAGGGACTTGGTTCTAATTCTGTAAACAGCTGCACAGTCATAAAGCACTAGCCAGAACAAACAAAGTGTGTGCATGCTGTACTATTAATGGAATCCACCCTTTCAGCCACGCAGTGTAAAATAGAAATAATCATTTTTCTGATCTGATTGTTTTCCCCTCTGTCAACAATTATTATCTTACCTATATTCATCATTCCGAGAGAATGTATACTTATGTCCAAAATTATTACCCAACATTAGACATCTGCCCTGAGAATTAATTTGAGGTAAATATTATGAAAGCATGTGATTGTGATGTACCAATACTGTAACTGGGTTTATTAAGAACAGTTCATCACTTTTCTAGAACAAGCACAGAGAGCAACGCTAACCCCTGCAGAGCAATGCAAAGAAGTTGTCAATTATTACTTAAATAGTCCCGTATTTCCTAGTTTTTGAGGATTTATGGTTTGATTAGAGTTGCATACCTATGCAGTGTATTACAAATCTTACAACTGCATCTATTTTCTCAGGGCAATACCTTGCTTCCTCCTGCCCTAGTTTTGATCACACCATTTTGTCAACAATTTCTACGGTGATAAGAAAAGCCAACATCAAATTAGTGGGTGAACAATCCAATGCTCAGTGAGTTCTGCTTCACAATGGTAGGAAGAACCGACTTCAGTAGTTGTGGTTCATGGGGGTACCAATGAGATAGGCAGGACAAAGAAGGAGGTTCTTCATCGTCAGTATGAGGAGCTAGACATCAAATTAAGAAGAACCTCAAAAATTATAATTTCGGGATTATTACCTGAGCCACATGTAACTTGGCACATGACAATTAAGATTATGGAGATGAATGCATGGCTCAAGGACTGGTGTGGGAGAAGTGGGTTCCAGTTCATGGGATACTGGCACCTGGATTGGGAAAATGGGTACGTACTGTCGTGTCAGCCTACACCTGAACAATGCGTTCGAGCAAGCCGCATAACTAGGGAAGTAGAGAGGGTTTTAAATATGGGGAGGTTGGGGAGGGGGTTGCAGGGGGTTGGGGCAGGGATCAACTTTGGGAAGATGTGGTCAACTGAAGAGTAGAGACAAGGCAAGAGAGAAATGTACTCATATGATGTTGACCGAGGTTCTGCAGCTCGATCTATTTGGCAAACACAAACTCACAAGATTTGTGGAATTCTTTCATTCAGTCTTTATTTAACAAGCTCAAATAACTATTACCTGATCTTCTAGCACTATAAGATTGATTTCCCAAATAAGCAATACTTATCTTCCCAAATAAGATCAGTGAGTCAAATCCAATTCATGCTGGCTAGGCACTAACAGGGGTCAACAACTGTTGCTGCAGTCTCTGGGCCCCAGATCATGGTATCCGGGGCTTCAAATTCAGGGTTCTTCTCTTTTATTCTTCAATGATTGTTTTCGGGTTGTTGCTGCCAGTGTTCTGTTCACCAGTATATTTGTACTTATTTCTCAAAGAGGTGTGTGACTTGCCTGCAGCAAGCCACCAAATCCTATCATTTCAACAGACACAATCTCATTGTTCTAATTAATCAGGTTGTCTTCCTGTGTTTGTGTCATTAGACAAGATCTTGTTACTTCACTTATTCAGTTGGGGATCCATTTAGCTCACTTGGCTAGACAGCTGGTTCATGATGCAGAGCAAGGCCAGCAGCACGGGTTCATACTCCCAGACCAGCTGAGGTTATTCATGAAAACCCACCTTCTCAACCTTACCCCTCATCTGAGGTGTGGTGATCCTTAGGTTAAACCACCACCTCAAAGGGGAAAACAGCCTGATGCAGCTGCAATCACCTGAGATGAAATATTGTCTGTTGAGCCCATAGCTTGTTATGCCCACATTTAGTTAGAGTCACTCAACTCCTCAGAGTTGGGCATTTTTTACCAGCATGCAATTCGGTCTGGTTACAGTCCACCCTTTGATCCAGTATTTGTAAATTCACATTGGATCACAAATTAATGCCGACATGACTCAGTGATCTAAAAATAAAGATAGCACTGATTGTCAGAATACCATTATGGCGTATGTATTATGGCGTAATGATTTCAATTTATATCAGTTCATTACAATAATTGATCTATCTCCCATCTTCCCAGGATTATTTCTATCTGACGTCCTCATCGTCGCAATGCAAAAGTGACAAACATTTGATACTGAATTCTAACATCATTACAACAATTAACATATAAGAAGACAAATGTATCCATGGATGGATTTGTACATTATTTCCCCAATTCAGGAGACCTCCACACCACGTGGTCGCCTTAGTCTTTTGTATCTCACTGTTTACTTTATCTGTCTTTTGTTTAACCTCTACACAGCACATAAATGCTTTTCCTAAACTTTGTTGTGATTTTAGATTTTCATCCAATTTTGTTATATCAGCAAAGTAAGTTTCGTGGTAAAACTCCAGTTTATTATTGAGCTCTTCATTTAGATTTATGGCAACCTGTTATTTTCGATGTATATATGCAAATCCTACTTGTCCAATCCTGGCTGGAAGTTCTAGTTTAAAACAAAATACTGAATAGGCTATGTAACATACTCTATGTCCATCATCAATCTCAATGCTTGTTAGTGTTTACACAATGGAAGGGTTGTGCGGAACTTGGCTGTAAGTTTCTGCTCGGCGATTTTGCTTTGTCGCGCGTCCTGAAGGCTGCCTTGGAGAACGCTTACGGAGATCAGAGGCTGAATGCCCTTTGTCATGATATTCAGGTGAACGTCATAGCACATACATACATACATAATGATGGACAGATCAACGGACCAATCAACACACACAACACGACAGCCAATCACAGACAAGAGCATACACAGTACAAAACAGGGAACACGACACTTCCTGGACATTTGAGCAGGAGACGGCTCAGGGCACAGACCTCATTGCCAGCCACTCAGACATTCACCATGTGCTGAGTACCAGAGTTTACTATGTTAATAGTTGATTGAAATAAAACTGTGTTGTACCATTCGCAACCGTGTTGGTTCGTCTGTGTATCAGAGTACCCAACACTTCACCCTTGACTGCTGAAGTGTTCCCCGACTGGAAGGGAACATTCCTGCCTGGTGATTGTCGCGCAAAGTCCGTTCATCCGTTGTCGCAGCGTCTGCATGGTCTCGCCAATGTACCACGCTTCAGGACATCCTTTCCTGCAACATATGAGGTAGACAACGTTGGCCGAGTTGCACGAGTATGTACCGCGTACATGGTGGATGGTGTTCTCACGTGTAATGGTGGTACCCATGTTGATGATCTGGCACCTCTTGCAGACATTGCCATGGCAGGGTTGTTGGTGTCGTGGTCGCTGTTCTGAAGGCTGGGTAGTTTGCGGTAAACAATGGTTTGTTTGAGGTTGCGCGGTTGTTTGAAGGCAAGTAGTGCGGGTGTAGGGATGACGTTGGCAAAATGTTCATCTTCATCGATGATGTGTTGAAGGCTGCGAAGAAGATGTCGTAGTTTCTCCGCTCCGGGGAAGTACTGGACGACGAAGGGTTCTCTGTTGGTTGTGTCCCGTGTTTGTCTTCTGAGGAGGTTGTTGCGGTTTTTTGCTGTGGCGCGTTGGAACTGTCAATCGATGAGTCGAGCACCATATCCCGTTCATACAAGGGCATCTTTCAGCATCTGTAGATGTCTGTTACGCTCTTCCTCCTCTGAGCAGATTCTGTGTATACGAAGGGCTTGTCCATAGGGGATGGCGTCTTTAATGTGTTTAGGGTGGAAGCTGGAGAAGTGGAGCATCGTGAGGTTATCCGTGGGCTTGCGGTAAAGCGAAGTGCTGAGGTGACTGTCCTTGATGGAGATGAGTGTGTCCAAGAGTAGTCCATGGTGAGTCTGATGGTGGGATAGAACTTATTGATGTCATCGTGTAGTCGTTTTAGTGATTCTTCGCCATGGGTGCAAAGGAAGTGTTGAGCACTGAGGCTGTTGCAGCAATGCTGTCGTCATGGGGGATGCTGGTGTAGAGTGCCGAGACGTCCATTATGACGAGGAATGTTCCTGGTTCAACTGGTCTATGGGTGCTGCGTTTCTGTAGGAAGTCCGTCGTGCCACCTATATGCACACCAAGAACAGGAAGCTTGAGAAACTCGGCATCACCACCAGCAGCAACCAAGCCTCCCCGGTACCACAGTAGAAAACAATACAGGGAAATCTATTGTCAACTTGTCGGACTGCACCCTTCAACCAGACGAAACAAGGGCTCAGCAGAGGGCTCAATTTCTGCACCACCACCAAAATTGATCCCATCAGTCTCACAGCAGACACGGAGGAATTCATCAGGCGAATGAGGCTCCGTGAGTTCTTCCACAGACCACAAGAGGCCGACAGCGAACCCAATGAGTCAACCAATGAACCGCAACAGCAGACCGAGAGATCTGTGGTGCGGCAACCGAAGAGGAAAGAGTCAAATTGGACCCCTCCGGAAGGCCGCTGCCCTAGACTCGACATGTATGTTCAAGCCGTCAGGAGTCACGTTAATGCCGGATTCATCAGTCGCATTCACAAGACAGCCCCGAACGTCACCTAAGCACAACGCAATGCCATCCGTGCTCTCAAGACCAACTGCAACATCGTCATCAAACCGGCAGACAAAGGAGGGGTCACCGTCATACTGAACAGAACGGACTACTGCAAAGAAGCGTACCGACATCTCAACAACCAGGAACACTACAGACAGTTACCCGCAGATCCGACCAAGGAACACACCCGCCAACTCAACAGACTGATCAAGACCTTGGATCCAGACCTTCAGAGCACCCTACGTGCTCTCATCCCAAGTACATTGGTGATCTCTACTGCCTCCCGAAAATACACAAGGCCACCACACCAGGCCGTCCTATCTTATGAGGCAATGGGACCCTGTGTGGGAACCTCTCTGGCTACATTGAGGGCATCTTGAAACCCATCGTACAAGGAGCGCCCAGCTTCTGTCACGACACAACAGACTTCTTGCAGAAACTCAGCACCCATGGACCAGTCGAACCAGGAACATTCCCCGTCACAATGGACGTCTCGGCACTCTACACCAGCATCCCCCATGATGACGGCATTGCTGCAACAGCCTCAGTACTCAACACTGACAACTGCCAATCTCCAGACGCAATTCTGCAACTCATCCGCTTCATTTTGGATCACAATGTCTTCACCTTCGACAACAAGTTCTTCATCCAGATGCACGGAACAGCCATGGGGACCAAATTCGCACCTCAATATGCCAACATCTTCATGCACAAGTTTGAACAAGACCTCCTCACCGCACAGGACCTTCAACCGACATTATACACCAGATACATCGATTACACTTTTTTCCTTCGGACCCAAACACACTGATCCAGATTAAACTCATAAACTGGTTTACTTGTGTCCAGTGAACTTTTCTGATCAAGTGGCCTTGAACCAATCTTTTCTTCAAAATCAAACACAGTAAATCCTGCTGTGAAGTCTGGTATAAAATTGTCTTCCGAACATCAGCTCAGCAAGCCGTACGCCTGTTGTTGAATGTGGAATGTTATGACACATCATCAAAATGTTCTTCAGCTTCAACTTCCAATCTGTTTGCGTCCTCCCTTCAATATGGCTGTTTTGAATGTCAGGACACAGCGTTCCACTTCACTATTTGAAGATGGATATAAGACAAGATGAGAGTCGCCCTGATTCCATTGTTTTACGGGAATGTTTTAAATCCGAATGGTGTACCATTGTCAAACACAATCTGCTCCAGCAATCCAAAGATAATGAATACATTCCATGTAGGTGATCCATTGCTTTCATTTGGCCAATCCCCACGTGACCAAGGTGAAGTTTTTCCAACACTCGTGTTTGGCATTTTGGAGGAATAACAACTCTGATTCCGCATAACAAACCGTCTTGCAGAGTCAGCTCAAATCTACACGTGTCGTAAATTCAGTAGTCACATCTTGGGCCTGGACCGTGCTCACCAGCCCCCCGCAACCAAGGGATAGCAGCACATAAAACGCTCCTGCACAGCCAACCCCACGCAGCTCATAGCCAGTTCTCCAAGAAGACCCGCCCCACGATTCGGGGGATGCCGACCTGGGCAGATTGTTGGATGCGGCTGAGGCCAAAGGAGCTGCCCTGTTCTCCCGAAGGGCCCCAGAGGGTCAGCCACAGTGCAGCTAGTGCCGCCTAGGAGGTAATGGCAGCGGCTGTCAGCTCAGGGAGTGTGACCAGGAAGACTGGCATTGTTCCGTATCCCAGCCCACTCATGTCCAGCAGTGTCGCCCTCGCCACCCACCTCCATACTCCTCATCCCCCATTGCCCCCTACCCCCCCGGCATATGGGCCATCTCCCCAACACCACCCCCCACCACTTTAGCCCCACCGGGCCACCCCCTGGGCCCCAATTCCACTCCAAAGCCCTGAAACCCATCACCATTGCAATAGTGTCGCATGTGGCTAATGATGTCCCCTCTGAGTCCCCGCCGGAGAAGTTGGCCCACTACAGATGGGAAAGGGCCAAGACAATGGCGGGATGCCAGACATTAGAGTCCTCACCCCCTATGAGGATCGGGTCCTGGAGGTCACAGAGGTGTCCGAGGACAGATCTGTCACTAAATGGAGGTTGACGTATGGCGCAGAGGTGAGGATCCACCCATTCCACCCAGATGACCTGTCACACATGAGTTGTTAATTCCATACAGACTGACCCATCCCTCACACTGACTACATGTCCATTCTACCACAGGATCATGTCCCAGCCTCAGGTGGGCATAGCCGGAGCACTGCAGAACATGTCTTGGTCACTGGAGGATGTGTCACAGTCGCAGGTGGGCATTGCCGGGGTGTGTCCCAGTCACTGAGGAGCATCACTGAGGCCTTCGACACTGTGCTGCAGACAATTGGAACCCGTCAGGGCTGGCAGAGCCAGTTGACACAGAGGCAGCTGGGGCTCGATCCAGCTGCCCCTCCATCCTGAGGGGAACCCCAGGGCCCTGTGGCACTGACCGGGAGGAGGGGGCATTGGGCGCCAACCGGGAGCCACAGTACAGTGTGACGACAGCAGCCCCCACTCCCCACGAGACCCACTCCACTCACAATGGTGCATCTCAGAGTCAGCATCTGTTGCAGTGCGGCACAGCGGGACATGTGCCACCGGCAAGCGTGCCTGGGCCCTCCGGCCTCAGAGCCCTCAGAGGACACGTGCATGGGCATCGATTGCCATGAGATGTGGAAGGCAGCAGGCACAGTTACCAGGCATCACGGTCTGATGGGGCCCCATACAATAGCTCCCACATGCTATCTGGCACGCCCATCCACAGGGATCCACTTGGGATGTGTGAAGTGCTTACCTACTTATGATTACCAATTCCCTATTGGCAATAGCCTTCAGACGCGTGACCAGAAGCTTCAGCGATCTGTGGGAGTCATGGGTGGTTGTGGGGCAGGCCAACCGGAATGGGACCACATGACTCAGGGTTTGGCATGGCGGACCCGTGGGTGCGGAGCCACCCTCCCCACCTTCCCCCCCCAGCCCAGTCCTAGCCCAGGCCATGGACCCCCTCTCCCCCACCGATGGTGACTCACCTCGACCAAGGCTTCCAACCCGGGGTTTCCCCCACCCCCCATGAGCAGCCGGGCAGCAACCCCAGTGCTCCCCGGGCGATCAGTGCCCGGGAGCGAAGGTGGCTCTTCACCTCCTCAGGTCCCCGCAGCAGCCCTTCCGGCAGCTTCATGTTTTTAAAAAGGAACACTAATTGGCACTCGCATCACCACTTGCTGGGTAGGCCATTAGATTATGAGAGCGCCGTTAGATAGGGGGTTGCTCCTGTTTATTGTATGGAGATTGGGCTTAAGTGGTGATTATTCCTTTCTCGCCACACAATGTTTGGATCCTGATCTCACCAAGCGGGCCGCTTAATCGCACTCTCTCTTAAGCGCACCACGGCCATTAAATTGTGCCCACTATATCTAAATGCATCACAAGCCAGGCCGACTGGCAACTTTTCATTGAAATGTGTCAGGACTTTGGCAAAAGTGAGCTCTTGTTTGAGTTCCTTGAAATTTTCCTACAGGCTTGTGACCAATCCCATTTTCCATTCTTCTTCAGCAGATTATTCAGTGGTGCAGCTTTGTGGGCCAAACTGGAAGTAATTTGTCGTGTAGTGATTCACAAGTTCCAAGTACAAAGCTGCTTAATCTTTTTGGCCTGTGGTGCTTTCACTACTGATGGTGCGGACCACGGGGAACCGCCAGGGTTGGCAGAGCCAGATGATGCAGGGACAGCGGGGTCTCAAACTAGCTGCCCCTTCATCCCAAGGTGAACCCCAGGGCTCTATGGGCACCGATCGAGAGGAGGGGGTGCTGAGTGCCAACCCGGACCCACCCCATGGAATGGTATGTGGCCATCAGCTCCCATGAGTCCCGCCCCTCTGTTAAGGCTGAATTTTGCAGGCAGCCCCTGGGACAGGGTGGCATGGCTGTGCATATGCTGCCACCGACAAGTGAGCCGAGGCTCTCTGACCTCAAAGCCCCCAGAGGATGCCCACCTGGGGCATCAAAGGCCATGGAACGAGGTAAGCAGCTGGCTGCCTCCACCTCTGATGTGCACCCTGAGGAAACACCACGATGTAGTGGGAGCGCGAGGAGGGCCAGGCACGTTGAGCATCACTGAGGGCACTGGGGTAGGGGACAGGGCTGGGGGGGAGGGGGCGGTGTTGGGGGGGGGGGGCGGCACTATCGGGAATGGTGTATTGCACAGCACATTAAACAACTTTTTGCAAAACCATTATGATGCATCGGTCACTTTCTACCGCAATGTCGCTGAACCCCCCCCCCACCCTTTTCCCATCTCTCCGGGCAACCCCCCACCCCCACCATGGCACTCACCCACCCTCCGGTCGTGGACATGTCACTGGAGCGGTGAGACATCTCCTGGGTATTCAGATATTGGCTGCTGCATATGTGGTGTTGCCTCCCACAGTGTTCAAGCACAATGTCCAGGCATCAAGGTGCGATCGGAATGCTCGACACTGACTCCCACATGCTACATGGCCCGCCTACTCACAGGAATCCACTTGGCATGTGTCAAGTGTTTACTTACCAACACTATTTGTGATAGTCTTCAGGCACGCCAGGGTCCTCAGCAGCTTTTGAGGTTATGGGTGATCAGTGGGGCAGGCGGGCACTGACAAGGGTTGCCCCCGGAATGGGGTTGGAATCCAGGGGTTGGTATCGTGGTGCTGCAAGGCTTGCCCCCCCCCCCCACCCCCCACCCCGGGGCTACCTCCCTCTCATGGCGGACAACACCTGCGGAGGGTCCCCCACCACCCACCGAGGACTAGGGTGGCAAGCCCAGGACAGCTGGTCTCTTTGCCTGTGAGCAAAGAATGCGACTCACCTCCTCTGCTCCCCACGGAAGCCCTTCTGCCAGGTTCACATTTTTAAAAAGTACTAATCGGCGCCAGAGTGAGCACTTGCTGGGGAGGTCGCTGAATGACGGGAGGCCGGTGGATATAGGGTCACTCTCGTTAATTATTTGAAAATGAGGCTTATGTGGTGATAATTGGTTTCTCGCCACGCTACGGCGAGATCCCAATTTCGCCTACGGGAGCAGGCCGGTTGCATCGCAAACTGTTTGCCGCCCGGCAAGGATCTCGTTTTTGGCCTCTCCCACTATTCACCGGCCTTGTTACGCTTGAGCGCGAGTGTATTGAGGCTGAAAGATCATGCCCATTGAGTAGGAAACTGAACATGGTTTGAAGATCCTTGGCGAAGTTTCAACCTTCACAGCAAGTCTGGCTTCAATGTACTTAATAACACCAAGACCTTCCCTGAAGACAGCAGCATGCTTGTCCAACAAGAATTGCAACATGTGTGCCATGATATTCAGACAAACATCATGGTGCAAACACACATACACACTAATGGACAGATCAATGGACCAATCAATACACACGCAACATCACAGCCAATCACAAGCAAGAGCAGACACGCTATAAAACGGGGAACACAACACTTCCGATTCATTCCAGCAGGAGACAACTCAGAGCACAGAGCCCACAGCAAGCCACTCAGACATTCACCATGTGCTGAGTGCCTCTCCAAGATAGTGTTAGGGCTGGGTCCAAAGGTTAGAGGGTAATGAAAGAACCACAGTAACCAGTTTACTAATGTTAATACTGTTAGTAATAAAACTGAGTTGTACCTTCCGCAACCGTGTTGGTTCGTCTGTGTAGCAGAGCACCCAACACGATATAGTACCAGGATTGGAACCCAGTACCTGTGACACCTACCTACGCATCCTCAAGAATCTGCCATCCTGCGCCATGGACACCATAAGCCCGCCACAGCCGCTCCAAATCGCTGGAAACCTCGGCGTTAACTGGAAGTTGTTCAAACAGAGTTTCCAGTTCTTCCTAGAAGCCACAGAAAGGGAGAATGCTTCAGACACCAGGAAAATCGCCCTCCTCCTCTCCACGGCAGGGCAACACGCCATCCACATCTACAACTCCCTGGTGTTCGCGGAAGGTGAGGACAAGACGAAGTACAAGACGATCCTTCTCAAACTCGAGCAACACTTCAGCGTCGAGGTGAACGAGAGTTTCGAGAGGTACCTCTTCCAGCAGCGCCTGCAGGGTAAGGAAGAGCCTTTTCAATCTTTCCTAACACACCTCCGTATCCTCGCGCTGTCCTGCGGTTACGAGGCCACCTCCGATTCCATGATTCGAGACCAGATAGTTTTTGGGGTCACCTCGGGCACCCTACGCCAGCAGCTCCTCAAGATAAAAAGTCTTACCCAAGCCACCGCCATCGAAGTCTGTGACCTCCATGAAAACGCAACCAGCCGCTACTCCCAATTCCAAGCGGCCGAATCGGCACGGCAGGGCTCCTACGCGGCCGAATAGGCAGGGCAGGGATCCTACGAGGCCGAGCGGGTCCAGTCCATTGAGTTCCTCCCGGCCCGCGGCCCAGATGGGGGCGGCCATTTCGCGCGCTTTTCGCGGCCTCCCGTGCTTGTACGTGCCAAAACAGACGTCGACGCAGAGGGACGTGGTGCACAGGCGCGCTCTACGCAGGACTGAACTGCGCATGCACGATGGCGCAACGAACGCCATGACGTCACGACATGCGGCAACTGTGGATCTGCACCTTTAAAGCGGCAATGTCCAGCAAAGAACCGACAATGCCTCCATGTGGCAAGATGGGCCACTGCGCTGCCTGCTGCCGAGCAGCTCAACCTGCCAATGCTCCCCAATTCCGACAGCCTCGCAGGGACGTGCGGACCATTCAGCCTCCATACTCCGAATCATACCCGGATGATATACAGACCGGCGATACAGACGACCGGGGGGCCTTCCGCGTTGCGGTCATCGACAGGAATCGGATGTCTCCAAGCAGGATCCACCAGCCGATGCCAGTGAACAGTGTCAATCCGGGTGATGAATGGTGTGCCACCCTAACAGTCAACCGATCACCAATCACATTCCGTCTGGACACTGGTGCCTCCGCCAACCTGATAGCATGGTCAGCCTTCTACGCCTTGAAGGTCAGACCACCAATTCGGCCATCCCGTTGTAAGATGGTCGACTATAACGGAAACGTTATCCCGGCCATGGGATCCTGCCAGCTCCAGGTGACGCACAATGCGTATAAGGCCACACTGTCTTTCGAGATTGTTGGTTCATCAAAGGACTCCCTGCTCGGCGCACAGGCGTGCAAGGTTCTCCACCTCGTTCAGCGGGTACACGCTCTGTCTCCAGAAGGCACATCAGACTTCCCAGATGCTGAATTTAGGGCACAGCTCCACTCGCTCCTCGCCCACAACCAGGAGGCATTCGAAGGCATGGGCACATTGCCCTATACCTACAGAATACGGCTCAAACTGGATGCCACCCCGGTCATTCACGCACCTCGTAGAGTCCCAGCACCACTCAAAGACCACCTCAAGCAGCAGCTGCAGGATCTCCAGGACCAAGGAGTGCTTTCCCGTGTCACGGAGCCCACGCCATGTGTCAGCTCCATGGTGTGTGTTAAAAAGCCCTCTGGCGAACTCCGGATCTGCATCGACCCGAAAGACCTGAACAACAACATCATGAGGGAACACTACCCCATACCCAAATGGGAGGAGATCACGAGCGAAATGGCCCGGGCTAAAATTTTCACAAAGCTTGATGCCTTGAAGGGTTTTTGGCAGATTCAACTGGATCAGTCCAGCAGGAAGCTCTGCACCTTCAACACTCCTTTCGGCAGGTTCTGCTATAACAGAATGCCGTTTGGCATGATCTCGGCATCCGAGGTCTTCCATAGAATCATGGAACAGATGACAGAGGGCATCGAAGGGGTGCGCGTCTATGTTGACGACGTCATCATCTGGTCCACCACACCACAGGAGCACATCAGTCGTCTCCAGCGTGTCATCGCACGGATACGGGAACACGGCCTGCGCCTCAACCGAGCAAAGTGCTCCTTTGGCCAAACTGAGCTAAAGTTTCTGGGAGACCACATATCCCGTTTGGGAGTGCTTCCGGATGCAGACAAAGTGAGCGCCATTACAGCCATGCCGCAGCTGGCAGACAAGAAAGCAGTGCTACGCTTTCTCGGGATGGTCAACTTCCTGGGGAAGTTCATTCCCAACCTTGCCTCCCACACAACGGCTCTTCGCCACCTAGTGAAGAAGGCCGAGGAGTTCCAGTGGCTGCCTGCACACAAGAAGGAATGGGAGGAGATCAAAATTAAGTTCACCACAGCCCCGGTATTGGCGTTCTTCGACACCTCTCGGGATACAAAGATCTCGACTGATGCCAGCCAGACCGGCATTGGGGCGGTACTCCTGCAACGGGACGACACTGTATCATTGGCCCCGGTCGCCTATGCCTCGCGGGCCCTGACCTCCACAGAACAGCGCTGTGCGCTGATTGAGAAGGAGTGCCTGGGCCTGTTGACCGGAATAGACAAGTTCCACGATTACGTGTATGGTCTCCCCCAGTTTACCGTGGAAACCGACATTCGTCCCCTGGTCAGCATCATACATAAAGACCTGAACGATATGACCCCTCGCCTCCAGCGCATCCTACTCAAGCTCCGGAGGTACGACTTCCAACTGGTCTACACCCCGGGTAAGGACCTCATCATTGCGGATGCCCTATCCTGAGCAGTAAGCACACCGCCCGATTCGGAGGGGTTCGTCTGTCAAGTCGAAGTGCATGTGGTCTTCACATCGGCCAATCTGCCAGCTGACGATTCAAGTCTGGCCCGTATTCGCCGGGAGACGGCGGCTGACCCCCTTCTACAACGTGTGATGCGCCACATGACGGGAGGGTGGCTCAAAGGACAGTGTCCACAATTCGACAATGTCCGGGACGACTTGGCCGTCATTGACGGTGTCCTCCTAAAGCTGGACCGGATTGTGATTCCACACAGCATGCACAAGCTGGTCCTCGACCAACTGCACGAAGGCCATCTCGGGGTTGAGAAGTGCAGACGGAGGGCCCGCGAAGCTGTATACTGGCCGGGCATCAGCGATGACATTGCCAACATGGTGCTCAACTGCCCCACCTGCCAAAGGTTTCAGCCGGCGCAACCCCCCAAAACGCTTCAGCCCCATGAGTTGGTGACGTCTCCCTGGGCGAAGGTGGGTGTGGACCTCTTTCATGCGCTTGGCAGGGACTACTTAATCATCATAGATTAATTTTCATATTATCCAGAGGTCATACGCCTGCACGATTTAACATCGTCCGCTGTCATAAGGGCATGTAAAGACACCTTCGCTCGACATGGCATTCCGATTACCGTCATGTCGGACAATGGGCCCTGTTTTGCAAGCCAAGAATGGTCTTCTTTTGCTGCTTTGTATGGCTTCACACACGTGACGTCCAGCCCTCTGCATCCCCAGTCAAATGGCAAGGCCGAAAAGGGCGTTCATATCGTCAAGCGACTCCTCTGCAAGGCTGCTGGTGCCGGATCAGATTTCTGCTTAGCCCTGCTGGCCTATTGCTCGGCCCCACTAGCCACTGGCCTCTCACCAGCCCAGCTGTTGATGGGTCGCGCCCCCAGGACCACTGTGCCATCCATTCTTGTCCCTACACTCGACCACATTCCAGTACTGCAAAGGATGCGACAGCAGCGTGCTCAGCAGAAGGTAGCACACGACACTCGGGCAACTGATCTTCCTGCCTTGGCGCCTGGAGACAACGTCCGCATCCACCTGCTGGAGGGTGGCTGGTCGCCAACTGCCGAACTTGTCCGATGCGTGGCTCCCCGCTCGTTCCTGGTTCGCATGCCTGATGGCTCCATTCACCGGCGCAATCGCCGGGCTCTTCGCCTGCTTCCGCGCTCGCTACGTGATCATATGCCGGTGCCACGCCCTCCTGTTGTTCCTGATGTTGAATTTCTGGAGCTTCCTGCCACCATGTCCCTTCCTCTGCTGCCTGTGGCCAGGCCCATTCCTCAGCCGGTGGATCCTGACCCACCTTTGAGGCGGTCAACCCGAATTTGTCGCCCACCTACTAGGCTGGACTTATGAGCCTGTTTGAACATTGGACTCACCAACATTTTTATGCCACTATGTTAATAAGTTTCTCTTTTGTCATTACAGGAGTTTGTTTTTGATGCGTGATGTTTCCACTTATTTTGTTAATGGTACAACCTCATTGTTATGTTGCACCTGACATCTTCCTATGTATATAGTTTAGCCTCATGTACATATGTTGTACAATTGTAGATATTGCACACACACACATTCAGCTGCACTCAGTACACATCCATATTTATTACCACTGGGCATATATTCTTGTAAAAAGGGGAGGATGTCATGATATTCAGACAAACATCATGGTGCAAACACACATACACGCTAATGGATAGATCAACGGACCAATTAATACACACGCAACATCACAGCCAATCACAAGCAAGAGCAGACACACTATAAAACGGGGAACACAACACTTCCGATTCATTCCAGCAGGAGACAACTCAGAGCACAGAGCCCACAGCAAGCCACTCAGACATTCACCATGTGCTGAGTGCCTCTCCAAGATAGTGTTAGGGCTGGGTCCAAAGGTTAGAGGGTAATGAAAGAACCACAGTAACCAGTTTACTAATGTTAATACTGTTAGTAATAAAACTGAGTTGTACCTTCCGCAACCGTGTTGGTTCGTCTGTGTAGCAGAGCATGCAACACGACAATGTGGTTGCCATGCAGTTTATTTATTTTATTCCAGTCCAGCTAAATGTCTTTGGCTGCTTCTGCCCATAAATGATGGGCAATCCCCTTTCACAATGATAAGTAGCAACTTTGTTGTCTGATCTCAATATTTAGTTTGAACTGACATTTTTCCAAGTATATTCATAGGTTCACCAGTGCAGGTGCTAAGCTGTAGGAGGGTTTTCTCCAATGGGTACTTCTTGTAAATGTTCTCCCATGTCTTCTCTGAAGCAATTGAAACAGAAGTTTCAGTGTCAACTTCCACTCCTCCACCATACCCAGTACCTCTCCCATCACCCATGGCACCTTCCCACGCAATTGCAGAAGGTGTAACACCTGCCCCTATACCTCTTCCATGCTTAACATCCCAGGCTCAAAACACTCATTCCAGTTTAAGCAGCGTTTCACTTGCACCTCTTTCAATTTGGTCTATTGCATTCGCAGCTCGACCCATTTCTTTTCATTCCATTTCATTTTATTTCATTTAAAAAAAAATTTAGAGTACCCAATTATTTGTTCTCAATTAAGGGGCAATTTAGCGTGGCCAATTCACCTAAGCTGCACATCTTTGGGTTGTGGGGGTGAAACCCACACAGACATGGGGAGAATGTGCAAACTCCACCTGGACAGTGACCCAGGGCTGGGATTCGAACCCGGGTCTTCAGCGTCACAGTCCCAGTGCTAACCACTGCGCCACATGCCGCCCCTCCATTTCATTTTTACTGCCTTTTATCTTTTATTTATTTCTTGTTTTTCTTTATATAACAATTTTCCCCCTTTACTTACCTTTTCTCCCCTTTGCTTCCCCCACACGCCTTTTTCTCATTTTACCTCCCCCACCCATGTCCCCCCTCCCCCCACATCTACATCTGACACAGCTTACCCTCTGATTTCAGTTTCTCTGCTGTTTAGCCTTTCACACCTTTTATTCTCTCTGGGAACCACTATTTGCACTCTTTTCTCTTGGTTTCTGTGGCTATGAACTCGTTGTTCATTCCCTCACCCTACAGTATAAATATCTCCCACTTCTATGTCTTTTAGCTTTGACAAAGGTTCACCTGGACTCGAAGCATTCTCTCTTTTCTCTCGCTACAGGTGCTGTCAGACCTGCTGAGATTTTCCAGCATTTTCTCTTTTGGTTTCAGCTTCCATTTTAACCATTTCACTATTTAAGGCAATACCAACTTTTAGTCCTTCATTGTGGTGAATGTAGGGAATTGTTGTTTATTTATATTTGTTGCAGTAATGTTACTAAACATCCTTGTTTAACATACTTACAGACAATATGTTTGCTAAAGCGGTGATTAAGGGATTGTAAAGCTGAGATAATCATTGATTTTAAATATATGTTTACAGATAGATGGCTCATTGAACTTTTTTTGATTTTGGAGGATCCCTGGAATGTAGGTAATTTATGAAGGATGGTGCTTACTCCTGGATAAACAGGTTGGGACATCTTAGTAGGAGGAGATCAAAAAATGCCTTATAATGTAACTAAAATAATAATAATTTTTATTGCCACAAGTAGGCTTACCGGAACACTGCAATGACGTTACTGTGAAAAGCCGCTAGTCGTTACATTCCGGCACCTGTTCAGGTACAGAGGGACAATTCAGAATATCTAATTCACCTAACAAGCACATCTTTCGGGACTTGTGGGAGGAAACTGGAGCACCCAGAGGAAACCCATACAGACACAGGGAGAACGAGCAGACTCCACACAGAGAGTGACCAAAGCTGGGAATCGAACCTGGGACTGTGGAGCTATGAAGCAACAGTGATATCCACTGTGCTACCACTCTGTTTGTAGTTTGCATTTGCAGGATTTTAGTTTGACAAGACAGGTCTTCAACTGGCTCTTGAAAGCTCAATCCACGGTCTTTGCACAGAGAAGAGCAAGTAAACCAGGTTGTTAACTTGATTTATAAATGGTCTTTGAATGACATTGGTTTGCTTAATTGGAATATATAAAGTTGCAGGTGCAGGGATTAAGTTAAAGTTTTCACTTTTATTTAAGAACAGTTTTAACTGCTAAATATTGAGCTATTACTTTGTTGCTAATGTGATTGCTTTTGAGTTTAAATTAAAATCTGTTTTAAAATAAAAGATACCTATTGGTCAGTGTTATCAATTCTGTGGCAAAGTATCATTTCTTCATTGTTTTACAAATTGCAAATTGTTGGGTTTTTCATCTGGGATCCTAACACATCTAGTTTCAAATCAAACTGAACGCACAATTGCTCTTCTGCACTGTCACTGTTAGTTTCACTTCCTCCCACAGTAGTGAAAATGAGCGGTTTTCCACTCACAGGCTTCTGCATTCTGCCCTTTTCCATTCCAGCGGTAACATGATTGTAAGTGAGTATTCCCTGTCTTTGCTACTTTTACTTTAGAATGTGCTTTCAAATGCCCATTTTGTTTCTCTGGCATTTCTATGCACATGCAATCTTGAAAGATTTCTTCATAGTCAGCTCTTGATCTGCTCACAATCTACACCAAATTCTTTCATTTCTTTGTCCACAAACCAAGCGATCACACAAATTTCTTCCAGGTACCGTTTAAAGTCACAATGTTCTGCTAACTTTCTCAAATCAACCAGGAACATTACAACTGACTAAGCCTCAGGCTGTTCTCTTTGGTGAAACTTGAATCTCTCGGCAAAAGCTACTGGCCTGGGATCAAAGTGCTTTTTCAAAATGTCCTCAAGCTATTGAAAGCTTTTATCGACTGACTTGTCAGGGGCATTGGGATTTCTCAGTAAGGTGAAGTTTTTTATTCTGAAGACTGTAAGAAACACCAAGTCCTGCTTTTCTTCTTCAATTTCATTCACAACGGAAACCTGTTCCATTTGCTCGACATAAACTACAAAGTCCATAGTAGCTGGATCAAAATCCTCGAAAACTCCTAACAACCCCACCCTCATTGACATTTGACATGTTTTGTCACTTCTAAATAGTTAAGAATAAACACACACAACTGCTTCTGGATTGAACTGCCTGTCAAAACAGGAAGGCCCCTTTTATTATTTGCTCCACAAAAGATAAATACGTTGGGACCCACCCTCCAGCACACCCTATTGGCAGGTTTTATACAAAACTGAAATGTCCTTTTAGAAAAGCATAAATGTTAAACTCAAATATCACACATTGGTTTTAATTTTCCCAAATTGCCTGGAATCCGGGAAGGTGCCATCAGATTGAAAAATAGCAAGGGAACTCCTTTATTCAAGAAGGGAGGGAGACAGAAAGTGGGAGACTACAGACTAGTGAGTCTGATATCTGTCAGTGGGAAAATGTGAGAAACTATTATTAAGGAAGCTATAGCAGGACATTTCGAAAAATTCCAGGCAATCAGGCAGATTCCACGCGGTTTTGTAAAAGGAAAATCATGTTTAACCAATTTATTGGAATTCTTTGAGGAAGTAACATGTGCTATGGATAAAGAGGAAACAGTGGATATACTGTACTCAGATTTCCACAAGGCACACGATAAGGTGCCACATCAAAGCCTATTGCAGAAGATAAAAGCTCATGGTGTGGGGCAGTGGAGGGCAACATGTGGCCCAGGCCCACATGCAGCCCATCTGGGTTCTGAGAGTGGCCCATGAGATATTTTGTTGCCTCAGTGCAGATTGGCACATTCCACCGATTTCCTTCTGTGTTGTTTTTTCCTGTCAATGTGACTGAATTGATATGCACGTAAAACCTGGGCAAGTGGAGTGAGGTGAATGTGGATGGCACACAACATTGACTGTGAGAGCCATGCACTCCCTCTGTATCCAAAGTGTAAATATTTATTTTGCTTTCACCATTTGAAGTTGATGCTTGTTCTATTAATATATAAATGATTAAGCATTTTCCTGGACGCGTTATGAAATATTTGGCTTGTATTAAATGTATTTACTCTTATTTGTGGGATCATGGTTAGGGCACAAGCCTGATTTCCATCTTATGGCCCACTAAGATGTAGGAGGGCTACGCATGTGGCTCATTCACTAGCCCAGGTTGCCTATTGCTGGTGTAGGGGGAAGCATATTTGCATGGATAGAAATTTGGCTAGCTAACAGAAAACAAAGTTGGCATAAATTGATATTTTCTGGTGGGAAGGATGCAATGACTGGTATGTTGCAGGGATCAGTGCTGAGGCCTCAACTTTTAATGATTTTCATGAATGACTTGGATGAAGAAATGTGAAATGGTCCATTTTGACAGGAAGAATAAAAAATAAACTTATTATCTAAATAGTGAGAGGTTGCAGAGCTCTGAGACTCAGAGGGATCTGGATGAATTATAAAAGGCTTGTACACAGGTACAGCAAGTAATTAGGACAGCTAATGTAATGTTACTGTTTATTTTCAGGGGGAATTGATTGATTGGACTAATTAGCACAGAGGCAGAAGGCATAGCTTTGGTATGAAATTAATACTTTGCATTTGTCTTTATCAAGGAATAATATGCTATCCAGATCATAGTGAAAGAGGAGATAATTCAGACACTAGAAAGGTTTAAGATTGATAAGGAAGAGGTATTGATGAGGCTATCTAGACGTAATTTGACAAGGCGCCATTACCGAATCAGATGCATCCACGGATACTGAGGGAAATGAGAGTGGAAATTGCAGGAACACTGGCCATAATTTTCCAGTCTTCCCTAGGCTCAGGGGTGGTGCCAGAGGACTGGAGAATTGCAAATCTTATACCCTTATTCAAAAAATGGGCGGCACGGTGGTACAATGTTTAGCACTGCTGCCTCACAGCGCCAGGGACCCGGGTTCAATTCCGGCCTCGGGTGGCTGTCTGTGTGGAGTTGCACTTTCTCCCAGTCTGTTTATGTTTCCTCCGGGTGCTCCGGTTTCGTTCCACAGTCCAAAGATGTGCAGGTTAGGTGGTTTGTTAAAATTGCTCCTTAGTGACCAAAAGGTTAGGTGGGATTACTGGGTTACGGGGATGGGGTTGAAGCGTAGGCTTAAGCAGGTGCTGTTTCCATGGGCCGGTATAGACTCGATGGGCTGAATGGCCTCCTTCTGTACTGTAAATTCTATAAGGCCAGCAACTGCAGGCCTGTCAGTTTAATTAACTTGCTGGAGTTTTATGAAAAAATGACAGACAGACTTGATTGATAAGGGCAACGTACAAAATTTGGAAACATTGTGAACCATGAGAAGGATAATGTAGAACTTCAAAAGGACATAGAGAAGTTAGTGGAATGGGCAGACAGGTGACAGATGAAGTTCAACTCAGAGAAATGGGAAGTGATTCATTTTGGTAGGAAGAACATGGAAGAAGGTGGCAGAACAAAGGCATTGTTAGAGAATGCAGAAAAGATACATGATAATGGTTCCAGGTATGAGGAACTTCAGGTATGAAGATAGATTAGCAATGTTAGGACTGTTTTCCTTGAAGAAGGTGATGTGGAGATGCCGACGTTGGACTGGGGTGGGCACAATAAGAAGTCTTACAACACCAGGTTAAAGTCCAGCAGGTTCGTTTCGAATCACTAGCTTTCAGAGTGCAGCTCCTTCATCAGCTGCGCTCAAGCTAGTGATTCGAAACAAACCTGTTGGGACTTTAACCTGGTGTTGTAAGACTTCTTACTGTTCCTTGGAGAAGAGAAGGCCGAAAGGAGATAGGTATCCAAAAATCATGAAGAGTCTGGACAGAGTGGGAAGGGAGAAACTATTCCCACTTGTGAAAGGATTGAGAACAAGAGGGCACAGATTTAAAGTAATTCTCAAAAAATCAAAAGTGAAATGAGAAGAAAACGTCTACACGCAGTGAATAGTTTAAGGTCTGGATTGCGTGAGAGTGCAATGGAGCAGGGTCAATCGAGATGTTCAAAAGGAAATTGGACAGTTATCTGAAAAGAAAGAATGTGCAGGGTTATGGGGAGAAGGCGGGAGAATGGTACTAAGAGACTTGCTTGTGCAGAGAGCTGGTGCAGGCATGATGGGCTGAATGGGCTTCTTCTATGCAGTAACAATTTTGTGATTCTTAAACACTCCATTGTAAAAACAAAAACATCAGAGCTGCCTTTCAGCCCAATTAAAAGCTGGAGAGTTTTTAAAAGGAGAATTAGAATCCTTACAAATTAAAATGGTGAGATCTCTGCTCTGTTGGAGAAGCTAGTGATGGGACCAAGTGGACAGTTCATTTCCTTATAATTGATATGAAGACAAAAATGGTTTGATATTGTAAACTGCTAGAATTACCACCTCTGGTGCCCAAACCCTGAGCAGATGCAAAAAGCAAATGTGCATTGAAGAAAGCACAAGCAGAACCAACAAGATAGTTCACCGTTGGTTTTTCTTTCAGCCACCTGTCGCATAAAGTTGTAAATCTGTCTTTTTGATCCACAAGGGAGGTAAGGATTATGACAGGAAGACAGAAAAATGGAGTTGAGGCCACATCTGGCCAGTCACGATGTTATTAATGACGGAGCAGGCTCAATGGGCCGAATGATCTACACCTGCTGCTATATTTTATGATCTTTATAGTATATCATGAGGTTTCCCTGCTCAGGCATGGGGTTAATATTGTTTCATCCCAAGACCTGAGCTGCATATTTAAAAAAGGGTGGATGTCTTTGGGATCTACTATTTAAAATTTGAGAGTTAAAATAGTCACTAAAACTGGATTAAGCCATTGTTAAATGATTATTTGCATTCTGTCAAGGATTGTAAAAGAGGCCTGAAAAGTAGCATCCCTGATTTAAGGATAGTGTTCAAGGGTTGAATGGACTTGGGAATTATAGAGAGTCAAAAGTTGTTGAAGGGAAAAGCGATTTGCTTCTGTTTGAAAGACTTCATATATATTATGCATGTTGTCCTTAGGGGCATATTCCTCAGCATATGCTCCAAGCTCACACCCTGTCTGAACACTTCCTTGATCAACCATCAAGTTGTCTGCATGTGTCACAGAATATAATGAAATATATTAAACCTAACACAATGAAGGCAGTCGTCCTAAAACATGGAATGGATTGTACCCAGCTACACGCCACTCAAACGTTTGAGGTGCAGCTCAAACAATGCAACTGAGCTTTTAACTCCTAAGTATTAGTGTGCTTCTGTTGCTCAGCTGCTTCTTAGAATCATAGAAAAGGTACATCGTACAAAGAGGCCATTCAGACCATGATATCTGCGCCGGTCAAAAAAGGAGTAAAAAGAAACTAGCCATTCAGTTTTAATGTCACTATCCAGCACCTTTCTTGTAGCCGTTCAGGTTACAGCACTTCAGCTGCAGATCCAGATACCTTTTAAGTGAGTTGAGTGTTTCGGCCTCAACCATCAATTATTTAGTCAGTGAGTTCCAGATGCCCACTACCCTCAGTGTGAAAACAAAATCCTCATGTAGGGGCAGCACGGTAGCACAAGTGGATAGCACTGTGGCTTCACAGCACCAGGGTCAGGTTTGATTCCTCGCTGGGTCACTGTCTGTGTGGAGTCTGCACGTTCTCCCCGTGTCTGCGTGGGTTTCCTCCGGGTGCTCCGGTTTCCTCCCACAGTCCAAAGATGTGCAGGTTAGGTGGATTGGCCATGATAAATTGCCCTTAGTGATCAAAATGGTTAGGAGGGGTTATTGGGTTACGGGGATAGGGTGGAAGTGAGGGCTTAAGTGGGTCGGTGCAGACTCGCTGGGCCGAATGGCCTCCTTCTGCACTGTATGTTCTATGTTCCCCTCTAATCCTCTTCTAATCACCTCAAATCGATGTCCCTTGATAATTAACCCCTCAACTCGGGGAAACGGGTCTCTCCTGCCTACCTATTTAAGGTCCTCATAATTTTGTATACCTCCATTAGGTCACCCTCAGCTTCCTTTGTTCTAATGAAAACAAACCTAGCTTATCCAATCTCTTTACAAAGCTGCAATTTTTAAGCCCTGGCAACATTCTTGTAAATATCCTCGGAACTCTCTCCAGAGCAATTGTCCTTCCTGTAATGTGGTGACCAGAACTGTACGCAGAATTCCAGCTGCGGCTTAACCAGTGTTTTAAACAGTTCCATTATTACACCCCTGATTTTGAATTCAGTACCTCACCCAATGAAGGAAAATATTTCAAATGCTTTCTTTACCGCCTTATCTACCAACCCTGCCTCCTTCAAAGACCTGTGGATATGCACTACAAGGTCTCTCACTTCCGCAACCCATCTCAATGTCCTCCCATTTACTGAGTATTCCCTTGCTTTGTTTGCCTCCCCAAATGCATTATGCACACTTTTCTGGGGTGAATTCCATTTGCCACATTTCCGCTCACTGAATCAAACCACTGATATTATGGGGGGGGGTTGATGAATGCTAGTATCCCAAAGAAGGTCTTACAAAAAACAAAATCCAGGGGGAGGTCGTGCTCTCCCAAACCTACAACTTTACCACTGGGGGGCGACGGCCGACCGTGTAAGGGGATGGATCAAGGAGCCAGAAGCCAAATGGGTGCGCGTGGAGGAGGCCTCCTGAAGGGGAAGCTCCCTCCGGGCCCTCGCCACGGTGGCGCTCCTATCCCCACCCAAAAAATACTCCAGCAGCCCGGTGGTAATAGCCACCCTCCAGTCTTGGAACCAACTACGGCAGCAATTCGGCCTGACCAAAATGTTGGGTAAAGCTCCCATTGTGCAACAACCATAGGTTCACACCAGCCCTGACTGACGCCACCTTCAAAAGGTGGGGACAGGACAGAAGGACACTGACAGTCAGGGACCTATACACAGACGGCAGGATCGCAACACAGGGCGAACTGACAGAGAAATTCCAGCTAGCCAGGGGGAACGAGCTAAGGTACCTGCAACTAAAAAACTTCCTACGAAAGGAGACAAGGACATACCCACAACCACCACGATAGACACTACTGGAAGAGTTACTGGACGCAAGCATACCAGATAAGGAAACTGTAGCGACATGTATGACTGACTGGTAGAAGGAGCCGACACCATACTGGACACAACAAGAATGAAGTGGGAGGAGGACCTGGGGATCGAGATAGGGTGGGGACCCTGGAGCGAAGCACTGCATAGGGTCAACTCCACCTCCACATGCGCAAGGCTCAGCCTGACGTAACTAAAAGTGATACATAGAGCCCACTTAACAAGAACCCGTATGAGTAGGTTCTTCCCGGAGGTGGAGGATAGATGTGAATGGTGCTAAGGAGACCCGGCCAACCACGCCCACATGTTCTGGTCTTGCCCCAGACTTGTGGAGTACTGGACTGCCTTCTTCGAGGCAATGTCCAAAGTGGTAGCGGTGAGGATGGAGCCATGCCCGAAAGTGGCGGTCTTCGGGGTCTCAGACCAGCCAGATCTATTCCTGGAGAGGAGGGCAGACGCCCTTGCCTTTGCCTCCCTGCTCACCCGCCATAGAATCCTGTTCGGCTGGAGGGCAGCAGCACCATCCAAAGCTGCAGACTGGCTGTCCGACCTCTCGGAATCTCTCCAAATGGAGAAAATCAAATTCGCCATCCGAGGGTCAGACGACGGCTTCCACAGAACGTGGGAGCCATTCACCCAATTGTTCCGGGACCTGTTTGTGGCCAACAAACAAGTAGAAGAATAGCTAGGTAGCCAAGAAACAGGGGAGAGTAGCCAAAGCATGAGAGGGAGAGATAGACCGGGAGAGGAGTGGGGGCCAGTTAAATCTAAGAGGAAGGAAAGGCAAAGCACAGGGGTTGGGGGGGGGGGGGGGGGGGGGTGGGCAGGGAGAGACAGGGGACAATAGAGGAGAGCCAGGGAGGGGGAGGAGGGAGGCAGGGAAACGTTAACAAACTTGGCATCCACAGGAGCAGAGAAAAAGGGGAAGGCGGGAGGGCCGCAGAAGCATGCACGAGACGACAACGGCAGCAAACACCATCCGGGAGAAGCAAGGGACAACACCACGAATAATTTTGCCAAGTGTACAGAGCTGCTGCTGATGAGCGGGGGCATAATACCGTCCATCGACTTCACAGGGAAAATTAAAATTAAAACGTCAGCAACAGCAGCGATTCATGGGGGGGAGGTGAGTGCTCCGTTGGGAAGGTGTGGGAAGACTGAGGCGCGGGGGGGGGGGTAACATCTAGTTAATTGCTATTGTATATTCTCTTTCTGCACTATGTTAATGTTCACTCTATTTTGTTGTGTTAGGATTATTACTATTTATTATGAAAAATTTTGCAAAACTTTTAATAAAAATCTTTTTTTGAAAAAAGAATTAAATTTTAAAAGAATATTACGATTATAAGAGATGTAAAAAGATGATCTGTTTGGGAGAGCTCGCAGAGAGTCACCATGCTCCGGCGCCATCTTGGACCTTTTTTGTTTGGAACCCTTGTTTATTTGTGGGGACATGTCTACATTGTGCTTGTGTTATCTTGCTCTTAAAATGCTCCCACTGATTTGACACCGTTTTCCCTTCTCAGCTTTGTTAAATTTATTCTTCCCACAATTGAGAACTTTTATTCCAATTTTATCATTTTTCATTTTCATAATGATGCTAAACGAAACTGTATTATGGTCACCCTCTCCAAAATGGTGCCCTGCAGCTGCTTCACTCACTTACCCACCTTCATTTGCTGAGTCTAAATCTAGAATTGCACCTTCCCTGTTGGGCTTGTTACGTGCTGGCTAAAAAAGTTATTTTGAATTCAGTTTAAAGATTTTGCATCCTCTATGCCCTCATACTCTTTGTAGCCCAATTGATGTTAGGATAGTTAAGGTCCCCATTGATTATTGTCCTATTATTTTTGCACTCAGATGTTTATCTCCATAGTTTCTCTTCTAATCCCCTTCACTATTTGGGGGTCGAAAGTCCACACCTAGAAATGCGGCTGCGTCTTTTCAATTTCTTATATTTGATACTTAATTTAGATTTTCATCCCTCTTCAAAGCTGTAATTGATTCTTTAATCAATAATGCTACATCCTCACCTTGTTTTATCCTCTTCCTATCCTGCCTGTTGAACAGCCATTTTTGCTCCTTTTTAAGCCAGGATTCCCGTATAGCAAAGATATCATGCAGCCACATATCTACCTGTGCCCTCAGCTCATCTATTTTATTTGCTACACTCCTTACATATGCACATTTTAACACTGCCAAATTTCTGTGCTGTACACTTTTTAACTTGTGCTTCTTCGGTCTTATCCATCTCCTGTTCCCTATTCTGAATTTGCTATCAGGTTCCCAATTCCCTGCCAATCTAGTTTAACCAGCCCCCAACAGCACTAGCAAATTTCCCTATGAGGATATTCATCCCAGTCTTGTTCAGGTGTAGATCGTCCAGCTTGTATAGGTCCCATTTTCACCAAAACCAGTCCCAATGCCTCAGAAATCTGATGCCCTTCGTCCTCCACCAGCTTTCCAACCACACCTTCAATCATCACTTGAAAGTGGTTCTGGGAGTAATCCTGAAATGACTGCTTTAAATGCCTTGCTTTTCAATCTCCTTCCGAGCTCCCAAAAATCTGCTTTCAGCACCTCATCCCCTTTTTACCCACGTCATTGGCACCAACATGGGCCACAACTTCCAGCTGCTCACCCTCCCAGAGAAATGTCTTGTTGCTGCTCGATGACATCCTTGACCTTGGCACCAGGGAGACAAAATTCCATCCTGGAATCAGTCCAGGGCTGTGGAAACACCCATCTGTTTCCCTGATTAACAAATCTCATTACTACGGCTCTGCCCTCTTCTTCCAAACCTCCTGTGCAGCGGTGTCACAAGGTTGGCTCCAACTGCAGTCCACTGAGGGACGAATACCCTCACCAGTATCCAAAACAGTCAGGCAAATGGCTAGCGGGACCCCCTGTCTGAGGATTCCTGTTTCGTGCCTAGTTCTTTTGGACTGCCATTTTCTTTTTGCCTCTAGGGTCCTGAGCTGCAGTGTAACCACTGCTCTGAATACCTGTACACGTAGCCTTCAGTCTCGCAGATGTGCCCAATGACTCCAGCCGCAACTCAAGCTTCAAAACCCAGAGCTCAAGATTCTGCAGCTGGTGAGACTTCCTGCACATCTGGTCATCTAGAACACTGCAGCATCCAGGACTCCCACATATTACACAACATATATCCCATACAATCAAGCTGTCCTGCCATGGTTCAATTTACTTCCCTTATGTTAACTTTATTTTACTTTGATTTAAATATGCTATTTTTTTTTCCTGGCTTAAACTTACATTTACCTCCCAATTGCTGGTGTTCCATATTGAAATCAAAGTAGCTCCTCCTTCCAAAATGAATGGGTGGAATGTTCTCATTTTCAGGCAGAGAGGTGCAGCAGGCAGGAAAAATGGAGTGGAAGCTGTTGGCCCAAGCGTGGCATCCTCCGCTGCATTTTTAGGATTATTACAAAAAGAAATGTTAAGGGGCGGGTCTTAACCCACCACCAAGATAGTTCATTAAAAATAGAATTCCCCCATCTCATTGACCCCCCCCCCGCACCACCACTCACCCACCTCATGGAGCACCCCACATGGAATACCGCTCCATCCACAAAATACATGCCCCACACACACAGCACAACCTCCTGGCATTGTATGCGGGCAGTGCCACGTGCCAGTGTCACCAATGTCAAGGCATGACCCTCCCCCTCCCAGGAGACTGGGAGATGTACTAACCTCGGACGGGTTCTGCTCGCCGACACAAATGGATAATCTAATGGGGGGGGGGGGTGTGCTGCAGCGGACCATCAGGCATAAAGGCCTTATAATTATATTCAAGTACATTTTAATAAGGATTCCAACAGTCAGTGTCAGGTTTCCCTTTGCGCCATTGGTGGGGGGCAAGGACAATTGGAACATGAAATCCCGTCGATGGAAACTATGTCTTGGCACTCCTGCGGGATTTCCTGCTCCCGTCGCTGACCCCTCCTCCCCAAAACCAGGAGCTGAAATTCCCTCCCCCCCCCCAAAGCGTTTTCTTCATTTTCACTTTTACTTGAAGACTCTCCCCAACTGCAGATGCTCACCACCTAATTAAATTATGCTTCTCCCGCGACGGCACTCTTGATGTTTTCAAAGCTCTGCCCTCTTCCACAGCTTTTTAATCTCCTGGTCATCTGCAGGCTGAGAAAGATAGAAAAAGGAAAGACCACTTCCATCTCCTCCTCACAGCACTCTCTTCTCAATAGCCTCACAGTAACTCCACTCTGTATCAGTTGCAATTCGTGATAGTACACCGAACCTCTCTTATTTGCATGAGTGAGATTCAGTTGAATCCCCTATCCGGCAGTTACAGATGCTGATTCGGACAGTTACTTAATTTGTGCATCTCACCTGCTATCCAGAAGAGGACTTGATTAGCCCTGCCCAATCCAGAAGAAACTTAAAACAGCAAATTTAAGTAAAATGCTAAATTGCAAGCAAGCAGTCATGAATTTTAAAGAAATCAAGTGTTAAGATTTCCTGTCGTGTTGGGTGTTCTGACTCACAAATGATCCAACACGGCTGTAGATGGTACAACTCTGTTTTATTGTCTAGTCAACGGTAACAACTAACTACTGGCTTGGGTACGTGCTTCACCAGCTAACCTGTGGACCCAGCCCTATCACTATCTTAGTGAGGCACTCAGCACATGGTCTATGTCTGAGTGGCGGGCTGTGAGCTCTGTGCTCTGAGCTATCTCCTGGTAGAATGAGCGGGAACTGTGGTGTTCCGTGTTTTATAGTGCGTGTGCTCTCACTGGTGATTGGCTGCGATGTTATGTGTGTGCTGGTTGGTCCAACTGCCTGTCCATCAGTGTGTGTGTGATTGCACCATGATATGCTGATGTGGATATGCCTACATGCTAATAAATAGAAATGTGTACTGAGTGCATTTGAGTATGTGTGTGCAATATTTACAACATGTACATGAGGCTAAACTATATACAGAGGAAGGTGTCAGGTGCAACAGAACAACGGGGTTGTACCAATAACAGAACAAATGCAATCAGCAAACGACGAGAGAAAACCTCTGGAACCATGAACGACAAGAAAAGAAACTTGTTAACAGTACTGTAAAACAATTCAGTGAGTCCAATGTGCTAACAGGCTCATAAGTCAAGTCTCTCAGGTGGGCGACGAATTCGGGTTGACCGCCTCAAGGGTGGGTCAGGATCCACCGGCTGAGGAATGGGCCTGGCCACGGGCGATAGAGGAATAGGCTGAGTGGCAGGAAGCTCAACAAAGCTGACATCAGGGACAACAGGAGGGCGTGGCACCGGTGCATGATCACGAAGCGAGCGCGGAACCAGACGAAGGGCCTGCCGATTACGGGCGGCGAATAGAGCCATCAGGCATACGAACCAGGAACAAGCGGGGAGCCACGTGGCAGAGAACCTCGGCGGTTGCCGACCAGCCACCCTCCGGTAGGTGTATGCGGACGTTGTCTCCAGGCGCCAGGGCAGGTAGATCAGTCGCCCGAGCGTCATGTGCCACCTTCTGCTGAGCACGCTGTTGTTGCATCATTTGCAATTCTGGAGCATGGTCGAGGTCAGGAACATGAATGGACGGCACAGTGGTCCTGAGGGTGCGACCCATCAACAGCTGGGCTGGCGAGAAGCCCGTGGAAAGTGGGGCCGAACGATAGGCCAGCAGGGCTAAACAGAAGTCAGATCCGGCATCAGCAGCCTTGCAGAGGAGTCGCTTCACAATGTGGATGCCCTTTGTCGCCTTGCCATTCGAATGAGGCTGCAAGGGAATGGATGTCACGTGTGTGAAGTTGTATGAAGTGGCAAAGGAAGACCATTCTTGACTCGCAAAGCAAACCCGTTGTCAGACATGACGGTGAGTGGAATTCCATGGCGAGCAAAGGTTTCTTTGCTTGCCTGGATGACAGCTGATGACGTTGTGTCGTGCAGGCGTATGACCTCTGGATAACTTGAGAAGTAGTCAATAGAATAATGTAGTCCCTGCCGAGCGCATGGAAGAGGTCCACGCCCACCTTCGCCCAGGGGGATGTGACCAACTCATGGGGCTGATGTGTCTCAGGGGGGTGCGCCGGCTGAAACCTTTGGCAGGTGGGGCAGTTGAGCACCATGTTGGCGATGTCGTCGCTGATGCCCGGCCAGTACACAGCCTCACGGGCCCTCCGCCTGCACTTTTCAACTCCGAGATGGCCTTTGTGCAGTTGTTCGAGGACAAGCCGGTGCATGGTGTGTGGGATCACGATCCGGTCCAAGTTCAAGAGGACACCATCAATGACGGCCAAGTCATCCTGGACGTTGTAAAATTGTGGGCACTGCCCCTTGAGCCATCCTTCCATCATGTGGCGCATCACACGTTGTAGAAGGGGTCAGCCGCAGTCTCACGGCGAATATGGGCCAGAGGTGTATCGGTGGCCGGCAGATTGGCCGATGTGAAGGCTACTTGTGCGTCGACCTGACAAATGAACCCCTCCGAGTCGGGCGGTGTGTTGACCGCCCTGGACAGAGCATCTGCGATGATGAGATCCTTCCCCGGGGTGTAGACAAGTTGGAAGTCGTACCTCCGGAGCTTGAGCAGAATGCGCTGGAGGCGAGGGGTCATTTCGTTGAGGTCCTTCTGAATGATGCCGACCAGGGGGCGATGGTCGGTCTCCACAGTGAACTGCGGAAGAACAGAGACATAGTCGTGAAACTTTGTCGATGCAAAGTCAACAGGCCTAGGCACTCCTTCTCAATCTGTGCATAACGCTGTTCTGTGGGGGGTCATGGCCCGCGACGCATAGGCGACCGGAGCCCATGATGCGGTGTCGTCCCGTTGCAGGAGTACCGCCCCAATGCCAGACTGGCTGGCATCAGTTGAGATCTTTGTTTCCCGTGTGGTATCGAAAAACGCCAGTACCGAGGCGGTGGTAAGTTTGACCTTGAGCTCCTCCCATTCACTCTGGTGTGCGGGCAGCCACTGGAATTCCGTTGTCTTTTTGACCAAGTGGCGAAGAGCAGTCGTGGGCGAAGCAAGGTTAGGAATGAACTTCCCCAGGAAGTTGACCATCCCGAGAAAGTGCAGCACTGCCTTCTTGTCTGACGGCTGCTGCATGGCTGCGATGGCTGCCACTTTGTCGGCATCCGGCCGCACACCCGACCGGGAGATGTGGTGCCACAAAAACTTTAGCTCAGTCTGGCCAAAAGAGCACTTGGCTCGGTTAAGGCCCTGATCCCGTATCCGTGCAAAGACACGCTGGAGACGACTGATGTGCTCCTGTGGTGTGGTGGACCAGATGATAACGTCGTCTACGTAGACGGGTACCCCTTCGATGCCCTCCCTCATCTGTTCCATGATGTGATGGAACACTTTGGAGGCCGAAATGATGCCGAATGGCATCCTATTGTAGCAGTATCTGCCAAATGGAGTGTTGAAAGTGCACAGCTTCCTGCTGGACTGATCCAACTGAATCTGCCAAAAGCCCTTTGAGGCATCAAGCTTGGTGAATATTTTTGCCCGAGCCATTTCGCTCGTGATTTCTTCTCGTTTGGGTATGGGGTGGTGTTCCTTCATAGTGTTGTGATTCAAATCTTTTGGGTCGATACAGATCCGGAGCTCGCCGGAGGGCTTCTTGACGCACACCATGGAGCTAACCCATGGCATTGGCTCCGTGACCTGGGAAAGCACTCCTTGGTCCTGCAGCTGCTGCTTGAGGCGGTCCTTGAGTGGTGCTGGGACCCTACGAGGTGCGTGAATGACTGGGGTGGCGTCTGGTTTGAGCCGTATTTTGTACGTGTAGGGCAGTGTGCCCATGCCCTCGAAATCCTCCTGGTTTTGCGCGAGGAGTGAGTGGAGCTGCGCCCTAAAGTCTGCATCCTGGAAATCGGACGTGCCTTCTGAAGATAGAGTGTGTACCCGCTGAACAAGGTGGAGGATCTTGCACGCTTGTGCGCCTAACAGAGAGTCCTTCGAGGATCATACGATTTCAAATGATAAAGTGGCTTTGTGTGAGTTGTGTGTAACATCGAGCTGGCAGGACCGCGTAGCCGGGATGACGTTTCCATTGTAGTCAACCAGCTGACAGTGGGATGGCAGAATCGGTGGTTTAACCTTCAAGGTCTGGAAGGCAGACTATGCAAGGAGATTGGCAGAGGCACCAGTGTCCAGGCGAAATGTGATCTGGTATCGGTTGACCGTTAGGGTGGCACACCACTCATCGCCCGGATCAATGCTGTGCACTGGCAGCGGCTGGTGGTTCCGACTTGGGGACATCCGGTTCTTGTGGATTATCGCAACGCGGAAGGGCTCCCTGTCTTCGGTATCGCTGGTCTGCATACTATCTGGATATGACTCAGTGTGCCGTGCCGTTTTGGCCGCCTGGATTTGGGAGTACCGGCTGGTCGCGTTCTCATGGAGGACGCAGGTCTCGATGGCGGTGGCTAGGGTGAGGCGCTTTATTTTAAGGAGCTGCTGGCGTAGGGTGTCCGAGGTGACCCCAAAAACTATCTGATCCCGTATCATGGAGTCGGAGGTGGCCTCATAGCCGCAGGAATGTGCGAGGATACGGAGGTGTGTCAAATAAGATTGGAAAGCTCGTCCTTACCCTGCAGGCGCTGCTGGAATAGGTACCTCTCGAAGCTCTCATTGACTTCCACGCTGAAGTGTTCCTCAAATTTCAGAAGCACCGTCTTATATTTTGTATTGACCTCGCCTTCCGCGAATGCCAGGGAGTTATAGATGTTGATGGCGTGTTGGAGGGCGATCTTCCTGGTGACCGATGCATTCTCCCTGTCTGTGGCTTCTAGGAAGAGCTGGAAGCACTGTTTAAACAGCTTCCAGTTGACGCCGAGATTACCAGCGATTCGGAGCAGCTGCGGCGGGCTGATGTTTCCCATGGAGCAGGATGGCGGATTTCTGAAAGGGTGCAGGTAGGTCTCACAGTCGCTGGTTAACGTCCACCCCTGGTATCATGTCGTGTTGGGTGTTCTGATGCACAAATGATCCAACACGGCTGTAGATGGTACAACTCTGCTTTATTGTCCAAACAACGGTAACAACTAACTTCTGGCTTGGGTACGTGCTTCACCAGCTAACCTGTGGACCCAGCCCTATCACTATCTTAGTGAGGCACTCAGCACATGGTCTATGCCTGAGTGGCGCGCTGTGAGCTCTGTGCTCTGAGCTATCTCCTGGTAGAATGAGCGGGAACTGTGGTGTTCCCTGTTTATAGTGCGTGTGTTCTCACTGGTGATTGGCTGCGATGTTATGTGTGTGCTGGTTGGTCCAACTGCCTGTCCATCAGTGTGTGTGAGATTGCACCATGATATGCTGATGTTGATATCATGACATTTCCCTTTCCCATTAAGTCAAACCACATCCTAATACCCCTGCTATTGTTTAACCTATAAACCTCACCTATCAACTCTCTTCAAGATCATCTCATGCTTGAGACCAATCTCCTCATCACAATATCACTTAACTACTGAGCATCCAATTTTCCTTCCTGACCCCCACCCCCTCACACCCACCCACCCATATTAGCTGACTTTGGCCAGGATTTTCCCAAGAGCCTTTGCCATTTCACCAGGACAACGTCAACAGACATGCGATAGACATACTGCTCACAGGTAAATAGGGATCGTTACTGCAAAAAGAGACATGCCATCAAAGCTTTTTGTCTTGTACACATCAGCATAGCTCACAAGAAATTTCAACCGGAACAGGGAAACAATAATTTATACTACATGAGTAGAGAGTGCTCATTGTATGGCAAGTGGGCTCTCAAAACAGCAGGCCAACTCAAATAGGCGGGAATGAACCAGGATCTGACTGTTCCCTCTTCATCCCCAGTCCTTCCCTGTTATTCCCTGGTTCATTCCCCAGGGAAGGTCTTGATCAATTTGAGTTGGCCTACCCGGTTTGAATTTGAACATGACTGGGCAATTAACGGTTCCATTCTGCATTCTCCATGGCAATGTCTCCACCAATCAGTGGCCAACCAATCAGCACTCTCATCTCATGCAGTATAAATTGTTGTTCCTCCGTTAGGGTTGAACATTCTTGTGAGCGCAAGATGAGTGTAAGACACAAATTTTTGATAACATGTGGGCACGATTCAACCAAAACATTTCTATGTCCGGTTTTGGGAGCATTTAATGGGGTGTTTCACAATGCCTGCAGCGCTGAGGAAAAACCTGCTATTCAATGGCACTTTGCAGTTTTTGTTGGCCTCGGCGAGGAACGCTTCATCGAGGTCGGACTTTGCTCGCCAGTGCAAGAAGACTACTCGTGAAACGGAGAGCCATTTTTAAAGGCAGCCCTTTCGACCTCCCTCAGTGACCCATGTGGCCTCCAGACCCACCCACTTCACCCAACCTGCCTCTTCTGGGGTCCTCGGGGCCCCCCTCACCCATCTCTTATGGACGAGGACCTCAGGAACTTGAGCCCGAGCATGGGCAACCTGGCACCTGTGCACCTTGACAATGCCAGCTGAGGCATAATTATTTAGCTATGCATATCTGGGTCTCGCCCACTGAAAGCGAGATCCAGATCGCGATGTCCCATGAGGTTCGATGGCTTTGTCCCGACACCAAGTCAGGCGCGATGAGGCCGCTGAATCGCACCCTGCATCTTTTTGCAGAAATACTCAAGCTCAGAATTACCAAACAAGTAAATAGGGATTCTTTCAACTACCTCAAAGTAGAGTGAGACTAGGTCAATATTTTTGTGCCGAATAAGGCATATCAACAAATTTTTCCCGGCTCCATCCAGGTAATCATGGGATAACAGGAAAAATACAATTAGTTTCAGGAAAATGACAGGTGATTAAAATAAATGTAAAAGTTAAAATACGTAATGACAGTTTGACAGCTTGTTGGAGCAAAATGTCTATTATTTTCTGGATTAAAATGTTTAAAAATTGACTGTGATCTATGGCACAGTGACAGCATGTGTGAACACAAACCGAAGAATCTGCTTTAAAAAGCTATTTTTGACAAATGTCTAGCGAAAGATTATAAGATTGCGGTTTAATGAACACCTTCACCAGTATTCAACTGCACAAGTTGGAGTGGATTGACACAATTTGTCTGTGAAGTGACTGTTAATAGATACAGTGTGAATCCAAACTTGTTTTGTGATATTTGACCCTTGCATTTGCATATGATTAATTTTCTCTTGCCTTTCTCCAGAGAAGAAAGTGTCTTTGTTATTTTTAATCTCTTCTTACCAATATATATCCTCATTCAACCTAGCGAGGATGCTCTTTGATTTATCTCAACTGCTATCTGTGCCACATTCTGAAGTTGAGGTGGGCACTTTTGTTTTAATTTGCCTGTACATTCTTTTCTCCAACTCTACAGTTAACCTTCTTTTCTCTTTCCTTCTGATCCTTCTTCCTTTTATTCATTTTCTCCTCCCTTTTCTCTTATTTCCTCTTCCTTTCCTTCTGTCATTTCCACTCACTTTGTCTCCTTGCTTTAGTCTTAATTGCTTCCTTCCCTGTCTCTTACTTAACTTCCATTCTCCAACTCTTCTGTCTCCCATCTCCTTTCTTTTTCTTACTTTCTTTATTTTTCTCTCACTGTGACCCAGAATTTCTGGTCTCCAGATCACAATTTTGTAAGACAAGTGTTGGGAGTCCTCATACTGACTCTGTGGGAATTGCCCAGGAATTTTGAACTTCCAATATGATATTTTGATAATTAAGCAGTCAATGCTATCAAAGATTTGAAAATCAACTGGGTAAGATTCCATATATCACATTAACCATTAAACAACAAGGAAACGCCACTGCTCCATATTGGTGCTGAGACAAAGTTATATCAGCTCATTTTCACAAGAAAGAAACCCACATTGTATCACCCCTCACAGGTTCCTCATAAGATACAGAGTATAAGTCTGACAATGTGTTATCACATCCTGAACTTTGTCACAGAAATGATCTGTCCATCAATATGTGACTTGATCCACGTATCAGTGTCATTCTCTGTCCAGGATCAGCAGCGGTGCAGGCCCTCAAACATTGCCCAATCTCACCGGGACCAAATCCTGGCATCCACATATTTGACTGGCGCTCAAGGTGCAGTTGAACATCTTTGACTTCCAGCATGTTTAACTCATGGTGACGTTCCAGTTACATGCAGGACTCATCACACCAGCAACCAAAGCATCAGCAATCTGCGAATGCATTTCTCCAATGGCATCATTAGATGGTCCATTTGGAATCATTTCACACACCAGGCCTCGCAGCTGTCATGTAAGAGTACCTGTAAGAAATGGATGTTTATAAATGGGTATGTATATAAATATCTGTAGTGAGAGTACCGTTAAGAAATGGGTGTTTACTACTGCAGTGATGTCAGAGAGTGGGTGGAGCTGGGCTGTCTGTCAGCTTTTTACTTTCCTTTTTGAGCAGGCTACAGGGTGTGTTTTAGTTTTGTTTTCAGTGTTGGAGCTGAAGCCAGACCAAGCAGGTGTACTGTTGTTCTCTCAGCCATCAAAAGACTATCTCTTGATCATTTGGTGAATTCAGAATTATAAATGTTTTCAGTCGTGACTTTAACCTGATGTGCTTCTGATAAAGGTTTTGTTTTTAAGTCGTATGGATGTTAAAAAGGAAAGCTTAAAGGTTTACTTAGTGTTGTATTCTTTGAGGGTTGTATTTGAATTAATGGTTGCTAAGATGTTCACTGCATGTTTTGAAAAGGTTAACTTGAGTTCATAGAATAAACATTCTTTTGCTTTAAAAATTACTTTTCCATTTCTGCTGTACCACACCTGTAGAGTGAGCCATGTGCTCCCCATACCACAATCTATTAAAAGTTGTGGGTCAGGTGAAATCCATGATACACTTTGGGGTTCTCTAAACCCTGGCCCATAACACAGCGTCTTCTTGTTTCAAACCAGATTGCCTTCTGGACTCATACATCCCCCTGAGCCCGCTTTTCGAGGACCTAGGTATCAAAAAAAATTGATTTTTCTCCACCTACAGAGAAGGAAGGAAACAGCAGCAGCAGCCTCCAGGCATTTGCAGCCACCAGCAGGAGCAAGCAGCAAACACAACCTGCAGCTGTGAAGTGCTCTCACAACGAACAATGCCAATTCCTTATTAGATGAGGGGAGAACCCAGCCTATGGTACCCAGCCCCCCCACCCAGGCCCGTTACCCCACCTCCCACCATATTTCTGAGCACTTGGGCACAGTTTCAGTGCCCCTGGGTTGCATTCCCGGGGAATGAAAATGGCTACTCACCTCCTCAGATGCCCTCAGCAAACATGGCGCCAGCTTCCCATTTTTAAATAGGAGTACTAAACGGTGCCCTTGCAACAGAAGGGAGCCAGTTAGTTCTAGGGAGGCCATTAAATTGAGCTTCATCTCTTTAAAGAGATGGATATGGCTCTTAATTAGTCTCAATTGGTGTCTTACCACGTCTAGGTGGGATCCGGAACCTGTCAACAGGAGTGGATCGGTTAGATTGCGTATTCATTCGCGCCCGATTTTTGTCGCCCCCTTGGATTCACACCTGTTGCAATGCAGCTGTTAAATCACATCCCGGATGTTTAAAAAAAACATGTTTGTTGTAATTTGGTCGTAACACCACTGTGTCGAAGATACTTTGGTGCATCCAGTGTTTCTATGGTAACAGAGAACTACATAGCTTATTCAATTGCTCCTAGGGGTAATTGATTACAGAGTGATTGACTGCACATAAGCACAAAAGTGTTTGTTCTTTTTAAAGACCTAAAACCTCCAACAGAGTAAGAACCCCTGTGTCTGATGTTAATCAGACAGAAAACTACCCACTTACCTGTCTATGTTGAAAAGGCTCTGACTTCCAATCGATGATGCTGAAGAACTCCTTTGATGCAGGAATCCTCACAGAGAGCAGCAAAGAGAATCAACGCAGAAGACACAACACCCTTACAACCCATTCGCTGCCAATCTTCTCAGTGTGTAAGCGAATGAATGAATGGATGAGTGGCTCGGTGTGTACGTAATAAGTGATGAGTTAAGTGGGTAAGTGAATAGGATGAGAGTTGGGTAGTGTGGCATGTGGGGAGGGTGGCTGGACAGTGAGATGAGTAGGTGGGTGATGGTGAGCGCTAGACTGGTCATGCCAGGGGGAGGAGGAGAGCAGAGGACAACTAAAAAATCAATAAGGGGGAGAAGATGAAATGAGTGTAAGTTAGCTAATAATATAAAAGAAGATAGGAAGAGTTTTTTTTCAATATATAAGCGAGAGGCAAAAATAAACATTGGACCACTGGAAAATAAGGCTGGAGAAGTAGTAATAGGAAACAAAGAAATGACAGAGGAACTGAATAGTTACTTTGCATCAGTCGGTGGAAGACACCAGTGGAATGCCAGAACTTCAGGAGAATCAAGGAGCAGAGATGCGTGTAGTAGCCATCACTAAGGAGAAGGTTATGGGAAACTGAAAGGTCTGAAGGTGGATAAGTCACCTGGACCGGACGGGCTGATAGATCTGATGATCCACACTGTCTGTGTGGAGTCTGCACGTTCTCCCTGTGTCTACGTGGGTTTCCTCCGGGTGCTCCGGTTTCCTCCCACAAGTCCCAAAGGATGTGCTGTTCAGTAATTTGGACATTCTAAATTCTCCCGCTGTGTCCCCGAACAGGCGCCGGAATGTGGCAACTAGAGGCTTTTCATAGCAGTGTTAATGTAAGCCTACATGTGACAATAAAGATAAAGATTATTATTAGACTACACCCTGTGGTTCTAAAGGAGATAGCTGAGGAGATTGCGGAGGCATTGGTGGTGATCCTTTCAGGAATCACTGGAGGCAGGGATGGTTCCAGCGGACTGGAAAATGGCTAATTTAACACCCTTGTTTAAGAAGGGAGGGAGGCAGAAGATAGGAAATCATAGGCCGGTTAGCCTGACTTTGGTCATTGGTAAGAATTTAGAGTCCATTATTAAAGATGAGATCTTGGAGTACTTGGAAGTGCATGATAAAATAGAACCTAGTCAGCAAGGCTTCGTCAAGGGGAGGTCATGTCTGATAAATTATCAGAGTTCTTTGAGGACGGAACAAGAAAGTTAGACAAAGGAGAACTAGTGGACGTGATTTATTTAGATTTCCAGAAGGCCTTTGACAAGGTGCCATATAGGAGGCTGCTAAATGAGTTTAAATCCCATGGTGTTAACGGTAAGATACTGGCATGAATAGAGAATTGGCTGACTGGCAGAAGGCAGAGTGTGGGGATAAAGGGGTCTTTTTCAGAATGACAGTGGAGGATAAAGTGTGCCCATGGGGGATGTTGGGACCACAACTTGTCACAATATACATTAACAACCTGGAAGAAGGAACTGAGGGCACTGATGCTAGGTTTGCAGATGATACAATAATCTGTAGAGGGACAGGTAGTATTGAGGAAGCAGGGCGGCTGCAGAAGGATTTGGACAACTAGGAGAGTGGGCAAAGAAGTGGAAGATGGAGTACAATGTGTAAAAGTGTGAGGGTATGCACTTTGGTAAGAAGAATGGAGGAATAGACTACTTTCTAAATAGGAAAAGGCTAAGGAAATCAATTATATGGAGAAGGCAGGAGAATGGGGATGAGAAACTTATCAGCAATGATTGAATGGCAGAACAGACCTGATGGACCGAATGGCTTAATTCTGCTCGTGTGTCTTATGGGTTCAGAGTGTTGGGGGCCAGAGATGGGTATTAAGGGCTCGTCATGTTGGATCACAGGGTCAAGTCGATGTGGGGGGCGGGAAGTCAGGTGGGAATTTGTTGGTGTGGCTCGTTAGGGAGGGTCAGGGGTTAGTGGGGTTGTCAAGGAGGTTGAGGGAGCAACTGACCACCCAGGATACCCAGGAGTTTAACTGGGATTTTTCTGTTTAACATTTGCTGAGTAACAATTCAGGTGCGCAAGTCAGAACTCGCCAACGTCTTTGACTCCAACACAGAGTTGGAGACTTATTCAGAGAGTCCAAGGGAGCAGGAGGATTACCCGTCAAAAGTTCAAACTTCCGGGACAATTCCCATGGAGTCAGTATGTCGGGACTTCAATGGGGTCCCAGAACGTACGTTGTTGGATATGTCCAGACAATTCGGAGATCGGAAGATCTGGACCAATGTTTTTTCTTAAATTTAGTTTGCACTCAGCTCAAGAGGTCAGATTTATGGCAGCTGTTTTCCAACAACTCTCAAAGGGACTCACCAGTAGAGATCTAGAACATACAAAATGTTTAGGATCAGGCTGTGTGTAGACAGGCTTTCTAACCATAATCCGACAGTGCCTTTGAAATAGAAATGAATTAGAAATATAGCAGATACCTTTTTTTCTTATTTCAGTTTCTGAAATGAGATAAGGGATGGCTGGAGGGCCATCTTGTCCTTTGCGAACTCAAGACATCTCTCTCCTTTCCACCTCTTCCACTAAGACCTTCAAGAACAGCATGAGAAAGTCTTGGTGATTTCTCTCTTTCACATGTCCCCCTTTGTTCAAAAATAACATAGCACAGAATCAGCTTTGCATAGCACAGAATCAGCTTTCAAATGACTTCCTGCAGTTCCAATGCACCAACCAATAATGAGGTGCAGGGTGCATACACTCATGATGTATGCAGCCAATCAACAATGCTGATAGGGCAGGCTGCACACATATCATCATATATAGCAGTCACCAGCAGGCATTACCTTCAGTTCAATGAATTGGAAACGTTAACCACAAACCAGAAGGATTTTCAACATCTTCATCCAGAAAATGGAGGGAAAATCTCTTCCCGTTCCTGATGCAATTATCTTTGAAGGGGAGGTTCTCAAAAGATCCATATGCTTCTGGGATCAAGGCTCCATCAATCTATGGCTGACATACTGGTCCTGAGCTCAAATCCTGCCAGAGCAGAGTTGTGATAATTGAATTCAGTTACTGTAGTATTTTGTGGGCTGTTGTCAGATAAGTGACAATAAAAGCTGAATTATTGTCAATTGTGAATAATCAACTGTTTCATTAATGTGCCTCTTAGGGTGTACCTGCTATCCCTTAGTCTGGTGTGCAGATCACTCTTGTCTCAGACTGTGTATTGACTTTTAAAGCCTTCAAACAAATTAGGAATGGGCAATAAATATTTATTTTTCGTATTGTACATACTAACAATGTCCTGGTACATGAATCACAAAACGTTCGTTTGCAGCTGCAGTTTGCAAGTGATTAGGAAGGCAAATGGAATGTTGGTGTTTATTGGAAGGGAAATGGAATATAAAATCAGGGAAGTTTTACTGCAGGTGAATGGGACCACATCTGGAGAACTGTGCACAGTTTTGGTCTCCTTATTTTTAAAAGATATAGTTGCGTGAGAAGCAATTCAGAGAAGGTTCACTCAATTCATTCCTGGAATGAATGGTTTACCTTATCAGGAAAGGCTGAACAGGCTGAGATTTATATCCATTGGAGTTTAGAAGAATAAGAGGTGATTGTATTAAAAATAAAACCCTTGGGGAATGGATTGGGTGGATACCAGGAGGATGTTTCCTCTTTTCATCGAATTTACAGTGCAGAAGGAGGCCATTTGGCCCATCAAGTCTGCACCGGCTCTTGGAATGAGCACCCTACCCAAGCCCACACCCTCCACCCTATCTCCATAACCCAGTAACCCCACCCAAGATTAAGGGCAATTTTGGACACTAAGGGCAATTTAGCATGGCCAATCCATCTAACCTGCACATCTTTGGACTGTGGGAGGAAACCGGAGCACCCGAAGGAAACCCACGCACACACGGGGAGAACGTGCAGACTCCGCACAGACAGTGACCCAAGCCGGGAACTGAACCTGGGACCCTGGAGCTATGAAGCAATTGTGCTAACCGCTATGCTACCATGCTGCCCACTCCCACTCTACTTCTAGTTACTCTTGTGGGAGTGACTAGAAGTAGAGGACACCATTTAAGAATAAGAGGTCTCCCCTTTAAGATAGAGATGTGGAGATTTTTTTTCTCTCAAAGGGTCACTAATCTGTGGAATTCTCTTCAGAATAGGTCATTGAATTTATTAATGGCTGTGTTAGACGGATTTTTGACAAACAAAGGAGTCAAGGGTTAGGGGGAAGACAAGAAAGTGGAGTTCAGACAATTAGATTAACCATGATCTTATTGAAAGACGGAGCAGGATCGAAGTGTGGAATGGTTTACTCCTGCTCCTAAGTCCCACATTAATACATGTTGCTTGCTACTCATATTTGAAAAGGTGCCATTTATTGACCACACCTAGCTTCCCAATGAACTGATTTTTTTGACCTGCTGTAGTCCAATGGTTTGATATAACTGAATGATATAACTAGGCTACTTCAGAGGGCAGTTAAGAGTCAACAGAGGTCATTTTAGTGAAAAGGGAAAAACAGCTCATAAGGCATGGCGGTTTGAAAGTCAGGTATTTTAGTCCCAACTGCTGATTTCCATAACTGGAACTTAGCTAAACGTTCTAAAAAAAAAGCTCTCAAGCACTGATAGAGGCTTTTTGTTGTGGACCAGTAGGCTTAATGGTGCCATTCCCGCTGCAGGTGTGGAGTGGCCTGGCTGACGCACAACAGAATATTTCAGGATGTCTCGAGGGAACGGGTGCTCAGGTTCTCGGATGCAGTACTGGAGATTCTGTTGGGGGAGGTACAGAAGAGGAGGGAAGGGGTGTGCTGTACCCACATAAAGGAAGAAGTCCATCTGTCCCTGCTGTTCCTGTCTTCTGCAGAAGCTGCTGCTGTTCTGCCTGGCCCATGTACCCATACCATTCTATCTGCAGACCCTTACCAGAATGCCCATTGACCAAGCAATCCTTTCTCCTGGTGACTCCTAGAAGCTGTGGACTCGCACATAAAATCATAGGATGGCGTCATAGAATCCCCACAGTGCAGCAGGAGGCCATTTGGCCCATTGAATCTGCACCAACCCTCTGAAAGTGCACCCCACCCAGGCTCACTCACCCACCTTATCTCGTAATCCCACCTAACCTTTGCACACTAAGGGCAATTTGGCATGGCCAATCCGCCTAACCTGCACACCTTGAGACTGTGGGAGGAAACAGGAGCACCCAGAGGAAACCCATGCAGACACAGGGAGAAGATGCAAACTCCACACACATCTCTTATAGTTGAAGACTTCAGAAAATTTCCAGAACAAATCTTGAAGCAGTGAAGACTTGAAAAAATATCCCGGAAAGTCTCCTGATGTGTTTTGAAAATATTCTTCAAACCTTCGGCAATAAGTAACACCAAAAGGTGATATACATCAATGCTTGAAATGTTCAATAAGAATTTGTTCACTCCCATTCAGGTAGTCATTGTTAATAGAGGGAGTTAGTTCAAGGACTGTTCACCCAAATGTGCAGCCTTGCTAATCAGCACCTGCAAGCAATTTAAGTGTCAATCGATTCCTTAACAATCTTCGTGGCAGCCGTTCCTTTAGCCAAATGGTATACTGCGCTAAACATGGATTTAACTTGTGTGTCAACTCAGGATCCTCATCTTGGTCACTTCAGAAGTTCTTCTAGCGCCTCAAGGAGCCATCAAGTACTTTGCTGTGAACCTGAGGGTCACCTACAGTCCAAACCAAGAAAAGATGCAGATTTACTTCCCTAAAGATATTAGTGAGCCAGTTGGACATTAATGACAATCTAACTGTTTTATGGTCACTTTACAGATAATGGTTTTCACAGTCTCAGATTAAAAACATAAAATATCATATTCTAAAACTGCTATGGTGAGATTTAATTTTGCATTCTCAGAATTACTAATCCAGTAATGTAGCCACATAATATATCATCCCTCTACGCCACTTGTTCCTGTCTCTGTGATTAGCAGAACCTCTGTCGTTCAGATTGGGGACATTTGTAAACAGAATAAATCGCTGCAATCTTAGCCTCTTCTAGAAGGTGGTAAAAAGAAAGAATTCACCATTCAGATCACTGTTGAAATTTGACATTTGATAAGTGGCATATATTCAGATTAAAATTTCAAAGTAGAGCTCTTCACCTTTAAGTGTAGCAACTCAAAACTGAAATGTCATCATTATAGTCTCGAGCCATTCAGTCAACAGCTAGGCAGGTGACAGCAACCTTGACGTGATATTTATTTCATATTTTCAAACATACTCTCATTCATGCAAACTGTGTATTCATTGTATCATGAACTGATATTATTACTCCTGCTACTTTGTCAACTTTTATTATTGTGGGAAATAATATCCCCTCCCGTAGCAAATTCCGAGTAGCTGTTTTTTAAATAGAATCAATAAACCAACTAGAACCACATATTATTCAACATTAATACATCCTTAAGCATCAATTTTAATTAATCAGCCACAAATGCTGTCAAGAAAAGTCACTAAAAAAGGTCAGTGTAGTGTTTCTTATACTGATTTTATTGAGATATAGTCCTGAGGTCAATTGAATTATGTTGAATCGTGGTCATGAAGAAAACTGTAGAGGTGAATTTATTTCAGGAATTGTATTGAATTGTCATAACTGTTGGAGAAAAATGGCCATTGATCTGCACTGGATCACAGTAAGATCACAATTAGACTAAGCAGGATCTGAGGCACAGGAAACCATGCAACAGATATAAACACATGCAACAATACAACTATATAAGCAACAGTCATGTCTGTTGCTTTTATTGGAGGCTGCAACAGAAGTGAAACATTTTTTTGTCCAGGGTGCAATAGATAATGGATTCTTTCCTTCTAGTTACAACACACAAGGTTGAAAATTAATGACTGTTGGTGGGGTCCAACAAGTCACTCAAATTGTTTAGAACAGATCGATGGGTCAACCCATTCAATTCAGGTACAAGTCTCCTATGTCTGCTCACAGTTTGCACTCATTCGACAGCTTGTGATCAAGCAGAAAATCATTGTTATGGAACTGCAGCTTACCAAAATATATCACATATCACCATGTAATCTCCTCGACTTCTGCAGAACAAAGCATATGTTTCATCCTTCCAATACTCAGGCTATAAACCAACAGACAAATTGATTGAATCTTAAACTGGTAAATGAACAATCATGAGTACAAATGGTATATTTTGAACCATTATAAACTTTACTCTGCACACCGCAATGGGGGACTGGCATTGATCTGCAGGTCAGAAACACCCACAATTTATGATTACAATGCCCTTCTGCTTTGGAAACTTTTAATGTAAGGTTTTTACTCAACAATTTAACCTGATACCAATTGGCATCAGTTGACCTTTATTACAGTAAAATCCTGATGAGTTGAATACCAGCGGAGGAGGTCCCATTCCCACTTGAATCCATCTCTATGGAACATGGTATGTCTACAAACACCGTCTATGTCAACACAACAGTTTCAGATGCCAAATAAAAACACAGGAAAGCAGTAAATGTGTGGGGAAAATACCTTTCTTCATTTGTTCACACCTTATAATGGCCTGATCTTGTAAAATGCCAGCGCTTTGCATTGAAAAATGTCAGGAGTTAGCTCCAGAAAAATCCTGTAAACATCTTCTGCTTAGCGTGCTGCATTCGAATGTGTACAATACATCTACAATGTTGTCAATGCAGTCAAATATATTTTGGTGTTTTCATGCTGTAATGCAAAATCCTGGAGCATCTCTCTGGTCTTTGCTGCATCGGCTAGGAAAACTGGTGGGCAAAGGGATGAGGGCTTCATCAGTCCCATCAAGGTAAAGTTCTATGTTTGAAGAATGTACTACATTTCCAAATGCATCATCTGTCAGCTCTGGCGTGCATCGTGCAGCATCGTTCACGCTATGCAAGTTTCCATGTTTATCTCCATGCCAACATCCCGTAGGTGAAAGAAAAGTGCATCATCGTTGGGTTGGTTGGCTGTACACTGCTCCTCCCCGTTCTTGATGTCTTGTGCAGTAGTAACCTGTTCGAACCCAGTATGGTGGAAATAATTGTCAATTGTGACTTTTGCTGCCATCTTCCACATCTTGTTCATCATGAACATGGCTTCATGTACTCCTGCTTCTCATTAATGGACCTGATAACTTAAGAGTGGATTTTCAGGTTCCTCATCACCCCCGATCCATTAATTGTGGTGTTGGGAGACAAGAACATAACTCAACACTAAGGGCAGTGGTGTCAGGGTGTGAAAGGCAGTTGTCTGTAATGGTAACAATCTTCTGTTTCTCTCGCTGAAACATTTTGTTCACTTCCCTGAAAATTCTGGAGATGATCCAGTCAGTTTTGTTAGCATTTTACTCTGTTGCCAATGTCACAAATTTCATAAAGCAGTGTGGCTTCTTGGACTTTCCTATCACAAGGAGCAGCAGATTTTCTATACCACTCATGTTGGCACTTACATTAGCCATGACACAGTCCTTGCTTTGCTTTCCATCATTACACGTTTCACCTGTAAAAATCAAACAACGGTCTGGTAAAAGACAGTAAAACAGTCTGGTTTCATCCACGTTAAAAATACATCTTAGTGCATACTCATTCAAGACGTGGGTGAAACAATTTTGGAACCAATCATCTACTGCTACAAGCGCTGTACCATCAGAGTTTACCTTATGGGTGACAATGCTGTGCCTTGTCTTGAGTAAGTCCAGGCATCCATCGCAGCAGGTGAACTCCATTTGGCCCAGCTCCTTTGCCAAGGTGGCCACCCTTTCCTGCAGGTTTGGACCAGAGGTGGGAACAGTCTCTGTTCAGGCTGCGTTGAACCACCTTAACAAAGCTTCTTCAATGTCAGGAGAAGCAGCCGTCCACCTTCCTTGCTGGAGAAAATACCAGTTTGTCAAACCTTTCCAAACTCTTTGCCTTGTGTTTCATAATTGCGGACAAAGTCGATGGTGGAATCTCCCACTCCTTTGCGATGGAGCTTTCGGTTTCGCACCATGCTTTTCCACTTGGTGCATCAACTTCACTCTCTTTCCGATCAACAACACCTTTAGCTTGCTCTCCAGGGTTAGCCATACTCTCAGATTTTACACATCCTTTTATAGGGAGTTTTCAATGTCAAATGACACTATCCCAGTGCTCCATAATTTTGTGCTCTTGTGTGGGTCTAACTCCGTTATGATTGGTCAAATGACAAGTTCAGTTAATCAGAGTTGCTGGAATTTCTGCTTATCATGGGCATTGTTCTATGGGATTTGTTATTCTGCCAGCAAGAACGGTTGATGACTTCGACATAACTGGAATTTGTGGCAGCCAATTTGCAATTTCATTGTAGATGCCAAGTAGAGGTCAATACAATGTAATATATGGCAGTGGCTTACAACATCGCTCACCAGACAGAATAGCGTGTGACATGCTGGCAGTCTCTAGGCTGGATTCTCCGTGACATCGTGCAGAAATTGTGGAACATGATTGGACAGAGAATCGGCTCCGACGGCGAAATCGGGTTTGACGCTGGTTTGGCGCCGATTTTGGATTCTCCGGACCCCCAACTCGATGTAATCGCGGCGTCCGGCATGCAGCCCGGAAGTACAGTATGCATCTCATTATCTGCCCTGGTGACCGATTCTCTGGGGACTCAACGATTTTGCGCCCCAGATGGGCCAATTTCCCGATGGCGTGGTTCTAACCACCTTTTAAAAATCGTGGAGCTGGCATGTTGGTTGAGTTGGCTGCGAGAGGAGGTAGGAGTTCGCATGGGGGGACATCGTAACGGACACCGGCCGTGCTTTCCACACCGGTGGGGGGTGCTGCTAGGGTAGGAGGAGGGGAGGGGAAGCGGGGGGTTGGAGGGGGGGGGGCAGTCCGAGCAGTCAGGGAGTCCCCGACAGAACAGGGCGGTGCCCATGCACCGAGCCCCATTACGGCGGCCTTCTTGTTGGCCACACACCCTGGCCCCTGGGGGAACACAGGGTTAACGGCCTTATGGGTGGTTGTAGGTGCCAGCCATGCCTCCCCTCGCCAACCCCACCCAACCGCCGATACCCACCGGGGGAACGCCCAGGGAACACCGACAGCAGCCCCCTGTGAGGGCTGTGCCATGAAACGGTGACCCTGGCAGCAGGGATGGGCGCCAGGAACGGGGGCACCGATGGGCGGGGGTGGGGGGCCTGTGTGGCTGGAACACATGGTGCCAACCGGGGTGACCATGTAGCCCATGGTACCTGGTTGTTTATGGGTGTATGCGCCATGGTGACATGTTTTCCCCTCACCCCCTTCAGATTATCATGTTTGGTCACCACCCAGCGATGTTGGCCACCATGGCGGGGGGCGCTGCTCTGCATGCAGCCCTGTGGCAGCATCAGTGAAGGCGACGCAGAGAAGAGGCGGAGGCTGCAGCAGAGGAGCGGGCCGCAGAGGGGCAGGTGGCAGCCGCTCAGGCTGGAGGATCGCCCGCCCAACAGGCCGAAGAGGAGGAGGAGGAGGTGGTGCAAAGGAGGCGTCGGGTGAGGCCCTGTGTGTACCGGCTCCACATGTCCTTGAGGAACTGCCGGACCAGGCATGCAGGAGGAGATATGGATGAGCAGGGAGACTGTCAGACACATGATGGCACACCTGTCACTGCGTGGGAATGGGTGAGGACACCCGCTCCCGGTGGCCGTCAAGGTGATGGTCGCCCTGACCTTTTACGCGACGGTTTCTTTCCAGTCGTCGAGTGGGGACCAGTCCGGCATCTGCCAGACATTGGCGCACAGGTGCATCCGTGCCATCACCGATGGCCTGTATGCCCTGGTGGACCGGAACATCCAGTTCCCTGTGGTCGGTGCCCGCCAGGATGACCAGGCAGCAGGCTTCGCCGCCATCGCCGGGATGCCCCGGGTCCAAGGGGTAATTGATGGGGTGCATGTCGCCCTGTGGCCACCGGTGGATAACAGGCCGCTGTTCACCAACAGGAAGGGCTACACTCCATGAACATTCAGGTGGTCTGTGACCACCAGATATGAGGATCCTGTACATCTGCACGCGATACCTGGGCAATGTGCATGACTCCTTCATACTGGCACAATCTGTGATCCCCGGAATGTTTGAGGGACCCCCCCCCCCCCCCCCCCCCCCCCCCCCCCGGCTGTGGGGCTGGTTGCTGGGCGACAGGGGTTACCCGTTTCGGTTGTGGCTGATCGACAAGGTCTGAAAGTTAGCAACCATGGAGCACAGAGAGTGGGCCAGCTCCCTCTGGGACTGGGCCATCTCCTTCTGTTTGTGCACGACGCCAGCCAGCACCTGGGCAATGCCGCCGATGCTCTCAGCAATGGCCTGCTGTGACTGGACACACTGAGGAGCGCCACTGCATTGTCCAGGTGGCTCGGGCACATCGTTGCTTGTGAGTGGGCAGCCTTGTTCTGGGCCATGCCCCTGCCTGCACAGAATGCCAAAGGCCTTGCACAACAGACCAAAGGTGTGCAGGTTAGGTGGATTGGCCATGATAAATTGCCCTTAGTGTCCAAAAAGTGGGGTTACTGGATTACCGGGATAGGATGGGGCTGTGGGGCTTAAGTGGGATGCTCTTTCCAAGGGCCAGTGCAGACTCGATGGGCTTAATGGCCCCCTTCTGCACTGTAAATTTATGAGCCTGACCCATGTCTGACACCGTCGCCCCCATTGCTTCCACCGCGGACGCCACCCATGCGGTTTCAGCCTGAATGGCACGCATGATCGGCACCAACCCCTGCTCCTGCAGGCGGGTGGACTCCTCCACCTACCCATGCAGTCGTCTCCTCCTTTATTCCCTGGGTCCCTGCCTGCACCTGCACTAGGGGTGGGACTGGATATCCCAGGAGCCTGGGACCCGTCTGGACGGCAGCTGGTTGCTCTCCGACGGTCACGGTCCCTCGGCTGCTCCTACCTCCACCTGCTATACTGGTATGGTTGTGTGGTGCGCACCAGTGAGTGACCCAGAAGCCTCCTCACTAATTTGCCCAAACGAGGTGATAGTCTCTGAGATGGTGGAGTGTGTTGGAGACAGCGGTGACGGAAAGTCAATGTCCCCACCCGACCTGAACTCCGGGGTCTTCTGGGTAGTGGTGCCCTGTGTGTTTGTCTCCTGTGTGTTTGTCCCCTGGCTCGTGGTCCTCTGTGTGTTTCTCCCCTGGATCGTGGTCTCCTGGCACATCTCGGCCAGAAGGCTGGTGTTCCGGCTGCTCTCCCCATCGGTGGTTGGATTTCTGGGGGCACCGGCCTCGGCACTCACTCGGGGCAGGTGGTCCCAGATGGGCCGGGCCCATTGCCCATTGGCAGCTGGTCCTGTAAGACACAAGACAGCATGCATGGTTAGACAGATGGACGGGGGTGAGGCGTGAGGTGATGAGGGAAGTTGGGATGGGGGGGTGAGAGGGGTGTGGGGTGAGGGGTATTTGGGCTGGGCACACATTTGTCGTGCAGACCCGCAACCAGGCAGGGGGTCTCATTTTGTGGTGTGCTGCCGACCTCCGCATCAGCGATCTCCTCCTCCGGAGCGCCGACAATGTCTGGTGCCCTCTGCTTGGGCAGGGTGAGGGGACGCAGGTCTTCTGGTCCCCCTCCGGTCTTCTCCCGCTCCCGGCGGCTATGGGAGCCTTGTCCTGGGGGGTGGGTGTAAACACAAACAGCAACAGTGTTAGGCGGGCCCAGGGGTTGGGTCTCTGATGGCATCCATGCACAGGGCACACGGCCATTGCGGCTGGCAAGGGTGGATGCAGCCATGTAGATCAGGGTGGGGGTCCGACCGTGGGCACATTGCTGGGTACTGTTGCTAATATTAATGATGTTGGTGAACCACAAGCCTTCTCTTATATCGATCAAATGACCACACAACCAGTTAGTTAGTTCCAAAGATGGTTTATTTACGTACACAAGAGTTACCTCAACATGCAAACACAATATCTACTATGAGTTTGTGGTATTATCTGGTATTGCAGTACCCGAGAGGCTGAAGTTCCATTGGTTAAACCTAGGGGTTTACCATTGGCTGTATAGTATGTAGCTCTGCCCTGATAGGCGGGGTATAAGAACCGGTGCCATCCCAGCAGCCCTCATTCTGTACCTAAGCTGCTGGGGAACAGTTCTAGTCTATTGAAGCCTTCAGTTATGCTACAACCTCGTTTTAATAGTTATTGATTGTGCATCAATTTAATAGAGTACAACTTAAGTTGAAAGGATGGATCTCCGAATCAAGCCGGAGGGTCTGCAACTCAATCCCAACGTGGAGAACTTGGCGGTGATTTTGAAGCACTGGCTGGCCTGGGATCTACACCCTCATCGAGGAGGCGGAATACTTTGATGCAGCAATCAAACTTTTAAAAGGACATTATATCCGCCCAGTAAATCAGGTCTACACACGTCACCTGCTTGCAACAAGATGGCAAAGCCCTGGGGAACCGTTGGAGGAGTTCTACCGCGCGCTACTGGTGCTGGGCAGAAGCTGTGGCTGCCTGCAAGTTTCGGGGAGCGAGCACACGGAACTCCTAGTCCGGGATGCCTTCGTAGCAGGTATGAGCTCCTCAGAGATCCGCCAGCGTCTTTTAGTGAAAGACACCCTGGACGTAGGGAGGCACGGGCCCTGGCAGGGTCCATGGACGTTGCCTCCAGGAATGCACAATCCTACGTGTCCGATCGCGCGGCGCCCCTTGGGCAGCGTGGAATCCCGTAGCGGCAGCTCCACAGACCTTCCCCGTGTCCCCGCAAGCCTGCACGGTAAGGCGGCCCGCCAACTCCGATGGGCCCCGCTGTTTCTTCTGCGGGCAGGCAAAGCATCCCCGCCAGCGCTGCCCGGCCCGCACATCCACCTGCAAAGGGTGCGGCAAGACGGGCCATTTTGTGTGGGTCTGCCAGGCACGAGCGGTGGCCGCGGTCTCCAGCGGCGACTCCGAACTGCTGCAGCGAACTTCTCCTTGGGCCCCAGGCGGCCAGCAGTCACCACCACCCCCGTATCTTAGGGCCACGTGTGGCCCACGGGCGCCGCCATCTTGTTCCTCGGACACCACGCTGGACGAATGGGCGGCGCCATTTTGTTCATCTCCGACCACCATGTGGACTCATGGGAGACGCCATCTTGGATGGGGCCCCAGGACCCCAGTCTGGCCAACTACACACTATCCGATCAAAATTCACAACTCCTGCGTCTGGCCTAGGTGACTCTGGACCAAAATCGACCTCGAACACTCTCAACAGCAACGACGACGGTCTTCATCAACGGCCACGAGACGTTCTGCCTGATCGACTCTGGGAGCACGGAGAGTTTTATGCACCCCGACACGGTAAGATGCTGTTCACTTTTTACCCACCCTGTAAATCAAAGAATCTCCCTGGCCTCTGGTTCACACTCAGTGGAGATAAAGGGGTTCTGCCTAGCAAACCTCACAGTCCAATGAAGGAACTTCAACAATTTCCGCCATTATGTCCTTCCGCACCTCTGCGCGGCTACATTCCTGGGGTTGGACTTCCAATGTAACTTGCAAAGTCTTACCTTCCAGTTCGGCGGCCCTATACCCCCCTCCCCCTTACTGTCTGTGGCCTCGCTACCCTTAAGGTCGACCCGCCTTCCCTGTTTGCAAACCTCACCCCGGATTGCAAACCCGTCGCCACCAGGAACAGACGGTACAATACCCAGGACCGGACCTTCATTAGGTCGGAGGATCAAAGGCTACTAAGCGAAGGGGTCATTGAAGCTAGCAACAGTCCCTGGAGAGCCCAAGTAGTGATGGTAAAGACCGGGGAGAAACATAGGATGGTCATTGACTACAATCAGACCACCAACAGGTTTACGCAGATGGACGCGTACCCTCTCCCCCGCATATCCGACCTGGTAAACAGGATCGCACCTTATAAGGTCTTCTCCACGGTGGATCTCAAGTCCGCCTACCACCAGCTACCCCTCCGCACGAGTGACCGCAAATACACTGCCTTCGAGGCAGATGGGCGGCTCTATCATTTTTTAAGGGTTCCCTTTGGTGTCACTAACGGGGTCTCGGTCTTCCAACGCGAGTTGGACCGAATGGTTGACCGGTATGGCTTGCGCGCAACGTTTCCATATCTCGATAACATCACCATCTGCGGCCATGACCAGCAGGACCACGATACCAACCTCCGAAAATTTCTCCAGACCGCTAAAATCCTTAACTTAACGTACAATAAGGATAAATGCGTATTTAGCACCGACCGTCTAGCCATTCTCAGCTACGTAGTGCGAAATGGCGTTATAGGCCCCGACCCTGAAGGCATGCGCCCCCTCATGTAGTTCCCCCTCCCTCACTGCCGCAAGGCCCTGAAGCGCTGCCTCGGGTTTTTTAGTTACTACCCCCAGTGGGTCCCTAACTACGCAGACAAAGCCCGTCCCCTGGTCCAGTCCACAACCTTCCCCCTGTTGATGGAGGCCCGCCAGGCCTTCAGCCGCATCAAAGCAGACATTGCAAAGGCCTCGATGCACGCCATCGATGAGTCCCTCCCCCTCCAGGTTGAGAGCGATGCGTCCAACGTAGCTCTGGCGGCCACCCTCAACCAAGCGGGCAGATCTGTGGCCTTCTACTCCCGTACTCTCCATGCTTCCGAAATCCGCCACTCCTCAGTCGAAAAGGAGGCCCAAGCCATAGTCGAAGGTGTGCGACATTGGAGGCATTACCGGGCTGGCAGGAGATTCACTCTCCTCACTGACCAACGGTCTGTTGCTTTCATGTTCGATAATGCACAATGGGGCAAGATAAAAAACGACAAGATCTTGCGGTGGAGGACAGAACTGTCCACCTACAACTACGAGATGTTGTATCGTCCCGGGGAAGCTAAATGAGCCTCCTGACGCCCTGTCCCACGGCACATGTGCCACCACGTAACTGGACCGCCTCCGAGCGCTCCACGGGGACCTCTGCCACCCCGGTGTCACTCGCTTTTTCCACTTTGTTAAGACCCGCAACCTGCCCTACTCCATCGAGGAGGTCAGAACAGCCACCAGGGACTGCCAAATCTGCGCGGAGTGCAAACCGCACTTCTACCGGCCAGAGAGAGCACATCTGATAAAGGCTTCCCGTCCCTTTGAACGCCTCAGCATGGACTTCAAAGGCCCCCTCTCCTCCACCGACCGCAGCACGTATTTCCTGAACGTGATTGAGTACTCCCGGTTCCCATTCGCCATCCCCTGCCCCGACATGACCACAACCACCGTCATCAAGGCCCTCCATAGCATCTTTGTACTGTTCGGTTTCCCCGCTTACATACACAGTGACAGGGGGTCCTCCTTTATGAGCGACGAACTGCGTCAATTTCTGCTCAGCAAGGGCATCGCCTCAAGCAGGACTACCAGTTGCAACCCCCGGAGAAATGGGCAGGTAGAGAGGGAGAACGGAACGGTCTGGAAGACCGTCCTACTGGCCCTTCGGTCCAGGAATCTCCCAGTCTCCTGCTGGCAAGAAGTCCTCCCGGAGGCCCTCCACGCCATCCGGTCACTGCTCTGTACGACCACCAATCAGACACCTCACGAACGTCTCCTTGTTTTCCCCAGGAAGTCCTCCTCTGGGACCTCGCTCCCGACCTGGCTAGCAACACCCGGACCCATCCTGCTCCGAAAACACGTGGGGGCACACAAGTCGGACCCATTGGTCGAGAGGGTCCATCTCCTGCACGCTAACCCCCAGTACGCCTACATGGTGTTCCCTGACGGCCGACAAGATACGGTCTCCCTACGGGACCTGGCGCCCGCCGGAACCCCACGCGCACCCTAACCACCCCCCCCCTCCACAGCACCTCACAGGAGGGTCGTCCTCCCGCCGCTACTGCCTAGCCCCTCCCACCCACCGACACCCCCGACAGGCGCCCCCCTCCCAGGTCAACCGTTTGCCCCACCAGCGCCATCTAGGGGTGACGAAGCTGCCATGGAGGCCGAGGCCACGCTCCCGGAGTCGCAGATGCCCGGACCCCCACCAGAATCACCACCGAGGCTCAGATGATCTAGGAGGGCGACCAGGGCACCCGACCGACTGATTGCTTCAGTTTAACCGATCTGTAACTGTAAATAATAAACACTGACTGTATATATCTGCCATGACTGTAAATATCCTCGAAACACTGTAAGGAGGTATCACGGTACCTCCATATCTGATCATACCATGTTGAATATAGTTGTAGCCGCTGGCCACCACCCCCGCCGGACTCTTTTTAACAGGGGGTGAATGTGGTATTAACATGTATTGCAGTACCCGAGAGGCTGAAGTCCCATTGGTTAAACCTAGGGGTTTACCATTGGCTGTATAGTATGTAGCTCCGCCCTGATAGGCTGGGTATAAGAACCGGTGCCGTCCCAGCAGCCCTCATTCTGTACCTAAGCGGCTGGGGAACAGTTCTAGTCTATTAAAGCCTTCAGTTATGCTACAACCTCATTTTAATAGTTATTGATCGTGCATCAGAGTTAAACTACACCTACCAGCTACAATAACCTATACTTAACTTCAGGGCGACCGGCACCGTGCAAATCGATAAGGCCTTTATCTGGATTTCACTTGGCTGGTTCGAAGAAAGCGGCTCTGTCTCTGCTGGGCTCATACGTCAGGTAGCATTCGTTGGTCTTGACCTTGGCTGGCTGTTGCTGCTGCAATTGCGTTGGCACAGGCCGGATCCAAAAGAGGCATAGCACATGGCTGTGCTCTCTTTTATCCCTCTGGGATTTCGCGCTCTTTGGGGCGGTCCTTAACCTTGGACCCAATAGTTCGACAGGCTCTGATCACTGTCTTCAATTTCGGCCAATAAAGGGCGGGTGCCTTGGTAGCTGGGCTGGTCCTTAGCGGTCATTGACCTTGGCAGTTGGGCTTTCTGAGTAAAGGGAGTGGCGCTGATCAGTCTGTGGCTGTACCAGTTGCTTGATTGGAGTCCTATTGTCCTGGGAAAATGGGTCATTAAAATGCAAACAAGCGGTTGTTTCGATCAGGTCTGGTTACCTGTGTTTAGATACACATAGGCTGTGTATCTGTCTGAGTCCTGGGTTGGCCATAATTCCCATGGTCCTTTGCAAGTGGCCATCTTAGATGGCGACAGTACGCACCCTGACCACCCTGAGGAGGGTGCGCAATTTTTTCCTGCACTGGTCTGCAGTCCGGGCCACCTCGCTGACGGCACCTCCCACCTCTGCCCAGGCACGGCGAATGATAGCGCCTGCTGACCTCAATCCCGTCCCAGGGTACAACACCAACCTCCTCTCCTCCACGGCGTCCGGGAGGGTCTCCAGTTTGCCGTCCCGGATTCGCACTGCTCTCCTTGCGGCCATCTTGCCTGCGATGCTGTGTGTGTGAGGGGGAGGAGAATGATTAAGTACAGCCGCAGCGTCGCATCAATCACGGAACCGGCGCCCACCAGTCCGTCGGGCGTTTCATGATCCGCCCGTGCTCGCCCCTTGGGAGCGGTTGAATCCCTCCACATGTGGACCCATTGACGCTGTCATGAAACTTCCGCGTTTTCATGACGGCGTCAACACTTAGCCTCAGGAACGGAGAATTCAGCCTTCTGTTCCTGACTAGGAAAATGTTAACTCTAGCCATCATTTATTCTTACTTGCACAAGCCAGATGTCTTCTCAGTTAGGTGGAGGTTAGTCTCATTTAACCAGCATTTACCTTCACTTACACAAGTCAGATACTCACTGCTCCTGTACTTCTCCATCTGGCCATTCACAATCCAAAGTGTTGATCATCTCTGATCATATCATCCAGATCTCCTATCATCTCAGTTGACGGTTGGTAGAGGTTCCTTAATTTCTTTCTACTCTGTTTAGTCTGATGGTGACTTCCTTTGCTGATCTTATCAATTCTTTACAAACAATGGCGACCAACAACGTGGCTTACAAATTTTCAATCACAGAAACTGATTTGTTTGAAATGAGAGTTCCACGTGAATATATGGGGCTGGATTCTCCATTTGGGAGACTATCTTCTCTTGCAGAGCAGAATCACTTCTGGTCCGTTCTGGCACAAGGAGTGATGTTCTGAAGCAATTGACTCTCCCTTGCCATGCAAATGTGTGAATGGCAGGGATCGCAAGGGATTCCATTGCGAATCTCCATTTTGAGCGGGCGGCCCGATCGCGAGTACAGGTTTCTGGCCCTCCTCCCGCCCTCACAAAACAAATCCCGCCCCCCCCCCTTCACTGACAAGTCGGAGCACCTCCCACTACGGGAATTGTTGGGTCACCCCACCCTCACCCTAAGCACGCGCGTATGACCAAACCCCCCCCCACGGATCCCCCACCAGACCACCCCCCCCCCCCCCCATCACCCCACCCTCCACAAGAGACCCCACCACCACTGGGCGGCAATCCCATTCCTCCTGCAACGTGAGAGTCTAGATTCTCCTACCCGCCCCGCCACATTTCTGCCCCGACCGGCAGGCGGGAGTCTCCGGAACACCGGCCGGTCAATGGGGTTTCCCATTGTGGGGCAGCCCCACGCCGTCGGGAAACCCCCGGGCGCCGGCAAAATGGAGACTCCTGCCGGCGGAGAATGACGCCCCAGGAACTGTCCTACCAGCGGCGGGCAGCGGAGAATCCAGCCCATGGTTTGTATTTTAAAGATATTCTAGACAATATAATATTAACAACAAAATTCTCTTAATATGATACAGTGCCAAAAGATGAAAAGAACAGGGCCATTTGCAGGAGCCAATCCAGCATAGGCGTAATACTACCTCCTCTGGTGCTGCTGAGTAGAGAATGCATCAAAAAACAAAATTCGATCCAGCAGCACCATTGGAACATAGAACATAGAACATAGAACATAGCAGTGAGGCTATATGGGTAGAGATCAGGAATAAGAAGGGTGCAGTCACAATGTTGGGGGTATACTACAGGCCTCCCAACAGCCAGCGGGAGATAGAGGAGCAGATAGGTAGACAGATTTTGGAAAAGAGTAAAAACAACAGGGTTGTGGTGATGGGAGACTTCAACTTCCCCAATATTGACTGGGACTCACTTAGTGCCAGGGGCTTAGACGGGGCAGAGTTTGTAAGGAGCATCCAGGAGGGCTTCTTAAAACAATATGTAAACAGTCCAACTAGGGAAGGGGCGGTACTGGACCTGGTATTGGGGAATGAGCCCGGCCAGGTGGTAGATGTTTCAGTAGGGGAGCATTTCGGTAACAGTGACCACAATTCAGTAAGTTTTAAAGTACTGGTGGACAAGGATAAGAGTGGTCCGAGGATGAATGTGCTAAATTGGGGGAACGCTAATTATAACAATATTAGGCGGGAACTGAAGAACATAGATTGGGGGCGGATGTTTGAGGGCAAATCAACATCTGACATGTGGGAGGCTTTCAAGTGTCAGTTGAAAGGAATACAGGACAGGCATGTTCCTGTGAGGAAGAAAGCTAAATACGGCAATTTTCGGGAACCTTGGATGATGAGTGATATTGTAGGCCTCGTCAAAAAGAAAAAGGAGGCATTTGTCAGGGCTAAAAGGCTGGGAACAGACGAAGCCTGTGTGGCATATAAGGAAAGTAGGAAGGAACTTAAGCAAGGAGTCAGGAGGGCTAGAAGGGGTCATGAAAAGTCATTGGCAAATAGGGTTAAGGAAAATCCCAAGGCTTTTTACACTTACATAAAAAGCAAGAGGGTAGCCAGGGAAAGGGTTGGCCCACTGAAGGATAGGCAAGGGAATCTATGTGTGGAGCCAGAGGAAATGGGCGAGGTACTAAATGAATACTTTGCATCAGTATTCACCAAAGAGAAGGAATTGGTAGATGTTGAGTCTGGAGAAGGGGGTGTAGATAGCCTGGGTCACATTGTGATCCAAAAAGACGAGGTGTTGGGTGTCTTAAAAAATATTAAGGTAGATAAGTCCCCAGGGCCGGATGGGATCTACCCCAGAATACTGAAGGAGGCTGGAGAGGAAATTGCTGAGGCCTTGACAGAAATCTTTGGATCCTCGCTGTCTTCAGGGGATGTCCCGGAGGACTGGAGAATAGCCAATGTTGTTCCTCTGTTTAAGAAGGGTGGCAGGGATAATCCCGGGAACTACAGGCCGGTGAGCCTTACTTCAGTGGTAGGGAAATTACTGGAGAGAATTCTTCGAGACAGGATCTACTCCCATTTGGAAGCAAATGGACGTATTAGTGAGAGGCAGCACGGTTTTGTGAAGGGGAGGTCGTGTCTCACTAACTTGATAGAGTTTTTCTAGGAGGTCACTAAGATGATTGATGCAGGTAGGGCAGTAGATGTTGTCTATATGGACTTCAGTAAGGCCTTTGACAAGGTCCCTCATGGTAGACTAGTACAAAAGGTGAAGTCACACGGGATCAGGGGTGAACTGGCAAGGTGGATACAGAACTGGCTAGGCCATAGAAGGCAGAGGGTAGCAATGGAGGGATGCTTTTCTAATTGGAGGGCTGTGACCAGTGGTGTTCCACAGGGATCAGTGCTGGGACCTTTGCTCTTTGTAGTATATATAAATGATTTGGAGGAAAATGTAACTGGTCTGATTAGTAAGTTTGCAGACGACACAAAGGTTGGTGGAATTGCGGATAGCGATGAGGACTGTCTGAGGATACAGCAGGATTTAGATTGTCTGGAGACTTGGGCGGAGAGATGGCAGATGGAGTTTAACCTGGACAAATGTGAGGTAATGCATTTTGGAAGGGCTAATGCAGGTAGGGAATATACAGTGAATGGTAGAACCCTCAAGAGTATTGAAAGTCAAAGAGATCTAGGAGTACAGGTCCACAGATCACTGAAAGGGGCTACACAGGTGGAGAAGGTAGTCAAGAAGGCATACGGCATGCTTGCCTTCATTGGCCGGGGCATTGAGTATAAGAATTGGCAAGTCATGTTGCAGCTGTATAGAACCTTAGTTAGGCCACACTTGGAGTATAGTGTTCAATTCTGTTCGCCACACTACCAGAAGGATGTGGAGGCTTTAGAGAGGGTGCAGAAGAGATTTACCAGAATGTTGCCTGGTATGGAGGGCATAAGCTATGAGGAGCGATTGAATAAACTCGGTTTGTTTTCACTGGAACGAAGGAGGTTGAGGGGCGACCTGATAGAGGTATACAAAATTATGAGGGGCATAGACAGAGTGGATAGTCAGAGGCTTTTCCCCAGGGTAGAGGGGTCAATTACTAGGGGGCATAGGTTTAAGGTGAGAGGGGCAAAGTTTAGAGTAGATGTACGAGGCAAGTTTTTTACGCAGAGGGTAGTGGGTGCCTGGAACTCACTACCGGAGGAGGTAGTGGAGGCAGGGACGATAGGGACATTTAAGGGGCATCTTGACAAATATATGAATAGGATGGGAATAGAAGGATACGGAGCCAGGAAGTGTAGAAGATTGTAGTTTAGTCGGGCAGTATGGTCGGCACGGGCTTGGAGGGCCGAAGGGCCTGTTCCTGTGCTGTACATTTCTTTGTTCTTTGTTCTTTGTTATACAGTGCAGAAGGAGGCCATTCGGCCCATAGAGTCTACACCGATCCACTTAAGACCTTCCTTCCACCCTATCCCCATAACCCAATAATCCCTCCTTACCTTTTTTTGGCCACTAAGGGCAATTTATCATGGCCAATCCACTTAACCATTGGCGCAGGTGGTGTGGAGGCTTGGGACTTGTAAAATGGTAGCCAAAGCACTTCTGGTTACTTGTAGTGAGCATGCCTCTCCATGGCTGTCAGTATGTGAACATGGACATGCTGTGCATGTACAAGAAACAAGAAAGGAAGATAGATAATGATGACAAGGGTGGAAATCTGCTTTGCCACATAAACTGCCTTCCCTTCCAGCTGAAGCTGTCACTGGTGCCAATTAAGGGAATCAGCATGGGACTTCCCGCGAGGTGCGTCGGACTTTCTTTCACTGCAAACTGACTAAATGTATTGTGTTCCGTACTATTGGAGCAGTTTAGAAAAGTTCTGGGATTCACAAGAGAGTGGTATTGGACTTTGATGTAGAGGTCAGAGGAGTTTTAAGTGGCTTGTCAGGAGAAAACTGCTTTCACTAACATGGACATTGGTAGCAACCCCTTTTGGTTGCAGCATGACAGGGATATGGGCCAGAATTTTACAGCACCCTCAGGAGTAGGACGGTGGTGGAGTTTGATGTTCTTCCTGCTGGTAAGTTTAGAGGTGGGAATGGCATTTACTTAGGCAGGGTGGTGGTGCACCTGAGCCATGTTGCCTTTCCGTCTTCACCAGAATTAAGCTCTGGGCAGAAACTACCATGATCAACATTCCAGCCCTGCTGCAAATTGAGGTCCTTGTGTGGTCAATTAATGGTCAAATAAGGGCCTCTTTCCAGGTACAAGGATTAACCCAGTTTCTAGCAGGCCAATCGCCATGCGGCATGAAAGGTGAACCTGTGCTAACCACTTGTCATCTCTTTGGCTCTTCAGCCGTGCCGAACAGAATACAACTGCTCGAGAGGTTTACCTTCATTCCAGTGGCCCACATCACAGTGTCACCAACCTTCTGCTCCTTCCTACAATCACTGAGGCTTCTCTTGAGCCCTCATGAATTGCCAAGGCTTCTCCTCAGACCTCTTTGATCCCTGTGACTTATCCTGAGTCCTCACAACATAAAGTCTGCCATTTGCAGGGCTTTTTCTGCTTGAAGCTTCTTTCTCTGCTCCTCTTTTTTCTAAACTGAAGCCTCTCCTTGCTCCTTGTCCCTGTTCCCGGTCTGGGATGTCGCCCTGTCCCTCTCTCTATTGCCTGCCTGGTGTGTGATTGCGAATATTTCACTCCCGATGACATATTAGGGGGCATTACGCTATTTCTGTTTTTTTCTCTTTGTACACAGGCATAGTGCTGTCAGGATGGATTAACTGCTGGATTGAACATGTGTCACTCACTCCTGGCCTGTGCAAGCATGAAACTTTAGAGGCCTTGGGATTTTGAGTTCCCTGCTCCACTTCATCAGGCGAGATATCAGGTGCCATGGCACTTTCGCCCCTGTGGCAAGCCATCACAACATCCTTTTGGTTCATACAAAGAAGGAGCAGGAGTAGGCCATGAGGCCCCTCGAGCCTACTCCACTATTTAATGAGATCATGGAGGATCTGGTTGCAACCTCAAATCTGCATCCCATCTACCCCCAACAACCGATAACCTCCTTGCTTATCAGGAATTTAGCCAACTCTGCCTTGAAAATCTTTAAGGACTCTGTTTTCACTACCTTTTCAGGAGAGAGTCACAAAGACTCATCACCTTCTGAGAAAATAATTTCACTTCATTCATATTTTACATGGGCGAGCCCTTATTGTTAAACAGTGACCCTTACTTCTAGATTCTCCTACAAACATCCACATCCACCCTGACAAGGCCCCTTAGGATCTTATATGCTTCAATGAAATTGCTTCTTACTCTTCTGGACTCCAGTGGATTCAAGTCAGTCTGTCTAAACTTTCCTCATAAAACAACCTGCCCAATCTTGGTATTAGTCTAGTAAACCTTCTTTGAACTGTTTCCCATGCATTTGCATCCTTCCTTAATTAAGGAGACCAATATTGTGGCTCCAGTTGGGTCTCACCTGTGCCCTGTACAACTACAATAATGATAACATTCAATTAGCTTTCTTCATAAGTTGCTGGACCTGCATGCTAACCATTAGTCACCCATGCACTAAGATATCCAAATCCCTCTGCATCTCAGAGTTCTGCAATATCCCACCATTTAGATAATATGCTTTTTCTTTTCATTCTTCCTGCTAAAATGGACAATTTCATGTTTCCCCACATTTCACACCATTTGCCAGATCTTTTCTCACTCAGTTAACTTATCCATATCTTTTTGTAGCATTCTTATTTCCTCTTCACAACTTACTTTCTTTGTGACATCAGCAAATTTGGTAACCATCCCAACGAGTTTTTTGAGGAAGTGATGAAGATGATTGATGAAGGAAGGGCAGTGGATGTTGTCTACATGGACTTCAGTAAGGCATTTGACAAGGTCCCTTATAGCAGATTGGTATAGAAGGCGAAGTCACATGGGATCAGAGGTGAGCTGGCGAGATGGATACAGAACTGGCTCGGTCATGGAAGACAGAGGGTAGCAATGGAAGGGTGCTTCTCTGAATGGAAGGCTATGACTAGTGGTGTTCCGCAGGAATCAGTGGTGGGACTTTTGCTGTTTGTAGCATATATAAATGATTTGGAGGAAAATGTAACTGGTCTGATTAGTAAGTTTGCGGATGACACAAGGGTTGGTGGAATTGCGGATAGCGATGAGGACTGTCAGAGGATACAGATCGGTTGGAGACTTGGGCGGAGAGATGGCCCATGGAGTTTAATCCAGACAAATGTGAGGTAATGCATTTTGGAAGGTCTAATACAGGTGGGGAATATACAGTGAATGGCACAACCCTTAGGAGGACTGACAGGCAGAGGGAACTGGGTGTACAAGTCCACAGATCACAAAGTGAGCTGTATAGAACCTTAGTTGGGCCCCACTTGGAATATAGTGTTCAGTTCTGGTCGCCACACTACAAGAAGGATGTGAAGGCTTTTGAAGAGGGTACACAAGAGGTTTACCAGGATGTTGCCTGGTATGGAGGGCAATAGATATGAGGAGAGGTTGGATAAACACGGTGTGTTCTCACTGGAACGACGGAGGTTAAGGGGCAACACGATAGACGTCTACAAAATTATGAGGGGCATAGACAGAGTGGATAGTCAGAAGTTTTTTCCCAGGGTGGAAGAGTCAATTACTTGGGGACATAGGTTTAAGGTGCAAAGGGCAAAGTTTAGAGGAGATATGCGACGGAAGTTTTTTTTACACAGAGGATGTTGGTGCCTGGAACCCATTGCCGGAGGAAATAGTGCAAGCAGGTACGATTGTGACTTTTAAGGGTCGTCTTGACAATACATGAATAGGATGGGAATAGAGTGATATGGACCACAGAAGTGTAGAAGGTTTTAGGTTAGATGGGCAGCATGGTCAGCACACGCTTGGAGGCCGAAGAGCCTGTTCCTGAGTTGTAATTTTCTTTTGTTCTTATCCCTTCATCTAAGTCATTCATCTAAAGTGTAAACAGTTGAGGACCCAGTCCTGATCGATGTGGCACATCACTCGTTATATCTTGCCAACCTGTGAGACTCTTGTGAAAGCCTGTAAACACTTTTGAGTGCTGGTATCAGCAGCCATGATGGCATCAGTCTTCATGGCACCAAGATGGCTGGATCACTGTTAGAATTTGCTTGAGTCCCATCAAAGTAAATCACATCTCAATGTGACTATTAGATAAGGATTTATATTAACTTTGGATATTAGTCATAACAATGGAAGTAGCTACTAGGGCGACACGGTAACAGTGGTTAGCAATGTTGCTTCACAGCGGCAGGGACCCGGGTTAGGTTACCGGCGTGGGCCATTGTCTGTGTGGAGACTATAAATTCTCCCTGTGTCTGCGTGGGTTTCCTCCGGGTGCCCCGGTTTCTTCCCACAAGTCCCGAAAGGCGTGCTTGTTAGGTGAATTGGACATTCTGAATTCTCCTTCAGTGTACCCAAACAAGCGCCGGAGTGTGGCGATTTGGGGATTTTCACAGTAACTTCATTGCAATGTTAATGTAAGCCTACTTGTGACACTAATAAAGATTATTATTAACTAACAGACATGTTGTCTGCATCCTAAGTCAGGTGTGAGCAGCTAGACAATGGAAGCACACAAGAAGTGTCATCTTTACTATCTGGCACTGTCTGTAGCACTGCTGAAATGTTAAACCATCAAGGTGGTCATTATGTTCAGATTGGAGTTTTGGTGAGAAGGAACCTCATTACAATATACGTTCTGGGTGTCATGTTATATGGTTCACAGAAAGGGTCGACAAGATCAGGAAACAGCCTTCTAGGGTCAGAGTTGAGGGTGTGGCTGGATGTCCAACATCTACAGAGGATACTTTTAATCACCTTGGGTCTGCAGGAAACCAGGTTATATGAGTTGACTGTAAAACTGAACAATATTATACTACTGGTGTCTGGGTAATAAACTTAGATTTGTAAAATACGCTCAAGGTTGCATCACAAGGGACCAATTGAGTCTAAGAGATATCTTAACACATGGCAACAAGCATGAATTTCATGACATCAGTCTGTGCTTCCACTAGGGCACTGAGGTATTGGATGGTTTCTGTCTCTGCTGCAATGGAAGTTGAGGCAGTAGCTATCAGATGCTGCAGGGCAGCTGGATCCACAAGTGATAGTGAGGAGTTGCCCGCCGCTTCTACTTTAAGCTCTGCGTGAAATCTTGTGCCAAATCAGACTCCTCTGACTCCTTGTCAGAGAGAACAGGATCTGTGGTAGGTTTGGCAATGCACTAAACATTTCTGCGAGCATACCCATCAGCACTCTCCTGTACTTTGCCCCATTGGAGTCCTCATCGGAGTTCTCTGCAGCCAAACCTGGCTGTAAACTCACCCTCCAGCCAGCTGGCACATGAATTATCCATTTTTGCTGCCCTGGCTCCAGCCTGTTTATGCCCAGTGGTTCACCGTGTGGCAATGCTAATTCTATACTCCACTCTGATTTTGCACAATAGCAAAGCTGGGAGCTGTAATTGTCAGATTAAGAAACAGTCGTTTTTCATCAGAAGTCTGCAGATGCTTCCTTCTTTCAGAGTAATACTTCATGGTCAGGCAGCAGTTCCAGTAAAGAAATGCAGAAGGAGAGGCTGAGTGTGTGTGAAAGTGGGTAGGTGGAAAGCAAAAGATGCATAATTATACCACCTGCAGCTTGTACAGCCAGATAGTTGATAAGGGCGAAATGGGATTTGAGAAGGTTCATAAGGCCGGAACATCCCACTATCGTGAATATTTTCAGCAATTCTGGGTGCAACTGCTTCAGTTGCTGGAGCAGTATAATGTGTAAAACCATCTCCGACAAAGGGCTCATTGATGCAGGCAAGTATGTACCCATACGCCACCACTGACCCTGCCGGTTCACTGTCTCTCCCTCCTGTTATGTGTGAACTTGTTGTGCAAGGGAGAAGACAGTATGTCAGAATATTTGTTGCTTTTTTGGGGGGTATTGTGGCTGGCATATATGAATATCTGGAGGTATATAGAAACTGCAAGATGTGGGATATGAAGCTGGCAACATTGTTAAGTATGTGATGGTGAGCTGGCATATGAATATTATATATCAATCTTGATATATTATTGATGGGACTGTGTAATAAGCAGTGTGATAGGTTGATGGTGCAGTGAGATATCTTTTGAACATGCATTCAATAACCTTGACCCTTCTTGAGTTAATTGAACTATTTTCTGATAAAGTAGCCAGATCCTCAGGGTTAGACTTGGGAATTTACTTCCCTGTCCACTGCTTCCATTTCCTTTGTGCACCTTGAGGATCCTCTGGCTCTCTGTGGAAATATGACCTCTTGCCTCCACTCAATCTTCCGATTAAGGCTTCCAGTACTGGATCAAAGGGCATGAGAAGTTTCTGGCAAGTTACTCCATTGATAGTCTCCTTGCTTTTCTAAGAGAGTTCCTGACACAGTTACACAAGTGATTGTGGATTGAGTGCACTTTCCTTCAGAGGGACAGGCTGCCTTTAAGATCTGCAGGCGTACATCATGCTAGCCATGTAAGCACCTGAGACCCCCTCTGAGCATTCAATTAGTCCAAGCATTGTCAAACTCGGGGGCGTGACCCACGGGTGGGCCGCGGGCGGGTGTCGGGAGGGTCGCGAAGCCGTCCGTCACGGCTCTCCCGATCGCGCCAATCCGCACGCAACAGCCACAGCAGCCAGCTTTTAATAATGCCGGCTGCGAGGGGCCTTCAAAATGGCCAGGAATAGATTTTTAAAAATTGGCTGCACTGAGCATGCGCAATGATGAGCGGGCACGCATGCGCAGTGCGGCCGCATTTTTTTAATATGGTCCCAGCCTTTTTTTTTCAAGTTCGGGTGTCCAAAGGGACAAAGGGACCATTGGGGCCAATGGGACCCAAAACCATTTCCTCCATTTTTGTCAGCAACAAACATGGTAAGAGAAAATAATGGGTCATGCAGGTCGACCGGCATGGGTCACGAAGGTTGGCCGGCATGGGTTGCGAAGGTCGGCCGGCGTGGGTCGCGAAGGTCGGCGTCATGGGTCGCGAAGGTCGGCCGGGTTGGGCCCCGAAGGTTGGCCTGTTGGTAAAAATGGGTCGCCGGAAAAAAAGTTTGAAAAACACTGAATTAGTCAACAGCATGTTTCACTCTGGCTGCATGCCTCTCTCATTGAGATGAACAGGAAACATACAATTTGTGTGCAATTGGATGTGGAATAAGGATGCATTATGACCCCGATGCCTCACTGAATTTATAGCCCCAAAAGTGCAGTACAGGTAGGAATGCACTTCGCCCAGTTTCTAATACCGCCATCTTAATATCACCTGTTAATTGGTAAGGAAATTATTCACCTGCATAGTGTCATAATCTTTAACAAACATATCAACATTGATTGCCACTTAATTATTTACAAGAATTATTCAAATACCTGCATCTTTACATTTGGTGCTTTTTGATACAGTAGCACATTTGGTAGTTTATAATGTTTACAGAACAAATTTAGCTGGGAAGCAAATCAAAGAGAATAAAGATGTATGAACTGATAGCAATTACAGAGACATGGCTGCAAGCCAACTGTCTTGAATATTCAAGGGTATGAGGAATTGAGGAAGGACAGGAAGCTAGGAAAAGGTGGAGGGTTAGTTTTGTTAATTCAGGATAAAATTGGGACAACAGAAAGAGATGAGCTTAGTTCTGGAGATCAAGATGCAGAATCAGGACGGGATTCTACAGTTTCCCAGTCACGTGTTTCTTGGCCACAGGAGGTGGTACGCCGTTTGCTGGCAGCAGGATTCTCTGTTTCCGCCACTGTCAAATGGGATTTGCATTGAAGCCACCCCGCACCAGCAGGAAAACCATGGGTGGGCGTGAGCTGCCAGTGGGACCAGAGAATTTCACTGCCAGCGAACAGCTGGAGAATTCCAGCCAAGAAATGGTAAAGATAAGGGGCTGGATTCTCCGGTACCCCAGCCGCATGTTCCTCGGCGGCACAACTTCACCGGCAGTGGAATTCTCCGTTCTGCCACTGGCTAATGGTATTTTCCATTGTGGCCACCCCACTCCACCGGGAAACCCACGGCCATGGGTGCGCTGTCAGAGAAACAGAGAATCCCGCCGGCGGAGAATTCACCCGAAGAAGTCATTTGCGGGAGTTATTCATGGGCCCCTTAACAGTAACCACATTAGGATGGGATATACAGGACGATATATGGGAGCTTATGTGAAAGGTACGGCAATAATGATGGGTGATTTCACTCTACATATAGATTGGACAAATCAGGTTGGCAAAGTAACCTGAATGATGAGTTCATAGATGGCTGTTAGTGGGAACCGACAATGACTTTGAAAATTTCAGCTCATCCAGTACTGGGTGTCAGCTGAACAGTCCGACAGTTTAGAGACAGTAGAAGGGTCAAACGAGCTGGCGGTGGGGTAGAGCTGGTGTTGTCAGCGTACATGTAGAAACTCAATCTCTGTTTTCAGATGTTGTCATCAAAGGGTGTCATATGGGTGAGTAATAGAATGGGGTCACAGATACATTCTTACCATCACCAGTTGTAAAACTGTGCGTAAGCAGGAACTGAAGTCACTGCAGCTGATTCTGTTACTGTAACTGGAGCGATAGAAATGGAACCAGGTGAGTGCAGAGTCACTGAGCCCGACGGCCATGGAGGGGCATTGCAGGAGGATGGTGTGGGAGGCAACAGTATGCTCATGAAGGTTTTCAAGAATGGAGGGGTAATGAGTTAGATTTTGAGTACTGGGGTAATGATGGAATTGCAGGAGAGTGGGACAGTACCAGGGGAGTCAGAATAGTTAATGGTATCAGTTAACCTAGTAGTCAGGAAGGGAAGTTGGGTAGTCCACAAGTGAGTGGGAATAGGGTAGAGGGAACAGGAGGTGGGTCACAATGGACAAGGTCAGCCCAGAATACATGAGCGGAGATAAAGGAGAAACCAAAAGAGGTAAGATTTCAAGACAACTATAATCCAATATTTTCATATGGGGGATCAACCATTTGTTTATGTTTCATTTAAAGTCAAAATGGCACCAACAAACCTGATGAGTCGCAAAATGCCGTGTCTGTAGAAATTGTGGAAGTCGGGTGAAAACTTTATTTAAAATGTATTTTATGTCACAATTTTTCTTACTCCAATAATATTTGTTTTCACCTTCCCCTTCAAATGCACTTTATTTTTATCACTGTATAATTTTCTCATCTCTTATAATTTTTCTTAAATGTTTAGGTTAATCTTAATACGCAGATTATAAAGTTAAATGAGGCTCATCTGGGCTTTAAAGAAATTAACAATATTTTTCAGCACGGCACTTCCATCCCAGAACTAAGATAGTTGATCGACTGTGCGCTTAATTACCCAAGTTAATAAAGGTTTCTAAACAGGGCTCATTGCAACACTCAGATAGGGTAAATCATGCTGAGAACTGAAACCACCCCACACAGCAGGAGGGGGATGCTGCTGGTGGGACCAGAGATTCCCGCCGACGTGGACAGCTGGAGAATTTCGGCCACAGCATAAGTTGCATCAAAAATGTATAAAATTCATAGATAATCTATATGACGAAGTTCGAAGCATGGAGACATATGACAATCGTGTAATAATAGAAAATGGACAAACAAATTCAGCAGGTATCAGAGATATTGAAAGAAGTAACACTGAGTTAAAAATATAAACAAATACACCACCCCTTCATTTCAGACACTGAAGTACATATGGAGTTCATTATTTCGGCACATCATTGAGGACCTAAACCGTATCAGAAATCGGGCATGTTTTCCATGCTATGAATTTAGCCCAAACTCCGAGTTGCCTTGTTTGCTCTGGGCTTGGTGGTGGTAGCCAGTTTAGAAATTGAAAAATGTATCAAGGTGCATGTTTGACCCAGTGTCTGTGGTCCAGTGTTCGGGGCCTCTACTGTGGCCGGAGGTGCTTGTGCAGATGCCGGAGAAGGCAACAAAAAGGTGTACCTACTGAGGTCCCGGCTGTTGCGCCAGTATAGAAGCTGGAGACTGATGCAAAGACCCATTATAAGGAGGCCCAAGTTGCCACCTGTTCTGTCATTGAGTGGTGAATCGGACTGCGCAAAATCCGACTCTGATGCCTGGACTGCTCTTGTGTTGCACTGCAATACATTCCCCAGAAGGTCACCCACTTTGTCGTGGTCTGCTGTGCCCTCCACAACCTGGCACAGTAGGGCGGGGGGGGAGGGGGGGCGATGTGCTCGAGGTGGAGGAGGAGGGACTTGCAGCCTTATCTGAGGAGGAGCCGGGCCAGAGGGGTTGCAGGATGAGCCCGGGGGGACCTACAATAGCAGCTGGAGGATGGGGAACAGTAGGTGGCCAGGGTCCAGCATGTCCCAAAAACCAGGGAGGCTCTCATCCTCACCCCCTTCTCGGAGGACGTGGATTTGTCCATCATCACTGCCCCCTTAACATTGTGAAGCCCATGGGGGATCATTACCGGCCCTATTTGACGTTAGATGCCAGTCAGGGAAATAGTTTATCTTTGGCTACCCTGCCTTTTCCTGCTAATAAATGTATTCTTATTTACAAGATGGGGTTCAGCCCTTAAAGTTAAGAAGTACGATGGCCCAGCGAGTCACGTAAGCTTTCAAGATGTCAGAACAAACCACCATGACATTCAATGGCATTACCATCGCTCAATACCCCACAATCAGGGGCTGGTTTAGCACAGTGGGCAAACAGCTGGCTTGTAAAGCAGAACTAGGCCAGCAGGGCAGGTACAATTCCCGTACCAGCCTCCCCGAACAGGCGCTGGAATGTGGCGACTCGGGGCTTTACGCAGTAACTTCATTTGAAGCCTACTTGTGACAATGAGCGATTTTCATTTCATTTCATTTTAATTTTATTTCATCAACTTTCTGGGGCTTAACATTGATCAGAAACTGAACTGGACGAGCCATAGTAATACTGTGGCTACCAGGGAAGATCAAAGGCTAGGAACCCTATGGTTAGTAACTCACCTCCTGAACCCCCAAAAACCTGTCCACCATCTAGAAAGCACAAGTTAGGAGTGTAATGGAATACTCTCCACTGGCCTGGATGCGTGTGGCTCCAACAACATTCAAGAAGGTCAACACCATCCAGGCCCGCTTGATTGCTTCCCCTTCAACAAACATTCAATCCCTCCATCATCGATAAATAATGACAGCCGTGTGTATCTGCAAGATGCACTGCAGGAACTCACCAAGGTTCCTCAGGTAGCACCTTCCAAATCATAACCACTACCACCTGGAAGGACAAGAGCAGCAGATACCTGGATGCCACCATCCGGAGGTTCCCCTTCAGGTCACTCACCACCCTGACTTGGAAACATATCGCTGTTCCTTCACTGTCACTAGGTCAAAATCCTGAAACTCCCTCCCTAACAGCACTGAGGGTGCATGTACACCTCAGGTACTGCAGTGAAAGCAACTCACCACCACATTTTGAAGGGCAACTATGGATGGGCAAGAATCAGCTGGAATAACTAGCAATGCACACATCCCATAAATGAATTTTAAAAAGAACAATGCCTGTGAGCTACCAGTACTGGTCAGCTCAACTCCGCTAATTATCTTGGGGGACTCAGGGCCAAGCCTGATGGCCGGGATTGGCTTCGCCAAATTAAATTAAATTGGCTAGAACTCCTCAAAATTTGACAAACAAGAATTTCATGACATGTTATGTAAAATACCAGAAGGTTTTCGAATCGCATGCCAAACCAATGGAGCAGCCCGCCCCTAGTATGCCTGTCAGTGATATTGGCTTGGATGAAAGTAATGCTGCAGCAAGCTACCTCAAGGAAGGACCCAATGTTGTTTATTGGGGGAACTGGGGAAATCTGAACAGATGAACCATCGCAAATCAAGAGTTAACCTACTGTGTTTCAAACAAAAGTTACCTCTACTACGGGAGCAGTCGCCAGTGAATTTTGACACTCTCTAAGAATCAGGAAGTCCCTGGACCGACTTCCCTTATAAGGGACTGTGCTGAGGTCAATTTGTTGTCCAATATTGTAAATTGTTCCATTGTTGTTGTAATGTGTTAATCAGGGACTTAAAGCCAGAGAGCTGCGTGAATGTAGGGTGTGAGTTCACAAAAGGGTCAGTTGACCTGTAGGGCTAATAGGACTGGAAGCACAGATCCTGGGGCTGAGTGCGGGTTTTACTGTTAGTTAGGGGTTTGGAGTGGTGGAGTGGGGAAGCGTTCATCTCGCTCTCTGTAAATAGTTATTTGTCTTAATAAACTGTTTATTTATTAATCTACTTGATGGTAGATCCAAGATATTACAGTGACGCAAAGACTACAATAATATACCCTCATGCACAATTCCACCTCAAACATCTGCAAGGAAATAGTAAAATCTTTAGTTCAACAGTAATATTTTCTCCTTCTCATTTTAAAGGGCTTGAAAGAATAAAATTATTCGCAGTTGTTGCTTCGGAGAAGGAGAATACAATGGAGTAAAGTAACACAAAGGAAGAATGGCTGGTGTGAAAGAACAGTTCAATGGTGCAAGAAAACAGCAAGGCCTCCTTTATTGGACTTTGCATGGACACAAGACTCAAACTTTGCTGCTCAATGTAAGAAGAGTATTGAGCTCTTTCCTGGATTTACTTCATCCTGGATTGTCAGGCACTCCAGCATGTATGAATGCAGAAGCAATAAATAATTACAATGGGCGAGATTCTCCGACCCCCCGCCGGGTCGGAGAATCGGCGGGGGCGTTAATCCCGCCCCCGCCGGTTGCCGAATTCTCCGGCACCAGAGATTCGGTGGGGGGGGGAATCGCGCTGCGCCGGTTGGCGGGCCCCCCCCCCCCGCGATTCTCCGGCCCGGATGGGCCGAAGTCCAGCTTCTAGAATGCCTGTCCCGCCGGCGTGGATTAAACCACCTCTCTTACCGGCGGGACAAGGCGGCGCGGGCGGGCTCCGGGGCCCTGGGGGGGGCGCGGGGCGATCTGGCCCTGGGCGGTGCCCCCACAGTGGCCTGGCCCGCGATCGGGGCCCACCGATCCGCGGGCGGGCCTGTGCCGTGTGGGCACTCTTTTCTTTCCGCCTTCGCCACGGTCTCCACCATGGCGGAGGCGGAAGAGACTCCCTCCACTGCACATGCGCGGGGATGCCGTGAGCGGCCACTAACGCTCCCGCCCATGCGCCACCCGGCAATGTCATTTCCGCGCCAGCTGGCGGGGCAACAAAGGCCTTTTCCACCAGCTGGCGGGGCGTAAATCAGTCCGGCTCGGGCCTAGCCCCGCAAGGTTAGGGCTCGGCCCCCCAAGATGCAGAGGATTCCGCACCTATGGGGCGGCGCGATGCCGGACTGATTTGCGCCGTTTTTGGCGCCGGTCGGCGGACATCGTGCCGATACCGAGAATTTTGCCCATGATTACCAAAGGAAACAAATCTCATGGAAATTATAAGTTCATTGCAGTTAACTCTTAACTTATCAAATAAAAGAGGGGAGGACAGACACCTGGCATTAATTTAAATTGAGATATGAACATACATTAAAACATAAGAACATAAGAAATAGGAGCAGGAGTTGGCCATCTGGTCCCTCTGCCTGCTCCGCCATTCAATAAGATCATGGCTGATCTTTTTGTGGACTCAGCTCCACTTACCCGCCTGCTCACCATAACCTTCTATTCCTTTGCTGTTCAAAAATCTATTTGCCTTTCCTTAAAAACATTCAATGAGGTAGCCTCAACTGCTTCACTGGGCAGGGAATTTCACAGAAACTCCCCCTCAACTCAATCCTAAATCTGCTCCCCCTTATTTTGAGGCTATGTCCCCTAGTTCTAGTTTTGCCCGCTCGTGGAACCAACCTCCCTGCTTCGATCCTATCTATTCCTTCATAATTTTATACGTTTCTACTTTCTATATGATCCCCCCTCATTCTTTTGAATCCCAATGAGTATAGTCCCAGTCTATTTAGTCTCTCCTCATAAGCTAATCCTCTCAACTCTGGAATCAACCTAGTGAATCTCCTCTGCACTCCCTCCAGTGCCAGTACATCCTTTCTCAAATAAGGAGACCAAAACTGTACACAATACTCCAGGTGTGGCCTGATCAGCGCCCTATACAGCTGCAACATAACATCCCTGTTTTTAAACTCCGTCCTTCTAGCAATGAAGGACAAAATAACATTTGCCTTCTTAATCACTTGCTGCACCTGCAAACCAACTTTTTGCAATTCATGCACAAGGACACCTAGGTTTCTCTGCACAGCAGCATGCTGCAATTTTTTACCATTTAAATCATAGTCCATTTGCTGCTATTCCTACCAAAATGGATGACCTCACATTTACCAACATTGTATTCCATCTGTCAGACTCTTGCCCACTCACTTAAACTAGCTATGTCTCTCTGCAGACTTTCAGTGTCCTCTGCACAATTGGCTCTACCACCCATCTTCGATTCTGAACATCTTCATATAATACTTTTCATTCTGTTGCTGATGAAGATAGAAATGCAACAAAATCAGATATTTTATAATATAAAATTTATATGAATTTAGAGAGGGAAAAAGTGCTACAAATAAATCCCTTTGTCTCTGTGCCAGAAGGCAGGTCAATATACAAAAGTGGCCAGATCTAACCACACTTTCAATGAGAGTTGATTAATCTCTTTAGTTGATACCATGGCCTATACTCAGAAGCTCAATACATGAGACTAGAGACTACAGAAGCATATAATTTATTTGGGCTGGAGATGCACTGGCGTGCTGGGAGTGAGTTTGAACAGAATTTCCAGCTGTCATATTGTATGGCAGTGTTAGATTATTTAAGAGAGATATGCAGGATGTGCAAACCCAACCGACAAAACAATGAGGAAAGTACAGAAAACATGTGGTGAAACAAGTACTCTGAATGATTGGAAAATTGAAAGAGGAGGCTGAAGAACAAGTGTGGGAGAGAGGAGATCTGGTGAACAAGAAAGGTACAAAACCTAGTCCTTCTTAAAGTGCCGAAAATAGGTCTTAATGGAATTACGCTGAGTTTCAGTTGTAACACCGAGAACAAACAGAAGTACCTTAAACTTCCAGAATTGTGACCAGATACTCTCCCAACAGAAATATGGAGCAAGAAGAAAGCCATTTGGATTCAGGGATATAAGGTACATTTAATGTGTTTTATGGAGAGAGATGACTATAGCAGTAAATTCCATCTTGGCCTCCACGACTGTTTCATAATGCAAAAAAAAAGTTGATTGAGTTCACCAAATGAGCCACCATAAACATTGTTCTCTTCTGACCCTTCATTGTTGTGGCTTTATATGTGTAACATTCACATTGATTGGGTGTGATTTACCCGAATGGGAACAGAGTCCCGTAGCGAGTACATTTAACCGGGTGTTTCCGGTGCTCTCCCATTTGGAAAGATACTTTGTGCCGTTTTCTGCTGAGGAGCTCCGCTCGCCGGAACTCCTTAGTGCAGGAGATTGGGATGCCATTTTGAAACGGCGTCCCGATCTCTCAACCACCCCCCTTTCGACGCGACACCGAAACCCCCCAAAACCCCCACTCACCTGTAAGATTGTCCGCAGAACCCCCCTCCCTCCCCTTAGGGCACCCCTTAGGGCACCTCCGGGACCAATCACCGTTGTGGGACAAATGTCAGCTTGGCACCTTGTCACTGCCATCCTGGCACCCTGGCAGTGCCCCTGCCAGCTTGCAGTGCCACCTAGGCACCTCAGTAGTACCAGGCTGGCATCCAAGTGGGACTGGCAGTGCCAGAGTGCACAGGTGGCACCAGCAGTTCCAGCTGCCATCCTGCCAGGAAGACCTCCAATCACCTGGGAGACCCACATGAGTGCTGTTGCATCTGGTCCCCATTTGTGGAGACCAGCACTGAACAGCACTCATCCAAGATCTCCAAGGTGAGGGGGATAGATCCCTAGCCTTGGGTAGATTGTGGAAGTGCATATTAGAATGAGATTAGCTGTCTCACTCTAAGATGCAGATTTGCTAAGAAGTGATCCCACCCACAATGGGTAGAATTCACATTGGGATGTCTCGAGAGACCCAGAAGAGGAATCTTCTTTTATCTACCGGTCACGCCGGACCGCCTTTCAGGCACAATGCGGCTGGTTGATCTTTCTGGTAGTGTAGGTGTAGGACTGCACTCTGAACTACTGATTCCTGATCCTATTACTTTTCACCTGGTTGTTATATTCCAGAAAACCCAGTGATGAAGGATGGACCCGAATCCAATCTTTACACATTTTTATAAGCTTTTAGTTACATTACAAACAAACATCTCCGAAGCCAACAGCTCTAATTTCAGTCTGTTCCTGTTTTTAGGAGCACAAACAAATCTATATTAAATCCCACCATCTGCATAAATTAAACACAATTAATATACAATTAACAGTTATATGCAAACTCTCTCTCTCATTTACGTGCAAGAGTGAGTTTCCATAACTGACTACAGCTGTCCTGTTGTCCATCCGTCTTCAGTGTTGGACTGTTATATTAAGAAATCCTTGTCCAGTCTTCACTGTTATACTAATCTTCTCTTACTTTCACTCTTTAAGGAAAAATGGCTCAAAGCATTTGTGAATCTCAACCAGATATGAAGATCTAGGAGAGGGAGACCCAGACCAGCAGTAAAGGCAAGGAGGATGGAAAAATATAAGGAAGCGACAGCTTTAGTTTTGTTTTGATTAAGGACAGTTTGCCTATGCAAAGCCTTGAGACCACAAACAGCAAATACATGGGGCGTCATTCTCCGACCCCCCGCCGGGTCGGAGAATGGCCGTTGGCCGCCGTGAATCCCGCCCCCGCCCCCGCCGAAGTCTCCGAAGGGAGAAAAGTCGGCGGGGCGTTAATGGCGCCGCTGCCGCGGAGAATGTCACGGGTCTGCGCAAGGCAGCCGATTTTCGGCCTGCCGATATTCTCCCTTCCGGATGGGCCGAAGTCCCGTCGACGTGATGACCGTTCACGTCGACGTCAATCAAACCTCCTTTTCATCGGCGTGACCCGGTGCTCCAGGCTCACGCCGACCAGCGAGGAGGTGAGTGACGGCCTGGGGGGTTGGCTCTGGGCAGGAAATGGCGTGGCCGCAGACTGATTGCCTGAGGAGAGGTGTGTCTCGGCTTGTGTGTGTGTGCGGCGGGGGGGGGGGGGGTGGTTAGAGTAGGCTGGGCTCCGGGGGAGTGCCGGGAGGGGGTCCGTGCCGGGGTGGAGGTTGGGGGTTGGGGAGGGGGTCCGTGCCGGGGTGGAGGTTGGGGGTTGGGGAGGGGGTCCGTGCCGGGGTGGAGGTTGGGGAGGGGGTCCGTGCCGGGGTGGAGGTTGGGGAGGGGGTCCGTGCCGGGGTGGAGGTTGGGGGTTGTGGAGGGGGTCCGTGCCGGGGTTGAGGTTGGGGGGGGGGGTCCGTGCCGGGGTGGAGGTTGGGGGTTGGGGAGGGGTTCCGTGCCGGGGTGGAGGTTGGGGGGTGGTCCGTGCTGGGGTGGAGGTTGGGGGTTGGGGAGGGGGTCCGTGCCGGGGTGGAGGTTGGGGGTTGGGGAGGGGGTCCGTGCCGAGGTGGAGGTTGGGGGGGGGGTCCGTGCCGGGGTGGAGGTTGGGGAGGGGGTCCGTGCCGGGGTGGAGGTTGGGGGGGGGGGGTCCGTGCCGGGATGGAGGTTGGGGAGGGGGTCCATGCCGGGGTGGAGGTTGGGGAGGGGGTCCGTGCCGGGGTGGAGGTTGGGGGTTGTGGAGGGGGTCCGTGCCGGGGTGGAGGTTGGGGGGGGGGGTCCGTGCCGGGGTGGAGGTTGGGGGGGGGGGGGGTTCGTGCTGGGGTGGAGGTTGGGGGTTGGGGAGGGGTTCCGTGCCGGGGTGGAGGTTGGGGGGGGTCCGTGCTGGGGTGGAGGTTGGGGGTTGGGGAGGGGTTCCGTGCCGGGGTGGAGGTTGGGGGGGGGTCCGTGCTGGGGTGGAGGTTGGGGGTTGGGGAGGGGGTCCGTGCCGGGGTGGAGGTTGGGGGGGGGGTCCGTGCTGGGGTGGAGGTTGGGGGTTGGGGAGGGGTTCCGTGCCGGGGTGGAGGTTGGGGGGGGGGTCCGTGCTGGGGTGGAGGTTGGGGGTTGGGGAGGGGGTCCGTGCCGGGGTGGAGGTTGGGGGGGGGGGTCCGTGCCGGGATGGAGGTTGGGGGTTGGGGAGGGGTTCCATGCCGGGGTGGAGGTTGGGGGGTGGTCCGTGCTGGGGTGGAGGTTGGGGGTTGGGGAGGGGCTCCGTGCCGGGGTGGAGGTTGGGGGGGGTGGTCCGTGCTGGGGTGGAGGTTGGGGGTTGGGGAGGGGTTCCGTGCCGGGGTGGAGGTTGGGGGGTGGTCCGTGCTGGGGTGGAGGTTGGGGGTTGGGGAGGGGGTCCGTGCCGGGGTGGAGGTTGGGGGTTGGGGAGGGGGTCCGTGCCGGGGTGGAGGTTGGGGGGGGGGTCCGTGCCGGGGTGGAGGTTGGGGAGGGGGTCCGTGCCGGGGTGGAGGTTGGGGGGGGGGGTCCGTGCCGGGGTGGAGGTTGGGGAGGGGGTCCGTGCCGGGGTGGAGGTTGGGGAGGGGGTCCGTGCCGGGGTGGAGGTTGGGGGTTGTGGAGGGGGTCCGTGCCGGGGTGGAGGTTGGGGGGGGGGGGTCCGTGCCGGGGTGGAGGTTGGGGGGAGGGGGGTTCGTGCTGGGGTGGAGGTTGGGGGTTGGGGAGGGGTTCCGTGCCGGGGTGGAGGTTGGGGGGGGTCCGTGCTGGGGTGGAGGTTGGGGGTTGGGGAGGGGTTCCGTGCCGGGGTGGAGGTTGGGGGGGGGTCCGTGCTGGGGTGGAGGTTGGGGGTTGGGGAGGGGGTCCGTGCCGGGGTGGAGGTTGGGGGGGGTCCGTGCTGGGGTGGAGGTTGGGGGTTGGGGAGGGGTTCCGTGCCGGGGTGGAGGTTGGGGGGGGTCCGTGCTGGGGTGGAGGTTGGGGGTTGGGGAGGGGGTCCGTGCCGGGGTGGAGGTTGGGGGGGGGGGTCCGTGCCGGGGTGGAGGTTGGGGGTTGGGGAGGGGTTCCGTGCCGGGGTGGAGGTTGGGGGGTGGTCCGTGCTGGGGTGGAGGTTGGGGGTTGGGGAGGGGTTCCGTGCCGGGGTGGAGGTTGGGGGGTGGTCCGTGCTGGGGTGGAGGTTGGGGGTTGGGGAGGGGTTCCGTGCCGGGGTGGAGGTTGGGGGGGGGGGTCCGTGCTGGGGTGGAGGTTGGGGGTTGGGGAGGGGGTCCGTGCCGGGGTGGAGGTTGGGGGTTGGGGAGGGGGTCCGTGCCGGGGTGGGTGATGGGAGGGCAAATGAGTTGGTCCACCTGGCCAGGTGCCAGCCTCCAACAGTTGGACCCATGCGGTCCATGCCACCTGGCTGGGGGGAGGAGGGGATATGGGCAATGATGACATGTCGTCGTTCCCCTCCCCCCCACCAGGTCGTCATGTTTTCAGATCATCCAGCGATGTTGGCCGCCGTGGTGGCAGCCGCTCATGTCTATGTTGCCCTGGATGATGATGAGGAGGAGGAGGAGGAGGAGGAGGAGCGTGCCAGAGAGGCGGCGCAGGCTGCCGCAGAGGGGCAGGCGGCAGCCGCCCAGGCTGGAGGGACACCTGACCGACAGGACGAGGAGGGGGAGGAGGACGTCGCGGCCCCACGGCAACGGAGGCACCCGAGGGCGCCCCGTGTGTACCGGCCCCGGCAGTCATACCAGGACCTCACGGACCGGGAATGCAGGAGGAGACTCCGGATGAGCCGGGAAACCCTGGCACACATCTGCCACCTGCTGGCACACCTGTCACCGCGTGGCACTGGCGGGGGACACCCTCTCCCCGTGTCCGTCAAGGTTACGGTGGCCCTGAACTTTTATGCAACGGGGTCATTCCAGGCACCGAGTGGGGACCTGTCCGGCATATCGCAGACATCGGTGCATCGGTGCATCCGGGCAGTGACAGATGCCCTTTATGCCATGGCGCACCGCTACATCCGCTTCCCCGTGGACCGGGCCAGCCAAGATGCCCGGGCCGTGGGCTTCTCTGCCATTGCCGGGTTCCCCATGGTCCAGGGCGCGATCGATGGGATGCACGTCGCCGTGCGGCCACCTGCAGATAACAGGGCCGTGTTCACTAATAGGAAGGGGACCTATTCGATGAACGTACAGGTGGTCTGCGACCACCGCATGATGATCCTGCACGTCTGCGCCCGTTACCCAGGCAGTGTACACGACTCATTCGTGTTGTCGCGGTCATCCATCCCCGGCATGTACGAGGGACGCCATCCCCGGCTGAGGGGCTGGTTGCTGGGCGACAGGGGCTACCCATTGCGATCGTGGCTGATGACGCCTATACGGAGGCCACGCAATGAGGCGGAGAACCGCTACAATGATGCCCATGTAGCGACAAGGGGAGTGATCGAGAGGTGCTTTGGCGTGCTGAAGATGCGTTTCAGGTGCCTGGACCTCTCTGGGGGCGCCCTCCAGTATCGGTCAGATAGGGTCGGCCGCATCATTGTGGTGTGCTGCGTCCTGCACAACATAGCCCAGCAGAGGGGCGATGTGCCGCAGGCAGAGGAGGGCGGAGTGGAGGAGCAGCAGGAAGAGGCCCAGTCCTCCCCAGATGAGGGGGATGGGGGCAATGGTCAGGGCAGACGGGGTAGACACAGACGGGTGGCTGTCCACCGTTACCGGCTGGCCCAGCGGGCACGGGACAGACTGATAGACGCCCGCTTCACTGACTAGATGGGCGTGGGAATCGGGTAGTATGGCCACAGACCGCACACCATGACAACAGCCGACCACCCACACCCCCCACCCATCCATCCACCCAGCACCATCACCCCCCTCCCCAACCCCACACACACCACCCGCATGCACACCACCCCCCCACTCCCAATTGCCGATCCACCGGCGGCACAACGGGCCGGGCTCACCCAGTTGCGGGTGGACGCGTGTCTATCGCAGGCCATGGAGAATGATGACAACCCGCCTCCGATGAGCTCCTGGCTCTACATCGTTGGACTATGTCTGACCCATGGCCACAGTACCACCATCCACCTGGACCATCCCTGCATGCGGCTGTGACACTGCAGCGCACGGTCCTGTCCTCTGCCCGGGGGATGTTGATGGCGGCCCAGGGGGAAGGGGGCAGACTCACCTGGGGCTGAGGTAAGACCACCCCTCACACACACACTTGCGCTCAACGTACATGACACCCCCACACACTTTGGACAGAGCACAAAGGCAGCTTCGGTAGGTGTAACATTGACTTTAATAACCAAAGGAGTTCATGCACGTGCCCTAGCGCCTAAAACTCATCTGTGCCCTGCACCCGTGCCAACTTACTCAGTGTCTAATTGTTTGGCCTTACGGGCCCTTTGACTACGTCTACGTGGTTCCCCAGACGGTACAGCAGAACTGGAGGTGGACTCCTGTGATTCCTGCCCTCTGACACTGGATCCCTTTGGCGGCCGTTTCCTGGGGCGTCCTGGCCTAGATGGGCCAGGCTGCGGCCCGGGCGACTGGGATGGCGAGCTGCCAGCCTGTCCTGCCCGTTGCCCACCCGATGCACCTGGGACGGAAGGGGGGGAGTCCGAGGTGTCGCGGTGTACCGGGACCTCCCCTACAGAGGGAGCCGGGACGGACCACACCACCTCCTCCTCCCTCGGGGTGCCCGATGGCCCCCAGGCCTCTACATGGGTGGGGGATGCGAACGGACTGGCCATCCGACGCGCCCCCGACATCTGGCGCTGCCAGTCCTGGAGGCCCGTGCTGGTATCGACAGGGGTCTGCAGGTTTGCAGCCATGGAGCCCAGGGGGTTGTCGAACCCTGTCTGCGACAGTGCGACGCCAGCTCGCACATGGCCACTGGCGCCGATGCCCTCAGCGATGGCCTGCTGAGACTGGGCCATGGCCTGCAGAGACTGGGCCATGGCCTGCAGAGACTGGGCTATGGCCTGCTGAGACTGGGCCATGGCCTGCTGAGACTGGGCTATGGCGTTGAGCGCCTCTGCCATCTGGCGCTGGCACGGGCTCATGGCCTCCTGTGAGAGGGCAGCCATTTCCTGGGCCACAGACGCCGCCTGCACGGAAGGCCCCAGGCCTCGCAAACCGTTCCCCATGTCTGACACCGTCGCACCCATTGCCTCCACCGCGGACGCCACCCGTGCGGTGTCAGCCTGGGTGGCACGCATGACCGGGACCACTCCCAGCTCCTGGACGCGGGTGGACTCCTCCACCTGCGACCGCAGCCGCCGCAAGCCACCCGTCACCCTATTCGCTCGTCTCCGTGTCGGTGGTTGCATCGGATCTATGTGTGGGTGTGGTAACTGCAGGAACCCGGGATCCATCTGGGCGGCAGATGTTCGCTTGGCCTGGGCTGCCCTCCGACCGCCCGGTCCCTCTGCTGCTCCTACCTCCACCTGCTGTACCGGGACGGCTGTGTTGTGCGCACCAGTGAGTGTACCAGACGCCTCATCACTAAAGTGCCCAACCGTGGTGAGTGTTTCTGCGATGGTGGAGGGTGTTGGTGACAGCAGTGGCGTTGTGTCGTGCTCTTCGTTCCACTCTGAGTCCATGGCACTTTGGGGTGGGGGTTCGTCTCCACCCATCCACTCTGAGTCACTGTCCGGTATTTCGTCTTCCCGGGTAGGGGTGTCCTGGGTAGTGCTGTCCCGGGTAGTGCTGTCCCGGGTAGTGCTGTCCCGGGTAGGGGTGTCCTGGGTAGTGGTGTCCCGGGTAGGGGTGTCCTGGATAGTGGTGTCCTGGGTAGTGGTGTCCTGGCTCGGATGTGACGGGGGCCTGTGGCTGCCCCCCTCATCGCTGGGTGGTCGCTCCCGCACGTGACGGGGGTGTCGTCTCCCTGTTGCTCCAGGTCTCTCCGTCTCCCGTGGTCTCGGAGGGGCATCCTGCGGGCGTCGCATGCTGGAGGGTGCGGGTCTCTCCGTCTCCCGTGGTCTCCGAGGGGCATCCTGCGGGTGGTCTGCATCTGCGGGGATGGGTGCCTGGACGTTTGGTCCTGCGATACACAATGAAGCATGCATGGTTAGACATCAGGCAGTGATCAGGTGATACGGGAGAGGGGGATATAGGGGAGGGGGGATATGGGGACGGGCTGTTGGTGGCTCACTTGCTCGTGGGGCCCCGACCTCTGCATCAGCAACCTCCCGGTCCTCAGGTCCGCCAGCCAGTTCCAGGGCCCTTTCCTCGTGTACGGTCAGTGGCCTCTCATCAGCGGGCCCTCCTCCAGTCCTCACATGCTCCCTATTGTTGTGTGCGCGCTTCTCCTGGGGGGGGGGGGGGGGTGGTGGCAGGGGTAAAAGGCAACAGTGTTAGGCAGGTATATGAATGCACGCCATCGGTTGCGCGTGCATTGCAGAGGTTAAGGTTAGGGCTGGATTCACTTGGGGATATGGGGGAGGGGGGATATGGGGGAGGGGGGATATGGGGGATATGGGGGAGGGGGGATATGGGGGATATGGGGGAGGGGGGATATGGGGGATATGGGGGAGGGGGGATATGGGGGATATGGGGGAGGGGGGATATGGGGAATATGGGGGAGGGGGGATATGGGGGATATGGGGGAGGGGGGATATGGGGGATATGGGGGAGGGGGATATGGGGGATATGGGGAGGGGGGATATGGGGGAGGGGGGGATATGGGGGAGGGGGGGATATGGGGGAGGGGGGATATGGGGGAGGGGGGATATGGGGGAGGGGGGGATATGGGGGAGGGGGGATATGGGGGATATGGGGGACGCTCACCCTGCCTGCTCTGACGAGGTCGTTCACCTTCTTGTGGCACTGGCTGCCTGTCCGTGGTGTTAGGGCCACAGCGGTGACGGCCTCTGCCACCTCCCTCCACAGACGCCGGCTGTGGCGTGGGGCAACTCTGCGGCCGTGCCCGGGATACAGGGCGTCCCTCCTCTGCTCCACCGCATCCAGGAGCGCCTCCACATCGCGTGACTCGAACCTCGGGGCTGAGCGACGGCCAGCCATCAAGTCGGGTGTTGCGGTCGGCTGTTCCGGTCGGGTGGGGGGGAGCTGCGCGGCCTTATGAGCCGTCACGCCGTGCAGCGCGTATGACGCTGCACGGCGTGAACCACTGCGCAAGCGCGGATCCCGTTACGTCGCTGCTAGCCCATTTCGGGCCGCAGACTATCGGCCCATTTTTATGACGTGACGCAAGTGGGATTTGCGCCGTTTTTTGCGCCGATCGGCGGAGTTTCCGCCGATAACGGAGAATTTCGCCCATGATGTGATGAATGTAGGAATTTCAGATACATTGTATTATATGTGTTTGTTGCAGTAAGGGTGAAAAGCCTGAATTAGTATGTGACTACTGCAGTCATGTTTTTAAAAATCCTGGTTTAAAAGACAGACTCTTTTGGGAGCACAGTGGTTAGCACTGTTCCTTCACTGCTCCAGTGTCCCAGGTTCGATTCCCAACTTGGGTCACTGTCTGTGCAGAGTCTGCACATTCTCCCCGTGTCTGCGTGGGTTTCCTGCGGGTGTCCAGAAGTGATATGCCTTCCAGTTGCGGTACATCTCAGAATTTAGGTGTGCGCCCACAAAGTAGCATATGTGCAGTCAGCAGCACCCTGCATCATGGGGAGGCCTGCAATCCTTGGGGAGCCACACACTTGTTCTACCTACTTCTCTCTGACAAAGAGAATGAAGTATATTCATTGACATATTGAGCCTCAGCGACCTCCCTACATGCAAGAATGGATAATGGACTGGAGATGCTTCAGCCTTGAGGAAGAGAGACACATATGTGGCATTGTCACCTTCTGAGCCACTGGTAATGCCATGCTGTCCTCCTCTGAGGCTGCAGTTGTGCAAGATGGCAGCTGGCTCAGCCTGCACCAACAGTGTGTGTTTGAAATGCAGGCACCGTTTGGAACCAAAAATGGATACTGCTTCATTATGGGTTCAATCTCTTAGAAAGTGAAGGATTTAACAGCCACCCTCATATGGATTCCCATCGCACAGTGCCCCAGTGAGCACACTGAGACGACATATCGGAGTCCTCTATATTGGAGAGACCAAACGCAGACTGGGTGATCGCTTTGCTGAGCACCTTCGGTCTGTGGGCATTCAGGACCCTGACCTTCCTGTTGCTTGCCATTTTAACACAAGACCCTGCTCCCATGCCCACATGTCTGTCCTTGGCCTGCTGCAATGTTCCAGTGAAGCTCAACGCAAACTGGAGAAACAACATCTCATCTTCCGGTTAGGCATGCTACACCCTTCCGGTCTCAACATCGAATTCAACAACTTCAGATGATCAGCTCATTTGTTTTCATCCCATTTCATTTTAACTGTCTTTTACCATTTCTTTCTTTCTTGTCTTTCTTTATATATATTTATCCCCCCATCTTATCCACCTTTCCTTCCCCTTTCTCCCCTTTGCTTCCCCCTTCCCCTCCCCCACATCTACATCTGTCACAGTTTACCCTCTGATGTTAGTTTCTCTGCTGTTTGGCCTTTCACATCTTTTGTTCTTTCTGTGGACTGCCATTAGCACTCTTTCCACTGGTTTTTGTGGCTATGAGCACTCTTTTACCTTGGTATATGTGGCTATGACTCATCTTTCATTCTCACTCCACAGTATAAATATTTCCCACTTTCTCTGTCTTTTAGCTTTGACAAAGGGTCATCTGGACTCGTAACATTAGCTCTTTTCTCTCCCTACAAATGCTGCCAGACCTGCTGAGATTTTCCAGCATTTTCTCTTTGGTTTCAGATTCCAGCATCCGCAGTAATTTGCTTTTAATTCCAATGAAAAACGGGGTCGGGACTGACACTCAAGAGCTGACAAGCTGCAGCCGAATATTAACACTCCACTCCATACACACTCATCCCAGCCAACAAGATGGCGGCACAGAGAGCGGCACCCGGTTTGTGGATGCGGAACTGGAGACCTTGCTGGATGCCGTGGAGGAGAGGCAGGTTACCCTGTACTCCAGGCTGGGAAGGAGGTGGCCAGCCACTACCGCACACTGGGCCTGTGTGCAGGTGGCAGATGCCATGAGCGCCTTTGGCCCCACCACCAGAGCCGGACAGCAGTGTTGGAAAAAGCTGCAAGACCTCCTTAGGGCGGCCAAGATGTGGAGGCAGCACTGTACCCCTGGCACTAACCCCCATCCGACATACATGTAAAGCCGATCCCCCCTCCCACCCAGAGGGCGACTGAACCCAATCTTGCACCACATGCCAGGACCCATAGCAGTAGCCATGGCCAGGTGCCCTGACTACCAAGTCCACCAGCTATCCACCCACCCCTGTGCTGCATGCATTCAACTGCCTAACACTGTGCAATTTCTGTCTCCCCCCACTCCAGGAGAAGGTGGTGCATAACCGGGAGAGAGAAAGAACCGGAGGGGAACAACCGGATCTGCAGCAGCTAACCATAGTGGAATACCCTGAACAACCTGTGAGGGATAATAGGCTACAGTTCATTTAGAAAATGTTTCTACGCTACTTGAAGGAGAACAGAATTCAGCACATTGGATCCGCTCCTTATCATCCTGCCACAAATGGGCTGGCAGAATGTTTTGTACAGACATTCATTGAATGTAACTAGAGAACAAGGTTCATTGTCCAAACGCTTGAGCCAATTCCTGTTCACATACAGGAATACTGCGCACTCAACAACCCAAGTTTCTCCACTGTTTCTAAAGGTTAGAAGTCAACTACGCATAACATTCAATTTACTAAAACCACACAAGATAAAGGAAGTTGTCAAGAAAAAGCAACAGGATCAGGTCATACGCGGAAGAAAACATTGCGTATTTCGCCAGGGTCAAGATGCTCTGGCAAGGAACTGCACCATAAGTGAAAAGTGGACACCTGCTACCATTTTAGCACAGACAGGACCGATCTCCTACACCATACAAACCCGAGGCAATAGAATATGGAAGAGACATGCAGATCAACCTTTGGTGACAAGAACCAATCTGCCAGACAGAACTGACTTAGTCCAGATCAAGCTGTGCCATGTTACGACCTGAACCTTCCCAAGAACCTGACACTAATCAAACCAACTGGGGAAAGCGTACCTCAGTTGAGAACCAGACATCAAGTCAACCTCAGATCACTATGTTTACTCTGGTTGAGACAACCACAGACGATGTCGAAACCAAATCACAGACAACAGTGGTTACAGCAAGCATTAAAAGGCGGATGCCTGAGGTTCACTGACAAACACGCCAAGAACTGCGGCCTCCGAAGCGTCTAATGTATTGACTGTTGTTGATTGATTGATTCTTCATATTGCAAATTGCTTGTTAATGTTATACTGCTTATTGTGTTAGGGACCTTTGATCTCAGGTGGGGGAAACGTTGTGGTTTCACTGGGTATGATTGATCGGCTTCCCCGTGCCTGACTCGGTGACGTGATGCCTCTCGGGAGATATGCAACGCTCCAAACCCCTCACGAGATCGAACTGAACGTGAACCAGATGTACATATTTAAGTGAACAGTTAGGCTCAATTTAATATGCCTGCACTTGATTGTCCTAAGGCCCAGGAACAAACACCTGTGCCTGAGAGATCTCGCCATGGCACCATGTAGCACTGGTCCACACAAGCGAGTACCAGGCATAAGGGCACCCAAGGGGGGCATCTCCAGAGGCCACCGGGTAGTAGGTCCTCTGGACAGGGTGGTACCCTGATACTTCTGCTACCAGCGTGGCACCTCGGCACTGCCATACCGGCACCTTGGCACTGCCACATATGCACCTTGGTACTGTCATCCTTACACACTGGCAGTGCCACCCTGCCAGTGTCAGGGTGCCCTGGTGGGGCTGCCAGGGGCACTGTCAGGCTCATAGGGGCATTGCCAGAGTGTCAGGCTGGCAGTGCCGAGCCAAGTTTGTCAGTGCAAGAAGTGAGGTACGTGCAGCCACGACAGAGCATTCCTCGCCGAGACCAAAAAGAGAGTCCCGTTTGATAGCAGGGTCATTCTGCGTGCTGCAGGCACTGACAAACACCCCGCTAAACATGCCAAAAATGGGACTCTAGACGCGTTCTAACAGAAAACGTTCTAGATTTAATTTCAGGTAGGCTAAAGAACAAAGAAAAATACAGCACGGAAACAGGTCCATCGACTCTCCAAGCCTGCACCGACCATGGTACCTGGCGAAACTAACACCATCTGCACTTACGGAGTTCGTATCCATCCATTCCTACCCGAATCATATATTTGTCTAGATGTCCCTTAAAGGCCGCTATCGTACCTACTCCCACCACTTCCCCAGGCAGCGCGTTACATATATGTACCACCCTCTGCAAAAACCTTGCCTCGCACATCTGTTCTAAACTTTTCCCCATGCACTTTAAATCTGTGTCCCCTAGTACTTGACTCTCCTACCCTAGGAAAGAGCATCTGACTATCCACTCTGTCCATGCCAGTCATAATCTTAGTGACCTCTATCAGGACGCCTCTCAACCTCCGTCATTCCAGTGGGAACAGACCCAGTTTATCTAACCTCTCCTCATAGCTAATACCCTCCATACCAGGCAACATCCTAGCAAACCGCTTCTGTAGCCTCTCCAAAGCATCCACATCCTTCTGGTAGTGTGGCGACCAGTATTGTACACAATATTCCAAATGAGGCCTAACTAAGGTCCTGTGCAGCTGCAACATGGCTTGCCAATTTTTATATTCAATACCCCGGCCGATGAAGGCCAGCATGCCGTATGCCTTCTTGACCACCTTATCCACATGCGTTGCCACTTTCAGTGATCGGTGGACATACACACCCAGATCTCTCTGCCTGTCAGTACTCGCAAGAGTTAGAACATATAGAACATAGAACAATACAGCGCAGTACAGGCCCTTCGGCCCACGATGTTGCACCGAAACAAAAGCCATCTAACCTACACTATGCCATTATCATCCATATGTTTATCCAATAAACTTTTAAATGCCCTCAATGTTGGCGAGTTCACTACTGTAGCAGGTAGGGCATTCCACGGCCTCACTACTCTTTGCGTAAAGAACCTACCTCTGACCTCTGTCCTATATCTATTACCCCTCAGTTTAAAGTTATGTCCCCTCGTGCCAGCCATATCCATCCGCGGGAGAAGGCTCTCACTGTCCACCCTATCCAACCCCCTGATCATTTTGTATGCCTCTATTAAGTCTCCTCTTAACCTTCTTCTCTCCAACGAAAACAACCTCAAGTCCATCAGCCTTTCCTCATAAGATTTTCCCTCCATACCAGGCAACATCCTGGTAAATCTCCTCTGCACCCGCTCCAAAGCCTCCACGTCCTTCCTATAATGCGGTGACCAGAACTGTACGCAATACTCCAAATGCGGCCGGACCAGAGTTCTGTACAGCTGCAACATGACTTCCCGACTCCGGAACTCAATCCCTCTACCAATAAAGGCCAACACTCCATAGGCCTTCTTCACAACCCTATCAACCTGGGTGGCAACCTTCAGGGATCTATGTACATGGACACCTAGATCCCTCTGCTCATCCACACTTTCAAGAACTTTACCATTAGCCAAATATTCCGCATTCCTGTTATTCCTTCGAAAGTGAATCACCTCACACTTCTCTACATTAAACTCCATTTGCCACCTCTCAGCCCAGCTCTGCAGCTTATCTATATCCCTCTGTAACCTGCTACATCCTTCCACACTATCGACAACACCACCTACTTTAGTATCGTCTGCAAATTTACTCACCCACCCTTCTGCGCCTTCCTCTAGGTCATTGATAAAAATGACAAACAGCAACGGCCCCAGAACAGATCCTTGTGGTACTCCACTTGTGACTGTACTCCATTCTGAACATTTCCCATCAACCACCACCCTCTGTCTTCTTTCAGCTAGCCAATTTCTGATCCACATCTCTAAATCACCCTCAGTCCCCAGCCTCCGTATTTTTTGCAATAGCCTACCGTGGGGAACCTTATCAAACGCTTTGCTGAAATCCATATACACCACATCAACTGCTCTACCCTCGTCTACCTGTTCAATCACCTTCTCAAAGAACTCAATAAGGTTTGTGAGGCATGACCTACCCTTCACAAAGCCATGCTGACTATCCCTGATCATATTATTCCTATCTAGATGATTATAAATCTTGTCTCTTATAATCCCCTCCAAGACTTTACCTACTACAGACGTGAGGCTCACCGGTCTATAGTTGCCGGGATTGTCCCTGCTCCCCTTTTTGAACAAAGGGACCACATTTGCTGTCCTCCAGTCCTCTGGCACTATTCCTGTAGCCAATGATGACATAAAAATCAAAGCCAAAGGTCCAGCAATCTCTTCCCTGGCCTCCCAGAGAATCCTAGGATAAATCCCATCAGGTCCCGGGGACTTATCTATTTTCAGCCTGTCCAGAATTGCCAACACCTCTTCCCTACGTACCTCAATGCCATCTATTCTATTAGCCTGGGGCTCAGCATTCTCCTCCACAACATTATCTTTTTCCTGAGTGAATACTGACGAAAAGTATTCATTTAGTATCTCGCCTATCTCTTCAGACTCCACACACAATTTCCCATCCCTGTCCTTGACTGGTCCTACTCTTTCCCTAGTCATTCGCTTATTCCTGACATGCCTATAGAAAGCTTTTGGGTTTTCCTTGATCCTTCCTGCCAAATACTTCTCATGTCCCCTCCTTGCTCATCTTAGCTCTCTCTTTAGATCCTTCCTCGCTACCTTGTAACTATCCATCACCCCAACCGAAACTTCACACCTCATCTTCACATAGGCCTCCTTCTTCCTCTTAACAAGAGATTCCACTTCCTTGGTAAACAACGGTTCCCTCGCTCGACGCCTTCCTCCCTGTCTGACCGGTACATACTTATCAAGAACACGCAGTAGCTGATCCTTGAACAAGCCCCACTTATCCAGTGTGCCCAACACTTGCAGCCTACTTCTCCACCTTATCCCCCTTCTACTAAGTTCTACTATTTATTGTGTAATTCCTACATGCATTACCCCACACTTGTCCGGATTGAACTCCATCTGCCATTTCTCCACCCAAGACTCCAATCAGTTTATATCCTGCTGTATCCTCTGACAATCCTCTTCACTATCCGCAACTCCACCAATTTTTGTGTCATCTGCGAGCTTACTGATCAGATCAGCCACAATTTTTCCCAAATCATTTATATACACCACGAACAACAAAGGCCCCAGAACTGATCCTTGTGAAATGCCGCTAGTCACAGCCTTCCAGTCAAAAAAACACCCTTCTACTGCTACCCTCTGTCTTCTGTGCCCAAGCCAGTTCTGTATCCAACTTGCCAGCTCTCCTCTGATCCCATGTGACTTCACCTTTTGTACCAGTCTACCATGAGTTACCTTGTCAAAGGCTTCACTGAAGTCCATGTATACAACATCTACTATCTTTTCCTCATCTATCATCTTTGTCATTTCCTCGAAAAACACTATCATATTAGTGAGGCACGACCTCCCCTTCACTAAACCATGCTGTCCATCACTAATAAGTCCATTTGTTTTGAAATGTGAGTAAATCCTATCTCTAAGAAACTTTTCCAATAGTTTCCCGACCCCTGACTTAAGGCTCACTGGCCTATAATTCCTGAGAGTTTCTCCCCGATCCTGTCGGCGGGTTCCTCACCACTATCAAACCACACTTAGGGCACAATGTACCAGCGGCATCACGTACCCATTCAGGTGAACGGGGTGTGACTCGCCGGTAGATGCAAGGAGGGGCCTTTTCCGGGATCTACCTGACTCACCACGCCTCGTAAGATCTAACGGGATCTCGTGAGATGTTATAATCTGGATCGGGACAAATATTTGGCAAATCTGCATGTTAGAGTGAGTAGCTAGTCTCACTCCAATATGTAGCTTGCCTGATCTACCCGAGGCATTGGGATCTAACCCCTTTGCCTTGAGACCTTAAGTGGGCGCCATTCAGTATTGGGCCCCAAAAAGGGGAACCAGGCAGAACAGCACTTGAGAGGGTCTCCCAGGAGATTGGAGGACCCCGGATGATTGGCCTTTGGGCATAGTGGCACCCTGGCACCTTGGCAGTGCCAGCCTGAAAAATTTGACTCCCATTGCAAAAAACTGGTCAATGAGGTGTATGAGAGATACATATTGAAAAAAAGGGTGCAGCTCAAAGGGGAATCTTTTGACTCTTTTCTGACTGATTTGAGGCAATGAGAGCAATCCTGCAATTTTTCCTCAATGACTGAATAAATCCTGCGTGACCAAATTGTGTTTGGCATATTTGAAGAGCAAATGCGGGAACATTTACTAAGAATACCAAATGTAACTTTAGAAGAAACCATCAACCTCTGTGAAGCAAGTGAGCAAGCAGGCCACCAATGAATATGCTGAACTGAGATCCCGTGAAAACGGGTGAATTTCAGCAATGTGGTCGGCACCATTGGCTCTGGGGTGCAGTTTAAAATGAATCGCGCTGCAGCAGGTAGCCGTTTTGCGCAGGCGTGGGTTAGAAAAAAATGCGAAACGGACATTCGACGTTCTGCGCATGCGTACTTTGTAAAAGGACGCGAACCGGAGGTTGACCGAGTTGCGCATGCGCACGAGAGGTTTCCACATGATGTCACCAATGTGATGACATGTACATGGTGTGGACACTCCCACTTAAAGCAACACTGTCCTGCATTTGGAACAAGGTGCACAACATGCAACAAACTCAATCATTTTGCTACACAATGCAGGTTTCACAACAATACAGCAGAATCAATTTAAAAAGGCATTTCAACAGCATAAAAAAGTCAACACTATACAAAACAAGGAAGAAGAAGTAAAAAATTTAAAATCAAAGATCGGTGTCACTATGCCTACTTCACTCGACAACTTCATAATAGAAGCAATCACTAAAACAAATGGAAACAATACTGCTGATAAACCAATCAGGCAACTATCCGATAGAAATAAAGATTGGATAGAAACATTGATCATAAATGGATCAGAGGTACAATTTAAATAGAACACTGGCGCAGAAGCTGATCTGATAACAGAATCGGATTTGGGCAAAGTAGCAACCCGTCCAAAATATAAAAAGACACATTGTAAATTAACAGACTACACTGGAAATGAAATAGCAACAAAAGGTTCATGATACCTCATAGTTCAGAGTGGTGACATTAAAATTCCACTTGATTTTGAAATTGTGGATGATACAAAATCCTCACTTATTGGAATAGATGCATGTATCCACCTAAACCTGATGCAGAGAAATCACACTGCCAATTCTGGTTCGAAAGATTTAGTACTTGCGGATACGTTATCCAGAGCCACAATGTTGTTGACGTTGTACTCGGTATTGAAGCACAAGCCAACGTCATCACAGCAATGCTACCTGTCTCAGATGCTAAATTACAAATAATCAAGTCAGAAACTCTACGAGATATCACACTTCAGCAACTGATACAATATCTACGTCCTGACTGGCCCAAAGGGAAATGTGCAAACGTTCGCAACATCAGAGAAGACCTGACAACAATAGACGACTATCTATTAAAAGGGGACCCCATTGTAATTCCATCATTCTTAGACAAGACATTCTCGCACAAATCCATGAAGGACGTCAAGGCATTGGAAAATGTAGAAGAAGAGCACGGCAATCAGTGTATTGTCCGGGAATCAACAAGGATATAGACAACTACATTCAACAGTGTCGGATATGCCAAATGCACCAACTGGCACAATGTAAGCAGAACTTGGTGGAAAGTGAACTCATTACTCAACCATAGACAAAAGTCGGCAGGGACATGCTTTATTTTCAAGGCTGTGATTATTTGATAATCATTGACTATTACTCAATTTTTCCAGAGGTTATGAATTTATCCAACTCAACAATGCAGTCAGTTGTCAGGGCAACGAAAAATGTATTTGCCAGATATGGCATACAAGTTACTGTTGTCACAGACAATGGACCATGTTTTAGCAGCCTGGAGTGGTTACAATTTGCCAATGACTATAAGTTTACACATGTAACTTCTAGCCCACTATACCCGCAGGCAAACAGGAAAGCTGAGAAAGGGGTGGGAATTGTGAAGCAGCTTCTCAAAAAAGCTATGGAGGACAGAAAGGACTTTGACTTTGCACTGTTAGCATATAGGGCTACACCCATTGTCATCGGGGCTTTCTTCAGCACAACTATTGATGGGACGAAGAATACCTACTACTTTACCAACTCTAATAGTTCCAAACGAAGATGAACAAGTCGTGTATAAGAAAATGCAGCAACTGAAGAGGAAGCAAAAGAAGTATTACGATTAAAAACTCCAAACCACTATCTGCACTCAAAGAAGGTGATATCGTATTCATTCGTAATCCTGAAGGTAGATGAATGGACATTGCAAATGTACACAATGAGCTCACACCAAGATCATACGTGATCAGAACATAATTTGAAAAGGTTTTTCTTAGAAACAGAAGAAACCTTTTGAAACTCAAACAACCTGTTACATTCACATTCACAGAATCAGCGACCACGAGTCAACAACTCATATTTCCTACAAATTACTTTCCAATAGCTATATTGTCAAATGTACCATATAATTCAAAGAACAATGTTGTAATATTCAGAACGTTTACAAGATGGAAACCTCCAAATAGATTAAATCTGTAAATCTGTAAATCTAACATTCGTTCTAATATTGTTGACATGCTTTATAATACTGTAAACAAGAAAATGTATCGCCAACATTTTTCTCAAAGAAAGGGGGATGTGACATTATACAAATGTACAACATGTGAAGAGTTAATGTTATGTTAATCCTAGCCAGTGGAGGCAACTAAGGGACAGTGCTATAATTTGCACTGGCTCTTAAGCTAAGGGGATGAGATTAGACTGGAGTTGACGAAGATAAGATTCGTAAAGTTAGTAAGATATAATTATTATAGATAGTAGATAGAGATAGTATTATTCAGTGTAGTTTAATTCTTACATGTATGTTTGCTATTCAGAATAAATGTCAAACTCAAATTTAGTAGTGTTAATAAAATTAGTTTAGTTCTTCAAAAGAACGTTGTGTATCTTTGTGATCACTACAACTTCCATCCTGGAAACCCCTCACAAAGATCACCACAGGTGCCATTTAAAAATGGTGTCCCGATCTCCTCCTGCACTGAGGAGTTCTGGCGAGTGAAGATCCTCAGTGCAGGAAATGGGACTTAGTACGGCATCAGTGGGGTGTTCCCTGCTATGGCCCTAGATTGTAACAAAGTCCCATTTGACAGCGTCGTCTTTCTCAACGCTGCGAGCGCTGGGAAACACCCAACTAAACCCTCTTGACATGGGACTTTGTTACAATTCAGTTAAATGGAGCCCAATATCCCTTTTCCGAGCCCTTGGGAGTTTCCTTCCGGGCTAGTCCAGAAGGAAGGTTAGGACATTTTTCATCACTGGGGAGCTGAACACGCCAGCCAGACTCTCTCTCAGAGATCGGTCTACCATTTTGATAGGGTGATCAGATCTCTAAGTGAGCTTGAGGGTCCCCCACTCATGGGCTTTGTCATCTCCCACACACATGGGCACTGCCCCACCCCCCACAAGTGAGGACACCCCACAAATGAAGTTGTTTAGGGTCTCCCTTTTCAGGCCTTCCCATGTCCCCTTATGTCCACCCCCTTCCAGGGACTCCACCATTCTGGAGGCGGCTTCATACCCACCTTTCACCCCTCCCCACCGTTCATACTCCTCTCATCCCTCCTTTCATGGGCATGGCCCCCCAAAGGCCCTGACCCTCGGCAGTGCCACGAGGCACCCTGGTACTGCCACCCTGGCAGTGCTCCTGCCAGCCTGGTAGTACCAAGCTGTCTAAGTGCCGGGGGAGCTGGGGGCCATCCTGCACTATCCCTTACCACCCAGAGGCCTCCAATGGCCTGAGAGACCCCCTCCAGGTGCTGTTCCACCTGGTCCACGTTTGCGTGGACCAGTAATAATCCGGCACCCATCTGGGGTCTCCCTGGGGAGGCCGATAGATGCCGGGAGCCGGTTAGATCCGTTGACAGCATGGTTAAGTACGTGCTTAAACCCATTTAACCGTACAAGACTGGATCCCGCCCATTTTGGGCAGGACACTGATCGTGACGCTTTGTGAGACATAGCTATATCTCGTGAGACACAGGGGCCTTTGGTAAGCCCGGGGGAGGCCTCAACTGCTGGAATGGGAGTGGGACACAGCCAGTAGATCGCACCCTGGTTTTTTTTTCCTGTTAAAACATGCCCATTGTGTTTCTGATGTTTCCTCACTAGCAGCCTTGCAGTGGAACAGGAGCACTTTAAGAGACTAATCACTTTTGCCATTTGCACAGACAAACGGGCACTCTAATAGCGCAACCTGTCATGTTAACGCCTTCCAATAAAACTCTTTGTTTGTTTGAACCTCTTGAAGCCCACAGGCTTTATTTTAAAATTACCACAAAGCCCGTCCATTTCAGGGAGTTATCCTGTGTAGTTCTGCCATAGCATACAGGTTAGATGAGTTGGGAGGAATCCTGAACCAGAAAGTTATAATACAAGTAACAATAATCTGTTGATAATAGAACACATCCCTGTGCCTTCTTTTTTTCCCCCATCCAAAATTAAATGCTAAGAAATTATAACCATGACTGCCAGAATTGCTGGAATATACTTGATCTTTTTGTTCAACTGACAACTTTGAACCTAAAGCTAAAAATACGAATGCAGTAATTATGTAAAAGATCAGTTTACATTAGTTTCTGGACATAAAACAGAGAGATATGAAGAAAATGTTTTCGTTTAGGAATTATTTTTGGATTATATTTATAGGAACCCCATATCCGCCCACAAAGATTTTTCCCATCGAAAATTCATAGTCTAATTTTGCAACATTTTTAATTAGGCTTGAATTACTATTTATGATGTTTTACTTCCACTTTCAGAGAATTATTGAAATTTAGGATTGAATGCTTTGCAATAGCGACAGAATACTGCTTCATTTTAATTTGGCTTGCAAGCAGACTACTAGAAATGCAGTGACTATTATTGACAGCTGCCACTAATGCCACAGAGAGAACCAATCCCTCAAAGGGAATAAGTGTGGTTCTCTTGTATTATTTAAAAATATCTTACTTTCCCTGGTTCTTATTGTTGCAGGACTTGAGGTGTAATGGTTTCTTATCAGTATCTGAGAAGGAATGGTTTCTGAAGAGGCCATAACTCTGTTTTTCTTCAAAGCAGCAATCTTCCAAAATTTTGAGGCAGATTCTACAAATTATTATTATCCAAGTAAAAATAAATTGAATTTGTAGTCATACTTGTGTCTGTTTTCCAGCTTTTAACTGTGACCATAATTCAGAATGAGAATCAGATATCATTTTACATTTGAATATAAAATAAAGGAGTGTTGTGCATGCCAACATGTATGGCTTAATTCCAGAAATACATAATGATAAAAAGCCATTCATGTGACATAATAGATGACTGAAAGGAATGTGCGGTGTGTGTGCTGAATAAAGATGGGAGAACTGACAGCATTTCAGTTTTTTAGAACGTAGAACAGACAGTGCAGAAGGAGGCCATTCGGCCCATCGAATCTGCACCGACCCACTTAAGCCCTCACCTCCACCCTATCCCCGTAACCCAATAACCCCTCCTAACCTTTTTTGTCACTATCATGGCCAATCCACCTAACCTGCACATCTTTGGACTGTGGGAGGAAATTGGAGCACCCGGAGGAAATCCACGCAGACACGGGGAGAACGTGCAGACTCCGCACAGACAGTGACCCAGCAGGGAATTGAACCTGGGACCCTGGCGCTGTGAAGCCACAGTGCTAATCACTTGTGCTTCCGTGCTGCCCTCTTGTGCTACCGTGTTGTCCATTCAAGATTGATGTAAATAAATTCAAGAGGATTCAACACAGAAAAGCGGTCAATAGTGACTCCCAGTTTTAACAGTTTCTGTAATAAAAGCCAACTACTGTCGATTCTGGAAATCTATTCCCTTTTTCTACGTGGTAACACTTCAGCTTTGAAAATTCATAGAATCATAGACTCTTAGGATCCCAACAGTGCAGAAGGAAGCCATTCGGGCTATTGATTCTGCACCAACCCTCAAAAAGAGCACCCTACCTAGGCCCATGTCCCCGCCCTATCCCCGTAATACCTCCGAATGCTTTGGACATTATGGGGCAATTTAGCATGGCCAATCCACCTAACCTTGGACTGTGGGAGGAAACCCGCGCAGATACATGCAGACCCCACACAGTCAGCTCAATTTGAATCGAACAGGGGGTGGGATTCTCCAACCCCCCCACCGGGTCCGAGAAACGCCAGGGGGGGGGGGGGCGGCGTGAATCCCGCCCCGCTGCTCCGATGCCGGCTGCCGAATTCTCCGGTGCCGGTTTTTTGGCGAGGCATCGGTCGGGTGCCGTTGGCAGTGGCGCCCCCAGCGATTTTCCGCTCCCCGATGGGCCGAGCGGCCGCCTGTTTTCGGCCAGTCCCTACGGCGTAGATTAGACCAGGTCTGTACCAGCGGGACCTGGCTCTGAGGGCAGCCTGTGAAATCCTCGGGGGGGCGCGGGGGGATCCGGCCCTGGGGGGGGGGGGTGCCCCCACAGTGGCCTGGCCTGCGATCGGGGCCCACTGATCTGCGGATAGGCCTGTGCTGTGGGGGCACTCTTTCCCTCCGCGCGGTCTGTGAAAAGCTCCGCCATGGCCGGCGCGGAGAAGAAACCCCCTGCACATGCGCAGGAAACACGCCAGCGGTTCTGCGCATGTGCCAGAACACGCTGGCACTCATGCGCATGCGCCAACTTGTGCCAGCCGGTGGCGGCCCTTCGGCGCCGGTTGGCGCAGTGCCAACCACTCCAGTGCCAGCCTAGCCCCTGAAGGTGCGGAGGATTCCGCACCTTCCGGGCGGCCCGACGCCGGAGTGGTTCACACCACTCCTTGGTGCTGGTATGGCCCGCCCCGCCGGATACCGGAGAATCCCGGCCAGGGTTCCTGGTGGTGAAATGAAATAGAAAATGCTGGAAAACAACTCAGCAAGTCTGGCAACATTTATGGAGGGAGAAACAAAGTCAATATTTCAAACCAATGTGTCTTTTTATTAGAGCTGAAGGATCAGACAGACTTGAAATGCTAATTCTGTTTCTCTCTCCACAGCTGCTGCCAGATCTGCTTAGTTTTTCCAGCATTTTCAGCATTATTAACATTTACTAACATTGGATTAACCTCATTACTTAAAATGCTCTCTGTTATTCATCAACTTTCTGGGGGCTTACATTGACCAGAAACTAAACTGGACGAGCCATATAAATACTATGGCTACAAGAGCAGGTCACAGACTAAGATTTCTGCGATGAATAACTCACTTCCTGACTCCCTAATGCCTGTGGGGCAGCACGGTAGCACAGTAGCTAGCACTGTGGCTTCATAGCACCAGGGTCCCAGGTTCGATTCCGGCTTGGGTCACTGTCTGTGCGGAGTCTGCACGCTCACCCTGTGTCTGCGTGGGTATCCCCCGGGTGCTCCGATTTCCTCCAAAGTCCAAAGATGTGCAGGTTAGGTGGAGGTGACAATGCTAAATTGCCCTTAGTATCCAAAAAGCTTAGGAGGGATTATTGAGTTACGGGGATAGGGTGGAAGTGAGGGCTTAAGTGGGTCAGTACAGGCTTGATGGGCTGAATGGCTTCCTTTTGCACTGTATGTTCTATGTTCTATGTACCATCTCCAAGGCACAAGTCAGGAGTGTAATGGAATACTCTCCACTTGCCTGGATGAGTGCAGCTCCAGCAACTCTCAAGAAGTTCCACACCACCCAGGACAAAGCAGCCTGCTGGGTTGCTATCCCTTCGACAAACATTCACTCTCGCCCCCACTGATGAATAGTAGCCACCATATGTACCACCTACAAGATGCACTGCAGGAACCCACCAAGATTTCTTTGGTAGCACCTTCCAAACACTCAACCGCTATCATCTAGAAGGACAAGAGCAGCAGATACCTGGGAATGCCACAACGTGAAGGTTCCCATCCAGGTCACTCACTACCTTGACATGGAAATATATAATTGTTCGTCCACTGCCACTGGGTCAAAATCTTGGAACTCCCTCCATAACAGCACTATGGGTGTAGCTACACCTCAGGGACTGTAGTGGTTCAAGAGGGAAGCTCACCACCACCTTCTCAAGGTCAACTAACATGTGCAATAAATGCTGGCTGTGCTAATCCAGGAGATACGAGTAGGAGGGCAAATGTAGTTTATTTACAATTAAAAAGTAAATCCACTACCGTGGCACACAGCAATAGTGTCCCAACCCATGCGTACCAGCACTGCCGGTCCAGGTGGAGGCCAGCATTTAAAGAGTTCAGTTAATGAGTCCCAGCTGGGCTGGCCTCGGCCTGCTCTAGGGAAATTCATACTCCACCTGCCCCATGGGAGATCTATTAGTGGCCCTCGTGGGGGTTATCACACTGGCCGAGCCAGCGAGGCACACATCCCATGCATTAATATTTTTTAAATGTCCTCACTGTTTTTGCTGCCACATGTTAGGCTCTGCCCAATTTCTCTGTGCGTTAAACTAAACGTATGCCAAATGCCTAAACTGTGCCGCTGTTCCAAACTGAAAATAAATTCAAGACAAAAACTCTTTCTTAGCATTGATTCGTTCACATGGTCAAGGAACTATCACATCCTGAAGTTTTTTGAAGTGTAGTTTGGTCTTTAATGCCGTCAATATTTAATCTATAGCATGCTAATCTCAGTGAATAGACCTGATAAACTGCTGTCGACTGATCCCTGCACAGATGAGGGAAGATAGCTCTCTAATATGGAATTATTTTGGATGAGTGATAATGTCAAGTAAACCATTCATTCCACAATCATCCAAGAACCCTAGGAGAAGAAATGAACCATTCTGTCTTCCTAGGGCTCCTACAATTACAGTATTCTCACATTCTAAGCAAATATCTTGTTTCTAGGCCATTTATTTTCAGTGAGACTGGTGCAATCGCCAGCTGCAGTGGCTGTCACTATCACAAGTGATTTTCCGAATGTTAAGCATTAGGACCTTCAACAGATTGTGCGCAATGAACAATTTATGGCAAGCAGAAATGCTAGCTTCGTTACTACGACCCTCATGATACTCTTTGTTTTACAGTATGGAAACATCTGATGTTTAGCAGCAAACTCATAAACCTATCAGAAGATAACATTGCACTGAAATAAGGAGGTAGTTTTTATACAACCTAATTGGCCAACACCAACAAAAATAAGTTAAATTTATATACTGTCATGATATCCAGATCAGCATATCATGGTGCAATCACACACACACTGATGGACAGGCAGTTGGACCAACCAGCACACACATAACATCGCAGCCAATCACCAGTGAGAGCACACGCACTATAAAACAGGGAACACCACAGTTCCCGTTCATTCTACCAGGAGATAGCTCAGAGCACAGAGCTCACAGTGCGCCACTCAGACATACACCATGTGCTGAGTGCCTCACTAAGATAGTGATAGGGCTGGGTCCACAGGTTAGCTGGTGAAGCACGTACCCAAGCCAGTAGTTAGTTGTTACCGTTGATTAGACAATAAAACAGAGTTGTACCATCTACAGCCGTGTTGGATCATTTGTGCATCAGAACACCCAACACGACATATACTTCATTTTAACATAATAATATATCCCAAGAATGATGACAATAAAACAAATGAGCCAGATAAGGGGATATTAGGGGGGATAAAAGTTTGCTTAAAAAGGTAAGTTTTAAGGAGCATTCTGAAAGAAGAAAGAGAGTTAGAGAGACAAAGAGATTTGGGGATATATTTCACAGTTTGGGGGCAAGGCCATTACATGTATGGTCATTGATGGTGGATTGATTACATTTGTTGATCTGCATTTGGCCAGAATTGGAAGAGACAAACTTTCTTGAAGCATTTAGAGATGGAGGATGCTGGAGAGACAGGGAGGGGCAAAGCAACAGAGCAATTTGAAAAAAGTCTGACAATTTTAAGAATGAGGCATTGTCGGATCAGTAGCCATTGAATGTCAAAAAGCACCAGAGTGAAGGGCGAATGAGTTTGGGTCTGAATTAAGATACTGGCAGCAGAATTTTGGATGAACACCAGTTTATATACAGTGAATAATGGGTGGCCAGCCAGGAGTGCATTGGAATAATCAATTCTGGAGATATCAATACATGGTTGAGTGTTTCAGCAGCAGATGAACTATAAAAAAGGACTGGAGTCACGCAATGCTACCGAGGTGAAAGTGATGGTGGAGATATGTGTTTGAGTACTCACCTCCAGGTGAACCATAACACCAAGGTTGTGAATGGTCTTACTCAGCTTAAGGCAGAAGATATAGATGGAACTGATGGTCAGGGAACAAAGTTGGTGGTGGGGAGCAAAGGCAATAGCTTCAGTTTTCCCAATATTTCGGCAAGTGAAGGTAAATCTGTTTGAAAGAAACACTGCTGAACCCAGCAGTTGTTCCTCATTAACCCAGCAATATTTAAAGTAGTAACGCAAAATAAATCAGGTAATGACAATGTTAATGAACAAACTACAGGAGAGTAAACAATAAAAAAAAGTATTTCACCTTGAAAGAAAATCTTAATTTGATATGACTCCTGAAAATGTTTTATTTGATAAAAAAGCCAAAGCAAAGAATTTTCCCTTCACCTACTGTGCAGCTGTTGGCAGCCTGGTCACTGTCAATGTGAAAGATGGATGAGGCACCAAGTGATTCTGCTCGCTGCCTGTCTGAGGTTCAAACAAGCCTCTTGTTTGCGGATGACCTGCAATTTCATGCATTTGGAGCCTCCTCTCAGGGTGCTCCTGCTGTTGGTAAAAGCTCCTTCACCCCTCTGCCAGTGACTGTCACATCTGCGGACACCTTGATGGCTGAGGAATGAGCAGCCATAGCACTGGATCTCCCACCCAGTCTGAGCCAATACAGCCATCAGCGACAAGAGGACAACTGTCAAAGTCATCAATGCCAACATGGCGTCACAGTCTACAGCCTGCCTCCTATCCAACTGCCAGTGAGGGAAAAGCACCAAGATATAGCACTCCAGTGGTTAGCACTACTGCCTCACGACACCGAGGTCCCAGATTCGATCCCAGTCCTGGGTCACTGTCCGTGTGGAGTTTGCACATTCTCCCCGTGTTTGCGTGGGTTTTTGCCACCACAACCCAAAAGGTGTGCAGGGTAGGTAGATTGGCCACACTAAATTGACACTTAATTGGAAAAAAATGAATTGGGTACTCCAAATTTATATATAAAAAAAAGAAGATATAGCACTCCTTAGCAACAATTTAAGTCACTGTGATCATATAATGGGTCTCACGGGTGAATTATTTTTCAATGACACATGTGTAATGGTGCAGGTATACCTTACTATTAAAATGTGAGATCATCTCGAATGGCTTTATTGTGCTCCATGTAAATGTTAGGGTGGAGGCCTGGGAGTTGTGTGTCACACCTAGGCTGGGATGCAAAGTTTATTTCAGAGGTAGGGGCACAAGTGGGGGTGACAGGAGGGCCTCATCAGCACAGATCAGTAAGGTGGTGTTTCCCTTGCCATCACCTTGACTCCTTACATTGGATTGCTAATTGAAAGTCTTCTGAATCAAGGCCTTCTTGGTCTCCCTGCCAGCCATACACATCCTCAATTCAGGATCTTGTTCCCCCTGATGTTGATCAGGCTCCTGTTGAAACTTGGCATTGGAACTATCCTCTGTGGCTCTGGAACAGCATTGCTGCCTCCATTCATCAATGCGTTCACCCTTGAGAGCCTGATTGTGCTGGGGGCAGCAACTTACTACAATAAGGGACACCCGTCCCAGAGGATATTGCAGTAATTCTCCCTGAGCGGTCCAGGTAGTGAAATCTCATCTTAAGCAGGCCTATTGTCCTCTAAATTACTGCCCTTGTACAGGCATGACTGTGGTTGTAGCTCTCCTTGGCTGGAGTCCTTGGGTGTCTTGGCAGCATCATCAGCCATCATTTCAGTGGATAGCCTTTGTCCCCCAGGGGCCAGCCATCGAAACATGCTGGTGCAAAGACAGCCTTGGCACCTGGGATTGACGCAGGATGTAGGAGTCATGGCAGCCCCCTGGATACCTGGCACAAACGAGCAGTATCTGACTCTTGTGGTCACTCACAATCTGGATGTTCAGAGAGAGTGGAAGACCTTTCTATTGACAAAGGCATCCAGCTCTCCTGCTGGTGTTCTTATGGGCACACGCATGCAAAGAATGCCTCCCTGAATATGGGGAAATTCTGCAATTGCAGTGAATCTTCTGGCTCACTCTGCCTGGCTGGCCTTATCTATCCTGAAGGGAATGAAGGTGTTGACCCTTCAGAACAGCGCGTCTGTAACCAACCTGATGAAGCTGTGAGCAATAGATTAGGAGACTTCAGAGACTTCCCACTGACCCCCTGAACAAGCCTGAGGCATTAAAGCCCAGGGCCACTGTCACGTTCAGAGCCACTGGATACAGTGGCCATGTATATGATTTGAGGCTATTTCTGGGGCAATTCTTTTGAGATAGAGGTGACGTTGCCCTGGAGAGGTGAAGCTTTATTTGGCACTGAACCTCTGACATGTCCAGGTATGATCTATGCTTCCTGGGTAATGGTGCCTCGTCCTGGTCCTTCTCCTTGCAAATTCTATTGGATGTTCAGCCCTACTGGCTTCTCAGTACAGGGGAAACAGTGGTTAGCACTGCTGACTCACAGCGCCAGGAACCCAGGTTCAATACCAGTCTTGGGCAACTCTCTATGTGGAGTTTGCACATTCTCCCTGTGTCTGCATGGGTTCCCTCTGGGTGCTCCGGTTTCCCCCCACAGTCCAAAACTGTGCAGATTAGGTGGATTGACCAGACTAAATTGTCCATTGGTGTCCAAAGATATGTAGACTAGGTGGGGTTACGGGGCTAGGGTGGTGGTATGGGCCTAGGTAGGGTGTTCTTTCAAAGGGTTGGTGCAGACTCGAAGGGCCAAATAGCCTCCTTTTGCACTGTAGGGATTCTATGAGAGGGAAGACACTGGGATGGTACTTGTGGGCAACTTGCCTCTTCTCCCTTCTGGCCCACTCCTCCTTTTCTGAGGAGGTCTCTCCAGCTGCATACACAATCTTCAATATTGTTTGTCCAAATGTTTGCATAGGTTTCTGCAGTGAAGGGGCCTTTCTGCAATGTGTCTCTGCAAATATTTAGCGATCCAATAATTATCCAAACCAATAAAAAAATGCCAGGAAGAATCTCTAAACCAATGACATACAACTCACAACAACACTCCTGAGGCCTCGCATTTCAAACATCTTCTGGCCCTTTCATCCTGCCTTGCTGTAGAATGAATGAAAAACATAAATGCCACTTGTCTGATTGGCCCATACGTCAAGTGTAAAAGTGCACAGGCCACTAAAAATGACTTAATTGGCCCTTTAACTATCGCCGGGTGTGCTTCTGATGTCCACTCATGCCCACCATCCAAAATATTGAAAGACAGCGCAATGAAGCAAAGACAGCCCACCCCAGCTCTGCCGTCTGCCCACAAGATGAAAGTATGGCCCACAACTTGAGCAGAAAACGCTATGCTGACACTACAGTATAGTACAGAAAGTATTGCACTGTTGGAGGTGCCATGTTTTAAATGGGACATTCAACTCAGGACCCATCTTCCTATGTGCGTGGATGTAAAATTAGTTATATGACACTATTTCAAAAAAAGCCAGGGAAGTTATCTCTAGAGTCGATCACTGTGTATCCATTAGTTATTGTCACAAAGAAAATGGATCATCTGGTCATTGCGACATTCCTCTTTGTTGAAATATTCCCTGTGCACAAATTGGCTGCCACATTTCCTACATTAAATTTGTGGCTACACTTTACAAGTACTTCATTGCTTGTCATGTGTTTTTTAGATGGAAGGTGGCCATGAAAAGCGTTACATAATGATGCACGATCAATTACACAAAGACGAGAGTAGGATGTAATCGAGGCTTAATTACACTGAGATGTGTGGCCTCCTACAGCAGCTGATGAAATGGCTGCTGTACTGGGAGCACAAATATTTATACTCTGCCTACTGGGCGGAGTCAGCAGGCAGGGATCTATCCCCGTACCTGTAGTACAGGGGCCTTACCGTAAAGCACCTATATCAACATCATATATATATAATATTATGTGGTGACTACCACACATAAATAAAGTTATTTTTCTTTTTATGTCTTACTGGGCAGCAGTCCAGAGAGGCATTTTACTCTATGGTGAGAAAGGCGAGAGATATTTATTTTTAAGTGAAGAAAACTCATTTCATTCGCAGAAGCAGAGATATTTCAGAGAGATGTTTATCTATTGCTATGACAAATTTACACCGGTACAAGGGCTATGTTTATGAATTTGTGCTCCCAGGTTTTTCTTTAGGAACTCAAATTTAGATTTTAACGAAGTCCTCACTACTATTTACTAATTATTAAACTGCCAAGCATGCAGCTTATTGTTTTCTCCATAGGTACTGTTACATTTACCAGGCTGTTTGGCATATTGTCATATCATTTCATGAGTTCCTAATGCTGATGCTCTGCTGTCGGACTGTGATTTTAGTGGTTTCTGTGAGGTCTGATTATTTGGGCTAAGCAGCTGTAAAATCTCTCAAGCTAACTCTCCAGTTCACAGTTTATGGTTCCTTCAATCCACCTCCACTTCCTCTGATTGTATTATCCTCAGTGTCCCTGCCTGTGCCTCACCAACTAAATCCTTTTAGAGTCCGTGAATCCATGTTGGTGCTCGCTACTGTAGGATTAAGCACAAAATGTTTAGTCAACAGCAGGTAGTTGTCCTCAGGCATCTCATCCTCTCGGAAATTCACTGAATCAGAAGAACGAAACAATTGTTATATATTTTTTTGTCGCAAAAAGAAATGGTACGGAGGTGCCCACACTCGGGATTCTTGTAAAACATCAATAATAATGATCATTATTAATGTCATAACATGAGCGGCACGGTAGCACAGTGGTTAGCACTGTTGCTTCACAGCACCAGCGGCCCTGGTTCATTTCCCGGCTTGGGTCGCTGTCTCTGCGGAGTCTGCACGTTCTCCCCGTATCAGCGTGGGTTTCCTCCGGGTTTTCCGGTTTCCTCCCACAAGTCCCGAAAGATGTGCTGTCAGATGAATTGGACATGCTGAATTCTCCCTCTGTGTACCCAAAGTGTGGCGACGAGGGAATTTTCACAATAACTTCATTGCAGTGTTGAGAGGTTTATTGTGGGTGTTGCTCAGTACAATCAAAATGGTGATCTGCTCAAAGCCCGCGCAAACACCCTGCTGATGTCACAACACGTCACGTGTCACAGAACAAGCAAGAATGTATTCCCAGATACATAACATCTCTCCTTTACTTCATTACTGCAACAGAATTAGCAGTTATACAACTTGATTCGTTATTTCCATACATATATACAATTCAATAAGACAGTCTCCATGGTGGACGTGTATTTTTGGTAAAATTCAGCGTTCTTGAACTCGGCTGCTGGTGACCTCAGAAGTGCCCTCATTTCTTTCCATGGATGGTACTTCTTGAGTAGTTATTTCAATATCTGTCACTATAGGCATTGAAATGTCCTCAGAAACAAAGTCTAAACTCGTCATTGTCTCTGGTCCCTGTCTAAAGTATAGCTCTCCAGATCTTCTAAAAGTAGAACCTCTTGAGAAGTTACTGCAAACTCACCATGTGCAGCAAGTAACTGATCAGCATGACTTCGCCAAACACTTTCATCATCCATCTGTACGATGTATGATATTGGATATGTCTTTGCTAGGATCATAGCTGGGACCTATTTCTCATTAGTGGTGTAACTCCAAGCTAACACCCTCTCTCTGGTTGCATATTCGCTTTTTAGAGATTTTTCTCCCTCCTGGCAATTTGTGCTTGTTATCATTTGATAGCCTCGGAAGTGTCAAGTGGAGTTAACAAATCAAACTGTGTTCACAGTTTCCTCTTGAACAACTGCTTTGCTGGTGAAATTTGCGAGATGTTCGATAAGATACAAAAAATTTGTTTACTCTTCTTGATAATGTTCCCTGGTCTTTCAATGCTTTAACAGAATGCTTGAATGATTGCACAAACCATTCAGCCAATCCATTCGTTACTGGTTGATATGGAGCTGACTTGATATGGTGTATACCATTGTTTTTCACACTTTTTTTCCTGGGACCCACTGTTTCCAACCAACCGACATTCGGGACCCACGCTGGCCAACCTTTGCAACACACGCCACGTTTGCTGACTTTCCATTTGAAAGGGGAGCCGGCTTGGTCCTCATGTCTCACTTGAATCAGGAGGAGAGGACAATGTGCATATCAGGTGCAGACTTCAGCCAGTTCCTTTGTGCCGTCTTCATCTCTGTGAAAATGGAAAACCCAACCTTGCACATGTGAGTCATGATGAAGGACAATAGCAGCAAAATGCTTGTCTTACTCAGCACTGGATACTCCTGGGAGATGTTGCTCCAAAATGCTGACAGCCTCATGGCTTTTAGGTGTGTTTTTAATATGATATCACAGGGCAGGTACAGCATAATATTTTAATTTGGAGTCAGCTATCAGTTAATAACGGACTCTCGGATGTCAACTTTAAAAGGAGTTTTTCATCCACCATTTCTCTTTCAAAATCTAAAACTTCACCTCTCACTTGGTCATACTTCCTTGCATGTAACATTTCAGATCCTTATTTGCATTGGCACAATTAACAAAACCATACCTCAGGAAATCATCTTGATACTGCTTTGTCCTGAGTCAAGTTTCTTCTTTGTATGCTGTTAACAATGGGCCCTGGAGCTATTTACAGAGCTAATACTAGCACAGTTCTGTCCTGCTTTGGATTCTACTGAGCAGCACTTTTCAGCAGATTCAGTTGTGACATCATAGCCGATAGGTACACTGCCGATTTGTGTCTCTGGACGTCTCTTACTTGTAAAAAAAAAATGATCCTTCTTTACAATCCTTTTACCATGTTTTCCAGCAGCTAGAAAATGAAAACAGCTCTCCTCCATGATTTGGTGCCAAAAACATGTACATGCAGGGCGCTTAATGTCAAGTGGATGTGACCAGTTCACTGTCGCTGCTTCTGGCCAGAGAGTGCACACAGGCTAATTTCTGTTCATTTAAAAGGCGGCGGCAGCGGCAATTCTCAATTTAGAAGCCCCCAGAGGCCGATAGGCACTTATCCTGTCATTGCAAATGGCACAACCGATTGCTCCGCGATCCACCCTGATACGCCCCGGCGACCACCTGCAGGCACTTTAAGAAATCCGGATGTATACCATTCCATTTCAAGTTGTCCTCAAACTCGTTCAAAGTAAACTGCGTACCATTATCACTGACAATCTTCTCTGGTGTTCCGAACTTGCGAACACTCCATCTAGTTTCTCAATAGCCTGCTCAGTCATCGTTGACTACATTATCACGTCTTCTGGCTATTTCGAATGTGCTTCGACAATCACCAAGAACATGTGACTCTCCAGTGAACCAGCATAGTCGATGTGTGTGTTGATCTCCTATTTTCTTTCTCTGTCAGTCTGGCCTCAATAAAAGTTGAGACGGATTCGCACGTAAACAGAAGTTATTTATTTAGCTTGCAAGCTTTATCATCTTACAGAATGTAACAGGACGTCCTGCCTCTTACACTCCAGAAAACGACTGAACTAACAGACAAAGGAATCTCTGCAAAATCAGTTCAAATGGTATCAAGTTTCACATACTCGACGGACATAGGTCAGCCTAGGTCCCTCCTGACCTGTTTAATCCATTCTGATTGGCTCACTTCCAATCCCTTTCTCTGGCCCCTATCAATGCATCCTCACTCTTATAGACACACCTCTTCCTGCTTTTTCCATGCGGTCCCAAATTCCTTGGTCCCTAACTGCAAAAATCAAAGTGGCTTATTTCTACATTACATTAACTAGTATCTCTAAAGTAACTATTTTATATCACATTCGTCATTCCCTCCTTTTATCATTCCATGATAACCGAACTATCCAATCTATAGCTACGGTTCCTCATCTAAAAAGATTCGTCGCTGCATTTCCAATTCCTGTCTTAGCCCCCCTTCATCTGCTTCACCCTCATGGATTTTAACAGTTAAATTTTTTTGGCCGGTGATTGGGGTGGTGATCTGATCCAGTGCACCCCGCATTCTACCCATCACACATTTAAGGATGGCCAGGCCCACAAAGATGCAGCCGATAGCTACCACTAGATACATGGCCATATTTATCAACCAGTCCTTCCATCCCCCAAATCCCCAGTTACCCCAAGAGCCAGGATCCTGCATCCCGTCCAAGTGATCCCGTATGCGATCCATAAATTTAGTGATGTTAGCGGTCAAGTCTTGAACACCCATAATACACTTGCCCTGTACTATGGCGCATACCCCACCCTCACGGGCCAGAAGATAGTCAAGAGCATACCGGTTCTGCATTGCAAACAACCGTAGCTGAGACAACTCCTTAGTTATTGCCCCGAGGGCTCCCAAGGTTTACTACCCGTGTTTTCCTCAGTTTGGCCTTTAACTAACTTAAGTGTATCTCCCGGTAACCTACGTTCTAGCTGTACTTCCCTTCTCATACGCCCCATCCTCTCTCTAGTCCCTTTCACTTCCTCATAGCCTCTTCCTACGCTCTTCTGACAGCCTGATATTACCTTTCTTGCACCACTCTTAACACATCCAAAATCGAATTTACATGTATTCCAAAAACAAGGCAATGTCCATATAATGTTCCCTTCCCATCGCCGGGACCGGTGCAGCTGCTTCATGACTCCCGCATTCTCCTTAACTTTGATGACCTTCCATGAGTCGATACCATGTCCTCGTATATGGGGGCAGTGAAGAACATCACCTGTGCATAGGTGATGTATCCTTGTAGATTGGTTGGGGCTACACAGATACATAATATTCCCCTTTTCCATGTCCATCGCCAATAACACGCCAAGCGAAGTGAGGCCAAATATCAGACAGACGATGCGTAGCCACTCCATCATGCTCCACACCTGTAAAATAGCACTGGAGAAGGGAGGCAGGTTAGTATCCGACCTTTTACAGTAGTGGAGATGGACTCAATGTACAGTGATGTAGGTGCACCCAAGCACTTCGCCCCTCCACTTTAACTGCTGTGGGGGTGGCAAGGAGAACTTGGAAGGGCCCGTCCCATCGCGGCTCCGACCCCTTCCTAGTCCAATTTTTGACCATTACATAACTACCGGGCTGGACTGAAAGTGAGCTAGGTACTGGGGGCAATGGCTGGTGAGCCGCGCGGACCTGGCCATGGAGTTCCTTGAGCACTTGCGTAAGGGCCAGAACATAGGTGGTCATTTCCTCAGTCATCTGATGAAACTGAACCCGTCTGGGAACCTGCAGGCTCCAAGGAGTTCTAAGAGGCCTGCCATAAAGAATCTCGGCGGGAGAAAGCCGGACCGGTCCCGCAGGTGTAACCCGCAGCTGGAAGAGGGCAACGGGGAGCAACTTAAGCCATGTCAGTCCCGTGTCTGCTCTTAATTTAGCCAATTTAGTTTTGAGGGTCTGATTGTGTCTTTCAACCAACCCGGCTGCCTGCGGTCTATAAGCACAGTGTAACTGCTGGCGTATGCCCAACTGGGAGCAAAACTCCTTGTTAATTTGTCCAATAAAATGAGGCCCATTATCAGAACTTAACTGAGCTGGTATACCGTACCGGGGAATGATTTCCCTCATCAAGACTTTAACCACAGTAGCAGCTTTACTATAGATAGTCGGATACGCCTCAACCCATCTGCTGAACACATCCACAATGACCAAAACATATTTATAACATTGACACCTTTCCAACTCAATGTAATCCATTTGGAGCGTCTCAAAGGGACCACTGGGCAACGGGGTTTGCCCCTTCCCACAAGGGATACCTTTTCCGGTGTTATATTGCTGACAAATCAAACACCGATTACTGATACTTTGGGCCAACCCCTGCATTTTAGGGTGCCACCAAGTGTCCAGCAACAAATCACTAGTCCCCCGAGCCCCACAATGAGTTGCAAAGTGTACACATTCGATGACCCATAAAGCCAGCACATCAGACATACAAGTCTGATGTGCAGGCGTGGTCCATAAAGAGGAAACAGAATCATATGTACAACCTAACCGTTTCCACATTTGTTTATCACTCTCAGGAGCGTCCTCCTGTAACCTTATGACGTCTTGGATGGTTGGCATTGGCTTGTCAGAAGCAGACACATTCATAGTAGATCGTTTAGTCTGACTTAACATTTTAGGCACCATCACTTGCTGAATTTGTGCGGTTGTGCGCGCTGCACGATCTGCTCGTTCATTACCAACGTCAACTGGGGTTGTACCATTCGTGTGGGCAGCGCATTTAATAACGGAAATCTGCGCTGGCAGAAGGAGGGCCTGCAGTAGGTCATTAACTAAACCCCGGTGGGATATTTGACCACACATAATCATGTCAGGTTGTTCTGACGAAATGTCACTCAAATCGCCCCTTATTGTGGTAGTTTCCTGAATCAAGGCTAACCAGTCGTGGCCAGGTGCGTCTTCATGGACAGGGGGACCACTAAGAAAACAGGCTGGATTGATAGTGGTACAGTATTTAAATGTCAGACGTGGATTGTTCAAAAGGTATATCTCATACCTATTCTGACGAGCTGCGGTAAGATGCTGACCATTCGCCCCATATCCCTGGCATGGTACCGGTCATGGACCTGACGTGTAATATGAGGGCTTACCGAAGCTGACTGTGGCCATAAATGTGGTGATATTGTAACAAAATCGGCTGTACCTTCTTTTCCCGTGACTGTGGCTGTAACCTTGACTGGCCATTCGGTCTCAAGTAATGGCCAGTATTTGTCCTCCAACTCCCTGTTTCGTCCAGTTCTGTCATAGGCCAGGGTAACGTGATGCAGTGATAGTGGCTGTTCAATGTCTAACGTCCACCACTGGGGGGTGATAGAAATATAGCACTGTTGTCTCATCCTCCATGATGTAACCGTTACCCCCTCATCTCCGCATTCTAGCTGTAGCTGGAAGATACACAGTAAATCTCGGGCCAACAAATTACAGTCCAATCCAGTAGTCACTACAACCTGATGCTCTGCAGACTTATTCTCGTAAGTGACTGTCACAGGTTCAGAAATAGGATACTCACACACCTGTCCTTGGAACCCTGACAATTGCTGCGTGTGGTCGGATAATGGTAATTTAAGTGCTGATTGCACAGAAGACATGGCTGCCCCGTCCTCTTCTTCCAGTAGACCAATGGCCCCTCAGAGGGGGCTGCGGTTGTAGAGCTGTTGATTCGTTCGGTGGGCCATAAAAAAGGGGGTGAGGGTCCCTTTGGGTGGGTTTGGTATCCTCCTCTTCGCTGATCCACCCACCCAAAGTCACTATATTGGGGCTCCTGCTGGTAAACTACCATTTCTGCCGCTTGTTGGGGTCGTAGATCATCCTTTTTCATTACATACTCAGTCTTAACCTTTGTAACTGAGCCTCCTTCTGGGCCTACACCCTCCTTCCAGTAAAATCTGACTGCCCTTGCCATCTGGGAAGGGTCGTTCTCCGTCCAATTCATGTTATTACATTTCACAGCAGTAACCACAGAAGGTGGTAGGCAATGCATTAACATAGCACAGTATTGAGGGGAATTCTGACCATTTTGATACAACAAATCGCCTGACTGCCCCCGGTAGATTTCATTAAAACGCCCCAGAAATTCCTCTGGGTCTTCATTCTTCTTAGGTTTTAGGTCTAAGATAACAGAAAGATTTATGGGCCTTTGAAATGTGCTATTCAATGCATTTAAGATCTGTGTCCTTCTATCGTCGTCTAACGCATAGGCCTGCTGGAGTGCGGCATGACTAGCATAATTCAGGTGGTTAAGACAAGTGCGGTACTCTGCTGGGGTTAAAATCTGCTGAACTAGGGCCCAGAGGTCCCTTGAATCAGCTTGATAAATTGAGATAGTAGTTCTCAATGAATCCACAAAGGCAGCAGGAGATTTTTTTCTATCTGGGATTGTAGTCATAATAGCCATCATCTCACTGGGTGTCCATGGGAAGTAAACGTCTATTGTGGGGTTTGCAGCCGCCGTCCCTGGATCGGGGTTTCTCATCTTCCTAATCGGTAACTGTCTCCGAATGTCACCAGGGGGCACTCTAGGTATTTCCCCTGGTTGTTCCAAGACTTCAACGTCTCTCCCTGTCACTAGGGGGAGTTCTTTCTCTTCAACCGAAGTTGTTTCAGCTTTCTTTGTTCCCAACTCTTGTGATTTCTCCTTAGTTTGGGGAGACTGAGGTGATATGCTTAATTGTTTCTGGTGAGCTTCAAGCCCCTCTCTTGCTGTCCGAGATCTTGTCCTAGAGCTAACTGGGCTTGTGGGACAAAGTTCCTTTTGCTCTTTCGGTTGTGAAGTTGGTAAAACAGGACCCACACTATCACCCAAAAGGGCTTGAGTTTCTGGCATATTTGAAATCTGGGGAGCAATGACTGGGTATATTATTGTACTCTGGTGGTTCTGGAATGAGCGCAGACCATGCTATGGGTGCAGACGGAACTTTTACTGACTTTTCCAAATTATTGAATTTTTCTTCTTCTGTCAATTCAAGGCCAGCCATTAAACTACGTAGCTCATCTCTTGTGTGACCCGTGTCCTTCCTCTACTTGCGCTTTTTTTAAAAACTTAAAAATGTTTGAAAATTCAAATTGGATTACTGCAACTTGCAAGCTCAGCTCTGATCTCAACTCAGAACTAAATTTACAATTTGCTTAACACAAACTTGTACAACATTTACAACTTAATTATTTCTTTATCTTAACAATTTTTCTTTTAACAAGTTTTTTTCTTTTACATACACATAAGTATTAGCAAAATCAACTATAATTTCCAGATTTACACTTTTTAAAATGGTGTCCATGATCTTCTTTAAGTTTCTATTAATCTCCAGATAAAATGAGATAAACCTTATTTCAAGTAAGTAAAACTTAAGATTCTGGCAATTTCAATCAATTGCTTTCGAAAATAATAACTTTTATCAAAGAGGTGGAGAAACCCACTGGTTTCCTTTAATTAATTCAAAACGTAACTTTGCTGGAGTTCACTGACTCAAAGGAAAGGTATCCGATTACACTGCAGACTGTTATCTCAAGGCCTGAGTGAGAAGCACTGTCTGTTTTCAACTCCGCCTGCTGCTGTTAACCCTTTGAGAGACTTCTGCTTCAACCTCACAATCTCAACTAGACCTCGGAACTTTACAGTCCAAGGAGACAATTTTAGCTTAATCAACTATATATTTAAAACACTCACACATAGAGTTGAACCATCTTCAGATTTAAAAACAGTTATACTGGACTGAACCCCCATTTATTTAAGTCACATCAGCCTCTGAACCCCGATAATAGACTGAACCTTTATTATTTAAAGTCACATCAGCCTCTGAACCCCAATAATAGACTGAACCTTTATTATTTAAAGTCACATCAGCCTCTGAACCCCAATAATAGACTGAACCTTTATTATTTAAAGTCACATCAGCCTCTGAACCCCAATAATAGACTGAACCTTTATTATTTAAAGTCACATCAGCCTCTGAACCCCAATAATAGACTGAACCTTTATTATTTAAAGTCACATCAGCCCAAAACCCTAACCCAAGCCGAAACAACAATATGAAATCCCATCAATTAAAGTGCTAATCCCCAGACTGACCTGTGATTTCGTCGAGGCGGTCTTTCTGTGCCAACCGCGAGTGACCAGACTAATCAGACAATAGGAAGAGGGGAACAATCAATGCTGGTCGTTTTCCATTTCTACATTGAGGGCCCTTTGTTCCCGTCCTCCTGTTCATAATCAGTCTAATTCTGATTTCGCAGTTGGAACAGGATCGCCCAGAGAAATCCCGGTTTTCGGCACCAAATGTTGATCTCCTATTTTCTTTCTCTGTCAGTCTGGCCTCAATAAAAGTTGAGACGGATTCGCACGTAAACAGAAGTTATTTATTTAGCTTGCAAGCTTTATCATCTTACAGAATGTAACAGGACGTCCTGCCTCTTACACTCCAGAAAACGACTGAACTAACAGACAAAGGAATCTCTGCAAAATCAGTTCAAATGGTATCAAGTTTCACATACTCGACGGACATAGGTCAGCCTAGGTCCCTCCTGACCTGTTTAATCCATTCTGATTGGCTCACTTCCAATCCCTTTCTCTGGCCCCTATCAATGCATCCTCACTCTTATAGACACACCTCTTCCTGCTTTTTCCATGCGGTCCCAAATTCCTTGGTCCCTAACTGCAAAAATCAAAGTGGCTTATTTCTACATTACATTAACTAGTATCTCTAAAGTAACTATTTTATATCACATTCGTCATGTGTTCTCTGCATTAGCTACATTGACCATTCTCAGGGATGTAATGATTATAATGGTGGTGTGGTCCTTCGTTCTGCACAAGAATAGCATTGCCCAACTTTCTCTTCAATTTGAGCATCTAATCCTTGCCACTAAAAATAACTGCATACTAATTCCTTCACCATTCCTGCAACACGGATGTCCCTCATGCATTTGGCCAAGGTCTCTGCTGCATAAGCAAGGAGGAATAATCACACAGATTCCCCACATGTCCATTCTGTACTGTCAACTCAACTCTTCATGTGAGGTCTGGACTTATCCTATGAACATCTGACAGTGTTTGTTTTTGGACCAAGTCCATCACCTTCCCCATTACTGAATCAGTTCTTGTAGATCTTTGAACTTGACATGAATCCATAGGTACACTATCCACGAGTGAGAAACACAAAATATTGACGAAATGTTCTTCAGGGTCATGCTTGACTTGTAATGGCAATTGTGATAAAGCATAAGCATTTGCATGCTACACTGATTTGCAATACTGGATATTGTAAGCCAACAACATCATTGACCATCTTTGCAATCTATTGGCTGCCAAAGAAGGTATTCCTTTATATGGGCCAAAAATTGTAGTCAAGGTCGAGGATCCATCAAAAGGATAAAATGACGCCCATAAAGCTAATGGTGGAACCTTCTTAAGTCGGAAATGATGCTCAAAGCTTCTTGTTCTAGCTGAGCGTCATTAACTTCTGCGCTAGTAAGTGTACATGAAGCAAATGTTATTGGTTGTTTCTCTCCTGAAGGCATAATGTGTGAGAAAACTGCACGAACCCCATAGGGTGAGGCATCACAAGCTAACTTCAACTTAATTTTGGGATTATGATGAGCCAACAGCTCTGACTTCAGTGAAGCTTCTTTCACTTCACTGTATGCATTTTCACATTCTTCTGACCAGTGCCTTGCCTGTTGGACACACAGCAAAGTGGGAAAAGCCGTCAATCGTTTTGCTAAATTCGACACCGTAACAATTGATCAATCCTAAAAACAACTTTAATTGTGTCACATTTTGAGGACGTGGTGCATCCAAGGTGCTGACATTTTCTTTGGTTCTTAGTGTAAACAGTCTTTGTCGATAATATGACCAAAATAATTTATGCAAAAGTCAACATTTTCCTTTTTAACTTTCAGGTTGTGCTTCAGGATAGTTACCAAATTCATCAAGTGTTCATGTTATTCCAAAAGGAAATCTTCTGTAATGAAACAGACCTTTGTGCATCACTATGGTGAGTAGTGATTGTGATTCATCTGCAGATATGCCTGTGAAAGATCAATTTTACTGAATTGCTCTGCTCCAGAAAGGCCAGCAAACAAATATTTAATCAGTGGCAGTGGATAACGATGTATGCACAAAACTGGGTCAATATAGTTTTAAAATCGCCACAAATTCTCACTGAGCCATCCTTTTAGTACAGGAATGATTGGTGTCGCTCAATCACTTGTAGCAACAGGTTCGATGACTCCTGTCCTTACTAATCTGTCTAGTTCTTCTTCAACTTTAGGCTGATAGTATATGGTATAGTACTAGCTTTGAGACATTTGGGTGTGCTGGCTGGGTTGATTTTTAGGTGTACTTCAACTCCAGTCAAAGAGCCTTTTGAATCTTTGAACAACTTTTTCAGAAGTTGATTGATTGACTGCCTAATCATAAGCAATAGTGCTCTACCAAACAGAGCAAGTAGGTTTCTATGACAACGTGTAAAGGCAACTTAACCATCTGCCCATTTGCTTCTACTGTTACCATAATGTATTCTTTCAATGGTACGGCCCCTTCAGTGTACATCCTTCGGATCACATTTAATGGTTTTAATGCCTTAGTTGATGATAAATTGTCTCAGGCATTACCGATACTGCTGTGCCTGTCCATACATTCATTTCATGAACTTCCAAGTTTTGGATATGCCCAAAGCTGTTGTTGACCTTCCTGCATTGACAAAACATCTAGATTTAGCTATTGCAGTAATTCGGTTTTGCTGTCGTTTTAGTGATCTTGAGCTTCATCCATTAATTTGTAGATATGACAAGATGGTTTACTTGGATTGTTCTTCCTGCACTTTCTTGGTATAGATTTCTGAGCCCAATACGCTTTGGCAATATGGCCCTCCTTATCATAGTTCTTGCATGTATTCAATTTACTCCAGCACACTCCTGCTAAGCGTCCAACCTGTGTACAATTGTGACATGGTTACACTTTTGCTGCCTTTTTTCTTGAGGTATCCAGTTTGTGGATCTTTGCCCTAACCTTATGTGCAAAGCTTCCCTCACAGCAAGTTCTATAGATGTGGCAATTTCCTCAGCAGCTTTAAAAGTTAAATCATTTACAGTAAGCAGATTCCTCTGAATTTCTTGACTGCATAACCCATAAACTAGCCTGACTCGAGGAATATCATCAGCAGTCATACCAAATTCACAACATCTAGTGAATCTTCTGATAGATGCTGTAAAGTGGAAAATGGTTCCACCTTCTTCCTGACTGCTAGTAACATTTTAGGAGAGAAATGGCCCTCTAAGATTTTTATTAATTCACTGAAGTACTTGTCTCCTGGTTTTACTGGGTGAACAAGATTCTGTAGCAGCATAAACGTTTTACTGCCAACTGATCTGCGACCTTTAGGCCCTCCGGTCTCTGATTAGCTAGTGAAAACAATTGGAATCTTTTTCCTGCCATTTATGAAATGGAATGAAAATTGCTTATTGTCACAAGTAGGCTTCAAATGAAGTTACTGTGAAAAGCCCCTAGTCGCCACATTCCGGCGCCTGTTCGGGGAGGCTGGTACGGGAATTGAACCGTGCTGCTGGCCTGCCTTGGTCTGCTTTAAAAGCCAGCGATTTAGCCCAGTGTGCTAAACCAGCCCCTTTGTGCTAAACCAGCCTGGGCTCCTAAGGTCTGCTCTTTCTCCATTCTAACTGTATTGGAAAGTATGACACAAATAATCCCTTGAACAAGAAACTAGGAAATCTTTCCCTTTTTAACCTGAGTATTTTGACTTTTCCTCAGAGACGTTGCCTGTGCAGAGTCGGCAGACTTCGAAATACCTGTTCCTCACAGCCTGCTTAGCTTCGCCACATGCGCGTCCCTGCAGCCCAGACATCACACACTTCAGTGCAAGAAAATCTTCCTCCACTGTTGGTCTTCTTACTCACAGTTGCTGTCAAAAACTTTTGTTAAACCTGCACATCGGCGGCAGTGTTTTGCCCAATGTCTGTGCATGTGTGAGTCTTGTCTCGAGAATCTACCATTGCTCCCAATGCCATTCCACAATTAGTTGATGAAAATCTTCTTTTCAATTATGTTTCTGTCTCAATCCTCGTCGCCAGTTTTCTCTCCCGTTATATTTCTTTGTAGCCGCAAAGAGAAAAGGTATGGAGGTTTCCACACTCTGGATTCTTGTAAAACAGGATGAGGTTTATTTTTCTCAATATAATCTAGATGCCGATCTACCCAAAGCCCATACAAACACTGTGCTGCATCACTACACATCACTTGATGTTTAATCAGCAAGAATGTATTCCCAGATACACGCAACCAACTTTAGCTGTTAAGTCCATTACACAGGAATTGCTGCACAAAAAAAGCCATGGTCAGTCATTTCTGCCTTCTGCCTCCTGCTAGTTGCATGAGAAAATGATAATGGAGTTATTGGTTGATCATGGCAATCAATTTATATTAATTAGTCAACACACACAGAAACAACACAAGGAAAGGCTTAGTAGTGGAAAGTTTTGAGACCAATGATCCAAAGTTACCTTTTCTCCCACTGCATGCTATAGTCATAGAATCACAGAAAGGTGACAGCACAGTAAGAGGCCATTCAGCCCAACTTGTCCATGCCAGCCTGAAGACATCCATGTGTCCTTTCTAATCCTACCTTCCTGCACCCGGTCCATAGCCCTGCAGCATACATCACTTAAGGTGCAGATTCAGGTACTTTTTAAAAGAGTTTAGGGTCTCTGCCTCCACCACCAACTCAGGCAGCAAATTCCAGACGCCCTCTACCTTCTGTGTAAAAAAGTTCTTCCTCATGTCTCCTCTACACCTTCTGCCACTTCAATGTCCCCTGGTTCTAGAATTCTCCACCATGGGAAACAATTTCATCCAATCCACCCTATCTCTTCCCTCATAATTTTGTACACCTCAATTAAGTCACCCCTCAGTCTTCTTTGTTCCAAGGATAATAATCCCAACCTATCTGATCTCTCCTCATAGGTACACTTTCTAGCCCTGGCAACATTCTTGTAAACCTCCTCTGCACCCTCTCCAGAACAATAACGTTTTTCCTGTAATGTGGCGAGCAGAATTGCACACAATGTTCAATATGTGACCTCACCAGTGTTTTATACAATTCCAACATTATCTCCTTACTTTTATATTCTATACCTCGGCCAATGAAGGAGAGCATTCATATGCTTTCTTAACAACCTTGTCTACTTGAACTGCTGTCTTTAGGGGCCTGTGTACTTGTACGCCAAGATCTCTTACTTCCTCTATCCTTCTTAGTATATACCCATTTGTTGTGTACTCCCTATAACTGTTTGAACTCCCTAAATGCATGACCTCACACTTCTCTGTGTTAAATTCCATCTGTCACTTTACCGACCACTCCACAAACTCATCTGTATCATTTTGAAGATTACAGCTATCCTCTACACTGTCCACCACGTGGCCATCTTTGTGTCATCTGCAATTTTCCCAATCATGCTCCCCATTTTCACCTCCAAATCGTTAATATATAACACAAACAGCAAGGGTCCCAACACCGAGCCCTGTGGAACACCAGATGAAACTACTGTCCAATTGCAAGAGCAGCCATCGACCATTACCCTCTGTTTCTTGTTACTAAGCCAACTTTTTAACCAGTTTGCCTCATTGCCCTGTATTCCATGGGCTTTCACTCTTTGACCAATCTGCCATGTGGGACCACATACCATGTCTGAAAGCACTCAAACATAATATCCCACAATATAACTTTCTGAAATAAATCTCTAATTTGTATTTCAATGGATCTGTGCTCAGTACATCCACCATCTCAGCCAAATCCCGAGAACGGCCACGCTTATTGAAATATTGGTCATGGTATTGATGGGGAGACCAAGAGAGTGGAGGATACACGGTGCTGCATGGGGAGGTCATACAAATCTTTATGGCAGTGCCTTAGTTAAATAACATGTTGCAGTCATCCACCTCTAAACTGACCAGATTGAAAGCCTGGCTGGTAGGTGGGAGGCTAGAGTTGCGGAGCTGTGGAGAACAGTTATTGGTGGGGAAAGGTAAGTGTGGATGAAACCTTGAAGCTAGGATCAAGAGGAGGAATGTATTTCAGACAGCTAACTGCAATTGTGGAAAGTGGATTGGTGGGGCAGACTGCAAATTTGGGACACTGATCAATGGGAGGGGTGTTCATGCCACTCTTGGACAAGGTGATAGCACGAGTGGCCTGAGGCCCAAGGCCTGCTTATTGTAGAATTCTGCACATTTATATTTAATTGAAGGAACAAGAATTGGGATCCTTCTATCCAGAGTAGCTGATTATTGGCTAACTTCATTTGATGGGGTAGATTTAATGAGCAATTATTTTTATTAAAAATCTTTCAATCAATTGTTAAACGCTCGGGAAATTTTCAGTATTTCTCTTTCAGAGTCACGTTTTAGTCTACGCACTAGATTGATTTGGCTCAGATAGGTAGTATTCACTGTGAACAACCATTTGCTATTGTGTTAGCAGATTGCATTATCTTACTGGACTTATATCCTAATGTAAATAACTCTGTTGCCTGCTCTTCTCCATAAGGTGCTTCAATATAATAAATGTTTGGGTTCATGCTGTTGTGCTACTCCGCATAAGATACTTTTAAAAAATTCATTTACGGGATGTGGGCATTATCAACATTTATTGCCCATTCCTCGTTGCCCTTCAAAAGGTAGTGGTGAGTTACCTTCTTTTACGCTGCAGCCCTTATGATGTAGGTAGACCCACTGTGCTGTTAGGGAGGGAGTTCCAGGATGTTGCCCCAGTGACAGTGAAGGTACGGCAATATATTTCCAAGTCTGGATGGTGAATGACTTGGAGGGGAACCTCCAGATGGTGCGGATCCCAGGTATCTGCTGCTCTTGTCCTTCTAGGTGGTAGTGGTCATGATTTGGAAGGTGCTATCTGAGGAACCTTGGTGAGATACTGCAGTGCATCTTGTAGATGGTACACACGGCTACAACTGTTAGTTGGAGGTGAAGGGTTTGAATGTTTGTGGAAGGGGAAGCAATCAAGCGGGCTGCTTTGTCCTGGATGGTGTCGAGCTTCTTGAGTGTTGTTGGAGCTGCAGGCAAGTGGAAAGTATTCCATTACACTCCTGACTTGTGCCTTGTAGATGGTTGACAGGCTTTGGGGGGGTCAGGAGGTGAGTTACTCTGCATAGGATTCCTAGCCTTTGACCTGCCCTGATAGCCACAGTATTAATATGGCTAGTCCAGTTCAGTTTCTGAACAATGGTAACCCCCAGCTTGTTGATTGTGGGGGATTCAGTGATGGTAATGCCATTGAATGTTAAAGGGAAATGTTTAGATCCTCTCTTGTAGGAGATGGTCATTGACTGGCACTTGTGTGGCGCAAATATAACTTGCCACTTGTCAGTCCAAGCCTGGATATTGTCCAGGTCTGCATTTGGACATGGACTGCTTCATTGTCTGAGGAGTCGCGGATGGGGCTGAATATTGTGCAGTCATCCGCAAACATCCCCACTTCTGACCTTATGATGGAAGGGAGGTCATTGATGAAGCAGCTGAAGATGGTTGGGCCTAGGACACTACCCTGAGGGATTCCTGTTGTGGTGTCCTGGGGCTGAGATGATTGATTTCCAACCACCAAAACCATCTTCTTTTATGCCAAGTATGATTCCAACCAGCGGAGTGATTTACCCCTAATTCCAATTGACTCCAGTTTAGCTAGGGCTCCTTTATACCATACTCGGTCAATTGCTGCCTTGATGTCAAGGGCAGTCACTCTCACCTTACCTCTGGCATTCAGCTGTTTTTTCCATGTTTGAACCAAGGCTGTTTGACGTCAGGAGCTGGATGACCCAAACTGAACATCCGTGAGTAGGTTATTGCTGAGGGCGTGCCACTTGATAGCACTGTTGGTGACTCCTTCCATCACTTTGCTGATGATGGAGAGTAGACTGATAGGGCAGTAATTGGGTGGGTTGGATTTGTCCTGTTTATTGTATACAGGACACACCTGGGCAAGTTTCCACATTGCTTGTGGAACAGCTTTGCTAGGATTGCGGCAAGCTCTGCAGCACAAGTCTTCAGTAATATTTTTAAAAAATTTTATTAATCTAAAGTGCTCAATTCTTTTTTTTTCAATTAAGGGAAATTTAGCATGGTCAATCCACCTACCCTGCACATCTTTGGGTTGTGGGGTAAGACCCATGCAGACACGGGGAGAATTTGTAAATTCCACACGGACAGTGATCCAGAGCCGGGATTGAACCTGGGTCCTCTGCCCCGTAAGGCAGCAGTTCTAACAACTGTGCAACCATGCCGTCCTAAGTCTTCAGTACTATTGCCAGGATATTGTCAGGGTCCAAAGCCTTTGCAGTATCCAGTGCCTACAGCCGTATCTTGATATCTCTTGGAGTGAATCGTATTGGCTGAAGACTGACATCTGAGATTCTGGGCACCTACGGAGGAGACCGAGATGGATCATTCACCCTGAACTTCTGACTGAAGATTGTTGCGAATATCTCAGCCTTGTCTTTTGCACATATATGCTGGGCTCCTCCATCATTGAGAATGACAATATTTGTGGAGCCTTCTGCTCCAGTGACTTGTTTAATATCCATCACCATTCATGTTTGGATGTGACAGGACGACAGCGCTTAGTTCTGATGCACTCATTATGGAATCGCTTAGCTTTGACTATTACTAGCTGCTTATGCCGTTTGGCACACAAGTAGTCCTGTGTTGTAGCTTCACTTGGTTAATGCTTCATTTTTCGGTGTGCCTGAAGTTGCTCCTGGCATGTTCTCCTGCACTCTTCATTGAACCAGGGTTGATCCCCCGGCTTGGTGGTAATGGTAGAGTGGGGGATATATCGGGCTATGAGGTTGCAGATTGTGGTTGAATACAATTCTGCAGCAGGCAGATTTGTGAGGATGAGATCAGATATGTTTTTCCCTCTTGTTGGTTCCCTCACCCACTCAGTCTCAGTCCAGCAGCTATGTCCTTAAGGACCCAGCCAGCTCGGTCTGTAATGCTACGACCGAGCCATTCTTGGCAATGGACATTGTAATCCCCTCCCCAGAGCATATTCTGCACCCTTGCCACCCACAGTGCTTCCTCCAAGTGGTGTTCAACATGGAGGAGAACTGTTTCATCAGCTGATAGTGGCCGGTACGTGGCAGTCAGCAGGAGGATTCCTTGCCCATGCTTAACCTGAAGCCATGAGATGTCATGGGATCCAGAGTCGAAGATGAGGACTACCTGGGCAACTCCCTCCTGACTGTATATCACTGTGCTGCCACCCCTGCTGAGTCTGTCCTGCCAGTGAGACAGGACATACCCGGGAATGGTGATAGTGGTGTCTGGGACATTGTGTGTAAGGTATGATTCTGTGAGTATAACTATGTCAGGCTTTTGCTTAACTAGTCTGTGAGACAGTTCTCCCAACTTTGGCTGACAAAGAATACCGCTCGTGATTCTTTTTAGAAGAATATTTATGATTGTTTTTGCTCTTTGGTATGCTGTACAGAGTAATGTTTTGCAAATATTAATCACCATTATACCATCCATTAGAACAGAGCAAAGGCAATCCTACGAACTGTCAAATCGTTGGATATAAACATTTCAATAATTTTACAATTGGTATAAATGTAGCAACTGGTAAGTATGGTCAAGAAAGAAATTGTAGTTGGAAAACAACTGGCCTTTTTCAGTAGCTCAAAGCAGTCGCCTTGATTATATTCAAGAAAAAAAAACACATCAGCCAGGCAATGTAACAAATGTAACTTGAAGATTTGTATCCACGATCAGCCTGAAATGAAATGGGATATGAAACACAGGATCAGGATTAAGTCACATCCAGCCTCATGGATCTGTTCGACCATTCAGTTCAATCTGATTTGTATTTCAGCTCCTTCGACCTGCCTAGCTCCATGACTCTTGCCGAACAAAAATGGATCACTTTCAGTTTTGAAATTTTCAATTGATTTAGCCTCAAGAGCTTTTTGGGGACGATAGTTACAGGTTTCCACTACTGTGAAGAAGTGCTTTCTGAGATGACACTTGAACAACCCACCTCTAATTTTAATTGACTTTACTTAGACTCTTCAACCAGAAGAAAGAAGGAATATTTTGATCGGAGGATAGAACATAGAACATACAGTGCAGAAGGAGGCCATTTGGCCCATCGAGTCTGCACCAACGCATTTAAGCCTCACTTCCACCCTATCCCTGTAACCCAATAACCCCCCCTACCCTTTTTCGTCACTAAGGGCAATTTATCCTGGACAATCCACCTAACCTGCACGTCTTTGGACTGTGGGAGGAAACCGGAGCACCCGCAGGAAACACACGCAGACAGGGGGAGAACGTGCAGACTCCGCACAGACAGTGACCCAGCAGGGAATCGAACCTGGGACCTTGGTGCTGTGAAGCCACAGTATTATCCACTTGTGCTACCGTGCTGCCCAATAAATATGTTCAGTGTTATTTGAAAGTTGAAATTTTGCACGTAATTTTGGACCTACTTACTATAGTAGTATCACGGTCTGGTACATACAGGGTGAATGCGGGACTGAGTACAGTGCCGCCCACAAAGTGATGTAAGAAGGTACATGACCAGGGTCAGGGTCATTTAAAAACCACATCTTCACAGAGCCCACATCCCATTCACCTGACTTCATCTTCCCACACTAGCATTGGGCACTCCTCAACCATTTCCGCACTGCTCAAATGGTTTCTGAAGCAGGATTCTTCAATTCCTGATTTATCATAATTTAAACTTGCCTGGGGGTACTAATTCAGGCACCTGCAGGTTTAACATTCAGGTTTTGAATAGATGGAATTTGCATGACGCACTATACATGGGTAACTCACATATAGTGCAATACTCTGGCTGGCATAGAGAGGCACTGGAGGTTATGCTGCACGAGGTGCGGATGAGGGATATCTTTGTACCCGCCAGAGGAAGCGTGCCACATCACACTCCTTTCTCTCCCCTGCAGCACCTGGTTTTGGTCTGCCTGGCCTCAATCCCCTCCTTTCATTCCTTATTCAACTGACGGAGGACTCCTGGTGATCCGATAGGGTATCATGGGGTCGTACAACATATCCATTCGTGAATTTTCAGAATAAATGTTGATGGAATGTTGTTGAAGTTTTGATGAAGTGTCCCAGAAACTCGAGTTATACTGCGGGGCAGTGTTTGGGGGGGGGAAGGGGGGGGGGGGGCGGTTGCAGGCTGTAGTCAGGAAGCCAACCTGGGAAAAAGAGCACCTAGCACAGCGGCTGCTGTGGGACCTTGTGCCAGATGTAATGAAGAAGGCAAGGCCCTCTAGCCCTCAGTCCTCACACGCCCTCACCCCACACACTCACCATGCCATATCCATGCCACCACATGTCCAAAATGCCAAGGTGTCTCGTCCACCAACCTCTATTGCCCCTCATGATGCCCCATGTCAAGGCATGAACCCTTACCAACTCCCTATGGCACCTCATGCCCCCTTGCCAAGCAATGGTACTTCGATGCACATTCAACCACTATGCATTGTCGAACCAATTAAATCTATAGTGACAATATGTTGTTTAAATGGACATCAAGAACCTGTCATTCATCGGTAACTTTTCATCTCTCAACAAAATTTTTTTTTTACCATAGATGAATAATTGTGTCATTCATCGAGACCCTCTTAAGTAACAATAACAGAAAATGCAAGCACTTGAAACCTTTTTATCTTGTCCATTTAAATAGTGTGCAGTGGGAGAAGTGATCAGCGAGCCAGAGCTGCCCATCAAGCATTGTTTTCCCTGGGGCTCCACTGTTTCAATAGCTGAATGGATATGGCAGATCTTCGCCAAGCCTCATTCTGGATTGTTGACCCAAGAGCCCAGAAATTTATTAAAGTATTGAAACACGTTCCTGAGGTATGGGACAGGATTCTCCAGCCTCCCAACCGTCTGTTTCTCGGCGGCGGGAGGCACCATTTGTTGGGGCAGGATTGTCTGCTCCCACCACTGTCAATGGGAAATTCCATTGAAGCCACCCCATGCTGCTGGGAAATCTATGAGGGTGGGGGAGGGTGCACGGTCAGCGGGACTGGAGAATCCCGCTGGCAGCGAACGGCAGGAGAATTTTGGCACGGTGTCTGAGCTGAGTGCAATACTTCAGTTGCAATATGGGGTTTAATTAAAGCACTGTGCAATCTCAGGATACATAACTAAATATTTGGGACTGAGTTAAGGAGATAAACATGCTGGTGCAGCAGGCAGTAAAAAGAAGGCAAATGGTGTGTTGGCCATCATAGCGAGAGGATTCAAGTACAGGAGTAGGGATGTCTTTGTGTACAGGGGTCCTCTGGTTCTACCAACAGGGCCTTGATGAGGCCACACCTGGAATATTATGTGCAGCTTTTGTCTCCTTATCTGGAAGGCAGGGGGGTCCAAGGCGCTGTGGTGTTCTAGCTCCTCCTATGCGGAAGCTACTGGCGCGGGCCCCATCACCTCCTCCTCCCTCGGGGTGCTTGATTGTCCCCGGCCTAATCCTTTGGACAGGGTTGCGACCGGAGCAAACTCCTGGGGCTCCCTGCCACCTGGTACTGGCAGTCCTGGAGACTCGTCTCGACCAGGGTCTCCATGCTTGTGGCCATGGAGCACAGGGACTGGGCCACCTCCATCTGAGAATGTGCCACATCACTCAGTAGCTGTGCCACAGACCTCTGGGACTGGCTCGGGTTAGCCAGCGACTGGGCAATGCCGTCGATGCCCTCAGTCATGACACGTTGTGACTGGGCCAAGCTCTGGAGTGCCGCTGCAATGTCCAGTTGGCCCTGGCACATAGCTGCATCTCACAGGGCAGCCCTATCCTGTGCCTCGGCCACCACCACACAGAGTGACCCAGGCATTGGAGATCCTGACACATGGCCGATACCTTCGCCCTCAAAGCCTCCACCACGGATGCCACCTGTGTGATGTTGGCCTGGGGAGCACGCATGGTCGGCACCACCTTCTGTCCCTGTGGCGGTTGACTCCTTCAACTGCACCTGCAGGCCCTGGATGGTTGTTGTCAGCCCCTCATGTAGTCCCTGGCTTTGTGTCGGCATCACCATGATCAATGGGACTGCCCTTTCCAGAAGCCCGAAACCCGCCTGGATGGCAGCTAGTCCCTGGGGCCTGGGCGCCTTCTGACCGTCCACCCCTCGGGTGTTCCTACCTCCACCTGATGCACCACTGCACATGTATGGTGCACACCAGAGAGTGCCGCAGGAGCCTCTTCACTAACATGCCCAACCACGATGAGTGTCTCTGGGATGGTGGAGGGTGGAGATGACAGCTGTGACAGGAGGTTGTGTCATCCCCGGACTGGTGCTCCGGGGTGTCTCAGGCTGGTGTTTGGGGGTTTGCGTCGCTGTCCATTGCCAACTCCCTGGAATCACTTGGGGTTGGGGTCTGGGTGGCAGACACCAGAACAGCATTCCTTGTTGCCAACTGATGCCATAACGTGTGATTAGATCGTGGGTTGGGGTGATGGATGGTGTGGGGGGGGAGGGGTGGTGAGGGTGTAATGTGGTGGTGTTGAGAGGGTGTTGAGGGGGTGTTGAGGGGGTGGTGTGAGGATGGTGTAGGGGTGATGAAGGGGAGGTGGGAAGGTGTGGGACATGTGTGGGGGTGATAAGAGGCTGGTGTTGGATGGTGTGGGGGACGGCCATGTGTGCCATAGGGACACTGCAACTCAGCGAGAGTCATTTGGTACACGATGCCGACCTCCGCCTCGGCGACTACCCTCACTCCAGGCCCACTGACAAGGTCCAGTGCCTGTTGCTCTGCGACGGTGAGGGCAGCACGGTAGCACAAAGGGCAGCACGGTAGCACATGTGGCTAGCACTGTGACTTCAAAGGGCCAGGGTCCCAGGTTCGATTCCCCGCTGGGTCGCTGTCTGTGTGGAGTCTGCACGTTCTCCCAGTGCCTGTGTGGGTTTCCTCCGGGTGCTCCGGTTTCCTCCCCCAGTCCAAAGATGTGCAGGTTAGGTGGATTGGCCATGATAAATTGCCCTGAGTGTCCAAAAAGGTTACGAGGGGTTATTGGGTTATGGGGATAGGGTGGATGTGAGGACTTAAGTGGGTCGGTGCAGACTTGATGGGCCGAATGGCCTCCTTCTGCACTGTATGTTCTATGTATCTATGACAGTGAGGGGCCACAGGTCCGGTGGCTCCCTTCCGTTCTTCACTCTCTCCCTCTGGTTATTCGCTGCTTTCTCCTGGAAGTGGGGGGGGGGGTTAGACAGAAAACGCACAACATTAAGTAATCGGACACGAGCAGCACAGGGGGTGGGCAGTTGGTGGTGTTTGTGAACAGGGCACCTGGCCATAGCGGGCGGTATGGGTGCTGACATCTGGTGCAGGGGGGAGAGCATGCATACTGCTGGTGGTGGGGGTTTGATGCACTATCAACTACGACGAGATGAGAGTAGAGAGTAATCGAGGCTTTATTACACAGAGATGTGTGGCCTCCTACAGCTGCTGCCAAAATTGCTGCTGTTCGGAGAGCCCACACATTTATACTCCGCCTACTGGGCGGAGCCAGCAGGCAGGGATCTACCCCGTACCTGTAGGACAGAGGCCTTACCGTAATGCCCTCCTATGCAGTATATACAATACAACAGTGGTGACTGCCACTGGGTTCGGACGTCATCTGGGTGGGGGAGGGTTTATGGGTGTGCGGGATGGGGGTGGTGCCTGGGGCATGGTGCTGCCTACTCACCTTGGCCGCCCTGATGAGGTTATGCAGCTTTTTCATGCACTGCTGGCCAGTCCTGGAGGTGGGGCCCACGGCACCTATGGCCTCTGCCACTTTTGCCCAGGCCCGATGTTTTAGACTTCCTCTCTGTAGCTGGAAGTATTCAGAGATGGTGGTGTTAGTTCAGACACTTGCTTTGGGAGCGTTGTACAGGAGCCTCACCCAGGCGGTGAATCCCGCTCCTAGCCCAAATCGTTCCAGTACCTCGAGGAGGTAGTTCCATTTCACTCGGTCGAAGGCCTTTTCTGTGTCCAGGGAGATGATCACCTCTGGTGTTCTCTCCCCAGGAGGGGTCATTACTACGTTCAGCAGCCGCCGGATGTTCGCTGTGAGCTGCCTACCATTGACAAAGACCGTTTGGTCCTCTGCGACCACCTCCAGTATGCAGCCCTCCAGCCTTTTGGCCAGGACCTTTGCGAGTATTTTCGTGTCCGCATTCAGCAGTGAAATGGGTCTGTGTGATCCACATTCCGTCAGGTCTTTTTTGGGTATCAGTGAAATTGTGGCCTGCGCTAGCGTGGGGCAGGGCACTCCTTGCCAGTAAGTCCATGAGCATGTCCCTTAGGTGTGGGGCCAGGAATGGGCAGCATGGTGGCCTAGTGGTTAGCACTGCTGTCTCACGGCACTGAGGACACAGGTTCGAATCCCGGCCCTGGGTCACTTACAGTGTGGAGTTTGCACATTCTCCCCGTGTCTGTGTGGGTTTTGCCCCCACAACCCAAAGATGTGCAGGCTAGGTGGATTGGTCACACTAAAATTGACTCTTAATTGGAAAACATGAATTGGACACTCTAAACGTATTAAAAAAAAGGTATGGGACCAGGACTGGTGCAAATTTTTTATAGAAGTCTGCAGGGAACCCGTCGTGTCCCGTGCCTTCCCAGCCTGCATGGAGCTGATGCTCTTCATGATTTCTCCCAGATCTATTGGTGCTTCCAGCTCCCCCCCCCCGTCTTCCCACACAACTGGTAGTTCCAGTCCGTTTAGGGGACTGTTTCATCCCCACGTCCCCGTTGGGGGGCTCGGAGGTGTACAGTCCCCAGTAGAAGGTCACAAATGCCCGATTAACCTCCTTTGGTTCTGGTACCAGTCTGCCTCTGCTACCCTTTACCTGCGCTATTTCCCGCGTGGCTGCCTGCTTTCGCAACTGGTGAGCCAATAAGCGGCCAGCCTTGTCTCCGTGTTCGTAGAAGGTCCCCCGTGTCTGACGGAGTTGGTACACTGCTTTCCTAGTGGATAGCAGGTTAAAGTCCATTTGCAGCTTTTTCGTCTCCGCCGGCAGCTCTATGGTCGGGGCCTCGGAGTATTTTATGTCGAATTCCAGAATGGAGTCCACTAGCTGTTGTCTGGCCACCCTCTCTTCCCTATCTCTGCTTGGCTTGTAGGCTATGATCTCTCCTCTAATCACGGACTTCAGTGCCTCCCAGAACGTGGAGGGTGAGACCTCCCTGTTTTGGTTGTTACTCACGTAGTCGCCTATGGCCCGCAATGTTTTCTGACAGAAGGCCTTGTCAGCCAGGAGGTCTGTGTCCAGCCTCCATGTGGGGCACTGGGCACGGCCTGTCTCCAACCTCACATCCATGTAGTGTGGCGTGTGGTCGGAGATAACGATCGCGGAGTATTCCGTTCCCGTGATCCCTGGAAGCACCGATTTCCCCACTGCAAAGAAGTCGATACGGGTGTATACCTTGTGTACTTGTGAGAAGTATGAGAATTCCTTCTCTCCCGGGTGCAGGAACTTCTCTGGATCCACTGCCCCCATCTTCTCCATGAAAGCTCCTAGTTCCCTAGCCATGCCAGTCTTTTTCCCTACTCTGGAGTATGATCGGTCGGTCAGTGGGTCCTGCACGTAGTTAAAGCCGCCCCCATAATCAGTCGGTGTGTGTCAATGTCGGGGATTTCCGCCATGGTCTTCTTTATGAATTCTGTGTCGTCCCAGTTGGTAGAGTCTACATTTAACCAGTACGATCTGTGCTCCTTCCAGGACACCGTAAACTTCGTCCTCTTGTTGATTAGTATTGATACCCCCTAGCCCTCATCCCATAACATGAATGGTTCGTCTGTCCCACCCAGCCCTTCCTTACCAACAGTCGGTCCTCCTCCCTCAGGTGCGTCTCTTGTAAGTAGATTATGTCTGCTTTTAGGCTTCTTAGGTGGGCGAAGACTCTGGGGATGTGATTCTCCGACCCCTGCCGGGTTGGAGAATCCCCGGGGGGTGGCGTGAATCCCACCCCGCCACTCCGACGCCGGCTGCCGTATTCTCCCGCGCTGGTTTTCAGGCAGGGGCGGGGATCACTCCGCGCCGGTCGGGGGCCATTGCCAGCGGACCCCCCGGCAATTCTCCGGGCTCCGATGGGCCAAGCGAACGTCGGTTTCTGTCCCACACGGCGGGACCAAGCTGGTAGGCTGGCTGATGCAGCCCTCGGGGGCGCGCGGGGGGAACCAGCCCCAAGGGGGGCCCCCACGGTGACCTGGCCCGTGATCGGGGCCCACCGATCTGCGGACGGACCTGTGCCGTGGGGGCACGCCTTCCTTCCAAGCCAGCCTCTATCGGGTTCCGCCATGGCTGATGCGGAGAAGACAGCCCCTGCACATGCGCTAGAATACGCCGGCCGGTATGCGCATGCACGGAACCACGCCGGCGGTTCTGCGCATGAGCTAACTCGCGCCTGCCCTTCGGCGCCGGTTGGGTCGTTTCACTGGGCCGTTGAGTGCCCTTACATTACACGTAACAACCCTGGGGGGCGGGTTTCTGACCCCTGTGGGATCACCCATACTTACTCCGGGGTTTTCCTTTGATAGGAGGTTGTCCAAAATGGCCACGGTCGCTGCTCTCCCCATGAGGTCGGGCCCCAGCGCTCCAGGGTCCCCTTTGTCCAGCGGGCGCCCAACATGGCCGCCAGCTGTGTGTATGCCCCGTGGGTGTGCCCCTGCCCTCCGGGGTCTCCCTTTGCCCTCATGCCCTCCCGAGTGGCTGTTTGCGGGACCATCTTGGTTCCTCACCCTGCTCCCTACATGCCGAGGCCTGTGTCTGTTCTGATTCTCTACCTGAACTTTCTCTTTGCATCCCTTTTGTTCTGTGCTCTCCCCCTGACTCCTCTCCTCCCCACCCCCCCACCCCCACCCAGCCCCTGTCCCCCTGTGTTCTTCCCCCACTTCTGCCCCGTCCTCCCACCCTCTTTGTGCCAGGCGCTCCCTCTCCCCTGAGAGGTGCACAACTGCCCTCCTTTCTTTCTGCCCTCCCGTGTTGGCCTCCTCACTAGCACGGCGACTCCCCTCCAAGTGCTTGCCCAGCTCTGACCCTGCTTTACATTTCTCCTACCAGCCCTAGTCTCGCCCTCCTGTCCGCTTTTCTCACCCTCACTTAGCTTGCTCCACTCCCCCCCCATCGCATTGAGAGAAGAAACGAGCCCGAAAACGAGGCAGCACAGTCCCGCGCAAAAGAGAAAACAAATGTGTGCAATTCATGCTATTATTGTCTCTGTTTGCGGTCTGTCCTCCGCTCTTTGTTCCGATTCTTCCTTTCTTTTCCACCCCCATGTCTTTCATTACTGTTGTGGCTGTTCCTCCCCCAATTTGCTCCCACTAGCTTGCCCAGCATTTGGGCGATGCAGCCTTTTGGGTCTCTGCCCTCTATCCCCTCTGGCAGACCCACTATTCTGACGTTATGCCATCTGGACCTATTTTCCTGGTCCTCTACTTTCCCTCTTGGGCTCCCCTGGGACGTTAACAACTTTCTCACTTCAGTTTCCAGAGCTACGATCCTGTCGCTCTAGTACAGGCGGCCTTCTCCAACTCCAGGATCATTTTCTCCTGCGCCTCCACCTTCCTTCCCAGGCCTTCAATGGCTTGCTGCATTTTGTCTGTCGTCTCCGACAACTCCTCCTTCATCATCGTGTGGAGCTCCGTCCTGATTGCCTCCTTTATGGCGTTTAGCTCCCTTCATAGCACGCTTCTCCACTCTTCCCCCTGTTCCTCCTCCGCTGTTTGGTCCACCAGCTTTTCCCCTTCCAGGTTCGCCCGAACCTCCGTCCTGTCCCGTGGGGCCACCTGCCTGTGCACCCGTCGCTCCTGCGCTTTTCCCTCGCTGCTGCTGCTCTTGCATCTCTCCATTTAGGGCAGCACGATAGCATTGTGGATAGCACAATTGCTTCACAGCTCCAGGGTCCCAGAATCGATTCCGACTTGGGTCACTGTCTGTGCGGAGTCTGCACATTCTCCCCGTGTCTGCGTGGGTTTCCTCCGGGTGCTCCGGTTTCCTCCCACAGTCCAAAGATGTGCAGGTTAGGTGGATTGGCCATGGTAAATTGCCCTTAGTGTCCAAAATTATCCTTAGTGTTGGGTGTGGTTACTGGGTTATGGGGATAAGGTGGAAGTATGGACCTTGGGTAGGGTGCTCTTTCCAAGAGCTGGTGCAGACTCGATGGGCCGAATGGCCTCCTTCTGCACTGTAAATTCTATGAATTCTATCCCTTCGATTTGCTATTTTTTCCAGCCATAGTCCTCGTGTGTGCCTTTCGCCTTTGGCTGGGTTCTGGTGTGCTTTTTAAGCCCACGCTGTTTCTCACTCTGAGACTGTTGTCCCTTCCCCTGCTGTTCGAACTCGCTGGGGCTGTCTCTTTCCGCGCTGGTCCCTCGAGTTGCAATCCTGACCCCGGTGAATCGGATCCCTTTTATCATTGGAATTGATCAATTTCCACGCAGTTAGCCCGGATCATTAATTGCTCCAGAACTGGCGCCAATTTAGTTGCGATAGAAGTCCACCGATTCAGTCCCGGCGTCAACACTTAGGCCGGAATTCTTTGGCCGTTTGCTGGTGCTGGGACTCTCTGGCTTCGCCGGCAGCACATCCCCTCCCACGGGTTTGCCAGCGGCCTGTGGTGGTTTCAATGGGAAATGCCATTGAGAGCGGCAGGAGCAGAGAATGTCACCGCCAGTCAATGGCACACTGCCTTCCAGCACCGAGGAACACGTGGCTGGGAGAATGGAGAATCTGGCCCTTCCTTTCCGACACACAGAATCCCGTCCACTGTTTTCAAGAAGCAATCAGGTGAAGCACCTGGGGCGAAGAGGATCAAAGGATATGGGGGAAGATGGAATTGGGCTATTGAGTTGGATGATCACCCACAATCAACATGAATGGTGGAGTTGGCTCGAAGGGCTGAATGGTCTCCACCTGCTCCAATTTTCTATGTTTCTAAATGACTTCTCTCAAAGTTCTGTGAACCTTTAGAAATCTCTATGATGAGGGTTGTGGATGCTCCATCGTCGAGTATATTTCAGGCCTGGATAGACAAATTGCTCGGGCGGGATTCTCCGACCCCCCGCCGGGTCGGAGAATCGCCGGGGGCTGGCGTGAATCCCGCCCCCGGCGGTTGGCGAATTCTTTGGCACTGGATATTCGGCGGGGGCGGGAATCGCGCCGTGCCAGTCGGCGGCCCCCCCCCCCCCTGGCGATTCTCCAGCCCGCGATGGGCCGAAGTACCGCTGCTGGAATGCCTGTCCCGCCGGTGAGAATCAAACCACTTTTCTTACCGGCGGGACTAGGCGGCGAGGGCGAGCTCCGAGGTCCTGGGGGGGGCACAGGGCAATCGGGCCCCGGGGGGTGATCGGGGCAGAATCCTGGCCCTGATCTCTCAGGGAATTATGGGCCGGAATGCGGAGTGGGTGGGAAAAAGGAATTGAAGCCCAAGATTAACCATGATCATATTGAATGGCAGAGGAGACTCGACAAGCCACATGGTCTACTCCTGCTCCTGGTTCTTGAGTTTTGCATGTTCTTGTCATGGAATTTGCACCCTTTTTATTCCAACTGTCTTGAAATAAAGTACATTTCAGATCTTATTTAATTTTCTTTTGGGCCCAGCTGGTATCTTTTCGTGATTTTTGTCCTTGGACCCCTAAATATCCCTGCGTATCCACCTAACCTACCAATGCCCCTTTGCAACATGCTTTTAAAAAACTGTTTATGTACCCAATTAATTTTTTCCAATTAAGAGGCAATTTAGCGTGGCCAATCGAAAGGAGGGAACTCAAGGCAAAACTGACCACGGCCCCGGTCTTAGCTTTCTTTGATCCAGCAAAGGAGACCAAGATTTCAACTGATGACAGTCAATCCGGCATTGGGGCAGTGCTCCTTCAACGTGATGAGGCCTCATCATAGGCCCCCATTGTATATGCGTCACGTGCGATGACCCCCATGGAGCAGCGCTATGCGCAGATAGAAAAGGAGTGCCTGGTCCTTCTGACCGGTGTTGTTAAGTTTCACGATTATGTCTACAGAGTTCCTCAATTCACCGTCGAGGCCGACCATTGCCCGCTGGTCAATATAATACAAAAAGACTTGAACGACATGACGCCTCGCCTCCAGCATATTCTTCTCAAGCTCCGGCGATATGACTGCCAGTTGGTATACACCCCAGGCAAGGACCTCATCATTGCTGACGCTCTCTCCAGGTCAGTCAACACTCCATGTGACCCAGCGGGATTTGTCTGCCAGGTTGACGCCCATGTGGCATTTGCGGCCTCCATTCTACCTGCCTCGGATGAACGCCTCGTCCAAATTCGCCGCGAGGCGGTGGCTGACCCCTTGCTACAGCGTGTCATGCGCCACCTAACAGATGGGTGGCTCAAGGGCCAATGCCCTCAATTCTATAATGCCAGAGATGATCTGGTGGTTCTTCTAAAACTGGACCGCATTGTCATCCCGCATAGCATGCGCCACCTTGTCCTGGAACAACTACACGAGGGCCACCTTGGCATGGAAAAGTGCCGTCGACGGGCCCGAGAGGCAGTGTACTGGCCCGGCATTAATGAGGACATAGCCAACACAGTGCTCAACTGCCCCACTTGTCAGCGCTTCCAGCCGGCCCAACCACGTGAGACCCTGCAGCCCCATGAGTTGGTCACGTTACCAAGGACCAAGGTGGGCATCGACCTGTTCCATGGGCTGGGTAGAGACTATGTCCTGATCGTGGACTACTTTTCGAATTAGCCGGAGGTGATACGGTTGCACGATCTCACCTCGTCTGCAGTCATTCGTGCATGTAAATAAAATTTTGCTCGACACGGCATCCCGCTAACGGTTATATCGGACAAAGGCCCCTGCTTCGCCAGCCAAGCAGGTGCCAAGAATGGTCCAACTTTGCCAGGCGGTACAATTTTGCCCATGTGACATCCAGTCCCCTGTACCTCTAATCTAACGGCAAAGCAGAGAAGGGAGTACATATCGTCAAACGGCTCCTATGCAAGGCTGCCGATGCTGGGTCTGATTTCTACCTTGCCTTGCTGGCCTATCACTCTGCCCCACTGTCCACTGGCCTGTTGCCAGCCCAATTACTCATGATCGCACCCTGAGGACGATGGTGCCGTCCATCCATGTCCCAGACCTTGACCTCGTTCCGGTCCTTCGACGGATGCCGCTGTCTCGTGCACAGCACAAGGCGGCTCATGACTCCCGTGCAGCTGATCTCCCTGCTCTGGCTCCAGATGACAACGCCCGCGTCCATCTTCCGGATGGTGGCTGGTCTGCAACCGCTGTTGTCCTTCGGCAGGTGGCCTCCTGCTTGTTCCTGGTTCGTCTACCGGATGACTCGATTCTGCGACGCAATCGACGCGCCCTTCGTCTCGTTCCACGCTCGCCACGTGATCCTCCAGTGTCACCTCGCCCTCCTGCTGATCCTGCCACGGACTATGCAGAGCTCCCTGTCACTCTGCCTCCCCCTGACTTTGACGCAGTCCAGCCCTGCTCCTGATCCAGCGGCTCTCGACTTACCATTGAGGCAGTCAACCAGAATTCGTCGCCCACCTCAGAGACTAAATTTATGAGCTTTTCGGATTTATGGACTCTCTGAATTGTTTCGTTGCTTTGTATGATCGTTTCCCTGTTTGTATATCGTGTTGATCTCGTTACTCTTGTTGCATACTGCTTCTCTGCACCAGGCACCTTCCCATGTAAATAGCTTAGTTCTCATGTACATAGTCCTGTAAATATATCTTTGCACCCCACATGTAGTTAGGAACATTACAACCACACATTATTTATTGCCACACACATATATTTTTTTATAAAAGGGGGGATGTCATAATATACACCAGTATTTCATGGTGCAGACACACACACTGATGGACACCCAGCAAGACCAATCAACACACACAACACCGCAGCCAATCACCAGTTAGAGCACACGCACTATAAAGACAGGGGGCATTAGAGTTCCCGCTCATTCGGGATGCAGCCTCTCAGAAGGACAGAGCTTACAGCTTACAGCACAGATCTTCACCATGTGCTGAGTGCATAGACTGGTTAGGACAGATATAGGTCTTTAGTTTAAGCTAACATCGTGTTAACCCACAGTGAAAGTATGCTCAACAGTTTCTAGCTTAATAAAATAGTGTTGTACTATGTTAAGTGTTGGTGGCCTGTATGTGTTCCACGGATCCAGAGCACCCAACACATCAGGTTGTACATATTTATTGGCCGTAATTCTCTGGTTAATGGGATTCACTTTTCCCATTGGCAGCGCACCCCCGGCAGTGGGTGTTACGGTGCCGTGGGATGGTTTCAATGGAAACTTCCACTTGCAAGCAATGGGTAGATCAAATCCCACCACCGGTGAACGGTGCTGCCGAGAAACACGTGACTGGGGGACCGGAGAATCCCACCCACTATATTGACCAATGACAGATTCAGGTGTCTCCCCTTCTCTCTCTCCAGGCACTATGCCCCATGAAAATATTTAAATAAAGAAGGCATTGGCAATCAAGGACTTCCATGTGTTACTCCATGGTTATGTTGGGATGTGCAATGGTTTGTCGTCGCCTTATGCGGTTGCCTGACCAAGAACTTGTAATGATCTGATTGTCCACCACAGTTATACAGTGAAATGATTTACAAGTTGATGCTAAACCTGTTTGGCCATGTTCTTTGATCATCAAGACTTGGTGCGGGACTTCAACCAAGAGCGACTGGCTCAAAGGCAGGGATGCTACCATTGTGCCACAAGACCTCCTCAGATTCAGAGTAACTTTATTTCACAGCATTAAGAACATCGTTAAGTGGATTTTCAATTCAGGATTTGTATCCTAAATAAGTTATGTGTGGTATTCAGTGAAGATCTATGTATCACATTGTCAAGAGCAATTTTATGGTTTTCATTAAAAATTCTAATTTTTGGAATGTCAAGATGGTGCGTTTCCTTAAACTAGGCTGAGATTGCTTTCTGCCAGATGTGCACAAGTCAAGTCCATGACATTAGTACAAAAATTATGTTTGTTGCCAACTGAATTAACTGAACGCCTTTGCAATCATTTCAGTTGCAAATGTATGCTAATACATTATTCTCATTGAAACATGTTCACCTTTGTGTCTTGCAATTGGCAAGTACAATATGAAAGCCAACTTTATCCCCTACTTGGCATGCATCTCCATGAGAGCAAACTTCAATTCTACAAGGCCGTCTGTTTCAAGAAATGAGCGAAATCCAATATACAATAGTTAGGGATAGGCTATCAAATCTGTTCAGCATTATCTTTGAACCACCCATTTTTCTGTTATAGGTTATAATGGCAATAAATAATACATTTCTCATAAAGAAAATGACAAAGAGAATATAGAATTTATTTTGCAATGTGAAGTCTTGACATGCTGCTGAACTGTAATCCAATGTAGACAGGGTGCGCTCTTTGATATGTGCAGGTGTAACTAAAATAAATGCAAGGACATTAACTCTATTAATGTTAGCCTGAAAGACCCGCTGGGCAGAACACTTGTGTAAAGTGCATACAGCATTTGCCTCAGACCTTTATAGTGGACTCTGTCAATATTTGTGGGGTCAGGGAACCCCATACAATTCATATGACACCTGAACACAAGAACGCAAGTAGGCCATTCGACCCGTCAAGACTGTGTTGCCATTCATTGAGATCATGGCTAATCTTATTGTGGCCTCAGTTCTACTTTCCTGTCTGCTCCCATAACCCTCGAGTCCCTTGTCAATCAAAAATCTATCTAACTCAGTCTTGAATGTATTCAGCGAACCTCCCTCCACTGCTTGCTGGGGAATAGAATTCTACAGACTAATCACCATCTGAGAGAAAAAAAAGTATCCTCATCGTAAATGGGAGATTCCTAATTTTTAAATACTGTACCATAGTACTAGACCCCCTCCGCCCCCTCCTCCGGCAAAAGGGGAAACATCATCTCAGCATTTACGCTGTCAAGTCTTCTGAGCTAATTCCTACAAACTACAATAAGCACGGCTCAATCAGCCGTTCTTTCCTCAAAAGGTAATCCTTCACCCCAGGAATAAGTCAAGTGAACCCTCTCTATACTGCTTTAGTTCAACAGACCAGAATATCTAACAGAAAAGTTGCAGGTCAGGGTGCAGCATTGTTGCGTTCATGAAGAAAATTACAAAGACTATCAATGGAGACCATATTAAAGTCAAGTGATCAGGCGTTTAGAGCAAAGTTGTGACCTGGAGCCGGACATGGACCCGAACACACATTTAATGCAGGGTTTTCCTATTTGAGTGAGGAAGTGAAAGGCAGACCATTTCTCAACATTGAGTTTCCAACTTCCGAAAGTCAGCTCGTTCACCTGGAACTTTTGTCTTCCAAGCCATAGATGTTCTGGAGTCAAGAGAATCGCCTCCTGTTGCAGACATAGGATGGAAATGAAGGTGGGCGGATGCCAAGGCTGCCAGATTAGAAGGCCTGCCTCCTTTCACTGGGACCTCAGTCCAATTCTCTACATGGTGGTTAGGCCCCCTTAGTCCTCACCACCCTCCACCCGCATGCCCCCGCCATTTCCTTATGCCCCTGCCATACCCACTCAACCAGTGTCCACTATGTACAGAACTCACGAACCATAAAATAATACTCAGGAAATAAAATCAGCCATTCAAATTCCAGTTGAAAATATTCCCCCTGGGTGGGATGGTGATGCAGTGATTAGCACTGCTACCTCACGGCACCGAGGATCCGGGTTCAATCTAGGCCCGGATCACTGTCCGTGTGGAGTTTGCATGTTCTCCGCGAGTCTGCGTGGGTCTCACCCCCACAACCCAAAGATGTGCAGGATAGGTGGATTGGCCACGCTAAATTGCCCCTTAATTGGAAAAAATTAAAAAATTGAAAACATTACCTTTCTCAGAAGCTCATAAAATTGTTCATGTAATACACAGACAATTAAACTCTCCTTGAGAAAGCAATATCTCACCTCAAATGTTTGTTTCATCTGTCAAAATATGCAAATAATCATTCAAAATCCTTTTCAAAACACTTCATTCTATTTTATGCTCATACATCTGTCAATCAAACAAAGCATGCAGACCCCTCCACAACAGTGCCAATAACCCATGCTGAGCTAAATCCAATAGGAAGAATTTGAACCCTGCTATGCATTCATAATGGGATTAAACTGCAGAACTGAATAAACAAGCCAAGAAAGTTCAATACAATAAACTATTTGAAATTGCTGAACAGATGTCCAGCCTTCTCTTACTTTTTTTCAAAATCTCAATAGAGTTTCAATCAAAGAAGGGTGAGATTTTCCAGGAAATTGGCAAAGGTCGAAAGCTGGCGGGTAAAGCCATGTTGAGGCTACTGACAGCAATGGTGGTTTTCTCCACCGTATATTGGAAAAAAACATCAAGGGCTGGTCCAACTACGTATCCCTGGCAAAGTGACCCCTGATTGGCCCACCCCACCAGCAATTTCGCAACTTTAAGATTAGGGTGCCATTTTTAAAGGCTGCCCCAACGCAAAGGAATTCACTCTGGAACATTTCCTCGCCCTTGCACTGCCTCCGAGCACTTCTCGGGAACTGCTCTGGCACTGCCCAGGAATGTCTCTCTTCGCCTCTGAGTGGTGCATTCACCTAAGATCCCTTGGGAGATCCAGACTCCAAAGCAGGCTTCCATCAAGTTCAAAAATTGACTGACCCCGACAGTCTTCAGAAACTCACCCACCTCAATGTAACCACTGATGTCAGGGGAAATTGGATTTGCAGTACTGCAACTTGATTAATTAAACATCTCTTCACAAATCTATTCTTTGATCATCCCATACTTGTCAAATTCTACATTCACCAGTAACATCCTCACAATTGGAGTTAAACTATCAGACTTGTAGTTAGTTACCTGTTTAGTCCTCCCTCCCATTTCTCTGAATAATGAAATCACATTGCCACTTTATAATCTGTAGACAAAATTCCTGGTTCTAAACTGCATTGTAAAATTGTGACTAATGCATGTACAATATTCTTGCTGATTCATTTTAATACCCATCAGATCTTACAGATTTGTCAATATTAATTTCCATTATTTTCCATTTTTTATAACTCTCGTTCAATCCATTCCATCCAGAATAAACAAGAATTTGGCCAACCAAAATATAAAAATCGATGAAGGTATATCTTTGATATTAGAAAAGATGATGGATTTGTAATAATTATAGGCAGTATGATCCAATTGTGTGTTGAAGTGTTCGCTGTGATTTAAGGGGAATGTGACAAAAGGCCACAAATACTACACAGTAACTGAATTGTGTATGATACATTTGTAGCTTATAGCTGATAATCTGTCTCCATGTCAAAAAAAAGGGCAAATATTCCCCTAGGGCCTGAGAAAAATGATCTTTATAGATAACAGGTGTGTCGTGGCCAGGGGCTGGTTTAGCACACTGGGCTAAATAGCTGGCTTTTAAAGCAGACCAAGGCAGGTCAGCAGCACGGTTCAATTCCCATACCAGGCGCCGGAATGTGGCGACTATGGGCTTTTCACAGTGACTTCATTTGAAGCCTACTTGTGACAAGAAGCAATTTTCATTTCATTTCTTAACGGGAAAAAAACGGGTGCATTTAGTGGTGTGTTTCTTGATGCCTGCAGTGCCGAGAACAACCACGCTATCAAATGGGACTCTGGTTTTTTTGGACTTGGTGAGGAATGCCCTGCCGAAGTCACCCTGCCCGTCAGTGCAGGAAGAGATTGGGGTGCCAATTTCTAATGTTGCCCCAATCTCTGGATCTCCCACCGCAACCTGCAGATACCCCGAGTGGCCCAACTTACTGTCACCCTGTCACCTCACCTCATAAGAGCAGGGCACCCCCGGCACTGACAGGGTGCACAGGTGGAAGTGCCAAGGTGCCAGGCTTGCAATGCCAAGGTGCCTCGGTGCCAGCAGGAGTGCTAGGTTATCACGCTGCCCAGAGCCTGATGCCCCGCTGGCCTCCGTTGGCCTGGGAGACCCCCCAGTGCCATTACACCTGGTCCACATTGCACCACCTGGTCCAACAGCACCATGGCGATGTCTCTCAGGCACGGATGTTCAATCCCGGGCCTTATGAGAATCCAGTGCAGACATATTTAAGTGAATCTAAGTGCTCACTTAACTATGTAAATTTGGATCACGCCCAGTGAGGGCGAGATCCAGGTTGCGACGTCTCATGAGACCTCATTAGATTCCGTGAGGCGTCCCGAGCATCGCAAATCTCGCAAGAGGCCTTTTGCGAGCTTTAATGGCCTCATCGCTTCACGAGTCGGGTGCGACAAGGCCATTCGATTGTGCCCAACATGTCAGAGGATGATATGAAGATATACATCAGAGGATGGTTGAGGCAAGGTGAGGAGGGGTGGGGAGGGGCACAGAGCATATGAATTAACAGGCTGGTGTGAAAAGGATGTAACTGAGCCCTCTTGTATATGTTTGCTGAACTACAGGGGATGTTCACTAATGATTGCGTAGTGTTCACTAACATTGATAACTTCTCACATGCTGAAGCACCCCATGCCCACATACGTAAGACTTGGTCAACAGTCAAGCTTGGGCAAATAAGTAGTCATTAATGTTTGTGCCTCAGAAATGCCAGGCAATGACCATCTCCAAAGAAAGAGAATCTAATCATTTCTCTTAGCATTCAGTTGCATTGCCATCGCTGATTCCCCACCATCCATGTCTTAAGCCTTGCCACTGATCAGAAACTTAACTAAGCATATTAATATTGTGGCTACAAGAGCAGGTCAGAGGCTTGGAATTTTGTGGCAGCCAATTCATCTCCTGACTGATCAGACAACTCTTAACCTGCTTAGATGAGTGCAGCTCTAGCAACATTCAAGAGGTTCGACACCACCCAGGACAAAGCAATTTGTTTGTTCACTCCCCATACACCACCATGAACATGTATTCCCTTCACCACACGCACAGTGTGTACCATCTACAAAATGAAGTGCAAAGCTCACTAAGTAGCACCTTCCAAACCTGTGACCTCTACCACCTAGAAAGGCATGGGCAGCAGACGCATGGGTTCACTGCACCTTCTTCCCCAAGACACAAACCTTCCTGAATTGGAACTTTCTGCATGGTTTCTTATTAACAACACTATAGGTCTACCTACGCTTCATGAGCAACAACAATTCAAATGTTCAGCTTATCACCATCTTCTCAAAGGTGTACCATTTACAAGATGCACTGCAGTAACTCACCAAGATGCCTTAGACAGCATCTTCCAAACCCATGACCGCTACCATCTAGAAGGACAAGAGCAGCAGGTACTTGGGAACCCCACCACCTCGAGGTCACCTTCCATGTCGTTGGAATTTAGAAGGATGAGGGGGGATCTTATAGAAACATATAAGATTATGAAGGGAATCAATAGGATAGATGCGGGCAGGTTGTTTCCACTGGCGGGTGGAAGCAGAACTAGGGGGCATAGCCTCAAAATAAGGGGAAGTAGATTTAGGACTGAGTTTAGGAGGAACTTCTTCACCCAAAGGGTTGTGAATCTATGGAATTCCTTGCCCAGTGAAGCAGTAGAGGCTCCTTCATTAAATGTTTTTACGATAAAGATAGATAGTTTTTTGAAGAATAAAGGGATTAAGGGTTATGGTGTTCGGGCCGGAAAGTGGAGCTGAGTCCACAAAAGATCAGCCATGATCTCATTGAATGGCGGAGCAGGCTCGAGGGGCCAGACGGCCTACTCCTGCTCCTAGTTCTTATGTTCTTATGTTCTTATGTCACTCACCACCCCGACTTCACCCTGGCTTGGCTATATATCATTGTTCCTTCACTGTCGCTGGGGCAAAATCCTGGAACTCCCTTCCTAACAGCACTGTGGTTGTACTTGCACCTCAGGGATTCCAGATGTTCAGGAAAGCAGCTCACCACCACCTTCTGAAGGGCAACTAGGGATGTGAAATAAAAGCTGTCCTAACCAGCGACACCCCGTAAATTATTATTATTTTTAACTGAGGGGGGATCAACAATTAAGGCTGGGCTTGCCAGAAACATTTAAATCCCACAAATGAGTTTGAAAAAAAAAAACAAATGTGTCACTAAAATATGAAGCAAAGATTGCGTGCAACAGGAAGAGAGGCTTAACTTTTAAAAATAGAAGGTAGATATTAGAGTTAGAAGGAAAGAAAGCTGTAATGAAAAACCTGAGAGGCTTGGAGAAGCCATTTTCATGATTTGTCATTAAGTCTGTCCACGTTAAGTTGGGGATGCAGGGCTCTAGATGGCGGATTAGGGGGCTTAAAATTAATGTTTTATTAGTTAGGATATTTAAAGTTAATGTGTTGTCTGTAATAAAAAAAGTGAATTGTCAAATATATTACTGTCTTTAGCTGTACAAAACATTTGAAAGTGTAGGAAGGAGTATCAAGGGAGTTCACACTTCCCGCAGACTAAAGTTTTTTCTTTGATCAAAAATATATCAAGCGTTGAGTTAAAACCAGCTTAAAATTAATCACAATGCATTCTTTTTGTTATAAAAACGTAAAAGTTCCCAAAAGAATATTTTTCAAGCCCCCTTCAGAAATGCACTTCTGGACTTTCAACATTTCTATTTCCCTTGCATGTTTTAATGTGCTATTGACTTTTCTTGCAGACAAGGAAATACATATTATGGCTGATTGTCTAATGAGGCACAACTGCCCAAATTTAAATTTGTTTCTACAATGAGCTTCCTGATGAGCAGCCAGTTTCTCACCCTTCCCTGGATGTTTTAAATACGGCCTGAAATGCGATGTTGAATGTATGTCAAACCGATCCATTCCATGATGTCGAGATGCCGGCGTTGGACTGGGGTGAGCACAGTAAGAAATCTTACAACACCAGGTTAAAGTCCAACAGGTTTGTTTTGAATCACTAGCTTTTGGAGTGCAGCTCGTTCATCAGGTGAGTGAAGAGGTGGGTTCCACAACCACATATATAGACAAAGTCAATGATGTAAGATGGTATTTTGAATGTGAGTCTTTGCAGGTAATTAAGTCTTTACAGGTCCAGATGGTGTGACTAGAGAGAGTGATAATCCCAGGTTAAAGAGGTGTGAATTGTCTCAAGCCAGGACAGTTGGTAGGATTTTGTAAACCCAGGCCAGATGGTGGGGGGGGTGAATATATTGAGACATGAATTCAAGGTCCCGGTTGAGGCCGTACTCATGTGTGAAGAACTTGGCCATCAATTTCTGTTCCGCTGTTTTTGAATCTGTGAGTGCGTGTTCTCAGGCTTTTGAATCTCCTGCCCAATGGAAGAAGTTGGAAGAGTGAGTAAGCCGGGTGGGAGGGGTCCTTGATTATGCTGCACGCTTTCCCCAGGCAGCAGGAGGTGTAGACAGAGTCAATAAATGGGAGGCGGTTTTGTGTGATGGATTGGGCAGTGTTGACGTCTCCCTGTTGTTTCTTGCGGTCTTGGGCCGAGCAGTTGATGTTCCAGGCTGTAATGCAGCCAGATAGGGGCCGGGATTCTCCGAAAATGGGGATATGTCCCCACAATCCAGAAAACGGGCGCGAATCGCTCCAGGCTTTTTTCAAAAAGTCCGGAGTGATTCTCTGGTTTTAAGAGGGATCGCAGGGCCCCAGCGTGCGTCGCGCAGCTCCTGCTGCCGATAAGGGGCCCTGCACTTCCGGCCGCAAGTCCGCACATGCACGCGGCGGCTGTTTTCGCGCAACACGGTGGAGGGAGCCCTACAGCGGGCCAGCGTGGAAGTAGATAGCCCCCCCCCGCCCGGATCGTGCACGCCCGCCGATCGCTAACCCCCGATCGTGGGCATGTCCTCGTGGAGGCCCCCCCCCGAGTCTGATGCCCACGTCTCTTTCAATGGCCCCCGACCGGCTCCATGTCGACCGCACACGCTCGACTGGCGGTGATTCTCCGTTCTGCCGAGAATCGCGTGGGTGCTGTGGGTCTGAGACACCATTTTCCGCCCCCCCACCGAGCGCTATTTCGCCACGAAGGATGCTTTCCCTGGTGCACCGATAAAAGGTGGTAAGTGTCATTGAGGACATGCCGAATTTCCTTAGCTTCCTGAGACAGTATCAGCGCTGTTGTGCTTTCTTTGTCGTAGCGTCGACGTGGGTGGATCAGGGCAGATATTTGGTGATGTGTACCCCTAGGAATCTGAAGCTGTCAACCATCTCCACCTCAGCCCCGTTAATGCAGACAGGGGTGTGTAAAATACTTTGCTTCCTGAAGTTTTATGACCAGCTCTAGAGTTTGCTGTGATTGAGGGAGAGATTGTTGTCATTGCACCACTCCACTAGTTTCTCTATCTCCCTCCTGTAATCTGACTGATCGTTGTTTGAGATCCGACCCATTACGGTCGTGTCGTCAGCAAACTTCTTGATGGAGTTGGAGTCAAATTTTACCACACAGTGATGTGTGTCTGGGTTGCATAGTAGGGGATTAAGTACACAGCCTTGCGGGGCTCTGGTACAGTAGCGGAATTGGTCCAGGTGTGGTGCCAGTTTTTCTGTCGTAAAAGTCCACAAATTCTGCGTTGGCGTCAACACTGTCTCAGAAGCCTGTTAACTCCACAACATGAGACTTTTTTCTTTGACAGGTTCCTTACCCTGAAGTCAGAAACACAGAGTTTATAATTCATCTTGTCTTTACCAGCTCTCCGAATGAGCAATTCGCTCAGTGCCATTAACCCACCTTCTCCTTGTAACCCTGCACATTCTTCTTTTTTAGATAACAGTTGAACGCCCTGCTGAATGTCTTATTTGAGCCTGCCTCCACCACATACTCATTCTAGATCCTAACCACTTGGTCATTAAAACATTTTTGCTCATGTTCCCATTGCTTCTTTTACCAATGACATCAAATTTATGCCCCCTCACTCCCGATCCTATCATGAACGGGAACAGTTTTCCCTGTCTGGTCTATTTTATCCATTTATGATTTTGAATATCTCTACCAGTATCTCTCTGCCTTTTTATTCTCCAAGGGAAACAGTCCCTTTTCCAATCTATCATCGTAACGGAAGTTCCTCGGGCAGGATTCTCTGATCATGAGGTTAAGTGTTGACGCCGTCTAAACGCCGTCACGTTTTACGACGACATCAACAGGCCCCCAGGATCAGTGATCCTGTGCCCTCCAGGGGGCCAGCAGGGCACTGAAGTGACTCACGCAGCTCCAGCTGTCGATACCGGCGTCAAGCGGGCGCCATAGGTCTGTGCATGCGCGCTGTGATCGGCGTGAATTCGCGCTTGCATGCTAGTTTCCTTCTCCGCGCCAGCCCTGATGCAACATGGCGTAGAGCTACAGGGGCCCAGCGCGGAGTAAAAGAGGCCCCCACGAGGAGAAGCCGGCCCGCCAATTGACAGTCCCCGATCGCGGGCCAGGCCATGGTGGAGGCCCTCCCTGGGGTCGGACCCCACCTCCCCCCCACCAGGCCGCCCCCCTGCAGGATGGACGCCTAGGTCCCGCCGGGTAGGACCACATGTGAACGGCGCCGGCGGGACTCGGCCTATCTCGGCGGCCACTCGGCCCATCCCATTTGGCTCTTTTAAATATATCTGCGCCTGATTCTACTGAGGCCCGGGAACTAACACCCGTGCCTGGGAGACCTCACTATGGCGCCGTTCCGCACTGGTCCACACAAACGTGGACCAGGCATAATGGCCCCATGGGGGGTTCACCTAGGCCATCAGGGGCACCTGGGAGGTTGGGCTCTGGGCAGGGTCATACCCTGATACTCCTGCTGGGACCCGGTCACCTTGGCACTGCCAGGCTGACACTTGGCACTGCCAGGCTGGCAGGGGCCCTTCCAGGGTGCCAAACTGACAGAGCCAAGGTGCTTGGGTGCCAGGTTGCCTGTGCCAGGGATTGGGTCCGGGATTGCCCTGCCCTTAAGAGGTGGGATAGGGGAGGGGGGGGGGCTTGAGAACCCCCTAAGAGGTACGTTGGCGCAGTGAGGGGGAGGTCAGAAGGCCATGTGATAGCGGTGTCATTCTTGGCGCTGCAGGCGTGCAGAAAAATCACCCCATACGTGCCAAAAATGGGACTCTGTTTTTTGCGCATTAAATCGCGTCTTGTGCCTCTGTATTTTAGATTCCTCAGCCAACGAAACAGTCTTTCAGTGTTTACCTTATCAAGCCCCTTCAGAATCTTATATGTTTCAATGCAATTGCATCTCAGTCTTCTAAAATCCAGAGAATATAGGCCCAATTTACTCAACCTCTCGTTATAAGTCAATCCTTCCATTCCAGGGTTTAATCTCTTCAACCTTCACTGTACTGCTCCCAATTTAAGTACAACCCTTCATAAATATGGAGACCAAAACTGCACACAAAGTTCTCTCACTCAAGCTTGTACAACTATCGAAAGACCTCTTTGACCTTGTACTCCAATTCCCCCCTTACGATAAAGGCCATCATGCCATTTGCCTTCCTAATTACTTGATATAAATGCATGTTGAATGGCCTTGTTCCTTGTACGTGCACACCCAAGTCTCTCTGAACATCAACATTTACAAGTTTCAGTCCTTTTAAAGAAGTATTCTGCTTTTCTATTCTTACGTCCAAAGTGAATAACCTCACACTTTTCCACATTATACTCTCATCTGCCATATTGTTGCCCACTCACTTAACCTGTCTGTAGCTCTTTTCAACTTCTCAGTGCCTCCACAGCTTACATTTGAACCTAGCTTTGTAGTGACAGAAAACCTAGATCCATTAGTCTCGCTCCACCTGTCATTAATATTGATTTTAAATGTCTGAGGCCCCAGCTCTGATCCTTGTGACACTCCACTAGTCACGGTCTACAGGCTTGAGAATGCTCTATTTATTCCAACACTACACTTTGCTTCCTGTTTGTTAACTGATCCTTTATCCATGCTAATATTATCCCCAATTACATGAACCCTTATTCTGCTTGTTTATCTTTTGTGTCGCACCTTATTGAATGCCTTTCGGAAATCCAGGTACACTACATCTACTGGTTCACCTTTATCAACCCTATTAGTTACATCCTCAAAAAAGCTGAATAAATTTGTCAAAATTGATTTCCCTTTCATAAAACAGTGTTAATTATGCCTGTTCATACTCTGCTTTTTCTAAATACCTTATTAAGACTTCCTTAACAATAGTTTCGAGCATTTTTCCAAGAACCCTAAGATGCAAGTCATCAAGTCCTCGGGTGTTGTGGGATGTCACTTAGGTTTCTCCAGTATTTGGGCTCTGCTGATATTAATTATCTTAATTTCCTCACTCTTGTTAGCACCGAGGTTACTCTATTTCTGGTACATATTACTCTATTCATGGTACGCAACCTTTGACTTCAACCGTGAAGACAAACACAAAATATTTGTTCAATGCCTGTCATTTCCTCATTCCCCGTAATAATATTTCCTCTCTCTGCTTTTAAGTGACCCTTCATATGACCCCTCCCCCACCCCATTATTTTAAAGTCCTATTCACAGCCCTAGTTTCTGATTGGACAGGACACTTACCGCAGCCCATTTTAAGGAGAGCCTATCCCAATGGAACAGCTCTCTCTCCCGAGTACTAGTGGCAGTGCCCCATGTAAAGTCCCTTTTCCCACACCACTCTTTCATTTAGTCACAGGTTTATTGTTTTAATCTGCTTGACCCGATGCCAAATAGCACATAGCTCAGGTAACAACCCAGAATTGATTACCTTTGATCTTCTGCATTTTGATTCGATCCTAACTCCTCAATCCCTCTCAGCAGAATATCATTCCCAGTTCTATCTATGATGTTGTTTCCAACGTGGACCACAGCAGCTGGATTTCTGCCATCACCATCCACCACACTGCTCCCCCCCCAACACCCCCCAGAACCCCAATATGCCAGGTTGATTGAATATCTTTAAACCTGGCACCGGGCAGACAACACAACCTTTGGAGCTCCTGGCTGTGGTTATAGAGAATAGTGTCTATCCCCTTGACTATACTGTCCCCTATATCACGCCCACATCCGTGCCCGTTACCTCCACTTGAATGCTTCCTTCACCCTGGTTGCAGATCCAGTCTACTCAGCCACCCTGCAATCTTTCCCCTTAGGTGGCAAGCACCCGTACCTTTTGGACAAAGTCAGCGGCTGTGCCGCCTCCATCACTACATGCCAGTTCAATTTAACTGCTTAACTCGCAGTCACAATCTCTTGTCCCTGACTGTTGACCAATTTATAAATTCTACCTAATCTCAGTGTGACTGCCTCCTGGAACAGAGTGTCCAGGTAACTGTCTCCCATCCCAATGTCCCGCAATGTTTGCAACTCAGACCCCAACTCAGTGACTCTGAGCTGAAGTTGTTCAAGCTACAGACACTGACCGCAAATCTCGTTGCAGTCACAGCTCACCAACGTCCCTGCCATGTCTGTCTAACCTTGTTTATTTAATTTGTCAACTAATTAGTAACGTGCAGAACACAAATATTAACAAGTTAAGTCTCTGAGCAGTCTCACTTTGTGCTCCCACTTCCTGGAAAAAGTAAAAAACACTAGACTTAATATCTAGAGGGATAGAATTACAAAGAAGGGATGTTATATTAAACCTGTACCAAACCTTGGTTAGACTGCACTCCCAGTACTGATGCAGTTCAGGGGTGTCATTCTCCGACCCCCCCCACCGGGTCGGAGAATGGCCGCTGGCCGCCGTGAATCCCGCCCCCGCCGAAGTCTCCGGTACCGGAGATTGGACGGGGGCGGGAATTGGGCCGCGCCGGTTGGCGGGACCCCCGGTTCAATTCTCCGGCCCGGATGGGCCGAAGTCCCGCCCAGAAATTGCCTGTCCCGCCGGCGTAAATCAAACCTGGTATTTACCGGCGGGACCAGGTGGCGTGGGCGGGCTCCGGGTCTTGGGGGGGGGGCGCGGGGCGATCTGACCCCGGGGGGGGTGCCCCCACGGTGGCCTGGCCCGCGATCAGGGCCCGCCGATCCGCGGGCGGGCCTGTGCCGTGGGGGCACTCTTTCCCTTCCACCTCCGCTACGGCCTCCACCATGGCGGAGGCGGAAGAGACTCTCCCCACTGCGCATGCGCGGGAAACTTTCAGCGGCCGCTTAGGCTCCCGCGCATGCGCCGGGAAACTGTCAGCAGCCGCTGACGCTTCCGCGCATGCGCCGCATTTCCGCGCCAGCTGGCGGGGCAACAAACGCCATTTCCGCCAGCTGGCGGGGTGGAAATCCCTCCGGCGTCGGCCTAGCCCCTCAATGTTGGGGCTAGGCCGCCAAAGATGTGGAGCATTCTGCACCGTTGGGCCGGCGCGATGCCCGTCTGATTGGCGCCGTCTTTGGCGCCAGTCGGCGGACATCGCGCCGTTGGGGGAGAATTTCGCCCCAGGTCTCCATATTATTATAAAGATATTGAGCTATTGGGGTGGGTGCAGCGAATATGTACAATGATGGTAGCAGAAATGTGTGGGTATACATTTCAGAAATGGATTGGCAGACTGGGTCTCTTTGTTCTTGAAAAGAGAAGGCTGAGGATGTGACCAGAGACCTTCAAAATTAGAAAAGGTTTTGATGGAGTGGATATCGAGATAATGTTTCCTCTCGTATGGAAGAGTATAACTAGAGGCCACCAAGTCAGCTAGTCACAAAGGAATCCATTAGAGAATTCGGAAGAAACTTCTTTACCCAAAGAGTGCTGAGAATGTGGAGCGCAGTATCACAGCGAGTGGATGAAGTGAATCGTATAGATGAATTTAAGGACAAGGGAGACATATGAGTGAGTTGGGAATAAATGGTTACATTGATAGATTTAGATGAGGAATGATGGGAAGAGGTTTGAGTGGAACATAAAGAGCAGCATGGACTGGTTAGGCTGAATGACCTGTTCCTGTACCGTATATCCTAAGGTTAACTCCTGACCTTGATATGAACTAGCATCCAGCTCATTATTAGTCGCCAGGGGGAAGATCACCTTTTAATATCTTCCATTGGCTGGCATTAGGGGTTCCTACCAACCTCCGACATGTACACAGACACAGACCTGCACACCGGCATGCACAGATGCACAGACATGCTTGTACACACACACACACACACAGGCACACACTTGTGACAAGTGCACATATATTGTAAACCTCTATTTTCACAGTTTGAATAGAGATAGCTAAAACATATTAAATTTGTGTGGTCTAAATCACAATCTGAACACCAGCATGAAATACTCTAGCATAGTATTTATAGATTTAAAGGGCTGGGGGCTCTTCTGATAAGATTTGCTATTAATTGCTATTTTGCTGATCTACAGAGCATGAATATAACCGGCATGCCAATCTGAAACTCCACTATAAATGTTAAGCGGAATATACAGAAAACAAATCCCAATCCAAAACATTTTTTGCAAACAGTAAAACACAATATATGGAATTTTCCCATATTTTCTCAAAATATTTCATGGTCTGTGACAGTCAAGGAGTATTCTACCTAAGATCTTCCCGATTAGTTGAGGTTGTAAGCTACCAGACAAGGTCTTGTCAACATCTAAAGTAAGACTCGCTGTTTGGGACGTCTAATTATAGTATCAACAATGTTCCTTGCTTTCACTACCTTCGGTATACGAGATAGACTATCACTTAGGGGCTAGCTTATCCTTAACTGCAGCTAAATCTTTCTTATTCTGAGAGCCGGGTATAGGTAAGTTATCCTCCAGTACCCACAGAGGTGACAATATGATGAGCCTTAGTTAAATGTCACACTTATTTATGAAAATAGACATGGATCTGTATGGTAAAATATATACGCAATTTATTTAAAGAATAAGGGTAATACAAGTTTTTAGTAAATGATACAGCCTGTCAAATACAGGATATAGATGAGTTAGCCCTTGAATTCCCTAACTATATAGTTACTGAAGCTATGAACAATTCATACTTACAACGGCTAGTAGTCTCGAAATTCAATACTCAATCAAGAGCAGAACTCTACTAGTCGAGATAAAGGCAGCGGCTTGGTCAGGTAAACACTCAGTAATCTTCGAAACAGCTCTCAAAGCGATTTTTTCTGCAGCTTTTTGCTTAAACGTTTATAGGATTTTTACTTTTTAAAAAATATATATTTTATTCAAATTTTTTTTTCGGCCAAACAAAACAGCACAAATTTTTTTTCCCTTTTACAACAATAAAACAATATAAATAATAGTGACCGTTTTTAACAAATAAATAAATAATATATAAACTAAATGGCAACTGCCATAACAAAATATTAACTCTCCCAAATAATAAAGTCAAGCAAGCCAATATACATATCCAAGTAAAAATATCCATACAAAAACACCCCTGAGGACCCACCCGAGCCCTCTTTCCCCCCCACCTCCCCCCCTGGGTTGCTGCTGCTACTTTCCCAGTTCCTTTATCGTTCTGCGAGATAGTCAATGAACGGTTGCCACCGCCTGGTGAACCCTTGAGCCGAACCTCTTAGTGCGAACTTTATCCGTTCCAGTTTTATAAACCCTGCCATGTCGTTTATCCAGGCCTCCACGCCCGGCGGTTTAGCTTCCTTCCACATTAACAATATCCTTCGCCGGGCTACTAGGGACGCAAAGGCCAAAACATCAGCCTCACTCGCCTCCTGCACTCCCGGCTCTTCTGCAACCCCAAATATAGCCAACCCCTAGCTTGGCTCGACCCGGACCCCCACCACCTTTGAAAGCACATTTGCCACCCCCACCCAGAACCCATGCAGTGCCAAGCATGACCAAAACATGTGGGTGTGGTTCGCTGGGCTTCTCGCTCATCTCCCGCACCTATCCTCTACCCCGAAAAATTTACTGAGCCTTGCTCCGGTCATGTGCGCCCTGTGCAAGACCTTGAATTGTATCAGGCTAAGCCTGGCACACGAGGACGAAGAGTTTACCCTGCATAGGGCATCTGCCCACAGCCCCTCTTCGATCTCTTCCCCCAGCTCTTCTTCCCATTTTCCCTTCAGCTCATCCACCATGATCTCCCCCTCATCTCTCATTTCCCTGTATATATCTGACACCCTACCATCCCCCACCCATGTCCCCGAAATCACTCTATCCTGAATCTCCTGCGTCGGGAGCTGCGGAAATTCCCTCACCTGTTGCCTCACAAAAGCCCTCAATTGCATATACCGAAATGCATTCCCCTGGGGCAACCCGTATTTTTCCGTCAGCGCTCCCAGACTCGCAAACGTCCCATCTAGGAACAGATCCCTAGCACAATCCCTGCTCTCTGCCATGTTCTAAATCCCCCATCTATTCTCCCCGGGACAAACCTATGATTATTCCTTATCAGGGACCGCACCGAGGCTCCCGTCATTCCCTTATGCCGTCTCCACTGCCCCCAAATTTTCAGAGTTGCCACCACCACTGGACTTGTGGTGTATTTCTTCGGGGAGAATGGCAACGGCGCCGTCGCCAATGCTTGTAGGCTGGTTCCTTTACAGGATGCCATTTCCAGTCTCTTCCACGCAGCTCCCTCCCCTTCTCCCATCCACTTACACACCATTGAGATATTGGCGGCCCAATAATAATCACTTAAGCTCAGCAGTGCCAGTCCCCCCCTATCCCTGCTACGCTGCAAAAAAAACCCTCCTCACTCTCGGGGTCTTCCCAGCCCACACAAAGCTCATAACACTCTTCTCAATGTTTTTTGAAAAAAGCCCTCGTAACCATCACCGGGAGGCACTGGAACACAAAAAGAAATCTCGGGAGGACTACCATTTTGACCGCCTGCACCCTGCCCACCAGTGACAGGGACACCATGTCCCATCTCTTAAAATCCTTCTCCATCTGTTCCACCAATCGTGTTAAATTAAGCCTATGTAGGGTTCCCCAGTTCCTGGCTATCTGGATCCCTCAGTACCGGAAATCTCTTGTTACCCTCCTCAGTGGTAAATCATCTATTCCCCTGCTCTGCTCCCCCGGATGCACCGCAAACAACTCACTCTTCCCCATATGCAATTTGTACCCCGGAAATTCCCCAAACTCCCTGAGTGTCCTCATTATCTCAGGCATCCCCTTCACTGGGTCCGCAACATACAGCAAATGATCATCTGCATACAATGATACCCGGTGTTCTTCTCCCCCCCTGAGTACTCCCCTCCACTTCCTAGAGCCCCTCAGTGCTATGGCCAGCGGCTCAATTGCCAATGCAAACAGTAACGGAGACAGGGGACACCCCTGTCTTGACCCTTTATAAAGACGGAAGTAGTCGGACCTCTGCCTGTTCGTGATCACACTTGCCACCGGGGCCCTATATAGCAGCTGTACCCATCCAATAAACCCCTCTCCAAAACCAAATCTCTTCAACACTTCCCATAGGTAGTCCCACTCCACTCTGTCAAATGCTTTCTCAGCGTCCATCGCCACCACTATCTCCGCCTCCCCCTCCGGCGGGGGCATCATCATAACCCCTAGCAGCCTCCGTATATTCGTATTCAGCTGTCTCCCCTTAACGAACCCAGTTTGATCCTCGTGGACCACCCCCAGGACACAATCCTCTATCGTTGTCGCCATCACCTTGGCCAGGAGCTTAGCATCCACGTTCAGGAGGGAAATAGGCCTGTAAGACCCGCACTGCAGCGGGTCTTTTTCCTTCTTTAAGAGTAACGATATCGTCGCCTCCGACATAGTCGGGGGCAACTTCCCCCTTTCCCTGGCCTCATTAAATGTTCTCGTCAAAAGCGGGGCCTGTAGGTTCATGTATTTCCTATAAAATTCCACCGGAAACCCATCCGGTCCCGGGGCCTTCCCCGCCTGCATGCTCACAATCCCCTTTACTACCTCCTCCACCTCAATCCGTGCTCCCAGTCCCGCCCTCTCCTGCTCCTCCACCTTTGGGAATTCCAGCCGATCTAGGAAATGCATCATTCCCTCCTTCCCTTCAGGGGGCTGAGCCTTATACAGCCTCTCGTAGAACGCCTTAAACACCCCGTTCACCCTCTCCGCTCCCCGTTCCATCTCACCTTCCTCATCCCTCACCCCACCTATCTCCCTCGCCGCTCCCCTCTTCCTCAGTTGTTGGGCCAGTAACTGGCTCGCCTTCTCTCTATACTCATACTGTACTCCCTGTGCCCTCCTCCACTGTGCTTCTGCCTTGCCCGTGGTCAGCAGGTCAAATTCCATATGTAGCCTTTGTCTTTCCCTGTACCGTCCCTCCTCCGGAGCCTCTGCATATTGCCTGTCTACCCTCAGAAGTTCTCTCAACAGTCGCTCCCTTTCTTTGCTCTCTTGCTTCCCTTTATGGGCCCTTATGGATATCAGTTCCCCTCTGACCACCGCCTTCAGCGCCTCCCAGACCACTCCCACCTGGACCTCTCCGTTATCATTAAGCTCCAGGTACCTTTTGATACAGCCCCTCACCCTTAGACATACCCCCTCATCCGTCAACAACCCCATATCCAATCTCCAGAGTGTGTGCTGCTCCTTTTCCTCTCCTATCTCCAGATCTACCCAATGTGGAGCGTGGTCCGAAATGGCTATGGCCATGTACTCCGTCCCTGTCACCTTCGGAATCAGTGCCCTTCCCAGGACAAAATAGTCTATCCGTGAATACACCTTGTGAACATGGGAGAAAAATGAAAACTCCTTACTCCTAGGCCTAATAAATCTCCAGGGGTCTACTCCTCCCATCTGCTCCATGAAGTCCTTAAGCACCTTGGCCGCTGCCGGCCTCCTCCCAGTCTTAGACCTAGACCGGTCCAGCCCTGGATCAAGCACCATATTGAAGTCTCCCCCCATTACCAGCTTTCCCGCCTCCAGGTCCGGGATACGCCCCAGCAGACGCTTCATGAAGTTTACATCATCCCAGTTCGGGGCGTATACGTTCACCAGAACCACCACCTCCCCTTGCAATCTGCCACTCACCATCACGTATCTACCCCCACTGTCCGCCACTATGGTCTTTGCCTCAAACAGTACCCGTTTCCCCACTAGAATAGCCACCCCCCTATTCTTCGCATCTAATGGAATGGAACACCTGCCCCACCCATCCTTTACGTAGTCTGACCTGATCTGCCAGTTTCAGGTGCGTCTCCTGCAATATGACCACACCTGCCTTTAAGTTCTTTAGGTGTGCGAGTACCCGTGCTCTTTTAATCGGCCCATTCAGCCCTCTCACGTTCCACATGATCAACCGGGTTGGGGGGCTCTTTACCCCCCCTCCCCATGTCGACTAGCCATCCCCTTTTCTAACCCAGCTCCTCACCCGGTTCCCGCGTACCCATATATCCCACCGACGGTGCTCTCCCGTCCCGACCACCCCGCCCCATAACAGCTCCCCCTTCCCCTTAGCAGCAGCAACCCAGTTAACTCCCCCCCCCCTCCGCTAGATCCCTTTCTAGCGTAGTTGCACCCCCCATGTTGCTCCCAGAAGTCAACAAACTCTGGCTGACCTCAGCTTCCCCCGTTTGTCCTCGGCCCCTCATTTTGGGAGGCCCCCTCCTTCCTGCGTCCCCGTTCCTGCCACAATTACCATAGCGCGGAGCAAAGCCCGCGTTTCCCACTCGGCCCCGTCCCTGATGGCGCAGTTCCCTTCTCCTTCCCCTTTCCGTCCCACCGGCGCCCACAGTTCCCCATACTCCCCCCCCCCCCCCCCCCCCGCGAGGGGAAAAGAGAAAAGTTACAAAATTGAAAAATTGAAAAAATTCACCCCCCCCCTTCCCCTTCCTCGTCCCACATAATCACCCCACCACTTTATTACAGAAGCTTTTTCTCTCGCCAGACTATTCCAGCTTCTCGTCCACAATGAATGTCCACGCCTCTTCTGCCGTCTCAAAGTAGTGGTGCTTCCCTTGGTGTGTGACCCACAGTCTCGCCGGCTGCAACATTCCAAATTTAACCTTCTTTTTGTGGAGCACCGCCTTGGCCCGGTTGAAACTTGCCCTCCTTCTCGCCACCTCCGCACTCCAATCCTGGTACACGCGGATCACCGCGTTCTCCCACCTGCAGCTCCGAGTTTTCTTCGCCCATCTTAGAACCATCTCTCTGTCATTGTAGTGGTGAAACCTCACCACTATGGCTCGAGGTATTTCTCCTGCCTTTGGTCTTCGCGCCAGAACTCGATAAGCTCCCTCCACCTCCAAAGGGCCCGTCAGGGCCTCCGATCCCATTAGCGAGTGAAGCATCGTGCTCACATATGCCCCGACGTCCGCCCCCTCTGTGCCTTCGGGAAGACCCAAGACTCTTAAATTCTTCCTTCTCGAGTTATTCTCCAGGGCTTCCAACCTCTCCACACACCTTTTGTGCTGTGCCTCGTGCGTCTCTGTCCTTACCACCAGGCCCTGTATTTCATCCTCATTCTCCGCAGCCTTTCCCTTCACGACCCGAAACTCCAACTCCTGGGTCCTCTGCGCCTCCTTTAGCCCTTCAATCGCCTGTAGCATCGGGACCAACACCTCCTTCTTCAGCTCTTCCACACAGCGCCGCAGGAACTCTTGTTGCTCCGGGCCCCATACCAAACAGCGACCTTCCAACGCCACCTTGCTTCGAGCTTCCCTTCCTTGCCGCTGCTCCAGTGGATCCACTGCAATCCGGCCGCTATCCTCTCCTTTATCCATATTTATCCGGGGGGGATTCCCTCCTATTTCACTGCACAATGATTTTGGCCGTTAGAAATTGCCGTTGGGGCTCCTAATAAGAGCCCAAAAGTCCGTTTCAACGGGAGGTGCCGAAACGTGCGACTTAGCTGGTCATCGCCGCACCCGGAAGTCTCATAGGATTTTTACTTAGGGAGTTCTAGGGAGGTTTTAGCAGACCTCTGCTTCTGAAGATACTAGATTAACACCAACAGCCATTTCTAGACAAACAGAAGCCTCCCGTAGTTGGCAAGGCCACTAGACAAGGCCACTAGACTAATAAGCTCACTGCAGCTGGGCTTTTACAAAGGTAATGTCTGCAGTACTTGTTCAAAGACATTATTGCGATAAATAGCATCAATTTTATGGTTTACAAGAAATACATGGCTTCATCAGCTTTTAAGATAGAGTTAATACATTTCATCAGCTTTTAATATAGAGTTAACACATGATTTAATATAAAGTCAGTTCTGGTGAGTAGCGTGGATACCGCCACAGGTCCCGGTGAGAAAACCAGGGAGAATCCCATTGGTGCGATGGTGGGAAAAATCACCGTATATTCAGCCTCTTCAACAGACTTTTTTCCGAAGTGATTCACACTGTGCTCGTGGCGGCCTGCCTCTGATTCGTTCACTCTGGGAAAACTTAGGGCTGGATTTTCTGTCTCTGGGACACGCAGAACGCATTTCTCGATGGGACGGAAAATTGGGCGTCGGCCTGAATGCCCTGCTCTGATCTCTCGCTGGGGCGTGAACCGGAACATGGAAATAAATGCGAATATGTTGTAATGAATTATTTGCATCTGTTTAGCGGGCCCGGCGCCCCATACTTCGGAATCCCGTGATTCGCTGGTCCCCGCGGCCATAAATCACATGGGGAGGTTCACTTGTGTTCCCTACAATTGTGAAACTGACGTGATGGACTCACAGTGGGACAAGGGGTCACTGTTCTTGGGGGTTAGGGGGTGCACCCAGGCATCTGGGGGTGGGGGACTGCCTTGCAGTGCCGGGGGCGGAGGCTTTTGGCCGATTTGCACTGGGAGGAGTTGTGAATCGTGACCGATTTGTGGTGAGGGGAGGGTCGTGGCTGATTTGTGGTGTGGGTGGGGGGGTAGATGCCAGCGCATGACTCCGCTATTGGGCTGCCCGCTCTAGACGGCTGCCCGATATCGGGATTTCCCCAGGAATCTCCGCGCATTCCACGACATGCATAAAATTTCATGGAAAGGAATACAGAATTGCATCCTGCTTTACCTCCACAAAGTGACCGTAAAACTAGTGCAATTCAATTCCGGTGGAAGAACATTCTCCGTTGCCCGACGGCGATATTGTAATCGGTGATTGGGGGAGAATCCATTCCGACGCCCAAATTGGGGCCAGCGCCGGTTTGACTCCGGTCAGCTATGCCCATCCTCTCGGAAGTGGCGTAATCGCGTCACGCGCTGCATGCCATTGCAATGGCATTGGCGCGTCATCGGCAGGCCCTCCCACGACGCTCTGCCCCTGTCCAGTTCCGTCACACTCGGCCGGGATCCGTGCAACTGGCCGGGGGGGGGGTGCTTTTGCAAGTGCTGGGGGGACTGGTGGGGGGTGGCCAGGGTGTGGCCTGTGGGGTCGCGGATGGGGGTCGGGTCCGCACACAACCGACATGACCGCTGCAGGTCGTCACCATGCCAATGTGCGGCCACGGACCCGGCCATTCTCCGACCGTTTTCGTCGCAGGAGCCGGGAGTTTCACCCGGCGCTGCTGCCTGCCCCTCACCGGTCCTGGAATCAGTGAGGAATCGGCGCCGGTTTTTGGGTCGTAAAATGGTCATGAATTCTCCATTTGAGTGGCACTTAGCCGCTGAAATGGAGAATCCAACCGATAAGTCTGCCAAATGGAGAATCCAGCCCTTAATCTCTGTAATCAGTGGAACGCTCCTTTTAAATGTCTATCCAACACTTGTTCCAAGTCCAGTCGAGAGGATGGTTTCTAGGAAAACAGCACCACATTTCACGGAGGGAGCCCTCACCAAACTTCTGAAAAGTGTGGGGCATAGGTGTGACATCCTGTACCCGCAATTGGCCAGACATCCATAAGAGGATGGGCTACAGTGCCAAATGAAGGTAAATTACCTACTTCGTGCAGCCAGGTTAGATCTGCCTCCTCATGTTTCCCACTGCACCCCTTAACATAGCCATCACACCTCCATGGTGACGTCACTCCCAGCCAGCTCACGGATTCCCAACACTTGAATCCGCACCCTCGCGTTTCCCAATTCTCGCCATAATTTGCACCCGCGTCGGTATTCTTGCTGATGCGGGCTGCAAATCGCTCTCAATGGCTGTAATTTAAAACTAACCTGCTGAGTGGGAAATTCCTGGGTTTGGGTCAGTTTTACAAACTGCCAGATTCCAGTCTCCTTTGAAATGCGGTGGATAGAGATAGGAGAGAAGAATTAAATGTGGCACCTTTCTAAAATTCAGGCCAAGAATTACTTTTTTAATGTTCTCTCTTCTCTCCCTATTCACTCACTCACTCACTCACTCCATTTTCTGCTATTACTCACTCCCTGTTCTCCTCCTCACTCCCCCACTTTCTGTCCATGGGTATGCACTTAAACACAATATTATATCGTGCCAGCAGTAATGTAAGCAGTATTAAAGGTATGTTATATAGTCAAAATTACAAATAATGTTCATCTCCCATTCCTATAGCTAGCCCATAAGAAACAGCCATGGCTCCCAATATTTCTCAAGAACTCAGTGGGATGAATTTTACAGGAAAGTATTCCTCATGCCCACTCCCCTCACACACCTGCAGATGAAAAGTCAAACAGCACCTCACCAATTTTAAGGTCTACCCGCAACAATAATACATTGGGGGCTGCCTTAGCAAAGTGAAATGGGATATCTGTCCCTCCAGGACAAAATGTCCTGTCCTCAACAACTGAGTAGTTTGTGCTAGAAGATAGTAATGGCCGTTGCTGGGACTATAAGGAATCTAGTGAAAATGGAAGACGGATGCCGGACTACAAGGACCAGGGATTTTGGCCAGGGAGGAATCAGGGATACTAGTGAGGGAGGGGGACGGAGATTGAGTTTTTGAGGTCAAGGGGAGAGGCATAAAGAAGGGTTGGGTGGGTAACCATCTTGGGGAAGAGGTGCCCCTGATGAGCATGGGGACTCCTTCCTTCCCGCTTTTTACCCTAAGTTGCCATCTTCTTTTTTACATTCCTCCACCTAGTGTACCATGATGCTGGAGGCAGCATGATGTCCTTAACTGGCCTTTAATTGGCAATTTGAGGGCCTCAATGGACCTTAAGATGGCTGGGCCTCTTGACGCCTTACCTGAATCTCCAACCACCCCCGCCATCATGTTCCACCACCCCACCCCACACCTTCCTGGATTTCACACCATTCTACATAGAAACTCAGAGCAGGAGTAGGCCATTTGGCTCTTTGAACCTACTCCATCGTTCAATATGATCATGGCTGTTCTGATTGTGCCTCAGTTGGCACTTTCTTCTCTATGGTAACCTTTGACTCCTTTGTTCGTCAAAAATCGATCTAGCTCTGCCTTTAAAATATTCAATGAGCCAGCCTTGATGGATCTTTGGAGAAGAACATTGCAGATTCATGACCATCTAAGAGAAAAAACCCTCCTCATCTCCATCTTTAATGATAATCCCTTTATTTTTAAACCATATCCCCTAGTTCTCGTCTCTCCCATAAGAGGAAATAGCCTCTTAACATTCATTCTTTCAAGTACCATCAGGATCTTATATGTTTCAATAAGTTCACCTTTCATTCTTCAAAACTCCAATGGACACAGGCCCCAAAATTGGCCCAAATCTAAGCACAAACCCATTATGCTATCAGGGCAGCATGGTAGCACAGCGGGTAGCACTGTTGCTTCACAGCTCCAGGATTCCAGGTTCGATTCCCAGCTTGGGTCACTGTCTGTGTGGAGTCTGCACGTTCTCCTGGTGTCTGTGTGGATTTCCTCCGGGTGATCCGGTTTCCTCCCACAAGTCCCGAAAGACGTGCTGTTAGGTAATTTTGAAATTCTGAATTCTCCCTCTGTGTATCTGAGTAGCGGCCGGAGGGTGGCGACTAGGGGCTTTTCACAGTAATTTAATTGCAGTGTGAATGTAAGCCTACTTGTGACAATAAAGATTATTATATTGTATTATTATGATAGGATGTGTACAACATCCTGGAAGGTCTGATGGTGAGTGGGGAGCAGATTGATAATTACAATCAGGCAGGAAAATGTCTTTGTCATCCAATTTATTGTACGGTTTGGACCCTAACAGTCTGTCATGGAGCCATCAATCAGAGAGATCCTCAACCCAATTGTAATGTTGCTCATGAAACCACAGGCTGCTAATTGGGTTCCAATCTTTTAAAGGTTCCCTTTTCTTTCTTTATATGTTGGAGGGTAGAGAGAGCTATTATGTGCAGGGTTCCACAGCCCTTATAGCTGTACAGTCAGTTCCCAAACAATTGGACATGCTGAAAGCTAAACTAGTCCAAGTATGATAATTCTCAGGAAAACCACCTGCAATTGGTAAAGTTGAAAGAATATAACAGAACAAGAAGTGATGTGAGAAGGGAGTTCACGCTTTTACAGGAGCTCAGCAAGCTCCAAAACATTAAAGTGTGGGGTCTTGTTCAACTGAATGATAGGAGTTGGGTTTTGAACTGCCCAATCATATTAATTCACAGTTAAAATTGGTACAAGATGGAAGAAGGACTGCCAGTATTTTCAATTGACATTGTAAGTAGACTGCCCCATCTATTCTGGTGCTACTTATTTGACAATGACCATGAGTAAATCGCTTCACTGGCTCCAGATGGCACAGAAGTAGTAACAGGTCGATGCCATTTGATGCAAGAATAGCAGCAGCCAACTACACCAGAGGTATGACTCTTTTCACCTAACTCATACAGCCGGAATGGCACTTTGACAGCCTTTAAGTTTGGTTTGTGTGCTGGACAGCCCAATGACCTACCCAAGGACATTATTTCTTGTTTGTACATTTGTTGAACCAGCCACTAGGTTTAATCTGTGCTATTTTTGCTCTGAACAACCATTTCAAATGCTAAAATGTACAACCCTTTTAAAGACAAGCGGTTACATGGCTCTGATGTTAGCATGGTCAAATTAATACCCCCAATCACTCCATCTTCCCATCACAATCCTTCCCAGTAAAGTTTCCTGCCTTAGGTCTAGTCTAGTCTGAGACAATGCCTGCTTATACAATCAGGGATAATTGTGGGAAATCCCATAAGATTGGCGCCAAAAAGCTTGCTGCTCTTTTACATCATAGGTCCTTTTAAACCAGTCAATATTCTACACGATGAAGAAATTGGGGGCATAATTGTGTGAATGTCTACCTACAAAACTGCATGAAAGAGTTTAATAATGAATTTATTTGATTTGAAATACTTTGGGATATAATGAGAAGCATAATACTGTAAATGTATATGAGATCAAACAATATATTGCACAATGTTCAGCTCAATTTTTATCAGATGCTAAAGCAGTCTGTGTCCATATGGATTCAGACCTGTACAATATTCAGGTTTGTGTTGATAATTGGAAAGTTCTACTCCCATGACACAAGTGCCAGACAATAATCATCACCAACAAGAAAAAGTCTAACTATCACCTCTTGATATTCAATGACACTTTGATTGCTGAGTCCGCCATCATCATTCTGGGGTTACCATTCCAAGCCTTATAAATAGTGTGGCTGCAAGAGCAGGTTAGAAGTTGAAAATTCTGCAGAGGGTAACACACCTCCTGAATCCCCAAAGCCATCCCAAAATCCACAAGGGATAAGTCAGTAATGTTATGGAATATTTTCCTGAATGAATGCAACTCCAACAACACTCAAGAAGCTCATCACCATCCAGGACAAAACAGCACTCTTGATTGACATCCTATCCTTCACCTTAAATATTCACTCTCTCCACCACTGACACACAGTGGCAGCAATATGTACCATATACAAGATGCCGGTCACCAATTCTCCTTTGACAAACCTGCAACCTCTACCACCCAGAAGTACAAGGGCAGTGGATGCATGGGAACACCACCACCTGCATGGGAACACCACTACTGCAAGTTCACCGCCAAGCCATACACCATCCTAACTTGGAAATATATCACTGTTCCTTCACTATTGCTGTGTCAAAATTCTGAACCTCCCTTCGTAATAGAACTGTGGGTGTACCTACATCTCATAGATTGCAGCAGTTGAAGAATGTGGCCCCTCATCACCTTCGCAAGGGCAATTAGAGATGAGCAATAAATGCTGGCCTAGCCAGCAATGTTCACATTCTGTTTATGAAACAACAGACAAAACAATTAGAACAAAGCAATAGAGATAACATTATTAACTTGTCCAGGTATGAACTAATCCACAGACTTAGTCGCTTTTTTTCCCAGTTGCCAATTATGCTAATTTCCAGAAGCATTAATAGAAAGTTACAGTTACATATTTATAAATATTTGTTACAAATTCTGACAGAGGATTTCACATGAGGAGGCAATCAGTAATCCATAAACATGCAGTCAAGTGAAAACACCTTGAAAACACCTTGAATTTCAGACTATCATAGAGCCTACAGTGCAGAAGGAGGCCATTCGGCACATCAAATCTGCACTGACCCACTTAAACCCTCGCTGCCACCCTATCCCCATTGATGTGTTGGGTGTTCTGGATCACATACAGGTCACCAACACTTGAAGTAGTGCAACACTAAAATGAAATGGAAAATGAAAATTGCTTATTGTCACAAGTAGGCTTCAAATGAAGTTACTGTGAAAAGCCCCTAGTCGCCACATTCCGGCGCCTGTTCGGGAAGGCTGTTATGGGAATTGAACCGTGCTGCTGGCCTGCCTTGGTCTGCTTTCAAAGCCAGCGATTTAGCCCTGTGCTAAACAGCCCCTATATTATATAATTTAAAGGTTATATTATTTAAAGGTTAACTATTTAAACATACTTGAACTGTGGGTAAATACGATACCAGCTTTAACTAAAGACCTTTGCCTTGTCCTAACCAGTTGATGCACTCAACACATGGTGAATGTCTGTGTTGCAGGCTGTGAGCTCTGTCCTCCTAGCTAGCTGCTACTCGAATGAGCGGGAACTCTGATGTCCCCTGTCTTTATAGTGCGTGTGCTCTCACTGGTGATTGGCTGCGGTGTTGTGTATGTTGATTGGTCCCACTGTGTGTCCATCAGTGTGTGTCTGCACCATGATATACTGGTGTATATTATGACACCCGTAACCCCAATAACCCCTCCAACGTTTTTGGACACTAAGGGTAATTTATCATGGCCAATCCACCTAACATGCACGTCTTTGGACTGTGGGAGGAAACCGGAGCACCCGGAGGAAACCCATGCAGACACGGGGAGAACGTGCAGACTCTGCACAGACAGTGACCCAGCGGGGAATCAAACCTGGGACCCTGGCGCTGTGAAACCACAGTGCTAGCCACTTGTGCTACCAGGCTGCCGTAGGAGGAAGAGACTGTATTAATCGAAGGAGGGCATAAAGGTAGGTGGTTTTTGCACTTCAAGAATTCACAAGCTGCCCTAAGAAGAAGGTTTTTCATTAGCAATGATATGTTAGCAACTACTGTTAGGATCTATTGCTCCTTATTGCTGAGTTTTCAATCACAGCCCTGTTGTTGAAGAGTAATGCCAAGCAGAGGCCAGGTGCTTCTTGAAGGAAAGGAAAATTGGATGGCATTGCTGCAGGTGTTCTTGTGCCCTTCCTCATGGCTCCTTCACAGTGGTGGAGGCCAGAAACCCTCATTGCAATCTTGGCCTAAATTTATGTGCCAACTAGGGTGTGAAATTGGAAGAATCTACAAGAGAGGAGTGGGTGGACACCTATTGGCCTGGAATTCCAGTGTTAATGCTGAATTAGTTCATTGGCAGTATCTATTTCTGACTGCGAAAATCATTCCAGAGTAAGGGAAAGTTCTCTCATTTCACTAACCCCGGCGTGCCCCTTTCGATGTCTACTTGTTTGGATGGCTGCAAAATGAAGTAGAGGCTGCCTTTGTCACATTCCATAATGTGGGATCAGCCCAGCAGTACACTATTTACGGGGGCTTAGAAAAATCAAAGCAGAAATATAGTTTGCCAGTAGTGCAGGCCTGAATGCCACTTGTGTCCCTTGGACAGAGTTAAAATGCACTCAAGGGACCTTTAATATGTCTACCTTATATGCCTTCATTCTTCATTGGTCTAGCATAATTCATTTCGCAATTTATGCTTTATTAACAAATAGCATCAAATATAATTAACAAAGAGAAAGCATTGCATAACATTGAACCCATCATGTAGCAGTTTCCTTCATTCCTAGATAAAAGACAACAAAGGGCTTGATTTGAAACTAATTAAAATGCAGTTGAAATTAGAATTTTCAATGAGGTTTCAGAAGCATTACCATTCCTTTGTTATTTTAATGAACCCTCGAACCTGACTTCGCATTATACGGTCTTTTTGTGCTGATGATGATAACTGCATCCTTGAAAGTTTGAAGATACCTCAATAGCTGAACAACAAGAAATATTTACATGATACCCTTAACAAGGTTAAATGAAGTGGCTAAAGGCATGTCACAGGAACATTACGTTACGACACCCTGGGCTCCTGTGTGGTCAATTCCAGCCCACTTGACCCAGAGTCACAACACAATTGAATTGACTAATAATTCTTAGAAAAATACCCAAGGTCTTTGGCACAAGCCTTTGGCCCAAGCGATCGAAAACAAGCTGGATGAGCTTAATGCTAGACTTACCTCTCTGAAGGAAGTAAGAGACTGCTGTGTGGTCTGTTTCGTGGAGATATGGCTCACTGCTGCCTCATCGGACTACGGCAAACAAACTGACGGCTTCTCAATACATTGGATGGACCGCATGGCGTCAGCAGGCAAAGCGAAGGGTGCCTCCTCATCAACTCCTCCTGCGCTCAGACATGGCAATCCTGGCAAACTACTGCTCCCCAGACGTGGAATATCTGACTATGAGGTGCCGCCCATACTACCTTCCATGGGAGTTCACTTCTGAAATCATCACGCAGTCTACATCCCACCCCAGGTGGAAGTGAAGAAGGCGCTTGATGAATTGTACACCGCTAGAAATAACAGTGAAACAGAACACCCGGATCGGGATTTGTTCATCGCGGCCGGGGACTTCAACCAGGCAAACCTCAAGAGTGTACTGCCAAAATTCCAGCAACACATCTCCTGTCCCACCAGGTGCGCCAACGTCCTTGACAATTGCTGCACAAACATTAAGAGTGCCCACCGATCCATCTCCCAACTGCACTTTGGAAAATCAGATCATAAGACAGTGCTCCTTCTCCCGGTGTACAAGTAGAAACTTATGTGAGAGAATTTGTTAAGAAGGTTGTGCAGTGCTGGTCCGAGGCAACAGAAGAGCTCCTACAAGATTGCTTGGAGTCAGTGGGCTGATCCATATTCAGGAACTCAGCGGCTAACCTAAACGATAATGGCACCACTGTCACAGACTTCTTCAGCAAGTATGTAGAAGATTGCGTGCCAGCAAAGGTATTACATACGTTCCCCTACTGGAAACCATGGTTTTTATACAGGAGATTCACTCCCTACTGAAGGCCAGCTTTGAGGCCTTGAAGACAGGCAACCCTGACTTATACAAGAAGTCCAGGATCAACCTCCAAAAAGCCATCAAGGATGCCAAGAGACGGGGCGGCACGATGGTGCAGTGGTTAGCATTGCTGCCTCCCAGGTTCGATCCCGGCTCTGGGTCACTGTCCGTGTGGAGTTTGTTCACTCTCCCCATGTTTGCGTGGGTTTCGCCCGCACAATCCAAAGATGTGCAGGGTAGGTGGATTGACCACGCTAAATTGCCCCTTAATTGGAAAAAATTAATTGGGTACTCTAAATTTTTTTTAAAAAAAAGGATGCCAATTGTCAATACCAAACTAAGCTCGAGTCACAGACTAATGACTGTTGTGTTCTTTTTATTGTTTTTCAGGATGGTGAAAGTTGTAGTGTTGACAAAGAACAGCAAGCAGTGTTCAACAAACAAAGCTAATCTATTACACTACATTTAATTAGATTTGAACATTTACTAAGTCATTAGATAAGTAAAGAATACTCTACAGTTCTACAATACTAAACTATGCTATCAGCTAAACTATCTCACATCTACTCAGTCTGACTTCCTTCCACTCTCTCCTGCGTCTCCCGTCTCGCTCCCTTGTCTCTCTCCCAGGAGTCAAGGAGGCATGTGATATTTATATGGTTGCTCTATAGCACCATCTAGTGACTAGAGTAGTAACATTACATTAATCCTTTATGTTCCTTACAATATCCACATATTGTGACAATGACATGGATTCTCGTTGGTTGTGGCAAGGCTTAAACAACATAACAGGCTACAAAGCAAAGTTGAGTACAATCTCCGGCAGCAGTGCACCCCTCCTCGATGAACTCAGTGCATTCTGTGCTTGTTTCGAGCAGGAAACCATCAAAGCATTGTCAACTGCCCTAGCAGTCTAGGACACACCCATACCTACCATCACAGCTTCTGAAGTCAGGTCGGCCATCTTGAAAGTGAACCCTTGGAAAGCAATGGCTGGTTTAGCACAGGGCTAAATCGCTGGCTTTGAAAGCAGACCAAGGCAGGCCAGCAGCACAGTTCAATTCCCGTACCAGCCTCCCCAACAGGAGCCGGAATGTGGCGACTAGGGGCTTTTCAGAGTAACTTCATTTGAAGCCTACTTGTGACAATAAGCGATTTTCATTTCATTTCATTCAATGGGTCCTGACAGAGTCCCTGGCCGTGCACTCCGATTCTGCGCGGACCAATTGGTGAGTCTGTTCGCGGACATCTTCAACCTCTCCCTATTCTGTTCCAAGGTTCCGATCTGCTTCAAGAAGACCACCATCATACTGGTGCCAAAGAAGAACCAGGCAACATGCCTCAACGACTACCATCTGATGGCCTTGACATCTATCATTATGAACTGCTGTGAGAGACACAACAACTCCACACTCTCAGAATGCCTTTTTGCTGATGACACGACCGTAGTGGGTCGGATCCCGAACAATGATGATTCAGAGTACAGGAGGGAGATAGAGAACCTCGTGGCCTGGTGTAACAACAACAGTCTCTCCCTTAACATCAGCAAAACTAAGGAGCTGGTCATTGACTTAAGGAAGCGAAGTATCATACACACCCCTGTCTGCAATGATGCCGAGGTGGAGATGGTTGACAGCTTCAAATTCCTAGGTGTACACATCACCAACAATCTGTCCTGATCCACCCACGTCGCCTTTACAACCAAGAAAGCACAACAGCACCTGTGCAGTCTCAGGAATCTAAGGAGGTTTGGCATGTCCACACTGACTCTTACCAACTTTTATCGATGCACCATAGAAAGCATCACAGCCTGGTATGGCAACTGCTCAGTCCAAGACGAGAAGAAATTACAGAGAGTCGTGAACACAGCCCAGTCCATCCATCTCCCATCCATTGACTCTGTCTACACCTCCCGCTGCCTTGGGGAAGTGGGCAGCATAATCAAACATCCCTCCCATCTGGGTTATTCTCTCTTCCAACCTCTTCCATCGGGCAAGAGATACAAAAGTCTGAGAACATGCACTGACAAGTTCAAAAACAGCTTCTTCCCCACTTTTACCAGGCTTCTGAATGACCCTCTTCTGAACTGAACTAATCCTTTACCCATCTTCTCTGCTGAGTAGTACTGCACTCCGTATGCTCACCTGGAGCGAAATTCTCCATCCCGCCCCGCCACATTTCTGCGCCGACCGGCCGGCGGGAGTCTCCGGAACACCGGCCGGTCAATGGGGTTTCCCATTGTGGGGCAGCCCCACGCCGTCGGGAAACCCCCGGGCGCCGGCAAAACGGAGACTCCCGCCGGCGGAGAATGACGCCACAGGAACTGTCCTACCAGCGGCGGGCAGCGGAGAATCCAGCCCATGGTTTGTATTTTAAAGGATTCTCCGCAATCGGCGCGATGTCTGCCGACCGGCGCCAAAAATGGCACAAATCAGTCCGGCATCGCGCCGCCCCAAAGGTGCGGAATTCTCCGCATCTTGAGGGGCCGAGCCCTCACCTTGAGGGGCTAGGCCCGCGCCTGACTGATTTCCACCCCGCCAGCTGGCGGGAAAGGCCTTTGGTGCCCCGCCAGCTGGCGCGGAAATGACTTTGCCGTGCGGCGAATGCGCGGGAGCGTCAGCGGCCGCTCACGGCATCCCCGCGCATGCGCAGTGGAGGGGGTCTCTTCCGCCTCCACCATACTGGAGACCATGGCGAAGGCGGAAGGAAAAGAGTGCCCCCACGGCACAGGCCCGCCCGCTGAACGGTGGGCGCCGATCGCAGGCCAGGCCACCGTGGGGGCACCCCCCGGGGCCAGATCGCCCCCCGCCCCCCCCAGGACCCGGGAGCCCACCCGCGCCGCCTTATCCCGCCGGTAAGAGAAGTGGTTTGATTCTCGCCGGTGGGACAGGCATTCCAGCAGCAGGACTTCGGCGCATTGCGGGCCGGAGAATCGCCGTGGGGTTTTACAGCACAGCATAATCGGCGCGATAGCCGGAACCCGGCGCCACAAACGGTATGAATCTTTCCGGCTTTGGGCCCCCGAAACGTCACAAATTCTCCGGCCCGGAATGGGCTAGCAATGGTGTGGCGCCATTCGCGCCGACGTCACCAGTCACGGACGTGCGGCGTCATTGTTGGAAGCTGCCAACTGGCCAGGCGGACAACCTCCCCAAACTCACCCCTCCCCGGCACTTGCCCTCTCCTCCCCGGCACTCGCCTTCTCCTCCCCGGCACTCGCCCACTCCTCCCCGGCACTCACCCACCCCGCACCGGCACTCGCCTTCTCCTCCCCGGCACTTGCCCACTCCTCCCCGGCACTCGCCCGCCCCTCCCCGGCACTCGTTCGCCCCTCCACGGCACTCACCGCCCCTCCCCGGCACTCCCCCACCCTCATCGGCACTGCCCCGCCCCTCCCTGGCACTCGAGTCCCCCTTCCTCCCCGGCACTCCCCCACCCTCTCCGGCACTGCCCCCCCTCCCCGGCACTCGACCCCCCCCCTCCCCGGCACTCACCCTCTCCTCCCCGGCACTCGCCCCCCCCCCCTCCCCGGAACTCGCTCCCCCCTCCTCCCCGGCACTCGCCCTCTCCTCCCCGGCACTCGCTCCCTCCCCCCGGCACACCCCCCTCCTCCCGCTCCACCCCCACCTCCACCTCCCACTCCACACACGCCGCCCCCACTCCACACACGCCCACCCAACTCCACACACACACCCACTCCACCCCCCCACTCCACACCCCCCCCACTCCCCACCTCCCCACTCCACAACCCTCCCCACTCCACACACACACACCCACTCCACACACACACACCCACTCCACACACACACACCCTCCTCCCCACCAACTACGGCCGCGCCATCACGTCTCCTGCGGCCACCCCATGCCGAGACCTACCTCCGCGCTGGCCGGCGTCAACCATCACAACTGGTTGACGCCGTTAAATAGGTGGTTTAATTTATGCCGACGTGACCTGTGGTCACGTCGGCGGGACTTCGGCCCATCCGGCCGGGAGAATTCAGGCGGCCCCAGGGCTCATAGCGCCGCACCAGTCCTCGCCATTCTCCGAGGCGGGCTGCGTGATTCACGTTAGCGTGATTTTTGGGGGGCCGGAGAATTCGGCAGCCAACGGGGGCGGGATTCACGCCGACCCCCGGTGATTTCCGACTCGGCGGGGCGGGGGGTTCCTGCGTAATGGAGTGGTGGGAAACACTTCGGCGTCGGGCCACCCCAAAGGTACGGAAGTCTCCGCACCTTTAGGGGCCAAACCCTCACCTTGAGGGGCGAGGCCCGCGCCGGAGTGGTTTGCGCTCCGCCGGCTGGCGGGAAAGGCCTTTGGCGCCACGCCAGCCGGGGCCGAAAGGTCTTCGCCGGGCGACGCATGCGCGGGAGCGTCAGCGGCTGTTGACGTCATCCCCGCGCATGCGCAGGGGAGGGGGTCTCTTCTGCCTCTGCCATAGTGAAGACCATGGCGAAGGCAGAAGAAAAAGAGTGCCCCCCCATGGCACAGGCCCGCCCGCGGATCGGTGGGTTCCGATCGCAGGCCAGGACACCGTGGGGGCACCCCTCGGGGCCAGATCGCCCCGCGCACTGCCCAGGACCCTGGAGCCCGCCCGCGCCGCCTTGTCCCACCGTTCAAAAGGTGGTTTAATCCACGCTGGCGGAGACTTCAGGAAACGGCGAGGGCGGGATTCACGTCAGCCCCCGGCGATTTTCCGACCCGGCGTGGGGTCGGAGAATCCCGCCCGTGGTTTGTCTTTAAGTAGATCTTCCTTCAAAGTAAGTGTTCAGACACAGGTCTCTGTTTGCAGCCTGTCATGGTTTTCACTGTAAACTCATTCAGGTCTCTGCAGTTTTAGAAAGACAGCACTCACAGCCTTTCTGGAGAGAGAGAGAGAGAGAGAGTTGAAGAAGAAGCGCAGGTCCTTCCCCTGAGTGTCTAGGATTCAAACTGAGCTCCTTGGGACTCTAAAAATCATCCTGGGCGAGTAGGGCCAATCATCACCTGTTACCGGGCAGAATATGACTACTGGCCAATTTGTTTCATAAGTGTAAGGAAGGATCCTTATACTTATAAAACAAAGTCTAACACCAAGCGATGTGTTTTTCGGCGACAGAGGTGGCCTGCCATTGGCTCATGGCAGGATCTTCCAGTCCTGCCACTGTCAACAAAGTTTCTTGTTGTTCGTACCCTCTGCCGGTGGGGAACCCGTGTTGAGGTGTAGCTGTCGGCAGGACCGGGCGATCATGCTGGCAGGAATGGTCTGAAAATCACACCCATCAATTCAGATGATGGAAAGCTTAGTCAAAGAAGTAGATTTTAAGGAGTGTCTAAAAGGAGGAAAGTGAGGAACAGAGACGGAGGGAATTCCAGAGTTTGGAGCCGAGGAAACTGAAGGTGGGTCACCAATGGTGGAGCAATTAAAACTTACAGAAAAAAGGAAAACAGCCTGTTCTATTTATTCCTCAATTTTAAAAAATAATAATGAAGAAAATTGCTGTTGTGAGGACTAATTAAGTGAAATAGCTGAATGTTCAACAGCACGTTAACCAACACTTTGGTCAGCAATTAAAATGTTCTGTTACATATGGAATCATACCCTATATGTAAGGCAGCAATTACATTAGAAATTACATTAATTCAATGTTGTGGAAATGAAGCCTGGGTCAGTACTTAAATGGATAAAAAACAGTGAAGTTGAATGTAACAAAACAAAGCAGAATTCTATCAAATTGTAATCCCAGCTCCTAAAAATAGATGACAGTCCAGGAACGCAAATTAGTATTTTTCACCAGAGAATGAATGCAACTTGTCACTGTATGTACAAATGTATGAATTTCTTATGATGTACATTTCCAAATTAGTTTCTATTTATTAATACTTGATTTACATTTAAATCCAAAAAGAAAATAACCGCCGCTCAACGGGATATCTCCTGTTCATGAAGATGTCTATTTACATCACAGCGAAGCTCCACGAATCAAAAAGTAATGAAATAAAATAGTGCATGTCCTCCAAGCACTCCCACCGAATCATTTTCCCCCCCCTTACCTACGACCTTTATCTGCTTCATGAACAGTGAACTAAATTCTCAAAAAAAGTTTGAAAGGAAGGAATTGTGAAAGAATCCCTGTGGATGTGTATAAAGGAAAAACTAAAGGGGCTGATGGTAAAATCGTAATTAACTTGCAATCTGGGGAAAAACTATTGGGGGAACAAATTGACATTGCATGAGCAGGAGTCGAAGTTCAAGGGGAGACTCAGTCTGCCAGAATATGCCATTAGAATTGTTTTAACAGATCCATTCCAGAGGAGCCTGATGTTGTCATAATTATACACCAGTATATCATGGTGCAGACACACACTAATGGACACACAGTGGGACCAATCAACACACACAACACAGCAGCCAATCACCAGTGAGAACACACGCACTATAAAGACAGGGGGCATCAGAGTTCCCGCTGATTCGAGTTGCAGCTAGCTAGGAGGACAGAGCTCACAGCCTGCAACACAGACATTCACCATGTGCTGAGTGCATCGACTGGTTAGGACAAGGCAAAGGTCTTTAGTTAAAGCTAGCATCGTTTTAACCCATAGTCTGAGTATGTTTAAACAGTTAATGATGCAATAAAATAGTGTTGCACTATTTCAAGTGTTGGTGACCTGTATGTGATCCAGAACACCCAACACATCATGATACCAGGCGTGGTGGGATATTAGCACTTCTTAGACCTACCTGCAAGTGATCTGCCTTCCGCCAGCATTCCGTCATCCTGCAACATGGACAACATCAGCCCGCCGCCGCCGCTCCGCACCGCCGGCAACCCAGGGGCCAACTGGAAGATTTTCAAACAACGCTTCCAGCTCTTCCTCGAAGCCATGGACAGGGAGGGTGCCTTGGACACCAGAAAGATTGCTCTTCTCCTCTCCACGGCCGGGGACCATGCCATCCACATTTTCAACTCTCTCACCTTTGCGGATGATGAAGATGAAATGAAGTTCAAGACGGTCCTCCTCAAGTTTGACACTCACTGCAGCGTAGAGGTGAATGAAAGTTTCGAGTGCTGCGTGTTCCAACAGCGTTTGCTTTTGCTTCTATCCTTTTGCTTCTATATCTTAGGCACAGATGTAACTTTTCATGCACACCATGAATGTGATGGGAAATTTGCATGCCTGAAACAAAACACAGACCATAATGAAAATTGATCTATGTGTGGGAGGCTTAATGCAGTTTTTTTTTCACTTCTCTTATATACTCACTACTCAATTTCACCAATTTAAACCAGTATTCTGGGTCTTATGAAGTAGCAATAAACAGGAATAGAGAAAAATCAATGAATGCAGTCCTTAGATGCAGATTGAATCTTTTTTTTGCATCATGTTACACATGTCAATTATTGGGCAACTCATAGGCGGCGGAGCAATACCACAGCGTATGTCAGTGCTCTGAGGGCAGGTAAAGGTAATAAACGATGAATTTGCCTTCTCACTCCCAGCAATCAATCAGGACTAAATTATCTGTTTGGATGAGTTGTTTTCTGCATTGAGTCTTGGGATGATGGCCCCAAATCTTCCAGCCTCCAGATCGTCAGAGACCGGATGTAAAACTCAAGATGAACACCAGGACCCTACGGAAATCCGGACATGTGAGTGTACATGGGATTCCCCAAGCGATTTAAAGTTCTGCTGGGAAATTACCCTGCTTCCCGGGACCCTGCGCAAATTTCTGTGACTCTGAGCTAGAGTCAAAGACTTTGGGAAGATCCACTGGACTGGGATAGTTACCGAGGAAATGTCATGCAACAGACCCCCACCCCACGAATGACCCCCCCCCCCCCCCCCACCCACCCACCCACCCAACCAATCGCTGGTCAGTTAAGGGCTGCCTCCAACCTAACATCAATTTTTAGGCTGGCAGGAGGATTGAACCTCCGTGGGAGAAGCCTGAAATATAAAGTCACATCTTAGGCGGGAAAGTGGGACGGGAACGCATCCACCAGAATCCCCCTTCTGCAGTCGGTGCAACATTTCAGGATCTAATCCTGGCCACCAAAAATAACTATGTGTCGGTTTCTTTATCCTCACTACACCAAGGCGTCCCTCATGTAGTTGCTCAAGAAGTTTATTATGCAAGCACGGAGGAATAATCACTTGGATTCCCCATAATAAAACTCCATTACGGACTTTCAACTCAAATCTTCTTGTGATGTAGAGCTTGAGGTCTGGATTTTTACGATGTACATCTGTCACGGTTCCTTTTTGGATCTTGTTCATAACCACTCCTCGTTCCTCTCCTGAAGGCATTATGTGCGAGATAACTGCAACAACCTCATAGGTTGATGCATCGCAAGCAAGTTGCAACTTCAGCTTGGCATTGTAGTGAACCAATAGCTCTGACTATTTTAACGCTTATTTTACCTCTTTATACAGACTTTCACATTCTTCTGTCCAATAACATACCTATTTGGCACATAAAGGGCAGGATTCTCCAACCCCCCGCCGGGTCAGAGAATTGCCGGGGGCTGGCGTGAATCCCGCCCCCGCCAGATGCCGGCGTGATTCCCGCCCCCGCCGGTTGCCAAATTCTCCGGCACCGGATATTCGGCGGGGGCGTGAATCGCGGCGCGCCGGTCGGCGGGCCCCCCCCCCCCCGCCGATTCTCCGGCCCACAATGGGCCGAAGTCCCGCCGCTGTAATGCCTGTCCCGCCGGCGAGAATCAAACCACCTCTCTTCCCAGCAGGACTAGGCGGCGCGGGCGGGCTCCGGGGTCCTGGGGGGGGGGGGGGGGGGGTGGGCGCGGGGTGATCTGGCCCACGATCGCGGCCCACCGATCTGGGCCTGTGCCATGGGGGCACTCATTCCCCTCCGCGTCGGCCACAGTATTCACCATGGCCGACACGGAAGAGACCCCCCCCTGCGCATGCGCGGGGATGACGTCATCAGCTGCTGACGCTCCTGCGCATGCACAGACTTCCGCCGGCCGGCTAAATCCTTTCGGCCCCGGCTGGCGTGGCGCCAAAGGCCTTTGCCGCTGGTCGGCGGTGCGCCAACCACTCAAGGTGAGGACTTGGCCCCTAAAGGTGCGGAGAAATCCGCACCTTTTGGGGCGGCCCGACGTCAGAGTGATTCACGCCACTCCATCCCGCCGGGACACCCCGCCTCGCCGGGCAGGGGAGAATCCCGGCCAAAGTGTGTAAATGCTTCAATCGCATTTCTAATTTTGGTATGGATTTACAGTAAAAGTTTATTCATCCCAGAAATGACCTCAGTCATGTCACATTTCGAGGATGTGGTGCTTCTAAGGTTTCTGTCATCATTTCTGGCTCCTTGTACAAACCCTCTTTATCGATGATGTTACTCAGGTAATTTATCGGTGCCTTGAAAAAGTCACACTTTTCCTTTTTCACTTGGGGATTATAGTTTTATAAATCTTTCAATGTAGATTTCAAGTCCTCCAAGTGATCTTGTTCACTTGAATCGGTGATGAGGATGTCACCTGTATAACATTGCACCCCATTTAGCCCACACAGAATTTGATCCATGGATCTCTGAAAAAGAGCAGGAACAGATGTTTTTCCAAATGGAAGTCTCCTGTAACGGAACAGACCTTTGTGCGTCATGATCGTGAATAGCAGCTGTGATTCTACAACCCATTCATTTGTAAATTTGCCTGTGATAGATCTATTCTACTGCATTTATAACCACCAGGAAGTCCAGCAAACAAGTCTTCAGTCAGTGGCAGGGGACAGAGACATGTGCACAATAGTGGGCTTATAGTTGTTTTAAAATCTCCACACATTCTTACTGAGCCATCACGTTTTAAAATGGGAATTATTGGCAGAGCCCACTCACTTGTAGTAACTGGTTCAATAACTCGTATTTGGACGAGTCTTTCTAATTCCTCTTTGACGTTTGGCCTGATGGCATATTGCACAGTTTTGGGAATACCCAGAAATGATGAGCACCCCTCACCCCGATCGTAGAGAAGGTGCACAGCATTCAGCAGGACCCTGCCCCTACGAGCCCAACGGAGCTTCGATAATTTTTAGGGTTAGTGAACTATTATGGCAAGCTCACCCTGTATCTCAAGTCAATGCTGGCCCCCGTGCAACTACTTTTGAAGAAAAAACAAGAGTGGGAGTGGAGCAAGCAAGTTCACCCTGAATCTCAAGTCAATGCTGGCCCCCGTGCAACTACCTTTGAAGAAAAAGCAAGAGTGGGAGTGGAGCAGGCTGCTGGAAACAGCTTTCAGATGAGTGAAGAAACAGCTTTCATCCTCTGGGTTGTTGACTCACTATGATCCCGCCTAGATCCTCATCATCACATGTGACACATTGTCGTACAGCATTGGGCCGTTCTCTCTCATAGGATGGCAGATGGCAGGGTGCGGCCGATTGCTTGCCGAATACAAGTATGCACATATACAAAAGGAGGGCCTGGTGGTGGTTTTCACCGTAAGAAATTTCACCAATGTGCGTACGGCTGCCATTTCACCATCATCACCCACCACAAACCATTGCTTGGTCTGTTCAAGGAAGACAGAGCCATCCCGCCTATCACTTCTGCAAGGATCCTGCAGTGGGCCCTTTTGTTGGCCAACTATGAGTATTCGTTCGAACATCGGCCAGACACTCAGATTGTGCATGCCAATGCTTTGAGCTGACTACGCTTGCCAACTAGCCCTCCATCTCCTCCCAGGGCGAATGAAGTTTTCGCCTCCCTTAACTTTATAGGCTCGTTGCTGGTCACTACATATCAGATCCATGAGTGCAAGAGCGTTGCCTTGATCGAGATCAACCACCCACGCAGTACCATGTGACTCAGACTTTGCAGACGGTGCCCTGTGGATCTCCGGGACCTTCATCTGCCTGACAAGGCCAGTTTCCTATCAAGTGCAAGCCCAGGGTCGAGTAATGCGAAAGCACTTGGATCACATTCGGTCCAGGTAATAAATTCTTCCTAAAAGTTCTTGTCCAGTCGAATCTGATGCCCAAATAGGCCAGAACAGAACCCTGAGGGGATCAAGACGCTGACATGAAAGAAGTTGTCAACACAGATTCGGATACGGAGACTCAACCATAGGCAGTCTCCGATTGGGAGTCAACAGTACAGCAGCCTTCAGCAGCAAACCCGCCTTGGCGTTCCAGTCGAAAGCGACATTCGCATTCCTGGTGTGCACCGCCCAGTCCTGCACCGCAGGGACACATTGCATTACCACATAGAAGCAAGTCCAGCACCCTCCACTTCCACAGTCATCGGAGGATTGTTCGGACTCATCGGCATTTGTAGTATTTCGTTTTAGTGTTTCAAAACTATACAATTCATCCCTAGATATATAACAAAATGTAACATTATGACAAAAATACATATTACCCAAAAATAAAATTGAGCATTTTGATTCCCTGTGGTTACGGTCATAATCGGGAGTTATTGTCCAGCAACAGTAATCGCTGCATAATTCAGGTCTAGTTTTGTTTTTGTATAATTGTCCTACACTATTAGAATAAATGGTGAGCAATTAATACAATTTGTTTCCTCTATAAAGTTCCATTCAAGTTGGTGAGTCTTTCTATCTTTCGTGGTCAGTCTTACAGTCAATGGTCTTTCAACCATGCAGAGGACACTGTAGCTTTCATGGGGAACAAACACTTCTTACATTATTTGGTTGCCTTGGGTTGCACATAAGGGGCGGGATACTCCAATAGTAGGCTATGGCCACACGCCCGCGAGAAAACGGGCGCGAATCACTCTGGACATTTTTGGGGGAAGTCCAGAGTGTTTTTCCATTTTGAAAGGGGCTAGCAGGGCCCCAGAGTAGTCCGCGCAGCTCGTGCTGCCGATACGGGGCCCTGCACTTCTGGCAGCCGGTCCGCGCATGTGCGTGGCGGCGCCACGCAAAATGGCAGACCCACACATGTCCCGGCCCCATAAATATAGCCCCCCCCCCCCCCCCAGATCGCGTGCGCCCGCCAATCGGTGGCCCCCTATCGCGAGCCTGGCCATCCTGGAGGGCCCCTCCCCATGACAGGTCCCTCCACCCCCACCAGGGTGACCACGGAGTGGGTCCGCAGCTGCCACTCCGAGCTCCTGCCAGGTAGAACAATGAGTGAACCACGCTGGCGGGAACTCAGCCAGTTGTCGGCGGAGAATCACCACGAGAGGCTCTTTCAATGGCCCCTGACCGGCGCCGTGTCGACTGCGTGCGCACGACTGGCTGCGATTCTCTGGTCCCTGGAGAATCGCGGGAAGGCATCGGACCCGATCGCGAGTCTGACGCCTCATTCTCCGCCCCCACACTGTGCGTGATTTTGGCGTGGAGGCTCGGGGAATCCAGCCCCTGACGTCTCACTATCAGGACCTATATAAATACTTTCCCCGCTCTTTGTGAACAGATATAGGAAAGATAGAGTGAAGAAGTTATTAGTTATCAAAGTATTGCATTATATAATTTCGTTAGTTATATCTACAATTGTTTATTTCTTTTACTAGTTGAATATCAAGTAAAAAGAACTCACAATGTTAATTTATATTACTCAATAAATTAGTTTATTTTTACAAGAAGACTACTGCTCATTTCAACAACACAGATGGTTCAAAAGAGTAATATATATATTACACAAAGTAATATAACAGTTCTCATGACTGAATTGAAGTATCTCAGGGTGCATCTTGATCTCTGGAGAAAATGTGAATATCATCGCACTTTTGGCAATTTCAAATATTTTGTAAGTCTCTTTCAGATATTTTATGAATAAAGTATATTTTTGCAAAACAAAACATATAACAGTATCATACTAATCTGGGGCGAAATTCTCCAGGAACGGCGTGATGTCCGCCGACTGGCGCCCAAAACGGCACAAATCTGACGGGTATCACGCCACCCCAAAGGTGCGGAATGCTCTGAATCTTTGGGGGCTGAGCCCCAACCTTGAGGGGCTAGGTCGGCGCCGGACGAATTTCCGCCTCGCCAGCTGGTGGGAAAGGCCTTTGGTGCCCTGCCAGCTGGCGCGGAAATGACATCTCCGGGCGGCGCATGCGCGGGAGCGTCAGCGGCCGTTGACGGCATTCCCGCGCATGCGCAGTGGAGGGAGTCTCTTCTGCCTCCACCATGGTGGAGACCGTCGCGGAGACGGAAGGGAAAGAGTGCCCCCACGGCACAGGCCCGCCCGCGGATCGATGGGCCCCGATCGCGGGCCAGGCCACCGTGGGGGCACCCCCCGGGGCCAGATCGCCCCGCACCCCCCCCAGGACCCCGGAGCCCGCCCGCGCCGCCTTGTCCCGCCGGTAAGGTAGGTGGTTTAATTTACGCCGGCGGGACAGGCATTTTAGCGGCGGGACTTCGGCCCATCCGGGCCGGAGCATCGCGGGGGGTGGCTCGCCAACCGACGCGTCGCGATTCCCGCCCCCGCCGAATATCTGGTGCCGGAGACTTCGGCAACCGGCGGGGGCGGGATTCACGCCAGCCCCCGGCGATTCACCGACCCGGCGGGGGGTCGGAGAATCTCGCCCCTGATGTTTGGCTGAGTTGTTTACACAACATTTTGCAACATGCTATTATTCTCTACTCTTATCTGCAAGTGTCTTATTCCTTACATTTTATCATAATGTCAGCCCATCTTCACTTAGCCTTCCATGTTTGATTGTGGCATTCCTGGCAACTAATGCTTCTTCTGGGTATAGTTTTAAAATTTCACCACCTTTTTAAAATAGTCAAATGCTAAAATGAAACATTCTGGGTTTTTTTTGACCATTTAGACCATGGTACAAGGCTTTTAATGAACTAGAAGTTTTCATCAGAATATCGACTGAATGTGTGATGATACAGAGTGAGATGTCCAATAAAATAACATTTTGATTAACATTTTTACACCTACTTAATTTAATGAAATTTTGCTCACCAATTTAACAAACTATCATAAAAGGAACTAACTCTGTAGTAATTACCTTGAAGATAACAATTAAATTACAAAATACATTAAGGAATTTATTCCATTATCTAGTGGCCTGAGCAGAGAGTGGTGCTTGTAGAAAATGCATCTTGAAAATTGAGGATGCCCTGCCACTGACCTGCCATCCATTAACTTAATGCTCAGTAACTCTCAGATTTGAATTACCTGAAGTTATATTTCTCATGAATTTCACTCCCCACATGAAGTAATGGACCATGGGATATCCTGTGTCTCACAAAATACGTTAAAAGTGTTGATTGCTTTAATGCTACTTCATGAGTGTTTACATTGAGCAAGCGATTTTGGCCTAATGGACTTTAAAACAATTTTAATAATAAAAGAAATTGAAATGTAAAATAACAATTATGACCAATGATTTTCTCTTGGAACTAATGTGATCATAAACATAAATCTGCTTATGAAGAACATATTTAAACTTTGCGACTTACTACTGCCGACTCCGGCACACTTTGCCACAGAGTAAAAGGAAGTATCAAAATGAGTAATATCTAGATAGATAAGTTAAGGGAATTATTGAATATTAGTTTGATTAATTATTGAATATGACAAAGTCACAAATGACTGGCTTTGTCATAATTACCCCTCTTCATCAAACTATCTTTAACTTTTGACACAGATAATTAGCCATTGTCGACAAGGGACCACAATTATCAGAAAGAGATAATTGGGTATCTAGCTTGAAGAGCACCACTCCACATCAAGCATGGGACAGGAAAACCTCCATGAACTATCATAGCTAGTACAGGGATTAAAACCACGCTATGATATCATTCTATAATAATAACAATAATGATAATCTTTATTATTGTCACAATAATAATAACTGCTTATTGTCACAAGTAGGCTTCAATGAAGTTACTGTGAAAAGCCCTTAGGCGCCACATTCCGGCGCCTGTTCGGGGAGGCTGGTACGGGAATTGAACCCGCGCTGCTGGCCTTGTTCTGCATTACAAGCCAGCTGTTTAACCTGCCAAGGTTATCTCAGGCAATGGCATTTGGAGATCAGCAGGCCACGTCAACATGAGCTGCGGATCCTGGAGATACACCTAAAAATAGCAGGAGGGTGAGGAAGACTAAGAAATGATGGGCACCAAGTGAACATGGGTGAACCTGGGCACTATTACAGAAAAGACACCACTGTAATAACTAACTTGCAGTAAAAATAAGGAGCCTCCATGCTGTCAGTCATGGTGTCATGCTCTGCAAAGCCCCCTTGCAAACTTGGTGCTTCTCTCCCCTGTGCAGTGTGAGAATAACAGCGCAATGTCTCTCCCATCTCCCACACTGGCAACACAGTAATGCCGCACCACTTCTGGCATGGGCCCCCCAGTCCAACCCACCCCTCAAACTCCCCTCCTTGGAAGGTCCTCCCCTGCACCCCCCCACCCCTCCCACCAACTCTCAAGCTTCTCATGTATGCCAGCATTCTATAGTTATCAGGATGTCTTCAGCTGGAAACGTGTGAGAGTCTGTCCACCTCATCAATAGGTGGCGAAACACACCTGACCTCGGAGGAGGCAGTAGCAGTTGAGGTGTGTTATTCAGCCTCCATGGGCCCCTCACTCAGCCTGTTCAGTGGCAGGTCATGTTCAGCTCTTTGTCAGACAAGTCAGACATTTTGCAGAGCTTAAGATGAGCATCACTCTGTCCTCACTGCAAGTCATCATCATTCTCATGCAGCATCCAGTCAGTCACCTTAGTACCCTGCCCAGGCACCACAGTAGTGAGAACAAGTATGACCCCATGTTGGGAGAGGTCTTCACACCATAGTCCTAGTCATAATCAAACCGGTAGTCAATGAGCACATCACTAGCCCTGCACCCCATGTAAGTTCTGGTTGAGGTTCTTCCTCCTCCTCCTCCTCCTCTGTGGGTTCCCCATCACCGCCCTCCTGGACATCCTCCTCATCCAAGGAGATGTGCAGCTCCTCCATCTCCTCCTGGTTCAGTTGCTCAACCCACTGCAGTGCAAGGTTCTGCAGAGCACAGCAGACCACCGTGATATGGAACACCCTCTGGGGCTGTATTTGTGGACACCCCCCAATTGGTCCAGGCGGCGGAGCCCAATCTTGAACAGTCCAATCACCTGCTCGACCAGTGCACACATTGACGTGGGAGCTTGTTGTAGTGAGTCTCAGCGGGTGTTTGTGCCCTCAACACTGGTGTCATTAACCACCTCCTGAGTGGGTACCCTTTGTCCCTGAGGAGCCACTCCTTCAGCCGCTGCTGCTCTCTCAAAAACGGCAGACATCTGCAAGCGCCCCAAAATGTAACTGTGTTGGATGCTCCCCGGGAAATGGGCGCACAGCTACATATTGTGCATTGCGTAGTCACAGATAAGCTGGACATTAAGGGCGTAGAATCCCTTGCAGTTCAAAAATAGTGCCCAATGTCGCAATGGGGAAGGCAGAGAAAGTGGGTGCAGTCAATGAAACCCTGCAGCTGGGTCATGCCTGCTATGTGAGCGAAGCCCATGGCCCTGGCATCCTGGCTTGTCTGGTCCCAGTCCAAATTGATGTACACTTAGGTCCTTACAAACAGTGCATTTATGAATTCCCTTGTGTACTTGTACGCTGCTGACTGGGAGATACCACACAGGTCACCCGAGTTGTGGACATAGAGTTCAGAGTAACAGGAACATTTCAGGGCCACAGGCAACGGGTGACCTCCCAATCCTGGGAATGTTTGTCGCTCTGGTGTCTTGACCAATTGCCCTGATCTTGTTCTGACCTCTTTCTGAGGTTCCAGATATTCTGCCCTCGCTCTTCTTTCAAAATGACTGTCCTTCTCCAGAGGTTGTTGGAGAGCTTTGTCTTGTTCCTTCTTCATTATCTTCATCTTCACCTGAATAGCCAGCCTGAGTTTTTATTGGCTTTTTTCCCAAGCAACTGGTTCTCCTTATGATACCCAGGTCAGCCTCAAGCCTGTAAAATCTTGATTGTGGAGTTCTTTCTATTATTGTGCTTCCTTTTGTTGCTGTTCGATCTGTAGTATCCTGTAAGATTGGAGACCACCAAATAGATCAATGAATAAATGGATTATTAGGGAGGGTACCTGTTTACAGAGAGTGAGATAAAGAATACTGTGCTCCATGACTCCAGATTCCAAACTGGCAGGAAGAACCCACGCTCAGCCCCAGAATTCATGCACTCTGGCCCGATTGGCTGAATGGGTCACATGACCCTCCAAGAACTCTCCCCCTCCCACATCCCGTTTCCATACTCTGTGACTAGGCTGCAGCACTGGTAAATCTTGGGCTTCATGCCTGAATTTGAAGTTCCGAACTTGTTTGCATTTCTGTTCCTCCTCATGCTGTCTAAATCTTGCATGGTCAGTTGGAAAGTCCGTGTTCAGACCCGGGGTTTGTGCGGTCCAGCCAGATTAGCCAAACGGGTCACATGACCACCACAAACACGCCCCTTGAAAGGACATGCTACATTCCTCTCCCTCTGGGAGGGAGCAATTTCAGCTCATCAAACTCTGCATTTGCACCCCCCCATCCCCACTACTATGAGAGGCAGTTGAGCTGAGTGGTGCCGGGAGCTCTGGGCATTGTTGCTGTTCCTAGGATCTTTAATGTGTAACATGGCTAGCCTGGCCATCAGGCTGCTTAACTTCCGAGGCTGAACTCCCCTTTGCAAATAATAGATGGGAATCTCCGTACCGGCGGCAGCATACCCATGCCCGGGCATTTCCATGTGGCGTGGGGTGGCCACAGTGGGAAATCTCATTAGCAGCTGGCGGGAATGGAGAATCCCACTGCTGGCGAGGATGCGCCGCCGAAGAACACGCAGCTGTAGGACCGGGGAATCCCACCCACTATGTTTGTTCTCCTGCAACTGTAGTGAAGATACTCGTGTCCACCTCCATTCTGAATAGCTGAATATTTACCATCAACACTGTGATGATTGGGACTGACTTGCCCATCTTTATATTCTTTAAACTGCATAGAAAACATAGAACATAGAAAAATACAGCACAGAACAGGCCCTTCGGCCCACGATGTTGTGCCGAACCTTTGTCCTAGATTAATCATAGATTATCACAGAATTTACAGTGCAGAAGGAGGCCACCCGGCCCATCGAGTCTGCACCGGCTCTTTGAAAGAGCACCCTATCCAAGGTCAAACACCTCCACCCTATCCCCCACAACCCAGCAACCCCACCCAACACTAAGGGCAATTTTGGACACTAAGGCAATTTATCATGGCCAATCCACCTTACCTGCACATCTTTGGACTGTGGGAGGAAACCGGAGCACCCGGAGGAAACCCACGCACACACGGGGAGGATATGCAGACTCCGCACAGACAGTGTCCCAAGCCGGAATCGAACCTGGGACCCTGGAGCTGTGAAGCAATTGTGCTATCCACAATGCTACCGTGCTGCCCTTAAGAACAAATTAATTTACACTGTATCATTCTACCGTAATCCATGTACCTATCCAATAGCTGTTTGAAGGACCCTAATGTTTCCGACTCAACTACTTCCACAGGCAGTGCATTCCATGCCCCCACTACTCTCTGGGTAAAGAACCTACCTCTGACATCCCCCCTATATCTTCCACCATTCACCTTAAATTTATGTCCCCTTGTAATGGTTTGTTCCACCCGGGGAAAAAGTATCTGACTGTCTACTCTATCTATTCCCCTGATCATCTTATAAACCTCTATCAAGTCACCCCTCATCCTTCTCCGTTCTAATGAGAAAAGGCCTAGCACCCTCAACCTTTCCTCGTAAGACCTACTCTCCATTCCAGGCAACATCCTGGTAAATCTCCTTTGCACGTTTTCCAAAGCTTCCACATCCTTCCTAAAATGAGGCGACCAGAACTGCACACAGTACTCCAAATGTGGCCTTACCAAAGTTTTGTACAGCTGCATCATCACCTCACGGCTCTTAAATTCAATTCCTCTGTTAATGAACGCTAGCACACCATAGGCCTTCTTCACAGCTCTATCCACTTGAGTGGCAACTTTCAAAGATGTATGAACATAGACCCCAAGATCTCTCTGCACCTCCACATTGCCAAGAACTCTACCGTTAACCCTGTATTCCGTATTCATATTTGTCCTTCCAAAATGGACAACCTCACACTTTTCAGGGTTAAACTCCATCTGCCACTTCTCAGCCCAGCTCTGCATCCTATCTATGTCTCTTTGCAGCCGACAACAGCCCTCCTCACTATCCACAACTCCACCAATCTTCGTATCGTCTGCAAATTTACTGACCCACCCTTCAACTCCCTCATCCAAATCATTAATTAAAATCACAAACAGCAGAGGACCCAGAACTGATCCCTGTGGTATGCCACTGGTAACTGGGCTCCAGGCTGAATATTTGCCATCCACCACCACTCTCTGACTTCTATCGGTTAGCCAGTTGGTTATCCAACTGGCCAAATTTCCCGCTATCCCATGCCTCCTTACTTTCTGCATAAGCCTACCATGGGGAACATTATCAAATGCCTGACTAAAATCCATGTACACTACATCCACTGCTTTACCTTCATCCACATGCTTGGTCACCTCCTCAAAGAATTCCATAAGACTTGTAAGGCAAGACCTACCCCTCACAAATCCATGCTGACTATCCCTAATCAAGCAGTGTCTTTCCAGATGCTCAGAAATCCTATCCTTCAGTACCCTTTCCATTACTTTGCCTACCACTGAAGTAAGACTAACTGGCCTGTAATTCCCAGGGTTATCACTAGTCCCTTTTTTGAACAGGGGCACGACATTCACCACTCTCCAATCCCCTGGTACCATCCCTGTTGACAGTGAGGACGAAAAGATCATTACCAACGACTCTGCAATTTCATCTCTTGCTTCCCATAGAATCCTTGGATATATCCCGTCAGGCCCGGGGGACTTGTCTATTCTCAAGTTTTTCAAAATGCCCAACACATCTTCCTTCCTAACAAGTATTTCCTCAAGCTTACCAGTCTGTTTCACACTGTCCTCTCCAACAATATGGCCCCTCTCATTTGTAAATACTGAAGAAAATTACTCTTTCAAAGTACTCCTTGATCGGACCTACCCTCGCTCTAGTCATTCTCATACTTCTCACATATGTGTAAAAGGCCTCAGGGTTTTCCTTGACCCTACCCGCCAAAGATTGTTCATGCCCTCTCTTAGCTCTCCTAATCCCTTTCTTCAGTTCCCTACTGGCTATCTTATATCCCTCCAGTGCCCTGTCTGAACCTTATTCCCTCAGCCTTACATAAGTCTCCTTCTTCCTCTTAACAAGACATTCAACCTCTCTTGTCAACCATGGTTCCCTCACTCGACCCTCTCTTCCCTGCCTGACAGGGACATACATATCAAGGACACGTAGTACCTGTCCCTTGAACAAGTTCCACATTTCACTTGTGTCCTTCCCTGACAGCCTATGTTCTCAACGTATGCACTTCAATTCTTGTCTGACAACATCGTATTTACCCTTCCCCAATTGTAAACCTTGCCCTGTTGCACGCACCTATCCCTCTCCATTACTAAAGTGAAAGTCACAGAATTGTGGTCACTATCTCCAAAATGCTCACCCACTAACAAATCTATCACTTGCCCTGGTTCATTACCAAGTACCAAATCCAATATGGCCTCCCCTCTGGTCGGACAATCTACATACTGTGTTAGAAAAGCTTCCTAGACACACTGCACAAACACCACCCCATCCAAACTATTTGATCTAAAGAGTTTCCACTCAATGTTTGGGAAGTTGAAGTCACCCATGACTACTACCCTGTGACTTCTGCACCTTTCCAAAATCTGTTTCCCAATCTGTTCCTCCACATCTCTTCTACTATTGGGGGGCCTATAGAAAACTCCTAACAAGGTGACTGCTCCTTTCCTATTTCTGACTTCAACCCATACTACCTCAGTCGGCTGATACTCCTCGAACTGCCTTTCTGCAGCTGTTATGCTGGGCGAAATTCTCCCAAAACGGTGCGATGTCCGCCGACTGGCGCCCAAAATGGCGCCAATGAGACGGGCATCGCGCTGCCCCAAAGGTCCGGAATGCTCCGCATCTTTGGGGGCCGAGCCCCACCATTGAGGGGCTAGGCCGACGCCGGAGGAATTTCAGCCACGCCAGCTGGCGGAAACGGCCTTTGTTGCCCCGCCAGCTGGCACGGAAATGACATCTCGGGGCGGCGCATGCGCGGGAGCGTCAGCGGCCGCTGACAGTTTCGCACGCATGCGCAGTGGAGGGAGTCTCTTCCGCCTCCGCCATGGTGGAGACCGTGGCGGAGGCGGAAGGGAAAGAGTGCCCCCACGGCACAGGCCAGCCCGCGGATCGGTGGGCCCCAATCGCGAGCCAGGCCACTGTGGGGGTACGCGCCGGGGCCAGATCGCCACGCGCCCCCCCCCCCCCAGGACCCCGGAGCCCGCCCACGCCGCCTTGTCCCGCCGTTCAAAAGGTGGTTTAATCCACGCCGGCGGGACAGGCAATTTATCGGCGGGACTTCGGCCCATCCGGGCCGGAGAATCGAGCGGGGGGCCCGCCAACCGGCACGGCACGATTCCCGCCCCCGCCGAATGTCCGGTGCCGGAGACTTCGGCAACCGGGGGGGGTGGGATTCACGCCAGCTCCCGGCAATTCTCCGACCCGATGGGGGGTCGGAGAATGACGCCCACTATCTCTAATTAACAATGCCACCCCCCACCTCTTTTACCACCCTCCCTAATCTTATTGAAACATCTATAACCAGGGACCTCCAACAACCATTTCTGCCCCTCTTCTATTCAAGTTTCCGTGATGGCCACCACATCGTAGTCCCAAGTACCGATCCATGCCTTAAGTTCACCCACCTTATTCCTGATGCTTCTTGCGTTGAAGTATACACACTTCAACCCATCTCCGTGCCTGCAAGTACGCTCCTTTGTCAGTGTTCCCTTCCCCACTGCCTCACTACACGCTTTGGCGTCCTGAATATTGGCTACCTTAGTTGCAGGACTACAAATCTGGTTCCCATTCCCCTGCCAAATTAGTTTAAACCCTCCCGAAGTGTACTAAAAAAACACCCTCCCAGGATATTGGTGCCCCTCTTGTTCAGATGCAACCTGACCTGCTTGTACAGGTCCCACCTTCCCCAGAATGCGCTCCAATTATCCAAATACCTGAAGCCCTCCCTCCTACACCATTCCTGAAGCCACGTGTTCAACTGCACTCTCTCCCTATTCCTAGCCTCGCTATCACGTGGCACCGGCAACAAATCAGAGATGACAACTCTGTCTGTCCTGGCTTTTAAATTCCAGCCTAACTCCCTAAACCCGTTTATTACCTCCACATCCCTTTTCCTACCTACGTCATTGGTACCAATGTGCACCAAGACTTCTGGCTGCTCCCCCTCCCCCTTAAGGATCCTGAAGACACGATCCGGGACATCCCTGGCCCTGGCACCCGGGAGGCAACATACCTTCCGGGAGTCCCGCTCGCCACCAGAGAATCTCCTATCTATTCCCCTAACCATTGAATCTCCTACTACTATTGCTTTTCTGTTCTCCCCCCTTCCCTTCTGAGCCCCAGAGCCAGACTCAGTGCCAGAAACCTGGCCGCTAGGGCCTTCCCCCAATAGGTCATCCCCCTCATCAGCATCCAAAACGCTATACTTGTTTTGAAGGGGAACGGCCACAAGGGATCCCTGCACTGTCTGCCTGTTTGTTTTCTTTCCCCTGATTGTAACCCAGCTACTCTTGTCCTGTACCTTGGGTGTGGTTACCTCCCTGTAACTCCTCTCTATCACCCCCTCTGCCTCCCGGATGATCTGAAGTTCATCCAGCTCCAGCTCCAGTTCCCTAACACGGTCTCTGAGGAGCTGGAGTTGGGTGCACTTCCGGCAGGTATAGTCAGTGGGGACACCGGTGGTATCCCTCACCACCCACATCCTACAGGAGGAGCATGCACCTGGCCTAGCCTCCATCCCCTCTTACCTTACAGAATATAGCTGCCCTGTGGACCAACTGGACCTCCGCCCTCCGACTCTGCTCCCAGTCAGCTGCACTCTCTGTAAACTCCTGGCTCCCTTCTCGCTCTTTGTGGAAATGAAATGAAAGGCGCACTTTACTCCCTCCTCACCTAACTCCCTCAGTCACCAAACTCTCACTATAGCACTCAAATGCACCAAATTCAGCACTCCCTCAGTCACCATACTTCTGATCCGTTTTCAGAGTTATCCTCAACACTGTACACCGGAGTTGGAATCTTTTTTTTTTGTTATCCCCAGGTAGGCTCTGCTCAGTCCTGCTCTTGCTCCTGATGTTTCCCCCTCCTACTGCAGTCATAACACAGTTTCACTACATTTACATCTCTCCTGGGGTTGGGGTGGGGGGGGGGGGGGTGGAATCTCCCCCAGACTGGGAGCATTCTTCATTGCTCCTGGTCTGTGGATTGTCTGCACTTTCTTTTGCTCTGAGCTTCTTTGCTCATTACTTTCTGCACCCTCATCCCTGGTACCACAACTAACAGCAGCTCTTTGGCCAAACTCATTGGACCTCGCCTGCTTGCAAGCTTTGCAGTTCTACCACCCCCTTTCGACAGCTTCCATTGTACGAGTTATTTCCTTTGTTTCCTTTCTTTTACTTTATATTTATTACTTTTAATCCATGGACTCATAATGGGGTATGCCTTTAAGCAGAGGACTGAAGCTGAAGTAGCCTGCTTGTCAGGACATAGTGTTCTCAGGTTTTGTATTTTAAGAGAGGAGAATCCAAACACTTTGACGCCGAGTGAATCTTCGTAACTGGCAACTGGTGGGTTGGCCATGGACGGTGTTCTGCCTGACAACAGTCAATAATTGTTTCCTGAGTAATGCTTTCTCAGATGGCTTGGTTGAAGGGTTTAGACCTTGGAAGGAGAAGGAATGCACTCTCTCTCTCTTGCTTGCTGAAGTAGAGCAGCTTGGTAACACGGTGGGTAGCACTGTTGCTTCACAGCGCCAGGGTCCCAGGTTCGATTCCTGGCTTGAGTCATCATCTGTGCGGAATCTGCATGTTCTCCCCGTGTCTGCGTGGGTTCCCCCCGGGTATTCTGGTTTCCTCCCACAAGTCCTGAAAGACGTGCTGTTTGGTAATTTAGACATTCTGAATTCTCCCTCTGTGTACCCGAACAGGCGCCGAGGAATGTGGCGACTAGGGGCTTTTTATAGTAACTTCATTGCAGTGTTAATGTAAGCCTACTTGTGACAAAAAGATTATTTTTATTAGAAGTAAGAACTACTTTATTGTTCTAAAACCAGTGAGTGCCTGGCGCATCTTTGCTGTCAACTTGAAATAATCCTGAATCTACAGAGAAAGTAGACAACCTTGCCAGAGAAAACTATCTCAAGCCTAACCTGCGAAGAAATACTGAAACGAAAGACTAACGTCAAGAAGACATTAACTGGCAGCACGGTAGCATTGTGGATAGCACAATTGCTTCACAGCTCCAGGGTCCCAGGTTCGATTCCGGCTTGGGTCACTGTCTGTGCGGAGTCTGCACATCCTCCCCGTGTGTGCGTGGGTTTCCTCTGGGTGCTCCGGTTTCCTCCCACAGTCCAAAGATATGCAGGTTAGGTGGATTGGCCATGATAAATTGCCCTTAGTGTCCAAAAATTGCCCTTAGTGGTGGGTGGGGTTACTGGGTTATGGGGATAGGGTGGAGGTGTTGACCTTGGGTGGGGTGCTCTTTCCATGAGCCGGTGCAGACTCGATGGGCTGAATGGCCTCCTTCTGCACTGTAAATTCTATGATAATCTATGATGAACTGAAAGCCATCCCAGTGCATCAAAGATCCTCTTTCCTTTTATTTTATTAGGAATTTCTTTACCTCTCAACAACCCTTTCCCCCTATGTTATTTGCCTGTGTATGTGCGACCACCAAGTGGATCAACGCATAAATGGTTTATTAAGGTAAGTAACTATACAGAGAGTGAGATAAAAACTACCGTGCTCCACGACTCCAGACTCCAAACTGGCAAGGAGAACCCATGCTCAGCTCAGAATTTATGCGCTCTGGCCTGAATGACCGAATGGGTCACATGAACTCCAAGAACTCGCCCCCTTAAAGGGGCACGTTACCACAGTTTCCATACTCTGTCATGAGGCCACAGCACTGACAAGTCTTGTACTTCATGCCTGAAGTTGAAGTTCTGAAGTTGTTTGTATTTCTGTTCCTTCTCATGTTTTTTAACTCTTGCATGGTCATTTGAGGTGATATTTGGTTGCAATTTCTGATGCAGAGCTGGAAGTTATCTCCCCATTCATCTTTCCATGGTGAGGATCCAATTTCTAGATGGTAGAACTATCTTGCCTTTAAAATCAAATAAACCATTCCCAAGCACTCCCATGGCCATGATCAAAATGTGAAGGATGAGAGTGGTTCTTTCTTTGCTTACCCAATCAATGCACACATTGGGCAATTTGAAATGAGTTCTTCAATAGAACAAGTAATGCCTGGCCATCAGATTGATTGCAGTAAGAAGTCTTACAACACCAGGTTAAAGTCCAGCAGGTTTGTTTCGATGTCACTAGCTTTCGGAGCGCTGCTCCTTCCCTCACCTGAGGAAGGAGCAGCGCTCCGAAAGCTAGTGACATCGAAACAAACCTGTTGGACTTTAACCTGGTGTTGTAAAACTTCTTACTGTCATTAAAGACTAAGAGATCAGCAATAATTGTGAAGAGCTTTCCCTGTTCAAAGTACTGCTATAGTACTGGGTTGCTGAGAGTTTAGCCTGGCCATCCTTCCAAACAGTATTTCCTTATCTGGACACATTTTTCATCTTGCTGTTGTGCTTGTTTTATCTCCGGCAGCTTCTTTTCAATAGCCAGTAGGTGTTTGGTGATGAAAGATGTACACAATTCCACGCCCTCAATGAAATTCAAATCCTTCAACTGGTATCCTTGATATTGCATCTGCTGTCATTTGGTATTTTACTTAATCACACTCAGTTGCTGAATCATACCTCTTTAGTCTCGAGTCTGAAGAATTGAACTCTGGGCTGCATCTTCGTAATCCCCTTCATGTTCAGAAGAGTGGCCAATGGCTTATGGTCTGCTTCAATTTTAAACCACACTACCATCATGTAGTCTGAGTCCTTCTCACATGCCCATGTTGCTGCCAGTGCTTCTTTCTCAATTGTGCTATCTCTTTTTTTCTGTGTATGTGAGTGAGTTTGAGGGGTAATAAACTGGTCTACAGTTACCATCACTTTTTACTTGGAATAAAACTACACTCAGACCTGCAGACAATGCACCTGCTGGCACTATGGTCAACAGTTCTGGATTGTAATGGCCTGTAACTTCTTGTTTGTAGTGGGAAGCCATGGGCTGCCGATTTTGAAAAATAAATGTGCGCACTTACCTACATTCCAATGTTACGAGGAACCTTCCTTTCGACAGGATGGGGCCTCCAGCACCACCAAGCGCGTGGTGGGAGTTTGGAATTTGCTTCCATACCATTTAATAAGTATTTAGATGTGCTCTTGCAGTCCCAAAGCATCCATGGCTATGGGCCAAGTCTTGCAAAATGGGATCAGAATAGGTTGTTTTTGACCAACTTAGATGCGATGGGCCGAAGGTTCTTTTCTGGACTCTATGACTATGACTTCCAATCCCATGAGCCTTATATCTACGTAAGTATATTTTGCCTCTCACCTCATTGAATGCCTTTATACAATCTCCACTTGTTCCCCTTATCTACTCTCAGAATACATTAATAGGTTAGTTAAGTATGATCTTCCTCCAGAACATTGCCCGTCTATGCCCTGCCTCAGTCCATCAGTTGCAAAATCTCTCATCCTTGCTGAATCCCTCATTCTTGCTGAGCCCCTCATGCAAACTTTTGTTACCTGTACACCTGGCTATTCCAATGCTCCCTTGACCAGTTTCTCATCTCAATCTTCCAGAAACCTGAGCTCATCTAAAGTTCAGCTGCCATGTTTTAAATTGCAACGAGTTTATTTCAACCAATACTTGTGCTCAGTGATTTACATTGGCTACCTGTCCAATATCTTCATTCTAAAACTTTCATTCTTGTTTTCAAATCCCCCCATGGCCTTGTTGCTCCCAATCTATCTAGTCTCCTCCAGCCTGTCAACCCCTTGAGACCTCTGGGCTCCTCCAACTCTAGCCTCTTGTTTAATTCCAGTTTTCATTGTTTCCCTCTGGAATTCCCATCCAAACCTCTCTGCTCCTCTTCCTCTCTGTCCTCTCCTTTCAATCACTGCTGATAACGTACATATCTGATCAATCTCTGTCACAATATATCCTCAAGTGGCTTGGTGTGAAATGTTTCATTAATAACATTCCTGTGAAGGACGATGAGATTTGTCACAACATCAAATGTGCTATATAAGCACAAGTTGTTTAAATTTTCGAACTGGGGAAATGGTGGCCAATTGTAAAATTGATCAGGATGATAACCCAAGGAATTATAGTCTCATGACATCAAGCTCTTAAATGGGTAAACGAATAGAAGTGAACCTGAACAAGAGAGTAGCGATATATTAGGAGAAACAGGGGGCGGGATTCGCCGATAATCTGCGCGATGGCCGGAACCCGGCACCAAAAATGGCGCGAATCGCTCCGGCGTTGGACCCCCTGAAACAACGGAAATTCTCCGGCCTGGAATGGGCTAGCAGCGGCGTGACGCCATCCACGACGGCATCACCCGTTACGGACGCGCGGCGTCTCAGCACCAAAGACCCCCCCCGGCGACCCGTCAAAATGGCCGCCCGCCGCGCAACGCCAAGGTTCCAGGAGCGAGACATCGAGTCACTCCTGGATGCAGTGGAGCACAGGAGGGAGGCCCTGTACCCCGGACACGGCCGCAGGGTCGCACCACACCTCAGCCGGCACCTGTGGAGGGACGGGGCAGAGGCCATCAGCGCCGTGGCTGTAACAGCAAGGACAGGTGCCCAATGCCACAAGATGGTCAATGACTTAGTCAGGGCAGCCAGGGTGAGTAGCCTCCCCCCCACCTCCGATGTGCGGCACAGCCCTAGGTGCAACTGGCACGGCTGCACCCACCCATGCAGGCTGCAGTGGCAGGATGAGTTGTGAACCTCTGGCAACATACACACAACCGCTGGTCCGCATGAATATGTCAGCCTAACACTGTTGCCCTTTATCCCTGCCATCCAACCACCCCCCACAGGAGAACCGCTCACACAACCGGGAGCGTGAGAGGACTGGAGGGGGTCCATCTGAACTGCGAGCACTCACGATCCATGAGGAGAGGGCCCTGGAACCTGCAGGCAGACCCGAGGACCGGGGTGTTGTGGATGCAGAGGACAGGGGCGCACCACCAAGTGAGACCCCCCATGGCCTGCCCCCCCTTTCCCCTTCCCCCATATCCCCCTTCCCCCATATCCCCTTCCCCATAACCCCTATATCCCCCTATCTCCATATCCCCATATCCCCCTTCACCCATATCCCCATATCCCCTTCCCCCATATCCCCCTTCCACCATATCCCCCATATCCCCCTTCCCCCATATCCCTCTTCCCCATATCCCCCTTCCCCATATCCCCCACAACCCCTTCCCCCATATCTCCCATATCCCCTTCCCCCATATCCCCGTATCCCCCATATCCCCCATATTCCCTTCCCCATATCCCCCTTCCCCCATATCCCCCTTCCCCCATATCCCCTTATCCCCTTTCCCCCATATCCCCCATATGAAATGAAAATTGCTTATTATCACAAGTAGGCTTCAAATGAAGTTACTGTGAAAAGCCCACAGTCGCCACATTCCGGTGCCTGTTCGGGGAGGCTAGTCGGGAATTGAACTGTGCTGCTGGCCTGCCTTGGTCTGCTTTAAAAGCCAGCTATTTAGCCTAGTGTGCAAAACCAGCCCCTATCCCCCATATCCCCCTTTCCCCATATCCCCCATATCCCCTTCCCCCAAATCCCCCATATCCCCCTTCCCCATATTCCCCTTCCCCCATATCCCCCATATCCCCTTCCCCCATATTCCCCATATCCCCCTTTCCCCATATCTCCTTCCCCATATCCCCCATATCCTCTTCCCCCATATCCCACATATCCCCTTCCCCATATCCCCCATATCCCCTTCCCCCATATCCCCCTTCCCCCACATCTCCCATATCCCCCTTCCCCCACATCCCCCATATCCCATTCCCCCATATCCCCATATCCCCCTTCCCCACATCTTCCATATCCCCCTTCCCCACATCTCCCATATCCCCCTTCCCCCACATACCCCATATCCCCTTCCCCCATATCCCTATATCCCCCTTCCCCCATAGCCACCATATCCCCCATATCCCCATCCCCCATATTCCCCATATCTCCTTCCCCATATTCCCCATATTCCCCTTCCCCCATATCCCCCTTCCCCCATATCCCCCTTCCCCCTTATCCCCCTTCACCCATATCCCCCTTCACCCATATCCCCATTTCCCCCTTCCCCCATATCCCCCATTTCCCCCTTCCCCATATCCCCTTCCCCATATACCCATATTCCTCTTCCCCCATGTGCCCCATTTCCCCCTTCCCCCATATCCCCCTTCCCCCATATTCCCCATATCCCCCTACCCCCATATTCCCCATATCAGCCTTCCCTCGTATACCCATATTCCTCTTCCTCCATATCCCCCATTTCCCCCATATCCCCCTTCCCCCTTATCTCCCATATCCCCCTTCCCCCATTTCCCCCATATCCCCCTTGCCACCAATCCCCATCTGCGTGTCTAACCATGCATGCTGTATTGTGTATTGCAGGACCAAACGTCGATGCACCCGTCCCCGCAGATGCCAACCGCCCCCAGGATGATCCAGGGCGGCCACGAGCCAGGGACAGACCCGACCCATCAGGCATACCACGCCCCCAGGATGATCCAGGGTGGCTACGAGCCAGGGTCAGACCCGGAGCACCAGGGAGACGACGGCCCCATACGTGCGAGTGCGGCGACGCCGGCGGGCCGGACCCAGCGACGAGGGGGGCAGCGACAGGAACAGGCCCCCATCGCAGCCGACTCAGGATACCCCTACCCAGGACACACCTACCCAGGACACACCTACCCAGGATACACCTACCCAGGACACTGATGCACAGGACACTGACGCACAGGACACAGACACACAGAAGACAGATGGATATGAACCACAACTCCAGGGGACCATGGACTTTGAGTCGGATGAGGAGCATGACACGACGCCACTGCTATCTCCTACACCCTCCAGCATAGCAGAGACACTCACCTCGGTTGGGTACTTTAGCGATGAGGCATCTGGGTCACTAACTGGTGCGCACAGCACAGCCGTCCCGGTACAGCAGGTGGAGGCAGGAGCAGCCGAGGGACTGGGCGGTCGGAGGGCAGCTCGGCCCTGGCAACCATCTGCTGCCCAGACGGGTCCTGGGTTCCTGGAGTTACCACACCCACCTATAGACCCGATGCAGTCACGGACCAAGGGACGACCGAAGGGGGTGATGGCCAGCTTGCGGCAGCCGCAGGCGAAGGTGGAGGAGTCCACCCGCGTGAAGGAAAAGGGAGTGGTGCCGGTCATACGTGCCACCCAGGCCGAGACCGCAAGGGTGTCAGACATGCGGAGTAGCATGCAAAGCCTGGGGCTTTCCGTGCAGGCGGCGTCTGTGGCCCAGGACATGGCTGCCTTCTCACAGGAAGCCAGGAGACAGACCCAGCAGCAGATCACAGAGGCGCTCAATGCCGTGGCCCAGTCTCAGCAGGCAATGGCCCAGTCTCTGCAGGCAGTGGCCCAGACTCAGCAGGCAATGGCCCAGACTCAGCAGGCAATGGCCCAGTCTCTGAAGGCAATGGCCCAGTCTCAGCAGGAAATGGCCCAGTCTCTGCAGGCAGTGGCCCAGACTCAGCAGGCAATGGCCCAGTCTCTGCAGGCAATGGCCCAGTCTCTGCAGGCAGTGGCCCAGACTCAGCAGGCAATGGCCCAGTCTCTGCAGGCAATGGCCCAGTCTCAGCAGGCCATCGCTGAGGGCTGCGGTGCCATTGCCCAGGTGCTGGCCGGCGTCGCCCAGACACAGACAGGCATGGCCAACTCCCTGAGTTCCATGGCTGCAAACGTGCAGACCCTTGTTGATACCAGGGCGGGCCTCCAGGACTGGCAGTGCCAGGTGTCGGGGGGGCGTCGGATGGTCGGTCCATTCGCATCCCCGACCCATGTAGAGGCCCGGGGGCCATCGGGCACCCTGAGGGAGGAGGAGGTGCTGAGGCCCGTTCCGGGTCCCCCTGCAGGGGCGGTCCCGGAACACCGCGACACCACAGACTCCCCCCCCCCTCCGTCCCAGGTGCATCTGGTGGGCAACGGGAAGGACAGGTGGCAGCTTGCCATCCCAGTCGCCCGAGCTGCAGCCTGGCCCATCTAGGCCAGGCCGCCCCAGGAAACGGCCGCCAAAGGGATCCCGAGTCACAGGGCAGGAATCACAGGAGTCCACCTCCAGTTCTGCTGCACCGTCTGGGGAACCACCTAGACGCAGTCATAGGTCCCGTAAGGCCAAGCAATTAGACACTGAGTAAGTTGGCACGGGTGCAGGGCACAGATTAGTTATAGGGGCTAGGGCACGTGTATGAACTGTTTGTTATTAAAATCACTTTCACACCGACAGAAGCTGCCTTTGTGCTCCGTCCGATGCGTGCGGGGATGTCGTGTGAGGTGAGCGCCAATGTGTGTGTGAGGGGTGATAGAACATCAGCCTCAGGTGAGTGTGCCCCCCCTCCCCCCGGGTCGCCCTCGTCATCCCCCCGGGCAGACGACGGGACCGTGTGCTGCAGTGTCATGGCCGCATGCAGGGACTGTCCGGGTGGAGGGTGGTACTGTGGCCATGGGTCAGACATTGTCCAACGATGTAGAGCCCAGAGCTCATCACAGGGCGGGTTGTCATCACCCTCCATGGCCTGCAATAGACACGCTTCCACCGGGGACCGTGTGAGCCCGGCTCGTTGTGCCGCAGGTGGATGTGCAGTGGAGGGGTGGTTTGCATGCGGGTGGGGTGAGGGTGGTTGGTGGTGGGTGAGGGTGGTTGGTGGTGGGTGGGTGGGTGGGGTGAGGGTGGTCGGCTGGTGCCGTGATGTGCAGTCTGTGCCCATACTCGGCGATTCCCACGCCCCCCCTAGCTGTGAACCGGGCGGCTATCAGCCTGTCCCGTGCCCACTGGCCCAGCCGGTAATGGTGGGCAGCCTCCCGTCCATGTCCAGCCCGTCTGTCCTGACTATTGCCCCCATCCTCCTCATCTGGGGAGGTCTGCGCCTCGTCTTGCTGCTCCACCCCCTGCCCCTCCTCTGCCTGCAGCACATCGCCCCTCTGCTGGGCTATATTGTGCCAGATGCAGCAGACCACAACGATGCGGCCGACCCAATCTGATCGGTACTGGAGGGCCCCTCCAGAGCAGTACAGGCACCTGAAACACATCTTTAGCAGCCCAAAGCACCTCTCTATCACACCCCTGGTCGCTGCATGGGCATCATTGTAGCCGATCTCCGCGTCAGTCTATGGCCTCCGTATAGGCGTCATCAGCCACGACCGCAACGGGGGGGGCGCGGGGCGTCCCTCGAACATGATGGGGATGAAAGATTGCGCCAATACGAATGAGTCATGTACACTGCCCGGGTACCGGGCGCAGACGTGCACGTTCATGGAATAGGTCCCGTTCCTATTTGTGACCACGGCCCTGTTACCCGCAGGTGGCTGCACGGCGACGTGCATCCCATCGATCGCGCCCTGGACCATGGGCATCCCAGCCGCCGCAGCGAAGCCCGCTGCCCAGGCATCCTGGCTGGCCCGGTGCACAGGGAACTGGATGTAGCAGTCTGCAATGGCATACAGGGCGTCTGTCACTGGACGGATGCATCGGTGCACCGATGCCTGCGAGATGCCGGACAGGTCCCCACTCTCGGCGCCTGGAATGACCCCATGGCATAAAAGTTCAGGGCCACCGTAACCTTGATGGCCATGGGGCGAGGGTGTCCTCCCCCAGTGCTGCGCGGTGCCAGGTGTGCCATCAGATGGCAGATATGGGCGACGGTTTCCTGGCTCATCCAGAGTCAACTCCTGCATGCCCGGTCCGTGAGGTCCTTGTACAACGAGCGGGTACACACAGGGCCTCATCAGGCAACTCCGTCGCCGTGGCACTACCACCTCCTCCTCCTCCTCCTCATCCTCCAGCCTGGGCGGCTGCCACCTGCCTCCCTGCAGGACGCTCCTCTGCGGCAGCCTCCACCACCTCCCTGGCACGCTCCTGCTCCCCCAGGGCAACATGTAGAAGTAACGGTCTGCAGGGGGTTGGGGGTGGGGTGGGGGGGATAGTCGACACGTCATCATTGCCCGGCACTCTCCACCCCCCCCCTCCCGCGGCACTCCCCCCCCCCTCCCCGGCACTCGGTCCCCTCCGTGGCACTCGCCCGCTTACCCCGGCACTCACCGCCCCCTCCTCCCCGGCAGACGCCCTGCTCCCCGGCACACGCCCTGCTCCCCGGAACTCCCCCCGTCCCTGGCACTCGCCCCCCTTCCCGGCACTCGCCCTCTAACCCCGGCACTCCCCCCCCCCACTCCTCGACAGTCACCCCACCCCCTCCCCGGCACTTGTCCCCCTCACCGGCACTCGTCCTCTCATCCCCGGCACACGCCCACCCACCTCCCCGGCACTTGCCCCCCTCACCGGCACTCGACCTCTCCTCTCCGGCACTCGTCTCCCTCCCCGACACTCACCCTCTCCTCAACGGCACTCGCCCTCTAACCCCGGCACTCGCCCCCCCATTCCCCGTCCCCACTCCTCCCTGGCACTCGCCCCCCCCCCTCCCTGGAGCCCGCATGCTCTCCCCAGCACTCGCCCTCTCCTACCCGGCACTCGCCCCCCCCCCTCCTCCCTGGCACTCGCCCCCCCCCCTCCTCCCTGGCACTCGCCACCCCTCCCTGGCACCCGCATCCTCCCCCCATCACTCGCCTTCTCCTTCCCGGTACTCGCCCTCCCCTCTCCACCTCCCGCTGCACCCCCCCAAATCCCCCCTCCACACACACCCCACTCCACAACCCGCCCCACTCCACACCCCCCCACTCCAGACTCCCCCCACTCCAGACTCCCCCCACTCCAGACTCCCCCCACTCCACACGCTCACACCCCCACTCCACACACACACCCCACTCCATACCCCCACTCCAGACTCTCCCCACTCCACCTCCCCACTACACACACACGACTCCACACCCCCCCCCACACTCCACACCCCCCACTCCACACCCCCGCCACTCCACACCTTCGCCACTCCACACCCCCACCACTCCCCCCATCCTCACTCCACCCCCCCACCCCCACTCCACATACACACACCCCCCTCACCACCAACTGCAGTCGCACCGTCACTTCTCCACGCCGAGACCTGCCTCCGCACTGGCAGGTGTCAACCATCACAACTGGTTGACGCCGTTAAATAGGTGCTTTAATTTGGGCTGACTTCGGCCCATCTTGCCGGGAGAATTCAGGCGGTCGGAGAATCCACCCAAGATGTTGTGAAATACATAGTTGACGGAAAGTAAATTTTACAAATTTGCATGCAGGACTCAGAGTTTGTGTGCCAGGATTACACATCAGGAATTCAGATTTGGAGGTCACTAAGCATTGTACAATTTTCCATAAATTTCCATTCAACTGCATTAATTTGAAGTTGATAACTGTTTGAGTTGAAGAATACAAAAGATAGTTGATGCATATGTGTGAGAGACAGTTTGTCTGTAAAGGAATGTTTATGTGGCTTGTGACTGCAATGGGATACATTTACAATACATAAATAAATAAGCAAAATTCATTTGATCACAAACTTCACTTTGTCCTTCTCTATTGCTGCAGTATTCATGCCATGTCATATGAAGCTATAATTTTTACTACATTACGCAGAAAGCTTAAAAGCAGAGATGTAAATGCATAATTGTTATGAATGCATATGAATTATTTATACAATTCTATCATAGCCTACATGGAATCCATTGATAGTGCCTTGTAAGGCAACTCCAAAAATCTCTTGCGGTCTTCTGATTTCTTTGCTTAAAGCACAATTCTTCTGAAGGTATGACTGTATTCTTTGTCTACATTTGTTCTCGTACATGAAAGAGAGTGAAAAGACAAAAACTATTCACCAAATCATGAATAACTAAATATATGTTGATTTGAAGGGGAAAGATTGGGAACAGGCCCGGAACTGGCATTGGAACAGTGAAGCGCAATCCATTTGATGCAGTCAGCAGGCAAACGATGTGCTGCTAGCAGAATGCAGCCAATGTGAAACATGCTGCTGAGTGGCTGTGTGCTGAACAGGGGGCCTAAATTCAAGCAAGATGAGAACCACTTAAAGAAAGTCTTCTTCCTCAAGTTCAGTAAATGCATCTTCAAATGTCATAAGCTGGATTCTCCATTGGGAAATCATGATTTGCGTGGCTTCTTCAGCGCAATTAAAATTATCTACGGTCCAAGTACCCAGGGACCCACACCACTGGGAGCCAAAATCAGAGAGGCTCTCATCAAAGACAGAGAGATGGTCAATATCCGCTGGAGAGAGCACTTTGAAGATCTCCTCAGCCAAGACACAGCCTTCGATGCAAGCGTCCTCAACATCATCCCGCAACACACTACCCGCCACCATCTCAGCGCAACCCCAGTTCGGCGTGAGGTCGAAGAAGCCACCAGACAGCTGAAAGACACCAAGGCCTCTGGCATAGATGGAATCCCTGCAGAAGTATCAAACTGCGGCGTAGAGGCACTCTTGACAAGAATCAACAACCTCACCACCCTTGTCTAGAAGGAGGAGAACATGTTGGGTGATCTTAGAGATGCCTTAATTGTGACCATCTTAAAGAAAGGAGACAGGTCTAATTGTGGAAATTACAGAAGGAATCCCTACTCTCCACCACCGGAAATGCCATCACAAGAATTCTCCTCAATTGCCTCCCCAAGTCTCAGTGCGGCTTCCACCAATGAAAAGTCACAATGGACATGATCTTCAATGACCGACAAATCCAGAAAAAGTGCAGGGAGCAACATCAACCTCTGTCCATGGCCTTCTTCGATCTCACAAAGATCTTCGACTCTGTCAACATTAGGGATTGTGGAACGTCCTCCTCAAATTTGGTTGCCTGCAGAAATTCGTCATTATTCTTCGCCTGCTCCACGATGACATACAAGCCGCGATCCTCACCAATGGAACCACCACAGACCAATACGTGTGCAAACTGGTGTCAAACAGGTGTGATCACACCAATGCTCATCCCCATCTTCCTCGCAGCAACCCTCCACCCCTTTGTCCTGAAGCTCCCTGCTGGGGTGGAGCTAATCTACCGGACAAGTGGGAAACAGATCAACTCCGACGTCTCCAGGTCAGAACCAAAACCACCCTAACTTCTGTCATCGAGCTGCAGTACACAGATGACACCTGTTTGTGTGCAAATTCAGAGGCCTAGCAATAAATCATCATCAGCGCATTCACCGAGTCATATGAGAGAATGGGCGTCAGACTAAACATCCGGAAAACAAAGGTTCTCTACCAGCCCATTCCTGCCACACAAAACTGCCCCCCAACCCTCAAGATTCACAGTGAGTCCCTGGACAATGTGGATCATTTTCCACACCTCACGAGCCTCCTCTCGATGCGAGCAGAACATCGACGATAAAATCCAACATCGACTCCAATGTGCCAGTGCAGTCTTCGGACACCTGAGGAACAGAGTATTCGAAGACCAAGACCTCAAACCCAGCACCAAGCTCATGGTCTACAGAGCAGCCATGGTGCCTGCCCTCCTGTATGCATGAGAAACATGCACAATGTACAGCAGACACCTCAAATCCCTGGAGAGATATCACCGACACTGCCTCCGCAAAATCCTATAAACCCACTGGCAGTATAGGCATAGCAACGTGAGCGTTCTTTCCCAGGCTAATATCCCCAGTATCATTGGCAGCACGGTAGCGCTGTAGTTAGCACTGCTGCCTCACGGCGCCGAGGTTCCAGGTTTCGATCCCGGCTCTGGGTCGCTGTCCGTGTGGAGTTTGCACATTCTCCCTGTGTTTGCATGGGTTTCGCCCCACAACCCAAAGATGTGCAGGGTAGGTGGATTGGCCACGCTAAATTGCCCCTTAATTGGAAAAAATGAATTGGGAACACTAAATTTATAAAAAAATATAAAAATATCCCCAGTATCGAGGCACTGGCCACGCTCGACCAGCTGCAATGGGTGGACCACATTGCCCGCATGCCCGACACGAGACTCCCAAAACACGTGCTCTACTCCGAGCTCCGCAATGGCATGAGATCACTAGGCAGGTAAAGGAAACACTACACGGACATTCTGAAATCCTCCCTAAATAAATGCACATTCCCATCGACACGTGGGAATCACTTGCCTTAGAACACACAAACTGGAGAAGAAGCATCCGTGAAAGTGCCAATCACCTGGAGCGTCACAAGGAAGAGCACGTGGAGACCAAGCATAAACAGCGGAATGAGAGAGCAGTATCCAGAGCATCCCACCCACCTCTTCAAACACCACCTGCCAAACCTGCGGCAGAGTCCGCGGATCCAGGGTAGGACCAGTCAGCCACTTCAGAACCCACCTCCCCAGGGTGGAAGCAAGTCATCCTCGATCCTGAGGCACTGCCTAGGAAGAGGTTGTGGGGGTTTGCCCTACTTGAGGTGATTGGTGCCTGACCAGTGGGACACAGTGATCCCACCCACAGTCAGCTTCAACCTGTAGGACTGTTCTCTCACCACAACCTGTTTGAGCTTAACACTCGTTATGTTCACACTCTGCAGCAAAACTGGAGTGTCCTCTCCAGGACGTAATCCTTGGCATTCACCCTAACCTTAACCAGCTTGGTTGCAGGAGTTGCTAGACAGATGATGTATTTAGACATCACTCCATCTTTTGGGTCAACTCCAGAAATTTTGGTAGGGTTTACACCCTTAGCCTTTACCTCGCCTGACATAGCCACACGGCAGTGGATTTTTTGCCTGCAGCTGGGAGATGAGTGCCAAGACATTTTCACATGGCAGTCGGCCTGCACACTGCCATGTGAAGGCCAAACCTCCAAATTCTTTTAAGCGTTAGCCACATAGGACCCAATTTTTGTGTGTCACTAATAGGAAGTACAGCTGAACACTTGCAGATAGAGCCGTTACGCACTGGCAGGAAGAGACTTACATGTTTGGCTGTCCTTTTCTCATTGCTGCTAACCAGCGGTGTGGGCTGAAAATGAGAAGCAAACTAGTAGACAAAAGGCAGAAAACTTGCTAACTTTCTTTACCCACACGAGACGCATCACATTGACCTGAAATGGGTGTTTAAGAAATGTATCTTTAAGAAATGGGTGTTTATCAGTGATGTCAGAGTGTGGGTGGAGCTGGGCTGTCTGTCAGCTTTTTACTTTTGTTTTAGGCTGTTTGCTGCAGGGTGTGTTTTAGATTCATTTTCAGTGTTGGAGCTGAAGCCAGACAAAGGAGGTGTACTGTTCATCTCTCTGCCATGAAAAGACTATTTCGTGATCATTTGGTGAATTTAGAATTATAAATGTTTTCAGTAGTGAATGTAAACCTGATGTGCTTCTGTTAAAAGGTGTTTCTTTTGTCTTCTGGATGGTGTTTGGAAAGTTATTAAGGATTACTTAGTGTTGTATTCTTTGAGGGTTTTATCTGAATTGATGGTTGCTAAGATGTTCACTGTATGTTTTTTTAAAAAGGTTAACTTGAGTTCATAGAATAAACATTGTTTTGCTTTAAAAAATACTTTTCCATTTCTGCTGTACCACACCTGTGGAGTGGGCCGTGTGCTCCCCATACCACAATCTATTAAAAGTTGTGGGTCAGGTGAACTCCATGATACACTTTGGGGTTCTCTAAACCCTGGCCCATAACAAACATTACCCCGATCGATATTTGGGTAATTGAAGTTCCCCAGCATTACAGTCTGCAGTATTTGCACATCTCTGTGATTTCCCTGCAGATGTGCTCTTCTATCTTCTCTCTCTCTCTCGCTATTTGGAGGCCTATAGAAAATACATACCTTTTTATGCTTCTCAACTGTCCTTGTCTCTTCCTCCCTTTTCAACACCATAAGGCCTGCCCTATTCAATACAGCTACCCCACTTCCCTTTCTCTTTCTCCAGCTTTTTGAAAACTTTATATCGTTGAATATTAACCACTTAGTCCTCATCATTTTTATACCACGTTTCCATTATTCCATTATTCCCACTAAATATATTCCCACCAGCTATTTGTGTTTTCAGCACACCAACCTTATACACTACACTCTGTGTGTTTACTTACATGGATTGTAATCCTGTCTTTGTCTTCCTCATCGTCCATCTTACCCCTATCAATGTGCTTCTTCCTTCTCTAGTATAGTGCAACAGTCTCAATCCCTCACGTACCTTATTTCCCTTTTCTGCTTCTATATGTTGGTGTTCACCCCTATCAATTTAGTTTAAATCCTCCCCACCCACACTTGTGAACCTCCCTGCGAGAACATTTGTCCCAGTTCTGCTGAGGTACAACCTGAGGAGATGCCATCTGCCCCAGAACTGGTCCCAGAGGCCAAAGACACTGAAAGCCTCTTTCCTGGACCATGCCTCAAGTCGTTCATTGATCCTTCATATCTTCCTACAGCTGGTGTGTGGCATTGAGCATAATGCAAGGAATACTATCTGCAAGGTCCTACTTCTTAAACTTTCTCCTCGCACTTGAAAATCTGACCGGAGGATATTGGTACCTATCCTCACTATGCCATTGGTATAGATGTGTACCACTCTCTCTCCTCTGCAGATTATTCTGCAACTTCTCCATGACATCCTTCACCCTGACACCAGGGAGGCAACACAGATGGGGTGGGGCGAGGTGGGGGGGGGGGGGGGCGGGGGGGGGGGGGGGCGGTGATGGTCACGATGACAGTCACAGAAATGCCTGTCTGTTCCCCTGACTATAGAATCTCCAAACACAACTGCATTTCTTCTCTTTGGTGTTCCCTCCTGTACACACCACAAGCTCTTTAATTGTAATATTGAGTTCTTAAAACAGCATTCCAAATCAACGAGACATGTCTGCAGACTGCCTGCTCCACTACAGAAAGAGACTCTTCAGCAGTAAACAAGCCTTTGGACAGTCTGTGAATATTTTCTTTCAGACTTTCCTTGCTACTTTGCCACAATTTTTTAAAAACCTCATACTCTTCAGTTTTATTTCTGATTTGCAAGCTTTGGGGCCTTGTGCATGTGCTGTTTTTGCATTAGTGATAGTTGGACATTTATGTATGGAGGGATTCTCCGTTCCTGAGACAAAGGGTGCATTTCTCCAGAAAAATGTGGTAGCGAGTGGGAATTGCCGCTGGGGGGACTGGTGGGGATGGCCAGGGGCACTATCTGGGGCACTATCTGGCAGGTTACGTCCGCACACTGCCGGCGCCATGTTTTATGGCACGATCGCTGCAGGTTGTCGCAGTGCGCTTGCATGGCCACGGACCTGGCCATTTTCTGGCCGTTTATTTCGTGGAGACCGGGGGTTTTATGCGGTGCGGCTGCTAGCCCCTCACCACTGATCCCTGCACTTAGCCTCAGAAATGGAGAATTTGGCCCCATGGGCGGGATTCTCCGTCCCGCCGCACCTGTTTTCTGGTGCGGCGTGCCCCCGCTGGCCCGCCAGCTGGCCAATGGGGTGTCCCATTGTGCGCACCCCCAGGCCATTGGGAAATCCGCGGGCGTGAGTACGCCACCAGCGAAGCAGTGGATCCCGCCAATGGAGAATCCAACCACATATCATTTTAAATTCAAACAGAGAGAGTATTCAGTGTACCCCGATTAATCTGGTCATGATAATGACCAAAATGACAAAAACACATCGGAATTTCCAGACCATTTATATAGCTAGGGCTAAGCAACAGTATTCAAACTGTTTCCAGGTCCTAGAAGTGCCTTGAATCACTCATTGTGATTTTTACAGCGATACCCTTAATTAGTCATGGAAACAAGCTCGCTGTGCATCTAAGGACAGTGGATAGACTCTCAAGGCTGGAGAGCCAGTCAGAGGCCTTTTGTCGTAAAACGAACATCAGTCTGAAATAGTGGGTAAGTAAGGAATAGGTGACATCTCGATCAGGCACACTCTCTCTAACTATTTAAAATTTAAACTAAAAGAATGGATCTTTCAGCCAGGTCACCATGGCGATGGGGTAGGGAGACGGCGATGTGCAGGTGAGAGGTCTACAAGGATGCCTATAGCCGCTCCGGCAGGCAGGGAGGCCTTGTTTGGGCTTTGAAATGTAACCACTCTGATTGACACCTCTGGATTTCCATAGTCATGTGACTATGCCATGAGGCTGCCACTGGAAGCAAACATCTTAAGATCAGTTCAATAAAGCTTCTCACATAAATAGACGCTAAAGAAGACTGCTGTCCTTAAGCATGAAACTGGCCCAAAGGCTTACATGGAGTATTGTGCCACCCCTCTCCATTCCCTAACTTATTGCTTGGTGACCAACTCCAGGCCCCTGCCACCTGCAGCTACCTTTATTTGGCCTTAAATGCTTCTTAATGAGCCTTTTCAGCTATTATATTGCCACCATGCTGGTAGTCCTGCCAAGTACCCTCTCCCTCCTTTGGAAACAATGGATTGTGTCATGATATCCAGATCAGCATATCATGGTGCAATCACACACACACTGGTGGACAGGCAGTTGGACAAACCAGCAGACACATAACATCGCAGCCAATCACCAGTGAGAGCACACGCACTATAAAACAGGGAACACCACAGTTCCCGCTCATTCTACCAGGAGATAGCTCGGAGCACAGAGCTCACAGCGCGCCACTCAGACATAGATCATGTGCTGATCTTCCTGCCCTGGCACCTGGAGACAACGTCCGCATACACCTACCGGAGGCTGGCTGGTCAGTGACCGCTGAGGTTCTCCGCCACGTGGCTCCCCGTTCATTCCTGGTTCGTATGCCTGATGGTTCTTTTCGCCGCCGTAATCGGCGGGCCCTTCGTTTGGTTCTGCGCTCGCTACTAGATCATGCACCGGTGCCACGCCCTCCTGTTGTCCCTGCTTTCGACTTTGTTGAACTTCCTGCCACTCTGCCTCTTCCTCTCTCGCCCGTGGCCAGGCCCATTCCTCAGCCGGTGGATCCTGACCCACCCTTGAGGCGGTCAACCCGAATTCGTCGCCCACCTGAGAGATTTGACTTATGAGCCTGTTAGCACATTGGACTCACTGAATTGTTTTACAGTACTGTTAACGAGATTTTTTTCTTGTCGTTCATTGTTCCAGAGTTTTCTCTCATCGTTTGTTGATTGCATTTTTTCTGTTATTGGTACAACGTCATTGTTCTGTTACACCAGACACCTTCCTCTGTATATAGTTTAGCCTCATGTACATGTTGTAAATATTGCACACACATACTCAGATACACTCAGTACACATTTCTATTTTTTAGCATTTAGGCACATATCCTTTGTGAAAGGAGGGGATGTCATGATATCCAGATCAGCATATCATGGTATAATCACACACACACTGGTGGATAGGCAGTTGGACCAACCAGCACACACATAACATCGCAACCAATCACCAGTGAGTTCACATGCACTATAAAACAGGGAACACCACAGTTCCTGCTCATTCTACCAGGAGATAGCTCAGAGCACAGAGCTCACAGTGCGCCACTCAGACATAGATCATGTGCTGAGTGCCTCACTAAGATAGTGATAGGGCTGGGTCCACAGGTTAGCTGGTGAAGCACAAACCCAAGCCAGTAGTTAGTTGTTACCGTTGATTAGACAATAAAACAGACTTGTACCATCTACAGCCCGTGTTGGATCATTTGTGCATCAGGACACTCAACACGACAGATTGGAGGCAAGATAGAGCCAGGGAACTGGCATGCCGGCTGGTGGGATTATGTTTAGCTCCTGCTAGTCTTGTCTCCTGGCCAAGATAGGCCTAAAAAAAACAGGCCCTGGTATTACTTCTCCTTTGCAACAATTTACGTTCCCATTGCACTCCTTTTTAAGTCTCGGAAACATATTTTTCCCTCGGGTCTCCTCGTGCTTAATGCTAACTGAGCTGATTGGTAACCCGCTGTTATGCTTTTTCATTTTTGTGCATATTTACATGGATTATCCCCGGAGATTGACATGCCTTATTCTTACCCTGCATGATTTTCAATTCACCCAATTCCAAATACTCCTCCCTGAATTTCTACACTGGGAGCATCAAATAATCAAACATGCCCCCTATGGTTATATATTCCAATAAATAACTTGCTGCTATATTTTTTTTACACCAAATGAAGCTGTGGCAGTCATACCCTTTTCCAAAATAAGGCAGTATTTATATCAAATAATAGAAATCTGAGCTACTGGTTCTGGATTACTGCAGAGTGTTAACCTTGCTCCATTGGAATTACTGTGCACAAGGTCAATCACTGTATTATGAAAAAGTTATCCCAGCATTGGAGAGAATGCAGTGAATAACAGCTAAATTGATAGCTGGGATTAGGCACTTCAGTTATGAGGGGAAACTGCAGGAATTGGGAATGTTAGTATTCGGGAAGAAATGAGATAGCTCAACGATGATCTTATTGAGCCGTTCAATATCTTGAAGGGCATAGATAAGATGCTCAGGATTAGTATGCAGCTTCTCCTATTTTGTGACATTCCTTCAGATCTTCACTGAAGTTTCAGTGGGAGATTTTAGAAGAATGCTCACAGTAATGTTAATCTATTATAGTGTCACAAGATCTGCAGCACATGTACTTGTACTTACCAAGACACTTCAGAGAGGCATGAGAAGCAACATATGACATTGAGCTATACAAGAAGGTATGAGGACTGGATAGAGGATTGATTTAGGGAGGCGTGCCACAGCGCATCAGAATAGTCAAGTCTAGAGCGGCAGGGTTAGGTGCATTGGTTGGCACTGCTGCCTCACGGCGCCAAGGCCCCGGGTTCGATCCCAGCCCCCAGTCATTGTCCGTGTGGAGTTTGCACATTTTCCCGTGTCTGAATGGGTCTCACCCCCACAACCCAAAACTATGTGCAGGATAGGTGCATTGACCATGCTAAATTGTCCCTGAGGTCAGTCTCCTATTACAGGGATCCCCATGGGGGTCTCCCTATTGCAGGAGTTGCCAGGAAGGAGCAAAGTTTTTGGCAGGCACTAAAGACAATGGCTTCCATCTTTCCAATATTTAATGACAGGAAAGTTTTGCTTCTGAAGTGATCTTCCTCGAAGCACAGCCCAAACCGATGGCACCACTCTGAAGAAGTCCAAACCAAAATCTTCTGTCTCTGGATCATTGGAGTCCAGATGTAGGATGGAAAATGCGCATCAGGGCCTGCAGAGGCCTTGATGTGTGGTCATGCATGGGAATTGCCCTGGAAGTTTAAACTTCCATTAAACGTCCAACTCCACAGCTGCCTGGGAACCTCTGCAAAAGTCTTCACCTCTGAGCTAGAGTTGAACACTTTGGACATGTCTGTGGTAGCATGGCCCCTTTAAGGGATGAGCCCTCGCGGTCCACATGACCAGCTTGGGGTCTATCACACAGGAGCACACAAAACCCAATCAATGGGGCAAAAGCGTAGGATCCTGGCAGCAGGGTCTCAGATAGTGTGGACCTTGGAGCCAGAGAGTGAAGACCTGTTCAGAGACTCTGGCTGAGATTCTCCGAGCCTGCGCCGGGTCGGAGAATCATTGGTAACTCCGGAAATTCCCGTCACGCCTCTCTGACGCTGGGTCGCGATTCCCGGTGACCGGAGAATCGGCGGCAGTCTCGCGGTCGATGCGGCGGCGGTGCCCCCGCAGTGATTCTCCGCGGTCGACCGGCCGAGTATCCGCCGAGTTCCGCCGGCATGGTTCCAACCTGGTACCACCCAGCGGGAGCTCAGACCCGCGGCCGCAGTGGCCGTCCTGGTGGGGGGGGGGGGGGGATCAGATCCAGGGGGGCCTGCACGACGGCCAGGCTTGCGATCGGGGGCTACCGATCGGCGGGGGCGCACGATCTGGAGGGGGCCTATCTCCTTCCGCGAGGGCCCGCTGTGTCGCTACGCCATGTTGCGCGGCGCCGGCATGGAAATGGCCACCACACGCATGTGTGGACCCGTGCCAGCAGTGCAGGGCCGCGTATCAGCGCCCGAGCAGCTCGCAGGACTTTGGCGCCGTGCTGGCCGCCTGTGGCCCACTGAATCATTGGGCCAAGGGGCCCGTTGACGCCAGCGTGAAACATCTGGTGTTCACGCCGGCATCAACACTTGATCAGGATTTTGGGAAATCCCGGCCTCTGTGCCTGTGTATAGTTTACCTTTGCTTCCTACCAATAAACCCATGTTCAGTAATACTAGAAGTCTCACTAGTATTGACTCAAGCTATTACATTGGCGATGAGTGTAAACAGGATCGGTCACAATTCCTCAGTGGTTTAGAATTCGAGGGGGAAGAGAGAAACCACCAAAATGAACAGATAAGTCAAAAAGCGTTAACAACATCATAAAACAGTGAGCGAAAATTGCCCATGATTGGGAAGTTAGACCCATTCAATTCGGGGGCCATGAGCCGGAGCTAATATATTGAGTGGCTTTGTTACTTCTTTACAGAAAACAAAGTACCATTGAGGATAAACAGAAAACTATCCTATTAAACAGTTTGTGGGCAAACAACCTTTCACCTTATGAAGAATTTGAGGTCCCCAGAGGCTCCTGACATGAAGTTATTTGACCAGTTGGTGAAGCTGGAGAGAAAGTGTTTCAACCCAGATCCTCAATCATACTACAGTGATACAAGTTCAATTCAACAGTCTGGGATGAAGGAGAAACGATCTCCGCATTCCTTGCCAGACCCTGTCAAATGGCCGAGCATTGTGAATTCGGTAAAGTGCTCACTGACATGCTGCGTGATCATTTATTATGCAGTATTGACAACATAAGTGTGCAAAAGAAGCTTCTGGCTGAAACAATGATTATCCAGACAAGGTTGGTCCAAGATCGCAAGAAACTGCAGAGTGTGGTGCACTCAGCCCAACGCATCACACAAGCTTGCCACCCTCACATTGATTCTGTATACACTTCCCGCTGCCTCAGAAAGGCAGACAGCATTGTTAGAGACCCCCCACACCCAGGCTTTGCCTTCTTCCAGACCCTTCCATAAGGTAGAAGATACAGAAGTCTGAAGACACGCACATCCAGACATAGGAATAGCTTCTTCCCCACAGCTACAACACTCCTCAACGACTCCTCCTCGGACTGATCTGTTCCCTGTAAGAACACTATTCACGACACCCTATGCTGCTCTAGCTCATGTATTTGCTTTGTTTGGCCCCTTGTTCCACACTGTAACCAATCACTGTTTGTCGATGTACCATTTGTCAATGTACTCTGTTGATTATTCATTTTTGTCTGCTATGTACGTACGTGTACGTTCCCTTGGTTGCAGAAAAATACTTTTCACTGTACTTCGGCACATGTAACAAATCAAATCAAAAATCAAGGCGATCAAGATTGCTCAGACAACCCAGTGAGCCGAGAGGGCTTCAATGTGTGCAAGGACGTGAGGTGAACAAGCAGTGGGGTGGTTGCGCTGCAAGGCCACAACCACGTCGACAGACTCACAGGAAGTTCAGCCACAATCCCAGGAACAGGATTATGAACTTCCACTTGTGGCCAGGAAAGAAAATGGGTTGTCAAGACGACTGCTACTGATGTGGGGAAGACCAATCCCAGGAATTGTGCCACTGCAGAGAGTTTATTTGTTTTCAGTGCAATAGGAAGGGCCATATCCAGGCATGCTGCTGCTGAGCCAGTCAGAATGCGCCAATTCAAAAACACAAGTCATGACTCCAGTGAACAAAGTGGAGAGGCATTCAAATGAATGGCGGCATGGTAGCATAGTGGTTAGCACAATTGCTTCACAGCTCCAGGGTCCCAGGTTCGATTCCGGCTTGGGTCACTGTCTGTGCGGAGTCTGTACATTCTCCCCGTGTGTGCGTGGGTTTCCTCCGGGTGCTCCGGTTTCCTCCCACAGTCCAAAGATGTGCAGGTTAGGTGGATTGGCCATGATAAATTGCCCTTAGTGTCCAAAATTGCCCTTAGTGTTGGGTGGGGTTACTGGGTTATGGGGATAGGGTGGAGGTGTTGACCTTGGGTAGGGTGCTCTTTCCAAGAGCCGGTGCAGACCCGATGGGCCGAATGGCCTCCTTCTGCACTGTAAATTCTATGCTAACTACAATGAAGACCCTGTAAAATACAGACCAAACATGGTAAAAGTGAGCAAAACAGATCCCAATTTAGATAGGTAAATGGATGACCACTAAAGGTGGAGGTTGACACCGGGGCATTGGCCACGGATGTAGGTGAACAAAAGTTTAAATATCTTTGAGGAGTTCAGTCTTTGAACTGAGCAGCACAACGACCAAGTTGCCGACGTACATGAGGAGACCATGAAAACTTTGGGAGCAACCACAACGTCAGTGTCAATCAGCAACAAGATGCCCAGTTTTCTTCGATCATTGTTGAGGGATATCTGCTAAGCCTCATGGGATGGGGTTGGTTGTGTCAAATCAAGTTGAATGGATTAAAATTCTTCAAGATCTTAGACAGTGTCTTCCAGGAAGTCTTATGGAAATAGAAAGAGTTTGGATTGGATTGGATTTGTTTATTGTCACGTGTACCAAGGTACAGTGAAAAGTATTTTTCTGGGAGCTGCTCAACGGATCATTAAGTACATGAAAAGAAAAGGAGATAAAATAAAATACATAATAGGCCAACACAAGGTACACAATGTAACTAGATAACACCGGCATTGGGTGAAGCATAGAGGGGTGTAGTGTTAATGAGGTCAGTCCATAAGAGGGTCGTTTAGGAGACTGGTAACAGCAGGGAAGAAGCTGTTTTTGAGTCTGTTCGTGCGTGTTCTCAGATTTTTGTATCTCCTTCCTTATGGAAGAAGTTGGAAGAGTGAGTAAGCCGGGTGGGAGGGATCTTTGATTATGCTACCCACTTTCCCCAGGCAGCGGGAGGTATAGATGGAGTCAATGGATGGGAGGCAGGTTCGTGTGATGGACTGGGCTGTGTTCACGACAGCCCAGCTGGGTTAAATAAAGGAAATTTATATCAACCCTGACTCATCATCAAGGTTTTTCGGAATGAGGCCGGTCCCTTACGCCTTGCACCAAAAAGTGGAAGCCGAAATTAAACATCTGGAAGAATTGGGAATTAGTAGACCCATTCAGCTTTCTGAATGGGTAGATCTCGTCATCTTTGTGTTAAAATTGGACAACTCAGTTAGAATATGCAGGGATTATAAACTTACAATAAAGCAGGCAGCCCAAGTAGATAAATACCCAATTCCATGAATTGAAGAACTTCAGGCGAAGTTGGCGGAGGGCCTCACAAACACCAAACCCGGCCTCAGTCATGCCAAATGCATCTAGAACTGGTTGAAGATTCCTGAAAGTTTGCAACAATTAACACACGTAAAGGCCTGTTTCAATACATCAGGAGTGGGATTCTCCATTGTGTGTCCAACTCGCTAACACTGCCTGTGAAGACTGAGAACATGACGCTCTGTCAAATCTCTATTCACTGCAGTGGCACTGGAGAATCCCACTGGCATGAAGGAACAGAGGCTCAAATTCCAGATTACCCTTTGGTATCTATTCAGCCTGTGCGATATTCCAACACAGGATCAGAAATTACATGTAAAATTATGAAGGGAATAGATAGGATAGGTGCGGGCAGGTTGTTTCCACTGGCGAATGAAAGCAGAACCCAAAGGGTTGTGAATCTATGGAATTCCTTGCCCAGTGAAGCAGTAGAGGCTCCTTCATTAAATGCTTTCAAGATAAAGATAGATAGTTTTTCAAAAATAAAGGGATTAAGGGCTATGGTGTTCAGGCCGGAAAGTGGAGCTGAGTCCAATGATCTCATTGAATGGCAGGCTCGAGGGGCCAGATGGACTACTCCTGCTCCTAGTTCTTTTGTTCTTATGTAAATCTACTCCACTGCATCCCAAAGGGTTTGGTCTACCCGGATGACAATTTGGTAACAGGAGCATCACAGAAAGAGCACTTATCAAGCCTAGAAGAGGTGATGAGAAGATTTAGAGATGTCGGAATCTGACTGAAGGCCGAGTGGTGCACTTTTCAAGCTAGTGAGGTCATGTTTCTAGGGCTCAAGTGGTGAGGACCCATTCGAAGACAAGGTGGGAGTTATTCAAGAAGTCCCGGCACCTAGAAAATGTTAGAATTAATGTCTTTCTTATGGTTGGTCAACTAATATGGTTGTTTCAACCCTACCCTAGCAATGACATTAGCGCCACTACACATTTTGTAATAAATTTAGAATACCCAATTACGTTTTTTTCCAATTAAGGGGCAATTTAGCATGGCCAATCCACCTAACCAGCACATCTTTTGGGTTGTGGGGGTGAAACCGACGCAGACATGGGGAGAATGTGCAAACTCCACACGGACAGTGACCCAGGGCCGGGATTCGAACCCAGGTACTCAGCGCCGTAGTCCCAGTGCTAGCCACTGCATCACTGTGCTGCCCCCTAGCGTCATTACACTTGCTCTTCAGAAAACACCAGCTTTGGCATTGGAAGGAACCACAGAAGCACACTTTCCAGCACATCAAGCAGACATTACAGTCATCAAGTCTATTGGTTCACTTTGACCTGGGCAAGTCAATCATCTTGAGTTGCAATGCATCACCATACAGAATAGGGCCAGTTCTGTCCCATTAAATGGAAGATGGTTCAGAGAGGTCAATTGCCTTTGTCTGTAGAACTCTTTCTGATGCCGAGCGGACATACGTGCAGACTGAGAAGAAAGGCCTTGCCATAATCTTCAACATCAAGAAATTTCACCAGTATGTCTATGGGTGACTTTGCACAATAATAACGCACCACACGCCTCCATTAGGGTTCCTTTGTGAAGACAAACTGATACCTCCAATCGCCTCCAGCAGAGTACAATGATTGGTCTTGTTGCTGATGGCCTACGAATTCATTTTTCAGAATAGGCCAGGCACACAAATTTCAAACACTGATGCGCTGAGTCAGCTCCCACTTCCAAAGAAACTGGCACCACTGCCACTGCCTCAAGACATAGTCCTGGCACCAAACTTTCTTGACACTTTGCCAGCACTGTCAGGTCACATAAGAAATTGGACACAGCTCAACTCAGACCTGTCCAAAGTGAAGCGCATTATCTTAAACGGGTGGCACAATCTTGAATCTGACTAGTGAAAGCCTTACCTTACTCATCAGGACAAACTCAGTTGCAAAGATTGAGTCATTCTCTGGGGTTCCCGAGTGGTAGCACCACCCCCAACCAGAGAGCCCCTGTTGCAGGAATTGCACAGTGCCCATCCCGGCCAAATGCAAATGCGAGCTCAAAGATACACTTGGTGGCCTGGCATAGATAAGCATAATGAATGCATGGTGCGCCAGTGCGATCGCTGCCATAAACAGCAGATGTTGCCACCCACAGCAAACCTCCACCCTTGGGAGTGGCCTGGATGAGGGTACATGTGGACTTTGCAGGCTATTTCTTGGGGCGAATGTTTCTTGTTTTGGTTGATTCCCACTCAAAGTGGTCGGAGGTTTAAGAGATGGGAACGGTGACGTCAGTGGTCATAATAGAGACCCTGTGGTGAATGTTTGCTGTCCATGGTCTCCCCCAAGTAATAGAGTCTGGCAATGGCACCCCATTGAATGGAGAAGAATTTCAGCATATAGTCCGAAAAATCTCCAGAGGAGAACATCCCCCTATCACCCGGTCTCAAACAGATTAGCGGTGAGAGATGTGCAGACGTTCAAGATTGCCATGAAGGAGTAGCCCAGAAGACCACTACGCCTTATATTGGCCAACTTTGACTCCTGCCCTGCCACCACAGGCATGTGTGAATTTGGCAGGGAGGCTGGAGGCTCTGCAGGCACCCAAAAGAAACAGCATATTTTGTACAAAGGAGACAGATAATTTCATGTGGGCACCTAGTCCACTTGAGGAACTTTGCCTCAGGCCCATTGTGGCCACAAGGCAGAATAGTGTCAAAGTCAGGCCCAGTCCCGTACACAAAAGCAGAGAATTTGGACAATCTCAGCAGGTCTGGCAGCATCTGGGGAGAGAGAACAGAGCTACTGAGTCGTCCAGACTCAAAACAGTAGCTCCGTCCTCCCTCCACAGATGCTATCAGACCTGCTGAGATTGTTCAGCATTTTCTGCTTTTGCTTCAGATTCCAGCATCCACAGTAATTTGCTTTTATCCAGTCTCTTACATGGTCGATTTGAATGGCAGGAGAGTGCAGAAAAATATTGGCCACATAAGAAGCCATGGGAAGGCAACACCAATCTCGGAACAGTTGGAGCTGGCAGGCAACACCAGTGCTCCTGTGATGGAACCAGAATAGACAGAATCCAGGAGTTCTGAGGAGGCCCTGTCGATGACTCAGGAGAGAGCTGGAAAAGGGAATAACCCTGCTGTAGTTGTCAAATCTCAGAGATAATCTGCCAGGAGCGACAACATTGCTACCTCAGAGTTGGAGGAGCCAGTTCAGGAGATCTAGAAAGTTCCCCGACAGACCAACATTGTTATGAACTGTTATGGACTCTCTCCCCTTGTTTTTCTCAGACTTTTTATTGTATATAGTCACTATACAATAAATATGTAATTGAGGGACTTAAGAGGGGAAGAGATGTGGTAGCACAGCCCCTTTAAGGAGTGAGCCTTCGCGGTCCACTTGACCCACTCGGACCTATTGTACAGGAGCGCACGGACCTCAACCAATGGGGAAAAAGCACAGTGGCCTTAGAGTGGAGTCCCAGACAGAGTAGAAGCTGGAGTCAGAGAGTGCAGATCTTTTTAAAGATTCTGTGCCTGTGTATAGTTTACCCTGTTACTAATATACCCTTGCTATGTTATACTGGAAGTCTTTCTAGTATTGCCTCCAGCTACCACAAGATCCAAATGACTTATCTTAATAGTTGCCCAGGAAATGTTAGGCAGTTTAAAACCTCGTCTCACATATGGGTAACTCCATATCCAACAGCCTAAATTACCCCTCCTACCCCCTTCCCCTCACGGCCATCATCCTGACCATCCGACTACACCCTGATCAACTGACTAATCGCCTGACCAACTGACTAGTGCCTGACAAACTGACTACTCCCCAACCAACTGACTCACCCCCTAACTAACTGACTCACTCCCTAATCAACTGACTAATTACCTGACCAACTGACTAACCCCTGACCAACTGACTACTGCCCTGATCAACCTGACTGCTCCTCAGCTATCCATTTGACTACTTCCGATCCGACAATCCCCTCAACCTTGTGGTAGTATCATAACTGTAAGAACTGCAAGGGTTAATGAAATGTCTAAAGTGGCCATTAGAGGGAGCTACAGATACAAGTGTATAAGGCATTGATGGTAAGCCTTGTGTGGAGAGAGAGTAGTCCAGGAGTTAGCTAGAGACAGACAGAAGTATTGATAGCGTGAGTAAGAGCAGATCATAGTTAAGAACAGTATTAAAATTAGTTGCAGATTTAAGTGTAGTTTATATGTTAACAATCAACTGTGTTATTTAGAAGTACATGTTGAATCCAAATTAGTAGTGTTAATACATTTGTAGCTTTGTTTGAGCTATTTTATGGTCTTTGCGAACACTACGCCAACCATCCTGAATTGAGCAACACAAAGATCACCACAAACCTGACCTGTTGCGCATCAAACTACTGCCATAATCCGAATATCCACTCATCTACCTACCACCTCACCTACCTTCCTACCTACCCAGCTTATTCTCCAATCCGACTCACCTATGTACCCACCTACACATATCACCACCCACACACACACACACTCATTCACTAAAGCTTTGGGACCTTATAACACTTACTTGAATATGGCAGCTGACGTAGTGAAAAAAGTGTAGACTGGTTGGAATAGACTGGCAAGGGAAGAAGTGAGGTGGTGGATTGCATTTTCAAATTAAAGAAAGCGTGAGATAACCTGAGGCACGTTGGTGATGGCGGTGAACCCCACTGCCCGGGCATCCGGGTGGTTTAGTCCAAGTTGAAATAGATGTATTGTGTTGACTGGGCATATAGGGCCTCCGTGATGTGTTGGTGCACCTGTGCACCGGGCTCTGTGAGATCCTAGACAGGTCCCCAGCCAGCGCCTGGAAGGACCCATGGCGTAAAGGTTCAGGGGAACCTCAGCATGACGGCCATCCTCTCCTGGGTGTCCTCTCCATTCCCCCTCGGTGCCAGGTGCGCCATGATCTAGCAGATATGCTGTATGGTCCCTCTGCTCAGCTGGAGTCTTCGAAGGGGTGCCCGGCCCAACAGATCCTCGAATGACTGTCGTTAATGGTGCACACGAGGCTTCACGCTGCACCTCTTTTGCTCCAGGGGTACTGTTGCTGGCGCTGCCCTTGCCAGAGGTACATTGTGCAACCCCGTATAGCGCCCCACTGTAGGGGCTGAAGTGGGTATTGCCCTTGGGTATGCTGCGTGATGCTCCAGGGGTGGTGGCATGTGTGAGTGGAGCCTGGGGTATGGGGGTGGTTGTATAGAGTGGGGGGGGGGGCTGTGGTGAAGGATGTGGTGTGGTGGGAGAGTGGGGGCTGGTGTGTGGGTCTGGTGGGGTGGATGAGTGGGGGCTGGGGTACGAGGGTGGTGCGGTGGGGGCACCCATTCGGCCTATGTCACTCATCAGAACCAGTGCCAAGGTGGGTGGTCAGTGTGGTGCGCAGCAGGATAGCTTACTTGCAGGCCTCAGCAATGGTAGTCCGTGCCTGGGCACCGCCTCTGTCCCAGGGGAGGGGTCAACCCGGACCCATGCCCATCCCCTGGCTTACCCCTCCCCTACCCCTGTCCCTGGCAGCCCCCCCCTCCTCCACCAACTCAAGCCAGCCCGGCTAGTGTCTGGACCGGCAGCCCACAGTCGTGCCTCTCTGTGTCCTACCTCCTCTCTCTCCCTCATCAGCCCTGGCACCTGCTTCTCGATTTTTAAAGGCACAAGTAAATCTCGCCGTCATGAATTCACCCTGATGGAGAAGGAGAATCGCGGAGTCCCCGGAGAATACCGGGTCGGCCCCACTAATGATGTGCAAATGGTGTTGTGTTTTCTGTACGTGCGAGTGGGACGCATTGAAGCCGCTGTCGAGGCTCCGGGCAATTGCGATTTGTTGTGAAACGAGTGCCCGCCACGTTTTCAGCGTTAAAACCGATTCTCCGCCCAATCACGTTTCCCGATTCCTGTGTCAGCCGACGAAGAATCCAGCCCGTTGTGTTTAAGGATGTCCGTGTCTTATTATTTGAAAGAGTTGCTTCACCTGTTGACTGACATACTGTTCAGCGTGAGCAGCAGTTCCATTCCTTTCCGAACAAGTCAATGACACGACAACCAAATGTCACAGCTCAGCTGACACTCACTAATAACAGCTGCATGGCCATCAAGGCAGTAAGTTCCTGCAAATCCTCTGCTGCCACATGGGACTTCACAACAGTGCCTCACCAAATGCTCTCTCCTCAAACTCAAACAGAGGGGTGAAGCCACGGAGGAATTTGAAAAAGGAGGAATTTGAAAAAAGGGGATGCAAATTCCACACTTGTGGCATTGCCAGACTTTGAATTAACATTTGACAATTAGCACCGTTTCCATAAATATCTAACATAGTTACACTGAATTAATGCTGCAGTTTTTGCGAAATGGCAGAGAGGGACATGACAAAATGCAGGGAATACTGCAGATGCTGAAAACCGATAAAAAGAGACAGATGAAGCTGAAAATAGCCAAAAACGCAGTCGACGTCTGTGGAGAAACATGTTCGTCAACATTTTAGGTCTATTAGCCTTCAAGGTTCTTTTTTTCCCAGAGAGATTGGCTTGTACTGAATTCACTCCACTTAATTAGTACCCATTAAAACACACGCAGCATTGCTCATCACTGTTAACTATTGCCTTTCATCCACCAAGTGTTAGATGCAGTTTCAGACAATAAGGGACCATGAGGTAAATGAATATTAATAACACACACTTCTCTTCAACACCATAGGAGCTCATTTTCTGTGTGTTAGCAGTTAAGGGTTGCTTATTTTCACTTTTAAAATCTTCAACCACTTTGCGTTCAAGAGCTTGGCATTTCCTAATGCACAACAGCGTATCTGACAGGCAGCAGGAAATTAAGCCAGCCGATCACAGTTCAGCTATAATAAGTACAATTTAGCACTGTAAGAGTTAGGAAGTAAAATGCTTGAGGCCCAGAAGACAGCAGCAGCTGGTATTCCATTTGGACTGTTTGGAAATTTGTTATGTAATGCACGCAAAAAAAATATAAAAAGAATCAGATGGAAACAGCTCTGATTTCAGGGAGATGAAGTTGAGGTGCTGGGTTTGGGGGTCAACAATCTGGGAAGGAAAGATTGAGAGGGAATGACAGCAAAGCAAAACATTCTCTTCATAGAAGTTATAGTGCAGAAGGAGTCCACTCGGCCCATAGAGTCTGCACCGGCCCTTTCAAAGGGCACCCGACTCAAGCCCACGTATTACCCTATCCCTGTAACCCGTAACCCCCACTTAACCTTTCTGGACACTAAGGGCAATTTAGTACGGTCAATCCACCTAACCCGCACATCTTTGGACTGTGGGAGGAAACTGGAGCACCCGAAGAAAACCCACGCAGACACGGGGAGAATGTGCAGACTCCGCACAGACAATGACCGAAGCCAGGAATCGAACCTGGGACCCTGGAGCTGTGAAGCAACTGTGCTAACCACTGTGCTACCATGCTGCCCAACAGAAAAAATGATCATTTCGAAAGAGATTTCATGATGTTAAATAAAGTTGTCAAAAAAGAAATTCAGCCTGCAGCTGCAGAGAGAAAAGGCAGGCCTGTGTTTGATGTGAGTGTGCCCCATACACTGACATCAAACTCATGATCTGGTCATTAGTGCATTGCAGTTTGTGGGATCTTGCTTGTGCAAGCTTTCAGTCCTAAATTACAACCCTTGAGTTACTTTGAAAGTGCTTGATTGGGTGCATGCTGAATTGAAGCAACCTGAGACCAAGAAAGATATTGGGCGCAATTTTCCAAAAAGAAAAATGAAGGTGTCATATTCGGTGAATAAATTGATTTGATTACCCTTGGCCGTGGCGCGATCCGGACTGCAATTTTCAGGCACTTAGAAAAACATTTTGCCCCACGTGAAAAAATGAGGTGCAAAGCATCTGATTCGCCCACCCTGGGGTCGTTGAGCGCTTCAGTGAAGGAGCCGTTGTATTTAAAGTGCTCCACACCACTTGCTCTCATTCAAACCAGGAGGATGGCAGATAGGAAATCAGCTCCTAGATTTATGGAGGGGGCCCTCAACCATTTGCCATGGAGGAGAGTTGAGCTACACTATACCCTCGGACAGCCAGGAGGCTTTCCAGTAAGGTAGCGAATCCCACTTGAGAGATGGCCATAGCACTGGTCAGTGACAACAGACAGATCAAGAGGACAGGAATCCAATGCAGAAAAAAGATGAATGACCTACTCCGAACAGGCAGGGTGAGTGCTCCCTGCTTGCTCTCTGCATTCCACCCTTTCATCATCCCACGGAATGCCACTCCGATCACCCATGCTGCCCCCTCGCAGGCCACAGGACTCAACCTCCCACCAGCATCCTCAAAGCTCAGCCCGGCACTCCTTATCAGAATCCCTCCCTGTTTAGGCACAGTGCCAACATGCCAAGTGTCAGCAACCTCTGACCCACCAGCCATTCAGCTCACATTATTCCCATTTCTGTCCCTGCGGGAGAATATCGGCCACATCTGCCGCAAGCGAGAAAAAACGAGCCTGGGCTGAGGATCCTGACTCCATATGTGAAGAGAGCCATTAGGCCGCAGGACAGGAGCAGAAGCAGGCCTGCGCTCAGAGTTATGTGGACCTACAAGAGGAATATGAGGAGCAACTGCACACTCATCCAGATAACCAAACTCAAGTGAGTTCTGTGTAGTCCAAACTCTTGACCAGACCAGGTACCAAAATCACATCCCTTGCCTTGCTGGAACATCAGCCAAAGAGCCTGATCCATTTACCAGCACTGTCCCACCATCCACCCTCGACACTACCTCACAGGAGATCTCAGAGAAGGACACATATGAAGCTTAATGGCTATCACCCTCACTATCCACCATCTTGAAGACACACACCTCGGTGAGCAAAATTAGCAAGCAGGTGTCTGGGTCACTCTCTGGTGAGCACCATACAGCTTCTGATGCACATCAGGTGGAGGCAGGAATGTCCCAGGGGTTGGACAGTTTGAGGCCTGCTGGATTCCAGGATACAGCTGGTTCGCGGACATCATTAACCTGTCCCTACTCCACTCCGAGGTCCCCACCCGCTTCAAGAAGACCACCATCATACCGGTGCCAAAGAAGAACCAGGCAACGTGCCTCAATGACCACCGTCCGGTGGCCCTGACTTCAGTCGTAATGAAGTGCTTCGAGAGGTTGGTCATGAAGCGCATCACCGCCATACGTCCAGAACGCCTTTATCCACTGCAATTCGCATACCGCCACAATTTCCTTGGCCATACACTCATCCCTACAGCATCTCGACAACAAGGACTCCTACATCAGACCCTTATTTATTGACTACAGCTCTGCCTTCAACACCATAATCCCAGCCAAGCTCATATCAAAGCTCCAAAACCTAGGACCTGGCGCCCCACTCTGCAACTGAATCCTCGCCTTTCTGACCCACAGACCACAATCAGTAAGAATGAACAACAACACCTCCTCCACAATAGTCCTCAATACCAGGGCCCCGCAAGGCTGCACACTTAGCCCCCTACTCTACTCCCTGTACACACACGACTGTGTGGCAAAATTTGGTTCCAACTCCATCTACAAGTTTGCTGATGATACGACCATAGTGGGCCGGTTCTCGAATAATGATGAGTCAGAGTGCAGGAGGGAGATAGAGAACTTAGTGGAGTGGTGCAGTGACAACAATCTCTCCCTCTATGCCAGCAAAACTAAAGAGCTGGTCATTGACTTCAGGAAGCAAAGTACTGAACACACCCCTGTCAGCATCAACGAGGTGGAGATGGTTAGCAGTTTCAAATTCCTAGGGGTGCACATCTCCAAAGATATGTCCTGGTCCACCCACGTTGACGCTACCACCAAGAAAGCACAACAGCACCTATACTTCCTCAGGAAACTAAGGAAATTCAGCATGTCCACATTAACCTTTACCAACTTTTACAGATGCACCACAGAAAGCATCCTATCAGGCTGCATCACAGCCTGGTATGGCAACTGCTCGGCCCAGGACCACAAGAAACTTCAGAGAGTAATGAACACCGCCCAGCCCATCACACAAACCTGCCTCCCATCCATTGACTCTATCTACACCACCCGCTGCCTGGGGAAAGTGGACAGCATAATCAAAGACCCCTCCCACCCGGCTTACTCACTCTTCCAACTTCTTCCATCGGGCAGGAGATACAGACGTATGAGAACACGTACGAACAGACTCAAAAACAGCTTCTTCCCCGCTGTTACCAGACTCCTAAATGACCCTCTTATGGACTAACCTCATTAATACTGTCCCCCCTGTATGCTTCACCCGATGCCGGTGCTTATGTAGTTACATTGTATAACTTGTGTTGCCCTATTATGTATTTTCTTTTATTCCCTTTTCTTTCCATTTACTTAATGATCTGTTGAGCTGCTCGCAGAAACATACTTTTCACTGTACCTCGGTACACGTGACAATAAACAAATCCAATCCAATCCAGGGGTGCCCACCAAGGCATCTCAGGCAAAGGCGTTGAACACAGCAAGCCACCGCCGCCTCTGATGTGCATTCTGGGAACACAGGGATTTAACATCTCCTGCACCTCAAGCAAACCAACTCTGCTGCTAAATCTCATAGCCCTCTCATCTTGCTGGGCTTGGTCCAGGTTGAAATGAATAAAGTTAAAGACCTTGCATCGAGTGCACCCATGGCCTCATGGATGCACTTAAGAAAGGATGTCTAAGAGATGCGACACAGGTCATATGTTGAGTCCAAGAATAACCCTGTTGCATAAAATCTGAGGGCTGCTGTGACCTTCACAGCCACAGGCAGCGGTTGTTCTCTGCTGTCATGTGGTGCCAAGTTGGCCAAGATGTGGCACAGGTACCGCACAGTCTTCCTGGTGAGGCGGAATCTGCTACGGCACATGTTAGTCCTACAGCTCCATGAAGGACACTTGGGGTCTGTGCACTCTCAATCTCCTTCTTCACCTTTGTGATCTCATAGCAACTGGTGCGACCTCCGACTCCTGAGCCTGCCCTGTGACCCCCTGGTTTCCTGGCACTGGGTATTCCCTGGGTGTTGCTGTACGTTGCTGCTGGAGTCTGTGCTCCTGCAGTGCAGTAATAAGAACAGCCAGCTCCATTGGCTCCATACCGATCACTCAGTTACTTGTGAGGGATGAGAGAGACAGTCAGGTTGGTGCCACAGCCAGATAACATCAGTACCTCTTCTGGCCTTTTTGCCTGCTGGACTGGAAGCAGCCAGTCCCACACCTTATCCGGTGGCTATCACCCACTCACATCTCAGGTGCCAACATATCCCATTGCATGACTGGCTCCAGTCTATGCCCTTGCCCAGTCAGAGTCACCTTTGACCTCCTGTCTGGTTGTTCCCTCCTTTATTCTCTATATTACTGGGAGTTCTGACAGACGATTTAAATGTTCATGCATCGCTAATGGGAAGGGTCAGCTGGATGGTGATATCTGCCTTGGGGGCTAATGGTTTCCCACTGCCAGGCATTGGGGTCCGGAAAATAAACAAGCGGAGTGCCTCTCGATCCTGTGTACCCAAGCATTTAGCCTTGAACCCTGAGTATTCATCCCAATCCTTGACATGAGACAATAGGCAGCTGATATTGTTAAGGGTTAACTATTGATGGCCGTTATCTATGTTGTTCGCCGCAAAGAGAAAAAGGATGGAGGTGCCAACACTCTGGATTCTTTCAAACATGATGAGAGGTTTATTAAGAGGTGTTGCTCATACAATCTATGATGGAGAACTCCGCAAAGCCCTCACAAACATGCTGCTGACATCACTACACAACACGTGATGCTTTACCAGCAGGGGTGGATTCTCTGATTTATTACAATGGCCAATTAGTTTGATGAGCATGAGTCTCAGAGGGCACAATTGTTTCCTGTTTCAGGGGCACTCGAAGCAAATAGGCACCTTTCTTACTCAGGCTGCATCACTCCGAGGTCTCATTGCTGTCAGGACTCCACACTTAAGTCGCCTGGACAGCCACTCTAGAGTTTTTGCCATCCCGTCCACCCCACTACCAACATGCTCGCCCCCTCTCTCCCCCACCACCCCCCGTTCCTTCACTGTCGCTGGGTCAAAATCCTGGAACTTCCTCCCTACAGCACGGGTGGGCTTAGCTACACCACATGGACTGAAGGCACTTCTCCACAAAGCAATTAGGAATGGGCAATAAATGCAGGCCTAGCCAGCAAAGCCCACATTCCTATGAATTAATTTTTTTAAAACAGTGAACTTTATAGCATTCCACTGGTAGCTGCCTGCCAGGCAACCTTGCCGTTCCATTACTGCTTGTTGTTATCTGCTGACCAATCATTTGAAAATTCATTTTAATGCGTTCACATTTATCTCATGGGGTTGGACCTTATGTAATAGCCTATTAAACAATGTTTGCCCTTCCTCAAATCCAGATGGATATCAACTATTGTCTCCCTATCCACTTTGTTTTTCATCAGCTCACAAAATCAATTAACTTCGTGAAGCATCACCTCCCAATTCTCAAACAATGCTGACTGTCTCAGATAATCTCATGTCTCTCGAGAGTCTCCCCTACATAATCCCTCATAATACTTTTAATCGCTTTCCAAACAAGGTAAGAATGTCTTACAGGTCTATAATTTGACAATTCAACCCTTGTTCCTTCATTGAAGATGGGAGTGACATTTGCTACTTTCTAATCCTCTTGGATTTGACCTGAGACCAGCGAACTCTAAAAAATACCTGCAAGACATTTCACAATTATTTGAGCCAGTTCTTTCAGATCCCTGGGTGAGACTGTCAGAAGCAGCAGCATTATCTACCTTGAGCCTCAACAACATATGTTCTCTCTTGTGATTTAAACATTTTTCAGTCGGCAATCATGTTTAAGTTGAATCTGAAATTCTGGTAGTTTTTTCTGTTATGTATTTTGTGAATACATTTGAATATTATTTATGAGTAGGATTTTGCAATAAAAGCAATGGTGAGGCTAACAGCAGTCAGAATTATCAAATTATAAGGGGATCATGGGTTACGGAGGGAAGGCAGGAGAATGGTGATGAGAAACTTATCAGCCAGGATCGAGTCGCGGAGCAGACACGATGGGCCAAATGGCTGAATTCTGCCCCTATGTCTTATGGTCTAAACACTAAATTGAGCAGCAATTTCCAGTGACAGCACATGTAAAGTTAAGCATGGAAATTATAAAACTGTTGTCTGACTCGCCTTCCTTCTTGAAAAACTTCAGTATTGTTACAAGAGATTCACCATTGAATGGTTTGGAGATGCTGTACATACCCAATATTTATTCACTGAACTTGCTAAATAAAGTTTGAGTTTGGCAATACTCCACTGTGTCAAGGACAATTTTTATGATGTTACCTTTTATTGCCCGTAATCATTTATGTGAGTGTGCAAGTGTGTATATTTCTCGCACTTTGAGTGAGTGAGTAAATTGTAATTAATCCAGCAACAAGATTTCTGTATTTTGAAATGGAAAAAAATTGTTTGTTTATGTTTCAACGTCCTCGCCGTGGAGGTTACTAAAGAAAACTGAGGGTGGAGTTATCTATTCTGGAGACTAATTTTTTTAAAAAGTCTGGTGACAGGAGTGGAAGTCGGAGTGACTTCATTAATTATGCATCTGCAATGAGAACAATGAATCTCGAGGTCGGCCACTTTAATACCACATAGGTTCCAATGTCTGGGCACCATATCTAAATGGCACTCGGACAGCGAGTCACTCTTTCACTCCACACCTTTACTCCCCCTCAGTCCTGCCTCAGTCTCAACTATCCCCTGTACCCTGTCTTAGAACATAGAATTCACAGTGCAAAGCTTACAGTGCAGAAGGAGGCCATTCGGCCCATCGAGTCCGCACCAGCCCTTGTAAAGGGCATCCCACTTAAGCCCCACACCTCCACCCTATCTCCGTAACCCAGTAACCCCACCTAACCTTTTTAGACACTAAGCGCAATTTAGCATGGCCAATCCACCTAACCTGCAAATTGTTGGGCTGTGGGAGGAAACCTGAGCACCCGGAGGAAACCCACGCAGACACGGGGAAAACATGCAGACTCCGCACAGACAGTGACCCAAGCCGCGAAATGAACCTGGGACCCTGGAGCTGTGCAGCAACCGTGCTAACCACTGTGCTACCGTGCTGCCGTGTCTTGGTACAGCTTGTGTGGGACAGGCAGCTGATACCTCTCTGTGACCTTGTAAAAGGAAGGGAAAAGCAGCATCTATTGGTCTGAAAGTCCAGGAAGAAGTCTGCCTTGCCAGATTCATGCCACTTATGTACAGTCATGAAACAGAACATTCTAAATTCCCGCTGGCGGGACGCTTCATTTGGAGGGCAAACCAGATTCCAGCGTGTTTGCCACCAAAAATTGTTCATGAGAACAAGATTCAAACTAATTTCCTACCTTCAAAAAACTGACTCTAGGCCAGAGGCAGACTTTCATTTAGACACACAGTGCTGCAGCGCGGGGCCCTGGCCCATACTGAGAGGTGACTGTTGTGATAGGAGCACCGTGGGAATACCAATCAGAGCCTTGGCAGCTCTAAATCTGCTGCTAGACTCAAGAAGTTCAAATGAGCCTATCAGCAGGAAATACAGAACATCATTGGGCTCTGATTGATGGACTCCCCTTTAGAGCGGGAAAAATAGTTTGCCAGATGTTGAGAGGTGGTGGAGACTTAGCGCAGTTCAGACATGCATCTCCTGAACTGATCTGAAGATTCTGAACTTTCATTGAGGAAAGGTGCAAAGCAGCAGCCAAGTTTCTGTCATTCAGATTGATAGTCAGCCTGAAGCAAAAGTGAGGTCACTGACCTAACATCGGGGACAGAACCTGCAAAACCTTCAGTGAGGCAAGGCAAAGACCCTGGTCAACCAGCAGCGGGGGACTCTTGATCTCCAGGCCAGGGCCGAGGCAGGTGGACGGGCAACCAAACTAAAAGAGCGGAGGTTACCAGGCCAGATAGCCAGAAGCAGCCAGGCAACCACCAGGAGGCGATGCAGTTATTGAGGCTCGAGACGCGAGGCCCGGCCTCCCGAGCAAGAGGTGAGCAGAGCAGTCGGGAGGTGCAAAGAAGTCAAGCGCCAGCATTGTGTCTCGGAGAACTGGGGAGCAGTGGCCAGCCAGGCAGTAGGGCTGAGAGTGAGAGGACTGATCTGGGCAACATCCGGACAGGCAGTGAGGGCCGAAGAGAGCAGAGGGTAGGCCAAATAGCCAGCAGCAGCATCCAGGCAGCTAGCCAGGAGCACACGGGGTTGTCGAGGCTTGAGGTCTGGCCACCCGAACGAGAGCCGAGAGGTGAGAAGAGCAACAGCCAGGAGGTTCAAAGAAGGCCAGGCCAGTGCTGGCGTTGTTTCTCATGGAATCAGGGAGCAGCAGCCAGCGGAAACATGACCAGAGTCAAAGGTCAGTCATGCAGACTGAGAGTGAAAGGGCTGGGCAACAACCAACATCTTCCTTCTTCTTGTTGTTTTTACATGTTGAATTTACTGCATTTTTCGGACTCAGTCATTTCTCTCTCTGATTGATTGCGGTGACTTTTATGATGCCTGGCTTGCCTTGACCATCTGTCAGGATTACAGCTTTCCTAAACGTTATTGCCAGCAGCCAGTTATTCTGGATTTTAGCAGTAAACTCTGTCTCATCCTTACAACAATTATTTTCACAATTTCTGAAGACTACCCCTGACCACCTCATGAGCTTTGTTTAATTAATCATTGCTTTTGAGCAGCTTAGACAATCGGCTGGTTTTGCTGAAGGAGGTTTCACTCGACAGAAGATTCTGAAAACGTATTTGTGAATCACTGAAAGCAGGACAGATCATTCCCAGTCAATGTGAGAGACACGAGGGGAGGGATTCTCTAGTCCACCAGCTGTGTGTTCCTCAGTGCCGGGCACTCACCAGCAGTGGAATTCTCCGTTCCTGCCACCTGCCAATGGGATTTCCCATTGTGGCCACCTCACGTTGTCGGAAAATCTGCAGGCTTGGGTGCACTGCTGGCGAAACGGAGAATCCCGTCCGAGGAATCTGGAAGTCAAAAACGCAGGAAGCTGAAGGCGAGGCAAGAGGACGAAGCTAGGCAAAAAGACATTTTGGAACATTACTTCAAAAGGTTTGAAATATTGAGCAGTGCTCAAACTGCACATTCATCCTCAATAACATCCACCAAAGGTTTTGGTGACCTGTCCGATGTTGGGGGGCAACACATCTGCTGAAAATCTTGAACAAATGGGAATGGAACTATAATCTCATTGTTCTTCTGCAGCTGAAATGAGGGAAGAATCCTATCAAGAACACATTGCCTTTTATCCGAAATCTGTTCCACTGGGTATGATTGAATATTTCGTAAAAATAGATCAGAGAACATGGGTAATATGGAAAATTTAAGAAAAAGTTTGAGGTTCGAGCCAAAAGCAGTTTATAAATCGGAAAGGAGAAAAGAATTGATTTTTCTTCGGAAACCTCTAAGGCAATCGACTGTTCTGTTTGCAAATTGTGAAGTTCTGTCAAGGAGTGCGATCTTTGGAGAAGTATCTCTAAAGCGGTATTGCATTTTCTCTGCTACATCTTTAGAGGAGAGGCGATATGGCTACTATATCATATGATCTTACATCAGTGTTGAGTAATGATCCAAATAATTTGAATCCATTATGCAGTAGGATCCTTACTCTCATCATTGGCTTTGAACAATGAAAACTTATCTTTCTTAAAAAGACAAATTTGCATCTGTTATGGGCGAGGGTTTCGAAAACTCCAAAGTATATCATGGAGTTCACCTGATCTACAACTGTTGTGAAAACGAAAGCAAAAAAACTCAGAGCCACAAAAAAGCTCCCAGCTCAAAAACTCAGAGCCACACCCAGATCCACCCACGCAATGGCATCACTGAAGCTGTGTGATAAAACAAAGCATTTCTTAAAGGGACACTCCCATGACACATCTGTTACAATCCATGTATCAGTGGAGTTTAATTTATCTCCTGGTCTGACAAACATTGAATCAACATCAGAAAGAGTGGGAACAAATTTGCACCCGCATTTGCTGTGAGCGCAAATGGCGATGTGGGCGACCAGATCTCGTTTTCTGATTTTTGACGTAATGCAGAAATCTCATTGCAATGCATTTTAACAAATATTAATATAATGAGCTGACTTCCCCACCATATTGCGCCCCCCACCGCCCGACATTTAGAATTCCCCTTCGCGATGCGATGCCATGTCGGCGAGGTTTACAACTGTTTAAAAAAGGTGAAGCTGTCAAGTGGAATGCAGAGGGGTTGCGGACAAATAAGCATAGGACCTGAGAGGAGAGGGACATGCCCGGAAAGTGACCTCACACTCTGGCACTGCCAGTGTGTCACTGTCAAGGGGCAGTGCCCTCTGGGGTGTTCCACTGGGGAGAGTTCCTCTTATATGTGAAGGGGGCACTGCCCTGGTCCTTGTGAGGGGCTTCCCATTATCTGTGGGGGGGGACACTAGTCGGCCCTGTGGTGTTGGGTGCTCTGGTGCACAGATGAGCCAACACAGTTGTATGTGGTACAACTCTATTTTATTATAACTCTTATAATACAGTTCGTTCTGGATACTCTGCACGTGCTGTCTCCCTGAGTGTGTTTGGCAATAGATGTGTCCTGGTTCTCCTCTGCAGCTAATACTGACCACCGGGGGTCATGTCTGTGCTTTTATATCTTTCTGTCATTGGTTGTGGTGTTGTGTGTTCTGATTTGTCTGTTGGTGTGTCTATCATGATGTGTGTGTTTGAATATCATGACATCCCCCCTTTTTACAAAGATAAATGCCTACGTGGTTATAAATATAATTGTGTCGTGAGTGCATCTAAGAGTGTGTGTGTGTGTTGTGTACAGCGTGTGTTTATGACGTAACTATTTACATGGGGCGATGTCTGGTGCGTCACACTAACAAGGTTGTACCATAACAAAACTTGGATGCGAGAGAGAAAAAAAACTTGAACATTGGTCCGGTCAGACGATATCTGGAACAATAAACAACAACAGGTTATAATACAGAAGTGTTTGACTTTTTGAACGTATGAACAGCGTTATAAGTCCAGTCTAATGGGTGACCGCCTCAAGAATGGGCTGGTCCTCAAGCCGGTTCAGCTGTGGAGATTTGGGGTCACACTGGTTCACCTTGGACTGTTGGAGGTGATGCTGTTGCCGAAGTCTCTACTTTACCATTTGTTGTACTTCGTGCAGTGCTTGGTTTTTTCATTCGTGCAAATATAACATTCAACATCTTTGTTAGTGGTGCCCTGGCTGTGGTTTGGTTCTGGTGGCGATGGAAGGGGCATGATCCGTGGCATCTCCACGAAGTCATCCTTGGGAACCAGTGGAGGATCCGGCGTGTGCGTACGGTTCAGTTGCGAGCGTGGAAGGCGGCACAAAGCCCGCTGATTGCGCCTACGCACCAATCCATCCGCCCTGCATGCCAGGAACAAGGTGGAGTCTGTTTTCTTTTTATGTTTGTGGTGGACGGCATCTTGTAGCCGATGGGTCGTTGCCATCGAAGTAGCACCATCACTAATATCATGCAAGGCGATGACTGTGCCAGATGTGGAAGTTGGCCAAGACCGTGTACGCTGGTTCCGGCCACCTGCTGTGCCGGAAGGGCGACTCCGCAGAGAAACGTCGAAGCATGTCGCCTTGGAGAGAGAATTGTTGCTCGCATCAACGGCTGGCGATGGCGCGAATTGGTGTGTCCATCTTGGACCGCCGGTGCTGGTTGCCACTGCCGACCCAGTGGGACTGCCACGCGATCCATTCCCTGTCGCCGTGGCATCTGCCGTCACCCTGAGCGTGCCATCACCGAGGCCGCGACACCGCCCGTCCGGAGCAAGGTCTGGCGTGCGCAAATCAGAGTCGGCGCTTGGTTGCTCCCCATCTGGAGTCCGGTCTGCCTTCCATCGATGCCCCCCGTCCGGAGTCCCAACAGGTTCACTAGAGGCAGCCGAGATTCCCTGAAGCTGCACTTCTGGAGTCGGAACATGCAGGAATGCACCAACCAGTGGAGAGGCTCGAGCCATCGAGGGTGGAAGCGGTGCGCCGCCACCGCAGTCGTCAGTGGTCCCACCGTGATCGTCGAGTGCCTCGGTACGCACTAGGCGAGGTCTGTCACCTTGCACCTTTTGCATGGGAAGTGGGATGCTGTCGTCACTCGTCTCACATCCCGTGGATAGATCCTCATTAGCAGCTTGCTGTTCACTAGGGTTGGGTAAATTGTCAGAGTTTTCATCTGGTGGTGCACACCATGTCGGCGGACTGTCATTGTCTTGCCGTTGTCCTTCATTTGGGCTTTTCTTCTTTGGAACTTTAAATCTTCCCCCAGACATTGCAGAACCTTGTTTATTACCCCCAAATTCTCCCATATGTATGGTCTCGAATATAGGATCCAATGTTTCTATCGACATTGTACCATTTTCCAAAGAACATTCCGTTTCACTTTTCTTCTCAGGTACCTCATATGTAACTTTGTTTAATGTACATGCCTCCATGGTCTCTGGGTCTGATTTTGCTGGGACTGGCATGGTCACAGTCTCTCGTTTACTGTTCTCAATTGCCCACATTATACTCCCCATACATAACTGCTTAATCACTGGGGTTAGTGTGGTACAATGGATAATCGGGTCGACCTTATCTGCATCTTCACCATTAGTGGAAAGCACACTTGGTTCACTTGAAACTGCTGTGGGTTTTAAATTCGTTATCTGGCTACTCGATGTCGGTGTCCTCAGGATTCTTGCTCCAATGTTCTGCTCAATAATCAGTGTGTATAGGTTCAATGCAATTAATGTTCCCCTCAAGGTTTGAAGAGTCATTACTGACTAACTGCTGGTCTCCGAAGTTGGGATTTTGCGGCATTGTGTTGAAGGGAGACATTTGTCCCTGCTGTAGATATGATTCAGGTTGTGTTATTTCCATTACCTGAGGATCAATGTCTTGTCCATTTTTTCGATCCGTACTAAAACACTGGCAATTCTCAGTCTGCTCCTTGCAAGTTAAACATTCAATTAATTTCGTTAGCAAATCCTCAGCATCCTTCTGTGGCCGTGCAGCATTATTAATCTCTGTTCGGCTACAATGATCCTGAAGGTCAGCGCATAAACCTTTTTTCTTCGGGCTTGGACGAGGCGATTCCTTTGGCTTGTCTTCAGTTGGGCTTGAACAGTCTTCAGCGCTGTGCCCTTCATTGTAGCATGAGAGACCGTCATGGTCATGCTGCTGTGTAGTGGAGCATGGTAGGCTGTTATAGCCTTCTTGCTGTTCACGTGAGCATGGCAGACTTGCATCGTCTGCCGCTGGTTGGTCAGGAGAGGTTGCTAGACCCTCATGGTCTTGTTCCTGCAAGGACTGCGCTCTGGAGTCTTGCGTTCCTTCCATCGTGGAGTCCGTCCACGAGCTCTCTGTGGAGGCTTGTGACACTGGAGTCACTTCTTGTTCGTGAAAGGACTGCGCTCTGGAGTCTTGCGTTGCTTCTATCGTGGAGGCTGTCCACGAGCTCTCTGTGGAGGCTTGTGACACTGGAGTCACTTCTTGTCCGTGCAAGGACTGCGCTCTGGAGTCTTGCATTTCTGCAATTGTGGAGTCTGTCCACGAGCTTGCTGTGGAAGCTTGTGACACTGGAGTCACTTCTGGTTCATGCGAGGACTGCACTCTGGAGTCTTGCATGTCTTCTTTCATAGAGTCTGGAACGTTGAGCGGGACGTGGACCACGCTCTGTGTGGCAGCAGGGCACTCTCCGTGTGCTTGCACCGCTCCCTGTCTGTTAATGTCAGGCTGCAGCATCATCCGGTACTGATAAGTTGGAACGTCATATCTGCTGGATTGAAGATCCTCAAATCCGAAAAATGAATCCGCATCTGCGTCGGATTCAATGTGGGGGCCACCAATGTGCAACACGAAAGGTTCATCCGAGTCATAGTCATATAGGACCACGGAGCTATCATTGGGCTCGCGAGGTCCGGAAACACTGTAAAAATCGTCATCGAAGTATTCAAGGTCGGAATCATCGGCTTGTGCGTAGGTAACTGCTTGTCGGAGGGTTCTTCGGAGGTCAAATTCATCTCCTGGGTCAATTTGCGGCACTGTGCTGTCATTCCAGGTGAGGGAAGGTTGTTTTACAGCTTTAACAGATTTTTGTTTTTTTGATTTGGGACGTTTCCCTTTTAAATTGGATTTGGGACATTTCCTTTTTAAATTGGTGCAGTCTGGGGCCTCTGACATCCTGACACTCGGTATGTAGCATGTAGGAAGCGACTGCGCATGCTCAGATCGCTGTTCCTTTACCGATGGCCGTTTTCTTGACTGCGCATGCGCAGCATCTCGCGCATGCGCAAACGAAACTTCCGGTTCTGCGCACTTCTCGCGCAACTGTGCTAGCGTTATACCTTTAGCAAGATGGCCGCCGACATCGACCCAGCCTTCTCTCAGGCCCGGGATTTCGGCCTCTGGGAATTCGGGCTCCGGGATCCCAGCCACGAGGTGAGTACTGCAGCTTTTCTTACCTTTATGTGCCCATTGGATTGCGTTTTCTTCACAGTACTTGGAGAATTTGCCCAGGACTGCCTGGTAATCGTACCTTTGCTGCCTCCTGAAGAACCTGAACCTTCTGAATATTTCTCTTGCCCTTGCACCGACGACTGTGAGGAGAAATTCAATTTTTTCCCTATCATCCAGGTCTTTTAGTTCAGCTGCCACCAGGAACAATTCGATATTTTGCCGGAATCGCCGCCAGTTTTCGCGGAGGTCGCCGTGGCACTGGAGCGCCTGCGGAACCGGGAGCTCGTACATCATGCCTGGGCACTGCTGGTTGTCTGTGTACACTGAGGTATGCCGGCAGGTATCGATCCACTCCTGTACCATGTGGTGTTGGGTGCTCTGGTGCACAGATGAGCCAACACAGTTGTATGTGGTACAACTCTATTTTATTATAACTCTTATAATACAGTTCGTTCTGGATACTCTGCACGTGCTGTCTCCCTGAGTGTGTTTGGCAATAGATGTGTCCTGGTTCTCCTCTGCAGCTAATACTGACCACCGGGGGTCGTGTCTGTGCTTTTATATCTTTCTGTCATTGGTTGTGGTGTTGTGTGTTCTGATTTGTCTGTTGGTGTGTCTATCATGATGTGTGTGTTTGAATATCATGACAGGCCCCAGTGCGTGTGGGGAAGCATTCTCCATATCAGTGGAGGGGGGTTTCCTCGGTGCATGTGTGGCTTGGGTGAGGTGGGGGGAGTGTTTCTTTAGTGCAGACAGGAGATTGGTGTGCGCTTTAAAAAGGTCACCCCAGACTCTGTGGAACCGGCATTGCCTTTTTTATCATGCCCCACCTCACCACTGTGATGGCGTGGGCCATGCCTCAAGATCTTTTGGGGACAGAATGCCAGCATATCTGGAGAGAAACACTACTGTGTAGCTGGGGAGCCAAATATCAGTTTCCCCGCCTCAGTCAGCACTCTCTGCCCAGTGTGGAAAATTTCGACCAGTATCTTTATCCTCTCGAAAGATAAACATAGTCTGATCCAAAAGTCTGGCCAGCTGCTCTTGGAGCAATCTTGATGTTCAGTTGCCTTTTAAAAATATAGGGCACGATTCAGTGGACTCAAGTTAAAGTCCGGTTTTGAGTTTGTTTGGCGTGGAGTATTGCAACGGTCGCATTGGCTAGATCGCAGCCCGTATTCAATGACACTTAAAAATGAACCCCCACGACATTCTCAACATTATTGACTCCCTTACCGTCTAATGCATGAGACTCGTGTCACAGCAGTATACCGCTAACAAGGGGACCTGCTTTTAAACGCTCCCTCACCATTCACTTCCAGTCAACACACAAGCATGACAGCGTGCAGACCTGCCCCTCGCTTTGGGGATGCCGATCTCACAAGGCTTTTCAATGCTATTGGTGAGTGACAGGACATCCTGTTTCCCCGGGGATGGTGGACCAGCAGCAGGGTCAGCAATGCCACCTGGGGGGCAGTGGAAGCGGCTGTCAGTGCAGGCTAGCATGACCACCGTCCAATGTCGGAGGAGGACCAATGACCGACAATGAACTGCAAGGCAAGGGTAAGTTACCACCTCTCTACTGGCATCAGTTCTGCCTTCCTTCCCTCAAATTCCCAAACCCCAACTCCCCAATTAATTGGCTGACGCCTTGCACCCTCCCCACATTTGATCTTCAAGCATGTTCCTCAGAACCTCCGGCACCCACCAACACAACCCCTTCATATCCAGGTGCGGTGCTTACACATGCCACTTGCTAAATAGCCATTGAGGCCCACAATGCTCTCTCTTTGTCCCCACAGGAAATTATAGCCCATAATAAGCAGGAAAGGGCCCAGATGGGGGGAGTAATCCCAAAGATTTGTGTCCTCATCCCCTCTAAGGAACGGGCCCTGGAAATCGAGGGGTTGCCCAAGGTGGGTGTTGAGCTGACGGACACATCCTCGTCCTAGGAGAATCTGGAGATGATGAAGGCTTCCCTGGTCCTCCTGGCATGTTGGACCCTTGCCACTACTTGCCCTCTATCCTGCAGCTCCTCTTTGGGCTCGTTCTCCAGCCCCTGATGGATGGCCTCATCCTCCTCCTGAGACAAGATTGCATGCCTCTTTACCTGCTCTTCCTCCTCCCCCGGCATGTAGCCCCACTGCTCTGCTAGTTTGTGGAGGGCACAGCAGACCACCACAAAGTGGGTGACCCTTTGGGGAGTGTACTGCAAGGCACCGCCAGAGCAATCAAGGTTTCGGGACCTCATCTTCAGCAGACCGATACACAGCTCAATGACAGTGAGAGTAGCACTTTGAACCTCATTGGATCGGGTCTCTGCCTCTGTTTCCAGCTACACAGCAGTGTTACTTTCCAGATTGGCATCATCAGACAGGACTTCAGCGGGTATCCCTTGTCCACTACAAGCCAATCCATCATCCTGAGGTGGTCTTCAAAGACAATGGGGATCTCTGAGTGACCCAGTACATAACTGTCATTCATGTTGCCAGATAAGGGGGCACAAACGTGCTTGATTCGGAGGTGTGGTTGCACACAATCTAAAATTTAGGGAGTGCAACCTCTTCCTGCTAATATAAGGTACGCCATGATCGCCTGGCACTCGCAGGGCAACATGCATGACATCATACACCCCTGGACCAGGAGCATTCCGATGATGGCAGCAGACCCTAGAGCCCAGGCATCTTGGTGCCTGGTCCAACTTGAATGTGATATAGTCTGATGCCCGGGCATACAGAGCATCTGTCACCTCCCTGATGCACCTGTGGGATGAAAATTGGGGTATGTCACACAGGTCCCCACTCGTCCCAGTGGCATAGGCTTTTAGGGCTGCAATGACCTTCATGACCACTGGGAGTGGGTGTCCTCCACCTCCTCCACGGAGTGCCATGTCTGCGAGGACGTGGCACAGGTGCCACACGGTCTCTCTGCTGAGACACAGTCTTCTGTGACAAATGGTGTCCATCAGCACATTGGATGACCAACAAAGCCTGTACACCTTGGGTCATGCTGGCCTCCCCTTCTGGATCCCTCCTCAGCCTGATGGGCTGCCGGGTCTTCAGGGTGTGTGGCGGCCCCTGCACACGTGGTGCCGCCTGCAGCCTGCATTGTCGTTGCTGCCTTATATGGCGTCTGCCCACCTCTGGTGCCACAAGCAACGCAAGAGCAACCTTTGCGGGATAAACTTCAGCGAATATAGTTGTCTGAAAGGAATGGAGAAGGAGAGAGACCGACAATCATTTGGGACTTCCACCCTTGGATTCTCAACTCCCCCAAGCCTCCTTCACCCTAACTATAACTGTCCCATCTTCTCTCAGAGTGCCATCCAGCGAGTCTATTCTGCTGGCAAACCTTGCTCTGCAAACACACCCCTGGCCACATCAGGAACTCCTATATCTCAGACCCTAGATCTCTGCTGGGAACATTAGGGAGCACATTGATGTGTTGGGTGTTCTGGATCACAAACAGGTCACTAACACTGGAAGTGGTGCAACTCTATTTTATTATAAGATTAACTATATTAAAATACTTGAACTGTGGGAAAATGCAATGCCAGCTTTAACTGTTGACCCTTGCCTAGTCCTAACCAGGTGATGCACTCAGCACATGGTGAATGTCTGTGTTGCAGGCTGTGAGCTCTGTGCTCCGAGCTGGCTGCTACTAGAATGAGCGGGAACTCTCCTGTCCCCTGTTTTTATAGTGCGTGTGCTCTCACTGGTGATTGGCTGCGGTGTTGTGTATGCTGATTGGTCCCACTGCATGTCCATCAGTGTGTGTGTGAGTGTCTGGTGCATATTATGACAGACATACTCACCTGCCCTCTGCTCATCCATTACCCTTGGTCGAGAGAGGGTCCTCAGTCAGGAACCCTGCTCTTTACTGTTTGATTGCTGCCAGCTGCCTTTATGCTGCTGATGCTCCTAAAGTTCTGGCACACTGTTCAGGCATCAAAGTTTGCTCAGAGGCATGACATATGTGCCCTCGAGGAGGCACATGAGAGTTTTCATAGTTTTTTCATAGAATTTACAGTGCAAAAGGAGGCCATTCGGCCCATCGGGTCTGTACCGGCTCTTGGAAAGAGCACCCCACCCAAGGTCGACACCTCCACCCTATCCCCATAACGCAGTTATCCCACCCAACACTAAGGGCAATTTTGGACACTAAGGGCAATTTATCATGGCCAATCCACCTAGAGCATGAAGTGCTCTCACAACTGTCAAGGCGAACTGCTCATTTGAAATAGCCTTCAGTTGTGAAGCTAGAGGGGGGCTCACTGTCAAAGGGAGTGACATTGAATTTCAGGGTAGAAGCCATAGCAGAGTTGATGTGATGGCTACCCCTGTTATGGGCTTCCACAATATTTAAAGATGGCTTGAAGGCCTCACAGATGCAGAAGATCTCATCCCCCTGGCCCAGAGTTGACCCCCAACCTGGAGTGCTTCAGCTCCCTGACCAAGCCCCCCCCCCCCCCCCCCCCAATGGGGTGTGATCCGGAACTCGCCATCGGGAGCGGATCAGGTGAATCGCAAAATGGTTCGTGCCCTCCGCAAATCTCAATTTTGCCTTCTCCCGCTATTCGCCCAGCGCGCCCCGATCCGCGCTGGGTGCAATGTGGTCACTGAATCATGCCCATAGTTTTCACTATTTATAATACTGTCATGACACACTGTTGTGATAAGTGTAAGTACTATTTTAATGGCATGATATGTTTTTATGATGACCAGAAAGCCTTTCAGGGAGTCTCATTCCTTCAGATTTTAATTATTACCAGGGATTTAAAAAAATCTCCTAATGGGATTGCTGTGTGTTCAGAATGTCAGCCCTCTGATTGAAACATTTGGCCCTTCAAGCCTGCTCTGCCATTCAATAAGATCATTATGGATCTGATTATGGTCCCAACTCCACTTTTTTGTCTTCCATCATTACCCTTGGCTGTCAAAAATCTATCTGACTCAACCTCCACTGCTTTATAGGAATGAATTCAACACGCTAATATCCTCTGAGAGAAACAAATTCTTCTCATCTCTATCTTAAAAGGTTTTTCTTAAACTGTGCTCTAGTTCCAGTTTCCCCATATGCAGAGACATCCTCTTGGCATCTACGCTATCTGGTCTCTTCTGGGCCTTATATATTTCAGTAAGATCAACTCTCATTCTTTGAAATTCCAATGGTCTGGTAGCAACAGGAGCTACAAGAATCTTTAATTGGATAGCAGACCGGCAGATGGCCAGTTAGGAAGCCTCCTGTGGTAAAAATCACCAATCGGCAAGTCCGGGCTTAAGACAGGAATCTTTGCCCTAATATTGAGGCCCTGTAGCCCATAGTAAATGTCATCCCAATAATTCAGTACTTCAGTCATTTCACTTCTGACATCTTTTGACTCATGCATATTTAGTGCACCAACCCCTCTTTGCATCCTTTGTGAACAACTCCTAAACAATCATCGTATTAGTCTTAATTGTTGAAAGTCAAGTCTTCAAAAGTTTAATGATAGCATTTAAATTGTTCCTTAAAATTGCAGGGTGAACATATTAACATGAGTCCTTTACATTGGGGCGACGAAATGTAGGCAGGGTGAGTGCTTTGTGGGACACCTCTGCATAGTCAGCAAGCATGACCCTGAGCTTCTTTTCACTTGTAGTTTCCTTTGTCCATCTTAGACCCATTCTGACCTTTATGTCCTTGACCTGCTGTAGTGAAGCTCAATGCCAGCTCAAGGAACAACACCTCCTCATCTTTTGTCTCAGCAAGCTACAGCCTCTGAGCTCAACACCGAGTTCAACAATTTTAGGTCATAACCTCTACCCCCTACTGTTTTTTTTCGCTATGTTTTTTTGCGAGGTGGGTCTGGTCTTGTTTATTTCTTTATCCCTTTCCTCTACCCATTAGCACTATCTTTAGTTTTTGCATAATTCATTCATTTGTTATAAAATGTCTCCTGCCCTCCACCCTCTCACAGACCTTCTCTTTTGTTCATCCTGCCCTTTCCATCAGCTCAAAATCTATTTGTTATATCTTCGAGTTTGCCACAAAGAGAAAAGGTATGGAGGTGCCCACACTCTGGATTCTTACAAACACAATGGGAGGTTTTATTCGGGACGTTGCTCAGACAATCTAAGATGGAGAACTGAAACCCGCACAAACTCTCACTGCTGATGTCACTACAGGTCACGTGATATTTCGCCAGCAGGAATGTATTCTCTGATACCTAACACTATTACATTCCTATCCTTCTTCAGTTCAGATGAAAGGTCATCTCAACGTGAGACATTAACGCTTTTTCTTTCCACAGATGCTGCCTCACCTGCTCAGCATTTCCAGCACTTCTTGTTTTTCTTTCTGATGTCTAGCATCCACAGTATTTTACATTGACATGAGTTACACCTGGAGCAATTTTAGGAGTGAGAAGTTATCAGTAATTCCCATAGTTATAAAGCCAGGATTTTAATTTACTTTCAGTGCAAATATTTTGTATTAAGTTACCGTTTTCCCTATCATTTGGGACACTTGCAAGAAGTCAGTATTTTACTCATTGTAGTAGGATGTTTACCCGCTGATAAACAACTGGGGTGCCCAGTCAGAAAAGAGCTGTAATACCTGAGCTGAACTTCATATTCTTTCCTTTAATGGATATTATACAAACTATTCAGTCAGTTGGTCTCACAATTAAGTTGGAAAATTTGAATATTGGTCAAGGAATAAGGCACAGAAAGATCCACATCACAGATGAGCCCATGCAAATCACTGAGGACAACAAAAGAAGCAGTAAAATATCCTGTTTGGAATGAAAAACAACCCTATAAGATAGAGGATTCAACATTTGTGAAAGACAAACACAAAGTGGTCAATATTATGTCAACAACTTGCCATATTTAGAGGGAACCTATAAGAAGGTTGGAGGAAAGGGGCGAGGGTAGGTAATGTACTATTATTAATTATGTTATTCCATATAGATATGACAGTCAATCTTCCATAGCTGCATGTATATCTAAGAGTTGATAATATTATAGTCACTTGGGAATACATAATTTGAGTATTACAAAAACATGTCTAATGTTAAATGTGGCTTTGCAATTGGACAACACTAGGAATTGCCCTGATAACTAATTTACGATTATCAGTCGGTCTTATAGTGGCCCTCAGGCTTGCTAGAAGTTACATATATTCATACACTGGGACCTGTCAGCTGCAGTCAAAATAATCATGTTCAGCCCTTGTGCCTTTTTGGAATTAAACATGGGGCCAATAGTTCTCTGGCACATTCTCCATGGCAATACCTCAACCAATCTGAGTAAACTTACCAATCAATCAGCACCTTTTTCTCATGTAGTATAAATTGTTCTTCCCTCTGTCATGATGAATACACAATGAAAAACGTCACCAACATGCTTCTTTTTTCAAAAATACTTAATGATATTGGGCGAAATTCTCCACCAACGGCGCGATGTCCGCCGATTGGCGCCAAAAACGGCGCCAATCAGACGGGCATCGCGCCGGCCCAAAGGTGCGGAATGCTCCGCATCTTTGGCGGCCTAGCCCCAACATTGAGGGGCTAGGCCGGCGCCGGAGGGATTTCCGCCCCGCCAGCTGGCGGAAATGGCGTTTGTTGCCCCGCCAGCTGGCGCGGAAATGCGGCGCATGCGCGGGAGCGTCAGCGGCCACTGACAGTTTCCCGGTGCATGCGCGGGAGCGTCAGCGGGCGCCGGCAGTTTCCCGCGCATGCGCAGTGGGGAGAGTCACTTCCGCCTCCGCCATGGTGGAGGCCGTGGCGGAGGCAGAAGGGAAAGAGTGCCCCCACGGACCGGTGGGCCCCGATCGCGGGCCAGGCCACCGTGGGGGCACCCCCCGGGGTCAGATCGCCCTCCGCCCCCCCCAGGACCCCGGAGCCCGCCCACGCCGCCTTGTCCCGCCGGTAAATACCAGGTTTGATTTACGCCGGCGGGACAGGCAATTTCTGGGCGGGACTTCGGCCCATCCGGGCCGGAGAATTGAGCGGGGGGTCACGCCAACCGGCGCGGCCCGATTCCCGCCCCCGCCCAATCTCCGGTACTGGAGACTTCGGCGGGGGCGGGATTCACGGCGGCCAACGGCCATTCTCCGACCCGGCGGGGGGTCGGAGAATGACGCCCATTGTGTTAACAAATTATCCAGGAAGGTACAGGAATTGTTCTGTTTTCCTAAATTGTTTTGCAACTTTCATTGTTAACCAGTATTTAGCACCCATCTTACTAAATTCACCCGAAAACTGAGAAGGCAGCAAGGATATTTCAGAAGTACTAGAATAGGTCCTTTTTGAATAAAATTAAGTTGACCTGCAGTATCAATGTCAGCATCAGAAGGCTCTCTATCGTACTTATCCAAACGCCCAAATAATTTGATTGACCCATGATCCCTGTGGTCACCGATAGACATTGGATCACTCACTATCAATGCCTCAATTTTAAAATTCTCATTCTATTTTTCAAATCCCCCCCATGCATCTCTGCAATTTCCTCTCGCTTCACAACCCACCAAGATAGCGGAACTCTTCTAATTCTGCCCTCTTGCACATTCCAATTATTGTTATACCAACTTTGGTGGCCATGCCTTCAGCTGTTTAGGTTCCACACTCTGAAATACCCTCCCTAAACCTCTCTGATCTGCTCAGTACACTCTTTAAAATTGATCATTTTGAGCAAGACTTTGGTCACTTGGGCTATGTGGCTGCGTGTCAACATTTGGTTGATAGAACTCCTGTGAACTTTGGAGATTTTGATTAATTAAAGAAGCTATGTAAATGAAAGTTGTTGTTTTTTACTTCATTAATATTGAATAAGATAAAATAAATATATTTGTTTTCACGATAGCACAGAGAAGTAAGGAAAGTGGCACTCCCGACTTTTCTTGTAAGCCCTGCCCCTTCTTGATGTTCTTCCATTTCCTCTCCACAACAAATTTCCTCTTGTTTTCTGTCACCATTTGTACATTTTCTTAATTATTAAAACTCAGTTGAGGATTATGTGAAAATTTTAATCTCACCACCTTTACTCCCTCTGATTAATAATCCTTATGCTTTCATCAAATGGTCCTCTTATCAGTACATCAGCTAATATGATTCATCTGCTTTCCATTTTTGCAATGTCATCAAAGCTCACTCTGGCATAATCGATTTCTTCCTAACCCCATGTTTGCCATAAGCTAATGCTTTCTAAAATGTAGTCCTAATTTCAATCTTTCTTTACAACTGATTTCACAGTGCTGGCTATTCTGTGTAAATGTGCTAGCATTTTTCTATTGTAATTCCCCTTGCCAGTTGCCATGGTGATGCATTTTACTCAAGCAACTATCTGAAGAAACTATTACTGTAGATTCTTTGTTGGTAGTTTGCTTGAGAGTTTAGGCATAGCCTTCTGGGAAAAACCTGAGCATAACTGCAGATTCATTTTCAGATGTGCTTATTTTCTTACTGCTTTAACTAAAAGACTTTTTGGACCAAACAGAAAATGGTTATAACTATGGACACGTGGCAGATTCTGAGCAATAGTACTTTTTTAAACCAAACTTGTGTTTGTAGAGTAGAATTTGCTAAACTAAATTTAATTTATATCAATTACAGCACAATTTAAGAAGAATTAAATCATCTGTGTAACTATAAAGTAAATGATCCACGAGTGAACACTTCAGTCTGCCAGAAAATAAGTCTTTTACTATAGATAATAACATTTTCCTGCACCAAATAGGGAGAATGCTCATGTTTCTCTTTATATAATATCCTGTGACAAGATTAAGTCTGCAGAATTTACACATTTCAAAGCTATACCTTCTTGCAATCCAGAGGAAAAGAGAGGATCTGAATTATTAAAGGAATTATTATTAATAATAATAATAATGATGATAATCTTTATTGTCACAAGTAGGCTTACATTGAAATGAAATTACTGTGAAAAGCCACTAGTTGCCACATTCCTGCACCTATTTGGGTACGCAGAGGGGGAATTCAGAATGTCCAAAATTACCTAACATCTGTGAACTCATCCGCATCCTTTATGGGCATAAAACTGATTGCGTTATTGCAGGATGGGCTGGATAATTGCATTTGGAAATCTCGCTGGTGCAAATTCCATTTGAGGTCATTACAGTATTTGAACCCTTGGCATGAGGGGGCCACTAAATAACTGACTTTTACCTGTTCTGCTGAACCCTGAGGTGGATTTCTCACATGCTGTGAAGCTAACCAGAATGTTCTTGAACAGCTAGCAGATAGGTGCTTTCACTTCCTCTTTTTCTCAACAGAAAGCACTTAACTGCTTTTGTGTGGTGATGCCTTGTCAGTCATGGCTAGATGTTTATAAATATTGTGGTTAGGTTCACATCAGGATGCTTGAGATGCATTCCAGTATGAAGGGAAATGAAAATAAACAATCCAGAAAACTGGCTGTCTGGAAATTATTGCCCAATCAATTACAGCTGACAACAGTTATTTCTCTTTAAAGGTAAATAGAAGCCGCACAGATCAAAGAAAGCGGCTGTTTTCTACACTTCTGTTTGAAGTGTGTAAGGGACTGGAAAGTGAAAAGGCAGTGATTTTTCACTGTTTCTGCCTAAACTATTCTTTAGATTCCAGCCAGGAGTGATGGGGCGGGGGGGGATGATATCTGATACGGGGTCTCCGATATGGGGGTTCTCTAATGGGGGATCTCTGATATGTAGGGTCTTTGATATGAGGGGGTTCTCTAATATGGGTAGTCTCTGATTGGAGTCTCTGATATGGGGGGGCCGCTGATATGGGGTGCTTCAGATCTGGGGGTTCTGTGATATGGGGGTCTGATGGGAAGCTTTGATGGGCGTCTGATGCAGGGGTTTCTGATGGGGGTCTGGTGCAGTGTCGGTGGAGGGAGAGGACACAGGTCACCCTCATGCACACTTGCTGTGGGGGGGTGACCCGAGGTAATGGGGGAGGGGGGTTAGGTGCCCCTTGTTGTCAACAGGGTCTGGATTTACATTGTGGGGGAAAGAGGGGCCAACTTCTGAACCTTGGTAAAGGGCCACCCGCTCAGAATGGTGGTCCGATAGTGGGATTCAGAATGAAATGCCAGGAGCATGGCAAGGGATCGCTCCTGGGCGCTGCGGCAATGCAGACCAGGAGTGATAGTACTCCAGCCAGAGAACTTAATTCTGATTTATCTGTTATCTGCATTTATCAGTGTCCTGCCCCTGCTTTTAGCAGGCAGGATTTAGTGAAGGGGTGGCGAATCGAGCGGGAGTCCCAAAATGGCTTTTACACTGGTGAGATTTCTCTGTCTCCTCCCCCCACCAGTGACATAACGGGGACCACACCTTTTAAAGTTAGAATCCCCATTACACTTCATTGAATGTGCACATTAGACATTTACACCTGTTTGTCCCCCCATGTTATACTGTCCATTCACATTGGTGTGACCACACTGCAACGTTCATTATGACAGCACCCATGCCGTAAACCTAGTGAACAGAACCTGCTGGAAGCGCACTGGTCAGTACAGCCTCCAGGGAGGAGAGGGCCATGCCCGGCAGTATCATGGAAATGCACAATGGCAATGCCTCTGGCACTGCCTGCTGACATTCTCCCATGGCACTGCCAGTTGGTTCCATGGGGGAGCTGTTGCGAGTTCTGCAGTGGGGAGCCAGGAAGATTCGATGGTGTGGGGGCTTTCCATGAGGCATTCTGTGGTTCTGTGTTGTGGGGGATTTCTGTTTCCATGCGGTGTCCTGTTTGCTGGTTGTTTTTTTAAATTAGGGTACCTTTAAAAAGGGAGCCTGATCTTACAGAAAGGTAAGTTGCTGGCGGGACGGGTTCATTCAAAGCCATCCCCACAGGGATGATGTTGTGGGATCTGCCTCTTGGTTTTTTTGTTGACGGGAGTGTCAAAATATATGGTGGAAAAAGCTGGAAGTGCAGCCATTGGCTAAACTCTGTGTTTCCTGTTCGAGCTGACCATGGCCAAAAAGTGGCAAAATTCCGCCAAATAAAAACAGAAGACGATTAAAAGTCACCAATTTGAATGTAGCATTGCAACATCATGCTGCTAAATATGTCAAAGCTGCAATTTTAACCAGATTCCAATTCTGGTTATTTTTTCTCAACACATTTTTGTCAGCTTTGCCTTCCTGACTCATATTTATACATCATCTTTCTGGAATATATACTCAATATCAATATACAAAAAAAATCAATATTAAATGTAAGAGGTAATTTGGAAAGCATTCCGTTAATTAGTAGCTTGTGGTATCTATTGATTCAAAATAATTTGATTTCATTCACTCAGGATTAATGCTGCTCACATTAGCCTCGTGTTCATGGTCTGTTCAAGACAGGCCAGTGGTAGGCAAAATGGCATATGTCAATACAGTCATATTGGCAGCATATGGCAGGAATGATACCGAGCCTCAGTACGTAAGACCATTGTAGTATATCATAGATTAGCTGAACCAGGGTCAAGAGGACACTTGAGATCCCACTTTCATTTTTTGACCTTCAGTGTGGCAGCAGAAAAATGGTCGAATAGAGAAGTAGCAACTTTACATTTTACTTGCGACCTCCAGATGATGAAACATTTATTAAAAGCTCCATAATGACATCCATGATCAGAACTGTTGGATTTGCATGTATCACGTACTGGAATCTTGGTGCAGAAAAGAAAGTATATAAACTGTAAATTATCCGGCACAGTTATTTCAGTTGTCTGTTGGAGATTGCATTGTTGCCTCCAACGTAATCTATCTATCTCAAGAATTTATGATTAATAGCACAATGTTTGCATATATTTAGAATTAGTTTATCTATGGCATGAAATTCAGATTGGTATTACCACTGAAAGCTAATTGCCCCCTGGGGAAGAGGCTGCTCTGCCAGCCATTTCCAGGGTGGCCCACGTGCATGTCACCTTGAGACAGGTATTTGCACGAACAACCATTGCATATGCAACTCCCCACAGATTAGAGTCATACTGAGCAAAAAGGAAAATGGCTGTGATTATTGGAGGCCAATCATCGCAGCCTCAGGACATCACTGCAGGAATCCTCAGGGGAGTGTCCTAGGCCCAAATATCTTTAATGATCTTCCCTTCATCATGAGGTCTGAAGTGAGGGTGTTTGCAGAGGATTGCACAATGTTCAATGTCGCTCACAACCTATCAGACACTGGAGCAGTTCATATTCCTATGCAAGAAGACCTGGACAACATTAAGGCATGGGCTGATAAATGACAAGTAATGTTCACACCACATAATTGCCAAGCAATGATGACCTCCAACAACTATCTCCCCTTAACATTCAACAACATTACCATCACTGAATCCCCCACTGTCAACATCTTGAGTGGGGTGGGGGAGGGGGGAGGGGGGAGGGGGGGGGGGGGGGCAGGGTAGAGGATTGACCAGACACAGAACTGGACCAAAAGATAAATACTATGGATACAAGATCAAGTTGGAGACTGGGAATCCTGTGATGAAACAGCCAGCTCCTCATTGCCCAAAGCCTGTCCACCATCTTTGGGGTACAAGTCAAGAATGTAATGGAGTACACTTAATTGCCTGGGTGAGTGCAACACCAAAATCTCTCAATGATCTCCACACCATCCAGGACAGATAAGCCTGCTTGATCATCACCCCATCCTCCAAATTAAACTTTCACTTCCTCTGCCACCACGCACAATGGCAACAGTTTATATCATACACACTGCAACATCTCAGCAAACCTCCTCAAACAGCACTTCCAAACCCACCACCTCTACCAGCTAGAGGGACACCAAGTTATGCAGCGTCCTGACTTGGAGCTATATCACTTCACTATTGTTGGAAATTTCTGGGTCTTCCTTCCCAACAGGGCTACAGGTCTACCTGCACTGACTGGACTGCAGCGGTTTAGGCACGTGGCTCACCACCAACTTCTCAAGGTCAGTTAGAGTTGGGAAATAAATACTGGTCTAGCCACACTCTGTGAAAGAATAAAGTGAAAAGGCAACTGTGACTTGGTTAACTATTTTACACCCTGTTCCATTTCCTGTTCCATTCACGTCAACAGAAAGGAAGTGACTGGGCTGTGTAATGGACAGCCAACACATTATCGTCTGTTTCACGCCTCCACCAAATTTGAACATTCTGCCTATTGAGCTGCCAAGTGTTGCAACGCAAATTACTTTTTGGACAAGATAGTAGAGGAGTGCTCACTATATCCAACTGAAGTAGTTTTGATTTAGACATTCTCCTTTCAATGCATGAAACAGAACAAAAAGTCATTGGTTTTCTGAAATAAATATATTGTGCCAAGTTATCCTTGTATCAAACAGAACATCTTATTAATTTAGCATGACATGCTAAGACAACCAATAATACGTTTAAACCATGTTGATAACACCAAATTCCTGAACACTCAGAAGATATGTATACATCAGACAAAAAAAAGAGTGGTTAAAAGAATGGTCACTCAAATGTGACATTAGCTTCAAAAGGTAAAGATATTGAAAATGTGATTATATTTTCTTTCATGGTTGTCTTACATGCAAATTCAATGAAATCTGATGATGCTGATGGTTTATTCACCATCATTGATAACGACAAACTATATCTGATCTCCAATATAATACAGCTTGTGTGTCATATAACTGTAAAGCCCAATTTACACAAGGAAATACTTGCCTCACAAGGGTCATTGGGTGTCAGATTGATCTGAGGACTGGTCTTTCCTTTATTTCCTTTGAGCTATCTTTTCTTCAGCTAGTTTGATGCAACGAGCTTCAGGATTTGTTATACCGTCATGAATCATCTTTTGCCACTATTTTCTGTCACGCTCATCATGCTCCCATGTGTCAGGAGGGATGCTTCATTATTATTAGATTGGTCTTTGGTCAATCTTTATCTCTTTTGAACCGATCACCACGAGAGTATTTATTAAGCTTCAGCCCACCACATAATATAGGCTTGGGCAATCCAGTACCAAGCCTTTGGATGAAGTGACTACGCCACTTTAGTTGTGTGTTTACTATTTCTGCCACTATTGAGTATTCATGATCTGTCCAAAGTAACTTAGCTGAAAATGATTGAGTTTTTTGACATGGTGATCAAACTTTTACTGGACCGATAAGAGCAGTTTCAGCAGTGGCAAATATTGTGTTGTTGCATTGAGATAAGCACCAATCGCTCATAAGGGATTAGGTAAACACATAATGGGTTCATTTATTGAGACTACGCACATGAGAGCATTTAGTCAAAAGTAGAAAGCCTGAAGACATCAGCAGCAGAACTGTGTGTATATTGTGATGCAGGGTGCTATTATTCTTAATATTTTTCGAGTTCATTGCGATGTTCTGTGAAGCAGGGTTGTGGGGGACATGTGTTTCAGTGTGTGTGTGTGTGTGCACGTGTGTGTGTGTATGTAACACAATACCAATTAACTTGTGGACTGACTGTCTGCAAGGTTGAGGACATCAGTGAAGTCTAGGCATTAAAGGTACTCACTTGAAGTAGCTATGACTCAGTTGAATTTTCTAAAAGTAAATAAGCCATGGATAGAACTTTGCATTAGGAGCTAAAGAAGGTTTATTGTGTTCAGTTGTTAAATGTCAAGGGGATGCAAAGAGAGTTTACAACTTGGAAAAGGTCATAAATAACTAAAGCAAGTTTATAAAACTTTATTTGTCCTGAATGTGGGGACAATAGGGAAAACATGAAAGATTTTTATATTCTAGGAATGGTAATTTTCAAAGAAGGGCTAATACAATGAAATCAAGTTGAAAGAGCATAAAGGGACCTAAGGAGAAATGCTGAGACCTTACGGGTGGTCTTGTGAGACTTCCTGGGAAAAGAGCTAGAAAAAGGTGAAGAGAGCAACCTTCCAGCCAACATGGAAAGTGCTTGTTTTAAATCAGGTACCCAAATAAGTTAGAAAAGTCTTGGGACTGCAAACAGTAACCTGGGGCTGGACTCTCCATTTTTGGGACTATGTCCCCACGCCATCGTGAAAACTGTGGTCTTTTACGCCAGGAAAACTGGCATCAAAAGGTCACTTTTTCACCGTCTTGCAAGGGGCTAGCAGGCAGCTGTCATGAAGCTCGCTGCTCTAATTGCCGATACGCCCGCCCGCACTTAGAACATAGAACATACAGTGCAGAAGGAGGCCATTCGGCCCATTGAGTCTGCACCGACTCACTTAAGCCCTAATTTCCACCCTATCCCTGTAACCCAATAAAGCCTCCTAACCTTTTTGGTCACTAAGGGCAGTTTATCATGGCCAATCCACCTAACCTGCAATTCTTTGGACTGTGGGAGGAAACCGGAGCACCTGGAGGAAACTCACGAAGACACGGGGACAACGTGCAAACTCCGCACAGACAGTGACCCAGCGGGGAATAGAATCTGAGACCATGGCGCTGTGAAGCCACAGTGCTATCCATGCTGCCCTTCCGAGTCGGAGGTCGCGCATGCGCACGGCGCAGCCTCCAGTGGCATTGGGAAGGCCATAGATTTTATTTCAGGAGCCCCACTCCCACCTTCAAATACGCTGACAGGGGCTGTAAAATCCTTTTCTTAATAGCCCCCACACATCATCTCCCACTGAACTAAGTTTGCCTTCACTGCCATTCTATTCCATCTTAGGCCTCTGATTACATCCTTTCCGCTTTTTCCGACACTCACAAGAACGTGTTGATTTTTTTTTTCCAATTCAGCTCACCTCTGTTTTCTGATGTTGGCAAATTGCTCAAATTTTTCCTCTGTCCGGTTTCAATTTATGAACACAGTCTCCCAAATTATCCATGTGTGAAATAAATTTGTAGCATCTGAGAGAACTAATCTATCATGTTGCTGTACTGAAAATCAGGAACTCACTTCTGTGAATTGAATTGCAGTGGTGTTTGATTTCGTCCAGTGCCTATGTGGTGGTGACATTGTAAGAGTTTTCGGGGGATTGCCAATAATTGTTATTTCTAACAATTTGCAAACTTGTCAGTTTACAATGTTTTTACAGTTTTGTCAGAAATAATACAAAGGAAATTATTTTGTGATTTTGATATTGCTTACACATAGAAAAGAAAAACAAGCAAAATCTTTCATTAATCGGTGCACAGGCATTCATGCAGAAATATGACAACAGTGAGTGTCTTCTGCCGTGCTCATGTGTAAATATATACAATATGGCCCTGAATTTCCTCATCGTCTGGGGCACAGCTTCAAGGGTAACAGACAGCTGTGTGGATGAAAAGCAGCTAAGCATTTTGAAGCACTGTAGAATGAATTTCCCCAGCTGATTCAAGATGGACTGGTGGATGGGCTGGCAATAAGGCAAGAGTTTCCGCATTTTGCCAGCAGCAAGAACCTAGCCAACCAAGTGAACCAACTAAATGGCCAATTAAGGATCACTTCCCAGCCCCAGCTACTTCCCAGCCTTGAAGATGATGAGGGCCTGCTTCTGTGTTGGGACACCACCAGGTAAATCCTGGTGGCCCCCCAGAGGGTTCAGTGGGTGCCCTCTGTGATGTGGAGCTCCATAGCCACGGAGGTACCCCCTTGTGGCATTGGTTTCCACAACAGCAACCATGTTGCTGATGCACCAGGATCCCGTCCCCTCAATCACCAGCGCCAAACTAACTCACCTCTCTTCAAGGGTTGCCTGCTATTGAAGCATCTTCTCCCTGCTGATGCAGTCCCAGCATTGGCTACCCCTAATGGTGGCACTGTTGATCTTCCAGCTCTCTGACTGGTAATTCCCATTAGAGACAAGGGACTGGATTCTCTGATCCCGACGCCAAAATCGCGTTTGGTGACGGGGCAGAGAATCCCCAATGACGGCGAAATTGGGAGCAGTGATGCTCAGCCCCCTGAAAAGCAATGTAGCACATAGAACATAGAACATACAGTGCAGAAGGAGGCCATTCGGCCCATTGAATCTGCACCGACCCACTTAAGCCCTCACTTCCACCCTATCCCCATAACCCAATCATAGAATTTACAGTGTAGAAGGAGGCCATTTGGCCCACTGAGTCTGCACCGGCTCTTGGAAAGAGCACCCTACCCAAGGTCAACACCTCCACCCTATCCCCATAACCCAGTAACCCCACCCAACACTAAGGGCAATTTTGGACACTAGCGGCAATTTATCATGGCCAATCCACCTAACCTGCACATCTTTGGTCTGTGGGAGGAAACCGGAGCACCCGGAGGAAACCCACGCACACACGGGGATGATGTGCAGACTCCGCACAGACAGTGACCCAAGCCGGAATCGAACCTGGGACCCTGGAGCTGTGAAGCAATTGTGCTAACCACAATGCTACCGTGCTGCCCAATAACCCCTCCTAACCTTTTTGGTCACTAAGGGCAATTTATCATGGCCAATCCACCTAACCCGCACGTCTTTGGACTGTGGGAGGAAACCGGAGCACCCGGAGGAAACCCATGCAGACACGGGGAGAACGTGCAGACTCCACACAGACAGTGACCCAGCGGGGAATCGTACCTGGGACCCTGGCGCTGTGAAGCCACAGTTCTATCCACTTGTGCTACCGTGCTGCCTCGGAGAGTACGATGCACGCCATATCCACGGTGGCTGATGCCCGCCCCGGGATGCTTCGTCCCCAACCGGCTGAGTTCCCGATGGCGTCGGTCGTGTGTGGTCTCACCCATTGGGAACTCAGCGTGGCGGCTGTAGATTCAGTCCAGCACCGCCATAGTCGGGGGAGGGCCGATCCGCAAGAAGGGGTGGACATATTTGGGGCTGGGGGCACTGTGGGGGGGGTGGTCCGAGGTGCGCGAGTCGGCTGTAGGGGGTGACTATTTCACAGGCCTGGTCCGTGCGCGGCTGCCGCCATGTTGCACAGCGCAGCCACTGCCAGAATGCCACGGTGCGCATGCGTGACCATGGACCTGGCATTTCTCCAGGCCATGTCAGCAGCTAGAGCTGGGTGCTGTACGCTACCTTCCTGCTCGCCCCCAGCAAAACGGGGAATTGGTGGCCATTTTGCGGCAGTTTACCTGGCGTTGAATGCAACTGTTTTCACACCGGCGTGGGGGACATAGTCTCCAAATCGGCGAATACAGCCCAAGGTTACTGGCAGCCAGAAGTTACTTCTATTCCAGAATTTTGTTAATTTAACAAGAGAGGAAGGATTAGGCTGACTGTCAGAATTCCCACGATTCCCACCTCTTTTGGGTTCATTGTCTCACGTATTTACTGCGATGAAATTTCCAAGTTGGGGGAGGACTTATGGTGGCCCCGAATGAATTGGCATTTACCGCTAAACATATAGGAAGAGTTGGGGAAGGCATGGTAAAGCATTCCTGTTCCTCCTGGCTCAGGAGCACTTGCCTCTTTCATGCAGCAAAGTTCAGCTGCCTTGAGCTGAGGTTTCCTGAGGCCCCTTAAAACCTGAAGTGAGCAGGTTTGAGGTGAACTGCATTCACACAAGCTCACATGATTTTATTTTGTTCAAAACAGGCCAGTCTTTGAAAGTAGAGATGTGGCCTTTCAGGAGAGCAGGTTTTAAAAAGAGGATGGTCACTCCACCCAGAGCAATAATCTAGCCGGAGAACCAGTCATACTACCAGTGGACCATCAGAGTACCTCTGACAGCTGTATTCCTAAAACTTGATCCCACCTATCTTCCATCGTGAGCATAACAAGAGAACTGAAATATATGTCAGGTACTTTGAACAGTACGAAGTCTTACAACACCAGGTTAAAGTCCAACAGGTTTGTTTCGATGTCACTAGCTTTCGGAGCGCTGCTCCTTCCTCAGGTGAATGAAGAGGTCTGTGCCAGAAACACATATATAGACAAATTTGAAGATGCCAAACAATGCTAGGAAAGCGAGCATTAGCAGGTGATTAAATCTTTACAGATCCAGAGATGGGGTAACCCCAGGTTAAAGAGGTGTGAATTGTACCAAGCCAGGACAGTTGGTAGGATTTCGCAGGCCAGATGGTGGGGGATGAATATAATGCGACATGAATCCCAGGTCCCGGTTGAGGCCGCACTCATGTGTGCGGAACTTGGCTATAAGTTTCTGCTCGGCGATTCTGCGTTGTCGCGGGTCCTGAAGGCCGCCTTGGAGAACGCTTACCCGGAGATCAGAGGCTGAATGCCCTTGACTGCTGAAGTGTTCCCCAACTGGAAGGGAACATTCCTGCCTGGTGATTGTTGCGCGATGTCCGTTCATTCGTTGTCGCAGCGTCTGCATGGTCTCGCCAATGTACCACGCTTCGGGAACATGTGTTTCTGGAACAGACCTCTTCATTCACCTGAGGAAGGAGCAGCGCTCCGAAAGCTAGTGACATCGAAACAAACCTGTTGGACTTTAACCTGGCGTTGTAAGACTTTGTACTGTGCTCACCCCAGTCCAACGCCGGCATCTCCACACCACAGGTACTTTGAAAGTTACTGCTTTCCACTTAAATGGAAGAGCAATGGACATGTTGAGTGTGTGCCCAAGTGTAAGGCTATGGCTGGAGAAGGCATGAATGAAGTTGTCAGATCCTAATGTGATCCCACATCCAGCCCATCAAACCTTCTGCTCTCAATAGGCGCGTCAGAAATGGTCCTGGTCCAGCCAGCTACCACAGCAGCAGATGTGCGAGTAACAGTTCCAGGACACCATTTAGCCCCAGTATTCCAACACCGAATTTGCTCCTTCCAACATGGGAGCTTCCAGAAGCAGCATAACATCAGGTTCAGAAAGACACAACCGCGAAGGGAAAGCATTGGAATTAAATCAGCACAGAGGGATCCTTTACTATCCAATAGTTACCTCCAGAAATGTAGCTCTGAATTGAGGAAACTAGGTTGGAGAATTACCCCAGATCTCTTTACTTTCAGAATATCAAATTAAATTTGGTTATACTCTATTTTAAATGATATGCAAAGATTTCTTTTAACTGAATTTGAACACATTGTTAGCAGCTCCAACGATAGGCATTCATGGCTGTCGATTTAGTTCAAAGGATAAATGTGAGGCTTAAAATGTATCCTATCACATGGTGCATAATTGGACAAGGCTATAAACGCAGTGATTCTGAACTCAGACAAAAGCCTGCTGCGGGATTGGGGCGGGATTCTCTGTCCTGCCAGCCCTGTTTTCTGGCACGATGCGCCCCCGTTCCTGCAGCCGGCCAATGGGGTTTCCCATTGTGGCAACCCCCACACTGCCGGGAAACCTGCAGGAGCGGGTGGCGAAGCGGAGGATCCCACCAACGGAGAATCCCGCAGAAGGTGTTAGTTTCAATATGCTAATAGAGCAATTACAGTGATATTAATTGAAGTTTTGCTTTTTAATGCTTGGCCCACTTCCTGGTCTTCTTGGAAACTCCCAGTGAAAGTAAGGAAAGAGTATAGTGACAACCGAGGGGAATGAAGAAATAATACAAAAATATGCCAAAAGGTAATCAGTACTCACAGTGGCTTTCTTCTCTGCTTGATGGAAAGGCTATGTTCATAGGCTATGTGCTGAGATTTTGCTTCATAAAGATAATTTTACATATTTTGGCAGTGTAGTTGACACTCTGGAAACTTCGTAGATTTCATAGAATTTACAGTGCATAACGAGGCCATTTGGCCCATCGGGTCTGCACTGGCTCTTGGCAAGAGCACGCTACCCAAGCCCACACATCCACCCAATCCCCATAACCCAGTAACCCTACACAACACTAAGGACAATTTTGGACACTAAGGGCAATTTGTCATGGCCAACCCACTTAGCTTGCGCATCTTTGGACTGTGGGAGGAAACCGGAGCACCCGGAGGAAACCCACGCAGCCACAGGGAGAACGTGTAGACTCCGCACAGACAGTGACCCAAGCCGAGAATCAAACCTGGAACCCTGGAGCTGTGAAGCAATTGTACTAACCACTGTGCTACCGTGCTGCCAAAGATCTCTACTTGGAGATCTGGCATGGACTTTGGAGTTCTAATCAATCAGATCAGGATGGGTGCTGTGTCTATTTGGACCCCAGGTGAGGACCACACTGATTATACATGCAGCACCAACAAAACAAAGAATAGCAGGATCATGAACCTGCAGTTCAAAGATCTACGACTTCACGGGCGAAAGTGGATCAGCAGAGAGCTGTATCTTGCAGTGGACCATACCTGGTACATAGGGTTTATAGGCAGGTAACCATCCTGGGCGTGGTGGGATGGCAGTGTCTGAGGAGGAGAAGTATGTCACCTCAGATGGTGGCAGATATTCGCAGCCCGCTGAAAACAAGACAAGCTGCCAACTGGATCTGAAATCTTCCTGCAAGGTGAAAAGAGGAGATTTATGAATGAGAGTAATGGCATCAGTTCATCCGGTGGATGGAGACAACTTATTGAGGGTGACTATAAGAGAGAGATAGAAAGAGAGAGAGAGCCACAGGATTCCCTCAGGGAGGATGAGTGGTGATGGTGGATGGATAAATGGGGATGTGAGGAAGTGCATGGAGAGACAGGGATGGATTCACCTGGAAGATAAGTTGGTGTGAGGAGCGATGTATTTGGATAGGTTTGAGAAGTCAGAGTGAGGAAGTTAGCGTGATATGCACACCAGGATGCAGATCATTTTGTTACTGTGTTCACCTTTCACACCCAGCCATTAAACCACTTTCTGCATTGGATTCAGGGACATGGCGCTTCACTCCTACTGCTGACCTACTGGGCTCTAACCACACCCTCTTTGCATCACCTGCAAGCTTCTTCCTCACATCCATAGTGAATAGTATCTCCTTCTGGTCCCTTATAATCGTAAACAGTACATCCAGGGGGAAGTCAATGAAGCGGGATAAAGTCTTTGACCTTTGACTTTCCATGACAACCATTCTTTCTCTGGCATTCCTACCTTCAGCTACTTCAACTTGCATGTTTAGAACATCCCTGTAAATAATGAAATTGAAATGGTGTCACCACTTACACTTGTTAATGTTAATTGGTTGGGAAACCTAGAAACTATGTTCATGCAGTAGCTGTGTTAAAATGCCACAGACAATCAGGCTTTACATGCTAAGTTTGCAATGGGTGAATTGGCCTCTGCTGTCAATGCGTCTGCACATTGGAATTCTGGCCCATGCTTCCAGACTGCAAAATGGTGCGTGCAATGGCTGGACCACTTTATAGCTCCCTCTTCCTGAACTCTATCAACCTTGCCCTCCTATATTGTTTGAGGTACTTCCAACTCTTTGGAAGCTTATTTTGCTCATTTTACAGTTGTGATTCAATCATTTCCATTTGAGAAATAAAATATTCAGTACAAAGATTGCTCCTGAAGTGATTCATCATGTATGTTAAAATGGATTAACTATAAAAAAAATACAAGGCATTAAAATTGGATTGTAGAAAATATTCTTCCATCTTTGACCAGCATTGTGGATCATCCAGCAAAGTATTGGGTGTTATTGCTTTTTTAAAATATATTTACGGCTTGCGGGCATTGCTGGTTATGCCAACATTTATTGTCCATCTCTAGCCCTTCAGAAGGTGGTGGTGAGCAGCCTTCTTGAACTGCTACAGTTGACATGTAGGTACACACATAGTGCTGTTAGGGAGGGAGATCCAGGATTTTGACTCAGCGACAGTGAAGGAACGGCAATATATTTCCAAGTTGGGGTGGTGAATGACTTGGAGGGGAACCTCCAAATGACGGGATTCCCAGGTATCTGCTGCTCCTGTCCTTCTAGATGGCAGTGGATGTGGGTTTGGAAGGTGTTGCCTGAGGAACCTTGATGAGTTTCTGCAGTGCATCTTTTGGATGGCACACACGGCTGCCACTGTATGTCGGTGCTGGAGGCGTTGAGTGTTTTTGGAAGGGATGCCAATCAAGTGGGCTGCTTTGTCCTGGATAGTGTCATGCTTCTTGAGTGATGTTGGAGCTGCACTCATCCAGGCAAGTGGAGAGTATTCCATTACACTTCTGACTTGTGCCTTGTAGATAGTGGAGAGGCTTTGGGGAGTCAGGAGGTGAATTAATCTCAATAGGATTCTGAGCTGTCGACCTGCTCTGGTAGCCACAGTATTAATATGGCTAGTCCAGTTCAGTTTCTGATCAATGATAACAGTCAGGATGTTGATTGTGGGGTATTCAGCGACGGTAATGCTATTGAATGCCAAGGGGCGATGGTTAGATCCTCTCTTGTAAGGCGTGGTCATTTCCTGGTACTTGTGTGGCTCGAATATAACTTGCCACTTGTCAGCCCAAGCTGCGATATTGTTCAGATCTTGTTGCATTTGGATATGGACTACTTCATTATCTGAGGAGTTGTGTGTGGTGCTGAACATTATGCAGTCATCTGCAAATATCCTCATTTCTGACCTTATGATGGAAGGGAGATCATTTATTAAGCAGCTGAAGATGGTTGAGACACTACCTTGAGGATCTCCTGCAGTGATGTGCTAAAGCTGAGATGATTGAACTCCAACCATCACAACAATTTGCTCAAGATGGTTAAGCCTAGGATACTACCCTGAGGAACTTCTGCAGTGATGTCTTAAAGCTGAGATGATTGACCTCCAACCATCACAACCATCTTCCTTTTTGGCTGGGGCCGATTTAGCTCAGTTGGCTAAACAGCTGGTTACTGATGCAGAGCAATGCCAATAGTACAGGTTCAAATCCTGTACCAGCTGAGGTTATTCTTGAAGGCCCACCTTCTCAACCTTACTCCTCACCTGTGGTGTGGTGCTCCTCCGGTTGAATCACTGACAGTCAGCCTATAGTCATCTGGGACTATGGTGACTTTACTTTACTTCCTTTGTGTCAGGCATAACTTCAGCCAACGGAGAATTTTCCCCCTGAGTCCCATTGACTCCAGTTTTGCTCGAGCTCCTTGATGTCTTAATCAGTCAAATGCTTCCTTGATGTCAAGGGCAGTCACTCTCATCTTATCTCTGATATTCAGCTCTTTTGTCCATGTTTGAACCAAGGCTGTAATGAAGTCAGGAGCTGAGTGACCCTGATGGAAGCCAAACTGAGCATCCGTGAGCAGGTTATTGCTGAGTAAGTGCAGCTTGATAGCACCGTTGCTGACTCCTTCCATCACTTTTCTGATGATGGAGAGTAGGCTGATAGGGCAGTAATTGGATTTGTCCTGTTTCTTGTGTACAGGCCACACCTGGGCAATTTTCCACATTGCTGGGTAGATGCCAGTGCTGCAGCTGTACTGGAACAGCCTGGTTAAGGGCGTGGCAAGTTCTGGAGCACGAGTCTTCAGTACTATTGCCGGAATATTGTCAGGGCCAATAGCCTTTGCATTATCCAGTTCCTTCAGACATGTCTTTCTATCGCGTGGAGTGAATCGTATTGGCTAAAGACTGACATCTGTGATGCTGGGGACCTCCGGAGGAGACCAAGGTGGATCATTCACTCGGTGCTTTTGGTGAAGATTGTTCCGAATGCCTCAGCCCTGTTTTTGGCATACATGTGTTGGGCTCCTCCATCATTGAGAATGGAAATATTTGTGGAACCTCCTCCTCCAGTGAGTTGTTTAATTGTCCACCACCATTCACAGATGGATGTGGCAGGACTACAGTGCTTAGATCTGTTTTGTTCTTTGTGGTTTGCTTAGCTCTGTCTATTACTGCTGCTTATGCTGTTTGGTGCACAAGAAGTTCTTTGTTGTAGCTTTACCAGGTGGACCCCTCATTTTTCGGTATGCTTGTGCTGCTCCTGGTATGCTCTCCTGCACTCTTTATTGAACCACGGTTGTTCCACTGGCTTGGTGGTAATGGTAGAGTGGGGTATATGCTGGGCCATGAGGTTGCAGATTGTGGTTCAGTGCAATTCTGCTGCTGCTGGTGGCCTACAGCGTTTCATCGATGCTCAGTCTTGAGTTGCTAAACCTGTTCGTGGTCTATCCCATTTAGCAAGGTAGTATTGCCACACAACACGGTGGAGGATATCCTCAATGTGAAGATGGGACATTGTCTCCACAAGGATTGTGCGGTGGTCGCTTCTACCGATACTGACATGGACAGATGCATCTGCAGCAGGCAGGTTGGTGAGGAAGAGATCAAGTATGTTCTTCTCTCTAGTTGGTTCTCTCACCAACTGCTGAAGTCTCAGTCCCTTAATACCTGATCAGCTTGGTCTGTGGAGGTGCCACACTTGATGATGGACATTGAAGTCCCCCACCCAGAGTATATTCTGCACCTTTGCCATCCTCAGTGCTTCCTCTAAGTGGTATTCAACATGGAGTAGTACTGATTCATCAACTGATGGTGAACTGTAGTTGGAAATCAGCAAGAGGTTTCCTTGCCCATGTTTAACCTGAAGCCATAAGACTTCATGGGGTCCAGAGTCGATGTTGAGGACTCCCAGAGCATCACCCTCTTGACTCTATACCACTGTGTTGCCACCCCCGCTGGGTCTGTCTTGCCGGTGAGACAGGCATACCCAGGAATAGTGATAGTGGTGTCTGGGACATTGGGCGTCATTCTCCGCCGGCGGGAGTCTCCGTTTTGCCGGCGCCCGGGGGTTTCCCGACGGCGTGGGGCTGCCCCACAATGGGAAACCCCATTGACTGGCCGGTGTTACGGAGACTCCCGCCGGTCGGTCGGAGCAGAAATGTGGCGGGGCGGGTAGGAGAATTTCGCCCCTTGTCTGTAAGGTGTGATTCTGCAAGTATAACAATGTCAGGCTGTTGCTTGACTAGTCTGTAAGATAGCTCTGCCAACTTTGGCACAAGCCCCCAGATGTTAGTAAGGAAGACTTTGCAGGGTTGACAGGGCTGGGTTTGCTATTGTCATTTCCTGTGCCTGGGTCGATGCCAGGTGGTATGTCCGGTTTCATTCCTTTTTTGTGTTTATGTAGCAATTAAATTCAACTGAGTGTCTTGCTGATCCATTTAAGAGTCAATCACATTGATGTGTGTCTGGAGTCACATATAGACCAGACCAGGCAAGGATGACAGATTTCTTTCCCCGAAGGGCATTAGTGGACCATATGTGTTTTTATGATAAACAACAATGGTTTCATGATCATCATTAAACCTTTAGTTCCAGATATTTTATTGAGTTAGTTTAAATTGAAAATGAAATGAAAATCACTTATTGTCAAAAGTAGGCTTCAATGAAGTTACTGTGAAAAGCCCCTAGTCGCCACATTCTGGCTCCTGTTCGGGGAGGCTGTTACGGGAATTGAATCGTGCTGCTGGCCTGCCTTGGTCTGCCTTCAAAGCCAGCGATTTAGCCCTGTGCTAAACAGCCCCTCCACCTGTCGTGGTGGGATTTGAACCTGGGTCCAGATCATTACCCTGGCTCTCTGGATTACTAGTCCAGCAACAATAACACTTTGCCACCACGTACCCTTATTTCTCTCTAACCTTAAAATAGAAAAAGGTTACAAGTACAGATTTATCATGCATTAGATTTTAGATTAATTATGTCTACAGAATGATCTGCAGAGTAACACAACATTAGTGGATTGGTGAATATTGACCGATATAAGAAATATCTTAAAAAGGCAGTCTGTCATCACAATAAATATCCGTATTAGGCAACATTTCCAAATTTTTTAAAGAAACATGTAAGTCAAATGCATGAAATGTAATAACAGGTGCTGCATAGAGACTTTCTCTGTGACTCATTATTCTGGATTATACAATCAAGCATTACAGCGTGTTGGGGAGATAAATAGTAACAGTTAAGGCTTTAATGTGATTTAAATTTCGTAGTAAGATTTAAAAATTAGGGTTGAGTATTAATAAACTAACAGAAAAAAGGTTACAGATTATTACAATAATTCTAATTGACCTTTGTAAATCTTAAAGCCGAAGTGAGCAGAATCTGCATCTGCGCTCACACAAGGAGAGCTAACTTCAATAACAAGTTTGGGAACAGAAGGTAACAATTATATCAGTAGCAGATAGGGACAATAGATAATACCAAAATAAGTTAGGAGTGCCTGCAAGGGTGTTGGTGAATGTGCTTGTGTATGTGCAATACCGGATTGAAAATCTAAAAAATGAATGCGCATGTGTTAAAAAATGTATAAATATATACCACTTTTTGTAAACAATAGAGGTGGGTTAACGAGCTTGCTTGTTGAACTATGTCTCCCTGCATATGCCTGAATAAACAATCGTAATGCTGTTCCTCGTCTCCTGTGAATCATTCGTTCGTAGAAGTTAGAGTTAACACAGGGGATTCATATTAATATTATATTATTTTCAGTTGAGGAAAGGTGAACAGAGAACAGCATTTATCAAAATTAGAACTTTGAATGCTTCCTGCCACTGGGAGATGCAATCATTGTTTCAGTAATAATCAGCATTATTTTAGGCAGTTTATGACAATGAAAGTCGGCATTGATTTTTGTACAATTTCTATTGTGTTCTGGAGATCTAGGAATATATGTTCAAACTTTTAGGCACCCTAAACTTCTAAAACGGTTATCTCATGACACAGGCACAACTTCAGTCAATGATTACAGCTAATTATCTGGGCAGAAGAATCCTCTATCAGTGTTTGTGCACTATAAGCACTCAGTGGAAAATTGATTTTGGGGCAGAAAATTTACATTATGCTTTATTACTGCAAAGTTTAATGAGCACTGTAAATTAATTGCAGACGTTAAACTTTACCACCCAAGTAGAAAATAAGTAATTAAATCAATAATTATGGGATTAATGAGCTAAAAAAAGTAAATATTTTCAGTCACTTGCTAGAACAGAACTTGAATATAGAACAAAGAACATCGAAAAATACAGCACAGAACAGGTCCTTCGGCCCACGATGTTGTGCTGAACCTTTGTCCTGAATTAATCATAGATTATCATAGAATTTACAGTGCAGCAGAAGGCCATTCGGCCCATCGAGTCTGCACCGGCTCCCGGAAAGAGCACCCTACCCAAGGTCAACACCTCCATCCTATCCCCATAACCCAGTAACCCCACCCAACACAAAGGGCAATTTTGGACACTAAGGGCAATTTATCATGGCCAATCCACCTAACCTGCACGTCTTTGGACTGTGGGAGGAAACCGGAGCACCCGGAAGAAACCCACGCACACACGGGGAGGATGTGCAGACTCCGCACAGACAGTGACCTAAGCCGGAATCGAACCTGGGACCCTGGAGTTGTGAAGCAATTGTGCTATCCACAATGCGACCGTGCTGCCCTCAAGAACAAATTAATCTACACTATATCATTCTACCATAATCGATGTACCTATCCAATAGCCGCTTGATGGTCCCTAATGTTTCCGACTCAACTACTTCCACAGGCAGTGCATTCCATGCCCCCACTGCTCTCTGGGTAAAGAACCTACCTCTGACATCCCCCCTATATCTTCCACCATTCACATTAAATTTATGTCCCCTTGTAATGGTTTGTTCTACCCGGGGAAAAAGTCTCTGACTGTCTACTCTATCTATTCCCCTGATCATCTTATAAACCTCTATCAAGTCACCCCTCATCCTTCTCCGTTCTAATGAGAAAAGGCCTAGCACCCTCAACCTTTCCTCGTAAGACTTACTCTCCATTCCAGGCAACATCCTGGTAAATCTCCTTTGCACCTTTTCCAAACTTCCATAACCTTCCTAAAATGAGGTGACCAGAACTGTACACAGTACTCCAAATGTGGCCTTACCAAGGTGTTGTACAGTTGCATCATCACCTCACAGCTCTTACATTCAATCCCACTGTTAATGAACACGAGCACACCATAGGCTTTCTTCACAGCTCTATCCATTGAGTGGCAACTTTCAAAGATGTATGAACATAGATCCCAAGATCTCTCTGCTACTCCACATTGCCAAGAACACTACCGTTAACCCTGCATTCCGCATTCATATTTGTCCTTCCAAAATGAACAATCTCACACTTTTCAGGGTTAAACTCCATCTGCCACTTCTCAGCCCAGCTCTGCATCCTATCTATGTCTCTTTGCAGCTGACAACAGCCCTCCTCACTATCCACAACTCCACCAACCTTCGTATCGTCTGCAAATTTACTGACCCACCCTTCAACTCCCTCACCAAGTCATTAATGAAAATCAGAAACAGCAGATGTCCCAGGCCTGATCCCTGTGGTACGCTACTGGTAACTGGGATCCAGGCTGAATATTTGCCATCCACCACCACTCTCTGGCTTCTATCGGTTAGCCAGTTCATTATCCAACTGGCCAAATTTCCCACTATCCCATGCCTCCTTACTTTCTGCAGGAGCCTACCATGGGGAACCTTATCAAATGCCTTACTAAAATCCATGTACACTACATCCACTGCTTTACCTTCATCCACATGCTTGGTAACCTCCTCAAAGAATTCAATGAGACTTGTAAGGCAAGACCTACCCCTCACAAATCCGTGCTGACTATCCCTAATCAAGCAGTGTCTTTCCAGATGCTCAGAAATCCTATCCCTCAGTACCCTTTCCATTACTTTGCCTACCACAGAAGTAAGACTAACTGGCCTGTAATTCCCAGGGTTATCCCTATTCCCTTTTTTGAAAAGGGGCACGACATTCGCCACTCTCCAATCCCGTGGTACCAACCCTGTGGACAGTGAGGACGAAAAGATCATTGCCAACGGCTCAACAATTTCATCTCTTGCTTCCCATAGAATCCTTGGATATATCCCGTCAGGCCTGGGGGCCTTGTCTATCCTCAAGTTTTTCAAAATGCCCAACACATCTTCCTTCCAAACAAGTATTTCCTCGAGCTTACCAGTCTGTTCCACACTGTCCTCTCCAACAATATGGCCCCTCTCATTTGTAAATACTGAAGAAAAGTACTCGTTCAAGACCACTCCTTTCTCTTCAGACTCAATACACAATCTCCCGCTACTGTCCTTGATCGGACCTACCCTCGCTCTAGTCATTCTCATATTTCTCACATATGTGTAAAAGGCCTTGGGGTTTTCCTTGATCCTACCCACCAAAGATTTTTCATGCCCTCTCTTAGCTCTCCTAATCCCTTTCTTCAGTTCCCTCCTGGCTATCTTGTATCTCTCCAGTACCCTGTCTGAACCTTGTTTCCTCAGCCTTACATGAGTCTCCTTCTTCCTCTTACCAAGACATTCAACCTCTCGTGTCAACCTCACTCGACCATCTCTCCCCTGCCTGACAGGGACATACATATCAAGGACACGTAGTACCTGTTCCTTGAACAAGTTCCACATTTCACTTGTGTCCTTCCCTGACAGCCTATATTCCCAACTTATGCACTTCAATTCTTGTCTGACAACATCGTATTTACCCTTCCCCCAATTGTAAACCTTGCCCTGTTGCACGCACCTATCCCTCTCCATTACTAAAGTCAAAGTCACAGAATTGTGGTCACCATCTCCAAAATGCTCACCCACTAACAAATCTATCACTTGCCCTGGTTCATTACCAAGTACCAAATCCAATATGGCCTCCCCTCTGATCAGACAATCTACATACTGTGTTAGAAAAGCTTCCTGGACACACTGCACAAACACCACCCCATCCAAACTATTTGATCTAAAGAGTTTCCATTCAATGTTTGGGAAGTAGAATCACCCATGACTACTACCCTGTGACTTCTGCACCTTTCCAAAATCTGTTTCCCAATCTGTTCCTCCACATCTCTGCTACTATTGGGGGGCCTATAGAAAACTCCCAACAAGGTGACTGCTCCTTTCCTATTTCTAACTTCAACCCATACTACCTCAGTAGGCAGATCCTCCTCGAACTGCCTTTCTGCAGCTGTTATACTATCTCTAATTAACAATGCCACCCCCACCTCTTTTACCACCCTCCCTAATCTTATTGAAACATCTATAACCAGTGACCTCCAACAACCATTTCTGCCCCTCTTCTATCCAAGTTTCCGTGATGGCCACCACATCGTAGTCCCAAGTACCGATCCATGCCTTAAGTTCGCCCACCTTATTCCTGATCCTTCTTGTGTTGAAGTATACACACTTCAACCCATCTCCGTGCCTGCAAGTACTCTCCTTTGTCAGTGTTCCCTTCCCCAGTGCCTCACTACACGCTTTGGCGTCCTGAATATTGGCTACCTTAGTTGCTGGACTACAAATCTGGTTCCCATTCCCCTGCCAAATTAGTTTAAACCCTCCTGAAGAGTACTAAAAAACCACCCTCCCAGGATATTGGTGCCCCTCTGGTTCAGATGCAACCTGTCCTGCTTGAACAGGTCCCACCTTCCCCAGAATGCGCTCCAATTATCCAAATACCTGAAGCCCTCCCTCCTATACCATTCCTGCAGCCACGTGTTCAACTGCACTCTCTCCCTATTCCTAGCCTCGCTAGCACATGGCACCAGCAACAAACCAGAGATGACAACTCTGTCTGTCCTGGCTTTTAACTTCCAGTCTAACTCCCTAAACTTGTTTATTACCTCCACACCCCTTTGCTACCTACACCGTTGGTACCAATGTGCATCACGACTTCTGGCTGCTCCCCCTCCCCCTTAAGGATCCTGAAGACACGATCCGAGACATCCCTGGCCCTGGCTCCTGGGAGGCAACATACCTTCCGGGAGTCTCGCTCGCCACCATAGAATCTCCTAGCTATTCCCCAAACCATTTAATCTCCTATTACTATTGCTATTCTATTTTCCCCCCTTCCCTTCTGAGCCCCAGAGCCAGACTCAGTGCCACAGACCTGGCCACTAGGGCCTTCCCCCGGTAGGTCATCCCCCCCAACAGCATCCAAAACGGTATACTTGTTTTGACGGGGAACGGCCACAAGGGATCACTGCACTGTCTGCCTGTTTGTTTTCTTTCCCCTGACTGTAACCCAGCTACTCTTGCCCTGTACCTTGGGTGTGGTTACCTCCCTGTAACTCTTTTCTATAACCCCCTCTGCCTCCCTGATGATCCGAAGTTCATCCAACTCCAGCTCCAGTTCCTGAACACGGTCTCTGAGGAGCTGGAGTTGGGTGCACTTCCCGCAGGTATAGTCAGCGGGAACACTGGTGGTATCCCTCACCACCCACATCCTACAGGAGGAGCATGCAACTGTCCTAGCCTCCATCCCCTCTTACCTTACAGAATATAGCTGCCCTGTGGACCAACTGGACCTCCGCTCCGACTCTGCTCCCAGTCAGCTGCACTCTCTGTAAACACCCGGCTCCCTTCTAGTTCTTTGCGGAAATTAAATGAAAGGAGCACCTTGCTCCCTCCTCACCTAACTCCCTCAGTCACCAAACTCTCACTATAGCACTCAAATGCACCAAATTCAGCACTCCCTCAGTCACCAAACTCTCACTATAGGACTCAAATGCACCAAATTCAGCACTCCCTCATCAACAAAATCTCACTATAGCACTCAAATGCACCAAATTCAGCACTCCCTCAGTCACCAAACTCTCACTATAGCACTCAAATGCACTAAATTCAGCACTCAGTGCAAACAAAGTCTGCACTGTAGCTGGATCACTTCTATACTGTGAATCTAACCTCTGAAAACTGGCCTAATCCAATTAACTAATTAACAAGCTCTCGCTGCAAGTACCTACAAGTAGAACCTTTGTTTAAAGCTGATTGAAAATTCACCTTCTTCTAAACCAAACAGCAACTTTTAAGTTAATTAACTAAATAAAAGAAAGACTAGACTTTAGATAAAAATGAACCCTTAAATTCCCTCAGTCACCAAACTCTCACTATAGCATTCAAATGCACCAAATTCAGCACTCCCATCAATATTGCTGAAGGGAGAGACATGCTGCCGAGGTTAATGGGCTGGATTCTCCGTCGACGGGATCCTCCGTTTTGCCGGTAGCGCACTCACACCCACGGATTTCTTGACGACATGGGGGTGCCCGCAATGGGAAACACCATTTCCCTGCAGCCGAACGGAGGATCCCACTGCCGGAGGGGGCGGGCCACACCAGAAAACGGGTGCAGCGGGACAGAGAATCCCGCCCAATGGGTTCTCCACTACTCTCCACTGCAAGTCTACCTTCACCAGTCAATATACACATTGGGATTTGTACATCTATATGAGCTTTCAGATTGACCTTATCAGCAATCTGATAAATAGGGCACTCAGCTGTTTGCGAATTTAACAAAGAAATAGAGTGCATCAAAGATATCTGGTGGGATTTAGCTATCTTGATCAGGCCATTGTTCACTGTGTATTGCACAAACTCATAAATGGGACAAAGACTGCTACTTTCTGACCTGAAAAGTGTCCACTTGACCTCAAATTACCCCGGAAAGGCAAATTATCCAAAATATTCTGAGCAACAAGTTAAGGAAATCACTTCACGCTGTTCCTATACAAGAGCGATGCAAGTGGTATTTTCCACCAATGGACTGCTGCCATCAGTCCAAAATGATGTGCTGCTGACCACACCATTGAGCAATGTTGTGTATATATTTCAATGCCTTTTCAATGCCAGATATGTAGGCTGTGCATTCCAGTGACTAGCTGATTGATTCAAACAGCATATTCCTTGACTTGCTTGTAATACTGATGATGTGGAGATGCCGGCGTTGGACTGGGGTGAGCACAGTACAAAGTCTTACAACACCAGGTTAAAGTCCAACAGGTTTGTTTCAATGTTACTAGCTTTCGGAGCGCTGCTCCTTCCTCACCTGAGGAAGGAGCAGCGCTCCGAAAGCTAGTGACATCGAAACAAACCTGTTGGACTTTAACCTGGTGTTGTAAGACTTCGTACGTTGCTTGTAATAGGCATAGTAGAGATTGTACTCAATCAGGCTGCACTTGGAAAATCTAAAATAAAACATCTACGGTTAGATCGGATTCTGTAATTGGGCAGCATTTGCTGTACAATCCTGAATGTGCTAATAGTTACACTAAGAACCAATTTAAGATAATCAGTGAAACTCATAATGTGCCGCATTTACTCTTGCATGAAGCGACATGCATTCACACACAGGGGGCAGAACCTTCTGATCCCTCCAGAAGTGGGAGGTTTTGTGGGGGGGAACATATTTTGGCAGGTGGCCCAAAATCAGTTTCCCTGTTGCAGAATTAACTTCAGCAATTTAGTTCTCATGACTTTAAAGATGAGTTAAAGATGGTGAAAGCTTCCTGACAAACAATATCAAGAAGTCCTTTGGCATGCATTCAAAAGTCCTGAGTACTCATTAAAAGGTCACCTTGTTGGAATTAAGTTCCTCTGCCAAATTATGTTCTCCACCAGCAAGAAGGTAGAGCACTCACATTCACAACTGCACAGAGGTGGCATGTACCAGGCAAGCCTCCGTTCCATGATTAACAGTGAGTTGCCTCTTTGTCCTCTTTAGGGAGCATCCGCACATGCTAGCATATGCTTGAGACAAGGTACTGAAAGTGCAAGTTTCGTGGAGGGTGACGAAGGAAAGGAGAAAGGGCTAACGGGAAAGGGTAGTCAGGTAAATGAGGAAGGGAGAGTGCAGAATTTCTGGGTGCCCTTTCAATTTGGCACCAGGGCTTTTGGCCACATGAGGTCATGGTGTGGACAATGACTTCCTGCCTGTCCCCACCATGAAAATCAGTAAAGTCTGTGTGGATACATATGTAATGAACTGGACAGCACAGGATTGTATGCAGTCAGTCATCCAACCCACATCAGGAATCACTCCTACTTCCATGCCTGCCACTGAACTTAGACTCCAGAATGGAAGATTCCAGCAGGGACCTGTTCTCTGCAAACAAAAGAATATGTCAAGCTTTGCCCCTTTTATGAATACCCAGGGAACTTGGGAAGCCAAGATCCCATTCTAATTTATCATTATTTTCTCCATGGCCACATGTTGTCCAATCAGAATTGACTTGCCAAACAATCAACATCCTTTTCTCTGGTAGTATTATGATCATTTGAAATTTTGCATTCTTGCATTTGTCCTGATGAGAGCAAGACAGAGGCTTCAGTAACTTTACTTTCTTTGTAGCAATATTGAACTAAATATGTAACATTTATGCACCAACGTTACACACTAATGCAATTATAGCTTATTTTGAAGTGAAATAAGATAATAACAGTAGTTAAGGTCAAGGAAATGTCATTTTAACTTATCACATGCAGTAGGTACAAATTACTTCAAATTGATGCAACTGATAAGGAATCATTGTTTTACCAGAAGCTGCATTTCAAAAGTGGAAGTATTATGGCAGTCCTTGGTGATAAACTTTCATTACCATAGTTAGTAAAAGGATCAACAGGCACAGCTGATCCAGTGTTGGATCTTTTCAACAATCGTGACTTTTGAGAGAGGTGACTGCCAAGGTTTGGGAAGCATTCAACATATTCCAGAGTCCCTCCTTCAACATATATGTGGGTTGGAAAACTTGGCTGATCAGCTGTGGGTCAATATAAGAATTTTGTTTTGGCAACATTAAAGGACAGGCCAAGCTTCTTGCATGGAGAATTGAAGAGATCAAGAGTGGCTTGCAAATTGTTCCAGAGTGGACAACACAGCAAACTGTACATTATGTATATCTTTGGAAGTCAGTTTAGTTTTGGCATGGAGGTGACTGAGATTGAAGAGTTTTCCACCTAAATGGTAGTTAATACTGATGTGAGAGGGCAGTTGCTTTACGCGCAAAGCCAGTGTCAGATAGATTGTAACAGTATGGGTGCAATCACATCGCTTTGCTTGATATCATATCCTGGTCCTGTTCTTGACAGGTCCTACTCTCTCAAATGGCCAACTTTCCAAGGGAAGGCAAAGCAAACCCTTCAAAGACACTCTGAAGATCTCCTTAAAGCATGGCGACATTGAACTTAATGATGGGAAAGGATTTGATTCTAATCATTCACCAATGACAATTTGTTCAGCAAACTGCATCATGCTTTGAGTCCCAACATTTTAATGATGAGGCAGAGCTGCAGCAGTGAAGGAAAAAAAAGGAAGAAAATCCTGTAATTCAGATCCCATTACTTCATGAGACACCCTGCCCCTTGTGCCAAGAATCTGTGGGTCAAGATTCAACCTGTTCAGTCACAAGAAGATCCATGACAGAAACCCATGACCCTGAGTATACTTTATCCTCGAATCAAGGGACAACTGATGAGAAATGAAAGGATGAGGTTGCATCCAATCCAAAGATTATAGGCAGTTAATTTTGCTTATGTGAACATGTAATAATATGTGCTTCAGGTTTGTTCATGATGAACTTGAGTTTCAAATGCAATAATATCACAGAACTAAAGATATTGAGGGCTCAGAAGATAAGATATTTGCCAGATCAAAAAGACTCTTTCAGTGAACAGGACCAGATGAATTTAGCATTTATTTTCTCTTTAATGGATACATCTGAGGGAAAGGAGCATAAAGACCAAGGAAGATTGCAAGATCGAAGGAGCACATTTCCCAACACAACAGTTTGATATCATTTGCACACATCAATTGAACTCAAAAACAATCATTCAGTGATTATTTTATATAATTTGCACTCAGAAGATATGATTTAGCTATCATTTAATATTGCAAGTAGCAAAATTGACATTATTATCATCAATTTCCCCAAACCGCAACACTCAAACATTTGTAATTAGCAAAATAACTAATCTTAAATATTGTGACATCAAAATTCTCAGAGTGATTGTTCTCCAAATTTCTGAATTTCTACAACTTTCTAAAACCAATAACTAGTGCAGTCAACTCTTCCCCCACCACCCCATCCAATATTGAGCAGTTTTCGTCCCTGACTTCCCTCCTGCATTTACCCTGTTTCTGTCTCCTCCACCCACTCTTCCACCTCCTTTTTCTACTCTCTCTCCCTTCTGACTTTGTCTCTCTAACCCCCTGTGTTGCATCCCTCTATTTTCACCATCCCCTCTCTCCCTCTCTCTCTCTTTCTCCCCCGCCCCTACACCCCCCTCCCACCAGGAGGGGCATCAAGGCCTAGGCCCAAGACCCAGAGTTCAACGGCGGGTCCTGACACTCAAACTTTGAAAATGCAGCCTGAGTCCCAGTGTTTAGTGGTGGGGGGCCCAATCACAGAGCTTGGCAGCAGGGTTGATGTCCAGAGTTTCATGGCAGGGGCCCAAGGCTGGGAGAACAGCTGTGGGAATCCAGGGCCAGATAGTATACTAGTTTAGTTCAGTGATAGGGGCTTGAGGCCCAGAGTTCACTAGTATAGAGCCCAAGGCTTGGAGCCCATTGGCTTGGGGTCTAAAAGCTCACAATTTGGCAGCAGGGCCCAAAGCAGGAAATTCAGCAACAGGAAGCCAAGATTCGGAGATGGTTGGTGGGTTCCCGAGGCTTGGATTCGGTGGCAGAAGTAGAGGCCCTTGACTTGGGGGCGGGGTTGGTGTTTGTCCAGAGATCGGGAATTATCGGTCAGGCTCACAGTGTGGCTCACTTACGTATGCAGACAAAAGGAGCATGCCCGCATCTTTTTCAACGAAAGAAAAGCTTTTGTGACACCCAGTCCCGGTACATTCCACATGACAATGCCTTGACCAATCAGAGTCGACCTGCCTGGTTTGAATTTAAATAAAAGCTTGGATGTTAATTGGAATGGTGCATTCTTCATGACAATATTTCTACCAATAAGAGTCTATTTGCCAACTAATCAGTTCTCTCTTCTCATTCAGTATACATTGCTATTCCCTTTACAAGTGGTATTCTTGCAAATCTGCCCTAATGAGTGCAACACAAAGGGCAGAATTCTCTGAAAATGGGGGTATGTCCTACGTCCTGGAGAAAGTCCAGAGTGGGTCTACATTTTGAAGGGGGCTTGCAGGGCCCGGAGTAGTCCTCGCAGCTCCGACTGCCAATACGGGGCCCTGCACTTCCAGCCGAAGATCCGCACATGCATGTGGCAGCCGCCTACAGTGACGGCCCCGCACAACATGGCGGACCCACACAGCAAGCCGGCCCCAACAATATAGGCCCCCCCCTCCCCAGGTCACGCGCAACCGCCGATCGGTGGCCCACGATCTCGAGCCTGGCCGTCCTGGAGGCGCCCCCCCCCCCAGTGACGGATACTCCCGCCCCACCAGGGCGGTCATGGACTGAATCCGCAGCCGCCACTCCGAGCTCCCGCCGGATGGAACCATGAGTGAACCACGCCAGCGTGAACTCGGCCAGCTGCCGGCGGAGAATCGCAGCAGGGGCTTCTTTCAATGGCCCCCGATCGGCAATGCGTCGACCGCGTGTGTGCAACTGCTGGCGATTCTCTGGTCCGTGGAGAATCGCGAGAGGGCTTTGGACCCAATCGCGGGTTTGGCGCCCCATTTTCCACCCCCGCCCCGAGCGCGATTTTGGCGCGGAGGCTCGGAGAATCCCGCCCAAAGTGTTTTGATGGCAAGCCTCTTTTTTCAGCAGTGCTCAAGTTCTATCCCACCAAACAACATCCATCCTTAACAATTTTAAATTGAGCAGGAGGTACAGTAACAATTAGCAGTGCAGACAAAGCACAGAAGAGAACGCTGAGAACTCAGGATGAGCCAATACATTGCTAACACCTCCAACATTTCATCAACCTTGACCTCAATAAGGTAACAGTTGAGCCTAAATTTGACATCATTGTGCCCAGTTTGCAGGCATAGAACAGACATAGTGAGGATGGATTTAGCAGAGTAATGGCCTGTTTTTAATTTTAGTGTCCATTTGAGACTCAGATAAATTTGCCAGAGTGGTTTTGTTTTTTAGGCAGTAGTGGCACCTGCCTAAAATGAGCACAAGCCTCATTTCAGTCTTTAAATGTGGGGTCCTCTATCATTTTTACAGAAATTGTTGAGACTAGTCAGAGCTTGAATTTTCTGCAGCTTCTTCCAGCAATATCTACTGAATAAAAGCAAATTACTGCGGATACTGGAATCTGAAACAAAAACAGAAAATACTGGACAATCTCAGCAGGTCTGACAGCATCTGTGGAGAGAGAAGGGAGCTAATGTTTCGAGTCTGGATGACTCTTTGTCAGATGTCTGTTGAGTGCTGTCTTCTTCTGCAAAGGAAAGAGCAATATGCTCCTCATGAGAGAAAATCTTTGAGTTAAAGTGAAAACCACTCTTATTATTGTTAAAACACAGCAAAATAAAATTTCAAATTCTTTGTCAGTTGCAGCCAAAAGAGCAGAGGGAATATGTTAAGATTTTTATTTCCTTCTGTGCTTAAGGATATTCATGAACAAATTCAATTTGTAGCTGCTTAACATGTCTAAGTTTGTTGCAATAATTCTAAAATACCCTCATCACCTGTCTTTTGTGCTCTACTTAAAGCACATTAGTCGATAAATTTGGCTTAATGATGTTTTTTTTTTCAAACCAGTTCATGTGGAGAATAGACACCAACAAAAGTTGGTTGTGCCAAATGGTCCATTTATGTTTGTATATTTCTTCTAATTCAATATAATTCATTGTTCGCAAAGTTTACTGACATGGAGGTGATGATCCACCATATCTGGCATGGGGGTTGCCCATCCTAACTCAGCACTGCCTACCGGCCTGCCTGATGAGGGCTGCATGGAGGTGGGTGAGGGGTGTGGGGTGCTGGGTGTGGGATGGGGGTATTGCCAGAAGCACAGAGGCAGTGATTCACCTGGGCCAGCTTGAGGAATTTACTCTTTTACCAGTGGCAAATATATTTGCTATTGCTGATTAACTGTGATATGTTACTTAATACACACAGTGGCATTCACTATATGCCACTACAGGCAAGAAAGAAACTAAAAATAAAAGCATGCAGGTGTGTGAAGGGTGATTTAAGGAAATGATCTCTTAGAGATCAGATTATTCTTGCCACTCCCTCAATAAGACGATGGCTTTGAAATCACTCTGAGATTCTCTATAAAGGCAGCCTATTGCACAAAATATAATTGGTACCAAAGACATGACCTAAAATTGGAACAGGATTTCAAGGGGTTATATATTATTTAAAAGTTTCAAGTTCATTTCTTATCAATCCCAGCTGATGTAAACGTTGGTGTCACAAACGCATCATCAGTGTCATTGTGGAAATAAAAATGCCTCATGCAGGTAACAGGCATGGCGGCTCTGTGTAATCTTTCAATCCATTTACTGTATTTGTTTAGATGTTGGAGATAAGGGGCGAAATTCTCCGTTATCGGCGGAAAGTCCGCCGATCGGCGCAAAAAACGGCGCAAATCCGACTTGCATCACGTCGGAAAAATGGGTCGAAAGTCTCCGGCCCGAAATGGGCTAGCAGCGACGTAACGGGATCCGCGCTTGCGCAGTGGTTCACGTCGTGCAGCGTCATACGGCGTGACGGCTCATAAGGCCGTGCTGCTCCCCCCCACCCGACCGGAACACCCGACTGGATGGCTGGCCGCCGCTCAGCCCCGATGTTCGAGTCACGGGATGTGGAGGCGCTCCTGGACGCGGTGGAGCAGAGGAGGGAAGCCCTGTATCCCGGGCACGGCCGCAGTGTTGCTCCACGCTAAAGCCGGCGTGGAGGGAAGTGGCAGAGGTCGTCACCGCTGCGGCCCTGACACCACGGACAGGCACCCAGTGCCACAAGAAGGTGAACGACCTCGTCAGAGCAGGCAGGATGAGCCTCCCCCTATCCCCCTCCCCCATCCCCCCTCCCCCATATCCCCCCTCCCCCATATCCCCCCTCCCCCATATCCCCCCTCCCCATATCCCCCCTCCCCATATCGCCCCTCCCCATATCCCCCCTCCCCATATCCCCCATATCCCCCCTCCCCCATATAACCCCTCCCCATATCCCCCCTCCCCCATATCCCCCCTCCCCCATATCCCCCTCCCCATATCCCCCCTCCCCCATATCCCCCCTCCCCAATATCCCCCATATCCCCCTCCCCCATATCCCATCCCCCATATACCCCCTCCCCCATATCCCCCATATCCCCCCTCCCACATATCCCCACTACCCCATATCCCCCCTCCCCATATCCCCATATCCCCCCTCCCCATATCCCCCCTCCCCCATATCCCCCCTCCCCCATATCCTCCCTCCCCCATATCCTCCCTCCCCATATCCCCCCTTCCCCCATATCCCCCTCCCCCATATCCCCCCTCCCCATATCCCCCCTTCCCCCATATCCCCCTCCCCCATATCCCCCCTCCCCCATATCCCCCCTCCCCATATCCCCCTCCCCCATATCCCCCATATCCTCCCTCCCCATATACCCCCTCCCCCATATCCCCCCCTCTCCCATATCCCCCATATCCCCCTGCCCCATATCCCCCCTCCCCATATCCCCGATATCCCCCCTCCCCATATCCCCCCTCCCCCATATCCCCAAGTGAATCCAGCCCTAACCTTAACCTCTGCAATGCACGCGCAACCGATGGCGTGCATTCATCTACCTGCCTAACACTGTTGCCTTTTACCCCTGCCACCACCCACAGGAGAAGCGCGCACGCAACAATAGGGAGCATGTGAGGACTGGAGGAGGGCCCGCTGATGAGAGGCCACTGACCGTACACGAGGAAAGGGCCCTGGAACTGGCTGGCGGACCTGAGGACCGGGAGGTTGCTGATGCAGAGGTCGGGGGCGTACTAGCGAGTGAGCCACCGACAGCCCGTCCCCATATCCCCCCTCCCCTATATCCCCCTCCCCCGTATCACCTGATCACTGCCTGATGTCTAACCATGCATGCTTCATTGTGTATTGCAGGACCAAACGTTCAGGCACCCATCCCCGCAGATGCAGACCGCCCGCAGGATGCCCCTCGGAGACCACAGGAGACGGAGAGACCTGCACCCTCCAACATGCGACGCCCGCAGGATGCCCCTCGGAGACCACGGGAGACGGAGAGACCCGCACCCTCCAGCATGCGACGCCCGCAGGATGCCCCTCGGAGACCACAGGAGACGGAGAGACCCGCACCCTCCAGCATGCGACGCCCGCAGGATGCCCCTCGGAGACCACGGGAGACAGAGAGACCCGGACCCTCCAGCATGCGACGCCCGCAGGATGCCCCTCGGAGGCCACGGGAGACAGAGAGACCCGGACCCTCCAGCATGCGACGCCCGCAGGATGCCCCTCGCACACCATGGGAGACGGAGAGACCTGGAGCAACAGGGAGATGACACCCCCGTCACGTGCGGGAGCGACCACCCAGCGACGAGGGGGGCAGCCCCCATCACAAGCGAGCCAGGACACCACTACCCAGGACACCACTACCCAGGACACCACTACCCAGGACACCACTACCCAGGACAGCACTGCCCAGGACACCCCTACCCGGGACAGCACTACCCAGGAAGACGAAATACCGGACAGTGACTCAGAGTGGATGGGTGGAGACGAACCCCCACCCCAAAGTGCCATGGACTCAGAGTGGGACGAAGAGCACGACACAACGCCACTGCTGTCACCAACACCCTCCACCATCGCAGAAACACTCACCTCGGTTGGGCACTTTAGTGATGAGGCGTCTGCTGCACTCACTGGTGCGCACAACACAGCCGTCCCGGGACAGCAGGTGGAGGTAGGAGCAGCAGAGGGGCCGGGCGGTCGGAGGGCAGCCCAGCCCAAGCGAACATCTGCCGCCCAGATGGATCCCGGGTTCCTGGAGTTACCACACCCACACATAGATCCGATGCAACCACCGACCCGGAGACGAGCTAAGAGGGTGACGGGCGGCTTGCGGCGGCTGCAGTCGCAGGTGGAGGAGTCCACCCGCATCCAGGAGCTGGGAGTGGTGCCGGTCATGCGTGCCACCCAGGCCGACACCGCACGGGTGGCGTCCGCGGTGGAGGCAATGGGTGCGATGGTGTCAGACATGGGGAACGGTTTGCGAGGACTCGGGCTTTCCGTGCAGGCGGCGTCTGTGGCCCAGGACATGGCTGCCCTCTCACAGGAGGCCATGAGCCAGTGCCAGCGCCAGACGGCAAAGGCGCTCAACACCATAGCCCAGTCTCAGCAGGCCATGGCCCAGTCTCTGCAGGCCATGGCCCAGTCTCTGCAGGCCATTGCTGAGGGCATCGGCGCCAGTGGCCATGTGCGAGCCGGCGTCGCACTGTCACAGACCGGGTTTGCCAACCCCCTGGGCTCCATGGCTGCAAACCTGCAGACCCCTGTCGATACCAGCACGGGCCTCCAGGACTGGCAGCGCCAGATGTCGGGGGGGCGTCGGATGGCCAGTCCGTTCGCATCCCCCACCCATGTAGAGGCCTGGGGGTCATCGGGCACCCCGAAGGAGGAGGAGGTGGTGTGGTCCGTCCCGGCTCCCCCTGTAGGGGAGGTCCCGGAATACCGCAACACCTCGGACACCCCCCCTTCCGTCCCAGGTGCATCGGGTGGGCAACGGGCAGGACAGGCTGGCAGCTCGCCATCCCAGTCACCCGGGCCACAGCCTGGCCCATCTAGGCCAGGACGCCCCAGGAAACGGCCGCCAAAGGGATCCAGTGTCAGAGGGCAGGAATCACAGGAGTCCACCTCCAGTTCTGCTGTACCGCCTGGGGAACCACGTAGACGTAGTCAAAGGGCCCGTAAGGCCAAACAATAAGACACTGAGTAAGTTGGCACGGGTGCAGGGCACAGATGAGTTTTAGGGGCTAGGGCACGTGCATGAACTCCTTTGGTTATTAAAGTCAATGTTACACCTACAGAAGCTGCCTTTGTGCTCTGTCCAAAGCGTGCGGGGGTGTCATGTACGTTGAGCGCAAGTGTGTGTGTGAGGGGTGGTCTTACCTCAGCCCCAGGTGAGTCTGCCCCCTTCCCCCTGGGCCGCCATCAACATCCCCCGGGCAGAGGACGGGACCGTGCGCTGCAGTGTCACAGCCGCATGCAGGGATGGTCCGGGTGGATGGTGGTACTGTGGCTCTGGGTCAGACATAGTCCAACGATGTGGAGCCAGGAGCTCACCGCAGGGTGGGTTGTCATCATCCTCCATGGCCTGCAATAGACACGCGTCCACCCGCAACTGTGTGAGCCCGGCCCGTTGTGCCGCAGGTGGATCGGCAATGGGGGGGGGGGTGGTGTGCATGCGGGTGGGGTGGGTGGGGTTGGGGAGGGGGCTGAGGGTGCTGGGTGGGTGGATGGGTGGGGGGTGTGAGTGGTCGGCTGTTGCCATGGTGTGCGGCCTGTGGCCATACTACCCGTTTCCCACGCCCATCTAGTCAGTGAAGCGGGCGGCTATCAGTCTGTCCCGTGCCCGCTGGGCCAGCTGGTAACGGTGGACAGCCACCCGCTTGTGTCTACCCCGTCTGCCCTGACCATTACCCCCATCCCCCTCATCTGGGGAGGACTGCGCATCTTCCTGCTGCTCCTCCATTCCGCCCGCCTCTGCCTGCGGCACATCGCCCCTCTGCTGGGCTATGTTGTGCAGGACGCAGCACACCACACTGATGCGGCCGACCCTATCTGACCGATACTGGAGGGCGCCCCCAGAGAGGTCCAGGCTCCGGAAACGCATCTTCAGCACGCCAAAGCACCTCTCTATCACTCCCCTTGTAGCTACATGGGCATCATTGTAGCGGTTCTCCGCCTCATTGCGTAGCCTCCGTATAGGCGTCATCAGCCACGATCGCAGTGGGTAGCCCCTGTCGCCCAGCAACCAACCCCTCAGCCGGGGATGGCGTCCCTCGTACATGCCGGGGATGGATGACCGCGACAACACGTATGAGTCGTGTACACTGCCTGGGTAACGGGCGCAGACGTGCAGGATCATCATGCGGTGGTCGCAGACCACCTGTATGTTCATCGAATAGGTCCCCTTCCTATTGGTGAACACGGCCCTGTTCTCTGCAGGTGGCCGCACGGCGACGTGCATCCCATCGATCGCGCCCTGGACCATGGGGAACCCGGCCACGGCAGAGAAGCCCATGGCCCGGCCATCTTGGCTGGCCCGGTCCACAGGGAAGCGGATGGAGCGGTGCGCCATGGCATATAGGGCACCTGTCACTGCCCGGATGCACTGATGCACCGATGTCTGCAATATGCCGGACAGGTCCCCACTCGGTGCTTGGAATGACTCCGTTGCATAAACGTTCAGGGCCACTGTAACCTTGACGGACACGGGGAGAGGGTGTCCCCCGCCAGTGCCACGCGGTGACAGGTGTGCCAGCAGGTGTCAGATGTGTGCCACGGTTTCCCGGCTCATCCGGAGTCTCCTCCTGCATTCCCGGTCCGTGAGGTCCTGGTATGACTGCCGGGGCCGGTACACACGGGGCACCCTCGGGTGCCTCCGTTGTTGTGGGGCCGCGACGTCCTCCTCCCCCTCCTCGTCCTGTCGGTCAGGTGTCCCTCCAGCCTGGGCGGCTGCCGCCTGTCCCTCTGCGGCAGCCTGCGCCGCCTCTCTGGCACGCTCCTCCTCCTCCTCCTCCTCATCCAGGGCAACATAGACATTAGCGGCTGCTGCCACGGCTGCCAACATCGCTGGATGATCGGAAAACATGACGGCCTGGTGGGGGGGAGGGGAACGACGACATGTCATCATTGCCCATATCCCCTCCTCCCCCCAGCCAGGTGGCATGGACTGCATGGGTCCAACTGTCGGAGGCTGGCACCTGGCCAGGTGGACCAACTCACTTGCCCTCGCATCCCCCTCCCCGGCACGGACCCCCCTAACCTCCTCCCCGGCACGGACCCCCCCATCCCCCTCCCTGGCACGGACCCCCACCCCAACCTCCTCCCCGGCACGGACCCCCCATCCCCCTCCCCGGCACGGACCCCCCCCCCAACCTCCTCCCCGGCACGGACCCCAACCTCCTCCCCGGCACGGACCCCCCCATCCCCCTCCCCGGCACAGACCCCCCCCCAACCTCCTCCTCGGCACGGACCCCCCATCCCCCTCCCCGGCACGGACCGCCCCCCAACCTCCTCCCCGGCACGGACCCCAACCTCCTCCCCGGCACGGACCCCCCATCCTCCTCCCCGGCACGGACCTCCCCCCAACCTCCTCCCCGGCACGGACCCCCCATCCCCCTCCCCGGCACGGACCCCCCCCCAACCTCCTCCCCGGCACGGACCCCCCATCCCCCTCCCCGGCACGGACCCCCCCCCCCAACCTCCTCCCTGGCACAGGTTCACGCCGATGAAAAGGAGGTTTAATTTACGTCGACGTGAACGGTCATCACGTCGACGGGATTTCGGCCCATCCGGAAGGGAGAATATCGGCAGGCCGAAAATCGGCTGCCTTGCGCAGACCCGTGCCATTCTCCGACGGCAGCGGCGACATTAACGCCCCGCGACATTTCTCCCTTTGGAGACTTCGGCAACCGGCGGGGGCGGGATTCACGGCGGCCAACGGCCATTCTCCGACCCTCTGGGGGGTCGGAGAATGACGCCCGAGATCACTACAGTTTTTTTTGAACTACGAGTGCAACAACGTTACTGCATAAGTCTTGTGAAAATTGGGATTTAGATCCCGTTGAGTACAAGGGAAAGCAGGGAATGATCAGAAACACTGGTAAAATAATGCAGACTTTCCAATTTCTTAATAACTAATTAATTCTAATGTTGTCCAAATTGTGAGAGTAGATTATTCCTTCATTCCCAACTTTTTGATTACAAATTATCCTTTGCTTTCGATGGATTACAGAAAACAACAAACGATAACTGAACTCAGCTAGATAGACATGTTCCATAATTTAATTCCCAGAACTGCCTGTCTTTGTTTGTATGATATAATACCATTGACATTCATTGATATTTATGGACCGAACTGGAAAGGAATATACTGGGTGGGATTTCCTCCCATTCGCATTAAATGCTGAAGCGGATGTGAAAAATGATCAGCGGGATTCTCTGTCGACGGGATCCTTCGCCCCGCCGGCAGCGCATCCCACCCGTGCGTTTCCCAACGGCGCGGGGTGGTCCACAATGGCAAATTCCATTGATCAGCTGCAGGAACAGAAAATCCCACTGCCGATGGAGGGGGGGGGGAGGGGGTGCCATGCAAGAAAACGGGGTGGCGGGACCGAGAATCCCACCCGATGTTCTTGCCACCAGTCACAAAGGCAGACTTTTGCGCCATATTGTCCATAGGAGATACATCGGATCACATGTGGGCAGTCTCAGATTCACCTGCCCTGCTTCCTCTCTCCATATTTAAACAGCAGCAGTGCACAGCCTTCTGGATGCTTGCAGCCCAGGACTGCTTCATTGAAGACAGAGCTCCAAAAGTCAATAAGGTGGCAGGATCCAGTTCAGTGATTGCTCCTTTGAATACCTACTGCATGCCATACAGGTCTGTTGCAATGTCCTGTGCCCCAGATCTGGCCTCAGGTGGTTCACCAAACTCACCACTCTGCCCCATGAAATAATGACAGCAGTGGTCAGCACCAATGTCTCCCATAAGATTTCAGCCACCCAATGGAGAAATAGGATAAATTATCTCATCCATGCCACCAGGGTATGTCAACCATCTCATTACTCTCAACTCGCACACTCACAAGTCCATCACACACTCACCGGTTCTTGCTCAATGGCATTTCAAGGGACATCACCACTCACATCTGCATCCGGGTTCATGTAGGGGCTGGTTTAGCACAGTGGACTAAACAGCTGGCTTGTAATGCAGAACAATACCAGCAGTGTGGGTACAATTCCCGTACCAGCCTCCCTGAACAGGCGCCGGAATGTGGTGACTAGGGGCTTTTCACAGTAACTTCATTGAAGCCTACTTGTGATAATAAGAAATAATCTCCTCTGAAGATTGCATCTTAATTCCATCCTTGGCTTCATTCATCAGTCACGCATGCCTGGCATCCTTATCATTTGCTCTGGCATGTGTCTTGCTCATACTCTCTCCATCTCTTTTTATGCAAGGCAAGCTCGCACACAGACCGGGGGCTGGAGTGCTGGAACTCAAGGTCCTCACTCCCTTTGAAAGTAGCTCCATAGAGCTCACCAGAGAGGCTGTGGACCATGCCTGTGTGACAGTCGGGTTGGTGACAAATGCCCATCTGAGGATCCTGCGTCAGCTCATCCTTCAGTCAGCGTCACTGTGACTGCATTGCCATGTTTTTCAGCCAGCTGCAATGTAATAATTATCTCTACTTTCCTTCATAGGCCCTCTGAAAAGGACCCCAAACCCTCAGCTAGCCAGGCCTCAGCTACAGCCCCAAGGGCACTGAAGGGGGGGGAGAGGGTCCCGAGGTGAGATCCCTTAAAACCAGATGTCTAGCATAACACTAGAATAGTTCTACAAAAGTTAGTTTATTGAGGATTGAAACTAATCATACAAAGTATACCCAGTAATCATTATTAACCATCAAACATGTATTCTTAGAACATAGCAGTAACAAGCATTTAAACGCTTTCTAATAGTAGTGGCCGCATTATATGATGGGATTTAAGATAGCTAACTTGACCACATTCCTACGACAGACAGAATCAGACAGAAATAATGTGGTCAGCAATAACACAGCCCGCTTAATAAGCAGTTCTTATCAGTAGTTCCAGCATCCTGCACCCAGACAGACAATGGTACAGGCAGGAACTACAGTTAAGAGAAATGGGAGTAGGGGAGAGCAAGAGATAACCGATGCAGGTGTCCTGGAAAACAACAGATGGTGTTTATCCAAATCACTCTCCCTCGTATGTTGAACCAAGCTTGGAAAGTAAAGCCGTCTTAATCATAGTTGTTGGCTCCACAAGTCTTTGTGTTAGCTGAACTGCAATTAGGTGGGGAAAGTTCCCCACCCCGTACAGTCCGATGTAGCGCTGTGCATCCCCTCACAGCGGCACTCACCGAGGTCACTGATACAAATTCCAAATGGTGATTTCCGGCAGGCAATACAGCCTTTGAGCATGCTCTGGAAATGCACATTGTTGCTTTAGACAATATGGGGGGAGGAAAGGGATAGGAATGATCATATGCTGAAGCTGAAGTGTGCTCTTTATCAGCAATGATGTGTGCCCTCGAGAGTTTCATGGTGACTGAGCATTTTGGACTTTGCAAAGCGCCAGTGTTGGCCATGAGGGCTCAATGTCGTTTTAAAGCGAAGGCATTTTAATGTCTATCAGGCAAGTGTTTGATGTTGGCATGCGCAAATGGTCTGCATCCATATTAAGGTGAGAATAAATGCAGCCCAGGATCCCTAAGTTAGAGTGTCAGATGTCAGCCTGACTTGGAATAATGCAACACAGATGACTGAATCATCCCTGAATGGATTCACAGCAGCAGAACGTAATTAGCTGCCTTGTCTCAAGTGTGAATTATCTGATTCACCATCAATGATGCACAGAGTGTGTAGTTCCATTGCTTGAGATGGATCACCTTGAGGTGTCTTGTCACATTGAAGGCATACAGCTGCAAACCAATTGAGGATCGTGCAACAGCTCCTGGCTCTTGTCAAGTGCTGATATGAGTGGGATGCTGGAGAGATGCTTGAAGAGGCAGCCCCTTCTGTCACCGAATGCCCTTCTCGAGCCAATACCTCATCTCAGCAAGGATACATGGTCGAGGGTTCATCATCCTTCAAAGGATCAGGACAATATGTGTCTGATGTGTAACTATTCACTCTCATATTCAACTGTGTGGGTGAAATGAAAGTAAATGCAACACTAGTGTTCATGTTGGCCCGTGATGCAGGGCACTTGTTCAAAAGGGTACTCACTGCAATTCTTCATGCTCCTGGTGGAATATGGTGACAATGAAGGCCTCATGTACATGCCTGCCTCACCTGGCTTCCTCAAACCCATCACCCTCACCTCATTTGAGATGCTTCACATTGGAGGAGCTGTGCAGCTCCGCTGTTTCATAATTTGACAAGTCCTCTCCCCTTTGCAGTGTCAGTTTGTGTAGTCCGCAGTAAGCTATGGTGATTCATTAGATGCTCTGGGAACTGGAGTGCTCTGCCAGATCTGCCCAGGCATCAGAACCAAATCTTTAGGGTGCCTATGGTTTGCTCCACCAATGCTCTCACAGTGACATGAGCCTCGTTGTATCTCCTCTCTGCAGGAGACTGAAGCTGATACAAGAACATCATCCATCATGCCCTTTATGGGTACCCTTTGTCACTGAGGAGTCAACCCTAGATCCTTTGTGGTCCCCTGAAGACGTCTGGAATCTACTCAAGAGGCTGGATTCTCCGATTGTGAGGCTATGTCCTCACACCAGCGTGGGAACGGTGGTAATTTACGCACAAAAATTCAACGCAAAATGGCCACCGATCCTCCGGCGCTCGCTGACCTGGCCTGCAAAATAGTGCCCACCCTTTGGCCGGCTCGCGGGCACCAGACCACCCTGCCCCGCTTCCCGCGGATTGGCCCTCCCCCAAATGTGGCGGCGCTGGACTGAGTCCACAGCCACCATGCCGAGTTCCCGGCAGGTGAGACCATGAGAGACCCGCGCCGTTGGGAACTCGGCCGGTCGGGGGCGGAGGTTCAGGGGGTGGGCCTTGGGCAATGTCCTGAGGCTGTCGATATGGCGGGCAGCATACCCCAAGAGTATGACACTTTGGAGAGGGCAAAGCACCGTGAAAGCGCCGCCGCTCCCAATTTGGTCGTGAACGGGGATTCTCCGACCGATCGCCGAACGAGATTTTGGCGTCAGCGACCGGAGAATCCGCCCTAGGTTTTATGAGTTGAAGATATTTCCTGGAAATCTGGTGCAACTTGTATGGCAGTTTCCTGTGGTCAAACAACACCTGAACATTCAGCAAGTTGTAGCCTTTCTTTTTTATGCATTTCAGAGCGTGTTGTCATGGAGCTTTTATCACCACATGAGTGCAGTCGATTGCTCCCTTCACCTGTGCCTCACAAAAGCCAAGTTTTAAGGCATGGTTAATACTAAATGCTGAGTTACCTTAATCCCAAAGGGAACTTTGAGCAGGTATCAAAATGATTTTTACAATTTGATGCGGCCATCAATTCACTCGAGACGGGAGTAGAAGTAAACTGTGGCTTTAATCAACTTAGAACAGTGCCTGCCTGCGACTGATCCAATACTGAGAACCACCTACAGGTCGACTGCTCTTTATACCTCCCTTCAAGGGGAGGAGCCATGGGCGGAGCCCTTACAGGCTCCAACATGTTCCCCTATGGATAATGCCATACAATGGCCCATAGGAGGAGCTCACAAGGGCAACAGCATAGCACAGATACAAATACAAGGGCAACAGCACAGATACAAATACAATGGTGGATTATTGACATAATACATTCACCACTCAATTTGTATGGGATCAGGGAGTTTCTTTAAAATGGGGAAATGACTTCTCTGGCCATTTGTGAAAATTTTTCTCAAAATAAATATTTATAAAAATAAAGAAAATAAAAATAAATTGCAATTAAACACAAGAATAAAAGTACTTTAAAATAGTTCCCAAAGATCTTAGATTAAATTACATTCAGAGTTAACTTTTCCTTTTCTTATGGTAATAGCTGTAGATGTTTAAATCTATAGAATTCCAGTGACATTACCACACAATGCTCCGTTGCTCTTGGCGTGACGCAATACTGGTTCTCCAGGTCTGCCCTTGTCCACACTGTCATCTTTTAGTTATTCCCAGCACTATCTGCTTGGGGATATTACCAACTTCCACATTATCTTGTGGGAGTGCTGACCAGCTACAACACTGTATTGTGTGAGTTCTAAGCAGCTGCCTACTCATGTAGGCTTCAATGTTTTCTTAAATGTGTTCCTTATTTTTGATTTCCCTACCCCCAAATGTTTCATTCAGTCTCTCGGAAGTTATCTTTTCTCAGATCTGATCAAACTAATTTCTTTTAATTCGTAGCTCCTGGGCAGGATTTTTCTGTTCGCTAGCTGCATTTTCCTGCATGGCACACCCCCGCTGGAAGCGGGATTCTCTGTTCCTGCAGCCGGCCAATGGGGTTTCCCATTGTGGGCCACCACACGCCGTCGGGAAAAGGGGCGGGTGTGGGTGTGCTGCTGGCGGATTGGAGGATCCTGCTGTCGGAGAATTCCGCAGCCTACATTTAGAAAACCGTGGGGCAGCACGGTGGCGCAGTGGTTAGCATTGTTCCCTCACCGCGCCAAGGTCCCAGGTTCGATCCCGGCTCTGGGTCACTGTTCGTGTGGAATTTGCACATTCTCCCCGTGTGTGCATGGGTTTCGCCCCCATAACCCAAAAGATGTGCAGGCTAGGTGGATTGGCCATGTTAAAATTGCCCCTTAATTGGAAAAAATAAATTGGGTACTCAAAATTTTTTTTAAAAATGTTTTTTAAAAATGTAAACTTACCCTATCTTTGCCTCATTTACATACAACTTTACAACTGGTCCCACTTCAAAACTATTTATTTCATTGCCTTTTGCCAATTCTTATTTGAGTTGCTCGTGATTCCTTCTATTCATTAACATATTGGCCAATCTTTTACTCTTGCAGTTGTTATGGGCCAGGGTTTAGAGAACCCCAAAGTGTATCATGGAGTTCACCTGACCCACAACTTTTAATAGGCAGTGGTATGGGGGAGCACACGGCCCACTCGACAGGTGTGGTAGAGCAGAAATGGAAAAGTATTTTTTAAAGCAAAACAATGTTTATTCTATGAACTCAAGTTAACCTTTTTAAAACATACAGTGAACATCTTAGCAACCATCAATTCAAATACAACCCCCAAAAAATATAACACTAAGTAATGTGTACACTGTTAAAGTCTCTGCTCAGAACATTAATAATTCTGAATTCACCAAATGTTCAAGAGACAGTCTTTTCATGGCAGAGAGATCAACAGTACACCTGCTCTGTCTGGCTTCAGCTCCAACACTGAAAATGAAACTAAAACACACCCTGCAGCCTGCTCAAAAGTGAAAGTAAAGAGCTGACAGACAGTCCAGCTCCACCCAATCTCTGACATCACTGCAGTAGTAAACACCCATTTCTTAAAGGTACTCTCACAACAGATATTATATACACAGCCATTTATAAACACCCATTTCTTAAAGGTACTCTCACATGACACAGTCTCTCAGTCTCTTAATCAAATTACACCAGTTACACCCCCCTCCAGCCTATTTTCCAGTATATGAGAAATATAACAGCCTTCTTACCAAAAGGAAAATATTGTAATTCCTTGTTTTCTTTACACAGTGCTCTAATGTCTTGGCTTGTTTAATCTCTGTTGATGTAACTATGAGCCTTGGCAAAAAAGGCAACTGTTTGGATTGGATTGGATTTTGTTTGGATTTTGTTTATTGTCACGTGTACCGAGGTACAGTGAAAAGTATTTTTCTGTGAACAGCTCAACAGATCATTAAATACATGAAAAGAAAAGAAAAGAAAAAACATAATAGGGCAACACAAGGTACACAATGTAACTACATAAACACCGGCATCGGGTGAAGCCGACTATGACCTCATGAATGCATTTGTGCATGGACGCTTGAGAGATCCCACAGTGATCACCAGTGGCCATTGGCGTAGAAGTTCTGAGTGGTCATTATGTTGAAAGCTACTGGCAATGGATGCCCTCTTAGTCCCAGTGACACCAATCCCTGGAGAATGTGGCAAATGTGAGTAATTAGACCCCTGAACATGTGGAGCCATCAGCAACAGTGGTTCTTTCTTATCTATAGATAATAGATGTGAGTTTTGTATGCCGTGGGTTTGTGATATGCCAATGCAATACGTCTCTGTGAACTTCATCCCCTCTGTCTGGTGAAGGCCCTCCTAGCCATTAGTCTTGAGGGTATTCCTCCTTCCTCAGTTTATCCGGGCATCTCTGTCACAATCTTCTCCTTTTTCTTTTCTGCTAATAAGCAACATGCAGACAGCAATAAATCCAGGCCCAATCTTCCTATAGTCTCCTCTTTGCAAAGTCAATGAGAAACAGACAAGTATCAGCATTAGTCTCCAAATGCTTTCTTCCTGTAAAGACTCATCAGTTAACCAAGGGTTTTGTTCCCTTGTTGGAAAGCATTCCCCCTGAAATAATGCCCAGTGCGGATGCATTTCAAGTCCCTGCCCCCCACACCCCTCCTCACACAACATGACCAACTGGAACAACATTGCTTTGGTCAGGCACTTGGACATGCTGCTTTCAACCCAGACACTGGGATCCTCATTCACTTCACTTTAATCCACTCCTTGGAATAAACATGAGGGTAAACACTGAGCCAAGGAATTAGCTTATTTGTCTGGGGCTGAGGCTTCTTCTCTCTGAACCATTCAGCATTAACTTTCTAAAAGGTTTTTGAAGATTGTCCCTTTGTCCGTTCTGGCGTTTGTTATTACTGTTGGGAATTTCCACACCCTGAACAAGGGGTTAAAACATGGAGATCAACTCTAGCCACTTTGTGGGATTAGTGTCGCACGAATGGGCATCATAAATGTCAGGAATAAACGAATGACTAGGGCAAGAGTAGGGCCAGTCAAGGACAGTAGTGGGAAGTTGTGCTTGGAGTCCGAGGAGATAGGAGAGGGGCTAAATGAATATTTTTCATCAGTATTCACACAGGAAAAAGACAATGTTGTCAAGGCGAATACTGAGATTCAGGCTACTAGACTAGAAGGGCTTGAGGTTCATAAGGAGGAGGTGTTAGCAATTCTGGAAAGTGTGAAAATAGATAAGTCCCCTGGGCTGGATGGGATTTATGCTAGGATTCTCTGGGAAGCTAGGGAGGAGATTGCTGAGCCTTTGGCTTTGATCTTTAAGTCATCATTGTCTACAGGAATAGTGCCAGAAGACTGGAGGATAGCAAATGTTTTCCCCTTGTTCAAGAAGGGGAGTAGAGACCACCCCGGTAACTATAGACCAGTGAACCTTACTTCTGTTGTGGGCAAAATCTTGGAAAGGTTTATAAGAGATAGGATGTATAATCATCTGGAAAGGAATAATTTGATTAGAGATAGGCAACACGGTTTTGTGAAAGGTAGGTCGTGCCTCACAAACCTTATTGAGTTCTTTGAGAAGGTGACCAAACAGGTGGATGAGGGTAAAGCAGTTGATGTGGTGTATATGGATTTCAGTAAAGCGTTTGATAAGGTTCCCCACGGTAGGCTATTGCAGAAAATTTGGGCAGCACGGTAGCATAGTGGATAGCACAATTGCTTCACAGCTCCAGGGTCCCAGGTTCGATTCCTGGCTTGGGTCACTGTCTGTGCGGAGTCTGCACGTCCTCCCCGTGTGTGCGTGGGTTTCCTCCGGGTGCTCCGGTTTCCTCCCACAGTCCAAAGATGTGCAGGTTAGGTGGATTGGCCATGTTAAATTGTCCTTAGTGTCCAAAATTGCGCTTAGTGTTGGGTGTGGTTACTGGGTTAAGGGGTTATGGGGATAGGGTGGAGGTGTGGGCCCCGGTAGGATGCTCTTTCCAGGAGCCGGTGCAGACTCGATGGGCCGAATGGCCTCCTTCTGCACTGTAAATTCTATGTAAATTCTATGAAAATACAGAGGCATGGGATTCAGGGTGATTTAGCAGTTTGGATCAGAAATTGGCTAGCTGGAAGAAGACAAAGGGTGGTGGTTGATGGGAAATGTTCAGACTGGAGTCCAGTTACTAGTGGTGTACCACAAGGATCTGTTTTGGGGCCACTGCTGTTTGCCATTTTTATAAATGACCTGGAGGAGGGCGTAGAAGGATGGGTGAGTAAATTTGCAGATGACACTAAAGTCGGTGGAGTTGTGGACAGTGCGGACGGATGTTACAAGTTACAGAGGGACATAGATAAGCTGCAGCGCTGGGCTGAGAGGTGGCAAATGGAGTTTAATGCAGAAAAGTGTGAAGTGATTCATTTTGGAAGGAATAACAGGAAGGCAGAGTACTGGGCTAATGGTGAAATTCTTGGCAGTGAGATCTCGGTGTCCATGTACATAGATCCCTGAAAGTTGCCACCCAGGTTGAGAGGGTTGTTAAGAAGGTGTACGGTGTGTTATCTTTTGTTGGTAGAGGGATTGAGTTTCGGAGCCATGAGGTCATGTTGCAGCTGTACAAAACTCTGGTGCAGCTGCATTTGGAGTATTGCGTGCAATTCTGGTCGCTGCATTATAGGAAGGATGTGGCAGTATTGGAAAGGGTGCAGAGGAGATTTACCAGAATGCTGCCTGGTATGGAGGGATGATCTAATGAGGAAAGGCTGAGGGACTTGAGGCTGTTTTCGTTAGAGAGAAGAAGGTTAAGAGGTGACTTAATTGAGGCATACAAGATGATCAGAGGATTGGATAGGGTGGATAGTGAGAGCCTTCTTCCTCGGATGGTGATGTCTAGCACGAGGGGACATAGCTTTAAATTGAGGAGAGATAGATATAAGACAGATGTCAGAGGTAGTTAAGGGCATGGAATGCCCTGCCTGCAACAGTAGTGGACTCGCCAACACTAAGGGCATTCAAATGGTCATTGGATAGACATATGGACGAAAAGGAAATAGTGTAGATGGGCTTTAGTGTGGTTTCACAGGTCGGCGCAACATCGAGGGCTGAATGGCCTGTACTGCGCTGTAATGTTCTATGTTTTATGTTCTCTGTTCTATTGCTTTACTTTCCTGATTTCCTGCATCGTCATTGGCTCCGAACATGTCTCAGCTGTGCGTCTCTCCTCATTTGGGAATGCATAGTTCAGTTATATCATCCATTCAATCACCCCCCCAGACACCCCTAGTGCATTTACCTGCTCCCCAGTCCACCTGGGCAGCCCACAGAAACTGCGCTTTACTGCAGCTTGGGAGATGACAATGCAAAACTCTCACTTCCAGACCAGCCTAACCTGTCCATGTGTGAGTATGGAAACCCTTCCCCACATCCTGGAGGAGCTTACTGTTCAGATTTTCCTCCCTCGCAGACCTCTCAATCCTCCCCCTGTACTCTTTGGTCGCATAATGTTTGTGGTGCAAATCCTTTTGTTAACCCCTGAACATTTCAAAGTGGCTGTCTCTGTATCCTGTTTGGACCCCACCCCTCCACATCTTGAGGTCACTTACACAGTAAAGCATATGTCCCCCTGGATACTCCCACAATGCCTTTACACCCTCTGTAGGCTGCAGATGCCTCCCCTGACTGAGTGTTCCAGCTGTGGCACATTATAATGCCTGAAACTCCACGGACTGAGTCGCGTGATGTTGTGGCCACAGCCTACGCACAACATGTTGCCCAGGACTGAAGCAGACCTGACATGTTCTTCTCCCTCCTGGACTAGGACAAGGACAGTATTTGCAAGCTCAACAATGTAAACTGAAGCGATTCGTCACTCAGTGCTCCTCCCATTCTGGTCCCAAGTGGCTGGTGTCAACCTCTCACATTATCTCTCCCCATCATGGTGGTGAGGATGCTAAGTCCCCAGCACCCTCCCTCAGTCATGTGTCTGAGGCCAACCTTTCCACTCCTCACCCCCAGTACAGTCTTAGACCTGTAAGCCACTTCCCCTCTCTGAGGCCAGATACCCCTTCACCATTACAGACCTAGCCCTGCAACCCTTGAAAAGCCGCCAAGCTTTACCATTGTCTGGTAGGTAGACACTACCTGTGAGAACCACCCAACTCCAAAAACAGTTTGGTCCTGCCTGCGAAGGTTTGGATTGGATTTGTTTATTGTCACCTGTACCGAGGTACAATGAAAAGTGTTTTTCTGCGAGCAGCTCAAACAAATCATTTAGTACAAGGAAATAAAATTAAATTAAAATTAAATACGTAAAAAGGCAACACAAGGTACACAATGTAAATACATAGAGTATTAATCAGGTCAGTCCATAAGAGGGTAATTTAGGAGTTTGGTAACAGCGGGGAAGAAGCTGTTTTTGAATCTGTTCATGCGTGTTCTCAGAATATTGTGTCCTGCCGGATGGGAGAAGTTGGAAGAGTGGGTAAGCCGGGTGGGAGGGGTCTTTGATTATGCTGCCCGCTTTCCCCAGGCAGCGGGAGGTGTTGATGGAGTCAATGGATGGGAGGCGGGTTCGTGTAAAGGACTGGGCGGTGTTCACGACTCTCTGAAGTTTCTGACGGTCTTGGGCCGAGCAGTTGCCATACCAGGCTGCGATACAGCCAGATAGGATGCTTTCTATGTTGCACCTGTAAAAGCTGGCAAGAGTCAGTGGGGACATGCCGAATTTCCTTAGTTTCCTGAGGAAGTATAGGTGCTGTTGTGCTTTCTCGGTGGTAACGTCGACATGGGTGGACCAGGACAGGTTTTTTGTGATGTGCACCCCTGGGAATTTGAAGCTGTTAACCATCTCCACTTCGTCCCCGTTAATGCAGACAGGGGTGTGTACAGTACTTTGCTTCCTGAAGTGAATGGCCAGCTCTTTAGTTTTGCTGGCATTGAGGGATAGATTGTTGTCATTGCACCACTCCAGTAGGTTCTCTATCTCGGCTGGCATTGATACCTACGAGCGCGATGTGATGTAAGGCAAATGAACACCGTCACAAGCGAAGTGCGGATTGCCAGCTGCACGTTGCTTATGTACCGTTGTGAAACACGTTGTTCTCATTGCACATCGACATGCTCCGATGATCTTGCGTGGGGGGATGATTCCAGCGAAGAGGGCTTATATTGAGAAGCAAATTGATGAAGTTGACATTCCCGATGTGCCACAGCAGGAAATGCAGCTCATCACTGACGGGTGGAGCGGACAAGCGCAAACTGGATTTACGAAGATGTAAAACTGATTTTTGGCTTCCTCATGATGTTTTCCATTGCAGCCCGCCAACGGGGCTGGAATATCCTGGCTATTATCCTTTTCATATCTTCTGAAATGACTAATTTTGCATTTTCAATCTTTTCAAATACTTTCTCACAATATCATAACTGACCTTAGACGAGAAAAGTACAGCTCAACAGTCTCATGAGGACTAGCTAATATAACTGAATAATTGAGGAAACCCAATAAAGATGGGTACAGTATGACAAAAAAGTATCAACGTAAATAAAATGCTGAACAATTTTCCAATGTTCATGGGTAAACTGCAATTTCTTTTAACCTGGGATTTTATTTAATAATGTAAAAATAACTGACATAGCTATAATTTACTCAACCATAAGCATGAAACAAACTTTTAAATTATTTATGGCAGCATTAGAACTTGTATTTCTGTTGCTTTTTAGTGCAAGGATGTTCGGGAGGTAACTAAATAATGCAAGAATATTTTGGCTAATTCACTCCTGTACTGACATTCTGTGAGCTTTACTTGAAGCCGTTCATGTTAAGGGGTCTGAGAACACATTGGAAAGTAGGTTGATAGGCAGTTTGGTGACAGCTTATTGATGCTCTAGTGTTCGAAGGCAGGCAGTGTGGACCAGAGGCTCAAGGTTATGATTCATCAAATGTCAAGTCCCTGATATGATCTCATGCAGCAGTACAGAGAACAGAACTGGCAATTCCCAGCACAGAGATAGCAAAAAAAGAGGACATGCTGAGCAATTTTGGAAAGTGAAAGGAATGACCAGAAACAATATTTGGGAGAGGCGGCGGTGCAGCGGTATTGTCGCTGACCTAATAATCTAGAGATCCAGGGAAATGTCCTGGGCCCCCAATTCAAGTTCAAATTCCTCCACAGCAAATTTAAACTCAATAAAACAGATGGAATCAAAAGTCTACAGATGATCATAAAACCATTGTCAATTGTTGTAAAAATCCATCGGGTTCACTAATGTCCTATAGTCTCATCAAAAGTGGCTCGGTAGCACCACCACAGACCAAGCTGGCCAGGTACTAAAGGACAGAGTTGTTAAGGTGGGACTGCAACAGGTGGTGAGGAAGCCAACAAGAGGGACAAACATACTTGACCTCATCCTCACCAATCTGACTACTGCAGATACATTTGCCCATGTTAGTATCGGTAGGAATGATCGCCGCACATTCCTTATCCCGTCCACAAACTCCCATCTTCACATTAAGGATACTCTCCATCATGCTTTGCGGCACTACCACCTCATGCTGAATAGGATAGACTGTGAACAGATCTCGCAATTTAAGGCTGTGCACCCATGAGGCACTGTGGACCATCAGCGGCAGCAGAAATGTAGTCAACCACAATCTGAAACCTCATGACCTGGAATATCTCCCTTTCTACCGTGACTCTCAGTGAAGAGTGCAGAAAGGCATGTCAGGAGCAACACCAGGCATACCGAAAATTGAGCGACAACGTTATGTCACTACAACACAGGGCTATTTGCAAGACAAACAGCATAAGCAGCAAATGATTGACAGAGTTAAGCAATTCCACAACCATTGGATCAGATCGAAGCTCTGCAGTCCTTCCACAGCCTGTAGTAAATGGTGGTGGACAATCAAACAATTCACTGGAGGAGAAGGCTCCACAAATATCCCCATCCTCAATGATGGAGGAGCCCAGCAGATCGCGACAAAAGATAAGGCTAAAGCATTTGCATCAATCTTCAGCCAGAAGTGCCAAGTGGATGATCCATCTCCGTCTCCTCCAGAAGTCCCCAGAATCACAGATGTCAGTCTTCAGCCAATACGATTCACTCCATATGACATTAGAAAATAGCTGAAGGCACTGGATACTGCAAAGGCTATGGGACCTGACAATATTCTGGCAATAGTCCTGAAGGAGTGTGCTTCTAAACTTGCCGTACCCCTAGACAAACTGTTCCAGTACAGCTACAACACTGGCATCTACCCGGCAATGTGGACCAGGCATGGACAAATCCAACACAACCAATTACTGCCTTATCAGTCTACTCTCCATCATTAGCAAAGTGATGGAAAGGGTCATCAATAGTACTATCAAGCTGTACTTACTCAGCAAAAATCTGCTCACGGATAATCAGTATGGGTTCCGCCAGGGTCACTCAACTCCTGACTGCATTACAGCCTGATCAATCATGGACAAAAGAGGTGGAAAACAGAGGTGAGGTGAGAGTGACTGTATTTGACATCAAGGTAGAATTTGACTGAGTATGACATTAAGCAGCCCGAGGAAAACTGGAGTCGATGGGAATCAGTGGCAAACTCTTCTCAGGTTGGAGTCATACCTGACACAAAGGAAGGTGGTTGTGGTGGTTGGAAGCCACTCAACTCAGGTCCAGTACATCACTGCAGGAGTTCCTCAGGGTAGTATACACGGTCCAACCTGTCGTGTTGGGTGTTCCGCTATACAAACGAACCAACACGGTTGTAGATGGTACAACTCTGTTTTATTATTCTTGATAACAACAACTGTTAACTTCTGGCTGTGGTTCGTACTTTACCAGTAAACCTGTGGACCCAGCCCTAGCACTATCTTAGAGAGGCACTCAGCACATGGTGTATGTCTGAGTGGCACGCTGTGAGCTCTGTGCTCTAAACCATATCCTGCTGGAATGAGCGGGAACTGTGGTGTTCCCTGTTTTATAGCGCGTGTGCTCTCACTGGTGATTGGCTGTGATGTTGCGTGTGTGTTGATTGGTCCGTTGATCTGTCCATCAGTGTGTGTGTGTGTTTGGACCATGATATGTTTATATGAATGTCATGACACAACCATCTTCAGCTGCTTCATCAATGACATTCCTTCCATCATAAGGGCAGAAGTGGGGATGTTCGCAGATGACTGCCCAATGTTCAGCATCATTCGTGACTCCTCAGATAATGAAGCAGTCCATGTCCAAATACATCAACACCTGGACAATATATAGGCCAGAATTCTCCAGCAGTGGCGGAGGCTTCTCTGGTCCCATGGGCAGTGCACCCCCGCCTACAGTGTTTCCGGTAGGGTGGGGTGGCTTCAATGGGAATTCCCTTGACAGAGGCAGGAGCAGTGAATCCACTGGCAGCAAAAGCACGCTGCCTCCCACCAGTGAGATACACATGGCTGGGAGGCCGGAGAATCCTACTCACAGTGTCATGGGAGTGTCCCTTTAAGAAAGGTTTTTGTCTTATCATATGGCTTCAGTGATGTCATTTTGTGGGTGGAGCTGAGCAGTGTCTGTGAGCTTTTTTAACTTTCACTTTCAGTTTTGACTGCTGTGGACGAAAGACAGAGGAAATAAGTGTTTTGGCGTGTCTCTCTATTTTCTTTTTAAATATCTGATCCAGTAAAAATCACCTTGGTGGTTGCTTTGGAGATATAATTGCTTTCCGAAAGGAACTTGAATCTGCTGGTTGAAAACTGGATCAGAATCACACGGACCAAGACCAGTCTTATTCAAATGAGAAGGCAGAGTGCTAGTCCAGGGGATTTTGTTTTTGAATTGGAACAGTTAAGGGGAATTCATTAAGTGCTATACATACGTGGGCAGCACGGTGGCGCAGTGGGTTAGCACTGCGGCCTCACGGCGCCGAGGTCCCAGGTTCGATCCCGGCTCTGGGTCACTGACCATGTGGAGTTTGCATATTCTCCCTGTGTTTGCGTGGGTTTCGCTCCCACAACCCAAAAGATGTGCAAGTTAGGTGGATTGACCACGCTAAATTGCCCCTTAATTGGAAAAAAAATTGAATTGGGTACACTAAATTTTTTGGGGAAAAAAGTGTAAATACATAGCTTACTGTAGCTGAGGGGTGTCTTTATGTTTGTAATTGATAAAAATTCTTGCTGTGTGTTTATATAAATGTCAACTAAGTTCTTAGAATAAAGCTCATTTTGATTAAAGTGTCTGGGAAGTCTGATGAATCACACCTGAAGGGAAGTCTCTTGTGCTCATCCTAGCCAAATTCAACATAAAGGTTGTAGATCAGGTGGACTTCATAATCCACTTTCTAAAGTTTCTAAACCCTGGCCCAAAACAACAGGCATGGGCTAACAAATTGCAAGTAATGTTCATTTCACACAAGTGCCAGACAATGCCTATCTCCAGTAAAGTATCTAACCATCACTCCATGACATTTAACGACATTACCATCGCTGAATCCCCTATTATCAACATACCGTTTGTTACCATTGCCCAGAAACTGAATGGACTATTAGTATAAAGGCCAGGAGTCCTGTGGTGAGTAATTCACCTCCTGTTCCCCTGAAGCCTGTCCACCACCTACACCAGTTCAAGTCAGAAGTGCAATGGAATACACTCCACTTGCCTGCATGGTAGCACAGTGGTTAGCACTGTTGCTTTACAGCACCAGGGTCCCAGGTTCGATTCCTGGCTTGGGTCACTGTCTGTGAGGAGTCTGTACGTTCTCCCCATGTCTGCGTGAGTTTCCTCCGGGCGCTTCGGTTTCCTCCCACAAGTCCCGAAAATTGTGCTATTAGATAATTTGGACATTCTGAATTCTCCCTCTGTGTACCTGAACAGGCGCAACATTGAGGGCCGAAGGGCCTGTACTGCACTGTAATATTCTATGTTCTATGTTCTATAATAGTCTAATTCACGTTCTATAATCAAAACATAAAATAAATTGCATTCAAATAGCATTTGTCATGACCTTAGGACATTCTAAAACACTTTACAGTCAATGAGATGCTCCCTGAAGTTTAATTACTGTTAAAGTGTAGGGATTGTGTCAATAGACACTTCAATTTTTCTTTGATAGTTAAAAGTAAGAAATTAGGAAGTGCCTTGAAGATAAGGTGGATTTTTTTTATGATTGAGGGATTAACAGAGAGGAAAGGAGTGATGTATTTAAAGAAAATGCTATGCTTCATCAGATTAATTAAAATATAGCAATCACAATGACTGGCATAGATCCATTACCTTGAATGACAACTTAGTAAGGACTCATCTTGCAGAATTTATCATCTTGCTTAGTCACTAATAGCCCTACCGGTGAGGGTCTATCACTGGCGCCGCATGAAACACTCATGGAATGCGCGGAAAACTGTTGGCGAATCGCCAGGACCCGTGCTGCACATGTGCAGGGCTGACAAGCTGCAGCCGCGCATATGCTACACCCTCCACACATGCACCGATTGCACTGGCAAAGGTGATACCCACCCACCCGAACCCCACAGCCCACCTCCTGGACATCCCCCACCACTCCCCCCAAACCTGGCAGAAGCCCCCCGACCAGCGGCATGGATCTCGGCTGAGTATGACAGTGCTGACACTGTCTGCACACCCTCCCACTCTCTTCGCAGCCGGCATGCGAGGCTCCCGACCACTGGGACCACACGTGGCCTGTGCCATTGGGAACTCGGAGTTGGAGAATCGTGGGTGGGATGCTAATGACATACCAGCGGGGTTGCGACTGCACATGGCACGCATCCCGATGATGCCGATCTGGAGAAGGCGGAGCATCGTGACCCAGCGTCAGACCGGTACCTGCCCCGATTCCGGTGTCGGGAGCCATTCTCCGCCCAATCGGCACCCCAATTTCGGCGTCAGACAGCAGAGATTCCCGCCCCATGTTTTGACAGGGAGCCATGAGGCCCCTAAAGGAAATGGAAGCAGGTTGCAACAGGGGTCAATTCAAATATTATTATTATAGAGAAGAATATTTAATTGCAAGATTAACTGAGGTAGGATGAAAAGAGGATAAGCAACAAAGAAAAACAATAGACACAGATGGCAATGTTCCCAGAGGCGCACTGAGAGATTAAACCAATCATCCCTGAGAGTGTTAAACCTATTAACATTGCAATAGATAACTTAGTGAAAAGACAATATTATATTTTAATGTTCATTTCATATATATTAATGATCTAGATCTTGGTGTGCAGGAGACAATTTCAAAGCTTGAAAGTAATCTGTGAGGAAGGCAATGTGGAACTTCAAAAGGGCACAGACAAGTCGATGGAATGGGCAGATAAGTGGCAAATAAAGTTCGATGTGCAGAAGTGTGAGGAGATGCATTTGGTAATTTGCAGGAAGCAAAGGGAGAATATAAACTAAGGGGTGAAATTCTTAAGCGGGTGCAGGAGCATAGAGTGTGTATGTGCATAGATCATTGAAGCGGTAGGACAGGTGGAGAGAGCAGTAAATAAAGCATATCGTATTTTGGGCTTTATCAATAGGGACAATTCACCTAACCTGCACATTTTTAGACACAAATGGGAATTTTAGCATTGCCAATCCACCTAACCTCTACATCTTTGGACTGTTGGAGGAAACCGGAGCACCTGGAGGAAACCCACGCACACACGGGGACAACGTGCAAACTCCACACAGACAGTCAGCCAAGGCCAGGATCGAACCCAGGTCCCTGTGAGGCAGCAGTGCGGACCACTGTGCTACCATGCCCCCCAGTTTACTAAAGTAATAATATATATCTATAGGTGGTTTATGTAATCTTAAACACTTAACCCAATGAGGGTCTTAATTGTATCATCAAAATTGTTAAGTTAAATAGTGGCATATCTTTGTGATTCACTGTTGATAACTCTGATAGATACAAGCTAATCATAGTTCAGTCAAAATTATACCACAGCCCTATTCTGAGTGCTTTGACTTGAGTTATTGCCAATATAATTTGGATTGGGTTATTTTAGCAAATCCGATGGTGAGCCAGTTTCGGTATCTTAAATATCATTAAAATGAATGATAAATTCCAATCTCATTTTTCCATGCACATATTTTAGGAAAAGGAAGTGGTGGATGCTTTATCTGATACTCGTTGGGTAACACAGATTATTTCTTGGATACAAGGGAGACCCCTCTCTATGTTAGCACAGGTATAAATTACATTTTACTCCAATGAGAGGGTGGGTGAAATTTGCAGAGAAAATTTCTGCTTCATCTGATCTCTGTTCGCAATCATGGTGTAGATCTGCATGGCTACGTCTTCCATTCACCTATTCCATCAACAACAGGTTGGCATTGTATCTGGAACTGTTCCCAGATGTACCATGAATTTAGCCTGGCTTTGCCTTCTTAATTCTAATAGATTTTGTCATGATATTCAGATAAACATCATGGTGCAAACACACACACACACTGATGGACAGATCAACGGACCAATCAACACATGCAACATCACAGCCAATCACAAGCAAGGGCACACACACTATAAAACGGGGAACACCACAGTTCCCGCTCATTCCAGCAGGAGACAGCTCAGGGCACAGAGCTCACAGCAAGCCACTCAGACATTCACCATGTGCTGAGTGCCTCTCCAAGATGGTGTTAGGGCTGAGTCCACAGGTTAAAGGGTAATGAACGAACCACAGTAACAAGTTTACAGATGTTGTTATTGATAGTAATAAAACAGAGTTGTACCATCTGCAACCGTGTTGGTTCGTCTGTGTAGCAGAGCACCCAACACGACATAGTACCAGGATTGGAACCCAGCAACTGTGAGACCTACCTACACATCTTCAGGAATCCGCCATCCTGCACGATGGACACCATCAGCCCGCCGCAGCCGCTCCAAATCGCTGGAAACCTCGGCGTCAACTGGAAGCTGTTTAAACAGCGCTTCCAGCTCTTCCTAGAAGCCACAGAAAGGGAGAATGCTTCGGACATCAGGAAAATCGCCCTCCTCCTCTCCACGGCAGGGCAACACGCCATCCACATCTACAACTCCCTGGTGTTCTCGGAAGGTGAGGACAAGACGAAGTACAAGACGGTCCTTCTTAAACTCGAGCAACACTTCAGCGTCGAGGTAAATGGGAGCTTCGAGAGGTACCTCTTCCAGCAGCGCCTGCAGGGTAAGAATGAGCCTTTTCAATGTTTCCTGACACACATCCATATCCTCGCGCAGTCCTGCGGTTACGAGGCCACCTCCGATTCCATGATTCGGGACCAGATAGTTTTTGGGGTCACCTCGGGCACCCTACGCCAGCAGCTCTTCAAAATTAAAAGCTTCACCCTAGCCACCGCCATCGAAGCCTACGTGCTCCATGAAAACGCGACCAGCCGCTACTCACAATTCCAAGCGGCCGACTTGGCACAGCAGGGGTCCTATGCAGCCGAATCGGCAAGGCAGGGGTCCTACGAGGCCGTGCTGGTCCAGGCGATCGAATTCCTCCCGGCCCGCGGCCCAGAAGAGGGCGGCCATTTTGCACGCTTTCCACGGCCTCCCGCGCTTGTACGTGCCAAAAGAGACGTCGACGCAGAGGGATGTGATGCGCAGGCGCACTCTATGCAGGACCAAACTGCGCATGCGCGATGGGGCAACGACGCCATGACATCACGAGTGCGGCAACTGTGGATCCGCACATTTAAAGCGGTAATGTCCAGCAAAGAACCGACAATGCCTCCGCTGTGGCAAGATGGGCCACTACGATGCCTGCTGTCGAGCAGCTCAACCTGCCAACGCTACCCAATTCCGCCAGCCTCGCAGGGACGTGCGGACCATTCAGCCTCCATACACCGAGTCATACCCTGACGATGTACAGACCGCTGATACCGACAACTGCGAAGCCTTCCGTGTTGCGGTCATTGAGAGGAACCGGATGTCCCCAAGCAGGACCCACCATCCGATGCCAGTGAACAGTGTCAATCCGGGTGATGAATGGTGTGCCACCCTAACGGTCAACCAATCACCAATCACATTCCATTTAGACACTGGTGCCTCCGGCAACCTAATAGCATGGTCAGCCTTCTACGCCTTGAAGGTCAGACCACCGATTCGGCCATCTCGTTGTAAGATGGTCGACTACAACGGAAACATTATCCCGGCCATGGGATCCTGCCAGCTCCAGGTGACACACAATGCATACACAGCCACACTGTCCTTCGAGATAGTTGGATCATCGAAGGACTCCCTGCTAGGCACACAGGCATGCAAGGTTCTCCACCTCATTCAGCGGTTACACGCTCTGTCTCCAGAAGGCACGTCAGACTTCCCGCATGCAGAATTTAGGGCACAGCACCACTCGCTCCTCGCCCACAACTAGGAGGCATTCGAGGGCATGGGCACACAGCCCTACTCTTACAGAATACGGCTCAAACCGGACGCCACCCCGGTCATTCACGCACCTCGTAGAGTCCCAGCACCACTCAAAGGCCGCCTCAAGCAGCAGCTGCAGGATCTCCAGGACCAAGGAGTGCTACCCCGGGTCACGGAGCCCACGCCATGGGTCAGCTCCATGGTGTGCGTTAAAAAGCCCTCTGGCGAACTCCGGATCTGCATCGACCCGAAAGACCTAAACAACAACATCATGAGGGAACACTACCCCATACCCAAATAGGAAAAGGTCACGAGCGAAATGGCCCGGGCTAAAATTTTCACAAAGCTTGATGCCTCGAAGGGATTTTGGCAGATTCAACTGGATCAGTCCAGCAGGAAGCTGTGCACCTTCAACACTCCTTTCAGCAGGTACTGATACAACAGAATGCCGTTTGGCATTATCCCGGCATCCAAGGTATTTCACAGAATCATTGACCAGGTGATGGAGGGCATCGAAGGGGCGCACGTCTATGTTGACAATGTCATCATCTGGTCCACCACACCACAGGAGCACATCAGTCGTCTCCAGCGTGTCTTTGCGCGGATACAAGATCACGGCCTGCGCCTCAACCGAGCCAAGTGTTCTTTTGGCCAAACTGAGCTAAAGTTTCTGGGGGACCACATATCCCGGACAGGAGTGTGTCCTGATGCAGACAAAGTGAGCGCCATTACAGCCATGCCGCAGCCGGCAGACAAGAAAGCAGTGCTACGCTTTCTCGGGATGGTCAACTTCCTGGGGAAGTTCATTCCCAACCTTGCCTCCCACACAACGGCTCTTTGCCACCTAGTGAAGAAGACCACGGAGTTCCAGTGGCTGCCCGCACACCAGAAGGAATGGGAAGAGCTCAAAATTAAGCTCACCACAGCCCCGGTATTGGCGTTCTTCGACACCTCTCGAGATACGAAGATCTCGACTGATGCCAGCCAGTCCGGCATTGGGACGGTACTCCTGCAACGGGATGACACTGCATCATGGGCCCCGGTCGTCTATGCCTCACGGGCCATGACCCCCACAGAACAGCGCTATTGAGAAGGAGTGCCTGGGTTTGTTAACCGGCATAGATAAGTTCCACGACTACGTGTATGGTCTCCATCAGTTCACCGTGGAAACCGACCATTGCCCCCTGGTCAGCATCATACAAAAAGACCTGAATGAGGTGACCCCTCGCCTCCAGCGCATTCTGCTCAAGCTCCGGCGGTACGGCTTCCAACTGGTCTCCGCCCCGGGAAAAGACCTCATCATCGCGGATGCCCTATCCAGAGCAGTGAGTACACCGCCCGGTTCGGAGGGGTTTGTCTGTCAGATCGAAGTGCATGTGGCCTTCACATCGGCCAATCTGCCAGTTGATGATTCAAGTCTGGCCCGTTTTCACCGGGAGACTGCAGCTGACCCCCTTCTACAACGTGTGATGCGCCACATGACAGGAGGGTGGCTCAAAGGACAGTGCCCACAATTCTACAATGTCTGGGACGACTTGGCCGTCATTGACGGTGTCCTCCTAAAGTTGGACCGGATTGTGATTCCACACAGCATGCACAGGCTGGTCCTCGAACAACTGCACGAAGGCCATCTTGGGGTTGAGAAGTGCAGTCGGAGGGCCCGAGACGCTGTCTGCTGGCCGGGCATCAGCGACGACATCGCCAACATGGTGCTCAACTACCCCACCTGCCAAAGGTTTCAGCCGGCGAAACCCCCTGAGACGCTTCAGCCCCATGAGTTGGTGACGTCCCCCTGGGCGAAGGTGAGTGTGGACCTTTTTCATGCGCTTGGCAGGGACTATGTCATCATCATAGATTACTTTTTGAATTATCCAGAGGTCATATGCCTGCACGATTTGACATCGTCCTCTGTTATCAGGGCATGCAAAGAGACCTTCGCTCGCCATGGCATTCTGCTGACTGTCATGTCGGACAATGGGCCCTGTTTTGCAAGCCAAGAATGGTCTTCTTTTGCTGCTTCGTCTGGCTTCACACACGTGACGTCCAGCCCTCTGCACCCCCAGTCCAATGGCAAGGCGGAAAAGGGCGTGCATATCGTCAAGCGGCTCCTCTGCAAGGCTGCTGATGCCGGATCTGACTTCTGTTTAGCCCTGCTGGCCTATTGCTCGGCCCCACTGTCCACGGGCCTCTCGCCAGCCCAGCTGTTGCTGGGTCGCGCCCTAAGGACCACTGTGCCATCCATTCTTGTTCCTACACCCGACTATGCTCCAGTACTGCAAAGGATGCGACAGCAGCGTGCTCAGCAGAAGGTGGCACATGACACTCGGGGAACTGATCTTCCTGCCTTGGCGCCTGGAGACAACATCCGCATCCACCTACCAGAGGGTGGCTGTTCGGCAACTGCCGAAGTTCTCCGACGCGTGGCTCCCCTTTCGTTCCTTGTTCGCATGCCTGATAGCTCCATTCGTCGGCGCAATCGCCGGGCTCTTCGCCTGCTTCTGCACTCGCTACGTGATCATGCACCGGTGCCACGCCCTCCTGTTGTCCCTGATGTCGACTTCGTGGAGCTTCCTGCCACCATGCCCATTCCTCTGTTGCCTGTGGCCAGACCCATTCCTCAGCCGGTGGATCCTGACCCTCCCTTGAGGCAGTTCAACCCAAATTCGTCGCCCACCTACTAGGCTGGACTTATGAGCCTGTTTGAACATTGGACTCACTCAAGTTTTATGCCACAATGTTAATATGTTTCTCTTTTCGTCGTCACAGGGGTTTGTTGTGATGCTTGATGTTTACACTTAATTTGTTTATGGTACAACCTCGTTGCTATGTTGCACCTGACACCTTCCTATGTATATAGTTTAGCCTCATGTACATGTTGTAGATATTGCACAGACACATACAGCTGCGCTCAGTACACATCGCTGGTTTAGCACACTGGGCTAAATCGCTGGCTTTTAAAGCAGACCAAGCAGGCCAGCAACACGGTTTAATTCCCGTACCAGCCTCCCCGAACAGGCGCCTGAATGTGGCGACTAGGGGCTTTTCACAGTAACTTCATTGAAGCCTACTTGTGACAATAAGTGATTTTCATTTCATTTTCATTTCATTTCATTTCATTTATTAACACATTGGCACATATTTTTGTACAAAAGGGGGGATGTCATGATATTCAGATAAACATCATGGTGCAAATACACATACACACTGATGGACAGATCAACGGACCAATCAACACAAACACTGCAAAGGATGCGACAGCAGCGTGCTCAGCAGAAGATGGCACATGACACTCGGGCACAGGTTAAAGGGTAATGAACGAACCACAGTAACAAGTTTACAGATGTTGTTATTGATAGTAATAAAACAGAGTTGTACCATCTGCAACCGTGCTGGTTCGTCTATGTAGCAGAGCACCCAACACGACAGATTTCATGTCCAATAACAACAGGCATGGGTTCCATTCTGATTCTTCCAAAGGTCCTAGTAAGGGTAAGGCGCAAATGTAATCAATCCCAAAGAGGAGCATTATTATCTCAAGATGCAGGCCTTGATTTTTGTCGAGCAACTCGCAACATTTCTTCCTTCTTATCTTCTTTCTTTAAATAACCCTGGTGAATCTAGCTCTGGAGTAACAAGGTGTCAAACTGATTGGCCAAATGTAAGAATATCAAAATTCCTGAACTTTCAGAAAGAATCAAGAGCTTGGATTTAACATGTAGGGATGGAAAGGACACACACGATGAATAACTTATTGAGAAGATGGCAGGGATTACAATAATAAACCAGGTTGAAGCTGGTCAAATCACTATTGAAAGCAATATGCATTAGGTTGGCATGAAGCAAGGCAGGATTGGTGGTTTCATTCTAAATAATGGAAATCCAACTCTATTTTCAAAGGAAAAGTGGCAGTCTCTCAAAATTTCTATTCTTTCTTCACTAACCACCTGACAAATAGGTCATTTAATCCTGCAAAAAATGCTAATTGTTTAAAATTAGGACACGTGATGAAGTCTCCCAGTCATCTTCACATGTGGTGAATGATTGCTTTTACCTGAACATATGCAAGTATGCCTCCAGTGATGGAAATTTACCAGTCGGTACAATAAATATATTGTCAATAAATAAAGCAGATATTCTCACAGATACGTTCTCACAAATTCATTACACTTGAAGAAATTTATGTTAATGGTACATTTTGGTGTATTTATGGTAAAATGTTCATAGTTCTGAGCGCAGTTATCGAAAGATATTATCAACTACGTTATGAATGCTGATATACCTGCTCAGTGACTGGACTTTTAGTTCAGCTACTTATTCCAAATTTCCAGAATTAATTTGTTTCCTCCATGCATTCAAGGTGCATCATGCTTCAATCTGTGGATGCAAACAGAAATGAACATGTGATAATTGGTGAAGCTGAATTTGGTTGTGCCAAGATAATTTTATAAGTGATTCAAATGTAACAGGATACAAAATCACTGTATTACAATGAATGTTCTTAAATAGACCCTCGATAGTGTCCGGGCAGCACGGTAGCACGGTGGTCGGTGCTGTTGCTTCGCAGCACCGGGGTCTCGGGTTCGATTCCCGGCTTGGGTCGCTGTCTATGCGGAGTGGGTTTCCTCCGGGTGCTCCAGTTTCCTCCCACAAGTCTCAAAAGACGTGCTTGTTAGGTGAATTGGACATTCTGAATTCTCCACCAGTTTACCCAAACAGGCACCGGAGTGTGTGGCGACTACGGGAATTTCACAGTAACTTCATTACAGGGTTAATGTAAGCCTACTTGTGACACTAATAAAGATTATTATCATTACAATAGGTAATGACGCAAGCAATGAGACTGCATCTCAACATGATAGTTTATCAACACTATTGCTCGGGTTAAAAGTGCTCGCCATCAAGTTGTGCTCTGGGAGGAAAGTAGAAACCTAACTGTTTCATTATTCAGAGAGGATTGCCTTGATCCTACTATATACCCTGCAGTCCTAGTTTAGGACCAAACGTCTTTCAAAAATGATGATAAAATTGCAGGGGTTACAAGGTTTATTGTGTTGCCTGCACAATGTAACTGTCTGTGGCTGAACATCAGCTGAACATGAGAAGAGTTGAGCGCTGAATGGCTTGCATTAGTGTTGTTGAGCTTCAATTTATGTCTTTGAATGTCAGTCAGACAGAATAAGCAGCACTTCCTTGATTATCTGATTTCGCCAGAGGGCTTACAAACCAATCAAGCTCATATCACTGATGCAGCACCGCCTCCAGATATCACAGTCTATCCTCTTTTGCTCAAATGTACTTTACGATATTGTAAGTTCATACCGCAGTACATTAATGTTGCTGGATCTTTGCAACTCTTGAAGTTAAGTAGGCTGATCTGGTTTACCAGAGCTGAGCAATTTGAAGATGATAATCAGAGAGAGTCCTGTTTTAATTTCTCTTTCTCCATTACTGTACACAATTATGTTCACAAATGTTTCAGATAATTGCTTTGGTACCGCATTTAGGTTTATGAGAAAGCCTGTGAAGATGAATAGGAAGAATTCTTCTGGTTACTATGTGTTACTGAAATTAAGCTGACCGGAAGATTTCCTATGTATTCCCAGTGAAATTGGAAACACATTGGGGGCGATTCTCCAAAATGGAGACAAAGGGCGAAATACTCCGTTATCGGCGGAAAGTCCGCCGATCGGCGCAAAAAACGGCGCAAATCCGACTTGCGTCACGTTGGAAAAATGGGTCGATAGTCTCCGGCCCGAAATGGGCTAGCAGCGACGTAACGGGATCCGCGCTTGCGCAGTGGTTCACGCCGTGCAGCGTCATACGTGTTGCACGGCGTGACGGCTCATAAGGCCGCGCTGCTCCCCCCCACCCGACCGCAACACCCGACCGCAACACCCGACTGGATGGCTGGCCGTCGCTCAGCCCCGAGGTTCGAGTCACGCAATGTGGAGGCTAACCTGGACGCGGTGGAGCAGAGGAGGGACGCCCTGTATCCCGGGCACGGCCGCAGAGTTGCCCCACGCCACAGCCGGCGTCTGTGGAGGGAAGTGGCAGAGGCCGTCACCGCTGTGGCCCTGACACCACGGACAGGCACCCAGTGCCACAAGAAGGTGAACGACCTCGTCAGAGCAGGCAGGGTGAGCCTCCCCCATATCCCCCCCTCTCCATATCCCCCCTCCTCCATATCCCCCCTCCCCCATATCCTCCCTCCCCCATATCCCCCATATCCCCCCTCCCCCATATCCCCCCTTCACCATATCCCCCATATCCCCCCTCCCCCATACCCCCCTCCCCCATTTCCCCCCTCCCCCATTTCCCCCATATCCCCCATATTCCCCCCTCCCCATATCCCCCATATCCCCCCTCCCCCATATCCCCCCTCCCCCATATCCCCCCTCCCCCATATCCCCCATATCCCCAAGTGAATCCAGCCCTAACCTTAACCTCTGCAATGCACGTGCAACCGATGGCGTGCATTCATATACCTGCCCAACACTGTTGCCTTTTACCCCTGCCCGCCCCCCCCCACAGGAGAAGCGCGCACGCAACAATAGGGAGCATGTGAGGACTGGAGGAGGGCCCGCTGATGAGAGGCCACTGACCGTACACGAGGAAAGGGCGCTGGAACTGGCTGGCGGACCTGAGGACCAGGAGGTTGCTGATGCAGAGGTCGGGGGCGTACTAGCGAGTGAGCCACTGACAGCCCGTCCCCATATCCCCCCTCCCCTATATCCCCCTCCCCCGTATCACCTGATCACTGCCTGATGTCTAACCATGCATGCTTCATTGTGTATCGCAGGACCAAACGTCCAGGCACCCAACCCCGCAGATGCAGACCGCCCGCAGGATGCCCCTCGGAGACCACAGGAGACGGAGAGACCCGCACCCTCCAGCATGAGACGCCCGCAGGATGCCCCTCGGAGACCACAGGAGACGGAGAGACCCGCACCCTCCAGCATGCGACGCCCGCAGGATGCCCCTCGGAGACCACGGGAGACGGAGAGACCTGCACCCTCCAGCATGCGACGCCCGCAGGATGCCCCTCGGAGACCACAGGAGACGGAGAGTCCCGCACCCTGCAGCATGCGGCGCCCGCAGGATGCCCCTCGGAGACCACGGGAGACGGAGAGACCCGGACCCTCCAGCATGCGACGCCCGCAGGATGCCCCTCGCACACCACGGGAGACGGAGAGACCTGGAGCAACAGGGAGACGACACCCCCGTCACGTGCGGGAGCGACCATCCAGCGACGAGGGGGGCAGCCACAGGCCCCCGTCACATCCGAGCCAGGACACCACTACCCAGGACACCACTACCCAGGACACCACTACCCAGGACACCACTACCCAGGACACCACTACCCAGGACACCCCTACCCGGGACAGCGCTACCCAGGAAGACGAAATACCGGACAGTGACTCAGAGTGGATGGGTGGAGACGAACCCCCACCCCAAAGTGCCATGGACTCAGAGTGGGACGAAGAGCACGACACAACGCCACTGCTGTCACCAACACCCTCCACCATCGCAGAAACACTCACCACGGTTGGGCACTTTAGTGATGAGGCGTCTGGTACACTCACTGGTGCGCACAACACAGCCGTCCCGGTACAGCAGGTGGAGGTAGGAGCAGCAGAGGGACCGGGCGGTCGGAGGGCAGCCCAGCCCAAGCGAACATCTGCCGCCCAGATGGATCCCGGGTTCCTGCAGTGACCACACCCACACATAGATCCGATGCAACCACCGACCCGGAGACGAGCGAAGAGGGTGACGGGCGGCTTGCGGCGGCTGCGGTCGCAGGTGGAGGAGTCCTCCCGCGTCCAGGAGCTGGGAGTGGTGCCGATCATGCGTGCCACCCAGGCTGACACCGCACGGGTGGCGTCCGCGGTGGAGGCAATGGGTGCGACGGTGTCAGACATGGGGAACGGTTTGCGAGGCCTGGGGCCTTCCGTGCAGGCGGCGTCTGTGGCCCAGGAAATGGCTGCCCTCTCACAGGAGGCCATGAGCCAGTGCCAGCGCCAGATGGCAGAGGCGCTCAATGCCATAGCCCAGTCACTGCAGGCCATGGCCCAGTCTCAGCAGGCCATGGCCCAGTCTCTGCAGGCCATCGCTGAGGGCATCGGCGCCAGTGGTCATGCGCGAGCCGGCGTCGCACTGTCACAGACAGGGTTTGCCAACCCCCTGGGCTCCATGGCTGCAAACCTGCAGACCCCTGTCGATACCAGCACGGGCCTCCAGGACTGGCAGCGCCAGATGTCGGGGGGGCGTCGGATGGCCAGTCCGTTCGCATCCCCCACCCATGTAGAGGCCTGGGGGCCATCGGGCACCCCGAGGGAGGAGGAGGTGGTGTGGTCCGTCCTGGCTCCCTCTGTAGGGGAGGTCCCGGTACACCGCGACACCTCGGACTCCCCCCCTTCCGTCCCAGGTGCATCGGGTGGTCAACGGGCAGGACAGGCTGGCAGCTCGCCATCCCAGTCGCCCGGGCCGCAGCCTGGCCCATCTAGGCCAGGACGCCCCAGGAAATGGCCGCCAAAGGGATCCAGTGTCAGAGGGCAGGAATCACAGGAGTCCACCTCCAGTTCTGCTGTACCGTCTGGGGAACCACGTAGACGTAGTCAAAGGGCCCGTAAGGCCAAACAATTAGACACTGAGTAAGTTGGCACGGGTGCAGGGCACAGATGAGTTTTAGGGGCTAGGGCACGTGCATGAACTCCTTTGGTTATTAAAGTCAATGTTACACCTACCGAAGCTGCCTTTGTGCTATGTCCAAAGTGTGCGGGGGTGTCATGTACGTTGAGCGCAAGTGTGTGTGTGAGGGGTGGTCTTACCTCAGCCCCAGGTAAGTCTGCCCCCTTCCCCCTGGGCCGCCATCAACATCCCCCGGGCAGAGGACGGGACCGTGCGCTGCAGTGTCACAGCCGCATGCAGGGATGGTCCGGGTGGATGGTGGTACTGTGGCCATGGGTCAGACATAGTCCAACGATGTAGAGCCAGGAGCTCATCGCAGGGCGGGTTGTCATCATCCTCCATGGCCTGCGATAGACACGCGTCCACCCGCAATTGTGTGAGTCCGGCCCGTTGTGCCGCAGGTGGATCGGCAATGCGGGGGGGGGGGGGTGGTGTGCATGCGGGTGGGGTGGGTGGGGTTGGGGAGGGGGGTGAGGGTGCTGGGTGGGTGGACGGGTGGGGGCTGTGGGTGGTCGGCTGTTGCCATGGTGTGCGGTCTGTGGCCATACTACCCGATTCCCACGCCCATCTAGTCAGTGAAGCGGGCGTCTATCAGTCTGTCCCGTGCCCGCTGGGCCAGCCGGTAACGGTGGACAGCCACCCGCCTGTGTCTACCCCGTCTGCCCTGACCATTGCCCCCATCCCCCTCTGGGGAGGACTGGGCCTCTTCCTGCTGCTCCTCCACTCCGCCCTCCTCTGCCTGCGGCACATCGCCCCTCTGCTGGGCTATGTTGTGCAGGACGCAGCACACCACAATGATGCGGCCGACCCTATCTGACCGATACTGGAGGGCGCCCCCAGAGAGGTTTCAGGCACCTGAAACGCATCTTCAGCACGCCAAAGCACCTCTCGATCACTCCCTTTGTCGCTTCATGGGCATCATTGTAGCGGTTCTCCGCCTCATTGCGTGGCCTCCGTATAGGCGTCATCAGCCACGATCGCAATGGGTAGCCCCTGTCGCCCAGCAACCAGCCCCTCAGCCGAAGATGGCGTCCCTCGTACATGCCGGGGATGGATGACCGCGACAACACGAATGAGTCGTGTACACTGCCTGGGTAACGGGTGCAGACGTGCAGGATCATCATGCGGTGGTAGCAGACCACCTGTACGTTCATCGAATAGGTCCCCCTCCTATTAGTGAACACGGCCCTGTTATCTGCAGGTGGCCGCACGGCGACGTGCATCCCATCGATCGCGCCCTGGACCATGGGGAACCCGGCCACGGCAGAGAGGCCCACGGCCCGGGCATCTTGGCTGGCCCGGTCCACGGGGAAGCGGATGTAGCGGTGCGCCATGGCATATAGGGCATCTGTCACTGCCCGAATGCACCGGTGCACCGATGTCTGCGATATGCCAGACAGGTCCCCACTCGGTGCCTGGAATGACCCCGTTGCATAAAGGTTCAGGGCCACCGTAACCTTGACGGACACGGGGAGAGGGTGCCCCCCGCCAGTGCCACGCGGTGACAGGTGTGCCAGCAGGTGGCAGATGTGTGCCACGGTTTCCCGGCTCATCCGGAGTCTCCTCCTGCATTCCCGGTCTGTGAGGTCCTGGTATGACTGCCGGGGCCGGTACACACGGGGTGCCCTCGGGTGCCTCCGTTGCCGTGGGGCCGCGATGTCCTCCTCCCCCTCCTCGTCCTGTCGGTCAGGTGTCCCTCCAGCCTGGGCGGCTGCCGCCTGCCCCTCTGCGGCAGCCTGCGCCGCCTCTCTGGCACGCTCCTCCTCCTTCTCCTCCTCCTCCTCCTCATCCAGGGCAACATAGACATGAGCGGCTGCCACCATGGCGGCCAACATCGCTGGATGATCTGAAAACATGACGGCCTGGTGGGGGGGAGGGGAACGACGACATGTCATCATTGCCCATATCCCCTCCTCCCCCCAGCCAGGTGGCATGGACCGCATGGGTCCAACTGTTGGAGGCTGGCACCTGGCCAGGTGGACCAACTCACTTGCCCTCCCATCCCCCTCCTCGGCACGAACCCCCCCAACCCCCAACCTCCACCCCGGCACGGCACAGACCCCCCCCCAATCTCCACCCCAGCACGGACCCCCCCCCAACCTCCACCCCAGCACGGACCCCCCCCAACCTCCACCCCAGCACGGACTCCCCCCAACCTCCACCCCAGCACGGACCCCCCACAACCTCCACCCCAGCATGGACCCTCCCCAATCCCCAACCTCCACCCCGGCACGGCACGGACCCCCCCCCCAACCTCCACCCCAGCACGCACCCCCCCCCCCAACCCCCAACCTCCACCCCAGCACGGACCCCCCCCCCAACCTCCACCCCGGCACGGACCCCCCCCCCCAACCCCCAGCCTCCACCCCGGCACGGCACGGACCCCCCCCAACCTCCACCCCGGCACGGCACGGACCCCCCCACAACCTCCACCCCAGCACGGACCCCCCCCCCAACCTCCACCCCAGCACGGACCCCCCCCCCCAACCCCCGACCTCCACCCCGGCATGGCACGGATCCCCCCCCCCAACCTCCACCCCAGCACGGACCCCCCCCCAACCTCCACCCCAGCACGGACCCCCCCCCCCAACCTCCACCCCAGCACGGACCCCCCCCCAACCTCCACCCCAGCACGGACCCCCCCCCCAACCTCCACCCCAGCACGGACTCCCCCCAACCTCCAGCCCAGCACGGACCCCCCACAACCTCCACCCCAGCATGGACCCCCCCAATCCCCAACCTCCACCCCGGCACGGCACGGACCCCCCCCCCAACCTCCACCCCAGCACGGACCCCCCCCCAACCCCCAACCTCCACCCCAGCACGGACCCCCCCCCAACCTCCACCCCGGCACGGACCCCCCCCCAACCCCCAACCTCCACCCCGGCACGGCACAGACCCCCCCCAACCTCCACCCCAGCACGGACCCCCCCCAACCCCCAACCTCCACCCCGGCACGGCACGGACCCCCCCCAACCTCCACCCCGGCACGGCACGGACCCCCCCACAACCTCCACCCCAGCACGGAGCCCCCCCCAACCTCCACCCCAGCACGGACCCCCCCAACCCCCGACCTCCACCCCGACATGGCACGGATCCCCCCCCCAACCTCCACCCCAGCACGGACCCCCCCCCAACTTCCACCCCGGCACGGACCCCCCCCCAACCTCCACCCCAGCACGGACCCCCCCCCAACCTCCACCCCAGCACTGACCCCCCCCCAACCCCCAACCTCCACCCCGGCACGGACCCCCTCTCCTAACCTCCACCCCGGCACAGACCCCTTCCCGGCACTCCCCCAGAGCCCAGCCTACTCTAACCACCCCCCCCCCCCCGCCGCACACACACACACACACAAGCCGAGACACACCTCTCCTCACGCAATCAGACTGCGGCCACGCCATTGCCTGCCCAGAGCCAACCCCCCAGGCCGTCACTCACCTCCACGCTGGTCGGCGTGAGCCTGGAGCACCGGGTCACGCCGATGAAAAGGAGGTTTGATTCACGTCGACGTGAACGGTCATCACGTCGACGGGACTTCGGCCCATCCGGAAGGGAGAATATCGGCAGGCCGAAAATCGGCTGCCTTGCGCAGACCCGTGACATTCTCCGCGGCAGCGGCGCCATTAACGCCCCGCCGACTTTTCTCCCTTCGGAGACTTCGGCAACCGGCGGGGGCGGGATTCACGGCGGCCAACGGCCATTCTCCGACCCTCTGGGGGGTCGGAGAATGACGCCCCAAGTGTTCGTGCCGTCGTGAACACCGTCGCGTTTCACGATGGTGCGAAACGGGCACAGGGACGACCGATTCTGGCCCCCGCAGGGGGCCAGCATGGTGCTGGAGTGGTTCACGCCGCTCCAGCCTCCCTTCCCGGTGCCAAATGGGTGCTGCGGCAACCCGCGCATGCGCGGTTGGGCCGCGCAAATCTGCGCATGTGTGGGGGACTTTTTCAGCACGCCGGCCCCGACTCAACATGGCGTCAGGGTTCAGGAGCCGGCCACGCAACAAAGTAGGCCCGTGGGGGGAGAGGCCGGCCCGCCGATCGGTGGGCCCCGTTCGCGGGCCAGACCCCATCAGAGGCTTCCCCCAGTGAAGGAGCGCTTTTCCACATCCCACAGGCTGCCATCCAACCCTTCGAGCAGAGTTCCCGCCGGTAGCGACCAGGGGTGAACGACACCGGCGGGATTCTGCCGATTCCAGCGGCCCGCGGCTGCTGCCTCTTCAAACGCGCCGGCGCAAATGGCGGCGATTCTCCACACCTCGGCGTCGGGGCATCATGGCGCGGTTGCAGCGAGTCTCCGGCCTGGCGCGTGGCTCAGAGAATCGCACCCATTTGGTGGGATTTTCTGACCCTTGCCACGGGAACGGAGAATCTCGCTGCCAGCGTGGCTGGTGGACCAGAGAATTAAGCCAGTGAGCCTATTTATTATAACATAATAAACCCGAAGTTCATGGAAAGGAATCTAGAAAAAGTTTCATAATCTAAAGAGATTATGATAATAGAAATACATGAACATTTATTATAACCTCCCATTTGAATGTGAGTGATTGTGCCAGTTGAACTTTACATGAGTTTCGCTAAAAGGACCCGACCAATTATTGTTGTAGAACATGATGTGGAGATGCCGGTGTTGGACTGGGGTGGGCACAGTAAGAAGTCTTACAACACCAGGTTAAAGTCCAACAGGTTTCTTTGGAATCACTAGTTTGTGGAGCGTAGCTCCTTCATCAGGTGAGTGAACAGGTTTTGATCAGATGGACTTTGATATTTATAATAGTCTGCTCCCCTGTCACAAGTGTGGCAGAGTGTAAGCTACTCCTGCCCTTGCATCATTCAGAAAACCTAAATCATAACAATAGGATCACTTGAAGAACAAGAGCAAGTGTATCATGCAAGCAAGGAACCATTAAAGTCACCCACCATGATTTGACCGCAAAATAAAGACATAGCCAAAGGGGAGGCCTTTTGCCTGTCGAATTTTCACCAACCCTCTGAAAGAGCACCCTGCATAGGCCTACTCCCCCGCCCTATCCCCATAACCCCACTTAACCTGCACATCTTTGGACACTAAGGGCCAATTTTAGCATGGGCAATCTACCTAACTTGCACATATTTGGATTGTGGGAAGAAACTGGAGCACCCGGAGGAAACCACACAGATACGGGGAGAACATGCAAACTCCACACACTCACCCAAGGTCGGAATTGAACCCGAGTCTCTGGTGCTGTGAGGCAGCAGGACTAACCACTGTGTCCCCCTGCTGTCATGGAAAGGATGGCCCATCTATTGCTGGTGATGAATGTATTTCTCTGAGAGGGCGGGGCAAGGCTCTTCCTGAACCAAACAAATGATACCAGGTCTATTCTTTGCTCCCAGGAGAGAAATATGCAATCATTTGAACGTAATTGATCCCAGGTGGACCCTAATTTGTACTGATCTTGTGGATGAGCAATAAGCAGGTTGTTTTGAATAGTTCGGAAGAGGCGAAGCTGTTGATTGATATGTGATGATCATCTCAGTGTGGTAGTGGAAAGATATTAAAAAGAACAAAAGGATGGACATTTCAAAGTGGTGAAAAGGCAAGAGAAAGTTATGAATTGATGCTGTTTCTAAACTGATATCATGGGGATGTCAACACAGACACTCTGTCATGGTGACCTCTTACGAAATGGAAAATAACATCGTAGTGTACCCTTATGGGGGGATGGACGTGCAATAAGTGGAGAGGCTTCTGCCTAAAGCTATGGCCAGCCAGTGTTAGCTGAGTGTGAGGTGTAGCACTCTTGTCTCTGAATCGGAAAATTGTTGGTTCAAGTTCTGCTCCGAGAATTTGAGCCAAAAATCTAGGTTAACACTCAAGTGCAGTACTGAGGGAAAGCCACAATGTTGGAGGTGCCATCTTTCAGATGGGATGTTAAACCACGGCCCGGTCAAGTGGATGTTAAATATCTCATGGTAACATTCTGAAGAGGAGCAGGGAGGTTCTCCTTGATGTTCTGGCCAATATTTATCCCAAAACTAAACTTGATGGACACGATTCACCCAAAAAAGGACTAAGGGCACGATCCACTGGCCTCATTGCACTCAAGCGAGTGCGACCAGGCCAATAAATAGTGGGAGAGGCCAAAAACGAGAACCATGTTAGGCGTTACACTGTTTGCGATACAACCGGCCCGCTCCCATAGGTGAGTTTTGGATACCGCCATACAATTTCCATACAAGTAACGGGAGCCACCCCATATCCAATGGCTTCCAGTGATCTAACTGCCTCCCCAGCAAGTGGTCCCGCGGGCGTTAATTAATATTCCTTTTTTAAAAAATGAACCTGGCAGATGGGCTGCTGAGGAACCAGAGGAGCTGGGTAGCCATCTTTGCTCACAGGCAATGAGTCCGTAGCCACTGGGCTTGATGACCCAGTGCTCGGAGAGGGGTGGGGCACCATAGGGGTGTGGGGATAGCGGAGCTGATGGGGCCTCTGCTGGGAGGGGCAACCGTGCACACGTCCTCCATGCCAACCCCTGGATGGTTTGTACCCGTTCCGGGGGAAACGCTAGTCCCTGCCTGTCTGCCGCACTGACAGCCCATAACTCCCACTGACTGCGGAGGCCTCTGGCTGTGCACTGTCGGCTATTGATAATGGGGAATTGGCAGTCATAGTTAAGTGAGCACGTTACACGTCTCAAGTGAACTCCCGTGGATAGGCGTGCCATGTAGTGTGTGGGGCTTATTTCCTAGCAACACTATCAGACTGTGATGCATGGACACTGTGCCTGAACATTGCGGGAGACAACAGCACAGACGCAGCAGCGAACATCCAAACACGCAGGGGATGGGCCACAGATTCGTTGACATGTCTGCGGCCAGAGGGTGGGTGAGTGCAATGGGAAGGGGGCCCGTACCAGGTCCAGGTAACGTTATGACGGGTGTCTCGGGTAGAGGATGTGGGATCCAGTGAACAGGGGCCCCCACTGCGGCTGGGTGTGCTTGGTGAGGGCTTGGCCAGTGGTGGGGGGGACGGGACTGGAGGGTCCTGGGGTGGAAGACACTGCTGTGTGTCAGTCTAACACACTCTCCCAATTCCTTACAGATATTGAACGGTATGGACAATATTTTGGACCCCGGTAGAACTTGCCCTAGTGATGCTGCTGGCAGATGGGCGGGCAGACAATGGAGAAGAAAACGGCAGCAGCATCGACAGAAGCGGGAGGCAGCAGCCCATGTGCAGGGCCCTGCCCCACATCCTGCGGACCCGGCCGCCTATCATGCCAGGGTGAGACTCAAAAGGAGAGGCCCGCGATGACCCAAGTGTACAAGCGTTGCTGGTCTTTCCAGCTGATGACGAAGAGTATGTGCTGCAGGAGGCTCCACCTCAATAAGCAGATGGTGCAGTACTGATAGAAATCAACTTTTTTGATCAGCTATAGATGAGATAGTTAAAAGGTTTAATTGAGAAATCATTAAGAATTATTGACTAAATCATATGAATCATGAGAGTGAGGAAAGCTGACTAGCTGGGAACTAATCAGATAAGGCTCTAAATGTTCACATTTTGCAAGTTGCTCGAGACTGGCCAGAGACCAAGGCCAGTGACAAAAGATTCCATTGTATGCAGCCGTCTTCCCAGGCCTGGACAGTTGCATTTCCATGGTAACAGTCAGTCAGGGTCATACTGGCTTTACGAAAACTGTGTTAATCTAATTAATGTTGGAGGCATAATTGGCACGCCAGGGTATGGAAAATTACACCAAAACATTTATCTCTTGAATTGACAGACAGACAGTTTGATCGAATTGAGTGAATTATAAATTAGTTGAAGCCAATCACAGCTGTAAAGAAGGCGAAACATTAAGATAATGATCTTCTTAAAAATGACTTGTCAGGGTGGAAAAATCCATTCCGGAATCAATCTATCACTTTCTGAAACCTATGTCTTGCTGCTGCCTTTGCTATCGCCATTTTTCTTTTGTTTAAAATCAATCCGTAATTTTGTATTGTGTATTAAAATTTGAAGAATTACCACGAGTTGTATTTTAAACTCAACTACTGTATTCGCTAAAGACAATTAATCTGACCTAAGTTAGTATTGTAACCAAAAGTTTACCAATATACACTAAAAGCTGAAAATAAAGTTCAACCTAACTTTGCCAAAAAACAAACAGCCTGAGTTTCTGTTATTTGGGAACTAAGAAGGGATAATGCAAATCCAGGGTTCCGAATAGACACAGAGATCCATCAACCTGTGCAATGTTCTCGCAGACTTGGCACCATATGAAGGAGGACACCCGCTCCCAGTGGCCACCAACATCGCTGCAGCCCTGAACCTCTTCACTTCAGGATCATTCCAGGGCTCGAGCGTGGTCATGTGTGGGATATCACAAGCTACAGCCCAGAGGTGCATCCGACAGGTCATGGATGCTCAGTTTTCCCGGGTGGGGAGCTGTATAAACTTCGACATGGAAGTAGCCCAACAAGATGCCCAGGCAACAGGATTCTCCGCCATCGCCGGATGCCCCAGGTCCAGGGGCTAATAGATTGCACGCATGTCGCCTTGCGCGCACCGGGTCATCAGGGAGTGCCCTGCATCAACAGGAAGGGGTTCCATTCTCTGAACATCCAGCTCATTTGTAACCATCACCTCCAAATCCTCCACATGTGTGCATGGTTATCAGGGAGTGTGCATGACAGTTACGTACTGGGGCAGTCAGATATCCCAAACCTCTTCGAGAACAACCACAGGATGGCCATTGGCTCTTGGAGAATAAGGGGTACCCACTTAGGACCTGGCTGATGACCCCACTACGGAGGCCAGTGACCGATGCAGAGACCCAATACAACGAGGCCCATGTGGCCTCCCGGGCTGCTATTGAGCGGTGCATCGGTCGGCTGAAAATGCTGTTCCAATACTTCGACCGCTCTGGTGGTGCCCTGCAGTACACCCGCAGCAAGGTCACCCACTTTATGGTGGTCTACTGTGGGGCGATGTGCTGGAGGTGGAGGAACATGTGGCCACCTCAGAGGAGGAGGACGAGGATGATGATGAGGAGGTAGCGGACCAGGAGCGGCTGGAGGAAGATCCCGGGAAGGAACCGGAGGACCAGCCACGGGCTAGAGGCAGACGACAGTGGTGAGGTACCAGCCAGCCCGGAGGGTGAGGGAGACCTTCATTGTGGCCTACTTCATGTAGGATGTGGCCAGTCCATCATCGCTCCCCCTCCCCTCCACCCTTTCCCACCCTCCCAGTGTCAATGTTACAGAATTGCAGGGTGCTGGAACTGTGTCAGCACCATCAGTGGGTCACTGTCGAGGGCAGGGGAGTGCTCTACCGCTGTGTCTAGATGTTTCCCCAGGATGCACATCAGAAGTGGAGGGAGCCAGCTGCTTTCCGTATCCTGTGGCCTTCGATGCCACTGGCAGGAATCCTCTGGGGGCTCTGGGCCGGAGGGCCCCGGTGCACTTGCTGTGCAGCACTGTACTGGGTACTGACTGCGAGACGAGGCGTCGTCAGAGGGGTGGAACTCAGGGGAACTGGTGATCACCGTCACCACTCCATAGAATGGGCCTGGGTTGGCACCCAGCATTTCCTCCTCCCGGTCCATGCCCATAGGACCCTGTGTTCACTCGGAATACAGGGGCAGCTAGATTGAGCCTCTACGTCACCTGATCCTGCAAGCCCTGGCAGCTCCCCAATGTCTGCACCATGGTGTCAACGGCTGCGTGATGCTCCTCCGTGACTGGACACACTCGACAATTCCCATCTGAGACCGGGTCATGTCCCGCAGTGCCTCATCAAGGTCTGCCTGGGACTGGGTCACATCCCTCAACAAGTCCGACAGTCTACCGAGGCCCTCAGACAGGGCCGTCACCAACTGTGCCATGCGTTGGATACCTCCAGTATCCTTCCATCATAAGGTCAGAAGTGGGGATGTTTTCGGATGACTGCACAATGTTCAGCACCGTTCGCAACTCCTCAGATAGAAGCAGTCCATGTCCAAATGCAGGAAGACCTGGACAATATCCAGGCTTGGGCTGACAAGTGACAAGTTACATTCATGCCACACAAGTGCCACGCAATGACCATCTCCTACAAGAGATGATCTAACCACTGTCCCTTGACATTCAATGACATTACCATCACTGAATCCCCTACAATCAACGTCCTGGGGGTTACTATTGATCAGAAACTGGACTGGACGAGCCCCAGTAGTCCAGTGGCAACTAGGAACAGGTCAAAGGTTAGGAATCCGACGGCGAGTAATTCAACTCCCGACCCCTCAAATCTGTCAACCATCTGCAAGGCAGAAGTCAGGGGCGGGATTCTCCCCTACCCGGCGGGGCGGGGGATCCCGGCGTGATGGAGTGGTGGGAACCACTCCGGCGTCGGGCCGTACCATCTCCGCACCTTTAGGGGCCAAACCCTCACCTTGAGGGGCTAGGCCCGCGCCGGAGCGTTTTCCGCGGCACTGGCTGACGGGAAAGGCCGAAAGGCCGGGCGACGCAAGTCTGCGCATGCGCGGGAGCATCAGCGGCTACTGATGTCATCCCCGCGCATGCGCAGGGGAGGGGGTCTCTTCCGCCTCCGCCATAGTGAAGACCATGGCGAAGGCGGAAGAAAAAGAATGCCCCCATGGCACAGGCCTGCCCGTGGATCAGTGGGCCCCGATCATGAGCCAGGCCACTTTGGGGGCACCCCCCAGGGCCAGTTTGGCCCGCGCGCCCCCCCCCCCCACCCCCCCCCCCCCACCCCCCCCCCCCCCACCCCCAGGATCCCGGAGCCCGCCCGCGCCGCCTTGTCCCATCGTTCAAAAGGTGGTTTAATCCACGCTGGCGGGACAGGCATTCCAGCAGTGGGACTTCGGCCCATCACGGGCCGGAGAATCAGCGGGGGTGGGCCCGCCGACTGGCACGCCGCGATTCCGTACCCCGCCGACCAGCGCGGCGCGATTCCCGTCCCTGCCGAATCTCTGGTGGCGGTGACTTCGGGGCATGGCGGGGGCGGGATTCGTGCCAGCCCCCGGCGGGAGGTCGGAGAATTCCGCCCCAGGTGTGTAATGGACTACTCTCCACTTGCCTGGATGAGTGCAGCTCCAACAACACTCAAGAAGCTCAACACCATCTAGGACAAAGCAGCCCGATTGATTGCTCCCCCTTCCACAAACATTCAAACCTTCCGCCACCAACGAACAGCCATGTGTACCATCTACAAGATGCACTGCAGTAAGTTGCCATGGTTCCTTAGACAGCACCTTCCAAACCCACGACCACTACTATGTAGAAGGACAAGAGCAGCAGATACCTGGGAACCCCACCACCTGGAAGTTCCCCCCCAATGTCACTCACCATCCTGACAAAATCCTGGAACTTTCTCCCTACCAGCATAGTGGGTGTATCTAAACGTCAAGGACTACAGTGGTTCAAGAGGGCAACTCACCACCACCTTCTGAAGGTCAAGTAGGGATGGGCAATGAATGCTGTCCAAACCAGCGACGCCCACCTTCCACAAATGACTTTTTAAAAATGCTATTGACATCATCACCAGGCTCTCTCCTGCGGTTGCCACCCCAGCAAATGTTCGTCTCAGTGCCACGCATTGCCTGAGCTACCTCCTGCGCCCGTAGGCACTGGGACTCATCCCAGCGGCTATGGATCTGCTGGAGTGTTGCTGACATCTCCCTGTGAATATCATGGCTGCACCCGGATGGGCCGGCGCTATCAGCTGGAGGCCCTGTAGGAGAATGAACAGTGGGAGGAATGGGTCAGTCTATATGGCAATAACAATTCACTTGTGACATGTCCTCCGGATGGGGCCCAGTGGATCCTTACTTCTGCGGCATGCGCCATCCTCCATATTGGTGACCTCTAGCTTCTCGACCACCCTTGTAACCTCCAGGGTCCGTTCCTCGAAGGTGATGAGAATCCTGATATCCGGCACCCCGCCGCCAGGCTGGGTCTTTGACTTTCTTGCTGCACTAGAAACCACTCCTCCTGGTCACGCTTCCCGAGCTGACGGCCGCTGCACTGACTGCCCTGTGTCGCATCCTCCAGGTCCTTTGGGGGAGCAGGACATCCCTCCTGGCCTCGACCGCATCAAGCCTCCCAGGTTTGTGTCTCCAAATCTTGGGCTGGTCGTCTCGGCACCTTGGCTGTGAGGTGAATGGGCTTGGCTGTGCAAGAGGTGTTTCAGTGCTGCTCGAACTTGCTAATGGGAGGACAGATGAGCGCAGACCCAGCGAATCAGCTGGCGAGCCTTTATTTACAGCGTGAAGACCCTGTGGCTTCAATAAATGGACCAATTACCATTGTATTGCGCTGCCAAGCCAAGCGCCGGGAAGCTCGCAGCAGTTCCCGCTCGCTACGACACTTAGAAATCATTCCGGAGAATTGCGCCCGTTTTCACATGAATGATCCTCATGGGGGTTAAAGACGTGCAGGTTAGGTGGATTGGCCATGATAAATTGCCCATTGTGGCCAAAAAGGTTAGGAGGGGTTATTGGGTTACAGGGGTAGGGTGGAAGTGGGGTGGCTTAAGTGGGTCGGTGCAGATTCGATGGGCCAAATGTCCTCCTTCTGCAGTGTACGTTCTATGTTCTATGTTCTATGTTATAACAGTGATGCTTACCTCTTGCACACTGGAATCACATGTGGGAATGTATCTCTTCGTGTGATGATTCTTTACAGTTATAAAGAATACATATGCAGGTACAGCAGGCGGTAAGGAAGGCAAATGGTATGTTGACTTTCATAGCGAAAGGATTTGAGTACAGGAGCAGGGATGTCTTGCTGCAATGATGCAGGGCCTTGGTGAGAGTATACCTCGAGTATTGTTTTGGTCTCCTTATTGAGGAAGGATGCTCTTGCGCTAGAAGGAGTGCAGCGAAGGTTTACCAGACTGGTTCCTGGGATAACGGGACTGACATTTGAGGAGAGATTGAGTCGGTTCGGATTATATTCACTGGAGTTCAGAAAAATGAGGAAGGGTCTCATACAAACCTAATTGGGCCTAAAGGGACCAAAGGATATGGGGGGAAAGCGGGAACAGGTCACTGAGTTGGATGATCAACCATCATCATAATGAATGGCAGAGCAGGCTTGAAGGGCCGAATGGCCTACTACTGCTCCTATTTACTATTTTTCTGTGAGTTGGTGTTGCTCCAGATAGAAACACTCTGCTGCCGATGGCAACACGCTGACAGATGGCATGGGTCTAGGGAAGGATCTAGCAGTGCAGGAACAATTCCATTGTGGTTATGTTGCTGGACGAATAATCCAGAGGCCTTCACTAATAAGCAAGCAGATTTGATTCATTCAGATTTCACCATGGCAACTGGGAGATTCAAGCTTAGCTAATTAAATAAATGAGATGGAAAAATTGGTCTCAGTAATGGTGACCATGAAACTACTGTAAAAACCCAACTGGCTCATTAATGCCCTTCAGAGAAGAAAATCTGCCATCGCCACAACGTCAGGCTCATCTGTGACTCCAGACACACAGTAATGTGGCTGATTCTTAACTGTTCAAAACTGCAATGAAAAACTATCATTCACAGGAATTGCGGCTCAACACCTCCTCCTCAGGAGAGTAGGGATGGGCATGAATGTTGGCTTTGCCACTGATGCCTACATCCTATGAATGAATGAAAAAGAAAAGTATAATTTTTAAAAATTATTAATCCATCAAGGAGACGCCCTGAAAAAAATGCTGAATGTTTTCAAAAAATTTATGTCATTCTCTTTTACCTGTTTTGAGTCTCGACTGCTCTATTTTCAGTGTCTTTCTAAATGTTATGTTTTCTCTGGGTGGTCACAACATTAAAAATTGCATTAAATTAACTCACTCAAAAGTCAAATGAATCCATCATACTGAAAGAACAAAAGGATAACGAAGGTTTTATAACCTTAGGATGTCTCAAAGTACTTTACAGTTGATGAGGTGTCTAGAAGTGCGATGACTGTTGTAATGTGGAAAACGCGGCAGCTAATCTGCACATGTCCAAGATCCCACAAACAGCAGAAATATAGGGTGTGATTTTCAACCACTTTACACCCGGTGCCAATCCAGGCACGGCGGCTGCAACACGGGAGTGACCCAAATTGGGTTTTGTGCCTGGTGCAAAACCGTGTGCAAGTCACCCGACCTGCAGCGCTCAGCGGGATCTGGATCATGCCCTCTCTGGGCATGATCCAGGTACTCATAATAAATGAGCCATTAGGATCATTTAATTATGCCCGGCCTAATTGAGGCCGCAGTCTCCTGGCACCCGGGAGTCACCAGCCGCACGGGCGAGGCCTCACCTGGGTGCCGATTAGTACTGATCTCCACAAATAGACGGCAGACATGATGGTCACTCCAAGGGTCTCGGAGGCCATTAGAACCCCCGGCTGGTCAGGGACAGGGCAGGAGGGTACCTGCCAGGGTGCCCGGTTGGCACTTCCAAGGTGCCAGGGGCACTGCCTGGGCTGGCAGTGTCAGGGTGCCCATGTGCCAGGTTGGCACTTCCAAGGTTCAGGGCCTGAGGGGGCTCATGCACATGAAAGGGGGGGGGGAGCTAAAGGTGGTAAAGTATGGAGGGTGGGGGGATGAAGGGTGGGGATGAAAGGGTGATATGAAGAACCTTCATAAAAGTTGGGGGAGTGATGGGATGTCCTGAAAGGGGGGGTTCTGAAACGGGGCCTGGGGGGTTTTGAAAGGGGAAGAGCTTTCAGTGACCCCATAGTGGGCTGTGCTCATTGGGAGTTGGGGGGTAATGCCTTTTTTCTGCGAGGGGGGGGGGGTTGGCTTTGTACTTGTATTTGGGGAGCGTGGGGGATCCTCAAGCTCACTTAGATATCGGGGCACCCTTTCAAAATTGGGCCTCAATCTCTGAGGAGCCAGTCTCGCCAGCGAGTTCAGCTCCCCGCTGTTGAAAAACATTCATAGTGTGGGCTAGACCGGTGAGAAACTTCCGAGGCCCCATAAAAACAACTAAGTGTGGGTGAATCCAGGTCTGAATCTCACCCAAAAGGCTGGTGGGAAAAACCCTGCCAAACCTGTCCAAAATGACATTGAGGGCGGGATTCTCCGGCCGCACCTGCCCGGCGACTAGAAATTCGTGCCCGAGGTCAATGGGCCTTTACATGGTCCACGTCCCGCACGTGGCAGTCTTGCAGTCGGTGGGGTGGAAGAATCCAGCCCTTAGGGCGTGATTCAATTAAAACGTTTTGAGGTATGGTAGTAAGCAGGAAGTGCTGTGAGCATCCTGGTGCCCTGCCCAGTGAAGCTGGCAGCACAATCCAATATTAATTGGTCCACTTAAGGAGGCCCCAAGGGTTTCATGCCACAAATCATGGCCCACCAGCTGATTTGCCAGGACCGTGCTCGCCAGCACCCCCCCCCCCCCCCCCCACCCCCCACCCCCCGCCCCGCCGCTAACAAGGTAGAGCAGCACTTAAACTGCTCTTGCACGGCCAACGCCACACGGCCGGCAGCCATGGGGCCGACATGACTGGCCCCACGATTCAGGGATGCAGACCTGGGGTGGATCCAAATATTCTGGGTACAGTCCAGGCAGATCATTCCATATGTGAAACACACAAGACATATGATAAATACACAATGTAAATATATGGAACTAGACATCGCGTATAGTGCTATCACAGAAAAGAAAATGCATAGAGAGATCAGTTCAGCCATAGGAGGGCTTTTCAGGAGTCTGGTAACAGTGGGGAAGAAGCTGTTTTTGAACCTGTTGGTGCGTGTTCTCCGTCTTTTGAATCTTCTGCCCAATGAAAGAGGTTGGAAGAGAGAATAACCTGGGTAGGAGGGATCTTTGGTTATGTTGCCTGCTTTCCCAAGGCAGCAGGAGGTGCAGGCAGAGTGAATGGATGGAAGGCAGGTTCGCGTGGTGGACTGGGCTTTGTTCATGACTCTGTAGTTTCTTAAGGATTTAGGCCGAGCAGTTGGCATACCAGGCTGTGATGCAGTCAGTTAGGATGCTTTCTATGATGCATCTGTAAAAATTGGCAAGAGTCAATGCGATATGCAGCATTCCCTCAGTTTCCTGAAGACGTACAGGTGCTGTTGTGCTTTCTTGGTCGCAGAATGGATGTGATAAACCAGAAAAGATTGTTAGTGATGTGTACACCCAGGAGTTTGAAGCTGTCAACCTCAGGGCAGCCAGTGCCACCAGGGAGGAAGTGACAGTGTCCGTCAGCTCGGGCATCGTCACCAGGAGGACCGGCACAAGAAGGTCAGCGACCTACACCGGACCACAAGGGTGAGTTTGCCCCGCCCCCCCCCTACGGGAATGGGCCTTGCACCACCCCTTGCATCATGCCATGCTGAGGTGAGGAACCACTGGACAACCATCGACAAAAACTGTGATACATGAGTTGTTAATGCCACACAGATTGACCCATCCTCCCACTGACCACATGTCCATTCTCCCACAGGATCTCCGGCAGACGGTGCCGGCCCATCCAAGGTGGTTCCCCCCCACCCCCCCAGCCTCCCAAGGGAACACATCGGAGGAGAGCTCTGAGGATGCCATCACAGATGCGTCACAACTGTCATCCCCACTGTCCATTAGCTCAGAGACACGCACCCAAGTGGGCAATGATAGTAGACAGGGTTCTTGGGCACATTATGGTGAACACCACAAAGTTGCAATTGCACATCAGGTGGAGGCAGGAATGCCCAGGCGAGACAGCAGTCGGAGGGCTGTTGGATTCCAGGACCCAGGTGGATCCCAGTCAGATGCTGAGCCTCTGGAGCAGGTTTACCCGGACTTGATGGAGACGTTAGGGAGCAGCTGTGATATTCAGAGGGAATGCCAGCGACACTCCAACAGGTCCATAGCTGATTGGGGGAGCCCCAGAGGCTACGGGCACAGGAGATGGCACTGGCAATGCGTGACACCGTGGCCAATACTGCTAGGGTCGTTACCGCAGTGGGGAGCCTGTCACACGATATCAGCAGCATGAGTGGAGGTGAACAAGGCGTGGCGCAGTCGGTGACGGCCATGGCTGAGGGCCACAATAGAATGCTTGACTCGCTTGGGTACGTGACCTAGTACCAAGCGGACCTTGATGAGGCGCTATGGGACATGTCCTGGTCTCAGATGGGGATAGCCGAGGCGCTGTGAAGCTTGTGCCAGTCGCAGATGGGCATTGCCGGTCGCATCGAAAACAGTTTGGCGCCTGGCACGGTTTGCATTTTTGGCCTCTCCCGCTATTCACCGGCCTCATCACGCTCTCGCTCGAGTGTAACAAGGCCACTGAATCGCTCCCAACAATAAATGATCTTCCAATGGAGCTTATTGAAGAGGAGCTCCCCAGGGAGGGGGCGGAGACCCACCACCTGGGGCTCGTCAGAACTAGAGGATAAAAGCAGGCCTCAGACAGGGCCTGGTCATAGGGACTGAGAGTGAGGTACAAGAATAACTTGTGTATATAGATGAAAATATATCCAATTACATTTCTGACAGTTTCTTTTGGAGTTATTGCAATCACAAACCCAATGAAATTGACGAGAGGTCCAAGCATTTTTATACCTCACTGGAATGATTCTGGCAAGTTGCCAGTGTTGAAATTTGAGAGGGTGCAATCTGGCAACTCTGAATCTTCAGCCGGACACTTCAATTGTTTAAAGCTAATGTCGTAAATGCTGCACGAACCAGCCACTTCAGGAGAACATGGAAGGTATAGGAGGTATAGAAAATGGCAGCATCATAATTTTGTAATGGAAAACTATGGTCAGAGAACAGATTTTTACAAATTCCTCTGCAGTTTTCACATTAGCTGTACTGGAAGTGGGTTGTTAAAGAGACAGGGGCAATTCTGGATGGTGGGTGGGTGGCACTGTAGCGCAGTGGTTAGCACTGCTGCTTCAAGGCACCAAGGATCCAGATTCGATCCCAGCCCCGGGTCAATGTCCGTGTGGAGTTTTCACATTCTCTCCGGGCGTCTCCGTGGGTCTCACCCCACAACCCAAAGATCTGCAGGGTAGGTGGATTGGCCACGATAAATTGTCCCTTCATTGGAAAGAAAATTGGACACTTTAAATTTGAAAAAATAAATAAATTCTGATGGTGGGGACAGAGAAGGACCAACAATGGGTGAGAGGAACCATAACATTGTCCTAAAACATTTTGGAGTGCACTTCGGTGGTCCTTTTAAGGACTTATAGTTCAGTTCCATTTGGGTGGACTACATGCTTTCCCTTAGTAAAATTGCATTGTGGTTTTACATACACTGTAGGATTGTAATCTGAAGAATACTCCATTTGTTCTAAGATGAGACCATTCTGCAGCCTATTTTAAAATTGCATTCGCTCAGGTGGCTGTAGAAATGGGGTTCCATGTGCTATACTGCCAGTGGCCTCAGGCATCCACCCAAAAGAAAAAACAAACATCAGCCCTATGTTGATACTGAATTCAAGTGGCTGGCAGTTCTCTATTCCCCAGCTAGGCACTTCCAATTATTTAAAGCAAATGTCTTAAATGCTGCTCTGACAGGCCACATCATGGGAACATGAGACAGTTTAAATAAGATATAGGAAGTGACAGCATCATGATTTTGCAAAGGAAAGTTGTGGCAGGGGGACAGTGTTTTTACAAATTCCTTTGTAGATTAAGCATTACACTTTTCATTGAAGTCAGAGACATTTCAGTCAAGAATAGTTTAATGAGGTCAGGCATTCTCACCCGCGGTAAGAAATTGCTCTACTCCCTATCAGTCCTCTGCTGATAAAGGCTACTTTCAGGCAGTGGAATGTGGAGTGCTCTTTTTAAATATACTGCATCTGTTTCTAGAGACCATTGATTGACTGAATGTGATGTTCCGATTAAGATCTGATAATACCTAAATTTATGCTGTGTTACCCAGAGCCAGGCTCACACTCAACTTATCAGCAAAACATTTGTTATTTCCCTGTAAAAGTCAAGTGGTGTACTGACTAAATATGAAGTGCTTTTGTTGCATTGCTTACTGTGGTGAGATATAACTGCTACAAAAATCCAAAAAAGGAATGAAGCCAGACAGATCACCCGGCATCGACCCAGCCACCGCAAACGACAATGGCAAAACCCAGCACTGTTGACCCTGCAAAGTCCTCCTTACTAACATATGGGAGCTTGTGCCGAAGTTATGAGAGCTGTCTCACAGACTAGTTAAACAACAGTCTTACAGTCATACTCACAGAATCATATCTTACAGACAATGTCCCAGACAGCACTGTCACTATTCCTGGGTTTGTCCTGTCTCACCAGCAATGCAGACCCAGCAGAGGTAGCAGCACAGTGGTATAGAGTCAGGAGGGAGTTGCTCTTGGAGTCCCCAAGATCGACTCTGGACCCCATGAAGTCTCATGGCTTCAGGTTAAACATGGACAAGGAATGGCAAGATGGATACAGAACTGGCTTGGTCATGAAAAACAGAGGTTGGAGTGGAAGAGTGTTTTTCTGCATGGAGGACTGTGGCTAGTGGTGTTCCACAGGGATCAGTGCTGAGACTTTTACTGTTTGTAGATATATAAATGATTTTGAAGAAAATGTAACTGGTCTGATCAGTAAGTTTGCGGACGACTCAAAGATTGGTGAAGTTGCGGATAGTGATGAGGATTGTCAGAGGATTGAGCAGATTATGGATCAGTTGGAGACTTGGGCGGAGAGATGGCAGATGGAGTTTAATCTGGACAAATGTGAGGTAATGCATTTTGGAAGGTCTAATACAGATGGGAAGACAGTAAATGGCAATACCCTTGGGAGTATTGACAGGAAGAGAGATTGGGCGTACAGGTCCACAGGTCACTGAAAGTGGCAAAGCAGGTGGATAAGGTAGTCAAGAAGGCATATGGCATGCTTACAGTCAGGGCATTGAGTATAAAAATTGGCATGTCATTCTGCAGCTGTACAGAACCTTAGGCTACACTTGGAATATTGCTTACAATTCTGGTCGCCACACTACCAGAAGGATGTGGAGGCTTTGGAGAGGGTACAGAAGAGATTTACCAGGATGCTGACTGGCCTGGTGGGTATTAGCTATGAGGAGAGGTGGGATAAACTCAGATTGTTTTCACTGGAATGACAGAATGAGGGGCGACCTGATAGAAGTTTACAAAATTATGAGTGACATGGACAGAGTGGATACTCAGAAGCTTTTCCTCGGGTGAAAACTCAATTACTAGGAGACATAGGTTTAAGCTGCAAGTGGCAAGGTTTAGAGGTGATATGCGAGACAAGTGTTTTACACAGAGGGTGGTGAGTGCCTCGAACCCGCTGCCACTGAGGTGGTGGAAGCAGGTACGATAGCGACCTGTAAGAGACATCTTGACAAATAAATGAACAGGATGGGAACAGAGGGATACAGACCCCAGAAGTGCAGAAGGTTTTAGTTAAGACAGGCATCATGATCAGCACAGGCTTGGATGGCTGAAGGGCCTGTCCCTGTGCTGTACTATTCTTTGAAAACTCCTGCTGATTCCCACACAATTCCCAACTAATGAACTAGTACTCCGCCATGTTGAACACCGCTTGGAGGAAGCAATAAGGATGGCAAGGGCGCAGAATATACTCTGAATGGGGGAAGTTCAATGTCCATCACCAAGAGTGGCTCAGTAGTGCCACCACAGACTCAGCTGGCCAGGTCCTAAAGGTCATAGCTGCTAGACTGGGACTGCAGCAGCTGGTGAGGGAACCAACAAGAGGGAAAAACATACTTGACCTCACCCTCACCGACCTGCCTGCTGCAGATGCATCTGTCCATGACAGTATCGGTAGAAGTGACCGCCGCACAGTCCTTATGGAGACAAAGTCCCGTCTTCACATTGAATATACCCTCCATTTTGTTGTGTGGCACAAAGATGTGCAGGTTAGGTGGATTGGCCACATCAAATTGCCCTTAGTGCCCAAAAAGGTTAGGAGGAATTATTGGGTTAGGGGGATAGGGTGTAAGTGAGGGCTTCAGTGGGTCCGTGCAGAGTCGATGGGCTGAATGGCCTCCTTCTGCACTGTATGTTCTAGGTTCTACCACATTGCTAAATGGGATAGACTTCAAACAAATTTAGCAACTCAAGACTGGACATCCATAACAGAATAGAATTTTTTATCAAGGTGGAGTGTGAAGTAGTTCATTCGGATACTAGTGTGCTGAATCTTAATAAAGGGAACTATGAAGATATGGGGCGTGAGTTGGCCTTGATAGATTGGGGAGAGTTACTTAAAGACAATGGATAGACAATGGCAAACATTCACGGAACGCATGGGGGAACTACAGTATCTGTTCATTCCTGTCTGGCACAAAAGCAAAGAGGGTAAAAGGGCCAATCCATGGCTTACAAAGGATATTAGAAATTGTATCCGATCCAAAGAAGAAGCATACAGATTGGCCAAGAAAAATAATAGATCTGAGGATTGGAAGCAGTTTACAATTTATCTGAGAAACACAAAGGGATTGATTAAGAAGGGGAATGTACAGTACGAAAGGAAGCTTGCAGGGAATTTAAAGACTGACACTGGGGGCAGCAAGGTCGCACAGTGGTTAGCATTGCTGCTTCACGGCGCCGAGATCCCAGGTTCGAATCCCGGCTCTGGGTCACTGTCCGTGTGGAGTTTGCACATTCTCCCCGTGTTTGCATGTGTTCCGCCCCCACAACCCAAAGATGTGCAGGGTAGGTGGATTGGCGATGCTAAATTACCCCTTAATTGGAAAAAATGAATTGGGTACTCTAAATTTATATTTTTAAAAAATTTTAAATTTTAAAAATATAAACTCCGCATCTTCAGGGGCTAGGCTGGCGGCGGCGGGATTGGCGCTGTGCCAGCCGGCGCCGAAGGGCCTCCGCCGGCCGGTGCGAGTTGTCGCATGCGCAGGAGTGCCAGTGTGTACTGGCGTCATCCCAGCGCATGCGCAGGGGGGTTCTTCTCCGCACCAGCCATGACGGACCGTTACAGCGGCCGGTGCGGAGGGAAATGGTGCCCCCATGGCACAGGCCCACCACCGTTGGGGCCCCCCCCGGGACCAGATCTCCCCGCCCCTCCCCGAGGACTCCGCAGGCCGCCCGCAGAGCCAGGTCCCACCGGTACGGACCTGGTGGTGTAATATACGCCGGCGGGACTGGACGGAAACGGGCGGCCACTCGGCCCATAGCGGGACGGAGGATCGCCGTGCAGGCCGCTGACAGCAGCCCCCGACCGCGCAATGCGATTCCCGCCCACACCGAAAAAACGGTGGCGGGGCGAGATTCATGCCGCTCCCCGGCGATTCTCCAGCCGGGCGGGGGATCGGAGAATCCCGCCGTAAGAGTTTCGATAGAAATGTGAAAAGCAAGAGATTGGTAAAGAGAAATATAGGCCCCCTAAAGACAGAAACAGGGTAATGCATAATAAGGGACAAAGAAGTGACTGAGCAATTGAATACATATTTTTGGTTCTGTCTGCACAAAAGAGGACACAAATCAGATACCAGAAATGCTGGAGAATGAAAGGTTTAGTGGGAGGGAAGAACTGAGGGAGATCAATATTAGTAGAGAAAGGTGCTGGGAAAATTGATGGGATTGAAGGCGGATAAATCCCCAAGGCTTGAGAATCTGCATTCCAGAGTGCTAAAGGAGGTGGCTCTGGAAATAATGGATACATTGGTTGTCATCTTCTGGGCTTCTATAGTCTCTGGAACTGTCCCTGCAGATTGGAGGGTAGCTCACATCACTCCGATATTCAAAAAGGGAGGTAGCGAGAAAGCAGGGAATTATAGACCAGTAAGCCTAACATCGGTAATGGGCCGCTGACCGGCGCGGCGCGATTCCGTGCCGGAGAATTCGGGGGCCAGCGGGGGCGGGATTCACACCGCCCCCCCCGGCGATTCTCCGACCCGGCGGGGGGTCGGAGAATCCCGCCCCAGGGGTCACAGTCTGAGGATTCAGGGTAAACCATTTCGGACAGATATAAGGAAACATTTCTTCACACAAAGAGTGGTGAGCCTGTGGAATTCATTATCACAGTAAGTAGTTGATGCTAAAAATTTGAATATATTCAAGAGGCAGCTAGATATAGCACGTGGTGAGAATGGGATCAAAGGCTATGGGGAGAAAGCAGGATTAGGCTATTGAGTTGGATGATCAGCCATGATAGTGATGAATGGCGGAGCAGGCTCAAAGGTCAAAAAGGCCTCCTCCTGCTCCTATCTTCTATGTATCTATATGTATCTATGAGGCGCTGTGGGCCATCAGCAGCAGCAGAATTGTATTCAACCACAATCTGCAATCTCTTGATCCGGCATATCCTCCACTCTACCATTACCACCAAGCCGGGGGATCAACCCTGGTTCCATAAAGAGTGCGGGAGAACATGCCAGCAGCAACATCAGGCATACCTAAAAGTGGGGTGCCAACCCGGTGAAGCGACTAAACAGGACAACTTCTGTGCCAAACAGCATAAGCAGCAAGTAAGCGATTCCACAACAAACATATCAAATCTAAGATCTGCAATCCTGCCACATCCAACTGTGAATGGTGGTGGACAATTACATAACTCTCTGGAGGAGGGGTCTCCACAAATAGCCCCATCCTCAATGATGGAGGAACCCAGCACATCTGTGCAAAAGACAAGGATGAAACATTTGCAAATATCTTCAGCCAGAAGTGCCGAGTGAATAATCCATCTCAGTCTCCTCCGGAGGTCCACTGCATCACAGATGTCAGTTTTCAGCCAATATGATTCACTCCACGTGATATCAAGAAAAGGCTGAAGGCACTGGATACAGCAAAGGCTATGGGCTCTGACAATATTCCGACAATAGTACTGACGACTTGTGCTCCAGAACCTGCCGCACCCCTAGCCAAGCAATTCCAGTACAGCTACAACACTAGCACCTACCTGGCAATGCAGAAAATTGCCCAGGTGTGTCCTGTCCACAAAAACAGGACAAACTCCCCAGCAGTCCACTCTCCATCATCAGCAAAGTGATTGAAGTAGCCATCAACTGCACTATCATGCTGCACTTACTCAGCAATAATCTGGCCACGGACGCCTAAATGATTGGAATGCACTTAGTGCTTAGAACGCACACTTTCTGGAGGACGGGATCTGTGGTGGAGGAGGGGTAATTTTAGTCAGGGAGACCCTGTGGGGTGGCTCTTTAGTTCATGGTCTCTGTGGTGGGTCCCTTTTAGTTTGGGGCTCCCAGGGGTTTCTGGGGTTGGCCTCCATATTGCAGGAGTCCCGATCAGGTAACCTGGGGGGGAGGGTGGGGGGTTCCTATTGCAGGTGTCCTTGGGGCATCTCTCTATTGAAGGTGTCCCTGGGGGGGGGTCTCCCTGATGGGGGCATGGGGAGGCCTGGTAGAGGAGGGATAGGCAGGTAGTACATTGTGGGAGGGGGGGGGGCCTCAGATGCACTCTGGGAGGCACCAGCAGGGGTTTGGGCGCCGATCCCGATTTCGCGATTCTCCGCGGGATTGAGGACCCCAACACCGGTGTCAGCTGGTGGAGAATCCAGCCATATGTTCTCCCGCCAGAGGAGAATTGCTACTGATTTACGCTCCCATCAGGAAGCAATTCAGTGTCCCTCGCCATGCAATTCAAGTATGGCAAGGAATATGAGGGATTCCCGAGGGATTCCTGCTATTGGGCCATCATTTTGAGCAAGCGGCCTGATAGCGAAGTCCCACAGCTGGCTACCCGCGCCCCCACTCCGCAAATAAGCCCCACAGTAGACAGGAATTCAGAGCTGCACGTGACAAAGGAACGTGTTTTTTTTAAGTTAGAGTACCCAATTATTTTTTCCAATTGAGGGGCAATTTAGCGTGGCCAATTCATCTATCCTGAACATCCTTTTGGGCTGTGGGGGTAAGACCCACGCAGAGACGGGGAGAATGTGCAAACTCCACACGGACAGTGACCTGGGACCGGGATCAAACCCGGTTCATTGGCACTGTGAGGCAGCAGTGCTAACCGGGGTATTTCATAACGGGGTACAAAGAAATGGCCGAGGAACTAAATTCGTACTTTACTTCTGTCTTCATAAAGGAAGACATGGTGTACCAGCAGGTCTGAGAAACCCATGTTTCAGCGAGGAACTGAAGGAAATTAGTATTGATAAAGAAATGGTTTTGGACAAATTAATGGGATTGAAGGTGGATAAATCTCCATGGCCTGATAATCTTCATCCCAGAGTACTTAAGGAAGTGGCCCTAGAAGTAGTAGATTCATTGGTGGCCATTTTCCATGATTCTCTGGACAATAGAATGGTTCCTACAGATTGGAGGGTAGCTAATATAACCCAGCTATTCAAAAAGCGAGGTAGAGAGAAAACAAGGAACTGTAGACTAGTGAGCCAAATATCGGTAATAGGGAAGTTGCTAGAGTCCATGATCAAGGATTTCATAGCACGGCATTTGGAAAGCAGTGGTACAATCGGACAAAGTCAGCACGGATTTATGAAATGGAAACCATACTTGACAAACCTACTAGAATTCTTTGAAGATGTAATTAGTTAAGTTGACCAGGGAGACCCGGTGGATATTGTTTATCTAGGCTTTCAGAAGGCTTTTGACAAGGACTCACATGGCAAGTTAAGATGTAAACTTAAATTGCATAGGATTTCGGGTGGTGACTCGATATGGATAGAAAGCTCGTTAGCAGGCAGAAAGCAAAAAGTTGGAATAAATAGGTCTTTTTGATTGGCAGGCAGTGGAGTGCCGCAGGAGTCTGCTGGGGCCCCAACTGTTCATTTTATATATCAATGATTTGGATGAAGAAATTAAATGTATTTTCTCCAAATTTGCAGACAATACAAAGTTGGGTGGGAGGGTGAGCTGTGAGGAGGATGCAGAGATCCTTCAGTGGAATTTGACAGGCTGAGTGAGTGGGCATATGCATGGCGTATGTGTACAATGTGGATAAATGTGAGCTTATTCACTTTGGTAGCAAAAATAGGAAGGAGCATTATTATTTGAATGGGTGTAAATTGAGAGAGGTGGATACTCAGCGAGACCTTGGTGTCCTTGTGCATCAGTCACTGAAAGTAAGCTCGCAGATACAGCAGGCAGTAAAGAAGGCAAAATGGTATGTTCACCTTCATAGTGAGGGGATTTGAGTATAGGAATAGGGATGTTTTACTTGAATTGTATAGGGCATTGGTGTGGCCACACCTGGAGTACTGTGTGCCGCTTTGGTATCTGTCTGAGGAAAGATATTCTTGCTGTGGAGGGAATGCAGCGAAGGTTTACCAGGTTGATTCCTGGGATGGCGGGACTGTCATAGAAGAAGAGAGTAAGGTGTTTAGGATTGGAGTTTAGAAGAGTGAGAGGGGATCTCATAGAAACTTATAAAATTCTAACAGGATTAGATAGGTTAGATTCATAAAGAATGTTCTCAATGGTGGGGGAGTCCAGAACTAGGGGTCATAATTTGAGGTTAAGGGGTAAACCTTTTAGGACTGAGGTGAGGAGAAATTTCTGCACCCAGAGAGTGTCAAATATGTGGAATTCACTACCACAGAAAGTAGTTGAGGCCAAAAAGTTGTGAAAATTCAAGAAGGAGTTCGATATAGTTCTTGGGGCTAACGGAATAAAGGGATATGGGGGCGGCAGGGGGGGAATGGCAGGATCAGGATATTAAATTTGATGATCAGCCATGATCATAATGAAGGGCCAAATGACCTCCTCCTGCTTCTATTTTCTATGTATGTTTCCATGTAATTCGGACTTGACATACAAGTTCATCAGAGTCAGACCAGTGCCATACGCATTGCACCATGAATTTGAAGCAGAGTTAAAGTGATTGGAAGAGCTGGTATAAATGAGCGGTTCAATTTTCAGAGTGGTCAGTGCCAATAGTGTCTGTCCTTAAGCCTGATCGTTTGATAAGGCTTTGTGGGGATTATAAGCTGCCCATAAATCAGGCTGCCCAGGTCGGTTGGTATCCGATTCCCCGAATTGAGGACCTATATGCTCAACTAGCGGGGTGCCTCACCTCTTCAAAATTGGACCTAAGTCACGCCTATCTGCAATTAGAGTTGGATGAGGAGTCTCAGAGGTTTGCTACAATCAATACCCACAAAGACCTCTTCCAATAAACCAGACTATCGTTCATCATTGCTTCAGCCTGCATTATCTTCCGGCATATGATGGAAATTCTCCTCCAGGGAGTTCCCACGGTGATGGTTCACCTTGATGACATGCTCACACTTGCACTGCACCAGAAGAACACATGGCCTGCCGAGAGGAAGTATGAAAGAGGTTTTGTGATGCAGGGGTCCCCCTAAAATGCAAACAATGTACTTTTCAATCCTCAGAAATTACATACCTGGGATTCTGCGTTGATGAGAAAACATCAAGGCTGTACAAGACGTCTGTGCACCTAAAAATGTCAGCAAGCTTAAATCCTTCCTCGGTATGGTCAATTATTATGGAAGGTTTATTTTGAATTAAGCCACAACATTGGCAACATTACACCAGCTATGAAGGAAGAATCAGTGGTGGCAATGGAGGGAACTCCATAAGGAAGCCTTCCAAGTTGTGAAGCAAACATTACAACCACCAAACCTCAATGCATTTTGACCCAGGGAAACCAATGGTGCTGAAATGTGATACCACCCATGGCCTTGGTGAGGGTGCAGGGTTGGGGTTCGTTATTGGCAGTCTACAACTATGCTTTTCAGCATTGTTCTGGTATGCAGATACATTAAGTCACCTGCCCCTACCCAAGAACATTCCACCTCCATCTGCACCCCAGGACATCATTCTGGCTTTAAACTTCCTAGACACTCTGGCAGTGACCGTGGGGCACACCAGGGGCGAAATTCTCCCCAAACGGCACGATGTCTGCCGACTGTCGCCCAAAACGGCGCCAATCAGACGGGCATCGCGCCGCCCCAAAGGTGTGGAATGCTCCGCATCTTTGGGGGCCGAGCCCCAACATTGAGGGGCTAGGCCGACGCCGGAGGGATTTCCGCCCCGCCAGCTGGCGGAAACGGCCTTTGTTGCCCCGCCAGCTGGCGCGGAAATGACATGTCGGGGCGGCACATGCGCGGGAGCGTCAGCGGCCACTGACAGTTTCCCGCGCATGCGCAGTGGGGAGAGTCTCTTCCGCCTCCGCCATGGTGGAGACCGTTGCGGAGGCAGAAGGGAAAGAGTGCCCCCACGGCACAGGCCGTCCGCGGATCGGTGGGCCCCGATCGCGGGCCAGGCCACCGTGGGGGCACCCCCCGGGGTCAGATCGCCCTGCGTCCCCCCCAGGACCCCAGAGCCCGCCCATGCCGCCTTGTCCCGCCGGTAAATAGGTACTCTAATTTACGCCGGCGGGACAGGCACTTTATCGGCGGGACTGCGGCCCATCCGGGCCGGAGAATCGAGCGGGGGGGCCCGCCAACTGGCGCGGCCCGATTCCCGCCCCCGCCGAATATCTGGTACCGGAGACTTCGGCAACCGGCGGGGGCGGGATTCACGGCGGCCAACGGCCATTCTCCGACCCGCTGGGGGGTCGGAGAATGACGCCCCTGAAACTGGACCCAAAAATACTCCGTTCTTTCAAAGGTCAAACAAATTATACAGTATGGCTAAGGATATAAGAAGCCCAAACAGCTGAGGCCCTTCTTCACGCATCAAGGCGAGTTGAACATGTGAAGACGGCATGATCCTGTGGGGACTACAGGTGGTTGTCCCATCTCAGGGGCTGGTTTAGCACAGTGGGCTAAAGAGCTGGCTTGTAATTCAGAACAATGCCAACAGCACGGGTTCAATTCCCTTACCAGCCTCCCCAAACAGGCGCTGGAATGTGACAACGAGGGGTTTTTCACAGTAGCTTCATTTGAAGCCTACTTGTGACAATAAGCGATTTTCATTTCATTTCATTCATCTCAGGTCAGGGGGCCCACCTTCAAGAGCTACATAGTGCCCATCCAGGACACTCAAAGATGAAGATGTTGGATCGGAGTTACATCTGGTGGCCGGGCATAGAAAAAGCCATTGAAGAATTAGTACAATAGTGCTACCCTTGCCAAATACAGCAACCTTTGCTGCTTCTGCCACTCTTCACCCTTCGGAATGGCTAGGTCGCCCATGGACTAGGATCCATGTTGATTATGCATGCCAGTTTGTTGGCAAGATGTTTTTGTTGCTGGTGGGTGCCCACTCTAAGTGGCTATTGGTTCAAGAGATGGGGATTACTACCTTGGCGCCCACAATAGATGCATTTCACCGAGTGTTTGCCATTCATGGGATTCCCGAGTAAATTGTTTTAGACAATGGCACCCTCTTTTCACCGGCAATGATTTCCAAGTTTCTGTGCGGCTAATAGCATACAACAGACGAGGACAGCCCCCTGTCACTCGTTGTGAACGGTCTGGCTGAGAGAGCCATCCAAACTTTCGAGACTGCCATGAAAAAGCAATCTGATGAACTGCTTCGCCAGAGGTTGGCGAATTCTTTGTTGTTGTGCAACTCAATCCTCATTTAACTATAAGGGTCACACCAGCTGAGCTGCTCATGAGTCATCAGTTGAGAACCTGATTGGTTCTTGTGTTTCCAAATTTGATCGGGAGAGTGGGGGCCTGTCAGGCCTCCCAGAAGAGTCAACGGTCAGAGCAGAGGAGCAACAGGGTGCTCCAGGTGGGAGACACGGTGTTGGTCTGTAATTTTGCCTCAGGTTTGCCTTGGTTACAAGGACGGGTTGTGGCCCAGTCAGGGTTGGTATCTTAAGTGGTCAATGTGAACAGGAAGGCCATCAAAAAGCACGTCAACCACTTGAGGAGTCGAGGGGTGGCGGCCCCCAACTTGGAGTCTGGCTAGCATCATGAATATTCCTGTAACTCTGTTCAGCCAATGGCAGCCAGGGACTCCCATTTCTGCTTAACCAGCTGCACCTGTCAAGGCCAGTGAGGCCAGTTCACTTGTCGTTGAAGTGGTGCCTCCTGAGATTGCGGACTACTGACTACTCGATCCCCAAAAAAGTGCCAAGCCTGTGCCAGGGCTATGGAGATCCAGGGGGATCCAGATGTCTCCAGACCAATCAACTTTTTGCTGGACTCTCTTTCCCCTGTTGTCTCTGTTGACATTTGTAACTTCTGTATATAGTTTTTTGGGCAGTTGTAATAAGGGCCTTAGGGAGGGTGGGATGTGGTAGTGTGGCCCCTTTCAGGGGATGGTCTCCATGGACCATGTGACCAGCTCGGGGCCAATTGCACGCAAGTATGCAAATCTTGGCCATGAGGAGTTTGTATGGTGCCGGGGAGCAGGACCACGAGCAGTGTGCACCAGGTAGCCAAAGTGTTAAGCCTTGTTGTGTAGTGTTCTGTGCCTGTTAAATAAACCCTTTTGTTAACTACTGGAAGTCTCCAATGTATGTCCCAAGCTGCCAAACAGGCATAATGCAATTTGCATTCTGCCTGAATCAGATGGAAAGAGGGTGGGTTAATTGCATATTGATCCCTGCGACCATTTCCAAGGGCAATCACATTTTTCCTCAATGTTTCTTGTTTTCAGGGAAAAGGAATGGATTGCAGAATGTGCCCCCAACCCCTACGATAGAATCCCATATAATTAAAAATAGAATTTGATTCTCTCTGCCAAGTAAAATTGTTGCACTGCAGAGCATTGGGAGACCAGATGAAGGATGGTCTGAGTCTAGATTTCCAGCGTTGTGCATTTCCTTGAGTTACTGTGCATCAATGTAAGAGGCCATCGACTCCATTAATATTTAACACATCATTTTGTGTTTCAATCAAAAAAGCTTACCATCTAAACTAGAGGCAAGCTTGAGTGGCTACATGGTGGCAAGATGAGATCCAAGACCTAACCATAGTGTCTTAAGCAGTCATCCATGTTTTCCAGCCATTAAACCATTCCTACTCAGTATCAACGTACCCAAAAGTTTGGGTTTCCTTGGAAAGTCTCTATGAATCCCCAGGAATCCATGAACGCAATTTGAGAACCATTGCCAGAGGCTAATACCCTCCTGTGGAACACCATATACCCTTGTATCTAACCCAACTCTTCACTTATGTATTTGACACACATGCCTCTATTAAGTTCAGACAATCAAAACACCTAGGGGGAAATGGTGGCATAGTGGTTTGTCACTGAGCTAGTGATCCAGAAGTCCAAGCTAATGCTGTGGGGACATGGGTTCAAATCCGATCATGGCAACTGGTGGAATTTAATTTAAATTAATAAAATCTGGAACATAGTTAGTCTCAGTTGAGACTCTTATTGATTATCACAAAAAGAAATCAGATTCACGAAATGCCCTTTGTGGAAATCTGACATCCTGACGTGGTCTGGCCTAGCTGTGACTCCACACCCACAGCGATGTGGTTGGCTGCCCTCTGAAATGGCCGAGCAGGGCAATTAGGGTTGGGCAACAAATGCTGGTCATTCCATGAAAGAATAAATCTTTTTTTAAATCTATTCTCTTCACCATTTTCAAAACATCATTTGGTACTTATCTATTAAAAATGCCCAACTTGATAAAGGCCATTTTGATCATCCTTCTCTCAACTCGAGAACCAATCGATGTTGTATGTTTGGATTTTCCAAAGGAATTTGATAAGGTGATACACAAAAGACGACTTATGAGCTCATTGTGTTGGAGATCATGGACGAAATTCTCCGGAAACGGCGCGATGTCCACTGACTGGCGCCCAAAATGGCGCAAATCAGACGGGCATCACGCCGCCCCAAAGGTGCTGAATGCTCTGCATCTTTGGGGGCCGAGCCCCAACATTGAGGGGCTAGGTCGGCGCCGGACGAATTTCCGCCCCGCCAGCTGGCGGAAAAGACCTTTGGTGCCCCGCCAGCTGGCGCGGAAATGACATCTCCGGGCGGCGCATGTGCAGGAGCGTCAGCGGCCACTGACGGCATTCCCACGCATGCGCAGTGGAGGGAGTCTCTTCCGCCTCCGCCATCGTGGAGACCGTGGCGGAGGCGGAAGGGAAAGAGTGCCCCCACGGCACAGGCCTGCCCGTGGATCGGTGGGCCCTGATTGCGGGCCAGGCCAGATCGCCCCGCACCCCCCCCAGGACCCCGGAGCCAGCCCGCGCCGCCTTGTCCCGCCGGTAAGGTAGGTGGTTTAATTTACGCCGGCGGGACAGGCATTTTAGCGGCGGGACTTCGGCCTATCCGGGCCGGAGAATCGAGCGGGGGGGCCCGCCAACCGGTGCGGCGCGATACCCGCCCCCGCCGAATCTCCAGTGCCAGAGACTTCGGCAACCGGCGGGGACGGGATTCACGCCAGCCCCCGGCGATTCTCCGACCCGGCGGGGGGTCGGAGAATCTCGCCCCATATTCTGACATGGGTAAAAGATTGTCTAACTAACAGGAAGCAACGAGTAGTGATAAGAGGGTCTTTCTCAGGTTGGAGGACAGTAACCAGTGGAGTGTCACAGGGGTCAATACTTGGACTGCAGCTCTTCACAATATATATTAATGATTTGGAGGAAGTAATAGAGTGTACTGTGGCCAAATTTGAAGATATTACAAATGTGGGAGGGAAGGCAGGTTGTTAGAAAGATATAAGTAGTTTACAGAGAGATGTTGATAGGTTCAGTGAGTGCGCAGAAAATTAGTGGATGGAATTCAATGTGGGAAAATGTGAGTGTTCATTTTGGAAGAAAGAATGTGAAGGTGGATTATTATTTTCATGGAGAGAGACTGCAGAAAGCTGGAGCACAAAGGGACATGGGAGTCCTTGTTCATGAAACCCAGAAAGCTAGTACACAGGTGCAGAAGGTAATAGGGTAGGCAAATGGAATGCAGGCTTTTATTTCGAGGGGTATAAAAGAAGGGGTTTGCTGCAACTGTACAAGGTACTAGTAAGGTCACATTTTGAATACAGTGTGCAGCTTTGGTCCCCTTATTTAAGGAAAGAGATATCATTGGAGGCAGAACAGAGGATAATCCAGGGGATGGAGGAACTACTATATGAGGAAAGATAAACAGGTTGGGTCTGTACTCCTTGGAGTTCAGAAGAATGAGAGGTAATATGATTGAAACATAAAGATTCTTAGGTGTTTAGACAGGGTACATGTTGGGAGGATGTTTCCACTGATCAGAGACCATAGGACCACAGGGCATAGTTGCAGTATACGGGGCTGTTTATTTAAGATGGACTTGAGGAAGAATTTCTTCTCTTGATGAGTGGTAAATCTTTGGAATTCTTTACGCCTGAAAGCTATGAAGGCCGAGTCCTTGAACATTTTCAAGGCTGAGATCAAGTGGATTTTAATCAGTGGGGGAATTAAGGATTACTGTGAGAAGGCAGGAAAAGAAGACTTAGTGACAGTTAGATCGCCATGGTCTTATTAAATGGCAGAGCATGCTCAAAGAGCTGAATGACCTACTCCTGTTCCTATTTTTTATGGTCTTCTCCAGCTCTTTGGTATCCCGTGCCATTTTACTGAATTCTCTGCTCAAAATATGACCATGCTAAAGCCATACTACCTATGTATCATATTCCTGGTTTTATATTCTATTGCCACCCTAAAATACTCTGCATTTTCTCATTGACTTTATTCTTATGAGATATCAATTCACTGGTTTGTCCACAATGTCGCCTTCGTCCAACTGCTCCTATGTCACCATTGGTGAATATCACTAATTGCATTTCGATCCCAGAGACAACATGCATCATACTGCACTGCCCATACTGAAGGACATAGGCCCCAAGAAATCAAAGTTAAGACTGGACAATATTTATTTGGTAAAAAAAAGTCTGATTTACACGTGCATCGGACACAATTTCATTAATCACCACATCCAAATACTTCAGGAAGCTGGTGAAGAGCAATAGTCCTAACGCTGATTCCAGTAAGACTCCACTTGTGACTTGGACCATGCAGATCTGCAGTCAAATTGTACCATCACCAACCTCTTGGGACCAGCAAGGAGAAAAGATTGTGATATTAGCTGGTTCACAGTGGTAGAGTTTGGGGATTTCAATTAAGCACGATCAATTTGACTTCAACATCATGTTATTCTGCTGAAAAACCTATATGGCATAGGTTTCTCCATCTTATTCATTATAAAAAGATGACTAGTTCTGTGTCTTCATCCTGTCCTCAACTTCAAAGTCACACAATCAGTAATGTCCTCATTGCTTCTGCTTGCTCATGTAGGGATGCCTGGATTTTTTGTGATGGCCATGCAACCTATCATCTTCCTTAACAGGGAAGAATGCATACACCATGAGAAATTTGAACTAAAATAGCTTTTCTTAGCCTCAGTTTGAATTCCATCATTGCATCTGTGTTGGTCTGGGTAGATTCTGTTTGAGTGACCATTGCAATAGGAATGTTCTTCTCATGTGGGATTTTTCAAATCTGCGATTCATTATAAACAGAATAGTGAACCTGTAGAATTTTACAATTCCTACAGGGCAGAAGGAGGCCATTTGGCCCATCAAGTCTGCAAAGAGTATCCTACCTAGGACCACTCACCCACCCTAATCAATGTAACCCCACATAACCTGCACATCTTTGGACACTAAGGGACAATTTTAGCAAGGCCAATACACTTAACCTGCACATTTTTGGACTGAGGGAGGAAACTGGAGCACCGGAGGAAGCCTATGCAGACACAGGGAAAATGTACAAACTCCACACAGTTACCTGGTGCTGTGAGGCAGCAGTACTCACCATTGTGCCACCTATCCGTTCTAAGGAACTTGTTAAATCCTTGTCTGTTTTGTGTTTCTCTTTTCAATCCCTGTCCCTGCAACATTGCAGTTTAGTTTTAAACTGCAGACCTTGGTCAATTTGGTCAAACTGAAAACAGCCCTGATCTAATGTACTGGCCCAGATGTCCCCTTGATGATCTGCAGCACAGCCTGTGATGTCATTTTTATGGACTTGGCAAGCAGCCAATCAGTATGCCTGAAACTGTGGGACAACTTCTATTCTTGTTTGGGATTGAACGGGCTTGTCCGAGAGTTGCTGGAAGATTCTGGAACAGAAAACTGTTTCCATTTTGTCTCAATTCTGTTCAGACTCGAAAAGTATTACACAGCAAAATCTCTCTCTAGCAGCTTTCGGCCTGGCGATGTGATCCTTCCAGTCAACTTGGGGAAGGAACTTCTGGCTTAATTGTCTCCAGCCAGGTTGGTGAAAGAATAAAACTCTATTTGGAAGGCTGGGCGATTTAAATGCCTCCAGCTGGCCTGTGAAAGTGACCTATGAGAGGAGCTGTAGTTGGGATCACAGAGACCTGGCTCCAGGGTGACCAAGGGTGGGAACTCAACATCCAGGGGTATTCAATATTCAGGAAGATAGAAGAAAAGGAAAGGGAGGTGGGGTAGCGTTTCTGGTTAAAGAGGAGATTAACGCTAAAGTTAAGAAAGACATTAGCCTGGATGATATGGAATCTGTATGGGTGGACCTGTGGAACACCAAAGGCAAAAACTGTTAGCGGGAGTTGTACGGACCACCAAACAGTAGTTGTGAGGTTGGGGATGGCATAAACAGAAAATTAGAGAATCGTGCAGTAAGGATAAAGCAGTTATTATGGATAACTTCAATCTGCATATTGATTGGGCTAATCAAACTGGTAGCAATGCGACGAGGGAGGATTTCCTGGAATGTATAAGGGATGGTTTTCTTGACCAATATGTTGAGAAACCAATTAGAAAGCAGACCATCCTGGACTGGGTATTGTGCAATGAGAGAGGATTAATTAGTAACTTTGTGGTGCAAAATCCTTTCAGGAGAAGTGACCATAATATGGTAGAATTCTTCATTAAGATGGAAGAGTGACACAGTTAAGTCTGAGACTAGGGACCTGAAGTTAAAGAAAGTTAACTTTCATGGTATGAGATGTGCATTGGCTAGGATAAGCTGGCAAAGGACACTTAAGGGGTCGACGGTGGATGGGCAATGGCAGACATTTAAAGAGCACATGGACAAACTTCAACAATTGTATATCCCTGTCTGACGCAAGAGTAAGATGGGGAAGGTGGCTCAACCATGGCTAACAAGGGAAATGAGGGATAGCGTTAAAGCCAAAGAGGAGGCATATAAATTGGCCAGAAAAATCAGCAGGCCTGAGGACTGGGAGAAATTTAAAATTCAGCAGAGGAGGACAAAGGGTTTAATTCGAAAGGGGAAAATAGAACATTAGAGAAAGCTTGCAGAAAACATAAAAACTGACTGCAAAAGCCTCTATAGATATGTGAAGAGAAAAAATTGGTGAAGACAAATGTCTTACAGTTAGAATCAGGTGAATTCATAATGGTCAACAAAGAGATGACAGACCAGTTGAACAATTACTTTGGATCTGTCTTAACTAAGGAGGACACAAATAACCTTCCGGAAATACTAGGGGACAGAGGGTCTAGAATGAAAGAGGAATTGAAGGAAATCCTTAGTAGTCAGGAAATTGTATTGGGGAAATTGATGAGATTAAAATCCAATAAGTCCCCAGGGCCTGATGCCCTGCACAAGAATACTTAGGAACTGGCCCTACAGATTGTGGATGAATTGGTGGGCATTCTCCAGCATTCTATAGACTCTGGAAGTGTTCCAATGGATTGGAGGGGAGCTAATGTGACCCCACTTTTTTTAAAAGAAGGGAGAGAAAGATTGGGGAATTATAGACTGGTTAGTATGACATTGGTGGTGGGGAAAATGCTGGAGTCAATTATTAAGGATGAAATAACTGAGCATTTGGAAAGCGGGGACAGGATCGTTCCAAATCAGCGTGGATTCACTAAAGGGAAATCGTGATTGACAAATCTTCTGGAATCTTTGGAGGATGTGACCAGTGGAGTGGACAAGTGTAAACCAATGGATGTTGTGTATCTGCACTTTCAAAAGGCTCTTGACAAGGTGCCACAAAAGAGATTAGTGAGAAATATTAAAGCTTATGGTATTGGAGGTAATGCATTGACGTGGACAGAGAACTGGTTGGCAGACAGGAAGCAGAGAGTGAGAATAAACGGGTCCTTTTCAGGGTGGCAGGCAGGGACTAGTGGGATATCACAGGGATCAGTGCTGGGAATCCAGCTCTTCACAATATACATTCATGATTTGGATGAAGGAATTGCATGCAATATCTCCAAATTTGTGGATGACACTAAGCTGGGTGGCAGTGTGTGCTGTGAGGAGGATGCAAGAGGCTGCAGAGTGCCTTGGACAGGCTGACTGAGTGGGTAAATACTAGGCAAATGCAGTATAAATGTGGGTAAATGTGAGGTTATCCTTTTTGGTGGCAAAAACAGGAAGGCAGATTATTATCTGAATGGTGGCAGTTCAGGAAAAAAGGAAATGCAACGAGACCTTGGTGTCATGGTAGAACAGTCGCTGAAGGTTGGCATGCAGGTACAGCAGGTGGTGAGGAAAGCTAATGGTATGCTGGCCTTCATAGTGAGAGGATTTGAGCTGAGGAGTAGGGATGTCTTCCTGCAGTTACACAAGGCCTTGGTGAGGCCACACCTTGAGTATTGTGTGCAGTTTTGGTCTCTTTTCTGAGGAAGGACATTCTTGCCATTGAGAATGTCCAGCAGTGTTTCACCAGACTAATTCCCGGATGGCAGGACTGACGTATGAAGAAAGACTGAATCGACTGGGCTTGTACTCATTGAAGTTTAGAAGAATGAGAGGGGTATCATAGAAACATATAAAATCTTGATGGTGCTGAACAGGCCAGATGCGGGAAAAATGTTCCCAATGTTGGGGACGTCCTAAACATTAAGGGGTAAGCTATTCAGGACTGAGATGAGAAAGAACCTCTTCTCTCAGGGAGTTGGGAACTTGTGGAATTCTCTACCACAGAACGCTGCTGGGGCCAGTTCATTGGATAGATTTAAAAGGGAGCTGTACGGGGCGCTTGCAGCTAAAGGGATTAAGGGGTACGGAGAGAAAACGGGAGTGGGATACTGAATTTGCATGATCAGCCATGGTCATCTTGAATGGTAGTGCAGGAGTAGCCACCTAAATTGGCCAACTCACGATTTAAAATGGCGAATGGCAAAGGCTGATGGGAAAGTCAGCCAACACAGACAGAAACCAGCAGATGCAGGTTTGCTGTGTATTTAACTCTGCAAAAGGCCAGACAACATCGATACCAGCGACCATCAGCATAACAATGTAGCAGCCATATACATACTGATGAGCAATCCCCGGGAACAATAAGTAACATTTGGGACACACAAAGCAAAGCCAGACTCCCCGGCGCCAGCAGGAGCCAACACAAAGGAGGTGAACGAACACCTCAAGACCGCCCATCGATCAGGGAACCGCTCCAGTATTGGAGAAATCGAACCAAGCGATTGGGACAAAGTCCAATCACTCGGGATCAGGTACAGGGTCCACCCCGAAAGGTGGGAAGCCCCTGGGGACTATAAGAGTTAAGCCCCAAGTTCAAATCGGTCTCTCTTCAGCTCTCTCTTCATTCTGCCCGGGTCACCCAGCAACACAAATCAACATTGACCATGACCGATGCAGTGACCGCCGACAGAAGTAAGCCTTATTTCAATGCTCGCTACGAGATAGGCGCTCCTAGCTACCAATCTGTACCAACTTCGAATCCCGCAGACTCAGAACCCGAACGAAAGGCCATTTGTTCCCTTGACCTGGTGGGCCAGTCCGAAGTTAAGTATAGGCCTGTTAGTTGTAGAAGTAGCTTAGACGTAAAATTTATGCATGAGTAGCGATTACTGTATATAATAAATGTGCTTTGATTTGAATCTTACTAACCGGTGTATTGAGTTCTGAACATTACTCGGACTTGAACCTAATGGCGGTATCATAAAGATACCTGGCGACTCGAGAGCATATGTAATAAAACAGAGCAATTGAACCAACCGGAAAGTTAGCAACATTATTGGCGACATCCGTCGGGACCCGATCTAGAAGTGGCATAACCACTCCAGCAGAACCCAGAATTTGAATTAGAGATCCAATTGGGAACAGAAAACCACAAGCGTTCAAGCAGTTCTGATCAATACACATAATTCGGAAGTGTGTGTATGCATGCGTAACTAACAGGGCGATAAGGTAAAACTGATAGATTTTTTGTTGCGATAAAACTGTCATGAGTTTGTACTTCGGAAAGTAGCGAAAGCCGTACCCATATTTACAGCACCGCCTTCATACCCCTGTCCCAAATTTGAAGAGCAGCATTCAGATAGGAAAGATGGCAATGCAGGCAATGCAACGCCTCATGAACGCAGAGGAATTTGCAGTCGCAGCGACCAGCAGCAGTAGAGTGGGACAATGTCCCATTTGGGAGGAAGAAATCAGGAAATATCTCAAAGGGAAGGGATGGCCCCTTTGGAGTGAATTCTGTGACAACGAGGAATCAGGCCCCGGGAGTATAGGACATACTTGGTGGGAGAACCTGAGCGAGTTCCACAAAAAGAGCTTAGGGAAAGCTCGCAAGCCGATGGCAATCGTGTCCTGCTTGGCACAGTTGCGAGGCACAGAGGAGGTCGTTAGGATGCTCTGGAAAGAAGTAGAAGGCATACATTGAATAAGTAAGGTCGATGTAAGCGAGGTGGAAAGCGAGAACTTAGAATTGAGAAGAAAGTTGGCAGCAAAAGACGGAGAGGTGGACGATGCCAAAAGGGCTCACCAGTTTTGTCTGGCGCACTTAAGCAGCTTCCAGTCCCAATATGAAAAGGCCTATCAGGACACGCAACGTGCAGTCCTGGTACATGAAGAAACAGAGAAGCAGGTAGAAGCACTGCAGAGACATTGTGGTGACCTGAAGGCAGCATTAAGAGCACTCCATGCTGCCACCATGGAGCAACGACAAAGCTCACTAGACCACGCAAAGTGCCGGAAGCAGATTGCAGAGCTGCAATCTCTACTTTCAGTCCAGAAGGGATTCTAGGAAACCTTTGGAGCAAAGTTAGAAGGGGAAGACGGCCCTGATTGGGAAGAATTAAATGAAACAGCGCAGAGATATGTTCAGGGAACATATGTGAACGGAAAGCCACAGAAGAGAAAAGCGCCCCAACTCCCCATAGAGCAGATAGTTCAAGCCCCAATGAACCCAGTAACCACCCACTGCACAGCCACATCGGACGATGCGGAATGTCTATACTCCAGCCCCTTAACAGTGACCCAATTATAGGACGCGTGCGATAAGATCACACCGTTCCTCCCCACCTCAGACCCGCACCATTTCTTTGACAGAGTAAAGCAGCAGGCGACCATGTACGGCCTGGATGAGCGAGAGCATGTAAAGCTCACAGTTTTAAGTTTAGATCCTTCAGTCGCAGCAGCCCTTCCCGACCCACAGAATGTAGGAGGAGGCACCCTTGCAGAAATGCATACCACGATCCTGGGTGCGATCGGGTATAACTGGGGTGACCCTGTAGATGGCCTCAACAAATGCAGGCAAAAGAAAGCCGAGCACCCCACAGCATTCGCTGGACGCTGAAGTGTTACAACTGTGGACAGTTGGGACACTTTGCAAGAGAGTGAAATGCCCCACGAAGGCCACAGTGAGCCCAGCAGACTGGCAGGCTAAGTAAGAAGAAAGCAGAGCCCATTCATAGTGTTAGCGCCCGTTCAGATCAGACGGAACTGAACGGAACGGACTGACGGTGTACGGGCTCCCCCAGTTGGGTCTGCGACACCCTTTGGGATAGGTCCGGATGACTGGTAGTTGCAGCGAAAATTCGGGGACAGCACATCGAGTTTCTCTGGGACACAGTAGGGTCCCGCACCACAATAAATTCCTCCACCCTGTTTCAAAAAGACACGTGGCCCACCAAAGCCACCATCACCCTCAGCGGCTTTACAGGCCACTCACAGCAGGGACACATCACAGCCCCTGTACCCATTCAAATCGGCAACATCACCACCAAGCACCCCGTAGTCTTAGTCGATCTGCCCCACACGGCAGAACACATTCTGGTAATCGATTTTATGTATTCCCACAGCTTATCATTTGATCCAGTCAACCAGTGTGTCTTGAAAATGGCAAAGTCTGCAAGAGCCCCCGCAACGCTCAACATAGGAGAATACGCGAACAAAATTAGCGCAGTAGGCAAATTTTGGTTCAACCCGACCACGCTTAGCACGGACAAGCAGGTTAGGCCAGTTCTGCAAAAGAACAGGGCAGCATTCGCGACCCACAAACACGACTGTGGTCGGATGACTGGCTCCATACAGATCACAGGACCTGACCCGAGACCCCAAAAACAATATGGATTTCCCCAAGAGGCAGAGGGAGAAATCGCAAAAGTAATAGACAGCTTATTAGAGCAGGTTCTTAGATCAGTAGCCTCCACTAATAATGCCCCGATTTGGCCAGTGAGAAAGCCCGATGGATCATGGCGACTGACCATCGATTACCGGGAACTCAACAAAATCACCCCCGCAGCAGCCCCTACAGTAGCAACAAGTCCCAAGACCATGCTCAAGCAGGGACTCAATTCCCAATTCTTTACGGTTTTGGATGTCAGTAATGGATTCTGGTCCATTCCATTGGCAAAGGCGTGCCAGTACAAATTTGCCTTCACCTTTAAAAATCAGCCGTACACGTGGACATGCCTTCCACAAGGGTTCCACAACTCCCCCTCCATTTTCCACCGACAGCTGGCAAATGGTTTAGCCAAATTCTCTCACCCCGAATGTCTGGTCCAGTACGTAGACGACCTACTACTGCAGACAGACACCAAGGAAGAGCACATCGAGCTTCTGTCCGAACTCCTGGAACTCTTACACTCAATTGGTTGTAAAGTTAACCCCAAAAAGGCTCAGATTTTGGAAGACAAGGTGATATATTTGGGAACAATTATCACGCACGGTAAACGCGAGATCGAGCATAAAAGGATTGACTCGTTGCTAAATTTCCCCTTCCCCAGAATGTTTCAGCCCTCCAGTCATTTTTAGGACTGGTTGGCTACTGCCAAAACCACATTGACGGTTTCGCCAGCAATGCAGCACCCCTCTCAGACCTCCTAAAGAAAGGAGCCCCCTGGGAATGGCTTCCGCAGCATACGCATGCTGTGGATGCGTTGAAGCAATCACTCATAGCAGCCCCCGCACTACAAGTTCCAGACCCGCTTTCCCCTTACGCTATAGAGGTAGCAACCACAGACTGCACCCTTTCGGCCATGCTCCTCCAGGAACGGCACAAACAGTTAACACCTTCAGAATTTTAGATGCTGTGGAGCAGGGATTTTCAGCCTGTGAGAGGCACCTGCTTGCAGTATTTTGGGCAGTTCAGTATTTTTCGTTCATTGCCGGACTGAACCCCATCACAATCCTCACAGAACACACCCCCACCCAACTTTTACTGGACGGACGACTCAAGGACAGTACAGTCAGTCAAATAAGAGCAGCCAGATGGACCCTTCTGTTGCAGGGACGGGACATCACTGTGAAACGGACAAAGACCCACACTTTTTTAGCCGACAACCTACAGTGCCCCGGAACCCCCCATGAATGTGAAATTATCTCTCCACACCACAACACAGGCCCCTTTATTGCTAAAACACTCCCCAGAAAGATAGGTAGCTCAACCCAGAGCCCCCCGCACACAGACACATGCGAACCCATAAGGATATATGTGGATTGATCTTCAACAGTATTGGATGGGAAGCGCATAATAGGTTGCGGTATATATGTCGAGGACGCGCAGGGACGCGTCCTAGAAGAAATAGCAATAAAACTTCCAGGACACTTAGGCGCGCAGGCAGCAGAGCTCGCGGCCATCGCATATATCGTGGAACACCCAGATTCCTTCCCCAGCCCAGCAGACATATACTCGGATAGCCTCTATGTCTGCAACAGCCTCACGGTATTCCTGCCCCTGTGGAAAGCAAGAGGATTTGTTTCCGCAGACGGAAAATCCCTACCCTCAGCCATTACTCCGTCATATCTTAGAGAGAGCACAGAACAGGATTTTTGGGATAGTCAAAGTTCGAAGTCACCATCATTCCTCCCCCCGGGAAATGTAAAAGCCGACGCACTGGCTAAAGCAGGTTCCAGACACGGATACTTTTGGACTCTCCCCGAAAGCGCACCAGTGAATGCAGTTCAGGTCTCACAGACTAGGATCGAGGATCTAGTGGAGGCCCAGAAGCAGGACAGCAATCTCAGGGAGATTTTAAAAGGAGACTATCCAGCCCCCTACGAGAGATTTTAAAATGCTCTGCCCACACATGACGGTGTTGTGTTAAAAGACACCCTTTATGTGGTTCCTGAACAGGACAGGAATCAACTGATTTGTTTAATCCATGACGGCCATGGACATCTTAGGGGCAGCACGGTAGCATTGTGGATAGCACAATTGCTTCACAGCTCCAGGGTCCCAGGTTCGATTCTGGCTTGGGTCACTGTCTGTGCGGAGTCTGCACATCCTCCCCGTGTGTGCGTGGGTTTCCTCCGGGTGCTCCGGTTTCCTCCCACAGTCCAAAGATGTGCAGGTTAGGTGGATTGGCCATGATAAATTACCCTTAGTGTCCAAAATTGCCCTTAGTGTTGGGTGGGGTTACTGGGTTATGGGGATAGGATGGAGGTGTTGAGCTTGGGTAGGGTGCACTTTCCAAGAGCCGGTGCAGACTCGATGGGCCGAATGGCCTCCTTCTGCACTGTAAATTCTATGATAATCAGGGAATCAATCCCACAACAGTCCACCTCAAGCAGCTTTGTTGGTGGCTGAATTTAAAGGACGATGTAAATCACTACATCGAGAATTGTCTTATCTGCGCCCAGAATAATCCGGACAGATATGCCAAAAAGGCTCAACTCAGTCACACCCGACCCGTTAATGGCCCCTGGACTAACCTCCAGATTGATTTTATAGGACCATTGCCCCCTTGCAGGAATGGTTATAAATATGTACTTGTGGTGATAGACACGTTTACAAAATGGGTGGAAGCATTCCCATCCAGGACAAACACGGCAAAGACCACAGACAAAATTTTGACCCACCACATCTTTACAGGATGGGGACTCCCCCGCAGCATTGAATCCGACCAAGGTTCCCATTTTACGGGATGTGTCATGCAGGACGTCCTCACGATATTTGGCATCACCCAAAAATTCCACATAGCATACCGCCCGCAGTCGAGTGGTATCGTGGAGCGTGAATCGGACCCTAAAATCTACCCTCAGAAAAATGGTCCAGCAAAACAACACCACTTGGGACTCAGTCCTCCCTTTTGCGCTGATGTTTTTGCATAATACAGTTTCAACTTCCACAAGTTACACCCCACACACTCTCATGACCGGACGCCCCATGAAAGGCACAGAATTTTTATTAGGTTTAGACTTGACCAGCCCCGAAGTGACGGCTCTCACACACGAGAAAGCAGTAGAGCAATTAGTGGATAATGTTACAATGGCTCAGCTAGCAGTCGCAGTGAAATTGGGCACAAGAATGAAACAGAGCAAGGCTTGTTTTGACAAGACAGTGCATGCGACTGAGTACAGTGTAGCACAGCAAGTCATGCTCTCCGTATATAACCCCAGCACATTCCTGTCACCAAAGTACTCGGGTCCGTACTCCATTGCGGACAAAGTATGCCCTTCCGTCTACAAGATATAATATCCCAATGGAAAGACTGCGTGGTTCCATATCAACCAGCTGAAGGCATATGGAACACAGTCTGACCATGCACACCACGTCATGCTCGACGCAGCACACCACGCCCCACCCACAGCCAACGTAACCCTACCCTCCCGCAACACATCCAGCCTAGCCACGGACTCAATCTCGACTCCACCCCCGAAATATACACTCCGCCCCGGAACGCCCACAGACTGCAGCAGCAGAGACAGCAACTGTGACTCGGACGATAGGCACAGCACGCCTCCCTACTATCCCCATGCCACAGGACCCACTCCCAGCGAATCTGATCACGATTCGAGTGATCCCTTCATGATCACTTTCCTAAACAAACTCCACCACCGACCACTGACCCACAATGACGTTCCCCGATTCCGTCCCCACACAACTAGACAACACCTATTGGCACAGAGACAACTCGTTCAGACTCGTCCGGAATGACGAGAGCGATCCAAAATCATACCAAGCAGCCCTTTCAGCCCTGATACATTCAAGAGTTTGGCATCCGGGAGAAGATGACGACCTTGAGTCTGACTCCCAAAACGAGAACCCCTTTGCGACCCTGTTCGCAACCGATAACTGAGGTGTCCAGATGTTTTAAAGGAACCGCTTGGGAGAAACGGTGTCCTTTCTGATGGAACCTGCAGCATGTTTTATGTTGTTTGTAGTGTTTGTTAAATGTTGTATGTCAGACCGGAAAAAAAATTTCCACGGCCCCACGCTTTTTCAGCAGAAACCTCTGAGGACTTACCCACAGAGACTTGCTATTGGCCAGATGCTAGTTCAGAGGAACTAGTTTGTCTGCAGAGACTTGTTAAGGTCCCAGACACCAGTTCAGCGGAACTCATCTGTCGACAGATACCACACACCCGTTCATAACTGCCCCTCTGGTTCGAAGGTAGAACCACTACGGCAACCCCCCACGATGACTACATTTCTTGCCCGTTCTTGTTGGTTGCTCAGGCAGTGGAGAAATGGCTTGGGACCTGCCCTGCCTGTGAACCCCCCCTCTGGTCAGCTATGCTCGGGTAGGGGAGACACGGCATTGGTCGCCGTCCTACCCGGGGACTCCATCCAACTCTTACCCATCGCGGCCCATACGCACCTCATTTTGGAAAGTTTTAGGTTCAAAAAGTTTTGTTTTGTTTCAGGTAACCCTTCGGTTGCCTACCATATGCTATTTACATCCTGAAACATTTGGATGGTAAACCGCACAGTCTGCGAGACGGCTCGCACTGGTTCATTATTTGAAAGTGTGTCTTGTCCTAAAATTCGGTTTTTGAAAAGAAATGAGGGAGTCACACATAGTGACCAATTATAAAGGGAGTAATTGGCACGAAAGGACAGACAGACTATCATACGAGATGTTAAACCAAGATAGTAACAGATACTATGCTTGTTCACACAGAACTCCAGGAGCTCCAGGACCGGAGAAGAGAAGAGAAGAGAAGAGAAAAGAAGAGAAGTGAACGAAGAAGAACCATGAATACATCCTCCAGATTGTTCATCGTGATAATGGACATTTGGTTGCGCGTGAACGCGAACCCCATGTCCTCAAGTCCCCCAGCCGTTAATTATTCACTTCCCCACAGTACCCAGAGCCCAGTCACCAGCGACACCACACCATCTTGGTGTGACAGGTTTATAACCTGTTATTCCCTGTCCTACGTGATAGAATCCCTATTGGTATTGGCGATACTCTGCTGCATCGTGCAGACTATGCGTCTGAGAAAATGGAGAAGGAGAGCCTACCGCGCTCGCAGCCCGGTATATAGGATCAGATCCCCTATTTTCGGATACGACCAGCGCCCCGACCCCCGCGATCTATAATGAAGAGCATTCATTTGTTGTAAATAAAGAAATGTTCATGAGCAATTGTACGATCCTGAGCTTGACTGCCAAGCCAGGAAACATGTGTATAAACTGCTATGATTTTGTTTGTATGGTTGAGGAAGGTAGAATGATGAAATGTTTAAGTGAGTGTAGTGTATTAAGAATAGTTAGAGGTTCCCATTTTATTGTTTTGTAATGCATGTCCCTATTTGACATAGCGCACCATAGAATTGTCAGTTAACATTTTTTTTGCACAGTTATAGTCAGTGTAGAGGCCATGAAAGAAGTGTTCACTGGGTCAGGGAATGAAAGCAACGTAGTTATGTGATCCTTCACGCTTCGCGTTAAGATCACAAGGAGAGTGTGTTGCCACCTAAATTGGCCAACTCCCGATTTAAAATGGCGAATGGCAAAGATTGATGGGAGAGTCAGCCAACACAGACAGAAACCAGCAGGTGCAGGTTTGCTGTGTATTTAACTCTGCAAAAGGCCAGACAACATCCATACCAGCGACCATCAGCACAACAATGTAGCAGCCATATACATACTGATGAGCAATCCCCGGGAACAATAAGTAACATTTGGGACACACAAAGCAAAGCCAGACTCACCGGCGCCAGCAGGAGCCAACACAAAGGAGGTGAACGAACACCTCAGGACCGCCCATCGATCAGGGAACCGCTCCAGTATTGGAGAAAATCGAACCAAGCGATTGGGACAAAGTCCAATCACTTGGGACCAGGTACAGGGTCCACCCCGAAAGGTGGGAAGCCCCTGGGGACTATAAGAGTTAAGCCCCAAGTTCAAATCGGTCTCTCTTCAGCTCTCTCTTCATTCTGCCCGGGTCACCCAGCAACACAAATCAACATTGACTGTGACCGATGCAGTGACCGCCGACAGAAGTAAGTCTTAATTCAACGCTCGCTACGAGATAGGCGCTCCTAGCTACCAATCCGTACCAACTTTGAATCCCGCAGACTCAGAACCGGAACGAAAGGCCATTTGTTCCCCTGACCTGGTGGGCCAGTCCGAAGTTAAGTATAGGCCTGTTGGTTGTAGAAGTAGCTTAGACGTAGAATTTGTGCATGAGTAGCGATTACTGTGTATAATAAATGTGCTTTGATTTGAATCTTACTAATCGGTGTATTGAGTTATTGATCATTACTCGGACTTGAACCTAATGGCGGTTTCATAAAGATACCTGGTGACTCAAGAACAAAGGTAATAAAACAGAGCAATTGAACCAACCGGAAAGTTAGCAACTCAGGCTCAAAGGACTGAATGGCCTCCTCCTGCACCTATTCTTTATGTTTCCTGCTCCCTTTGTGTATCTGTCTTGTGTGTGCCTGGGTGGGGGATGTGACAGGGGTTTTGGGAATAGACGAGTAGAGCATTGTGCCATTATTTCCATTATATATTCATCTTTTTCATTATCATAAATAAACAGTGTTTTAAATGTTTTACTTATAAATGTGGTGTCTGTAATTCATTGGAGCAGTCAAGGGTTAAAGATCTCAGGAAAATACACAAATTATTGGTTAATGGGACTCCAGGGTCTGTGGGCTGGAATTGACCATGCACTTGCCCATGGTGTTGTACCACTGCCCACAACCAGCTTCTCTGGTGAATGCTGATTTGTTCTTTGTGCTCAAAAGAAAGCAGGGCCTGGTTCTGGCTGAAGCACAGATCACATCGCACAAGAGGTAGATTTTCTGCAATACAAATCCGGATCAATATGATCCTGGACTAGTTTCAATTATCTAACGTGGTCAGGGATTTTCTTCCTCCCATATTGACCTGGAATTTTGATTAGGGAACACTCTGAGGTGATTACATGACTTTGGGTGGATAGGGAGTACTTGTATTGTAATGAATAAGACATCACAAATACATGGGACAAGGTGATGGTGTTTATCTGACTCTCACGTCTGTATTTCTATTAAATAAACTGTACTTCATGCTTCTTCTGTCCCTTTATTTGAAAAAGAACAATTATTTTACAATTGTATTAAAACGTATTATATTTTCTTTGCTTCTGCATCTAACATTTCACCCCAGATGGATTTTTTTTTCACATTGTGTTTGATTAGAAAATAATGATAAACAAAACCAGACACTCTTTGTGGAAAGATGAAAAAATAAAATCTATACAGATAAATTAGTCTTTTCTTTTGTATTGGTATTGTTCTTGAACCTCCTTCTTGTGCTGTTGCTGTGATTGGCTGACTAGTATTTTTCTTATTCATGTGGAAGCAGAGCAAAATTATACTTGATTGGCCAGGTGCTGCACATAAGTTATTCTGATTGGCAGTTTGTAAGATGGCTGTTAAATTCTGTTAAATTTTATTCACATTTTGATTTGAATGATCAAGACAGTTGTGCAGACACTGAAATTATTACAAACTGGGTCACAGCACCGTTGTCTATTGGATAGTGGTTATAATCCTGGAGATAATTAGTCCAGGCAGGTCAGAGAGGGAATGCATTAGAAACCATTCGGATGTTGGCGTAGAGACAGTGCTGTTTCAGTAGATTTGCCATTGGCATTATTGTTTATTCAATGTGAAATGTCTTCTTATGGCAGTATTTTGCTTCTTTCTGCTGTCTGCAAAGCAAGAGCAGTGATTAGCACAGAGACATGCTGCAGTTGTGGACGTGGTGAGAAAAATGGCAGAGGCAACTGTTTAATGAGGAAGATCAGTGATGCAGTCACTCATTGATAACTGCTTCCAGAATTCTTCAACCTGGGCCCTCCATAAGTCTTACAAATTAATAAAATACATAACACTGTTCCAAAGAATATTTTGTGGCGATATTATATTAGAACTTAATTGCTGTCCTGCTACTTTCATACTGTATAGTCTTTTCAGCAAAATGTGTTCGCATAAATAAGAGTAATATTCTTGAATCTATATAATAAAGTTGTTCTTGTGACTACCCTCATATTCCCTTTGGAAACCCTATAAATTGTGCTCCCACTACCGAACCTATTACTATATCAAACCCTTCCCTCTGTGGATGGTTCAGGTTTGGTGGCAGACTAGTATAACACATTGTGGCCCAACAAGCATGCAAATTATTATTTTATTTCCTTGTGTATGATTAGAAAATTATCACATGGGTGGCATGGTAGAACAGTGTTTGCACTGTTGCTTCACAGCGCCAGGGTCCCAGGTTCGATTCCCGGCTTGGGTCACTGTCTGTGCAGAGTCTGCATTGTTGTGTTATGCTGCTTCAGATAACACTGGCTGCTACTTGATGCAGTCTTCACTAAAGGATGCTCCAGACTCTGAAATGAGTTCAACGTGTTTATTGAACTACTAACACAGTTCTCAAATGAGTTTGACTCTCTGCTAATCTAACTGTAGTAACTCAGTCTAACTGTACCAGCTTGCTCTAAGCCACGTGCTGGGGTGTGATGCTACTGATCAACCCTGTCTAACTCTCTAGATGTCTGTCTGTGGAAAGAGGCAGGGTGTGAGTGCCTCATCCCTTTTATAGTGTTTATGTCATGCCCCCTTGTGGTGATGCCACCTCTGAGTGTCCTGACTGCCCATTGGTTGTGTCCTATTCTGAGTGTTCATTGGTTGCATGTTTGCATATCATGACTTGCATGTTCTCCCCGTGTCTGCGTGGCTTTCCTTTGGGTGGTCTGGTTTCCTCTCACAAGTCCCGAAAGACGTGTTGTTAGGTAATTTGGACATTCTGAATTCTCCTTCTGTGTACCCGAATAGGCGCCGGAGAGTGGCGACTAGGGGATTTTCACTGTAACTTCATTGCGGTGTTAATGTAAGCCTACTTGTGACAATAAAGATTATTATTATTATTATTTTAGCTGGACGTCTGAAAAGATGTTGGTTGCCAGCATATCCTTGTTAATGGGCACTTTGTCAATCCTGAGATCAGCATGCCACATCTGTGTTTTCTCCTGTCATGCCCCTGTTGCTGGGCTATCCTGCAGTATGATCTGCAAGCTGTATGGCAGCATGAAATAGGGTTGAAAATAATTTAAAGTCAACTGTCCTACTTCCTTTCAGATGATCCTCAGCCTGCTGAATATAGCGGTGACAGACTCCTATCATTTAAAGTCACAGCATTTGTGAGAAAATCTTGATCCTGCTTTCCTCTCGAGCTTCACCACAGGTGACCATGGAGTTTTTATGCCAGGATATTATGCCTTTGTAAAAATCCTCCTGCATTGCAGCTGAATGTTTGGAAATGCACTGCTGCACATTCTACAACAGTTCTGGTAGAATGTTAAATGTAGTGTCAAAGGATTTCACTAACATCCTCTGCTCATTGAAGTATCTCCTCACCTGTGATATGAGTCTTCACTAGATTGGGACTGGTGTCTATTGTTTTGTTTTCAGTTAAGTATATCAATGTTGTGTATGCTAGATGATGCTAGGCAAGATGATCATAGATCATAGAATTTACAGTGCAGAAAGTATTGAAAGTGCCATGCTCTTGGACTTGAACATACATTCGATAGCTGACTGCATACACTGGATCAAGAGTATGGTGGAGCTGGACCCGACACCCTGCTTAAGATCGCTTACTGGAAGGCAAGTGAGCACATGCATTGCCATTGACAAAACAGCCACTTGTATTTATATGTATATTTTAGATAGTTCAACATCCCAGACTTCAATTTAGTCTCCTGAGCTTTAGCCTAAGAGCATATCTTTGATTCCCTTAAGGCTTATACAGCAGATGGTGGCATTGTCAAATGCCTGAGGTAAGTGCATCATGATTGTGGTGTTGGGTGTTCTAACACACAGAAGAGCCAACACAGTTGCATATGGTACAACGCTTGTTTATTTAAACTCACTATTTACAACTTGGTCTTTGCACTCTGCACGTGGGGGGCTCCCTGCTTGTGGTGTTTCAACAGCTCTTTCATGCTTCCCTCTCCCCAGACCTACTGACCTCCAGGTGTCGTGCTCGTGCTTTTTATGTGGTTGGTGTTCTTGTCTGTGATTGGTTGTGGTGTTGTGTACTCTGATTTGCCTGTTAGTGTGTCCATCATGATGTGTGTGTTTGAATATCATGACATCCCCCCTTTTTACAAAGATATGTGCCTACGTGGTAATAAATATGATCGTGACGTGAGTGCATCTAAGAGTGTGTGTGTGTCGTGTGCAGCATGTGTCTATGACGGAACTATGTACATGGGGCGATGTCGAGTGCGTCACATGAATCCAGTTGTACCATAACATAACAGAAATGCGAACGAGAGAAGAAGAAAAAAAATTTTGAACAGTTGTCCAGTCAGACGACATCTGGAACGATAAACAACAACAGGTTATCATGTAAAATTGTCCAACTTATTAAACATATGAACTGTATTATAAGTCCATTCTAATGGGTTTGCGACGAATTCGGGTTGACCGCCTTAAGGGTGGATCAAGAACCACCGGCTGCTGTGCAGGCATGGCCATGGGTGGCGATGGAAAGGGCGTGATGTGCGGCAGCTCCACAAAGTCATCCTCGGAAGCCTGTTGAGGATCTGGCGTGTTGTGTGGCTGTGAACGTGGAAGTCGGCGAAGGGCGCGCCGATTGCGGCGACGCACGGAACCATCCGGCATGCGAACCAGGAACGAGCGGGGAGCCACTTGTCGGAGGACTTCGGCCGGTGCTGACCAGCCACCATACGGTTGATGGACGCGTACTTTGTCTCCGGAGGACAGGGGGGGCAGGTCCGTCGCTCGTGTGTCGTACCGACCTTTCTGGCGATCACGCTGCAGTTGCATGTCCCGAAGAACCGCCTCATGGTCTGTTGTCGGTGCCAGGACGGAAGGTACCGTCGTCCTGAGGGAGCGACCCATTAGTAGCTGCGCTGGCGAGAGGCCCGTGGATAACGGGGCCGATCGATAGGCCAGCAAGGCAAGGTTAAAGTCCGATCCGGCATCAGCCGCCTTGCACAGGAGCCGCTTTGCGATGTGGACACCCTTTTCAGCCTTCCCGTTCGATTGTGGATGCAGAGGGCTGGATGTCACATGAGTGAAACCATATGCTGCGGCAAAGGACGACCATTCACGGCTGGCAAAACAAGGTCCATTGTCTGACATGACAGTCCTTGGAATGCCATGGCGAGCAAACGTTTCCTTGCAGGCCCCAATGACTGCGGACGACGTCAGATCATGGAGAGGCATGACTTCCGGGTAGTTTGAGAAGTAGTCTATAATAACAATGTAATCTCTGCCGAGCGCGTGAAATAGGTCAACACCCACCTTCGCCCAGGGGGACGTCACCATCTCGTGTGGTAGAAGTGTTTCCGGAGGTTGCGCCGGCTGAAACCTCTGACAGGTTGTGCAGTTGAGCACCATGTTGGCTATGTCTTCATTAATACCCGGCCAATATACCGCCGCCCGGGCCCTTCGTCTGCATTTTTCGACACCCAAGTGGCCTTCGTGTAGTTGACGAAGAATCATCTGGCGCACACTGTGTGGAATGACGATCCTATGCGATTTCATAAGGACCCCGTCTATATTGGTGAGATCATCTCGCACATTGTAAAACTGGGGGCACTGCCCTTTTAGCCACCCTTCCGTCATGTGGCGCATCACTCGCTGCAGCAGAGGGTCAGTCGCCGTCTCTGCGCGTATGTGGGCCAGACAAGGATCATCAGCTGGCATATTTGCTGCTGTCAGAGTCACGTGTGCCTCAATTTGACGCACGAACCCCTCCGCATCTGGTGGTGTGCTCACTGCTCGGGAAAGAGTGTCCGCCACTATGAGTTCCTTCCCCGGAGTGTAGATCAGTTCAAAATCGTACCTCCTGAGTTTGAGTAAGATGCGCTGGAGGCGAGGAGTCATGTCGTTCAGGTCTTTGTTAATGATGTTGACCAGGGGGCGGTGGTCAGTTTCGACCGTGAATCGTGGCAGGCCATACACATAGTCGTGGAACTTGTCCAGTCCAGTTAACAAGCCCAGGCATTCTTTTTCGATTTGCGCGTAGCGCTGTTCGGTAGGGGTCATGGCTCGTGAGGCATACGCAACCGGGGCCCATGATGACGTGCTGTCTTTTTGCAGGAGTACCGCTCCAATACCAGATTGGCTGGCGTCTGTTGAGATCTTTGTAGGGCGAGTCGCGTCAAAGAAGGCCAGCACTGGTGCCGTGACCAGTTTGTGCTTGAGCTCCTCCCATTCCTGCTGATGCGACTGGTGCCAGTTGAATTCCGTCGATTTTTTTACGAGATGGCGCATGTTTGTTGTATGAGAAGCCAGGTTGGGAATGAACTTCCCAAGGAAGTTGACCATGCCCAGGAATCTTAAGACAGCCTTCTTGTCAGCCGGTCGTGGCATGGCTGTGATGGCGCTAACCTTGTCTGCATCGGGACGGACCCCGGACCTTGAGATGTGGTCCCCGAGGAATTTCAGCTCCGTCTGGCCGAAAGCACACTTCGCACGGTTGAGACGCAGGCCATTTTGCCGTATGCGGGTGAAGACACGTCGAAGACGATGCATGTGTTCCTGCGGAGTGGTGGACCAAATGATGATATCGTCCACATATACACGTACCCCTTCGATGCCTTCCATCATCTGCTCCATAATGCGGTGGAATACTTCAGATGCCGAAATGATGCCGAATGGCATCCGGTTGTAGCAGAATCTGCCAAAAGGGGTGTTGAATGTGCATAGTCTTCGGCTGGCCGGGTCCAGTTGGATCTGCCAGAATCCTTTGGACGCATCCAATTTAGTGAATATGTTGGCTCGCGCCATCTCGCTGGTGAGGTCTTCTCGTTTCGGGATGGGATAGTGTTCCCGCATGATGTTGTTGTTCAGATCTTTTGGATCTATACATATACGGAGCTCGCCAGAGGGCTTCTTTACACAGACCATGGAGCTGACCCATGGCGTGGGCTCCGTGACCTTGGATAGGACCCCTTGGTCCTGAAGAATCTGCAGTTGTGCCTTGAGGCGGTCTTTGAGAGGCGCAGGAACCCTGCGAGGTGCGTGAACGACAGGGATGGCGTCCGGTCTGAGTCGAATCTTGTACGTGTGTGGCAATGTCCCCATGCCTTCAAAAACCTCCTGGTTGTGAGCGAGGAGGGAATGGAGATTCGCGTGGAACTCAGCATCCGGGAAGTCGGATATCTCATCTGGAGAGAGAGACATGATGCGCTGTACCAGGTGAAGGACCTTACACGCTTGTGCGCCCAGTAACGAGTCCTTTGATGAGCCCACAACTTCGAAGGGGAGTGTGGCCGTGTACCTCTTGTGAGTCACCTGTAGCTGGCAAGATCCTACGGACGGGATAACGTTCCCGTTATAGTCAACCATCTTAAGCCGGGATGGTGTGATGAGTGGTTTGACCTTCATGGCCTGGACTGCAGAGTAAGCAATCAGGTTGGCGGATGCGCCGGTGTCCAGACGGAAGGCGACGCGCGATCGGTTGACCGTCAGGGTGGCACACCACTCATCGTCTGGATTGATGGCATTGACCTTGTTGACATCAATGACGGCAACTCTGAAGTCATCCTGGTCATCTGCATCACTTAACTGGAAGTCTTGATGCGTGGGCTGGACGGTCCTGACTCGTGTGCGAGGTTGTCGAGGATGCGCCGGATCCATGGGTTGAGCCGCACGACAGCGGGCTGCGTAGTGGCCTATCATGGCACATCTGTTGCACTGTTGGTATTTTGCAGGACATTGCCCTTTTAAGTGTAGACCTCCACACTTGCTGCACGTCATGACGTCACGGCGTTCGTTGCGCCACTGCGCATGCGCAGTGCGATCTTGCGGTGGGCGCGCCTGCGCAGTGCGTCCCTCGTTGTGGCCGTTATTCTTGGCGCGCACCTGCGCGGGAGACCGCGAAAAGCGCGGGAAGCGGCCGCTGTCGTCCGGGCCGTGGGGCGGGAAGAAATCGACGGCCTGGATGCGTTCAACGTCGTGGGCGGCCTGGCTTGCCGATTCGACGGCTGGGGACCCCCTCCGTGCCAACTCGGACGCCTGAAATCGGGCAAAACGGCAGGCAGCATTCTCATGGAGGACACAGGCTTCCACAGCAGACGCTAAGGTGAGGCTCTTTATTTTAAGAAGCTGCTGGCGTAGGCCACTGGAGGCAACGCCAAAAACAATCTGGTCCCTGATCATGGACTCTGTGGTGGTGCCGTAACCGCAGGACTGCGCCAGAATCCGGAGGTGCGTCAAAAAGGGTTGAAAAAGCTCCTCCTTACCTTGCAGGCGTTGCTGAAAGATGTATCTTTCGAAAGTTTCGTTTACTTCAGTTTGAAAGTGCTGGTCCATTTTGAGGATGACCGTGTCATATTTGGCCTGGTTTTCGCCTTCCTCGAACACCAGTGAATTAAAGACATCATTTGGGTGGGGGCCTGCGTAGAAGAGGAGCATTGCAATCTTCGAATCATCCGAGACATTCTGTTTTTCGGTGGCACGGATGTACAGGTCAAATCGCTGCCTGTAGAGCTTCCAGTTGGTGCCTAGGTTCCCCGTGACTTGCATCGGCTGCGGTTTGCCGGTGTGGTCCATGTCCAGAATGGCAGGTTGGTAGGCAGGTATCGATCCACTCCTGTACCATGTGGTGTTGGGTGTTCTAACACACAGAAGAGCCAACACAGTTGCATATGGTACAACGCTTGTTTATTTAAACTCACTATTTACAACTTGGTCTTTGCACTCTGCACGTGGGGGGCTCCCTGCTTGTGGTGTTTCAACAGCTCTTTCATGCTTCCCTCTCCCCAGACCTACTGACCTCCAGGTGTCGTGCTCGTGCTTTTTATGTGGTTGGTGTTCTTGTCTGTGATTGGTTGTGGTGTTGTGTACTCTGATTTGCCTGTTAGTGTGTCCATCATGATGTGTGTGTTTGAATATCATGACAATGATGGCTTCCAAGGTACCTGATATTCACAGCAGTTTGTAGCTCTTATGATCCAAGACAATGTGCAAGTTAGGGAGGCATGTGGCACAGTGGTTCGCATTGCTACCTACGGCACTGAGAACCTGGGTTTGAATCCTGGCCCTGGGTCACTGTGTCTGTATGGAGTTTGCACATTTACACAAGACAAAGAAATATCAAATGCTTCTGGTTTCTGCAATTGACACTTTAAGTATCTGAATGATTGGTACTTTTACAGGGCTGTGGTAACATTAGTTTCTTTAAGAATGCAATTGCTAGCGGAGTTAATGAGTCGAGTTCTTCAGACCATGTAGAACTTTAACAAAATGTCTTTTAATGCCTCATGCATGCGGGAGAGCAAAACCCGGCTGCTGTGACTCCAGCTTGGTCCAAGTCGCTTGGCCCAAACAAAGCCTGTGCACATTTCTTTATACTGTTTGGATGATACAGACTAATTCAAAGTAATACAAAGTGATTCAAAGTAATACAATACAACCGATTATCGATACCGGCAACTTGATTAGATTCATAGATTCATAGAATTTACAGTGCAGAAGGAGGCCATTCGGCCCATCGAGTCTGCACTGGCTCTTGGAAAGAGCACCCTACCCAGGGTTCACACCTCCACCCTATCCCCTTTATCCCCGTAACCCCACCCAACCCAGTAACCCTACCCAACACTAAGGGCAATTTTGGACACTAAGGGCAATTTACCATGGCCAATCCACCTAACCTGCACATCTTTGAACAAGGGAGTAAACCGGAGCATCCGGAGGAAACCCACGCACACATGGGGAGGATGTGCAGACTCCGCACAGACAGTGACCCAAGCCGGAATCGAACCTGGGACCCTGGAGCTGTGAAGTGCTATCCACAATGCTACCATGCTGCCCTATTAGGTTACAGTCATTCTCCTGATCAGATGACGTGGATCCATTGTCTTATATGCTTTACTTATAATCGTTCGGTGGATACATTTTGTCCATCTGCTATACAATACAAAGGACGTTATTTTAGACAATCAGTCCATAATTAGGTGTTGAGCATCTAATCTCTCTGATGCCTGCATAAGGTTATATGCACAATGCCCCTTCCAGACATGCCGGAGCCAGGCTGAACGTTTCTGATTAGTCCCTGTTGCGAGGGCTTTGAAATGTGTTATCTGAGGTATGCCTGCTTGTACTATGCTAATTTGTGTTTGTCCACATTTGGGTTTCGGAGACTGACAGGTTAACGCTTTCCAGATATCCTCTTCCCTGCTGTTCCATGTGGACATCAGATTCACTATTTACCCTACTACAGCAATGAATGAATGATTGTCTATTTGAAGCCTTTTTAACCATGCTTTTGTCCAGTGTTCATTGGTGACATGTTGGGTAAGCTGGGTCTCCATTTGCTGTAGCAGAGAGAGAGACAGGTTCCAACACTAGAAGAAATGCAACTCTATTTTATTAAACTCTTAACTATTAAACATGCTTGAACTGTGGGTTGACACTATGCTGAGTTGACTGGAGACCTGAGGCTAACCTGACCAGACTATCTTACTACCACATGGTGGATGTTCTAGTTGCTGCTCACAGGCTCTGACTGTCTCAGAGGCTGCATCCCAAGAGAACGGGAAAACTAGTGCCCCCTGGTTATATAGTGGCCGTGTCCTATCTGGTGATTGGCTGCTGTGTTCTGTATGTTCATTGGTCATCCTTTGTGTCACTCACTGTCTGTCTGTGCACCATCATATACTTGTGTGTATAATATGACATCTCCCCCCTTTCAAAAAATGTGTGTATATGTCAATAAATAGTGGGTGTGTGTATGAGCCTGACTATGTACAAAGTATGTGAACGTATTTACATGAGTAGGAGCCGAACTATAGTGAACGTATTTCCATGGGAAGGTGTCTAGTGCAGATAGATTGCATACAACAAATTAGGAAGAAACAATATGTACAGATGTGTAAACGAAGCACAAGGCAATGCAACATTCAGTCTATAAGTTCAGTCTATGTGGTGGCCGACAAATTCTGGTTGACCGCCTCAAGGGTGGGTCAGGGGCCGCCTGCACTGGAATGGGCAGAGCTGCGTCCAACGTAGACGGTGGCAAAAGAAATGGCAGATCGGTGACCTCTTGGAAGGGTGTGTCCTGAGGATTCAGCAGGCGAGGCGGGACATCACATTCAGGTGGCGAGCGTGGAAGCAGCCGCAGTGCCCGCCTATTACGGCGAAGAAAAGAGCCATCATGCATGCGAACGAGAAATGATCTGGGGGCCACTTGCTTGACCACCACAGCTGTGGCAGAACAGCCACCGTCAGGTAGCTGAACACAAACTCGGTCAGCAGGGACCAGAGCAGGGAGATCTGTGGCGTGGGCATCCTACGCTGACTTGCATCGGGCCCGAGACATTTGCATTCGTTGCAAGACCGGAAAATTGTCAAGGTCCGGGATGTGGATAGCCGGCACCATCGTCCGTAGTGTGCGGTTCATTAGCAGCTGTGCTGGGGACAGGCCAGCAGACGAAGGAGTCGCCCTGTAGGCTAGCAGTGCCAGGTGAAAATCTGAACCCGAATCAGCAGCTTTACACAAGAGTCATTTTACAATGTGTACCCCCTTTTCTGTTTTCCCATTTGACTGGGGGTAGTGGGGGCTTGAAGTGACGTGCGTGAAATTGTACCGTCGGGCAAATCCGTCCACTCCTGACTGAAGAAGCACGGGCCATTATCTGTCATGACCGTAAGTGGAATGCCATGATGGGCAAAGGTCTCTTTGCACGCCCTGATGACTGTTGCTGATGTGAGGTCATGCAGTCTGACCACCTCGGGGTAATTTGAAAAATAGTCCACGAGGAGGACATAGTCCGGACTTTTGCGTGGAAGAGATCAATGTCAACCTTGGTCCATGGGGACGACACCCGTTCATACGGCTGCAAAGTCTCTTTCGGCTGAGCCGGCTGGAACCGTTGGCACGTTGGGCAATTTAGGACTGTGTTGACGGTGTCGTCATTAATGCCAGGCCAATATACTGCCTTTCAGGCTCGCCGGCGACACTTTTCCACCCCCAGGACCCTCGTGGAGTTGGCCGATGACGAGCTCTCGCATGGTATTATTATACTGTCCAGTTTCATTAGTATGCCATCGACCACTGCCAGGTCGTCTTTTATATTGTAGAACTGCGGGCACTGGACCTTCTGCCAACCATCTGTGAGATGGCGTATGACCCGTTGGAGTAAAGGATCCCTGGCCGTCTCTTGACAAATCTGCACGACCCTTTCGTCAGTGGCCGTAAAGTTGGATGCGCAGAACTCAACATGGGCGTCGATCTGGCAGACGAAGTCCGACTGCTCGCACGGCGTGGTGATGGAGCGAGAGAGTACATCGGCCACAATGAGCTCCTTGCCAAGGGTGTAGACCAGGTCGAAATCATAGCGTCGGAGTTTGAAGAGGATACGCTGTAGGCGTGGCGTCATATCGTTGAGGTCCTTCTGTATGATGTGAACCAGTGGCCTGTGGTCCATTTCGACCGTAAACTTGGGGAGTCCATACACGTAATCATGGAATTTGTCAACCCCGTGAGGAGGCCGAGGCATTCTTTCTCGATTTGAGCATATCGCTGCTCAGTAGGGTCATGGATCTAGATGCATATGCGACTGGGGCCCAGGAGGAGGATTCGGCGTGCTGGAGGAGTACTGCCCCAATGCCAGCCTGGCTCGCGTCGGTGGAGATCTTTGTCTCCTTGGCAGGGTCGAAAAACGCCGGGGCCTTGGTGAATTTCGCCCTGAGCTTACGCCACTCTCGCTCATGAGCGGGGAGCCACTTGAAGTTGGTGTTTTTTTTTACAAGATTGCGGAGAGCTGTGGTGTGAGATGCGATGTTGGGGATAAACTTCCCAAGGAAGTTGACCATCCCTAGGAAGTGGAGGACAGCCTTCTTGTCCTCCGGTGTCGTCATACCATTGATCGGCGACACCTTATCTGCGTCTGGCTGCACACCGAACTGCGAAATATGGTCGCCAAGGAACTTTATTTCTGCTTGACCGAACGAGCACTTGGCTCTGTTGAGTCGGAGGCCATGCTCGTGGATCCTATGGAACACTCGCTTGAGGCGATCGATGTGTTCCTGAGGAGATGTGGACCAGACAATGTGTAATCGACGTACACTCGCACCGCCTTGATGCCCTCCATCATTTGCTCCATTATTCGGTGGAACACCTCCGACGCGGAGATGATGCAAAAGGGCATCCGTTTGTAACAGTAATGACCAAATGGGGTGTTAAAAGTGCAGAGCTTTCGACTGGATGCGTCTAGCTGTACCTGCCAAAGCCCCTTGGAGGCATCCAGCTTCGTAAATAACTTGGTGTGAGCCATTTCGCTAGTGAGCTCTTCTCGCTAGGGATGGGATAGTGTTCCCTCATGATGTTACGATTCAAATCTTTGGGATTGATACAAATGTGAAGTTCCCCTGACGTTTTTTTGACAAAAACCATGGAGCTAACCCAGTCCGTGGGTTCCGTGACCTTAGAAATGACGCCCTGGTCCTGGAGGTCTTGCAGCTGCTGCTTGAAGCGGTCCTTAAGGGGTGCCGGCACCCGACGCGGTGCATAAACCACAGGTGTGGCATTCGGTTTCAGCAGTATCTTGTATGTGTAGGGGAGTGTGCCCATACCCTCGAAGACGCTGTGGTATTGTGCTATAATGTCATCTAATTGGGTTTGAAAGTTGGCATCTGGCGAGGCTGATGCCTCAACGGGCAGCATGGAGTGAACCCGCTGCACAAGATTCAGGATTTTGCAGGCCTGAGCACCGAGCAAGGAAGCTTTGTTGGACGCTACTATTTCAAAACGCAGGGTGGCTCTTGAGGAACGATGAGAAACCACAAGCTGGAATGAGCCACTGGCAGCAATGGCATTGCCATTGTAGTCGATAAGCTGGCAGACCGATGGAAGAATGCTCGGCTTGACGTGGATGGTATGCAGGTCAGACTTCGAAATGAGATTCGCTGAAGCGCCGGTGTCCAATCTGAAGCGTATGCAAGATTCGTTGACCGTAAGGGTGACACACCACTCGTCGTCTGGATCAATGCTCAGCACTGGGAGTGGATTAGCCTTTTATTTGGAAAGCATCGTATGCTTGGTGATGATACCCACTCGGAATGGGGATGTGAGATCCTCGGTGTCGGGATCTGGAACCATGTCGGTGTCGGAGTCTGCAACGGGTTGCTGCACTGACCAGACGTTCCTGCGCTGCGGCTGGGACCGCTGTGTGGTGGGCAGTTGAGCAGATCTGCACAGGGCTGCGTAGTGGCCAAGCTTGCCACACTGGAGACAGCGTTGAGGTTTTGCAGGACATTGCCGCTTTAAGTGGGTGGAGCCACAATTGTTGCACATCATGACGCCGACGTCAGGATGTTCCGTGCGCCACCGTGCATGCGTGGTGTGGTCGAAAGATGTGCGCACATGCGCAGTTCGATCCTCGGCCTCGCCGTCCCCTCGGTCGTTGTGCGCATGCGCAGGAGCCCGGGAAAAGCGTGCAAAATGGCTGCCCTCATCCAGACTCAGGCCCTGGAGCTGTTTTATGGCCTGCACCTGCTCCGCATCGTGGGGGCCTTGCCGCGCCGTCTCTGCCGCCTTGATATGGGAGTACCGGTCATTAGCGTGTTCATGTAGGACGCAGGTTTCGATGGCGATGGAGAGGGTGAGCTGCTTAACTTTGAGGAGTTGCTGGCGAAGGGGATCGGAATGGACCCCGAAAATGATCTGGTCGCGGATCATGGAGTTGGAAGTGGAGCCGTAGTTGCAGGATTACGCGAGGATACAGAGATGGGTTAAGAAGGACTGAAAAGGTTATTCCTTACCCTGAAGCCTCTGCTGGAACACATAGCATTCAAAGCTCTCGTTGACTTCGATGTCACAGTGGCTGTCGAACTTCTGCAGGACTTCCTTTGTGTCACTCACTGTCTGTCTGTGCACCATCATATACTTCTGTATATGTCTTGTCCTCACCTTCAGCAAAGGTGAGGGAGTTAAAAATGTGGATAGCGTGGTCCCCGGCTGTAGAGAGGAAGAGAGCGATCTTTCTGCTATCCGATGCGGCCTCGAGGTCCATGGCTTCAAGATACAGCTGAAACTTCTGCTTAAAAATCTCCCAGTTCGCACCGAGGTTGCCGGCAATGCTGAGCGGCGGGGGAGGGCAGCGCTGTCCATGTTACCGGATGGCTGATCGCTGGTCAAAGGCAGACTATCTCAAGGTGGGTCCGTCAAACTCAAACATAACTCACTGGTACCATGATGTGTTGGGTAAGCAGGGTCTGCGAGGACTGCGTTTACTGTAGCAGAGAGAGAGAGACAGGCTTCCAACACTTGAAGAAATGCAACTCTATTTTATTAAACTCTTAACTATTAAACATGCTTGAACTGTGGGTTGACACTATGCTGAGTTGACTGGAGACCTGAGGCTAACCTGACCAGACTATCTTACTACCACATGGTGGATGTTCTAGTTGTTGCTCACAGGCTCTGACTGTCTCAGAGGCTGCATCCCAAGAGAACGGGAAAACTAGTGCCCCCTGGTTATATAGTGGCCGTGTCCTATCTGGTGATTGGCTGCTGTGTTCTGTATGTTCATTGGTCATCCTTTGTGTCACTCACTGTCTGTCTGTGCACCATCATATACTTGTGTGTATATTATGACAATTGGTTCTTACAGAATATATACTGGGTGAATGGGCTTGCAAGTTCCATAGGTTGGGATGGAGGGTATGAGGGGACATTGAGGGTGGGTGGTCAGAGACCTAGGTGAACATCGAGGCTTTGAGAGGTCTTGGTGGATGGTGAGAGGGGCATCATTTGGCAAGGATGGGGATTGTGTGTGTTGGAGCCGGTGCTGTTTGAGGGCTAGAGGGCCCAATATTAAATAAATAACAGGGACAAGGTCCCACATCACGGACACGGGCCTTTTAGCCGGCCCACCTTGGCACCCAGCAGCTCCAGTGACTGCGTCTGGACTAGTTCTGGGGCAGCAGGCCCAACTTCAGGTAGTACCCACATACATACCTCCCTCTTCCATCCCTCCCCCACCAAATGGAATGGAAATTCCACCTCTGCAGGTTATTTCTCCTGAGCGTGAAAATTATTGGCTTCTATTACCCTCCTCTAGGATGAATATCCATCCCTATAAAGCCTTTCCTTCACTGTCACTGGGTCAAATCCATGGAACTCCCTCCCTAACAGCATGGTGGGTGTACTGTAACAGTTCAAGGAGACGGTTGAGTACCACCTTCTTAAGGCCAATTAAGGATGGACAATAAATGTTGGCCTAGCCAGCAACGCCCACATCCCATGCAGGAATACATTTTTAAAAGAGCAGTGTGTACTCTTGATGCTGCTTCTTGCTGTCACCACTGCAGGATTGTCACTTAATTCCTTCATGACAGTCTGCTACACATAACAGAGTATGTCAAACTGCATAGCTGGAGTCAATAAAGAAGGAAAGACAACCATTTACTGTTGCAATTGTATTTAATATTTAATGCAAACCACAAAGAATTTAGCCTCGATTTAAAAACCGCTTTTGAGGAGCAGAAACTTGCAAAATCAAACTTTTGTTTAACTTGATACGTTATAAATTTATGCATTTACCATCTATTTAAGTCTCCTACATTTCTATTAATTCATTATTTTCTAAAACCCTGCCTAATAAATATAACATGACTATTATTTTTCTTCTCACTACAGTATTTCATTATCTCTACATCAACATTGAACTGCATCTTGACAGATTTCAGCTCAGATTATGCCAAAGTATAGAAAGCAATTGGAAATAATTGATTAAATTTAAATTATAGGGCTGATATTCCAACTTTTTGTATTTTTATTCTGATTTATCTCCATCCATAAAATAACACTCATCATTAACAATATTTCGACGACATTTGCACAGTTAAACCACTGTAGGTTTAACAGGGGAATGTAAATCTTTTAAAAAAAAACAGACAATTATTCAAACCAGTCCAACCAACTTAAGTAATGCTGCACATTCTGAATCTTTATGTGGTATTCTCTCTTAGTGTAATGAATCACATTGAGATCAGTCTTTAAGCAACACTAGATTGCAGGGTAAAGTCAATGGGATAATTTTTTAACCATCGCTGGATATGAGACAATCTGGTGGAGGGAATCACTCATTCATTATATAGATTGTCTGTTTTAATATCACTGTCTGACAAAGGATAAAAGAATGCCACATATAACTAAGTATTGTATTGCATAAGTGAATGCAGACAGAGTGATAAGCAGGCAATACGCTCAAGGGACCACTCTACATATGAAAATGGATCGATAAACTAACATGCGAGAGAAGCCAAAACTGAAGTTTTTGCACCTATTTTACCACCCAATACTTATGAACAGATGGTGAATCTAGTCCAGATTATCACATTGCTCGTCATGAAATTATATCATTCGGTGTGGGTACCGCAGTCAAGACCAGTATTTGTTGCCCATCCCTAATTGCCCTTGAACTGAGTGGCTTGATACTGCTCGATGAGAGTCAACCACATTGCTGTGGGTCTGGAGTCATATGTAGGCCAGACCAGGTAAGGATGGCAGATTTCCTTCCCAAAAGGAAATGAGTGAACCAGATGGGTTTGTAAACAATTGATTATTTTCTATTCAAAAATGAATTAATGAAATAAATAATTGCTATATATTGAACAATTCAATAATTCCAGCTGCATTTTGCCATGGCATTCAATTAATCACCAATGGGAAGTTTAGATGCCCTTTATTTATCAGAGTTTCCAATATTCATATAGAGTAATATGTGGATATAGTTACCACAGTGTAAATTCAGAATGGTCTGAAAATGTCTTCAAAAGTAACTTGATGCAGTATAATACTCTTCAACATCCTCTCAATAAAATTAAACTGGATTAAATTTGGAGAAACCTATGTTCTTTGGGGTCAGTTTTAACTTTTGGGTGTCTGACTGGTGAATGGTGCAGGCACCCTGCCTGACCCAGCAAAAAGAGGCTGGAATCATGTTGAGGCTGGTGAGCTATGGAGTGAAACACAATTGTCTGGCTGCAGAATGCCAGATTGTGATCAAATCAGTGTCTTAGGATCTGGAGGGCGCTGGACTGGCGCAAAGTAAGACCGAAGGAGATGTCATGATCAGGAAGAGGAGAGGAGCCCAGGACCACGGTGCTTAAATTTCTTTTGTAGTACCAGGAGGAGTCATACAAAAATAATAACTGTGCTCACAAAAATGATTTAAAAGTGAACTTTTCACAGCCTCTTTGATTTCTTTGCCAATGAGACTGGTTGGCACATGGTATAACCAGTTCTGTCATAAAATGGCAATTGGTTTTAACTTCAATAGAAACAAAATTGGGAGATGAGTTTATTGGGAGCAGGAATGAGCCGATATTACATGCTTCAAACTGTCATCTAAAGTCAAAGTGACCTCGAGAAACTCTAACTCACATCACTCTCCCTTGGTCCATTATTTTATTTGTTGGAACAGACAGCACTAGGACAGGGTTCAAGCCTGCTCCAACTATTCAGACAGATACAACACAAAAAACAATCCGCCAGTGCCCATGCAACATTTAAGTAAAGTAGTAGATTATATAGTACAAATATTCAGGCTCCACATCTGAACACACGGAGTAGAAGCAGCAGATCATTTGGCCCCTTAAGCCTACTGCGGCATTTGATAAGGTCATGGCTCATCCGATTGTGGCCTCAACTCTACTTTCCTGTCTACCCCCATGAGCCTTTGATTCTCCTTGTTAATCGGGAATCCCAAATTCAGATTTAACAATATTCAATGACCCTCATTTCATTGCTCTCTGGTGAAGAGAATTCACAGACCAATGAACCTTTGAGAGAAAGAAATTGCCCTCATCTTCGTCATAAATGGGAGACCCCTTCTTTTTAAGCTGTGAGTCCTGTTTCTAGTTCCTCACATGAGGAGAAACATCCGCTCAGCATCCACCCTCTCAAATCTTCTCAGAATATTAAATGTTTCAATAAGATCACCCTTCAGTCTTCTGAACTCCAGTGATTGGATGTTCCTGTTCAACCTTTCTTCACCAGCTATCTCCTTTGTCCCAGGACCCAGTCGAGTGAACCTTCTCTGAACTGCTTCAAATGCAATTATATCCTTTCTTAAAGAAGGAGACCAAAACTGTACACAGTATTCCAGGTCTGGCCTCACCAACACCCTGTAAAACTGTAGCAAAACTTTCCTACTTTTATCCTCAATTTTCCTTGCAATAAATGCCCAAATTCCGTTTGTCTCACTGAATTTCAGGCCCTTTTCAAGACCGACATAGACTTTTTCCTCCCAAGAGCCTTACCCCATAATCACTTGTATTTTTATTGAGTCAGAAACATGTCAATATCAATTTTCAAATCTTGAACTGAGTCAGCACTTATTGCACTAGGTGGCAGTGTGTTCCATAGGTTAACAAGTAGAGCAAAAGATTTGTTCCATAAATTAACATCCAATTAAATCCCTTGATTCTCATTACCCATTGCTGCGGAAAATGCCTACAAATATCTACACTGCTGATTTGCTTCATTAAAACTTGTCTCGTGTCCTGCTTAATCTTTTATTCAATGAGAACAGATCGGGGTCCTTAATCTCACCTCATAACTTAACGATTGTAGATTTGGAAACTTATTTACAGCCCTTTCTTCAACATTTTCACTGCTTCTCCCAACACTAAATTCTGCTTTTACTCACTAGGCGATTGGAATGTTAATAATATTAATGTGTCAGTGGTGGCTAGAAAAGCCAAAGTATTAGTCATTGAACCTCTGGCTGTTCTTGTCGGGACAATTCTCTGATTAGTTGTGCCTGCAATGCAAGTACTAATCAAACCAGCAGGGAAAGAAGAGTTGAATGTGTGCAGAGTGCCACTTTGTTCAGAAAGCAGTGATTCAAGTAGCACTTCACAAATAACAGTACAAACTCCAAGCTGACACTTCATTGAAACCAGTGTTAAGTCCTTTACATTGGCAAATACTGGCCCTAACATTTTTTTGATAGCCTCTTTGCAACATTGAGTTGCAGCAAGCGTCATGTATGTTGCAGTAAAGGTCAGCAGGTGGCGCAGTGGTTAGCAGTGTTGCCTCACGGCGCCGAGGTCTCAAGTTCAATCCCGGCTCTGGGTCACTGTCCGTGTGGAGTTTGCACATTCTCCCCGTGTTTGCGTGGGTTTCGCCCCCACAACCCAAAGATGTGCAGGGTAGGTGGATTGGTCATGTTAAATTGCCCCTTAATCGGAAAAAATGAATTGGGTACTCTAAATTTATAAAAAGAAAATGTATGTTGCTGTCAGTTTCTTCAAATATGTGGCAGCCAAACGAACTGTCCTCAAAAAGACCACTGGAGAGTGCCACTGGAAAGGTTTTTTTAAAAAACTTTGTTTATTGTGACATCAGGAGGACCACACCCACGCCTCCAGGACACTTGTTAATGAGTAGGACACTGCCGCGCGTCACTCATGAGAGCCAATTGATCTTGATATCTGCAGGGATCCACAAGCAGCCATCAGGGGGCTATGCCTGGGGCCCTGAAACTCACCGGTAATAAATAATTTTGGGCGGAAAACCAATTTCCGGCTGGGAAATGTTAGTTCCTGCAGCATAGGTGCTACTCAGAAGGTGCCATGGTTTGTGTGTGGTCTCGCCCATTAACAAATCATTTAACACACTGTTATTTGTGGCTTTTTACAGTGTACAAATTCACTGCTGTGTTTGCCTATATTCAAACAGTGATTACATTTCAATATTTACAGCTTTGAGGCTATTTTAGTATGTGAAAGGCATCAAGGATTATATTGAATAACAGGAAAACAGGGATCACTGCTTGTGCTTAATCCACACCAATTCATAGCAATGTAAGCAGAACATTAAATTCATGCTGCCTCCATATTTTAATGATTATTGAATACTTCCAGTGATATCCACCAAGTTCATTGAGTTCAGGAGGAGAGGGCCCATTTTGAGAAGAGCACTGTGCTATTTAAAGGAAGCTAGCACCTCAAAGGAGATGCTGTGGCTCCAACTGGAATTGAAAGCAACCTTTAGTTACTATGCTGATATGCATAATGTAAATTTGTACATAATGTAATGCACAACGTCTGCCCACTGTGTAGCATTGTAAACCCATCACATCACCATGTGATCTGGGAGGGAGTTGACCGTGCTGGGAGATGGACATATGTGCAGTAGTTCCACAACAGTTGTTTAGTGTTAGTTGTTTGTTATTTAATTTATCCTAGTTATCTTATTCCACAGTTTGTTCGACAATAAATTATTTTAAACTTCTGTAGTACCTCTTTCACTTCTGCCAGTCTACAGAACATGACATAGAGCATAGAACATAGAACAGTGCAGCACAGAACATGCCCTTCGGCCCTCGATGTTGTGCCGAGCTTGGTCCGAAACCAAGATCAAGCTATCCCACTCCCTATCATTCTGGTGTGCTCCATGTGCCTATCCAATAACGGCTTGAAAGTTCCTAAAGTGTCCAACTCCACTATCACAGCAGGCAGTTCATTCCACACCCTAACCACTCTCTGGTGCCACCTCCACCACCGCCAGCACTGACTTCGCTGCCACCGTTACGCCGCTCCCAACGAAGCACCAAAGCACCAGACAGGCTGAACCTTTGACGGACTCCGGACCGTCAACATGGCCTTTTCTTTCACTACCACTGTACATAATTGCACTAATTGTATATAGTTTCACATCACCTCCGCCGGACTCATTTTTAACAGGGGGTGAATGTGGTGAACCACTGTAATAGGAGATGTAAGGTAGGACCTGCACGACAGGTTCGCCGGTAGCTCCTGCCAGCTGGCTCCGCCCACGGAGAACTGTATAGATATGTATGACCTCCAGTGCCCTGCCATTTCACCAGCTGCAGCAGGAGGCCACGCATCTGACTGTAATAAAGCCACAGTTGTACCCAACTTTAGTTTTTGTGCAATTGATCGTGCATCAGGCTGCGATGTGGCAAACGGCATATGCCACAGCAATGCCCTGCTTATGGAAAAATATGTGCCATCTATAACATATATCTTTCTTGCCAGGACAAACTCCTTCATCACTTTGCCCATGGAAAACAACCAAGAAAATGTGAAAGCAATGCATTTTAATGTGGCTCAACTTTCTCCAAAGTGATTATTATTATGTGATTATTATTCAACACATACTACCGCAAAATAAAACATTTTCCCCCTGGCTTTCAATCTCCCTCTAACTTGCAATTTTCCTACCTGTTATCCCGCCCATGCAGTACCCAACTTTCAGTGATTCTTCACTAACTATTCACTGGTAGAAATTTAACATTGTGCTGGGTTGATGGAAATGAGGCCCAATATTGTAGCACCTTAGGCTTCACTGAAAATGACATGCTCAAATTTCTGACTGCACTGTATGCAGAACCACACTTTTCACTGTCTCTCGGTATACGTGACAATAAATCATATCCAATCCAATCAAAAGTACAAACTCCTCACGTACAGTCACCCAAGACTGGACTCAAACCTGGGTCCCGGGCACTGTGAGGCAGCAGTGCTAACCACTGTGCCACCATGCCACCTTAATATGCCGATAAATATAGCTTATCATTTGAAACTCTTCACTGCCACAAGGTTGCTGCGGTGCGCAATTGAGATACCACGTGCTAGAAATTTTTATGCATTCCTCCTGTTTTTTGGCCATAATATGGTTGTAAATCACATGTTATGTGATTCCTCACTTAAGTAGTTGCGATCCTTATAAGTGTGATTTTAAGTGAAATAACTAAGTGATTAATTTATTCCCATAGGTAGGATCGTGGAGATCATTGCTGCCCAGTGAACCATGTCCTTAGGCTCAGGTTTGTGATCCTGGTCATCAAACGTTTTTATCCTCAGGCAACTGGAGTCTGAGTTGGCACTATGGCAGCGATAATGGATTTCATTATCTATGCTTGTCTTTGTCAAGAGGGAGCCCACAATGTATGGAGAGTAGTCCACGCTGATCTTAATCGACAAGAGGAGGTGCTGTGCTGTGGGAGCTGTTTGGAAGAGGTCCTTTGTTTTCAGGATTTTCGTAGGGCAAGGCCCATCCCATTTTCTCACGTGCTTTCTGAGTGAGCAAAGGCACACATGTGTTCTGCAAACAGAAGCTCAATGACTGACGAAAGAATGATTTTAGTTTTGATTTTAAGGTGACATACGTTGAACTGCCAGGTCCTGGTGGAGTTAATGTGAAGAAGGGCAAGGACCATCAACAATCTTGAAAATGTAATCTGTACTGTTGGGTGGTTTTCTCTTTCACCTGCTGGTAGATCTCCATGTATCAGTCAATACCATCATTGATCACCCTGTTCACTTTGACACTTCTCACTCTGTTTGTATCACCCTCAGTAAAGAATCCATTGCTTCTCCAATTAGTTGGAAAGCTCTTGCAGATAAACCATAGAACATACAGTGCAGAAGGAGGCCATTCGGCCCATCGAGTCTGCATCAACACATTTAAACCCTCACTTCCACCCTATCCCCATAACCCAATAACCCCTCCTAAAGCTTTTGGATACTCAGGGCTATTTAGCATGGCCAATTCTCCTAACCTGCACGTGTTTGGACTGTGGCAGGAAACCGGAGCATCCGGAGGAAACCCATGCAGACACGGGGAGAATGTGCAGACTCCGCACAGACAGTGACCCAGCGGGGAATCGAACCTGGGACCCTGGCACTAGCCACGAGTGCTACCATGCTGCCCTGGCTGCTGTTGTTTTTTTAATAAAGCATGGGTGTTGTTCCCATGCTGTTTTCCTCTTCGGCTTCTTGACTCGTTAGCTGCATTATGTCTTCATCGAAAAATTCCTCTCCATGGGACTCAAGCAATTACTCCATTATCAGCCTCATCCATTTTATTGAAGCCAACCTCCCTTGCCAAGGTGTGAGTTCATGTTGAATATCAGGAACACCATTGTGAGATTCCCTGTGGCCATTGACATGAACAGGTTACAATTTCTGCCACACACCATTCTTACATGATGACCTGACTTCATCTTATGAATCAGCGGTACTATTGATGCTCTTGAGAATGTTATAACAATGCCCAAATCCCCTGAGTGATGGTGCATCAGTATGGATTAGATAGTAAACCTTGAATGTTGCTGTTACTCCCTGATCCATGAGCTGTAGCAATTAAGTGATGTTGGGTGGCAGGAAAATCACATTTTCAGACATGAAATTACAATTCAAACTTTGATAGGATGATCTCGGCAATTTCCTCAGAAGAACAATATCTTGAAGCCTTTGTTTTCCCTCCATGCAAGAAAGGCATAGAGAGCGAACCATTCTTGAAAGAGTCCCCCTGTCACCTAGACTTTCTTATTTGAACACAAAATCACATCACAAAAGTTCCTTGGAATCCTCCCTCAAAGCCTCTGGTGTCTTGGACTGCTACAACACTAAGGGCTTAAACATGAAATTTCCTCCAGTTTTCCCACCATGTACAAGAGTCAGGCAACCTTTGGTAGCTTAATTATTGGCATTGTCTTCTCCCCATCCAGTCTGGTTGCATCACAGCTTGGCATGGCAACTGCTCAGCCCAAGACTGTAAGAAACTACAGAGAGTCATGAACACAGCCCAGTCCACCACGCAAACCTGCCTCCCATCCATTGACTCTGTCTACATCTCCCACTGCCTTGGGAAAATGGGCAGCATGATCAAAGACCCCACCCACCCAGGTTATTCTCTTTTTCCACTACTTCCATTATGCAGGAGACATAAAAGTCTGAGAACACGCACTTACAACTACTTCCCCGCTGTCACCAGAGTCCTGAATGACCCTGTTATGGACTGAACTGATCATGATGCTTTCATGGTCTCCATTCCTTAGACTAGCTTTACATTCCTGCTGAAATGAAATGAATGAAATGAAAATCGCTTATTGTCACAAGTCGGCTTCAATGAAGTTACTGTGAAAAGCCCCTAGTCGCCACATTCCAGCGCCTGTTCGGGGAGGCTGGTACGGGAATCAAACCGTGCTGCTGGCCTGCCTTGGTCTGATTTCAAACCCAGCGATTTAGCCCTGTGCTAAACCAACCTTCATGAAATTTGAACCCATGTCCCCAGATCATTAGTTGGGTTGCCAAATTACTAGTCCAGCGACATAAGGGGCTGGTTTAGCACAGTGGGCTAACACAGCTGGCTTGTAATGCAGAACACGAGCAGCAGCGCGGGTTCAATTCCCGTTCCAGCCCCCCCGAACAGGCGGCGGAAAGTGGCGACAAGAGGCTTTTCACAGTAACTTCATTGAAGCCTACTTGTGACAGTAAGCGATTATTATTATTACCACTATGCTATTGTTTCCCCCAAAGTAGAAGTAGAAGTATAACAGACACAGGCTGCAGACACAGCAGAGAGATTTCAAGTGGCACACGGAGCGTCAAGAAATGTTGCAGTGGAAGTAACAATCTGAAAAGCTGCTCTCGCTTCCTCTTTCTCTTTGGAACAAGTGTAGTAAATGGTTTGGAAGCCAAATTTACTAGAAATCTACCAGTGAACTGAAATCTCGTAATAATTGCAATGTCTTTTACATCTGACCACATCCACAAAACAAGCCAATCCAAACTGACAACAAAGTTTACCTCAAAGGCAATCAATGGTCACTTATTCCTATAACTTTTTAAATGGACTCTAACTTCCCTTATTTCTGACACCTGTGTGTGTGTGGGAGGTGTTGCATTTTTATTATTTTTTCTCGGGTTTAGTTGTTGTTATACCGTCAATTCACTGTGAGACCGTGAGAACGAGTGAACATTAGGCTTTAATATCCATGAACTCGCCTGCCAGAGTCAGCTGTACAAATGAGTGCCACCCACAGGTGGCCGGACTATATATGGCCCCGGTGAGGGTGGAGCCAGAGGCGGAGCCCACCGGGGTTCCAGTACAGTACCTGGAAGTAGCCCGTATCATCACTTACAGGTTATGGGTCACATCATTATACAGACAATACAGACAGCTCATGCATTAGGTGAAATACATTCACCACATTCACCCCCTGTTAAAAAATCAAGTCCAGCGGGGGTGACGTGGGGTCATTAGAGATTCAGTCTGTCTGGAGGCCGGATCGTTCTTTTAGACCTCCTCAGCTCTGGCGATGCGGCGGGCACAGTTGTTGCCGATGGTGGCTCCAGGGGCATCGTGTCTGGAGCTTGAGTTGGCGTGTCGGAGACGGTTGGGGGGTGGGGGTGGGCAAAGGGGTGGCGGGTGGCGGCAGTGCCAGCGCGGGCCAAGACAGGAGACCCAGGGGGCGTAAGGGGCGCAGGGGGTGGCTGTAGGCAGTGGGGAGCGGGGCGCTTTGGCAGGGGAACCAGCTGGCGCCAGATCTCGTAGGGAGACCGTATCGTGCCGTCCGTCCTGATGCGCAATGTAGGTGTACTGGGGGTTGGCGTGCAGCAGCTGGACCCTCTCGACCAGGGGGTCAGTCTTATTGCTCCTCATGTGCCTCCGGAGAAGGACAGGTCCCGGAGTTGTCAGCCAAGGTGGAAGCGAGACCCCTGAGATGGACTTCATAGGAAAGAGAAACAAGCGGTCTTGAAGGGTCTCGTTCGTGGCTGTGCAGAGGAGTGATCTAATGGTGTGGAGAGCATCGGGGAGGACCTCCTGCCAGCGGGGGGTCGGGAGACTTCTAGACCGGAGGGCCAGAAGGATGGTCTTCCATACCGTCGCGTTCTCCCTCTCCACCTGCTCGTTGCCCTGCGGGTTATAGCTCGTAGTCCTGCTCGAGGTGATGCCTTTGCTGAGCAGGTACTGACACAGCTCATCTCTCATAAACGATGTGCCCCGAGGGAAATCGAACAGTGTGAAGATGCTGTGCAGTGCCTTTATCACAGTGGGCGAGGTCATGTCGGGGCAGGTGACTGCGAAGGGGAAGCGGGAGTACTCGTCGACGACGGTTAGAAAGTATATATTACGGTTGGTGGAGGGGAGGGGCCCTTTGAAGTCCATACTTAGGCGCTCAAAGGGCCAGGAGCCCTTTAGCAGGTGGGCCTTGTCTGGCCGGTAGAAGTGCGGTTTGCACTCCGCGCAGACCTGGCAGTCCCTGGTCATGGCCTTGACCTCCTCGGTGGAGAAGGGCAGATTGCGGGCCTTAATAAAGTGGGTAAGCCGGGTGACCCCCGGGTGGCAGAGGTCGTCGTGGATAGCACAAAGTCAGTCATCTTGCACGCTGGCACATGTGCCACGGGACAGGGAATCTAGGGGCTCATTGAGCTTCCCAGGACGATACTTGATATCGTAATTGTAGGTGGAGAGTTCGATCCTCCACCTCAGGATTTTGTCATTTTTTATTTTGCCCCATTGTGCATTGTCAAACATGAAGGCGACCGACCGCTGGTTGGTGACTAGGGTGAACCTCCTACCGACTAGATAGTGCCTCCAGTGTCAATGGCTCACCCGAGCGTGGAGGAGTTGCAGCTTGAGGGTTTCAGTGGGAGGTGTTATGGAGGAGTCGAGGTAGGTCTCGAAGCAGCAAAGCCAATGTTCGAAGATCTCCTTGGCTTCCAACGCGCACGCATCGAGTTCGAGCTTATCTGGCTTTAGAGCGACTTCCATGATGCTGTCTATGGATATTAAATTGTTATACCGTCAATTCACTGTGAGACCATGAACTCGCCTGCCAGAGTCGGCTGTACAAATGAGTGCCACCCACAGGTGGTCGGACTATATATGGCCCCGGTCAGTACAGTACCTGGAAGTAGCCCGCATTATCACTTCCAGGTCATGGGTCACATCATTATACAGACAGGACAGACAGCTCATGCATTAGGTGATTCATTCACCACAGTTGTTAATAAATTCACTCTTACTTTAACTCTGGAAGACCTTTTTTGATTGGCTCCTTATTGTTACAGCTTAAATATTTCAACACATTTTCATTTGGAAAAGGTATATCCTCTGGAAAACAAGTTCAGATCTTTGTTGCGAGAAACTGAGGAGGCTGAATAAAGGGAAGACAGCTCATTCCATTCTCAGCTGGCCATAACATACTTTACTGGTCACTTTAAGGTTCTGCAGATCGGAACATTTCTCGAAACATTCAAGTTATCCACATCACACATTGAAACTTTCTGACGGAGAATCTGACTCATTTTGTAAGAGGTCATGCAGGTTTCTAGATTCTGCTTCAATGACCATCAGACCAAGCGCCACTTGGTGCTGGTTTTAGCCTTCAGTCCATACTATCTGTAAATGCAGCCGAAGGGGGGACTGTCACTGGAAAGGCGACTCAAACATGTTTTTCTACATTTAAAGTGAAACTCACGAGAAGCAGAAGTGCTTCTTCCATCTCCACAGCATTTCTGTCAATTGCTGACAGCCACTTTTCAGCCTTCCCCTCACCCTCCTGTCCAATATGCCTGGCATTTACTGAGCATGAAACAAGCAGCCAAACGTGCAGTGCTGTAGAAAGGTGAGATGCTTGTGGAGCCAAAAATGGCGGTGACAGCTCATCCTTCACATATAGATAAGGCCCAAGCTCCAATTTCAGACTATCCTCAGTCTTCGCTCTTCGGACTTGAGCAACATATTAATTTCCACCACTTCCCACTGATAATCTTGGCCTGGACAGGCACATCTGCTTCATAAGGGCACTATAAAAGGGCAGATGTGAGGGCAGAACTTGTGGAATATAGGATGAGAAATGTCATCCAATCCTGAGTCCCCCAATTTCACTTGCGCCATTAATCAGATAGGCACTTCTTCCTCCTGCCTTCATAATTAGGCCAATTTGGAGTGCACATTGAATGCTGGGTAACCTAGTACAACCAAAGCCCTGTCCCAAATCCTATCCTCATACAGAAACTGCTTTGTTAGTGTAGAATGTTGAAGTAATATTATTTTGCTTACAAATGTAATGATAATTTATAAATTTCTAGATCATAAATTAAATAACTTGCATTATCTAACAACATGTCAAATGTATTTTGCAAGAGGTCTCCCTCATAAAGCAAAAGGAAATCACAAAACTCACTTCACTAATCATGAAAGGAAGGTCATGTGTGTTTAACATAAATTGTTCACTGTTAACATCTTACTCCCACAAATTTTAGTTGAGAAAATACATTTGCCAAAATGTCAGATGTTCTTAAACAAAATAATTTTAGCGCAATACATAATTTACTCTAACAGCATAACACATATGCTCATATTGAATAAAGGTGTCTCTGATACTTAGTGCTAATATTTCAGATTTTGAATTCTAAAATGATATGCGCTGTAGTACCTACAATAAACCAACATGTTACTTTTATAGTCTTGTAAAATGAATAGAAAGTTTCAAAGTGCATAAATTCCCCAAAATATAAACTGTACCATCATCACTTTTGCTATTGTATGAATGCCACAGATTGAATTTAATGAGAAGATCGTGGCTCTTGACGGAGAGACCGGAAAGGGCGCTCCCTCCATTCACATATTGGGAGATGCACTGCACCTGATCTCAATATAAATTGTAAGTACATGTGGTGGGCACGTGTCCCACATGCAATCACCTGGCAGAGTTGGGCAGTAAATGCCAGTTGTCGCCATCAGCTGACTCAATTCCAGGTTAGGGCATACAACAAAAGGCCCCTTCTGCAAGCACCCAATCTCTGCAACAGGATGAATCTCACCTTAGGCCTAAAGATTGGACACTTCACCTGATGCATACCACCTTTCAGCTGTCAAGGAACAGGAAGCACAGGTTTCCATGCACTGCTGACTTGATAGTGAATGTAGGACTTAATTTGGTGAAGTTATAATTTAATGAGCATTAATGGCATACAAATGAATGGTAAATCGGTTCCCAACACCAGGTGGAGCATTGGCCGCTTCAGCACTGACACGTGCCGGCTTTATCTCACGCTCAACCCGTTGTCGGTAAACTCAGATTTCAACTCGCGTCTAATTAAGTCTCCCCGCCCGCCATGTCTTTTTCTCTTAGAGGCCTCATTAAATACTGCCCTATATTTACTATCTGCTCAAATTTATATATTTGACTTCCCATGCGCAAACAGGAGAATCCTATTTCAAAGTGTAATTTATTTCATATTGTAGTTTTAGTCCATTTATCACAAAGTGTTATTAAAATTTGGAGCTTTCATATCAGTTGGCAGTTGTAGCAAATATCACATTTGGTGAATTATTACCAATATCAAGAGTGACATATGTGCAGAACAGTAAATCTTGTGCATTACTTTAGTGAAAAATGTATGCAGGAATTAGCTGGCCAAGGTCACTGTTGGGGGTGACAAGGCAGAGCTCCATTCTCAATGTTTAGCTGCACTAAACAGGGAAACTACTCAGACTTGGGGATCAATTTAACTATTGGCGATAATGTAAATGAGGTGATATCAGATTTGCCAACCGTTGCTTTGGAACCAAAATGAGAGGCGTAAACTGGGTGTCAATTATTCTGACTGGCACCACTGCAGGTGACGCTCACATAATTGCAAGTCCAGCAAAACAAACCATCAGTCACATATAGAACATACAACATACAGTGCAGAAGGAGGCCATTCGGCCCATCGAGTCTTCACCGACCCACTTAAGCCCTCACTTCCAGCCCATCCCCGAAACCCAATAACACCTCCTTACCTTTTTTGGACACTAAGGGCAATTTAGCATGGCCAATCCACCTAACCTGCACATCTTTTAATGTGAGAAGAAACCGGAGCACCTGGAGGAAACCCACGCAGACACGGGGAGAACGTGCAGACTCCGCACAGACAGTGACCCAGCGGGGATTCGAACCTGGGACCTTGGCGCTGTGAAGCCACAGTGCTAGCCATTTGTGCTACCGTGCTGCCCGACTTGTGCAATTGTCGTCCACTGAATGGGAGATACTGGATTGTCCCTGGCCAGGGGGGAGCAAGTCTTCTCCCAGGAGGCCGTAGGTGTTTAACACCACCTGAAGTGCAATCTTAACTCCTAAAACACTGATCAGAGTCAGCCAATAAAGCTTGGCCTCTTCTTGTGCAGTCTATGCCATGGGGAATGAATCCTGCGAATTGCACCCTTCTGTTGCTCCTTTCTCTACTGTTCACCAGCAAATTGCTGCTGGTTCTGCTGCTGCTGCTCATATTGCTCCTCAATACAGGTTCAGTATGTGTGGAAAGTAAACCCTCAGAAAAGTTTAGTGAACAAATAATTTCTCACTAACAGGAAAGAAAAGAAAATTGCATAACTAGTATTTGTTGCTGCATTTCCATGAGTTCCAATCAGCAATCTCGGCTGCTGCTGTGTTCTTGCCTTCTTTTCAATGGCTAGTTTCAGGAAACTCATGAATAAAACATTAAACTTAAGAGTGTGTTGAAATATAATAATAATTAGTGTCACAAATAGGCTTACATTAACACTGCAATGAAGTTACTGTAAAAATCCCCCAGTCGCCACTCTCAGCCGCCTGTTCCGGTACACAGAAGGAGAATTCAGAATATCCAATTCACCTAACAGCACGTCTTTCAGGACTTGTGGGAGGAAACTGGAAACCCACACAGACACAGGGAGAACGTGCAGACTCCGCAGTCAGTGACCCAAGCCGGGAAGCGAACCGGAGGCCCTGGTGCTGTGAATTAGCACTGTTAGCCACTGTGCTAACGTGCCGCTGTTCTGGTTGAGCGCTTACCAATTGTTAACAGTGAACCTACCTCCCCCAAAGGGGTTACATGCAATCTGCCTAACACACCCCGGTTAACTGTGAAATTTAGCAGATTGGCTGCCTTTGTGATGCACTGGCTTTTTCTTTATGAATTTAACCCCTTCACCTGAAGCCAAACCCATGTGTTCCTCCAGGAAAATCTCCGTCCAAGAAGCCAGAAAGTCAACAGATATATATGTATTTCTGTTAGTGGTATATTAATTGTATTATTAAGGTTAAGGATTTACTGGTTGAGGGCATTGTTTGCTTAAGTACCTTAAGCACATATAAAGAGAGACTTTCTGAGATGTTGGGGATGGGATTCTCCCTTCTGGGGACTAAGTCCCCATGTCTGCCGGAAAATGGGTGGGAATCACTCCGAACTTTTTCCTAGAAAGTCCGGGGTGATTCTCCATCTTCAAGGGGGCTAGCAGGGCCCCGGTGTGCGTCCCGCAGCTCCGGCTGCCAGCGGGGCCCTGCAGTTATGCTCACGCAGCCACGCATGTGCATGGCGGCCGGCCGCGGGTCCAGGCATGCGCGCGGCGGCCGTCTTTGCACCGGCCCCCGCACAACATCGCGGCACCCTACAGGGGCCCTGGTGCGGAGGAACATAGCCCTTCCCCTGGAATGAGCTTGCCTGCCGAACGGTAGCCACCGATCGCGGACCTGGCCACCGTGGAGGCCCCCCCCCGGAGTTGGATCTCCCCGCCCTCCCATCAGGACGACCCCCGCAGCCAGAATGCTGAGGTCCCGCCAGGTGGGACCACATGTGAACCATGCCGGTAGATCTCGGCGGGCACTCGGCCCGCCTAGCGTGGAGAATCGCTGTGGGGGCTGCCTTCAACGGCCCCCAACTAGCGCCATGTCGATCGCGCACGCTCGACTGGTGGCGATTCTCTGTTCGGAGAATCCCACCCCTGATGTTGGCTAGAGAGGAGGCAGACATTGTAATGTTGAATTCTGTAATAAATCTAGTATTGTGTAAAGGAATGGATTTCTTCCTCCACCAACTGGTTTCAAAATGAATTAACATGGTGGCAGAGGATGGTTGCCAAAACGTGAAGATTGGAAACTAAAACATTTCTTTTTACACAGAAGACTGCAATCTGAGTTACTTTTGTGAAAAATAGCTGAAGGCAGGTATGCAGTATGATGATCCTCTGCTGTTCTCTGAATCCGAACCTTATGATCAGTGCGAAAATGGAGTGGATATGTGAATACCTGTCACAGCATTACTGAAGAGAAAACCAAGTATGGCTTTTGATGTTGTCACTTCCTGACATCAGTGAAATCAGCAGGAACGTGTTGTGTGAGCTGGGTGCCTGACAGTTGGATAACAGTGAAGTCTTGGATATTCTGTTAAGTTTCATGGATGAAATTTGAAGAAAGGTGATCTGTTAAATGCCTACAAGGCAGGGTCAGACTTCGATAGATTTTGAAAGTAGGACAGTTATTCCACGGATGAATATATTGTGGACTTTATCAGGCTGTATTAAAAAATTGCAGAATTCAATTTGTTAATTCCGTGTTCAGTGCTTGCATTCAAATTGCTGGATTGTGCAAAGCGTTCACATATGAATAGATTCCTTAACTGGCATCAGATTCTCAGAAATAGACAGGTTTTTGGATCAGAGGCCTGGTGATTTATAAAACATTCTGCGGAATCAGTTCTTTCCAGCAGCCATGATGGTGCAAATGAGGCATTTTGCAGTGTCACCAAAGAATGGAGGAGTCAGTGATTGCCGGCTTGTGCAGGTCATTTAGATACAGGACAGCAGTAAATGGAAAGCAGGCATGGACAGCAGTAAATGGAAAGGGTTACAGGCAAAAAGCACAAAGATGAAGGCACTTTTAGCAGATCTGCATATCACAGCCGATGGCAGAGTTGGAAAGCAATAATAAACAGTCAAAATGCAGGAACGACTTTGGATAATGTTTAACAACACGGCTGTGATGATGTCCAAGAGAGTCAAGATGGTTTTTTTCACCAGTCCGCTCAGCAATTGGTAGTCCCTGTGGCCATCTCTGATCTGCTTCTGGGGGTGGTGGGCTCGACTTTATCGATGTTGGCGTGCTCCTGTGCTATAAAGTCGCCATAGTCCCAGATGACCATAGGTTGCTTTCCCCTTTGAGGGGGAGAGCTGGCTGATGGTGATTTAACCTCAGGATCACCACACCTCAGGTGTGGGGCAAGGTTGAGAAGATGGGGCCTTCATGAATAACCTCACCTGGTTGAACCTGCCCTGTTGGTCTCACTCTGCATCATGAACCACCTGACAACTAAGCTAAACCTGCCCCCAAACACAGCATCCCTGGGGAACGGGCTCCTGTGCTACAGGCCTCGAGTGGATCACGTGGCCTATGATAGATTGCCTCTTGAAGAAGACATGTCACCATCATTCCCTCCTTATATTTCTCAACAATATATACATAACGTGGGCAGCACGGTAGCATTGTCATAGATTATCATAGAATTTACAGAGCAGAAGGAGGCCATTCAGCCCATCGAGTCTGCACCGGCTCTTGGAAAGAGCACCCTACCCAAGGTCAACACCGCCACCCTGGGACCCTGGAGCTGTGAAGAAATTGTGCTATCCACAAGGCTACCGTGCTGCCCCTAATTGTGGATAGCACAATTGCTTCACAGCGCCAGGGTCCCAGGTTCGATTCCGACTTGGGTCTCTGTCTGTGCGGAGTCTGCACATCCTCCCCGTGTGTGCGTGGGTTTCCTCCGGGTGCTCCGGTTTCCTCCCACAGTCCAAAGATGTGCAGGTTAGGTGAATTGGCCATGGTAAATTGCCCTTAGTGTCCAAAATTGCCCTTAGTGTTGGGTGGGGTTTACTGGGTTATGGGGATAGGGTGGAGGTGTTGACCTTGGGTAGGGCGCTCTTTCCAAGAGCTGGTGCAGACTCGATGGGCCGAATGGCCTCCTTCTGCACTGTAAATTCTATCTATCTATAACACGTTAATAACAGTTAACCATTTACAATGATGGCAGAACCACAAAAGGTACAGTCCTTCAAAAGGTAAGTCTATCAGGTGAGTTCATGGGTTTGGTGGAATGCCACAGTTCTCTGACAGGTTCCTCCACTATGAGGTAGTGTCTTCACCAGCAGCAGGAGACTGCCTCAAAGTCTCGACAGGTGTATTGGAGGCTTCCCCCTCCCCAATTCCCTCAGGAATAGTAACAGAGACCTCTTTTGAACCCCCTGCTTCAGACTTTGCCGAAGGGAAGTTAATGGATCCACCAGTTTAGTAGTTAGAGCTGCAGCCTCTGTGCTCCTTATATTGTCTATGTGTTTTATAATTTGTCTCCCTTTTTAGTCCACCAGGCAAGAGGCAGAATCAGATTGTTCCACAATTTTCCTCGGTATCCACAATGGACCAGATGCAAGGTTTCTTACAACAAGTTTAGGTCACCGTTTTTAAACAATTTATTCCCTTTTGCCGAATCATGGTATTTCTTTTGTGTAACTTGCCTATTTGGTTATATTTTCTTTGCAGATTTAAAAGTTTGCACTGTTCCTTCTGCCAGGTCATTAGAGGCCGTGTGGTAAGGAACCGTTTGGATGTAGTGAATTCCATTCGCCTGCACAAAACACAGAGTTCCTCCCCCGTAAAAGCTGTGCAATTATCATGAAACAATACCTCTGGAAGGCCATGAATGGCAAAACTGCATCTCAGGGTTTTGATAGTGGCCATTTCCTCGACTTCCAGCCCTTTAGAGTGGACACCCACCATTATCAAGAACGTTATACCCAGGAAGGGACCAGTGAAATCAATGTGTAACCTTGTCCAAGGATGACCAGGTCACTTCCACAGATGCAGATGAGCCGCAGGTGACAAGGTTTGCTGTGACTGACAGATGTCACACTGATGGACTAGATTCTCAATATCTTTGCCAATACCAAGCCACCATGCACAGCACCCGGCCAACATTTTCATTTTAGTCTCGCCAGGCTGCACACTGCGCAATTCTTGCAGCAGTGACTCTTGCTGAAGGTGGTGCCACAACCCGGGAATCCCAGAGCAATACCAACAGCGGGATTCTCCATCGGTAGGATCCTCTGCTTCTCCGGCAGCGCACCCACGCCCACGGGTTTCCCGACGGTGTGGGGTGGCCACAATGGGAAACCCCATTGGTTGGCTGTGGGAATGGAGAATCCCGCTGCCGGCGGAGGTGCGCCACGCCAGCAAATGGGGCCTGTGGGATAAAGAATCCCGCCCTCCCGTCTTTACAATTGAGTTAATTTTTCCTCAGTTGGTAGGCCCGAGCTGCTCCCACTTACGGGATGCCAACCAACTAGAACAATTTGTTTGACCTTCGAGAGGATCTTGTCACGTTATGTTCAGTTCCTGATATGAGTTAATGGTACTGACAGAGTATCGAATTTTTTTAAAATCAGGACTATTTCTTGTGGTACTGGTGCCAGACTTTGGAGGGAGTGGAAACTGACTGAGAGCGTCAGCATTGGAAATCTGAGTTCCCAGTTTATTTTGGAAAATGTAGCTATACGCTGCCAATAGCAAGGCCCATTTTTACATCCTGGCTGGAGCAATAGGTGGAATTGTTTATCCAGAGTAACCCCAATAATGGCTTATGGTCAGTTATGATGGTGAAAGTTGGGCACGCACATACTGATGGAATTTTTCAATGCCGGCCTGGCACGATGCCACAGTGGTTAACACTGCTACCTCACAGCGCCAGGGAAACAGGTTCAATTCCGACCTTGGGTGACTGTCTGTGGAGAATTTACCCTGTCTGCATGGGTTTCCTCTGGGTGCTCCAGTTTCATCCCACAGTTCAAAGATGTACAGGTTAGGTGGATTGGTCTTGCTAAATTGCCTCTTAGTGTCCAAAGATGTGCAGGTTAGGTGGGGTTAAGGGGATAGGGAGGGGGGGTTGCACTTTCAGAGGGTCGGAGCAGACTCAATGACCAAATGGCTGCACTGTAGGAGTTTTATCATAGCAATGCCTTCATTTTCAATTTATGCATACTTTTGTTCTGCGTTGGTGAGTGCTCGGGAAGCAAAGGCGATGGGCCTATCAAAGCCATCCTCCATCTTGTGGGATAGAATTTCCCTTGTCCAATCGAGTGAAGCATTGCATGTTAAAATTAACTGTTTGTCTGGGTCGCAATGGAGTAAGAAGCTGCACAATTGTAGGTCCAATTTGACCTGCTAGAAAGCCTGTTTTTGTGGGTATTCCCAGTGCCAGCATTCATAGATTATCATAGAATTTACAGTGCAGAAGGAGGCCATTCGGCCCATCGAGTCTGCACCGGCTCTTGGAAAGAGCACCCTGCTCAAGGTCACACCTCCACCCTATCCCCATAACCCAGTAACCCCACCCAATACTAAGGGCAATTTATCATGGCCAATCCACCTAACCTGCACATCTTTGGACTGTGGGAGGAAACCGGAGCACCCGGAGGAAACCCACGCACACACGGGGAGGATGTGCAGACTCCGCACAGACAGTGACCCAAGCCGGAATCGAACCTGGGACCTGGGACCCTGGAGCTGTGAAGCAATTGTGCTATCCACAATGCTACCGTGCTGCCCAGGGATGTCCTTTTACAAGGAAGTGTAGCGGTGCTAACATTGTTGCCAAATTAGGGATGAATCAGCCGTAGTAATTTCCCATGCCGTAAAACTATTTAAATTCTGCAATGTTTTTCGGCCTAGAGACCTCTTTGATTGCTTCCACCATATCTTCTAAAGGGTGTCAACCTTTGGAGTTCACTTTAAACCCCCACATTCCTGGGCAGATTGTCTGTTTTTCTTCCCTGCTTCTGTCCACAATCTTGCTCCGGAGATCTTTGTTCAGCCTCTTTTGTGCCTGCCACTTAGGGTGCTCACCTAACAACCATTCCACTGTTAAGTTGATTGACCTCTCCTTCCTCAGTGTAGCGAGCTCATGAGTACCATTCTCAGTGCATTCAATGGCTTGAAGTATCCCTATCTCTCTATCCAGGGATACTTTTTTTTCAGCTAATAATTTTCCTTGTACATTATTATTGTTGATGCCACAAATCAGATGGTCACACAGCATGTTGCTTAATGATGAGCTGAATTGATAGTGTTCAACCATTTGGCAAAGTCTGGCTACAAAAGCCAAAATTGTCTCCCCTGGGTTCCTGGTAGCCAAATTAATTTATATTATTGCAGCTTAATGAGTTTCTCTTTCATTGGCATAATTTCTCACTCACTCGATGTTTTTTTTTCTCGACTTCTCCGTTTCATGGAAATACCTGATGCATCCCTACCCCCACGAATTTTGAGACTTGTGATCCTTGTCCAATTTACTCTCATTGCCAATGTGATAGCGCGAGGTATCATTGAGGAGGCTTCTTATATAATAAGGTTTATTGGAAACAACAATGGGGTTGAACTCTATACAGGCAGATCATACAAGTCTTCACGCCTTCATTCCTGCGTTCACACTGCCCAGGTCCCTGCTCCCAGGGTCTTGTGCTTTTCCCCATTGGTCGGGTTTCTGTGCTTCTGCGTGATAGGCCCCATGTGGGTCACATGGCCAGCCATTAAAGTTACCATGCTGCCACAAAAGCTAATATTTTCACTGCCAAACTACAGGTAAGTTATCCTAATGTCCGTTTAACTGCCTTAATGAACACATAATATTTTGTTTTATAAATTTAGAATACCCAATTCATTTTTTCGAATTAAGGGGTAATTTAGCATGGCCAATCCACCTACACTGCACATCTTTGGGGTTGTGGGGGCGAAACCCACGCAAACACGGGGAGAATGTGCAAACGCCACACGGACAGTGACCCAGAGCCGGGATCAAACCTGGGGCCTCGGCGCCGTGAGGCAGCTGTGCTAACCACTGCGCCACCATGCTGCCCTAATGCACACATAATATAAAACTCTCTGAGCTACATTCTCCTACTCATAAATCATGAATTCATGCATATAATGTGAAGATGGACTTTTTCTACTTTCTTACTGGATTTCTCTGAAAATGAATCTGCTTGTATCAAGAAAAACTCATTTTAGATAATCCTTTCAACACAGCTATTTCTTCAAATTGGGTTATGACTTATGACTGGCAGAAAGGGAAGAGCTTTCATATAGATCCAGCTGAAATGTGCCAAACATATTTAACTCACTCAAGTCTTGACCTTTTCTTTGGAAGGTTTGGGATTGAAGGTCATTGTAAATCTCATTAGATAAATGGATGGGGGAGGAATTTTTTGAACTCTGGAATTTCTGCATTTTTTCCCAAGTACAATGCTGAAACAAAGGGAATTTACAAATATATTGCAGGTTCAGATCACATAAATTGTGTCCACTCACTTCCTATTTTAAAATAAATTTAGACTAAAGTTTACCCAAATGAAAAACATTGAAAGTACTTACGATCAACAAGATCCTTTCTTTTCAGACGTGAACTTGACTGTATGATGAAGCTTGCTTCAATGTATTTTCTCAATTTCACAATAGAGTCAGGCTTTTCTCCCACCACCAGCAAGTTCTCTTCCTCCAACTATCACATCAAAATATCCATTCAGCTCTCACCATGTATGTGCACAAAAGGGCCCTTTTCTGTCATACGTGCCTATTAAAGGTATTTTTTTCCATCTCTTGCTGACTTCACACCTAAAGTGGGTACCATCCTGATTTCTGTACCTCCTCTAACTCCTCCCTCAACTGCACCAAATGGTGTCTCTCTTTTGTCGCTTTCCTCACTCCTTCAAGAAGTCTCTCTTACTCACCCTTCTGTTGCATTTCAGCATCACCTCCCTGACTTCCATTCTTCCCTTTTTTGCATACCCTTGGTCAATGATAAGGATTGATAAGTTGTCTCTTCATTCGTGGTCTCCTGTGCATTGCTTGCACTCTTTTTCTCCTTGTCTTGACATTTCCTCCTTAATATAACCTTTACAGTTACAATTTTCCCTTTAAATGTTATTCCATAATTTTTCTATCCTTATCCCTTTTCTCTTATTTCTTTTGCAAGCTTTATTTTTATCTCTTCTGTATCCTCAAATGTATTTGTTTCCACAGAACTCTCTTTTTCCTCCTCTCTCCAATTTTACTGTGACTATGGACGAAAAATGGAGCAAAAGAAGGATTTTTAAAAAGTGATAGTGATCTTGAAGGAGTAGGTAACTTAAAAGAAATGCTTGGCCTCAATTTTACGCTCCACCTGTCATAATATCCACTCATGTATATAATGAGATGCAGATCGGCAGTGATTGACATATAGGATGACCAGTAAGCATACAACACAGCACAGCCAATCACCAGCAGGACACTACCACTAAAAAGCCAGAGGGCACTAGGTTTCCCACTCTCTCAGGACCCATCTACTGAGACAGTCAGAGTCCACGAGCTAGCAAGCACAAACACCATGCGGTAGTTAGCAAGCCTGGTCAGGCTACTAAAAGGTCTCCAGTCAGTTCAGTATAGTGTCGACCAACAGCTGAATATGTACAGCAGTTCATCTAGTTGAATAAAACAGAGTTGGATCTGCTCCTGTATTAGACGTCTGTTTCTAACTTCCCTGCATCAAGTGCAGTCCACATCGAACCAACCTGCCTAACACATCATGGTACCAGAGTGATATTGATCTTGACGGACCTACCTCGAGTGAATCAGCATCGACCAGCAAGCAGCCATCCAGCGAAATGGAAAACATCCAGCTTCCTCCGCAACTCCGCATCTCCGGCAACCTCTGCGCCAACTGGAAAATCTTCAAGCAAAAGTTCCTCTTGTACATCGAGGCCTCCGACCTCGAGGAAGCACGGATGCCAGGAAGATCGCGCTATTTCTCTCCACTGCGGGGGACCATGCCATCCATATCTACATACGCTTACGTTCACCGATGGCGAAGACAAAACAAAATTCAAAACGGTCCTGCTGCAGTTCGACAGCCACTGCGACATTGAGGTGAATGAGAGCTTTGAACGGTACATCTTCCAGCAGAGGCTTCAGGGTAAGGATGACCTTTTCAGTCCTTCCTGACCCATTCCCGCATCCTAGCACAGTCATGTAACTATGACTCGACGGCTGATTCCATGATCCGGGATCAGATCGTTTTTGGGGTCCACTCCGACTCCCTGCGGCAGCAGCTCCTTAAAATCAAACAGTTGACCCTCTCTGTCGCTATCGAGATGTGCGTTGTCCATGAGCATGCCAAGAATCATTACTCCCACATCAGGGCGGTAGAAACTGCAAAGCTGGCCTCCCACGAGGCAGAAAGGGTGCAGGCCATTGCACAGATTGCACAGAGTGGCCATTTCGCGCAGTTTTCCCGGATCCCTGCGCTTGCGCGCCATGACCAAGTGGCCGATGAGACCGAAAACCCGAATGCGCAGGTGCGTACGCCGGCCGACCTCACTGCGCATGCACGATGGCGCACGGATCGCGCTGACGTCAGCGTCATGACGTGTCCGAATTGTGGCTCCGCCCACTTAAAGCGTCAATGTCCGGCAAGAGGACGCCGATGTCTCCAGTGTGGCAAGCCTGGCCACTACGCAGCCCTCTGCAGATCCGCTCCACCGCTCAGCAGCCAGCGATCCCAGCTGCGGCACAGAAGTATCCGCTCAATACAACAAGGCATGCCAGATTCTGATCCCGACAGCCCGACGTACTCTGATGCTGACTGCCTCAAGTCTCCATATCGGGTGGGCATCATAACCACACATGAGCTGGCCTCCACCACACCTGCGCAACGCCTCTCGATCCTGAGTGTGGATCCCGACGACGAGTGGTGTGCTGTCCTCACCGTTAACAAGGCTCGCATCTGATTTAAACTGGACACCGGCGCGTCTGCGAACCTCATCTCACAATCCGACCTTGACACCATCCGGGCCCGACCAAGCATTCTTCCACCGGCCTGCCAGCTCCTTGACTACAATGGCAATGCCATAGCTGCCAGTGGCTCGTGTCAACTAGGGGTATCCAACAAGGCGATCAAGGCAACGTTACGATTTGAAATCGTCACGCCTGACAGGGCGTCCCTGCTCGGTGCTCGCGCCTGCAAGCTCCTGAACCTGGTTCAGCGAGTCCACACCATGTCATCGTCACCAGCGACAGCCTCGCCCGATGGAAATTTGCAAGCCGACATAGACGACATTATCATGCAGTACCACAGTGTATTCGATGGAATGGGCACGCTCCCGTACCGATACAAAATACTGCTCAAGCCGAACGCCACCCCTGTAATCCATGCACCAGGCCGGCGCCCCTCAAGGATCATCTGGAAAAGCAACTACAGGACCTCCAAGACCACGGCATCATCTCGAAAGTCACGGAGCCAACAAACTGGGTCAGCTCCATGGTCTGCATAAAGAAGGCATCAGGGGAGCTCTGCATTTGCATTGATCCCAAGGATCTAAACCGCAACATCATGCGGGAGCACTACCCGATCCCGAAGCATGAAGAGTTAACCAGTGAGATGGCTCATGCCAAATTCTTCACTAAGCTGGACGGCTCCCAGGGTTTTTGGCAAATACAGCTGGACGCGTCCAGTCGCAAGCTGTGCACATTCAACACCCCGTTCGGCCGCTACCGTTACAACCGCATGCCTTTCGGTATCATATCTGCCTCCGAAGTGTTTCATCACATCATGGAGCAGATGATGGAGGGCATCGAGGGGGTACGAGTTTACGTGGACGACGTGATCATCTGGTCCACAACGGCACAGGAACCCATCGCTCACCTCAAGCAGGTCTTCCAGCGAATTCATGAACCTGGTTTCCAGCTCAACAGAGCCAAGTACTCATTTGGTCAATCTGATATAAAGTTTCTAGGCGACCATATCGCGTGGCAGGGTGTGTGGCCAGACGCCGACAAGGTCTTGGCGATCAACGCCATGAAGACCCCGGAGGACAAGAAGGCGGTCCTCCGCTTCATCGGGATGGTCAACTTTCTCGGGAAATTCATTCCCAATATGGCATCCCACACCACGGCCCTCCGCCATCTCGTCAAGAAGTCAACGGAATTCCAGTGGCTGCCCACACATGAAGCAAAATGGCGTGAGCTGAAGGCAAAGCTCACCACAGCCCCAGTTCTAGCGTTCTTCGACCCAACCAAGGAAACCAAGATATAAACTGATGCAAGCCAGGACGGCATTGGGGCGGTGCTCCTCCAGCGAGATGACTCTTCGTCCTGGGCTCCAGTGGCATATGCTTCCAGGGCCATGACGCCCACTGAGCAACGGTATGCCCAAATCAAAAAGGAGTGTTTGGGTCTCCTGACAGGAATAGTCAAGTTTCATGATTACGTTTACGGCCTGCCGAAATTCACGGTGGGAAAAGATCACAGGCCTCTCGTCCACATAATCCAGAAGGATTTAAATGACATGACACCTCGGTTACAGCGAATTCTTCCTCGACTCTGCCGCTATGACTTCGAACTTGTCTGCACTCCAGGCAAAGAGCTGATCATTGCAGATGCCCTATCCCGGTCCATCACCACACCTTGTGAACAAGGTGACTTTATCTGCCACATAGAAGCGTAAGTGCAATTGTGTGCCACCAACCTTCCAGCCTCTGTCGAACGGATGGTCCAAATTCGTGAGGAAACGGCCAAGGATCCTTTACTGCAGCGGGTGATGCAGCACCTTACCTATGGCTGGCCGAAGGGACAATGTCCCCAATTCTTTAATGTTAAAGACGAGCTGACGGTTGTGGAGGGAATCCTTCTGAAACTCGACAGGATCGTTATTCCTCAAAGCATGCAGGTTATGGTGCTGGGTCAACTCCATGAGGGTCACCTTGGATTCGAGAAATGCCGACGCAGAGCTTGGGAGGCGGTTTACTGGCCTGGCATTAACCAGGATATTGACAACACGGTTTCAACACAGAGGTTTCAAACGGCTCAACCCAAGGAAACACTGCAACAGCACGAGATCGTGACCTCTCTGTGGTCCAAAGTAGGTGTAGACCTTTTTCACGCCAAGAGGCGTGACTACGTACTCCTGGTCGACAACTTCTCCAGTTACCCAGAAGTGGTGAAACTGTCCGATCTCACGTCGAAGGAGGTCATCAAAGCCTGCAAAGAAACGTTCGCCAGGCACGGGATACCGCTCACGGTAATGAGCGGCAATGGTCCATGCTTTTACAGCCAAGAATGGTCTGATATTGCACAGTCCTGCAACTTCCATCACGTTACATCCAGTCCCCACTACCCGCAATCAAACGGGAAGGCCGAGAAAGGGGTCCATATTGTCAAGCGGTTGCTGTGCAAAGCTGCAGACTCAGGCTCCAACTTTAACCTGGCAATGCTGGCATACAGGGCAACCCCACTGTCCACTGGGTTGCCTCCAGTGCAGATGCTCATGAATCGCACTCTGAGGATCACAGTTCCAGCCATCCATGTTCCAGACCTTGACCATCTCACGGTACTACAAAAAGTGCAGCAGTCCCGGGCCCAACAGAAGGCCACATATGATGCTCATGCCACGGATTTACCTGTGCTGGCTCCAGCCGATCATGTTCGCGTCCAATTGCCTGAGGGCGTTTGGTTAGCCACAGCTGTTGTTGTCAAACAAGTTTCCCCGAGATCTTTCATGGTTAGCATGGCTGATGACTCCCTGCTACAGCGTAACAGACGGGCATTGCGAAGAGTTCCACGCCCACCACCTGACCGCAGTGCTCCACCGGCTATCATGCTTCCTCCGGACGTACCCTGCCACGAGGCCACCGATCTGCCAGCGATCCTGCCGGCCCACGCGACAACTGCAATGGCAGCGATCCCACCTCTCTATGTGCAGGCGGCCCCTGATCCACCTCTGCGGCGATCAACAAGAATTCGTCGCCCGCCACAAAGACTGAATCTGTAGACTTAACTTTTGTCAATTTTGTGACTGAATCCATCGACTTAACTCTTGTAAATATTGCTTAGTTTGCCATGTACCTGCAATATCGACACCTTCCCATGTATATACGTTTGTTCAATCACCATTTGTATATAGTCAGGCATATATTTATTTAACTAAAAAAAAAGGGAGATGTCATAATATCCACTCATGTATATAATGAGATGCAGACAGGTAGTGACTGACACATAGGATGACCAGTAAGCATACAAAACAGCACAGCCAGTCACCAGACAGGATACTACCACTATAAAGCCAGAGGGCACTAGGTTTCCTACTCTCTCGGGATCCAGCTACTGAGACAGTCAGAGTCCACGAGCTAGCAAGCACAAACACCATGTGGTAGCTACTAAGTCTGGTCAGCCTACTACAAGGTCACTAGTCAGATCAGTATAGTGTCGACCCAGAGCTGAATATGTACAGCAGTTCTATCGTTGAATAAAACAGTGTGGGATCTGCTCCAGTGTTAGACGTCTGTTTCTACCTTCCCTGCATCGAGTGCCGTCCACATCGAACCAACCTGCCTAACACATCACCCCCCAGAGAGTTTTGAGATGGGGGGGCGAAATTTCATGCATGGGATTACCTTCAGAACCCTGCATGTCCTGACCTCGGGTGGGGGCAGGGGCTTGGTGCGAGGTCTGCCTTTCCCCAATGAAGGCCTTTAAGTGGCTTTGCAGCATGGTCTGCAACAAGCTGCTCTCCGGCAGAGTGTAGGAGTGAAATTCGATTGGGCGATGAGTGGGTTGATGGTAAAAGGGGACATGGAAGCTCTTGGTCTCTGAATGTCTACTCATCTTTCCAGTTTCTTGTTGAAGAGGAGGAAATGTGTATAACAGAGACTAATGACATATGTACAATTGTTACATTGATGAAATGTTGGAAATCACCTGAACCTTGCAGCTACAAGAGAATTTCTGGCATCACATGTGAGCATTTGGTGCTGTGCTGGACCCCCCATCATCTTCCTTCTCTTCCTCCTCCACCTTCTCATCTTGTTGCTGCTTGCTGGTGCTCTCATCTCTATTGCTTTCCTCTCTACTCACCATCTGTAGTTCACTCTCCAGCAGATTGCTGTTGCTGCGGATGGACATCTTGGGCGGGATCCTCCGCAATCGGCGCAATGCCCGCCGACCGGCGCCAAAAACGACGCAGATCATTCCGGCATCGCGCCGCCCCAAAGGTGCGGAATTCTCTGCATCTTGAGTGGCCGAGCCCTCACCTTGAGGGGCTAGGCCCACGCCGGACTGATTTCTGCCCCGCCAGCTGGCGGGAAAGGCCTTTGGTGCCCCGCCAGCTGGCGCGGAAATGACTTTGCCGTGCGGCGCATGCGTGGGAGCGTCAGCTGCTGCTCACGGCATCCCCGTGCATGCGCAGTGGAGGGGGTCTCTCTGCCTCCGCCATAGTGCGGACCATGGCGAAGGCGGAAGGAAAAGAGTGCCCCCAAGGCACAGGCCCGCCCGCGGATCGGTGGGCCCCGATCGTGGGCCAGACCACCGTGGGGGCACCCCCCGGGGCCAGATCGCCCCGCGCCCCCCCCCAGGACCCCGGAGCCCGCCCGCGCCACCTTGTCCCGCAGTTCAAAAGGTGGTTTTATTCTCGCCGGCGGGACAGGCATTCCAGCAGCGGGACTTCGGCCCATCGCAGGCCGGTGAATCGCCGGGGGGGGGGGGCCGCCAACCGGCGCGGCACAATTCCCACCCCCGCAGAATATCCGGTGCCGGAGAATTCGGCAACCGGCGTGAATCCCGCCCCCGCCGATTCTCTGACCCGGCGGAGGGGGTAGGAGAATCCCGCCCCTCATTCTTTGGCTGAGGTTCAGTCTAAGGCAGCCAAGACGTCATTATTCTGATTTGAGTCTCAGTCCTTCTAACGTGCAAAATTTGACACAGCAAATAGATTTCATAGATTTCATAGAATTTACAGTGCAGAAGGAGGCCATTCGGCCCACCGAGTCTGCACCGGCTCTTGGAAAGAGCACCCTACCCAAGGTCCACACCTCCACCCTATCCCCATAACCCAGTAATCCCACCCAACACTAAGGGCAATTTTGATCACTAAGGGCAATTTATCATGGCCAATCCATCTAACCTGCACATCTTTGGACTGTGGGAGGAAACCGGAGCACCCGGAGGAAACCCACGCACACACGGGGAGGATGTGCAGACTCCGCACAGACAGTGACCCAAGCCGGAATCGAACCTGGGACCCTGGAGCTGTGAAGCAATTGTACTATCCACAATGCTACCGTGCTCCCCGCAGAATAAGCCGGTGCCGGAGAATTCGGCAACCGGCGAGGGCGGGATTCACGCCAGCCCCCGCCAATTCTCTGACCCGGCGGAGGGGGTAGGAGAATCCCGCCCCTCATTCTTTGGCTGAGGTTCAGTCTAAGGCAGCCAAGGTGTCATTATTCTGATTTGAGTCTCAGTCCTTCTAACGTGCAAAATTTGACACAGCAAATAAAGAGAGACTGTTTCCAATGGCTGAAGGGTTGATAACACAGTGCATAAATTGATGGTGATTGGCAAAAGAACCAGCGACAATATGAGGATAAATTTCATTACAACAACAAACGGTTAGGATGTTCTGTCTGATAGTATTGCAAAAACAGATTCAATAATAGCCTTTAAAAAGGATATGTAAGAAAGCAAATGTGAGCATTGCATATTTATTTAATAAATTTAGAGTACCCAATTTATTTTTTCCAATTAAGGGGCAATTTAGCGTGGCCAATCCCCCTACCCTGCACATCTGTTGGGTTGTGAGGGCGAAATCCGCACAAACACGGTGAGAATGTGCAAACTCCACACGAACAGTGACCCAGAGCAGGGATCGAACCTGGGACCTCGGTGCCGTGAGGCAGCAGTGCTAACCACTGCACCACCATGCTCCCCTATTGCATATTTATTACTGTTTTCTGGCTGACTTTTAATGAGTCCCATGACTTGCCAATTTGTTCTTGCCTCGTCTTCAATGAAAAGTTGAAAAAAATCTTCAGAATGAAGCTTATGGAACTTGTGAATGTCCTGTTAAATTTGAATATAAGTTGAAATATTGCTGGAATTAAGTGACTGACATAACTAAATTGCAAACCATTTCTCTGTCACAGAGTTAAACCCAGGTGCAAATGCAATGTTTACTTTCTTAACTTCTCACCAGTACTTAAGCCTATGTGCTGCTTCAGGCTAGGATTCTTACACACTCCCAAGAGTTTAAAGGGTACACAACGCTGCCTAGGGGATGGAAGAGGGAGTAAAAGAGAACCACTTTTATTGGTAAATTTATGACATAAATGTCACTACATGTGGTGAAGTAAATAGATATAAACCACTTTACAGGTTTATAATGAGATTTTCTTTATGCATGGCAAATTTTATATGGAAGTATTCAATAATGATTTTTTTTTACTACCTTTTACTTTATCAGCATTTGGTTGATTGACAAAGTTCAACAAAGTGAAAAAAGCTGCAAACTGAATGTCACTTACAATAAACAGTCAGCTCAACTTGAATTTGTTGTATTTTGACACTGATTCAAATATATATATATATCTAGAAACATCACAATTAATACGCTGTATGTCTTACTCTCAGTTATGAACATGGTTTGAAACTATTGCAGTCCTCAGCTTTCTTATTGAATAAAATAATCCAAATGCTTTTGGAACTAGAACAGCTCAGAAGGAAATTAAATATATTATGATAAACTGTTGGTTTTCACTGGAATGAAGGCAATCTACACAATCTTTAAATAATTCAGTTTAATTTTCATGATAAGTAGGTTGTAATTTTCTCATGACTGGAATGTTATTTCACTCAGTTATACGGGAAATTAATAAATGTATTGTTTATAAAACTGGTAAACGTGGTTCATGAACAGGGACAAAGGGGTTGCAGATGAGCTGGCCTTGTAGAGAACAGACACAGACATGATGGGCCAAATGGCCTCCTTCTGTGCTGCAAACGTTCTATGATTCTATGAAAAGCAGGTTCCACTGTTCAACAGGAAGTGTGCGCACCTGTCCTTTCCTTACCCCAGGTCTGATACACCAGGCATATCTGGATATGTTGAATGTTTCATGACAGAATAAAAGTGTAACACAAGTAAACTGAGAGGGTTTAGTAAACTGCAACTGAAGTAATTTCGCATTCATCTTTCAGCCTTCAAGTTGGATTTTCGAATTCACTGCGGTTCTCGTCACCCTGGGTAAAAAGATAGAAAGAAGCCATCCAATGAACCCCATGGCTGTCACACATCAAATTAATGTTGGAAGGCATGCCAATAGCTTTAAGGTGAGACTTCCACCCCTGTCTGGGTAGGAGGTCCAGTCTTAAAGAGATACTGGCCAATCATATGGCCGGCAGCTCTGTAGTCCCCGCATTGCTACCTGGAGTAGTAGTTACTTCTAGGACTACAAAGAGCCCCATCACCTTCAGAAGCACAGATAGCACCAGGATTGGATGTCTTGCCAAGGCCTACTAAGCTGTTCCAGCAAGGAGTTTAAAAGCATGGGGGCTGATTCAATAGGTCTGTGGAGGTTTAATGAGGGGAATGGCCTTGGAGATGAGGATGGAGGGTGCCTTTCATGGGCATAGGGGCCCCAGAAAGGACATCTCCTTCACTCTTGACCAACACTAACTCATGCACATAAAGCTGCCAAGATTCCTGCATTGCATGGGCTAACCTCACAGCATGCAAAATAACAGCAACGGCAAGATGAGATCATTAAGTGCCTGTTGATTGGTCACTTAAGAACCTTACTAGCTATAGGATTTTACATACCTTCCCACACACCCAAGGCCAATTAGGAGTGGGCAATAAATGCCCACATCTCAGGAATAATGAAAAAAACGTATTTGGAAAAACCTCTAAATTCTGAATGAATTAGACGCCATGGGTGGAATTTTCCGTTCCTGAAACTAAGTGTTGACGCCGGGGCAGGATTTGTGGACTTCCACGACAGCAAAACTGGCGCCGCACCTGGACCGATTCAGCGACTGTTGAGGGACTAGCACCAGCACCACGTGAAACACAATCGATTCCAATGGAAAACGGTGCAGGATTCGCCGGATCCATGATTAACACTCGGGAGCCTGACAAGCCGCAGCTGCATATACACATTACGATCCCAACACACACTCATCCCAGCCAACAAGGTGGCACTGGTTGCACCGGAGCATGTCCATCCGCTGATGGGTCGGTTAGGGCCAGAAGACACTTAGGGGGGTGGCCTGGGGGTTACCCATATGACCTGTGGCTCTAAGTTCCCAGTGGGCAGTCAGCAGCATGACAGCCTTGCAGGCCACGGCAATGGTGCTCCTTGCCAGTCCACTCTGAGCCCACAGCCCAGCTCCTGGCCACCCGGCCAGCAGCAAGACTGTCAGCACCAATGCCGATGTTGGATACTTTCCCTACCCCCTCTCTCTCCCTCAGCAGCCACGACACATGTTTCACGATTTTTAAAAGCACAAGTGAACATCGCCATTGGAAATTCACCAGAGTGGAGGTGGAGAACCGCAGAGGATACCGTGTCAGGCCCAATAATGATATTCCATCGACGTTTACTGTATGTGTGTTCTGGTGCGCATTGACGCCTCTGTCGAGGCATCAGAGAATTGCGATTTGGCATGAAACCGGTGCCCGCTACGATTTCAGCATCAAAACCCATTCGCCGTCAGCGTGAGCGAAGGAGGATCCTGCTCCACAGTTTTCAAATTATTTTTGAGTGCCAAAGAGGTTGGTTGGCAATAATGAAGAATATTAATGGCATTAAAAATGTATTTACATTCTAATGGACAAGGCCTAACGTTCACATGTGAGTTTAGTGGGTATCTCTCAGAATACTGCAACTTCATACCAATTCATTTGTTTTGACGGTGATCCCCTTGCTGAAATGAGAAAGCTTTTGGAGGATCAGGGCAAGTCTAACCATAGCTTTCTGATTTCTGCATTTAACCACGCTAGAAGTTGCTGACTGATTTACTTCTGAGAAATGGTTTGAGTCCTGGAAATCTCAGTTTCCACCCCATTGTCCAATCCAATGTAAGCATTTTTCATTTTAATGCCTCGATAAATCTTTCTAATTGTTTTTACACACTATTGTCAAAGTAAATATCATTTGTGCTGCTCAAGTAAGTTGATTTTAATTGAAAATCGGTATGAGATGTAAATGGCATTTTCAGTGGAATGTTCAGAACTCCAGTGACCCAAGCACCTTTATTTGAATATCCATTATTATTACTTATTACACTCCAATGGAAAAGCAGTGAAGTCTTTCAATCATTTAATCAATTCTCTGTCAAATACATTATTGTAGCCTAAAGCACAGACTGGCATGAGTTCAAATATTTTAAGTCACCCCCGATCCTTTGGATGGAAACAAACCGGAGTGACATTTGCATTCTTGCTTTGAGCTAATATTTGAAGCCCCTGATTTTGGTTTCACTGAGGTCTGGGAAATGCTTTTCTTCCTGCCATGTAATTTTTAGGAACATCTTGCTACTTGACATCATTATAAGTACCTTATTCATGACATCCATTTTAGAGGAACTCCATAGTTTTAAAGCACTAATTAGTCCCACTTGCTAATCCAGAAATGTCTCAAATCATTTAGCAGCCAATTTAGCTGCAAGTCCTTTTTCTTATCAGCATAATCCTTGGGGCAGTATACCTTATTGGTTATTCTTTCTCATTTACAGTAGTTTATCCAGGTCAAAGCTGTTATTGAATAAATGTTACACTTGACAGTATTTACCCCCACTAGAAAAATAGTATCAATAAGATTTAATTGTGAATGGAATAAATTACATTCAGGCTCAAGACTGGAGGCGGTCACAACTTAAGGTTGTTCAACTTCCCAATCCACAGCTGAACTCAGAAAACCCAAGGAATAGTTCCTGACTTCAGAAAAAATATTTTAAAACACCACTCAGTAACAGCTGACCAGGTAGCAGGGAATAAATAACTAAGAGCATTGCCATCACATACTCAACTGCAGGATTCTGCATACCAATGCAGGAGTCACTTTCCCAAACCAAACTTATCGATGTGCACGCAACAGTGCACATCATCACAGTTACCCTTTGACCAACTCATCTCCTCTGGCTCCCAGTCCTGAGCACCATTACTCCCTACACCTCACCCCCTAAATAAATAATTAATTCTCAACAGAATTGCTTTCCCCTTTCAGTTGAAACCTGCAGTACCATGGATTTCTGATGCAACAGCAATTGGTAAGAGTTCAAAAATGTATTACATAACTGTTCGAACTTGCCCGGATCCTATTGGCTGGGGACAATTGGTTACCCCATGTTTATTTTGAGTCCAATCAAATCAATATACGAAAGGAAACAAACCGAGGGACAAATTAAAAGGGGCCGCGTCTGGTAGGGGCACTGCCCAAACACAACAAAGAACAATGGAAACTTGACAACATCAAATCATAATGTGAAAAGTGGGGCCGATAAAGTCATCCAACCCCTGCCGTACCCACCGGGCACCAAAGTGGTGACCCATGTTTCTTAGGGAATATGAGCCCCCCCAATGGGGTGGGGGGTGGGGGGGGGGCAATCACTAGTAGTCGCTGCTATATAAATAGAGCTGGCCAGTATGGTACCGGCTAGAGAAAGATCAGTAGTGATCTACTGCTACTGTGTACATATTGTTGTAAATTAAGTTACTTTCTGTTTGACTTGACAAATTTGTGATGGATTCTCGCTAGCCCTCACAAAACTGAGATGAGGATTAAAATTGGACAACTGGCTATGCTGCTGAAGCCATCTCCTCGGACTTCTTGTTGGACATAGGTTGGAAGTTCTTTTTTCTTGTTGCACCATGCCTCTTTATGGACATTTGGATGTATTTGATGCTGCGCTTGTAAGGTTTTCGGGCAATTCGGCCTTTTTGGACTGCCCAAGGATAAAACCCAGAGACTGTAAACTGACTTTTCAGCCAAGAGAACGTAACCAGATTTCCCAGCAGGCTTGATCCGCTGAGCTGAGTAGGGGCATAGGTATTTACAAACCCCCCCCTAGGAGCTACAAGGAAGAAGGAGCCAGACAACGAGATAAGATTAAACACAGAGACAAAGGGGCATGGTAATGCTGTAAGGGGCCTGCCTGCAAGCAGGACAATGGGATGGTCATAGCCCCATGCAGATGTAAATGACCTGGCCTCCACCAGAGCAGAATCCAATCAACACCCCATCAACATAGCAGCGATCTCCAGAGCAGATGGAAGACTTTAAAAATCATCACAGGGGAGCTCAACCTCGTTATCTCAAAAAGCAGACTGGAGGCGGACCTAGGGGAGGTACTCCTATCTTGACAGGTCTGACAGGCTCAAAGGGGCAGGACCAGCGGGAACTTTAAACCTTATGGATTCAATGCAAAAGGGGCTGGCCGAACACAGGAAAAAGCCTGGTAAAACGGATATAAAAGGGGCTGTGTTTCGATTGAGGGTCTCTTGGCTCGACCTCTCCACCTTTGACTTGACCTCTGCAGCCTGTGACCGTAAGTACCCTGCAGCAGCTTGCGAAACTCCCTTGACTTTGATAGTGGTTGAGGCTCTGGGGAAGGGGACTTGATTTGTGTTCTGTGTCATTGCTAAAACTGTGTAACAATAAGATTTTTCGTTGTGTCTGTTATAGTACTTTCTGAATAGACTTAGTTTGTGTTAGAGTTTAAGATTTTATTATAATTTCTTCTGTTTGATGATTTTGGACCTGGGTTTTGCAATAAACCTTGATTTGCTGATAATTGGAGTCGTTTAAATTCTTCAATCTCTCACCAGCGATCTCTGACCAAGTCATTGTTAAAATATTCCTCACCTTAATTCCGGGTTCAAGAATCTAGGGTCATCTTGAGCGATTCACTCAGGACAGGCTGCTGGTTAGGTAATAAACAGCAGTGTCCTATTCTCTCTCTTGGGAAAGCTACTCCAGCGAAGTAGGAACCGGGTGGGTGTTGCACCACCGGCAAGAGAGAGAATCACCTGGGCATTGGTAGGGGTCTGGAGATCTGTGTGATATAAGCCTCAGGCTTCCGGTTAGGGATAAACGGCAGGCTTGATTCAGTGCTCTCTTCCGTGGAGGTGTCCCAGTGCGGCATCCCCTGGCCTCTGAAGTTTCAGTGCCAGCTGGAGAGAGACACACACAGATACTCAAACCCCAGATATCGGCCCAGTAGTGGAGTAGCAGAGATGGCACCCTCTACAATCTGCGCTGGAAAGTTGGAACCAGTATGCACAAAGAATGCATTACTACTTCAGGGCAAATAACATCATTAAAAACGAATACCAGGTGGTCATTTTGCTAATGGCTAGTGGTGCACATATGTTTGGGGTGATAAGAAGCCTTACGTATCCAGCCGCATCTGACAGTAAAATGTTTGATGTGCTCAAGACTTTGGTGGGGCAACATTTTAACCCAGCCCTGTCCATGACAGTCCAATGTTACTGGTTTAACACTGCAGAGAGGACCCCTGCGGAATCATTTGCCAAGTTCTTATCTAGACTATGCAGGTTTGCAGAGTACTGCGAATATGGTGATGCTATGTCAGAGATGGTATGAGACAGTATGGTTTGCAGCCACCAAGAGGAAACTGTTAGCCGAGCTGACATTGACTTCTCAACAGGCCATCTAGATAGCGTTGTCCCAAGAAAGCGCAGAAGGGGGAGTGAAGGAGCTACAGGGAATGGAGGTGCATGCCTTGGGGCATGCCACCTTCCATCCAAAAGTGTCTCCCCGTACCCCCGCCGCACCTTGGATGGACCGCCATTACAATCAACGCCGGCAGCCGACAGACATACCTTCCTGAAGAAAACCTTCTCCAGAATCAATGGATGAGTAGCTGTGTCGGTGTAGGTCTTCTGGGTGTTGACCTAGGCACGGACGCCGGTCCTGGTCATGTCAGAGGGGCATGTCGCTCCGGTAGGAGTTGAGGCCTGCCCAGGCTCATATTTTACATTTGGCTGAACCCAAGGGTGATGCTCCTGAGGGTAAGGGGACGGAGGACAACTGCCTGCAGCTGTATTATGTGATAAACCCCCGAGTGGCCCCCATTAAGCTGACGTTACTGGTAACTGGTCAACCGCTTGAGATAGAGTTGGGCACCGGCGCAGCCGGTGGTTGGACATAAGACATTTGACCGCATCAAGCAGGGTATACAGACCCTTGTGTTGACTGATACACAGGCCAGGTTGAATACCTATATCGGAGATCCATTGGACATTACTGGGACTACGATGACCCCTGTTGCTCAGTAACTCCAGGAGGGGCTTCCCACTTATCATGGTGCACAACCATGGGCCCAGCCTGTTGGGTTGGGACTGGTTGCGCCATTTGCAGCTGCGATGGCAACACATTCTTCAAATGGGTTATGGTAGTTTGACTGAGATACAAGGAAGATGCCCACAAATATTCCAGCCCGGTTTGGGGAAGATAAAAGGGACCGTAGCCCATATTCAGGATGACCCGGAAGCCATGCCATGTGATTTCCGGGTGCGCCCGGTACCTTATGCCTTGCTCGAGAAAGTGGAAGCAGAGCTCACTCATTTGTAGTCCCTGGGTATTTTCAGGCCAATCCATTTCGTCGACATTGGCCACGCAGGTCGTACCGGTAATGAAGCTTCCTGGCTCGACCGATACCCTGCCCCACATGGAGGATCTCTACGCAAAGCTCGCAGGCGGGCACCCATTCACCAAATTGGATATGAGTTATGCCTATCTCTAGCTGGAGCTGGATCCTGCCTCCCGACCATATGTTACTATCAATATGCACAGGGGCCTTTATGAGTACACATGATTGCCTTTTGGAATGTCCTCTGCCTGTGCTATTTTTCAACAGGTCATGGAGAGCATCTTGCAAGGGTTGCCATGTATCGCTGTTTGTTCAGACAACGTCTTGATTACGAGAGTTTCAGAACGAGGGTATAAAATAATTTGGCGGCTGTGCTTAAACGTTTCTCGGAGGTTGGAATCCATTTATGTAGCTCAAAGTGCATCTTTCTGGTGAAGGAAGTGATCTATCTTGGTTATCAGGCTGTTTTGTAGCTCTGTCTCTGTAAAATTATGCCTCACAATATTGGAGTTCCAATTCTGAGCTGTCAGATATGGCCTGAGTGAATTTTAGAGTGATTGAACAAATCTCATTTCTATTGCTATCATAAAGATTTATGAAATCATGTTGTTTCAATAAAGATCATCAAGTTATCCATTATATATATTTTGGCTTTGATTAAGTGGCAGCCATCTCGCATCTCAATCAGAAAGTCTGAAATCAAGCTCCACTCCCAGAGTTTTGAGCATGTAATCAAGGCTGACATTTCAATGTGGAGTGCTGCAGGATTGTCTATTGGGTGATATGATGAACTGAGGCATCAGCCACATGCTCAATTGGATGTAAAAGAATCACAGTAAATTGGCCTGAATTCTACAGGTCCCTGAGGTAAGAGAGGGTCAGTAAAATAGCCACGAACCACACAATGTCTCCCTGACATAATCCCAACACGAGGATATTTTCCCAGAATCAGATAGGATGTGGATTCACAAAGGCAGGCACCCAACTTGTATAATTAAAGGCCCAATTAGTAGTCATTTTACCAGGCTAATGAAAATTTGCTCAATGGAGGCAGCCTCCCCGTGGCAACCAGGGAGCGATTGGAGCCGGAGGCACAATGGTCCAAAAAGGAGGGCCAAGGGCCGTAAGTAGCACGGAGTCAAGCCTGACAGCGCACTTCTTTAACATAATTCTTAAGTTGGGAATTTACTAGGGAGGAAATTTAACACAGTGAAAGGAGGAGAGCTGTCATGGCCTTTTACGAAACAAACTACAATCAGAGAGAGGAAGTGAGAGACACTGGGCGCGATTCTCCGTTCCCGCGACTAAGTGCCCACGCCGTCGTGAACGCCGTTGAGGTTCACGATGGCCCGAAACGGCCCAGATCTCAACCGATTCAGGGCCCGAAAAAGGGCTAGGATCGGGGCCGCGAGAAACTCCGGGGGCGTGTCGTGAAAGCAGCGTCGTCAGCGCGTGGCGGGCATTGGCGCCGCGTAAAAGCGGCGCCGCGTCATCCGCCGCGTAACTGCCGTCACCTGCGCATGCGCAGTTGCCGTCCTCCCCGAGGCCGCCCCGCAAGAAGATGTTGGATGGATCTTGCGGGGCGCGGAGAAAAGGAGGTCCTCCTTCAGAGAGGCTGGCCCGCCGATCGGTGAGCACCGATCGCAGGCCAGACCCCTTTTGAGTCCTACCCCGGTGAAATAACCCCCCTCGTCCCTCCACAGGCCGCCCCCCCCCCAGTGTTCCCGCGCTGTTCCCGCCGGCAGCGACCAGGCGTGGATGGCGCCGGCGGGAAGCCTTCGTTTTGGGCAGTCCGCACGGCCCATCCGGGCCGGAGAATAGTGGGTGTAATGGAGAATCGCCATTTTGGGTGTCCCGGGCGATTCTCCAGCCTGCGCCGCGCAGAGCTCGACGGGGCCGTTCTCGACGCTTGGGTGAATCACGGGAGGGCATTGGACCGGCGTCGCAGGAAAAAATGGCGCACCAGGCAATTCTCCCAACCGGCGCGGGAGCGCAGAATCGCGCCCATTGAGTTCTAAGAGCCTCATTTAGGTGAGCAGGTAAATGATTGGTTGGTGAGATTTACAGCAAATGGGGTCAGAGTAGAGAAAAGTGTAAAAAGTCAAAATTAAAGTATTTTTATCTGAAGCATGCAGAATTTGGAATAAGATAGATGAACTGATGGCACAAATAGAAATTAATTGATCTGATATAATAGTTATTACGAGACATTATTGTTAGAAGACCAAGGTTCGTAACTGAACATTCAAGCGTATTTGACATTTAAAAAAGACAGAAACAAAAAGGAGCTGGTTGGCTCTGTTAATAAAGGATGATGTTTGTACAGAAATGAAAAATGATATCAACTCGAAACATCAAGATGTCCAATCAGTGTGGTTGGAGGTAAGAAACAGCATGGGAAAGGAGTTACTGGTGGCCGTGCTTTATAAGCCCACAAGAATTGATACACTGTGAGACAGAGCATAAATCAAGAAACAACAGGGCTACAATAATAATGGATGATTTAAACTTCATAATGAATGAACAAATCAAGTTAGCAAAGGTAGCCGTGAGGATAAATTCACAGAATGATTTAAAATAGTTTCTTAGCACAATACATGGTAACACCAACCGCCAAAAGGAAATTTTGGACCTGTTAATGCATAATGAGGCATAATTAATTAATGGCCTCATCATAAATGAACCCCGAGGCAAGAGTGATCATAAAATACAGGCTTTCACATTTAGTTTGGGGATGAAAATTTTAGATCTAAACTCGTGAGTTAAACTTAAATAAAGGCAGTTACAAAGATATGGGACGTGATTATCTGTCCTGGAATGCATGGATCATGTTCTTAGATGGGATGGAGAATCGGGAGTCATGTCAAAATCCAGATCCATGCTGGGTGCCGACCCGATCGCGGTGCTCCGACCTCCCCCCCCCCCCCCTCCACATGCAGCGGGAACAAGGTAAATAAATGCAAATGGCTCTTAATAACCCGTCTGCACAGTAGTACAGTGGTTAGCACTGTTGCTTCCCAGCTCCAGGGTTTCAGGTTCAATTCTCAGCTTGGACCACTGTCTGTGTGGAGTCTGCACATTCTCCCTGTGTCTGTGTGTGTTCCCCCCGGGTGCTTCCACAGTCCAAAGATGTGCAGGTTAGGTGGATTGGCCATGATAAATTGCCCTTCGTGTCCAAAGAAAGGGTTAGGTGGGCTAACGGGATAGGGTGGAGGTGTGGGCTTAGGTGGGGTGCTCCTTCCAAGGGCCAGTGAAGACCCGATGAGCCGCGTGGCCTCCTTCTGCACTGTAAATTCTAAGATTCTATGCACCCATTTCGCAGGCCCGGCGCCCTATGCTCCAGACTTCTATGAGTCTCTGGTCCCCACGGCCAGGAATCATGTGGGCGCGGATCACTTGTGGTCTCTACTAACATGACCCTGATGTGGTGGACCTCGCAGTGGGCCATGGGGGCAATGGTTGTAATCAGGAAATTCCCCACAGGAGCCCCTGTAATAGGGGGCTCCCCACAGGGACCCCGGTATTAGGAGGACACCCCACATGGACTCCTGTAATTGAGACCCCCAGAGGGACCCCTGTAATAGGGGGAACACCCAGGGACCCATGTAATAGGGGGACCCCTGACAGGGACCCCATGCCTAAATGGACCTCGCCCACAGACCCCACCCACCACAAAGACACCCCCACACCTCCTTCCCTCGAAAAGAGAACCAGTCTGGAAACTAGAGAGCAGTCCAGACAGGGGCAGTGAGAGGAATTACAGCTGTAACACTTACTTTGCAGCTCCTCGGTCTATTCCTGGAAGGAGTGCAGCTGTGACCTGCCTCTGGTTCCCACAGATACATTGGGCGGGATTCTCCCGCAATTGGCGGGATGGCCCGACGCCGCAGTGGTTCGCGCCGTTTTTCCGGTGGCTAGGCCGGCGCCAGATGGTTTGGCGCTGCGCCAACCGGCACCGAAGGGCCAGCGCGAGTTGGCGCATGCGTAGAACCGCTGGCTTGGTTCCGCGCATGCACAGACCGGCCGGCGTGTTCCTGTGCATGCGCAGGGGGGTTCTTCTTCGCGCCGGACATGGTGGAGCCCTACAGAGGCTGGCGTGGAAGTAGGGCGTGCCCCCACGGTACAGGGTCGCCCACAGATCGGTGGGGGCCAATTGCGGGCCAAGCCACCATGGGGGGCCCCCCCCGGTGCCGGCTCCCCCCGCGCCCCCCCGAGGACTCCACTAGATGGCCTATCAGCCAGGTCCCGCCTTGTGGGACCATGTCCATTTCACGCTGGCGGGACTGGCCAGGAACTGGCGGCCGCTCGGCCCATCGGGGCCTGGAGAATTGCCAGGGGGGCCGCTGCCAACAGCCTCCGATGGCGTGGCGTAAACACCGCCCCTGCCCGAAAACCGGCGCCGGCAGCCAGCGTTGGAGCGGCAGGGCGGGATTCACGTCACCCTCCGGGGATTTTCCGATCCGGCGGAGGTCGGAGAATCCCGCACATGAGCTGTAAGCCCTTCATAACTTTCTCGTAGTGGTCTATGATTGACAGCTTCTACAAACCATCTGCAGCTTTGATTCATTCATCTCCCTTCACGGTTCAGTGGCCTAATTGTTGAAACTCCAATTTTTGTAAACATTGATCACATCAACCAGAGGTAAGTGGATTGAAATCACTTGCTTGAGTGATTGGAATGTACTTAGTGCTTTCCTTTCTTTGATGTGCCCTTTAATGTGGCAAGTTAATGTGGCTAAATTTAATGACAGTATCAAATTGATGGAAATAACTTACAATATTGTGAACATTAATGATGAGCCAGAAGATTGGGAATACTTTAAAAGCCAAAAAAGGATGACAAAATATAAAAGGGGAGAAGTTAAAAATGTGAGTAAGTTAGCAAGTGATATAAAACTGACAATAAGAGCTTTTACATGTATATAAAATAGAAGAGTGTCTAAAGTAAAACAGAAAATGCGGGATAAACTCAGCAGGTTTGGCAGCATATGTGGAGACAGAAAGAGAGTAAATGTTTCAAGTCCAAATGGCTCTTGTTCAAAGCTGAAGAGGACTAAAAATGTGATGGCTTATATAGTTGAAGAGGGGAGTGGAGAAGGTGGAGCAAAGTAGGAGGTCCAGGATTGGTAAGGACCTAGCGGAGATTGACAAAGATGTTATGGATGCCAAGTCAAAAGGAATGTTAATGTTAGTGTAAAAAAAACTAAAGTAAATGTTTGTCTCTGAGGATAAGACCTGGGAATTAATAATGAGAAATAAAAAATTGTCATATTTTGAACAATGATTTTGTATCTGTCTTCATGATATCGGAAACAAAATCATCCCCATAATAATTTTAAAAATTAAGGGGGTAAAGGGAGGGAGGGACTTAAAATAATCACTACCACTAGAGAAACATTCCCTTGGACCTGAGGGCTTGAAGCCTGGAGTCTTAAAAGAAGCTTTCTGAGAGCAGAAATAATTGATGCATTGTTCATAACCTTTCAAAATTCTCTGCTTTCCAAAAAGTCCAAGTGGATTGGAAAATCTGAAATGTAACATCTTTGTTCAAGAACAAGGGAGGCAGAAAGCAGAAAATTATTGAACACTTAGCCTAATGAAGACCATGAGGAAAATCCTGGGGCGAAATTCTCCCCCAACGGCGCGATGTCCGCCGACTGGCGCCAAAGACGGCGCCAATCAGACGGGCATCGCGCCGGCCCAAAGGTGCGGAATGCTCTGCATCTTTGGCAGCCTAGCCCCAACATTGAGGGGCTAGGCCGACGCCGGAGGGTGTTCCGCCCCGCCAGCTGGCGGAAATGGCGTTTGTTGCCCCGCCAGCTGGCGCGGAAATGCGGCGCATGCGCGGAAGCGTCAGCGGCCGCTGTTAGTTTCCCGGCGCATGCGCGGGAGCGTCAGCGGCCGCTGTCAGTTTCCCGTGCATGCACAGTGGGGAGAGTCTCTTTCGCCTCCGCCATGGTGGAGGCGGAAGGGAAAGAGTGCCCCCACGGCACATGCCCGCCCGCGGATCGGTGGGTCCCCGATCGTGGGCCAGGCCACCGTGGGGGCACCCCCCGGGGTCAGATCGCCCCGCGCCCCCCCCAGGACCCCGGAGCCCGCCCACGCCGCCTGGTCCCGCCGGTAAATACGAGCTTTGATTTACGACGGCGGGACAGGCAATTTCTGGGCGGGACTTCGGCCCATCCGGGCCGGAGAATCCAGCGGGGGGTCCCGCCAACCGGCGCGGCCCGATTCCTGCCCCCGCCCAATCTCCGGTACCGGAGACTTCCGCTTGGGCGGGGGCGGGATTCGCGGCGGCCGACGGCCATTCTCCGACCCGGCGGGGGGTCGGAGAATGACGCCCAAGGAGTCTAGCTAAATTGATCACTTTATACTTGGCAAATTATCACTAGTGGAGTGCTGCAGGGGTCACTACTGGGCCAAAACTATTTATAATCTCTATATAAAGGAACAGAAGGTATTCTAGCCCAATTTGGTGTTGATAAACAGATAGGTCGACATGCAAGATATGACAAGGACACAAGGGGTGGGATTCTCCGGTCGGCGACGCCAAAATCACGTTCAGCGATCGGCCAGATAATCCCCGTTTCCGATGAAATCGGGGGGTGGCCCTGCTTTTGCGATGCTCCTACCCCTCTAGGAGTATGCCGCACACCATATTGACGGCCTCAGGACATTGCCTGAGGCCCACCCCCCGATGCTCTGTCCCCGACCGGCCATGTTCCCGACAGCGTGGGTCTCTCATGGTCTTACGTGTTGGGAATCCGGCTTGGTGGCTACAGACTCAGTCCAGCGCTGCCACTGTCAGGGGAGTGCCGATCCACGGGCAGGAAGGACTTTGGCAGGGGCTGGGGGCACTGTTGGGGGGCATTCCGGGGCTTGTGAGCTGGCCAAAAGGGGTGCACTATTTCGCAGAACGGGTCCTCGCGCGGCCGGCGCCATGGTACACGGCGCGCCTGCTGCAGGCCGCCATCGTGTGCATGCATGCCCACGGACCCAGCATTTCTCCAGGCTCTCTCGGCAGCTCGAGCTGGGTGCTCTACGTTATTTTCCTGCTAGCCCCAGCCAAACGGAGGATCGATGGCCGTTTTGCGCCGAATGTTTGGTCGTAAAAAGTCACTGCTCCCACGCCGGAGTCAGGTATAGCCCAAGAATCGGAGAATCCAGCCCAAGGAGTCTGCATAGGGATATGGATAAGTTAAGGGGTTGACAAATAATTGGCAGATGGAGTATAATGTGGGAAAATGTAAACTTTCCCACCTTGGTTGAAGAATAGGAAAGCAGAATATTATTTAGATGGAGAGAGATGACAGAATGCTGGACCAGATATGGATCTTGGTGATTCATATCGAAGGAAGCCATTGACTATTCATCCTATGACCCTCAAAGGTGACACGATCAGAAAATGCAGGGTCATCAAATTCCATTACTATTTGCAGGGTAAAACCACATCTGGAGTGTGGAAACACCAGCATTGGACTAGGGTGGGCACAGTCTTACAACACCAGGTCCTCACCTGATGAAGGAGCTACGCTCTGAAAGCATGTGATTCCAAATAAATCTGTAGGACTTGAACCTGGTGTTGTAAGACTTCTTACTGTGTACATCCAGAAAGTAATTGCAGACTCATGCTGAAAGGCTGGTTGATTTATGTGAGGGTGAAGGAGGGAAACCCTTGTAAAGGCAGAATTGCTGCTCTTAAAACTGGAGTCATCTTACACCCAATTAAGAACAAGAGGGGTGGTGAAAGTGATACTGGATGACAAAAACCCACAAACATGTGGAAGGAAGTGACGTAGTCAATGACTGTAAATGTCTTAATTCTCAGGACTCACTAGTACATTGAATCAATAAGAAATCATGCGTGGCATGGATTTGAAGAATCTTCCCAATGGGTGTGTTGTCTCTGTTTTGCTTTACCTGGATGGCATGGATACATAGTGTTGAACAAAGAATAACAAGCTTCGTTAACTAACAAAACAAATTTATTAACAGTATAAGATTTGTACGTATTCCAAAAGTATAAGGTTAGTAAATTAAATTATGCTATCTCTAACTACAGAGCTCTCAAATATACAACTGATCTAACTTATTCTTAAATACCTTCTACCTAGAATCCCAGCCATCACATGATATTTACATGACGGTTCTGTGGTTCCCTCTAGTGGTAAGAAGCATTAACATTAACTATTTAACTCTTTCCATGCCAGTCAATATACAGAACATGACAATGGGAACTGCCTCAGCCAAATGGAGATACCAAGCTCAAAGCTGTAATCTATCAGAAGGTCTATTTATCTACAGCTGAAGTTAGCACCATCTCAAGGAACTGTCTTATGGAAGACTTCTGAATGAAATTGTGAATCAACAAAATAAAGATCAGACATTATTTTGACAAAAGATGAATCCTGTTATAAGTGGGTGATTTTTTTTCCAGCAGTTCACGATCGTCTGCCAGATTATGGTGGAAGACTTATGGAAAGCCTATAGAAATTCATCATCCAACTAAAATAATAATGAGGAGCAATTCAATTTTAATAAAGAGCGGATCTAAGGGCATAAATGATGGAATTTAGGATTCATGATGGTATCCTGGTCTTTGTATAATTGCATCTTAGCCAGGACAGCTACATCCTCCCTCACTGTCAGTGAAATTTAGGTCGAACTTAAAGGTAACATGAAACCACATAATTGCTCTTAAAGTTCAGTCTATTAGGATTGTCTTCTAAGTTGTTGTTTACTTTTATTTTTGTTAACGAAGGATACTTCTTCTGCACAAAGTTAGTTCCCAGCAGTGCTTCGCACTCTTTTTTTTCAAGGCCTGCATATCCCACCCAAAACCAAGTGACTGCTGACTGGAATATGCTTCCGCAAGTACCCCAGTCAGTAACTCATAGGTGGAGTACTCCCTTATACAGGATCTAGCAGATAATTCCTCTGTCTCCTGTGGAAATCTCCACACCTTTCAATTGGTCCATTGTCACAAAGCTGATTTATGTTTGCCCCATTCTGAACTTGGCTCTGGGGTGATGGGTGGGGGTTTGGGAACTCCATCCAACCCAGTCAGGGGAGAACTGCATCCGTTCAAGTTCACTCATCAGAAGCAGGGAGTCAATGAGCACATAAACAGACCGACTTCAGGGGCGAAATTCTCCGTTATCGGCGGAAACTCCGCCGATCGGCGCACAAAACGGCGCAAATCCCACTTGCGTCACGTCATAAAAATGGGCCGATAGTCTGCGGCCCGAAATGGGCTAGCAGCGACGTAACGGGATCCGCGCTTGCGCAGTGGTTCACGCCGTGCAGCGTCATACGCGCTGCACGGCGTGACGGCTCATAAGGCCGCGCAGCTCCCCCCCACCCGACCGGAACAGCCGACCGCAACACCCGACTTGATGGCTGGCCGTCGCTCAGCCCCGAGGTTCGAGTCACGCGATGTGGAGGCGCTCCTGGATGCGGTGGAGCAGAGGAGGGACGCCCTGTATCCCGGGCACGGCCGCAGAGTTGCCCCACGCCACAGCCGGCGTCTGTGGAGGGAGGTGGCAGAGGCCGTCACCGCTGTGGCCCTAACACCACGGACAGGCACCCAGTGCCACAAGAAGGTGAACGACCTCGTCAGAGCAGGCAGGGTGAGCGTCCCCCATATCCCCCATATCCCCTCTCCCCCAAATCCCCCCCTCCCCCATATCCCCCCCTCCCCCATATCCCCCCTCCCCCATATCCCCCATATCCCCCCTCCCCCATATCCCCCATATCCCCCCTCCCCCATATCCCCCCTCCCCCATATCCCCCATATCCCCCATATCCCCCCTCCCCCATATCCCCCATATTCCCCCCTCCCCCATATCCCCCCTCCCCCATATCCCCCCTCCCCCATATCCCCCATATCCCCCCTCCCCCATATCCCCCATATCCCCCATATCCCCCCTCCCCCATATCCCCCATATTCCCCCCTCCCCATATCCCCCCTCCCCCATATCCCCCCTCCCCCATATCCCCCATATTCCCCCCTTCCCCCATATCCCCCATATTCCCCATATCCCCCCTCCCCATATCCCCCCTCCCCCATATCCCCCCTCCCCCATATCCCCCATATCCCCAAGTGAATCCAGCCCTAACCTTAACCTCTGCAATGCACGCGCAACCGCTGGCGTGCATTCATATACCTGCCTAACACTGTTGCCTTTTACCCCTGCCACCACCCCCCCCCCCCCCCCCAGGAGAAGCGCGCACACAACAATAGGGAGCATGTGAGGACTGGAGGAGGGCCCGCTGATGAGAGGCCACTGACCGTACACGAGGAAAGGGCCCTGGAACTGGCTGGCGGACCTGAGGACCGGGAGGTTGCTGATGCAGAGGTCGGGGCCCCACGAGCAAGTGAGCCACCAACAGCCCGTCCCCATGTCCCCCCTCCCCTATATCCCCCTCTCCCGTATCACCTGATCACTGCCTGATGTCTAACCATGCATGCTTCATTGTGTATCGCAGGACCAAACGTCCAGGCACCCATCCCCGCAGATGCAGACCGCCCGCAGGATGCCCCTCGGAGACCACGGGAGACGGAGAGACCCGCACCCTCCAGCATGCGACGCCCGCAGGATGCCCCTTGGAGACCACGGGAGACGGAGAGACCCGAACCCTCCAGCATGCGACGCCCGCAGGATGCCCCTCGGAGACCACGGGAGACGGAGAGACCCGAACCCTCCAGCATGCGACGCCCGCAGGATGCCCCTCGGAGACCACGGGAGACGGAGAGACCCGAACCCTCCAGCATGCGACGCCCGCAGGATGCCCCTCGGAGACCACGGGAGACGGAGAGACCCGAACCCTCCAGCATGCGACGCCCGCAGGATGCCCCTCGGAGACCACGGGAGACGGAGAGACCCGAACCCTCCAGCATGCGACGCCCGCAGGATGCCCCTCGGAGACCACGGGAGACGGAGAGACCTGGAGCAACAGGGAGACGACACCCCCGTCACGTGCGGGAGCGACCACCCAGCGATGAGGGGGGCAGCCACAGGCCCCCGTCACATCCGAGCCAGGACACCACTACCCAGGACACCACTATCCAGGACACCACTATCCAGGACACCACTACCCAGGACACCCCTACCCGGGACACCCCTACCCGGGACACCACTACCCGGGACACCACTACCCGGGACAGCACTACCCGGGACAGCACTACCCGGGACACCACTACCCAGGACACCCCTACCCGGGAAGACGAAATACCGGACAGTGACTCAGAGTGGATGGGTGGAGACGAACCCCCACCCCAAAGTGCCATGGACTCAGAGTGGGACGAAGAGCACGACACAACGCCACTGCTGTCACCAACACCCTCCACCATCGCAGAAACACTCACCACGGTTGGGCACTTTAGTGATGAGGCGTCTGGTACACTCACTGGTGCGCACAACACAGCCGTCCCGATACAGCAGGTGGAGGTAGGAGCAGCAGAGGGACCGGGCGGTCGGAGGGCAGCCCAGGCCAAGCGAACATCTGCCGCCCAGATGGATCCCGGGTTCCTGCAGTTACCACACCCACACATAGATCCGATGCAACCACCGACACAGAGACGAGCGAATAGGGTGACGGGTGGCTTGCGGCGGCTGCGGTCGCAGGTGAAGAAGTCCACCCGCGTCCAGGAGCTGGGAGTGGTCCCGGTCATGCGTGCCACCCAGGCTGACACCGCACGGGTGGCGTCCGCGGTGGAGGCAATGGGTGCGACGGTGTCAGACATGGGGAACGGTTTGCGAGGCCTGGGGCCTTCCGTGCAGGCGGCGTCTGTGGCCCAGGAAATGGCTGCCCTCTCACAGGAGGCCATGAGCCAGTGCCAGCGCCAGATGGCAGAGGCGCTCAACGCCATAGCCCAGTCTCAGCAGGCCATGGCCCAGTCTCATCAGGCCATGGCCCAGTCTCTGCAGGCCATGGCCCAGTCTCAGCAGGCCATCGCTGAGGGCATCGGCGCCAGTGGCCATGTGTGAGCTGGCGTCGCACTGTCGCAGACAGGGTTCGACAACCCCCTGGGCTCCATGGCTGCAAACCTGCAGACCCCTGTCGATACCAGCACGGGCCTCCAGGACTGGCAGCGCCAGATGTCGGGGGCGCGTCGGATGGCCAGTCCGTTCGCATCCCCCACCCATGTAGAGGCCTGGGGGCCATCGGGCAACCCGAGGGAGGAGGAGGTGGTGTGGTCCGTCCCGGCTCCCTCTGTAGGGGAGGTCCCGGTACACCGCGACACCTCGGACTCCCCCCCTTCCGTCCCAGGTGCATCGGGTGGGCAACGGGCAGGACAGGCTGGCAGCTCGCCATCCCAGTCGCCCGGGCCGCAGCCTGGCCCATCTAGGCCAGGACGCCCCAGGAAACGGCCGCCAAAGGGATCCAGTGTCAGAGGGCAGGAATCACAGGAGTCCACCTCCAGTTCTGCTGTACCGCCTGGGGAACCACGTAGAAGTAGTCAAAGGGCCCGTAAGGCTAAACAATTAGACACTGAGTAAGTTGGCACGGGTGCAGGGCACAGATGAGTTTTAGGCGCTAGGGCACATGCATGAACTCCTTTGGTTATTAAAGTCAATGTTACACCTACCGAAGCTGCCTTTGTGCTCTGTCCAAAGTGTGCGGGGGTGTCATGTACGTTGAGCGCAAGTGTGTGTGTGAGGGGTGGTCTTACCTCAGCCCCAGGTGAGTCTGCCCCCTTCCCCCTGGGCCGCCATCAACATCCCCCGGGCAGAGGACGGGACCGTGCGCTGCAGTGTCACAGCCGCATGCAGGGATGGTCCGGGTGGATGGTGGTACTGTGGCCATGGGTCAGACATAGTCCAACGATGTAGAGCCAGGAGCTCATCGGAGGCGGGTTGTCATCATTCTCCATGGCCTGCGATAGACACGCGTCCACCCGCAACTGGGTGAGCCCGGCCCGTTGTGCCGCCGGTGGTTCGGCAATTGGGAGTGGGGGGGTGGTGTGCATGCGGGTGGGGTGTGTGGGGTTGGGGAGGGGGGTGAGGGTGCTGGGTGGGTGGATGGGTGGGGGGTGTGGGTGGTCGGCTGTTGTCATGGTGTGCGGTCTGTGGCCATACTACACGATTCCCACGCCCATCTAGTCAGTGAAGCGGGCGGCTATCAGCCTGTCCCGTGCCCGCTGGGCCAGCCGGTAACGGTGGACAGCCACCCGTCTGTGTCTACCCCGTCTGCCCTGACCATTGCCCCCATCCCCCTCATCTGGGGAGGACTGGGCCTCTTCCTGCTGCTCCTCCACTCCGCCCTCCTCTGCCTGCGGCACATCACCCCTCTGCTGGGCTATGTTGTGCAGGACGCAGCACACCACAATGATGCGGCCGACCCTATCTGACCGATACTGGAGGGCGCCCCCAGAGAGGTCCAGGCACCTGAAACGCATCTTCAGCACGCCAAAGCACCTCTCGATCACTCCCCTTGTCGCTACATGGGCATCATTGTAGCGGTTCTCCGCCTCATTGCGTGGCCTCCGTATAGGCGTCATCAGCCACGATCGCAATGGGTAGCCCCTGTCGCCCAGCAACCAGCCCCTCAGCCGGGGATGGCGTCCCTCGTACATGCCGGGGATGGATGACCGCGACAACACGAATGAGTCGTGTACACTGCCTGGGTGACGGGCGCAGACGTGCAGGATCATCATGCGGTGGTCGCAGACCACCTGTACGTTCATCCAATAGGTCCCCTTCCTATTAGTGAACACGGCCCTGTTATCTGCAGGTGGCCGCACGGCGACGTGCATCCCATCGATCGCGCCCTGGACCATGGGGAACCCGGCAATGGCAGAGAAGCCCACGGCCCGGGCATCTTGGCTGGCCCGGTCCACGGGGAAGCGGATGTAGTGGTGCGCCATGGCATAAAGGGCATCTGTCACTGCCCGGATGCACCGGTGCACCGATGTCTGCGATATGCCGGACAGGTCCCCACTCGGTGCCTGGAATGACCCCGTTGCATAAAAGTTCAGGGCCACCGTAACCTTGACGGACACGGGGAGAGGGTGTCCCCCGCCAGTGCCACGCGGTGACAGGTGTGCCAGCAGGTGGCAGATGTGTGCCACGGTTTCCCGGCTCATCCGGAGTCTCCTCCTGCATTCCCGGTCCGTGAGGTCCTGGTATGACTGCCGGGGCCGGTACACACGGGGCGCCCTCGGGTGCCTCCGTTGCCGTTGGGCCGCGACGTCCTCCTCCCCCTCCTCGTCCTGTCGGTCAGGTGTCCCTCCAGCCTGGGCGGCTGCCGCCTGCCCCTCTGCGGCAGCCTGCGCCGCCTCTCTGGCACGCTCCTCCTCCTCCTCCTCCTCCTCCTCATCCAGGGCAACATAGACATGAGCGGCTGCCACCACGGCGGCCAACATCGCTGGATGATCTGAAAACATGACGACCTGGTGGGGGGGAGGGGAACGACGACATGTCATCATTGCCCATATCCCCTCCTCCCCCCAGCCAGGTGGCATGGACCGCATGGGTCCAACTGTTGGAGGCTGGCACCTGGCCAGGTGGACCAACTCATTTGCCCTCCCATCACCCACCCCGGCACGGACTCCCCTCCCCAACCTCCACCCCGGCACGGACCCCCTCCCCAACCACCAACCTCCACCCCAGCACGGACCCCCTCCCCAACCTCCACCCCGGCACGGACCCCCTCCCCAACCCCCAACCTCCACCCCGGCACGGACCCCCTCCCCAACCTCCACCCTAGCACGGACCCCCTCCCCAACCTCCACCCCGGCACGGACCCCCTCCCCAACCCCCAACCTCCACCCCGGCACGGACCCCCTCCCCAACCCCCAACCTCCACCCCCGCACGGACCCCCTCCCCAACCCCCAACCTCCACCCCGGCACGGACCCCCTCCCCAACCCCCAACCTCCCCCCCGGCACGGACCCCCTCCCCAACCCCCAACCTCCACCCCGGCACGGACGCCCTCCACAACCCCCAACCTCCACCCCGGCACGGACCCCCTCCCGGCACTCCCCCGGAGCCCAGCCTACTCTAACCACCCCCCCCCCCCCCGCCGCACACACACACAAGCCGAGACACACCTCTCCTCAGGCAATCAGTCTGCGGCCACGCCATTTCCTGCCCAGAGCCAACCCCCCAGGCCGTCACTCACCTCCTCGCTGGTCGGCGTGAGCCTGGAGCACCGGGTCACGCCGATGAAAAGGAGGTTTGATTCACGTCGACGTGAACGGTCATCACGTCGACGGGACTTCGGCCCATCCGGAAGGGAGAATATCGGCAGGCCGAAAATCGGCTGCCTTGCGCAGACCCGTGACATTCTCCGCGGCAGCGGCGCCATTAACGCCCCGCCGACTTTTCTCCCTTCGGAGACTTCGGCGGGGGCGGGGGCGGCATTCACGGCGGCCAACGGCCATTCTCCGACCCGGCGGGGGGTCGGAGAATGACGCCCCAGGTCTCTGAATCGGATCCACGTTTAATATCTGCCACTGTTACCATTGTCAATTAATCTTGAATTTCTGTTACCATTAACATTGTCAGTGTTGGTTCAATTTCTGTGACAGTTAATTTTGTTGATGTCTGTTGAGTTTCAGTTACTCTTAACCTTGTAAATCAGATCTATGTTTAAAGTTGTGCTGCTTGTGCATAAGGGGTTTGATGCATATTTAAAATGGGGAACCACTCTCCGTTCACTTTCTGAGATAAGTCCTCTCTCAGTGAGAGTGACTTTCCGATCAATGGTGAATCTCCTTCCTTGCCCATCAGCCCAAAATCCAGACGTGTTTCCATGAGTGTCCTTATTTCCCCTTCAAACACCTCAGGAGTCTGCGAACAAAAGTCTCACACACTGATCTGTGCAGAGATTTTTAGTGCAAGTTATTTAGATCTCCAAATAACAAAAAATAGAAAATATATATTCATTTACAATTTTTTTACATTTAAAAATACAGAAGTGCCAACAATTAACGTGATGTTTTAAAAACTAACTATGGAGAATCCATTGTGAACATGGCATGAGTCGGTTGCCGGAAAAAAGTTTGGAAAACACTGGCACAGATAATGGGATGTGCAATGCTCTGATTGGGCCATTGAGAAACCTCTAGAAGACATTCATAGTCAGAAGGCTGGAGTCATCACAATGGAGTATCTCAAGTGGATAAGGACATAAAGGTGATAATGGAATACTGGGTTTTATGGAAAGAGTTATAAAACATAAAAGTCAAGATGTAATGGTGAATCTATATAAAATCTTAAGAAGAGAACAGTGGGAGTATAAGCAGTTTGGACTCCACAACTGAGGAAGGAAAATTTTACAGTACAGATTGGCTGCTGCTTGGTGTGAAGAAAGACAAATATGAAGAACGGATTGAAATTTTGGGGTTATAATTTGCATCTAATCATACATTTTTAACTGAAGCATGCCATTCATCTGTTTATCCTGTTTTAATACTAACTACACTTTAATGGCCCATATTCCCCAAACCAATGACTCAAAATATTCTATGTTGCTATGTGATGTTAAGAAGAACCTGATGAGGCATCTAACTTCATTAGCGTAGATTGAATGTCCTTAGAAATTCTCAATTATCCAACTGATTACATTCAAAACAAACTAATTTCCTATGATCCACTATTTACTCTCAAAAGTAATTTAATATAAACTTACTTAATTGTACAATTTTTGGATGAATATTTCAATTTCAGGTGAAATGCAGCAAACTACAAGCTTTAGGAACATGGCACTATTCAGGACCAAGAAATCCCATAATGCTCGACCGAGCTTGTTTTAGCATCTCGGAAACATCATACCCACAATACTTTTCATATGCCCCCATCCATTTATCTTTTATCCAGTTTTGCCCTGGATCTGCAGACCATTCGTCCTCATGAAGTAACTTAATCTTCCTTAAGAGTAGTCTTGCTGTAACTTCAGAAAAATGTCCTTTTGAGAAAATTCTAAATTTAAAACTATGTTTGATTGCTGCAGATTTCATTTTATATTAAACATATTAATGATTATCTTGTTCCATATATATTTTATAGAAGATCACCCTGAGCCTTGACTTCTCAGATATAAATATTTTCTTCTCCTCCTCATGATCTCGGTGTCTATTCCCATCTATTAATACTGTTCCCCTTCATTGCAATCACTTTAATGCCTCGATGCATTTCTCATAATATTGTGGCGCGAGTTATACAGTGTACTGCTATTGCTCTGACTATACAGTTTAAGATCTTACCAGATTTAATGCTGACATATACTATGTTGCTTGCTGAAATGATCTATCCAGGAGTACCTCCAGTGTCCTCTCTCCTGTCATATATTGCGGAATAATTCAATTTAAACTGCATTACCACTGTTCAACATCTCCTCCCAATCTCATGACTTTGCATTCTCTCACATCAAATAACTTGGCAGCCAATGTTTCCAATTGACCTCGGCCCTTTTGTACCTGATCAGCCTGCATTCTTTTTATATGCAGACTCTCTTAATTTGGAATCGTCTCATTAACTTGGAGAGTTTGTTTTTGTCTCCGCATCGAAGTAATTAATTCCATACATTATAAACATTGATGTCATAAACATTGAACTATGAAAGACCTTTCCTAGTTATCTCCTTCTTGCTGATTCAGCTTCAAGTACAAATATAATTTTATGCCCTGCTTCAGTCAATGTTTGATCCATTTCAGATGCATTCCAACATACTGAGCCTTCCAACTTTGTGCACTGGACCACGATATGGTACTTATCAAAATCTTTTTTGTCTGGGGCTTGTTTAGCACAGGGCTAAAGAGCTGGCTTTTAAAGCAGACCAAGGCAGGCCAGCAGCATGGTTCAATTCCTGTACCAACCTCCCCGAACAGGAGCCAGAATGTGGCGACTAGGGGCTTTTCACAGTAACTTCATTTGAAGCCTACTTGTGACAATAAGCAATTTTCATTTCAATTCTTCTTTCATGTGATATGAGCATCATTGGTAAGGGCAACATTGTTTCTCATCCCTACTTGCCCTTGAGAAGGTGATGGTGAGCCACCTTCTTGAATCGTTACATTCCATGTGGTGTAGGTACTCTCATAGTGCTGTTTGGAAGGGAGTTCCAGGATTTTGACCCAGCAACAGTGAAGGATCGGCAATATATTTCCAAATCAGGAAAGTGTAGATTCAAGGTGAATGTTGTGTTATGTACTCTGGGATAACACAGGCTGCAACTCGATGCAGCTTTGACCAAAAGACACTCCAGACTTTGAAGTAAGTTCAATGTGATTAATTGAACCATTAGCACAGTTTTCTATGAGTTCGACTCTCCTGCTAATCTTGCTATAGTAACTCAGTCTAACTAACCAGTCTGCTCCAAGCCACGCGGTGGGTGTGATGCTCCCGATCTTCCCCTGTCCTACTCCCTAAGTGTCACCTGTGGAAAGAGACAGAGCATGTGTGCCCTGTCCTTGTATATGGGTTGTGTAATGCCCCCTTGTGATAGTGTCACCTCTGGGTTTCTTGACTGCCCATTGGTCGTGTCCTATTCTCTGTGTTCATTAGCTGTATGTCTGCATGTCATGATGTCTCTGGTGCTCCCTCTAGTGTTTACTTACTCTTAGTGTATTTACATTAACCCCTTGTGTAATTACAGTGATGCATTTCACCACAGTGAACTTGCAGGTGGTGATGTCCAAATGTGTCTGCTGTCCTTCTAGATGGTAGAGCTTGTGAGTTTGGAAGGTGTTGTTGAAAGCGCTGCTAATTTTTAAATAAACCACACACATTAAGTTCTCCATGCCTCAACTGTTTAAAGAATCCTATTTATATTTGAAGGGAATTGATTTTGCAGAGGTCCCGTGTGCACAGGATCATAGGATCTCTACAGTATAGAAGGAAGCCATTCATCCTGTCAAGTCTGCACCAACTCTCCAAAAGAGCACCCCACCTTGGCCCAGTCCACTGCCCTATCCTCATAGCCCCACCTAACCTGCACATCTTGGGACACTAAGGAACAATTTAACATAACAAATCCACCTAACCTGCACATATCTGGACTGGGGGAGGAAACTAGAGCACCCGGAGAAAGCCCTGGCAGACATGAGGAGAATGTGCAAACTCCACACAGTCAGTCACTGGCGCTGTGAGGCAGCAGTGATAACCACTGCGCCACCGTGGCATGTTAGGAAATCTTGAACAAACACATGGACACCTTTAAATCTTTTACCCAAATGTCACCTCTACGTCAAAATTTTATTCGCATTGCTGTTGAATAAACAATTCAATTGCAAATATAATTTCTCAGAAAAGATTAGGGGCGAGATTCTCCGACCCCCCGCCGGGTCAGAGAATCGCCGGGGGCTGGCGTGAATCCCACCCCCGCCGGTTGCCGAATTCTCCGGCACCGGATATTCGGCAGGGGCGGGAATCGCGCCGCGCCGGTTGGCGGGTCCCCTCCCGCGATTCTCCGGCCCGGATGGGCCGAAGTCCCGCAGCTAGAATGCCTGTCCCGCCAGCGTAGATTAAACCACCTACCTTACCGGCGGGACAAGGCGGCGCGGGCGGGCTCCGGGGTCCTGGGGGGGGCGCGGGGCGATCTGGCCCCGGGGGGGTGCCCCCACAGTGGCCTGGCCCACGATCGGGGCCCACCGATCCGCAGGCGGGCCTGTGCTGTGGGGGCACTCTTTTCCTTCTGCCTTCGCCACGGTCTCCACTATGGCGGAGGCGGAAGAGACTCCCTCCACAGCGCATGCACGGGGATGCCTTGAGCGGCTTCTAACGCTCCCGCGCATGCGTCGCCCGGGGATGTAATTTCCGCGCCAGCTGGCGGGGCACCAAAGGCCTTTTCCGCCAGCTGGCGGGGCGAAAATTAGTCCGGCGTGGGCCTCGCCCCTTAAGGTTGGGGCTCGGCCCCCCAAGATGCGGAGGATTCCGCACCTTTGGGGCGGCACGATGCCCGACAGATTTGCGCCGTTTATCGCGCCGATACCAGAGAATTTCGCCCCAGATTCTCCGATGTCGCGCCAGTTGGGAGAATCACCTACCGCGGCAGCTTTCCAAGCGACGCCAGTCAGACGCCCTCCCGCGGTGCACCGAAGTGGCGAGATCGGCCCTGTCGAGTTCTGCGCGGCGCAGGCCGGTGAATCGCCGAGACATCCAAAATGACGATTCATCGCTACCCTCGCTATTCTCCGGCCCGAATGGGCCGAAGTCCCGATGGCGTGACCCCAGTTCACGCCGTCGCCGTTCACTCCTGGTAAATAAAGTCGTCAGCCAGTCGTGCTGGCTGATGCTGAGCACTGAGGAGGTGAACGGACTGTTCCGGAGCTCCTGCAGACTGAGTCGGCTTCCCCGAGAACGCTATGGCCAACGGGGGGTGGGAGGGGATGGGAGGGGGTGGTGAGGGAGGGAGTGGAGGTGGGAGGGGGGGTGAGGGAGGGAGTAGAGGTGGGAGGGGGGCTGAGGGAGGGAGTGGATATGGGAGGGGGGGAGGGAGTGGAGGTGGGAGGGGGGAGGGAGAGTGTGGAGGTGGGAGGGGGAGGGAGGGAGTGGAGGTGGGGAGGGTGAGGGAGGGAGTGGAGGTGGGAAGGGGGTAAGGGAGGGAGTGGAGGTGGGAGGGGGGTGAGGGAGGGAGTGGAGGTGGGAGGAGGGTGAGGGAGAGTGTGGATGGTATCGTCCATCCGCGGATGCCACATGTCAGCCACCAAGATATGGCAGGACGGTGACGAGGACACGGCTGCAGGTTGTCGCGAGGCTGATGGGCACAGGCGACTGGCACACTGGTGAGGAGGATGGTGTGAACTGACCGTTGGACGCAGACAGTGACCAGGGGTTAGGCTGGCTGCGTGTCTGCAGTGTGACCAGGCCACCGGGGCACACAGATATCCCATGCAACCCGGCTGGCGAGGTGTGGAAGAACCTCCGTGTAACATGTTGTTTCTCTGCCCCCCACCACCCTCCTGCAGGTCACCATGTATGCCAACCAGACAGCGATGTTTACTGCCGTGGTTGGAGCCGCAGCTCTGCAGGTGGCCATCCGGCAGCGTAGACTGTGATGGCCCACAGTGGCTGTCGATACAGCGGCTGCTGCTGCTGCAACAGAGGGGATGGCCGCGGCGCTCAGGCCCGGAATGTCCAGGGGGATGCCGAGGGGAACATTGACCTCCCAGACGGTGAGGAATGCACAGGAAGCGGGCACTGATATCGAAATGCATGGGGGGGAGGAGGAGGAGGAGGAGCCACTGATGGTGGCGCCAGGGCGCCACAGGCGTCCAGCGCTCCACAGGCGTCCAGCAAGGCCTAGGGTGTACCGGGACCAAATGTCATTCGAGACCCTACCGGACATTACATGCAGGAGGAGACTACAGTTCAGCAGGGAGACGGTCGCACAAAAATGCCACCTCGTGGCCCAACTCGCACCACGTGGAATGGGAAGAGGACACATTATACCAGTCTCCGTCAAGGCGACGGTGGCCCTAAACCTTTACACTAGCGGGGACCTATCCGGGATCTCACAGGCATCGGTCCACAGGTGCATCCGGGCCGTGACCGACGCCTTGTACGCCATCGCGGACAGGTACATTAAATTCCCCGAAGACTGAGCACAGCAGGAAGCACGGGTGTAGCACCGTCAATATGATGCGAGGCAGGTTGAGGTAATGTCAATTAAAGGCTTTATTAAGCAGAACTTTATCCCCAGCAGCGTGGTTACAGAATGCAGCTGCTGAGGGAAATGGAGGAAAAAACTGGGTTCTTATACCGGCATTTCTGGGTGGAGTCCAGTAGGTGGCAGATCCTATCAGGACCTGGCATCCCTCCACCAATAGCCTGTCGACACGTGGTGTACCGTATTACCCCTAATACATACCACCACAATGGGCAAATGGATTCTCCAAGGTGGCCGGGATACCGATGGTCCAGGGTGTCATCGATGGTGTGCACGTCCCCATGCGCCCGCCTGAAGACAACAGGCAAGTGTTCATGAACAGGAAGGGCGCATACTCCATGAACAATAAGGTGGTCTGCGACCCCCACATGAAGATCATGCACGTGCGCGCAAGGTACCCCGGGAGTGTGCATGACGCCTACATTCTGGCACAGTCGTTCAACCCCGCAATGTTCGATGGATGGCCCCCCCCGGCTGAGGGGCTGGTTGCTGGGCGACAGGGGCTATCCGTTGAGGTCATGGCTGATGACGCCAATACGGAGGCCTCACACCAACGCAGAGAGCCTATATAACGAGGGCCATGCAGCAACTAGGGGTGTGGTGGAGCGGTGCTTCGGCCTGCTGAAGATGCGATTCAGATGCCTGGAGCGCTCCGCAGGGGCCCTGCAGTACCGGCCCGACAGGGTCGGTCGCATAGTTGTGGTCTGTTGTGCGCTGCACAACATTGCCATGCAGAGATCAGATGCCCTGGTGGAGGAGTCGGAGAGAGGACCCGATGGCACCGGAGCTAACGCAAACGAAGGGGAGGAGGAGGAGGTGGAGGAAGAGGAGGATGGCGTGCATCAGGGTGGTGGGAGGGGCGCAGGACACAGACACGGCCTGGGTGCTCGTTACGTCCAGGAGGCTGCACAACGGCACCGTCGAGGACAGCGGGCACGCGACGCGTTGGTGGCCGCACGGTTCACGTACCAAGGGGGAGGGATTCGCTGAACACTGCCACATGCACTGCCAGACCTGCACACAGGCACCACACAGCACCCACCACGCCCCCGCACCTCCACACCGTGTACACGGCACCAATTCCACATCACCTTACCACTGCGGCACTACGGGATTGCACAACATTGATGATTGTGTAAGCGGGTGTGATCAGTGCCATGTTGATTGATGACAGCCCGCTCTGCGATGAGCGGTGATCTCAGATTCGCCAGCCAAGGTCTGACTCATGGCTATAGCTGAACCATCCACCCCAGTAGTCACGTTCATCACGGACACGTCATCACGTGCCCGTGTGGGGTAGCTGGCATCGGAGTGCCGAGGACTACGGTGTCCGATTTTGGGAGGCGGGGGTGAAAGGGACTGGGCCAGGGCATGGTGAGATTCGGCCAGGGCCCGGAGCGCAGCGGCAATGTCGTGTTGGCTCTGTGAGAGGGCAGCCCTCTCCTGAGCCATGGATGATGCAAGCACGTGAAGCCTAACGCCTTGCAGAACCTGACTAATGGGCGAAACCGTTTCAGCCATTGCCTCCACCGTGGACGCCATCTGTGCGGTGTCGGCCTGGGTGGCTGCGATGAGCGGCACCACTCCCTGCTCCTGGACGCGAATGGACTTCTCCAACTGTGTGTGCAGGTCCTGGAAGATGGCCCTCATCCCGTTATTCAGTCCTTGGGTGGCCACATGCATCGGGTGTCCAGGTGGGTCAAGTACATCCAGGAACCCGGGAACCGTCTGGGCGGCAGCTGGTTGCTGGGCCTGGGCTGCCCTCCGACCGTCCAGCACCTCGGCTGCTCCAAACTCCACCTGTTGTACCGGCTCGGCTGTGTGGTGCGCACCAGACCGTGACCCGGGTCTTATTTGCCCAACCGAGGTGAGTGTCTCTGCGATGGTGGATGGGGTGGGAGACAGCAGTGCCGCTAGCTCTCGGTCATCGTCCGTAAAAAAGTCTGGTGTGTCCTGGTCCCCCTCATGGCCCGGCGCAGGGTGCATGCGGCCCAAGTCATGTTCCGCTACAGGTGATTCCATGGACTGTGTGGCCGTCCTCTGTGCGTCACCGTCCACTGTCCCCGTCCTGTCGCCCTCACTGTCGTGGCTCATGGCGCTACCTTCGGGCAATGCACGGCCATCACTTTCGTCACTGTCCGTCCTGTGCCCCTCAGTATTGTCTCTGTTCGTCCTCTGTGCGTCCCCCTCCAGCGTCCCGGACTGAGAGGATGGCCCTCCTTTCCGACCTCCTGCCACCCTCTGGCGTGCGTCCCTGGGTGGGTTGAGGTTGCAGATGGTCGGCTGTGTCTTGGCCGAGACGACCCTGGACGTTCGGCGGCTGGCCCTGGGGAACACAACGATACGGGGTCCGTTACACACGCTGGGCCGGTTGTATGGTGGTGGTGCGGGCAGTGTGTGAGGGGGGAGGGGATCGAGGGTGCAGTGGCCAGAGTGTGAGGGGGGAGGGGATCGGGGGTGCAGTGGCCAGAGTGTGAGGGGGGCGATGACGGGCTGATGGGGGGGAGGACATGCAGGGTTGTCTCACTTGCTTCTGCGCCTCCGACCTGGCATGGCGCGACCTCCCGGGTGGCGGATCCCCCAGCGAGGTCCAGGACCCTCTGCTCGTGAACGTTTAGGGGGTGCAGCACAGGCGAACCCCCTCCGGTTCTGATACGCTCACGATGGTTGTGAGCTGTCTTGTCCTGTGGGGGGGGAGGGTTGGATAAAGCATCACAATTAGGGCGTGCAGATATAGGCTATATTAATGCTGGGTGGGGAGACAGTTGGAGCCACGCCATGGCATCTCTCCAGGGGGTCGCGGTGCTCATGTGGGTCGAGTACAACGTCGTGCACCCTGACCCGCCCCCCCCCCCCCCCCACTTCCCCCCCCTCATGCCGGGCGGGCACGAGGGGGGAGTTGGTTGTGACCAGGGGGCACCCTCATGGCACTTACCCTGGCAGCCCTAGTGAGGTCGTGCAGCTTCTTCCTACACTGCTTCCCGGACCGGGGTGTGTGCCCCACAGCACTCACAGCGGTGCCAACGTCATGCCAGCTGCGCCTCACCCTGCTGGATGGCTGGCGATGCCCACGTCTTGGGCAGAGGGTGGCCCTTCGTTGTTCAACCTCATCGAGGAGGGTGTCCAGGTCCGTGTCCTGGAACCTCGGTACAGTTCGTCGGGGCTCAGCCATCTCTCCTCCTGGGTCCTTCCGTGCGCGGATCACGCCATTTATGGTGCTGTGCAGCGTCATTCGGGCGTCGCACACTTATGACGCTGCTTTCGCACCACGCCTCCCCGTGTTCCTCGCGGCCCAGCTCCTAGCCCATTTTCGGGGCCTGAATCGATCGCGATCGGGGACGTTTCGCGCCGTCGTGAAACTCAACGTCGTTCACGATGCCGTGGGGACTCTGTCGTGACATCGGAGAATTCCTCCCATGTGCCATGACAATATCCCAGATGTAGTGGTGAAGACTAATGCTCCAAAACAAACCATGCCACTCGCCTAGCTGTTCCAGTGCAGATACAGAACTGGTATCTTCATGACAATGCAAAACATTACCTCAGTATGTCCTGTTATGGCCAAATACCATACCATCAGTTTACTGTCAATCATCAGCCATGTGATGGATGGTGTCTTCAAAAGTGCTATCATGCGTACTTAGTCAGCTCAATGATGCACAGTTAGATTCCACCAAGACGACTCAGCTTAGGACCTCATTACAACCTTGGTCCAAACATGGACAGAAGAGCTAAATGCAAAAAGCGAGGTGAGAGTCACCGCTCTTGGCATCAAGGAAGCATTTAATTAGGTGTGTCATCAAGGAGCCGCGCAAAATTAAAGTCAATGGAAACAGGGGTTAAAATCTCCACACATAGAACAAAGGAAAATAGATGTCATTGTTGGAGACCAATCATCTCACCCCAGATTTGAAAGAGTTCTTCAGGGCAGTGTCCAAGCCTCAACCATTTTCAGCTGCTTCATCGATGGCTTTCCCTTCATCATAAGGTCAGACGTTTGTAACGTTCACTGATGATTGCACAATATTCAGTCTCATTCAAGGCTCCTCAGATAGTAAAACAATCTGTGTCCATTTGCAACAAGACCTGGTTACATTCTGGTTTGGGTTGATAAGTGGCAAGTAAAATTCATGTCACAGAGTGTCGGGCAATGATTTTCTTCAACAGGAGAGAATCCAAACATCTCCACTTGACATTGCATTGCATTATCTCGCTGAATACGCTGGTGTTATGACGCCCTGGGAAATAAGGGAGTGTACAGCATCCGGTTCCCATTAACTCATAATGAGTATGAACCCCCTCGGTAATTGGGGATGGAGTTTCCCCCTTAAAAGGGAAGGCTTCACAGTATAAAAATGTCTGCCTGGGTACAAGTCGGGAAGGGTGACCCTTATGACCATGGGCGTTTAGTGGTGCATCTAAATAAATCTTTTTCTTTGTATCCTACCGTGCGTCCTCTGAGTGCTTCCGACCGCCGGATTCTACACTGGTGATGAGACAGCATCACATGTTCCATACCCAGACCACTTTATCTAGGTCGCAAGAGCCCATACATTAATTAACCAAAATGCCTCATATCGGAAAGCTGGAGGCCTCAGATCTGAGTAACAATGACTGGGCTCAATATAGAGAGCGTATGCAATATTTTTTTCAGATCAATGCCATAAATGGAGCAGACTGTAACCCTACTAATGGTGGTTGGTGGGCCAACATATGCACCTATCAAAGCTTGACATATCCGGACATGCCTGACTCCGGTCTTTTGCAGTTTTAGTAGCCTTGGCAGAAAACCACTTAGATCCAAAACCGTCACTCATCGTTTATCGATTCTGCTTCCACACGACTACCAAGCCCAAGATGGATCAAACCGCGATTAAGGAAGCTGGCTGTGACTTGCAAGTTCATTCCTTCCCTGAGCGAATCCCTTTGCGGCCATTTTGTCTGCGGGTTCCAAGACGCCACCACACAGAGAAAGTTGCTGACTGAAACACAGCAGACTTTGCAGCGGGCAATTGAGATTGCTGTCTCCCATGGCAGCACAGAACTGGGAGTCCAAGAGCTTCAAGGGATAGCAGTATTGAATCTGGGGCACTCCGGAAGACGCTTCCAAAATCTATCCTGGCTGGGGATAAGGAGACCTGGCAGTGGAGTGCCCGCCCAATCGATGGCGGCCGCTGCCACAGAACAACCAGAATTTTGGCAATGGAGCCACGTGGATCCCAGTGCTAGTGCTACACCAAACAGGGCTGGTATCTTACTCCATACGAGCATTGAGCCAGGAATGCCATGTGGACTACATCCGTGGCCGCCTCCAAGAATTGCGAGTGTTCACCGCCAACACCCAGATTCCATGGATCCCCCAGCCACAACCTCCGCTGCAACTGGCATCCACTCCGACTATCAACAGCCAGGAGGTCGAGATGCTCAACGCTGTTTTCTCAAATCACGACTCAGACTCCAACATGGAGGTCCAGCTGCAGGAAGACACAGATCTGCGGCCATCAACATCAACACCTATCGGGAGGGTTACCCTTCAGGGCGTGAGAGTTAGTAGTGTATCTAAATAGATCTCTATCTTTGTATCCTACCATGCATCCGATGAGCTTTTCTCACCCATCGGATTCTACAACTATTATCAAACCCCTGAAGGTCATCATTGAGAATGAAACTTAACAACACAAGGCATATAAATATTTTGGCGACAAGAGCAGGTCGGAGGCTTAGAATTGGAATGCAGTGTGAATTTCACCTCCTGACTCCCCAGTACCTTTCCATTCTAAGGAACAAGACAGTAGTATGATGGAATTATCCCTACTTCATTAGATGAGTGTAACTCCACCAACAACAAAAGAGTTTAGCACAAACCAGGGCAATGCAACCAGCTTGATTGGCATTTCATCCAGCACCTTCAACAAACCACCAACACAGTGTCTACCATGTGCATCATCTGGAAGATAAAGTGAAGCGACTTGCCAAGGCTCCTTTAGCAGCACCTTAAAAACCTGCGGCGTGGGATTCTCCGTCCCGTCGCACCTGTTTTCCGGTGCAGAACCGGAATGTAGTTGACAAATTTTCTGCCTTGCATTTCCATCTTCTCATCTAGTCTACTGTGTCAGGTTCCATCTTCCTGCCAAGCAAGTTTAAACCCACTTAACTGCCACTCAATTCCAGGGCAATTAGGGCTAGTGATGCCACATCCTATGAAAAAAATAAAGAAAAGAAAAATGTTGCTCTGGCTACATGGAAGAGGAATGGACACTTCGACCTGCCCCTTCTTCTCAAGCAGCCTGGCAGGGGCACTTGGGGACACCAAGGGAGGAGGAGCGGCTGCTGGACAGCCTTGAGACCATTGTCTGTGAGCCCTTCAGCCTTGACCTCTGTCACCACAGAGGGAGCGGCTACCCCACAGCAAGAGAGCAAATGTTAAGCCGCTCTCCCCCACGCTGGGTCTATTTCTGCAGAATTATGCATGGGCAAGGAGGCAAGGATCTTTGCCAGGGCCCTTGTGAGCCATGTGCAAGAAGGCTGAGCCTTTGCCCTTCACGCACTCACCTATTGAAACACCTTAACATTGCCAGCACCACGTGATGGGAATCCCCTTCAGTTGTCCAGCAGAGCTGAACTGTCACTCCACCCACCCCCAGTGACCCAACTCGCATGTACCACCTTGGAAAATCCTGGCTGACATGTTTAAAAATGTATTTTTGCAAATAGGATAATAAATGTACCTACAAGACAGATTTTCTTTGAGTTATGTGATTAACTCCAAATAGCACTAATATTTATTTAAAGAAAATAAGTTAGTTTGAAAATAGCCCACATAATTGAAGTTGTGAGGACGTGATAACTGAAGCATAATGTTGTTTGTGTATTACTCTAAATTATGAACTAAATTATGTCTCTTTGGTTGTTCAAAAGCTTCAGCCATTTATGTAGTGAAGGAAAGAACTCTATAATTGGGTTATGTTACTGGGCAAATAAATCTGTCTGATCTCTCTGTGCTTTCCATACTACTTCTATCCCAGTTAACACTTGGGGTTGGATTCTCCGCAGCCCCGCCCCGAAATCGCGTTTGGCGTGGATGCAGAGAATCAACGATTGCGTGAGAATCGGTCCCCAGAGAATTGCCCGAGTGCGAATTACGCGACACAGCTGGGGGGCCATTGTCAGGGGCCCTCCCAGTGATACTCCGGACTCAACGGCATGGTTCTAACCACGTCTGGTTGGGATTCACGCGCGGCGGCTGCAAATTCAGTCCTTGGCTGCCCTCATCTCTGCAATCCAAAGAATGTCTCCAGATCACTTGATGATTTCAAAGTAATACCTGTTTCTGTAAGGAATGCAAACCTACTGTCTCTGTTAAAAAGGGGTTTTTGACTTAAATATGTTAGGAAAGTTACAAAGGGTTACCTATAGAGTACTGTATCTTTTTGGGGGGTTATCAGTATTGGTAGTTGGTAAGATGTTTACTGTGGGTTTATAAAATGTTCACTGGATTCATAGAATAAACATTTGTTTTGTTTTAAAATTCTTTAGATCTCTGTTGCATCACACCTGTAAAGTGGGTCCTTGTGCTCCTCATAACCAAAATCTATTCAATGTTGTGGGTCAGGTGAACTCCATGAAACTTTGGTGTTTTCTAAACCCTGGCCCATAATAATATATTTATTGTTTTCCTTGAGTAGGATTCCTTTTCTATGGCTGGATCAAAATCCTGGAATTCCCATCCTTCCAGCACAGTGGGTGTAATAACACCAGATGAACAATAGCAGTTCAAGAAAGCAGCTCACCACCAGCTTCTCAAGGGCAATTAGGAATAGACAATAAGTACCGGACTTGCCAAGGACACCCACAACCCCAGAATGAATTTTTAAAATTGCACTTCTGCGATCATTAGTGTGTTGAGCTACCGTAAAGCAACTTATCCCTCAGGGATATTTTTGTGCCCTTACAGTCATTGGAGAAGGTCCAGAAATCTGACAGAAAATGTTCAAATATGACTTTCAAACTAATACATATGTTCTCCACTGCAGTGGCTCTGAGAAATCCACCTCGAACGTAAAATTATTGGAATCCATAGAATCAACATCCTATTGCAAACTATGAGAAATGACAGAATGAAAACAGAATTAAAATACCATTAGTAATTCATGTGAGATATAATTGGAAAGAACATTTTCTGATCCTTCAGGGCACTTGTGTCCTTTGTTAAAGCATTGGATAACCATTGGTGTTCTTCCAAACGAGCAAGTGAATAGATTATTGTGTGTAAGAGGCTTATTTCTGAATTTATTTGTTAAGAATAACTTGTTGAAGAGCAGGAACCAAATGACACCTCACAAAATAGGCATGTGACTGACACCAAAATCATGGACAATTGGATATCAGCACTGGCTCAGTGGCATCTCTCTTGAGGCTTGAGTGTGCTATCTAATCTTGCACTTCAGTATTATATTGACGGAGCATAGCTCACTTTGAGTGCAATATTTCGGGGAGTTGGTAAACTGAGATTCTTCCCTCTCAGATGGAAGTAAAGGATCCAATGACATTAATCAAAGAAGAATGGGGAAGTTTCCTGCTATTTGGCCAATATCCATCGCTCACCCAACATCACCAAAAGTGTGAATTTCTGGTTAATTACCATATTTATGTTTATCGATCTGCTGTTCAGAATTTGGATGCTGCATTACTGGAATTATTACACTTATAACATATTTCATTGCTCATAAAGAAATTCCATAGAATCACAGCAAAGAAGGAAGCCATTCGGCCTGTTACAGACAGGAGGTGGACTATGTTAAACAGTCTGATTTGCCTACCCATCAAACAGAACGGTGTTTTTGATTTCTGATTTTCCCCTTTATCAGTGATGGTGTATTTTCACTAAACCTTCTGTTTGGCGTAATCCAAAACTCTATTCATCAACGCCACAGCAAACTCAAGATAAGGCAAAATAAGAGGGTAGGTTTATTTTTCACACACACAAAAGGGGAGAAGGCGTTTTTGCAACTTCAGCCCCTTTTTTTCACTCATGCAATAACAGAGGAATAAGGGAAATAAAGTTGTGTCGGGAGTTGAGTCGGGGGATAGTGTTGGAAGTTGTGTCGGGTGTGTTAAGTCGGGGGGGCTTGCGGGGGGGGGGGGGTTTGGGTCGGGGGAGTTCAGGTCAGGGGGTTTCAGTCGGGTTGTTGGGTCAGGTCATCAGAAGTTGGTGTTGGAGGGTGGGTGTTGGGTAAGGTCAACAGGCGAGTTCAGGGAAAGACCACGATAAAAATAAGAGTTATGTTTTTTATGTGAGTCCAGAATCAAAAATCCAATGGTGTCTTCTTTCAGAGGGTGGCAGACTGCTGATTGCCGGGTGATCCATCTTTCCAGAAGTCACGGCTTCCATGATGGAAGAAGGCCCGTGGAGATGAATTAGTTTTGAAGGTATAAATACAAAAGTTCCATTGTTTTAGTAGCCCACGGTGTAGAGGGCCAGGCAATTTTAAACCTGCATAGATCTCTTTCTGCTGCTACCTGTTCGATAGTAAACAGTAGACAATGACAGGCAGCCTGTCTGGAATCCTGCTTCTCCTCTGAGGTCAAAAAAGACAAAATTCAGAAGCTGTATAATTGAAGGAATTCACACAGCTAAAATCTTGGTCATGTGACTGGTTGGTTTCAGGTTGAATTATTCAGCTAATGAGGCCCCATGATCAAACTCATCGACCAGAACTTCCAATGAGCGTTGGAAACTGATGTCTCGCTGAAATTACAAATCTTAACGGGCACTTATCTGCTCTTTAAAACTTTTGATGAAACTTCCAATACCAGAGCTGCTTGGGGCCTGCAGCAAAATTGTTCCCGTAAGCCCCAGTGTAATGCGGCAGCATTGATTCAGGGAGGCCAAATCCCCCTTTTTACTGCACCTGCTGACTGAAAGCAGGGAGGTTTACAGGGCCCAGTGAAATTGAAAGGCCAGCGAGAAGTAAGTCTCCAAGTGGATGGATCTTGGGTAGTTGGCCAGGAGGGGGAGGGGGAGGGGGTTGCAGGGGGCATGGGGTCTTTCAGGGTGGGGTTGTGTTGCGGGTTTGTGCCAGGTATGTTTCAGGAGTTGTGGCGGGGGATTGTGTTGGATGTTGCGGGGGTGTTATGGTCGGGGGGTTACGGGAGGTCGGTTCGGTCAGGGGGGGTCAGGTCAGGGGGTTTGAGTCACGTTGTTGGGTTAGATCATCAGACGTTGGCGTCGGGGGATGGATGCCAGGTAAGGTCAACAGGCAAGTTTGAGTCGGGGGCTGGGGTGTTCAAGTTAGGGGGATCTGGTTGGTGGAGGTGGGGAGCTTTTGGTCAAGGTGTTGGGTCAAGGTGACTGACCAGTCTGTAGTCTCCTAGTCTGTCCCTCGCACCCTTTTAAAATAGTGATAGTGTTCGCAGACCTCCAATCCTCTGGTCCCTCACCTGTTTCTAGTGAGGATTGGAAAATGATCCTCAGACCATCCAATTTTTGGCCCTCGTGATTTATCCACCGTGCCAGTCCCACCAGTACTTCCTCTCTTACTCAGATGTACGTAACGCTTATGTGTATGAATGGCCCAGTCAGCAGGAATGGAAGACATGCTGGTCCCATAATTTGTGAAAAGAATCACACACCAGCTGGTCGCTGATTGGATGCAGCCATTTCATGTCCAAGTGGAAAATGCAACATTGTAGTACTGAGGCTCTGGTTGGTCACAGCAGCTCTCCAGTCCGAAACTTTGACAGTGAAAGCTGGAACTGAGAGTTTACAGATATGACTCTCCTTTACCCAATGCAGGGAGAGATGGGGGGCTTATCATCAGAATCATGTGCACTTCTCATGTTAACTTCTTTAGGCAGGGAGACATTTTGGTGCTGTAGGCGCTGACTGTGGAGATTCAAAGCAGCTGTGCACAAGTGACAGTTGGTGAGTTTAAGCTTCTTAACTGGTTAATGATCCGACTTTGACTGCAAGTCTAAAAACTGTGGTGGAATTGCACAGCACTAGGTTTAATTTTAATGAAAGGAGGTTTGGGTTGCCAAAATGACAAAATGGTTGTGTTTCCCCGCCCCCATTAAAAATAACTGCTGACCTTGGTGGTTATTAATTAGTGAGAAAAGTGTAAGTTACTTTGTGTAGTTGTTGCTCACAGTAAACTGAAGAGGTTTTCAATAAATAAATTCAGTGTGACTGAATTTCATTTTCCACAGTTTTCGTTATTGATCTCTACTGCTGAGCCTATGAAACAATGGCCCCTAAATCATTCAAAACCCAGAGGAGTCCTTGGGTGAGATTTTCCACTCCCGCGCTGGTTGGGAGAATCGCCTGGGCCGGCAAAATTTCCCGGGACGCCGGTCCGACGCCCTCCCACGATTCTCCCAAGCGGCGGGAACGGCCCCGTCGAGTTCCGCGGGCCGCAGGCCAGAGAATCGCCGGAGACACCCAAAATGGCGATTCTCCGGCACCCCGGCTATTCTCAGGCCCGGATGGGCTGAGTGGCCAGGCCAAAACGGCGGGTTCCCCCCGGCGCCGCCCATACCTGGACGCTGCCGTCGGGAACAGCGCGGGAACGCTGGGGGGGCAGCCTGCGGCGGGGGGGGGGGGGAGGGGGGGGTCCTGCACCGGGGGGTACCTCAAATGCGGGATGGGCCGCGATCGGTGCCCACCGATCGTCGGGCCGTCCTCTCTGAAGGAGGACCTCCTTCCTTCCGCGACCCCGCAAGATCCGTCCGCCATCTTCTTGCGGGGCGGACTCGGAGAGGACGGCAACCACGCATGCGCGGGTGACGGCAGTTATGCGGCGCCAGCCGCGTCATGTATTCGGCGCCGCCTTTACGCGGCGTCAAGGCCTGGCACGTGTAGATGACGCGGCCCCGATCCTAGCCCATTATCGGGCCCTGAATCGGTTGGGATAGGGGCCCTTTCACGCCGTCGTGAAGCTCGATGGCGTTCACGACGGCGTGGGCACTTTGGCGCGGGAGTGGAGAATCCCGCCCCTTGTGTCCAAAACATAAACCCCAGGAAATGTCTTGGTATTTTCAAGCATTCTCAGACACTCTGCCACAATGCTGCTGGTTTTCAGTGACACATTTGCTGACATCTCTCGGAGTATAAAAACAAAATGCTGCAGATGCTGGAAATCATAAATAAAAGCAGAAAATACTGGAAAGACTCAGCAGGTCTGCCAACATCTTTGGAGAGCAAAGAAAGTTAACATTTTGAGTCAGTTTTGACTTGGCTTCATAGCTTCTTCGACTGAAATATGTCCAGCCAAAGTTAGCAACTCTGTGAGGGTATTTCTGGCTCTGCCAGCACTTATTACACATCCCTAATTGGTCTTGAGAAGGTGGGAGTGAGCCACCTTCTTGAACCCCTGCAGGCGATGTGGTGTAGGTACACCCACAGTGATGTTCGGCAGGTGTTCCAATGGACATCCTATCTACTCTTTCTGTTGCTGCCCCAAAGAACGAATAAGGTGGGTCAGGCATGAATTTTTAATTTGAAATCTATGCTGACTACTATTCGTAGAATTATTGTATTCAAAATATTTCTCTATTACATCATTGAGTTAGAGTTGGTGGTCGGGATTCTGCGTTGGCTAACGCCAAAATCAGGAAACGCGATTGGGCAGAGACTATTTTCCGACGGCAAAGTTGCGGTGGGTGCCAATTTTACGCCAAACCGCAATTCTCTGTCAGCTCGACAGTGGCGCCAATCCATGGGTAGGATTCTCCAATAATAGGGCTATGTCCGCAGCTGAGGGAGAGAGAGGGGTTACAGAAAGTGTCCAACATCACCATAGTTTACTGACAGTTGTGCCAGGGATCTTCTGTCAGGCCCTGGGGGGGGGGGGGGGGGGGGGTGAAGGAGCGGCTGGCTAGGAGGAGGGCTGTGGGGTTGGGGTGCACGGGCACGGAACATCATTGACGTAGCCGGAAAGACAGCCATGCAGCTGTGCACGCCACTAACAGCCCACTGTCCAAGGCAACACAGTGGCGCAGTGGTTAGCACTGCTGCCTCACGGCGCCGAGGTCCCATGTTCGATCCCTGTTCTGGGTCACTGCCCATGTGGAGTTTGCACATTCTCCTCGTTGCATGGGTTTCGCCCCCACAACCCAAACATGTGCACGGTAGGTGGATTAGCCATGCTAAATTGCCATTAATTGGGAACAAATGAATTGGGTACCCTCAATTTATTTTTTAAAAAGCCCACTGTCAGGGCCACGGGTCGTATGAATGGCCCCCAAGGCCACCCTCCTAGGGGCCCTCTGGCCCCACCCGACCCATCAGCTGAATGGGCTTGCTCCAGCACAACCAGTGCCACCTTGTTGGCTGGGATGAGTGTGTGTGGGGAGTGAAGTGTGTATCTGCGGCTGCAGCTTGTCAGTCTCCTCGGTTTCAATCACGGACCCGGCAAATTCCGCACCATTTTCCACTGCAATTGATTGTGTTCCGTGTGGCACTGGTGCTATCCCCTCCACAGTCACTGAATTGGTCCAGGTTCGGCGCCAGTTTCGCTCTCGTGAAAGGCAACGAATTCTGCCCTGGCGTCAACACTTAATCTCAGGAACGGAGAATCCCACCCATTATCTTGGTGCTGAGATTGTTCTATCGATCTTTTTAAATACAGGATTGAAAATATTTCAGTCCTCTGGCGCTATTCTCTTTTCTACTGTCATTTATATAAGGGGCAGGATTCTCCAACTCCCCGCCAGGCTGGAGAATCGGCGGGCGGCGGCGTGAATCCCACCCCGAGGTCGGCTGCCAGAATCTCCGGTGCCGGTTTTGCGGCGGGGACGGGAATCGTGCTGGTTGGGGGCCGTTGGCAACGGCCACCCCCCGGCGATTCTCCGGCCCGTGATGGGCCGAGTGGCCGCCCGTTTTCGGCGGGTCCCGCCGGCGTAAAATACACCAGGTCCATGACGGCGGGACCTGGTTCTGCAGGCGGCCTGTGGAGTCATCGGGGGGGCGGGGAGATCTGGCCCCGGGGGGGCCCCCACGGTGGCCTGGCCCGCAATCGGGGCCCACCGATCCGCGGGCGGGCCTGTGCCGTGGGGTCACTCTTTCCCTCCGTGCCGGCCGGTGTAATGGTCTGCATGGCTGGCGTGGAGAAGAACCCTCCTGCTCATGCGCTGGGATGACGCCAGCACATGCTGCCGCTCCTGCGCATGTGCCAACTCGTGCCGGCCGGCGGAGGCCCTTTGGTGCCGGTTGGCGTGGCGCCAAGCCCTTTGATGCCGGCTGGCGCGTCGCCAACACCGCCGGCGCCGGCCTAGTCGCTGAAGGTGCGGAGGTTCATGCCACTCCTCGGCGCCGGTACAGCCCGTCCCGCCAGGTAGGGAAGAATCCCGCCCAAGGAGCCCATGGTATTGTGAAAAGTACCAGCCTCCCCGAACAGGCACCGGAATGTGGCGACTAGGGGCTTTTCACAGTAACTTCATTTGAAGCCTACTTGTGACAATTAGCGATTTTCATTTTCATTTTCATTTTCATTTCATTTTCAAAAGGAGCTAAAATTACATTATAGCGCAAGGTCAGCTGAGAGTGTTGCAGGATTTGAACAATGTATTAATGGCCCATTATGTATTCTAAAGTAGCTTCCAAGCCACCTCAGTCTGCCTATTTTGGCTAGTCCTACTAGCAAGGAATATTTTTTTAAAAAACTACGCATGGAATTCCATGTTCCACTAATACAGCTTTCTCAATATTTATTACCTTATATAATATTCATTACATACATTATGCATGTTAACTTCAGTTTTAAAAATTTTAAACATATTTTTAACATGTTTTAACTTACTCAGCTCTTAATGTTCATCGAGCACAGCACTTTACCTCACAAAGCGATAAGACACGAGCTGTTTTATAACATCAACAATGGATTTACATGAAGATTGGAAGCGAGATTCATGAACTTGTTTCGATAAGTGTTTACTGGGTGAGAATGTTGAAAGAAAAACATATGAGGTACTGCAAATTTTTCCTGCTTCCTGCTTCAGGAATTTAAAATGGGTCTCATGTTTTGGAATGAGAGGGAAATGATCAGGTGGCGAACCCAAGGTAGGGAGGGAGGAATGTTGGGGGTGGGGGGTGAGGCACTGTGATGTGTCGTACTGGGGAAAAAATATAGGCCCTCGCAACCAGATCCTTAATATGGAGGCAAGAGAAGAGAGAGTATTCAGATTCACAACTCCTCTCCTATCGTCATGATCTATGACATACTATTTGAACCAGCAAACAGATATGTACACTTGTATCGGCACTCACTACAGGACCATAATCACATTTTTAGTGAATTTGTGCATCAAAAGTTTGGATGTTATAAATTTGGAAGTTACCATAACAGTCTGAATCCCTTTAAAAGTGATTTTCCTCGAGGTTTATTTGACAAACAGGTACTCTTCCTATGCCAATATTAAGGGCATTCAGCAGCTTCAAGTTGATTCTAGAATAAAAAGGCTGCTGGATCATCTTAACTTATTTATCAAAGTAGCTGGCCTCCAGAAATTTATACAATTGAAGGGAAGTGCTCTCAGAAGAAAGCATGGATGAACCCACCAAATTCTGTTTAACATTTTTCTCAAACTGTTAAAAGCCATTGAGGCCCATTAACTCATGCATCCCAATTGATCCACACTCTATTGCTGCACGTGACTGTTTCTCAACAGTGCGAAGTTCTAGGAAGTGAATTTGTTCAGTATTGGATCCGTTTCTTGCTTATATTGTACTGATGTTGACACTCAATGTGCTCCATTGGTTGATGTTTGGTGACGTATCTATTGAAGAACTAATGATGAAAGTCTTAGCATCATAAATCTATTGATTTATCAATAACTGTGGAAATATAATCAGTATGTATAAGTAGCTATGACTTTCAACATGCAATGAAAGTTTTAGAAAGCACAAATTCAACTCCTAGCTTTAACTTCCAATCAATCCCACAATATTGTTTTGGGCTTAACAAATATGGATAGCCACACATCTCATACAAGACAAAAATCATTTTAGAAATGATTGACTTTTCAGCATGATGGATTGGAGCTTTTCCAGTAATCCTGCACTGATTGTCTGAATAAATGTTCCTCAGACAACTTCATCAAAAGCAAAAGGTCATGAAATAGATCCTCAAGAAAATAAACCAGAACTAGAAAGAGTGCTGTATTTATTTTATTATTTCATCAAATCACATTATTTGTAGGTTATGATAGATTATTAGTCATAAAGGGCACTTTTTAATGGGTTAGCTGGTTTGGATTGAGGCAAACTTATATTAAACTCACTGTAAACTTATACTTTGAGTAAAGAAAAGAGAACCACACAAAAATGGCCAGAAATGCCGCAGAGCTGCCATGCTTTCCAGCTGTAACTTCACCAGAATCCAGTGGAAACCGCATTTACACAAGGAGTTGGAACAGCTCAGGGGAACTTCCCAGCTTGGGAAATGGGCAGCTGATCTGATCATGTCAGCTTCATAAAGAATTAAGTTCAAATACCCCCCTCGCTATAAGCATGTCATTACTATATGCAATAATATTAAAGTGAATTTTTGCTGAATTGGGTAAAGTTCATGAAATCCACCTAAAGGGAGGACTGGAGGTTTATGTAGATTATAAGCTGGGCCAGGATAAAGTATAGTTGAAGTGTCCTAATGTCCAATGCTAGTTCTGCTCTGGCACCAATAACTGTGATCAAAATATTTATTTTCTCATTGTCCCTTAATGTTCCAAACAACACACAATGCTGTCATGCGAATAGTTTCAACATGCAATTAGAGTCATAGTCATAGAGGTTTACAGTATGGAAACAGGCCCTTCGACCCAACTTTCCCATGCCGCCCAGTTTTTAACACTAAGCTGGTCCCATTCCCAAATTCGGCCCACATCCCTCTATACCCACCGTACCCATATAACTGTCTAAATGCTTTTTAAAAGAAAAAAATATACCCACCTCTGCTACTGCTCGTTCCAGACACTCACCCTCTGTGCGAAAAAATGTCCCCTCTGGACCCTTTTGTATCTCTCCCCTCTCACCTTAAACCTATGCTCTCTAGTATTAGACACCCCTACATTTGGAAAAAGGTGTTGACTATCTACCTTATCTGTGCCCCTCATTATTTTATAGACCTCGATAAGATCACCCCTAAGCCTCCTACGTACCAGGGAAAAAAGTCCAAGTCTATCCAGCCTCTCCTTATAACTCAAACCATCAAGTTCCGGTAGCATCCTAGTAAATATTTTCTGCATTCTTTCTAGTTTAGTAATATCCTTTCCACAATAGGGTCACCAGGACTATACACAGTATTCCAAGTGTGGCCTTGCGAATGTCTTGTCCAACTTCAACAAGACGTCCCAACTCCTGTATTTAATGTTCTGACCAATGAAACCAAGCATGCCGAATGCCTTCTTCACCACCCTGTCCACCTGTGACTCCACTCTCAAGGAGCCATGAACCTATACTCTGAGATCTCTTTGTTCTATAACTCTCCGCAAAACCCTACCATTAACTGCTCCAATCTATCAAAATACATCACCTCACATTTATCTAAATGAAACACCATCTGCCATTCATCGGACACTGGCCCAATTGATCAAGATCCCATTGCAATCCTATATAACCTTCTTTCCTGTTCACTATGCCATCGATCTTGGTGTCATCTGCAAACTTACTAACCATGCCTCCTAAATTCTTATCCAAATCAGTAATATAAATAACAAGTAACAGTGGACCCAGCACTGATCCCTAAGGTACACCGCTAGTCACAAGCCTCCAGTTTGAAAAACAACCCTCTACAACCACCCTTTATCTTTGTCACCAAGCTAACTTTGTATCCAATTGGCTACCTCACCCTGTTCCTGGTAGATTTAACCTTATGCAACAACCTACCATGCGGTACCTTGTCAAAGGCCTTGCTAAAGCCCATGTAGACAACGTGACTACACTGCCCTCATCTACCTTCTTGGTTACCCCTTCAAAAAACTCAATATGAGACATGGGGCGAAATTCTCCGGTATCGGCGCGATGTCCGCCGACTGGCGCCCAAAATGGCACAAATCAGTCAGGCATCGCGCCACCCCAAAGGTGCGGAATGCTCCGCATCTTGGGGGGCCGAGCCCCAGGGCTAGGCCCGCGCCGGATGAATTTCCGCCCCGCCAGCTGGCAGAAAAGGCCTTTGGTGCCCCGCCAGCTGGCGCGGAAATGACATCTCCGGGTGGCGCATGTGCAGGAGCGTTAGCGGCCGCTGACGGCATTCCCACGCATGCACAGTGGAGGGAGTCTCTTCCGCCTCCGCCATGGTGGAGACCGTGGCGAAGGCGGAAGGGAAAGAGTGCCCCCACGGCACAGGCCCACCCGGGGATCGGTGGGCCCCAACCGCGGGCCAGCCCACCGTGGGGGCACCCCCCAGGGCCAGATCGCCCTGCGCCCCCCCAGGACCCTGGAGCCCGCCCGCGTTGCCTTGTCCCGCCGGTAAGGTAGGTGGTTTAATCTACGCCGGCGGGACAGGCATTTTAGCGGCGGGACTTCTGCCCATCCGGGCCGGAGAATCGCGGGGGGGGGGCCGCCACCCGGCGCGGCGCGATTCCCGCCCCCGCCGAATATCCGGTGCCGGCGAATTCGGTAACCGGCGGGGGTGAGATTCACACCAGCCCCCGGCGATTCTCCGACCCGGCGGGGGGTCGGAGAATCTCCCCCATGATTTTCATTCCAAAGCCATGCTGACTGTCCCTAATCAGTCCTTTCCTCTCTAATGCCTATAGATCCTGTCTCTCAGAATACCTTCTAACAATTTAGGGCAGCACGGTAGCATTGTGGATAACACAATTGCTTCACAGCTCCAGGGTCCCAGGTTCGATTCCGGCTTGGGTCACTGTCTGTGCGGAGTCTGCACATCATCCCCGTGTGTGCGTGGGTTTCCTCCGGGTGCTCCGGTTTCCTCCCACAGTCCAAAGATGTGCAGGTTAGGTGGATTGGCCATGATAAATTGCCCTTAGTGTCCAAAATTGCCCTTAGTGTTGGGTGGGGTTGCTGGGTTATGGGGATAGGGCGGAAGTGTTGACCTTGGGTAGGGTGCTCTTTCCAAGAGCCGGTGCAGACTCGACGGGCCGAATGGCCTCCTTCTGCACTGTAAATTCTATGATTGAATTTACCCATCACAGACATTACGCTCACCGATCTGTAATTCCCTGGCTTTTCCCTGCGCCCCTTCTAAAACAAAGGCACAACATTTGCTACCCTACAATCTTCAGACACCTCACCTGTGGCTGTCGATGATTCAAATATCTCTGCTAGGGGATCCTCAATTCCCTCCCTAGCCTCCCACAACGTCCTGGGATACACTTCACTATTTATTCCTCCAAGTTCCCTAACATCCATGCCTTTCTCAACAGTAAATACCAATGAGAAATATTAATTTAGCATCTCACCCATCTCTTGTGGATCTGCATATAGATGACCTTGTAAATTCTTAAAGGGGCCCTCCTCTCTCCCTAGTTACTCTTTAGCCCTTTAAGTATTTGTAGAAGCTCTTTGAATTCTCCTTTGCCTTATCTGCCAAAACAATCTTATGTCCCCTTTTTGCCCTCCTGATTACTCTCTTAACTCTACTCCAACAACCTCTATACTGTTCAAGGGATCCACTTGATCCCAGCTGCCTATGCATGTCATATGCCTCCTTCTTCTTTCTGACCAGGGCCTCAATATCCCGAGTCATCCAGGGTTCCCTACTTCTACCAGCCTTGCCCCTCACTCTAAAAGGAATGTGCTTACCCTGAACCCTGGTTAACACACTTTTGAAAGCCTCCCACTTACCAACCATACATTTGGCTGCCAACAGACTCCGCCAATCAACTTTTGAAAGTTCCCGTCTAATACCATCAAAATTGGCCTTTTTTCAATTTCGAATTTTAACTTTTGGGCCAGACCTATCATTCCCCATAGCTATCTTAAAATTAATGGAATTATTGTCACTGGTATGAACACTGTGGTTCCATTGTGGTTCCACTGTGGCAGCACGATAGCATTGTGGATAGCACAATTGCTTCACAGCTCCGGGGTCCCAGGTTCGATTCCAGCTTGGGTCACTGTCTGTGCGGAGTCTGCACATCCTCCCCGTGTGTGCGTGGGTTTCCTCCGGGTGCTCCGGTTTCCTCCCACAGTCCAAATAATTAGGTGGATTGGCCATGATAAATTGCCCTTAGTGTCCAAAATTGCCCTTAGTGTTGGTTGGGGCTACTGGGTTATAGCGATCAGGTGGAGGTGTTGAGCTTGGGTAGGGTGCTCTTTCCAAGAGCCAGTGCAGACTCGATGGGCCGAATGGCCTCCTTCTGCACTGTAAATTCTATGATAATGTATGATTCATAACTTCCCTCCGTTGCCCTTAAATGGGCCTACTCTATCTCTTGCTGCCCTCGTGCTCCTAATATATGCATGTAAAGCCTAGGGATTCTCCTTGATCATGTTTGCTAAAAACATTTCATTGCCCCTTTTAGCCCTCCTAAACCCATGTTTTAGTTCCTTCCTACTTGTACTCCTCAAGGTCTTTGTCAGTTTTTAAATGCCTAGACCTATCGTATTCTTCCATTTTCCTTTTGACTGAGCTTACAATTTGCTTGTCATCCATGCTTCCCGAATCCTGCCATTTCTATCCTTCATTTTGCCTGACCAGCTCTTCAATCAACTGGCCTTTAAAAACCTCCCACATGTCAGACGTGGATTTGCCCTCAAATAGCCGCTACCACCCCACTGAGACCTGTGGCTTCCCTCTGCCTGCTCCTACTCTATGGCTATTATATCTCAGTCTCACTTTTTTACCCAGTATCCACATTTACTGGCCGACTGTTCCGGTTCTCACCTCCTGCCACACCAGTTTAAACCCTCCCGAACAGCACTTGCTTCTGAAAGGGTCGACCACTCCGGTGGTGCCTTGCCGTACATCTCCCGGAGGATCGCCCGCTTTGTGGTGGTCTGCTGTGTCCTCCACATCCTGTCTCAACAGTGGAGTGACATGCTGGAGATTGGGAATGAGGAACATGTGTCCATCTCAGAGGAAGTGGAGTATGAGGATGATGAGGAGGTGCTGGGCCAGCAGGGGATGGAGGATGATCCCGGGGAGGAACCGGAGGACCAGCTGGAGGTTTCAGGACAGGCGGTAGCGGCGAGGGTCCTGCAAGCCAGAAGGGCCTCATACTCGCCCGCTTCACAAAGGAAGTGGCCTGGTCCATCATTGATACCTTACCTCCGCACACACCCCTCCCTCGATTTCCCACCCTCACAGGGTCTGTGTCATGTCAATCCAGGGTGCTGGAACTGTGTCGGCACCATCAGCGGGTCACTGTCGAGGGTAGTGCCGCCCTGTCCCATTTGTTGACTTTGTGATATGGCCTCATCAGAGGGGTGGAGCTCTGGGGAGCTGGTGGCCTTGGAAACCTCTACGAATGGTTTTGACGTCATGCAGCAAGCTCACCACTGTGGTCGCCACCCTATCAGTGTTGACACCGGTGCCACACATTGCTGGCGACATCTCCTGCACCCTGTGGTAGTATGTATTGGGGGTCATGTGGGACTGGAAGCCCTAATGTCATTGGCTGACAGATCCCGGGTCCTGGTTGGCCGTTGACCTCTAGCTCCGCCCTGAAGGCAGAGTATAAGAAGCCGGAGTCTTCCCCCGCAGGCCAGTTTACTATCGAGCTGCGGGGGAACAGACACGCTTAATAAAGCCTCATCGACTTCACTCTATTCGTCTCACGGAGTCTTTGTGCGCTACAATTTATTAAGCGTGCCTAAAAAGGACTATGGAGCTCAGGATCATTCCGGAATGCCTGAGGATCAGCCCCCACGCAGTGAACGCGGCAGCAGCCTTCAAGCACTGGCAGACTTGCTTCGAGGCCTACCTCAGACCGACCACCGGCCGGGTCTCAGAAGACCAAAAACTGCAGGTCCTGCACTCGAGGGTGAGCACGGAGATTTTCTCTTTCATCGAAGACTCGGAGGATTTCCAGACGGCGTTCGCAGCACTGAAAAGTCTCTATGTCCGCCCAGTTAACCAAATCTACGCTCGCTACCAGCTTGCGACGAGACGGCAAGCTCCCGGAGAATCGATGGACGAATTCTACGCCGCGCTGCTGATTTTGGGACGAGCCTGCAGCTGCCCGTCGGTGAACGCAAACGAACACACGGACATGTTAATGCGCGATGCTTTTGTGGCAGGTATGCAATCCTCCCAAGTCCGCCAAAGACTTCTGGAAAAAGAGTCGCTAGGACTCTCAGAGGCACGGGCCCTAGCAGCCTCCCTAGACGTGGCCGCACGTAATACCCGCGCCTACGGCCCCGACCACGCGGCAACCCATTGGGCCCCGTACGTACCCGTCGCGGCAAACCCCCTACCCCCCCCCCGCGGACACCCCACAGGCTTGCGCGGTCCAAACGCCGAGTCGCACCGGGGGCGCCCGCTGTTATTTCTGCGGCCAAGCGAAACACTCCCGACAGCGCTACCCGGCCCGCGCAGCTATCTGCAAAAGCTGCGGGAAAAAGGGCCATTATGCGGTTGTGTGCCAGTCCCGCGAGGTCGCCGCTGTCCCGGGAGCACAGGGAGCCCTGCAAGCAGTTTACGCGCCCCAACCCCCCCAGCACGTCATGTACGACCCGCAGGCGCAGCCGCTCTGGGTCCCGACCACCGCGGTCCCGGGAGAACTGGGAGCTCTGCACGCCGCTTACGCTCCCCAACCCCCCTCCCCGCAGCCCATGTATGACCCGTCGCCGGCGCTACCGCTTTGGGTCCCGGCCAACACTCTCCACGGAGAGGAGGGAGTTTTGCGCGTCCCTAACGCCACACTAACCCCCACCTCGCGCCCCACGCCTGACCCGCCGGCGCCACCTACTTGGGCCCCGACCACCGCTGTCCCCGGTGAGGGAGCTCCGCGCGGTCCTAGCGCTCGCGGTCCTAGCGCTCGCGGTCCTAGCGCTCCCCAGCCCCCCCAGCACACCATGTGCGACCCGCAGACGCCGCCATTTTGGGTCCCGGCCACCACGAGGGGAGGAGGGGCGCCACCATCTTGGACCGCCCCAGACCTGTACGACGCGTGGGGGCGGCCATTTTGTCCACCCCCGCCGCCATCTTGTGACCCCACAGCCACGTGCGATGTATGGGGGTGGCCATTTTGTCCACCCCCGCCGCCATCTTGTGATCCCCCAGCCACGTGCGATGTATGGGGGTGGCCATTTTGTCCATCCCCGACGCCATCTTGGACGGCAACAACGGACCCCACTCCACTACTACAACCACGGCTCGCTTCAATTACGCTCGATCTAGCTCGGCCCCGGACACTCCAGACGACGACGACAACGGTGCTAATAAATGGCCACGAGACGCCATGCCTAGTCGACTCCGGGAGCACGGAGAGCTTTATACATCCCGACACGGTAAGACGCTGTTCCTTGACCACCTATCCCAGCGCACAAAAGATTTCCCTAGCTGCAGGATCCCACTCCGTACAGATCCAGGGATTCTGCATAGTTACCCTAACGGTGCAGGGGAGGGAGTTCAAAAACTACAAACTAAACGTCCTTCCCCAACTCTGTGCCCCCACCTTGCTGGGATTAGATTTCCAATGCAATCTACAGAGCCTTACGTTCAAATTCGGCGGCCACATACCCCCACTCACTATCTGCGGCCTCGCAACCCTCAAGGTGCAACCCCCGTCCTTGTTTGCGAACCTCACCCCGGATTGCAAACCCGTCGCCACTAGGAGCAGACGGTACAGCGCCCAGGACCGGACCTTCATTCGGTCCGAAGTCCAGCGGCTACTAAAGGAGGGCATAATCCAGGCCAGCAATAGTCCCTGGAGAGCGCAGGTGGTAGTAGTGAAGACAGGGGAGAAACAAAGGATGGTCATTGACTATAGCCAGACCATCAACAGGTACACACAACTAGACGCGTACCCTCTCCCCCGCATATCCGACATGGTCAATCGGATTGCCCAATATAAGGTCTTCTCCACCGTGGACCTCAAGTCCGCCTACCATCAGCTCCCCATCCGCCCAAGTGACCGCAAGTACACAGCCTTCGAGGCAGACGGGCGATTATACCATTTCCTACGGGTCCCTTTTGGCGTCACAAACGGGGTCTTGGTCTTCCAATGGGAGATGGACCGAATGGTTGATCAACATGGGTTGCGGGCCACGTTCCCGTATCTCGACAATGTAACCATCTGCGGCCACGATCAGCAGGACCACGACGCCAACCTCCAAAAATTCCTCCAGACCGCCAAAGCCTTGAACCTCACGTACAACGAGGACAAGTGCGTTTTTAGCACCGATCGGCTAGCCATTCTGGGCTACGTAGTGCACAATGGGATAATAGGCCCCGACCCCGAACGTACGCGCGCACTCATGGAATTCCCCCTCCCGCACTGCCCAAAAGCCCTGAAACGCTGCTTGGGGTTCTTTTCATACTATGCCCAGTGGGTCCCCCAGTACGCAGACAAGGCCCGCCCCCTAATACAGACCACGACCTTCCCTCTGTCGACAGAGGCTTGCCAGGCCTTCAGCCGCATCAAAGCGGATATCGCAAAGGCCATGATGCGCGTCATCGACGAGTCCCTCCCCTTTCCGGTCGAGAGCGACGCCTCCGACGTAGCTCTAGCGGCCACCCTTAACCAAGCGGGCAGACCCGTGGCCTTTTTCTCCCGGACCCTCCACGCCTCAGAAATCCGCCACTCTTCAGTAGAAAAGGAAGCCCAAGCCATAGTGGAAGCTGTGCGACATTGGAGGCATTACCTGGCCGGCAGGAGATTCACTCTCCTCACGGACCAACGGTCGGTAGCCTTCATGTTCGATAATGCACAGCGGGGCAAAATCAAAAACGACAAGATCTTAAGGTGGAGGATCGAGCTCTCCACCTTCAACTATGAGATTTTGTATCGTCCCGGAAAGCTGAATGAGCCGTCCGATGCCCTATCCCGCGGCACATGTGTCAACGCACAAATTAACCGCCTCCAAACCCTCCACGAGGACCTCTGCCACCCGGGGGTCACTCGGTTTTACCACTTCATCAAGTCCCGCAATCTCCCATACTCTTTAGAAGAGGTCCGTACAGTCACAAGGGACTGCCACATCTGCGCGGAATGCAAGCCGCATTTTTTCAGGCCAGATGGAGCGCACCTGATTAAGGCTTCCCGCCCCTTTGAACGCCTCAGTCTCGATTTCAAAGGGCCCCTCCCCTCCACCGACCGCAACGCATATTTTCTTAATGTGGTGGACGAATACTCCCGCTTCCCTTTTGCCATTCCCTGTTCTGACATGACCGCGGCCACAGTCATTAAAGCCCTGAACAGCATCTTCACACTGTTCGGTTACCCCGCTTACGTCCACAGCGACAGGGGGTCCTCTTTCATGAGTAACGAGCTGTGCCAGTTCCTGCTCAGCAAGGGCATAGCCTCAAGCAGGACGACCAGCTACAACCCCCGGGGGAACGGGCAAGTAGAGAGGGAGAACGGCACGGTCTGGAAGGCCGTCCTACTGGCCCTACGGTCCAGGGACCTCCCAGTTTCACGGTGGCAGGAGGTCCTCCCGGACGCTCTCCACTCCATCCGGTTGTTATTATGTACGAGCACTAATCAAACGCCTCATGAGCGTCTCCTTGTTTTCCCTAGGAGGTCCTCCTCTGGAACGTCGCTGCCGACCTGGCTGGCGGCCCCAGGACCCATCCTGCTCCGAAAGCATGTGCGGGCACATAATGCGGACCCGTTGGACGAAAGGGTTCACCTCCTCCACGCGAACCCCCAGTACGCCTACGTGGAGTACCCCGACGGCCGACAGGACACGGTCTCCCTGCGGGATCTGGAGCCCACCGGCAACACGCACACCCCCCCCGACACCATCAACCCAACCGCCCCCCTTCCTGCCACCACCGCACCCCGCGACCGCCCCCTTCCCAGGAGGATCGTTTCCCCTCCCCTCAGCACCGACCAAGAATAAAGCCCAAGCTGAAACCGTAAGGCTCCTGGAGGCGACAACACCGGTACAAGCACCACCACCGCCAGGGCCGAGGCGATCGACACGGACGACCAGACCACCCGACCGACTCGTGGCGTCGATCTAAAACTAAATATGGACTTTTCACAAGAACATTTTGCTTTTCTTCCCATACCCTCTGTAAATACTTGCAAAAGGACAAAATTGTACAATACTGTATTGCCTTGTGAATGTTTTTTTTCCTCCCAGGACCAGCCCTGTAAACCTTTACCACCATACGAAGCATCACCCCGCCGGGTTCATTTTTGATAAGGGGTGAATGTGGTAGTATGTATTGGGGGTCATGTGGGACTGGAAGCCCTAATGTCATTGGCTGACAGATCCCGGGTCCTGGTTGGCCGTTGAACTCTAGCTCCGCCCTGAAGGCGGAGTATAAGAAGCCGGAGTCTTCCCCCGCAGGCCAGTTTACTATCGAGCTGCGAGGGAACAGACACGCTTAATAAAGCCTCATCGACTTCACTCTATTCGTCTCACGGAGTCTTTGTGCGCTACACACCCGTAGCCTCTGGGCCTTATGGACCTGCAGGAGTGTCGCTGACATCTCCCTCTGAATGTCCCAGCTGCTCCCTAACATCTCCATCAGCTCCGGGTATGCCTGTTCCATCGGCTCAACATCTGGCTTAGACCTGTAGGTCCTGGGATCCAGCAGACCTCTGAATGCTGTCTTACCTGGGCATCCCTGCCTCACCTGATCTACATTAGAACTGTGTGATTCTCATCAGATTGTGCCCCAGTAGCTTGACCACTAACCTTTCTCTCTGAGGTGCATGTATCTGCGTTGAAGGAGGATGGGACTGACAAAGAACAAAGACATAGAACAAAGAAAAGTACAGCACAGGAACAGGCCCTTCGGCCCTCCAAGCCTGTGCCGACCATGCTGCACGTCTAAACTAAAATCTTCTACACTTCCTGGGTCCGTATCCCTCTATTCCCATCCTATTCATGTATTTGTCAAGATGCCCCTTAAATGTCACTATCATTCCTGCTTCCACCACCTCCTCCGGCAGCGAGTTCCAGGCACCCACTACCCTCTGTGTAAAAAGCTTACCTCGTACATCTCCTCTAAACCTTGCCCCTCACGCCTTAAACCTATGCCCCCTAATAATTGACCCCTCTACCCTGGGAAAAAGCCTCTGACTACTTTGTCTCTGCCCCTCATAATTTTGTAGACCCCTATCAGGTCGCCCCTCATCCTCCGTCGTTCCAGTGAGAACAAACCAAGTTTATTCAACGCTCCTCATAGCTAATGCCCTCCATACCAGGCAACATCCTGGTAAATCTCTTCTGCACCCTCTCTAAAGCCTCCACATCCTTCTGGTAGTGTGGCGACCAGAATTGAACATTATACTCCAAGTGCGGCCTAACTCAGGTTCTATACTTGCTGTGATGCATTAATCATGGTGTCTTCGGAGCTCTCCTCCAAGGTGGTCTCGTGGGGAGCAGGTGATGGGCCCACCCCGGATGAGCCAGCGCTGTCGGCTGGAGGACCTGCGGGAGAATGGACATATGGTCAGTGGGAGGGATGGGTCAGTCAGTATGGCAATAACAACTCACTCACGTGTGACAGGTCCTCCGGGTGGGGCCTAGTGGATCCTCACCTCTGCGGTGTGCGCCAAACTCCGCATTGGTGACTGTCTGTCCTTGGCCACCCCAGCCAACCCCAGGGCCTGCTCGTTGAAGATGGTGAGGATTTGCATGTCCGACACACCTCCGCCAGTCTGGGCCTGTGATGAACGGTTACTGTATTACTGTACCCTTATCATCATGTAAGGTGATGTCCCCTTTAAGACCGGGCTTGGAACCCTGGGGGACTCTGCCTCCGACTCCACCCACCTGGGAACCGTATATAAGGGCCCGCCTTGTGGGCGGCACCCAGTAAGCACCCGTCTCGGCACCAGGCTAGTTCTTAGCTTATTAAAGCCTTCTTTACCGTTTACTCTCTAAGCATCGTTATTGAGGGTACAGCAGGGCCCCCGCCCGGCGAATGTGGGAGAGCTCCTTTTGCAGAGTCACTGAGGTGGCGGAAAGGTCTCTGGGTGGCGGGGGGGGGGGGGGGGTGTTGGTGTCAGCGCAGGTCATTAACCTTCTTGCGACACTGGAGGCCAGTCTTCCTGGCCACACTCCCGGAGCTCATGACCACCGCCACTTCATTCCAGGTGGCACTGGCTGCCCTTTGGCTCACACTCGGGGGGAATAGGACATCCCCTGGGCCTCCACCGAGTCGAGGAGTCTCCCCAGGTCTGCATCATCGAATCTTGGGGCCGGTCTTCTCGCCGACTTTGTTGTGAGCTGACTGGGGTTGGCTGTGCAAGTGCTGTTTAAGTGCTGCTAGACTTTGTTAGCAGGAGGCTGGCGAGCGCGGTTCCGGCGAATCGGCTGGCTAGCCTTCATTTGGGCGAGAGGCCCGTGGTGCCTCATTAAGTGGACCAAATAATGTTGAATAGTGTTTCAGGCCTTCCCAGGATGAGCGTCGGGAACCTTGCGGCAATTCCCGCTCGCTCCCACACTTAGAAATCGTTCCGAAGAATCGTGCCTTTTGTCTAGACTGCCATCACAAAGTCAAGCATCAAGCTAAAGAAAATTTTGTCAACATTCTGTATTTCTTGCACATGGATAATGTACCTGTGACTTCATCTCAAATCGCTGATCCAATGATGGGGACGGCGATGGGCCTGGTTCAAAAAGAATGCTGTCAGACGTTCATAGGTGAACCCAGAACTAAAGCCCAACATCAGGTGGTGACTTGAGTCGACAGTGCAGAATGGAGTTTTATTATAGAGTATCCATTTGATTATTTCTCTGAGCTTGCATAGTAAAGTCCTTGACCAATTATATAAACAACATCCTGGTGAGGTGAGGATGGAGGGACAGGCACGCAGTTATTTTTGTGGCCAGGATTAGATGTTCAAATCAAAGAGAAAGTAGGGCAATGTGAATCTTGCGCAAAACTAATGAACACACTACGATTAGACCAATTACATCCGTGGGAATGGCCAACACAGCCAATGCAGAAAATACACATCGATTATGCTGGTGGAGTAGAGGGTCGCATGTTCTTAGTGATTGTGGACGCACACTCTAAGTGGCCAGAAGTCATGATTGATGGTGTTAAGTAAGTTGGTTCAATGTTGACTGCAACTGGATGCTGTGAAACTTGAAACAGGCTTCTGACACAGGAGATGGTCCAACACTGTTTTATTTAACTTCCTGATTGCTGTACATAGTCTGCTGTGAGTTGACACTCTATCAATCTAACTGATAACCTCCTACTGGCTTGGCCAGACTAACTCTCTACCTCATGGTGATAGTGCTCACTGTCTTGTGCACTCTTACTATCTCAGTAGCTGTGTCCTGTAGAGAGAGGGAGTCTTAATGCCCTGTGTGCTTTATAGTGATGGTGCCCTGGCTGGTGATTGGTTGTTATGTGTCGTGTGTGTTCATTGGTTATCCTGTGTGTCAATCACAACCTGTCTGCATCTCATTATATACATGAGTGGATATTTTGACAATGATTATGAAGTCAATGACGATTGAACAGACCATTGAGAAACTAGATGAAATATTTTCAATGTTTGGTACTCCAGAGCAGATTATCAGTGACAATGGTACTCGATTAACTTTGAAAATGTTCAAGGACAACTTGAAAGAGAACAGTATACACCATAGCAAGCCAGCTCCATATCATTCTGCAATGAATGGATTGGTTGAACCTTTTGTTCAATCTTTGAAACATTTTATCAAAGCGTCGAAGGACCAGGGGACACTGGTAAGAAGAGAAAACAAAATTCTAATATCTTAACGGAAGACTGCACATGGAACAACACAAAATTCATCAGCAATGCTTTTGTTCAAAAGGAAGCTGCATACACAGTTTCATTTGTTGACTGCATCTGATACTTCAGAGATTGTTGAATGCTAACAATGAGCACAAATTGCTAGGGGAGAGCTAAACTCTAAAAGTGAGTTTTCCATCAGGGAGAGTCAGGGATAGCTAAAAGCTACACCACCAAGAAATCGGTACCTTCTGTGATCCTAGCAAATACAGGTCCAATATCATACACTATACAGATGGATGATTAAAACATTTGGCAATGTCATGTTGATCAGCTATCTTCATGAAGTGAAATCGTCGAGACAAGGTTCTACCGTTGGAAATTCCAGGCAGTGATACTTCAGAACAAGACTAAATACAGGGGCAAGTTCACATTCTGTTTCTGAGGACTGTCAGGTAACTATAGTGACGGACACTTTAGTAACTTCCCACGAAGTACCACCTACTGAAGGAAATGAGCTCACGTTAAAGCTCTCAGGTAGCTCAGTTCCAGAACGCCGGATTCAACCCAAATGGAATAGACCTCCAACTGAGAGACTGTCTTCTTGAATTGTATATATGTTTATGAAGATAATGCATAAGGGAAATGTGTTTGTGTGGCTTTGCAATTTTCCATCTTAGACTGTATAAGCAACAGTTTTTATTAAACCTCTCATTGTGTTTGAAAGAATCAAGGGTATGGACACCTCCACACATTTTCTCATTGCGGCAAAAAAGAAATATAACAGCGAGAAACAGTGAACCAATTTGTATAATGGGCCTAAAATGGCAAATTAACTTCCACTTGGATAAATGTGAGGCATTATATTTTGGCAAGAAATAAGAAGACTCCATATGACTCACAAGATACAAAACTAGATGGTGTAGAGGAGTAAAGGGATTTGGGAGTACAAATGAGCAAGTCACTAAAAGTAGGGACACATTAACAAGGCCATTACAGAGCAAATCAAGCAGTAGGTTTATTTCTGGTGTATTTGAATTGAAAAGTAAAGGAGTTGTGAGAAACTAGAATCAAGCTCTTCGGGGGCGATTTTCAGCCCATGTCAGCCAACAGCGAGAATAGCGATGCAGGTTCAAAATATGGCAAGAATCACGGGCTGGATTCTCCGATTGTGAGGCTCTGTCCTGATGCCGGCATGGGAACGGTGGCGTTTTATAACCGAAACTTCAGCACAAAACGGCCACCTATCCTCCCTTTGACTGGGGGCTAGCAGGAAGGCAGCGTAGAGCATCCGACTCTAGCTGCCAATATGGCCCGGAGAATTGCTGGGTCTGTGGCCACGCATGTGTGCGGCCTGCAGCGGCTGCGCCGTGCAACATGGTGCCGGCCGCGCGCAGACCCGGCCTGCAAAATAGTGCCCCCCTTTGGCCGGCCCGCAACCCCCGGAGCACCCCCTCAACAGTGCCCCTAGCCCCATCCAAAGTCCCCGCTGCCCCCGGATCGCCCCCCCCCCCACCTGTGGCAGCGCAGGACTGAGTCCGCTGCCGCCACGCTGAGTTCCCGACAAATGATAGCAAACGCGACCAACACCGTCGGGAACTCGGCCAGTCGGGGGCGAGCACCAAAGGGAGGGCGTACACAACGTTCTGAGGCCATCCCGATGGCGTGCGGCGTACTCCTAGAGTATGCTGCTTTGGAGGGGTGGCGCATCACGAAAGCGGCACTGCCCCCGTATTTCGGCCGAAACGGTGATTCTCTGGTTGATCGCCGAATGCGATATCAGCGTCGGCGACCGGAGAATCAGCCCATTGTTTCCAGATTTTCCAGGCTCCACACTGCTGACACAATGAGAATCCTGCCATGGAAGGGCTGGAACCTTATTCAAGTCTATCAACACATCTTTAGCAGCCCTCCGGTTGTGACTTCCCCTCTCACTGAATATTCATTTGACGTTGGCATGACATCATGCCATGCCAGCGTGATTTACAACAGCTGTAGAAAAATTAGAAACTTGGCAACCTCAGGTCGTCATCACCCTCCAGACTACCAATGAAACGGGAGAATCGGAGAGGATGGAGCAGACCCAGATAAATGAAATCTGGGGCTGGTTTGGGAGGCGGGGAGAGGGTTTAATCTCAGTATCTTGGGGGGTGGGGTCGCTCGCAGGCTTTAGTGGTCCTTCACGGCTGGGAGCCTCTTGATTTAAAGGGGCCTAACGGCTGGTATGCAGGTAGCACTTTCCATGACCCCCTTGCGGGGCTTGTGACAACATCACTGCTGAGGGATTGACTTTCTAGGTTGGCAGCTGGAAAGTGCGTGCTGAACAGATGAATCCATAGGGTCAGCCCAGGGAGCGACAGTAGCGTCCCTGGATGGAGTCCTGTGAGATGCCAGGCTGCATGGGTAGGGTGGGGGACTCTGCCATGGGATAGTACCAAGCCTTATAAGGGTTGAAGACCGTCAAATGGGGGGAAAATGAGTGCCATCACAATGAAGCCCCACACTCAGGATTAACTTTAAAGGGTGAGGGCACGAGCTGTCCAGATGTTCAACGTTGTGAAGGTCAGGCTGTCAGGGATTGTATATAGGTGGTTGGCTGTTCAAGTTGGAAGGCTTGTTTAATCCACAGGCCATGAGAGCTGGGAGAATAATTTTGCCATCTAAGGATGACATTTATTGTAAAGTGCAGTCTTTGCATGAATCAGGTGTGTCTCACCTGCCACAAGGAGAAGCCATTTGCCTAATGAGCTACCTGACCCTTCCTTGACAAGTCAATTGTGCCAATTGAGCCATCACTGCAATGCATGCGTGTGCTACTGATTGGCACCCAATAGATAACACTTTGGAAGCCTAGCCCCCAAGCATTGAAATCCAAGGCTAATACTCACATCTCCATAACAGAGCAACAACAGAGATGTGGCTTCCATTACAAGGCATTCCAGTGATAGTGCTCATCAGTTACCCCATTCAAAAGATGATGGGTGGCAGCATCTTGTTCTCCTGAAATGGTCGAACACAGGTCCATTGAACACACACAGCTGCCCTAATTCCATATCCTTGTGGGAGTCATGCAACCCGCTGAGGCTCTCAAGGATTGAAGCATTTAATTAAAGTGGAGTTGAGAATGGCAATAGTGGGGAAGTGGCTACTGTGTTTTTTCTTATTTATTTTCAGGGGATGTGGACTTCGCTGGCTCGGGTGATATTTGTTGCTCATCCCTAATTGTCCTTGAGAAGGTGCTGGTGAGCTGCCTTCCTGAACTGCTGCAGTCCATGTGGTGCCGGTACATCCACTGTGTTGTTAGGGAGGAAGTTCCAGAATTTTGAACCAGCGACAGTAAAGGAATAGCAATATATTTCCAAGTGAAGGTGGTGAGTGACATGGAGGGGAACCTCCAGGTGGTGGGGTTCGAGGGAAGTTGCTGCCCTTGTCCTCCTAGATGGTAGTGGTCATGGGTTTGGAAGGTTCTATTAAGGAACCTCGCTGAGTTACTGCAGTGCAGCTTGTCGGTGTGTCATGTGAGAGTACCTTTAAGAAATGGGTGTTTAAGAAATGTATCTTTAAGAAATGGGTGTTTATGAATGGGTCTGTATATAAATATCTGTAGTTAGAGTACCATTAAGAAATGGGTGTTTATTACTGCAGTGATGTCAGAGAGGGGGTGGAGCTGGGCTGTCTGTCAGCTTTTTACTTTCATTTTAGGCTGTTTGCTGCAGGGTGTGTTATAGTTTCGTTTTCAGAGCTGGATAGCTGCAGTCACAGCCCGAAGGTGTATTAGAGTCTCTCTCTGTAATCTAAAGACTGTAAATCGATCCTGGTGATTTAAAACTAATAACTGTAGTGACTTTAACCTGATGTGCTTCTGGTAAAAGGTGTTTTAAGTCTTATGGATGTTAAAAGGAAAGCTTAAAGGATTACTTAGTGCTGTATTCTTTGGGGGTTGTTTTGAATTAATGGTTGCTAAGATGTTCACTGTCGTTTGTCGTTTTTTAAAAGGTTAACTTGAGTTCATAGAATAAACATTGTTTTACTTATAAAAATACTTTTCCATTTCTGCTCTACCACACCTCTAAAGTGGACCGTGTGCTCCCCGTACCACAATCTAGTACAAGTTGTGGGTCAGGTGAACTCCATGATACAATTTGGGGTTCTCTAAATCCTGGCCCATAACAGGTGGTACACACGGCTGCTACTGTGAGTTGGTGGTGGACGGTGTGAATTTTGTGGAAGGAGTGCCAATCAAGTTGGCTGCTTTGTCCTGGATGGTGTCGAGCCTCTTGAGTGTTGTTGGAGCTGCACTCATCCAGGCAAGTGGGAAGTATTTCATCACATTCCTGGTCACCTTGTCAGTAGTGGACAGGCTTTGGGGAGTCATGAGATGAATTACTCACCACATGATCCTAGACTTTGACCTGCCCTGGTAGCCACAGTATTAATGTAGTTAGTCCAGGTCAGGTTCTGGTCAATGATAGCATCCAGGATGTTGATTGTGGAAGATTGAGTGATGGTACTACCATTGAATGTCAAGGGGATATGGTTTGATACTCTCTTATTGGAGATGGTCATTGCCTAGTACTTGGGTGGGGCAAATGTAACTTGCCCCTTGTGAACCCAAACCTGGATATTGTCCAGGTCCTGCTGTATTTGCACGTGGACTGCTTCAGTGTCAGAGGAGTCATGGGTGGTACTGAACAATGTGCAAGGATCAGGGAGGGAGGAAGGTGTGACAGGGGATGAAGTAAAGCTCATTGGAAAGGCACTCATATAGGGGGATGCGCATGTGGATGTCTGAGATCCTGAGGGTACTGTAGGTCAGGACATTGTCAGGAATCGTCATTGCTCACTTTGATGTTCTTTTCCTTGCAGTTTTTGATTCAGAAGAACCATGGAGCCAGTAAAACTGGCAATTCTTTTAAATGCTGTAGAGCAGCAGCAGCAACATCGATGTGCTGTTGCCGCTGCATGCAGCCAGTGCCACTTTCCTGCAGAGGAGGAATGGTTGCTGCATGGTTGATCTTCCATGAGTAGGACCGCAGATGGCGGAGCATTGGGGGAGGCACTACAACCCATGGTTATACTGTTGTAGAACCTCCTGCCTCCATATGTCGTGATCCAGTGTCCGAGAAGATTACACCTGACCCAGGGGACGGTGGACCACCTGTGACAGATGATACAAGAGTTGCCACCACATGGACTGGGATGTCACCCATTGCCTGTGGCAATAAAAGTCACTGCCGCTCTGAAATTCTCTGCCAGTAGCTCGATTCAGGCTGCATAGATCACCTGTGCAGCATCCTGCAGTCTGCCACACAGAAATGTGCACAGAAGTTTTCTTGTGAGGGCTCACATATACATCAACCTGGACCAGGACTGGGAAAGCAAGGATGCCAGGGCCATGCGCTTGGCCCACCAAGCAGGCATGCCCCAGGGGCAGAGTGTCATCACCTGCACCCACATGGTACTGACTTCTCCATGGTGGCATGGGGTGCCATTTCTGAACCACCAGGGATACCTTCCTTCAATATCCAGCCAGATCATCTTTTCCACACAATGTGTATAATGCAAGTGTGAGCCTGTTTCCCGGGAGAATCCATGATAGGTGCATAACTCGCAGATCCCAGCTGTTTTTGAGGGATGGTAGCAGGTGGAGGGATGGATCCACTGTGTCAAAGGTTACCCCCACAGGAAGTGACTGATGATGCCAGTGTGGGGGCAACAACCACCCACAGAGACTCGCAACAATGAGGCTCATGCATCAGTTGGTACGCTGATGGAACTGGCAATTGGACGGCTCAAGATGCTGTTCCAGTGCCTGGACAAGTCAGGAGGAGCCTTGAGTTACAGCTCCCAGAGGGTGTTCCATGTCATTGTGCTCCGCTGCAACCTGACACTGCAGCGATGAGCGCAGCTAGACCAGGTGGAGATGGAGGAGCGCCTCATCTCCTCGGGAGAGGCAGAGATTGAGCAGGGCGGCGAGAGGCAACCCACATAGGAGGTGTGTAAGGAGCTCAGGTGATGGCCAGGGTCCACATGGGCACAGGGCGATGTTGGACATCTTCCATACCCCTCTCTCTCCTTCAGCAGCCGCCACTCCAGTTTTGCGATTTTTAAAAGCACAAGTGAACCATGCCGTCGGGAACTCGGAGGTGGAAAATCGCAAAGACCCTGGAGAGTACCACGCCGGGCCCGCTAATGATATGCAAATGGTACCTACTGTACGTGCGAAGTGAAACACATTGACTCCATTTTTGAGGTGACATAAGAACATAAGAACATAAGAATTAGGAACAGGAGTAGGCCATCTGGCCCCTCGAGCCTGCTCCGCCATTTAATGAGATCATGGCTGATCTTTGTGGACTCAGCTCCACTCTCCGGCCTGTACACCATATCCCCGAATCCCTTTATTCTTCAGAAAGGCATCTATCTTTTTCTTAAAAACGTTTAAAGAAGGAGCCTCAACTGCTTCACTGGGCAAGGAATTCCAGAGATTCACAACCCTTTGGGTGAAGAAGTTCCTCCTACACTCCGTCCTAAATCTACCTCCCCATATTTTGAGGCTATGTCCTCTAGTTCTGCTTTCCCCGACCAGTGGAAACAACCTGCCCTCATCTATCCTATCTATTCCCTTCCTAATTTTATATGTTTCAATAAGATCCCCCCGCATCCTTCTAAACTCCAATGAGTACAGTCCCAGTCTACTCAACCTCTCGTCGTAATCTAATCCCCTCAACTCTGGGGTCAACCTAGTGAATCTCCTCTGCACTCCCTCCAGTGCCAATATGTCCTTTCTCAGGTAAGGAGACCAAAACTGAACACAATACTCCAGATGCGGCCTCACCAACACCTTATACAATTGCAGCAGAACCTCACTAGTCTTGAACTCCATCCCTCTAGCAATGAAAGACAACACTTGATTAGCCTTCTTAATCACCTGTTGCACCTGCACACCAACTTTTGGTGACTCGTGCACCAGCACCAGCACGGTGAATTGCGATTTGGCATCAAATCGCCGCCTGCCACGAGTTTGGCGTTGGATGCTATTCTCCGCCCGATCACATTTCCCGATTTCAGCATCGGTTAATGGATAATCCTGCGCCTAAAATTCTTAGACAGGGTTAGACATGGAAGATTCTGAAAGAATGATCCCGATGGTAGGGGAATTCAGAACTAGGGGTCATAGTTTGAGGATAAAAGGACTGAGGTGAAGAGAAATTTCTTCACCCAGAGAGTGGTGAATCTGGAATTCAAAACCACGGAAAGCTGTTGAGGTGAAAATGTTGTGTAATTTCAAGAAGGAATTAGATAGCTCATAGGGGTAAAGGAATCAAGGGGGGAAGTTGGGATCAGGGTATTGAACTCGATGATCAGTCATGATCATAATGAATGGCGGAGCAGACACAAAGTATCAAATGGCCTTCTCCTGCTTTTATTTTCTATGTATCTTTCCATGTAAATGAGAGGCCTGAGCGTTGTTGTCGGGGGGTGGGCGGTAGTTAATGTTTCATGGACGGAGCTTGAAGGAGGTGAGGCTGGGGGCTCTGCACCAGGAACAGCGTGGCATTTTGCGTCATCAGCGTGGGAGGCCCTGTCATCCTGGCACTGCACAGGGAGGAAACATCGAGTTTGCACAGGGGTTTGCGGTGCATGATGCCATAGAGGTACATAGAAACATACAGTGCAGAAGGAGGCCATTCGGCCCATCGAGTCTGCACCGACCCACTTAAGCCCTCACTTCCACCCTATCCCTGTAACCCAATAACCCCTGCTAACATTTTTCGTCACTGAGGGCAATTTATCATGGCCAATCCACCTAACCTGCACGTCTTTGGACTGTGGGAGGAAACCGGAGCACCCGGAGGAAACCCACGCAGACACAGGGAGAACATGCAGATTCCGCACAGAGAGTGACCCAGCGGGGAATAGAACCTGTGACCCTGACGCTGTGAAGCCACAGTGTTATCCACTTGTGCTACCGTGCTGTCCTCGGGTATCACGTCTCAAGTATCCAGCACATGACATTGTAGAGGAGCCTTATGGGACTACTGCTCCCTCTCACTACTTCTAGGTGTATCCCCAGGATCCACAGCTGAGGTTGAGGCAACCTGTTAATTTCCACACTCTGTTGCATGAGATGACCTGGGTGGGCATCCCCTGGAGGCCTGGACCTTGAGGGTCTTGGCCTATGGTCTGGCTGCACGGGTGTTGCAGTGCTATGTGTGTGGGGATGGAGGTGTGTTGCTCACAGGGAGAGGGGTATCAGAAGGGCTGGACATCCCCAGGGTCTCTTGGGTGGAAACCCTTGGAGCTACTTAGGTCTGTGGTCTCCAGAGGATGCGAGGATGGTCCGGGCTGGTCGGCTGATTGACCTACAGGAGAAGTAGATTATCTACTGAGGGATCATGGGGAGTCAGGGGGAGGGTGGGATCGAAGACAGAATGACAAGTGTTGGGAACCTGTGAGGTGGCTGGGAGAGAGATCACCGTGGAGGTGTGATGGGTTTGTTAAGCAGTGCAATGGGAGACATGAGATAACAGACTTACCCTGAATGCACGAAGAATGTCATTCATCTTCTTTCGGCACTGTAGCCCCATCCTCTTATGGAGTGAGCTGGCACTCACTATCATGGCCACAGCCTCCAAGGTAGGGTTAGTGACCTTGCTATCTGGATGTCTGGCTGATTGCAGCTAGAGGATGTCACACCTCTGCTCGACACCATCCAAATGTTTAGTGAGGGCTCCGTTTGTGAAAGGCGGTTCTGTCTTCCTGGCAGCCATCCCCATTGACTGGACTTGGAACAAATGCTGAGATGGGGAGGCGTTTAAAAGGAGCGCCATTTTCCCAGGGTGAGCAAATCAAAGGCAAAACATGAACACGGTGTGAAATACATGGAAAAATGTTTTGTTAAAGAAGCTGAGTATACTGCGAATTTTCCTATCAACGCCAATGGAATTCTCCCCGATTTCTCACTGGGACCGACATGTTGAGAAGATATTGGGAAATTCCACACTGTGTTCGACTATACCTGAAGTTCTGTGTACAATTCCGATCTCCATATGATAAAAATGAAATCGACACTAAAGAGGGTGCAATAAAGAGATTTACTGTAATGAGACAAAAGACTTTAAGTAGAGGTTAGTCTGAGTCTTTTTCTCTGAAAAAAGAAGGTTGAGGAATTACCTAATTGAGGCCTTTAAAATTATGGTTGAGGTAAATAGGATATTTATATATTAGGCTAGATTTGCATGTGAGAAAGAAGGAATAAAGAATTATGGTGATAGAATTCCATGTGGAAAGATGGGAAGAGGCTGGAATGGAGCTTAACCGCTGGCATGAATTGGTTGGACCAATGTGTCTTCAAATGAACAATTATCCTCAGACACTAATCTATTCACTACCCTGCCTTTATTTTCCGATCAACATTCCCTATCAACCACAACACACACCTAGCATTCAAATCGTAACCTTACCATCGCATTACCCACACCTTACAGCTTGCAGTATTCACTTATTCAACCAGCAGATCACTCAGTTTGCACCACACTCACTGACACACTTCCCTCTTCCTTGAGGGACAAGGTGTCAAATACCCATTAATATCTGCTGGGGAACAACAATGGCTGTTTGTTGTCACGTCAATGGTGGCGATAGTGTTGGCAGTCATTGGTGTTGCCACAACTGAGGTCTTGGTGAGCATTTGATTTACAAGCTGCAGATGGTTTGAGCATCAAACACTTGATATTCCCATCTTCACTAACCTCAACTCTATCTTTGTACCTTTCTCTTTTCAAACACCAAAGAATTACTATTAGTCAGGCTGTGGTGAGGGAACGTGTAGTATAGGAAGAGGAGGAGAATAATGATGATGAAACCCCATCACTTGATCTCAAATTGCAGCCACCAGCTCATTACTGGCACTGCACATTCTTTGGAGGGCAGCATAGATTGGGATTTGCCATCATGAGTCAATGGGCATGGATGAACTACACCCTGGGCAGGGGAAATGGTGCCAGCCCGTTGGAGTTTTGCTGCAGAGAACTCAGATAAAAGTTTTGATGGGGCAACACAACAGAAAAAGGCTGTTGGACATGCACAATGAAATATTTGATGCATTGGCAGGCCCACTGCGAAGCCTGCTGGAGGAATCTGGCACCAATATTAGCCAGACACTGGAGCTCATCCTTTCCAGCAAGGAAATGGTGGTGAACTCCATTTGCAAACCCAACCAGAGTGCAGCATTTGATGGCCAATATTGCAATTGCCATTGCAACACCAACAGAAGCCACCCATCATCCGAGTGCTGCAGCGGAAGGACAGACTGAAGTCAAATGGCTGAAGAAAGCAGTGTTCAAAAAGAGTTTGCAGGCTCTCACAGCACTCCAGCAATCATCCCTCCAACACTTTACAAGGATTTTTCAATGAACGTAGGGTGAGTGGCAGTAGATCTGTGGAGCATGAACCCGCTGTCCTGCCTCAGTATTTGAGACAGTGAGCAAATCTTACCATATTTTTTCAAAGTGTCAGGCTCAGATTGAGAACCGGCATGTAGCTCCCAGCTGCACAGACCAGTATTCATTCCAGATCTTGAGCCTCTCTTGACTGCATCCTTGAAAGTAATTATTTAGGTTATCTCAGTGGACCAAGCAAAACATGCTAAGTGAACAATTTATATTTTGCTTATTCTGTTGATCTATCAGGAGGCAGCTTCATAACTCTAATGAGGTGTGCAGTGCCATCTTCACACTCTTGGATCAGTAAAGATTACAGTCATCTGTAATGGTATCCTTCATGTTGTTTTAATAAGTTAATGAGGGTCAGGCTTAGCTGCTTACAATATGTTTCCTCTAGCATGATGCATACATTAGTATCTTGATTATTTAGTCCCAATAAATAGTGCTTGGACCGGTTAGTTGCTCCATTCTGTTGGTTATGCCGGAGTCTTAATAAGGATACGACTAAAAGCTGCCCCAAAAGAATGAACTAACTGAAATATCTCCTTGAGCGCTGCCGGCCTTCCTGAAATCTAATTAAAGTGAAATGACTATCACAAAATTGCTAATGTCAAATTCGGGGCCAAAGTGCTTGAGCTAAAATTTCAGGATTGTTGTTTGATCCAGTCACAAAGTACTCTAAGGGCATAACTGACAGCTGGCTACTGTCACCACATATGAAAAAAAAGAGTGACTGCAAAGAAATCCATCTTAATTCAGTCACTCGAACTTGCCCAACAAACTGCAATTTCTAACACTTGTCAAGGTATTGAGATTTCATCAAAGCCATTTGGTAATAACGACAGCTTCCTCATGACAAGTGTGTCCTGGTGTACTTCTGCTAAGTGCTAATGATTTACGTTCAAATGCATAGAAAGTTCAAATGAATGAACAGTGTGCAGTTGAAAGACATTGACCATGGGGTGTACACCTGCCTCTTCCATAAGAGTAAATCTTAATTATTTTCCTTACCTTTAATGCTTTCTTTAAGCCAGCAAGTTTTATGAAAACAGCAAAGGAAGAATATATCATAAGATTCAATCTGCCATCATAAAACAAGGGAGATAATAAAGGGATGATATGAGCTCACAGATTTTAATTATTTTAACCATGGTAGTAACTCATTTAAAACATAACAAATCACAATGTAAATCTACATGTTAACCCGATGTGTTAGTTCAAAGTACATTAGGACCTCGTCAGGCTATTAGCGCTCACCGTTGGAGAAAACCTGACAGCGAGTCTAGAGGTGGTTGGCAGCATCCATAGAATACATAGAATCTCTCGAGTGCAGAAGGAGGCCATTCGGCCCATTGGATCTTCAACAACCCATTGAAAGAGCACCCTACCTAGGCTTACTCCCCTGCTCCATCTGCGTAACCACTTTAACTGCACATTTCAAGGCAGGAAGGAGCAATTTAGAATGGCCAATCCACATAACCTGCACATGTTTGCACTGTGGGAGAAAAGCAGAGCACCCAGAGGAAGCCCAAGCAGATACGGGGAGAACGTGCAAACTCCACACAGGTGGGTCCGTGGCGCTGTGAGGGCTCACTCCTTGATTTCAGTCCCTGCTGATTGACATGACATTAATGATGGCAACAGTTGTCTTATTTTCCAGCTTGTTCTGCAGTAAAATAGCTGAAAAAGCAGGGTTGATTCATTTAGGAGTAAGTGATTTTTCAAACCAACATGATAATGAATAATAGTATTGACTCACCTTCCTGGTCATGAAAATTTACTTTTGCAAATAATGGAAATCTCTTCCCTTGCAAAAAAAATTGTGCTGGAGATTTTTCAAAATATTTGGATGAAAATAATTGATTTACCTTTCTGCCTGTCTCCATTTTCTCACATCCTTAATCCCACTTATATTTCCCCAATTTTACTTCATTTTCGGTATATAATTTGGAAGTAATTTATAAAACCTTGTTTAAACTTATTGGTTTGAACTCTGCATGTCTCACTTGATTGATTGAAGAAACCCATTGGGTGCGACTCTCTGATCCTGAGGCTAAGTGTCGACGCCGTCGGAAACGCCCATGCCGCTCCAGCTGCTGATCCTGGCATCAACTGGGCACCACGGGATCCGCGCATGCGCAGTGGCACCAACGCCAACGCGCGCATGCACAGTGGCTCCCTTCTCCGCGCCGGGGCCGACGTGGAAGAAAGAAGGCCCCCAGCCCGAGAGGCCGACCCGCCGATCGGTGGGCCCCGATCGCAGGCCAGGCCACAACGGAGGCCCCCCCACCCAGGGTCGATCCCCCCCTCCCCCCTACAGGCCACCCCCGGACCCTTCCACGCCGAGGTCCTGCCGGCTGAGAGCAGATTAGAACGGCACCGGCGGGACTCAGGTTTTTTGTAATGGCCGCTCGGCCCACCCTGGGCCGAGAATCGCCGGGCGGGCTACGTAGAGCAGCCCCCGACTGGCGGTGCGCCTACCACGCCGGTACCGGCCAATGCAGAGAATCGCGTCCGGCGTCGGGGCGGCGTGGCGCGATTTGCACTGGTCACGGCGATTCTCCGGCCCGGCCCCGGGCTGAGAGAATCTCGCCCATTATTGTTTGTCCAGCTCATGTACACCTCGGATCATTTGTAGATGGCAGCATGTTAGAAAAGTAACAGATTGGAGGAAAGTCCCGTGACAAGCCAACAAGTGCAGTGTGGGCAATAGTTAGCAAAGTAATGGCAGGTGACATTCCTTTGCCACGGAGGGCAAAATCTAAGGCATTGTGTTGGAGATAAAAGCTGGTAAGAGAAAAGCAATTGACATTTTATATTTGGAACTTTTGTAAGAGTCCTGAGAAGCACTTGAAATGCTAATCTATCTTTTCCTTTTATAGATGTTAATGGATGTGGATCCTACATTTACTTTTCCATGTTTCCAACGTTTGCATTTTTTTTAACCTACTGGAGCGGTAGGCTTGCTTAACAACTTCCTCCTCCACCCTCAATGTTTTACTCACTCTATCATGGTTGCTTCTGCTGGTATTGCTTCCATATTGACTCCTTCAAGATCAAACAACAAAGGTTTCAACATAATTAACTGCACAATTTGTTGTGAGATAACTTTAAGAGAGAACATCCCAATGATAAGTAGCCAGGATATAAACCATGTGACCAGCATTGTTCAGAGGAGCTTTCAGTTTATCTAGCAGCATGTCATGTGAAGGCATTGCAGCTGCATTATTCGGTTAACAATAGCTGTTGAATCTTTAGAGTAAACCTGCCTGCTGTGCAATACCATTCTGCATCTTCATATAAACTGAACCTATGTTTAGTTTGCCAGCCCTATGTGAATTGGTCAATTTATATTAAGCAAACATAGAAATACAGCACAATTGCTTAATTATCCAACATCAGATTCAGCCAACCCATATTAAGGACCAGCAGGCCTGTGACTCCTGCCTACAAACTGTTCACTAATCCAGAGTTTTTTGTAAAACACATTTAACTGCTAGATCGATCATCTCCTTAAACTCTCTCCCCTGCTTGTTCTATCCTCAGTTCAAAGTGCAATGTGCTCATGGACTTCTTCCTCAATTATATTGAGACTATCTGTTCAGCTGTCTGTCACATCCTTTTGCCTCTAAGATCTTGTCCACTGCCCAAGCTAATTACTCAAATAGAGAATGCAAAACTTCAGCACTAATGTTCAATATCCAATGGTTCGAAACTTACTTAATTGAATAAAGGTTTGTTGTGAAAACTGACATAAGCCACTTGAACTGACCTGATGTGAACACATAATTTGTGGACCACTAAGTGCCTACAGGTCATAATACATGATCATAATTGTGACATACGCTACAAGACGGTGAATTTCATGATCACATCCGATACCCTAAGCGGCCGACCTAACCCATCAAAAACTGCAGACATCGCCCTAGATATGCAAGTTGACCTTGTGGACGTTGAAATATATGATGTTTTGCATGTCAACCTGATGCATTTTGGGCAATCTAAGTGGCAAGCATTGCAGCAGGATACATCAAATGATCCTGTACTACCGCAATTATGGAAAATAGTGATTGGTATATGGCCAGAATTTTTCCAGGATATTCTTGAGGCATTAAGACCATTTGAATCTGGTAGAGATGAACTCCGAATGTCTCAAGGAGTCAAATTTAAGGGAAAACAAGTCGGCATCCCAAGGTCCATATGACCTGATATCCTCCAATGGTTGTGCTCGGCACACATGGGAATTGATTGAACCAGAAGATTGGCTAGAGAGATGGTCTATTGGCAAGGAATCCACCAAGACATTGAAAAAGCCATGAGGAAATGTGGAACATTCATGCCTAGCAAACATAAAAAATCATTAGCAGCTCATGAGCTACTCATACATCCATGGATCAGACTCACAGCTGACCTCTTTAACACCCATGGAGATGACTTCTTGGTAGGAATGGAGTACTTTTCCAAATTTCCCATTATTCATCAAATGCACAACACATCTTATATAACCATTATAGATACATTAGGCTGGATTCTCCATTATTGAGACTATGTCCCCATGTTGGTGTCATAACGGTGGAGTTTTACTCCTGAAAATCCTGGAAAAAACTTAAACAAATTCATAGCCCTGCAAGGGGCTAGCAGGGACCTGGAGTAAATACATACATAGATACATAGAAGATAGGAGCAGGAGGAGGCCTTTTGGCCCTTCGAGCCTGCTACACTATTTATCGCGATCATGGCTGATCATCCAACTCAAGAGCCTAACCCTGCTTTCTCCCCATAGCCTTTGATCCCATTCTCCCCAAGTGCTATATCCAGCCGCCTCTTGAATATATTCAAAGTTTTAGCATCAACCACTTCCTGTGGTAATGAATTCCACAGGCTCACCACTCTTTGTGTGAAGAAATGTCTCCTTATCTCTGTCCGAAATGGTTTATCCTGAATCCTCAGGCTGTAACCCCTGGTTGGGGACACACCCATCATTGGTAACATCTTGCCTGCATCTACCCTGTCTAGTCCTGTTAGAATTTTATAAGTCTCTATGAGATCCCCCCTCATTCTTCGGAACTCCAGCAAGAACAATCCCAACCTAGTCAATCTCTCCTCATATGACAGTCCCGCCATCCCTGGAATCAATCTGGTAAACCTTTGCTGCACTCCCTCGAGAGCAAGAACATCCTTTCTCAGAGAAGGAGACCAAAACTGCACTCAATACTCCAAGTATGGCTCATCAAGGCCCTGTATAATTGCAGCAACACATCCCTGCTTCTATACTCAAAACCTCTTGTAATGATGGCCAACATACCATTAGCCTTCTTAACCGCCTGCTGTACCTGCATGCGTACCCTCAGCGAATGGAACACAAGAACATCCAGGTCCCGCTGCACACTCCCCTCTCCCACTTTACAGCCATTCAGGTAGAAATCTGCCTTTCTGCTTTTGCTTCCAAAATGAATAATCTCACACTTATCCAAATTATACTGCATTTGCCATTGGTTTGCCCACTCGCCCAACCTGTCCAGGTCATGCTTTAGGATCCCTGCACCTCATCACAATTCACCCTCCCACCTAATTTGGTATCATCTGCAAACTTTGAGATGTTACATTTTGTTCCCTCATCCAAATCATTAATACATATTGTGAATAGCTGGGGTCCCAGCACCAATCCCTGTGGTACCCCACTGGTTACTGACTACCAATTTGAAAAGGACCCATTACTCCCTACTCTTTGTTTCCTCTCTGCCAACCAGTTTTCTATCCACCTCAATACATTTCCCCCAATCCCATGCGCTTTAATTTTGTCAAACGCCTTCTGCAAGTCAAAATGTACCACATCGACTGGCTCCCCCTTGTCGACTGTACCGGATGCCTCTTCAAAGAATTCAAACAGATTTGTCATGCATGGCTTTCCCTTCATAAATCCATGCTGACTCTTACTGATCCTGCCACTGCTTTCTAAATGTTCTGCTATAAAGTCCTTGATAATGGATTCAAGCATTTTTCCCACTACCAATGTTAGTGTCATGTGAGAGTACCCTTCAAGAAATGGAGCTGCTCATGTTATTGGAGTGATGTCAGAGTGCGGGTGGAGCTGTGCTCCACTTCTGCTTTTTAGTTTCAGTTTCATTTTCTGCTATACCATACCTGTAGAGTGAGCTGTGTGCTCCCCATACCACAATCTATTAATAGCTGTGGGCCAGGTGAACTCCATGATACACTTTGGGATTCTCTAAACCCTCACCCATAACAATTGGGGACTCGAGGGGGATAAAAGTCTTTCTATTGGATTGGCTTAGTGAACTTAAAGACAGTGAGGGGTGAGCATATTGTGGTTGCTTTTCAGGTGTGGTATTTTAGTTTAAGTGGGGAGTGTGTTGTGGACAATGGCTCTTTTAGAGGCTCAGACGTTTTTGGGGGTGGAGACAGTCACACGCAGTAACTTACAGACAGAGACTAAAAGTAGACTGTTAGATTTGGCAAAAAAATACAGTTAACATTACCTGACAAGATGCGAAAAGATGAGGTAATTATGGCGGTGGTTAAGCATTTACAGTTGCCTGAGATAGAGTTTGACTAATTGGAAATGGCAAAAATTCAGTTGCATATTAAACAACATGCAGAACATGAGAAAGAATTAAAGCAGCTTGAATACGAAAGAGAGAGAGCGGAAAGAGAAAGAGAGAGGAAAAAGAAAAGGAGAGAGAAGAAATGAGAAAAGAAAGAATAGCCCTAGCAGAACAAAAAGAAAGAGAAAGGGAGACACAGATCAGGGAAAAAGATAAAGAGAGAGAGATTGAATTTCAGAAAATGGCCATGAAACATGACAGTCAGTTTAAATTGACAGGCATAAAGGGAAATGTACAGTTGGATGATAGTGATGAGGATAGTGAGAAAGAGCATCAAAGTCGAAGGCTTGGTGGGGATCTATTTAAATATGTCCAAGCATTGCCAAGGTTTGACGAGAAGGAAGCAGAAGCCTTTTTCTTTTCATTTGAGAAGGTAGCTAAACAAATGAAATGGCCATAGAACATGTGGGTATTACTGATTCAAACAAAGCTGGTAGGTAGAGCTAGTGAAGAGTTTGCATCAATACCGGAGGAGATATCTGAGATGTATGAGGAGGTGAAAAAGTCCATCTTAGATGCAGATGAACTACTGCCTGAAGCTTACAGACAAAGGTTTAGAAATTTAAGGAAAGAATTTGGTCAAACATACATGGAGTTTGAAAGCATCAAACAGACTAATTTATGATAAGGGCTTTGAAAATAGACCGAACATATGAAGCTCTCAGAGAAATTATACTTTTGGAGGAGTTTAAAAATTCAATTCCTGATGTAGTGAGAACTCATGTGGAAGAGCAGAGGGTTAAAACTGCGAGGTTAGCAGCAGAAATGGTAGATGATTATGAATTAGTTCATAAATCAAAGCTTGGTTTCCAACATCAGTTTCAGCCTGTGAGGGATAGAAACTGGGGACATGAGAAATACTCTTGTGGTAAAGGTAAAGGTGATCTTAATTTTAATTCGGTTATAAACATAGAACATAGATGTTTGGGACTGTCATGCTGTGACTATGCTACCATCCTGTGGGTCTCTGCCACATCATCCAGTGACTGGGCCACCTCCCTCTGGGTCTGGGCCACCTCCCCCTGGGACTGTGGCCACACCGCCCAGTGTCTGCGCCACGCTGGCCAGCGCCTGGGCAATGCCACCGACAGTCTGAGCCATGGCCTGCTGTGACTGGGCCATGCTGAGGAGCGCCACTGCAATGTCCAGGTGGCTCTGCCACATGGCTGCTTGTGGGAGAGCAGCCCTGTCCTGGGCCTTGGCCACCGCCCGCACAGAATGGCCCAGGCCTTGGACATGCTAATCCATTTTGTTTTTAACATTTAAATACCCAATTCATTTTTTCCAATTAAGGGGCAATTTAGCATGGACAATCCATCTACCCTGCACACCTTTGGGTTGTGGGGGCGAAACCCACGCAAACACGGGGAGAATGTGCAAACTGCACATGGACAGTGACCCAGAGCCGGGATTGAACTTGGGACTTCGGCGCCATGAGGCAGCAATGCTAACCACTGTGCCACCATGCTGCCTGTGGACATGCTAATCCATAACCGAAAACTTCGCCCCCAATGCCTCCACTACAGACGCCACCCGTGCGATGTCCAGGTGTCGGCCTGGGTGTCACGCATGACCAGCACCACCCCCTGCTCCTGCATGCGGATGGACTCCACCACCTGTGCCTGCAGGTGCTGGATGCCTACCGTCCCTGGCTCTCTGACAGGTTCTGCACTGTGGTTCGGACTGGATGTTCCAGAAGCCTGGGACCTGTCTGGACGGCAGCTGGTTCCTGGGGTTGGCCTGCCCTCTAACCGTCCAACCCCTCGGCTGCACCCACCTCCACCTGCTGTACCGGATACAATCTGTGGTGCACACCAGATGGTGTCCCAGGAACCTCTTCACTAATGTGCCCACCTGAGGTGTTGGTCTCTGGGATGGTGAAGGGTGTAGAGACAGCTGTGATGGAAAATTTGTGTCACCTCCGACCCGAGCTTTGGGGAGTCCTGAATCTTGGGCAGAGGGCTGGTGTTCGGGCTGCTCTCCCCGTCAGTGCTCGGCCATCTGGGGGACACCGTCTCTGGCAGTGGCTGGGGGTGGGGTCCCCGGATTGACCAGCCCCATCTCCGGCAGGTCCTGTAAGACACAAGACAACATGTGTCATGTAAGAGTGCCTTTAAGAAATGGGTGTTTATCAGTGTTGTCAGAATGTGGGTGGAGTTGGGCTGTCTGTCAGCATTTTACTTTCGTTTTAAGCTGTTTGCTGCAGGCTGGATATCAAAGCTAGATAGCTGCAGTCACCGCCAGAAGGTCTATTAGAGTCTCCATGCAATCTAAAGACTGTAAATCGATCCTGGTGATTTAAATAACAGTAGTGACTTTAACCTGATGTGCGACTGTTTAAAGGTTTTTTTTAAAGTCTTCTGGATGTTAAAAGGACAGCTAACGGATTACTTAGTGTTGTATTCTTTGGGGGTTGTATTTCAATTAATGGTTGCTAAGATGTTCACTGTATGTTTTAAAAAGGTTAACTTGAGTTCATAGAATAAACATTGTTTTGCTTAAAAAACACTTTTCCATTTTTGCTGTACCACACCTATAGAGTGGGCTGTGTGCTCCCCACACCACAATCTATTAAAAGTTGTGGGTCAGGTGAACTCCATGGTACACTTTCGGGTTCTCTAAACCCTGGCCAATAACAAATTGGGGGCTCGTCCAGGATAAAAGTCTATCTATTGGATTGGCTTAGTGAAGTTAAAGACAGTGAGGGGTGAACATATTGTGGTTGCTTTTCAGGTGTGGTATTCTAGTTTAAGTGGGGAGTGTGTTGTGGGCAATGGCTCTTTCAGAGGCTCTGAAGTGTTTGGGGGTGGAGACGGTCACACGCAGTACCTTAAGGACAGAGACTAAAAGCAGACTGTTAGATTTGGCAAAAACATTGCAGTTAACATTACCTGAAAAAATGCGAAAAGATTATGTAATTATGGCAGTGGCTATGCATTTAAAATTGCCTGAGATACAGTTTGACTCATTGGAAATGGCAAAAATTCAGTTATAACTTAAACAAATGGAACATGAGAAAGAATTAAAGCGGCTTGAATATGAAAGAGAGAGAGAGAGGAAAAAGAAAAGGAGAGAGAAGAAAGGAGAAAAGAAAGAAGTGCCCTAGCAGAACAAAGAAAAAGAGAAAGGGGGATACAGATCAGGGAAAAAGACAAAGAAAGAGAGTTTGAACTTCAGAAAATGGCCATGAAACATGACAGTCAGTTAAAATTAGCAGACGTAAAGGGAAACATACAGTTGGATGACAGTGCTGAGGGTAGTGAGAAAGAGCGTCATAGTCGAAGGATTGGTGGGGATCTATTTAAATATGTCCAAGCATCGCCAAGGTTTGAGGAGAAGGAGGTGGAAGCCTTTTTCATTTCATTTGAGAAGCTGGCTAAACAAATGAAATGGTCACAGGCCATGTGGGTATTACTGATTCAAACAAAGCTGGTAGGTAGGGCTAGTGAAGTGTTTGCATCACTACCGGTGGAGGAATCTGGGACGTATGAGGAGGTGAAAAAATCCATCTTAGGTGCATATGAACTAGTGCCTGAAGCCTACAGACAAAGGTATAGAAATTTAAGGAAAGAATTTGGTCAAACATCCATGGAGTTTGAAAGGATCAAACAGAGTAATTTTGATAGGTGGATAAGGGCTTTGAAAATAGACCAAAAGTATGAAGCTCTCAGAGAAACTATACTTTTGGAGGAGTTTAAAAATTCAATTCCTGATGTAGTGAGAACTCATGTAGAAGAGCAGAGGGTTAAAACTGCGAGGTTAGCAGCAGAAATGGTAGATGATTATGAATTAGTTCATAAATCAAAACTTGGTTTCCAACATCAGTTTCAGCCTGTGAGGGATAGAAACTGGGGACATGAGAAATACTCTTGTGGTAAAGGTAAAGGTGATCTGTTGGGTGATGATAAGGAGAATGTGCCTCAGATTAAAAAAGAAATCCAGGTGGAAAAGAAATGAAAAATATCAAATGTTTTCACTGTAATAAACTAGGCCATGTAAAGTCACAGTGTTGGTGGTTGAAGAAAAGCACTGGGAAGGCTGATGTGGTAAAAGAGGATAAGACAGTGGGGTTTGTTAAAGTGGGAAAGGAAAGTCCAAGTGAAGCGAAGGAGGTGCAAAAGACTGTATAGCCTAATCAAGAGGTGATTGATAAGAAGGTGCCAGATCTCTTTTAAGAATTTACTAGTGTGGGTAAAGTTTACGCGTGTATCAGGAGGAGTGGTAAAGAAGTCACAATTTTAAGAGATACGGGAGCTAGTCAATCTTTAATGGTAAGAGATGAGGAGTTACATAGTTTGGGAAGAATGTTGCCAGAAAATGTGGAATAAGTGGAATTCAGTGTGAGAGGAGTAGTGTTCAATTATATAAGGTAAGGTTGGAAAGTCCAGTGAAGAGTGGTGAAGTGGTAGAAGGAGTAATAGAGAAACTACCTTGTCCAGGAATACAGTTTATCTTGGGTAATGATATAGCTGGATCGCAGGTGGGAGTGATGCCTACTGTGGTTGATAAGCCAGTGAAAAATCAGACAACTGAAGTGTTGAAGGATAAATATCCTGGGATTTTTCACGATTGTGTAGTAACAAGGTCGCAAAGTCACAGGTTAAGACAAGAGGAGAAATCAAAGAGTGAAGATGAAGTTGAAGTGCAATTATCAGAAACAAGTTTTGATCAGATGGTTGAAAAAGAACAAGAACAGGTGAAGGATGAGGCGGATATTTTTAGTGCAGGAAAATTGGCGAAGTTACAACAGAAAGATATAGAAATAAAATGGAAATCATCAGAAAGCATATGCGGAAGAGGAATCTGAGTGTATACCAGAGTGTTATTACCGTAAAAGTGATGTCTTGAAGAGAAAATGGAGACCCCTACATATGCAGGCGGAGGAAAAGCGGGCAGAAGTTCATCAAGTAGTATTGCCGGTAGTGTATAGAAAGGAGGTGTCGTGAGTTTCACATGAGGTACCAGTGGGAGGTCATTTGGGAATAAGGAAAACTCAAGCTCAAATCCAGAAACATTTTCATTGGCCTGGACTACATAAAGATGTAGTTAAATTTTTTCAATCATGTCACACATGTCAAGTGATAGGGAAACCTCAAGCGGTGATAAAACCAGTGCCTTTAATACCCATTCCAGCATTTGAGGAACCTTTTACAAGGGTCCTAATTGATTGCATAGGACCACTTCCTAAAACAAAAAGTGGGAATAAATATCTTTTGATGATAATGGATGTGTCTACTAGGTTTCCAGAGGCCATTCCAGTACATAATATTACAGCTAAAAAGGCTGTGGAGGAGTTACTTAAATTCTTTACTAGATATGGACTACCCACAGAAATACAATCGGATCAAGGATCAAATTTTACCTCGAGGTTATTCAAAGAAGTTATGGATAGCTTAGGAATAAAACAATTTAAATCAACTGCATACCATCCAGAATCGCAGGGAGCATTAGAAAGGTGGAATCAGACATTAAAGACAATGTTGAGGGCTTATTGTCAACATTATCCAGAGGATTGGGATAAAGGAATTCCATTCATTCTGTTTGCAATTAGGGATACACCTATTGAGTCAACCAAATTCAGTCCTTTTGAACTAATTTTTGGTCATGAGGTAAGAGGACCACTTAAATTAATTAAGGAAAAATTGGTGAGTGAGAAATCGGAAATTACATTATTGGTGTATGTATCAAATTTTAGGGAACGATTAAATAGAGCAGGTGAATTGGCTAGACAACATTTGAAAGTTGCACAAAATGTGATGAAACGGGCAGTGGACAAGAAATCCAAAGTTCGTAGTTTTGCCAGTGGAGATAAAGTTTTAGTATTGTTACCAGTGGTAGGTGAACCTTTAAAAGCTAGGTTTTGTGGACCTTATCAGATTGAAAGGAAATTAAGTGAGGTGAACTATGTGGTAAAAACACCAGCTAGAAGGAAGACTCACTGAGTGTGTCATGTGAATATGCTTAAAAGGTACTTTGAAAAGGAAGGAGAGAAACAGGAGATTTAATGATTCTAACTCAAAGTGACAAACCAAATCCAGATGACTGTGAATTTGACATACCTGAAATTAAATTGGAAAATGAGGATGTTCTTAAAAATTGGGATAAATTGTTCAGTTACCTTCCAGAGGAAAATCGAACTGACCTGGAAGAGTTATTGATGTCACGTGGGCAGGTTTGTAGAGATAAATTGGGAAGTACTAAAATGGCTATACATGATGTCGATGTGGGAAATGCTGTTCCAATCAAACAACATCCATACAGACTGAACCCTTTAAAATTGGCACAGGTTAACAAGGAGATTGAGCGTGTGCATAAAAATGGCATAACTGAAGTGGGCTGCAGCCAATGGAGCTCGCCCACAGTGATGGTACCTAAACCAGACGGTACCTAACATTTTTGTGTGGACTATAGAAAGGTTAATGCCGTTACAAGAACAGACTCTTATCCTATCCCACGTTTGGAGGATTGCATTGAGAAAGTGGGACAATCAGCTTTTATTTCCAAACTGGATTTACTTAAAGGTTACTGGCGGGTACCTTTATCCGAAAGGGCGAAGGAGATTTCAGCTTTTGTGACTCCAGATGATATATACCAATTCAAAGTTATGCCATTTGGCACGAAAAATGCCCCAGCCACATTTTAACGGTTAACTAACAAAGTTGTTTCAGGATTACCTAATTGTGCGGTATACATCGACGATCTGGTAATTTTCAGCCAGACATGGAAAAAACATCTGATGGAGTTATTCGATCAACTTCAGGAGGCGGGGTTTGTGATAAACCTAGCCAAAAGTGAATTTGGAAAAGCCCAAGTCACTTTCCTTGAGGAGTTTTCGATACCCTCAAGACGAAGGGAAATAATGCGATTTTTTAGCATGAGTGGATTTGATCAAACATTTGTGCAAACGTTTTGTAGCGTGATGGCTCCACTGATAGACTTGCTGAAGAAACGTTGAAAGTTTCAGTGGACAGCGGAATTTTTACGGGCATTTGACTGCCTGGCAGCTGTGATAACCAATGCTCTTGTGTTGGAGAATTACAAGGGACACTGCGATCAGATTGAACTAAAGTATCTGACTTTAAAGAGAAATGCCAGGGCGTAGGGAAATGGACGGATCGTGCAGAGACCTTCTTGTTCAAAGAGACTGTCAATCAGGAAGTATTTCAGTTGGAGGAAGAAGAACAAAAATGAACTATATTATTATACCTATTTGCGTGTGTTGTTTTTTGTCACAAAAAAGTATATTTACTGTGTGTATTTCTTAAAGGATAGTGAAAAGATGAAAAATGAAACCAACTTGAAGTTGATGGTTTATTTTTTTTTCTTTGGGGGAGGTGTCATATGAGAGTACCTTTAAGAAATGGGTGTTTATCAGTGATGTCAGAGTGTGGGTAAGCTGGGCTGTCTGTCAGCTGTTTACTTTTGTTTTAGGCTGTTTGCTGCAGGGTGTGTTTTAGTTTCGTTTTCAGAGCTGGATAGCTATAGTCACAGCCAGAAGAGTCTCTCTGTAATCTAAAGACTGTAAATCAATCCTGGTGATTTAAAACAAATAACAGTAGTGAGTTTAACCTGATGTGCTTCTGTTTAAAAGTTTTTTTAAAGTCTTCTGGGTGTTAAAAGGACAGCTTATGGATTACTTAGTGTTGTATTCTTTGGGGGTTGTATTTGAATTAATGGTTGCTAAGATGTTCACTGTATGTTTTAAAAAGGTTAACTTGAGTTCATAGAATAAACATTGTTTTGCTTTAAAAAGTACTTCTCCATTTCCGCTGTACCATACCTGTAGAGTGGGCCGTGTGCTCCCCATATCACAATCTATTAAAAGTTGTGGGTCAGGTGAACTCCATGGTACACTTTGGGGTTCTCTAAACCCTGGCCCATAACACATGTATCATTAGACAGCGGGTCGTGGGGGTGTGGGGGTGCAGGGTTGAGGGGGTGAGGGTGTGAGGAGGGTGAGGGGACCGTGCGGGTTGAGGGGGTGCGGGGTGGGGATGGGGTGAGGAATGTGAGGGGGGTGGGTTGAGGGGGGGTGGGGTAAGGGGATGAGGGGGTGGGGGTGGCCACACATGTGTCATGGGGATCCGCAACTAAGCAGGGTTACTTGCTTGCCCGCCGCCGTATTCCTGCTCGGCAACCTCCTTTTCACCCAGGCCGCTGCCCACGTCCAGTGCCCTCTGCTCAGACTTGGTGATGGGCCACAGTTCTTTTTTAAAATGTTTTTATTGGCATTTTCAAAATTTGAACAATTTTGTACCCTGTTGGCCGTGTTTATTCACTGTACAATACAGGAAGGTTTGATTTTTCCTTCCCTTAAGTTCCCCTATTTACATTCTGCCGCATCTGGCTTGGCGTGTGGTCCCTCCTGCACTATACTCCCAGCCTGCCCTTCCCTGCCCCTCCCCCCTCCCTCTCCTTGTGTCCCCCCTGTTCGACTTTGGGAGGGGGAACCTCCCCCCCTATCTTTTCTTCCCCAGTCAACTTCGGCTGTGTTTCCCTTGCGCTTGGGTGCGTTACCCCCTCCCTCCCCCATTGTTCCTTTTGTGCCTCTCCAGCCTTTTCCCATCCCCCCTCCCCCCCCCCCTCCCCCGCCTTCATTTTTCTTCTTCCTCTCCCTTTTCTTTCTAACTTTTCCATTTCCACATCTATTCGTTGTTGCTGCCCTCGAACAGGTTCTGGAAAAGGCCGACAAACTGCCCCCAAGGTTGGCGTACTTAATCGTCTCCAGGTGGAGAAATTCCGAGAGGTCAGCGAGCCAGTCTGCAGCTGTGGGTGGTGCTTCTGATCGCCCGCCGAGCAGGATTCTCCAGCGTGTGATTAGAGATGCGAAAGCTAGGATGTCGGCCCTATTCCCCATGTGTAGTTCTGGCTAGTCTGATACCCCAAAGATTGCCACATTTGGGCATGGTTGCACCCTCACCCCACAACCTTGGACTTTGCCTCGGGGAAGGCTGTCCAGAACCCAGCAAGTTTAGGACAAGCCCAGAACATGTGGGTGTGGTTGGCCAGGCCCCTCTGCCACTTGCGCTCAGGCACGGTGAACGGAGGCACCTGGCGGCCTTCCTCTGAGGCCGGGATACAGAGTCATCTGCCTCTCCTCCACGGCATCCATGAAGGTGTCCAGCAGTGTCGCTGAACCATGGCGCTGCTCTCCTTCCAGCCATCTTGTTGGCTGGGACGGTATATGTGGGGGTATGAATCGTTTACATGCAGCTGCGGCATGTGGACCTCATGTGCGCCAATCATGGACCCGGCGAATCTGGCGCTGTTTTGCATGTAATTGATTCTGTTTCACGTGGCGATCAAACTCGCCCATTTAAAGTAGCTGAATCGATGCAGCTGTTGCACCTTTTTTGCTGTCATAAAACGCCACTGTTTCCACGTCATGCAGTGCAGGAAGAAACTTCACGACCTCCGCACGGCAGCAATGGTGAGCCATCATCGGCACTTAGTCTCGAAATCAGAGAATTCAGCCGTTGACACCAATGCAGAATTGACTTTCACGACAGCAAAACTGGTGTCGCACCTGGACCGATTCTGCTACTTTTAAGGGGCTAGCTCAGGCGCCATGTCGAACCCAATCGATTCTAATGAGGAGCGGTGCTGGATTCGGCCGCTTCACGATTGACAATCAGGAGGCTGACAAGCTGCAGCCGCATATACACAAGACACTCCCCACACTCACCATCACAGCCAACAAGATGGCAGTAAGGAGAAAGGCACCAAAGTTATCGGAAGCCAAGCTGGAGACGCATCTTGGACGACGTGGAGGAGAGGAGGATGACCTTGTACCCAGGCCCGGGAAGGAGGCTATCGCCGCCGCCGCCGTTCACTGTGGCAGGGCGCAGGTGGCAGAGACATTGCCATGGGCAATTTGATCCGGTCTGGCCTGCAGTGCCGCCAAGATTTGCAAGACCTACTCAGGGTGGCCAGGGTGAGTAGGCAGCACTGTGCACCTGGCACTGACACACCTGCATCGCTACCCCCCCACCCACACCCAGAGGTCGGGTGAACCCCCACCCTGCCCCACATGCCGGCACCCATAACGGCCGCCATGGCCAGGTGCCCAGCCACTGAGGCCACTGGCTACCCACCCCCTACGCTGCATGTGTCGGACTGTCAAACACTGTCGTTTTCTGTTTCCCACTCCCTCGGAGAAGGCCACGCAGAACCGCCAGGAGCAGGAGAAGACAGGAGGGGGATTGCCGGACCTGCCGCCTCACACCTTGGCTGAGCAGAGGGCCCTGGATGAGGTCCGTGGCCCAGAGGAAAGGGAGGTCACGGAGGTTGGTTTCGGTTGCGGGTGAGGAAATGAGACCCCGCTTAGTTGCGGTTCCCCATGACACATGTGCCAATCCCCCCCAAAACCACCCCCACACCATCTTAACACCCCCACCACCCTCACCCCCACACCACCCTCACCCCCACACAACCCATAGCCCCATACCACCCCCACACCACCATGTGCCAAAGCCACCTATACATCGCAGCAGCGCTCCTGAGTATGGCCCAGTTACAGCAGGCCATGGCTGGGAATGTCAACGGCATTGCCCAGGCACAGTGTCGCGCAGGCACTGAGGGTGGTGGCCCAGTCCCAAAGGGAGATGTCACAATCACTGGTTGATGTAACACAGGTCCTGAAGGTGGTGGAACAGTCAATGAGTGATGTGGCGCAGTCCTAGCCGGAGTTCTTTCCGCTGCCTCGGAAAGGCAACCAGCATAATTAAGGGCCCCACGCACCCCGGACATACTCTCTTCCATCATCTTACGTCACGAAAAGATACAAAAGTTTGAGATCACGTACCAACCGACTCAAGAACAGCTTCTTCCCTGCTGCCATCAGACTTTTGAATGGACCTACCTCGTATTAAGTTAATCTTTTTTCTACATCCAAGCTATGACTGTAACATTACATTCTGCAGTCTCTCTTTCCTTCCCAATGTATGGTATGCGTTGTCTGTATAGCATGCAAGAAACATTTCTTTTCACTGTATACTAATAGATGTGACAACAATAAATCAAATCAAATCAAAGATGGTCCACTCCCAGTGCTCCCTGGCCGCCAGCTTGTGGAACCTGGTCGAGACGGCAGCGGGCCTCCAGGACTGGCAGCGCCAGGTGGCGGGGGAGCCTCAGGTGATAGCTCTGCTCACACCCCCGTCCCGTGGAATAGCCGGGGCCATTGGGCACTGGGACTGGGCCACCTCCCTCTGTGTCTGCGCCACGTTGGCCAGTGCCTGGGCAATGCCACTGATGTTCCCAGCCATGGCCTATTGTGACTGGTCCACGCTCAGGAGCGCCGCTGCGATTTCCAGGTGACTCTGGCACATGGTTGCCTGCGAGGTGCCAACCCAGTCCTGGGCCTCGGCCAGCACCTGCACAGAATGCCCCAAGCCTTGGAAATGCTGATCCATAGCCAAAACCGACAACCCAATGCCTCCACGCGGACGCCACCCGTGCAGTGTTGACCTGGGTGATACACATGTTTGGCACCACCTCCTGCTCCTGCATGCTCATCATGTAGTCCCTGGTTCTGCAATTGCATCTCCACAATTGATGGGACTATCTATTCCAGAAGCCTGAAACCCATCTGGCCGGCAGTTTGTGCCTGGGGTCGGTCTGCTCTCCGATTGGCCGTCCCCTCAGGTGTTCCTACCTCCAGCTGCTGTACCCGATCAGTTGTTTGGTGTGCACCAGATAGTGTCCCAGGAGCCTCTTCGCTAAAGTGTCCAACCAAGGCGAGTCTCTCTGGGTTGGTGGAGGGTGTTGCAGACAGCTGTGAAGGGAAATCAGTGTCATCCCCAGATTCGGGCTCCGGAGCTTCCTACGTCTCGAGTGAAGGGTTGCTCTCAGCATCGGTGCTCGGCTCATGGGGGCTCCTGCTGTGGCACTGGCTGGGGGCAGGGGACACCAGATGGACCTGCCCCATCACCAGAAGGTCCTGCAAGACACAGGAAAATAAGCATGATTAGGCTGCAGGCCGGGGTGGGGGGAATGTGGGTGGTGGATGTGGGGGTGAGGGTGGTGTGGGGGTGAGGATGCTGTGGTGGTGAGGGTGGTGGGGGGTGATGTTGTTGAGGTGTTGACACATGTGTCATGGGGAACCACAACTCAGCATGGCCTCACTTCCTTGCCCGTGGCCTAACTCCACCCCAGTGACCTCCATTTCCTCCGACCACGTTCAGGACCCTCTGCTCTGCCATGGTGAGGGGCCGCAAATCCGGCGATCGCCTCCAGTCTTCTAACGCTGCTGCCGGTTTTGGGTGGCCTTCTCCTGGGGGCAGGGGGCTAACAGAAATCAACAGAGTTAGACAGTCTGACATGGTCTCGATGGCCAGGGCATCTGGCCATGGAGGCCAGTATGGGTGCCAGCAGGATGGGGGTTCAGCCACCCTCCGGGTTGTGGGGGGTTACTGGTGTGTGGGATAGGAGTTGTTGCCAAGGGCACAGTGCTGCCTACTCACCCTGACTGCCCTGAGGATGTTGTGCAGTTTTTTCGGCACTGCTGGTGGGTCCGGATAGTGTTGCCCACGGCGCTCACCTCCTCTGCCACCTGTGCCCAGGCACGGCGAATGGTGGTGGCTGGCAGCCTCCTTCCTGAGCCGGGGTACAGGGTAATCCGCCTCTCCTCACCGCATTCAGGAAGGTCTGCAGCTCGACATCCATGAAGCATGAGGCCGTGCATCTTGCTACCATTAAGTTAGCCAGGATGGTGTGTGTGCTGAGTGAAGTGTGTATATGCAGCTGCAGCTCGTCAGCCGCCCAAATATCAATCGTGAAACCGGCGAATCAATTGTGTTTCACGTGGCACCGGTGCTAGCCCCTCAACAGTAGCAGAATCGGTCCAGATTCAGCGCCGGTTTTGCACTTGTGGAACTCCACAAATTCTGCGCCAGCGTCAACACTTAATCTCAGAAAGGGAGAAACCCGCACATGGTTCCTTGTGGTTTAAGCAAAATAAAACATTTGTTTTGGTTTAAAAAAAGTAAATGGATGGAGGGCATCCGAAAGAAATTTTTGAATTCTTGGTGCGCACATGTCAAATGTGAAAGAAAATGATAAATTATTGAACAGGTGGTACTCCCGCATTTGCAGCTACATGACTGAGGATTAATATCTGGTGTACAGTGCCACTGGCGATGTACACAGCTATTAATCCGTAGCTACATAACAGCAAAAATGAAAGCAAGCTAATGAATAATGCATTTCACAATGCATCAACCATATGTGCATACCCCATTTGGTATTAAAAAGGCACATTGAAGAAACTTTTTTGAGGGCTTTATTCAGGTGATATGATGTGTAGTTCTGATGTGCAACCCTTGATTGGAACAATTATCCAACATTATAGCAGTTATTTTATGTGCATGAATACAGATGTAGATTTGATAATATATACCGTTATTGGATTTCCTGTGCTGGCCACCTACATGTTGATCATTTACATGAAAACAAATGTTTGCATGTTTGTAAAGGGTATATTTTCATGCAGGCTGATTACAAAGTATTCCCGTAATTATATACGTGTTACTGGGAACAACATGTTAATGTTAGAAGAAAAGTGTATTGAAGTAAAAAATAATCTATTTGGGAAAATTATTTTTTTATGTTTACAATAATTAACCAGATTAGCATTTCTTGAGTGGATGAGAATATATTTCCCTCAGCTTAACCAGAGCAGAAAGATGATCAATAGCAATTAGCATTTTCAGTAGTGAGGAGGGTGGCTTGTGGGGACTCCTTATGCATTAAAGATATTTCCTTTGCAATTACATCAAGAAGAAAAGAACCTTCCATTGAAATTATTGAGGAAATGTTTGCCTGCCATAATTTTATACTCTTGGATGTCTTGCAGCAGAGAACGTTGGTTTGTGAAATTATAACCGATAGCAAAAAGGCGACATTAGGAGAGCATTTGAAAAACCAGGATAAGAAAAGGCCATTCAATCAACGACAATGACTTACATTTACAAAAAACCTCGCCAGCTGCTTTGGCCGCATGTTAATCTTCAACAAACTGCCCCAAAAAAGAGATATTACTCGGGGTGAAAGTTTGGCGATAAAGGTGGTTGCTTTAGGGGCTGGTTTAGCACAGTGGACTGGCTTGTAATACAGAACAATGGCAGCAGCGTGGGTTCAATTCCCGTACCGGCCTCCCCGAACAGGTGCTGGAATGTGGCGACAAGGGGCTTTTCACAGTAACTTCATTGAAGCCTACTTGTGACAATAAGCGATTATTATTATTATAAAGGTGGGTAGAAGAAGACTTATAAAGGGGGAAAGAGAGGTGGGGAGGTGGAGAGGATTCCAGAACACATAGCTGGCTGCCAATAGTAGAATGAAGGGTGTTGGGGACATATCCGACGTCAGAACCTGAGGAACGCAGAATTCTTAGAAAGTTGTAGTGCTGGAAAAGGTTGCCAGAGACAGGGAGCCATAAAGATTGAGAATTTTAAATTTGAGATATTAAGGGATAAGGAGCCAAAGTAAGGTTATCTAGCTCAGGATTGATGAGTGAGCTGGACATAATGCAGGATTGAATATGAACAGACCGTGTTTTAGATGCATTGACGTTTATGAGTCTTGGAGGATGAGAGGACAGTCAAGAAAACATCAGAATAGTCAAACCTGAAGAAGATAATAGCATGAGTGAGAGCTTTAGCCGTATATATGCGGAGGCAAGGGTGTAAACAAATCTTATGGTGGTGGAAGTAGGCAGACTTTGGCACAGATTCCCTCTCATTAGCCGGGTACCGCGCGTTGGGAAATCATCCAGCTTGCTACGCCCACCTCAGGGAAACTCACTCTCAAGTGGTGGGATGTTCATTCCATGCAACAGGTGCAAAATGGAGCATGGCCTGTTGCCCCCAGACATTAATCATAGGCAACCACAGCAGATGCTGGGTACTGAAGCGGTCTGTTCATAATACCTATGTTGGTTAGTTGGTACTTAATCCTAGTTGTTTTGCACAATATTCAGTTCTTTAGCTCCTCTTTACATCGCCAGCCTCCTACTTATTCCGAATGCCACCGAATGTCGACACATGCTGCTCACCCACTCCTAATTATCCTTATAGCCTCGATGCCAATCCATACCCCCACCTACCCCAATTGACCATCATATTCTCCATGACAATTCATGCCACCCAACAACCACTGTGGCATCTTTTATCCTCATGCCAACTCATCCAATATCACAATTGGCAGACCTCAGGAGCAAAGTTGAGCTGAAATAAAATAGAGTTCTAACTATTTATTACAGCTGTTACTATATTAAAAGAATCATTCCCATTCATGAACATCTATTCAAAACATTTCAATCCCCTCAACTACAGAACCCTTTTAAAAAATCAGAGTTGCATTCAAAACAGATGAAAGACAGTAAATAACCTCTTTGAGCTGTCAATCAAAGTTTGAACTTAGAAAGCTCCGGTGAAATAAAACAAGGGGCGGGATTCTCCCGCAACTAGCCAGATGGCCCGACGCCGGCGCCAAGAGTGGAAGGTGTGGAATCCTCCGCCCTTCTGTGGGCTAGGTTGGCGCCGGAGAGGTTGGCGTCGCGCCAACCGGTGCCGAAGGGCCGGCACGAGTTGGCTCATGCGCAGAACCACGGCCGTAGTTCCGCACATGCGCAAACCGGCCGATGTGTTCCTGCGCATGCACAGGTGGGTTCTTCTCCGCGCCAGCCATGGTGGAGCCCTACAGAGGCCGACGCGGAAGGAAGGAGTGTCCCCACGGCACAGGCCCGCCCGCAGATCGGTGGGCCCTGGGGCCGGATCCCCCCGTGTCTCCCCAAGGACTCACCTAGCCGGCCTCCAAGCCAGGTCCCGCCGTGATGGACCATGTCCATTTCACGGCGGCAGGACGGACCAGAAACTGACGGCCGCTCAGCCCATCTGGGCCCGGAGAATTGCCGGGGGGTTGCCGCTGCCAACGGCCCCCGACCGACGAGGTGTAAACCCCGCCCCCGCCCGAAAACCGGCGGCGGAGAATACAGCAGCTGGCTTCGGAGCGGCGGGGCGGGGTTCACGCCGTCCCCCGGGGATTATCCAACCCGGCAGGGGTTCGGAGAATCCCGCCCTAGATTCTGGAAACAGTCAAGCATTAATAATGACAGAATAAAAGCCCTGGGAAGAATGTCAACAAACATCTATTCTGGCTGCTAGAACAATCTTTCACCACTTGCTGAGAAAGGCAGCCTATTTAAAACTTTTTTTTAAAAGTGGTGGGGATTTAACTCATGTCACTGCTTGGGATTTTTTAACTTCTCACAGTCACAGGCAGCCTGTTTTTATTTTTTGAAGGATTGGGTATTTAAATGTTAGCTTGTCAGTTCTCCTCATCTTATTTGTCCTCCATAAGCATTTATGTCTAACCTAAAAATGTCTAAGTCCCACACTGTGAGCTAAGGCCTTGCTACACGTACGGCATGATGGTGCAATGGTTAGCACTGCTTCCTCAAAGCGCCAGGGATCCGGGTTAAATTCCGACCTTGTGTGGATTTTGCACATTCTCCCCCTGACTGCGTGGCTTTCCTCTGGGTGCTTGGGTTTCCTACCACAGTCCAATGATATGCAGGTTAGGTGGATTGGCAATGCTACAATTGCCCCTTGGTGAACAAATATGTTCAGGTTAGGTGGGGTTGCAGGGGTTGGGTAGGGGAGTGGGTTTAGGTAGAGTGCTCATTCAGCGGGTGGATGCAGACTCAATGGATTGAATGGCCTCCCTTGGCAGTGTTGGGATTCTTCTGTCTTCGATGACACTGCAAAAATCTGGACATTTGTGATGGAGAGAATTTTTGGAAAGAAATTCATCTTATGATCTAATAGGGCACAAAGATTGTGAACACGCTCTGTTTTAACTTCACACTAGCTGTGTGGAAAGAGGGAGCGAAATAATATCCAGGATATGGAATTTGTGTTAGGCGTTGAAAATAGTAACAAGGTGGAAATAGCAGAACAACCTTCAGAGGAGGAGGTAGGGTGGAGGTTGGAGGGAGGAGTTGGGGTGGAGCGGGGGGGGGGGGGGGGGTGCATCAATACAGCTGGTGTCGCTCTGCACAATCATGGGCAATGGTGGGCGATCAATGGGATGCGCAAGCCACGGCAATGGCGGGCCGTGCCAGGACACCACATTGGTCCTGGGGGTCACCCCGATGCCACCGCCCATTCTTTGGTCACCCACCCACTACTCCCTTCGGCCCTGGAAGACACTCCCCCTCCAGGCCACCAATGCCAGTGGCAGGACTGGCAGCCCACGGTCATGCCTCTGGGAACATGTCCTACCTCATCTTTCTCCCTCAGCCATCACGGCAACTGTTCCCGATTTTTAAAACCACAAGTGAAACTTGCTATCGGCAATTCATCCTGGCGGAGGTGGAGCATCGAGGAGGCCCCGGAGAATACCGGGTCGTGCCCGTTAATGATATGCCAATGGCGCTTACTATACGTGTGGAGTAAAATACATTTTGGATGCTGTCGAGGCACCGGACCATGGCATTCTGGTTGGTGCCCAGCACCGGCCAGGATTATCAGCTCATGCACGATTCCCCGCCAAATGCATTTCCTGAATCCGGTATCACAGGACAGACAATCCCGCCCTATGTACTATAACTCTAACTTCTATGCTTCAGGCTTTTTCCAGGGATCATCAGGATGCCTATCTGGAACATCCCAGTCAGCAGTACCATGCAACTTTAAGACTGTAACTAATGCCCCATTTACTTGTGTACAGAAAGCACATGAATTTCCCAATAGATTTGGCTTCTCAAGCATAGAAAGCCACAGCTTTTCACCAATTATAATAATAATCTTTTTATTGTCACAAGTAGGCTTACATTAACACTGCAATGAAGTTACAGTGAAAAGCCCCTAGTCGCCACATTCCAGTGCCTGTTCGGGTACACAGAAGGAGAATTCAGAATTATCAGCTGGTACAGGAATTGAACCCGTGCTGATGGCCTTATTCTGCATCACAAACCGGCAGTCTAGCCCACTGAGCTAAACCAACCCCCAAAGCCTTCCCTCAGACGCAGGGTGTTATTTATTGCACTCATGTTGCCATAAAGGCCCCAACTCAACAAGCATACGGCTTTATCAACCTGACGTCCTGCCACTAAATAAATGTCCGAGCGATTGTCACAAGATATTTCGCTATGCGTGTTCCAGGTTCCCTGACAGCTGCCATGACTCCTTCATACTAAGGAGTTCTCAACTACTCAGATATTACAGCACCTCCTCCTGTCATTGGCTTCTACGGGACAATACTACCCCTTAGTAGCATGATAATTACCCCCTTCAGCGTAAAATCAGAAAGACAAAAATATAGTTAATCCCTCCAGGAGCACATAAATGGAGGAAACGCTTATCTCCAACAGCAGCAATGTGTCACCAAGCAGGCAATTGGCATTTCAAAGATGCGCTTCAGGTGCCTCGATCGCTCAAGTAGAGCTCGATATATGCCCCAGTAAGCTATCAAGAATAATAGTGGATCTCCAATCTCTGAGGTGGAGCAAGATGTGGTGGGGAGGGGGAAGCCCATGTCCACTTGGAAGATTCTGAAACAGGAGAGGATAAGGGAGCGGCCAATAGCAGAGCAGCTGGGGGCATGGCCACGCAGCCAAAGCTGACTCTGTGCAGGAGGGGATCATCACCAGATTTGTGTAAGATAGTTTCCCATAATTGCCATCTGGCGACATCCTTCCACCTAAAGAATCTTTTACACTGACTCCACAATTACTCAAGAGACTGGCCATCCTGCATAAGGGAGAAAATAAACATCAATGACTTTGACTCAGTCATATTATTATGGCTGAAACCCTCACCATTATTACCATGGGTCTCACCATATTGCAAACAAACACGGTGGTAATAAGTCATTCAGAACTTAGCCCCCTCACAAGAAAGTCAATAACTGTAAATGAGGAGTCCATGACACCAAATCATCTATATTAAAACTGTGTCTACAATGCTGGGAGTGACACAGTATCAGAATTCAAACTCGATACATGCTGATAGGATTGAATGCTTACATGCAGTTAAGGCATCTCACACAGGAGGAGCCGATAACTGGAAGCAACAACAGCTCTTTGAAAGAACTTGTGCCCCATCCATTCCAGTTTCTGATCTGGGCACCAAATGCATCATTCCTGGCTTCCAAATACCACTGCTTACAGCACAAACACATCTTGTGACGCCTGGAATTCAAATGCAGCCAAAGTAGTGCAGCCGAACAGAAGTTGACCAGTGTTGCATGGACGAAACCTGGGGCGAAATTCTCCCCCAACGGCGGGATGCCCGCCGACTGGCGCCAAAGCTGGCGCAAATCAGACGGGCATCGCGCCGGCAAAAAGGTGCGGAAGTCTCCGCATCTTTGGCGGCCTAGCCCCAACATTGAGGGGCTAGGCCGACGCCGGAGGGATTTCCGCCCCGCCAGCTGGCGGAAATGGCGTTTGTTGCCCCGCCAGCTGGCGCGGAAATGCGGCGCATGCGCGGGAGCGTCAGCGGCCGCTGTCAGTTTCCCCGCGCATGCGCGGGAGCGTCAGCGGCCGCTGAAAGTTTCCCGCGCATGCGCAGTGGGGAGAGTCTCTTCCGCCTCCGCCATGGTGGAGGCCGTAGCGGAGGCGGAAGGGAAAGAGTGCCCCCACGGCACAGGCCCGCCCGCGGATCGGTGGGCCCCGATCGCGGGCCAGGCCACCGTGGGGGCACCCCCCGGGGTCAGATCGCCCCGCGCCCCCCCCCAGGACCCCGGAGCCCGCCCACGCTGCCTGGTCCCGCCGGTAAATACCAGCTTTGATTTACGTCGGCGGGACAGGCAATTCCTGGGCGGGACTTCGGCCCATCCGGGCCGGAGAATCCAGCGGGGGGTCCCGCCAACCGGCGCGGCTGGATTCCCGCCCCCGCCCAATCTCCGGGAGCGGAGACTTCGGCGGGGGCGGGGGCGGGATTCACGGCGGCCAACGGCCATTCTCCGACCCGGCGGGGGGTCGGAGAATGACGCCCCTGATCTCTGAAGCTGTGGTGCCTACGCCCAGACCACTGTGTAACACTGCAGTGAGATGAATGCCTTGTACCCAACACTCATGATTGCGATGCACCTGCTGTCCAGCATCTGTCCATGCGGTTTGACCATTGAGTCTCCCTTAAAGTCAAACTTGGATGAACAATGTGTTACATCTCCAGTTGATGTTTAACTGGAAGGGAAGATCTCAGATTGGAACGCTGGCTCAAAAGGACATGGGCAGGGTTTTCCGTTGGCCAACACCAGAATCAGGATATGTGATTGGCGGAGAATAGGTTACAACACCAACATCGTGCCGGGCGCTGATTTGACACCAAATCACAATTCTCCGTCACCTCGACAGCGGTGTCAATGCATACCGGAATGCACATATAGTAGACACCATTTGCATATCATTACTGGGCCCGACGCGATATTCTCTGGGATCTCTTTGATTCTCCACCTCTGATGGGCCGAGTTACCGACAGCGCGGTTCACTTTTAAAATTTTTGAAAACGGTGTCATGGCTGATGAAGGTGAGAGAGGAGGTAGAAGACAGAGAGGTATGACTGCTGGCTGCCGGGCCAGACACTGGCTGGGCTGGCTGAGCTGGCCGGGATGGGGGGATGCTGCCATGGATGGGGGAGGGGGGTCGTGACGGGGGAATAGGCCAGGTGGCCAGGGTGACCCACCAAGGGACTGGGGCAGTTGCCAAGCCTGGACCAAAATGACTGCGGCCTGCAAGGCAGCCATCTTGCTGCACACCGACTGTTATGGGCGAGGCTTTTAAGAACCCCAAAATGTATCATGGAGTTCAACCAACCTCTCCCTTTAATGGATTTGTTGCTTTTCCGAGCACGTGGCTTTTTCCCTAGGTGTGGGATTACAATTATGGACACTTGGGTTTTTAAACACAAAACACTGTTTATTCCATGAACTCAACTTGACATCTGAAATAAACATTGGCTCTCTTAACCCCCTTACTTCAGAGATAACTCAGAAAATATTGCAACAGTAAATAATTCCTTAAAATGTTCCTTCAAACTTCCAAGAGACTTAACACCTTTAAACAGCATCACATCAGGTTGAAGGATATATATATTTTCTGTAGAATGGCAGAGACTGTCGCAAACTGGCTTTCTACTTTTAAACTGCTCTCAGCAAAACCAGCCAGGCTCTTTTAAGCTGCTCTCAGCAAAACCAAACTGTAAACCTTGCAGCTCTCTGGAAACACACAGACACTTTTAAACTGAAACTAAAAACCTGCAAAATGGCTGGCCTGAGCTGAGCTCCACCCACTCTATGACATCACTGTTTTCTAAAAGGTACATTCCTTAAACACCCAGTTCTTAAAGGCACTCTCGCATGATACCTCCCCCCAAGAAAAAAAACCCCGTCAACTTCAAGATGGTTTCATTATTCAATTTTGCACCATCCACTAAGAAATGTACACAGTAAATATGTCTTTTCGTTTTTTTAAAAAAACAACACATGCAAACAGGTATAATAATATAGTCCATTTTTCTTTGTTCTTCTTCCTCCAACCAAAATCCTTCTCGATTGACAGTCTCTTTGAACAAAGTCTCTGCACGATCCATCCATTCCTCTGCTCCTCGGCATTTCTCTTTAGAATCAGATACTTTAGTTCAATCTGACCACAGAGCCCCTTGCAATTCTCCAATACAGGAGCATTGGTGATCACAGCTTTCAGGCAGTCAAATGCCTGTTGAAAGTCCGCTCGCTGTCCATTGACATTTTTTAGGGTTCTTTAGCAAGTCCATCAGTGGAGTAATCACGCCACAAAACCTTTGCACAAAGGTTCAATCAAATTCATTCATGCTAAGAAATCGCATTATTTCCCTTGGTCTTGAAGATAATGGAAACTCCGCAAGGAAAGTGATTCGGGCTTCTCCAAATTCACTTTCGGCTCGGTTCATCAACAAACCCGCCTCCTGAAGTCGATCAAAGAACTCTATACGATGTTTTAAATGTTCTTTCCATGTCTGAAAGTTGAAAATAAAAGCAGATTGTCCCACTTTCTCCATGCAATCCCTCAAACGTGGGATAGGATAAGATGTGCAGGTTAGGTGGATTGGCCATGATAAATTACCCTTTGTGTCCAAAATTGTCCTTAGTGTTGGGTGGGGTTACTGGGTTATGGGAATAGGGTGGAGGCGTTGACCTTGGGTAGGGTGCTCTTTCCAAGAGCCGGTCCAGACTCGATGGGCCGAATGGCCTCCTTCTACACTGTAAATTCTATGAATAAAAGACAATTCTATGAATAAGAGTCCGTTCTTGTAACTGCATTCCTCTTTCTGTAGTCCACACACAACTGTTGGGTATCATCTGGTTTAGGTACCATCACTATGGGTGAGCTCCAGTGGCTGCAACCCACTTCAATTATGCCATTCTTCAGCATACTCTCAATCTCTCTGTTAACCTGTGCCAATTTTAAAGGATTAATTCTATATGGATGTTGTTTGATAGGAACAGCATTTCCCACATCTACGTCAGATATAGCCATTTTAGTACTTCCCAATTTATCTCTACAGACTTGCCCATGTGATATCAATAACTCTTTCAGGTCAGTTTGTTTTTCCTCTGGAAGGTAACTTAACAATTCATTCCAATTTTTAAGAACATCCTCATTTTCCAATTTAATTTCAGGTATGTCAAATTCACAGTCATCTGGATTTGGTTCATCACTTTGAGTTAGAATCATTAAAACCTCTTTTTTCTCTCCTTCCCTTTCAAAGTACCTTTTAAGCACATTCACATGACACACTTGGTGAGTCTTCCTTCTATCTGGTGTTTTTATCACATAATTCACCTCACTTAATTTCCTTTCAATCTGATACAGTCCACAAAACCTAGCTTTTAAAGGCTCCCCTACCATTGGTAACAACACTAAAACTTTATCCCCACTGGCAAAACTACGAACTTTGGATTTCTTTTCCGCTACCCGTTTCATCACATTTTGTGCAACTTTCAAATGTTGTCCAGCCAATTCATCTGCTCTATTCAATCATTCCCTAAAATTTGACACGTAATCCAATAGTGTAATTTCCGATTTCTCACCCACCAATTTCTCCTTAATCAATTTAAGTGGTCCTCTTACCTCATGACCAAAAATTGGTTCAAAAGGACTACATTTGGTAGACTCATTAGGTGTATCCCCAATTGCAAACAATACAAATGGGATTCCTTTATCCCAATCCTCTGGATAACCTTGACAATACGCCCTCAACATTATCTTTAATGTCTGATGCCACCTTTCTAATGCTCCCTGCGATTCTGGATGGTACGCAGTTGATTTAAATTGTTTTATTCCTAAGCTATCCATAACTTCTTTGAATAACTTTGAAGTAAAATTTGTTCCTTGATCCGATTGAATTTCTGTGGGTAGTCCATATCTAGTACAGAATTTAAGTAACTCCTCCACAATCCTTTTAGCTGTAATATTACGTCCTGGAATGGCCTCTGGAAACCTAGTAGACACAGCCATTACAGTCAAAAGATATTGATTCCCAGTTTTTGTTTTAGGAAGTGGTCCTACACAATCGATTAGGACCCTTGTAAAAGGTTCCTGAAATGCTGGAATGGGTATTAAGGGTGCTGGTTTTATCACTGCTTGAGGTTTCCCTATCACTTGACAAAATTTAACTACATCTTTATGTAGTCCAGGCCAATAAAATTGTTTCTGGATTTTAGCTTGAGTTTTCCTTATTCCCAAATGACCTCCCACTGGTACCTCATGTGCAACTCGCAACACCTCCTTTCTATACCCAACCGGCAATACTATTTGATGAACTTCTGCCCACTTTTCATCCCCTGCATATGTACAGGTCTCCATTTTCTCATCAAGACATCATTTTTACGGTAGTAACACTCTGGTATACTCTCAGATTCCTCTTCCGTATATGCTTTCTGATATATCCGTTTTATTTCTACATCTTTCTGTTGTAACTCCGCCAATTTTCCTGAACTAAAAATATCCGCCTCATCCTTCACCTGTTCTTGTTCTTTTTCAACCATCTGATCAAAAATAGTTTCTGATAATTGCACTTCAACTTCATCTTCACTCTTTGATTTCTCCTCTTGTCTTAACCTGTGACTTTGCGACCTTGTTACTACACAACCCAGAAAAATCCCAGGATATTGGTCTCTCAACCCTTCAGTTGTCTGATTTTCCACTGGCTTCTGTACCACAGTAGGCATCACTCCCACCTGCGATCCAGCTATATCATTACCCAAGATAACTGTATTCCTGGACAAGATAGTTTATCTATTACTCCTACTACCACTTCACCAATCTTCACTGGACTTTCACTGCTTTTAAACTGAAACTAAAAACCTGCAAAATGGAAGACCTGAGCTGAGCTCCACCCATTCTATGACATCACTGTTTTCTTAAAGGTACATTGCTTAAACATCCAGTTCTTAAAGGCACTCTCGCATGACACTGACTGACCACCCACCTTGGCCCCTGGTTCTGCAGAGTGACACCGTCCGAATGTGTGACCCCACACACCCTCCACCACACTAACCCCCCCCCCCTCACCTGGCCGTCACCCGCCGATGGCACACCCAGATCAACGTCCATTGCAGTCCCTATGGACGCAGTGGTGCATACCCATGGCGAGGGCAGTGACAGTTGACAGTACGCCTGCCATCTGGGCCAGGCACCAGGGCTAGACGCCCCCATGGTTCCGGCCACCGACGGGGCCAGGGGTGCAGGGATGGGAGGGGACGACATGTGAGGGCAGAGTCCGCAGTGCCAACCGGGCCACCAGGTACACTTGTCCGGCAGGTCCTCAAATGACAGGCGGTGCCAGTACACACGAGGCCTCATGTGGCGCCTCCTTGGCACCGCCTCCTCCTCAGCCTGTTAGGTGGCCAGCTCTCCATCCTGGGTGGCTGCCTCCTGTTCCTCTGCGGCACACTCCACTGTTGCACGCTCCACTGCTGCTTTTTTGCTGCTGAAGCTTCCTCCATCTCAAGCAGCTCCAGCAGGGCTGCAGCGACCAGCAGTAAGGCCAGCATTGCTGGTGGAATTCCAATATTCGTTGTCTGCAAGGGGTGAATGTACGACATGTTCGCATAGTGCATACCCCCCGTGCCCAACCAAGCTCAAGAGGCTACCTGCTGACCACCTATTGGCTCTGTGGGCTCTGCCCCCACAGGTCCCTGCCCCCCATCTCCGCAGGCCATGGCAATGGTGGTCCGTGCATGGACACTGCCCCTGTCCCATGGAGGGTCACCCGGCCACTCGGCCTGTTCCCCCGTGACCACCCTCCCCCACCCTAGCCAGGCCAGTGTCCAGCCCAACAACCCACAGTTGCGCCTCTATGTGTCCTACAACTTCTCTCTCTCCCTCATCAGCCACAATGCCGATTTCACGATTTTTAAAAGCACAAGTGAACCACGCCATCGGGAACGAGGCCCATCGGAGGTGGAAAATCATGGAGGCCCCGGGGAATACCAGGTCAGGCCCACTAATGAAAGACAAACACTGAGTTCCAGTACGCACTAACGCCGCTGTCGATGTGACAGAGAATAGCGATTTTGCGTCAAATCGGCGCCCGCCACTGGCAGCAGTCAGATAGGGCCAGAATATCCACTGAGTGACAATAAAAGTTGGTTTGCCACCTCGCTCCTAGTTTCTTACCCAAAACTCCTTTCGATCCTTTCTCTCCTGACCTTCCGAATCAGGCCAGGTGAGAACTGTGCCGTGCAATGTGCTCCTGAGGCCTTCAGTCAAGGGCTGAACACTACACCCCATTTTTAATGGCATTAGCTGCCTTCAAGCAGTTTATGGGCCCAGCCCGTTGCGTCCGGGGGTCATGGGGGGTTGGAAGGTCAGCGGCAGTCTGGCGATTCGGAGGATGGTGGGGGTTTTGGGAGCTTGTGTAGTGGGGTTGGACAGTCTGGCTGGTGAGTGTGTTTTCAATGGGTGGGGGCGGAGGGGCAGTGTGCTCTGTTGGTGAGGAGTGTGCAGTCAGGGATAATGAGTTGTGCAGTTGGTGGGAGTGTATAGCCAGTTGTGGGGCCGGGTGGGGGTGCAGCCGGGGTGATTTGCACAGTTTGGGGGGGGGATGCGGACATGGGCATAACCGTAGTCAGTGAGTGTGTGCAGTTGAGGGTGTGTGTGCATTTGGTGGACAGATGTGGAGTCAGTGGAGGCATGTGCAGTCGTTGGTGGTGGGTGTGTAGTTGGGAGGGAGCAGTCGGGGGATTAAGTCGGGAAAGGGGGTAAAGTTGGTGGCGGCGTGGTGCAGTTGAGTGAGGTACAGCTAAGGGGAGGGTGGCTAGTGATGGATAGTTGGGAGGACCCGTGTGGTGTTTGGGGTCAGTACGATGGGTCCCATGGTGGTTCCTTTGGGTGGGTTTTGGGGGATGGTTGGGATAGGGTGTGCAGTAGGGGTGGGGTTAGCTAGTGGTCCTGTGGAGGTTTGAGGATATGTGGAATGGGTGCCATGGGGTGTGGGGCATCCTTGTGAGAATAAATAAATAAATAAATAATCTTTATAGTCACAAGTAGGCTTACATTAACACTGCAATGAAGTAGGGTAGCACGGTGGCGCAGTGGGTCAGCCCTGCTGCCTCACGGCTCCGAAGTCCCAGGTTCGATCCCGGCTCTGGGTCACTGTCCGTGTGGAGTTTGCACATTCTCCCCGTGTTTGCGTTGGTTTCGCCCCCACAGCCCAAAGATGTGCAGGGTAGATGGATTGACCATGCTAAATTGCTCCTTAATTGAAAAAAATGAATTGGGTACTCTAAATTTAAAAAAAATCACTGCAATGAAGTTACTGTGAAAAGCCCCGAGATGCCACATTCCGGTGGCTGTTTGAGTACACGAAGGGAGAATTCCAGATTCTCAGCTGGTACAGGAATTGAACCTGCTCTACTGGCTATGTTCGGCATCATAAACCAGCTGTCTAGCCTACTGAGCTAAACCAGCCCCGCTCATCTCTTGGGGGAAGGGGGCTGTATTAGGATGTTGTCGGGGATCCTGTGGAGGGGTTGGGGGAGGTCAGTACAATCGTTACCAAAGCCCAAAGTGGGTTTTTATTTTTCTAACCTTTTCTGGGTAACTATTACTGTATGACCGTTAGAATCATCTGAAGTTTGCAATTTAGATTTTGTTTTCAGGTTGTTCCCAGTTTAGGGGTCGGAAGTTTGAGCTTCCTGGGAAGTTGCTATGCAACCCTTATCTGGGAAGTTCCAGGACAGGTTCCCCAAGAAGTCTTTGGGATACCTCCCTGATATACTCCCCTGATACTCAGAAGTTATGGATCATAGTGAGAGCACACATGCAGCAAGCCCTCGTGGTGCACACAGACCAACTGAACATTTGAAGAGCGGAAGGCCTTCCTATTGGTGAATCTCATTGTCACTCAGCTGGAGCCTTGATGACCAATGGATGTAATTGTTGATGTCTTACACCAAGCGGAATGTAGGGAAGGAACTGAAATCCACTGCGCTCTGTGCCAGTGAGGCCCTACCTGTCTGCAATAGAATGTATTGCCCAATTCTCAAAAACGGGGCATTGGTAACCTGTGAAATGCAGTCGTGTCCCAGCCACTTGTGAGACAGCACCCTGGCCCATAGCTGGTCATTAGAAGTAACTAGAGGAAAAGAAGTTGAAGCCCACGGTATATTTGATGTCTGCTTTGAGCATTGCAATGAGATGTGAGGTCTTCCATGGTCAAGGCACACATCTGTGAGCATCTGCCTGGGGGGGGGGGGTCACAATGTTATCGGGCTCTGGATCCCAATCATTTCAAGGTAGCTCAAGATGGTCTTCAACAGTACAATATATCTTAATAACAATATTATGGCCTCTGTTGCCTTGCAGCCACTCATCCCTCTCCCCTTCCCCTCCTGCTGTCCGGGGCTCTGCACTTCCTGTTGAGGATGTTGTTCTTCATCACTAAGGAACTCAGAACCAGAAACAACATTGATGCTGTAACATCTGAGCTCCAGGCTGTTATTTGGGCATGTGTAAGGGGAAATGGATTGGGAACACCTCTCAGAAGTTCACAGGTAAAGTTTAAATGGCAATTGTCCGGAAATGCAAACTTCCCCTGGGCAATTGCCCGACACCAAGTACCATCCAAAGATTCGATTTACATTGCAACTTTCGGATAGTTCTGACTGTGTTGCATTAATAGTTACCAGGATCAGTTGGAAGAATTAAATTATTTTCTAACTTCTGAGTACTATTGCACAGACACAGACTGACTCATCCCATATTCCCAAACCTTAAGAGGAATCCAAACCCCTTGACCTGCCAGGATTCTCCCGCACACCCTGACTACTGCACCCACAGAACTCCCCCCACCTCCATGGGACTCCGTCCACACCTTGCCAGGACTATGCTGCCCAACCAAGCGCCTCAATCCACAACGTTCCCCCCACCCCCATGGGGACTCTTCCACACCTTGTCAGGTGTGACTATCACCCTCAAAGCCCAACCCGACCCCCCTCCCTTCGAGAACTACCCTGATTCACCCTCGCCCCGAGGCACAACCCATCTCAACCTTCTTCACCTGCAAGGGCCTGACCTGACCCACCTTCCTCCAGGCTTATTCTGACCCAACCGTCATTTCCCTGGGATGAAACCTGCCCCTCCCTCCCCACAAGGCAAAACCCAACCCAACCCTCCTCCACAGGGCCTGACCTGACCCACACTCCCCCGAGGCCCAATGTAATCCAATACTCCTCCTGGACTCAACTTGACCCATCTTCCCATCGAGGCCAAACCCAACCCAATATTCCTCCCGTGGAGCCCGGCCTGACCCACCCTCCCCGAGATCCTTTCTGACCGAACCGTCATCCTGCCCCTCTTGGACGTAACCTGCCCTGCCCTCCCCCCACCCAAGGCCCAACCCGACTCAACCTTCCTAACCCCCACTGCCTGACCTGATCCACCTTCCATCGAGGCCCCAACTTGACCTCCTCCCAGAATCCAACCTAAACTGCCCACCCCTGAGCCAACTCTCCTCCTGCCAGGGCCCAACCAGGCCCACCATCCCTTGAGGCCCAACCTGATCCAATCCTCCTTCCCCCGGGACGTGAGCTGACCTGCCCTCCCCCCCGCAAGACCCAACCCGATCCAATGCTCCTCCCTCGGGGCTGATCCGACCCGCCCCCTCCTCAAGGCCCAACCCAACCTTCCTCCACATGGTGCCCAATCCTACCAATACCTCTCACACCTCCCCTAGGTCTGACCCAAATCAACTACCCTGCCCCAAGACCTGTGCTCTTCCTCAGGTCCAACAGAGGGCAGTAGAGCGGAGCTGCTGATTGGCCGTTGCAGGGGAAATTTGCGTATGTCCGTGTGCTCACCCTAACTTGGAGGCGTACCTGAACAAGAGACCCTAGCTGTTCAAGTGAAGACAAGCATCCAGCAGAGGGCAGTAGAGCAGAGCTGCTGATTGGCCGTCGCAGGGAAAATTTGCATACATCCATGTGCTCACCCTCACTTGGAGGTGTACCTGAACAAGAGACCCTAGCTGTTGAAGTGAAGACAAGCATCTAGCAGAGGGCAGTGGAAAGTTGAACCATGATGTCACAGCCTGCAGGTAAGGGATTGGCTGGTGACTGGTAAGTAGTTTTTATTTATTTTCCCTCAGGTGTTATCGTGCGGGGCGCAGAGGTTGCTGAGTGAGTGCTTGCTGAGAAGGGGAGTGAATAACAGGTAAGCTCTTTCTTTCTTTTGTTTTTATCTAGAGGGGATGACAGGGAAGGTAGTGCAATGTTCCTCCTGCAGAATGTTTGAGGTGAGGGACGCCGTCAGTGTCCCTGCTGATTTCATCTGTGGGAAGTGCACCCATCTCCAGCTCCTCAGAAACCGCGTTAGGGAACTGGAGCTGGAGTTGGATGAACTTCGGATCATTCGGGAGGCAGAGTTGGTCATAGATAGAAGCTTCAGGGATGTAGTTACGTCGAAGAATAAAGATAGATGGGTGACGGTGAGAGGGGCTGGGAGGAAGCAGTTAGTACAGGGATCCCCTGTGGCCGTTCCCCTTAGTAACAAGTATACCACTTTGGATACTGTTGGGGGGGGGGGGGCTTACCAGGGTTAAGCCATGGGGTACAGGTCTCTGGCACAGAGTCTGTCCCTGTTGCTCAGAAGGGAAGGGGGGAGAGGAGTACAGCATTAGCCATTGGAGACTCCATAGTTAGGGGGATAGATAGGAGATTCTGTGGGAACGAGAGAGACTCACGGTTGTTGTGTTGCCTCCCAGGTGCCAGGGTGCGTGATGTCTCAGATCGTGTTTTCGGGATCCTTAAGGGGGAGGGGGAGCAGCCCCAAGTCGTGGTCCACATAGGTACCAATGGCATAGGTAGGAAAAGGGATGGGGATGTAAGGCAGGAATTCAGGGAGCTAGGGTGGAAACTTAGATCTAGGACAAACAGAGTTATTATCTCTGTGTTGTTACCCGTGCCACGTGATAGCGAGATGAGGAATAGGGAGAGAGAGGAGTTGAACATGTGGCTACAGGGATGGTGCAGGAGGGAGGGTTTCAGATTTCTGGATAATTGGGGCTCATTCTGGGGTCGGTGTGACCTCTACAAACGGGATGGTCTGCACCTGGACCAGAGGGGTACCAATATTCTGGGGGGGAAATTTGCTAATGCTCTTCGGGAGAGTTTAAACTAGTTCATCAGGGGCTTGGGAACCTGAATTGTAGCTCCAATATACGGGAGGTTGAGAGTAGTGAAGTCATGAGTGGGTTTCAAAGTTGCAGGAGTGTACCGGCAGGCAGGAAGGTGGTTTAAAGTGTGTCTTCTTCAATGCCAGGAGCATCCGGAATAAGGTGGGTGAACGTGCGGCATGGGTTGGTACCTGGGACTTCGATGTTGTGGCCATTTCGGAGACCTGGATAGATCAGGGACAGGAATGGTTGTTGCAGGTGCCGGGATTTAGATACTTCAGTAAGCTCAGGGAAGGTGGTAAAAGAGGGGGAGGGGTGGCATTGTTAGTCAAGGACAGTATTACGGTGGCAGAAAGGACATTTGATGAGGACTCATCTACTGAGGTAGTGTGGGCTGAGGTTAGAAACAGGAAAGGAGAGGTCACCCTGTTAGGGGTTTTCTATAGGCCTCCGAAAAGTTCCAGAGATGTAGAGGAGAGGATTACAAAGATGATTCTGGATAGGAGCGAAAGCAACAGGGTAGTTGTTATGGGGGACTTTAACATTCCAAATATTGACTGGAAACGCTATAGTTTGAGTACATTAGATGGGTCTGTTTTTGTCCAATGTGTTTCCTGCACAGTATGTAGATAGGCCAACGAGAGGCGAGGCCATATTGGATTTGGTACTGGGTAATGAACCAGGACAGGTGTTAGATTTGGAGGTAGGTGAGCACTTTGGTGAAAGTGACCACAATTCGATTACGTTTACTTTAGTGATGGAAAGGGATAGGTATATACCGCAGGGCAAGAGTTATATCTGGGGGAAAGGCAATTATGATGCGATGAACATAAGAACATAAGAACTAGGAGCAGGAGTAGGCCATCTGGCCTTTCGAGCCTGCTCCACCATTCAATGAGATCATGGTTGATCTTTTGTGGACTCAGCTCCACTTTCCGGCCCGAACACCGTAACCCTTAATCCCTTTATTCTTCAAAAAACTATCTATTTTATCTTAAAAACATTTAATGAATGAGCCTCTACTGCTTCACTGGGCAAGGAATTCCATAGATTCACAACCCTTTGTGTGAAGAGGTTCCTCCTAAACTCAGTCCTAAATCTACTTCCCCTTATTTTGAGGCTATGCCCCCTAGTTCTGCTTTCACCCGCCAGTGGAAACAACCTGCCCGCATCTATCCTATCTATTCCCTTCATAACCTTATATGTTTCTATAAGATCCCCCCTCATCCTTCTAAATTCCAACGAGTACAGTCCCTGTCTACTCAACCTCTCCTCGTAATCTAATCCCCTCAACTCTGGGATCAACCTAGTGAATCTCCTCTGCACTCCCTCCAGTGCCAGTACGTCCTTTCTCAAGTAAGGAGACCAAAACTGAACACAATACTCCAGGTGTGGCCTCACTAACACCTTATACAATTGCAGCAGAACCTCCCTAGTCTTAAACTCCATCCCTCTAGCAATGAAGGACAAAATTCCATTTGCCTTCTTAATCACCTGTTGTACCTGAAAACCAACTTTTTGCGACTCATGCACTAGCACACCCAGGTCTCTCTGCACAGCAGCATGTTTTAATATTTTATCATTTAAATAATAATCCCTTTTGCTGTTATTCCTACCAAAATGGATAACCTCACATTTGTCAACATTGTATTCCATCTGCCAGACCCTAGCCCATTCACTTAGCCTATCCAAATCCCTCTGCAGACTTCCAGTATCCTCTGCACTTTTTGCTTTACCACTTATCTTAGTGTCGTCTGCAAACTTGGACACATTGCCCTTGGTCCCCAACTCCAAATCATCTATGTAAATTGTGAACAGTTGTGGGCCCAACACTGATCCCTGAGGGACACCACTAGCTACTAATTGCCAACCAGAGAAACACCCATTAATCCCCACTCTTTGCTTTCTATTAATTAACCAATCCTCTATCCATGCTACTACTTTCCCCTTAATGCCATGCATCTTTATCTTATGCAACAACCTTTTGTGTGGCACCTTGTCAAAGGCTTTCTGGAAATCCAGATATACCACATCCATTGGCTCCCCGTTATCTACCGCACTGTTAATGTCCTCAAAAAATTCCACTAAATTAGTTAGGCACGACCTGCCCTTTATGAACCCATGCTGCGTCTGCCCAATGGAACAATTTCCATCCAGATGCCTCGCTATTTCTTCCTTGATGATAGATTCCAGCATCTTCCCTACTACCGAAGATAAGCTCACTGGCCTATAATTACCCGCTTTCTGCCTACCTCCTTTTTTAAACAGTGATGTCACGTTTGCTAATTTCCAATCCGTCGGGACCATCCCAGAGTCTAGTGAATTTTGGCAAATTATCACTAGTGCATTTGCAATTTCCCTAGCCATCTCTTTTAGCATTCCAGGAGACTTGTCTACCTTTAGCCCCATTAGCTTGCCCATCACTACCTCCTTGGTGATAACAATCCTCTCAAGGTCCTCACCTGTCATAGCCTCATTTCCATCAGTCACTGGCATGTTATTTGTGTCTTCCATTGTGAAGACCGACCCAAAAAACCTGTTCAGTTCCTCAGCCATTTCCTCATCTCCCATTACTAAATCTCCCTTCTCATCCTCTAAAGGACCAATATTTACCTTAGCTTTTACCTTTTTTGTTTTATGTATTTGTAGAAACTTTTACTATCTGTTTTTATATTCTGAGCAAGTTTACTCTCATAATCTATCTTACTCTTCTTTATTGCTTTTTTAGTAGCTTTCTGTTGCCCCCTAAAGATTTCCCAGTCCTCTAGTCTCCCACTGATCTTTGCTACTTTGTATGTTTGTATGAGGCAAGACTTAGGATACATCGGATGGAGAGGAAAACTGCAGGGGATGGGCACAATGGAAATGTGGAGCTTGTTCAAGGAACAGTTACTGCGTGTCCTTGATAAGTATGTACCTGTCAGGCAGGGAGGAAGTGGTCGAGTGAGGGAACCGTGGTTTACTAAAGCAGTCGAAACACTTGTCAAGAGGAAGAAGGAGACCTATGTAAAGATGAGACATGAAGGTTCAGTTAGGACGGTCGAGAGTTACAAGTTAGCTAGGAAGGACCTAAAGAGAGAGCTAAGAAGAGCCAGGAGGGGACATGAGAATTCTTTGGCAGGTAGGATCAAGGATAACCTAAAGCTTTCTATAGATATGTCAGGAATAAAAGAATGACCAGGGTAAGAGTAGGGCCAGTCAAGGACAGTAGTGGGAAGTTGTGTTTGGAGTCCGAGGAGATAGGAAAGGTGCTAAATGAATATTTTTCGTCATTATTCACACAGGAAAAAGACAATGTTGTCGAGGAGAATACTGAAATTCAGGCTACTAGACTAGAAGGGCTTGAGGTTCATAAGGAGGAGGTGTTAGCAATTCTGGAAAGTGTGAAAATAGATAAGTCACCTGAGCCGGTTGGGATTTATCCTAGGATTCTCTGGGAAGCTAGGGAGGAGATTGCTGAGCCTTTGGCCTTGATCTTTAAGTAATCTTTGTCTACAGGAATAGTGCCAGAAGACTGGAGAATAGCAAATGTTGTCCCCTTGTTCAAGAAGGGGAGTAGAGATAACCCCGGTAGCTATAGACCAGTGAGCCTTACTTCTGTTGTGGGAAAAATCTTGGAAAGGTTTATAAGAGATAGGATGTATAATCATCTTGAAAGGAATAATTTGATTAGAGATAGTCAACACGGTTTTCTGAAGGGTAGGTCGTGCCTCACAAACCTTATAGAGTTCTTTGAGACGGTGACCAAACAGGTGGATGAGGGTAAAGCAGTTGATGTGGTATATATGGATTTCAGTAAAGCGTTTGATAAGGTTCCCCATGGTAGGCTACTGCAGAAAATACGGAGGCATGGGATTCAGGGTGATTTAGCAGTTTGGATCAGAAATTGGCTAGCTGGAAGAAGACAAAGGGTGGTGGTTGATGGGAAATGTTCAGACTGGAGTCCAGTTACTAGTGGTGTACCACAAGGATCTGTTTTGGGGCCACTGCTGTTTGTCATTTTTATAAATGACCTGGAGGAGGGCGTAGAAGGATGGGTGAGTAAATTTGCAGATGACACTAAAGTCGGTGGACTTGTGGACAGTGCGGAAGGATGTTACAAGTTACAGGGGGACATAGATAAGCTGCAGCGCTGGGCTGAGAGGTGGCAAATGGAGTTTAATGCAGAAAAGTGTGAGGTGATTCATTTTGGAAGGAATAACAGGAAGATTGAGTACTGGGCTAATGGTAAGATTCTTGGCAGTGTGGATGAGCAGCGAGATCTCGGTGTCCATGTACATAGATCCCTGAAAGTTGCCACCCAGGTTGAGAGGGTTGTTAAGAAGGCGTACGGTGTGTTAGCTTATATTGGTAGAGGGATTGAGTTTAGGAGCCATGAGGTCATGTTGCAGCTATACAACACTCTGGTGCTGCCGCATTTGGAGTATTGCGTGCAATTCTGGTCGCCGCATTATAGGAAGGATGTGGAAGCATTGGAAAGGGTGCAGAGGAGATTTACCAGAATGTTGCCTGGTATGGAGGGAAGATCTTATGAGGAAAGGCTGAGGGACTTGAGGCTGTTTTCGTTAGAGAGAAGAAGGTTAAGAGGTGACTTAATTGAGGCATACAAGATGATCAGAGGATTGGATAGGGTGGACAGTGAGAGCCTTTTTCCTCGGATTGTGATGTCTAGCACGAGGGGACATACCTTTAAATTGAGGGGAGATAGATATAAGACAGATGTCAGAGGTAGGTTCTGTACTCAGAGTAGTAAGGGCGTGGAATGCCCTGCCTGCAACAGTAGTGGACTCGGCAACACTAAGGACATTCAAATGGTCATTGGATAGACATATGGACGATAAGGGAATAGTGTAGATGGGCTTTAGAGTAGTTTCACAGGTTGGCGCAACATTGAGTGCCAAAGGGCCTGTTCTGCGCTGTAATGTTCTGTGTTCTATGTTCTATGTTCTAACTCCCCTCAACTGCCACGCCTGCCCACCAGAGCTTCTCACCAGTCCCCAAGGCCTGACCCAAGAACTCCCAAATCCTTCAATTGAGGCCCAATCACACCCCCACGCCTCGCCCAGCTCTCCCGATGGCTGACTCAACCTCCACACGAGGACTCACCGGACCAGCCTGACCATGGGTATGCCTGATGCCCCCCACCCCCGACCTGACACCCCTGACCCAAGCTGACCTAGTGCCATTAAAATAAGGAGACATAGTCTTCCTCCATTTGATTGAGCTGCCCTTCAGCATTGGGCCCCAGGGACACAAAGGACCACTCGGATCCCGCTTGGCCTGAGTCAAAATGTTGGGTGAGATGGGTTGGAAAAAATAAAGGTTATAACTTTGGGGGGATTTTGAACCCATACCCACACTCCAGATGATACTCCCGGGGGCCCCAGTGCTCTTCCATGGTAAAGAGGGGCAGCTGGAGTGAGATCCAGAGGCCCTGATATCCTCTGGCGTAGACACGCACGGATTCCCACTGATACCTGCACCATGCACTTGAACCCTGGAAATCATGCCGTCAGTCATGGAGGTCAACGGCGTGCATGCCCTGCACCAAGGTCTCCATTGCGGATGCCACCTTTGCAGTTTTGACCTTGTTACATTGCATTGACGATACCACCTCTTCAGTCAGAAGTTGATTGGACTCCTCCAGTCGGCCTTGCAGTCCGATGAGGGATGCTGTAATCCCATCATGATTTTCAGTTCCATTAGCTCTGGACGACCGGATCCAGAGGCCCACCTTCGGCCTGGGGATCAGCAGTGTCCTGGGCTTCGGCATACCTCTGAATGTCGGATCCCTGGGATGTCCCTGCCTCCACCTTCTGTGGATCATCAGCTGTGTGGGGCTCACCAGTCAGTGACCCAGAAGCCTGCCTACTGGGTAGTCCCACCGAGGTGTGAGTACCTGCGCTAGCAGAGGGTGCGGCTGACAGATGTGATGCCGCCTCGTTAGTGATGACTGAAAAATCCCGCTCTGAGATTTCGGGCCTATGGTTTCCAGGGAGTGTGAGGCTGTTCGTCTTATTGCCTTGCAAGGGAAGCGAGATGGCATTAGTACATCACGGGGGATAAATGAAGCAATATGTTTACTCACGTGAGTTTTGAGGAATGTCGGTTTGTCCTTCGGGTTCTCACTTCTGCTCGCTGCCCCCCACTTTGCCCATCATACAGGCATGGGCCTGTCCCACCTGGGCCAGCTCTTTCCACATGGGGAGTGAGGGCACAGAGCTCACGCATGATTCCAGCTGGCTGTGCCCTCTCACACCGGTTGTGCTCGAGTTGTCCTGTGGGAACACAAATGGGAAGAGCATAGGCAGAACTCCTGCCTGTTCAGATTGTTGATAAGTGTAAAAAAAATGTAAAGTCGCCATAGTCCTAGATCACCATAGGTTGCTTTCCCCTTTGAGGGAGGGAGCTGTCTGGTGATGATTTAACCTGAGGTTCACTATACCTCAGGCGAGGGGTGAGGTTGAGAAAGCAGGCCTTCATGAATAACCTCAGCTAGTACAGGAATTGATCCCACACTGCTGGTCTCACTCTGCATCACTAACCATGTCTGGCCAAATGAGCTAAACTTGCCCCCTTGAGTAGTGGCATGCGTGGGACTGAAGTGGGAGCAGGGATTTGTACAGCAGATTTGAGATGGGGCTGCACCAAGAGGGTTAGTCGAGGGTAGAGGACCTTGTGGCAGGTGAGCAACCCACTGGGTGAGAGATTACCTTGGAGGTGTGAGGCGTGTTTGAGGAGATGCAGAGAGACTGGACGTGGCTGCGCAAATAGGATCATTCATTTTCTCACTGCACTGCTTTCCGCCCTCTTCTGCAGTGAACTGGCACTGACTAATTTCACATTGACCTCCTAGGCAGAGTTGATCACCTTGCTCTTAGGCTACTTCCCGAAGTGTGGGTACAGGATGTCCCACCTGTTGCAATCCATTCAAAGGTCTGTTGATGGCTCCATCGGAGAATCTTGGTGCAGGCCTTTGGCTGACATCACCTCGGTTGGATCTGGAACAAGTGCTGGGAGGTGTTCATGCGGATCTTCCCAGTGATTTCAGTGGTTAAGTTTCCCCGGGATGAGAGAACTAGCTGGAGCATGGTCTGATTCATGTGGAGGAATAACCTCTGATTAAGAGGCTTAAAATTCCGTGATCACTGCTTTTCTACCGGACCTGACACTTTGCCATATTTTGGGAAGATCATGCACTTCCTCTTTTAAAATCCAGTGTGACTACTGCAGGATCCTTCCTGTTTATTACCTTATTTCCCCTTTCTTTTATTTTGCCGTCATCATTTTTGATCCATGGGTGATTAATAGACATGTCTCTTTCAGTAAAGCAGCAGAGGAATTTAGAGCTTACAGGAGAGAACACTCTGCTAATCACTGTTAGTTTGAACAGGAGCTTCAGACATTCCGGCACCAGGGAGAGATGGGATGGGACTCAGTTTGATTGATTGGCTGGGGGCCAATGAATTGGGATGGTTCTCAGAGACCTGAGGGGCCAGTTAAGTCCTAGACACAGAAATACAATGATCTGCTTTCTTTCTCTCTCCAGAAAGGTGGTGAGTGCTGTACTCCTGAAGCTGCAGAGAACCTGAATGAATTAATCTGCAGTGGAACCATTACAGGCTGCAAACAAAGACAGGAACCTACTCTCTCTCTCTCCAGAAAGGCTGTGAGTGCAGTATTTCTGAAACTACAGAGATCTGAATGAATCAACCATAAAGCCTCAGGCTGAAAGCAAAGTTTTAAAAAAAAATGTTAGTGTACTCAATTATTTTTTTTTCCATTTAAGGGGCAATTTAGCATGGACAATCCACCTACCATGCACAGCTTTGGGTTGTGGGGGCAAAGCCCAGGCAGACACGGGGAGAATGTACAAACTCCACACAGACAGTGACCCAGGGCTGGGATCGAACCCAGTCCTTAGTGTCGTAGGCAGCAGTGCTAACCACTGGGCTACTGTGCTGCCCGACTGAAAACAAAGTTGAAGAAGAGTATGGAGGAAACAGCCTTATGGAACAAAGATTCTTTTTTCCCTTTAACTTAGTTTTTTTTACTCCTTTATTGCCTTCTGTATTTGTCTGTCCTGTGTGCATGTGCAGAGGATGGGGAGGCTGATTAAATCAGAGAATTAGGAATTAGATAAAGGCTAACCAGTTGTATTTTCTGCGTATTTCACTACAGTTCATGTTATTAATAAAAAGGTAATTGTGCTGACATTTACAAACATGGTGACTGTAATTATTGGGCAGCCATCGGCCAAAAACGTTGGGTATTTTTTCGAAGAATTATTGGTTAATTCACTTTGGTGACTCCAGGTCAAGCGAGGCTGGAATTGACTGTGCACTAGCTCAGGATGTTGTAACATTATCCATTATTGTACTTTTGGTTTCTAGCTTTTTAAAATCTTCTTTAGTAGGGATTCCATTACTTTTCCCAATTCTGATGTTGGGTTGCCTTAAGTTGATAGTTACAAAATACTTAAAATTCTTTCAATAGCATTTCATGGGGCAGCTTTTATATTAATAAAAGAAGAAGTCTTGCACTGATGTAGCATGTTGACATAAGTAATTAATTTCTGTGTGCGTTTTCCTAATCACCCTTCACAACTTTGGCAGAAGATCTACAGGAACCTCAGAATAATAGCATAAACAGTGTCGACCGAATTTTCTGCACATCTCCTGACAAACGTATTGTTGACATTCAAAGAAATTCATCTGCCGAGCTTTAAGAGTGATGCCGAGGTAAGCGGTTGCATTATATGGTATACATGCTAACCAAGAAGACAAGAAATATCTGACAGGTCAACAGAAAAATTGCAACTCAAAAATAGGATAAATAACGCACATATAAACAAGTAATGAAAACAGAAAGTGTGAAAAAAAAACAGCAGCACTGGCAGCATCTGTGGAGAGGGAAACAGAGTTACGATTTGAGTCCATATGGCTCGCCCTCAGGACTGAATTCAGGGGCGAGATTCTCCGACCCCCCGCCGGGTCGGAGAATCGGCGGGGGCTGGCGTGAATCCTGCCCCCGCCGGTTGCCGAATTCTCCGGCACCGGAGATTCGGCGGGGGCGGGAATCGCGCCGCGCTGGTTGGCGGCCCCCCCGCGATTCTCCGGCCCGGATGGGCCGAAGTCCCGCTGCGAGAATGCCTGTCCCACTGGCGTGGATTAAACCACCTCTCTTACCGGCGGGACAAGGCGGCGCAGGCGGACTCCGGGGTCCTGGGGGGGGACGCGGGGTGATCTGGCCCCGGGGGGTGCCCCCACGGTGGCCTGGCCCGCGATCGGGGCCCACCGTTCCGCGGGCGGGCCTGTGCCGTGGGGGCACTCTTTTCCTTCCGCCTTCGCCACGGTCTCCACCATGGTGAAGGCGGAAGAGACTCCCTCCACAGCGCATGCGCGGGGATGCCGTGAGCGGCCACTAATGCTCCCGCGCATGCGCCGCCCGGCAATGTCATTTCCGCGCCAGCTGGCGGGGCACCAAAGGCATTTTCCGCCAGCTGGCAGGGCGGAAATCAGTCCGGCGCGGGCCTAGCCCCTCAAGGTTAGGGCTCAGCCCCCCAAGATGTGGAGGATTCCGCACCTTTGGGGCGGCGCGATGCCGGACTGATTTGCGCCGTTTTTGCCGCCGGTCGGCGGACATCGCGCCGATACCGCAGAATTTCGCCCCTGAAGTATTTTTATAATGATATAAAGACAGAATTCACTCATGACAAAACACTCTGTGGGTGCATCTATTTAATCTATGGACATGAGAACATACTAACAGAAGTCTTGAAGACATGAGCACAGAGCTGTGTGTGAAATATATTTTCCCTCCTTCCAAAGATTTATAACTATTTACAATACCTGTTCATGTTTAGTTCTATTTACATGAGTGCAAAGAACTGATGAATCTATGAATCTTCAAAGCGTACCAGTAATTTTCTGGTACACCGAGATCTTGTGATGGTAAACTTGTCTTGAGATTTCCTTAACTGTCGACAGTGATTCATGTCTGGATGCTGTTCCTGGCTGCATTTGGAACCTTGTCCTCAATGCAATAGTGATTCCATGGTGATTGAAGAGCTGGAATGGATTTTATTTTACTTGGTTATGCCTCACCATTGCACCTTTGTGCGTATTGACTGATTTGAATCTTAGTTTTAAACATATCCTTATCACTTCTGCTGGTTGCCATGTACCTTCTGAGATTGCAAATGCAAACTTGCTGTCCCAACTATAAACTTGGCAATTTTGTACCTGCATTTATATCGTGCATATTAGTCATCTTCTCTTGCAGCAATAAAAATTGTTCTCTAGTTTCTGAGAGAGTAGAATGGTAAGAGTAGGTAAATTGGTATGCACGTGTCTGCCAAACATAAGCTCCACTGGTGGTGGAATAGTTGCACTTAAAGCTATAGCTCTGCAACATTGTAAAGTGTAGATATTGCTTGATCTGTCACCGTGCAAAGCACTGATTCACCGAGCCAATTAGATCAAGGGTACTGAGGAATAGCAGTAGTGTAATCGATCTTCCACTTCTGACTGTATCTTGAAATATCTTACCAATAAATTGAGAAAGGCGGCAAGGTGCCACAGTGTTTAGCCTCACGGCACCGAGGACCTTGGTTTCATCCCGGCTCCGGGTCACTGTCCGTGTGGTATTTGTACATTCTCCCTGTGTCTGCATGAGTATCACCCCAACAATCCAAGATAAGCAGAGTAGGTGGATTGGCCACTCCAAAATTGCCCCTTAACTGAAATTTTTGTTTTCAATCGACAGGCCGTGTCTTCCTGCCGCTGGCCTGACGTTATTGGTCATGAAGAGAAAGTTTGAAGACATCAGCAGCAGAGATACCTATTGTGTGGTCTGCTCACAGGCCTGAGTGAAACTGAGACTGAGTCACATGACACACTTTCCTTCTAGTGATGGCATTCTGCCATCCCTTAATGACACATTATAACGAATTCCGAAAATCAGTCATGTGGGATTCAAAATGTTAACTCTGTTTCCCGCTCTACAGATGCTGCCAGACCTGTTGAGTTTCTCCCGCATTTTCTGTTTTTAATTCAAATTTCCAGCATTCATAGTATTTTGCTTTATTATGTAAAAACATGCATTAGATTGAAAGTATAGTAAACATGAGCTTGCCTTACCCTAAGTTTTAGGTATACCCACCATTCAATCACATTTGTTGAAGGAACTCAATCTAATGGACAGAAAATATGGTTTACAGCAGGGGTACATTTAGAGGTACATTTGTGCATTAAGTATCTGCAACTTCAATGATTTATGTGAACACAATTTAAGGTTGCTCATGAGCTCAGCAGAAGATTGAAGACAATGAGCTTCTACATTGGGCCTTTCAAGAGGTGTTTAGTTATGAATTCTTGTGAACACCACTTGGCTTTTAAGTTTCATCAGGTTCAAGTTGCACTGTTAAAGGTTAAAGATGTGGGAGAAAAAGGGTTGCACAAATACAAATCGTGTTGAGGGACATTGCTGAGATCCTGATGAATGGGCAGATTTTCTTTCCCTTGATTCTCTGAACTTCCCAGCAGATTAAGGCATCATGGTGAATGGATGGAGAAAGTGATGTGTAATAGTAGTAGCAGCCAATATGTTAGGTTTTGTTTTGAGGGTTCCAGTGATACACTGCTTGGCAATGTTCTTTCAGACATCAACATTCAAAATGTTCAGTTCTGATCCATACCTGTGCACCTACTCAGCTATGGAGTATACAAAGGGTCATTGTTAATATCCAAAGCACAAATGCAGATGCTCCCCAGGTTGACACTTGTCTTTGTCTTGGCAGCTATCTTCTTAAGGTGGTCATGGAAGGTCAGCATGTCACTTGGTTAGATTCACTCCAAGGTAGGTCAGAGTGCAATCATGCCACAGAGTATTTCCATAGAAGGCCGCTTTCAGGCCATGTTTATTGGGCTGAGACTAAGTGCTGACGCCGGCGTGGGAACAGGGGCGTTTTATGACAGAAAAACGGCGCAAAACAGCCACTGACCCTCTGTCTGGTGGGGGGCTAGCAGGCACCCGGCTCTAGCTGCAGATACGGCTGGAGAATTGCCGGGTCCGTGGCTGTGCATGTGCATGGCAGCAGCCTGCAGCGGCCAAGCCATGCAACGTGGCACCGGTCGCATGCAGACCCAGCCTGCCAAATAGTGGCCCCCTTTGCCCTTTGGTCAGGCTAAGCACCCCTGAACCACCATGCAACAGTGCCCCCAGCCCCTGCCAAAATCCCCCTGCCAGCAGATCGGCTCCCTCCCGTACTGTGGCGGCGCTGGACTTAGTCCGCAGCCGCCACGTCGAGTTCCCGAAAATAAATAGTACGAGTGACCGACACCGTCGGGAACTCGGCCCATTGGGGGCGGAGCATTGGGGGGAGTGCCTCAGGTAATGCCCTGAGGCCGTCCCGACGGCGTGCGGCGTATTCTGCAAATATGCCGTGTTGATGCGGATGAAGCATCGTATAAGCGGCGCCACCCCCGATTTCGGCACCAAAGTGGATTCTCCGGCCAATCGCCAAATGCGATTTTGGCGTCAGGGACCAGAGAATCCCACCCATCGTTTTGCGAAACAAGGTGGATTGTAATGATTGTTTCTTTATGGCGGTTATCTAGAACTTCCATTTCTGAAAACGCTTCTCCACAATGTTCAACTTTCCCTTCAAGATCAGGACAATGGGCGACATTCTCCGACCCCCGCCGGGTCGGAGAATCGCCGGGGGCTGGCGTGAATCCCGCCCACGCCGGTTGCCGAAGTCTCCGGCACCGGAGATTCGGCGGGGGCGGGAATCGCGCCTCGCCGGTTGGCGGGCCCCCCCGCTCGATTCTCCAGCCCGGATGGGCCGAAGTCCCGCCGATAAATTGCCTGTCCCGTCGGCGTAAATTAAACCACCTACCTTATGCGGGCTCCGGGGTCCTGGGGGGGGGCGCGGGGCGATCTGGCCCCGGGTGGTGCCCACACGGTGGCCTGGCCCGCGATCGGGGCCCACCGATCCCCGGGTGGGCCTGTGCCGTGGGGGCACTCTTTCCCTTCCGCCTCTGCCACGGTCTCCACCATGGCGGAGGTGGAAGAGACTCCCTCCACTGCGCATGCGTGGGAAACTGTCAGCGGCCGCTGACGCTCCCGCGCATGCGCCGCCCGGGGATGTCATTTCCGCGCCAGCTGGCGGGGCACCAAAGGCATTTTCCGCCAGCTGGCAGGGCGGAAATCAGTCCGGCGCGGGCCTAGGCCCTCAAGGTTAGGGCTCAGCCCCCCAAGATGCGGAGGATTCCGCACCTTTAGGGCGGCGCGATGCCGGACTGATTTGCGCCGTTTTTGCCGCCGGTCGGCGGACATCGCGCCGATACCGCAGAATTTCGCCCCTGAAGTATTTTTATAATGATATAAAGACAGAATTCACTCATGACAAAACACTCTGTGGGTGCATCTATTTAATCTATGGACATGAGAACATACTAACAGAAGTCTTGAAGACATGAGCACAGAGCTGTGTGTGAAATATATTTTCCCTCCTTCCAAAGATTTATAACTATTTACAATACCTGTTCATGTTTAGTTCTATTTACATGAGTGCAAAGAACTGATGAATCTATGAATCTTCAAAGCGTACCAGTAATTTTCTGGTACACCGAGATCTTGTGATGGTAAACTTGTCTTGAGATTTCCTTAACTGTCGACAGTGATTCATGTCTAGATGCTGTTCCTGGCTGCATTTGGAACCTTGTCCTCAATGCAATAGTGATTCCATGGTGATTGAAGAGCTGGAATGGATTTTATTTTACTTGGTTATGCCTCACCATTGCACCTTTGTGCGTATTGACTGATTTGAATCTTAGTTTTAAACATATCCTTATCACTTCTGCTGGTTGCCATGTACCTTCTGAGATTGCAAATGCAAACTTGCTGTCCCAACTATAAACTTGGCAATTTTGTACCTGCATTTATATCGTGCATATTAGTCATCTTCTCTTGCAGCAATAAAAATTGTTCTCTAGTTTCTGAGAGAGTAGAATGGTAAGAGTAGGTAAATTGGTATGCACGTGTCTGCCAAACATAAGCTCCACTGGTGGTGGAATAGTTGCACTTAAAGCTATAGCTCTGCAACATTGTAAAGTGTAGATATTGCTTGATCTGTCACCGTGCAAAGCACTGATTCACCGAGCCAATTAGATCAAGGGTACTGAGGAATAGCAGTAGTGTAATCGATCTTCCACTTCTGACTGTATCTTGAAATATCTTACCAATAAATTGAGAAAGGCGGCAAGGTGCCACAGTGTTTAGCCTCACGGCACCGAGGACCTTGGTTTCATCCCGGCTCCGGGTCACTGTCCGTGTGGTATTTGTACATTCTCCCTGTGTCTGCATGAGTATCACCCCAACAATCCAAGATAAGCAGAGTAGGTGGATTGGCCACTCCAAAATTGCCCCTTAACTGAAATTTTTGTTTTCAATCGACAGGCCGTGTCTTCCTGCCGCTGGCCTGACGTTATTGGTCATGAAGAGAAAGTTTGAAGACATCAGCAGCAGAGATACCTATTGTGTGGTCTGCTCACAGGCCTGAGTGAAACTGAGACTGAGTCACATGACACACTTTCCTTCTAGTGATGGCATTCTGCCATCCCTTAATGACACATTATAACGAATTCCGAAAATCAGTCATGTGGGATTCAAAATGTTAACTCTGTTTCCCGCTCCACAGATGCTGCCAGACCTGTTGAGTTTCTCCCGCATTTTCTGTTTTTAATTCAAATTTCCAGCATTCATAGTATTTTGCTTTATTATGTAAAAACATGCATTAGATTGAAAGTATAGTAAACATGAGCTTGCCTTACCCTAAGTTTTAGGTATACCCACCATTCAATCACATTTGTTGAAGGAACTCAATCTAATGGACAGAAAATATGGTTTACAGCAGGGGTACATTTAGATGTACATTTGTGCATTAAGTATCTGCAACTTCAATGATTTATGTGAACACAATTTAAGGTTGCTCATGAGCTCAGCAGAAGATTGAAGACAATGAGCTTCTACATTGGGCCTTTCAAGAGGTGTTTAGTTATGAATTCTTGTGAACACCACTTGGCTTTTAAGTTTCATCAGGTTCAAGTTGCACTGTTAAAGGTTAAAGATGTGGGAGAAAAAGGGTTGCACAAATACAAATCGTGTTGAGGGACATTGCTGAGATCCTGATGAATGGGCAGATTTTCTTTCCCTTGATTCTCTGAACTTCCCAGCAGATTAAGGCATCATGGTGAATGGATGGAGAAAGTGATGTGTAATAGTAGTAGCAGCCAATATGTTAGGTTTTGTTTTGAGGGTTCCAGTGATACACTGCTTGGCAATGTTCTTTCAGACATCAACATTCAAAATGTTCAGTTCTGATCCATACCTGTGCACCTACTCAGCTATGGAGTATACAAAGGGTCATTGTTAATATCCAAAGCACAAATGCAGATGCTCCCCAGGTTGACACTTGTCTTTGTCTTGGCAGCTATCTTCTTAAGGTGGTCATGGAAGGTCAGCATGTCACTTGGTTAGATTCACTCCAAGGTAGGTCAGAGTGCAATCATGCCACAGAGTATTTCCATAGAAGGCCGCTTTCAGGCCATGTTTATTGGGCTGAGACTAAGTGCTGACGCCGGCGTGGGAACAGGGGCGTTTTATGGCTGAAAAAACGGCGCAAAACAGCCACTGACCCTCTGTCTGGTGGGGGGCTAGCAGGCACCCGGCTCTAGCTGCAGATACGGCTGGAGCATTGCCGGGTCCGTGGCTGTGCATGTGCATGGCAGCAGCCTGCAGCGGCCAAGCCATGCAACGTGGCACCGGTCGCATGCAGACCAAGCCTGCCAAATAGTGGCCCCCTTTGCCCTTTGGTCAGGCTAAGCACCCCTGAACCACCATGCAACAGTGCCCCCAGCCCCTGCCAAAATCCCCCTGCCAGCAGATCGGCTCCCTCCCGTACTGTGGCGGCGCTGGACTTAGTCCGCAGCCGCCACGTCGAGTTCCCGAAAATAAATAGTACGAGTGACCGACACCGTCGGGAACTCGGCCCATTGGGGGCGGAGCATTGGGGGGAGTGCCTCAGGTAATGCCCTGAGGCCGTCCCGACGGCGTGCGGCGTATTCTGCAAATATGCCGTGTTGATGCGGATGAAGCATCGTATAAGCGGCGCCGATTTCGGCACCAAAGTGGATTCTCCGGCCAATCGCCAAATGCGATTTCGGCGTCAGGGACCAGAGAATCCCACCCATCGTTTTGCGAAACAAGGTGGATTGTAATGATTGTTTCTTTATGGCGGTTATCTAGAACTTCCATTTCTGAAAACGCTTCTCCACAATGTTTAACTTTCCCTTCAAGATCAGGACAATGGGCGACATTCTCCGACCCCCCGCCGGGTCGGAGAATCGCCGGGGGCTGGCGTGAATCCCGCCCCCGCCGGTTGCCGAAGTCTCCGGCACCGGAGATTCGGCGGGGGCGGGAATCGCGCCTCGCCGGTTGGCGGGCCCCCCCGCTCGATTCTCCAGCCCGGATGGGCCGAAGTCCCGCCGCTAAATTGCCTGTCCCGTCGGCGTAAATTAAACCACCTACCTTACCGGCGGGACAAGGCAGCGCATGCGGGCTCCGGGGTCCTGGGGGGGGGCGCGGGGCGATCTGGCCCCGGGTGGTGCCCCCACGGTGGCCTGGCCCGCGATCGGGGCCCACCGATCCCCGGGCGGGCCTGTGCCGTGGGGGCACTCTTTCCCTTCCGCCTCTGCCACGGTCTCCACCATGGCGGAGGTGGAAGAGACTCCCTCCACTGCGCATGCGTGGGAAACTGTCAGCGGCCGCTGACGCTCCCGCGCATGCGCCCCCTGGGGATGTCATTTCCGCGCCAGCTGGCGGGGCAACAAAGGCCTTTTCCGCCAGCTGGCGGGGCGGAAATTCTTCCGGCGTCAGCCTAGCCCCTCAATGTTGGGGCTCGGCCCCCAAAGATGCGGAGCATTCCGCACCTTTGGGGCGGCGCGATGCCCGTCTGATTGGCGCCGCTTTGGGCGCCAGTCGGTGGACATCGCGCCATTTCCGGAGAATTTCACCCAATATCTTTGAAGGTGTTGCCAAGGTAAGATCATTGCACAAACTTGCACAACTTTGTTGGTGGTATGTGTTCATATGACATTGCAAAGCGTCATCTTAATACTGAGCCTTGTGGCAACCTGTATTGGAGATCTGGGATGAGCCAATTTATTTCATCTAAATGGACAGATGTTCAGCATCATTCATGGCATGTGTGGTATTTTGAGGAAGGGATAATCCTTGCGTGCTTCAGCTTCAGTCTTTTAATCCAGATCTTGTTGTACACCAATGACAAATCTATAAAAGCAGTATCAGTATTGGATTTCTTTTGGAATCTGGAATCTATATATCTTGTGACTACAGCATTGGTGAGTAAGTCACATGATAGGAAAATAGGAAATAGGAATTAGGAGCAGAATTCAGCCCTTCGAGCCTGCTCCGCCATTCAATCAGATCATGGTTGATCACTTCCTGGTCTCAAATCCACTTCCCCACCTGTTCTCCATATCCCTTTAACCCATTTTTCTATCAGAAATATATTTATCTCCTTCTTGAAACCATGTAATGATTCAGACTCCACCGCACTATGGGGCAGCGAGTTCCACAAATTCACAACCCTCTGGGAGAAGGAGTTCCTCCTCATTTCAGTTCTAAATCTTCTGCCTCTCAACCTATATCCATGACCTCGTATCATAAATTGCCCCTTAAAGGGGAAAATTTGGCCTATGTTTACTTTATCAATCCCTTTTAGAATTTTATACACCTCGATCAGATTCTCTCTCATCCTTCTAAACTCCAGCGAGTATAAGCTTAAACTGTTCATATGTCAACCCTTTCATCCCCGGAATCAATCTGGTGAATCTCCCCTGAACTGCCTCCAGTGCCACCACCTCCTTCCCCAAATAAGGAGACCGAAACTGGACACAATACTCCAGATGTGGTTTCACTAACACCCAATAGAATTGCAACAGCACTTCTATACTTTTATACTCCAATCCGTTTGCAATAAGCACTAACATTCCATTTTCCTTTTTAATTACACGCTGTACCAACATACCAACTTTCTGCGATTCATTAACAAAATCACCCAGATCCCTCTTCTGAGACACATCTTGAATCTGCTTTCCATTTAGATAATAATTTGGCTTTCTATTTTTTCAGTCAAAATGGACAACCTCACATTTATCTACATTAAACTCCATCTTCCAAATTTTGGCCCAATCTCCTAGCCCATCTATATCCATCTGTAAAATCTTTATCTCCTCCTCATTGCCTGCTTTCCGACCTATTTTATTATCATCTACGAATTTTGCTATGTTACACTGTCCCTGCTTGCAGATCATTTATATAAATTGTAAACAGTTGAGGTCCGAGAGTTGACTCCTGCGGCACCCCATTAGTTACAATTCACCAGCCAGAGAAGGACCCATTTATCCTGACCCTCAGCCAATCCTCAATCCAATCTAGTACTCTATCGCTGATCCCCTGTAATCTCACCTTCTAGATCAGTCTTGTATGCAACACCTTATCAAGCACCTTCTGGAAGTCTGGATATACCACTTCCACAGGTTCCCCATTATTCACCTTGTTGGTTACGTCTTCAAAGAACTCAAGTAAGTTTGTCAAGCATGACCTATCTTCATAAAACCATGCTGACTGACAATGGTCGATTGAGCTTTGCCTTTCCAAATGTTCAGCCATCTCCTCCTTAATGATTGATTGCAATACCTTCCCCACCACAGAGATCAAGCTAACCAGTCTGTAGTTTCCTACTTTTTGCCTCTCTCCCTTTTTGAACAGGGGAGTCACATTGGCGCGAGTTTCCTTTTGTAGTTCATCTTAGCTCTTTTGATGTTATTTTTTAGTAGCCTTTTGCTAACCCTTAAAGTTCTCCCAATCCTCCAGCTTACCACTAGCTTTTGCAGTATGGTATGCCCTAGTTTTTGCCTGTATGCCTTCCTTGACTTCCTTGATTAGCCATGGAATTTATTTCTCCCTCTTATAATTTCTCTTCCTCCAGGAATATATTTTAATTGAGTGGTATTTAATAATTCCCTGAACATCCACCATTGTTCCTCTACTGTCCTACCCTCAATTATCTATGCCCAGTCTACTTGGGCTAACTCTTTCCTCAGGCCTGTAAATTACCTCTTCCCAACGCTAAATCTTTAGTGTGGCACTCTGTCTTCTCTCGCTCCATCTGAATTTGAAATTCTGGCATGCTGTGATCACTCCTTCCAAGAGGATGCTGAATGGCAAGACTATTTATCAACCTTTCTTCATTACATAATAGTAAATCTAAAATACTTGCTCCCTGGGTGGCTCCATAACACATTGCCCAAAGAAACAATCCCTCATACACTCTATGAAATCGCCCTCGAGTCTACTCTTGCAAATTTGATTCACCCATTCGATATGCATATTAAAATCACCCATGATTACCTTTATTATCTTCTCACAAGCCCTCATTATTTCTTGGTTTATACTGTGCCCCATTTTGGAAGTATTGCTCGAGGACTTGTACATTACTCCTACCAAGGAGTTTTTTCCCATTTATTTATTTCCACCTAGATCAACTCAACATTTTGGCCCTGAGTGCCAATATCATTTCTTAATACAGCCTTGTGTCATATTTAGCCAATAAAGCAACTCCACCTCCTGCTCCATCCTGTCTATCCTTTCGGAATACTGAGCACCCTTGCACATTCAACTCTCAGTCCTGGTCCTCCTGCAACCATGTTTCAGTAATCCCCACCAAATCATACCCATTTATCTCTATTTGTGCTATCAGCTCATTGACATTATTCCGAGTGCTGCTTGCATTTAGGTACAAGGTTTTTAAATATGTCTGACTGATTTGTCTTTCCCTTGCAGGATTTTCTTGTGCACTACACTTTTCAGACATTCTAACCTCCTTTATTAATCTCTGATAACACTCAGCCTCATCCCCAACTCTCACTCCCACAGTCTCCTTACATTTTGATTTTTTATGTTTCCTGTCCCCTCCTTAGTCATTCGACTGGCCCTGCATATTCATCCTATTAACCTCTACCTTCTCCTCACCTGCTAACCTGCTACTTTGGTCATATTAACATTACACTTCCTGTAGCTTTATCTTTCGCTTTCCTCCATGGTCATCAGTTGGCTTGCCTGGTTTCAGTATGGCAATAACCAGTGTCTCCCCCTGTGCTTTTGGATAATCATGGTACTGATATACAGCTTATCCAGCATTAGAGTCCCTTGGTGCCAAGTTGTTGAAGAAATTATGACGTCATACCAACAATGTGTGCTGCCTTCCCTTTTGTTCTGGTGGTGAAGCCTTCCTTCATCTCATCTGTATTGATTACCGTTGGGTCTTGTGGAGCCATTAAGGTCATTGTCTGGTGTAGTTGACACTGGATCTCCCACTTGGAGCTTTAGTCAAACTCTCCTTTTGTGTTCTCCGCCAATTTAGAACCATGGGGTTGGGCTGGACAGTTAAGGCCCTTAATATTCTTTTGAATTGCAACCCCAAGATATCATAATAGGGCCCAGGCAGGGTGACCAGAGTATGTGATGCCCAGATCTTCAACACATTTAATTCATTGCTGGTGTCTGTTTGAGCCTAGTTTCTAGTAGGGCGTTTGTGATTTGTGGGTGCACAGTTGATCATACTGCAGGTGTAGGTTGTGAATCACTTTTTGCCCAGCAGTATTCTTCTGCCAGTCTTAAGGGACAGTCTTCATAGTGGCAATGGTAAGGAGGGCTGCAAACCAATTATAACATTCCAGTGTTGTGAAGATTAGGATCACCTCATTTTCAATACTTTTCCATTGCAACCTCACTTGGACTTGGTCAGATTTCACCATTTGTTTCAACAGAATCACGAGAACGTCAATAGAAATGTTTGTCATGATTGGCGTACATTAGCTATTGAGGCAATTAGATTGTATTGTGGTAGTATTGTAGTGCAGTTCCCGGCCAGCTGGTCATTAGTTTCTTGGAGCATGGGGATGTTAATGTTGTGCACTTTCAATGTGTTTGAGAGATACTCATACTTGACCCAGGGAAGTCTCTCAATATTCTATTGGAGGATCGTTGTTCAGAAGTTATTTGGCACTTCACCTGGTTTGGAGATGGCTGTTATTGTGACTTGAATCGCTTGAATCATGATTTTGAAGGATGAGAGATCATTGATCAACGTTTAGCTTCTGGGTTGATGGCTTTTGCTGTGATTTCTCACTCAACGGAATTGATCAGGCATAATTGTAAAGGCTGCCATCTAACACTCTGCAGCTGCAGTCAAGCCCTTCAACTGATTTGATTAATTGGCTCAAATATTAGCATCCAATTGATCTGATTGGTTGTAACTGAAAACATCTAATTCCAGTAGAAAAAGTTGACTTTTTTGTGAAACATGATGATATTTCAGCTGAAATCTTGATAGTTTTCATGTATGCCCTCAAAATATTTTATTGCAAATAACTGTCAGTGACATTATGAAATGTGAAATGTCGCCACAGTCCCAGAGGACCACAGGCAGCTCTTCCTTTTTGAGGGAGAGCTGACTGGTGGTGATTTAACCTGAGGGTCACCACACCTCAGGCGAGGGGCAAGGTTGAGAAGACGAGGTCTTCATTGATAACCTCAGCCAGTACGGGAATGAAACCCAGGTTGTTGGCGTCACTCCGTATCATAAAGCAGCCGCCCAGCCTGAGTGACATTCGATATTGGGCCCAGTGACGTATTTCTAGTCATAACAATTCTTACGCCTTAACGTTTGTGCCTTTATTTAACGATAAATACATTCGCAAATTACTTTTTAAGGATGGTTAAGTATGAGTTTCCTTTAAAGGAGAAAATGCTTTGAAAAAAAGGACAAATTGTGGATAATTTTAAATGTAGTAAGGTTATAAACAAAGTCAAAGGCTTTCCTTGATTGGTTTTCCTCATAAATCAAAAATATATTTGTTTTGAACATATGAATGATTTCAGAAGGATTACCAATCGAAGAAAATCCTATATTTGTTCACAATGTCACTCCGCAAAGAGGAATGATCCACACAGGACAGTTTACATTTCTTTCACTAAACAACTCAAAATAAAGGATCCCCATTCTGTGATTTTATGCTGATCTGCTTAGCAGCAGAATGGTTACAGCTGAAGCATGGAAATAAGCATTCAGATATAATCAATAAAACACGTTTCACATGAATACATGAATACGCCAGAGCAGTTGGCAGTGAACAAAGATAACTAATTTTAGTGTGTTTGAACGTGTTTTGAATTTGTGTCATTTCTTGAAAACAATACCATCCATTTCAGTAATATTTGGTGACATCAAACATAAATGTCAGAATATATAGCGTTCTGGCTTCTGCACTAAGATCATAGTTTCACATGATAAATCCAGGGCTTTAGTGAATATGAAATGGGAAAAGAAAAAGGCATATCTTTGAAGGTTGAGAATTTCATTGACTGTTATTGGAACCTTCTATGATTGAAACCAAGTTATTTCAACTTTCCCAAGAATGCATTTGAGTGAAAGGCTTCAGATTACTCTCTTTTTGCCTAAGAACTTGAATATCAACTGACTGAGCATACATAACCGAAATATGTTAATTAAAGCTGAAATTAATTTTCAAAACTAGGGCGACACGGTGGCACAGTGGTCAGCACTGCTGCCTCACAGCTCCAGGGTACCGGGTTCAATTCCGGTTTCGGGTCACTATCTGTGTGGAGTTTGCACTTTCTCCCCATGTCTGCTTGGATTTCCTCTGGATGCTCCAGTTTCCTTCCACAGTCCAAAGATGTGTAGATTAGGTGGACTGGCCATGCTAAATTGCCCCTGAATTTCCAAAAGGTTAGGCGTGTTTATTGGGTTACGGGGATAGGGTGCAGCCGTGGGCTTAAGTAGGGTGCTCTTTCCAAGGGCTGGTGCAGAACCAATGGGCTGAATGGCCTCCTTCTGCACTATAAATTCTATGTTTCAATGATCACAGAAGCTTAATATTAAACAGAATGGTAAATATAGATTGATCATTCAAAGTATATTTCATAGAAATGCATCTGTCATGTGAATATATCTAAAATATTGTTAGAACTTTGTTGAAAATACACATGAGGTGGGTGGCACAGTGGTTAGCACTGCTGCCTCATGGCACCGAGGACCCGGGTCCGATCCTGGCCCCGGATCACCATCTATGTGGAATTTGCACATTCTCCCTCTGTCTCAGTAGATCTCACCCCCACAACATAATAGATGTGCAGGTAGGTGGATTGGCAATGCTAAATTGTCCCGAATTGGGACAACAAAGAATTGGGTACTTTAAATTTCTTTAAAAAAGAAAATACAGATGAGGTAGTATATAGTGACATCAATTGTAACATGTTCTGAAATATTGACACTTTAAGGACATAACATAATCTGAAAAGGGGACATTACTCTATCTAAATGACAAGGATTCATTTCATTCTCTGCAGTCACCTTGTTACCAACTGTTTTATTGGGAATTACAGAATTTTCAGCACAGGAGTATTCTTTCAGGGAATTGACCAACTGCATACATTAGACACAATGGCCGGGATTCTCCGCCAGCGAGATTCTCCGTTATGCCAACGCCCGGGGGTTTCCCAGTGGCATGGAGCTGCCCCACAATGGGAAACCCCATTGATCGGCTGGCATAACGGAGAATCCTGTCGGACGGTCGGGGCAGAAATGTGGCGGGGCGGGGCGGAGAATCCCGCCCAATTTATCCAGCTTCCTATGATAGAAGTAATATAGGTAGAACTAGGAATGAGATTTTTCTGAGCTTGTTTAAGGGGCTAGGGTGCTTACGAAGCAGAAATTCAAAGGTAATAGGGCTGGATTCTCCATTTCGCACCCTCAACAGGGCAATTTGCAATCGGGTGGAGAATCCAGCGTCGGGCAAAAAAATGGCGCAGGTCCCATTCCGATGCTCTGGACCCCCGCTGACGTCAGGATCGAGATTCACTCCCCGCCCTGCGGGATGATGTAAATAGGTCATTAAGACTGATGTAGCTACAAAGACCTGAGCACTGATCCAAACAGACTGTACACAATGGATACCATCAAGCAATAAGAATGACCACCTATTATCCTGTCAGAAACATGCACAGGAGGTAAACCGGAAAATGGTGATGATGTGGACATTGAGGCCAAGAGCGGTGACGAAATGCTTCATACGATCAATCTTGTTGAAATTACAGATGCAGTCACACCAGCCGAAGTGTTTACCAAGATTTGAATTACCTGGCCAAAAAAATTAGGTAACTATTGGCTAAATTAGACACAGGGAAATGTGCTAAAGTACTATCCCTACGAATTCTAAAAGACATGTACCCACAGACATGGACGGTCATGGCGAAACCTATCGCTGTAAAACGTTTAGTGTGTAATGATTCAGTAATACCATGCACAAGATCCATATCCCTCGAGTGTAAGTACAATCAATCCTCCTGCATATCACAAATGTTCTACATTGCGGAAACTTGAGGCCCAGCAATTGCGGGCCTACCGGCATGCTTTGATCCCCTCTGTGTTGTTTGCCTGTGTGTGTGTAGAGAGTAGAGTGACCCGGGTGGGGGTGGGGGTGGGGCGGGGGGGGGGTTAGTAGTTTTAGTAGTTAGTTACATTTTCTGTCTGTTTAACTGTAATACCGACAATACTGAAAGGTTACTTGTATTTTAAGTTATCAACCTGGTAACTATAGTTTATTGGGCTCAGCCAAGGACCTTGGGTATTACAAATAAACTCTAATTTCTCACGTTTTGCGGCTCATGGTCAAATGGGGCTGGAATGGGTTGCGCACCAGCACAGGATGTTGTGACAAAAAGCATATGTCAAGTCAGCACAACGGGCCACTCATTCCACATAAGGTTGCTACAACCCTTGGTCCAAAATTGCATTTGATCTTTTCCATGTCTATGGTACTGACTTAATCATCATCGTCAGCCACCTTACCAAGTATCCCATTATTTGACAAATGCACAATACGTCAAGCACAACTGTCATGCACACCTCAAGAGCTACTTTCAGTTTATCTGATGCGCCTCGAGAGATCATTGCGAATAACAGTCCATGATTTACTGGTAAACTATTCCAGGATATGTTTAAGAAGTGGAATGTCAATCACGCTACTTCTTCTCCTCATTGCCCTATATCTAATGGCCTAGCTGAATGGGTCATTCCCACAATGAAATTCCTAATTCTTAACTGTAGACAGACCAAGCAAGATCAACACATTGCAGTGTTATATCTGAGAGTGACACCGTTAAGTGCAACTCCTCCATTGCCGAAGAGACCAGTCCACTCCCTCAGAAACTAGGAAGCATTATAAAGCTGAAACAGAGTGCAAATTTATAAATGTTTCACATGCCATTTGTCATAACTCTAATGTTGCAAAGTTAACAAAGGATACAAATCCTGTATGCAAACAGGACATAAATTGGAAGGAAGCATGATGAGTACACATACTGAAGCAGGATACTGAGAGAGTCAGACAGTGGCCATTTCCTTCCAACATTTGATTTCAAATAATTAGTTAATAAACTGTTCAGGGCCATCCTTTAGCTTATCCATTGCTAGATTGTAGTATGTTACAATATATCAATGTCTTATTGAGGCGGTGTAGAAGTTTGTTCCTGTTTTTTTCAGAACTGCCTTGTGTTAGGGGATATATTATATTCTATGTTCAGGATGTTGTTGTCCTTGAGCACACAATTAAGCCCAGGCTAATCTAGGCGGGATTCTCTCAGCCCGAAGCTGAGCCGGAGAATCGCCGCGACCAGCGCGACTCGCGCCTCGCCGCCGTGACATGATTCTTCGCAGAGCGGAGAATCAGCGCCATTAGCGCCAGCGTTATCGGTGCAGTGCTGGTCGGGGGGCTGCTGTACGCGGCCCCCCGACGATTCTCGGCCCGGGATGGGCCGAGCGGCCGGAACAAAAACCTGAGTCCCACCGGCGCCGTTCTAACCTTGTATTACCTGGCGGGACCTCGGCGTGGAAGGGTCCGTGGGCGGCCTGTGGGGGAGAGGGGGGTCCGGCCCTGGGGGGGGGGCCACCGCTGTGGCCTGGCCCGCGATCGGGGCCCACCAATCAGCGGGCCCCCCTCTCAGGCTGGGGGCCTCCTTTCTTCCGCGCCGGCCCCTGTAGCACCACGCAGTGTTACGTCGGGGCCGGCACGGAGAAGGGACAACTGCTCATGCGCATGTTGGCGCCGGTGCCACTGCGCATGCGCGGACCCCACAGCGCCCAGTTGACACCGGGATCGGCAGCTGGAGCAGCATGGGTCGCTCCAGTGCCGTGCTGGCCCCCCGTGCTGGCCAGAATTGCTGATCCTGAGGCCATGTTGACGCCGTTGGGAAAAGCGTCACCATTTATGACGCCGCCAACAGTTGCCTCAGGATCAGAGTAACCCGCCCGTTGTTTCTAAATTTCTGAGCCCTTGACCAGCAGATGAACTCTGCTTTTAACTTTTAGGTCCTACCTTAATCTTATTATTTACTTCTGGATTCTCTTAAAACTTCATATTTATAGTTGCATTCCTTCATACTCTGACCCACTTTAATAACAATGGAAGTGCTGTGGTTGGTTCAGTTGAATTTCTAGTCAATGTTGACTTGCAAGATATTGATAATGTGGTTCTCAATGATGGTATAGTCATTACATATCAAGGAGAGGTGGTTAGATTCTCTTGATGGCGATGGTCATTGCCTGATACTTGTGCAATGCGAATGTTCCTTATTAATTATTAGCCCAACCTTAATGAACAAAGAACAAAAAACAGTAAAGCACAGAAACAGGCCCTTCGGCCCCCTCAAGCCTGCACAGATCACGATGCCTGTCTGAACTAAAACCTTCTGCACATCTGTATCTCTCTATTCCCAACCTATTTCTGTATTCATGAAGATGTCTCTTAAATGCAGCTATCACATCTGCTTTCACCAAAACCTGCCTCGCACATCTCCTCGAAACGTTTCCGCTTACACCTTAAATATGGCCCCTATAATTGACTTTTCCACCCTGGGACAAAGCATCTGACTACCCATTCTGTCAAAAGAACAAAGAACAAAGAAAAGTACAGCACAGGAAGAGGCCCTTTGGCCCTCCAAGCCTGCGCCGACCATGCTGCCCGTCGAAACTAAACTCTTCCACACTTGCGGGGTCTATATCCCTCTATTTTCATTCAATGCTACTCATAATTTTGGAAACCTCTATTAGGTCGCCCCTCAACCTCCACCGTTCCAGTGAAAACAGAAAGAGTTTATTCATCCTCTCCTCATAGCTAATACCCTTCAGACCAGGCAACCTGGTAAACCTCTTTTGTACCCTCTCCAAAGCCTCCACATCATTCTGGTGCTGTGGCAACCAGTACTGTGCGCAATTTTCCAAATGTGGCCGAACTAAAGTTCTGTACAGCTGCAGCATGATTTGCCAATTTTTATACTCAATGACCTGACCGATGAAGGCAAGCAGGCCGAATGCCTTGTCCACTGCTTTATCCGCCTGTTTTGCTACTTTCAGTGATCTGTGGATCTGTATACCCAGATGTCTCTGTATAATTCTCACGTGTATTAGACCTTCCAAAATGCATTTACTCACATTTGTCCAGATTAAACTCCATCTGCAATTTCTCCACCCAAGTCTCTAACCAAACTGTATCCTGCTGCATCCTCTGACGATCCTCTTCAGTATCCATAACTCCGTTCACCTTTGTGTCATCCGCAAACTTACTTATCAGACCAGCGACCTTTTCCTCCAAATCATTCATATAAACGACGAACAACAAAGGTCCAGAACTGATCCCTGCAGAACACCACTAGTCGCAACCTTCCATTCAGAAAAGCACTCATCCACCGCTACCCTCTGTCTTCCATGACCGAGCCAGTTCTGTATCCAATTTCCCAGCTCTCCTCTGATTCCGTGTGACTTCACCTTTTGCACCAGTCTGCTGTGAGGGACCTTGAAAAAGGTTTTACTGAAGTTCATGTAGACAACATCCACTCCCTTCCTTCATCAATCACCTTTGTCACTTCCTCCAAAAAATCAATCAAGTTAGTGAGACATGACCTCCCCTTCACAAAGCTATGCTGCCTCTCGCTAATCAATCCATTTGTTTTCAAATGTGAGTAAGTCCTGTCCCTAACAATCTTTTCCAATAATTTCCCTACCACTAACGAAAGGCTCACTGGCCTGTAATTTCCTGGATTATCCCCCCAACCCTTCTTAAACAAAGGAACAACATTGGCTATCCTCCAGTCCTGTGGGATCCTCACCTGCAGCCAATGAGAATGCAAAGATTTCTGCCAAGTCCGCAGCAATGCCTCCCTTGCCACCCTCAGTATTCTGGGGTCGATCCCATCCCTGCTGTCCAGGTCTTGCTGCATATCGTGATCTCATGTTGTTTTCAGTGGTTTGCTTTCATTATCTAAGGAATTGCAAATTACCTTATGATGGCTGGAAGGTCATTAATGAAGAAGCTGAACATGGTCAGGCTGAGGATACAACCTTAGGCACTCCTACAATGAAGCCTTGGAACTGAGACGATTGACCTCCCATAATCTCAATCATCTTGATATATGCCAGGTTAACGTTAGTCACTTTTCACCATGATTCCCATTGATTTCAGGTTTACCATGGCTCTGAAGGCTGTACTCAGTAGAATTCTGTTTTGATGTCAAAAGATGGTACACTCACCTCACCTCTGGAATTCCGCTTTTGGTCCATATTTTCCCAAGGCTGCAAACAGGGCTGAAGCTGGTTCTGCTGGAATCCAAATTAAGCTTTAACAAGCATGTTATTGGTGGGTAAGTGTTACTTAATTTTGGGAACTATTTCCTTCACTTTACCGGTAAGTGAGAATAGGCTGGTGGGGTAAAAATTGGCTCAATGGGATTATCCGTCTTTTTGTGGCCAGGACATACCTGGAAAACTTCCAACATTGTTGGGCAGTTACCAGTGTTGTCTTTTATACTTAAACATCGGCCGTTGCTTCTTCTGGAGCTCAAAGAGAAGGAATTGGCTGAATATTGTAAACAGGCATGAGATTGTGATATGGGACTCATCAATGTTTTTCTTTCTTTGCTTTGCAGGCAAAGCATTAAACTGGTGGTCTTTCTTATTGTCCAAGTCCTGTCCAATTCCAAAAGCAATATCCACCAGCAAATAGTCTCCCCGGATGCTTTCAAATGAACAAAACCGGACTTAAGCACTAGTCTGACCAGTTTCTCTGGATGGTTGGAACTTTATGCAAATATAGGAAAGCTGTAAAAATGAATGATATTGTGCCAGAAGCAACCATCAATCTGCAAGTAGTTCATTATCCATTTACTCATCATGAGGTGCACCATGTCATTTAGCATTGGATACAACTGTGCAAGATTTAGATATCTCATAAATTTTGTCGAAAATGGCAGTGCTGCCGTAAAATCGTAGTTCATTACCGCCCCCTTTCTTATGCAAGATGTATCTTTTAAAACCAAACCCTGTTGTCACTGTGACATTCTGATAAATGTTCAGAACTGTGAGGGTTCATGTTATGTCCAAATAAACCACTCGAGGGAGTTAGATGTAGAACTATATAAGATATCGATGCTAAGCCTTTTGGTGAGAGGTTGAGGAGAAAGCTAGAAGACAGACTGTAGGAAATATAGTGTGAGCGAGAGCAGATCACAGTTATTGTATTAGTGTAGAGATTAGTAGTAGATTGTATGTTTATTATCAACTGTTTATTGTCTAGAAGTAAGTGTCGAATCCAATTAAGTAGTATAAAAAATCTTTAGCTTTGTTCCATATAAAAGCTATTTGTAGTCTTTGTGAACACTACACCAACCTAGGATTAGAACCACAAAGAACACGACAGTCATGTCTCCACAAATTCTCGATTCATCTTGATTTTTTTTACATATTTCCTTTGCTCATGGTACAATGGGCTTTGTTGCTTTGCTTAGAGCCTCTCAATAAAAAAGGTGTTCTGAATAATGAATTCTCTCAGCAAAACATAACATACAAAGACCCCAATTTCATGTTGTTGCTTTTTGTTTATTCTTTCATGGGATGTGGACATCACTGCCTGGGCCAGCATATATTGGCCATCCCTAATCGCCCGAAACCGAGGGGCTTGCTGGGCCATTTCAGAGGGGATCTAAGAAACAATCACATTTATGTGGGTTGGGAGGCTAGACATATGTAGAAATACAGAGCTTGTGAGCACATGTATGGCAGAGCAGGCCAAGATATACGTTATCCTACTAATTTCACCCTTCATTTCAGAAACAACACAAAGGTACCACAAAGAAATAATGACCCTCAAAATCACAGTCGGGAATTCAAAGGGGGAATTGAAAAAACTCAACCAGTTGTACAGCAGGCAAAATGGCAAGTCATAAAGGCACGCAGAGAAGGGGAAAACTTGAAAGGCTCCTTGAATGACCAGCATGCACTCATGGAAAAACATCAGGAGCCAACTGGGGTACAAACCATCAAAGCTCTCAACGGGAATCAGTCAGCCCACATACAAACTTGGGACATTTGTAGAGAAATTGGCACCTCGCTCGTATGAGGTGGAAGTGAATGACCAAATATACCGGTGAAACCCCAGGCATGTACAATCAACTAGTGAAGCTGTTCCTTCACTGTAATCAGCCAGTCAGGGAAAAAGGATCAGGCAGGCTATACTCCGTACAGAATGACCATCAATCTCAGAGATCCAAGTGTGCCACTGTCACCAAGACAACCATGGGAATGACATTCTCTGGCCAAGGAACATCACCCAGATGAGCAGCCAATGTATGTGTGCATGCATACAATGAGGAGACCTACATAAGTTTAAGACTATGGAGGGATTTTGAACCCACACTCTCTGCCCGTGAGAAACTCGGCACAGGCCCAAAATCCGGAAAGAATCGAGAAACGCAATTATCCCCAGTGTGATTAGGTTTGGGAATTTTTACCCTATCTCAACAGCGTAGTAGTGCAAGTCACTCTGCGGGAGCCCAGGAACCTGATTTTAATACATTCGCATGTCATTAGTGAGCACTCTCTCCAGCTCCTCCCCCCTCGTGGAACAGTCACTCTGATGACATTTGCAACAGGTCTACAAAAGTGTGAACCTGCTGGCCTTACTACTGAGGGGGATATGAGAGGGGAACACTCAGGTAACAATGGTTCTCCAGGTTTCTCACTGCTCAGGGTGCACCTGAAAGGATGGGGGAGACACAGATAACTTCAACTTGGGGCTGGGTCTGTGGTTCAGTCACTCAATTTCAGGGGGAGGAGTCGCTGGCCTTACCTTCCATTTTCTTTGGGGTGCCCCTGGCTTCAAGGCGGCATGGAGGGGGGCATGGAGACTGGCATGCAGGCATCACTTCCTGTGTCCACTTTGCTGGGCTTGCAGTCAAATCACTGCTGAGGGACTGCACATCCTTAATGGAAGCTGGTCAGTGGGTGGGCAGATGAGAATACCGAGGGTCAGCATTTGGGGTGACTGTGAGGTTCTTGGGTGAGGTCCCATGAGAGATCAGACTGCAAGGGCAGATTGAGTTTTCAGGAATGGGTTGCATCCCTGCCTCATGAAGAATGAAGAGTCTCTCAATTGGGGAAGCATCACTGAACTGAGCAAAACACCACACTAAGGCAGAACTCTGAGGACCAAGGTGTTAAGCTCTATTGAATACAAGTTGTACTTGTTTAGGAAGTTTTTCTCTCGGGAATAAGTGTGTAGGGCTGTGAAGTGCGAGAGTGAGGGTACCCTCTAGGTGTACGCTTATCATGCTACTTGCAGGCTTCACTCTTATCAGCTGTGCCTCGTCTGTCACAAGAGACATTCATTAGCTTGATATGCAATTTCACCCTTTGTGGACAAGTCAATTTTGTCAATTAAATATGCGTAGCTGAAACTCACTGCCACTGATTTGAGTCATATAAGAGTTTGCATCACACAGGATGCACTGATATGAACCCCAATGCAAGGCTGCATGGTGAAGTCTATCATTACTCACCCCGTTGCAGGTCATGATGGGGGGCATCTTTGTGGTGGCCCTTGAGAATGCAGATGTGGGGGCCATCCATCCACTCAATTGTCCTGTCGCTTAATGCAAGAAGTATGGGGGGGGGGGGGTTTAGGGAATGGCCAAGAGAAATGTGCAGGGGAGGTGTTGAAATGGAATTCCCTAGTGATTGAAGTAATGAAGTTTCCCTGGGGTGAGCGAATCAGCAGGCGGCCATCAAGAGTGTGGCGTGATTCACATGGAGAAAAAAACTTTCTTTAAGAGGCTCAAAATTCCATGAGAAATCCTTTCGTGGTGTCGGTGGGATTTGCCCCATTTTTCTCACCGGAACAGAACTTTGCCATCTTTTGGTAAGGTTCCGCCCTGTGTGCGAAATGCATTTGCAGAGACTGACTCGTAGAACAAATACTTGTTCATGTCTGAAAATAGTGAGTGTATAGTGGGTAACCTGGATAAGTCACAGCCACACAGGATCATGCATGTAAATGTGTGTTTTGTTCACTGGGAAAAGGAGGAGGTTTGTATCTTTTGTTTGATTTGAAAAGGGGGCATGAGCATGTAAACAGTATTTGGAGGTATGGTTATCAAGAATCCAACATTTATAATAATCCTACATGCACTGATTGCTTCTCAAAATCATCAAAGCAGCAACTACACTTAGAAAACAGCTGCATGATTCAATTATAATGTGTATGATTTGAACAGTTTTTGGAAGCTGTTGTCTGACAGCTGCATTTTAAATGTACTCATATTCTTTCCTATCGGTTCTTCCCAAGATGAAGAGAGCAGAGGAGGCAGCACTTGCTGAAATGACCAAGTAAGTTACAAGGTGTTACAGAAAATATTCCAACTGCCCAAGTACCAGAACACATACTAACACCCTAGAAAATGGAGGCAGTGAGTTTCAGGAAGGTACACCTAAGAGGAATAAGTGGTGCAAGTGGCAGAGGAGGATGAAAAACATTCCTATTATGTTTCAAACTATCTTTATATTCATTTTATGGGCAAAGGTCTGGTGTTCTTCCAAGTTTGCTTTCAGCGGGAGATAATGGATGAGAAGGTGCATTAGTGGAACTCTGACAACATTGTAGCCATTCATGAGGGATTTACTACAAGGGAACAAATGATTCCTTCCTGTATATCTGTAAGAAATCCCCAAAAAGTAAGAGAATAAGCACAGAGCTATGTTCTCTTCTCAGCACTTCAATGGGTGCCATTGAGATCCAGCTGTAGTAGTCTGTTGTAGTTACGTATGATAGTTCGGGAGATCATTTGGAAAGATCAGAAACACCCTTGAAGTGTTCACACATTTTCTTGCTCTAGCCATGCTCCTCTATGGATAATGTACTCACTATCCAGTGAGAAATGCTGGTAGCCAGTACATGGTTTGATGTGGTTCCAGCTGCTTGAGACATTGCATGACCCAACATGTAAAGGTTCTAGGTCATGTCTATGGCAATAAAGTCGATCCATCCAACATCAATTGCCACCATAATCATGCCTCTCATCCAGGGAGCGCATCAACGCAGCCTTCAGCTGAAGAATAGGAAAAGTACACCTTCTCGAGTCACCAAGGAGATGGCACAGGCTTTGCGATTAAAGTCAGTTTGCACTGTATATATATTTTTAATCATAGATTATCAAAGATTATCATAGAATTTACAGTGCAGAAGGAGGCCATTCGGCCCATCGAGTCTGCACCGACTCTTGGAAAGAGCACCCTACCCAAGGTCAACACCTCCACCCTATCCCCATAACCCAGTAACCCCACCCAACACTAAGGGCAATTTTGGACACGAAGGACAATTTATCATGGCCAATCCACCTAACCTGCACATCTTTGGACTGTGGGAGGAAACCGGAGCACCCGGAGGAAACCCACGTTTGTGGGAGGATGTGCAGGCTCCGCACAGACAGTGACCCAGCAGGGAATCGAACTTGGGACCCTGGAGCTGTGAAGCAATTGTGCTATCCACTGTGCTACCGTGCTGCCCAAAATGAAATGAAATGAAAATCGCTTATTGTCACAAGTGGGCTTCAATGAAGTTACTGTGAAAAGCCCCTCGTCGCCACATTCTGGCGCCTGTTCGGGGACGTTGGTACGGGAATTGAACCGTGCTGCTGGCCGGCCTTGGTCTGCTTTAAAAGCCAGCTATTTAGCACAGTGTGCTAAACCAGACCCTTAATGAAGTTACTGTGAAAAGCCCCTAGTCGCCACATTCCGGGCCTGTTCAGGGAGGCTGGTACAGGATTTGAACCATGCTGCTGGCCTTCCTTGGTCTGCTTTCAAAGCCAGCGATTTAGTCCTGTGCTAAACTAGGATTCTTAAACCATAGTTCTATGGTTGGAAACCACTTCAACCCTCCATGCTTATACATGCTTTTGGGTGAATGTGTAAGAGCTGTACCTGCCACATGTGCTCTACTGAAAATTCACAAGATTCTTGATAAGTCCACTCAATGGCAAAAGTTTATACATTTTCCAGTTGGTATCTATTTCCACTGGCAGTGTGATGAAGGGTAAATGTTATATCTCCTACCTGCTTTCCATGTGACTATGCTGCAGGCTGCCTTGCCTGTCAAATATCCCCTAAAGTGACTTCGAAGGAATCTGCTGACTTGAAACTTAATGCTAGAGTGACCTTCATGGAAATTCAGTTCTTGAAGTTGTCTGTAAATCAATTTGCAGCAGGCATCATTTGGTTATTGGCCCAGCAGTGAAGCAAAGGTGTTGAAAACAGATTTCCATTGACATACTCTACATTCAGGTCTTTGAGTGCTGGTGTTCATAGATTATCATAGAATTTACAGTGCAGAAGGAGGCCATTCGGCCCATCGAGTCTGCGCCGGCTCTTGGAAAGAGCACCCTACCCAAGGTCAACACCTCCACCCTATCCCCATAACCCAGCAACCCCACCCAACACTAAGGGCAATTTTGGACACTAAGGGCAATTTATCATGGCCAATCCACCTAACCTGCACATTTTAGGATTGTGGAAGGAAACCGGAGCACCCGGAGGAAACCCACGCACACACGGGGAGGGTGTGCAGACTCCGCACAGACAGTGACCCAAGCCGGAATCGAACCTGGGACCCTGGAGCGGTGAAGCAATTGTGCTATCCACAATGCTACCATGCTGCCCTGGGGCAGTACGCTCACAGAAATGGTCCCAACTGGTCAGAGCCCCCTCCCCAGCACCTCGTAGCTCACCCCTTCACTGCCCCGTCTCTCTATCACTGTGTCCCCTCACCCCCCGCCACCGCCCCCACTCCACACCCTCACTGTCCCTCATCGACATCATCATCTTCCAGTGGGGAGGGCTGTCTCAGTGCATTGTGGGTCGTTACCCGCTGAATGGACAGAATCCCGCTAAGGAAAGCATAGCTGATCATGGCAGAAAACCCACGATCACCGATAAGATCTGCTTGCGTCTGACTTCTGTACCAATATAGATTAGCAAGAAACTGAGTATTGTTGAAAAAGACATTTTTTTCAAAGCTTTTTGTTTTGCACTCATCAGGACAATCGCGAGAATACCAACCTTGGGGGAAACAACAACTTTATATTGTATGATACAACTATAGATGAGAATGCGTTTCAGGAAATCCCCCAACTCCCCATCAAAGATGACCTTGGACTCCCACCAAGCGTGGACAAAGTTGAAGCCACCATGAAACACATGAAGAATGGAAAAGCCACAGGAGTGGACAGGATCCCAGTGGAGATTTTCAAACTTGGTGGAGAAAAGATCACCTATCATCTCCATCAGCCATTGCTGAAAGTCTGGAACAGAGAAGAAATTCCTGCTGACCTCAGAGATGTCGTCATCACCATCAGATTCAGGAAAGGAGACAAAGCGGACTCTGGGACTTACCAAGGAATCTCCTCACTCTCGATTGCAAAGAAGATCATTACCTGAATCCTCGGCAGCCGCCTTCTCCCAGTCTCTGAAAAGTCCTTCCGGAAAACAGTTTGGCTTCAAATCGTGGAATAGTGGACATGATGTACATTGCTCGCCAACTTCAAGAGAAACACCAGCAACATCAATCACAAAACATGACTTTCATCAATCTGACCAAGGCTTTTGACTCAGTCAGTCAGGAAGTGCTATTGAAGACTATATCAAAGGCTGGCTGTCCAGTGACATTCATCAACATCCTCCTACTCCTCCACGACAAGATGTTGGTGGCAGTCTTCACTGATGAAAATAAGACAAACCTTTGAGTTCAAGACTGGTGTCAAGCAGGGGGGGTGTGTCATCACCCGCACTCTTTTCTCCATTTGCATCACCACCATCCTTCACCTTGTCAAGAGCAAGTTTCCTAATGGAGTGGACATCGCCTAAAGGATGGATGGCAATCTTTTCAAACTCAACACATTGAAATTCAAGAAGAAAATGACACTGACATCACTCGTGGAACTCCAGTGGTGAATGACTTCGCCATCTCCACTCTCTCAGAATAGAATCTACAAGCCATGCTTGACATCTTTGTGGAAGCATACCAAAGAATCAATCTCAGCCTCAACCTCAAGAAGACTCAAGTCATTTATCAACCTGCCCCAGGCAAGATCCGATCTCTTCCTCCACCAAGATTAATGGAGAAATACTACCAAACATGGAACATTTCCCTTCCCTGGGGAGCCACCTCTCCTCTAAGGCTGACATCAATGCAGAGATCCCACATCGTATCCCGTCCTCAAGTGCCTCCTTCGGCCACCTAGGACAAGAATCTTTGATGACCCCAACATCCATGCTGACACCAAGATCCTTGTGTCCAAGTCAGTCATCCTCCCAAAACTCCTATACGGTTCAAACACTTGGACTACAAACAGACATTGCCACAAGGCCCTGGGGATGTGTCATCAATGCTGTCTGACTCAAATTCTCCTCATCAACTGGGAGGACAGGTGTACTAACATCAGTGTTCTTGTGGAGCCAAGAGCACCAGAATCGAAGCTATGATCATTCAAAACCAATGCCGCTGGGCCGGCCATGTGCTTAGAATCTCAGAGTCCCGACTGCTAAAGTAATTCTTCTTTGCCTAGTTCAAGGAAGATGAACAAGAGGAGGACAATGGAGCACTTCAAAGACACCCTGAAGTCTTACCTCAAGAAATAACAACATAAGAACTAGGAGCAGGAGTAGGCCATCTGGCCCCGCGAGCCTGCTCCACCATTCAATGAGATCATGGCTGATCTTTTGTGGACTCAGCTCCACTTTCCGGCCCGAACACCATAACCCTTAATACCTTTATTCTTCAAAAAACTATCTATCTTTATCTTAAAAACATTTAATGAAGGAGCCTCTACTGCTTCACTGGGAAAGGAATTCCATAGATTCACAACCCTTTGGGTGAAGACGTTCCTCCTAAACTCAGTCCTAAATCTACTTCCCCTTATTTTGAGGCTATGCCCCCTAGTTCTGCTTTCACCCGCCAGTGGAAACAACCTGCCCGCATCTATCCTATCTATTCCCTTCATAATCTTATATATTTCTATAAGATCCCCCCTCATCCTTCTAAATTCCAACGAGTACAGTCCCAGTCTACTCAACCTCTCCTCGTAATCCAACCCCTTCAGCTCTGGGATAACCTAGTGAATCTCCTCTGCACACCCTCCAGTGCCAATACGTCCTTTCTCAAGTAAGGAGGCCAAAACTGAACACAATACTCCAGGTGTGGCCTCACTAACACATTATACAATTGCAGCATCACCTCCCTAGTCTTAAACTCCATCCCTCTAGCAATGAAGGACAAAATTCCATTTGCCTTCTTAATCACCTGTTGCACCTGTAAACCAACTTTTTGCAAATCATGCACTAGCACACCCAGGTCTCTCTGCACAGCAGCATGTTTTAATATCTTATCATTTAAATAATAATCCCTTTTGCTGTTATTCCTACCAAAATGGATAACCTCACATTTGTCAACATTGTATTCCATCTGCCAGACCCTAACCCATTCACTTAGCCTATCCAAATCCCTCAGCAGACTTCCAGTATCCTCTGCACGTTTTGCTTTACCACTTATCTTAGTGTTGTCTGCAAACTTGGACACATTGTCCTTGGTCCCCAACTCCAAATCATCTATGTAAATTGTGAACAGTTGTGAGCCCAACACTGATCCCTGAGGGACACCACTAGCTACTGATTGCCAACCAGAGAAACACCCATTAATCCCCACTCTTTGCTTTCTATTAAATAACCAATCCTCTATCCATGCTACTACTTTCCCCTTAATGCCATGCATCTTTATCTTATGCTTGCGTGGAACCTTTGTGTGGCACCTTGTCAAAGGCTTTCTGGAAATCCAGATATACCACATCCATTGGCTCCCCGTTATCTACCGCACTGTTAATGTCCTCAAAAAATTCCACTAAATTAGTTAGGCACGACCTGCCCTTTATGAATCCATGCTGCGTCTGCCCAATGGAACAATTTCCATCCAGATGCCTCGCTATTTCTTCCTTGATGATAGATTCCAGCATCTTCCCTACTACCGAAGTTAAGCTCACAATGCAAAGCTCAAAATGCAACATGGACATCAATGCCTGGAAGACTCTTGCTCAAAAGAGACCGATTTGGAGAACCTCCTGATTGAAGGGATACAATTCTTCAAGGGCACCTGATGGCAACATAAGATGCGGATAGGAGCCTGAGAAAGAAATACCAGAGAGCTAGAGTCTAAGCACCCATCCCACCTCTCAGAAACACACGCCAAGTGTGCGGTCGAAAATGCGGCTCTAGGATCGGGTTCATCAGCCATGCAAGAAACCATGATCAAAACTTTGGAGTGATCGCCAAAGAAGGAAGAGGAAACTCTATGAGAAGAGGGTGTGGACTGGTTGGCAAATGGACTCTGATTAATAGAGACATTGCCATGGAGAATGCATCAGTTAATGGTGACTGACAATTAACTGACAAGTATTGTCTGAAATTTAAACCAGGCAGCTTGATTCTGGATGGTCAAGGCATAATCCTGTGGAATGAACTAGCAAATGGCAACTAGCAACTAATAATTTATTTTGTTTAGCTGAAAAGGTTCAATGTGTACACATGTTCTTTCTCTTTGCAAAGGACAGGGCCCTGTTACGTAATATATGCCACTTTCAGTATACATGAAAATTACATACCGTGAGCCCGACTGGCAATCTTACATTGGTTGTCAGAATAACTTTTAGCACAATGAGGATTATTGATAGAGTCTAGTTTTATGCATAATTTTATTCATATAGGTGCCCATTGAATGCATATAGCTAAAGAAGCAAGACCTCTGACAATGGTATATATATATTATACGGCATTATAGATATATATATATTGCGATCCCCCCGACTAGAGAATAGTCTACAACTTGAGGCCCGGGGTTAGAAAATACTACAAAGTCGTATTTTTGACACCTCCCACCAACCAGACTACCAATTCTTCTTAGAAGGTAAAATAAGAGTCCCACAATTATTTAGCAAATGTTGCCCAATCATGGAATCGCATCTAATCTGCGACACTGTGCTTTGCATTTTGCAAGTACTGGCTGGTTGGTGTGGTCTGTATTTCAAATATTTGAGCGAAATCTCAACTAACCTTTCATGCTGCTACTATGTTGTAGCAACAGAAGTGATATTCTTCACTAAGAGGATGCTGCTGTCAAGCCAAAAAGATGTTTTGCTGATCACACAAATGAGTAATGTGGTATATGAATTTCAGTGCCAGTGTGATATTAGGTATGTACGCCCTACGATGGTATCAAACAGAATGCCCCTTCCACTGTTCACAATGGACAAAGCACAGACTGTACCTAGCCAGCCCATGCTGGAAAAAAAATTAGATGTGATTCCACAATTGGACAATTGCTAAACAATCCTCAGAGTGCATAAAATAATGCTGACAACCTACCAAGGTTGTCATAAAAGCAAATTACTGTAGATGCTGGAATCTGAAACAAAAACAGAAAATACTGGACAATCTCAGCAGGTTTGACAGCATCTGTGGAGAGAGAAGGGTGCTAACATTTTGAGTCTGGATGACTCTTTGTCAAAGCTGGATTGTCAGTCGGGTTTGCAGTGCAGTGCATTTGTGTGCATTTGAAGCTACATGTATTAATATACAATGCCCTGTTCTTTGCAGATAGAAAGTACATATACACACATTGTGCCTGTTTCAGCTAAACAAAATAGGTGATAGCCATTCATTGGTTAATTCCTCGGGTCAATGCCTTGAGCAAATGGAGTCAAGCTGCCTTGTTTAACTTTCAAACAATACTTGACAGTAAACTGTCAGTCACCACCAACTGGTGCATTCTCCATGACAATGCCGCTGCCAATTTGAGTCCACTTGCCAAACAATCAGCACACTCTTCTCATACTGTATGAAGTTGTTGCTTCCCTTGACATTGGTATTCTTGCAATTGCCCTGATGACTGCAAGATGAAAAGCTTCCACAACATGTCTTTTTTCAGCAATACTCAAGTTCTGTACTACCAAAACTGAGTACGTAAAGTCAGGGGCCAGATTTTATGTGCTGCATCTGCTACCATCACGACTATTCTGAGAGATCCTTGAAATATTTGCTGTAATTCTCATTATTCTAATTCCAAATAATTTATGGAATTTTGCTTCCTTTTACTGAATACTTAGACAGTCAATTCCACTCTTGATTGACATGAAAACAACCTTTGGTTCCTCAGTGAAGTTGAAATGTTCTCCACTGAATTGAATATGCGATATGTGATCAAATCGTTTTCTTCAGATTAGTTTCTGGTTTAGGATAAGTGTTTCAATTGACATAATAGTGTTCGTTTTACTTATCCCAACTAAGCAGAGTCATCAATATCTAATAGGATTAGGGTACAGGAACAATTTGTGCTTTGCACCAGAAGTCCCAAGGCAAGTGTTGCAAGTAGCTCTTACTACTAATTTGAAAATAATTAATCCTGTAAGCAACATGTAATAACATGCAAACAATTAATTCTAATTGAACTAAAGGCCCAGTATCAACTCGATATAAAAATTCAACAAGAATGGTGGATGGGAGTGTGAGAGTGCGGCATGCTGGAAACCCTGATGGTGAACTGATAGAAAGTTACCAGCAGAATTAAAGGGAATAATATGGTTCACGCATTACAAATAAATATTGCCAATTATTTTGAAAATTAATACAGTTTAACAATATGTAATGAAATTCAAATAATGAATTTAAATTTAAATCTCACTTTCAATCTATGCAAAGTATGGAATTGATTGTCAGGAATGACATTGAGGATTCATTGCTCAACAATGATCAAGTAAACAGCAGTCAGCATAGGATCAGATCCTGATTGTCTAACCAGCTCAGTTTCATTGAGGAATTGACCGACCACATGGACCATTGAAAGCCCCGGTGTACCTTGAGTTCCAAAAGACTTGACAAAGTTCCATATTTGTTAAACTCCAGGCAGTGGCGGCTCAGAGTTAATGTTAGAAATTGTTTTTTATTTCAACTGGTTGTGGGACACGAAAATTGTCAAATCACCAGTGAGGTCTAAAATTGGCATTGCACATCTGCAGCTCATTGTAAAAACTGCCAGATTTTTATTTCCACTATCAATGAGTGTGAGGTCAATAAACCTCAGAGCAATAGAAACTCTGAGTAGATAGACATCCTGCCCATTTTTCTCTCTTCATCACATGACTGACATTGTAAGGGCAGGGAAGATCAAGGTTGTAAGACTAACCAGAATTTGCTAAGATCAGGATACAACTATATTAATTCTCAAACTTTTCCAAAGCCGTTATGCTGGAGTCTTGCTGCAGTTTCAGCGGGAATTCAACAGAACAACTGAGGTGAATTTCACCATCAGTTTTATGACTTTAGAATTTTACACACAGCTTCATTCATTCAATCATTTTCTGTTTGTGGGATTTTGCTTTATGTAATTTGGCTACCCATATAATTGTCACTGCATTACAGAAATAATCCATTGGTTGTGTAGGAGAAGTGAGATTTAGTTAAAAAAGAGAAGGATGGCACACAGAATGTAGTAAGTAGAGAATGAACATTTGAATAAGAGTGGGGAATTGAAGCTTGGTGTGAAGTACAGCCAGAAGTAGAATGTAGAAGAGGCTGAGAGAGATGATGAAACCATGAAACTTTGGATTTAGCTTGGAGGGGGAAATCTCGATGCCTCTCAAGGAGGGGTTGCTACGAAAGCCACCTGGGTTGGCCACTTCCCAACTTAAAATGGAGATCCGCAAAGACTACAGGGAAATTCAGCCAACACAGGAGAAACAAGCAGGTGCAAAGTTTCCTGTGTATTAGAACTCACAGAAACCCAGACAGCACTGAAACCAACAGCCATCTGCATATTAATGAGCGATCCCCGGGCACAATTGAAACACTTAAGGTGAATAAGGCCAAGTCAGACTCCTCGGCGCCAGCAGGAGCCAAGACAAAGGAAGGCCAACGGACATTTAGGGACTGCCCAGCAATCAGGGAACCACTCCAGTATTGGAGAAATCGATCCAAGTGATCGGAACGTAGTCCAATCACTTGGAACCAGACACGGGGTCTGCCCCGAAAGGCGTGAAGCCCCTGGGGACTATAAAGTAGTTATTGACTGTGTATAATAAATGTGCATTGATTGGAATCTTACTAACTGGTGTATTGAGTTATTGATCAGCACTTGAACTTGAACCTCGTGGTGGTATCATAAAGATACCTGGCGACTCTAGAGCAAAGGTTATAGAAACAGAGCAAACTAAGTAAAGACACAATGAGCAACGAATTAAGAGCCAACCACAGTTAGCAACATTTACTGGCGACGCCCTGACGGGACCCGATTTAGAAGTGGCTTAACCACTCCGGGAGAACCCAGAATTTGAATTAGAATCCAATTGGGAACAGAAAAATCACAAGTGTTCAAGCAGTTCTGATCAATCCTCATAATTCGGAAGTGTGTTAATGCATGCGTAACTAACAGGGCTATAAGGTAAAACTGATAGATTTTGTTGCGAAAAACTGTCGGGAGTTTGTATTCCGGAAAGTAGCGAACGCTGTACCCGGGATTACAGCACCACCTTAGTACCCCTCGTTCCAAATTTTAAAAGAACATTCAGATAGGAAAAATGGCAATGAAGGCAATGGAACGCCTTATGAACCCCCAGGAATTTGTGGTCGCAGCGAACACAAGAGTAGGACAGTGTCCCGTTTGGGAAGAAGAGAACAGAAAATATCTCAAAGGGAAAGGATGGCCCCTTTGGAGTGAATTCTGTGATAATGAGGAAACAGGACCTGGGAGTATAGGACATACTTGGTGGGAGAACCTGTCAGAGATCCATAAGAAGAGCTTGGGAAAAGCTCGCAAGCCGATGGCAATCGTGTCTTGTCTGGCACAATTGCGAGGCACACAGGAGGTCGTTCGGACGCTCCACAAAGAGATAGAAGAGAGACATCGAATGAGTAAGGTCGATGTTAGTGAGATTGAGAAAGAGAATATAAAATTAAGAAGGAAGTTGGCAGCAAAGGACGGAGAGGTGAATGATGCCAAGTGGGCGCACCAGTCTTGTCTAGCGCATCTGAGCGCTTCCAAACCCAGTACGATAAGGCCTATCAGGACACGCAACGTGCAGTCCTGATAAGAGAAGAGACAGAGAAACAGGTAGAGGCATTGCAAAGGCAGTGCAGCGATTTAAAGGCAGCATTAAGAACACTCCATGCTGCCACCACGGAGCACAGACAAAGCTCATTAGGTCACGCAAAGTGTGGGAAGCAGATTGCGGAACTGCAGTCTTTGCTTTCAGTGCAAAATGGGTTTCAGAGCACCTTTAGATCCCAATTAAATGAAGAAGATGGCCCTGATTGGCAAGAACTAAACAAAACCGCGCATAGATATGTTCAGGGAACATGTGCGCAAGGAAAGCCCCACAGGAAAAAAGCACCCCAACCCCCCACAGAGCAGATTGATCAGGCACCCATGAATCCAGTAACTACCCACCGCACAGTCACATCGGAAGGAGACACAGAATTCCTTTACACCACCCTCTTAACCGTGACCCAATTATGGGATGCGTGCGAAAAGTTCACACCGTTCCTCCACACCTCAGACCCCACTTCTTTGCTAGAGTAAAGCAGCAGGCGACCATGTACGGCCTGGATGAGCATGAGCACGTGAAGCTCACAGTTTTAAGTTTAGACCCTTCAGTTGTAGCAGCCCGTCCCGACCCACAGAATGTAGGAGGAGGCACCCTTGCAGAGATGCACACAGTGATCCTAGACGCGATCGGTTACAACAGAGGTGACCCAGTAGAAGGCCTGAATAAGTGCAGGCAGAAGAAAACAGAACACCCCACAGCGTTTGCTGGACGCTTGTGGATACATTTCACAGCAGTTTTTGGAAACTTAGCCCGTGCCCATTAGTCCCCAGATGACATGGCCAAATGGACCCGCACCCTTATCTCCCATGCCACAGAGGCAGGACAAAAAGCCTGTACCAATTACGACCCCCTCGGAAGAAGCGCACAACAAAAAATGGGTTTTAAAAAGGTTGTCCCGCTCCTGGGAGCAATCTGTCCAAAACAAACCCGCAATTAGGAAACCCGAAGAACAGCAGGCAAAGGCAGATATCCAAGCAGTGAAAACGCACCAGAACCCCGCATGGGTAAATGAGGGAAATAGCCCCCAGCAGTCTAAATCCCATGAATGTTACAACTGTGGACAATTAGGACACTTTGCATGAGAGTGCAATGCCCCACGAAAACCACAGAGAGCCCAGCAGGCAGGCACTCTGAATAGTAACAAGACAAAACCCATACATAGTGTGAGCGCCCGTTCAGACCAGACAGACCTGAACGGAACGGACTGACGGTGTTCGGGCTCCCCCAGTTGGGTCTGCGACACCCTTTGGGATAGGTCCGGCCGACCAGTAGTTGCAGCAAAAATACAGGGACAGCCCATCGAAGTTCTCTGGGACACAGGAGGGTCCCGCACTACAATTAATTCCTCCACCATGTTCCAAAAAGACACCTGGCCCACGACAGCCACAATCACCCTCAGCGGCTTCACAGGCCACTCACAGTAGGGACACATCACAGCCCCTGTACCCATTCAAATTGACAATATTACCACAAAACACCCCATAGTTTTGGTCGATCTGGACCACACAACAGAACACATTTTGGGCATTGATTTCATGAACTCCCACAACCTTTCATTTGATCCAGTAAATCAATGTGCCTGGAAAATGACAAAGTTAGCAACAGCCCCCACAACGCTCACAGTAGCAAATAAGATTAGCGCAGTCAGCGATTTTTGGTTTGACCCGACCACGATTAGTGCAGACAAACAGGTTAGGGCAGTCTTTCAGAAAAACAGGACCGCATTTGCAAGTCATAAACATGACTGTGGCAGAATGGCTGGTTCGGTTCAAATAATAGGACCTGACCCTAGACCCCAGAAGCAATATGGTTTTCCCCAAGAGGCAGAGGGAGAAATCTCAAAGCTTATCGATAGCTTATTAGAACAAGGCGTACTTAGATCAGTAGCCTCTACTAATAATGCCCCGATTTGGCCAGTAAGAAAGCCCGATGGATCATGGCGACTGACCATTGATTACAGGGAACTCAACAAAATCACCCCCGCAGCAGCCCCTACGGTAGCCACAAGTCCCGAGACCATGCTCAAACAGGGACTCAACTCGCGATATTTTACGGTTTTGGACATCAATAACAGATCTGGTCCATTCCATTGGCAAAGGCGTGCCAGTACAAATTTGCCTTCACTTTTAAAAATCAGCAGTACAGTGGACATGCCTTCCACAAGGATTCCACAACTCCCCCTCCATCTTCCACCGACAGCTGGCTAATGGATTATCAACATTTTCTCGCCCCGAATGTCTGGTCCAGTATGTGGACGACCTATTACTGCAGACAGACACCAAGGCAGAGCACATCACGCATCTGGCCAAACTCCTGGAAGTCCTACAGCAAATTGGTTGCAAAGTAAACCCCAAGAAGGCCCAACTTTTGGAAGACAAAGTGGTATATTTGGGAATTATTATCACGCATGATAAACACGAGATCGAGCATAAAAGAATTGACTTGATTGTCACATTGCCCCTTCCCCAGAATGTTTCCACCCTCCGGTCATTTTTAGGACTGGTTGGCTACTGCCGAAACCATATCGACGGTTTCGCCACGAAAGCAGTACCCCTCTCGGACCTCCTAAAGAAAGGAGCTCATTGGGAACGGCTTCTGCAGCACACGGATGCTGTAGATGCCTTAAAGCGTGCACTCATTGCAGCTCCCGCACTACAGGTTCCAGACCCGCTTTCCCCCTATGCTATAGAGAGATAGCTAGCACAGATCGTACCCTTTCGGCCGTGCTCCTCCAGGAATGGCACGAACAGTTAAGACCCGTGGCTTATGCCTCCAGAGTTTTAGATCCTGTGGAGCAGGGATTTTCGGCCTGTGAACGGCACCTGCTCGCAGTTTTCTGGGCAGTCCAATATTTTTCATACATCACCGGACTAAACCCCATCACAATCCTCACGGAACACACCCCCCACCCAACTTTTACGAGACGCACGACTTAAGGACGGTACAGTAAGCCAGATCAGAGCAGCCAGATGGACCCTTCTTCTGCAGGGATGGGACATCACTGTTAAAAGGACCAAGACCCACACTTTCCTAGCCGACAACCTTCAGTACCCAGGCACCCCACATAAAGGTGAAGTCATCTCACAGCACCACAACACAGGCCCCTTTATCGCAAAAATACCCCCCAAAAAGATAGGTAGTTCACCCCAGAGCCCCTAGCACACAGACACGTATGCACCTTTGAGGATATATGTGGATGGTTCTTCCACTGTATTAGACGGGAAGCGCATTACAGGATGCGGCATCTATGTCGAGGACGCGCAGGGGCGCACCCTAGAAGAAATCTTATTAAAACTACCAGGACACTTAGCCGCGCAGGCGGCAGAATTAGCAGGCATTGCGTACATTATAGACCACCCAGATTCCTTCCCCAGCCCAGCAGACATATACTCGGACAGCATCTATGTCTGTAACAGCCTCACAGAATTCCTACCCCTATGGAAAGCAAGAGGATTTGTTTCCTCAGACAGAAAACCCCTCCCTTCAGCCCCATTGCTCCGCCACATTTTGAACAAAGCACAGGACAGAACATTAGGTATCATTAAAGTTCGAAGTCACCACCGTTCCTCCCCACCTGGAAATGTAAAAGCCGACGCACTGGCTAAAGCAGGTTCCAGACATGGACATTTTTGGAACCCCCCCGAAAGCGCCCCAGTGAATGCAGTTCAGGTCTCACGGATTAATATCGAGGATTTAGTGCAGGCCCAGAAGCAAGACAGTAATCTCAGGGAGATTTTAAAAGGAAGCTTTCCAGCCCCATAAGATAGGTTTAAAAATGCACTGACCACACATGATGGTGTGGTCTTAAAAGATCCCTTTATGTGCTTCCTGAACAGGACAGGAATCAGCTTATTTGTTTGTTCCGTGATAGTCATGGGCATCAGGGAATTGACCCCACTACAGCCCACCTCAGGCAGCTCTGTTGGTGGCCGAATTTAAAGGACGACGTCACGCACTACGTTGAGAATTGCCTTATCTGTGCCCAAAACAATCCGGACAGATACGCCAAGAAAGCTCCGCTTAGCCACACCCGCCCCGTTAATGGCCCCTGGACTAACCTCCAGATTGATTTTATAGGACCATTGCCCCCTAGCAGGAATGGTTACAAGTACGTGTTAGTTGTCATAGACATGTTTACAAAATGGGTAGAGGCATTCCCATCTAGGACAAATACGGCAAAGACTACGGCTAAGATTTTAACCCCCCACATCTTTACGGGTTGGGGACTCCCCCGCAGCATTGAATCCGACCAAGGTTCCCATTTAACGGGACGTGTCATGAAGAACGTCCTCACGATATTTGGCATTACCCAGAAATTCCACATTGCATACCACCCCCAGTCATGTGGTATCATGGAGCTAATGAATCGGATAATGTAAAAACGGCTCAGCTAGCAGCCGCAGTAAAATTGGGCACCAGAAAGAAACAGAGCAAGGCCTGTTTCGACAAGACAGTGCACGCGACTGAGTTTGAGGTAGGGCAGCAGGTCATGCTCTCCATTTACAACCCCAGCACGTTCCTGTCACCCAAGTATTCGGGTCCGTACTCCGTTGCGTACAAAGTAAGCCCCTCCGTGTTGTAAAATTAAGTACCCAAACGGGAAGACCGCGTGGTTCCATATTTGCCAGCTCAAGGCATATGGCTCGCAGTCCAACCACACACACCACGTCATGATCGACGCAGCAGACCACGCCCCGCCCACAGTCAATGTATCCCCACCCACCCCCAACACGCCCACCACATCCACGGACTCAACCTCGACTCCACCCCCGAACTCTAGACTCCGCCCCGGAACGCCCACAGACAGCAGCAGCAGCGACAGCGACTGTGACACAGGCAACAGCCACAGCACACCTCCCTACTATCCCCATGACACAGGCCCCACACCCAACGAATCTGAACACGATTTGAGTGATCCCTTCCTGATCACATTCCTCAACAAGCCTCACCAAAGACCACCGCCCTACGACGACGACCCCGACTCCGTCCCCACAGAATTAGATACAACTTTTTGGCACCGCGACAATTCATACTGGCTCATCCGAAACAGCGAGATGGACCTTAAGTCACACCATGCAGCTTTATCAACCCTCATCCATTCCAGAGTATGGCATCCGGGAGAAGATGACGACTTTGAGTCTGACTCCCAAAACGAGAACCCCTTTGCGAACCTGTTCGCAACTGATAACTGAGGTGTCCAGATGATGTTTAAAAAGGAACTGCTTGGGAGAAACGGTGTCCTGTCTGATGGAACCTGCAGCATGTTGTTCAATGTTTGTTCATTAATGTTATCGTTAAGTATTGTTTGTAACCTCGGAAGTTCCACGGCCACACGCCATATTTGTCAGCAGAAACCTGTGAAAACTTGCCAGCACGCTTATCGGCAGGAACCGCCGAGAGCTAGCCAACCCCCGTTCATAACTGCTCTTCTGGTTCGACGGCAGAACCTTTACAGCAACCCCCCACGATGACTACATTTTTGCCCGTTCTTGCCGGTTGCTCAGGCAGTGGAGAAACGGCATTGGTCTCCGCCCTGCCTGAGGACCCCCCCCCCCCCCCCTCTGGTCAACTACGCTCGGGTAGAGCACATACGGCATTGATCACCGTCTTACCAGGGGATTCCATCCAACTCTTACCCACCGCGGCCCATACGCACCCCATTTTTGGCTCATTATGTTCAAAATTCTTTTGTTTGGTTTTGGCAACCTATGGTTGCTTCCCTCTGCTATTTACATCCTCAAACACTGGGATGGTAAAGCACACAGGCTGCGAGACGGCTCGCAGTACAGCAGTATTCTCTTAGATGTCTAGTCCAAATTTCGGTTAAAAAAAAAATGAGGGAGTCACACATGGTGACCAATTATAAAGGGAAATTGGCACTAAAAGACAGACATGCTAACGTTCAAGATATTAAACAAGATAGTAACAGAAACTATGCTTGATTTACAGAATTCCAGAAACTCCAGGAACTCCAGAGGAAGAAAAAGAGGAAGAGAAGAAAGGAAAAGAAGAGATCAATGAAGACGCCATACCTGTTTTTCATTGTTATTGTAATTCGTAACCGGTTCCGCACGAATGCGAACCCCCTGACCCCAACCCCCCCCCGGCCATCAATGATTCACTTCCCCATAGCACCCAGAGCCCAGTGACAAGTAACAACACACCATTATGGTGTGATACGTTTATAATCTGGTATTCACTGTCATACGTTATTGAATCCCTTCTAGATTCTGCAGCATCGTGCAGACTAACCGCATGAGGAAATGGCAAAGGAGAGCCTACCGCGCTCGCACCCCGGTCTACATGATGAGATCCCCTATTTTCAGTTTTCACCAGGCCCCCGAACCCCTTGTTCTACAATAAAGGACATTTGTTCGGTGTCATTTTGTGAATAAAGACAACTGAGAGAATGTAAACCTCTGTGCTTGACTGCCAAGTCAGAGAAACTTGTGGTGCTGCTATTTGTCCATTTAAAGTGTTGTAGATTATTTTTGATTGTTTGAGTGAGGATAGTTGATTGAGGATAGCTAGAGGTACCTTTTTTTTATGTTGTAATGCATGTCCCTGTTGTGACATAGCGCCTCTTAGAATTGTCAGTTAATAATTTTCTTGCATAGTTATGGTCAGTGTAGAGGCCATGGAAGAGTGTTCACTGGGTCAGGGAGTGAAGACAATGCAGTTATGTGATCCATTACGCTTCACATTAGGGATCACAAGGAGGGAGTGTAGACACCTGGGTTGGCCACTTCCCGACTTAAAATGGAGATCCACGAAGACTACAGGGAAATTCAGCCAACACAGGAGAAACAAGCAGGTGCAAAGTTTCCTGTGTATTAGAACTCACAGAAACCCAGACAGCACTGAAACCAGCAACCATCTGCATATTAATGAGCGATCCCCGGGCACAATTGAAACACTTAAGGTGAATAAGGCCAAGCCAGACTCCTCGGCGCCAGCAGGAGCCAAGACAAAGGAAGGCCAATGGACAATTAGGGACCGCCCAGCGATCAGGGAACCGATCCAGTATTGGAGAAATCGATCCAAGTGATCAGAACATAGTCCAATCACTTGGAACCAGACACGGAGTCCGCCCTGAACGGCGCGAAGCCCCTGGGACTATAAAGTAGAGTCCCCAAGTTCAATTCGTCCTTCTTGGCAGGGTCACTCAGCAGCTCAAATCAACCCTTGAATGTGACCTGCCTGTGTTGCTGCCTCAACCAAGTAAGTCTCCAGTCAACGCACGCTACGAGATAGGCGCTCCTATCTACCAGTCTATTCCAGCTTTGAATCCTGCAGACTCAGAACCTGAACGAAAGGCCATTTGTTCCCCTGACCTGGTAGGCCAGTTCCAAACTAAGTATAGGCCTATAGTATAGAGATAGTCTAGTAAGTAGAGTTTTATGCATGAGTAGTTATTGACTGTGTATAATAAATGTGTATTGATCAGCACTTGAACCTGAACCTCATGCTGGTATCATAAAGATACCTGGCGACTCTAGAGCAAAGGTTGTAGAAACAGAGCAAACTAAGTAAAGACACAAGGAACAACGAATTAAGAGCCAACCAAAGTTAGCAACACTACAATCTGATTAATGACATACCTGATGTAGCTTAAAAGGAATAAGTTAGGGCAGCACGGTGGCACAGTGGGTTAGCCCTGCAGCCTCACGGCACCGAGATGCCAGGTTCAATCCAGGCTCTGGGTTACTGTCCCAAAAGATGTGCAGGCTAGGTAGATTGGCCACGTTAAATTGCCCTTAATTGGAACAAATGAATTGGGTACTCTAATATTTAAAAAAAATAAGTTGGAGACCCATAGCAAAAAATAAAAATGCTGTGAAAAGGGAAAGACAATTAGAGTGCGTGTGTGAAAGCTGCTTAATTTGCAAATGAAAAGCTTTTTTTCCAGTTTGTGTGAACGTGCATGATTTGTGGAAGGCTTGATTTTATGGTATGAATGTTTTCTTCTGCAAATGTTAACTTTAATGTTCGATGCACAGAACTAAATGCTGTTTACCCCTTTGTGGTGTTGCCTTAGATGTTGTTTTAAATGTGGGGTTTTTTCAATGTGGAATTGTATTATGGTGAGATTTTAAGCAAATTTAAACTTTTAAAAGTTCCCAATACTCGAGATCTTGGGATAGTATAATTTAGAGCTTTGTGCTTATTTCTCAATATATGAATCTATGGGCTGTAACTTCTGATGGAGTGGCAATTCTGTTAGATTGCCATTCCACTCAAAAGTTCCTTCTTACTTTGAAATTCAGGTGATCCTAGAGTCAGAAAGTCAAAGAGGTTGACAGCATTGAAACAGGCCCTTTGGACCAACATGTCCATGCCACCCAGTTTTTACCACTTATCTAGTCCCAATTACATGCATTTGGCCTATATCCCTCGATACCCATCTTAGCAATATAACTGCAGTCTTTGTCCTGTGTCCGCCCAAGAATTATAGTAACTAGGGGCGAAATTCTCTGGAAACGGCGCGATGTCCGCCGACTGGCGCCCAAAACGGCGCCAATCAGACGGGCATTGCGCCGCCCCAAAGGTGCGGAATGCTCCGCATCTTTGGGGGCCGAGCCCCAACATTGAGGGGCTAGGCCGACGCCGGAGGAATTTCCGCCCCGCCAGCTGGCGGAAACGGCCTTTGTTGCCCCGCCAGCTGGCGCGGAAATGACATCTCCGGGCAGCACATGCGCGGGAGCGTCAGCGGCCGCTGACAGTTTCCCACGCATGCGCAGTGGAGGGAGTCTCTTCCGCTTCTGCCATGGTGGAGACCGTGGCGGAGGCGGAAGGGAAAGAGTGCCCCCAGGGCACAGGCCCGCCCGCGGATTGGTGGGCCCCGATCGCGGGCCAGGCCACCGTGGGGGCACCCCCCGGGGCCAGATCGCCCCGCGCCCCCCCCCCAGGAGCTGGAGCCTGCCCACGCCGCCATGTCCCGCCGGTAAGGTAGGTGGTTTAATCCACGCCGGCGGGACAGGCAATTTATCGGCAGGACCTCGGCCCATCCAGGCCGGAGAATCGAGCGGGGGGGCCCGCCAACCGGCACGGCGCGATTCCCGCCCCCGCCAAATATTCGGTGCCGGAGACTTCGGCAACCAGCGGGGACGGGATTCACGCCAGCCCCCGGCGATTCTCCGACCCGGCGGGGGGTCGGAGAATGTCGCCCATGGTTTGTAAATATAAACACAATTACTTTTTATTAGTAGGAAGAACTGTCATGAAATAATCATCAAATACAATTAACTATTATTTCACCCCTAATTTCCCACTTTAACTCCCCCCCTCCCCCCCCCCCCCCCCCCCCCCCGCCCCCCGCCCCACTGCATACAGGACAAACACAGAGGGGAAGAAAGGGATTTTTAAAAAATTAAGTAAAAGGGGAAAAAAGAGTCTTTGTTCAGATAGTGGTTTTTAGCACCTTACTCCTTGGCTTTCAGTTTGAGGTTTTACTGGAGATTCATTCCGGTTCTCTGCAACTGCAGGAATACAGCACACACAGCTTTTCTGGAGAGGGAGAGAAAACAGGTCCTTGTCTTTCTGTGCCTGGACTCAATTACTCCCTCAGGTCTCTGAGATCCATTCCACTGGGATGGGATCCATTCAGCGCCTGTTACCGGGCAGATAGGGCCTTTTGACCAATTCATTGACCGCCAACCAATTAATCAAACAAGTCGCACCCCAGCTCTCTCTCTGAAGCTCTTGTTCAAACTAGCAGAGTCTAGCAGACTGTTCTCTCCTGTAGCTTCTGAATTCCTCATTTCCTCTGCTATTTCACTTAAAGATTCATGCCCATTATTCACCCATGGATCAAGAATAATGACGGCAAGATAAAAGAAAGAAGAAATAAGGGAATGAGCAGGATGAATCCTCATAGTGAGTGGGGGAGGGGGGGGGGTCACATGGAGGGTTCCGGATTCTATGTGAATGGTCCTGGGATGTTAGTGGGGGATGGAGATGCGTGAGGGAACTGCCAAAGGGTGAGTTCCATTATTGTGGGAATGGGGCATGGTTGTGTGAGGGGGGAGGTATTTCAATTTTATTCTTTTATATTGGGGCACCCTTTTTAAAGGTCTCCATGATCTTATTTAATAAAGTTTTAAGCTGCTGGTGGGGCAGGCTCAATCAAAGCCGGCCCCTCCAGCATTATGTCATGGGAGCCGCCCTTTACATTTTTTTGTCCGTCAGTTTAAAAATACGACTGGAAAACTCACAAATAGCATCAACAGGCAACCCACCGTTTCTCCTATGCAAAAAATGTCAAAATGTCGCCCATACCCTTTTTACGGAATTAGCTGTCTAAATGTGGGTGAGTGGGTGAGTGGGTGAGTGAGTAGGAGGGTGAGTGACTGAGTAGGAAGGTGAGTGACTGAGTAGGAGGGTGAGTGAGTGAGTAGGAGAGTGAGGTATGTAAGTGGGTAGGGTGTAAGTGAATAAGCTGGTTTTTTGGTAGGTGGGTGAGTTGGGTAGGTGGTCGAAGTAGTTGAGGTAGATAAGTGGATAAGTGAGCAGGCTAGTAAGAGGGTGAGGTGGGCAATTGGGTAGGGAGCAGGTGAGAGAGTGGGTCGTCGAATCAGGGAAGTCAGGTCAGATTGAAGGGGTAGTTGCGTCAGGGCGTGAGTGGATTCAAGTTGGATTGGAGTGGATAGTTGCGTAGCCGGAAAGTTACTCAAGTGGTCAATGAGATAGTCGGGGGGGTTAACATGGGTAGTCGGGTGAGATTGAGTGTCGTCTGAGGTTGCGAGAGAAGCCGAGTGACTATAATCAGGATGGTAGTCTGGGGGTTGGGGACGTGATTGAAAGTCACCAGGATAAGCAAGGGTCAGGGTGATAGTTGGGGGATGACTCGAGGGTCAGTTCTGGAATTACCCAAGAGTTACTTGAGGACCTTTCAATCTAACATTCCCCAGGTAACTATTCAAGCCACTCCCAAGCTTCTAGTTCAGATTCAGAGATACTCACAAAGAGTCCTGGGGAATTGCTCATCAGAAGCTGAAACTTCCTGGGTAATTGCCTTGAAGGCCGACACACTGGGACTCCCATAGGATCCCAATGCACATTTCCAGTCATATGTCTGGTCTCCAACAATCTGAAGATTTGGCCCAAACTTGATGATTGACAATACCATTTGAATATGCAGTTATTTTGAAATGATAACATGTCAAGCACATTATAACAGATTATTTTTTGAGATTTGAAATGTTATCTAAACTAAAAGATAGGCAAACAAAATGTGTTAAGCCCTGGATTCAAGTGCAAATGTTTGATTTCTGTTTTAACGTCTTATAAAAATATCATATTGAACCATAAAGTTTCTTCAATGCTCATGAATGAGATAGAATCATAATTAATTAGTTTTGCTGTATTGAATGAGAGGTTATGACTGAAGATAAGAGATAGCAAATGGAAAATCATGCCAAAAGCATGAATTGGAGAAAACACTTGGTTACAATCCATTGCAAGTTTTTTTCTGAAAGTCACAGGAACTTGTATTCTTTAGAAATGCAGAGAAACTAACTCAAAGATAAGTCTGAATCATACAGTGCAGAAGGAGGCCATTTGATCCATTTCTGCACCGACCCTCCAAAAGACCATTCTACCATCCACTACCCCACCCACCGTTCCCTATCCCTGTAACTCCGTCTAACCTGCACATCCCTGTACACTAATGGACAATTTAGCATGGCCAATTTACCTAACCTGCACATTTTTGGACTGCAGGAGGAAACCGGAGCACCCGGAGGAAACCCAAGTGGACATGGGGTGAATGTGCAAACTCCACACAGTACCCAAAGCCAGAATTGAACCTGGGTCCCTGGCGTTCTGAGGCAGCGGTGCTAACCACTGTGCCGCCCTTTGTTTATGGTTCAATATGCCTTAACAGATAAACTTCTCTCTTTAACTAACAAATAAACAATTTCAGTAATTTGAGGAACTCAACTCTGATGGCTTAATTATCTTGTCATTCTAAGAAGTGCGTGACTGGAACCTACACATTTTGCGTTCTGATAATGTTCTTAAAGACAACTGTAGCATGAAAAGTGATGGAAATTTTTTTTAAAGAAATTTAAAACAGCTGTACAGTGCCAAAGCAGTCTGCCGGACCATAGTCTGAACATAGAATTAGATGCCCCATTTGACAATTGTGGTTTCAGGTGCATTTTTATAGGACAGTATGAATCTGTCAAAGAAACATCCTGTCCATCTTGGAAAGAAAGGCATAAAAATCATTGCAAAGCGTGAATGAGCACCATTACCAGGCAACCTAGTCAGTTACTGAAGAATCTGATCAACAGGAAGTGACCACTTGTTGGGTGATCGTATGCATAACTCTTTGCAAGGTATTTGTGACTAGCAGATGTATCGCTAATAAGTGTATCATGAGCATATTTTATTGTTCAAACTAGTAAATACATTAATGTTTAATTTGCCCTTTGAGTGTTGTCTCATTATTTCTCAAAACTCACATGTCAGAAAAGTAAAGTAACCTGACAAGGTTATATCATATATTGTTTGGCATTGAGTGATCAAACACTTTCCAATCACTGCATGTGCGTTTCTTCTGCAAAGCAACTGGGTGCTACAATAATAAGGAGGTCAACAAGCACACAGCCAACATCCACTGGAAGTATGCAGAGCACCATGATATCAATAAACGTGCAACATTGAATTGATGCCAGTGATGTTATTTTGGAGGACATTTTTCCAGTTTTCACCGACCTTTAACGTTGCACAGAACGCCCAGTTAAACAGCAGGAAGAGCCTCCAATAGATCATCAGCTATTTGCTGGTTGATTTCTTTGATATGTTGGTATGATTCATCAATTATTTTGTGCTTTGCATTGTAAAAGCCTTTTCAACCACACTGTTGGCCATCCATCCCAAACTTTCCAACCATGGTTTAGTACACCTAATATCACTTGGTTTAGTAGCTCTTCAAATTCACACCATGCTGGAAGCACTGAAGCTCCTGTTTGGAAGCTCCCACACATAACCCTTTTTCTATTGATAGTGTTGTTTGTGTTGGGAGAAAGCTGCATCCCTTACTAGGCCATTCACAAATTTCAGTGGGAGACTGAGGCTTGAGATATCCAACTCTTCACCTAATTTGTGAATCATCTGCCTCACTTCAGCCAGAGCGACAATGAAAGGAGCCTGAAGTGTTGTGGATTCTCAACCCCAGTATACTTGAATATTTGTCTTTAGGCCAAAGTAACAAACTAATATATGTGATAGGATTAAGATCCCAGAAGACCTCAGGTTCAAATTCCCAGGTTTCCTGATGAATAATAAATAGAGCATCTATTGTAGGGTTTTTTTGATGATAGGGTCTATCGCTTCGTCAATCGAAGAGTCGGCGGAGAACGCATCCCTTCTAATCAAAGCAGCCAACATCCATTGAATGCTCCAGCAGCTGTGCTAGTGTCAATAGTGGTCAAGTCTGTGGCTTTGGATTCTAAGTCTGGAGTCGAGGACCAGGTAATTGCGGCGAGACTCAAATTGGGGAGGGAGATGAGACTCAAAGGGGTGGAGTGAGAGGGATGGGGGCCTTGATGGAGAGGTCAGGAGGAGGGGGTATCAAGGGTGTGTGGGTGGTGAATTGAAGCAGGTGTCTAATGTGGAAAGAAGATCCTCGGGGAAGTTGTCCCTCCCCACTTCCTTCTCAATGATCAAGCAAGGTGACCTGAAAGGCATCCTTCAGACCCTGACTTTGTTCCACCAGCCTTCAAAATTGAGGCTAGGTGGTGAGCCGCCCTTAAATGACCAATAATTTTCAATGAAATTTAGGCGGCATGGTGGCACTGCTGCCTCACAGCGCCAGGGACCCAAGTTCAATTCCGGCCTTGGTCACTGTCTGTGTAGAGTTTGTACGTTCGCCCATGCGTTTCTTCCGGGTGCTCCGGTTTCCTCCCACAGTCCAAAGATGTGCTTGTTAGGTGTATTGGCCGTGCTAAATTTTCCCTTAGTGTCTCGGGATGTGCAGGTTGGGTTATGGGGTTACAGGGACAGGGGGGAGTGCGCATGGATGCTCATTCAAAGGGCCGTGCAGACTCGAGGGGCCGAATGGCTTTCTCCTGCACTGTAGGGATTCTATGATGGTGAGGCAGGCGGAAGGTGTCGCTGGAGAATTTTCCGGCCCCTGCTTCCAAACCTGTCTGTGGAGTTTCGTAATACCAATACTGTGTGTGTGTGTTTGTGTGTGTACAAGTGTACTTGCATTTGGGTGTGTGTTGTCTGTTCTGTGTGTGTCGGTTGTGTGCATATATGTTGTTTGTGTGTGTGCATGTGTGGTTATGTGTGGACATATGTGCATGGGTGTGTTGAGTGTGCGTGCATGCATAACTGCGTGCATTCGTGCATATGCGTGTTGTTACAACATTGTTACAACACCCTGGGCTAGTGCACGATCAATTCCAGCCCCTCTCATCCCGGAATCACAACACAAGTGAATTAACTGATAGTTCTTATAAAAATGCCCAAAATATTTAGCCACTGGCTGTCCAATAATTACAGTCACCAAGTTTGTAAGTTTAAAAGCAATTACTGTTTTTTTATAGCAAGATTAAAGGTTAAATATGCATTAAATGCAACTGAATAACTGTAAGATAACCTGCTACCCCTTGTAACTGTCCCATCCTCTATGCACACATAAAATACAGACAAATACAGATGAGGGGGGGTGAAAATAATAAGGATGAAGGTCAAAGAAAAAGATCAAAGCCTCTGGTTTACAGCTGGTGATGGTTTCTTGGCGGAATCATTCATTCTTTATGGTACTTACAGGTAGCAAGCCTTCTGAAGAGTCACTTTAGTTCTTATCAAACTGGACCTTCAGCTCAAAGGTTCACATTCAGGCCCATGTTTGTCCTGAGACAATCTGGGCACGATCTACTGGCCATGTTGCACCAGAACAGGAGTGTGGCATGGCCGGTAGATACTGGGAGAGGCCTCCCCTGGGCTTCCCGACAGCCAGTATTCCTCATGAGATCTACTTTGACCTCACGAGGTGTCGTGATCAGGATCCCACACACAATGGGCAGGACCAAGCCTCGCATGTCTAAGTAGGTTTAGAACCAGCTTAGGCATGCTGACCTGCGATCTACTGGGTTCCCGGCATCTACCGGCCTGCCAGGTAGACCCCAGCCGGGTGCCATTCAGTACAGGCTCACACAAACATGGACCAGTTGAAACAGCAGCCGTGGGATCTCCCAGACCATTGGAGGCCTCTGGGTGGTCAGGGGCAGGCCAGGACAGCCCCCTGGCCCTCCCCCTTGAATGCAGGCTCCTTGGCAAGGTGCCCTTGTTGCACTGCAAAGTCAGCAGGAGCACAGCCAGGGTAGCAGCACCAGGGTGGCACGGCCAATGATCAGGCTTGAGGGGGCCATGCCCATGAAAGGAGGGTGGAACGGGGTGTGAAGAGTGGAGGGGAGTGCCGGGAAAGTATGAAGGGGCCCCCGGAAGGTTGGGGGGGATGAAGGGTGGGGGTCCTGGAAGGGAGGGGACTGGAAAGGGGCATAGGAAGGTCTGAAAAGCGGAAGCCCTCAGCAGCCACTTCGCAGGCTGTCATCATTTGGGAGGGTGGGGGTGGGGGGTGGGGGGGGGGGGGGGGGGGTAGTGCTCGTATGTAAGGGGCATCATTGCCCATAGGTGGGTTGTTTGGGGACCCTCAAGTCCACTTGGAGATCAGGGCACCCTATCAAAATGCTGGCCCGATCTCTGAGGAGCCGGTCTGGCCAGCAAGTTCAGCACGCCAGTGATGAAAGTAATTCTAAATGCGTGATCTACCCGCATGGGAACAGAATCCCATAGCATGGGTGTTTCCTGGAACCTGGAGCACTGAGAAACACTGTGCAATCAAATGCCCATTCAGGTAGATTGGGGGCCTCAGCGAGAATGCACAGCCGAGGTCGCACTTCGTCCAGTTTCCTGCACTGAGGATTTCTGTTCGCCGGAACTCCTCAGTCCAGGGAAAGATTGGGAAGCCATTTAGAAATGGCAGCTCGGTCTCTCAACTCCCCAACGCAACCGCCAAATGTTCCCAAGCCCCAACTCCCTGATAAGAGGGTCTTCGTCCCTACTCAGCAGCCCTTTACACCATTGCATTGCACTCCCGGGCCGAATCCCCAATGTACAAAAAATGTCAGCTTGCGATCCTGGCACCCTGAAAGTGCTCCTGCCTGTTAGAAGTGCTCCCTGGGCACCTTGCCAGTGCTAGGGTGGCACCCAGGTGGCAGTGCCAGGGTGCCCAGGTTGCACCAGCAATGCCAGGGTGCAACCCTGCTAAGAGTGCAAGCACCGGGGGCCTCCAATCCCCTAAGTGACCCCCCGAGTGCTGTTCCATCTGGTCCCTGCTTGGATGGACGTGCACTGACCGGCGCTCACCCGAGATCGCCAAGGCGAGGGGGTTAGATCCCATGCCTTGATTAGATCTCGGGAATGCATATTAGAGTGAGACTCGCCGTCTCTTGCGAGATCATATTAGATCTCCTACATCTACTGGTCATGTTGCATTGCGCCATGCTGCTTCTCGGACAAACTCGATGGTCGATCTCGCCCTAAGTGTGGGCCAGCCCGATGAGAAATTCACAGGGTCCAAAAGGTGACCAAGTGTGGCTTGATAGCGGTGTGGAACTCGGCGATAGAGCCGGGGAGAAACTCCCAGACAAACCCACCACAAATGACACTTAGAAATGCTTCTGTTAGATCACGCCACCCTCTGCCTCAGATCAAACCATGCCGGAAGTTTGGGGTTTGATTTCAAGCCTTTGCAGTCTCGAGGGAATAGCAACCGGACTTACAGGAGAGAAAACCAGCCCTCACAGAAGAGAGTTTAGCTGGATCTTTTTGGGAGTGAATTAGTAGCAATCCTCCGCCCGGACTGCAGAATCGAAAGTGAAACGAAAACACAAGTCTTATGACTCCCGCTACCGGGCAGAACATTGCTCCCTGGGCCCATTTATTGGCCATCAACCAGATCATACCGGTGTCAGTCTAAAACAACATGGCCTTCTGGATCTTCCTGTTTGGATTTAAGGCACAGGCCATATCTTCCATTAAACATCTATGGAACAGAAAATGCAACAGCAAGATAAAAAGAAGGGAAAATAAGGGAAGAAACAGGAACAAAAACAGGAAGGACCCTTACAGTGTGTGTGTTGTCGGTGTTTGTGTATGTGTGTGTTGCATGCATGTTTGTGTGTGTTAGTGTGTATGTTTTTGTGTTTGTGTGTGTTGTGCGCGTGTTGTGTGTGCACATGTGTATGTATGACCTAAATGCAACTGTTTTGCAATTATTTAAATTGTAGAGCTTAATTTTCTTCAGAGATCACTGGTGCTCAAGTATAAATATAACAACATCTATTTTTATTTTACTTATTTACATTTGTTTATTTTATTTTATTACAGATCATTTTTATTGCACGTTTTGTTTAAAAATTTCTTTTTTCTTTATTCGTTCATGGAATGTGGGCTGGGCAAGCATTTGTTGCCCATCCCTGAGGGCATTTATGAGTCAACCACATTACTGCGGGTCTGGAGTCACATGTAGGCCAGACCAGGTAAGGACGACAGATTTCCTTCCCTAAAGAACATTAGTGCACCAGATGGATTTTTACAACAATTGACAATGGTTTCATGGCCATTGTAATGGACTTTTAATTCCAGATTTTTATCGAATTCTAATGCCACCATCTGCCCTAGTAGGATTCGAATCCATGTCCCCAGATCATTACCCTGGGTCTCTGGACTACTAGTCCAGTGACAATACCACTACACCACTGCCTCCACTTAAAACATAAAAAGGCATCTTCATACTTCTTCCCAGCCTTCAAACTAAGCTCATACCATTCAGACAAATTCTGCTTTGACTCGATACATTTTAGATTCGTTTTTTTCATCCCAAATTGCTTAGGGAAACAAAAGTGACATTCAGAAAATACCTTGGTGGCTCCTGTTCTGGAATCTCAATTTTAAAGCAACTAATTGAATCTTTGAATGAATGGCATCAAATTAAATTTTGTACTGCATTTTATCCAATTTCAACACTTTTCACACACACTTGTAGAAGCAAAGGTAATTATTTGATATGGTCCAATGAGCAGAATGCAATGATCGGAATGATAATTTCCCTTACTCTGTCTTGAGGCATTTGTAATATCTAGTGGATTTTCAGTGCCATTAATTATGGTAAAGTCAGAGGTTGTGCTGTTTTATAATGATAGAAGCATAATGCAATTAGCACTTTAAATTTAATCAGCGGTAGGTTAAAAAAAGTATCAGTGTTCTGCTTCTCACGACTTACTGAAGAGAGAGGTTAGCTGCCAGTTATTTGCTGTGCCAACTACTTATACTCTGGTTATTGATTAAGCCAACTTTAATTTTTTAAAGTATCAGTAGCTCAAAAGGCACATCTAACTGTTAAAATAACCATGTGCAAATTTCACCTCTTTCTCTCTCCGTAGCTATTCTCTCTCCCCATTTCCCAAAACACGATCACTCAGCCTGTTTTCTTGTTGATATCTTTGGATAAGGTGAACCCTGTACATTCACACCGAGCAGACCTGAAGTCTAAGAAACCTGACTATAGTTTCCAGCATGAAAGTGGTGACCGACTCGGTTTACATTTTTGTGGCCTCAACCATGATACAGTGCCTGAAGTCCAAGTCACAACTTCATTGCATGAGCATAAGTTCTGCAAAGTTAGTGTTGGAGAGTATAAACTCCAGGAGGACCAATACCTGTTAACTGAACAGAATTTTCGATCATTCAGTTTAATTGTATTTTGAACCGAGATAATGTGCCATGCAAAACTAGATTGCTTTCAATGTATTTTTGATACATGGAGGAAAAGGCTGAAGTAAAGAATGAAACAAGCGAAGAAGGAATGAATGACAATCACAAAGAAAATGTATCGCTTTATCATGTCCTCAGGATAAGGACATTAAATGATTTACTTTTCAAATGCAGTCATGCAATGTTTTTTTCAACAGAAATTGAGAGTACGCAATTCATTTTTTTTCCAATTAAGGGGCAATTTAGCGTGGCCAATCCATCTACCCTGCACATCTTTGGGTTGTGGGGACGAAACCCACGCAAAGACAGGGAGACTGTGCAAACTCCACACGGACAGTGATCCAGAATCGGGATCGAACCTGGGACCTCGGTGCCGTGAGACAGCAGTGCTAACCGCTGCACCACGATGCTGTCCATCAGTCATACAAATCTGACAGAAAATATTCACATAGAAAGGCCTCACAAAAGTTAGATTTTTAAAAATAACTTTAAAGTATACAATTCATTTTTTCCAATTAAGAGGCAATTTAGGGTGGCCAGTTCACCTACCCTGCACATCTTTTGGGTTGTGGGGGCGAAGCCCGCACAAACATGGGGAGAATGTGCAAACTGCACATGGACAGTGAACCAGAGCCAGGATCGAACCTGGGACCTTGGCGGCGTAAGGCAGCAGTGCTAACCACTGTGCAGCCGTATTGCACCTACACAAAAGTTAGATTAATAGGCAGTTTACAATTTTTGATAGTATCTATTGAGGAAATAATTTTGAGCAATGTACAAGTGCCAGGTTCCCAACTACTGACAACGAAGGACTTGAAACAAACAATACTTTATTTATTCAATGAGCAGCTATTCGATGCTATGGTGAATGTAAAAAATGATGCATATTGGGTGGGATTCTCCGGCCACCAGTCACGTGTTCCTTGGCAACCTGCCCTCGCCGACAGCGGGATTCTCCTTTCCCGCCACCTGCCAATTGGATTTCCCATTGTAGCCACCCCATGCCACCAGGACTCCCGCCGGTGTGCGTGGGCTGTCAGCAGAATGGAGAATCCTGCTCATTATATTTCAGATTTGTGGCTGTAATATTATTAAAATAACTGGTTTAAAATACATGTAGGCGGTATGTCTGCGAAAGCTGTAATTAAGGAGTTATAAAGGTGAGGTCATGATTGTTTCTAACCATTTACTTGTTTTCATACAGAGGGCAATGGAACACTATTATGATTGCTGGAGATTCCCTGGAAAATAAATAATTTATGGGGGAGTTGCCTTTCGTTCTAGCTAAGCAGGTCATGGAACTTAGTGGGATACAGATGATGTAATTAATGGGAGAAGCCAGATCTGTCTGTAGTTTTGCAGTTTGCCATAGGATTGAGTCTGACAAGGATTTTAAGTGGACTAGAAGTTTTGCCAAATGCTGCTAGATTGAGCAGAAGCGTACTGGTTCTGCTCTTGAAAAGGTTGCTCTCTCCAAAAGTCTCCACACAACTAATCAAGTAATCTGTTATTTAACTTTATTTACAAGTGGCATTTGAACTGTATTGGTTTGCTTAATTGGAGATAGTAGCAGGTATAGACATGGGCTGGATACTCCGCAGCTCCGTGCCGAAATCGCGAAACGCGATCGGCCAGAGAATCGGCTCCGACGACAAAATTGGCTTTGATGGCGGTTTCGCGCTGATTTCCAATTCTCCAGACCCCCCAACACAACAGAATTGCAGCGCCCAACACGCGGCCCGGAGAATTGCATTAGACGCCTCGATGACCAATTCTTCGGGGCCTGAGCAATTCTGCAGCCCAGTTGGGCCGAAGTCCCGCCGGCCTGGTTCTAACCACAGAAAAAAATCGTGAAGCTGGCATGCTGGCTGATGTGATGGCGGGAGGAGGTAGGAGTTGACATGGAGGGACTGCGGGCTCCCGTAACTGACACCGGCCGTGGCTGCTGCGGGGGGGGGGCTATCAGGGCCGGGGGAGGGGAAGGGGGGGGAAGACCGAGCTGTCGGGGAGCCCCTGCCATGACAGGGCGGTGCCCACACAATGGGCGCCATTACAGTGGCCATCTTGTTGCTCATCCACCCTGGGCAGTGGGTGAACGCAGGGTTAATGGCCGTAGGGGTGAGTGCTGGCCCCCTCCACGGCCACCCCACCCAACTGCCGACACCCACCAGGGGGGAGACCCAGGGCCACACCCACGGCAGCCCCCAGTGAGGGCGGTGCCATTAAACAGTGGCCATGGCAGCAGGGACGGGCGCCAGGAGCGGAGGCACCGATGGGGCAGGGGTGGGGGGCATGCATGGCTGGGGTGGGCGGCGCCAACCGGGACGACCATGTAGCCCATGGCACCTGGTTGTGTACGGGTGCATGCGCCATGTTAACATTGTGTCCCCTCACCCCTTGCAGATCATAATGTTTGGGCACCACCCAGTGATGTTGGCCGCCGTGGTGGGGGCCGTTGGACTGCATGGGGCCCTGTGGCAGCATGAGCGCAGACTGCTCAGAGAGGAGGCGGAGGCTGCAGCAAAGGAGCGGGCAGCAGAGGGGCATGTGCTAGCTGCTCAGGCTGGAGGGCTGCCAACCCGACAGACCGAGGAGGAGGAACAAGACGAGGAGGAGGAACAATATGAGGAGGAGGAGGGGGAGGACGAGAAGGGAGAGGTGGTGGTGGTGCCAAGGAGGCGCCTGTTGAGGCCACACGTGTACCAGCGCCGCATGTCCTTTGAGGAACTCCCAGACTGGGCATGCAGGAGGAGACTGCAGATGAGCCGACAAACCATCGCCGGGATGCCCATGATCCAGGGGGATCATCGATGGGGTGCAATCTGCCACATGATGGCACACCTGGCACCGCTTGCGACTGGGGGCAGACACCCACTATCGGTGGCTGTCAAGGTGACAGTCGCCCTCAACTTCCACGCCACGGGGTCGCTCCAGTCGCAGAGTGGGGACCTGTCCGGCAACTCGCAGGCATTGGTGCACCGGTGCATCCGTGCCAACACTGAGACTCTAAGCCCTTGTGGACTGGCACATACAGTTCCCTGTGGATCGCGCCCACCGGGATGCCCATGGTCCAGGGGGTCATCGATGGGGTGCACGTCCCCCTATGAGCACCGGCGGATAACAGGCCGATGTTTACGAACAGGAAGGGGTATCACTCCATGAACGTTCAGGTGGTCTGTGACCACCAGATGAAGATCCTGCATATCTACGCCCGGTACCCGGGCAGTGCACATGATTCGTTTATCCTGACGCAATCATTCATCCCCTGCATGTTCGAAGGACGTGCCCTCTGGCTGCGGGGCTGGTTGCTGGGCGACAGGGGTAACCTGTTGCGGTCGTGGCTGATGATGCCTATATGGAGGCCACACAGCGACACGTAGACCCGCTACAATGATGCCCTTTGTGCGACCAGGGGTGTGGTGGAAAGGTGCTTTGGGGTCCTGAAGATGCTCTTCAGGTGCCTGGACCACTCTGGATAGGCCCTCCAGTATGAGTCAAGGAGGGTTAGCTGCATCGTTGTGGTCTGCTGCGTCCTCCACAATGTAGCCCAGCAGAGGGGCGATGTGCTGGAGGAGGATGAGGAGCAAGGGCAGGCCTCTCCAGATGAGGAGGAGGAGGGACAGAGGGACAATGTGCGGGACATGGGGGTTGGACATTGACGGGAGGCTGCACTGCACCACCGGCAGAGAGAGCGAGCACGGGATGCTTTGATCGTCGCACGTTTCACCAACTAGTGGGGAAGGGGGGTTGCTGGGCAGGGGCACGGACATCACAAATACCGCACCGCCTCACCACTGCCCACCTCACCTCCCACAACAGCAAAGAAACTCACACTCCCCACCACTGAACACACTCGCTCCCCCACCACCGACCATCCTCACCTCCCTCACCACCGAACACACTCATCTCCCCCACCAGCGAACCACCCGCATGCACCACCTCTCCATTATACATCCAGCTGTGGCACTACGAGCTGGGGGCACTGGGTTTGCAGTCACAGCGGGTCTGGTCCATGGGGTGGAGGAAGATGACAGCCCGCTCCGCGATGAGCTCCGAGCTCCACATCGTTAGACAATGTCGGACTCATGCCCACAGTAGCACCTTCCACCTGGGTGGTCCCTGAATGCGAGCTGGCCAGCCCATCACACGGGCCTGTCATATCACTGGAGACGGGGTGATGGAGACGTTCGGCGGAGGGGGGGTGGGGGGGGGGTGGGGGGGGGGGGTGGCTTGGGGGGGCTGAACGGCGCACCCACCAAGGCTCAGTCTTCCATCACCTCTCACCCACAGTGGCGCTTACTTCCCGTCCCACCCCCGCACCCATCAGACAGAGCACAGAGGAAGGTTTCATCGGTGATAACATGTGTTTAATGTGAAGAGGTATGTACAGTATGTGCCCTAGACCCTATAACTAAACTGTGCCCTGCACCCGTGCTTACTTAATTGGTGTCTATCTTTCTGACATAAAGGGTCCTAACACTACACAGCAGGACTACTGTGACCCCTGCCCTGTGACTAGGGTTCCCGTCGGCACACGTTTCCTGGGGAGGCCTGGCCTGGATGGACCAGACTGCTCCTCGGGCATCCTGGCTGGCGTGGTGCCGCCCTGTCCTGCCCGCTGCCCACCAGATACACCAGTGGGGGGGGAGGGGGGGGAGTCCTAGGTGCTGCGGTCTTCTGACACCTCCCCTACAAGAGTCACCGGCACGGGCCCCAGCATCTCCTCCTCCCTCGGGGTGCCCTGTGGCTCCTGGGCTTCTCTATGGGATGTGCGTGCGAGCGGAGCCATCCCCGGAGGCTCCCCCCGGCACCTGGCACTGCCAGTCTTGGAGGCCTGGTATCGATCAGGGACTGAACATTCGCAGCCATGGAGCACAGGGATTGGGCCATCCCTGACTGGGATTGTGACACCTTCCTCTGGGACTGTGCCACCTTCCTCTGGGACTGTGCCACCTCCCTCTGGGTTTGTGCGACACCGGCCAGCACCTGGTCAATGACGCCAATACTCTCAAGCTTGGCCTGCTGAGGGGATGCTTGTCTCCCTCCGGTCTTCTCCCACTCCCGGCGGTTATGGGCGGACTTCTCCTGGGGGGGTGGGGGCAAACACAAACAGCAACAATGTTAGACGGTCCGATGCATACAGCCCAGGGGTTGGATCTCTGATGGCATCGGTTCACAGGGCACCTGGCCATTGCGGCTGGTGGGTGCAGCCATGTGGGTCAGGGCAGGGATAGGACCATTCCGGCGGGGGGGGGGGGGGGGGGGGGGGGGAGGGGGGCACATGTGTGTGGGGATTAAGGGGGGTTAGTGCCAAGGGCACAGTGCTGGGTACACACCCTGGCTGCCCCGAGGTCGTGCAGCTTCTTCCGGCACTGGTCTGCGTCCTGGCCACCTGCCCGACAGTGCTGACGGCATCTGCCACCTCCGCCTACGCCCGCCGAACGATGGCGCCTGCTGTCCTGCAGCCTGGCCTGGGGTATAATACCAGCCTCCTGTCTTCCACAGCATCCAGGAGGATGTCCAACTCACCATTCCTGAATCACGGGGCTGCTCGCCTGGTGGCCATCTTGCCTGCGATGGCTGTGTGTGGGGGAGGAGAATGCTTATCAGCTGTCGCGGCGTCGCGTCAATGATGCAACCCGCGTATCGGAGGCCGATCAACGGCCGCTACCTCGGGCGCTTCACGTTATTGGTCAGAGTCATCATTCCTGAGGTGAAGTATGCTTTCCTCATGGTTTTATAGATTTAAAAAAACTTCTTTGGGGGTCTTGTCCGGTAGCATAACAAATTTTGGGGTCTTGTCCAGTATTTTAACAATGCTTGTACTCTGCCCGCACTCTTGGGAGAACTCCTGCACTCCCAACACGTGATCTATTCAGTAGCTGCATCATCGTGTCATCACGCACCCACGCAGTCTACATCTTCCCCATTTAATTTGGGACAACCAATGGTATTCAGATATAACAGTGTGTGCAAACAGTAACTGTGTGTGAACACTTTTATAACATACAAATTGAATAGGCTCACAATACATAACTATTTACATAGTGAGACACGGATTAAGCTGTTGTAGCTGGTGCATAGCCCATCACATTTCCTCCCACCCCACACCCCTACACCCCCGCTTTTTCAATGTATAAAAATGAGTTATCAAGGTCAGTTCTTGACTAGGTGATGACACAGTCCTGGGATCTTGGGCGTCACTCTCCACCGGCGGGAGTCTCCGTTTTGCCGGCGCCGGGGGGTTTCCCGACGGCGTGGGGCTGCCCCACAATGGGAAACCCCATTGACCGGCCGGTGTTACGGAGACTCCCGCCGGCCGGTCGGGGCAGAAATGTGGCGGGGCGGGTAGGAGAATTTCGCCCCAGGTGTTTGGTTTGATCAGACGCCCTGAGCATGTGGTTATGCCAGTTGGCTGTGCTGTAACTTTTATCAGGCTGATGTCCTCGATATGAATGACTAGGACATTCCATCAGTGTATTCAATGGATACAGGGCTTTCTGCATAGGCCTCTGGAGAAGTCTCCATTACCAGTGGTGTGGGGGCCTGTGTTGTAGGCCATATAACGGGTGCTGTGACATCTGTTGCTCTGGTTCCGATATCTGTAGCAGCTGATGCATTTGCATCCATAGTGGGCACCATCTGAGGCTACCATGTAACTGTTCGATTGTAGGGTACAACTGTGTACCATCACCAACTGGTAATGGCCTTGTGCGGTCTGAAACCTACCCATTTGACCAGGTGTTAGAGGGCTGAATCTGTGGGAATTTCAATCGTAGTGCATTTTACTTCTCAGTCGGCATTCCATGAAGTTATCATTCACATTGCTTTCATGTTTAGGGTGCAGCAGAGCCTCAACAGTTGGAATCATGGCCATGGTGTGCCTGGAAAATAGTTGCTTTGCTGATGAGGACAGGCTGCCCCCCTGCGATTCTCCGACCCGGCGGGCGGTCGGAGAATCCCGCCCGTTATCTCTCACGAGTCGCTGCAGGCTGCCTTGTCTGGAACAGCGTCTCCTGGGCTTGATGGTGACTGTTACTCTGTTTGGCAGGTAATTGAATTCAAACAACCCGGAATAAAAGTTGACAAAATTGAAGTGTTGTTTGCCATTCCATCTGAATGTGTTAGCTGTTGAGAATGAGAATGGGAGGTCCAAGATCTTGTGTAAGTGCAGTGGTCCCTTTGTTTGATACGGTTTGAGTGCATTGCATGGTGTACAGCTTGAGATTTCCCTTCCATGCCTGTGCACCTGGAGTCACAGTAATAATAATAGTAATAATAATCTTATTAGTGTCACAAGTCGGCTTACATCAACAATTCAATGGAGTTACTGTGAAAATTCCCGAGTTGCCACACGCCAGTGCCTGTTTTTGGGTACACTGAGGGAGAATTCAGAAGGTCCAATTCACCTTACAGCAGTCTTTCGGGACTTGTGGGAGGAAACCGGAGCACCAGGAGGAAACTCACGCAGACACAGGGAGAATGTGCAGACTCCACATAGACAGTGATTCAAGCCGAGAATCGAACCTGGGACCCTGGCACTCTGAAGCAACAGTGCTACCCACTGTGCTACCGTGGCATCCCAGCACAGTAATTCCTTGGGTTGATTCCAACCCAGGGTGCCCCTGATGAAGTTGTTGGGTGTAGTACCTCTGGAGAGAAGTAGGGATGATGAATCGCTGGCCTCACAGTATCAGTCCATCCTGTCCAGTTAATTCATCTCTCATGGCGTAGAATGAGCAGGACTTGTGGTGAATCTCGCTTGAGGACTCTGGCCAGCCCCTCATGGTGATATTATGCAGTTGCCTGCAATAAATGTCCACCTATAAGGCATCTTTGAGTTCCTTGATTCTGCAAGACAACAGCCCCTCTATTGTCATAATGTCTATTCTTCCTCATGATCTCCTGGTCTGTAGTGGGTAGAAAGGAGAGGCTATGGCCATGTTTAGCTTCATGCCATGTTTGTAGACATTACTGAGGTTATTACATTGCAGCTATAGCATCCTGGATGTGATTCTCCATCCCGCCATATCAGAAACCATGGGCGGGATTCTCCGCTACCTGCGGGGCGGGGGGTTCCGGCGTAATGGAGTGGCGGGAACCATTCCAGCATCGGGCCACGGCAAAGGTGCGGAAGTCTCCGCACCTTTAGGGGCCAAGCCCTCACCTTGAGGGGCTAGGCCCGCGCCGGAGTGGTTTCCGCTTCGCCGGCTGGCGGGAAAGGCCTTTGGCGCCACGCCAGCCGGCGCCGAAAGGTCTTCGCCGGGCGACGCATGCGCGGGAGCAGCAGCGGGCGCTCACGGCATCCCTGCGCATGCGCAGGAGAGGGGGTCTCCCATCCCATCCACATAGTGAAGATGATGGTGAAAGTGGAAGAAAAAGAGTGCCCCCACAGCACAGGCCCGCCCGCGGATCGGTGGGCCCCGATCGTGGGCCAGGCCACCGTGGGGGCATCCCCCGGGGCCAGATCGCCCCGCGGCTCCCCCCAGGACCCCGGAGCCAGCGCGCGCCGCCTTGTCCCGCCGTTCAAAACGAGGTTTAATCCACGCCGGCGGGCGAGGGTTGACAGCGGCAGGACTTCGGCCCATCGCGGGCCGGAGAATCGCTGGGGGTGGGCCCACCGACCAGCGCGATTCCCGCCGACCGGCGTGGCGCGATTCCCGCCCCCGCCGAATCTCTGGTGGCGGAGAATTCGGGACACGGTGGGGGCGAGATTCACGCCAGCCCCCGGCGATTCTCCGACCTGGTGGGGGGTCGGAGAATCGCGCCCCGTATTTTGCATCCAGCATGCTGAAATCCTAAGCATTTGACATGTCTGCTGTCGCCTTGTTGATGTTGCTAACCTTAGAGGACTGACTGGCTGAAGTACAGCTGGTGGCAAATGAAGGCCGCTGTGGTTTCAATCTGCAGCATTTTGCAAAATGATTCCACTTCCCATTTATTGCAGCATTTACCATACTGCCATGTGAGGGTACCTTTAAGACAGGGATGTTTACGCAATGTACCTTTAAGAAAACAGTGACGTCAGAGAGTGGGTGGAGCTGTGCTTTAGGTCAGCCATTTTGCAGGTTTTTATTTTCAGTTTAAAAAGCAGTGTGTGTGTGTCTGTGTGTTTCCAGAGAGCTGCAAGTTTTGAAGTTTGAAAAGTGCCTGGCTGGCTTTGCTGAGAGCAGTTTAAAAGTAGAAAGCCAGTTTGAGACAGCAGATGCACAAGCCCATTGTCAAAAGCCCTGGTCGGGCCAGACCTTCGGTCACTGAGTTACCTTATATGTCAACAGCTTATGCGCAGACCACACCACCAGCAATGAAAACCGGGGATGGGATTCTCCGACCCCCCCGCCGGGTCGGAGAATTTCCGGGGCTGGCGTGTATCCCGCCCCCACCGGCCGCCAAATTCTCTGGCACCAGAGATTCGTCAGGGGCGGGAATCGCGCCACGTCGGTCAGCGGGCCCCACCCGGCGATTCTCTGGCTCGCCATGGGCTGAAGTCCCGCTGCTTAATGCCTGTCCCGCTGGCGTGAATCAAACCACCTCCCTTACCGGCGGAACCAGGTGGCGCGAGTGGGCTCCGGGGTCCTGGGGGGGGGGGGGCGTGGGGCGATCTGGCCCCGGGGGGTGCCCCCACGTTGGCCTGTCCCGCGATCGGGGTCCACCGCTCCGTGGGCGGGCCTGTGCCATGGGGGCACTCTTTTCCCGCCACGTCGGACATAGCCTCCGCGATGGCCGACATGGAGGTGACCCCCCGGCGCATGCGCGGGGATGACGTCAGCAGCCGCTGACGCTCCCGCGCATGCGCGAACTTCTGCCGGCCGGCGGAGGTCCTAGGCCGGCAACCACTCCGCCGCGGGCCTAGCCCCTAAAGGTGAGGGCTAGACCCCGAAAGATGCAGAGAAAGGGGCGGCCCGACGCCGGAGTGTTTCACGCCACTCCATCCCGCCGGGACCTCCCTTCCCGCCGGGTAGGGGAGAATCCCGATCCTGGGGTGAGCCCAGGTGCCCTGTCAACAAGTCATCAATCAGACCATTGGGTGCTGTGACCACTTTCTGAGACTCCATTGACAGGAGGTCAGGGGAAATTGCAAAAGGGAGAAGGGATAAAAACAGGCACCCAAGGCACACCAGCAGTGGCGACTCTGGAGACCAACCACCATGAAGGACGGCCTTGGACCATCCAGAGGAGAAGAAGGAAGAACAGACCAGATCCAGAAGAAGAGGATGAGACCAGGCCAAAAGACAAACCATACCAAGGAGACTGCAGAGACTAACACATGGCTGCAAGCCAATATCTGCTTGGGTACTTGTCAGTCACTCAAAGTTAAGTCAAAGTCCAGTGTTAAGTTTGAATCTTAATCGTTCTGTAAAAGTAACTACAAGAACTAATATTAATTGTTTGACTGAATAAACATGATTGTATTAGTAAGAAGTTGACTCACAGTTCTTTGTCCACCGTATAAGGGTTAAAAACACACTGTGTGGCAAGACACAACAGTAGTGTTACATTTTTTTTCTCACAGCAGCTGTTTGTAGACAAGATCACTGTGGACCCCGCTGACATTATTATCCTTGACTAACTCATCTGTAAGGATGCCACATTTTCAAGGTTGCCATTTAAGGTTGTATTTATTCATCTGCTCCTTGGTTTGTAATTAAACGCATGCAAGTTGAGTATTATACTTTTTACCAGAAGGCAAATGTTCTCAAACTTTGTTCGAATTATCCTCCGGTCCTCTTTCTCCTCAACCATTTGGGAAAAAAATGGCTCAAATGTCTCGAGGGTCTCAGGGCCCGCTACGTTTAGTAGAGTGGGAGCTTATACCTTTATTGATTTGTCAGATAATGCAGCACTGCAGTAAATATGCCACTCCTTCGCAAACGTTTCTCAATTGTCTGTGAATTTTTTCGTCGAGAACAAACTGGCCAATTTGGCGAAGTCCTTGTGCCATACTACCAACTCCTGACACTATGTAGAAGTGCTGGGTTCCCAAAGCACTGAAACCCAGGACTTTTAACAAACAATACTTTATTTACCAGCTGAGTAGCTACTCTATGCTTATTCTCTGTCCATGCTCTGGGGAGAACTCTCACGCTCCTGACATGTGGCTCTTTTAGTAGATGCATCATCACATTGTTATGTGACCACTCAGTCTACAGGTAGTGCATTGAGAGTTGCTTGAAGTTTTCATTCGCCTTCATCCAAATTACCAAATGAGGCTGAATATTTTTGAACATCTCTGGAAATTGGTGGGGTAAATTTTCCTCTTTATTGCCAGGAGAATAATCTGCTGCAGTGGATCACCCAGTTTGTACAGATTATTGATTTCAATGAAATGAATCTGTTGTGCCTAAGTGAGAGTCAGAAATGTGAAGAGAAAGTCTACATCAATACCTTTGGCGTACAGCATTTTCCTCGTACTGAACGAAAAATCAGCCTACATTACATGTAATAGTTTGTGAAGCAATAACTTTTATGACCTCCTTGCAGTATTGACTTTGTTTCCACAATATAACAAGGACCAATAGATCATCATAATCCTTGGCTGCACATTGAACAATCTGATTATAGGGTGCACTGTTTCCCAGCACAGTTGTTGCCTAATTAATCAAAGCATTTGCCCATCTACTAACTGTCACCAATTGTACATCAATACAATATGTACCTTGCATCAGAGTGCACCGAATGAAGTGGTGCAAGAATGGGTAGTCATGGAGCAGTCACAGCTTCTGAATAGCTGAACTTTTTATTCGGTTTTTAGATGCAACTTCCACTATTTACTTCCAGAATTTAATTTGCAGCAGGAAGCTCCTTCATAATCCTCGGACAAATATGGTTACTGCTTTTTTTTATTACTCAGCAGATAAAACTGTATTCATCTCTCAAACCTTGCATGACTGTAATTCAATCCAGACAGCAGAATTAGATTCACAGCGTGCTGCTCAAATCCATCCATATCACAATCCTTTAAATTCTGACATTTTATTCTGACATTTGCACCAAGAAATGTGCTTTAAATCTTCTGAATTTCACTTCCCGCTTGGTGTCCTTCCAGTATCCTCCAAGTAAACATCTTTTCTGTTGGGTTCATGTTTGTGAATGAACAAAAAGAGCCGGTCTTGACTTATGGGCTACTCATGGCAGAGGGTTTCTCCTTTAGGCACAGTCAGTCACCTGGGTGCAAATTGAACTTAAAATGGCATTGGTTTTATGAAGCGATTATTTTGCTCAAGTTTCTGCTCAAAGGATTTTCCATATATACCTCAATATATTTAAGAGTGATTTTAACAACACAGCTGAAAATGGGTTTATCACAAAAATATGCATTTTTAATCAGTGTCTAGTCTGCCAGGGGTTGATAATGTGATTTTTAAATAACTCAACAATACTTTTCATAGAATTTACAGTGCAGAAGGAGGCCATTCGGCCCATCGAGTCTGCACCGGCTCTTGGAAAGAGCACCCTACCCTAGGTCCGCACCTCGACCATATCCCCATAATCCAGTAACCCCACCCAACACTAAGGGCAATTTTGGAAACTAAGGGCAATTTATCATGGCCAATCCACCTAACCTGCACATCTTTGGACTGTGGGAGGAAACCGGAGCACCCAGAAGAAACCCACGCAGAGTAATTTAAAATACAAAGAGCCATCTCTGAATTGGGTACAGTAGTTATTTTATTAGTAAATTTAAATTTTTTTAACACACATTAAAATATTTCCATTACTGCAGTGTCTTCATCTAAAAAGACAAATTTTAATTTTAAGGGATTTCTTAAAGGGCTTAAATGGGTACAATTATTGGAAATCCCTATTTATCTATCTATAATGTTTGCAAGAAAATGAGAGCTTGCATTAGTTTGCTATCGCAACAAAAATGATTCTTATACTCAACAATTCTATTTTTTACAAAAATTTAAAATGGACAGACTTAAAATACTCAGAAAATTATGGACTTTTTTTTCAGCCTTTCTCTCCTGAAGCTGGTGACTGAGGCTGGGTATAGTTTCATTATGTGCTGAAACCCATGTAGTACATTTATCATAGCGGATACTCCTCTGAGGGTTGTCTGAGGCATATTGGGAAAAAACAGGTGATATTATTTTACATCTAACTTGCTATGCCAATTCAGGCAGTGTTTGCTCTGATACTGTTGTGGTGGATTTTTATGAACTAACCACAGGACCGGGCCGGATTACGGTGTCAAACTGGATTCTCCGCCGCGGCGCCGGCCACGATTTCGGCATAGGGCTGCGGAGAATCCAGCCCCTTGTCTCTCAGGAATAATGTGGAGATGCTGGTGTTGGACTGGGGTGAGCCCAATAAGAAGTCGAAAAACACCAGGTTAAAGTCCAACAGGTTTGTTTCTAATCATTAGCTTTCGGAGCACTGCTTCTCCCTGGTATCCTTATCACTGGAGGAGTGTCTGCAATTAGGCACCTGAGGGTTGATGGTGGCGGGGGCTGGGGGGCATTGTTTATAGCAATGCATCTTCACTGAGTTATCATTTTGGAGGAGCTGTTAGAGACACAACGCTGCCACTCTCACATTGCACAAGGATAATGGGTGGGGCTTGCAGAGCATGGTGCTATGAAATGACAGGGTGGAAGGTCTGGTGGTGAACAAAGTGATGTTAATTTACAAGTACCTATTTACAGTGGTGAGCTATCTTAACTAGTGTTTATGTTTACCCGTGCCCAGTAGGTGCCTACAGTCTCCTACTCTTCCTCACCGTCACAATACATCAATTCCCAGGATACACAGCTGCGGTTGAAGCAGTTTTCTGCCTTCCACACGTAGTTGCCTGAGATGACTTTGGCGGGCGTCCACTGGGGGGCCTGGACCTTGAGGGTCCTGGCATACTCTCGAGCAGCACGGGTGTTGTAGTGCTGCTCTCCTCAGTGTGCGGAGCTGGAGGTATGTAAGTCATAGGATGGGGGGAGTTGTCAGATGGGCTGGACATCCCTGGGATCCTCTCGGTGGAGGGTCCCGGGCAGCACTCCTGCCGACCCTCTTCCGTATGAGTGCCTTGAGGCCCCTGTGCTCCTCCATTGGAGAGAGGAGCGGCTGGAATGAGATCCAGAAGCCCCGTTGTCCTCTGGTGCCAACACTTGTGGATTCCCATCAGCACCTGCACCATGCAAGTGAAGCTCTCAGCCATGGAGCTCATGAGCTGAACCATGGAGCGGACGTTCTCCACCATGGAATGCACATCCTCCATTAAGGGTTCCACTACCCTTGCAATGTAAGTTTTGATGGGTTGGAGTGACAGCACCATCTCCTTGGCAGAAGGCGATTGGATTCCTCGAGTCAGTCTTTCAGTTCGAGAAGGCATGCTGTCACTCCTTCCTGATTCTTGTGACACTGCCGTTCCAGTTCCATCAGCTCAGGACTACCGAACACAGGGACACATTAATGGCCAAGGGCTCAGCAGTTTCCTGGGCTCTGAAATCCTTTTGAGTGCTGGATCCCTGGGAGGTCCCTGCCTCCACCTGCTGTGGATCATACCCTGGGATGGGCCGGCGCCGTTAGCTGTTGGAACTGAAGGAGAATGGACATGCGGTCAAGTGGGAGGGAATGGTCAGTCAGTAAGACAATCACTACTCACATTTTACAGGTCCTTTGAGTGGAGCCCGGTGGTCCCTCACCTCTGCTGTGTCCGCCAGCCTCTGTGTTGTTGACCGGTCTGTCCTCGGCCACACCAGTCACATCCAGGGCTCGCTCCTCAAAGGAGGTGAGGATTCTCAAGTCCGGCACTCCACCACCACCTCCCGCCGATTGTGGGAGGACTTTTCCTGAGAAGACACAGAGAGGGCATAGTTAGTCACACACGCGGTTCACAGGTGTGGGGGAGGGTGTGAAGGGAGTGTTGGGGTGGGGGGATTGCTGAAGGGGGAGGGGGATGGAGGGAGGGTTAGTGGTCGCCTGGGGGATGGACCATTGGAGGGGGGGATGGGATGTTGGTGCCTGCTCACTCACTCGTCCTGCCCGGTGTAGGTCGTTGACCTTCTTCGGACACTGGAGGTCAGTCCTCCTGCTCACACTGCCTGAGCTGACTGCCACCTCTCCATTGCCCAACACTGATATCGTAATCGGCGATTGGGCGAAGAATTCCTGTTTACAACCGAATCGGGGGCAGTGCCTGTTTTCAGGTGCTCCACCCCCTCCAAAATGGCATCATCGAGGAGTACGCCACATGCCGTTAGGACGGCCTAAGGATGTTGCCTGAAGCACCGCCCCCCCCCCCCCCCCCCCCCCCCGATGCTCTGGCACCAATGGGTCGAGTTTCCAATGGCACGGGGGACGTGTGCTCTCAGTTTTCAGGAACCCAGCATGGCAGCTGCGGACTGTGCCCAGCACCACAACAGTCGGGGGGAGCCAAGCTACTGGCTGGCGGGCTTCGGCGAGGGCTGGGGGGACTGGTGGGGGTTGGCCCGGGGGTGGCGAAGGTGTGTTCAGGGGGGGCAGTATCTGGGAGGTCGGGTCCGCAAGCGGTTGGCGCCATGTTGTATGATGCGACCGCTGCAGGTCGTCGCCGTGCGCAGTGTGGCTATGGACCTGGCAATTCTCCAGGCGTTTATATCGGGAAGGCCGTGTATTTTACATGGCATGGCTGCTAGACCCTCATCAGTCGGGCCATCGGTGCGGGGGCGGCGCCAACTTTTTCGCTGTAAAATCAGACACTTCCCCCAGCCTTGAGTCTCCCAAAAGGAGAATCCAGCCCAATGTTTTATTTAATAATTAGAAGACCATAATAATTCAAAAATCACAGAAACTGCTAATTAACTTTAAAATTATGTGAAGTTGCCCTGAAAGTTCAATGAGTTTATACAGAGAGTAACAGAGCCATACATTATGTTCTAGCTGTGTGCTGTGTCAGCTAACCTAAACCATGGCTGCATTCTCCAGTAGGGGAGTTCTCGATGTGGCAGAGAATCCAGCATTCTCAAAAAAACGGATGCTCCCGTTCCCCGCTGGTGGCAGTATCGAGGTTCACCGCGCCAGCAGGAGGATAAAAATGAGTAAAAATTACCCATTTGTCGCCTATTATCAGGCTGGGCACTGGATTCTCCAAGCCTGCCTGAATCTCCTATCCTCTGGGTCGGGATTCATGGGGGCGAGAATTGGTGCAGGTATTTGCCAGTGTGGCCCTGGCACAGTGGGCCAAGGAGTTACCCCTTTAAGTGACTTGCTCCCTAAAGGCAATTGGAGGGCACCCTCCCCTGCACAATGCAAATACAGCCCAGCCACCCCTTCCACCAGACTCACCACCAGAGACCCCCACCCATCAATAAGAGCGTCCCCCACCAGAGGACCCACACGAGAGACCATCCCCCTTCCCATTACAGAGACCCCTGCCTGGAAGCTAGTGAGCAGTCCAGACAGAGACAATGAAAAAAAAATCACTGCTTTAAAACTCACCTGAGCCCTATACCTGCTGGCTCAGGCAGGGGGAGCAGCTGTTGTACATTTATAGAAAGCGAAAAGCACACCAGGTGGGCTTAAAGCTCCTCAGGTCTTTGACCTGCAAGGTTTTTATTCATATCAATGGAAAATTGCTTGCACTAAGCTGTGATTGACAGCTTGCTCACAACCAACTGTCTGAATTGTTCCATTTCGTTTCAATTTGGTGAGGGTCTCAGTAATGTGTGTGGGGGGGTCTTTCTTATGGGGGTCTCTGGTGAAGGTCTGATGGAGAGGGTTGGTTCACCCCCATAATATGTGCGGGAGTGTGTGTGTAATCCAGCAAATTCCATGGTGGAGGGGTGGAATTGCATTGTGGGGGAGGAGGGAGCCTTCCGCCCAACCCCACTATCGGGCTATCTGCTCAAAATGGGGGCCCAATAGTGGGATTCCCCAGGGAATCCCTCGCAAACCCTGGCATGCATAAATTTGCATGGCAAGGGATCATGAATCGCCTCTCGATTCTCGCTCCCAGCGCGAGGTGATAAATGGTGACTCATCTCCGGTGGGAGAACATAGTGTCCCACATGGAAAATCCAGCCCCTGGATCATGAAGCTATCCTACATTTGATATCAATGCCCTGAGTTAATCAACCAACTACGAAGAACGAGTAAAGATGTTTCCTCCTGTGGGTTTGACGCCAGCAATGTAAGATAGTTACCAAGAAATCCAATAGATGATTCAGAAGAAGTGTCTGCACCCAAAGAGAGGTGGGAATGTGGGACTCACTACCAGAGGGAGTGTTTGAACTGAATAGTATAGATGTTTTAAGAGCAAAGTAGACCAAGCATATGAGGAAGAAAGGAATAGGTGGTTAGGTACTGGTTGGATTGAATTGTCTGTGTCAGTGTGTTTCAATGGTCATATCATCCTATCCTGTTCAAGTGACAAGATTACTAAAATTGCCTCCAACCTACTTCTGGGACTTGCTTACTGTCATGACTCACACAGAAAAGAGTATTTTCCCTGATTAGAACAAAAATAAGGGGCATAATGGAGCAGATGGCAAGACTTCCGAATCCACAACTCATGGTTCACATTAGAACCTGTGATGTACAATATGTAAGAGTCAAAATGAGGTATTGGAGGGGGATTTTGTTGAGTTAGGCCCGAGATTGAAATGCAAGACCACAAGGGTAATAATTTGAGGATTATACCTATTATGTACGAGACAAATTAAAGAGAATCTGGTTAGACATGCCATCATTGGTTGAACTTAATGGGGCACTGTGGTAACCCCCCCCCCCCCATTCCAGCTAAAATGCAGGGAGGGAGGAAGTGGGGAGCCCACCCATGATTCTGATGGCTTCCCCACAGCAATTTAATGCTGGGGAGTGACATGAATTGCTCTAAAGCAAGACTTCCACCCCTATCTTGGGAGAAGGTTCCAGCTTTGAGAGCGACCAGCTAATCGAATGGCCTGCAGCTCTGTAATCCTAGCAGCACCAGACAGACAAGGTGACCACTGCTGGGAATATAGGCAGTTTTGTTATGCCAAGAAGATCAATTCAGGGTCGGAAGTCTCAGTGAGGGTCAGTGAAGTGTGGAGCTCTGGTTCAAGTGGCTAGTGGGCAACATTAAAAGGGGGAGGTATGACCTGATAGGTGGATTGGCAGTGCCCTCCTGCCCTCCCCCACCCCACCCACCCCCATGCCCGACAGAAGCGTGTGCAACTAAAACTGACAGGCTTCCCATATGGTCTCGGCCTCCCCCTGTCATGGGTAAAATGCTGTCAGTGTGGCATGAGGTCCTTAAGTGGACTTTAATTGGCCCTCAATAGGGTTTAAGGGAGGCTGGGTTGCATGGCGCCCCATCCCCCATAAAATCTCAGATAGTTTGGGGGCAAGTGTGTCAATAGTGGCCAGTTGCTGTTGAATTTCACAAGCCCCACCCCCTCCAGACTTGCTAGTCAGGAAGTGTAAAACCAGCCCCACGTGACTCGAATCATCAGGTCCCAAAGTTCTTGTGGAGAGGTTTTTTTTTGAGGCAGAAGGAGGAGTTAAGCTGATCTAGAAAGAAAGAAGAGTGATGGTGGTAATATAATTAGACAAGGTAAACTTTATAGTTGTGATGAGGGCTTGGAGATGATAGTTCAGAATCACATGCAAAAGTGTCAAAACTCTCCTTAATGGGCTTGAAAATGACTTGTCCTAATACTACTGTCAAATCCTTGCACTGCTGTTCTATGCTATTTCTTTTGTTCAAGTGCAAACCTCGCTAAAGCAGATAAAAAGCATAATACAAGAATATAACCGCTTAAGAAAATGATGACAAAATATCAGTCAAGGAAGTGGGTAAAATAAATACCTGAAAGCATGAGTGGTAATCTAGAAGTTCCAACATCATTGCAATAGATTATGACCTCTATAGGCTTTTTTACTAGAGAGGGAAGATTATGGCATTGTTGATATCAAAAGCTGAACATAAAAGAATACTGATTATTGTGTGGAGCTAGAAGAGACACATTTATTCAAGATCAGCCCTGAAATCTTATCAAAGGAAAGCCTCTCTTTCTTTCTCCACCTTTCTGCAACCTGGCGGTGCACCTTTCGTCTATTTCTGTAGCTAATTATCCCGGAACGGGTCCTGGCCTGTCGCCAGGGGCTTATAGCTTGAAGGGAAAAAGGAAAGCCTACTATTGCAGAGACAACATAATTGAAAAGTGCAACATTCATTAAGTATGATATAATTACTCTTCTATAATGGTTTAATTTGAACAAGATTAAAAATCTACTCAAGAAAAAGGGCAAAATAAAAATGTAATTGTGTTAACATGAAGTTGGACTCCACTTAAAATAATGAAACAAGGCTGCTTGCTTCAGTGATAAATGAATTGAGTAGTGATAAGCTAAATTAATATGGCTGCAGAGGACCAAATCGCAACTATAGAATTTGTTCATAGAAAATAGTGGCAGCCAATTTAAATACTTGCATTGATCATGAACAGGCAACTAATATTCACTTCCTGGTAGTGTGTATTAAACTACCTAACAAACATATTTGTTGGTACACATCCTTGTGTTTTGGCAGCTTAGCAGTAGAAGTGTATTGGGGATCATCTATATCTGATTAATAGCTAATTACTGGTAATAGTTCACATTTTTGATCATTTAAGTGTTGATTGCGTGAGTGATTTGAATATTTTAAGATGTCCCTGTCTGATCGAGGGTATAAACTGATGCAAGCGTATTGTCCATCTTCCTGAACAGTTAGGTCCAGATTTCCTGTCTGAGAATTTAGTTGATAATTATAATCTTTATTGTCACTAGTAGGCTTGTATTAACACTGCAATGAAGTTACTGCGAAAATCCCCGAGTCGCCACATTTAGGCGCCTGTTCGGGTACACGAAGGAAGAATTCAGAATGTCCAATTCACCGCACAGCACATATTTCGGGACTTGTGGGAGGAAACCGTAGCACCCGGAAGAAACCCACGCAGAGAGAGGGAGAACGTGCAGACTCCGCACAGACAGTGACCCAAGACGGGAATCGAAACTGAGACCCTGGCGCTGTGAAGCAACAGTGCTAACCACTGTGCTACCGTGCTGTCCATTTGCACTAACAAATCGAACAACAACCTACAAAGCAAAAATGTTCAAGGACGTGCTTTGCAGTGTGGAAGAATTCTCAAGGCAAAAAGAAATGGAGCCCCATTGGTTGGATTTTCTGCTCACGCCCACCGCAAGACTGGAAAGTCTTAATGAAAGGAGTTGCAAAATGATCCAAATTAAGTCAAGTCCAATCTGCAGATGACATTTACCCAACCTGCAACATTGAAATTAATGGCTACATATAGTGACATAGAATCCTGAGTAGAATGGAAATGATTAGGTCAATTACAAATGGTGGACTTCTTAGGATGGCAAATGCTGACTTGCAGAAGCCCATTGCCACTTAACACTCAGTTGAGCATTGACTGGCAGTGGGTGGGACTTTCGTCTGCTTGTGGAAACAAGTCCCGCCTTGGAGAGCTGTCAGCCAATCTGATTTGCCAATAGTTTTCCAACTCCTCTAAGCACAGTGCTACAGTGGTCAGAAGAGGTACTGCAGCACTTTGCCTGGAACTAAGTCTGGGACCATTGCCAAGGTAGGTCCCGGGGGGCCTATGGGCAGAATGGTTGGATTGGGGATGACCGGAGCATCGGGGGGGAGACTGGCATGGGGGGGGGGGGGAGGGTTGGAAATCCCAGGTCCTGAGGAGAGATCACCCCAAATGTCAAGTATTGAGGCGTCTCCCCCACCTTCCCATCCGTGATTGAGAAAAGTGGAAAAACGGATTTCCTGCATGCCCGTTTTGTGACCTCATAATCACATGGGCAATATAATAGTCTGGTAAATGGGGCAGATAGTCCTTTCAATTAGCTCCATCGTTGTCATCGTGCACTCTTTTACACTCTTCTGGGTCAGGGGCACACCCACCCAGAACATGTAAAATTCTACCCATGGAGTTGCACTGCTGCAAATAATTAAGATTGATTTTATTCACAAACTCTGTATATTGTGACTACTCTTCGCTCACTGCAATTCGCCCAGTTTGTATGATGTAATCATCCTCCGCTCCAGGCATTTTCAAAGTGGGGGTCGCGACAAGTGTCGGGAGGGTCAGGGAACCATCCATCGCGACATTCCCGATTGCATGAATTGAGGTGCAACAGCTGCAGCAGCCATCTTTTAAAAATGCCGGCTGTGAGCGGCTTTAAAAATGCAGGCGTGCTTGCGCATGCATGCCTGCTCATCAGTGGACAGGCCTGGAGACCAGAGAGAAACACCACCTTATCCTGATGTCAACGCGCTGACCCAGGAGAAGATTTTAAAAAAAAATAATTTCAGCCTTCCTGCATCTATCTTGAATATGCTCAATGGCTGAGCCTGCAGAACTCTCTTTGATAGTGAATTTTAGAGATTAAAAAGATTCACAATACTTTGAGTTAGGTAATTCCTCCTCATCTAATCATCGCATTGTAATTTGCAGACTTTTAGGGCGGGTTTCTGCAATAATGGGGCTATGTCCCCATGCCGGCGTGAAAACCGGCGCCAACCACTCCGACGTCAACGGCTCCCGAAAGTGAGGAATTCTCCACTTTCTCGGGGGCTAGGTTGATGCCGGAGTGGTTCCCGCAACTCCAGCCGCCGCTGAAGGGCCGGCGCGAGTTCGCGCATGTGCGGAACGCCCGGTGTATATCTGCACATACGCGGGGGTTCCCTTCTCCGCTCCGGTCCCCGGGCAATATGGTGGAGCCCTACAGGGGCCCGGCACGGAGGAAAGAAGGCCCCCACGGAACTCGCCTACCCGCAGATCGGTAGGCCATGATCGCGGGCCAGGCCATCGTGGGGGCCCTCCCGGGGATCGGATACCTCCCACCCCCCCGGACTCCCCCGCACACTTACCTGCCAAATCCTGCCGTGTGTGAGGTGAGTAATCCACGCCGGCGGGACTGGGCAAAACTTGACGGCCACTCGGCCCAGAGAATCGCCTGAGGGGCCGCTGTTAACGGCACCCGAATGGTGTGGCGGGAATCCCACCAGCCCCCAAAAAACGGCACCGGAGAATAGGGCAGCTGGCGTTGGGGTGGGATTCGCGCCTCCCCCAGGGATTCTCCGACCCGGCGCAGTGTCGGAGAATCCCAGCCTATATCCCCAGGCTGTAAACCACCCATCTGAGGAAAACTTACATTCTGCATCTGCTCTGTAGAGTTCTGAGAGAATAATGTTTGTTTCAATGAGGTCACTTCTCATCATCGCTACTCTAAACTATAGAATATAAGTCCAGGCTCACCTCTCTCATGAAGGTAAGAGAAAATGGTGGGGCGCGAAGGGCAGCCGCCGTTAGTCACGAAGGATGGCCGGTTGGTAAAAATGGGTCCCAGGCTAAAAAGTTTGAAAAACACTGCTCCACTCTGTAAAATTAAATCATCCCGCCTGCAGTTCATTGGCTAACAGTCATGTCAATTTCACTCCATTAAAAGAAAACTCTAGAAACCCACTCAGGAAATTCTGGAAACTTCAGAATCTGACACGAAAGAAAGGTCTGCCTTTTGATTACAGCCTTGCACCTCTCATAAATCACCTGAACAGGGCAGCACGGTGGTGCAGTGGGTTAGCCCTGGAGCCTCACTGGCGCCGAGGTCTCAGGTTTAATCCCGGCTCTGGGTCACTGTCCGTGTGGAGTTTGCCCATTCCCCCCAGTGTTTGCGTGGGTTTCGCCCCCACAACCCAAAGATGTGCAGGCTAGGTGGATTGGCCACGCTAAATTGCCCCTTAATTGGAAAAAATGAATTGGGTACACAAAATTTTTATTTTTTTTAAAGAAAATAAATCACCTGAACGATTTCCTGAGCAGAAAGCAGGAGGCTACCTGCTAAACCCTTCAAAACATCTCAAAGCTGTCTGAACAATGAGAGGTTCCTGACTGTGAACTAGCAGGGAAGCTGTTTGTTTCGACTTAAATGGTCAGTGGAGCTAAAATTCCCTTCTCTGCTGTTTTAACTTTTGGAGTTGGAAGACCCCAATCAAACCATCACTCCCACTAATTGCAGCTTTGAAGCTGAAGTGCCTAATAACAGAGATGGTCTGAATAGAACATGGACTGCAATAGCTGTGAACCTCGAGCATTTGATGTGCCTCAGAAAAAACAGCAGGGGAAGTGCTTTGTACTTGATTGATGTTCCTTACATAATGATCAAACTGTTCTGTTCGGGACCATAGGCCATTGCACAATGTTAAAGCAAAATAGGAACAGCTACTTGTGAATCTGTGTGTGTAATTATAAAAGGTTAATAGCGATATGATATGCAGTTTGGTGTTATGGATCACAGGTGCTGAAGAGTATGTTCAAACACTTGTTGAAGTAATTAGAGAGAAATTTGAAGCGGACGACTGCACTCTGTATTTGTTCCAATTTTGGGGTGTATTGAGGCCTCTGGAATTGGCTTCAGGAAGGACGTTACTGTTTGTTCAATGGTCCACCCATTGAATCACAAGGATGCAGAGGAGGCATTGCTGATGGAATTTCTCTTTTGTTCTTATGTGTTGCTAATACGCAGACCAGGTCTCACAGCAATACAGGCACGTGGTGATGACAACTGCTCTGTCGACTTGGGGCACGATGTAATGGCCATGTCGTACAGGGCGCGAATCTGAAAGAGCCGGTTAGATCACAGGAGAGGCCGAAATCAGGAACTGTGCCGGACATCGACTGGTTTCCGATCTAACTGGCCCACTTCCATTTGCGGGATCTGGGTTCCACTGCGGCATTGTGTGAAGTCAATAATCACCAATTAAGGCCAACCTCCATCTCGTTGATGGACCCTCTATCTAACGGCCTCCCGTGTCCAACCATCTCCCCAGCGAGTGGTCACGTGGGCGCCCTTTGGCACACCTATTTAAAAACGTGATCCTCGCGCAGTGGCTGATTTGGGGATCGGAGGAGGTGAGTGGCCATCTTCAAAATGGGCAATCAGCCCGGGTGCACTGATTGCCGGGGGTAGGGGTCTGGTCGGAGGGACAGTTGAAGGCTATTGCTAATAGAGAATTGCCAATGTTGGTTATGCAAGCACTTCAGAGCTCCCAAGTGGCTGTGTAGGATGTGTGAGCTTCTGTCTGAGGATTACAAACTTTACAGGCTGCCGTTTTCAACAGCCTGGAAAACAGATAGGAAGGAAGAAGGTATTTGCTGCTGCCTGATTTTTGAAGCTGAGTGCTTACTACAGGAAGCTGCGAGAGAGAGAGGAAGAGGAAGTTCCGCAGGTAAGGGCCTGGACGATGCACCGACCTGGGACTGGTATTTAAAACTGCCTCCCTGCCTCCCTGCCTGGAAAGAGGGAGGAGAGGATGGGCTGGGATTTTCGCTGCTTGTTCACCTGCAGGGCCCTCGGGTCTGAGGTCTCCCAGCCATCTACAGAGGGAAAACAAGCTTCCCAGCTCCAGGGATTCCGGTTGGATTCCCGACTTGGGGCACTGTCTGTATGGAGTTCTCCTCGGGTGGATGTAGCTGTTACAAGGTGGCATAACTATAAGATTCAAGGTGGGAGATATAGGAGGGATGTCCGAGGTAGGTTCTTTACTCAGAGAGTGGTTAGGGTGTGGAATGGACTGCCTGCTGTGATAGTGGAGTCGGACACTTTAGAAACTTTCAAGCAGTTATTGGCTAGGCACAGGGAGCACACCAGAATGACAGGGAGTGGGATAGCTTGATCTTGGTTTCGGACAATGCTCGGCACAACATCGAGGGCCGAAGGGCCTGTTCTGTGCTGTACTGCTCTATGTTCTATGTTCTCCCTTGACTGCGTGGGTTTCCACCCGGAGCTCAGGTTTCATCCCACAAATCCCAAAAGAAGTGCTGTTAGGTGAATTGGACATTCTGAATACTCCCTCAGTGTACCCGAAGAGGCGCCGGAGTGTGGCGACTTGGGGATTTTCACAGTAACGACATTGCTTGTGACACTAATAAAGATTATTGTTATTACCCGGAAGGGGAGGAAGAGGAGAGAAAGGTTGGTGCATTTGGACTTTTCCTTTTTCATCTGCCAATTGTGCTGAGACGTGTGGGAATGTGACACACCCGATTGAGTGACTCCTTTACTGGGCCCCTGCTGGGCTGGAGACCTTGTCCTCTCACCCATGAAAGGAGTGGTTGTTGTGTTAAAACAGAGAGGGAGTGTGACACAATAACATCTGTGGACTGTTTTGATGGTCCCCTGTCGGGCTGGAGACTCTGGGCGGGATTCTTCGGAAACCGGCGGGGCGGGCAACTCCCATGCGAAAGAGTGGTGTGAACCACTCCAGTGTCGGGCTGCCCCGAAGGTGCGGAATCCTATGCACCTTCAGGGGCTAGGCTGGCACCAGAGTGGTATGCGCCGCACTGGGCCAGCGCGGAAAGAGCTTGGCGCCACGCCAACCGGCACCGAAGGGCCTCCGCCAGCCCCCGTGAGTTGGCACATGTGTGGGAGCACCAGCGTGTGCTGGCGTCATCCCAGCATATACGCAGGGGGGGTTCATCTCCGCGCCGGCCATCGCAGACCATTACACTGTCCGGCATGGAGGAACCCGCCCGTGGATCGGTGGGCTCCGATCATGGACCAGGCCACCATGGGGGCCAGATCCCCCCCCCCCCCCCGCCCCCCCCCCCCCCCCCCCCCCAAGGCTGCCCGCCGGTAAGTACCTGTTGTAATTTACGCTGGCGGGAGCGGCCGAAAATGGACGGCCACACGGCCCATTGCGGGCCGGAGAATCGCCGGGGGGGCTGCTGCCAGCGGCCGGCGACCGGCGCACCGCGATTTCCGTCCCCGCCAAATCCCCGGCGCCGGAGAATTCAGCAGCTGGCGGGGGCGGGATTCACGACGCCCCCCAGCAATTCTCCGACGTGGCGGGGGGTCGGAGAATCCCGCCCCAAGTCCCTCATCCACCTCTGCTGAACAGAAGAACTTTTGGGATGCCAGCCCGCGAGCCTTTTCTTTGTTGTACTTGGGGTGCCGGCCCATCCTCTTGTGCCCCACCCTTCTGTGCCTTCCACCACTCTCCTCACTCAGTTGCTCTCTCCCTCCCCCTTTTTCCCTACACCCTCTGCATGCTTACCACGAGGGGGGGGGGAGCTCCACTGATCCCTCGCTCTAGTCCACCAATCACCCAAATCCGTGCAGGTAGTACTGACCACGATGGCGGCAACACTGCCTACGCTGGTGGCAGGGCTCTCTATAGCATCTATGTGGGGGTGGTGGCCTCCAAAACCCCCAATGGTTGAGGCCTACATCAGTGCAATAGCCAAAATACTCAGGCCTTCAGCCATTATAGCAGCCTTGAAGATACACGGCAAAGCCGTTCTCTTCCTGAGAGCCGAGCAGCGGTCCATATCGCCCAGGAAAAGGGATCAAGGTGGGCGACACCTACCTGGCGGTGGACCCACTAGAGGCCACCGCCGACAGAGTTATCCTCTCCAATGTCCAGCACCTCATACCCAACGATCTCGTCCTCCTCCACCTCCATCTACTGGGGAAGGTACAATCCCAGGGTGGTGCAGCTCCCTCTCGGCCTCAGTGACGCCCCCCTCAAATATATCTTCTTCTTCCAGTGCCAGGTCTTTGTTCACCTGGGAGGTGGTCCTAGTGGAGGGCTTTGAGAGGCACCCCTTCGGAGGTGAAACCTACCACGTCTTCTGGTCCGCGGATGGCATGCGATGCCACGTCTGCAAGAAGGTGGGGCATGTTAGGAAAAATTGTCCCACTCCTAAGGCTGCCGCAACCACCAAGGCAGCCGCAGCTGGTGGCATCACTGCCTTTCCTTCCACCGGGACTGCAACTGACCCCCTTCAGGTGAGGGGTTGGGGGGGGGGGGGGGGGGGGGGGGGGGGGTGGGTGGGGGGGGGGGGGTGGCGGGGGGGGGGGATGTCAGCACCTACCAACACCACGGCTGCCGGCGTGGAGGTGAGGGAGCGCACGCAGGCCGGAAAGCACAGAGGATGACACACAATGGGCGGTCAGGTTCAGATACCCCTGCCCAGTGAGCTTGAAGGACCCAGTGCACCTGAATACCGGCTTGGGTGCTGCCGTTACGCCTCGCCCCACCGCAATCCAATAAAACCCCCAGTCCGTCGATGTTCCGTCATCGGATGTCGGGCCTGGCGCCATTTCTGCCTGGGCCCCTGAGGGTGACGGTGGTGAGGTGCAAGGCCTCGAATCAGAGGGTGCTTTGCCCCAGCCACAAATTCGGAGTGTCGAGGGACGAGGAGACAGCCTATGGGAGCTTCCAGAGCCAGAGGTCTCCTCATTGCGTGACCCTCTCCCCCTGTAAACGCCATCACTCGATGGAAGGGCGGGTGTGAGGAACTGTTTTTTTGCCCACCCCGGGTGAGATGTGGGTGATGCCCCGATTCATTTCCCATGCCCAGCACCCAAAGGTAAAGAGGCAAGGGAACAGCAAGGAAAATCCCAATGCTGTCACCGCCCTCTGAGCAGGGTGCTTAAGGCCAGGCCAGACAGGACCCCAGGGGGCTCATTCCTCCCAGTGTAATTTAGCACCCTGGACCCGTTCAATTTTTCAATGTTGGAGTGGCAACGGCAGCTCCTTGTTTCGTGGGTTCTGGCAGGTAGTGTTTGGGGAGGCCCCCTTCACCCTCTGGCCTAACCGCTGTCTTCAGGTGCCACAGCTACCATCCTAGAGCTGTTTCCAGAGCTGTTTTTGTGACCTTCCGGTGACCGAGTGTTGAGGACTGAGCAGGAATCTACGTCACTGTCTCCCTCTGGTCCGGAGACCCGATGAGAGGAACTTGAGAGGAACCTGCCTGACGATGATCCTGGTGGTGGGATCACAGCAGGCCCAGGGCTAGTTGGTGGGCCTGTGCCGTCTATGCGGAGGACTCTGGCCAGAAAGGTGACTGAGCGGAGGAAATCAACTGCTCAGTGGCGGGCAGAGAGGGTGCATTTGAGGCTCTCTGCTGTGGGATGCAGGGCTCACCATTGCCCGACACTGTGTCATCCTTCATCCCCTCTGGGGGACTCTGGGAATGTGCCACATTATAATTTGAGGTTTTTTTTGTGCTTCCATAGAAGGTTTAGGTAGTCCCTATTAGGGCCCCCCACCCTCTTTTTGCTTGGCTCCTCATTTTCTTTCTTTACAGTTGCTTGGTGACCTTCTTATACATTTGATGATAGCTGTGAGTGGTGATTGCTGCTCACCCCTGATGGTGGCCATCAGCACCTGTAGGATTTGTGTGTGTTTGCTGTCACTCGATCTTTTGCTGTGATCTGTAGTGAGGGTCGTGTCTGGGTGGACTGACCTGATGTCGGTAATGGGGCGGACTGACCCGGCTGCGGGACGTTGGAGAAGTAGTTTTGCCGAGTGCTGTTGTCCTTATTGTACTGTTGCCTGTCCGATGTCTTCGGCCTGGAGGTCGAGGGTTTGTTTGTTGCCACCTCCAATGGTTCTGTCCTGGAGTGAGGAAAGGGAGGGTGTGCGATGTCTTTCTGTGTAATGACATTGGCACAGAGGACAGGGTATCCTGTCTCTCCTCCAGCGTACCCTGCAGCGTGTGACTATCCGGTGGGTGGTTTCTTTTCCACGGGAGGGGAGGAGAACGAGTCTGATTGGCCTGAATGGACACCTTGATGAGGATATTGCATCCATGTTGTTGCGGCCTGCTATTGCCCTTGTGTTGTTGCTGTTTGTTTACTGTCCAATGCCTATTTGGTTTTTTTTGTGTCACTGCATTGTTGCGGTTTTGTGCTTGTACCGTTTGGTTTTGTTCAATTGTAATGTTTACCGTTTAATAAACAAAATATTCCCAAGTGGCTGTAGGTGATGTTTTCTGTGTGCTTCTGCTTTTGGCTGCAAACTGCCCGCAGGCCTAGTGTCTGTTTGCTGCTGCCTCTTCTGTTTCTGTGACCTGCAATAAGGCAGGGGAGGCTATAAGCAGGTCTACTACTAGTCTACAGAAGGGGAAGGGTTGCTGTTCCAACTCTTCTGCTATGCGTTGTGTTGCTGTGGCTTTCAGGTAATGATTGTTCCTGCCTTGAGAATCTGCTGCTGGAAGCTGCCAGAGGGGGAGAGAGAGGAGGAGTGACCCGACTGCTGTTGCTGCCAGTTGGAAGCTGAGAATCTGGTTGCTGCCGAGTCTTTTGCTTCTGTTGCCTGGAGTGAGGAAGGGGGAGAGTGAGATGCAGCTGTTGCCAGTGCCGACGAAGGGGAAGGGTGGTGGCTGATGCACGGGAGCAGCTTTCTGAAGGTATACAGAACTGCTTTGCAGCTTGCTGGTGCTTTTATTGGACTGCTGACTGTTCAACGTTTCATGTCTGGAACCCATGTGGTCGCTTGCTACCACCTTTTTTACTTCTGTGGCCTGTACCAAGGACTGTGTGGAGTTGGTGACCAGGGTCGAGATTCTCCGACCCCCCGCCGGGTCGGAGAATAGCCGGGGGCTGGAGTGAATCCTGCCCCCGCCGGTTGCCGAAGTCTCCGGCACCGGAGGTTCGGCGGGGGCGGGAATTGCACCGCGCCGGTTGGCGGGCCCCCCCGCTCGATTCTCCGGCCCGGATGGGCCGAAGTCCCGCTGCTAAAATGCCTGTCCCGCCGGCGTAAATTAAACCACCTACCTTACCAGCGGGACACGGCGGTGCGGGCGGGCTCCGGGGTCCTGGGGGAGGCGCGGGGCGATCTGGCCCTGGGGGGTGCCCCCACGGTGGCCTGGCCCACGATCGGGGCCCACCGATCCGCGGGCGGGCCTGTGCCGCGGGGCACTCTTTCCCTTCCGCCTCCGCCACGGTCTCCACCATGGCGGAGGCGGAAGAGACTCCCTCCACTGCGCATGCGTGGGAAGCTGTCAGCGGCCGCTGACACTCCCGCGCATGCGTCGCCTGGGGATGTCATTTCCGCGCCAGCTGGCGGGGCACCAAAGGCCTTTTCCGCCAGCTAGCGGGGCGGAAATTCGTCCGGTGCCGACCTAGCCCCTCAAGGTTGGGGCTCGGCCCCCAAAGATGCGGAGCATTCCGCACCTTTGGGGCGGCGCGATGCCTGTCTGATTTGCGCCGTTTTGGGCGCCAGTCGGCGGACATCGCGCCGATACCGGAGAATTTCGCCCCTGATGTCGGTACAACAGGAGTGGAGGGTTGGTTGGCTCAATTTGATTGTGCAACATGCTGAAGGAATGATGGCTTGCTCTTGCAGCTTGCTTGTGCTATTATGGTACTGCTGACTGCTTCATGTTTAGAAGTGTGTTTTCTTGCTATCTCCTCCTTTACTGCTACCACCCAAGCAATTTTCGATGGATGTGAGTCTGCTGCTGGGAGCTGTGGGAGGGGGAGAGGGCGGCGGATTGATTTGGATGCTTCACTTCTTTGTACCATTGCCTGTTTGTTCATAAAATCATAGACTTTACAGTACGGAAGGAGGCTATTCGGCCCATCGAGTCTGCACCGGCCCTTGGGAAGAGCACACTACTTAAGCCCATGCCTCCAACCTATCCCCGCAACACCCCCCAACCTTTTTTGGACACTAAGGGGCAATTTAGCAGGGCCAATTTACTGAACCACACAGTCCCCCAAAGCCGGAATTGAACCCGGGACCCTGGAGCTGCGAGGGAGCAGTGCTAACCACTGTGCCACCATCTGGAGGCCTTGTTTTGTCTGATGCAGCCGCTGACTTTCTGGTTAGTCTGTTGCTGGGAGCTGCAGGAGGGCGAGGGAGTGGCGGAAAGTTTTGAATACAGGTAATTTCTTTGTACTGTTGATTATTTCATACCGAATATGTATTTGATTTCTTTGTGTAACCACACTGTTGTGACGTTTTGTTTGTACTGATATTTTGTAGTAAAAAGGTGCCAGTGTGTATGGCAGAGTGGCGTTTTCCTTGTCGGTTCATGGTTAATGTGACATGTGGACTGTTAAGTTGTTTGTTTTTATCCTTTTGTATCAAGATATTGTTGTTTGTTTGCGGTTTACTGCTTGGGGGCTGTTAACAGTAACCATCGTCCCTTGGCAGCCAATGGCATTACCATCACTGAATCCCCCACAATCAACATCCTGGGGGTTACCATTGATCAGAAACTGAATTGGACTAGCCACATTAATACTGTGGCTACCAGGGCAGGTCAAAGACTAGGAATTCTACAGCGAGTAACTCACCTCCTTACCCCCCCCGAAAGCCTGTCCACCATCTACAAGGCTTAAGTCAGGAGTTTCTCCACTTGCCTGGATGAGTGCAGCTCCAACAACACTCAAGAAGCCTGACACCATCCAGGACAAAGCAGCCCACTTGATTGCTCCTCCTACCACAAACATTCAAACCCTCCACCACCGACGAACATTGGCCGTTGTGTGTACCATCTACAAGATGCACTGCTGTAACTCACCAAGGTTCCTTAGACAACACCTTCCAAACCCAAGACCACTACCACCTGGAAGGACAAGAGCAGCAGATACCTGGGAACCCCACCACCTGGAGGTTACCCTCCAAGTCACTCACCATTCTGACTTGGAAATATATCACCGTTTCTTCAGTGTTGCTGGGGCAAAATCCTGGAACTCCTTCGTTGACAGCACTGTGGGTGTCCCTACACTCAAGGACTGCAGCGGTTCAAGAAGACAACTCACCACCACCTTCTGTTGGGCAACTAGGGATGGGCAATAAATGCTGCCCTAACCAGCGATGCCCACATCCCGTACATGAATAAAAAAATTTAAAAATAAAAAATTCCCAAATGGATTCCCGTAGGTAGACGGGCCACGTCGCAGGCAAGTGTTTTTTTGCCTCACATACCAATCAGACTGTGAGGCCTGGGCACTCTGCCTGAACACTGGAGGCATCAACACCACAGAAGCAGCAGCCAACAATCAAACACCCAAGACTTGGGCCTCAGCATTGAAGACATCCCCGCAACCAAAGGGTAGGTGTGTGGATCAGGGAGGAAACCTATGCCTGGTGCAAGTAATGTTTCTGGCGGGGCCTAGGGTCCAGTGCCTAGGGGCCCCTGCTGTGGCCGGGCAGTGTGTGTGCAGTGCGTGGTCCTCCTGCACAACCGGCTTGTTGCATGGCACCCTGGGAGAAGGCGGGGCATGTAAGGGTTGGGGAGGCTTGGGGGCTCAAGGATCCCCGGGGTAAAGGCCATAACTGATTGTCAGTCTCTCACCCTCTCCAATTCCTTACAGATATCACATGATGGATGATATTGTGGATCCCGCAGCAGCTACCCTTGCGGTGCTAGTGACAGGCCAGACACCGTAAAAGGCGGTGGGAGCAACATCGACTGAAGCTTGAGGTGACAGCCCATGTGTGGATCCTCCTACACCCTGAGGACCCGGCCATCCATCAGGCCAGGGAGGGGCCCAGAGGGGGAGGCTGGTGATGGCGCACTGTGTACATTTGAGGAGATGTCGGACAGCATGAGCTGCAGAGGCTCCACTTCAACAAGGGGACATTGTGGCACCTGTGGGATGTCCTTGCAAACATGTTACCACATGGAGGAGGAGGATACTCGCTCCTGGTGGCTGGCAAGGTCACCGCAGCACTGAACGTTTACGCCTCTGGTTCATTCCAGGGCTCGAGCAGGGACTTGTGTGGCATATCCCAACCAACAGCCCACAAGTGCATCTGTGAAGTCACGGATACCCTGTTTGCCCAGGCATCAGACTATATAAACTTTGACCTGGACAAGGCCCGTCAAGGTGCCTGGGCAGCAGGATTCTCTGCCATCACCGGGATGCCCCAGGTCCATGGAATAATCAATGTCACGGATGTCACCTTGCGTGCACAGAGTGATCCAGGAACGCCCTTCATTAATAGGAAGGGACTCCACTACTTGAACGTTCAACTTGTGGGCGACACCCACTTCAAGATCATGCACTACGTGCACGTTTCCCCGGGAGTGTGCATGACAGCAACATCCTGTGGCATATGGCCATCCTCAGTGTCTGCGAGGGATACCTCAGGATGACCGGCTCATCCTTGTGGGATAAGGGAGTGGGGTTCAAATCCCCAAATCCGGAGTGGCGGAGATAGGCGCCTAAGGATGCCAGTACGGAGGCCAGAGAGCGATGTGGAGGCCCGATACAACGAGGCCCATGTGGCTACCTGGGCTGCCATTGAGCGGTTCCGATGCATCGCACACTTTATAAAGCCGTCCACAACCTGGCCCAGCAGCGGGTCGATGTGCTGGAGCAGGAGGAACATGCGGCCTTCACTGAGGAGGAAGGTGAGGAGGACCGGACCAGGAGGGGCATCAGGACATGCCTGTGGAGGACCTGCAAGAGCAGCCAGAGGACGGGGGACAGGTGGCAAGGGCCTAGCATGCCTGGAGGACCAGGAAAGCCCTCATCCTCACCCGCTTCTCATGGACATGGCTTTGACTCATCTCCCGCCTTCACACCAACTGTCCCGCCCCACCCATACCTCCATCCACTCCCCCAATCCGTCTCTCCCTCACCTCTCCCCTAACCGTTCCACCACCGACCCAACCATTCCCCATTCACACCCTGCCTCCCAGTCACCCTGTTCCATCCTCCCAGTGTCTGTGTAACATCACTCTAGGGTGATGGGCATGTGTCAACGGGTCAATATACAAGGCAGGAGGGTGATGCTAATCTGCTTTGACGTGAGCTCTGGTGCTCCTCAATCTAAGCCGTAGTCTGACTCCTGTCTGTCCACTGACAGCACACTCAAACCCAACACCTGCATGTGTTATGCCTCAGGAGAGGGGGGAAGATCTAGGACCACAGTTCCCGGTGGGCTGTTGCTGAGGGAGGACAACTGGGAGAGGGGGTTGCAGGCCATCCACAGTACAGAATAACGTGGCAGAGTCTTTATATGTCTCGGGTGTAATGTGTTTTTATAGTGTACAATCATGACCCTAGCTGTCCCTAGCTACCAATGGTGCTGCATCCCTTGCCCTAATGTCCTCCCAGTGATCCTCAAACAGCTTATCCCTCAGTGCTCTGCTGCTATGTCTAGGTGTGTCCTCAGGATGCATATCAGAGGTTGGTGTAGCCTTCTGCTTGCCATTCCCTGTGGTCTTTCATGCCCCTGGCAGGCTTCCTCCGGCGGCCCTGGGGATGGAGGGGTGGCTGAAGTGAGCTCCAGAGGCCCTTGCATCATCTGGCTCTGCGAGCCCTAGCAGCTCCCTATCGCCTGCACTATGGTGTCGACGCCCTCAGCGATGCCCCTCTGTAACCGAGCCATGCTCTGCAGGCCACCTGCATCTGAGACACATTCCTCAGCGACTGGGAAATACTCTGGAGTACCTTGGCAATGCCCACTTGAGATTGGACATGCTACGCAGCGCCTCGGCAAGTTCCACCTGAGACTTGGATATGCTCCGCAGTGCCTCGGCAGGGTCCACCTGCATCAGGGACATGTTCTGATGTGACCAGGACAAGATGCTCAGCCATGGCTGTCACTGACTGAGGAATGCCTTGTACAACACCACTCATGGTGTTGACATCATGCTCCAGGTTTTCTACTGCGGTCACCACACTAGCAGTGTTGGCCTTGGTCATGCATTTCCAGCATCATCTACTGTGCCCGTAGCCTTTGGGACTCTTCCAATCAGCTGCAGACCCGCTTGAGTGCCACTGACATCACCTCTGAAACTCACGGACTCACCCGGGATGCATCCGGGATAGCCAGATCCAGAGGCTCAGCATCTGACTGGGATCCTGCTATGTTCCAGAATCCAGCAGATCTGCGACTGCTGTCTCTCTTGACTGTTCCTGCCTCCACCTGATGTGCAGCAGCAACTGTGTGGTGCTCACCAGATTGCGTCCCAGGGGCCTGTCCACTAATATCGCCCACCAAGATGTATGTCTGTGCTGGTGGAGCATGGGGATCAGCTGTGACACCTTAATGGTGGCATCCACAGGGCTCTCCTCTGAGGTGTTCCCTTGGAAGGCAGGGCGGGGTCATCCCCGATGGGCCGGCACCATCAGATGGAGATCCTGTGGGAGAATGGACATGTGGTTAGTGAGAGGGAAGGATCATTATGTCTGGCATGAACAACTCACGTATATCAGGTCATCTAGATGGGAGTCAGTGGATACTCAGCTTTGTAGCGCAGGTCAAACTCGACGTCAATGACCTCTCTGTCTGTCGCCACCCCCTCAACCTCCAGGGCCTGTTCCTCCTAGAGGGTGAGGATTCTGATGCCTCGGCGAATGTCTGAGCCCTTTCCCATCTGTTATGGGCCAATTTCTCCTACGGGAACGGAGAGAGGGTATTGTGAACCCTACGCTTCATGCATAGTGGGTGGGGTGGTTTATGACGGTGGATGCTGCTGGGAATGGGTGGAGAGTGCTGGTGGATGCCAAGTCAGCTGGCATTAGATACCAGTGGCGATCTCTCCAGGTCAGCTGTTGGGAAGTAGATGGCAATTCTCGTGTGCTACCACACTTAGAAAGATTTCTGTTGGATCGTGCCCTCGGATTTTTGACTTGAGGAGCTCTTTGTTGTTCAACTACAATAGTTTATCAAAGGTTGATCGAGTGCAGCTGATCCAATGTTGGACCCTCTTGTCAATGGTGACCTTTTCTGAGAGATGGCTGCCAGGATATGAGATGAGCTCAACATATTCCAGAGTTTGTCCTTCAGCATATATACGAGGTAGGACATTTGCCTGACCAGGGGCGCGATTCTCCGACCCCCCATCGGGTCGGAGAATCGCCGGGGGCTGGTGTGAATCCCGCCCCCGCCGTGTCCTGAATTCTCCGCCACCAGAGATTCGGCGGGGGCGGGAATCGCACCGCGCCAGCCGGTGGGCCCACCCCCGGCGGTTCTCCGGCCCTCTCCCGCCGGCGTGGATTAAAACACATTTTGAACGGCGGGACAAGGCGGCGCGGGCGGGCTCCGGCGTCCTGGGGAGGGGGGTGCGGGGCGATCTGGCCCCGGGGGGTGCCCCCACGGTTGCTTGGTCCGCGATCGGGGCCCACCGATCCGTGGGTGGGCCTGTGCCGTGATGGCACTCTTTTTCTTCCGCCTTCGCCATGGTCTTTACTATGGCGGAGGCGGAAGAGACCCCCTCCACTGCGCATGCGCGGGGATGACGTCAGCAGCCGCTGACGCTCCCGCACATGCGTCGCCCAGCGAAGACCTTTCGGCGCCGGCTGGCGTGGCGCCAAAGGACTTTCCCGGCTGTCGGCGGAGCGGAAACCACTCCGGCACGGGCCTAGCCCCTCAAGGTGAGGGCTTGGCCCCTAAAGGTGCGGAGACTTCCGCACCTTTGGGACGGCCCGATGCCGGAGTGGTTCCCGCCACTCCATTACGCTGGAACCCCCCGCCCCGCCGGGTAGGGGACAATCCCGCCCCAGGTGTCAGTTGATGCTTGAAGTTTTTTTGGCAACATTCAAGGACAGGCGAAGTTTCTTGGATGCAAAATTTAAAAGATCAAGAGTTGTTTGCAAACCTAGTGCAGTGTGGGCAACAAACACTGCAGTCATCCACAAATAGTAGATTATGAATATTGATGGTGATGTTACAATCCAGTTGATGTTGCAATAGTTCTTATCAATTCAATTTGAGCCATGTCAATCACTTCCTCTTTCTGAAGTTTCATCGTTCATTCTAACCCTTCCACCTTTTTTGACACAAGTTCTGAACTATCTCAGTCCAGTTCTCAGTTGAGTTTGAATGGTCTTTAGCAAACTGTTCACTTGCTTTTCTCCCAACTAATACATCTTTTGCAGTATCATCGTCAAGCATTTTAAATCAGAGTCACTGGTCACTGACTCAGTAAGATCACTTTGCAACTTCAGTACTTCTGGTTGACGATTCATAATTTCCAATTTTCCAAGTACTTCACTTGTTTCCTTATTGTCCATTACTGGCTTTGAATACATCAGAAATATTACTTGGATCAGTTCTTTGCTCCACTGCATCAGTATTCCACAAGGAGCTTTTATGCAAAGGAACAACTTTTGAATCGGGGCTCTCCATACCATCCACGTTCTTCTTCATGTCCTCCATTTTGCATTGACATTCACAAATATCATTACTCTTCTAGCAATGAAGTTCTAACAGTTTGTTAATTTGCTTTATAATTCTGCATTCAACCACTTATTCTGATTGACCAGAACCTTCTTTTTTTGTTCAAGGCATCTTCCACAATATTTCATTAATACTTCCGATGCTTAAAGTTCACCACATTTTAACGGAAGATCAACCTTTGCTAAGTTTACTTTCTCAAGTTTATCCTTTAGACAGTTCAAGTCCTCAGTCAAATGTTTCACTTTTCCTGATTGATTCTCAGTTGTTCTCATCAGTTCTCTTTTTTATTTGCAAAGTCCTCTTTCATACATGAAAGTTGATTTCCTGCGTTAATCAGGTTTTCCTTCAATTGCTTGTTATCTGCAATAAGTGTCTACTTTTTCTCAACATTAGTTCTCAAAAGTTTGTTGAGATCACTATGATCAACTGCCTGTTGTCATCACATTACTGTTGCCATAAGCAAAATCATTGATGAAATTGAAATCTATTCCTCCAATAGGTAATTTAGGAATCATTTTCACTGAAACAATTCCATTTGAAAACTTACTTATTAACTTATTGTGGTGAACCACCGTATGAGGGGATGTAAGGTAGGACCTGCACTACAGGTTCGCCGGTAGCTCCTGCCGGCTGGCTCCGCCCACTGAGAACTGTATAAATATGCATAACCTCCAGTGCCCTGCCATTTTGCCAGCTGCAGCAGGAGGCCATGCATCTGACTGTAATAAAGCCACAGTTGTACCCAACTTTAGTCTTTGTGCAATTGATCGTGCATCAATTTATTAGTCAGGTTTTCCACAGAATGCATATCAGAATTAAACACTATCGCCTGCAGCTGGATCCGCACTCGCCCGACGCCAGAAAAGACTTTACTCACTGGCTAGCATGTGTTAGAACATAGAACATAGAACGATACCGCGCAGTACAGGCCCTTCGGCCCACGATGTTGCACCGAAACAAAAGCCATCTAACCTACACTATGCCATTATCATCCATATGTTTATCCAATAAACTTTTAAATGCCCTCAATGTTGGCGAGTTCACTACTGTAGCAGGTAGGGCATTCCACGGCCTCACTACTCTTTGCGTAAAGAACCTACTTCTGACCTCTGTCCTATATCTATTACCCCTCAGTTTAAAGCTATGTCCCCTCGTGCCAGCCATTTCCATCCGCGGGAAAAGGCTCTCACTGTCCACCCTATCCAACCCCCTGATCATTTTGTATGCCTCTATTAAGTCTCCTCTTAACCTCCTTCTCTCCAACGAAAACAACCTCAAGTCCATCAGCCTTTCCTCATAAGATTTTCCCTCCATACCAGGCAACATCCTGGTAAATCTCCTCTGCACCCGCTCCAAAGCCTCCACGTCCTTCCTATAATGCAGTGACCAGAACTGCACGCAATACTCCAAATGCGGCCGTACCAGAGTCCTGTACAGCTGCAACATGACCTCCTGACTCCGGAACTCAATCCCTCTACCAATAAAGGCCAACACTCCATAGGCCTTCTTCACAACCCTATCAACCTGGGTGGCAACTTTCAGGGATCTATGTACATGGACACCTAGATCCCTCTGCTCATCCACACTTCCAAGAACTTTACCATTAGCCAAATATTCCGCATTCCTGTTTTTCCTTCCAAAGTGAATCACCTCACACTTCTCTACATTAAACTCCATTTGCCACCTCTCAGCCCAGCTCTGCAGCTTATCTATATCCCTCTGTAACCTGCTACATTCTTCCACACTATCGACAACACCACCGACTTTAGTATCGTCTGCAAATTTACTCACCCACCCTTCTGCGCCTTCCTCTAGTTCATTGATAAAAATGATAAACAGCAACGGCCCCAGAACAGATCCTTGTGGTACTCCACTTGTAACTGAACTCCATTCTGAACATTTCCCATCAACTACCACCCTCTGTCTTCTTTCAGCTAGCCAATTTCTGATCCACATCTCTAAATCACCCTCAATCCCCAGCCTCCGTATTTTCTGCAATAGCCTACCGTGGGGAACCTTATCAAACGCTTTGCTGAAATCCATATACACCACATCAACTGCTCTACCCTCGTCTCCTTGTTCAGTCATCTTCTCAAAGAACTCGATAAGGTTTGTGAGGCATGACCTACCCTTCACAAAGCCATGCTGACTATCCCTGATCATATTATTCCTATCTAGATGATTATAAATCTTGTCTCTTATAATCCCCTCCAAGACTTTACCCACTACAGACGTGAGGCTCACTGGTCTATAATTGCCGGGGTTGTCTCTGCTCCCCATTTTTGAACAAAGGGACCACATTTGCTATCCTCCAGTCCTCTGGCACTATTCCTGTAGCCAATGATGACATAAAAATCAAAGCCAAAGGTCGAGCAATCTCTTCCCTGGCCTCCCAGAGAATCCTAGGATAAATCCCATCAGGACCCGGGGACTTATCTATTTTCAGCCTGTCCAGAATTGCCAACACCTCTTCCCTACGTACTTCAATGCCATCTATTCTATTAGCCTGGGTCTCAGCATTCTCCTCCACAACATTATCTTTTTCCTGAGTGAATACTGACGAAAAATATTCATTTAGTATCTCGCCTATCTCTTCAGACTCCACACACAACTTCCCATCCCTGTCCTTGACTGGTCCTACTCTTTCCCTAGTCATTCGCTTATTCCTGACATACCTAGAGAAAGCTTTTGGGTTTTCCTTGATCCTACCTGCCAAATACTTCTCATGTCCCCTCCTTGCTCGTCTTAGCTCTCTCTTTAGATCCTTCCTCGCTACCTTGTAACTATCCATCGCCCCAACTGAAACTTCACACCTCATCTTCACATAGGCCTCCTTCTTCCTCTTAACAAGAGATTCCACTTCCTTGGTAAACCACGGTTCCCTCGCTCGACGCCTTCCTCCCTGCCTTGAGGCCTACATCAATGCTGCGGACCCCACGCCAATGGAGGCTCAGAAGATAAACGTCCTGTACTCCAGACTGAGCTCCAGCATGTTCCTGTTGATCCAAGACGCCACGAATTACACAAAAGCAATGGAACTCCTTCAGGAACACTACGCGCAGAAGGCGAACACGCTCTTCGCCAGGCATGTACTCGCCACCCGCTCGCAACTATCTGGTGATTCCATCGAAGACTTCTGGCGGGCCCTAATTCCACTCATCCGGGACTGTGACTGTCAGGCAGTTACGGCCGGTGAACACGCGAACCTCCTCATGCACGATGCTTTCGTGACGGGGATTGTGTCGGACCGCATCCAAGAACGATTACTGGAAGGGGCCACTCTCGAACTGGCGGAGATGAAAACCTTGGCACTCTCCATGACGGTCGCATCCCGTAATGTGCAATCGTACCCCTCCCGCCGTGCTGCCCACCCTTCTACCCCTTCCTACCCCTCCTGGACCCCGCCGCCGACCTCCTCAGCCAGGGCCCTGCCTTCGCAATACGCCTGCACCACACGCCGATCCGCGCACCCCGGGGGACCCCGCTGCTACTTCTGCGGTCAGCAGCGGCACCCCCGCCAAAACTGCCCGGCCCGCATTGCCGTTTGTAAAGCCTGCAGTAAAAAGGGCCACTTTGCGGCTGTGTGCCAGGCCCGGGCAGTCGCTGTGATCGCCCCTCCCCCATGCCAGACGCACAATGGGAGCCGCCATCTTCTCCTCCCGGGGCCATGTGCGACCAATGGGCGCCGCCATCTTATCCCCCTTCGGCCACATGCGCCCCATTGGTGCCGCCATCTTGTCCTGACCCCGCAATGTGTGCCCAATGGGATCCGCCATCTTGTCCCCCACAGGGTCTCCGGACATCCCAACATCGGAACCGCACACGTCGCCACCCGAAGCATCCGACAGCTACCCGCCCCTCGCTTCGATGACGCTGGACCAATCTCGCCCTCACAACCTGGCCACCGCGTCAATGACGGTGAAAATCAATGGCCACGCAACCTCGCGCCTGCTGGACTCCGGGAGCACCGAAAGCTTTGTTTGACCCATCGAGTCTTCACCAGCCCTTGGAAAGAGCACCCTATTTAACCCCATACCTCCATCCTAACCCCGCAACCCAGTAACCCCAGAGTTTGCATAAATTTTAACATTTCCCTAATAGATTCGCATCTAGAATTTCTTCCTTCCTTAACCTGCTCTGGTGCCCACTGCCAGCATTTTAAGCAACCTCAAATCTGCATCCTGCCTATCCTCGATGACCTATCATCCCCTTGTTTACTAAGAACCGTTCCACCTCTGCCTTAAACTTTTGCAAGGACTTTGTTTCCACCACCTTTTCAGGAAGAGAGTTCCAAAGACTCATGATCCTTTGCAATAGAGTTTCGCCTCATTTCTCTTTTAAATGTGCAATCCCTTACTTTTAAAGAGTGACTTCTAGTTCTACGTTCTCCCACAGGAGGGATTCTCGCAAACCCCCTCCACATCCACACTGTCATGACCACTCAGGAACTTATATCAAGTCTCCTCTTATTCTTCTAAACTCCAGCGGATACAAACCTCATCTATCCAACCGACCACTTATGACATGGTGTACAATTCCAGTCCAGGACCCAATATATATGTGTAGATGGGGAAAGTCATGTCTGCACAAGGAATGTTGTAGAGCACATTGTCATTTTAAAGCAATGCTTTGCTGCTTTCCCCATTCTGGAGGAATCTGGTGATACACTGCTGAGTGGGTATCAAGATTTCTGGTGATGTGTTGTATGACCTCTCCATTGTGAGGGAAGAATCTTTGTCACACTTATTAGATGAGAAGTTGAGGAGCATCTCTGCAGAATTAAATAATTCACTAACAATGCCTTAATGAAAATTCTCCATTTACCAACAGTAGCACTCCTTCCCTTTCCACTGACCATCATATTGTCCTCTTTGTCACAATACAAAAATAAAAATCAACGCAAAATTCATATTCCAGTCCAAATTCATATATTCCTAAGTATGGTATAGCTCATACAAGAATACATTTGTCGTCTTTTTCCTTTGTTGACGTATCTTTGTCTTTCCAAGTGCTTCTATGAGATGCTTTGCAATGGTTCATGGGAGTCGTTCACTTGAGGAGACTTCAGGTGGGCTTCGTGGACAGTCTCCAGCAGCTCTGAGCCGAGACTACCCAATCTCTAACTGCACCATCTTAGCAAGGGCAGCATCAGTCTGGGCTGTTGCCTAACAAAGCAGCAAATAGACTGATGGAGTGGCAGGGGTTAGTGGCATGCCAAGTTCGTGGAGAATTCAGAGTTAGAGAAGGATAAGAAAAGATTTGAAAATGAGGATGAGTAATCGGGAGCCAATGTATGCCTACAGGACTTGGTGCAGTTCAGGATATGGACAGCTTTGAATTTTGAATGAGCTGATATTTAGGGAGGGTGGAAGATTGGTCGGGAGAGCATTTGATTAGGCAAGTGCTGGCATAACAAAAACGTTGATGGGGGTTTTGATTGCCTCTGGGGCTATTGCAGCAAGGGTGATGTTACAGCAGTGTACAGAAGTGTTGATAATGACATGAGCTCAGAAGCTCAACTCCAGATCTATCTGTTTCAATGCCTGAAACTGAATCATGGCTCTGAATTTCCTCAGTCGTTCAGTTGCTGCCAATCCTTCTGCCATTGCACTGCCATAATGTTACCGTGGAAATCATGTTTACACCGACAAAATGGGTTTCTGATGCACTTGAAATGAAGTTGGGCAACAACAAAAAAGACTGATGATGCTCAATATCTTTGTGTTTGATTTCTTTGCCTGTTACAGTGGAGTCTTCGAGACTTAATTATGTGCACGGTTGTGTTTGATTTCTTCAAGACACGTGGCCTGTTGTGCTGACTGATTGCCTTTACTTGTGTTCTCAGTAAACTGCTTTGTTTTATCCATTTGTGAGCGGCACCTCATACAAACATCGGAATGATAGAACTTCTGACCTGCCAAAAGTGTTTCTTCCTTCTTCAGATTTCAAGCTTTTCAAATCAAACATTTTGGTCACCCAATTCTGCCGGGCGTGAATCATTTTGCAGTTCATCCAGGCCACACTGGATGGCAACTTCTGGGTCACGCCCAAAAATGGCAATAATATCATGAAGTCTAATTTGCAATCTTTTCAATCTCATTAACGAGATTGAAGTCGAAAACAGCAGCATCCCCACTGAGAAATCATGTGGCCGTCGTTCAGTACTCCTTGACAAAGCAACAAAGCTGCTGCAATGGCTACTGAGGTGAGTAGTCCTTGCAAAATTTCTGGCATGCAGCTCAAGGGAACTGCTGCCCCAGTACTCTGGGGATGTAGGAGCCCCTCAGGGGGGCTGGGCTTGGTCGGGGGACTGAAGCATTCCAAGTCGGGACCGTCCCTGGTCTGCAGGGGCGGGGGGGGGTGTGTTGAAGGGCTTTGCATGTAAGGCCTTGAAGCCATCTTTAAATATCACAGAGACACTAAAGGGGCAATCACAGCTGCAGCCTGTCTGTCCTACTATATTCTTCCAGGCCAGAGACACGCTGAAGCTTAACTCATAAAAGTCAGTTTCATTCCCTTTGACTGTGAGCAGTCCCTAGCTTCACAGCAGTTGAATCTTATTTCAAATGAGAAATTAGCCTTGTTGGTTGAGAGAGCACTTCACGTTCTTGAACTATCAAGTGCCTCCCTGAAGGCACAGGTGCCATGTCTCAGAAGATGATTGGGTGCACTGCATGGCCAGCAAGCCTTGATGCCTGCACAGTGTTCCTGGACACGATGAGCGTCAGTACCATAGGGGCAGCTGTCAACAATTAAATACTGAAGAGCAGGGCTTCACCACTGAGGATCCTCTCACGGCCAAAGGCTAAGTGTCTGAATGAGCAGAGGTCAGCTGAGCACGACCTCTCCAATGTTGCTGGCAAAGATCAGGGGTCTCGGAGCTCCTAATCAGGCTGGGTGTGAGTGTACAGACCGTGGATAGCCAGCACAACTGGCTCACTGGATGGCATTCTGAAAGGCGGCGGTATAGCCATGGTAAGGGCCTCACCAGTGCCCACTCAGTTCCCTCACTCTTCTTGATCTTACATGGTCTACTGTTATTCTAGATGTGTCCCCAGTATTCACATCACAGCTAAAGGCAATAGAACATAGAACATAGAACAATACAGCGCAGTACAGGCCCTTCGGCCCACGATGTTGCACCGAAACAAAAACCATCGAACCTACACTATGCCATTATCATCCATATGTTTATCTAATAAACTTTTAAATGCCCTCAATGTTGGCGAGTTCACTACTGTAGCAGGTAGGGCATTCCACGGCCTCACTACTCTTTGCGTAAAGAACCTACCTCTGACCTCTGTCCTATATCTATTACCCCTCAGTTTAAAGTTATGTCCCCTCGTGCCAGCCATATCCATCCGCGGGAGAAGGCTCTCACTGTCCACCCTATCCAACCCCCTGATCATTTTGTATGCCTCTATTAAGTCTCCTCTTAACCTTCTTCTCTCCAACGAAAACAACCTCAAGTCCATCAGCCTTTCCTCATAAGATTTTCCCTCCATACCAGGCAACATCCTGGTAAATCTCCTCTGCACCCGCTCCAAAGCCTCCACGTCCTTCCTATAATGCGGTGGCCAGAACTGTACGCAATATTCCAAATGCGGCCGTACCAGAGTTCTGTACAGCTGCAACATGACCTCCCGACTCCGGAACTCAATCCCTCTACCAATAAAGGCCAACACTCCATAGGCCTTCTTCACAACCCTATCAACCTGGGTGGCAACTTTCAGGGATCTATGTACATGGACACCTAGATCCCTCTGCTCATCCACACTTTCAAGAACTTTACCATTAGCCAAATATTCCGCATTCCTGTTATTCCTTCCAAAGTGAATCACCTCACGCTTCTCTACATTAAACTCCATTTGCCACCTCTCAGCCCAGCTCTGCAGCTTATCTATATCCCTCTGTAACCTGCTGCATCCTTCCACACTATCGACAACACCACCGACTTTAGTATCGTCTGCAAATTTACTCACCCACCCTTCTGCGCCTTCCTCTAGGTCATTGATAAAAATGACAAACAGCAACGGCCCCAGAACAGATCCTTGTGGTACTCCATTTGTGACTGTACTCCATTCTGACCATTTCCCATCAACCACCACCCTCTGTCTTCTTTCAGCTAGCCAATTTCTGATCCACATCTCTAAATCACCCTCAATCCGCAGCCTCCGTATTTTTTGCAATAGCCTACCGTGGGGAACCTTATCAAATGCTTTGCTGAAATCCATATACACCACATCAACTGCTCTACCCTTGCCTACCTGTTCAGTCACCTTCTCAAAGAACTCAATAAGGTTTGTGAGGCATGACCTACCCTTCACAAAGCCATGCTGACTATCCCTGATCATATTATTCCTATCTAGATGATTATAAATCTTGTCTCTTATAATCCCCTCCAAGACTTTACCCACTACAGACGTGAGGCTCACCGGTCTATAGTTGCCGGGGTTGTCTCTGCTCCCCTTTTTGAACAAAGGGACCACATTTGCTGTCCTCCAGTCCTCTGGCACTATTCCTGTAGCCAATGATGACATAAAAATCAAAGCCAAAGGTCCAGCAATCTCTTCCCTGGCCTCCCAGAGAATCCTAGGATAAATCCCATCAGGTCCCAGGGACTTATCTATTTTCAGCCTGTCCAGAATTGCCCACACCTCTTCCCTCCGTACCTCAATGCCATCTATTCTATTAGCCTGGGTCTCAGCATTCTCCTCCACAACATTATCTTTTTCCTGAGTGAATGCTGACGAAAAATATTCATTTAGTATCTCGCCTATCTCTTCAGACTCCACACACAATTTCCCATCCCTGTCCTTGTCTGGTCCTACTCTTTCCCTAGTCTTTCGCTCATTCCTGACATACCACTAGAAAGCTTTTGGGTTTTCCTTGATCCTTCCTGCCAAATACTTCTCATGTCCCCTCCTTGCTCGTCTTAGCTCTCTCTTTAGATCCTTCCTCGCTACCTTGTAACTATCCATCGCCCCAACCGAAACTTCACACTTCATCTTCACATAGGCCTCCTTCTTCCTCTTAACAAGAGATTCCACTTCCTTGGTAAACCACGGTTCCCTCGCTCGACGCCTTCCTCCCTGTCTGACCGGTACATACTTATCAAGAACACGCAGTAGCTGATCCTTGAACAAGCCCCACTTATCCAGTGTGCCCAACACTTGCAGCCTACTTCTCCACCTTATCCCCCCCAAGTCACGTCTAATGGCATCATAATTGCCCTTCCCCCAGCTATAACTCTTGCCCTGCGGTGTACACTTATCCCTTTCCATCATTAACGTAAACGTCACCGAATTATGGTCACTGTCCCCAAAGTGCTCTCCTACCTCCAAATCCAACACCTGGCCTGGTTCATTACCCAAAACCAAATCCAACGTGGCCTCGCCTCTTGTTGGCCTGCCAACATATTGTTTCCGGAAACCCTCCTGCACACACTGTACAAAAAACGACCCATCTATTGTACTCGAATATATCTTTTCCAGTCAATATTTGGAAAGTTAAAGTCTCCCATAATAACTACCCTGTTACTTTCGCTCATATCCAGAATCATCTTCGCCATCCTTTCCTCTACATCCCTAGAACTATTAGGAGGCCTATAAAAAACTCCCAACAGGGTGACCTCTCCTTTCCTGTTTCTAACTTCAGCCCATACTACCTCGGAAGAAGAGTCCCCATCTAGCATCCTCTCCGCCACCGTAATACTGCTCTTGACTAGCAGCGCCACACCTCCCCTCTTTTGCCTCCTTCTCTGAGCTTACTAAAACACCTAAACCCCGGAACCTGCAACATCCATTCCTGTCCCTGCTCTATCCATGTCTCCGAAATGGCCACAACATCGAAGTCCCAGGTACCAACCCATGCTGCCAGTTCCCCTACCTTGTTTCGTATACTCCTGGCATTGAAGTAGACACACTTCAAACCACCTACCTGAACACTGGCCCCCTCCTGCGACGTCAAATCTGTGCTCCTGACCTCTATACTCTCATTCTCACTTACCCTAAAACTACAATCCAGGTTCCCATGCCCCTGCTGCATTAGTTTAAACCCCCCAAAGAGCACTAACAAATCTCCCCCCCAGGATATTTTTGCCCCTCAGGTTCAGATGTAGACCATCCTGTCTGTAGAGGTCCCACCTTCCCCAGAAAGAGCCCCAGTTATCCAAAAATCTGAATCCCTCCCGCCTGCACCATCCCTGTAGCCACGTGTTTAAATGCTCTCTCTCCCTATTCCTCATCTCACTATCACGTGGCACGGGCAACAAGCCAGAGATAACAACTCTGTTTGTTCTAGTTCTGAGCTTCCATCCTAGCTCCCTGAAAGCCTGCCTGACATCCTTGTCCCCTTTCCTACCTATGTCGTTAGTGCCAATGTGGACCACGACTTGGGGCTGCTCCCCCTCCCCCCTAAGGACCCGGAAAACACGATCCGAGACATCACATACCCTTGCACCTGGGAGGCAACATACCAAACGTGAGTCTCTCACGCTCCCACAAAATCTCCTATCTGTGCCCCTGACTATAGAGTTCCCAATTACTAATGCTCTGCTCCTCTCCCCCCTTCCCTTCTGAGCAACAGGGACCGACTCCGTGCCAGAGGCCCGTACCCCATGGCTTACCCCTGGTAAGTCCCCCCCCCCACAAGTATCCAAAGCGGTATACTTGTTTCTCAGGGGAACGACCGCAGGGGATCCCTGCACTGACTGCTTTTTCCCAGTCCCTCTTACAGTTACCCACCTATCTCCAATCTTTGGTGTAACTAATTCCCTGAAGCTGCTATCTATGACCCCTTCTGCCTCCCGAATGATCCGAAGTTCTTCCAACTCCAGCTCCAGTTCACTAACTCGGTCTTGGAGGAGCTGGAGATGGCAGCACTTCCTGCAGGTAAAATCAGCAGGGACACTAACTGCATCCCTCACCTCAAACATCCTGCAGGAGGAACATTGCACTCCCTTCCCTGCCATTCCTCTAACTTTCTACCAAGATCTGGCTAACAACTAAATTAAATTTTTATAAAAAATAATAATAATATAATAAAATATGGTACTTACCTCAGACCAATGGGTTTTATTATTAGGTTAGAGGAGGAGGGCGGGTGGGAGACACTACACGTGTAGTGTCTCGGGTTTCCTCTCCACCAGAATTTATTGGTGAGGGTCTTCCCAGACGTCCGCGGGTCGACTTCCTGTTCCCGCCTAAAAAACTAATTTAAAAAAAAAGAAAAATTCTCAGCTCCTGCTGAAATTGACTAACCAGCCAGCTCCACTCCCGCCGAAATCGACTGGCCTGCCCCTGCAAAGACAAGTGCTTTTAAAGGTTGACTTACCTCCCAGGAGTCACTTCCGCAATGCTCCCGCTGAAACTGACTCACCAGCTGATTCTCCCGCCGAAATCGACTGGCCTGCCCCTGCAAAGACAAGTGCTTTTAAAGGTTGACTTACCTCCCAGCAACCTCCTTTTGCAATGCTCCCGCTGAAACTGACTCACCAGCTGATTCTCCCGCCGAAATCGACTGGCCTGCCCCTGCAAAGACAATCTGCTGCCTTCCACACCCTGTGGCCTTTGATGCCCTTGGCAGATGTCCTCTAGAGTCGGAGTGCTCCGGCCAACTTACCAGTGCCACAGGTGTTACCGTGCCACCCTGTTCTGCATGCTGCCCTTTGTTCCTTGAATATCACTGTCACCCCCTCCTGAATCTCATGTATCTGACCTTGTCCAGAGGCTTGACATCTGACTGCAACCGAGCTGTGTCCTGGGATCCAGCAGACCTCTGAATGCTGCCTCCCTTGGATGTTCCTGCCTCCACCCTGACGTCCATCAGCAACTGTGTAGTGCTTACCAGAAGCCTGTGCACTAATGTCACCCACCGAGATGTGGGTCGGTGTGGGTGTTAGCTGTGACACACCGTCGGAGTTTGCTTCGCAGCTCTCTTGAGTAGCAAGGAGGGGGTACAATTCTGGATGGCCCAACCTCATCAGATGGGGTCCAGGGGGTTCGAGGAACAAGCTTGCAGATCGGATGTTGGGGCGGTGCGAGGCATCAGCCAATGGATTGGGGGGGGGGGGTGCTGCTGGGAAATTGAGTTGTGGCAGGCGGAACTCATGCCAGGAGGAGAGCAGTGGCAACTTACCCTTGCAGCTCGTTGGAGGCCATTTGTCTTCTTCTGACATTGGACGGTGGTTCTCCTGGTCATGCTGACCCACTCACTGCAGGTGCCACTGCCTGTCAGGTGGCATTGCTCATTCTGCTGCTGATTCTCCATCCCCTTCAGGGGAACAGGGTGTTCTATCTCTCATGCACTGCAGCGGGAAGCCTGACCAGGTTGGCATCCCCAAAGCGTGTAGCAGGTCTCCACGCTGCCATCTCATTTTTTGACTGGCCGTGAGTGGTGAGGGACCGTTTAAAAGCAGCTCCTCCTTGGTAGTGGCGAGCAGCTGAGGCGCAAGTCAGGCAAATCAGTTGGCGAGGGAGCCAGGCATGTTGAGATTCACATGGAGGCTCATTTTTGGGCCTGAGTGCGGTTGAATGCAGGCCGCGACCTTGCCAATGCGACTGATGAAAAGCGCCCATCCAAACTCGCCCAAAATAACACTTCAACATTTTTCTGCTGAATCGCACCCCACAGCTTTTAAAAAAATGTTTATGCTCTTGTTCTTGACTCATTCTAAGTTTACTTTTGTTGTATTTCTTTTAATGACCAAATATAAGTGAACTTAGTTTCTCTTATTTGTTTGAAATTTGTAATGTTATTATGTGACTTTCAGTGTCATGTCTTGAAAAGTACTAAAGTACTTATATTTTCGTCTGTGGAAGAATGTGGTAAAGAAGAGAATTCAAATTTCTCGGATGAGAAACTGAATATTCTGTTAAACAAGTTGGAAGAAAGGCACATCTATATCTGAGGGAGAGGTAAACTTCAGACCAAGGCTTGTAAACAGGTTGCAGAGGTACTGAACAGCATTATGCTTAGGATAGTGGATCAGTGCCATAAGAAACTCCATGATTTAATACATTCTGCCAGAGTACATATATATCAGAGAATCCCTATAGTGCAGAAGGAGGCCATTTGGCCCAACTAGTCTGCACTGACCCTCTGAAACAGCACCCCGCCGAGGCCCACATCCCCAATCTATCCCCGTAACCTCGCCTAACCTTTTTGGACACAAAGGGGCAATTTAGCATGGCCATTCCACCTAACCTGCATATCTTTGGACTGTTGGAGGAAACTGGAGCACCCGGAGGGAACACACGCAGACACGGGGAGAATGTGCAAACTCCACACACACCGTTTATCTGAACACATGATGTAATTTCTGAAACGTACAATCCTATTTTCTGACTTTAAACATTCAGAAAGATGAAATTTTGTTCTAAGTTTCTAAAGTGTGAAAAAAACATTTGCCTTGGAGATTGTTCCAAATTAGTTTCAGCCAATCTTGGTTGGACAATAGAGCAAGGTTCATTGCTAACATTCTGAGGTGTCATAAAATGCGGTTGCCTTGGAGATGGATCTGACATTGTCATAAATGTTAACATGGAAAAAAAGGTCCCCAAGGGTACAATCTTTCAGCTGTCTCCAGAAGTCTTAAAATCTGTCACAGGACAGGAAAACCAGATTATTTTTTCAAATTTGCATTTCTTTTTTTAGACAGGGTTGGTCCACAATTCCCGGGAGTGCTCACTGACTGGAGGGGGGCTGACGTACATTAAGGACCTGACAGAACAGGAGGAGCACGTATGGAGGTTGATGAGTCCCTCCAACTCCATTATAGACAGTGATGTATTCGGTGTGGGGATGAGCAAAGGAGATGCAAAAAAAGCTGGGTGCTCACACTGTCAAGGTGACAGTTAATTCGGTACAAAAAGAAATTGTGCTTTTTTTTTACTTTCACAGATGACACAGCGACGAATTGAGTTTGTTGCAGCGGCAGAACCACCTGAAAGAGCCAGGGTGTAATGGAGGAGCGTTCGTTGTGGCAGTGCATTACTGTAGCTGCAGCAGAGGATGCTGAGAATTCAAACCTTGAAGGTGATGCTGATGAAAATCCAGTGGTAATGTTAAACTTAATAGCGCTAGAGGCCTGTGAGGATATGGCTGCTGTGTCGAGAGAGGGCACTCAGAACCTTCAGGAGGTGAGAAGCAGTGGCAATGGCGGCAAAAGCCCTGTCACCTTCACAGCCACACAGGCAATTTGCGGCCAAGTATGTGGTCATTAAGATGCTGAGTTAACCCTTGGCTGCTTGTATCAGGATCTGGCACTGAGGGGTGAATGTTGTGAGGCCAATTCACAGCTTCAATACCAGCCTTAAATGATATGGAGATGCCGGCATTGGACTGGGGTGAGCACAGTAAGAAGTCTTACACCAGGTTAAAGTCCCACAGGTTTGTTTCAAATCACTAGCTTACAGAGCCTTAAATGATATAAAGACAGATGTTAGCTAGCATCTAACTGAGGTCCATACTCAGCATATGCAGATTTTTCAGGAACACAACGAGCTTATGAGACAGAATAATGACTTTCTTCTAGAAATTCTTGGGAGAATGGAACCATCTACAGCTGCATCTTCTGGTCAGGAGGTGCCCAGTGCAGAGAGAGATGGTGCTGTGAATGCTGCAGTGCCTGCACCTTCTGGTCAGGAGCTGGCCAGTGCAGAGACAGTTTCTGATGGGAATGCTGCAGTGGCTGGAGCTTGAACCTCCTCAAACGCTCCAGGGAACATGTCTGCACCTGGCTCCATATTGCGCTCCTCCAGTTCTTCCATTTTGGCATTAAATCATCTTCAGGGCGAAGGGTCAGTCCTTGCTGGAGTGCAGAGTTGTGTAATGCACAACATACCACTGCAATCCTTAAGACTATCACAGGTGAGTAGTGCTGATTTTTTCAAAGTGTGGACTGCGGGAGGGTGTCGCGGCATTCCCACAGTGGTCCCAATCACGGGAGAAGTGCCCAACAACCACGACAGGCATTTTTATTCAGAATGAAGGCCTCTGCCACCTTTTGAATAAGAAGGAAATTAGGCTGTATGCAGTCTTCCAGCCAGAAGCAGCAGCAGTGAACAGATCATGTTTTTAGTGTCAAATCAGGGAGGAGAGTTTCTTTCATTTTCCAGCTACTGGTAGCAGGGCAAGGGGATTATGAAGATGAATCATTGTCTCAGAAGTAAGGGATGGCCAGAGGCACAAATAGGCAGTGTACCTATTGGCCAGGTTCTCTCAATTTTCTGAAGTGAGCTGCTTGGGGGAGTGCAAGACAGAGCAGTATTAGTGTGAGCTCTGTACAGAGCTCCATAGCTTCTGATTAACAGCCTACAATGAAGAAACTTAACTCGGGAATGAAGCAGTACAAAGATGATTTCCAGAGGTATGGCTTTGTCAATTGAGCCAATGCAAATAAGGATGCAAAGCCCATGTGTGTTATATGCAGGGAAGCACTGGCAAATGAGTTTCATATTTTGAAAGCGAAGTGGTGGATGAAAAATTATTTTTGAGGTTGAGACCCCAGAGTCAGTGATCAACTTAGGGCTGACTCCAAATTAAAAGACAACGCTACTGTACCTGACCTGTGATAGCACATTAAAAACATACCAAAAGCTATGAGGCTGTCAGCTTTCTGGAGTAGCATGTCCAAGGAGTATCCAGTACTGAGTAAAACAAGCAGTTTTTTGCTATTGCCCTTCATGATAACCTACATGTGCAAGGTTGGATTTTCTGTTCTCACAAAGATGAAGATGCACAAAGGAACTGGCTTAAGTCTGCACCTGATACGTGCATTGGCCTCTCTTTCTTTGAACTTGAAAGTGAGATCATGAGGGCCAATCAGGCTCCCCTTTCGCATTAAAGGTAAACGGATGTGGAGTGTGGCACATAGGTCAGCCGGCGTTTGTCACGAAGGTCGGTGGCCTGGGTCCCGAAGGTCTGCGAGGGTCCCGAAGGGCTGCTGTAATGTTCTCTCTGACCTGTCCAGGCAATGGAAAGGTGACTTTAAAAGTCCTATTGTCCTCTCCATCATCTGGCAAGTTGCTTTCTGTGCACGGTTGTTTCGCTCATATGCTTCACTGCCGGTCCCCCGAAATGGTGTCAGAAGCTATGTTCTCAATTATGCCTTATCATCCAGTAGACATCCTGTAAGGATTGCTGAGCGGGCCTGTGGCAATGGGCTCCCGGCGGCACGGCGTACTCCACGGTGACACCGATTTTCAATGCCCGGAGAATCGCCGGACCGCCACCAGGCCCGATTATGGTGCCAAAGTGGATTCTCCGCCCTGGCACCAGCCGCGATTACGCCGTTGATCTGCGGAGAATCCAGCCCCAGGTGTTGGGGAAAAATCGGGATTAGCAATGGGCGTCAACCCGAGTGTCATGCTCTGATCCCTCACTGGAACTCGTTCATGCTGCATGCCAGCGGGAGCATGGAAATAAATGCAAATGGGTCAGAATGATCCACATCCTCCCGTGGTTATCTAGTCCCTGCGGCCGGGAATCACATGGGTGAGGTTTACTAGTGGTCTCTCCATTCGTGAACCCTATGCGGTAGTCCTCGCAGTGGGCTCTGAGGTCCACCGCGCCAATGCCACGATTGTAGAGACCATCCAAGGCCACCCCATCTGCCCCCCCTTCAACACGGCATAGCGGCCCCTAAGCCTCGGATTACATTAGCGCCCCCCCCACCTACAAGTTGGGAGTGACCCAAACCACTACCCACAGGGATTCCTGTAATAGGGGGACCTGTAAGAGGGCAGCATGGTAGCATAGTGGTTAGCACAATTGCTTCATAGCTCCAAGATCCCAGGTTTGATTCCCGGCTTGGGTCACTGTCTGTGCGGAGACTGCACTTTCTCCCCGTGTCTGCGTGGGTTTCCTCCTGGTGTTCCAGTTTCCTCCCACAGTCCAAAGATGTGCAGGCTAGGTGGATTGGCCATGCTAAATTGCCCTTAGTGTCCAAAATTGCCCTTAATGTTGGGTGGGGTTACTGGGTTATGGGGATAGGATGGAGGTGTGGGCTTGGGTAGGGTGCTCTTTCCAGGAGCCGGTGCAGACTCAATGGACCGAATAGCCTCCTTCTGCACTGTAAATTCTATGATTCTATGACCCCCATAGGGACCCCTGTAATAGGGAGACCCCCCCATCAACACCTGTAATAGGGGGCCCCTAAAGGGACCCCTGTAATAGGGTGACCGCCACAGAGACCCCCTGCCTAAAAGTGCCCCCTCTACAGACTCCACAAATACAGATCCCCCACATTCAGACCCCCCCACACACACAGACGCCCCCAGCACACACAGACACCCCCCCCCCACAACACACACAGACCTTCCCATAAAGCCAATCCCAAAATAGAGACCCCTGTCTGGAAGCCGGAGAGCCATCTAGAGGGAGGCTGCACGAGACATTATGGCTGTACTACTTACCTTACAGCTTCTTGTGAAATGAAATGAAATGAAAATCGCTTATTGTCACAAGTAGGCTTCAATGAAGTTACTGTGAAAAGTCCCTAGTCGCCACATTCCGGCGCCTGTTCGGGAAGGCTGGTACGGGAATCGAACCGTGTTGCTGGCCTGCCTTGGTTGTCTTTAAAAGCCAGCGATTTAGCCCAGTGTGCTAAACCAGCCCCTCATTCTTCCGAAGTGAGCAGTTCAGCCTGAGTCTAGTTCCCAATGATTCACTGTCTGTAATCCAGCCATGGCTTTCCAGCTTTGAAAAAGAGTCATCTGGACTCGAAACGTTAGCTCTTTTCTCTCCCTACAGATGCTGCCAGACCTGCTGAGATTTTCCAGCATTTTCTCTTGAGTTTCAGATTCCAGCATCCGCAGTAATTCTTTTATCAAGGAGATATAAGTTGTACTAACTGCGTTCCAATCCACTGCATGTGGGGCATCTGTATGTGTGGGAGGAGGAGTCTGTAGAGGGGGTTCCATTAAGCAGGGTGTCCCTTTGGGGGTTCCCCCTATTACAGGGCCCCTGGGGCAGTCCCACTATTACAGAGGTCCACTGGGGGTGGGTGGGCCGGGTCACCCCTGTACTTGGGGGTTGTGGGGGCACCCAGGCTATCCGGAGGCGGAGGGGGGGCTGCCATGTGGTGCAAGGGGGTGTCGTGACCAATCCCTGGTGCAGGGAGGGTCAGGAGGAGGGGGGGGGGGCGATGCTCGTGGCTAAAGTGGGGTGCTAGGGGGTCATGGTCGAAAGGGGTGGGGTGGTTGCCTGCCGCAGGATTCCACTACTGGGCCCCCTGCTCAAGGTGATGGCCCGATATCGGGACTCCCACAGAAATCCCCCACGTATTCCACGCCATGCATAGTTCTGTATGGCAAGGAATACAGAATTGCATCCTGCTTTATGACCAGTAGGGGATCGTAAAATTAATGCAATTCAGCTCTGAAGGGAGAACATAGGGTGGGATTCTCCGTCCCGCTGCCCCCTTTTACTGGTGTGGCGGCACCCCCACAGGCAGCGGGATCCTCCGTCCCACCAGTTGGCCAATGGAGTTTCACATTGTGGGCACCCTCACGCCGTCAGGAAATCCACGGGTGTGAATGCACTGCTGGCGAAGCGGAGGATCCCGCCGACAGAAAATCCAGCCCATTATCTCCGAAACGGAGAATCCAACCCATGGTACTTGCTGCAACACAATTTGGACAGAAAGAGAGTTCCTCATAAGGATATAGTAAGGGATGGGACTGAGCTTTTGAGACTCGAAAATCTCCATTTATTTACCTCAGGTGACTAACTGTGTCAGAAGGTTACATATTACATGACACGTAATGAAAGCTGGGACGGTACTACACTGTTCAGGGGATATTCTATTTTTGGTGCTGTGTTGCAAAAATCTAGTTCATAATTTATATTTTAGAATATAAATATGTTTTAGGAATATAACCTTTAGGTTGGAAACTAAAGTGTTCGAGATAACATAAATGGAAAAAGTCTGGTTAAAAATGATAAACAACACTCATATCGAGTCCAATCAAATGAGTCCAGATGTAATTAACCTGTACTTATTAGGTCAGAGTTGATAGTGAAAATAAAACTTAAATAATGGGTGACACACTTTTGGATCACTTGGTAGATCTAGGGAGCCTATCATTCTCAACGTAAAATAAGCTAAAAGCAATTCTGCAAAAGTGGGTCGTGGGTGGGTGTCAGGAGGGTCGCGGAGCGGTCGGTTACAGCATTCCTGATAGTGGGAGAAGTGCCCGAAGGCTGCAGCGGGCTTTTAAATTGAGAATGTCCGCCACAATCGGTTTTTGAATGGAATTATGCAGCCTTTTGCCCAGAAGCTAAGGCCAGCAGGTCATGCACCCAGCAAATATACTGACCCTGTGCATCGTGCTTTTGTTGTGAGTCATGGAGGAGAGATTCCTCCATTTTCTAGCTGCAAACAAGCAAGGCAACAGGACTGCAAAGAACTGAAGATGGATCATTTTGTTATGAGAAAGAGAGGGCCAGAGACACAAACAGGCCAGAAACTAGCAGCTGAATCTGTTGGACAGAGCTATTCAGGAGAGCCCATGGCAGGACAAAGCAGTGTTGGTGTGAACTGTATACAGAGCTCCAGGGCCTCTGGTGAACAGTCTACTAAGATGAAACTGAAATCAGAAACAAAACAGTGTAAGATGCTTTCATGAGGTATAGCTTTGTTCACTGTGCCAAAGCAAATCAGAATGCAAAGCCCATGTATGGATGTGTGTTATATGCAGGGAGGTACTGGCAAATAAAAATTTTAAACCCTAAAAACCTCAAAGGCATTTGAAGGCATGGTGGATTTGAGGACAAACCTCTTGATTTTTTTTTGGAAGGATGCAGTGAGAACTTAAATGATCAGCTGAAGCCCTTGGCAGAAGTGTAACATTGAATGACTAAGCAAGTGAGATCATGAGGGCCAAGAAGGCTCACCTGTCGCATTAAATGTAAGCAAAAATAGTATACTGTAAAGATCGACTGTGTGGGTTGCAAGTGATCAGCTTCTTGGCAAAAGTAAGTCCTGGGGGGAAAAAAACGTTGAAAAACACTGGGTTAAAATGTTTTTTTTTAAAATTTTCGGTGTGTATTTGCTGACCAAAACAGGCAGTTCCATTTGAGGACAGAGACTGTTGCAGATTTGTTACTGTGTGGGCTTTAACTCACTGTGTTGGGAGAGCCAAAGAAAATAATTGTTAGTCAGTTAGACCTGCACTTCAAGCAGAGAAAATACAAACTTTATCATCCAACATGTGGAATGTGGATGGGTTTCTATTACAGTTTGGATTCTGTGAGAGAAAAACAGCTGGAAGATTTGCGCTAGCTTGCTGTTAGTGGACAAAATCTACATTCGTCCTTACAGAGCCTTGTGGTAGAAAACAGTCAGCAGAGTTAGCTGAGAAAGTTATGGAAAGGCAGCTGGGGATCTGTCAACAATTAGAACAAGGAGCTGAGATTTCTAGTGTCATGAGGTCTGTAAAGAAAAAGTGGAGGATCGTGTAGCCAAAAGGCTATTGGAAGGACTCCCGTAGAACCTTATCTCAGTGAAAAGCTGAAACCTTGAAGAGAAATCAGAGTAACTTCCAGAGGGCTGTGGCATCCGTTATGCAGTGGCTCAAGAAATGAATGAACTGTCAAGACTTTGTAAGATAAGGGAACTCCTGTGTGGAAGTTAAAACTAGAACTAAGTTAATATCAGAAGTCCTGATTAGCTATAGTGTAAAGTTAGAGATGTTTGTTTTGCTTAATTTCACTTTATATATCGCAAAGTTTGTTTTGTTTAAAAATGTGAAACCTTGTAGTGTAGTTCTGTCAGTTAATAATGAGGGTTAGGATTAGGGTTAGGTGTTCAGATTTCTTCTTCCCTAAAATGATCGTAGCAGTTGCCATCCTTTGAATAACATGTCACACCAAGGGCATTGCCTGCAGTCCCATTGTTTAGTCTGTTACTCGAAATGTCAAGGCACAATTTTGAAGAGAAGAGGTTTACCCCAGTGTACTTGTCAAATTTGTCCTTTAACCTAGAGGACCATGAACAGATTAACTGTTCATTCTGTATGCATAATGGCTGTTGTATTTATCTATTTAAAAATAATAACTTGATAATAATCCATTGTATATAAAGCGCTTAAGACACAGTTGGCTGAAAACTGGTCTATGCTATTTTTTTAGGTGGAAAGGTAATGATTCGTGAGAAGCCCAAACCCGCTCAGGTATGTTGCTCTCTTTGGTTGGCTCTGAATACGGCGGTCAATATTGTCGCCTTCCTTAATTCTAATTATGTTTGCTCTCGAGTCGCCAAGTATCTTTCGATACCGCCACAAGTTTCAAACCCGAATACTGATCAAAGACTCGATACACCAGTTAGTTAGTTCAAAGTCAATGCTTATTTATTTACACACAGTTAAATATACTCATGCACGAAACTCTACAGACTAAACTATCACTACTGCTAAAGCCTATACTTAGCTTCGGGCGCCCACTCAGTCAGAGGAACAATGGCCGTTGTTCGGATCTGAGGCTGCTGGGGTCGAAGTGGTGAAGGGGAACAGCTAAGGTCATCCATCTGGTAACGAGCGTTGACCTTGGACTTACTTGCTTCTGGTGCAGCTGGTGGACGGGTCTCTCCGCTGTGAGAGCCAAGTCCAAGAGAGCGATTCTCTCTTGGGGGCTCCTTCTTACACGCAAAGGGGCTTCGCGCTCTTTTGGGCAGGCCTTGAACTTGGCCCCAATTAATTGTGCCGTTTCTTGATCATTTCTATTGATTTCATCCAATAAAGGGGTGGGTACCCTGATAGCTGGGCGTGTCCTAGGTGGCCGTTGGCCTGCTTTGTTTCAGTCTCCTCTGGTGCCGGGGTGTCTACCTTAGTATCGGTTACTCAAATGTTACTCTTTTGTTCCTGGAGATGGGCCATTTGTATGCTAATGGGCCGACCATTTTGGTCTTGGCTGGGAGCTGCGGCTCCAATATACAGACAAGCTCTGAACCTGCTGGTTTTCTCAGTATTGTCTATTTCCCCTGCAATCTGTGCCAAGTGTCCATTTTGTAATCGGGACGTGGCCATCCCAGATGGCTACACTCCCTCCTTGTGATCCTCAACGCGAAGCTTGAAGGATCACATTACCGTGTCATCTTCATTCTCTGACCAAGCTGGACACCCATAAGCATTTCACAGGCTCTACACTGCGCTGTAATATGAATTGCAATTTTACCTAAGTTATTTTATATACATACATCATTATAAAATTCTACGGGGCGCTATAACATTCAGGCATGCATTACAAAATTTAAAAACTGGAACCTCTAACTATCCTAAATAAACTATCCTCACTTAAACGATCAAAAATAATCTACAACATTTTATTCTGTACAAATAGCAGCAACACAAGTCTCTCTGGCTTGGCAGTCAAGCACAGACGTTTACATTTCTTTATTAGACGAACAAAACACACACAAAAACGGATGCACTTTAATTCACTTAAAGGAGTTGGGGGGCTTGTTGGAGTCGGAAGATAGGGGATCTAAATGTGTATACCGGAGTGCGGTTGCGGGAGGCTCTCCTCCGCCATTTTCTGAGTCTAAGTGTCTGCACGACACTGCAGAGTATCGTCAGTACTAAGAGTGCTTCTACGATGTAAGATAGTGAATATCAGGTGATAAACTTGTCACACCAGGTTGGGGTGTCTCCAGCCTGTGTGATCTACCATCCTAGTGTTTGAGGCTATAAATAGCATACGGAAGCAACCTAAGGGTCGCCAGAAACAAACAAAAGAATTTTGAACGAAAAGTGCCAAAATAGGGTGCGTAAGAAATGGGTGGATTCCCCGGGTAGGACGGTGACCAGTGCGTATGTGCTCTACCCGAGCGTAGCGGACCAGAGGGGGGGTACCCAGACAGGGCGGGAACCAGTGCCGTTTCTCCACTGCCTGAGCGACCGGCAAGAACGGGTAAGAATGTGATCGTCGTGGGGGCTGCTTGTGATTACTTTCAAATCAGGAGAGTATTTATGATTGGTTGTCTGCCGACAAACTTGTTCCATTAACTGCCAGTGGTCATTAAAAGAGTGGTGGCGTGGGGCCATGAAAACTTTTAAATTTACAAACAACATTTAACATGTACATTAAACGAACAAACATACGACAAACATGATGCAGGTTCCATCAGAAAGGACACCGTATCTCTCCATCGGTTCCTTTTTTTTCCATCATGTGGACACCTCATTGCTCAGTAGTGAACAGAGTCGCAAAGGGTTTCGTTTGGTGGGAGTCAGACTCTATGTCATCATCTTCTCCCGGCTGCCATACTCTTGACTGGAGTAGTTTGGCTAAAGCTGCTTGGGGCGAATTGGGGTCCATCTCATCATTCCGAATGAGCCTGAACAAATTGTCTCGGTGCCAGAATCGTGTGTTGAGGTTGGAGCCACTAGATTTTAATCTGTAATCGTCGGGCGGTGGATATGGGTCAGGGGCTTTCATGTACGTGATTTTGAAGGGGTCACTGGAATCATGCTTGGATTCGCTGGGAGTGGGGCCTGGTGCAGAGGTGTAATCATAACGGGGTGTGCTGTGGCTGTCGTCATTGCTGTCGCTATCACTGTCGCTGTCGCTGCTGTTTGAAGGAAGGGAGAGGCGGAGTCGTGCGTCTGGGAGTGGAGTTGAAGATGTGTCTGAGGACTGGCTGGACTGGCTGGGGGAGGGTAGGAATGCGTCATCTGTGGGCGGGGCGTGCTCGTTTGCTGCTGAGAGCGAGATGTGGTGTGCACGGCTGTTCTGCGAGCCATAAGCCTAAAGCTGGTTTATGTGAAACCACGCAGACTTGCCGTTGGGATATGTGATCTTGTATACCGAGGGGCTGACTTTGTCCGAAATGGAGTGCGGTCCGGAAAATTTGGGGGAAGGAATGAACTGGGGTTGTATAGGGAAAGCATTATTTGCTGCCCTACTACAAACTCGGTGGCGTGTACCGTTTTATCGAAACAAGCTTTGCTTTGTTTCCTCCTGGTCCCAAGTCTCACAGCTGCTGCGAGCTGGGCTGCCTTTATATTCTCAATAAGCTGCTGTACAGCATTTTCATGCATGAGGGCGGTGACTGCGGGGCTGGCCAAATCCAGTCCTAAGAAATACTCTGTCCCTTTCATGGGGCGCCCGGTCATGAGGGTGTGAAGGGGTGTATCCTGTGGGCGTGGATACCGGGTTTCGTAAGAACATTAAAGCAAATGGGAGAACTGAATACCAGGTGCTGTTGTTCTGTTGCACCATTTTCCTGAGAGTGGCTTTTAAAGTCCTGTTCATCCTCTCTACAATGCCGCTTGACTGGGGGTGGTATGCTGTGTGAAACTTCTGCCTAATTCTGAAAATTGTGAGGACGTTCTTCATTACTCGTCCTGTAAAATGGGAGCCTTGATCAGACTCTATACTACGTGGGAGGCCCCATCTTGTAAAGATGTGCTGTGTTAGGATTTTAGCTGTTTTGGCCGTGTTCGTTCTGGATGGAAAAGCTTCCACCCATTTTGTGAAGGTGTTGATGACCACCAACACATACTTAAAACCATTTCTGCAGGGGGGCAGGGGCCCTATGTAATCTATCTGCAAATTCGTCCACGGGCCATTAACGGGGCAAGTGTGACTAAGCTGAGCCTTTCTTCTATATCTGTCCGGATTCTTCTCAGCACAGATCGAGCAATTTTCAATGTAATGGGTTACATCGGCTTTTAAATCAGGCCACCAGCAGAGAGGTCTGAGGTGGGTTAGGGTGGGTTCAATGCCTTGGTGTCCATGATTGTCATGGAACAGACAAATAATCTGTTCCTGTCCTGGCTGTGATCAACATAAATGCCGTCTTTCAAAATCACACTGTCATCTGTGGTTATTGCGTTCTTAAACTTATCGTACTGGGCTGGGAAGGTTCCTTTTAAAACTTCCCTGAGCTTTTCATCTTCCTTTTGGGCTTTCGCTAGATCCTGAATGTTGGTCTGTGAGACCTGAACCGCGTGTACTGGGGTGCTCTCGGGGGGGGGTTCCAAAAGTAACAATGTCTGGAGCCTGCCTTTGCTAGGCGTCTGCTTTAACGTTACCAGGGGGGGAAGAACGGTGATGACTGTGAACTTTAATGATCCCTTATTTCCTATTTTTAGCTGTCTCTAGGATATGCCGGAGTAATGGGGCTGAGGGTAGGGGCTTTCCTTCTGCGGAAACGAATCCTCTAGTTTCCCACAGGGGTAGGAATTCTGTTAAACTGTTACAGACATATAAACTGTCCGAATATATGTCTGCTGGGGTCGGAAACGAGTCAGGGTGGTCTACAATGTAAGCTATGGCTGCCAGTTCTGCTGCCTGTGAGCCTAGATGTCCTGGCAACTTTAATGAAATCTCTTCAACGGCACGTCCCTGCGCGTCCTCTACAAAAATGCCGCAACCGGTGATTCTCTTTCCATTCAAAACTGTGGAGGAGTCATCCACATAAATTTTCAGGGGTGCGCACGTGTCTGTGGGCTGGGGTCTCTGGGATGTATCACCTGCTTTCCTGGGAGCTAACTTAGGTATAAATGGGCCTGAATTATGGTTTGTGGTGGTGATCTCACACTCATGTGGGGTACATGCAAATTGCAAATTGTCGGCGAGGAAAGTGTGGGTCTTGGTTCTTTTAACTGTAATGTCCCATCCCTGTAAAAGAAGGGTCCAACGGGCTGCGCGGATTTAGCTGACTGTGCCATCTTTAAGTCGACCATCTAATAATAGCTGTGTTGGGGTGTGTTCAGTGAGAATGGTGATGAGGTTGAGTCCTGTAATGTGGGCGAAGTACTGTACTGCCCAACAAACTGCGAGCAGGTGTCTATCGCAGGCAGAAAATCATTGCTCGACAGGATCTAACACGCGTGAGGCGTATGCCACGGGGCCTAATCGACCATGGCATTCTTGGAGGAGCACGGCTGAAAGGGTTTGGTCTGTGCTTGCTACTTCGATTGCGTACGGGGAAAGTGGATCTGGGACCTGTAATGCAGGGGCTGTGCTGAGGGCTCTCTTTAAAGCATCCACGGCATCTGTGTGCTGTGGAAGCCATTCCCAAGGTGCCTGTTTCTTGAGAAGGTCGGATAGGGGCGCTGCTTTTGGGGCGAAACTGTCGATATGGTTTCGGCAGTAGCCAACCAGTCCTAGAAATGACCGGAGGGCTGTTACGTTATGGGGAAGGGGCAATTTGATGATCGAGTCAATTCTCTTATGCTCGATCTCGTGTTTATCATGAGTGATTACTGTACCCAAGTCAATCACTTTTTCCTGCAAAATCTGGGCCTTCTTGGGGTTGACTTTACATCCAATCTGTTTTAGGAGTCCTGGGAGTTCGGCGAGAATTGAAATGTGCTCTCCCTTTGTGTCTGTCTGTAGTAGCAAGTCATCTACATACTGGACCAGACAATCGGGTCGGGAAAATTTTGCTAATCCATTTGCCAGCTGTCGGTGGAAAATGGAGGGGGAGTTGTGAAAGCCTTGTGGAAGGCACATCCACATATATTGTTGTCCCTGGAATGTAAAGGCAAATTTGTACAGGCACACTTTATCCAATGGAATGGACCAAAAGCCGTTGCTAATGTCCAAAACCGAAAACATTTTGACTGGAGTTCCTGTTTGAGCATGGTCTCGGGACTCGTGGCTATGGTGAGGGCTGCTACTGGGGTTACTTTGTTCAGTTCCCGGTAATCAATGGTCAGTCACCATGATCCATCGGGTTTCCTGACGGGCCAAATTGGTGCGTTGTTTGTGGAGGCTACTGATCGGAGTACGCCTTGATCAAGCAGACTCTGTATTACCATAGAGATCTCTCCCTCTGCATCTTGGGGAAAACCGTACTGCTTTTGGGGTCTGGGGTCGGGACCTTTAATGTTCACTCAGCCAGCGATCTTGCCAAAGTCGTGCTTGTGCTATACAAATGGTGCTTTGTGTTGCTGTAGGACTTCCCTAACCTGTTTGTCCTAATGGCTCGAGGGTCGAACCAAAAGTCTCCTACTGCGCTGATTCTGTTTGCATACTCTCCAACTGTGAGCGTGGCAGGGGCTCGTGCTGCCTTCGCCATTCTCCATACACATTTATTTACCGGATCAAATGAGAGGTTGTGTGAGCTCATAAAGTCGATTCCTAGGATGTGTTCAGCTGTCTGGGGTAGATCGACCAAAACTACAGGGTGTTTAGTCGTAATGTTCCCTATTTGTATCGCTCCAGGGGCTGTGATGTGTCCTTGTTGTAAATGACCTGTAAAGCCGCTGAGTGTGATGGTGTCTGTTGTGGGCCACGTGTCTCGTTGAAACATCATGGAGGAATTGAGCGTGGTGCGGGACCTCCTGTGTCCCAAAGAAATTTTACGGGGTGTCCCCGGACTTTGCCTGCTACTACCGGTCTACCGGACTTGTCCCAAAGGGTGTCGCAGACCCAAGTTGGGGAGCCCGAACACCGTCAGTCAGTGCCGTTCATGTCTGCGTTCTCTGAACGGGTGCTAACACAATGGATTGGCTTTGCCCTATTCTTATTTAGGGTGCCTGTCTGTTGGTTTCTCTGCTGCTTTGGGGGCGCGTTGCACTCTCGTGCATAGTGTCCTAATTGTCCACAATTGTAGCATTCCTGGGATTTAGGCTGCGGTGGGCTGTTCCTGCACTCATTTACCCATGCGGGGTTCTGGTGCGTTCTAACTGGATGCATGTCTGCCTGCTCTTCCTCGAGTTTTGCAAATGCAGTTTTGCCTTGGACGGATTGTTCCCAAGAGCGGGACAATCATTTAAAAACCCATTTCTCGTTGTGGGCCTCGTCTGAGGTGTCGTAATTTGCGCAAGCTCTCTGTCCTGCCTCTGTCGCATGAGAGACTAGGATTCGAGTCCATTTGGCCATATTATCCACGGACAAATGGGCGCGGGCTAACTCTCCAAATACTGCTGTGAAATGTATCCACAAGCATCCAGCAAACGCTGTGGGGCGCTCTGTTTTCTTTTGCCTACACTTGTTTAGGCCTTCTACGGGGTCTCCTCTGTTATAGCCAATTGCATCCAGGATCGGTTTGTGCGCATTTCATGGAGTGTGCCTCCTCCTACATTCTGTGGGTCAGGAAGGGCTGCCACGACTGAAGGGTCGAGGGTTAAAACTGTGAGCTTCACTTGCTCCTTTTTGTCCAGGCCATACATGGTAGCCTGCTGTTTAACTCAAGCGAAGAACTGGGGGGGTCTGATGTGGGAAGGAACTGTGTAATTTTTCCACACGCGTCCCGTAATTGGGTCACGGTTAATGGGGCTGTATGTAGGAAATCTGTGTTTCCTTCCACCCTGTGTGTGGTTACAGGGTACATGGGGGTGTGTTCTTCCTGTTCAGTTGGGGGTTGGGGTGCTATCCTTTTCTGGGGTTTTTCTTGCATACATGTCCCATGTACGTATCTGTGGGCAGTTTCATTTAACTCCTGCCAATTGGGGCCGTTTTCCTGGTCTAACTGGGGTCCAAACGTACTTTGAAACCCATTCTGGACAGAAAGCAGAGATTGCAATTCTGCAATTTGCTTCCGGCACTTTGCGTGATCTACGGAGCTCGGCCTTTGTTCCGTCGTGGAAGTGTGGAGCACTCGTAGGGCTGCTTTTAAATCATTGCACTGTTTCTGCAATTGCTCTACCTGTTGCTCGGTTTCTTGTCTTACCAAGATCACGCGTTGCGTGTCCTGGTAGGCCTTATCGTACTGGGTCTGAAAACTACTCAAATGGATGAGACAAGATTGGTGTGCTCTCTTGGCATCATTCACCTCTCTGTCCCTCGCTGCTAACTGTTCTCTTAACTCCTTATTTCCTTCTCAAATTCGCTCACATCTCCCTCATTATTTCTGTCTCTCTCCTTAATCACTCTACGGAGAGGCCTAACGACCACCTCTGTGCCTCGCAATTGTGCCAAGCAGGACACGATTGCCATCGGCTTGCGAGCTTTCCCCAAGCTCTTCTTATGAATCTCTGACAGGTTCTCCCACCAAGTATATCCTATACTCCCGGGACCTGTTTCGTCATTGGCGCAGATCTCTTCTTACCATACGGGACACTGTCCTACTCTACTGGTCGCTGCGACCTTGAATTCTTGGGGGTTCATAAGGCGTTCCATTACCTTCATTGCCATTTTCTTTCTATCTCTGGGTTCTCTACTGAATTTGGAACAGGGGGTGATAAAGTCGTGATGTAAACACGGGTACGGCTGACGCTATTTTCCGGCCTACAAAACTCCCGACAGTTTTACGCAACAAAATCTCTCAGGTTTATTTGATATCCCTGTTAGTACGCATGCATTAACACACTTCCAAATCTCGGAGGTTTAATCAGTATTGTTCTCACACTTGTGGTTTTTCTGTTTCCAATTGAATTCCAATTCCAATTTGGGTTCTCTCGGAGTGATTAGGCCACTTCTAGGTCGAGTCTCGTCAGAGGTCGCCATTAAATGTTGCTCTCTTTGGTTGGCTCTGAATATGGCGGTCAATATGGTTACCTTCCTTAATCCTAATTATGTTTGCTCTAGAGTCGCCAGGTATCTTTTGATACCGCCACAAGTTTCAAACCCGAATACTGATCAAAGACTCGATACACCAGTTAGTTACTTCAAAGTCAATGCTTATTTATTTACACACACAGTTAAATATACTCATGCACGAAACTCTACAGACTAAATTATCACTACTGCTAAAGCCTATACTGAGCTTCTGGCGCCCTCTCAGTCAGAGGAACAATGGCCGTTGTTCAGATCTGAGGATGCTGGGGTCGAAGTGGTAGAGGGGAAACAGCTAAGGTCGACCGTCTGGGAGCGAGCGTTGACCTTGGACTTACTTGCTTCTGGTGCAACTGGTGGACGGGTCTCTCCACTGTGAGAGCCAGGTCCAAGAGAACGATTCTCTCTTGGGGGCTCCTTCTTTTACCCAAAGGGGCTTCGAGCTCTTTTGGGCGGGCCTTGAACTTGGCCCCAATCAATTGGGCCATTTCTTGATCATTCCTATTGATTTCATCCAATAAATGGGTGGGTGCCTGATGGCTGGGCGTGTCCTAGGTGGCCGTTGGCCTGCTTTGTTTCGGTCTCCTCTGGCGCCGGGGTGTCTGCCTTAGTATCGGTTACTCAAATGTTACTCTTTTGTTCCCAGAGATGGGCCATTAGTATGCTAATGGTCCTACAGTTTTGGTCTTGTCTCCGCCCCTTCCAAATGGGCATCATCGGGATGCACGCAGGGCACAGTTGCAACCCCATTGGCACGTCATCAGCTGGCCCACCCATGATACTCCACCCCCAATGGGCCGGTTTCCCGATGGAGCAGGTCACGTGGGTCCCAGCGTTCGGGAACCTGGTGTTCTGGCTGTGGACATTGTCTAGCGCTGCCACACTCATCCGGGATCCATGCCGCTGGCTGGGGGGTGGGGCTTCTACTCGGGCTGGGGGTTCTGTAGGGTCGGGTGTGAGGGTACGCGGTCCAGCACCGCCAGCGCCATGCTTTCTGGGGCGACCGATGGGGGTGTAGTAATGCATGGCTGATGCTCTCAGCCCTGCGCATGCACTGCCAGGGACCCGGCGATTCTCCAGCCATTCTCCGTGTATCCATGGGTGTTTCACGTGGTGCCGGTGCTAGTCCCTGACTGGTATCGGAATCGATGAGTGGTTCACACCAATTTAACCGTTGGGAAACTGCATGGGTCCCACTCTGGCACCGGCACTTAGCCGCAGGACCGGAGAATCCAGCGCTGGGGTTCTCGTTGGAACTGAGAGGGGTAAATTCTAATGTCTCTGACAGGTCCTGCTCCTCAGAGACTGGGCACACATTTTCAAGAGCAGCCTGATCTCAGAATGCTGCTGCAGTCACCCCCCGTGCCAGATTGCTGGCAAGGGCCTCCTCCCTCAGTTCCTCCCATAATCCCCCCCCCCCCCCCCCCACCATTTCCCTTAAGCCCCCCCCACCTGGTTTCCCCCTTCATGTTCCGCCCCTTGGCAGTGCCAAACTGGCAACTTGCAGTCTGAGGATTGACAACTGTTGTGTAAAGTGGATGAACTAATCGCACAGATAGACATAAATGGGTATGATATAATTGGGATTACGGAGACATGGCTGCAGGGTGAACAGGGATGGGAACTGAATGTCCCAGGGTTCTCAGTATTTAGGAAGGACAGGCATAAATGAAAAGGTGGTGGCGTGGCACTACTGGTTAAAGAGGAAATTAACACAATAGTGAGAAGGGATATTAACTCTGACAACGTGGAATCTGTATGGGTAGAGTTGAGAAATACCAACGGACAAAAACATGAGTGGGTGTCATATTTCGACCGCCAAACTGCAGTGGTGAGGTTGGGAATGGCATTAAACAAGAAATTAGAGAAGCATGTAATAAAGGAATATCGGTGATCATGGGTGATTTAATCTTCACATAGATTGGGCAAATCAAATTAGCCACAATGCCGAAGTTGAGGAATTCCTGGAGTGTATACGGGAAGGTTTTCTTGACCAATATGTGGAGGAACCAAGTAGAGAGCAGGCCATCTTAGACTGGGTACTGTGTAGTGAGAAGGGAATCATTGCCAATCTGGCTTGGGGATGAGCGACCATAACATGATGGAATTTTTTATCAAGGTGGAGAGTGAAGTAGTTGATTCAGAGACTAGGGTGCTGAATCTTAATAAAGGGAACCTGAGGATATGAGGCGTGAGTTGGCCTTGATAGATTGGGGAGAATTACTTAAAGGGATGACAATGGATAGACAATGGCAAACATTCAAGGAATGCATGGAGGAACTACAGCAACTGTTCATTCCTGTCTGGCACAAAAGCAAAGAGGGTAAGAGGGCCAATTCATGGCTTACCAAGGAAATTAGAAATAGTATCCAATATAAGGAGGAATCATACAGATTGGCCAAGAAAAATAATAGGTCTGAGGATTGGGAGCAGTTTAGAATTCAGCAAAGAAGGACAAGGGATTGATTAAAAAGGGGAAAGTACAGTACGAAAGGAAGCTTACAGGGAACATAAAGACTGACACTAAGAGTTTCTACAGATATGTGAAGAGAAAGAGATTGGTAAAGAGAAATGTAGGCCCACGACAGACAGAAACAGGGGAATGCATAATAAGGGACAAAGAAATGGCTGAGCAATTAAATACATACTTTGGTTCTGTCTTCACAAACGAGGATGCAAATCAGATTCCAAAAATGTTGGAGAATGAAAGGTTTAGCGAGAGGGAAGAACTGAGGGGGATCAACATTAGTAGAAAAATGATACTGGAAAAACTGATGGGATTGAAGGTGGATAAATCCCCAGAGACTGAGAATCTGCATCCCAGAGTGCTTAAGGAGGTGGCTCTGGAAATAGTGGATGCATTGGTGGTCATCTTCCGGGATTCTATAGACTCTGGAACTGTCCCTGCAGATTGGAGGGTAGCTCACGTCACTCCGATTTTCAAAAAGGGAGGTAGAGAGAAAGCAGGGAATTATAGACCAGTAAGCCTAACATCGGTAGTGAGGAAAATGCTTGAATCCATTATGAAGGACTTTATAGCGGAACATTTAGAAAGCAATGGCAGGATCAGTCAGAGTCAGCATGGATTTATGAAGGGAAAATCATGCTTGCCAAATATGTTGGAATTCTCTGAAGAGATAACCAGTACAGTCGACAAGGGGGAGCCAGTTGATGTGGTATATTTGGACTTTCAGAAGGCGTTTGACAAAGTCCTGCATAAGAGATTATTGTGCAAAGATTAAAGCGCATGGGATTGGGGGAAATGTATTAAGGTGGATAGAAAACTGGTTGGCAGAGAGGAAAAAAAGAGCAGGGATTAATGGGTCCTTTTCAAATTGACAGACAGTAACCAGTGGGGTACCGCAAGGATCAGTGCTGGGAACCCAGCTAATCACAATATATAAATGATTTGGATGAGGGAACAAAATGTAACATCTCAAAGTTTGCAGATGATACCAAATTAGGTGGGAGGTGAATTGTGATGAGGATGCAGGGATCCTACAGCAAGATCTGGACAGGTTGGGCGCCTGGGCAAACCAATGGCAGATGCAGTATAATTTGGATAAGTGTGAAGTTAGTCATTTTGGAAGCAAAAACAGGAAGGCAGATTACTACCTGAATGGTTGTATGATGTGGAGATGCCGGCATTGGACTGGGGTGAGCACAGTAAGAAGTCTTAAACACCAGGTTAAAGTCCAACAGGTTTGTTTCAAACACTATCTTTCGGAGCACTGCTCCTTCCTCAGGTGAATGAAGAGGTATGTTCCAGAAACATATATGTAGACAAATGCAAAGATGCCAGACAATGCTCAGAATGTGAGCTGAATGGTTGTAAATTGGGAGAGGGGAGTGTGCAGCGGGACCTGGGTGTCCTTGTGCACCAGGTAAGCATGCAGGTGCAGCAGGCGGTAAAGAAGGCTAATGGTATGTTGGCTTCATTGCAAGAGGTTTCGAGTATAGTAGCAGGGATATGTTGCTGCAATTGTACAGGGCCTTGGTGAGGCCACACTTGGAGTATTGTGTGCAGTTGAAATGAAATGAAATGAAATGAAAATCGCTTATTGTCACAAGTCGGCTTCAACTGAAGTTACTGTGAAAAGCCCCCAGTCGCCACATTCCGGTGCCTGTTCGGGGAGGCTGGTACGGGAATTGAACTGTGCTGCTGGCCTGCCTTGGTCTGCTTTCAAAGCCAGCGATTTAACCCTGTGCTACACCAGCCCCAGTTTTGGTCTCCTTCTCTGAGGAAGGATATTCTTGCTCTCGAGGAAGTGCAGCGAAGGTTTACCAGACTGATTCCAGGGATGCCGGGGCTGTCATATGAGGAGAGATTGATTAGGTTGAGATTGTTCTCGCTGGAGTTCAGAAGAATGAGGGGGTTCTCATGGAGACTTATAAAATTCTAGGTGTGTCCAGGGCCAGGGGTCACAGCCTGAGGATTCAGGTAAACCATTTCGGACAGAGATAAGGAGACATTTCTTCACACAAAGAGTGGTGAGCCTGTGGAATTCATTACCACAGGAAGTAGTTGATGCTAAAACTTTGAATATATTCAAGAGGCGGCTGGATAAAGCACTTGGGGAGAATGGGATCAAAGGCTACGGGGAGAATGCAGGATTAGGCTATTGAGTTGGATGATCAGCCATGATCGTGATGAATGGCGGAGCAGGCTCGAATGACTAAAAGGCCTCCTCCTGCTCCTATCTTCTATGTATCTAGGTATCTATGTCAGTTCTTTGTTTAGTTCTTTCAGGATGTTGAAGGTTGTAGTGCTAACAAAAAACAGCAAGCTGTGTCTAATAAACAAAGCTGATTTATTACACAGCACTGAATTAGATTGGAACATATTACTAAGGAATTAGTTAAGTGAAGATTACGTTACACATCTACACTATTAATTATACTATTAGTTCAACTATCTCACAACTACCGTGTCTTGCTCTCTTCCACTCTCTCCATCCATTTCCCAGAAGTCAAGGAAGCATGTGGTATGGGATTCGCCGCCAGCGGATTCTCCGTTTTGCCGGTGCCCGGGGGTTTCCCGACGGCGGGTCGGGGCGGAAATGTGGCGCGACGGGGCGGAGAATCCAGCCCGTGATATTGAGATGGTTGCTCTACAGCACAATCCCAGGGTAGTAACATCAAATTAACCCTTTATGTGCTTTACAATCTCCACATATTGTGACAGCAACAAGGTGTGTACCCTCCCCACAATTGCCTCCAGGGTGCCAAAAGGTGTCCTTCATGGGACGTGGGGTCAGGGAGGCTTGTCTTGGGTTGGAAGGGCTCACAAAGGGTTCCTTTGATTGGGGGTCATTTAGCTCTTATCACCTGCAGCCTTGAAATCTTTTTAAAAGCCTATCAGTATATCAAAAATACAACTCTGTGACAATAAAGTGGGAATGTTCCCATCTGTACCCCTCAACCCTTTAAACAGTCTGTCGGTATGCCAAGTTCAAAGATCTCGAAGTATACTCTTTGATGTGACGGAATCCTTTGAACTGGCCTTTTTGCAGTCAATTCCATTGTCCTTTAAAGCATTGAAGCCTCTCTACAAGCTCAGAAGCTTAAAAGTTTTGAACTGCATTGTTTATATTCAATAACAGGGGCTATTACATTTTATAAGCTTTATGATTGACAGGTCTGGGCAGTTTCAAAGAGAGGTTTAAGATTGTTTACTTATATAGCTCTGCAGGGATCCATTAACTCAGAGGAGTCGCTGTTTTTTTCCCAATCATAGTTTTGTTTAAGAGGCTGTCACTTCGTTCTCAAGAGCTTCCAGGTGCCAAATTTGGATTCATAATTCATGCTGAGGGATCTGCAAAAGGATTCCCACATTCAGAGAAATTAGATGACTTGTATCAACTGAAAAGCAAAGGTGAAATGAATAAACAAGTGTTGCAAAGGAGAGTTACAGCATCTTAGATCAGTAGATAACAAGCAAATAACATCCTTAAGAAGACTAGTTATAATCTTCATCTGTATTGTCACAAGTAGGCTTACATTAACACTGCAATGAAGTTACTGTGAAAAGCCCCTAGTCGGCACATTCCGGCTCCTGTTTGGGTACATAGCGGGAAAATGCAGAATGTCCAAATTACCTAATAGCACGTCTTTCGGGACTTATGGGAGGAAACCGGAGCACCCGGAGGAAACCCACGCAGACACCGGGAGAACGTGCAGACTCCGCACCGACAGTGACCCAAACCCGGAATCGAACCTGGGACCCTCGTGCTGTGAAGCCATGGTGCTAACCACTATGCTACCATGGGGGTACAAACATAAATATAATATAAACATTTCCAAATGAGCTTGCCCTTCAACACGGAGAATTAATTAAGAATCATAACAGGCTGTAGAAATACTTTGGTTGCTGAAAGAAATTCCAACAGGTTTAACAATGCTGCAGATATTTAACTGATAAACCTGAAAACAAGCAGCCACATACCTAGAGTTGACTGGAGTGAGAAATTACAGGAAATAAAACAGTGCTAAGATGAACAAAACCATCTCTGAAAAGTAGACCATAAGTCCATGAGACATAGGAGCAGAATTTGACCACTTGGCCCATCGAGTCTGCTCTGCCATTCAATCATGGCTGATATTTTCTCATCCCCATTCTTCTGCCTTCTCCCCACAACCCCTGATTCCCTTATAAATCAAGAACCTATCTATCTCTGTCTTAAAGACACTCAGTGAATTGGCCTCCACAGCCTTCTGCGGCAAAGAGTTCCACAGATTCATCACCCTCTGGCTGAAAAAATTCCTCCTCATCTCTGTTTTAAAGGATCGTTCCATTAATCTGAGATGGTTCCAGTTTTTCCTACAAGTGGAAACATCCTCTCCACGTCCACTCTATCCAGGCCTCGCAGTATCTTGTACATTTCAATAAAATCCCCTCTCATCCTTCTAAACTCCAATGAGTACAGACTCAGAGTCCTCAAACATTCTTCATACGACAAGTTCTTCATTCCAGGGATCATTCTTGTGAACCACCTCTGGACCCTTTCCAAGGCCAACACATCCTTCCTTAAATACGGGGCCCAAAACCGCTCACAATGCTCCAAATGGGGTCTGACCAGAGCCTTATACAGTCTCAGAAGTACATCCCTGGTCAACAGACTACTGAGCCAGTAAATAATCAAGAGATGGTTTGCGAAGTAATTGAATTCCAAACCAAATGTGATCGAAATCTACCTATTTGAGATGCCTTGCTGGAACTTCCATGTAATGTCACGGTTTTTATTATATACTTTATCTTAATCTAACTGGGCATGAGTTTCCTACACGCCCTGAGAAATGAACTTTCCTCCCGAGGTCAACAGACCTATCAATGGTCCGTCAAAATGTCCAATGCGTTCGTGACAATTCATGTGGCTGATGGGACCGGAAAATTTACTCCAATGTCTTCAACTTATTTAACTTCAGCCATAGCTTGCCGTTAAGGCGAGTAAGGATGATTCTCTGAGGCTCAATGCATCCCAAGTGCAAGCATTGAAAGAGCCATTTCTCAACCATTTCTCTTAAATTTATTACAAGAGATCTGGTCAATCTCTTCTAATGAATACCTTAGGACAATTTAATTAAATGTTGCCATTCCCATTGTAACTGATGTCTCGTTATCCCCAATTAGATTTCATTGTCATTGTGTGCAAACCCAGTCCAATTATCTTCTCAATAATAACAACAATAACAATTTGCAGAAATAAAATTTCAAGCACTTCATAGGCGTGTAATGAAGCAAAAATTGACATTCAGTCAAAGATGGGATGAAGGGTGACTAAAAATGTACATGGAGGTGGGCTTTAAGATGAGTCATAAAGAAGATGGAGGCTCAGGGAGCAGCATGATGGAGAGGCAGCAGGTTTCAAGGAGAGAATTTCAAAGTTCAGGACGAAGACTGTTGAATGCTTGGCCTTCAATGGTAAGGTGAATGGAGTGGGGAATTACATGAGGCTAGAGTTGGCGGAACAAAGTTTGTAGGGCTGGAAAAGGTTATTAAGATATGGAGACCAGGAAGAATTTAATTATGAGGATGAGAATTTTAAATTGGAGGCCTTTGTGGGGAAACCAGAAGCTAAAGCGATGAGGCAAGCAGTAGGAAGGGGGGTGAGTGGACTATGACGTCTGAAGTTTATGAAGAGTGGAAGATCGAGGCCGGCCAGGGGAGCATTGGAATAGTTGCATCTGAAAGTGACAGAGCATAGACGACGGTTTCTAAATGTAAAATTCACAGCCTCTTCTGTGGCTGGAACTCCTCACTTTCAGTTTCAGGTTCATAAGTTTTTTACACAAAAATATTTAAGCACAAATTACAAAAAAATCGAAGGTAAGAAAATCTGACTTTGTTTTCAATAAACAAACGTTTAGGTAACAAAATATCGAAAGAAATACATTCACACTTTATCATGATTGAATTGTCTACGTGAAAGATACCAGAGTCACTCCATATGTGTTTCTGCTAAGATTATGAAGCAATAAAGACTTCCCACAGATTGAATAAGTAGTGAGAGCAGAGGCCAAGTCATTTACAACCATGTGGGGACTACATTATTGAAATCAACTTGATAACTCTGAAGGATATAACTATTAAACTGCCTGAATTTTTTTGTGATACAATTTTTATTAGTCCCGGATATAAAACAATAAATTATAACCTTATTCCAAGATTCTTAAATTACAATGTGATAAATATTTTTTTTAATTGCTTGACAAATTTTCAAGCGATAGCCATCTGTGACGCTGGCTGCAGTGAACAGTTGATTTCTTGTGCTTTTAGAAAAATAACAAATTCAATCAATTGACTGAACATTTAACTATGACATTTGTTTGGTTGTCGCAAACGTTGTTTGCTATGTCAACTGTTTGTCTTTCATTCTTACAATTAGCTGCATTAAATATCTGCTGGTTTAGAATGTGATTGAAGTGATTTACACCACTCGGGCCTGCAGAGAGATTTACATGTGGTTTCCTGGGCCAGATCATTTGTATGTTCATGGGTATACATTGAGTTTATATTGGTCATAAAGTGGCCATTTATGGGACTCAATTGGAGCAAGGGCAGGCTTCTCCCTAAGGCCTTGCCCACCCCAGTGTAAAATCACTACCAGGGTGGGATGTGCCCTAGTAAGGAAAGGGAGGATGTGAGCTGCCCTGCAGCCAAGCGCTGGAGAAGGTGAAGGGGTGCTCTATCTCCTGCATGCTCTGCGTCGGTGAGTCTTTCCGGTGTGATTTTCTACTGTTGAGAGTCTCCTGCTGGGAGCTGCGGGTGGGGGAGAGAGAGGTGGATTGATCCAAATGCAGCTACAGCTGCCGGGAGACTGTGTGTTTGTTTGCTGTCACCTCTTTTGTTTCTGTGACCCAGAGTAAGGAAAGGGAGGTTGTACGATGACCTATTACGAGCGCTGAAGAAGGGGTGTTCTTTCTCTCTTCTGGTGTGCTCTGCATCAGTGTGACTTTCCAGTGTGACTTTCCACCATTGCGAGTCTTCTGCTAGGAGCTGTGGGAGGGGGAGAGAGAGGCGGACTGAGCAACTTGATGGAAGTGTTGAAGAAATGCTTTTGCAGGTTACTGATGACATTAATGTATTGTTGACTGTTTACTATTTATTGCCTGGAGGCCGTGTGTTTGTTTGCGGTCACCTCTTTTGTTTCTGTGGCCTGGAGCAAGGAAAGGTAGAATGGAAGATGACCTGCTATCTGCACTGGAGAAGGGAAATTGGTGATCATTCTCTCTTCTGGTGTGTTATGCATCGGTGTGACATTCCGGTGTGATTTTCTACTTTTGAGGATCTACTGTTGGAGCTGCAGAAGAGGAAGAGAGATGTGGAATGGTCCAAATGAGTAAATTGATGAAGGTGTTTTAAATGTTTTGCAGATTGCTGGTGACTTTATTGTATTGTTGACGATTTAATATCGAATGACTGGGGGCAGTGTATTTGTTTGCTGCCATCTCGTTTGCTCCTGTGGCCTGAAATGAGGAAAGGAAGGATGTCAGATGACCTGCTACCAGTGCTGGAGAAGGGGATGGTAGTGCTCTTTCTCTCCCTGGCATGCTCTGCATTGGTGTGACTTTCCAATGTGACTTTCCACTGTTGAGAGTCTACTGTTGGGAACTGCGAGAGGGGGAGAGAGAGGAGGAGTGATCCAAATGAGCAACTTGATGAAGGTGTTGAAGAAATGGTTTTGCAGATTTTTGGTGATTATCATAGAATTTACAGTGCAGAAGGAGGCCATCCGGCCCGTCGAGTCTGCACTGGCTCTTGGAAAGGGCACCCTACCCAAGGTCAACACCACCACCCTATCCCTATAACCCAGTAACCCCACCCAACACTAAGGGCAATTTTGGACACTAAGGGCAATTTATCATGGCCAATCCACCTAACCTGCACATCTTTGGACTGTGGGAGGAAACTGGAGCACCCGGAGGAAACCCACGCACACACGGGGAGGATGTGCAGACTCCGCACAGACAGTGACCCAAGCCGGAATCGAACCTGGGACCCTGGAGCTGTGAAGCAAGTGTGCTATCCACAATGCTACCGTGCTGCCCTGATTGATATTATTGCACTGTTGATTGTTCAATGTTTAAAGTGTGTTTGGTTTTCTTCGTATAAATGCATTGTTGTAGATTTATGTTTGTACCAAGTCTGTACTGAAAAGGTGCTTGTGTGTGTAAGACATGGTGCCTTTCCCTTGTTGGTTACTGATTAATGTGATATATAGACTGTTCAGTCATTTGTTTTCATTTTTTTTGTATAAAGGCATTGTTGAGCATTTAATAAACAAGATATTTTCCAGTGGCTTCTCGTGGGCACACGTACGGTGTCTCAGACAATGAATATTGCATTGCATTTCAATCACACTTTGAAGCCGAACAGTTTGCCTGAAATCTAGAAGTATCAGCACCATAGAGGCAGCAGCCAACAATTAAACACTTAAGGGCTGGGGTTCAGCACTGGGGATATCCTCATAAGCATAGGGTAAGTGTGTAGATCAGGGGAGGGCACCAAAGCACGGTCTCCCTAATGTTCCCAGAAGGGGTCTGGGGTCAGGGGTTCCTGCTGTGACTGGGAGTGTGTGCAGTGTGAGGCTTTTCAGCATAACTGGCTCAGTCAATGGCACTCTGATAGAAGGTGGTGATTTGTTATGTTTTAGGTGTAGCATAAGCGGCTTCCTTGTGGTGCACTTGACAAAGGAAGGTTCAGACGTGGAGATAACTTCAACACGTTTATTAAACTATTTACACTTCTATTACTCGGGTTCGACACTACTGCTAATCCTACCATAGCTACCCAGACTGACTAACCAGTTGCTGCAATCCACGTGGTGGGTGTGATATTGAATCAACACTGTGTCTATACTCACTGACTGTCTCCACTGGAAAGAGGCAGATCATGTGTGTGGTGTCCTTTATACATGGGTTGGTGTAATGCCCCCCGTGGTCGTGTCACCTCCGTGTGCATCGTGAACGTCCATTGGTCACGTCCTATCTATCTGATCTATTGGTTGAGTGTGTGTGTGTGATGTTTCTGGTGCTCCCTCTAGTGTCTAGCTAGCGTACATGCATTTACATTGATGCACATCACCACATCCCCCTTTTTTCATATGTTACATATTTTCTGCACACTTTGAGAAAATTGACAAAGAACAGGTAGATAAGATAAGGTATACAAGCCATGGGAACAGTGATTAAACAATAAGTCCAAATCATTTTTGTGAGTCCAAAAACCATCAATCTTCATGGTCAAATGTCTCTCTTGGTCATGAACGCCATCAACGTCCCTGTGCCACAGGAACCAAAAAGTGGTCAAATCACTTTGCTGTCTGATTTGGAGTCGCTTTCTTTTTTCGATTTTTGTGATGGTGCTGTCGGATGGCATCTTGTAGCTGATAAGGTGTTGACGTTGAAGAGGTACCATCAACAGTATCATTCAAGGTCATGGATGTGCCATATGTTGAAGTTGGATAAGACTGTACATACTGGTTCTGGCCACGTGCTGTGCAGGAAGGGTGATCCTGCTGAGAACCATTGAAGTTTGTCGAATTGGAAACAGAATTGCTGCTCGCATAAATACCTGGAGATGGTGTGAAACTAGAACCTTGCATCTGACAGGAATATGCCATCTGGCCAGGCTGGGGTGCAGCAAAGCCTGGGCTGTAACTAAGGCATCCAGTCTGTAGTGCAGATTGCGCTTGCAGTAGTCCTCCTTGGGTCTTGATTCCATTAGTGGGCAGTCTGTAGTGCTGGCCTGTTTGAGAATATGCTGCATAGACTGCTGGCTGCTGCATGCCTGAATCCTGGGTTTGTCCAGCATGAGCTGTCATTGGCTGCACTGCTGGTGTGGAAAAATGTGTGGATATAGCTGTGGTGAATATTTGTGTATTCCTCTTGGACTGTAGCCGCTGCTTGTTATTACTGACCCAGTGTAATTGTTAAGTGATCCATCTCCTGTCGTTGTGGCATCTGCTGTCACCCTGAGCGTGCCATCACTGAGGTTGCGGCACTCCCTGTCTGGAGTAAAGTCCGGCTTACATGAATCAGAGTCGGCGTTTGGTTGCTCCCCAGCTGGAGTCTGGTCTGTTTTAACTGAGTCAGTGTTGGTTTGTTGATGCTCCCCGTCTGGAGTCTTAGCAGGTTCACTGGAGTCAGCTGAGATTTCTTGAAGCTGCACGTCTGGAGTCGGTACATGCAGGAATGTATTAACTTGTGGAGAGATTCAAGCGAATGAGGGTGGAAGTATCATGGTGTCACTGGAGTCACCAGTGGTTTCACAGTGATCGTCGAGTGTCTCTGTACACATTAGCTGAGGTCTATCACTTTGCACATCTTGCATTGGAAGTGGGATGCTGTCGTCACTCATCTCACATACCGTGGGTGGAGCCTTAGTAGCTGCTTGTTGTTCACTTGGGTTGGGCAAATTGTCAGAGTCTTCATCTGGTGGCGCAAGCAATGTGGGTGGACTGTCATTGTCTTGCTGTTGTCCTTCATTTGGGCTTGGACTGTCATCGTCGCTTTGTTCTTCACTGTAGCATGACAGACCGTCATGGTCGTCCTGCTGTGCACTGGAGCGTGGTAAACTGTCATAGTCTTCTTGCTGTTTACTTGAGATTGGCAGACTTGCATCGTCTGCTGCTAGTTGGTCAGAGGAGGTTGCTGGACCCTCATGGTCTTGTTCCTGCAAAGACTGCGCGTCGGAGTCTTGCGTTGTTTCTATCATGGAGTCTGTCCACGAGATCGCTGTGGAGGCTTGTGACACTGGAGTCACTTCTTGTTCGTGCAAGGACTGTGCTCTGGAGTCTGACGTTTCTGCAATTGTGGAGTCTGTCCACAAGCTCGCTGTGGAGGCTTGTGACACTGGAGTCACTTCTTGTTCATGCAAGGACTGCGGTGTGGAGTCTTGCGTGTCTTCTTTCGCAGAGTCGGGAACCCTGAACGGTGCGTGGACCACGCTTTGTGTGGCAGCAGGCCGCTCTCTGTGGGATTGTACCGCTTTCTGTCTCTTGGTGTCAGGCTGCAGCATCATCCTGCACTAATGAGTTGGGATGTCATATCTGCATGCGCAAACGGTCTTTCCCGTTCTGTGCGCTTCTGGCGCAACTGCGCAAGTGCAGTCCCTTTAGAAATATGGCCGCCGATCAAAATTGTTCTCTGATCCGGGATCTCAGCCTTGTGGTGAGTACTGGCACTTCTCTTACCTTTTCTTGCTTGTTGGAGTGTGTTTTCCTCACAGTATTTGCCGAATTTGTCCAGGACTGTCTGGAAGTCGCTCCTGTTTTGCCCCTTGGAGAACTTGAATTTTTAAAAGATTTCTTCTGCTCTGGCACTGGCGATGGTGAGGAGAAGCTCTGTCCTTTCAGCATCGGCCAGATCTTCTAGCTCGGCTGCCACCAGGAAGATTTCAAACATTTGCCGGAATACCCGCCAGTTTTCGCGGAGATCGCCGTGGCACTGGAGCTGCTGCGGAACCCGGATCTCGATCATCTTGCCTGGGTACCGTTGCTGATTGTCACTGTACGCTGAGGTATGGCTATGTGGATTGAAACAGTTCAGTCCTGGTATCATGATTTGTTATGTTGTAGGTGTAACATAAGCAGCTTCCTTGTGGTGCACATGACAAAGGAAGGTTCAGACGTGGAGATAACTTCAACACGTTTATTAAACTATTTACACTTCTATTACTCGGGTTCGACACTACTGCTAATCCTACTATAGATACCCAGACTGACTAACCAGTTGCTGCAATCCACGTGGTGGGAGTGATATTGAATCAACACTGTGTCTATATTCACTGACTGTCTCCACTGGAAAGAGGCAGATCATGTGTGTGGTGTCCTTTATATGTGGGTTGGTGTAATGCCCCACTTGGTCGTGTCACCTCCGTGTCCATCGTGAATGTCCATTGGTCGCGTCCTATCTAACTGATCTATTGGTTGAGTGTGTGTGTGTGTGATGTTTCTGGTGCTCCCTCTAGTGTCTAGCTAGCCTACATGCATTTACATTGATGCACATCACCACAGGTGTAACACGCAAAGGTACGGAGTCTTGGGGGATATGGGAGTCCCAGGGTGGAAGCCCTAGGTTATTGTCAGTCTCTTTCCTTCTCCAATTCCTTACAGATTTGGGGCAGCACGATAGCCCAGGGTTTAGCACAGTTGCTTCACATCTCCAGGGTCCCAAGTTCGATTCCCGGCTTGGATCACTGTCTGTGCGGACTCTGCATGTTCTCTCTGTGTCTGCGTGGGTTTCCTTTGGGTGCTCCAATTTCCTCCCACAATCCTAACATGTGCAGATTAGGTGGATTGGCCATGATAAATTGCCCTTAGTCTCCGAAAAAGGTTAGGTGGGGTTACTGGGTAACCGGGATAGGGTGGGGTGCTCTTTCCAGGGACTGGTGCGGACTCAATGGGTCGAATGGCCTCCTTCTGCACTGTAAATTCTATGATTCTCTGAGATTTAACAATATGGTTGGTTATGTTGGTCCTTCAGAGGCTGCCGTCACGGTACTGGTGGCAGCCGAAACAGGTGAGGCAGGCAGATGCCGGAGAAGGTGGCAGCAGTGTTGATGCAAGTTGGAGGGGGGCTGTCGCACCCCTTGAAGACCTGGCCACCCATCGGGCCAAGGAGGAACCAAAAGGGGATGCCAGCGACAGTCCAAGGTGTACAAGCATCGTTGATCTTTCGAGATGACAGACCGCATGTGCCACAGGAAACTCCATCTCAACAAAGAGACAGTGCACCACTTGTGCCATGTCTTCATGGTCTTGGCACCCCATGGAGGAGGAGGCACCTGCTCCAAGTAGCCATGAATGTCACCGAAGCCCTGACTTTCTATGCAACCAGTTCATTCCAGGGATCGAACGGGGACTTGTGCGCCATTTCCCAAACTACAATCTATAAATGCATCCTTAAGGTCACGGATGTCCTGCTTGCCCAGGCATCAGACTTTATCAGCTTTGAGCTGGACCAGGCCCAGCAAAATGTCCGGGCACCATTGCCATGATGCCCCAGGTTCTGGCAGCAATAGATGGCATGCATGTCGCCGTGTGCCCACCGGAGCATCGGGGAGTGGCCTTCATTAACAGAAAGGGGTTCCACCGCCTGAGTGTTCAACTCATGTGCGACCACTGCCTCCGGATCATGCACAAATGTGCACACTTCTCAGCTTTCTCCTCTCCAGGGGCAACACTCTGGAAGGGGCTGGTTCAGCACTGTGGGCTAAACAGCTGGCTTGTAATGCAGAACAATGCCAGCAGCGCGGGTTCAATTCCCATACTGGCCTCCCTGAACAGGCGCGGGAATGTGGCGACTCGGGACTTTTCACAGTAACTTCATTGAAGCCTACTTGTGCCAATGAGCAATTATTATTATAATACTGCCCACTTCTCCAGACCATCTGGCATCCCTGGAATCATTCGCCTAAATCTTTCTGTACCCTCTCCTGAACCTTAACATCTTTCCCAAAGTGCGGCCCCCAGTTAAGGCCACTCCAGTGGGAAAACAAGGCCAATGGAGATCCACTAGGTGGATCACAGGAAGTATCAAAAACTCAGGTGAAGAATTATAACGGCACGCAAGCAGTGATTATGGCTTTCACCTGAATTTCCATCCGAAAAAGAAATCTATGTCATTCCTGCTCTGACAATGCACTTACAAAGTCTCCCACACAATTCACTCGTTATTTATTATTTATTTTACCCACTCATGCAAAAACGCCAAGGGACCTATTATAACGATTGTCAGCAGAGAGAGGAAGGTATCTGTGAAATCCAGAGCTATTTCTGGATTTCATAAAATATGTTATAATGCATGTTCCACCTGCCCATCTGAAGGAGATTTCTTCCCATCGTAACACAACCAAAGAAAATATAGATGCCTGGCACCCTGCAGGCAGCTGCATTACTTTTTTTCTTCACCAAACCAAGTTTCAGTGAGTCAAGTAACTATTTGTAAGTATTAACAAAATGAAATAAGTCAATACAGTCAATTTGCAATAACAGAAAATTATGGAAATACACAGCAGGTCTGGCGACATCAGTGAAGAGATAAACTGTTGGCATTTCAGCTCAAAGACTTGTCTTCAGATCTACTGTTCATTTGTGTTTTGCTTATTCCAAATACCTTGTTTAAATCCAGTCTCAGTCGTTTACACACATTAATTGTTGTAAGGGATGACACTGTTCTCATTCCATTGCTAGTTTTTCAGATGCTGACCAGTGCTTTGCTTCTCATACCTGCATAAATTGAAAGAGCGTGTTTGTATACTTGTATGGATATTTAGGCATGGACTGCAAATATTGTAAATATAGAACAACACACTCCCACACATAGGCACACAAAGGAGCATTTATCCTCAACATTAACCTTCTGCCAGATTACGAACAAATAATCTACTAAAATCACAAGAGACTATGAATTGCAAGAACAAAGGCTGAAAAATTCGATGGCCATCAAAATCATGCGTGCGGACCATGATGAATGAATAAACCGTGCTTGTTGTTTCTGATGCAGGGAGCATGCATACTTTGTGCCACCTTCTAATTTGCATGATTGCTGGGTGCAGCCAAAGCTAAATGTGCTGTTGAGTGGTTGCACACCTCAGTGGATGACTCAGGCATGTGTCCCACTCAAAACCACCCTACACTACCAAAAGCCAGTCTGCACCTGTTAAGGGAGAGATGTATTCTGACTGAAAAAGTTCTGATGAAGCTCTGTGTGAGTCTGAGCAGACAGAAGAGTGAATTATGCTGCAATAGGTGAGACTGGGTCTTCCATGGTTCTCCGATGCCCATGCAAAATACCTTGGTGCAGGAGGTGGACTGGAGAGAGCTCTGCTATTCACAGGGACCAGACAAAGTTTGCAAAGGCAGTGGGACCAGATAACCATGGAGGACAATGCAGGAGTGAAGCCCTGACAACTTTGTGCAATGCTACAAAAGGTTCAATGAACCCAAGTAAGTGCACAAGTCAGTGAATGCATCTTCAAATGCCAATTCCCACCGCCTTAGACACTTCTCAATAAACCACACTCTTATCTAGCAGCTTCCAATAATCTCTGTCAATCACAACACATGCTGAACATTCATAGCTTCACCTCATTCTCATTTGTTTAGCTTGACTGCAAGCCTCATCTCACAGTTTGCATAAACGGTCAGCTATTCTACCATGCCAAGCACATCAACCAAACAAATTGCCTCACACTGACTCACAAACTTTGCTCTCTCTTACAAAACAAGGTGGCACATAACCAAAGTAAGCAGGAATGACTTGTTTGGCTACAGGCATGCTTGTATGTCTTCATTCCACTGTAGGAGACAAAAGTTGTCATCATTGGGACAGCCATCAATGAGGCTGTAGCCAGTGGTTGGGCTGAAACCATAGAATATGGTGGTATCCTCAGACCTAATTGTCCTTCTCACATCCCACTTCTTCCTTTGTCCTACAAATCTCTTTTGATTTACAAGCTGCATTTTCAAACACCTCAGCAACCCCACCTTGTTGGTCTCCTCCTTGCAGATAGCCAAGAAGTACAACCTGGTCAGACAGTGGTGGATGTGCAGGTTGACAATATTGTGGAAGAAATGCCATCATTCACTCTCACTTTCTGCCACCATCTCAATTTAAAAGAATGCTGAGGGGTGATATCTGCACACAGTGAGTCACCATGCATCACCATGAGTTGCCTACAGCCAGACAAGGGACAAGGGTGACAAAGCTGCCAGCTAACCAGGGGGCAAGGCCATATACAATTTCTGCTGTAGAGGACTAAGATGAACACTTCACTTTTTGCAAGCTGCAGAAGGAGATTGATGGGTTTGCATAGCTAGAAAAGTGCTTGATATATTGTCAGGCCTGCAAGAAAGTTGCATGCAATGTTAAGGATCACGAATAAGTTCAACACTAACCTGGCACAGGGTTTTGTGCAGTGCTTGGAGTCCATCCTTTTTGTTACATTACTTGGGAGTAATATATGTTACTCATTTGTTATGCGAGTTAAACTTAACTTTGATGATTAACACTCAAAGTCTTCCAGTGATGACATATTATGTGTTGAGTAACAAATGAATATACTTGTGAGTTCTTTTCTTGAATACTTTTATTTGTAGTCAAATTAACTAAGATTGAATTAAATTAATAATGAATATAATACTCTACACTCTCAGCTTGCTACACTTCTGTTCTCTAGTTACAACACACACAAAGAGAGCGGGAAAACTGCTTCAGCTTGCTTATATATATCCTGTTAGTGTTGCCCTCTATTGATCATCTGACTGTACTGACTGCACATTAACCAATCATGTATTTACATATACAGAGATCACTACACTTTTCAACATGGAAGTGATGGCCAACTACATTAGCTTACTGGTGTTTGCAAATGTGAAGAACGTTTGATGGTTAATGTCCCAGCTTACACTGCTGAGGCCCTGTGTGCTGCAGTGGACTTCAGACATCCAGAATCCAAAAATCAGCTTGCTACCATTGAAACTGAGATTTCTGTGTTTGTGGCTGCAAGTACCAGTGATAGGTTCTCACAGCAATCCAGCAGTCTGTTCTACAATAGAGTGTTGGGATTGCAGACACGTGGCTTGGGGAGAGTGGGAGTGACTCCATACATGGACATGTTGTGGTCTCCTCACGTCAGATAAATCAGTCCAGACTGCTGCAGCCCATGCCGAGATGATGCTGTCTATAACTGGGCTTCTAGGACTAGAACTGAGACATCCTGCAGCCCATCTGTAGTTACCCCCATTGAAATGCAGCTGCCTTCCATCAGTCATGATGTAATCATTGGATAAGACTGCTTAGGACACTAGGTAGCGATGGAGGTAAACAGAAAACTGGAACTGAGGGAATGCAGAATATTCCATGTTGATAAACAATACGGAATGATTTAATTTATCAATTTGATTTGGAATGTTCATTCTAGATTTTCATCTTATATTGTGACCAAGTAGACACTGTTATATTATTGAGGTGTAATATATATGCTACTCATTTGTCTTGCCGAGTTATACTTAACTTGACGATAAACAGTTGAAGTCTTCCAGTTGATGACAAATTATTTATTGAGTAACAAAATAATATACTTGTTAGTTCTTTACTTTAATACTTTGACCAGCAGTAGAATTAACTAAGATTGAATACAATTAACAATGAATATAATACACTACACTCTGAGCTGATCACACTTCTATCCTCTAGCTACAACACACACGAAGAGACGAAGGAGAGCGTGAAAACTGCTTGAGCTTGCTTATATAGTCCCTGTTACTGTTGCCATCTAGTGATCATCTGACTGTACTGACTGCACATTAACTAATCATGTATTTACATATACAGAGATCACATAGACACTGAGCAAAATTCTCTGACCTCCCTGCAGTGTGTTTCTCGGCGACAGAAGGTGGCCCGCTGTCAATGGGATTTTCCAATGAATCCACCCCTCACTGCCAGGAAACCCGTCAGCGGGACCAGAAGATCTCACTGGTGTGAACAGCCAGAAGATCTCGCCCACTGTGATGGCCAGTGACAGAGAGGATCAAAGGAATGGGTTTAGTGAGAAATGCGGAATTTGCATTGTGTTTGTTGCTCTATAGATCAAATGAGTTCTTCATGAACACTCTGGCCAGAAAAGGGTTATCTGTGCTGCCTCTTCCTTCCTTTTGCTTTTCCTCCTGAGGTGGAGCTGCGCTCTGAAAGCTAGTGATTGAAACAATCCTGTTGGACTTTAACCTGGTGTTGTAAGACTCTCCCTGTGCTCTTCGGAGATGATCATCGTATAGAGGGTGTCAAGGACCATATCCATAGTGATATATACGTAGGGTTGGATTCTCGCATTCCCCCAGCAACGTATTTCTCGGTGGCGCGCTGTTCACCAGCAGTGGGACTCTCTGTTACTGCCACTTGTCAATGGGATTCCCCATTGTAGCCACCCCATGCAGCCAGGAAACCCGAGGGCAGGTGGTGCTACCACCAGGAACAGAGAATCCCAACGGCAGAGAATTCCAGCCATTGGATTCAGGAGCAGAAGTCACCAATTTGATCGCTCAAGCCTGCTCTGCTTTTTGACAAGATCATGGTTGATTTGAGTGTGCCCTCACCTCTACATTCCTGTCTACCTACATTGATTTTGTAGAATCATCAAATCCCTACAGTGCAGAAGGAGGCCATTTGGCCCATCGAGTCTACACCAACCTTTTGAAAGAGCACCCTATCTCTACCCTATCGTTGTAACCCCACCCAACCTTTGGACATGAAGGGGAAATTTTAGTTTGGCCAATCCCCCTAACCTGCAAATCTTTGGAATGTGGGAGGATATGGTAGCACCTGGAGGAAACCCAAGCAGACATGGGGAGAACATGCAAACTGCACACAGCCACTCAAGGTCAGAATCAAACCGAGGACCCTGGCGCTGTGAGGTAGCAGCACTAACCACTGTGCCACCATGCCTCAGACTTATTTCATAAGGGAAAATCATGGGCTGGATTCTCTGGTCCCCCGGCCGTGTGTTTCTTGGCAGCGCAACGTTCGCTGGCGGTGGGATTCTGTACTCCCGCTACTTGTCAATGGGATTTCCCACTGAAGCCCCACCATGCTGCCGGGAAACCCGCAAGCAGGAGTGTGCTGCAGCGGGAACAGGGAATCCCAATGGCCAGAGAATTGCAGTCCACGTTTAACTAACTTGCTGCAGATTTTTGAAGAGGTAACAGAGGCGACTGATGAGGATAATTCTGTTGTTGTGGCATATATGAATTTCCAAAAGGCATTTGTTGCAGTGTCGCACAACAGACTTGTGAGAAAAGTTATAGCTCATGGAACAAAATGGACAGTATCAACCTAGATTGGAAATTAGCTGAGTGAAAAGAACCAAAGACGAGTGATTACTGAATGCTTTTTGGGCTGGAAGATACTGAGTCAGTGTAAGGAAAAAAAGGAGTTGTAAAATTTCTTGTTTTTGCAATACCACTGTCATATTGTATATACTGGAAAAAAAGGTTGTGGGGTGTGACTGGTCTAATGGGATTAGAGCCAGAAAGTCGGCAAAGGGCAAACATCAAACTGAAAGATGTGAAAGCACGTGGTTTGCTTTGTTGATGAACTGAGGCTGTCAGGAATATTTACATAAGAATTTACATACGGCAAAGATGAGAAAATGGTTTGAAGTTGGCTATTTTATTTCAAAAAGGAACATAAAGTTGGAAGATTGTAAATAGATGAGAAAAAATAGCAAAGTTTTACTTTTAAAACATAGCAGCCATAAGTGAAAAGGGTTATTCAATTCTGGGAAAAAGGAATTTCTAAGAGATTAGAGGAAAGAATGGGGAGTAAGATCAAAGGAGGAAAATTGATTTAAGAATACATTAAAAGATTGAGTGAGTGGTGGTAGCTGGTAAGAACTCAAACAAGGCATGTGAACAAGGCAGTTTTCATAGATTATCATAGAATTTGCAGTGCAAAAGGAGGCCATTCGGCCCATCGAGTCTGCACCGGCTCTTGGAAAGAGCACCCTACCCAAGGTCAACACCTCCACCCTATCCCCATAACCCAGTAACCCCACCCAACAATAAGGACAATTTTGGACACTAAGGGCAATTTATCATGGCCAATCCACCTAACCTGCACATCTTTGGACTGTGGGAGGAAACCGGAGCACCCGGAGGAAACCCACGCACACACAGGAAGGATGTGCAGACTCCACACACACAGTGACCCAAGCGGGAATCGAACCTGGGACCCTGGAGCTGTGAAGCAATTGTGCTATCCACAATGCTACCGTGCTGTCCCTTTTCTGTCACCCTCAGAGAACTCCCTTAGAACCCCAGACATTGTGTGGGAACGTTGCTGGGCTACATAGATTAGAAAATCCATAAGGACTGTTGTCATTCAAAGGGAGTTATTTAAGCCAAGATTTGTTCAGTGAGAATTAAAAGTCCTGTTAATTATGTCAAGGTATTCTTGCACTTAAGTGTACTTTTTACTTTTTTAGTTGAATAAATGTTTCACTTTAATATAAAATCTGCCATGCCATAATAATCAGTGAAAGGCATACAGTATCCAGGGGTGTATTAATAGGGCCATAGAATATACGAATATACGGAGCACCCGGAGGAAACCCACTCAGGCACAGGGAGAACACGCAGGCTCCACACAGACAATGACCGAAGCCGGAATCGAACCTGGGACCCTGGAGCTGTGGAGCAACTGTGCTAACCACTGTGCTATCATGCCGCCCCTAAGGAGGCCATTCAGCCCATCACATCTGCAGCGGCCCTTGGAAAGAGCACCCCACCCAAGCCTACAACTCCAAGCTATCCCCGTAACCCACTAACCCTACCTAAACTTTTTGGACACCAAGGGGCCACTCAGCATGGCCAATTCACCTAACCTGTACATCTTTGGACTGTGGGAGAAAACACGCACAGACACGGGAAGAAAGTGCAAACTCCACACAGACAGTCACCCGAGGCCTGAATTGAACCCGGGACCCTGGAGCTGTGAGGCATCAGTGCTCATCACTGTGCCACCATGCCACCCCAGAGTAAAGAGGTTATGTTGAACTTGTATAAGACACAAGTTTAGCTTTAACTAAATGATTGCGTCCAGTTCTGGTCACCGCACTTTAGGAAGGATGTGAAGGCAGCAGGGAGTGCACAAAAAATTGATGAGAATAGTTCCAAGGACGAGGAACTTCTGATAGATGGATTGGAGAAGTTAGGACTGTGTTCCTTGGTGAAAAGAAGGTTGAGATGAGATTTGATACAGGAATTTAAAATCATGAGGCTGTGGACAGAGTAGATAGGAAAAAACTGTTACCACTTGTCAAAGTATCGATGATGAGAAGACAGAGATTTAAAGTAATTGGCAAAAGAAGCAAAAGCGATATGAGAAAAACACTTTATCCATGCGGCGAGTGGTTAAGGTTTGGAATGCAATGCCGGAGAGTGTTGTGGAGACAGATTCAATCGAAACAGTCAAAAAGTAATTAGACTCTTATCTAAAAAAGGAAGAATTTGCAGTGTCACGGGGAGAGTGCAGGAAATTGGCACTAAGGGAATTTCTCATTGAGAGAGCTGGTGCAGACACAATGGACCAAATGCCTCCTTCTACCCGCTTAACAATTCTGTGATACCAATTATATCTTTTGACTCCCTTGGCAATGAAGGATCTATCTAATTCAGCCTTAAAAATTCAATGATACAGCCTCTACAGCTCTCCACGGAAGAGAATTCCTCAGACTAATGACCCTCTGAGAGAAAGGAATTCTCTTCATCTGCATCTTAAATGGGAGACCTCTTATTTTTAAACTGTGTGCCCTAGTTCTAGGCTCTCCCACAAGGGCAAACATCCTTTTCTCATCCATCTTGTCAAGTCCCCTCAGGATATTATATATTTCAAGAAAATCACCTCATTATTCTGAATTCCAATATTTACAGACTGAACTGTCCAACTATTCTTCATAAAACAACCCCTTCATCCTGAGAATCAATGGAATGAACCTTCTCAGCACAATTCCAAATGCAATTATATACTAACATACATAAGAAGACCAAAACTGGACACAGTACTCCAATGCATTAGTCAAAAGTGCGGAGGCAGTGATGCAGTGGTGTGGTCACTGGATTAGTAATCCAGAGACCAAGGAGAATGTAATGTTCTTGTCGGATGGCCTTATTCATTACAAGAACATTTGTAGTCAAAGCTATAAATGATTTATTAACTTTAAGTGTGGGTAAACTATATACAAGAGAAAAGATGAAAAAAGAATAAAATCATGCATAAGCAGCCTCTCTCTTTGACTTCCTCTAGCCAGTCTGAGGGGTTAGTTGACTTTAACATTCACTCATATACTAGTGAGACTCCTAGTGGTCAGCCGGTGAATTACAACACAACCATGATATCACTACATCCCCTTTCCTTTGAAAGAATAAATTAATACATTATCATATCTATATATTACACAAGAACAACAAGCATAGTGTGTACAAATAGTCCAAATCTACAAGTTGAGTCGATCAGGTTTTCTTCCGACTGTTTAATCTTCTCAAAGTTTGACCTTGCTGCTCAGAACTTGGAGATTCAGTGTTCTCCATGACTTTCTCATGCTCAGGAATTGCTGAGCTATCTGACACTACAGCTTGCGTTGATTCTGATGTAGATTCCTCATCCATCACGTTGTGTGAAAACCTTCTCTCGTGTGCGTGACAATTGCTTCTTAATACCAACCCGTCCCATGTCTGTACATTGTAGGATTGAGGTGCTACTTCTTCAAGTACAATGGCTTTTTCAACCAATTACCTGAATCTTCTCTCACAATGTCATCACTGCTCAGAAGTAGTAAAGTGCTTGATACTCTATCATATAACTGCTTTTGTTTATCTTTAATGTTTTGCATTTCCTGCAGTACCACTGCATTCTCCTCCTTCTTTTCCAAATATGGGTGTGTGGTATGCAACCTTCTATTCATGAGTAACTCTGCTGGTCATCTACCATGTGACAATGGTGACGCTCTGTAACTCAATAGTGCAAGATATGGATCAGATTGACTGTCCATTGCTTTCTTCACCAATTGTTTAACAATATGGACACCTTTTTCAGCTTTTCCATTGGCTTGAGAGTACAATGGACTCAACATGACGTGATTGAAGTTATACGTGACTGCAACGTGTTGCCACTCTTCACAGCTAAAACAAGGAACGTTGTCACTCACGACGATTTGCGGAATTCAGTGTCTCACAAAAATTGACTTGGTTTTCAGTGTTACACTGCTTGCTGTTATGCTTGACAGCAGAGCCATTTCGGGATAGGTTCAAAAATAGTCTACAATCATTAAATGATCTTTCCCTCGTAGGTGAAAGAAATTAATAGCTACTTTCTGCCATGGTGCCATAGGTAAATAAGATATTTGCAGAGGTTCTCTTGTTGGCATGTGTCTGGCATGTGTCACAACAACTGACCATCCTTTCAATATCTTGATTTATATCTGGCCAGTAAACAGAGCCACGAGCTCTCCGTTTACATTTTTCAATCCCAAGGTGTCCTTCGTGTATCCTCTTCAGTACATTCTTTTGAAGAGATTGAGGTATGACTATAGCGTTCAAACGAAGTATCACACCATTAATGATACTGAGTTCAGATCTTCATACAGTAGAACTTCATACATTGATCTCTGGGTTAGTGTGAGTTGATGTTCGTCATAACCTCTTGAAGAGTTTGACCCTTCCTGATCTCTTCATGGATCTCATGTAATTTCACATCTGATACTGGTAGAAGTGTGGAAATAAGATTAACATGCAGATCTACATCCTCAGTAATCTCAACACCAATGGTTTGCATCGGCACTCTCGATAATGCATCTGCTAAGAACAAATATTTGCCTGCTGTGTATATGAGATTGAAGTCATAGCGTTCTAACTTCATCATCAACCTCTGAATGCGTGGAGTCATCTGGTTGAGATATTTTTGATGATGTTAATCAAAGGATGATGATCTATCTCAACTGTGAAAGTTGGAAGCCCATAGATGTATTCGTGGAAATTCTCCAAACCTACAACTAAATCCAGGAATTCTTTGTCTATTTGAGTGTATCTCTGCCCTGTTGTCATCATGGATCATACATAGATACATAGAAGATATGAGTAGGAGGAGGCCTTTTGGCCCTTCGAGCCTGCTCCACCATTTATCACAATCATGGCTGATTATCCAACTCAATAGCCTAATCCTGCTTTCTCCCCATAGCCTTTGATCCAATTCTCCCCAAGTGCTATATCTAGCCACATCTTGAATATATTCAATGTTTTAGCATCAACTATTTCCTGTGGTAATAAATTCCACAGGCTCACCACTCTTTGGGCTAATAAATGTCTCCTCATCCTCATCCGAAATGGTTCACCCTGAATCTTCAGACTGTGACCCCTGGTTCTAGACACACCCATTATTGGGAACATCTTCCCTGCATCTACCCTTTCTGGTCCTGTTAGAATTTTATAAGTCTCTATGAGATCCCCCGTCATTCTTCTGCACTCTAGCGAGAACAGTCCTAACCTAGTCAATCTCTCCTCATATGACAGTCTTGCCATCCCTGGAATCAGTCTGGTAAACCTTCGCTGCACTCCCTCGAGTGCAAGAACATCCTTCCTCAGAAAAGGAGACCAAAATTGCACACAATATTCTTGGTGTGGACTCACCAAGGCCCTGGATAATTGCAGCAACACATCCCTGCTTCTGAACTCGAAACCTCTCGCAATGAAGGCCAACATACCATTAGCCTTCATTACCACCTGCTGCACCTGCATGCTTGCCTTCAGCGACTGGTGCACAAGGAAACCCAGGTACTGCTGCACACCCCCCTCTGCAATTTACAACCATTCAGGTAGAAATCTGTCTTCCTGCTTTTGCTTCCAAAATGAATAACCTCATACTTATCCAAATTATACTGCATCTGCCATTGATTTGCCCACTCGCCCAACCTGTCCAGATCATGCTGTCGGATCCCTGCATCCTCGTCACAGTTCACCCTCCCACCCAACTTGGTATCATCTGCAAACTTTGAGATGTTACATTTTGTTCCCTCATCCAAATCATTAATATATATTGTGAATAGCTAGAGTCCCAGCACCGATCCCTGTGACCTTCTCACTAGTCTGCCAATTTGAAAAGGGCCCATTAATCCCTACTCTTTGTTTTCTCTCTGCCAACCAGTTTTCTATCCACCTCAATACACTTCCCCCAATCCCATGCGCTTTAATTTTGCACAATAATCTCTTATGCAAGACTTTGTCAAACGCCTTCTGTATGTCCGAATATACCACATCGACTGTAACGTCAACTGTACTGGTTACATCTTCAAAGAATTCCAACAGATTTGTCAAACATGATTTCCCATTCATAAATCCATGCTGACTCTGACTGATCCTGCCACTGCTTTCTAAATGTTCCGCTGTAAAGTCCTTGATAATAGATTCAAGAATTTTCCCCACTACCGATGTTAGGCCTACTGGTCTATAATTCCCTGCTTTCTCTCTATCTCCCTTTTTTAATATTGGAGGGACATCAGCTACCCTCCAATCTACAGAGACTGTCCCAGAGTCCATAGAATCGTGGAAGATGACTACAATGCATCCACTATTTCCAGAGCCACCTCCTTAAGCACTCTGAGATGCAGATTCTCAGGCCCTGGGGGTTTATCCACCTTCAACCTGATCAATTTTCAAAGCACCACTTCTCTACTAATCTTGATCTCCCTCAGTTCTTCCCTCTCACTAAACCTTCCATTCTCCAACATTTCTGGTATCTGATTTGTGTCCTCTTTTGCGAAGACAGAACCAAAGTATGTATTCAATTGCTCAGCCATTTCTTTGTCCCTTATTATGTATTCCCCTGTTTCTGTCTGTAGGGGGCCTACATTTCTCTTTACCAATCTGTTTTAATCTGCTTCGATTGGTCAAAAAATATGAGAACTGGCGATGTGGTTAGTGAAATCTTGAGTTTCTGCCACTCTTCCTCGTGTTGCTCAGTCCAAGTGAAATCCGTTGTCTTGTGCAGGCGATCACGTAGATGTGTTGTTTTTGCTGACAGGTTTGGAATGAATTTCCCTATAAAATTGATCATATCCATCACTCTTAAGATGGCTTTCTTGTGTGGTTTTGGCATATTGAGAATTGCTTGGATTTTGTGATGTCAGGTTCAATGCCATGTAATGAGAGCTTGTCACCTAGGAATGTGAATTCAGAATTACTCCAAATTGGCACTTTTGCTTGTTGAGCTTCAACCCATTTCTCCTGACGCTCGTTAGAACTTTAAGCAACCTCGAGCCCCAAATCATGATATCATCCACATAGACATGTACACCTTCAATGCCTTTGATTATGTGCTCCATGGTATGATGAACATTTTCTGATGCTGCAATTATGTCAAATGGCAGTCTCAGAAAGCAGTCTTATCCAAATGGTGTACTGAAAATGCAGTATTTTGTACTTTGTTCCTCTAGCTTTAGTTGCCAGAAACCTTGAGATGCGTAAAGTTTCATAAAGAATTGTGCACTCACCATCTCAGATGTGATTTCCTCATGCTTTGACATTTGAGAATGTTTTCTTTTGATATTCTTGTGAAGATCTTTAGGACCCATGCATATGCGAATATCGCCATTCTTTTTCCTTCCACAAACCATGGGGTTTATCCAGTCTGTTGGTTCTTCTATTTTTCTGAGTACTTTTAATTTTGTCATTCTGTCCAGCTCGTTTTGAGGTGATCCCAAAGAGGTGCAGGTACGCTTCTTGGAGTTGTATCTTGCAGGTGAATGGTAGTGTACTAAATCCTGTGAACACATCACTAAATTTGCTGATAAAGTTCTCAGAATCATTGGAGTGTTGATCCAATCCTTTGTGGATGCTATATACCAACTGCACCAGACCAATTCTTCACAGGACTGATCAGTTAATAATGAATCCAAGCCCTTGGATACAATATGAAATGGGATGGAATAAACTGTGTTCTTCACCACCACACTCAGGCTCAGGTCACAAGCACCATAACATTTGATGCCTGAACCATGATAATCTTTCAGAGATATTTTGTGATTTCTTCTAATCGGCTGAATTTTTAGATTTTTAAAATCAGAAATGCTGATTAAATTGGCTTTGGCACCAGTGTCTAACTTCAATCAGACCACTGTACCATTCAAAGAACAAAGAACAAAAAATAAAGAACAATACAGCACAGGAACAGGCCCTTCGGCCCTCCAAGCCTGAGCCGATCACGTGTCCTATCTAGACCAACCACCTGTATCCTTCGATACCCCATCTGTTCATGTGCCTATCCAGATAAGTCTTAAAGGTCACTAATGTATCTGCCTCAAACACCTCACTTGGCAGAAAATTGCACGCCACCACCACCCTCTGTGTAAAAAACTTCCCCCGCACATCTCCAATGAACCGTTCTCCCCTCACCTTGAAAATGTACCCCCTTGTAATTGTCATTTCCGCCCTGGGAAAAAGCCTCCAACTGGTCACCCTATCGATATCCCTAATAATTTTATAAACTTCTGTAAGCTCGCCCCTCAACGTCTGTCTCTCTAGGGAGAACAATCCCAGTTGATTCAACCTCTCCTCATAGCTAATACCCTCCATACCAGGCATTATCTGGATAAGCCTTTTCTGTACTCTCTCCAACGCCTCCACATCCTTCTGGTAGTGCAGTGACCAGAATTGGATACGGTATTCCAAATGTGGCCAACCAACGTTCTATATAACTGTCACATAATTTTTGAGCTTTCATACTCGATACCTCGTCCTATGAAGGCAAGCATGCCATATGCTTTCTGTACGATCATTTCCACCTGTGCTGCCACTTTTAAGGATCTGTGGACCTGCACACCCAGATCTCTCTGTGTCTCGATGCTCCTGATGGTTCTGCCATTTATTCTATAGTTCCCACCTGAATTGGATCTACCAAAATGCATCACCTCGCATTTGTCCTGGTTAAATTCCTTCTGCCATTTCTCTGCCCAATTTTGCAGCCTATCTATAATCCTGTTGGATTCCTTGACAATCTTCATCACTATTGTATTCTCTGACAATCTTCATCACTATTGTAGTCTCTGACAATTCTCATCACTATATGTACTCTCTGACAATCTTCATTGCTATATCTTCATTACTTCAAGTCGTAGCAGCCATTTGTCCTCATCAACCTCCTTTATTTTAAATGGAGTATCAGTTTGCATTTTTTTAAGTGCGGGAGAATTTTTTGATGTCGCCAAAAAATTATTCTTCTGCGCTATTACTCCAACAAACAATGCTGTTTCATTAGTGGAGACTGTGCCTTCCACTGTGCTGACTGGTCTGGGGTTGAGCTTAGAGTAACAATTCTGAGCAAAGTGATTTTTTTCCTTTGCATCTGAAACAAAACGTGCCAAACGCTGGACACTGCCTTAATGTATGCCTTTGACCATATCTTTTACACAGAAATACTTCATCCTGATCTTCAACCTGTTTGTTGGTGTGCACGGAGCTGCAAGAACTTTCCCGCTTAAAAAAAAAAAGTTTCCTGCCTTATTGGAAAAAGGGCGGCAACTGTAGTTTTCTCCTCCAAGAAGACACCACCATTACTGAGAAACGTTTCAGAATGCTGTGCTGCTACACAGCTCCAATTCCCTCAGCATCTGTTCCCTCAGCTTATTTTCATTCACACCAAACACAATCTTGTCCTGAATCATGGAAGGTTTCACCGCAGAAAAATTACCGGTCTTAGATTTTAACTTTGCATCAGGGATGAACTGATGTGTGGACTCTCCTGCCTTCTGTAAACATGATTGAAACACATAGCGTTCACAAATTTCATTATTTCTGGTTCTGCAATGGGCACCAAATCTTCAAATTACTTTGACAAAATGTTTACTATCTTCATTGTTTGAAAATTTAGGTGGATTAAACACAGCAATTGCTTCTGGCCCTGTCGCTGTTAGGAGCATTGCTGCCTTACATGAATCTGATGATATTTTAAATTTACTGCAAAAAGAAACAAGATTAAATTGTTGTTTAAACACTTGCTAGTTGCTGTCCACATTACCATGAAAGCTGAGACTCTTTGGTGGCTTCAACAACTCCATGTTATGACATTCTTGCAAGCTGAAAAATCTTCAAATCTCTGGCAAGCTGATAGTTTTTTCTCAGTGTTTCATACCTACAGCTCTGGCACCATGTAATGTTCTTGTCGGATGGCCTTATTTATTACAAGAACATTTCTAGTTAAAGCTATAAACAAATTATTAACATTAAGTGTGAGTAAATTACATACAAGAGAACAAATGAACAAACAGTAAACTCATGCATAAGCAGCCTCTCTCTTTGACTTCCTCTAGCCAGTCTGAGGGGTTCCGCTTAACATTCACTTATATACTAGTGAGAGTCCTAGTGGTCAGTCGGGGAATTACAACACAATGATAGAGAATGCTCTGGGGACATGGGATCAAACCCCATCATGGCAGACGGTGAAATGTAAATTCAATAAAATCTGGAATTAAAAGTTTAATGCTGACCATTAATCCATTGTTAATTGTCCTTTAGCGGAGGAGATCTGCCATCCACACCGGGTCTCAGCCTACATTCATCTCCAGGTCCACAGCAATGTGGTTGAATTTTAACTGCCTAGCAAACTACTCAGTTGAAGGGGGAATTAGGGGAAATAAATGCTGGGTCAATTAGTGATGCTGACAAAGATGTGGGGCGGGATTCTGTGACCCCCCTTCGGGTCAGAGAATGGCCGGGGGGCGGTGTGAATCCCGCCCCCACCGGCTGCCAACTTCGCCGGCGCCGAGAATTTGGCGGGGATGGGAATTGCGCCGCACCGATCGGCGGCCGCTGGCAGCAGCCCCACCCCCCCGGCGATTCTCCGGTCCATGATGGGCTGAGTGGCCGCCCATTTTTTTGCCAGTCCCGCCGGTGTAAATTGGAGTAGGTCCTTACCAGCGGGACCTGGTGGTACGAGCAGCCTCCGGGGTTCTTGGGGGGGGGACGCGGGGGGGGATCTGGCCCTGGGAGGTTCCCCCACAGTGGCCTGGCCCGCGAACGGGGCCCACCGATCCGCGGCCGGCCTTGTGCCATGGGGGAACTCTATTCTTCCGCACCGGCGGCTGTAGTGGTCCGCCATTGCCGGTGCGGAAGCAAAGCCCTCTGCGCATGCACGGGAATGACGCCAGCACACACTGGCGCTCCCGTGCATGCGCCAATTTGCGCCGGACGGTGGAGGCTCTTTGGCGCCGGTTGGCGTGGCGCCAAGCCCCTTCCCCGCCGGCCGGCCGGCGCAAACCACTCCGGGGCGGGCCTAGCCCCTGAAGGTGCGGAGGATTCCGCACCTTTGGGGTGGCCTGACGCCGGAGTGGTTCATGCCACTCCTCGGCACCAGGACCCCCAGCCCCGCCGGGTAGGGGAGAATCCCGCCCCTAGAACAAAAGCAAAATATTCCTACTTTTATATTCCAGTCCCCTTAATTTTTGTCTTCCTCATCTCTTGAACTTGCATATTAACCTTTTGTGATTCATGACCCAGGACACCCAGATTCCTCTGCAATGCAGAGTTCTGCAATTCTCTCTCCATTTAAATAATATGCCGCTTTTCCACTCTTCCAAATTTTTGCCTACTCACTTAATCTATCTCTACCACTATGCAGAATCCCAAGTCCTCTTCCCAAATTATTCTCCTACCTACCTATCTGTATGCCGTCAGCACATTTAGGATTTGGATTTGGGTTTATTGACACGTGTACCGACGTACAATGTAAAGTATTGTTCTGCATACGATCCAGACGATCATTCCATACATTTAGCAACCATACATTCGGTCACTTCATCTAAGTCACAGATATAGATTGTAAATAGTTGACGTCCCGCCCCAGCACCCATTCCTATATCATCCCACTGGTTGCACCTTGTCAACCCAAAGGTGCCTCATTTAACCCTGCTCTCTTCTTCCTGTTAGCCAGCAATCCCCTATTCATTCTATTATGTTACCTCCTCCACCATGAACTCTTATTTTATGTAGTAATCTCTGATGTTGGCACTTTACCAAATGCCTTCTGGAAATTCAAATATTCCACATCTATAGGTTCCCCTTTATCCATGTTGATTGTTCCAAGAATTCCAATAAATTAGTCAAAGATTTTACTTTAACAAAACCATGTTGACTCTGCCAGATTGCATTAAGATTTTTTTTGTGCCCTGATTGGACCTCCGTAAAATAGGTTCCAGCATTTTTCCTGTAACAGGTGTTAAGCTAACTGGCCTGTAGTTTCCTATTCTCTGTCCCCTTCCTTTCTATAATAGATGAGTTATATTTAACATTTTTCATATCTGGGGGGACTTTTACAGTAAATAAGGATTTTGGAAAATGAAAACCAATGCATCTCCTATTTTAGCAGAAACTTAATTTAAGCTCCCTGGACAAGTCCTGAAAACTTATCAGTCTTTAGTTCTAATAATTTTCTCATTACCCTTTCCCAGATGGTGATTGTAATTGTTTTAAATTCCTTCCTTTCACCTCTTGGTTTATAATTATTTCTCGAATGTTATTTGCATCAACAGTAAAGACAGACACAAAATATTTGTTCAATTCATCCAGCATTTCTTTATTTGCCATTATTAATTCCCCTGACTTGCTGTCTCCAGGACCAATACTCGTTTTAGTTACTTTTTTCCTTTGAGTGATTTTGAAGTAGCTGAAGTGTTGGGTACTGTGCTGTGATGTGTACTTGGATATCATGACAGTAGACAACTGTAAATTGATAGTACTGTAGCCATCTGGGTTGGCCACTTATAATAAGGAACAGGGAAGGTCGCAAAGCATAATGGGAAAAATGGAAAATGCGACATTCAGGCAGGCTTAGAGCCTGAATGTATATTTGCGAGTGAGGAATCCAGATGGTATCGAAACCCCCAGCCGATTAGCATTTAAATGGCCCATCTCCGCCAGACAAAGGACTGATACTTGAGCGACCGATACAATCCCAGACATTTTGGTGCCACTCCCTGTACTCGGGAAGCGTAAACAACAGGGTTAATGACCGCTTAGGTCACGCTCAGCCATCAAGGCACCTGCCACTTTATTGGTTCGAATCGAACACAGTGATCAAGAATTACCCAATTAGTGGGGTCCAAACTGAAGGACCGCCCAAAAGAGCGTGATAACCCCCAAGGATAAAAAGAGAGACCACCATGTGCTCGGCCTCTCTTGGACCTGGCGCTCCGGCAACGTCTACTTCCAAGTGCAGCACCACCAAAAGCAAGTTCAAGTTCAACGCCCGCTACCAGACGGATGAGCCCAGCTGAGCAGAAGTTACTCCTACAGACCCGATAGATACAGATCCGAACAACGGCCACTGTTCCTCTGACCTAAGCCGGGTGCCTGAAGTAAAATACAGGTTGTCATAGTTGATAGGTTAGTTCAACTAGTAGTGTCTATGTTGCATGTGTGTGTAAATAAAGTACCCTTGGTCGTGAACTAACTAACTGGTGTTTGGCTCTTTGATCGATACCCGGTTGAACCTTGTGGTGGTATCAATTGATACCTAGTGCTCTGAGCAATATAATATAGATATCCAAAGAAAGAAGGGCAACCTCATTGATTACCATATGTACAGTAGGTAAAAAAGGCAAGAGTACTTAATTGATAGCACGGTATCACGGTGGTTAGCACAGTTGCTTCACAGCTCCAGGTTCCCAGGTTCAATTCCCTGCTTGGGTCACTGTCTGTGCGGAGTCTGCACATTCTCCCTGTGTGTGCGTGGGTTTCCTCCGGGTGCTCCGGTTTCCTCCCATAGTCCAAAGATGTACAGGTTAGGTGGATTGGCCATGATAAATTGCCCTTAGTGTCCAAAAAGATTAGGTGGGGTTACTGGGTTATGGGGATAGGGTGGAGGTGTGGGCTTAGGTAGGGTGCGCTTTCCAAGAGCCGGTGCAACTCAATGGGTCGAATGGCCTCCTTCTGCACTGTAAAGTCTATGATTCTATGAACTCTGTTTAAAATGGTCCAGCAGCTGTCAACCACAGTTTGATGTTTATAACATTGCGGTTAGAGCACTTTACAGTTACACAACTGTGAAGGGAGATGAATGGAGCAATGCTGACAGCTGTGTGTGTGGAAGCTGTCAATCACAGCCTATTAAAATCAATATCAAAGAGAATTGAATGAATGGCTTGCAAATCAAAGATCTGAGGGAGTTTAAACACAGCTGATTGGTTTTCTCTTTCCAGAAATTGACAGGTACTACTTCCTGTGTCTGAGCCAGCAGGTGAATACTAAAGTATTCACCTGCTGAATTTGTCTATATATGTGTTTCTGGAACATACCTCTTCATTCACCTGAGGAAGGAGCAGCGCTCTGAAAGCTAGTGACAGCGAAACAAACCTGTTGGACTTTAACCTGGTGTTGTAAGACTTTGTACAATACTAAAGCAGTAATCCTTTTCACTTCCTCTGTCTATACTGCTCTCCTCATTCCAGACGAGGGTCTCTCTTCTAGTGGGGGCGAGGGGGGGGGGCACTTCCTAACAGGGATCTCTTTTCTGGGGGGCTTCCTGTCAGGGGCCTCTCTTCTGGGGGTCTGTGGGAGGGTCTCCTTATTTAGGGACCTTTTTGAGAGGTCTGTTTACTTAGGGAGTCTCTGTGGGGCATCTTTATTTAGGGGGGTGTTAGTAGGGGTCTCCTTATTTAGGGATTCTCTGTGGGGGTTTCTTTAATTATGGAGTTTCTTGTGGAGTGCAGTGGAGGGGGTCCGGTGGGGATGGATTGGGGAGGTCTTGCATTGTGAGGGGAATAAGTGGCCATCAGATGGACTTTAGGGGAAACTCCCTGAAAGGGTTTTCCTCCTTGCCTTACCGGGTCATGACCACATGTGTCAAAACCTGCAGTGATTCTTTCCCATGTAATTCCCAGTCCAGAGAACCGAAGAATCATGAGAATATGGTGCTCGCTCTGCTAAATGGATGCAAATGAGTCTTAATGATTCATTTGCATCCCCCCACTGGCACGGGGAGCGAACCTCGATCCCGACAACAGCAGGTGGTCAGAGCCTCGGAAATGGATTGGTGCCCCAATTTCCTTGATATACTCGATTCTCCACCTTATCGGGAACTCCGCTATCGACGGCCCAAGGCGGAGAATTTCACCCACTATCCTGAACCGCCCAAGTTAACAAAGGATGCATTGTTCTCCTGCAGTCTTTTTTTCTCACTGGAATGCATGTTTGCTAAGCATTATGAAAAATCTCCTTAAATGTCTTCAACTGCGTTTCTCATGTTTTGATATTGCACACACACATGTAGCAGATCAACAAAATTCACGACACCACGCTGCGAAATACTGCAGAGTTCCCCCAGCGTGGTTGAGGCAATGAATGTTTTGTTTCAGCACACCAATGACCTGCTCGACAACACGTTTTGGTGCAGCATAACTTTCATTGTATTCATGTTGCCCACATGTTTATGGGTTGCGCAGGGAATTCACAAATAATGTTGTCAACCATTAATCCTTATAGCTCAGTAGCCTTGGTGGCTCAAATGCAAATTGTACTGAGGAATGCTGCAGAATGAAGGCATCATGACTGCTGCCAGGATATTAGGCATTGACTGGAATGATACATTCCATCTGGTCGCACACCAGCTGTGCACTGAGGGAGGCGTGATCCCTTTCAGTTTGGTAAATCTGAGAGTTGACATGCAATACCCACAGAGTGACATACATGCGGTCAGTCGCACTCCACACTATGGGAAATCCTGATATCCTGGCAAAGCCACATGCTCACACCACCTGTTTCTCTCTGGCAAGAGAGAGAATGAAATAATATTAGCTCTATTGGAATACAGAGCCTCAGTGATCTTCCCTACGGAAAACAGGGAGATTGTTCAGATATCACCTGCTGCACCCTTGAAGAAGCCTGATGAATAAAAGTTGATCGCCACAATCACCCTCAGAGATGGAGGCACTACAGTCCTGCTCTGAGGTTACAGCTGTGATTGCAGCAAGTGACAGGTTTCAGCGAAGATCTCCTTAGTGAAATAGCAACATCAAACACACTCTCTTGCAAGGCAGGATTTCAGAGAAGATTGGAGCAGAGCAATTGGGAGACAAAGATATCTCCTGGAGCCCGAGGGAGCATGGTTCTTCGAATCATGGGGCTGTGCAGGCTCGACGTCTGTGGCCAATGGGGACTTTGTAAAGGGCCCTAGTAGCAGGACCCCGGGCAGTGTGGACGAGAGAGCTGAAGTACAAATTGTGCCTTTTATCGAACTGCTTTTGCCGTTCATCAATAAACCTCTTTATTTATTACTGGAATCCTCCAATGTAGTTCTTGAGCCACCACAACATCCTGCAAGGTAGTCAAGCTGTCAGTGGCCGGTGACAACTCATCAGGCACTACCTCAACAGGGGGATAACTGACCCCACTGGCCTCCAAAGGTACAGCTGGCGGGGTTGATTCAGGAGTTTTCAGCTCCTCTGCTCAGGAACATTCACAGGAGTGTCGACAACACATTGGGACTTGTTTGCTCTGAATTGGGGATAGTCACCCCATGTTCCTTAAACGGTCAATGTGCCTTTTGACAGTCCTCCCATTTATATTCACAAAGTATGACACAGACCCAGGCTGGGGCACAATCTGTCCAGATAACCATAGCGTCCCCAAGTTACGAACAGGGAATGATGCGTGCTCCTCTGCATAAACCATTGATTTCTCTGGGAGCCCTGACATGCCTCTAACCTCCTCGCCAAGTTAGGAAACAGTAAATCCAAATGCGTTTTGAGACAACGTCCCATCAGCATCTGGGTAGGTGTGATTCCTGTGTTGGTGTGGACGGTCGAATTGTACGACAATAAAAAATTAACAAGCCCTTGGCGCAGTGTGCTGTCAGACTGTTCCCACATGGCGTTTTTAAAGGTCTGAATGGCCCTTTCAGCCAATACATTGGACGCAGGATTGTAAGGGACTATCGTAGTGTGCCGTATGCCATTAGCTCGAATGAAAGACTGGAAGTTGTCCCCTGTAAAAGGGGTGCCGCTGTCAGATATAATGGATTCTGGCAGTCCATGTATTGTGAATACTTGGTGCAAGGTGTCCACCATGGCCACTGAGGTTGTGGTCCCCATCCTCTGTATAAACAGCCACTTGGACTGAGCATCCACCATCCACCAAAACTACAAACATTCTGCCCAAGAAAGGGCCCACGTAGTCAACCTGGATCTGGGTCCACAGGTGACCTGGCCATTCCCAAGGGTGCAATGTAGCCGATGGTGGCACGGATTCTTGAGTCTGACAGGGGTGACATTGTTGGACCATTTGTTCGACGGCTTTATCAATTCCTGGTCACCATATATAGCTGCGTGCCAACATCTTCATCTTTGTTTGCTCTGGGTGAACTCTATCAGTTCCAGTAAGAGAGTTCCCCTGGCTGGTGGTGGAACAGCGATTTGTGAGCCCCACAAGATCAGGTCAGTTCATCCTGGCGGTTTATATTTATCTCAAGTGTTGGATTGCTCATTGTACTACTCAGTCTGTATCATCCTGTTTACTTTCGATAATATGGAATCTTTCTGGGTCCAGTTACAAACATGGCCAGTTGACACTGGCAAGGTGTCTAAGAGATGCAGAGCCAATATGATCTCCTGGGACACTGGTGGAAGTGGTACAGTTTTGCCAGGGGGATTGGCCCAATGTGTCTGCCCTGGTAATCTGCATGCCTGGCCAATGCTGGGAGGCATAGTTGTCGGACACCAGCAGCAAAGCCCAATGCTGTATCCTTGCAGAGGATATTGGTGGTACTTTTTCATCCTCCTTCAAGAGGCCCAGTAATGGCTTATGTTCGGTGACAATATCAAATCGCTGTGCATACACATATTGGTGGAATTTCTTCACACCATATATATACTTCTGCAAAACGCTCTTTCTCGATTTAAGCATAGTTCCACTCTGCTTCAGAAAGTGCCCTGGAGGTGAAGGTGATGAGCTGCTCGGAACCATCTCCCACCTTGTGTGATAATACTGCCTGTATCTCACAACACATGTCAGCACAGTAGATTTCCCAGGCTCAAAATGAACTAAAAGATTTGAGGATTGCAAAGCCTGCTGCACCAAGCGAAAAGCTTCTGGAGGCTCACTCCATTGCTACCATTGATGTTTCTTTAGTAGCTGATGTACCAGTGCTAATGTTGTGTCTAAATATGAAATGAATGTTCCATAATAATTTACCATGCCGAGAAAGGATTTGAATGCACTTACATTCTTGGGTGCTGGGATTTCACGGATAGCCTTGACCTTCTCCTCAAGAGGATGTAATCTTGTTGGATTTATGCAAAAAACTAAATATGGTAGTTCTGAGATCTGGAATGTATATTTTTCACATTTGAGGTAGACCCCTGCATCCCAAACCTTCTAACGTCTCCTGCATGGTGCTCTGCAAGGTGGTGCCAGTAAATAAAACGCATCAGGGTAGACCATCGCCTTGGGACATCCTTGAAGGAGGTTTTCTATCATACGCTGGAAAATAGCACAGGCTGATGTGATACCAAATGGCAACCTCCTGCACTGAAAGAGGCCCTTATTAGTATTTATCGGTAATATCAAGACAAAACACTCGGTTGTTTTAGTAGATTTGCCCCAGGCAGCAGAACACATCCTGGGCATCGATTTCATGAGTGCACACAATCTTTCATTCGACCCAGTCAACCGATGCATATGGAAAATGGCTAGAGCAGCGCGAGCCCCCGCCATGCTCACAGTAGGAGATTATGCCCATAGAATCAGCTCAGTAGGAGAGTACTGGTTTGATCCACAAACCATTACCACAGACAAAGCGGTTAGAGAAGTCTTGAAAAGACATAAAACAGCGTTTGCCCAGCACAAGCGTGACTGCGGCTAAATCCCAGGAGTAGTAAACATTACAGGTCCCGATCCCAAGACCCAGAAACAGTAAATGAAATGAAAATCGCTTATTGTCACAAGTACGGCTTCCCCCAGCAAGCCGAGGGAGAGATAGCCAAGCTTATTGAATCAAGCAGTGATTCGACCCGTCGCATCGACGAATAATGCCCCGATTTGGCCAGTAAGAAAACCCGATGGATCATGGCAACTGACCATCGACGACTGAGAATTGAACAAAGTAACTCCCCTAGCAGCCCCCACCGTTGCCACGAGTCCCGAGACCATGTTGAGACAGGGACTCCAGTCGAACCTTTTTTCCGTATTAGATATCAGTAATGACTTTTGGTCCATACCACTGGACAAAGCATGCCAGTATAAATTTGCGTTCACTTTCCAGGGAGAGCAGTACACGTGGACGTGCCTTCAACAAGGCTTCCACAACTCCACCTCCATTTTTCACAGACAATTGGCAAACGGATTATCTGAATTTTCCCGCCCTGAATGCCTTGTTCAGTATGTGGACGACTTGCTCCTACAGACTGACACCAAGGAAGAGCATATCTCGCTTCTTTCTGAATTATTAGAACTCCCTACAATGATTGGATGCAAAATTAACCCCAAGAAAGCCCAAATCCTTCAGGAAAAGGTAACTTATTTAGGTACAGTCACACGCATGGGAAGCATGAAATAGAACTCAAACGGATTGATTCCATCGTAAATTTGCCCTTGCCCCAGAACGTTACAGCCCTCCTGCCAATTTTAGGACTGGTTGGCTATTGTCGGAACCATATCGACGGATTCGCCTCAAAAGCAGCCCCACTCTCCAAGTTACTAAAGAAACAGGAACAATGGAAATGGTTTCCACAGCACACGGATGCCGTGGATGCATTGAAACGCGCCCTAAGCATAGCCCCCGCTTTGCAAGCCCCAGATCCACACTCCCCGTACGCGATAGAGGTAGCGACCACCGACCGAACCCTTTCGACCGTACTCCTGCAGGAAAGGCACGATTGTCTGGAACCCGCAGCCTGCGCCTCATGAGTCTTAGATCCAGTGGAACAGGGATTTTCAGCCTGCGAGAAGCACCTATTTGCAGTTTTCTGGGTGGTACAGTACTTCTCGTACATAACCGGACTCAACCCAGTAACCATTTTGACCGAGCACACCCAGACACAGCTTTTATTGGACGGCAGATTAAAGGACGGCACAGTAAGCCAAATTCGAGCAGCGTGATGGACCCTACTCCTGCAGGGACGTGACATTACCGTGAAATGGACAAAAGCACACACGTTTCTGGCCGATAATTTGCACGATGCAGGAACCCCATATGAGTGCATGTTCATAGCCCCCCAAGCACAGCACAAGCTCGTTGTTCCCAAGTTGGTACCAAGAAAGACAGGTATCGGACCCCAGCCCACAGACAAAGCACTGAGAATTTATGTAGATGGCTCCTCCACAGTCCTTGAGGGAAAAAGGATAACAGGCTGTGGTATTTATGTAAAGGACATGCAGGGCGCCCTTTAGAAGAGATAGCTTTAAAGTTGCCTGGACACTTAGGTTCGCAGGCAGCCGAGTTAGCAGCCATTGCTGACATTGTCCAGCACCCCGATTCATTCCCGACCCCTGCAGACATATGTTCAGACAGTTTGTACGTCTGCAACAGCCTGACAGAATTCCTACCCCTGTGGGAATCGAGAGGATTTATTTCCGCGGACGGAAAACCTCTACCATCAGCCCCACTGCTCAAACATATCCTTCAGACAGCTAAAGGCAGGAAATATGGCATAGTCAAATTAAGAAGTCACCATCGTTCCTCCCCACCCGGTAACGTGAAAGCTGACGCCCTAGCGAAGGCAGGCCCATGACATGGCCACTTTTGGCAACCCCCTGAGATTGCCCCAGGTCATGCAGTTCAAGTCTCACAGACCAACATCCAAGACTTAGCCCAGACACAAAAGGAAGACGAGACATTTAGCGAAATGTTGAAAGGAAACTTCCCAACTCCCTACGAAAAGTTTAAGAATTCTTTGACGGTCCATGAGGGAATTGTTTTAAAGTTGCACGATTGTCTGGAACCCGCAGCCTGCGCCTCATGAGTCTTAGATCCAGTGGAACAGGGATTTTCAGCCTGCGAGAAGCACCTATTTGCAGTTTTCTGGGTGGTACAGTACTTCTCGTACATAACCGGACTCAACCCAGTAACCATTTTGACCGAGCACACCCAGACACAGCTTTTATTGGACGGCAGATTAAAGGACGGCACAGTAAGCCAAATTCGAGCAGCGTGATGGACCCTACTCCTGCAGGGACGTGACATTACGTAGTCCCCACCCGGGACAGGAATGAGATCATTTGTAAGTTCCATGACGGACATGGACACCAAGGGATTGAATCCACCCTTGCCCACCTCAGTCCCCTCTTCTGGTGGCCTGATTTGGAAACCGACGTGTCCCATTATGTTGAAAATTGTTTAATTTGTGCTCAAAACAACCCCGACCGGTATGCGATAAAAGCCCAGCTACGACACACCCACCCTGTAAATGGCCCGTGGACAAACCTCCAATTGGATTAGATTGGTCCCCTCCCCCCCTGCAGAAATGTAAACAAGTATGTGTTAGTGGTGATAGACACATTTACGAAAAGGGTCAAAGCGTTCCCATTGAGAACAAACATAGCCAAGGCTACCGCAAAGGTCTTAACAGAACAAATTTTTACGAGATGGGGACTCCCCCGTAGCATTGAGTCAGATCAATACAATACAACTTGGGACACAGTACTCCCATTCGCACTGATGTTTATTAGGAACACAGTGTCGAGCTCTACAGGATATACACCCCCATACCCTCATGACCGGACGATCCATGAAGGGTACCAAATACTTATTCGGACTTGATTTTGCCAGCCCTGCAGTCACCGCCCTAACCCATGAGAAAGCAGTCCAGCATATGGTAGAGAATATTAAAGCAGCACAGCTCGCTGCAGCTGTTCGACTAGGCGCTAAACGAAAGCAGAGTAAGGCCTGCTTTGACAAAACAGTACACCGACAGAGTATACAGTCAGACAGCAGGTAATGATCACCTTCTACAACCCTAGTTCGTTCCTCTCCCCTTAATTTGCAGGACCCTTTTCAATTTCAGACAAGGCAAGCCCCTCGGTTTACAAAATCACGTTTCCAAATGGAAAATCAGGATGGTTGCATCTAAATCAGCTTAAGGTTTATGGAACGCAGTGCAGCCACTCGCACCATCTGTCATTGGCGATGGCAGACAATGAGGACCCGCCCACTGACAACCCAAGTTCCCCCTCCCCAGCAGCAGCAGCACGTCCACAGACACGACCTTGACCACGCCCCCAGAATCAAATTTCACCCTGATGCTTGATTCGGCTGCTAGCAACAGCGACAGCACCACTGACGCCCCTGAAAGACCCAAACAGAAATCCCACGAATCTTGAGGTGTCCAGATGATGAGAGTCAGGAACCGATGGAGATTTACGGTGTCCTGTATCCTGATGGAGCCTGCCCACTTTTTCTTCTTTAATTAGTTTTTTAAAATGTTGACTGTTTGTTTATTTGTGCGAATACTCGTGTCGATCTCACTTAATTTCTTGATACAGTTTCTCCTTTTGGTCTCACACCAACGTTCTTGATGCAGTCATAACTACTCTTCTGATGCCACATGGCAGTTAAAGAAACAAGTTTGTTCGAGCCCATATATTTACAAATTCTTACCGCTCTTGGAAGGTCACTCAGGCAGTGGAGTAACGGCACTTGTCCCCGCCTTGCCTGAGGACCCCCTATACATTTGGTCAGCCAACGGCACTGATCACCGGCGAGCAACGGCACTGAACACCGCCCTACCCGGGGATTCCACCCATTCTTGCCCTGCCGCGGATCATACGCACCACCCCATTCAGATAATTGTTTTCGAAACTGTTTTGTTGTTCTTTTTCAGTCCTGTGGTTTAAAGAATGCTTTTTGCCCCAACTTTTGCTCTTTCCGGAAACCCTTTGGTTGCTATCCCCCACCTACTAATTACATGTCAGAATCACTTGGTTGGAAAAACAAGTTTGCAGAGGACGGAGAAATTGTCTGCCCACTCAGCCCATCGACCACAGGCTGTGAGAGTGCTTGCACTGTGACACAGACATTTTTTTCTCGGATGTCTTGTCTCCGCAAATGGCTGTTTAAAAAAATTACAAATTAAAAAATAAAAATGAGTGAGTCACATATAGTGACGATTCTAATGGGACATTGACGATAAAGAGAAACAGACAGATGTACGAGATGTTAAACAACACGATGATAACAGTCACTATGCTTGTTCCCTTAGAAAGATAGGAAGATACCTGACGGCGAATGAAAACCGGAACAAGATAAAGACAACCCTGATGATTGGCATCATGATCGTCGCTGGAACAGTCCAGTTGCACGTATTGCCTACCTCCACCTCCCTCACCACACAAGCCCTGAAAACGACTACCCAAAACAACACCCCCAGTCCGGACACTACATCCCACATAGACCCAGCCATCGATACCCCCACATGGTGTGCGAACCTCATCAAGTGGTATTCCCTGTCATACACAGTGTAAGCCTTACTAGTAATAACCATATTGTACAGTGTCATCCAGACAATCAGATTGCGGAAATGGAGACGGCGAGCCTCCCGCCCCCCAGTATATACATTCAGAGCCCCTTTCCTCGGACTCCAGCAGACCCCACACTCTTTATGAACCTTTTCTTTAATAAATTCCGCGATTGTTGTTTTTGTTAATAAAGTTTATTTTTCTGTGTATGTAAGTGTCAGTGATGGGAAGAAATGCGATGCTGCTATCAAATTTTTTTTTTGTATTGTAACATAAGTTTTTGGATTGTAAATAGCAGCGTGAGTGGAGTCTAGTTAGAGACAGTTAGAGGTTCCCCTTTTACTGAATGCTAAGTGGCCCCCTCGAGATTCTTAGACATATGTTGTTTAGGGAAATTAGGTAAATGTTTTTGGACCCTGAGGACAGAGTAGAGTAGAACCTGTCCTTGGTTAAGGGTACCCGGCATCCCAAGAGAACAAAGAAGACCCAGTATTGTGATCCTTCACGCTTCGCGTTGTGGATCAAGAGGACGGAGTGCAGCCATCTGGGATGGCCACTTCCAACTAAGCACAGAGCAACTCGCAAAGACTGATGGGTAAAATGGACAAGCCAAGAGTCAGGCAGGTTCTGAGCCTGAAATACATATTTGTCAGCAAAGTCCAGACGGTATCAAAACCCCGTCCCATTAGCATGTTAATCAGGCCGATTAGCAGGTGATGGCCCATCTCCCCCAACACAAAGGACTGGTACTCCAGCAACCGGGACAGTCCCAGACATTTCGGCGCCACTCCCTGTCCAAGGGAAACACAATAAACGGGGTCAATGACCACTTGAGACACGCCCAGTCATCCAGATTCCCGCCCACTTATTGGCTAAGTAATCGAACGGAGTGATCAGGGATCACCCAATTAGTAAGGCCCAAATCGAAGGAATGCCCCAAAGAGCACGAAAGCCCCCCAAGTATAAAGGAAGAGTTCGCCATATGCTCGCTCTCTTTTGGCCTTGGTACCCCGGTCACGGTCATCGCCAATCGCAGCAACACCAGAAGCAAGTTCGAGTTCAATGCCCACTACAAGACGGATGAGCCCAGCTGATCAGCAGTTACCCCTTCGAACCCAAGAGATCCAGAATTGAACAGCAGCCACTGTTTCCTGACCTAAACCGGGTGCCTGAAGTTAAGTACAGGTTGTTTTAGTAATATGAGTAGTTACCTAGTAGTGGTTATGTTGCATGATCGATTGTATGGAAATAAAGTACCCTTGACCTTGAACTAACTAACTGGTGTTTGGCTCTTTGATCGATAGCCGGTTGAAACTTGTGGTGGTATCATTCGATACCTGGCGACTCTAAGAATTCGGATATAGCTAATATAGAAAGAAGGTAAATTCACTGATTGCCCTATCTGGAACAGAGCCGGAGTAAAGAGCAAAGTAAAGAGAAATCGGCAACAGAATCCCTGCAGTACATAAGCCATTCGGCCCATCGGGTGTGCATCGGCCCTCCAAAAGAGCACCCTACCTAGGCCCATTGCCCTGCCCTATCCCCATAACCCTGCGCATTGATCATGGCCAATTCATCTAACCTGCACATCTTTCAACACTAAGGGGCAATTTAGCATGGCCAATCCACCAACCTACACATCTTTGGGCTATGGGGGGGAAAACGATGTTTCCCAGGGAAACCCATGCAGACATGCGGAGAACGTGCAAGCTCCACACAGTCACCCTCGGCCAAAATCGAACCCGGGACGCTGCCACTGTGAATCAGCAGTGCTGACCACTGTGCCACTGTGCCGCCTTTTGAATTCCCCTTCAGCCATGCTTTGGAGCTCAGTGATGCCTTTTTGCCACACTCCATCCTTGAGCTATCTTAAATGCTTTTTCCAATATTATGGTTGTTCTTCTCATCTCTTAAGCTCAGCATCAACCATCTGTTGCAGGACATAAGGAACTGTAAGGAACTGGTCTGGCTCTAAAAAAAACCTGCCATGGAATCCAAATTGACATAGATTTGGGCGTTGATGCCTTTAATCTGGCCTAGTTCACTGTGAAAAATGTCCTGTGATGGTGGTCCCAAGGATTTTCAAGGCTTCTCTCGTGTAAGTAGAAAGCTTGGCTGTGGTGCTGCTAAAATTTAATGTTTGAGCTCCGTCATGGATATACTTGAAGGTCTGTTACCCCACAACTGTCTCTGAGGTCCCAGTGTTGACTTCTATTTTCAAAGGTTTGCCATTCACCTTTCGGATAATTTCAATTGAGGCCAGCTTGTTCAACTGGATTGTATTCAAATGGTACATTGCATGCTCCTCTTGCGAGCTCCTCTGCACTTGCACTATGTTCAGTGGCACTGTGGACATGCAAACTCTCAACAATGGCAGGTCTCTTGAGGAAGGTTCCCCTCAAAATGTCAGCAATCCACCTCTGTCTTAATTCAACGCCCTGTTCTTTCCCAGGTCCTTTGACTCTGGTCCAGTTCTGAGGACCGTGTCTGTTCTCTGCTGTGCCTGTTGATCCTGCTTTGCACCTCACGGCCACACCACCCCATATTTGATTAACTTCCCTTTCAGCCATGCTTTGGAGCTCAGTGGCCCCTTTTTCAGTGCACTCTGTTTCCTGAGCTGCCTTGATTGCTTCTGGATAGTGAGATTATGGCTTCCGCAATCCAATCGGCTACACAGCATATCACCAAGCATGGTCCCAAACTCACAGTGCTCAGTGAACTGACAAAGCCTGGCTATGAAGGCTGAGATGGACTCTTCAAAGACCCTAGCCATGGAGCTAAACTTATAACTTTGGAGGATAATCAAGGGTCACAGTGTTCTTTGACCAACTTGACTGTCCGATCAAAGGTCTTTGAGTTGGGTACCTCCAGGGACGTGAGGTTCCTTCTTGGGGCCCACAAATTGCCAGAAGTATCACCTTCTTCTTGTTTTCCACTGTGATCCGTTTGTGGTGAAGAAATAATGGAGCCGTTCGATGTACTGGCTCCAATCTTCAGCCCCTTGGTCAAACAGCTCTGGTTTAATGATAATTGGCATTTTCACTCATCTTTTGATGATTCCCAACTATTGTTGATTCTTCTTCTTTTTCCCAATTTCTCCTTCCTTCCACCCTGCAATCGAACCTTTTACATTGTCGTCAACGTGGTGGCTCGAGAAACACTCTGGAGGTTCCCAGTAGTAACAAAGAGATTAATTAATGAAAGGCAAAGGTTGGTATATATGCAGGCACAAAACACAATAGGATGAGTCGTGTCTCTTTAGCTCTGGGGTCCACACTGCCCAGGCTCCTGCTCCTGGGGTCCTGCGCAAACTCGCTATTAGCCTGGATTTGTGTGGTCCTGCACGATTGGCCCTGAGTCGGCAACATGGTCCACCAGACCCTCCCCCTTAAAGGGTCTGCACACCACCACCCGGTAAGAGACAATTTTAAATTTAAATTAGTCAGGGACTTTCAAAACAGGTGATAAGAAGCCTCCAAGCAGACCTCCCGTTGCAAAAGATTTATCCTCTGTGCCACCTGCAATAAAATAACCTTCCCTTCACCTCATTGGACCCCAGATGCTGATAGCCAAGGATTGACAAGTCGTGAATTTGTTCTTTGGCAGTGCACTTTATTTCACACTCACCCTGGTTTCACAATGGCACCTAGCAGTTTTACTTGGAAGTACAATCAGGGTCATACTCAGTATACTTCATGCAAAATTAGAAGATAATAGGGATAATAATTAGAAGATAATAACTACCTAAGGTTATTTGGTAGTTCATTGAAAGACAAGTCATTGATGATAGAAGCATGTTTAACACCATCTACCATGACCTTTTGCTGAAACGATCATTGATTATCAAATGTTTGAAAATTAATTATTAGAATTAATACCTTGATTCAATTGCAGTTTACAACGTCACAGTGGTCTCTTTGTGCTCCATATGACTGGCTGACTCCGATTGGGTGGTGCTGGGGGACAGGTATGTTCAACATGCTTTGCTTATATGTAGCTGGTGGTACATCATCTCACCTTACCTGCACAAAAATAATTGGCATCATTCATATATTAGAGTTGGGAGGCCATTTGTGCAACTCTAATTGGCTCTATCCTCTGTTCCTGGTTGGACATAGCTGCATCAGCCACAGAATGAGGAGTACTGTGCAACATTAACTTAACAGTTGTATCTCACATAGTTTTAACAGTTTCACAATTTCCACCTGTAGCTTGTGGTCCACATCCTCCAGTTGCTTCCTTTTAGACCGGGGGGCTGCATTGTCCTTAATTAAATCTTCCCTTGTCGCCATTCTCTCTGTCATTGTTGCTCTTCAACCTCCTTTGTTTCGGCAAACTCCTTCTTAATACTGTCACAGAGAAGATATTTTTTAAGTCATTTATCTTCAACTTGAGACTGTTGTGTTGGGTGCTCTGCTACACAGACAAATCAACACGGTTGCGGATGGTACAACTCAGTTTTATTACTAACATATATCTAAAATGGTAAACTGGTTATTGTGGTTCGATCATAACCCTTGAATCTGTGGACCTATTCCTAACACCATCTTGTAGTGGCACTCAGCACATGGTGAATGTCTGAATGGCTTGTTGTGAGCTCTGTGCCCTGAGCTGTCTCCTGCTGGAATGCCCGGGAAGTGTCGTGTTTCCCGTTTTATAGCGTGTATGCTCTTGCCTGTGATTGGCTGTGGGGTTGTGTGTGTATTGATTGGTCCGTTGATCTGTCCATCAGTATGTATGTGTGTTTGCACCATGATGTTTACCTGAATATTATGACAGAGACCTCATGAACCATTTTGCATTGGAAATCAATGAGAAGATATTTATCCTGGCTGTATGCATCCTTGAGAGCACCAGATTTGTGCAGGGTTGCCAGGGGGCTAGTGCATCTCTGCTATTGTCCTGGACAGTGGTGTCCACAACCCTGGACACGCTGAACCTTGAGCCATTCCACACCTTCCTTCTGATCCGTTCAGCCGAGTCAGTGCAGCAAGAAACATTCAATGTAACAATGTTACATTTAAATTTACTTATCCAAGTCTTTCAAGGCATTATTGCAGGCAAATAAAAACTTTCTTTCAAAAAAGACAACGTGCTAATATTCAAACATTTTCTTGCTCCCTTTGGTAAAAAGCTTCCTCACAATTTTGAAATCTACCTGTGAGCATGAAAATCAGAGTTGACCTTGGAATCCATTTCCCCGATGTGGCCCACCATTTTGACATTTGATGGAGCCCAAATAAACCGAGACGTGTCAAAGATGGGTATTCGGAATTATTTGTGTCCTCTTTGATTCACATACAATTCGACAGACATTTAAGGAATCTGAAGCAAAATACTGCTGGTTCTGGAAATCTGAAATAAAAAGTACAAAATACTGGAAAATCTCGGTTGAAGTATCTGTGCAGAGAAACATTTCAAGTTGAGCGATCTTTCATCAGAAGGTTTTATAGTCTCACAAAGATGTTATCAGAGTCTTGAATTTAAAAAGTGTGATTTAAATAGCTCCAAAGTCTCGGAAGTAGACAGTCAAATAATATCTGTAAACATATGTACCTGTAATGCGTAGGCCCCTTTAAGACCGGGTTTGGAACCCTGGGGGACTCCGCCTCCGGCTCCGCCCCCAGGAAGCTGTATATAAGGTTACGTTCAGTAGGCAGTGTGCAGTGGGCACACTTCTCGGCAGCTGTCTTGTTTTCTGGTTATTAAAGCCTTTGTATTATCAAACTCCTCTCCTGAGTCATAATTGAGGGTATCTCAATTTAATAACCAGACTACATCATGATGAACAGCGGTCTAAAGCCGGAGAAGGGGGCTGGGGCTGGTTTAGCACAGGGCTAAAGAGCTGGCTTTTAAAGCAGACCAAGGCAGGCTAGCAGCATGGTTCAATTCCCGTACCAGCCTCCCCGAACAGGTGCCAGAATGTGGCAGCTAGGGGCTTTTCACAGTAACTTCATTTGAAGCCTACTTGTGATAATAAGCGATTTTCATTTTAGGGCAGCACGGTAGCATTGTGGATAGCACAATTGCTTCACAGCTCCATGGTCCTAGGTTCAATTCCGGCTTGTGTCACTGTCTGTGCGGAGACTGCACATCCTCTCCGTGTGTGCGTGGGTTTCCTCCGGGTGCTCCGGTTTCCTCCCACAGCCCAAAGATGTGCAGGTTAGGTGGATTGGCCATGATAGATTGCCCTTAGTGTCCAGAATTGCCCTTAGTGTTGGGTGGGGTTACTGGGTTATGGGGATAGGGTGGAGGTGTTGACCTTGGGTATGGTGCTCTTTCCAAGAGCTGGTGCAGACTCGATGGGCCAAATGGCCTCCTTCTGCACTGTAAATTCTATGAAATTAATAGTCTATATACACGCAAACCCTCAATAGGCCTACGTCGAGCACCCCGACAGAAGGCAGGACACCGTTTCCCTGCGAGACCTGGCACCCGCTGGCTCGCCCACTGACGCCAACCCCTTCCACCGACGCTCCCCTCCCACACCGGCTGTCGACTCCGACAGCGCCCCCCCCCCCCCCCCCCCATAGCGCCCCCCTCCCCCCAGCCGGCGCCGGCACCAGTCTCCCTAGTCACCCCGGATACCCCCCCTGCTCCAATGCAGGCAAAGGCTCAGACAACCGTGCTCCTGGATATACCACCACCGAGGACGACCGTATCCGCCGCACCACCGCCAGAGCGGAGAAGGTTGACACGGGCAATCAGACCACCCAAAAGACTGAACTTGTAATTCCATTTCACCCCCGACGGACTATGTGTTTTTTTTTTAAACAGGGGGTGAATGTGATGAATGATATCTGTATACATATGTACCTTTAATGCGTAGGCCCCTTTAAGATCGAGTTTAGAACCGTGGGTGACTCCGCCTCCGGCTCCGCCCCCTGGAAGCTGTATATAAGGTTACGTTCAGTAGGCAGCGTGCAGTGAGCACACTTCTCGGCAGCTGTCTGGTTTTCTGGTTATTAAAGCCTTTGAATTATCGAACTCCTCTCCTGAGTCATAATTGAGGGTATCTCAGGGAGGGTGACAGTCATTACCGGAGAATGGGAGAGAGGTGCTCAGTACCATGTCGAGTGAGGCAAGTGTTGGGAAGCGGCCGGAGGAGGTAGTGAGGATAGCCCGTGAGGCAGCGATAGCCTGCAGAGTGTGGCAAGGATTAGGTTCTTTGTGTTGATGGTGGTATCAACAGAAAGGAAACTCAGGAGTTGCTTGTTCTCATACACCAGTACAGTTGACTATGCCAGCAAATCCCATGGTACTGCTCTGAAACTGACTACTGTTAAAAAAGATGTGAAGCTGTAGCAGAGGAAATCAGAAAAGAAGATGGAGGCAGTTGAGAAAATATTCTCAAATTACTTTGAAATTGTTTAGCTTTTTTAGTTTAAATCTGTTACGTCCCAGAAGAGTCCTGTTCATCCTGGAATATGTTTTAATTTGGAAATAATTTCACCTTTTTGCTATATTTAGAGAGGAATGCTTAGCAGAATGTGTTGGTGGAATATAGGCATAATGCCAAAGCAGCAGAAGTGTGCGCATGAGAGATGCTCAGTGTTAGTAAAATCAGACTGTGACACAAGGATCTCCTGTGACTATTTTCCTCAGTACTGATGTTTCTGATCTGATCCGGTCTTTCAGTTTAACACTTAGACTTTCTCCCCTTCCCTGTTGTCTCTGTCCCTGACCAGACCACAGTTCCTGTTATCCCTCACCTCAGGGGATTTTCCAGGTAGCCTCTTTTACTAATATTCCATGGAAATCGCTCTGTATCAAACTGAAGGGTCACCAATCAGCACTCTAAGGTAGGAGTGTTACCACATATGACTGACAATATATTATGGTAAATAAAGGTTACTCTGTTCTGGTTAATCCAAAAATGGTTTTCGTTTTAATTTTTCTCGAAGAGAATAAAAATTCTTGGAATTTTTTTCCTCGAGTGAGAGGTTTCCAATATTAAAACAATTTATATTTTGTCATTATTTGAACCTAATTGAGTGTGGCTGTACTCAAAATCATAAAAATCTACAGTACTTCAAACTGTTGAATTAACCAGCATGAATACATTTGTATGTGGGTAACATTTATAAGTCTGATATGAGGCGATTACTATCATTGTGCTTTGTAACAGATTGCAAACTTGGTGTGAAGATACTGACACACCAATGTCTTTTTGCCTTGCACATTTACTCAAGAGTCTTTTGACTTAAATTAATCCAGTTCATAGAATCATAGAATCATAGAATTTACAGTGCAGAAGGAGGCCATTCAGCCCATCGAGTCTGCACCAGCTCTTGGAAAGAGCACCCACTTAAACCCCACACCTCCACCCTATCCCCTTTATACAGTTTGACTTCAAATATATGGGGCAAAATTCACCGTTATCGGCGGAAAGTCCGCCGATCGGCGCAAAAAACGGCGCAAATCTGACCTGCGTCACGTCGGAAAAATGGGTCGAAAGTCTCCGGCCCGAAATGGGCGAGCAACGACAGAACGGGATCCGCGCTTGCGCACGTGGTTCACGCCGTGCAGCGTCATACGTGCCGCACGGCGTGACGGCTCATAAGGCCACGCTGCTCCCCCCCACCCGACCGGAACACCCGACCGCAACACCCGACTGGATGGCTGGCCGCCGCTCAGCCCCGAGGTTCGAGTCACAGGATGTGGAGGCGCTCCTGGACGCGGTGGAGCAGAGGAGGGACGCCCTGTATCCCGGGCACGGCCGCAGAGTTGCCCCACGCCACAGCCGGCGTCTGTGGAGGGAAGTGACAGAGGCCGTCACCGCTGTGGCCCTGACACCACGGACAGGCACCCAGTGCCACAAGAAGGTGAATGACCACGTCAGAGCAGGCAGGGTGAGCCTCCCCATATCCCCCCCTCCCCCATATCCCCCCTCCCTCATATCCCCCCTCCCACATATCCCCCATACCCTCCTCCCCCATATCCCCCATATCCCCCCTCCCCCATATCCCCCCTCCCCATATCCCCCCTCCCCATATCCCCCCTCCCCCATATCCCCCATCCCCATATCCCCCATATCCCCCCTCCCCCATATCCCCTTCCCCCATATCCCCCCTCCCCCATATCCCCCCTCCCCATATCCCCCATATCCCCCCTCCCCATATCCCCCCTTCCCCATATCCTCCCCTCCCCATATCCCCCCTCTCCCATATCCCCCATAATCCCCCCTCCCCCATATCCCCCATATCCCCCCTCCCCCATATCCCCCATATCCCCCGTTCCCCCATATCCCCCCATCCCCCATATCCCCCCTTCCCCATATCCCCCTCCCCCATATCCCCCTCCCCCATATCCCCCTCCCCCATATCCCCCCATACCCCCCTCCCCCATATCCCCCCTCCCCCATATCCCCCATATCCCCAAGTGAATCCAGCCCTAACCTTAACCTCTGCAATGCACGCGCAACCGATGGCGTGCATTCATATACCTGCCTAACAGTGTTGCCTTTTACCCCTGCCACCCCCCCCCCACAGGATAAGCGTGCACACAACAATAGGGAGCATGTGAGGACTGGAGGAGGGCCCGCTGATGAGAGGCCACTGACCGAACACGAGGAAAGGGCCCTGGAACTGGCTGGCGGAACTGACGACCGGGAGGTTGCTGATGCAGAGGTCGGGGGCGTAGTAGCAAGTGAGCAACCGACAGCCCGTCCCCATATCCCCCCTCCCCTATATCCCCCTCCCCCGTATCACCTGATCACTGCCTGATGTCTAACCATGCATGCTTTATTGTGTATCGCAGGACCAAACGTCCAGGCACCCATCCCCGCAGATGCAGACCGCCCGCAGGATGCCCCTCGGAGACCACAGGAGACGGAGAGACCCGCACCCTCCAGCATGCAACGCCCGCAGGATGCCCCTCGGAGGTCACGGGAGACGGAGAGACCCGGACCCTCCAGCATGCGACGCCCGCAGGATGCCCCTCGGAGGCCACGGGAGACGGAGAGACCCGGACCCTCCAGCATGTGACGCCCGCAGGATGCCCCTCGGAGGCCACGGGAGACGGAGAGACCCGGACCCTCCAGCATGCGACGCCCGCAGGATGCCCTTCGCACACCATGGGAGACAGAGAGACCCGCACCCTCCAGCACGCGACGCCCGCAGGATGCCCCTCGCACACCACGGGAGACGGAGAGACCCGCACCCTCCAGCTTGCGACGCCCGCAGGATGCCCCTCGCACACCACGTAAGACGGAGAGACCCGCACCCTCCAGCATGCGACGCCCGCAGGATGCCCCTCGGAGGCCACGGGAGACGGAGAGACCTGGAGCAACAGGGAGACGACACCCCCGTCACGTGTGGGAGTGACCACCCAGCGACTAGGGGGGCAGCCACAGGCCCCCGTCACATCCGAGCCAGGACACCACGACCCAGGACACCACTACCCAGGACACCACTACCCAGGACACCACTACCCAGGACACCACTACCCGGGACACCACTACCCGGCACAGCACTGCCCAGGACACCCCTACCCGGGACAGCACTACCCAGGAAGACAAAATACCGGACAGTGACTCAGAGTGGATGGGTGGAGACGAACCCCCACCCCAAAGTGCCATGGACTCAGAGTGGGACGAAGAGCACGACACAACGCCACTGCTGTCACCAACACCCTCCACCATCGCAGAAACACTCACCTCGGTTGGGCACTTTAGTGATGAGGCGTCTGGTACACTCACTGGTGCGCACAACACAACCGTCCCGGTACAGCAGGTGGAGGTAGGAGCAGCAGAGGGGCCGGGCGGTCGGAGGGCAGCCCAGCCCAAGCGAACATCTGCCGCCCAGATGGATCCCGGGTTCCTGGAGTCACCACACCCACACACAGATCCGATGCGACCACCGACCCGGAGACTAGCGAAGAGGGTGACGGGCGGCTTGCGGCGGCTGCAGTCGCAGGTGGAGGAGTCCAACCGCGTCCAGGAACTGGGAGTGGTGCCGGTCATGCCTGCCACCCAAGCTGACACCGCACGGGTGGCGTCCGCGGTGGAGGCAATGGGTGCGACGGTGTCAGACATGGGGAACGGTTTGCGAGGCCTGGGGCTTTCCGTGCAGGCGGCGTCTGTGGCCCAGGAAATGGCTGCCCTCTCACAGGAGGCCATGAGCCAGTGCCAGCGCCAGATGGCAGAGGCGCTCAACGCCATAGCCCAGTCTCTGCAGGCCATGGCCCAGTCTCAGCAGGCCATGGCCCAGTCTCAGCAGGCCATGGCCCAGTCTCTGCAGGCCATCGCTGAGGGCATCGGCACCAGTGGCCATGTGCGAGCCAGCGTCGCACTGTCACAGACAGGGTTTGCCAACCCCCTGGGCTCCATGGCTGCAAACCTGCAGACCCCTGTCGATACCAGCACGGGCCTCCAGGACTGGCAGCGCCAGATGTCGAGGGGGCGTCGGATGGCCAGTCCGTTCGCATCCCCCACCCATGTAGAGGCCTGGGGGCCATCGGGCACCCCGAGGGAGGAGGAGGTGATGTGGTCCGTCCCGGCTCCACCTGTAGGGGAGGTCCCGGTACACCGCGACACCTCGGACTCCCCCCCCCTTCCGTCCCAGGTGCATCGGGTGGGCAACGGGCAGGACAGGCTGGCAGCTCGCCATCCCAGTCGCCCGGGCCGCAGCCTGGCCCATTTAGGCCAGGACGCCCCAGGAAACGGCCGCCAAAGGGATCCCGTGTCAGAGGGCAGGAATCACAGGAGTCCACCTCCAGTTCTGCTGTACCGTCTGGGGAACCACGTAGACGTAGTCAAAGGGCCCGTAAGGCCAAACAATTAGACACTGAGTAAGTTGGTATGGGTGCAGGGCACAGATGAGTTTTAGGGGCTAGGGCACGTGCATGAACTCCTTTGGTTATTAAAGTCAATGTTACACCTACAGAAGCTGCCTTTGTGCTCTGTCCAAAGCGTGCGGGGGTGTCATGTACGTTGAGCGCAAGTGTGTGTGTGAGGGGTGGTCTTACCTCAGCCCCAGGTGAGTCTGCCCCCTTCCCCCTGGGCCGCCATCAACATCCCCCGGGCAGAGGACGGGACCGTGCGCTGCAGTGTCACAGCCGCATGCAGGGATGGTCCGGGTGGATGGTGGTACTGTGGCCATGGGTCAGACATAGTCCAACGATGTAGAGCCAGGTGCTCACCGCAGGGCGGGTTGTCATCATCCTCCATGGCCTGTAATAGACACGCGTCCACCCGCAACTGTGTGAGCCCGGCCCGTTGTGCCACAGGTGGATCGGCAATGGGGGTGGGGGTGGTGTGCATGCGGGTGGGGTGGGTGGGCTTGGGGAGGGGGGTGAGGGTGCTGGGTGGGTGGATGGGTGGGGGGTGTGGGTGGTCGGCTGTTGCCATGGTGTGCGGTCTGTGGCCATACTACCCGATTCCCACGCCCATCTAGTCAGTGAAGCGGGCGGCTATCAGTCTGTCCCGTGCCCGCTGGGCCAGCCGGTAACGGTGGACAGCCACCCGCCTGTGTCTACCCCGTCTGCCCTGACCATTACCCCCATCCCCCTCATCTGGGGAGGACTGGGCCTCTTCCTGCTGCTCCTCCACTCCGCCCTCCTCTGCCTGCGGCACATCGCCCCTCTGCTGGGCTACGTTGTGCAGGACGCAGCACACCACAATGATGCGGCAGACCCTATCTGACCGATACTGGAGGGCACCCCCAGAGAGGCCCAGGCACCTGAAACGCATCTTCAGCACGCCAAAGCACCTCTCTATCACTCCCCTTGTCGCTACATGGGCATCATTGTAGCGGTTCTCCGCCTCATTGCGTGGCCTCCGTATAGGCGTCATCAGCCACGATCGCAATGGGTAGCCCCAGTCGCCCAGCAACCAGCCCCTCAGCCGGGGATGGCGTCCCTCGTACATGCCGGGGATGGATGACCGCGACAACACGTATGAGTCGTGTACACTGCCTGGGTAACGGGCGCAGACGTGCAGGATCATCATGCGGTGGTCGCAGACCACCTGTATGTTCATCGAATAGGTCCCCTTCCTATTGGTGAACACGGCCCTGTTATCTGCAGGTGGCCGCACGGCGACGTGCATCCCATCGATCGCGCCCTGGACCATGGGGAACCCGGCCACGGCAGAGAAGCCCACGGCCCGGGCATCTTGGCTGGCCCGGTCCACGGGGAAGCAGATGTAGCGGTGCGCCATGGCATATAGGGCATCTGTCACTGCCCGGATGCACCGATGCACCGATGTCTGCGATATGCCGGACAGGTCCCCACTCGGTGCCTGGAATGACCCCGTTGCATAAAAGTTCAGGGCCACCGTAACCTTGACGGACATGGGGAGAGGGTGGGCCCCGCCAGTGCCACGCGGTGACAGGTGTGCCAGCAGGTGGCAGATGTGTGCCACGGTTTCCCGCCTCATCCAGAGTCTCCTCCTGCATTCCCGGTCCGTGAGGTCCTGTATGACTGGCGGGGCCGGTACACACGGGGTGCCCTCGGGTGCCTCCGTTGCCGTGGGGCCGCGACGACCTCCTCCCCCTCCTCGTCCTGTCGGTCAGGTGGCCCTCCAGCCAGTGCGGCTGCCGCCTGCCCCTCTGCGGCAGCCTGCTCCGCCTCTCTGGCACGCTCCTCCTCCTCATCATCCAGGGCAACATAGACATGAGCGGCTGCCGCCACGGCGGCCAACATCGCTGGATGATCGGAAAACATGACGGCCTGGTGGGGGGGGGAGGGGAACGACGACATGTCATCATTGCCCATATCCCCTCCTCCCCCCAGCCAGGTGGCATGGACCGCATGGGTCCAACTGTTGGAGGCTGTCACCTGGCCAGGTGGACCAACTCACTTGCCCTCGCATCCCCCTCCCCGGCACGGACCCCCCCCCAACCTCCACCCCGGCACGGACCCCCCCCCAACCTCCACCAAGGCACGGACCCCCCCCCCAACCTCCACCCCGGCACGGACCACCCATCCCCCTCCCCGGCACGGACCACCCCCCCAACCTCCACCCCGGCAAGGACCCCCCCAACCTCCACCCCGGCACGGACCCCCCCCCAACCTCCACCCCGGCACGGAACCCCCCCAACCTCCACCCCGGCACGGAACCCCCCCCCAACCTCTACCCCGGCACGGACCCCCCCCAACCTCCACCCCGGCACGGACCCCCCCCAACCTCCACCCCGGCACGGACCCCCCCCCAACCCCCACCCCGGCACGGACCCCCCCAACCTCCACCCCGGCACGGACCCCCCCCAAACTCCACCACGGCACGGACCCCCCCAACCTCCACCCCGGCACGGACCCCCCCCCCCCAAACTCCACCCCGGCACGGACCCCCCCCCAACATCCACCCCGGCACGGACCCTCCCCCAACCTCCACTCCGGCACGGACCCCCCCCAACCTCCACCCCGGCACGGACCCCCCCCACCCTCCACCCCGGCACGGACCCCCCCCAACCTCCACCCCGGCACGGACCCCCCCCCCAACCTCCACCCCGGCACGAACCCCCCATCCCCCTCCCCGGCACGGACCCCCCCCCCAACCTCCACCCCGGCATGTACCCCCCCCAACCTCCACCCCGGCACGGACCCCCTCCCCCAACCTCCACCCCGGCACGGACCCCCCCCCAACCTCCACCCCGGCACGGACCCCCCCCCCAACCTCCACCCCGGCACAGACCCCCCCCAACATCCACCCTGGCACGGACCCCCCCCCAACCTCCACCCCGGCACGGACCCCCCCACAACCTCCACCCCGGCACGGACCCTTCCCAACCTCCACCCCGGCACGGACCCCCTCCCGGCACTCCCCCGGAGCCCAGCCTACTCTAACCACCCCCCCCCCCCCCCCGGCCGCACACACACACACACACACACACAACCCGAGGCACACCTCTCCTCACGCATTCAGACTGCGGCCACGCCATCGCCTGCCCAGAGCCAACCCCCCAGGCCGTCACTCACCTCCACGCTGGCCCGCGTGAGCCTGGAGCACCGGGTCACGCCGATGAAAAGGAGGTTGCATTTACGTCGACGTGAACGGTCATCACGTCGACGGGACTTCGGCCCATCCGGAAGGGAGAATATCGGCAGGCCGAAAATCGGCTGCCTTGCGCAGACCCGTGACATTCTCCGACGGCAGCGGCGACATTAACGCCCCGCCGACTTTTCTCCCTTCGGAGACTTCGGCAACTGGCGGGGGCGGGATTCACGGCGGCCAACGGCCATTCTCCGACCCTCTGGGGGGTCGGAGAATGACGCCCATGGTTTCAAGTTCAAAGAATCATTGAAGCAGCTAGATGTCAACTGGCTTTACTTAATTCCAACTTGTGCTAGTTTGCCTGCCAACTTGGTTCCAACAGAATTTAACTGGTTCAAGTAAAATTCAGTGCTGCAGTTGAAGTCAGCTAGCTGAGCAGGTGGAATCAACACTGATCCCCATCGGAAGTGCTGGCTGTTCCGTTTTTTTGCAGTTGAATCACTAAACAAGCCAACTGATCTCAATGAGACTCAATTGGCTGCAGTTATTGTCGCTGGGCTAGGCCATTTGGGAATATCAACTGGTTTCCAGTTCTAATCTGCAGTTACTCGCAATACTGCCCATTCAAACCAGTTAATTCAATAGAGATCTATCTTGACCACTCGATATTCCCAACTGGTTCCAACTTATTTTTTTCTCAAGGTGAAGGATAATGGATGGCTCATGTGCCACCTCATATCGGGAGAACAATTTGGTGGTATTCAGGAAAGCACTGATCGACATGCATGCAAAGATTTTGGGAACATTGGCTGCCTTGCCAGCCAGCCTCCTGTCAATGTCCAAGATGGAGCTCTAGGTTGGCAGAGGACTTTGTATAGAGTTTGCCCTCTCTCCAGCCTCTGTTCCAACTCCCTGTCATGTTACTGACCCAGGGCCACAGCAACTATCATACTCTTATCTGTTGCAGCGAGTGTGTGAACAAGTCACCAAATCCTCTCCCATCTTATAAGAGTGCCATGACATTCCCTGTGAATCTAACGACGTTCCACAGTACCTCCAGAAACACTCCAGAATAAATGCCGATGCTGGTGTAAATGAAAAAGATCTTCAAAATTCTCTTACCTGTAGGTTGGATGCCTGATATTAACATAATGCTAGTGATGGTTTCCTTACACAGTTGAATAATTAAGCGTAGGAAAATAACAAGCGAATCTATGGAAAGGATCTGTGTGATCCATGTTTGGAAAATGTTCAAAGCATCAATTGGTAAGGCTGTTTGACGTTCTGAAAACACCACTTCAGTTCCCTCTATGCTCAGAGGCGATGCTCACACAACCAGCATTCTCAAGATGTTAAAAGCAAATTACAGCGGATGCTGGAATCTGAAACTAAAGAGAAAATGCTGGAAAATCTCAGCAGGTCTGGCAGCATCTGTAGGGAGAGAAAAGAGCTAACGTTTCGAGTCCGACAATGAGGCTTTGACAAAGAGTCATCGGACTCGAAACGTTCGCTCTTTTCTGTCCCTACAGATGCTGCCAGTCTTGCTGAGATTTTCCAGCATTTTCTCTTTCTTCTCAAGATGTTACACCACATGGGTCACACCAGAAGAGGCTGGTAGCCCAGCCCACAACCCTAGTAGAAAATAAGTAATGCAATACGTTCTCCGAAGGAGTTCCAGAAAAAGAATTCTACTGCTGTCTCACAGAGCCGAGGTCCCAGTTTCCGCGCCGGGCCCCTGTAGCTCTCCGCCATGTTGCATTGGGGCCAGCGCGGAGAATGCAACTAGCACGCATGCGCAAACTCTCGCCGGCCATAGCTCTCATGCGTGGATCCGCGCTGCCCGTTCTGACGGTGATATCAGCAGCTGGATCAGCGTGAAGCACTTCAGTGCCGTGCTGGCCCCCTGTGCGGCGCAGGGTCACTGCTCCTCGGGGCCTGTTGACACCGTCCTAAAACGCAATGGCGTTTACGACGGCGTCGAGACTTAGCCTCAGGGTCAGAGAATCCCGCCCCTTATTTTTGGAAGCTGACTCAAATCCTAATTAGACGGTTCTTGTTCTTTATTCCAGGTATTCATTGAGCAGCATATCTACTGTCAAGTTATATTCCTTAAACTCTAAATTGGTCCCAGTATGAATCTTTAAAAAAGAATGACTGAAACCTCATTAGATGACAAGGCGAGAGCACAAAACCTATTTTCTTATCTTGCCAATTAGAAGGGGTGCTTAGAGCAGACAACAATCAGCTTCTGATTTCCAGGATAAACATGTTAGTGGCCTAATCAAGCTATTCGTAATGGAGGGTGTACATACCCAGCACCCAGTGTCTGGGTCAGACAAGTTAGGCTGTGCAATAGGAATACAGAATTGAAATCAAAACCAAATTTACAATATGATTGTATTTTAAAAGAAGATACAGATGTCTTAACTCCTGACCCTTTTGACCAAAGGGACAAGCCAGTTCAAATATTTTACTGTAAATACTGAAATACTTTTGTTCACCTTTCATTTGGCAATTTTCTGCTGAATGAGTACTGAAGGGTGGATTCTTATCCGCAGCTAGATGACCTTTGTCGGTCAGCTCAATGGGAGCAAACCAAACAAACTTCCCATGAGGGCACCAGGGAACATGCTGTTGTCTGCAGGCTTTAAGCTGTGAAGCATTTGCCAAATTCGAAGCAAAGCACACTGGCTTGATGATCGTTGACATTTCAGCTAATCTGCTTACTTAATAATGACTCTAAATATGAGTCAAAGCCCTTTGGTGTTAAAAAGAAATGGCAGCACAAAGAGCAAATCTGCACTGCCAAATGCATTTTCGCTCCGATTTAATGCTAGTGAATCAGAATCACAAATCTATGCTGAGGATATAGCCTTCTGCAGCAGTAAAGCTGTTCCACCTTCACAACTTTTAGTTCAGACCTAGGCCCTTTCTTTTCAACGATCAACTGCTGGATGATGTGCTGAGTATTGTGAAGTTAAACAAAATTAGCTACATGAAAAAAATGGATTAGGAATCTAGAATATTTAATACTGGAAATTATATTAGAATATAATTATGGAAGAGGATTTAAAATATTCAAATGGCATCACATTATCAGCCATGCCTATAAATAAATACAAAAATCAAATCGCAAATTATTAGCTCAACTCCATATATAGGTAAATACCTTTAGTGTGCTTTCCTAATAAAATGCGAATGTTTTTTTGAAAATTTCAATTGGGCTAGCAGAGTTTTTTGACAGAGAGAATTTCTGTCCATTGTGTGACGAGGTGCTTCCTAATTTTACTCCTAAATGGCCTGGATCATTTTAACCCTAACCCTAACCCTTTTGTTCTGCATTTCATGACCAGAGGAAATAGATTACCTGCCCGATTGAATTCTTTCACAATAGAAAATATTTCAACCAGATAATCTCTGAATCTTCTGAACGAAAAAGACTACAAAATGTTATGTCTTTATAATTCAGCTTTCAAGCCCCAATATCATTCTGGTGAACCTGCAAGGCTAATATATACTTCTTGAACCTTTTCAAGGATTGTCACTTTGTCACGGTGGAGGGGATTGCATGCTCCAATGGTCTTATAACCAGGTGAGAAAGGGTAAACTAGCTTTCCTCTATTCAACCTCCTTGGTTGGTCAGCACAAAGGTTTAGGTTCCTTATGCAGAAGGATAGGGTTTTTCCAAATCGGAATGTAAAACTATTTAAGCTGTACGCTATTTGTATTGCGTACAGTTCTGGTCACCGCATTATAGGAAGGACGTGGAGGCTTTGGAGCGGGTGCAGAGGAGATTTACCAGGATGTTGCCTGGTATGGAGGGAAAACCTTATGAGGAAAGGCTGATGGACTTGAGGTTGTTTTCGTTGGAGAGAAGAAGGTTAAGAGGAGACTTAATAGAGGCATACAAAATGATCAGGGGGTTGGATAGGGTGGACAGTGAGAGCCTTCTCCCGCGGATGGATATGGCTGGCACGAGGGGACATAACTTTAAACTGAGGGGTAATAGATATAGGACAGAGGTCAGAGGTAGGTTCTTTACGCAAAGAGTAGTGAGGCCGTGGAATGCCCTACCTGCTACAGTGGTGAACTCGCCAACATTGAGGGCATTTAAAAGTTTATTGGATAAACATATGGATGATAATGGCATAGTGTAGGTTGGATGGCTTTTGTTTCGGTGCAACATCGTGGGCCGAAGGGCCTGTACTGCGCTGTATTGTTCTATGTTCTATGTTCTAAGCTGTTCCGCAAAGGAGCCAATCAAACAAGGTTTTCTTCAACCAAAGGAATAGCACATTTATTAACCACTAAACCCAAGAAAAGTAGTAAAACTGCAATGTCAAGCATTCAGTTCTCATGCAATCATTTGGGCCCATACACACACACACGCACATCTGAACTAAGCGGAGTTCAAGTCGAACGAAAAAAGGTAAAATTACATAACTGTTAAATGTATGTTGATTGCCCTAGAGGAATCGATTTTAAGCACGATAGCCAATTTAAGTAAGCTTGTTTCTTGAGAGTGGTGAGATGTACAAGATTTTGCAATAATTATGATATCTTGGTTAGCTGGTAGGTTTCACGAGCCAGGTGACATGCTTACTGCAAAATAAAGAGAGAGAGAGAGAGAGCCCTCAGCCTGTTTCTTCTGCTGAAGCCACTTTGCGGGCTATTCTGTGCCACCTGCAATCTCTGTCCAGTGGTTGGGCAGTTTTGCCTTGAAACGCTTCACCCACTGAAAGGTTCCAAGAGTTTTTGGGTGCACCTGTCCATGGCAGCCACTGCTTTAATGTCCAGTACTTTACATTTTTTATAGCCTCTTACTTAGACAGCTACAAGTTGCGATGGGTGTCTGGACTATAAGAAATATCTCTCACTTCACACTCCCCTGAGGGCGATTTGCTTGTTTCTTACCTTAACCTTGGAATGTCGCTTTGTATTTTTAAGCAGCTAAAACTAAGCAGTTTGCTGTGTCTCAGTTTAAATTGCAAAATTTTCTGTCAGTTGAAAAATCACTTTTTCAAAAATAGAGGGCATAATCTAGGAACACAAGCGATCATTTATCATGATCAGAAAACTTTCCATTTATTCTTATTTTTTGTCTTCCAGCTCCCAACCAATTGCCAACCCATGTCATGAGGTTGCTTCCAACTCCATGTGCTTTTATTGTCACTATTATTTATTGTGCAAAATTTTACCAAAAGGCTCTTGGAGGTGTACATAGACAATATTCATACAAATTCCATTCTCCACAGATTGTTAGGCTAGAATTTCATACTCGCCCCCACACAATGTACGCTACCCTTCCAGGTCTTCCCCTCCTGGGGAGGGGGGGGTTGTGAGGTGGGGGCGATTTTTTCCAGGATGGAGCCCATCTTGACCCAGGTACAATTTTACAGTGGGGTGGATCGGGCTTCAGACTGGAAGCCCATCCATCCCCTATTTAAGGGGCTGTTCCAACTCAGCTTCAATTTATAGGTTGGTGGATGCCGATGACTAAAAGTGGGAAACTGAAAAAGTTTGTGCTTTGATCACAGGGAAGAAGAGGGGTTGCCACAATTGTAAGGCCCTTTCAGACTGGGGGCACCACCAGGCACCTGGGAACTCTAGCCCTCCCTTTCCCTGGCCTACCGTCCGACACTGCGATCGCCCCTGATGTGTTGGGTAGGCTGGGTCGATGTGGACTGCACTTGATGCAGTGTAGCGAGAGACAGACCTCCAACACTTCGTAAGATACAACACGATTTTATTTAACATCTAAACTATTATACATGTTCAACTGTGGGTTGACATTATGCTGACTTGACTGGAGGCCTGATACTAGCCTAACCAGACTTACTAGCTACCACATGGTGTTTGCACTGGCCAGCTCACTAACTCTGACTGTCTCAGAGGCTGAATCCCGAGAGAGCGGGAAAACTGGTGCCCTCTGGCTTTATAGTGGTCGTTCCCTGACTGGTGATTGGCTGCTCTGTTGTGTGTGCTTTCTGGTCATCCTGGGTGTCAATCACTGCCTGTCTGCGCTCCATTGTATACATAGATGTATATTTTGAAAGCCCCCACCTCCACCCCCTCTCCACCACATCTCAGGGTATCTCCTACCCTCCACACCCTGGGACCCTTGGTACTTACCTGAAATGCTGTCCGAGGACTTAGTCTCAGGCAAGGCAATGCAGTACCTTCTGGCCATTCCAGCGTTGGGCTTGGTGAGCTGTTCGTCAATCTAATCCGATCACTCGCTATCTTGAAAATTGAAGCCTCAGTGACCTGAAAAAAATCAAATAAATTGGGTCTGAAGTAAAACAAGAAGTAGGCACCAAATTGAACCTTAATGGTCTTAAATTGTAAGCAGTTTGTTAGATTCCTTTTCTGAGACGTTGTTTATATCACTGTTAGGATATTTGCAGAATGATTTTGGGTGATAATGTGCATCAGAAAGTAGCAGAATAGTCTCCAAACCCTTTGTAGGGGAAAGCTGCTCATGAATAAACAAATGCATTGTGTTTGTTGCTAAAGGGAGATCCTAGTGTCATTATTCACTTAACAGAAATTCTGGTTGCTCCTTAGATGAAAATTACCTCGGGAACTGTTATGCCCGTGGCTCCTTGCAGATAGACCTCTGTTATTTCTTTCTGAAGCATTGTTGACGGGGCACCTTGAAGTGATCCCACCTCAATCTGCAGCGAGGGAAGAGAGGTTCTGTGTGTAAGAGACAGAGTATGTGTAAGGTGAATATTCAGTCTGGCATCTGTGTGGTAGGCATTCTAGTCCTTCTCTTTATCCTCCTCAAAGCAGATGACCAGGGGAGACCCAAAGGAAATGTCAATAGTTCCTCAGGCCCAAATTTAAAATTTAAATTTTGGGTGACATTGTGAAAACAATTTTTAAAATACATTCAAATATTTTCAAAACTCTTAACTATTCTTTGGAATGAAAGAATAAGAATGAAACAAAATTTCAGAAACAGAAAATAAGACTTAAATATACTTTTTAAAAAAAAAAGTTAAAATTATACTGAAAACGTAATGATGGTTGTTCTCAGTGTTTTGAAATGTTCAGCCGTGAAGTGCCTGTGGGCTGGCACAATACGTTTCCTGAAATGCTCTTTACAAATGAACCCACTGCCATCATTTGCCTGCAGCAAGGAAGTGATAAGGTGGGCACTGAAGCTAAAAGTAAAACGCTACTGGAAATGTGCTTCTGAGCAGGAATTGGATAATAGGCCTTACCATGCGATTTTCTTCCATTAGTCACCTGCAGTACTGTGCAGGATGATCTAGTCCATTGTTACAAGGATTTAAAATGCATAAAATGTTATTTGATTATAAATATACAAGGTGGTAGCAATTTCCAAGATCATAGGATAATGAAATGTTCATGCTTTAGACAGTGGTGCAGCAGTACAGTACACATGTAAGCTGTGTCACTAATGTCAACTTTCTATTTACACATTAGTTTCATGCGGCAAAAAGTCTTGAAATAGACACTTCAACAATTAATTTAAATTGTAAACTGAATACTGCATGAATTTACAAGCAATATTTGATTTAATTCAGAAGGTGTTACATATGTGTCACGTCACGTTGCAAGGCTGGTTTGCAGAATATTTCTGATACAGAAATTTACATTGTTGTTCGATATTATACAATGCACCACATAACCCCAATTTATTGCTAAATTATTCGATTGTCTATCTGACATCTACATCTCCCAATTAAATGTCGGGAAAGCATTGTTTTCAGCCACTGCTCCAAACTCTGATTCCCAGCTTCCTGCTCCATTTCTCACTCTGGCAACAGTCTGAATTCAAGCCAGTTTGTTAACAACCTTAGTGTCACATTAGATCCAGAGATGAGCTGAGGACTTAATTTTCCTGCCATCATGAAGACCTATTTTCAGCTCTATAACATTGCTTGACACCACCTCTGCCTCAACTCATCTGCTACTGAAACCTTCACCCGTGCCTTTGTTAGCTCTAGACTTGACTATCTCAATGCTCTCCTGGCTGGTCTCCCATATCCTATCTTCGGTAAACTTGAGGTCATCCAAAACTTTGTAGCGCATATCTTGGGCGAAATTCTCCTACCCGCCCCGCCACATTTCTGCCCCGACCGGCCGGCGGGAGTCTCCGTAACACCGGCCGGTCAATGGGGTTTCCCATTGTGGGGCAGCCCCACGCCGTCGGGAAACCCCCGGGCGCCGGCAAAACGGAGACTCCCGCCGGCGGAGAATGGCGCCCCTTAAGTCACAGCTTGTCACAAGATAACGGACTCAGATATGTAACAGCACAATAAAATGAGGGACAGTTATAATAATAACAATGATCTTCATTGTCACAAGTAGGCTTACATTAACACTGCAATGAAGTTACTGTGAAAAGCCCCTAGTTGCCACATTCCACTGCTTGTTTGGGTACACAGAGGGAGAATTAAGAATCTCTAAATTACCTAACAGCACGTCTTTTGAGACTTGTGGGAGGAAACCGGAGCACCCGGAGGAAACCCACCCAGGCACGGGGAGAACGTGAAGACTCCACACAGACAGTGACCCAAGCTGGGAATCAAACCTGGGACCCTGGAGCTGTGAAGCAACAGTGCTAGCCATTGTGCTACCGTGCCACCCATGTGCTACCGTGCCGCCTATTGGTCACCTTGAGTCTTGCCTCCATTCAATTTCGATTCAGGATGGGACAAATTCTGGCGCAGGTTTTTAAATCGTCTCTGTTCATAAAGCTATAAAAATATCACCACTGCCACACTTGTGGCTACTCAACAATATTGATTGAACAACTCTGGGAATCGTGCATTGCAAGTCTCTTGCATTATTTGCAGACTGATTTTCCACTGGTTGGGCCATTTGCCTCAGCGATCTATTAGTTTTTTGATTGCCTTGCAACATTGACTGAATTTCCTGCACTAATTGAATTTTATTTATGGTACCTGTCATAATATACACCAGTATATCATGGTGCAGACACACACTGATGGACACACAGTGGGACCAATCAACATACACAACACCGCAGCCAATCACCAGTGAGAGCACACGCACTATAAAGACAGAGGACATCAGAGTTCCCGCTCATTCGAGTAGCAGCTAGCTAGGAGCACAGAGCTCACAGCCTGCAACACAGACATTCACCATGTGCTGAGTGCATCAACTGGTTAGGACAAGGCAAAGGTCTTTAGTTAAAGCTGGTATCGTATTTACCCACAGTTCAAGTCTGTTCAAATGGTTAACCTTTTAATAAAATAGTGTTGCACTACTTCAAGTGTTGGTGACCTGTATGTGATCCAGAACACCCAACACATCAGTACCCTTACGTCAAACACTTTTTGCTTTAATAAAAGTGGTTCTGCCATAGGTTTTATAGAGAGCTTTCAATTTTTTTGGATAGTTTTTAGAAACATTATGAGGGATTTTTTTTTTAATAACCTAGATTGGTCTCTCACCACCAGTATTCCATTCAAAAGCTGAAGGAATGAAACTACTCTTATAATTGTTTGCTATCAGGGCAAGATAAATGGATTAACATTTATTATCCATTATCACATTGTTGAAAGGATATATACGTTGTTAATTACTAGACTTACGTAGCTGTGATGAGTTTAGTGGATAAGCAGCATGCAAGTACAATGAGAATTCTCCATTTTTATTTTAAAGTGGGGTGGTGGGTAGCTCCAGCAGCACCTTTCCTGCTGGCCAAAGTGACAGGAGCCTGTGCCAGATTCTGCACTTGGAAGGTAAGGTAATTAATTATACACAGGCGACTTTGCCTCCGAATCACTTGGTGGGCCAGCAGCTGGTCCGTCTGCCTGGTATCAACTGGTGGGTTCAAAGATCGTGACGCCTTAATTAAATCCCATTCCAGCACACTCATATCACTCTCTCCAGCCCACCTGTCCTCACAAGACCAGACAGAATGTCCCGAATCCAGAGGCAAAAGGCTGGCAGCCTCAAAAGGTCTGTACCTTTCCTCCGGGCCCATCACCTGCGAGGTACCCATGCCCCATGTGGACCTTTCCCCACCCCATCTGAGGTCTTCTGACATTCCCTTCCTGTAAATGATGTGGCATCCCTTTGAACCCATTGCTTGTGAGTGCTTCAAGCAGCTTTGTCAGTGTCCAGTTTCCCTCCTTTTGATCTTCCTTCTGTCTTCCATTGTTCATCATCCTCAACCACCTCCTTGCACATCTGCCTGCCATCATGCCAGCTCACCCTTCCATGCCCCACACAGAGCTCCTTCCACATTGCCCTCTTGCCTTCGTCAGCTTCCACCCCCACGCCCTCCCCCCCCACCCCTCCCAACTCCCCAACCCCCACTCACCTGGCAACCTACCCAGAGTTGATCTTTGGACCAGTGGAGTGGAAGGTTCATGAATCCTGCAGCACAGTGTAGTCTGTAAAGACCAGTTTGGCATGAAGCTGGAGAACACAAACCGATCTGCCCCAGCAGAGTGAGACAGCACAACAGGAGCGGCATTTTGCTATGGCTGGTAGGCTTGGTATGTTACACTTACATCAAAATCACAAGTGAATTAAGGTCCACCTTGTGCACATCACACTTCTTGAAACGAGCATGGTGCCAAGGTGATTTCCTGCTAGTGTGGCACAAGATTGGAAGACCAGACAAGATTTTAGCAATCAGCTCTTTTAATGAGCATTCATGAAGTGCAATAGTATTCATGCCATCAGACAGCCATTAACCTGCCTTTGGGAGAATTGCAAATAGTTTTTATTCCTGCACGTTTCCGACTTGCTGGGTTCTCTGGGGCGTCATTCTCCGACCCCCCGCCGGGTCGGAGAATGGCCGTTGGCCGCCGTGAATCCCGCCCCCGCCGAAGTCTCCGGTACCGGAGATTGGGCGGGGGCGGGAATCGGGCCGCGCCGGTTGGCGGGACCCCCCGTTCAATTCTCCGGCACAGATGGGCCGAAGTCCCGCCCAGAAATTGCCTGTCCCGCCGGGGTAAATCAAACCTGGTATTTACCGGCGGGACCAGGCGGCGGGGGCGGGCTCCGGGGTCCTGGAGGGGGGGTGCAGGGCGATCTGACCTCGGGGGGTGCCCCCACGGTGGCCTGGCCCACGATCGGGGCCCACCGATCCGCGGGCGGGCCTGTGCCGTGGGGGCACTCTTTCCCTTCCGCCTCCGCTACGGCCTCCACCATGGCGGAGGCGGAAGAGACTCTCCCCACTGCGCATGCGCGGGAAACTTTCAGCGGCCGCTGACGCTTCCGCGCATGCGGGGCGGAAATCCCTCCGGCGTCGGCCTAGCCCCTCAATGTTGGGGCTAGGCCGCCAAAGATGCGGAGCATTCCGCACCTTTGGGCCGGCGCGATGCCCGTCTGAGTGGCGCCGTCTTTGGCGCCAGTCGGCGGACATCGCGCCATTGGGGGAGAATTTCACCCCTGCTTCCTACCACCAACTAACCTGCTGCAGGCATGCTGGGAGAATTTCACCATAAGTTGGGAACATAGGCTGGCAGGGAAGGACACAAGTGAAATGTGGAACTTGTTCAAGGAACAGGTGCTACGTGTCCTTGATATGTATGTCCCTGTCAGGCAGGGAAGAGATGGTCGAGTGAGGGAACCATGGTTGACAAGAGAGGTTGAATGTCTTGTTAAGAGAAAAAAGGTGACGTATGTAAGGCTGAAGAAACAAGGTTCAGACAGGGCATTGGAGGGATACAAGATAGCCAGGAGGGAACTGAAGAAAGGGATTAGGAGAGCTAAGAGAGGGCATGAACAATCTTTGGCGGGTAGGATCAAGGAAAACCCCAAGGCCTTTTACACATATGTGAGAAATATGAGAATGACTAGAGCGAGGGTAGGTCCGATCAAGGATAGTAGCGGGAGATTGTGTATTGAGTCTGAAGAGATAGGAGAGGTCTTGAATGAATACTTTTCTTCTGTATTTACAAATGAGAGGGGCGATATTGTTGGAGAGGACAGTGTGAAACAGATTGGTAAGCTTGAGGAAATACTTGTTAGGAAGGAAGATGTGTTGGGCATTTTGAAAAACTTGAGGATAGACAAGTCCCCCGGGCCTGACGGGATATATCCAAGGATTCTATGGGAAGCAAGAGATGAAATTGCAGAGCCGTTGGCAATTATCTTTTCGTCCTCACTGTCAACAGGGGTGGTACCAGGGGATTGGAGAGTGGCGAATGTCGTGCCCCTGTTCAAAAAAGGAACTAGGGATAACCCTGGGAATTACAGGCCAGTTAGTCTTACTTCGGTGGTAGGCAAAGTAATGGAAAGGGTACTGAAGGATAGGATTTCTGAGCATCTGGAAAGACACTGCTTGATTCGGGATAGTCAGCACGGATTTGTGAGGGGTAGGTTTTGCCTTACAAATCTTATTGAATTCTTTGAGGAGGTGACCAAGCATGTGGATGAAGGTAAAGCAGTGGATGTAGTGTACATGGATTTTAGTAAGGCATTTGATAAAGTTCCCCATGGTAGGCTTCTGCACAAAGTAAGGAGGCATGGGATAGTGGGAAATTTGGCCAGTTGGATAACGAACTGGCTAACCGATAGAAGTCAGAGAGTGGTGGTGGATGGCAAATATTCAGCCTGGATCCCCGTTACCAGTGGTGTACCGCAGGGATCAGTTCTGGGTCCTCTGCTGTTTGTGATTTTCATTAATGACTTGGATGAGGGAGTTGAAGGGTGGGTCAGTAAATTTGCAGACGATACGAAGATTGGTGGAGTTGTGGATAGTAAGGAGGGCTGTTGTCGGCTGCAAAGAGACATAGATAGGATGCAGAGCTGGGCTGAGAAGTGGCAGATGGAGTTTAACCCTGAAAAGTGTGAGGTTGTCCATTTTGGAAGGACAAATATGAATGCGGAATACAGGGTTAACGGTAGAGTTCTTGGCATTGTGGAGGAGCAGAGAGACCTTGGGGTCCATGTTCATACATCTTTGAAAGTTGCCACTCAAGTGGATAGAGCTGTGAAGAAGGCCTACGGTGTGCTCGCGTTCATTAACAGAGGGATTGAATTTAAGAGCCGTGAGGTGATGATGCAGCTGTACAAAACTTTGGTAAGGCCACATTTGGAGTACTGTGTACAGTTCTGGTCGCCTCATTTTAGGAAGGATGTGGAAGCTCTGGAAAAGGTGCAAAGAAGATTTACCAGGATGTTGCCTGGAATGGAGAGTAGGTCTTACGAGGAAAGTTTGAGGGTGCTAGGCCTTTTCTCATTAGAGCGGAGAAGGATGAGGGGCGACTTGATAGAGGTTTATAAGATGATCAGGGGAATAGATAGAGTAGACAGTCAGAGACTTTTTCCCCAGGTGGAACACACCATTACAAGGGGACATAAATTTAAGGTGAAAGGTGGAAGATATAGGAGGGATATCAGAGGTAGGTTCTTTACCCAGAGAGTAGTGGGGGCATGGAATGCACTGCCTGTGGAAGTAGTTGAGTCGGAAACATTAGGGACCTTCAAGCAGCTGTTGGATAGGTACATGGATTACGGGAAAATGATATACTGTAGATTTATTTGTTCTTAAGGGCAGCACGGTAGCATTGTGGATAGCACAATTGCTTCACAGATCCATGGTCCCAGGTTCGATTCCGGCTTGGGTCATTGTCTGTGCGGAGTCTGCACGTCCTCCCCGTGTCTGCGTGGGTTTCCTCCGGGTGCTCCGGTTTCCTCCCACAGTCCAAAGATGTGCGGGTTAGGTGAATTGGCCAATGATAAATTGCCCTTAATGTCCAAATTGCCCTTGGTGTTGGGTGGAGGTGTTGGGTTTGGGTGGGGTGCTCTTTCCGGGGGCTGGTGCGGACTCGGGGGGCCGGGTGGCCTCCTTCTGCACTGTAGATTCAATGATAATCTATGATTAATCTAGGACAAAGGTTCGGCACAACATCGTGGGCCGAAGGGCCTGTTCTGTGCTGTGTTTTCTATGTTCTATGTTCTATGGTGCAAATCAAAATCGGAGCTAACGGTGAAGTAGTGCAAATTTGTCAATGAGTCACAATTCATGGGGTCTCTTTTCCTCGCTATAACGTACTGGCAAAAGTTTGCAGTGGAGGGAGTGACGCAGTGGTTCGCACTGCTACCTCATGGCGCCAAGGTCCCGGATTCGATCCTGGCCCCAGGTCGCTGTCCGTGTGGAGCTTGCACATTCTCTCCATGCCTCCGTGGATCTCACCCCCACAACCCAAAGATGCCTCCGTGGATTGGCCACGCTAAATTGCCCCTTAATTGAAAAAAGAAATTGGGTACTCTAAATTTATGTTTAAAAAATTTTGCAGTGGTAACATGTGCATTGATGTGGAGATGCCGGCGTTGGACTGGGATGAGCACAGTAAGGAGTCTTACAACACCAGGTTTGTTTCGAATCACTAGCTTTCGGAGCGCTGCTCCTTCCTCAGGTGAATGAAGAGGTCTGTTCCAGAAACACATATATAGACAAATTCAAAGATGCCAGACAATGCTTGGAATGCGAGCATTAGCAGGTGATTAAATCATTACAGATCCAGAGATGGGGTAACCCCAGGTTAAAGAGGTGTGAATTGTGTCAAGCCAGGACAGTTGGTAGGATTTCGCAGGCCAGATGGTGGGGGATGAATGTAATGTGACATGAATCCCAGGTCCCGGTTGAGGCCGCACTCATGTGTGCGGAACTTGGCTATAAGTTTCTGCTCGGCGATTCTGCGTTGTCGCGCGTCCTGAATGCCGCCTTGGAGGACGCTTACACGGAGATCAGAGGCTGAATGCCCTTGACTGCTGAAGTGTTCCCCGACTGGAAGGGAATATTCCTGCCTGGTGATTGGCGCGCGATGTCCGTTCATTCGTTGTCGCAGCGTCTGCATGGTCTCGCCAATGTACCACGCTTCGGGACATCCTTTCCTGCATCGTATGAGGTAGACAACGTTGGCCGAGTCGCACGAGTATGTACCGCGTACCTGGTGGGTGGTGTTCTCACGTGTAATGGTGTTCTCACGTGTACGCTGCAGGAAAGGATGTCCCGAAGCGTGGTACATTGGCATGCGCGGGGATGCCGTGAGCGGCCACTGACGCTCCCGCGCATGCGCCGCCCGGCAAAGTCAGTTTCGCGCCAGCTGGCGGGGCACCAAAGGTCTTTCCTGCCAGCTGGCGGGGCGGAAATCAGTCCGGCGCGGGCCTGGCTCCTCAAGGTGAGGGCTCGGCTGCTCAAGATGCGGAGACTTCCGCACCTTTGGGGCGGCGCGATGCCGGACTGATTCGCACTGTTTTTGGCGCCGATCGGCGGATATCGCGGCAATATCGGAGAATCCCACCCCCCATCTCTGGGGCGTCATTCTCCGACCCCCCGCCGGGTTGGAGAATCGCCAGGGGCTGCCGTGAATCCCGCCCCCGCCGGTTGCCGAAGTCTCCGGTACCGGATATTCGGCGGGGGCGGGAATCGGGCTGCGCCGGTTGGCGGGCCCCCCCGCTGGATTCGCCGGCCCGGATGGGCCGAAGTCCCGCCGATAAATTGCCTGTCCCGCCGGCGTGCATTAAACCACCTTTTGAACGGCGGGACAAGGCGGCGTGGGCGGGCTCCGGGGTCCTGAGGGGGGTGCGGGGTGATCTGACCCCGGGGGGTGTCCCCACGGTGGCCTGGCCCACGATCGGGGCCCACCGATCCGCGGGCGGGCCTGTGCCGTGGGAGCACTCTTTCCCTTCCGCCTCCGCCACGGTCTCCACCATGGCGGAGGCGGAAGAGACTCCCTCCACTGCGCATGCGCGGGAAACTGTCAGAGGCCGCTGATGCTCCTGCGCATGCGCCGCCCCGATATGTCATTTCCGCGCCAGCTGGCGGGGCAACAAAGGCCGTTTCTGCCAGCTGGCGGGGCGGAAATCCCTCCGGCGTCGGCCTAGCACCTCAATGTTGGGGCTCGGCCCCCAAAGATGCGGAGCATTCCGCACCTTTGGGGCGGCGCGATGCCCGTCTGATTTGCGCTGTTTTGGTCGCCAGTCAGCAGACATCGCGCCGTTTCCGGAGAATTTCGCCCCTGGCTTTTATGTTTGTCAATGATGATCACCTATTCACAACTGCAATGTCATATAGTAATTACAGTTCCTTTAAGTAATAGACCAGGATTGCCTCAAAACCTACAAAAAAATAGCCAAATGATGATGCTGACCTTAGGGGGTGGCACGGTCGCACAGTGGTTAGCCCTGCTGCCTCACAGCAACAGAGTCCCAGGTTCGATTCCAGCTTTGGTTAACTGTCTATGTAGAGCTTTTTGTAAATAAATTTAGTGTACCCAATTCACTATTTTTCCAATTAAGGGGCAATTTAGCGTGGCCAATCCACCTAGCCTGCACATCTTTGGGTTGTGGGGGTGAAACCCACGCAGACACGTGGAGAATATGCAAACTGCACACGGACAGTGACCCAGAGCCGGGATCAAACCTGGGATCTCGGCGCCGTGAGGCAGCAGGGCTAACCCGTCTATGTAGAGTTTGCATTTGCCCCTCATGTCTGCGTGGTTTACTCTGGGTGCTCCAGTTTCCTCCCACAGTCCAAAGAAGTGCAGTTTAGGTGAATTGGCCACACTAAATTGCCCCTTAGGGTCCAAAGATGTGTCGGTTAGCTGGGGTTATGGGATTACGGGGATAGGGCAGGGGAGTGGGCCTAGATGGGTGCTTTTTCAGAGAGTCAGAGCAGACCTGATGGGGTGAATGGCCTCCTTCTGCACCATAGGAATTCTATGATTCTATGGTGGGATCATCCACACCCTGCGTGAGTTTTGCAGTGGCAGGATCTAGTCAATAGTGTTTTCTGTTGTATTGGCCACCCCCTGCCTTTGGGAAACCTGCGGCGGGGTTTCATCGTCAGCGGGGCTAGAAGATCCCACTGACAGGAATGGCTGGAAATTCCTGCCCTTGCGTTTCTATTGTAACCTTACAATACTCCATAATCCATAACGAAATTGAGCTGAACCCTGTACGAGAATAGGAATTTCTATTTTAATAGGGAACAAGGCTGTACATTTTTATGCTTTGATTTTAAAATCTTCACAATGGTTTTCAAATCATTCCATGGCCTCGCCCCTCCCTATCTCTGCAATCTCCTCCAGTCCCACAACCCTCCAAGATACCTCCACTCCTCCAATTCTGCCCTCCTGCACATCCCTGATTTTAATTGCTCCACCATTGGTGGCTGCGCCTTTCAGCTGCCAGGACCCTAAGCTCTGGAATTCCCTCCATATATCTCTCTGCTTTCTTCCTTTAAGAAGCTCCTTTGACCAAGCTTTTGGCTGTTTGCCTGAATTACACTTTATGTGGCTCAACATCTAACTTGATTTTATAATGCTCCTGGGAAGCATTGGGGGCGGAATTCTCCCCCCCCACGCCTGGTAGAAGAATTGCCCGGGCGCTACGCAATCACGCCACGCCTCCCCGATGCCCGCACGCGATTCTCCCACCCCCGCTGGCCGCTGGGAGAATCACCGCTGGCCGTTGGTAACGGGCGAGTGGCGATTCTCCAGCTCGAATGGGCCGAGCGGCCTGCCCAACACGACAGGTTCTCGCTGGCGCCGTCCGCACCTGGGGCGAAATTCTGCGTAATCGGCGCGATGTCCGCGGACCGGCGCCAAAAACGGCGCAAATCAGTCCAGCATCGCGCCGCCCCAAAGGTGCGGAACCCTCTGCATCTTGAGTGGCCGAGCCCTCACCTTGAGGGACTAGGCCTGTGCCGGACTGATTTCCGCCCCGCCAGCTGGCGGGAAAGGCCTTTGGTGTCCCACCAGCTGGCGCGGAAATGACATTGCCGGGCGGCGCATGCACGGGAACGTTAGTGGCCGCTCACGGCATCCCCGCGCATGCGCAGTGGGGGGAGTCTCTTCCACCTCCGCCATGGTGCCCCCACGGCACAGGCCCGCTCGCGGATCGGTGGGCCCCGATCGTGTGCCAGGCCACCGTGGGGGCACCCCCCGTTGCCAGATCGCCCCGCACCCCCCCCCCAGGACCCTGGAGCCCGCCCGCGCCGCCTTGTCCCGCCGGTAAGAGAGGTGGTTTAATCCACGCCGGCGGGACAGGCATTTCAGCAGCAGGACTTCGGCCAATCCGGGCCGGAGAATCGCCGGGGGGGGGCCCCGCCAACCGGCGCGGTGCGATTCCTGCCCCCGCCGAATCTCCGGTGCCGGAGAATTCGGCAACTGGCGGGGGCAGATTTCACGCCAGCCCCCGGCGATTCTCCGACCCGGTGGGGGTTCGGAGAATCCCGCCCCAGGTCACTGCCGGCGGGAACAGCGCGGGAACGCGGGGGGGCGGCGGCCTGTGGGGGGGGGATGGGGGTTCCTGCACCGGGGGGCCTCAAAAGGGGTTTGGTCTGCGATCGGTGCCCACCGATCCGCCCGGCCGGCCTCTCTGAAGGAGGACCTACTTTTCTCCTCCGCCACCATCCGACATCTTCTTGCGGGATGGCTGCGGGGAGGATGGCAACCGCGCATGCGTGACGTCATTTACGGGGCGCCGGTCACGTAATTTACGCGGCGCTGCTTTTACGCGGCGCCCAGGCCAGGCCCATGATGCGGCGTCGCTCCTAGCCTCCCCGGGGCAGGAAAATAGGGGGTTGGGAGCGGCGTCCAACGCCGGAGCGAATCACTCCGGTTTTCACTCCGGCGTCGGGTCTTAGTCTCCCGCTGGGAGAATTGCGCCCTGGGTCTTTCTTTTTATGTTAAAGGCACGATATAGATATAAGTTGAAGTTGTTTATCTTGGAGTTCAGTGCATCTCACTATGTTATGGCATATTTCAAAGTGTTTTTCCAAGAAACTTTTTCTCCATAGCCAAGATAAAACTTGGACTGACAAATGAGGAATGTTTCTGAAAAAAAAGGTTTCATGCCATTAGGACTTAAGTGCTACTTTCTGATTTGGCAGCTACTGCAGTACATCAGCAGAAGTACTGGCCTTGACTCAGGTTTTCCATTATTCTGCAAGATAGGAAATATTACTCCATGACTATAATGGCTGATGTAGTTCAGATGAGTGCTACGAGGTATTTTGAAAATATTATTTCCAATGCCAGCCATTTAAAAATATCATTTTTTCTTCCATTTCATATTTCACAACCACAGCTTTTGGTTGTGCTCCATTTTTCATGCATGAAATAAGTGAGCATTAGGTATCTATTTAGGTTTAGGGCAGTACCACAACCAACAATAAAATCTATCCACTCCAGGTATTCAAGAACAAAATCTGGGCTGACAGTGCAGCATCGAGAGAGAGCTGGCATATTTTGATTGAGGTTTACATTTTCACAGGGATGGAAAGGGTCCAAAGCTTAGCCAAAATGGAACCAAATCCCCAATTCCAGAAATTCTGCCTTTGAACCATATTTTTTCCGTGGGGGGCGGGGGAGGTTCATGACAGAGGTGGGCTCACAGGGGAGGCTAGAAATATAAAAGTGCAGCTGTCGGCTAACAATTCCAATCTTCATTAGTGGGACATCATGGGCGAGATTCTCCGACCCCCTGCCGGGTCGGAGAATCGCCGGGGGCTGGCGTGAATCCCGCCCCCGCCGGTTGCCGAATTCTCCGGCACCGGATATTCGGCGGGGGCGGGAATTGGCGGGCCCCCCCCCCGCGATTCTCCGGCCCGGATGGGCCAAAGTCCCGCTGGTAAACTGCCTTTCCCGCCGGCGTAGATTAAACCACCTACCTTACCGGCGGGACAAGGCGGCATGGGCGGGCTCCGGGGTCCTGGGGGGGGCGCGGGGCAATCTGGCCCCCGGGGGTGCCCCCACAGTGGCCTGGCCCGCGATCAGGGCTCACCGATCCGCGGGCGGGCCTGTGCCGTGGGGGCACTCTTTTCCTTCCGCCTTCGCCACGGTCTCCACCATGGTGGAGGCGGAATGCGCGGGAATGCCGTCAGCGGCCGCTAACGCTCCCGCGCATGCGCCGCCCGGAGATGTCATTTCCACGCCAGCTGGCAGGGCACCAAAGGCCTTTTCCGCCAGCCGGCGGGGCGGAAATTCGTCCGGCGCAGGCCTAGCCCCTTAAGGTTGGGGCTCGGCCCCCCAAGTTGCAGAGCATTCCGCACCTTTGGGGTGGCACAATGCCCGACTGATTTGCGCCGTTTTGGGCGCCAGTCGGCGGACATCGCGCCGATACCGGAGAATTTCGCCCCATAAACATGGGGCGTCATTCTCCGACCCCCCCGCCGGATCGGAGAATGGCCGTTGGCCGCCGTGAATCCCGCCCCCGCCCCTGCCGAAGTCTCCGGTACCGGAGATTGGGCGGGGGCGGGAATCGGGCCGCGCCGGTTGGCGGGACCCCCCGCTCAATTCTCCGGCCCGGATGGGCCGAAGTCCCGCCCAGAAATTGCCTGTCCCGCTGGCGTAAATCAAAGCTGGTATTGACCGGCGGGACCAGGCGGCATGGGCGGGCTCCGGGGTCCTGGGGGGGTGCGGGGCGATTTGACCCTGGGGGGTGCCCCCACGGTGGCCTGGCCCGCGATCGGGGCCCACCGATCCGCGGGCGGGCCTGTGCCGTGGGGGCTCTCTTTCCCTTCCGCCTCCGCCACGGCCTCCACCATGGCGGAGACGGAAGTGATTCTCCCCACTGCGCATGTGCGGGAAACTTTCAGCGGCCGCTGACGCTCCCGTGCATGTGCCGCATTTCCGCGCCAACTGGCGGGGCAACAAACGCCATTTCCGCCAGCTGGCGGGGCAACAAACGCCATTTCCGCCAGCTGGCCTAGCCCCTCAATGTTGGGGCTCGGCCCCCAAAGATGCGGAGCATTCCGCACCTTTGGGCTGGCGCGATGCCCGTCTGATTGGCGCCGTTTTTGGCGCCAGTCGGCGGACATCGCGCCGTTGGGGGAGAATTTCGCCCATGAATTGTGATCTTTAGACACTTGAGGAAAAGTTCTAAATCTGGAGTTATTTGGAGAGGTCGGATACTCTTTTGGAGAGGTGGATAGATCCTTTGTGGTAGAGGTAAGGTGTGCCTCAGGAAAGGTAAAGTCCTGGAGAGTTAAAATGCCTTTCGGAAAGGTAAGGTGCCCTTTGGAATTGGTGAGAGTATGAAACAATGGAAGCGTTCAGTAAAACTGCCACGCCTTCAAGATATTTGAATCTCCTGCCATTTAAATTTAATAAGTCTGCATTTTTTAAAAAGCAGTTCTTGCAATCTCACTTTCTCCACTGACATACATCTGAGGATTATCATCGCATGAATAGTACTGCATGACTGAGTCTACAACCACATTATCACAATGGGGGCTTGTCAGTTCATAGTTTGGCTAATAGCTCCAAGTGGTCACATGTGGGTAAATTTCCCAGTCCCAATCACCACGGTAATTGTCGCGGGCAGGATGGAAAATTTGACAGACCATTTAGGGGCCCATTGACCTCGGGTGGGAATTTGCAGTGTCGGGGCAGGTGCAAGGGAAATATCCTGTCCATAGTCTTTGTTGTGGGGTCACAAGTAGGCTTACATTAACATTGCAATGAAGTTATTGTGAAAATACCCGAGTCATCACATTCTGGCGCCTGTTCGGGTACATAGAGGGGGAATTCAGAATGTCCAATTCACCTAACAGCACGTCTTTCGGGACTTGTGGGAGGAAACTGGAGCACCCGGATGAAACCCACGCAGACACTGGAATAATGTGCAGACTCCACACAGACAGTGACCCAAGCCCGAATTGAACCTGGGACACTGGATGTGTGAAGCAACAGTGCTAACCATTGTGCTGCTGTGCTGCCCACGACCCTAACTCCCAATGGCCCACGACCCTAACAAGTGTATGTTTTATTCAGAGATATCTTTCCTTAGACGCTCGCCTAAAGACCTCGGAGACCTTGGGGCGGGATTCTGCGGGAATCGGCGGGGTGGGCAACTCCATCGTGAACGACTCCGGCATCCGGCTGCCCCAAAGGGGTGTAATCCTCCGCACCTTCAGGAGCTAGGCCGGCGGAGGAGTGGTTTGTGCCGCGCCGGCCGGCGGGGAAGGGGCTTGGAGCCACGCCAACCGGCGTCGAAGGGCCCCCGTCAGCCGGCGCAAGTTGGCACATGCGCGGGAGCACCAGCGTGTGCTGGCGTCATCCCAGCGCATGCGCAGGGGGGTTCATCGCCGCGTCGGCCATCACAGAGGAATAGCAGCTAACGCGGAGGAATAGAGTGCCCCCACGGTGCAGGCTCGCCCGCAGATCGATGGGCCTCAATCGCGGGCCAGGCCACCGTGGGGGAACCTACCGGGGCCAGATCCCCCCGCGCCCACCCCGAGGACCCCGGAGGCCGCCCGCGACGCCAGATCCCGCCGGTAAGGACCTACTCTAATTTACACCGGCGGGACCAGCAAAAAACAGGTGGCCTCTCGGCCCATCGCGGGCCGGAGAATCGCCGGGGGCGCTGCCGCCGGGGGCGCTGCCACCAGCGGCCGCCGACCGGCGCGGCACGATTCCCGCCCCCCCCGCCAAATCTCCGGCGGCAGTGAATTCGGCAGCCGGCGGGAGCGGGATTCAGGCTGCCCCCCGGCGATTCTCCGACCCGGCGGGGAGTCGGAGAATCCCACCCTTAGACGAGACGACGCTCGCCTAAGGACCTTGGAAACCTTAGGTGAGCACCATTAAGCACTGGCCCTCAAATGGGGACCAGGCGGAATGACACTTGCGGGGGCTCTCCCAGGGGATGGGCGCCCTGTGTGGTTAGCTTCTGGGCAGGGTGACACACTGGCACTGATGGGTGCCAGCCTTACATTGCCAAGGTGCCCAGGTGGCACTGCCTGGCCGGTAGGGTCACTGCCTGGAGATGCCCTTCCTGTATGAAATGGGGTGCAGAGTGGGGACCCCTTATTGGTGAGTTGGAAAGAAAAAAAAAAAGGACAGCACGGTAGCACAAGTGGATAGCACTGTGGCTTCACAGCACCAGGGTCCCAGGTTCGATTCCCCGCTGGGTCACTGTCTGTGCAGAGTCTACACATTCTCCCCGTGTGTGTGTGGGTTTCCTCCGGGTGCTCTGGTTTCCTCCCACAGTCCAAAGATGTGCAGGTTAGGCGGATTCGGCCATGATAAATTGCCCTTAGTGACCAAAAAGGTTAGGAGGGGTTATTGGGTTACGGGGATAGGGTGGAAGTGAGGGCTTAAGTGGTTCGGTGCAGACTCGATGGGCCGAATGGCCTCCTTCTGCACTGTATGTTCCATGTTCTAGTCTAAATACTCTTAGGATGAAGGACACTTTTTTCTTAAGACTAAGTCAATAGCTGGCATAGGTGACTAATGCTCTTTTGATGATTTGAACTGACAGTAGGATTGGCTGAATAAATTCATCATGCCGTGGGGTTTAAATATAATAATCTTTATTAGTGTCACAAGTAAACTTACATTAACACTGCAATGAAGTTACTGTGAAAATCTCCGAGTCGCCACACTTTGGCGCCTGTTCGGGTACACTGCGGGAGAATTCAGAGTCTTCAATTCACCAAGCAAGCACGTCTTTCGGGGCTGTGGGAGGAGACCGGAGCACGTGGAGGAAATGCACGCAGACACAGGGAGAACCTGCAGACTCCGCACAGACAGTGACCCAAGCGGGAATTGAACCCGGGACCCTGGAGCTGTGAAGCAACATTGCTAACCACTGTGGTACCGTGCTGTCCTAACAGCCTGATAGATCGCATTCAACAGGTCTTTGTAACTTCAAGGGAAGAGAACATGAGCATTTCGAAAGGCAGTATAATTACAGCTGCAGTTCTGCTCATACATTTTAATTTGCTCAAATTTGTATCATACATAAAATGTAGTGCGTTACTAGATGACCTTTACTGGCCAATCAGCACGAGGGAAAGAAGAACAAACAGTACCACATGAGGCAGAGCCATTGGATAACCAGCTTGTCAAGCAAATCACTAGAAATAAAAGCACTGGATGGAAGGAGTGGGGATTGCCTCAATGAACCAGATGGTTCTACTTTGAATAATGCACAACTATTTCCATGTTTTAACCAATGCCAGGTTATGAAAACATTGGGTATTATTGCACTCTCTTCCAGGGACACGATTAAAACAGGTCATTTATGAGAATTTACATGTTCAATATGAACACATAGCACCTGAACTTAAATGCAGTAATGGCTGATGGTATGGCAGAGTCTCTAAACTTCATTTCTTTCCACCTACAGTTATAGGCCAGTATCTCCATTTGGAAGACTATGGGCGGGATTCTCCCAGCCCGGGACCAGGCCGGAGAATCCCCGCAACCGGTGCGAATCGCGCCACGCCGCCGGCAAGCAAGAATCCATTGGCGCTAGCGTGGTTGCCGCGGAGCCAGTCGGGGGCCGCTCCACGCGGCACACCCCCCCCCCCCACCGATTGTCGGTCCCGGATGGGCCGGGCGGCTGTCGTAAAAAAGCCGAGTCCCGCTGGCGCTGTCCACACCTACTCTCAGCTGGCGGGAACTCGGCATGGAAGGGTCGGGGGGGGTGGCATGTGGGGGAGGGGGTGGGGGGGGGGAGAGGGGTCCGATTCCGGGGGTCTGACTCCAGGGGGTCCTCTGATGTGGCCTGGCCTGTGATCCGGGCCCCCCTCTCTGGCTGGGAGCCTCCTTTTTTCCGCGCCAGCCCCTGAAGCCCTGTGCCATGTTGTGTCGGGGCCAGCGCGTTGAAGGGAGCCTCTGCGCATGCTCGGATCCCGCGGCGCCCAGTTCGCGCCGGGATCAGCAGCTGGAGCGACGTGAACCGCTCTAGTGCCGTGCTGGCTGCCTATGGGGGCCAGAATTGCTGATCCTGAGGCCGTGTTGACGCCGTCGAAAAACGTGATGGCGTTTCCGACTGCGTCAACACTTAGCCTCAGGATCACAGAATCCCGCCCCATATTCTCCCACTGGAGCTGAATCGCACCTCATTATTGTTCATGCTGGGAGTGCAATGGCTGTCGCCTCCCAAATTCTTTTTGCCGTGGTCTACCTGGTTCTGCCGCTGTTCATGGATTTTCCATTCATCGCTTCCAGTGCAGCCCTGGCCTTCTCCGGGTTTTTGAAAGTGCTGAAGCCGAAATCGTGGGAGATGGCTATTCCTGGGGACAGGGAACCAACAGCTATGGAGGACGCAGGTCCTACAAGCAATGCCATTGAGCCCTTTCAGTTACAGGTACTTTCTTTATTGTTAAGGGGAGAGAGAGAGATCTGTTAATTTTGCAATCTTGTGTTTCCCCAGCTGGATCATAATTGGCCAATTTGTCCCTGCCTTTCTCTTTGATCACTCGCCTCAGAGATCTGCCCATACTTGGAGAAAACCTCTTCCAGGGATTCACTCGTGTTAAGCATGAGGGTGCTCCTTAAAAGTCCACTCTCTTTGCATTCCTCCACAGCTTATTGAACAGGGAAATGTTTCAAGTGATTTTATGTGGTTGAGGGGAACAGCCAGTGCCAACTGTCAGTTTACATCTCAATCACTTTCATTCTGTAAAACAGGTTTCTCTGGTAAAATTGTTCAACATAAAAATGGATTTGCCTGTAAGTGCCAATTCCCTCATCTCTCCACTTTGCAGATACCTCACCTATACCCCATTAGTTTCCCCTAGGCACATGGGTAAACACTTCTTTTATCACTGGTGTCATGAATCTGTTTGGACACTGCATAGAGTGTTCAAAGGGCCTCAATTAGTATGCACGTTTAGAACAGTTTGTGATGAGTTTAGAACAATAGTTTTGATAATAATTAAGTGTAAATGGTTCATGGAGGAGAAACAGATTATAGATGTTTGTGAAGGTCCCTGAGATATACATGTGACAATGTATGGTTAAGGAAGTTGATGGGAGCAGACAGCCATATACATAGAAGGCATAATAATAGAACTTGAAAGGTATTATTGCCCAGACCCCGAGAAGGAATAGAAGCAGTTACCATCTAGCAGTCTCAGAAAGCAGACAGGCCAGTTTCCAGCCACCAAGCCTGAAGGCCAAGTTTACAGCAAATAAGTTTCTAAGTCTCAGAGCCAAGGCAGAAAACCTTTGTAACAGCAGTTTTAAAATATTTTCACAGCACCAGAAAAAAAACCTATTCTTAGATTTAAGTATCATCCCTCTACTGTGTGGTGGATATAGCTAGTTGTTTAACTTGGACGTTGTTTGGGAACAGGGGAAGTCTTACAGAGTTCAATTATCGTAGCTATGTACAACAAGGGGTATGTTCTATAGAAACTGTGTGTGTTTAACAATTCATACATCTTAATTGTGTGAGAATAGAGTTGTCCTATTTGTATTTATTTGTCTTTTCTTGAATTGAAAACATAGTTTTAATAATTGTTACATGATGAGTGAACTATTTATTCTCACTGGCGTTTCACTTGTCTCCTCGCATCAAAACAAAACAAAATTATACATCCCCACGAACCAGTGTTCCATGTTGGGATACCCTTGCAGATAACACCAGCGTACTTCGTATCAATATATGCTAATTCATGTATCAAATCCCCTTCAGACAGCTGCCTTATAAATTCCCCTTTTTACTTTACTTCAACCTAATTCAATTTTTCAATCTTAATTCTGCCCAATATTTAACACCATTGAGTTAATGTGTTAAATGGACCCCATATAAATACTGTGGCTACAAGGTCAGAAGCTGGGAATTCTGTCAGGACAAGCAGCCAACTTGATTGGCACCCCATTCACTCCCACCACCACTCGTGCACAAACTCAGCAGTGTGTAACATCTAGCTCAACAAGACTCCTTCGACAGCATCTTCCAAAACCATGACCTCTACCACCTCGACAAACAAGAGCAGCAGAAAAATGATTGCATCTGCAGGTTCCTCTCCAAGGCACACATCATCCTGATTTTTAACTATATCGCTATCAATTCACCATTGTTGAGTTTAAGTCCTGGAACACTCTTCCTAATGGCACTGTGCGTGTACCTAAACCACATGGACTATAATGGTTCAAGAAGGCTGCTCACCATGAGGAGGAGGAAGTGGTTATTCTGGTTATTCTGAAATGTCACCCCCACATCATGTTGCACTGCTTTTCCCACTTTTTCCATCCCTCTGCTATGAACCATCACAATGTCCTTTTGGCCCAAATTCTAAAATAAGAAAACACAAAAAAAACAAGTATTACCAACTTTATCCATGAACGATTCCAATAGTCAGGACAATATTGAAATATTCACCATATACATTCCCTTAGTGCAAATGTCTTTGCCATACCTAGTGCTACTCAGAGGCTGCAGCATGGCTGACTTTCAATGGGAGAGACTGCAGATATCTTCGAGGACCTAACTTCGGAGTGTACTACCTTGGCATTTTCGAAAATTGTCTGGGCTGGCTGGCTGAGAGGAAAGAATAAGGGCGCTTACGAGTGGCAGTGCTGGGAGCACAAATGCTTTCATCCTGAGAGAAGACAACATGTTCTTCCCCGCTAGAGCAATTCTAGTAACCTGCTGGAGCATAGATTACTGAATTGTTGTGAGAGCCTGAATTTGCCTTTGAGTATGAAGGTCCATAACCAAACTGACATCAGTCTGAGAATCTGGGTTTGCATGGAAATGGTCATATATCTCATATCATCAGTTTGAGCTTCCACAGCAGTGCTGAGGCATTGGGTGACTTCTACTTGTGCTGAAGTGTAAGCAGAAACATTGGTCCCCAGACACAACATCATGGCTGACTGGGTCTGCAAGTATTGTCATGGAGCTGGCCACTCCTCTCACTCTGGAAAGAATGGTTCCAGGTTTTTCATGAAGTGCTGTGCTAAGTTGGAATAGAATTCCCCATTGCTCTTTGACAGTGACAGGATACACTCAGGCAGCCTGCTAAAGAACCAAGAACCTTAGTGTCTTTTCCAGCTGCTTCCCTTGCAGGGAACCTCCTCAGATTTCTCACCTGACCCTTCTGCAGCAGTATTTGTCTGTGTCACACCCTCCAATGAGCTGACACACACACACTATCCTATCCCCCTGGCATTGCTGCATCTCACTTGGGTCCAGCTGCTCATCATGGTACCCTCAAGCTTTCATACAATGCCAATATCTGAGCTGGGTGGTTGTAATTGCCAGATCAAGTGATGGTGCTTCTTCATCAGATGCCTGTATAGACATCTTGTGCTTGGACTTGATAGTAAGACTGCACTGCCTGGTCATTGGCAGATCTTTGCTATCCGACAGAGACATGCAATGGAAAGGGAAAGCAGGATTATAGCAGATATAGCAAAGTAAGATGGTAGACAATAGTAGGTAGAAATAGATTATAGCAAGGTAAGATGGGATTTGAGAAGGGGCATAAGGCAGAAACATACCTTTATCTGAGTGGTTTCAGTCACTACTGACCCCAAGATGCTGAGTGTGTCTCCACCACAGGGCTTAGGAAATGCAATGCCCTGCTAGCCTTCTTTTCTGATCCCTAGGTTTATGTGCAAACTTGTCCTGCAAGAGAGAGAGAAAAAAATGTTGGTGAGTGTGCTGCAATATGTTTGACTGGTATACCTGCCACAGGTGAATAGCTGGAAAAACGTGAAAGCTACAAGTGGTGGGTGTGAAGTTAACAGCATTGCTAAGTCTGCAAGGGTGGAGTGGAAAATGTTAGGTATAATTCCTGATATCTGATGGGTGAATGATGGAGCGGTGGTACACTGAGCACTGTGGTGGTGCAGTGTGTACATGGTGTCATTTGAAGATGCATTCACTGACCTTGGTCTTCCATCATTAAATATATTTAGCATTGCAGACAGGGGGCGTCATTCTCCGTCGGCAGGAGTCTCTGTTTTGCCGGCGCCCGGGGGTTTCCCGACGGCGTGGGGCTGCCCCACAATGGGAAACCCCATTGACCGGCCGGTGTTTTTACATAGATTACATAGAACATACAGTGCAGAAGGAGGCCATTCGGCCCATCGAGTCTGCACCGACCCACATTAATCCCTCACTTCCACCCTATCCCCGCAACCCAATAACCCCTCCCAACCCTTATGGACACTACGGGCAATTTTTTTTTTAGCATGGCCAATCCACCTAACCTGCACGTCTTTGGACTGTGGGAGGAAACCGGAGCACCCGGAGGAAACCCACGCAGACACGGGGAGAACGTGCAGACTCCGCACAGACAGTGACCCAGCGGGGAATCGAACCTGGGACCCTGGCGCTGTGAAGCCACAGTGCTATCCACTTGTGCTACCATGCTGCCCCTTGTTACGGAGACTCCCGCCGGCCGGTCGGGGCAGAAATATGGCGGGGCGGGTAGGAGAATTTCGCCCAGGTTCTCATGGCATTGACATCCAAGGCCAATTGCTCAATTCTCTTTGGAGTGTTGCTAACATTTGGTTGGTTCAATTGGCTCTGTTTTATAACCTTTGCTCTCGAGTCGCCAGGTATCTTTATGATACCGCCACGAGGTTCAAGTTCAAGTAATGATCAATAACTCAATACACCAATTAGTAAGATTCAAATCAAAGCACATTTATTATACACAGTAATCGCTATGCATGCACAAATTCTACGTCTAAGCTACTTCTTCGACTAGCAGGCCTATACTTAGCTTCGGGCTGGCCCACCAGGTCAGGGGAACAAATGGCCTTTCGTTCGGGTTCTGAGTTTGCGGGATTCAAAGTTGGTACAGATTGGTAGCTAGGAGCGCCTATCTCATCGCGAGCGTAGACTTAAGACTTACTGGATTTCGGCAGCAGTTGAACCGGTCACATCAAGGTTGGTTCGCGTTGCTGGGTGACCCAGTCAAGAAGAACGATTTAAACTTGGGGGCTTAACTTTATAGTCCCCAGGGGCTTCCCGCCTTTTGGGGCGGACCCTGTACCTGGTTCCAAGTGATTGGTCTTCGTTCCAATCGCTTGGTTCGATTTTCCCAATGCTGGAGCGGTTCCCTGATCGATGGGCGGTCTTGAGGTGTCCATTAACCTCTTTTGTGTTGGCTCCTGCTGGCGCCGGGGAGTCTGGCTTAGCTTTGTTTGTCCCAAATGTTGCGATTGTTCCCGGGGATTGCTTATTAGTATGTAGATGGCTGCTACATTATTATGCAGATGGCTGCTTGTATCGATGCTGTCTGGGCTTTTGCAGAGTTTAATACACAGTAACTTGCACCTGCTCGTTTCTTCCTGTGTTGGCTGAATTTCCCTGCAGCCTTTTCTGTTCTCCATTTCAAATTGGGACTTGGCCAACTTAGGTGGCTACACTCCCTCCTTGTGATCCTAACGTGAAGCGTGAAGGATCACATAACTGCGTTGCTTTCCATTCCCTGACCCGGCGAGCACTCTTCTATGGCCTCTACACTGAACATAACTATGCAAAAATTTTTAACTGACAATTCTGAGGGGCGCTATGTCAAACAGGGACATGCATTACAAAGCAAGAAAATCGGAACATCTAACTATCCTTAATATACTACACTCACTCAATCATTTCATCACACTAACTTCCTAAACCATACAAACAAAATCATAGCAGTTTTATACACATTTTCTGGCTTGGCAGTCAAGCTCAGGATTGTACAATTGCTCATGAACATTTCTTTATTTACAACAAATCGCAAACGAATGCTCTTTATTATAGATCACGGGGGTCAGGGGTCTGGTCATATCCGAAAATAGGGGATCTTATTCTATATACCGGGCTGCGAGCGTGGTTGGCTCTCCTTCTCCATTTTCTCAGACGAATAGTCTGCACGATGCAGCAGAGTATCGCCAATACCAATAGGGATTCTATCACGTAGGACAGGGAATACCAGGTTATAAACCTGTCACACCAAGATGGTGTGGTGTCGCTTGTGACTGGGCTCTGGGTACTGTGGGGAAGTGAATCATTAACGGCTGGTGGAGTTGAGGTCAGGGGGTTCACGTTCGCTCTCAACCAAATGTCCATTCGGGTTATGAGGCACGCGGAGGATGTCCTCATGGTTCTTCTTCCTTCACTTCTCTTCTCTTCTCTTCTCCGGTCCTGGAGCTTCTGGAATTCTGCGGGATCAGGCATAGTGTCTGTTACTATCTTGGTTTAACATCTCGTATGATAGCCTGTCTGTCCTTTAGTGCCAATTATTCCCTTTATAATTGGTTACTATGTGTAACTCCCTCATTTTTTTTCTCAAAAGCCGAATTTCAGGACAAGACACACTTACAAATACTGAACCAGTGCGAGCCGTCTCGCAGACTGTGTGGTTTACCATCCAAATGTTTGAGGATGTAAATAGCAGAGGTTGGCAACCTAAGGGTTACCTGAAAACAAAAGAAAAAATTTTTGAATAAAACTTTGCTGAAATGAGGAGCGTATGAGCCGCGATGGGTACGATTTGGATGGAGTCCCCGAGTAGGACGGCGACCAATGCCGTGTGTGCCCTACCCGAGCATAGCTGACCAGAGGGGGGTTCCCAGGCAGGGCGGGTCCCAATGCCATTTCTCCACTGCCTGAGAAACCAACAAGAACGGGCAAGAAATGTAGTCATCGTGGGGGGGCTGCCATATTGGTTCTTCCCACGAACCAGAAGGGCAGTTATGAACGGGGGTCTGTGTTTCCGTCGACAGACGAGTTCCTCTGAACTGGCGTCTGGGACATTAACAAGTCTCTGCGGACAAACTAGTTCCTCTGAACTAGCGTCTGGCCAAACTAGTTTCTCCGACTGCCAGTGGGCATCAGAGGGGTGGTGTCGTGGGGCCGTGGAAATTTTTTTTTCCAGTCTAACATACAACTTTTAACAAAACACGACAAACAACATAAAACATGCTGCAGGTTCCATCAGAAAGGACACCGTTTTCTCCCAAGCGCTCCCTTTTAAAACATCATCTGGACACCTCAGTTATCGGTTGCGAACAGGGTCGCAAAGGGGTTCTCGTTTTGGGAGTCAGACTCAAGGTCGTCATCTTCTCCTGGATGTCAAACTCTCGAGTGTATCAGGGCTGATAGGGCTTCATGGTGTGATTTTGGATCGCTCTCGTCGTTCCGGACGAGTCTGTACAAATTATCTCTGTGCCAATTGGTGGTGTCTAGTTCTGTGGGATCGGAGTCGGGGTCATCATTTTAGGTCGGTGGTCGGTGGTGGGGTTTGTTTAGGAAAGCGATCGTGAAGGGATCACTCGAATCATGGTCAGATTCGCTGGGTGTCGATCCTGTTGCATGGGGATAGTAGGGAGATGTGCTGAGGCTATTGTCCGAGTCAGTCGCTGCTGCTGCAGTCTGTGGGCGTTCCGGGGCGGAGTGTATATTTAGGGGGTGGAGTCGAGGTTGAGTCCGTGGCTGGGCTAGATGTGTTGGGGGAGGGTAGGGTTACGTTGGCTGTGGGTGGGGCGTGGTCTGCTGCATCGAGCATGACGTGGTGTGCGTGGTTAGACTGTGTTCCATATGCCTTCAGCTGGTTGATATGGAACCATGCAGCCTTTCCATTGGGGTACTTTATTTTGTAGACGGAAGGGCTTACTTTGTCCGCAATGGAGTGAGGACCCGAGTACTTTGGTGACAGGAATGTGCTGGGGTTGTATACGGAGAGCATGACTTGCTGTCCTACACTGAACTCAGTCGCATGCACTGTCTTATCGAAACAGGCCTTGCTCTGTTTCTTTCTTCTACCCAATTTCACTGCGGCTGCTAGCTGAGCCGTTTTAACATTCTGCACTAATTGTTTGACTGCGTTCTCGTGTGTGAGGGCCGTCACTTTGGGGCTTGTCAAATCTAAGCCTAATAAAATTTCTGTGCCTTTCATGGGGCATCCGGTCATGAGGGTGTGTGGGGTGTAACCTGTGGATGTGGAAACCGTGTTTCGCAAAAACATCAGCACAAAAGGGAGGACTGAGTCCCAAGTGGTGTTACTTTGCTGGACCATTTTTCTGAGGGTTGATTTTAGGGTCCGGTTCATGCGCTCCACGATACCACTCAACTGGGGGTGATATGCAATGTGGAATTTTTGGGTAATGCCAAATATCATGGGGACGTTCTTCATGACACGTCCGTAAAATGGGAACCTTGGTCGGATTCAATGCTGTGGGGGAGTCCCCATCTCGTAAAGATGTGGTGGGTGAGGATCTTTGGCTGTGGTCTTTGCCGTGTTTGATCTGGATGAGAATGCTTCCACCCATTTTGTAAACGTGTCTATCACCACGAGTACATATTTATAACCAATCCTGCAAGGGGGCAATGGTCCTATATAATCAATCTGGATATTAGTCCAGGGGCCATTAACGGGTCGGGTGTGACTGAGCTGAGCCTTTTTGGCGTATCTGTCTGGGTTGTTCTGGGCACAGATAAGGCAATTCTCAATATAGTGATTTACATCGTCCTTTAAACTCGGCCACCAGCAGAACTGCCTAAGGTGGGCTGTAGTGGGATCGATTCCCTGTGTGCATGGTGAACAGGGCTGCAGGAAGGATGAGTCAGCTGACCAAGGCACCATGGTTCAGCAGGCCATTCAAGGGGAGGGAGTAAATAGGCAAGTTGTAGTTGTAGGGGATTCTATTATCATGGGGATAGATAGTATCCTTTGTGAGCAGGATAAAGAGTCCCGCATGGTATGTTGCCTGCCCGGTTCTAGGGTGCGGGACATCTCTGACCGGCTTGAAAGGATACTGGAGAGGGAGGGGGAGGATCCAGTTGTTGTGGTCCATGTCGGTACCAACAACATAGGCAAGTCTAAAAAAGAGGACCTGTTTAGAGATTATAAAGAGCTAGGATTCAGATTTAAAAACAGGTCCTCAAAGGTCATAATCTCCGGATTACTGCCCGAGCCACGTGCAAATTGGCATAGGGAGGCAAGAATAAGGGAAGTTAACACGTGGTTGAAAGAGTGGTGTGGGAAAGAGAGGTTCCTTTTCATGGGACACTGGTATCAGTTTTGGGACAGGGGGGACCTATACCGTTGGGATGGTCTCCACCTGAACCGAGCTGGGACGAGTGTTCTGGCGAAAAGAGTAAATAGGGTGGTCAATAGGACTTTAAACTAAAGATTGGGGGGGAAGGGAAAGTCAGGGAACCAGGAGGTGAAGTAATCAGTGGGAAGCGTAGCTGCTTAGGAATACAAAAAAGCACGAAAAGACAGAACTCAGGAGAGGTTACGATAGTCCCCATCCCACAAAATATGACACAGTGTATGGAAAGGCTCAGTAAACCAAGGTCCACCACACTAAGAAAACAAAAAGGGACGGTCAATAGAGAATTAAAGGTGCTATATTTAAATGCACGCAGTGTACGGGACAAGGTAGATGAGCTTGTGGCCCAGATTGTGACTGGCAGGTATGATGTGGTAGGCATCACAGAGACGTGGTTGCAGGGGGTTCAGGACTGGCATTTAAACATCCAGGGATTCACAACCTATCGAAAAGACAGAGAGGTGGGCAGAGGGGGCAGGGTTGCCTTGTTAATTAGGAATTAAATTAAATCAATAGCACTAAACGACATACGTCAGATGATGTGGTCTGTGTGGGTAGAGTTGAGGAACCACAAAGGCAAAAAAACCATAATGGGAGTTATGTACAGGCCTCCTAACAGTGGTCAGGACCAGGGGCACAAAATGCACCACGAAATAGAAAGTGCATGTCAGAAAGGCAAGGTCACAGTGATCATGGGGGACTTCAATATGCAGTTGGATTGGGTAAATAATGCTGCCAGTGGACCCAAGGAAAGGGAATTCATTGGAATGTTTACAGGAGGGCTTTTTGGAACAGCTTGTGATGGAGCCCACGAGGGGACAGGCCATTCTGGACTTAGTGTTATGTAATGAGCCAGACTTGATTAAAGATCTTAAAGTAAGGGAACACTTAGGAGGCAGTGATCATAATATGGTAGAATTCAATCTCCAATTTGAAAGAAAGAAGGTAGAATCAGATGTAAAGGTGTTACAGTTAAATAAAGGTAACTACAGGGGCATGATGGAGGAACTGATGAAAATCGACTGGGAGCAGAGTCTAGTGGGAAAGACAGTAGAACAGCAATGGCAGGAGTTTCTGGGAGTAATTGAGGACACAGTGCAGAGGTTCATCCCAAAGAAAAGAAAGGTTATCAGAGGGGGGATTAGGCAGCCATGGCTGACAAAGGAAGTTAGGGAATGCATCAAAGCAAAAGAGAAAGCCTATAATGTGGCAAAGAGTAGTGGGAAGTCAGAAGATTGGGAAGGCTACAAAAACAAACAGTGGATAACAAAGAGAGAAATAAGGAAAGAGAGGATCAAATATGAAGGTAGGCTAGCCAGTAACATTAGGAATGATAGTAAAAGTTTCTTTAAATACATTAAAAACAAACGGGAGGCAAAAGTAGACATTGGGCCGTTCCAGAATTACGCTGGTAATCTAGTGATGGGAGACAAGGAAATAGCTGAGGAACTAAAAAAGTACTTTGCATCAGTCTTCACATTAGAAGACATGAGTAATATCCCAACAATTCAGGAGAGTCAGGGGGCAGAGTTGAATATGGTAGCCATCACAAAGGAGAAAGTGCTAGAGAAACGTAGAGGTCTAAAAATTGATAAATCTCCGGGCCCAGATGGGCTACATCCTAGAGTTCTAAAGGAGATAGCTGAAGAAATAGCGGAGGCGTTAGTTATGATCTTTCAAAAGTCACTGGAGTCAGGGAAAGTCCCAAAGGATTGGAAAATCGCTGTTGTAACCCCCCGTTCAAGAAGGGGACAAGGAAAAAGATGGAAAATTATAGGCCAATTAGCCTAACCTCGGTTGTTGGCAAGATTCTAGAATCCATTGTTAAGGATGAGATTTCTAAATTCTTGGAAGTGCAGGGTCGGATTAGGACAAGTCAGCATGGATTTAGTAAGGGGAGGTCGTGCCTGACAAACCTGTTAGAGTTCTTTGAAGAGATAACAAATAGGTTAGACCAAGGAGAGCCAATGGATGTTATCTATCTTGACTTCCAAAAGGCCTTTGATAAGGTGCCTCACGGGAGACTGCTGAGTAAAATAAGGGCCCATGGTATTCGAGGCAAGGTACTAACATGGATTGACGATTGGCTCTCAGGCAGAAGGCAGAGAGATGGGATAAAAGGTTCTTTTTCGGAATGGCAACCGGTGATAAGTGGTGTCCCGCAGGGTTCAGTGTTGGGGCCACAGCTGTTCTCTTTACATATTAACGATCTAGATGACGGGACTGGGGGCATTCTGGCTAAGTTTGACGATGATACAAAGATAGGTGGAGGGGCAGGTAGTATGGAGGAGGTGGGGAGACTGCAGAAAGATTTAGACAGTTTAGGAGAGTGGTCCAAGAAATGGCTGATGAAATTCAACGTGAGCAAGTGCGAGGTCTTGCACTTTGGAAAAAAGAATAGAGGCGTGGACTATTTTCTAAACAGTGACAAAATTCATAATGCTGAAGGGCAAAGGGACTTGGGAGTCCTAGTCCAGGATTCTCTAAAGGTAAACTTGCAGGTTGAGTCCGTAATTAAGAAAGCAAATGCAATGTTGTCATTTATCTCAAGAGGCTTGGAATATAAAAGCAGGGATGTACTTCTGAAGCCTTATAAAGCATTAGTTAGGCCCCATTTAGAATACTGTGAGCAATTGTGGGCCCCACACCTCAGGAAGGACATACTGGCACTGGAGTGGGTCCAGCGGAGATTCACACGGATGATCCCAGGAATTGTAGGCCTAACTTACGATGAACGTCTGAGGATCCTGGGATTATATTCATTGGTGTTTAGGAGGTTGAGGGGAGATCTAATAGGAACTTACAAGATAATGAATGGCTTAGATAGGGTGGACGTAGGGAAGTTGTTTCCATTGGCAAGGGAGACTAGGACCCGGGGGCACAGCCTTCGAATAAAAGGGAGTCACTTTAGAACAGAGATGAGGAGAAATTTCTTCAGCCAGAGAGTGGTGGGTCTGTGGAATTCATTGCCACAGAGGGCGGTGAAGGCCGGGACGTTGAGTGTCTTTAAGACAGAAGTTGATAAATTCTTGATTTCTCGAGGAATTAAGGGCTATGGAGAGAGAGCGGGTAAATGGAGTTGAAATCAGCCATGATTGAATGGTGGAGTGGACTCGATGGGCCGAATGGCCTTACTTCCGCTCCTATGTCTTATGGTCTTATGGTCCATGACCGTCATGGAATAAACAAATCAGTTGATTCTTATCCTGTTCAGGAACCACGTAAAGTGTGTCTTTTAACACCACACCGTCATGTGTGGTCAGAGCATTTTTAAACGTCTCGTAGGGTGCTGGATAATTTCCTTTTAAAATCTCCCTGAGATTGCTGTCCTGCTTCTGGGCCTGCACTAAATCCTTGATATTAGTCTGTGAGACCTGAACTGCATTCACTGTTGCGCTTTCCGGGGGTGTCCAAAAATATCCGTGCCTGGAACCTGCTTTAGCCAGTGCGTCGGCTTTTACATTTCCAGGGGTGGAGGAACGATGGTGACTTCGAACTTTGACTATTCCAAAAGTCCTGTTCTGTGCTCGCTCTAAAATGTGACGGAGCAATGGGGCTGAGGGGAGGGGTTTTCCGTCTGCGGAAACAAATCCTCTTGCTTCCCACAGGGGTAGGAATTCCGTAAGGATGTTGCAGACATAGAGGCTGTCCGAGTATATGTCTGCTGGGCTGGGGAAGGAATCTGGGTGTTCCACTATATATGCGATGGCCGCAAGTTCTGCTGCCTGCGCGCCTAAGTATCCTGGAAGTTTTATTGCTATTTCTTCTGGGGCGCGTCCCTGCGTGTCCTCGACATAAATACCGCATCCTGTTATGCGCTTCCCTTCTAATATTGTGGAAGATCCAGCCACATATATTCTAATTGGTTCACACGTGTCTGTGTGCTTGGGGCTCTGGGTTGAACTATCCTATCTTTCTGGGGGTTGTTTTCGCAATAAAGGGCCCTGTGTTGTGGTGTAGAGAGATAATTTCACATTCATGGGGGGTTCCGGGTACTGTAAGTTGTCGGCTAAAAAAGTGTGGGTCTTTGTCCTTTTAACAGCGATGTCCCAGCCCTGCAAAAGAAGGGTCCATCTGGCTACTCTAATCTGACTAACTGTACCGTCCTTGAGTCATCCGTCCAGTAAAAGTTGGGTGGGGGTGTGTTCTGTGAGGATTGTGATGGGTTTCAGTCCGGTAATGTACGAAAAATACTGTACTGCCCAGAATACTGCAAGCAGGTGCCTCTCACAGGCTGAAAATCCCTGCTCCACAGCATCTAAAACTCTGGAGGCGTAAGCCACGGGCCTTAACTGTTCGTACCGTTCCTGAAGGAGCTGCCTTGCTGGCGAAACCGTCAATATGGTTTTGGCAGTAGCCAACCAGTCCTAAAAACGACCGGAGGGCTGAAACGTTCTGGAGAAGGGGCAATTTAGCAATCGAGTCAATCCTTTTATGCTCGATCTCGCGTTTACCATGTATGATAATTGTACCCAAATATATCACCTTATCTTCCAAAATCTGGGCCTTTTTGGGGTTAACTTTACATCCAATTGCTTGTAGGAGTTCCAGGAGTTCGGACAAAAGCTCAATGTGCTCTTCCTTGGTGTCTATCTGCAGTAGTAGGTCGTCTACGTATTGGACCAGACATTCGGGGCAAGAAAATTTGGCTAAACCATTTGCCAGCTGTCGGTGGAAAATGGAGGGGGAGTTGTGGAATCCTTGTGAAAGGCTGCCCTAACCTGCTTGTCCGTGCTAATTGTCGTCGGGTTAAACCAAAATTCGCCTACTGCGCTAATTTTGTTGGCGTATTCACCTATTGTGAGCATTGCGGGGGCTCTTGAAAAGATTTTGCCATTTTCCAGACACACTGGTTGATTGGATCAAATGAAAGGTGGTGGGAGTTCATGAAGTCTATTCCCAGAATGTGTTCTGCTGTGTGGGGCAGGTCAACTAAAACTACGGGGTGCTTGGTGGTGATGTTGCCAATTTGAATGGGTACAGGGGCTGTGATGTGTCCCTGCTGTGAGTGGCCTGTAAAGCCGCTGAGGGGTGATAGTGGCTGTAGTGGGCCACGTGTCCTTTTGGAACATGGTGGAGGAATTTTTTGTGGTGCGGGACCCTCCTGTGTCCCAGAGAAACTCAATGGGCTGTCCCCGTATCTTCGCTGCAACTACCGGCCGTCCGGACCTATCCCAAAGGGTGTCGCAGACCCAACTGGGGGAGCCCGAACACCGTTAGTCCGTTCCGTTCAGGTCCGTCTGATCTGAACGGATGCTCACATTATTTTTGGGCTCTGTCTTATTCTTACTTAGAGTGCCCGTCTGCTGGGCTCTCTGTGGCTTTCGTGGGGCATTGCAGTCCCTTGGAAAGTGTCCCAACTGTCCACAGTTGTAACACTCCTGTGACTTTTGTGGGGGCTGTTCTTTCCTTCATTTACCCATGCGGGGTTCTGGTGTGTTTTAACGGCTTGTATGCCTGCTTCTGCCTGCTTTTCTTCGGGATTTTTAACTGCGAGTTTGTTTTGGTCCCGCTCCCAGTTCTTTTTACAATCTTTTTACGCCCCATTTCTCATTATGAGCCTCCTCGGAGGGATCATAATTCGCGCAAGCTTTTTGTCCTGTTTCTGTGGCATGGGAGATAATGGTGCGGGTCCATTTGGCCATGTTGTCTAAGTCTCCAAAAACTGCTGCAAAGTGGATCCACAGGCGTCCAGCAAACGCTGTGGGCTGCTCGGTTTTCTTTTGCCTGCATTTACTGAGGCCATCTACGGGGTCATCCCAGTTATACCCGATCGCATCTAGGACCGCGGTATGCATTTCTGCAAGGGTGCCTCCTCCTACATTCTGTGGGTCGGGAAGGGCAGCTACGACTGAAGGGTCTAGAATCAAAACTGTGAGCTTTACATGCTCTCGCTCATCCAGGCCGTACATGGTCACCTGCTGCTTTACTCTGGCAAAGAAGTGGTCGGGGTCTGAGGTGGGGAGGAATGGTGCGATCTTCTCGCACGCGTCCCGTAATTGGGTCACTGTTAAGGGGGTGGTGTACAGAAATTCCCTATCGTCCGATGTGGCTGTGTGGTGGGTGGTTACAGGGTTCATTGGAGCCTGAACTATCTGCTCTGTGGGGGGTTGGGGCGCTTTCCTCTTCTGGGGCTTTCCCTGCGCACATGTTCCCTGAACATATCTCTGCGCTGTCTCATTCAACTCTTCCCAATCAGGGCCGTCTTCCTCATTTAATTTTGCTCCAAAGGTTTCCTGGAATCCTTTTTGGACTGAAAGCAGCGATTGCAGCTCTGCAATCTGCTTCCGGCACTTTGCGTGGTCAAACGAGCTTTGTCTTTGCTCCGTGGTGGCAGCATGAAGTGCTCTTAACGCTGCCTTCAGGTCACTACACTGCCTCTGCAATGCTTCTACCTGCTTCTCGGTTTCTTCACATTCCAAGACTGCACGTTGCATGTCCTGATAGGCCTTTTCATACTGGGTCTGGAAGCTGCTTAGGTGCGCCAGACAAGACTGGTGTGCCCACTTGGCATCATCCACCTCTCCGTCTTTTTCTGCCAACTTCCTCCTTAACTCTACGTTCTCTCTTTTTACCTCACTAACATCGACCTTACTCATTCGATGTATGCCTTCTATCTCTTTCCGGAGCGTACCTCGCAATTGTGCCAAGCAGGACATGATTGCCATCGGCTTGTGAGCTTTCCCTAAGCTCTTCTTGTGAATCTTGCTCAGGTTCTCCCACCAAGTATGTCCTATACTCCCGGGACCTGTTTCCTCATTGCTACAGAATTCGCTCCAAAGGGGCCATCCTTTCCCTTTGAGGTACTTCCTGATTTCTTCTTCCCATATGGGACACTGTCCTACTCTACTGCTGCTGGTCGCTGCGACCGCAAATTCTTCTGGGTTCATGAGGCGCTGCATTGCCTGCCTTGCCATCTTTCTTGTCTGAATGCTTCTTTTAAATTTGGAACGGGGGTATTAAGGCGGTGCTGTAATTATGGGCACGGCTTTCGCTAATTTCCGAAATACAAACTCCCGACACTTTTGTCGCAACAAAAAATCTATCAGTTTACCTTATCACCCTGTTAGTTCCGCATGCATTTAACACACTTCCAAATTATGAGGATTGATCAGAACTGCTTGAACACTTGTGGTTTTCTGTTCCCAATTGGATCTCTAATTCAAATGTTTGGGTTCTCCCGGAGTGGTTAAGCCACTTCTAGTTCAGGTCACATCAGAATGTCGCCAGTAATATGTTGCTAACTTTTGGTTGGTTCAATTGGCTCTGTTTTATAACCTTTGCTCTCGAGTCGCCAGGTATCTTTATGATACCGCCACGAGGTTCAAGTTCAAGTAATGATCAATAACTCAATACACCGATTAGTAAGATTCAAATCAAAGCACATTTATTATACACAGTAATCGCTACTCATGCACAAATTCTACGTCTAAGCTACTTCTACGACTAACAGGCCTATACTTAGCTTCGGACTGGCCCACCAGGTCAGGGGAACAAATGGCCTTTCGTTCGGGTTCTGAGTCTGTGGGATTCGAAGTACGGATTGGTAGCTAGGAGCGCCTATCTCGTAGCAAGCGTTGACTTAAGACTTACTGGGTTTCGGCGGCAGTTGAACCGGTCACGGTCAAGGTTGGTTCGCGTTGCTGGGTGACCCGGTCAAGAAGAACGATTTAAACTTGTGGGCTTATCTTTATAGTCCCCAGGGGCTTCCCTGTACCTGGTTCCAAGTGATTGGACTTTGTTCCAATCGCTTGGTTCGATTTCTCCAATGCTGGAGCGGTTCCCTGATTGATGGGCGGTCTTGAGGTGTCCGTTAACCTCTTTTGTGTTGGCTCCTGCTGGCTTGGCTTTATTTGTCCCAAATGTTGCGATTGTTCCTGGGGATTGCTTATTAGTCTGTAGATGGCTGCTACATTATTATGCAGATGGCTGCTTGTATCAATGCTGTCTGGGCTTTTTCATAGAATTTACAGTGCAGAAGGAGGCCATTCGGCCCATCGAGTCTGCACCGGCTCTTGGAAAGAGCACCCTACCCAAGGTCAACACCTCCACCCTATCCCCATAACCCAGTAACCCCACCCAACACTAAGGGCAATTTTGGACACTAAGGGCAATTTAGCATGGCCAATCCACCTAACCTGCACATCTTTGGACTGTGGGAGGAAACCGGAGCACCCGGAGGAAACCCACGCACACACGAGGAGAACGTGCAGACTCCACACAGACAGTGATCCAAGCCGGGAATCGAACCTGGGACCCTGGAGCTGTGAAGCAATTGTGCTAATCACCATGCTACCGTGCTGCCCAAACTTTTGCAGAGTTTAATACACAGTAACTTGCACCTGCTGGTTTCTGCCTGTGTTGGCTGAATTTTCCTGCAGCCTTTGCTGTTCTCCATTTTAAATCGGGACTTGGCCAACTCAGGTGGCTACAGGAGGATGTGCCTTGATGACCATGGAACCCCCACCCTCACCCCACCCCATGAAACATCACCCCACTCCTCCTCTTGACCGCTTGCTCTAAGGCTTCCAGCCCACAGCAGAGAATCCGAGAGCTCGCTCTGACCTGTTGTTCCTTTTAGAGTCTCCTTCCTTCTATCACACCTTTCTGAGGCTTTCCAGAGTTGCTTTACCTTCAGTGCACATCCTTTCAAGAGGCACAGGCTGCCTTTAAGAAGTGAAGGTTTGCAGTGCGGCATGTTAACCATGCTCACGGCTGGGGCCCCTGCTCAGCATTCAGCCAATCATTAGCACTGGGCTGCACACTGCAATTATGTTAATGAGCAGACAGCACAAAGTTTGCATATTGTCTACCCCATATTGGGTGTGGGGTAATCAGGTATTGTGATCCTGGTACCCAGAAACCAACCTACTCATTTTTTTCTAATCAGTGTCGACACCTTTGTCTCATTCTCCAATACAACCACGCCCTTTAGCTTTCTCAGCTTCTGGAATCTCTACTCTCATTGTGGCTTCATCATATCCACAACTTCTTCTTTGTCCTCATTGTTTCCCATTCAGCATTTACCCAACTCCAGCGGCAACCAGCACATTCAGCATAACTTGTTTTGGTTTTGATGTTTGAATGCATTTTGAATGGGGAAAAACCTTGTGAAATGCTTCTGATTTCCACTTCTAATTGATAAGCAGGCAGTGACTTTCTGCTCACTGAACCTTTGCAGCCTTCCTGTCAAAGATTGTTTTCCCTCCTGAGTTTAGCTTCCCTTCCCTGATACCAGGTAATTGATGCTGAATGTAAGACTTACTGGTTAAGATCAGACACACAACCTTTCCAAAGACTCATTCTCTTTTTATCCATTACTGGGTAATTTGCACTTTTGAATTCTGCTGAAATTCTGTGTGTTACTGTTTAGCGGGAGCTACTTGTAATCAAGAGCTGATGACTGGTGAGATTCAAGCTCCGCCACAGGAGGCCATTTAAAAAGATGCCAGTACATGCACTCGAGAGGCAGATTACAAGAAAACTGTCAATCTTTCCCCCGAATGCTATCCACTTGCAAATTGAAGTAGCTCACTATAGATGGATGTAGTGCTTTTACTAGAAAATCACTTAATTAAGTGACCTCCTAGTTTGAGGGTGGGTTGACTTAAAATGGCTTCACAATTCATTGAATTTAGCAGTTGAGATAGCTAAGTAGTCATTCTCTCATTCATTACACCCTGAAGTAGACTTCACTCATTTTTTTGACCAGGAGCAACCAAGCTGATCCCTAATCTAACTGCTTTCCCAGTGAAATTAAAGTGTCACTCACTGTTACGTTCATGTAGTGATGAGAGATGATATGAGGTAGCATGACGCACTGTCACTTAAAAGAAAATCTGGTGAACTATTCAGGTACTTCTTTTTTGATGAAGTTGCAGCTGGAAGCAGTCTAGATAACATTTCTAACAACCTACATGCCTATCAGAAAGAGGATGATTCTTCCAATGTATTAAAAAATCTGCTGGAGATCAAGCAGTTAATCCTATCTACTGCAGAGTGGCAGCTCAACGACTGCCCTGCGATGTAGCCTGTTTAAAGAGGAATTGATAGTTTAATGATTTATTAACATTAATTATTTGATTACAGAGCTTATTGCCAATAAAATAAATGCATAATACAAACACTTTGAACGATTGCTTGTAAATATTACTGAAGAAAGAATCCTGTCAATGTAATCTTGGGCAACGGTTTAAAGCTTTTTTCATTCATGTGACTGGGGAAGCAGTTATACTTCGATGTCGGGTTAACAATCGATTCAACGGCTTCAGCTGATGCGTTGTGAATGGCTGCAGTGCCACCAGGAATGGACGTCTCAGGGCAGAAGTTCAGTACACGGGTGATGTTCCGACTTGGATGGCCACAGTCACATAGAACATAGAACATAGAACAATACAGCGCAGTACAGGCCCTTCGGCCCACGATGTTGCACCGAAACAAAAGCCATCTAACCTACACTATGCCATTATCATCCATATGTTTATCCAATAAACTTTTAAATGCCCTCAATGTTGGCGAGTTCACGACTGTAGCAGGTAGGGCATTCCACGGCCTCACTACTCTTTGCGTAAACATTTTGAGCTGTTCCTCATGTTCCACATGTGGAGCAAGTGGTCGCATCTTCCCAGGTCCACCCTCAAGAGGTTGAGGGTTATCCAGATTTTCCATGGACCTGGGACTTCACCATTAAGGTAAATTACCGGTGCTTTTGTTAATGTTTATAGTAAACTAGGAGGCGCGGCCATTGAGAGGTGGGGCTGTCATCAGTGTGTTCCAGTGGGGACCATAGGATTTCAGATGAGTGTAAGGTCCTGTGTCTGTAGGGCTGTTTCCCGCTGTCTGTTTGCAGTGTTGTTTCAGGAGGATGTTTTCCCTGCAGATAACAGGCACTTCAATGTATGCTAGCACAGGAAACCACTCGGGATGTCTCACCAGGCAGTAATAAACCTCTTGGCTTGCTGCAGGTAAGTACAGAACCGTAGAAAATGTTACAGTGCAGAAAGAGGCCATTCATCCCTTTGTGTCCACACCAGCCAAAAAAGAAAATAAATTAGCTGCTCATTTGAACCCCACTCTCCAGTATCTGGCCCGTAGTATAAACAAAGGGCGAGATTCTCCGACCCCCCGCCGGTGTGGATTAAACCACCTCTCTTACCGGCGGGACAAGGCGGCGCGGGTGGGCTCCGGGGTCCTGGGGTGGGCGCGGGGCGATCTGGCCCCAGGGGGGGGTGCCCCCACAGTGGCCTGGCCCGCGATCGGGGCCCACCGATCCACGGGCGGGCCTGTGCCGTGGGGGCACTCTCTTCCTTCCGCTTTCGCCACGGTCTCCACCATGGCGGAGGCGGAAGAGACTCCCTCCACTGCACATGCGCAGGAATGCCGTGAGCGGCCGCTAACGCTCCCGCGCATGCGCCGCCCGGAGATGTCATTTCCGCGCCAGCTGGCGGGGCGACAAAGGCCTTTTCCGCCAGCTGGCGGGGCAGAAATTAGTCCGGCGCGGGCCTAGCCCCTCAAGGTTGGGGCTGGGCCCCCCAAGATGCGGAGGATTCCGCACCTTTGGGGCGGCGCGATGCCCGACTGATTTGCGCCGTTTTTGGCACCGGTCGGCGGACATCGCGCCGATACCGGAGAATTTCGCCCAAGGTTCTGGTCATTTCCTAAATTCAAAAAATTTAATTTACAATTTAAATTGTACAATTTCAGTGTCAGAATGTATTTTTCTTTTGTTTTACTGCCAGCTTCTGAGCTAGTTTCAATTTAAAACTAAAAACTCACTAAATCCAATTCATAAATGATATTCCACATGTAAAGAAAACATAATGAACGTAAGTATGTGTCTCCCTAGAATTGTACTCCTCATTTTAATAATACTTCCCTAATGTTGGTGGAAATAATAAATTAATAGTGGAATGTCCCTATAACTTGTCCAGGGAAAGCTACAGATGAAGAAAGCTATGTCTTGGGACAAAGAAGGTGCTGGAGCAACCAACAACTAGACACATTAATACAAAGGGTATGAGGCAGCACCATGGTGCAGTGGTTAGCACTGCTGCCTCATGGTGCCCAGGACCCGGGTTCAGCCCTGGGTCACTGTCCTTGTGGAGTTCGCACATTCTTCCTGTGTCTGCGTGGGTCTCACCCCCACAACCCAAAGATGTGTAGTGTGGTGAATTGGCCATGCTTAATTGCGCCTTAATTGCTTATAAAGGATTGGGTACTCTAAGTTTATTTAAAAAGACAAAGGGTTGAATGTCAAACATCTCACATAGTTCTAAATTATCCAGATGATTCAAAATTATCACATTTCTCTGCATTAATGATGTGGTTCAAATAATTTGCAAAACACTTTGCATTAATCAACATTGCTGGTTAACTGCTGTTCCCTCTCCTTCTCATAAAAGTTTCAGTATCATTCAACCTACATTGCATTTAAGAGAACACTTTATGAACTTCTGTGATGCCAACTAATAGACTTTTTCAGTGGCACCACACCAAATATTATCAATATCAATGCTTTATTTCATGTGATTTGAAATGTAGTTCACAAACTAATATACCTGTCACAAGTGATCCCTGCTGTCTTTAGACTGGTGGACATATTATTTAAGCTTTTACTATCAAGCTTTCAACTGTCATGAACCCTTGCCATTGCTACAATCAGAAGGAGAGAGGAAAATAGACAGCACAATTTCACCCCTGACTCCTCAGTACATCCTGTGACATTCAGATAATACAGTTCTGCACTAGCAGTGTTATCATAAGATGATGTATATTATACCAGTTCTTGTTTTTTAAAGGTACCTTTTAAAATTAGAAGAAAATCACCTTGTGGTGCTGCAAGACTGAAGAGAAGTACAGAAGAAAAATAATGATGCAATAAAATATGAGAATGAAAGGGTCGCAGAGAAAACACTACTCTGCCTTTAAATACAGGTATGCTACACATTGATTCGATACGTTAATGGCTGCTCGGCTATTTATGCAACTTGTTGCTGGAATTAATTTGCAGTATTGCTCTGAATATTCCAAATGACTCTCTCTGGTGTAGTTTATCAATTCAGATTCACCTTTACTCTCGCCTACATGTTTACTTTTGCTTGTACTCTTCCTTCTCTTCAGTTCCTTCCCATGTAATCTAATGCCTTGTTAACCATGGATTGACAAAATTATAACCATAATCACAGTTTGATTTCCCACCTCAGTTGGCTTTTTAAAGAATGGAACACAAACGTCATTGCTCCATCTTGCCATCTAAAATACATCAAAAGTCTAATGCCTTACACCGAAAGCAGCTGATATTTTGTTAATATTAAATTGTATTATATTATAAGCATCCAACATTTTAAAGACGGCAAGGGCGGGGTTTTCTGGCCTCCCAGCCGTGTGCTTCTCGGCAGAGGACCAAAGAATCCACTGCCAGCGAACGGTGGAGAATTCTGGCCATGAATTGCGATAAAAGCTCTCTTGTAATTTTGTTAAAGTAATTCAATTGTATCTTAGTTAATTTCCTGTCTTGAAGCCCAACATGATGTGCAACCTAATGTATTGTCATGCATGCTAACTTATATATATATATATATATATATATATAAAATTATCTTGGATTTTTATGCTTCTCAGGGGAATAAAATGTTAAACGTTTGGTAATAAAATACTTAACTATTTCAAACATCCAATGTTGATGTCAAGTTCTCTCAATTCAGACATAGTGTGGATTTGGTACACAGTAAACCTTCTTCTTTCTGTCTTCACAGGAACAAGAATGTCTTACCATAGATTCAGCTTATTTGATCCATCAGGTGTTTTCTTCTAATCAAATGTTATCAGTGGAGATACAAGTTTCTACTGATAAAAAAATGTAAAGGTCATCAAATTGTGTTTGATGCATAGATTATTTGTTTTCTCTCTACCCCCTTTAACATTTCAACTCTTAGCGAAAAACATCTCTCACCAAAATTGTAACCTCTTATTCCTGAAAATAAATTAGAACAAATCTTCGCTGCAACTTTTCTATTGTCTTGGTGTCCTTTCTATAATGAAGAGTATAACTGGCCTTGTGCAAATTCAACATTGTCTCACAGCAAGATCGATGAGCAACAATTTCTCAATAAACTGGTGAGACTTTCTTCCTGTTCCTGCACCATTAACACTGCTGGTTTAATTTTAAACAAGAGCAATTTTGTTATTTGGCCCTAGCTCATGAGAAACTGGATTGTGACTGCCAACAACGTATTTCACCAAGGATCCTTGCATGTCACCCATATTCCGTTGAAGCATTCTAAAATTGCAAAATAAAAATGAACTTCTCATTGCTTAATGAGAGTTGAAATACTTTATTGAACACAGCACCGAGACAGGGACTGGAACCCTGGACTCTTAGACTAAAAGTCTGAAGCTCTACCGACTGAGCTACCCGGACTTCTCCATATATATGTTTCTATTGACAAAAAAGTTAAAAAAACTATCAACATTTTATTTGATACATAATTATCAATTTGACTGGGGCATTTTCCATTGGGTATTAAACAAGTTTTCAAATATTTCAGGTCCATATCAATGGCCCATACTGTCGTGTTGGGTGTTCCGCTACTCAAACGAACCAACACGGTTGTAGATGGTACAACTCTGTTTTATTATTCTTGATAACATCTACTGTATACTTCTGGCTGTGGTTCGTACTTTACCAGTTAACCTGTGGGCCCAGCCCTCGCACTATCTTAGAGAGGCACTCAGCACATGGTGTATGTCTGAGTGGCACACTGTGAGCTCTGTGCTCTGAGCTATCTCCTGCTGGAATGAGCGGGAACTGTGGTGTTCCCTGTTTTATAGTGTGTGTGCTCTCACTGGTGATTGGCTGTGATGTTGCATGTGTGTTGATTGGTCCGTCGATCTGTCCATCAGTGTGTGTGTGATTGCATCATGATATGTGAGTATGAAGATCATGACATCCCCCCTTTTCACAAGAATATGTGCCTATATGGTAATAAATATTGGTGTGTAGTGAGTGCAGCTGAATATGTGTGTGCAATATCTACAACATGTACATGAGGCTAAACTATATAGATAGGAAGGTGTCAGGTGCAACATAACAATGAGGTTGTACCACAAAGAAAACAAGTGCAATCATCAAATATCGAAAGGGAACTCCTGGAACGACAAAAGAGAAAAACATTAACATTGTTGCATAACAATTCAGTGAGTCCAATGTGCAAACAGGCTCATAAGTCCAGCCTAGTAGATGGGCGACGAATTCGGGTTGACCGCCTCAAGGGTGGGTCAAGATCCACCAGCTGAGGCATGGGCCTGGCCACGGGCGATAGAGGAATAGGCAGAGTGGCAGGAAGCTCCACAATATCAACATCAGGGACAACAGGAGGGCTTGGCACTGGTGCATGATCACGAAGCGAGTGCGGAAGCAGCCGAAGGGCCCGCCAATTACGCCGGCGAATGGAGCCATCAGACATGCGAACCAGGAACGAGCAGGGAGCCACGCGGCGGAGAACTTCGGCAGTTGGCGACCAGCCACCCTCTGGTAGGTGTATGCGGACCTTGTCTCCAGGCGGCAGGGCAGGAAGATCAGTTGCCCGAGTGTCATGTGCCACCTTCTGCTGAGCACGCTGCTGTCACATCCTTTGCAGTACTGGAGCATAGCATGGTCATGTTTAGGAACATGAATGGACGGTACAGTGGTCCGGAGGTCACGACCCATCAACAGCTGGGCTGGTGAGAGGCCTGTGGACAGTGGGGCCGAGCGATAGGCCAGCAGGGCTAAACAGAAGTCAGATACGGCATCAGCAGCCTTGCAGAGGAGCCGCTTCACGATATGGACACCATTTTCCGCCTTGCCATTTGACTGGGGATGCAGCGGGCTGGATATCATGTGTATGAAACCATACAAAGCGGTAAAAGAAGACCATTCTTGGCTCGCAAAACAGGGCCCATTGTCCGACATGACGGTAAGCGGAATGCCATGGCGAGCAAAGGTTTCTTTACATGCTCTGATTACAGCTGATGATATCAAATCGTGCAGGCGTATGGCCTCCGGATAATTTGAAAAATAGTCAATTATGATGACGTAGTCTCTGCCGAGCGCATGAAAAAGGTCCACACCCACCTTCGCCCAGGGGGACGTTGCCAACTCATGGGGCTGAAGTGTCTCAGGGGTTTGCGCCGGCTGAAACCTTTGGCAGGTTGGGCAGTTGAGCACCATGTTGGCAATGTCGTCGCTGATGCTCGGCCAGTATACAGCTTCTCGGGCCCTCCGCCTGCACTTCTCAACCCCGAGATGGCCTTCGTGTAATTGTTCGAGGACAAGCCGGTGCATGCTGTGTGGAATCACAATCTGCTCCAACTTTAGGAGGACACCGTCAATGACGGCCAAGTCGTCCCGGACATTGTAGAATTGTGGGCACTGTCCTTTGAGCCACCCTCCCGTCATGTGGCACATGACACGTTGTAGAAGGGGGTCAGCCGCAATCTCCCGGGAATACGGGCCAGACTTGCATCATTAGCTGGAAGTTTGGCTGATGTGAAGGCCACATGCGCTTCAACCTGACAGACGAACCCCTCCGAATCGGGTGGTGTGCTCACTGCTCTGGACAGGGCATCCGCGATGATGAGGTCCTTTCCCGGGGTGTAGACCAGTTGGAGGTCGTACCTCCGGAGCTTGAGCAGAATGCGCTGGAGGCGAGGGGGTCATCTCATTAAGGTCCTTTGGTATGATGCTGACCAGGGGGCAATGGTCGGTTTCCACTGTGAACTGAGGGAGCCCATAAACATAGTCGTGGAATTTATCATGCCGGTTAACAAACCCAGGCACTCCTTCTCAATCTGCGCATAGCGCTGTACTGTGGGAGTCATGGCCCGCGAGGCATAGGCGACCGGGGCCATGATGCAGTGTCGTCCCGTTGCCGGAGTACCACCCCAATGCCGGACTGGCTGGCATCAGTCGAGATCTTTGTATCTCGAGTAGTGTCGAAGAACGCCAATACCGGGGCTGTGGTGAGCTTGATCTTGAGCTCCTCCCATTCCTTCTGGTGTGCGGGCAGCCACTGGAACTCCGTAGTCGTCTTCACCAGGTGGTGAAGAGCTGTTGTGTGGGAGGCAAGGTTGGGAATGAACTTCCCCAGGAAGTTGACCATCCCGAGAAAGCGTAGCACTGCCTTCTTGTCTGCCGGCTGCGGCATGGCTGTAATAGCTGTCACTTTGTCTGCATCCGGACGTACCCCTGACCGGGATATGTGGTCCCCCAGAAACGTTAGCTCAGTTTGGCCAAAAGAACACTTGGCTCGGTTGAGGCCCAGGCCGTGTTCTCGTATCCGAGCAAAGACGCGCTGGAGACGACTGATATGCTCCTGTGGTGTGGTGGACCAGATGATGACGTTGTCAATATAGACGAGCACCCCTTTGATACCCTCCATCATCTGTTCCATGATTCGATGAAACACCTGGGATGCCGAGATGATGCCAAACGGCATCCTATTGTAGCAGTACCTGCCAAAGGGAGTGTTGAAGGTGCACAGCTTCCTGCTGGACTGATCCAGTTGAATCTGCCAAAAACCCTTTGAGGCATCAAGCTTTGCAAAAATTTTAGCCCAGGCCATTTCACTCGTGTTCTCTTCCCGTTTGGGTATGGGGTAGTGTCCCCTCATGATGTTATTGTTCAGGTCTTTCGGGTCGATGCAGATCCGGAGTTTGGCAGAGGGCTTTTTTATGCACACTATGGAGCTGACCCATGGCGTGGGCTCCGTGATCCGGGAAAGCACTCCTTGGTCCTGGAGATCCTGCAGCTGCTGCTTGAGGTGGTCCTTAAGTGGTGCTGGGACTCTACGAGGTGCGTGAATGACCGGAGTGGCGTCCGGTATTAGCCGTATTCTGTAAGTGTAGGGCAGTGTGCCCGTGCCCTCGAAAGCCTCCTGGTTGTGGGCGAGGAGCGAGTGGAGCTGTGCCCTAAAGTCTGCATCCGGGAAATCGGACGTGCCTTCTGGAGACAGAGTGTGTACCCACTGAACGAGGTGGAGAACCTTGCATGCCTGTGTACCTAGCAGGGAGTCCTTCGAGGATCCAACTATCTCAAAAGACAGTGTGGCTGTGTCTGAATTGTGTGTAACCTCGAGCTGGCAGGATCCTATGGCCGGGATAACATTACCGTTGTAATCGACCAACTGACAGCGGGATGGCCGAATCGGTGGTTTGACCTTCAAGGTGTGGAAGGCTGACCATGCAATGAGATTGGCGGAGGCACCAGTGTCTAAACGGAATGTGATTGTTGATCGGTTGACCGTTAGGGTGGCACACCATTCATCACCCGGATTGACGCTGTGCACTGGCATCGGCTGGTGGGTCCTACTTGGGAACATCCGATTTCTGTCAATTACCGCAACGCGGAAGGCTTCACCAGTCTGTACGTCGTCAGGGTATGACTCGCTGTATGGAGGCAGAATGGCCCGCACGTCCCTGCGAGGCTGGCGGAATTGGGGAGCGTTGGCAGTTTGAGCTGCTTGACAGCAGGCAGCGTAGTGGCCCACCTTGCCACAGCGGAGGCAGCATTGTTGATTTTTCGCTGGACATTGCCGCTTTAAATGTGCGGATGCACAGTTGCTGCACGTCGTGACGCCATGGCGTTTGTTGCGCCACCGCGCATGCGCAGTTCGGTCCTGCATAGAGCGCGCCAGCGCATCATGTCCTTCTGCATCGACGTCTCTTTTGGCGCGTACAAGCGCGGGAGGCCGCGGAAAGCACGCAAAATGGCCACCCTCATCCGGGCCGCGGGCCGGGAGGAACTCGATAGAGTGGACCCACTCGGCCTCGTGGGATCCCTGCCGTGCCGATTCGGCCGCCTGAAATTGGGAGTACCAGCTGGTCGCGTTTTCGTGGAGGTCGCAGGTTTCAATGGCGGTGGCAAGGGTGAGGCTCTTCATTTTGAGGAGCTGCTGGCGTAGGGTGTCCGAGGTGACCCCAAAAACTATCTGGTCCCGAATCATGGAATCGGAGGTGGCCTCATAGCCGCAGGTCTGCGCGAGGATACGGAGGTGTGTCAAAAAAGATTGAAAAGGCTCATCCTTACCCTGCAGGCGCTGCTGGAAGAGGTACCTCTTGAAACTCTCATTAACTTCCACGCGGAAGTGTTGCTCAAGTTTGAGAAGGACCGTCTTGTACTTTGTCTTGTCCTCACCTTCCGCGAATGCCAGGGAGTCGTAGATGTGGATGGCGTGTTTCCCTGTTGTGGAGAGGAGGAGGGCGATCTTCCTGGTGTCCGATGTATTCTCCCTGTCTGTGGCTTCTAGGAAGAGCTGGAAGCGCTGTTTAAACAGCTTCCAGTTGATGCCGAGGTTTCCAGCGATTTGGAGCGGCTGCGGCGGGCTGATGGTGTCCATGGCGCAGGATGGCGGGTCGCTGAAGATGTGCAGGTAGGTCTCACAGTTGCTGGGTTCCAAACCTGGTACTATGTTGTGTTGGGTGTTCCGCTATACAAACAAACCAACACGGTTGTAGATGGTACAACTCTGTTTTATTATTCTTGATAACATCAACTGCATACTTCTGGCTGTGGTTCGTACTTTACCAGTTAACCTGTGGACCCAGCCCTAGCACTATCTTAGAGAGGCACTCAGCACATGGGCTATGTCTGAGTGGCACGCTGTGAGCTCTGTGCTCTGAGCTATCTCCTGCTGGAATGCGCGAAAGACTCCGAGAGACGAATAGAGTGAAGTCGATGAGGCTTTATTAAGCGTGACTGTTTCCCCCGCAGTTCGGTAGTAGACTGCCTGCGGGGGAGGACTCCAAGTACTTATACTCCGCCTTCAGGGCGGAGCTAGAGGTCAACGTCCAACCAGGACCCGGGATCTGTCAGCCAATGACATCATGGCTTCACAGTCCCACATGACCCCTAATGCATACTACCACACCCAGCCCTAGCACTATCTTAGAGAGGCACTCAGCACATGGTGTATGTCTGAGTGGCACGCTGTGAGCTCTGTGCTCTGAGCTGTCTCCTGCTGGAATGCGCGGGAACTGTGGTGTTCCCTGTTTTATAGTGCGTGTGCTCTTACTGGTGATTGGCTGTGATGTTGCGTGTGTGTTGATTGGTCCGTCGATCTGTCCATCAGTGTGTGTGTGTGATTGCACCATGATATGTGAATATGAATATCATGACACATACAACGGTACATTTCTGTATGCCAATGGAAGGCTGCATTTCCCGCCATGGAACATCATTAGCATGCATCTGCATTTAATTATTGCAGCCACATGCCGCAATCACCCTGCTCGCGGCAAATTTACTTCCCATGTCGTCGTGAATGGAGAACATTGTGAATTACAATTGCTTTTAACAGATGCGCAGCTGGAAACCTAAACTTTGAGGGGACCTACGATTAAGGCAGCACAGACTGAAAGAAGGGAACCTTGGAGCAAGGGTTCAAGTGTGTGGGGAGAGGGCAAGACAGCAGAGTGAAGGAAAGGAACTTGGGGTGAGGATTGCAGTGTGTGCGAAGAGTGTGTAAGGTTGCACACATGACTGCAATGGGGACGGTGGTAAGAAACTGGCCATGCAAATAGTGAAAGACTTCAAAAATGCAGACTCTGCTGCAGCTGAGACCAGCTAGCATCAGCTTAATTGACTTGCTTGGAGTCAACACAGTGAGCAACGATGCCCACTTAAGCAACACTAATGCCTGAGAATGCCAATGATTGATCCTTTAGTTTTAACCACTCAGGCACAGACTTCAAAATCAACTGTGTTCTGGAAGCCCTCATTGCCATAAGAGTGGGTAACTGGCTGCAGCAAGGACACTCCTGAGATATTGCAGCTGGGAAGATCTGCAGCGGGATTCTCCGACCCCCCGCCGGGCCGGAGAATCCCCGGGGGGGCGGCGGGAATCCAGCCCCGCCGCCTCAACACCGGCTGGCGTGTTCTCCGGCGCCGGTTTTCGGGCGGGGGCATGGTTCACGCCATGCTGGTCGGGGGCCATTGGCAGGCCCCCTCCGGCAATTCTCCAGGCCCCGATGGGCTGAGCGGCCGTCCGTTTTTGGCCAGTCCCGCCGGCGTGGGTTAGACATGGTCCCACACGGTAGGACCTGGCAGTCGGTGGGGGCGGTCCTCGGGGGGGCGGGCGGGGGCATCCAAGTCCGGGGGTGGCCCCCACGGTAGCCTGGCCCACAATCGGGGCCTGCCGATCAGCGGGCGGGCCTGTGACTTGGGGGCACTTCTTCCATCAGCGCTGGCTCCGCCATGGCCAGCGGGAAGAGGAGCACCCCCTGCGCATGTTCCCGAATATGCCAGATGGTCTGCTCATGCGCGGAACGATGCCGACGGTTCCGCACATGCGCAAGATCACGCCGGCCCTTCGGCGCATTCGCAAACTCGCGCAGTCCCTCCGGCACCGGCTGGAGAGGCGGCAACGCCTCTGGCGTCCACCTCGCAACCGAAAGTGCAGAGAATTCCGCACTTTCGGGGGCTGTTGACGCTGGAGTGCTTGGCACCGGTTTTCCCGCCGGCTCGGGGACTTAGTCCCCAGAAAGGAGAATCCCACCCCTGATACCTGTCTGGATGAAATCAATCACATATGCTCTTAGAACATAGAACATAGAACAATACAGCGCAGTACAGGCCCTTCGGCCCACGATGTTGCACCGAAACAAAAGCCATCTAACCTACACTATGCCATTATCATCCATATGTTTATCCAATAAACTTTTAAATGCCCTCAATGTTGGCGAGTTCACTACTGTAGCAGGTGGGGCATTCCACGGCCTCACTACTCTTTGCGTAAAGAACCTACCTCTGACCTCTGTCCTATATCTATTACCCCTCAGTTTAAAGTTATGTCCCCTCGTGCCAGCCATTTCCATCCGCGGGAGAAGGCTCTCACTGTCCACCCTATCCAACCCCCTGATCATTTTGTATGCCTCTATTAAGTCTCCTCTTAACCTTCTTCTCTCCAACGAAAACAACCTCAAGTCCATCAGCCTTTCCTCATAAGATTTTCCCTCCATACCAGGCAACATCCTGGTAAATCTCCTCTGCTCCCGCTCCAAAGCCTCCACGTCCTCCCTATAATGCGGTGACCAGAACTGTACGCAATACTCCAAATGCGGCCGTACCAGAGTTCTGTACAGCTGCAACATGACCTCCCGACTCCGGAACTCAATCCCTCTACCAATAAAGGCCAACACTCCATAGGCCTTCTTCACAACCCTATCAACCTGGGTGGCAACTTTCAGGGATCTATGTACATGGACACCTAGATCACTCTGCTCATCCACACTTTCAAGAACTTTACCATTAGCCAAATATTCCGCATTCCTGTTATTCCTTCCAAAGTGAATCACCTCACACTTCTCTACATTAAACTCCATTTGCCACCTCTCAGCCCAGCTCTGCAGCTTATCTATATCCCTCTGTAACCTGCTACATCCTTCCACACTATCGACAACACCACCGACTTTAGTATCGTCTGCAAATTTACTCACCCACCCTTCTGCGCCTTCCTCTAGATCATTGATAAAAATGACAAACAGCAACGGCCCCAGAACAGATCCTTGTGGTACTCCACTTGTGACTGTACTCCATTCTGAACATTTCCCATCAACCACCACCCTCTGTCTTCTTTCAGCTAGCCAATTTATGATCCACATCTCTAAATTACCCTCAATCCCCAGCCTCCGTATTTTTTGCAATAGCCTACCGTGGGGAACCTTATCAAACGCTTTGCTGAAATCCATATACACCACATCAACTGCTCTACCCTCGTCTACCTGTTCAGTCACCTTCTCAAAGAACTCAATAAGGTTTGTGAGGCATGACCTACCCTTCACAAAGCCATGCTGACTATCCCTGATCATATAATTCCTATCTAGATGATTATAAATCTTGTCTCTTATAATCCCCTCCAAGACTACTTGAAAGGCTCAGATGATAGATAAGAGACTAATATCATGGAGACACTGCTATGATACAGTGGGTACAAGGACTTTAAGGGCACTTGATCCTTTGGCAGGCAGTATCACCTGTTCTCCTCAGCACCACACCTTCACCTCTCAGAAATGGTGATGAGATGGGGGTGGTGGTGCAGGAGCCCTGACTCAAAGGGACTGAGAGCAGGCAGAGAGCATCACGGTATCCTGTGACACCTTGGTAGGATAATCTTGTGGCAAACAAATCCACATCGAGGTGCAGGCATCACTGATCTGGAGAGTGACTTTGAAACAGGGCAGTCACTGTGGTCAGAAGGCTACACATTACAGAGAGAGACTGTGACACTTGGCTTCGTTTTGTACCAAAACCAAGGTAAAGACATGAACACTGCTTATTATAACAAAGAGCTATAGAAGGAGACATGATTGGGAGTGTATTTACAATCATCAACATTCTGTAAAAGTTATTAAAACCCACTCCTACATCTTAATAACCATTCTACTTCTGCCGTTATGTCTTGGTTCGCCCCCAACCTCCAGAGCAGATGTGGAGGTGGCTGGCTGACTGCGTATGCCCTGTTATCTGTGATGACCTTGGTGGACGTTCTCCTGAGGGCTGAGACCTGGTGGGCCAAGGGCTTCTTTTGGGGTCCTGGTGTTGGCAGTTGCATCCTCCTGGACCTTTAGAGCTGGAGATGATGGGAGTCAAAGGAAGAGGGGATTTGGATCGTCCAGACACTCCGGGAGTCTCTGGGGGGATCGCTCAGGGGTGTCAAACTGCTGGCCTTCCACCCTATGGGTGCCTGAGGATAAGGGGCAGCTGCAATGTGAGCAAGATGCTCCATCCCCCTCTCACGTTGACACTGATGGATGCCAGCAAGTGACTCTGATGGATTGCAGATCATGTAGCAGTGCAAGACCAATATCCTGGACCAAGGTCTCCACAGCGGCAGCTATCCCACCAGCGTCGATGCTAATTCAATGACATGGCAGTGCTAAAGCCTCGGATTTAAGGCAATCTGAGGAACGCAGCAGGCATCCTAGAATGTTCCTGCCTCCACCTGCTGTGGTTCAGACAGTGTGCTGTGTTATCCAGGTTGTGACCCGAATCTATTCTAAAGCCATTTCCCACCGAGATGTGTTTTCTGTGCGGGTGGAGGTTGTGGGTGAATACTGGTAAGAGTCTTCAATTAGTGTGTAATTAGATTCCTCGTCCGAGGTGTCTTCATGCCTAGTGTTGAGGGCCTGGCTCATGGCGCCCACTGATACTTCCCAGATGTGCCTGTGAAAGAAAGGAGAGATGTATGGCAGGAGAGTGCAGGAGGCACGACTCAAATCATTGTTGTTTGATGGATGATGTAATGCAAAATTCAAAATTGGTTGAACATACCCAACCTCACCATTAGCACAGGAAGAGTTCACATCCTTGCCAGCCAGTTGGATGATTCCATTCTCAAAGTCGGTCAGGACCTTCCATTCATGCAATTCACCCCCAGTCTGGGATCTCTCCTCCTGCTTACGAGCCAGGATGTCCTGCATGACGGGTGGAGAGAATGGAAACATGGTGCCTGCCATGTATGGATTGTAAGTGATGCCATGGATGGGATGAGGGTAGTGCCACCAGAAGAGATGAAGGTGTGTGTGAGATAGTGAGTGGTAATGTCCCTTCAGCTGGCAGTGAGTGAGATTCATGTGGATGTGTGACAGATTTGTGAGAGTGGAAAGAAGAATGAATTACCTGGCAGATCAGCATCAATCATTCATCTTCTTTCTGCACTCGGTGTCCTATTTTGTGGACACCTTTGATGTGTTGGGTGCTCTGGATCCGTAGAACACATACAGGCCACCAACACTTAAAATAGTACAACACTATTTTATTAAGCTAGAAACTGTTGAACATACTTTCACTGTGGGTTAACACGATGTTAGATTAAACTAAAGACATATGCCTGTCCGAACCAGCCTATGCACTCAGCACATGGTGAAGATCTGTCAGCTCTGTCCTTCTAAGAGGCTGCATCCCGAATGAGCGGGAACTCTGATGCCCCCTGTCTTTATAGTGCGTCTGCTCTAACTGGTGATTGACTGCGGTGTTGTGTGTGTTGATTGGTCTTGCTGTGTGTCCATCAGTGTGTGTGTCTGCACCATGATATACTGGTGTATATTATGACATCCTCCCTTTTATAAAAAAAATGTATGTGTGTGGCAATAAATAATGTATGGTGAGAATGTTCCTAACTACGTGTGGGGTGCGAAGCCATATTTACAGGACTACGTACATGAGAACTAAACTATTTACATGGGAAGGTGCTGTGGTGTTGGGCGTTCTGACACACAGATGAGCCAACACAGTTGTATATGGTACAACGCTATTTTATTTAAACTTTCTATGTACAGTTTTGTCTTGATACTCTGCACGTGGGGATTCCCTGTTTGTGATGTTAAAACAGGTCGTGTCCGTGTCCATCAGGTGTCGTGTGCGTGCTTTTATATGGTTCCTGTCTTTGTGTGTGATTGGTTGTGGTGTTGTGTGTTATGATTTGTCTGTTGGTGTGTCCATCATGATGTGTATGTTTGAATATCATGACATTCCCCCTTTTTACAAAGATATGTGCCTACGTGGTAATAAATATAATCGTGTCGTGAGTGCATCTAAGAGTGTGTGTGTTTTGTGTACAGCATGTGCATATGACGTAACTATTTACATGGGGCGATGTCGGGTGCGTCACATCAACAAGGTTGTATCATAACAGAACATGAATGCGAATGAGAAAAAAAACCTTCAACAGTGGTCCAGTCAGACGCTAACTGGAACGATAAACAACAACAGGTTATAATACAGAAGTGTGTAACTTTTTGAACATATGAACGGTGTTATAAGTCCAGTCTAATGGGCTTGCGACGAGTTTGGGTTGACCGCCAGGGTGGCACACCACTCATCGGCTGGATTGATGGCATTGACCTTGTTGACATCGATGACGGAAACGCGGAAGGCATCCTGGTCATCTGCATCACTTAACTGGAAGTCTTGTTGCGTGGGCTGGACGGTCCTGACTTGTCTGCGAGATTGTCGGGGATGTGCAGGATCCATGGGTTGAGCCGCACGACAGTGGGCAGCATAGTGGCTCATCTTGCCACATCTGAGGACTGTCGGTTTTTAGCAGGACATTGCCCTTTTAAGTGTACAGCTCCACAATTGCCGCACGTCATGACGTCACGGCGTTCGTTGCGCCACTGCGCATGCGCAGTGCGATCTTGCGGTGGGCGCGCCTGCGCAGTGCGTCCCTCGATGTGGCCGTTATTTTTGGCGCACGCCAGCGCGGGAGACCGCGAAAAGCGCGGGAAGCGGCCGCTCTCGTCGGGGCCGCGGGTCGGGAAGTAATCGACGGCCTGGATGCGTTCGGCGTCGTGGGCAGCCTGGCTTGCTGATTCGACGACAGGGGACCCCCTCTGTGCCAATTCGGACGCCTGAAATCGGGCAAAACGGCTGGTTGCATTCTCGTGGAGGACACAGGCTTCCACAGCAGACGCTAAGGTGAGGCCTTTTATTTTAAGAAGCTGCTGGCATAGGCCACTGGAGGCAACGCCAAAACAATCTGGTCCCTGATCATGGATTCTGTGGTGCTGCCGTAACCGCAGGACTGCGCTAGAATTCGGAGGTGCGTCAAAAAGGGTTGAAAAAGCTCCTCCTTACCTTGCAGGCGTTGCTGAAAGAGGTATCGTTCAAAACTTTCATTCACTTCAACATTAAAGTGCTGGTCCAGTTTGAGGATGACTGTGTCATACTTGGATTGGTTTTCCCCTTCTTCGAACACCAGTGAGTTGAAGACGTCGAGGGCGTGCTGCCCTGCGTAGGAGAGGAGCATTGCAATCTTTGTTTCATCCGAGGCACTCTGTTTCTCGTTGGCTCGGATGTACAGGTCAAATCGCTGCCTGAAGAGCTTCCAATTGGTACCAAGGTTCCCCGCGACTTGCAACGGCTGCGGTTTGTCGGTGGGGTCCATGTCCAGAATGGCAGGTTAGTTGGCAGGTATCGATCCACTCCTGTACCATGTGGTGTTGGGCGTTCTGACACACAGATGAGCCAACACAGTTGTATATGGTACAACGCTATTTTATTTAAACTTTCTATGTACAGTTTTGTCTTAATACTCTGCACGTGGGGATTCCCTGTTTGTGATGTTAAAACAGGTCGTGTCCGTGTCCTTGTCCCCAGACCTACTGTCCACCAGGTGTCGTGTTTGTGCTTTTATATGGTTCCTGTCTTTGTGTGTGATTGGTTGTGGTGTTGTGTGTTCTGATTTGTCTGTTGGTGTGTCCATCATGATGTGTGTGTTTGAATATCATGACAGGTGCCTGGTGCAGAGAAGCAGTATGCAACAAGAATAACGAGATCAACACTATATACAAACCATGGAAACAATCAAACAAAGCAACAAAACAATTCAGAGAGTCCATAAGTTCGCAAAGTTCATAAATTTAGTCTCTGAGGTGGGCGACAAATTCTGGTTGACCGCCTCAAGGGTGGGTCGAGAGCCGCCGGTTCAGGAGCGGGCTGGACTGCGTCAAAGTCAGGGGGATGCAGAGTGACAGGGAGCTCTGCATAGTCTGTGGCAGTGTCAGCAGGAGGGCGAGGCGACACTGGAGGATCACATGGCGAGCGTGGAACGAGACTAAGGGCACGTCGCTTGCGGCGCAGAATAGAGCCATCCGGTAGACGAACCAGGAACGAGCGGGGGGCCACCTGCCGAAGGACAACAGCGGTTGCAGACCAGCCCCCATCCGGAAGATGGACACGGACGTTGTCATCTGGAGCCAGAGCAGGGAGATCAGCAGCACGGGAGTCATGAGCCGCCTTGTGCTGTGCACGAGACAGCTGCATCCGGCGAAGGACCGGAACGTGGTCGAGGTCTGGGACATGGATGGACGACACCGTCATCCTCAGGGTACGACCCATGCGTAACTGGGCTGGCGACAGGCCAGTGGACAGTGGGGCGGAGCAATAGGCCAGCAAGGCAAGGTAGAAATCGGACCCAGCATCAGCAGCCTTGCATAGGAGCCATTTGACTATATGTACTCCCTTCTCTGCTTTGCCATTGGATTGAGGGTACAGGGGACTGGACGTCACATGGGCAAAATTGTACCGCCTGGCAAAGTTGGCTGGCGAAGCAGGGGCCATTGTCCGACATAACCGTGAGCGGGATGCCGTGTCGAGAAAAGGTTTCTTTACATGCACGAATGACTGCAGACGAGGTGAGGTCGTGCAACCGTATCTCCTCCGGGTAATTCAAAAAGTAATCCACGATCAGGACATAGTCTCTACCCAGCGCGTGGAACAGGTCGATGCCCACCTTGGTCCATGGGGACATGACCAACTCATGGAGCTGCAGGGTTTCACGTAGTTGGGCCGGCTGGAAGCGCTGACAAGTGGGGCAGTTGAACACTGTGTTGGCTATGTCCTCATTAATGCCGGTCCAGTACACTGCCTCTCGAGCCCGTCGGCGGCACTTTTCCACGCCAAGATGGCCCTCATGTAGTTGTTCCAGGACAAGCTGGCGCATGCTATGTGGGATGACAATGCGGTCCAGTTTTAGAAGAACCCCGTCTACTACCAACAGGTCATCTCTGACATTAAAGAATTGAGAGCATTGGCCCTTGAGCCAACCGTCCGTTAGATGGCGCATGACACGCTGTAGCAAGGGGTCAGCCGCCGTCTCGTGGCGAATTTGGACTAGGCGCTCATCTGAGGCAGGTAGATTGGAGGCCGCGAATGCCACATGGGCGTCAACCTGGCAGACAAATCCCACTGGGTCACATGGAGTGTTGACTGCCCTGGAGAGTGTGTCAGCAATGATGAGGTCTTTGCCTGGGGTGTATGCCAACTGGAAGTCGTATCGCCGGAGCTTGAGAAGAAAATGCTGGAAGCGAGGCATCATGTCGTTCAAGTCTTTCTGTATTATATTGACCAGTGGGCGATGGTCGGTCTCAACGGTGAATTGAGGAAGTCTGCAGACATAATCGTGAAACTTAACCACACCGGTCAGAAGGCCCAGGCACTCCTTTTCTATCTGCGCGTAGCGCTGCTCCGTGGGGGTCATCGCACGTGACGAATATGCAACGGGGGCCCATGATGAGGCCTCATCACGTTGAAGGAGTACTGCCCTAATGCCGGATTGACTGGCATTGGTCGAAATTTTGGTCTCCTTTGCTGGATCAAAGAAAGCTAAGACCGGGGCCGTGGTCAGTTTTGTTTTGAGTTCTCTCCATTTACGCTCATGGGCAGGGAGCCATTGGAAGTCTATCGTCTTCCTGACCAGGTTCCTGAGAGCCGTGGGTATGGGAGGTGAGGTTAGGGATGAATTTCCGTAAAAAATTGACCATGCCCAGAAATCGGAGGACCGCCTTCTTGTCCTCTGGTGTTTTCATAGCTGTGATGGCAGCTACCTTGTCCGCATCCGGCTGCACACCCAATTGGGAGATGTGGTCCCCGAGGAACTTGAGTTCCGTCTGACCAAAAGAGCATTTGGCCCTGTAGAGGCATCGGCCATGCTCATGTATACGTCTGAATACGCGCTGGAGGCGACTGACATGCTCCTGCGGGGTAGACCAAATGATTATGTCATCGACATAGACGCGAACACCTTCAATGCCTTCTGTCATTTGTTCCATAATCCTATGGAACACTTCTGATGCAGTTATGATCCCAAACGGCATCCTGTTGTAACAATATCTGCCAAAGTGGGTGTTAAGTGTGCTGGATTTATCGAGCTGGATTTGCCAGAATCCTTTTGAGGCGTTGAGTTTGGTAAAGAGTGAGCTCTTCGCGCTTGGGAATTGGATAGTGCTCTCTCATGATGTTGCGATTTAGATCCTTGGGATCAATGCAAATTCTTAAATCGCCGGAAGGCTTTTTTACACATACCATGGAACTGGCCCAGTCGGTCGGTTCCGTGACTTTGGAAATCCCTCCTTGGTTCTGGAGGTCCTGCAGCTTCTGCTTGAGGCGGTCCTTCAGGTGTGCTGGGACCCTGCGAGGTGCGTGCACCACAGGCGTGGCATTCGGTTTTAATAAAATCTTTAAAGTTTACGGGGGCGTGCCCATGCCCTCAAAGACGTTATGGTACTGGTTGATAATGGCGTCGAGCTGTGCCCTGAAGTCAGTGTTCTGAAAGGCAGACGCGTCAGCAGGAGAGAGAGAGTGAACTCTCTGAACCAGGTTCAACAGCTTGCATGCCTGCACGCCAAGCAGGGAGGCTTTCGAGGAGCCCACGCTTTCAAAGGGAAGGATAGCTTTGCGTGACCTGTGCGCCACTTCAAGTTGGCATGAGCCGCTGGCAGCAATGGCATTGCCATTGTAATCTAATAGCTGGCAGGCTGATGGGAGGATGGCTGGTTTGACACAAAGGCTTTGGATGTCAGACCGTGCAATGAGATTGGCGGAGGCACTAGTGTCCAGGCGGAATCGTATTTGGGACCGGTTGACTGTGAGGGTGGCACACCACTCATCGTCTGGATCGATGTTGTATACCGATAGAGGCTGGATTCTTTGCTTCGGGACACCCTGTTTTTTGTAACCATACCGACTCGAAAAGGCGCCTTCGGGTCCTCGGTGTCAATATCGGGTAGTAGGTCCGAATCGGACTCAGTGACCGTGGGTTGAATGGCTCGGACATTAAGCGATTTTCATTTTTCACAACAAGGACTTCAACAGTTTAAGAATGTGGCTCACTGTTGAGGCAATTATAGATGGCCAATAAATCCTGGCCAACATCCCATGAACTAATGGTAGAAAAATGATCTCGCATAAATTGACATCCAGCATTCGTGGCTGAAATCCTGGCAGAGAATTAATTTAATTTTCAGCATCTGTTGAAGGAATGAGCATTTGTCTGGTTGGCAATGACCTCTGAACTGCCTCCTCATGTTGCTGCTTGCCAACATCCACCAATATATTAACTCCTGTCTGGAAGGATATGACTTGCTTTTTGGCAATCATTCAGTATCAACACTATCTAGGCCTTAGTCCCAGCTGAAATGACAGGGTCTCTTGAGTAATCAGCCCTAATTACTGCGATGACTTATATTAATCCAACTCCATCATTGTTCGACTCATAAATCCTTTCAGGCCTCACTGAAGTTTATAAAGGAGATTAACATAAATTATCAAGGCAAATTATAGGAAAGACTTCAAATACCAATCGTACAATTTGAAAATTATAAGACTCAGTTTATACATGAAGTCAGGTGGATCATTTGTACTCAGAGGGTTGTAGGCATTTGAAGTAATTTACTAGGAATAGCGTTGAAGTGGGCAGTGTAATTGGCGTCATTAAAAGATAAAGAAGGGATTTGGGGATATAGTGAGAAGCAAGGTAAATAGATGTATGAAAAAGGGACAGCCTAGTTGTCCCACATATCTTCCCTGGTTCCCGGAAATTCTTACACTCAATTTCCCAATGGTGACTTTAAAACAATACAAAAGTGTAAGGATACTTGTGTGAATTATAATCATAAGAATTCTCACCAAGCTTTGTTTTGAAACGATACTGATGTGTCAGGTTCTAAATGCCCCTTTGATGTGTAATTGTATATGTTCGAGGTCAATATGTTAGAAGTGTTAAATGGTCCCAATAACAACAATAATCACAGCTTTCTGCCTTCGTGCTTATTTGGCATGTGGTGGCTATTTGATATCGTACATAACAAAGAAACTCATGATACTCCTCCTGATAAATCTGAACTATTTTAATATTGTAAAACTTAATAATCTTGAAATAGACAACGTGCTGGATTCTCTGAGACATCACGCTGAAATTGTGAAACGCGATCGGCCGGAGAATCGGCCCTGACGCCAAAATTGGGCTTGACGCCAGTTTTGTGCCGATTTTGAATTCTCCGGACCTCCCAACTCGACAAATTTACGGCACCCGCTGCGCAGTCCGGAGAATCGTCTCAAGTGCCCCGATGACTGATTCTCCGGGGCCTCAGCAATTCTGCTGTCCCGATGGCATGGTGGACTGTGACCACCAGATGATACCCGGGCAGTACGCATGACTCGTTTGTGTTGCCCCAATCTGTGATCCCTGGTTGTGGTCCTGGCCGATGACGCCTATACGGAGGCCACAGAGCAATGCAGAGAGCTGCTACAATGATGCCCATTGTTCAACCAGGGGTGTGGTTGAGAGGTGCTTTGGGGTGCTGAAGATGCGCTTCAGGTGCTTGGACCGCTCTGGAGGGGCCCGCCAGTATGAGGCAAGAGGTCGGCCACATCGTTGTGGTCTGCTGCATCCTCCACAATATAGCCCAGCAGAGGGGCGACGTGCTAGAGGGGAATGACGAGCAAGGGCAGGCCTCTCCAGATGAGAAGGATGAGGGGAAGGGGGACAATGGGTATGACATGGTGGCTGGACAGGCACGGGAGGCCGCACTACGCTATCGGCAGGGCCAGCGAGTACTGGACGATTAGTGAACGCACGTTTCACCAACTAGGTGGGGGGGGGGGGTTTGCTCGGCAGGGGAACGGGCACCACAATACCACACTCCCTCACCATCTGACAGCCTCACCTCCCACACCACCGACCACCCTCACCTCCCACACCACCGAACTACCCGCATGCACCCCCCCTCCTTTATATATACCTGCCACACAACGTGCTGAGGGCACTGGGTTGGCAGTGACAGCGGGTCTAGTCCATTGAATGGAGGATGATGACAGAGTGCTCTGCGATGAGCCCCGTGCTCCACATCGTTCGACAATGTCTGACTCATGCCCACAGTAGCACCTCCCACCAAGGTGAGCACTGCATGAGGGCTGGTCAGTCCAAAACGTGGCCCTGTCAAATAGCTGGGGATGGGCCTCATTCATCCACCACCCCTTACGCACAGTGGCCATCACTGACCGCCCACGCCCACACCCATCAGACACCCATCAGACAGAGCACAGACATGGTGTTCAACAGTGTGAATATGTCTTTAATGTGAAGAGGTATATACAGTCTGTGCCCTCGCCCCTATAACTAAACTGTGCCCTGCACCCGTGCTAACTTAGCTGGCGTTTAGTTTTCTGGTCTTACGGGCCCTAACACTATGCCTAGGTGGTTCCCCAGACAGTACAGCAGGATTGGAGGTGGACTGCTGAGACTCCTGCCCTGCGACTAGGGTCCCCATTGGCGCACAAATCCTGGGGCGGCCCGGTCTGGATGCTGCCCTGTTCTGCCCGCTGTCCACCTGATGCACCAGGGACAAGAGGGGGGAGCCCAAGGTGCTGCACTGTTCCGGCACCTCCCCTGAAGGAGTCACTGGCACAGACCCCAGCACATCCTCCTCCCTCGTGCTGCCCGATGGCCCCCGGGCGTCTCCATGGGACAAGGTTGCAAGTGGAGCAAAACCCCGAGGCCCCCCCCAACACCTAGTGCTGCCAGTGAGGAGTGCCGGTGCAATCTACAGCTGGTTCTGGCACATGGCTGCCTGTGAGTGGGCAGCCCAGTCCTGCGCCATAGCCCCTCCTGCTCAGAATGCCCCAGGACTTGCAAAACCTGCCTCATATCCGACACCGTCGCCCCCGTTGCCTCCAACGCGGATGCCACTCGTGCGGTTTTGGCCTGGGTGACACGCATGACCGGCACCACACCCTGTTCCTGCAGGCAGTTGGACTACTCCACCTGCATCTGCAGGTGCTGGAAGCCGGCCATCATCCCTACCTCTATTCCTTGGATCTCTGACTGCACCTGAACTATGGGTGGGAATAGATCTTCCAGGAGCTCGGGACCCGTCTGGGCAGCAGCTACTTGCTGGGGCGGGGCTGCCCTCCGACCGTCCGGCCCCTCGGCTGCTCCTAGCACCATCTGTTGTACTGGTATGGCTATGTGGTGCGCACCAGTGAGTATCCCAGAAGTCTCTCCACGAAATTGCCTAACCGAGGTGATAGTCTCTGAGATGGTGGATGGTGTAGGAGACAGCTGTGACGGAAAGTCAATGTCATCATCGGACCCGAAGTTCGGGGTCTCGTGGGGCGTGGTGTGCTGTATGTCTGTCCCTGGGTCATGGTGTCTTGTGTCTCTGGCCCCTGGGTCATGGTGTCCTGTGTCTCTGTCCCCTGAGTCATGGTGTCCTGTATTTCTGCCCCTGGGCCATGGTGTCCTGGGTAGTCTCGGGCAGAGGGCTGGTGTCCGACTGCTCTCCCCGCCGGCGCTTGGGTTCCTGTGGGGCACCAGCCCTGTCACTGGCTGGGGGCAGGGCACCCCGGATGAGCCAGGCCCATTGCCAGCTGGTCCTATGAGACACAAGACAGCATGTATGGTTAGACAGGCGGACGGGGGTGAGGCGTGAGGTGATGAGGGCTGTTGGTGTGAGGGGTGTGGGGTGAGGGGTGGAGGGGTGAGGAGGGAGGGGTGAGGGATGTGGGGTGAGGGTGTGTGGGGTGTGTAGTGTGGGGTGTGGGGTGAGGGGTGTGCACACATGAGTCATCAGGGGCCGCAAAAAGGCAGGGGGTCTCACTTGGTGGCGGTCTTCTCCCGCTCCCGGCGGTTGTGAGTGGTCTTGTCCTGGGGAAGGGGGAAAACACAAACACCAACAGTGTTAGAGTGCCCGGCATATGCAACCCAGGGGTTGGGTCTCCGATGGCATTGGTGCACAGAGTGCCCGGCCATTGCGGCTAGCATGGGGATCAGGGTGGGGGTGGGACTGTCCCCCGGGGGGGGGGGTCATGTGTGTGGGGGGTAGTGGGGTTTGTGCTAGGGCACAGTGCTGAGTACTCACCCTGGCTGCCCTGAGGAGGTCGTGCAGCTTCTTCCGGCACTGGTCTGCGGTCCGGGCCACCACCCCAATGGCGCTGACGCCCTCACCCACCTCCACCCAGGCACGGCGAACGATTACGCCTGCTGTCCTGCAGCCCGGCCTGGGGCATAACACCAGCCTCCTCTCCTCCACGACATCCAGGAGGGTGTCTAGTTCCCTGTCCCACAGTCGCAGCGTTGCTTTCTGCGCCACCATCTTGCCTGCGACGCTGTATGTGGGGTGGAGAATATTTAACTATTCAATGACGGAACTGGTGAATCGGCGGCCGGTTCGTCGGGCGTCGCACGATGCACCCATGCACACTCATTGTGGGCCATTGAATAGCTCCACCTGGGGGCCCGATGACACCCTCATGAAACTCCACAGCCGGGATTCTTCAAAACGGCAGCTAAGTGTTGACGCCGGCGTAAACACCAGAGTGTTTCACGCCAGCATCAACGAGCCTCTTGGCCCAACAATTCCGTGGCCCACAGGGGGCCAGTACGGCGCCGGAGTGCTCCATGCAGCTCCGGCTGCTGGTACGCAGCCCTGCACTGCCGGCCGCGGGTCTGCGTAACATGGCGGACCCACACAGCGGGCCGGCGTGGAAGAAGGTAGGCCCCCCCAGATCGCGAACACCCACCGATCGGTGGCCCCCAATCGCAGGCCCGGCCGTTGTCATGATATTCAAACACACACATCATGATATACAGACCAACAGACCAATTAGCACACATAACACGACAGCCAATCACAAACAAGGACAGAGACAGTATAAGACAAGGAACACGACACCTGGTGGTCAGTCGATCTAGAGACCAGGACAAGGACAGGACCTGATTAACAACACGTGCAGAGTCACCACGTGCAGAGTATCAAGACAAATATGTGAATAGCAAGTTGGAATAAAACAGCGTTGTACCAATTGCAACCGTGTTCGTTCATCTGTACCTCAGAGCACCCAACACCACATGGTACCAAGTGAGTGGATCAATACCTGCCGCCAAATCTGCCATCCTGAGCCATGGACATCACCGACAAACCGCAGCCGTTGCAAGTCACTGGGAACCTGGGCACCAACTGGAAGCTCTTCAAGCAGCGATTTGAACTGTACATGCGAGCCAACGAAAAACAGGGTGCCTCGGACGAGACAAAGATTGCCATGCTCCTCACTACCGCAGGTCAGCACGCCATCGATGTATACAACTCCTTGGTGTTCGCGGAAGGCGAGAACCAATCCAAATATGACACGGTCCTCCTCAAGCTCGACAAGCACTTCAACGTTGAGGTAAATGAAAGCTTTGAGAGGTATATCTTTCAGCAACGCCTGCAAGGTAAGGATGAGCTCTTTCAACCCTTTCTGACGCACCTCCGCATACTCGCGCAGTCCTGCGGTTACGGCAACACCTCAGAGTCCATGATCCGGGACCAGATCGTTTTTGGTGTTGCCTCCAGTGGCCTACGCCAGCAGCTTCTTAAAATTAAAGGCCTGAGCTTAGCATCTGCGGTGGAAGTCTGTGTCCTGCATGAAAATGCGACCAGCCGCTTTGCCCACTTTGAGGCGACCGAATCGGCACAGAGGGGGTCCCTAGCGATCGAATCGGCAAGCCAGGCCGCCCACAAGGCCGAACGCATCCAGGCAATCGAGTACCTTCCGGCCCACGGCCCGGACGAGGGCGGCCGTTTTGCGCGCTTTTCGAGTTCTCCCGCACTTGTGCACGCCAAAACCAACGGCAACATCGAGGGACGCACTGCGCAGGCACGCCCGATGCAAGACCGAACTGCGCATGCGCAGTGGCGTAACGAACGCCGTGACGTCATGACGTGCGGCAACTGTGGAGCTACACATTTAAAAGGGCAATGTCCTGCAAAAAACCGACAATGCCTACGCTGTGGCAAGATGGGCCACTACGCTGCCTACTGTCGAGCGGTTCAACCGATGGATCCTACACATCTCCGACAACCTCGCAGACACATGAGGACCGTCCAGCCCACACATCAGGACATCCAACCCAACAACACAGATGACCAAGATGCCTTCCGGGTTGCGGTCATTGATGTAAACCGTGTCAACACCATTAATCCGGCCGATGAATGGAGTGCCACCCTGACGGTCAACCGATCGCAGATCACTTTCCGCCTGGACACTGGCGCATCCGCCAACCTCATAGCATATTCAGCATTCCATGCCATGAAGGTCAAGCCACCTATCCAGCCATCCCGGTGCAAGATGGTCGACTACAACGGGAACATTATCCCGGCCATGGGATCCTGCCAGCTCCAGGTGACACACAAAACGCACACGGCCACACTCTCGTTTGAAATAGTTGGCTCATCGAAGGATTACTTGCTGGGCGCAGAGGCATATAAGGTTCTCCACCTTGTACAGCGAATTCTGTCTCTCTCTCCAGACGACACATCTGACTTCCCGGATGCTGAGTTCAACGCAAATCTACAATCGCTCCTCGCTCACAACCAGGAGGCATTTGAAGGCATGGGAACACTGCCATACGCATACAAAATTCGCCTCAAACCGGACGCCATCCCGGTCGTTCACGCACCTCGCAAGGTTCCTGCGCCACTTAAAGACCGCGTCAAGCTGCAGCTGCAGGATCTCCAGGACCAAGGGGTCCTATCCAGGGTCACGGAGCCCACGCCATGGGTCAGCTCCATGGTGTGTGTCAAGAAGCCATCTGGCGAGCTCCGCATCTGTATAGACCCGAAAGACCTAAATAATAACATTATGCGGAAACATTATCCCATACCCAAATGGGAGGAAATCATCAGTGAAATGGCCCAAGCCAAGATATTCACCAAACTGGATGCTTCTAAAGGATTTTGGCAGATCCAACTGGACCCGTCCAGCCGAAAGCTATGCACCTTTAACACCCCTTTCGGCAGATTCTGCTATAACCGGATGCCATTTGGCATTATCTCGGCATCCGAGGTCTTCCACAGAATCATGGAGCAGATGATGGAAGGCATCGAAGGGGTGCGCGTATATGTGGACGATGTCATCATCTGGTCCACCACACCGCAGGAGCACATACATCGTCTCCAATGCGTTTTTGCCCGCATACGGGAAAACGGCCTGCGCCTCAACGGAGCCAAGTGTGCTTTTGGCCAGACCGAATTGAAGTCCCTGGGGGACCACATCTCCCGGTCAGGGGTCCGTCCGGATGCAGACAAGGTGAGCGCCATCACAGCCATGCCGCGGCCGGCCGACAAGAAGGCTGTACTACGATTCCTGGGCATGGTCAACTTCCTCGGGAAATTCATTCCCAACCTTGCCTCCCACACAACGGCTCTGCGCCATCTCGTAAAAAAATCCACAGACTTCCAGTGGCAACATACACACCAGCTGGAATGGGAGAAGCTCAAACACAAACTTGCCACGGCACCAGTGTTGGCGTTCTTTGACACGTCTCGTCCCAACAAAATCTCAACTGATGCCAGCCAATCAGGCATTGGAGCAGTGCTCCTACAGAGGGATGACACGTCATCATGGGCCCCGGTTGCCTATGCATCACGGGCTATGACCCCCACAGAGCAGCGCTACGCGCAAATCGAAAAAGAATGCCTGGGCTTGCTAACTGGTTTGGACAAGTTCCACGATTATGTATATGGTCTTCCACGGTTCACGGTCGAAACTGACCACCGCCCCCTCGTCAACATAATAAACAAGGACCTGAACGACATGACCCCTCGCCTCCAGCGCATCCTACTTAAACTCAGGAGGTATGATTTCCAACTGGTCTACACTCCAGGGAAGGACCTCATCGTGGCGGATGCCCTATCCCAAGCAGTGAGTACACCACCAGATGCGGAGGGGTTCGTATGTCAAGTCGAGGCACAAGTGGCCTTGACAGCGGCAATTCTGCCGGCTAACGACTCCAGTCTGGCCCGTATACGCGCAGAGACAGCGGCCGACCCCCTTTTACAGCGAGTGATGTGCCACATGACAGAAGGTTGGCTCAAAGGGCAGTGCCCGCAGTTCTATGATGTATGGGACGACCTAGCCAACATTGATGGGATCCTTCTGATGGGATCGTCATTCCGCACAGTATGCGCCAGCTGGTTCTCAATCAAATACACGAAGGCCACTTGGGGGTCGAGAAGTGCAGACGGAGGGCCTGAGAGGCGGTATACTGGCCGGGCATCAGTGACGATTTTGCCAACATGGTGCTCGACTGCACAACCTGCCAAAGGTTTCAGCCAGCGCAACCTCCTGAGACGCTTCTGCCCCATGAGCTGGTGACGCCCCCTGGGCGAAGGTGGGTGTCGACCTATTTCACGCGCTTGGCATGGACTATGTTGTCATCATCGACTACTTCTCCAATTACGCAGAAGTCATACGCCTACACGATCTGACGTCGTCTGCGGTCATCAGGGCCTGCAAAGACACCTTTGCTCGCCACGGCATTCCGATGACTGTCATGTCGGACAATGGGCCCTGTTTTGCCAGCCATGAATGGTCGTCCTTTGCCGCCTCATATGGCTTCACACACGTGACGTCCAGCCCTCTGCATCCCCAGTCCAATGGAAAGGCGGAGAAGGGCGTTCACATTGCCAAGCGGCTCCTCTGCAAAGCTGCTGCTGCCGGATCGGACTTCCACCTCGCCCTGCTGGCCTATCGCTCGGCCCCACTAGCCACGGGTCTCTCGCCAGCACAGCTGCTGATGGGTCGCACCCTCTGAACAACTGTGCCTTCCATCCTGGCACCAACAACAGACCATGCTACGATACTGCATAAGATGCAACTGCAGCGTGATCGCCAGAAGAGTTTGTACGACACAAGGGCAACTGATCTCCCCCCCCCCCCCCCCCCCCCCCCGGCCCCTGGAGACAAAGTCCGCATTCATCTACCAGATGGTGGCTGGTCAGCACCTGCCGAAGTTCTCCAACGCGTGGCTCCCCGCTCATTCCTAGTATGCATGCCGGATGAATCCGTGCATAGGCGCAATCGGCGAGCCCTTCGCCTCCTTCCACGCTCGCAACGGAACAGTACACAGACGCCGGGTCCTCCACTGGTTCCTGATAGTGACTTCGTGGAGCTGCCCCAGACCATGCCCCTTCCATCGCCACCCGTGGCCAGGCTCGCACCTCAGCCGGTGGTTCTCGACCCACCCTTGAGGCGGTCAACCCGAATTCATCGCACACCTACTAGACTGGACTTATGAGACTGTTCACACGTCAAAGTTTAGCAACTATTGTATTGTAACACGTTACTGTTTTATCATTCCAGATCTCGTTGGACCGGACCACACTTCAAAGTTTTTTTCTTGTTTTGTTATGGTACAACCTTGTTAGCATGACACACCCGACATCGCCCCATGTATATAGTTACGACACATGTACATGATGTAAATATTACGCACACACACTTTTAGCTGCACTCAGGACACATTCATATTTATAACCACGTAGGCACATAATCTTGTAAAAAAGGGGGGATGTCATGATATTCAAACACACATCACAACACACACATCATGATAGACAGACCAACAGACAAATTAGCACACATAACACGACAGCCAATCACAGTCAAGGACAGAGACAGTATAAGACAAGGAACACGACACCTGGTGGTCAGTCGATCTAGAGACCAGGACAAGGACAGGACCTGATTAACAACACACTCAGGTAGTCACCACGTGCAGAGTATCAAGACAAATCTGTAAATAGCAAGTTGGAATAAAACAGCGTTGTACCAATTGCAACCGTGTTGGTTCATCTGTACCTCAGAGCACCCAACACCACAGCCGTCACTTGGAGGACCCCCCCGGAGACTGATCCTGGTGTACCTCTTGTTTTGGGAGAATCCAGCCCAACATTCTTCATCCTGTTATTGTAGCACTGATGAGAGAATGCAGGCTGGTGATTATTACTTAATGTTGAGTGAACTTTTATTCTCTGAATTAGCTCATTTCTGTATTAAATATTATTTGGTGTTTTTCACAGAAAAATATTTGGACTTAACAATAAAAGTCGCACCCTATACCTGAACCATTCCAAGGAGCATTTTACTTGTTCTCGTATTGCATGAGGATTGAAGGAAGGATTGTTCTGAGCAGGTTTCTCTAGTGCAGAATGAATTAAGTATTTTGAAATTTGTCAGAAAAGAAAAAGCAGACTTGCCTTTATATGGTGCCTTTCATAATCTCAGGACATCCCAAAGTAGTTTACGGTCATTTAAGACTCTTGAATTGTAGTCAATTGAAACTTAAGAAACAATGTGATGCAAGATGTTGAGCCCCCAGCTGGAGCACAGAAAGGAAAGGTGCTGCAAATAGTCCGGCCCTGCTGGCATATCAAATCCCCAACACAATCCCGCCTCCAGGTCATTTGCAGAGGTGGGAGCTAACACAGCTCCTGAAGAGGCTATAGAGGCCAAGTAAAGAATGCTGGTGGGGATTTTCCAGTCAGTCTCCAGATTCCTTGAATGTGATAAGGATCAGTTTAGGTGCCTGGCCAAGGCAGCATCTCGGGCAGTGGGCCAGAAATCTAGAATACCTAACAGGCCTACCCTCCCTACCATGATATAAGAGCAGTCACAGGTTGCCCTTTAGAGAGGCTCCCACAGAGTGACTCTGGTGGTTTGATTGCAAGATCCATTTTTTCGTTTAAGTTTAAAAGATTTGCAGAGTGAGCACTTCTCTTTTGAAGAAGATCACCCTCACTTTACCTCTCCCTTTACCTCTGGCACTCTTTTCAAGCCAGAAGATTTTTGATTGATTCTCTAGCTTTGAGAAACCCTTACCCTTAATTGGACAGCGAGCCTACCTTCTGATAAGTAATTGGCAGATCCAGAGTAAATCATAGAGTAAATGTTTTCCCCTTTGAGATGGATTCAGGACCTGGAAACAACCCCCAATTCTGTTTCCCATACATGGAGGGAATAACCTGCCTGTCTTGTCGCTTAAAGTCTAGTTCATTCTTCTGTGTGTCCCAAGAAGACAAGGTATAGCAATAGACATCGAACAATTTAATTTTGTGTTTTAACCAGGAAAATAGTTTGTAAGTTCCCTTTTGATGTATTCAGATACTTGCACACAGCAAGCTCCCATATATTGATATTGGCCAGATAACCTGTTTTTGTGATGTTGTTGCCAGATAATTATTGGCTGGGATTCTGGGAATAACTTCCCTGCTCTTCTTCAGAATAGTGCCATGGGATCTTTAGGCCCAGATTTGATAGTCAGTGGTGAAGTGGTGGCATCCGTCTTTGGCCCCATTGAGAAATGTAAATTTTACTAATTTGCTGGCTGGAATGAAAATGTCAATCTCTGGCTGCAGCTCGGTCAAGAGGTGAAAGGATCTGTGAAGCTTGACAATGAAATATGTTCCTGGTGATGACCCCCACCCCCAACCCAATGTTGTCACAAGTTGAAGACACCCGTGGAAGTCACTCTTCAACTCAAAGGCAAGTGAGAATTTCATTATGATTTTAAATACTTGTAAAACACATGAAGCTCATTTTAAATATTTTAAAATACATTTTCAAACTATTATAAGCTTTTTAATACTTTTTATACTTTTAAATGCTTCAGCAAACTTTGATTGCCCAGAATTTTCCAGCTTGACTCATAAGTTATTTTCTCCTGTGGTTTCTGCAGTTTTAATTTTGTTTTTTGCCGATGAGATTTTGGGCGAAATACTCTGCCTCGCGACGCCACAAACACGAACCATGGTCGGGTGGAGAACCGGGCGTCCAGCCAGAACTGAAGTCTGTGCCCGCCGCCAATTCAGGCGCCATGATCCAGTCCCTTGCTGGTGGCGATAACAAGGTCTGTGCCCCTTACCGGCAGCTGCAATCCAAACCAGCATTTGCATTGTGATTAGCGGGTTGGACACAGTATGCTCCCCTCTTCCGCAATGCTCCGCTCCTCTCAGCTCGAAGTCACATGGGCATGAATTACTACAAGCATTTACAAACATGGACTGGCGCCGTGGCTGTAGAGGTGGAGCGCGCGGCTGAAAAAGCACTGAAAAACAGTTGAAAACTTTTGGAATTGTTGAGGGAAGGCTATCCAGGCCGGGGTCAGTCAGGTGGGTGGTGACTTGGTGCCAAGTCTGTGGACTTGGGGGTGCCCCCCTCAGGATTCAGATGACCTGGCTCAGACCATCATTGCTACAGTCTGTCTTTTAAATGCACCCCTTTGGTGCTACTTACAGGCTCCCGGCTGCTCATACTGCTGAGTTCTGCCTTTGTTCTTTTAATGCTCAGATGGCATCTGGTCATCTGTGAGCCCATCCAGGCCGCCCCTCTGGACACCTCCATACCCAAGCTGTTACATCAAGGGCCAAGCTCAATCAGGAGCCCATCAGACATTGGCATTCCTCAGAAGCGCTGCCCCATTAAGAGGAAGCAGGGGATCAGCAGAGCTCACCCCAACAAGAGAACACCTGCACTGAGTCCTTTGGAACCCTTCCTACTTCTCCGCCCCTCCGGATCCCCAGCTGTCTCCTCCTGGTGAGACTGGCAGTGCTGACTGCCTCTGCCACCACATCCCAGGCAGTGTTCAGGAGGGTGGGCTTGAGAGTGCGGCCCAATCTGGGGAAGGGGGTGTCCCTCCGCTGCTCACTGTCATCGAGCTGTGGGTCCACCTCAAACTTCTGACCTTGGGGGGGCGGCTTTTCGCTGAGCCACCTCAGTGGCTGCAGTGGGTATGTGATAAGTAGAGCGCTTAAAAACAGCTCCAGCGTCCAGGCTCTTTGATGCTAATTCTGACCCCAGGGGTAAGAACGACCGCTGGGCTGAACATTGCTTGGAATGTGCGCCAGCAGAATGCGGGACAATTTGCATGTCCTGAACCGCTCCAGAAATAGCACCCCCAACAGGAATGTGAACTGCATGCAATACAGTCCCACAATCAACGCTTAAGTCTTCCAATCAGAGAATTTCATCCTTTATTTCAAAATTCCGTTGTTTTATCTTTTACTGTGCTGCAACATGCTGCAATGTCTCTCTATTTAAATATTTTTCTATTTTTCCACTCTTTCTGTCAAAGTGAATAACCTCACAATGACTTTCCACTCAAACCTCTGTGCTTTTCACAGGAGATGGTGAGATCTCCTGTTCACGCTGCTCAGCTACGTTTGGAACTACATTTGCATCTCATAAATGTTCATTTAAAGGTCAACTTGCCAGAATTACATTTCCCATTCCCCCTCCAAATGAAGTGCCCCACCGGTGGATATTCAGAACAGTTTGTTTTATGATTGCATATCATGATTGGTGCCCACCTATCAAAGTTCACTTCATCAATGACTTTGTGATCAGCAGATGCTGTTTTCACCAACCTTTAAGAGCGCTGCTGCAACATTTTGGGTACCTGTATCCTAAGCTTGACCAGGGCTGAGCATAGGGTGGAGGGTGGGGTGGGGGCGGGCGGGGTGGGGCGTGCGGGGAGAAGAGGCAGGATTATGTTATATGGGAGCGGAGGGAAGACTGAGGCAAGGCTGGGGGATGGCTGGAATTTGGGAGGAGAGGGGGGAGACAGAGGTACAGCTCCCGGTGGCTGCTGCCCCAGAGCTCGGGAGGGGGTGTGTGGAGGGTGGAGGGGAGGGCACCCCTCAGGGATGGGGGTCGCACCTGGGCCCAAGGGGGAGGGGGGGGGAGTGAGGGGCCTTCGTCTGTGAGGCCTTCAAGCCATCTTTAAATGTTATAGATAACCATAACAGCAGAAAATACAGGTGTGACCTGTCTCTCCTTCCAAACATTTCCATGGGAGAGCCCTCTTCTTCGTCATATGCTGAAGATCACTTTAACTCCCTTTGACTATGAGCAACCTCTAGCTTCACAGCTGCAGACTATTGCTAATAAGGAATTGGACTTGTTGTTTGTGAGAGCACTTCACAGACCTCAAGTGGTTTCTCGTGAGTACACATGCCATGTTTCAGACGAGCATTATTGCATCACATTTCAATCAAACTTTGAAGCCTGAACACTTTTCTGACCTCGCGAAGTGGCAGCACCACAGAAGCTGCAGCCAACAATCAAACACTCAAGATCTGGACGTCATGGGGCATTGCGAACAAAGGGTGAGTCCGTGGGTAGTGGAGGGTACCTGAGCACAGTCTCCTTAATGTTCCCGGCAGGGGGCTGTGGCCTAGGGGCTCCTGCTGTGGCCAGGGATGCATGTGCAGTGCGAGGTTTTCCAGCACAACTGGCTTGCTGGATGACACTCCGAGAAGGTGGGACATGTCAGGGTGGAGAATGGTTGGGTGATTTGAGGGTCCCGGGATGGGACCCTGACTGATTGACGCTCTATCTCCTTCTCAAATTCCTGACAGAGTCCAAAATGGGTGGTGATGTCGGTCCGCAGAGGATGCCCTTGCTGTGCTGGTGGCAGCCCAGGTTGGCTGCAAGCGGCGTCCCATGCACACCATGAAGACCTGGCCACCCATCAGACTGAGGAGGAACCCAGAGGAACATGCCAGCGACGGCACAAGGTGTACAGGTGTCATTGTTTTTTTGAGGAAATGACAGACAGTATGTGCCACAGGAGAGTCCACATCTCCAAAGACAGTGCGGCACCTGTGCCTCATCCTCGGCTTCTTGGCACCTTATGGAGGAGGAGGACACCTGCAGTGGCCATGAAGGTCACCGCACCCCTGAACTTCTATGCCACTGGTTCATTCCAGGGTTTGAGCGGGTGAGGGAATGGTCATCAACAAGGGGTGGGGGTGCAGGCAGGCCCACTGTGAATATTAATGTGATAGAGGCTTCACATGAATCAGGTTTTACATGTTTTAATTGTGAACGTTTGACATTTCCATTCCCCTCGTTACAGATAGTGCCCCCCTCCAGTGCCCACTCAGTGCTCTTCTCTCTTTATCTTTCATGATCTACGACAACATCTAAGTGTCCCCAGGATGCAAACCTGAGGTGGAGGCAGCCTGATGCTTTTTGTGCCTTTAATGCCCTTGGCAATGCCCTTTGGCATACCTGGAACTGGAGGACTCCGGTCGAATTACCGGTGTCACTGGCTTTGCCATGCCACCCTGTTCTGCCTGCTGCTCTGAAGGGCTTGTCCTGGTGGGTGCCAGGGGTTATTGAGGAACATGCACAAAGATTGGCTGTGGGGAGGCTGCAAGTTGTCAGCCAGTGTTTTGGAGTGGGTGGGATTTGGAATTTGAGGAGTGGTAGGTGGAACTAATGCCAGGAGGGAGGTGGTAACTTACCGTTGCAGCTCGGTGGAGGTCGTTGGCTTTCTTCCAACATTGGACGCTGGTCCTCCTGGTCATACTGCCTATCTGACAGCCACTGTCGCTACCTCTCAGGCGCCATTGGTAGCCCTGCTGCTGGCCCTCCAACCCCTCGGGAGAACAGAACCATCTCTTATCGACGGTGTTGAGAAGCCTGTGGTGTTGGGTGTTCTGACACACAGATGAGCCAACACGGTTGTATATGGTACAACGCTATTTTATTCAAACTTACTATGTACAGTTTTGTCTTTGCACTCTGCACGTGGGGGTTCCCTGCTTGTGATGTTGTAACAGCTCTTCCCTGTTTCTTTGTCCCCAGACCTACTGACCACCAGGTGTCGTGCTCGTGCTTTTTATGTGGTTGGTGTTCTTGTCTGTGATTGGTTGTGGTGTTGTGTGCTCTGATTTGCCTGTTGGTGTGTCCATCATGATGTGTGTGTTTGAATATCATGACATCCCCCCTTTTTACAAAGATATGTGCCTACGTGGTAATAAATATGATCGTGTCGTGAGTGCATCTAAGAGTGTGTGTGTGTCATGTGCAGCATGTGCATATGACGGAACTATGTACATGGGGCGATGTCGGGTGCGTCACATGAACCAAGTTGTACCATAACATAACATAAATGCGAACGAGAGAAGAAGAAAAAAAAAAAAACTTGAACAGTTGTTCAGTCAGACGACATCTGGAACGATAAACAACAACAGGTTATCATGTAAAATTGTGCAACTTGTTAAACATATGAACGGTATTATAAGTCCAGTCTAATGGGCTTGCGACGAGTTCGGGTTGATCGCCTCAAGGGTGGATCAAGAACCACCGGCTGCTGTGCAGGCATGGCCATGGGTGGCGATGGAAAGGGCGTGATGTGCGGCAGCTCCACAAAGTCATCCTCGGAAGCCTGTTGAGGATCTGGCGTGTGCGTACTGTGTGGCTGTGAGCGTGGAAGTCGGCGAAGGGCGCGCCGATTGCGGCGACGCACTGAACCATCCGGCATGCGAACCAGGAACGAGCGGGGAGCCACTTGTCGGAGGACTTCGGCCGGTGCTGACCAGCCACCATACGGTTGATGGACGCGTACTTTGTCTCCGGAGGACAGGGGAGGCAGGTCCGTCGCTCGTGTGTCGTACCGACTTTTCTGGCGATCACGCTGCATTTGCATGTTCTGAAGAACCGCCTCATGGTCTGTTGTTGGTGCCAGGATGGAAGGTACCGTCGTCCTGAGGGAGCGACCCATTAGTAGCTGCGCTGGCGAGAGATCCGTGGATAGCGGGGCCGATCGATAGGCCAGCAAGGCAAGGTTAAAGTCCGATCCGGCAGCAGCCGCCTTGCACAGGAGCCGCTTGGCGATGTGGACACCCTTTTCAGCCTTCCCGTTCGATTGTGGATGTAGAGGGCTGGATGTCACATGAGTGAAACCATATGCTGCGGCAAAGGACGACCATTCACGGCTGGCGAAGCAGGGTCCATTGTCTGACATGACAGTCCTTGGAATGCCATAGCGAGCAAATGTTTCCTTGCAGGCCCCAATGACTGCGGACGACGTCAGATCATGGAGAGGCATGACTTCCGGGTAGTTTGAGAAGTAGTCTATAATAACGATGTAATCTCTGCCGAGCGCGTGAAATAGGTCAACACCCACCTTCGCCCAGGGGGACGTCACCATCTCGTGTGGTAGAAGTGTTTCCGGAGGTTGCGCCGGCTGAAACCTCTGACAGGTTGTGCAGTTGAGCACCATGTTGGCTATGTCTTCATTAATACCCGGCCAATATACCGCCTCCCGGGCCCTTCGTCTGCATTTTTCGACGCCCAAGTGGCCTTCGTGTAGTTGATGAAGAATCATCTGGCGCACGCTGTGCGGAATAACGATCCTGTCTGATTTCATAAGGACCCCGTCTATGTTGGTAAGATCATCTCGCACATTATAAAACTGGGGGCACTGCCCTTTGAGCCACCCTTCCGTCATGTGGCGCATCACTCGCTGCAGAAGGGGGTCAGTCGCCGTCTCTGCACGTATGTGGGCCAGACTAGGATCATCAGCTGGCAGATTTGCTGCTGTCAGAGTTACGTGTGCCTCAATTTGACGCACGAACCCCTCCGCATCTGGTGGTGTGCTCACTGCTCGGGAAAGAGTGTCCGCCACGATGAGATCCTTCCCCGGAGTGTAGATCAGTTCGAAATCGTACCTCCTGAGTTTAAGTAAGATGCGCTGGAGGCGAGGAGTCATGTCGTTCAGGTCTTTGTTAATGATGTTGACCAGGGGGCGGTGGTCAGTTTCGACCGTAAATCGTGGCAGGCCATACACATAGTCGTGGAACTTGTCCAGTCCAGTTAACAAGCCCAGGCATTCTTTTTCGATTTGCGCGTAGCGCTGTTCAGTAGGGGTCATGGCTTGTGAGGCATATGCAACCGGGGCCCATGACGACGTGCTGTCTTTTTGCAGGAGTACCGCTCCAATACCAGATTGGCTGGCGTCTGTTGAGATCTTTGTAGGGCGAGTCGTGTCAAAGAAGGCCAGCACTGGTGCCGTGACCAATTTGTGCTTGAGCTCCTCCCATTCCCGCTGATGCGATTGGTGCCAGTTGAATTCTGTCGATTTTTTTACGAGATGGCGCATATTTGTTGTATGAGAAGCCAGGTTGGGAATGAACTTCCCAAGGAAGTTGACCATGCCCAGGAATCTTAGGACAGCCTTCTTGTCAGCCGGTCGTGGCATGGCTGTGATGGCGCTAACCTTGTCTGCATCGGGACGGACCCCTGACCTTGAGATGTGGTCCCCGAGGAATTTCAGCTCCGTCTGGCCGAAGGCACACTTCGCACGGTTGAGACGCAGGCCATTTTGTCGTATGCGGGTGAAGACACGTCGTAGACGATGCATGTGTTCCTGCGGAGTGGTGGACCAAATGATGATATCGTCCACATATACACGTACCCCTTCGATGCCTTCCATCATCTGCTCCATAATGCGGTGGAAAACTTCAGATGCTGAAATGATGCCGAATGGCATCCGGTTGTAGCAGAATCTGCCAAAAGGGGTGTTGAATGTGCATAGTCTTCGGCTGGCCGGGTCCAGTTGGATCTGCCAAAATCCTTTGGACGCATCCAATTTGGTGAATATTTTGGCTCGCGCCATCTCGCTGGTGAGGTCCTCTCGTTTCGGGATGGGATAGTGTTCCCGCATGATGTTGTTATTCAGATCTTTAGGATCTATACATATACGGAGCTCGCCAGAGGGCTTCTTTACACAGACCATGGAGCTGACCCATGGCGTGGGCTCCGTGACCCTGGATAGGACCCCTTGGTCCTGAAGAACCTGCAGTTGTACCTTGAGGCGGTCTTTGAGTGGCGCAGGAACCCTGCGAGGTGCGTGAACGACAGGGATGGCATCCGGTCTGAGTCGAATCTTGTACGTGTATGGCAATGTCCCCATGCCTTCAAAAACCTCCTGGTTGTGAGCAAGGAGGGAATGGAGATTTGCGTGGAACTCAGCATCCGGGAAGTCGGATATCTCATCTGGAGAGAGAGACATAATGCGCTGTACCAGGTGAAGGACCTTACACGCCTGTGCGCCCAGTAACGAGTCCTTTGATGAGCCGACAACTTCGAAGGGGAGTGTGGCCGTGTGCATCTTGTGAGTTACCTGTAGCTGGCAAGATCCTATGGACGGGATGACGTTCCCGTTATAGTCAACCATCTTGAGCCGGGATGGCGTGATGGGTGGTTTGACCTTCATGGCCTGGACTGCAGAATATGCAATCAGGTTGGCGGATGCGCCGGTGTCCAGACGGAAGGCGACGCGCGATCGGTTGACCGTCAGGGTGGCACACCACTCATCGGCTGGATTGATGGCATTGACCTTGTTGACATCGATGACGGAAACGCGGAAGGCATCCTGGTCATCTGCATCACTTAACTGGAAGTCTTGATGCGTGGGCTGGACGGTCCTGACTTGTCTGCGAGATTGTCGAGGATGCGCCGGATCCATGGGTTGAGCCGAACGACAGTGGGCTGCGTAGTGGCCCATCTTGCCACATCTGAGGCACTGTCGGTTTTTTGCAGGACATTGCCCTTTTAAATGTAGAGCTCCACAATTGCCGCACGTCATGACGTCACGGCGTTCGTTGCGCCACTGCGCATGCGCAGTGCGATCTTGCGGTGGGCGCGCCTGCGCAGTGCGTCCCTCGTTGTGGCCGTTATTTTTGGCGCGCACCTGCGCGGGAGACCGCGAAAAGCGCGGGAAGCGGCCGCTGTCGTCCGGGCCGTGGGTCGGGAAGTAATCGACGGCCTGCATGCGTTCGACGTCGTGGGCGGCCTGGCTTGCCGGTTCGACGGCTGGGGACCCCCTCCGTGCCAACTCGGACGCCTGAAATCGGGCAAAACGGCAGGTAGCATTTTCGTGGAGGACACAGGCTTCCACAGCAGACGCTAAGGTGAGGCTTTTTATTTTAAGAAGCTGCTGCCGTAGGCCACTAGAGGCAACGCCAAAAACAATCTGGTCCCTGATCATGGACTCTGTGATGGTGCCGTAACCGCAGGACTGCGCTAGAATCCGGAGGTGCGTCAAGAAGGGTTGAAAAAGCTCCTCCTTACCTTGCAGGCATTGCTGAAAGAGGTATCTTTCAAAACTTTCATTTACTTCAACTTGAAAGTGCTGGTCCAGCTTGAGGATGACCGTGTCATATTTGGACTGGTTTTCGCCCTCTTCGAACACCAGTGAGTTGAAGACGTCGGTGGCGTGCTGACCTGCGTAGAAGAGGAGCATTGCAATCTTTGTTTCATCCGAGGCACTCTGTTTTTCGGTGGCACGGATGTACAGGTCAAATCGCTGCCTGAAGAGCTTCCAATTGGTACCTAGGCTCCCCGCGACCTGCAACGGCTGCGGTCCGTCGGTGTGGTCCATGTCCAGAATGGCAGGTTAGTAGGCAGGTATCGATCCACTCCTGTACCATGTGGTGTTGGGTGTTCTGACACACAGATGAGCCAACACGGTTGTATATGGTACAACGCTATTTTATTCAAACTTACTATGTACAGTTTTGTCTTTGCACTCTGCACGTGGGGGTTCCCTGCTTGTGATGTTGTAACAGCTCTTCCCTGTTTCTTTGTCCCCAGACCTACTGACCACCAGGTGTCGTGCTCGTGCTTTTTATGTGGTTGGTGTTCTTGTCTGTGATTGGTTGTGGTGTTGTGTGCTCTGATTTGCCTGTTGGTGTGTCCATCATGATGTGTGTGTTTGAATATCATGATAAAGCCTGGCCAGGTTGGCATCGCCAAAGCGAGGAGCAGGTCGCATGCTTCAAAGATTGTGTGTTGACTGGGAATGAGTGGTGAGGGAGCGTTTAAAAGCAGCTCCCCATGTTAGTGGCGAGCTGCTGAGGTGCTCGTCCGGTGAATCAGGCGGTGACACATCCAATAATGGTGAGAAGCCCATGAGGGCTCATTTTGGGCACTGAATCCCGTTAAATGTGGGCCGCGATCTTGTCACCCATGATCGCCGAGAAACACCCCGCCAATCACGTCCCAAATGACACGTGCAATTTTTCCGTTAACTCACACTCCGATTTGGAGACGATAGGCGGGATTCTCCGACCCTGCACCGGGTCGGAGAATCGCCGGGGGTGGGGGCGCGAATCACGTGATGCCGGTCCGCTAATTCCCCAGCGACCGGAGAATCAGTGCCAATGGTGCCGCCGGTCAGGGGCCGCTTGATGTGGCCCCCCACCCCCCCCGGCGATTCTCCGCGCTCGACAGGCCGAATGGCCGCTAAGTTCGGCCGGGTTCGCGTGTGGTTCTACCCAGCGGGACCTCGGCGTTCATGATGCGGGGGCATCCTGTTGTGGGGGAGGAGCAATCCGACTCCAGTGGGGGCCTCCATGGTAGCGAGCGGGCTTATGCCGATGGGTCCTATGTTCCTCCGTGCTGGGCCCCTGTAGGGCTCCGCCATGTTGCCCGGGGGCTGGCGCGGAGAAGGCAACCCACGCGCATGCGTAAACTCGGGCTGGCCGTGGCACGCATGCACTGACCCGCGGCGGCCGTGCTGGCGCCCGTATCGGCAGCTGGAGCTGCTTGAAGCACTCCAGTGCCATGATGGTCCCCTGTGGGGCGCAGGATCGCTGCTCCTCGGGGCCAGATGACGCCGTCGTAAAACGCTCCGGCGTTTATGACGGCATTAACACTTAGCCATAGGATTGGAATATCCCGACCAATGACCCCACGCCGGCGTGAGAACGGTGGCATTTTACATCATGAAAACTGGCGCAAAACGGCCACCAATTCCCCGTTTTGGCAACGTAGATACCCGGCTCTAGCTGCCGTTACGGCCCGGAGAATTGCCAGGTCCGTGGCCACACATGCGCAAGATGGTGGCCTGCAGTGGGCGTGCCGTTCTTCATGGCGGATGCCGCTTGCGGACCTGGCCCACAAAATAGACCCCGCTTCGGCCAGCTTGTGCGCCCCAGAACGCCCCGAATATGTCCACTCCTGCCAAGCATCGGCCCTCCCCAACTATGGCAGCACTGGACTGAGTCCGCAGCCACCACGCTGGGTTCCTGACGGATGAGACCACACGTGTTCCACTACGTCAGGAACTCGGCTGGTTGGGGCGGAGCATCGGGGCACAGGCCTCAGGCAATGGCCTGAGGCTGTGGCTGCGTGGCCTCCTCCTTTGGAGGAGGCAGAGCGTCATGGAAGCGGTGCGGCCCCCGATTCGGATAGCAATTTGGAATCTCTGGCCCGTCGCCGAACGCGATTTCGGCGTCGGCGTCAGGAGAATCCAGCCATGGATGCTATACTAGATGCCTGGTCAGTCCCCTCGATCCTGTCAGCTAGTAGCTGGAAAGTCACGGGAGGGAGTTAGATGGCCACATGGGTGGTTCTAAATAGTTAGGGTGTATATGACCTCAAGAGGGAAAAGCTCAGGTTAGCAAAGGGAAATATTAAAACATTTGGAAGGAGGACAGGAATATCAACATGGAAAATGATCAACGGTTTCGGGAGATGGTGGATTGTGATGGGAGGAATGGGAATTGGGAGGTTGAGCATAGAGGAGGATGAGTGGAACTTGTTGGGTCATGGGGGAGGTTGAAACGCGTTTCTCAGATGAAGTTCAGAATCACCATTTTCAATCTCATCTTGCAATGACCCAATTTGAAAAACAAGCTAAAAATGAAATGTTTTGGGAGGAGTTCAGAACAACAGTTTTTTTGCTGATTGAAGGGGCACCATAACACTGTCGTGCTCAAATCATGGAGAAAATGGCTCAGCTGAGTGCTGGATTCGATGGTCTGATCCACACTGAACAAGGTTAGCTCCTTTACTAATAGTGCACATTCAGGTGAGAATCCAATACGTTTCAGTAGTGCAGGGCATACGGTCTTAATTGGCATCTGATCCTTGCAAGGGAGGTCAGAATGGGTATATTCTACCGAATAAAGGCAGTTCTAAAATCCTCCATGGTCCCAGTGCACTGGTCATATTATTAAAGGTGCCATGCTTACAGTTATAACATAAGTGCAAGGATTGGGTATTGATCATTATTGTCAAGGCCACATTAGGACAACCAACGCAATGCTGACTGTGGATCCTAGGACTTGGGTCTTTAGACTCTAATTAAGACCCTCATTGTAAAGGTGCATTCACATCTGAGGGGAAAGCTCAGCCACATTTTGTGCTCCAGGATTATATCATCCTGCAAGGGGTGGCCTTCGTCTGCGATGTGCAAAATGAGGGAAAGCCAAGGGCTAGAGATCCTTGCCTTGGAAATGGAAGGAGGCCGTACCATTGATTACTCAATTGCACCTGTTAACAGGTGCAAGGGTGGGTTGAAGATGCAGCCTGCAGGAATCGCAGCCATCTTGATAGCTTTGATTAGAATGAGGAGAGGAAAGGGCCATCACCCAATCAGTACAGCTCATGGAAGCACTTTGCCCTGCAGACCAAGAGCCAGTGGGGCACCAGGAAGGCCCAGATGCTGAAAAGGAGGGGTAAATTTGCAAAGACATTTGGTGCAACGAAGGACCTACAGAAACAGCTCATTAATGGGATGTGGTCGTCCATATTTGCCACATTCTCTGTGACGAACCCATGGCACACAGACTTGGGAGGCATCCAATGCTGGTTGCTCTGAAGGTTACAGCCATACTGAACATTTCAGCTAACAGATCATTCCAGGGCTTTACTGATGACCTTTGCAGAATCTTACAATTGGTGACACACAAATGCATGAGGGAGGTAACAGGGGCTGGATTCTCCGATTCTGAGGCTCTGTCCCCATGCCAGCGTGAGAACGGGACCGTTTTACGCGAGAAAGAATGGCATAAACATCCACCAATCCTCCATTTGGCTGGGGGCTAGCATGCTGGCAGCATAGAGCACCCAACTCTAGCTGCCGATACAGCCCAGAGTATTGCCGGGTCTGTGGCCACACATGCGCATGGCAGCGGCCTGCAGCGGTCGAGCCGTTCAACATGTCGTCGGCCACTCGCGGACCCAGCCTGTGAAATAGTGACCCCCTTTGGCAAGCTTGCAAGCCCCGGACCACCCCCCCACAGTGTCCCCAGCCCGTGATAATGTCCCCCCATGCCTGCGGATCGACCCTCCCCCGACTGTGGCGGCGCTGGACTGAGTCCGCAATCGCCACGCCGAGTTCCCGACGGATGAGACCACGTGCGACCGACGCTGTCAGGAACACGGCCGGTCGGGGCGGAGCATCGGGGGGCGGTCCTCAGGAAATGTCCTGAGGCTGTCGATATGTCATGTGGCGTACGCTTTGGTGGGAGCGGAGCATCATGAAAGGGGCAGCGCCCCTGATTTGGTCGGGAACTTTGATTCTCCGGCCAAATGCGATTTCAGCATCGGCAACCGGAAAATCCTGCCCCAGATTCCCTTCTCACTAAAGCTCATCATTATGTGCTGTTCTTTTTTTTCTAAATGTTTTTTATTGGGTTTTTGAACAAACTATATTTACCGTTATGTACACAGAATAAGATATATATAGATATATATATGTGGAAGAGAAGAGCACATACAAACATACCCAAAAATAAATAAATAAATAAAATAACTGGTGGGGTATTATGCACCAGCTCAACAGCAGCAACTCTGTACAATTGGCAATATTATTTTTACCACATAAGTAGGCATCTGTTTGTTGGGGGGAGGGGGGGGGGATGGAAGCAGGGGAGGTAGATATACATTTGGGTGCCGGAGAAACAATTACAGAGGGCAGTACGCAAATGGATCTGGTGTTGGTATTATCACTTGCTTCTCCCGGATGGATTTCGCTGCCGTTATCGTCTCACATTCACCTCCGCTTCTGCCGTTCGTCCCGTCTTTCGCCCGGATTTTCCTTGCTCTCTGTTCCTGTAAATGCCAAGTTTGTTATCATTTCCTGTGCCCTCCTTCCGGCTATCATTCCCCTGCCTCCCTCCCACCTCTCTGGTTCCCCTCTATTGTTCCCTGTCTCCTCACTCTTCCCCCCCTCCACACCTTCTGCCCCCTCCCCCCCTCCCCTTCTCTTGTGATTCACGTTTCTTTCCTCTTAGGTTTAGCTGTCCCCCCCCCCCAGTCTATCCCTCCCTCTCACGCCTTGGCTACATTCCCGTGATTCTTGGCTACCTGGCTATTCTTCTGTTTGTTCGTTGGCCACAAACATGTCCCGGAACAATTGTGTAAATCACTCCCACGTTCTGTGGAAGTCGTCGTCTGACCCTCGGATGGCGAATTTGATTTTCTCCATTTGGAGAGATTCAGGGAGGTCGGACACCCCATCTGCAGCTTTGGGTGGTGCTGCTGCCCGCCAGCCGAACAGGATTCTACGGCGGGCGATCAGGGAGGCAACGGCAAGGGCGTCCGCCCTCCTCCCCAGGAATAGATCTGGCTGGTCTGAAACCCCGAAGACCGCCACTTTCGGGCATTGCTCCACCCTCACCCCCACCACTTTGGACATTGCCTCGAAGAAGGCTGTCCAGTACCCCCCCAAGTCTGGGGCAAGACCAGAACATGTGGGCGTGGTTGACCGGGCCTCCTTGTCATCTGTCCTCCACCTCCGGGAAGAACCTACTCATACGGGTTATTATGTGCTGTTCTGCATGGGTGACATAAGTCAGATTGCCAGAGCTGTGGGATTTCTGCAGGGCACCAACAATTGCACACATCTCAGGCTTCCTGCAGGGCACCAATAAATGCACACATGCAGCCCTGAGAGCTCCCTAGCAGCAGCTTGTGTGATTCATTAATAGAAAAGGATTTAACTCTCTGAACATTCAGCTAATTTATGCCCAGAGAAAGCAGATCCTGCATGCTTGTGCTGGGTATCCAGAGACTTCTCATGGCTCATTCCAGGTGCCAGAAATATTTGAGGGAGCTTGCGCTTGCGCTTCGACGGTTGGAACCTTGGCGATAAAGACGTGGCTAATGATGCTGGTTTGTATGCCCATTAAGTGCACCTGAAGAGCGATATAATGCTGTATATTCATCCATATGTTCCTTCATCAGGCAAACTATTGCCTCTTAAGTATGTGTTTCAGATGTTTGGACCAGTTAGGTGGAACTCTCCAATGGACACTACAGAGAGTGTCCTACATCATTGGTATTTGCAACACCCTGCATAATCTAACACTGCAAAGGTGGTTGCCCGGATACATGTAGGAGCTTGACGATCGCTTGGATGAGGCAGACTTGGAAGGGGATGAGTCCAAAGAGAATGAGGATTCAAATGAATCACATGAGGATGCAATTGCTTGGACCTGACACAGAATACCTGCTCTTGACAACCTCATAGCCAGAGGATTTCAAGAAGAATAAGTTGATGACAAGTGTTCACAATCACAGTTCTCCAAGCTTCAATGCAGGAGAGGAGGCACAACAATACCTCCACTGACTCTTTCAACCGGTCATTAATCTCACAATGATCACGGAAGAAGCATAAGTCACTTTCAATGTGAACAATGGGGTCATCTTTGGAAGACGCAGTAGCCTAGGGAACATGTGGCCACTGTGGAATGTGATAAGCTGTCTACTAGAGCATATCCTTAAGAATTACACATTGGGTGGGCCTTTCAACCATGATGGCAACAAGTCAGTGACCATGGCATCCTTCTAGAGGCTGAAACACTACTACCCACATGGATACATTCATCTCAATATGAAAACAGATTGACAAGGCACTTTTAAGATGAAAAACATTAGTCAGTGGTTAGTGCCAGACCATCCCAAGTGGGAGCTACACCTGGTCAGCACCACCTCTCTGAGTGCTAGCTCTTATGTATAGTTAATGCAGAGACCACACACATCTTGATACTGAATCCCAAAATGCTATTGAACATCAAGACACAGTGATCTGACACTCACCCAAAGCTGCAAGTTATGTTCACATTACCCTCACCGAGAGTGGTTCAGCAGGACGATTGCTTGCTTATTCACAATCACTCATTACCATGCATTCATTGGAAGCCTGCCACACCTACATCCTGCATTGCCTTGACGTTTGGGAGAGATATGGCCCAGTCAGCATTCACATCGCAGTCATTTAAACCGTCTTTCCTTCATAGATCCTGCTGAGCACTCAGGAAATGTGCTGAAGCATCACTTCCATAGCATTATAATCCTCAATATTGTTGAATTTAGAAAGGCTAATCCTTTATATGAATCATAAACCATGTGTGCAAAGTCATGAAAGGATTTCTATATCGATTTGCATTCCACAACTTCACAGCACGATTCTATGAAGGACCACTGGGCAGCTGTTCAGGGCAAAGTGAGATCCTCACAGGTAAGTCGACGGTGTCATTAGGATAAGCACATCCCTCTGACATCACACACTCAGTCCCCTTGAGCAGGCACTTCAAATGTCACAGAGTGAAATTAATGCCCATCGCTCAGCGTCATGCAAGGGCAGAGTGGGAACTAATAATAAAAGCATCTTCAGCCTTAAACATAGAGGGCAGATTTGTGCCATATTTTTTCGAAGTGCCAGTTCCGATGATAAAACCGGGGAGAATCCTGTCAGCACTGACGGCAGAAATATTCACTGAATATTCAGCCTTTTTAACAAAGTTTATATTTTCCACATAATTCATGCCGCGCTCATGGTGACTGGCCTCTGATTCTCTTGCCCAAGGAAAAATTAATCTTTGTATTCATTAGGGGCCTTCTTTTAAATGCCTCCCCAGCACTTGATGCAAGTCCAGTCAAGGGTATGGCTGGTAGAGAGAATGCACCACATTTTACAGAGGGAGCTCTCTGCAAACTTCTCGATGGGGTCATGCAGATGTGAGAAACCCTCCACCCACAGTTGGGCAGATGTCATCAAGCAAAGTACCCAACCCTGCATGGGAGGCTGTGGCTGCGATTGTCAATGCCAGCTCACTCCAAATGAGGAAGGGGCTGCAGTGTCATAAGAAGATAACTGACCTTCATGCAGCCAGTGTAAGTCTGTTTCCTCATGTCTCCCTCAGCACCCCTTAACACAGTCCTCACATCTCCATGGCGATCTCATTCCCACCCACCTCGCGGGGTCACAGGTCCAGTCATGCGCTGGCACCCGCACCACCATAACCTCTCCAGTAGCTCTAATGCCTATTAAGTGCCTGCTCCCACACATCTCTCACATATGCCAGACACCATCTCCACCTGACATGGCCCGACTCTCGCCTACACTCTTCCCCTCTGTCTCATTGCAGGACAAACTTGGTCGGCAGGCGTGAGCAGGCCCAGCCGGCCGGAGTGATGCTGGAGCTCAAGACCAAACCCCCATCTGAGGGATGAGTCCTTGAATTTGCAGGCGAGGAAATAGGCCACTCATGTGCAGAGGGCGAGGTCGGGGTCAAAGACACAAATGGGAATGCTCAACACATCCAGCCATGGCAGAGGCTTCACATAAATGACCTTTCTCCCATCAATGTTCACCTATCCCACATGAATGTAATCTCCCTTCCATTGAAGGTCAATCAGCAGACCAGCCTGGATCATCCTCGTGATCCCTGGACACCACGGACCCAAGCAGATGAAGAAAGTAATTTTAGAGAAAATAAGGGCAGTTTTTAATCACTGTACTGCTTGCACTGATTGCCATTGTCTTGTCCTGATCTCATCCGTTCTCATTCGCAGTTGAACAATTGTTCTCCACTGTTTCCTGTTCTGCGTTACCCGTTGAAATTGCCATTATAATTTCTAAAATCTTAAAATTGTCTGAACCTGCAGGTGGCACTCTAGTACTCACTTGTAGTTCTGTGGCTTGGGCTATATTTTGAACTTGATGCAGTCTGTTCAGCTGTTAACAGGAAATTCTGGCTATGTCAACTGCAATGTTATTTTTGCTTACATTAAATTTTGAATGATGAATTGTCGTAGCTTCTAATCCTATTTGCTGAGCTCTCTTTACAGTGCATTATCAGAAGGAAATGATAGTGGGAATTTTCACAGAGGATCTTTGAAACAGCAGGAAAAGAAAATGTGTTCACATGGTGTCATATTCCTTTACATACGTTAACAATGAGCGATTAACAAAAAACAACACTATATCATTGAATTCAAGCAAATAGTATCATGACAGCAAAATAACAAAAAGCTATCTCACGGCAAAATGAATGAAGATTTCGACTGAATACTGGAACACCATTAAGGCCTAATTACATATTTCCAAAGAAATATCGAGTTATTCCTCACAAGCAAAAGAAAATGTCGATTACTGCAGCAAGAGATAAATATTGGTCTTTTGATAAGGTTTTTGCTGCAGTGGAATGTCCCACCAGGCTGTAAGTGGGCTATTAACTGCGTTGCAACAATAAATGCACAGCTGGGCAGCGCAGATCTGCATTCTGTGATTGTGCCACTAAGGAAAGCACACTGTTTGTGAATTCCCCCAGAGTAATATTCACTAAAAGCTGAGATGTGAAGATGTATATTGTTTATCTTTTAATTTTATTGCAGTATTTTATTATGTGACTAAAGCTTATGGTAACACACATCCTGCTCCACCGACATGTCCCTTATTAACAATCACCTGCCTTCTCAATCATTAAACTTCATGAGCACAGGCTATCAGATTGAGAGAAATAGATGGTAGTATATTAATTCAACTGATACATTTTTACATCTTCACTGTATTGAATATTGCCAGGACGAATGCTTTACTCCATATCATTTGAAATGCAGCAGCTCACAAACTAATATACCCATCACCAATGATCCTTGCTGTCTTTGCACTTTGGAGACATTTTATTTAAACACTCAGATGCAAACACTTCCACTGTCATCCTTTCTACCTGCTATGGCAAATACACAGAGGAAGAATTACCATGCTTGTGGCCTTGTAATATGTCTTGTGACTCTGGCAACGTAAGCTTGCTCCTGAAATACTGAGACACATTAGAAATGGGTGTGCTTCACCAATCCAGTTACTAAAAAAACTTGTCATCTTGTCACAACCGCATGATGATCATGAAATGTCGAAATGACGGGTGATGGAGTGATTATTTTGCAGTACATATAATTGAAATATGGATACTAATTGGTGGCATTGTGTGACTGCAAAAGAGCCCTTGTGATAAAATACTGCAGATATTCAATACTGCTCATTTCCAGGATAACTACAAAATTTATATCTACCTGATCATGACAAAGCCAAGTGTTGATATAATTAAATAAATTTGGGTTCAGATGGCATGACCCTTGAAGAAAAAATGGTGCAGAAGGAAGCACTGATATGCTGCATATGTGCAATGCCATTGATGTAGTAAGGCAAGAGCAGTTTGCATTTGTTCATGTTTGGCTTTTGGTGTCAGAAGCTGATTTTGGTTGAAGGATTTAATTTGTTGCAATGCTTTTATGTTATATGATTCCAATCTACTTGCTTTGATTACTAGGGGGCATAGGTTTAAGGTGAGAGGGGCAAGGTTTAGAGTAGATGTACGAGGCAAGTTTTTTACGCAGAGGGTAGTGGGTGCCTGGAACTCACTACCGGAGGAGGTAGTGGAAGCAGGGACGATAGGGACATTTAAGGGGCATCTTGACAAATATATGAATAGGATGGGAATAGAAGGATACGGACCCAGGAAGTGTAGAAGATTGTAGTTTAGTCGGGCAGTATGGTCGGCACGGGCTTGGAGGGCCGAAGGGCCTGTTCCTGTGCTGTACATTTCTTTGTTCTTTGTTCTTTGATCTAATTGCCACGTTGATCAGGTCATTAAGCTATTTAGTTTTCTTTACAATCTATAGAACATATTCATTTGGGGTGTCATCATTGTGATAGTCTTTGGCAGCACTGCAAATAGTTTATGGGAGATATTCATTGGGAAAATGTCTTTCACAGTCTATGGGAACGCAAAGCTGGGGGTGTTTCCAAGGATCTACAGCAGCTATCGACTGAAGGTATCTGTTTCTATGATACTCAATGGAACCTACCCCTGTGAGACAGTTCTGTTGTTTTTCATGTTGGCCTCTGAAAATATTTGTTGGACGAGTTCATTCATCTGACTCTGTGCGGGAGCTTTTCATCTAAGATTTTGTTAACAGTGCACTTTATGAAGCCAGTTTTGTTTTCACAGTCGGGGATTGCCGAGGGTTTCTGTTAGAAAAATTATGCCTAGTTTTGGATCAATTGCAGTTAAATGGTGGCTGCTGCAAAGCAAGGCTAACATATTGCCCCGTCAGCATTGCTAAACATTTAACACTATACTAATCTGGACAGATTGAAGACAGTTGTTCCAGAATCATTGCTGGGTGTGAAAGTCAGATCAATCAGGCTACTCGGGCTTTTGAGCATCTTGTGATGTTCTTGAAGTATAATTGTATTTAACATTGCTTATAATTATGCTGTGGTGTACTTCTGAAGAAACAGCCAATTGTCACATTTTCATATGTATTGGTGATGCCATTAGAACTATTGTCCAAGCTTCACTCGAAATAGTATACTCCATCTATATTATTCATCACCAAGTGAGGTATTGTCACCTCTGTCTGCAGATGTTATTGTGTCAGTCCCAGCAGATGGGCACGCTCTCATTGCACCCTCTCTTTCCTGACATTGCTCCATTCATCCTCCGATTCTTTAAACTCATCACATGAGGAAATTCTCACTGGGAGGGGTTATAATGATCCTGGAAGGAAAATAAAACAGCTCATATAGTGGTGGACGATTGAACTAACTGGGGGAGACTCCATGTGCAGCCCCATTCTAGATGATGGTGGAGACCAGCATGCCAGTGCAAAAGGCAAGGCTGAAGCATTTTCATCAACCTTGAGCCAGAAGTTCATCTCAGCCTCCTCTTGTGATCCCTACCTTCACAGATGCCAGTCTTCAACTAATTTGATTCAATCCACTTAATCAGAAAATGACTGAACACACTGGGTATGGCAAATGCTTTGGGCTCTGACAACATTCTCACTGTACTGCTAAAGACCTGTGCCCCACTCCCCTAACCAAGCTGTTCCAGTACAGCTACAACACTAGCATCCACCTAACAATATGGAACATTGCCCAGGTATATGGTGTCCACAAAAAGGACAAATCCAATCCAGTCAATTGTCACCCCATTAGTCGACTCTCGATCTTTAGTAAAGTGATGGAATGTGTCATTGACAGTGCTACTAAGTGGCACTTAGTCAACAATAACCTGCAATTATTGCATCTTTGACTTTGTCTATATTTATGTTTCTGGAACACACCTGAGGAAGGAGCAGTGCTCTGAAAGCTAGTGATTCGGAACAAACCTGTTGAACTTTAACCTGGTGTTGCAAGACTTCTTACTGTGCTCACCCCAGTCCATCGCCGGCATCTCCACACCATGGTCAACAATAACCTGCTCAGTGATGCTCGGTTTGGGTTCTGTCAGGGCCACTCAGCTCCTGTCCTTATTACAGTCTTGATCCAAACATGGGCAAAATAATTGAATTCCACCAGTGAATTGACTGGCCTTGAAATCAAGCTGGCATTTAATTGACTGTACATCAAGGAACCCTCGTAACATTGAAGTTAATGGGAATTGGGAAAAATATTGCCACTGACTAGAGTCGTACTTGGCACCAAGGTAGATGGTTATGATTGTTGAAGGCCAATCATCTCAGCCCCAGGGTATCATTGCAAGAATTCCATAGGGTAGTGTCCTAGCCCCAACCTCCTCAGCTGCTTCATCAATGCCCTTCCCCTTAATCATAGATTCAGAACACAGGAATGTTTTTTGATCCATGTAAAGTGTCCAGTTCCATTTGTAACATCTCAGATAATGAAATACCCCTTGTCTGCATGAGCCAAGGCCTGGACTGTTTGGATTGATAGCGAGTAACAATTGTGCCACATAAGTATGAAGGAAGACTAGTTACCGCAAAAGAGAGTCTGACCATTTGTCTGCCCCTTGACATCCAATAGCATTACCATTGCTGAATCACCAATCATTAACATTCTGAGAGGCTATCACTGACCAGAAACTGAACTGCAGAAGCTACATAAATATTGTGGCTACAAGAGTAATTCATCCTCTAACACTTCAAGGCCTTTGTACCATAAACAATACATAAGTCTGACATGTGATGGATAGCCGCAGGTTCCTGTCCAAATCATGAACCATCCTGATTTGGAAAATGCCACATTTCCTCTGCCACTGGGTCAAAACCCTGGAATTCCCTACCTAGCAGCACAGTGAAAGTATTTTCACTACGTGGACAGCAGGGTGATGCACGATCAATGACCACTAAAGCGAGGTTGTAGTCCAATTGAAGGCTTTAATAGGCTAGATGTTTCTCCCAGCAGCTCAGGTACAGAATGAAGGCTGCTGGGGTGACACGGGCTCTTATACCACGACTTGCAGGGCGGAGCTACCATACAGCTTGACCAATAGGAAACATATATCTACCAATGGTGTTCCAGCATTACCAGGTACCGTAATACCTCTACACAGACTACCACATGCACCACCTGTTAAAAAAGAGTCTGGCGGGGATGGTGGCCTGATATTACAACATGGTAACGTGGTAGAAATTATAGTTATGGAGGTACCGTAATACCTCTGTACAGAGTTTTGTAACTATTTACAATTCTATTTATTATTTACAATTTATGATTCATAATTAACTATACACTTTAAAATGAATCAATCAGTCGATCGGGGGCCCTGGTCGTCCTCTGTGATCGTCGAAGCTTTGGTGGTGACTCCGGTGGAGGCTCGGGTGTCTATGACTTCGGGGGCGTGGCCTCGATCTCTGTGGCAGCTTCGACACCCCTAGACGGCGCTGGTGGGGAAAACGGTTGACCTGGGAAGGGAGTGTCTGCGGGATCGTTGGTGGATGGGGGGGCCTAGACGGGGCCGGCAGAAGGACCGATCCTCCTGTAAGATATACTGATGGGAGGAAGGGTGGGACTGGTGGCTGGGGTGTGCGTGGGGCTCCGGCGGGCGGCAGGTCTCGTAGGGAGACCGTACCTTGTCGGCCGTCGGGGTACGCCACGTAGGCGTACTGGGGGTTAGCGTGGAGAAGATGGACCCTTTCGACCAACGGGTCCGACTTGTGCTCCCGCACATGTTTTCGAAGCAGGATGGGTCCGGGAGCTGTCAGCCAGGTCGGGAGTGAGGTCCCAGAGGAGGACTTCCTGGGGAAGACAAGGAGACGTTCGTGAGGTGTTTGGTTGGTTGTGGTACAAAGCAGTGACCAGCAGTTCATCGCTCATAAAGGAGGAGCCCCTATCACTATGTATGTAAGCGGGGAACCCGAACAGTGCAAAGATGCTATGGAGGGCCTTGATGACGGTGGTTGCGGTCATGTCGGGGCAGGGGATGGCGAATGGGAACCGGGAGTACTCGTCAATCACGTTCAGGAAGTATGTGTTGCGGTCGGTGGAGGGGAGGGGGCCTTTGAAGTCCATGCTGAGGCGTTCAAAGGGACGGGAAGCCTTTATCAGGTGCGCTCTCTCTGGCTGGCAGCAGTGAGGTTTGCACTCCGCGCAGATTTGGCAGTCCCTGGTGGCTGTCCTGACTTCTTCGATGGAGTAGGGCAGGTTGCGGGTCTTGATAAAGTGGAAAAAGTGAGTGACCCCCGGATGGCAGATGTCCTTGTGGAGGGCTTGGAGACGGTCCACTTGTGCATTGGCACGTGCCGTGGGGCAGGGCATCAGGAGGCTCGTTTAGCGTCCCGGGACGATACAAGATCTCGTAGTTGGAGGTGGAGAGTTCGATCCTCCACCGCAAGATCTTATCGTTTTTTATCTTGCCCCGCTGTGCATTATCGAACATGAAAGCAACCGACCGTGAGGAGAGTGAACCTCCTGCCGACCAGGTAATGCCTCCAGTGTCGCACAGCTTCTCCTATGGCTGGGCCTCCTTTTCGATTGAGGAGTGGCGGATTTCGGGAGCATGGAGGGTACGTGAGAAGAAGGCCACGGGTCTGCCTGCTTGGTTGAGGGTGGCCGCCAGAGCTACGTCAGATGCATCGCTCTCGACCTGGAAGGGGAGGGACTCGTCGATGGCGTGCATCGTGGCCTTTGCAATGTCTGCTTTGATGCGGCTGAAGGCCTGGCGGGCCTCTATCGACAGGGGAAAAGCTGTGGATTGGATCAGGGGTTGGCCTTGTCCACATTGTTGGGGACCCACTGGGCATAGTAAGAGAAAAACCCGAGGCAGTGCTTCAGGGCCTTGGAGCAGTGAGGGACGGGGAACTCCATAAGGGGGCGCATGCGTTCAGGGTCAGGGCCTATAACTCCATTTCGCACTACGTAGCCGAGGATGGCTAGGCGGTCAGTGCTAAACACGCATTTATCCTTGTTATATGTAAGGTTAAGGATCTTTGCGGTCTGGAGGAATTTTCGGAGGTTGGTGACGTGGTCCTGCTGGTCGTGGCCGCAGATGGTAACATTAGCGAGATACGGGAATGTTGCCCGCAATCCGTACCAGTCAACCATTTGGTCCGTCTCGCGCTGGACGACCGAGACCCCGTTGGTTACACCAAAGGGAACCCTTAAGAAGTGATAGAGCCGACCATCTGCCTCGAAGGCAGTGTATTTGCGGTCACTAGTTCGGATGGGGAGCTGGTGGTAGGCGGACTTAAGATCCACCGTGGAGAAGACCGTGTAATGCGCGATCCTGTTTACCAGGTCGGATATGCGAGGGAGAGGGTACGCATCCAGCTGCGTAAACCTGTAGATGGTCTGACTGTAGTCGATGACCATCCTATGCTTCTCCCCGGTCTTTACCACCACTACTTGAGCTCTCCAGGGACTGTTGCTGGCTTCAATAACTCATTCCCTCAGTATCCTTTGGACCTCTGACCTAATAAAGATCCGATCCTGGGCACTGTACCGTCTGCTCTTGGTGGTGACGGGTTTGCAATCCGGGGTGAGGTTCGCAAACAGGGAAGGCGGATCGACCTTGAGGGTCGCGAAGCCGCAGACAGTGAGGAGGGGTATAGGGCCGCCGAATTTGAAAGTTAGACTTTGGAGATTACACTGTAAGTCTAAACCTAGGAGTGAGGCCGCGCAGAGGTGGGGAAGGACGTAGAGCCGGTAATTTTTAAACACCCTTCCCTGGACTGTGAGGTTTGCTACCCAAAACCCCTTTATCTCTACTGAGTGGGAACCAGAGGCCAGGGCGATTTTTTGATTAACGGAGTGGATGAGGAGAGAACAGCGCCTTACCGTGTCGGGGTGTATGAAGCTCTCTGTGCTCCCAGAGTCGATTAAGCAGGACGTCTCGTGCCCGTTGATTAGTACTGTTGTTGTAGCAATTGAGAGTGTTCGAGGATGGGACTGATCCAGGTCACCGAGGCTAATCTCAGCTGATGAGTGTTCTCTTCGGGCGAAGTGTGGTCAGCTGAGCTGGGGTCCTGGGAGTCCATCCAAGATGGCAGCTCCCATTGGTCGCACATGGCTGGGGGTGCACAAAATGGCGGTGCCCATCCATCGAACGTGGCGTCCGTGGGACAAGATGGCAGCGCCCGGGGGCCACAGGTGGCCCTGGAGTAGGAAGATGGCGGCGCCCGCTGGCCACATGGGGGCCGTGGAGAGGTTTGTGGTGGCGGTCCGCATTCGCCACCGGAGACCGCGGCGACCACACGGGCCTGGCATACCACCACGAAGTGGCCCTCTTTATCGCATCCCTTGCAGGTGGATGGGCGGGCTGGGCAGCGCTGCCGGGGGTGCTTGGCCTGCCCGCAAAAGTAGCAGTGGAGCCCCCCAGGGTGGGATTTGGGAGGACAACATACCTGCCACAAAGGCGACCCGGATCAAGAGTTCTGTGTGGTCGCTCGCCGAGACTTGCGGGCAGCTGCAGTTTCTCCCCAACACCAGGAGCGCACGGTAGAATTCTTCCAGCGATTCCCCAGGGATTTGTCGCCTTGTTGCTAGCAGATGTCGGGTGTAGACCTGGTTTACCGGGCAAATATAATGTCCTTTAAGCAGCTCTATTGCTGCATCGAAGTCTTCTGCGTCGTCGTTGAGGGTGTAAATTTCCGGACTCACACTCGAGTGCAGGACTTGCATTTTCTGTTCTCCCGTGGGTGTGTTTTCGGCCGTTCCGAGATATCCTTTAAAACACGGCAGCCAGTGCGTGAAGGTTGCTGCTGAGTTTGCCGCGTGGGGGCTGAGTTGCAGACACTCCGGCTTGATTCGGAGCTCCATCCTTTTAAATCTAGCCTATTAAATTGATGCACGATCAATGACCACTAAGGCGAGGTTGTAGTCCAACTGAAGACTTTCATAGGCTAGATGCTTCCCCCAGCAGCTCAGGTACAGAATGAAGGCTGCTGGGGCGGCACGGGCTCTTATACCCCGTCTTGCAGGGCGGAGTTACCATACAGCCTGACCAATAGGAAACATACAATATCTACCAATGGTGTTCCAGCATTACCAGGTACCGTAATACCTCTACATAGACTACCACACAGGGGTTCCAGATGGCGGCTCACCACCACCTTCTGAAGGGCAATTAGGGATGAGCAATAAACATGTGCTTCATCCAGTGACACCCACATCCCATGAATGATAAAAAAATAAGTTCTTCACAGAAAGAAAAGAGCAAGACTGGTCAAGAAATGGGCTGAAAGTCACTTATCTAAAATTTTAATTGGAGTGCTGTGTGGTAGTTTGGTTGAATTGATTTAGAGCAGAGATTTTCTCTTCAACACATAGACGTCATGGTGGCACAGTGGTTAGGGCTGCTGCCTCATGGTGCCGGGGACCCAGCTTCGATTCCAGCCTTGGGTGACTGTCTGTGTGGAGTTTGCACAATCTCGCTGTCTCTGCATGGGTTTCCTCACGGTGATCAGGTTTCCTCTCACAGTCCAAAGATGTGTAGGCTAGGTGGATTGATCAATGCGCAGGGTTATGGTAAGAAGTCTTACAACACCAGGTTAAAGTCCAACAGGTTTGTTTCGAATCACTAGCTTTCGGAGCGCTGCTCCTTCTTCAGGTGAATGAAAGGGTAGGTTCCAGAAACACATGAACTTTCCCACATATGTTGCCCTTTACAGCAACATTAGAAGCAGGCATGGAGAAAGGGCTTTATGCATTTCCAATATCAAAGCATTTGTGAAATATCCAAGTACAAAAAACTCTATAATAGGTCTATAAAATTAATAGTTCATAGAATTTTGTTGTAAGTCAAGTTGATGGTGAAGATATTTACCCTGAAGTTATATTTTTTCAATCAGCTGGCTGCATTATAATGGATCGTAATGTCCAGAACATGTTTGCCTAAGCAAAACAATTACTGCAATTTTCTTTCCTTTGCTTCTCCAATCTATACACCGAGACAAGCTTTACACTAAAATTCAATCGGCTACGTATTGGGGGCAGGGTGCGGTGCAGTGATCATGTCACTGGATTAGTAATTCAGATGTCCAGTCCAATGTCCAATGGGCAGCACGGTAGCATAGTGGTTAGCATTGTGGCGTCACAGCATCAGGGTCCCAGGTTCGATTCCCGGCTTGGGTCACTGTGCAGAGTCTACACGTTCTCCCAGTGTCTGCGTGGGTTTCCTCCGGGTGCTCCGGTTTCCTCCCACAGTCCAAAGGTATGCAGGTTAGGTGGATTGGCCATGCTAAATTGCCCTTAGTGTCCAAAGGGCAGCACGGTAGCATTGTGGATAGCACAAATGCTTCACAGCTCCAGGGTCCCAGGTTCGATTCCGGCTTGGGTCACTGTCTGTGCGGAGTTTGCACATCCTCCCCGTGTGTGCGTGGGTTTCCTCCGGGTGCTCCGGTTTCCTCCCACAGTCCAAAGATGTGCGGGTTAGGTGGATTGGCCATGCTAAATTGCCCATAGTGTCCAAAATTGCCCTTAGTGGTGGGTGGGGTTACTGGGTTATGGGGATAGGGTGGACGTGTGGACCTTGGGTAGGGTGCTCTTTCCAAGAGCCGGTGCAGACTCGATGGGCCGAATGGCCTCCTTCTGCACTGTAAATTCTATGATGAACTGATGTCCTGAACATCTGGTTCATATTCCACCAAGGTGATGGAATTTAATTCAGTTCAATAAAAACATCTGGAATTGTAAGCTAGCCAGTAATGATGACCACAAAACTACCAACTATTGTTTTAAAAACTAATTGGTTTATTCTTTTGTTCAAACTTTTAATTTAAACAAATTTAAAGTACCCAATATATTTTTTCCAATTAAGGGGCAATTTAGCGTGACCGAAATTCAGCTAACCTGCACATCTTTGGGTTGTGGGGGTGAAACCCACGCAGACATGGGGAGAATGTGGAAACTCCACACGGACAGTGACTCGGGGCCAGGATCGAACCAGGGTCCTCAGCACCATAGGCAGCAGTGCTAACCACTGCGCCACCGTGCTGCTCTTTTTTGTTAAAACTTAATGATCTGTCCTGTGGCACTGTTCATCCACATCTTTAAAAGAAAATAAACGTCACGCGGCGACTGCTAAGTGGCGAGCACCGGAGCCATATGGTACACAATCGATTCCAATGAGAAACGGTGCCAGATTCTCCGGATTCATGATTGGCACTCGGGAGGCTGACATGCTGCAGCTGCATATACTCACTTCACCCCCCACACACACCATCCCGGACAACAAGGTGGCACTGGTTGCGCTGGAGCACGCCCGTACAGCTGTTGGGTCAGCTGAGACCCGAGGGCACCCAGGGGAATGGCCTTGGGAAGGGGGCACCCATATGATTCATGGCTCTAAGTTCACAGTGGGCAATCAATGGCGTGCTTGGCTATCCCCGCTACTCCCCCCCCCCCCCCCACCCCGACCAGGGCAGAAGCTCCCTATCCAGCGGCAAGACTGTCAGCAAACTATGGCGATGTCGGCACTTTCCTAACACCCCTCTCTCCCTCAGCAGTCACGGCGCCTGTTGCACGATTTTTAAAAGCATAAGTCAACCGCGCCGTTGTGAAATTCGCCCATTAGGCCTCGGAGAATCACGGGTCAGGCCCGCTGATGATACGCCAAGGTGTTTACCATATGTGCGTTCTAGAACGCATTGACCGCTGTCGAGGTGATGAAGAATTGCGATTTGGCGTGAAATCGACGCCCGCCGCGATTTCAGTGCCGAACCGATGCTCTGCCCAATCACATTTCCTGATTCCAGCGTAGGCTGACGCAGAATCCGACCCATGATTTATCAAACCAGGTTCTGCTCTAGGACCAGACTGTCGAATAGTAACACCAGCTGGGATCATAACATAATATTTGCTCCCTTTTATTGCTTGTATTTGGATAAGAGTGGTACTGGACAAGGTCACTTTTATTGGCCACCTCTGGATGTCCTGAAAGGTTGAGTCTTCTTAAACAATAATTGTTTTTACAACTATGTGATTCACATGATCACTTCAGAAAGCATTAAGAATCAGACAAATAGTGTTCGTCTGGAACTCCATGTAGACCGGAAAAAGAAGCAATGGCAAGTTCCTTTCTCGGAAAAACATTTGTAAACTATTTGGGATATAATCAGAACCTGGGGCGTCATTCTCCGACCCCCCCGCCGGGTTGGAGAATCGCCGGGGGCTGCTGTGAATCCCGCCCCCGCCGGTTGCCGAAGTCTCCGGTACCGGAGATTCGGCGGGGGCGGGAATCGGGCCGCGCCGGTTGGCGGGCCCCCCCCGCTCGATTCTCCGGCCCGGATGGGCCGAAGTCCCGCCGATAAATTGCCTGTCCCGCCGGCGTGGATTAAACCACCTTTTGAATGGCGGGACAAGGCGGCGTGGGTGGGCTCCGGGGTCCTGGACGGGGCACTGGGCGATCTGGCCCCGGGGGGGTGCCTCCACGGTGGCCTGGCCCGCGATCGGGGCCCACCGATCCGGGGGCGGGCCTGTGCCGTGGGGGCACTCTTTCCCTTCCGCCTTTGCCACGGTCTCCACCATGGCGGAGGCGGAAGAGACTCCCTCCACTGCACATGCGTGGGAAACTGTCAGCGGCCGCTGACGCTCCCGCGCATGCGTCGCCTGGGGATGTCATTTCCGCGCCAGCTGGCGGGGCAACAAAGGCCGTTTCCGCCAGCTGGCGGGGCGGAAATTCCTCCGGCGTCGGCCTAGCCCCTCAATGTTGGGGCTCGGCCCCCAAAGATGCGGAGCATTCCGCACCTTTGGGGCAGCGTGATGCCCGTCTGATTGGCGCCGTTTTGGGCGCCAGTTGGCGGACATCGCGCCGTTTCGGGAGAATTTCGCCTCTGATGTTTCCTCAATTTTTCTGTTACCAATCCACAAATTATCAGATTTATAGAATTTGATTCCTTTGTGAATTATAGCGCAATATTGTAACCATTACATTACCACATCATGATATACAACAGGTTAATCGTAATGATTGATAATAATCATTCATCTTTTAAGGTCATTGGAAAATCGCATCAACTGCATGGAGCATTTGCCTATCTTTTGATAACCACAGCGGTCAAAAATAATCTGAGGAGCTCTTGTTTAGCTTATGCATGTTTGTAATATCTTCATTGTATTAATTCAAATTCATTAAGTTTCTATATTTGTTCTACATTCTAATTGACCATTTTCGAATTTGGTAATCTCGCCAGTCATATTCTGTAATTGACGACCAATCAGAACTTATGACAAATCATATTTAACGCAAATCAACTAATCATATTTACAAAACACATTTGATGCAGTCAACATGACATGCCTGACTGAAACTGAGTATTACAGAAAATAAGGTAATTTATCAAAGTATAGTACCTCTGTTCCTGAAGAGGTTCTTTAATATCTTGCTTAGAGATGATGCTACAATATTGGAAAATGTACAACGTGTGACCTTAAACTGTTCGAAATGTCGCACAATACGCAATCTCAGAGTTTCTGAATATCAGCATTGGGATGTTTACAGCCTCATATGAATTTGTGAGCATCAAAAGTGAACTTAACTGAGTCAGATTTCTATCTGTAACAATTGAAGTAACTCATGCTTTTTTAACATTGAAAGCTTGTGAGCATTTCTCTACGCATCCATGCTTCCTGTGCACAGCTACAGAAACTACAAAAATAATTCAAATGTGGATCTTGTGCCGAAAATTTGAACAACCAAGAATGTTTTTGTGTGAAATATTGGGCAAAGGAATTCATCTAATATAGATTTTAAATATTATTGACTGTATACAATACAATTGTAAAACCAGTCTTTCATGTATAGGTGGCTGTTGTAAAAACATTTCCAATTATGTGCACCTTGGGCGGGGTTCTCCGAGCCTCCGCGCTGAAATCGCAATCTGCGTGGGGGCGGAGAATGGGCATCAAACCCGAGATTGGGTGCGACACCGGTCCTGCGATTCTCCAGTCCCCAAAGAATCATCGGCAATCACGGGTGTCATTCTCCGCCAGCGGGAGTCTCCGTTCTGCCGGCGCCCGGGGGTTTCCCGATGGCGTGGGGGTGCCCCACAATGGGAAACCCCATTGACCGGCCGGTGTTATGGAGACTCCCGCCGGCCGGTCGGCGCAGAAATGTGGCGGGGCGGGTAGGAGAATTTCGCCCCACTTGTGCGCGTTTGACGCGTCGCCGGTCGGGGCCATTGAAAGGGGGCCCCGCGGCGATTCACCGAGTGCAGTTGGCCGAGTTCCCGACGAGGTGGTTCTCTCATGTGTTATGGGCAAGGCATTTTCAGAACCCCAAAATGTATCATGGGGTTCAACCAACCTCTCCCTTTTATGGATAGTTGCTTTTCCTAGCACATGGCTTTTTCCCTGGGTGTGGGATTACAATGGTGGACACGTGGGTTTTTAAACACAAAACACTGTTTATTCCATGAACTCAACTTAACATCTTAAATAAACATTGGATCTCTTAACACCCCTTACTTCAAAGATAACTCAGAAAATATTGCAACTGTAAATAATTCCTTAAAATGTTCCTTCAAACTTCCAAGAGACTTCACGCCTTTAAACAAAATCACATCAGGTTAAAGGATATATATTTTTTCTGTAGAATGGCAGAGATATATTAGCTTGGTTGACTTCAGCTCCAGCACCTCACTTTCTTCCTGCAGTTCTCTGGAAACACGCAGACACACACAAACTGCTTTTTCCAACTGCAAAACTAAACTGCAAAAATGGCTGACCTGACCTCAGCTCCACCCACTCTCTGACATCACTGTTTTCTTAAAGGTACATTGCTTAAACATCCATGTCTTAAACGTACCCTCACATGACACCTTCCACCAAGAAAAAAAAACCCATCAACCTCAAGATGGTTTCACTTTTCACTTTTGCACCATCCACTAAGTAATGTCCACAGTAAATATACCTTTTTGTTTAAAAAAAAACAGCACATGCAAACAGGTATCATAATATAGCCCATTTTTCTTTGTTCTTCTTCCTCCAAACGAAATCTTTTTCGATTGACAGTCTCTTTGAACAAAGTCTCTGCTCGATCCATCCATTCCTCTACTCCTCGGCATTTCTCTTCAGAATCAGATAATTTAGTTCAATCTGACCACATAGCCCCTTGCAATTCTCCAATGCAGGAGCATTGGTGATCACAGCTTTCAGGCAGTCAAATGCCTGTTGAAAGTCCGCTGTCCATTGACATTTTTTAGGTTTCTTTAGCAAGTCCATCAGTGGAGTAATCACCCCACAAAACCTTTGCACAACTGATCAATCAAAGCCATTCAGGTTAAGAAATCGCATTATTTCCCTTCGTGTTGAGGATAACGGAAACTCTGCAAGGAAAGTGATTTGTGCTTCTCCAAATTCACTTTCGGATAGGTTCATCACCAAACCCGCCTCCTGAAGTTGATTGAAGTTTTAAATGTTCTTTCCATGTCTGGAAGTTGGAAATAAAAGCAGATTGTCCCACTTTCTCAATGCAATCCTGCAAACGTGGGATGGGAAAAGAGATCGTTCTTGTAACTGCTTTCACCTTTCGATAGTCCACACACAACCGTTGGATACCGTCTGGTTTAGGTACCATCACTATGGGTGAGCTCCATTGGCTGCAACCCACTTCAATTATGCCATTCTTCAGCATACTCTCAATCTCTCTGTGCCAATTTTAAAGGATTAAGTCTATATGGATGTTATTTGATAGGAACAGCATTTCCCACATCTACATCATGTATAGCCATTTTAGTACTTCCCAATTTATCTCTACAAACTTGCCCATGTGATATCAATAACTCTTTCAGGTCAGTGTGTTTGTCCTCTGGAAGGTAACTTAACAATTCATCCCAATTTTTAAGAACATCCTCATTTTCCAATTTAATTTGAGGTATGTCAAATTCACAGTCATCTGGATTTGGTTCGTCACTTTGAGTTAGAATCATTAAAACCTCCTTTTTCTCTCCTTCCCTTTCAAAATACCTTTTAAGCATATTCACATGACACACTCGGTGAGTCTTCCTTCTATCTGGTGTTTTTACCACATAATTCACCTCATATAATTTCCTTTCAATCTGATAAGGTCCACAAAACCTAGCTTTTAAAGGCTCCCCTACCACTGGTAACAACATTAAAACTTTATCCCCACTGGCAAAACTACGAACTTTGGATTTTTTGTCCGCCACCCGTTTCATCACATTTTGGGCAACTTTCAAATGTTGCCTATCCAATTCACCTGCTCTATTTAATCGTTCCCTAAAATTTGACACGTAATCCAATAGTGTAATTTCCGATTTCTCACCCACCAATTTTTCCTTAATCAATTTAAGTGGTCCTCTTACCTCATGAACAAAAATTAGTTCAAAAGGAGTAAATTTGGTAGACTCATTAGGTGCATCCCTAATTGCAAACAATACGAATGAGATTCCTTTATCCCAATCCTCTGGATAATCTTGACAATTGTCTTCAATGTCTGATGCCATCTTTCTAACGATCCCTGCGATTCTTAATGGTATGCAGTTGATTTAAATTGTTTTATTCCTAAGCTATCCATAACTTCTTTGAATAACTTTGAAGTAAAATTTGTTCCTTGATCCGATTGAATTTCTGTCGGTCGTCCATATCTCGTAAAGAATTTAAGTAACTCCTCCACAACCCTTTTGGCTGTAATATTACATACTGGAATGGCCTCTGGCAACCTAGTAGACACATCCATTACAGTCAAAAGATATTGATTCCCACTTTTTGTTTTAGGAAGCGTTCCTACACAATCGATTAGGACCCTTGTAAAAGGTTCCTGAAATGCTGGAATGGGTATTAAGGGCGCTGGTTTTATCACTGCTTGAGGTTTCCCTATCGCTTGACACGTGTGACATGATTGACAAAATTTAACTACATTTTTATGTAGTCCAGGCCAATAAAAATGTTTCTGGATTTTAGCTTGAGTTTTCCTTATTCCCAAATGACCTCCCACAGGTACCTCATGTGCACCACGCAGCACCTCCTTTCTATACCCTAACGGCAAGACTACTTGATGAACTTCTGCCCACTTTTCATCCGCCTGCTTATGTACAGGTCTCCATTTTCTCATCAAGACATAATTTTTACGGTAATAACACTCTGGTATACTCTCAGATTCCTCTTCCGTATATGCTTTCTGATATATCTGTTTTATTTCTCCATATTTCTGTTGTAACTCCGCCAATTTTCCTGAAATAAAAATATCCGCCTCATCCTCCACCTGTTCTTGTTTTTTTCAACCATCTGATCAAAAATCGTTTCTGATAATTGCACTTCATCTTCACTCTTTGATTTCTCCTCTTGTCTGAACCTGTGACTTTGCGACCTTGTTACTACACAATCCAGAAAAATCCCAGGATATTCGTCCTTCAACCCTTCAGTTGTCTGATCTTCCACTGGCTTATCAATCACAGTAGGCATCACTCCCACCTGCGATCCAGCTATATCATTCCCCAAGATAAACTGTATTCCTGGACAGGATAGTTTATCTATTACTCCTACTACCACTTCACCACTCTTCACTGGACTTTCCAACCTTACCTGATATAATGGAACACTATTCCTCTCACCCTGAATTCCACATATCACCACCTTTTCTGGCAAAATTCTTTCCAAACTACATAATCCCTCATCTCTTACCATTAAAGATTGACTAGCCCCTTTATCTCTTAAAATTGTGACCTCTTTACCTGCTCTTCCTGAGTTCACGATTAAACTTTACCCACACAAGTAAATTCTGGCACCTTCTTAACAATTACTTCTTGAATAGGCTGTACAATCATTTGCACATCCTTCGCTTCCCTTGGGCTTTCCTTTACCACTCTAACAAATCCCACTGTCTTATCCTGTTTTACCACATCAGCCTTCCCAGTGCTTTTCTTCAACCACCAACACTGTGACTTTACATGGCCTAGTTTATTACAGTGAAAACATTTGAAACTTTTCATTTCTTTTCCACCCTCCTGGATTTCTTTTTTAATCTGAGGGACACTCTCCTTATTATCTCCCATCAGATCACCTTTACTTTTAACACCTGAGTATTTCTCATGTCCCCAGTTTCTATCCCTCACCTGATGTCGGAAACCAATCTTTGATTTATGCACTAATTCATAATCATCTGCCATTTCCGCTGCTAATCTTGCAGTTTTAACCCTCTGCTCTTCCACATGAGTTCTCACTACATCAGGTATTGAATTTTTAAACTCCTCCAAAAGTATAATTTCTCTGAGAGCCTCATACATTTTGGTTTATTTTCAAAGCCCTTATCCATCTATCACAATTACTCTGTTTGAGCCTTTCAAACTCCATGTATGTTTGACCAAATTCTTTCCTTAAATTTCTAAACCTTTGTCGGTAAGCTTAAGGCACTAGCTCATATGCACTTAAGATGGATTTCTTCACCTCCTCATACGTTCCAAATACCTCCTCCGGTAGTGATGCAAACACTCCACTAGCTCCACCTACCAGCTTTGTTTGAATCAGTAACACCCACATGTCCTGTGGCCATTTCATTTGTTCAGCTACCTTCTCAAATAAAATGAAAAAGGCTTCCACTTCCTTCTCATCAAACCTTGGCAATGCTTGGACATATTTAAATAGATTCCCACCAAGCCTTCGACTATGACACTCTGTCTCATTATCCTCATCACTATCATCCAACTGTACGTTTCCCTTTACATCTGCCAATTTTAACTGATTGTCATGTTTCATGGCCATTTTCTGAAATTCAAACTCCTCTTTATCTTTTTCCCTGATCTTTTTATTTTTGTTCTGCTAAGGCTATTCTTTCTTTTCTCCTTTCTTATCTCTCCTTTTCTTTTTCCTCTCTCTCTTTTTCTCTTTCTTTTTCCTCTCTCTCTCTTTCTCTTTCTTTTTCCTCTCTCTCACTCTCGTACGCAAACCGCTTTAATTCTTTCTCATGTTCCATTTGTTTAATTTGCAACTGAATTTATTGCCATTTCCAATGAGTCAAACTCTATCTCAGGCAACTTTAAATGCTTAACCACCGCCATAATTACCTCATCTTATCACATTTTGTCAGGTAATGTTAACTGCAATGTTCTTGAAAATCTAACAGTCTGCTTTTTGTTTCTGTCCGTAAAGTACTACGTGTGACATTCTCCACCCCCAAACACTTCTGAGCCTCTGAAAGGGCCATTGTTCACAATACTCTCCCCACTTAAACTAAAATACCACACCGGAAAAGCAACAATCCTTCACTGTTTTTAAGTTCACAAAAGCTAATCCAATAGATAAACGTTTATCCCGGACGAGCCCCCAATTGTTATGGGCGAAGCGTTTTAAGAACCCCAAAATGTATCATGGAGTTCAACCAACCTCTGCCTTTTATGGATTGTTGCTTTTCCTAGCACACGGCTTTTTCCCTAGGTGTGGATTACAATTGTGGACACGTAGGTTTTTAAACACAAAACACTGTTTTCTGTAGAATGGCAGAGATATATTAGCTTGGTTGACTTCAGCTCCAGCACCTCGCTTTCTTCCTGCAGCTCTCTGGAAACACACAGACACACATAAACTGCTTATTCCAACTGCAAACTATACTGCAAAAATGGATGACCTGACCTCAGCGCCACCCACTCTCTGACATCACTGTTTTCTTAAAGGTACATTGCTTAAACATCCATGTCTTAAAGGTACCCTCACATGACACATGGTTCCACCCGTCGGTAACTCGGCATGGCAACTGCGGACTCAGCCCGTGACCACCCTGGTGGGGGGATCATTCAGGATGGCCAGGCTACCGATCGGGGGCCACCAATCCGCAGGCCTGCATGATCTGGGCAGAGGCCTATGTTTTCGCTGCCGGTCCGCGGTGTGGGTCGGCCATGCCACGCGGGGTGGCCGCCACCGTGCGCATGCTCGGACCCCCGACCGGAAGTGCAGGGCCCCGTGTCGGTAGCATGAGCTGCGAGGAGCACTCCGGGGCCCTGCTAGCCCCCTGCAAATCAGAGAATCACCCTGTACTTTCTCCCGGTAAGTCCAGAGTGATTTGTGCATTTTTTCATGGGTGTGGGGACATAGCCTTATTATTGGAGAAACCCGCTCCTTATTTTTTCTACATTGTCTCAAACCTTAAATTAGCAGCACAAAGCCTTGCAACATCATTGCTTTTTGTTGTTTAATCACACCTCCTTCCAACCTGAAACAGACCTTTCATCGTGTGTTTTTCCCTTCCTTCCACGAGTCCATGCCTATGTATTAACTCAGAAACTCTTATATCTCTAATTTTTTCCAGTTCTGATGATAGGTCACCATTCTGAAATGTTAGGCTGGATTCTCCGTTTGTGGGACTAAGTCCCTGTGCCGTCGGGAAAACTGTGATCTTTTACGCTTGGAAAACTGGCGTCACAAGGCCACAGATTCCCCGTTTTGCTGTGGGCTAGCAGGCAGCTGTCGCAGAGCTTACAGCTCCAGCTGCTGATACGGCCCCCCGCACATCCGGGTCAGAGGCCGTGCATACACACAGCGGCGGCCTCGCCCTGTTCCATGGCAGACTCAGCCCGCAGACCCAGACCAGCAAAATAGTGCCCCGCATTAGCCGCTCGTGCGCCCTGGACCGCCCGCACACATTGCCCCCAGCCCTGAATGAAGCCCCCATGCCCACCAATCGGCCCTCGCCTGACTGTGGCGGCCCCGGACTGAGTCCACAACCGCCACGCGAGGATCACGGATGGGGGGAATCACACGAATCCCACTCCGTCGGGAATTCAGCTGGTCGGGGACAGAGCATCGCAGGGCGGGCCTCAGGCAATGACCTGAGGCGGTGTATACCCAGCGTGGCGTACTCCACAAGTACGCCGATTTTCGGGGGCAGAGAATTGAAGAACCGGCGGCGCTCCCGATTTTGTGCGCCAAAACGGATTCTCCTCCCCCGTCGCCGAACGCGATTTCAGTGTCGGTGGGCAGAGTATCCAGCCTGTTATCTCTCTTATTCCCTCCATAGGTGCTGCCCGAGCTGAACAATTCTAAAACATTCTCTCTTTGTTTCAGATTTCCACCAGCTGCACTATTTTTCTTTTGTATAAGTACCAGCTCTCGTTTTAAATTGAAAGGATCGGAGTAACAATAGATTTTACAAGTTTCCGTAAGAGGTAGATCTTCTGAACTCCTAGGTGTGATGAGTTACCTCAATCATGTATAATGGAAATTGTCCAATCACAGACCACCATTGCCGCGGCGAGCAAGGCAGCCATCTTACTACGCACCCTAATGACACCCACTTTGCTCCCTGGTTCTGCAGAGTGACACGGCCATATGGGTGACACCCCCCTCCCCTGAAGAGTGACACGGCTGTATGTAACAGTGTGAGCAGTTGTTTAATGTGACAACGTACATACAGATCTGTGCCCTCGCCCCATAACTGAATTGTGCCCTGCACCCGTGCCAATTTAAAGGATGTCAAACTTTCTGACCTTACAGGCCCTAATGCTATGTTTTGGTGGTTCCTCAGATGGTACAGCAGGAGTGGAGGTGGCTTGCTGTGATTCCCGCCCTGCGACCTCGGTCCCCGTTTGCGGGTATCTTCTGGGACGATTGAGGCTGGATGGGCTGGGATGATGCTTGGGGGTCCCAGATGGCGTGGTGCAGCCCTGTTCTGCCCGCTGCCCACTCGATGTGCCAGGGACTGGAGGGGGGGAGTCCGAGGTGCTACGGTGTTATGGCACCTGCCCTGTGGGAGTGCAGCGCCGTCACAGTTGGGCGGGAGCCATGCAGCTGGCCAGGGGGAGCTTCCGTGAGTGCTGAGGGGGGTTGGTGAGAGGTGGCCAGGGCGTGGGCAGTGGTGTAGTATTTGGCAGGTCAGGTCTGAACACGGCCGGCGCCATGCATTATGGCGCGACAGCTGCAGGTCATCACCGTGCTCATTTGTGGCCACGGACACAGCCATTCTCCAGCCGTTTATACCATCAGAGCCGGGGGTTTTAACCAGCACGGCTGCTAGCCCCTCACCGGTCACAGGATTGACACCACATTCAAGACATGGAAAAAGGATAGAGGGACATTGACGGTGAGGGCATGTATGTATTCTCCCGAAAGGGAACGGTTTCAATACTTGCAGCTGTGATATTTTCTCTCCAAAGAGACCAAGACTTTCCCAAACTATTTTCACCCAACCAAGACATGGATGAGCGGATTCTTCCCGGAGGTGGAGGACAAGTGCAAGCAGTGCCAACCACACCCACAAGTTCTGGCCCTGCCTGACTCAATAGGTTCTGAGGCAGCCTTCTTCGAGGCCATATACAGGGTAGTGGGGGTTAAGATGGAGCCATGCCCATTTGTGGTGGTCTTTGGGGTGTCAGTCCACCCAGAGCTCCTCACAGGCAGAGATGCGGACACCCTACAGTTTGACTCTCTGATTGCTCGGCAAAGAATTCTGCCAGGGTGGAATTCGGCGGCACAACCTAGAGTCTGGGACTAGTTCTCCGACCTGGTGGAATTCTTGACGCTGGAAAAAATAAAATTCATATTCAGGGGATCCGAGGAGAGATTCCACTACAGATGGAAAATGTTTACCAGCCTCTTTGAAGGCCTGTTCATAACCAGCGACTGGGATGTGTTGGGGAGGGGGATGGCAGATAGAAAGGGAGACGGAGTGGAGGAACACCCACAACACAGAGGAGAAATGGGGAAATAGGCCTTCTCTTGGATACCTGGAGGGGCACAGGCCCCCTCCCACACATGAAGAACAGGGGAAACAAATCACCTTCCTCATTCCCTGCATTCGGTCATCGGAGTTTCCATGTGACTCTCTGCCATGTAAATAATATGTTCTCTTTTCCTCAGTACGTACGATGCACACTAATGTAAATATTGGAATGATATTACTGGAACTATTGTCACAGAGGCAGTGGCAACTTTTGATACTTGTGTTGTTTTTATATTGTTCTGCAAAGTTTTGATATTTCGTGTTAAAATTCCAATTAAAATATTTTCAAAAAATTGTAAATCTAAATGATGAATCTGATGTCATAGAGAGTGAACCTACTCTACTCATAATCCCTATCAACATATATCTATTCAAGAAATATTCACCATCTAAATATAGGAATGCAAGGGTTCTCAATCACTGGAAGAGTAAGGAATAGCAGATCCGAGTACATGCGTAGAAAGAGGAATGAGTTTTATAATGAAAATGATGACTTCCTGACAGAGGTTTAGATACCTGTGAAACTTATCATTCAGCATCTTATTTGACAAAAATAACACTTGAAATGTGATCCATTTGTAAGATCTTCCCATTTTTAGTGAATATTGTGATCCTGAAACCACAAAGTTAGTTTACGATGGTTGCTAACCTTCATTTCATATCACTGGTTCCTGGGTCAGTGATTGTTAAGAACATGTGATGCAGAATAGAGGTCAAGACCATTTGTAAACACAGCACACGGTTCAGGATCCCAATCTCCACTACATAGATGGAAAGATTTCTAAGATCGATTATATTTCAAATGTCAGTTTTACTGAGTAAAGTGTCTTAATCGTAATCTTTAAAGGCTAATCAAACTTCAGTTGCAAGGCATTTCAAAAATATATTTCTATTTTCTATTCCTATAAAACTGTTTCTCAAAACTCTCCACTCATTCCCCAACTTGAAACTTGCAGATGTTTTGTTTCTCAACACTCGTTTAGTTTGATGTACTTTTTGATCAATTTCTGCAAGAAGTGACAATGAAATGGAACATATTTACTGCATTACTTCATGTACTGAAAACCATCGCCTTTCTTTACACCATTTCTGTTGTGCCAAAATGGTCAAGACCCTAAGGTGTCTGCTTCCATGAAAAGCAGCAGATGGAAACAGTAATTAATACAATCTAATAAAGTGTTGATCTCCAACTTTATTTGATTAGTAAACATGTTAAAATAATGCTTAGAACTCTGCAGATGTTCCAATCTGGGAACATTTCCATCCAATCTAATGGAAAATCCTTGACCTATTGTGCGACAATACATTGTTCGGATCTTCCCCTCTTCGGATCATTGGAGACTGAATTCACTCTCCAAGATGTGAACCCAGTGAAAGCCCCAACACAGTGGCTGAGTGGGAATTTCACAGAGAGTGTGAACTTCGTGGCATGGTGGCACAGAGGTTAGCACTATTGCCTCACAGTGTCAGCGACCTAACCTGGGTTCAATTCCAGCTTTGGGTCACTGTCTGTGCGGAGTCTGCATGTTCTCCCCGTGTCTGAGTGGGTTTCCTCCAGCTGCTCCGGTTTCCTCCCACAGTCCAAAGATGTGCAGATTAGGTGGATTGGCCATGATAAATTTCCCCCTTAGTGTCCAAAGGTTGGGTGGGATTACGGAGTTAGAGGGATAGGGCAGGGGAGTGGTCCTGGGTAGGGTGCTCTTTCGGAGAGTCGGTGCAGACTTGATGTAGAGATTCCCTGCTTTCTCACTCTGAGTTAGGGTCAAAGGGCAGAATTCTCCTATCCTGTCTGTGGCAGGTTTGGTAGTGGATGGGAGCGGAGAGTCTAGTGGGAGAAAAGTCAGAAACAAACTGGAGTAAAATCATGTCACAAATCTCCCCATGGTTGGTTCAGCGCAGGTCGGTCTTCCCGATGGCTAGTGGCATTAATGGCATTGCCATCCATTTGCATCCCATGAATGCTCATTAAAACAGCTGTCGCCGATATCCTGTCAGACCTTCCAATCATGCATCATGCCAGCTTGAAATTACATCAAATAAAAACCGATTGCTGAAGAGTGGTTTACATCTCAGTTCACAAGAGACTTCAAGGTGAATGCAACAAAGTTTTTCCGCCATAGTGCTGCACTGTTCCCGATGCACTGTATACCACTCTACTGAGGCAGACCGGTTCCTTCCCTCCATCTCCATGCTGAACTGGTCTTGTAGCCACCTGGGTTGGCCAAGTCCCGATTTAAAATGGAGAACAGCAAAGGCTGAAGGGAAATGCGACTCGAGAGCAAAGGATATAAAACAGAGCCAATTGAACCAACCAAATGTTAGCAACAGTCTTCATGGACAGCATCGCACTGTCCCATGGTTGTTGTGCCAAAATGGTCAAGATCCTAAGGTGTCGGCTTCCATGAAAAGCAGCAGATGGAAAGAGTAATTAATACAATCTAATAAAGTGTCGATCTCCAACTTTATTTGATTAGTTAAACCCATGGACCATGTGTCGCAGAGTCAGATCAACACAGCACCTGGGGTTGGGGAGTAAAGGTGCTTACTCCCCCTGGTACCCCACACCAGTGTCTAACTGGGCAACACTGTTCTGCGGGGCACAAGCAGCCACCACATCAAAGGTTTGAAGTTTGACTGGGGGTGGAGTGGGAAGGAGGGCAGTGAAAAAATGGGGGGGGGGGGTGGAAGGGAAAACATAGGGGCTCACAATAGTAGAAAGAGGAGCAAGGAGGTGAATAAAGAATACAAACAATGGAAGCTAGAGGAAAGGCCGATGGAGGGAAGCTGTACCCTGACATGGCTGCATAAAAAGATCACAAATAAGGGGCTCAAAGGAATACCACATTGTCTACTGGAAGGGGATGCACAAAGACTCCAGATGTGGTGGGTAGAGATCCAAGAGGGGCATGGGCACCTCGCAGGTGATGGGTTCGGGTGGGGTGGGGTGGGGTGCAGTGGAGGGTATTTGAAACAAAGAAAATACTTCTTCTTGAGGCTGCTAGCCTTTTTCCTCTGTGTTGCTGACATCCTGCACAGTCTGGTGAGGACAGGTGAGCTAGGTGGAGTGAAATGTGTGTGCTGGACTGGTGCTTAAATATGGCACCAGTACCTTCCCATCCATCAGCTGAAGATGGGCAGACGAATCAGCTGCCGACCCGCCAGGAGGTTCGGAGGGGAACATTCCTCTGCATAATTATTATTTAACAAATTTAAAGTCTAATTATTTTATTTACCAATTAAGGGACAATTTAGCGTGGTCAATCCATCTAGCCTGCACGTCTTTGGGTTGTGGGGTGTGAGACCCACGCAAGCACCAGGAGAATGTGCAAAACTCCACATGGACAGTGACCCGGAGCCGGGATTGAACCCGAGTCCTCAGCGCCGTGGGGCAACAGTGCTAACGACTGCACCACCGTGCCGCCCAACGCCTCTACATAGGTAATGAGGTTCGAAGTGCAGGATCTGGGATCCCGCCATTCTGGCCAATCAGAAAGGCATTGCGGGAGTCGCCTGCCATCACACTTCGATCAAAAAATGGAGAATTCCACCTGAAAACTTTGGACAGTTTTGCCCATCCCACCTCAATGATTATCCAGGAAATACCAGGTAGAGCATTTCTGAGTCTAATGCCTGGGAAACTATAAAACAGACACTTCAACTTACACCTCAACCCTCCTGACCAACCCCCTTCACCTGCCCACTGCGCTGCCCAACCCCTCAAACTCATCCCCTTGCCGGCTAACTCACCCCTGAGCTCCCAACTACCACAATTTACCCCAACTAGCATCCACAAACCCTATTCCCTGCTATTGTCCCAACTACCCACAACAAGACCTGACTAGCCTCAACCCACTTACCTGCTCACACATCCCACCTACCAATCAGCCTATCCAGCTTCCACCCAACTCATCTGTCATAATATACACCAGTATATCATGGTGCAGACACACACACTGATGGACACACAGCAAGACCAATCAACACACACAACACCGCAGCCAATCCCCAGTTAGAGCACACGCACTATAAAGACAAAGACAAGGGGCATCAGAGTTCCCGCTCATTCGGGATGCAGCCTCTCAGAAGGACAGAGCTTACAGCTTTCAACACAGATCTTCACCATGTGCTGAGTGCATAGACTGGTTAGGACAGGCATAGGTCTTTAGTTTAATCTAACATCGTGTTAACCCACAGTGAAAGTATGTTTAACTGTTTCTAGCTTAATAAAATAGTGTCGTACTATTACAAGTGTTAGTGGCCTGCCTATGTTACTGCTAAGGTTAACGCAGTCTCCACAGATCCTAAGTACCCAACACATCACCATCTTCCACCTGCCACCCTACCCAGCTGCTATCCTCCCCCTTTGCCAATGCCCAGCTTTTACCAACTTACCTGTCATTCCATCCACCTGCCATCCTGTTCAGTTGCCATCCAACGGGTAGCTGGGTGGTACAGTGGTTAGCACTGCTGTCTCACAGCTCCAGGGTCACGGTTCAATTCCGGACTCAGGTGACTATGTGGAGCCGGCACATTCTCCCCTAATCTGTGTGGGTTTACTCCGGGCGCTCGGGTTTCCTCCCACAGTCCAGAGATGTGCAGGTTAGGTGGATTGGCCATGTTAAATTGCCCTTTTATGTCCAAAAGGTTAGGTGGGTTTACTGGGTTACGGAAATAGGGTGGAGACGTCCGCTTGGGTGGGGTGCTCTTTCCAAGTGCTGGTGCAGATGCGATGGGCCGAATGGCCTCCTTGTGCACTGTGAATTCTATGAGTCTACCAACCTGCCACTCATGGAGAATATATGGGAAGTAATTTCACAGAGAATGAGTCCAGTTTTTTATGTGGAGAATGAGCTTTTTAGTAAAGCATTAAAAAAATCATTCTCCTTTGTGTTTTATAATAATTTAAAGGCTCAGAGTCAGTCACTTTAGTTTTCAGAGTAATTTTCAGTGAATGGCTTGTTTTATTGTCTGCGAGTATCAGGGCGCTTCCTTTCTTTATAAGAAATTAAGTACTCAGGCTGGTCATTCTATCAATGAAGATTGTAACAATGAATATTCAACTAAAGTTTTCTTTCCAAGAACAGGAAGATACTGCCTCCAGGAGCTGACCATATTAAGGCTTTTTTCAACAAGACACCAATTCATTTGCCATTTCCAGGATGTGCTGTTTCTGTTATTGAGTCTGAAAGAGGAAAGTGTTAATCTGCTCACACGTCATGAAAGATTGTGGAGATTTTTGGTTTCAGTAGCAACAAAGGGCATGTTATTTAATTTCCCCAGCAGCTCACATCATTCTCCACTTCCTTACATTTCCATTGCACCCTACACAGCTATGCTTCTCAAATACCACAAGCGCCTTTCAGTTTCCTTTCTTTAAGCCATTACCTCCTCATTTACAGAAATTCTTTGATCGGAAATGAAATGAAATGCTTGGGCTCTTAACTGGCAATATTCATCAAAACCAAAAAAGATTTTCTTGTTTTTCATGACAGTTATGACAAGTACGATTGAGGTGGGATTTGACATTTGTACAGATAAATATCTTTATTCAACCGTAATTCTGGTGAAAGGAATCATTAAAGATTATACAGTGAGGTTATTAATATTACTCTGTAATTTCAACATTTAATCATTTGACTATTTTTGCCAAATAAGGGATACATTCAACCAGTGGGGTTTCCTGATGGGTGGGTTCTAAGGGAGATGCAGTTAGGTGATGCGTTAAAGGGTTGCAAGGGTTTAGGGTCTTATGTCAGAGGTGAGGGCAGCAGTGATGTCAGGGGGACACAGGTGGGTACTCGAAGGAGTCATTCATCTTCTTTCGATATTGCATGACGGTCCCCTTGGTCAAGCTGCCTGCACTTGCTGCACCTGCCACCTCATCTCAGGCTTGGTTCATGACATTGGCCTAATGTCTTTGGCCCGCCCTGGGGAATACGATGTCCCTCCTCTTGTCCACAGTGTCCAACATCCTGTCTACGTCAGCATCAAGGAACCTTGGAGCTGGTCTTCTTGCAGCCATCTTCTTGGATGAAATGGCAGTCTGTGCTGAGGGGAGTGTATAAAAGCTGCTCCAGCTTGTCCTGCTAACAAGCTATTTTCCTGCCTCCAGTTAATCACTTTGCTCGGGAATCTGGCAAGATTCACGTGGGCAGAGAGATTGCCTATTTGCATGCTGTGAATCGCACCTCACTAGCGCTCCAGGTGTCAACAGGAAGTGTTATATTACCTTTGGTGGTAATATGTCATTATTCTTTGCCTTTTTTTTGATCCAGAATGGTCCGTTGAGTTGAATGACAAAGAAACCACCAATCTTTAGATTGAATCAAAACTAATTTATTGGATAGCAATTAATTAAATGAAGTTCACAAATGCTACTGAGCTATAACTAGTAATAAAGTAATGTTGAATCTGTCCAGCAAAAATCTATAATCTAGTAGTCACTAATGACATCCTCGTGTTAACTCTCTCTAATTTAAACTACTCCTCGTGCTGTGATCAGTCTCTCTCCTTTGCTAATTATCCAACATTCCCTGAGGTATGATATTTATACTGAGAACTGGTGTTGCCCTCTAGTGGTTGAATTACACTGAGATGTAGTAATTAACCCTTCACTGGCGTACCTATATACATATCATTACAGGAAGCACTTTGGTTTTCCGGCTGAAGGGAGCACTTCATTTGCGATTGGGAGAATCGCACTCAGTATAGATTGGACCTGGGTTAAAAAACAAAATCAAAATTCAACATTAGTGTTCAGCAGCCAATCGGGGATTCTCTGAAAGTTGATGCCGAAATCAGGAAAGACGATTGGGCAGAGAATCAGTGGTGAGGTCAAAATTGTGCCCGGCGCCAGGTGATGGCAGGAATGCCATGCTCCGGTGCCTCAACAGCTGTACATGCTAATCGGCATTCCTTCCCCACATTTGTCCTGAAACCATGAGACTTCTGGAGTCAATGTACCTGAGCTTCTGGGGAATACTTCGAGCTTATTATAGCCTTCAATTGTACTACAACCTCGTTTTAGTAGTTATTGATCGTGCATCACCCCCAAAATATCAAAGATGCTGAGTGAAAACGTGCATGCGGCCAAGTTTGCTTTCCAGATCCAGATCCTCATTCTGAGATCTCCCCAGCACAAATCCTATTATAACCCTCTCGCGAGAGTTAGCGGCCGTAACGGGAATTCAGCTCAGGTACAGAATGAGGGCTGCTGGGACGGCACGGGTTCTTATACCCCGCCTATCGGGGCAGAGCTACCATACTCTACAGCCAATGGCAAATAGGGCCAGAAAATTGTCCCTTATATCTCATTTCTAATGTTTACCAATACAAATACAAATTCCTTAAAACTACTTTTATTTTCCTAACACCCCTACCCCAACAGAACTGGACAGAAGATTCTTGCAAATTATAATGTTAATGACCAAAAACAGGGCGATTGAATTTTTAGCCAAAAATGTTAAATGCCATGCACTCTAGATGAGGATGAGGCGGATGCACAAATAACTTAAAAGGAAACTATAAGATCCCAATACTCAACATTAGTTACCACATGATTTAATTTGTGCTAGCAGAACATTCACTAATTAGAACATAGAACATAGAACATAGAAAATACAGCACAGAACAGGCCCTTCGGCCCACGATGTTGTGCCAAACCTTTGTCCTAGATTAATCATAGATTATCATTGAATTTACAGTGTAGAAGGAGCCGGCCATTCGGCCCTTTGAGTCTGCACCGGCTCTTGGAAAGAGCACCATACCCAAACTCAACACCTCCACCCAACACCAAGGGCAATTTGGACATTAAGGGCAATTTATCATTGGCCAATTCACCTAACCCGCACATCTTTGGACTGTGGGAGGAAACCGGAGCACCCGGAGGAAACCCACGCAGACACGGGGAGGACGTGCAGACTCCGCACAATGACCCAAGCCGGAATCGAACCTGGGACCATGGAGCTGTGAAGCAATTGCGCTATCCACAATGCTACCGTGCTGCCCTTAAGAACAAATAAATCTACACTATATCATTTTACCGTCATCCATGTACCTATCCAATAGCTGCTTGAAGGTCCCTAATGTTTCCGACTCAACTACTTCCACAGGCAGTGCATTCCATGCCCCCACTACTCTCTGGGTAAAGAACCTACCTCTGATATCCCTCCTATATCTTCCACCTTTCACCTTAAATTTATGTCCCCTTGTAATGGTGTGTTCCACCCGGGGAAAAAGTCTCTGACTGTCTACTCTATCTATTCCCCTGATCATCTTATAAACCTCTATCAAGTCGCCCCTCATCCTTCTCCGCTCTAATGAGAAAAGGCCTAGTACCCTCAACCTTTCCTCGTAAGACCTACTCTCCATTCCAGGCAACATCCTGGTAAATCTTCTTTGCACCTTTTCCAGAGCTTCCAGATCCTTCCTAAAATGAGGCGACCAGAACTGTACACAGTACTCCAAATGTGGCCTTACCAAAGTTTTGTACAGCTGTATCATCACCTCACGGCTCTTAAATTCAATCCCTCTGTTAATGAACGCGAGCACACCATAGGCCTTCTTCACAGCTCTATCCAGTTGAGTGGCAACTTTCAAAGATGTATGAACATAGACCCCAAGATCTCTCTGCTCCTCCACATTGCCAAGAACTCTACCGTTAACCCTATATTCCGCATTCATATTTGTCCTTCCAAAATGGACAACCTCACACTTTTCAGGGTTAAACTCCATCTGCCACTTCTCAGCCCAGCTCTGCATCCTATCTATGTCTCTTTGCAGCCGACAACAGCCCTCCTTACTATCCACAACTCCACCAATCTTCGTATCGTCTGCAAATTTACTGACCCACCCTTCAACTCCCTCATCCAAGTCATTAATGAAAATCACAAACAGCAGAGGACCCAGAACTGATCCCTGCGGTATGCCACTGGTAACTGGGATCCAGGCTGAATATTTGCCATCCACCACCACTCTCTGACTTCTATCGGTTAGCCAGTTCGTTATCCAACTGGCCAAATTTCCCACTATCCCATGCCTCCTTACTTTCTGCATAAGCCTACCATGGGGAACTTTATCAAATGCCTTACTAAAATCCATGTACACTACATCCACTGCTTTACCTTCATCCACATGCTTGGTCACCTCCTCAAAGAATTCAATAAGATTTGTAAGGCAAGACCTACCCCTCACAAATCCGTGCTGACTATCCCTAATCAAGCAGTGTCTTTCCAGATGCTCAGAAATCCTATCCTTCAGTACCCTTTCCATTACTTTGCCTACCACCGAAGTAAGACTAACTGGCCTGTCATTCCCAGAGTTAATCCTAGTTCCTTTTTTGAACAGGGGCACGACATTCGCCACTCTCCAATCCCCTGGTACCACCCCTGTTGACAGTGAGGACGAAAAGATCATTGCCAACGGCTCTGCAATTTCATCTCTTGCTTCCCATAGAATCCTTGGATACATCCCGTCAGGCCCGGGGGACTTGTCTATCCTCAAGTTTTTCAAAATGCCCAACACATCTTCCTTCCTGACAAGTAACTCCTCGAGCTTACCAATCTGTTTCACACTGTCCTCTCCAACAATATCGCCCCTCTCATTTGTAAATACAGAAGAAAAATACTCATTCAAGACCTCTCCTATCTCTTCAGACTCAATACACAATCTCCCGCTACTGTCCTTGATCGGACCTACCCTCGCTCTAGTCATTCTCATATTTCTCACATATGTGTAAAAGGCCTTGGGGTTTTCCTTGATCCTACCCGCCAAAGATTGTTCATGCCCTCTCTTAGCTCTCCTAACCCCTTTCTTCAGTTCCCTCCTGGCTATCTTGTGTCCCTCCAATGCCCTGTCTGAACCTTGTTTCCTCAGCCTTACATAAGTCACCTTTTTCCTCTTAACAAGACATCCAACCTCTCTTGTCAACCATGGTTCCCTCACTCGACCATCTCTTCCCTGCCTGACAGGGACATACATATCAAGGACACGTAGCACCTGTTCCTTGAACAAGTTCCACATTTCACTTGTGTCCTTCCCTGCCAGCCTATGTTCCCAACTAATGCACTTCAATTCTTGTCTGACAACATCGTATTTACCCTTCCCCCAATTGTAAACCTTGCCCTGTTGCACGTACCTATCCCTCTCCATTACTAAAGTGAAAGTCACAGAATTGTGTTCACTATCTCCAAAATGCTCCCCCACTAACAAATCTATCACTTGCCCTGGTTCATTACCCAGTACTAAATCCAATATTGCCCCTCCTCTGGTCGGACAATCTACATACTGTGTTAGAAAAGCTTCCTGGACACACTGCACAAACACCACCCCATCCAAACTATTTGATCTAAAGAGTTTCCACTCAATATTTGGGAAGTTAAAGTCGCCCATGACTACTACCCTATGACTTCTGCACCTTTCCAAAATCTGTTTCCCAATCTGTTCCTCCACATCTCTGTTACTATTGGGGGGCCTATAGAAAACTCCTAACAAGGTGACTGCTCCTTTCCTATTTCTGACTTCAACCCATACTACCTCAATAGAGTGATACTCCTCGAACTGCCTTTCTGCAGCTGTTATACTATCTCTAATTAATAATGCCACCCCCCCACCTCTTTTACCACCCTCCCTAATCTTATTGAAACATCTATAACCAGGGACCTCCAACAACCATTTCTGCCCCTCTTCTATCCAAGTTTCCGTGATGGCCACCACATCGTAGTCCCAAGTACCGATCCATGCCTTAAGTTCACCCACCTTATTCCTGATGCTTCTTGCGTTGAAGTATACACACTTCAACCCATCTCCATGCCTGCAAATACTCTCCTTTGTCAGTGTTCCCTTCCCCACTGCCTCATTACATGCTTTGGCGTCCTGAATATCGGCTACCTTAGTTGCTGGACTACAAATCCGGTTCCCATTCCCCTGCCAAATTAGTTTAAACCCTCCCGAAGAGTACTCGCAAACCTCCCTCCCAGGATATTGGTGCCACTCTGGTTCAGATGCAACCCGTCCTGCTTGTACATTAGAATGCAATGATTTTATTAGCGAACGCTCATTAAATGATTTGGCCTATATTAACACATTTACCTGGGACTTGTAATTTTGCTTTTACTTGTGATGTGTTTTTAAATAGCCATTAGCCAGAAACACAAGTTTGCTCAGTAAATATGTTGATGTCCCACAACTGAAAAAATTCATTTTGAAATAATCTCTCAGAAACATCGTGAAGTGCTGCACATCATTTGAATTACTTTGAAATAGTCATTGTTTTTTAGATCGGCAATGCTAGTGCTGTGGCAGAGGGGCAAGGCAGAATTCAAGTGCAAACTGAATTGGAAGCATCTTTGAAGGCATATCAGAGGTGATTCTTCCATTTGATTTAGAGGAGCTGATTTAGGGTTGAATCCTTTTACTATACATGTCAATATTTAACTAATTTACCAGTACTCACAGACTGGGCTCCTGCATAAAGAATGGCTGCTCGGAGGAGGTGCAGGAGAGTTGTGAACACTCATTCATCCATAGGATGAATTCAGTGAGGCAACCCTCCCGGAGTGCAGTCTCACAAGATGGAAGTTTGAATGGAAGAAAGGACTCTTGCACAAAAGCCCTTGTTACCTGAACTGCACCTTCTGTTACCAAGGCCCACCTCGAGGAACACAGCCTTTCTGCGTTTACCCTCAGTGGTTTGGCCCTTCATGAATTGGTCAGGTTAAAAAAATGCCTTTATGCAGTGAATGGCTAGAATGTGGAATTCACTGCCGCAAACCATTGCTGAAGCAGAGTCCAGAAAATCTATTATAAGGTAATTAGATAGTGGCTTGATAATAAAACCAGGAACATGAAAGGGCATGGGGAGCAGGCAGCAGAGCGATTCATAAGGAAACCATCAGCGCAGACCTGACAGACAATTGCCTGTTACTTGGCTGTCATGTTATGTGGCTCTTTGCAGGAGGAAAAATATTGGTGAAATTAAAACAATAAAATTATTTTTATTCTATGATTTTAATCATGATGATCAAGGTGGGAGTTGCCTCACCTGCAGGTACATACTTTTTGGTTTATGTTTTTCAAAACATACAATTTTTTAATCTGCTTTTGCTTAATAGCTACCAGAGAAAAGATTTTGCAGTATCTTGTGGGCAAATAAGCTTTCTGTGCATTATTCTTGATGGATGCAGACAACCTTGGATGCAGAATTATTCTGGGGGAAACATAAAATGATTTCGATTTGATTTTTCTATCATCACTGGCAACTAAATAGCCCCCAAATGAGTTAATGGCCTCAATGTTAACCACCTCTCCCATTACCCCAGTTGGAACAGGTGGTGGGTTGTTGAGGGTTAAAGTATCAGGATTCACCCTGAATGATCCCATTCACATGCCTTTACATTTTAACATGATGAATTTAGAATGCCGAGAAACAGGACAAAGTTATGGGCCAAGAGTTTGGCTCTCGGGTTGGATGCGCAAAGGTGGGAGAATTCAAAGAACAAAGAACAAAGAACAAAGAAATGTACAGCACAGGAACATGCCCTTCGGCCCTCCAAGCCCGTGCCGACCATGCTGCCCGACTAAACTACAATCTTCTACACTTCCTGGGTCCGTATCCCTCTATTCCCATCCTATTCATGTATTTGTCAAGATGCCCCTTAAATGTCACTATCGTCTCTGCTTCCACCACCTCCTCCGGTAGCGAGTTCCAGGCACCCACTACCCTCTGCGTAAAAAACTTGCCTCGTACATCTACTCTAAACCTTGCCCCTCTCACCTTAAACCTATGCCCCCTAGTAATTGACCCATCTACCCTGGGGAAAAGCCTCTGACTATCCACTCTGTCTATGCCCCTCATAATTTTGTATACCTCTATCAGGTCTCCCCTCAACCTCCTTCGTTCCAGTGAGAACAAACCGAGTTTATTCAACCGCTCCTCATAGCTAATGCCCTCCATACCAGGCAACATTCTGGTAAATCTCTTCTGCACCCTCTCTAAAGCCTCCACATCCTTCTGGTAGTGTGGCGACCAGAATTGAACACTATACTCCAAGTGTGGCCTAACTAAGGTTCTATAGAGCTGCAACATGACTTGCCAATTCTTATACTCAATGCCCCGGCCAATGAAGGCAAGCATGCCGTATGCCTTCTTGACTACCTTCTCCACCTGTGTTGCCCCTTTCAGTGACCTGTGGACCTGTACTCCTAGATCTCTTTGACTTTCAATACTCTTGAGGGTTCTACCATTCACCGTATATTCCCTACATGCATTAGACCTTCCAAAATGCATTACCTCACATTTGTCCGGATTAAACTCCATCTGCCATCTCTCCGCCCAAGTCTCCAAACAATCTAAATCCTGCTGTATCCTCCGACAGTCCTCATCGCTATCCGCAATTCCACCAACCTTTGTGTCGTCTGCAAACTTACTAATCAGACCAGTTACATTTTCCTCCAAATCATTTATATATACTACAAAGAGCAAAGGCCCCAGCACTGATCCCTGTGGAACACCACTGGTCACAGCCCTCCAATTAGAAAAGCATACTTCCATTGCTACTCTCTGCCTTCTATGGCCTAGCCAGTTCTGTATCCACCTTGCCAGCTCCCCCCTGATCCCGTGTGACTTCACCTTTTGTACTAGTCTACCATGAGGGACCTTGTCAAAGGCCTTACTGAAGTCCATAGGGACAACATCCACTGCCCTACCTGCATCAATCATCTTAGTGACCTCCTCGAAAAACTCTATCGAGTTAGTAAAAACTCTATCAAGTTAGTTCCTGTGAACCTGCTCTTTAAAGTAGATTCCTGGGCATCCTTTTTGAGATCCCGGGGTGGGGGGAACTGAGGATAATGCCGGGTGCAGAGACCGGATGGGTGGAACGCCTGCCTTGGAGCTCTGGCACTGTGACCAAAATATCTCTTCACCCCTCAACGTTTCCTCCTCCCCGCATCCCCCCTCCCCACAGGCTTTCCATTCCCCATCCACATCACCGCATAATCCCTCATTGACCACATGCTCATTTCCCCATGCCAAGCTATTCTCCCCACCCACCTCATAACCCCTAATATCCTCAGGTCAATCTATGCTCCCTAAACAACCTCTTTGTCCCTCATGCCCCCATGACAAATTATAAACCCCAAAAGCCTACCTAGCGGGACCTTAAACACTGTGACCCAGACCCAGACCGAAGCTCCTGATGGTGCCGGGCTGGGATAATAACTTTGTACACCACGGCTGCGGGTTATTTTCTGTTGAATAATAGACTTTTGTTTTGTCTGGCCTGGCCTCCGCTGGAGTTACTGCATTGACAACAAAGAGTAAGAACGGGGTTCCAAGCAGCCTTTAAAGTAAAGAAGACAACTCAGGCAAACCCGGGACTGCTCCTCTTTGGTAAACACGAGATTAACAAATTCAGAAGATTGGGCCCAGTATGCTGAGTGAAAACGCTATTTCCTTTGTGCCAACAGCATTGAAGGGGATGAAAAGCAGACGGTAATCAGCCAAACTGCATGCGGGCCCTCAACGTTTAGCATCATAAAAGGCCGACACCCAAACTTTCTAAGAGTTTGTAGAACTAGTGCAAAATCACCATAACTCAAAGTCATCAATCATCCTCTATCATTACCATTTTAGTATAGCTGGGAGAACCCCAGGGGAATCCCTTACAGAATTCCTTAGTCGGCTACGGAAACTGGCAGAGTACTGCAAATTTGGCCTGTCTCTGACTGAAATGCTACGCGACAGATTGGTGTGTGGGATTAATAATGTCGCAACCTAAAAGAAATTACTGGCAGAGCCCAACCTAGACCCAGAAAAAACCATTGAGATAGACTTGATCCGAGAGGACACTGAACAGGAGGATCAAGGGACACCAGACATTGGTGTCCTCAGGTTGGGGGAGGAACCTCACATAGAGAAGCCTCCAGTTCAGGTGAAGGTATCCATGTGCATTGCATATTATCGAGCCAATATTTTGTAGGGACGCCTTGGCGATCTACAAAACAACAGGATGACCCCAGGTATACCCAAGAAACCTCTCTTGATGAATGCAAATCAGCTGCTGGACTGTTGTAAGTGCTGCAGGAGAACACTAGACAAGGCTGCTAGAATCGGCAATATGCGTACCACCCAGGCAAGAAGCCAAAACCAACTCGGGGCCCATACCTTACAGGTATTTCAGCCTCCAGATGAAGGGACAATGCAGCTGAACTGCACCATCAGAACTAAGGTAGCCTCAATAAGTATAATGCTACTTGTGAATGCTCATTCCTTAGCGATAGATGTAGATACAAGAGCGGCCATCTCCGTCATTGGTGAACAGGCATGCAATTATCTCTGAATGAGTACTCTGCCCTTAAACCTAAGAGATACTCGAGCCACACTGGTCACCTATACTGGGGAACTTCTGCAAGTTATGGGGACCACCATGACACCGCTAACCTATAGACTGCATTCGGCCCGATTCCCTCTCATAGACATGCGAGGATCAACACCAAATGTCATGAGCAGAGAGACTGGCTCCAAATGATCCGACTGGACTGGGTTGAACGTTTTTAATTGGGGATTGAAGAATTAGAGAGATTATTACTAAATGCTCAGAAGTCTTCCAAGAGGGCCTCGACAAAATAAAAGGAGCAAGGGCCAGGATCTAGATTGACTCTGATGCCATGCTGAAATACTTCAGAGCGTGACCAGTCCCATACTCATTGCTCAAGAAGGTGGAGGCTGAGCTTGAGAGGTTGGAAAATGTCAGGATAATAAGACCAGTGCAGTTTGCGGAGGGGCCTGTCTTCAAACTCAACAAGTTGGACCTCCTTTGAGGAGATTATAAATTCACAGTCAACAGGGTCTCAAAACTGGACCGCTACACCATGCTTCGCAAATAACAGGTGGCCAAACCTTCACAAAACTAGACATGAGCCATGCCTATCTCCAGCTCAAACTTGATGAACCGTCCCATGAATATATCACGATTAACACACATAAGAGCCTATACGAGTATACACTCCTGCCTTTTGGCATATGCCATATTTTAGCATGCCAGCGTGTCATGGAGAATATCCTCCAAGGAGTACCCGAGGTGGCGGTATACATTGATGATGCATAAATTACTAGGGCTACAGAGCAGGAGCATCTCGCAAACTTGGTGGAGGTCTTGAGGCCGTTTTCAAATATAGGAATATACCTCAAATGTGAAAAATGTGTATTCCAACGTAACTTACCTAGCGTACCGGATGGACAAGAAAAGCCTACACCAAGTGGAGGACAAAGTCAAGGCCATTCAGGTGACACCTACCCCATGGAATGCGACAGAATTGAAATCTTTACTGGAATTGATAAATTACTCAGGGAATTTCACCCAAATTTGGCCTGTCTACTGTCACCACCACATCTGCTGCTAAAAAAGACACCCGCAGTGGTCATGGCAGGTTCTTGGTTCTACAAGATGAAACCTTCAAGAAAGTAAAGTGCAACTGCTGTCATCAAATATACTAGCCCAATTGGACTCCAAGAAGGAGCTATGACTGACGTGCAACACCTCTCATTATGAGGTGGGAGCAGTCCTCTCGCATCATTAGGAAGATGGCGTGGGAAGACTCATTGCCTGTGTGTCCAGGACCCTGGTGGATGCAGAGCATGCTACTCACAAATTGAGAAGGAGAGTTTGGCAGTTATTTTTGGTGTAAAATAATTCCACAAGTATGTCTATGGCCAACATTTTGTGATAGTGACAGACCATGAAAACCTGCTGGGCCAGTTGAAAGAGAATTGGGCAACTCCTCTCCTAATGTTGGATCCAATGTTGGGCCTTGTTATTGGCAGCATTTGAATACTCTCAAGCATGGTCTTGGAGCATGATTAGCCAATGCAGATGTCTTGTGTCCCCTTTCACTGCCCACAAGCCTGACCCCTTTGCCGGTGTTGGAAGAGGCCACCATGACATTAAATGTTTTAGAAATCATGCTGTTATCTGCAAAACAGATCAAGGCTTGGACACAGAAGAGCTTTGCATTGTCGAATTGACACATAGGCCCGAATTATCTGAGCCCGCACGGGTCTGAGAATCGCATATGCCGGCGCGGAGACAGCCGCCGCACGCATGCGCGGACCCACGCCGGCAGTGCAAGGCCACCTTTTGACACCGGAGCAGTGCGCAGCACCCTGGCGCCATGCTGGCCCCATGAAGGCCGCTGTATCACTGGGCCAGGAGCTGGGTTGAAGCCGGCGTCCACCACTCCAGTGTTTACGCCAGCGTCAACACTTGGCCGGAATTTCGGAGAATCTCGGCCATGACCCTTAATGATGGGATCTGAGGACACCCCTCTGATGACACAAAGCCCTACCTCACAAAAAGAACAGAACTGAGTGTTGAGGGTGGTATTATCCTATGGGGCTCCTGGGTAGTCATCCTCCATCAAGGTCAGCGCCCTAAACTAATAGGGCTACATAACCGCCACCCTTGAGGTTTCCAAAATGAAGTTGCTCATGAGGTGCTACATCTGCTGGCCTGGAATCGATTTGGATATTGAGACTTGGTGAAACAAGTTCTCCTTATGCCAGGAGAACCAGATGCTCCCTCCTTCAGTCTCCCTACACCCATGAGAGTGGTCAGAGAGACCGTGGGTGCGGGTACATGTCGATTTTGCTAGTCTGTTTTTAGGATCTATGTTCCTAATCATTATAGATGTCCATTCTGAATGGATGGAAGTACACTGCATGGCCTCTACACTCCTCATGCCACAGTAGAACTTTTGTATTCACGGCATAGCAGAGGTCTTAGTCTTCAATAATGGTGCAGCCATCATCAGCGGGGAACTCAAGGGTTCCTTATGTCAAATGGCATCAAACACATTTGGACGGCGTCATATCACCATCGTCCAATGGTCTGGCAGAGTGGACGGCACAGACCTTCAAATACGGGATGGACCTTCAAAACCGGGATGACGAAACAGCTGACCAGATCCTAAAGGTAAGGTAAAGTCACTACAGTCCCAGATGACCATAGGCTGCTTTCCCCTTTGAGGGGGAGAGTTGGCTGGTGGTGATTTAACCTGAGGATCACCACACCTCAGGCGAGGAGCAAGAATGAGAAGGTGGGGCCTTCATGAATAACATCAGCCTGAAACCAAGTTGGCTCGATTCCTGTTCGATTATCGCACCATACCCCATACCACGACGTGAGTCACCCCAGCAGAATTATTGATGGGACGACGACTTCACACCAGCCTGAGCCTGCCATTTCCCAATTCGGCAGGGAAGGTGAAGTTTAAACAGAAGAGAAAGGGGACAGCTTCAGTTGAGTCCCTGGAGTCTTATTAGAGAGGACGGGACCTGTCCCCTACAAAGATAAGGTCCAAGAAAAATTCCTTAAATAGCACCTGCACCACCTTAGGAGCAGGGAGACTGCTCCAGTTGAATCATGGTCTCCGTTCCCAGTCATGACCATCTCTGATGCCGGGTTATAGCCCATGGGGGATCATAGGGCCGTCTACCTAGACAGTGAAGATTCAGGGTCTGATATGGAGGCCTAAGAAACTGGATGACCTCTGGTGGCCAGTGCTGTTGACAAACCTGTATAAATGACCTACAGACGCTCCTTCAGGAATTGAAGGTCAACCTGTCCACTTCACACCCCCTGTTCCCACTCGACCTGCCAGAGATTCAAGGCCGAGTGTTGAAAGGTGCAAGACACCTCATTGTCATGAGAGTGAAGGAGATGAAATGGAGTTTAGGAGGGATGGATAGTATAGCCCCCATGAGGTTCATGGGGGATTGTTGATTGACCTCCCTGTGGGGTTCGTGGAGTACGGATTCCTGTATTGAGTGAATGGAGACCGTCCCAAAAGGTGCTCACTGGCGGGACCATAAATACCGTGACACAGACCCGGACCGGGATCCCGATGGTCCAGGCTGAGATAATAGCATTGTACACAATGGCTTTGTTTTCTTTTCTGTTCAAGAATAAACCTTTGTTTTGTCTCGCTAGGCCGCCCCTGGAGTTATTGCACTAAACTTTATTTTCCTCCCCTGCCACCTGAGCGGTATTTTCCCTCTTTCCCGTACCAGCCTCCCCGAACAGGCGCCGGAATGTGGCGACGAGGGGCTTTTCACAGTAACTTCATTTGAAGCCTACTTGTGACAATAAGCAATTTTCATTTCATTTCATTTTCCAAAGTTGCACAGCTAGATCAAATACTTTACAATGTGAGCATTAAAGCTCTGTACTCTAGGTCTTTATTTTCATGCTGCGAATTAGCGCTCCAATGTACGGTTATCGAAAAATAAGGGGCAGGATTCTCCGTCGGCCGACGCTGAAATCGGGAAAGGCGATTGGGCGGAGAATCGGTCTTGACGACAAAACCATGCCGGCTCCAGGTTCGCGCTAAACTGCAATTTTCCGGTGCCGCGACATCGCCATCAATGCTTTCCACTCTGCATGTACAGTAAACATTGCTGGCATATCATTAGCGGTCCTGGCCTGGTATTCACCTGGGCCTCTGCGAACCTCCACCTCCACTGGGGTGAATTCCCGATGGCGAGGTTCACTTGTGCTTTTAAAAATCCAGAAAGAGGCACCATGGCTGATGAGGGAGAGAGATGCAATAGGACATGCAGAGGCACGACCGTAGGCTGCAGGTCCTGGCATGACCCCAACCGGTGTCTAAGCATGGATCACCATTGCTACCGCAGCACGGTAGCATTGTGGATAGCACAATTGCTTCACAGCTCCAGGGTCCCAGGTTCGATTCTGGCTTGGGTCACTGTATGTGCGGAGTCTGCACGTTCTCCCCGTGTGTGCGTGGGTTTCCTCCGGGTGCTCCGGTTTCCTCCCACAGTCCAAAGATGTGCGGGTTAGGTGGATTGGCCATGATAAATTGCCCTTAGTGTCCAAAGTTTCCCTTAGTGTTGGGTGGGGTTACTGGGTTATGGGGATAGGGTGGAGGTGTTGACCGTGGGTAGGGTGCTCTTTCCAAGAGCCGGTGCAGACTCGATGGGTCGAATGGCCTCCTTCTGCACTGTAAATTCTATGATAATTGCCGCGGCCTGCAAGGCAGCCATTTTGCTTCCCACCCCACAGGCCATATTTGCCCCTGGTTCTGCAGAGTGACGCCAGCCAGATGGGTGACACAACCCACCACAGACCGCACCCCACCCTCTGCCATACGATCTGCCCCCAGCCGTCGACTACCTGCATCACGCAGTCCACCAAGGGCAACGGCCACAGTAGCCCCTACAGGGGGGTGCAGGAGGAGGGCCACGGGGTATACAGCTGGCAAGGGCAATGCCAGGCAATGGTACCCCTGGCAACAGGGACAGGTGTCTCAGCCAGAGGCCGGCATAGTGCCGGGCACCGATGGAGTAAGAGGTGAGGAGAGGGGGGGGGGTTGGGGTGGGACCTTGTGGGGGCAGGGTCCACAGTGCCAACCATGGGCACCATATAGCCCATTGGACCTGGTCAGGCATGGGGGTAATCGCCATGCTAACATGTGTGAGGAGGGGGGGGGGTTGGGGTGGGACCTTGTGGGGGCAGGGTCCACAGTGCCAACCATGGGCACCATGTAGCCCATTGGACCTGGTCAGACATGGGGGTAATCGCATGCTAACATGTCGGCCTTTCACCCCTGCAGGCAATGGATATTGCAATTAAACTAGCAATGGTGGCCTTCCTGCTAGTTGCCACAGCCCTGATGCACTGTGGCTGTATGAGTTGGAGCTACTCGAAGAGAAGGATGCTCGGGCAGCGGAGCATGGAGCAGTGCAACATGCCACTGAGGAACAGGAGGCAGCCTGTGAGGACGGAGAGCCAGCCAGCCAACAGGCTGAGAAGGAGGAGATGCAAAGGAGGCGCCTCATGAGGCCTCGTGCGCACCAACTGTGCCTGGCATTCGAAGATCAGCCAGACCGGGCATGCCGTCGAAGACTCTGGGTGAGGAGAGATATAGTGCGACATATCAGCCAGATCATGGTGCACCTGACACCACGGGAGAATGAGGGAAGACACCCGTTCCTGGTGGCCATCAAGGTGACGATCACGTGAACCTTTACGCAACGGGGTCCTTCCAGGTGTGGAGTGGGGGTCTGTCCAGAATCTCAGAGCTCAGTACACAGATGTATTCATGCTATCACAGAGGTCCTATATACCCAGACAGCACAATACATCCATGTCAATGTGTACCCAGCCTGGGCAGCGGGGTTCGCCACCATCGCCATGCCCCGGGTCCAGGTGGTGATTGATGGGATGCATGTTGCTCTACGAGTACCTGCAGATGACAGGCTGCTCTACACAAATCAAAATGGGTTCCACTTGATGAACACGCAGCATGAGAGGCATGTCATGCATGTCTGCACCCGATACCCATGTAGTCTGCATGACGCCTTCATCCTGGCAGACAGTTCCTGGCCTCTTCGAGGCACCCCGCCTGGCTGGGGGGTTAGCTCCTGGGCGACTGTGGACGTGGCTGATGATGCCGATCCAGAGGCCACCGACCAAAGGGGAGGCCTGCCACAATGACGCCCATGCCAGGATCAGGGGCATGATCGAGTGGTGCTTCGGCCTCCTGAAGATGCAGTTCTGGTGCCTGGAGCGCTCTGGTGGGAACTACCAGTATAGCGCTGGGAGGGTTTCTCATTTTGTAGTAGCCTGCTGTGCCCTCCACAAGGAGCAAAGGGACGACGTGCTGGAGGAGGAGAATAAACTGTAGGCCTCATCCAACAAGGAGGATGCAGGGTAAGGCGAGGATTGGCAGCACCTGGGGCTTGAGCACCCATGGGAGGCCGTACAAAGTGTTTGCCAGGGCCGGTGCGCACAGGACCCTCTGATCGCCTCCAGGTTCACCGAGCAGGGGGACTGGCCAGGGGCACAGACATCACATTCCACCCCCACACCCCACCCACCCCTGGATACCCCTCCCATGAACATCCTCACTATGTAACTCCACCTTTGCAACCCCCTCTGTGATTCCTACCTGCTCACTATAGGGTACGGGCCCTATGTTGGCAGTTCCAGCGGATTTGGCCCATGGGATGGAGGATGAGGACAACCCGCTCTTGGATTAGCTCTGGTGCTCCACATCATTCAGCAACGTCTGACTACTGCCTACGGTAACACCTTCCAGCTCCAACTGGGCGGTCCCTGCATGCAAGCAGGTCCCATCGAATCCCTGGGGTGGCAGAGGTGGGGACGGTGGTGGGTGGGGCAGGGGGGGGCGGTCAGAGCGATGCCCTGGGCCAAATCCGCCCACAATGTCCACCCACTACCCCAACCCACCCTCCCCCGTTCCCTCTGTGGCCAGCCTAGATCAGCCCATCCCACACACCCTTCTGACAGAGCACCGAGGTAGGTTGTAACGTTGTTCACAGGTGTTTAATGTCAACAAATATACACAGGTTTGTGCCCTAGCCCCATCACTAAACTGTGGCCTGCACCCATGCCAATCTAACGGGTGTCTACGTTTCGAGCCTTACAGGCTTAACACTCCGCCCCTGGTGGTACATCAGAAGTGGAGGTGGCCTGCTGTGGTTTCCGCCCCGTCACCTGGGCACACATTGGCAGCAGCCTTCTTGACAACCGGGCCTGGATGTGCCCAGCTGCTGCTTGGGTCTCCCAGGTGACGTGGTGCCACCCTATTCTGCTCGCTGCCCATGTGATGCACCAGGGACAGGAGGCAGGGGTGGGGGGAGTCTGAGGACCTGTGGTGTTCCGACCCTCCCCTGCAGGAGTCACCGGCACGGACCCAATCACTTCCTCCTCCCTTGGTGCCCCCGATGGTCCCCGGGTTACTCCATGGGATAAGGTTGCGAGCAGAGCTAACCCCTGAGTCTCCCGCTCCACCTGGTGCTGCCAGTTATGGAGTCCCACTCTCATCTCGACGAGGGTCTGCATGTTCACGGCCATGCATCCAGCACAGTGCTTGACTAAGAGAGTGGACCACCTCCATCTGGGAATGCATCACATCACGCTGTGACTGTGCCATCACCTTCTGGGTCTGTGCAACATCAGCCAATGACTGTGCCATCCCCCTCTGGGACTAGGCCACCTCTTTCTGGTTCTGTGGCACGTCGGCCAGCGCCTGGGCAATGCTCCAACGCACTCAGCCATGGTCCACTGTGACTGGGTCACACCCTGGAGCGCTGCTGCAATATTCAGGTGGTTCTGGTACATGGCTGCCTGTAATCGGGCAGCACTGTCCTGGGCCTCGGCCACAGCCTTGGACATGTTGACCCATGACTGAAAACTGCACCCCAAAAGCCTCCACCGCGGATGTCACCCGTGCGGTGTTGACCTAGGTGGCATGAATGATCGGCATTTCCTGCTCCTGCACACGGTTCAACTCTTTCAACTGGACCTGCAGATGCTGGATGCTCGCAACATCCCCTCATGCAGTCCCTGGCTCTGCAACTGCATCTCCACAATTTATGTGGCCGTCGGTTCCAGAAACCTGAAACCCGTCTGGACAGCAGCTCGTCCCTGGGGTTGGACCAGTGTGTATATGTGGCTGCAGCTTGTCAGCCTCCAATCCCGAACCTGGCGAATCAGACACTGCTTCTCATTGGAATTGGTCGTGTTCCATGTGGCGCGATGCTAGCCCCTTAACAGTCAGTGAATCGGTCCAGGTGCGGCACCTGCTTTGCCGTCGTAGAACGCCACTAATCCTGCCCCGGTGTCGACACTTTGGTCTAGATTCTCCGATTCTGCAGCTATATCCATAGGATCCGTCTGGCCTTACGACCAAAAAGTCGTTGCCATCCCCGCACTGATCCTCTGTCCGGTGGAGGGCTAGCAGCCACATCACGTTAAGTCCCTGGCTTTACCTGCGGATACGGCCGCAGAATGGCCAGGTCCCTGGCTGCGCACGTGCACGGCTGCGGAGTGTGGCGACCGTGCCGTACGACATGGCTCTTGCCGCTCGTGGACCAAGCCTGCCAAAAACTGGCCCCTGTAACCGCCCCTTTCCACCCCCCCCATAGTACCCCGGCCCACGCTGAAGCCCCTCCTCCCAGCAGAATGACTTCCCCCCAACTGCGGTGGCGCTCGACAGAGTCCGCAGCTGCCACGCGAGGTCCCAGAAAGTTGTGAGGACACGTGTCCCGCGCCGTCGGAGACTCGGCACATCGGGGGCGGAGCATTGGGGGAGCATCTCAGGTGACGTTGGGGGCGGACCATCGAAAAAATGGCGCCGTCCCCGATTCCAACGTAAAAATGCCTATCACCAAATACGATTTCGGTGTCACCGATCGGAGCCCTTAGTCTCAGGAACAGAGAATCCTGCCAAAGGTGTTTTAATATTAATTTGCTGATCGTAATCTATTTTTGAATCTACCTGATAGCCATTTTACAACAACTCCTCAGGCACCATTACTATTTCATTCTCCAGTGATTAGAATGCTTCATTTTCCTTGGAGTATTGTGTTTCTGATTCCAGAAAGGTAATTCATTGACATAAAAGGGAATGAAATGAGACCGATGAATCTTATTTAAAGAAAAGGTAGTCACAGCAGTTGTGATCTACAATGAAAGTAACGGATATGCTATTCTGTTTTGGTGGGTATTTGTTTGTTCATGTAATTATTCATTGAGCTAATTCTACCAGTCTATGTTCCAGGTGTTAACAAAATTCTACTTAATTTGGCAGCGGGGGAATGAAGATCTTTACATGATCACAGCTCAAGAAACTGCATAAATCTTTTAACCTTTCACATACCCCTCACAATCTTTTTCTTTCATTTATTTTCATCTTGCATGCTTTTTAATCTGTTAACCTATTAGTTTTGTCTGAACTTTTCACCCTAGTTACAGGCTGAAAAGGAACTGAAGGATGTCAAGCTGCAATGCTTCACTTCAACAAAAGATTACTGACCCGTCTTTCTGTGTGAATTTGTTGCCCATTCACTTTTATAATTTCCTTTCAGCACCATGGTTCAGGGGACAGGAGATGCACATAATGCAGGCTTTAGCAGATGGATATGTGCCTATTATGGTAAACCACTGTGTTCCTATATTAAGGGTTGTACGGTAGAACCTGCACTCCAGGTTCACCTAGGCCCCTGCATGCTAGCTCCACCCAGGAGCCGGGTTATAAATATGCGTGGCCTTCAGCTCGCAGCCATTTCGTCAGCTGCTGTAGGAGGCCACACTTCAGATACGAGTAAAGCCTCAGTTTGAATTCAACTTCGTCTCCAGCCAAATTGATAGTGCCTCACCTATTAGCACCAAGGAGACTGACTCGGACAAGACAAAACTCACCATTCATGCAGTTAGTGGGTTTAAGTGTCTGTCACCATGGAAACCCACGTTTAACCTCACTCGTGCAAAGTGAGCATCTTTGCTCACTTACAGTTAAAGATGTCACTCGGTATCATGGCATTTTATGTCATGATCCCAGAACTTGCCAGAAAGCAACAAAACTGCAAAGATCTGCAGTTTGGACATTATGTCAAAGAGGATTCACTAGGCCTGTGAGTCATTGGTTAAACTGGATAATTATTCTGAGCATCATTCACAATTTTTTGCTAATGTAAATTTTCTTCAGTTCCTTCCGACATTCAAATAAAACATATTGGGCGGGATTCTCTGATCCTGATGCTAAGTGTTGATGCCATCGTAAACGCCGTCGCGTTTCTCAACAGCATCAACATGGCCTCAGGAGCAGCAATTCTGACCCCTACAGGGGGCCATCACGGCACTGGAGCGACCCACGCCGCTCCAGCTGCCGATCCCGGCGTCAGATGGGCGCCGCGGTGTCCACGCATGCACAGTGGGGCCGGCACCAACACGCGCATGTGCAGTGGGACCGGCGCGATTGCCGTGCATGTGTGGTGGCTCCCTTCTTCACGCCAGCCCCGACGCAACATGGCGTAGGCCTATAGGGGTCGGCGCGGAACAAAAGAGGCCCCCAGCCCGAGAGGCCGGTCTGCCGATCGGTAGGCCACAGCGGAGGTCCCCCCCAGGGGTCAGACCCCGCCCCCCACCCCCCACCAGGCCGTTCCCAGATGCATCCACGCCAAAAGTCCCACCGGCTAAGAGCAGGTGTGGACGGCGGCAGCGGGATTCGGCTTTTTTAGCGTGCCCACTCGACCCAACCCAGACCAAGAATCGCCGGCGGGGCCCCGTAGAGCGGTCCCTGACCGGCGCCCCCAGCCCGGCCTCGGGTGAGAGAATCCCGCCCATTGAATCTGCATATAAAACCCTCTCTCTAACAATAGAGACATTGATACCTCACCATGAGCATCTTGATTTTGTTGTCTCTGACTCTTGTTTCTGAGTCAAGAGGCAGTGAATTCAAGTTGAATGCAATAATATAATGATTGAGGTACTAGTAACATTATGTTATGAGTACAGATCACCGTGGTAGTCTGTGAAGTGTACTTCAATTTAATACAAAAACCAGATCAAACCAGAATAAAGCATTATTATTGGTAATGATAACCATTAAGCTATTGGTTAGTGAGACTTTGCTGTGCACAAATTGGTTTCCGTATTTTCTACATTGCAATAGTGACCGGCGTTTTCTAACCCCCTAGGTGGGAGATTCAACAGCACAGCCAAACGTGCTGTGGGAGGAGGTGTGGGGAATGAGGTAGATGAGAGATATGCTGCATTTTTTGTCTAAGAGGAAGATCACCCCATTTTCCTCAGCTGAGGTAGTCAAACCCTAATTACCTTAAGGGATTCAGGTGCTACTTAAACTCTCTTACTGGAGAAAGATTTGGTTTTCCCTCCAGAGAGCTCAATGAAAGCTAAGGTATTAGTGAATGGGATAGATGGAGATTATATCCCAATTCCATTGTATAAAGTACAATTGGATTGGATTGGATTTGTTTATTGTCACTTGTACCGAGGTACAGTGAAAAGTACTTTCCTGCGAGCAGCTCAACAGATCATAAGTACATGGGAAGAAAAGAGAAGAAAAGAAAATACATAATATGGCAACACAAGGTATACAATGTAACTACATAAGCACCGGCATCGGATGAAGCATACAGGGTATTGTGTTAGTGAGGTCAGTCCATAAGAGGGTCATTTAGGAGTCTGGTAACAGCGGGGAAGAAGCTGTTTTTGAGTCTGTTCGTGCGTGTTCTCAGACTTTTGTATCTCCTGCCCGATGGAAGAAGTTGGAAGAGTGAGTAAGTCAGGTGGGAGGGGTCTTTGATTATGCTGCCCGCTTTCAATTATTTGGCAGGAGTGAATGCGGTCGCTTCACCCATGATTACTGAGAGTGTGAGGTAAATACTGCAGTTAGCACATGAAATACCAACGGTAGGGCATGTGGAAATTAGGAAAACTTATTGGGCATTGAATGACTGAAAGAAAGAAACATTAAGCGTCATAACTCACATAACAAGTGACAATGGGAGTGAATCTGATTTGGCTACTGATGAAATTATCTCTACGAGGTTGATTCCTCACAGAGATTTGCCAAAGATAACATCTAGTAGAGAACCAGGTGACCATAAGAAAGTTGACTTTGAATCTAATAGTAATACCAGCGATGATGAGTCAGTCTCAAGTTCTGAATCTGATTTCGGTTCTGATTATGAAGTAATGATAGATAACCGAAACAAATAGACCCGTCACTAAATGATCCCAAACAAATGGCATGGAATTCTTCCAAAGTTAGGAAAGAAGACAGCAAATCAGAAGAAGAATGTTACTTGAATTTTTCTAAAAATAACCTGTAACAGCCTCTTGCAGTAAACCAATCATTTCAGGTGCAAATATTTCACAGGGCATACCTGCTTTGAAGGAAAATATACACGATAGTACGGCATCAGTTAGTCAGGATGAGGAAAGTAAGGACTGTGAAGTGACACCAAGCAAACAGCAAATTAACACACAGCCCAGTAAAGGTCCACAGTGCCTCTTCAAGGTAAAATAAACAAATAGCAAGGGATGTGAAATAATCAGTAATCAATTCCTTTTAAAACCAAGAGGAAGGTGGATGGAGCCAATTCATGTTCATGGTGCCAATGATGTGCCATCGTCTGATTCTGAAAGTATAGAACAATTGAAATCTGGAAAGCAAAAATTGTTTCTGTCCATATTACTAAATAGAGCCAAAGGCTGTGATTGTGAAAGCCCTGATGAGGAGGTAAAAACTGTAACACAAAGAATGGTGCTTATAAAGTCAAACATCTCTGAGAGGATTGAACCCTCAGCTGCACCTGTTGCTGAAGGCAACCATGTGAAAGACAAGAGAGAATGTAAAGCTGGAGGATTGAATAATAATAATCTTTACTATTGTCACAAGTAGGGTTACATTAACACTACAATGAAGTTACTGTGAAAATCCCCTAGTCACCATATTCCAGCGCCTGTTCCGGTACACTGAGGGAGAATTCAGAATGCCGAAATTACCCTACAGCATGTCCTTCAGGACGTACGGGAGGAAACTGGAGTACCTGGTGGAAACCCACAAGCAGACTCCGTACAGACAGTGACCCAAGCCGGGAATCAAATCTGGGACCCTGGCGCTGAAACAACAATGATAACCACTGTGCTACTATGCCACCCATAGAGTGTTTATTGATTAAAAATAACCCAAATATTTCTCTCAGCATTGGCAATACTGCTTGTTGTTTGGCTGTAGAAGACCCTCGAAATTTGGAAAAACAATCATTGAACAATCAGGAAAGACTAACTGCATTACACGAGCCACAGAATGAGACAGATATTATAATGGTATTAAAGAGCATAGATAGAGTCGTAGGGGAACCCCAGGAGGCACTCTGTTAACTAATCATGATGTAGAAGGGTGGCATGGCGGCGCAGTGGTTAGCACTGCTGTCTCACGCTGCTAAGGAAACGGGTTCGATCCCGGCCCCGGGTCACTGTCCGTGTGGAGTTTGCACATTCTCCCTGTGTCTGCATGGGTCTCACCCCCACAACCAAAAGATGTACAGAGTAGGTGGATTGGCCACGCTAAATTGGCCCTTAATTGGAAAAAATAAATAAATCATGATGTAGACATACAAAACTCTGAAACAATACATCCATATCTGTCTTCTACAACCATAGAGACTGGCTCAGTTGGAGACTGAAATACAGTGTATTTTGGACATGTTGTGAAAATCAGCCAAAACACTCTGGTCCACAGAACGCCAAGTAGAGCTTCAGTGATTGAAGGCCATGTTAGTCGGCAAAGCAGTGACTTCTTCAGACCATTTAAGATGGCCACAGATTCCAGTGTCTTGGGGGTAGGGGCAGTGCTGCTAAAAGATAATGATGCAGGAATAGAGAGGCCATGGGGATATTTTTCAGAAAAAAACTAAGTCTGTGCCAATAAATTATTCCACCATTGAAAAGGAAGCCTACATGGAATGTAAGGTTATTCCATTGGAGTTTATTATTACAACAATTCAATGTTAAAACAGTTCAATGTTCCCAGGGAGAATAATGTCAATGAAGATGTATTGTCACGCATTTAAGGGCTGACTAGTTACCCATGCAGAGACGGGGAAGAGAACTTGAATCATGGGGATGGATTGGATCGATATGTGTTTGTGATTTATGTCTTGCATATCTCATAATGATACGTCCATAGCCTGAAGTTTAATTCCTTTAGGGAGGGATGTATATCAGGGTTCTTCATTTTTTTCCCCCTTATTTCCCCTTTATTTTGTTTTTCCGTTCTTATTTTGATCAATGGATGCCGCTTTAAGGTAAGCAGCCTGCGTCTTTAATTCAAGAAGAAGATTCCGGAATTTTAAGGAGAGCTCACTTGCTGATTTAAAATGGAGCAGCAGACATTTAGGCACAAGTGCAAGAGATGGGGTTGGGACTCGATTTGAATGATTGGCTGGTGGCCAATGAATTGGTCCAAAAGGCTGTGCTCTGCCCGGTAACAGGTGGTAATCAGATCTTATCCCACTCGTATGCTTATCAGAATTCCAAGGTATCAGTTTTGACACCTTGTCAAAAGATCCACCTAACTTCTTCTGGAGCGCTGTGTGAGTGCTATCTCTCTCTCCAGAAAGCCTGTGGGGGCTGTTTTCTAGAAACTACATAGGCCTGAATACAAACCATGAACTGAAAGCAAGGTTTGAAGAGAAGTAAGGTGTCTCTCCAGGAAAGTAATCAGTACTGCATTTCTAATGGGCGGCACGGTAGCAGAGTGTTTAGCACAGTTGCTTCACAGCTCCAGGGTCCCAGGTTCAATTCCGGCTTGAGTCACTGTCTGTGCGGAGTCTGCACGTTCTCCCCGTGTCTACGTGGGTTTCCTCCGGGTGCTCCGGTTTCCTCCCACAGTCCAAAGATGTGCAGTTTAGGTGAATTGACCATGCTAAATTGCCCTTTGTGTCCAAAAAGGTTGAGTGAGGTTGCTGGGTTGCCGGGATAGGGTGGAGGGGCGGGGTGTTCTTTCCAAGGACCGGTGCAGACTCGATGGGCCGAATGGTCTCCTTCTACACTATAAATTCTATGATTCTAAACAACAAAGAATCTGAATTAATGAATTTACAGAGATCATTGCAGGCTGCAAATCAAACATTTTCATTTGCAAGCTTACTGTGAAGAAAAGTGTGTGAAAAGCATCATCTAAAACAAAGACTCTTTTCCCTTTCATTTCTGATTTTTACCTCTTTTCACCTCTCCATGTTTCTGTGTGTGTGTGTGTGTGTGTGTGTGTGCGTGTAGAGGGTGGGGGCAAGTTAAATTGGGATTTAGGCATTGGTTGGGAGTTAACCAATTGTATCTGCTGTGATTTTCATTCTAGTTCTTGTTATAAATAAACAATAATTGTGTTTAAACTTACAAACTTGGTGACTATAATTATTGGTCAGCCAAAGGCCAAAGACTTTGGTGAATTTTATAAGAATTATTGGTTAATTTGTTTGTGTTGTTACTCTGGGACAGGTGGTGCTGGAATTGACCACGCACTTGTCCAGGGTGTTGTAACAACTCTTTCAATGCTTAAGAATAGCTGAACAGAGTCAATCTTTCGCTTCAACTTGAAAACATAGGAAGCGTACATTTTTCTCACATAACTCTTAACTGAATCGAAAACAGAAAATGCTGGAAAAGCTCAGCAGGTCTAGCAGTAAATGTGACCATGGCAAAACACATCTCCCCCTCACCGACTGTCAGCATTCGGCAGAGACTGCCCCCTCTGTAACCCCCTGGTCCACTCCTTCATTGTCCCAGCTCCTCACCCCCTTCCGATGGCACCTTTCCATTCAATCACAGAAGGTGCAACACCTACACCTTTACTTACTTCCTTCCCACTGTTCAAGGCCCCAAAAGGTCTTTTCAGGTGAAGCAACATTTCACTCCCCGCTCCCAATGCGATCTCCTCTACACTGGGGTGACTAAACGCAGACTGGCCTTCAGGAACGTCTTCGCTCAGTTTGCAAGCATGACCCCAATCTTCCTGTTGCTTGCCATTTCAACTCAGCATCTTGCTCTCATGCCCACATGTCTGTCTGTGGCCCACTGCAATGTTCCAGTGAAGTCCAACATAAACTGGAGAAAGAGCACCTCATCTCCCAATTTCCCAATTAGGCATGTTACAGCCTTTTGGACTCAACAGTGAATTCAACAACTTTAGACTGTGACCTTTCTCCTCCGTCTTGACACATTTTTTTGTATCCAAACATTTTATGTCCAAATGCAAAAAAAAACTCCAGCACTGGGCCATCTGTCACTTATTCTTTAGTTTTGCTTTCAATGAGTACTGCCCTTTGTTCTCCCATTGACACATTTTGTTAACTTATCTTCATACTACTATCAGCACATTCTATAGCCCTTCATACTGACATTAGCGCTTCCTCTGGCTCTTGCCTTGCACATCTTTATTGCAATCTCTCCTAGTCCCGACCTATCACTGACCTTCTACTGTGCTCCAGCTGCCCCAACCTCTCTTATAAAGTATATAATCTATCCCATTTCTCTCTCTTTAGCTCTGAAGACTCATATGGACTGAAACTGTTAACTGTGTTTCTTTCTCCACAGATGCCGCTAGACCTGCTGAGCTTTTCTAGCATTTTATATTTTTATTTCAGATTTCCAGCATCCACAGTATTTTGCTTTTATCTAACTGAATTAAACTGTACAATTTGTGTTCCTATTTCTTGTTTTTTGTTTGATTATATAAAAATAATGCCTTTATTTAACTGGGAGGTTGTGCAGTGTGGATCGATCTCCACCTACTACATGATGGGCTTTGTGATTACTTTGTGCCAGGTTAAAAGGAGTTAATGATGTCAAGTTGTTGAATATAGCCCTGGAAATCGGTATAATAATCTTTATAATAATTATCTTTATTGTCACAAGTAGGCTTACATTAACACTGCAATTAAGTACTGTGAGGTAAACGTGTGATCAGGACTTCAAAAGGCGGCGAGGATGGAGGCCAGTGATCAGGAGTTCAGGAGGTGGGGATAGGGACAGGGGGGCCTGTGAGATCAGGAGATGGGCCTGTGATAAGGAACATGAAGGTTGGGTGGGTAGTGTGATCAGGAGATGTTGGGTGAGGAGAATATCTGTAATTGAGAGTGAGTGGCATATATGGAGTTGTGAGATCTGGGGCAAACTAGAGATTGGCGCTGGAAGGAGTGAAAGTCTTGTAATTGTGCCTGAGGAGACAAAGGCTTTCTCTAGGGGTCTGGGGGGAACTGTCCAATGTATCTCTGATCTGAGGTACTGAAAGTGATGCTTACTTTAGGAAGCAGGCAGCTTCTGCCTCCATTTCACTGTCAGATTCATAAATCTGTTAATTAGTCATCCAACCTCTCCATACTTCCTGACACTTAGATACCTCTACTGTGGCCCAGGTAGATCAGGTACCTGTTAAAAAAATATTTTTTGCTGATCCCCAAAGTAAGCCCAGGGCTATTTATTTTTTTCTAGATACAAAACATCAATGAGCAAATAGCTTGGCTAAAATCTACCAAAGTTCACTCTCGATACCGGTAAATAGAGCTGAGTGACTTATGTCTCCACAAATAGAACAAGCACTCCAATAGAGAAACATTCTGCTTCCCATTTTAAATTAGTTAATGTGTAGTCAACACACAGAAAGAACCAGGGCAAAGAAGATAATGGAATACATGCTGTGATACTTCCTGGAAAGCCAAAATGTATTTTAAAAAAAATCTTCCCTTTCTTATTAGGAAAAGGGTTAATCCAATGTTTGTAAAAGCAAGGGTTACATAAAGAACAGAAATTGGAGGTCAGAGGGTGAAATGATTGTGATGGAGATTGTTTCTGTCAAACGTTAGTGCTGCCTTTTGACAATTAGAGAGCGAGTGTGAACGCAGCGCTGAGTAATTGTCATGGGATGGACGCATTCTTGTCACACTCAATGTATATTTAACAACCAAGAGGATGATAATGCAGATTGCTCCAGTTGTTTGGCATTGCCCACAAACCAATGATAGGAGGTAGCAGGACCTGTACTGCAGCAAAATAAAACATACCCTGAGGGAATGGATTTGTCTTCCACTGTGCATGACTATATGAATGCAGTTAATGATGAATTCTGCAATAGAAACGAGCTGTATTTGATTCCAAACAAGAATTTTCTATACATAGTAAAGGTGTAAGATTGGGATACGCCCACCTGCATGGAGCTCAGGGATTGATCTTTGTATCTGAATGATTGAGGCAGAAAGTACTCACAATATTGGAATTATGGTGTTCTAACCCTCACGAGACCTACAGGTTTGGAGCAATCAGTCTCCCCGTGAGTCTTGCCGAATACAAGCTGCCCTGCTTAAGGCGGGGGGTGGATCCCAAGGGGATTTATGATTGAGTTCCACATAAACTCGGGCAGGTGTGGAACCGGCAGAGCAGATCCGGCTGGGATCTGATGTATATTGTAAACATAATTGTGGGCAGCACGGTAACACAGTGGATAGCACTGTTGCTTCACAGCTTCAGGGTCCCAGGTTCGATTCCCCACTGGGTCACTATCTGTGTGGAGTCTGCACGTTCCCCGCATATCTGCATGGGTTTCCTCCGGGTGCTCCGGTTTCCTCCCACAGTCCAAAGATGTGCAGGTTAGGTGGACTGGCCGTGATAAATTACCCTTAGTGTCCAAAAAGGTTAGGTGGGGTTATTAGGTTATGGGGATAGGGTGGAAGTGAGGGCTTAAGTGTGTCAGTGTAGACTCGATGGGCTGAATGGCTTCCTTCTGCACTGAATATCCTATGTTCTATGTTCTATAATTGCTTTGCAATAAACCTAGTTTTCTTTTTACCAACTCGATTTGGACTCGTTTGTGACCGATAATACTGGTCATGAGGGTAAAACTGGATTACTGTCGAAGCTACTACACGGTCGGACGAAAAATAACCTCATTTTCACTGCTGCACTAAGGTTGGAGTAACTTTTTTTTCCTATTGCAACAGTGCCTTCGGAAGATTTGGTGTGCTCAACGAGAGCACAGAATATTGGACACAGTATGCAGAATGTATGCGTTACTTTGTCCAGGTGAACTCTATCACAGGTGATGATCGACAGACAGTGATATTGCTGATAGCCTGTGGAGCTCATACTTATGGAGTGATAGAAAGCCTTACATATCCAGCAGCTCCAGATACCTAGACTTTTGAAGAACTGGTAACCCAAGTGGGACAATACTTCAACCCTGAACTGTCCACTTTAGTGCAGAGATACTGTTTTAACATGGCAGAGAGGATCCTGGGATAGTCCATAGCCGAGTTTCTGATGAGGCTACAAAAACTATCTGAATATTGTGAATACGGAACTACTCTTTCCGAAATGCTGCATGGCCGCTTGGTCTGCGGCGTAAATAACATGGCTATTCAAAGGAATTTGTTAGGCGAACTGGGAGACCCACGGGGTTAGAGCAATCAGTCTCTCCATGAGTCTCGCCAAATACGAGCTCTGCTCCTCGGGGTGGGGGGGCGGGGGGGGGGGGGGGGGGGTGGGGCGACTGCGGGGATCCCGAGGATATTCATGACTGACATCTATATAAAGTCAGCTGGGTATGGAACTGCCCGGTGGGCTTGACATCTATCATTATGAAGTGCTTTGAGAGGTTGGTCACGACACATCAACTCCATACTTCCAGAATGCCTTGATCCACTGTAATTCACATATCACCACAACTGGTCCACAGCAGACAATATCTCCCTAGCCCTACACTCATCCCTGGCGCATCTTGACAACAAGGACTCTTACATAAGAATTCATTGGCTACAGCTCCACCGTCAGCAACATGATCCCAGCCAAACTCATATCCAAACTCCAGAGGGCTCCTCCCTCTGCAACTGGATCCTCGGCTTCCTGGCCCATAGACCACAATCAGTAAGGATAAACAATGACACCTCCTCCACAATAGTCCTCAATACTGGGGCCCTGCAAGGCTGTGTACTTATCCCCCTGCTATACTCCTTATACACACATCACTGTGAGGCAAAATGTGGCTCCAACTCCATCTTCAAGTTTGCTGATGACACGAGCATAGTGGGTTGGATCTCAAACAATGTTGAGTCAGGGTATAATCTCTCCCTCAATGTCAGCAAAACTAAGGAGCTGGTCATTGACTTCAGGAAGCTAAGTGTCATACACACCCCTGTCTGTATCAATTGTGCTGAGGTGGAGATGGTTGACAGCTTCAAATTCCTAGGTGAACACATCACCAAAAATCAGTCCTGTCCACCCACATTGGCACTATGACCAAGAAAACACAACAGCGCCTATTCTTCCTCTGGAAACTAAGCAAATTCGGCATATCCACATTGACTCTGATCAACTTTTACAGATGCACCATAGAAAATATCCTATCTGGGTGCATCACTGCCTGGTACAGCAACTGCTCAGCCCAAGACCGTAAGAAACTAGAGAGAGTCGCAAACACAGCCCAGTCCATCACATGAACCCGCCTCCCATCCATTGACTCTATCAACACCTCCCGCTTCCTTGAGAAAGCGGGCGCAGAACAATACTTTTCACTATACCTCGGTGCACGTAACAATAAAAATCTAAATCAGAGCAGAAGTGGCTGGGATCTGATGTATATTTACAGTAAACCCAGTTTTCTTTTTACTAACTTGCTTGCGGCCTGCAAAATAAGGCCTCATTCCCATTGAGCTGGTTAGCTGCAGAGAACAATGGGCAACCTGCTGGCAAAATACAATGGAGGCTTTGGCTGCTGGTCACTTTGCAGAGGCTCTCCAGTCAGTCAAGAAGGATGGAAAGGGGGAAGGACTGCTATAGGGGCTGCAAGGTAGTAATGACCTGGAATAGGTAGTGATGAGAAGGGTTGGAGTGTCTGTGGCCACTGTTGGTGTAATCAGTGTCTTCTTTCTTTGAATCGCAGGATGGGTGGAGAAGTCCACCATCTACATGGTACATATCAAGAGTGTGATGGAATACTCTGCACTTGGTTGGATAAATGCAGCTTAAGAAGCACAAAACTGCCCAGGAGAAAGCAGCCTGTTTGATTGGAAACCCATTCACCATCTCGCAGCACCACCGACACACAGTGGCAGCAACTCAAGATTCCTTTGAAAGCACCTTCCAAACCTGCTACCTCTACCACCTAGAAGGTCAAGGGCAGCGGACCCATGGGAACACCACCACCTGCAAGTTCCCCACCGAGCCATACACCATTCTGATTTGGAACTATGTCACCGTTCCTTCTGTCACTCGGTCAAATTCCTGGAACAAAATCCTTACAGCACTGCGGGTGCACCTAAACCACATGGACTGCAGCAGTTCAAGAAGTCAGCTCACCAGCACCTTTTCAAGGGCTATTAGGATGGGCAATGAATACTGCATGCACAACTAAACGCAAGAATGAATTTAAAAAAAACTTCTGCTCATCTCCTCCAATATTTAGGGAAGCATATTTAAAATCTTACCAGGTTGGTGTGGCCAACAGTTGATCCTTTAAGGAACAGTTCACTCTCATGTAGGCCGAATTTACCAGACTTCAGCAGTCAGGCAAACTAATCTGGCAGTCGGGGGATCGAAGCAGCAATTCGATTCTGTTGCGTTTTCTTCTCTTACTCTTTTACTCTGTCCTTTCTGTGGCTCTGTTCCAATTATGGCAATCAGAGAATTTGCCCATCTTTCTATGCTATCTATGTCCTAATGCTTAGAGTCACCAGGTATCAAATGATACCACCACAAGTTTCAACCGGCTATCGATCAAAGAGCCAAACACCAGTTAGTTAGTTCAAAGTCAATTATTTACACACAATTAGTCATGCAACATAAATACTACTTGTTAACTACATCTCTCGACTAAGACAACCTGTACTTAACTTCGGGCACCCGGCTTAGGTCAGAGAACAGTGGCCACTGTTCAATTCTGGATCTCTCGGGTCTGTAGGAGTAACTGCTGCTCAGCTGGGCTCATCCGTCTGGTAGCGAGCGTTGAACTTGAACTTGCTTCTGGTGTTGCTGCACTTGTAGATGGCCGTGACCAGGGTACCAGGTCCAAGAGAGGAGGAACATGTGGTGGGCTCTTCTTCTTATACTCGGGGCTTTCGCGCTCTTTTGGGCGGTCCTTCGATTTGGGCCCTACTAATTGGGTGATCCGTGATCACTCCTTTCAATTCCTAACCAATAAGTGGGCAGGTATCTGGATGGCTGGGCGTGTCCCAAGAGGTCACTGACCCCATTGTTTGCATTTCCCTTGAGCAGGGAGTGGCACCGAAATGTCTGGGACTGTACCGGTCACTTGAGTACCAGTCCTTTGTTTTGGTGGAGTTGGGCCATCAAATACTAATCGGCCCCATTAAAATGCTAATTGATCGTAGTTTCAATACCTGGACTTCATCTGGACTTCTTGCTTGCAAAATCCATTTCAGGCTCTGAGCCTGCTTGAGTCATGGCTGGTCCATTTTACCCGCTAAGCATTGCGAGTTTCTCTGTACCTAGTTGTAAGTGGCCATCCCAGATTGCTACACTCCATTCTCTTGATCCTCAACGCAAAGCGTGAAGGATCACAATACTGGGTCTTCTTGGTTCTCTGAAATGCCGGGTACCCTTAATCCAGGACAGGTTCTACCCTCCTCTGTCCTCTGGGTCCAAAAACATTGACCTAAATTTTCTAATACAACACATATATAAAAATTCTGAAGGGGCCATTAACAAAAAAAAAGGGGAACGTCTAACTGTCTCTAACTAGACTACACTCATGCTGCTATTTAACAATCAAAGAACTTATCTTACAATACAAAAATCCAATAGCAGCATCACATTTCTTCTCATCACAAACATTCATACACAGAAAAATAAGCTTTATTAACGAAACAACAACCGCAGAATTTATTAAAGAGAAAGGTTCAGAAAGAGTGTGGGGTTTGCTGGAGTCTGAGGAAAGGGGCTCTAAAGGTGTATACTCGGGGATGGGGGGCTCTCCTCCTCCATTTCCGCAATCTGATTGTCTGAATGACACTGCACAATATGGCAATCACTAGTAAGGCTTCCGCTGTGTTGGACAGTGATTACCACTTAACGAGATTCTCACACCATGTGGGGGTATTGGTGGCTGGGTCTATGTGTGGTATAGTGTCCGGGCTGGGGGTGTTGTGTTGGGTAGTCGTGTTCGGGGCCTGTGTGGTGAGGGAGGTGGAGGTAGGTAACGCGCGCAACTGTACTGTTCGAACGACGATCGTGACGTAGGTAATCAGGGTCGTCTTCATTTTGTTAAGGCTTTCCTTCGCCGTTGAGTACCTTCGTATCTTCCTCGGGGAACAAGCATAATATGTCATTATCTTGCCGCTTAACATCTCGTTTGTCAATCTGTTTCTCCTTAACGTCAATTTCCCATTAGAATCGTCACCATATGTGACTCCCTCATTTTTTAAAATTTTTTTAACTATTTGCAGAGACAAGACATCCGGAAAAAAATTCTGTCACAGTGTGAGCGCTCTCACAGCTTGTGTTTGATGGGCTGAGTGCGCGGACAATTTATCCGTCCTCTGTGAACTCGTTTTTCCAACCAAGCGCTTCTGACATGTAAATAGTATGTGGGGGATAGCAACCGAAGGGTTGCCGGAAAGGCCAAAAGTTGTGGAAAAATCCATTCTTTAAACCACAAGACTAAAAAAGAACAGCAAAAGGTTTTGAATACAAGTACCCGAATGGGGTGGTGCGTATGATCTGCGGCCGGGCAAGAATGGGTGGAATCCCCAGGTAGGGCGGTGATCAGTGCTGTTGCTCCACTACCCGAGCTTGGCTGACCGAATGTATAGGGGGTCCTCAGGCAGGGCGGGGATAAATGCCGTTACTCCACTGCCTGAGTGACCTTCCAAGAGCGGTAAGAATTTGTAAATATATGGGCTGCAACAAACTTGTTTCTTTAACTGCCATGTGGCGTCAGAAGAGTAGTTATGACTGCATCAAGAAAGTGTCCATGAGGACGACACACAAAATCGTACAAGAGAGAATGAACAACATTTAAAATAATCTAAACATAAAAGCGGGCAGGTTCCATCCGGGAGTAGAACACCGTAAATCTCAATTGGTTCCTGACTCTCATCATCTGGCCACCTCAAGGTTCCATTCCAAAAAAGATTTTCAAAGGGGTTTCCATGGTGGGAGTCAGACTCGGCGTTGTCACCATCTCCCGAGTGCCAAACTCGTGCATGGTGTTTGCGTGCTAACATGGCGTGTGCCAATGTGGGGTCAGTTTCATAATTCCTTGTCAGGCGACAGGAATTCTCATGGTGCCAGTGTTTCATGTTCCGTAGGGAGGTCGCAAGGGGGCTGTCGCTATCGCTAGCAGCCAAATCAAGCGTCAGGGTGAAATTTGATTCTGGGGGCGTGGTCAAGGTCGTGTCTGTGGACGTGCTGCTGCTGCTGGGGGAGGGGGAACTTGGGTTGTCAGTGGGTGGGTCCTCATTGTCTGTCATTGCCAATGAGAGGTGGTGTGAGTGGCTGCACTGCGTTCCATAAACCTTAAGCTGATTTACATGGAACCATCCTGATTTTCCGTTCGGATACGCGATTTTATAAACTGAGGGGCTTACTTTGTCCGAGATTGAATAGGTTCCTGCAAATTTAGGAGCGAGGAATGAGCTGGGGTTGGTTAAGGCGATCATTACTTGCTGTCCAATTGTATACTCCGTCGGGTGTATTGTCTTATCAAAGCAGGCCTTACTCTGCTTTTGTTTAGCGCCTAGTCGAACAGCGTCAGCGAGCTGTGCTGCTTTAATATTTTCTACCATGTGCTGCTTTCTCATGGGTCAGGGCGGTGACTGCGGGGCTGGCCAAATCAAGTCCAAATACGTATTCGGTACACTTCATGGGTCGTCCGGCCATGAGTGTATGGGGGGTATACCCTGTTGAGCTCGACACTGTGTTCCTAATAAAATCAGTGCGAATTGGAGCACTGTGTCCCATGTTGTGTTGTGCTGCTGCACCATTTTTCTAAGTGTGGCCTTTAGTGTCCGATTCATGCGCTCCACAATGCCGCTGAACTGCAGGTGATAGGCAATGTGGAACTTTTGCTTTATACCAAAAATTGTCATGACATTTTTCATGACCCTGCCTGTGAAGTGCGAACCTTGGTCCGACTCAATACTACGGGGGAGTCCCCAGCTCGTAAAAATTTGCTCTGTTAAGATCTTTGCCGTGGCCTTGGCTGTATTTGTCCTTGAGGGGAAAGCTTCGACCCATTTCGTAAATGTGTCGATTACCACTAACACATACTTGTATCCATTTCTGCAGAGGGGGAGGGGACCAATATAATCTAATTGAAGGTTTGTCCACGGGCCATTTACAGGGCAGGTGTGGGTAGCTGGGCTTTTTTCGCGTACCTATCTGGGCTGTTCTGTGCACAAATCAAGCAGTTTTCGACATAATGAGATCCGTCGGTTTTCAAATCAGGCCACCAGCAGAGGGGTCTGAGGTGGGCAAGGGTGGATTCAATCGCTTGGTGTCAAATTATCTCATTCCTGTCCTGGGCAGGGACTACAATAAATGTCATCTTTTAAAACGATTCCCTCATGTATCGTTAAAGAATTCCTAAACTTTTCGTAGGGTGCTGGGAAGTTTCCTTTTAAATTTTCCCTCAATGTCTCGTCTTCCTTCTGTGCCTGGGCTAAGTCGTGAATGTTGGTCTGTGAGACCTGAACTGCGTGGACTGGGGCACTCTCGGGGGTTGCCAAAAGTGGCCATGTCGTGAGCCTGCCTTCGCTAGGGCGTCAACTTTCACGTTACCAGGTGGGAGGAACAGTGGTGACTTCTTACTTTGACTACGCCATATTTCCTGCCTTTAGCTGTCTGAAGGATATGTTTTAGCAATGGGGCTGAGGGTTTTCTGTCGGTGGAAATAAATCCTCTCGATTCCCACAGGGGTAGGAATTCAGTTAGGCTGTTGCAGACATACAAAGAGTCTGAATATATGTCTGCAGGGGTCGGGAAAAAATCGGGGTGCTGGACAATGTCAGCAATGGCTGCTAACTCAGCTGCCTGCAAACCTAAGTATCCAGGCAACTTTAAAGCAATTTCTTCTAAAGCGTGTCCTCTCCATAAATACCACATCCTTTTATCTTTTTTCCATCAAGGACTGTGGAGGAGCCATCTACATAAATTCTCAGTTCTTTGTCTGTGGGCTGGGTCGTCTGTAGTCCGATACCTGTCTTTTTTCGTACCGACTTGGGAACAAAGGGGCTTGTGCTGTGCTTGGGCGCTTTGATCTCGCACTCATGTCGGGTTCCAGCACAGTGCATTTTTGTCCATTTTACAGTAATGTCGCGTCCTTGTAGGAGTAAGGTCCATCGCGCTGCTCGAATTTGGCTTACTGTGCCGTCTTTTAGTCTTCCGTCCAATAAAAGCTGTGTCGGGGTGTGCTCAGTCAAAATGGTTACTGGATTGAGTCAGGTTATGTACGAGAAGTACTGTACCACCCAGAAAACTGCTAGTAGGTGCCTTTCGCAGGCTGAAAAATCCCAGTTCCACTGGATCTAAGACTCGCGAGGCATAGGCTACGGGTCCTAGACGATCGTGCCTTTCCTGCAGAAGTATGGCCGAAAAGGTTTGGTCGGTGGTCGCTACCCCCAACGCGTATGGGGAGTGTGGATCTGCGGCTTGCAGAGCGGGGGTTGTGCTCAGGGCACTTTTCAATGATTCCACGGCATCCGTGTGCCATTTCCATGTGGCCTGTTTCTTTAGGAGCTCGGAAAGTGGGGCTGCCTTTGTGGCGAATCCGTCTATGTGGTTTCTACAATATCCAACCAGTCCTAAAAATGACAGAAGTGCTGTAACGTTTTGGGGCAAGGGCAATTTGACACTGGAATCTATGCATTTGTGTTCTATCTCACGCTTCCCATGCGTATGACCGTACCTAAATATGTGACTTTTTTCTGAAGGATTTGGGCTTTCTTGGGGTTAATTTTGCATCCAATCGTTGTGAGCAGTTCTAATAATTCAGAAAGAAACGAGATGTGCTCTTCCTTGGTGTCAGTCTGTAGGAGCAAGTCGTCCACATACTGAACAAGGCATTCAGGGCGGGAAAATTTAGATAAGCCGTTTGCCAATTGTCTGTGAAAGATGGAAGGGGAGTTTAAGATGCATCGAGACAGATATATGAACGGGCGGGGAACAGAGGGAAGTAGATCCTTGGAAAATGGAAGACAGGTTTAGATAAAGGATCTGATCAGCGCAGGCTTGGAGGGCCGAAGGGCGTGTTCCTGTGCTGTAATTTTCTTTGTTCTTTGAGTTGTGGAAGGCACGTCCATTTGTACTGCTGTCCCTGGAAACTGAACGCAAATTTATACTGCCATGCTTTGTCCAGTGGTATGGACCGAACGCCATTACTGATATCTAATACTGTGAAAAATTTCGACCGGAGTCCCTGTCTCCACATGGTCTCGATACTCATGGCAATAGTGGGGGCTGCTAGTGGGGTCAATTTGTTCACTTCTCTGTAGTCGATGGTCAGTCGCCATGAACTATCTGGTTTTCTCACTGGCCAAATCGGGGCATTATTCATCGATGCTACGGGTCGAATCACTCCTTGGTTCAATAAGCTTTGAAATACCTTGGCTATCTCTCCCTCGGCTTGCTGGGGGAGGCAATACTGTTTCTGGGGCTTAGGATCGGGACCTGTAATGTTTACTACTCCTGGGATTTTACCGCAGTCGTGCTTGTGCTGGGCAAACGCAGGTTTATGTCTTTTCAAGACCTCTTTAACCGCTTTGTCTGTGGTAATGGTTTGTGGATCAAACCAGCACTCTCCTACTGAGCTGATTCTATGGGCATAATCTCCTACTGTGAGCATGGCGGGGGCTCGCGCTGCTCTAGCCATTTTCCTTATGCATCGGTTGACTGGGTCGAATGGAAGGTTGTGTGCGCTCATGAAATCGATGCCCAGGTTGTGTCCTGCTGCCTGGGGCAAGTCTACTAAAATGACCGAATGTTTTGTTTTAATATTACCGAACTGTATGTCCACAGGGACTGTGATGTGTCCCTGCTGGAGGTGACCTGTAAAGCCACTAAGGGTAATGGTGTCCGCAGTGGGCCATATCTTTTTCTGGTACATGATGGAGGAGTTTAATGTGGTTCGGGACCCTTCTGTGTCCCAAAGAAACTCTACTGGGTGTCCCCGGACTGTGCCTGCAACTACCGGTCTTCCGGACTTATCCCAAAGCGTATCGCAGACCCAAGTTGGAGAGGCCGAACACCGTTAATCGGTGCCATTCGTGGCTGAATTATCTGGTTGGGCGCTAACACTGGGGATGGGTCTGGCAGTGTTCCTGGGGGGGAGTTTGTGTGCGCTGATTCCTTTGCTGCTTCGGGGGGGCATTGTATTCTTGGGCATAAAGTCCTTCATGTCCGCAATTATAACATTCCTGTGTCTTGGGGTGCTGCACCGTACCTCTGCCTTCATTTACTCATGCGGGGTCATGGTGTGCCCTTACTGGATTCATTGTGGCGTCTACTCTCTCTTGCTCTGTCTTTCTCTGTATAGACTGTTCCCAAGCTCTGGACGATCGTTTTAGAACCCACACTTCAATGTGCGCTGGGTCTGAGGGGTCGTAACTGGCACATGCCTTCTGTCCTGCTTCTGTGGCATGGGATACTAGCGTACGGGTACATTTGGCCGTATTGTCTGCTGATAAATGGGCGTGGGCTAACTCACCAAACACAGCAGTAAAATGGATCCAGAGGCATCCAGCAAACGCTGTTGGATGCTTTCCCTTTTTCTGTCGGCACCAGTTGAGTCCGTCTACCCGGTCTCCTCTATTATATCCTATGACGTCTAAAATGGCCGTTTTCATTTCTTGGAGGCTACCTCCTCCTACATTTTGTGGGTCGGGAAGGGCTGAACTAACTGATGGGCCTAGGCTCATCAGAATGAGCTTTACCTCTTCCTGCTTGTCTAAACCGTACAGGAGGGTCTGTTGCTTTACCAATTCGAAAAAGTGGTGTGGGTCTGAAGTGGGGTGAAAAGTCTCCATCTTCTCGCGGGCATCTCTTAACTGGGTGATCGTTAACAGGGTGGTATAAACAAAATCGGGTTGGCCTTCTGTGGTAACCCTGCGCTGCGTGCTAATGGGGTTCATTGGGTTGGGTGCTGCCTGTGCAGTCGGTGGTGCGGGTGCTTTTCTTTTCGGGGCCTATTTTGACTCAGTCTCACTTACGTACCGTTGGGCCGTTTCACTGAGTTCCTGCCAATCGGAGCCATCTTCCTGATCTAGCTGTGAGTCAAAGGTGTCTCTAAACCCATTTTGAACAGATAGCAGGGATTGCAACTTTGCAATTTGCTGCCTGCACTTGGCATGATCTACTGAACTCTGCCTCCGTTCCGTGGTGGAACTGTGGAGTGCTTGGAGGGCTGCCTTCAAATCATCGCACTGTTTCCTTAACTGTTGTACCTGGCTCTCTGTCTCTTCTCTTACCATTACAGCACGTTGTGTGTCCCGGTAGGCCTCATCATACTGGATTTGGAAGCTGCTAAGGTGGGCGAGACAGGATTGATGTGCCCTCTTGACGTCATCCATTTCCTTGTCCTTTGCCGCTAACTGCTCCCGGAGCTGCACATATAATCTCTCGCTTTCACTAATATCTCCCTCTCTAGTTCTCTCCTTCTCCTCAAGCTGATTGTGGAGCGTCCTCACGACCTCCTCTGTGCCTCGCAATTGTGCCAGACAGGACACGATTGCCATCGGCTTACAAACCTTGCTTAAACTTTTCTTATGAATCTCGGTCAGGCTGTCCCACCAAGTCTGTCCGATGCTGCCAGGACCTGTTTCTTCATTTGCGCAAAATTCCGACCATAGGGGCCATCCTTTCCTCTTTAGGTATCTCCTAATCTCTTCTTCCCATACGGGACACTATTCTGATCTATTGGTCGCTGTGACCTCGGGGCTCTTGTGGATGCATAAAGCGTTCCATTGCCTTCATGGCCATCCCTACAAATATTTCTGTCTACCTGAAATTTGAAACAAGGGGGGAATAAAGCGGTGGTGCAAACACTGGTACGGCTCAAGCTATTTTCCAGTTTACTCAACTCCCGAAAGTTTCACGCAACAAAATCTATCGAGTTTACCTTGTATCCCTCTTAGTACGCATGCAAATTACACACTTCTGTATTCTGGAGGTTTGATCGATACTGGTTTCGCTTGTGGTTTCTTTTACTTTGCCAAATTTGGATTCTAATTCAATCACTTTTGTGGGTTCTCTCGGAGTGACACGGTCACTTCTGGGTCGAGTCCAGTCAGATATTGCCAATAACTGTTGCGTTTTCTTCTCTTACTCTTTTACTCTGTCCTTTCTGTGGCTCTGTTCCAATTATGCCAATCAGTGAATTTGCCCTTCTTTCTATGTTATCTATGTCCTAATGCTTAGAGTCGCCAGGTATCAAATGATACCACCACAAGTTTCAACCGGCTATCGATCAAAGAGCCAAACACCAGTTAGTTAGTTCAAGGTCAAGGGTACGTTATTTACACACAATTAGTCATGCAACATAAACACTACCAGTTAACTACACCTATCAACTAAGACAACCAATACTTAACTTCGGGCACCCGGCTTAGGTCCGAAAACAGTGGCCGCTGTTCAATTCTGGATCTCTCGGGTCCGAAGGAGTAACTGCTGCTCAGCTGGGCTCATCCGTCTGGTAGCGAGCGTTGAACTTGACCTTGCTTCTGGTGTTGCTGCACTTGTAGATGGCCGTGACCAGGGTACCAGGTCCAAGAGAGGAGGAACATGTGGCGGGCTCTTCTTCTTATACTCGGGGGGCTTTCGCGCTCTTTCGATTTGGGTCTTACTAATTGGGTGATCCCTGACCACTCCGTTCGATTCCTTAGCCAATACGTGGGCAGGGATCTGGATGGCTGGGCGTGTCCCAAGCGGTCACTGACCCCGTTGTTTGCGTTTCCCTTGAGCAGGAAGTGGCGCCAAAATGTCTGGGACTGTACCGGTCGCTTGAGTACCAGTCCTTTGTTTTGGTGAAGATGGGCCATCAAATGCTAATCGGCCCCATTGAAATGCTAATTGGTCAGAGTTTTGATACTGTCTGGACTTCTTGCTTGCAAATATGCATTTCAGGCCCTGAGCCTGCCTGAGTCTTGGGTTTGTCCATTTTACCCACTAGGTTTTGTAAGTTTCTCTGTACCTAGTTGTAAGTGGCCATCCCAGATGGCTACAGTCCCTCATACGCAAAGTGTCTAACACCTGTTTCAGCCCTGAGAACTGCGCACTGTGAAACAAATTTTACCAAAATGGTGGTAAATAATCAGCATGCACTTCGGAAACTGCTGAGTGCGTAACCTAGGCTAACCCTTCAGTTTTGTTTTGAGAAAGGGCTAAGTGTTGGAAAAGCCGCCATCTTGATGAAATGCTAAACTGTCCAATCAGCCCTCTCATGTGGCGACAAATGGTTACAAAACACGACTGAAAAAGTTCTGGGGAGCCTCCAAAGTGTCTAGGCCAATAGCTCTCAACAAAAATGATTAAAGTTAATTATTTGAGTATTATTTCATTACTGCATATGAGACCTTGATGTGCACAAATTAACTGTCACATTTCTTATATATCCACAGAGACTACACTTCAAAAGGCCTTCATTGATTGTAGAATGCTTTGGAGCATTCTGATGTGAAATAGGCAATAGAAATACAAATCATTTCATCTATCTTTAATATAAAATTCATAAGCAAAACCTATCATAGTACAGTCAGGCATATTGCTCAATGCTTGGAACAGTTCTGGTCTCCACAGTATAAAAAGGGATATAGATCCATTGGAGAAGGTGCAAGAAAGATTGACTAGAAGAATACCAGAACAGAGATATTACACTTATCAAGAAAGATTAAACAGGCTGGGTTCCTTTCTCTGGAAGAGAGAAGGCTGAGGGGTGACCTGATAGAGGTCTTTAAGGTTATTAAAGGATTTTATATTTGAAGTTGCTGGGGAGACCAAAAATAGGCACTATAAATAAAACATTTAAACACATAAATATTGAAAGCAGCTGAAATTAATCTAAAAACGATAATTCAAATCACTTCTCGTCTTGAATATGGATTCAATGGATTCTGTGTTATTAAAGAAAGATTACATTGTATTGCATAGTATTACATTGCAATGACTGCAAAGAAACAGACCCTTTGGCCAAGATAGTCCATGCCAGTGTTTCTGCTTGATTTGAGCCACCGCTTTTTCACCTAAAATATCAAAATATCTTTCTATTAATTTCTCCCCCATGTATTTATTTAATTTCCCCTTAAATTGATAAATGCTTCTTGCCTCAACTACTCCTTGTGGTAATGAGTCTACACGCTAACCATTCTGTAGATAAATGTTTCTCATGAAATTCCCATTGGATTTATTAGTGACTTATATTTATATTAAATGTAAAATTTGGAATGAAAAATTTGATCTGATGACATTGGGTCGGCAATCTAACGTCATTGTGCCATTCCCTAACAATGGGAAAGCTGAGCGAGCTCTGGTATTGGAAGCCTGTCCACCTTCACAGGAAGATCAGTGAACAAACTATTAAACTTGCCAAAAACCTATTAAGATGGTCATTTATCATAACCTATTCCATTTTACAGGAGACACACGGGAAAACGTTGGGAGTGAGCTATGCAGGAGTGGCATAAAAGTACATGAGAAGGCCTGAAAACAGGTCCAGAGTGCCTTAGCATCAAAGGCTGGTACTGAAGATAACAGAATTTGGCTGTTAATATATTTAATCTGTTGAAGTCCCATAGGCTTGCAGAGAGTTAAGGACAGAGAGAGAGGGCGGATTGCCTTTAAATTGGTGGTAGGGACTGACTTCTGGTTTATCGCCTTGCCCCTTTCCTATCAGATGTCTCCTCTTAGGCACTCCATTTTCCAAAGAACCACCCACACTATGTTAATCAGTTAGCATTCCTGTCAGCCAATTGCTCGTTGGCTGGCTGCACATGACTCAACATAATGGCCTGAATTTTTCGGATGGCGGGGAATATCAGTCTTCATGGTGGAGGACACCAGTGGGATGCCAGATCTCCAGGAGAACCAGAGGGCAGTGGTGAGTGCAATGACCATGACTAAGGAGAAGGTTCTGGGGAAACTGAACGGTCTGAAGGTGGATAAATCACCTGGACCAGATGGACTACACCCCAGGGTTCTAAAAGAGAAAGCTCAGGAGATTGTGGAGGCATTGTTTTTTTTAAATATAAATTTAGAGCATCAAATTCATTTTTCCAATTAAGGGGCAATTTAGTGTGGCCAATCCACTTACCCTGCACATCTTTTGGGTTGTGGGGGCGCAACCCACGCAAACACGGGGAGGATAGGGGGAGGGGGCTGCATGGAAGAGGCTGGAGATGGCGTCCTGTGTGGGCACGAGTCTGGGGGCGCTGTCAACGGCACCGCTGCCGCTCCCTCCAGGGAGGTATACCACGAGCCCGGTGGTGGTGGCGGCCCTCAAAATTTGAGGACAGTGGAGGCGGCATAGGGGGGAAGCCCAGCGAAGGATTCTCCTTCAGTGGAATGATGCGAGGCCCCCAAGCGTGGAATCCTGGATCAGCGATATGTCAGGGTTCCTTAAATTGGAGAAGGTGAAATACGCCTTGAGAGGGTCGGTACAAGGGTTCTTTAGGCGGTGGCAACCGTTCTTAGACTTTCTGGCAGAACGATAGACATTGGTCAATGGCAGCAGCAGCTCGGGGCGGGGGGGGGGGGGGGGGGGGGGGCTTTATTTTTGTTTATGTTATTTACACTGGAGGGTCTGAGGGGGTGTATACACCTGTTGTGTTAAGTCGGGGTGTTAATGTTAATTTATTATTTATGTACAGGGGGGAAGGGGTTTGGGGGGTTGCTTTCTTAGATTGTGTTTTGTACTTCACCCTGTTGGGTTCTTTTTTCTTTCTCATTTTGTTCTTGATATTTTATGAAAACCTTTAATAAAAATTTTTTTTTTTTTTTAAAACACGGTAAGGATGTGCAAACTCCAGACGGACAGTGACCCAGAGCTGGGATTGAACCTGGGACCTCAGCGCTGTGAGGCTGCAGTGCTACCACTCCGCCACCATGCTACCCTTGAGAGGCATTGGTGATGATCTTTCAGGAATCACTGGAGGCAGGAAGGGCCCCAGAGGACTGGAAAGTGGTTAATGTAACATCCCTGTTTAAGAAGGGAGGGAGGCAGAAGATGGGAAATTATAGGCCGGTTAGCCTGACTTAGATCATTGGTAAGATTTTAGAGTCCATTATTAAAGATGAGATCACGGAATACTTGGAAGTGCATGATAAAATAGGACTGAGTCAGCACGGCTTCGTCAAGGGGAGGTCATGTCTGACAAACCTGTTAGAGTTCTTTGAGGAAGGAACAAGAAAATTCGACAAAGAAGAACCAGTGGACGTGATTTATTTAGATTTCCAGAAGGCCTTTGACAAGGTGCCACATAGGAGACTGTTAAAGAACTTAAGAGCCCATGGTGTTAAGGGTAAGATCCTGGCATGGATAGAGGATTGGCTGATTGGCAGAAGGCATAGAGTGGGGATAAATGGGTCTTTTTCAGGATGGCAGCCCGTGACTGGTGGTGTACCTCAGGGGTCAGTGCTGGGACCACAACTTTTCACAATATACATTAATGATCTGAAGGAAGGAACTGAAGGCACTGTTGCTAAGTTTGCAGATGATACAAAGATCTGTAGAGGGGCAGGTAGCATTGAGGAAGCAGGCGGACTGCAAACAAAGAACAAAGAACAAAGAAATGTACAGCACAGGAACAGGCCCTTCGGCCCTCCAAGCCCGTACCGACCATGCTGCCCGACTAAACTACAATCTTCTACACTTCCTGGGTCCGTATCCCACTATTCCCATCCTATTCATGTATTTGTCAAGATGCCCCTTAAATGTCACTATCGTCCCTGCTTCCACCACCTCCTCCGGTAGTGAGTTCCAGGCACCCACTACCCTCTGTGTAAAAAACTTACCTCGTACATCTCCTCTAAACCTTGACCCTCTCACCTTAAACCTATGCCCCCTAGTAATTGACCCCTCTACCCTGGGGGAAAGCCTCTGACTATCCACTCTGTCTATGCCCGTCATAATTTTGTAGACCTCTATCAGGTCTCCCCTCAACCTCCGTCGTTCCAGTGAGAACAAACCGAGTTTATTCAACCGCTCCTCATAACTAATGCCCTCCATACCAGGCAACATTCTGGTAAATCTCTTCTGCACCCTTTCTAAAGCCTCCACATCCTTCTGGTAGTGTGGCGACCAGAATTGAACACTATACTCCAAGTGTGGCCTAACTAAGGTTCTATACAGCTGCAACATGACTTGCCAATTCCTATACTCAATGCCCCGGCCAATGAAGGCAAGCATGCCGTATGCCTTCTTGACTACCTTCTCCACCTGTGTTGCCCCCTTTCAGTGTCCTGTGGACCTGTACTCCTAGATCTCTCTGACTTTCAATACTCTTGAGGGTTCTACCATTCACTGTATATTCCCTACATGCATTAGAACTTCAAAATGCATTACCTCACATTTGTCCGGATTAAACTCCATCTGCCATCTCTCCGCCGAAGTCTCCAAACAATCTAAATCCTGCTGTATCCTCTGACATGTCCTCATCGCTATCCGCAATTCCACCAACCTTTGTGTCGTCTGCAAACTTACTAATCAGACCAGTTACATTTTCCTCCAAATCATTTATATATACTACAAACAGCAAAGGTCCCAGCACTGATCCCTGCGGAACACCACTGGTCACAGCCCTCCAATTAGAAAAGCATCCTTCCATTGCTACTCTCTGCCTTCGATGACCTAGCCAGTTCTGTATCCACCTTGCCAGCTCACCCCTGATCCCGTGTGACTTCACCTTTTGTACTAGTCTACCATGAGGGACCTTGTCAAAGGCCTTACTGAAGTCCATATAGACAACATCCACTGCCCTACCTGCATCAATCATCTTTGTGACCTCCTCCAAAAACTCTATCAAGTTAGTGAGGCACGACCTCCCCTTCACAAAACCATGCTGCCTCTCACTGATACGTCCATTTGCTTCCAAATGGGAGTAGATGCTGTCTCGAAGAATTCTCTCCAGTAATTTCCCTACCACTGAAGTAAGGCTCACCGGCCTGTAGTTCCCTGGATTATCCTTGCTCCCCTTCTTAAACAGAGGAACAACATTTGCTATTCTCCAGTCCTCCGGGACATCACTTGAAGACAGTGAGGATCCAAAGATTTCTGTCAAGGCCTCAGCAATTTCCTCTCCAGCCTCCTTCAGTACTCTGGGGTAGATCCCATCAGGCCCTGGGGACTTATCTACCTTAATATTTTTTAAGACGCCCAACACCTCGTCTTTTTGGATCTCAATGTGACCCAGGCTATCTACACACCCTTCTCCAGACTCAACATCTACCAATTCCTTCTCTTTGGTGAATACTGATGCAAAGTATTCATTTAGTACCTCGCCCATTTCCTCTGGCTCCACACATAGATTCCCTTGCCTATCCTTCAGTGGGCCAACCATTTCCCTGGCTACCCTCTTGCTTTTTATGTATGTGTAAAAAGCCTTGGGATTTTCCTTAACCCTATTTGCGAATGACCCTTCTAGCCCTCCTGACTCCATGCTTAGGTTCCTTCCTACTTTCATTATATTCCACACAGGCTTTGTCTGTTCCCAGCCTTTTAGCCCTGACAAATGCCTCCTTTTTCTTTTTGACGCGGCCGACAATATCTCTCGTTATCCAAGGTTCCTGAAAATTGCCGTATTTATCCTTCTTCCTCACAGGAACATGCCGGTCCTGAATTCCTTTCAACTGACACTTGAAAGCCTCCCACATGTCAGATGCTGATTTGCCCTCAAACATCCGCCCCCAATCTAGGTTCTTCAGTTCCCGCCTAATATTGTTATAATTAACCTTCCCCCAATTTAGCACATTCATCCGAGGACCATTCTTATCCTTGTCCACCAGCACTTTAAAACTTACTGAATTGTGGTCACTGTTCCCGAAATGCTCCCCTACTGAAACTTCTACCACCTGGCCGGGCTCATTCCCCAATACCAGGTCCAGTACCGCCCCTTCCCTAGTTGGACTGTCTACATATTGTTTGAAGAAGCCCTCCTGGATGCTCCTTACATCTCTGCCCCGTCTAAGCCCCTGCACTAAGTGAGTCCCAGCCAATATCGGGGAAGTTAAAGTCTCCCATCACCACAACCCTGTTATTTTTACTCTTTTCCAAAATCTGTTACCTATCTGCTCCTCTATCTCCCGCTGGCTGTTGGGAGGCCTGTAGTAAACCCCCAACATTGTGACTGCACCCTTCTTATTCCTGATTACTACCCATATAGCCTCACTGCCCTCTGAGGTGTCCTCCCGTAGTACAGCTGTGATATTCTCCCTCACCAGTAGCGCAACTCCGCCATCCCGTTTACATCCCCCTCTATCCCGCCTGAAACATCTAAATCCTAGAACATTTAGCTGCCAATCCTGCCCTTCCCTCAACCAGGTCTCTGTAATGGCAACAACATCATAGTTCCAAGCACTAATCCAAGCTCTAAGTTCATCTGCCTTACCCGTAATACGTCTCGCATTAAAACATATGCACTTCAGGCCACGTGACCCGCTGTGTTCAGCAACTTCTCCCTGTCTGCTTTGCCTCAGAGCCACACTGTCCCTATTCCCTAGTTCTCCCTCAATGCTCTCACCTTCTGACTTATTGCTCCCGTGCCCACCCCCCTGCCATACTACTTTAAACCCTCCCGTGCAGAAGGACTTAGACAGGCTAGGAGAGTGGGCAAAGAAGTGGCAGATGGAATATAATGTGGAAAAGTGTGAGGTTATGCGCTTTGGAAGGAGAAATGGAGGCATAGACTATTTTCTAAATGGGAAGATGTTTAGGAAATCAGAAGCATAAAGGGACTGGGGAGTCCTTGTTCATGATTCTCTTAAGGTTAACGTGCTGGTTCAGTCGGCAGTTTGGAAGGCAAATGCAATGTTAGCATTCATGTTGAGAGGGCTAGAATACAAGATCAGGGATGCACTTCTGAGGCTATATAAGGATCTAGTATGACCACATTTGGAGTATTGTGAGCAGTTTTGGGCCCCGTATGTAAGGAAGGATGTGCTGGCCTTGGAAAGGGTGCAGAGGAGGTTCACAAGAATGATCCCTGGAATGAAGACCTTGTCGTATGAGGAACGGTTGAGGACTCTGGGTCTGTACTCGTTGCAGTTTTGAAGGATGAGAAGGAATCTTATTGAAACTTACAGGATACTGCGTGGCCTGGATAGAGTGGACGTGGAGAGGATGTTTTCACTTGTAGGAAAAAGTGGAAGCAGAGGCCACAATCTCAGACTAAAGGGATGATCCTTTAAAACAGAGATGAGGAGGAATTTCTTCAGCCAGAGGGTGGTAAATCTGTGGAACTCTTTGCCGCAGAAGGCTGTGGAGGCCAAATCACTGAGTGTCTTTCAGACAGAGATGGCTAGATTTTTGATCAATAAGGGGATCAGGGGTTATGGGGAAAAGGCAGGAGAATGGGGATGAGAAAAGTATCAGCCATGATTGAATGGCAGAGCAGACTCGATGGACCGAGTGCCCTAATGTCTTCTGGTCTTATGGACACCCGAATGGAAGAGGTTCGGCAAGAGTGCAGCGCAAGGCCTTACACTTAGGAAATCCTGGGAATGTCCAGCCCATCTGACACACCCCTCCCTGTGAGTGATGTACCACCAGCCCTGCACACCGAGCAGGGCAGAACTGCAATACCTGAGCTGACCGAAAGTAGGCCCAGACCCTCAAAATTAAAGCCCCCCAGTGGAGGCTCACCAAGGTCATCTAAGGCAACAGGGTGGGCAGCAGGGCACCTCAACCTCATCTGTGGATCCTACGGATACACCCAATGTAGCGGAAGAGTGAGCAAGGGTCAGAAACTATAGGCACATCAGTGGGCACGAGTGAACCTTGGCACGAGTAGAGATAAATCACTGTTGTAATATCGCTTTTGTATTAAACATGACTTTGTTCACTCACACAGATTCTCATGCTGTCATTTCATTGCACTATGCTCCGCAAACCCCTGTGCACATGGCACTTCATCCCTGTGAAGTGTGAGAATGGCAGCAGTATGTTCCTCCCACCTCCCACACTGATGACGCAGTAAAGATGTACCATTACTGACATGGGTCCCCCTCTCCCCAAGAACATGCCCTCCCTCCCTTCACCCCTTCAGTCCATGGAAAGTAACATCCACCCCTCCAACCAACACCATCAATGCTCAGGCCTGTGTTGAGAGTCTGCCCACTTCATACGTAACGTGGGTGGAAACACCAGAAGCTCTGGCCTCGGGGGGCTTATCAAGATTCTCTGAATCAATGTGATAAGCTTGTTCATTAGCAGGACAGGCTCAGCTCTCCATCAAGCAGGAGTCACAAAATCGGATGGGATCTCTGCAACTATCATGACTATCATGAACGCTCCCAGGGAAATGGGCACACACCTGCATGATGCGCATCGTATGGTCACAGACAAGCTAGACATTGGGGACAAGGTATCCCTTGCCGTTCATAAATGGTGCCCCATGCTGCCACGGTGACTCTGCTGCTTGAAGATGAACCTTCCTCCCACCCTCAGACCCCCACAACCACCGCTGCTCAGCTCATTCATCCAACATTGTGATCTCCTTTAAAAGTGATGAAGGCTGAGTTAACTATTTGCCGAAACAACCACAATAATCTTGTTCCATACCAGAGTTCTGCAAGATCACTTATAATGAAAAAAATAATCACTGATTATATTCTGTAATGTAAAGATTTCCTGCTTTTAGATAAGTTTTGTGGTATTACAGAATTTCTCAAAACCTCGGCTCCAATGTTAAAGAAATTGTGTTCTATTTGATTTGTTATGTTGTAGGTGTAACATAAGCGGCTTCCTTGTGGTGCACTTGACAAAGGAAGGTTCAGACGTGGAGATAACTTCAGCACGTTTATTAAACTATTTACACTTCTATTACTCGGGTTCGACACTACTGCTAATCCTATTTTGCTACCCAGACTGAGTAACCAGTTGTGGCAATCCATGTGGTGGGTGTAATATTGAATCAACCCTGTGTCTGTACTCACTAACTGTCTCCACTGGAAAGAGGCAGATCATGTGTGTGGTGTCCTTTACATATGGGTTGGTGTAATGCCCCCTTGTGTTCGTGTTACCTCCTTGTGTATCGTGAATGTCTATTGGTCGTCTCCTATCTAACTGATCTATTGGCTGAGTGTGTATGTGTGATGTCTCCGGTGCTCCCTCTGGTGTCTAGCTAGCCTACATGTATTAACATTGATGCACATCACCACATCCCCCCTTTTTTATATGTTACATATTTTCTGCACACTTTGAGAAAATTGAACAAAAAACAGGTAGGTAGGTTAAGGTGCATACAAGTCATGGGAACAGTGATTAAACAATAAGTCCAAAACATTCGTGTGAGTCCAAAAACCATCAATCTTCATGGTCAAATGTCTCTCTTGGTTATGAACGCCATCAACGCCCCTGTGCCACAGGAACCAAGAAGTGGTCAAATCACTTCGCTGTCTGATTTGGAGTCTTTCTTTTTCGATGTTTGTGATGGGGCTGTCGGATGGCATCTTGTAGGTGATAAGGTGTTGACGCTGAAGAGGTAACATCAACAGTATCATACGATGTCATGGATGTGCTATATGTTGAAGTTGGATAAGACTGTACATACTGGTTCTGGCCACGTGCTGTGCAGGAAGGGTGATCCTGCTGAGAACCGTTGAAGCTTGTCGAATTGGAAACAGAATTGCTGCTCGCATCAATGTCTGGTGATGGTGTGAAACTAGAACCTTGCATCTGATAGTAATATGCCGTCTGGCCAGGCTGTAACTAAGGCATCCAGTCTGTAGTGCAGATTGTGCTTGCAGTAGTCCTCCTTCTGTCTTGATTCCATTAGTGGGCAATCCGTAGCGCTGGCCTATTTGAGAATATGCTGCATAAACTGCTGGCTGCTGCATGCCTGAATACTGGGTTTGTCCAGCATGAACTGTCATTGGCTGCACTGCTGGTGTGGAAAAATGTGTGGATGTAGCTGTGGTGAATATTGGTGTATTCCTCTTGGACTGTAGCCGCTGCTTGTTATTATTGACCCAGTGTGATTGTTAAATGATCCATCTCCTGTCGTTGTGGCATCTGCTGTCACCCTGAGCGTGCCATCACGGAGGTTGCGGCACTCCCTGTCTGGAGTAAAGTCCGGCTTACGTGAATCAGAATCGGCGTTTGTTTGCTCCCCATCTGGAGTCTGGTCTGTCTTAACTGAGTCAGTGTCGGTTTGTTGATGCTCCCCGTCCGGAGTCTTAGCAGGTTCACAGGAGTCGACTGAGATTCCTTGAAACTGCACGTCTGGAGTCGGAACATGCAGGAATGCATTGACTTGTGGAGAGGTTCGAGGGAATGAGGGTGGAAGTATCATGGTGTCACCGGAGTCACCAGTGGTCTCACAGTGATCGTCGAGTGCCTCTGTACACACTAATTGGGGTCTGTTACTTTGCACCTTTTGCATGGGAAGTGGGATGCTGTCGTCACTCGTTTCACATACCGTGGGTAGAGCCTCAGTAGCTGCTTGTTGTTCACTTGGGTTGGGTAAATTGTCAGTCTTCATCTGATGGTGCAAACAATGTGGGTGGACTGTCATTGTCTTGCTGTTGTCCTTCATTTGGGCTTGGACTTTCATCGTCGCTTTGTTCTTCACTGTAGCATGATAGACCGTCATGGTCGTCCTACTGTGTACCGGAGCGTGGTCGACTGTCATGGTCTTCTTGCTGTTTACTTCAGCATGGCAGACTTGCATCATTTGCCGTTAGTTGGTCAGAGGAGGTCGCTGGACCCTCATGGTCTTGTTCCTGCAAGGACTGCACGTCGGAGTCTTGTGTTGCTTCTATCGTGGAGGTGTCCATAAGCTCGCTGCGGAGGCTTGTGACACTGGAGTCACATCTTGTGTGTGCAAGGACTGCACTCTGGAGTATTGCGTTTCTTTTATCGTGGAGCCTGTCCACAAGCTCGTTGTGGAGTCTTGTGACACTGGAGTCACTTATTGTTCATGCAAGGACTGCAGTGTGGAGTCTTGTGTGTCTTCTTTCGTAGAGTCGGGAACCCTGAGTGGTGCGTGGACCACACTCTGTGTGGCAGCAGGCCACTCGCTGTGGGCTTGTAACCATTTCTGTCTCTTGGTTTCAGAATGCAGCAGCATCCTGTACTCGCGAGTTGGGATGTCATATCTGCTGGGCTGAAGATCCTCAAATCCGAAGAACGAATCCGAGTCTGTGTCGGATTCAATACGGGGGTCGCCAATGTGCAACATGGCTAGTTGCGGTTCGGATTTGGTACTGGGGTAGCCTCCCAAGGTGAAAGGTTCATCCGAGTCATAGTCTTCTAGGACCATATCATCACTGTTTGCGACGGAGCTGGCAATGGGCTCGCGAGGTCCACAGAAAATGTAAAGGTCGGTATCGAAGTATTCAAGGTCGGAATCATCGGTTTGGGCATAGGTAACTGCTTGTTGCAGGGTTCTTCGGAGGTTAATTTCATTTCCTGGTTCAATTTGAGGCATTGTGCTGTCATTCCAGGTGAAAGGTTGTTTTTACTGCTTTAAAAGATTTTTTCTTTGATTTGGGATGTTTCCCCTTGAAATGGGCATGGTCCGGGGGCTCTGAAGTCATTACGCATGTGATGTAGCGCGTAGCAAGTGATTGCGCATGCGCAGATCGCTGTTCCTTTACTGACGGCCGTTTTCGTGATTGCGCATGCGCGGCGTCTCGCACATGCACAAACGGACCTTCCCGTTCTGTGCACTTCTCGCGCAACTGCGCAAGTGCAGTCCCTGTAGAAAGATGGCCGCCGATCAAAATCGTTCTCTGCTCCGGGATCTCAGCCTTGAGGTGAGTACTGGTGCTTCTCTTACCTTTTCTTGCTGGTTGGAGTGTGTTTTCCTCAGTATTTGCTGAATTTGTCCGGGACTGCCTGGAAGTCACTCCTGTTTTGCCTCTTGGAGAACTTGAATTTTTAAAAGATTTCTTCTGCTCTGGAACCGGCGATGGGGAGGAGAAGCTCTGCCTTTTCAGCATCGGCCACTTCTTCTAGTTCGGCTGCCACCAGGAAGATTTCAAACTTTTGCCGGAATGCCCGCCAGTTTTCATGGAGATCGCCGTGGCACTGGAGCTGCTGCGGAACCCGGATCTCGAACATCTTGCCTGGGTATTGTTGCTGGTTGTCACTGTATGCTAAGGTATGGCTATATGGATTGAAACAGTTCACTCCTGGTATCATGATTTGTTATGTTGTAGGTGTAACATAAGCGGCTTCCTTGTGGTGCACTTGACAAAGGAAGGTTCAGACGTGGAGATAACTTCATCACGCTTATTAAACTATTTACCCTTCTATTACTCGGGTTCGACACTACTGCTAATCCTACTATAGCTACCCAGACTGACTAACCAGTTACTGCAATCCACGTGCTGGGTGTAATATTGAAGCAACCCTGTGTCTGTACTCACTGTCTCCACTGGAAAGAGGCAGATTATGTGTATGGTGTCCTTTATATATGGGTTGGTGTAATGCCCTCCTGTGGTCATGTCACCTCCTTGTGTATCGTGAATGTCCATTGGTCGTCTCCTATCTAACTGATCTATTGGCTGAGTGTGTGTGTGTGTGATGTCTCCGGTGCTCCCTCTGGTGCCTAGCTAGCCTACATGTATTTACATTGATGCACATCACCACAGTACTGAGGTTAAGTTGACAAAAGAATGCGTCTGAGTACTTCTCCCAGAGATGATGCTCCAGTCTTTGACCTTTAGACTGTTTTGTCAAGCATTCCCCCTTTTAACTGCCCTTTAAACTATTTCATCTGTTATTTCCCCTCTCGTCTGTGCCCCACAGACTGTTCTATCTAGCACTCCACCTCTGACTGAAATTTTGAGAGCTCCTTCCATCCTCCTGTGGAAGGTCCCAATGAAATAGCTGGCCTATCATGCCCCTCTTCAACACCAGTAGCTTTCGCTTGTCAGCGATCTAAAGGCTCGTGATCTCCATTCACCACTTGCTTAATCCAAAAAGATACGTGTATTACCATTCAGCAGCATGCAAATGAATGGAACAATTTTCCTCACGGTCTAAATTGGCTTCCCACCCTGTTGATGTGGGTTGACCACATTGATATATTCGTACCACTCCAATTCAATCATTAGTGCCTGCTGTTGGGAATCCTACTCCTCTGTTCCAGTCAGAAACCCATTACGGTGAATTGCAATGAATTCAACCCAACATTTTAGATCAATGACATTTCATCAAACTGGATAACTGTTAACCAAAAACAGAGACAGAGAAAACAGTGTGCAAGGATGCAGGGTAGATTCAAGTAAATGTCAAACGGAACGATGGTACAAAGCCGAGGGAGGTTTGTTTGTTGTATCTTTACAACTGCACTTTTTTTGCCTTTCTGGGGAATAGAGGGGGGAAGCAGTGGAAAGATTCCCAAGCTGATTAAGAGCCATTAAAATGTGTTATGAACCTCCTTCTGTGACCGACATGTCTCGGTGTTGGACTTCAATCTGGAGCTCCTGGTTCCGGAGAAAGGGCATCACCACTGTGCTACACAGTCTTCCTAAATGGAGGTGATAAGAGGGGAAGTTTAGATTCAAAAAGATGGTTACAGCAGACATGCAGAGAGGGAGGGAAGCATCATGTGGCAGTGTGGTCCCTTTAAGGGAGTGGGCTTCACAGATCACATGACCGGCTCAGGGCCAATCGTGCAGGAACACACAAACCCCAGTCAATGGGAAGTTTGCACAGGCCCTGGTAGCAAGACCCTGGGCAGTGTGGACCAGGGAGCTGGAGTGTAAAGACCTTTATATAGCTTTCTGTGCCAGTTATCTAACTGCCTTTGCTTTTCATCAATAACTACCATTGCTTATTTTGCCAATTACGTTGAATCTGTGCCCTTTCGTTCTTGCTTTTTCTACCACTGGGAACAATTTCTCCCTCTCTATTTTGTCTAGAGTCCTCGTTATTTTGAACACGTCTATCAAATTTCCGTTCAATCTTCTCTCCTCCAAGGGGAACAGTCCCAGATTCTCCACTCTATCGATGGTTAGGTTGTTCTCAATTCCTGATGCTGGAACTGGAACTAACCGTTCCTTATGCTCTCGCTCATTTTCCCATTTAATTACAATTCGAAGTGCTAGCTGTGTACATGGGAAACCCATGTGATTCAACGATGGAGGAAGCTGTTCATTGGTGAAAACCGCCATCAGCTGACAGTGCGACATCGAATAATAATCTTTATTATTGTCACAAGCAGGCTTACATTAACACTGCAATGAAGTTACTGTGAAAATCCCCGAGTCACCACACTACAACGCCAGTTCGGGTACATTGAGGGAGAATTCAGGATGTCCAATTCACCTAATAAGCACGTCATTCGGGACTTGTGGGAGGAAACTGGAGCATCCGGAGGAAACCCACAGACACGGGGTGATCGTGCAGACTCCACAGAGCCAGTGGCAATGAAAGAGCCTCCTCGTCAAACAAGGATACTTTGCATCACAGTCACACCTTTCTGGCCCAGAAATATTGCCTAACATGGTACTTGAGGTCACAAAGGTAACACGGGCGTTTAAATTTAAATTCCACTTGCAAATATTTCACATTACATTGGTTTCACTTTATTCATGTGTGCATCATGGTTATTGGCTGAGACTACCTTAGTCAGAGAGCTAAATGTACTGGTCTGCCTGATATTTGGCACATACCGGTGATCTGCCTGATATTTGGCACATACCGGTGATTACAAAAGTGTTCGGACCATTGCCTTCTTGTGGAGAAAACAATGTTTGAGCTTTTTTGTCCATTCATTACTGGATGTTCATGCTGGTGTCCAGTGTTGTACTTGCCACACTGTGGGATGTGCCACTCTGTGATCCTGGGCTTCAATGAAAGTTGCCATTCTCCTGCTCCCCTCACTTGTGCAGTAGATTTAAATAAGGACGATTGCTGATCTTATACACAACAGCACAAAGTAGATGCCACCTTTAAATGACTGTGAACCAGGTGCCACAGATTCTCATGACTCTATCCCAAGGGTAAGACTTTATTAAAAACTGTTTCACACTAATGAGTGCTCATGATCTGCAGATAGATTACAAGCCCACCAACGGCCAAAGTAATGCTCGACATGCCGCTAACACACCAATTACTTTATTTCTGCATTTCAATCTGCCACTGGGATTTCAAAATTGCACATCCTACTTGCGGGCTCCATAAAATAACTGACACCCTCATCCCTGGAACCATTCCTGTGAATCTTTTCTGCGTGCTCTCTCATGGCATCACATCTTTCCGAAAATGTGGTACCCAGAACTGGACTCAATACTCCAGTTGATGCCAAGACAGTGTTTTTTTCAGGTTTATCATAACCCCCTTGCTTGTGTACTCTATACCCCTCTTTATTTATTTTTAAAATAAATAAATTTAGAGTACCCAATTCATTTTTTCCAATTAAGGGGCAATTTAGCGTGGTCAATCCACCAACCCTGCACATCTTTTGGGTTGTGGGGGCGAAACCCACGCAAACAAGGTGAGAATGTGCAAACCCCACACGGACAGTGACCCAGAGCCGGGATCGAACCTGGGACCTCGGCGCCGTGAGACTGCAGGGCTAACCCACTGAGCCACCGTGCTGCCCCTCATATACCCCTCTTTATAAAACTAGGCAGCAGTATGCATTAATAGCTAATTTCCTCATTTTCCCCCTCTGCAATCCCAAGTTGTGCAGCACACAGCAAGCAACAACAATCAAAGACACGAGCAGCGAAATCACATTTTGAACAAACCTGTTGTCTTCTCTATTGTCGTCATGGTGGAGGCATGGACACATTGGGCTGGATTTTCCGTCGTCGGGATGCTCCGTTTTACCGGCAGCCTGAGGGTCTCTTGACGGCGTGGGGCTGCCCCACAATGTGAAAACCCATTGACTAGCTGGCGAAACGGAGCATCCCACCTGCGTGCTGAACCAGAAATCTGGGACAGCGGGGCAGAGAATCCAGCCCATTGTACCTCTCCTTTGTCTCAGAGCAGAGGTCATAAGCTATCGACTTAATGGACAGTCCTCATCTCCTATTAATCAGCTGTTGGGTTGAGCTGGGAGAACAAACGGCTGTGGCACCTGGGAGTGCCGAGGGATATATGCATCATAGCTATTCCCAGGATACGCGCGCAGACCTGCAGGATGTGCCGAAGCTTTTGATCACATACTGTCTGCAGATTCAGGTAATTAAATTGTCCTGGGTCACAACACACTAATGATTGCCGAACAACTACCTTGATGGCCATATGCGTGTAGCCAATAGCCCCTTACACTTATTGAATCTCAGGATTTCTCTAAATCCTCTTGTTCTCTTGGCTTAGCTGTCAATATCAGTGATAAACTTTATGAGGTTGTTCACTCTCCTGAACAATACATCAATTATCATCCTGATACAATGATGGGCTGGCAATTGTGACATGCTGCAGAGATCTCCTTCTGATACCTGAAAGGATTCCAAGGCTTAAACATTTAAGGCCTTCAAGACCTACAATGTCATTGGCATCTGATGGCCTCCAACATAAATAGAACTTATCTCCTCTGCAAGCATCTCACTGATAGCTGTGACCGCCTGTCCAGGGGGATGCAATTCCCCTTTGAATGTTTCAATTGAATCTGCCTCCACCGCAGTCTTGAGCGCTGACCGTCCTTTCTTCAGAGTAATGTATGCTCCTTGGGTAACCCTGCCCATGCTTCTCTCTGAGACCTTTTGACCTTTCAGCATCACTATGCAATGTATATGGCTAGAAACTAGGTTTCTGTTGCGCCTGGATGAGTGCCCTTTTCTCTTTCCCTCATCCTCACTTGAGGAACCTTCATCGGAGGGAACTATTCTCCTGTGCCCTGGGCCTCCTTTGCTTCAGCCTGTGATGGTCCCTCCTTTGTTCAAGCCCCTCTTTCAAATTACTGCCTCGTCCATACAGTGAATCAACATCAGACGCTGGTTCAAAGTGTTCAAAGACCAATTTCCCTCACCTCTCATGCAATCTCAGCAATCCCACGGACTCGTCAGTGTGCTGCTCTGGTGGTATTTTTCATCACGTCCTTTTGCTGCTTGGATGACCCTGCGCAACTCAGTCCCGCCCATACAGACAAGGCGACCATTGTTAAGCTGCACAGTCAGCAAAAAGATCGCGTTTAATTGGCAAATTAATTGCCACAATCAGCTCTCAAGTGGCCTTTGTCGGACGGCAGATGAGCTTTTGACTTTTTGCCCCATTCGCTTTCCGATGTCACTATGTTCGATTTGACAATGGGAACGGGAGGGACATCTGCCTGCCGTGCAAAAGTGCAATTCTGCACCACAAGTTGGTGCAGCAATGTCCTTCAGAGAGAGACCAGAATTTTATGTGGAACCTTAGTGCATAGTGGTCTGGACTGAAAGCAGCCATGTTTCCTGGTCCCGTCCAAGATCAATTCGTGGACGTGCTATTACGCTGGCTGGTCACTTAAGTGGCAACCAACTTGCATCTGGATTAGGTCAGTGAAGCCAGTTGTGCGTGGGAGGCGGTTGTTATGTGGGCGCCGGATGCAATGGCGGCTCAGTGTGATTTTTAAAAAATTAAAATTTAGATTACCCAATTATTTTTTCCAATTAAGGGGCAATTTAGTGTGGCCAATCCACCTACTCTGCACATTTTTGGGTTGTGGGGGCGAAACCCACGCAGAGACGGGGAGAATGTGCAAACTCCACACGGACAGTGACCCAGAGCTGGGATCGAACCTGGGACCTCAGCGCCCTGAGGCAGCTGTGCTAACCACTAGGCCACCATGCTGCCCTCAGTGTGATGTTTAAAGGCAGTTGCCAACAGTGGAGGCAGAGGGAGGTCGGCATCATGGCGACAGCAGCACCAGGAATACACTGCAGGTGGGAGGGAACTTCAGGTGGGCAGCCAACCCCCTATTTCTCAGACATGTGTCTGTGCTCCCTTGTGGATGCAGTGACAGCCAGGGGGGACATACTAATGCTGAAGGAGGAGGCTACCCCACATCACCAAGAAGGCCTGGGCAGAGATGGCAGTTGAGGTCAGTAGGCATGACTTGGTCCGGTGCAAGTGGATACGGTACCGGAAAAGGTTCAATGATTTTCTGCACTCGTCAAGAGTGAGTTCTGAGGTGGTATTGTCCATGCGAGGGACTGAGGAACAGTGCCTGTCCATAGTTACATCAAAAGTGTCGGATTCAGGACGTTCAGAATACACCTCTACCTGTACGTGTTAAGGCTGGAGAGAAGATCTGAAGTGCTGGGTCCATCAAAGGGACAAAGATGTGCCAAGGTGTTGGGAATAGCCACATGCCTAGCGGGGCTGAAGGGGGGTGGGGTACAGCATGGTATGGTGCTGGAGGTTGAAGGTTGAATACTCAATCAAGATCTGCACGTACTCAAAAGAGTAACACTGAGAGATCGGCCAATGGTGGGTCAGCTAACCTGGCAACCCTCACCAGCCTGGGAGCCCTCGAGTGCGAGTGGGAGGGAGGTGCTCAGGATTGGGTGGGGCTGGCATCCCTGGGGAAGGCAAGAGTCCAGTGCGCTGAAGTGAAATTGAAAATAATGTATTGGCACCTCAGCCCTCATAATCACTGAGTCAGTGTGATGTAATTGATAGCATTCACACTGGGCAGCAGATCATGGACATTGATTTTGTGTGTTACGACTCATAATTCTGACCAACTGCTTCCATCCCTCTGATGAGCCACCCACCAGAACCAGCCAGAAGGCTGATGACCCTCCATTAACACCAGGGCAGATGTCCATGGAGGATGTACCAGTGGCACAACATCTCTCAGCATCAAGCACCAGCACAGATACTGAAGTATCAGTGGGCAATAGGGCATCAGCTCAGTTGGTAGCGCACAGTGGTGAGGGCACATCCCACTTGCTTGAGCAGATGATGGAGGCAGGAAGTGTCCAGGACGCTGGAAGTCGGAGGACTGCTGGAGGCCAGGACCATGATGTGTGTGAGGAAATTTATGAGCTTTTAGTGTTGACAATCAGGTGGCAAATGCTGAATGTACAGCGGAATGTGCAGGGAAGTCTGACGGAGATCCTTGAGGATCTGCATGCCATGATCTCTGTCATGGAAGTGCACCTGCAGAGCATGAATGCTGCATTGATGCTTAGTTCCAAGCGCAAAGCCTCATCCATTGAAAGAGTGGCCACTCTCATGGAGAGGCAGCTCCAGGAATGCAATAAAGGGTTCCTGGAGTTGAATACGAGGCTGCAAGCCCTCACCCATGCATTGACCCCAGGAAATCATTGCTAGAAGTCTCTCAGATAGATGCCCATCCATCAGTGCTGAGCAGGGAGATCCGGACACACCTCATAACGGTGGACAAGCTACCTGTCGACTCTGAGAGGTCCTCTCAAGCTGCCCCAGACAGCAGCATCAGCTCCTTCACCTCTCTGCCGGTCACCGCGCCATCCTCAAAGTCTGCGGTGACTGAGAAGTGCCCAGCCATGTCACTGAGCATATCGTCTCAAGCAGTGTCTGCTTAGCCCCTACGGCCAGGGGACAACTGCCAAGATCATCTCCGTCAACAGGTCACCACAATCAGCGACCTGCCTCTAAGACTAGGGGTGCACCAAGACATAGCACCCTCAAACGTAAGCTTAAGACACAGTGAGCACAACAATGGATTTGCACTGGAGGCTTATGTTATTTTATAAATCACAAGTATTTAAATCTGTTCCAATTAGATGTTTTTGGTTTGCTTAATATTAATGTTATAAAGGAAAATTACGACTTGCTCACAAGCCCTGAGTGTCCAGTGTATTTGATAATTGTTTGCCTCATCAATGCCTGGCGGGAGATGTTTGGGGCAGCAAACATTATGGCAGTGATGCAATTTTGGGTTCACGGCATGGTTAGGAATGAGATCGTTGGGAGGAGTCAATGCCCTTGGTTCAGAAGAAAGGCAGGCCTTGGCAGCCCAGCTGAAGGAACACCCAATCAAAGCCTCCCTGGTGTCCCTGCCTCCCATAAATATCAGCCTCTTTGTTCTCGCCATCTGCCTGCCTGGGCTTTGCATCTGAGTCTTCATTGGATTCATCCTCTGATGTGCATCTGCCTCAGTGTCCTCCTGGTCCAGTGATCACCCCCCTAGAGAGAGCAAAATTATACAGAGCACACCAAACAACGATGATGAGTGACATTCGTTCCGGCGGATACTGCAGAACACCCCGGAGTGGTCCAGGAATCGGAATCTCTTTTTCAGCAGGCCGATTGCCTTTCCACCCCCGCCCTTGTGGATACATGGAAGCGACTGTATCTCTCCTCTGCCTTTGTTCCCGGGCATCTTGCGAGGCATCAACAGCCATCTTTTCAAAAGATAACCTTTGTCACCAAACAACCATCCACTGAGGTGAGCTGCAGCCACGAGCAGCCTTGGTAGTTGTCAGTGGCACAGTAAGTGGGCACTGTGGGAGCTGCCAGGGTATCTCGCACAGACCTGTAGGATATGGATCCTGTAATATCCTGACAGACGGGTGACCACCAGATGGACAAACAATTTAACTATTTATTAAAGTAAGGAACTATATAGAGTGAAATAAAAGCGACCATGTTCCAACACTCCAAATTCCAAACTGGCTTGGAACCTGTGCTCCGACCCCAGGGTTCACACACTCCAGTCCCATAGGCCGATAGGGTCACATGACCCCCCGGAGATCCGCCCTCTCAAGGGGCATGCTATCAAATCCCTCAACAGTTGTCTCCCAAAACAGTCTCTTATTGGGTCAGTCAGTTAGGGAACTTCTTAGGCAGGTGTGGCACCTATGGTGGTGTGAGGCACTGTATGGTAGGTGAGTAGGATCCAGGCTAGTCTGAGTTGCAAAGGAGCTGAAGACTGCTTTTTCATGGCGGCCTTGAATGTTTGGATGGCTCTCTCAGTCTGTCCATTTGAAGCAGGATGGTAGGGAGCAGTTTGAATATGTTGAATGCCGTTTGTCCTCATAAAATGTTGAAATTCTTCACTTATAAAAGCAGTCCCATTATTTGAGATGAGAACAGCAGGCAAACCATTGGTGACTAACATCTGTTGTAATTCCTTACCATTGCTGATGAGGTCATAGACTTCATTTCATGTATTTCCAACCACTCGCAGTGAGCATCAGCGATAAGCAAGAACATGAACCCATAAATGGGTTAGCAAAGTCGAGGTGTAGTCTTACACAAGTAACCTGGCCACTCCCAATGGTGCATGAGGGCCGCAGACAGCAAATGTTGCTGCATTTGATACTAGTCACACTGTTAGACCAGAGTCTCTGTGTGTGAGCATCTTCATTCTTGTCATCCCTGGATGAGTGTAACTCCTGTAACAATAGCTTCCTTGCGAGGGTGGGAACGACCACCCTTGCTTCCCACAATAATATGCCGTTTCAACAACTTAACTCATCTTTTCTTATCTGAAAGGGTCGTAGCAATTCAGATCTGTTATCGTATTGCCAGCTGTGAAGGACCATGTTCTTCATTCTAGATACTTTTGGGTCTAAAGCTTGACCTACCTCGCTGACACTAATAACATAGCAAGGAAGTGCAAAGCACAAATGCTCTCCTGTCGTACTGGTGGAAGCGGTATACTCTGCGTTTGGGGTAGATGGCTCAGTGCGAAATGTGGGTGCCCGGCCTATGTTGTAACGTATTCTCGTGGGCTGCTAACAATAGATTTAGTGGGCGGCATGTGGTTAACACTGTTGCTTCACAGCGCCAGGGTCCCAGGCTCGATTCCTGCTTGGTTCACTGTCTGTGTGGAGTCTGCACGTTCTCCCCGTTTCTCCGTGGGTTTCCTGCAGCTGCTCTGGTTTCCTCCCACAAGTCCTGAAAGATGTGCTGTTAGGTAATTCGGACATTCTGAATTCTCCCTCAGTGCACCCGAACAGGTGCCAGAGTGTGGCGACTAGTGCTTTTCATTGCAGTGTTAATATAAGCCGACTTGTGACAATAATAAAGATTAATTAATTAATAGATTCCAGCATTGGACTCTAGCTGAAGCTATGTGGAGAAATAGTCTTTTCCTCCCTACATAACCCCACAGGCGTTTGTGGTTGATAACAACTATGAAATGTCATCCATAGACGTATTTGTGGAACTTTTTGACTCTGAATGTCATGAATACGTTTGTTCAATACTGATCAAAGTCCTCAAGGCACAGGTGATAGGCCTTTCAGTACCATTTTCCATATTATGGACCAAAGCCGCTCCTCATCCATAAGGGGAGACATCGCAGGTACAGATTATCCCTTTTGATGGGTGAAACTGGACCAAGAGACGGGATGATTATAAGGCTAACTTAACCTGTTCGAAGGCTTCTTTCTGATGCTCTTTCCAAGACAATCTCTGGTGCTTCTTCAGTAGGGTTTGTAAGGTTGTCAACATTGTGAAATGAAAATCGCTTATTGTCACAAGATCAGGAATACATCTGCTATAATAGTTTACCATGACTACAAAGGATTTCAATTCCGATGTATTTTTTGGGGCCGGTGCATCTTTGGTTTCTTTGATCTTCTCCTCTCTAGGGTGTAGCTCTTTCGTGTCTCCCTGAATTATAAGTATTTAACTCAGAAGGTGCACTTTTCTCACTTCAGCCTTACTCCAGGTCTTTTAAATCTCTTTAAGACTTCTTAGAGATTTGCCAGGTGCTCTTTTTCAGATGCTCCAGTCATTAGTACATCATCTAAATAGACAACCATCTTGCGTAGATTCTGTAGTAAACTTTACATCATGCACTGGAATATCACACTGGCAGATGAGACATGGTAGCTGGGTATATTGGCACAATACTTTGTTGTTTTTTATGGCAACAAATTCCTTGGAAGTTTCATCTATAATAATAATCTTTATTAGTGTCACAAGTAGGCTTTCATTAACACTGCAATGAAGTTACTATGAAAATCACCTAGTCGCCACACTACGGCGCCTGTTCGGGTACACCGAGGGAGAATACAGAATATCCAATTCACCGAACAAGCAAGTCTTTCAGTACTTGTGGGTGGAAACTGGAGCACCCGGAGAGAACCCATGCAGACACGGGGAGAACGTGCAGACTCTGCACAGACAGTGACCCAAGACTGGAATCGAACCCGGGTCCCTGGCATTGTGAAGCAACAGTGCTAACCACTGTGTTACCGTGCCGCCCATAACTCTAATTGTTGTTGCGCATGACTCATATCAAGTTTGGTATAAGTTAAGCCTCCTGCTAACTTGTTGCATAAATCCTCAATTCCTGGTATTGGGTACTGGCCCAATATGGGCTAAATCGCTGGCCTTTAAAGACGACCAAGGCAGGCCAGCAACACAGTTCAATTCCCGTACCAGCCTGCCCGAACAGGCACCAGAATGTGGCGACTAGGGACTTTTCACAGTAACTTCATTGGAGCCCACTTGTGACAATAAGCGATTTTCATTTCATTTCATTTCATATGGCTGCCTGATTCTCAGTTGGTTTGTAGTCCCAGTATATTCTGATCATTCCATCTGGCTTCATCACTGGCACGACTGGAGCCGTCCATTTGGAAAACTGTGTAGGTTTGATGATATTAATTCTTCTAGTAGAGACTCAACCTTTTTCATTTCAGGCTGAGGGGACAGGTAGGTCTAGCTCTGAAAAGGTTGGCCATGGCCTCAGAGCCACACATATCTTTGCGTGGAGGCCCTGTATCTTGCCTAACTAATTTTGGAAAACATCCTGATGATTTTTTAAGACGTCATGAAGTCCTCCTTAATTTATCTGAAATATCTCCAACCAACTTAATCTAATTTGGTGAAGCCAATCCCAGCCTATTGGACCCCACTACCACCTGGACAGTTGAGCTGACTGGTCCCGGTAGCTTACGAGCATTGCAGTCATTCCTAAGATTCTTAAAGCTTCCCCAGCATACATGGCTAGACTGGCCAACATGCTTCTTACCTTCAGGGGCTGGACCCCACCTTGCAAATAACAATAGGCTGAATTCTTCGCCGGCGGGATTTTCTATTTTGCTGGCAGCCCAGGCGTTTCCCGATGGCATGAGGCTGCCCCACAATGGGAAACCCCATTGACCAGCCAGCGAAACGGAGAATCCTGACGGTAGATTCTGTAGTAAACTTTACATCATGCACTGGAATATCACACTGGCAGATGAGGCATGGTAGCTGGAGACATGGAGAAATCATAATTGGGGATGTCTTAGCCACCTTTATGTTGTTTAAACTATATACTTCAGATACGTTTACAGGGTTACTCTCAACACTGTGTACAGTAGTCTGAGCTTTCTTTAATAATTACTGTGGGTTCTCCATAGCTTTGCATTTCCTCCAATTTGCTGCCTCCTATTGATGGCATAACATGTAGTTTCTTGAATCTACATCTTTCCTGGGGATGATCTCCCTAACACCAGTATAATTCTTTATAGCTCATAGTCTGCAGACCAAATTCTTTATGTCTCTGCACTCTCTTCTCCTTCGAGTTTCTTTTCTCATTACCTCCTGCACTTTAATCTTTGGCGCCATGACTTCCAGTGGCTTCCTGTGAAACATGATGGACCTCCCCTGCTTGCATGCTATGCAACCCCATTGCCATCCTCTCGGTACTTTTGATAGCAAGGGCGACCTCCAATGCCTTCTTTAAGGTAATCACTGCCTCTGCTAACGATTGTTTTTGTACTGCCATGCCATTAACACCACAGCCTATCCCTCAACATCTCATTTAGTGCAGCCCCAAACTCCCATTTGTCAGTCCTTTGTTTTTCGTATGCCACAAACTCTGCGATCATCTCCCCTTGGGTTTCTATTGTCGGATTGAACTTGTAATGCTACGTTATTATCGAGGGCATCAAGTGGTAATGACCCTTGACTAACTCCACCAACTCCTCAAATGTTTTGGAGTCAAGAGCATCTGGAGAGGTCAAATTCCTAATTAGGTTGTAAGTGGGAGCCCCACAGGTTGTAAGTAGAATTACTCACTGCTGTTCCTCCCCCCCAATTTCATTTGCCTTGAAAAAATAACGGAGGCGCTCTGCACATAGTGCCCTTTGCTCCGTATAGAAGTTGAATCGTTCTAGTCTACCAAAAAGGGGCATTGTCACTCACGGACTGTGAAACAAGTTTTCTTCGATGGAGAAGTTTTCACATGGGGTCTGCTCTCCTGATTTTCGTAACAGCAGAAAGATGCTCCGGTTGACCCTCATCGCCAATGTAATATCCTAGCAGACGGGTGACCATGGGTGATGGATTAGGAAATGAACGATTTATTAAAGTATGGAATTATGTACAGTGAGATAAAAGCTACCATGTTCCCAGGCTCCAAACTCCTAACTGGCTTGGAACCATTCCTCCGCTGCCCTAGGTTCGCGTACTTTGGCGCCATTGGCCGATTGCGTCACGTACCTCCCCCCCCCCCCCCCCCCCCCCCCCCCCGGGATCTGCCCCCTTAAAGGGACATGCTACCATAGGTCCTGTGGTCACAAACTATTTGAACAATCATGGAGTGAAACACCTTTCTGTTGACAAAGGTACCTGGCTGGTTGGCTGGCGCCTTGATAGCCACATGGTTGCAATGAATTGCCTCCTGGATCCAGGGGATCCCTGCAATTGCAGCAAAGCCTCTGGTCTGCTCAAGCTGCTGACTTGATTTGTCCTGAAATGGATGAATATTCTCACCTGCCTGAACAGATCGTCAGTGACTAATTTGACACAACTGTGTACAGCTGACTGGAAGACTGCAAAGATGACCCACTGACCCCTGGAAAGATTGGGTGGCATCAAGATTTTGTGCCACAGTGATCTTGAGAGCTATGGATGTTGGGTGTCCACCCATATAATTGGAGGTTACCTCCGACCCAATCATATGACATATGGTCATTACGGCTTCCCTTGAAAGCCAGAGCCCCCTGCGGAACTGGACCTCTGTCCTGTTATTGTAATTGAATTACTGCCTATCCATTCCAGCAGCTGGGTAGTGGCGTCTTCTGTGTAGACGTACTCCTTGTCCTTTCTGCTGACCATGAACACCCTGTGCCTGCGCCTCTGCTCTGAGGTGATGCCTCCGACACCTGGCCTCCTCTCTCTTTGTCCCCTGTCCCTTCCTCAAAGGAGGTGCTCCTTGCCTCGTAAATTATATCAATAAGAACCTGCCTGAAAGATTCTGGCATCATTACTTTGATTTTTTAAAAAACATTTAAAAAAAAAAAATTTAAGTACCCAATTCATCTTTTTTCCAATTAAGGGGCAATTTAACGTGGCTAATCCACCTATCCTGCACATCTTTTGGGTTGTGGGGGCGAAACCCACGCAAACACGGGGAGAATGTGCAAAATCCATACGGACAGTGACCCAAAGCCGGAATTGAACCTGGGACCTCAGCGCCATGAGGCAGCAGTGCTAGCCACTGCACCACCGTGCTGCCCAGCATTACTTTGATAAAGGTAAACTATTTATTTGTTTTTGCATGTACTTCATGTTCATCAGAATGAAAATGCCTTGTTCTCCACATTATCCTCTTATTCCTCTCCAGGCCCTCTGCTGCTTCCAAGACAGTGCTGGCAAAATAAAGACACGAAGAAAGGACATTGTAACAACATTATGTGTACAAACATTGTTATTTCTACTTCAATTGAGCTTTAATTATACCTGGATAACACTGGTGATTTTGATACTACCAGACCTTTTTATCTCACTGTACCCCTTAATTATTGCTTTAATTGAATTTTTCTTGAATGCTTAGCTCAACACCTACAATTAATAAATGGTTGGAAATGCATCTTCGTGGCAACTACAGGTGTAATATACAGAAGACAGTAGAAGCAACTAAATACTAGATGCTAATAGTGTAAATACTGTAGACAACACAATTTCATTTCAAACCTTTCAAATCTTCCATGGAGTGACAATTTCTATTGGATCACCACACTGCTCCTTTTTACGTACCTTAGTCTGGAACGTCACGTTTCTTGTCCGGTCTTCTGACCTGGGCCTCCTGAGAAATTTACAGTGTAGCTGCTCCAGGAGTCCTTCAATGCAGTGCAGGATCTTCAGGGGAAACAAAACCATGGCCCATTTTTATGGCACTAGCAGTCATATTCCGCTAAGTTTAAATATCTCAGCTACTTTAACAGATGAGAAGGTAAGTGTGTCGAGTAAGTGTGTAGGATGGGTCGGGGCGCAGGGTGTCCAGTGGGCAATCAGTTCCATAGTTGTCCACGAGTTAAAAGTGGTTTAATCCTTCTCACTTTTCCTGAGTAACTATTCTACCAAGAGTCAGAAACATCCAAAGTTTCTGGGCGGGATTCTCCGTTTCTGAGACTCAGTGTTGATGGCAACGCAGAATCTGTGGACTTTTACGACAGAAAAACCGGCGCCACACCTGGATCGAATCTGCTACCCTTGAAGGGCGAGCACCAGTGCAGCGTGGAACACAATCGATTCAAATGAAAAACGGTGCGGGATTCTCCGTTTCTATGATCGACACTCGGGGGTTGACAAGCTGCAGCCACACATACACATTACAATCCCCACACTCACTCATCCGAGCCAGAAAGATAGCATTGGTTGTGCTGGAGCGCGTCCATACAGCTGATGGGTCAGCTGGGGCCAGAAGACACACAGGAGGTGCCCTGGGGGGGCACCTATATGACCCATGGCACTAAGTTCAAATTGAGCGATTAGCGGTGTGCGCAGCTAAAACACACCAGTGGGTACTTGGGAGAATTCCACCCGAAATGTCAGTAATATCAATCATCACATAGTCATTGTGCATACTAGGCAGGCTGGTGAAACTATGAACAATTGCAACATGGTGGTACCATGATTGGAGTATCACTGGGGACTCTTGCTTCAACTTCTCAGATGAGATGAGACAACCCTACATTGTTCGCACTCTCCATTATTCTCACATCTCTCCACTGGATGGATAACTTCATTCATCTTCATGCCTCGACAAGACCAGTAGACCAAACTCCATGGTTATTCAAGCTCCAGCACATCCATCTCATACCTTGTTGGATTGGATTGGATTGGATTTGTTTATTGTCACGTGTACCGAGGTACAGTGAAAAGTATTTTTCTGCGAGCAGCTCAACAGATCATTAAGTACATGAGAAGAAAAGGGAATAAAAGAAAATACATAATAGGGCAACACAACATATACAATGTAACTACATAAGCACTGGCATCGGATGAAGCATACAGGGTGTGGTAGTATGTATTGGGGGTCATGTGGGACTGGAAGCCCTAATGTCATTGGCTGACAGATCCCGGGTCCTGGTTGGCCGTTGACCTCTAGCTCCGCCCTGAAGGCGGAGTATAAGAAGCCGGAGTCTTCCCCCGCAGGCCAGTTTACTATCGAGCTGCGGGGGAACAGACACGCTTAATAAAGCCTCATCGACTTCACTCTATTCGTCTCACGGAGTCTTTGTGCGCTACAATTTATTAAGCGTGCCTAAAAAGGACTATGGAGCTCAGGATCATTCCGGAATGCCTGAGGATCAGCCCCCACGCAGTGAACGCGGCAGCAGCCTTCAAGCACTGGCAGACTTGCTTCGAGGCCTACCTCAGAACGACCACCGGCCGGGTCTCAGAAGAGCAAAAACTGCAGGTCCTGCACTCGAGGGTGAGCATGGAGATTTTCTCCCTCATCGAAGACTCGGAGGATTTCCAGATGGCGTTCGCAGCACTGAAAAGTCTCTATGTCCGCCCAGTTAACCAAATCTACGCTCGCTACCAGCTCGCGACGAGACGGCAAGCTCCCGGAGAATCGATGGACGAATTCTACGCCGCGCTGCTGATTTTGGGACGAGCCTGCAGCTGCCCGTCGGTGAACGCAAACGAACACACGGACATGTTAATGCGCGATGCTTTTGTGGCAGGTATGCAATCCTCCCAAATCCGCCAAAGACTTCTAGAAAAAGAGTTGCTAGGACTCTCAGAGGCACGGGCCCTAGCAGCCTCCCTAGACGTGGCCGCGCGTAATACCCGCGCCTACGGCCCCGACCGCGCGGCAACCCATTGGGCCCCGTACGTACCCATCGCGGCAAACCCCCTACCCCCCCCGGACACCCCACAGGCTTGCGCGGTCCAAACGCCGAGTCGCACCGGGGGCGCCCGCTGTTATTTCTGCGGCCAGGTGAAACACCCCCGACAGCGCTGCCCGGCCCGCGCAGCTATCTGCAAAAGCTGTGGGAAAAAGGGCCATTATGCGGTTGTGTGCCGGTCCCCGCGAGGCCGCCGCTGTCCCGGGAGCACAGGGAGCCCTGCAAGCAGTTTACGCGCCCCAACCCCCCCAGCACGCCATGTACGACTCGCAGGCGCAGCCGCTCTGGGTCCCGACCACCGCGGTCCCGGGAGAACTGGGAGCTCTGCACGCCGCTTACGCTCCCCAACCCCCCTCCCCGCAGCCCATGTATGACCCGCCGCCGGCGCTACCCGCTTTGGGTCCCGGCCAACACTCTCCACGGAGAGGAGGGAGTTTTGCGCGTCCCTAACGCCACCCTAACCCCCACCTCGCGCCCCACGCCTGACCCGCCGGCGCCACCTACTTGGGCCCCGACAACCGTTGTCCCCGGTGAGGGAGCTCCGCGCGGTCCTAGCGCTCGCGATCCTAGCGCTCGCGGTCCTAGCGCTCCCCAGCCCCCTCAGCACACCATGTGCGACCCGCAAACGCCGCCATTTTGGGTCCCGGCCACCACGAGGGGAGGAGGGGCGCCGATGTGCGACCCGCAGACGCTGCCATTTTGGGTCCCGGCCACCACGAGGGGAGGAGGGGCGCCGCCATCTTGGACCGCCCCAGACCTGTACGACGCGTGGGGGCGGCCATTTTGTCCACCCCCGCCGCCATCTTGTGACCCCCCAGCCACGTGCGATGTATGGGGGCGGCCATTTTGTCCATCCCCGACGCCATCTTGGACGGCAACAACGGACCCCACTCCACTACTACAACCACGGCTCGCTTCAATTACGCTCGATCAAGCTCGGCCCCGGACACTCCAGACGACGACGACAACGGTGCTAATAAACGGCCACGAGACGCCATGCCTAGTCGACTCCAGGAGCACGGAGAGCTTTATACACCCCGACACGGTAAGACGCTGTTCCTTGACCACCTATCCCAGCGCACAAAAGATTTCCCTAGCTGCAGGATCCCACTCCGTACAGATCCTGGGATTCTGCATAGTTACCCTAACGGTGCAGGGGAGTGAGTTCAAAAACTACAAACTAAACGTCCTTCCCCAACTCTGTGCCCCCACCTTGCTGGGATTAGATTTTCAATGCAATCTACAGAGCCTTACGTTCAAATTCGGCGGCCCCATACCCCCACTCACTATCTGCGGCCTCGCAACCCTCAAGGTGCAACCCCCGTCCTTGTTTGCGAACCTCACCCCGGATTGCAAACCCGTCGCCACTAGGAGCAGACGGTACAGCGCCCAGGACCGGACCTTCATTCGGTCCGAAGTCCAGCGGCTACTAAAGGAGGGCATAATCCAGGCCAGCAATAGTCCCTGGAGAGCGCAGGTGGTAGTAGTGAAGACAGGGGAGAAACAAAGGATGGTCATTGACTATAGCCAGACCATCAACAGGTACACACTACTAGACGCGTACCCTCTCCCCCGCATATCCGACATGGTCAACCGGATTGCCCAATATAAAGTCTTCTCCACCGTGGACCTCAAGTCCACCTGCCCTCAGCTCCCCATCCGCCCAAGTGAACGCAAGTACACAGCCTTCGAGGCAGACGGGTGATTATACCATTTCCTACGGGTCCCTTTTGGCGTCACAAACGGGGTCTCGGTCTTCCAACGGGAGATGGACCAAATGGTTGATCAACATGGGTTGCGGGCCACGTTCCCGTATCTCGACAATGTAACCATCTGCGGCCACGATCAGCAGGACCACGACGCCAACCTCCAAAAATTCCTCCAGACCGCCAAGGCCTTGAATCTCACGTACAACGAGGACAAGTGCATTTTTAGCACCGATCGGCTAGCCATTCTGGGCTACGTAGTGTGCAATGGGATAATAGGCCCCGACCCCGAACGTATGCGCGCACTCATGGAATTTCCCTTCCCGCACTGCCCAAAAGCCCTGAAACGCTGCTTGGGGTTCATTTCATACTACGCCCAGTGGGTCCCCCAGTACGCAGACAAGGCCCGCCCCCTAATACAGACCACGACCTTCCCTCTGTCGACAGAGGCTTGCCAGGCCTTCAGCCGCATCAAAGCGGATATCGCAAAGGCCACGATGCGCGCCATCGACGAGTCCCTCCCCTTCCAGGTCGAGAGCGACGCCTCCGACGTAGCTCTAGCGGCCACCCTTAACCAAGCGGGCAGACCCGTGGCCTTTTTCTCCCGGACCCTCCACGCCTCAGAAATCCGCCACTCTTCAGTAGAAAAGGAAGCCCAAGCCATAGTGGAAGCTGTGCGACATTGGAGGCATTACCTGGCCGGCAGGAGATTCACTCTCCTCACGGACCAACGGTCGGTAGCCTTCATGTTCGATAATGCACAGCGGGGCAAAATCAAAAACAACAAGATCTTAAGGTGGAGGATCGAGCTCTCCACCTTCAACTATGAGATTTTGTATCATCCCGGAAAGCTGAACGAGCCGTCCGATGCCCTATCCCGCGGCACATGTGCCAACACACAAATTAACCGCCTCCAAACCCTCCACGAGGACCTCTGCCACCCGGGGGGTCACTCGGTTTTACCACTTCATCAAGTCCCGCAATCTCCCATACTCTTTAGAGGAGGTCCGTACAGTCACAAGGGACTGCCACATCTGCACGGAATGCAAGCCGCATTTTTTCAGGCCAGATGGAGCGCACCTGATTAAGGCTTCCCGCCCCTTTGGACGCCTCAGTCTCGATTTCAAAGGGCCCCTCCCCTCCACCGACCGCAACGCATATTTTCTTAATGTGGTGGACGAATACTCCCGCTTCCTTTTTGCCATTCCCTGTTCTGACATGATCGCGGCCACACTCATTAAAGCCCTGAACAGCATCTTCACACTGTTCGGTTACCCCGCTTACGTCCACAGCGACAGGGGGTCCTCTTTCATGAGTAACGAGCTGCGCCAGTTCCTGCTCAGCAAGGGCATAGCCTCAAGCAGGACGACCAGCTACAACCCCCGGGGGAACGGGCAAGTAGAGAGGGAGAACGGCACGGTCTGGAAGGCCGTCCTACTGGCCCTACGGTCCAGGGACCTCCCAGTTTCACGGTGGCAGGAGGTCCTCCCGGACGCTCTCCACTCCATCCGGTCGTTATTATGTACGAGCACTAATCAAACGCCGCATGAGCGTCTCCTTGTTTTCCCTAGGAGGTCCTCCTCTGGAACGTCGCTGCCGACCTGGCTGGTGGCCCCAGGACCCATCCTGCTCCGAAAGCACGTGCGGGCACATAAGGCGGACCCGTTGGTCGAAAGGGTTCACCTCCTCCACGCGAACCCCCAGTACGCCTACGTGGAGTACCCCGACGGCCGACAGGACACGGTCTTCCTGCGGGATCTGGCGCCCGCCGGCAACACGCACACCCCCCCGACACCATCAACCCAACCCCCCCCTTCCTGCCACCGCCGCACCCCGCGACCGCCCCCTTCCCAGGAGGATCGGTTCCCCTCCCCTCAGCACCGACCAAGAATAAAGCCCAAGCTGAAACCGTAAGGCTCCTGGAGGCGACGACAACGGTACAAGCACCACCACCACCGGGGCCGAGGCGATCGACACGGACGACCAGACCACCCGACCGACTCGTGGCGTCGATCTAAAACTAAATATGGACTTTCACAAGAACATTTTGCTTTTCTTCCCATACCCTCTGTAAATAGTTGCAACAGGACAAAATTGTACAATACTGTATTGCCTTGTGAATGTTTTTTTTCCTCCCAAGACCAGCCCTGTAAACCCTTACCACCATACGAAGCATCACCCCGCCGGGTTCATTTTTGACAAGGGGTGAATGTGGTAGTATGTATTGGGGTTCATGTGGGACTGGAAGCCCTAATGTCATTGGCTGACAGATCCCGGGTCCTGGTTGGCCGTTGACCTCTAGCTCCGCCCTGAAGGCGGAGTATAAGAACCGGAGTCTTCCCCCGCAGGCCAGTTTACTATCGAGCTGCGGGGGAACAGACACGCTTAATAAAGCCTCATCGACTTCACTCTATTCGTCTCACGGAGTCTTTGTGCGCTACACAGGGTGTAGTGTTAATGAAATCAGTCCATAAGAGGGTCATTTCGGAGTCTGGTGACAGTGGGGAAGAAGCTGCTTTTGAGTCTGTTCGTGCGTGTTCTCAGACTTCTGTATCTCCTGCCCGATGGAAGAAGTTGGAAGAGTGAGTAAGCCGGGTGGGAGGGATCTTTGATTATACTGTCCGCTTTCCCCATGCAGCGGGAGGTGTAGATGGAGTCAATGGATGGGAGGCAGGTTCGTGTGATGGACTGGGCGGTGTTCACGACTCTCTGAAGTTTCTTGCGGTCCTGGGCCGAGCAGTTGCCATACCAGGCTGTGATGTAGCCCGATAGGATGCTTTCTATGGTGCATCTGTAAACGTTGGTTAGAGTCAATGTTGACATGCCGAATTTCCTTAGTTTCCTGAGGAAGTATAGGCGCTGTTGTGCTTTCTTGGTGGTAGCGTCGACGTGGGTGGACCAGGACAGATTTTTGGAGATGTGCACCCCTAGGAATTTGAAACTGCTCACCATCTCCACCTCGGCCCCGTTGATGCTGACAGGGGTGTGTACAGTACTTTGCTTCCTGAAGTCAATTACCAGCTCTTTAATTTTGCTGGCATTGAGGGAGAGATTGTTGTCGCTACACCACTCCACTAGGTTCTCTATCTCCCTCCTGTATTCGGACTCATCATTAATCGAGATCCGGCCCACTATGGTCGTATCGTCAGCAAACTTGTAGATGGAGTTGGAACCAAGTTTTGCCACGCAGTCGTGTGTGTACAGGGAGTAGAGTAGGGGGCTAAGTACGCAGCCTTGTGGGGCGCCGGTGTTGAGGACTATTGTGGAGGATGTGTTGTTGTTCATTCTTACTGATTGTGGTCTGTTGGTCAGAAAATCGAGGATCCAGTTGCAGAGTGGGGAGCCAAGTCCTAGGTTTTGGAGCTTTGATATGAGCTTGGCTGGGATTATGGTGTTGAAGGCGGAGCTGTAGTCAATAAATAGGAGTCTAATGTAGGAGTCCTTGTTTTCGTGATGCTCGAGGGATGAGTGTAGGGCCAGGGAAATGATGTCTGATGTGGACCGGTTGCAGCGGTATGCGAATTGCAGTGGATCAAGGCGTTCTGGGAGTATGGAGGTGATGCGCTTCATGATCAACCTCTCGAAGCACTTCATTACGACTGAAGTCAGGGCCACTGGTCGGTAGTCATTGAGGCACGTTGCCTGGTTCTTCTTTGGTACCGGTATGATGGTGGTCTTCTTGAAGCAGGTGGGGACCTCGGAGTGGAGTAGGGACAGGTTAAAGATGTCCATGAATACCTCTGCCAGCTGGTCCGCGCAGGCTCTGAGTGCACGACCAGAGACCCCGTCTGGGCCCATCGCCTTCCGAGGGATCACTTTCAGGAAGGCCAATCTGACTTCGGAAGCTGTGATAGTGGGTATGGGTGAATTATGGGCTGCTGGGGCACTCGCCAGCGGATTGTTGGTTACCTGCTCGAACTGAGCATAGAATGCATTGAGTTCATCGGGGATTAGTGCGCTGCTGCCAGAGATACTGTTTGGCTTCGCTTTGTAGCCCGTTATGTTGTTTAGTCCTTGCCACAACCGCCGAGAGTCTGTCTGTGACTCTAGCTTGGTTTGATATTCTCTCTTGGCATTCCGGATGACTTTGCGGAGGTTGTACCTGGATTTTTTGTATAGGTCAGGGTCGTCTGCCTTGAATGCCTCAGATCTGTCCTTCAGTAGGGAGTCAATCTCGCGATTGAGCCATGGTTTCCGGTTGGGGAACGCCTTGTTAGGATTAGTAAATTGTGCATGCTCTTGTCCGCTCAACTGAGTTAAGGTTTCGATTTTCCTGAACAAGCATCCTCTAATTGCTGCACAATTCCAGCCTTGCCCAACCCCCTTGCCCTCCGGAGAACCAGGTTGCGGAACATATCATGTAGCAATGCACTCCAACGGAGTGGGCAGGTCTCCCAGCCTTGGCCAGCGCAGCTTTCAATGCCACTTGCCAGGTACTCTCATACACCTGTGAGTGACATGAGAAACAGCCACTCCTCAACACATCTACAGACAGTATTATCCCAACTTGGTACTCATCCTTGATGAGTGTCGAAGATCGCTAAAACCTTTGCAGCCATATGTGGCACACTGCATCATGCCCGCTGATCTGGGCTGCTAACTTTGACTGGGTCTTCTTGGTGAGGTGTGGTGGCATCCTCACCCCATCCCGTGGCATTAGAATATCATGCCTGGCACTTAATGCCTCCACATGAACGCCAACGCACCCATCAGAAAAATCGGGGGGGGGGGGTGGGGGGGGGGGGAGGCAGTGTGTCCACCGACCTTGACTTCCTGGCTGATTACCATGAAAACCATTGTTGATTGTTGTAAATACCCATCTAGTTCACTAGGTCCTTTAGAGAAGTAAATCTGCCACCCTTACCTGGTTTGACCCACATGTGACTCCTGAGTCACAGCGGTGTCCTCTGTAATGGACGACTATTAAGGATGGGCAATAAATGCTGGCCCAACCAGTGACGCCGACATCTTGTGAATGAATAACAAAAAAATTTAAAGTCTGCAAATCTATTCTGGTCAGTTCCCTAAGGTTTCTCCCCACCCCCTTGCAGCCCTCAAAGGAGTTGCCTCTGTCCTTTTAAAATCCCCAGGTGGGCCCTCATTATACACAGCACCTGACAAACTCCTGCCTTCACCAGACCAACCAAGGGGTGCGTTCCATTCTGGACAGGATGTGAGGCAATACACATTTGCCACTCTCCCAGACAAGATCATCATGAGCAGACCGCTGGCTACAAAGACCGCTACTTTGGCAGCAAAGAATCATCTCATACCTCTTAATCCCTATTATATTTGAACCATCCCCCCCCAACCCCTCCCCAACCCCCCCCTCCACTGTGTGTTTGTCCTGTGCGTGCTTGGGTGGAGAGTGGGTCGGGGTTTGGGGAATAGTTAGATTCGCAGTCCATTGCTTCATTCTCAACATTATACGTTCACCTTTTTCATTGTTATAAATAAACAGTATTTTCAATGCGTTACCTATAGATCTGGGGCGAAATTCTCCGTTATCGGCGGAAAGTCCGCCGATCGGCGCAAAAAACGGCGCAAATCCGACTTGCGTCACGTCGGAAAAATGGGTCGATAGTCTCCGGCCCAAAATGGGATAGCAGCGACGTAACGGGATCCGCGCTTGTGCAGTGGTTCACGCCGTGCAGCGTCATACGTGCTGCACGGCGTGACGGCTCATAAGGCCGCGCTGCACCCCCCCACCCGACCGCAACACCCGACCGCAACACCCGACTGGATGGCTGGCCGTCGCTCAGCCCCGAGGTTCGAGTCACGCGATGTGGAGGCGCTCCTGGACGCGGTGGAGCAGAGGAGGGACGCCCTGTATCCCGGGCACGGCCGCAGAGTTGCCCCACGCCACAGCCGGCGTCTGTGGAGGGAAGTGGCAGAGGCCGTCACCGCTGTGACCCTGACACCACGGACAGGCACCCAGTGCCACAAGAAGGTGAACGACCTCGTCAGAGCAGGCAGGGTGAGCCTCTCCCATATCCCCCACTCCCCATATCCCCCCTCCCCCATATCCCCAATATCACCCCTCCCCCATATCCCCCATATCCCCCATATCCCCCCTCCCCCATATCCCCCCTCCCCCATATCCCCCCTCCCCCATATCCCCCCTCCCCCATATCCCCCATATCCCCCCTCCCCCATATCCCCCCTCCCCCATATCCCCCTCCACCATATCCCCATATCCCCCCTCCCCATATCCCCCCCTCCCCCATATCCCCCCTCCCCCATATCCCCCCTCCCCGTATCCCCCATATCCCCCCCTCCCCCATATCCCCCTCCCCATATCCCCCATATCCCCCCTCCCCCATATCCCCCCTCCCCCATATCCCCCCTCCCCCATATCCCCCTCCCCCATATCCCCCATATCCCCAAGTGAATCCAGCCCTAACCTTAACCTCTGCAATGCACGCGCAACCGATGGCGTGCATTCATATACCTGCCTAACACTGTTGCCTTTTACCCCTGCCCCCCCGCCCGCCCCCCCCCCCCCCCACAGGAGAAGCGCGCACACAACAATAGGGAGCATGTGAGGACTGGAGGAGGACCCGCTGATGAGAGGCCACTGACCGTACACGAGGAAAGGGCCCTGGAACTGGCTGGCGGACCTGAGGACCGGGAGGTTGCTGATGCAGAGGTCTGGGGCGTACTAGCGAGTGAGACACCGACAGCCCGTCCCCATATGCCCCCTCCCCTATATCCCCCTCTCCCGTATCACCTGATCACTGCCTGATGTCTAACCATGCATGCTTCATTGTGTATCGCAGGACCAAACGTCCAGGCAGCCATCCCCACAGATGCTGACCGCCCGCAGGGTGCCCCTCGGAGACCACAGAGACGGAGAGACCCGCACCCTCCAGCATGCGACGCCCGCAGGATGCCCCTCGGAGACCACAGGAGACGGAGAGACCCGGACCCTCCAGCATGCGACGCCTGCAGGATGCCCCTCGGAGACCACAGGAGACGGAGAGACCCGCACCCTCCAGCATGCGACGCCCGCAGGATGCCCCTCGGAGACCACGGGAGATGGAGAGACCCGCACCCTCCAGCATGCGATGCCCGCAGGATGCCCCTCGCACACCACGGGAGACGGAGAGACCTGGAGAAACAGGGAGACGACACCCCCGTCACGTGCGGGAGCGACCACCCAGCGATGAGGGGGGCAGCCACAGGCCCCCGTCACATTCGAGCCAGGACACCACTACCCAGGACACCACTACCCAGGACACCACTACCCAGGACACCCCTACCCGGGACAGCACTACCCAGGACACCCCTACCCGGGACAGCACTACCCAGGAAGACGAAATACCGGACAGTGACTCAGAGTGGATGGGTGGAGACGAACACCCACCCCAAGGTGCCATGGACTCAGAGTTGGACGAAGAGCACGACACAACACCACTGCTGTCACCAACACCCTCCACCATCGCAGAAACACTCACCACGGTTGGGCACTTTAGTGATGAGGCGTCTGGTACACTCACTGGTGCGCACAACACAGCCGTCCCGGTACAGCAGGTGGAGGTAGGAGCAGCAGAGGGACCGGGCGGTCGGAGGGCAGCCCAGCCCAAGCGAACATCTGCCGCCCAGATGGATCCCAGGTTCCTGCAGTTACCACACCCACACATAGATCCGATGCAACCACCGACCCGGAGACGAGCGAAGAGGGTGACGGGTGGCTTGCGGCGGCTGCGGTCGCAGGTGGAGGAGTCCACCCGCGTCCAGGAGCTGGGAGTGGTGCCAGTCATGCGTGCCACCCAGGCTGACACCGCACGGGTGGCGTCCGCGGTGGAGGCAATGGGTGCGACGGTGTCAGACATGGGGAACGGTTTGCGAGGCCTGGGGCCTTCCGTGCAGGCGGCGTCTGTGGCCCAGGAAATGGTTGCCCTCTCACAGGAGGCCATGAACCAGTGCCAGCGCCAGATGGCAGAGGCGCTCAACGCCATAGCCCAGTCTCTGCAGGCCATGGCCCAGTCTCAGCAGGCCATGGCCCAGTCTCAGCAAGCCATGGCCCAGTCTCTGCAGGCCATCGCTGAGGGCATCGGCGCCAGTGGCCATGTGCGAGCCGGCGTCGCACTGTCACAGACAGGGTTTGCCAACCCCCTGGGCTCCATGGCTGCAAACCTGCAGACCCCTGTCGATACCAGCACGGGCCTCCAGGACTGGCAGCGCCAGATGTCAGGGGGGCGTCGGATGGCCAGTCCGTTCGCATCCCCCACCCATGTAGAGGCCTGGGGGCCATCGGGCACCACGAGGGAGGAGGAGGTGGTGTGGTCCGTCCCGGCTCCCTCTGTAGGGGAGGTCCCGGTACACCGCGACACTTCGGACTCCCCCCCTTCCGTCCCAGGTGCATCGGGTGGGCAACGGGCAGGACAGGCTGTCAGCTCGCCATCCCAGTCGCCCGGGCTGCAGCCTGGCCCATCTAGGCCAGGACGCCCCAGGAAACGGCCGCCAAAGGGATCCAGTGTCAGAGGGCAGGAATCACAGGAGTCCACCTCCAGTTCTGCTGTACCGTCTGGGGAACCACGTAAACGTAGTCAAAGGGCCCGTAAGGCCAAACAATTAGACACTGATTAAGTTGGCACGGGTGCAGGGCACAGATGTGTTTTAGGGGCTAGGGCACGTGCATGAACTCCTTTGGTTATTAAAGTCAATGTTACACCTACAGAAGCTGCCTTTGTGCTCTGTCCAAAGTGTGCGGGGGTGTCATGTACATTGAGCGCAAGTGTGTGTGTGAGGGGTGGTCTTACCTCAGCCCCAGGTGAGTCTGCCCCCTTCCCCCTAGGCCGCCATCAACATCCCCCGGGCAGAGGACGGGACCGTGCGCTGCAGTGTCACAGCCGCATGCAGGGATGGTCCGGGTGGATGGTGGTACTGTGGCCATGGGTCAGACATAGTCCAACGATGTAGAGCCAGGAGCTCATCGCAGGGCGGGTTGTCATCATCCTCCATGGCCTGCGATAGACACGCGTCCACCCGCAACTGTGTGATCCCGGCCCGTTGTGCCGCAGGTGGATCGGCAATGGGGGGGGGGCGGTGGTGTGCATGCGGGTGGGGTGGGTGGGGTTGGGGAGGGGGGTGAGGGTGCTGGGTGAGTGGATGGGTGGGGGGGTGGGTGGTCGGCCGTTGCCATGGTGTGCGGTCTGTGGCCATACTACCCGATTCCCACGCCCATCAAGTCAGTGAAGCGGGCGTCTATCAGTCTGTCCCGTGCCCGCTGGGCCAGCCGGTAACGGTGGACAGCCACCCGCCTGTGTCTACCCCGTCTGCCCTGACCATTGCCCCCATCCCCCTCATCTGGGGAGGACTGGGCCTCTTCCTGCTGCTCCTCCACTCCGCCCTCCTCTGCCTGCGGCACATCGCCCCTCTGCTGGGCTATGTTGTGCAGGACGCAGCACACCACAATGATGCGGCCGACCCTATCTGACCGATACTGGAGGGCGCCCCCAGAGAGGTCCAGGCACCTGAAACGCATCTTCAGCACGCCAAAGCACCTCTCGATCACTCCCCTTGTCGCTACATGGGCATCATTGTAGCGGTTCTCCGCCTCATTGCGTGGCCTCCGTATAGGCGTCATCAGCCACGATCGCAATGGGTAACCCCTGTCGCCCAGCAACCAGCCCCTCAGCCGGGGATGGCGTCCCTCGTACATGCCGGGGTTGTATGACCGCGACAACACGAATGAGTCGTGTACACTGCCTGGGTGACGGGCGCAGACGTGCAGGATCATCATGCGGTGGTCGCAGACCACCTGTACGTTCATCGAATAGGTCCCCTTCCTATTAGTGAACATGGCCCTGTTATCTGCAGGTGGCCGCACGGCGACGTGCATCCCATCGATCGCGCTCTGGACCATGGGGAACCCGGCCATGGCAGAGAAGTCCATGGCCCGGGCATCTTGGCTGGCCCAGTCCACGGGGAAGCGGATGTAGCGGTGCGCCATGGCATATAGGGCATCTGTCACTGCCCGGATGCACCGATGCACCGATGTCTGCGATATGCCGGACAGGTCCCCACTCGGTGCCTGGAATGACCCCGTTGCATAAAAGTTCAGGGCCACCGTAACCTTGACGGACACGGGGAGAGGGTGTCCCCCGCCATGTGCCACGCGGTGACAGGTGTGCCAGCAGGTTTCAGATGTGTGCCACGGTTTCCCGGCTCATCCGGAGTCTCCTCCTGCATTCCCGGTCCGTGAGGTACTGGTATGACTGCCGGGGCCGGTACACACGAGGCGCCCTCGGGTGCCTCCGTTGCCGTGGGGCTGCGACGTCCTCCTCCCCCTCCTCGTCCTGTCGGTCAGGTGTCCCTCCAGCCTGGGCGGCTGCCGCCTGCCCCTCTGCGGCAGCCTGCGCCGCCTCTCTGCCACGCTCCTCCTCCTCCTCCTCCTCATCCAGGGCAACATAGACATGAGCGGCTGCCACCACGGTGGCCAACATCGCTGGTTGATCTGAAAACATAACGGCCTGGTGGGGGAGGGGGGAACGACGACATGTCATCATTGCCCATATCCCCTCCTCCCCCCAGCCAGGTGGCATGGACCGCATGGGTCCAACTGTTGGAGGCTGGCACCTGGCCAGGTGGACCAACTCACATGCCCTCCCATCCCCCTCCTCGGCACGGACCCCCCCCCCCCCCAACCTCCACCTCAGCACGGACCCCCCCCCCCAACCCCCAACCTCCACCCCGGCACGGCACGGACCCCCCCCCAACCTCCACCCCAGCACGGACCCCCCCCAACCTCCACCCCAGCACGGACCCCCCCCCCCAACCCCCAACCTCCACCCGGGCACGGCACGGACCCCCCCCAACCTCCACCCCGGCACGGACCCCCCCCCAACCTCCACCCCAGCACGGACCCCCCCCCAACCTCCACCCCAGCACAGACCCCCCCCAACCTCCACCCCAGCACGGACCCCCCCAACCCCCAACCTCCACCCCGGCACAGACCCCCCCCCCCAACCTCCACCCCGGCACGGCACGGACCCCCCCCCAACCTCCACCCCAGCACGGACCCCCCCCCCAACCTCCACCCCAGCACGGACCCCCCCCAACCTCCACCCCAGCACGGACCCCCCCCCAACCTCCACCCCAGCACGGACCCCCCCCCCCCACCTCCACCCCGGCATGGACCCCCCCCAACCTCCACCCCAGCACGGACCCCCCCGAACCCCCAACCTCCATGCCGGCACGGACCCCCCCCCCCCAACCTCCACCCCAGCACGGACCCCCCTCCCAACCTCCACCCCAGCACGGACCCCCCCAACCCCCAACCTCCACCCCGGCACGGATCCCCCCCCCCAACCTCCACCCCGGCATGGACCCCCTCCCGGCACTCCCCCGGAGCCCAGCCTACTCTAACCACCCCCCCCCCCCGCCGCACACACACACACACACACACAACCCGAGACACACCTCTCCTCACGCAATCAGACTGCGGCCACGCTATTTCCTGCCCAGAGCCAACCCCCCAGGCCGTCACTCACCTCCACGCTGGTCGGCGTGAGCCTGGAGCACCGGGTCACGCCGATGAAAAGGAGGTTTGATTCGGCCCATCCGGAAGGGAGAATATCGGCAGGCCGAAAATCGGCTGCCTTGCGCAGACCCGTGACATTCTCCGCGGCAGCGGCGCCATTAACGCCCCGCCGACTTTTCTCCCTTCGGAGACTTCGGCGGGGGCGGGGGCGGGATTCACGGCGGCCAAAGGCCATTCTCCGACCCTCTGGGGGGTCGGAGAATGACGCCCCTGGTGCCTGTAATTCATCGGAGCAGTCAAGGGTTAAAGATCTCAGGAAAATACACAAATTATTGGTTATTTGTGTTAGGACTCCACAGTCTGTGGGACTGGAATTTGACCACATATTCGCCCAGGGTGTTGGAACAATCAATATAGAGACAAGGGGGCTGGTTTAGCACAGTGGGCTAAATAGCTGGCTTGCAAAACAGAACAATGCCAGCAGCGTGGGTTCAATTCCCGTACCAGCCTCCCCGAACAGGCGCCGGTATGTGGCGACTAGGGGCTTTTTACAGTAACTTAATTGAAGTTGTGCCTACTTGTGACAATAAGCGATTATTATTAATATCGGGCGTTACTTTATGCCCTCGCTTGTTGCGAGTTGGAGAAGGGGTCATTTAATTCAGCAGGTTGGTTGACGGTGGGGGCCCCACTTCCATCCCATAGATGGCCTTGCAATTTGGTGCCAATTTAGGCTCTTAAATGGGCAATTAATGCCTCTCAGCAGATGTGAGGCATGAACTGGATGACACGGTGGCACAGTGGTTTGCGCTGCCACCTCACAGCTCTCCCTAAAATACGGTGGAGTCTGCAAACGCTGAAAGATGCCATTAATGTCGCGTTCCCCGTAAAACAGGCACACTCCTGCAAGATTAGAATCATAGAATTTACAGTGCAGAAGGAGGCCATTTGGCCCATGTTCTCCACATCAGCCCTTGGAAAGAGCACCCAACTTAAGCCCATGTCTCTGCCCTATCCGGTAACCAAGTAATCCGACCTGACCTTTTGGATACTAAGGAGCAATTTAGCATGGCCAATACACATAACCTGAACATCTGTGGACTGTGGGAGGAAACTGGAGCACCCGGAGGAAACTCACGCAGACACAAGGAGAAAGTGCAAACTCTACACAGACAGTCACCCGAAGCCGGAATTGAAGCCGGTCCCTGGAGCTGTGAGGCAGCAGTGCTAACCACTGTGCCACTGTACATCAGGTAGTCACAGATAAGTTGGACATTGAGGGAGTGCAATACCTTGTGATTCACAAATTCACAAATGGTGACCCATGCCGTCATGGGGGGGTGGGGGGTGCAGAGCCACTTGCCTGCTGTCAATGACACCCTGAAATGTGGGTGAAGCCCAAGGTCCTGGCATCCCAGCTAGCTTGTCCTGGTCCACATTGATGTACATGTGCGCCCTCGCGAAGAACGTATCTGTGAATTCCTTTATGCAATTCTATGCTGCTGACAGGGATATGCCACACAGGTCACCTGTGTATCCCTAAAATGAGCCGCGAGCATAAAAGTTCAGAGTGGCAATAACTTTCAGGGCTACTGGCAATGGGTGACCTCTCAGTCCATGTGGTGCCAATTCTTGTATCACCTGTTACACCATCCCCTGGGACAGACACATTGCAATGCTGACTTAATTGGCACAATCGATTCATCAAGCAGGGGTCATGGAGATGATCAGACAACTGGTTTCCCCTTGTAGCGCAATGCATGTGAGGACTGAAATTAGCATGTCAACTTCCTCCTTAGATGGCACCCTCATTGGCTAGCTCTCTGTAGCGCACAAAGCCTCCGAGAGACAAATAGAGTGAAGTCGATGAGGCTTTATTAAACGTGACTGTTCCCCCGCAGTTCAGTAGTAGACTGCCTGCGGGGGAGGACTCCTGGTTCTAGAGGTCAACGGCCAACCAGGACCCGGGATCTGTCAGCCAATGACATCACGGCTTCACAGTCCCACATGACCCCTAATGCATACTACCACATTCACCCCTTGTTAAAATTGAACCCGGCGGGGTGATGCTTCGCATGGTGGTAAGGGTTTACAAGGCTGGTCCTGGGAGGAAAACTTTCGCATGTTATTACAGTATGTACAAGGTTTTTTTTTGTTTCGAACTATTTACAGTAATCGTCAGGAGAAAAAAGACAAAATGTTCTCGTTAAAAGTCCACATATTGTAGTGTTATATCGACGTCACGAGTCGGTCGGGCGGTCTGGTCATCCGTGTCGATCGCCTCGGCCCCGGTGGTGGTGGTGGTGCTTGTTCCGGTGTTGTCGTCTCCGGGAGCCTTACGGTTTCAGCTTGGGCTTCACTCCTGGTCGGGCCTGGGAAGAGGACCGATCCTCCTGGGAAGGGGGCGGTCGCGGGGTGCGGCGGTGGCAGGAAGGGGGTGATTGGTGTCGGGGGGGTGTGTGTGTTGCCGCCGGGCGCCAGATCTCGCAGGGAGACCGTGTCCTGTCGGCCGTCGGGGTACTCCACGTAAGCGTACTGCGGGTTCGTGTGAAGGAGGTGAACCCTTTCGACCAACAGGTCCGACTTGTGCGCCCGCACATGTTTTTGGAGCAAGATGGGTCCTGGGGCCGCCAGCCAGGTTGGCAGCGACGTTCCAGAGGAGGACTTCCTGGGGAAGACAAGGAGGCGCTCATGAGGCGTTTGGTTAGTGCTAGTACACAGTAGTGACCGGATGGAGTGGAGGGGAGGACCCGGGATCTGTCAGCCAATGACAACACGGCTTCACAGTCCCACATGACCCCTAATGCATACTACCACACTCTCAAGAGCTGTGAATTAAACAAGCCTTCCAACTTGAACAGCCAGCTACCCATGCACTTTTCCCTGGCAGCCTGGCCTCCATAAACAGTGGCCTTGAACTTCTATACCGCTCATGCTCTCTGACTTCACAGTGCTCCCAGAGTGTGGGTTTTCATTCTCACTGCAGTCATCCTCCCTTGTGAGGTCTTCAGGCCTCATCAGGCTGGAAAACTCCCCTTCTCAGAGCCCCAGCCCTGCCCATGCAGTGTGGCAACTCATGGGATCCCACCCAAGAACCTTTCAGTTGTCCCAAGTGTTTTAATAATAATCTTTTTTATTGTCACAAGTAGGCTTACATTAACACTGCAATAAAGTTACTGTGAAAATTGACCGAATGGATTCATCTTTTCCCATCCACTTTCCAGCTGCCACTCTGGAAGGACAATCCCTCAGAGGTTATATCACTACACACCCAGAAAGAGGACAAGGTAAGCGCTGTGTGCACACCAGCAATCAGGCCCCTTTAAAACTCGTTTCTCAGACGTAAAGGATCATAGAACATAGAACATAGAACAATACAGCGCAGTACAGGCCCTTCGGCCCACGATGTTGCACCGAAACAAAAGCCATCTAACCTACACTATGCCATTATCATCCATATGTTTATCCAATAAACTTTTAAATGCCCTCAATGTTGGCGAGTTCACTACTGTAGCAGGTAGGGCATTCCACGGCCTCACTACTCTTTGCGTAAAGAACCTACCTCTGACCTCTGTCCTATATCTATTACCCCTCAGTTTAAAGTTATGTCCCCTTGTGCCAGCCATATCCATCCGCGGGAGAAGGCTCTCACTGTCCACCCTATCCAACCCCCTGATCATTTTGTATGCCTCTATTAAGTCTCCTCTTAACCTTCTTCTCTCCAACGAAAACAACCTCAAGTCCATCAGCCTTTCCTCATAAGATTTTCCCTCCATACCAGGCAACATCCTGGTAAATCTCCTCTGCACCCGCTCCAAAGCCTCCACGTCCTTCCTATAATGCGGTGACCAGAACTGTACGCAATACTCCAAATGCGGCCGTACCAGAGTTCTGTACAGCTGCAACATGACCTCCCGACTCCGGAACTCAATCCCTCTACCAATAAAGGCCAACACTCCATAGGCCTTCTTCACAACCCTATCAACCTGGGTGGCTACTTTCAGGGATCTATGTACATGGACACCTAGATCCCTCTGCTCATCCACACTTTCAAGAACTTTACCATTAGCCAAATATTCCGCATTCCTGTTATTCCTTCCAAAGTGAATCACCTCACACTTCTCTACATTAAACTCCATTTGCCACCTCTCAGCCCAGCTCTGCAGCTTATCTTATCCCTCTGTAACCTGCTACATTCTTCCACACTATCGACAACACCACCGACTTTAATATCGTCTGCAAATTTACTCACCCACCCTTCTGCGCCTTCCTCTAGGTCATTGATAAAAATGACAAACAGCAACGGCCCCAGAACAGATCCTTGTGGTACTCCACTTGTGACTGTACTCCATTCTGAACATTTCCCATCAACCACCACCCTCTGTCTTCTTTCAGCTAGCCAATTTCTGATCCACATCTCTAAATCACCCTCAATCCCCAGCCTCCGTATTTTTTGCAATAGCCTACCGTGGGGAACCTTATCAAACGCTTTGCTGAAATCCATATACACCACATCAACTGCTCTACCCTCGTCTACCTGTTCAGTCACCTTCTCAAAGAACTCAATAAGGTTTGTGAGGCATGACCTACCCTTCACAAAGCCATGCTGACTATCCCTGATCATATTATTCCTATCTAGATGATTATAAATCTTGTCTCTTATAATCCCCTCCAAGACTTTACCCACTACAGACGTGAGGCTCACCGGTCTATAGTTGCCGGGGTTGTCTCTGCTCCCCTTTTTGAACAAAGGGACCACATTTGCTATCCTCCAGTCCTCTGGCACTATTCCTGTAGCCAATGATGACATAAAAATCAAAGCCAAAGGTCCAGCAATCTCTTCCCTGGCCTCCCAGAGAATCCTAGGATAAATCCCATCAGGTCCCGGGGACTTATCTATTTTCAGCCTGTCCAGAATTGCCAACACCTCTTCCCTACGTACCTCAATGCCATCTATTCTATTAGCCTGGGGCTCAGCATTCTCCTCCACAACATTATCTTTTTCCTAAGTGAATACTGACGAAAAATATTTATTTAGTATCTCGCCTATCTCTTCAGACTCCACACACAATTTCCCATCCCTGTCCTTGACTGGTCCTACTCTTTCCCTAGTCATTCGCTTATTCCTGACATACCTATAGAAAGCTTTTGGGTTTTCCTTGATCCTTCCTGCCAAATACTTCTCATGTCCCCTCCTTGCTCGTCTTAGCTCTCTCTTTAGATCCTTCCTCGCTACCTTGTAACTATCCATCGCCCCAACCGAAACTTCACACTTCATCTTCACATAGGCCTCCTTCTTCCTCTTAACAAGAGATTCCACTTCCTTGGTAAACCATGGTTCCCTCGCTCGACGCCTTCCTCCCTGTCTGACCGGTACATACTTATCAAGAACACGCAGTAGCTGATCCTTGAACAAGCCCCACTTATCCAGTGTGCCCAACACTTGCAGCCTACTTCTCCACCTTATCCCCCCCAAGTCACGTCTAATGGCATCATAATTGCCCTTCCCCCAGCTATAACTCTTGCCCTGCGGTGTATACTTATCCCTTTCCATCATTAATGTAAACGTCACCGAATTGTGGTCACTGTCCCCAAAGTGCTCTCCTACCTCCAAATCCAACACCTGGCCTGGTTCATTACCCAAAACCAAATCCAACGTGGCCTCGCCTCTTGTTGGCCTGTCAACGTATTGTTTCAGGAAACCCTCCTGCACACACTGTACAAAAAACGACCCATCTATTGTACTCGAACTATATCTTTTCCAGTCAATATTTGGAAAGTTAAAGTCTCCCATAATAACTACCCTGTTACTTTCGCTCATATCCAGAATCATCTTCGCCATCCTTTCCTCTACATCCCTAGAACTATTAGGAGGCCTATAAAAAACTCCCAACAGGGTGACCTCTCCTTTCCTGTTTCTAACTTCAGCCCATACTACCTCGGAAGAAGAGTCCCCATCTAGCATCCTCTCTGCCACCGTAATACTGCTCTTGACTAGCAGCGCCACACCTCCCCCTCTTTTGCCTCCTTCTCTGAGCTTACTAAAACACCTAAACCCCGGAACCTGCAACATCCATTCCTGTCCCTGCTCTATCCATGTCTCCGAAATGGCCACAACATCAAAGTCCCAGGTACCAACCCATGCTGCCAGTTCCCCTACCTTGTTTTGTATACTCCTGGCATTGAAGTAGACACACTTCAAACCACCTACCTGAACACTGGCCCCCTCCTGCGATGTGAAATCTGTGCTCCTGACCTCTATACTCTCATTCTCCCTTACCCTAAAACTACAATCCAGGTTCCCATGCCCCTGCTGCATTAGTTTAAACCCCCCAAAGAGCACTAACAAATCTCCCCCCCAGGATATTTGTGCTCCTCAGGTTCAGATGTAGACCATCCTGTCTGTAGAGGTCCCACCTTCCCCAGAAAGAGCCCCAGTTATCCAGAAATCTGAATCCCTCCCGCCTGCACCATCCCTGTAGCCACGTGTTTAAATGCTCTCTCTCCCTATTCCTCATCTCACTATCACGTGGCACGGGCAACAAGCCAGAGATAACAACTCTGTTTGTTCTAGTTCTGAGCTTCCATCCTAGCTCCCTGAAAGCCTGCCTGACATCCTTGTCCCCTTTCCTACCTATGTCGTTAGTGCCAATGTGGACCACGACTTGGGGCTGCTCCCTCTCCCCCCTAAGGACCCGGAAAACATGATCCGAGACATCACGTACCCTTGCACCTGGGAGGCAACATACCAAACGTGAGTCTCTCACGCTCCCACAAAATCTCCTATCTGTGCCCCTGACTATAGAGTCCCCAATTGCTAATGCTCTGCTCTTCTCCCCCCTTCCCTTCTGAGCAACAGGGACAGACTCCGTGCCAGAGGCCTGTGACTGCCCACCCTCCCAAGATGACTAGACTGAACCCCCCCCCCCCCAAGCCACCAGCCCTGAGATGAAGTTATCTAGGTCCACGGTGTCCTCTCCGCTGCTCCCCTCTATGCCTAGCACCCTGGATGGTCATGGTGACCCAATCATTAATTAATCCTGTCTCATCACACATTACCAGTTTTCTGTTTTTTGGTTTAGCATGGCACGGTGCGTATCAATGTCCTCTCTATTTTGTTTTATGTGCATGGTTGATTGATTCACATTCCTGGCCCCTTAAAATCTTTTTCTGCATGGGAACATTCAGTTTGCTGAATAACCATGTGACCATGCAAATTACAGCGAATATTATTTTGAATGTTTAGGAGAATATTAACTTGATTCAACAGCATAGATTGACCTTTATGAATGCAATTTTTGTTTTACAAAAGTATTATTACCCTTTTAACGTCACTGAAAACGCATTTTGAAATTGTATTTACTTCTGCTTGGTTTCCAAGCTGAAGTTGCCAGTTTGTGGTGTTACCAAGTTTGTAAAAGGCTGGGAACTATGCAGCATGTCACCAGGGAAAGAATTTCTGCAGCTGTTCTCCTGATATCCTGCTAAAACTTTGGTGCAATCAATGGAATAATGGTCAGGAACCACTATTTACATATTCTTCCAAGGTTTTCATTGCTCTTCAAATGAAGTGACAGAAGCCAAGACAGAGAACCCAGGAGAAATTCCTTCTGACATTTTGAATAGGTGCATTTAATGTAATATTTCCATTTTTTGTTATACTTTCGTTATTCCATGATTAACATGTCCTGATTTTATTATATGCTGAAATTTTAAAGAAATCTAATTTGCTGTTGTCTTGCTTGGCTTAAGGGAAACGTTCTTGAGACAAGCAAAACACTCTTATAACCCAATGTTCTTTAACTATAAATGCTAAATTCCAAAATTGTACATAACCTATATTGTATGCAAGGCCATAGAACTTTCTTCACTATTTTGATTCATCCTTAAAAAAATAACTTCCAGAATCAGAATTTGATGAAGAGTTGTGACATGTCCCTGGAGAGCATAAAACCACTGTGATGTTATCTCTCCTGGAAAACATTTCACAGAATATTTACAAATTGAATCACTACTCATACGGCATCATTGGATATTACAGCACAAAAGCAGACCATCCTGTCCATCATGCTTGTGCTGACTCTTTGGAAGAGCTTTCCAATTGTAAGTGTCCTTCCTGTTGATTCCCTTAGTTCCCATTTTTTTTATTTTGCTGTTATCATTTTTGATCCATAGATGTTTAATGGGCATATGCGGAGGAAATGAGGAACTCAAAAGTTACAAAATAGTACAGTGTGCTAGCGTTCAACAGCAGAACTTCGACATTTTGGCTCCTGAGAGATCGGAGGAACCTGGTTCGATTGGTTGGCTGGTGGCCAATCAATTGGCCAAAAGGCCATATCTTGCCCGGCAACAGGTGGTGATTGGGTCCTCCGTAAGTGGGATGGTTTGCAGAGAAATAAGGAAAGGACAGTCGGGTCCTGGACGCTCAGAGAAGAATCTGTTAGTCTCTCTCTCTCTTTTTCCACAGAAAAACTGCGTAGCTGTGGTATTTCTGAACCTACAGAGAACCTGGATGAATCTATAGTAAAAAGCATTACAGGCTGAAAGCAGAAAGCTCAAATTGAAAGTCTAGGCTGAAGGAAGATGTGCTCGAAGGCAACCATCTGAAATAAAGACTATTATCCTTTTATGTTCATCATTATTTCTACACCCCTCCTTTCCCCTCTGGTTTCTTTGCCTGTTTCTTTGTATGTGTAGAAGGTGGGGCAAGTTAAAGAAGGGATGTTAGGAATTGCATAATAGTTAACCAGTTGTGTCTGCTGCATATTTAATGATACCTCTTGTTATTAATAAAATTAATTATGTTTAAATCTGCAAACATGGTGACTGTAGTTATTGGGCAGCAAGGGCCAAAGACTTTTTATGTTTTTCTAAGGATTATTATCCAATTTCAAATTTGCTGAGTCTCTGGATCAAGTGGGGCTAGAATTGACTGTACACAAACCCAGGGGGTCGGAACACAATCAATCCCATTTCTTTGCCATTCATCCACAGCACAGAAATGTTTTCCTCTTTAAGCATATATTCAATTCTCTTTTGAAAGCTATTATTTAGTCTGTTTCCGCAACCTTTTCAGGCAGTGCATTCCAGGTCATAATAACTCACTGCGTTAACTCTGGCTCTTTTCGGTGACATGGAAAAAAATGAATTTGTTTGTGAATACAAATAAGTCTACATCAGATATTGCCCTTAATTAAAACAAAACTTTCAGCCATAATCTTTAGAGGATGTATTTCAATTGTGTTCATATTATTTAATTTTGAAAGCCCAAAGCTGCTCATACCAATCATTAGATTGATCGCCTAATTAAAAATGCAGTTCCTCATCATAGATACCACTATAACCACAGGGTTCTCACCTGTTGATTGTTTCAATAAAATGTCAATTAGTTTAGTTCAGTAATTTTCTCACAAAAGCTGTTGTCAATCACTGCTTTATCCAGCCCATATGGACTGCAGACTTTTAACAGTCAATTCTAAGGAACTGTAACTTTTCCCAAGGATTGCACTCATAAATGAGGCTTAAAAATAATTTTGGACTTTCTGAAATGTAAACTTTCTATCAAGCAAGAGAGAAATGTATTTAAATACTGAATGTTAATTTTAAAAATATATGGATGCTTAGACATTTCCCATTGCAAAGCAATCATCTTCAATGTTGATTTTATGTGCTAATTTATTTGTTACTAATTGCCAGTGTGTTGTCTGTTGAAATTCTTATCACCAGCATTTGCTCATTGCAAGAGGGAATTGAAGAAATAAATGCTCACTGCATTTGCATCAATAGAGCAAGATGCTTGTAAATCTCTCACCATTAATTTCCATTGGGGCTCTCCCGATTGACGAAAACGCTGAAATTATGGCTGAAGATCAGCAGTTTAATATTAACTGAACTCATATGTAGAAAATAACTTTTTCTTGAAATGCTGGGTAGCAGTCCACTTATGCAAAAATAAGTTAGCAGAAATTAAACTACTATAATTCCAAACAAAAGGATGAAATATTAACACCTTTAATGATTAAAGTTAAAATATTATGGGGTTAGAATTTCCCTAATGTGTCATTAATATATTTATTACTATGGATTTTGGCTTAAAAGTCATTATGTTAACACCAATTATCTGGGATTTCTGTGGATCCTTTACCAGTGTTTTTGATTTCTGCAGACCCCAAAGACCTCATGGTTAAGACAAGAGCTCCACCCACCATAGTCCATGATCTTGTTCAATTTTCTGGAGTCAAGGCACTCTACATATTTTAGATGGACTACCAAGGCTCTGTAAAGTCCATTATCCTGGAGTCATCGGGCATTAACTGTGGAAAAGCATGTTCACTGGTCTAGTATAGGATGGCTGACCACTTCAGAGCTGGGTGCAAACTGAACATATGTAGGTTTTTTTAAGAAAGTGCCTCATCTTATGCCTTAATTTAACAGGTTTCGCTGCCCTTTAAAATCCCATTATACCACTTTATCAATGTAAAAATGCAAGGGGTGGGATTCTCTCAGCCTGGGCTGGGCCAGAGAATCCCTGCGACCGGCGTGAATCGCGCCACGCCGTCCCGACGCCGGCACGCGATTCTCCGCAGATGGGCCGAGCGGCCGTCGTAAAATTGTCGAGTCCCACCGGCGCCGTCCACACCTGCTCTCAGCCGGTGGGAACTCGGCGTTGAAGGGTCGGGATGGCCTGTAGGGGGGGTGCCTGACCCCGAGGGGGGGACCTCCAATGCGGCCTGGTCTGCGATCGGGGCCCACCAATCGGCGGACCGGCCTCACTGGCTGGCAGCCTCCTTTCTTCCGCGCCGGCCCTTCTAGTCCTGCGCCGTGTTGCGCGGGGCCGGCGCGTTGAAGGAAGCCACTGCATATGTGCGCATTGGCGCCGGTGCCACCGCTCATGCACGGATCTCGCGGCACCCAGTTCACGCTGGGATCAGCAGCTGGAGCGGCATGAACCGCTCCAGTGCTGTGCTGGCCCCCTGTAGGGGCCAGAATTGCTGATCCTGAGGCTGTGTTGAAGCCGTCGAGAAACGCGACGGCGCTTCCAATGGCATCAACACTTAGCCTCAGGATCACAGAATCCCGCCGCAGATTCTAGGAACGCAATCGCATTCCTATGCTCAGTGTTGCTATGGTACAATTGATATCAACTAGCGGAGCAATATGCCAATCCATAGAATGGGTCTGCCACATCAACTGCAGTGAGCATACGAGAAAAAATATGGGCGGGTAGAGAGTTGCAGAATAGTCCATTTGACCCAACTCTCCTTGAGTTAGGATAGGGAGAAGGCATAACTCAATTCAAAAATCTAGACCTTTACAAAATTAGATTATTTTGAGATTCACCGTGCAGGGAATATTAAACAGCCAATAGTGAAAAAACATACGTACATGAGAAAAGACATCACTTCCTCAGGTCGTGACATTCAAGCTGACCTGGCTAATGAGTCGACCTCTTTTATTTGGCCCTAAAAATCAGGTTTGAAATACACTCAGAATATTAGCCTCAGTTTTTCACCCCACAAATGCATGTGATAATACTGGTACCTTTTCACTTGGTGTAAGGTATCAAACAGAGGATATAGGCTGTGTTGTGAAGATGCACAAGTAAGACACACCCATGCAGAGCAGACAAAGATGGCATCCATCCGGTGGTTCATTTTTAAACTCAAGGTATAGTCACTGCACCGTATTTGGAGAGATTTTTCAAGGCTTCAAAGGTCGACATGTACTGTTATGGGCCAGGGTTTAGAGAACACCAAAGTATATCATGGAGTTCACCTGACCCACAGCTTTTAATAGATTTTGGTTATGGGGGAGCATAAGGGCCCATTTTACAGGTGTGATGCAACAGAGATCTAAAGTATGTTTAAACAAAAGCAATGTTTATTCTATGAATTCAGTTGACACTTTATAAACACACAGTAAACAGTTTATCAACTCCCAACACTGATAATCCCCACAGATACAATCCTCTATAAGTAACCCTTAATAACTTTCCGAACAACATCCATAAGTCAAAAAGACCCTTTGTAACAAAGACAGCAGGTTTGAAATCGCTACAAAAAGCAGGTATCACTTTTAAATTATCAAGTGATCTGAACACCTTTTTAACATACAGAGAGAGAGAGAGAGACTCCAACATCCTTGTAGTCTGAAATGAAAATAAAATGAAATGAAAATCGCTTATTGTCACAAGTAGGCTTCAAATGAAGTTACTGTGAAAAGCCCCTAGTGGCCACATTCTGGTGCCAGAATTGAACCGTGCTGCTGGCCTGCCTTGGCCTGCTTTAAAAGCCAGCGATTTAGCCCTGTGTTAAACCAGCCCCTTCATACAGCTTTCAACTGAAAATGAAACAAAGACACACTGCAGCTGCCAGCTCAAAATGAAAGTAAAAGACAGAATCACATTCCAGCTCCACCCACACAATGACATTACTGCAGCTATTTGATAAACACCCATTTCTTAAAGATACACTCCCATGACAGTACACCGACAGCCATAGTAATAACTTGCATCACTTGAAGCATTGCAAAGGTGCTGCATATTCTGTGCCACATGGCTTTCAATCATTCCATAGGCTTTGTGACTCTTAACGGTGGAATTTGTTAGCTTTGAGTCTCTCATGCAAACAAAGCTCATTAATTGTTGCAAACCTTTTGTAAATCCATAACTCATCCCAATTAATAATCCTGGGAAATTATTGCACATAAAAAATGGCTCCAGTTTATATTTCTCACAAATATATTACTTGACATTTGAGCATGCTGCAAAACAAGACATGTCAATATAAAACGTTTTATTTCCACAGGTAAACACGCTTGTGTAAAATTTCATTTGCACTATCTTAATAATTCTCAATTTATTTTTAATCAAATAATAGCAGTTCTGTGTTAAACAATTACCCCAATGGACAATTGAAACCTTGGTTAGGATTTATGGCAGCCAGATTTACCTAAATCATGACAGTTGCTGGAATTACTTTGTGGTGTTAAGTGCAGTTAAAACACAGCACTCCTTCAGTACATCACCTTAGCACCAGCCTAGATTATATGTTCAACTCCCAGAGGTCCCACAATCTTCAGAGACCCAAAAGATAACTTGTGTGTGCAGGCAAAAGATGTAAGCATTGTTCTCAATGAATGCTTTGTGTCTGTCTTCACAAAAGAGGGAAATGAAACAGACATTGCAGTTAAGGGGGAGGGGTATGAGCTATTGGACAGGATGAACATAATGAGAGAATAAATATTAAGTGGTTTGGCATCATTGAAAGTGAATACGTTGCCAGGTAAAGTGAAAGGTATCCTAGGCTACCATGAGTAGCAAGGAAGGAAATAGCAAAGCTTCTGACCATAACACTTCAATCTTCTCTGGCTGCAGGTGTGGCCCCGGAGAACATCTCACATTATGCTGGAATAGACCAAGTAATCACAGGCCAGTAGGTTTTGATGGTGGGCAAATTATGAGACAAGATTCTGAGGGACATTATTAATCATTGTTTAGAAAGTACTAATTAATCAAGGATCATCAACACACATTTGTTAAGGAAGGTTATGTCTGACAAACTTGATTAAACATAACAAGGCAAGTTAATTAGGGTAGCAGGCTTGATATTACTCTAATTAATTTTCGCAACGCTTTTGACATGGAAGCTTGGTCAGAAAATTAATAACCCATGAGGTTCAAGGGCAATTGGCGGAAAATAAAAGGTTGATGGTCAATGGGTGTTTTTGTGACTAGGAGATTGTTTCCAGTATGATTCCATAAGGTCAGTGTAATAGCCCACATGGAGCCTAAGCTTGGGAGAGATCATCTTCCCTGTGGCCCTTATGGAGTACGAGCTCCCCCGCTGGGCGGGTTATCTCTCTTGAACTCTGTAAAAAAGGTCGGCGAGTAAGGCACTGACCAATGAGGAATGCGATAGTGGTGTGAATATATCGTATTGTAAATGAAATTGTTTCTTTATTTTGCTCCATGTGGACTTGCTGTGTCCTTACTAAACTGGCGATGAGGAGTAAACGGATTTGCTGTTGATGCTGAACCTACTCGGTTGAGCTACGTTACCAATTTTCTGGACCCAGGTTTGGATTTACTTGATTCGCCATGCCTCTGTTTGGGTGGTTAGATACATTTGATGCAGTTTTTGAATACTGGAACCAGTACGCAGAAAGGATGCATTGCTTCTTCCAGGTCAACAATATCACGGAGAACGAGCGCCAGACGGCCATACTGTTGAGGGCCTGTGGAGTGCACACGTTCAGGGTGATCTGGAGTCTCATGTCCCCGGCAGTGCCAGATACCTTATCATTCAACCAACTCATGGCACTTGTTGCGCAATACTTTAACCCGACCGTTTGTGCCACAGCTATGGAAGATAGCTCAGTTTTGTGAGTATGGAACTGCCTAATCTGATATGCTCCGCAATCGTTTGGTTTGCAGTATAAACAATATGGAAACACAGAAAAAACATTTTGGTGAAATCTCCCTGACCTTTCAGCAGGTACTGCAGATCTCCTTGTCCCGAGAAAGCACAGAGCGTGGCGCCCAAGAGATACAAGAGATGGAGTTAAATGTTCTGGGTCATCTCCCCTCACATGGCATTCCCATGACCCGGACCGAACGCCATGGGGACTCCGGCCTTAGGCGAAGAGCTGGCCGCCGAGATTCATGACATGACCGGACTCGGCTGAAGGTGATTCTGGCCCACATATGACTTGTGGGCACTGGCCAGTAAGAAGGACAGCATTCCAAGTTGAGGTTGAGTTAGGCATCAGCCCTGGGCCTGGGCCCTGCATCTGGATGACCCAGAAGAGGCCGAGGATGAGGCGGAGATGCAGCTGAACTGTTTGGCAGCACGGCGTGTGGCCCCTATTCATGTTCCAATACAGGTAAATGGCCATATGCTCCAAATGAAGTTGCATACGGGAGTTGCAGTTTCTGTGGTGGCGCCGAGCACTTTTGATCTGATAAAATGATGTGTGCATACTTTGACTTTGGCTGACACAGCGGCTCGTTTGGCCACCTGCACGTAGGAATGACTGAATGTTGTAGAGTCCACCCTTGCTCCGGTGGTTTATCGGCACCAATCAGTTCTCCTTCGCCTCATTGTTGTGCAAGGAAGTGGCCCTAGCCTGTTGGTCCATGACTGGCTACACCAGCTGCAGTTGGATTGGCAATATATCCTCCAAGTGGGATTCTGGCAATTTGTGACCAGTATGGAGTAATTTTGCCAAGATCTTCAAGCCCGGCTTGGGTATAATTAAAGGGCCCTGGTCAAATTCAGGTGGACCCGGTGACCCAACCCTGATATTTCCATGGCCGGCTGGTTCCCTACCCTTTAGTGGAGAAAGTTGAGGCCGAACTTCGTCATTTGGAGAGTTTTGAACATTGTTCGTACTTTGTGCTTCGCCGAGCGGGTGGCGCCGATGGTCCCTGTAATGATGCGAGATAACAAAGCCTGTCTCTGTGGAGACTATAAATTGACCATGAGCACGGGTTTGAGGTTACACCATTATCCTTTACCACGCAGCGAGGATCTGTATGCAACATTGGCCGATGGATGTACATTTGCGAAATTGGACATGAGCAATGCTTATAAATAGAGTCATACATAAAAAATATAAGCAAGAGGAGGCCATTCCGCCACTCATTCTAATCATGGCTGATCATCAAGTTCAATACCCTGATCCCGCTTTCTCCCCATAATCCTTGATCCCTTTATCACAAAGAACTACATCTAATTCCTTCTTAAAATTACACAACGTTTTGGCCTCGACTGCTTTTTGTGTTAGTGAATTCCACAGATTCACCACTCTCTACAGAATTACCACTCTCCAAGGTTCACCATTTCTCCTCACCTCAGTCCTAAAAGGTTTACCCCTTATCCTCAAACTATGACCCCTAGTTTTGGACTCCCCCACCACAGGGAACATTCTTTCTGAATCTACCCTGTCTAATTCTGTTAGAATTTTATAAGCTTCTAGGAGATTGGATTGGATTGGATTTTGTTTATTGTCACGTGTACCGAGGTACAGTGAAAAGTATTTTTCTGCGAGCAGCTCAACAGATCATTAAGTACATGAAAAAAAAAGAAAAGAAAAGAAAATACATAATAGGCAACACAACATATACAATGTAACTACATTAAACACCTGCATCGGGTGAAGCATACATGAGTGTAGTGTTAATGAGATCAGCCCATAAGAGGGTCGTTTAGGAGTCTGGTAACAGCGGGGAAGAAGCTGTTTTTGAGTCTGTTCATGCGTGTTCTCAGGCTTTTGTATGTCCTGCCCAATGGAAGAAGTTGGAAGAGTGAGTAAGCCGGGTGTGAGGGGTCTTTAATAATGCTGCCCGCTTTCCCCAGGCAGCGGGAGGTGTAGTTGGAGTCAATCGATGGGAGTCAGGTTCGCTTGATAGACTGGGCTGTGTTCACGACTCTCTGAAGTTTCTTGTGGTCTTGGGCTGAGCAGTTGCCATAACAAGCTGTGATGCAGCCAGATAGGATGGGCTTTCTGTGGTGCATCTGTAAAAGTTGGTCTGGTTAATGTGGATCCCGTCTTACTCTCCTGAACTCCAATGAATATATTCCTAACCGACTTAGTTCCTCCTCATCTGACAATCCTGCCATCCCAGGAATCGGCATGGCAAACCTTCACTGCACTCCCTCCAAAGCAAGTACATCTTTCCTCAGATAAGGACACCAAAACTGCACACAATACTCCAGGTGTGTCCTCACCAATGCCCTATACAATTTCAGTAAAATATCCCTATTCATATACTCAGGTCCTCTCGCTATGAAGGCCAACATACCATTTGCTTTCTTTACTGCCTGCGGTACCTACTTTCAGCGACTAATGCATGAGGACACCAAGGTCTTGCTGAGTACCCACCTTTCTCAATTTACACTCATTCAAATAAGAATCTGTCTTGATGTTTTTGCAGAATCTCACAGTTATCCACCTTATACTGCGTCTGCCATGCATATGACCACTCACTCAGCCTGTCCAAATCCCACTGAAGCATCTCTGCATCTTCCTGACAGCTCACCCAACTTTGTATAATCTGCAAATTTGGGAACAATACATTCAGTCACCTTGTCCAAATCATAAATATATAATGTCAACAGTTGGGGTCTGAACACAGATGCATGTGGTTGCCCCACTAGTCACTGCCCGCCAATCAGAAAAAGACCCATTTATTGCAACTTCTTGCTTCTTGCCTGCTAACCAACTTTCTATCCATCTCAAGACACTCCCCGCAATCCCATGCTCTTTAACTTTACATATTCATATGTTATTTAAGACCTTATGAAAGTCTAAACACATTAATCAGTTCTCCCTGATCAACTCTACTACTTACATCTTAAAATAATTCCATTTGATTTGTCAGGCATGATTTCCCTTTCGTAAATCTATGCTGACTTCGTCTGATTGTACCACTGCTTTTCAAATGCTGTGTTATGAAATCCTTGATGATGGACTTGAGCAACTTCCCTGTTACCAACGTTAGGCTCACTGGTCTATAGTTCCATGTTTTAACTCTATCTCCCTTTTTGAATAGCAGGGTCATATTAGCTACACTCAAATCTGTAGGAACCATTCCATAGTCCAGGGAATTTTTGGAAAATGACCACCAATGTATCTACTATTTCTCGGCTATTTCCTTAAGTACTCTGTATTGAAGATTATCAGGCCGTGGAGATTTATCCACCTTCAAGCTCATTAATTTCCCCAAATCCATGGGCTGGATTCTCCACAGTCCCACGCCAAAATCGTGTTTGGCGCGGGGGCGGAGAATCAACGTTTACGCGAGAATCAGGCCCGGCGCCACTCCCGTGATTCTCCAGTCCCTGTAGGATCGTGGCGGCTCGGCTGGGGGTCCATTGCCAGAGGCCCTCCAAGCGGTACACCGGTCCCGACTGGCCAAATTCCCGACAGCGTGGTTCTAACCACGTCTGGCCGGTCGGGACTCACACGCAGCGGCTGCGGATTCAGTCTGCGGCCGCCCTGGTGGGGGGCGGAGGTATCAAGCACCGGGGGGGGGGGGGGGGGGGGGGGGGGCTTACGGGCGGCATGGGCAAGATCGGGCGTGTCATATGGAGCGGCGTGGGGCAGATCGGCGGGACCTTGTTCGTTGGTCCAGGTCCGCCGGCTGAGTCTGCCATCGTGTTCGGCGTGGCTGATGGAGGCCCCTGCTGTGCGCGGACTCGGAACCGGAAGTGTGGGGGCCCATATCTGCAGCCAAAGCTGCATGAAACTCCCCGGATCCCTGCTAGCCCCTGCAGGCAGGTCTTTATTTTTTGTAGGAAAGTCTGGCGTGAAACACCAGCGTTTTTACGCCGGCGTGGGAACATAGCCCCATTTTTGGAGACTCCAGCCCTATTTCTCTACTAATACTAATTTCCTTCAGCTCCTGACTTAAACTTGTATTTCTCAGAACTCCTGGTACATTATTCATGTCTTCTTTTGTGAAGACAGAACCAAAGGTTCCTCAGCCATTTCTTTGTACCTCATTGTGAATTCCCCCATTTCTGACTGTAAGGAGCCTACATTTGTTTTTAGCAATCTTTCCCTCTTTACGTACATGTAGAAATCTTTACAGTCAGGCTTTGTTCCCTGCTAGCTTACTTTCATATTATATTTTCCCCTTCTTAATCAATCCCTTGGTTTGCCTTTGCTGAATTTTAAACTGCTCCCAATCGTCAGGTATATTGGACGGAATTCTCCGACCCCCCGTCGGGTCGGAGAATCGGCGTGGCGCCGCGCAAATCGCGGCACGCAATTCTCCGCAGTGCAGAGAATCGGCACAATCGGCGCCAGTCGGTTTATGCGCTGCCTCTCCGGCACAGGCCGGCGCGCCGATTCTCCGGCCCAGATGGGCCGAGCGGCCATCATCAAAAAGCTGAGTCCCGCCGGCACCGTCCTAACATCATCTGAGCTGGCGGGACCTCAGCGCTGAAGGTCCGGGGGTGGCCTGTTGGGGGGGGAGGGTGGGTCTGACCCCAGGGGGGGCCTCCGTAGTGGCCTGGCCTGGCCTGCGATCGGGGCCCACTGATCGGCGGGCCGGCCTCTCTACTCCCCGGCCTCCTTTCCTCCGTGCCGGCTCCTGTATCCTTGTGTCATTTGGCGTTGGGGTCGGCGCGGGGAAGAAGGCCACTGCGCCTTCGCTAGTTGGCGCGGGCCCAACTGTGCATTGCCAGACCCCGCGTCGCCAGGTTCAGACCGTGGTCGGCAGCTGGAGCAGCGTAGGCCGCTCCAGCGCCGTCCTAGCCCCCTGTGGGCCGCAGAATGGGGTCCCGGAATGGGCGCCGATACCGGAGTAAAACACTCCCCTTTTTACTCCGGCGTCGGCCTTAGTCGACCGATGGGAGAATCCTGCCCATTGTTTTTTGTTGCTAATTTGTATGCCTGTTCTTTGAATCTAATATTATCTCTAATTTACCTTGTAAGCTTTTGGAGTTCACCTATTCTTTCCTTGAATGCCTGCCATTGCCTGTCTACTGTCTTTCCTTTCAATAATGTTTCTCAGTCCATCATAGCCAACTCATGCCTCATACCATCATAGCTACCTTTCTTGAGGTTCAGCACCCTGGTCTCAGAATCAACCAGCTCACTACCTACCTTGATAAATAATTCTGCCATATTATGGTCACTCGTCCCTAAGGGTTCTTTCATAACTAGATTGTCAACAAATTGGCATGGTGGCACAGTGGTCAGCACTGCTGCCTCACAGCTCCAGGGACCCAGGTTCAATTCCAGCCTCGGGTGACTGTCTGTGAAGTTTGCACTTTCTCCCCGTGTGTGCGTGGGTTTCCTCCAGGTGCTCAGGTTTCCTCCCACAGTCCAAAGATGTGCAGATTAGGTGGATTGGCCATGCTGAATTGCCCCTTTGTGTTCAGAGGTTAGGTGCGGTTACTGGGTTACGGGGGTAGGGTGGAGGTATGGGCTTAAGTAGGATGCTCTTTCAGGGCCGGTGTAGAATCGATGGGCCAAATGGCCTCCTTCTGCACTGTAAATTCTACAATAAAAAAAATCCTTTCTCACCGCACAATACCAGTCCATGATGGCCTGTTGCCTTATTGGTTCCGCAATGTATTGTCCCAGAAAACCATCCCGTATATACTTAAGAAATTCCTCCTCTATTGTACTGTGACTAATTTGACTCATCCAATCTATACGCAGATTAAAGTCATCGATAATCACAGGTGTTCCTTTATCACATGCATCTCTGATTTCCTGTCTATGCTATTCCCAACCACTGCAATTTGGTGGTCTGTTTTTTGCCCCTTGGTGTTTCTTAACTCAACCTGTACAGATTTCACATTGTTTGTGCTAATATCTTTCCTCAAAATTGTATCAATATATTCTTCAATGAACAATACAATTCCACCATCTTTTCCTTCCTATCTGGCCTGAATAGCCCTCAATGTTTCCTCCCATCCTTGGTCACCTTGGAGCCATGTCGCCGTAATCCCAACTATATCATAGCGCAACTAATTATTCCTCGTCATTTAGAATTCTCCGAGCATTCAGGTAGAAAACCTTAAGGTTAGTCCTTTTAACGTTCCTTGTCCTGTCCCTACTATTTTTCGCAGTGTCATTATCTGATACAGGCACTTGATTTCTCTTCCTAACACTTTTATTATTCTCCTTGCTGTCTTTCTCTCCTTTTCTGGATTTCTCTTGCTCTGAATCCTTATGTAGAACATAGAACATAGAACATTACAGCACATTACAGGCCCTTTGGCCCACGATGTTGTGCCGACCATTTATCTTAATCTAAGATCAACCTAACCTACACCCCTTGAATTTACTGCTGTCCATGTGCCTGTCCAAGAGTCGCATAAATATCCCTAATTACTCTGACTCCACCACTTCCGCTGTCAATGCATTCCACGCACCCATCACTCTCTGTGTAAAGAACCTACCTCTGACATCTCCCCTATACCTTCCTCCAAACACCTTAAAACTATGCCCCCTCGTGACAGCCATTTCCGCCCTGGGGAAAAGTCTCTGACTATGCAGTCTATCTATGCCTCTCATCACCTTGTACGCCTCTATCAAGTCACCTCTCTTCCTTCTTCACTCCAATGAGAAAAGCCCTAGCTCCCTCAACCTTTCTTCATAAGACATGCCCTCCAGTCCAGGCACTAACCTGGTAAATCTCCTCTGCACCCTCTCCAAAGCTTTCACATCCTTCCTATAATGAGGTGACCAGAACTGGACACAATATTCCAAGTGTGGTCTAACCAGAGTTTTATAAAGCTGCAGCAAAACCTCGCGGCTCTTAAACTCAATCCCCCTGTTAATGAAAGCCAACACACCATACGCCTTCTTAACAACCCTATCAACCTGGGTGGCAACTTTGAGGGGTCTATGTACGTGGACCCCAAGATCCCTCTGTTCCTCCACACTTCCAAGAATCCTGCCTTTAACCCTGTATTCCGCATTCAAATTCAACCTTCCAAAATGAATCACTTCACATTTATTGTGGTTGAACTCCATCTGCCACTTCTCAGCCCAGCTCTGCATCCTGTCAATGTTCTGTTGTAACCTGCAACAGCCCTCGACACTATCTACTACCCCACCAACCTTCGTGCCATCATCAAATTTACTAACCCACCCTTCCACTTCCTCATCCAAGTCATTTATTAAAAACACAAAGAGCTGAGATCCCAGAACAGACCCCTGCGGGACACCACTGGTCTTCTTTCGGCCAATCAATTCTGTATCCAGACAACCATATTTCTCTGTATCCCATGCCCCCTGACTTTCTGAATGATCCTACCATGGGGAACCTTATCAAATGCCTTACTAAATCCAAATACACCTCATCCACTGCCCGACCTTCATCAATGTGTCTCGTCACATCCTCAAAGAATTCAATGAGGCTTGTGAGGCATGACCTGCCCCTCACAAAGCCATGCTGACTATCTTTAATCAAACTATGTTTTTCTAAATAATCATAAATCCTATCTTTCAAAATCCTTTCCAGTATTTTGCTCACCACAGACGTAATGACCGGTCTGTAATTCCCAGGGATTTCCCTATTCCCTTTCTTGAACAGGGGAACAGCATTCACCTCCCTCCAATCATCCGGTAGTATTCCAGTGGAGAGTAAGGACACAAAGATCATCGCCAACGGCGCAGCAATCTCCTCCCTCACTCCCCATAGTAACCTTGGGCATATCCCGTCTGGCCCAGGGGACTTATCTGCCCTGATGCTTTTCAAAATTTCCAGCACATCCTCCTTCTTAATATCAACCTGTTCGAGTCTATTAACCTGGTTCAGGCTGTTCTCATGAGCAACAAGGTCCCTCTCTCTCGTGAATACTGAAGCAAAATATTCATTTAGGGCCCCCCCTACCTCCTCAGACTCTAGGCACAAGTTCCCTCCACCATCCCTGATCAACCCTATTCTCACCCTGGTCATTCTCTTATTTTTCACATAAGTGTAGAACGCCTTGGAGTTTTCCTTAATCCTTCATTCCAGGGCTTTTTCATGCCCCTTCTAGCTCTCCTAATCCATTTAGATTCCCATCTCTCTGCCATGTCAGTTTAAACCGCTCTCCAACCACTCTAGCAAGTACTACATACCCCTCCCCCAAGGACATGAGTCCCAGTCCTGCCCAGCTGTAACCTGTCCAGTTTGTACAGGTCTCACTTCCCCCAGAATTGGTCCCAATGCTCCGGGAATCTGAAACTCTCCCCCTCACACCATCTATTCAGCCGTGTATTTATCCAATATATCCTGCTATTTACACTCTGACCAGCACGTGGCACTGGTAGTAATCCTGAGATCACTACATTTGAGATCCGACTTCTCAACTTTCTTCCTAGCTCCCTATATTCTGCTTTTAGGACCTCATCCCTTTTTCTTACCTATGTCATTGGTACCCATGTGTACCACTACCACTGACTGTTCCCGCTCCCCCTCCAGAATGTCCTGTAACCACTCCAAGACATCCTTGACTCTAGCACCAAGGAGGCAACATATCATCCTGGAGTCTTGTTTGTGGCCACCAAAATGCCTATTAATTCCTCTTGCAATTGAACCCCCTATAACAATTGCATTCCCACACTTCTTACTCCTCCCCTCTGCAGCAGAGCCAACCATGGGGCAATGAACCTGGCTGTTGTTGCTTTCCCCTGAGAGCTCATTTCTCTCAACAGTGTCGAAAGCAGTATATCTGTTTTTCAGCAGAATAACCACAGGAGATTCCTGCACTGCCTGCCTAGCTCTCTTGCCCTGCCTGGTGGTCACCCATTCCTTTCCTCACTGTGGAGTCTGAGCCTGCAGTGTGACCACCTCTCCATGCGTGCTATCAAAGATACTCTCCGCTGCTCGAATACGCCGGTGTTCCCCAGTCACCGCGTCAGCTCCGAAGTCCGGGTTTCAAGGAGCTACAGCTGGAGACACTTCCTGCACACAAGCTAGTCCTGGGAACTGGAAATGTTCCTGGTCTCCCACATGGAGTAAGATGAGCACACCATGGCTTAGAGCTCTGCTGCCATGTTTTACCCTTTAAATTAAATGTCTTCTTTTAATATAAAATAATATTAACTGGTACTAACTAACATTAACGTCTTCTCTGCTCCTGATTATTATAGAATATATAAATGTATTCACACAATCAACTCGTTTGATTTCCTGGTTCTGCTTTCAGATTCACTTCTCCTTTATCCTCCAAGCTTCATTCCTTAACTGTTATATTTTTCAGTTATTTAAGTTTCAGCTATTTAGACATCATCCCTAATACTGGTTACTCACTAACTGAACAGCTTACCGCTTTCCTGTGAAGTCACTGTTGATTTTTTTTCTCAAATCAGATTTTATTTTCTCAAACAAGCGCGTTGCCTGAACAGCTGCTAAGCCTTGAGTACGCTGTCCCTTGCAGGTCCAGTGCTCTCTGCTCCCGAAGGTAAGTTCAGGTCCCGAGCTTCGCACTGTCTTTATACTCTCCCCAGTACAAGATGTCCCTCGCAAGGTCGGTGCTTTCTGCTCCCAAAGGTAAGTCTGGAACTGGAGCTCAATAAATCGGCAGCATGTAACAATCAATACACGGTATTAGGGCAGCACGGTAGCATTGCGGAAAGCACAATTGCTTCACAGCTCCAGGGCCCCAGGTTCGATTCCGGCTTGGGTCACTGTGTGTGCGGAGTCTGCACATCCTCCCCGTGTGTGCGTGGGTTTCCTCCGGGTGCTCCGGTTTCCTCCCACAGTCCAAAGATGTGCAGGTTAGGTGGATTGGCCATGATAAATTGCCCTTAGTGTTTAAAAAATTGCCCTTAGTGTTGGGTGGGGTTACTGGGTTATGGGGTTATGGGGATAGGGTGGAGGTGTGGACCTTGAGCCGGGTGCTCTTTCCAAGAGCCGGTGCAGACTCGATGGGCCGAATGGCCTCCTTCTGCACTGTAAATTCTATGATTCTATGATACACACAAGGGACTCAATGAGTACACCTGGCTTCTGTTCAGAGTATCCTTGACATGTGCAGTTTTCCAATGCATCATGGAGAACATCCTACGTGGGTTGCAACTCGTTGAGGTTTTCTCAGATGATGTGCTGGTCAAAAGGACCACAGAACAAGAACATTTGCAGTACCTCGAGGCGGTGTTGAAACATTTTTCGGAGTATGGGGTCCACCTGTGCCGCGCGAAGTGTGTGTTTCCCTTAAAAAAGATAATATATTTGGGGTATCGGCACGACCAAGAGGGCCTGCACCCATTTGCCGAGAAAGTGAGAGCCACCAAAATGGCCCCTGCCCTGTGAGATGGCACTGAGCTTCACTCTTTTCTTGGACTAGTAAATTACTATATCCGATTTATTCCAAATCTGGCAACCGTCCTGGCTCCCCATCACTTGCTTCTCAAGAAGGACCAGACATGAGAATGGAGCAAGGCCCAGGATGAGGCATTTAGGAAGGTGAAGAGGTGGTTGTCCTCTCCCGGGTGTTGACATATTTTGACCCTTCAAACCTATTGTACGTCACATGCAATGTTTCACCACACGGGTTAACTCATCAGATGAGCAATGGCCATGAACGTCCAATCACCTTTGCCTCCCTGACACTGGCTGCGGCTGAGTGAAAATATGCACAAATAGAGACGGAAGGATTGGCAGTTGTATTTGGTGTAAAACGGTCTCATCAGTACGTTTATGGCCACCATTTCCTTATTGAGACAGGTCACAAGCCGTTGCTGGGCTTCTTCCATGAAGGCAAGGTGATCCCACCAATTGCGTCTGTGAGGATTCAGCCTTGTTATTGGCTCTTCTGAACACCGTCTGGGGACCCAGATTGCGCATGCTGAGGCGTTAAGCCTTGTTCCCCTGCAGACCAAATCCGCGAACACACCTGCAGTGGACGAGGTAGCCATGGTTCTATATTTTATGGACTCTTTGCCCATCACTGCATTGTGTATTCATGACTGGATCCAGACCGACCCCGTTCTTGCCAAGGTGTTGCATCTCGTGCTGTACGGTGGGCAGCATCAAAAGCTACCAAGGGAGTTGAAAGCTTTCTCCTCCAAGCTCTCGGAGCTGACTGTGAAAAATGGTATTCTCCTGTGGGGCATAAGGGCCAGTCCAAGATGAAGATGCTGACAAGAGGTGGCTGAGTTTGGACACGGGTATCGAGAATTTGACCCAACAGTACTCAATCTATTAAGAGAACCAGAAGTTCCCTGCGGTGGCACACTTGGGAGAGGCCAGGACACCCCTTGGCTCACGGGCATGCCGATTCCACTGTTCTATTCCTGGGGTTGATGTTCCTCATCCTGGTGGATGCCCACTCAAAGTGGTTGGAGGTTCATAGGATGGCGATGATCATCTCCCAGGTGACAGTCGAGCAATTGCGCAATTCTTTTTCCACCCACAGAATCCCTGAGCTGCTCATGAGAGATAACAGGGGTTCTTTCACGAGTGAGGAGTTTCCCACTTTTCTGTAAAGCAATGGGATTCGCCATGTCTGAGCTGTCTCATACCATCTGACATTGAATGGCTTGGCAGGGATGGTCATGCAAACGGTTAAACGGGTGCTAAAGAAACAGACTTCAGGGTCGATAGAAACCAGGTTGGCAAGGTTCTTGTTCTCATACAGAACCACGCCGCACGCAGTGACTGGGGCAGACCCCGCTGAGATGCTAATGGGGCATAGACTTTGTACATCACTGAGTTTGATTATCCCGGACATCAGCGTGCATGCCCGTCATAACCATTATTTGCAAGGGCATTGCCCAGGTCGACGTCGACATCTTGAACCAGACGACGTGGTGTTCATTCTAACTTCAATGCCCCGCTGCCTCTCTTGATTTGTCGCCCAACAAACATGATCAGTCCCTTACCAAGTTCAGGTCCGGAGCAACTGAAGCGATGGAATTTAGATCACATTCGCTCATGCTGATTGCTCCCTCATGAGTTCATCGAAGGAAACCTGTCTGAGATCCTTCAGCCCAATTGCCGATCCAGTCTGCTGTGACGCCTCCAGGTGTTCACGATGCTGATATGCCCAATGTTCTATCTTCCGACTGAGCTGGAGATGCAGACCTCTGAGGTCCCAGACGCCGATCAGGTGCTTTCTGCTGATCGTCCACCACGGCATTCCTGCCATGATGTTCACCAGAAAGATATACGCTGTGGCCATCTAAAATGGCCACCTGCAAAGGATAATGGGAATTGAGGACAGGTTGGGACACAGGCGATGAGCAGCCTCTGTGTATTGTGCAGTGGAAACCAGACCTACACAGATACTTGCACCTGCTAAAGGTCAATCACCTATTTCCCCAGGACAATGGGACTCAGACTGAAACATAGCAGCAGTAGCAGATTTGGGGGCGCCTATTCACCTTATTTGGGAGTGCATACGTGCCTTGGACAACAACAACTAGGATCTGCCCAGCTATCAAGGTACCCGCTGTTATGGGCCAGGATTTAGAGAACCCCAAAGTGTATCATGGAGTTCACCTGACTCACAATTTTGAATAGATTGTGGTATGGGGAGCACACGGCCCACTCTACAGGTGTGGTACAGCAGAAATTGAAAAGTATCTTTTCAAGCAAAACAATGTTTATGCTATGAACTCAAGTTCACCTTTTTAAAACATACAGTGAACATCTTAGCAACGATTAATTCAAATACAACCCCCAAAGAATACAACACTAAGTAATGCTTAATAACTTCCCAAACAACATCCAGATGACAAAAGAACCACCTTTTAAAAGATGCACATGAAGTTTACATTCACTACTGAGAACATTTATAATTCTGAATTCACCAAATGATCAAAAGATAGTCTTTTCATGGCAGAGAGAACAGCAGTACACCTGCTTGGTCTGGCGTCAACACTGAAAACGAAAATAAGACACACCCTGCAGCAAACAGCCTAAAATGAAAGTAAAAAGCTGACTGACAGCCCAGCTCCACCCACTCTCTGACATCACTGCAGTAATATACACCCATTTCTTAAAGGTACTCTCACTACAGATATTTATATACACAGCCATTTATAAACAACCATTTCTTAAAGGTACTCTCACGTGATACCTCCCCCCAAGAAAAAAAAATAAACCATCATCTTCAAGATGGTTTCATTTTTCAGCTTTTCATTATTCTTGAAGAAATGCACACAGTAAATATACTTTTGTGTTTCAAAAAACAACACACGTAAACAGATATAATAATAGAGCCATTTTTGTTCTTCTTCCTCCAACTGAAATCCATCTCGATTGACAGTCCCTTTGAACAAGAAGGTCCTTGCACGATCTGTCCATTTCTCTATGCCTCGGCATTTCTCTTTAAAGTCAGATACTTTAGTTCACTCTGATCACAGAGTCCCTAGTAATGTTCCAACACATGAGTATTGGTTATCACAGCTTTCAGGCAGTCAAATGCCTGTTCAAACTCCGCTGTCCATTGAAATTTGCAACGTTTTTTCAGCAAGTCCATCAGTGGAGCAATCACGCGACAAAACTTTTACACAAATGTTCGATCAAATCCTCTCATGCCAAGAAATTGCATTACTTCCCTTCATCGTGAGGGTATTGGAAACTTCTCAATAACTGTTGGTTTCACATCCCATCCGATTGTATGGCCAAGGAAAGTGACTTGGGCTTTTCCAAATTCACTTTTGGCTAGGTTTATCACCAAACCTGCCTTGTGAAGTTGATCAAATAACTCCATCAGATGTTTTAAATGTTGTGTCCATGTCTGGCAGAAAATTACCAGATCGTCGATGTATACCGCACAATTGGGTAAGCCTGAAACAACAATGTTAGTTAACAGTTGAACTGTGGCTGGGGCGTTTTTCATGCCAAATGGCATAACTTCGAATTGGTATATACCATCTGGAGTCACAAAAGCTGAAATCTCCTTCGCCCTTTCGGATAAAGGTACCTGCCAGTAACCTTTAAGTAAATCCAGTTTCGAAATAAAGGCTGATTGTCCCACTTTCTCAATGCAATCCTCCAAACGTGGGATAGGATAAGAGTCCGTTCTTGTAACTGCATTAACCTTTCTATAAACAACCGTTGGGTACTATCTGGTTTTGGTACCATCACTATGGGTAAGCTCCATTGGCTGCAACCCCCTTCAATTATGCCATGTTTAAGCATACTCTCAATCTCTTTGTTAACCTGTGCCAATTTTAAAGGGTTAAGTCTATAGGATGTTGTTTGATTGGAACAGCCTTTCCCACATCTACATCATGTATAGCCATTTTAGTACTTCCCAATTTACCTGTATAAACCTGCCCATGTGATATCAATAACTTTTTCAGGTCAGTTCGTTTTTCCTCTGGAAGGTAACTCAACAATTTATGCCAATTTTTAAGAACATCCTAGTTTTCCAATTTAATTTAAGGTATGTCAAATTCACAGTCATCTGGATTTGGTTAATCACTTTGAGTTAGAATCATTAAAACCTCCTCCTTTTTCTCTCCTTCCCTTTCAAAGAACCTTTTGAGCATAGTCACATGACACATTCCGTGAGTTTTCCTTCTATACGGCATTTTAACCACAGAATTCACCTCACTTAATTTCCTTTCAATCTGATAAGGTCCAGAAAACCTAGCTTTTAAAGGTTCACCTTCCATTGGTAACAATACTAAAACTTTATCTCCACTGGCAAAACTACGAACTTTGGATTTCTTGTCCGCTACCGGTTTCATCACATTTTCTGCAACTTTTAAATGTTGTCTAGCCAATGCACCTGCTCTATTTAATCGTTCCCTAAAATTTGACACGTAATCCAATAATGGAATTTCCGATTTCTCACTCACCAATTTTTCCTTAATCAATTTAAGTGGTCCTCTTACCTCATGACCAAAAATTAGTTCTAAAGGAATAAATTTGGTTGACACATTAGGTGCATCCCTAATTGCAAACAGTACAAATGGAATTCCTTTATTCCAATCCCCTGGATAATCGTGAAAATAAGCCCTCAACATTGTCTTTATTTGTTTGATGCCACCTTTCTGATGCTCCCTGTGATTCTGGATGGTACACATTTGATTTGAATTGTTTTATTCCTAAGCTATCCATAGCTTCTTTGAATAACCTTGAGGTAAAATTTGATCCTTGATCCGATTGTATTTCTGTGGGTAGTCCATATCGAGTAAAGAATTTAACATCACATAAGAAAATCACATAAGAAACTTCCACGCTATCTTTTTTGTGGTAAACTAGGGCATTGGATGGTGTCATGTTATTATAAACAACGACTCGAGTCAAGAAATGATAGTGAGGTGTCCAATGACTCCTTCAATACGTTTCCGCCCAGTGGCCAGACTGGCCAATCACGTAACACGCACAGACAAGACACACCGAGAGTTACGTTCCAACAAGACACACCCAGACTTGCGTACGGGGATGCACTCTCCAGCCGTTCCCACGTAGGGATGCACGCGATGACGACAATGACATGAATGAAATGTTGAACAGCTTAACTCCAGCTCAAAGGCGTTCTATGTTTCATTCTTCAAAAAACTAATGGACCACACGCTTGGTGATTCTTTCCATATTTCTCCTCATGCACTTTTGGAACAGAAAAAGGATGGACTATATATTTCGCGAAGAGTGGGAGGTTTTCATATCGATTTTCTTTTTGACACTGGAGCTGAACTTAACTGTGTTACTCAAACCTATGATGCTTTATTTCCCGTAACTGCAGGAAAAATTAACGCTTTTGCACAGGAGGAGATTATTTTACCCTCCAACAAACTGCTCTACTGCTGTTAGAATTTGGAGCACATCAACTGATGGCATCAATTTGGGTTGATCCGGTAACACAAGCACTTCTAGGGTATGGACATCTTATATCAACTAAATTCTTCACTTAATTTCGATAATCGAAAAATCACCTGGTCCATTAGACACATCAAAAAAGATGAGATACAAAATCACCCAATTTGGGCAAAAGACAAAAATGATAGTGGCCTTTTAAAAATGGAACCAGTCACTTTCATTGGATCCGCTCCACCTTGTACCAAACAATACCCCATGAACAAAACTTCAATTCAAGGCATTCTACCTATAATAAAACAACTTGATGAAAGGGATGTTTTAGTGTGCATTCACATATCATCAAACAGCCCTGTATGGCCTGTGAAAAAGGCTAATGGCACATGGCGCCTTACTTTGACTATAGAAAAGCAAATCAATTCATTGTCAGAAAAGTTAGTGGCAGACCCATCTACAATCTTTAATTCTTTAACACCTGACCTTCAATGGTTTTCAGTCATTGACATGGCAAATGGTTTCTGGTCAGTAACACTAGCGAAGGATGTACAACCATGTATTGCTTTTACCGTTATTCAGCAACAGTACACATGGACTAGACTACCGCAAGGTTTTCACAATAGCCTAACTGTTTACCACATGGCTCTGCAGAATCATCTCAGGTAACTGCCTGATCTGCCTTCCGCCATTATCCAGTATGTAGATGCCGTTCTGATATCCTCCATCAATAAAGATGATCACGAAAAAGACCTACGAGTGGTCCTGAACCACCTCAGTGATAATGGTCACAAAGCTAGCTTTGCCAAAGCACAAATTCCGCAGGAACAAGTTATCTATTTAGGTCAGAAAATATCCAACGGCAAAAGGGAACTTACTCAGAACAGAACGGCTTGCCATCAAAGCCGCTAAAGAACCCTCAACTGTTCAGGAAGTGAGATCTTTTTGGTGACTTTTTAAACAGAAATTGGATTATTCTTATACTCAGTTAGCTCAGCCATTGAATGATCTTTTAAAATGAAACCGGAAATCAAAAGACACTGTTAAACTCAATTCGGAACAAAAGCAATCATTCCTAAATTTGAGAAAGGCCCTGTATTCAGCACCAGCCTTATGTATTCCAAACAATGGAAAACCTTTTACTCTGTTTGTTCATGAAAAAGATGGTTACATGACTGCAGTACTAGCCCAGGAACATGGTGATCAGTTAAGACCGGTTGGATACTACTCCATTACACTTGACAATGTGGCATTAGCCTTTGGCAGCTGTTTACGAGCCACGGAAGCCACATGTCGAGCTGTAATGGCAACATCAGGCCTTGTCCTCGACTAAAAGTTAACCATTAAATGTCCACATTCAGTCCATTCTCTCCTATCCATGAACAGAGTATCACAAGTTACATCAGCTAGATAGACTAGATGGACAGCAGTTTTGGAAGCTCCCAACCTATATTTTCATGGAACCAGTCCTGTAAACCCATCATCTTTGCTCCCGCTTCCCGAGGAACAAAAGGGAGGAGAGGGAGAAGGGCATGACTGTGTGAAAATAATAGAGGAAGAAGTACGCTTAGCAGAAGAAGAGCCACTACAGAACCCAGATTTAGTCCTATTCACTGATGGTTCCTCTTTTATTGACAAGGGTATCAGAAAAGCTGGGTGGGCAGTCACAAGCCCATATGAAGTATTAGCTGATGGAAGTTTGCCCCCAGGTGCATCAACTCAGCAGGCCGCATTAAAAGCACTAACAGAAGCATGTCATGTGGCAAGAGATAAAACTGCTAACATCTATACTGACTCCAGATATGGTTTTGGAGTAGCACATGATTTTGGCCATCTGTGTAGAAAAAGAGGATTTCTCACAACAGCAGGTACACCTATCCGAAATGGAAAGGAAGTACGAGATCTTCTGGAAACTATGGCCTTGCCAAAAGAAATATCAGTTCTAAAATGTAAAGCCCATACTCATGAGGACACTCATATGGAAGCAAAAGGAAATGCTCTTGCGGACCAAGCAGCAAGGGAAGCTGCCTCCCAATGGCATTCGGAATTCAATCACATTTACAAATTGGGAGTAACAAGCTTATTTCAGGATTTATGTGAAATGCAACATGATTGTACAAAGGAAGAAAAATGGACATGGTTAGAATCAGGTATTCAGCTGTATGATGACAATATTTGGAGACAAGTTCAAACTGATAAATCAGTGGCACCACAATCACTAATGCCCTTCTTAGCTCAACAAATTCATTCATGAGGACATCTATCACCTCAACAAATGATGGATCGATTCCATAGAAGTTGGTGTGGAAAAGGATTCAAAAAAACATGCACAATTAGTATCAAACCGTTGTGTAACCTGTCAAAAGAATAACTTGGGACCTATAACATCAATGCCTCAATTAAGAGCTCCTGCTCCCGCAGGACCGTTCCAGGATATACAGGTAGATTACATCACCCTTCCTCAATGTCAACAATACAATGGCGTCCTTTTAATAGTGAATAAATTCTCCAAATGGATGGAAGCTGCTCCAGCTAGAAGAGCGACAGCCAAAGTGCTATGCAAAGACTTTATCCCCAGATGGGGAGTGCCAGCTAGCATTGACTCAGACAATGGAACCCACTTTACAGGTGCTGTTTGTAAGGACGTCTATAGATTATTAAACATTGACTGGAATTTACACTGTCCTTATCATCCACAACCATCAGGACAAGTGAAACGTATGAATCGAACTTTGAAAGAAAGACTGTCTAAATACAACGAGGAAGGCATGAATTGAGTCCAAACTTTGCCAATTGTATTCTGCAGTATTAGAGCTACACCAAACAGAACAACAGGCCTGAGTCCATTTGAAATCATCACAGGCAGACCAATGACTCTGCCAGGAACTATTCATTTGCGGAAAGCAGACTGTCACTTAATGAGTGATACTTTGCTGACTTATTGTCAAAATCTAACAAATGCTGTTAGTTCTGTCTCTCAACAAGTGTTAGCTGCATGGGGAGATCCTCCAGAAGGTGGGCACGACCTGATGCCCGGTGAAGAAGTGTATGTCAAAAAGCTGCAGAAAGAACCTCGAGGTTCGAAGTGGGAAGGACCATTCGTAATCCTTCTTACCACCCAATCCGCTGTAAAATTAAAAGCAAAGAAAAGTTGGATCCACGCATCACATGTGAAGCGAGCGTATAAATATTAAGATCTGTAATATGTTTACCGTAATATTCATTTTCAGTTATTTGATTGGCTTTGTGAATGTTGTACCAGAACTGAATGAGAACACATTCCTTGACACATCTAAGATATATGCTAAAAATTTCAACATTACTAATTGTTGGGTATGCATTGCAACCCCTACTAACTCTGGAGAGGGTATTCCCTTCCTAACTATTCCCTTTAATGCTTCAGAAACAGCAGAATGGTACATCTATTAAAGTCTCCCTCGCTCTGTAGTAATCCATTCTGGAGCATATTCATGTGAAAAAGGAAGGCACAAGATTTATTTAAAGAAATTTATTAACTTATGGAAATCTGCAGGCTATCCACTAAACATCTTTTCAGGATGGCACCAACTTAAATATAACCCTAACAAAAATCCTCAATATATTAGCCTCCCAACTAATATTAAACAAAAAGGACCAGTATGCCTCATTAGTAATCACTCTTAAGGGATGAAAATGGGCAATAGTGTTTGTACTAATTATTTGGATGTTAACACAGCTTATAAATGTACCCAAAATTTATTACGAAGAACTGAACGGTCCTCAACAATAACAGGCATACATAACATCACAAATAATAAAACATTCTCAGATCATTGGTACCTAGAAGATATTTACTGATACTCTGCTTATAATCAGACTTATTTTATTTGTAATGACAAAGCATATTCTTGGCTCCCAAAATACTGGTCAGGATCTTGCTATTTCGGGTACATAGCACCTGCCATCTGTCATCTTCCACATCTCCCTTATGTTTCAAAACCAGCCACTCGAAGAAATAAACGTGCCATAACATTACGAGATGCAATTTATGCTAGAGTTATTCCTTTCTATTGGGAAGTAAGGGTGGCCAATGAATTGAATAAAATAACAACCATCATACAAACCGTAGCCGATTACACTGCCACTGCCCTAGATAAAATCTCTGATTAAATGAAAGCAATTCGAACCGTGGCATTACAAAATCGAATGGCACTTGACTATGTGCTAGCTGAAAAAGATGGCACCTGCGCCCTGATTGGTGCGGAGTGTTGCACTTTCATTCCAGATAACTCAAATGAAGTTAAAGATCTGGCATCACACATCCAAAAGGAAATCAAGAAACTTGATCCACCCCCAGATATCTCTATCGAGGAGAAACTTTGCAGGTGGTTGGGCACACTTGAATGTCCACAGTAAGAATAATCTTTTTCTCCTGTGCAGCAGGATTCATCATTTACATAACACACCAGTGTAGCATGTGCATTAAACAACTATTCATTAAACGCAAGCGCCCAACAGTCAGAATGATTCACACTAACCCCACTGCACCACCATTAGATGAAATTGAAATACAATATTATTATTGAAATGTTACTGATCAACCATTTATTTGACTGTATTATTAACTGCTATGCGCCAGGGTTTAGAGAACCCCAAAGTGTATCATGGAGTCCACCTGACCCACAACTTTTAATAGATTGTGGTATGGGGAGCATACGGCCCACTCTACAGGTGTGGTACAGCAGAAATGGAAAAGTATTTTTTAAAGCAAAACAATGTTTATTCTATGAACTCAAGTTAACGTTTTTAAAACATACAGTGAACATCTTAGCAACCATTAATTCAAATACAACCCCCAAAGACTACAACACGAAGTAATCCTTTAAGCTTTCCTTTTAACATCCATATGACTGAAAAACAAAATCTTTAACAGAAGCACATCAGGTTAAAGTCACTACTGAAAACATTTATAATTCTGAATTCACCAAATGATCAAGAGATAGTCTTTTGATGGCAGAGAGAACTGCAGTACACCTGCTTGGTCTGGCTTCAGCGCCAACACGGAAAACGAAACTAGAACACACCCTACAGCCTGCTCAAAAACGAAAGTAAAAAGCTGACAGACAGTCCAGCTCCACCCACTCTCTGACATCACTGCAGTAATAAACACCCATTTCTTAAAGGAACTCTCACTACAGATATGTATATACACACCCATTTGCAAACACCCATTTCTGAAAGGTACTCTCACATGACACCTCCCCCAAGAGAAATAAAATAAACCATCAGCCTCAAGATGGTTTCATTTTTCATCTTTTCACCATTCTTGAAGAAATGCACACAGTAAATATACTTTCTTGTTTCAAAAAAAACAACACACGCAAACAGGTATAATATAGTCCATTTTTGTTCTTCTTCCTCCAACTGAAATCCTTCCTGATTGACAACCTCTTTGAACAAGAAGGTCTCTACACAATCCGTCCATTTCTCTACGCCTCGCATTTCTCTTTAAAGTCAGATACTTTAGTTCAATCTGTAGTCACAAAAGCTGAAATCTCCTTTGCCCTTTTGGAAAAAGGTACCTGCCAGTAACCTTTAAGTAAATCCAGTTTGGAAATAAAAACTGATTGTCCCACTTTCTCAATGCAATCCTCCAAATGTGGGATAGGATATGAGTCCGTTCTTGTAATTGTATTAACCTTTCTGTGGTCCACACATAACCGTTGGGTACCATCTGGTTTTGGTACCATCACTATGGGTGAGCTCCATTGGCTGCAAACCACTTCAATTATGCCATTTTTAAGCATACTCTCAATCTCTTTGTTGACCTGTGCCAATTTTAAAGGGTTAAGTCTATATGGATGTTGTTTGATTGGAACAGCCTTTCAGACATCTACATCATGTATAGCCATTTTAGTACTTCCCAATTTATCTCCACAAACTTGCCCATGTGATATCAATAACTTTCAGGTCTGTACGTTTTTCCTCTGGAAATTAACTCAACAATTTATCCCAATTTTTAAGAACATCCTCGTTTTCCAATTTAATTTCAGGTATGTCAAATTCACAGTCATCTGGATTGGGATCGTCACTTTGAGTTAGAATCATTAAAACCTCCTCCTTTTTCTCTCCTTCCATTTCAAAGTACCTTTTAAGCATATTCACATGACACACTCGGTGAGTCTTCCTTCTATCTGGTGTTTTTACCACATAATTCACCTCACTTAATTTCCTTTCAATCTGATACAGTCCACAAAACCTAGCTTTTAGCGGCTCCCCTACCACAGGTAACAACACTAAAACTTTACCTCCACTGGCAAAACTACGAACTTTGGATTTCTTGTCCGCTACCCGTTTCATCACATTTTGTGCAACTTTTAAATGTTGTCCAGCCAATTCACCTGCTCTATTTAATCATTCCCTAAAATTTGACATGTAATCCAATAATGTAATTTCTGATTTCTCACTCACCAATTTTTCCAAAATCAATTTAAGTGGTCCTCTTACCTCATGATGAAAAATTAGTTCAAAAGGACAAAATTTGGTTGACTCATTAGATGCATCCCTAATTGCAAACAGTACGAATGGAATTCCTTTATCCCATTCCTCTGGATAATTGTGACAATAAGCCCTCAACATTGTCTTAAATGTCTGATGCCATCTTTCTAACGCTCCCTGCGATTCTGGATGATAAGCAGTTGATTTAAATTGTTTTATTCCTAGGCTATCAATAACCTCTTTGAATAACCTTGAGGTAAAATTTGATCTTTGATCCGATTGTATTTCCGTGGATAGTCCATGTCTATGAAAGAATTTAATTAACTCTTCCACAATCTTTTCAGCTGTAATATTACATACTGGAATGGCCTCTGGAAACCTAGTAGACACATCCATTATCGTCAAAAGATATTGATTCACACTTTTTGTTTTAGGAAACAGTCCTACGCAATCAATTAGAACCTGGTAAAAGGTTCCTCAAATGCTGGAATGGGTATTAAGAGTGCTGGTTTTATCACTGCTTGAGGTTTCCCTATTACTTGACATGTGTGACATGATTGACAAAATGTAACTTCATCCTTATGTAGTCCAGGCCAATAAAAATGTTTCTGGATTTTAGCTTGAGTATTCCTTATTCCCAAATGACCTCCCACTGGTACCTCATGTGCAACTCGCAACACCTCCTTTCTATACCCTACCGGCAATACTACTTGATGAACGTCTGCCCACTTTTCATCCGCCTGCATATGTGGGCAGCACGGTAGCATTGTGGATAGCACAATGGCTTCACAGCTCCAGGGTCCCAGGTTCGATTCCGGCTTCAGTCACTGTCTGTGTGGAGTCTGCACATCCTCCCCGTGTGTGCGTGGGTTTCCTCCGGGTGCTCCGGTTTCCTCCCACAGTGCAAAGATGTGCATGTTAGGTGGATTGGCCATGCTAAATTTCCCTTAGTGTCCAAAATTGCCCTTAGTGTTGGGTGGGGTTACTGGGTTATGGGGATAGGGTGGAGGTGTTGACCTTGCGTAGGGTGCTCTTTCCAAGAGCCGGTGCAGACTCGATGGGCTGAATGGCCTCCTTCTGCACTGTAAATTCTATGATAATCTATGATAATCTGTGATAAAGGTCTCCATTTTCCCATCAAGACATCACTTTTCAGGTAATAACACTCTGGTATACACTCATATTCCTCTTCCGTGTATGCTTTCTGATACATCCATTTTATTTCTCACTTTTTGTTGTAACTCCGCCAATTTTCCTGAATTAAAAATATCCGCCTTATCCGCCACCTGTTCTTGTTCTTTTTCAATCGTCTGATCAAAAATCATTTCTGACAATTGCATTTCAACGTCATCTTCACTCTTTGATTTCGCCTCTTGTTTTAACCTGTGACTTTGCGACCTTGTTACTACACAATCCGGAAAAATCCCAGGATATTCGTCCTTCAACACTTCAGTTGTCTGATCTTCCACTGGCTTATCAACCTCAGTAGGCATTATACCCACCTGAGATCCAGCAATATCATTACCCAAGATAAACTGTATTCCTGGACAAGATAGTTTCTCTATTACTCCTGCTACCACTTCACCACTCTTCAATGGACTTTCCAACCTTACCTTATATAATGGAACACTACTCCTCTCACCCTAAATTCCACATATTATCACCTTTTCTGGCAACATTCTTCCCAAACTACATAACTCCTCATCTCTTACCATTAAAGATTGACTAGCTCCCATATCTCTTTAAATTGTGACTTCTTTACCTGCTCCTCCTGATACACATGAGTAAACATTACCCACACAAGGAAATTCTTCAACGAGATCTGGCACCTTCTTATCAATAACCTCTTGATCAGGCTGTACAATCTTTTGCACCTCCTTTGCTTCACTTGGGCTTTCCTTTGCCACTTTAACAAACTCCACTGTCTTATCCTGTTTTACCACATCAGCCTTCGCAGTGCTTTTCTTCAACCACCAACACTGTGACTTTACATGGCCTGGTTTATTACAGTGAAAACATTTGAAACTTTTCATTTCTTTTCCACCCTCCTGGATTTGTTTTTTCATCTGAGGGACACTCTCCTTATTATCTCCCATCAGATCACCTTTACTTTTAACACTTGAGTATTTCTCATGTCTCCAGTTTCTATCGCTCACAGGCTGAAACTGATGTCGGAAACAAGCTTTGATTTATGAACTAATTCATAATCATCTGCCATTTCTGCTGCTAATCTCACAGTTTTAACCCTCTGCTCTTCCACATGAGTTCTCACTACATCAGGAATTGAATTTTTAAACTCCTCCAAAAGTATAATTTCTCTGAGAGCTTCATACGTTTGGTCGACTTTCAAAGCCCTTATCCACCTATCAAAATTACTCTGTTTGGTCCTTTCTAATGCATGTATGTTTGACCAAATTATTTCCTTAAATTTCTAAACTTTTGTCTGTAGGCTTCAGGCGCTAATTCATATGCACCTAAAATGGATTTTTTCACCGCTTCATACGACCCAGATTCCTCCTCCGGTCGTGATGCAAACACTTCACTAGCCCTACCTGTCAGCTTTGTTTGAATCAGTAACACCCACATGTCCTGTGGCCATTTCATTTGTTTAGCTACCTTCTCAAATGAAATGAATAATGCTTCTACCTCCTTCTTGTCAAACCTTGGCAATGCTTGGACATATTTAAATAGATCCCCACCAAGCCTTTGACTTTGAGGCTCTTTCTCACTATCCTCATCAGTATCATCCAACTGTACATTTCCCTTTACGTCTTCCAATTTTAACTGACTGTCATGTTTCATGGCCATTTTCTGGAGTTCAAACTCTCTCTCTTTATCTTTTTCCCTGATCTGTATCTCCCTTTCTCTTTCTTTTTGTTCTGCTAGGGCTATTCTTTCCATTTTCCTTTCTTCGCACTCTTTTTCCTTGCTCTCTCTTTCTCTCTCGCTTTCTTTTTCCTCTCTCTCTCTTTCGTATTCAAGCTGTTTTAATTCTTTCCCATGTTCCATTTGTTTAATTTGCAACTGAATTTTTTCTATTTCCAATGAGTCAAACTGTATCTCAGGCAACTTCAAATGCTTAGCCACCGCCATCATGACCTCATCTTTTCACATTTTGTCAGGTAATGTTAACTGCTGTGTTTTTGCCAAATCTAACAGTCTGCTGTTAGTCTCTTTACGTAAGGTACTGCGTGTGACCGTTCCACCCCCAAAAACTTCAGAGCCTCTGAAAGAACCATTGTCCACAACACACTCCCCACTTACACTAGAATACCACACCTGAAAAGCAACCACAATACGCTCACCCCTCACTGCCTTTAAGTTCACTAAGCCAATCAAATAGATAGACTTTTATCCCGGATGAGCCCCCAATTTGTTATGGGCCAGGGTTTAGAGAACCCCAAAGTGTGTCATGGAGTTCACCTGACCCACAATTTTTAATAGATTGTGGTATGGGGAGCACACGGCCCACTCTAGGGGTGTGGTACAGCAGAAATGGAAATGTATTTTTTAAAGCAAGACAATGTTTATTCTATGAACTCAAGTTAACCTTTTAAAACATACAGTGAACATCTTAGCAACCATTAATTCAAATATACCCCCAAAGAATACAACACTAAGTAATCCTTTAAGCTTTCCTTTTAACATCCATACGACTTAAAAACAAAACCTTTAACAGAAGCACATCAGGTTAAAGTCACTACTGAAAACATTTATAATTCTGAATTCACCACATTATCAAGAGCTAGCCTTTTGATGGCAGAGAGAACAACAGTACACCTGCTTGGTCTGGCTTCAGCTCCAACACTGAAAACAAAACTAAAATACGCCCTGCAGCCTGGTCAAAAACAAAAGTAAAAAGCTGACACACAGCCCAGCTCCACCCACTCTCTGACATCACTGCAGTAATAAACACCCATTTCTTAAAGGTACTCTCACTACAGATATTTATATACACACCCATTTATAAACACCCATTTCTTAAAGGTACTCTCACACGACATAACATTTGCTAATAGATTAATACTGAATCAGTAGAATCAAATTTGATTAATTGATTAATTGTTATTTTATAATAATGATTCTTTAAGAATTATAATAATTTTTGCTGAAATGCTTGTAATGCAATGCTTGCCCATTCTATTGTTTAAAACTGCAATGACAATATGAATGAGTTCTTCTTTGCGCTTTTACCTATCCTGTCGCATTTATTATCTCATTTATCTTATTGTGGTGTATCTCACTTGATCTTTCGATTCATCAAAAGCACGGACTGATCGTAACCGACTATTTCCTGATAGATCTGATAGGTAAAAGAAGACTATTTAGTGTAAATATTAAGCCCCAGTTTTAATACCCATTTTAAATTGAAGATTTCAGCACTCAGAACCTCAGGCCATGATAAAACACATAGCTTCAACAGAGACACAAAACGCCTGACACATGCATAAAGTATTTGGAGATTGAAACAACATTTTTACTAAGCAAGATGAAAAAGCTATTAGTCTAATAAACATATTTTCAAAGACAGATTGACATGAAGAAATGAGCTGTACCAGTAATCTGATCAAGGACGAAGCAGGCACCATAGCAATATGAAGACACCATTGTTCATAGTGTGGATAAAGCAAAGTCAGCAGAAAACCAGTAGAAACTAGACTTGATAATAGCACAGAATCGCATTTCATAACATACACAAATATTCAAACATGAAACATTCAGAACTCATGTTGCACATTAAGGATTGACAGCTAACCATTAAATCAAATACATTTTATTCTAACCCAAACCAATTAGGACGACATATAGGTGTAGATAGATGGCTCAAGACTGATCAGATTTCCTTTAAACATGATGGTCCATACGGCCATCTTTATTCCGAGATCATCCTATACTTTGACCTAACTATTCGCTATCTCTATTTTCATATTTTCACTTTTCCACTCTAACTCTTGAAGTAAATGCAAGCTGTTTTGCCATAAACAAGAAACCATTTCTGTATTATTTTGGAAGTTAAGTTGTGTACAAGTTACTTCTCTTTAAGTCCTTTTGCTTGCCGGACTTTATTGAGAATAGTTTTAAGTTTCTCCTAATTGTAATCAAATAGAGGCAATAAAGATTCTTGTTTTCATCCGAGAAGTTTAACTCAAATTTCTACTGAGTTTTAGTGTCACAAGACCTCACCAATTCCGCATGGTAGATCTCATCATTGGCCAATCTCAAAGGCCTGGCCTAAGTCATTACAACAACTCTCTTCTGTACATGTTCCTCCTGTTCCCCCTGTACAACTCTCTTCTGTACATGTCCCTCCTGTACACCTTCCCCTTGTACAAACCTCTTCTGTACGTGTCCCTCCTATACACCTTCCCCCATACAACTTCCTTCTGTACATATTCTGTACACCTTTCCCCTGTAAAACTCTCTTCTGTACATATTTCTCCTGTACACCTTCCCCCTGTACAATTCTCTTCTGTACATGTTCCTCCTGTAAACGTTCCCCCTGCACAACTCTCTTTTGTATGTGTTCCTCCTGTACCTTCCCCCTGAACAACTCTCTTCTGTACATGTGGCTCCTGTACACCTTCCCCCTGTACAACTCTCTTCTGTATATGTGCTTCCTGTACACCTTCCTCCTCCACAGCTCTCTTCTGGATATGTTCCTCCGGTACACCTTCCCCCTGTACAACTCTCTTTCTTACGTGTTCCTCCTCTACACTGCTCAAGAGAGGAGGAAAATAGTTCACAAATTTCAAGTTCCTGTCAAAATCTATAATACTGGCACAAGTAATACTGGAGTTCCATTTTAAGGTGTACACGACCAATTCAGACAAATTGTACTGGTATCCTTCATTTCTAAATGTGTTGGGAGTCGTGTTACGGGCACAATTTTAAAGTCAATTATCTTAGCTACTCCAACCCACATGCTGTCAGTGGTTAAAATGATCTCCCAAGATCTCTATTCTCTGCATTTTCAACTAAGTTTTGTCAGACTTTAGTTATCAAGGACATTTTGTGCTTTGTTTTCAGGGTCCCGAAGAGCAAAATAAAACTGCAAAGATGTACTTTTGCCAATAATTGATAACAGCTATCAAAGGAATTATTTATTTTAGTGATCCACCATTCGACTCTGTTCTCCAAAAGTGATGGATGCGAGTCTTCTGTTTTTGCTCATTACATCACCTGAGAGTCTAAAATTAGGTACTGACTTTAAAACAAGTGATCAAGTGCTTGTAAAATAATTCTTTTAAAAGGATTTCCCAGCCATTTCATTACAAAGTTCTCATCCTTCTTGACACATTTTGTCAGCGATAAACAACACCAGCTTTAGCATTATGCTAATAGAAGATAAGACTGAAAAGAGCAAGAAACATTCAGAGATATTAACTACTTACAGCACTAAACATTGGATTTGATCTTTTCAGTCAATGCATGATAGGTCCTCATGATTAGTGGGACATAACCTTCTCAAATGCTTTCATCTAAACTTAGAGTCATCGAATCATTGGGCAGGATTTTGAGCTTGTCGTGGAGGTCCAGTGGGTGAAACTGAAGATAATGTTCTCCAATGCCCACTCCTGACTGCTAACTTCAATTGTGCGTTCAATTCAGGGCTGGATATTGGGAAATGCGCATGAAGAGAGGCCCACAGCTGGCCTGGAAGTGAGTGCAGGGCGGACTTAAGGTCGGAAGGCGTTTGCAATGAGCGGTTTGGCATTGTCAAATCGCACAGGGATGGGGCCTGGAGGTGGTCAAGACCTGGAGGGCCCCTGAAAACTGCAAAAGCGTCAAGAGATCTTCGCTGAGAGTGAAGTTTCAGTTTTTCCAGCCCTATTGCTGCTGAGGAGCTTAGTTAAGTGGGAGAGGTCCCCGCCCCACACCCTGAGGACCATGGAGAAGATTCAGGCTCCTCACCAGCTCAGTCGCCCATAATTCCAGGCAGGGACCCAGAGAGGGAGGCCCGCGACGGCCCAGGGTGTACAGGCGTCGTTGGTCGTTTGAACAAATGACGGACAGCGTGTACTGCACAGGCTCCGCCTTAACAAGGATATGGTGTGGCACCTGTGCCGTGTCCTCGCGAACTTGGCACCACGTGGCCGAGGAGGACACCTGCTCTCTGTGGACGTAAAAGTCACCGCAGCTCTGAACATTTACACCTCAGGATCCTTCCAGGGCTTGAGCCCTGTGGCATTTTGCAGGGTACGGCCCACAGCTGCATCCCGTATGCCCAGGCGGAAGACTAAATTAACCTTGACAGGGACCAAACCCAACAGGATTCTCTGCCATCGCCGGGATGCCTCAGGTCTAGGGGCTCATAGACTGCATGCATGTTGCCTTGCGCTCACAGGGCAATCTGGGAGTGCCCTACGTTAACAGAAAGGGGTTCCACTCCCTGAACATTCAGCTTGTGTGTGATCACTGTCATGATATGCAGACACACACATGATGATATACAGACAAGCAGCTAATGGACACAGAGAACAGGACATGACCAATAAGCAGGCAGGACACTCAGGGGTGGGATCTGACTATAAAAGACACAAGGCACTCACATTCTGCCTCTTTCCACTGATGAACATCTAGAAAGTCAGTTAAAGGTTTGGTTACAATCTCATACCTCTACCATGTGGCTAAGAGCTAGTCTGGTTCAGTCAGGCAGAGTAAACACACATAAGTTAGCAGCGAATCAAACTCACAGAGAACTGTGCTAACTGTGCTATTAGTTCAATAAACCTGATTGAACTAACTTCAACGTCTGGAGTATCTTTCTGATCTAAGCTACATCCAGTTGCAGCCAGTGTTGGACCAGCGTACCTAACACAACATGATACCAGGAGACTACTAATTTAAGGTGGCTTACCTCAGTCTGTTCCATGACGACCAGCAAATGTATCCCGGCACCATGGAGAAGATTCAGGCTCCTCACCAGCTCAGGTCCTCCGGCAATCTCAGTGCCAACTGTCGGATATTCAAGGAAAAGTTTCTGCTGTACATCGAAGCCTCAGACCTCGAGGGTGCGTCTGATGCAAGAAAGGTTGCGCTTCTCCTCTCAACAGTGGGCGATCAAGCCATCAAACTCTTCAACTCGTTTAACTTCACCGAAGGCCAGGACAAGACAAAGTTTCAGACCATCCTGGATAAGTTCGATAGTCACTGTGAAGTGGACACCAATGAAATCTTCGAGCGCTACATATTCAGACAACGTCTTCAAGATAAAGATGAATCTTTCAATGCCTTCTTAACTAGCCACCGCCTGCTAGCGCTGTCCTGCAACTTTGGTGATATTGCTGACTCCATGATCAGAGACCAAATTGTGCTTGGGGCTCACTCTGATCCTCTGAGAGAGTAGCTCTTAAAAATCAAGCATATGACCGTGCCAGTCGCGATTGAAACATGTACAGTGCATGTGCGCACAAAAAATTGGTATTCCCAGTACAAATCGGCTGAAAATGAGAAACTTGCCTCCCATGAGGCAGTGAGTGGGAGGCAAGTTTTCTGGATGCAGTGTCTCAGCATTGAAGACAGCGGTCATCTCGCGCGCTTTTCACGGAGCCTCACGCATGCGCGATTCGAACGGGATAACGAAACGGTCGACACCCACACTGCGCAGGTGCAGGCGTCTGCCGACCGCACAGTGCATGTGCGACGACGTACACCACGTCACGACGCCGATGCATGACGTGCCCGAACTGTGGCAATGCCCACTTAAAGGGATACTGCCCTGCAAGAGGCAGGCGATGTTTAAACTGCGGGAAGCCTGGACACTATGCAGCCATGTGCAGGTCTGCACCACCAGTCAGAGGCCAGCGCTCCGATTTCCAACGACAGCGCGTCCAGAATGTGCAACGACGATTACAGGATTCTGATCCTGGCAGTACAACGGGTCCAGAGGACAAGTACCTGGAGTCCGCCTACCGAGTGGGCATCATTACCACACGTGAACACGCCACACCTAACTCATCTTGCATTCACTCCATTCTCTGTGGATTCGGAGGACGAATGGCGTGCGGTGATGCAGGTCAACCGCTGCTCCATCCGATTCAAACTGGATACAGGTGCTTCTGCCAACCTCCTCTCACAGGCAGACTTCAAAAGCATCAAGAAGCCCCCCCCCCCAAGGTCCTTGCAGCAGTCTGCCAGTTCCTGGACTATAACGGTCATGCCATCACGGCACTGGGGTCCTGCCATCTACTCGTCTCCAACCGGAGTACCCATGCATGGCTAACATTTGAAATTGTCAGGCCGGACAGGGCATCCCTACTGGGCGCGCATGCCTGCAAAAAGCTAAACCTGGTGCAGCGGGTTTATTCAACGACATCCTCCAACGTGGATCTTCAAGCTGGCATTGACGACATCCTCGCTCAGTATCCAAATGTGTTTGACAGGATGCACACTTTGCCATATCGGTACAAGTCAGTGGTCCATGCACCACACCGGGTCCCGGCACCGCTGAAGGAGCGCCTGAAGGAACAGCTCAAGGATCTGCAGCAGCAGGGGATACTTTCCAGAGTAACCGAACCGACTGACTGGGTCAGCTCGATGGTGGTGGTTAAAAAACCCTCTGGAGATCTGCGCATCTGCATTGATCCCAAGGATCTCAACCAGAATATAATGCATGAACACTACCCCATCCCGAAGCGGGAGGAACTCACCAGTGAGATGGCACATGCACGGTTTTTCACTAAGTTAGATGCGTCACGTGGATTCTGGCAGATCCAGCTGGATGAGTCCAGCAGAAGGCTCTGCACCACAACACACCATTTGGCAGATACTGCTATAACCGTATGCCGTTTGGCATCATCTCGGCATCGGAGATATTTAATTGCATCAAGGAGCAGATGATGGAGGGCATCGAAGGGGTTTGTGTGTACGTGGACGACGTCATCATATGGTACACGACCCTGGAGGAGCATGTTTCCCGTCTCCAGCAGGTATTCCACCATGTCCACGCCCATGGCCTGAAGCTGAACAGGGCCAAATGTTGCTTTGGCATGTCGACACTCAAGTTCCTAGGAGACCAGATCTCTCAGCAGGGCATGTGCCCCGACACAGACAAGGTCAAGGCCATCGCAGCCATGAAGGTCCCGGAAGACAAGAAGGCGGTATTGCGCTTCCTGAGCATGGTCAATTTTCTGGGCAAGTTCATCCCAAACATGGCCTCACACACCACGGCCCTACGAAACCTAGTGAAGAAGTCCACTGCCTTCGAGTGGAAGGCGGCCCATCAGGCAGAGTGGTTGGAGCTGAAAGCCAAGCTCACCACTGCACCAATATTGGCATTTTTGGACCCAGACAGGGAAACGGAAATCTCGACAGATGCGAGCCAGGATGGCATCGGTGCGGTCCTGCTGCAACGCGATGACACCTCATCCTGGGCACCGGTTGCCTACGCATAAAGGGCAATGACACCCACCGAACAAAGGCATGCACAAATCGAGAAGGAAAGCCTGGACCTTCTCACTGGCATTCTCAAGTTTCACAACTATGTCTACGGCCTGCTGACATTCACAGTCGAGATGGATCACAGGCCCCTGGTCCACATTATCCACAAGGACCTTAATGACATGACGCCTCGGTTGCAATGCATCCTCCTCAAACTCAGAAGGTACGACTTTGACCTGGTCTACACGCCTGGCAAGGAGCTCATCATTGCCGATACACTGTCCCGCTCCATCACCGTGCCTAGTGAACCACTGAACGTCATCCGGCAAATTGAGTCACAGGTTGAGTCACAGGTGCAGCTGTGTGCTAGCATCCTCCCGGCATCTGATGAGAAGGTGATTCGTATCCGTGAGGAGACAGCCAAAGACCCCCTCTTGCAGCGTGTTATGCATCACCTAGCCAATGGCTGGCAAAAAGGGCAGTGTCCTCAATTTTTCAATGTAAAAGACGACCTGACGGTGGTTGATGGTATCCTCCTCAAACTGGACCAGATTGTAATTCCACACAGTCTCCAGGGCTTGGTGCTCTGTCAGATCCATGAGGGCCACCTGGGTGTGGAAAAGTGCAGGCGCAGAGCCAGGTAGGCTGTCTACTGGCCTGGGATCAGCCAGGACATCGCGAACATGGTCCTTAACTGTGCGACCTGTCAACGCTTCCAGCCAGCACAGAGTAAAGAGACACTTCAGCAGAATGAAATCGAAACCTCTCCGTGGTCCAAGGTTGGCATCGACCTCTTTCATGCAAATGGTCGTGATTACGTGTTAATCATTGATTACTTTTCAATTAAGCTGAAGTCGTGAAGCTCACAGACCTCCTCTCAGACCGTCATCAAGGCCTGTAAGGAGACATTCTCCAGGCATGGTATCCCACACACTGTCATGAGTGACAATGGCCCGTGCTTCAGCAGCCATGAATGGTCTCTGTTTGCCCAGTCGTATCAGTTCAAACACGTTACTTCCAGCCCACACTATCCGCAGCCAAATGGAAAAGTTGAGAAAGGGGTGCACATAGTGAAGCAGCTCATCTGCAAGGCCGCGGATTCTGCGTCTGACATTCACCTTGCACTGCTTACATACAGGGCGACCCCACTGTCCACTGGCATGTCGCCGGCTCAACTCCTGATGAACAGGGACCTGCGAACGACACTTCCAGCCATACACGTGCCCAACCTGGATCATCTCCCGGTGCTGCAGAAGGTGCAGCAACTTTGAGACCGGCAAAAACAGGGCTATGATGCTCGTACCACCGATTTGCCCGTGTTATCCCCATCAGACACTGTTCGGGTCAAGATCCCTGTTGGAGGCTGGTCAGCTCCAGCTGTCTTTGTTCGACAGGCTGCCCCCCGCTCATATGTTGTGCGTCTGGCTGATGGTTCTGTTGTGCGACGAAACAGACGGGCACTGCGCAAAGTTGCCTGCCCGCAACCACATTCTTCTCTGTTTCCTTCTGTTGTTTTGCCACCTCCTGATACCTCAACTCACGAGGCCACCAGTCAGGCTTCAATCCCGCCCATCAAGGCGATGTTATCCCCACCACCACCTCTTGGCGGCCGACCAGGATCAGACGCAAGCCACAGAGAATACAGGACGTATGAACATTTGTTCTGTTTGCTATGTTCTGTGTTCTCGCATTAGACAGCTGTTTTCACATGTACATATGTTCACATCCACTGCATGTATATATGTTAATATTGGCCTATTCTTGTAAATACGTTCACATATGTCATCCAAACATAAAAAAAAGGGTGATGTCATGATATGCAGACACACACATAATGATATACAGACAAGCAGCTAATGGACACAGAGAACAGGACATGACCAATAAGCAGGCAGGACACTCAGGGGTGGGATCTGACTATAAAAGACACGAGGCACTCACACTCCGCCTCTTTCCACTGATGAGCATCTAGAGAGTTAGTCAAGGGTGTTGTTACAATCTTACATCTCCGCCACGTGGTGAAGAGCTAATCTGGTTCAGTCAGACAGAGGAGCCACACTTAAGTTAGCAGAGAGTTGAACTCACAGAGAACTGTGCTAACTGTGCTATTAGTTCAATAAACCTGATTGAACTAACTTCAAGGTCTGGAATATCTTTCTGATCTAAGCTGCATCCAGTTGCAGCCAGTGTTAGACCAGTGTACCTAACATGACAATCACCACATGCAGATCTTGCACATGTATGCATCCTTCCCAGGGAGTGTGCACGACAGCTACATCCTGGGGCAGTGTGACATCCCTGGCCTCTTTGAGGACAACCCCAGGATGGCGGTCAGGCTCCTGGGGGATAAGAGATACCCGCTGAGGACCTGGTCAATGACACAAGTATATAAGCTTGAGATCGATGTGGAGCGAGGCACATGTAGCTGTTCCTATGTCTGGATGTGTGAGTCTTCAGGTGCAGATGTCTGAAGACACGCACATCCAGACATAGGAACAGCTTTTTCCCCACAGCTACAAGACTCCTCAACGACTCCCCTTTGGACTGATCTGTTCCCTGTAAGACCACTATTCGCGACGCCCTATGCTGCTCTTGCTCATGTATTTGCTTTGTTTGGCCCCTTCTTCCACACTGTAACCAATCACTGTTTTGTCGATGTGCCATTTGTCAATGTTCCCTATTGATTATTCTTCTGTCTACTATGTACGTACTGTGTACATTCCTCGGCCACAGAAAAATACTTTTCACTGTATTTCGGTACAAGTAACAATAAATCAAATCAAATGAAATCAAATGTGGCCACTCGGGCTGTCATTGAGCAGGGCATCAGACTGCTCAAAATGCAGTTCTGATGCCTCGATCGCTCCAGTGGTACCCTGCAGTCCACCCCCCCGGAGAGTTTCCCACTTTGTGTTGGTCTGCTGTGTCCTCCACAATCTGGCGCAGCAGCAGGGTGATGATCTGGAGGTTGGGGATGAGGAACATGTACACACCTCCCAGGAGAAGGAGGCGGACGAAGATGATGAGCATGTGCTGGACCAGCAGGGGCTGGAGGACGAGGCCAGGGAGGAACCGTATGACCAGCGGGAGGCAGCAGAACAGGTGGCAGCGGCGAGAGTGCGGCGAGCCCGAAGGTGCCAGGGAAGCACTCATACTGGCCCGCTTCACATAGGGCGTGGCCTGGTCCATCATCGCTGTTTTACCCAACCCGCAATTTCCCACTCTCTTAGGGTCCGTGTAACATCATTCCAGCATGCTGGGAAGTTCAGCCACGGACAGCGGGTCACTGTCGAAGGTACAGGAGGTGATGATAACCCGCAGAGAGCTAAGCGCAAGTGCTCCGGAATCTTTGCCAGTCTGACCCCTGCCTGTCTGCTGAGTGCTCGCTCACACCAATCACCTACACGCAGAGTATCCAGACTGTGGGAGATGCCTGGAGAGATGGGCCAAGGATTCGGAGGTCAGCCCGCATTGCGGAAGAAAGTGACTGAGGCGTCATATTGGTTGTGGTCAAGGGTTTATAATAAGCCACAGGTGTCCAACAATTCCCCAATCTCCTGATGATGCCACCCTACTCTCCCCACCACACCCTCACCTTTCACGCCCCTCACCTCCTACCTAACTCCCACCCTCTTCCCCCCATCCACTGGTGCCCTCAGTGATCCTGGACGTGCTTAGCCTTCCTTGCTCTACCACTATGTATGTCTAAGTGTTTCTCTAGGATGTACATCGGATGTGGACGCAGCCAGCTCCTTATTTCGTCCCGTGATCTTCAATGCCACTGGTGGACGTCCTCTGTGGGCTCTGGGGCTGGAGGGCCCCAGTACACATGTCGATGGCACATGCACAGCTGTGCTGCCCTGTCCCGTGTGCTGACTTTGAGATGTAGCCTCAGCAGAGAGATGGAACCCAGGGTGCTGGTGGCCACGCCATGGGACGTGTCCCGTTTTGCACCTCGTACCCTCTCTTCTTGCTCAGTGACCATAGGGCTCGGGATTCACCTCAGGTCGGAGGGGCAGCTGGATTGAACACCGGTTGTTCCTGCATGGCTGGTTCTGCCCTGGTGGCTCTACGATGTCTGCACAACCATGTTGACACCCTCGGCGATGCTCTTTAGTGATTAGGCCATGCTCTGTAGTACCTCAGCAAGGCCCACCTGCGACTGGGACAAGCTCCGCAACACCTCGGCCATGTCCATCTGACAGCGTGACATGTCCCGCGCACCTCATCAAAGTCAGCCTGGTACATCGCCCAACGAGTCGGACATTTTGCTAAGACCCTCAGACATGGCTGTCATCGACTGCGCCATACCTTGGATGCCTCCACTATTGCCGCTGATGTCATCCACCAGTCTTTCCACTGCGGTCACCACCCTATCAGTGTTTGCCTTGGTGCCATGCATTTCCGGTGACATCTCCTGCATCCAAAGCTTCTGGGACTCCTCCAATTGGCTATGGACTTACTGGAGCATCGGTGACATCTCCCCCTGAATGTCCCGGCCTCTCCATCAACTCCGGGTAACTCTGTACCACAGGCTCAGCATCTTGCTGGGACCCAACTGGATCCTGGGATCCAGCAGACCTCCAACTGCTGTCTTGCCTGGGGGTTCCTGTCTCTTCCTGATGTACATCAGCAACTGTGTGGTGCTCACCAGACTGTGCCCCAGAAGCTTGTCCACTAACATTTCCCACCGAGGTGCATGTGTCTGAGCTGGCAGAGGGTGGGGTTGACACTGTAACATGCTGATCATGGCATTTGAGGAGCTCTCCTATGAGGTGGTGTCTTGGAAGCAGGGGAGGGGCCATCCCTGATGGGTCAGTGCCGTCGGCTGGAGGAACTGCGGGAGAATGGACATGTGGTCAGTGGGAGGGATGGATCAGTCAGTATGGCAATAACAACTCATGTTTGACAGGTCCTCCGGGTGAGGCCTGGTGGATCCTCACCCCTGCAGCGTCCGCCACCCTCCGCGTGGGTGACCGCTCTGACCTTGGCCACCCCAGTCACCTCCAGGGCCCGCTTTTGAAAGTGGTGAGGATTCTTATGTCTTGCGCCCCAACGCCAGTCTGGGCCTCTCCCGGCGGGGGGGTGGGGGGGGGGGGGGGGGGGGGTGGGGGGGGGGGGGGAAGGGGTGCTGCTGTAAAGGAAAGATTGTGGGTTGAAGAAGGGGAGTGAGCGAATGGAGGGTTGGGGCCCTGAGGAGGATTGGGGTGAATGCTCGCTGGGGGCGGAAAGGTCTTGCGGGGGGCTTGTGGATGGTGTTTGGGTCCGTGCTGCCTGGTGTAGGTCTTTGAGCATCTTGCGACACTGGAGGCCAGTCCTCCTGGTTACCCTTGCCGTGCTCATGACCGCCTCCACTTGGGGAACAGGACATCCCTCCTGGCCTCCACCCCTTCTAGAACCCTCCCCAGGCCCGTGTCTCTAAATCTTGGGGATGGTCTTCTCGGTGCCATGGTTGCAAGCTGAGTGGGGTTGGTTGTCCAAGTCCTGTTTAAGTGCTGCTGGACATTGTTAGCGGGGGGCTGGCGAGTGTGGTCCTGGTGAATCGGCTGGCGAACCCTCATTTGCAGATAGAGGTCTGTGAGGCTTCGTTAAGTGGACCAATTAACATTGAATAGCGTTCCCGGACTCACCGGGCTGAGCGCTGGAATACTCACTGCCACATTTAGAAATCTTTCCGGAGAATCGGGCCCATAGCATTCGAGCAGAAAATCTCAGACTTTTTAGAACCCGAGAGATCAGAAGGATTCAGATTAATTAGTTGGCTGATGATTTTCCAAAGGCCAGAGTCGGGCGGTAATTGGGTCCTACCTGTGTGGGATCATTTCCAGAGGATGCAAGAAGTGACGGTTGGATCCTGGACACTGAGAGAAGAAGCTAAGAGCACCTGTCTTTCTCCCTCTCTCTCTCCAGAAATGCTGCATAGCTGCTGCTTTCTGAACCTACAGAGAACCTTTTGAGACCTTGATGAATCTACAGTGAAAACCATTACAGACGACAAACAAAAACCTAGGCTGAAGAAAGATGTACTGAAAGACAACCCTCATTATTTTTACACTCCTTTGTTTGTCTGTCTTGCGTATGTGTGTATAGAGGGTGGAGCGAGTTAAAGAGGGGGGTTAGGAATTAGATAATAGTTAACCAGTTGAATCTACTGCATATTTGATTATAATTGTTGTAGTAATAAAATTAATGGGCCGGGATTTTCCGACCCGGCAGCAGGTCGGAGAATGCCCGGGGGGTGCGCGGTTCCCCATTTTCCGGCGCCGTTTTTCGGGTGCCCGCAGGATCGCCACCACGCCAGTTGGGGGCCATTGACAGCGCACCCCCCCCCCCCCACCCCCAGTAATTCTCCATGCCCCGATGGGCTGAGTGGCCGACGAGTTTGGCCGAGACCCGCCGGCATGGATTACTCACCTCCCACACGACGGGACCTGGAAGGTGAGCGTGCGGGGGTCGTCCTGGAGGGGTGGGCAGGGGGATCTGACCACAGGGGGGCCCCCACGGTGGCCTGGCCTGTGATCGAGGCCTACCGATCAGCAGAAGGGCTCATTCCAGGCGGGCCTACTTTACTCCGCGCCAGGACTCTTTTGGGCTCCACCATATTACCCGGGGGCCGGCGCAGGAAACGGAACCCCCGCGCATGCGTGGAAATACGCCGGCCATTCCACGCAGGCGCAGACTCGCGTGCGCCGTTCTGCACCGGCTGGAGCTGCGGGGACCACTCTGGTGGCAACCTAGCCCCCTAGAAAGGGGAGAATCCATCACTTTTGGGGACCGCTGATGCAGGTTTCACTCCGGCGTGGGGACATAGCCCCACAATTAGAGAATCCCGCTGAAGGTGTTTAAATTTACAAACTTGATGACTGTCATTATTTGGCAATTTTGGATATTTTCTAAGAATTAGTTGTTAATTTCAATTGTGTTACGACCCAGGGTCAAGTGGGGCTGGAATTGACGGTGCATTAGCCTAGGGTGTTGTAACATTGGCCACGAGCATGTATATAAGTATGTCACAGAAAAGGCCAAGGTGCAAACAGCTCCTTGGTACCCAGCAAGGCTATTGGAGACAGATACGTGTTGTGGGAAATGGGGACCAATATTGCAATGTGTAGTACAGAAGGATCAGAGATGATGGAACCCAGTACAAGTGGCTATTTCTTTCCGATTTTTGGCTCATCAATGTTTGCTTGTACATTTTTATTATAGAAAAACGTCAAAGATGTATCAAATGTACCTTCTACCATCCTGTGACATGAATGACATGACTGGCATGGTGGCACAATGGTTAGTACTGCTGTCTCACAGTGCCAGGGACCCGGGTTCAATTCCGGCCTTGGGCGACTGTATGGAGTTTGCACTTTCTCCCCGTGTCTGCGTGGGTTTCCTCCAGGTGCCCTGGTTCCTTCCAAAATCCATAGATGTGCAGATTAGGTGAACTGGCCATGCTAAATTGCCCCTTAACATCCAGGGATAAGCGGGTTTGGTGGGATTATGGGGTTGCATAGATAGGGTGAAAAAAAATGGGCTGCGCTGTTGCACAATGGTTAGCACTGCTGCCTCACTGTGCCAGGAACCCAGGTGTGAATTCAACCTTGGGTGACTTTCTGTGTGGAGTTTGAACGTTCCCCCCCGATCTGCTTGGCTTTCCTCCGGGTGCTCTGGTTTCCTCCCGTGGTCCGAAGGTGTGCAGGTTATGTGGATTGACCATGCTAAATTGTCCCTTTGTGTCCAAAAGGGGGGGGGGGGTTCTAGATCGGGTGCTCCTTCAGAGGGTAGATGCAGACACAATGGGCCAAATGCCCCCTTCTGTACTGTCGGGATTCTATGAATGATGAAGTGTAAGTTGATCACAGCAATCAATCTCCATCAATTAGTCTACAACAGACCTAGATATAACAAGAAAAATCCCAGTGGTGGCGGACTTTGGGAATGATAGGCCAAAAGTCTATTTCAACCTAAGCATGCACTACTTGCAACATTTCATGCCTGTATTTAAGATTGCATGATATTTAAGTGAATATTTACTTCAAAATGATTCAACAGCTGTTGGCAAATCTATCAGAATATGATAGCAAGTTAATGAAATTCATCAAATTTTAAACTATTTTTATCTACTGAATTCACAGTAATAATATATTTGCCTTTATATAAAAATGTATCTTGCTGAAGTGCAGTTATGCTTAAGCTATGCAGTTATTTTAACACTAATTATAGTTTTTAAGAATACAGGCTTGAAAGTTACATCTGAAGTAAAGTACAAAAATTAGATATCACCTAAACAAACTTGGTGGAAAATGTACAAAGCCGGATCTGGGGCGAAATTCTCCTACCCGCCCCGCCACATTTCTGCCCCGACCGGCCGGCGGGAGTCTCCGTAACACCGGCCGGTCAATGGGGTTTCCCATTGTGGGGCAGCCCCACGCCGTTGGGAAACCCCCGGGCGCCGGCAAAACGGAGACTCCCGCCGGCGGAGAATGACGCCCCAGGTTTGTCAAGTGTGGCCAATCTGGGCATGGTGCAGCCAACGAACACCATTAACCTGACCTATGGTCATGCGGTCTCCTGGGAGAGACAGAGCAGTTAGTTGCACCATGCGGTGAGACAGAATGCGAATTTGTGGTAGTGTTTATCTGTCTTCTAAGACTGCATTTACAGTAGAACGGTGCCATCAGTATAAAATAATACAACTTCGCAGCAAAACTTGGAAGGGCTTCTATGAATCCAGGGTCATACAATTTTGTTGCGACCTGAGGAAAGAGTTGCATGATATTTTCTTCTCCAAGCAGTTTCACTCTGTGAAGAAATCTATCTTGACTCCAGATTGTAATCCTGTATTGCAGGTTCATCGGATTACCACCTCAATTTTCAATTTGCCTTGCTCTCCTCATTGAACCAGTGTTGGTTTCTTGGCTTGATGGTGATGGTCGAGTAAGGGATAAGCTGGATCATGCCTATTGACAGAAACAGAACTGGACCAGTCATATAAATGGGCTGCAATAAAATTTGGCTTCGACGGGTGGCCCACAGCACCTTAAAGAAGTCCAGTTGTGGGCTAGCTGATCTGTTCTGCACCTATCCCATTTTCAAGCTGAAGACACTGGATTTGACAAAGGTTATGGACCCTGGTCACATTTTGGTTGCAGTACTGAAGACTTGAGGTCCAGAACTGGCCGCAATACTTGTCATTTGTTCCAGGATAGCAGTAAAACAGCATCTACCTGTCAAAGTGGAAAGTCACCGAAGAATGTCCTGTCCACAGAATGCAGGCCAAATCCAAGCCAACCAGTTACTACCCCATCAAACTATGCTCAAACATCAGCAAAGTGTTGGAAAGTGTTCTTCGCAGTGCTATCAATTAGCATTTACTCAGCAATAACTTGTTGAATGATGCTCAGTTTCAGTTCTGCCAGAACCAATTAGCTCCAGATGGTATCACTACCTTGGTCTTAATGGACAAAAAAACTGAATTTCGGAGGTGAGGTGAAAGTGACTGCCTTGATGTCAAGGCAACATTTGGCTAATTGTAGTATCCTAGTAAAATTTAGGTCAATGAGAATTGGAGGAAAACACTCAACTCGTTAGTCAGATCTGGCATAATGGAAGATGGTTATGGTTGTTGATGACAACCATCTCAGCCCCAGGACATCATGCAGATGTTTATCATGGTAGTGTCCGATTTCCAACCATGTTCTGCTGCTTCATCGATGACATTCCCTCTGTCCACAGAAGAGTTTCCATTTAAGGTTATTTCAATCAAGTCCTAAACTTCAAAGGTGTTTTGGATAAGGTTGTGTTGAGTACATTGAACCCCAAAACTCTAAAATAAGAAAAATAAATTGTGAGGTTCATTAAACAATGTCGCTTATTAATCTTAGATATTCTAAGAGACATTCCTGTTTGCTTCCTTTGCTTCAAGTTCTTTTCTTTTCTTTTGTTATCATTTTATTATTAATTGGAATGTGCCTTTAAGCAGAAGAGTTCTTGTCAGGACAGTGTGTTCTCAGGTTTTGTATTTTGGAGAGGATAAATCAGTCGCATCGGCAACAAGTGAATCTCAGGAACCAGTTTTGGAGGAAGTCAGTTTGACTGACTAACTGGCAACCATTGGGTTGGCCATGGATAGTATTCTGCCTGACACCAGTTAGTGATTGATTCCTGCCAGGTGGTTTTTCGGAGAGAACCTGCCAAGAGCCTACAGATCCTCAAAGGAAGAGGAGCTGTGTTTTCTCCCTCGCTCTGCTGCCAGTTGCCTGTTGTCTCTGAGTCTGCAGTGAAGATCATTACAAGCTGAAGGAAAAGAAAGCACCCAACTGAAGGCCTCACCTTGCGAAATAAACTAACTGGAAAACATCCATCCGAATCAAAGATCCTTATCATTTTATTTATTATATTTTCTTTACCTCTTTATGTGTGTGTATGCAGACAGTGGGGGTAGTTAGAAAGAGTGTGTGTGTGGGGTGGGGGGGTGGAAATCAGATAGTGGATAACCAGTTGATTTTTTTGCCTATTTAATTCTAACTCCTGTCAATAATAAAATGTTACTTGCGTTTATATTTTACAAACCTGGTGACTTCTGTCACGTTAACTTAACCAAAGCCACGGGTATTAATATAAAATTAAATTCCACATGTGTTGCGACTTAGAGTCAATTGGAGCTAGAAATGACCGCGCACGAGCCTAGAATGTCGTAACAATATAATTAACTAATATAAAGATTGTTACAACACTCTGGGCTAGTGCACAGTCAATTCCAGCCTCACAGACCTTGGAGTCCCAAAATAAGTGAATTAATCAATAATTTCTATGTTTTTTTGAGATCTTTGACCCTCGACTGCTCCAATGGCTTGTAGGCATCAGATTTGTAAGTAAAACATTAGAAAACTGTTTATTATAACAAGAGTAGAGATAAACATGAAATGGAAATATAGAAAAATTGTCTCCACATCTAACTATTCTCCAAACCCCACCTCACCCTCCACCCAGGCACATGCGGGACAGACACACGGTGAAGAGGATAGAAGGTTAAAAAATAAATAACAGGAATAAAAAGGGCTGAGGTGAACCTTTGCTGCTGAGGTGGTAGTCTTTGTAGTTGGCAATCTTGAAATCATCGGTTAGTTTGGATCTTTTAAGGTTTGTCTCTAATTAGAACTCGCAGGCTGTAGAATTTCCTCCGGGGAGTCACTTTCACTTGGCTGTCCTCAGCCCCACTAAGATTATCTTAAAACTCTCTACCTGAGGACTCATAAGAGGGTTTTTCATCCACTCCGCCTCTGGAACACTTGACTGCTCTTTCTGCCAATCAAGATTAACGGCAGTGAAGAAAAAGTGAAACACCTTTTCCTCCTGAACTCGAGAGATCTCAGCGGAGGGCTATTAGCACTGTGCCTTCCCCAGCCTTCAAAACACGGGTTAAGCTTTCACAGACCTGGCTGGAGACTGCTTGCAGCCTTTTGATCAGAGTTTTAAACTTGCACATATTTGACTGTATAGAGAATGCTTGCAGCATTTAAATCAGGAGTTAAACCTACACAGGCCTGTCAGAGAAAGTGTTGAAATCAGTTCCTGCTACTTCCTAGGTTTTCACAGAACTGAGATAAAATGGAACTTGCATTCTGTTTCAGAATTTTCTGAAAGGCTCTACCAATCCCAATCAAAAATAGAAGATGTTCCAGAATTTAGAGGTGATTGGCTGCTTAGCGAAGTCCATAAAAATTACATCATGGACTATGTCGCAGAGAATACTGAATCAAGGAGTCTGCCAAAATCTGTTATTTTAAAAACATCCAGCAGGACTGTCATTAAAAGGAAACCAGAATCAGACCAGTATTTACAAGAGGATCCTTAGAAGATAAGTAAGAGAGGAGTAAAAATGATAAGTAAAATGCACACACACAACTATATACAGACTGAAGTCATTAGTATGAACAATAATGGGCAGCATGGTAGCGCAGTGGTTAGCACTGCTTTCTCATGCCGCTGAGGACCCGAGTTCGATCCCAGCCATGGGTCACTGTCCATGTGGAGTTTGCTCATTCTCCCCATGTCTGCGTGAGCCTCACACCCACAACCCAAAAAGATGTGCAGAGTAAGTAAATTGGCCATGCTAAATTGCCCCTTAATTGGAAAGAAAGAATTGGGTATTCTGAAAAAAGAATTTTTTCAAAGAACAATAATCCCGCTAATTTCCTTCTTCGATCTGCTGCCTGTTGGGCAGTTTCTTTAAGATTGTTGCATGACCACACCTTTGTGCACCTCAAAGAACTGAGCACAACTTGTTTGTTTCCTGTAAGGTATACTGTAGATTGTTGCATGACCACACACCAATGCAGTTAGTGGGCACCTTGACAATAACCCAGAATTATTCTTATATTACAACACCAGATCAAAAATTACAATATAGGCAGCCTTCGGACTGAGGACACAATTGGTTCCTGAAAACTGTGTTGTATGTAGAAACATCATGGGCGGGATTCTGTCGTAATCGGCGGGGCGGGCAACTCCAGCGGGAAGGAGTGGAGTGAACCACTCCGGCGTCGGGCCGCTCCAAAGGTGCGGAATCCTCCTCACCTTCAGGGGCTAGGCCGACCCCGGAGTGGTTTGCACCGCGCTGGCTGGTGGGCAAGGGTCTTGGCGCCATGCCAACCGTGGCCAAAGGGCCTCCACCGGCCGGCGCAAGTTGGCTCATGCGCGGGAGCGCCAGCGTATGCTGGCGTCATCCCAGCACATGCACAGAGGGCTTTGTCTCTGCACCGGCCATGGCGGACCACTACAGCCGCTGGTGCGGAAGAATAGTGGGCCCCGATGGCGGGTCAAGCCACCGTGGGGGCACCTCCCAGGGCCAGATCCCCCCGCACCCCCCCCCCCCCCCCCCGAGAACCTCGGAGGCAGCCCGCGCCGCCAGGTCCTGCCAATAAGGACCTGCTCTAATTTACGCCGGCAGGACCGGCAAAGAAACGGGCGGCCACTCAGCCCATCGCGGGCCGGAGAATCGGCGGGGGGGCCACTGCCAGCAGCCCCGCCAAAATCCTAGCACCGGGGAATTCGGCAGCCGGCGGGGGCGCGATTCACGGCGCCCCTCGCCGATTCGCCAACCAGGCGGGGGGTCGGAGAATCCCGCCCCATAAGTTGAAACTGATTTCCCCAGGGGAATAGTGACATAAATGGGAACTGGTTTCTGAACCAAGGCCGTAAATGATTCTTGGGGCACTTGGGGCACGGTGTTAAATGCCCTCAACTCTTGCCCTGTCAAGTTGCTGAGACAACTGTTGATGCCAGCACACCTTAACACAAGTTCCTCAGTTAGTGTGAGGGATATAATGAAGCCATCGATCACTGTCAGTTGCCTGTTTAACCTTGAATATCTACGAGTCTGAGTGCCTATTAAGTACAACATAAGCATATAAATGCGTTAAAATCACAATGCTTGTGCCAAAAGAAATTAGCAGAATTAAATACTCATTTCCAACCTAATTAAGATGTTCATGAACGTGCGGGCAAGGCATCGTAAAGTCATCACTAGAATATTGTGTAATCGAGGACTGCCCACAACTATAGCAAAATATTACAAATCATTCTGCTTCAGTGTAAAAGAAAACTACAATTTTTAGGAAAGGGTCAAGTCTGACTTCATGATCACTTGATATTTATTACATCAGCTAAAGGTTTAAAGAAAGTGAATAAAGTAAATAAATCTCCAAAAGTAAGTTGCATCGCATTGCCATCAGACACACAGAAATAGTTATCACTGTTATCCATTTTGGTATATTTAAAGGAGTACTTTAATTTTCTCCACGCACTCATTCAAACATTTTGTGTAGTTCTCATTGTCTATTTTGACAGTGAGTAAAAATGGTGAGTTGACTGAGCTAGTGACCTAAGCAGAGAAATGCCAGAGGCTCAAGCCTAATGCTGCAGAAAGATTGAAACATGAGATGTAGCATTATTCAGTGTGACAAGCCAGGTGTTAAATAGATTCAATGACGGTGAAACTTGGCTTTGCAGAAACGTAAAATGGACAATAGCAAATCGACAGCCTGTTTTACACTGTGGTGGTTTTCTTTCCCAATTATTTCAATGAAACGTGATACCAACTCACCATCAGTCATTTTTTGCTACTGTCCAAGATCAATTTCACCCCCATTAAATATTATCTTGCCTTATATATGTTCACTGTTCCTGTTCTGAAGCCTCTGGATTTTTGACATATCGAATCCAATGACAAAATATTCAAGTAGATAAGGCTTTAAAATGAAGGCATTCCTACAGAGGAGCAGCAAAGACACACTGCAAGATTATATTCTGAACATTTACATTGTAAATACTATAATCTAAATAAATATTTCTTCATGAAAATTACAACACTGTTTTAACTAATTAATAATTTTATGTCTTCTATTATTATTCCAGAAATTGCTACAATACGCCTAATTGGTTCATGGAGTAACACCCTGGATATTATAATAATCAACTAGGGGTGAATATTTATGTGCCTGTAAATGGCATTAGAAATATATCTGTGCTTTGTAAAATGTTAATCGAATGAAATTATGGACGCAACTTTACCATATTTTTTCAAACTGTTGGTTTCGGTGAGAAAACCAGGGAGAATCCCTCTGAAGCTGACGGCAGGAAAACTTATCAGATATTCAGCATCGTTTACAAAATGTTTTTTCTCCACGTGAATCACGTTGCACCCGTGGTGGCCTACCTCTGTTGCGCTCGTCCTAGGAAAACGTAATCTCTGTAATCAGTGGGTGCTCCTTTTAAACACCTTCCCAGCATCCCCATCAATTATTCCAAGTCCAAGTAGGGGACAGCTGCCAGAAAGACTGCATCATGTTATACAGAGGGAGACATCAGCAAACCCCTCGATGGGGTCGAATAGAGGCAGGAAACCCTCCACCCACACTTAGGCAGACGTCCATCCAGCAAGGTGATCAACCCTGCCTGGGAGGCTCTGGCTGCGATGTTCAATGTCACTGTGGTAGTACCAGGTATTGCGATACCTAAGAGGCTGATGACCATTGGTTAAACCCAGGAGTTTACCATTGGCTGTTGTTACGTAGCTCCGCCCTGACAGGCGGAGTATAAGAAACGGTGCCGTCCCAGCAGCCTTCACTTTCTGTACCGAAGCTGCTGGGGAACAAGTTCTAGTAGATTAAAGCCTTCAGTTATGAAATCACTTCATCTTGAGTGTAATTGATCGCGCATCAGTCACCTCACTCCAAAAGAGGATGGGCTGCAGTGTCATAAGAAGATGAATGACATTCTTCAGCAGACAGGGTAAGTCTGTCTCTTCATGTCTCCCTCAGCACCTCTTTACACAATCCTCGCACCTCCGTGATGATCTCACTCCCACCTGCATCTTAGGGCCACAGCTCTCGACATGCAGCATACTCCCCAATACCCCCAGTAGCTCCAGTGCCTCTCAAATGCCCATTCTGTGATGAATGTCAGAAACTAGTATACTGTATTTAATATTTGTGGCAATAATGTTATTAAAACCCTGTGCTAAGGTATATTTTTGTTGCAGCAATATTACTAAAGGACCTAGCTTAAGGTATCCAGACTGTGTGTCTGCTAAAGCTGCAATTAAGAAGTTGTAAAAGATGGGGTGATGATTCATTCTTACCACTTATTTGATTCCAGATAGAGGCCTAATGGGATATTGTTATGATTGATGGAGATTCCCTGGAAAGTAGATAACTTTTGAGGGGTTGTATTTAGTCTGAGCTAAGCAGTTCATGTGACATCTTCGTGGGATACAGATTATGCAATTAGTGGGAGCAGCCAGGTTTGTCTACACTTTTACAATTATCCATAGGATTTGAATCTGAAAAGACAGAAGGATTTTGAGTTGAACAGCAGTTTTGCCAAATGCTGTTAAATTCAGCAGAAATGTACTGAATCTGTTCTTGAAAGTCTTTGCAAAACTAAGCAAGTAATCTGTTTGTTAACTTCATTTACAAGAGACATTGAATTATATTGGGTTACTTAATTGGAGTTAGCAGCAGATATAGATAGCAAGTTTACGTTTTGCCTTGTGTTTAAGAACTGTTTAACTGATAATTATAAAGTTATTTTCTTTGATGTTAATGTAGCTAATTCTGTGTTTAAATTAAAGTTTTGTTTAACATAAAAGATACCTATTGGTCAGAGTCATCATTCCTGGGGTGAAGTATCCTCTCCTCACAGTTTCACAAACAAAAACAAAATTGTTTGTGGTTCTTGTCGGTATCCCTAATCAATCTTGGGGTCTGTTCCGATATCCAACAGCTCATCCTCACCTCCCACACTTCAACCCCTTCCGACGTGCTATGACTCCCATCTATCCCATTGCAAGGCAAACTCGAGCACGACAGGCGTGAGCGGCACAGCCAGCCTAAGTGCTGCCGGGAGCTCCATACCCTAACCTCATTCAAGGAACAAGCCCTTGAGCTTGCTGTTGAGGAGCAGGAGTGCTCCAGTGCAAAGGGTGAAGTTGGGGCCAAAGACACAAGTGAGAACCCACAAACATCCAGCCATTGTGCAAGCCTCACATCAATGACCTTTCTCCTATCAGTGTTACCTGTTCCGCACTAATGTCATGTCATGTCCCTTCCATTGCAGGATCATCAGCAGGCCAGCCTGCATTATCCTCGCAACCCCTGGACATCATAGGCCCGAGCAGCTCTGAAGCAGACATCTCAGAGACCAGCAATGAAAAGACATCATACCTGTCAGCTGTACCCTCCACTGGCACAGAGACGTGTACCTAGGTAGGATTAACTAGTTGGCGGGCTTCTGGGTCACGCAATGGTGAGCAACCCGCACCTCATGACCCACAGGAGGTAGAGGCAGGGATATCCCTGGGACCTGGCACTCAGAGGGATGCCGGAGCCCATGAACCTGCTGAGCCTATAGCTGATGACCTGCTCCTGCGTCTGGTCATCCCAAAGCTGCTGGATCATGAGCACGAGGAAGGGATGACAACATCCCTCCTCGGACTGAAAGTCTGCATGGGAGAGTTCCATTGCCCTCTGTCCGAGGAGCAGGTGCTGTCAGTCCAATGCAACGAGGCCAATATAGCAAGGGTGGCGTTCCCGGTGGAGATCGTGGCGCAGGATGCGGACTCCATAATAACAATTATCATAATAATCTTTATTATTGTCACAAGTAGGCTTACATTAACACTGCAATGAAGTTACTGTGAAAAACCCCTGGTCTCCACATTCCGGCGCCTGTTCGGGTACATTGAGGGAGAATTCAGAATGTCCAATTCACCTAACAATGTGTCTTTCGGGACTTGTGGGAGGAAACCAGAGCACCCGGAGAAAATCCAAGCAGACAAGGGGAGAAGGTGCAGACTCTGCACAGACAGTGACCCAAGCCGGGATTCGAACCTGTGACCCTGGCACTATGAAGCAATAGTGCTACCCACTGTGCTACTGTGTGTCTGCTCCATGATTCAGTTCACAACTCCAAGGCTGAGGGAATGAGCTTCATGGTACAGGAGCTCAACTGCATGGTGCAGACACTAGTCGGAATCCATGTGTGTCAGCACCAGAGGAAGGCAGGACTTCTGGATCTCACTCCAGCTGCCCATCTATCTCACTGAAGAGCCCTGGGGCACCCAAAGGGAAGAGGACCGGCAGGAGTGCAGCCCTGGGCCTTCTACTCAGGAGATCCTGGAGGCATCCAGCTCAGCAGACACCCTGCTCCTTGTGAATGAAACACCTCCAGCCCCATGCCCCGAGGAAATCAAAACTGCAACACCCATGCTGCCCGAAAGCAGGTCCAGAGCCTCAAGGGCCTGGCCCCCAGTGACGCTCATCAAGGTTATTTCAGGCAACAGTGACTGAAATTCAGCAGGTCACCTCAACCTCAGCTGCGGATCCTGGCGATACATCTAGACTTACCAAGAGGCGAGGAAGAGTCACAAATAATAGGCACCAAGTGGACATGGGTGATCCAGGCACTATTCGAGAAAGGACACCATTGTAATAATGAGCGAACATAACAAATCACTTTGAACACCCATAAAGAGCATCCACACTGTCATGCCATGGCGCCATGCTCTGCAAATCTCAGTGCAATCTCAGCGCCTCCTCCCTCTTCTGTGTGAGAATGGCAGCGCAATGTCTCTCCCACCTCCCACACCCATGATGCGTCACTCATGATCCTGGCCCTGCAGCCTAACACCCCCAGACCCCCATTCATGGAAGGTTCCCCACACCCCGCACACCAAAGTTAAGGCCTCTCATGTGTGCCAGCATTCTCCAATTATCAGGAGGCCATCAGCTTCAAATGGGTGAGTCTGATCTCAGAGGAGGCAGTAGCATCTGAGATTTGTTATTCTGCCTCTATGGGCCCCTAAATCACCCTGTTCAGTGGCCGGTCATGTTCAGCTCTTTGTCAGGCAGGAGTAAGACATTTCACGAAGATTAAGTTGAGTATCGCTCTGTCCTCACTGCAAGTCATCATCATTCTCCTGCAGAGTACGATCGGTTGCTGTAGCACCCTGTCCATGCAAGGAGCGACCATGTTGATGACCTCCCGCAGGCGCCACAGTAGTGAAAAGAAGTCAGACTCCATGTTGGAAGAGATCTTCACACCCATGTCCTGATCGTCACCAAACTGAGAGTCACTGAGGGCATCCCTAGCCCTGCTCCCCATGTGGGCCCTAGCCATCACTCGAGGTCCTTCCCCCTCAACATCCTCTTCATTCAAGGAGATGTAATGCTCCTCCTCCACCCTATCCCCGTAACCCCACATAATCTTTGGACACGAAGGGACAATTTAGCAAGTCAAATCCACTTAAACTGCAGGTCGTTGGACTGCCAGCACCTCGAGATCACCATGGGAAGGTTGGCAATCTCCATGGACACCGTGGTCCAGCAGATCCTACCGGATTTTCACTCGGCCCTTCACTCCGTGGTGACACAGTCTATTGGGCAAAACCTCCAGGTTATGTAGATAGGCCAACGAGAGGCGAGGCCATATTGGATTTGGTACTGGGTAATGAACCAGGACAGGTGTTAGATTTGGAGGTAGGTGAGCACTTTGGTGATAGTGACCACAATTCGATTACGTTTACTTTAGTGATGGAAAGGGATAGGTATATACCGCAGGGCAAGAGTTCTATCTGGGCGAAAGGCAATTATGATGCGATGAGGCAAGACTTCGGATGCATCGGATGGAGAGGAAAACTGCAGGGGATGGGCACAATGGAAATGTGGAGCTTGTTCAAGGAACAGCTACTGCGTGTCCTTGATGAGTATGTACCTGTCAGGCAGGGAGTAAGTGGTCGAACAAGGGAACCGTGGTTTACTAAGGCAGTCAAAATATTTGTCAAGAGGAAGAAGGAGGCTTATGTAAAGATGAGGCATGAAGGTTCAGTTAGAGCACTCGAGAGTTACAAGTTAGCTTGGAAGGACCTAAAGAGAGAGCTAAGAAGAGCCAGGAGGGGACATGAGAAGTCTTTGGCAGGTAGGATCAAGGATAACCCTAAAGCATTCTATAGATATGTCAGGAATAAAATAATGGCTAGGGTAAGAGTAGGGCCAGTCAAGGATAGTAGTGGGAAGTTGTGCTTGGAGTCCGAGGAGATAGGAGAGATGTTAAATGAATATTTTTTGTCAGTATTCACACAGGAAAAAGACAATGTTGTCGAGGAGAATACTGAGATTCAGGCTACTGGACTAGAAGGGCTTGAGGTTCATAAGGAGGAGGTGTTAGCAATTCTGGAAAGTGTGAAAATAGATAAGTCCCCTGGGCCGGATGGGATTTATCCTAGGATTCTCTGGGAAGCGAGGGAGGAGATTGCTGAGCCTTTGGCTTTGATCTTTAAGTCATCTTTGTCTCCAGGAATAGTGCCAGAAGACTGGAGGATAGCAAATGCTGTCCCCTTGTTCAAGAAGGGGAGTAGAGACAACCCCAGTAACTATAGACCAGTGAGCCTTACTTCTGTTGTGGGCAACATCTTGGAAAGGTTTATAAGAGATAGGGTGTATAATCATCTGGAAAGGAATAATTTGATCAGACATAGTCAACACGGTTTTGTGAAGGGTAGGTCGTGCCTCACAAACCTTCTTGAGTTCTTTGAGAAGGTGACCAAACAGGTGGATGAGGGTAAAGCAGTTGATGTGGTGTATATGGATTTCAGTAAAGCGTTTGATAAGGTTCCCCACGGTAGGCTACTGCAGAAAATACGGAAGCATGGGATTCAGGGCGATTTAGCAGTTTGGATCAGAAATTGGCTAGCTGGAAGAAGACAAAGGGTGGTGGTTGATGGGAAATGTTCAGACTGGAGTCCAGTTACTAGTGGCGTACCACAGGATCTGTTTTGGGGCCACTGCCGTTTGTCATTTTTATAAATGACCTGGAGGAGGGCGTAGAAGGATGGGTGAGTAAATTTGCAGATGACACTAAAGTCGGTGGAGTTGTGGGCAGTGGGGAAGGATGTTACAAGTTACAGAGGGACATAGATAAGCTGCAGCGCTGGGCTGTGCTAATGGTAAGATTCTTGGCAGTGTGGATGAGCAGAGAGATCTCGGTGTCCATGTACATAGATCTCTGAAAGTTGCCACTCAGGTTGAGAGGGTTGTTAAGAAGGCGTACGGTGTGTTAGCTTTTATTGGTAGAGGGATTGAGTTTCGGAGCCATGAGGTCATGTTGCAGCTGTACAAAACTCTGGTGCGGCCGCATTTGGAGTATTGCGTGCAATTCTGGTCGCCGCATTATCGGAAGGATGTGGAAGCATTGGAAAGGGTGCAGAGGAGATTTACCAGAATGTTGCCTGGTATGGAGGGAAGATCTAATGAGGAAAGGCTGAGGGACCTGAGGCTGTTTTCGTTAGAGAGAAGGTTAAGAGGTGACTTAATTGAGGCATACAAGATGATCAGAGGATTGGATAGGGTGGACAGTGAGAACCCTTTTCCTCGGATGGTGATGTCTAGCACGAGGGGACATAGCTTTAAATTGAGGGGAGATAGATATAAGACAGATGTCAGAGGTAGGTTCTTTAATCAGAGAGTAGTAAGGGCGTGGAATGCCCTGCCTGCAACAGTAGTGGACTCGCCAACACGAAGGGCATTCAAATGGTCATTGGATAGACATGTGGACGATAAGGGAATAGTGTAGATGGGTTTAGAGTGGTTTCACAGGTCGGCGCAACATCGAGGGCTGAAGGGCCTGTACTGCGCTGTAATGTTCTATGTTCTATGTTCTATGTTCCCATTTCCTGCAGGAGTCAGGCCGGAAGCCTCTGCCACTTACAGGGAGGATGCATTTCAGCCGGACACACGAGGGTCTCTACTCAGGACACTCCAAGGGTGTGCAGTTACTCAGCTCCCTCTCTGACTAAGATAACTGCGAAGCTCGAGAATCTCAGAGCCTGGCTATCGTTGTTCAGAGCAAAGTTTATATAATGATTGTCCCATTGTAAAGGGAACCTCCTTTTTGCACTGATATGTTTTTGACTGTAAAATGCTACATGAGTCCCTCTTTGCTCCTTGGAAAGACCCAGTGGAAAGAAATTGAATGCTGCCCTAAACTTCAGGGTCACTGAAAGGAGCAAGCCTCGAAATCCATGTGGTGTCATGTCTTCTTGGAACATGTGTCATATGTGGTGGATCTCTGCACTGCCCTGCACTGCCTCGAACTCATGTGTGGAATGGAGACTCACGGACCACAGACCTTTGGTTTTTGAATTGTCTCGGCAATCTGAGTCTCTGTTCCTCCGCCTCTTATTGCTGCTCATGCTCAGCCTGTCCATGTCTCCCAGGCAGTGCTTCCTGCTGGAAATGTGGGCACCAATGCCATTCCCTCCTTTGCCTCCTGCATCGAATGAGGATTCGTAGAAAAGCTCCATTGATCACCGGATCCGGTCTCGCTTTTGCTATCTCTCTGAAAAGAGACATTGAAGACCAGAATGGTTAAAGGGTGCTGAAAAGAAATGTGTGAATGAGAGACCAATTGGAGACGTTATGCAGCTAAACTTTGGCACCTTAGTTTGCTATATTGCCTTGGGACTCTAACACATACATCGAGGTGAACATTCCACAGACGTGACATTTGCAGCCCTGTGGATGATTGAGGACTTGTGGATATCCTCATTGAACAAATTTGGTTGTGAGCTCCACTCATTGACTTGACATATCTGTGAGCATTCGGCAGCTCTTGGTTAATGAAAGTCATCAATTTGGCCACTGATGAATGACATTAATTGTTAACCTTTGACTCCCCTTCACTGACGGAATAGTACCAATGAAGCAGCTGTGCCCCCTTAACTGTAGCCTTCTCTCCCTGAGACTGCATTTCTGTCTTCCACTATGTAGCTTTTCCAATTGTGCTGTGAGGCTATTTAGCTCTGCCTGTCCCTTTAAAAGTGTAAATTTAGAAACCTGGCTTGCTCTTGCTTCCAAGTAAGCAGGGTATATGTCCTGTGACATTGATCTGGACCACGTCTACTGTAGCAACACCAACAAGTGAGTAAACGTCTCAAGAAGGAACCCCAGAGCCCAGTTTAGCAGTCCTCCCACACTTCTGACTCCTGACTGTGTGGCTCCACATAGCCCCTGTACTGGCTGTCACCTCTGACTCCTTTCGATTTCGCAGCAGGAATGACTGCATTCTCTGACTCCTGTCTGGCAGCCCCTGAACATAAATGGGAGTGTTGACATAGAGGACTAGGGACAACAGTAACCAAAGAGGATTATGGTCAACTGTTATAACCTGCCTACTTACCATTGGCTGGGGACTAATGTCAATCCCACAATCCTGTGGGAGTATGAGCTTCCACAATGAGGGAGGGGGGCGGAGAAACCATTAGTAAACTCCGAGTATAAATAAAGCTGGCCAGTTCAGGAACCAGCAGGAAGGAGTGTGCAGCAAGGGACGTTGCTGCTGCTGTTATATATATATGTTATTGTAAATAAATGTTATTACTTTGTATCCTTAAAACTCGTGCTGGATTCTTCGTGGCCCTCACAAAACTGGCGTCGAAGGTTAAAGTGGATAGCTGTCTACACTGCTGAAGCCACCTCCCTGGATTTTTGTTGGATACAGGTTGGAAGTTGTTTTCTATTATACCATGCCTCTGTACGGACGTTTGGATGTTTTTGATGCTGCGCTGGAAAGCTGGAACCAGTACACACAACGGATGCGTTACTATTTCCGGGCAAACAATATCACCGAAAACGAGCGGCAGGTGGTCATATTGCTCACCGCCTGCAGCCCGCATACGTTTGGGGTGATTAGGAGCCTTACGTACCCAGCTGCGCCGGACACCAAAACGTTTGATGAACTTGTGAATATAGTGGGGCAACATTTTAACCCAACCCCGTCCACGATAGTCCAGCGTTACCAGTTTAATACCGCTCAGAGGACCCCTGGAGAATCCCTTGCCGATTTTCTATCCAGGCTAAGCAGGATTGCGGAGTACTGTGACTATGGTGAGACCTTGTCAGAAATGCTACGCGACCATTTGGTTTGCGGTATTAACAATGCGGCCACCCAGAGAAAGTTGTTAGCTGAGCCAACATTGACTTTTCAACAGGCCTTTCAAATAGTATTGTCCCGAGAGAGCGCAGAACGAGGAGTGCAGGAGCTACAGGGAATGGAAGTGCATGCCTTGGGGTGCAACCCCTTCCGTCCGAAAACGTCCCCCCGCACTCCTGCGGTACCTTGGGCGAGGCAACGTCCGGACCAACGCCAGTGGCCGTCGGACATTCCTCCCCGAAGGGAGCCTTCTCCAGAACCAATGGATGAGGAGCCATGTCCGTGTCAGACTTGTAGGCGCCGACCCCGTCGCGGACGGCGGTCCTGACGTTCCGACCGAGGACCAGCCCAGGGGCCATAACTGGGACCAGCCCAGGGGCCGTACCTTCCATGTGGATGAACCTGCGGCGACTACTCCTGAGGACGTGGAGACGGAGGACGACTGCCTGCAGCTGCATTGTGTGGCAGCTCCCCATGTGGCCCCCATTAAGGTGACAGTACGGGTCAATGGCCACCCGCTTGAGATGGAGTTGGACACTGGCGCAGCGGTCTCCGTGATCGCCCAGAGGACATTCGACCGCATCAAGCAGGGTATACAGACCCTTACATTAACCGACTCACAGGCCAGGTTGGCCACCTACATGGGGGAACCACTGGACATTGCAGGAACTACAATGACCCCTGTTGTTTATGGACGCCAGGAGGGGCGTTTCCCACTTATCGTGGTGCGCGGCCATGGGCCCAGCCTGTTGGGTCGGGACTGGTTGCGCCATTTGCGGTTGCAATGGCAGCACATCCTCCAAACAGTTTCTGAAGGGTTGATTGAGGTGCTAGGACGATACCCAGATATATTCCAGCCTGGTTTGGGGAAAATAAAAGGGGCCGTAGCCTGTATCCAAGTCGAACCAGGAGCCACGCCGCACTATTTCCGGGCGCGCCCGGTGCCTTACGCTTTGCTCGAGAAGGTAGAAGGGGAGCTCACTCATTTGGAGAGTTTGGGTATTATCAGGCCCGTCCGTTTTGCTGACTGGGCAGCACCAATTGTACCTGTAATGAAGCCAGATGCCACAGTTCGCTTGTGTGGCGACTATAAACTTACAGTGAATACGGCTTCCCGACGCGACCGATATCCAATGCCTCGCATAGAGGATCTCTACGCGAAGCTTGCAGGTGGACTCTCGTTCACAAAATTAGATATGAGTCATGCCTACCTGCAGTTGGAGCTGGACCCTGCCTCCTGACCATATGTAACAATTAATACATAGCGGGGCCTGTATGAATATACACGGTTGCCCTTTGGAGTATCCTCTGCCTGCGCAATTTTTCAACGTGTTATGGAGGGCATTTTGAGAGGTTTACCACGTGTTGCTGTCTACTTAGATGACGTTTTGATTACAGGGACGTCGGAGCAGGAACATTTGGAAAATCTGGAGGCTGTCCTTAGACGTCTTTTGGAGGCTGGAGTCCGTTTATGTCGCACAAAGTGCGTATTTCAGGCAAAGGAAGTAGTATACCTAGGTTATCGGGTGGACCGCAAAGGTTTGCACCCCGTCGCAGAGAAGGTGCGTGCAATTCAACATGCCCCGCCCCGACTGACACTTCGCATCTTCGTTCTTTTCTCGGTCTCGTAAACTATTACGGGAAGTTCCTCCCCAATCTGGCAACTACGCTGGCCCCTTTGCACCTTCTGCTAAAGAAAAATCACACCTGGGTTTGGGGTCAGCAGCAAGAAACCGCTTTCCGGCGGGTAAAGCAACAATTGTCGTTGTCTGGGTTACTAACCCACTATGATCCTGGAAAGCCTTTGCTCGTCACATGTGATGCATCCCCGTATGGTATTGGGGCCGTCCTGTCCCACAAGAAGGAGAACGGGGCCGAGCGACCGATAGCTTTCGTCTCCCGCACATTGACTGCAGCGGAGAAAAAGTACGCGCAGATCGAGAAGGAGGGCCTGGCAGTGGTTTTTGCGGTGAAACGCTTCCACCAGTACGTGTATGGCCGCCATTTCACTATCGTGGCTGATCATAAGCCTCTGCTGGGACTTTTCAGAGAGGATAAGCCAATACCGCCCATTGCTTCCGCACGGATCCAGCGCTGGGCTTTGTTGCTTGCTGCATACGAGTATTCTCTGGAGCACAAACCAGGTACGCAGATAGCAAATGCCGATGCACTGAGCCGATTGCCTTTATCGACCGGCCCATGTCGACCCCCACGACCGGTGAGGTGGTTGCAACCCTAAATTTTATGGACACCTTGCCTGTCACGGCATCACAGATCCGTGAGTGGACCCAGACGGAGCCAGTCCTGTCAAAGGTTCGGCACATAGTCCTGTATGGTGGGCAGCATAGACAGCTCCCAGGCGAGTTGCGGGCATTTTCCTCCAAGCTGTCAGAATTCAGCATGGAAGACGGCATCCTCTTGTGGGGGACGTGTGTGATTGTCCCGGAAAAAGGCCAGGAGCTGATACTAACAGACTTGCACAATGGGCATCCAGGTGTGACCAAAATGAAAATTTTAGCCCGGAGTTATGTCTGGCGGCCAGGCCTCGACACCGACATTGAGAAGGTGGCCCAAAACTGCTCCATTTGCCAGGAGCATCAGAAGCTTCCGCCGGCCGTGCCCCTACATCACTGGGAATGGCCAGGGCGGCCTTGGGCATGCTTGCATGCAGATTTCGCAGGCCCTTTTCAAGGATCCATGTTCCTTCTATTAATTGACGCCCAGTCTAAATGGCTAGAGGTGCATAAGATGCAGAGGACAACGTCCTGCGCAACAATTGAAAAGATGCGTTTGTCGTTTAGTACGCATGGCCTCCCCGAGGTGCTGGTCACAGATAACGGCACTCCATTCACGAGTGAGGAGTTTGCGAGGTTCATGAAGATGAACGGCATACGCCATATCCGCACTGCCCCTTACCACCCGGCTTCAAATGGGTTGGCAGACATTCAAAAGAGGCCTAAAGAAGCAGTCTTCCGGATCAATGGACACAAGACTGGCTCGCTTTTTGTTTACGTATAGGACCACCCCCCATGCGGTGACTGGGGTAGCTCCCGCAGAACTCCTAATGGGCCGGAGACTTCACACCCGCCTTATTATGATTTTCCCGGACATTGGCGCAAAAGTATGCCACACACAAGAACGTCAGGGACAGGGATTTTCTCGGCATCGGCCGATTCGGCAGTTTGCGCCCGGTGACCCAGTGTTCGTTAGGAATTTTGCTGGTGGCGCCCAATGGGTTCCTGGTGTAATCTTTCGCCAAACGGGCCCTATATCTTACCAGGTGCAAGCCCAGGGTCGTCTCCAGCACAAACATGTAGACCACGTTCGGTCCAGAAGACTATCCCCTCAAAAGATTCCCCGCCCCCGGAGTTCATTTCTACAGCCACAGAGACCAGAGACAAGGGAAGGTTGTCCTCACAATCTTCCACTGGTGCCTCACTCGAAGCCTGCGCAGGTCGTTACGGAACCGAATGGAGATAGAGACGCTGACATGATGGAGGCAGCAGACTCTGACTCCGAGATGGAGACAAAGGATGCATCAGAGGGGGAATCCTCGGGTCCACGGGCCGTGGATGTACAACCATTGCGCCGTTCATCACGGAAGCGCCGGTCTCCATCTCGTTACACGCCGCCTGATCCAGCACCGCGTGCAAATGGTGTCCGGCCTGCGGCCAAACGAGTCCGACGCCCTCCTTCGCCAGGGTCTTCGGTGGATTCCTTGGACTTTGGGGGGGAGGGATGTTATAACCTGCCTACTTACCATTGGCTGGGGACTAATGACAATCCCACAATCCTGTGGGAGTATGAGCTTCCCCAATGAGGGGGGCGGAGAAACCATTAGTAAACTCCTAGTATAAATAAGTGTGTTGTCCAGATAGACACTGGTGTATGGCACAGGGGCGAATCCCAGATACTCTACTGAACCGAGACGGTGACACAGGGGGATCCATGTGCCCAGCAGAATGGTGCTGTCTATGGAGATCAGTTCAGCATGGAGATGGAGGACAGGAGTCATTCTGTCCCAGCAGAAAGGTATTCAGTGCATCAGGAGCAGCACAGCACTATGACCTTTGTTACACTCACCTCAAAGTCTCTGGAGAACTGATTATCGCCTTCAGCACACCACCTTATAGCAATTTGGTTTGACGCCAACGTGATATCCAGCTGGCGTGATGCAACATTGGAAGGCCTGATGGCATGCCAGTGGCCAACTATTTTAATGAGCATTCATGGGATGCCACTAGCCAACAGGAAGACAGACCCGCCATTGGGAGAATTGCAACATGACTTTACACTGGTGGGCTTCCCACTTTGGCTCCTGCTAGATTCTTCATGCCTCCTTGCCACCAAACCCACTGTGGGCATGATGGGTGAATTCCACCCAATAAGTGCCAAAACTGGATATGCTAATCAGGTTATAATATGTAACCAGGGGAAAACCTTATTTTCTCTTTGCTAAGTGAGAAATGTACTTAGCGATCAGTCAGACAGTTCCTGTTTTGCATAATTGAACAATAAAAATGTTATAATTCACCAGTAGCTCTTGAATCATTCTCCCTCCTATTCTGGGTCCTTGAAGATAGATGGATATCTCTGACAAAACAAAAACAATGAATCATTCTTTGTCTTAGTGATTAAGAATGGTGCCCTCTCTATTTTAGAGCAACAGATGGATAATAGTCCCGTGCAATAGCTTTGTCTCTCAAGGGATTGTCTTTGGAGACGAGGAATAGCAGAGTTCATTGATAAAACTTTTAGATACACCTAAAGCTGCAAGGTAAATGAAATGCCTTTACTTGATGACTTGTTGGGTGGGGTCACAGGTTTGGCAAGGTGTCCATTTCTTACCACATAAATGTCTCCAAAATTGTTTTTTAACAGTTACTTTAATCAAATGTGAATCTAAATATGTTAGTTACATATGTAATACCAATCAGTCTCTGATTAACTGGAGTAGTTTTAGTGGATAATAAGGAAATGGTATGTTTTGTTGAATAGATTGAGAAAGAAGGCCAGTAGGATGTTTTCTTTTTCTCAGTCTATGTTCTGCTGCTTGTGACAATCCCTCATCATTTGTTTCTTCTGCGCTCTGCTCTTGTTCCTTTTCAGTCTGTCACATTGCATCAAGTCAGACATGGTTTTTTTTTGTCTAATTCTTCCTGTCTCCATTTTACTCCAAATCTGTTGCTCTGACTTTGCATTTGTCTCCTGCTTCGATTTTCAGCATGTTTTACTTTTCATTCCTTCCCAATTTATTTCTGTAAAAATATAATCTCCCTAAAAAGAAAAATATTGACTTCCTGTCTTATCTCCCGTTGTTACACCACAACAAAAACTAAAATAGCTCATCCTCTGCAGACAAATCATTTCCATCAGGTAACAAACAACATCCCAATCTCTTTTCGAGAATCTCGACAAATGCCCAAAGAAAATGTGCTGTCCCCTGTGAGGCTGCCAACGTTTCCAGGTGAACAAAAGCTCACCAAACAACAGTACAGCAGCTTCCTGTCACCTACAACAATACGTATATGCACAGCAGTGAAAAGGCTTCAACTGGATTCATAAAATGAAAGAAAACTAAGCTAAAATATCAGACTTGTTCAAGGTCAATCATCCTGCAGCAAGCTGATAGCTTCATGTCATAACAATTTGGGAAGGAAAATGCAATAAATGCTGATAAGAAGGAAATTGAGTTTATGGTCATGACGAAGTATAAAATTATCCTGTCTGTTACTCTCTTTTATCCTCAGAATTATGATTTTAATGTGCTCTGTTTCTTTTGTCATTGCATTATGTGATTTTTTAAAATGTTTTACTTCATCTATATCCCTTGCATTGTTTTGTTTTCGACAAGAGTTCTTGTTTCTTTTTTTTTACTGTAATTGGAGCTTATCTACAATGTTTGCAATATTTACTTCAGAACATCCTCTTGAACAGCCAGATCACCACAGAACAGATTTCTCAATTCAGTGCTTCTGCTTTTACTCCCTGCTGCCTATTATTGAAAATAACATTATACATACTGCGCATCCGACAAAGTTAACATTAAATTTGACTTTTTAAAATACATTTTGTGAAGAAAATTCCAATTTGGGAACAATGGAACAGACCTGCAGACTATCCGCTATTTCCTATCATTGCCTGAACTCTCTAATGACCTTTGACCTGGTAGCAACAGTGAGGAAAATGCATAATTACTTTAAGATGTTTGGGGAAATTGTAATTGTTTTTCGAAAATGTGTGAAAAGGACTTCAAAAAGTTTTAGAATGTTTGAATATGAAGAAACACTGGTCTGTATGACTTGTCATTTCTTGACACTGAAAAATGCTTCCTGTCATTTCTCTTTTAATTTTTAATTTTCCTCTCTGATAGTTATTGTTGGCCTTGAACAGGTCTTGGAACAGGCCGACAAATTACCCCCACGCTTTAAGGAAGCCTTCCTCCGACCCTCGGATGGTGTTTTTGATCTTCTCCTAGTGGAGAAATTTTGCCACGTCTGCCGGCCAGTCTGCAGCTGTGGGTGGTGCTGCTGATCGCCAGCCGAGCGGAATTCTCCGGTGTGCGATTAGGGAAGCGAGAGCTAGGGCGTCGGTCCTCTTCCCCTTGTGTAGCTCTGGCTGCTCTGATACCTCGAAGATTGCCACTTTCGGGCACGGCTCCACCCTCACCCCCACAACCTTGGACATCACCTCGGAGAAGGCTGTCCAGAACCCAACAAGCTTGGCGCAGGCCCAAAACATGTGGGTGTGGATGGCCGGGCCTCGCTGGCACGGTTCACATTTGTCCTCCGCCGCTGCGGAAACTCACAGGAAAGAAGGGGGGGAGGAAGAACCGAGGGAGAGGGGGGGGAAGGGGGGTATGAAATGGGCTGAAGAGGTGGGGGGGAAGGGAAAGAAGGATAGCGCACCGAGACAGATGGTGTCAAATTCTAAATAGGTACAAGAAAATCTTGTGTTCTGTACAGTAACAAACACAAAATGCAATGTATATAACTATGAAAATGTCAATAAAATTATTTTCAAAAAAAGACACTGAAAATGACTATTCATTAATTGGGCTGAAGCCACAGGTTGAGTTTTAAAAGATTGAATCAGAGCATTTCTGTGACTCAAAACAGTAGCTTATAAGATGGCTCAACATTTGCATAAGTATATCATACAAATTTTGAAACCATTAAAGTGGAGTGAGGCTGTCCATAAGAATCCACCAGAAATAGTAACCGTAGAGGAATGTGAATGACCCATCTCCTAACCCATTCACAAAATATATAGCCAGTACCTAGGTATTCAGCAGGGTGCATGTCATAACAGCACGAGGACCATGGGGAAACAATCACTGATCTCCCTGTGGGACTCGTGGAGTACGAGCTTTCCAGGTAGGGGGCAGAGACCACCACCTGGGGCTCGTTATGAGCAAAATATAAAAGCAGGCCCAATTCAGGGCGTGGTGGAACAAATCCTCCCAGCTAGGATTGCACTGGGAGTGAGATGCTACATCATGCAGACGATTGTAAATATGTAAATACATTCATCTTCATTAACAACAGCTTCCTTCTGAGTTATTATAGTGTGAATCAAGCATTTGACACAATCACTTTGGACAACAAACCCTGACTGGGAAGGGAACTCTTCCAGCCATAACATGCTCTTGTCTAAACAATGGACCTGCAATCAACATGCTATGACCATGTTTGGGTAACTGGCCAGACTGTGAGGGGAAATCATGAAATCAGCTGACTAGCCCTTTTTTGTGATTTAAGAAACTTTTCTTCAAGCCAGTGACAACAGATAAGTGATGCAAAAGAAGAAGGGCCCTGAGTGGACACTCTTTCTTGCTCTCTTTCTCGCTCTCTCTCTCCAGCCATCCTGTTAAGCAGCTAACCGTTCACTGGCAGCTTCTAAAAAAATACACCAAACGCTGCTGATTCCAGAAGACCAAATGGAAATCAACTGTCAACATCTTTAAATTGTCCCGTTGCAGAATTAGGCGAGACCATTGAGTCAATGTGAAACCATCCAAGGCATTAATCTACAAATTCCATATACAACTGCCATTTTGAGACTTTCAAACAATTTAACCTTTTCTCACAGTTCATCATTTTCATGTGTTTGCATGTGTGAAATCTTGAATGCTTGTGTAAGTGATAGTTAGTCGATGGGATTCTCAGTTCCTAAAGTGTGCTCCTGTTTCCTCACACAAGTCCCAAAGGACATGCTTGTTAGGTGAATTGGACATTTTGAATTCTCCCTCAGTGAACCCGATCAGGCGGGTATGGCAACTAGGGGATTTTCACAGTAACTTTATTGCAGTGTTAATATAAGCCTACTTGTGACACTACTAAAGATTACTTTTATTAACTGCAGCCACATCTACACACTTCACTCCCCACACATACACCTTCCCAGGCAACAAGATGGCAACAAGATTCGCGGCCCCATGTTTCACAGACGCCAAGCTGGAGACTCTCCTGGACACAGTGGAGGAGAGGCAGGCCACCCCATATCTGGCAAGGGAAGGTGGCTGTCAGTCGCTGCCGTTCACCATGCATGGGCACAGGTGGCAGAGGCAGTGAGCAGCGTGAGCAGCACTGTCTGGTCTAGCTTGCAATGCAAGAAAAAATGCTTGACCTCTTCAGGGCAGCCTGGGTGAGTAGGCAGCACTGTGCCCCTGGCACAAACCATGCCCACACATCTGTAACCCTGCCCACCCACCCAGAGGGTGCCGAACACCCACCCTGACCACATGCCAGGACCCATATCGGCTGTCATGGCTGGGTGCCTTGGCCACTGAAGCCCCCAGCTACCCACACCGTGGGCTGCATGCATTGTCAGACTGTTTAACATTGTGCATTTCCTGTCCATCCTCAACTTCCCCCGCAACCTCCTTATCGAATGTTGAGGCATTCATCCTCCTCCTCCAGATGTGATGCAGGTACCTGTGGAGGATGCAGCAGACTGCCACGATGTGGGCAACCCTCTCAGCCTCATACTGGAGGGCTCCCCTGAGTTGTCCAGGCACCCGAACCGCATCTTGAGGAGGCCGAAGCACAACCCGATCATGCCTCTGGTCACAGCATGGGTATCGTTGTAGCGGTCTCTATGTCGGTCTGTGGCCTTCGGATAGGTGTCATTAGCCACGACCACAGTGGGTAACCCCTGTCGCCCAAGCTGACCCACCAGTTGGGGGGGGGGGGACATCGCGACGAGGCTGGGAATTGTCGAATGTGCCACGATGAAGGCATCATACACACTGTCCAGGCATCGGTCGCAAACGTGCATGATGCGCTACTGATTGTCACATGTCAGCTGCACGTTCATTGAGTGGAACACCTTTCGGTTTGTGTAGAGCGGCCTGTCATCTGCAGGTGCTTGTAGGGTGACATACATCCTGTCAATCACCCCCTGGACTGGGGGCATGTTGGCAATGGTGGCGAACCCCGCTGTCCGGTCATCCTGGTAGGCTTGGGCCACATTGAAATGTATGTATTATGTCGACTGGGCATATAGGGCCTCCGTGATGGCTCAGATACACCAGTGCATTGAGCTCTGTGTGATCCCGGACAGGTCCCCACTCAACGCCTGGAAGGAGCCCGTGGCGCAAAGGTTCAGGGCAACCATCACCTTGACCGCTGGAAGTGGGTGTCCTCTCCCAGGTGCTCCATGATCTGGCAGATGTGTCACACTGCTCTCCTGCTCAGCTAGAGTCTTCGACGGCATGCCCGGTCCGGCAGGTCCTCAAATGACAGGTGCTGTCAGTGCACACAAGGCTCATGCGGTGACTCCTTTGCATCTCTTCCTCCTTGGCCTGTTGGGCAGCTGGCTCTACATTCTCACTGGCTGTCTGCTGTTCCTTTGGGGCAGGCTCCACTGCTGCAACTTCCTCCTCCTCAAGCAGCTTCAGCTCGTGCGTCCTCCACGGCTGCAGCGACTAGCAGGAAGGCCACCATTGCTGGTTGCATTCCAATAGGGGCTGGTTTAGCACACTGGGCTAAATCGCTGGCGTTTAAAGCAGACCAAGGCAGGCCAGCAGCACGGTTCAATTACCGTACCAGCCTCCCTGAACAGGCGCCGGAATGTGGCGACTAGGGGCTTTTCACAGTAACTTCATTGAAGTCTACTCGTGACAATAATTGATTTTCATTTCATATCCATTGCCTGCAGGCGGTGAAAGGCTAGCATGGCGCATACCTCTGTGCCCAAACAATTTCAACGGGCTGCATGGTGCCCCTGGTGGGCAGAGTGGGCTCTGCCCCCTCACATGTCCCCCTCCCCCCTCCTCTCCAGACCCCTGGCCTCATCCATGGACAGAACCATGGGGGCCTCTGACCCTAGTGCCCACCCCTGCTGCCAGGGTTACCATCGGCTGCCGCTGCCCTTGCGGCCGGTGTTACTCTACACATCCAGGGTCCAAACTGTTGGTCAGTGGGGTGCGCAGCAAGATGGCTGCCTTCCAGCCAAGGCAGTGGTCACCACCCCAGTCCCTTTGGGGTTCATCCCAGTCACACGGCCTGTTCCCCATTAACCACCCCCCCCCGACCCTCGTCCCTTGCAGGCCAACTCCCAGCCCAAGCAGCCATACCAGTGTCCAGCCTGGCGGCCCACGGTCATGCCTCTCCATGTCTTACCTTCCCTCTCTCCCTCATCAGCTACGGCACCAGATTCATGATTTTTAAAAGCACAAATGAACCTCGCTGTCAGGAATTTACCCTGTGCAGGCGGAGAATCGCGGAGTTCCCCGGAGAATTCCTGGTTGGGTTTGTTTATGATATTCCAAGGGTGTTTACCGTCCGTGGATTCAAGAACACACTGAGGCCACTGTCAAGGTGACGGAGAATTGTGATTTGCCACGATTTCAGCACGGGAACCGATTCTCCGACGAGTCACGTTTCATGATCCCAGCGACGGCCGACGGAGAATCCCGCCCACTGTGATGTTTCTTGTTTTTTTATTTCGATTCAGTATTAAGTACATGTGGGGCTGGATTATCCGATTCTGAGGCTATGTCCGGAACATGGGCGAAATTCTCCGTTATCGGCGGAAACTCCGCCGATCGGCGCAAAAAACGGCGCAAATCCCACTTGCGTCACGTCATAAAAATGGGCCGATAGTCTGCGGCCCGAAATGGGCTAGCAGCGACGTAACGGGATCCGCGCTTGCGCAGTGGTTCACGCCGTGCAGCGTCATACGCGCTGCACGGCGTGACGGCTCATAAGGCCGCGCAGCTCCCCCCCACCCGACCGAAACAGCCGACCGCAACACCCGACTTGATGGCTGGCCGTCGCTCAGCCCCGAGGTTCGAGTCACGCGATATGGAGGCGCTCCTGGATGCGGTGGAGCAGAGGAGGGATGCCCTGTATCCCGGGCACGGCCGCAGAGTTGCCCCACGCCACAGCCGGCGTCTGTGGAGGGAGGTGGCAGAGGCCGTCACCGCTGTGGCCCTAACACCACGGACAGGCACCCAGTGCCACAAGAAGGTGAACGACCTCGTCAGAGCAGGCAGGGTGAGCGTCCCCCATATCCCCCATATCCCCTCTCCCCCAAATCCCCCCCTCCCCCATATCCCCCCCTCCCCCATATCCCCCATATCCCCCCTCCCCCATATCCCCCATATTCACCCCTCCCCCATATCCCCCCTCCCCCATATCCCCCCTCCCCCATATCCCCCATATTCCCCCCTCCCCCATATCCCCCCTCCCCCATATTCCCCATATCCCCCCCTCCCCATATCCCCCCTCCCACATATCCCCCCTCCCCCATATCCCCCATATCCCCCCTCCCCCATATCCCCCCTCCCCCCTATCCCCCTCCCCCATATCCCCCTCCCCCATATCCCCCATATCCCCCCTCCACCATATCCCCCATATTCCCCCCTCCCCCATATCCCCCATATCCCCCCTCCCCCATATCCCCCATATCCCCCCTCCCCCATATCCCCCCCTCCCCCATATCCCCCATATCCCCAAGTGAATCCAGCCCTAACCTTAACCTCTGCAATGCACGCGCAACCGATGGCGTGCATTCATATACCTGCCTAACACTGTTGCCTTTTACCCCTGCCACCACCCCCCCCCCCCGCCCCCCAGGAGAAGCGCGCACACAACAATAGGGAGCATGTGAGGACTGGAGGAGGGCCCGCTGATGAGAGGCCACTGACCGTACACGAGGAAAGGGCCCTGGAACTGGCTGGCGGACCTGAGGACCGGGAGGTTGCTGATGCAGAGGTCGGGGCCCCACGAGCAAGTGAGCCACCAACAGCCCGTCCCCATATCCCCCCTCCCCTATATCCCCCTCTCCCGTATCACCTGATCACTGCCTGATGTCTAACCATGCATGCTTCATTGTGTATCGCAGGACCAAACGTCCAGGCACCCATCCCCGCAGATGCAGACCGCCCGCAGGATGCCCCTCGGAGACCACGGGAGACGGAGAGACCCGCACCCTCCAGCATGCGACGCCCGCAGGATGCCCCTCGGAGACCATGGGAGACGGAGAGACCCGAACCCTTCAGCATGCGACGCCCGCAGGATGCCCCTCGGAGACCACGGGAGACGGAGAGACCCGAACCCTCCAGCATGCGACGCCCGCAGGATGCCCCTCGGAGACCACGGGAGACGGAGAGACCCGAACCCTCCAGCATGCGACGCCCGCAGGATGCCCCTCGGAGACCACGGGAGACGGAGAGACCCGAACCCTCCAGCATACGACGCCCGCAGGATGCCCCTCGGAGACCACGGGAGACGGAGAGACCTGGAGCAACAGGGAGACGACACCCCCGTCACGTGCGGGAGCGACCACCCAGCGATGAGGGGGGCAGCCACAGGCCCCCGTCACATCCGAGCCAGGACACCACTACCCAGGACACCACTATCCAGGACACCCCTACCCGGGACACCACTACCCAGGACACCCCTACCCGGGACACCACTACCCGGGACAGCACTACCCGGGACAGCACTACCCGGGACAGCACTACCCGGGACAGCACTACCCAGGACACCCCTACCCGGGAAGACGAAATACCGGACAGTGACTCAGAGTGGATGGGTGGAGACGAACCCCCACCCCAAAGTGCCATGGACTCAGAGTGGGACGAAGAGCACGACACAACGCCACTGCTGTCACCAACACCCTCCACCATCGCAGAAACACTCACCACGGTTGGGCACTTTAGTGATGAGGCGTCTGGTACACTCACTGGTGCGCACAACACAGCCGTCCCGGTACAGCAGGTGGAGGTAGGAGCAGCAGAGGGACTGGGCGGTCGGAGGGCAGCCCAGGCCAAGCGAACATCTGCCGCCCAGATGGATCCCGGGTTCCTGCAGTTACCACACCCATACATAGATCCGATGCAACCACCGACACGGAGACGAGCGAATAGGGTGACGGGTGGCTTGCGGCGGCTGCGGTCGCAGGTGGAGGAGTCCACCCGCGTTCAGGAGCTGGGAGTGGTCCCGGTCATGCGTGCCACCCAGGCTGACACCGCACGGGTGGCGTCCGCGGTGGAGGCAATGGGTGCGACGGTGTCAGACATGGGGAACGGTTTGCGAGGCCTCGGGCCTTCCGTGCAGGCGGCGTCTGTGGCCCAGGAAATGGCTGCCCTCTCACAGGAGGCCATGAGCCAGTGCCAGCGCCAGATGGCAGAGGCGCTCAACGCCATAGCCCAGTCTCAGCAGGCCATGGCCCAGTCTCAGCAGGCCATAGCCCAGTCTCTGCAGGCCATGGCCCAGTCTCTGCAGGCCATGGCCCAGTCTCAGCAGGCCATCGCTGAGGGCATCGGCGCCAGTGGCCATGTGCGAGCTGGCGTCGCACTGTCGCAGACAGGGTTCGACAACCCCCTGGGCTCCATGGCTGCAAACCTGCAGACCCCTGTCGATACCAGCACGGGCCTCCAGGACTGGCAGCGCCAGATGTCGGGGGCGCGTCGGATGGCCAGTCCGTTCGCATCCCCCACCCATGTAGAGGCCTGGGGGCCATCGGGCACCCCGAGGGAGGAGGAGGTGGTGTGGTCCGTCCCGGCTCCCTCTGTAGGGGAGGTCCCGGTACACCGCGACACCTCGGACTCCCCCACTTCCGTCCCAGGTGCATCGGGTGGGCAACGGGCAGGACAGGCTGGCAGCTCGCCATCCCAGTCGCCCGGGCCGCAGCCTGGCCCATCTAGGCCAGGACGCCCCAGGAAACGGCCGCCAAAGGGATCCAGTGTCAGAGGGCAGGAATCACAGGAGTCCACCTCCAGTTCTGCTGTACCGTCTGGGGAACCACGTAGACGTATTCAAAGGGCCCGTAAGGCCAAACAATTAGACACTGAGTAAGTTGGCACGGGTGCAGGGCACAGATGAGTTTTAGGCGCTAGGGCACGTGCATGAACTCCTTTGGTTATTAAAGTCAATGTTACACCTACCGAAGCTGCCTTTGTGCTCTGTCCAAAGTGTGCGGGGGTGTCATGTACGTTGAGCGCAAGTGTGTGTGTGAGGGGTGGTCTTACCTCAGCCCCAGGTGAGTCTGCCCCCTTCCCCCTGGGCCGCCATCAACATCCCCCGGGCAGAGGACGGGACCGTGCGCTGCAGTGTCACAGCCGCATGCAGGGATGGTCCGGTGGATGGTGGTACTGTGGCCATGGGTCAGACATAGTCCAACGATGTAGAGCCAGGAGCTCATCGGAGGCGGGTTGTCATCATTCTCCATGGCCTGCGATAGACACGCGTCCACCCGCAACTGGGTGAGCCCGGCCCATTGTGCCGCCGATGGATCGGCAATTGGGAGTGGGGGGGTGGTGTGCATGCGGGTGGGGTGTGTGGGGTTGGGGAGGGGGGTGAGGGTGCTGGGTGGGTGGATGGGTGGGGGGTGTGGGTGGTCGGCTGTTGTCATGGTGTGCGGTCTGTGGCCATACTACCCGATTCCCACGCCCATCTAGTCAGTGAAGCGGGCGTCTATCAGTCTGTCCCGTGCCCGCTGGGCCAGCCGGTAACGGTGGACAGCCACCCGTCTGTGTCTACCCCGTCTGCCCTGACCATTGCCCCCATCCCCCTCATCTGGGGAGGACTGGGCCTCTTCCTGCTGCTCCTCCACTCCGCCCTCCTCTGCCTGCGGCACATCGCCCCTCTGCTGGGCTTTGTTGTGCAGGACGCAGCACACCACAATGATGCGGCCGACCCTATCTGACCGATACTGGAGGGCACCCCCAGAGAGGTCCAGGCACCTGAAACGCATCTTCAGCACGCCAAAGCACCTCTCGATCACTCCCCTTGTCGCTACATGGGCATCATTGTAGCGGTTCTCCGCCTCATTGCGTGGCCTCCGTATAGGCGTCATCAGCCACGATCGCAATGGGTAGCCCCTGTCGCCCAGCAACCAGCCCCTCAGCCGGGGATGGCGTCCCTCGTACATGCCGGGGATGGATGACCGCGACAACACGAATGAGTCGTGTACACTGCCTGGGTGACGGGCGCAGACGTGCAGGATCATCATGCGGTGGTCGCAGACCACCTGTACGTTCATCGAATAGGTCCCCTTCCTATTAGTGAACACGGCCCTGTTATCTGCAGGTGGCCGCACGGCGACGTGCATCCCATCGATCGTGCCCTGGACCATGGGGAACCCGGCAACGGCAGAGAAGCCCACGGCCCGGGCATCTTGGCTGGCCCGGTCCACGGGGAAGCGGATGTAGCGGTGCGCCATGGCATAAAGGGCATCTGTCACTGCCCGGATGCACAGATGCACCGATGTCTGCGATATGCCGGACAGGTCCCCACTCGGTGCCTGGAATGACCCCGTTGCATAAAAGTTCAGGGCCACCGTAACCTTGACGGACACGGGGAGAGGGTGTCCCCCGCCAGTGCCACGCGGTGACAGGTGTGCCAGCAGGTGGCAGATGTGTGCCACGGTTTCCCGGCTCATCCGGAGTCTCCTCCTGCATTCCCGGTCAGTGAGGTCCTGGTATGCCTGCCGGGGCCGGTACACACGGGGCGCCCTCGGTTGCCTCCGTTGCCGTGGGGCCGCGACGTCCTCCTCCCCCTCCTCGTCCTGTCGGTCAGGTGTCCCTCCAGCCTGGGCGGCTGCCGCCTGCCCCTCTGCGGCAGCCTGCACCACCTCTCTGGCACGCTCCTCCTCCTCCTCCTCCTCCTCCTCATCCAGGGCAACATAGACATGAGCGGCTGCCACCACGGCGGCCAACATCGCTGGATGGTCTGAAAACATGACGGCCTAGTGGGGGGGAGGGGAACGACGACATGTCATCATTGCCCATATCCCCTCCTCCCCCCAGCCAGGTGGCATGGACCGCATGGGTCCAACTGTTGGAGGCTGGCACCTGGCCAGGTGGACCAACTCATTTGCCCTCCCATCTCCCACCCCGGCACGGACCTCCCCCCCCCCCCCCCAACCTCCACCCCGGCACGGACCCCCTCCCCAACACCCACCCCAGCACGGACCCCCCCCCAACCTCCACCCCGGCACGGACCCCCTCCCCAACCCCCAACCTCCACCCCGGCACGGACCCCCCCCCCAACCTCCACCCCAGCACGGACCCCCCCCCAACCTCCACCCCGGCACGGACCCCCTCCCCAACCTCCACCCCGGCACGGACCCCCTCCACAACCCCCAACCTCCACCCCGGCACGGACCCCCCCCCCAACCTCCACCCCGGCACGGACCCCCTCCACAACCCCCAACCTCCACCCCGGCACGGACCCCCTCCCCAACCTCCACCCCGGCACGGACCCCCCCCCCAACCTCCACCCCGGCACGGACCCCCTCCACAACCCCCAACCTCCACCCCGGCACGGACCCCCCCCCAACCTCCACCCCGGCATGGACCCCCTCCACAACCCCCAACCTCCACCCCGGCACGGACCCCCTCCCCAACCTCCACCCCGGCACGGACCCCCTCCCCAACCTCCACCCCGGCACGGACCCCCTCCCCAACCTCCACCCCGGCACGGACCCCCTCCCCAACCTCCACCCCGGCACGGACCCCCTCCACAACCCCCAACCTCCACCCCGGCACGGACCCCCTCCACAACCCCCAACCTCCACCCCGGCACGGACTCCCTCCACAACCCCCAACCTCCACCCTGGCATGGACCGCCTCCCGGCACTCCCCCGGAGCCCAGCCTACTCTAACCACCACCCCCCCCCCCCCCCCCCCCCCCCCCCCCCCCCCCCGCCGCACACACACACAAGCCGAGACACACCTCTCCTCAGGCAATCAGTCTGCGGCCACGCCATTTCCTGCCCAGAGCCAACCCCCCAGGCCGTCACTCACCTCCTCGCTGGTCGGCGTGAGCCTGGAGCAGCGGGTCACGCCGATGAAAAGGAGGTTTGATTCACGTCGACGTGAACGGTCATCACGTCGACGGGACTTCGGCCCATCCGGAAGGGAGAATATCGGCAGGCCGAAAATCGGCTGCCTTGCGCAGACCCGTGACATTCTCCGCGGCAGCGGCGCCATTAACGCCCCGCCGACTTTTCTCCCTTCGGAGACTTCGGCGGGGGCGGGGGCGGGATTCACGGCGGCCAACGGCCATTCTCCGACCCTCTGGGGGGTCGGAGAATGACGCCCCAGGTGTCTAGTCTTATGACCAAATGGTCAGCGCAGCCCCCGTACTGATGCGCCGCCCGGTGGGGGGGCTAACAGCTGTGCCACACCCGGCGTTACCTGAAGATACGGACGGAGAATTGCCGGTACCTTGGCCGTGGATATGCATGGCGGCAATCTGCAGCGGTCGCGACATACAACATGGCGCTGGCTGTGCATAGACCCAGTCTTTCAGATAGTGTCCCCCTTGCCACCCCTGGACCACCCCAGCCAGCAGGACGGCCCCACCGTCGATTGCTGCGGCGCTGGACACACAAGATCCCCGGAAACTGTGAGCACACATGCTCCACGCCATCGGGAAGTCGGCCCACCGGGGGTGAAGCATCGGAGGAGGGCCTCAGGTGACATCCTGAGGCCGTCCCAATGGTGTCCGGTGCACTTAGCGATGACGCTGTTTTTGAGGGACTGGAGCATCCCAAAAAATGCGCCCTCCCCGATTTCGCCGTAAAAACGGATCCTCCGAGCAATCGCCGAATGCGATTTCGGCGCCGGCAATCGGAGAATCCAGCCCTAAGTATTGACACCGCAACAGGATTCGTGAACTTATATGACAGAAAAACTAGTACCACATCTGGATTGATTCAGCAACTGTTAAGGGGCTGGCACTGGCGCCACGTGGAACATAATCAATTCCAATGAGAAACGGTACGGGATTCGCCGGTTTCGTGATTGACATTCAGGAGGCCGACAAGCTGAGCCGCACATACACATGTCACTCTCCACACACACCACCCAGCCAACAGGATGGCAGTGGGGAGAGCGGGCCCGATATTCAAAGATGTCAAGCTGGAGACCCTCCTGGACGCGGTGGAGGGGAAGTGGTTGACCCTGTACCATGGCCCGGGAAGGAGGCTGCCAGCCGCAGTCATTCACCGTGCCTGGGCTCAGGTGGCAGAGGCAATGAGCACCGTCAGTAACACAGTCCGGACCGGCCAGCAGTGCCAACAAAACTGCACAACCTCCTCAGGGTGGCCAGTTTGAGTAGGCAGCACTGTGCCCCTGGCACTAACCCGCTTCCCACAATCCGAAGGGTGGCGTACACCCACCCTGCACCATATGCCAGCACCCATAGCGGCTGCCGTAGCCATGTGCGCTGGCCACTGAGGCTATCAGCTACTCACCCCCTGGGCTGCATGCGTCCGACTGTCTAACACTGTCGTTTTCTGTTGGCCCTCCTACCTCCAGGAGAAGGCCGTTCATAACTGCTGGGAGTGACAGAAAAATATAGCTGACCGTGGCAGATCAGAGGGCCCTGGATGTGATTTGCAGCCCGGAGAAAGGGAGATGGCTGGGGTGGAGGTCGGCGGGGCAAACGAATTGAGACCGTGCTGAGGTGTGGGTTTCCCGTGACACGTGTGACAGACCTCCCACCCCACACCACCACCACTCTCACCCTCGCCCTCCTCTCCCCCCCCCACACCATCCTCACCACCCATCCACACCACTCCCGGCCTGCAGTCTAATCATGCATCTTGTCTTGTGTCTTGTCGGACCTGCTGGTGATGGGGCGGGTCCATCCGGGGTCCCCCGCCCCCAGCCAGTGCCACAGCCGGAGCCCCCCTCGTGAGTCAAGCACTGGAACCTGTGAAATGTCTTTGCCAGGGGTGTATAGCTCCCAGGAGTTAGAGGGTCTTACCTGACTGTGCCCCCATCTGCTGCCAGGAAAAATGCCAGCATGGCAATGCCAAGGCACGACTGGGGGGGAGGTCCTGTTGAGGTTGTCTATTCGGGGATCCATGAGCGGGATTCTCCGACTCCGCGCCCTGTTCTGAGGAACCTACCAGTGTGTTGGCCCTGGGTAGGCAGTATCAGCGGGTTTTGTCCACGAGCCAGAGGATGAGGATGACTGGCTGTGAGATGAGCTTTCGTTCTCTGAAACGTTTGACAAAGTCTGACACCTGTCTTTGGGATCACATCCCAATGTCTGCCTGGGTCTTCCCTACATGTCTGCTGGTCATTCCAGCTCATGGGCCCATAAATTCTCTCGCGGCCGGGGGTGGAGGGGTTGTGGTTGGGGGTTGGGGGGATGCAGTAATGGGGCTGTTGAACGATGATGGGAACTCACTAAATAAACTGTTCGATATGGCACCCTCACAGTCCTGGCCCCGTTCCCTGCCACCTCTGAGAGTGGTCCTAACTGATTGTACTGGGGGCCCTGCCCCAGGCCATCCTCCAACACCCACACCCCACACCACCAACCATCCGCATCCCACACCCGGTACACCCTCTACACCCATCAGATTCCCTCCCTCAGGCTGTTTAGACAGAGGATTGAGGCAGGTCACAATTTTGGTGCAGATGTGTTTTATTGGGTCTATGTACATTATTGTGTCCTGACCCTTACCTCTAATCTATGTGCTATGCAAGTGCCAACTTAACTGGTGTCCTGACGTCTAGCTCCTTAAATGTAGGTGCTTTACCGCTCCGTCTACATATTTCCCCAGACAGCACATCAGACGTGGAGGCAGCCTGCTGCATTTCTCGCCCTGTGACCTTTGGCGCCATCCTCTGGAGGGCTTGGACCTGGATGGGCCCGGTCAACCTACGGGTGTCACAAGTGATGAGGTGTCATCCTGTTCTGCCCACTGCTCATCAGATGCAACAGTGTTAGGTTGGGGCGGGGGGGATTCAGAAGCACTGAGGTGTTCCAGCACCTCCCCTGCGGGAGGCACCAGCACGGACTCCATCAGTTCCTCCTCCCTCAATGGCCCCCAGGCCACTCAATGGGACGGAGGTGAGGCTGGAGTGTGCTCAGGATGCTCCACCATCACCTGGCGCTGCCAATCTTGGAGGTCCACTCTTATCTCAACCAGGGTCTCGATGTCCTCTGCCATGGAGCACAGGAACAGGGACATGTCCCTCAGTGAGTGCGACGTGTCCCTCTGTAACTGGCCCACGTCAGCCACCGCCCGACCAATGCTCTCGAGGCCCTCAGCCATGACCCTTTTATGACTGAGCCAAGCTCTGGAATGCCACGGCAATGTCCATGTAGGCCCGGGACATGGCTACCTGTGACTGAGCTCCCTGTCCTGAGCCTCAACCATTGACCCGCACACTGTTCCCCAAGCCTTGGACATCTTGACCCATGGCTGTGACTTTTTGATCCAAAGCTTCCATCGTGGATGCCACCCGTTTGGTGTTGGCCTGGGTACCAAGCATTGTTGGCATTGTTTCCTGCACCTGAAGGTGGTTGGACTCCTTCAAGTGCACCTGCAGGTGCTGTGAAGTTGCTGAGGCCGCTTCATGTAGACCCTGGCTCTGCGTCTGCATCTCCACCAGTGATCAGATTAATCTTTCCAGAACTGCGATACCTGTCTGGACTAGAGTTAATCCCTGGGATCAGACAGCTCTCCGACTGTCCACTTCCTCGGGAGTCTCTGCCTCCACTTGATGTGCTCCAGCATGTGTGACGTGTGCACCAGAAAGTGGCTTAGGAGCCTGTTCACTAATATGATCCACCGATGTGATCGTCTCTGCGATGGTGGAGGGTTCAGGTGAACGCAGTGCCGAAAAGTCAATGTTGTCCCCGGACTGGTCCTCCCGGGTGTCCTGGGCTTGCGCCTGGGGGTGGGGTACCCCGGGCCGAACCGCCAGACGTAGCTGCGTGCTAACATTTTCATTTTCGACATCCCGGGGTGCCCATTGTGGAGGTCTTGCAGGATCAATCTGTGGACCCTTTTCTGGGATGTACCCCAAAGCAGGACACCACCTTCCACAGTAAATTTGGTCATCTTGGATGAGGAAGCCGTAATTCACCTGGGAATTGTCGATGCTATCCATTATATAACACAAGATGTCGAACCTTGATAAGAACCAGGTCCATTTGGGTCCACTCACGGATCCTAGATGCTGTGACCGACAACGAGTCCATGAAGTTCAGGGTGGCGACAATTCTGTCCACCCCGGGAGGAGATGGGGGCGGGTAGTCTGCAAGGTCAGCCAGTTAAACGCATCAGAATGTGCAATTTGAGTGCAAGGCCGTTGTTTGAACAAGTATTCATAGGCGGCCAATAAGAGGGTCCCCCACTGGATTGTTGCAGAAGTGATAGGTGGGTAGGCCTGGTGCTCCTTCAATGAACCAAGCAGCAGTTTGTGGTCGGTGATGAGGGTGAAATGGAGGCCGTACATGCATTGGTGGAATTTCGTGATTGCGAAAACCACCGCCGAGCTCTCCTTCTCCATCTGTGCGTATTTGCATTCTGTCACAGCCAGCGTCCAGGAGGCAACAGCAATCGGCCACTACCTGCCATCTGCCATCCTGTGAAAGAGAGTGGCCCCAATGGCGTACGGGTGACACGTGATGATGAGAGGCGTGGCTGGATCATAATGAGCCAACAGGCGCGGAAAACAAAAGCTGTTTCTTCACCTGTTTAAAAGCTGTTTCCTGCAGGCTGCTCCACGCCCATTCTTTATTTTTCTTCAAAATTAGATGCAGGGAGGCCAGCATCATTACGATATTCGTGAATACCTTCCCATAATAATTTACTAGCCCTAAAAACGATCAAAGCTCCGTGGCGCTTGTCGGGGCAGGGGCTCGCTGAATGTCGTTCAACTTCTCTGTGACCGGGTGTAAGCCCTCCTGGTGTACCTAATAGCCCAAATATACCGCCTCTTTGACTTGAAAAATGAATATGGCCCTCCGCAGGTGGACGTTAGACTCCAAAAAGCGACGGAGAACCTCTGCCAGGTTGTCCAGATGCTACTGCTCAGTTATTCTGGCAAACAACAGGGCCTCGAAATACACCGCTACACGTGGTAACCCATGCAGGATGTTTCCCATTACCTGCTGGAATGTGGCACAGGCCAGCAACACGCCAAAAGGCAACCTGCTGTAATTGTACAGGCTGCGGTGCATGTTGATCGTGACGTAATGGCAGGAGACCGAGTCCAATTCGAGTTGTAAATATGCATGACTCGTATCACGTTTAGTAAAGGAAAGTCCACCTGTTAATTTAGCATAAAGGTCCTCAATGTGGGGTTTCGGGGAATGGTGTAGACGCGAAACCGTATTTAGTGTTGGTTTGTAGTCCCCGCGTAACTGGACCCTTTTGTCCGGCTTCAATGTGGGAACCACTGGCGCTGTCCAGTCTGGAACATGCAAAGGCTGGATGGTACCTAATTCTTCAAGCCGGCTGAGCTCAGTCTCCACTTTTGCCAGGAATGCGCAAAGGACTGGGCGGACTCTAAAATATTTCCGCTGCTCAGCTGCGTTGACATGGAGTTTGGCCACAGCACCTTTAATTTTCCCCAATCCGAGCTGAAAGACTTCAGGGTACTTTCCCAGTACCTCACTCAGGCCTTCCAATTCCATTTGGAAGATATGTTGCCATTCAAGGTGCAGGTTGTGGTGATGTGCATCACTAAATACATGTAAGCTAGACGGACACTAGAGGGAGCACCAGAAACATCACACACACAAACTCAACCAATAGATAAGCTACATGGGAGGCGACCAATGGACATTCACGATACACAAAGAGGTGACACGACCACAGGGGGGCATTACACCAACCGATACATAAAGGACACGACACACATGATCAGCCCTTTCGACCAGTGGAGACAGTCAGTGAGGAGAGGCACAGGGTTGATTCATTATTACACCCACCACCTGGAAGACAGCAGATGGTTAGCAAGTTAGGTAGCTATAATAGGATTAGCAGTAGTGTCGAACTCAAGTTATAAAAGTGTACATAGTGTAAATAAATGTGTTAAAGTTATTTACACGTCTCGACCTTCCTTGACAAATGCAATACAAGGAAGCCGCTTATGTCACGAAGGAAACATAACAAAACATGGTACCAGTAGTGAACTGCTAAAATCCAGATAGCCATACCTCAGCGTACAGTGACAACCAGCAATACCCAGGCAAGATGTACGGGCTCCCGATTCCGCAGCAGCTCCAGTGCCACGGCGATCTCCGCGAAAACTGGCAGCGATTCCGGCAAACGTTTGAATTCGACCTGGTGGCAGCCGAACTTCAAGACCTGGCCGATAATGAAAAAATTGAGTTTCTCCTCACCATCGCCGGTGCAAGAGCAGAAGAAATCTTTTAAAAATTCAAGTTCTCCAAGGGGCAAAACAGGTACGACTTCCAGGCAGTCCTGGACAAATTCGACAAATACTGTGAGGAAAGCACGCTCCAATCGGCAAGAAAAGGTAAGAGAGGCGCCAGTACTCACCTCGAGGCCGAAATCCCAGAGGCCGAATTCCCGGAGGCCAAAATCCCGGACCTGAGAGCGATTTGGGTCGAGGTCGGTGGCCATCTTGCTAAAGGGACTACACCAGCGCAGTTGCGCGAGAAGTGCGCAGAACCGGAAGGTTCGTTTGCGCATGCGCAATCAAGAAAACGGCCATCGGTAAAGGAACAGCGATCTGCGCATGCGCAATCGCTTCCTACATGCTACGTCACGCGTGTCATGACGTCAGAGGCCCCAGACCGCACCAATTTAAAGGGGAAACGTCCCAAATCCAATTTAAAGGGGAAACGTCCCAAATCAAAGAAAAAATCTTCAAAAGCTGTAAAACAACCTTCCTTCACCTGGAATGACAGCACAATGCCTCAAATTGAACAAGGAAATGAATTTAACCTCCGAAGAACCCTGCAACAAGCAGTTACCTATGCACAAACCGATGATTCCGACCTCGAATACTTCAATACCGATCTTTACATTTTATCCGGACCTCGCGAGCCCAATGACAGCTCCATGGTCCCAGACGGCTACGACCTGGACGAACCTTTCGGGTTGCACATTGGCGACCCCCGCATTGAATCCGACGCAGATGCGGATTCACTTTTCGGATCTGAGGATCTTCAACCCAGCAGATACGACGTCCCAACTCATCAGTGCAGGATGATGCTGCAGCCTGAAATTAAGAGACAGAAAGCGGTACAAGTCCACAGAGAGCGGCCTGCTGCCACACAGAGCATTGTCCACGCCCCGCTCAGGGTTCCCGACCCTACGAGGGAAGCAACGCAAGACTCCAGTGCGCAGTCCACGCAGGAACAAGACCATGATGGTCTAGCAACCTCCTCTGACCAACTAGCGGCAGATGATGCAAGTCTGCCATGTTCACGTAAACAGCAAGAAGGCTATAACAGTCTACCATGCTCCACTGCACAGCAGGACAACCATGACGGTCTATCATGCTACAATGAAGGGCACAGTGCTGATGACTGTTCAAGCCCATATGAAGACAAGCCAAAAGAATCGCCTCTTCCAAGCCCGAAGAAAAAGGATTATGCGCTGACCTTCAGGATCATTATAGCCGAAGAGATATTAATAATGCTGCACAGTCACAGAAGGATGCTGAGGTTTTGCTAAAGAAATTACTTGTATGTCTAACTTGCAAGGAGCAGACTGAAAATTGCCATTGCTTTAGTACGGATCGAAAAAATGGACAAGACATTGATCCTCATTTAATGGAAATAACACAACCTGAATCATATCTACAGCAGGGACAACTGTCTCCCTTCAACACAAAACCGCAAAGTCCCAACTTCAGAGACCAGCAGTTAGTCAGTAATGACTCTTCAAACCCTGATGGGAATATTAATCGCATTGAACCTATACACACTCCACTGATAAATGAGCAGAACATTGGAGCAAGAATCCTGAGGACACCGACATCGAGTAGCCAGATAAAGCACTTAAAACCCGCAGCAGTTTCAAGTGAACCAATTGTGCTTTCCAGTGATGGTGAAGATGCAGATAAGGTCGACCCGATTATCCATTGTACCACATTAACTCCAGAGATTAAGCATTTATGTCTGGGGAGTAGAATGTGGGCAATTGAGAACAGTAAAAGAGAGACTGTGACTATGCCAGTCCCAGCAAAATCAGACCCAGAGACTATGAAGGCATGTGCATTAGAAAAGGATACATATGAAGTAACTGAGAAGAAAATTGAAATGGACTGTTCTTTGGAAACGAGTACAATGATGAAAGAAACATTGGATCCAACATTTGATTCCCCACATACGGGTGAAATTGAGGGAAATGAACAAGGTTCTGTAATGTCTGGGGGAAGATTTAAAATTCCAAAGAAGAAAAGCCCAAATGAAGGACAACGGCAAGACAATGATAGTCCACCCACATTGTTTGCACCACCAGATGAAAACTCTGACAATTTACCCAACCCTAGTGAACAACAAGCAGCTACTGAGGATCTACCCACGGTATGTGAAACGAGTGACGACAGCATCCCGCTTCCCATGCAAAAGGTGCACAGACCTCAGCTAGTGCGTACAGAGGCACTCGACGATCACGGTGAGACCACTGGTGACTCCGGTGACACCACACTACTTCCACCCTCAATTGCTCGAACCTCTCCACTAGTCAATGCATTCCTGCATGTTCCGACTCCAGAAGTGCAGCTTCAAGAAATCTCAGCTGACTCCAGAGAACCTGCTAAGACTCCGGACGGGGATCATCAACAAAAAACAGACCAGACTCCAGATGTGGAGCAACCAAACGCCGACTCTGATTCACATAAGCCAGACTTTACTCCAGACAGGCAGTGTTGCAACCTCAGTGATGGCACGCTCAGGGTGACAGCAGATGCCACAACGACAGGAGATGCATCACGTGACAATCACACTGGGTCAGCAATAACAAGCAGCAGCTACAGTCCAAGAGGAATACACCAATTTTCACCACAGCTATGTCCACACATTTGTTCCACACCGACAGTGCGGCCAATAACAGCTCATGCTGGACAAACCCAGTATTCAAGCCTGCAGCAGCCAGCAGTCTATGCAGCATATTCTCAAACAGGCCAGCACTACGGATTGCCCATTAATGGAATCAAGACCGAAGGAGGACTCCCGCCAGCGCAATCTGCACTACAGACTGGATGCCTTAGTTACTGCCCAGGATTTGCTGCACCACAGCCTGGCCAGACAGCATATTCCTATCAGATGCAAGGTTCTAGTTTCACACCATCACCAGACATTGATGCGAGCAGCAATTCTGTCTCCAAAGCGACATGCTTCAACGCTTCTCAGCAGAATCACCCTTCCAGCACAGCATGTGGCCAGAACCAGTATGCACAGTCTCATCCGACTTCAACATCTGGCACATCCATGACCTCGAATGATACTGTTGATGGTACCTCTTCAATGTCAACGACCCATCAACTACAAGATGCCATCCGACAGCACCACCACAAACATAAAAAGAAAAAAAAAAAAAGACTCCAAAGCGCACAGCGCAGTGATTCGACCACTTCTTGGTTCCTGTTGATGGCGTTCATAACCAGGAGAGACATTTGACCATGATGATTGATGGTTTATGGACTCACATGAATGATTTGGACTTATTGTTTAATCACCGTTCCCATGACTTGTATATACTTTACCTTCTCGACCTGTTCTTTGTTCAGTTTTTCTTAAAGTGTACAGAAAATATGAACATATAAAAAGGGGAGAATGTGGTGATGTGCATCACTAAATACATGTAAGCTAGACGGACACTAGAGGGAGCACCAGAAACATCACACACATACACTCAATCAATAGATAAGCTACATGGGAAGTGACCAATGGACATTCACGATACACAAAGAGGTGACACGACCACAGGGGGGCATTACACCAACCGATACATAAAGGACACGACACACATGATCAGCCCTTTCGGCCAGTGGAGACAGTCAGTGAGGAGAGGCACAGGGTTGATTCATTATTGCACCCACCACGTGGAAGACAGCAGATGGTTAGCAAGTTAGGTAGCTATAATAGGATTAGCAGTAGTGTCGAACTCAAGTTATAAAAGTGTACATAGTGTAAATAAATGTGTTAAAGTTATTTACACGTCTCGACCTTCCTTGACAAATGCAATACAAGGAAGCCGCTTATGTCACGAAGGAAACATAACAAAACACATTCAAGGTGCAGGTGACTGAACCAGTCGAAACCCAGCAAGCTAGGGCCATCCTCTTTCACTATGATTAGCAGGAAGCGCACTGACTGCTGTCCACAAACCATCAAGGCCATGTGGTCCCCACAATGCCCAGTGCCTCACTGGTATAAGTGGACAATCGGGCCTCAGCGTCCCTCAAATCCAAATGTTGCACTCCTTTCTTAATGCTGTCAAATAAATATCTGCCTGCCTACAATGGAAACTGCAGCATCAATATCAAGCTCCATATCCAATAGGTGTCAGTTCATTTGCACAGTGATTTTAATGGACACAAACCAAGGTGCTACCCCACAGTTGAACTCATGATTTCACTTCCTCGTTTTTACAAAGCAAGCATATTATTTACGATCTGTTGTGTTATTTCAAACGTCTTTCTCATTTCTTGTTTCACTTTTTACTTACAGCTATTGGTACTGGTTGGATTCGGTTTCAAACAAGAGTATTGCTAACCTCTCAGGCAGTCGTGGTTAACACTTCCAAACTTTTTGAATAGAAATTTATGACAAAATAGGCACGCATGCCAGTCGCTAATAATGCGACGTCATTGACAGTCATACCCATATACAGCAGTGTGATAAAACTGGTAGTGATCTTCATTGCTTTCCTTGCAATCGGACCTCTTCTATTTATCTCTTTGAGCGTGGCAAATTGGAATTGCCCTCATGCATTTGTCTCCCACATCTGCTGGACCATCTGCTCATTGGCAGTTTATCGTTCTTACCTATCGAAGGCGCTCCTACATTCTCTCACATGGACCAGATGATTGGAAAAGATAATGAGCAAAACAGACTTTATTCCGTGTACTTTCTTCATCCATGCTCCAAATTGCAGACTCCCATATTTTATTAATGTACTGAGCATTATTTATAAGGATTAATGGGTAATTCAGCAGCATTGTTGGAGGTTCTTTTGACTGGCTGCTTTGTTGTGTGTTAGCTGTACTACATCCAAGCTCTAAGAATGTGTTATGAATAAATTACCATGTTCCTGAGAGAGCAGTAAAAAAGGGAGAAAAAGTGATTCTCATTTTACACAAGTTAAAAGTAAATTAAGTGCCATTGTGGGCTAATGCTTTTGAGGATTAATTTTTCTTTCTTTTCCAATGTGATGAAGTCTGCTCGTTCTGGAAATGTCTGTGGCTTGATTATTAGTGAATTCACTGTTAGGAATGTGTGAGGATTGCAGTCAGAACTACAAACTGACTTGGACACTTCAAGCTTCTGCTTGGCATTGCAAAGAGGAAGCAGCGTTTATGCCCCTTATCTTATATCCTGAGATAAGAAGTAGTAAGTTGAAAATACAAATATAGCAGAAAATATTTTCTATTTTAGCAAGGAATTAAATTACTTCCAGCTGCTTTAACACAAGTGTGCAGTTTGTACTTATTAAGCACAACTTCCAGTTGATCGGGACAAACCTCCTGCTGGACTATTCTCTTCTGAACTCCAATGCTTAGATGTTACTTTAGATTCAATATTTTGCCCTGAATACCTGGCAAATGTTCAAAGGGGAAAAACATTGATGTGATCCAAATCGAAATTGTATCACTCAAATGTTCGTCCCTCTGATCAAGTACAATTCCTTCATATTTAACAATGTATCCAGTGAGAATCTCATCTACACATCCATAGTTGCATTTAAAATCTATTCTGACTTTTCTGCAGTTTCTGACCTGCGGGTTCCGTTCATTGTGATGTCAATTTGCTTTTTTCTAATCCCTTGCATGGCAATGCTGAGCAATTTTATTTTTCAAAACTTATTTAGGCAGTTCAACTTCTACCTAATGGACGTGGTTTACATCTGTCTCTGTCCATTCCGTTCAGTTCTACCTGCTGTTCTAGGTAAAATAGCTATTGGCCAAAAATTGTATGGGGATTCAGTTTTTAAATGAATACCAATCCACGCAACTCTCCACGTTAAACATGAGAAGCATTTTTTAGAATTGATAAGAGAATCCGAATGCTTGAACAAATCATTCCTTTTGAAATGGATAACAATATTCTTTTTTAATACAGTACAACAACCTTGTAACCAGATTCTGTCCCATGATTGAGCAAAAGCAGTTCCCCATCCAACAACTTCAGTATTTTGTGCTTCTAATCTCCCTCTAGCAGACATTATGAATGGGTGAGAATTGTTTTTCAAATTGTTTTTCAAATTGAATCGCACAGAATTTTCAAAACAAACTGAAGGAGCAAATGTAGAACAAATGTAAATGAAGAGTAGCAGACGTTCAAATTGCAGATTAACCCAAGGTGAGGTGTGTCGGCAGCCTAAACGAATGTGAGAAATGCCTGTTGCTGTGAGAGTAGCAACATAGCGAAAGGGACTGAGTTGTACTATTTACATTTTAATTAACTGCCCAGAATAGTGGTTTATTAAAATTCCTAACTTCCTCTATCTATATCTGTAGTTGCTCACAACTTTCTTCGTATTTAGAGCTGGGATGTGATAGATGTTCTTGAGCCCACTTGTTTTTATTAAAATTCTGCTAATATCCCACTTGAAATGTGTTGCAATGCGATTACATCAGTGTTAGTGGGAACTTTTACTTTGTTAAAGGGGCTATATAAATGCGAGCTGTTATTATAGGTCAGAGACTGGATTCTCCACTGCTCACTGACAATAGTGGGTTCCCCGATGCGACGGAGAACAAAAAAATCGGGATCGGCGCCTTGCCGCGGACGATATCGATCCGATTTTTTTTAAAAAATTGTTCATGGGATGTGAGCATCGCAGGCTGTGCCAGCATTTATTGCCCATCCCTATTTGCCCTTGAGGGGGTAGTTAAGAGTCAACCACATTGCTGTGGATCTGGAGTCACATGTAGGTCAGACCAGGTATGGAGGGCAGATTTCCTTCCCCAAAGGACATTAGTGAACCAGATGGGTTTTTTCGACAATCGACAATGGTTTATGGTCATCATTAGATTTTTAATTCCAGATTTTTAATGAATTAAAATTTCACCATCTGCAGTGGGGGTATTTGAACCTGGGTCCCCAGAGCATTACTCTGGGTCTCTGGATTACTTTACTATTGTGATGATCCGGCTGCCTGCTGGTGACGGGATCGGGGTTTGCGTCCACATGCCTGTGGGAGAATGTAAATGAATGCAAATGGATCTTAATGACCCATTTACATCCACTTAGTGAGCCCCACACCCTACTTTCCAACTTTTAAAAAAACTAATCTTTTATTGTCACAAGCAGGCTTCCATTAACACTGCAATGAAGTTACTGTGAAAAGCCCCCAGTCGCCACATTCCGGCGCATGTTCGAGTACACAGAGGGAGAATTTAGAATTCTCAGCTGGTACGCTCTTTGTGATTCTCCAGTCTCCAGGGTCAGGAATCACGTGGACCGGAATCACAACGAGTCTCACCAAACGTGAGTCTGATTTGGTGGTCCTTGTTATAGGCCAAGGGGGTAACTGCTTAAGTCAGTTCCCTCCAAAGTCCATCTGAGGTCTGCTGTCCTCCACCCAACCCTACAATGCACGACCTGCCCACCCCTCCCCCACCAGACACCCCCAAGACCCCCTAAAATGGGAGACCCACCCAAGAGACCCCCTTAGTAGGGAGAACTCCCAGGGATCCCCTAACTAAAGGAATCCCCCCCCCCCACAGAAGCCCTGTAACTAAAGGAGGCTCCCTTGAGACCCCCTAACTATAGGGACACCCACAGAGAATTCCTAAATAGAGAGACACCCACACGGATTCCCTAAATAGAGGGATCTCCCCACAGACCTCAAGAAAAAAGACCCCAGCCTGGAGCCTAGACAGCAGTGCAGACACGGACAGTGAACAAGATTACAGCTGTAACACTAACTTGGAAGTACCACGGGCGGGATTCTCCGACCCCCCCCCCCCCCCCGCTGGGCTGGAGAATCGCTGGGGGGCAGAGTGAATCCCGCCTCGACGCCGGCTATCAGATGCTCTGGCGCTGGTTTTTCAGCGGGGAGAGGAATCGCGTCGCGCCGGTCGAGGGCCATTGGCAGCGCCCCCCTACAGCGATTCTCCGCCCCACGATAGGCCGAGCGGCCGCCCGTTTTCGGCCAGGCCCACCAGTGTAAATCAAACCAGGTCAGTACCGGCGGGACCTAGCTCTGCGGGTGGCCTGCAAAGTCCTCCGGGGAGCGCGGGGGGATCTGGCACGGGGGGGGGGGCCCCACGGTGGCCTGGCCCGCGATCGGGACCCACTGATCCACGGGCGGGCCTGTGCCGTGGGGGCACTCTTTCCATTTGCGACGGCCGCTGTAACGGTCCACCATGGCTGCGCGGAGAAGAACCCCCCTGCGCATGCGCTGGGATGATGCTGGTACATGCTGGTGCTCCCACGCATGCGCCAACTCGTGCCGGCTAGCGGAGGCCCTTCGGCGCCGGTTGGCCCGGCGCCAACCCCGCCGGTGCCAGCCTAGCCCCTGAAGGTGCGGAATCTGGACGGCCCGACGCCGGAATGGTTCACACCACTCTCGGTACCGGTACGGCCTGCCCCGCCGGTTATGGGAGAATCCCGCCCATGCACGTGTCCATTCCTGGAAAGAGAAAAGCTGTGACCTGTGTCTAAACTCAGTTCCTGTAGCTGAAACCCATTCATTCATTTTTAGTTGCGGGCTGTGATAGACAGCTTCCAGAAAATCCTGCAGCCTTGATTTATCATCCCCCTTCATGGATGAGTGACTCTAAGTGCTGAAACCCCAATGTTTACAAACATCAACCACATCAGAGATAAGTACTTTCCAATCATTAAGTACATTCCAATCACTCAAGCGAGTGCTTGCAATGCATTTATCGCTCTTTGATGTGGTTGGTGTTTATAAATATTGGGGTTTCAGCACTTAGGCTGCTTTGTGGAAGCTGTCAATCACAGCCGACTGCTAGAAATCAATGACACAGGTCACAGCTGTTCTCTTTCCAGGAATGGAAACATGGTGCTTCCAGGTAAGTGTTGCAGCTGAAACTCTGTTCACTGCCCCTGTGTGGATTGCTCCCTAGGTTCCAGGCAGAAGTAACTTTTTGGCAGGAGGGTCTGTGAGGAACTCCTTCTAATTAAAGGATATTCGTGGGCTTTCCTTTAGTTGCAGGGTTTCTGTGGGGGTTCCTTTAGTTACGGGGTTTCTGGTGGCCCCACTAATTATGAGGTCCCTGGGGGGGGTCCCTTTCGTTAGTATGTCCCTGAGTGGGGTTTCTTTAGTTATGGGATCCCTGGGGTGTCCCCCTGGGGTGTCCCCCTGGGCTGTTTAGCACAGGGCTAAATCGCTGGCTTTGAAAGCAGACCAAGGCAGGCCAGCAGCACGGTTCAATTATTGTATCAGCTTCCCTGAACAGGCGCCGGAATGTGGCGACTAGGGGATTTTCACAGTAACTTCATTTGAAGCCTACTTGTGACAATAAGCGATTTTCATTTTTTCATTTCATTTTCATATTAAGGGGGCCCCTGTGGGGGTCTCCCTATTAAGAGGGTTCCTGTGGGTGGTCTCCCTGGTTAGGTAGCCTCGGGGTGGTATGGGTTGGATCACCACTCTACTTGGGGGAAATGACAAGCACCCAAAAAATCCAGGGGTGGGGTTCTGCTTTGCGTTGGGCGGGAGTGCTGATTTGCAGTGCGGTGGGGCACGATGGCTGGTTGCGGGACTTTGCATAAATTTGCATGGCGAGCAATAGTGAATTGCTTCCTGATTTGTGCCCCAGGGCAGACAAGGCTATGAGCCAAGTGCTGGAAAATGGGATTAGAATAGTTTGGTTGTTGTTTTTTACTGATGCAGATGCGATGCCCGAAGGGTCTTTTCTGTGCTGTATGATTCTGCGACTAATACTGTGGGTGCGATTCTCCGTCCTGCCGCACCCGTTTTCTGGTGTGGCGCGCCCATCGGCAGCGGGATCCTCTGTCCTGGCAGCCGGCCAATGGGGTTTCCCATTGTGGGCACCCTCACGCCATCAGGAAATCCGCAGGTGCGAGAGCGCGAAGCAGAGGATCCCGCCGACGGAGAATCCAGCTTAGGATCTTTAACATAGACAACATCCAAATGCACTCCGCAGAAGTGTAATCAGACAAAAAATGGCATCAAGCCAAGAAAGAGAGGGGAGACGAGAAGTATGGCCAACAGATAGGTTATAAAGAAGGTCTTAAAAGAGAAAAGAAAGGTGGTGAAGCAAAGGTTTAGAGAGGGAGTTCCAAAGCTTAGGATCCAGATAGCTGAAGGCATCACTGCCGTACATGAGGCACAGCTTGTGTCTGAGTAAGTGAACGTCACAATGTATTATCTTTTCAGCTGTCGATTACTGGTGTGGAAAATTTCAAGCATATTAAACGACTACTTGCACGGTCATACGTGTGAAGAGATATGCACGGTATTTTCAAAATCTTCTCTAATGGGAGACTTCAATCAGACAAATGTAAAATGCTTGCATTGAATATCTTAATTTTTATTTTCATAAAGATTCACTCCTCTCAACCACTATAAACTCTGTACATTACTTTTGCTTTCTGTTTCTCCAAGTCTGGCTCTTTGTACATATCCCCTCCCTTCTCCTGAACACTGGTAGTTGTGCCTTCAGCTACCTATTAAGCTCATGCTCTTGAATTTTCCCCCTAAACCCTTCATTCTCTCAACTTCCCTTTCCTTTCATTAAAAATGTACTCTCTGATCAACCTTCTGATCATTCATCCTAATGACGATAAAAATATGCTTCTTTCGACAGGAGTTATTATTTTTTTGCCTACTTGGTGAAATCTGAAATGTTTAATCACTTCAAAGGTTTATATAATTTGTTTAAATTAATTTACGTGAGGTGCACAAGGCAAGCATTTATTGCACATCCTTAATTACCCTTGAGAAGGTGGTGGTGAGAGGCCTTTGTGAACCTCTGTCATCCGTGTGGTGTAGGTACACTTACAGTCCTACAGTGTTGTTTGGGAGGGGCTTCCAGGATTTTGACCCAGCAACAGTGAAGGAACAGAGATATATTTCCAAGTCAGGATGGTGAGTGACTTAAAGGGGAACTTCTAGGTGGTGGTGTTTCCTTGCACCTGCTGCCCTTGCCCTTCTAGATGGCAGCAGTCGTGGGTTTGGAAGGTGCTGCCTGTGGATCCTTGGTGAGTTTCTGCAGTGCATCTTGTTGCCACAGTTCATTGGTGAATGTTTGTGAAAGGAGTACCAATCAAGTGGGCCTTGATTCTGCCTTGTCCTGGATGGTTTCGAACTTCTTGAGTGTTGTTTGAGCTGCACTCATCCAGGCAAGTGGAGAGTATTTTATCACACTCCTGACTTGTGCCTTGTAGATGGTGGACAGGATTGGGGAGTCAGAAGATGAGTTACCAGCCACAGAATTGTAAGTCTTTGACCTTCCCTGGTGGCCACAGTATTAATATGGCTAGTCCAGTTCAGTTTCTGGTCAATAGTAATGCCCAGAATGTTGAGAGTGGGGGATTCAGCAATGGTAATGTCACTGAATGTCATGGGGTGATGGTTAAGCTCCGTCTTGTTGGAGATGGTCATTGCATGGCACTTGTGTAGCGCAAATATTACTTGCCACTTTTCAGCTCAAGTTTGAATTTGTCTAGGTTTTGCTGCATTTAGACATGGATTGCTTCAGTGTCTGAGGAGATGTACTGGTGCTGGACATTGTGCAATCATCAGCGAACATCCCCACTTCTGACTTACAATGGAAGGGAGGTGATTGATGAAGCAGCTGAAGGTGGTTGGCCTAGGACATGACCATGAGGAACACCTGCAGTGATGTTCTAGGATTGAGATGACTGACGTTCAACAAAAACAACCATCTTCCTTTGCACTCGGTTGGACTCCAACCAGTGGAGAATTTTCTCCCCAATCCCATTGATTCCAGTTTTGCTAGGGCTCCAAGGTGCCATACTCAAGCAAATGCTGCCTTTACGTCAAGGCCAAATATTCCCACTGCAGCTCTGGCATTCAGTTCATTTGAACCAAGGCTGTAATGAGGTCATGAGCTGAGTGACCCTGACATAGCCCAAACAGAACATCTGCAAGCAGGCTATCGCTGAGCAATCCCTTTCCACGGGTCGTCACCTTGCTGCGGTGGAGAGGCTTGTGTGTTCCAATGAATCTGGGAGCTATGTCATCTGGTGCTCATGCTACTGATAGGACCTCCCATGGTGGTAAGGCTGAGGGAGAGGTTCCAGATAAAGAACACTCTATGAAGTTCTCAATGGCAGAGCAGGTGGGGGAGGGCAGCATTCCCAATGCCTGCAAATGTGGTAGAAGGCTGCAACAGGGAAATGGACCCAGTTGGTGTGGTCTTTAATGCCACTGAAGTCAGCCATCAACTGTCAAAGACCGCATGGAATCTGGCTGCACACCGGAGCCCCCAATCTAAGCAATGGAATGTGCAAGCTTCGTCAGACAAATACAAAACCCTGTGATGGAGGCTTGGTGACAGTGGCAGGGCTGTGATAACTAGACACCCTCAGCTGAGATTCTGAAGACAGGCAGTGGGTGCATGGTGTTATCGAACACCTGTGTCAGGAACAGGAGTGCTTTTCAGCAGCCATCTGTGACAAAGCAGCCCTCTGTTCACCTCAAATAGGGAGGGGCTATAAAAGGGGTCTCCAATGCTTTGGTTGCTCATTGACTTTGTCACCATCCTAAGATTCCTGCACAACAATATGACTGCCACCATCCTGAGTGAAAACCTGAAACGGACTCCTTTCACATCTGGACCGGGGTTTAACAAGGTTGTGTGATTGTCCACCATGTTCTCACCATTTACTTGACCATCATCGTCCATCTCATCTGAGATGACCTCCCACCCAATTTCAGCATCCAGTATTGTCTGGACTGGAAGCTATTCAACCTTACTTGCGTCCAGGCAAAAATAAAATTGACCACCATGGACATCCATGATCTTCAGTTTGTGAATGAATGTTGTGTGATGGCTCACTCTGTAAAAGACATGCAAGGGACACTTGACCTCCAATAAGAGACCTGGCCTCTCTTTAAACATCGGCAAGTCATAAGTCCCGAACTAACATTCCCCAAATCAGATGAGTATCCCCCATGCTATCCATGTAGACGGGGCAGCTCTGGAGTATGTGCACCACTTCCACATATATTGGCAGCCCCAAGAACACTATCATCGATGAAGAGGTCCAGAGTCAACCGTATCAACATTTTGTAACTCCTGATAAAATGAAAAGCAAGGATCTCCAGTAATGGAGTGTTTTTCTCGTAGTTGGATGTTTAAAAAACAAACTTTTATAAAATGGAAACTGTAGTAGAGACAGGTTGGCTGAGTTAGTGAAACTAGTCTTTTGATATGTTGATAAGCCTGGCCACACTGTAAACAGATGTTTACCGAAGGCAAGTTGGTGACAATGGAGGAAAGAGTGTCAAGAGTTCAAGTAAAGATGTTTAAAGTTCAAAAGAGAAAATGGGGCGTGAATTTCACAATTACATTCTAAAAGCGAACTCATGAAAAGAAAGATCAAAAGGAAATCAGCATATCAAGAGCAAATTCACCCTTTGCAAGTGAGCTGTTTGTGAGACCTCAGCCCACAGCAAGAAGCTGTATCAACTCCCAACAAGCTGTGCTTGGAGAAAAGCCTGTTTGAAAACCAGGGTTGGGATTCTTCGTTGGCCGACACCAAAATCGGGGTGTGCGATTGGGCGGAGAATAGCTCCTGACGCCAAATTTGTGGCAGGTGTGGTTTGATGCCGAATCATGATGCTCCGCCTCCCCCAAAACGCCGTCAATGCGACGCACGACGCATGTAGTTGAAACACCGTTTGCATATCATTTATGGGCCCACCCGCGAGTCTCTGCCTCCGATGGGTCGAGATCCCGACAGCGCGGTCCACGTGTGCTCTCACATATCGTGAACCTGGCATGGTGGCTGCTGAGAGAGAGAGAGGGCGTATGGACAGTGTCCAGCACCGCCATACTTCGCCGGCAGCCGTGTCGCTGGCCGGGGCTTCTGCCAGGGCTGGGGGGGAGTCGTGGGTAGTGGCCAGGAGGTGGGCTGTGGGATCAGGGTGGGCACGTACACACCACCATAACCACAGCCAACAAGGCAGCTATACAGCTGCGCATGCCACTCCAACTGCTTTAAACCTGGTGCCCTGGGTCGTATAGGTGACCCACCTCAGCACCCCCCTCGGTGCCCCCTGCCCCAAGTCGACCCATCAGCTGTATGGGCACTCCAGCATAACCTGTCCCATCTTTCTAGATCCAATCAGTGTGTGTGTGTGTGTGTGGCGTGTGTATAGTTTAAACGCGGCTGCAGCTTGTCAGCCCTGCGAGTGTCCATCAATGACCCGGCGATTCCCGCACTGTTTTTCATGGGTTTCAATCGTGTTCCACATGGCGCCGATGCTAGTCCCTCATCGGTAACAGAATCGGTCCAGGTGTGGCGCCGATTTTTCTGTCGTGAAAGTCCACGGATTCTCCATTGATATCAGCACTTAGACTTGAAACGGAGAATCCGGCCCCAGTTGTTTTAGTTTGAAGCAACCTGAAGGAAATACATGCCTGGTGAGGTAACTGTTGTTGGATTTTGCCTATAGTTTTAAAACATATGGGATGTTGTTTGGGAAAGTTTAGCTCTCAAGTTAGGAAAATAGAGGGATTTGGAACTGTGTACGTTTAAAGATGGTGGGCTAAATTTTACCTTTTTTTACAAAGTGTGGCAGCAGGCAGGAAAAGCAGCGTAGAGGTTGTAAGCACCAATGGCAGCTTACTCTGCGATATTGCTAGGAACATAGTGCATGAACGTTGAAGGGTTGGGCGCAACAACTTCATGCTGCCTCTGATTGCACTCACCCCACCAGCAACTTCGCTTTTTAAAGATTGGGCTGCCATTTACAAAGGCCATCCCAATGCACAAAAGTAAAAATAGATCATCCCTGCACCACCCACTATCTCTGTCCCCTCTTCCCCCCCCCCCCCCTCCCCCCCCCCACACACACACACAAACAACTCCCCTGGTACTGGTACTGTGTCTTGGCAGTGCTCCCTGGCACTATTGGTTTGTTGCACATTGCCAGTGGCCCTTTAACCTGCCCAACAGGGCTCCTCACAAGTCTGACCCCATCCCATTTGCTGCCTTACTTCCTCCCCAGGGCTTGGATTTACTCGCGGTCCATATCTGAATATTGATTGACCATCATTATATAATCTCAGTGGACAATGGAACAGGGCATGAGCAGGCACACCACCAACTCCCACCAACATCACCATCCCACAGAGTGCAAAATCGCTCACCTCGAGTGGGACTTGAATGATGAATCTTATGACTCAGAGGTGACAGTGACATGTACTGAGCCACAGCATGGGAAAATGAATAAAGGGATGTCCTACACGTTATTTTGAAATTGTACTATTCATGCAGGTCAACCATCCAACAAATGACAAATTAATTGAGCTATTCCAGAAAACAATGCCTCTTAAGCTTTCTTTGTAATTTGGTCACCTCAGCTATAAATATGATGTGGGATGTGTTATATATTTTATATGTCTGATTTGTCTCAGAGAAATTCAGAGAATACATTAGTTCTAAGACTACAACAGGTTTATTTACAGTGCTTTAAAATTTCTCTTAATTTGCAAGATTTCCACAAACATGTTCACAGCTCAGTTTTCTTTCTCTAGAAATTCTGAGTTGCTTCAGCTCTCAGAGGCTATAACCATGCTTAAGCAATCAAGCACAGTGAATAGATTGGTGAACAGAGTAACATAATCAAAGGCAGATCAATTAAACCACTAACATGACAATTACTGCACCCGTAACATTTTACATCATGCCAGCCAGGATGTCCTGCCCCACCAGTAGCAGCGATGAATCAGTGTAGGAATTCACAGAGAGGAATGGTAAAGAGGGTCATTCCTCTTTGTGTCACAAGTCGGCTTACATTAACACTGCAAAGCAGGTACTTTGAAATTCCCCTAGTCGCCACACTCTGGCGCCTGTTCGGGTACACTGAGGGAAACGTTGGAGTGTCCAAATCACCGAATAAGCAAGTCTTTCGTGACTTGTGGGAGAAAATCGGAGTGCCCAGAGGAAAACCCACGCAGACACGGGGAGAACATGCAGACTCCTCACAGACAGTGACCCAAGCCAGGAATCGAACCTGGGACCCTGGCGCTGTGAAGCAACAGTGCTAACCACTGTGCTACTGTGCCGCCCAAGCAGTGTTGAGGATGTGCTCCCTTTTTACAATATCAGCTACAATAGTCAGGTAAGCGTTTAAAGATCTCAGAAGGTTTTCAGTGAGTGAGTGAATGAGTGGGTGTGTGGATAGTTTAGTGAGTGAGAGGTGGGCAGGTAAATAGTTGAGTGGATGGCCACGTGAGCGACTAAATGGGTGGGTGATTGGGTGGGAGAGGGAGTGGGTGAGGGAATAAGTGGATGAATAGATATGTGTTTGAGCAAATTGGCGAGTGAGTGAGTAAATGGATAAGTGGGTGGGTGAGTGAGTGGGAGACTGGGTTAGTGAATGAATGGATGGATGGATGTGTGTGCGAGTGAGTTGATGAGTGAGTGGGTGAATATGAGGGGGTGAATATGACTAAGTGAATATGATTGACTGGATGAGTGAGTGAGTGAATGTATGGGAGAGTGAGTGGGTTAGTGAGGATTTGCTCGGTGGGGGTAGGGCGAGTGTATCGTCGACACGGGTGATGAGCAGTCAGGTAAGGGATGGGCAGTCAGGTCGGGGTATTTGTAGTCAGGTTGCGAGGGGTGCAGTCTGATCACGGGTTAGTTGGGCAGGGGTGGCTAAGTTGGGTCAAGGGAATGGATAGTCAAGCAGGGCAATAGTCAGGGAGGGGTGTAGGTGGTCATTTCACCTTTGGGATGTGGTTGGGGTTGGTGTGCTATGCATGGAGGATGGTGGGCCACAGAACACTTCTAATCACTGAGTTACACCAGATTTTAAACAGTGTAATAATTCTTGGCTAAGTATCAGGCAAGTCACGTGTATTTATCTCAAGTCTTTTCCACTGAGATCAGTGTAGCAAACATTCACAGAGTGCCCAGGACAGCATAAATTAGCCCATCGGAAGTTTAAACTCCCAGGCAATAGTTTGGAACTAAAGGAACTCAATAGTTCATGTGAGTACGTCAGGACATCTGATAGTTCCGAAACTTCAAAAGCGGTGGATCTCTCAACATTCGCTTCTGTTCACCTGGGAATCTCTGGCACAGTAGCTATCTGGAGCTGACAATCTGCAATGTTTGTTCCATAGCGTTAATTAAATATTGTGAGAGTCTAAAAATGTTTTCATATATTTTGATGATTGATATTATCCCAATTAATATTTGTTATCCTTCATTAAGGAGGTGCCGTCCCTCTCACTTGCTTTGTTACTCAATGTTCTCATTTCTGATAGTGACTTCAGCTGATGATTTAAGCTCTCACTGCATCTGTTGAAAAATATCAAGAGGTTTGTCCTCTAACTTTGTCATCTAACTTGGGCGGCTCGGTGACACAGTGGTTAACGCTGCTGCCTCACAGTGCCAGGGACCTGGGTTCAATTCCAGCCTTGGGTGACTGTGTGGTGTTTGTACGTTCTCCTCGTACCTGCAGGTGCTCCGCAGTTTCCTCCCACAGCCCAAAGATGTACGGGTTAGGAGGGTGGGCCATGATAAAATTGCCCCTTAGTGGTCAGGGATGTGCGGGTTAGGTTATAGGGTTATGAGGTTCGGGCTGGATGAATAAGTGAGTGGATATGGGTAGAGTGCTCTTTCGAAGGGTCGGTGCAGCCTCAAAGGGCTGAATGGCCTCCTTCTGCACTGTAAGCGTTCTATGATTCTAACTCAGGCTTAGTCTTCAAATGTCTTCGATGTTTTGTAAACTTTCATTTGCCAGTGCTTCCCTGCATATAACACACATGGGGCGGAGTTCACCATTGGCTGGCGCCGAAATCACAGTGGGCGCCGATTTGATGCCAAATCGTAATTCTCCATCACCTCGACAGGGATGTCAATGCAGTCAGGAACGCACGTACAGTAAACACCATTTGCATGTTGTTAGCATCCCGACCCGGTATTCTCCGGATGTTTCACCTCCAATGGGCCAAGTTCCCAATGGCGTGTTCCACTTATGCTTTTAAAAATCGTGATACCCGCATCATGGCTGCTGAGAGAGAGAGAGGGGATACAGAAAGTGTCCAACATCGCCATAGTTTGCTGACAGTTGTGCCGCTGCCCAGGGGCCTTCTCCCAGGGTCAGGGGATAGCAGTGGGCAATGGGGTCGGGGTGGACAGTCAGGGAACACCATTACCGCAGCCGGAAAGGAAACCATGCAACTGCGCTCACCATTAACAGCCCACTGTGAACTTAGGGCCACGGGTCGTATAGGTGTCCACCCAGGCCACCCGACTAAGTACCCTCTGGCCCCAGCCGACCCATCATTGGGATGAGTTCACTCCAGCACAACCAGTGCCATCTTGTTGGCTGGGGTGAGTGTGCGTGGGGATTGTAATGTTCATGTGTGGCAACAATTTGTCAACCTCCTGAGTGTCAATCACGGACCCAGCGAATCCCGCACCGTTTTTCACAGGAATCAATTCTGTTCCACGTGGCACCGGTGCTAGCCCCTCCACAGTTGCTGAATAGATCCAGGTTCGGCGCCAGATTTGCTGCCGTGAAAGTCCACAAATTCTGCCCCGGCGTCAACACTTAGTCTCAGAAACTGAGAATACGCCCATGGATTTTGAATCCTGTTTTGCAGTGGCACAATTAATAAACCCACACCTCAAGTAATCATCTTTATGCTGCTTTGTTCCTATTTCCAGCTTCTTCTTCATGGGTTGTTCAAGTCACAAAACAACCATTATGTGCAAATCAGCTAAAAGTGAGGGTCATTAAGAATTAGCTGGCACTAAATATTATTTTAAAAAAACAATTTCTCTCTTGCAGGCTGTATGAATATTGAAAAGTTTTCTGCATTCCACATGTTGCTACTAATGGCACATAATTTTAACAATTAGGCTCGATTCTACATTCCATATTGGATTTGAAGATTCAAAACAAATAAATGTAACCAATTCCAACAGAATTGTCTGTTTCCATCATATTAGGTTCTATCTATCTGATAAATCTCCTGGCCTACCACTGCTTATTATTCTCTTTGATTTTGTACTAGGTCTGGTCAAAAACAACTAAATCACTACTCATGTAACTGGCAGAACTTTACAACCGAGTTTCAAAAAACATCACACTGAAAATAAAATTGTTCGGTTATCATCATTTTATGACATATGAAAAATTAAAGTTTCTACTGCCTGTGAGCAGGAGGGAATTCCACACAGATAGGCAGACTTAATAATTTAATACCATCAGCCCTTAGGAATACATTGCATGGTTTGTTCTGAACGCTACATTCTGCTTGGAATAGATTCTTACAGAAAAAGATTGTATCACTGACTTGACCAATTTTGATAAATGTGATGTTCTTTTTGTTCCTTCCTTTGGAATTCTATTCCTTTGGAATGATACATTTTCTTTTATTTCAATCTGTTGGGAAAATCTCCACTATTGTCTTTGAAACAAGCATAAATCCAATATCTGGTGATGTTTTAGTCATTAATTCTCTTGTTTTGTATCTTTGATTACATCTATGCCTTTGTCTAGCTGTACAATGTGAAACACTAAAATAATTTTTTGGGGTTTTATGAAATATGATATGGAACTTGGCACGAAGAAACCACTTTCCTCCCCTTTTCCCTGTTGTCTTGAGGACTATGGGCGGGATCTTCTGCTCTCTCCAGTGGGAGGTTGATTAATGTCCCCTTAGGAGTCTCATCACTCCACTGCCACTGCGGATATCAACCCAGTCACCATGTGGAGTTCACGATAAGTAAATCTGTGCTGGTTCTGACTGGGCTCCCTCCATCAAATGCACTCACTGCTTGATCGAGGAACCTCTAGCATCAGGAAGACGGGGATGCCTGCTGAAAGCTACTCCTTTGCTCTCAGTGTTGTCTACCCCTACACCCCCCTCCTACTCTGTGACCCCCATCCTACAAAACCTCTCCTCTCATTGCCGGGGTCCCAGATTCAATTCCCAGCTTGAGTCACTGCCTGTGTGGAGTCTGCACGTTCTCCACGTGCCTGCATGGGTTCCACCCACAAATCCCAAAAGACGTGCTTGTTCGGCAATTTGGACATTCTGAATTCTCCCTTTGAGTACCCGAACAGGCGTCGGAATGTGGCGATTAGGGGCTTTTCACAGTAACTTCATTGCAGTGTAAGCCTGCTTGTGATACTAAAGATTATTATTATCTGTGGCCTGGTTCACTCTGTACCTGGGCCTCCCATAGATGTCTTTCCTGCAGCTGCCACCTCCTCCGGGCTTTTGATCCTAGGGAAAGGCTCACAACTGGCCACTTTGCTGCCTGATTGGCTCATGGTTCCACAGGCCTTCCCCAAAGGAGGCAACATGGGGCTATTGCTGGCTCTCCAGCCACCAGACGACATTCCCATCACCTCCACAAGATTCCAACCAATGATCATACAGGGGGTCAACTCAAACTTTCATGTGTGAGGCTAAGCACTGAGCACGAGAAGCACGAGAGTACCCAATTCATTTTTTCCAATTAAGGGGCAATTTAATGTGGCCAATGCACCAAACTTGCACATTTTTGGGTTGTGGGGGTGAAACCCACGCAAACACAGGGAAAATCTGCAAACTCCACACAGACAGTGACCCAGAGCCAGAATCGAACCTGGTATCTTGGCGCCATGAGGCCGCAGTGCTAACCCACTGCGCCACCGTGCGGCCCCTATTCAAACTTAATTCCCATATTTTTTCACTTTCAGCTGAGGTCATGATTTAATGATCGATGATGGGAACCCTGGCTGGCATTTTGAGCTGGATATTCAGGCACAGAATCAGATTGGGATGGAGCAAGGCAACCAATGAGGTAGTGACAACAGCCTGTGTGCCAGTCTGCCGACCTATGTTCCTGACCCTGCTGACATTTGCAAGGGTGGGGGAGATTATGAGAAAGTGAAGTCATTTGTATTGTTAATAGGTGTATTTATGTAATTACAGAACACAATATGAGTGGCACGGTAGCACAGTGGTTAGCACTGTTGCTTCACATCGCCAGGGTCCCGGGTTTGATTCCCAGCTTGGGTCACTGTCTGTGCGATGTCTGCATGTTCTCCTCGTGTTTGTGTGGGTTTCCTCTGGGTGCTCCGGTCTCCTCCCACAGTCCAAAGATGTGCAGGTTAGGTGGATTGACCATTCTAAATTGGCCTTAGGTGGGGTTTGTTGCCAATTCGGCTCGGAGACGCCAATAATGTTACTCTTTTTAACTGGATACTGATATGACAGTTATTATTAATGATGATATTGCTTTCAGAGTTGCCAGGTATCAGATGATACCACCACAAGGTTTAGCCGGATATCAAAGACCCAACAACCAGTTAGTTAGTTCAAGTTCAGTGATAGTTTATTTACACAAGAATTACTTCGACATGCAACATAAAACACTACAAGCTAAATTACACCTAACACTAAACAACCTGCACTTAACTTCAGGCACCCGGCTTTATGCAGAGGAACAAGGCCTTTGTTTGGATCTTGCGTGGCTGGGTCTGGAGAAGCGACTTTGTTTCTGCTGGGCTCATCCATCTGGTAGTGATCGTTGGTCTTGAACTTGCTTCTGGTCGTGGTGCTGCAATTGGTTTTGGGCACTAGCCGGGGCCAACAGAGCGCCGGTGTGCCGGGGCCAAAAGAGACCGGACACACGGCAGTGTCTCTTTTTATCCTTCGGGAATTTTGCGCTCTTTTGGGCGGTCCTTAGCTTTGGACCCAATAATTCAGCAGGCTTCGATTGCTGCTTTCGATTTTAGCCAATAAAGGGGTGGGTGCCTTGATGGCTGGGCGTGTCCTGAGCAGTCATTGACCTTGGCATTTTGGGCTCCCTGAACAAAGGGAGTGGCGCCGATGAGTCTGTTTCTGTATCTGTTACCTGAGTACAGGTCTTTTGTTCTGGGAAATGGGCCATTAGAATACAAAGTAGCTGGTGGTTTCGATAGCGTCTAGTTATCTGAGTTGCCAGTATACATAAGCTCTGAGTTCGTCTGGATCCTGCATTGGCCATATTTCCCGTGATTCTTTGTAAGTGGCCATACTTCCCTTTGTAAGTGGCCATGTTTCCCTTTGTAAGTGGCCATCCCAGGTTATATGGATAGTGTGGAGTTTGGGCCTTGGTAGGGTGCTCTTTCAGAGGGTCTGTGCAGGCTCAATGGGCCGAACAGTCTCCTTCTGTACTGTAAGGATTCTATGAATAAGAGCTGATCAGTTCATGGTTAGTTTCAGGGGCTGTTTTTTTGAAGAAATGAAACCACCTTCAGGCTCTTGCCTCTTCCCCACAAATCTAACCCTTGTCCCCTTTTCAGCCCAGGCACATTGATGCCAAATATAGAACACTACAATTGCTCTAGTTTCAATCAGTGAGCTCCGTGTTGACCAGGATTGGACTGGGACCCATCCTGTTCTGCAGGTGTCAGTAGCACACTAGACAGTATAACAACTGATTAACTACTGTAGGAGGAGACTGAATCTTGCTTGAGCAACTACAATTAACCTTTTTCAAAAGTGTACATTAAACTTTCCCCCATGAATTAGCATCGGAATAATAGTAGCGCTGGCTGAAATTTAAGTGGCAGCAAAAATGGAGCAAAAAGATGAAATTCTTAATTATTCATCTTTGTTGATGATTTTATGATCAAATTAAATTAGAATGGCAGCTTAAATGCCCTTTATCTTTCCTCTGACATGATCAATCAAACAGTTCATACCTGATTTAATTATCACAATAAGATAAACATGTTCTGTTTCCGAGGAAAACCCTATTGGCACATAAATGCTGTGGTATTGAGGCATGCAGACTAGCATTGTCCCAGGTTCAATTCAACTTAGTTGATCTCAGCTTAGTGCGCATTAGGAAAACTCCATGAAGTAGGGTTGAAGGAATGAAAATCAGCCTAAGGTTTCCTTCTTGATTGCTGTTCCGTGTTCTGCAATAGAAAAGTCCCTGAGCTGAAGATTGGGTCAGGTTCAGTTGTGATGGACTTGGAAGTCAATTGCCTGCTGTGCTCCCAATGACAACTAAAAGAATGCCATGGAACTATAACCCACCCATGAGTAAATGCTTTCAGAAGAGAATCGGGAGAAAAAAAATAACTTCATGTTTTGTTAAACATCCCGAATCAAATGTAATATTGTCCTGATGAGTAAAACAAAAAAAAGTATGTATCAAATAGCTTTAGTTAGTTCTTTATTTAGTTTTGATTGCGTGGAGATGATTTGTTAACCGTCTACCAGTTATTTAGACAGATTTATATTTAGCACAATGACACATTGCAGGTCTTCTCCTTACCTCTGAGCCCTCAATTTTCTTTTCAAAATTGGTTATTTGAATTAAAGTACATAGATTAATCCAATGACATGAAATACCCCTCACTTATTTTTAAAAATGAAAGACTTTCTTTAAAAATTAGGCCATCCAAATTTGTTAATGGCAATAATGTAATACAATTAACATAATTCGATCAACTTCATTAATTTTAAACAATCCAGAATAAAAGGGGCTGGGAATTTAAAGGTGGGGTTTCCTCCCCCCCCCCCCCCCCCCCCCCACCACCCACCCCCCCCCCCCCCCCACCACCCACCCCCCCCCCCCCCCCCCCCCCCACCCCCACCCCGCTGCTGGGATGGTCTGATCCCTCCTGCCGATGGTCAAAGGGATTTTTCACTGACCCAGTGTATCTTACCATGGCAGGGCCAGCCCACGTCTTCAGAATATGATTTTACCCATAATTCCCAAGAAACACTAATGTTTATCTTGAGATCCAATAATTATTTACACCAATAGTGTAAATATCAATATATTTTTAAATAAATTTAGGTCACCCAATTCTGTTTTTTCCAATTAAGGAGCAATTTAGAGTGGCCAATCCACCTATCCTGCACATCAATCTCAATATTCTACCTTCTGTATGGACAAATCTGAGTGCTAGAGGATCTCTCAAAGTCCAGTTAAGAAAACATAATTTACGTTAATGTTAATCTGCCTGGAGGATCTTAAAATTCTTTTATTGGTCAGTTAATTACTCCATCCATCTCAAATAACGACGCCCATCTTTTTGCATGATGTACATCAACTGACTGTTAGATTCGGGGAAGCGACAACATGGGAGCATAAGGAAACAAAAGGTTTAATGAACAAAGAATGAAAACCCTGTACATACGACTCCCTAAAGGGACTCCCGCGTCCAGCCCACACCTGGGCCAGGGTTTTTATGTCCAGGTCTGTTTCCTCACTGATGAGGGAGCTCCGCCCCCTCAGCGTGATAGTTCATTTTCCACAAGGCTCACAGGAAGCCTTATCAGCCTGGTCCTGCGGGCCTCATATAGATTATAACACTGACCTTCTAGTTTTCAGCTTTGTTCTTTCCTTTAACTACTTGGATTATATTAGTCCTCATTCCTTTGCTACAAAACCTACAGTCAACACTTTAATTATTTACCCTATGCTAAGGCATAAGGAATATTGTAGAGGGTGCCATCTCCGCTACTCCACTACTGGGCCGATATCTGGGGTTTGAATATCTGTGTGTGTCTCTCTCCAGCTGGCACTGAAACTTCAGAGGCCAGGGGATGTCGCACTGGGACACTTCCACTGAAGAGAGCACTGATTCAAGCCTGCCGTTTATTCCTAACCGACAGCCTGAGACTTATAGCACACAGATCTCCAGACCCCTACCAATACCCAGGTGACTCTCTCTCTTGCCGGTGGTACAACACCCACCCGGTTCCTACTCCACTAGAGTAGCTTTCCCAAGAGAGAGAATAGGACACTGCTGTTTATTTCCTAACCAGCAGTCTGTCCTGAGTGAATCGCTCAAGATGACCCTCGATTCTTGAACCCGGAATTAAGGTGAGGAGTATTTTAACAATGACTTGGTCAGAGATCGCTGGTGAAAGATTGAAGAATTTAAACGACTCCAATTATCATCAAATCACGGTTTATTACAAAACCCAGGTCAAAATCATCAACAGAAGAAACACAATAAAATCTTATGCTCTAATACACACTAAGTCTATTCAAAGGTAATATAGCGGACACAACGAAAATTCTTATGGTTACACAGTTTTTAGCAATATCACAAGGCACAAAACAAGTTCCCTTCCCCAAAGCCTCAACCACTATTAAAGTCAAGGGAGTTTCGCAAGCTGCTGCAGGATACTTACGGTCACAGGCTGCAGAGGTCAAGTCAGGGGTGCAGAGGTCGAGCCAAGAACGAAGAGACCCCTACTCGAAAACACAGCCCCTTTTATATTGGTATACCTGGCTTTGTCCTGTGATCGGCCAGCCCCTTTTGCATTGAAAAAGGTAAGATTTAAAGTTCCCGCTGGTCCCGCCCCCTTTGAGCCGGTCAGAGCTGTATGTTTCCGGGTATTCCTTGCAGGTCCGCTTCTTCCAGCTAGGCAGAACTGCGCGATTTGAATTTGGCGCCGGCTCCGCCCCCTCCTTCCAGTGAGTTTCTGCCGGTAGCTTCTGTCAAGATTGGAGTACCTCCCCCAGGTCCGCCTCCAACTTGGTTTTTTCAGACCTGCGCGATTTGAATTTGGCGCTGGCTCCGCCCCCCTCCTCCCAGTGAGTTTCTGCCGGTAGCTTCTGTCAAGATTGGAGTACCTCCCCCAGGTCCGCCTCCAACTTGGTTTTTCTCTACCGCTGATCTTCTAGGGGCTTTTCCAGCGCAATATGCTGGACTCAGACAGTCTGATTTCTAGGATAACGAGGTTAGGCTCTTCTGTGGAGAATTTCAGTGTCTTCCAGCTGCTCCGGAGATGGCTGCTATTCTCACCTCGCTATGTTGATGGGGTGTTAATTGGATTCTGCTCTGGTGGAGGCCAGGTCATTTACATTTGCATGGGGCTATGACCATCCCATTGTCCTGCTTGCATGCAAGCCTCCTGTGTATTCCCGTGCCCCTTTGTCTGTGTTTTGATGTTATCTTGTTGTCTGGCTCCTTCTTCCTTGTAGCTCCTAGGGGGGTGTTTGTAAATATTTATGTGCTTATGTCCCTACTCAGCTCAGCGGACCAAGCCTGCTGGGAAAACTGGTTCTGTTCCCTTGGCTGGAAAGTCAGTTTACAGTCTCTGAGTTTCTCCAAAAGGGCCGAATTGCCCGAAAACCTTACAATATCCTGGGGCAAAACCATCACAGACTCCTAATTACCACACTATTAAACAAAATCAAAGGAACAAAACAATTCCTTATTAATATTTGTCAGGGTACAATATACCATTGTGTACTAAAAATTACAGGGTTTGAGCAAGCCACATGATCAGCCATCTAATGACTAATGCTAATGTTGCAACTTGTCTTGAAAGAATAGTGCATTTTGCTCACAAAATTACATTATTCCTACTTCATTAATTGAACAGCAAGATAATAAACAAACATAATTTCTGTCTGAAAATTTAAAAAGGAAAATGTTTAATTGATGTAGTCAAAACAATAGATTTTGACATCACAAAGGAAAGGCATTTGGCTCATCCGTGACAACTATTTGCTGGAGCAATCCGAAATCAATCCCAATGCCCACAATCTTCCCATACTCCAACATCTCCCTCTGCTTCAAATAGGCCAAGCTTTCCCCTCAAAATCACAGTGGTCTGTGACACATTCTGTGACAAAGGGTTTTCGGGCTAGACTCTCCATTCTGAGACTAAGCATTGACGCCAGGGCAGAATTTGTGGACATTCACGACAGCAAAACTGGCGCCGCACCTGGATTGATTCAGTGACTGGTGAGGGGTTAGCACTGTTGCCATGTGGAACAATCGATTCCAGTGAGAAACGGTGCGGGATTCGCCAGATCCGTGATTAACATTCGGGAGGCTGACAAGTTGCAGCCGCATATACATATTACAATCCCCACACGCACTCATCCCAGCCAACAAGGTGGCACTGGTTGTGCTGGAGTGGGCCCATCCCACTGATGGGTCGGCTGGGGCCAGAGGGTACCTAGGGGTGTACCCGAGGGGAACACCCAAATGACTTGTGGCCCTAGGTTCACAGTGGGCAGTCAGCGGCATATGCAACTGCATAGCTGCCTGGTAGGCCCCGGCAATGCTGCTCCGTGCCCGTCCACCCCAACCCAACAGCCCACCTCTTGGCCACCCCCCGCTACTCCTCCCGGCCCTGGCAGAAGCCCCGGCCATAGGCACAACTGTGCAGACTATGGCGATGTTTGACACTTTCCGTACCCCTCTGTCTCCCTCAGCAGCCACGATGCCGGCATCAAAAACATTAGTGAAACTCGCCGTTGGGAATTCGTCCCATTGGAGGCGGAGAATCGCAGAGGCCCCAGGGAATACCAGTTTGAGCCCGCTAATAATGCGCAAACGGTGTTTACTGTATGTGCATTCTGGAACGCATTGATATCGCTTTAGAGGTGACGGAGAATTGCGATTTGCTGTCAAATAGACACCTGCGGTGAATCTGGTGCAGGAACAGATTCTCCGCCCAATAGTGTTTCGCGATTCTGGCGTCGGCCGATTGAGAATCCCGCCCTTCATGTTTCTTTCTGTTGACATGTTTGTACCTTCTCTGAAGTCTTTTACAATTCTTTTTCACTATTTGGCAAATCCACGACTTTCCTGTCATCAGTCAATTATTAAATTGCGTCCTCTATATTTCAGTCAGGTCATTTACACATCCAGTGAGAACAAAAGTGGATCGAACACAGCCCCTGGCTATTCCACTTCGAATGTTTCTTCAACACAAGCGATACCCAATGATCCCAACTCTTCAGCAGTAACTTCATTGCAGTGTTAATGTAAGCCTACTTGTGACAACAAAGATTATTTACATTTATTTACATTTACATCATTTCACGTGGAGACAGTGGTCTCATAGAACATACAGTGCAGAAGGAGGCCATTTGGCCCATCGAGTCTGCACTGACCCACTTTAAGCCCTCACTGCCACCCTATCCCCGTAACCCAATAATGCCTCCTAACCTTTTTGGTCACTAAGGGCAATTTATCATGGCCAATCCACCTAACCTGCACGTCTTTGGACTGTGGAAGAAAACCGGAGCACCCGGAGGGAACCCACGCAGACATGGGAGAACATACAGACTCCGCACAGACAGTGACCCAGCAGGGAATCGAACCTGGGACCCTGGCACTGTGAAGCCACAGTGCTAACCACTTGTGCTACCATGCTGCCGTAATCCAGTCCTCCAGTCTGGGAAATCATGGGTGAGCCTGCTTCTGCTTAGCCATGTTGCCCCACAGTGGCCCATCTCTGAGAGTTGCCAGTCAATCAAATGACTGACAGTTCATTTTCTCAATAGCAGCACCATGAGCAGTGGCCATTGCTGGGACTACTGATTTTTTATCATGTGGCGTTGACAAAAATTCCAGCGGAAGTGGGTAGGCACTGCGCCATGCAACATGATTTTAGGGTCCACCCCTCACCTGCCAGCTCATTCCGGGATGGGGCTGTAAAATTCAAACGTTTGTTTCCTGCTGCCAACGAATGTTCTATGCATGTTTCTACATTTCCTATTATACAATTTACCTGAATTTTTCCAACAAGCTTCCCAGATGACATCATGTCAAAAAGCTTTTGTCTGAACATTCATAGCATCTACAACATCCCCTTAATCAATCAGTCATTCCTTTGAAACTTCAGTTAAATTTGTCAAACTCACTGTGTGCTTTGCATACCAAATATTGTTGCATATATTTTCCATATTGTTATGAGTAGGAAGCTATTTAAACCCCCTTGTCTCCAATGAATGCCTTAGTTCAAGATTTTCCAGTCCCTTGGTAAAAGGAATGAGAACTCAGTACACCAGCCGTTTGCTTCTTTTATACTTCCGAGAACATCCAGGGCCACCTGCAGAAGATAGACACACATTAGATCTATAAGATGGGACAGCTTGCACTAGGCTTGCCACCTGATTCTCCTGAAGTCATGATTGTTGTATTGCCTTTTTTACCTGCTGTAAATATGGCAATCAATAAGGTTGCCCTTCTTTCTTTAGATATCGATATTATATTGCTCAGAGTCACCAGGTATCAAATGATACCACCATAAGGTTCAACCGGATATCGATCAAAGAGCCAAGCACCAGTTAGTTACTTCAAGGTCAAGGGTACTTTACTTACACACACAATTATCATGCAATATAAACACTACTGGAGAAGTAACTTATGCTCAGCTGCACTCATCCATCTGGTAGCGGGCGTTGAACTTGAACTTGCTTCTGGTGGTGCTGCAATTGGAGGTAGACGTTGCCGGAGCGCCAGGTCCAAGAGAGATTGAACGCATTGCGGTCTCTCTCTTTATCCTTGGGGGTTTTCGTGCTCTTTTGGGTGGTCCTTCGGTTTGGACCCCACTAATTGGGTAATTCTTGATTACTGTGTTCGATTTGAGCCAATAAAGGGGCAGGTGCCTTGATGGCTGGGCGTGTCTTAAGCGTTCATTGATCCTGTTGTTTACGCTTCCTGAGTAGAGGGAGTGGCGCCGAAATGTCTGGGATTGTATCGGTTGCTCAAGTATCAGTCTTTTGTCATACGTAGGTGGGCCATCAAGATGCTAATCGGTTGGAGTTTTCGATACCGTCTGGATTCTTCGTTCACAAATATACATTCAGGCTCTGAGCCTGCCTGAACCTTATGTTGTCCATTTTTCCCGTTATGCTTTACGACTGTCCATGTTTCTTATTGTAAGTGGCCATCCCAGAGGGCTACAGTTGAGCGCTCAAGCACAGAAATGGCTAATATAAGATGGCACTCCGGCCTGCTCCTGGACCCTGTGGACCAAAGGGTTTGTGGGGGTTCTGGGGCAGATCTGGAGCAGATTATAGAGAAGGATAAGTAAAACTTCAGTCCCCCCTTTCCCAAGATGTCTGGAGGCAGTTGAAACTTGTTGGTTTCTCACTCCCATCAGCTCTCATTAGATACTTGTCATATGAGGAGCGGTTGAGGACTCTGGGTCTGTACTCATTACAGCTTTAATTTATTTGGAAGGATAAGGGGGAATCTTCTTGAAACTTACAGAATACTGAGAGGCCCAGATAAAGTGGGCGTGGAGAGTATGTTTCCACTAGTAGGAAAAAGTAGACCCCGAGGGCACATCTTCAGATTGAGAGGAAGAGAAATTTCTTCAGCCAGAGGGTAGTCAATCTGTGGAATTCTTTGCCACAGAAGGCTATGGAGGCCAAATCACTGAGTGTCATTAAGACAGAGACAGATAGGTTCTTGATTAATAAGAGGATCAGGGGTTATGGGGCGAAGGCAGGAGAATGGGGATGAGAAAATATCATCCATGATTGAATGGTGGAGCAGACGCGATGGGCCGAATGGGTTAATTCTGCTCCTATGTCTTATGGTCTTAAGGATCCTGAGTTCAATGGTCAAAACATGCAGCTGCAGGCCCCTAAGCACCTCAATGTTTACATTTCCTGCTCTTTCTTCCAACACTGTCCACCCTCATCATTCTCCTCTTCACCACCCAAACCAACCAAGGTGTCTTAAACCTTGTAAATGACCAGGGCATGAGAGGAATTCAAATTTTGGTGGGAGGGCGGAGGGGGAGAGGGGGGGTATGGGGTGGGGGGTTGTAGGGCAAGAAAATCTGCCCAGAAATAAGCTCATCAAGGAACTTTCCTAGGTTTTTTGAGTTTGCAGCTGTACTCGATATTCCTTCGGAGAGAGATTTTGAGGCACACTTGTGAAAAGGAATGTGTGAAAAATCCCCATTTTCAAAAATTAAATAAGAAGCAGATTAAATTGTGTACACCTATTTTGCACTGGATTCTTCTGCAAAACTGTTTTGTGAGGGTGGTTGCATAATCCGAGCCAATTGTGATCCACCTATAATAACCCTCATTTCTCATTTCTCAAGTGCCTTAAGAGTACATAATTGGAAAGAACTGTCAGTGCCCAAAGCAGCAGTGAAATCATGAATGGAAGTTCAATTGCAAGGGCTACCGAAATGCTGGCCAACTCAAAGCAGATAGAAGGCATCATTTTCTTGCAACTGCAGAGGTAATAATCACTGCCAAATGCATGCGAAGATGTCACGGACCAAGTGACTTCAATCTAGACGATGGTTCAGATATAAGAGGAGGACCCGAAGAAGTTTCGCAACCTTGTGAAGAGTATCAAAGGAAGTCAATAGTTCAACCCACAAAGGTCACATATGGTAAGGTTGGGCTTTGTTAATAGATTTTTTACTGCAATAAGACAAGAAACGGTGAACGGATTTACAACTGTTACAGGTTCCTTTCTAACAATGTCGATTGAAGAGGAACTTGATGAAAATATGGGTGATGAAGAATTAATGATATCACTCTGCCAGAGGAGCGTGGTGCAGTGGAAGCCAGTGACCTCTGTTCCTGACACCACCAGTGGTGGGCACCCATGCCACATTAAGTTTTTACCAGAGGAGGGAATGGGAAAAAAGATGCTGGCAAGTCACTCATGCATAATCCAGTGCCACTTGTTGATAATATTATTCAAAATCATAGAATCCCTACACCGCTGAAGGATATCATCTGGCCCATTGAGTCTGCAGACGCAGGGTGGGTGGGGTGTACAGACTCCAGATATACAGTCACCCAAGGCTGGAATCAAACCCATGTCCCTGGCACTGTGAGGGGGCAGCGCTAACCACTGTGCCACCATGCCATCTTAAAACAGAAAAGAAAGAAAGATGCTGATAGTCTCGATCCATATCGATTGGGCCTCACTTGCACCACTGAGGTTACCTGTATGTCAGGGTAATTTCAGCTTTAAGGGCATTCTGTAGTTAGGAGCTTGGGCTGAGGAAATCTGCAGGAAGGGAATGCTTTTCTGAATGCCCCACCCCCTAGTTTTGGGAGCCATGTTCAGGCAAACAGAATTTGAGCCTACCCCAGGTCCTGCATAAATTGCTGCGACTGGGACCAAGAGGTCCTGGATCTTGGCTGTTCTCTTTTCTCTTTCCCTGCATCCCCCAGTAGATTTCAACTTCAACTGTGCCACATGAGTCTCCAGAAATTCAGTGCCATTTTTTAAACTATTCATGTGGAAAACAGTGATCAATTTACATGACCACTTCATATGACATTTATTCTGCTATAGCAGGCTTGTCCAATCTTTTTGAGTGAGGGGCCATATTTCAATTTTTTTATCACTCAAATGGGTGAGAAAATTTCTGCAACATTAGCTTAACAATAAACATGAATTCCAAAAGGAAATTTTGAGGTGAATAAAAGAAAGCTGAGCAAAAATAAAGCTAGGTCAAAGACATAAATTGCTAACATTTTTAAAATTAGTAATTAATAAAGGTGGCTATTAGAGTGTGAAAGGATGAGCAGTTAAAAAGGAACCATGCCAGTCGCATGTCCATAGGACCCGTGGTTAGCTTTTTTATGCCCGTTTTGAAAATCTGGACCCCCCTTTCTGCCAAGCTGTTACATGAGGGATGGTATGGGGCAATTCTGGTATGTGGGATATTGTTCATTTTGCAACTGTGAAAGGATGAGACCGTGGGTGGGCTTCTCCGATCACCGATGCCGATTTTGCAATCAGTGATCGGGCGGAGAATCCCTTTTGGTGCTGAAATCGGGGGCGGCGCCTGGTTGACGCAGGTTTTGTATACTCCGCCTCCTCCGAAACGGCGTCACCACGTCACGCGCTGCACGCCACTGGGACAGCCTCAGCGCGTCACCTGAAGGCACTCCCCCGATGTTCCGCCACCGATGGGCTGAGTTCCCGACCGCGCAGGGGATGTGTGGTCTCAGCATTCAGGAAACCGGCCTGGCGACTGCAAACTGTGTCCAGCATCACCACAGTCAGGTGGGAGCTGCATATAACTCCAGGCTCACGCAATATAAATGGCCAGAGAATGGCTGAGTGTGTGGCCATGCATGCGCACGGCGACAACCTACAGCGGACATGCCGTAAAACATGGCATGATTCGACCTGCCAGGTAGTACCCAGGTAGTATCCTCCTGGCCACCCCTGGCCACACACACCAGTCCCCCCAGCCCTCGCAGGAGCCCCCTCGGCCGGCAGCACGACCCCAGCACAACTGTGGCGGCGCTGGACACAGTCTGCAGTCACCATGCCGGGTTCCCGACTGTTGAGACGACATGTCGCTGGCAGATGCTTCTGGTGCTCCTGGCACGCTGGGCATTAGACCATAAGACATAGGAGCAGAATTAGTCCACTCGGCCCATCGTGTCTGCTCTGCCATTCAATCATTGCTGATATTTTTCTCATCCCCATTCTCCTGCCTTCTCCCCATAACCCCTGATCCCCTTATTAATCAAGAACCTATCTATCTCTGTCTTAAAGGCACTCAGTGATTTGGCCTCCACAGCCTTCTGTGGCAAAGAGTTCCACAGATTCACCACCCTCTGGCTGAAGAAATTCCTCCTCATCTCTGTTTTAAAGGATCGTCCCTTTAGTCTGAGATGGTGTCCTCTGGCTCTTGTTTTTCCTACATGAACCGGGCATGAACATGTTGGTGGAATCATTTGACTCTAAATATTAGCGGCAAGCACTCCTTCTCAATTTTAGCAAATCATTGTTCAGCGTGCGCCAGGGCCTCAAGGCGAAAGTACTGGGGCATTCCGTACCATCGTCCCAACTGTTGGTCAGCACTGCCCCAATGCCATTAGGGGAAGCATCGTATGTTAGGATTAGCGATCGAGCTGGATCATAGTGCGTGAGGAGGTGTGCGGACGACAGATGCACTTTTACCCGGGTGAATGTTTTGCTTTGTGAGGCATCCCAGGACCACTTCTGGTCCTTCTTCAACAGTTTGTGGAGTTGGGCCAGTAAGGTGGCCAAGTTGGCGATTAAGTTTCCATAATAATTTACCAGACGTAGGAACGACCAGAGTTCAGTGATGTCTTTGGGGTCAGGGCCACTTTTATGGCTTGAACCTTTTCTTTCACTGGACATAGACCATCCCTGTCCACTCTGCATCCTAAGTAAGTTACTGCTCTAGCGCGGAACACATACTTACTCCTCTTCAGCCGGGTGCCCACTTGAGAAAATTGCCTGAGGACTTCCTGCAGGTTGTCCATATGTTCTTTTTCAGTGGCGCCCATTATGAGCACGTCATCTAGATAGACAGTCACTTCAGTAGACGCTGCAGGATACTCACCATTACACGCTGAAAAATCGGCAGGGCCAGTGAAACCCCAAATGGGGAGGGGGGTGGGTGTATTCAAATAGCCCTCTCTGGGAATTTATGGTCGCCAATTTTCTGGATGCTGGATCTAACTCCACCTGTCAATAGTTGTGGCTCATATCAAGTTTCATAAAGGAATACCCTGCAGCTATTTTTGCAAACAAATTTTCCATTTGAAGCATTGGGTACCGATCCAGACATGAAACTCAGTTTACTGCGAGCTTGTAATCCCCACAGATTCAGACAGATTTGCCGAGTTTGGTTACCTGCACCACGGGTGCAGCCCACTCTGCAAATTGTACACGGCATTTAATCGCCATATCCTTCAGGTGCTGTAGCTCTGCTTCAATCTTGGCAAACAATGCGTAGGTGATGAGCCTCACCCTAAATTCCTGCGCGCTGAGCATCAGGATCCATGGAGATATGGACTTTGGCCCCTCGTATCCTGCCCATTCCATCCTGGAACACTTTGGGGTATTTGCCCAGTATGTCTTACAGATTCCCAATGCTCATCCAAAAGACCTGTTGTCAGTTGAACTGGAGGACTCTCAAACAGTCACGCCCCAGCAAATTTTGTCCCGGTCCCAAGTTCCCGTACCACAACCAAGGGAAGTCGGACCAACTATTGCCCATGTGATACCGGAATTATGGTGTCCCCACAATGCTCAATGGCTCGCTGGTTAGGTTGCCAGCCTTGCCGTGGAATTGCGCAATGTCAGCGGCATAATCCCTGCACAATGTCGTCGAAATATCTGATTGTCCACATTGGAGATGGCAGCTCCAGTGTCCATTTCCATCATTACAGGATGGCCATTTACTTGTAACATGACCTGCATCAGTGCTACCTTCTGGGCCATAACGCAGTTCAGCTGCATCAAATAGTCCTCCTCATCCGGGCAGGCCACATGCAAGGCCCTGGCTCACAGTGATCTCAGCAGCTGCCTTGTGCGGTGTTCTCTGTGCTGAATTTAGCAGCTTTGACCATCACACGTTCTCCAACCACACATTCGGTATGGTGGCCGTCTTTCCCCTTATTACTCAGGGGAGGTATCCCGCAGGTCAGTGGTGGTTCCCGAGTACTTGGCCCGGCTGCAGAATTGCTTCTGGGGTTGCTCTTTGTGATGTAATCTGACCTGAGCGGCATTAACCCATGATGCAGTCCGAGTTTTAAATGCAGGGCAGGCTAAACTATGGACGCCATAGTTCATGGACCCCTGCAGCTCCTGCATCACTTTCTCTGTGTGCTCATGGGACAGTGACATCTTGATGGTCCATTTTAAATCTAAGGTGGGCTCCGCCAACAGCTTCCTCTGAGTGGACGTGTTGTTTATCCCACAAGCCTGTCCCTCAGCATTTCAGAGAGGGAGGCCTGAACTCGCAATGTTCTGTCATTTGGCGAAGGCAGGTCAAGAGGTTAGTGACCGATTATGCTGGAGACCGCAACGCCATGTTAAACATGTCCCGCTGCATGATAACAAAAGGTTAAGGGTCATAATGTTCAGCTACCAACGTGATCATCTCGTCAAATGATCTGGAGTCTGGTGCGGCCGGGTAAGTGAGACTCTATAATTCCAAATGTCAGGGACCCGCAGGCAGTCAGGAGGATGACTTTCTCGTGGTCTTCTCCCAAAATACCGTCAGCCAGGAAGACGTAACTCATGTGTTCAACAGACTGGCTTGCACAAAGGCTTCTACCAAACAATGGCATCCTGAACGTTTATGTCCACACGTTCTGGGATAGTAATCGTCCAGCTGGGTGGATACACAAGCGAGTCCAGGGTCTCCCTGTCCTCATCACCAGTTTAGTAACTGAGCAAGCCAGCAGTAGTGGAACAAGGATTTATTGGACTGTGTACAATAATCTGACCAGAGCAGTAAATCTCTGGGCCCTATTTGGGCCGGCTTTATATGTAAGTCTGACGGTCTCCAGCTGGGTAGCCTCCGCCATCTACCTGGGAAGCGCATACTCCATGACTCCCATGGGTAGATTGACACTGGTTTCCCATGGTCCTCGTGGGGGTTATGACACCTAATCAAAAAACCCTTGCCTGGAACCCTCTCTTCTGCAACCCCCCTAGCCCATCTAGCAGCCTCTCTTTCACCTCCCTCTCTTGTGGCCCCCTCCCTAGACACACACACACACACACAAAAGCCTCTCTTCCCCTCTCGCACTCGGCAGCCCCACTCTTCATCCCACCCCACACCCGGCCTGGCAGCCTCTCTCCGCCCTCTCTGACACACAGCAGAGAATTCTAATGGCATTTCGAACATTGGGTCCATGGGCCAGGATACAAATGCCTGGCAGGCCTTTGCGATTCTCCGCCACAATGGGCTGAGTTTCCGACGGCGAGGTTCTCTTGTGCTTTTAAAAATCGTAAATCCGACGTCGTAGCTGATGTAGGAGAAAGAGGAGGTAGGCCTCGGACACTGGCTGGGCTGGCTGGGGTGGGAGGCCTGCCAAGGCCAGGGAGGGGGTTTGATGGGGGAATGGACCATGTGGTCGGGGTGGACTGGGGTGGTGTCCAGGCATGGACCACCAGCGCTGCGGCCTGCAAGGTAGCCATCTTGCTGTGCACCACACTGACCACCCACCTTAGCCCTTGGTTCTGCAGTGTGACATCGGCCATAGAGATCTCACCCCACCCATCCCTGCACCTCAGCCCCCACCCTCTACCCCAACCTTATAATACCACCCCACTCCGGCCGCCATCTGCCGGCAAAGCATCATGTGGCCCACCCAAGGGCAATACTCACACCAGCCTCTACAGGGGGACGCCGGACAGGGACCATGGAGCATACCGCTGGCAAGGGCAGCGGCAGCCGATGTACCCCTGGTTCCTGAAGGGGCCTGGAGTGCAGGGATGGGGGGTGGTTAGATAGATATGCGGGGCAGTGACCGCAATGCCAACTGGGGGCACCATGTAGCCCGTTGGACCTGGTTGGACATAGGGGCAAGCACCATGTCGGCCTTACATCCTCTGCAGACAATGGACATTGGCCTTCCTGCTAGTCACCACAGCCCGGGGAGATGCCCTGCGGCTGTACGAGCTGGAGCTGCTCGAGGAGGAGGAAGTTGCAGCAGCAGAGCATGCCCCAAGGAACAGGAAGCAGCCACCTAGAATGGAGAGCCGGCTGCCCATCAGGCCAAGGAGCACAGCCAACCTACAACATCCACCCATCCCACCCACCCACCCGTGCCCCCTCTCTGAGAAGCCCAGACCATCCCACCCATCACACACATCTGACAGAGCACCAAGGCAGGTTGTAACAGTGTCAACAAGTGTTTAATGTGACAAATATATTCAGATACGTGCGTAGCACTGTACTAAATTGCGCCCTGCAATCGTTCCAACTTAACCGGTGTCTGACCTCTGGCTTTACAGGCCCAAAAGAACACTACATCTTGGTGGATCCCCAGACGGCATATCAGGAATGGAGGTGGCCTGCTGCGATTCCTGCCTTGAGACCTGAGTCCCCGTTGGCGGCATTCTTCTTGGGTGACCAGGCCTGGATGGTACCAACTGCTGCTCTGGCATCCCAGGTGGCGTGGTGTCACCATGTTCTGTCCGCTGTCCACCAGATGCACTAGGGACAGGAGTGGGGAGTCCAGGGTTCTGTAGTGTACTGGCACCTCCCCTTCAGGAATCACCGGCACGGGCCCCATCACCTCCTCCTCCCTCGAAGTGCCTGGTTGCCCCTGGGCTACTCCATGGGGCGGGGGTGCAAGTGGAGCCATCACATGAGGCTCCACCGCCACCTGGCACTGCCAGTCCTGGAGGCTCCCTCTGGCCTCGACCAGAGTCTGGATGCTGGGAGCTATGGAGCACAGGGAGTGGACCATCTCCATCTGGGAATGTGCCACATCACCTTCTGGGTCTGTGACACATAAGCCAGTGACTGCGTCATCTCACTGTGGGACTGGGCACCTCCCTCTGTGTCTGCGCCATGTCGGCCAGCACCTGGGCAATGCCTCCGATGTTCCCATCCATGGCCTGCTGTGACTGGGCCACGCTCAGGAGCACCGCTGCAATGTGCAGGTGGCTCTGGCACATAGCTTCCTGTCAGAGGGAAGCCCTGTCCTGGACCTCAGGCGGTGGCTGTACAGTTTGCCCCAGGCCTTGGACATGCTTGGACATCCATAGCCAAAACGCCAATGTCTCCACCACAACTTCACCAGTGCATTGTTGGCCTGGGTGGCATGCATAGTCAGCACCATCTCCTGCTCCTGCACACGGTTGGAGTCCTCCACCCTGCAGGTGCTGGATGCTCGCCGACAAACCCTCATGTAGTCTCTGGTTCTGCGACCCCATCTCCACAATTGAGGGGGCTATCTGTTCCAGAAGCCCAAAACATGTCTGGAAGGCAGCTATTCCCTGGGGTCGGCCCATCGCCCGATCGTCCGCCCCCTTGGGAGTTTCTACCTCCACCTGCTGTACTAGAGCAGCTGTGTGGTGCGCACCAGATAATGTCCCAGGAGCCTCTATACTAAAGTGTCCAACCGAGGTGAGTGTCTCAGGGATGGTGGAGCGTGTTGGCGACAGGGAAATCTGTGTCATCCCCTGACTCAAGCTCCGGGGTGTCTTTAGTCTCGGTTCGAGGGCTCCTGTCCATACTGCTGTCCTCGCCGCTGCTCAGCAAATGGGCGGGGGGCACTCAGGCTATGGAACTGGCTGAGATTAGGGGACACCAGATGGACCCGTTCCTTCACCAGCAGGTCCTGCAAGACGCAAGATAAGACGCATGATTAGACCGCGGTCCGGAGGGGGAGTGGGAGTAGTGGACATGAGGGTGGTGTAGGGGTGAGGGTGGTGTGGGGATGAGTATAGTGTGGTGGTATGGGTGATTTGGGAGTGAGGGTGGTGTGGGGCTGAGGGTTAGAGTGAGGGAGGTGGGGGTGAGTGTGGTGGGGTGAGTTTGGGGGTGAGTGTGGTGGGGTGGTGTTGGGGGCGTTGATACACGTGGCAGGTTGAACTGCAACTCAGTTCAACCTGCCACAACCTCAGGGGTCTCACCTCCTCGCCCGTGGACGACCTCCACCCTGGTGTCTTTCGTTCCCTCTGGGCCAGCGATCACATCGAGGTAAAATTCCACCCATTAATTTTGACGATGAGCTACAAACACAAACAAAGTGGTTGGGTTTTCCAACAGCCTTATACTGTTTTCCTGCAGCAGGGCGCCTTGCTCAGATTAGGTCAGCAACTCCTCAGTGAAAACATCCTTTGGACAAGTCTGAACTCTGGTTGTGAGATTGCTGTTATTGCTTTATAGGTTGTTTCCTGATATGTGAGCATTGAATGGTGTACACATTGAGTTGAACTTGCAGTGTGATAGTTACTGTTATCAGCCTCAACCTCATTGGCTCTGGACCTTGAAAGCAATAATGACCTTGCTAACTCCAGCAGCTCCGATAGTTTCCTGTCTTTCCCAAATGCTCTTCAGCCTAGTTAACTGGAGAGACAGTCTTTGATTTCTGGTGTTTTAATTTCGCATTCGACATGTTCAACATCACCAGAGTCACATTTGGTTGCTGATTGAATTTCATAGAGTTTTAAGTGCAGAAGGAGGCCATTTGGCCCATCGGGTCTGCACCGGCTCTTGGAAAGAGCACCCTACCCAAGCCCACACCTCCACCCTATCTCCATAACCCAGTAACCCCACCTTACATTAAGGGCAACTTTGGACACTCAGGGCAATTTAGCATGGCCAATCCACCTAACCTGCATATCTTTGAACTGTGGGAGGAAACTGGAGCACCCGGAGGAAATCCACGCACACACGGGGAGAACGTGCAGACTCCGCACAGACAGTGACCCAAGCCGGGAATCGAACCTGGGACTCTGGAGCTATGAAGCAATTGTGCTAACCACTATGCTACCGTGCTGCCTTGATTATATATACTATTGGTCAACTGTCTTGTTTACTTCTTGTTTAGTCTATTAGAATACAAATGTATCTAGTATTGTATTTTCCTTGAGTACGAAATAGGTTGTTGGTGCATTTTCATGACTCATAATCATTTTTCTCAGTTCTCAGAGACATCGGGACTTCCAGCAGACAAGGGGAACACCCCCAACCCTTCAACACAGAGGGTCAACCTCCACCCCCCCCCCACCCTCCCCCACCATTCAATGGTTGGGTCAACTTTGTTGCAACAAGACAACTACTGACCAATCAAATTGGCTGGCAGATCTCTGGAGCAAGAGTTCCTTCTGGCTGTGGGGTGGAAGTCCTATCTCGAACCAATTAATATTTTTTTAGGAATATTAAATGATGCGGATCAGCAGTATTCGCAGCAATGCTTTCGCTGCTAATTCCTCAGGCAGGGGAATCCCACCATCCTAAAAGACCTGGCCCTTGTGTCCCTCAGTGATACCCCTGTTGAATTTCACACCATATGTGAGGGCGGCTGACATATCTCAGCAATGCAATTGACCACTTGATCGAACAAAGTTAAGGAGAACTAAAGGCGCTCAATCTGAATGCTAGTTTAGAGACTTGTCATCTGACTGTCATTTCCCACTCACCTGTTCAGACTTTCACAGATCATTGAAGCTCTTTCTGCACTGGGCAGTACTGTGGGTGTACCTATACCACAATGGTTCAAGAAGGGCAATTAGATATAGGCAATTGATGAGGTCCCAGCCAGCGGTGCCAACATCTGGGAAATTAATTTTGTTAAATAACTTCAAACAATGGCAAGCCCAATAATGGCCACCATGTGCCTTTTAAAATCATCCTCAGTTCCCATGTTCCAACTCCAGGCTGCTCCTGGCTCCTCAAATTGCATGCCAAATTTATCTCCAGGCAATTAGGGGACTTTGCATTTGAAAATCGCGTCTCTGACACTGACATATCATGGGGTCACGACCTGGAAATGATCCTCGCACCGGATTTCTGACTCCACATTCTAAATCCATCCCGGTGCATTTATTGTCACTCAGGTTTTTACTTTATTTAAGAGCATACTTGTCATAGGGGTTTTTCACAATAACTTCATTGCAGTGGTGGCGTAAGCCTACTTACTTGTGACAATAAAGATTATTATTATTATAACCTGGGCCCTGCGAAGCCTACGGCGCCAGGGATCTGGGGCGGGATTCTCCGACAGCTGGGTCGGAGAATTGCCGGCGGTGGGGGGACACGCGATTCACGTGACGCTGCCCCGACGCCGGTCGGCCGATTCTCTGGTCACCGGAGAATCGGCGCCATTGGCACCGGCGCGGTTGGCGCGGCGCCGGTCGAGGGCCGCTCCACTCGGCCCTCCCGGTGATTCTCCGCGCGCGTTGGGCCAAGTGGCTGCCGGATAGGCCGAGTCCCGCCGGCGCCGTTCACGTGGTCCTACCCGGCGGGACCTCGGCATTCATCCTGTGGGGGGGGCCTGGTGGGGGGTAACTCAAACTGCAGTATTTTTGCACTCCTCCCTCCGTGATCATCCAGTGATACCCTCTTAATACGACGGAATGTACCCCGGGTGAGTCCGTGACAGAACTCATGACCAGAGTACACCAGCTCGCTGGGTTTTGCGATTATGGGACCTCCCTCTCAGATGGGCTGCGGGATTGCCTTGTCTGTCGGATCGGCGCTGATGAGACCCAGCGATGGCTCCTGAGTGAGCCCACTCTAATACTCCAGCAGGCGGTCAAGATCACCCCGTCTTGGGAGACCACGGAGCGGAGTGTTCAAGAGATCGAGGAAATGGAGGTCAATATCCTAGGATACAGATCTTCCCCCCACACTCCCCACCCAGTCGGGCAGGTGATGGGACACCGGCCAGTGGTTGCCAAATGACCTTCCACAACCAGAACCTGTTCCTTAATCGGCTGAAGGCGATGTGTCTCTGTGTGCATCGTACAGCTGCCGGTGTCGAGATGGCCCCCTTCCAGTCAGTGAAGCTGGAGGCGATGAGAGCGTCCCGTGCTTGTTGGCCCCGGTGTACACGTTGTGCAGTCTCCTGTGCTGTCTCAGGCCCCTGTGCCTTCCCCACACCCTCTTTGTCAGCTGAGACCTGGCATTCATCCTCCTCCTCCAGCAAATTGCCCTTCAGCTGCGCTATTTTGTGGAGGACACAGCAGGCTGCCACGATGCGGGCAACCCTCCCAGTGCCACACTGGCGGAACCCTCCAGTGCGATCCAGGCACCTGATCCGCATCTTCAGGATGCCGAAGCACCGCCCGATCATGCTCCTGGTTGCTGCATGGGTGTCATTGTAGGGGGTCTCCATGTCAGCCTGTGGCCTCCGGATCGGTGTCATCAACCACGACCGCAGCAGATAACTCCTGTCACCCAGGAGCAAGCCCCTCGAAGAGGCTGGGACACGTCGAGTGTGCCAGGATGAAGGCGTTGTGCACACTGACCAGGTATCGGACGCAGATGTGCATGATGCGCATCTGATGGTCAGACACCAACAGCACATTCATTGAGCGGAACCCCTTTCGGTTTGTCTAGAGCTGCCTGTCATCTGCAGGTGTTCGTAGGGCGATATGCATCCCCTTGATCACCCCTGGACCCGGAGCATGTTGGCAATGGTGGTGAACCCCGCTGTCCAGGCATCCTGGTGGGTTCGGTCCACATTGAAATGGATGTATTGTGCCAACTGGGCGTATAGGGTCTCTGTGATGGCGAGGATGCAGCTGTGCACCAAACTCTGTGAGATCCAAGACAGGTCCCCACTCAGCGCTCGGAAGGACTCTGTTGCATAGATGTTCAGGGAAACTGTCACCTTGATGGCCACCGGGAGCAGGTGTCCTCCTTCATTTCCCTGCAGCATCAGGTGCACCATAATCTCCCCCCGCTCAGCCGGAATCTTCGACGGCATGCCAGGTCCAGCAGGTTCTTGAATGACATGCGCTGCCATTGTACACGAGGCCTCATGCAGTGCCTCCTTTCCACCTCATCCTCCTTGGCCTGTTGGACGTCCCGCTCACCATCCTGAGTGGCTGCCTCCTGTTCCTCTGAGGCAGGCTCTGTTACTGCAGCATCCTCCTCCTCCCCGAGCAACTCCAGCTTGTACAGCCGCAGGGAATCTCATAGGGCTGTGGTGACTAGGAGGAAGGCCACCATTGCTGGTTGCATTCCAATGTCATTGTCTGCAGGAGTGAAAGGCCAACATGGTGTGTACCCCTGTGCCAAATCAGGTCCAATGGGCTACACAGTGGCCCCGATTGGCACTGAGGACCCTGCTCCTACATTTCCGCCCCCTCTCCCCCATCCCTGCACCCAAGACGCCGTCGGTGCTGGCACTAAGGGGGCCTTTGGCCCTGACACCCATCCGTGCTACCAGGGATACCATCAGTTGGTGCTGCCCTTGCCAGCGATATGCTCCTTGGCCTCCGTACAGAGCCCTCCTGTCGGGGCTTCTTTGGCCGTTGCCCTTGGGTGGGCTGCACTTGGGTGATGCTCCGCTAGTGGATGGCAGCCAGTTGGGCAGGTGGTATGGTGGAGGGTGGTGTGCGGGGATGGTGGGGTGGAGAGTGAGGGCTAGAGTGCGGGACTGGAAGCACCCATACAGCTGGTATCACTCTGCAGAGCCTGGGGCCAATGTGGGTGGCCAGTCAGGTGTGCCACAAAATGGCTGTCTCGCAGGCAGTGGCAATGGCGGACCATGTCTAGGCACTTGCCCAGTCCCATCGGGGTCACCCCAGCCCCACGGCCCATCCCCTGGTCACCACCGCCCCCCTCAACCCTGGCAGGGACTCTCCCCCCACCCTCCCCACACCCCTTGCCCAGCCCGGCCAGTGTCCAGTCTGGCAGCCCACGGTCAAACCTCTCCAGTCCTACCTGATCTCTCTCTCTCATCAGCCATGGCATCTATTTCTCGATTTTTAAAAACACAGGTGAAATATGCCATTGGGAATTCCCCCCAGTATAGGTGGAAAATCGGGGAAACGCCGGAGAATGCTGGGATAGGTCTGCTAATGATATGAAAATAGCAATTACTGTGCTGAGTGGAATGCATTGACGCTGCTGTTGAGGCACCGGGGAATTGCGATTTGGCGTGTACCTGGCGTCCGCTACGATTTCGGCGTCAAAACCAATGATCTACCCAATTCGAGATTCCCGGTTCCAACGTAGGCCGATGGAGAATCGTGCCCATTGGCTTTTTCTTCCAGGATGTCCAAGCTTAGTATTGAAGATGCCGTCCTACTTTGAGGCACATGATGTGGTGATCTGAGCTAAAGGCCAGGCACTCGTGCTACGAGACTTGCGCAACAAGCACCCATGAGTGCCGAAGGTGAAGATGCTAGCTGGAGCTATTTATGGTGGCCGGGACCCGATGCTGATATTGAATGGTTGGTTCAACAGTGCCCTACCTGCCAGGAATACCAGCAGCTCTCCGCCGCCTCACCTCTCTACCTTTGGGAGTGGCCGACTTTGCTGGCCCGTTCATGGGCTCCATGTTTTTATTGTCAGTGAATGCCCATTCCAAATGGATAGAGGTCTATTGGATGGCAACCATAACCTCTAATGTGATGATGGAGAAGATGCGTCCCTCTTTCTCCATGCATGGCACCCAGAGGTCCTCGTGATGGACAATGGGGCTTCCTTCACGAGTGCGGACGTTTTGGCTTTTCTTAAGACCAATGGCATCTGAAATGTGAGGACAGCTCCCTATCACCCACAGTCCAACGGGTTTGCTGAGAGGATCGTCCAAACCATCAAGCAGAGTATCTGCAAGGGGAAGACGGGCTCAGTGGACACACGCTTAGCCAGATTTTTGTTTCCGGAGGATCCGGGCCCGAGGACCAGCAAGCCTGTAGGACCACCGCACGCCCTCTCCATGGACCACCTGTAAGCGATGGCCTCTTCCAATTCCGAAATGGAGATGGAACCTCCTGAAGCACAGTAACCTCCTGCCACTGTCCTGCCACAACGTTCCAGTCAAAAACGGTGTTCTTCAGCAAGGTATACTCCACCGCAGCTGCCGACCTGGACTTCCAATGTTCCACCTGCACCAAAGAGGTTTCATTGGCCCTCTTCTCCCTCGGTTTCTCCTCCTCCTCCTTGTCGACAGCTAATGGACCGTCCTTTGCACTTTGGGAGGGGGGATGTTCTAACCTAGGCCCTGCTGAAGCCTATGGTGTCAGGGATCTGGTCCTCCCAGAATCCCTAGGGGATTACGCGCTCCCCCATTAAAGGAGCGGAGCTACCTAAGGCTTCTGATATAAAACCGTCCAGAGTAGAACCGGCCGACACTCACTAGGGTGGGTAGCACTTGCTTGGACTCCCTGCTGTACTTAGAAATAAACCTCCTGTTTCACTTCACAATTCGGTGTGAGTTCCATTCTTTTGATGGACATAATAATACAGAGGCAGCCACCTTTTCTGCTCTTGATACATACGTGAAAAATAAAAATAGTTTATAAATATTATCGGCATCAGATTGTGGGTAGCTTGTCAATCTGGAATTATGCTGGTTTTCATCCTCTAGGTTAACATATACAGGGTGTACTGGTAAGCCCCTAGTGTCCAAAAAAGGTTAGGACGGGTTATTGGGTTGCGGGGTGTCATGTGAGAGTACCTTTAAGAAATGGATGTTTAAGCAATGTACCTTTAAGAAATGGAGCTGATCATATTACTGAAGTGATGTCAGAGGGTGGGGGGGAGCTGAGCTCACTTCTGCTTTTTGAGTTTCAGTTTGAGAAGGCAGCTGGGAGTGTCTGTGTGTTTTGCTGTGAGCTGTAGGAAGAAACACAGAGCTGGTCTGTTGATGTCTGAAATCCAAAGACTATAAATATATTGAATGTAACCTAATGTGATCCAATTTTTGAGAGTTTGAAGTCTTTTGGATGTTTAAAGGAATAGTTTGACGGATTATTTGTGTTGTAATCTTTTGGGGTTATCTTTGAAGTAATGGGTGTTAAGATATTCAATGTTTGTTTTTAAAAGGTTAACTTGAGTTCATAGAATAAACACTGTTCTGTTTTAAAAACCATTTGTCCATAATTGCTGTATCACACCTGGAGAGTACGCCGTGTGCTTCCCACACCACAATGTAGTAAAAGTTGTGGGTCGGTTGAACTCCATGAAACACTTTGGAGTTCTGTAAACCCGGACCCATAACAGGGGATAGGTGGAAGTGAGGGCTTAAGTGGGTCGGTGCAGACCCGATGGGCCAAATGGCCTTCTTCTGCATTGTATGTTCTATGTTCTGAGATGCAGTTAGTTGCAGCATTACGATTAATTAATAATACTTGCATTATATTGTACTATTCTGTCACCTTGAAATGCCTCTTTGTGTGGCACAAGTGATGATTGTTTTGAAGTGTTGTCCCGTACGGCTTTAAGATAATTGGCTGTCTTCATAGATTATCATAGAATTTACAGTGCAGAAGGAGGCCATTCGGCCCATCGAGTCTGCACCGGCTCTTGGAAAGAGCACCCTACCCAAGGTCAACACCGCCACCCTATCCCCATAACCCAGTAACCCCACCCAACACTAAGGGCAATTTTGGACACTAATGGCAATTTATCATGGCAAATCCACCTAACCTGCACATCTTTGGACTGTGGGAGGAAACCGGAGCACCTGGAGGAAACCCACGCACACACGGGGAGGATGTGCAGACTCCGCACAGACAGTGACCCTAGCTGGAATCGAACCTGGGGCCCTGGAGCTGTGAAGCAATTGTGCTATCCACAAGGCTACCGTGCTGCCCCATGTCTTCGTGATGTTTCTCAGAAAATAGCTTCTTCAGCTGCAGCATCAAATCTTTCATCCTGGTCACAATTCTAAATTAAGCTTCGCTACTTAATGTTTAACTCTTTTTTGTTTTTGTTGGGTAATCTATACAGATTACTTAATCAATTGCAACTGGTGTGCAAGCATTTTAAATTATAGGGGATGGGAGCTATTAATTACGAAGCATTTACAGCACAGAACTAAGCTATTCAGCTCAACAGGTCCATGTCAGTCTTCATGCTCCACCAAAGCCTATTCGCATTCTAATCCATCTAACTCCATCAGCAGCCTCTACTATTTCCTCACTCATATACTTATCCAGCTTCCTCTTAAGTGCACCTGTGTTATTTGATTCAACTACTCCTTGTGGTAGCAAATACCACTTTCTAAGCACTCTTTGGGTAAAGTGGCTTTTCCTGAATCCCCTATTAAATTAATTAGTGAATATTACATATTTATGACCCCCAGTTCTGATCACATGGCATTTGCAAACATCGTCACCATGCCAACCCTATCAAACTCTTTCATAACCTTCAAGCCTTCTCTGAGATCTCCGCTCAGTCCTCTAGAGAAAAGAGTTCCAGCCTCGTCACTCTTTCCTGATAACTAGAAACTCTCAATTCCGGTATAATTTTGGGAAATATTGTTTGCACCAGTCTCCAGTGCTTCTCTAAACATTTTGTAAATTTGAGGCCTGAACTATTCACAGTGTTCCAGATATTTTCTGCTCAATGTTCCGAACAACATAAATATAACTTTTCTACTTTTCAGTTTTAAACCTCTAGAAATCACAGAATCATAGATTATCATAGAATTTACTATGCAGAAGGAGGCCTTTCGGCCCATCGAGTCTGCACCAGCCTTTGGAAAAAGCACCGTACTCAAGCACACACAGCCACACTATACCCGTAACCCAGTAACCCGCAGTCCAGGCAAAAGCAGTGAACAATCACTGTTTTTTCACTAACCTGTCCCTTACACCTGCTGTCTCAAACAGAGGTATAGAAACCAGCTTCTTTACGTCACAGAAAGCCAAAACCACAATACAACACTTCAAACCCCCTTAGGGGATTTGATCTGCAAGGCTTCTATTCATTTTCAAAGAGAAAAAAAAGAGCTTCCGGGCAGGCAGTGTCTGGATTATTTAGTTTCAATTACCTTCATGCTTGAATGCATCTTAAGCATGCTGCTTTGAACCGAGGAATTAAGTGCTTTCTCTTCCTCTTTTTCTCAGCAGAAAGCACATAACTGATTTGATGTGGTCAGGAGTTGTCAATCATAGCTAGATATTTATGAACCTCAACACAATGTTTATAGACAACCCATTTTTTGCCCAACAAATTATTTTCCGCTGCTTCAGGAATGCCATTGCAGGCAGCAGAGCATGCCTCCCCCCCACCATCACAATGTTTTGGCCTCAACTGCTTTCTGTGAAAGTGAATTACACAGTTTCTCCATTCACTCGATGAATAAATTTCTCTTCATCTCATTCCTGAAAGGTTCACCTATATCCTGAGATTCTGACCTCTGTTTCTTGACAACCCCACCATCGGGAACATCCTTCCTGCATCTACCCTGTTTTGTCCTTTTAAAATGTTATAAGTTTTGTGAAATACCCCCTCATTCATCTGAGCTTCACCGAAAATAATCCTAAATGGCTCAATCCCTCCTCATATGTCCATCCTGCCATCCCAGGAATCAGTCTGGTAAATCTCCACTGCACTCCCTCTATAGCAAGAATATCCTTCCTCAGATAAGGAGACCAAAACTGCACACAATATTCCAGGTTAGCCTCACCATAGCCCTATATAATTGCAACAAGGCTTCCCTGCTCCTGTACTCGAATCATCTCGCTATGAAGGCCAACATACCATTTTCCTTCTTTACAGCCTGCATGCCTATCTTCAGTGGCTGGTGTACGAGGACACTCAGGTCTCGTTGCACGTTCAGACAATAGCCTGCCTTTCTGTTTTTGTTACCAAAGTGGATAACCTCACATTTATCGAAATAATACTGCATCTGCCATTAATTGCCCACTCACCCAGCTTGTTCAAATCACACTGAAGCACCTCTGTATCCTTTTCACAACTCACCCTACCACTCAATTTTGTGTCATCGCAAACTTGGAGATATTACATTTAGTTTTGTCAACTAAATCATTAATATATATTGTGAGTAGCTGGGGTCCGAGCACTGATACCTGTGGTACCCCATTAGTTTTTCTTCTGACTTTTTGTTTCCTGTCTGCCAACCAGTTTTCTATCCATCTCAATACACTACCCCCAAATCCCATGCACTTTAATTTTACATGCTAATCTCTTCAATGGGATTTTGTCAAAAGCATTCTGAAAGTCTAAATAAACCGTATCCACTGGGTCCCTCTCATCAACTCTACTGGTTACACCCTCAAAGAATTCCTGTAGATTTGTTAAACATGATTTTCCTTTCGTAAATTCATTTTGACTCTCTCTGATTCCTGCATAGTTTTCCGATTGCTGTGCTATTAAATCTTTTATCATTGATTCTGAAATTTTCCACTCTACCTACATCAGGCTGACTGGTCTATAATTTTGTTTTCTCGCTACCTCCGCTTTTAAATAGGGGGATTACATTACCTACCCGCCAATCTGTAGGAACTATTCCAGAGTTGATAGAATCTTGGAAGATGACCACCAATGCGTTCACCAATTCTAGGGTCACTTCTGGGATATAGATTATCAGGCCCTAGGGATTTATTGGCCTGCAAACCCATCAATTTCCCCGACAGCACTTCCCTAACAATATTGATTTCCTTCAGTTCCTCCCTCTCACAAAATTCTGCATTCTCCAACATTTCTGATATGTTATTGTGTCCTCTTTTGCAAAGACAGAACCATTTGGTCAGCTATTTCTTTGTTCACCATTATAAATTCCCCTGCTTCTGACTGTAAGGGCATTTGTCTTCACCAATCTTTTTCTCTTCACATACCTATAGAAACTTTTGCAGTCAGTTTTTATGTTCCCTGCAAGCTTACCCTTGTATTTTATTTTCCCTTCCTTAATCAATACCTTGGTCCTCCTTTGCTGAATTTTAAACTGCTCCCAATCCTCAGGGTTTGGTGATTTTCCTGACCAATTTGTATCTCTCTTCCTTGAATCCAATTTCCCTTGCAATCCATGGTTTAGCCACTTTTCCCATTTTATTTTGGGTCAGACAGCAATGAACAATTTTTGAAGTTCACCTGTGTTCTTTGAATATTTGTCATTGCCTATCAACCATCATCCCTTTTAGCAACATTTCCCAATCCACCATAGCCAACTCGTGCCTCATACATAGTTTCCTTATTTAAGATTCCGAACCCTAGTCTCAGATTCAACTTGCCCAGGATGGGGGTCGCTTTGGGTCCGTGAAGCCTTGAAGCCTGCTTTCTTTCATGTTTAACACCCCATAACAGGGCAAAGCACAACTGCAGCATATCTGTCCTAAAAAACCCTCACAGGACAGAACCATTCTGCAGTTCGTTTCTTGGAGAAGCATTTTACTCCCCTTAAATTTTTAATCGGCTCTGTGTTTTCAACTTTGCAGCATATGCCTTCTTTCACCCCTTTGTACTTAGTTATTGATATACCATTCCACTCCCCTTGAAGTTTGAATAGGCTCTGCGGGTTCAATGTTACGATATGCCTTCTTTTATCCCCTTGTACTTTGTTATTTACATTTAATTTCACACCCCATTGACATTAACAAGCCTCTTGACTGACAGCTGAAGGCTACCTCAAAGGGGGATTGGCTTTGTCTGGTTTTAAAGCACTTCACAGTCCATTAACTCCGAAGCGCTTCCTCTTTTGAGCAGGTGTCCTACTGTAGCCACCTGGGATGGCCACTTCCAACTAGGTACAGAGAAACTCACAAAGCCTGGCGGGTAAAATGGACAAGCCAAGACTTAGGCAGGCTCAGAGCCTGAAATGCAAGAAATCCAGACGGTATCAAAACTCTGTCAAATTAGCATTTTAATGGGGCCGATTAGCATTTGATCGCCCACCTTCCCCAAAACAAAGGACTGGTACTCAAGCAACCGCGACAGTCCCAGACATTTCGGCGCCACTCCCTGTTCAAGGGAAACGCAAACAACGGGGTCAGTGACCGCTTGGGACACGCCCAGCCATCCAGATCCTGGCCTGCTTATTGGCTAAGGAATCGAACGGAGTGATCAGGGATCACCTAATTAGTAAGGCCCAAATTGAAGGACTGCCCAAAAGAGCACAAAAAACCCCCCGAGTATAAGAAGAAGAGTTTGCCATATGTTCGCTCTCTCTTGGCGCTCTCTTGGCCTTTGTACCCCGGTCACAGCCATCCCCAATCACAGCAACACCAGAAGCGAGTCCAAGTTCAACGCCCGCTACCAGACGGATGAGCCCAGCTGAGCAGCAGTTACTCCTTCGAACCCGAGAGATCCTGAATTGAACAGCGGCCACTGTTTTCTGACCTAAGCCGGGTGCCTGAAGTTAAGTACAGGTTGTCTTAGTTGATAGGTGTAGTTTAACTAGTAGTGTTTATGTTGCATGACTAATTGTGTGTCAATAAAGTACCCTTGACCTTGAACTAACTAACTGGTGTTTGGCTCTTTGATCGACAGCCGGTTGAAACTTGTGGTGGTATCATTTGATACCTGGCAACTCTCAGCATTCGGACATAGATAACATAAAAGGAAGGGCAAACTCACTGATTGCCATAATTGGAACAGAGCCACAGAAAAGACAGAGTAAAAGAAACGTGTAACACTACCTAACCACAATCTGTCTGCAGTGGATTTTTTTCTACTCTAAATTGCTTCCTAAAAATACCAGGTGCTCTGTCTGACAGCAGTTTTTTTAGAATGGATCTTTTTCAACCACTGATGCCTGAACAGCTTGCTTGCACTGAAGATACTTTCCCTTCAGAGAAGCAGCTGCCACCACTTAAATATTAAAGTGAAAGGGCGTGATTCTCTGGCCTCGTTACACTCTCGCTCAAGCAAAACGAGCGCAGTGAATTGCGGGAGAGGCCAAAAACAAGAACAGCGCCAGGCGCCATACAGTTTCCGATGCAACCGGCCCGCTCCCGTAGGCAAAATCAGGATCTCAATGTAGCATGTCAAGAAAACAGTTCTCACCACTAAAGCCCCATTTCCATACATTTAACAAGAGCCCCTCCCACAGATCCAACGGCCTCCCATAATTCTGCAGCCTCCCCAACATCTGGTCACGCTGGCGCTCATGAGTACTCCATTTGAAAACCGTGAACCTGACGGAAGGGCTTCAGTGCGGAGCCGAGGAGGTGAGTAGCCATCTTTGCTCACAGGCAAAGAGCCCGGGGGTACTGGACCTGCCACTCCAGTGCTTGGTGGCGGGTGGGGGACCTTTGGCTAGGGTTGGGGGACCCTCCTCAGGATGGGCCACCTTGGGAGGGTGTACTGGGGGGGCAACAGGGTGTAAACCGCTCATAGCACCACTATGCCAACCCCTGGATCATGTGTATCCGTTCTTGGGGGCAGGACATGTCACTGTCCGTCTGCCCAACGATCACCCATAACCCCCACCGACTGCTGAAGCCTCTGGCCATGCGGCTGAAAGCTATTACGAATAGGAAATTGGCAATCATGGTTAGGTGAACACTTCACACAACTCAAGGGGATTCTCATGGGTGGGCGGGCCATGTAGCTTGTGGGAGTCATTGCCTAGCGTCCCAATCACACCTTTATGTCTGGACACTGTGCTTGAACACTGAGGGAGGCAACACCACACACGCAACTTCTGAACACCCAGGGGATGGGACACATCTCCAGGGATGTGCCCACGGTCAGAGACTGGGTGAGTGGCACGGGCTAGGGAAATGCCTGGAGAGATGGGCAAATGGTTCGGAGGTCAGCCTGCATTGTGGATGAAGGTGACAGGCATCATACTGGTTTTGCGCAAGGGTGGTATTGTGTTTGACAGTTGCCCACACTCCCGACGGTGTTGCCCCCTCCCCCACCACCACACTGAGCCCCCTCACTTCCTACCTCCCAAACCATCCCCTCCCCCCCTTCCTGGGTGCCCTCATTGCTACTCGATGTGCTTTGCCTTCCTAGCTCTACCAATACATCGAGGTGTGTCCCCAGGATGCATATTTTAGGTGGATGCAGCCAGCTGCTTACCACATCCCGTGGCCTTTGATGCCCCTGGCGGCTGTCCTCTCGGAGCTCTGAGGCCGGAGGGCCATGGCTTGCTTGTCAACGGCTCATTCGCAGCCGTGTTGTGCTGTCCCATGCGCTGACTGTGTGACGCAGCCTCATTAGAGGGGTGGAACTCAGGGGAGCTGGTGGCCGCAGTCGCCATTCCATGCGACGGGCCCTGTTAGCACTCTGCGCCCCCTCCCCCTGCTCAGTGCCCATAGGGCCCTGGGGTTCACTTTGGGATGGAGGGTCAACTGGTTTGAGCCCCGGCTGCCCCCGCATCATCCGGCTCTGCCAGCCCTGGCGGGTCCCCATGGTCTGCACCGTCATGTCGACGCCCTCGGCGATGCTCCTCAGTGATTGGGGCATGCTCTGCAACCCTTCTGCAATGCCCACCTGCGATTGGGACAAGCTCCGCAATGCCTCGGCCATTCCCACCTGGGAGCGGGACATGTCCCGCAGAACCTTATCAAGGTCAGCCTGGTACTGGGTGAGATCCCCCAGTGAGGCAGGCCTACTGCCGAGACCTTCAGCCATGGCGGTCACCGACTGCGCGATGCCTTGGACACCTTCATTCATGGTGCCGATATTGTGCACTGCTGTCCACTGCGGTTACCACCCTTGCAGTGTTTTCCTCAGTGCTACTCATTGCCGGGGGCATCTCCTGCACCCATAGCCTCTGGGACTAAAAGCAGCTTTGGATCTGTTCGAGTGTCGCTGACACCTCCCTCTGAATGTGCTGGCCACCTGTCATCTCCATCAGCTCCGGGATGACCTCTTCAACAGGCTCAGCATCAGGCTGGGACCCAGATGGCTCTTGCACTGGTGAAGGATGGGGACGACAGCTGTGCTGTGACGATTATGGACGCAACCTCGGAGCTCTCTGCTGAGGTGGTCTCCTGGGAGGCTGGAGAGGGTCCGCCAGGGATAGGCCGGTGCTGCCAGCTGGAGACCTGAGGGAGAATGGACATGTTGTTAGTGGGAGGGATGGGTCAGTTAGTAAGGCAATAACAACTCAAGTTTGACAGGTCCTGCAGGTGAGGCCCGGTTGTTCCTCACCTCTGCGGTGTCCGCCAGCCTCCACATTCATGACCATCCTATCCTCGGACACACAGATCACCTCCAGAGCATGCTTCTTGATGGTGGTGAGCATCCTGATGTCTGGCACACCTCCGATGTCTGGACCCTCTCCTGGCAATTATGGGAGAGCTTTCACTGAGGAGTCACAGAAGGGGCATCGTTCACTTTTGTCGTGTTGGGTGTTCTGGTTCACAAACAAGCCAACAATGCTGGAAGTGGTGTAACGCTATTTTATTAACTGTTCAACTATGCTAACATACTGTAAACGTGGGTATAAGCAATACCAGCTTAACTGTGGACCCTTTCCTATCACTAGCTATGGTGAGGCACTCAGCACATGGTGAATGTCTGTGATGCAGGCCGTGAGCTCTGTGCTCTGAGCTGGCGGCTGCTAGAATGAGCGGGAACTCTCCTGTCCCCTGTTTTTATAGTGCTTGTGCTCTCACTGATGATTGGTTGCGGTGTTATGTTTGCTGGTTGGTCCTACTGCATGTCCATCAGTGTGTGTATGTGATTGCACCATAATGTACTGATGTATATTATGACATCCCCCTTTTTTACAAAGAACATGTGCCTATGTGAGAATAAATAATGTGTAATGAGTGTATCTGACCATGTGTGTGCAGTATTTACATAACTATGTACATGAGGTTAGTCTATATACACGGGAAGGTGCCTGGTGCAGAGAAAAGAAAAACAAGGTGTTACACCAACAACAAAACTAATAACGAATGCTATAAACAAACTAGTGAAACGCTGAAACAGGATGAAAGAACAAAGCATTGAGTCCAACATTGTAAGGCTCATAAATCAAGTCTCTGAGGTGGGCGACGAATTCGGGTTGACCGCCTCAAGGGTGGGTCAGGAGCCACCGGCTGCGGATCGGGCCGGGCCACAGCCAAGCGAGGAGGATGCAGAGTATCCGGAAGCTCTACAAAGTCCAGGTCGGGGACAACAGGAGGGCGTGGCACCGGTGGAGGACCGCGTAACGAGTGTGGAACCAGACGAAGGGCACGCCGATTGCGGCGGCGATTGGAGCCATCAGGCAGACGAACCAGGAATGAACGGGGAGCCACCAGCCGAAGAATCACAGCAGTCGCAGACCAGCCACCCTCCGGAAGGTGGATTTGGATGTTGTCACCTGGTGCCAGAGCAGGAAGATCAGTCGCTCGAGCGTCATGCGCCGCCTTGTGCTGCGCGCGAGACTGTTGCATCCACTGAAGGACCGGAGCATGGTCGAGGTCTGGGACGTGAATGGACGGTACAGTGGTCCTGAGAATGCGACCCATCAGCAGCTGGGCTGGTGACATGCCCGTGGACAGTGAAGCCGAGCGATAGGCCAGCAAGACGAGGCAGAAGTCGGATCCTGCATCAGCAGTCTTGCAGAGGAGCCTCTTTACGATGTGGATGCCCTTTTCTGCTTTGCCATTTGACTGGGGGGTGCAGGGGACTGGACGTCACGTGTACAAAGTTGTTATCTGCTGGCGAAGTTGGACCGTTCCTGGCTCGCGAAGTAGGGGCCATTGTCCGACATCACAGTGAATGGGATGCCGTGACGAGCAATGGTCTCTTTGCAGGCACGGATAACAGCCGATGTCGTGATGTCGTGCAGGCATACAAACTCGGGATAGCTGGAAAAATAATCAACTATGAGAATATCGTCCCTGCCGAGCGCATGGAACAGGTCCCCGCCTACCTTAGACCAAGGGGATGTGACCAAATCATGGGGCTGAAGTGTCTCCCGTGGTTCGGCCGGCTGGAACCGCTGACAGGTGGGGCAGTTGAGCACAGTGTTGGCAATGTCCTCATTTATGCCAGGCCAGTAGACAGCCTCTCAGGCCCTCCGTCGGCACTTCTCTACGCCGAGATGGCCCTCGTGCAGCTGCTCTAAAACTAGGTGATGCATGCTGTGTGGGATCACGATGCGGTCCAGCTTCAGGAGGATGCCATCAACGACTGCCAGATCGTCTCGAATATTATAGAACTGCGGGCATTGTTCCTTGAGCCATCCGTCAGTCATGTGTCGCATCACAAGTTGTAGCAGGGGGTCAGCCGCAGTCTCACGGCGAATGTGGGTTAGGCGTTCATTCGTGGCCGGCAGATTGGCGGCCGTGAAGGCCACATGGGCGTCGACTTGGCAAACAAACCCCTCTGGTTTGGACGGAGTGGTGACTGCCCTGGACAGAGCGTCGGCTATGATCAGGTCCTTACCCGGTGTGTACACGAGCTGGAAATCGTATCTCCGGAGCTTGAGCAGAATGCGTTGTAGGCGAGGGGGTAATGTCATTGAGGTCTTTTTGGATGATGCCGCCCAGCGGGCGATGGTCGGTCTCCACAGTGAACTGGGGAAGGCCATACATGTAGTCATGGAACTTGTCGACACCGGTCAACAGGCCTAGGCACTCCTCGATTTGCGCATAGCGCCGCTCTTGGGGGTCATGGCCCGTGACACATAGGCAACAGGGGCCCATGACGAGGCGTCATCTCGTTGCAGGAGCGCCGCCCCTATGCCAGATTGGCTAGCGTCCGTTGATATTTTTGTCTCCCTTGCAGGATCGAAAAACGCCAATACCAGGACGGTGGTCAGCTTGACCTTGAGCTCCTCCCATTCAAGCTGGTGGGCGGGAAGCCACTGGAAGTCCGTCATCTTCCTAACTAGGTTGCGGAGAGCCGTGGTGTGGGAAGCGAGGTCAGGGATGCACTTTCCTAGGAAGTTGACCATTCCTAAGAACCGGAGCACCGCCTTCTTATCCGCCGGCTTCTGCATGGCCGTGATGGCTGCCACCTTGTCCGCATCCGGCCGCACATCCAACTGGGAGATGTGGTCTCCTAAAAACTTGAGTTTGGTCTGGTCGAAAGAACATTTGGCTCTGTTGAGGCCTTGGTCCCGTATTCGCTTAAAAACACGTTGGAGGCGACTGATATGCTCCTGCGGGGTGGTGGACCAGATGATGATGTCGTCCACATAAACGTGCATCTCCTCGATGCCCTCCATCATCTGCTCCATGATGCGGTGGAACACTTCAGATGCTGATATGATTCCAAATGGCATTCTATTGTAGCATTACCTGCCAAATGGAGTGTTGAAAGTACACAGCTTTCTGCTGGACTTGTCCAATTGAATCTGCCAGAAGCCTTTTGATGCATCCAGCTTGGTGAATATGTTGGCTCGAGCCATCTCGCACATGAGCTCCTCACGCTTGGGGATCGGGTAATGCTCCCGCATGATGTTACAACTTGAATCTTTTGGGGGCGATACAGATCCGGAGCTCGCTGGAAGACTTCTTGATGCACACCATGGAACTGACCCAGTCGGTTAGTTCCGTCACTCTGGAAAGCACTTCTTGGTCCTGGAGGTCCTGCAGCTGTTGCTTGAGGCGGTCCTTGAGGGGTGCTGGGACTCTGCGAGGTGCATGAACCACATGCGTGGTATCCTGTTTGAGTAGGATTATGTATGTGTAGGGAAGTGTGCCCATGCCTTCGAAGATATCTCGGTGTTGAGTGATGATGGCACTTAGTTGCGCCCTGAAGTCTGCATCTTGGAAGTCAGGCGTGTCCTCTGGAGAGAGGGAATGTACGCGCTGCACGAGTTTGAGGAGCTCGCACACCTGTGCGCCTAGCAGGGAGTCCTTTGAGGAGCCCACGATCTCGAAGGGTAGGGTGACTTTTCACGAGTTGTGCGTCACCTCGAGTTGGCATGACCCAGTGGCGGGGATAAAATTACCATTATAGTCGACGAGTTGGCAATTGGAAGAATTGTTGGTTTGACCCCCAGGGTTTGAAATGCTGACCATGCGAGGAGATTGGCGGAAGCACCAGTGCCCAGACGGAATCTGATATGGGATCGGTTGACCGTCAGGTTGGCACACCACTCGTCGTCCGGATCAATGCTGTGCACCAACAGCGGCTGGTGCTTTCGATTCGGGGACAGCCTGTTCTTGGTTCTGACAGCGACTCGAAAAGGCTCCCTGTCCTCGGTGTCACTGTTCTGCATGAAGTCAGGATCGGACTCGGTGAAGGTGGGTTGGATTGCCCAAACATTCCTGCGAGGCTGGTTAAATCGTTGCGAGTTGGCAGGCTGGGCTGCTCGACAGCAGGCAGCATAGTGGCCAAGCCTGCCACAGCGTAGGCACTGTCGCGATTTTGCAGGGCATTGCCGCTTTAAGTGGGCGGAGCCACAGTTGCCGCATGTTGTGACGTCAGTGCGTTCGTTGCGCCACCGCGCATGGGTGGTACGGTCTTGCGCGGTGCGGGCCTGCGCTTCGCGTTCCTCCTCGTCACCGTCCCCTCGTTTGGCGCGTACAAGCGCGGGAAGCCTCGGAAAGCGCGCAAAATGGCCGCCCTCCTCCAGACTGTGGCCCGGGAGGTGTTCGATCGTTTGGACACGTTTCGCCTCATGGGGCCCTTGCCGCACCGTTTCAGCTGCCTGTATGTAGGAGTACCGGCTGGTGGCATTCTCATGCAGGACACAGGTCTCGATGGCAGTCACTAGGGTTAGTTGCTTAACTTTAAGGAGCTGCTGACGCAGGGTGTCCGACATAACACCAAATACGATCTGGTCGCGCATCATGGAGTCGGAGGTGGGCCCGTAGCCGCAGGATTGCGTGAGGATGCGGAGGTGTGTTAAATAGGATTGGAAAGGCTCGTCCTTACCCTGCAAGTGCTGCTGGAACAGGTACCTTTCGAAGCTTTTGTTGACTTCAACACTGGTGTGTGTGTCAAATTTGAGGAGCACCGTCTTGTACTTGGTCTTGTCCTCGTCGTCCGCGAATGTCAGGGAGTTAAAGATGTGGATGGCATGTTGCCCAGCCGTGGAGAGAAGGAGGGCTATCTTCCTGGTGTCCGATGCATTCTCCCTGTCCGTGGCCTCGAAGAAGAGCTAGAAGCGCTGTTTAAATATCTTCCAATTTACCCCGAGATTGCCAGCGATGCGGAGCGGCGGCGGCGGGTTGATGTTCTCCATAATGTAGGATGCCGGAATGCTGAGAAGTTGCAGGTAGGTCTCACAAGTGCTAGATTGCGGCCACTCCTTCTACCATGTCGTGTTGGGTGTTCTGGTTCACAAACAAGCCAACAATGCTGGAAGTGGTGTAACGCTATTTTATTAATTGTTCAACTACGCTAACATACTGTAAACATGGGTATAAGCAATACGAGTTTAACTGTGGACCCTTTCCTATCACTAGCTATGGTGAAGCACTCAGCACATGGTGAATGTCTGTGATGCAGGCTGTGAGCTCTGTGCTCTGAGCTGGCTGCTGCTAGGATGAGCGGGAACACTCCTGTCCCCTTTCTTTATAGTGCTTGTGCTCTCACTGGTGATTGGCTGCAGTGTTGTGTATGCTGGTTGGTCCTACTGCATGTCCATCAGTGTGTGTATGTGATTGCACCATAATGTACTGATGTATATTATGACAGCCTTCATCGCTGAAAGCGTCAACACGATGGTGCAGACCATGGGGAACTGCCAGGGCTAGCAGAGCCAGATGATGCAGGAGCAGTTGGGGCTTGAACCAGATGCTCCTCCATCCCAAGGTGAACCCCAATCCCTCTGGACATCGAGTGGGAGGAAGGGGTGCTGAATGTCAACCCGGACCCGTCCCGTGGAGTGGGGATGGTGGCCATCAGCTCCCCCGGGTTCCACCCCTCTGATTTGCAGCCAGCACATTTGACAGGGCGACACGGCTGTGCATGTGCCGCCGAAAAGTGAGCTCGGGCCCTCCGGCCTCAGAGACACCAGAGGATGCCCGCCAGGGCCATTGAAGGCCACGGGATGAGGTGAGCAGCCTCCACCTCAGATGTGCATCCTGGGGACACACTCAGACGTAGTGGTTGAGCACGGAAGGCAAAGCACATCGAGGATCACTGAGGGCACTGGGGTAGGGGAGTGGGATTGGGGGGAGTATGTAGGGGATGAGGAGGCTGGGGTGGGGGTGGAGGAGGGGCCAGCACCATTGAGAGGGTGGGAAATTGTCAAACACAAGAAACACCTTTGTGCACAACCAGTATGATGCCTCTGTCACTTTCTTCTGCAATGTCCCCGGAGCTGTGACCCAGCCCCTGGGTGTTCAGATGTTGGCTGCCTCATAGAATCATAGAATTTACAGTGCAGAAGGAGGCCAGTTGGCCCATCAGGTCTGCACCGGCTCTTGGAAAGAGCACCCGACCCAAGCCCACACCTCCACCCTATCCTCATAACCCAGTAACGCCACCCAACACTAAGGGCAATATATCATGGCCAATCCACCTAATCTGAACATCTTTGGACTGTGGGAGGAAACTGGAGCCCCCGGAGGAAACTCACGCACACACGGGGAGAACGTGCAGACTCCGCACAGACAGTGACCCAAGCCGGGAATCAAACCTGGGACCCTGGAGCTGTGAAGCAATTGTGCTGACCACAATGCTACCGTGCTGCCCTCATGATGTGGAGTTGTCTCCTGCAGTGTTCAACCACAGTGTACAGGCTTCATCATAATAATAATAATCTTTATTAGTGTCACAAGTATGCTTACATTAACACTGCAATGAAGTTATTGTGAAAATCCCCGAGTCACGACACACTGGCGCCTGTTCGGCTACTCCGAGGGAGAATTCAGAATGTCCAATTCACCTAAGAAGCACATCTTTCAGGACTTGTGGGAGGAAACCGGAGCACCCGGAGGGAACCCACGCAGATATGGGGAGATCATGCAGACTCCTCACAGCCAGTGACTTAAGCCGGGAATCGAACCTCGGTGCCTGGCACCTAGTGAAGCAACAATGCTAACCACTGTGCTACCGTACCACCCAAGGTGTGATTAGGATGCTAGACAATGACTCCCACATGTTGCATAGAATGCCCATCCACAGGAATCCACTTGGGTTGTGTGAAGTGCTCACTTCACCACAATTTCCAATTCCCTATTAGTGACAGTCTGCAGCCGCGCGGCCAGAGCCCTCAGCGGTCGGTGGGAGTTATGGGTGGTCGGTGGGGCAGACGGACAGGGACAAGGGTTGCCCTTGGAATGGGTAAACACAATCCAGGGGCTGACATGGTGGTGCCGCAAGCGGTTGCCCACCCGGTTGCCCAACCAAAGCACCCCCCCACCCTCCCATGGCGGCCTACCCCTCCAGAGGGTCGCCCACCCCCCACCGAACACTGGGGCGGCAAGCCCAGCACCCCCGGGCTTTTTGCCTGTGAGCAAAGATGGCTATTTCGCTCCCCGGCTCCACACAGAAGCCCTTATGCCAGGTTCACATTTTTCAAAACGAGTACGAATCGGTGCCAGCGTGAGCACTTGCTGGGGAGGCTGCCGAATGACGGGAGGCTGTTGGATATGGGGACGTTGTCATTATTTGTATGGAAATAGGGCTTATGTGGTGATAATTGGTTTCTCGCAACGCTGCGGCGAGATTCCAATTTCACCTACAGGGTGCAGGCTAGTTGCACAGTTCTCGTTTTTGGCCTCTCCCGCTGTTCGCAAGCCTCGTTTTGCTTGAGCAAGAGCGTGACAAGGCTGGAGAATCGCACCCCGATTTTTAGGCTTACCTTTATCTCACTTGTACTCTCTAGCCAGGCTGTATTCCAGGGTCTTCAAAACGTTTCCATAAACATGTTAAATCTCAGCAAGGGCGATTATCTTTTACAAATTAAATACCGTTATTGTAACAGTTGGGAATAGTGACATGTGGCAGTTAATAAAATTAGTTAATTTGAAGAACACCTTTAGAGAAACGATGCTCTAGTGAGTGAATAATGGTGGTTGTGCTGAGTGGAAATAGACCTGTTTTGTTCCTGAACTAGTCCTTTGTCAGGTATGATAAGATTGTGTATGTACAGAGAAATCCATGCATACCAATGGACTTAAATTATGTTTAAATTAAATTCCCCTCCACCAGCCTCTGAAAGGGCATGCAACCACTGAATAATGCAGGTCGTATTGGCTGCACACCTGAATCACTTTAATCAGGTCACAGAATGAATTTAACATGCTGCCTCAGATTAAGTGAACAGCCAGGTGCATCATGGCCCTACCCTTTACCCACCCGTTTTCAAGGCCCCGAAATATCCCAGTCGGTATGCCCCATTAGATCATTTGTTCTGTGAATGAGGAATCCTCAATGCACTTCCAAACCCACCATTGCACTGCGAACTAGCAGATAATGGCCCCATGACCCATTTTAAGAATCTCAAGGAATCAGAGTGTTGCTATTTACCATTCTTGTTGTTTCAACGTTCCAGGTCTGCATACGAATAGAAAGCCCAAAGGTTGTTTGCAGCAAAAAGACTACAGCATTTTCTCAGATTAGATCATTAATAAAAATCTTATTAATTCTGACAAGTTTTTTTTTCATTAATGGAAGTACACATTATTCAGCAGAAAACTGAATAACACTAATGCTTGCTGTTCTAGTCACTGTCACTTTATATTCAGTTTATTGCTCCTTTTCAAACACTTTTCTATGGTTGTTATACGAGCAAGAGATGTCCCGTATGTTTGTAACAAATCACATGGATCTTTTCCCGCATTATTGCCAATGTATATAAAAACAAAAGGGCACTATTATTTTGAGTTGTGGTCTTTGTGATGATCTTTGAAAAAGAAATGGCTTGAAAGGTCTGAAAGTGCCAAAGCCTATTTCGGTCTGTAATAAAATGACGTTTTAATGTGAGTTATTTTAGGGGCTAGCGGGTTGTGTGTTATAAACTGTAAAAAAAAATTGAAGGATTAAATGACAAGAAGGTATGTTTATTAAATGATACTTTTCCTCTCTTACATTGTGGTTCTCTAATACAGCTTCCTAATATTACATCAGGAAGCCTTGAGTTATCCATTAACTACGAAACATACTGAATAATTAATGGAGGATATGAGAAACTGTCTCCGAGAAACAAAGGCCTCTTTGAGCTACCTAATTTTGAAGTTTTCACTGAAATAACTTTTACATTTACTGAGATTCGTTGTTGTTTTTAACTCAATGACATTCAAGTTGTTTCACATATTGTACCCGTACATTGCATAAGTTCACAAGTAACAGGATGTATTGTTTATTTAAGTTGTATTTCAACATTTACATTTTCTGGTTAAGCTGTTGAAGCACAGCCAGATAATGAAGAAGCTCCTGATTAAAAAGTGAACTAAAGTATTTGTGTATATATGTTTCTAAAATCAGCAACACAGATTATCTCCCGACATTATGCTCATTCTCCAGCAGCAGGAAGCCGCATCTGAATCAAAGGCCCTCATGGGGTGGGAGGAAACAGCAATAGCTTTCTCAGCACCCCAGATGGAACTGAGGTGGTTCACTGCCACTAATGGAAATTTCTAGTGCAGTTGATACTGATCACAGTGGAAGTGAATATGAAAACTCAGGGGAGAATTGGAAGTGCGCAAATTCACATGATAGAAGTGGCTTAAAGCATCTTATACAAAAGCACTTGTCGCATATTGTAGCCCTTTGACAGCTTACTCTCACTTTTGGTGACTGAGTAGGATCAATCATGTTTAACTTTTAACATTGTCTTTTAACAGTGTCATCCAAGAGAGCTCAAGTCTCCAAAATTGCTGATCATTTCACTTTGTTGAAATCAATATTGGGCTGAAAGATAGTTAATTGCAGCTGCCTAATGATTTGTATTGATTGCCATACATTAACTATTAGGACTATTGTAGATTTGTAAGGCTGATATGTCATAGATTTGTTTTTAATCCAATTTGTCAGATGAAGTGCTGTATTGGGAAATATCCACTTTAGGCATGGTAGATGATCTTTAGATTTTAGTAACTGCATCCTAGTTTTCTTGGAATAGATTTAAGACTCTCAGTATTTCAGGTTGGACAGTTACCTTTTAATGTATTATAAATACACTGGCATATATAGCAAACTCAATCAGAGAAATATGTGCTCAATACCAGGAGTGCAGTCATCATGAGTTTTGTGTAATGGATTAATCAGGAGCTACAAAGTATTTTTCATCAACAAGTCAATATCGTAATGATTACATCCTTTTTTCTTGCTGAACATGCCTTTCATCTTCTCCCTTGTATATTCAAAGTTCTATAAATAAATTACATTGGCTTAGAATAGACTTTCATAGAATTTACAGTGCAGAAGGAGGCCATTCGGCCCATCGAGTCTGCACCAGCTCTTAGAAAGAGCACCCTACCCAAGGTCAACACCGCCACCCTATCCCCATAACCCAGTAACCCCATAACCCATTAACCCCACCCAACACTAAGGGCAATTTTGGACACTAAGGGCAATTTATCATGGCCAATCCACCTAACCTGCACATCTTTGGACTGTGGGAGGAAACCGGAGCACCCGGAGGAAACCCACGCACACACGGGGAGGATGTGCAGACTCCGCACAGACAGTGACCCAAGCTGGAATCGAACCTGGGACCCTGGAGCTGTGAAGCAATTGTGCTATCCACAAGGCTACCGTGCTGCCTTAAGAGCCATGGGGAGCTAAATTCAAGAGCCCCCAAAACCAGATACAGAGATTGCGTTGAATGATTACCTCATGTCGAGTGCAACGCAGGTAGTCCACCAACATTTTGGCATGTTCCAGCCAGTTCTAACTATGTTGTTTATTGGCTTGGTGCCTGAGCAGGTGGCCAATACCATGACTTCCAAGCACCAGTTGGAGCTAGCCTGCACTCCTTGAAGCTGGCCTTGAAAGGGCTGAAAATACTCGGCAGGTCTGGTAGCATCAGTGGAGCCAGAAACGTTTTGAGTTATATATGAATTCTTCAGAACTGAAGGAGGGTAGAGGTTTTAAGATGTTGAAAGGATGGGGCGGGGGGAGGAAAAACAGAAAGGAGGGCTTGGAATGGGGTAAAGAGTGGAGGAGGTTAAATGACAAAGATGTCACCGAACAAAAGACAAAAACAATGGTAATAGTTATAGGGAAGAGACAAAGCATTTGTCCCGAGTGAGTGTAAATGCCAGAATACCGAATAGCTACATTCAGAATCAGAATTTTCTTTTTTTTTCTTTTATTCCCTTTTCTTTCCATGTACTTCATGATCTGTTGAGCTGCTCGCAGAAAAATACTTTTCACTGTACCTCGGTACACGTGACAATAAACAAATCCAATCCAATCCAAGAACTGTGCATGGATTCCTTTATTCTCATTCTCGACTACCTCTGTTGGTAAATGGATGTGGTAGCCTTAAGTAGAGAAAATATACATTGGAATTTAAAATACACTACATCCCCCTTCTTAATAAATGAGAGGCACAGCCTGTTTCAATCATATGATTCCAAAAGTGTAAATAATGAACGTAAGCATAACTTGAACTTTCAACTTCAGCAGTAATACTATTACATATTCCATTTTTTTGTATTCATTTAGCAAATCCACCAGTCATATTTAATGAGATTAAAGATGTATTCACCAACTGAAAATAGTTCACTTCATAACATAATCACTTAAGTATGGCGGATGTAAGGGCAGCACGGTGGCGCAGTGGTAACACTGCAGTCTCACGCCACCGAGGTCCGAGGTTTGATTCTGGGTCACTGTCCGTGTGGAGTTTGCATATTCTCCCCGTGTTTGCATGGGTTTCGCCCCCAAAACCCAAAGATGTGCAAGGTAGATGGATTGAACACGCTAAATTGCCCCTTAATTGGAAAAAATGAATTGGGTACTCTAAATTTATAATTTTTTAAAAAAGTATGGCGGATGTTGGGCAGCATGGTGGCGCAGTGGGTTAGCCCTGCTGCCTCATGGCGCCGAGGTCCCAGGTTCGATCCCGGCTCTGGGTTACTGTCCGTCTGGAGTTGGCACATTCTCCCCGTGTTTGCGTGGGTTTCGTCCCCACAACACAAAGATGTGCAGGGTAGGTGGATTGAACACATTAAATTGCCCCTTAAAATTAATTGGGTACACTAAATTTTTTTTTAAAAAAGTATGGCGGATGTTACCTCTCACACAAAAGATATCATCTGACATTAGGTGTAGTCTCATTTAACTCATCCTTCATCTGACATGCTGATGTCAGCTTCATATCCAATGCTTACAAATGGTGCTTACAGTGCTTTGAACAAAGACACAATACAGGTGATGATTTGTGAACCATGGTCAGGCATAAGAATTCTCCTTTTGTGTTGATCATAACACATGGTTGAATGTCATAATGGGTTGTTTGCATTAGTGGTGAAACTCTAAATTTCATGTTTTCCTCTGCATTTGAACCTTCTATTCTCCATCGGCTTCATGTACATGTTGATCATTAGCTCTGTGGGGTAGCTCAGGAAGACTTGTGCATATAGGATATGCATAGATGAGTGAGGCTGGAGGCTTTCCAGTAGTCGAGTGAGGAGTCGACCTGAGATTTCAAAGAAAGTGAGTTGCTCTCAGCTCCAGCTATACATGTCAGTTTTTTCAAAATATGCATAAATCCCAACTTCTCTATTGGCTCTTTACCAATGGCGTGTGATTTCACGATGAACGAAGCCCAGGTAGTTCACAAATTTATTGAGCTCATTGCTGTTGAATGGGTCACATCTCACCATTTTGGGGGTGGAGGTGGATTCCAAACAAAGCAAAAATTTGGTCAAGTTTTGGAATTAGTGTTTTTGTTGAGGTAGATGCAACTGTTTCCACAACAGGGAATCTGTTACGGGTGTCAATGACAAGAAGGTGGTGGTCACCAGCATGCAAGACTGCAAAATCAGTGCTAACTTCAATCCACGATCCTCACAGAGATAGTTCAAATATCTTAAGAAGATCACAAAGATTTGACAATGTGATTGCATTCATGGCAAAAAACAAGCGATTTTGTGCTCTACCATGTGGTCAGTTCCTGGGAACTATGGGTGGAATCTTACCATATTTTTCAAAGTGTCGATTCCAGTGAGAAAACATGTCTAATCCCACCGACACAGATGACAGAAAAACACACCGAATATTGAGCCTCTATAACAATATTTTTCTTCTCCCACGTGATCGATACCACACTCCTGGCGGTTTGTCTCTGATCACTGTAAAGCTCCGTTTAAACATCGCTCAGCACTTTTCCCAAGTCCAGTCAGGGGACGGCTGCCTGAAAGACAGCACCAAGGTTTTCAGAGGGAGCCCTTGCCAAACTCTTGGATGGTGTGGAGCAGAGGTGTTGCATTTTCTACCTGCGTTTCTGCAGATGTCCATCAACCAAAGTCACCACCCCTGCCTGGGAGAAAGTGGCAGCCACAACAGTGAGGACAGGGCAACAGGGCCAGAGAAAGATAAATGACCTTTTTTGTGCAGCCAGGGTAAGTTTACTTCCTGATGTATGCTGCTGCACCCCCTCACATGCCCTTCAAACCTCCACGGTGACTTCTCACCCAGCCACCTCACGGATTCCCAACACTTCTCAAGGTGCCCTCCACCCCCCTTTCCCTTCACCTGCCCTGACTCCTCATGCTCCCCCGAGTAAGTAATCTGCTCCTCACATCCCCACTCTCACTCACATTCCACGCATGCCAGACTTTATCACCATCCTACCCAGCAGGACTCCCTTCTACATTGTCCTCATTTTTCTCAATACAGGACAACCTCAATCACAACCACCTCAAGCACACTCACTGTGAGCAGGCACAGTCTGCCTGGAGTCATGCCTGAGCTGAGAGGCCTAACGCCCTTTAAGGAGAAACTCCTTGGGTTGGCAGGTGATCAGCAGAACCGCACCTGTGCAGAGGGCGAAGTGGTGGCAGCTGGCAAAAGTGAGAAGCTTCAAGACGCGCAGCCATGGTGCAAGTCTCACATGAATTAACTTTCTTCCATGATTTATCCCTGTGATGTACTAATGCCATCTCGCTTCCCTTGCAGTCAACCAGCCTGGACCATCCCCGTGCCCCCTTTAGGCCACAGATCCGAGTAGCTCCGAGGGAAATATCTTGGAGACAAAATATCTCAACTGTCACCCGCACCCTCCACCAGCACAGATACCCACATCTCGGTGGGATAACCTAGTATGCAGGCTGCTGGGTTACTAACTGGTGGGCACATCACAGCTGAAGATCCACAGCAGGTGGATGCAGGGAGGTCCAAGGGAACTGACACTCAGAGGGATGCTGGAACCCAGGATTCTGCTGAGCCGCTAGCTGATAATGTGTTCCTGGGTCCGGTCATCCCAGAGCTGCTGGAGCTGCAAAGTCAGAGCTGTGAGCATCAGGAATGGATGACAGCATTGCTCCTCGGACTGCAAGACAAACTGGAGGAGTCCCATCACCTTCTACCTGAGGACATGGTACCATTACTCCAACGCAACAAAGCCAACACTGTGAAGGTGGCATCCACAGTGGAGACCTTGGCACCTGACATACACTCCATGACCAGGATGTCTGCTCCATGGTTCAGCTCCTGACCTGCATGGCTCAGGGCATGAGCTCCATGATGCAGGGCATTAAGTGCATGGTGCAGACATTAGAGGGAATCTGATCTACTGTAACATGATGGCACTAGTGAGAATTTCAATCTGGAATGCACTGCCTGGGAGGGTGGTAGAGGCGGGTTGCCTCGCATCCTTTAAAAGTTATCTCCATGAACACTCGGCACATCATAGCATTCAAGGCTATGGGCCAAGTTCTGGCAAATGGGATTAGGTATGTGGGTCAGGTGCTTTTCATGTGTCGATACAGAATCGATGGGCCAAAGGGTCTCTTGTGCACTGCATTTTCTGTGGTTCTGTGAGGACAGTGGGGGTCTCGCTCCAGCGGCCCGTCTGTCCCGTGGAGGAACCCAGGAACGCCCGAGCACTTGAAAGGAAAGGGATCGACAGGAGGGATGCACAAAGCCCTCTACCCAGGAGACTCTGGGTGTGTTCAGCCTCTCAGCCAGCCTCTCTCTGTCATCAACACAGCTCTAGCAATCCACACCGAGAATGGCAGCACCTCTACACCTGTGCACCCCAAAAGTAGTCCTGAACTCTCAAAGCCCGGGCCCCCTCGGGGTTGCCTGTCAAGGAAATCTCAGGAAACAAGGCATGGGATGCAGCAGGCTGCCTTATCCTCAGCTGTGGTTCCTGGGGTCGCACCCAGACATATTGGAAGGGTGAGGAAGAGTGAGAAACTCGAGGCACCTCGTAGGCACGAGTGAACCTCGGCACAAGTAGAGATAAGTCACCATTGCAATGTCGCTCTTGTATTAAATATCACTTTGTTCACTCATACAGATCTTCCAGGCTGTTATTTCAAGGCATCATGCTCCGCAAACCCCCGTGCACACTAAACGGTTCATCCCTGAAGGGGGTAAGAATGGAAATGTTAGATCTCTTCATCTCCTACATTGAGGACGCAGTAAAGATGTATCGCTGCTGGCATGGACCCCCGCAAGCAGTTAGCCCTGCACCCCATTCAGGCCCTGTCCATTGCCCAAGGTCCATCCTCCTCCTCCTCTGCATGTTGACCATTGCCACCTTCCTCAACCTCCTCCTCATCTGAGGAGATACAGTGCTCCTCCATGTGCTCTTGGTCCACCTGCTCTCCCCGCTGCAGTGCCAGGCACCAGAACCGTATCTTGAGCAGTCCAATCGCATGCTCGACCAGCGTGCACATTGAGGCATGAGCCACATGGTAGCAAGTTTCAACAAGTGTTTGAAGCCTCCGCACTGGTGTCATCAGCAACCTCCTGAAGGGTTAACCTTTGTCCCTGAGGAGCCATTCCTGCATCTGCTGCTCTCTCTCACATGGCTGTGTTCTGCAAGATGTAACTATCATGGATGTTCCCTGGGAAATGGGCACATTCCTGCATGATGCTCATCGCATGGTTACAGATGAGCTGGATATTGAGGGTGTGGTATCACTTGTGGTTCAAAAATGGCACCCAATGCAGTCATGAAGGCTGCAGAGCCACGTGGGTGGGTGGGGCATAACTGCTATTGTCCTGGCGCCCTGACTCACCTGGTCCCCGTCTGGGTTGATGTACATGTGGGCTCTCACAAATAGCGCATCTATTCTCACAGGTAACCTGTGCTGCCCTGAAACAAACCACTGGCACAGAAGTTCTGAGCAACAGTAATCTTCAGGGCTATAGGCAATGGGTTACTTCCCAGTCCATGCGGTGCCAACACTTGCATCACCTGGCACAGATGGTCCACCATCCCCTGGGATAGACACAATCTTCCCCAGCACTGGAGCTCTGACATTGGAATACCCTTGGTCGGTAGTGTCTCCTCCGAGGCTCCACCATCTGTGAGCCCCGCTCCCACAAAATCAATGGACCCTGCCTCCCCCTCCGCAGCAGGGTGCTATTTCTGGCCGTGTGTAGTGTCACGTCAAAGTCGCTGCTGCTGCTCGCTCACAATCAATAGAATTGCCAACTCGACTGGCTCCATGAATTTCCAGAATCATAAACCAAACGCAAGGGAGGAGTAGACATTGGCCTGTGCTGAGAGTGAGGTGGGCCTGCCAGAGAAAAGTGAGGAGCCAGTGCACATTTATCCCGATGACCAAACTCAAGTGAGTTCTGTTTATTCCAAACCCACGACTCTTCCATGTACTAATACCATCTTCCTTGCCTTGCAGGGACATCACCTGAACAGCCTGTCTGGTCCGCCAGTCGGTCCCACTGTCCACCCTCGATAAATCTTCGGAGGATCTGTCAGAGGACACCAAAGATGCGTCACAACTATCACCCGCGCCATCCACAAGCCCAGAGACACACACCTTACTGGGTGATTTTAGCAGGCAGGTTTCTGGGTCGCTAATCGGTGAGCACCACACTGCTTCGGATGCACATTGTATGGAAGAAAAATGTCACAGGGATTGGACAGTTGGAGGCCTGCTGGTTCCCAGGACTCTAGCTGTGCCCCAGCCAGCTGCCATGCCTCTGGACATGTTCGTCCTTCAGCTGCTTGAGATGCAAAGGCAGAGCTCGAATACCAGGAGGGGGCTCAGTGAAAGTCCTATGACTGCAAGACCGAATGGAGTGTCCCAAAGCCTTATGTCACAGGAGATGGCACTGACAATGCGTGGCACCCAGGACAATACTGTAAGGGTGGCGTCCACAGTGGAAAGCCGAGGGTTCAAAGTCAGATCCATGATGGGAGCTGTCCAAATCATTGCTCAGTCCCTAAGGTCCATGGCTGAGGGTTTGAACTGTATTGTGCAACCAATGGCGGGCCTCCAGGGTTGGCATTGTCAGATGCTGGTGAGGCTTCTGTATTTCACTCCAGCTGCCCCTCCGTCCCATGGAGTACCCCAGGGGCCGACGAGCACACCGAGGGACAAAGATCCGCTGGAGCACAACCCAGGGCCTTCCACCCAGGAGACGCTGGGAGTGCCCAGCAAATCTGAATTCCCCCATTTCCGAGGAGTGGCACAATTCAGGCACAGCAGGCAGAACAGCATGGCATAAGAACACCAGTGCCCACTAGGGGCCCTCTCGGACTCAGCCCTCCAGAGGATGCCCACCAACGGCATCCCAGGCAACAGGGCATGGAAGGGAGCAAGCCGCCTCCACCTCTGATGTGCATCCTGGGGACACACCTCGATGTAATATGAGGGTTCGGAAGGTTAATTAATTATAGGAGCACAGCGTGGGCACTGGTGAAGTTAGGCACTAGTACCTGGGGGACATTGTCACTTGTAAATTTTTGAAATGTCACTAAATTAAATGTTATTGTTGCTCACCACTTTAATGACTCAGAATCTTCAACCCACCTCCCAGTGGCATGGCACTTCTTCCCATTAGCACACAGTTGTTCTCACTAGGCCTTCATGCCCGCCAGATGGTGAGGCCCACTCACCGCAGAATGTTTCACTCACATTGAAAGGACTCAAGCATGATTTTGTGAATCTTAGACCTTCGCATCTATTAATGATGGATTCTGAGTGGCAGGCATTGGTACCCAGCAGAGAAGCAACCCCTTGCCTCTTGATCCCGCAGCACCAAGCTGAAGGGGCCCCAAATCTGAGGATTACTGCCATTCCTTGACTTTCAAACTGTGGGGTGCTGATGTTGCTCTGAGTTTACTCTTGATGGCCAATTACTGTCACCATTTTTCTTCTCAAGGGAGGGGCAAAGCTAAAAAGCACACTGCTTCGCAAGGCTGGATAATTCACAGAATGCATTGCTATAATGTTTCTCGATGCTTAAGCCTCCTGGACAACGGATCTAAAGGTTGACATTCCCCCCTCCCCCATGCAGTAGTAAATTGTGCCGGCATGATGCCCCAGCTGATGGGTGGGAAGATTCAATGAGTGCTGAAGATGCCTCGTTAAGTCTGCTAAGTCGATGCTAATGATTTCAAATCCATGCTAATCAGATTTGTGCCCAGAACTTGATTGCATCATTGGAGGAGGACTGGGACGTCCGTGTTCTGAAATTCCGCCGGCACTTATCCTGGTCTGGATTCTCCACCCCGCCGCGCCACATTCATGTTTCACCCCGCCGGCGTGATGCTCCGTTACGCTGGCTAGTCAATGGGGTTTCCCATTGTGGGGCAGCCCCACGTAGTCGGGAAACACCCGGGCTGCCGGCAAAACGGAGCATCCCGCCGGCGCACCATCCCGCCCCCTGTTTTTGGCCTCTTGCGATTTAGACGGCATGACAAGATTTGTGCCTGTGGCTAACGGGCCAATAAATCACGCCCATTTTTTTGAAAAGTTGCAACTCTGTTTGTGAGACTCCTGTTGTTGTTTTGCAGGTTGTTTCCTGACATGTGAGTGATGAACAGTGTCCACAGGAGTTGAACTTGGGACTGTGGTAGTCACTTTTGGAATCTCAACTTCAATGGACCCTGAAAGCGTTATCTGTATTTGGGTGGCATGTTCTTCCCCCACCAATGGCAGCAATCATGGTGGATGGGAGCAGTAAATTCTGTGTGATGGGGGCTGATAGGATATTTGTTTGCAATTTTGTTCTCCTGGCTTTGATGGCAGATCACGACTCCCGTTGATCAATGTCAGGAATCACATTTGCATCTCATGAACGCCCATTAAAAAGCTAACATGCCAGAATTACATTCCCTCTCCAAATTAAGTGGTAATCAGGTGGAGTTTAAGATGGAAGGTGGGGAGAAGGTTGGACTGCGGTAGCACAATGGTAAAGTGGTTAACACTGCTGCCTCACAGCGCGACAGACTCAGGTTCAACGCCTGACGTGTGTGACTGTCTGTGTGGAGTTTGCACTTTCTCTTCGTGTGTGCGTGGGTTTCCTCGGGTGCTCCGGTTTCCTCCAACAGTCCAAAGATGTGCAGGTTAGGTGGATTGGTCATGCTAAATTGCCCCTTAGTATCCAAATATTTGCACGTTAGGTGGGATTACTTCTGCACTTTAGGGATTCTGTGGAAAATTCAATGGAGGGGATGAGGTGAATGCTGGAAGGGGAGGAGAAAGTCCGAGGAAGTTGGGGCAGAATGTCTGGGGGAGTTTCAAAGTCAGGGGTAGTGAGGTTGTTAAACAATGACCAAGGAGGAGGAGTGTCTTAGAGGGCAGGGCTGGTCTTGATGCCTGTGGGGCCCTGGAGGGAGAAGTCAGGGCATTGGTGATAGGAGGGGACACAGTAAAAGTGGAGGTGTGATAGGGTGGCAGGTCAAGGGACAAGAATCTACGAGGTGAAAGTCTCATCAGTGGATCACAGTTGGGAAAAGGCAGGTGGCTCGGATAATGGAAGGGGTCAGGGTCAATGTGGGAATCGGACGGCGATGGGGTTCAGAGTAACGGAGGGAGGTTCAAGGGTGGCAGAGGGGAAAGATAGTGTTGGTTGGGTGGGTAAAAGGTGATGGTTGAAGTTGGTGGGTGACAGGGGGAGGGTAGAAGGTGGTGAAATGTGGCGCACACCATTTTTCCAAACTAGTATTCACTGGGCAATTAGTCAGTGAGATCCCTTTAGGTGGGAGGAGGATAGTTTTGGGAAAGTGGATTTCAAAGTCAGCACAAGTGGCCAACTAAAGGGACACCCTAATAGTTATGAAGCAACTGGATGTCAAAGATGCTCACTTGTGTTCCCCTCTCTATGATAAAACCCACACAGCAGCAGGTTTTTTCATGATTTATGGGCCTCAACACATCACAATCCCAACAAGGTGTGGAGCTGCCATTCATTCTGTGCTATTTGCCCTCAGCTGCAGTCTGGGGCAGGGATGAAGGGAGGGAGGTGCACTGCTGGTGGAGGGCAGCCAACCTGTGACTCTAAATATCCATCCTCCTGAGTGAATGGTCATGGCTGACAAGGGATTATGCTGTTACTCTTTCTAAGCTGCCAAGGCAATGGTCTCGCCATAGAGTTTTGAGATGAACAAAGACAAGGGAAAAATGTCAGGCTGAGGATTCTTGCACATGGCTCTAATTAGTCTGGTCAGAGAGCAATGTCTCCACATGCATTCATGTATGAATGGAAGGACCACCCATTTCTTCTTCCCCAGGATTTACTTAACCTGGAAGGGGTGGGGTGTGGATGCCATATCTGGACAGAGGCCAGATGTCTTTGACATGGAGGGAAACCTGTAAAGGACATGCTCACTTAACGTATCACTTCAATTCGCTCACGCATCCACTGATGTGTCAATGATGCAAGCTGCAGGCAACCCTGCCTTGGTAATGGTTCTCGTCCCGATGAGCTCTAGCAGTGTCAATCACAGGGCCAGGAGGAGCAAGGACAAAAGTAACAAGATCTCCAAAAGGTCAAGAGTCTGGCCAATATGGACCACTGCAATAGCAAGCATTGGCTCAACTATGGTACCAACAGTGTTCTTATCTGGTGATGAGAAAAAATCAATGTCAAATGTGCCTTTGCCCAGGATGGGATGCAGTTGCTCACATCTGCCAGCTTCTCCAATACAGGCTGCATCTATAAGGGTAAGAGTAGTGTGGAGCTCCTGGCCTATAAAAAGAGTGAATGTATGTCCAGGTGTGTTTAAATGTGACCACAGAACCTGCAACTCCCTGAGGTAATGACTTCCTGACCACCCCTGCCATGAGATTCAGTGAGCTCCTCGTGAATACAAAATGAATGGGTTGAAAACAAAAGATGGCCTAAGTTCACCTGCCCGACTACGCAGCAGGAATCACGCCAATTTACCCGCCCGGCACTGGACTTTGTTTCCGAATGGAAAATTCCACTCTTTACTGAGTGATTTTGATGTAGTTGACTAGAGAAACAACCTCTAGTTATTAGTGTTTTGATTTGACATTTGACATGTTCGACATCACCAGTCACATTTGCTTGCTCAGTTATGTGCAATATGAAATAATTAACATATTTGATTCTTGCTTCGTGCGTTGGAAGACTATTGTTTTCTATATTGTGTTTTCAATGGGCATGAAATAGGTTGCTACTGCATTGCTATGTACAAAACAGCTCACTTGATTGACAACCCATCCACCAACTTCAAAATTCACTCCCTCAACCTTCAAAGCACAGCGGCAGCAGTGTGTACCATATACAAGATGTGGTGCAACAGCTCACCCAGGTTCCTTCGAGAACACAGTTCAAACCCAGGATCTCTCTAATAATAATAATATAATAATAATTGCTTATTGTGACAAGTAGGCTTCAATGAAGTGATTGTGAAAAGCCCCTAGTCGCACATTCCGGCGCCTGTTCGGGGAGGCCGGTACGGAAATTGAACCCGCGCTGCTGGTCTTGTTCTGCATTACAAGCCAGCTGTTTAGCCCACTGTGCTAAACCAGCCCCTACGAGGACAAGGGCAGACTACATGTGGGAACACCACCAGCTGCAGGTTCCCCTTCAAGGCACACTCCATTCTGACTTGGAACTATATTGCCATTCCTTTGCTATCACTGGGTCAAAATTATGGAACTTCCTTTCTGTATCTACATCACATGGACTTAAGAACAAAGAACAATACAGCACAGGAACAGGCTCTTTGGTCCTCCAAGCCTGTACCGGCCATGATACCAACATTTGCCAAAACTCTCAGCACTTCCTTGTGCTGTATCCCTCTATGCCCATCCTATCCATGTGTTTGTCAAGATGCCTTTGAACGGCGCTAATGTTTCTGTTTCCACAACCTCCCCTGGCAACGTGTTCCAGGCACTCACCACCCTCTGCGTAAAAAACCTGCCTCACACATATCCTCTAAATTTTGCCCACGGACCTTAAACATATGCACCCTGATGACTGACCCCTCCACCCTGGGAAAGAGTTCCTGCCCATCCACACTATCCATGCCCCTCAAAATCTTGTAAAGCTCTATCAGGTCACCCCTCAACCTCCATCGTTCTAATAAAAATAGTCCAATTCTATTCAGTCTCTCCACATAGCTAACACCCTCCAGACCAGGCAACAGCCTGGTAAACCTCCTCTGCACCCTCTCCAAAGCCTCCACATCCTTTTGGTAGTGTGACGACCAGAATTGCGTGCAATATTCCAAGTACGACATTACCAATGTTCTAAAAAACTGTAACATGACTTGCCAGTTTTTATACTCAATGCCCCATCCAATGAAGGCAAGCATTCCGTATGCTTTCTTGACTACCTTGTCCACTTGTGTTGCCACCTTCAAAGATCTGTGGACCTGCATGCCCAGATCTCTCTGACTCTCTATATTCCGAAGAGTTTTGCCATTTACGGTATATTTCCCCTTTATGTTAGAACTACTAAAATGCATTACCTCACATTTGTCCGGATTAACCTCCAATTGCCATTTCTCTACCCAAATCTCCAACCTATGTAAGTCCTGCTGTATCCTCTGACAATCCTCAACACTATCTGCCACTTCACCAACCTTGGTGTCATCCGCGAACTTACTAATCAGACCAGCTACATTTTCCTCCAAATTGTTTATGTACTGTGGTGATACACCACTGTACTTCCCTACCATTGTACATAGTATATAATAGTTGTGCGTAACGTGGCCCTGTAATACTGTGTATTGTACTGTAACTCTGCAGAGGTTCGGTCACTGGTAGGTAACCCGACCTGGCCACGGAGAGCTCCGCCTTAGCCACTCCCCCGGGAGTTAGTATAAGAACCCTCTTCTGGGACCGGCCCCATTCTGTCTGGGGTCGTCTGTGTCGGGTAAGCCTCCCATGTAGTATATTAAAGCCTGAGTTAAAGTCTCACATGTCTTTGTGGTTCTTGACGCTTAGCGCATCATGTACAATACAAACAACAGAGGCCCAAGCACACTAGTCACAACCTTCCATTCAGAAAAACACCCTTCTACTGCTACCCTTTGCCTTTTGTACCGAACCAGTTTTGTATCCATCTTGCCACCTCACCACTGATCCCGTGTGACTCCACCTTTTGTACCAGTCTGCCATGAGCCATCTTGACAAAGGCTTTACTGAAGTCCATGTAAACAACATCCACCACCCTCCCCTCATCAATTATCTTTGTCACCTCCTCAAAAAATTTGACCAAGTTAGTAAGGCACGTCCTACCCTTCACAAAACCATGCTGTCTATCGCTAACGAGTCCATTTGTTTCCAAATGGGTATAAATCCTGTCCCTGAGAATTCTGCAATAATTTACCTACTCCCGACGTGAGGCTCACCAGCCTACAGTTTCAAGAATTATCCCTGCTACCTTTCTTAAACAGCGATAATGCTTTAGCTATTCTCCAGTCCTCTGGGATCTTATCTGTAGCCAACGAAGATACAAAGATGTCAGTAAAGGCCCCAGTAATTTCCTCCCTTGCTTCCCTCAGTATTTTGGGGTTAGTCCCATCTGGCCCAGGGGACTTATCTACCTTAATATAATTTGAAAGACCCAATGCCTCCTCCTTTTCGATGTTAACATGATCCAGACTGTCCACACACCCTACCCAAGAATCATATTCCATTTAGTCCCTTTTTTTGGTGAACGCTGATGCAAAGTACTCATTTTGTACCTCGCCCATTTCCTCTGGCTCAACACATAGATTACTCCACTGTCCTTAAGTGATCCAATCCTTTCCCTGGCTACCTCTTGCTTTTTACATATGAATAAAAAGCTTTGGGATTCACCTTAATCATACTTACCAAGGACTTTTCATGACTCCTCTTCGCCCTCCTAATTTCCCGCTTAAGTACCTTCCTACTTTGTTTTTACTCCTCAAGGGTTTTGACTGTCCCCACCCTTCTAGACCGCACAGAAGTCTCCTTTTTCTTTTTGACGAGCTTCACAATATCCTTCGTTATCCAAGACTCCCAAAACTTCCCATACTTATTCTTCATTCTCTCAGGAACATGACTTTCCTGAACCCGAATCAACTGTCGCTTGAAAAACTCCCACATGTCTGATGTTGATTTACCCTCCAACAGCCACACCCAATACAAATTCTTCAATTTATTTTTTTAAATTTAGAGTACCCAATTCATTTTTTCCAATTAAGGGGCAAATTAGGGTGGCCAATCCACCTACCCTGCACATCTTTGGGTTGTGGGGGTGAAACCCACGCAAACACAGGGAGAATGTGCAAATTCCACACGGACAGTGACCCAGAGCCGGGATCGAACGTGGGATCTCGGCGCCGTGAGGCAGCAATGCTATCCACTGCACCACCGTGCTGCCCTTAAATTTTCAATTTATGTCTAATGTTATCGTAATTTGCCTTTCCCCAGTTTAGCACGTTAACGCGAGGGGTACCCTCATCCCTGTCCAAAAGTACCCGACAACGTATGGGATTATGGTCACTACTCCCAAAATGTTCCCCTACTGAAACCTCAAACACCTGTCCAGGCTCATTCCCCAATACCAGATCCAGTCATGCCCTTTGCCTAGTTGGACTATCTACATATTGCATCAAGAAGCCTTCCTGGATACACTTTAAAATCTCTGCCCCATCCAAACCCCGAGCACTAAGAGAGTCCCAGTCAATATAGGGAAATTAAAATCCCCTACTACAACAACCCTCTTACTTTTGCATCTATCCAAAATGTCTCTACCTATCTGCTCCTCTATTTCTCGCTGGCAGTTGGAGGGCCTGTAATAAACCCCCAATATTGTGATTGCCCCCTTTCTGTTCCTGTGCTCTACCCAGATTGTCTCATTTTATGAGCCCTCAAAGGTGTCCTCCCGCAGTTCGGCTATAATATTCTCCTTAACCAGTAATGCTACTCCCCCACCCCTTTTACATCCCCCTCTATCTCTTCTGAAGCATTTATATCCTCCAATGTTCAGCTGCCAATCCTGCCCTTTCTTTAACCACGTTTCTGTGATAGCCACAACATTATAATTCCAAGTACTAATAAGTGCTCTAAGTTCATCTGCCTTACCCACTATACATCTGGATTTGAAACAAATACACTTCAAACCACTGTATTTGAGCAGACCAGGTGATGTTGTTCTCTTATTTCTGTTCTCTATTTCCTCGCCAGTTATTACACCTTCTAAGCTAGTGCTCTGATACCCACCCCCCTGCCATACTAGTTTAAATCCTCCCGAGTGACTCTAGTAAACCTTCCAGCCAGGATATTGGTGCCCCTCCAGTTTTGATGCAACCCGTCCTTCTTGCACAGGTTACACCTGGCCCGGAACAGATCCCAGTGGTCCAGAAATCTGAAACCCTCCCTCCTACATCACCAGTTTAGCTACATTTTTAGCTGCACTATCCTCCTATTTCCAGCCTCACTGGCATGTGGCACAGGGAGTAATCCTGAGATTGCAACCCTAGTGGTCCTGCGTTTTAGCTTATTGCCTAACTCCCTGAACTCCTTCTGCAGGACTTCATCACTCTTCCTGCCTATGTCACTAGTACCTATGTGACCTCTGGCTGTTCACCCTGCCACTTCAGGATGTCCCGTGTTCGTTCAGAGACATCCTTGACCATGGCACCAGGGAGGCAACATACCACCCTGGAGTCTCGTTCCCATCCACAGAACCGCCTCTCTGTGCCCCTTCCTATAGAGTCCCCTATAACTATTGCTCTCCTGCACCTTGCACGCCCCTGCTGAACAGCAGAGCCAGTTGTGGTGCCACTGTTCAGGTTGCTGTTGTTTCCCCCTGATAGGCTACCCCCCCCAACAGTATCTGTCATAATATACACGCAAATATATGATGGTGCACAGACAGACAGTGAGTGACACAAAGGATGACCAATGAACATACAGAACACAGCAGCCAATCACCAGACAGGACACGGCCACTATATAACCAGGGGGCACTAGTTTTCCCGTTCTCTTGGGATGCAGCCTCTGAGACAGTCAGAGCCTGTGAGCAACAACTAGAACATCCACCATGTAGTAGTAAGATAGTCTGGTCAGGTTAGCCTCAGGTCTCCAGTCAACTCAGCATAGTGTCAACCCGCAGTTCAAGCATGTTAATTGTTAAGAGTTTTAATAAAATAGAGTTGCATTTCTTCAAGTGTTGGAAGCCTGTCTCTCTCTCGCCACTACAGTAAACACAGTCTTCGCAGACCCAGCTTACCCAACACATCAGTATCCAAAATGGTATACATGTTAGAGCACACCACCACTTTATCAAGGGCAAATAGGGTTGGGCACTAAATGCTTGCGTAGCCAGCGATGCCCACATCCCATCAAAGAATACATTAAAAAAGTCTTCAGTAGTGTTCCAGTGCTCCGCTGCAGACCTCAGCAAAAGCTTGGGGATCAGTTATTTAAATGTCTTGGTGGGTTAGTGGTAAGTATTTTCCCCCTGTCTCCTACCCTTAAGAAGGCTAGAATGTCAGCTGAAGGAATGCTGGGCAAGAGACTCCCCCATTCCTGACTTGCCCTCTTTCCACTCAGTTGATATACATGGTCACTGAGCAACTGCCAGCATAGTTGTTAGTCATTACTTACAATGCCACCCAGAAGAGTCTGTTGGTGCACTGGGAAATTTAATGCTGGAGGCATTGCTTAATATCGAAACCTCCAATTTTGGGAAATTCCGAATCATTCCAGGAGGGTTGGAAACTGCAGTCAATGTCAAATTTTGTTTGATGATAGCTTCTGTGACTGAAGTGTCCCAGAATATTTTATTAATTAGCTAATGCTATATAAATGGAGGTTATTAATATTCCAACATCCATAAATCAAAGCTTTATAAAAATGTTTTACATATTGGTCCATACTGTAAACAGGAATGCTAATCATCATCCCCATTGGAAAATTTTTGTTGTAGCCCTGAATAAGAAATATCTTTCTTTCCTTGTTGACCAGACATGACCTGACTAATGGTAATCATTCTGCTAGGCTAAATTTAAACATGCTGATAGCATTCTGTTGTCTAAGCATGCTGCACAATTTTACTTCTGACATGTAAATTGCCTGAGGCTTATCTTAATGTTTAAACAGGTTTGTTTACAAGAACCTAAACAGCATTTTGGCTTTGCCTCTACCCAGTCTCCCAGAATGATTGCAACTATTTAAGTAAACACTAAAGATTCTAGTCTAATCACATAACTATTCAACTCAATTTCTTAAAGGGGGGATGACCAATCAGTATTGAACTCAATTCATACGGTGATTCCCAAATCATTTTTCCGTGCCAAGAAGGTCTTAATGGTTAACGATGAGCTGCTTTTTCTCAATCAGAGAAAAATCTGTCAATATTTTATGACTCAGCCATCTTATTATGCTCTTTCAGCAATGTTAAAGATCGGGTCTGCCTGTCTGACATGCTTTCTTTACAATCGTCGTTTAGTTCTGACAATGGTATATTTAATACAATTATTCCTTATTATTATTCCTCAGTAGACAAGGGCGATAGGATAGTTCTGTCATATTGGCCCAATTGAATGAGAACTGAGAGATTATCCAAGGTGTTAATTTCAGTGTTACAATCTGCTCTGAATAATTTTAATTTGCCTCTGGATACTATAATAGTCAGATTACAGTTACAGATTTCAACCAATGCTACTAATTGGCATGCACATTGTGCTACTTGCTTGCCTAACTGATTGCCTGCTGTGGTTTGTTTAGTTTTAATTAAACTTAAACTTGAAACAAACGAAGAACAGGAACAGGAGTACAGCACTAACGACAGAGTTCAGCACCATTACAACATTACAGATGTTGCTAACTTTTGGTTGGCTCTTAAATCGGAATTTGCTCTGTTTGTTTAACCTTTGCTCTCGAGTCGCCAGGTATCGTTATGATACCGCCACGAGGTTCAAGTTCAAGTAATGATCAATAACTCAACACACCAATTAGTAAGATTCAAATCAAAGCCCATTTATTATGCACAGTAAATCACTACTCATGCATAAACTCTACTTTCTAGGCTATTTCTATCACTAACAGGCCTATACTTAGCTTCGGACTGGCCCACCAGGTCAGGGGAACAAATGGCCTTTCGTTCGGGTTCTGAGTCAGCGGGATTCGAAGTTGGTACGGATTGGTAGCTAGGAGTGCCTATCTCGTAGTGAGCGTTGACTTAAGACTTACTGGATTTCGGCGGCAGTTGAACTGGTCACGGTCAAGGTTGGTTCGCGTTGCTGGGTGACCCGGTCAAGAAGAACGATTTAAACTTGGGGGCTTAACATTATAGTCCCCAGGGGCTTCTCGCCTTTCGGGGCGGACCCTGTACCTGGTTCCAAGTGATTGGACTTTGTTCCAATCGCTTGGTTCGATTTCTCCAATGCTGGAGTAGTTCCCTGATTGATGGGCGGTCTTGAGGTGTCCGTTAACCTCTTTTGTGTTGGCTCCTGCTGGCGCCGGGGAGTCTGGCTTGGCTTTATTTGTCCCAAATGTTGCGATTGTTCCTGGGGATTGCTGGTCCTGAGTCTGTGGGATTCAAAAGCTGGTATGGACTGGTAGCTAGGAGCGCCTATCTCATAGCGAATGTTGACTTGAGACTTACTTGCTTGGAGGCAACAAGACAGGTCACTGTCAAGGGTTGGTTCAAGTTGCTGAGTGACCCTGCCAAAGAAGGACGATTTGAACTTGGGGGCTTTACTTTATAGTCCCCAGGGGCATCCCGCCCTTTGGGGCGGACCCCGTACCTGGTTCCAAGTGATTGGACTACTTTCCGATCACTTGGATCGATTTCTCCAATGCTGGAGCGGTTCCCTGATCGCTGGGCGGTCCTAAGTGTCCGTTGGCCTTCCTTTGTCTTGGCTCCTGTTGGCGCCGAGGAGTCTGGCTTGGATTTGTTTACCTTAACTGTTGCCATTGTGCCTGGGAATCGCACATTACTATATAGATGGCTGCTACATTACTATGCAGATGGCTGCTGGTTTCCGTGCTGTCTGGTTTCTTACAGGTTTCAATGTACATGATTTCTGCACTTGCTAGTCTTTGCCTGTGTTGGCTGAATTTCCCTTCAGCCTTTGCGGTTCTCCATTTTAAGCCGGGAAGTGGCCAACTCAGGTGGTTACGCACCCTCCTTGTGATCCTAACGCAGGTGGGTGGGGAGGGGGGGGGGGCGGTGGCAGTTGCCATCGATGGGACTAGAAGACCCGCTGGTGGAAAGGGCTGGAAAATTTAGCCCAATGAGGAAAATATTCCATCATCACTTGTTTCCCACAAGTCAAAAAATGTTTCTACCATTTGAAAGATACAGATTACAGAACAACTACCACCGATAAAAGATCAACAACACTTCTCTATTCTGTCACAGGAAGCAAGTTATTCATCAACATACCATATAGCTCCTATCAAATATCAATGGAAGACTACAATGACTTCTTCTTTGCTAGCAAGGATTTTAAAGACCGATCTGCCATCGGTTTCAAAGGCTCCCTAACTCCACTTCATGGATTTGTGTGAAAAAATCAACTTCTATCAGCAGTGCTGATGGTAAGTCTCTTGTAGACCTATACTCATAGCTCTGTGTAACCATTCACTCAAATGCATGTAACTCATGGAGTTAATTTCATCATGAATATCATTATCTCCTCTTTGAGGCAAAACACATCACGTAGAGTCAGTGCCTCACCCTGATGCAACCCAATTGTGTCTGTGGGTACACAACAATGTGAACTAGTTTTCTGGAGGAATAACCTTGTAACAGTTATGATACTGGATCTATATTCAGAGAATATGAGTTCAAATCCCACTTGTGCAAGCTATTAAATTCGGTTCAGTAATTTGCTCATTTGTGGGCTTGCATCTGAATGAGTGACCAGGCAAGCTTCCAGATTATTCTGAACTAATTTCAAGCATTAATTTCCAATCTCACTTTTACCTGGTCTGGAATAAATACCTCTAACATTTCCTACATACTTTAATTTTAATGCACTCTGAAATGAAGCTATAGAACAAATTTATTTCTGGCCAACTGATGGTGGGTTATGAATTTTATATGATATGCATATCCTGTTGCGCCTGTCTTAACCACAGCATGTCTTAACCTGTATATGGTGTACAAATGACTATGAGACTCAGTTTATAAAACAGAACAACATTTATTCATGCACACATAATGGTTATGGTTTTCCAATCACACACTCCCAATCATAGGTTACACTATACACCAATAGTTCCAAGATCTTAACGTAACTTGGCAGTGACCGACAAGTACTAGGCAGATACAGGCCTGTTATCTATAGTTCCAGTCTTGTAGTCCTCTGTTAGTTGGTTATCAGCCTGGTTCTCTTTGGCACCAGTCTTCCTTCTGTTGGTAGTGTGGATGGTCTCCTTAGTCGGCCGGTGGAAGTCACCGTTGTTAGTTACTGCGGCTCCGAGAGAAAGAATAAATCTGTGCAGTAACTTTTATGCTGTTTGAATTTCGTGACTCTTTTGGTGTGCGGTCTCTGCATCATTTGTCAATCAATTGATCAGGGATCGATCAACCTGATTGATCAAATCTAATCAGGGGCTGCCACATCAATTTTGGGGTGGGCACTCAGTGGCCATGCTTGAAGATGTTGAATGCATGTAGGCTTTCCAAATAAGGAAGCTAGGTGCCGCTGTGTCTGGTAAAGAAGTGTGATTAACAGGACAGTTCTATTCATCCTGGGCTGGTCTGGGGATGGCCAGTTGCTTATATCGTTCGCAACAACCTGTGAAATCATTTGAAGACTACAAAGCCTGGGCTTCAACTTTGTTTGATCTGTTCTACAGCTGCTTGTCCATACCCTTGTCCACTTTTCCCAGCATCCCTTGCTGGACACTATTTTAAGTGGCCACATCCCGAGAGGACATACTTTTTTTAGTGGGGCATGGCGGTGCACTGGTTAGCACTGCTGCCTCGCAGCGCGGAGGACCGGGTTCGATCCCGGCCCCAGGTCACTGTCCATGTGGAGTTGCACATTGTCCCATTGTCTGTGTGGGTCTCAACTCCGCAATCCAAAAAGATGGTAGGTGAATTGGCCACGCTAAATTGCCCCTGAATTGGAAAAAAAAGAATTGGGCACTCTAAATATTCAAAAAAGGACATATGTTTTTAAAGTCCTATTTTTGGAACAGTGGTTTTTTAATGTTTTTAAAAAATATATATAAACTTTTAATATTTACCATTTTAAATATTATTGTGCTTAGATTACTAATTTTCAAAAAGTTGTTGTATTACTGTGACAGATCCAACAGTATCCAATGGAGAAATGACAAGTTTCGGAGTAAGATGCAGTAAGGTGTCCCAAATCAATTGCAAGAACATTAACTGTCTAAATTGGAGGAAGTACATCCACATTGCTGTCACCTATGGGCCCTGTGCAATGGTTGGAAGAAACAATGGATAAGGAATTGTACAGGCTAAGGTTGCATGGAAAAGTATCTGAGAAAGAATAGCATGAAGGATAAGGTTAGTTTCTTTGTCAATTATTACCAGTCTTTGTGGATTCCATTTTAGAAAAAACCTTCAGATTGATGCTTTTTTCCATTTATATGAACAAGAACATTTTCACAGTTTATAAACAAACGTTAATGATGGAAATTTGAAACTGGCTGGTGTCTCATTGCTTTTAAAATGTCCAATAATTCATTGGTATCTATGCGCAAGTATATTAGTTAGACTAATGCAAGTTACAGGAATGCACTACCTCAAAATGAACCTCATGCTTAGAGAACTTGGCAGAAATTGTGTCAATTATGAACTGAAATGTACTTCAAACCAAAGAAACTGATTTTCAGAGACAAGTCGATGAATTATAACTGGCACAGTGGTATTATGTAGATCATACATTAGGATTATTCCAGTCATGAATTAAAAAGCCATTTGCAGCTATGTAGATGTCTTCGTATTGGAATGACTTAATACTTGAGCACAATGCACACATACATACGCATGCACCAACGATTATGATTTTCAAAATCTGAACTCTTGATTGCTCCACAGCAGCTTCAAGTAGAATGGTCGAATTTTTATGAGCAACTAACAACCAATTTCTAATGTCTATATCTGAGCCAACTTAATTATTCAGACTGTGCTTGAATTGAAATGAGATACAGTGCAACACAATCACTCATTTTCTAACCCCTCTCTTGCAGGCAAATGTAACACACAACAGAAGAGAGCGGAAGAGAATATCAAAGACAAGATTGCCTGCATCTCTTCAGCCCTGCCTGGTTCTCTGCATCATGTGATCAGCTGCAACAGGACCTGTAGCATCAGACATCACTGAGAATAACAGTTGATGATGCTATATTCCTGCCTTATGCTCTTTCTTAACTCCCAGCTCATCCTCAGCTTCCTAACTGGCATAACGAGCCAGCTGGTAATGGTGTAACCATGGACATTCTGTTTCCTACCCTATTCTACTTCCCGTACACCAACTTTCCTCTTCTGATCTCCTGCTTCCTAATACCCGCAGATTTCAACCTGCCCAGTCACAGTATCCCAGGGTGAGGAAAGAGAACAAGAACAAACACTGATGAAGGGGCCTGATCACTTGATACCTTTAAAATTTGACAATTATGGTGATATCCGTTGTCAGTATATAAAGGGTAGATGCACACGAGATGGCTCCTGCCAGGATACTGCATTTTTAGTCCATTTTGCCCAGATTTTGTTCAAATGTGTCTGTAGCCACCTGGGTTGGCCACTTCCCGACTTTAAAATGGAGATCCGCTAAGAATGCAGGGAAATTCAGTCAAACGCAGGAAAAAAAAGCAGGTGCAAAGTTTCCTGTGTATCAGAACTTGCAGGACCCCAGACAGCACTGAAACTAACAACCATCTACATATTGATGAGCGATCACCGAGAACAATTGGAAACAGTTAAGATAAACAAGGCCAAGCCAGATTCCTCGGCGCCAGCAGGAGTCAAGACAAAGGAAGGCCAACGGACACTTAGGAACAGCCCAGCGATCAGGGAATAGCTCCAGTATTGGAGAAATCGATCCAAATGATCAGAACTTAGTCCAATCACTTGGAACCAGGTACGGGGTCCGCCCAAAAGGGCCGAAGCCCCTGGGGACTATAAAATAGAGTCGCCAAGTTCAATTCGTCCTTCTTGGCAGGGCCTCTCAGCAGCTCGAAACAACCCTTGACCGTGACCTGCCTAGCAGCTGCACCAACCAAGTAAGTCTCCAGTCAATGCACGTTATGAGATAGGCGCTCCTAGCTACCAGTCTACACCAGCTTTGAAGCCTGCAGACTCAGAATCAAACAAAAGACCATTTGTCCCCCTGACCTGGTGGGCCAATTCCAAAGCTAAGTATAGGCCTCTTAGTGTTAGAGATAGTCTAGTAAATAGAATTTTATACATGAGTAGTGATTGACTGTGTATAATAAATGTGTTTTGATTTGAAACTTATTAACTGGTGTATTGATTTATTGATCAGCACTTGAACTTGAACCTCGTGGTGGTATCATAAAGATACCTGGCGACTCTAGAGCAAAGGTTATAAAACAGAGCAAATGAAGTAAAGACACAACGAGCAACATTTACTGGCGACATCTGATGGGACCAGACTTAGAAGTGGCCAAACCACTCCGAGAGAACCCAAAATTTGAATTGAGAATCCAATTGGGAACAGAAACATTCACAAGTGTTCAAGCAGTTCTGATCAATCCTCATAATTCGGTAGCGTGTTAATGCATGCGGAACTAACAGTGCTATGAGGTGAAACTGATAGATTTTGTTGCAAAAAACTGTCGGGAGTTTGTATTCCGGAAAATAGCGAACGCCGTACCCGTGTTTACAGCACCGCCTTAGTACCCCTCGTTCCAAATTTTAAAAGAGAGCATTGAGAGAGGAAAAATGGCAATGAAGGCAATTGAACGGCTCATGAACCCTCAAGAATTCGTGGTCGCAGCGACCAGCAGCAGAGTAGGTCAGTGTCCCGTTTGGGAAGTTGAGAGTAGAAGGTACCTCAAAGGGAAGGGATGGCCCCTTTGGAGTGACTTTTGTTCAAATGAGGAAACAGGTCCCGGGAGTATAGGACATACTTGGTGGGAGAACCTGAGCGAAATCCATAAGAAGAGCTTAGGGAAAGCTCGCAAGCCGATGGCAATCATGTCCTGTCTGGCACAATTGCGAGGCGCAGAGGAGGTCGTTCGGACGCTCCGCAAAGAGATAGAAGAGAGACATCAAATGAGCAAGGTCGATGTTAGTGAGATCGATAGAGAGAATGTAGAATTGAGAAGGAAGTTGGCAGCAAAGGACGGAGAGGTGGATGATGCCAAGAGGGCACACCAGTCTTGTCTAGCGCATCTGAGCAGCTTCCAAACCCAATACGATAAGGCCTATCAGGACACGCAATGTGCAGTCCTGGAAAGAGAAGAGACAGAGAAACAGGTAGAGGCAATGCAAAGGCAGTGCAGCGATCTAAAAGCAGCGTTAAGAGCACTCCATGCTGCCACCATGGAGCACAGACAAAGCTCAGTGGATCATCCGAAATGCAGGAAGCAGATTGCGGAACTGCAGTCTTTGCTTTCAGTGCGAAATGGGTTTCAAAGCACCTTTGGATCCCAATTAGATGAAGAAGACGGCCCTGATTGGCAAGAAGTAAACGAAACCACGCCTCACCTGCCCCACCACCGAACACCCTCACCTCCCCACCACCGAACACCCTCACCTTCCCCACCACCTCCCACCCTCACCTCCCCACCACCGAACCCTCCAGAGCATGCACACCAGCCCTCCATTATATATCCACCTCTGGCACTACGACTGGGGGCACTGGGTTGGCAGTGACAGTGGGTCTGGTGCATGGGATAGAGGGTGATGACAGCTCCGCGATAAGCTCCGAGCTCCACATCGTTAGACAATGTCTGACTCATACCCGCAGTAGCACCTTCCACCTGGTTGATCCCTGCATCTGAGCTGGCCAGTCCATAACATGTCCCTGTCGACTCACTGGTGACAGGGTGATGGAGACATTCGGTGGGGTGGGAGGGGGATATTGCACTGCCCACCAACTGTGCCTCACTCATCCACCACCCCTCACTCCCAGTGGCCGTCACTTAGCGCCACACCCTCACACCCATCAGACAGAGCACAGAAGCAGCTTTCATCTGTGTTAACATGTATTTCATGTGAAGAGGTATATAAATTCTGTGCCCTAGCTCCTATAACTAAACTGTGTCCTGCACCCGTGCCAACCAAGCTGGTGTCTAACTTTCTGGCTTTACAGGTCCTACCACTACGCCTTTATGGTTCCCCTGACGGTACAGCAGGAGTGGAGTTGGAGTGCTGTGACCCCTGCCTTGTGACTAGGGTCCCCGTTGGCGCACGTTTCCTGGAGCGGCCCGGCCTGGATGGGTCTAGCTGCTCCACGGGCATCCCAGCTGGCATGGTGCTGCCATATTCTTCCCACGGCCCACCAGATGCACCAGGGACAGGAGGGGGGAGATTCCGAGGTGGGGCACTGTTCCGGCACCTCCCCTGCAGGAGTCACCGGCACGGGCCCCAGCACCTCCTCCTCCTTCGGGGTGCCCAATGGCCCCAGGCTTCTCCATGGGACGGGTGTACGAGTGGAGCCAAACGCTGAGACCCCCTCGACACCTGCCGCTGCCAGTCCTGGATGCCCACTCTGGCATCGACCAAATTCCGAACGTTAGTGGCCATGGAGCACAGGGAGTGGGCCATCCCTGTCTGGGTTGGTGCGACGCTGGCCAACACCTGGGCAATGGCGCCGATGCTCTCAACCATGGCCTGCTGAGGCTGGGCCACCTCCTTCTGGGACTGCGCCACCTCACTCTGGGACTGGGCCATCTCCCTCTCTGCCTGTGCAACACCGGGCAGCATCTGGGCAATGGCGCCGATGCTCTCAGCCATGGCCTGCTGAGACTGGGCCACATTGAGGAGCGCCGCTGCAATCTGCAGCTGGCTCTGGCACATGACTGCCTATGAGTCAGCAGCCTTCTCCTGGGCCATGGCCCCTGCCTGCACAGAATGCCCCAGGCCTTGCAGACCTGACCCATGCCCGACACTGTCGCCCCATTGCCTCCACCGCGGACGCCACCCTCGCGGTTTTGGCCTGGTTGGCACGCATAACCGGCACCACTCCCTGCTCTTGCAGGCAGTTGGACTCATCCACCTGCATCTGCAGTGCTGGAAGCCGGCCGTCACCCCCTTCTCTGGTCCCTGGGTTTCTGTCGGCACCTGCACTATGGATGGGAATAGATCTTCCAGGAACCCGGGACCAGTCTGGGCAGCAGCTGCTTTCCGGGGCCAGGCTGCCCTCCAACCGTCCAGCACCTCGGCTGCTCCAATCTCCACCTGCTGTACCAGAGCAGCTGTGTGACGCGCACTAGTAAATGTCCCAGAAGCCTCCTCACTAAAGAGCCAACCGAGGTGATAGTCTCGGAGATGGTGGAGGGTGTAGGAGACAGCAGTGACGGAAAGTCTATGTCATCATCAGACCCGAACACCGGGGTCTCCTGTGTCATGTTTTGCTGTGTGACTGTCCCCTGTGTGTTGTTCCCACGGGTCTTCGTTTCCGGTGTGTTGGTCCCCTGCATCATGGTCCCCTGTGTGTTGGTCCCCTGCATCGTGGTCCCCTGTGTGTTGGTCCCCTGTGTCGTGGTCCCCTGTGTGTTGGTCCCCTGTGTCATGGTGTCCTGGCTCGTCTCAGGCAGAGGGCTGTTGTTACGGCTGCCCTCCCCGTCGGTGTTTGGGTCACTGGGAGGCACCGGCCCTGCACTAGCTGGGGGCGGGGAGTGGCAGATGGGCCTGCAAGACACAAGACAGCATGTATGGTTAGACAGACTGATGGGGATGAGGCGTGTGGTGGCGAGGGGGTGGGGTGAGAGTGTGGGGTGAGTGGGGTGGGATGAGGGGGTGGGGTGAGGGGGTGGGGTGAAGAGGTGGATGAGGGGGGTGGGGTGGGCACACATCTGTTATGAAGTGCCACATACAGGCAGGGGGTTCTCACTTGGTGGTGCGTCTCCGACCTCTGCATTGGCGACCTCCCGCTCCTCCGGTCCGCCAACAATGTCCAGTGCTCACTGCTCGGGCACGGTGAGGGGGCGCAGTTCTGGTGGGCAGTCTTCCCTGCCGTGGGGGGAGGGGGGCGGGGGGCAAACACAAACAGCAGCAGTGTTAGACGATCTGATGCATGCAGCCCAGGGGTTGGGCCTCTGATGGCATCAGTGCACAGGGCACCCGGCCATTGCCGCTGACTGGATGGGTGCCTCCATGTGGGTCAGGATGGAGGTGTGTCCGTCCCCCTGGGGGGGGGGGGGGGGGGTCACATGTGTAGGGTGCTTGGTGCCAGGGGAACAGTGCTGGGTACTCACCCTGGCTGCCCTGAGGAGGTCGTGCAGCTTCTTGCGGTCTGGTCTGCGATCCTGGCCACCGGCCCAACAGCGCTGATGGCGTCTGCCACCTCCGCCCACGCACGCCGAACGATGGCACCTGTTGTCCAGCGCCCCGCCCGGGGTACAATACCAGCCTCCTCTCCTCCACAGCGTCCAGGAGGGTGTGCAACTCATTGTACCTAAATTGCAAGGCTGCTCTTCAGGCGGCCATCTTGTCTGCGATGCTGAGTGTGCAGGGGAGCGGAGAATGTTTATGAGCAGACTCAGTGTCTCATCATTGACGGACCCGGCATATCGGTGGCCGCTCCCTCGGGCGTTTATGCTCCACCTGTGCTAGCCCCTTGTGGGCCGTTGAATAGCTCCACCAGGCGGCCCGATGACACCATTGTAAAACTCCACGGTTTTCACAACGGCGTCAACACTTAGCCCCATTTTCGGAGAATCCAGCCCAATGTTTTTCGAAATACCTTATTCCAACATCTTTTTCTTTTTTTGTATATGACATTATGTGCATTCAAATGACTAACATTGTTTGGATGTTTGAGATTGTCCAAGGTGATGAAATGTTTTTTCTGTGATGTAGGAGGGTGAAGAATGGACCATTGGTTATTGGGTTGATGGAAATGTGCAGACTCCCTTATTGGGATAAGGGATCTCTATGTTTCATGGCCATCAGGAAACTCCTTCGGAAGCCCTTCACATCTGGCCGATGAGCAGCAGCCTCCTCTTCCTTCAACTCTTCTGGATTGGTTTACTTCCTGTCAGAACCACAACTTCAAGAACTATATCTTTTTTTTTTAAATGGGAGGATATTGAATTATTTTGACACTGGGAAGCTGACCTCACCATTTTTAAGAAAGGTGATGGGCGGGACGCCAAAATCGTGTTCGTCGATCAGGCGGAGATTGGGCTCCAACGGTGAAATCGGAGACGGCGCTGGTTTGACGCTGGTCAGCCATGCTCCGCCCCCTCTGAAATGGTGTCATCGTGATGCACACCACGCTCAGTCGCAAAGCCGTTGGCGCCTCATCAGCCAGCCCACCCGTGATGCTCTCCACCCCCCCCCCGATGGGCCGAGTTCCCGCCGGCGCGAGGCACGTTTGGTCACACAAATTGTGTGTCAGCTCTGCGGACTGTGTCCAGTGCTGCTACACTCAGCCAGGATCTGTGCCGCTGGCTGTGGGGGGGGACTTCTGCGAGGGCTGGGGAACTGGTGGGAATGGCCAGTGGGTGGCCAGGGGGCAGGCTGTGGAAGCGCCATGGCTGGTTGGGTCTGCGCACGGCCGGTGCCATGTTGTATGGCACGACCGCTGCAGGTCGTCAGCCGTGTGCATGCGCGGCCCGGGACACGGCCATTCTCCAGTTGTTTTCGACGCAGGAGACATGAGTTTCAGTCGGCTAGCACCTCACTTGTATTGGAATCGGTGAAGGGATCGCACCAATTTTGTTCACGTAAACCTCCCACGGATTCACCGTTCGAGCTGGCACTTAGCCGCAGGAATGGAGAATCCAGCCCCGTAAGTGTGCGTGGGACTGTCAACAAGCATTCCTTTCCTAGGAAATCAGATGATTTTAGCAAACTGACCAGCATGGCCCTTGAGTGGGGAGAGCTGTTTGCTTGTTTGAACAGCAATTAGTTTAATTGATGGGGAAGAACACTGTTTTAAAGTCAAAGGCTGGAATTAATTACTGGAAATCAACTAATGGAGATGAGTTTTGATTTGAACTTGAAGTTTTGAAATCAGTTGGGAATAAACTGAGATGAGGACAAATTGCCCAGCTGCTGCTCTCCTTGCATTTCCTGAAATATGGTATGGTTGTCAGTATCCAGAAAGGAATCCTCATCTCAGTGAAACTCATCTGTACTTGGAATGCTGAGAGTCTGAGGCAAGAAGGATTGATCAACCTCTATTTTCCTCGACATCGAAGCTATGTTGGTGAGAACCATCAACCATCAGACTCTGTGTGGAGTCTGCACGTTCTCCCCGTGTCTGCGTGGGTTTCCTCTGCATGCTCAGGTTTCCTCCCACAGTCCAAAGACGTGCAGGTTAGATGGATTGGCCAGGCTAAATTGCCCTTTATGTCCAAAAGGATTAGGAGGGGTTATTGGGTTATGGGGATAGGGTGGAAGTGAGGGCTTAAGTTGGCCAGTGCAGACTCGATGGGCCGAATGGCATCCTTCTGCACTGTATGTTCTATGTTCTACAGGGACTTGAGACCTGTCTTCACATGAGGGAGCTCCAGGTCAACAGTGTCAAAACCCTACAAACTTTAGCCTTTTCATTAAATTTTTCTTTATCCGCCAATCTTTGTGGAGACCCTCTTTATATGTTTTTTTTTTGGGGGGGGGTAGCACCAGATTGTGCCGTCCACAACAAACTGTGGTCGTCAGGGACACTCTTGATGGTGCGAACTGGAGTGACCCACCTGATCTGTCGAAGTATCTTGAGCTGCTCAACAATGTAAGTGATTGTGTCCTGGCTCTCGCTGCAGCAGTGCGCAGTTTCTGTTCTGGCACTTCTAATTAGTGTCATGAGCCTCTTTTTTGAAGAGTAACCTTTATTCCCAGGCAGCCATCCTTCCAATGTGGACAGTCTAGAGAACATCCCTGACACCTGGGAAATGTCTGAGGGTGTATATCTCATTGCTATTCCATGGGTGCCTGCATGATATTGGGTTGGTGGTCATGCATTAGCTGGACGTTGATGGACGGCAACCTGTGCCTTGATGGTGACATGTGTCCATGATACTTTGCAACCTTGGGAAGGCAGCCATGGCTGCAAATCCTCTGATTCTTTCCACCTCATTAGTAAAATCTTCAGTGAAGGCAGTGCTGATGGGCACAGCAAAACATGGCATCTGCAAAATCTTTCTACATGTGGCCTGAAATGACTTAAATGTGAAGAAGTTTAGTGCCACTGACTTTCAATGTCACAGGCATCAGGTGACGAACCACAGAAATGGATGCAATTTCTTGTGCAAGCATGTCACATAAAGATGCCACAGTGGTTCACAGAAGGCAAAATCTCTGCAGACAAGTCTCTCTGATATTTGTAGATATGTCTTACATGTCCAGTGCACACAATTGGCAGAGTATGTCCTCCCCCTGAGCCTGTGTATTTTCTGCATCCTGCCCTCAGCAGCCCCTCATCCGTCAGCAACTTGGCCTCTATCCTCCACTTCATGTGGCTCCTGGCCCTGCTCAGTTGGCCTCCTCCCACTCCTTCTCTTCCTCCTCGCCTCCTAATTGGATGAGATATCTTCAAGAGAATATATGGTGCCCATGTTAGACTGATCAACAGTGCTGTAGTGATGATAGCTTATCGTGTCAACAAATTTGTGGACATTATGATGAGGTATACCCCGACACAGTTTATGCACATCAAAGATTTACCAATGAAATTCCTGTCAACACCCTCACCCTCACCTCCTAAAGTCAGGTATAGACCCCCCCCAGCCTTTATCTCCATATAATGGTGGGTGGGCTTGTGGTTTCAGAGCCCACCTGCCCACTGTATTATTGTGCACCATTCTAATGGGGTCATCACCATTGATACAATGCTTCTGGAGGACTACAGTAGTCCAGTTTTGGCCCAGGTTTGCTGAAATCCCCGATAGGGCTAAATCGCTGGCTTTGAAAGCAGACCAAGGCAGGCCAGCAGCACGGTTCGATTCCCGTACCAGCCTCCCCGAACAGGTGCCGGAATGTGGCGACGAGGGACTTTTCACAGTAACTTCATTGAAGCCTACTTGTGACAATAAGCGATTTTCATTTCATTTCATTTCATTCAAAAGCAAAATAGCTGAAATTCAGTTACCTGTGAAATCACTGCGTGCAGTTCATGATTTTCTGTGGCATTGCTGGGTACGTGTTTCACCATACTGAGACTTTGCACACTTTCCACATCAAAGTTGTTTTCAAGGTGAGTTTGCCCATGCTACACACCATTTCCTGTCATTCTGGGAACCAGAATTTTAGACCTAAATGATGACCTGTGAAATGGGTGCCTAGGATTGCCAGACTCATGAAGATTACAGTACAGGTACATTTTTGGAAACATTGTTGGAGTATTTACCTATTCTGCAAGAGGTATTTGGTGCAGTGGATTAGAAGCTCCCGGTTCAAGTCCGGTTCAAGCCCCAAACTCGGACTTGATGGCCAAGGAAGGTGCCTTCATAATGTGGCTAATATCCTTTCAACACATAACAATGGCAGACAGCCAGAGCAGGAGAGCCTCCAGGTCAGCCATGTTTGAAGTGGAGTGGCTCCCCTCAAGCTTTAAGCCTCTGGCAACAAGTTTGTGACTTTTACAGGAAAAGATTCACTATTGGACTGAAGGACTGTGGTAAAATTAAAGAGATTAACATAGACAAAGAGGGGGTTATGAGTGGTCTGGCAGGCTTAATACTAGACAAATTTCAAAGGCCGGACAAAATGTGTCCCAGGTTGTTGAGTGAGGCAAGGAAGGAAATAACAGGGGTGCTGGCAATAATTTTCAATTCCTCTCTGGCCACAGGAGCGGTGCCGGAGGACTGGAGGATAGTCAATGTGGTAGAATTATCTAAGAAAGTAGGAAGGGATTAAACCAGGAAACTACAGGCCAGTCAGTCAGTGGTGGGCAAACTATTGAAAACAATTCTGAGAGACAGAATCCATCTGCATTTGGAGAGGCAAAGATTAATTGAGAACAGATAGCATGGTTTTGTTCAGGGGAGGTCATGTCTGACCAACTTGATTGAATTTTTCGAAGAGGTGACCAGCTGTGTAGGTGAGGCTAATGTATTTGACATAGCCTACTTGGACTTCAGCAAGGCTTTTGATAAGGTCCCACATGAGAAACTGACAGCGAAGATAAGAGCCCATGCGATGCAAGGAAATTTGGCAAATTGGATCCAGAATTGGCTGAGTGACAGGAAGCAGAGGGAGATGTTCAAAGGGTGTTTTCCTGACTGGAAGCCTGTGTCCAGACAGGTCCCATAGGGATTAATGGTGGAGCCCTTGCTGTTTGTACTTTATATAAATGATTCAGACATGAATGTAGGAGGGTTGATCTGTATGTTTGCGGATGATACAAAAATTGGTTGAGTGGTAAATAGTGAGGAGGATAGTCTTAGAATCCAGAAGGATATAGATGGGCTGGTCAGATGGGCTGATCAGTGGCAAATGAAATTGAATTTGAATAAGTGTGAGGTGATGCACTTGGGCAGGGCAGACAAGATAAGGAAATACACGATAAATGGCAGGACCCTGGGGAAGCACCAAGGATCAGAGCGAGCTTGGTGTGCATGAACACCAGTCTCTTGAGGTAGCAGAGCAGGTAGATACAGTGGTTAAGAAGGCATATGGTATACTTGCCTTTATTAGCCGAGGCATAGAATTTAAGAGCAGAGAGGTTATGCTGGAACTGCATAAAACGTTGGTTCGGTCACAGCTAGAGTATTGTGTGGAGTTCTGGAATCTACATTATAGGAGCGATGTGATAGTACTTTAAATGGTGCAGAGGAGAATTACCAGAATGATTCGTGGGATGGAGAGTTTTAGCTATGAAGAGAGATTGGATTGACTGGGGTTGGAGACTGAGGGGGACATGAGTGAGATGTGTAAAATTGTGAGGAGCATAGATAAAGTAGGCAGAAATAAACTTTTTCCCTTGCTGGAGATATCAATGACTAGGGGACATAGATTTAAGGTAAGGGGAAGTATTTAGATGGACAATTGTGAAGCCAAGGCATACAAGTTTATGGGCCAAGTGCTGAAAAATGGGATCAGAATAGTTAGGTGGTTGTTTTTGATCGGCGCAGGTGCGATGGGCCATGACCTCTGTGCTGGAGACCTCTGTGACTCTACAGGACCAGATGTAAGCAGTTCAAGAAGAAGGTTCAACATGATTTTCTCAACAACATCGACAGAAAGACAATAAATGCCAACTTTGCCAACAACACCCAGAGACTAAGAATGAATTTTGAAAAAACAATTGTACAATCAATTGAATCTATTGACTGCTGTTTTAGAAATCAATGTTGGCACAAAAGTCAAGTAATATATACATATACGTTTTTGAAAAAAGTACAGACATACCATTACAGATCCACTTTAGGAAACCAATGCATTGATTCAAGGATAAATCCATTTTTTTATTTTTGAAAAAAAAAATTCATTTCATTTGTCAATCAATCATTCTGTACAATACACTGATGCTATGTTTTCAATCATGTCTTTTAAGCTAATGATTGCACCTGACCTAAAGTGATGTGAAAGAAAGAAAGGCTTATCACTGTTCAATTGAACCAGTTGTCAGTTGTCCACGACAGGCCCCATAATACTAATTCAAATTAATGATGGATAGTCAAATGTTGTTGCGACATCATTTTTGATGCCATGAAATGCAATTCCAGGTTCGGAAAGCTGAAATGGAAAACTCTTTCATTTCGAATACAAACCTTGGACCCATCTATCACCATTTCTTGATTTGGCTCATCCCATTTGGATGTTTTTCAAGCATGGTGCTGTTGTGGTTTTTACTTTATGAGAATTCCAAGCCTCTATCTCTCTAGCAATTTAGCTGAAGAATTCCAAGAACACCCCACTAAATTGAAGGCAAAATCTGTTATATCCGTATAATGTAGGAGCATGTTTCTGGCATGGTTAATAATTATTATACAATGATTGAGTGAATAGTGTGAATTAATAATTATATAATAAAGACATTTTATTTAAAAATATTTGTGACAATTAGAGCCCTTTACAATATGTGTTCCAAATGTTTTTTGTGTTAAATCTAATATATAAGAATGATATTTCCTGTGACGAATGGTTTGTGATCTTGAATGATAGCATGAAATAGGAAATAGCAAATCTCCAATCCAGTTTACATCACTCCCTAGTTTCCAGCCATTTTGGTAGACTCCCATTAAAGCTATGGCAGGAATCTGACAGAACGATTGTAGATTTTTAGGGTCAAGCTACATTAAATGGTGAACCACAGAAGGCGTCACCAGTTTCCATTTATTGCAGTCGGATAAACTCTAATTTAACAATTGCTGTGCGAAGTAAAGCATGCCTTCTCATTGCAATACGTGCCTTTGAGCACTATGAGGCACATTACTGTCAGTAAGTCGTTAGTGATTAAGAAATTACTTAACCATGCATAGAAGTTGCCTGATATGCTAAAAATTTATTTAGCGCTGTCTTACCGCAGAAAATCAGCTCACTCATTAAATTACATGCAATGTTTTTACTTGGGCTAGCTTCATTGGGGGCAGCAGTTAAAATCAAATTCTACGGCTGTCTGGTGAAATTTATTTTATTTACAGAATAGGATGCAGCACTCAAACTAGTTATGGCTGTTGTTAGTTTTTATTTTGGATCTGACAAGTTGATGTCAGTACATTGTATGAATTGAGTGCTCACTGCACAGTGCTCATTCGCCCTTTAAAACCCAGAGGAATCTGGTAGGGACTATCTGAACTGTCTGGTAAAGATTTCAGCTTCACCCTCTTTATCTCATTGTTTGGGGATTACTTGCACTAACCTATATTTTACAATTGTACATTAGCGTATCACTTAAGTACAACCTGGTGGTAAACCATTAACATATAATGTGTTTGGCAAACCATAAATAATAGAAATGTCTAGTGCTTATAAGTTATTTATTCTATAGTTGTGCTGTCAAAATGGATATAAATATTAACAAAACTACATTCATTTTTAGATGCTTAAGTTGGATGTATTTAGAATACCTTGTCTTACACATCTTATATAATGTAGTGGAGTGCTCACAAAGCCTTCATTTTATATTGTGAAAGGATCTTCTTCTGCAAAGTGGTGTGTCTGCCACCACTGACTGAAGCAGCTTCTCACAAAACATGCTGTTGATTTGCAAATATGCTTTCCTGCAATTTGACCAGAAAAAATTCTGAAATGACAATTTGCACAGAAGAAATGTCATTTCAGCAGATCGGCAATCACACCATTAATAGATTAAACAGCACATGGGGAATGGTATATTAAGGGATTCTTAAAAGCCTTTGTTCTGACATAACTGGACTGAATTTAAAGTGAACATTAATTTAACTCTGGGGAGACAGTGGCCTGGCGGTAATGTCACTGAATGAGTAATTCAGATACACAGGCAACTGGTGGAATTTAAATTCAATTAATTGATAAATGTGGAATTAAAAGCTAGTCCTGGTAATGGATTGTTGTATAAATACACTTGATTCACTAATGTCCTTGAGGGAAGGAAATCTTCCATCCTTACCTAGACTGGCCTACATGTGATTTTGGTGGACTCTTAAATACCCTCTGAAATGGCTCAGTTGTAGAAAACCACTACAAAGGCAAAAAGGAATGAAACCAGACCAATGCATTGGAAACACAATGGCACACTCAGCCCTGTCGACCCTGCGAGTCTTCCTTACTAACATATGGGTGCTTGTGCCAAAATTGGGAGAACGGTCCCGCAAAATAGTCAAGCAACAATTGCACATAGTAATAATCATGGAATCATTCAGACCTTATATTGTCCCAGACACCACCATCACCATCTCTGGGTACATGTTGTCCCATCGACAGGACAGACCCAACAGAGGTGGCAGCACAGTGGTATACAGTGGGGAGGGAGTTGCCCTGGGAGTCCTCAGCATTAACTTTGGACCTGTGAAGTCTCATGCATTAAGTCAAATATGGGCAAGGAAACCACCAACCGGAACCCTACCCCACAGTTGATGAATTAGTGATGCTCCATTTTAGAAGAACTGGAATAAATACTGAAGGTGTCAAGGGTATATAGGATGCACTCAGGGTGGGGTACTCCAATGGCAAACACCACTAGTGGCTCAGCGGCACCAATATTGACCAAGCTGGCAGAGTCCAAAAGGACATAATTTGCTCGACTGAGTCAGCGGTAGTTGGTGAGAAAACCAGCTAGACGGAACTAGTTATTTCACCTTGTCCTTAACAACTACCTATCGCAGATTCATCTATCCATGACAGCATAGCATTGGTAGTAGTGACGACCGCACAATCCTTGTGGCGGTGACGAATTGGCTTCACATTGAGGATACACTCCATTGTGTTGTGGGCACACCCACCGTACTAGTTGGGATAGATCTAGAATGTTCCAGCAACTTAAAACTAGGCATCCATGAGCCACTGTGGGCCATCAGCAGCAGCAACAGAACTGTGTTCAACCACAATCTGTAACTTCATAGCCAAGAATGTCCCTTACCCCACCATCACCACAAATCTGGGGGAGCAGCCCTAGTTCAATGAAGAGTGCAGGATGGCATGTAAGGTGCAGCACCTGGCATACCTAAAAATGAGGTGTCAACCTGGTGAAACTACAAAACAGGGCTCTATGCATGCTAAACAGTGGAAGCAGCATGCAATAGACAGTTAAGTCATCTCCCAACTGAGGGATCCGATTAAAGCTCTGCAGTCCTGCCAAATCTAGTTGTGAATACTGGTGGACAATTAAACAACTAACTGGAGAAAGAGACTTCACAAATACCAACATCCTCAATGATGGAGGAGCCTGGCACATATGTGCAAAAGACAAGACTGAAACATTTGCAACAATCTTCAGCCAGAAGTGCCAAGTGGATGATTCATCTCGGCCTCCCCCTGAGGTCCCAAGCATCGCAGTTGCCAGTCTTTGGCCAATTCAATTCACTCCACATGATATCAAGAAATGGCTGAAGGCACTGGATACTGAAAAGGCTATGGGCCCAGACAATTTTCCAGCAGTAGTACTGAAGTAGTAGCTCCAGAACTAGCCAAATTATTCCCATATTGCTACAAAACCGGCATCTACATGACAATGTGGTAAATTGCCAGGTGGTTCCTGACGACAAAAAGCAAAGCAATTCCAACTAGTTGGGATAGATCAAGAATGTTCCAGCATCTTAAAATTAGGCATCCATGAGCCACTGCGGGCCATCAGCAGCAGCAGCAGAACTGTGTTCAACCACAGTCTGTAACTTCATCGCCCAGAATGTCCCTTTTCAATTCCAACAGACAATTACTGTCCCATCAATCTACTGTTATGATCTTGGAAGTGACCAGTAACTTTATTTTGAAACTGGATGAAATACAAAATCCAGGATATTTACTCAAAGAATAAAGCCACACATTCCACTGTTTAAACAAACAGAATTTTTACTGTACAAAACTCAACAGGACAAACACTAGATATTACCTATTCTCTAACATCCGATATTACCTCTAACATCCAGAACTGACATGAGTTAAACACGAATTAACAGACAAATTGTGGTTGAATATTCTTCTATCATAAAGAATATAAACTATAGGTTGCACAGTGAATGGCAGATACAGCAAAGACAGAATTTATGAATTGGCTCAGCAGTTCTACTCAGATTTTTATCTTCCTCATGAGGAATTTTAGCTTCAATTCTTCTTGGCAATAGTCTGATTCCCAGCCGAGAGGACCACACAATCAATTCAAGTTCCGCAGGTACGGTCTTCATCCCAAATGCCACATGTCTGCAGAACCAGCTCGACTCGGCCTGTGTGACTTAGATCCACCACTGTTATCTTCAAGAAACAGAAACAGCTGCAGCAGCGTATTTTCTTTGCTTATTCTCAGCTTCTGGATCCAGCCTCTTCTTCAGCTTGTCTGTTCTGCACCTGTGGACTCAAAAACTATGATAGTCCAGCTTGGATTGATCTGGCTCCTTTTATATCTTGCATCAAGGTTGAGTTTTGATTTCCCAACCTCCTCTTTCTCCTGATTTCTGTGGAGACTGTGAAATTCAGTTTCATTGCTTTGTTCACCTTTTTTTGCTTTTGTTTCAGTTCCATTTTCAGATTAGTTTTTGCTTTGAGGTCAGTTCCATGTCAAAAATATACAAAATAAATTAAAACATTTCTCACCCAACACTCTCATTTTCCAGCATCTTGCCATTTATCTTAATCAATGTGGGGAGGTGTTGCCCTGTGGGAGGTGGCTGGAAGAGGGCCCTAAGGGTGGGATTCCCCAGCCGCGTGCTTCTTGCCCATTCGCCATGAACTGGGGGCGGAATTCTATCCTGCCGCCGCTTGTCAGTTGGATTTTCCATTGAAACCACCCCACGCTGCCGCTAAACCTGCTGGCAGGGATACACTGCCAACGGGAAAAGAGAATTACAATGACCGGAGAGTTCCGACCTATTCTCTGGATGTTTGGTGAAAGGCCCATTTTCTCATTTTCTGAGTGAGCAAACACACAGGCTTCAGCTGCACATTGCAGCTCAATGACTGAAGCTTGAGTTATTTTGATTTTGGATTGAAGGCGGTGTAGTTTGAACAGTTTTCTGTCTGCTCTGTAAATTATCTCCACACTTATGGGTAATTTGCTGAAGGGGAGGTGCCGTATTGCAGTGAGGAAGATGAAGAAGACGTTAGTGCAATGACAAAGCCGTTTGATCGGATTCTTCACTGCGGTAGAAGAGAATCACAACTTGTTCCCTGTCTGCATGCACCACCATTCTCTTGACAATTCAACTGGTCAGCAAAAATTCCTCCAAGAAAAGAATGCAGTACCTCCACAAATTTTCTAAGAGCAACAGTGAAGCACAAGTACCTCAGTTGCGAGTTTGATTGTTGACTCTTTAAATAATTGCTGGTGGGGAAGTGTGTGGGGTGGTGTTGAATGGTCCCTTGTGCAGCCATTAACTTGTTCTTCTCGGAGTGAGTAGGAAAGAACATTAACTGAACCTGTATGGCCCAAAACAGCAGAACGTGCATCAAATCAGCTGAGAGGTGAATTTATCTTCCCCGTTTGCATGCTCCAAAGCACACACATTACGGTGTTAGCTCAGTGGTTTTCAAACTTTTTTGCCCGGGACCCATTTTTGCCAACCGGCCATCCTTCGGGACCCAAGCCGGCCGTCTTCGCGACCCATGCCGGCCGACCTCCGCAACCAACGCCGGCCGACATTCGCGACCCACCATTTTCTCTTACCAACAATGCAAGAGGTGAGCCTGGGCTTATATTCCATAGTCTAGAGTAGCGAAGAATGAGAAATGACCTCATTGAAACAGGCATTATTTTCTCAGAACTCTCCAGAGCAGATGCAGAATTTAAGTTTTCCTCAGATGGGTGGTTTACAGCCTGGGGAGATAGTCTGCAAATTACAATGCAACGATTTTAGACATAGATGAGGATGAATAACTCCAGTCAAAGTATTGTGAATCTTTTTAATCTCTAAAATTCACTATCAAAGAGAGTTCTGCAGGTTCAGACATTGAGTATACGCAAGACAGATGCAGGAAGACTGAATTGAATTTTTAAAAAATCTTCTCCTGTGTCAGCGCGCTAACGTCAGGAGGAGGCGATGTTTCTCTCTGGACTCTGGGCCTGTGCACTGATGAGCGGGCACACATGTGCAGTGCACCCGCATTTTTAAAGCCAGTCGCGGCCAGCATTTTTAAAGCCGCTTTCAACTGGCATTTTTAAAAGCCAGTCGTTGCGACCATTGCGCGTGAATTCCCGTGGTCAGGAACACCGTGATGGATGGCTCCGTGACCCTCCCGACACCCGCCCGCGACCGACCCGTGGGTCTCGACCCGCACTTTGAAAATGCCTGTGTTAGCGCTCTGTCAGTTAGGGTGCACCATATGGGCTGCACCAGAAGCGATGCATACACCATTATTTCTCCATGGGCCTTCTGTTATGCTGCCGCCATCAATGCTATGGAGTGTAATTTTGCAGCTACAAACTGGGAGTTTTGTGACAGATGTTGAAAGCAAAATGTTGTTTGACACAAACTTTTTTTTGATCTTTGTAAGTGGTGAGCAAGCTGCTTCTGCACCCTTTATTGTTCTAGTGTGTGTTTCAAAAAGAACCATGAAGGAATGAATTGCCACTGCGTGACATTTCACTTCAATTGGAAATGATTAGTTTACAACCTGTGGTGTGAGTGTCTATAAAAATATTGTTCACATACAAATATTGTGAGGTACGTCTTTCCAGCAAAGGTTTTTCTCAGATTCATTGATTCCACAGTAGGTTGTATGGATTCTTTCTAACAAACGGCACAGAGAAATGGCTGATATTGTAAAACCCAGTTAGTATTGCTCTTTGTGGTAAGTTCAGGCAGAATTGTATTATCTTGTTGGTGCTATTGTTAATGCAAGTATAATGAAGCTTTGTATACTTCAATATAAAAACTGTATTTTACTCAGTACAGTACTTATAGCCTTCCAAAATCTCTGAGCTCCTGCAATTCTGGTCTCTTGCACATCTCCAATTTTCTTTGCTGTACCATTGGCATGTAAGTACATACATATGGAGCAGGAATAGGCCATTTGGATCCCTTGAGCCTGATAAGATCATGGTTGATCTGCTTGTGGCCTCAACTCTACTGTCTTACCTATGCCCTTTGACTCCCTTGCCAATCATGAAGCTATCAAACTCAACCTTAAAAACATTCAATGATTCTGTCTCCACTGCCCTCTATGGATGGAAATTCCACAGATTTATGACCCTCTGAGAAAAACAAATTCTTCTCATCTCCGTCTAAAAGAGGAGACTCTTTGTTATTAAACCTCTAGTTCTCATCTGTCTAGTAAAGGGAAACATCCTCCCGGTATCCACCCTGTAAAGTCCCCTCAGGATCTTATACATTTCAACATGGTCACCTCTCAATCTTCTAAACTCCAATGGATACAGGCCCAGCCTGTCCAACCTTTCTTCAGAATATCCCTGGTACAGTCGAGTGAGCTGCTTTAAACTAACTATATCCTTTCTTAAGTAAAGAGACCAAAACTGGATAGTGTCTCATCAAAGCCCTGTAGCAAAACCTCCCTACTTTTAAACTTTATCATCCTTGCAATAAACGACAGCATTCCATTTGCCTTCCTAACCTCTTCCTGTACCTACATATTGGTCTGTAATGTCCTGCTAGCAGCGGGAAGCCAAGGGCCACCGATTTTAAAAGAGAAATATGCACACTTACCTGCGTTCCAATGATGCAATAAACCTTCCTTGCTCTTCGGCAGCCTCGGGCCTCCAGCGCCCCGGTCTGTGCAGGCTCCAGCGCGGCGCAGGACGAGTTTAGCCCTGCCCCCTTATGATGCTGCCAGCTTGGGAACACGCATTGAAGGGCAGGCATTTAAACAATAGATTTAGAAAGAAAATAAATAACAGTTCGCTTTTTTAATAAGTGTTCTAAAGGTATGGAGACAATTTTTTTAACATAAATTTTGCTCTTTCTTTTAAACAGACATTATTGTTCTTGTTAATTCTTTTAAAATAATCTTTACATTTTGTTATGGTTAAAGGTGATTGTTTATAAGTGAACATAGGTTTGGTTATTTGTTTTAATTCTGTTAAACTATTTAAATCTGTATTATATTATTATATAACTTTATGTGTGGCTTGCTTAAAGATGTTAATATGTTTTAATTAGATTATGGTGAGAAGATTTTAAAAGCACCCCAGGGCTTGTTGCTGTCACTGTCATTGTAACATCTGATACTTTTTTGATTAGTGTTTGTAGAATCACTGCAGTGCAGAAGAAAGCCATTTGGCCCATCAAGTCTGACTCTCCGAAAGAGCACCCTGGTGGATCTTTTGGCTCACAAACCTTCCTAGATGCTATCTACTGAGTGCATCCCTCAGTAGACTATCCTGTGCCATCTATATTCCAGCAAATGGGGATTGTTCACTCTGCTGGAAGGACCTCCTCCTCCGAGAGGACAGCCAGAATGGAAAGGACTGGAGTCTCCAGACAGTGTCCCATAGAGTGTCCTGTGGAAAGAGTAGCAAGATGGGTACAGGGCTAGCAGGAAATGCAAGGCGGCAGGGTTGACAGAAGGCCCCACTATCCTGCAGCCAGGATCTACAGGCAGTTCTCTCGCTACCTGGGGTCTGAGATCCAATGCCGAAGGAGGCTCCGCCTCTCTAGGAAAATATTAACCTCCATATGCCAGATGATAGGCCCAGGGATTGCCTCAAACCATGTAGATGGCCACCCCATGATGGTGGCTCTAAAAGCTAATGTGACCCTAAACAATTTTGTTTCCAAGGGCCAGTGGGAGATCTATGTGGTTTTTCCTAGTCTGCTGTCCAAGGCTGCATTAAATTGGTCTCTGATGCTCTGTTCAGATAGGGCAGGAACTTCACTCAATTCTGGACCAGCGAAGCCTGCCAGGTGAGTTCGCCAGAGGCATAGAGTGCACACAGGTGGCAATAAAAGCACCAGTGGGTGAGCCAGGTATCTTCGTCAACAGGAAGGGTTTCCACTCCATGAATCCAGATTATTTGTGACTTCAAGTCACAGATTTTGCAAGTCTGTACCAGATACCCTAGCAGCTGTCTATCATACATACAACTTGCCACACTCCCAAATGCTAAGGCTGTTTGCCATTCCAGTTCAGTTGGATGGTTGGCTCTTGGATGACAATCACCCCTTGAAAAGGTGGCTGATGACGCCACTCTGACAGCCATGGACAGAAGCAGAGGAGAGGTAATATAGAAGCCATGCCTCTACAAGGGCAGTGACTGAGAGGACCATTGGGCAACTCAAGATGACGTTCTGCTGCCTGGACCTATTAGAGAGAGCACTGCAATATCCTCCAGAGACCGCCTTGCTTATTGTCATTGTGTACTCTACGCTGCACAATCTGTTTCTATCATGGGGGCCCTTCGGACGATGAAGACAGTGAGGCAGTTCTACAGATCGCAGAAGATGTCTCAAATGATAGGGCTGATAAGGAGCTGGAAGAGGCCCAGAAGATGACATGGATGCAAAAGTGAGGAAACTTGTGGGAGGCAGGGAGACCAGTGAGGCCTTGATTCTCTGCTCTTTCAGCACGGCATCCAAGGCATGGCATTGAAAGTGAGGGCAAGGATGACACCTCCTTATTGAATGTTCCTGATATGGCCATCCTGTGATCTTTCTGTCAACTAACTACCTTGAAATAAAGTTTGGAGACCCTCCCATCTGTCGCAATCTACCAAGTCCAGCACCTATGAAAAGCATTCAATCTATGACACATAATTAAATATTCATATGGTGATCATTTTAACACAATTTGTATATAAAACGTATTGATTAAAGTTATATTACCCGTGACAATCTCTCTTGTGCTTATAATGCCGTAAACCTGTGCATGTGAGTGCTGCATCTCTGTGTCCCCATCTCTCGCAGTGTCATTAGAGGCAGCCTACCGACTGTGATGTCCTGTCGGCCCTGATGACCTTGAGGACATCCTCTGGCCACTGTAGCATGCGAAGGTACTGCCTGAGAGGGAGAATCTAGCACCATGGCTGGGCGCTCCTCAGTCTTGGCATTTACAGAGGGGTAGTGGAGCAGCTACTTTCGTCCGGAGCGCTCTGAGAAGAGCTCCCAGATACAACATGCAGCCTGTCTGCCAGTGTGAAGTTGGTTTGAACCCCCCTGCTCTTTATTGATGGTTGGGCACATGGCAGTGGGACTAGTTGCCTCATCAATCTCTCACGCTGTCCATGACTTGTTGAGGTTACAGCCAGTGTGTGGGTTGGAAGGTCTTAAAGCAACCCCAGGAATGCCTGAATATGTTCATGGAATTACCTCTCCATGAGAGTTGCCACTTCCTCAATGTAGGATGATGTGTGCTCAGAGTTCCAGGTCAACGGAATACTCAAATTCTGCATGGACACCTCCAAGACAGATACCATGGCATGCAGACCCCCAGGGATCACCGGCAGATCTTCATGCACATCCTGCTGAACATCAAGCAGCTGCCATCTGTGAAGAACTCCAGAGGCTTTTCAGACTCAGCAAGGTCTTTGTCTCCAGCAGTCCTAAACCGCCGGCACCCATGGCACTCTCTGTCTCCAACAATTCTTCATGTGCATGTGATATGCCCTCACCCCTGTCCACTACCAACTGCGCCAATGCACTCTTGTCCACCGACATGCCTGAGCCGGTACTTGGTTTGGGGAAAGGATGTTTAGTGGGTGTATCTGTTCACAGCTCCTCCTTGGGTATCAAGGGAGGGTCCTCGTTGTCTCTCCGTCCTCATGAGGATGGTATATCTGAGGGCAGAAGAGAATGTGCCAGTTGACAACATTATAAGAAATGGACAGTGCATGCACGACAATTGCTTGTCACAGTGGACAACTGCCTCACTGAGGTATTGTGATTGGATAAGTAATGGGGACTGTTGATTTGAACATCTCATTGGAGATGCCACGATCCAACATCTCATATAGAATTCCCCAGTCTCTCTCCTGTCCACTGGACTCGAAGCTTCATCTGAGATGCTTGTCTCTTCATGACCTGTGAACCTTGCTCCATGCTCACATTCCATGTCGAGGGCGTCCGTCTCACATTGGGAAAGGACCAGCAAATTACCCACCCCATCATCCGTTCATTAGCACTCCAGAGAATTATGGTCTCTTCTGTATGGGCAAAAGTGTATTCATATGTCGACCCTCTCCCTGCCACACTATACTAACCTCGCAAGGATACCCAGATTGAGATGCCCATCAGATTGACACACCTCACCCTTCTTTACACCCAAGGTAAGTGGCATATCTTTCTACTTTGGCTGGAGCAGGAATATGTGCAATGTGGCACTCTGCATCTCACGCTCCTATTCGCACAAAGTAGGGCCACCCTCCTAGACATCTATACACAGTTCCATTCCAAGTCGGTACTCACCCTTGCGGAGCACAGAAGATAATTGAACTCATTCTGGCACTGGACCTATGTATCGTCCACAACATAATGTATGCTCACTTGGGCAGCCACCTTGATCCAGACCTTCTTTATCTGGTGGGGTGACCTCCTTTTGCCATACCGTTTGCATAAGGACGTCATGCTGGGCACTCATTGCCTCCATGACAGCACAAAGGCACTCGTGAGAGAAATGTGGGAGCAGAGTGCCCAGCGGCACTGCCCTCTGCCTTGCATGCCCAGTAGCTAAACAGGGAGCTAGCTGTGTGTGTTGTTTTGAAGCCCCACTCTGGATCCCATTGGACCTGGCATGCTCCACACTCCTGTCCTCACCAGCAGGGCTGAGCCACAGTCCACACACGTTGAAGCCCTTACTTGGCCAGTCAGCGTGAAATAATGTTTGGACTGCAATCGTGGGTGGGAGCATATAACGTATTTGCTTCCAGTCCTGCCGAATGTGCACACACAATGTGCACAAAATTCAGGCAATTTTGTGTGTTGTCGTTTAATTGTTTGATGTTTGATTATGTGTGTCTGTTAACTATTGACTGCTCACTGTATATGATTAGCAAAGTTTGGGTGTTGTTGCTTAGAAAAAGAAAAATTGGGCTGTAGGAAGGTGCTATAACTATAAGCATGATAGAGGAGACATTTGAAATCATTGAGCCCAATTCCTCCTGCACACGGAACCTGGAGATTATCATATCTGAACTTTTCCAAAGAATAAAACACAACAACTGGCAATGAGGGTGATGGAGAATAGTTTAAATTTTACAGGAGCGACACACAAAGGCATTACTTGGGCATTTTCTCAGAGCAGAAGGACAGCAAATATTCAAGCAGCTGACTGAATATAAGGAAGACCTCATCCACATTTCATAAAGTGGTACGTGCTCTTGAAAAGTACTTCAGGCTAAAGAAAACTGTGATGCACGAACAATATACATTCTGTCAGAGATGCAGGGGAAATGGTAAGCCCATATAATGTTGCAGCAATTGGTTCCTCCATTTAATTTGGCACACTAACAAACAAACTAATTTGGGATCAATTAGTTGAAAAGACCTCCATGCCACAAATTATGAAACACCTCCTCATGGAAGATGATGATTTAACCCTGGCAAAAGCCATGGCCTTGGCATTTCAAATTGCATTTTCCATGTTCGATCTGAAGAGGTTGGACAGAAATGCACTCGCGGACTCATGTCTGCCCAACCAGTAAAGTGCAAGGGTTACGGACAAAGAGACTTCAGCAATCTCTTCAACACATTCCCCATCACGGTCAGCTTCCTCCAAAACTGTGCCCAAATTGTGGAAATGCTCATTAGGTGACAACAGCATGGCCCCCTCAAGGGAAAAAGAGCAATTCATGCTGAAAGAGGAACCACTTCGCAAAGATATACAGGTAAAAGAAGAAGAACATGAGAGCACACAAAATGTGATTGATGATACAGACTATACACAATGGGATCAATTCATATTTACTGGATTTGGGGAGATTAAGGGGTACTGCCATGGTATCATTGAGTATCTCTGTGGATATCAAGTCAAGTCATTGCACAATGCAAAAATGGCTAACTTTGACCACGTGTGATCTTAAGGCAGACAGAAAAGCAATCATTCCAGGCAAGTATTCACTTCCCAACATCCAACAACTATCAGCATTATTCATGACTCCACAACCTTCAAAAAGCTCGACATGTGATGTGACAAAGCAACCTTCAGGTACTGCGAGAGGAATGAAGCCGATATCTTACAGCTATTGTTTTTTTCAAAGATGTATTTCAGTACTGCAGAATACCCTATGGACTAAGTTCAACATCAAGCACATTCCAGAAGATCATTTCTTCGGTCAGTCAGATATTGAAGAGATGCTCAACCTACTTGATGACTTTGTTGTCCATGGAAGGAACAAAGCAGAGCATGATCAGCAATTATCAACACTGCTCACTCAACTTGCTCAGCACAATTTGGGATAAATGCACATTTGTGACATTGAAGATTGATTCTCCAGTTTACGAAGCGACAGCAGTTGGAGCAAAGCCAACACATAACAATACTGAAGCCTATATTTACTGACCCCATCTAATGTCAAAGAGCAGCACTTTCGTCGGTACTACCACTTCTTATTACAATTTTGTCCCTAAGTATGCAGTTTGTGGAGCATCGTTGGAAGCCACTATGCAAAGATGCACAATAGGAATGAACAATTGCACTGTAAACAGTGTTTGACATGTTAATGGTGAAGATAATGGAGATAATGGGACGGGATTCTCCGATCCCCCGCCGGGTGGGAGAATCGCCGGGGGCTGGCGTGAATTCTGCCCCCGCCAGTTGCCGAATTCTCCGGCACCGGATATTCGGCGGGGGCAGGAATCGCGCCGCGCCGGTTGGCGGGCCCCCCCCCGGCGATTCTCCTGCCCAGATGGGCCGAAGTCCCGCTGCTGGAAAGCCTGTCCCACCAGCGTGGATTAAACCACCTCTTTTACCGGCGGGACAAGGTGGCACGGGCGGGCTCCGGGGTCCTGGGGGGGGGGGGGCGCGGGGCGATCTGGCCCCGGGGGGGTGCCCCCACGGTGGCCTGGCCCACGATCGGGGCCCACCGATCCGCGGGCGGGCCTGTGCCGTGGGGGCACTCTTTTCCTTCCGCCTTCGCCACGGTCCCCACCATGGCGGAGGCGGAAGAGACCCCCTCCACTGCGCATGCGCGGGGATGCCGTGAGCAGCCGCTGATGCTCCCGCGCACGCGCCGCCCGGCAAAGTCATTTCCGTGCCAGCTGGCGGGGCACCAAAGGCCTTTCCCGCCAGCTGGCGGGGCGGAAATCAGTCCGGCGCGGGCCTAGTCCCTCCAGTTTAGGGCTCGGCCGCTCAAGATGCAGAGGATTCCGCACCTTTGGGGCGGCGCGATGCCGGACTGATTCGCGCCATTTTTGGCGCCGGTCGGCGGACATCGCACTGATTGCGGAGAATTCCGCCCAATATCTCCACCAGTCCTTATGCATTTTAATCCAGATTGGAAAACATTACAAATGTACTGCATGTGAAGAGTTAATATTGTGTTAAGCCTAACCACTAAAGGGAGCTAAAGGACAGTACTATAAATTGCACTGGCTCTTAAGCTAAGGGGAGGAGATTAGACTGAAGCTGACGAAGATAAGATTCATAATTTATTGCAGAGTTAGTTAAGGTATAATAGTTATAATTAGTAGATAGAGATAGTGTTGGTGAGTGTAGTTTAATTCTTACATGTATGTTTGCTATTCAGAATAAGTGTCAAACTCAAATTTAGTAGTGTTAATAAAATTAGTTTAGTTCTTCAAAAGAGCTTTGTGTATCTTTGTGATCACTACGTCTTCCATCCTGGAAACCCCTCACAAAGATCACTACATATGTCACAACATGTGTGTCAGGAAATGCGATGGAAGCTTCACCTCTGACAGTACATTTAAGGAAGCAAATTAACAGTCACTTATGCAGCATTGCTTTCGTCAGAAAATGAACACGATTACTCTACTAGTGAGATGGAAGTACTCATCTTCATCTGTGCTTGTGAACATTGGCACATATATCTCTATGGTAGAAAGTTCACCCTCCCCACTGAACACCAAGCACTGACTTCCATATCATCCATGTCAGGATCTTGTCATCGCCCTCTGCACATCTACAAATGGGCACATCATCTACATCAGTACAACTTTGATGTTGAATCATTAAGATTCACACAACCGAGTTGATTGTGAAGAACTACAACCTCAAATACGTAGATCTCAGCGCCTTCATCAGAGACTTTAATATCTCAAATATTGTTTCTATACTTAGAAAAAATCAGCAAGCTGAACTCTAAAGCATGAATCGATGTGCATGTGTTTGTTGTTTAGAATGGTAAAAAATGAAGTGATCTGCATATGTTGTTTGTTTAATTTATAAATATATATTTTAGTTTTACAAAAAGGAAAAGATATTGGTCCAGATATCCTGGACAGTGGTAAAGCTTGCTGCTACTCGTAAAGCTGTCTTTGCCCTTTCAGCCAATACGTCCGATCCTGGCTGCAGCAGTGCAAGTTCGGTGAGCACTTTTTTGACAGCAGCTGCCGTATTCAGTTAAGTTTTTAACTGTCTCAAGTCTTGAGTGGGAGGGTGAATGAGTAGATACTCAGAATACTTAATTGGGTCAGGCGGCAGGTACGTGGGCCAGAGTGGTAGTTGCATGGGGGATAGTTGGCTCATGTTGCTGGGTAGTCGAGTGTAGGGTTGGGTGGTTAGTCGGTCCAGGGGTTGATTGGTGGAGTCGGTTGTGATTAATCATTGAAATAAACCAAGGATTAAATTGTGTAAAATTTCCAGTAAGTATCGAGGAAAGTCTAATGGATTTAGCCCATGGGCAGGACTTTCCGTCGGCGGGATCCTCCGCTTCGCCGGCAGCACACTCAGGCCGCGGATTTCCCGATCATGGGGTGGCCACAATGGGAAGCCAAATTGGCTGGCTGCTGGGACAAAGAATCCCGTCCCATGTCTCTGACACTGAAATTAGTTTCGGAGACTTTTGCATTGTGTCCCGGATAATGCAAATCAGCTTCTTGGAATTTTAAAACTCCTGGGCAATTACGGTTTGCCAGTAATTCTGCAGGGTCCTGACACATAACACTGACTTAAATGTAGATTTTTCTGCTCTGAGTTTGGACATCGTATTCAATTGTTTTGTGTTTGATTATCTGTGTCTGTTGATTGTGACTGATTACTGTGTATGAATAGTTAAGCCTGGGTGTAATCATTCAGAAAAATAAACTAAACTGTCGGAAACCTGCTGTAAACACCAGAGAACAGATACTTTAAAGTATCGTCTAAAACTTCTTCGACACACATTGAACCTGAAGTGTATCATCTCTGTATATCTCCATGGCATAAAGCACAACATGTTTGTGTGTATCCATGCATTTGTTTGCCTGTATATTTGTGGATCTAACTATCATTTATCTCTTTAACATTATTATGTGAAATATGAATTAATAATCATAATCTAGGGCTTCTTTAGGAGGCAATTTGAACAGCTGCAAAAAGTGGTTCATGGTTGCATCTAAATATGAGCTTCTTGGGACCAAGTTGGCTCATGACAACAAAGTCCTCAAATCCATTTGGACATGTTAATTATTGTATTGCTGCAGGAGAAATCTGGCCCAGTTTCCTTTCTACCGTATGTATAGACATCTGAAGGGGCTGGTGGAAGATTATATGCATGCTGCTAATGTTAGGTACTGGCTCTGCTTGGCCACTGACCTGCAAAAATATTTTTTTAAATGGGATCAGTGAAGCCATAAATAATGCTTGGATGCACTTAATCAAATCTGTTCAAAATTCTGATAACTCAAGACCTTTGTGGTATCAGTCTAGCTTTTAATGGAGGATGCAAGATATTACCTCAGTCATGAAGGCATTCACTAGAAATGTTCTGGAACCATCACACTGTCTGTGGTGAACTGTAGTGCTGCTATTGTGGGCGCGATCTTCCCAAAAGTGAACAAAGACATCACGCCAGCATGTTTACCCACTTGCAGTGCCGAGAAACACATAGCTATTTGTGGTAATACCAGGTATTGCGGTACCTGAGAGGTGGATGACCATTGGTTAGACCCAGGAGTCTACCATTGGCTGATGTACGTAGCTCCGCCCTGAGAGGCGGAGTATAAGAACCAGTGCTGTCCCAGCAGCCTTCATTTTCTGTATCAAAGCTGCTGGGGAAGAGTTCTAGCAGATTAAAGCCTTCAGTTATGAATCACTTTGTCTTGAGAGTAATTGATTGCGCATCACTATTCAACACGATTCACTTTGAATCAGGGTGCCAAATGGGTAACGCATGGCGAGGTCGCATATCGCCCCATTTTTTACAATGGGGAGCTCCGCTGGCCGGAACTCCTAGTTGTAGCGAGAGATCAGGACGCCGTTTTTAAATGGCGCCCCGATCTCTGAGGCCCTGAAAAGAATCCCCGAACATCTGCAGCTCAAATGCAACATGGGACGGTTCTCCGTCACCCACGCCCCCCACACTCCCCAACACCAACGGCGGGCAATACCGGCTCAATCACGTGCGTGCAACAAATGCCAACCTGGTGCCTTGGCAGTGTCAACCTGCCACCTGGGCACTGTCAGGGCAGCAATGCCAGGGTGGCAATGCCAGGTACCCAGGTGGCAGCAGTGCCAGGGCACTAGCCTGTCCAAAGGGCATGCAGTTGGGGGCCTCCGATCCCCTTGGAAATCCCCACAACTACCGTTCCATCTATTCCCCGTTTGTGGGGACCAGGACCAAACAGCACTCGCCCGAAATCCCCTAGGCAAAGGGATTGAATCCTAAAGCCTCAGGTACCTCAGGAATCTACACATCAGAGTGAGGCTTACTGCCTCGCGCAAATATGTACATTTGCAAAAATGTGACCCTGCCCATTGTGGGCGGGTTTCACATCGCAACATTTTGCGAGACTGCATTCAATCTTGTGAGGTGTTGCCCGCTGGATAGATCCAGGGAGCGGGGTCTCCTGACTTTCACAGCCCATGCTGCATGTGGCGAGCTGCTTTTCTAGTGCAGCGTGGCCGGAGGATCACACCCTTTGTCTTTCACTGCTGCTCATGCCGTGTGGTTGAAATCTTCATATTAGCCATAATCCCAAATGCACTGTCCTATATGGTCCCCATGCCTGCACTATTGTTTGATGTTAGGTAAGTGCCATCCTGCATTCTGTTCAGTGTAATGTCCAGAAGATAGTGATGCCTCGGCTCTTCATCTGAGCAAATGCTTCCCCTCTCCCTGACTAGCTTTGTCTTCAACCTCATGTGCCATCACTAATTGTCATTTTCCGTTCATGCTTTCTATACCACTCTTCATTTCCCTCTGAATCATTCTCAAACTCCTCTGGAGTGAATACTTCTGGACTGGTGCTCGCAAGAATGAGAGAGTGAGTGAGAGTGCATGCTTGTTAAGTTGAGTTGCCAGGTGCTGAAGCATGTTGGGAAGACGTTAAATAGTTGTTTGAGGATGACTAATGAATTGTCTAATAGAAGAGGAAACAGAATGTTCTGATGAGCTCTCAATTCCCCATATGACCTCCTAACTCACCATCTCAACACTGATGGCCTCTCATCTTTAAAAATAATGACTTTTTTGATACCATGAAATGCAGTAAAGTGCATGCGTTAAGCCCATGAAGGAGTGCTGAAAGATATATGTAACAACCAATTTGATGCAATTTGGAGCTTTTAGCAGGATGAATAAATGTAAGACTATAACTGAAGGACCACTTCCAGGTGGAAACAAAACTGCCCAGAGCTTTAATGGTAGTTAAGCACTCTTAATAAAATACAAGTCGCTGGCATGCTCAGAGTACATTTCAGGAAGATTTGACTGGTGCTTCTTGCCTTGTCTGACTTTTTGTGGACAGTAATTTTCTTCCTCAAGTACTTTGATATTAACTATCCTGGGAACATTATTTTATTAAATTTGAGTATCTCTTTTTGAGATCCACTCTCTATCCTTCCAAAATAACATCTCTCATCTGTTCCGACCCTCCTGCTGGAACAATTCCATACCAGAATTCACAAAGTTGGGGTATTGTGGCTCTACTGTAGACATTTTTGTCCTGGTACCTTTCAAGATTATTCAGTACACTTGTAGGAACAGGAAGTTATTAACATTCCAATTGTCCTCTGTTGCTTCAGCAAGCGAACTATCAAGAAAACACAGATCCTGTAATCCCATAATGCACTGGCTTGCAAAGTACGACAAGCCAGACAAGACATTGAGTGCATAACATAGTCCTCCCCCTCATTGAAAATGTCAGTTTAACAAACCATTTTCTGAATTGGAGAAAGAGGGTTGACTGCCTCAATAAAAACACATGAGTTTGTCTTAACTATAATCTAGAGGCTTAGGAGGTTTTCTCTCCCGGTGTGGGTTACAGTGGACTCCTGTTTTTTTTACCAGAGTAATGTTCATTGGAACAGTTGGTCAAACATATCTCCCCTCGGTGAGATCATTCATCGGGTGAATTGTATTATACAGGCTGAGGAATCTGTGTCTGCGCAATCACAGTAGCAGGAACCCATTTAGCTCTGGTAGCATAATTACAAGCCAGAACCTCTAGTGCAGAACAGAATCTTTGTGCTCTTTTCTCCACTTGCTCATGCTGTTGATATTGCAGAACGGATAGGGCAGCATGGTAGCTTTGTGGTTAGCACAATTGCTTCACAGCTCTAGGGTCCCAGGTTCGATTCCGGCTTGGGTCACTGTCTGTGTGGAGTCTGCACATCCTCCCCGTGTCTGCGTGGGTTTCCTCCGGGTGCTCCGGTTTCCTCCCACAGTCCAAAGATGTGCAGGTTAGGTGGATTGGCCATGATAAATTGCCCTTAGTGTCCAAAATTGCCCTTAGTGTTGGGTGGGGTTACTGGGTTATGGGGATAGCGTGGAGGTGTTGACCTTGAGTAGGGTGCTCTTTCCAAGAGCCGGTGCAGACTCGATGGGCCGAATGGCCTCCTTCTGCACTGTAAATTCTATGATCATGTTTTCGTTAGTTTTAGCAGGTCAGGCCAAGTGCACACTTGCTGTCCTATTAGTAGGAATGCTGGAGATGCTTTGGTAGAAGCATATGGCGTTTTTCGGTACGCCAGCAAAAATATATTCTTTTGAAAATAGAAATGTCCTTGTGCTGACCTTAAAGTGTGTTTCATGGTATTGGTAAATCCCTCTGCTAATTCATTTGTGGATGGGTGGTATGGTGCTGAGGTGATGTGATGAATTCTGTTATGTCTCAAAAAACTCTCAAACAGGTGTGAGACGACTGACATCCTTTTTCTGTCACAAGTTATTCCTGCAACCCAAAACAACTGAACAGTTCTCTTAGCCTTTGAGTTGTACTCTCAGCAGAAACAGTAAAATTACCAGTCATTTGTAATGAGCATCCATAATCATCATGAACATTGTTCCTTAAAATGGGCCAGCAAAATCGATGTGGATGCGCTGCCAAGGGTTTTCCAGTCAATTCCATGGATGGAGGGGTGCCAACTGAGGCATGTTCATCACACTCTGACATGAAGAACAAGATTTTGCATTGACTTCAATATCTTTGTCCATGGCAGGTCACCAAATGTATCTTCTTGCCATCCATTTTGTACGATTTACTCCACAGTTTCCAAAATACAGTTGGTCCAACACTGGCTTCCTCAATGTTTGTGGAATAATAAGTAGCATGCCCCAAAGCCAACATCCTGTAGTGATTGATAACTCCATTCTCCTTTAAAGAGAGTACCATGCAGCGAATCTTTTAATATTGGTAAAAAATTTAGCTACATTATAAGGAAGATTCTGTTTGACTCCTGTAAAGTCGAAGGTTAGATGAGACTTGGGAGTCTGGGGGAGAGTTGCCATGCATCACAAGGTTAATGACGTTGGATAATATTAGGTCCACTTGAGTGGCCTCTTGATTTGTACTGGAGTGATGAGTGCGTTCTCCATGTGTGCAAAGCAGAATATGTCTTTCTGAATAGTGTCCCAGTGGCTGATTGGAGGGGACAGCCTCAAAAGACCATCCACATTGCCAAGCAAGTTAGGTTTTCGATATTTGATGTCATATGCATGAGCACTCAACATCAACGCCCAATGTCGCATTGTGCTTGCAGCCTTTGTGTGGAATGAATATTGAGGTGAGTGGTCGATGATCGTTCAAGTGCATGAATTTCCATCTAAACAGGTACTGGTGAAATTTCAAGATATTAAAAATGAACCCGAGTGCGTCACATTCGATTTGAGCATATTAGTTCTCTGCTTTATTATTTTTTTGAGAAGCATTATGTTTTCACTGTCTGTGTTCTCAATTTGCATCTGTCCTCTACTTAGTTGGTTCAGAAGCAGAGAGTACCATGCAGCAAATCTTTTAATATTGGTAAAAAAATGTAGCTGTATTGTAAGGAAGATTCTGTTTGACTTTTAAAAAAAATTTAGAATAGCCAATTAAGGGCAGCACGGTGGCACGGTGGGTTCGCACTGCGGCCTCACGGCGCTGAGGTCCCAGCTTCGATCCCGGCTCTGGGTCACTGTCCATGTGGAGTTTGCACATTCTCCCCGTGTTTGCGTGGGTTTCGCCCGCTCAACCCAAAAATGTGTAAGCTAGGTGGATTGGCCACGCTAAATTGCCCCTTAATTGGAAAAAATGAATTGGGTACTCTTAAAAAAAAAAAAATTTCTAAAAAAAAAAGAAAGAATAGCCAATTATTTTTCTTTTCCAATAAAGGGGCAATTTAGCGTGGCCAATCCACCTAAGCAGCACATCTTTGGGTTGTGGGGGTGAAACCCACGCAGACATGGGGAGAATGTGTAAATTCCACACAGACAGTGACCCAGGGCCGGGATTCGAACTCGGGTCCTCAGCGCCGCAGTCCCAGTGCTAACCACTGTGCCACTTGCCGCCCTGATTCTGTTTGACTTGCTCAGTACTTCCAGCATTTGTCTTGTTGTGCATTGTAATGTCCATATTGGTCTACCTTAAAAGACCACCATCATCATAAGAAATATTATGATGGATGTCCAAAGGTGCTATTGCATGGATTGGAATGGCAAAGTTAATTAATCTGGGAATTACTATTTGAGGATAAAGTAAGAGGACATATTTACCAAAAATGTTTTTGCAAGTTGAATTGGAATTTCCTGGCTTGGAAGAGGACATTATTTGATAATTTCATCTGTGGGCCAGAACTTTGATCGCATCAACACACTCTGGGATTCCCCTTCAGACTTGTTTCAGCATGAACTTGGTGGAGCTTGAAGCTGTTTAAAAAAGTGCCCATAAAATTATGGTTCTGTTATAACCTGCCTACTTACGATTGGCTGGGGACTAATGACTATCCCACAATCCTGTGGGAGTATGAACTTCCCCAATGAGGGGGGGCGGAGAAACTCCTAGTATAAATAAGCTGGCCAGTTCAGGAACCAGCAGAAAGGAAAAGGTAGCAAGGGAAGTTACTGCTACTGTTATGTATATATTGTTATAGTAAATAACAATTTGTATCCTTTGTATCCTTAAAACTCATGCTGGATTCTTCGTGGCCCTTACAAAAGGTTCCAACTGGTGGGTTTGAAAGTAGGGACTGGTAGAATGCAGCGGGTGACATGCCTACCGCCTATACACACCCTCCAAAACCTGTCTCACATTTGAAGGGGATGTGGTGGAGGCGTCAAATGGTCCGATCACACTTGGGCCTGTTGAGTCCCTTATATAGCCAATTAGTGGCCAATTAAGTACCTCCTCTCAATCCTGGCCATGGGTAAAACCATAAGACATAGGAGCAGAATTAGGCCACTCGACCCATCGAGTTTGCTCTGTCATTCTATCATAGCTGATATTTTTTTCATCCCATTCTCCTGCCTTCTCCCATAACCCCGATCATAGAATCATAGAATCATAGAATTTACAGTGCAGATGGAGGCCATTTGGCCCATCGAGTCTGCATCGGCCCTTACAATGAGCACACTACTCAAGCCAACCTACCCTATCCCCGTAACCCAGTAACTCCCACTTAACCTTTTTAGACACCAAGGGCAATTTAGTATGGCCAATCCACCTAACCCGCACATCTTTGGACGGTGGGAGGAAACCGGAGCACCAGGAGGAAAACCACGCAGACACGGGGAGAACGTGCAGACTCCAACTATTATCCCCTTATGATCCCCTTATTAATGAAGAACATATCTTTCTCTGTCTTAAAGACACTCAGTGATTTGGCCTCCACCGCCTTCTGGAGCAAAGAGTTCCACAGATTCCCCACCCACTGGCTGAAGAAATTCCTCTTCGTCTCTGTTTTAAAGGACCATCCCTTCAGTCTGAGGTTGTGCCCTCTGGTTCTAGTTGTTCCTACTCGTGAAAACATCCTCTCCACATCCACGTTATTCAGGCCTCGCAGTATCTTGTAAGTTTCAATAAGATCCCCCCTCATCCTTCTAAACTCCAATGATGGCAGACCCAGAGTCCTCAATGACAAGCTCTTCATTCCAGGTATCATTCTTGTGAACCTCTTCTGGATCCTTTCCAAGGTCAGAACATCCTTCCTTCGAAATACAAGCCCAAAACTGCTCACAATTTTCCAAATGGAGTGTGAGTAGAGCCTTATACAGCCTCAGAGGTACAGCCCTACTCTTGTAATCTAGCCGTCTCAACATTAATGCTGACATTGCATTTGCCTTCCTAACTGTCGATTGAACCTACACGTTAACCTTAAGATAATCTTGAACAAGGACTTCTCAGTCCCTTTGTGCTTCTGATTTATATTCCCTCTCCCAATCCATTCTGCCAAAATGCAGCATCTTAAAGTTCTGTATTAAACTCTATCTTGTCTGTCCATTCTGCCAGCCTGTCCGTATCGTTTTGAAGGCAATTTGTCTCAGAATCAAAGTTGGGCAAATTTAGGAATTTTACTTTGCATTCCAAGATCCAAGTTATTTAGATATAGAGAAAAAAAACCACACTGACCCTTGGGGAACAACACTATTGTCCTCCAGTCTGAAAAAGACAAGTATCTACCACAAATCACTGCTTTCTTCCTAAGCCATTCTTTTTGTTCAATTGGCCCTCGTATTTGATAAGCTTCAATTTTGTTAACTCGCCTTTTATGTGGTACCTTTTACAATGCTTTCCGAAAAGCCATATCGACAGCATCCACTGTAGTCTGTGCAAGAACCTCCATTGACACTTCATAAAATATTGAATCAGATTAGTCAAGCATGATCTGCCTTTACAAACCTATTTATTTAACATGTCCACAGGTTCCTTCCTTTGAGTTCTAATATCGCCATTAACCAATTTTCAAAGGGCCTGCCTAGCTTGTGGTTGTCATTTATTGCCTAGTATAATTGGAAATGTGTTTTGCTTTGATTTTGATATCCTTTGCAAAGAAATCTTTCTCAGAAGTTCTGCCTCAGAAAACTGCACTTCAGTCATAAAGCTTTGAAGAGGCTATATTTGTTGTTATAGCCTAATCTGCATTCAATATACACAGCATGTCCAGCTCTGACTGCGGCAAAAACAAGTGACAACAGCTCCCCATTTTTGCACCATAGGCTCATTCCAGGGAGACACAAGGGACTTTGTTAGACCTGTCAATTTACGATGCCCTGTCTGTGTGTCATGTCACCAATGCCTTCTGTGATACAATACATCAGTTATACTTTAAGCTATGCTGTTTGCTTTTCCCTTTCTGACCTTCACCTTAGTACACTCCTGTTAGTGATACTTGTCCCCTTGTCCTGCAGTACTATTCAAACTTTTAGGCCGCCACATGATATAAGCCTAGTATCAGTTTTCATGTGGCAGAAAAATGGTTGGATAATCCTCCTTTCAAACTTTAATAAATTAATTTTTTTTCATTAAAAAAAATATATTTTAAAAATAAATTTAGAGTACCCAATTATTATTATTATTTTTTTCAATTAAGGAGCAATTTAGCATGACCAATCCACCTAACCTGCACTTCTTTAGGTTGTGGGGGTGAAACCCATGCAGACATGGGGAGAACGTGCAAACTCCACACGGACAGTGACCCAGGGCCGGGATTTGAACCTGAGGACCCGGGTTCAAATCCCGGCCCTGGGTCACTGTCCGTGTGGAGTTTGCACATTCTCCCCATGTCTGCATGGGTTTCACCCATGTGCTAACCACTGCACCACATGCCGCCCCTAAACTTTGATTAATTAATGAGGTGAATGCGGCTGCGTACATCGCTGACTGCCCACTGTGAACATAGCACCACGGGTCATATCGTTGCCTCCCTAGGCCACCCCCCAGGTGCCCTCTGTCCCCAGCTGACCCACCGACGGGATGGGCATGCTCCAGCACAACCAGTGCCATCTTCTTGGCTGGAATGAGGGTGTATGTGTGGTGGAGTGCCTAAATGCAGCTCCTGTTGGTCAGACTCTCCAGTGCTGTTCCCAATCCTGGCAAATTACAGGTCAGCATTCGTTGGAATTGCACTAGTTCCACATGGCACCTGTGTTAGCCCATTAGGATAACCTGAATCGCTCTGGGACCGGCACTGCTTTTATCAACATAGAACTCTCTTGATTCAATCCTGGTGTCAGCACTTAGTTTCTCAAACAGAGAATCAGCGCCCAATGTTTTGACCTCAACTACTTTCTGTTCTGGCAAATTCCACAGACTCACCCTTCTTTGGGCGAAGAAATCTCTCCTTATCTCAGTCCAAAATGGTTGACCCCCTTTGCTCAGACTGTGACCCCTGATTCTGAACTCAGCCACCATCAGGAATATCTTTCTTGCATCTACCCTGTCTAGTTCTGTTCGAATTTCATAGGTTTCTATCAGATTCCTCTCTTATTCTTCTGAATTCCAGTGGATATAGTCCTAACCGAATCAACCTCTCCTCAAATATCAGTCCTGTCATCCCAGGAATCAGTCTGGTAAACCTTTGCTGCATTCCCTCTACAGCAAGAACATCCTTCCTCAGATAAGGAGACCAAACTTCATGCAATACTCCAGGTGTTGCCTCACCAAGGACCTGTATAACCGCAGGAAGACATCCTCTCACTGTGAAGCAAGAATCCTCTCACTGTTGCTCTGTTTACTTGCTATAAATATGGCAGTTAATAAGGTCGCCTTTCTTAATCCTAATTATGAGTATACGTTCAGAGTCGCCAGGTATCTCTCGATACCGCCACAAAGTTCAACCCGAATAGAGATCAAAGAGCCAATACACCAGTTAGTTAGTTCAAAGTCAATGGTATTTATTTACACACAGTATGATTTACTCATGCACAATAACACTACAAGCTAAACTATCTCTATCACTAACACCTATACTTAACTTCGGGTGCCCACTTAGGTCAGAGGAACAATGGCCGTTGTTCGGATCTGAGGCTGTTGGGTTCGAAGAGGTAACAGGAGTACAGCTAAGGTCGTCCGTCTGGTAGCGAGCGTTGACCTTGAACTTACTTGCTTCTGGTGATGTTGGTGGAAGGGTCTCTCCGCTTGAGAGCCGAATCCAAGAGGCTGAACCTTTGGCGGGGGTTCCTTCTTCTACTTGGAGGGGCTTCGCCCGTTTTTAGGTGGGCCTTAAACTTGGTCCCAATTAATTGGGCAGCTTCTTGATCATTGTCATCGATCTAAACCAATAAAGGGGCGGGTGCCTTGATGGCTGGGCGTGTCCTAGGTGGCCGTTGGCCTTGCTTTGTTTGTGTCTTTGGTTGGGGTAGTGGCGCCGGAATGTCTGAGACAGTATCGGCTACCTGAGCATTAGTCCTTTGTTCCTCGGAGATGGCACATCAATATGTAAATCGACCCAGAGTTTCGATTCCGTCTGCTGACTGCCTTCCAAATATACATTCAGGCTTTGTGCCTGCTTGTTGCTTTGCATTGTCCATATTTCCCGATAGGCTCTGCGAGTGTCCATTTTATATACTGAAGGTGGCCATCCCAGATGGCTACATCACTATGAAGGCCAGCATACCATTTACCTTTTTTACCGCCTGCTGCACCTACATGTTTACTTTCAGTGACTGGTGTACAAGGACACCCAGGTTTTCTTGCACATTTTCCTCTCTCAATCTATAGCCATTCAGAGAATATTCTTCCTTCCTGTTCTTGCTATGAAAGTGGATAACCTCACATTTATCCATATTATACTGATTCTGCCAAGATTTGCCCATGCAGTCAACTTGTCCAAATCACACTGAGGCATCTCTGGATCCACCTCACAGCTCAACCTCCAACCCAGCTTTGTGTCATCTGTAAATTTGGAGATATTACACTTTATTCCCTCATCAAAATCACTATTATATATAAAATCAAATTACTGCGGATGCTGGAATCTGAAACCAAAGGGAAAATGCTGGAAAATCTCAGCAGGTCTGGCAGCATCTATAGGGAGAGAAAAGAGCCAATGTTTCGAGTCCATTGGTCATTAATATATCTATTGTATATAGCTGGGGTCTCACCACTGATCCCTGCATACCCCACTAGTCGCTGCCTGCCATTTGGAAAATGACCCGTTTATTCCTCCTCTTTGTTCCCTGTCTACCAACCAGTTTTCTATCCATCTCAATACACTATCCCTAATCCCACATGCTTTAATTTTCAATGCTAATCTCTTATGTGGGACTTTGTTGAAAACCTTCTGAAAGTCCAAATAAACCACATCCACTGGTTCCCCCGCATCAACTCTACGAGCTACATCCTTGAAGAATTCCAGTAGATTTGTCAAGCATGATTTCCCTTTCTGAAATCTATGCTGACATTATCCGAGTTTGCTACTGTTTTCCAAGTATATCACTATTAAATCTTTTACAATGGACTCTCGAATTTTCCCCACTACCAACATCAATCTGGCTGGTTTATAATTCCCTATTTTCTTTCTACCTTTCTGTCTAAATCATAGGGTAAAATTAGTTATTGTAGAAACTCTTCCAGAGTCTGTAGAATCTTGGAAAATGACCATTAATGCAACCACTATTTTTAGGGTCACTTCCTTAAGAATTTTGGGATTTAGATTACCATGCCTGGGGATTTATTGGCCTTTATTTCAATCAGTTTCCCCTACACCATTTCCCTACTAATTCTTCCCTCCCACTAAACCTTATGTTCTCTAACATTTCTTGCATATTATTTGTGTCTTCCTTTGTGAAGACAGAACCAAAGTATGTATTTGGTTGGTCAACCATTTCTTTGTTTCCCATTATAAATTCCCCTGTTTCTGACTGTAAAGGACCTACATTTGTCTTCACCAATCTTTTCCTCTTCACATACCAATAGAAAATTTTGCAGTCAGTTTTTATGTTCCCCATAGGCTCACTCTCGTACTCTATTTGCCCCTTCCTAATCAATCCCTTAGTCCTCCTTTGCTAGATTTTACTTGCATTGAGAAGCATGTGATTCCAAAATTAGTGGCAGTTCTTAACCATTTTCTTCAATATAGGTAAAGCAGTCATCCCACAAAACGTTTTCACATGTTGGTTGGAGTAAAAATGACTCCAGCTTTTTGACTTACATCATGATCTTGAAAGTATGAACATCCTGATTGAGAGAACCATTTGATAATGAGTCATTTTCAATGCTTTCCTCTGGCATTAATTGGATAGCAGCACTCTCAGGGTTTGGTTGGTCGACTGACCACTCTGTTGACACCAGTTCCACTTCTAAAAGGCTTTCCGCAAAGTGGCCAAAGCACTAGATAAAAGCAAATTACTACGAGTGCTGGAATCTGAAACAAAAACAGAAAATACTGGGCAATCTCAGCAGGTCTGGCAGCATCTATGGAGAGAAAAGGGAACTAATGTTTTGAGTCTGGATGATTCTTTGTCAAAGTTTTGTTTTTAGTTCATTTGCCAGATGTGAATGAGGCTGGATCATCAAAATGACTGAGTCCACTTTATTGCTGGAATAGGCAGCCAACCAATCCAATCAGGTTACTGATGCCACCTAAAAGTCAAAATGTGCCTCTGATGTCAAGGTGTAGATCCAATTTTATCTGAATGTTTATGGATATTGTATGCTTAAATCATTCACCTTAGCAATAAAGTTATTTTCTGCTATTGTAATAGAAATATATTCATACATAGATACTGATGTAGTGAGAGAGTATCTCACTGCAAATCAGCAGGTCCAAATGGGTAAATACCATAAGGTTATCTTCCAAAGAACCAGATAGGCTATTCGAAATTAACAGATGCATAATCAAAACAAAGCTGCTTAAATCTTCCCTAATAGATTCCAAAACGTTGCATGGAAAAATATCCAACTATGAGATCATACACTCTCTTTTCCATTAAATGTAGAAATGCTTCTCTCCATTCATTTAAATAGCATCAATAATTCTCAATGAACAGTTGAACTTGATGTCAGCAGATTCATATTTAGAAAGGTAAAAGGGCAGAGCTGTGACTCACATTTCTTCTTGATTGCAACTAATCATCATTATCGTATAAAGAAATGTCACCTGTTGTCTGGTAAAAGGGGTTAATAAAGAACTTTATTTATGATTTTCTAGTCAAAATAATCCAAATCTATTCAACTTTTCTGATAGCAACATTAACAGGAAAGGAGCTTAAAAATAGTAACGTCTCATTATCTGAATCTGATGTGAATCAGTTTTGCTTAAGCCTCAAAACATGAATGCCAGATAAATGGCTCATTGAGTAATGGCTGGATGTTATTATCATCTGACAATCACTGCCATTAATACCCTATTCCAGAAATCAAATGATAGAAATATCACTTTTAAATTAAACATGTGTTATCAATTTCTTCCTTCCTTAAAATGACAATGTTTTTTCCTTCAGCTTTCAAGCAGTTTTTGGAAGATGGAGGGCGGGATTCTCCCCCCCCCTCCCCGCCGGGAGGGAGAATCGCCGGGACGCTGCGCGAATTGCGCCATGCCGCCCGACCCCCACACGTGATTCTCCCACCCCCCACAAAACCAGCGCTGCGCGAATCGCGCTAGGCCTCTCGGAGAATTGCCACAAATGGTGGGCGGTGATTCTCTGGCCCGGATGGGCCGAGCGGCCGCGCGTAAACTGTCTAGACCCGCCGGTTCCGTCCACACCTGGTCGCTGCCGGTGGGTACTCGTCGCGAAGGCATTGGGGGCGGCCTGTGGGGGGGGTCTCCGATGGGGCCAGGCCTGCGATCGGGGCTCACCGATCGGCGGGCCGGCCTCTCCCCCCCCCCGGGCCTACTTCCTTGCGCAACCAGCCCCAGAACCCCAGCGCCATGTTGGTGAGGGGCTGGAGCGCTCCGCGAGGTTACCGCGCATGCGTCGGTTGGCACCGGTGCCACTGTGCATGTGCTAGTTGGCACCGGCCCAACTGCGCATGCGTAGGACCCAAGGCGCCGTGTATTTTACGCGGCGCCGGATCTCTGATGTCACGCCGAGGCCCCGCTCCCATAAATCGCCGACGCCCCTGCTAGCCCCATGGAGGACAGAGAATAGGGGCCTGGGAACGGGCGCCGACACCAGATGAAAACACTCCGGTTTTTACTCCGGCGCCGGCACTTACTCCGTCGCCGGCACTTAGACTCCCGTTGGGAGAATCCCGCCCGGAAATGAAAAGGATTAAATTCCAAAAAAGTTTAAAAGGAAAGCAAGAGGAAGGAACACATTTCATTCACCAAGTTCGCTATCATTTCATCATTGATGAATTGACTTTCTGTCATATTTAGAAGGAAAACCTCAGCTGTTGTTTTGATAAGAACATCCTGAAACTTGCTAATGAATCCATTGATTATCGAGGTTAAATGGTAGGACATCACCCCATCTGATGATCTTAAAACATTTACTTTGAACAAATGAACACTCAGCTGCAGCATTAAGGCCATACCAAGGCCGTTTCCAGGCTTTCTGTTGGTTGATTATTGATGTAGTTGTAAACGGATATATTCAAATCTGCAGGGAGAGCTCTAATAGATGCATCACTTGCAGTATTATTGAGGCATATTTATGGACAGATGGAGTACATTACATGTTGTGCATATGTATTGCAAAGATTGCAACACATGGGTATAAAGGGAGGAAACTTGACAAGATGCAAAATGATTTTCCAGATTAAAGCTGTAAGATAGTTCTGGTTCTAATGGGTTAGACGTATTTTCCTCTGGATAATAATTGGGGGAAAGGAGAGAAGCAAGTAAAATGATGAGGTAAAAGAGTGACTGAATTATCTCTCATTATAACAGTTTACTAGTGGTCTAAAATAGGAATAAGGAAAATAACAAAACATGTTATGTTAAGGAGTGCAATGGACTATCATGAGAAAAACATGCAGTTAGCAAAGGGAGGAACAGAATCATAGGGATAAAATTTGTTTCCATGGTATTGCTGGAGACAATACTCCAAAATCCTTTTTTAGTGCTGGGTTGCACCATGTCACTTGCTGTTGCACCCATCTAGTGCTATCCTTGAGAAGAGTGTTCACACAAGCATTCCCATGTTCAGTGTATCCTGATGCCATGCAGTGCTACTGGCGGATGTGATGCCAGACTTATTAACTGGGACCACATAGGCCCATTGAACAAATTCATGCATCACATAAGAACATAAGAACTAGGAGCAGGAGTAGGCTATCTGGCCCCTCGAGCCTGCTCCGCCATTCAATAAGATCATAGCTGATCTTTTGTGGACTCAGCTCCACTTTCCTGCCCAAATACCATTACTCTATTCCTTTATTCTTCAAAAAACTATCTATCTTTATCTTGAAAACATTTAATGAAGGAGCTGGGCTGGGAATTCCATTGATTCACAACCTTTTGGGTGAAGAAGTTCCTCCTAAGCTCAGTCCTAAATCTACGTCCCCTTATTTTGAGGTTATGCCCCCTAATTCTGCTTTCACCCGCCAGTGGAAACAACCTGCCCGCATCTATCCTATCTATTCCCTTCATAATTTTATATGTTTCTAAAAGATCCCCCCCCCGCATCCTTCTAAATTCCAACGAGTATAGTCCCAGTCTACTCAACCTCTCCTCGTAACCCAACCCCCTCAACTCTGGGATTAACCCAGTGAATCTCTTCTGCACACCCTCCAGCGCCAGTATGTCTTTTCTCAGGTAAGGAGACCAAAATTGAACACAATATTCCAGGTGTGGCCTCACAAACACCTTATACAGTTGTAGCATAACCCCCCTAGTCTGAAACTCCATCCTTCTAACAATGAAGGACAAAACTCCATTCGCCTTCTTAATGACCTGTTCCACCTGTAAATCAAATTTTGCGACTCATGCATTGGGACCCCAGGTCTCTCTGAACAGCAGCGTGTTTTAATATTTTATCATTTAAATAACAATCCCTTTTGCTGTCATTCCTACAAAAATGGATAACTTCACATTTGTCAACATTGTATTCCATCTGCCAGACCCTAGCCCATTCACTTAGCCTATCCAAATCCCTCTGCAGACTTCCAGTATCCTCTGCACGTTTTGCTTTATCACTCTTCATAATATCTCTTATGAAGATCAAATCAAGTGCTGAACTGCAAAATGAGCCTGGTACTAGCATTAGTGAAAGAATCAGGCACTCAATATGATTGGGAAGAACTTGTGCTATTGCAAAGTGCCTGGAAGTACTTTCGAGTGCTTTTGGGAGTGTTGTGTTGAGCTCCTGGATTTGGCAGAGAGTGCTGTTGTATTCTTAAAAGAAGGGCCGAGGACTGTGACTTGTGGACTCCAAGATTGTGTAGGTACGATGGCAGCATTGCTTCTGGAGCACAACAGAGAGATGGAGTTGAGGATGCAAAGAGGCCACATTCTATGTGATGGCCTCTGCCAAATTGGCACTCCTCCATGCTCCTTGACAGTGAGAGCAGGCCAGCCAAAGCATCCAGCATCTTGGCGTGCATCCTCACCAGTGTGGTGTTGTACGCTACTCTGTCTGAATCCTCTGCAACAGAATTCATGAATGAACTTGACCATGGGTGAGCTGGCAAGCAAAGAATTCTTTCCCCCTAGCCTGGCTGTAGCCTACTCATGCCTATGGCTTACAATATTCTGATTCCAAATCTGCAGGAGAGTTTAATGTATGAACAGTATCATGTAAATGTGAAGTCGCCATAGTCTTAGATGACCTTGGACTGCTTTCCCCTTTGATAGGGAGAGCTGACTGGTGGTGATTTACCGGAGGATCCGCACACCTCAGGCAAGGGGCAAGGTTGAGAAAGCTTCATAAAAATAACTTCAGCCAGTACAGCAATTGAACTATTGCTGTTGGCCTTGCTCTGCATCACAAACCACCTGTCCAGTCAACTGAGCTGGTTGCCATGAGTGTCAGATCAAGTGATGGGATCCATTCATCAGTGCAGAGCTGTTGTTCTCTCCTCTTATTTGAGCTCTGCTGCAAATACAAGGACAGTTGTACTTCTTCAGTTTCTACTCAGTGAGAGATTTATTGAACTGATCTTAAGATGCCTGCATCCAGAAGTAGTCTCATGGCATAGTCATATGACTATGACAAGAAAGATAGATGTGCAGTACACTCAGTAAGATTGTATTTCCAAAGCGCCCTGTAAGTTTCAATAAGATCCCCCCTCATCCTTCTACACTCCAACGAGTACAGACCCATCTCGTTGGAGGCCAAGATGGCGATGATGGGGAGATGTGCAAGGTGCTGCCGACAAGAGTCGACGACCAGGAAAATCGGTCAAGGAAGCAGAAGAACCTACGTATTGTGGGGCTGCTGAAGGGTATGGAAGAAAGGAGTGCCACCAGCTACCAGTGTCAAAGATGTTTGGGAAGCTGGCAGATGAAAAGGTCTTTGCGAGGGCCCCTGAAGTGGATTGGGCTAACCGATCCTTGAGACAGAAGCCAACGGTGGGAGAGCCGCCCTAGCTATGATTGTGCGAATGCACAAATTCCAGGACAAGGAGAAGATCCTGAGGTGGGCCAAGGTGATTCGGGACTGTAGCTGAGAGGGGAATCAGGTTCAGATATGGACATTGGTGCTGAACTGGCCAAGAGGAGGGCGGGTTTCAACAGTGCCAAGGCGGCGCTCATTCAAAACAAAGTTCGGTTTGGGGTGTTGTACACCGCCAAGTTGCCAGTGACATTTCAGGGGAAGGAGCACTATTTTCAGACACCAGAGTGGGTGAGGAGTCTGGGTCTGTATTCGTTGGAGTTTAGAAGGATGAGGGGGGATGTTATTGAAATTTACAGGACACTGAGAGGCCTGGATAGGGTGGATGTTTCCACTTATAGGAAAAATGAGAACCCAAGGCCACCGCCTCAGACTGAATGGACATTCCTTTAAAATAGAGATAAGGAAGAATTTTTTAAGCCAGAGGATGGTGAATCTGTGAATCTCTTTGCTGCAGAAGGCCGTGGATGCCAAATCACTGAGTGTCTTTAAGACAGAGATAGATAGGTTCTTGATTAATAAGGGAATCAGGGGATATTGAGAGAAGGCAGGAAATTTGGGATGAGAAACATATAATGTCCGAATGGCCAAATTCAGCTTCTATGCCTTATGGTCTTATCGTCTAATGAATGACTTTGTCCAGGATCATGGGCTGGGGAGAGTTAGGGATGGGTTGAGTTGTATCTTTTTGTGATGTGTTAGGGTTCTTAAAATTGTACTGTTAATGTGTTATTGATTTTGCTCATGAGTGTGATGTTGATGATGTGTGTGTCTTGTTGTTGTTGGAGTAGTGGGGTACCCCTGCCTGCAGCACCTGGTGAGGGAAAGGTAGGAGGGAGTTTTGGGAAGGTGGGGGATGTGGGACTCTTAGTCTGTAAGATGGGGAGGAGTGAGATGGGTCGATGAGGGGAGTGGTGGAGTGGAAGGAATGGGGGATGGGTGAGATAGGTGGTGGAGGTGAGGCCGTGAGGTAGGAGTTTGGGCCTTGAGGCAGGAGTCACCGCGCTAGTGTGATATGCTAGTAAACTGAAGCAGAGTGGGGGAGGGGTCTGTGATAGCTAGCCAGAGAAGAGATGTGGGGAAAGGGAGTGGGGAGTGGTGGGAGGGGCAGGCAAAGGAGGTGAAGGAGGGGGAATAGAGAGGGAGGGTTGGAGGGTGGGTTGGTGACGCAGTTGTTTAGTAAATTGGAATTCGGGGAAGATGGAGGGGGTGGCCATTTTTTATGGGCTCAAGTCGGCTGGGGAATGGGGAATTGGGTGGTCTGGGAAGTTGGACAGTAAAACATCTTACAACACCAGGTTAAAGTCATGTTGGGAGAGGACTTCACATGTTGGGAGAGGTCTTCACATCCTAGTCATCATCATCTGAGGTCAATGTGTATGTCCTAGCCCTCTGCCCACTTGGGCCCTAACCATCACTTGAGGTCCATCCTCCTCCTCCTGCATGGGTCCTCTTCACCGCCTTCTTCGATTTCCTACATTTCTTAGGAGATGTGGCACTCCTCTAGCGCCTCCTGCTTCAGCTGCTCTCCCCACTGCAGTGCCAGGTTGTGCAGAGTGCAGCAGATCACTATGATACCCTCTGGGGGCTGGATTGAAAAGCTTTCCCCACCAGCCCAGACATCAGAACTGTGTTTTGAGCAGTCCAATTGCCTGTTCGATTGGCACACGCTTTGATGCATTAATGTGTAGCTAATCTTAGTGGGTGTTTGTGACCTCCAGACAGGCATCATCAGCCACCTCCCGAGCAGATACCCTTTGTCACCGAGGAGCCATCCCACCAGACAGTGCTCTCCCTCAAAAGCGGCTGGGATCTCCAAGCGCCCCAAGATGTGACCATCATGCACGTTTCCCCTGGGATATGGCCACAGACCTGCATGATGCACATCAAGTGGTCACAGACGATCTTACTGTTGAGGGAGTGGTCTCCCTTGCAGTTCAAAAATGACGCCCCCATTCCTCCATGGGGAACACAGAGGAACGTGGGTGAAGTCGATGACACCCTGCACCGGGGGCATGCCTGCTATGTGGGTGAAGCCCATGGCCCTGTGTATTGGCTCACCTGGTCCCAGCCCAAATCGATGTACATGTGAGCCCTCACAAATAATGCATCCGTGACTTCCCTTGTACACTTGTGCGCTGCTGACTGGGGAATGCCGCACAAGTCACCTGTGCAGCCCTGAAGTGAGCCACTGGCAGAGAGGTTCAGAGTGGCAGTAACTTTCAGGGCTACAGGCAATGGGTAACCTCCCAGTTTATGTGTCGCCAATCCTTGCATCACTTGGCACATGTGGTCAACTGTCCCCCGGGACAAACACAGTCTTCTCTGGCACGTGACCTCTGACATCTGGAGTAGGAATTTCTATGACGGAATACCCTTGGCCAATAGTGCCTCCTCCAAGGTTCAGATCAATAGACCCTGTCTCTCCTCCTCTGATGGCTAATGTGGACTTAGAATTCTGCCCAAATTCTTTAAAGTTTCTACACCTTTTATTGGAATGCACGCATGTTGATCTTGGCTGCACATTTGAGAGATATGCATTGTCCAGAGAGTGCCATATCTGTGGTCCTTGTTGCTTTACTGACAATTTTTGTCCATTTCAGTTGTTGGAGACTTGTGACCCTCCAGGATTGATAGTTTTGTCTTCAGTACAGCTTGTGAGACCCCTTCCCCCTGTCCACTCGATTGCTGTGAAGGAGCAGCTTCAGTAGTTGAGCAGATATGCCTGCGGGGTGCACGTACAACTGGTCGTCTTTGTTCAACTCCCACTTTTATTTGCCAGCTGTGGAATTGGGGGTCATTCTTTCCTCCTGCTACCTTCCTGTTGTCCGTGAGAATGTTTGGTCCGACCTCACACACCTTGGTTCATTGAAGATTCCAGCTGATCGTGTGTTTTCAAAGGTATATGCTCAGCTAGAATCCTGCCCGTCAACTCTTTCAGTTCAGCTCTGATGGGAACATTTTTCTGTCGACCATGTACATTCATATCATGCGTTTCGCTACACTTCCATGGTCGGCAACCATCTTGCGCTTTACATTAATATTATCTCCCTTTCTCTGGGGTCTTTTGTCTCCCTCTCTGTGGTGCCTTTTGTTACCCTTCCTCTATTTTCACATTGAGGGTTACCACCTCAAGCCTCAGATTTGCTCCTGCTGAGGTGAGAGGTCATTGCGTCCCATCTATGACTGGAACTTGAAGATCATCCTTTTTGCAATTGCTTGGGCTTTCAGACTCATTTCTCCTCTCGGTAGGTGTCTTGTGACAACATAGAGACTGAATCTTACTTTTGAGGGCTTTATTTTTAGATCACCATATTGAGCCACTTCACACAGATCTGTGAGGGTCATTGTGATGTACAAAACCCAAGTCTTATCTGACACTTCTTATTTGCTTGATAGTTTCCCTCTGTCGGCCTCATTGCAGCAGTCACACCATTTGGTTGCTGGAAGCTTAATCAGCCTCTTGTATCGTGTCTAGTCCTTTGTCAGACACTTCTGTTGAAATCTATCCAGTGGCCATCTGTATAGACTTGTTTTGCTTTTCTATGACCTTGCACTTGTGTGCAAAATTATTTTCTTCTTGTAGTTAAAACACTGCTTTTCCTATGTTGGACAGTCTTTGTTTTCCTGTGCATGCTGCTCACCTTCGCATTTGCATTCTGCCCTGTGTCTGCGATTGTTCAGCTCTTTTGGCCTGCACTGCCTTTCAGTGCAAAGTATCTCCTGCTCTGATCTGCCGTACCTATACTCTAGCTATTGTTTCACAGCTTTCATGTTTCACCACATGTCGACTGCTTTCTTTAGCATCAGTTGCTCATCTTTCAGAAGACTTGATTTCACCGAGGGTTCTCTTGCACCTAAGACCAATCTGTCTTTGACGAGATCCTCTTTTAGGTGTCCAAGTTTGCATGATTCTTCTGGCTGTGTGACTGCCATGATGTGCCATTTAGTGACCTTCTTTTCACTCTACAGTCTAGCATTGAATCCACATCATTCATATGTAACATTCACCCGGGGTTTAAAATGTGCGTTCAAGGCTTTCAAAATCTCTGTCGTCTTTCTTCTGTGCTCGGCGAGTGATGTACACTTTGTAGCAGGTCCTCCCAAGCGGTGTTAACACTGTGGCTACATTATCAATTCAGGCTTGTTCATTAAATCTGATGCAGTCTCATCGTTTTGCCATTGCAGGGAGAAAAAGTGTCAGTTGGCCACACATCGGGCGCGATTCCCCACTCCCGCGCCGGTTGGGAGAATCGCCTGGGCCGCCAAGATTTCCCATGATGCCGGTCCGAAGCCCTCCCACGATTCTCCCAAGCGGCGGGAACGGCCCCATCGAGTTCCGTGGGCCGCAGACCGGAGAATCGCCCGAGACACCCAAAATGGCAATTCTCCGTCACCCCTGCTATTCTCAGGCCCGGATGGGCCAAGCGGCCGGCCAACACAAAACGGCGGGTTCCCCCCCGCCGCCGTCCACACCTGGTCGCTGCCGTCGGGAACAGCGCGAGAACGCTGGGGGGGGCGGCCTGCGGGGGGGATCCTGCACCGGGGGGTACCTCAAATGTGGGGTGGCCCGCGATCGGTGCCCACCGATCGTCGGGCCGTCCTCTCTGAAGGAGGACCTCCTTTCTTCCGCAGCCCCGCAAGATCCGTCTGCCATCTTCTTGCGGGGCGGACTCGGAGAGGACGGCAACCACGCATGCGCGGGTGACGCCAGTTATGCGGTGCCGGCCGAGTCGTGTGTGCGGCGCCGCCTTTACGCGGCGACAAGGCCTGGCGCGTGTAAATGATGCGGCCCTGCTCCTCGCCCACTTTCGGGCCCTGAATCGGTTGGGATAGGGGCCGTTTCGCGCCGTCGTGAACCTCGACGACGTTCACGACGGCGTGGGCACTTCGGCGCGGGAGTGGAGAATCCCACCCATCATTTTTCATTTGGACTGGAGAAGGGATTGGAAAATTTACTGCAGCCATTTTGTATTCATTCACAAATATTCCTGCAGACTTTGCTTGCATTCCTTTTTTTTAATTAAGGGGCAATTAAGCGTGGCCAATCCACTTACCCTGCACATCTTTGGATTGTGGGGGTGAGACTCACACAGACATGGGGGGAATGTGCAAACTTCACACGGACAGTGACCCGGGGCCAGGGTCGAACTGAATGTATGTTGAGAGAGCAAGACGTGGGTATGCAGCATTGTTACGTGTGTGAGGTTGAGGTGGAGCACCTGAAAGTTCCTGATTGTCAGAGAATGCTGCGAGGTGAATGATAGTGGGGTGTGGCATTCTGAACAGGCGGATAGTGTGGTGGGTAGGAAATGTCTTGTGCAGATGTGTTCACTGACCTTGGCCATTCCTTTGAAATAATGCTAAGGATAATCTTTATTGTCACATTAACACTGCAATGAAGTTATTGTGAAAAGCCCCTCGTCGTCAAATTCCGGTGCCTTTTCGGGACACAGAAGGAGAATTCAGAATGTCCAAATGACCTAACAGCACTTCTTTTGGGACTTGTGGGAGGAAACCGGAGCACCCGGAGGAAACCCACGCAAAGACAGGGAGAATGTGCAGACTCCACACAGACAGTGACCCAAGCCAGGAATCGAACATGGGACCCTGAAGCTGTGAAGCAACAGCGCTACCCACTGTGCTACATTCAGCATTTTCTCTGTCTCTCCAACTGGCGTCTTGGGGCGAGAGACCTCCAGTTGAGATTGGCATCTCTCCTCCTGTCCACTGCAAGCACTAATTCCTGCAACACCTCACCAAGCACCCTGGAATCTCCTCTGCGCTATGTTCCATTTTCCATGCTCATAATTGCAATATTATTCTTTAGTGCAGCTTCAGTTTAAGAGGGACTGATTGCCTTGAGATGACCTGCACGATGTATTATAAATACATTGTTGCTTGGCTCCTGCAGAAGTAAATGGCAGTGCAGCAGGCACTTGGTCTTATGTCACAGTCAAAACAATGAGAGAGTAACACCAAATCCACACGCTTCCCACCTGCAATGGAACTGTTGTGGGGAGTTGTGAAATGTAACACCTGTGCTTGAAAACCAGAGAAGCCAATTTTTATCCCAAAGCATTTTCCGGGCTCCCATTCAGGATAAAGGTTAACCCTTCATAGCTGGTGTTTAATGTTTAAATGTAACTAGTGCTAAATGTGAGGTGAACAATTACATCCTGTTTGATGACTTGATTTCTTGATCTCATGCAATTGCCACTGTCTGTCCCAATTTGGTTGAGTATATCTGCCAGTCCCGCAACATCATTCATAAATTTCTCAATGCAAGTAACCTTCATATTTTGGAAACAATGAACTCTGGTAATAACTCTTTTAATAAAGTCATCTAAAATGCAAGTTAAATAAATTAATGGCAATCAAGTAACAGTAATTCAGATTTCTATGTACAGAACATCAGTTCTAAGACATAATGATTAATTATGATAAATTAATTGTAACTCTATTTGTAAAGTAATTAACCATTCAAATCAATTTAGAAATTATGGAATCATTTTTAACTTTATTTCTTTTTCTATTTTGTGTCAATGCTATTTGAGACTGATTTCTCAGCTCTTATATTTAATTATTTATTCACTCTTGGATTTTTCACCTCTGCTTCCACCTTCCCTTTTCTTGGATTCCTTAGTTTTTCTTCCAGCTTACCTCTCACTCTATTTCTTCTTTCAGTACAAAGCTCACAAAGACGTTACTGCAGCAGAGCACTGGCAGGCTTGAACTCAACATCGGTGCTAGGATCATTGTCCATGGAATTGTGGTGTTCTTTGTGATCCTTATTATCAGGGTGGATATCATAGTGTTCACAAAGACCAAAGAAGCTAAGTTCAATAGCAAAGCTGACATTTATTACACTACTTATTAAAGCTTGACCACTTACTCCGAGAGCAAGCAGTAATCTAGTAATCTACAATCTACCCCCCTTCCCCCACATCTACATTTCCCCCTCTGATGTTAGTTTCTCTGCTGTTTGGCCTTTCACATCTTTTGTTCTCTCTGGGGACTGCCATTAGCACTCTTTCCCCTTGGTTTCTGTGGCCATTAGCACCCGGTTTCTCTGGGTTTCTGTGGCTATGACTCATCTTTCATTCTCACTCCACAGTATAAATATTTCCCACTTTCTCTGTTAGCTTTGACAAAGAGTCATCGGACTCGAAATGTTAGCTCTTTTCTCGCCCTACAAATGCTGCCAGACCTAAGATTTTCCAGCATTTTCTCTTTTGTTTCAGATTCTAGCATCAGCAGTAATTTGCTTTTAATCTACAATCTACGCTGTACTAACACTTGCCCTTACACTCTATCTATAACTGTACTTTGCACTTGCTAGACCTCTTCTCTGCACTCTCTCCAGCCCTCTCCCAGAAGCCTGAGAGTCAGTGCTTTGTATAGTTCTGCATCTAGCTCCATCTATTGGTCAATTATGATTTTACATTAACCCTTTATACACTAGACATTCCACATAATGACATAGGAATATTTTAATTCATTGTAGAATTTAAGAAGAATTGTGCGAATAAAGACTATTGGAAAATAATCTATGAAGACAAACAACTCTTTGGAAATGTATTCCTTCATTGTTTTTGTACCATCAATTATCACCTTCATGCCCTGATCAATTAGTCAGGCTTAGCAGATTTGGTTATCAGCCATAAGGATGAAGTTGTGGTCTATCCTGCACACTTCACAGATGGCTGAATGGAATTTTTAGAATTCAGACCAATTAGTTGGCAATTTATGTGAAGTGTGAAATCACTATTATTGATTAGAATGTGGCATTAGGTGCTATTAATTATTGTGAAGTCTGTGAATTAATTTAATATTCTTTTGTTTAATGGATGGGAGCAGGAAGAAAAGTAGAATTTTACTAAGGTGGAAAAAATACATTTGCAACTCCATGGGTTTACTGGTATGTTTCTGATGATTTTATAATTATTACGCTGTCTCATAATTGGCCAATTGTGTGAAGCTTCTGTGATTGAATTCATCTTCCACAAATGCTAAACCTGGAGAAATAGCTGAGAAAACTTTACCTCTGTTTCTCTTTTTAACCTTAGTCTATTTGCTCTGTTTAGGTCACCTTTGCTCATGAGTCGCCAGGTATCTTTATGATACCGCCACGTGGCTCAAGTTCAGGTTATGATTAATAACACAGCACACCGCTTAGTAAGGATTAAAACAACGGTCATTTATTATATACAACAAGCAATATTAATACCCTAATACTACTTTATATATAATAAATCTATCACTACTGGCCAATACTTAACTTAGGAAGAGCCCACCAGGTCAGGGAAACGAATGGCTTGTCCAATCAAATCTGGCCCGCGGGATTCAAAAGGCTGCTACAGGTCGGTGGCTAGGTGTCTCTACCGGATAGCGATCGTTGGATTCAAACTTACACTTGCCGGTGGCTGGTCTTGCGAAGGTCTCGAGCAGGCGAAGAGGAGAGAGAGCGAGATCTGAACTTGGACCTTCACTTTTATAGGGCCCAGGGGCTTCTCGCCTCCCGGGGTAGCCCTTGACCCTGAGTCCCAAGTGATTGGATTCTGTCCCCAATCTCTGGGGTCGATGTGTCCAATGGTGAGGCGATTCCTCGATCGGGGGGTGGTCGCTCACCTGTCTTTGTTTCGGCCACTGCAGGCGCCGACAGGTCTGGCCCGGTATTCAATTGCTAATATGTTGCAATTGTTCCCTGGGATAGCCGATTTAACTGTGGATGTCTGAGTAGATTAGGTGTAAACAGTCCTGAATGCAACTGCGGATACCTGGGTTGATGGGCTGTTGATAGCCCTGAGTATCGATCTGGGCTACCTTCCCAGAGCTGAAGATGCAAACCTGTCTGCAGCTGCCTGCTTGTGTCTTCTTGGCTGCTTTCCCTGCAGTCTTTCGGGTTAGCCGTTTTAAACTGGGTTTTGGCCAGATTAATCGGAACGCAGCCATTTTACATGGCTACACCTCATAAAACAGCAAATAAATAGTGACAAAGTCTAATAGTTTTTCTACGAGGCAAATGTGACATTTCACGGCCAGATTAAGGTTTAACTTATTGACTCAGCATTAAATGGGAGCATGACAACTGTAACATTCGTTGTTTTCGCAATGCACTAGACTCCCATATCGAACCCAATATTGGTTTTGGGGAGGGGAATGGGATAGTGCCTATGTCAGCAGCCAATGGAAAACATCTAAAAATAAGAGGTTGCACATAGAGAGTGAAAAGTTTTGCAGCTTTCCCTCCCAAAATTCCAAAGGTTATATAAGACAAAATGTGGCTGGCTGGAAAACAAACAGTTCTTATAATCAACATAAATGGACGTATAACACACCATGGCAAAGTGAATGTTCCACTGTAAGTGCGGGACGCTAAGTGAATTGTCTTGTTTGCTATTCCAAAGCAGTAGTTTGAAAGGACAGCAGTGCAATGTGTCTAATAGGTGTTTGTGACCATGATGCCAGAGTAACATTGGATATTGTGTAGACAGGACCATGGAGCGGAATCAGAGGGCGATTGTGCATCTCTGTAAGGAGAAAGAATTGACATTTATATAATATTGTTCGCATTCTCAGGATGTCCTTCACATCTAATGATTGTTATTTTCCAAGATCGGGAGGGGGTGCACTAGGTTGGAACACAACATTGTGACATCAGCTCAGTATTATACCAGCAGTGGGAAAGCACAAAGGCAGCATTGTCTCTACAACTTGGCAGGAGGACAATTGAGCTGGTTGAGTAGGTACTTATCAGTCATTATTGTCGTGTTGGGTGTTCTGATGCACAAATGATCCAACACGGCTGTAGATGGTACAACTCTGTTTTATTGTCTAAACAATAGTAACAACTAACTGTTGGCTTGGGTACGTGCTTCACCAACTAACCTGTGGACCCAGCCCTATCACTATCTTAGTGAGGCACTCAGCACATGGCCTATGTCTGTGTGGCGCGCTGTGAGCTCTGTGCTCTGAGCTATCTCCTGGTAGAATGAGCGGGAACTGTGGTGTTCCCTGTTTTATAGTGCGTGTGCTCTCACTGGTGATTGGCTGCGATGTTATGTGTGTGCTGGTTGGTCCAACTGCCTGTCCATCAGTGTGTGTGTGATTGCACCATGATATGCTGATCTGGATATCATGACAATTATCATGCAATTTTTTGCGATTTTCTGCAGAGTTAGGAACTTAAAAATCAGTGCACAGGAATCATGGATCATGAGCCATGAGGATTCTGGCATGCTGCAGTGAAGGCCCCTCTGCAGTGAAGGCTGCACAGTAGCACAAGTGATCAGCACTGTGGCTTCACAGCGCCAGGGTCCCCGGTTCAATTCTCTGCTGGGTCACTGTCTGTGCGGCGTCTGCGTGGGTTCCCTCCGGGTGCCCCGGTTTCCTCCCACAGTCCAAAGGCGTGCAGGTTAGATGGATTGGCCATGCTAAATTGCCCTTAGTGACCAAAAAAAAAGATTCGGAGGGGTTTTTGGGTTACGGGGATAGGGTGGAAGTGAGGGCTTAAGTGGGTCGGTGCAGACTCGATGGGCTGAATGGCCTCCTTCTGCACTGTATGTTCTACGTTCTATGTTCTGTCATTGCGGCTCCTGGAGGCCCGATGGTTACCGAAAGAGGGGCTAAGAAATCATTGTCGATACTCAGCGCACCCTTGTTGAGAGAAGCCACCAGGTGCAGAAAACAAACCTCCCCCTCCCTTTTCAAGCATGTCTGCTGACCCAAGTAGGATGAGGACTTGGTAGGGACTGCAGGTACTTTGCCCTCTCTTGACTTGCCATTGCTGCATTGAGTTAATGGATGAGGTGATGCTATGTAAACCTGGCATCCACTGAGCGGTATACTGGATCTCAGTCACAACTCATCCTGCCTCCATATCCTGCACCGGATACCCATGTGTTCACTGATGTACACATGAGCTCAGTGACGTCCCACTCTCTTGGGGTGACACTCCAGTTTCATCATCTGAAATTGTGCAGCTACCCTTAAATCAAACCAGATCCAGGGCCTACCAGTCTGTTGGTATCAGCGCTTTGATGTTGAGAGCTCTTCCACTGCTTATTTTTTAAGACCCTTTTTTTTTTAATTTTAAAATTTTCTTGCATGGGATGTGAGCATTGCCAGCAAGGCCAACATTTGTTCCCCATCCCTAATTGGCATTGGGAAGAGTGCAGTGAGCCTTCATGGACCACTGCAGTCCATCAGGTATAGGCACCTCTCTTTATTATTGTGGACATGATTCTCCTGCATGTAGGAAGAGAAACACTGAGTGTCCACAAAACGATCAGCACAACACGGATGCTGGTGCTATCCCTTTGCCCCACAATGTGGCCTCTCTAATGCCTCCTCCATACATCTACTCTCGAGAGATGTGGTGAGGCTGAGAGAAGCTATGCTTTCTCAAGCAAGTAGTGTCATTGTTCCTCTTTGGTGACTTCCAACCAATCTAGTACATCTCATGTTTCCACATGCACATCCTATGGCTGCTGTACTCTGCTGCTATCTCCATCCAGGCTTGCTTGTTCAGGTGGGAAGGCATCCTCCCCCTGTCCCTTAGGAAGAGAAACGTCTGTCTTTCCCTTGCCTTCTCTTTGGAGGAGAACATGCAGGGAGGCTTTGCTAAATCATCTAGCCACCCAGTGTCTTCCCTCTGGCATGTCTCCTACACCCTCCTGGGCATCTCCTTGACTCCCCAGTTGAGCTGCAATTTTTCTGTTGTATTCAGTACTGGTAGGCCTTCAGGCTGAAGATGCCCATTCTGAGGCACTCTGGAAGTGGATTGGGTTGGATGTGTATAATTGTCACGTGTACCAATGTACAGTAAAAAGTGTTGTTCTGTGTACAGTCCAGACAAATCATTCCATACATGAAAAAAAAAACACAGGGCATACGTAAATACACAACGTAAATACACAGGCACATGTGAGCATACAGAGTGTAGTACTACTCAGTGGAGAAGATGTGTGAAGAGAGCAGTTCAGTCCATAAGAGGGTCATTCAGGAGTCTGGTTACAGAGGGGAAGAAGCTATTTTTGAACCTGTTCGTGCGTGTTCTCACACTTTTGAATCTTCTGCCCGATGGAAGAAGTTGGAAGAGTGGGTAAGCCGGGTGAGAGGGGCCTTTGATTATGCTGCCTGCTTTCCCAAGGCTGCGGGAGGTGCAGACAGAGTCAATGGATGGGAGGCGGGTTTGTGTGATGGACTGGGCTATGTTCATGACCCTCTGTAGTTTCTTACAGTCTTGATCCGAGCAGTTGCCATACCAGGCTGTGATGAAGCCAGATAGGATGCTTTCCATAATGAACCTGTAAAAATTGGTAAAAGTCAATATGGACATGCCAAATTTCCTTAGTTTCCTGAGATTGGATTGGAACCCAATCCAATCGAATCCCTCCAGCAGGTGGCACATAGTCGTGCGGTGGAGAGGGTCACATACTTAGAGGCTTGTGTGTGGGCAGGTCCTTAAGATGGAGGTGAGCGAGAGAAGGTGTGCATCTTCTGGGAGTGTACTTGCAGTGTGACGTGGGTCCTGGGTGCGAAGCTCAGGTTGTGGCAATCTGACCGGGGGCAGGTTTTCTGGAAGTAGGGGCGCAATAGGCAGGCAGAGCTTGAAGCCAGCTGGTAGTCCTGTGGAGTAGGCTAGCTGGTAGAGTCACTGTGATGCCTCTTCCCTGAGAGAGGCAGTGTGCCAGGGAGGGTGCCAAAGTCCACAGTGCATGTGCCCTTTGTTTGGGGTGTTCTGCTATTCCTTGCATCCCCTGCAGTGGGGCTGTGCCTCTGATGAGTGCACTGCAGAGTGGCAGCACCTGGTGTGCCACTGATTGAGCTTGGCCACACCCATCCCATTGATGGGTCAGCTGGGGTCTGAGGGTTTCTACAGGGGTGGCCTTGGTGGGCTCCCAATTGACCAGAGGCTCTGTAAACATTTAGAGACACAGTGAGCAGTCAGCAGAGTGAGTGGCCTGGGGACTGTAACTTCTACCAAATGGGTGTGTTTGAAGCACGTACTGCAGCAATGGCAGCCTGAGCCAGCCACCCCGATCCCAAGGGAGACACCCTGAATCCACAGACCAGTCACCAAGTCGCTCCCCACTATAACGTCCTGGCAGCCACCCGAGCAAGCGCTAGAATTTTAAACATTTTTTCAAACTTTGCTTACCTTCTCTCTCCCCTTAGCAACCATTGCACCCAGTCCCCATTTGTAAATATCTGTAGCAAACTTCATTCACGTGACTTCCACCTGAGAGCGGCGGAAAATCGCGGAGGCTCGGAGCATACTGGATCAAACACGCTAAAGACATTTAAATGAATGCAAGTGTCGGTTTTGCATGTCGGCGCAGGGCGCAATCCTCGATATCACCACCAGCGAGGGACTGGAGCACGGTGTTCGAATCGGCGCTGGGCGTGGACCTCTATTTTGGCCGGACGCCCGATTCTCCACCCGATCACGGTTCATGGGCGTCATTCTCCGCCGGCGGGAGTCTCCGTTTTGCTGGCGCCCGGGGGTTTCCCGACGGCGTGGGGCTGCCCCACAATGGGAAACCCCATTGACCGGCCGGTGTTACGGAGACTCCCGCCGGCCGGTCGGGGCAGAAATGTGGCGGGGCGGGTAGGAGAATTTCGCCCCATGTTTGCAGCATCGCGAGGCGGAGAATCCCGCCCAAAGTATTTTCAATAACAGAAGAAAATAAAAAGATGGAAATGGAAAAGGAGTACTTACGATGCTTTCATGGTGTCTAAGAGGACAAGAGGAGATGCCTAAATGAAGAGTCCTTTGGGAACTGGTAAGTCCAGTCAAAAATTCATAATGGAGTTGGTGTTGAAGTGCCAGAAGTACATTGAGTTGGTGCACAACAAAAAGACGAATGCTAGCTTGATCAGCAGGTACCAGAAGCAGACCAGCTGAAATTGCTATTATTCTGTCCTGTATCTCTGGTAGCTTTGGCACACCCAACTGGAAATGAACATGGGAATATCACTTCACAGCCTTTAGATTAGCACGCAGCCAATTACAGATTTGCACCATCTGTTTTAACAGTACTTGCAGCCAAACTGCACTATAGAGGCAGCACAGCCAGTGGTAGGCAAGGTCATGTTCTTCTGCAATGTTGTGCTTCTACCTCCCTCATAGCACAGGGATCATCTGCAGTTCAAGACAATTTGTTGCCCATACATGTATCAAGTAAATTACTGATGTACAGTTCAAAATGCCAAGCACACTCATATCTTTTCATGCTGAACAGCATTTTCTTCATGATATGACTGCTCAATGCCTCGTACTGCTGCACATTCCTAGTTACTGATGGGTGGAACCTATATGTCAGTAAATGATCATCCACTGATGAATTGCACACAGATTGGTAAACACATGCATTTGCTGTTAAAGCCAAAATGCTGGGTTAATTGCCTCTTTGAGTATTTCAAACAGCTGCCTGACAGTTCCAAGGGAGTTTCTAATTTCACTGCAAACCCACCTGGGTTAAACCCAGACGTGGGCAGGATTGTGTTTGCTTCCCAACCCAATACCACTTTTCAGGGCTTGAAATCCATGCTTGTACCTGAACACACTTCTGCAGGTTTCTGTGCCCTCTCTGTTGGTGAGTATGGTAATGGGGGCATTTAATCGTGAATGTTCTACTCCAGAGAGCAGTGGTTGCTGGGTCATTGAATATATTCAAGACTGAATTGGACAGTTTCTTGATCTCCACTGGAGTCAAGGATTATTGAGAGCAGGTAGGAAAATGGGAAATGGGGTCAGCTATGATCATATTGAATAGTAGCGAAGGATCAACATGCCAAATGGCCTACCCCTGTCCAATTTCTTTCATTCTTTGTGCCAACACCGTTTTTGAAGGTTTGTCAGATTTGCATTGAAACGTCAAATGGCACACAGCAGCATACCTGAGAGAGCAGCTCTCCCTCTGCTTCCAGACTTCCTGCCCCCGGTCAGATTGTCATAACCTGTGTGTCACACCCAGGACCCACATCACACTGCAGCTCCGCTCTCAGCAGATGCACACTTCTCTCGCTCACCTCCATCTGAAGGCCCTGCCCACACACAAGCCTCTCAGCATGGAAGTGATTGGTTCACCCAATGATAGGCCCACCCAATGAGGATCCCCACAGTAGACCCCACTGGCGAGACGGGACAGAGGCTGCAGAGCCTATTGCTGTCACGGGTTGAAAGGGACAGGTGGTAAAGATAGAGTTTCCCCGGTGCCACTCACTGCTAGGGACAGGAGTGCACTGTGGAAAGCAACATATCGGGGGAATGGCCGAGTGGTGAGGGATGGATAGGGGAGAGCATGTGGAAGGTGGAGTTGAAGCGCAACCCAGGGTCATTCTGTAGCTTGTTGGATCGAGCCCCATGGGGGTATGAAGGAGGGTTCCCACTCCCGGTGCCATCAAGGTGACGGTCGCCCTGAACTTTTATACCTCTGGCTCATTCCAGCGACAAGCGGGGACCTGTCTGGAATCTCTCAGACATCTGCAGACAGGGTCATCCGTGCTGTGATGGATGCCTTATGTGCCCGAGCAGCAGGCTATATAAACTTCAGTCTGGACCATCACACCAGGATGCCCAGGCAGCAGGATTTGCCACCATCGCTGGCATGTACCAAGTCCAGGGGACGATTGATTGGACACATATCCCCCAACGAGCAACAGCTAATCCGGGGTTGCCCTTCATCAATGACCAGCAGCTGCACATCATGCACATCTGCGCCCGATATCCAGGCAGCACGCACGACTCATATGTCCTGGCGCACTCGCCAGTTCCCCGTACCTTCAGGTGCTCCCTCGGGTGACGAGTTACCCGCTGAGGTCTTGACTAATGATGCCTGTCCGGAGGCCCCAGACCGACACGGAGAACTGTGAGAACGACGCCCATGCAGCAAAAAGGAGCATCATTGAGCAGTGCATCAGCTTACTGAAGATGTACTTCTGATGCCTGGACCACTCCGGAGGGGCACTCCAACACAGCACCAAGAGGGTCTCCAACATCGTAGTGGCCTGTTGTGTCATGCACATCATCATCACTCAGCAGAGGGAAGACATGCTGGAGGAGGAGGAAGAAATCCAGACCTTATCTGACAAGGGAGATGAGGAGGATGGCCAGGAAGAACCAGGCATGGAGCCCAGGCTAGCATGGCAGATCGCCCCAACATATGCTCCAGGGCTGCCGCACACAGGGCAACCTGATCACCTCCAGATTTTCCAACAAGAAGGCCTGATCACCGGCAGCTTTGCCACCCTGCCACACACCCCTGCACTCTCCCCCCACCCCTTCCAATTGGTGGCCCCTTACCCATAGACACTCACTTCCCCCCCCCTCCTCCCCCGTTCCTCATCCCTTTACTGTATCACACAACCCCAACTCTCCATCCGAGGGTCCTACGAGCAATACCACAGGGTGTTGGCCCTGGACAGGCAGTGTCAGCAGGTCTTGTCCACGGAATGGAGGATGATGACAACTCACTGTGAGATGAGCTCTGGTGCTCCTCATCTTTTGACAAAGTCTGACCCCGGCCTTAGGATCACCTTCCACTGTCTGCCCAGGTGATCCCTGCATGTGTGCTGGCCATTCCATCTCACAGGCCCATATATCCTTTGGGAGGGGATAGGTTGGGGGGCAGTTATGGAGATGGTGAGCGGTGACGGGTCACTCACTGGGTAAGCTGTCCTACAAGGCAGTCTCACACTTCTGGCTCCATTCCCTGCCATCTTCGAGGATGACTCCAGATGGAAAGTCCAATTGCCCTGGGTGCCCTGCCCCTTATAATCCTCCAACACCCACATCCCAAACCACCAACCTCCAAAATCCCCCACCTGGCACACCGAGCCCAACCCTTCAGATAGAGGATTGAGGCAGCTCAGAATGTTGGTGAATTTGTGTTTAATTGTGACGATATACATTGTTGTGCTCTTACCGCTACCTCTAAGCTACATGCTGCACTAGGCCAACTTAACTGGTGTCCAACTTCTTTATCTTACGGGGCCTACTGCTCCTTTTAGATGAGACCCCATGCAGCACATCAGATGTGTAGGTGGCCTTTCCCCATCTCACCCTCTGACCTGAGATGCCGTTGGCAGCTATCCTCTGGAGAGACTGGACCTGGATGAGCCCGGCCGACTTTCGGGTTTCACAGGATGCCACCCTGTTCTGCCACTGCTCATGAGGTGCGCCAGTGGAGATTCAGAATCACTGAGGGGTTCCAGCAACTCCCCTGCAGGAGGGACTGGCAAGGGTCCATCACTTTGTCCTGCCTTGGGATGCTCAATGGCCCCTGGGCTACTCCATTGGATGAATGTGAGGCTGGAGTGAGCTGTCCTCTCAACCAGGGTCTCAATGCCCTCAATCACGGAGCACAGAGACTTGGCCATGTCCCTCAGCGAGTGAGTCATGTCTCTCTGTGCCTCATCATGACCCTCTGTGCCTGTTCCAGGTTAGTCAATACACAACCATGCTACTGACACCTTCAGTCATGACCCTTTGTGACTGGGCCAAGCCCTGGAGAGCGCAGGAATGTGTATGCGGGCCCGGTACATGGCTGCCAGTGACTGGGCTCTCCTGTCCTGAGCCTCAGCCATCAACCACACAGTGTGCCCCAAGTCTTGGATGTCTTGACCCATGGCTGTGGCTTTCTGATCCAAAGTTTCCGCCACAGATGCCACTCGTTCAGTGTTGGCCTTGATACCACGCATTGTCGGCACCGTCTCCTGCGCCTGAATGCGGTTGGACTCCTCCAACTGCACTTGAAGGCACTGGGAGGTTGCTTACACCCGCTCCTGTAGATCCTGACTCCATGTGAGCATCGCTACCAGTGATGGGATAATTCTTTCCAGAGGTGCGCCACCTCTCCTGACTACAACTGGTTCCTGGGATCGGGCAGCACTCCGACTACCCACTCCTTTGTGAGTCCCTGATGTGCTGCAGCATGTGTGGCGTGCACACCAGAAGGTGAGCCAGGAGTCTCTTCACTAAACTGCTCCACCGAGGGGATAGTATCTGCGATGGTGGAGGGTGCAGGTGCATGCAGTGCTGAGAAGTTAGTGTCATCCATGGACTGGTCCTCCAGGGTATGCTGGGGTTGTGACTGGGTGTGAGGTACCCCAGATGGCCGGCTTTGTCTCATGATGATACTGGAAGATAAAAGACAAGACACATGGTGATATCTTGGGAAGGAGTGTCTGGGGGAGAGGGGTGACTCACTTGTCATAGGGTCTTCATTTTGCATTAGGAGCTCACTTCGTTGTCCCATGCCAACCTCTGCCTGAGAGATAGCCCTCTCCATTGCCCTCTGCTCAGCGGAGATCTGGGACGCACCCTCCAGTCTTCTCCCACTCCCTTCTGTTGTGGGCCGTCTTTTCCCAGGGGCCACATAAAGGACACGGTGAGACGCATGCAGGCGGGTTACACATTTGCATATGTGTGCAAATCACTTGGCCAAGGAGGAAAATACGAGTGTTGGGGTTTGGTGCAGGGTGGGATGTAAGGGGGATGCAGGCAGGTGAACTTTGATTAGCCTTTAGATGAGAAGGGGGGGTTGCGAATGATGTGAGGTGTGAGGAATGGGAGTGATGCCCCGTGCACAGAGGTTGTGACTCATCCAAGCTGACCTAAGGAAGTCTTGCAACACTGTGTGCAGTCCATCTGGTGAGGTTCGTGGCATTGACCACCTATGCCACCTCTGCCCAAGCCTGGTTCACATTTGCGGGCGGTAGCCTCCTGCCACCCTGGGTAAAGGTGATTCGCCTTCCCTCTATTGTACCCAGCATTCTATCCAGCTCTGCACCGTAAACTGTGGGGGCAACTATTCTCGGGGCCATCTTCTTGGCTGGAGTGAGAGTGTGTTGGGAGTGGAATGCTTAATCACAGCTCCAGCTTGTCAAGCTCTCCAGCACCAATTCTAGCCACAGCAAATCTGATGCCGGCGGGAATGAGAATTGCTCTAGATTCACATGAGCAGACTGCTGGGCCGTTAGCATGTCCTGAATTGTTCTGGGCCTAGAGCCCCCAATGGGAATGTGTTCTTCATGCAATTCAGTCCCAGCGTCAACATCTGGGGCTGGATTTTTCGGCTGCACCCTCCGTAAGATCGCCACAGGCAGGACAGGGACCATGGAAAGGCCGATTGACCGTAGGCGGGAATTTCCGGTTGCCAGGAGGGAGTGGCTGATAAATACCCCCCTTAGTCTCCCAAACGGAGAATCTCGACCTTCAATTACCATCGGCTTTCCTGTGAATTGATAGACAATATTCAGCTATTTTCCATTCCAAAATAATGCTAATTGGAAGAAGAAAGATTTAAAAATGTCCTCAGCAATATGGAAAATGATTGCTTTTCCAGAAAAATGACAGTAACTGTTAGAGGCAGAAGCCAATATTAAAATGTACCAGAAGACTGTAAAATAGAATAAAGATGCCTCAGTCTCTTTATAAATTGGAATACCTTGATGTTGATTCCAGATGGGTAAAAAAAATGCAAAGCTGAATCCATTTTGTGTGGCTAGAAATCATGTGGCTTAATTGCAGTACATTATAAATATCTGAAAGAAGATTTGTTTTAGTGAGACCTGGCCAAAAGGCTTGCTGGGAAATCAGACTTGCACTATGAAATCTGGCGATAGGGATCTCAGCGAAGTTTCCCCAGTTCCTTTGTAACCAGACTTAGCAGTCAGTAAATGAACACTTTAATGAACACAGTGACCTTGTAATCTGCACTGGAAACCAAATTAATATGAATACTAACATGAATGTGAGAACAGGAATGATTACTGTGTTGTTTTGCGAATGTAAATGAATCTCTTTTAATTTCAATTTTAATATCAATGCTCATTTTGAACTGTTATTCACTGCTTTTCTTTAACAATCTTTTCATTCTTTCATCCTTTTCCTTGAAGCTTTCGTATTCACTCTTGTAAGTTGCTTATTTAATTTATTCATCTGCGAATTATGGGGTACACTTGTTTGCAAAAGACCCCACCCCCGTCGCAAATCACACCAGGTCCTCGAGACTTAATGACAAGAAATGTCATATTTCTTTAAATGCTGAATTCAGAAAGTTTATTCGCCATTAAAAAGGTAACTATTCAAAAATTTAAGAAGCAAAGTATCAATTAACAGCAATTAAAGGCGGCATGTGGAGCAGTGGTTAGCACTGCTGCCCACGCTCACCGCGCCGAGAGCCCGGGTTCAATCCTGGCCCCAGGTCACTGTCCATGTGGAAATTGCACATTCTCCCCGTGTCTACGTGGGTCCCACCCACACAACACAAAAGATCTGCAAGGTGGGTCAATTGGCCACGCTAAATTGCTCTTTAATTGGAAATTTAAAAAAAAAATTAACAGCAATTGTCAGTAATTAACAGTCAGAGGAGATAGTTTAACTTTAACAATTGAAGAGACTTATCACCACGAAGCGACAACATCGAAAACAGCCCTCAGCACCCTCAGCACTTCACCATAAACATCACTCTCTTCTTGCTCTTTGCCCCTCCCTCCATCCATCCTTACATCAAAATAGCTTCCCGGGACCCTTTTTTTAATACTTTAAAACTTTGAAAGCCTACCTTCGCTAATTGTTGGAGAATAGCCAATTGATCGAGAACTTGTCAATAATTAAATAAGAATTAGCCCATTGGTTTTTAGCTAATTATGCACGTTGTTTTAAAACAATGCTTCTTCTCAAACTACGGGCACTATTCACCCAGAAAATTACTAAGGGCAGGATTTACAGAGCACCCCACCATGTGTTTTCAGCGGGGGAGGTAGCCCGCCAGCACGATCAACCGGTCCCGCTGTTGTCAATGGGATTTCCAGTTGACAGCATCCCTCACCGCTGGGATACCCATGCTCCGTGTGGCACCGGAATTTTCCACCACCAATAAATCCCTCCCAACGTGTCATTTTGAACAGGACTTGCGGGATGATTTGTGCCGGCTGTAATGGCCTGATCGAGATCGGTATTCACCCACACTTAGTGCAAAAACAAGCCGCCATGTGTAACTCGCCGTGCATGTGTCCCCAGGCATGTGATTCGCCCGAGTGGCAGCTCAGCTGCTCGTAGCTATCAAGGGGGGAAACATAATTTCAATGGTCCATCAGCACTCACACCCAGTCAAGCCATGAGGATGTTAGTACAGAGACATGCTCCTCGATTTGGGGATGCCAACCTGGCCAGGCTTCAGGATGCCATGAAGGAGAGACGGGACACCCTGTACCTCAGAGAAGATAGGAGAACCAGCACGGTGACAAATGCCCCCTGGGAGGTAGTGGCAGATGCAGTGAGATCAGGATGACCGCTTTCCAGTGTAGGAAGAAGAAGAACGACCTCCTATGAGCTGAAAGGGTAAGTTACCACCACTCTCCTCCTGGCATCAGTCCTTCCTGTCATCCCTCAATTCCTAAATTCTCTTTGTCACTGCAGGAGAGGATAACCCATAAAAGGAAGCAAAGGGAGAAGATGGGGGTGGAATCCTAGAGTTCTGAATCCCCAACTCCTATGAGGAAAGGGTGCTGGACATCATGGGTTTCCCGAGGAGCGAGTGCAGTGACTGACGGTGAGGTTGCCCTGCGCCAGAGAAGTGAGGATCCACCATTCCCTCATTTAGATGACTGTCTCAGGTGAGTTGTTGATGTGCCAGACAATTATCTTTCCCTTTCACTGAACCCACGTTCATTGTCTTGCAGGATCGCCATCTGATGAGACGGGCCATCCGGAGCCGCTGCCCCGCCACCACCCAAAAGACCACCGAAGAGGAGAGCTACGAGGAGAACAACGACAATGTGTCACAGATATCATCCGCACCTTCCTCTATCGCAGAGACATACACCACAGTGGGTAACTCAGGATGACCTGGAGCCCAACCCGGAGCCTTCTACCAAGGAGGCTCAGGCAGTTTCCAGTCATTCTGAATCACAGGGCCTCCTGACACTGGTACATCTCAAGGGCAGAGGGCAGAAGAGGGGGCACAACGACACCTGTGACCCTGTTGTGTTGACTGGGGCCCTCCGGCTCCATGCCCTCCAGAGCACAACTGCCAAGGGCATCCAAGGCCACAGGTTGCAGAAGGCAGCATGCTACCTCCACCTCGGATGTGCACCCTGGGGACACACTTTGAAGTAGCATTAGACCACGGAGGATCAGAGGTTTTTGGAGCACTGAGTGGCCACTGGTCAGGTCACTGGGGAAAGGATAATTGTCACAATAAAATGTTCTCCACTAAAACATTTCACCCCTGAAACATGTTAAGCATTTGTTATATTCATCTTCACAACAGGCAATTTTTATATTCATCTTCACAACAGGCTTGCCCCCACCCCCACCTGCTGTTCCCCCTGCTCCCTCACCACCACCTTCCACAGTGAATCAGTTTATAAAAGCTCCCGATGCAGACTCTGCCATGAGTGTCAGCGGCTGTCAGCAGAAAGTCAGGAATCAGACTTACTCAGAACCTGAGGAAAACCTGAGCTTTCCTAACAGTGAGTAGTCATTACCCTCCTGCCTTGAATATTGAACCGATGACAGTGCCCACACAGACCCTTGGATGTAACAGTGACCCTGGAAAGGGGGAGGGGGAACAGGGTGATCGGTGAAGGAGGAACAGGGTGATTGAGAAGGCGATGTGATGGAGGGGGTTGTAGAGCTGGCGGACACACAGTCTCATCTCATATAATACTGGAGACAATGAGGGATTCCCTGGTCCTCCTGGCATGTTGGAACTGTCATAATATACACCAGTATATCATGGGGCAGGCACACACACTGATGGACACACAGTGGGACCAATCAACACACACAACACCGCAGCCAATCACCAGTTAGAGCGCATGCACTATAAAGACAGGGGGCATCAGAGTTCCCGCTCATTCGAGTTGCAGCTTCCTAGTAGGACAGAGCTCACAGCCTGCAGCACAGACATTCACCATGTGCTGAGTGCATCGGCTGGTTAGGACACGGCAAAAAAGTTAAAGCTAGTATCGTGTTAACCCACAGTGAGAGTATGTTAAACAGTTAATGACTCAATAAAATAATGTTGCACTATTTCAAGTGTTGGTGACCTGTATGTGTTCCACGGATCCAGAGCGCCAACACAACATGATACCAGGAGTTGAGGGATATTAGCACTTCTTAGACCCACCTGCAAGTGATCTGCCTTCCGCCAGCATTCCGTCATCCTGCAACATGGACAGCGTCTGCCCGCCGCCGCCGCTCCGCTTCGCCGGCAACCTAGGGGCCAACTGGAAGATATTCAAACAGCGCTTCCAGCTCTACCTTGAGGCCACAGACAGGGAGGACGCCTCGGATACCAGGAAGATTGCTCTCCTCCTCTCCACGGCCGGGCACCATGCCATCCACATTTTCAATTCTCTCACCTTTGCGGATGATGAAGATAAATCAAAGTTCAAGACGGTCCTCCTCAAGTTTGACACTCACTGCAGCGTAGAGGTGAATGAAAGTTTCGAGTGCTACATGTTCCAACAGCGTTTGCAGGGTAAGGATGAACCTTTCCAATCCTTTCTCATCCTTGTGCAGTCTTGCAGCTACGGGCCCACCTCCGACTCCATGATACGCGACCAGATCATTTTCGGTGTTCAGTCAGACCCCCTACAACAGCCGCTCCTCAAAGTAAAGCAGCTCACCCTAGCGATTGCCATTGAGACCTGTGTATGACATGAAAACGCCACGAGTCGGTATTCCCACATCCAAGCGGCTGAAACGGCGCGGCAAGGTCCCCACGAGGCGGAACGGGTCCAAGCAATTGAGCAACTCCAGGGCCTCAGCCTGGATGAGGGCAGCCATTGCGCACGCTTTTCGCGGACTCCCGCGTTTGTGTGTACCAAACGAGGGGACAGCGACGTCGAAGAACGTAATGCGCATGCGCGCACCATGCACGATCGCACCGCGAATGCGCGGTGGCGCAGCGAACGTGCTGACGCTACGACGTGCGGCAACTGTGGCTCTCCCCATTTAAAGCGGCAATGCCCTGCCAAATCTCGACAATGCCTAAGATGTGGCACACTTGGCTACTATGCTGCCTTCTGCCGAGCAGCTCAGCTTGACAATTCACATCGCTTCAGCCAGCCTCACAGGAATGTCCGGGCAATTCAACCCACGGTCACCGAGTCCGATGCGGACCTCCCACACAGCAAGGACCCGAAGGCGCCTTTTCGAGTCGGTATCGTGACAAAAAACAGGGTGTCCCCGAAGCAAAGACACCAGTTGCTGTCGGTATACAGCATCGATCCAGACGATGAGTGGTGTGCCACCCTGACGGTCAACCGGTCCCAAATACGATTCCGCCTGGACACTGGTGCCTCCGCCAATCTCATTGCACGGTCTGACTTCCAAAGCCTTCGGGTCAAACCAGCCATCCTGCCATCAGCCTGCCAACTATTAGATTATAATGGCAATACCATTGCTGCCAGTGGATCATGCCAACTTGAAGTGACGCACAGGTCATGCAAAGCCATCCTTCCCTTTGAAATCGTGGGCTCCTCGAAAGCCTCCCTGCTTGGCGTGCAGGCATGCAAGTGTTGAACCTAGTTCAGGGAGTTCACTCTCTCTGCCTTTCAGGACACCGACATCAGGGCGCAACTCGATGCCATCATCAACCAGTACCACGATGTCTTCGAGGGCATGGGCACGCTCCCAGACACCTACAAGATCTAATTGAAACAGAATGCCACGCCTGTGGAGCACGCACCTTGCAGGGTCCCAGCACCCCTTAAGGACCGCCTCAAGCAGCAGCTGCAGGACCTCCAGGACCAAGGAATGATTTCCAGAGTCACGGAACCAACCGACTGGGTCAGTTCCATGGTATGTGTAAAAAAGCCTTCCGGCGAATTGAGAATTTGCATTGATCCCAAGGATCTATATCGCAATATCATGAGGGAGCATTCTCCAATTCCCAAGCGCGAAGAGATCACATGCGAGATGACTCGCGCCAAGCTCTTCACCAAACTCGACGCCTCTAAAGGATTCTGGCAATTCCAGCTCGACAAATCCAGCAGGAAACTTTGCACATTTAACACCCCCTTTGGCAGATATTGTTACAACAGGATGCCATTTGGGATCATATCTGCTTCAGAAGTGTTCCATAGGATTATGGAACAAATGATGGAAGGAATTGAAGGTGTTCGCTTCAATGTGCAGGTTAGGTGGATTGGCCATGATAAATTGCCCTTAGTGTCCAAAATTGCCCTTACTGTTGGGTGGGGTTACTGGGTTATGGGGATAGGGTGGAGGTGTTGACCTTGGGTAGGGTGCTCTTTCCAAGAGCCGGTGCAGACTCGATGGGCCAAATGGCCTCCTTCTGCACTGTAAATTCTATGATAATCTATGATGTCGACGACATAATCATTTGGTCCACCCCGCAGGAGCATGTCAGTCGCCTCCAGCGCGTATTCAGACGTATACATGAGCATGGCCTCCGCCTCAACAGGGCCAAATGCTCCTTTGGTCAGACGGAACTCAAGTTCCTCGGGGACCACATCTCCCAGTTGAGTGTGCGGCCGGATGCGGACAAGGTGGCTGCTGTCACAGCCATAAAAACGCCAGAGGACAAGAAGGCGGTCCTCCGATTTCTGGGCATGGTCAACTTTTTAGGGAAGCTCATCCCTAACCTCGCCTCTCATACCATGGCTCTCAGGAACCTGATCAGGAAGAGGACAGACATCCAATGGATCCCTGCCCACGAGCGCGAATAGAGAGAACTCAAAACCAAACTCACCACGGCCCCAGTCTTAGCTTTCTTTGATCCAGCAATAGAGACCAAAATTTCGACCAATGCCAGCCAATCCGGCATTGGGGCAGTGCTCCTGCAATGCGATGAGGCCTCATCATGGGCCCCCGTTGCATATGCGTCACGCGCCATGACCCCACGGTGCTGCGCTACGCGCAGGTAGAAAAGGAGTGCCTGGGCCTTCTGACCGATGTGGTTAAGTTTCACGATTAGGTGTACGGACATCCTCGATTCACCGTTGAGACCGACCATCGCCCGCTGGCCAATATAATACAGAAAGACTTGAACGACATGATGCCTCACCTCCAGCGTATTCTTCTCAAGCTCCGGCGATATGACTTCCAGCTGGTATACACCCCAGGCAAGGACTTCATCATTGCTGACACACTCTCCAGGGCAGTCAACACTCCATGTGACCCAGTGGGATTCGCCTGCCAGGTTGACGACCATGTGGCCTTCGTGGCCTCCAATCTACCTGCCTCGGATGAACGCCTCGTCCAAATTCGCCGCAAGTCGGCGGCTGACTCTTTGCTACAGCGTGTCATGCTCCACCTAACGGACGGGTGGCTCAAGGGCCAATGCCCTCAGTTCTATAATGTCAGAGATGATCTTTTGGTAGTAGACGGGGTTCTTCAGAAACTGGACCACATTGTAATCCCGCATAGCATGCGCCAGCTTGTCCTGGAACAGCTACACGAGGGCCATCTTGGCGTGGAAATGTGCCGCCGACGGGCCCGAGAGGCAGTGTACTGGCCCGGCATTAATGAAGACATCGCCAACACAGTGCACAACTGCCCCACTTGTCAGCGCTTCCAGCCGGCCCAACCACGTGAGTCCCTGCAGCCCCATGAGTTGGTCACGTCACCTTGGACCAAGGTGGGCATCGACCTGTTCCACGCGCTGGGTAGAGACTATGTCCTGATCGTGGACTACTTTTCAAATTACCCGGAGGTGATACGATTGCACGACGTCACCTCGTCTGCAGTCATCCATGCCTGTAAGGACACCTTTGCTCGAAACGGCATCCCGCTCACGGTTATGTCGGACAATGGCCCCTGCTTCGCAAACCAGGAATGGTCCAACTTTGCCAGGCGGTACAATTTTGCTCATGTGACATCCAGTCCCCTGTACCCCAAATCCAATGGCACAGCAGAGAGGGGAGTCCATATAGTCAAACGGCTCCTCTGCAAGGCTGCCGATGCTGGGTCCGATTTCTACCTCGCCTTGCTGACCTATTGCTCCGCCCCACTGTCCACTGGCCTGTCACCAGCCCAATTGCTCATGGGTCGTATCCTGAGGACGAGGGTGTCCATTCATGTCCCAGACCTCGCCCACTTTCCGGTCCTTCGCCGGATGCAGCTGTCTCGTGCACAGCACAAGGCGGCTCATGACGCTCGGGCGACTGATCTCCCTGCTCTGGCTCCAGATGACAACGTCCACATCCATCTTCCAGATGGTGGCTGGTCTGCAACTGCTGTTGTCCTTCGGCAGGTGACCCCCCGCTCGTTCCTGGTTTGTCTACCAGATGGCTCCATTCTGCGCCGCAATCGGCGTGCTCTTCGTCTCGTTCCACGCTCGCTACGTGATCCTCCACTGTCGCCCCACCTCAATGTAATTCATTCCCAGCACACATCCCCTCCTCCCCCCCCCCCCCCCCCCCCGCCCCAGACATTCATACCCCCATCAATTTCCTCTCTTCCTTCCCACCAACCACACATCATAGTAACCCACCCCCCCCCCCCACCACCACCACCCACAGGTCTCCCACAAGGGTCTGCAACTGGCACTACACTTTTGGAATACCCTTCTACCTCCCAGGGGCTATACCTACTGCTGCGCCCCTGAAGCATTCCTGTAAACTGCCCCATGCCCAGCCCAACCTGTTGTGAGTCGTGACGCCACGTGGGCGAGTTTTCAATATTCCTTGAGGGGGATCATTAGGTTGTGGATGGTGAGGTGGGGGGGGAGGATTGCAGTGTGCATTAAGTGCATTGAAATGAATTCAAATTTATTAAAATGAGGTTCACGCCATTTGTGGGTGTCACCAGCGAGGGGTGGGGAAAATCGGGAAACACGAGCACTCCAGCGAGGATTACATTTCCGATTCTTGCAAGAGTTTGCCTCCTTGCCGCTGATCCCGTGGGTGGCGGGGGCGATATCAAGATTCCTCCCTGAGTGTTCCAAATGACATCTTCAGCCTTTCTAACATATCTATTAATGCATTATCTATTCTTTTAATTGTCTCACAATTAAGGCTCTCTACTGAACTAATCTGGCTGGTTTCCATCAATACTAGTTTTGTTTTTCATTAAAATGGCTTCCATTAATTTTAGCAGAATATGCTTAAGAACATCAATTCAAACCACAGAACGACAGTTGCACTAAAAGTAGTGATTTTCAAACTACCAACACTATTCCTCCTCTATTTTCTGTATGCCTGTCTGTATACTTTCCCATTGTTTCTCCTTACCTCTATGTTTATTATTTGATGTCTCTTCAATCAGTCCCTTCTTTTTCTCTTGCCTATTTTGGAGACCTGGAGCGAGAATTAAAGCGATGATTGTAAAATACATCCAGAAACGATCTCTCACTGAGTACAAAGAGGGAGAAAGCTAGAGCCTTTGGCTACAGGAAATGAGTAACTGAGATACTCACTAACTCACTCAAACACAAGCAAACACTCAAAAACATGATCACATAAATTCATATGCAAACATATTTCCATTGTTCATACTTACGCTCACGCACAACTGTAGATTAAAATTCACACATGCATTCACACATTTACACCCTTCTTAAATTTCCCTTCAATGGTCTAGTGATCTAATTCTGCTCCTGTGTCCTTTGTCTTCTTTAGTGATTTGAAACGTTTCTGTCCAATCTGATATATTCCTGGCCACCCGGTACAGGCTTGGTGGGCCTAAGTGCCTGATCCTGTACTGTATTGTTCTTTGAAACATTAGTTCCTGTACCCAATGCCCTATGTTTAACTGACCATTACCACATGCATATAAATACAATTGTTAAGAAAAATCGGCAATAAAAATCTTACAAGCTTCCAGATCTCACACTTCCTGGCTCTAGAAATATGAAATATATAACTGAAATCAGGCAGAAGGTTACCAGCCAGATAGTGACAGCATGGAATGTGTCAACTGAGAAATGAGAGATAGGAAGTTGGCTGCTCGCGCACATCATCTGAGGTCCTATTGCCAGGAAGGTGTCATTCAGGTTTGGGTGGCCAGGAATATATCAGATTGGACAGAAACATTTGATTAGAGTTGGTTTTGGAATACAAATGATGTCAGGTCAGGCATAATGGTTGAACACCAGTCAGAACTTAATATTACCAGCATGTTCAGAGCACAGCATCAAGTCAGGTCAGGCAGAATAAAGGAGTTGAGTGAATCAGGAGTTGGCCATTTGTAAGGAATAATGGTAATTGCAAATAATGAGGAGCTTTAAATTGAATTCAAAATAGAAAGACAAAAATAAACATTTCAAAATTGAGTGATTTCATGTTCTTTTGAGGAAGTGATTTACCTTTACTGTAGTATGGCTCGAGTGGACAAAACTATAATCTTGTTGGTCAGTGATTTAAATATAGACCAATCAGCAAGATTGGAGGTTCACTACAATGTTCCAATATTTTGGACTTGCAGACACAAAATCTAGTAGGAGAGGTAATGATCAGTTTTTAATTGAATATTTTAAATAGTTTGGAAACAACAGTATAGGAATAGCAAAAAAAAACCAAATCATAAATTGAATACATGATGAGTGGACAAAGGCTAAAATTGTTATCCCACAAATGGACTAATCTAAGAAAGACATGAGATGTAATCAATAATATAAGATGGATATAGATTAGCTCTGCATTATTCATTATGTTCATATTACATATCAGCAAGTAATCGAAATGCACTAAATCAAAAATAAGATGACAATTTATATTTTAAATGAGAGCTAAACTGGTCTCAGAATTATAAAGGTTTTGGTGATGTTAACCGAAATGTTCCACCTGTTCCCTATGTTAAAATGTCTTCATGATTGTTCAGAAAAATTGCAGAGCTGCCTTAGTGGTTCAACAGATAACCAAACAAAACATGGCAGATTATTACAAAATTAAAATTGATTTATGGGGGTGGTTTCTAATGGTTATTTTTAATGGGTTTGTGCGTAATAGTTCATCCCAAACTATTTCCAGGTGTGACTCCATTTTAATGCTCAGACTTTTGTGTGATTCCGGAGTGACAATTTTGGGGCTACAAGTGCTGTTGAGGAGAGGGTGGAGGGTGGGAAAGGGATTCAGGAGGCTTCAATTTTGGAGCAAGGGCAATGAAAATGTCAGTTGTTGGGCGGCATGGGGTGCGGGGGTGGGGGCGGAGAGTAAGAGAACATGTATTGAGTGCTGGAGAAGATGAAAAGGCAGGAACTCTATGAAAAAAATGAACACCTACCTTTTCTTGTTTTATTTTTGCAGCAATTGGGCCTCAGGCTGTGTCCACTAATGGAAAAGAACCCAATAAATTAAAGGGGTCTCACAACTGTCAGAAATCAGACTGAGCACCACGGCAGTCATTGCTGCCTTGGAGCTTGCAATCCCAAATTTTCACCTCGCGATCCCACTTGGGGCATGACCCACAGTTTGATCTATTATCTAGGGGCTGCGGTCGGGATATGTTCTAGTCCATCTGTACCGTGTCAGAAGTTCTCCAGATGACATTTTAGCAGGCAGCTCCTCTCTCTGAAGTGGAAGCTGCCTTTAAAGTGTGGGAGTCCGACATGTCTCCTGCCCTATCCCACCCACCACTGCCAACTGCAAGCTTGAGCAGCACGGACAGCAGACCATTACTATACCTGAAAATGGTGTGACATAGAGGCAGTGGTGTAGTGATAACATCACTAGATGAGTAATAAGTGCCCGGGCAAATCCTTTGTGGGCATGGGTTCAAATCCCACCACAGCCACTGGTGGAATTTAAATTAAGTTAATTTAAAAAAAGACTAGGAATTAAAGGTTAGTCTCAGTAATGGCGATCATGAAACTCTTAACTTTTCTGGGCAGCACGGTAGCGCAAGTGGATAGCACTGTGGCTTCACAGCGCCAGGGTCCCAGGTTCGATTCCCAGCTGGGTCACTGTCTGTGCGGAGTCTGCACGTTCTCCCCGTGTCTGCGTGGGTTTCCTCCAGGTGCTCCGGTTTCCTCCCACAGTCCAAAGATGTGCAGCTAAGGTGGACTGGCCATGATAAATTGCCCTTAGTGACCAAAAACGATTTGGAGGGGTTATTGGGTTATGGGGATAGGGTGGAAGTGAGGGCTTAAGTGGGTCAGTGCAGACTCGATGGGCCGAATGGCCTCCTTCTGCACTGTATGTCCTATGTTCTATGTTCATGTCAGTAAGCTTGGAAAGGTGTATTTGCTTTCCATCCATTTCAGGAGCGCGATTCTCCGACCCTTCACCGGGTCGGGGAATCGCCGGGGGCTGGCGTGAATCCCGCCCCCGCCTTGTCACGAATTCTCCGCCCCCAGAGATTCGGCGGGGGGCGGGAATCGTGCCGCGCCGGTTCGCGGAAATCGTGCCGGTCGGTGGGCCCACCCGTGGCGATTCTCCTGGCCCGCGATCGGGGCCCACCGATCCGCGGGCGGGCCTGTGCCGTGGGGGCACTCTTTTCCTTCCGCCTTCGCCATGGTATTCACTATGGCGGAGGCAGAAGAGACCCCCTCCACTGCACATGCGCGGGGATGCCGTGAGCGGCCACTGACGCTCCCACGCATGCGTCGCACGGCAAAGTAATTTCCGAGCCAGCTGCAGGGGCGCCAAAGGCCTTTCCCACCAGCCGGTGGGGCGGAAATCACTCCGGCGCGGGCCTAGTCCCTCAAGGCGAGGGCGAGGGCCCCCAAGATGCGGAGAATTCCGCGCCTTTGGGGCTGCGCGATGCCGGACTGATTTGCGCCGTTTTTGGCGCCGGTCGGCGGACATCGCGTCGATTGCGGAGAATCCCGCCCCAGAGGTTCCTTGCAAACCACCCCATAAGTTCTGATTAGCTCTCATGGGGGCTCTTACACTTCATAATTGGAATCTATTTTATTCTCTCAATGATTTATTGTAAAATCTTGCTCCAACGTTGCAGAAAGCAACAGTTTCTTTCGGCTATCGATTTCAATTATTTTGCACGATTATATTAATGAAGTAATCACACCTCAAAAGTCGTCCCGCTAGCAAAACAAATGACAATGAAGGAGTACAGTGCAATCACAATGAAAGTCCCTTGAGCATTTACTCAGGGAGAGGAGGAACAGAGATGCATGTAATATAACCATCCATTCAGAGAGGCAAAGATAATGTATCTTGAAGCCAAAGCACAAGGAAACTAGTAGCACCTATTCAAAAGCCAACAATATTCATATGGGAAATACAAAAGCATTGATCAAGGAAAAAGCAGAATCACTTCAATGAAGTCAGGAAAATTGATCTCATGCCCATCAACATCTTATAAGTGAAGCCTGGTTACGTTGGTCTCAGGAGTGACATTGTCCATTTGGAAGGAATCATACAATTCAGGGAGTCGTCAATGTACCACTGAGTGACTATTAATATGAATTCTGAAATTTGCAGCTCCGTCTGTTGAAACTAAAGTATCAGTCCACGGTACAATGGCATCTGTGTGAAGTTCAAGTGTAGATCAGGAAATCTGTTTTTCGCATGGCCAAGCCAAGAACAATCTGGTTTAACTCCCATCTGTAAAAATAAGGCACTTTGATTCAGGAATAAACAGCAATCATTGGGGAAACTTGCAGGAAATCGTAATTGAAAGAGCGTACAAAATTGTTACAGCATTATTGTAAAACCTGGCATATAAATATCATCTAAATATCAGAGTGAATTTGACATACATAAATATTAAACACTGTGCCTGGGTTGCAGAGAGTAAGAACTTGCCATATTTAATGAGATATCTCAACATGTTAGATTAGCATTAGAGATTGCTGAGAAAAATTAGGTTCTACTGTTCGTTATAGATGGATGTGAGGCTGTGATGGACCTTGTCCAGTTTATCTTGGAACAAATCTCAAACATGAGATGGTTCATTTATTTCTAGATGGGTAAAGCTGCAAAATTGAGGTAGCAATGCCAGGATCTAGTATTATCTAGTCAGAATATAAAACTTACCTTCTGTAAACTTGAGGCCATACAAAACTCTGCACCCCCCTATCCTAACTTTGACCAAATCAGTTTTACTCTTCACCTTCGTTTTGCTGACCTATACTGGCTCCCAATTAAGCCTCAATTTTAAAATTCTTCATCATTGTTTTCAAATTAGCCCATGGTCTTGCTCCTCCTTACCGCTGTAAACTCCTTACAACCTTTTGAGATATCTGCACTCCTCCAATTCTGCCCAGTTGAGCACTCCCAATAGCATCCCCAATTTTAACCTCTCCAGTATTGGTGGCTGTCTTTTCAGACACCAAGGCCCTCAGCTCTGTAATATCCTTCCTAATTTTCTGTCCCTCTACCTCTCATTAATCCTGTGAGATGGTCTTTCAAATATACCTCTTTTGTTCATCTGCCCAAATATCTCCTTTTACGACTTGGCATCAAATTTAATGATGCTCCTGTGAAGCACACTGGGACATTTTGTGAGCTTAAAGGTGCTATATAAATACAAGATGGTGTCGTTGATTATGCTTATAATGTCCCAGAATCCATTCAGTCTTGACATCCAGAACAGATGGGGTTGGATTTTCTGATTCCTTGGCCAGTGATGTGCTTGCAGCTGCTGGCCTATCTTTACAAACTTAACATTTACTTTGTTTCTTAGAGCTAACATTAAAAGGTAACTGACCCTTACATTAGCAGCTAAAGGTTAGTTTAATACTGGGGAAGAAACTGGCTGAATGCACTTACATCAGCCTGAACGAGCGAGCCACACGATTGCAGTAACTGGTTTTGTTAAGCTACATGTCCATCTTTATGGTACAAAAGCACTTCAGAGAGCAGCATTATGAATAGAGTGCTGCTGTGATCTGTAATCTTTCTTCCTTGCATATTCCTCCAGAAGATAAGTAAATTGGGTGCAGCGACCCTGAAAATTCCAAATGTTGCTGACAATACAGGTATTAGCATATCTGAAAAAAATTGCAATGTCATTTGTGTTCAGTTAGTGAACCATTTTAATATAGGGAAAACATCAGAGGAAAATAGAAAAAAATGCTGTTACCCTCTCTATGCAAATTAATATTTTTCACTTGGAAATACACCAGATGTCACTCCACTGCACATTGGCAGATAATACTTTAATATATTAAAACTATTTTGTGGAAAATTGCTACATGCAGCACAGTGAAAATGTAAAATGTTCCCCACTCAAATTCTGTTCCATTGGCAAGTATATTTCCTTCTTCACTACAAAGCCACTCATTTTACAAAACCAAGAAACAGTTCCAAAACATGCTCAGGTATACATTCAAAGGACTAAACCTCTATCTTTTTTTTACATTTCGTTGTTCCGCAGATACAGAAAAATTACAAATTGGCAGGAAGCTGATTTGTCACCTTTTCATAGAATTCCTACAGTGCAGAAGGAGGCCCATTAACTCTGCACACTGCCCAGGCGCACTCCCCACTCTATTCCCGTAACCCCAGAGGAAGCCCATGCCGTCAAGCGAAGGAAATGCAAACTCCACACAGTCATCCAAGGCTGGAATTGAACCCGGGCCCTTGGTACTATGAGGCAGTAGTGCTGACCGCTGTACCACCGTGCCACCCCTTTTACTTTACCATCTTTGGCATTGTTATTCTGTTAATATTTTCTGTCATTATTATATAATCGCTTGTAGATAAGATAATTAATTATAGTTTGTAAGAGACCATTTGCATCTCTCCCTGTTTGAAAGAGCCAGTTGGTTACATAGCTTGAAGGACACCACTCCACATCAAGTATGGGGCAAGACAAAGAGGCAGGCCTCCATGAACACCACAGTCTGTACAGGAATTGAACCCATGCCGTTGGCAACATTATGCACCACATTCTAGCCAACTGAGCTCATGATCCCTGGCATCCAACTACATTGCATGGTTTAGATGTGGAAGAGGAATTTATGAAGGGCCAACAAATAAAATGAAGGATATGATGACATTTTGTTTCACACTCATCATCATTATGGGAGCTGTAATTTTCAAGCTCTTCTACCAGGCTTCAGTATCTGTCATATCTGACATTTTACAGTTAACACATGTATCCAATAAATGACACCCATGTTTGCAAAGGGCGATGCCTTCTTCCCCCATGAATAGAAGGCACCACCTAAACAGGACCCACAGTATAGAATAGGAGGCAAGGTCCCTTTGTGCCACCAGTATTACCCAAGTAGACTTCATGCCTCCTAAACTCAGCCTTGACCTGCATAGACAGCATGGATTTACTACTTTCATCAGTGCAGTATTCAGTTCCACACAATAGGAAGGGTGTTGAGGCAATAGAGAAGGTAACAGGGCTAAATCACTGGCTTTGAAAGCAGACCAGCAGCACGGTTCAATTCCCGGAACAGCCTGCCCGAACAGGCGCCGGACTGTGGCGACTAGGGGCTTTTCACAGTAACTTCATTGAAGCCTACTTGTGACAATAAGCGATTTTCATTTCATTTCATTTTCATTTTAGATTCACTGGGATGTTGCCTGGTATGAGCAAATACAAATATGATCAATGACAGAAAAAAATGGGCATATTTCCATTATATTGCTGGAGATGATTGGGTGATTGAATCAACTAATTTATTACAGGGCAATTACAACACAGAAACAGTCTGTTCAGTCCAATCGGTTCATGCTGATATTGATGCTCCACAAGAACCTCCTCACACCTTTATTCATCTCACTCCATCAGCTAGTTATTTTATTCCATTGTCCCTCAAGTGTTTATCTGGCTTACTCTTAAATGCCTCACTCACTCCACATGGTAGTGAATTTCACATTTAATCATTATCTGGGTAATACAGGTTCCTCCTGTATTCCTTACTGGATGTGTTAGTGACTATCATATATTTATGGCTTCTAGTTCTGGCATCTTCCTCAGGTTGGCCACTCTTGTTGATATTATTTCTGGAGGTTTCATCACATTCTGTTTCTAACGCTCGACCCAGTCAAGAAGCTTTTTCTCTCCTATCTCCAATTTATTGATAACTTAAAAACGAGTCTTCAAAGTAAATGAGGCTGTACTGTACAGCCCCCTGCCGGGATTGCTTTCAGTAGGAGAGCAAGTGCACAATCTGTCTCAAGAATGCGCTGAGCAGTGGCAGGTGGTCAAAGAGCTGTTTTTTAAACACAGTTGTAGAAAAGGCGAGAGGGAAGGAGGGTCACATCATTCTGGGTTGATGACCTGTGCTCATCAGGGACATCCCGCCACAAGATATTACCCCCACTTTGTGCCTCCCTACTTGACCTCCAAAACTCACCCGCCTCACCCCACTCCCTACAGGGTGCCCAATCCTGTTTCTTCCTAAAGGCCTGGGAGTTACCAGGGTCCGGACAACATAAATCTTCTCCACAACTGAGCTCTGGTGCTGCTAGGACTGCTAGAGCTGCTGGCTAGACACCATGGAAGGATGGAAGTCCAACTCTTTGTTTGTTAGGGCTGCCCGTAGTGTATTGTTACTTTGGATAGCCTTATTTAAAGTCAGTCAGATTGGAACTTGCATTTCTCTTGCGGGTTGGGGTTGGCAGTACACATGCCATCCGTCAAAACAAACCCTTAAGAAAATAAAACACTTTTTCAATGAACCTAAGATTTTTCTCTTTGAGTTCTGCTTGTAGCAGTGTGAAAATGTACTGAACTAAAAGACAGTGCTGAGCTTCAATGTGCCTGTGTGTTCTCCATCGCAAGTTCTTGCAATCTGGGCCTGGTACTCCAGCTCTGAAGGTGACAAAGCCAATTCCCAGAGGATGTGCCATCACCTGCCTCTCTCACTCCCTCCAGCATTTCAGCGTATTCAGAAGGGTCATGGAGGGATTACGTCTAGAATCTGGTGCACATTGTGGTGACCTGTCACTGACATGTCCCAGCAGCTGAGGGAGGATGTGACAGCCAAGGTCTCAGACACTCGGAGCACTGTTGGGGACCTAAGCTATGCTGAGTCTAAAGCTGATGATGGACCTATGGTTTCAGCCAGAAGGAGGTTCCTGGACATGCAGAGACAGTTGGAATGACATCTGGCAATTCACAGCCTCGCATAGACAGTGGAGTCCAGTTATTTCTCAGGGGGCTTCCCCAGGAAAGGTTGGTAACCTACATGGTGGTCAATCAAACAAGATCAGACCTGCATTCCATTGCTTCATACAGCAGTAGCTAGGCTAGCAGAGGATGAGGCAACTGGTCCTCCTTCAAGGTGCCACTTTTTCTCAGGGCAACAGAAGATGCCAATATGCATCGAGGCGGAGAAGGAGTGCAAGTCAGACCTGAGACTGTCCTCTCAGGGCACTTCCAAGATTCCCTCGATTCTGGAAAGGTCCCATCAGGATGGAAAATAGCAAATGTAACTCCTCTATTCAGGAAAGCAGGGAGACAGAAAACAAGATAGTTAGCTTAATATCTGTCAGAGGCAACATTCTGGAATCTACTATAAAGAGAGTTATAGCAAGACATTTATAAAATCTTAATGCAAGCAGGCAGAGTCAACATGGTTTTGTGAAAGGGAAATCATGTTTGACTAATTTTGTGGGCGGCACAGTGATTAGCACTGCTGCCTCACAGCTCCAGGGACCCGGGTTCAATTGTGCCCTTGGGTGACTGTGTGGAGTTTGCACTTTCTCCCCGTTTCTGCGTGGGATTCCTTTGGGTGCTCCGGTTTCCTCCCACAGTCCAAAGATGTGCAGGTTAGTTGTATTGGTCATGCTAAATTGCCCCTTAGTGTCCAAAAAGTTAGTTGGGGTTACTGGGTTATCGGGATAGGGTAGATGCGTGGGCTTCAGTAGGTTGCTCCTTCCAAGGCTGGTGCAGACTCGATGGTCTGAATGGCCTCGTTCTGCACTGCAGGAATCCTATGATTCCACACAGGATTCCATGGTTGTAATTTATTAGAGTTATTTGAGGAAGTATGAAGCAAGTCGGATGAAGGAGGACCTGTAAATGTGGTGTTCTTGGATTTCCAGAAGGCATTTGAGAAGGTATCTATCGAAGATCAAAGGAAAGAGCTCATAGTGTAGGGTGGGTGGATGGGGGTGGGTAGGGAGGAGTGGAGGGATTGAGGGGGGTGAGGGTGATTAATTAGAATAGAAGAGGAATGGTGAGCTAACAGAGAATAGAGATAATTGGGTCATTTTGGTTTGGCAAGATGCAACCAGTGGAATTCCATAGGGATCAGTGCTGGGTCCTCAACTTTTTGAGATCCATATAATAATCATCTTTATTGTCACAAGTAAGCTTACATTAACACTGCAATGAAGTTACCATGAAAAGCCCCTAGTCACCACATTCCAGCACCTGTTTAGATACACAGAGGGAGAATTCAGGATGTCCAATTCACCTAACAAGCACGTCTTTCGGGACTTGTGGGAGGAAACCAGAGCACCCGGAAGAAACCCACGCAGATACGAGGAGAACGTGCCGACTCCGCACAGACAGTAACCCAAGCCGGGAATTAAATCTGGGACCTTGGCGCTGTGAAGCAACAATGCTAACCACTGTGCTACCCTACATTGATAACTTGGATTTTGGGACCAAATGTATGACAACTAAACTTTCTGTTGCTACCAAGATAGAGAGGGTAGTAATTTGTCAATATTAGATGAAGAGTTTACAAAGGGAAATAAATAGGTCAAATGAGTGGGGAAAAATTTGGTAAATTGAATATAATGTGGGAAAATGTGAACTTGCCCACTTGGCACAAAGGATTGAAAACAGCACATTATTTGAATAGAGACATATTGCAGAGTTGAGGCCACAAGCAGATCAGCCAAACTCTTATCAAGCAGCGGAATGGGGTGAGGGGGTGAATGGCCCACTCATTCTCCTAATTCGTATTGAGTCTATGTTTGCGTGATTATGCTTCTTATCCCCTCTGCCAGTAGCTCCAGTATCTCCAGTAACAAGACCAAGCAGGAGACCTCCAGTACATCGGATACTTCAGGACCTCAGAGCTCCAGAGAATGTGCACCAAAATCATATTGACAACGGGGTATGATGCTCAGCAACCTGCCTCTCCTTCAGCTGCTTGAGTCAGGGCCACAACAAATACTGTGAGGAAAACAAAACGTAAGGTTTTATGAGGACACAAAGAAGAGCTCTGTACACTGACTCAGATGTAAATGTGTCACATTATATTTGATTCATTTTATTCACGGGTGAATCAGGCTAATTTATTGGAACTTGTTTAGTCAGCGGGCATATTGCCCTGATATGCAGCCATCGATGACAGGGTCTAGAGAGATATCTCAATTCTTGTGTTGGCAGCAATGTCTTGATAGGTGCTGGCAGGCCTGCTAAACCTTTCCAGCATTCTCTGCTCTTGTTGTTGTTGTGTGTTAGCCTTCAGACTTTATTTGATGTTACTTTGCATGGCAAGGTGTGCAATGTGTACTGTCGGAGACATGGCTGAACATGCAGTCACTGGTGTCCTTTCCTTGCATTCAAGGAGCGACAAAGAGACTGGGAAAGACTGACACAAGTGCACTGCTATATGGGCACTCAAAACCTTTTATGATAAACCATAGAACCATAGAATCTCAACAGTGCAGAAGGAGACCATTCAGCCCATCGAGTTTGCATCAATCCTCCGAAGGAGCACCTCACCCAGGCCCACTCCCTCACCCTACCAAAACCCCACCTAACGTAGACATCCTTGGACACTAACGACAATTTAGCATGGCCAATCCACCTAACCTGCACATCTTTGCACTGTGGGAGGAAACCAGAGCACCGAGAGGAAACCCATGCAGATAGAGGGAGAAAGTGCAAACTCCACACAGACAGTGACCCAAGGCCAGAACTGAACCAGGGGTCCTTTTAAATCGAAAGCATCAGTCATGGCAGTTGCCCTCAGGGTCAGTCATTACTTGCAATTATGTGTTGTATGTTCTCTTGTCCTTCTAAGTGTCAGAGGATGTGTGTTCGATGCTTGTTCGGGAGGGGGCTGACAGAGGTGGGTGTCTATTCCATGCAGGCAATGGTTTGCAGGTGTTGGGATGCTGGCCATTTAGGTGCCTCATAACAGAACAAAATGTGTGTCTGACCTGAGGTGCACAGGTTTGCCAATGACAAGATAATAAGGACAAAACATTAACCTCATCAATCTCATTTTTAATTTCAATTGATATAGGATTCTATTTCTAAACTTTCCATTTGGTCCTTGTTATCCACCATGTTATCTCTAATTTTTACAGCAACCCAACCCCACCCATTTCATCCTATTCCTGCCCTTCCTGATTATGTTATCACCTTATTTAAAATTAGGAAGGGATGAATAGGAAGTGTCATGATATTCAGGTAAACATCATTGCACATGCATACTGATGGACAGATCAACGGACCAATCAACACACACACAACACCACAGCCAATCACAGGCAAGAGCATACACAATACAAAACAGGGAACACGACACTTCCTGAGCATTCCAGCAGGAGACAGCTCAGGGCACAGAGCTCATAGCAAGCCACTCAGACATCCACCATGTGCTGAGTGCCACTACAAGATAGTATTAGGAATAGGTCCACAGATTCTAGGGTTATGATCGAACCTCAGTAACCAGTTTACCACTGTAAATAAATGTTAGCAATAAAACTGAGTTGTACTATTCGCAACCGTGTTGGTTCGTCTGTGTAGCAGAGTACCCAACACACCAGGAGGCAGATTATATCCAGTCATTAAAGGACCGAGAATGAGACAATATTTCAGATTAAACAGAAGAAATTCAGGGGAAGATAAACCATTTCAGGCAGATGGTTGTGAGATTTAATGAAGTTAGTGTTTCAAGCTGAGAGCACATTTTTGTTTAAGAATATGTTCAATGGGTGCTTGATGGAGAGAGGATTAAAGATATGGGAATATGGTGGGCACATAGGAATAGGAACCCTGCTGATATGAAGGATATATACCATCATGCATTTGATTAGCAGGATGCCTGTTTCTGTGTTGTAAGTTATCAGTAATTTTACATCAATCACTGAATATCATTTTTTTTTTCATTTCGATCAGCACTCACAAAATCCCTTCGAAGAGCTTGGAAGGAATCTATCCTGAAAAATTCCAGATACTTGTAATTTTAATGCTTTCAGTCAGAGAGAGCAAAGGTGACGAAATCTCAGATTTGAAGTCCTGAGGGGCAGCACAGTGGCACAGTGGTTAGCACTGCTGCTTCACGGCGCCAAGGTCCCAGGTTCAATCCCGACTCTGGGTCACTGTCCGTGTGGAGTTTGCACATTCTCTCCGTGTTTGCATGGGTTTCGCACTCACAACCCAAAAGATGTGCAGGGTAGGTGGATTGGCCACGCTAAATTGCCCCTTAATTCGAAAAAATGAATTGGGTACTCTAAATTTATATTAAAAAAAAGATTTTAAGTCCTTAAAAAAAACAAGCGTTTTTTTTTTTATTTGCTTCCTCTTAAAGCTGCTTCGCTGAGAACAGCAAAACTTGTCTTTTGGTCAGAAAGCCATTCTATACATTGATTGTCAGTGGATCTCCAACGAGGGCAATTAATCAAAACTGATCATGCTCTGCATTCTATATGTGCATGTATAACAATGCTCAGCGTGTTTAGCTTTCCCTTCCCTAGCTAAGGTGGACATAATGTGGAGATGCCGGTGTTGGACTGGGGTGGGCACAAGTCTTACAACACTAGGTTCAAGTTCAACAGGTTTGTTTTGAATTACTAGCTTTCGGAGCACAGCTCGTTCATCAAGTGAGTGAAGAGGTTTGTTCCACAAACCCATACATGGACAAAGTCAATGATGCAAGATGATACTTTGAATGTGGGTCTTTGCAGCTGATTAAGTCTTTACAGGTCCAGATGGTGGTAATGTCAGATTAAAGAGGTGTCAATTGTCTCAAGCCAGGATAGTTGGTAGGATTTTGCAAGCCCAGGCCAGATGGTGGAAGGTGAATGTAATGAGACATGAATCCAAGGTCCCGGTTGAGGCCGTACTCATGTGTGCGGAAGTTGACTATCGGTTTCTGCTCGGCGATTCTGCGTTGTCGCGCGTCCTGAAGGCCACCTTGGATAATGTTTACCTGAAGATCAGAGGCTGAATGCCTTGACTGCGGAAGTGTTCCCCGACTGGAAGGGGACAGTCGTGCCTGGCAAGGCAAAGTTCTGGATGGTTTAACACATGACCTTCCGCCTCTAACAACCAAAACCTGCCAAACAACATTTCCCACCCAATTTCCCATCCAATTTCAATATTCTTAAATCTCAGAAACAAAACCGTTCAAAGAAAATGCACAATTTTACTTATTGCCCCTATGATTTTTATTACAGGATTAGGTCTTTAATTCCTCACATTGTTCCCTAATTTCTGGAAACTGCTGGACAATCCTGGAGGGATAATAGCAATATCTCTAGCCCGGAACATTGTGACCCTCGCATGGTATTTCAATTGATTTCATACCTTTGGGTCATATGAATCAACACAGACCAGGATTTGAGGACATGGACCTGGACTTACATAGTATGACATTCAAGCTATGCCTTTATCACTAGGCCATCAGGAACATTTTATATTGTTTTAAGCCTCATCTGAATGTGCGCATTTTCATTATCGCTGGTGGAACTTGTGAGGATTCCTAATCAACTTTATTGGTACTGTTTTTACAACATGAGGTAATCCGCTTCGGTAGCAAAAATAGGAAGGCAGATTATTATTTGAAAGGGTGTAAACAGAGAGAGATGGATACTCAGCGAGACCTTGGTGTCCTTGTGTATCAGTCACTGAAAGTAAGCACGCAGGTACAGCAGGCAGTAAAGAAGGCAAATGGTATATTGGCCTTCAAAGCAAGAGAATTTGAGTAAACAAATAGGGATGTTTTACTGCAATTGTATAGGGCATTGGTGAGACCACACCAGGAATATTGTGTGGAGTTTTGGTGTCCTTATCGGAGGATGAATGTTCTTGCTACGGAGGGAGTGCAGCAAAGGTTTACCAGGCTGATTCCTGGGACGGCATATGATAATAATAATAATAATCAAGAATAATAATGTGAGGAGATACTAAGTCGGTTAGGATTATATTCTTTGGAGTTTAGAAGAGTGACGAGGGATCTCATAGTAGCTTATAAAATTCTAACAGGATTAGACAGGTTAGATTCAGAAAGAATGTTCCCGATGGTGAGGGAGTTCAGAACTAGGGGTCATAGTTTGAGGGGGTAAACCTTTTAGGACTGAGGTAAGGAGAAACTTCCTCACCCAGAGAGTGGTGGATCTGTGGAATTTGCTACTACAGAAAGTAGTCAGACCCACAGCAATGTGGTTGACTCTTAACTACTCCTTGGCAATTAGGGATGGGCAATAAAAAGGCGGCACAGTGGTTAGCACTGTTGCTTCACAACACCAGGGACCCTGGTTCGATTCCCAGCTTGGGTCACTGTCTGTTCGGAATCTTCTTGTTCTCCCAGTGCCTGCGTGGGTTTCCTCTGGTTTTCTCCCACAAGTCCTGAAAGACGTGCTGTTAGGTAATTTGGACATTCTGAATTCTCCCTCTGTGTACCTGAATAGACTTTGGAATGTGGCGACTAGGGGCTTTTACAGTAACCTTCATTGCAGTGTTAATGTAAGCCTACTTGTGACAATACAGATTATTATTGTTGAATGCTGGCACATCCCGCGATGCCCACGTCCCTTGAACAAATAAAAAAAAAAAAAACCTCTTGGAGCTAAAGGGATCAAGGGATATGGGGGAAGGCGAGATCAGGGTATTGAACTTGATGGTCAGCCATGATCACAATGAATAAGGGAGCAAGTTCGAAGAGCCGAAAGGCCTCCTGCTGCTTCATTTTTCTATGTATGTTTCCATGTATATGAAAAAAGTCATTGAAATAAACAAATTCGCAGTGATGGGAAATTGACAAATTACTGGTCAAATTTCAATTTTCAGGTGAATAGATTCCTGTAATATCACAGACATATATCCAGAAACGTAGCTGAATGATTTGATTTCAGCCCTTAAAATGTATTTTCTGATGCAATCCATCCACAAATATACTGCAAATGAAAGGGACCAAAATTCCACCAACTTGTTGGGATAAAAGTGGAACTTAGGTTTTAAATTATATACCTCAACAATAACGGCAACATTTTGTATTATACATACGTACCTTTAACACAGTAATATGTCCCATGCCACTTCACAGGAGCATTATCAAAGGCAATTTGACACTGAGACAGATATGAAAATATCAGGGCTGATAACCAAGAGATTGCTTAAAGAGGTAATGAAGTAGGTTTAAGGAGTGCCTCAGAGAAGAAAAGAGACATTTAGGGATTTGACTCCAGAGCTGAGGGCCTTGGAATTGTAGACACAACCACCAAAGATGATACGGTTAAAATTGAGGATGCTCAAGAATCTGGAATTGAAATAGTGCAGACATCAGGAAGGGTTGTAGAGCTGGAGGATATTGCAGAGAAAGGGAGGATGAGGACGATTTGAAAAGAAAGATGAACGGTTGCATTCTCTGTTCCTGAGGCTAAGTGTTGATACCGGGGCAGGATTTGTGGACTTCCACGACAGCAAAACTGGTGCCGCACATGGACCAATTCAGCGACTGACAAGCGGCTAGCACCGGGTGCCACATGGTACACATCGATTCCAATGAGAAACAGTGCCGGATTCGCCAGATTCGCGACTGACACTCAGGAGGCTGACAAGTTGTAGCCGCATATACACACTTCACACACACCATCCCAGTCAACAAGGTGGCAGCAAGACACGCAGCCCCACGTTTCACGAACGCAGTGGATCGAGAAGCGGCCCACCTTGTACCCTGGCCTGGGAAGCAGGCTTCCAGCTGCTGCCACTCACCGTGCCTGGGCGCAGGTGGCAGAGCAGGTGAGCAGCACCAGTAACACCATCCAGACCGGCCTGAAGTGCAGGAAAAATCTCCTCAGGGCGGCCAGGGTGAGTAGGCAGCACTGTGCTCCTGGAACCAATCCTGGTCCTACACACCCATAACCCCAGCCCCCCCCCCCAACTCCACCCCCCTCCCCCCCCAACCAAGAGAGCGGCCGAAATCGAAACCTGCGCCATGTGCCGGCACCCATACAATAAGCCATAGCTGGGTGCCCTGGCAACTGAGGCCACCAGCTACCCACACATAGGCTGCATGCATCGGACTGTCTAACACCGTTGTTTTCTGTCTCTCTCTCTCCCCCCGCCCCCCAACCAGGAGAAGGCAGCCCATAACCGCCGGGAGAGGGAGAAAACTAGAGGAGAACCGCCAGACCTGCGGCCCCTCACCACCGCAGAGCAGTTCGTCCTGGATGTGGTTAGCGTCCCTAAGGAAAGGGAAGTTGCCGGGGTGGGGATCGGCCGTGGTGAGGAAGTGAGACCCTGCTTTGTTGCGGTTCCTTGTGACACGTGTGAAACCCCCCTCCAAAACACCACCCCCACCACCTTCATCCCCACCCCCACCCTCACCCCAACACCACCATCATCCCCATCCTCACCCCCACACCACCCTCACCCCCATCAAACCTCCCTTCCAACCCGCCATCGAATCATGCGTCTTCTCTTGTGTCTTGCAGGAGCTGCTGGTGATGGGGCGGGACCATCTGATGTCCCCTGCCCCCAGTCAGGGCCCCAACCTGAGGGCCCCCCTACCCGTATGCCGACCAGCAACGAGGACACCGACACGGAGGGAAGCCATATTTCTGTGACCCAAGACACCCCGCAGCTCGAGTCCAGGGATGACACTAACTTTCCAATACAGCTGACTCCAACGCCCTCCACCATTCCAGAGACACTCACCTTGGTTGGGCTCTTTAGTGAAGAGGGTCCTGGGAAACCGTCTGGTGGGCACCACACAGCTTCTCCTGTATATCAGGTATAAGAGGTAGGAACTGCCGAGGGGGTGGATGGTCGGAGGGCAAGGCTGACCTCCAGGGACACCTGCCGTCCAGACAGGTGTTGGACCTCTTGAATGGGCAGTCCCATCAAAAGTGGAGATGTAGTCACAGAGCCAGGGAGTACATGAGGGATTGTTGGCGAGCATCCAGCACCTGAAGGTGAAGTTGGAGGAGTCCAACCGCGTGCAGGTGCAGGAGGTGGTGCTGACTATGTGTGCCAAGCAAGCCAACACCGCACCGTGGTGTCCATGGTGGAGGCCTTCGCGGCAAGGGTTTTTGGCTATGGATGAGCATGTCCAAGGCCTGGGGCACTCTGTGCAGGCACTGACCGAGGCCAGAACAGGGCTGTCACAGGCAGCCATGTGCCAAAGCCATCTGTACATTGCAGCAGAGTTCCTGAGCGTGCGGGCCATGGCTGGGAACATCGGTGGCATTGCCCAGGCACTCGCAAATTGCCGCAGTACATCTTGCATATTGTACACACTGCTGCCACTGTGCGTCGATAGTGAAACGAGTGAATGTTTAAATTTGTGGATGGGGTGTCAATCAAGCAGGCTGCTTTGCCCTGGAATGGTGTCAAGCTTTTTGGAGCCACCTTCATCCAAACAAGTAGTGAGTATTTCATCGCACTCCTGACTTGTGCCTTGTCGGTGGTGGACAGGCTTTGAAGAGTCATCAGGTGAGTTACTCAAATGAATTGGGTACTCTAAATTTATTGAAAAAAAAGAATTCCCAACTTCTGACCTACTCTTTTGTTTAAATTTAGAGTACCCAGTTATTGTTTTTTCCAATTAAGGGGCAATTTAGCATGGCCAATCCACCTCACCTGCACATCTTTGGGTTGTGTGGGTGAAACCCACGCAGACACGGGGAGAATGTGAAAACTCCACATGGACAGTGACCCAGAGCCGGGATTCTAACCTGAGACCTCGGCGGCGTGAGGCAGCCATGCTAACCACTGTGCCGCATGCCGCCTACTTCTGACCTACTCTTGCAGCCACAGAATTTATATAGCTGAAATGATTGGTATGAATTATGAAGGATCAGTATGTCCAAGTCAAGATGATATGTGGTGTGCTGGAGAATTTTGAAGTGATCGTGTTGCTATGTAATATCTGCTCTTATCCTTGGTGGCAGCAGTCCCAAGGAATGGAACTCTCACTGAATTAATGTTTTCCAGTGTTGAGGTGCATCTTGGAATTGTACATACTACAGCCATAGCATATCAGCAATGAAGAGAGTTGATTCTAAGCCTGTTGTCTGGAATGCAAAAGCCAAAAAACTGCTCTTTCCTGGATCTTGTTGAATTTGTTGAGTGCTACCCACGCAGATGGCAAGTATTCCATCACAGTCCTGGTTTGGACCTTGTAGACTGTGAAGAGGTTAACAGTGAAATGAGTGGAAGGTGCAGAGTGCCCAGCCTCTGTCCTGCTCTTGAGGCCAATGTGTTCAAATAGCTGTTTCAATTAGGTTGTTCACCAACGAACAAGGAACAAAGAAAAGTACAGCACAGGAACAGGCCCTTCGGCCCTCCAAGCCTGCGCCGACCATCAGTGGTGGTCTCCGAAGATGCTGATAATGAAGGACTTGATGATCACTCTTCCTCCAAATCAGAGCAGAGTTGCAGAGAGCTAAATTCATCGCCTACAATTAGGGATTCACGTCTGCATTGGGACCACATTGTTTGAGGCAACCACTTTTATTTTAGTTCCGGATGTAATCTATCAGATTGCTGCTTTCTCCAGAGCTATCAGTGCCCCTTTAAGGAGAATTTAGGACACCATGACAACCAAAAGTCCCACCATAACTTCCTCTCTAACAAAATGGTACTGTTGGAATTTTCAAAATATATTATTGCAGGATGTGAGTGACATAAGGCTGGAAGTTGTTTTGCACCCCAAATTGCTCTTAAGCAGGTGGCGGTGAGCCATCTATTTGAATTGCCACAGTCTATCTGGTGTAGATGTACCTATAGTGCTACTGGGGAGAGAGTTCCAGGATTTTGACACAGGTAGTGAAATAATTTTGGCATAGTGCAAAGTGAGGATTGTGTGTAGCTTAGTGGAGAATATGCAGGTGGCGATGTTTTCATGGGTCTGCTGCTCTTGTCCTTCTAGGTGGCAGAGGTCGCAGGTTTGGAAGAAGCTGCCGAAGAAGACTCGTGATGCACTTTGTACACTCTGCACATTGGTGATGGGGGGGGGGGGGGGGGATATTTATTGTGGTGGATGTGGTTCCAATCCAGCAGGCTGCTTTATCCTGGATGATGTCAAGTTTCTGGAATGTTTTTGGAGCTGTGCTCATCCCGGCAAGTGGAGAGTGTTCCATCACAATCCTGATCTGTGCCTTATAGATTGCAAGCAGGTTTTGGAGGGTAAGGAGGTGAGTTACGCACTGCAGAAACCCCAGCCTCTGAATTTTTATGGGCTGGTCAAGATAGGTTTCTGGTCAATGCTAACCCCAGGATATTGATGGTAACTATGGTTATGCCACTGAATGTCAGGGGAGATAGTTAAATAGCCATTTCCTCGCACCTGTGTGGCAGAAGTGTTACTTGCCACAGAACCAAAAATATAAAGTGAAAGTAGAAGAATAAATTAACAACTAAAATAAAGATATTGTATAAATCAGCAAAGCTGGAAGTGCAAACATGTGTTTTCATAATGGTTAGAAAATGACGAGGGACAATAAAAATCTGCTAATGAATCTGTTTAAGAGCCTCTGTTGGATAATAAGTGAGTTAATTAATTTCTCCGTTCAGGGTCTGCATTAATCAAAGCAGCTGCACATACATTAACTTTATGCATTAATGTACTGCCTAAATGAAGGAATCTCACAGTTAGGAAAATAAATGATATTCACTGACTGAGCCAATTGTAAGAACAATAAGAAAATACCTTCTTAACAATTTACAAATTTTTAAGGATATCATTGATAGATATTGTATTTGTTTTCAGGCATAAATCAGGCAAATTATGATAAATTATGATAATGTGCAGCAAGGCAGCACAGTGGTTAGCCCTATGGCTTCACAGTGCCAGGTTCGATTCCTGCTTGGGTCACTGACTCTGCGGAGTCTGCACGTTCTCCCCGTGTCTGCGTGGGTTTCCTCCGGGTGCTCCAGCTTCCTCCCATAAGTCCCGAAAGATGTGCTATCAGGTAATTTGGACATTCTGAATTCTCCCTCTGTGTACCGGAATGTGGCGACTACGGGTTTTTCACAGCAACTTTAGTGCAGTGTTAATGTAAGCCTACTTGTGACAATAAAAATTATTTTAAAAAAGATTTAAACTATGGAAAGGCCCATGCCCAATTTGCATGCACTTTGGGTCACTGGTGAATTTATCAGGCCCATTTTTAGATTGTAGCACCATCAATATGACGCGAGGCAGGTTGAGGTAATGTCAATTGAAGGCTTTATTAAGCAGAACTTTATCCCCAGCAGCGTGGTTACAGAATGCAGCTGCTGAGGGAAATGGAGGGAAAAACTGGGTTCTTATACCAGCATTTCTGGGTGGAGTCCAGTAGGTGGCAGATCCTATCAGGACCTGGCATCCCTCCACCAATAGCCTGTCGACACGTGGTGTACCGTATTACCCCTAATACATACCACCACATAGATGTCCTATATGGTTTCCTGAAACAAATAATAGGCCCCTCACAGACGTTGATGAGGCACCCAAGGGCCTGTTTGGGGATCCCTTTGTAAATTGGTTTACATTGAGCAGAGTAGGTGCTGGGTTTGCTCTGTTGAGGATTTGTTCGTGGCCGAGCCTCCAATTTCCCACCCCCACAATTTCTCTCCCCTCACACTCCAGTCCATGAAGCCCCTGACCTCCCCTCTGAGGGTCCTGACTCCTTCTCCTCTTCAGGCCTCTGATTCCCCATCCCACCAGACTTCTCCCACAGAAACATCCAATATTCCTCTTCTCGCTTGCAGGATCAGCACGTCATCCAAACAATTATCTTTCCCTGCCACCGGCCCACAATAATGGACTTTCTCCTTACCTGCTGGGGCTGACTGCTTCCCATCTCCAGTTGCCCATTCTCCCAGGATTGATCCCCTTACCCCCCAGTACAACGCCTCCCTTTCACCTGACTGCCATGACACGCTAGGAACTCCAAGTTTCCCCCCTACTGCTCCCTGTGTGGGTTTAACCTGGCCCTGTAGACTGCAGCCTCCATTGATCAGTGCCGTGTCGGACTAGAAGACATATCAATCCGGCAGGCTTGCGAGGAAGTGACATCTGTAACTTTTGAGTTTTCTGCAACTTTGAATTGTCTGACCACCCTAGTTCACATACTTTCAGCATGAGTGAGTTATTTCCTCAAAGTTAGTTATCATGGAAATCTGCGTTTATTGCTATTATTAATATACACCTTTCTGAGGTAAATGCAATAACATTTTTGGAGTTATGCAATCAGATGTCATGCTATCAAGCATCACCTGACCAGACGATCACACATTCAAACTTCCAGGAATAACTTAAAGCAGAGTTGGCAATTTCACCAGGCTGCAGGCAAAAGGCAAGCAGCCCAATATTTATCTTCGTTAAATGATCAAACTGCCTGTGGAGGAGAGGCAGATGCAGCAGCTCATGCAAATAATTCTAATAAGGCCAGAGGAATAATCTTGGACATGTTTGCAGCCTTGCAATTGGATTGTACAAGTAGACATTTGCAACTAATGCCTCTTTAATCCTCCATCAATCCCATGTTCATCATGAAGATTAAGTATTGTTCATTTTAAGCTTTAGGTTATTTCAATTATTGTCCAGCATATGTCGAGTTATATTTCTGATGCTATAGAGACTAGCAATAGTAGAGTTGAATAGAAAGTCATTTAATAACAATTCAATAATCTCATTGGTTAAAAAATGTAATGTTAGATTTAGAATAATTTTATGAGTCTGCTTTGATGGCTGGACTACAAAGAAGATTGTTTGCCCAGAACTTCAACCTGACACTGAGGTTCCTGCAGGCAGCACTTATTAACTTCTTCTTAAGGTCCGAACATTTTCTCTTATATTTTCCAATTATTTCTTTACTGCCTAACTCTCAGGGAGTGAATTCCAATTAGAGTTTTGCTGCTCAATTCCATAACAACAGTGGAAGAACCTCAAAAACATTGAAAAAAACCCTCAATATCCCAGATCTCATTTAGACTTATTTAAAATTCTCCGCCACACAACGCTGCAAACACAAACCACGATCTGGCAGAGGATCAGGCATCTGGCCAAAATTGAGGCCCGCTCCTGGCGCCGATTTGGGGGCCATGCTCCAGTCACTCTCAGGTAATAACGAGTTGAGCGCCACACGCCAATGACGACCGGCAAAACCTGCATTTGGGTGCATTTAAATGTGATTAGTAGGTTGGACACAGTATGCTCCGCCCTTCCGCTCCTCTCAGATGGAAGTCTCGCGGACGTGAATTTGTGCAAGTGTTTACAAACGTGGACTGAGTACCATGGCTGTGGAGTGGGAGGCTAAAGAAACACTGAAAAAGCATTGAAATCACAGGCCGACCCTCTAGATGTCCTCATACCCCAGTTGTATCATCAAGGGTCAAGCTCAATCAGGAGCCCACCAGATGTTTGCATTCCTCAGAAGTGCTTCCCCTTGCAAAGGATGAAAGGAATCAGCAGAGCTCACCTCAGACATAGGACACCTGCACTGCAGCCTTTGGAACCCTCCCAGATTCTCTGCCCCTCTCAGGGCAGAGGCCTCACTAGTAACCCCCACCCCTCAAAATCACCAGTTGTCTCCTCCTAGTGAGACTGGCAACGCTGACTGCCTCTGCCACTACCTCCCAGGCAGGGCAGAGGCCACACCAGTGAACCCCATCCCTCCAGATCATCAGCTGTTCACCTCTTGGTGAGACTGGATGTTGCCTGGTATGGAGAGCATAAGCTATGAGGAGAGGTTGAATAAATCCGGTTTGTTCTCACTGGAACGACGGATGTTGAGGGGCGCCCTGATAGAGGTCTACAAAATTATGAGGGGCATAGACTGAGTGGATGGTCAGAGACTTTTTCCCAGGGTGGAGGGGTCAATTACTAGGGGGCATAGCTTGAAGGTGCGAGGGGCAAGGTTTAGAGGAGATATACGAGGCAAGTTTTTTACATAGAGGGTAGTGGGTGCCTGGAACTCGCTACCGGAGGAGGTGGTGGAAGCAGGGACGATAGTGATGTTTAAAGGGCATCTTGACAAATACATGAATAGGATGGGAATAGAGGGATACGGACCCCGGAAGTGTAGAAGATTTTTGTTTAGACGGGCAGCATTGTCGCCGGTGGCTTGGAGGGCCGAAGGGCCTGTTCCTGTGCTGTACTTTTCTTTGTTCTTTGTTCTCCCAGGCAGTTTTCAGGAGCAGCCCACACTGGGGAAGAGGGTGTCCTTCCGCTCCTCACTAGCATGGAGCTGTGGGTCCACCTCGGACACCTCAGAGGGTGCAGGTCTTCTCTGAGCCATCTTGTTGGCTGCAGTGAGTGTGTGGTAAGTGGAGTGCTTAAAAACAGCTCCAGCTGCCATTATCTTTGGCACTACCGGTTACAACGTCCACTGGTCCGGGAATTGCTTGGAGTTTGCAGCAGCAGAGTGTTGGCCTATTTGCATGTCCTGAATTGGGAACTTGAACCGCACGCAATTCATTTCCGGCGTCAGCACTTGGGCCGCGATTTAATCATTGTATTGCCACCATCCGTGCCGGTTCAATAGCGGGTCAGGCCAAAATCGAGGTTTGCGCCGGCTGAAAATCAGTTTGCCATCTAACCGGCCCACACCCAATGGTGATTTCTGGATCACCCCCAAATAAGGCAAGTATATCATTAACCTCAATATAAATTAATTTCCATCTCATCAGCGAGATTGAAGTTGAATGTAACAGCATCCCGGGAAGTAACCAACTGCCCAACGCAAAATCCTGTGGACGTCATTTAGTGTTCCTTTTTTTAAAACGTGAAGCTAGTGCAATGGCTGCTGAGGGGAAATGAGGAGGTGTGTAGCCATTTCCATTTTCTGGCCTGAAGCTCAAGGGTACCGGAGCTTCTGGCCCAGTGATCGGGGGGAGGGAGGAGGTTAGGGGACCCCTCATGGGGGTTCAGCTTGGTTGGGGGGCTGAAGCATTCCAGGTCGGGTGTTGTTCCTCGACTGGGAGTGGCAGGGTTGCGGGGGGGGGGGGGGGTGGGGGGGGGGTTGGCAGGCGAGGAATGTTTCATCTATGAGGCCTTTAAGCCATCTTTAAATGTTGTGGATACTCATAATAGGGACATTTATAGCTACTGCCTGCCTGTCCTACCAAACACTTCCAGGAAGAGCCCTATTCTTGGTTAGATGCTGAAGGTTACTTTACTTCTCTTTGACTGTGAGCAGCCTCTAGCTTCACAGCTGAAGTCTATGGCAAATACAGAATTCGCCATGTTAGTTGTGAGAGCACTTTACAGCTCTCAAGTGGCTGCAGGTTGTATTTGCTGTTTGCTCTGGCTTGGGGCTGCAATGCCTGAAGGCCTAGTGTTTGTTTGCTGCTGCCTCTTCTGCTTCTGTGGCCTGGAATAAGGGAAAGGGATAATGTCCTACTGCCAGTCTGAAGAAGGGGAAGGGGTGCTCTTTGACTCTTCTCATGTGCTCTGTGTCAATGTGACTTTCTGGTATAACTATTGTTGCCTTTGACAGACTGCTGCAGGGAGCTGCAGAAAGGGGAGAGAGTGGCAGAGTGACCTGAATGATACTGCAGCTGCCTGGAGGCTGTGCATCTGTTTGCTGCCGCCTCTTTACTTCTGTGACCTCCCGGAGCAAGGAAAGGGAGGGTCTTACTGCCGGTGCTGGAGAAGGGGAAGGGTTGGCGGACCACTTTGGCTCCGCAACTTGCTGAAGGTATGAAGAACTGCTTTACAGATTGCTTTTATTGCACTCTTGTTTATTGTCTGGAAGCTATGTGTTTGCTCACTACCTCCTCGTTTGCTTCTGTGGCCTGGATTATGGAAAGGGAAGAAGTCAGATAATCTGCTGCCAGTGTTGGAGGAGGGTGGTTGCCTGATTCAACTGCGCAACATGCTGAAGGTATTGAAGAACTGCCCTTGTAGATTGTTGGTGAATTTTTTGCACTCTTGACTGTGCAATGTTTAATGCCTGGAAGTTTTGTGTTTGCTTGCTCCCACCTCTTTTACTTCTGCGGCCTGGAGCATGGAAAGGGGAAAGTCAGATCGCCTTCTGCTGGTGCTGAAGGAGGGGAAGGGTAGCGGCGCGATTCAACTGAGCAATTTGCTTAAGCTCTTAAAGAAATGATTTCCAGATTGTTGTTGACTGTTCACTGTTTAATATCTGGAAACCAGAAAAAGTTGCTGATGATTTTATTGTACTGTTAACTGTTTAATGTTCAATGTCCGGAAGCCATGGGTGGATCCCCCCCCCCCCCCCGCGCCCACGCCCCCGCCAGGATGGCTCCCGCACACATACCTGTCAGGTCCCGCCGTGTGTGAGGTGAGTAATTCACGCCGGCGGGACTGGGCAAAATATGTCGGCCACTCGGCCTATCGGGGCCCGGAGAATCGCTGCAGGGGCTGCTGTCAATGGCCCCCTACCGGCGTGGTGGGAATCCAGCCGGCGCGCAAAAAACGGCGCCGGAGTATAGGGAAGTATAGAGTATTCTGGGCGGCAGGGCAGGATTCACGCCTCCCCCCGGAGATTCTCTGACTCAACACAGGGTCGGAGAATCCCGGCCGATGTGTCTGCACTGGTGATTGTTTACTGTTTAATGTCTAGAGGCCATGTGCTCGTCTGATGCTGCCCTATTGCTTCTGTGGCTTGGAGCAAGGAAAAGAGTGGCAGTAAGATGACCTATTACCAGTGCTACTGAAAGGAAAGGTGCGCTCTTTCGATCTTCTGCCATGCTCTGTGTTGCTGGACTTTCCGATGTTTTGTTACATTACCCTCAAGCGACTTTCCACTGATACGAGTCTACTGCTGGAGCTGTGAGAGAGGGGGAGAAATATTGTACTGTTGACTGTTTAATGTTTAATGTCTGGAGCCATGGGCTGGATTCTCCACCTCGCCGCGTCACATTTCTGCCTCAACCCGCCGGCGGGATTCACCGTTATGCCCGTCGGTCAATGGGGTTCTCCATTGTGGGGCAGCCCCATGCCGTTGGGAAACCCTGGATGCCGGCAAAACGGAGAATCTCGTCGGCGGAGAATCCCGCCCCCTATTTTTGTCTGCTGCAGCCCCTTTTGCTTTGGTGGACCAGAGCAAGGAATCTGCTACCAGTGCTGGAGAGGGGGAAGGGGTGCTCTCTCGCTCTTCCGCCATGCTCTATGTTCGTGTGACTTTCCGCCGTTTTGTTACGTTCCCGTCTAACGACTTTCCACTGATGCGAGTTGACTGCTGGGAGCTATGAGAGGGGGAGAGAATGGTGGGTTGATTGGGATGCTGCTGACTTCATTGTACTGTTGACTGTTTAATGTTTAACGTGTAATGGTTTTTCAAATAAATGCACAGTTGAAGCTTGACGTTTGTACCAATATTCGGCAGCGAAAGGGTGTCTGGGTGTATATGACATGGTGCCTTTTCCTTGCTGACATCAGCCAACAATCAAACACTCAAGAGCTAGGCTTCAGCATTGCATATATCCTTGCGACCACAGGTAAGTCTGTGATTCGGGGAGGGCACCGGAGCACGGTCTCGCAAATGTTCCCTTCAGCGTTTGTAGTCTATTGGCTCCTGATGTGGCCGGGGTGAATGTGCAGAGTGAGGTTCACCAGCACAACTGGTTCACCAAATGGTACTCTGAGGGAAGGCAGTACATGTTGGTGGGGAAGGTTTAGGGGATTTGAGGATCCCGCGGTGGAAGCCTTAAAGGATTGTGGCTCTCTCTCCTTCTCCAATTCCTTGCAGGTATCAAAAGGGATGGTGGTGTTGGTCATGCAGAAGATGTGGTGCTGGTGGCAGCCTAGGCACCGGCGAAGGCAGCAGCATCGACGCACTCTGGATGAGGCACCCCATGCGCAAGGGGCCACCTCACAACCTGAAGACCCGGCTGCCCTGAAGGCCAAGGAGGAGTCCATAAAGGGACGCCACCGACAGCCCAAGGTGTATAGGCATCGTTGGTCTTTTGAAGAGATGATGGACAGCATGTGGCGCAGGGAAAGAAGATACAAAACAAGATCCAAAAAAAGAAGATACAAAAGTCTGAGAAAATGCACTAACAGATCCAAAAACAGCTTCTTCCCCATTATTACCAGGCTCCTGAATGACCCTCTCATGGACTAAACTGATCTCTCCAAACATCTTCTCTACTGTGTAGCACTGCGCGCCATATGCTTCATCCAATGTCCCTGTCTGTGTATTTACCTTGTGTATTTATCGTATGTCCTATGTTTTTCATGTATGGAACGATCTGCCTGGACTGTATGTAGAATAATACTTTTCACTGTACCTCGGTACATGTGACAATAAATCTAAATCTAAATCAAGCTATCAACGTTGGACATATATGGAAATCAATTTAAAGCAACAAGGCTGGAAATTAGTGATGGATCTAAGGAAATTCAGCTGGGACCATTGAGACAGTGATTTCTAGCTGAGAGAGGGGCACTCGGAACACCTATCAGGGAAGAGTTTTAAAAAAAAATAAACGTAGAGTACCCAATTCTTTTTTTCCAATAAAGGACCAATTTAGTGTGGTCAATTCACCTACCCTGCAAATCTTTTGGATTGTGGGCAGACACAGGGCAATAATCAGGAAGAAGTAGATACCCTAAAATATTTGCATGGCAATCAGCCAGTCAGCTGTCTCTCCTATCTGCCTCAGGTAGAGAAGAAGATGTAAATGAGGCCTGCCGGCTAATACTGCCCAGGCGTCCTACGATGTTTGGGTTGGGACCCCAATCATTCTGTTGGCTTGCTGCCTGCATGCTAAAATACCTCCATGCAGTTCTCTCTTAATGACTCTGTGGAAAGAAAAGGGACCCTGACTTATTAGGGCAGCACGGTAGCACAGTGGTTAGCACAGTTGCTTCACAGCTCCAGGGTCCCAGGTTCGATTTCTGACTTGGGTCACGGAGTCTGCATGTTCACCCCATGTTTGCGTGGGTTTCCTCTGGGTCCTCCGGTTTCTTCCCACAGTCCATAATGTGCAGGTTAGGTGGATTGGCTATGCTAAATTGTCCTTGGTGTCCAAAAAAGGCTAGGTGGGGTTACGGGGATAGTGTGGAGGTGTGGGGATAGGGTGGAGGTATGGGTTTAGGTATGGTTACGGGATAGGGTGGAGATGAGAGGATAGGGCGGAGGTATGGGCTTAGGTAGGATGCTCTTTCTGAGGGCCGGTGCAGACTGGATGGGCCGAATGGCCTCCTTCAGCACTGTAAATTCTATGATTCTATGATTATGAAGCTGTATTGATCTTTCGCTCTATTGGATCATTGAAACCTCAGGAGAAATGGCATAAATCATTGAAAATGGGTGACTCCACTGCCTCTTTAGGAGCTCCACCTTATCAGGGCGGTGTGGTAGCACAGTGGTTAGCACAGTTGCTTCACAGCTCCAGGCTTCAACTCCTGGCTTGCGGAGTCTGCACGTCTCCATGTTTGCGTGGGTTTCCTCCGGATGATCCGGTTTCCTTCCACAGTCCAAAGATATGCAGGTTAGGTAGACTAGCCGTGCTAAATTGCCCTCATTGTTCCAAAGAAAAGTTACCTGGGGTTACTAGGTTACGGGGTGGAGGCGAGGGCTTTAATAGGTTGATCTTTCCAAGAGCTGGTGCAGACGCAATGAGCCAAATGGCCTCCTTCTGCACAGTAAATTCTGTGAACTATGATTCTATCATAGAATCATAGTATCCCAACAGTGCAGAAGGACCCCACACAGCATATCAAGTCTGCACCAACCCTTCGAAAGAGCACTTCACCCATGCCCATCCCCATGTCCACCCCTATCCCCGTAACCAACCTGAACATCCCTGAACACTAAGGGGTAATTTAGTGTGGCCAATCCACCTAACTCGCACATCTCTGGTGCGTCATTCTCCGACCCTCTGGGTCCACCCCGGCACGGACCCCCCCCCCAACAACGTCCACCCCGGCACGGACCCCCCCATCCCCCTCCCCGGCACGGACCCCCCCCCCAACCTCCACCCCGGCACGGACCCCCCCCAACCTCCACCCCGGCACGGACCCCCCCATCCCCCTCCCCAGCAGGGACACCCCCCCCATCCCCCTCCCCGGCACGGACCCCACCCCCAACCTCCACCCCGGCACGGACCCCCCCCCCCAACCTCCACCCCGGCACGGACCCCCCCCATCCCCCTCCCCAGCACGGAGCCCCCCCCCAACCTCCACCCCTGATTTAGATGGGAGGCCGTTGGCCGCCGTGAATCCCGCCCCCGTCGGTTGCCGAAGTCACGGAAGGGAGAAAAGTCGGCGGGGCGTTAATGTCGCCGCTGCCGCGGAGAATGTCACGGGTCTGCGCAAGGCAGCCGATTTTCGGCCTGCCGATATTCTCCCTTCCGGATGGGCCGAAGTCCCGTCGACGTGATGACCGTTCACGTCGACGTAAATTATAAACCTCCTTTTCATCGGCGTGACCCGGTGCTCCAGGCTCACGCCGACCAGCGTGGAGGTGAGTGACGGCCTGGGGGGTTGGCTCTGGGCAGGCGATGGCGTGGCCGCAGTCTGAATGTGTGAGGAGAGGTGTGTCTCGGCTTGTGTGTGTGTGTGTGCGGCGGTGGGGGGGGGGGGGGGGTGGTTAGAATAGGCTGGGCTCCGGGGGAGTGCAGGGAGGGGGTCCGTGCCGGGGTGGAGGTTGGGGGGGGGGGGTCCGTGCCGGGGAGGGGGATGGGGGGTCAGCGTCGGGGTGGAGGTTGGGGGGGGGTTCCGTGCTGGGGAGAGGGATGGGGGGTCCGTGCCGGGGTGGAGGTTGGGGGGGGGGTCCGTGCCGGGGTGGAGGTTGGGGGGGGGTGGGTCCGTGCCGGGGAGGGGGATGGGGGGTCCGTGCCGGGGTGGAGGTTGTGGGGGGGGGGGTCCGTGCCGGGGTGGAGGTTGCGGGGGGGTCCGTGCCGGGGAGGGGGATGGGGGGGTCCGTGCCGGGGTGGAGGTTGGGGGGGGGGTCCGTGCCGGGGGGGGGGTCCCTGCTGGGGAGGGGGATGGGAGGGCAAGTGAGTTGGTCCACCTGGCCAGGTGCCAGCCTCCAACAGTTGGACCCATGCGGTCCATGCCACCTGGCTGGGGGGAGGAGGGGATATGGGCAATGATGACATGTCATCGTTCCCCTCCCCCCACCAGGCCGTCATGTTTTCAGATCATCCAGCGATGTTGGCCGCCGTGGCGGCAGCCGCTCATGTCTATGTTGCCCTGTATGAGGAGGAGGAGGAGGAGGAGGAGGAGCGTGCCAGAGAGGCGGCGCAGGCTGCTGCAGAGGGGCAGGCGGCAGCCGCCCAGGCTGGAGGGACACCCGACCGACAGGACGAGGAGGGGGAGGAGGACATCGCGGCCCCACGGCAACGGAGGCACCTGAGGGCGCCCCGTGTGTACCGGCCCAGGCAGTCATACCAGGACCTCACGGACCGGGAATGCAGGAATAGACTCCGGATGAGCCGGGAAACCGTGGCACACATCTGCCACCTGCTGGCACACCTGTCACCGCGTGGCACTGGCGGGGGACACCCTCTCCCCGTGTCCGTCAAGGTTACGGTGGCCCTGAACTTTTATGCAACGGAGTCATTCCAGGCACCGAGTGGGGACCTGTCCGCCATATCGCAGACATCGGTGCACCGGTGCATCCTGGCAGTGACAGATGCCCTTTATGCCACGGCGCACCGCTACATCCGCTTCCCTGTGGACCGGGCCAGCCAAGATGCCCGGGCCGTGGGCTTCTCTGCCGTGGCCGGATTCCCCATGGTCCAGGGCGCGATCGATGGGATGCACGTCGCCGTGCGGCCAACTGCAGATAACAGGGCCGTGTTCACTAATAGGAATGGGACCTATTCGATGAACGTACAGGTGGTCTGCGACCACCGCATGATGATCCTGCACGTCTGCGCCCGTCACCCAGGCAGTGTACACGACTCATTCGTGTTGTCGCGGTCATCCATCCCCGGCATGTACGAGGGACGCCATCCCCGGCTGAGGGGCTGGTTGCTGGGCGACAGGGGCTACCCATTGCGATTGTGGCTGATGACGCCTATACGGAGGCCACGCAATGAGGCGGAGAACCGCTACAATGATGCCCATGTAGCGACAAGGGGAGTGATCGAGAGGTGCTTTGGCGTGCTGAAGATGCGTTTCAGGTGCCTGGACCTCTCTGGGGGCGCCCTCCAGTATCGGTCAGATAGGGTCGGCCGCATCATTGTGGTGTGCTGCGTCCTGCACAACATAGCCCAACAGAGGGGCGATGTGCCGCAGGCAGAGGAGGGCGGAGTGGAGGAGCAGCAGGAAGAGGCGCAGTCCTCCCCAGGTGAGGGGGTAATGGTCAGGGCAGACGGGGTAGACACAGGCGGGTGGCTGTCCACCGTTACCGGCTGGCCCAGCGGGCACGGGACAGACTGATAGACGCCCACTTCACTGACTATATGGGCGTGGGAATCGGGTAGTATGGCCACAGACCGCACACCATGGCAACAGCCGACCACCCACACCCCCCACCCATCCACCCACCCAGCACCCTCACCCCCCTCCCCAACCCCACCCACCCCACCCGCATGCACCCCCCCCCCATTGCCGATCCACCTGCGGCACAACGGGCCGGGCTCACACAGTTGCGGGTGGACGCGTGTCTATCGCAGGCCATGGAGGATGATGACAACCCGCCCTGCGGTGAGCTCCTGGCTCTACATCATTGGACTATGTCTGACCCATGGCCACAGTACCACCATCCACCCGGACCAGCCCTGCATGCGGCTGTGACACTGCAGCGCACGGTCCCGTCCTCTGCCCGGGGGATGTTGATGGCGGCCCAGGGGGAAGGGGCCAGACTCACCTGGGGCTGAGGTAAGACCACCCCTCACACACACACTTGCGCTCAACGTACATGACACCCCCGCACACTTTGGACAGAGCACAAAGGCAGCTTCTGTAGGTGTAACATTGACTTTAATAACCAAAGGAGTTCATGCACGTGCCCTAGCCCCTAAAACTCATCTGTGCCCTGCAACCGTGCCAACTTACTCAGTGTCTAATTGTTTGGCCTTACGGGCCCTTTGACTACGTCTACATGGTTCCCCAGACGGTACAGCAGAACTGGAGGTGGACTCCTGTGATTCCTGCCCTCTGACACTGGATCCCTTTGGCGGCCGTTTCCTGGGGCGTCCTGGCCTAGATGGGCCAGGCTGCGGCCCGGGCGACTGGGATGGCGAGCTGCCAGCCTGTCCTGCCCGTTGCCCACCCGATGCACCTGGGACGGAAGGGGGGGAGTCCGAGGTGTCGCGGTGTACCGGGACCTCCCCTACAGAGGGAGCCGGGACGGACCACACCACCTCCTCCTCCCTCGGGGTGCCCGATGGCCCCCAGGCCTCTACATGGGTGGGGGATGCGAACGGACTGGCCATCCGACGCCCCCCCGACATCTGGCGCTGCCAGTCCTGGAGGCCCGTGCTGGTATCGACAGGGGTCTGCAGGTTTGCAGCCATGGAGCCCAGGGGGTTGGCAAACCCTGTCTGTGACAGTGCGACGCCAGCTCGCACATGGCCACTGGCGTCGATGTCCTCAGCGATGGCCTGCAGAGACTGGGCCATGGCCTGCAGAGACTGGGCCATGGCCTGCTGAGACTGGGCTATGGCGTTGAGCGCCTCTGCCATCTGGCGCTGGCACTGGCTCATGGCCTCCTGTGAGAGGGCAGCCATTTCCTGGGCCACAGACGCCGCCTGCACGGAAAGCCCCGGGCCTCGCAAACCGTTCCCCATGTCTGACACCGTCGCACCCATTGCCTCCACCGCGGACGCCACCCGTGCGGTGTCGGCCTGGGTGGCACGCATGACCGGCACCACTCCCAGTTCCTGGACGCGGGTGGACTCCTCCACCTGCGACCGCAGCCGCCGGAAGCCACCCGTCACCCTCTTCGCTTGTCTCCGGGTCGGTGGTTGCATCGGATCTATGTGTGGGTGTGGTAACTCCAGGAACGCGGGATCCATCTGGGCGGCAGATGTTCTCTTGTGCTGGGCTGCCCTCCGACCGCCCGGCCCCTCTGCTGCTCCTACTTCCACCTGCTGTACCGGGACGGCTGTGTTGTGCGCACCAGTGAGTGTACCAGACGCCTCATCACTAAAGTGCCCAACCGAGGTGAGTGTTTCTGCGATGGTGGAGGGTGTTGGGGACAGCAGTGGCGTTGTGTCGTGCTCTTCGTCCCACTCTGAGTCCATGGCACTTTGGGGTGGGGGTTCGTCTCCACCCATCCACTCTGAGTCACTGTCCGGTATTTCGTCTTCCTGGGTAGTGCTGTCCCGGGTAGGGGTGTCCTGGGCAGTGGTGTCCTGGGTAGTGGTGTCCCGGGTAGTGGTGTCCTGGGTAGTGGTGTCCTGGGTAGTGGTGTCCTGGCTCGGATGTGACGGGGGCCTGTGGCTGCCCCCCTCATCGCTGGGTGGTCGCTCCCGCACGTGACGGGGGTGTCGTCTCCCTGTTGCTCCAGGTCTCTCCGTCTCCCGTGGTGTGCGAGGGGCATCCTACGGGCGTCGCATGCTGGAGGGTGCGGGTCTCTCCGTCTCCCGTGGTGGGCGAGGGGCATCCTGCGGGCGTCGCATGCTGGAGGGTGCGGGTCTCTCCGTCTCCCGTGGTGTGCGAGGGGCATCCTGCGGGAGTCGCATGCTGGAGGGTGCGGGTCTCTCCGTCTCCCGTGGTCTCCGAGGGGCATCCTGCGGGCGTCGCATGCTGGAGGGTGCGGGTCTCTCCGTCTCCCGTGGTCTCCGAGGGGCACCCTGCAGGTGTCGCATGCTGGAGGGTGCGGGTCTCTCCGTCTCCCGTGGCCTCCGAGGGGCATCCTGCGGGCGGTCTGCATCTGCGGGGATGGGTGCCTCGACGTTTGGTCCTGCGATACACAATGAAGCATGCATGGTTCGACATCAGGCAGTGATCAGGTGATATGAGGAGGGGGATATAGGGGAGGGGGGATATGGGGGAGGGGGGATATGGGGGAGGGGGGGATATGGGGAGGGGAGGATATGGGGGAGGGGGGATATGGGGGAGGGGGGTATATGGGGGAGGGGGGGATATGGGGGAGGGGGGATATGGGGGAGGGGGGATATGGGGGCGGGGGGATATGGGGGAGGGGGGATATGGGGGAAGGGGGGGATATGGGGGAGGGGGGATATGGGGGAGGGGGGGATATGGGGAGGCTCACCCTGCCTGCTCTGACAAGGTCATTCACCTTCTTGTGGCACTGGGTGCCTGTCCGTGGTGTCAGGGCCGCAGCGGTGACGGCCTCTGCCACTTCCCTCCACAGACGCCGCCTGTGGCGTGGGGCAACTCTGCGGCCGTGCCCGGGATACAGGGCGTCCCTCCTCTGCTCCACTGCGTCCAGGAGCGCCTCCACATCGCGTGACTCGAACCTCGGGGCTGAGCGGCGGCCAGCCATCCAGTCGGGTGTTGCGGTCGGGTGTTGCGGTCGGGTGGGGGGGAGCAGCGCGGCCTCATGAGCCGTCACGCCGTGCGGCGCGTATGACGCTGCACGGCGTGAACCACTGCGCAAGCGCGATATCCTGTTACGTCGCTGGTAGCCCATTCTGGGCCGGAGACTATCGACCCATTTTTCCGACGTGGCGCAAGTCGGATTTGCGCCGTTTTTTGCGCCGATCGGCGGACTTTCCGCCGATAACGGAGAATTTCGCCCCTGGACTGTGGGAGGAAACTGGAGCAAGCGGAGGAAACCCACCCAGACACAGGGAGAACGTACAAACACCACACAGGCTGTGACCCAAGGCTGGAATTGAACTCGGGTCCCTGGAGCTGTGAGACAGCAGTGCTAACCACTGTGCCATGTGCTGTCCTTGTGGATGTGAAAAATTATTGATAAATATCATATCAATCACATCCTCTACGGCATTCTCGATATATTCCACTTTTGAGTCAGCACTATAATGAACTTTATCATTAGTGGAAAAACCTTTAGCCATCTCATCCTTGCACTTTGAAATTCTCTTCTATAACCATTTTGCCTTGCTGCATCGCTTCCCAACATCAAAGGTTTCTTGAAACTCTCACTCTCCAACCACCTCTAAATCATCTTTCTGTCCTACCTGATTCTGATTTCCACTTGAAAACTTGTCAACGCTAAGCTAAATAAACTATATAAGAACAACTTGTTATTGCTGAATGCAATATGCATAAATATCTTGTAATAGAAAAACAATTATGATAAGAACTCATTAATTTGCATATGTGAATGAGGTTAATTTAGAAAATAGACTTTCTGGTTTAATTCCAAAAGCACAGATTCTATTTTAATAAAATTAAGTGAACATTATTTTTGCTTTTTAAAGAATACATACCTTAAACTAACATTATTCATCAGTTCAAATCAAATTAGATGGAAGACTTTCCCATTTGACACATAAATCACAAAGCCTGGAACATATATTTATCATGCCTTTAGGCAGCTGTATTAATTATATGAATTTTAACAAATTTATGTATGTAGACTTCCTCATATCAGGTGAAAGCTATTGATCATACCTTGTAAAAATATTGTGATGTTATTAAGAAAAGCATGAATAAATATTAACAAGATTTGCATGTGAAAATAAGTTTACTTAGAAAATAAACATTACGCCCTAACTTGAAAGACATAAATTGCTGCCAAATAACGAACATTCTAATCACTTTGATGCCATATTATAATTATGATTGGTCTGCCAGCCTTAATATATGCTTCCTATAGTGTCTGAAAAAGTTTCAGGATATTGAGTGCGGGTGAGGAAGAATTTCATAGGATGTTAGTTACCTCAAAATCTCGAAACCCTGTTTTCATAGGATGTGGTGGGACATAGCACTTTCTGTTTTTATTTGTGGAATTGGAATTATTCCACCACAACTGAAGATTGACAATGGCACAGGACCTCTCATTATCAGAAAGATTGACCACCATCTGTAATCAGTGCTCGTAGCTGTTTCTGTGGATGTTGGGAATTTAAAAAAAGTTGAGTAGTTGGCACAGTGGTAGCAGAATAAAATGCAAATTCAGAAAGAAAGTGCAATATTGAGTATATTGTGCAAGTGGATTTTTGGTGCAGAGAAGAAGAGGAGTTGCTACATTTGTCTCCACTGCTTGTAGTGGTAAGCTCGAAACAGTAAGCATTTAGAAGCAGGGTGGCACGGTAGCACAGTGGTTAGCACAGTTGCTTCACAGCTCCAGGGTCCCAGGTTAGATTCCCAGTTTGGGTCACTATCTGTGCGGCGTCTACAAATTCTCCCCATGTCTGCGTGGTTTTCGTCCGGGTGCTCCGGTTTCCTCCCACAGTGCAAAGATGTGCAGGTTAGATGGATTGGCAATGCTAAATTGCCCTGAGTGGCCAAGAAGGTTAAGTTACTGGATAATGGGATTGAGTGGAGATATGGGCTTAAGTGGGATTATCCTTCCAAGAGCCGGTGTAGACTCGATGGGCTGAATGGCCTCCGACAGCACTGTAAATTCGATGATTCTAAGATGTAAAATATATGTCCAGCGTTCGATTGCTATGTGAAATTTGGTGAGTAGAAAAAGAAAAAATGAACTTACAACAAACGAATGAGTACTTATTAAAAACTTAGACCATGGTATGGAAGTGCACTGGCTGGATTAACCGAGATATCACGCCGCAATCGCGAAACGCGATTGGCCGGAGAATCGGCTTTGACGCCAAAATCGGCTTTGACGCCGGTTTTGCATCGATTCCGAACTCTCCCAACCCCCCATTTCGATGGAATTGCGGCAGCCACCGAGCGGCCCAGAAAATCGCCTCAAGTACCCCGACGACCGATTCTCCGGGGCCTCAGCGATTCAGCAGCCTGAATAGGTCAAGTTCCCGACGGCGTGGTCCTAACCACCTACAGAAATTCGTGAAACTGGGGCGGCTGTGGGAGGAGCTGGGGTTGGCGTGGGAGGGGGCTGCGGGCTCACGGAACGGAGCCGGCCGTGCTATCTGGGGTGGGAAAGGGGGGAGCACTGGCCGAGCAGTTGAGGAGCCCCCTCCATGACAGGGTGGACCCAGGCACTGAGCCCCATTACGGGGGGCGATGTTGTTGGCCACCCAACCCGGGCGCTGGGTGAACGCAGGGTTAACGGCTGTATGAGTGGGTGCTGCAGCCCTCCCCGGCCACCCCACTCACCCGGTGACACCAACTGGGTGGAACACCCAGGACCACACCGGCGGCAGCCCCCAATGAAGGCAGTGCCATGAAACGGTGGCCCTGGCAGCAGAGACGAGCATCAGGAGCGGGGGCACCGGTGGGGTGGGGGTGGGGAGCATGCGTGTCTGGGGCGCGCAGTGCCAACCGGGGTGAAACATGTAGCCCATGGCACCTGGTTGTGCATGGGTCCATGCGCCATGGTAACATTTTCTCCCCTCACCCCTGCAAATCATAATGTTTGGGAACCACCCAGCGATGTTGGCCGCCGTGGCAGGAGCCGCTGCCCTGCATGCAGGCCTGTGGCAGCCCAGTGCAGGTGGGTCAGAGAGGTGGCGGAGGCTGCAGCAGAGGAGCGGGCTGCAGAGCGGCAGGTGGCAGCCGCTCAGGCTGGAGGGCCGCACGCCCGACAGGCAAGGAGGAGGGGGTGGTGGTGGTGATGGTGCCAAGCAAATGCCGTATGAGGCCCCGCGTGTACCGGCACCGCATGTCTTTTGAGGGACTCCTGGACATCGGCGCCCTGTATGCCCTGGCACTCTGCTACATCCTTGTGGACCGTGCCCACCAGCATGCCCGGGCAGCAGGATTCACTGACATCGCCATGATGCCCCGGGTCCAGGGGGTGATCGAAGGGGTGCACGTCGCCCTGCGGCCACCGGCGGACAACAGGCCGCTGTTCATGAACAGGAAGCGGTACCAGTCAATTAACGTTCAGGTAGTCTGTGACCACCAGATGGAGTCCTGCACGTCAGTGTCACGGGAGTGTGCATGACTCGTTCGTGTTGGCCCAATCTGTGATATCTGGCATGTTCGAGGGACGCCCCCCCCCGGCTGCGGGGCTGGTTGCTTGGAGACAGGGGTTACCGGTTGTGGTCGTGGCTATGACGCCTCTACAAAGGCCACAGAGCACCATGGAGAACCATTACAGCGATGCCCATTGTGCAACCAGGGGTGTGGTCGAGAGGTGCTTCGGGGTACTGAAGATGCACTTCAGGTGCCTGGACCGCTCAAGAGGGGCCCTCCAGTACGAGGCCAGGAGTGTCAGCTGTATCGTTGTGGTCTGCTGGATCCTACACAATATAGCCCAGCAGAGGGGCGATGCGCTGGATGAGGATGTGGAGCCAGGGCAGGCCTCACCAGATGAGGGGGAGGGGATCGATGGGCAGGACACGGGGGCCAGTCAGGCACGGGAGGCTGCACTTACCCACCGGCAAGGCCAGCGCACGGAAGGCTTTAGTTGACACACGTTTCCCCAACTAGAGGGGGGTGGTGCTTGGCAAGGGCACGGACACCACAATACCACACTCCTTCACCACCAGACACCCTCACCTTCCACACCACTGACCACCCTAACCTCCCACACTACCAAACCACCCACATGCACACCCTCCTCCGTTATATATACTTGCGGCACAATGAGCCGGGTCTGGTCCATGGGATGGAGGATGATGACAGCCCACTCTGCGATGAGCTCCGTGCTCCGTGAGCATTTTGTAGTTGCTTTTCAGATGTGGAATTTTAGTTTAAGTAGGGAGTGTGTTGCGGACAATGGCTCTTTCAGAGGCGCTGACGTTTTTGGGGGTGGAGACGGTCACACGCAGTGCCTTATGGACAGAGACTAAAAGCAGACTGTTAGATTTGGCAAAACCATTGCAGTTAACATTACCTGACAAAATGCAAAAAGATGAGGTCATTATGGCGGTGGCTCAGCACTTAAAGTTGCCTGAGATACAGTCTGACTCATTAGAAATGGCAAAGATCCAGTTGCAGATTAAGCAACTTGAACATGAGAAAGAATTAAAGCAGCTTGAACACGAAAGTGAGGAAAAAGAAAGAGAGAGAGCGGAAAGAGAAAGAGATAGTCTTTTCATGGCAGAGAGATATACAGTCCACCTGCTCTGTCTGGCTTCAGCTCCAACACTGAAAACAAAACCATAAACTCACTCTATAGCAGCCTGCTCAAAAACTAAAGTAAAAAGCTGACAGACAGCCCAGCTCCACCCACTCTCTGACATCACTGCAGTAGTAAACACCCATTTCTCAAAGGTACTCTCACTACAATGTCTGACTCATGCCCACAGTGGCACCTCCCACCTGGGTGATCCCTGCATGCGGGCTGGCCAGTCCAGCACATGGCCCTGTCGAATAGATGGGAATGAGGTGATGGGGCTGGCCAGGTGAGGGCGGGGGCTGCACGGCCCACCCGCTGAGCCTCACTCGTCCACCACCCCTCACCCACAGTGGCCATCACTGAACCCCACACCTATCAGACAGAGCACATTAAAACTGGCCTTGCCCCAATTTAGAATTTTAACTTATGGGCCAGACCTATCATTCTCCATAGCTATCTTAAAACGAATGGAATTATGTTCACTGGTCCCAACGTGATCCCTCACAACACTTCTGTCCCCTGCCCTTCCTTATTTCCCAAGTTGAGTTCAAGTTTTCCCCCTCTCTCGTAGGGCCATCCACATACTGAATGAGAAATTTCTCCTGAATACATCAACAAATTCCTCTCCATCCAAGCCCCTAATGCTATGGCTGTCCCAGTCAATGTTGGGAAAGTTAAAGTCCCCAACTATTACCACCCTTTTTTTCTTGCAGCTATCTGTAATCCCCTGACATATTTGCTCCTCAATTTCCTGCTGACTATTTGGGGGCCTGTAGTACAATCCTATCAAAGTGATCTCCCTGTTCCTATTTTTCAGTTCTATCCATATAGACTCAGTGGGCTGACCATCATATATATCCCCTTTCAGTTCTGCTGTGATATTCTCCCAAATCAAAACGCAACTCCCCCTCCTCCCCTATCTCCTGGCCTATCATTCTTTTTGCATCTGTTGTCATGTGAGAATACCTTTAAGAAATGGGTGTTTATAAATGGGTATGTATATAAATATCTGTAGTGAGAGCACCTTTGAGAAATGGGCGTTTACTACTGCAGTGATGTCAGAGAGTGGGTGGAGCTGGGCTGTCTGTCAGCTTTTTACTTTAGGTTTTGAGCAGGCTGCTATAGAGTGAGTTTATGGTTTTGTTTTCAGTGTTGGAGCTGAAGCCAGACAGAGCAGGTGGACTGTATATCTCTCTGCCATGAAAATAATATCTCTTTCTCTTTCCGCTCTCTCTCTTTCTTTTTCCTCTCTTTCATGTTCAAGCTGCTTTAATTCTTTCTCATGTTCAAGTTGCTAAATCTGCAACTGGATCTTTGCCATTTCTAATGAGTCAGACTGTATCTCAGGCAATTTTAAGTGCTTAGTCACCGCCATAATGACCTCATCTTTTTGCATTTTGTCAGGTAATGTTAACTGCAATGGTTTTGCCAAATCTAACAGTCTGCTTTTAGTCTCTGTCCATAAGGCACTGCATGTGACCGTCTCCACCCCCAAAAACTTCAGAGCCTCTGAAAGAGCCATTGTCCACAACACACTCCCTACATAAACTAACATACCACATCTGAAAAGCAACCACAATATGCTCACGGAGCACGGAGCTCATCGCAGAGCGGGCCGTCATCATCCTCCATCCCATGGACCAGACCCGCTGTCACTGTCAAACCAGTGCCCCCGGCTCATTGTGCCGCAAGTATATATAACACTGTCTTTAAGTTCACTAAGCCAATCCAATAGATAGACTTTTATCCCCGACGAGTCCCCAATTTGTTATGGGCCAGGATTTAGAGAACCCCAAAGTGTATCATGGAATTCTCCTGACCCACAACTTTTAATGGTATGGGGAGCACATGGCCCACCCTACAGGTGTGGTACAGCAGAAATGGAAAGGATGTTTTTAAACAAATCAATGTTTATTCTATGAACTCAAGTTAACCTTTTTAAAAGATATAGTGAACATCTTAGCAACCATCAATTCAAATACAACCCCCAAAGAATACAAAACTAAGTAATCCTTAATAACTTCCCAAACAACATCCAGAAGACAGAAGAAACACCTTTTAACAGAAGCCCATTAGGTTTACATTCACTACTGAGAACATTTATAATTCTGAATTCCCCAAGTGATCAAGAGATATTCTTTTCATGGCATAGAGATCAACAGTGCACCTGCTCTGTCTGGCTTCAGCTCCAACACTGAAAACGAAACCAAAAACTCACTCTACAGCAGCCTGCTCACAAACGAAAGTAAAAAGCTGACAGATGTTGCTAATTGTGTTCTCTCTTAATTTGGCGCTGTTTAATTATGTTTGCTCAAGAGTCGCCAGGCATCTTTCAATACCGCCACAAGGTTCAAAACCGAATACTGATCAAAGACTCGATACACCAGTCAGTAAGTTCAAAATCAATGCTCATTTATTTACACACACAGTCAAATATACTCATGCATAAAACTCTACGAACTGAACTATCACTACTGCTAAAAGCCTATACTTAGCTTCGGGTGCCCTGTCGGTCAGAGGAACAATGGCCGTTGTTCGGTTCTGAGGCTGTTGGGTTGAGCTGTTTACAGGATAGCAACTAAGAGCGTCTATCTCGTTGCGTGCGTTGACTTGGAACTTACTTGGTCTGGAGCAGCTTTGGCAGGTCTCTCCTCGCTGAGAACCAAGGCCAAGAGAGCAATTCTCTCTTGGGGAATCCCTTTTATACCCAAAAGGGCTTCGCGCGGCTTTGGGCGGGCCTTGAACTTGGCCCCAATTAATTGGGCTGTTTCCTAATCGTTCTTATCGATTTTCCTCCAATAGAGGAGTGGGTTCCCTGATTGCTGGGCGTGTCCTAGGTGGCCGTTGGTCTGCTTTGTTTTATTCTCGCCTGTCGCCGGGGTGTCTGTCTTAGCATTGTTTACCTAAATGTTCCCCTTTTGTCCCCGGAGATGGCTCATTAGTATGTAGAGCATTCTGCATTCTCGGTCTTGGCTGGGAGCTATAGCTCCAATCAACAGACAAACCTTGCACCTGCTTGCTTTCTCTGTATTGTCCAATTTTCCCTGCATTCTTTGCAAAGTGTCCATTTTGTAATCGGGATATGGCTGTCCCAGATGGCTACACACCCTCCTTGCGATCCTCAACGCGAAGCGTGAAGGATCACATTGCTGCGTCGTCTTCGTTCTCTGACCAAACGGGGCACCCATAATCAGGCTCTACTTTGCCCTATCCTATGAAACACAATTTTACCTAAATCATTTTAAATACATCCATTATTATAAAACTCTATGGGGTACTATGACATTAATGCATGCATTACAGAAAAAAAAACTGGAACCTCTAACAATCCTCAATAAACTATCCTCACTCAAGCAATTCCAAAAATAATCTATAACATCTTAAACTGTACAAAATAGCAGCACACACATTTCTCTGGCGTGGCAGTCAGGCACAGAGGTTTATATTTCTTTATTTAACAGAATATAGAAAGAGAAATGGATGCACTTTAATTCATGTCAAGGGGTTCGGGGGTTTGGTGGAATCCAAAAATGGGCTCTCTTTCGCCATTTCCTGACTCTAAGTGTCTGCACGACACTGCAAAGTATAGCCAGTACTAAGAGGGCTTCTACTACATATGACAGTGAGTACCAGGTGATAAACGTATCACACCAGGTTAGGGTATTGTTAGTTGTCGCGGGGCTAGCTATCTCAGGGTTCTGTGTATTGCGGGGGTGGGAATCAGTCATGGCTTGTGTGGTAGGGGTCAGGGGGGTAGCATCTGCGCGCATCTGAAGGGATCCCGGTAAGATCCAGGTGAACATGAAGGTTGTCTTCATCTCTTCTTCTTTTTCTTTCTCTGAGGTTCCTGAGTTCTGTGAACACAAGCATAATATCTGTTATTATCTTGCTTAAGATCTCGTATGTCTGTCTGTCTGTCCTTTGTTACCAATTTCCCATTATGACTGGTCACCATCTGTGACTCCCTCATTTTCTTTTTAAACCAAATATTTGGGACAAGACATCCGAGAAAAATACTGACATAGTGCGAGCTGTCTCGCAGCCTTGGCGATCTACCATTCTAGTGTTTTAGGATGTAAATAGCATACGGAAGTAACCTAAGGGTTGCCAAAAACAAACAAAAGAATTTTGAATGTAACAAGCCAAAATGGGGTGCGTATGGGCCGCGGCGGGCAAGAAATGGGTGGAATCCCCGGGTAGGACGGTGATCAGTGCCGTTTGTGCTCTACCCGAGCATAGCTGACCAGAGGGGGGTCCACAGGCAGGGCGGCGACCAGTGCCATTTCTCGATTGCCTGAGCAACTGGCAAGAATGGGTAAGAATGTGGTCATCGTGAGGGTTGCCTTGCTGTCTGCTGACAACTTGTACCTCTAAACTGGTTTCTGGGGGTGGATTGAAGTTGTGTCCGGGGATGGGCTGGACTGGTTGGGGGAGGGTAGGAAAACATCACCTGTGGACGGGGCGTGCTCGTCTGCTGCTGCGAGCAGGAGTGGTGTGTGTGGCTATTCTGCGAGCCATAAGCCTTGAGCTGGTTTATGTGAAACCACGCAGACTTGCCATTGGGATATGTAATCTTGTACACCGAGGGGCTGACTTTGTCCGAAATGGAGTACGGTCCTGAGAATTTAGGGGAAAGGAATGAACTGGGGTTATATAGGGAAAGCATCACTTATTGGCCTCCTGCAAACTCAGTGGCGTGCACTGTTTTGTCGAATCAAGCCTTGCTCTGTTTCTTCCAGGTCCCAAGTCTCACAGCTACTGCGAGTTGGGCTGCCTTTATGTCCTCTATCAATTGTTGTACAGCATTTTCATGCATGAGGGCTGTGACTGCGGGGCTGGCCAAATCCAGTCCTAATAAATACTCTGTCCCTTTCATGGAGCGTCCGGTCATGAGGGTGTGGGGGGTGTATCCTGTGGCCTTGGATACCGTGTTCCTTAGAAACATTAAAGCAAATGGGAGAACTGAATCCCAGGTGCTGTTATTCTGCTATACCTTTTTCCTGAGGGTGGAATTTAATGTCCTGTTCATCCTCTCTACAATACCACTTGATTGGGGGTGGTATGCTATGTGAAACTTTTGTCGAATGCCGAAAATCGTGAGGACGCTTTTCATTACACGTCCTGTGAAATGGGAGCCTTGATCGGATTCTATACTGTGGGGGAGGCCCCATCTTGTAAAGACGTGCTGTGTTAGTATTTTAGCTGTTGTCTTGGCCATATTAGTTCTCGATGGAAATGCTCCCACCCATTTTGTGAATGTGTCGATGACCACCAACACATACTTATAACAATTTCTGCAAGGGGATAGGGGTCCGATATAGTCTATCTGTAGATTTGTCCAGGGTCCATTAACGGGGTGGGTATGACTAAGTTGAGCCTTTTTCGCATATCTGTCCGCATTGTTTTGGGCACAGGTCAAGCAATTCCCTATGTAGTGGGTAACATCGGCTTTTAAATCAGGCCACCAGCAGAGCGGTCTGAGGTGGGCTAGGGTGGGTTCAATACCTTTGTGTCCATGATTGTCATGGAACTGACAAATGATCTGGTTCCTGTCCTGGCTGGGTACTACATAAATGCCATCCTTTACAATCACACCGTCTTGTGTGGTTATTGCATTCTTGTATTTCTCACATGGGGCTGGGAAGGTACCCTTTAAAACTTCCCTGAATTTCCCGTCCTCTTTCTGTGCCTTCGCTAGATGCTGAATATTGGTCTGTGAGACCTGAACTGCGTGACCTGGGGTGCTTTCGGGGGGGGGGGGTTCCAAAAATAACCATGCCTGGAGCCTGCCTTTGCTAGGGCGTCTGGTTTAACGTTACCAGCGGGGGGAAGAACGGTGATGACTGCTAACCTTAATTATTCCATAGTTTCTATCCTTCGCTGTCTCTAAGATATGGCGGAGTAATGGGGCTGAGGGTAGGGGTTCACCGTCCGCGGAAACAAATCCTCAAGTTTCCCTCAGGGGTAGGAATTCTATCAAACTATTACAGACATACAAGCTGTCCAAATAGATGTCTGCTGGGGTCGGGAACGAGTCGGAGTGGTCTACAATGTAAGCGATCGCTGCCAGTTCTGCTGCCTGCGAGCCTAAGTGTCCTGGCAACTTTAATGAAATCTGATCTAGGGCGTGTCCCTGCACGTCCTCTATGTAAATACCGCAACCAGTGATTCTCTTTCCATTTAACACTGTGGAGGAACCAGCCACATAAATCTTCAGGGGTGCGCACGTGTCTGTGGGCTGGGGTTTTTGGGGTGTACTACCTGTTTTCCTGGGAGGTGTTTTGGGTATAAATGGGCATGTGTTCTGTTTTGTGGTGATAATCTCACACTCTTGAGGGGTTCCTGCACATTGCAAATTATCAGCAAGGAAGATGTGGGCCTTGGTTCTTTTTACTGTAATGTCCCGTCCCTGTAAAAGAAGGGTCCAACGGGCTGCTCGAATTTGGCTGACTGTGCCATCCTTAAGTCGGCCGTCTAACAATAGTTGTGTTGGGGTGTGTTCTGTGAGGATGGTGATGGGGTTGAGTCCTGTAATGTAGACGAAGTGTTGTACTGTCCAAAAAACTGCGAGGAGGTGCCTTTCGCAGGCAGAAAATCCTTGCTCTACAGGGTCTAACACGCATGAGGCGTATGCTATGGGGCGTAATTGGTCATGGCGTTCCTTGAGGAGCACGGCCGAAAGGGTTCGGTTGGTGCTTGCTACTTCGATAGCGTACGGGGAAAATGAATCTGGGACCTGTAGTGCGGGACCTGTGCTGAGTGCTCTTTTTAAAGCATCCACGGCATCCATATGCTGTGGAAGCCATTCCCAAGGTCCCTACTTCTTGAGGAGTTCGGAAAAGGTCGCTGCTATAGTGGCGAAACCGTCAATATGGTTTCGGCAGTAGCCATCCAGTCCTAAAAATGACCGGAGGGCTGAGGCATTGTGGGGAAGGGGCAATTTGACGATCGAGTCAATTCTCTTTTGCTCGATCACACGTTTATCATGTGTGATCACTGTTCCCAAGTAAATCACTTTCTCTTTCAAAATCTGGGCCTTCTTGGGGTTGACTTTACAACCAATTTCCTAGGAGTCCGGCGAGAAGCGAAATGTGCTCTCCCTTTGTGTCTGTCTGTAGTAACAAGTCGACTACATACTGGACCAGACAATCGGAATGGGAAAATTTTGCCAACCCATTTTCCAGCTGTCGCTGGAAAATGGAGGGGGAGTTGTTGGAGCCTTGTGGAAGGCACATCCACGTATATTGTTGTTCCTGGAATGTAAAGGCGAATTTGTACTGGCACGCTTTAGCCAATGGAATGGACCAAAAGCCGTTACTAATGTCCAAAACCGAAAAAACATTTGACTGGAGTCCCTGTTTGAGCATGGTCTCGGGACTCGTGGCTATGGTGGGGGCTGCTGCTGGGGTTACTTTGTTCAGTTCACGGTAATCAATGGTCAGTCGCCATGATCCATCCGGTTTCCTGACGGGCCAAATTGGTGCATTATTTGTGGAGGCTACTGATCTGAGTATGCCTTGTCCAACAAACTCTCTATTACTTTGGAGATTTCTCCCTCTGCTTCCTGGGGAAATCCGTACTGCTTCTGGGGTTTAGGGTCACAAAGCCAGCCAATTTGCCACAGTCATGCTTGTGCTGTGCAAATGCCGCTTTGTGTTCGTGCAGGACTGCCCTAACCTGTTTGTCTGCACTAATGGCTCGAGGGTCGAACCACAAGTCTCCTACTGAGCTAATCCTGTTTACATACTCTCCTACTGTGAGCGTGGTGGGGGCTCATGCTGCCTTTGCCATTTTCCAGATACACTTGTTAACTGGGTCAAAAGAAAGGTTGTGGGAGCTCATAAAATCGATCCCTAGGATATGTTCTGCTGTCTGGGGCAGATCAACCAAAACTATGGGGTGCTTAGTTGTAATGTTAACTATTTGTATCGCTACAGGTGTTGTGGTGTGTCCCTGTTGTAAATTACCTGTAAAACTGCTGAGTGTGATGGTGTCTGTTGTGGGCCATGTGTCCCGTTGAAACATCATGGAGGAATTGAGTGTGGTGCGGGACCCTCCTGCGTCCCAAAGAAATTCTACGGTGTGTCCCCGGACTTTGCCTGCTACTGCCGGTCTACTGGACTTGTCCCAAAGTGTGCCGTTCATGTCTGCATTCTCTGAACGGGCGCTAACGCAATGGATCGGCTTTGCCCTATTCCTGTTCAGGGTGCCTGTCTGTTGGTTTCTCTGCTGCTTTTGGGGCGCGTTGCACTCTCGTGCAAAGTGTTCTAACTGTCCACAATTGTAACATTCTTGAGCTTTGGGCTGGGGTGGGCTGTTCCTGCCCTCGTTTACCCATGCGGGGTTCTGGTGTGCTTTAACTGGATTCATGTCTGCCTGCTCTTCATCGGGTTTTATAAATGCGGTTTTGCCTTGGACTGATTGCTCCCAAGTGCGGGACAACCTTTTCAAAACCCATGTTTCATTGTGGGCCTCGTCTGAGGGGGTCATAATTTGCGCAAGCTTTCTGTCCTGCGTCTGTCGTGTGAAAGACTAGGATTCAAGTCCATTTGGTCATATTATCTGGGGACAAATTGTCGCGGGCTAACTCTCCGAAAACTGCTGTGAAATGTATCCACAAGCGTCCAGCAAACGCTGTGGGGTGCTCTTTTTTCTTTTGCCTACACTTGTTTAGGCCTTCTACGGGGTCTCCTCTGTTATAGCCGATCGCATCAAGGATCGCTGTGTGCATCTCTTGGAGTGTGCCTCCTCCTACATTCTGTGGGTCAGGAAGGGCTGTCACGACTGAAGGGTCGAGGCTTAAAACGGTGAGCTTCACTTGCTCCTTCTCGTCGAGGCCGTACATGGTAGCCTGCTGTTTGACTTTCGCGAAAAATTGCTGGGGGTCTGATGTGGGAAGGAACGGTGTAATTTTTCCTCACGCATCCCGTAATTGGGTCACGGTCAACAGGGTTGTATAAAGGAAATCTGCGTTTCCTTCTGCTGCGGCCCTGCGCTGTGTGGTTACAGGGTTCATGGGGGTGTGTTCTGCCTGTTCAGTTGGGGGTTGGGGCGCTTTCCTTTTCTGGGGTTTTTCCTGCGTACATGTCCCATGTACATATCTATGGGCAGTCTTGTTCAATTCCTGCTAATCGGGGCCGTTTTCCTGATCTAACTGGGGTCCGAATGTGCTTTGAAACCCATTTTGAACGGAAAGCAATTCTGATTGCAAATCTGCAATTTGCTTCCAGCACTTTGCGTGGTCTACGGAGCTCTTCCTTTGTTCCGTCATGGAAGTATGGAGTGCTCGTAGGGCTGCTTTCAAATCATTGCACTGCTTCTGCAATTTCTCAACTTGTTGCTCGGTCTCTTGTCTTACCAAGACCGCACGTTACGTGTCCTGGTAGGCCTTATCGTATTGCGTTTGGAAATTACTCAAATGCACGAGACAAGACTGGTGTGCCCTCTTGGCATCATCCACCTCTCTGTCCCTCGCTGCTAACTGCTCTCTCACATCACTAGTCTCCTTCTCTACTTCGCTCACGTCTACCTCACTACTTCTGTCTCTCTCCTCTATCTCTCTACGGAGCATCCTAATGACCTTCTCTGTGCCTTTCAATTGTGCCAAACAGGACACGATTGCCATCGGCTTGCGAGCTTTCCCCAAGCTCTTCTTGTGTATCTCTGACAGTTCTCCCACCAGGTATGTCCTATACTCCTGGGATCTGTCTCGTCATTGGCGCAAAATTCACTCCAAAGGGGCCGTCCTTTTCCTTTGAGATATTTCCTGATCTCATCTTCCCAAACGGGACACTGTCCTACTCTACTGGTCGCTGCGACCTCGAATTCCTGGGGGTTCATAAGGCGTTCCATTGCCTTCATTGCCATTTTCTCTCTCTATGTTCTCTACTGAATTTGGAACAGGGGGTGATAAAGTGGTGATGTAAACACGGGTACGGCTTACGCTAATTTCCGGCCTACAAAACCTACGCAACAAAATCTCTCAGGTTTGCCTTATATCCCTGTTAGTACGCATGCATTAACACACTTCCGAATCTCGGAGGCTTGATCAGTACTGTTCTTATACTTGTGGTTTTTCTGTTTCCAATTGGATTCGCAATTCAAATTTGGGTTCTCTCGGAGTGACTAGGCCACTTCTAAGTCGAGTCCCATCAAATGTCACCAGTAAATGTTGCTAATTGTGTTCTTTCTTAATTTGGCTCTGTTTAATTACGTTTGCTCAAGAGTCGCCAGGTTTCTTTCGATACCACCACAAGGTTCAAAACCGAATTCTGATCAAAGACTCGATACACCAGTTAGTAATTTCAAACTCAATGCTCATTTATTTACACACAGTCAAATATACTCATGCATAAAACTCTACGACCTAAACTATCACTACTGCTAAAAGCCTATACTTAGCTTCGGGTGCCCACTCGGTCAGAGCAACAATGGCCGTTGTTCGGTTCTGAGGCTGTTGGGTTGAGCTGTTTACAGGATAGCAACTAAGAGCGTCGATCTCATAGCGTGCGTTGACTTGGAACTTACTTGGTCTGGGGTAGCTTTGGCAGGTCTCTCCTCGCTAAGAGCCAAGGCCAAGAGAGCGATTCTCTCTTGGTGAATCCTTTTTATACCCAAAAGGGCTTTGCGCGCCTTTGGGCGGGCCTTGAACTTGGCCCCAATTAATTGGGCCGTTTCCCAATTGTTCTTATCGATTTTCCTCCAATAGAGGAGTGGGTTCCCTGATTGCTGGGCGTGTCCTAGGTGGCCGTTGGTCTGCTTTGTTTTAGTCTCCTCTGTCGCCGGGGTGTCTGTCTTAGCATTGTTTACCTAAATGTTACCCTTTTGTCCCCGGAGATGGCTCATTAGTATGTAGAGGGTTCTGCAGTCTCGGTCTTGGCTGGGAGCTATAGCTCCAATCAACAGACAAACCTTGCACCTGCTTGCTTTCTCGGTATTGTCTAATTTTCCCTGCATTCTTTGCAAAGTGTCCATTTTGTAATCGGGACATGGCTGTCCCAGATGGCTACACTGACAGCCCAGCTCCACCCACTCTCTGACATCACTGCAGTAGTAAACATCCATTTCTGAAAGGTACTCTCACTACAGATATTTATACACATACACATTTATAAACATCCATGTCTTAAAGGTTCTCTCACATGACACTGTACCCTGGAACATTGATCTGCCAATCCTGCCCCTCCTTTGGCCATTTGAAATGAAATGAAATGAAAATCGCGTATTGTCACAAGTAGGTTTCAATGAAGTTACTGTGAAAAGCCCCTAGTCGCCACATTCCGGCGCCTGTTCGGGGAGGCTGGTGCGGGATTTGAACCGTGCTGCTGGCCTACTTGGTCTGCTTTAAAAGCCAGTGTGCTAAACCAGCCCCAGTGTGCTAAACCAGCCCCATGTTTCAGTAATATCTATAATATCCCAGCCTCATGTACCCATCCATGAGTTCATCTGCCTTACCCGTTAGCAGCCTTGCATTGAAATAAATGCAGTTTAATCTCGACTTCCCTTGCTCTCTGCCCTGCTTTCTCAGACCATCTGTCCGGTCTTGTTTTGTGCACTGTCCCTGTGTCTTATTTTCCTTAGCCTTACTGAACCCATTCACTGAATTCTTCACAGTCTCTGGGTGAAACCATGACCAAGAAGGTGGTTCGCCCAGGACGAGGCTAGCTCATTGCACTTTGGGTGTGCTGACGCCTGCGATGACCCCAAATGCGGATACTCGACTGCAAAATTTGTACTGTGGCCCTTTTTGATTTTTTGACTTTAGTTTCTCTGCCTTTCACATTTCCCCTTACTGCCTTTTGTTTCTGTACCCACTTTACTTCCCTTCAACTTCCTGCATCGATTCAAATCTCCCTGACACATTCATTTAAACCCTCCCATTTCATTACATAAGCAATGGAACTGCGATGAAGAAAATAATAGCACTAAAGTGACAAGTCTTGGGACAAAACGGTTTCCCTCCCAGTAGCTTTCTGGTAGCAGGTGACGATATTGCAGGTGTCTCAACTATAATCGTCCACATTTCTCTTGATTCAAGAACTGTTCCTTTAAGATTGGAAAATTTTGCATGTCACCCCACTATTTAAAACAGATAAGGAAGAGAACCTGAGAATTATGGACCAGTTTGTCTGCCATCTGCTGCTGGAAAATTACTAGAGTGCATAATTAAGGAGAGGGTGACTGAACACCTTGAATTTCTACAGCTACAGAGAGAGCCAGCACGGATCTGTAAAGGTTAGGTCATGTCTGATGAACCTTACTGAATTTTTTGAAAAGATAATTAAAGAAGAATACAAGAGAATGTCTATGGATGTTATTAAAATGGACTTTCAGAATGCATTTGAATAATTCCCCCATAGAAGAGAAGTTAGCTTGAGTTGAAGCTCATGAAATTGAAGGCAAAGGTTTTACCTGATTAAAATGTAGGCTGGGCAACAGAGAATGCGGACAATTTTAACTTAACCTGCCTGGCAGGAAACCGATGGAATCAGATGAGATACTGATTTGAGACCCCGACATATAGGGGCAATTGTAATCTGTCCACCCAGCCAAGAGCAATGTCTGAAATGGCTACATTTCACAAGGAGATGGAAACTGAATTGCCAGCTCCGACCACAGACCCTAAAACAGAAAGCATTCATCTGCATCCGATTTTCTTACCATTTTCCAGTCGGAAGAAACAGATTGAATTTTTTGAATGGCAGCACGGTAGCATTGTGGATAGCACAATTGCTTCACAGCTCCAGGGTCCCAGATTCGATTCCGGCTTGGGTCACTGTCTGTGTGGAGTCTGCACATCCTCCCTGTGTGTGCGTGGGTTTCCTCCGGGTGCTCCGGTTTCCTCCCACAGTCCAAAGATGTGCAGGTTAGGTGGGTTGGCCATGATAAATTGCCCTTAGTGTCCAAAATTGCCCTTAGTGTTGGGTGGGGTTACTGGGTTATGGGGATAGGGTGGAGGTGTTGACCTTTGGTAGGGTGCTCTTTCCAAGAGCCAGTACAGATTCGATGGGCCGAATGGCCTCCTTCTGCACTGTAAATTCTTTGATTCTAAGAGGTACTTGAAGTTGGGACAGACGGTTTTAATATTTTTTTTAACAGACTGTGGACATTTCTGCCAAGGTAAGCATTTATTGCTCTTCCTAATTGTCCTTGAAAAAGTGATAACAGTTTTAGTGGTGTATGTAATATGCACAGTACTATTAGGGAGGGAGTCACAGGATTTTGAGGAAAGATGAAGGAACAGCAGTATATTTACAAATCAGGGTGATGTGTGACTTGGAGGAGAACTTGCAGGCTGTGGCAATCCCATACAATTGCTGCCCTTGCTCTTGTATGTGGTAGAGCTCATAGATTTGGAAGGTGATGTAGAAGGAGCTCTGGTCAGTTGCTATGGGGAATCTTGCTGATGGCACAAATTGCTGCCACGATTGGCCTGGGGTCGAGGGAGTGAATGTTAAATGTCATGGATGGGGTCTCAATCAAGGGGACCACTTGAATAAAAAACAAAAAGTACATGAAAATCTCAGCAGGTCTAACAGCATCTGTGGAGAGGTTACTGGGTTACGGTGGAGGCATGGGTTTGGGTAGGGTGCTCTTTCCAAGGACTGGTGCAGACACGATGGGCCAAATGGCCTCCTTCTGCACTGTGAATTCTATGATTCTATGAGAGATGAACAGAGTTAACGTTTCAAGTCCAACTTTTCCAGATTCTGACTTGCCCTTGTGGCTGTATTTATATAGCTGGTCCAGGTCAGGTTTTGGTCAATGGTGATGCTACTGGCATTAATGGTGGGAAATTCAGCATTGGTAATCTTGTTGAACCTCAAGGAAAGGTGCTTTGACTCTTTCTTGTTGGAGATATGTATTATCGGGCACCTGGGTGGTATGAATGTTACTTGTCACTCATTTGCCTAATCCTGAATGTTATTCAAGTCTTGTAGAAATGGATTGCCCCAGTAACTGAGAGGGGCTCTCCATGGAATTGAGCACTGTGTAAGCATCAGTAAAGGTTCACACTTCTTACCTTATGAAGCAACACTGCTCTGGGGAGCTCCTGCAGTGATGTCATGAAGCTGAGTGTGTTTTCCAGCAAACATCGTGTTCAAAGAGGTAGGTTTCTGCACCATCTTGAAGGAAGAGGCAGAAATTTTTAGGAAGGAAATTCCAGAGCTCAGGGCCCAGGCCACTAGTGACACAGCCACAGATAGTGAAACAATTAAAATCGGCAAGCTCAAGAGGCCTGAAATTAGATGAGCACAGCATTTTCAGAAGGTCACGAGGCTGAAAATGCTTACAGGGAAGGTGAAGGTTGTGGAGAGACACAAAAGCAAGGATAGCAATTTTAAAATCATGGCATTGTTTGACTGGGAGGAAATGAATGTCAGCGAGCATAGGGATGATGAGTGTTCGTGGCTTGGTACAAGTAAGGACAAGGACATCAGAGTTTTGGTTGACCCCAAGTTTATGAAAGGCAAAATATGGGCGGGTGGTCATGATTAATTTAGGAGATTATCTTACTTCACGTTCAAATCCAGCATGTGGTGGTGGGGGCACTGGGGGCGCTGTGGGGGGGGGGGGGGGGCATGTTTGCTACCACACACACACACGGAGTAAGGGGGAAAGAAAAGAGGGAGTTTCTACAATAATGAACAACAACTGTAAAAGAACCACAGAAATGAGTATTAGTTCATATGATTTCCAGGGTCCAGAAATTCAAAAACCAGAGGATGTTTCCATCATAGAAGAGTTCAGCTCAGATGAGTGCTTCGTTGGAGACAGCAAAATGAAAATCCTTGAAATGAAAGAGGATGCTTTTAAGATTGCACAGGCTTCAAGGAGTTGAGAGATTGTGACCAGCTGCTTTGTCAGCTGGGAGGTTGGCTGTTGTTCTTTTCAGGTTGGAAGCAATCAGCAGACCACTTGTTTCTCAGTTCTCAACTGAGTCTAGAGATTTCAAAATGGTCACCAGAGTTATGTGACCTTGCTCCACAATGATTCCAAAAGGAATATTTATCTGTTGTCTGATCTTTGTTTAATGGCTTACAATATCCCAGTCACTAGCCTCTGAAAGAGTCATCAACCACAGTGAGGATCTTATTTCAGAGAGCCATTGTCTGGGGAGGGAGGCCCTTTGACTCTGCTAGAGAGGTAAGCTTATCAAATAATGTCCATTGTCCCCTTAATGGCCCCCATTTTAAATGAACCTGGACAGTTCCAGATGAGAGATTGATCTGGTAACAACTCTGCAGGAAAAATGAGTTTTGATCTCTCAGCGTTCCCTGGTTTCATGGTTATACTGTGTCTTTACAATGGGTTGTGAGATTCCACAAGGATGAGAGAGAAGCTCGTCTGTTCTGCTCTCCCAGGGCAGATGGCCAGTTCTGTGAGCCATGTGACATGTGGCAGCCACATTTTCATTCAGCGAAGGTCTATTTTAAAGTAGCAAAAAATAAGAATTCCTGCAGAACTCTGCTGCTTGTTTCTGGTCTATTTAAATGCAGATAACCCTTTGCCAGCTACTTCAAGACACATGGGTTTGATTACCCCCTTTAGGAATTTGTAACCTCTTGTGGTTCTCTGCTCTTCCATAGATTCTAGGTTTCTCCAGCATTTTCAGCCACTTTACTACCAGCCAGATCATTTCTGAGAAGAAAGTCAATCTCTGCCACTGGCAGCTCGGGGAAAACTCACACTGTTACTGGGCCTGAGACTAGATCACACAGCAGGTGGACCCAATGGAGGGGGACAGATATGCATTCTCTTCCTACTCCACTGTTCAGTATCCTAGATTTCAGGGAGGACTTGGGATATGTTTTGCATCATACTCGCTTGCTGCATTCTACACAAAGGGGGTTTGTATTGCCAGAGAGAGAGATGGAGGTGCTGCATGTCTGCTCCAACGGGGATGCCGAGAATGTTGATTTGGATGAATGTGAGGAAGTGGCGCCTCCAGAGGAAGAGGTCTTAGCACGGGTCAGGTGACGCATGCGTGCACTTGACATGCTTAAAGCTACCATGTTCCAGGAGGAGAATGACAATAGTGATGTGTTGGGTGATCTGGATCCGTGGAACACATACAGGCCACCAACACTTAAAATAGTGCAACACTATTTTAGAACATAAGAACTAGGAGCAGGAGTAGGCCATCTGGCCCCTCGAGCCTGCTCCACCATTCAATGAGATCATGGCTGATCTTTTGTGGACTCAGCTCCACTTTCCGGCCCGAACACCATAACCCTTAATCCCTTTATTCTTCAAAAAACTAACTATCTTTATCTTAAAAACTTTTAATGAAGGAGCCTCTACTGCTTCACTGGGCAAGGGATTCCATAGATTCACAACCCTTTGGGTGAAGAAGTTCCTCCTAAACTCAGTCCTAAATCTACTTCCCCTTATTTTGAGGCTATGCCCCCTAGTTCTGCTTTCACCCGCCAGTGGAAACAACCTGCCCGCATCTATCCTATCTATTCCCTTCATAATCTTATATGTTTCTATAAGATCCCCCCTCATCCTTCTAAATTCCAACGAGTACAGTCCCAGTCTACTCAACCTCTCCTCGTAATCCAACCCCTTCAGCTCTGGGATTAACCTAGTGAATCTCCTCTGCACACCCTCCAGTGCCAGTACGTCCTTTCTCAAGTAAGGAGACCAAAACTGAACACAATACTCAAGGTGTGGCCTCACTAACACCTTATACAATTGCAGCAGAACCTCCCTAGTCTTAAACTCCATCCCTCTAGCAATGATGGACAAAATTCCATTTGCCTTCTTAATCACCTGTTGCACCTGAAAATCAACTTTTTGCGACTCATGCACTAGCACACCCAGGTCTCTCTGCACAGCAGCATGTTTTAATATTTTATCATTTAAATAATAATCCCTTTTGCTGTTATTCCTACCAAAATGGATAACCTCACATTTGTCAACATTGTATTCCATCTGCCAGACCCTAGCCCATTCACTTAGCCTATCCAAATCCCTCTGCAGACTTCCAGTATCCTCTGCACTTTTTGCTTTACCACTTATCTTCGTGTCGTCTGCAAACTTGGACACATTGCCCTTGGTCCCCAACTCCAAATCAGCTATGTAAATTGTGAACAGTTGTGGGCCCAACACTGATCCCTGAGGGACACCACTAGCTACTGATTGCCAACCAGAGAAACACCATTAATCCCCACTCTTTGCTTTCTATTAATTAACCAATCCTCTGTCCATGCTACTACTTTCCCCTTAATGCCATGCATCTTTATCTTATGCAACAACCTTTTGTGTGGCACCTTGTCAAAGGCTTTCTGGAAATCCAGATATACCACATCCATTGGCTCCCCGTTATCTACCGCACTGTTAATGTCCTCAAAAAATTCCACTAAATTAGTTAGGCACGACCTGCCGTTTATGAACCCATGCTGCGTCTGTCCAATGGGACAATTTCCATCCAGATGCCTCGCTATTTCTTCCTTGATGATAGATTCCAGCATCTTCCCTACTACCGAAGTTAAGCTCACTGGCCTATAATTACCCGCTTTCTGCCTACCTCCTTTTTTAAATAGTGGTGTCACATTTGCTAATTTCCAATCCGCTGGGACCACCCCAGAGTCTAGTGAATTTTGGTAAATTATCACTAGTTAACAGTTTAAGTTAGAAACTGTTGAGCATACTTTCACTGTGGGTTAATACAATGTTAGATTAAACTAAAGACCTATGCCTGTCCTAACCAGTCTATGCACTCAGCACGTGGTGAAGATTTGTGCTGTAATCTGTAAACTCTGTCCTTCTAAGAGGCTGCATCCCGAATGAGCGGGAACTCTAATGCCCCCTGTCTTTATAGTGAGTGTGCTCTAACTGGTGATTGGCTGCGGTGTTGTGTGTGTTGTTTGGTCTTGCTGTGTGTCCATCAGTGTGTGTGTGTCTGCACCATGATATACTGGTGTATATTATGACAAATAGGAGCCTCCTTGATCTGTGCTCTTCATGCTGGGTCCATGGAACCTTCTTCATTGAAATTCTCATCATATGAATGCAGTACATCAATCTCTGAATGAGTAGTTACACTAGCACCACAATTAACCTTGGAATGAACAACAAAGAACAAAGAAATGTACAGCACAGGAATAGGCCCTTCGGCCCTCCAAGCCCGTGCCGACCATGCTGCCCGACTAAACTACAATCTTCTACACTTCCTGGGTCCGTATCCTTCTATTCCCATCCTATTCATATATTTGTCAAGATGCCCCTTAAATGTCCCTATCGTCCCTGCTTCCACTACCTCCTCCGGTAGCGAGTTCCAGGCACCCACTACCCTCTGCGTAAAAAACTTGCCTCGTACATCTACTCTAAACCTTGCCCCTCTCACCTTAAACCTATGCCCCCTAGTAATTGACCCCTCTACCCTGGGGAAAAGCCTCTGACTATCCACTCTGTCTATGCCCCTCATAATTTTGTATACCTCTATCAGGTCTCCCCTCAACCTCCTTCGTTCCAGTGAGAACAAACCGAGTTTATTCAACCGCTCCTCATAGCTAATGCCCTCCATACCAGGCAATATTCTGGTAAATCTCTTCTGCACCCTCTCTAAAGCCTCCACATCCTTCTGGTAGTGTGGCGACCAGAATTGAACACTATACTCCAAGTGTGGCCTAACTAAGGTTCTATACAGCTGCAACATGACTTGCCAATTCTTGTGGCCTTTGTGTCAGGGATAATAACTGTAACATGGCATTTGGTGAGCACAGTACGAAGTCTTACAACACCAGGTTAAAGTCCAACAGGTTTGTTTCGATGTCACTAGCTTTCGGAGCGCTGCTCCTTCCTCAGGTGAATGAAGAGGTCTGTTCCAGAAACACATATGTAGACAAATTCAAAGATGCCAAACAATGCTTGGAATGCGAGCATTAGCAGGTGATTAAATCTTTACAGATCCAGAGATGGGGTAACCCCAGGTTAAAGAGGTGTGAATTGTACCAAGCCAGGACAGTTGGTAGGATTTCGCAGGTCAGATGGTGGGGGATGAATGTAATGCGACATGAATCCCAGGTCCCGGTTGAGGCCGCACTCATGTGTGCGGAACTTGGCTATAAGTTTCTGCTCGGCGATTCTGCATTGTCGCGGGTCCTGAAGGCCGCCTTGGAGAACGCTTACCCGGAGATCAGAGGCTGAATGCCCTTGACTGCTGAAGTGTTCCCCGACTGGAAGGGAACATTCCTGCCTGGTGATTGTTGCGCGATGTCCGTTCATTTGGTGAGCAGACCTCAGTGCAGCCTCTCCAAACATCCTTGCAACATTCCACTGCCTAGGCAGCCTTCAAGAGGCAGGAGCAGCACCGCAATTCTCATTGCTCATGTAGTAGCATTCCTGCAGTCTTGCAAGATGCCTCAAGGAATGACAATCATCATTCATTGGTTGTTTACTTCAAGTCTCAGGCACATTGTAAATCCGCCCTTTGGTTACTCCATGTATGCAATTCCTCCTGCAAGACAAGTGTTCAGCCTCTTCATCTTCCTCAGTCTCTACCATTACATACATCCTCACAACGCAGTCATCTGAAGCTCTCAGCGAAGCATGCAATGCAGCAGTTGAAATCAACTCTCAGTGCGAAAGGTTCAGGAGATGCACAGTCTCATACAAATAAGACACAAATGACCATCCCTCCGTTTTCAGTCTCCCAAAATCCTGTGCTGCCTTGCCATCACTTTTGCTGGCCGACAAATGTTGACCTCCAACTAGTCCTTAAGGACCCAAATCATTGAGAATAGAGATCGGATCTATTAAAATCTCGCTCTGGTCCCATTTGAGATTTCCACATTTCTATTCCAAAAGTCTTAAAAAACACACTGAAACCAGATACACCAATGCCATTGTAATAAGCATATTGCCATGTCGATTGATCATGTGAGAGATGGCAGAGGGTTAATGTCGCAAGATGGTGGACACACGTTCTAACCACATACTCCAATATGCAAATGAACCTTCTGGGGCTTCTGCATTCACGTCCTAGGATGCACACTTGTAACCTTTTGGCAGGAATCACAAAGCTCAGCGTATTTCTGCAAAGTCCTCAGCTGTACATCATCATAGAATCATAGAATTTACAGTGCAGAAGGAGGCCATTCGGCCCATCGAGTCAGCACCGGTCCTTGGAAAGAGCACCCCACTTAAGCCCATGCCCCCACCTCATCCCCGTAACTCAGTAACCCGACCTAACCTTTTCGAAACGAAGGGGCAATTTAGCCTGGCCAATCCACCTCACCTGCACATCTTTGGACTGTGGGTGGAAATCGGAGCACCTGGAGGAAACACACACAGACACGGGCAGAAAGTGTAAATTCCATAAAGTGGAGTTGGGAAAATGGGCAATAATAATGGGGTGATGTTGAGATGCACACATGGATCTGAGATAGCACTGCAGGCAGACAAAGTGCAGAAGCGCTGTGAGATTTAGTTCCAAAGTGAAAATCACTCAAACCTCTTGGAAGCTACATGAAAGCCAAAGAAAGAAGCACCAACTCCATATGCACCACCATTAAATCTGCAAAGATACACGTTGATCATTCTACAAACAGACAAATGGGGAGACTGAAGTAGCCTGCAGATTTGCAATTCAAGAGGCACCATAACATGAGCCTCTGAGGCAGGACTCATTAATGCCCCAGCCAACAACAAAGTTAATAGAGGCTGATGTTTCACTCGGGTCACTATTGAACTCAGAATGGTTAGACAGGGTGGAGGGGCGGGGGAGGGGGGAGGTGGGTGTCATCAGTGACACTTGAGTGACCACGGAGCATAGTTACAGAAAGAAGAGGCAAGCACAACATGAGAATTGGAAAAGTGAAAATATATTTACATATGTACAAAGAATATATAAATAGTGGACACCCTGACTACCTTTGTGCTCTGAGTATTTCTTAATTTTTACGATCCAGGGCAGCAAGGTGGTGCAGTGGTTAGCAATGCTACCTCATGCCGCTGAGGACCCGGGTTTGATCCGGGTCAATGTCCGTGTGGAGTTTGCACATTCTCCATGCATTTGCAACTGTCTCACCTTCACAACCCAAAGATGTGCAGAGTAGGTGGATTGGCCATGCTAAATTACCCATTATTTGGAAACAAATAAATTTTTTTTAAAAAGAGAAACAAACATTTTTAACCCTGCCACTACCTCTTGGTACATCCCTCACATCCACAGTGGAGATGGAAGCAACTTGCAGACTCCTATGCCTTGTTGTCCACAATGATCTTTGTAGGCATCCTCTGCAGCGCAAAAATCTGGAGGGCACCAACCTGCTTTAGGTGTCCTGCTATGAGGCTGGTGCACCCTCCTCAGCCTGTGGAACTGCGGCTCATGAGATTACAGGCAGAGGGGATTGGTATTGGCTGAATACTCTCGGAGTCTCCTGGGTGGATGGCCCCGAGGAGCCCAGCTGCTTGCCCTTTTCCAGAGGTCCCTCAGGACTCCTGACTGACTCTTTGAGGAGAAGGGGCACCTGGAGTGAGGTTGAGGTGTCCCGTTCCCCTCTCACAGAGCCACTGATGGATCCCAGCTTTGCCTAGAGTGATGGAGTGCAACTCCTGGTGCACATCAGGCCCTATGTCTTGGACCAAGGTCTCAATGGCGGTTGCCATCTTACTAGTGTTGACCTCAATGTACAGGCATGATGGTTCAGTGACATCAGACAGAATGCAGACAGACCCCTCCATCATGAAATGCAATCTGTTGATGGTATCTGACAACTCTGCCTAATGTTCCACGTCTGTGTTAGTCTCAAGTCCAAAGATTCATCACCTGGGGTGGGCTCTGCAGGAGCATGGCCTCCAACAGTCTTCTGTGTGGTGGTGACCTTGGATGTCACTTCCTCCACCTGCTCTGGACCCAAATCTGTGCTGTGCAAACAGGTTACAATCCCGAGCCTGCTCTGCAACTAGGTCCCACTGAGCTATGTGCCTTTGCACTGGTGGAGGGTGCAGGTGAGTATTGGGACAGGTCTTCATCTAATGTGCCCTTTGGATCTTTATCTGAGGTGGTGTGTGGGCTGATGGGATGGTCGCAGGCTCATGTACTCTTTCCCTCCTCATGCTTGTCACTATCAAAGAGAGATGAGATTATTAGTGATAATCTGCATCATGACCAATGTAACTAAGCACTCATAGTTTCTTTGCTGAAAGTCGAGGTGATAATATGTCCTCACTGGGTTGGGAGACGCCAATCTCATCCTCGGCACAGTCCTGTTCCTCACCAACCAGCTTTGCCACATGCCCCTCAATGTGTGTGAAGGATTTGAGCTTAGGCACCCCCCTCTGGTCCAGCAACTCTCCCTGCTGTAGTGTGAGACATTCTCCTTCCCAAAGACAGATGAACAGACTGAGAAGATTGGGTGCCAAAGCAGATGATAAGGATGCCTGCCTATTGTGTGTGATGAGTGACCCTGGGGACACATATGCACAGGATGTGAGAAGAGATGAAGATGTCAAAGTGTGATGGAGATAATAAGGAGTGCTGTTCCTTTTGCTGACAGTGAGTGAGATCCGTGTGGAAAGTAACCCTGCAAATGCCTGGAATCTGGAGCCCAAATTACGGTATTGTAAAAGCTTGGGCTAATGGAGTTTTGTTTGCATTAAAGGGGTTCCCTGTGGAGTTCATTAGATACATTGGCCTGGATTCTCTTCCCCATGATGCCAGCAACGCAGATCGTTGTTGGGTATACAGCCAAAATCGAGATTCATGCCGGGCTCCAAATCAGCTATACTCCATCCCGCTGGCAGCGGGATCAGGGTTCATGCCCACGTGCCAGTGGGAGGATGCTAATGGATACAAATGGGTCCTAAACAAAGAATCTTACCACACTGTGTTTCAGCTTGGTAAGATTATGTAATTAATGAAAGGAGTTAAGATACCAGGCATTTTGCAGAAAATCAGTTTAGTTGAACTTTTGATTTGGATGTGAGCAGAAGTTAAGCATCTGCTCTCACTGCAGCTCAGTTAAAGATGTGTGTGTAGCCATATTAAGCAGTTTCTTTCCAAGCAGTTCAGAACTGTGTGGCTGGAAGGTGAACTGAAACAAGCTGAGAAGCAGCTTCTGAAGAAATACAACCAGAGTATCTGAAGATCTCAGCTACAGATCCTGCATTGTTCTGACAGGGTCAGGTCTCTTTCTTTAAAGTGGTGTCAAAAGATCTTTCTTTCTCAAAGTAGAGTATCCAGACATCTCTGTACAGCAGGTATTCCTGAGTGCTAAATGTATTTGGCAAGTGGATTGAGAGCTGAGATGATTCGGTTGCTTGAGTGGAAATAAAGATAGCAGTTAAGGGTTATTGTGTCACTGTATTGCTTAGCATTGTTTATGGGGTACTGGTAAGCTTTTTTTATTGTGAGATGTTGATGTTATTTTTAAACTGCGTTAGTAATAACGTTTAGATATGTGGGCTTGAGTAGGGTACTCTTTGTATGGGCCGGTGCAGACTCGATGGGCCGAATGGCCTCTTTCTGCACTGTAAATTCTATGATGAATGAATTGAATTATTTGACAACATTTTAGAATAATTCATCAGCAAATTGTAGACTATCGTCTGACACCATAATGTCCTAAATACCATGTTTTGTATAAATTCTCTTCATTGATCGAATGACTGCTTCCAACATGATGCTGCACAATCTGTTCATGCCAATCCATCTTGAATAGTAATCAATGACACGAGGAATATCTTGCTTTTAAAATAAAATAAATCCATTCCCAGGCACTCTCACGGTTTTGATAGAAAAGTAGAAGGTGATAGTGGTTCTTCTTGCTCTTGGTTGTCCATTGCACATGTAAAACAATTAGAAATAATTCCTTCCATAGAACAAGTAACGCCTGGTCACCAGACTGATTGCTGGGTTCTTGCTCAACATTTTGCTATTCTACAAGATTTTGATTAATTTTTTGGTGAATATCAAGCCAAAGTATTCTCTGAATAATTATTCTGTCATTAAAAATGAAGAGGTCATCAATAATTGTGGAGTGCACTCTCTGTTGAAAGTACTTCTCGAGTGTGGGATTATTGAGAGTACGTCTGGTTATCCTTCCAGACAAAATGGTCTGATCTGAATACATTTGTCATCCTGCTGTTGCCCTTGTTTTATGTGCTGCAACTTATCTCAAATAGCCATTCAGTGTTTGGTAATGAAAGATATATATGATTCCACCTTCTCAATTAAATGCCAATCCTCTCGATTGGTTCCTTCAATTGATATCCTAATAGTGTATCTGCTGTCGTCTAATACTTCCCTTGAACGTACTCTGGATTCCACGTGGCATTTTTACAATATCTTTCATGTTCAGAAGAGTGACTTGTCAATTATGGCAGCATAGTGGCACAGTGGTTAGCACAGTTGCTTCACAGCACCAGGGTCCCAGGTTTGATTCCCGGATTGGGCCTCTGTCTGTGCGGAGTCTGCACATTCTCCCCGTGTCTGCGTGTGTTTCCTCCGGGTGCTCCGGTTTCCTCCCACAGTCTAAAGATGTGCAGGTTAGGTGGATTGGCCATGATAGATTGCCCTTAGTGTCAGGGGTTAGCTGCTGGTATGAAAGTGTGATGGATTCCTGTGTAAATAGCCCCGGCAGTATTCTGGGCTTTATTAATAGGGACATAGAATACAAGAGCAAGGAGGTAATGCTGAACTTGTACTAGTTAGACCTCAGCTGGAATATTGTGTACACACTATAGGAAGGATGTGAACGCATTGGAGAGAGCGCAGAAGAGGTTTACAAGAATGGTTTAAGGGATGAGAAACTTCTATGAGGATAAATTGGAGAGATTGGGACTGTTCTATTTGGAGGGAAGAAGACTCTTCATTGGTAGAGGGAAGAAGAATATCTCTTCATATTCTTCCTACCAAAATGCATCAGCTCACACTTCTCTGCATTGAACTTCATCTGCCACCTATCTGCCGACTTTACCAACTTGTCTCTGTCCAGGGCAGCACGGTAGCATTGTGGGTAGCACAATTGCTTCACAGCTCCAGGGTCCCAGGTTTGATTCTGGCTTGGGTCACTGTCTGTGCGGCGTCTGCACATCCTCCTGGTGCTCCGGTTTCCTCCCACAATCCAAAGATGTGCAGGTTAGGTGGTTTGGCCATGATAAATTGCCCTTAGTGTCCAAAATTGCCTAGTGTTGGGTGGGGTTGTTGGGTTGTGGGGATAGGGTGGAGGTGTGGACCTTGGGTGGGGTGCTCTTTCCAAGAGCCGGTGCAGACTCGATGGGCCGAATGGCCTCCTTCTGCACTGTAAATTCTATGAAATTACGTCTATGACTAAGAAGAGATTTGATAGAATTGTTAAAAATCATGGTGTGGCTGAACAGAGTAGATAGGGAAACTGTTCCCCCTTGTAAAGGATCAAGATTAGAAGGCCACAGATTTAAAGTGATTTGCAATGCTTTTTCACAAATGAGTGGTTTGGGTCTGGAATGCATTGCCTGGAAGGGTGGTGGAGGCAGGTTTAATCAAGGCATTCAAAAGTGAATTGGATGATTATTTGAATGAAAACAATGTGTAGGAGTACAGGGAAAAGGCAAGGGAACAGCAGGAAGCAATGATGCATGTTTGGAGAGTCGGTTCAGACACAATGGGCTAAATGTCCTCCTTTTGCTCTACAACAATTCTGCATTCAGGGTATGAAGATGGGCTCGACCTCCTCCAGTGGCAAGCCTCCTGTTAGAAGTTCAGCTCAACTCCTGGAAGAAAGAGGTGAGAATGTGACGCACACGGAAGAGGTATTGAGAAAATGTTCTTGTCAATGTTTGGATGTCATGTGCAATATATGAGGACAGTGAAATTTAACTTGACAGGAATGTAAAACAGACAGTAATGCAGCCATCTGTTACACATCCGGACTGATGTTCTGTTCATGAATCTCTTCTTTTCCACTGCCGGATCCAAAGCTCCAATACTGCATCTGCCTCTGGGTGCCCCCTTCTTAGCTCTTGCAGCTATTCCCCCCCCCCCCTCCCCATTGCAAAGTTTCCCTATTACCTGAAACCAGAGTGCACCTCCCCTTGAAGAATTGTTACCATTGGTGAAGCCCATTTTCCCAATCATAAGCAGATGGGTAGACAATGAATAGGCTTGGCCGCACACCTGAGTCATGGTAATGAGCTGCCAGTACCAATGTAACATGATTCCTGTAAGCATATAAACAGACCTATGCTCTGTCTGCGATAGTGATTGGATTTATACGTTTCTGAGATAACAGCTATAACTATGTTAAAAGATGAGCCATGCACCTTCTCAGTGCTTGCCTCCAACTCAGAATACGGTTTTACCATCTTGTGAGGTGGTGCCCGTGAACAGCATTGTCAATTTTATGATTTGTACACGGTTGGAAGCAGTTTGTCAAATAGATAAATTAATTGCTTCAGCCTTGGTGAGTAATTTTTGTTGTCTAATGGATGGAAAATGGCCAATAGATCTTAACCTTGAACACTGCATCCCTTTTAAGGAGAAATATGTTTTTGTTGTTGCCAAATCTGGAATAATTTAATATGTGAGGCTTGATTTCCTGTGTCAACTTCATCGAAGTTTGAATGTTAATAGAACTTTGATCTTACAATAAAAGTATGGATCATCAATTGCCCCATTTTGAGAGTGGAACTGCTTAGGTACCAAAATTCAACTTCAGCCACAGAGAGCCATTTCAGTAAACAACAGCGAGAATCCATTAAAGGATTACAGGCATCTGTCAACGAGGGATTTTTAGCTTCTAAGATACATACTTTTCTACCCTCTGGCAAATGACCTTTAGTAGAGCACGCAAAGACAAAGATTTCATTTTGAACTCGATGATAACACACAGTTCTACACAGATGTCTGAAAGCAGGGGCTGCCCAGGAACACATGTACAGATCCTTGATGACATGTGAAGATACATTGGGGGCAGTCATCATGACAGAAAAAGGAAACACACTGAGTCGCAACAGCTGAAACTGCCCTTGGCTGCTTACCCAGGAGCGTACACAGCTCTCAGAAACAGTGGGTATGCAGGAGTGCATTATTTATGGATGTTAGTCGGCACACAGGAATAATGCTTTGAAGCGGTAACACATCGGCACTTAGGGGGCCCCATAAATTTCAACATTGCCTTACAGAGAAAATGAATAAAACAATGCCTTAACTGCATTGTGCCATTTTGTCGAAAAAGGAATCGAGTCAAACACCACTACTTATGAAAGAAAAAGGATAAACAAATATTATTCTTTCAGATTTGTACAGAATTAAAATCAATCTTCTCAAATATCAGAAAGATCTCCTCAAAAGGCATCTGTCATGTCTCTAAAACTTGGCTGCCATGCAGTATGCTTAGTCTCTGACCAGTGACTTTTTGGCATCTTCTTCCTCCTGCTGCTCCTTCTCCTTCTCATTACCCTCCATACCAAGTTTATGGGTGATACAGTGGTTAGCACTGTTGCCTCACAGTGCCAGGGACTTGGATTTGATTCTGACCATGGGTGACTGTCTGTGTGGAGTTTGTCCGTTCTCCCTGTGTTTGCGTGGGTTCCCACCGGGTACTCTGGTTTCACCCCACCCGTCCAAACATGTACAGTGATAGAAATTGACTATTCTAGTCAGATATAAGATTTAAATGAGATCATTCAGTGCAACTGCAGCAAGGGTTAATCCAGATCATGCACTTTAGTTTTCTTTCATTAAAACTAGACTTTAACATTTGCAAATTGCTTGAGATAAGCAAGGTCAGTGAGCGAACTAGCAAAAAGACCCTATTGTATGTTACTGCATTCCCAGCCTGGACAGTTCCGTTTCCATGTCTAAGGCCATAATGCCCTGAAGGCTGTGTTGTTTTCTAATTAATGTTGAGATGCAGGTATACATTATTTGGAAAATTGGCAAGCGATGGAATAGAAAATTCACACCAACTTATTTAAATACATGTCTCCCCCAAAATTGACAGACAGACACTTTGGTCGAATTGAGTGAATTATAAATTAGTTAAAGCCAATCAGAGATGAAAAGAAGGCAATACTTTAAGATAATAATCTCCTTAAAAATCACTTGTCGGGATGGAAAAATCCATTCCGGAATCAATCTACTTCTTTCTGAAACTTATTTTATTTGCTTGCTTTTGCTGAATTGCCATCTTTCTTTTGTTTAAATCAATCAGTAATTTTGTGCTGTGTATCATGATTTGAAGAATTACCATGATCGATAATTGTATTTTGAACTCAACCACTGTATTCATTATAGACAATCAATCTGACCTAAGTTTGTATTGTAACCAAAGTTTACCAGTGGACACTAAAGCTGACAAATAAAGTTCAACGTAACTTTGCCAAAAAGCACAGCCCGAATCGCTGTTATTTGGGAACTAAGAAGGGATAACGCATATCCAGGGTTCCGAATGGACACAGAGATCCCTCATACAGTTAGGTGGCTTGACAATGCTAAATTACCCCTTAGTGTCCAAAGATTAGATGGGGTTAAGGGTTTTCAGGGGAATTGGCCTGGATATGTGCTCTTTCAGAGGGCTAGTGCAAACCCGATGGGCTGAATGGCCTCCTTCTGCACTGCATGGATTCTACGATCCTGTACTGTCAATGGCCACAATGGATAACATGCAGAACCTTGGAACAATTTTACAAGCCTTTCAAGGCTCCTACAACATCCATGCACCACAAACTTTGTTGGTGTTGCATGAGCACCTTTATACCTTGCGCAATGAGCACATTGGCCCCAGTGTGTGCTGCATTATATCTGTGCTGAGATAATGTACTGGGAGTTGAACAGAAATGTCACTAACCATGAGCATACTCTATATACCAAAGAACTATTCAACATCTGCAGATTACGGCAGTAACACCCCACCAATCTTTTTACAACAGGACTATCTATTCAAAGGCCATCGAGAAAACATAAATAGGTAAAACTGGTTTCATCAGCCTCAAACAAATATGCCATATTAAAACATTTGATTTAAATTTTCTTAAAATAAGGAAGGGTGTTTTTTGTATGTTTTTAGACAGTGCCACTGCAGTGCAAAGAGATTTACAATTTAAATTAAAATGTAAAGATACTAATCAAAGGACAGTCAGCAAATATGTTTCCTTGGGCCATTACATTTACCAGAGATAAAAATGCTTTTATTTTGATTTAAGATTTAAAGTTAAAATCTAGGTCAATAATCTTGTCATATCATCCAGAAATATACGTCCCCTAAAGGTATCAATTCAATTTGTTAAAGCAACACATTCATAAGGTTTATTATTTTTTGCATGTGTTTGGTTATTCTACTTGGTCTGGATTTTTTTGCACCTTTCCATTGTTACTTCTAGGCATGCTCAACGTGTACTTTCTAATTTGTCTATTCTGTAGAATGTTGAAAATGGTATGTTCTGATTCTGCACAAAGTTTAATACGGTAAACTAAACAAAACACATGTCACAACTTAAGGATTGGATAAATTCATAGTCATACAGAGTGGGCAAAAAATTTGACTGCGTCATCATTTGATCATGGGGACAATAATTTACAACCTGCCTGTGCTGGTTCTGAAAGAGGTAGGCAGCAGGCAAACTTGGTGTTACCACCTCATTTACATGATTAGAATGTTGCATTTAAAAAAGATAATAATTTACGGGATGTGGGCATCGCTGGTTAGGCCAGCATTTATTGCTCATCCTTAGTTGCCCATCAGAAGATGGTGATAAGTTGCCCTCTTGAACCGCTGCACTCCTTCAGGTGTAGGTACACCCACTATGTTGGTAGGGAGGGAGTTCCAGGATTTTGTCCCAGCGACAGTGAAGGAGGGATGATATATTTCCAAGTAGGGGTGGTGAGTGACTTGGAAGGGAACCTCTAGGTGGTGGGGTTCCCAGGTGTCTGCTGCCCTTGTCCTTCGAGATGGAAGTGGTTGTGGGTTTGGAAGGTGCTGTCTAAGGAACCTTGGTGAGTTACTGCAGTGCATCTTGTAGATGGTACACACGGCTGCCACTATTCGTTGATGGTGGAGGGTTTGAATGTTTGTGGAAAGGGTAGCAATCAATTGGGCTGCTTTGCCCTGGATGGTGTTGAGCTGCTTGAGTGTTGTTGGAGCTGCACTTATCCAGGCAATTGGAGAGTATTCCATTACACTCCTGATTTGTGCCTTGTAGATGGTGAACAGTCTTTGGGGGGTCAGGAGGTGAGTTACTCGCCATAGGACTCCTAGCCTGTGACCTGCCTGTTGTGTTAACATGGACTGCAACTGGATGCAATTGTACTTGAAAGTAGACTCCAAACTGTGATGTTGGTTCAATACGCTTTATTGAACTTCTTAAGCAGTGTACACAGTTAGCTATGGGTTTGACACTCTACTAATCTAAGTGTGCTTACTATAACTAACTAGACCAGACTAGCTCTGAGCCATGTGTAGAAGGTGCTAGCTGATATAAACACCCTGACTGTCACTACAGTTGTCACCAGTGGAAAGAGGCAGAGTGCTGATGCCTCGTGTGTTTTATAGTGGGAGACCACCCTCTCGTGTTCTGCCTGGTGATTGGTTGTGTTCTGTCCTGTGTATTTATTGGCTGTACTGGGTGTCTGTCACTGCCTGTCTGGATCTCATTATATGCATGAGTGCATATCATGACATCCCCCTTTTAAAAAAAAAATGTTGGTTGCTTGGAGCATATCCGACTGTATTTACATGTATGACTATTTACATTAGATGGCGAGTGGATGAATATATACATAAGAGGAGTCTAACGTGCAGATACAGAACAAAATTTACAAGATAAATGTCTATAAGTCCAATCTTTGGGGCTTGCGTCTGATCCTTGTCGACCGCCTGAGAGGTGGAGGTGGGGACGACAGCGCCTTGACAGGCGGGATTGCTGCCAGATTGGTGGCCTCATGGTGCGAGGTATCCAGAGGAGGCATAACAATATATTGAAAAGTAGGATCTGGTGGGTAGGCAATTTTGCGCTGTGCCCTTCTGTTGTGCCCGACAATGGAGCCATCAGCCATACGAACTACAAACGATCTGGGAGCAGCCTGTCGAAAAACAACAGCTGGGGCTGACCAGCCTCCATCAGGTAGCTTGATGTGAACAGCATCTTCCGGAGATAGCACAGGCAAAACGGTAGCATGAGCATCGTACGTCAGCTTTTGCCGGTTCCTGAGTTGCTGCACCTTTTGCAGCACTGGGAGGTGATCCAGGTCTGGTAAGTGTATGGCTGGAACAGTCGTCCGCAGGTCTCTTTTCATGCGGAGTTGAGCTGGAGACATACCGGTGGACAGAGGGGTTGCCCTGTACGCCAACAGCGCAAGGTTGAAGTCAGAGGCAGAGTCCGCAGCTTTGCAGAGCAGTCTCTTCACTATATGGACCCCTTTCTCAACCTTCCCGTTCGACTGCGGGTAGTGTGGGCTTGAGGTAACGTGGTTGAATTGGTACGACATGGCGAAATTGGACCACTCTTGGCTGTGGAAGCAGGGACCCGGACAGGGAAACAAAAATAGACCATTGTCACTCATGACAGTGAGTGAAATGTCATGCCTGGGAAATATCTCCTTGCAGGCCTTGATGACTGCCCTTGATGTGAGGTCTGACAGCTTCGCAACTTCCGGGTAATTTGAGAAGTAATCTATGATGAGCACATAGGCACGCCCATTGGCGTGAAAAAGGTCGATTTCCACCTTGGACCACGGAGAGGTCACAATCTCGTGTTGCTGGAGTGTTTCTTTTGGTTGAGCAGGTTGGAAACGCTGGCAGGTCGCACAATTGAAGACCATGTTGGATATGTCCTGGCTGATTCCAGGCTAATAGACAGCCTGCCGGGCCCTGCGTCTACATTTTTCGACACCGAGGTGTCCCTCGTGGCTTTGTTTGAGCACTAAGCTCTGCAGACTGTGAGGAATAACGATACGATCTAGCTTGAGGAGGATCCCCTCGACGACTGTCAGGTCGTCCTTCACATTAAAGAACTGAGGGCCAACACTGCCCTTTTTGCCAGCCATTTGCAAGTTGGTGCATTACACGCTGCAAAAGAGGGTCTTTGGCAGGCTCTTCACGAATGCTGATCACGCTTTCATCTGAGGCCGGGAGGTTGCTGGCACACAGCTGCACCTGTGCCTCAATGTGGCGGATGAAGTCAACCTGTTCACAGGGCGAGGTGATGGAGCGGGACAGGGCATCCGTAATTATTAGCTCCTTGCCTGGTGTGTCTACTAACTCAAAATCGTACCTGCGGAGTCGAAGGAGAATGTGCTGAAGCCTGGGCGTCATGTCATTCAAGTCCTTATGAATGATATGGACCAAGGGTCTGTGGTCAGTCTCCACTGTGAATGTTGGTAGACCGTAGACGTAGTCATGGAACTTTACAATGCCGGTTAGGAGACCCAGGCACTCTTTTTTCTATCTGGGCATACCTCTGTTCAGTAGGAGTCATAGCCCTTGACGCATAAGCAACTGGGGCCCAGGACGAGGAGTCTCCCTCTGGTGGAGCACCACACCAATGCCATCCTGGCTTGCGTCCGTGGAGATTTTTGTTTCCCTGTCCGGGTCAAAAAACGCTAGTACCGGAGCAGTGGTGACCTTTGCTTGAGCTTGAGTCACTCTGCTTGATGTGTGGGTAGCCACTGGAATGCAGTGGACTTCTTCACCAGATGCCTGAGAGCCGTGGTGTGCGATGCCAGGTTGGGAATGAACTTTCCCAAGAAGTTCACCATTCCGAGAAAGCGTAGTACTGCCTTTTTGTCTTCCGGGGTCTTCATGGCGTTAATGGCCTTGACCTTGTCCGAATCTGGTTGCACACTCTGCTGGGATATCTGGTCGCCCAAGAACTTGATGGATGACATGCCAAAGGAGCACTTGGGCTTGTTCAGCTTGAGGCCATTCGCATGGACACGTCGAAAGACTTGTTTGAGATGAGATATGTGTTCCTCAGGAGTCGCGGACCATATGATTACATCATCTATGTAGACACGCACACCCTCAGTGCCCTCCATCATCTGCTCCAGTATCGTGTGGAAGATTTCAGAGGCTGAAACAATGCCGAACGGCATACGGTTATAACAGTACCTGCCAAATGGTGTGTTGAACGTGCAGAGCTTCCTGCTGGACTCGTCCTGTTGTACCTGCCAGAAACCATGCGATGCATCTAGCTTCATGAAAATTTGGCGTGTGCCATCTCACTGGTCAGTTCCTCCCGCTTTGGAATCGGGTAGTGTTCCTGCATTATGTCCTGGTTAAGATCTTTGGAATCTATGCATATCCGCAACTCTCCTGAGGGCTTCTTCACACAGACCATCGAGCTGACCCAGTCAGTCGGTTCCGTCACTTTAGAGATTATGCCCTGGTCTTGGAGCTCCTGTAGCTGTACCTTTAAACGTTCCTTCAGAGGAGCCGGCACCCGACGTGGTGCATGGATTACAGGCGTGGCATCAGGCCTGAGTAGGATCTTGTAGCAGCATGGAGCGTACCAATTCCATCAAACACATCCAGATATTGAGCAAGGATGTCATCAATGTCAGCCTGAAGATCCACATTGGAAGAAGACATGACATGGACTCGCTGTACGAGGTTGAGTAGCTGGCATGCATTGGCACCCAGCAGAGATGCCTTATCAGGCTTGACGATTTCGAATTGCAGTGTGGCATTGATGATCTTGTTGGAGACAAAGAGATGACAAGATCCTAGTGCAGTTATGGCATTGCCATTATAATCGATGAGCTAGCAGGCTGGGGGAAGAATTTTAGGTTGCTTTTTAATGAGGTCAAAATCAGCTTGAGAGATGAGATTGGCAGAAGCACCAGTGTCCAGCTTGAACTGTATGCTGCATTGATTTACGTGTATGACAGCACGCCATTCGTCCGCGGAATCCACATTGAGGATAGATAGGTGTCTTGCTGAATTTGAGGAGGCACTCTCACATGTAGTGATAGGGGGACTCCAGGCAGTCGTCCTCTGGATCCATAGAGCTACCAGGATCAGAATCCAATAAACCTTGCTGTACACATCGAACGCGCTTGCGTTGAAATTGGGATCGCTGGCCCTTGACTGGTGGTGCAGACCTGCACAACTATGGAGTGTTGGCCTTTATTGGTAGAGGGATTGAGTTCCGGAGTCGGGAGGTCATGTTGCAGCTGTACAGAACTCTGGTACGCCCGCATTTGGAGTATTGCGTACAGTTCTGGTCACCGCATTATAGGAAGGACGTGGAGGCTTTGGAGTGGGTGCAGAGGAGATTTACCAGGATGTTGCCTGGTATGGAGGGAAAATCTTATGAGGAAAGGCTGATGGACTTGAGGTTGTTTTCGTTGGAGAGAAGAAGGTTAAGAGGAGACTTAATAGTGGCATACAAAATGATCAGGGGGTTGGATAGGGTGGACAGTGAGAGCCTTCTCCCGCGGATGGAAATGGCTGGCACGAGGGGACATAACTTTAAACTGAGGGGTAATAGATATAGGACAGAGGTCAGAGGTAGGTTCTTTACGCAAAGAGTAGTGAGGCCGTGGAATGCCCTACCTGCTACAGTAGTGAACTCGCCAACATTGAGGGCATTTAAAAGTTTATTGGATAAACATATGGATGATAATGGCATAGTGTAGGTTAGATGGCTTTTGTTTCGGTGCAACATCGTGGGCCGAAGGGCCTGTACTGCGCTGTATTGTTCTATGTTCTATGTTCTAAGGTTGCATAATGTCCAGGCTTCTCGCAATTTAAACATCACCTGCCTTTTGCAGGGCATTGCTGCTTTAAGTGGGCGGTGGCGCAGTTCGGGCATGTCATGACGTTGACATCGTTACGCTCCGTGCGTTGTCACACATGCGCAATGCGGTCAGCCGATGTTCGCACCTGCGCAGTCTGTTTTTTGGCCGCTTCGTTCTCCCGTTCGTGTTGCGCATGCGTGGGGCCCCGGGAAAAGTGTGCAAAATGGCCGCTTTCATCGCTACTAAGGCGCTGCATCCGGGCGATGGCCTGTACACTCTCTGCCTCGTGGGAGGCTAGTTTTTCGTATTCTGCCGATTTGGGACGGGTGTACCGATTTCTCGCATGCTCATGCACTATACACGTTTCGATTGCAACTGGCAGGGTCATGTGCTTAATTTTGAGGAGTTGCTCCCGCAAGGAATCGGAGTGGACCCCAAACACAATCTGATCCCTGATGATGGAATCAGCGGTGTCACCATAATTGCAGGACTGTTCTAATATACGGAATGTGTTAGAAAGGATTGGAAAGGTTCATCCTTACCCTGAACGCCTTGCTGGACGATATAGCGCTCACAGCTCTCGTTGGTTTTGACTTCACAGTGACTGTCGAACTTCTCTAAAACGGTTTTGAATTTGGTCTTGTCTTGTCCGTCTGTAAAATTAAGCGAGTTGAAAATCTGGGTGGCTTGGTCCCCCGCAGTTGATAGGAGCAGCGTGATTTTTTCTGGCATCGGACGCATCCTCGAGGCCCGAGGCCTCAATGTAAAGAAGGAACTTTTGCTTGAAGACCCGCCATTGGAGCCAAGATTACCGGAGATCCGTAGCTGTGGGGGGGGGCCTGGATCTTCTCCAAGCCGCTGGAAGGCACTCGCTGGTCATCACTGAATCACTCGAGATAAACCACTTAGAGAAAGTAGACTACTCGTACCATGTCGTGTTATTCACCTTGGGCTAACACGGACTGCAACTGGATGCAGTTGCACTTGAAAGTAGACTCCAAACTGTGATGTTGGTTCAATACGCTTTATTGAACTTCTTAAGCAGTGTACAGAGTTCGCTGTGGGTTTGACACTCTACTAATCTAAGTGTGCTTACTATAACTAACTAGACCAGACTAGCTCTGAGCCACATGTAGAAGATATATACAGACTGATATATACACCCTGACTGTCACTACAGTTGTCACAGTGGAAAGAGGCAGAGTGCTGATGCTTCGTGTATTTTATAGTGGGAGACCACCCTCTCGTGTTCTGCCTGGTGATTGGTTGTGTTCTGTCCTGTGTATTTATTGGCTGTACTGGGTGTCTGTCACTGCCTGTCTGTATCTCATTATGTGCATATCATGACACTGCCCTGTCAGATCCTTTCTTGTCGGAATCATTGCCTGGCACTTGTGTGGTGCAAATGTAACTTGCCACTTGTCAGTCAGGCTTGCATACTGTCCAAGTCTTGCTGCATTTGGACATGAACTGCTTCATTATCTGAGGAGTCACGAATGGTGCTGAATATTGTGCAGTCATCTGCAAACATCCCCACTTCTGACCTTCTGGTGGAAGGCAGGTCACTGTTGAAGCAGCTGAAGATGGATGGGCCTAGGATACTACCCTGAGGAACTCCTGCAGTGATGTCCTGGTGCTGAAATGATTGACTTCCAACCACCACAACGATCTTCCTTTGGGCCAGGTGTGACTCCGACTAGCAGAGAATTTTCCCCCTGGCTCCCATTGACTCCAGTTTAGCTGGGACTCCTTGATATCATACTCAGTCAAATGCTGCCTTGATGTCAAGGGCAGTCACTCTCACCTCACTGGCTGCCTGTGTGCTCAGCATTCCCTGAGCACATAGTGGAAACCATAAAGTCTGCATGCAATGAAGAACAACAGTGGGGTATCTCTGGTTTTTTACAAGCTATAATTTAGAGTGACAATGAGATTCTAACTTATAACATTTTTTAAAAAAAAATTCTTTATTCTGCTCCTTTTTCGCATTTTCTCCCAAATTTACACCCACCAACAATAAACAATAATCAGTGACAAATATGTCAATCCCCATATCAATAACAACAATGCCATAACTTTAAAACTGCTGGCTCATTAAAAGCCGAGTAGAACAGAAACTGCCTGACAGTGTCAATTATCTGTCAATCAGTTGAAAGTGATTGTCTGAATAGGTGTTAATTCTTGTAGGTGTTAATTCCAAGCAGCTGGCTTGGCAAATACACCTTGGGTGTGAGTCACCAGTTTATTATAAAAGCAGACCGGTTTTGTGATTGTGCAGCATAGGAGCACAGGGTGCAGATAATGAGGCAAGTGCATGATGGTGGACCAGAGCTAATTTGGGAATTCAGGTTAGTGGAGAAGGAGATGCTGCATTTCATACTTATTTTAGCCTCCAGCAGATGGCATTAATTATGTGAGCAGGTAGGTGATTGGTTAATGAGTTTCAAGATTTGAACCTCCTAAAAATAGGCAGTAGTTAAATACTGGGAGATATAAGTATTGCATTAAAACGACAGATTAATTTGTTGAACTACTTAGTATAACTACAAATAACAGCCGAGTGATATTTCTAACCTGGAAACCTAATTCGTTCAAAGGAATAATAAAAGCAAATTACTGCAGATGCTTGAATCTGAAACAATAACAGTAAATGCAGGGCAATCTTAGCAAGTCTGACAGCATCTGTGGAGAGAGAAGGGAGCTAATGTTTCAAGTCTGGATGGCTCTTTGTCAAAGTTGGAGAAAACTGGAAGTCAGGTCAGATTTAAACTGTTGGGGGGGGGGGTTGTTTCTATGAAACACAATAAAATGGCAGGACAGGTGATGTGTTGCAGCTGTAGGATTTGGGAGCTGGTAGATACGGGTGGATCCAGAGTAACCACATCTGCAGCTCAAGGAACTTCGTCTCAGTGTTGATGAGCTTGAGTCTGAGTTTTGGACACTGCAATGCATCAGGGAGGGGAAACATTACCTGTAACCCCTTTTTCCAAGAGGCAGTCACACGACTTAGGCTCTTACTACTTCTGATTTGGTCTGTTATCAAGGGCAGGCAAGTGTGACTGTGAATGAGGAAAATATGAGGCCACAAAAGGTAGCAATTGAGGAGCGCAGCCCCTAAAATTATCCAACAGATATGCATTTTTGCAGCTTATGTGGATGAAAGCAGGACTGCATTACAGGACTGCAGGAATGATGACCTAACTGACCACAGCATCATGGTGCAGAGTATCATTCAAGTGAGGGAGTAAAAAAGAATGCAGTCGAATATGGGACAGAATAGTTACGAGGATATGTACAGATCTCTCCAGCTGGCAGCTTGGGTCCTGAAGGCTGTGTTGCCTGCCCAATGCCAGCATTCAGGAAATTTCTACTGGGCTGGAGCAGAACCTGGAATGGGAGGACAAGGATCCAGTTGTTCTGGTCCATATGGGTACCAATGGCAAAAGTAAGACTAAGAAAATGGTTCTGCTGAGTGAGAATCAGCATCTAGGGACTGAAGTAAAAAGCATAACTACAAAAGTAAAATCATTGGATTACTTCCCATGTCATGAGAAAATTGGCACAGGGTAAATAAGATCAGAGAGTTAAATATGTGCTCTACGCTGCCTTGATGCTTGCCCCCTGCCAAACGGAGGATCGGTGGCTGTTTGCACCATTTTTCTGTTGTAAAATGCCACTGATCCCACGCCGGTGTGGGGACATAGCCTCAAAATCGGAGAACCCAGCCAATTCTTTCCCTTGGCTGGGGAATCAAAACGGGGGGGCACAATTTCAGGCGAAGGGGTTGATCATTAAGACTGAGATAAGAAGAAATTTCTTCACTCAAAAGGTGGTGAATCTTTGGAATTCTATACTCCAGAGGGGTCATGGTATGATGGAATCCTTACAGTGCAGAAGAAGGCCATTCGGCCCATCAAGTCTGCTCCAATCCTTCGAAAGAGAACTCTACCATGTCCATTCCCCGTCCACCCACCCTATCCCCATAAACCCATAACCTAACCTGCATATCGTTGAACACTAAGGGGAAATTTATCATGGCCAATCCACCTAACCTGCGTACCTTTGGACCATGGGAGGAAACTGGAGTACCTGGCTGTAACCCACACAGACACAGGCAGAACGTGCAAACTTCACACAGACAGTGACCCAAAGCCGGAATTGAACCTGGGTCACTGGCACTGTGGGGCAGCATTAATAGCCCATGTGCCGCCCACAGCACCAAGGACCTGGATTCAATTCCTGGCTTGGGCCACAGTCTGTGAGGAGTCTGCACGTTCTCCCCATGTCTGCGTGGGTTTCGTCCGGATGCTCCGGTTTCCTTCCTCAAGTCCCAAAAGACTTGCTTGTTAGGCGAATTGGACATTTCTGAACTCCTTCAGTGTACCCGAATAGGTGCCGGAGTGTGGCGACTTGGGAATTTTCACAGTAACTTCATTGCAATGTTAATGAAAGCCTACTTGTGACACTAATAAAGATTATTATTAAATATATTTGGGCTACGATAGACAGATTTATCACAGGGAATCAAAGGATATGGGTTGCAATGGAATAGAAGTCCAAGGTCAAGTTGAACATTGGAGCAGGCTTGGCAACCCGTATAGTCTATTCCTGCTCCTATTTCTTATGTTCGCATGTACTTAAAACTGCATTGAATTACCAGAAGACAGTATTGCTCTAATTCTAAACAACGAAAATGGAACACCAGGACAGAGAGAGGAACCCCTTAATCATGGATGTGGTGTTTGAGGTAGACAGAAAGAGAGACACCATTGATTTGTGGGGGGTCACGGGCCCGTAAAGTAGAACAATAGGGGGCTTTGGGAGTAACTGGAGATCAATTCCTAACATACCGATCCAAGAACCTGGCAGCAGGGCTTCAAGAAATATGCTGACCCAAGGTCAATTAATGCAAGTTTGTATGTCACTATCTATCCACTATAGCACCAGCCTGTCATGCTCAATGTACCACACACCCCATCACTCACCTAACTCCAGTCCCTGGCATTTAGGACACACAGCTAACACCACCCACACAAATCTATAAATACTACCAACCTCACTTCCACACCTTCTGCCTCCACATACCTTCTCCAGCTATTCAGCTACATCAGGCACATCAATGCAACATTGACCTTCTTCCATCTCTCTCGCAAGAGAGAGTGGTACATAATAAGCCATTGCAGATACGGATGTTTCTGATAGTGTGGCCATTGACCTCTTGCTTTCAACGCCAGCCATTTGCCCTAAACCAATATTCACCTTCTAATTTTCTGCTTTCAAATACCCAAGAATTGCTGCCTGCCCAACCACAAGAAGCCCAGGATGAGGAGGGAACGCAAAGGACAGCACTGATGAAGACACTTGTCACTTTATCTGCTGGCTCTGGTCATCAGCTGAGATACTGGTACAGCATGTATGTTGGAGGAGGTTTAAAGGTAGGATCAGCAGGTATCACCAGACATGAGTGGACTTCAGTCAGGCTAGGAGTAATTAATAGTTCATGTACCAATTTACCAGAGAGTGAATTTGCAGATGGGTTCTGCGACAGGTACTCACTTGAGGACCTTTATGGAGCAACAATATAGGGGAGTGTTGAAAGGTATGTGTAATTATATGTATAATCTAAGGTGAGTAAAGGCTATTGAAGATGATGTTCATGTATCTCAACAATAGATGACATTACTGAGTAGTCTTATAAAAGGCTGCATCTCTGGGCATTCTGGGAGAAGCTGTTGGAGAAGTTGATGTAGAAGCATAGTGTGAAGTTGAGTTAGAGTGTAGGCTATATATTAGAGAGATAATTAATTACTGCATCATAGATTCAATACTATGATTTTGTTACTGTTACTCAGTAGAATGTGCAAACCAATTTAAATAGTGTAAAAGGAGGCACGCAAAAGGCTGGTCTTAGACTGCAATACTTATGCAGGGTTATCTGGCTGAAAGACAATAACAAGGTTGGAGTGGCAGTGCTGGGTGAATGAATGCTGCCAGCTTGATAATGTTGCTCTTCTGAATAATAATGCTCTTTAGAGTCGCCAGGTATCAAATGATACCACCACAAGGCTTTACCGGATATCGATCAAAGGACCACCAACCAGTTAGTCAGTTCAAGGATTACTTCGACATGCAACACAAAACACTACAAGTTAAACGACCCTAACAACTACAATAACCTATACTTGTCTGAGTCCTGGGTTGGCCATAATTCCCATGGTCCTTTGCAGGTGACCATCTGAGATGGCTACAAGAGACAACAATAAGTTTGTGCTCCTTTGCAACTCTCCTTGAATCTCTTCAATCGCAGAAATCCCAGTGATATGTTGAAGGACAGATTGTTGGACAACTGTGAGATGCTGCAAATCTCTTTGCACACAGCTATTGTCATCTGTGAATATGACCTGAACTGAAGAAGAAACCTGTTGAGCTCAAAATTTTGACCCTGTTTCTCTGTCCACAGGTGTTGCCAGACACTGAGTTTTTCCAGCACTTTCTGTTTTTATTGCAGCTCTCCAGCGGTTCCAGTATTTTACTTTTATTTATTTGGTTCACTAATCTCCATTGGGGATGGAAATCCACCATCCTTCCGGTCAGGCTGACATGTGTTGTGAAAACTCGGAAGAATATGACATTTGAAACATGAAAGTAACACTGAGAATGCCTGAGGCTTTTTAATGAAAGGGAGAAGTCCCACAAGGGGTTAACAGCAGCAGCCTGTTTTGAAAGCAGACAACTTCACAGACAGGGAAGTAAACATAGGGGAGCTTCATTTTAATTTGCAAGTTAGAAAAGACATTTGATTGACGTAAAAACTCTTAAAGTTATATGAAAGGTAACAGTATTTCACAAATCTTTAAGTAATGAATTATTTTATTGAACAATTAGGAAAAGCAACCAGAATCTAAAGTATAAGATAAGGAACAACTGTTAAGTGTGAAAAGTTGCTGACACTAGTAATACAGTGAAACAACTGATTTACAAATTAAGAAAACTAGAAGGTGACAAGTTTACATTATAACGTACATCACATTTGAAGTTAAACCTTTTAGAAGATGGCCAAAGCAGATAAAGTTAGAGTCAGGGGTGATAACCCTAACATGACATTAGCTTAACCTGAAGATGACCCGAGTCGAATCTGAGAAAACTCATTGAAAAAGACATAAATCCAAAAGAGTGCGAATTAAGGCACAGACAAATTTATTACATGTCAAGCAAAGCAAGAAAAGTCCAGTCAAGGATGGCGAGCTGATGAGGATGAAGCTGCACAGTCGCTGTTAAAGTAGCTTCTAAACTGCTAAAACTAGCCTTCGAACTGTCTAGCAGGCAGTCTGAAGGGTGCCAGGTGCAGAGGTTAAGGGGCCCCACTTGGCTATAAAAACTGGGGGAAATGAGCAGATAGCGAGAATCTTCCTCGGTGATGGGACAAGCAACATCGACAGACCGAGCAGTCCAGAGAAGTCAGCAGAAGACCAAAAGTTAAAGAAAACTGATTGTCAAGAGAGACTTGAAAGTCTGCAACTGGTCCGAACAAGAAAAGATCTTTCTGTAAAAGTAGTTATTCTCTTTTAACTTGAAAATAAAGTTAAGTTCAAATTGATAACCTGAAAGAGTGGTTATTATTATTCTCTTTAAAAAGTTTACTTTACTTCACTTAGCAAGCTGGACCCGTGTGTAAGTTACTAAGTGGTAAGTAAATAAAATTCTTCTACGAAGATACGGGTTATACCTGGGGATAACTTGAAATACTAGTTTGACCCGAATAGCATCCGCCAAAGTCTGCGTAGGAGTCGGGGAGTGAGAATCCCTGCTCACCATTTAGAATAAATTGACCTCCTTTTTGGTATAAAGGGGAATTCTAAGAATAGTGGTGAGGTAAAAACTACACATGCGACTCTAGATCCTTTGACAACACTTTCCAAAGACATCAGGCCACTACCGCATAGAAGACCATTGGTGGAAAATGCATGGTAACACCACCACCAGCATAAGATAAGATATAGGAGCAGAATTAGGCCATTCAGCCCATCGTGTCGGCTCTGCCATTCAATCATGGCTGGTATCCACCATTCAATCATGGCTGATATGGTAAGTTCCCTCCAAGCCATTCACCATTTTGACTTGGAAATATATTGTTGTTCCTTCAATGTCATTGACTCAAAATCCTGTAACTCTCTCCCTAATGACACTGTGACTGTACCTACTGCAGCAGTTCAAGAATTTGGCTGATACCTTTTCAAGGACACTTGGGGATGGACAATAAAAGTGCTGTCTTGGACAGTGATGCCACATCTCATAAAAAATGGAAGAAGATCCAAAGCAATGTGGTTGACTCTTAACTGTCCTCTAAAATGGTTTTGCAAACCATTCAGTTCTAGGGCCATTAAAGGTGGGCAACTAATATTGACCTTGCTTGCAACAGCCATATCCCATGAAGAATGCATTAAGAACACCACTCCCTCCAGTCACTCTCATCTCACCTGTGCTATCAACAGCGACAGCTGATACAAAAAAAATAATTGATTGATTGATATTTATTGTCACATGTGCCGAAGTACCGGCCAAGGGAACGTACACAGTACATACATAGAAGACAAAAGAATAATCGACAGAGTACATTGACAGCGGTGCATCAACAAATAGAGATTGGTTACAGTGCGGAACAAGGCCAAACAAGAGCAGCATAGGGTGTCGTGAAAAGTGTTCTTGCAGGGAACAGATCAGTCCAAGGGATCGTCGTTGAGGAGTCTAATAACTGTGGGGAAGAAGCTGTTCCTGTGTCTGAATGTGCGGGTCTTCAGACTTCTGTATCTTCTGACTGATGGAAGGGTCTGGAAGAGGGCAAAACCTGGGTGGGAGGGGTCTCTGACAATGCTGTCTGCCTTTCTGAGGCAGCAGGAGGTGTATATAGAATCAATGGGAGGATGGCAAGCTTCTGTGATACGTTGGGCTAAGTTCACCACACTCTGCAGTTTCTTGCGATCTTAGGCCAAGCACAGTTGGCATACCAAGCTGCAATGCAGCCGGATAGGATGCTCTCTATGGCACATCTGTAGAAGTTTGCAAGAGTCGATGCAGACATGCCGAATTTCTTTAGCTTCCTTAAGAAGTAGAGATGTTGTTGGGCTTTCTTGACTGTTGCATCAACGTGAGTGGACCAGGGCAGAGTGTTGGTGATGGTGACCCCCAGGAACTTAAAGCTATCGACCATCTCCACTTCGGAGCCATTGATGCAGTGGGTGGGGCGGGGCGGGGGTGTCGTGCTATGATTCCTGAAGTCGATGATCAGTTCCTTGGTCTTTCCAGCATCAGGGAGAGGTTGTTTTCGGTATACCATGCAACCAAGTGATATCTCCCTTCTGTGGTCTGATTCGTCATTGTTTGAGATATGACCCACCAACGTACAGATTGAATTGGAGTTGAATCTTGCCACACAGTCGCGTGTATACGGGGAGTACAGTAGAGGGCTGAACACACATCCTTGCGTGGCCCTGGTGTTGAGGACTATTGTGGAGGAGGTGTTACCTATCCTGACAGATTGCAGTCTGTTGGTGAGGAAGTCAAGGAGCCAGCTGCACAGGGAGGGGTCAAGTCCAAGATTGCAGTGTTTGGTTATTAGTCTTGTTGGGATAATGGTGTTGAAGGCGGAGCTGTAGTCTATGAACAGCAGTCTGACATAGGTGTCCTTTTTGTCGAGATGTTCGAGATTTGATTGTAGGCCCAGAGAGATAGCATCTGCTGTGGATCAGTTTCCGCGGTAGGTGAACTGCAATGGATTGAGGCCAACTGGGGAGCTGGCGTTGATCCGCCTCATGACTAGCCGCTCAAAGCATTTCATGGTAACAGACGTCAGGGCCACCAGTCGGTAGACATTGAGGCACGCTACCTTGTTCATCTTTGGTTCTTCTTGAAGCAGGTAGGGATCTTGGAGCAGAGAAGTGAGGTGTTCAAGATATCTGCGAATACACTCGCCAGCTGGTCAGCGCAGGCTCTGAGTGCTTGCCCAGGGACTCCGTCGGGGCCTTTCGCTTTCCGCCGGTTTACTTTCAAATGGAAGCAGAGACTCAGTGCCTTTATTTTATTCAACCTTCTTGGTTATGTTTCCCTCTCACCTGTTACCCCCTTTTCATGAGGCATTCCTTCACTTTACTTCTGTTTCAAAAATCAAAACCAGACATGAGTCTTCATTATCAATATAACCTGAAACCTAGTCTGTTATGTATTATATGTTTCAGTGTATTATATGTTTCAGTGTATTATATGTTTCAGTGTATTATATGTTTCAGTGTAGGTCTTCCAGCCTTCCGATTCGTCTTCAAAAGGTCCAATGGCACCCAATTGACGAAACACTTTATTTCTTGTTTATCGGGAACAAAGGAATTTGCCTTCTTTTCCCCCTTACCATTTTTACAGTACGAAGTCTTACAACACCAGGTTAAAGTCCAACAGGTTTATTTCGATGTCACTAGCCTTCGGAGCGCTGCTCCTTCCTCAGGTTAATGAAGAGGTATGTTCCAGAAACATATATATAGACAAATTCAAAGATGTCAAACAATGCTTGGAATGCGACCATTAGCAGGTGATTAAATCTTTACAGATCCAGAGATGGGGTAACCCCAGGTTAAAGAGGTGTGAATTGTATCAAGCCAGGACAGTTGGTAGGATTTCGCAGGCCAGATGGTGGGGGATGAATGTAATGCGACATGAATCCCAGGTCCCGGTTGAGGCCGCACTCATGTGTGCGGAACTTGGCTATAAGTTTCTGCTCGGCGATTCTGTGTTGTCGCGCGTCCTGAAGGCCGCCTTGGAGAACGCTTACCCGGATATCAGAGGCTGAATGCCCTTGACTGCTGAAGTGTTCCCCGACTGGAAGGGAACATTCCTGCCTGGTGATTGTTGCGCGATGTCCGTTCATTCGTTGTCGCAGCGTCTGCATGGTCTCGCCAATGTACCACGCTTCGGGACATCCTTTCCTGCAGCGTATGAGGTAGACAACGTTGGCCGAGTTGCACGAGTATGTACCGCGTACCTGGTGGGTGGTGTTCTCACGTGTAATAGTGGTATCCATGTCGATGATCTGGCACGTCTTGCAGAGATTGCCATGGCAGGGTTGTGTGGTATCGTGGTCACTGTTCTGAAGACTGGGTAGTTTGCTGCAAACAATTTGTTTGAGGTTGCGCGGTTGTTTGAAGGCAAGTAGTGGGGGTGTGGGGATGACCTTGGCAAGATGTTCATCGTCATCAATGACGCGTTGAAGGCTGTGAAGAAGATGACGTAGTTTCTCCTCTCCGGGGAAGGACTGGACGACGAAGGGTATTCTGTCGGTTGTGTCCCATGTTTGTCTTCTGAGGAGGTCGGTGCGGTTTCTCGCTGTGGCGCGTTGGAACTGTCGATCGATGAGCCGAGTGCCATATCCCGTTCGTACGAGGGCATCTTTCAACGTCTGTAGATGTCTGTTACGCTCCTCCTCGTCTGAGCAGATCCTGTGTATACGGAGAGCTTGTCCATAGGGGATGGCTTCTTTAATGTGTTTAGGGTGGAAGCTGGAGAAGTGGAGCGTTGTGAGGTTATCCGTGGGTTTGCGGTAAAGCGAAGTGCTGAGGTGACCGTCCTTGATGGAGACGAGTGTGCCAAGAATGCAACTGATTTTGGAGAGAAGTCCATGGTGAGTCTGATGGTTGGATGGAACTTATTAATGTCATTGTGTAGTCGTTTCAGTGATTCTTCGCCGTTTCAGGCAATGGGACCTTGGGTGAGAACCTCTCTGGCTACATCGAGGGCATCTTGAAACCCATCGTACAAGGTACGCCCAGCTTCTGTCGCGACACGACGGACTTCCCAAAGAAACTCAGCAACCATGGACCAGTTGAACCAGGAACATTCCTCGTCACAATGGATGTCTCGGCACTCTACACCAGCATCCCCCATGATGACGGCATTGCTGCAACAGCCTCAGTACTCAACACCGACAACTGCAAATCTCCAGACGCAATTCTGCAACTCATCCGCTTCATTCTGGATCACAACGTCTTCACCTTCAACAACAAGTTCTTCATCCAGACGCACGGAACAGCCATGGGGACCAAATTCGCACCCCAATACGCCAACATCTTCATGCACAAGTTTGAACAGGACCTACTCACCGCACAGGACCTTCAACCGACGTTATACACCAGATACATCGATGACATTTTTTCCCTTTGGACCCACGGCGAAGAATCACTGAAACGACTACACAATGACATTAATAAGTTCCATCCAACCATCAGACTCACCATGGACTACTCTCCAAAATCAGTTGCATTCTTGGACGCACTCGTCTCCATCAAGGACGGTCACCTCAGCACTTCGCTTTACCGCACACCCACGGATAACCTCACGATGCTCCACTTCTCCAGCTTCCACCCTAAACACATTAAAGCCATCCCCTATGGACAAGCTCTCCGTATACACAGGATCTGCTCAGACGAGGAGGAGCGTAACAGACATCTACAGACGTTGAAAGATGCCCTCGTACGAACGGGATATGGCACTCGACTAATCGATCGACAGTTCCAACGCGCCACAGCGAAAAACCGCACCGACCTCCTCAGAAGACAAACATGGGACACAACCGACAGAATACCCTTCGTCGTCCAGTACTTCCCCGGAGCGGAGAAACTAAGTCATCTTCTTCACAGCCTTCAACACGTCATTGATGACGATGAACATCTTGCCAAGGTCATCCCCACACCTCCACTACTTGCCTTCAAACAACCGCGCAACCTCAAACAAACCATTGTTTGCAGCAAACTACCCAGTCTTCAGAACAGTGACCACGACACCACACAACCCTGCCATGGCAATCTCTGCAAGACGTACCAGATCATCGACATGGATACCACTATTACACGTGAGAACACCACCCACCAGGTACGCGGTACAGACTCGTGCGACTCGGCCAACATTGTCTACCTCATACGCTGCAGGAAAGGATGTCCCGAAGCGTGGTACATTGGCGAGACCATGCAGATGCTGCGACAACGAATGAACGGACATCGCGCAACAATCACCGGGCAGGAATGTTCCCTTCCAGTCGGGGAACACTTCAGCAGTCAAGGGCATTCAGCCTCTGATCTCCGGGTAAGCGTCCTCCAAGGCGGGCTTCAGGACGCGCGACAACGCAGAATCGCCGAGCAGAAACTTATAGCCAAGTTCCGCACACATGAGTGCGGCCTCAACCGGGACCTGGGATTCATGTCGCATTACATTCATCCCCCACCATCTGGCCTGCGAAATCCTACCAACTGTCCTGGCTTGATACAATTCACACCTCTTTAACCTGGGGTTACCCCATCTCTGGATCTGTAAAGATTTAATCACCTGCTAATGGTCGCATTCCAAGCATTGTTTGGCATCTTTGAATTTGTCTTTTTATATGTTTCTGGAACATACCTCTTCATTCACCTGAGGAAGGAGCAGCGCTCCGAAAGCTAGTGACATCGAAACAAACCTGTTGGACTTTAACCTGGTGTTGTAAGACTTCGTACTGTGCTCACCCCAGTCGAACGCCGGCATCTCCACATCATTTTTACAGGGTTCTGTAGCCGGGTGCAGTTCCTCTCCTGTTGGTCCAATGTTGGAATGTGCCAATGAGTAAAATAAAAATTAACCCACTCATGCTAGCTGCCAAAAATCCCCCACATCACCACTTATTCTGTACCGGGCCATTTACTAGGCCACAGTCAGAACCAAAGAATATACAACTCGTGGATTGCTGCAACTCCACAGGTAGGGTTAATTCAGCTATTATATTACACCAAATAAAATTGCTGATGATATGGTCGTACCCTTGTTCCTCAGCACTGCAGGCAGTAAAGCCTTTAATATGCTCTGAAGCTTGTTCCAGCTGGACAAACCTGGAGACAAAATGTACCAGGAATCAGTTGGTATTTTGGAGTACCATTATGATCCAAAACTCTTACTATTTGTCAAGAGATTCAAATCCCACAAGAGGAATCAACTGGAAAGGTAATCTGTGGTTCAATACATCGCAACTCTTAAGTGCCTCTCAAAACTCTGCGAGTTTGGAAACGTTTTCAACGATGCCTTAAGAGACAGGTTTGTATGCGATCTATGAAAGGAAGCCATTCAAATAAGGCTATTGACAGAGCAAAATCACACTGGACATTAGCTGCCAAACAAGCTGCACAGCTAGGAGCCAGCACCTGAGTACATAAAATGGCAGCCATGCAAAGGAAATCCATGCAGCGGCAGGAGTGCCACAGGTGCGGCTGACCTGGACACTCTGAAACTGACTGCTGGCACAGTTTCAATGAGGCCCAGCGCAAGAAAGGTAAGCAAGTAGGCCACATTGTTTGTGCCTGCTGGAAGAAACAGAACAATCTGGAAAGATTTAAGCCAATGGAAAACAATTCAGCCTGAGGATAGCTATTTTTGATGGCCGAGTGGATGTTCAGATTAAGGAAAGAGCCAGTTTGTGCCAAGCTTGTGCCAAAATCAGGAACGCACCACCATTGTCACTGGTACACCCCAGGGACTGGCCCAAAATGTCCTGGCAACATGCCCACATTGATTTTGTCAGCCCGCTTGAGGGTGAAATGCTGCTAGTGGTGATTGATGCCCCTGCCAAGTGGTCGGAGGTGGCGGTAAAGCAGTCGATTTCAGCTTACCAGACAATTGAGAAACTAAATTAAATGTTCATAAACGCTGAACAGATTGTTAGTGACAATGGTCCTCAGTTCCTCACGCAGGAATTCACAGATTACATGGAACAGAATGTCATTCGGCACATTAAGTCAGCGCCTTATCATCCCTCACCAATGGTCTTGCGGAAAGATTTGGGCAATCATTGAAGCACTCATTGAAAGTTTCACAGGGGGAGGGGCCACCAGCTGGATGCATCAATAGCTTCCTGGCCATAGAATCTCACACCCAGAACTTGATGGCGTACGTGCTGTTAAAAAAGAAGTTATGAACTACGTTTGACCGATTACTACCTGAGGAAACTCTTAAGATCGTCCCAGATGCCCAGAAGGAAAACAGACTCCAAGAGGCACTCTTTCTGTCAAGGTGAGCAGGTATTGAAATGGAGCTACAGCTCAACAATTGGGTACCTGCCATGGTATTGGCCCAGAAAGGTCGCATATCCTACACTGATCAAACCAGGGACGAGATCGTGTGGCAATGGCATGCTGACCAGCTGTTAGTAGAACATCCCCCAAGTGTTGGAATCATCCATCACCACAGCTCTTCAAGAAGGAGCCTTGGCCTTGTTACCTGAAGTCAGAACACCGTCCCCAAAGCAAACCACCATAGTCCTTGAAGCTACCACCCCTGTGGAAGGCCTGGGTAGCATGGTAACACAGTGGTTAGCATAGTTGCTTCACAGGTCCAGGGTCCCAGGTTCGATTCCCGGCATGGGTCACTGTCTGTGTGGAGTCTGCACGTTCTCCCCGTGTCTGCGTGGGTTTCCTCCGGGTGCTCCGGTTTCCTCCCACAGTCCAAAGATGTGCAGGTTAGGTGGATTGGCCATGACAAATTGCCCTTCATGTCCAAAAAAGGTTACGTTTGGTTGAGGGGATAGGGTGGAGGTGTGGGCTTAGGTAGGGTACTCTTTCCAAAGGCTGGTGTAAACTCGATGGACCGAATGGCCTCCTTCTGCACTGTAAATTATATGATTCTGTGATTATCTATATGCCCCCTAAGGATGAACCCTCTTCACCTGAGGTCCCCGGTATCCCTAAGCTGGGAACAATCCTGTACCAGAAATAAGGAGAGAGCCAGCTCGAAACAGGCACCTGCTGGACAGACCCGCATATTAAATGTACATCATGTTTGTGTCCACTGGAAGCTGTTTTTCTTGTTTGTGCAAATAGCTTTGCTGCTTGTGCATCTGTGTTGCTTTTGGAACTATGTAAATGCTGGGCGTGTTTCCTTCTGTGGAAGTTTCAAAGTAAAGGGGGAGGGGGTGTTTTGTGTTGTATGTTATGCTGGGGCAATGTTCCTTCAAGAGTTGAGTCACATGTGCACTGGTGGCATCATCAGTGAAGTGCACAGGCTTCAGGCTCAGTCTTTGTATTTAAGCCTGTGAGAGAGCACAGCATAAGATAAATAAAAACCCTACCTGTTTAGTTGTAGCAATCCATGATTTGTATATTATTTGGTACCAATTGTTGTTACGACACCCTGGGCTAGTGCGCAGTAAATTCCAGCCCCATAGGCCTTGGAATCCCAACACAAATGAGTTAACCAATAATTTGCATAACGTTTCTGAGATCTTTGCTTCTTGACTGCTCCAATGACTTACAGGCATAAGATTTGTAAGTGAACCATGGCAACTGTTTATTTATAACAACAATAGGGATAAGACATGAAATCATCACAGTAGAATAATGGGCAGCTAATCTAGTACACCCCTCCTCCCACTTTTTACCAGCCCAACCTCAAACTAAACACACATAAGACATGCACACACAGAGGGAGGGGGAAAGGAAAAATAAAAGAGGATTGATGGAAGATGAGAGTCCTTGCTTCGGATGTTGATGTTGTTTTTTGAGCTGACTGTCCTTCCAGCATTTGGAGCGATTGACAACCACGGATTGAATGGCTAATGAGGATCTTCTGGCTGCAACATTCAGTCCGAATCCCCAGAATGTGTATTCCCTCCGGGGAGTCATTTTCATTTTTATTAACCTGGACCTTCACTCAAAAGAACAGTCTCAGGGTTGTGTACTTCTTCTGTCTTTCCAACTCCACAAAACGACCAACAGCTTGTCTAAAATAAACAGAGTATCAAAGAAGCTGCATTCACGAGATCTTAGGGAGGCCTGGTAATCTTACAAAGAATGAAACCTACAAACTTTCCTCCAGCTCTGTCTTAAGGCATTAAGCACTCACAGGCTTGATCGAAAGGAAAAGCTGGCTGCTCTGTTTACCCGGAGTGAGCCCCAACTGAGGTGTTTGAGAGAGTTCTACCCATTTTACGAAGAGAGATATTCAAAAGATCTTTCTTCAGCTCTGAGTTAAAACCAAAACTAACTTGGAAACAGTAACACAGAGAAAAGGAACATTCCGGAAGAGTCACAACCAATCAGCATAGATGACCAGCTGAGATCCCAGCAAAGTAAACAGTTCAAGGCCGACATCCAAGTCCATCAAGATGAGTCATCACCACTGCTAGCACATCTGGCTGGATTTCTTTTTTCTTAATTAAAGATGAAGTCCATCTTAAAGGTGTAGATGTATTTTTGTCCAGGTACAAAATTGATAAAAGCCAAAATAACAGAAAATAAAGGGAATAGACAGGCAAAACAAGTTTTAAACAGGAGGATCCTTACACTGTGGCCTGGTAAATGGCCCCATACAGAACAACTGGCGATGAGAGGGATATTCGGTGGCCAGCGTGAGAGAGAATTTTTTTTTTTCCCCCTCACGGGTGTGCCCCAACATTGGACCAACAATAAAGGAACCGCAACTGGTTTCAGGACCCGATAAGGTAGGGTGAGGGGGGAGGGGGAAGGATGGCATATTCTTTTGCCCCCAGACAACAAGAAACACAAATAGCAGGTCAGTTGGGCACCATTGGACCTTTTGAAGAAGAATCAGAAGGCTGGAAGACCTACACTGAAACATATAATATGGCGGCACAGTGGTTAGCAGTGCTGCCCCAGAGCGCCACGGACCCGGGTTCGATTCCGGCGTCAGGTGGTTGTCTTTGTGGAGTTTTCACTTTCTCCCCGTGTCTGCGTGTGTTTCCTCCGGGTGCTCCGGTTTCCTCCCACAGTCCAAAGGTTTTCAGGTGAGGTAGATTGGCCATGCTAAATTGCCCATTATTGTCCAAAGGTTGCGTGGGATACAGTGCTAGAGTGGGGATTGGACCTAGGTAGTGTGCTCTTTCGAAGGGTCAGCAGACGCGATGGGCTGAATGGCCTCCTTCTGCACTGTAGGGATTCTAACAGTCTGGGTTTCAGATTTTTGAAACAGGAGGAAGGTGAAGGAATGCATTCGGTAAAGGGAGTGATAGGTGGGAGCAACAAGAAAACCAAGAAGATCAAATGAAACAATGACATTGGGCACAATATAACCAAATTGAAACAGAGTCCTGGGTTGAGCGCGTTTAGCCGAGTGTTTCCCGGCGCTCTCAGTGCGAGAAAGACCACCACATCAAAGGGATTTTGTTCCAGTACAGGGCCTCAGCAGGGAATGCCCTGCCGAGCCACACGTAGTCCCTTTTCCTGCACTGAGGAGCTCCACTCGCCAGAGGTCCTCAGTGCAGGAGGAGATTGGGATGCAGTTTTTAAATGGCGGTCCGATCACATGACCCCCCCAACATGACCCCTGGGCCTGCCAAAGCCCCAACTGGCCCTCAGCACTCCCCCTCACTCGGGCAGGGCACTCCTGGCCCGATCCCTTGCATGAGCACAGTGCCAGTCTGGAACTTTGGCACTTCCATCCTGTCATCCTGACGGTGCCTCTGCCAGCCTGGCAGTGCCACATGGGCCGCTAGCCTGGATGAGTGCAACTCAACTAGCACTCAAGAAGCTCAACACCATCCAGGATAAAGCAGCTTGCTTGATTGCTACCCCTTCCACAAACATTCACTGCCTCCACCACCGTGTCTCCCATCTACAAGATGCACTGCAGCAACTCACCAAGGCTCCTTAGGCAGCACCTTCCAAACCCATGACCACTACCATCTAGAAAGACAATGGCAGCATGACATCACCACCATCTGCAATTTCCCCTCCAAGTCACTCACCACCCTTCCTTGGAAATATACCACAGTTTCTTCACTGTAATTGGGTCAAAATCCTGGAATTCCTCCCGAACAGTACAGTGGCTGAACCTACACCTCAGGGACTGCAGCAGTTCGAAAGCAGCACACAACCACTTTAGGAATGCTGGTCTAGCCAGTGAAGCCCACATCCTGTAAAATGAATTTAAAAAATACCTTCGTCTGAGTCACAAGGTTTGGATTCAAGTCCCACTCTAAGGCGTGAGCACAAAAATCAGTATCGAGAGAATGCAACACTGTCAGCGACGTCAATTTTTGAATGGTGATGTTAAAACAAGGGCCAATCTGCCTGCTTGAGTAGACATAGAAGAGCCCTTGGCTCTATTTCAAAGAAGAGCAGGGGAGTTATCCCCGGCGTCCTGATTATTCATTCATCAATCCAGATCATAAAGAAAACCACTTACCTGTTTGTCATAACATCCACTCATGTATATAATGAGATGCACACAGGCAGTGATTGACACACAGGATAACCAATGAACACACACGACACATAACAACCAATTACCAGACAGGACACCACCACTATAAAGCACACAGGGCATTAAGGCTCTCCCTCTCTCTACAGGACACAGCTACTGAGATAGTAAGAGTGCACAAGCCAGTGAGCACTATCACCATGAGGTAGAGAGTTAGTCTGGTCAAGCCAGTAGGAGGTTATCAGTTGGATTGATCGAGTGTCAACTCACAGCAGACTATGTACAGCAACCAGGAAGTTCAATAAAACAGTGTTGGACCATCTCCTGTGTCAGAAGCCTGTTTCTAGTTTCACTGCATCCAGTTGCAGTCAACGTTGAACTAACTTACTTAACACATCATGGTACCAGAGTGCTATTAATCCTAACAAACCTACCTCGAGTGCATCTTCAACGACCAGCAAGCAGCCATCCAGCGGCATGGAGAAGATCCAGCCTCCTTTGCAGCTCCGGATCTCCAGCAACCTCGGCGCTAACTGGAAAGTCTTCAAACAAAAGTTCCTCCTGTACATCGAGGCCTCCGACCTCGAGGCAGCATCGGATGCCACAAAGATCGCGCTGTTCCTGCCGACTGCGGGGGATCACGCCATCCACATCTATAACTCGCTTACGTTTGCTGATGGCGAAGACAAGACAAAGTTCAAGACAGTTCTGCTGAAATTCGACAGCCACTGCGACATTGAGGTGAATGAGAGCTTTGAACTGTACATCTTCCAACAGAGGCTTCAGGGTAAGGATGAACCTTTTCAGTCCTTCTTGACCCATCTCCGCATCCTAGCGCAGTCATGTAATTGTGACTCGACGACTGATTCCCATGACCCGGGATCAGATCGTTTTCGGGGTCCAATCCGATTCCCTGCGGGAGCAGCTCCTCAAAATCAAACAGTTGACCCTCTCCGTCGCCATCGAAACGTGCGTTGTCCATGAGCATGCCAGAAATCTCTCCTCCCGCATCAGGGCGGCAGAAACTGCAAAACTGACCGCCCATGAGGCAGAAAGGGTGCAGGCCATAGCAAAAGTGCAAGGCCCGAGCATCGAGGAGAGTGGCCATTTTGCACGCTTTTTTTCGGGTCCCCACGCATGCAGGCCAGGACCGGGTGGCCGATGAGGCCGAAGACCCTGAGGCTCATACGCGAACGTCGGCCGACCGCACTGCGCATGTGCGATGGCGCACAGAACGTGCTGACATCAGCGTCATGACGTGTCCGAATTGTGGCTCTGCCTATTTAAAATGGCAATGTCCAGCCAAAGGCAGGCGATGTCTACAGTGTGGAAAGCCTGGCCACTACGCGGCCTTCTGCAGGTCCGCTCCACCGAACAACAGCTAGCGATCCCAGCTGAAGCGCAGGCGTGTCCGCTGCGTACAACAAGGCATGCAGGATTCTGATCCCGACAGCCCAACGGACTGCCTCGAGTCTCCATATTGGGTGGGCATCATCACCACACGCGAGTTGGTCTCTACCGGGCCTGTCAACCGCCTTTCGGTCCTCAGTGTGGCTCCTGACGACGAGTGGTGTGCCGTCATCACGGTCAACCAGTCTCGCATCCGATTTAAATTGGACACTGGCAAGTCTGCGAACCTCATATCACAGTTGGACCTCGACAGCATCCGACACCAACTTAGCATTCTTCCACCAGCCTGCCAGCTCCTTGACTACAATGGTAATTCCATAGCTGCCAGTGGGTCGTGTCAGCTAGGTGTCTCTCACAAGGCAATCAAGGTGATGTTGAGATTCGAGATCGTCCGGCCTAACAAGGCATCCCTGCTCGGTGCTTGCGCATGCAATCTCTTAAATCTGGTACAGCGAGTTCATGCAATGTCCTCGACACCGGCGACGGCCTCGTCCAATGCGAATCTCCAGGCTGAGATAGACGACATTCTCACACAATACCACAGTGTGTTTGATGGGATGGGCACGCTCCCATATCGCTACAAGATATTGCTCAAGCCGAATGCCACCCCAGTCATCCATGCTCCACGCCGGGTGCCGGCTCCTCTCAAGGATCGTCTGAAAACGCAGCTACGAGAGCTCCAAGACCAGGGCATCATCTCAAAAGTCACGGAACCCACAGACTGGGTCAGCTCCATGGACTGCATCAGGAAACCCTCTGGCGAACTCCGCATTTGCATTGATTCCAAAGACCTGAATCGCAACATCATGCAAGAGCATTACCCGATCCCGAAGCGTGAAGAATTGACCTGTGAGATGGCTCACGCCAAATTCTTTACCAAGCTGGACGCCTCCCGTGGCTTCTGGCAAATTCAGCTGGACGAGTCCAGTCGGAAGCTGTGCACTTTTAACACTCCGTGCGACAGCTACTGCTACAACCGCATGCCTTTTGGTGTCATATCAGCTTCAGAAGTATTTCATCGCATAATGGAGCAAATAATGGAGGGCATCGAGGGGGTGCGGATCTATGTGGATGACATGATCATCTGGTCCGAGGATCACATTGCTCACCTCAAACAAGTTTTCCAGAGGATTCATGAAAATGGCCTCCAGCTCAACAGGGCCAAATGCTCGTTTGGGCGGTCCACTATCAAGTTTTTAGGTGACCACATTTCACAACAAGGTGTGCAACCTGACGTCGACAAGGTGCTGGCAATCAATGCCATGAAGACCCCAGAGGACAAAAAGGCGGTCCTCCGCTTCCTCGGGATGGTAAATTTTCTCGGAAAATTAATTCCCAACATGGCATCCCACACCACGGTCCTCGGCATCTCGTTAAAAGGTCGACAGTGTTCCAATGGCTTCCCGCACATCAAGCGGAGTGGCTTGAGCTGAAGACGAAGCTCACCACAGCTCCAGTGCTGGTGTTCTTTGACCCAACCAAGGATACCAAGATATCAAAAAACGCAAGCCAAGATGGCATTGGGGCGGTGCTCCTCCAGCGAGACGATTCCTCGTCCTGGGCTCCAGTGGCATATGCCTCCAGGGCCATGATTCCGACTGAACAACGGTATGCCCAGACCGAAAAGGAGTGTCTGGGTCTCCTGACAGGAATAGTCAAGTTTCATGACTACGTATACGGTCTGCCGAAGTTCACGGTGGAAACAGACCACAGGCCTTTAGTCCACATAATCCAGAAGGATTTAAATGACATGGCACCTCGGCTGCAGCGAATTCTTCTTCGTCTCCGCCGATATGACTTTGAACTCGTCTCTCGTCTTCACACCGGGCAAGGAGCTGATCATCGCGGATGCCCTATCCCGATCCATCACCGTGCCGTGTGAACCGAGCGACTTAATTGGCCACATCGAGGCACAGGTGCAGTTGTGTGCCAGCAACCTCCCAGCCACTGATGAATTAGTTGTCCAAATATGCGAAGAAACTGCCAAAGATCCGCTACTGCAGCGCATGATGCAACACCTTTGCCCATGGCTGGAAAAAGGGGCAGTGCCCCCAGTTCTTCAACCTAAAGGACGAGTTAACGGTTGTCGAGGGGATCCTTCTTAAACTATATGTTTCTACAGCCACGAGTGGTCCGACTTTGCACGATCCTACCACTTCAGTCACATCACATCCAGTCCCCATTACCTGTAATCAAACGGGAAAGCCGAAAAAGGGGTCCATATTGTCAAACGGTTGCTGTGCAAGGCTGCAGACTCAGCCTTGGACTTCAACCTGGCGCTGTTGGCATACAGGGCAATCCCTCTGTTGACTGATTTGTCTCCAGCCCAGCTGCTCATGAACCGCAACTTGAGGACGACTGTTCCAGCCATCCATGTTCCAGACCTTGACCGCCACACGATGCTGCAGAAAGTGCAGCGATCCAGGGACCATCAGAAGATCACGTATGATGCTCATGCCAAGGATCTACCTGCGCTGACTCCAGACGATGTTGTTCACGTCCAGTTGCCTGAGGGAGGTTGGTCAGTCCCAGCTATTGTCGTCAGGCAGGCTGCCCCCAGGTCCTTCATTATCCAAATACCTGATGGCTCCATTCTACGGCGCAACAGGAGGGAGCTACGAAAGTTCCCAGCCCACCGCCTGGCCACACTTCTCCGCATGTCATCATGCCTCCTCTGGACATCTCGCACCACGAGGCCACCGATCTGGCAGCGTTCCCGCCTCTCCATGAGGCCACTGACATGGCAGCAATCCCGCCTGTCCAAGTTCCGGCGTCCCCCCCTCCACCTCTGAGGCGATCGACAAGAATTTGTCGCCCGCCACAAAGATTTTGTTCAGTTTGCTCTGTATCTGCACGATAGACACCTTCCCATGTACATATGTTCATTCACTCACCACTTGTATATAATCATGCATGTATATATATCGGCACGTTCCAAAATTTACTTCAAAAAGATGTCATAATATCCACTCATGTATATAATGAGATGCAGACAGGCATTGATTGACACACAGGATAACCAATGAACACAGACGACGCATAACAACCAATCACTAGACAGGACACCACCACTATAAAGCACCCAGGGCATTAAGACTCTCTCTCTCTACAGGACACAGCTACTGAGATAGTAAGAGTGCACAAGACAGTGAGCACTATCACCATGAGGTAGAGAGTTAGTTTGGTCAAGCCAGTAGGAGGTTATCAGTTGGATTGATCGAGTGTCAACTCACAGCAGACTATGTACAGCAATCAGGAAATTCAATAAAACAGTGTTGGACCATCTCCTGTGTCAGAAGCCTGTTTCTAGTTTCACTGCATCCAGTTGCAGTCAACGTTGAACCAACTTACTTAACACATCACTCTTCTGTTACTGTTACTGTCTGTTACTGTTAGTGGGAGTTTGCTGGGCACCTATTAGCTGCCATGTTAACTACATTACAATAGTGAAGTAATTTTATGTGCAGTCACTTGCTGTAAAGCGCTTTAAGATGGTGGTTGAGAAAAGTGCTATATAAATGCAAGTCTCTTTTTTTTCATTAAAATTATATTTTTTTTTAGTTGGAGGAGACAATTATTTCCTATCATTTAGTTTAGGTGGGCTCTGTACTTACAATACATGAGTTAATTTATGACATACACATGTGCCAAGATGCCTCTAACTCACTCCTTGGACAGGCATTTTAACATGAAAACCCATACTTAGTGCTCATCTGTTCTCATTCAATCTGATTACCATTGTCTATGTACAGAATTGTCAGGCTTGAATTATCTGCACGATAGGTTTTATGTGCTATGCCTCCCTCTGCAAACTGAAAATAGTTAGCATAAGAACATGATTTTATGATGCTATGTATTAAGATGCTCAATTTAACAAAAAGCATTGTGACAATGAGAGACTATATCAACAGTGTCTCATTACCATTGTATTTGGTGTAATTTTTTTCCACCATTCCAATCTTTTAATTTGGAAGTGCCATGTTACAAATTATGTGAGCATAGTCTTAATGCATCCATATAACAATTCTCTGCCTGTTATTTTAACTCATTGACTTCAAATGGGTTAATGCCTCCAGTAAAAACATAACGAGAAAGAGGGATGAAAATTGTCATTTAACAATGTGATCTGTTGAAGGATTTCACAATCATCGTTGTTACCGACAAGGATTTAAAAAGCAAGGTCAATAATGAAGATGCTTTGAAATGATAGTGAATTCAGGCTGGAATATTTTACATAAAGGGAGATAAGGATATAAACCTTTGTTCCTTTTTGAGGACAGAAGTCCGGTATCTTTGGAGTGGAGGAGGAGAGCTTTACTGCACCTATGCAACTTATAAGCATGATTCAAGAATTCAAACAGAGAGCCACATTCTCCTTATACCTACTGTCATGATATTCAGGTAAACATCATAGCACAAACATACATACATACTGATGGACAGATCAATGGACCAATCAACACACACACAACACCACAGCCAGTCACAGGCAAGAGCATACACAGTACAAAACAGGGAACACAACACTTCCTGGCAATTCCAGCAGGAGACAGCTCAGGGCACAAAGCTCATAGCAAGCCACTCAGACATCCACCATGTGCTGAGTGCCACTACAAGATAGTATTAGGAATAGGTCCACAGATTCTAGGGTTATGATCGAACCTCAGTAACCAGTTTACCACTGTAAATAAATCATAGTAATAAAACTGAGTTGTACCATTCGCAACCGTGTTGGTTCGTCTGTGTAGCAGAGTACCCAACACATCACCTACGTTCCCCCTTCGATCACTGTCAGTTTATGGGAATATATGGGAGGTGAAGGTTTCCTGGACTCTCTTGGAAGTATCATCCAATGAAAGCAGCATAACCCGCCCATCTAGCACACCGACTTGCATTTATAAAGCACGTTCAGTATAATGAAACAGCCCAAGGTGCTTCACAAGAGCATTATCAAAATTAGCAGGACACCAAGAGCCAGAAAGTTTTGCTGATACAATTGCTGGAGTCCATTTTTCATCTGAGGTGTAATTTCTTGCAAGAGCACATTCCCTACAGTCAAAGACTCTACTTTTGGACTGTTGTTCCTTTCTAGCCACTTGTGTCTGATATTGTTGCCCAACTATCTCTGAAATTGAAGGGGAAGTCAAAAGGTCAAACTGTGTGTGTAGTTTCCATATGAATATCAGTATAGCCAGTGAGTTTTGTGTTGTTCAATGCGCAGTGTTTATGTAATTAGAAAGCTGTTGACACAGTTAGGTAGAGAGCCTTTGTCCTTCAAAACCTACACTGCCTGTGCAAGCAATTGTATGAAACGTTCAGCTAAGCCATTGGTAGCTGGTTGGTAGGGCATGGATTTGATATAGCGGATGCCGCACCCCTTCAGGCAGTCCTCAAATTCATCTAAAGGAAACTGATTACCATTATCGCACATGAGTTATTCAGGTTGCCTGAATCTTACAAGTACCTTATCAAGCTTTCCTATGGTCTCTTCCATAATTATTGAATTTCATGGTGACAACCTTTGGCCACTTCGAATGCATGTCAACCATGATCAAAAACATGTGCCCTTTGACTGGTCCTGCATAATCAACATGGATTTTTTGCCATGGCCTGGTAGTCCATTCCCATGGATGCCAAGGTTGTAGTGAAGGTACATTTCTCAACACAGTGCAGGATTGGCATAATCCCACCTTCGCTATTTGGCATCCAACCCGGACCACCAGAAGCAGTTTCCTGCCTACCCCTTCGTTCTAACAACACTGGGATGACCCTCATGCAGTTGTTCCAGGATTCTAATCCGTAGGCACGGTGGAATGATTACTCAAATGCCCCACAACAATACTCCATTTTGCACTGTCAACTCAAGATGCCTGGTAGGATGGGGTTTAAGGTCTGGAGTCTTTCTGTGCTCTTGTGTTAGAGTGCCTTTTTGAATCATTCTCCATCACCAAATCTGTTCAGGTAAGTTTTTATACTTGAGAAGACGATACCGGAACATGTTCCTCAGAAGACAAATTGAATATGTCATAGAGTCATAGACTTTACAGTGCAGAAGGAGGCCATTCTGGCCCATCGAATCTGCACCAGCCCTTGGAAAAGGCCTGTCATTGAAGTGCACACCAAATTCTTGCTTATCTTTCGTTCTCGTTGATCTTGCAGCAGTAGTCTCGACAAAGCATCTGCATTCACGTACTTTTCAGACCTACAATAGTCTCAGACATAACCATGTGCTGGCAAGGTTAACGGCCAACGTTGTGATCAGCAAACAGCGAGTGAAGGGATCATGTGGCGCAAAAATTATTGTTAAAGGATGATGGCCAGTCAATAGAGTGAATTGCCGGCCAAATAAATAATGGTAGAACCTTTGAATACCAAAAATAATGCGGAGAGCTTTTTTCTCAAGTTGGACATAATTGGACTCATGCTAGTCAACATCCTGGAAGCAAATATTATTGGTCACTCTGCGCCTGAAGGCATGATATGTGAGAGAATTGACCCAACCCCAGAGTGTGACGCAGCTTCAGTTTTTGGTTATAATAGAGCAATAACTCCGATTCCTTAAACTGTTTTCAAATTTTAGTAAGCATCCAAACCTTTCATCCAGAGCCAAGCTTGTTTGTTACAAAGCAACATGTGCAAAGGCTTCAGCCTTTTTGCTAAGTGCAGTACAAACCTTCCGTAGTAATTTTATAATCCTAGAAACAACCTTAATTGAGTCACGTCTGCGGTCGTGAAGCATCCAGGATCTCCAACATCTTCTTAGGCTCTTTAAGAATACCGTCTTGGTCAATGATGTGTCCAAGATGATGGATGAAGATTTTTTAAATTCACACTTTTTATTGACCCTGAGACTATGTAATTCCAGCCTTGCAAAAGCAGCTTCTAGGTTCTTTTCATGCTCTACATCATTTGAACCTGTAGCAGTGCATATCTGATAGCCCACTCAGGATCTGACCCATAGATCATTGGAAGAGAGCCGGTGCTGACGTTATCCTGAACGGAAGCTTCCGATGCTGAAACAGACCCCTGTGTGTGACTATGGTCTATAATGGTTGCGATTCAATAGCTATGTTCATTTGCAGGTAGGCCTTGGATAGATCAATTTTGTTAAATTTTTGACTTGAAAAAAGATCTTCGATAATTGATGGAGGGTACTGATCAGCATATAATAGAGTATTGAAATTCCTGCATATTCGTCCTGAACCATCCTTCTTTAAGACTGAGCGATTGGCGTTCCCCGATCGCTGGTGGTAGCAGGCTCAATGGGCTTCAGTGACCTCTCAAGTACTTCTTCCACTTTAGGTTTAATAACATAGGATCCAGTAGGTGCTATCAAACACTTAGGCACACTGCTTGCCTTTATCTTGAGTTTCACTTCGACCCCATGTCATGGATCTAAGTGACTCTTCAAATACCTTTGCATACTTTCTCAGAAGTAGTTGAATATCATTCGTAGAATCAACAACTTAGTTCACAAAGTTGCAGTTTAACTTAATATTCCTTCATCAACATCTCCCAAACAATGCTGGAAAGTTTTTTTGAACAATGTGAAGACAGCTCCACTTTCTGTTCATTCATTTCCACAGTCACCTTGATGAAGTCCTTCAGCAGCATAACCTATTCTGTAGTCTAAAGATGTGTAGGTTTAGGTAGATTGACCATGATTAATTTCCCTTTAGTGTCCAAAGATGTGTAGGTTAAGTTAAGGTGTTATTGGGAGAGGGTCTCAAGATTAAATCAGTTGGTTGTACTGGCAGACACTTTGATTTCTGGTGGTATATCAATTCAGGTGTAAGTGATATTGCAGTGCCCGTATCCACTTCCAACTTAATAGTGTTCCCATTTACTTTTAGACAGACCCCAAGTCATTGTTGGTCTCCTTGTACTGCTAGAGCGCGGAGCATAGATTCCTTAAGCTGAATTGACACTTTTTGGTACTCGGTGAGTCTTCAGTTGGATCACCTTAACTGGTAAATTTGCCCTGTGGACTTTGCAGTATTTTTCTTGGTACACTTCCTTTGTGCTGATGAAGGTTGGCGTAATCAATATGCCTTGGCAATGTGACTAACGTTAGCACAATTTTTGCATTTTTAAATTTAAAAAAAATAATTTACAGGATCTGGGCTACGCTGGTTAGGCCAGCATTTATTGCCCATCGCTAGGTGCCCTTCAGAAGATGGTGGTAAACTGCCTTCTTGAACCGTTGCAGTCCCTGAAGTGCAGGTACACCCACAGTGATGTTAGGTTGGGAGTTCCAGGATTTTGACCAGCGATAGTGGAGGAATGGCAATATATTTCCAAGTCGGTTTGGTGAGTGACTTGGAGAGGAACCTCCAGATGGTGGGGTTCCCAGGCACCTGCTGCTCTTGTCCTTCCAGATGATAGTGGTTGTGGGTTTGGAAGGTGCTGCCTAAGGAATCCTGGCAAGTTACTGCTTTGCATCTTGTAGATGGTACACGGCTGCCACTGTTTGTCGGTGGTGGAGAGATTGGATGCTTGTGGGTGGGGCAGCAATCAAGCGGGCTGTTTGCCCTGGATGGTGTTGAGTTTCCTGAGTGCTTTTGGAGTTGCACTCATCCAGGCAAGCGGAGAGTATTCCATTGCACTCCTGACTTGTGCTTGTGGACAAGCTTTGAGAGGGTCAGGAGGTGAGTTACTTGCCATAGAATTCCGAGCCTTTGGCCTGCTCTGGTAGCCAGAGTATCAATATGGCTAGTCCAGTTCGGTTTCTGATCAATGCTAAGTCCCAGGATGTTGACTGTGAGGGATTCAGCGATGGTAATGCCATTGAATGTCAAGGGCCAGTGGTTAGATCCTCTCTTATAGGAGATGACCATTGCCTGGCACTTGTGAGGCACAAATGTAACTTGCCACTTGTCAGCCCAAGCCTGCATATTGTCCAGGTCTTGCTGTATTTTAGACTACTTCATTATCTGAGGAGTCGCGAATGGTGCTAAACATTGTGCAGTCATCCACAAACACCCTCACTTCGCATCTTGTAATGGAAGAAAGGTCATTGATGAAGCAGCTGAAGATGTTTGGGCCTAGGACACTACCCTGAGGAGCTCCTGCAGTGATGTTCTGGAGCTGCGATGATTGACCTCCAGCCACCGCAAACATCTTCCTTTGTGCCAGGTATGACACCAACCAGCAGAGAGTTTTCCCCCTGATTACTAATGACTCTAGTTTAGCTCGGGCTCTTTGATGCCATACTCAGTCAAATGCTGCCTTGATGTCAAGGACAGTCACTCTCGCCTCACTTCTGGCATTCAACTCTTTTGTCCATGTTTGAACCAAAGCTGTAATGAGGTCAGGAGCTGAACGACCCTGGTGAAAACCAAACTCTGTGTCCGCGAGCAGGTTATACCTGAGTAAGTGCCGCAGATAGCACTTGATGACTCTTTCCATCAGTTTGTTAATGATGGAGAGTAGACTGGTAGGCCGGTAATTGGCTGGGTTGGATTTGTCCTGTTTCTTGTGTATAAGACACCTGAGCAATTTTCTACATTGCTGGCCAGATGCCCGTGTTGTTGCTGTACTAGAATAGTTTGGCTGGGGCACAAGTTTTGGAACACAAGTCTTCAGTACTATTACGGGAATATTGTCAGGGCCCATAGTCTTTGCAGTATCCAGTGCCTTCAGCTGTTTTCCGATATAATGTGGAATGAATTGTAATGGCTGAACACTGACCTCTGTGATGCTACATGTGGCAGGACTACAGAATTTAGATTTGATGCCTTCATTGTGGAATCACTTAGCCCTGTCTATTACTTACTGCTTATGATGTTTGGCGCACAGGTAGTCCGGTGTTGTAGCTTCACCAGGTTGACCTCTCAATTTTCATGATGCCTGGTGTTGTTACTAGCATGCTCTCCTGAACTTTTCATTGAACCAGGGTTGATCCCCTGGCTTGATGGTACTGGTAGAGTGGGGGATATGCCGGGCCATGAGGTTGCAGATTGTGCTTGAGTACAATTCTGCTGCTGCTGATGACCCACAGTGCTTCATGGATGCCCAGTCTTGAGTTCAAAGTCTATCCCATTTAGCACAGGGTAGTGCCACACAAGACTGGACTCTGTCCGCACAAGGATTGTGTGGTGGTCACTTCGACTGATACTGTCATGGACAGATGCATCGGCAGCAGGCAGGTTGGTGCGGATGAGGTCAAGTATGTGTTTCCCTCTTGTTGGTTTCCTCACCACCTGCTGCAGTCCCAGTCTAGCAGCTATGTCCTTTAGGAAGTGGCCTGCTCGGTCTGTGTTGGTACTACCGAGCCACTCTTGGTGATGGACATTCAAGTCCCCACCCAGAGTGTATACTGTGCCCTTGCCTGCTTCAGTGCTTTTTCCAAGTGGTTTTCAATGTGGAGGGGTACTGATTCATCAGCTGATGGTGGATGGTACATGGTACTCAGCAGGAGGTTTCCTTGCCCATTTTTAATCTGAATCCATGACAATTCACAGGGTCCAGAGTCAATGTTGAGGAATCCCAAGGCAACACCCTCCTGGCTGAATACCACTGTGCCACCACCTCTGCTGGGACTGTGTTTCATGTGAGCCAGCACAAAATCAGGAATAGTGATAGTGGTGTCTGGAACATTGTCCCCAAGGTCTGATTCTGTGAGTATGACTATGTCAGGCTGTTGCTTGACTCGTCTGTGAGTCAGCTCTCCCAACTTTGCCATAAGCCCCCAGGTGTTAGTAAGGAGGTCTTTGCAGGGTAGACATGGCTGGGTTTGCCGTTGCCGTTTCTGGTGCCTGGGCCGGTGCCGGGTGGTCCATTCACTTTCATTCCCTTTTTGTTTTTTTGTTGTGGTTATATACAATTGAGTGGCTTCCTAGGCATTCAGAGGGCATTTAAGAGTCAACCACGTTGTTGTGGGCCTGGAGTCACATGTAGGCCAGACAACGTAAGGATTGGAGATTTCCTTCCCTAAAGACTATTAGTGAACCAGATGGGTTTTTACAACAATAAACAATGGTTTCATGGTCATCATTAGATTTTTAATTCCAGATATTTTATTGAGTTTAAGTTGCACCACCTGCTGAGGTGGGATTCTAAAGCAGGTCCCCAGATCATTGCCGTGGGTCACTGGATTACTCGTCCAGTGACAATACCACTACAACACTGTCTCCCCAAATTTGTGCTCCTTGCTCCAAGAATCTCCAGCCAAATGTCCCACTTGCAGCGATGACATAGTAGGTTCTTGGTGGACCTGCTTCTCACAGACTACATCTTATGGCCTTTAGCCCGAACTCCAATCAGTGAAACTTCTTTCACAGCAAGCACCATAGACGTTGCGAATTCTACAGCGGATTATAGGAATAATGCACCATCAGACAACAAATTCATTTGGATGGCTTCATTCCTGATACTTTGCTAGCTTTCACAGTGATGCAACCAATTGTGAAATATTTTCCTCTTCCTCCTGTGCAAGATGCTGAAAGCAGAATCTTTCTGCTATTCATAGTGGACGGGGAGAGAAATGTTCTTGCAAGACAGTCATTAACTCATCATATGACTTGTCTCCAGGTTTAGTTGGGTGTGCTAAATTCTGTAGTATGAATGTTTTCCTCCCAGCTGAGCTGAGAAAGGTCACAGTACACAGGTCCACTGGTGTCTGATTGGCTTTAAGGAACAACTGGAACCTTTCCTCATGAGAGTTCCATGTCTTCTGTGCAACAATATGTATATTGTACGGAATACAAAAGAATAACAATTTAAGTTTAATACTTCTCACCACCAGATGGAGATAAGGAGCAGTCATGTAAATATCATGTCACTCTTGGGATTCTGGGAGAAGGTGTTTAGACGTGTGAGAGATTAGTTGCATAGTGTAGAGTTCTGTAGTTAGAGATACCGTATAGTTTAATTTGATAACTTATACATGGTGACTTGTTCAAATCTTATTTAAGTTGTGAAAATAACCCTGCTTGTTCAATTACTTTGTTTGATGTTCTTTGTTAATATTACGTACTCAAGGCATCCTGATTTACAAAACAGTGAACATCACATGGTATCAGGAGTGGTCACCAAGGTCGTATTTAGAGTAGATTTAGAGGGACAAAGAGAAACATTTTCGAGGAGAAAAAAAAACTTTCGAAGATCAAAAAACAAATCTCATCCAGACTCCATTCACAACGACTTTGTGGAAGCCAGTCACATTGAAAAGAAGAGCCCAGTCGAAGCTTCATGGAGGGTTTGCAGACACCAAAACAGTTGAGGACATCGGGTAAAGTAGATGTAAACTGTAAGAATTTGTCTCATTAGTTTTAAAGAATGACTGGAACCTTTCCTCAAAAAGAGTTCCATGTCTCCTCCTCCTCATCAATACATTTTATTCCTGCATTTTCGGATTGCAGCTCCTGATCTGTGCTTCTCAGCCTTCAATCTGTCTTCCCTGCTGTTTATTCTCGCTCTGTTTAAAGCAGACAAACTGGCAGCGCAGAAGCAGACCAGTTATTTCTGTGCCCCACTCTGGATTCCTGGGCAGTAGGTAGCAGAGTCGGCAGACCTATAGGTTTGCGTCCCCATGGCCCATTTCAGTGCCTCGTGCACGGTCTCCACAGCTCTATCCACTACAACTATAAGTGTACTGAAAACTTCAATACTCCTTTTGAAGTAAGCCCCCAGTAATTCATAATTAACCTTTTTTTAAAAACCCTTTTACCTGCATGAACGGCTGTTGCAATCGACTGGATGATTCACCGATGCCCTGCTACAAACTGTCTGATGTCTGTATTTACTTATTCAATGATGATTTTGCCTTGGAAGCCAACAATTTTTCTCACAAACTCAATCCTATGGGCCTCGACCTCCAGCGTTGGTTCCTTTCTCTGGCTCACAAAATTGTCGCTGAGGTTATTTATCCCCCTTTTTCTTGTTTATGGCCCAGATCTTGTCATCAGTTTCACTTTTGTTTCCAGTTGCCAAGCGAAAGAATCAGTGATGGCACACTTCAAGTTCGTATAACATAATGTGAGGGGTTTATCTACATGATGCTGTTCAAACGGGTACAGTGATGAACTCCACAAAGCCCACAAAATGCTCTGATGATGCCATTGTGTACCATGTGGCAACTCGGATACGTAACCCACAACACTCAAGGAACCTGACACCATCCAGGACAATGTAGACTCTTTGATTGTCACCTACATCCACCAAATCAATGTTCACTCCTTTCATTACCGTCACACAGTGACAATAATTTCCAACTATATGAAAGGTTTACTGCAAAAACTCACCAAAGCACCTTCCAAACCCATAACCTCTATCATCTGGAAGGACAAGAGCAACAGATGCATGGGATCATCATTACTTGCAAGTTGCACACCATAATGATCATCAGTCCCTCATTGTTGCTGGTTCAAAATAGCAAACTCCCTCCCTCATGGCATTGTGGGTGTACTTGTACCACATGGACTGCAGCAGTTCAAGAAGGCGGCACGGTAGCACTGTGGTTAGCACTGTTGCTTCACAGTGCCAGGGGCCTGGGTTCGATTCCCAGCTTGGGTCATTTGGAGCCTGCACGTTCTCTCCATGCTTGTGCGGGTTTCTTCCGGGTGCTCCAGTTGCCTCCCACAATTCCTGAAAGACGTGCTTGTTAGGTGACACTAATAAAGATTATTACTATAAGGCAGTTCACCGTCACATTCTTAAGGACAATTATCATTGAAAAATAAATGCTGGTATTTTCAGTGACATCCACATCCATGAATGGAAAATCTTCTGCTTTTCAGAAGTCCCAATAATCCTGCTATTCCTCAATAAGCACAGGGTGTGTCCTCTTTCCCTCCTCTTGCCTATCAGGTTTGTGTTACCTTAGAAAAGTTATGATGCAGAAAGAGGCCTTTCGCCCAATGTGTCTGCACCAGCCAGAAAAAATATGGGGGGGAAAAAAAAACTAGCTGCTCGTTTCAATTCTATTTTCCGGCACCTGGTCCATTGCCTTGCCGAATTCCAGACACCCACCACCATCTGGGTGAAAACGTGTTTCCTTGTGTTCCCTCTAATTCTTCTAGCAATCACCTTACATCTATATACCCCCTGATAATTTACCCCTCAGCTACTGAAAACTGGCCTTTCCAGTCACCTTGTCGAAGCCCCTCATAATTTTATGCACTTCAATTAGGTCACCACTCAGCCTCGCTCTATTCTAAGAACAACCCCAACCTATCCAACATTTCTACATAGCTGCAATTTTCAAAACTGGTAAAGTTCTTGTAAATCTTTCTATACTCTCTCCAAAGTAAATATGTCCTTGCTGTAATGTGGTGACCAGAACTGTATGCAAAACACCAGCTGTGGCTTAACCAGCGTTTTATACAGTTCCAACTTTACGTCCCTGCTTTTGTATCCTATATCTCACTCAATAAAGAAAAGCATTCCATATACGTTCCCTACCACTTTACTAACTTGCCATGGCAGTTTTGGGGACCTGTGGCCTTGCACTCCAAGGTCTCTAGTTTCCTCAACGCCTCTTGATAGCCTCCCATTTATTGCATATTTCCTTGCTTTGTTTGACCTCCCAAATGTGTTACCTCACACGTTTTCAGGTTGTACTCCACTTGCCATTTTTCTGCCCACTCTACCAAGCTATTGATATCATTCTGGAGACAACAGCTATTCTCTTCACTATCAACTACATGGCCAGTTTTAGTGTCACCTGCAAATCTCCGAATCATGCCTTCCACATTTGAATCCAAATGATGAATATAAACAACAAACAGCAAAGGCTGCAACACTATGACCTGCAGAACACCACCAGAAACTGTTTCCCATTGGCGAGAACATCCATCAACCTTCCCTTTGTTTCCTGTCACTGACCCAATTTTGGATCCAACGTGCCACCGTCCCCTGTTTCTCGTGGTATCTCACTTTTCTGACTGGTCTTCCATGTGAAATACGTGTACACCACATCCACTGCACTACCCTCATCAATCCGCCTTGTTCCTTCCTGAACATTTTTGAATAATTTTGTAAGTCATGATCGTCCCCTAAGAAGACAATGCTGACTATCCTGAATCAATCCATCCCTTTCTAAGTGACAGTATATCCACTCTCTCAGAATTAATTCCAATGTGTTGCTCACCACCAAAGTCAGACTGACCGGTCTATAATAATCTGACCCTATCCCTTGAACCTTTTTGAAATATTGGTACAGCATTCACAGACTTCCAGTGCTCTGGGGCCTCACCTGTATCTAGTGAGGATTGGAAAATGGTCCTCCGAACCTCTGCAAATTTCACCCCGGCTTCCTTTTAACAGCCTGGGATGCCAATCCATCTGCCCAGGTTATTTATCCACCTTCAAGTACTTCCACTCTCACCATGTTTATTGTATCCAATATTTGACACTCTCCTCTGTGAAGACAGGGACAAAGTACTCATTGAGAACTCTGTCCACAAATTACCCTGTGCACCTCTGATAGACTGTACCATTTCCTTAGTCATTATTGTGCTCTTAATGCACTGGCAAAACATTTAGTGTTTTCTAAAATTTTATCTGTCAAATATTTTCGTATCCTCTCTTTGCTTTCCTAATTTCCTTTTTTACTTCTTCCATGTGGTTTCTACACTCTAAGCTTTCTGCAGTATTAAGCTTTTTGTAACTGTCCTAAGGTTTCTTTTGCTGTTTTATCTTGGCCTGTTTGCTTCTGGATAACCAGGGAGCTCTAGGTTTTGGGACACATCTACACTGTGCCCGTAGAATCTCACCTTTGAATCTTCCCACTGATTTGATGCTTTTTATTTCTCCCTTCTAGTACCTGTGTTTTTTCTCCTCTCTAGTAGTTGTATCTAGCCCACTCTTTACAGTTTACCCCTCCGCTTTGTAAAATTTGTCTTCCCACAATTTAGAACTTTTATTCCTTTCCCATAATGATGCTAAATCCAACTGTATTATGGTCACTTTCTCCAACATGCCCCCATTGCTACTTCATCCACTTACCCAGCTTCATTTCCGAAGACTATATCTAGAATTACGCCCCTTCCTATTAGGCTTGTTATGTGCTGGCTTAAAAAGTTCTCTTGAATGCAGTTCAAGAATTTTATGCCCCCTGTGTCCTTCACATTGTTTGCATTCCAATGAATATTAGGGGAGTTGAGGTTACAATTGACTCAAAATCAAATTTTATTTCAAACAACAATGAAGCTGCCAAATACTGTTCACAATGGATCTTCAGCATTATACATCATTTATCTGAGTTTGAGAATTACCAACACAGCAAACCTATGCTATATTATATACAAATAGTGGAAAATCCACTGATCCCCATTTAATTGTTTATTGAACAATTGTGTTTTGTACATTATAAAGAACCCTATAATCCTAGTATCCCTGCCAATTTTGTTTTGTGTTTTTATTCAGAAATGTTGTTACATTCGTTACGCAAAGGAAGACTATCATGATTGGAAAAGAAACAAGGTACCTATTGTACAGGATGATGTACCAAGCGAAAACTGGAGCCAACACAGAATATACTACTGGGAAAAAAGCTCTTCCAGAATCTTGGACATGCACAGATATAATAGTGAAGAGATTGAATTTGCTTTTGAGTAACCTAACCGATAGTTGAAAAGCATAAAAATAAATCATTGCTCTGCTGTAATATGGATGGGAAACAAAATGTGAATCCCCATTTGTGATGCAATTAGTCATTATTTTTAAAATGTAGTTTGGAATCAAACACTTTTTTTTCAACACATAGCTATTTTTCCTGGATAGTAGGTTCAGAAGAAAGGGTGAAAATCGAAACATTTCTGGACAGCACTGCAGTCTATAGCCATGAGATTCAACAAGATCCCAAAACAGGTGCAGGGAACACGATGAGTGGTTAACCTGTGCCCATAGTTTCCAATGCCACAGCATGCAAACTGTGCTGCCTGCTAATTAACATGATTGTAATATGCAGGCTGCACTCAGCATAGTATATGCGCTTGAGCATGGGGTTCAGAATTGTGAGAGGCTAGCTCAAGTTTAAGTTAGTCTGCATTAATAAAAGCCAGCCTTCGAAAGAAAATTCCTTTATGGGGATGTGATGTGTTGGGTACTCTGCTACACAGAAGAACCAACACGGTTGCGAATGGTACAACTCAGTTTTATTACTAACATTTATTTACAGTGGTAAACTGGTTACTGAGGTTCGATCATAACCCTAGAATCTGTGGACCTATTCCTAATACTATCTTGTGGTGGCACTCAGCACAGAGTGGATGTCTGAGTGGCTTGCTATGAGCTCTGTGCCCTGAACTGTCTACTGCTGGAATGCTCAGGAAGTGTCATGTTCCCTGTTGTACTGTGTATGCTCTTGCCTGTGGTGTTGTGTGTGTATTGATTGGTCCATTGATCTGTCCATCAGTATGTATGTATGTTTGTGCTATGATGTTTACCTGAATATCATGACATCCCTCCTTTTTTACAAGAACATGTGCCTATGTGGTTATAAATAGAGATGTGTACTGAGTGCAGCTAAATGTGTGTGTGTGTGCAATATCTACAGCATGTACATGGGGCTAATCTATATACAAGTGGCGATGTCGGGTGCGACATAATAACGAGGTTGTACCATAAACAAAGAACGGGGAAATGTTGAACGACAAAACAAACTCCTGTAACGACAAGGAAGAACAGAAACATATTAACACAGTGGTATTATGGCTTCAATGTACAAACAGGCTCATAAGTCCAGTCTAGTAGGTAGGCGATGAATTTGGATTGACCGCCTCAATGGTGGGTCTGGATCCACTGGCTGAGGAATGGGCCTGGCCACGGGCGACGACGGAACAGTCATGGTGGCAGGAAGCTCCACAAAGTCGAAATCAGGAACAACAGGAGGGCGCGGTGCGGTGTAAGTTCCCGTTGCGAGCGTGGAAGTAGGCGAAGAGCCCGGCGATTGCGCCTATGAATGGACCATCAGGCATGCGCACCAGGAACGAGCAGGGAGCCATGCGTCGGAGAACTTCGGCATGTGCTGACCAGCCACCTTCTGGTAGGTGGATGTGGACGTCGTCTCCAGACACCAGGGCGGGAAGATCAGTTGCCTGTGTGTCATATGCCCTCTTCTGGCGAACGCGCTGCTGTTGCATTCTGTGTAGTACCGGAGCATGGTTGGTTGTGGGTACCAGAATGGATGGCACAGTGGTCCTGAGGGCGCGACCCATCAACAGCTGGCCTGGTGAGAGGCCAGTGGCTAGTGGGGCCGAGCGATAGGCCAGCAGGGCTAGGCAGAAATCCAATCCGGCAGCAGCAGCCTTGCAGAGGAGCCGCTTGACGATGTGAACGCCCTTCTCTGCCTTTCCATTGGACTGAGGATGCAGAGGGCTGGACGTCACGTGTGTGAAGCCATATGAAGCAAAGGACGACCAGTCCTGGCTGGCAAAACAGGGCCCATTGTCCGACATGACAGTAATCGGAATGCCGTGGCGAGCGAAGGTGTCTTTGCAGGCCCTTATGACAGCGGACGATGTCAAATCGTGCAGGCATATGACCTCTGGATAGTTGGAAAAGTAATCAATGACGATTACATAGTCCCTGCCAAGCGCATGAAAAAGGTCCACACCCACCTTGGCCCAAGGGGATGTCACCAGCTCATGGGGCTGAAGCGTCTCAGGAGGTTGCGCCGTTGAAGCCTTTGGCAGGTGGGGCAGTTGAGCACCATATTGGCAATGTCATCACTGGTGCCCGGCCAGTATACCGCCTCTCGGGCCCTCCGTCTGCACTTCTCGACCCCCAAATGGCCTTCGTGTAGTTGGTCGAGGACCAGCTTGTGCATGCTGTGCGGAATCACAATCCGGTCCAGCTTTAGAAGGACACCATCAATGATGGCCAAGTCGTCTCGGACATTGTAGAACTGCGGGCACTGCCCTTTGAGCCACCCTCCCGTCATGTGGCGCATCACCCGTTGTAGAAGAGGGTCAGTCGCAGTCTCCCGGCGAATACGGGCCAGACTGGAGTCGTCAGCTGGCAGATTTGCCGATGTGAAGGCCACCTGCACTTCGACCTGACAGACGAACCCCTCCGAATCGGGCGGTGTGCTCACTGTTCTGGATAGGGCATCCGCAATGATAAGGTCCTTTCCCGGGGTGTAGACCAGTTGGAAGTCATACCTCCTGAGTTTAAGTTGGATGCGCTGGAGGTGAGGGGTCATCTCGTTCAGGTCCTTATTTATGATGCTGACCAGGGGGCGGTGGTCAGTCTCAACGGTAAACTGGGGGAGACCATACACGTAGTCATGGAACTTGTCTATGTCGGTCAGCAAATCCAGGCACTCCTTTTCGATCTGCGCGTAGCGCTGTTCTGTGCGGGTCATGGCCCGCGAGGCATAGGCGACCGGGGCCCATGACGCAGTGTCATCCTGCTGTAGGAGTACCACCCCAATGCCGGACTGGCTGGCATCAGTCAAAATTTTAGTATCACGAGATGTGTCGAAAAACGCCAGTACCGGGGCTGTGGTGAGCTTAATTTTGAGCTCCTCCCATTCCTTCTAGTGTGTGGGCAGCCACTGGAACTCCGTGGACTTCTTGACGAGGTGGCGCAGAGCCGTCGTGTGGGAGGCAAGGTTGGGAATGAACTTCCCCAGGAAGTTGACCATGCCTAGGAACCGTAGCACTGCTTTCTTGTCTGCCGGCTGCGGCATGGCTGTAATGGCACTTACCTGATCTGCATCCGGATGGACTCCTGAACGGGCAATGTGATCCCCCAAGAATTTCAGCTCGGTTTGGCCGAAAGAACACATGGGTGTTGAGGCGCAGGCCGTTTTCCCGCATGCGCGCAAAGACGAGCTGGAGACGATTGATGTGCTCCTGTGGTGTGGTGGACCAGATGATGACGTCGTCCATGTAGACGCGCACCCCTTTGATGCCCTCCATCATCTGCTCCATGATCCTATGAAAGACCTTGGATGCCGAGATGATGCCAAATGGCATTCTGTTATAGCAAAATCTGCCGAAAGGGGTGTTGAAGGTGCACAGCTTTCGGCTGGACTGGTCCAGTTGGATCTGCCAAAAACCCTTTGAGGCATCCAGTTGAGTGAAGATTTTAGCCTGGGCCATTTCGCTCGTGATCTCTTCCCGTTTGGGTATGGGGTAGTGTTCCCTCATTATGTTGTTGTTGAGGTCTTTTGGATCAATGCAGATCCGGAGCTCGCCGGAGGGCTTCTTAACACACACCATGGAGCTGACACATGGTGTGGGCTCCGTGACCCGGGATAGCACCCCTTGGTCCTGGAGATCCTGCAGCTGCTGCTCGAGGCTGTCTTTGAGTGGCGCTGGGACCCTGCGAGGTGCATGAATGACCGGGGTGGCATCCGGTTTGAGCCAAATTCTGTAGGTGTAGGGCAGTGTTCCTATGCCCTCGAATGCCTCCTGGTTGTGGGCAAGGAGCGAGCCGGGATAACGTTCCCACCTTGCAACAGGATGGCCGAATTGGTGGTCTGACCTTCATGGCGTAGAAGGCTGACCATGCTATGAGGTTGGCGGAGGCGCCAGTGTCCAGACGGAATGTTATCGGTGATCGGTTGACCGTTAGGGTGGCACACCATTCATCACCCGGATTGACAGTGTTCACTTGCAACGGCTGGTGGGTCCTGGCTGGAGACATCCAGTTCCCATCAATGACCGCAACACGGAAGGCGTCCCGGTCGTCTGTGTCACTGGTCTGTATATCGTCTGGGCACGACTCGTGGTGAGGAGGCTGAATGGTCCGCACGTCCCTGCGAGGTTGTCGGAATTGGGGAACATTGTCAGGTTGAGCTGCTCGACAGCAGGCAGCGTAGTGGCCCATCTTGCCACAGCGGAGGCATTGGCGGTTTCTTGCGGGACATTGCCGCTTTACATGTGCGGCTCCGCAGTTGCCGCACGTTGTGACACCATGGCGTTCGTTGCGCCACCGCGCATGCGCAGTTTGGTCTTGCATCGAGCAGGCCTGCGCATCACGTCCCTCATTGTCGACGTCGTTTTTGGCGCGCACAAAGGCAGGAGGCCTCGAAAAGCACGCAAAATGGCCTCCCTCGTCCGGGCCGCGGGCCGGGAGGAACTCGATCGCCTCGACCCGTTCGGCCTCGTAGGATGCCTGCCTCACTGATCCAGCCACGTAGGACGCCTGCCTCGCCGATCCGGCCGCGTAGGGCCCCTGCCGCGCCGATTCGGCCGCCTGAAATTGGGAGTAGCGGCTAGTCGCGTTTTCATGCAGGACACAGGCTTCGATTGCGGAGGCTAGGGTGAGGCCTTTAATTTTTAAGAGCTGCTGCCGTAGGGTGCCCGAGGTGACCCCAAAAACAATCTGGTCCCGAATCATGGAATCGGAGGTGGTGTCGTAACCGCAGGACTGCGCGAGGATACGGAGATGCGTAAGGAAGGATTGAAAGGGCTCATCCTTACCCTGCAGGCGCTGCTGGAAGAGATACCTCTCGAAACTCTCGTTGACCTCGACGTTGAAGTGTTGGTCGAGTTTGAGAAGGACCGTCTTGTACTTGGTCTTGTCCTCATCTTCCGCGAACACCAGGGTATTGTAGACATGGATGGCGTGTTGACCTGCCAATGAGAGGAGGATGGCGATCTTTCTGGTGTCCGAAGCGCTCTCCTTTTCGTTGGCTTCCAGGAAGAGCTGGAAGCGCTGTTTGAAAAGCTTCCACTTAACGCCGAGGTTTCCAGCGACTTGTAGCGGCTGCGGTGGGCTGACGGTGTCCATGGCGCAGGATGGCAGATTCCAGAGGATTGGTAGGTAGGTCCGTAGGTCCGACAGTTACTCCTGGTACTATGATGTGTTGGGTACTCTGCTACACAGACGAACGAACACGGTTGCGAATGGTACAACTCAGTTTTATTACTAACATTTATTTACAGTGGTAAACTGGTTACTGAGGTTCGATCATAACCCTAGAATCTGTGGACCTATTCCTAATACTATCTTGTAGTGGCACTCAGCACATGGTGGATGTCTGAGTGGCTTGCTATGAGCTCTGTGCCCTGAGCTGTCTCCTGCTGGAATTCTGTTTTGTACTGTGTATGCTCTGGCCTGTGATTGGCTGTGGTGTTGTGTGTGTGTTGATTGGTCCGTTGATCTGTCGATCAGTATGTATATATGTTTGTGCTATGATGTTTACCTGAATATCATGACAGGATGTGGCCATCGGTGGCTGGGCCAGCATTTATTGCCCATCCTATTTGCCCTTGAACTAAGTGGCTTGCGAGGGCATTTAAAAGTCAACCACATTGCTGTGGGTCTGGAGTCATATGGAAGACAGACCAGGTAAGTACTGCAGATTTCCTTCATTAAAGGGCATTACTGAATCAGATAACAAGCAACAATGGTTTCAGGGTCATCATTAGACTTTTAATTCAATTTTGGGGGGATTAAGATTTAAAATTAATTTATATTTTGCAAAGTGGAGTTTCATTTTGACGGGAGCAAGTACTGGAAACTTTTTTAAAATTAAAATGATCTGGGAAGGACTCAGAAACAATACACCATGGCAGACCATGGCTTCAAGAGTTTCTAATAGTGCACACGGCGCTTGTTCCAGGATACCCTCCAGGCAAACTCTCAGAAGGTGGTGGGATCAGATATTTGTGGTCATCAAAGCCAGCAGTCCAGCCATGAGAATGTGAATGCAGTGCTTCAAGAAGTTCACTAACCTCACACATGTGGCTGAAGTAAGTAAAAACATGATGATAAGGCTGTGCAACATACAGCAGAACACACAGCTATAGGACAGGTGCTCTGTGACTGACTGTAAGGTTCCGCTAGAGAGGACAATGGAGTGCTAAGAACCCCTATGATGTCCTCAGTCACCTTGCATGTGGTGGAATGGCATGATATTCATTATGTGCAAGTTGCTCAAGTGTGTGTGGGTTGTGCATCCGAGTCATGAGCCATGTGTTTAATGGATAACTTTATTGTCGAGTAGTCATGGTGTATGTGGTTGTACAAATAATAATAATCTTTATTGTCACAAGTAGGCTTACATTGACACTGCAGTGAAGTTACTGTGAAAAGCCTCGAGTCTCCATATTCCGGCGCCTGCTCACGTACACTGAGGGAGAATTCAGAATGTCCAATTCACCAACAGCATGTCTTTCAGGACAGATGGTGCTGCGTTTTGCTGAAGAATGAAGGCTTATTACGGCCAGATACCATGCCTTAACCTGCACAGTCCGCTACATATAGTCACATACCAGCTGGATTCTAAAGGAGTGGAAAACCCTTCTGTTTCAGTATAAGTCACAGTTGACATATGACACCTGTAAAGCAGCTTGCCTACAGTCAATGCCACCTTCATCATGGGGAAGCCTGCAAGCCTGCTGAAGCTGCATGTTCACTACTCTCACTTCTCTTTGGCAAGAGAAAATGTATTATGTTCAGTTCTTAGAAAACAAATCTCAAATAACCTCCCTTACACAACAGTGGATGAAGAACTGAGAGTATGGTTCTTTTTCATTTATTTACAAGATGTGGCTGTCATTGGCTAGGCCAACATTTATTGCCCATTCCTAATTGCCCTTGAGAAGGTGGGAGTGAGCTGCTCTCATCAGCCACAGCAGTCTATTTGTTACAGGAACATCTACAGTGCTTTTATAAAGGGAACTATGTAGTTCAAAGTCAGGTGTGATTTGGAGGGGAACTTGCAGGTAATAGTCTTCCCATATAGCTGCTGCTCTTGTCCTTATAGGTGGTAGAGGTCATGCGTTTGGAGTGTGTTGTCGAAGGAGACTTGATTAGTTGCTGCAGGTATCTTGTCAATGGTACACATTGCTGTCACTGTGGATCATTGGTGGAGGCACTGAATATTTGTTGCACTGGAAGAGGGGCAAAGCAAGTGGGCTTCTTTGTACTGGATGGTGTTGAGCGTCTTGAGTGTTGTAGGAGCTATATTCATCCAGCCAAGTGCAGAGCATTCCATCATACTCCTGCCTTGTAGATAGAGGACACGCTTTGGTGAGTCAGGAGGTGTAGTTACTCCTGACAGTGTTCCCAGTCTCTGACCCCTCTTGTAGTCACAGTATGTATCACAGAATCCCTACCGTGCAGAAGGAGTTCATACGGCCCATCAAGTCTGCACCAACCCTCCAAAGGCACACCCCACCCAGGCCCACGCCCTATCCCCGTCACCCCAACTATACCTTTTTGGACATTTATCATGGCCAATCCGCCTAACCTGCCCATCTTTGGACTTTGGGAGGAAACCAGAGCACCCAAAGGAAACCCACGCAGACAAGGGTAGAATGTACAAACTTTACATAGACAGTCACCCAAGGCTTGAATTGAACCCGGGTCTCGTGGCGCTGTGAGGTAGCAGTGCTAACCATTGTGCCACCCTAAGCACTGTACTGTCCCAATGAGGCTGGTCCAGTTCAGTTTCTGCTCGATGATTACCTGAAGGATGTTGATAGTTGGGGATTGAGTGATGGTAATGCTGCGGGATGTCAAAGGGAGATGATTACATTCTCTCTTGTTGGAAGTGATCATTGTCTGACACTTTCTGTGGCATGAATGTTACTTGCCACTTCATCTCAAAAAGAACTCTGCGATGCTCACTCCTGTTATGGACAGATGCATCTACGACAGGTAAATCAGCATGAACAAAATTAAGTAGACTTTTCCCTCTTGCTGCTTCCTCATCACCTGCCAAAGACCCAGTCTAGCAGTTATCTTCTACAGGCCTCAGCAGCTCAGTTAATAGTGGTGCTGCTGAAGTCACTCTTGGTGAAGTCTCCTGCCCAGAGCACATTCTTGCCCTTGCCACCCTCAGTGTTTCCTCCACATAGTGCTCAACAAGGAAGAGTACTGATCCATTAAAATTAGGTGTTAGTCCATTAATATCACTGAGAATAATTTCCCACCAAACAACCAAGGAGTGTTAAGTAAGATTTTATTTAGATGTATTGCTTAACATAGAAGCTAAGGCAGGTGCATTTTCACTGGAATGTTCTAAAGACATAATAACGCACCATTGCATATTCTGATATTGAATTTTGAATGTCTGGATTTTTAAATGTTGGTGTGTTAGTTTGGGGTTCGTTAATATTTTAAAATCTGTCCATGGCAATGGGGTCAGATTGATCAATAAGGACTTGTGTTTTGTGTCAACCTTATTTTTCAATCATACAATTGGAGCTTTAAGTTAATTAAAATGACCATTTTTACAGAAGGTTTTTCACAGAAGGCTTTTCAGAAATTGATGATGACAGTAGCTTTATAGTCTTAGAAACACAGTGTACTGAAACTGTCTCTTTGTTGGATGATGTGCACATGTTAATTCAGGACTGTTTCGTGAACACTGACTTGACTGTTAGTGGGAACTTGAAACATCTTTTGAAGAGGCATAAATGGTTTCAGCTGCTGAAGATCACCCACACCCTCAAGCTATAGAATAGTGACAGACTCTATTTGAGATGGATGCAGTTCTGTCTTGTTTCAGTGAATTGGATGGACATGCAATTTTAATGGGGGAAAAATCTTCTAATTTAGGAAAAAGATCTAAGAAAAAATCATTAATGTCAGTTCTAGAAATGATTAGAAGATTTCAGAATCATTTGAACTCTTGCCCATTTACTCTCTCACCCACCACATCAGCCTGATAAGTTTTGAATGCTGCAACTGTTGGCAGATTTTACCTGGAGGCTAAATGGCCTGAGCCAAACTCTGAGAATAATTGACAAGCAACAAATTATGAATGCACGCATCTAACAAGGAGATTTCTTTGAATGGCATCAGAATACATCATTTACTGTATCGAAATAGAAAAATGATGCTAGTTTTTTCTGCAATGCAGTTTCAGAAAATACAGTCATATATAAAAGCCACTCAAAATGTAACATAACATTTTATTAAATAGCAGTATAATAGATAGCAAAATATTCATATTCTTTCTCCTGGCTCCCTTGCCACAATCCATTAAAATCAAGGGGATGAAAATTTAAGGGGAACATGTCCAGTACAGTTGGTTCTGCCAGTGCAAGTATTGAATGAAACATGAAGGGGGCCATAATTTCCAGGCTCTGGGCATCATAATTGGGGATGCTCCAAAAATGAGCTAGTGAAATCCTCCCAAGCAAGCAGTGCATGGTAATTACCCAGTAAGTTCAAACTTCCATTGAGCAATTGCCTTGCAATCTGAACCTTCCGAAAATGCAATTTACATCACATACAGATGGTTCCGACTATCCATAGCAATAGTTAACTAGGAAAAGTTCTAATTAAAACTACTAACTCCTGGGTAACTATAGTACTGGCTACACAGAATTCCCCATCGACCCCATAAGGCCCAACTGATCACTTGACCATCCCCACTGATCAAACACGCCAACCACACAACTCGCTCAACCAACCCCCCCCCCCCCCCCACCCCCCCACCCCCCACTCCCCCTTCCCCAAAGCCCGCATAGAATTCCGGTAAATTGTTAAACATGACCTGCCTTTCATGAACTCATGCTGCCCAATAGGACAATTTATATCCAGATGTCTCACTATTTCTTCCTTGATGATAGATTCAAGCATTTTCCCCTCTACAGAAGTTAAGCTTATGGGTCGATAGTTACCCGCCTTTTGTTTACCTCATTTTTTAAACAGTGGCATCAGAATTGCTGTTTTCCAATCTGCCGGAACCGCCCCAGTGTCCAGAGAATTTTGATAAATTGCCACGAGCGTATTTGCTATTACCCCCCAACAACTCTTTTAGCACCCTGGGATGCATTCCATCAGGGCCAGGAGACTTGTCTACCTGTAGCCCCATAAGCTTTCCCAAAAATACCTCCTCAATGCTAATGATCTTTTCTTGGTTCTCACCTGCCATAGCTCCTTGTCATCAATTATTGGATGTTATTTGAGTCTTCCACTGTGAAGACCGACACAAAATACCTGTTCAATGCCTCAGCCATTTCCTCATTTCCCATTATTAAATCCCCCCTTCTCACCCTCTAAAGGACCAATGTTTATCTTAGCCACTCATTTTTGTTTTATATATTTGCAGACATTTTTGCTGTATGTATTTATATTCTGAGCTAGTCTACTCTCATTATCTATCTTAATTTTCTTTCTAGCCTTTTCATGGCTTTCTGTTGACCTTTAAAGGTTTCCCAATCCCCTAGTTTCCCACTAATCTTTGCCATTTTGTATGCATTTTCTTTCAACTTGATACCCTCCTTTACTTCCTTAAACATCCATGGCTGATTATCCCTTTTCCCACAGGCCTTCCTTTTCACTGGTATATACTTTTGCTGAGTACACTGAAAAATTGTTTTGAAAGTCCTGCACTGTTCCTCAATTGTCCCACCAGAAAGTCTTTGCTCCCACCATGGCGGAGGCAGAAGAGACTCTCTCCACTGCGCATGCGCGGGAATGCCGTCAGCGGCTGCTGATGCTCACGCGCATGCGCTGCCCGGAGATGTCATTTCCGCGCCAGCTGGCGGGGCACCAAAGGCCTTTTCCGCCAGCTGGCGGGGCGGAAATTCGTCCGGCGCCGACCTAGCCCCTTGAGGTTGGGGCTCGACCCCCAAAGATGCGCACCTTTGGGGCGGCGCGACGCCCGACTGATTTGCGCCGTTTTGGGCGCCAGTCGGCGGATATCGCGCCGTTTCCGGAGAATTTCGCCCCAGATCTTTTCCCATGCTCTCAGCATTTTCTGCTGTCATGGCTTAATATGTGATTTTTAATAACATGATGTCACTGAATCATTTCTTCCCTTAAACCTTTACTACCTATAATAAAGTAGGTTTCTAGCAATTGCTTAGCAAGTCAACTATGATTTGCCTGGGCATTATCTCAGAAAAAAACAACTGGAGACTAAAGGTTCCTCATCATTCTACCTAATTCACAAAGGCTTGAGTTATAATATGCCTTTAAGGGATAGGAGTATGAAATCACTCGAGTGAAATATGTCATGCGATCAAGTCTCAGTTTCACTTTTGCTGTGAGTAAAGCACACATGCACATCTTTGATAACTCCAAACTATCCCATAAATCATAAGACCATAAGTCAGAGGAGCATAATTAGACTATTCTGCCCATCACATCTGCTCCACCATTCAATCATGGCTGATATGTTTCTCATCCCCATTCTCCTGACTTCTCCCCACAATCCCTGATCCCCTCATTAATCAAGAACCTATATATCTCTGTCTTAAAGGCACTCAGTGATTTGGCCGCCACAGCCTTCGGCAATGAGTTCCACAGTTTCATTGTCCCCTGGCTGAAGATACTCCTTCTCATCTCAGTTTTAAAGGATTATCCCTTCAGTCTAAGGGTGTGGTCTTGTTTTCTAGTTTTTCCTACTTGTGGAAACATCTTCTCCATGTCCACTCGATCTAGGCCTCTTAGTATCCAGTAAGTTTCAATAAGATCCCCCCTAATCCTTCTGAACTGTAACAAATACAGACCCAGAGTCCTCAACCACTCCTCATATGACAAGCTCTTCATTCCAGGGATCATTCTTGTGAACTTCCTCTGGACCCTTTCCAAGGCCAGAAGATCCTTCCTTAGATACGGGGCCCAAAACTGTCTGACCAGAGCCAGATACAGCATCAGGAGTACATCCCTGCTCTTGTATTTGAGCCCTCTCGACAAGAATGCTAATATTGCATTTGCCTTCCGAACTGCTGACTGAACCTGCACATCGCATTAACAGAATCTTGGACAAGGACTCCTAATTTCCTTTGTGCTTCAGATTTCTGAAGCCTTTGCCCATTTAGAAAATAATCTATGCCTCCATTCTTTCTACCAAATTGCATAACCTCACACATTTCCACATTGTATTTCATCTGCCACGTCTTTGCCTACTCTCCTAGCCTGTCCAAGTCCTTCTGCAGCCCCCCTGCTTCCTCAATATCTCCCTGTCCCTCTCAATATCTTTTGTATCACCTGCAAACTTAGCAACAGTGCCTTCAGTTCGTTCTTCCAGATCATTAATGTATATTATGAAAAGTTGTGGTCCCAGCACAGACCCCTGAGGCACACCACTAGTCACCGCCTGCCATCCTGAAAAAGACCCCTTTATCCTCACTCTCTCCCACCCCTTTATCCCCACAGTCAGCCAATCCTCTATCCATGCCAGTATCTTACCCTTAACACCATGGGTTCTTAATTTATTTCACAATCTGCTATATGGTACCTTGTCAAAGGCCTTCTGGAAATCTAAATATAATCACGTCCACTGGTTCTCCTTTGTCTAATTTCCTTGTTACATCCTCAAAGAATTCTAACAGATTTATCAGATATGAAAACAAGGTAAGACTGTTCTAAAGATCAAAGAACAAAAAAAAGTACAGCACAGGAACAGGCCCTTCGGCCCTCCAAGCCCGTGCCGACCATGCTGCCCGACTAAACTACAATCTTCTACACTTCCTGGGTCCGTATCCCTCTATTCCCATCCTATTTACGTATTTGTCAAGATGCCCCTTAAATGTCACTATCGTCTCTGCTTCTACCACCTCCTCCGGCAGCGAGTTCCACGCACCCACTACCGTCTGTGTAAAAGAACTTACCTCGTACATCTACTCTAAACCTTGCCCCTCGCACCTTAAACCTATGCCCACAAGTAATTGACCCCTCTACCCTGGGGAAAAGCCTGTGACTATCCACTCTGTCTATGCCCCTCATAATTTTGTAGACCTCTATCAGGTCGCCCCTCAACCTCCGACGTTCCAGTGAGAACAAACCGAGTTTATTCAACCGCTCATCATAGCTCATGCCCTCCATACTAGGCAACATCCTGGTAAATCTCTTCTGCACCCTCTCTAAAGCCTCCACATCCTTCTTGTAGTGTTGCGACCAGAATTGAACACTATACTCCAAGTGTGGCCTAACTAAGGTTCTATACTGCTGCAACATGACTTGCCAATTCTCATACTCAATGCCCCGGCCAATGAAGGCAAGCATGCCGTACGCCTTCTTGACCACCTTCTCCACCTGTGTTGCCCCTTTCAGTGACCTGTGGACCTGCACACCTCGATCTCTCTGACTTCCAATACTCTTGAGGGTTCTACCATTCACTGTATATTCCCTACCTTCCAAAATACATTACCTCGCATTTGTCCAGATTAAACTCCATCTGCCATCTCTCCGCCCAAGTTTCCAAACGATCTAAATCCTGCTGTATCCTCTGACAGTCCTCATCACTATCCGCAATTCCACCAAACATTGTGTCTTCTGCACACTTACTAATCAGACCAGTTACATTTTCCGCCAAATCATTTATGTATACTACAAACAGCAAAGGTCCCAGCACTGATCTCTGCGGAACACCACTAGTCACAGCCCTCCAATTAGAAAAGCATACTTCCATTGCTACTCTCTGCCTTCTATGACCTAGCGAGTTCTGTATCCAGCTTGCCAGCCCACCACTGATCCCATGTAACTTCACCTTTTGTACCAGTCTACCATGAGGGACCTTGTCAAAGGCCTTACTGAAGTCCATATAGACAACATCCACTGCCCTACCTGCATCAATCATCTTTGTGACCTCTTCGAAAAACTTTATCAAGTTAGTGAGACATGATCTCCCCTTCACAAAACCATGCTGCCTCTCACTAGAACATAGAACATAGAACATTACAGCGCAGTACAGGCCCTTTGGCCCTCGATGTTGCGCCGACCTGTGAAACCACTCTAAAGCCCATCTGCATTATTCCCTAATCATCCATATGTCTATCCAATGACCTTAGTGTTGGCGAGTCCACTACTGTTGCAGGCAGGGCATTCCACACCCTTACGACTCTCTGAGTAAAGAACCTACCTCTGACATCTGTCCGATATCTATCTCCCCTCAATTGAAAGCTATGTCTCCTTGTGCTAGACATCACCATCGGAGGAAAAAGGCTCTCACTGTCCACCCTATCCAATCCTCTGATCATCTTATATGCCTCAATTAAGTCACCTCTTAACCTTCTACTCTCTAACGAAAACAGCCTCAAGTCCTTCAGCCTTTCCTCATAAGATCTTTTCTCCATACCAGGCAACATTCTGGTAAATATCCTCTGCACCCTTTCCAATGCTTCCACATCCTTCCTATAATGCGGCGACCAGAATTGCACGCAATACTCCAAATGCGGCCGCACCAGAGTTTTGTACAGCTGCAACATGACCTCATGGCTCCGAAACTCAATCCCTCTACCAATAAAAGCTAACACACCATACGCCTTCTTAACAACCCTCTCAACCTGGGTGGCAACTTTCAGGGATCCATGTACATGGACACCGAGATCTCTCTGCTCATCCACAAATCCAAGAATCTTACCATTAGCCCAGTACTCTGTCTTCCTGTTATTCCTTCCAAAATGAATCACCTCACATGTTTCTGCATTAAACTCCATTTGCCACCTCTCAGCCCAGGGCTGCAGCTTATCTATGTCCCTCTGTAACTTGTAACATCCCTTCCGCACTGTCCACAACTCCACCGACTTTAGTGTCATCTGCAAATTTACTCACCCATCCTTCTACGCCCTCCAGGTCATTTATAAAATGACAAACAGCAGTGGCCCCAAAACAGATCCTTGTGGTACATCACTAGTAACTGGACTCCAGTTTGAACATTTCCCATCAACCACCACCCTTTGTCTTCTTCCAGCTAGCCAATTTCTGATCCAAACTGCTAAATCACCCTGAATCCCATGCCTCCGTATTTTCTGCAGTAGCCTACCGTGGAGAACCTTATCAAACGCTTTACTGAAATTCATATGCACCACATCAACTGCTTTACCTTCATCCACCTGTTTGGTCACCTTCTCAAAGAACTCAATAAGGTTTGTGAGGCACGACCTACCCTTCACAAAACCGTGTTGACGATCTCTAATCAAATTATTCCTTTCCAGGTGATTATATATCCTATCTCTTCTAAACCTTTCCAAGATTTTGCCCAGAACAGAAGTAAGGCTCTCTGGTCTATAGTTACCGGGATTGTCTCTACTTCCCTTCTTGAACAAGGGGACAACATTTGCTATCCTCCAGTCTTCTGGCACTATCCTGTAGACAAAGATGACTTAAAGATCAAAGTCAAAGGCTCAGCAATCTCCTCCCTAGCTTCCCAGAGAATCCTAGGATAAATCCCATACGGCCCAGGGGACTATTTTCACACTTACCAGAATTGCTAACGCCTTCTCCTTATGAACTTCAAGCCCTTCTAGTCTAGTAGCCTGAATCTCAGTATTCTCCTCGACAACACTATCTTTTTCCTGTGTGAATACTGACGAAAAATATTCATTTAGCACCTCTCCTATCTCCTCGGACTCCACGCACAACTTCCCACTACTGTCCTTGACTGGACCTACTCTTACCCTAGTCATTCTTTTATTCCTGATATATATTAAGAAAGCTTTAGGGTTATCCTTGATCCTACCTGCCAAAGTGTTCTCATGTCTCCTCCTGGCTCTTCTTAGCACTCTCTTTAGGTCCTTCCTAGCTAACTTGTAACTCTCGAGCGCCCTAACTGAACCTTCATGTCTCATCTTTACATAAGCCTCCTTCTTCCTCTTGACAAATGTTTCGACTGCTTTAGTAAACCACGGTTCCCTTGCTCGACCATTTCCTCCCTGCCTGACAGGTACATACTTATCAAGGACACGCAGTAGCTGTTCCTTGAACAAGCTCCACATTTCCATTGTGCCCATCCCCTACAGTTTTCCTCTCCATCCGATGCATCCTAAGTCTTGCCTCATCGCATCATAATTGCCTTTCCCCCAGATATAACTCTTGCCCTGCGGTATATACCTATCCCTTTCCATCACTAAAATAAACGTAATCGAATTGTGGTCACTATCACCTAAGTGCTCACCTACCTCCAAATCTAACACCTGTCCTGGTTCATTACCCAGTACCAAATCCAAAATGGCCTCGCCTCTCATTGGCCGATCTACATACTGTGTCAGGAAACCCTTCTGCACACATTGGTCAAAAACGGACTCATCTAAAGTACTCAAACTATAGCGTTTCCGGTCAATATTTGGAAAGTTAAAGTCCCCCATAACAACTACCCTGTTGCTTTCGCTCCTATCCAGAAGCATCGTTGCAATCCTTTCCTCTACATCTCTGGAACTTTTCGGAGGCCTACAGAAAACCCCTAACAGGGTGACCTCTCCTTTCCTGTTTCTAACCTCAGCCCATACTACCTCAGTAATATGTCCATTTACTTCCAAATGGGAGTAGATCCTGTCTCGAAGAATTCTCTCCAGTAATTTCCCTACCACTGACGTAAGGCTCACTGGCCTGTAGTTCCCTGGATTATCCTTGCTACCCTTCTTAAACAAAGGAACAATATTGGCTATTCTCCAGTCCTCTGGGACATCACCTGAAGACAGTGAGGATCCAAAGATTTCTGTTAAGGCCTCAGCAATTTCTTCTCCAGCCTCCTTCAGTATTCTGGGGTAGATCCCATCAGGCCCGGGGGCCTTATCTACCTTAATATTTTTCAAGACGCCCAACACCTCGTCTTTTTGGATCTCAATGTGACCCAGGCTGTCCCCACACCCTTCTGCAGACTCAACATCTACCAATTCCTTCTCTTTGGTGAATACTGATGCAAAGTATTCATTTAGTACCTCGTCCATTTCCTCTGGCTCCACACATAGATTCCCTTGCCTATCCTTCAGTAGGCCAACCCTTTCCCTGGCTACCGTCTTGCTTTTTATGTATGTGTAAAAAGCCTTGGGATTTTCCTTAACCCTATTTGCCAATGACTTTTCCTGACCCCTTCTAGCCCTCCTGATTTCTTGCTTAAGTTCCCTCCTACTTTCCTTATATTCCACACAGGCTTCATCTGTTCCCAGCCTTCTAGCCCTGACAAATGCCTCCTTTTTCTTTTTGATAGGCCTACAATATCTCTCGTTATCCATGGTTCCCGAAATTTGCCGTATTTATCCTTCTTACTCACAGGAACATGCCGGTCCTGAATTCCTTTCAACTGACACTTGAGAGTCTCCCACACGTCAGATGTTGATTTACCCTCAAACATCCGCCCCCAATCTAGGTTCTTCAGTTCCCGCCTAATATTGTAAAAATCAGCCTTTGCCCAATTTAGCACATACACCCGAGGACCACTCTTATCCTTGTCCACCAGCATTTTAAAACTGGCTGAATTGTGGTCACTGTTCCCGAAATGCTCCCCTACTGAAACTTCCACCACCTGGCCGGGCTCATTCCCCAATACCAGGTCCAGTACAGCCCCTTCCCTAGTTGGACTGTCTACATATTGTTTTAAGAAGCCCTCCTGGATGCTCCTTACAAACTCTGCCCCGTCTAAGCCCCTGGCACTCAGAGAGTCCCAGACAATATTGGGGAAGTTGAAGTCTCCCATCACAACAATCCTGTTGTTTTTACTCTTTTCCAAAATCTGTCTACCTATCTGCTCCTATATCTCCCGCTGGCTGTTTGGAGGCCTGTAGTAAACCCCCAACATTGTCACTGCACCCTTCTTATTCCTGATCTCTACCCATATAGCCTTACTTCTCTCTGAGGTGTCCTCCCATAGTACAGCTGTGATATTCTCACTAACCAGTAGCGCAACTCCACCACCCCTTTTACATCACCGTCTATCCCGCCTGTAACATCTAAATCCTGGAACGTTTTGTCTCCAATCCTGTCCTTCCCTCAACCAGGTCTCTGTAAATGGCAACAACATCATAGTTCCAAGTACTAATCCAAGCTCTAAGTTCATCTGCCTAACCCATAATACTTCTTGCATTAAAACATATGCACTTCAGGCCACCAGACCCGCTGTGTTCAGCAACTTCTCCCTGCCTGCTCTGCCTCAGAGCCATACTGGCCCTTTTCCCTAGTTCTCCCTCAATGCTTTCACCTTCTGACCTATTGCTCCGGTGCCCACCCCCCTGCCATACTAGTTTAAACCCTCCCGTGTGACACTAGCAAACATCACGGCCAGGATATTTATGCCTCTCCAGTTTAGATGCAACCCGTCCTTCTTATGCAGATCACACCTGCCCCAGAAGAGCTCCCAGTGGTCCAGATAACGGAAACCCTCCCTCCTACTCCAGCTATTTAGCCATGTGTTTAGCTGCTCTATCTTCCTATTTCTAGCCTCACTGGCACGTAGCACAGGGAGTAATCCTGAGATTACAACCCTCGAGGTCCTGTCTTTTAACTTTCTGCCTAGCTCCCTGAACTCCTGCTGCAGGACCTCCTGCCTATGTCATTAGTACCAATATGTACAACAACCTCTGCCTGTTTGCCCTCCCCCTTCAGGATGCCCTCTACCCGTTCGGAGACATACTGGACCCTGGCACCAGGGAGGCAACATACCATCCTGGAGTCTCTTTCACGTCCACAGAAGCGCCTATCTGTGCCCCTGACTATAGAGTCCCCTATTACTATTGCTCTTCTGCGCTTTGACCCTCCCTTCTGAACATCAGAGCCAGCCGTGGTGCCACTGCTCTGGCTGCTGCTGTTTTTCCCTGATAGGCTATCCCCCCCCCCGAAAGTATCCAAAGGGGTATACCTGTTCGCGAGGGAGACAACCACAGGGGATTCCTGCATTGACTGCCTGCCCTTTCTGGTGGTCACCCATTTCTCTGCCCGCACCTTGGGTGTGACCACATTTATACAACTGCTATCTATGACGCTTTCCGCCACCTGCATGCTCCTATGTGCTTCCAACTGCTGCTCCAACCGAACCACGTGTGGTCTGTGAGGAGCTCCAGTTGGGTGCACTTTCTGCAGATGAAGCCATCCGGGAGGCTGGAAGCCTCCCGGACCCCGTGTCTAGTCTTAATAAATTAAACCATGATGTGTTTACCCAATCCCAGTGATTGTTCCTTGTTTCTTATACAGCAAACTTTCTATTGTACATTTTGTGTTATAATGACATGCTGATCACCAGTGGTCAAACAGCCTGACAGCAAGATTAAGTATAGGTACAGCATGGTGAACAGTCTTAGATGGTGATACATGTCATGAGATGACCCTCAATGTTATGGTCAGATTTCAATAGAATCGGAGAGTGTTAAGTGCTCAAAGGAAATGCCAAGGTTTCCATCACTTCTTCAAGGGGCATATGGCAGAAAGGGCCATAGATAGTGGTGTTGCACTAGAGCAAAGGCTGATGCAGCCACAAAAATCTGTGTACGGATCCAAACAAACCGTACACAGCAGGCACCTTCAAGTAATAAGAATGACCATTTGGTATCCTGTCAGAAACAGTTCCATGAAGTATTGGCAAACCAGAAAATTACGACGATGTACTCAATGATGTGAAGAGCAACGTACACTTGTCTGACACTATCAATCTCATGGAAAACATAAATGCCAACAAACCATCAAAAGTGTTTGCCAAGATTCAAATAATCTGTCCTAAGTAAGATGGCAACTTTTTGTCATTGATAATTGACACAGGGACAAGTTCAAATACCCCACCTTGGCAAATTCTTATTCACAGATATGGAAGGCCATGGCCAAACCTACTATTGAGAAACTTTCATGGTACACTAATTCCATGTGCAGGATTCATAATCCTGAGTGCAAGTACAATCAGTCTTCCTTGGTATCACAGTTATTCTATATCATGGGAATAAAGGCCCTGCAAGTGCAGGTCTACAGGAATGTTGTGACCTCACACTTGTCATAATCTATGAAATCAGTTCAACATCACAAGACAGATCAGCTCCAGAAATTATTCCTATAGCCTCAGTTCAAAATTTAACTTGGAAATAGCCAGAATGTTTTGACAAAATTGGTAGTTTTAAGGGAGCTGAAACATTACACTTGCGGGAGAATGCTGTTGAGCATTCGCCGAGGCATGGGAGAATGGGCCTCAGTCTAAACACCCTGGAAATAAAGGTTCTCTACCAGTCCACTCCTAGCACACAAAATTGCCCCCAACTATCAAGATTCACGGTGAGCCCTTAGATAATCTGGATCATTTCCCATACCCTGGGAGCCTCCTTTTGGTGCAAGCAGACATTAACAACAAAATCCAACATAGATTCCAATGCTCCAGCGCACTCTTCGGAGGCCGAAGGAACAGACTTCAAACCCAGCACCAAGCTCATGGTGTACAGAGCAGCCGTGGTCCCCACCCTCCTGCATGCATCAGAAACATGGACAATGTACAGCAGACACCTAAAATCCTTGGAGAGATATCAACAACACGGACTCCTCAAAATTCTGCAAATCCACTGGCAGGACACGCGTAGCAAAGTGAGCGTCCTCTCCCAGGCCAAATCCCCAGTATCGAGGCACTGGTCACACTCGACCAGCTGCGATGGGTGGGCCACATTGCCCGCATGCCCAACACAAGACTCCCAAAACAAGTGCTCTACTCCAAGCTCCGCAATGGCAAGCCATCACTAGGTGGGTGGAGGAAACGCTACAAGGAAACTCTAAAATCTTCCCTCAATAAATGCAACATCCCACTGACATGTGGGAATCGCTTGCCTTAGAACACACAAACAGGTGCCAATCACCTTGGGTCTCTGGTTTACTTGTCCAGTGACAATACCATTACTCCACCGCCTCCCCAGAGGTGGTCAAGAAAGGATGTTGAGAAAGGATGTACCTTTCCTGTGGTGTGATGACAATCAATGCCCCTTCAAAGCACTGATATAGTCATTCAGAAACATTGACATTGCAAATTTACAATCCTAGGGAGACAAACTAGCCTCACAAGATGCTCCACAGAAAGATCTGGGATCATGCAGACTACAGAAAGGCAAACTGATTGCACCTGCTTCAAATCTCTGTCTGTAATGATATCCCATTACTCCAACATTGAATGGAAACGCTATTTTTAGTGTTTTAGTGTTTTGAATCATTAGTTTTCATACTTGTTTGGAAAAAGATTTATGGTAGAGATGGAACACAAGCCACTGGAGATGATTTGGTGAAAACCATTGACCAATGCACTGCCAAAATTGCAACATCTCTTGATGAAAGTTCAGCATTACGACTGTGAAATTAGGTACAACCCAGGTAACATGATGGTCACATCAGATACACTGAGCAGATTGCTGAAACCAGTGTAAAAATGTACCCTTGGATCAAAAATTGACTTCATTGAGATCGAATTCGAACATATTCTCCAAATTGATCTGGCACATTTTGTGCAACACATATAGAATTAGCTAAAATAAGAAAATGTGAAAGATTCAATGCTGCAGAAACTTTGAAAAACCATCATTGCAGGATGACCTGATTCAATTCAGCATGTCCCTGTGCCTTATCAGGATGAGCTAGGGGCCTCCAAGAGAGTTAGTTTTAAAGTCACATAGGCCATTTTAACAGAATCTTTGTGGCCTGCAATTCTTCAACAACTTCAACACCCACACATTGGCAGAGGGCAGATGGGAAAAGTCAGAGGTTTACTCCTCAGACAGCTAATTGGCTGTGTATAAACAATTGCACTGAAGCCATTGTCAAGAAGTGCGACGCATGTCAAGAATTTATGCCAAGACAGCATAAATCATCACTGATTTCCCCATGACGTTCCTACCCATCCATGATTCAAAATTGCAACCAATCTCTTTAATGTCAATGGTCATTATCATCGTTGACTACTTTATCAAGTACCCCATTATTCAACAATTGCACAATACATCAAACAAAACCATTGCAAACCACCTTAAGTGCTTTTTTCAGTTTATTTAAAAAGATCATTATGGATAACAGTCTGCAATTCATTGGTAAGCCATTTCAGGATATGCAAGAAGTGAAATATCAGTCTCACCTACTTGTTCTTCTCATTACCCTGGATCTAAAAGCCAAACTGAATGAATGACTCACAAGATGGAATCCCCAATTATTATTATTTTAAAAATAAATTTAGAGTACCCAAGTCATTTTTTCCAATTAAGGGGCAATTTAGCGTGGCCAATTCACCTACCCTGCACATCTTTGGGTTGTGGGGGCGAAACCCATGCAAACACGGGGAGAATGTGCAAACTCCACATGGACAGTGACCCAGAGCCGGGATCGAACCTGGGACCTCGGCACTGTGAGGTAGTGGGCTAACCCACTGTGCCACCGTGCTGCCCCAAATCCCCAATTATTAAAGGTAGACAGACTAGGCAGGTTCTACACATTGCACTGTTACACTAAGTCCGACTATCTTTTCATTGGTCGAGCTCATGTTTGACGGGCCTGCACAGCGCATACCAATTTACTAACATTCACCCGTTCTACTCTCTCGGGAACTAGAGAGCAACTTCTAAAATTTCAAAAGATGATGGACATGTACGATACAAATATAGGTTCAGAATTGCCGAGTTTACAGTTGGGACAATAGGTTTGCCTCCAGGACGTCAAGAAGGCAGGGGCATATCCGCAGCTAGAGCCGGGTACTCTACGCTGCATGCCTGCTAGCTCCCCACCAGGCGGGGGATCGGTGCCCGTTTTGCGGCGCAGCACTTGGTCTCAGAATCGGAGAATCCCGCGCATGCGCCGCCCCGACATGTCATTTCCGCGCCAGCTGGCGGGGCAACAAAGGCCGTTTCTGCCAGCTGGTGGGGCGGAAATCCCTCCGGCGCCGGCCTAGCCCCTCAATGTTGGGGCTCGGCTCACAAAGATGCGGAGCATTCCGCACCTTTGGGGCGGTGCGATGCCCGTCTGATTGGCGCCGTTTTGGGCGCCAGTCAGCGGACATCGCGCTGTTTGGGGAGAATTTTGCCCCTTGTTTCCAGTCCATGTGACTCTGAAAAAGATTTGTTCAGAAACAAGTTCCTACGAAGTGATTGTACACATTGCACAATGATGGAACATAACAGAGGACAAACCTGATCCAATACAATTCACCAACCATTGTACAGTCCGATTGCAACTCAGGCAAGATCCCAGTGCAACCAGGAACATCATCCAAGAATGAAAACAAAACTCTGCAGATGCTAGAAATCTGAAATAAAAACAGAAAATGCGGGAAATTCTCAGCTGGTCTGGCAGCATCTAGACAGAGAGAAATGGAGCTCAGGGGCGTCATTTTCCGACCCCCCAGTGGGTCGGAGAATCGCCGGGGGCTGCCGTGAATCCCACCCCCGCCGGTTGCCGAAGTCTCCGGTACCGGATATTCAGCGGGGGCGGGAATCGGACCGCGCCGGTTGGAGGGCCCCCCCGCTGGATTCTCCGGCCCGGGTGGGCCGAAGTCCCACCGATAAATTGCCTGTCCCGCCGGCGTAAATTAGAGGACCTATTTACCGGCGGGACAAGGCGGCATGGGTGGGCTCCGGGGTCCTGGGGGGGCGCGGGGCGATCTGCCCCCGGGGGGTGCCCCCACGGTGGCCTGGCCCGCGATCGGGGCCCACCGATCCGCAGGCGGGCCTGTGCCGTGGAGGCACTCTTTTCCTTCCGCCTCCGCAACGGTCTCTACCATGGCGGAGGCGGAAGAGACTCTCCCCACTGCGCATGCGTGGGAAACTGTCAGCGGCTGCTGATGCTCCCGCGCATGCGCCGCCCCGACATGTCATTTCCGCGCCAGCTGGCGGGGCAACAAAGGCCGTTTCTGCCAGCTGGTGGGGCGGAAATCCCTCCGGCGCCGGCCTAGCCCCTCAATGTTGGGGCTCGGCCCACAAAGATGCGGAGCATTCCGCACCTTTGGGGCGGCGCGATGCCCGTCTGATTAGCGCCGTTTTGGGCACCAGTCGGCGGACATCGCGCCGTTTGGGGAGAATTTTGCCCCTTGTTTCCAGTCCATGTGACTCTGAAGAAGAGTTGTACATAATAAGTATGTTAACTCTGTGCCTTGCTTCACAGATGCTATTAGGCCTGCTTAACTATTCCTCTTTTTATTGAAGAAAACTTGAGCAATTAAAGAACACTCCAGACAAGGTTACCATAACAAGATCTGGGCATACCAACAGATTACCTCTTTGTTTTAGAGACTCATAGATTCCATATTTATGTTATGGTAACTAAACATGAACATGTGTTGCAAATAGTTATGCTTCTTTGGAAGGGGGAATGTATCTCTAAAAAGAAAGGGGGGGGGGTTATAATATGCCTTCAGGTGATAGCAGCATGATATCACCAGAAGCGTTTGTGTCATGCAATCCAGTTTTAATTTCTCTTTTGCTTTGAACAGAGCACGTGCACAGCTCAAATGCCTTCAAGCTTTACACCTATGTGTAACTTTTCCCATGTGCCTCGTCTTAATTAATATACCCTCAATGTGTTTACTTACTCCATTAAGAGTAATAGGTGTCTTGTTTCTTACACAACAAGGACTTATATAATTATAACACAATATCATGAACACATTTTATTTGCTTGCTGCGAACTGGGTCCCTACTGTATGTAGCTTATTAGCAAGCAGAAATGAACCACTACACATGTTCGATTCATTATCTTAAATTCATTGTCAATGTAGTTATTAGCACACTTAGGATTGTTCGTTAAGTACTGGATCATGTCTAATAATAGACACTGCGAGGCAGAGAGTATCGTGGATAGTAAGTATAGAAAGGTGGTCACACGGCAGACTCAGACTCCACAGGCAGGAAGGGAATAGGTGACCACCAGGTAGAGCAAGAGGGTGAGGGAGGCAGTAAGTACAGGAATCTCCTCTGGCCATTCCACTGCAAAAGAGATATACTGCTTTGGATACTGTTGAGGGAAATGACCTTACAAGGGGAGCAACAACAGCCAAATTCATTGCATCATGGTCTGTTCTGCTGCAGACGGGAGGAGTAAAAAGTATGGAAATGCAAGAGTTATAAGGGATTCAATTATAAGAAAATCAGACAGGCGTTTCTGTGGCCGCAAACAAGATGCCAACATGGTATGCGGTATGCTGCTTCCCTGGTGCTAGGGTCAAGGATGTCTCGGAACGGTTACAGGACATTCTGGAGGGGGAATGGTCATGGTACACATTGGTACAGCAACATAGGTACAAAAGGGGATGCGACCCTAAAAGCAGAATATAGGAAGTTAGGAATAAAGTTGAGCAGTTGGACCTCAAAGGTAGTGATCTCGGAATTACTATCAGTGCTACAGGCTAGTCAGAGTAGAAATAGCAGGATATATTGGATGATTACATAGCTAAAGAGATGGTATGAGGGGAAGGGTTTCTGTTGACTGGGGCATTAGAGCCCGTTCTGGGAAGGACCGGGATTGATGCAGGGGAGTGGCTGGGGAGGGTTTAAACAAAAATGGCAGGCGGATAGGAACCTTGGCTGCCCAATAATTACAGTCACCAGGTTTGTAAGTTGAAACACAATTACTGTTTATTTTTAACCAGAATAATAATGAATTACACAAGCAGATACGGTTAGTTAAGTCTTAGTAAGTACCTAACTCTTACTTTAACTTGCCTCCCCACCCTCAATACACACATACCAGATGGTAAAACATAAAAGGGATGGAAAAGGGAAACAAAACATAAGTGAAAGAGGAAATAGTCTTTGCTGCAGATGATGGTTCCTGGCATGCTCTCTTCACAGTAAGCTTGTAGATTACAGACTGTGTGTTGCAGCCTGTCCTGGTCTTCCTGCAGTTTTTAAAAGCACCATACTCACACCTTTCCTGGCGAGGCAGAGACTCATCTAAAACCTTGCTTTCAGTCTGTGGTTTGTCTTCGTCCATCTGGAGTGTAGAAAAGGCAGTACTCACAGGCAGCAGGCCTCCTTGAGAAAGATAGTCACTTCATATCAGCTTTATGAGGAGAGTTAACAGATTCTGGACTTCGCCTCAAAAGCATGTCATAGTTTTGCTGTAAATAGATTCATCTAAGCTCCCTGCCAGTTCAGAAATGCAGCCTTTCTGGAGGAAAATGGAACAAAGGGAGAGGAGCTCTTGTTTCTAAGCTGCCAGGAGTCAAACTGAAACCAGGCTAAAAACCTTGTGACTCTGAAAACATTCAAGTGGGGTAGAACCCAATCACCACCTATTACTGGGCAGAGCACAGCCTTTTTGGCCAATTCATTGACCATCAGCCAAATCATTCACACTGAGACCCAATCAATCTCTGCCATTTATGCCTGTCAATCTACAACTCTATTCCAAACCAGAACAGGCTTCTGTTTGAATTAAAAGCACAAGCCTCTGCTTCCTCCTGTTTGAAGTAAAGATACAGGCTACATCCAGGCTACAGGCCTTAAAGTCACAGGTCCAATAATTATCCTTGAATCAAAAGTGCAACAGCAAAATAAAAGAAAGGGGAAATAAGGGAATAAACAGAATGGACCCTTACACATTAAACTAGAAATTAGAGGTGCATCCGACAAAGAAGCATCAGTAATTATGAGTGATTTTAATCTGCATATAGATTGGACAAATTAAATTAGTCTCAATGCTCTAGAGGAGGAATTCCTGGAGGGTATATGGGATGGTTTTCTGAACCAATAAGTTGAGAAACCAACAAGAGAACAGGCCAACTTAGACTGGATATTATGTAATGAGAAAAGAATCATGGGCAACCTCTGTGTGCGACCACTTAGGGATGAGCAACCATAACAAGTTAGAATTTTTCATCATGATGGAGAGTGATGTGGTTGATGGTCCTAAATCTTAATAAAGGAAACCACAATGGTATGAGGTGCAAGTTGGCTATGATAGATTGGGAAACGTTACTTAAAGGGAGGATGGTTGATAGGCAATGGCAAACATTCAAGCAGTTCGTCAGTGAACTGCAACCATTGTTTATCCTTGTCTGGCGCAAAACTAAAACCGGAAAGGTGGCCAAACCATGGCTTACAAGGGAAAGTGAGATAGTATTAGATCCAAGGAAGAAGCATACAAATTGGCCACGAGAAACACCCGAGTATTGGGAGCAGTTTAAATTTCAGCAAAGGAAGAACAAGGGGTTAAGAAGGAAATAGAGCAAGTTTGCGGGGAACATGAAAACTGTCTGCAAAAGTTTCTGTAGGTATATGAAGAGAAAAAGATTAGGGAAGACAAATGTAGACCGCTTACAATCAGAAACAGGGGAATTTATAATGGGGAACAAGGAAATAGCTGACCAACGAAATACATACTTTTGTTCTGTCTTCATAAGGGAGGACATAAATAACGTACCAAAAATGGTGGGGAACACAGGGTTTAGTGAAAGGGAGGAACTGAAGGAGATCAGTATTAGTAGAGAAATGGTATTGGGGAAAATTATGGGATTGAAGGCAGATAAATCCCCAGGGCCTGAATATCTACTTCCCGGATTACCTAAAGAAGTGGTCTGGGAAATAGTGGATGCATTGGAGGTTATATTTCAAGATTCTATAGACTCTAGAACAGTTCCTATGGATTGGAGGGTAACTACAGTAACCCCATTATTTAAAAAGGGACGTAGAGAGAAAACAGGGAATTATAGACCAGTAAACCTGGGGCGAGATTCTCCCCCAACGGCGCGATGTCCGCCGACTGGCGCCCAAAACGGCGCCCATCAGACGGGCATCGCGCCGCCATCCGCATCTTTGGGGGCCGAGCCCCGACATTGAGGGGCTAGGCCGACGGCGGAGGGATTTCCGCCCCGCCAGCTGGCGGAAACGGCGTTTGTTGCCCCGCCAGCTGGCGCGGAAATGACATTCGGGGCGGCGCATGCGCGGGAGCGTCAGTGGCCTCTGACAGTTTCCCGCACATGCGCAGTGGGGAGAGTCTCTTCCGCCTCTGCCATGGTGGAGACCGTTGCGGAGGCGGAAGGGAAAGAGTGCCCCCACAGCACAGGCCCGCCCGCGGGTCGGTGGGCCCCGATCGCGGGCCAGGCCACCGTGGGGGCACCCCCCGGGGTCAGATTGCCCCGTGCCCCCCCCAGGACCCCGGAGCCCACCCACGCCGCCTTGTCCCGCCGGTAAATAGCTACTTTAATTTACGCCGGCGGGACAGACAATTTCTTGGCGGGACTTCGGCCCATCCGGGCCGGAGAATCGAGCGGGGGGGCCCGCCAACCGGCGCGGCCCGATTCACGCCCCCGCCCAATCTCCAGTACCGGAGACTTCGGCAACCGACGGGTCGGAGAATGACGCCCCTGATGTCAGTAGTGAGGAAAATTCTGGAATCTATTTTTAAAAGCACGTGGAAGACACATGGCAGGGTCAGTCAGAGTCAGAATGAATATGACAGATCTACTGGAATTCTTTCAGGAAGGAACTAGTGGCTTGGATGAGGAGGAGCCAATGGTTTATTCGGGCTTTCAGACTTTCAACAAAGTCTCACATAAGAGATTAGTGTGTAAAATTAAAGCGAATAGGATTAGGCGTAGAATATTGAGACGGATAGAAAACTGGTTAGCAAATAGGAAACAAAGTGTAGGAATAATGGGTATTTTTCCAAATGGTAGGCAGTGACTAGTGGGATACCGCAGGGATCGTTGCTGGGACCCCAGCTAGTCACAATATATATTAATGATTTAGATGAGGGAGCTAAATGTAATATCTCCAAATTTGTAGATAACAGAAAGCTGCGTGAGAGGGTGAGCTTTGAGGAAGATGCAGAGATCCTTCAGTGTGATTTGGACAAGTTGAGTGAGTGGGCAAGTTAATGGCAAATGCAGTCTAATTTGAAGAAATATGAGGTTATCCACTTTGGTAGCAGAAACAGGAAGACATATCATTATCTGAATCGGCATAAATTAGGGGAGGGGAATGTGTAACAAGTCCTGAGTGTCCTCTTACACCAGTCACTGAAGTTAAACATGCAGGTGCACAGGCAGTAAAGAAGGCAAATGGTACGTTGGCCTTCATAGCCACAGGATTTGAGTGCAGGATCAGGGATATCTTGCTCCAAATATACAGGGCCATAAAAGGCCACACCTAGAGCATTGTGTACAGTTGTGGTCTCCTTATCTGAGGAAGGATATTCATGCTCCAGCGGGGCAGCACGGTAGCATTGTGGATAGCACAATTGCTTCATAGCTCCAGGGTCCCAGGTTTGATTCCAGCTTGGGTCACTGTCTGCACATTCTCCCCGTGTGTGCGTGGGTTTCCTCCGGGTGCTCCGGTTTCCTCCCACAGTCCAAAGATGTGTGGGTTAGGTGGATTGGCCATGATAAATTGCCCTTAGTGTCCCAAATTGCCCTTAGTGTTGGGTGGGGTTACTGGGTTATGGGGATGGGGTGGCGGTGTTGACCTTGGGTGGGGTGCTCTTTCCAAGAGCCGGTGCAGACTCGATGGGCTGAATGGCCTCCTTCTGCACTGTAATTTCTATGATAAACAGCCTGCAAAGAACAAATCTATGATCTATGAGAACATTTACCAGACCGATTCCTGGGATGGCAGGACAGACGTATGAGGAGAGATTGAGTCTGTTAGGATTATATTCACCGGAGTTCAGAAGAATGAGGGCGGTCTCATGGAAATCTATAAAATTCTCACAGGGTTGATGCAAGAAGGATGTTCCCGATGGTGGGTGTGTCCAGAACAGTCTGAGGATACGGGGTACATCGCTTACGACAGATGAGGAGAAATGTCTTCATCCAGAGAGTGTTGAATCTGTGGATTCGCTGCCACAGAATAGTTGAGGCCAAAACATTGTTTTCAAGAAGCAGTTAGGTATCGCACTTGGGCCGAAGGGGATCAACGGAAATGGGGGATGCTGGATAAGGCTATTGAGTTAGATGATCAGCCATGATCACAATGAATGGTGAAGAATGCTTGAAGGGCCAAATGGCCTACTTTTCCTATTTTCTATATTTCAAAGGTGGGGGCCTTTGGTCCAATTGTAATTTTCTGTGGTACACAACAAACAATGATCTGATCAGGATAGATACTGCCCCGAGAATAGCTTTGATGCATTCTATTTCTGCATTGATCTTTCAAAATAAGATTTACAAGATTACTGATCAGGCTGATCTTATAACATGTGGAGCTCTACAAATCCCAATGTGACATTGACTGGTGGATGTGTGCTTACAGTATGACATTTGTGGAGAAACTATTAATGGATTTCTCACTAGCACACAGAGGAAAGGGAGCAGATTAGACTTTTGAGGTGAAGTAAACAAAAACAGTGACCATCATCCGTGTGGAGATGAAAAGCCATCTTCACATTGAGAATACCCTCGATCATGTTTTGTTGCATTACCACTGTGTTTATAATGGGACAAATATAGAACAGATCTAGCAAACTCTAACTGGGCATCCATGAGGCACAGTGGGCCATCCGCAACAGGCGAATTCTATTCACCCATAATCTGTAATCCTGTGGCCCGGCACGCCCCTCACTATATCATGACCATGAAGCTGGGTGTTCAACTCTGCTTCAATGTAGGCAGGACAGCGTGGCGGACGCACCCCCAGGCATTCACAATAATGAGGCGTCAACCTAGTAAAGCTATAATACAAGGACTACTTGCTACAGTGGAAGCAGCAAGTGGTCGACAGAGCTAAGTGATTCCACAACCAACTCATCAGATCTAAACTCTGCCAACCTGCCAGATCCAGTTGCAAACAGTGGTGGACTATAAATCAACTAATTCAAGGCAGAGGCTAAATAAATATCACCATCCTCAATGATTGGGGGCCAATGCATCAGTGCAAAAGATAAAATAGAAGAATTTGCAATTATCTTCAGTGAGAAGTGGTGAGTGAATTATCAATCTGATTATTCCTCAGGTCTCCACCATCACAGATGCCAGACTTTAGCCAATTTGATTCACTGCACATATTATCAAGGCAAGACCGAGGACACTAGATACTGCAAAGACTGTGGGCCCTGACAACATTCTAGCAATAGGACTGAAGAATCCAGAACGTGCCATGCCACTATCCATGTTATTCCAGTACAGCTACAACACTGACACATACCTGCAATGTGGAAAATTGCGCCAGCATGTCCTGTCCACATAAAAGCAAGAAAAATCTAACCCAGCCAATTATTGCCCCATCAGTCTACTCCTGATCATCAGCAAAGTGATACAAGGTGTCATTGACAGTACTGTCAAGTGGCATTTACACAGCAATAACCTGCTCATTGATGCTCACTTTGGTTTCTACCAGGACCACTTGGTTCCTGACCTTATTACATCCTTGGTCTGAACATGGACAAAAGAGCTGAACTCAAGGGGTGAGGGAGAGTGACAGTCATTAACATCAAGGCAACATTTGACCTAGTCTGGCATTAAGGAGCCTGAACAAGAGTGAAGTCAATGAGAAATGGGACAAATCCCTTTCTCCCAGTTGGAGCCATTGTTACGACACCTTGGGATAATGTGCAGTCAATTCCAGCCCCATGAGCCCCGGAGTCACAACACAACCAATAATTCTTATAAAAACACCTGAAGTCTTTGGCCCTTGGCTGCCCAATAATCGCAGTCACCTGGGGCGAAATTCTCCCCCAACGGCGCGATGTCCGCCGACTGGCGCCAATCAGACGGGCATCGCGCCGGCCCAAAGGTGCGAAATGCTCCGCATCTTTGGGGGCCGAGCCCCAACATTGAGGGGCTAGACCGGAGCCGGAGGGATTTCCGCCCTGCCAGCTGGCGGGAATGGCATTTGTTGCCCCGTCAGCTGGCGGAAATGGCGTTTGGTACCCTGTCAGCTGGCGTGGAAATGCGGCGCATGCACAGGAGCGTCAGTGGCCACCGGAAGTTTCCCGCGCATGCGCAGTGGGGAGAGTCTCTTCCGCCTCCGCCATGGTGGAGGCCGTGGCGGAGGCGGAAGGGAAAGAGTGCCCCCACGGCACAGGCCCGCCCGCGGATCGGTGGGCCCCGATCGCGGGCCAGGCCACCGTGGGGGCACCCCCTGGGGCCAGATCGCCCCGCACCCCCCCCAGGACCCCGGAGCCCACCCACGCCGCCTGGTCCCGCCGGTAAATACCAGCTTGGATTTACGCCGGCAGGACAGGCAATTTCTGGGCTGGACTCCGGCCCATCCGGGCCGGAGAATTGAGCGGGGGGTCCTGCCAACCGGCGCGGCCGGATTCCCGCCCCCGCCCAATCTCCGGTACCGGAGACTTCGGCGGGGGCGGGGGCGGGATTCACGGCGGCCAACGGCCATTCTCCCACCCGGCGGGGGGTCGGAGAATGACGCCCCAGGTTTGTAAATGTAATCACGATTAGTGTTTATTTACAACTATCACGAAACATGCAGTAAATACAACAGGTTAATGACCATGTAATACCTAATACCCACTTTAACTTGCCCTCACCATCTATATACACACACAAAACAGATAAACACAGATAGGTGGAAAGGGGTAAAAATCATAAGTGGAGGAAAGAAAAAGTCTTTGTTTCAGATGATGGTCTCAGCACACTTTTCTTTAGAGCAAGCTTGCAGATTACAAACATTGGTTTGCAGCCTATAATGATCCTCTTTGTAGATGCATTCATTCAGATACCCTGTAGTTTAGAAATGCATTACTTACAACTTTTCCTGGAGAGGCCCATTGCTTCACATCAAACCTTGCTTTCAGTTTGTGGTTTATCTTCAGGCCTCTATTGTCTCAGGAATTCAACCCTCACAGGCTTTCCGGAGAGAGAGTCAGCCCTCACAGCAGCCTTCTGGAGAGAGTTAACTGGAACTTTCTGGAGGGAATAAGCAGGATCCCTTCATTGTGCTGTCAGAAACAAAACTGAAAGCATACACAAACCTTGGGACTCTGGAAAACATTCCAATGGTATCAGATCCAATCGCCACCTGTTGTCAGGCAGATTGCAACTTTTTGGGACAATACATTGGCTACCAATCAATTGAGTCCCAACCCATCTCTGTCTCTAATGCCAGCCAATCTGCAATCTCCATTTTAAATCAGCGCAGCCTGTTGGATTATTCTTTTTGAATTAAAGGTACAGGTTGTTTGGATCAAAAATGTAATGGCAAAAATAAAAGAAAGGGGAAATAAGGGAAAAAAACAGGAAGGACCCTTACATCATGCCTAAAGGATGATGGCTGTGGTTGTTGGAGGTCAATCATTTCGGTTTCAGGACATCACTACAGGAATTCCTCAGAATTGTGTCCCAGGTCCAACTATCTTCAGCTGCTTCATCAATGACCTTCCCTTCATCATAAGGTCAGAAGTGTGACTGTGCAATCATCAATTAACAATGTTCAGTATGATCCACAGCTTCTTAGATACTGAAGCTATCTGTGCCATATGCAACAAGACCAGGACAATATTTAGGCGTGGGCTGGTAAGTGACAAGTACCATCTTCACCACACAAAGGTCAAACAATGACCACCCACAACAAAAGTGGATCAACCATCTCCCATTGACAGTCAATGGCATTAATATCACTGCATCATCCATTATCAACAGCTGGGTGGGTTACCAGTGACCAGAAACTGAATTGAATAAGCCATATAAATACTGGAGCTACTGGAGCCAGGTCAGAGGCTGGGAATTCTGTAGTGAGTATCTCCCCTAATGGCTCAAGGCCTGTCCATCAGCTTGTACATAAGGTAGCCCTGCAAACAGAAATAGTCAGAAAATCTATTTTTTATGTTTTACGAGCAGGGAGTTTTGGTCATTGCACAGTGAAAACTCCATGCTCTTCTCCAGATACCACTATGAGCTCTTTACCAACTATTTATGCAAGTAATACATTTCAAGATCTCGAATTAAAAGTGTAGAAATTTGTCTCAATATGTACAAAGTGTAAAATTAATGAAATGGTGGCCAATTTCAGATGCTAATATCCCATGTCCAAATTATGGCCGATCCCTATCTAGCCTGATATAATGTCCTTGGTAGCTTCTCAAACAGGCATTAGGGCCTCCCATGTAATGCCTGATGTCGCACCTTCTGTAAAACTGGATACCAATGAGTAGAGTAGGAGTCATTGTTCAACGGTACAGCGGCCAAAACCAAAGAAGCAGATATTTATAAGTGTGACTAAAAGCATGGTCAAAGAGTTTGATTTTTCAAAAAAAATCATGAAAAAGAGTAGTGAGCATTACAATTTCCACAGACAGCAGAGACAAAAGATCAATTAACCCGGTTTAGTGATGTTGACTGAGTGATAAATGTTGGCTCAGGCACCAAGGGAATTGTCTTGTTGATTTTGAAATCGTTCCACACAATCTTCTAGATCCAGTTGAACAGTCAGGAAAGGGAAAGATGTAAGGAATGTGAAATCTGAATGCCCAGTACTGCTAGAGATGGGCGACAAAAGTCAAACATTCCTCTGGGGATGGTGTGCCACTAATCAGTTGCATGAGCCTGTGTGGCTGACCATGTTGAGAAAGTCACTCGAGTGGGCATTCTCTCATGTGCTGGAAGCAGCTGAAGTGCTGCTATCAAGATGCTGTACAACCCTATCAGCGATGTGTTGCCCATTTTTCAAATTTGGACTGTATAAGTCCAGAAAATTTTCTTTATCAGTATGTTTCCAGTCAAAGAAGAAAGGAGGCATTGATGGACCTGATTCTGAAAAATGAGGTGGAACAAATATATTAAATGTCAATGGAGGAACATTTAGACAACAGTGATCATAGTGTCATATGGTTTAGAGATCAACTATGGAAAAGAAAAAGCAGCCAACTGGAGTAAAAATAATTAATTTGGGGTGACCAATTTCGGTAGTTGAAAGTTGATCTGTCCTGGGTAAATTGGAATCAAAGACTGGTGGGTAAAACTGCAAGCGTTTTAAAAAGATGATTCCGATACAGGCAAGGGGGGGAAGGAGGTGAGTATATGCCTCAGAAGGCAGTAAGTCCAATGTAGGCTGGAGGTGGAATCACATATGCAGCGGCCGCTGCACACTCTCAAGACCCGGTCACCCATCAAGCTCAGGAGGGGCCGGAAGGCGAGATCAACAACGTGCCAGGGTGTACAGGAGTCGATGGTTGTTCATTCAGCTGATGGACAGCATATGCCGCAGGATACTGCGTCTCAACAGAAACAGTGCGCACCTGTGCCACGTCCTCGCGGACATGGGACCCCGTGGAGGAGGAGGAGGATACCCGCTCCTGGTGGATGTGAAGGGCACTGCAGCTCTTAACGTATATGTCCCTGGGTCATTCCAAGGCTCGAGCATTAACTGTGTGGCATTTCGCAATCGTCAAACCACAGGTGCATCCGGGAGGTGATGGATGCTCTGTCTGCCAGGCATCTGACTAAAGCACCTTCTACCTGGACCAGGCCCACCAAGATGTCTGGGCTGCAGGTTTTGCCCTCATCACCGGAATGTCCCAGGTCCACGGGACCATCGATAGCAAACATGTCCGCTTGCGAGCACTCGGTCATCAGGGAGTGCGTGATATTAACAGGACGGGGTTCCACTCCATGAATGTTCAGATACTGGGCGGCCACTGCCTGAGGATCATGCCCAGCAAACTTCCCAGGAAGCACTAATGACAGCTACATCCTGGAACACTCAGAGATCCCCGATATCTTCGAGGACCACCTCAGGATGACAGGTTCGCTCGTGTGGGACAAGGGGTACCTGCTGAGGTTATGCCTGATGATGCCAGTGCAGAAGCCTGAGACCGAGTTCAGGACCAGTTATAATGAGGCCCATGTTTTTTAAAATAAATTTAGAGTACCCAATTCATTTTTTCCAATTAAGCGGCAATTTAATGTGGCCAATCCACCTACCCTGCACATTTTTGGGTTGTGGGGGTGAAACCCATGCAAACATGAGAGAATGTACAAACTCCACACGGACAGTGACCCAGAGCCGGGCTCGAACCTGGGACCTCGGCGCCGTGAGGCAGCAATGCTAACCACTGCGCCACCAAGCTGCCCCATGAGGCCCATGTTGCCACATATGTTATTATCGAGTCGGTGCATCGGGCTGTTCAAAATGTGGTTCCACTGCCTGGACCTCCTGTCAGTACTTTGCAATACAGCCCCCAGAGGGTCTCCCATTTTGTGGTCATCTGCTGTGTCCAACCCACCCTGGCACAGCAGTGGGGCTACATGCTGGATGAGGAGGAGGAGAAACGCGCAACCTCATCTGAGGAGGAGGAGGAGGACCATGAAGTGGCGAGCCTGAGGAGGATCTGAAGGATGGACGACAGGTGGCTGCAAGGGTCCGGCATAGCAGGAGGACCAGGGAAACTCTCACCATCTCCAGAACTGTCACAATATACACCAGTATATCATGGTGCAGATACACACACACACACTGATGGACATGCTGTGGGACCAATCGGCAAACACAACACCACAGCCAATCTCCTGTGAGAGCACACGCACTATAAAGACAGGGGACAGGAGAGTTCCCGCTCATTCTAGTAGCAGCCAGCTCGGAGCACAGAGCTCACAGCCTGCAACACAGACATTCACCATGTGCTGAATGCATCACCTGGTTAGGACTAGGTAAGGGTCAACAGTTAAAGCTGGTATTGCATTTACCCACAGTTCAAGTATGTTAATATAGTTAACCTTCTAATAAAATAGAGTTGCACCACTTCCAGTGTTGGTGACCTGTTTGTGATCCAGAACACCCAACACATCAAGAACCACTTGAGACAAGGCTGTGTTGTCCGTCAGCTCCACCCTCCCCATCACACTGCGCCCTCCTTGACCACTCTGTTCCCCCTGCTTCCCCAACCACTATGTTCACTCCTTCCCCCTCCAAGGGTTTCTGTAACATCACACTCGGGTGATGAGCCTGTGTTGGCACTGTCAGCGGGTCACTATTCAAGGCAGGAGAGTGATGACCACTCGCTATGGGGAAAACTGTGCTGCTCTTCAGGTTCTGATTACGTCTGACTTCTATCTTTCTGCTGACAGTACTCACACCCATCCTCATGACGGAGTCTGCATTGGGGGCTTTGATCTTGGACCACTGTGAGGGGTGGGTGAGGGGCGCTGCGGGAGGGGGGGGGGTTGAGGGAGCAGGCGGAACAGTTTGTGGGGGTGGGGGAAGGCCTGTTGTGAAGATTAAAATGACAGCGGCTTTACTTGTTTCAATGTGAAATGTTTGACTGATGAACATTTTAATGTGACGAATTTCCATTGCCCCTCGCTATGGGTAGTGACCTCACCAGTGCCCATTCAGCACACCTCAATTTTATTAATCCTCTAGTGCTCTATTGAGGTGTGTTCCCAGGATGCACATCAGAGGTGAAGGCAACCTTTGCTTTCCGCGCCTGTGGCTTTTGATGCCCTTGATGGTTGTCCTCTGGAGGGTCTGGAGCCAAATGACCCTGGCCAACTTTCCAGTGTCACAAGCATCATCAGACTTGATCAGGACCATCGCTGAGGGCTTTGACACCATGTTGGAGACAATAGGGGTCCACCAGGCTGGCAGTGCCAGGTGGCTCAGAAGCAAGAGGAGCTCACTTCAGCTGCCCCTTCATCCCATGGAATCACCCATGGCCCCACGGGCACCCTCAGGGAGGAGGAAGTGTTGGAACCCATCCCGGGGCTTACCAGCAAGGGGACCCAGGCAGCTTCCAGTCTTTGTGAATCCCCCGCTCCAGACTGCAGTGCATTTAAAAGGCAGTGGGCAGAACAGAGTGGCATGGGAACATGAATGCTGTCATCCTTAGAGAGAATAATAAATTTTTGCAACGCTGAGATATTGCCACTCCCATGGGGCAGCACTTCAGCTATCTTAGTGATCTATCAGAGGGTAGATTGCTGCACAGTTGTGAACGCCTACAAGCCAGGGAAACATGAGCTTTCTTCTTCAGTTCACATCCATCATCAATGCCGCAAGTGTGGCATTTGTGAACCTTGCAGCCCTCTCCCTGGCCTGGTGTTCCATCCCTTGTTTAACACTATCAATGTCAGTCAATTGCAGCTATTCAGTTATTCAGAGCAGCTTCCCTTTGAAAGGGTCAGATTGCCTTGTTGGAGGCTAGCTGGAACACATGGGACGGGATTCTCCGGTCTCAGACACCGAAATCGCGTTCGGCGATCGGCCGGAGAATCCACGTTGGCGCCAAAATCGGCAGCAGCGTAGCTTTTGCGATGCTCTGCCCCCTCCAAAACAGCTAACTCTGGGAGTACGCCGCATGCCCTCAGGACGTTACCTGAGGTTCCCCCCCCCCCGATGCTCCGCCCCCGATGGGCCGAGTTCCTGACGGCATTGCTCACGTGTCCAGTGCCGCCACTGGGGGGGGGGGGGGGGGGGGGGGGGGGGGGGTGATCCAATCCATGGGAAAGGGGGGCTTTGGTGGGGAGTTGTTCAAGAGTGGCGAGCCTGGCCAAAGGTGGGCACTATTTGGCGGGCCGGGTCCGCGTGCTGTTGCACGCCGCGGCCGCTGCAGTCCGCTGCCGGGGCCTCTATGCTGAGTGCCTGCTAGCCCCCCGCCAGACGGAGGATCGGTGGCCATTTGGCACCGTGTTTTTGGTCGTAAAATGCCACCGTTCCCACGCCTGCTTCAGTACTTAGTCTCAAAATCGGAGAATGCAGCCCATGGTCTTAAGCCCCTGATTGCGCAATGCAGTTAGCCAGCTTGAACCATGCTAGGCTGCATTCTGCAATACATTAAATGGGGAGATATCATAAAACGTCACTGTTGCCTCCCTCTACCTCAATGGGATGAGGCTGGTCACAAATCATAGCTCCTCCACTCGAGACACAGCACAGTTGATTTTTAACAGTCCAATATCTAAAGATGGCATCTCCATCAATGCAACTCTCACTAAATACTGCAGTGAAGAGTTAATCTAGGATGTGCTTTCATGTTGTGAAATAGCTTTAGGTCCTAAATCCTTTTGATTTAGAGGAAAGACCACTACCATGAGAATATAAAAACAGACACACAAGTTGACCATACAGCCTCTCGAGCCTGTTCTGCCATTTTAACACAATTCTGGCTGATCTAGTGCCTCAACTTAGCTTTCCTGCTCACTCCCCATATCCCTTAATTCCTTGAGAGACCAAACATATGTCTATCTCAGCCTTAAATATATTCCATGATGGAGCACCCAAAGCCCTCATGGGGGAGAGAATTCCAAAGATTCGAAGCCCTCTTGAGTGAAGAAATTTCTCCTGATGTCAGTCCTAAATGATCAGTCTTTTATCCTGGCTCTGTGCCCCCATGTTTCAGATTCCCTGACCAGCGGAAAACAACTCTTGAGTCCAGTCTGTCAAACCTCTTCAGAATCTTGTATGTTTCAATGAGATCACCTCATATTCTTCTGAACATCAGAGATTGTGAGCCCAATTTACTTAGCCTCTCACTGTAGAACAGCTGCCTCACCCCAGGAACTAATCTAGCGAACCTTTACTGTACTGCATCGAGTGCACACATATCCTTCCTTGGATATGGACACAGTATTCCAAGTGCTGTCTCACAAAGGTCCTGTACAGTTGTAGTGAGACCAACTTAATTGAAATGTCAAGAGCCGTTCTTTGCAAATCATAAAGAAGGGGCAAGAATCGGCCAGCTGACACCTAGAACCATAGAATCCCTACAGTGCAGAAGGAGGCCATAAGGCCCATCAAGTCTGCACCAACCCTCTGAAAGAGCACCCTACCTAGACCCACACCCCCACCCTTTCCCTGTAACCCCACCTACCTGCACATCCCTGGTCTCAAAGGGGTCATGACAAATCCACCTAACCTGCACCTCTTTGGACTGTGGGAGTAAACCAGAGCACCCGGAGGAGCTCCATGCAGACATGGGGAGAAAGTGCAAACTCCACACAGACAGTCACCCAATGAGGGATTAGCACAGGTCCCGGGGAGTGGTTTCTAGTCCAAATGAACAAGGGAGCCAGAGTGTTAACACCTATATTCAAGACTCTTGTTAATTGCCAGTAATCACTTAGTTCTTCATTATTACTGTCTACCTGATATTGTCTCAAGCCACCACAGTTTCCAGTGTTTAGGAATCAGGAGCAATGCTGACCAATACAACACCCTGCTCTTTTTCAGGTAATGCCATAGGATCTGTTAAATTTACTTGGATACACAGATGAGGTCTCATTTTAACGTGCCATTTGAAACATGATTCCATTGATAAAGCATTGAAAAAGCAGCATTCCCTCAGAACTGTACTGTAATATCAGTGTCAACCTAGGTTATTTGCTCAAACCCTGAAATAGGTTTTGAAGTGCAATCTTCTCACTCAGATAGGCAAGTGCTGCCAACTCAGCCAAGTCCCATTCAGGTTAATAAAAAGGTAGATACAGTAGATATATTTAGTGATGTGAAGATACTTTAGCCTCAGTGTTCAAAGAAAATGAACATAAACATGTGTCCTTTTTAATTGTCATACCACTTGTGAAGGTACAATGCGAGGAAAGTAAAGTAAATTAGCTGATATGCTGCAAGTTTTATATCGCTAAATGCGTGATTTATGTGCAAAATATAAAGTGGAGTAATGTGTGGAATATACACATTGCAACATGCAATATTGTAATACAGTGAGCTGTTCATGAATGTGAAATGTACAATTTTATGTTTCTCCTGTGGAGTCTCAATACCACAAGTGCTGTATTCATAATTATTTTAACAAGAGGAAACTTTCAACACTTATCGTTGGACTTGACCTGAATAGGAATTATTATGAACAAGTATGTAAAGGCTATCATGATTTCTGAAGAGTTCTTGGATTGGATTTTGATTCCAGTTGAATTGTATAATGATTCTTTGATTGCAGGTCCTACTTAAATGCATGCATCTCCTTGGCTACAAGACTATGTTGTTAACTAGAAAGGCTGAATTTAATTTTCTTCTTTCTCAAATGGATGTTCAGTACTGAGCGAAATCATTGAGAAATAAATCTCTGTACTTGCAATATTTTACAGTCCAGCAAAAGATCCTGTGGCAGTGTGTGAACTGCAAATGGATTCAACAGTAAATGAAGGCAAAGGGGACACTGATTTTAATGAACCAGTTTAAAAGTGAATGCTATCTAGCTCGGTGATCATTTAAAATATTCTGTGGTGGCCTGGCTTTTACTCTGAGAGGCAGAGAAGATCACAGAATCATGGAATCCCTACAATGCAGAAGGAGGTCATTCAGCTGATTGAGTCCGCACTGAAGCTCCGAAAGAGTACCCCACCCATGTCCACTCCCTCGCACACACCACACTACTCCAGTAACCAAACCTGCACATCCCTGAACACTAAGGGGCAATTTAAAATGGTCAATCCACCTAACCTGCACATCTTTGGGCTATGGGAAGAAACCAGAGCATCCGAAGGAAACCCATGCAGACAAGGGGGAATGTGCAAATTCTACACAAACAGCTACCCGAGGCTGGAATCGAATCCGGGTCCCTGGCACTGTGAGGCAGCAGTGCTAACCTGTTCAGGTATAATGAATTTACAACACTGCTGTTAACATTTAACAACCTGAAAATATAGTTGAAATGAAAATCGCTTCTTGTCACAAGTAGGCTTCAAATGAAGTTACTGTGAAAAGCCCCTAGTCGCCACATTCCGCGCCTGTTCGGGGAGGCTGTTACGGGAATTGAACCGTGCTGCTGGCTTGCTTTCAAAGCCAGCGATTTAGCCCCTGTGCTAAACAGCCCCTCATGCATCCTTCATGCATCCTGAAGGAAAAGTTAATCAAGTCCAAATCCAACAGCCCTCTGATGCTTGATAAACAGGAAGCTAGGGATATAGAATTGTTATGTAATAGAGAATATATCCCTGCTGGTAAAGCATCACATGATGTGTAATGACATCAGTAGAGTGATTGCATCGGCGTTGCAGTTCTCCATCTTAGATTGTATGAGTGTGGGCACCTCCACAACTTTTCTCTTTGCGACAACAAAGAAATAGAACAGAAGAGAAAACTGCTGACGAGGATTGAGGCAGAAAAATCGCTGAATGAATAAATTCATCGACTAAACAGTGGAGTTAGCATCTGGAGCAAATGAAAATTCTCGGAACTGGACTCACACACACGCACATCGAGTGAAGCACTGCCGCCGGTGCTGAAGGCATTAAAAACTTTTTTTTTACTTCAACCATGACTTCAGAAGAACAACAGTTCGAGGGCCACTATCTTGCCATTGAAGTGAGTAGGGTCTGGGCTACAGGGACTGCACATGCGATGATTCTAAATGGGCTGCAGGAAACCAGGATTTCGAAGTGAGCTGACAGTGCCTCGGCCAATACTTGGGTAAACCTCGAACTAGTCAGGCAAAACAAAAATAATTCTAGTTGCTTGTAATAAAGGGGAACGTTTGTGCCATACTTTCCAAAAGAACCGGAAGAGAGGAAGTCGGTTGAAGTACAGACCCGAGGAGCTGGCATCCAAAATGGTGGGCACAATGATGTCAAGGTGCATTAGATGATGACTGTGAGACGTGGACCCCTTATGAGGAAAGATTCCCATTGTATCTCAGAGCAAATCAGACACCAGAGGGCTAAAGGTCACAATGTTTCTCAGCTCAGTTGGGCATAAAACTGTGATAAAATTTAATTCACCCGACAAAACCAGAAGGTAAGGCCTACATTAAAGTGATGAAAACTTTAGGGGGACATTTCTGTCCTCAACCATTGTTAATTGCAGAAAGGTTTCAGTTCCACCAATGTAGTCAGGAAGAAGATGAAAGCAATTTAAAATTCATAGCGACTTTAAGAACATGAGCAAAATATTGCAAGTTTGGTGTGACACTTGGTGACACTCTTCATGATAGGCCGGTATGTGGACTATGCAGTGAAGCTATTCAGAGGAAGCTGCTTACTGGAAGTGATGTAACTTTCAAAGTTGCTGTGGCTGTTGCCAGATGTATGGAGCTAGCAACAGAAAAAGCTTCACAGCTGGGGACTGGAGTGAAAATCCACAAAGTGGATATCACAAGGAACAAGGCTGCAAGATTGCAGCCATGTCACCAATGTATACAGATTGGACACTCAGCGGGGGAATGCTGGAGTAAAGCAAAAACATGCAAGAACTGTGGCAAGAAGGGCCACATTGCCAAGGCATGTTGGGCTCAAAAAACAACTCTTGCACCAAGGATGTGCAATTTAAAAATAAATCTAAACCGACTAATAGTGTCTATTAATTAGCCGACAAAGTTCAAGATCACTCAAAAGACAATGTAACTGAGCTACTGCAGGAGCTAAAGCTAGGTGTGTTGTCAATGCAGGGAGATCAACAGCATTTTTGAGCATATCGAAAACTCGAAGGTCATGAAATTAAAATGGAAGTGGATATGAGCACAGTTGTTTTGCGAATACCTGAGACAATTTATCACCAAAGGCTGAAGCATCTGCCTTTAAAACCATCAAATGTGATTCTGAGGACATACACTGAAGACATTGGACTATTAAGAGGATCCATTGGGGTGAAAGTAGAAGCAGATGGGCAGAAGGCATTATCCATGGAGATTTTCCTGCTCTATTTGGCACAGCATGGTTAGCTAAGGTTAGGCTTAACTGGGAAACAGCCAATCAATAAGTGGATTCAAATAGCAACTTGCAACAATGTCTGAAGAAGTATGAGAAGGTGTTCAAATATTCATTAGGTTCTATAAATGGAGTTGAGGTACACTTAAAAATCAAGCTAGACTGCAGACCCAAAGCTAGTACCATACCGTATGCCATCAGGCTAAAAGTTGGTTTACAGGTGCAACAGGTGATTAAGAAGGCAAATGGAATTTTGTCCTTCATTGCTAGAGGGATGGAGTTTAAGACTAGGGAGGTTCTGCTGCAATTGTATAATGTGTTAGTGAGGCCACACCTGGAGTATTGTGTTCAGTTTTGGTCTCCTTACTTGAGAAAGGACGTACTGGCACTGGAGGGTGTGCAGAGGAGATTCACTAGGTTAATCCCAGAGCTGAAGGGGTTGGATTACGAGGAGAGGTTGAGTAGACTGGGACTGTACTCGTTGGAATTTAGAAGGATGAGGGGGGATCTTATAGAAACATATAAGATTATGAGGGGAATAGATAGGATAGATGCGGGCAGGTTGTTTCCACTGGCGGGTGAAAGCAGAACTAGGGGGCATAGCCTCAAAATAAGGGGAAGTAGATTTAGGACTGAGTTTAGGAGGAACTTCTTCACCCAAAGGGTTGTGAATCTATGGAATTCCTTGCCCAGTGAAGCAGTAGAGGCTCCTTCATTAAATGTTTTTAAGATAAAGATAGATAGTTTTTTGAAGAATAAAGGGATTAAGGGTTATGGTGTTCGGGCCGGAAAGTCGAGCTGAGTCCACAAAAGATCAGCCATGATCTAATTGAATGGCAGAGCAGGCTCGAGGGGCCAGATGGCCTACTCCTGCTCCTAGTTCTTATGTTCTTATGTAAGTTGAAGAAGAACTAGAAAGACTAATAATAATAACAACAATCTTTATTGTCACAAGTAGGCTTACATTAACACTGCAATGAAGTTACTGTGAAAAGCCCCTAGACCACATTCTGGCGCCTGTTCAGGTACACAGAGGGAGAATTCAGAATGTCCAAATTACCTAACAGCACATCTTTCGGGACTTGTGGGAGGAAATCAGAGCGCCCGGAGGAAATCCATGCAGACACAGGGAGAATGAGCAGACTCCACACAGGCAGTGACCAAAGCCGGAATCAAATCTGGGACCTGGAGCTGTGAACCACCAGTGCTGGCCACTGTGCTACCGTGCCACGCAAAGAACAGGAGTCAGAACAGGAGTCATTCAACCTGATGCGACAAGTGATTGGGCAACATCAATAGTACCTGCATTAAAACGTGATGGATCAGTGAGAATTTGTGAAGATTGTAAAACAACTATTCACCCAGTATTGTGTGTAGATCATTATCCACAGCTAGGCGTATTTGCTAGACTTCCTAGAGGGTAGAAATTCAGTAAAATAGATTTTTGATGAATGAGGATGCAGAATCATAGCCATTATTTACTATTATGATGCACACAAGTTTGTTTCATTACAGAAGACTTCCTTTTGGAATAACACCTGCTCTGCTCTTTTCAAAGACCCATGGATCAAATTCTAGTTAAGCTGAATGGAGAACAATGTTATTTAGATGAATATTCATCACCAGTTCAAGTGAACAGGTACACTTTGCAAGCTATTGTGAAGCATTTCCAGAGCCACAACCTGGGAATTATGACAGAAAAGTGCTACTTTTTTAAGTCATCCATAAATTACCTTGGTCATATCATCGACGAAGGTAGCTTACACAAGGAGCCGAAGAAAATGTCAGCAATCTTAGAAGCACCACATCCTCAAAATATGACGCAATTGAGGTTGTTTTTAGGATCGATCAATTATTATTGTTAATTTAGCAACAAGATTGAAGCGTTTCCGCACTTTGCTATGTGTCAAACATGCATGGCACTGGTCAGAGGTTTTAAGGATAAGAGGCTTTACTGAAATCAGAGTTGTTGGTTCATTATAACCCAAAAACGAAGTTGCACATTCTTGCAATGCCTCACCCTATGGGGTTGGTGCAGTCGACTTGCACATTATGCCTTCAGGAGAGGAGCAAGCAAAAGCATTTGCTTCGCGAACGCTTACTAGCACAGGAACAAATTTGCTCAGCTAGAAAAAGAGACTTTGAGCTTTCAGGATGTTTCACCATTGCCTTTATGGATGTCATTTCACTCTTTTGATGGATTACCGACCCTTGATGATAATCTTTGGGCTTTATAAAGGAATACCTTCTTTGGCAGTGAGTAGATTGCAAAAATGGTCATTGATATTGTCAACACATACTTGTGGTATCCAATATCACAAGTCAGAGCAACATACAAACGCTGATGCTTTGTCAAGATTGCCATTACAAGTCAAGCATGAACCTGAAAATTATTTCATTAGCATCCTGTATTTCTTGCTTGTGGATAATGTACCTGTGACTTCTTCATAAGGTCAAAGTTACACAAGAACCAATCCAGTGATGGGGAAGGTGATGAACTTGGTCCAAAAAGGAATGCTTTTGGACATTCATAGGAAAAGTCTAGACATCAAGCCCTAAAACACACGAAAACTGGAATTGACAGTGCAAAATGGAGTTCTATTGTGTGGAATCCGTCTGATTATTCCTCTGTGCTTGCGCAGTTGAGTCCTTGACCAACTGCTTGAGGGCCATTCTGGTGCGGTGAGGATGAACGAATTGGCATGCAGTTATTTCTGGTGGCCAGGATTGGATGTTCAAATTGAAGAGAAAGTTGGGCGATGCCAATCTTGTGTAAAATTTAGGAGGACTCCACTATTACCGCCATTAAGTTTGTGAGTATGGCCGACTAAATCATGGCAGAAATATACATCAATTATGCTGGTCCACTGGAGGGACACATGTTCTGAGTGATTGTGGATGCGCACTCAAAATGGCCAAAATGAAGTCAAGAACAACTGAGCACACCATTGAAAAACTAGGCAAAGTATTCTCAAGATATGGAACACTGGAGTAGATTGTCAGTGATAATGGTACTGTTTACTTTAAAGGAGTTTGAGAAATACTTGAAAGAGAAAGGTCACTGTCTGTGTGGAATCTGCACGTTCTCCCCATGCCTGTGTGGACTTTCCTCTAAGTGCTCCAGTTTCCTCCAACAAGTCCCGACAAACATGCTGTTAGGTAATTTGAACATTCTAAATTCTCCCTCTGTATACCCGAACAGGCGCCATGTGGTAACCAGGGGATTTTCACAGTAACTTCATTGCAGTGTTAATGTAAGCCTACTTGTGACAATAAAGATTATTATATTATATTATGTATACACCATATTATGTCAGCTCCATATCAGCCAGCAATGAATGGATTGACCAAGCATTTTGTGCAAACATTAAAGCATGCTATCAAAGCATTGAAGGACCAAGTAACATTGGCAAGAAGAGTGAACAAATTCTTAATGTCTTACAGTAACGCTGTACACACTACAGCAAAGCTGTTGTTCAAAAGGAAACTACAAACACAGTTTGATTTGTTAATGACAGCAGATTCTTCAGAGATTTTTGAATGACAACAAATGAGCACAAATTGCTAGGAGGGAGCTAAATTCTCAAAAGCTAGTACTCAACCAGAGAGAGAGAGTGTTAGCTTGGAGCTACACCACCAATGAGAAATGTGTAGCTGCTGTGATCCTAGCAAAGGCAGGTCCAATATCATACTCCATACAAAGGAATGGTGAAAGAGTTTGGTGACAGCATGCTGATCAGCTACTTGCATCATGAAGTGAAATCACAGAAACTTCTCAAGAAGTTCTGTGCTTGAAAAATCTAGAGAGCAATACTTCAGAATAGAGACCAGGCACAGTGATAAGTTCAGATTCTGTTCCTCCGGACTTTCCAATATCTGTAGTGACAGGTACTGGAGTAGCTACTCAGAAAGTATGATCTATTGAAGGGAATGAGGACACTTCCAAAGTCTCGAGTAGCCAAGTTCCAGAACACCGAATTCAACCAAAAAGGAATAGACGTCCACCCTAGAAACTGTCTTATTGAATTGTATGTATGTATAGAAAGAATGCATACGCGGATTTGTTGTATAAATGTTACGTGTTGTAATTGCACAAATGAAGTAAAGTGCTATGTATCAGAGAATATATCCCTGCTGGTAAAGTGTCACATGATGTATAGTGATGCCAGCAGAGTGTGCGTGTGGGCTTGACAGTTCTCCGTCTTGATTGCATGAGCAACACCTCTTATTAAATCCTCTCATCATGTTTTGAAAGAATCCAGAGTATGGGCACTTCCATACCTTTTCTCTTTGAGGCAACAAAGAAATATAAAAAGAAGAAAATATGTACAAAATAGAATATCTAAGAATAACACCTGACAGACTACCTTGTATCGATTCATAGATCAGACATGAAAAAGACACGCTCAGCCCAGTCAATCTTCAGAAGTCCTCTTCACTAACATGACCATTTGTCTTCTGCCCAAATCTTCTGCCCAAATTACAAGAGCTCTCCCACAGAAAAGTCAAGCAACAGATTGACATAATCATAACTCATCAAATTACAGCTTACAGCCAATGTTCGAGACACCTCCATCACCATTCCTGAGTATGTGCTGTCCCACCAGCAGAATAGATTAGTCAGACATGGTGGCAGAGCTGTATATGGTTGGGAGGGAGTGACCCTGGAAGTCCCAAGTATTGACCCAACACTGCATGAAGTCTCATGGCATCAGGCCAAACATGGAAAGGTCCTGCTGATTATCACCTACCACCTCCCACAAATGAGGAATCAGTGTACCTTCACGTTTAGAAAAAACTGGAGGGAAGCATTGAGGTCAGATGAGGTTACGTAGGCATTGTGAAACCACACTTGGAGTCCTGTATGCAATTTTGTACTCCATACTTAAGGATGGATATACTTGCATCAGAAGAGTTTTTGTTTTGCAGCATTTTCTGTTTTTGTTTTTATTTCAGATTTCCAGAATCTGAAGTATTTTGCTTTTGTAAGACATTTTCCTCCCTCACTGCTTCTTATTTCACAAGTGCTCAGCATATTCCATTTGAATTTCTAAACATTGATGTACTTGACCAAATACTTAAAAATGGTTACTTCAAAACGCTGTATAACATTTGTCCAGTGATTGTCTCCATGCAGTACCAGAAGATGATGTTCACTGACAGTGGGCAAATGCATCGATGATCATAATGGAAAATCATAATTAATAACTTGTCTGCTTGTTTACATACACGTTATACTGTGTGTAATGTTCCAGTGAGTCACAAGAAAGAATGTCATGATGCAAAAAATGTTATAGTTTTCGAAGTATTTAATCATTTTCAATACCTGCTTAATAATTAACAATTGAATTGCCATATTTCAATGGTTAGCACTCAGCTCTTGATTGCTTTGTCTCTCACAAAATGATTGAGAACTACAATGCTGTGTCAAGTTATTTGTGATATCTCACCAAGCAATCCTTTCCTCCTGACTGCAAAGCAATTTTATAGACTGTGAATAGCTGCCAGTCTAGACTACTTTTTGTGCTTCGCCTGCTTTAATCATAATGAGGATACACTGTCTAATTTTATTACCAACTATCTTATTGTTTACAAATTCAATTTGGATTCGCAAAGGTTCAAATAAGTGTCTGAATCTAACCCTAGACTAATTTACTTCGGAGCTCTGAATCTGGATCTAAATTGATTCATTATCTGTATTTGTGGTCTGTCATGCCAGATAGTTCACGCAATAGTTTCAACTGATTGTGACAAGCCAATACATCCTTGCATTCCTTTCCTGTTTAAGCTCTGTTGGAAGTATCTTGAGAAGCCTGGAGAAAGAGGCTGAAAGTTTGCAGGTCGAACGTAATCATGCAATAGCCAAATAGATCCAGATTCTGAAGTATTATTTTCAGATAATTGTTGTCAAGCTTTAACAAACAATATATTCTTCTTATTTTTCTCTTTAACTGTTCACTAATAATGAGGTCTGATAGTGGTATCTGTGATTACTGAAATCTAGTCAGTCAGCAAAAGCAAATTAAATAGATAAAACAATTATAACCTTACTGCAATAATGTAATGATCTTTCTGACAGTGAAAGGTGATGTTAAGTGTTACACAGTGGGAATAGAAAGTGGGAATAACATGGACAGGTAAAATCTCTGTTGACTAAGAACCTATTTGGAAAAATAGAATAAAACAGTCACTTGATCTGATTGGAATAAGACAATTGCTTTAGCTAATATGTAATTAGCATTGTTCCCTGGCAAATTATTGTACCTGTTTCTTGTCAGTCCTCTTGACAAGTGACAGCCTGCATCTGAATTTCCAGCTTGCAGGCATGAAAAAATTGGGAGAACAGTTGCTGAAGGCAATGTTTTTTTTCTTGTGCATCTGGAAAAGCAAATGATCACTTTAGATGAGGCAACAAAATGTAACAGCCATTACTATGCAGTCCTGTGTCCTGTGCTTCTGTGTTCTGCAATGACCTTTGTAATCTGCTCTTCAATTCAGCAATGAGATACATCTTGCTGCTTTATCTTAAAATTGGAAGACAACATAAATGTATGTCAATAATCACATACTTCTCTTAAATACAAACAAAATGTAACCCATTTTACAAGCAGTTGCTTGTTGTACATCAAGATGTGTTTTAACAAGAAGGTTGTTAAGTAGCAGAATAAACGTATACCAATGTCAAATTTCAGGATGCTGTGGATAAATGAAGACTAAATTTGATGCAGAAGGTAGGCGGAGCACATAGATATGACAAAAATGATGAAAATCAGAGACAATGCAAGGTTAAGAAAAGGATACAGAGAGTATGAGGAGAGAATCTCAAAGTAAGTTATTCTGGGGATAGTTACAAGAGAACGGTTATTTGAAGTGGGATCTCTCATCGGATTGAAAGAAAAGAATAAAGTACTGGGAGAAAAATGAAAATTGATGGATATGCTGAACAGATAATTTGGCCTGAATTTTCACAAAGCTGGGAAACATCTCGGAGAGAACCATGAAAAAGGCTGCAGAAGGCCAAATCTGGAAGTCCCACCTCCATTTTTGGGAGGGGGCTGCTGTTTATAAGTAGCAAATGCTTGGTTGACGGAGCCCACTGTACATGTTGAAGTGCAGCTGCCTCAGGCTGATCTGATGTTCACTAGTCAGATGTGCAAAACGCACATGTGAATTTTAGACGTTGAAGGAGAAGGTCTAAAGCTGCCAGAGTTCATTGGAGAGGTATGGTCCCTTTTGGACAGGTAAGGTGTCATGTTATTATAATGATACCCTGAGCTTATTTACTGCACGAGATATAAGGCACCAATTATTCATATAGGGTTGAGAAACCGGTTGTGGGTTCATTTGTTAAGACTCAGCACTAGAGAACAGTAATACATTGGTATAAAGCTTGAATACAGAGCTGTGTCTTATCTGCTTGAAGCAGAAGTTTAGCTAACACTGAATCTCACGACACATTTCCCTTCCAGTGATGTCATGCTGATATCCCCCTAAAGAAAAATTACAAAATAAAATCAGCTTTTTGATATGTTCCTGATTATTAGCATAATTTTGCACCACACTCTAACCATCTTGCCGACTGAGCTAACAGTCTACCACTGACACTTGTGTGACATGGATGTTAGTTGCCAATCACCAACCCAAACCTGGATGTTGTTCAGGTCGTGCTGCAAGCAGACTTCAACATCTTTTTTAAAATTCATTCATGGGATGTGGGCATAGCAGGCTGTGTCTGCTATTGTGTGCTGATGAGCAGGTTATGCGTGAGTAACGCTGCTTGATATCACTGTCAATTATACTTTCCATTACTTTGAGTCGATTGAGGCTGGTAAATGGTTGGTTTCTTCTTCTGGTTTCTGCTGCAGGGTCATCTATATTAGTGCTGCATATATGGGCAGTGCAGTACTCCAACTAATCCATCATCTCTGGACTTTCTCAGAGGCTGTCGCCAGTGTTTCCATTTGATGGTAAGCAAGCATTAAAAGTTAAGAACCTGACAGAGGTTCCCAGACAACAGGCAGATCGCTGGAATCCAGTTCGCAATCCACCCATACTTGAAACTTCTTTGAAGACTGGGTGATTGGCGTCGTGGGACCACGGATCTCAGAGAAAGGGCACCCGATCTTAGAATAGCCCTACATCCCCCCTAATTGCTGGCAAGGCCCGAACCCCCCAATCGCTGGCAAAGACACCTTCCAATGGCTGGCTTCAGGCCCTCCACCAAGTGAGTGATGCTCCGCCATGGGTTCACCAAAGGCACCCTCCTTCAGGAGGCAGTGGTATAGTGGTATTGTCACTGGACTAGTAATCCAGAGACCCAGGGTAATGTTCTGGGGACATGGGTTTGAATTCCGCCACTGCAAAAGGTGGAATTTGAATTCAATACATATCTAGAATTAAATGTCTCATGAAATCTTTGTCAATTGTCGTAAAAGCCCACTGGTTCACTATTGTCCTTTAAGAAAGGAAATCTGTCAACATTACCTGGTCTGGCCTACATTAGACTCCAGACCCACAGCAATTTGGGTGGCTCTTAAATGCCTTCAGGGATGGGCAACAAATGCTGGCCCAGCCAGTGACACCCTCATCCCATGAAAAATTTAATAAAAATTTAAAGAACAGATGGATCAATTTCAACAATTGTACATCTCTAACCTGCACAAGAGTAAGATGGGGAAGGTGGCTCAACCATGGTTGACAAGGAAAATCAGGGATAATGTTGAAGCCAAAGTGGAGGCATATAAATTGGCCAGAAAAAGCAGCAAGCCTCAGGACTGGGAGCAATATAAAATTCAGCAGAGGAGGACAAAGGGTTTAATTCAGGCGGAGAATATAGAATATGAGCGTAAGCTTGCATAAAACATAAAAACTGACTGCAAAAGCTTCTATTGATATGTGAAGTGAAGAAAACTGGTGAAGACAAATGTAGGTCCCTTACAGTTAGAATCAGGTGAATTCATAATGGGCAACACAGAGGTGGCAGACCAGTTGAACAAATACTATGGATCTGTCTTCACGAAGTAGGACACAAATAACCTGCCGGAAATACTAGGGGACAGAGGGTCTGGCATGAAGGAGGAACTGAAGGAAATTTTTATTAGTCAGGAAATTGTTTGGGGGAAATTGATGGAATTAAAACCGATAGGTTCCCAGTGCCTGATGCTCTGCATCCCGAGTACTTAAGGAAGTGGCCCTAGAAATAGTGGACACATTGGTGATCATTTTTCTCTATAGACTCTATGGACTCTGGAAGAGTTCCAATGGATTGGAGGGTAGCTAATGTAACCCCACTGTTTAAAACAGGAGAGAGAGGGAAAATGGGGAATTATAGTCCGGTTATCCTGACATAGGTGGTGGAGAAAAGTCAAATTAAGGATTAAATGACTGAGCATTTGGAAAGGGGGAATAGGATTAGTCCAAGTCAGCATGGATTCACTAAAGGGAAATCATGCTTGACAAATCTTCTGGAATGTTTTGAGGATGTGACCAGTGGAGTGGAGAAGGATGAATCAGTGGATGTTGTGTATCTAGACTTTCAAAAGGCTTTTGACAAGGTCCCACACAAGAGATTTGTGAGCAAAATTAAAGTTCATGATATTGGGGGTAATTATTGACATGGATGGAGAACTGGTTGGCAGACAGAAAGCAGAGGGTGGGAATAAATGGGTCCTTTTCAGAGTGGAAGACAGTGACTAGTAGGGTACCACAGGGTCACAGTGTTGGAACCCCAGCTGTTCACAATGTACATTCATGGTTTGGATGAAGGAATTGCATGCAATATCTCCAGATCTGAGATGACACTAAGCTGGGTGGCAGTGTGTGCTGTGAATAGGATGCAAAGAGGCTGCGGGATGACTTGGACAGGCTGGCTGAGTGGGCAAATACTTGGCAAATGCAACATAATATGGGTAAATTGAGGTTATCCACTTTGGTGGCAAAAGCAGAAAGGCAGATTATTATCTGTATGATGGTAATTTAGAAAAAGGGGAAGTGCAATGAGTCCTGGGTGTCAAGGTGGAACAGTTGCTGAAGACTGGCATGCAGGTACAGCAAGCAGTGAGGTAAGCTAATGGCATGCTGGCCTTCATAGCGAGAGGATTTGAGTACAGGAGTAGGGATATCTTGCTGAAGCTATGCAGTGCCTTGGTGAGGCTACACCTTGAGTATTGTGTGCAGTTTTGATCTCCTAGTCTGAGGAAGGACATTCTTGCTATTGAGGGTGTCCAGAAAAGGTTCACCGACTAATTCCAGGGATGGCAGGACTAACATATGAAGAAAGATTGGATCAACTAGACTTGTACTCACTGGAGTTTAGAAGAATGAGAGCGGATCTCATAAAAACATATACATTTCTGATGGGGTTGAACAGGCAAGATGTGGAAAAGTATTCTCAATGTTGGGGATGTCCAGAACTAGAGATCACAGCCTGAGAATAAGGGGTAAGCTATTCAGGACTGAGATGAGGAAGAACTTCTTCTCTCAGGGAGTTGTGAACTTGTGGAATTCTCTCCCACAGAAAGCTGCTGGGGCCAGTTCATTGGATAGATTCAAGAGGGAGCTGGACATGGCCCTTGTGGTTTAAGAGATCAAAGGCTATGTAGAGAAAGCGGGAGTGGGATACTGAATGTGCATGATCAGCCATGATCATATTGCATGGTGGGGCAGGCTCGAAGGGCTGAATGGCCTACTCCTGCACCTATTTTCTATGTTTCAATGTTTCAGGACTAATGAACCGTGAAGTGCTAGAAAAACAAACAAAACTGTTCATCCTTTGAGAAAGCCTTCAGCTGTCAATCAAAAGTGTAAAATGGAATGTAAACAAGCAAACATAGAGGGATGAATGCAGACATATTGCAACAATGCAACAACAGAGCCTTTTAACTTCAAGGGGCATGAAATGCATCACCAAGAAACAAGCTGCAGACTGGCTCTGTCCTGTGAGAAATTTTAGGGCCGATAGTGCAACTGTGCTTTGCCCTCTTATGGGCTGCTCATAGTGAAAGAAAGCAGGCTTCAGGTCTTCACAAATCCAAAGTGACACCATCATGGGGAGACCCCGACCTGGCTCCCTTCAGCCCAAGCAAGCTCCCCTCTCCTCAGCATTATTGAAGGATCCCTCCTCTCCCACCCCCCTCCCCATGGTATCTGGCCAGCAGCTGCTGTGCCACTGTACTCCTTGGAAGTAAGTGGAGAGGGGTACTCACCTCCTCGCTCACCTTCAAAGTCCATGGTGCCTGGTCCCCACTTTGAAGGACCGTAGTGATTTGTTCCCACATGCCTTTCCAATGAGGCGCAATGAGATTAAAATGAATGTGAATTAGCTGTGATTAGTTTCTTGCCCTTTCTGGTTGAGATTCATGCCTGCTGGAGCGGGCCACAAGGATGGGAAATCGTTTCGTGCCCGGCACAAATCCCATTTTGAGACGCCCCTACAATTCTCCAGGCATAGCAGGCGTTGCACCAGGCACAACACGGCCAGAGAATCACCCCCAATGTCTCTGACATGTCTAGTCAGCAATGTCTCCTCATTATTTTGCAATTGCTATTTCTCCTGGAACCGTAGCGACTGATAGCACTGAAAAGTGCCTCTCAGCTCATTATATATGTGCTTGCTTTATGTTCCAAGTTCAATCCCATAATCCTGCACTTTCCCTATTGCTCTGCATCTTCCTCTGGTTCAACCTCTTATCCAATTTCGCTTTCAAAAAATCATTGGTCTTTACCTCAATTATTCCAAGTGACAATATAGTCAGTTGTCGAAAATCCCTATGTACATAAAATAGTTGCCTGACCTCTCTCCTCACCGTTTCGTGTTAATCTATCATCATTGTCTTCCCAATTAAAGAAAATAGCATTTTGCTATTCAGTTCATCAACATTCTGATCGCCACATTGTAGGAAGGATGTGATTACACTGGAGGGGGTGCAGACGCGATTCACCAGGATGTTGCCTGGGATGGAACATTTAAGTTATGAAGCGAGGTTGGATAGACTTGGGTTGTTTTCACTGGAGCAGAGAAGACTGAGGCACAACCTGATCGAGGTGTACAAGATTATGAGAGTCATGAACAGGGTGGATAGGGAGCAGCTGTTCCCTTAGTTGAAGGGTCAGTTACGAGGGGACACAAGTTCAAGGTGAGGGGTAGGAGGTTTAGGGGGGATTTGAGGAAAACCTTTTTTACCCAGAGGGTGGTGACGGTCTGGAACGCTCTGCCAGGGAGGGTGGTAGAGGCGCCTTGCCTCACATCCTTTAAAAAGTACTTGGAATAGCACATGGCACATCATAACATTCAAGGCTGTGAGCCAAGTGCTGGCAAATAGGATTAGGCAGGCACGTCAGGTGTTTTTCATGCATCGATGCTGACTCGCTGGGCTGAAGGTCCTCTTCTGCACTATTATTCTGTGATTCCATGATTCTTTGTAATCTCTTAGCAATTTCTGTTGCATTAGAAACAAGAAATTAGAAATGTCCTGCATTTTACGGTAAAGATTTTGGTGTGACTATCTATACTCACAGTTATTAAACTGTAAATCAGGCACCATCTTCTCACAGTAACTCATATGTAATTAAAAGGAGAAGCCCACTGATACAGTATCTTACCATGAGACTCAGCATTGAACTCATGAAAATCTTTTGTGATAGATACCCACTAAACACTAAAACATTAATGTTCTCCTTTTTCAATTGTAAATTAATTTTCATTCCCTGGTGACTGCAAGATCCGGACCAATCCTCTCAAGTATCTCCTCTGGATATTAGCTTCTCACCTTTGATATCAACTGCTTCATCTACATTAAACACCTTTTTTGTATTAATATCCTTTCTATAAGGGGTGCCAAAAACTGCAGTGTCCTCAAACTAAAATTGGGCAGCCCAGTTTTCACTTCATAAATTCATCATTATTTCATTACTTTTGGACTCTAAGCCCCTATTTTAAAACACATACTATTACTTTTACAGCTTTATCTACCTGAGCTACAGGTCTTCAGGAACCATGGTGGAGATTTTCCTCCATAACCCTTTCTGCCTTTGTTAATCAGATATCCATCATTCCCTGCTTTAAACATGCACTGAGCTTCCAGAGCCCTCTCGGCTATAGAATTCCAAACTTTCACAACCCTCTGTGTCACGAGCGTTCTCCTCATTTAGGTGCTTAGTAACATCTCCCTTATTTAGAAATTGTGTCCCCTGATTTTAGAGTCCCCAACCAAGGAAAATATCTTCGATGCATCTACCCTGTCAAACCCTTTAAGTATTTTGTAGATTTCAATGAGATAACCTCTCATTCTTCAAAACTCTAGAGAATACAAACCCAGCTTGTCCAATCTCTCTTCATAAGACATGCCATTTACAAATCTATGAATTTAACTGGAGGAACATTAGGCAGGTTTCTTTACATATAGGGCTCCTAGTCATCTTAGATTCCCATATTTTTGCAGTACCACATAAGGAACAGGGTAACGTAACAGGGTAAATTTTGATACCTGTTTGAGGATGTGATTAGTAGGGTAATTAAAGAGGAACCAGTAGATGTGGTATACCTGGATTGCCAAAAGGCATTTAATAACATGCCACAAAAAAGATTAATAGGCAAAATAATGAGTCAAGGAGTTGGAAGTTTTATATTAGTATGGACAAAGGATCTGTTAATGGATAGAAAGAAGAGGGCGATGTTCTCCGGAAAGATTGCCAACTGTGGTAGCGAGCGGGAACTGCTGCGAGCGGCATACCGCTCAGCCCAGCGAGTCCGGAAATGCTATTCAACATTTATGGTCCACTTAACGAGGCCCCACAAACCTCTCGCGGCAAATGAAGGCTTGCCAGGCAATTCGCTGGGACCGCACTCACTAGTCCCCGCCCCCCCCCCCCCCCCCCCCCCCCGCTAACAAGGTCGAGCAACACTTAAACCGTACTTGCACAGCATGCCCCAGTCAGCTCGCAGTCATGACGGCGAGAAGACTGGCCCCAGATTCAGGGATGCAGACTTGTGGAGGCTCCTCGATGCAGTGGCGGCCAGAAGTGATGTCCTGTTCCGCGAAGGATCCCACAGAGGGTGAGCCACATAGCAGCCAGTGCCACCTGGGACAAGGTGGCAGCAGCAGGCAGCTTGTGGAGTGTGATCAGGAGGACTGGCCTTCAGTACCATAAGAAGGTCAGTGGCCTACACTGGGCAGCATGGATGAGTTGCCACTAATGGCCCTCCCCACCCACCCAAGACCTTTCCGTCCCCACGCGAGCATCCACCACTCCCCAACCGTCCATGTGGCCCCCAATCCTCCCATCACCCTTCGTCCCTTCAACCCCCCCCAACCCTTCCTTCAAACCCCACTTCCACCACAATGAACCACACATGTGGCCAATGGTGCCCTCTCTGTGTCTCTGCAGGAGAGGCTCTTCCGCAATCACGGGGAGAAGGCCCAGACTGGCGGAGACTTGCCGGAAATACGAATTCTCATCACCTTCGAGGAGCGGCTCCTGGGGGTGACAGTGGTGGCCAATGACAGAGCGGTCACCAATGTGGAGGCTGGCACACAGCCCAGAGGTGAGGAACCACTGGGCCCCATCCGGAGAACCGGTCAAACGTGAGTTGTTATTGCCATACTGACTGACCCATCCTGATCAATTGTCCATTCTTCCAGCCGAAGGTGCCAGCCCATCCCGGGTGGCCTCCTCCCCTGCCTCCTCACATTCGACGAGAGCTCTGAGGAAGACACAATTGATGCATCACTGCTGTCATCACCAGCCTCCACTAACACAGAGACACACACCTCGGTGGAAATATTAGTGGTCATTCTCTTGGGGCACAATCTGGCGAGCACCAAACAGCTGCTGATACACAGTAGGAGGCAGGAACCCCCTAGACGAGACAACAGTCAGAGGGATGCTGGATCCCAGGACCCAGCTGGGTGCCAGCCTGATGCTGAGCCTCTGGAACAGGGTTATCCAGAGCTGATGGAAACATTACGGAGCAGCAGAGACATTCAGCTGGAGATGCTAGCGTGACTCCAGCAGGTCCACAGCCGTAGGAGGAGTCCCAGAGGCGACGGGCGCAGGATATTTTACTGGCAATGCGTGGCACTAAGGCCACCACTGATAGGGTGGCAATCGCAGTGGAGAGCCTGATTTACAATGTCGGCAGCATTAGTGAAGGTATCCAAGGTGTCACATGCACAGCTGTGCTGCCCTTTCCCGACAGTGGTGGAACTTAGCGTCTCGCAGTCGGTGACGGTATGACTGAGGATGTCAGCAGAATGTTTGACTCGCTGGAGGATGACACCCAGTACCAGGCTGACCTGATGAGGTGCTGCCGGACATGTTCCACTCTCAGATGGGAATTGACAAGGCGCTGCGGAGCATGTCCCAAGAGCATCGCCAAGGGCATCGACACCTTGATGCAGACATTGGGGAGCCACCAGGGTTGGCAGAGCCAGATGAGGTAGGAGCAGCCGGGGCTCGAACCAGCTGCCCCTCCGTCCTGAGGTGAACCCCAGGGCACTGGACAGGAGGAAAGGGCACTGGGTGGATACCCAAATGTATCCCATGGAGTGGAGATAGTGGCCACCAGCTCCCTGAGGTCCACCCCTCTGATGAGGCCACATCTTGAGGTCTGGACAGGGCAGCACGGCTGTGCATGTGACGTTGACAAGTGCGCCGATGCTCTCCGGCCCCAGAGGACGTCGGCCAGGGACATCGAAGGCCACAGGATGAGGTAAGCAACTGGCTGTCTCCACCTCTGATGTGCATCCAGGGGACACACCTAGTGGTAGCACCAGGAACATTAAGGGTCCTGGTGGGGGGGGGGTTGTTGTTGGTTACCTGTGACACATTAAAAACCCTTGGGCACAACTAGTATGACGCCTCTGTCACTTTTCTCTGCGATTCAGGACGACCTCAGAACCCTTGGCCCATCTCTCCAGGTATCCCCTCACCCCAGGCACAACACATGCAAGTAATGGGTGTGAGCGAGCATTCAGCAGACAGGCAGGGGGCAGACTATGGCATTAATTGAGGAGCTCCAGTGCTCAGCTCTCTGCAGGTTATCATCAAACCCCAGCCCTTAACAGTGACCTGCTGATTGTGCCGGCAAAATCCCAGCACCCTGGAGTGATGTGACTCAGACCCTGGGAGGGCGGGAGATGTGGGTGGGGCTTGGTAAGGTACGATGACGGACCAGGCCGCGTTCTAAGTGAATTGGGCGAGTATAAGGGCCTCCCTGGCACTCCGCGCTTACCAGATCCTCGCCGCTGCCGCCTCTCCTGCACCTCCAGCTGGACCTCCAGTTCTTCCCGAGCTTCGTCATGCACCCCCTGCTGGTCCGGCGCCTCATCATCGTCCTCGTCCTCCTCCTCGAAGGTCATCACATGTTCCTCATCCCCAACCTCCAGCTCATTATCCTGTGAGGTTATGGAGGACTCAGCAGACGACAACAATGCGGGCATCTATCAGGGGTGTGTACTGCAGGGCACCACCAGAGCGGTCGAGGCATCGGAACCGCATCTTGAGGAGTCTGCTGCATCGCTCAATGACAGCCCGGGTGGCCACATGGGCCTCGTTGTATCATGCCTCCGCATTGGTCTCCGGCCTCCTTACTGGATTCGTTAGCCAGGTCCACAGCGGTTACCCCTTATCCCCCAAGAGCCAGCCGTCCATCCTGGGGTGCTCCTCAAAAAGGCTGGGGATGACCGACTGCCCCAGGATGTAGCTGTCATGCACACTCCCCGAGAAGCGGACAGACACATGCATGATCTTCAGGTGGTGGCCTCATGAACTGTGTGTTCAGGGAGTGGAACCCCTTTCTGTTGAGGCAACCCCTCCCAGATTGCCCGGTGAAGGCAAGGCGACATGTGTACAGTCTATCAGCCCCTGGACCTCGGGCATCCCGGCGATGGTGGAGAAACCTGCTTCCCGGGCATCTTGTTGAGCTTGGTCCATGTCAAAGTTGATATAGTTTTCCTCCTGGGCAAACAGGGCATCTGTGACCTGGCGGATGTACCTGTGGACTGTGGCTTGCGCGATGTCACACAGGTCCCCATTCGAGCCCTGGAAGGTTCCTGAGGCATAAACGTTCGGGGCTGCAGTGACCTTGATGGCCATAGAGGGAGAACAGCAAAGGTTCAGCAGAATGTTTCCTGAGATGGCAGGATTATGAGATTGGGTTGACAATTCCTGCATTCACTGCCGGGTAAAAGAATAGTAAGAAGTCTTACAACACCAGGTTAAAGTCCAACAGGTTTGTTTCGATGTCACTAGCTTTCGGAGCGCTGCTCCTTCCTCAGGTGAGGAAGGAGCAGCGCTCCGAAAGCTAGTGACATCGAAACAAACCTGTTGGACTTTAACCTGGTGTTGTAAGACCTCTTACTGTGCTCACCCCAGTCCAACGCCGGCATCTCCACATCATGGGTAAAAGAATGAGAGGGGATCTCATTGAAAAGTAAAAATTCTGACAGGGCTGGAGAGACTGGATGGAGGGATGATGTTTTATCTGGCCGGGGGGATGGGGAAAACTAGTACAATGGATCACAGTCTACAGGTTAGGCCATTTTGGACTGAGGTGAGGAGAAATTCCTTCACTCAAAGGGTGGTTAACCTATGGAATTCCCTACCCATAAAGCTGTGGGGGCCAAGTCACTGAATATATTTAAGAAATAAATAGATTTCTTGAAACTAAAGGCATCAAGAAGTATTGAGAGAGAGTATGAGTATGGTGTTGAGATAAAGGATTATATCATACTCCTGTTCTTATTTCTTTTTTTTATGCCTCTAAATTGAGATTATAATCTCTGAGGTTTCGTAGAATGATGGCAATCCCATTGAAACCGACAAAATTCAGAAAGGGCTTGATAAGCTGGATGCTGAGAGTTTGTTTTCATTGGTCAGGGAATCTAAAACATGAGGAAACAGCCACAGGGTATGGAGCCTATCATTTAGGGCTAAGAAGAGGAGAAATTACTTAACTTAAAGGGTTGTGAATCTTTGGTATTAACCAAAGGTTGTGGGTGCTCCATCATTGAATACATTTTGGGCTGGGGCAGACAGATTCTTGGTCTGTCAGTGAATCAAGGAATATGGGGAATTGGCAGGAAAGTGGAGTTGAAACCCAAGATCAGCCGTGATCATATTGAATGTCAGAGCAGGCTCGACAGGCCAAATGATTTACATCCACTCTTATTTCTTGTGTTCTTGTGAAAATGACCAGATCGTCTGGGTTTTTTTTTGCAACGTTAATTGTTAGAGAAATATAGACCAGAACACTGGGGATAATTCATCTGCTCTTCTTCAGAATAGTATCATCGGATCTTTTACATCCACCCAAACAAGCAAATGGGGCCTCACTTTAAAGTTACATCCAAAAACAATGCAATGCTCCCTCAGTATGACAATGGTGTGTCACCATTGATGTTTCTGCTCACACTCTGAAATGGGTCTTGAACCCAGATCAATGTGGTTGAAAGGTAAGTATGGTAAACCACTGTACTGTATTATACCTGCTGTATGTAACATGCCTGGGCTTGCCCCTGCTGGCTCCGCCTGTGGCTCCTCCCCTCGGGCTCAGGTATAAAGGCGGCCAACCTCCGGCCCTGCCTTCAGTCTGGGTACGACTGCCAGCAGGTATCTTTAAGCTAATTAAAGCCACAGTTTCACTCTCAACTCGTCCTCTGTCATTATTGATGGCACATCAATTTAATTAGCTTAAAGTTTTAAAATGGACCAATCACGCAAAAACCTGATCGCCTGGAGCTGGACCGCCAAGCGGCCAACACCAGTACCACGTTCGAACACTGGCTACCTTGCTTCGAATCCTACATCGAATCCTCCGCCATTGCCATCGGCGAGACCCACAAGCTGCGAATTCTCAACTCCCAGGTGAGCCCGCAAGTATACCTTATTATCAGGAATGCTGCCTCGTACGCAGATGCAATAACGCTGTTGAAAGGACAGTATGTCAGGAAAGTCAACGAGGTTGGAATCTCCTTGCCATGAGGCGACAGCGCCCCAGAGAATCGCAAGCTGAATTTCTGCGCGCATTGCGGGTACTCGGCCGGAACTGCAATTGTAAGGCGGTATCGGCTGCCGAGCACACAGAGTTGTTGATCCGGGACGCCTATATCACAGGCATAACATCAAATTACACCCGCCAGCGCCTAATAGAAAGGGGTACACTTGACCTCCAAGAGACAGTACAGCTTTCGGACTGGTTAGAAGTGGCCTTCCACAACATGGATGCCTACATGTCCGACCACGCGGCACCCTCGTGGACGTCGTGGGCGCCGCCATCACCCTGGGGCACCAAATGCCTGTGCCACGCAGCAACCCGCCAATTCCAAAGCCCCAAAGTGCTACTTCTGTGGCCAGGGTAAGCACCACAGACAACGCTGTCCAGCGAGGAGCGCGATCTGCAACGGGTGTGGAAAGAAGGGCCATTTCGTTGAAGTCTGCCAGGCTCATCCTGTTTTTAAACCCAGCAGTGCTGCGTGTAGCCCGTGGTGGCTGCCATCTACACCGCCACTCGCGCCTTGCAACCACTGGGGGCCGCCATCTTTGAATCACCCCGCTGCCTCCCGGAACCCCTGCTCACCCGATCGTAAGCTGGCCTCCGCCACCCTCGATCAGCCCACCCACCTTCCGCAGCCCGCCTCCATCACCCTCGACCAGTCTCGACCACATCTCCGCGCCAACTCCATGATGGCCCACTGATCAACGGCCATGAGACGACCTGCCTTTTTGACTCTGGGACCACAGAGAGTTTAGTTCATCCAGATACAGTATGGCGCTGCTCCCTCCCAATCTTACCCGCGACCCAGAAAATCTCCCTGGCTTCTGAATCGCATACCGTGGAAGTCCGTGGGTACTGTGTTGCAACCCTGACAGTACGGGGCGTTGAGTACAAAAACTTCAAACTCTACATCCTCCCACAACTCTGCGCTGACGTGCTCCTGGGGCTCGATTTCCAGTGCCATCTCAAAAGTGTTACCTTGGAGTTCAATGGACACCTGCCACCCCTCACCGTCTGTAGCCTCTCAACCCGAAAGGTCGCCCCACCCTCGCTCTTCCCTAACCTCACCCCGGACTGTAAGCCCGTCGCCACTAGGAGCAGACGATACAGTGCTTGGGACAAGGCCTTTATCAGGTCGGAGGTCCAACGACTCCTGCGGGGAGGGATCATAGAGGCCAGAACTAGCCCCTGGAGAGCCCAAGTGGTGGTTGTCAAGACTGGGGAGAAGCACCGGTGTTGGTCATCGACTACAGTCAGACCATCAACCGGTACACGCAGCTCGATGCATACCCCCTCCCCCGCATATCTGACATGGTCAATCAGATTGCGCAGTACCGAGTCTGCTCCACCATTGATCTGAATTCAGCGTCCCACCAGCTCCCTATCCGCCCGGAGGACCACCAATACACTGCCTTCGAGGCAGATGGCCGCCTCTATCACTTCCTCAAGGTCCCCTTCGGCGTCACCAATAGGGTCTCGGTCTTCCAACGGGAGATGGACCGAATGGTTGACCAGTACGAGCTGCGGGCCACGTCCCCGTATCTGGATAATGTCACCATCTGCGGCCATGACCAGCAGGACCAAGACGCTAACCTCCAAAAATTCCTCCACTCCGCCAAACTCCTTAACCTCACGTACAATAAGGAGAAATGTGTTTTCCGCACAACCCGCCTCGCCATCTTTGGATACGTTGTGGAAAACGGAGTCCTAGGGCCCAACCCCGACCGCATGCTGGAACTTCCCCTTCCCCACTGCCTCAAGGCCCTGAAGAGATGCCTGGGGCTCTTTTCCTACTATTCCCAGTGGGTCCCCAATTATGCGGACAAGGCCCGCCCACTCATTAAATCCGCCCTTTTTCCCCTGACGGCTGAGGCCTGCCTGGCCTTCAACCGCATCAAAGCAGATATTGCCAAGGCCGCAATGCACACTGTAGACGAGTCCATCCCGTTCCAGGTGGAGAGCGATGCGTCCGACTTTGCCCTGGCCGCTACCCTCAACTAGGCAGGCAGGCCCGTGGCTTTCTTCTCCCGTACCCTCCAGAGCTCTAAAATTCGACACTCCTCCATCGAAAAGGAAGCCCAAGCCATTGTGGAATCTGTACGACATTGGAGGCATTACCTGGCTGGCAGGCGATTCACTCTCCTCACTGACCAACGGTCGGTTGCCTTAATGTTCAATAACACACAGCGGGGCAAGATCAAGAATGACAAGATCCTAAGGGCATCACGGTGGTGCAGTGGGTTAGCCCTGTTGCCTCACGGCGCCGAGGTCCCAGGTTCGATCCCAGCCCTGGGTCACTGTCCATGTGGAGTTTGCACATTCTCCATGTGTTTGCGTGGGTTTCGCCCCCACAACCCAAAGATATGCAGGCTAGGTGGATTGGCCACGCTAAATTGTCCCTTAATTGGGAAAAACAAAATTGGGTACACTAAAATAAAAATTAAAAGAATGACAAGATCCTAAGGTGGAGGATCGAACTCTCCACCTATAATTATGATATCTTGTATCGACCTGGGAAGCTCAATGAGCCCCCAGATGCCCTAACCTGAGGTACATGTGCCAGCGCACAAGTAGACCAACTTCGGGCCCTCCACAATGACCTCTGTCACCCGGGGGTCACCCGGTTATTCCACTTTATCAAAGCCTGCAACCTGCCTTACTCCATCGTGGAGGTCAGGACCATGACCAGGGACTGCCAGGTCTGCGCGGAGTGCAAACCACACTTCTATCTGCCAGACAGAGCACACCCGCCCCTTTGAGTACCTCAGCATCGATTTCAAAGGGCCCATCCCCTCCACTGACTGTAACGTGTACTTCCTCAACATCATTGATGAGTGCTCACATTTCCCTTTCGCCATCCCATGCCCTGACATGACCACTGCCACAGTTATCAAGGCCCTGCATGGCCTCTTCACCTTATTCGGTTTCCCCAACTCCATCCTTAGTGATCGGGGTTCCTCCTTCATGAGTGATGAACTGTGTCAGTACCTGCTTGCCAAGGGCATTGCCTCAAGCAGGACTACCAGCTACAACCCCCGGGGAAACGGACAGGTGGAGAGGGAGAACGCGACGTTCTGGAAGGCCGTCCTCCTTGCTCTACGGTCTAGAAGTCTCCCTGTCTCCCGCTGGCAGAAGGTCCTTCCCGATGCGCTCCAATCCATCCGGTCGCTCCTGTGTACCGCCACCAATGTGACCCCTCATGAGAGGATGTTTGTTTTCCCCAGGAAGTCCACCTCAGGGGTCTCGCTCCCGTTCTGGCTGACGGTGTCCCAGGGCTCTCCGGAAGCATGCGAGGAGTCATAAGTCGGACCCTCTGGTCGAAACTATCCGTCTCCTCCAGGCTATCCCCCAATATGCCTACGTGGCACACCATGACGGGCGGGAGGACACAGTCTCCCTTCGGGATTTGGCACCCGCAGGTTCCCTAGCGACCATCACCTGACCCTACATCTTCCCCCTCCATTACTACCTATGGTGCACCACGGCCAAGGCATACTCCGCTAGTCCCAGTGCATGGCACGCCAGAGTCTCAGGGTCCGTCGCCAGGCACTCATCTACTTGGTGACGCAGAAGATGACACGCTCCTGGACACGCAGGCCTCAACACTTCACCTGACACCAGTATCCACACCATAGCCGAGACTGCGGCGGTCACAGCGGAAAGCCAAAGCCCCCGACAGACTCAATATATAATTTAACTCATCCACTTCACCCCTGCCGGACTCCTTTTTTTAACAGGGGGTGAATGTGGAAAACAACTGTATTATATTATACCTGCTGTATGTAACATGCCTGAGCTTGCCCCTGCTGGCTCCGCCTGTGCCTCCTCCCCTCGGGCGCGTGTATAAAGGTGGCCAACCTCCGGCCCTGCCTTCAGTCTGGGGCCGGCTGCCAGCAGATATCTTTAAGCTAATTAAAGGCACAGTTTCACTCTCAACTCATCCTCTGTCGTTATTGATGGCACATCAGTAAGGGTGCTCCAAACTGGGCCACATCTGATACCAGACCGATTGTCTTGGGTGAACGACACTTGTCCAATGGTCAGGCAAAGGCAAGGAAGTAAATATTTATTCTTGTGATTTTCTGGTGTGCTATTATTCAAGTATCATAGATGCAGGAATGGGAAACAAAAGAACAAATATTGTTCTGAACTATGTATTTATGTCTATTATCGTACACTGGGATAGGACAATCCAGGGATTGAAGTGGCCAAGCGAGTTAAAAGTTTATTATTTGTTCCTGATGGGTGTGGGTCTAGACGTGCATTTTGACACAAATTAATACAATATTGACAGTTTGCCTCAAGAGATCCTTTAAATAACTGTTGAGGATCATCTTTCTGCAGGGAATATTTTTTACTTTATCTTTCCTGCCTAAAATTAGTCAGCATTGGATCTTTTTCAAAAATATGGGAAATGTACTTTTTTACTTCCTATCAAATTTTTATTTGATGAATGCAGGGATAAAGAAGAAAAAGAGGCAACTTCAATTTCTGGTTAGGAGTTAATTACATGTTGTGTAACTTATATGCCAATGCCTGCTAATATGTGTCTTGGTCTACTTCTGTCAGTGAACAAATCCATTAAGAATCAACTGGTAAGACATATTTATGTGCGCTGTGATTGAGTTACAATCGAATTATGATTACAGCAGAATAACCTTGATATCCCATGATGTCGTTTCTGCGGTGCGAATGTCTTGCAGCATTATCATGCAATATAGTTGTAATGACTTTTACAGTTATTTTCTGGCCAATTTAAAGATGGATTTCCAGGAATGATGCATATCACAACTCATAAAACCTGCGTGTTTGTCAATCATTCTCAATCAAGTGAGTTCAGAGGCCTAGAGGCATATGGGCAAATGGGCAATGGGTAATGTAGAATACCGGAGCAGGAAGATAACGAGATGTTTATCAATAACTTGATAATGTGAGAACATTATAGCTGGGGATGAGCAGCAAGCAAAATTCCAAAGTCAAGTATTTGAATTGAAACAATTCAGGTTAATTTGACCAAGCTCGATGACCAGTTGCGAATCTGTACCCGTTAACAAAATGTATAAAACTATGCACAGAGAAGTAAAATGTTACTCAGTACATTTTGCAACAATGCTGTAAATATTAATGCAGTACTCTTTTGTGATGTGAAGTGGTTGGTTATGCCACTATCATGCCAGCTGTTGTCCTGTTGGCCTTGCTAATGTTTACTCAGCCAGTAGAGAAGTATTTAATTCCCAAGAGACAGGTAGGCACAAGCACCACAATGAGATCATGTTTTGTCCCTTTTTTAAATTCATTTACAGAATTTGGACATCACTGGCTAGGCCAACATTTATTGCCCATCCCTAGTTGCCCTTGAGAAGGTGTGTCGCCTTCTTGAATTGCCGTGTACTTCTGCTATCCGAATCACCAGTGTACAAGTGCCACATCCGGGCAGATGTTACCCTGGGTCAACCCCCTGACTCCCATGACCTTGATCACATTTACCCTGTTGACCTGATCCAGGTGACGAAACCTCATTATTGCAAAATTACTGAACAAAAGTTTCACAAGTTTATTTGGTTAACAATAGCTTTCAAGCACAGTGACTCCTCCTCCCATTCAAGGTCCAACTGCCCTTCCCTACTTACTTGGAGTAGTTGAACAACAGGCAAAGCATTTGTGCATCTCAGGGCCATCTTGACCCATTGCAAGCACTGTTCAAGGATGAGGCTATACTGTGGAGACCAGTGTGTGCCTCCTGCATCCACTTGGTGGTCTGTCGCATTTAAAGGACAGTCAGCATCCTTCATACAGACTGCCCACATAGAAAGGCTGCTGAAAAACGAAGGCTTACAGGATTAGCTCAGTCAGAGGAAGGATGGATCCATAGTTCGGTCATGCCTCCCTGGAGGTGGTCCTGTTGGCACTAAGGAAATGGAAAGAGGTGTTGTCCCCAGTGGATAGGAGAATGAGGTTAGCAAGGATCACGAAGAAAGCTCTTCAATAGGGTCACCACTCTCTCAATGAAAGGGACATGTGCTCACAGGCCAGATATATAGCGCTAGTCATGAAAATGATGGATTTCTTCATTGTGAGTGCCTGAGAATTCTGACAGATTACCACGCACTTTATGTTGCCACACTAAGTGTCTGCCACTTTGCTGGTGAATCCCGAAGTTCACCATCTGTAGGAAGCTGAGCACCACATGTCGTTAAAACTTTCCTTAATGTTGAGAGTGGAGGCTGGGAACGTCAACTCCTGCCAAACCTTGGATTTTCCCTGACGACACCCACCGGGCTGCACATCCACAGTTCAGGAATGTAAAGTTCTTTGGTTGAATGATGGGCCCAGTGCACTGGAGCAAAAAATAAATATTGCATAAAAACCTGGGTCATGTGACCAGGAGTGGAGCACCATTGCCTGCAAGTGTCCCAGGCAGGGTACAGGGAGAGGGGACTGGGAGAGGTCCCAAAGGAAAGGTAGACAGTAAAAAGACTGAGTACAGTTGTAAGAAGAGTTCCAGAGAGTTTGCTATTAAGATGCTACTCACCTTTCCAGACAGTACCAGGTCATTGAAATGCTTCCTGCACTTGACCCATGCTCATACAACCACCCACAGCTGCTGAGTTCCGTGACCATCTCCATCCTTCTTCGTGAGCCTTGCTGACCTCACCCTCTTATTCACTGACAACGGCACCTCTCTCTATTTCCTTGGGGACTGCAGGACCATCCATAGGGAGACATGACCAAATCGTGGAACCATCCTTCCTGAATCACCACTGCACATTCTCCCTTGTTCAGCACCCACTCCAAGACTCCCGGGGTGGGATTCTCTGATCTCCGATGCCCAAATCGCGTTTGCCGATCAGACGGAGAATCAACATTGGCACCAAAATCGGGGGCGGCGCCACTTTTGGCGATGCTCCGCCCCCTCCAAAGCGGCTTACTCTGACCGGCTGAGTTCCCGACAGCGTGGGTCACTCATGCTATTATTTGTCGGGAACTCGGTGTGGCGGCTGCGGACTAAGTCCAGCGCCACCACAGTCAGGGGAGAGCTGATCCATGGGCGGGGGGGGGGGGGGGAGCCTTTGGCAGGGGCTGGGAGCACTGTTGGGGGGTGATCCGTGGATCACGAGCCTGGCCAAAGGGGGGGACACTATTTGGCAACCCGGGTCCACGTGGGTCCAGCGCCATGTTGCACGGCATGGACCTGGCAATACTCCGGCCGTATCAGCAGCTAAAGCCAGGTGCTCTACGCTGCCTGCCTGCTAGCCCCCCACCAAACGGAGGATCGATGGCCGTTCCCATGCCAGCATCAGAACGTAGCCTGAAAATCAGAGAATCCAGCCCCCGGTGTGTGCAGTCTTTATGGAGGATGCTGACTGCCTTTAAATATGGGCCTTTCTTTGACATGCCAGAACTTCCTCCCACCTGCCACCATTACTGGCCTTCATTCTGTCAACCAGATGTTAATTAGCTGCAAAACAGTGAAAAAGAATCTTGTGCCACCTAGTCATATAGCATGATCATAATTTAACCCCAGCATTCAGACTTCCTCTCAATTGGGAAAACATACTCCCAACATAGTTTTTGTTTACAAAGAAGATGTGATCAATGAATGAAGGTGCAGCAAAAATGTAACTATCCTTCTGACTTTATGGCAGGCGGGCTTTCGCGAGGCTGACAAAACAGGCTTATTTCACATGAAATATATGAATCAACAGCATATAATGTGCACAGTGAGATCCATCAATTTCTTGCAGCTCCTCATTCCATGAAAGTAACAAAGACATAAGTGGTACTGAAGTCCCATGTGAAAGCTATCCATTCCTAAACCATCTGTCTCTTTCACTTTCTACCACTGGTTGCATATATTCACTCAACTATTATTTCTTTCAGAAATATGGGGAAAAAGTAGCTTGTTCAGAGTGCATTTGAGGGATAGTGGGGAGGTAGTGTTAAACTATCAAGCCATCATTCAAAGTTATCACTGTCATTAAAGTATGCGATAGCTTCCTCAACTACCTATTGGGAGACTGAACATTTTAAGGAAAACCTGTGTTTGCTCAAAGAAATAAGTAAAGACATCAACCAAAAATGGCTGATACTATAAACTGACCACTTTCTGGAAAGTTTCTATATTGATTGTGCTGACAGGCCTTCCTGGGAGGACATGGAATTTTGTCAAAGCCTACTTTGGAGACAATTGAAATAAAATAATGGAATGCTGAACTAGTCTCATGGGTTTGTGAGGATAATGGAGGCTGTTTCATACATCTCATCAGACATCCAAAAACATCTGTCTCCTGGTGATTTATCTCTCATAATGTGTAAAGTGCTCTGAGATGAATGCAAGACATGGCTATTCCCATCTTGGGAATACACGAGGATAATGTGTTAAAGTCTAGCTGACGACCAGTGAGAAACAGAGGAATAAGGAGGACCTCTCTCTCACTGTCTTGCTGGAGGCAAGTTGTTGAGCAGTTACAAGCAGAAAGAAACAGAACAGCCTCTTCACTTAACCCTGCAGCAAGAACCATGTCATCTCTTCCTCTGGGGACAAGCCAACAAGTCTCCAAAAGATTGCAAAACCAACAAGGACAAGATCTAACAGAATTATCGAACTTAACAGCTGCAGATTACCACCATCTATGCCTCACAGACAGCCACAAATTAAAATTATTTTTCAACTTTTATTTGGACTCTTGATTTCTGACTTGTGTGTGCCTGTGTGTGTTGTGTCTTTATTACATTTCCTCAGGTTTTAATAATTAATAAACTTATTTTTTCTTTGACTCAAGAAAGCCTGGTTAAATTGTTTCCTCAAAAAACGTAAATTAGCTGGATTCCGTTCCCCTGCCGGAGCTGAATTCCTCCAGTTTTACGATCCCCTTGCGGTCGTAAAGTGGGATGGAATTCAGTGTTCAATGTCATGCAAATTTATGCATGGTGTGGAATATGAAGGACTCCCCGGGAATCTGGCTATTGGGCCGCCATCTTGAAGGAGCGGCCCGATAGCAAGCACCCGCTGCCGCAACCCCCCCTCACCCAAACCGCAAATCGGCCGTGACCCCCCCCACTGTTAATAGGTCCCGACACCCTCCCCCACACCCCCCACAGCAGCCCCACACCTCCAGATTGCCTTTGTGTGTCCCCATCCCCAAGTGCAGAGGTGACCTGACCTCATGGATCCCTGTAATAGTGGAACCCCCCAGGGACCCCTATAATAGGCAGACACCCACAGGGACCTCCTGCCTAAAGGAACCCCCTCCACAGATCCATTATCTGTAAGCCATTCATAGATTTTGAGCAGTGTTCTATGATTGGCAGCTTCTACAAACCATCTGTAGCTTTGATCCATTCATATCCCTTCATGCTTCAGTGGCCTAAATTTTGAAACCCCAACGTTTGTAAACATTGACCACATCAAAGAGAGGTAAGTGCAGTGAACCCATACGCATGAGTGATTGGAATGGACTTAGTGCTTGGAATATTTGAAAGGATATGAATGGACCACAGAATGTATCTGAGGTAACCAGACATAGGCACAGCTGCCCTCCTTCGAGGAATGGACATGTGGAGCTGCAAGTTAGGTATTACAGCTATGATGCTTCCCACTGCCCCTCTTTGGCTTGCTCTCTAGTGAGTGGGATTCCCCTTTTACAGAGGTCCCTGTGGAGGGCCCCATATTACATGGGCCTTGGGGAGGGCTCCCTATTATAGGGGTCTCTGTGGGGTGGCATGGGGATAGTTTGCTGAAGGAGGCATGGGCAGGCAATGCATTGTTGGGGGAGTGGCCCTCGGATGGTCTCTGCCAGTGTGGCCCTGGCCTGGTGGGCCTTGCAGTGGGCCAAGGGGGACACTGTTGTCCCCTTGGTCCACCGCGATGCCCATCAGATCAGGTTCACGATTGCTGAGACGTCAAGTGATCCGCCCCCACGTGATACTTGGCCGCGGGCACCAGAGAATTATGAGAGGCTGGAACATAGTGCTTTGGGCCCATTAAATAGATGCAAATGCATCATTAAGACCCATTTGTGAGGGCAGCATGGTGGCACAGTGGTTAGCATTGCTGCCTCACGGCGCTGAGGTCCCAGGTTCAATCCCGGCTCTGGGTCACTGTCCATGTGGAGTTTGCACATTCTCCCCGTGTTTGCGTGGGTTTCGCCCCATAACCCAAAGATGTGCAGGTCGATGGATTGGCCACGCTAAATTGCCCCTTAATTGGAAAAAATGAATTGAGTACTCTAAATTTAGAAATTAATTAATTAATTAATTAAGACCCATTCGCATTTATTTAAATCCACCCGTTCATGGCACCAGTGGGGTGTCGGAGAAATGCATTCTGATCAGCGCCCCGCATTGATCCCGATTTTCCCCTGACGCCCGATTCTCCATCCCATCAGGGAACGCATTCCAGGCGACCTTGGAAGGAAAATCCTGTCCAATGTATTTGAATCAGGAAAAGGTGCCCATGGCGAAAGGATTTGAAAGAAACCTTTGTTGCAACCATCCAGGAGGTTGAAAAAGGGGGAGCCAGCTTGTTCCCCCTCATCCGGAAGCATAACGAAGTTGGGGATATTGTCCAGGATTGTAATATCACCCACATTTAGAGACATCTTTTTTAATCCTTTCATGGGATATGGGCATCTCTGACAGTGCTAGCTTTCATTGTCTATCACTAATTTCCCTTGAACTGAGTGGCTTGCTATGTCATTCCAGAGGACATTTAAGAGTCAGCTACATTACCATGGATCTGGAGTCACATGCAGGCCACACCAGGTAAAGACTGCAGATTTCCTGCCCTAAAGGACATGATTGAACCAGATAGATTTTTACAACAGTCAGCAATAGTTTCATGGTCATTCAACTTTTAATTCCAGATTTTTATTGAATTCAAATTTCACCATTTATTATGGTGGGATTCAACCCTGGGTCCACAGAGCAATGCCCTGAGTCTCTGGGTTGCTAGTCCAGTGACAATACCACTACACCACACCTCCCCATGGATAAGTATCCTCATTCAGACTATGTATCCCAGAGACTCAAATAAAAAAGAACTTGCATTTGTGAAATGGTGGTAAAGGAAGCATATGGCATGCTTGCCTTCATAGGAAGAGGTATCGAGTATAAAAGCTCAAAAAGTATGTTACAATTGTATAGAACGTTGGTTAGACCATGTTTGGAATACTGTGTCCGATTCTGGTAACCGCACTGCCAGAAGGACGTGGAGTCTTTGGAGAGAGTACAGAAAAGATTTACCAGTATGTTGCCTGGTATGGAGGATATTAGCTATGTGGAGAGACTGAATACACTAGGATTGTTCTCCCGAGAGAGACAGAAGCTGAGGGGTGACCTGATAGAAGTTTATCAAATTATTAGGGGTTAAGAATTTAAAGTTTCCCAGGGCGGAAATGTCAATTACAAGAGGGCAGAAGTTCAAGCTAAGGGGGGAAAGGTTCAGTGGAGACGTGCGGGGGACGTTTTTTTACACAGAGGGTGGTGGTGGCCTGGAATGCACTGCCAAGTGAGGTGGTTGATGCAGGTGCGTTAGCGACCTTTGAGACCTATCTGGACAGGCACATGAACAGACGGGGTATAAAAAGATACAGGCGGTTGGTCTAGATCGGACACGTGATCGGCGCAGGCTTGGAGGGCCGAAGGGCCTGTTCCTGTGCTGTATTGTTCCTTGTTCTTTCTTTGTATGGTGCCTTTCATATCCTCAGTACTGTCTCATAGAAATGCCTTTTTGTGGTTCTAAAATACACATCAAATATGAGAACAATTTTTGTTATGTTAAAATACATTATTTTGTTTTTATTTGTCCTACTTCGATTTCTGTCAATCAGCTGAAATAATTAATTTTACCGCGGATAGTGGTTGAAGCACTCAAATCAGATTAATCTCAATATTCCTGGGAAAGGGAAGAGGAAATTGACCAGAGTTCCGAATCCCACTTGAGGATATTCTCCTGCAACACTTTATGGGATTGTGTGCAGGCAAGCTCAGGTCAGGGTTTGGTGGTGAGGCAGTTCATGTTTGCACACAGCTACCATCTAGGCTCACACATTAAGAATAAACATTGGCAAAGTTACTGAGAAACAAAAAGAAGAGGTGGGAAACAAATACAGATAATATAATAATAATCTTTATTGTCACAAGTAGGCTTACATTAACACTCCAATGAAGTTACTGTGAAAAGACCCTTGTCACCACATTCCAGCGCCTGTTCGGGTACACAGAGGGAGAATTCAGAATGTCCAATTCACCTAAAAGCACGTCTTACGGGACTCGTGGGAGGAAACCAGAGCACTCGGAGGAAACCCACGCAGACACAGGGAGAATGTCCAGACTCCACAGAGACAGTGGCCCAAGCCGGGAATCGAACTTGGCACCCTGGGCACTGTGCTACCGTGCTGCCCAGTATGTTACTATGTGACTGTACAAGTGGAACTTTGACTCTAGTTTCAATTGTGGAGGGATGTGATCAATCGTATTAATATTGTGATGGAATTTATATTACCCCTGGGAATGATCGTCAATCAGGATGAAATTAAGCCAACCCTCCCCCTCTTCAAATTAACCAGAAGAAAGGCAAGTGTTGAAAGGCTTGATTGTCCCTGAGTCATTGGAACCTTTAAGTGACCGAGTAATGGCTAGTTAAGGACCTCCTCCCACCACTGGGATTTTACCCGTGGCAACAGGAAGGCCAGCACTGTGTCCAGCCTGGGAGGTCTCACTGGATGAGTTTAGCGCCAGTCAAGTGGGGAGCCCCTGTGCCCATCAGAGAAACCACAAGGTCTTCCCTCTCCCTGTCCTCCTAGTCCTTTGCCAAGCCCTCTCCAGGGCTTGTCAGCCTGACCCATGCGGCGAGACCCTGCACTTAGCTTAACATTTGGGTTCCATTGCTAAATGCCTTTTTGAGGACCACCTACAATCACAGCAGTTGCCTCCGCTCCCACACCATTTGACTGGCTGGCGACTATCAGAGGTGGAACGTCCTAGCTGCTGGCAAGTGTTGTTAAATGATTGCGGGGTCAGCTGTCATTGGATTCACCTCTTATTTTTATTCTGGGGTGTGGGGATCTACCCATCACCTCACAAAATCCGTCTCATTGTGCATTATGATCAAATTGATCGGAATGAAAAAGGTTCAAATGCTAAACTTGTCATATTGCTGTTTCTCTTTGTTCAATCCACAATAAAATAGTGTCACACAGATAAACTACTCAGCATTATCGTGCCAAAAACATCAGAACAACAACATTTAATGGATCATGTTTTATGATTTTTGTACTGTTTGGTAAATAGTCTATTTTGCAAATTGAGCAGCAATTTTGTGAGATTTTCTTTCAGTAAACATGTAAAAAGAATGATTTTTGATGTACATTTGTGGCTATTTGCTATGCTTGTTGATGCTTTTATTCGATTTTCATACATTTGGACATGTCTGACTTGAAGATTTCTGCATGGAATCACTTTATGTCAGAGAAACCTTTCCTCCAATGAGCCAAAAAGAGAAGCACAGATGATCGTTATTGATTAAAGTGAATGTAAATGCAAGAGCGGTTACGTGCACTGACTCAAATTGATTGAACTATTTGAAGCAACACTGTGGAGAACGCTTGCATATATACTAGTCAGCGATTATATGTGCTGGGGATTTTTTTAAAGAGCAGAGCAGACAGGCTATTTATTCAGAGAACATTGATTTTCTGCACCCTTCTTCATTTCCTGAAGCCTGGGGTAAGCTTTTTCCATTCTTGACTTCTGCAATCCATAAACTGAGGTAACCGTTTTACTCAACAAAGCAGTTTAATACTGGAATCTTTACCTTTTATAGGACATTTGTCTTTTTTTCAATATAAACTTTATTTATACCTTATAGACAGTATTTTAGTATTTTATCGGCCAGCTTATAGCCAATGGCATTAAATTTACACGCTAAATTCCTGCAAAATCTGTCAGGAAATTTAATATAACCTGCGAGGGCAGGACACGTCTTTGTCAGGAAGATTGTTTCATTCAAATAAAGAAAGAGCATGAAGAAATTAATATAGCCTTTTGGATTTTTTTTCAGCATTGACACCTCATTAATTCTTTCTTGACCCAACTCTGCGATGATCAAAACTTTATATTGGCACACAATTAGCTAAGTGATGTTTCGATCCAAATGATGAACTGCTATCAGCTGCACATTAGCAGGAATAGAAAGAATTATTTGTGAGCGCATCAAATATTTGTTTTTACTTTAGATTTCTAAAGCCTAATCTGGCAACCATTTTGAGTAATGCAGAATCCATTTCTTGAGCTCAGTGGATGCAAGTTGGAAATGAGCACCTTTCACTTTTCAATGGGGCATTAGAGAAGCTAGAAGCCACGTCCAAGCACACAACAGGGAAAATATCTGGACCCCACCGTTCACATCAAGAATACAGAATGCACTGTCTCAATTAACTTTTGACTGTTAGTTAATTTAAAAAATACAAAAGGCTGAATTTTCCGAGTCCTGTTGTGGCAGATTTGGAGGCAGGGTGGACAGTGCCAGGAAAATAGGGCAAGCTGTGTCAGGACAGCTCCCCAATGTATTTTTGCGCTGGGGAACTTTCCCAAGGGCAGGTTGCGATGTGGATTGGCTGCCTTTTCCACAGAGGTGGGCAGCCATTTTGCATTGTTAGGTCCCAATTAAGGTCAGTTTTGTGGTTTCTTCACCATTTTGTCGGGCAGCACAGTTCATCACCCCCCCCCCCCCCATATGTTGATGTCACCAGAGGCAGCCTCCCAGTGCAAGGGGAGGGTGTTGGCTGGGGGGGGGAATGTGTGCATGAGAGGAGAGAAGGGGGACGGGGGGCATCTGAGCCATAGATTCCATCACAGCTGAGACCAATTCTGCAGAAGGGCGTCTCATCCGGTCCGATTCACTTATTAATCGAGATGCCAATCATTTCATAATTGATGTGCGAGTCAGCAAGGGCACCTTCACGTCGAGGTGGCTTCGCAGTGCCTGACCTGCATCAGCAACATCCACCTCTCTCAGTAGGGCTTGCCAGTTTTCTAGAGTTGTAAGCCCTCTGTTTGGACAATGGTCTCAAGAGCCTACAAGGAAGGCAAGCTTGGAGTCGACCAATGGAGACCATCTCCCAGAAGATTGCAATACCACGCTTGCTGCTCCCAATTTGTTTGCCCAGAACCTCTATTTGGCCTTGACGTTGGGGGTCCTAAAGCCGATTGGAAACTTCAGTCTAAGGATGCTAAGAGAATAGTGCATTGTAACAGTGATTTAAAGTAAAATGTAAACTAAAAAGAAACAGCCTTCATATAATCTAGATGATGGATGTTTTGTAATCATGTGCACAATTAATCGGTATTTATAACAAATTGCTTGAAAATGTAATTGAGCAGTGGACATGTTCACTTCACTTGGTTGAAGTTTGTAATCTGTAGGAGCTCTGTCACCTTAGGACATTACCAACAATTTATGGTGCAATTAGCTGATCATAGATTCAAAAATATTGCATGAATTTACGATAGCTTAATATATCTTCATATTGAGTCAAGTGGTGAAATATCAGCATACCAAGAATGGGATATGTACTGAGAGGTACTCCTGGGCAGGATAGACAGTCTTCTCACTGCAGCTTCCAATCTCTCTACCACTCCATCCTTTCTCTCTTTACTCTCGCCCGCTCTCTCTGGAGCAGAATCTTCCTGACATTGAAGATAAATGAGGGTCAGAAGCATTTTCAGACCCTGACCCGGTTCATGTCTATTGTCCACACGGCTTCACTATATTTCACAAGGCAGCCAATTAACAGGCTTGCATCATAATCATCCAATTAAGGATGGAGGGTGGGTTCTCTAGGTGGGAGGCCCAGTTGAAGAGCCCAAAGTTCTGGATGGACAACAGCCTCACTGGGAGAGGTGGGCACTGCTGCGGTAGGTCGAAGAATAATAATAATTAATAATAATCGCTTATTGTCACAAGTAGGCTTCAATGAAGTTACTGTGAAAAGCCCCTAGTCGCCAGATTTCAGCGCCTGCTCGGGGAGGCCAGTGCGGGAATTGAACCCGTGCTGCTGGCCTTGTTCTGCTTTACAAGCCAGCTGTTTAGCCCAATGCAAGGGCAATTCAAAAATGGAAGTGATTTTTGAAGTGTAGTATTCAATTATTCAGTGTTTGTGTGTGTCTGTTGACAATTCTCTGTTGTTAAGTATGTGCGTGGTGACTGCAAAAATGAAGCTAAAGAAAGCAGGCGGCTTGTGGCTGCTTACATTTTAAAAGCATTGTAACTAAAAGCTGTTCAGAAATAAAAGTGCTGTGTTATATCTCGATATCCCTGAGACATTAAATTGTTAATGAAGACGGAGCATAGTTTAAATTTACTGGCTCCAGCACCTTTCTTTTCTTCACTGGGGGATTCGCCCATTCTGCGGGATCAATAGATTTTGGGAATCAAGACTTCCTTGCTCATTATAGGGAGGGACCGTCTGGATGTGGTAATAACCTGGAAGAAGGCAAAACTCATGTCTTAGAGCTCAAGGCCATCAAATATTTGTCCAGCTTATAGAAGATCCATCGATATTTGATATGGTGGTAAGTGCTCCCCAAAAATAATTTGGAGCAAAGAGAAGTATGCTGAAGGCTCGAAAAATATACATTTCACCCGAGATACCAGAGAGCCCTTCACTGGCAGAAACCCTCAAAGATTTTCCAAAATTGTGTAGCTGACCATCTGTTCTCAACACCATGTCCAATCCAAGGGAGAAAGTGTAACTGTGAGTGAAGTAAGTGCATTTTAAGGCGGGCGCAGTTGAAATCACCACATCTCAGTGCACTCCTCATTGCTGTGAAAGCATCTATATTTAGTGGCAAAATTTACTGTTGTTAGTTTTTGCAACTTTCTCTCACTCCTGTGACACACACTCTTCAAGTTTACGATGACTATTATTTTGGGTATTGGGAACAATCACAATTCCAGTGTATTACAAAAACATCATCCTAGGCATGTTTACATTCTATGTAACCCCCTTATAAGAACATAAGAACTAGGAGCAGGAGTAGGCCATCTGGTCCCTCGAGCCTGCTTCACCATTCAATGAGACCATGGTTGATCTATTATGAATTCAGCTCCACTTTCCGGCACGAACACCATAACCCTTAATCCCTTTATTCTTCAAAAAACGATCTACCTTTATCTTAAAAACATTTAATGAAGGAGCCTCTACTGCTTCACTGGGCAAGGAATTCCATAGATTCACAACCCTTTGGGTGAAGAAGTTCCTCCTAAACTCAGTCCTAAATCTGCTTCCCCTTGTTTTGAAGCTATGCCCCCTAGTTCTGCTTTCACCCGCCAGTAGAAACAACCTGCCCGCATCTATCCTATCCTATCCTATCCTACCCTTCATAATTTTATATGTTTCTATAAGATCCCCCCTCATCCTTCTAAATTCCAACGAGTACAGTCCCAGTCTACTCAACCTCTCCTCGTAATTCAACCCCTTTCATCTCTGGGATTAACCGAGTGAATCTCCTCTGCACACCCTCCAGTGCCAGTACGTCCTTTCTCAAGTAAGGAGACCAAAACTGAACACAATACTCCAGGTGTGGCCTCACTAACACCTTATACAATTGCAGCATCACCTCCCTAGTCTTAAACTCCATCCCTCTAGCAATGAAGGGAGGCAAACCTGTTCGATAATCTTGGCTAAAAATTTGAACTGGAGCACATGGTAACCTCAAGCTACAAGCAATACTCCCCCTTCTTATTGACTATATTTCGGGAGAATAAGGGGTACTGTCAGGCTCCTCGCAGCAACATGTCAATTCGGCGAGTTTTTCAAAATTTAAGACAGTTGTACTTTGCAATCTGTGCCAAAGTGTTACAGGATTTCCCGACGGTGTGGGGCTGCCCACAGCGGGAATCTCCATTGGCCAGCTGGCGAGATGGAGAATCCCGCCTTTGTGTCTGTCTTCATGGGGGAACAAAAAAACCTTCCTGAAATATTGAGGAACCAAAAGACTAGTAAATTGAAGATTTGAAAGAAAATAGTATGAATTTTTAAAAAAAGTGCTGAAAAACTAATGGGACCGAATGTTAATAAATCCCGTGGACATTATGATCTAAATCCCAGAGTATTGACTGCAGAGATAGTGAATACATTTGTGATCATCTTCCAAAATTCTTTAGATTCCGAAATGGCACCTGTGGATTGGAGGGTAGCAAATATAACCCCACTATTTAAGAAAGAAGGGTGAGAGAAAACAGAAAACTACAGATCTGTTAGTATGATACCACTACTGGAATAAATGCGAGATTTTATTGTAATGGAAGTGATAACTGGGAATTTGAAAAAATAATGGTAGGATTGGGCAGAGTCAATGTGTGTTTATGAACGGAACATCATGTTTAACAAACCTGTTGGAATCTTTTACAATGTTCCTCACAGGGTAGATAAGGGAGAACCTGGATGTGGTGTATTTAAATTTTCACAAGGCTTTCGATAAGGTCCCACATAAGAGGTGAGCAAACAAAATCAAAGCAGATGGGAATGGAGATAATGTACTGGCATGGATTGAGATGCAGTTAACGAACAGAAAACAGAGAGTAGGGATAAATGGGTCTTTCTCAAGTTGGCAGACTGTAACCAGTGGGGTATGTTATATTTATTTCTTGCCGCAAAGAGAAAGGGTATGGAGGTGCCCACTATCTGGATTACTGTAAAACATGATGCAAGGTTTACAAAGAGATGTAGCTCATACAAGATGGTGATCTGCCGAAAGCCCGCACAAATACTCGGCTGATGTCACGACACATCACGTGATGCTTCACCAGCCGGGATGGAATCGCTGATACATAACACCCCGCCCCCTTTACTTCATTAGTACAATGACAATGATGAACATTTATACAACAAATCCCCTTATCTATTATTTCTATATCATTCAACAAGACAGTCTTCGTGGTGGACGTCTATTTTGTTTTGATAGAATTTGACGTTCTTCAACTTGGCTACTTGAGACCTTGAAAGTGTCCTCATTCCTTTCTTTTGATGGTATATCTTGGGTAGTTATTCCAGAATCTGCCTCTACAGATATTAAGAAGTCCTCTGAAACAGAATCTGAACTCGTCACCGTCATGGTCCCTGTTCTGAAGTATTGCTCTCTAGATTTTCCACGGGAAGAGCCTCTTGAGACTTTTCTGCAAATACACTTTGTGCAACAAGTAACTGACAGAATGACGTTGCCAAACTCTTTCATCATCCATCTGTACGATGTATGAATTTGACCTGCCTTTGCCAGGATCATAGCTGGTACCCATTTCTTGTTGGTGGTGTAGCTCCTATCTAGCACTCTCTCTTCCTGGATGAGGACTGGCTTTTTAGAGTTTTGCTCCGTCCTAGAAATTTGCATTTGTTCTTGTTGGCTGACAATCTCTGAAGTATCAGGTGAAGGTAACAAATCAAAATGTGTTCGTAGTTTCCTTTTGAACAACAGTTTTGCCGGTGAACTTTGCCTGGTAGCATGTACAGTGTTCCGATAAGATATTAGGAATTTGTTCACTTTTCTCACTATGGCACAGTGGTTAGCACTGCTGTCTCACAACACCAGGGATCTGGATTCAATTCCTTTCTTGGGTGATTGACTGTGGAGTCTGCATGTTCTCCCCGTATCTGCATGGTGGGATTCTTCTGGGTGCTTCGGATTTCTCCACATTCCAAAGATATGCGGGTTAGGTGGATTGGCCATGCTAAATCTGTCTCTTGTCCAAAAGGGTAAATGGGGTTACAGGATTACAGGGATAGGGTAGGAGGAGAGGTTTAAGTAGGGTGCTCTTTCAGAGGGTCGGTGCAGACCCGATGGCCAAATGGCCTCCGTCTGCACTGTAGAGATTCTATAATTCTAATCAATAACCCCTGCTCCTTTGACATGTAGAATTCTTCAATGATTGACAAAAAATTCAGCCAATCCATTCATTGCTGGATCTTATGGAGCTGGCTTGATATGGTGTACATCGTTCCCCTTTAAGTAGTCTTCAAACTCCTTCGAAACAAACCGCATACAATTATCACTGACAATCCGCTCTGGTGTTCCAAATCTTGTGACTATTTTGTCTAATTTCCCAACGATCTGCTCAGTCGTTGTTGATATCATCATCGTGACGTTTGGTCATCTCGAGTCTGCATCCGCAATCAGTAAGTACACTTAAACCCTCAAATGGGCCAGTATCATTGATCTGTATTCTCTGTTATTGCCGTGTTGTCTATTCCCATGGATGTAATGGTTGTAATGGGGTAGTGTTCCTTAATTTTGTGGAAGATTGACATTGCCCAACTTTCTCTTCAATTTGAGTTTCTAATCCTGGGCACTAAAAATAACTGCATGCCAATTTCTTTGTCCTCAGCACACCAGGATGTCCCTCATGCAGTTGGTCAAGGATTCTACTATGCAAGCATAGAGGAATACTCACATGGATTCCCATAATAGAACTTCATTCTACACTCTCAACTCAAGTCTTTGTGTGTTGTGCATAGAACATAGAACATACAGTGCAGAAGGAGGCCATTCGGCCCATCGAGTCTGCACCGACCCACTTAAGCCCTCACTTCCACCCTATCCCCGTAACCCAATAACCCCTCCTAACCTTCTTGGGCATTAAGGGCAATTTATCATGGCCAATCCACCTAACCTGAACGTTTTTGGACTGCGGAAGGAAACCGGACCACCCGGAGGAAACCCACGCAGACACGGGTAGAACAAACAACAAAGAAAAGTACAGCACAGGAACAGGCCCTTCGGCCCTCCAAGCTGCCTCCATGCTGCCCTCCATGCTGCCCATCAAAACTAAAATCTTCGACACTTCCGGGGTCCATATCCCTCTATTCCCATCCTATTCATGTATTTGTCAAGATGCCCCTTAAACGTCACTATCGTCCCTGCTTCCACCACCTCCTCTGGCACCGAGTTCCAGGCACCCACTACCCTCTGTGTAAAAACCTTGCCTCGTACATTTCCTCGAAACCATGCCCCTCACACCTTATACCTATGCCTCCTAGTAATTGACCCCTCTACCCTGGGAAAAGTCTCTGACTATCCATTCTGTCTGTGCCCTTCATAATTTTGCAGACCTATATCAGGTCGCTCCTCAACCTCCTTCATTCCAGTGAGAACAAACCGAGTTTATTCAACCTCTCCTCATAGCTAATGCCCTCCATACCAGGCAACAATCTGGTAAATCTCTTCTGCACCCTTTCTAAACCCTCCACATCCTTCTGGTAGTGTGGCGACCAGAATTGAACACTATACTTCAAGTGTGACCTGACTAAGGTTCTATACAGTTGCAACATGACTTGCCAATTTTTATACTCAATGCCCCGGCCAATGAAGGCAAGCTTGCCGTATGCCTTCTTGACTACCTTCTCCACCTGTGTTGCCCCTTTCAGTGACCTGTGGATCTGTACATCTAGATCTCTCTGACTATCAATACTCTTGAGAGTTCTACCATTCACTGTATATTCCCTACCTGTTTACCAAAATGCATTACCTCACATTTGTCCGGATTAAACTCCATCTGCCATCTCTCTGCCCAAATCTCCAAATGATCAAAATCCTGCTGCATCCTCTGATAGTCCTCATCGCTATCCGCAATTCCACGAACCTTTGTGTCATCCGCAAACTTACCATTCAGCCCAGTTACATTTTCCTCCAAATCATTTATATATATTACGAACAACAAAGGTCCCAGCACTGAACCCTGCGGAACACCACTAGTCCACTACTCCAACCAGAAACGCTCCCTTCCATTGCTACTCTCTGCCTTCTATAACCTTGAAACAAACCTGTTGGACTTTGACCTGGTGTTGTAAGACTTCTTTCTATGACCTAGCAATTCTGTATCCATCTTGCCAGCTCACCTCTGATCCCATGTGACTTCACCTTTTGTACCAGTCTGCCATGAGGGACCTTGTCAAAGGCCTTACTGAAGTCCATATTGACAACATCCACTGCCCTACCTGCATCAATCATCTTTGTGACCGCCTCGAAAAACTCTATCAAGTTAGTGAGCCACGACCTCCCCTTCACAAAACCGTGCTGCCTCTCGCTAATACATTCACTTGCTTCCAAATGAGAGTAGATTCTGTGTCGAAGAATTCTCTCCAGTAATTTCCCTGCCACTGACATAAGTCTCACCGGCCTGTAGTTCCCTGGATTATCCTTGCTACTCTTCTTAAACAAAGGAACAACATTGGCTATTCTCCAGTCCTCCAGGACATCACCTGAAGACAGTGAGGATCCAAAGATTTCTGTCAAAGCCTCAGCAATTTCCTCTCTTGGCTCCTTCAGTATTCTGGGGAAGATCCCATCAGGCCCAGGGGACTCATCCACCTTAACATTTTTCAAGACGCCCAACACCTCGTCTTTTTGGATCCCAATGTGACCCAGACTATCTACACACCCTTTTTCAGACTCAACATCCACCAATTCCTTGTCTTTGGTGAATACTGATGCAAAGTATTCATTTAGTAACTCGCCCATTTCCTCTGGCTCCACACATAGATTCCCTCCCCTGTCCTTCAGTGGGCCAACCCTTTCCCTGGCTACCCTCTTACTTTTTATGTAAGTGTAAAAAGCCTTGGGATTTTCCTTAACCCTTTTTGCCAATGACTTTTTATGACCCCTTTTAGCCCGCCTGACTCCTTGAATACTTACCTTATATTCCACTCAGGCTTTGTCTGTTCCCAGCCTTCTAGCCCTGACAAATGCCTCCTTTTTCTTTTTGACGAGGCTTCACAATATCTCTCATTATCCAAGGTTCCCGAAATTTGCCATATTTATCCTTCTTCCTCATAGGAACATGCCGGTCCTGAATTCCTTTCAACTGACATTTGAAAGCCTCCCACATGTCAGATGTTGATTTACCCTCGAATATCTGCCCCCAATCTAGGTTCTTCAGTTCCCACCTAATATTGTTATCATTAGTCTTCCCCCAATTTAGCACATTCACCCTAGGACCACTCTTATCCTTGTCCACCAGCACTTTAAAACTTACTGAATTGTGGTCACTGTTCCCGAAATGCTCCCCTACTGAAACTTCTACCACCTGGCCGGGCTCATTCCCCAATACCAGGTCCACTACAGCCCCTTCACTAGTTGGACTATCTACATATTGTTTTAAGATGCCCTCCTGGATGCTCCTTACAAACTCTGCCCCATCCAAGCCCCTAGCACTAAGTAAGTCCCAGTCAATATTGGGGAAGTTAAAGTCTCCCATCACAACAACTCTGTTGCTTTTACTCCTTTCCAAAATCTGTCTACCTATCTGTTCCTCTGTCTCTCGCTGGCTGTTGGAAGGCCTGTAGTAAACCCCCAACATTGTGACTGCACCCTTCTTATTCCTGATGTCTCCCCATGTAGCCTCGCTGCCCTCTGAGATGTCCTCCCACAGTACAGCTGTGATATTCTCCCTAACCAGTGGCGCAACTCCTCCACCCCTTTTACATCCCCCTCTATCCCACCTGAATCATCTAAATCCTGGAACATTTTGCTGCCATTCCTGTCCTTCCCTCAACCAGGTCTCTGTAATGGCAACAACATTGTAGTTCCAAATACTAATCCAAGCTCTAAGTTAATCTGTCTTACCTGTTATACTTCTTGCATTAAAACATATGCACTTCAGGCTACCGGTCCCGCAGTTTTCAGCAACATCTCCCTGTCTGCTCTTCCTCAGAGCCATATTGGCCCTATTCCCTAGTTCTCAGTCATTTTTTTTACCTTCTGACCTGTTGCTCCAGTACCCACCCCCCTGCCATACTAGTTTAAACCCTCCCGTGTGACTATAGCAAACCTCACGGCCAGGATATTTATCCTCTCCAGTTTAGGTGCAACCAGTCCTTCTTGTACCGGTCACACCTGCCCCGGAAGAACTCCCAGTGGTGCAGATAACTGAAACCCTCCCTCCTACACCAGCTGTTCAGCCACGTGTTTAGCTGCTCTATCTTCCTATTTCTAGCCTCACTGGCACGTGGCACAGGGAGTAATCCCGAGATTACAACCCTTGAGGTCCTGTCTTTTAACTTTCTGCCTAGCTCCCTGAACCCCTGCTGCAGGACCTCATCCCCCTTCCTGCCTATGCCGTTAGTACCAATATGTAGCACAACCTCTGCCTGTTTGCCCTCCCCTTCAGGATGCCCGCTACCCTTTCTGAGACATCCAGGACCCTGGCACCAGGGACGCAACATACCATCCTGGAGTCTCTCTCACGCCCACAGAAGCGCCTATCCGTGCCCCTGACTATAGAGTCCCTTATGACTATTGTTCTTCTGCGCTTTGACCCTCCCTGCTGAACATCAAAGTCAGCCATGCAGATTCCGCACAGACAGTGACCCAGCGGGGAATCGAACCTGGGACCCTGGCGCTGTGAAGCCACAGTGCTATCGACTTGTGCTACCATGCTGTAGGGAATGAGGTCTGGATTTTTTCTATGAATGTCTGACAGTTCCTCTTTGGACCAAGTGCATCACCTCCCCCATTGCTGAATTGGTTCTTGTAGATCTCGGAATTTGAAATGAAGTCACAGGTACACGTTCCACGAGCAAGAAGTCCAAAATGTTCTTTAGGGCCATGCTTGACTTGTAACAGTAATTGTGAGAAAGCATCAGCATTTGCCTGCTGCTTTGACTTGCGGCATTGGATATCATAAGTGTGTGCCGACAATATCACATTTGCAATATATTCCCTGGCAAAGAAGGTAGACCTTTATATGGCCCAAAGATGGTTGTCAAGGATTGATGATCCACCAAAGACTGAAAAGAAGCCCACAAATGTAATGGTGGAACCTTCTTACATCGACAATGATGCTTAAAGCTTCGGTTTGCTGAGCACAATTCATTTCTGCGCTAGTAAGAGTTTGTGAAGCAAATATTATCGGTAGTCCTCTCCTGAAGGCATAATGTGTGAGTTGTCTGCAGCAACCCCATAGCTTGAGACCTCGCAAGAAGTCTGCAACTTCATCGTGGAATTATAATGAACCAACAGCTCTGACTTCTGTAAAGCTTCCTTCACTTCATTGCATGCATTTTCATTCTTCTGACTCGTGCCGTGCCTGTTTGTCACACAGCAAAGTGTGTAAACGCTTTCATCGTGTTTCTAAATTCGCCACGAATTGACCATAATAATTGCTCAATCTGAAAAACAACCTTAATTTTGTCACATTTTGAGGACATGGTGCTTCTAAGATTGCTGACATTTTCTTTGGCTCTTTGTGTTAGCTATTTTTATCGATGGTATGACCCAGGTAGTGTAAGGATGATTTGAAAAGTCACACTTTTCCTTTTTAACTCTCAGGTTGTGGCCCTGTAAACATTTCAGGGCAGCTTCCAAATTCTCCAAGTGTTTCTGTTCACTTGAACCGGTGATGAATATGTCATCAAAATAACATTGCACTCCATTCAACCCAATTAGAATTTTGTCTATTGATCTTTGAAAAAGAGCTGGCACAGATGTTAATACAAAAGGAAATCTCCTGTAATGAAACAGATCTTTGTGCGTCACGATAGTGAGTAGAGGCTGTGATTTGGCAACCACATTCATCTGCAGATATGCCTGTGAAAGATCAATTTGACTGAATCACTGTGCTCCAGAAAGTCCAGCAAATAAGCATTCAATCAGCAGCAGTGGATAATGATCTACCCACAATATTAGGTTAATAGTTGTTTTAAAACTTCTACAAATTTTCACTGAGCCATTGTGTTTCAATTCAGGAATCATTGGTATTGCCCAACCACTTGTAGTAACAAGTTCAATGACTCCTGTTCGTAGTAATATTTTTTGTTCATCTTCAACTTTAGGCCTGATGGTGTAAGATATGGTTGTAACTTTGAGACATTTGGGGGTGCTTATCTGCCTTGATTTTTAGATGCATCTCAACTCCAGACATAGAGCTTATCGAATCTTCAAACACCTCACCATACTTGTTCAGCGGTTGTTGCAAGTTGCTCTTTGCATCCATTAATTAATGGACTGTCTCCCAGTTAAACCTAATCTTCGCCAACCATGCTCTGCCAAGTACAGCAGGAAAATTTCCATGGACAACGTGAAGAGGCAACTTTGTCGGCTGATCATTTGCTTTTATCACAATGCATCCTTTTAATGGCACAACCTCTTCAGTGTACATATTTAGGACCACATTTGATGGGTGTAAAGGGAGATGCTTCAGCTTTTGATGATTAATTGTCAAATTGTCTCAGGTATTAATGATACTACTGCGCCTGTATCCACTTCTATTTTAATTTCATGACCTTCAAGTTTTGGGGATATGCCCCAAAACATTGTAAGAACAGCTAGCTTCAGTTCCTGCAGTAGTTCAATTGCACTGTCTTTTGAGCGATCTTGAGCCTCAACCATTAATATAAAACACGACTGCATTGTTTAACTGTCGTTTTTTTTTTCATCCACCTTCTTCACGTTGGAGATGTTTTCTGAGCCCAAGGTGCCTTGGCAATGTAGCCCTTCTTGTCACAGTTCGTTTTACTCCTGTATTACCCTGAGATACGTTCAACCTGTGTACAATGATGACATGGTTGCAGCGTTTTGGATCTTTGCTCCAGACCCTATCTGTGAAGCTTCTCTTGTTGCTAGTGACGCAGCACCCTGTTAAGGGGTGCTGAGGGAGACATGACTAGACAGACTTACCCTGTCTGCTGAAGGAGGTCATTCATCTTCTTCCAACACTACAGCCCCTTTCTCCTTTGGAGTGAGCTGGTTCTGATAATCACAGCCATAACCTCCCAGGCAGAGTTAATCACTTTGCTAGATATATGTCTGCCTGATCGTGGGTGGAGGTTTTCCCGACTCTGTTCGGCCCCATTGAAAAGTTTGTTAAGATCTCCCTCTGTAAAATGTGGTCCAGTCATTCTGGCAGCCGTACACCCGATTCGACTTGGAACAAGTGCTTTGAATGTTGGGGTGGCATTTCAAAGCGTCAACTGATTACAGAGATTAAGTTTTCCAAGGGCGAGTGCATCAAAGACAAGCCACCATAAGCATGGCGCGCTTCAAGTATGTTGTGATACATGCATCTGGTGATACATCTGTGAACAAATGAATATAATTGTATATAACAGTACAAATGTATAAAGCTGTTCATCGGCGCATGTATTCACAGCTATGACCTCCTGCCAGTGGGTGGCACCAGATATACATCATGTGACTGCCGAGACTCGGCAGTTGGTAGCAGGACAGATAGTAGGACGGTTGCTCTTGTTTGTAGCTCTCTAGGAACTTTATAAAAATAAATTTAGAGTACCCAATTATTTTTTTTTCCAATTAGCGGACAAATTAGCATGGCCAATCCACCTAACCTACACATCTTTGGGTTGTGGGGGTAAAACCCATGCAGACACGGGGAGAATGTACAAACTCCACACGGACAGTGACCCAGGGGCGGGATTTGAACCTGGGGCCTCAGTGCCATAGGCTGCAGTGCTAACCACTGTGCCATGTGAGCGCTCAAGAAACTTAAATATCTTTATTTGCACATAGGTCTGCTGGTTACCTGCATGTTTATTTTTTATTTTTATCATTTTAGAGTAGGGGATCAAACCTGGGACCTCGGCGCCGTGACGCAGCAGTGCTAACCACTGCTCCACCGTGCTGACCTCCTGCCCACGTGTTTAATAATAAATAGTTGTTCTGGTTGAACATACATGTTCTGTGCATGTCGTCATGACCAGGGCAGCCATAGAACACAATATGACACCAGGAGTGTTAAATAACTGAAGGTAACTGCAGACAAGACAATCTACGCTGAATACTAGGAGAATCTGAACAAACGATTTCCCGGCCAACCTGGTGAACTACTGATTTGCGACTCAACGCAACACAAGATGGTAAAGTGTGAGATGGATGGTTTGAAGGCACCCTACCTACCTCAAGTCTCGGGTAACGTGGACAAAATCTGGCACGTTTTTAAACAGCGGTTTGAACTCTATATTTTAGATGGTGGCCTCCACGCACAGCCTGATGAAAGGCGCGTTGCATTGCTGCTAATGATAGCGGTCCTCAAGTACTTGAAACTATAATTCCTTCATTTTTGACAGCGAAGAAGGAAGCAGGAGTTAAGATGAGGTGATTAAGCGCTTCAATCTCCATCGTTCTCCAAGAAAGAAAGAGATCTTTGAAAGATACTTGTTCCATTCCGATGCCAAAAAGATAAAGAATCTTTTGATAACTTTGTGATGGATTGAAGTTCAAGGCCCAGTCGTGCAATTTTGGACAGTTGCAGTCTTCAATGATCTGTTTCGAAATTAATTTTGGGACTTCGGATGATAGGCTACGAGAACGATTGTTGAGAGAAGACAACCTTGTCATAATATACACCAGTATATCATGGTGCAGACACACACACTGATGGACACACAGCAAGACCAATCAACACACACAACACCGCAGCCAATCACCAGTTCGAGCACACTCACTATATAGACAGAGGGCATCAGAGTTCCCGCTCATTCGGGATGCAGCCTCTAAGAAGGATAGAGCTTACAGCTTACAGCACAGATCTTCACCATGTGCTGAGTGCATAGACTGGTTAGGACAGGCATAGGTCTTTAGTTTAATCTAACATTGTGTCAACCCACAGTGAAAGTATGTTCAACAGTTTCTAGCTTAATAAAATAGTGTTGCACTATTTCAAATGTTGGTGGCCTGTATGTGTTCCACGGATCCAGAGCACCCAACACATCAAACCTCACATTGGACATCGCCATCAGAATATGCCAGGCAAGTAGGTTATCTGCCCAGCAGATCAGCACCTTCAGCTCAGCACATGTTGGACCAATCCTGGAGATGTTCCGGGCGCCATAAGTGCTGTGACCCAGTTTGGGAAAAAACGTGGCCTCAGTGCGGGCAGCCACTTTGAGCACCCTATTATGCAGCCTCAGAAAAAACATGGTCTCGGTGTGAGCAGCCATTTTGAGCGCACTGCTACACAGCATCACAAAAAACGTGGGTGGCCATTTTGGGCAACAAGCCCCATTCGCTATTTTGTGCCAAAAATATGGCAAAAGACACTTGCTATGGCGATGTCCTGCATTTAAAAAAGATTGTCACAAGTGTGGCAGAACAGGTCACTTTGCCCGCCGATGCACCATTCGTCACACAGTTGTTCGGAAAGAAATGAAGAGTCCGAACAAGGATAAAGGTGACAAAAACCGGGCCGATGTGAATCTGGTTTTGAATAGTGACTCAAACAGTTCGACCGGCAAAACATAGAGGTGGCTCTTCCAGTTTGCAGTCACAGTGAGAGGACTGTAGGAAGTGTTGAGGACAGATGGACGATCCTGATAATGATGAATGGAATGCCCATCAGCTGCAAACTCGATACGGGAGCGAGGGCTAACCTGATTCCATTCTCAGCGGTGGAGTCGGCGGTGCAGCAGCTAAAGGTCAAACCTCACATCAACTCCGGGAGACATGCTTCTGAAAGACTACAATGGTCATCGAATCCTAACTTTGGGAGAATGCGAGCTTGATGTCACCGTCAAAGAGATAACATGTGGAATACTATTGTCCATGACGGAGAGGGAGCATGAATCGTTCATTGGGGTGCAGGCATGTGAAGAGCTTGGGCTCGCCAAAAGGGTGTATACCGTAGCATGCATGACACCCCACCGAGATATCGAGATATTGATTAAAGACACATCCGGAGTTTTTTCAAGGCTTTGGCAACCTAACCTTCACTTACCGCATACAGCTAAAGGAATTTGCGAGACCGATAATGAATGCGCCAGACAGGTGCTCGGTCCACTGAGGGAGAAGCTCAAAGCTGAGCTGCAGCGGATGACTACCCTGTTTTGTTATACTCTTGCCATAGCATAAGCTGCTTCCTTGATGTGCACTCTGACAAAGGAAGGTTCAGACTTGGAGATAGCTTTAACACGTTTATTAAACGATTAACAATTCTCCTACTTGGATTCAACGCTACTGTTAATCCTTCTATAGCTACCCAGGCTGACTAACCAGTCTGCTACAATCCATGTGGTGGGAGTGATGCTCCATCAACCCTGTGTCTGTACTCACTGCGAGTCTCCACTGGAAAGAGACTGAGCATGTGTGATGTGTCCTTTTATATGGGTTGGTGTAATGCCCTCCTGTGGTAGTGTCACCTCTGTGTGTATCATGACTGCCCATTGGTCGTGTCCTATCTTACTGACCTATTGGTTGACTGTCTGTGTGTCATGTCTCTGGTGTTCCCTCTAGTGTCTAACTAGGTGTCGTGTCTGTACATTAACCCTTTGTGTACTTACAGTGATGTATATCACCACATCCCCCCTTTTTTCATGTTACATATTTCCTGTACAGTGTTAAAGAAAATTGAACAAACTAGGTAGATGAGTGATACTCTGTACAAGTTATGATAACAGTGATCATTAAATAATAAGTCCAAATCATATGCATGAGTCCAAAATCCATTAATTATTATGGTCGAGTGGCTTTCTTGTTTGGTTGGTGAGTTGGTGATGTTGATGGTGGCATTGCATTGTAAACGCCATCAGTGTCCCTGTGCTGAAGGAACCAAGAAGTGGTCAAATCACTTCGTTGTCGGATTTGGACTCTTTTTTTTATTTTGATGCTTGTGCTGGTAATTCTTGATGGCATCTGTCCTGAAAACCAGGTTGCCTGTTGGTAGTGCAGCAAACGTGATTTGCAAAAATGCATCATCCTGCCATGGCAGGTCATTGTACTGAGCTGGTCAGTAACAGTGTCCCTCATTTGCAGAGTTGTACCATGTTGTACCAGTCGTAGTTCCATTGGTGTTGTTGTTGTCGTGCTTGCTGTCGACGTTGTTGCCTTTGGTATGCATCTTGCTATTGTCTTTGATGTTTTTGTTGTGATGGTTGGTTTTGTTGTCGTGTTTGCTGCACTCAAGGACCACGCTCTGTGGATAATACGAGTCCTTCACACAGTTACTCGTGTCAGCGTGCTTTGTGGCATCTGCTGTCTCCTTGAACGTACCGTCACTGAGTTTGCGGCACTCCCCATTTGGAGTCATGTCCGGCTTACTTTAATCACCTTTAGCTTGTTGATGCTCCCCCTCTGGAGTCTGGTCTGTTTCACCTGAGTCAGTTTTAGTTTGTCGACGCTCCCCATCTGGAGCCCTTTCTGGTTCACCTGAATCAGCTTTGGTTTCTTGATGCTCCCCGTCCGGAATCACTGCAGGTTCACTTGAGTCAGCTGAGATTTCTTGATGCTCCCCGTCCGGAGTCATTTCAGGTTCACTTGCATCTTCTGAGGTTTCTTGATGCTCCACATCTGGAGTCAAAACATTCAGGAATGCATTTGCTTGTGGAGCGGCTCGAGCGAATGAGGTTTGAAGTAACATGATGTCACCGGAGTCACCAGTAGTCTCACTGTGATTATCGAGTGCCTCTGTACACTCTAGCTGAAGTCTGTCACGTTGCACATCGGGTATGGGAAGTCGGATGCCGTCTTCACTTGTCTCACATACAGTGGGTAGAGCTTCAGTGTCTTATTGTCGTTGACTTGAGCTGGGTAGACCGTCAGAGTCTTCTTCTGGTGGCTCAAATAATCTGGGTGGACTGTCATAGTCTGCTTGCTGTATACCTGAGCGTAGTAGACCGTCAGAGTCTTCTTCTTGTTCACTGGAGCGTGGTAGACTGTCATAGTCTGCTTGCTGTACACTTGAACGTGGTAGACTTCCATTGTCTGCTGCTGGTTGCTCAGAGGAGGTTGCTAGACCCTCATGGTCTTGTTCATGCAAGGACTGCGCTTTGGAGTCTTGCATTGCTTCTATTGTGGAGGCTGTCCACGAGCTCGCTGTGGAGGCTTGTGTCACTCCCTCTGTGGAGTCTTGCAGCGATCCCTGTGTGGAATCATGCATTGGTCTCTCTGTGGAAACTGTCATCACTTCTTGTTCATGCTAGGACTGCGCTCTGGACTCTTGTGTTGCTTCTATCGTGGAGTTTGTCCATGAGCTCTCTGTGGAGGCTTGTGTCACTCGAGTCACTTCTTGTTCATGTAAGGACCGCGCTGTGGAGTCTTGTGTTGCTACTATCGTGGAGTCTGTCCACGAGCTCACTGTGGAGTCTTTCATCGCTTTCTGTGTGGAGGCTGGGACCCTTTGTGGTGCGTGGACCACTCTCTGTGTGGAGTCGGGGACCCTTCGCGGTGCATGGACCACTCTCTGTGTGGAGTCGGGGACCCTTCGCGGTGCGTGGACCACTCTTTGTGTGGCAGCAGGCCGCTCTCTGTCTCTTGGTGTCAGGCCACAGCATCATCCTGCACTCACGAGTCGGGATGTCGTATATGCTGGGCTGAAGATTCCCGAATCCGAAGAACTCGCCATCGGGGTCGTCAATGTGCGACACGTCTAGTTGTGGTTCGGATTTGGTACTGGGGTAGCCTCCCAAGGTGAAAGTTTCGTCTGAGTCGTTGTCTTCCAAGACCATATCATCACGTTTTGTGTCGGAGCTGGTATTGGGCTCGCGATGTCCAAAGAAGAATTCAAGGTCTGTGTCATAGTCTTCAAGGACTGTATAATCTCTTTGGGTGGTGCTAACTGCTTCTTGCAGGGTTCTGCGAAGGTTACTTTCAGCTGCTGGTCGAATTTCAGCAATTGTGCTGTCATTCCAGGTGAAAGAATCTGGGTTTGAGGCTTTAAATTCCCCCCCCCCCCCCCCCGTGTTTTAGGACATTTCCCCTTTAAGTGGGCGTGATCTGGGCCTCTGACGTCATGATACGTGTGATGTAGGTCGTAGGAAGTGATTGGGCATGCGCAGATTGCTGTTCCTTTATTTGGGGCCTTTTTCGCAATTGCGCACGCGCGGCTTCACGCGCATGCGCAAATGCACCTTCCCGTTCTGTGCGCTCTTCGCGCAACTGCGCATGTGCAGCACCTTTTCCAAGATGGCTGCAATTCAAAACTGCCGTTCGTTGCTGCAAGCCTACCTCCCGATGAGTTGTGGTGCCTCTTTTACCTTTTCTTCTTGTATGTTCCTCGCAGAATTCTTGGAATTTGTCCAAGACTGCCTGGAAAATCGCTCTTGTTTTGCCCCTTTGAGTATTTGAAGGTCTGTAAGATTTCAGGTGCTTCTGGACCTGCGATGGTGAGTAGAAGCTTTATTTTCTCTGCATCCGCCACACCATCTAGGTCGGATGCTACCAGGTAGATCTCGAATCTCTGTCTGAACCAACGGCAGTTTTCACTGAGATTGCCTTGGTACTTGAGCTGCTGTGGCACCGGAATCCCGAGCATCATCTTGCCTGGCTGTTGTTGCTGGTTGACACTGTTTTGTTGAGTTGAGCTATATGGATTTAAACAGTTCACTCCTGGAACCATGTTTGTCCAGCTTCTTGTCATAGCATAAGCTGCTTCCTTGATGTGCACTCTGACAAAGGAAGGTTCAGACCTGGAGATAGCTTTAACACGTTTATTAAACTATTAACAATTCTCCTACTTGGATTCAACGCTACTGTTAATCCTTCTATCGCTACTCAGACTGACTAACCAGTCTGCTACAATCCACGTGGTGGGAGTGATGCTGAATCAACCCTGTGTCTGTACTCACTGCGAGTCTCCACTGGAAAGAGACTGAGCATGTGTGATGTGTCCTTTTATATGGGTTGGTGTAATGCCCTCCTGTGGTAGTGTCACCTCTGTGTATATCGTGACTGCCCATTGGTCGTGTCCTATCTTACTGACCTATTGGTTGACTGTCTGTGTGTCATGTCTCTGGTGTTTCCTCTAGTGTCTAGCTAGGTGTAGTGTATGTACATTAACCCTTTGTGTACTTACAGTGATGTATATCACCACAAACCCTGGGCGACATTAGGCATATAAAAGAGCCCACTGACTGGGTCAACTCCATGGTATGCATTGAAAAAAAGCAATGGCGACCGAAGAATTTGTGTGGACCCCAAGGATCTCAACATGAAGATTAAGAGGGAGCACTACCCGATCACAAAAAGGGAGCAAATTGTGTGCAAAATGGCTGGAGCAACATGCTTCAGCAAGCTGGATGCGTCGCAGGGTTTTTGGCAGCTCAAGCTTGCTGAGATGAGCTCAGGAATGTGCACCTTGAGCACCCTCCAGCTGTTACTGCTTCCAGCGGATGCCGTTCGGTATTATCTCTGCATCATAAATCTTTCATCGAGCCATGGAGCACATAGCGGAAGGATTGCCGAGTGTTCGAGTCTATGTCGACGACATTATAATCTGGGGCTCCATGCGTGAGCAACGTGACGCATTTTTCAAGTTCCCCAAAGAGTCAGCAAGAATGGCCACAAACTCAATCAGGTGAAATGCCAAGTCGGCGTTGACACTATTACCTTTCTAGGAGATAGGTTGTCATTAAAAGGTGTGCAACTGGACAATGAAAAAATTAAAGCTATCATCTAGATGCCACGGCCGATGGAAAAAAGGCCATATTGCGCATTCTGGCATGATAAACTTTGTGGGAAAGTTCATTCCTAACCTTGCCTCCAAGACGTCACAGCTCAGGGAATCCATTAAAAATGATGTTGTCTTCCAGTGGTCGCCGAAGTACGAACAGGAATGGAGAGCGCTATGAGTTTCGTTAACAACGGTGCCCGTCCTGGCTTTTTTCGACCCGGCCAAGAAGACCAAAATCTCCATTGAAGCATCTCCATTGAAGCATTGAAGCATTAGGCAGTACTTCTGTAGCAGAGTGCAAATGGTGATTGGCTGCCGCTGGCATCTGCTTCAAGGGCCATGACAGAAAAAGAGCTCAGATATGCGCAAATCAGGAAGGCTGCCTGGGGCTAGTCACAGGTGTTGAAAAACTTCACGACTATGTATATGGGCTGCTTACGTTTTTGGTAGTGACGGACCAGAGGTGAGTGATTGTGATAGTTCACAAGAACTTATATCCCCTAGGATACAACGACTCGTGATGAAACTCTACCAGTATGACTTTAACCTGAACTACACACCACGTAAGTTCCTGGCTGTCGCCGACATAGTCTCGAGAGCTGCAGCCATCAATGAGGTCTGCCCAGGGGCCAACAAAGTTGTGCTGCATGACGACCTGGTTGCTGTGTCACTGCCGATCTCTTTTTGTTCTATAAATTTAGAGAACGCCATTCATTTTTTCCAATTAAGGGGCAAGTTAGTATAGCCAATCCACCCCGCCTGCACATCTTTGGGTTGTGGGGGTGAAACTCACACAAACACAGGGAGAATGTGCAAACTCCATACGGGCAGTGACCCAGAGCCGGGGTCGAACTTGGGATCTCAGTGCCGTGAGGCAGCAGTGCTATCCACTGTGCCACCGTGCTGCCCTCACACTGCCGATCTCTGACAGAAAGTCATGGCTGCTCAGGGCAGAAATGGCCAAGGATCTGGTACTTCAAAAGGTCAGCAGATGTCTCAAGAATGTTGGCCGAAAGGTTCCTGCTCTGAGTAATATAATGTTTGTTCCAAATTCAATGAGGTAAATTTCTCTTCCTGGGAGAGCACAGAATTGTCATCACGCATTCGCTGAGGCCACTCATGCTGGAGAAACTTCACGAAGGACACCTGGACATTGAAAAATGCAAATGCAGGGCCCGGGAGACACTATTTTGGCCAGGCATTACCCAGGACATCGCAGGTATGGTTGATAAATGCAACACCTGTCAGAAATTTAGCTGCAAACAGAGCAAGGAATCCATGTATGTGGAAGACGTTGTTGCCAAACCATGGCAAAAAGTCGGTCTGGACTTGTTCCATTTTAATGGGAGTGAATACCTAGTCGTAATCGATGACTTCTCTAACTATCCAGAGGTGGTGCAGTTGGCCAACACGACAGCTCGCTGTGTAATTCAGCAGGTCAAAGCGATCTTTGCCCGACATGGCATACCATCTATTGTTATGTCGGACAATGGTCCTTGCTTCAGTAATCATGAATGGACTGAGTTTGCTCGCCAGTTTGTCTTCAGACACATTACTTCGAGCCCGCTCTATCCCCAATCGAATGGGAAGGCGGAAAAGGGCACACACATGGTGAAGCTGCTGCTGGTGAAGGCCCTGGACAGCCAGAAAGATATGTATCTCGCATTACTCAGCTACTGTTCAGCCCCACTTGTCACCCGCACAGCTGCTTATGAACAGCAGCTGCGAACAATCCTGCCCTCCATGGTGGCTTCCACGGTCAATCGACGGTTCAAGAGGAAGCTGGTTCTTAAGAAACAAAAGCAGAAAGAGATCTATGATAGGTCGCAAGGGCAGATAGGGACACCGTCGGAATTGGGAATCCCAATGGCAAAGGATGGGTGAAGCTAGTAACGTTTGTTCCATTAAGAGGGTCCTCACTCACATATGGTGTTTGTGGTATTATCATAATTGTAGGAACTGCAAGGGTTAATGAAATGTCAAGAGTAGCCACTAGAGGGAGCTACAGGTACAAGTATATCGGGCATTGATGCTAAGCCTTGGGGGAGAGAGTAGTGCAGGAGTTAGCTAGAGGCAGACAGAAGTATTGATCGTGTGAGTAAGAGCAGGTCATAGTTGATAACTGAATTAAGATTAGTTGTAGACGAGTGTAGTTTAGATGTTAATAGTCAACTGTGTGTTATTTACGAGTACGTGCCGATTCCAAATTAGTAGTGTTAATAAATTTATAGCTTTGTTCAAGTTCAATCTATTTTGTGGTCTTTGTGAACACTACCATCCTGAACTAAACACGAAGAACAACACAGTGTTCAATGAGGATGTCTCACTTCTGCACTGGAACCGACGAGCGCTCCTCAAAGTACAATGATCTTTTTTGCTTAACCCAGTAGAAAAGTTTGGGTGTGATCCCAAGCTGGAGGAAGACACAGACTGTCCAGCACAGCCTGGGGTTATTGATGCATCGGCTGTGGTGCCTGGGGAAAGGCCAGCAATTGATGAAGGTGGGGCACGCTTACCAACTCAGCCGTTACTCAGAAAGTCGACCAGAAAAAGGCCCAAGCCTGACAGACAGTACTTCTAACAGAATGTCCAGAAAATGTGTTTGTAAATACTCTTATCTCTAAAGGAAGGGAGATGTGGTGAAATGCATATCTGTGTATAAATGTACATAACTGTACAAATGTATAAAGCTGTTCATTAGTGCATGTATTCACAGCTATACCCTCCTGCCAGTGGGTGGTGCCAGACATACGTCATGTGACTGCCGAGACTTGGCAGTTGGTAGCAGGATGGATCATAGGACAGTCACACTAACAGTAGCCCTCAAGGAACTTAAATATCTGTTTGTACATAGGTTACCTGCCCATGTGTTTAATAATAAATAGTTGTTCTGGTTGAACATACATGCTCTGTGCGTGTCTTCATGACCAAGGGTGCCATAGAACACAACAAAGAGGAGAAAAAGTGTGATTGTGGTCATTTCACACATGATCGTGAATCTTTTTATGCGAGGTAAGGTGAAGTCAGAATTAATAAAATATCAAAGACTGAAAAAAGTAAGCCAGTATCTAAAAACCAATTGGCCTTGCAAAATAGAGGAAGAGATGGCCCAGTATGGCTAAGTCTGGAACTCGAGTGGTTACCCCCAAAATATTATAGTAGCGTGTATTTCATCTTTCCCAAGTGAAACAAGGATCCAGTGAAGCAGTCTGGGAGCCAGAAGAGTTCAGTGGAACCTACATAGCTTGTATACTGCTCCGACCCTACAGGGACAGACCTGTATAGAATGAGTTACTCAGGTGATGAGGGGGCAAAGCTCCGTCCCAATGGGAGGAGCACCCCACAGAATATAAACCCCTACCCGGAAACAGTTCGGGGAAGGAGACCCTGTGGGGAGTGGAGACAGGAGAGGAGAGGAGTGGAGAAGAGTGGAGAGGCGAGATTATTGTGACTAGTGTAGAATAAAGTGAGTTGTACCCTGTCAAGAGAGCCTAGCCTCTCGTGGAGTCTTTGCCTCCGTCTATAACATACACTTACTGAAAAACCTGTTCAATTGTGTCCAGAGCCTCTACAACCAACAAACCACACCCCAGTGTAAAGTTGGGGAGAGAGCCCGTCTCCATTCGCTTTAAATTTTTTGGCCGACTGCATTTTAATGAGTATGGAGCAGGACATCTCTCCACTTCCAGGATGAAGTCCCACCTCGTAGCTCTGCCGGCCTTGGAGGCTGGCAGCCCTGCACATCAACGGCACCAATCAGGAGCGGTGACCACCTCTGGTTCTGCAGGTAGGGCAGGAGGTGACAATCATGGCAGGGACAGTGACAGGGGACAGGTGGTGGCCACGGTGCCCTAAGTTATGGGACAACCCCCCTGTTTTTCCATTGTCATGGTTGGGACATGACGAACAATGTTTATATTTATATATATCCTTGTCAGCTGGACTACTTGATGAAGTAATTTTTTTAAAATGCTTTTCAAAATGGATAATTGCTGAGTTGACAAAATATCTCCAGCTGGTCACATGCTGCATTCTGAGCAGTTTCAAAAATAAAGGCGAACACTTTAAACGTCTGGAATGTGAAACACTCCTTGCATAGCCTAAACATTCCAGCCAAGCCAACGCAATGGCCCAGTGGACTGCTCCAGCCAACTTTGAACAAAAACCACCCTTCACGGATCCTAGTCTCCAATAATGGTGCTACTGGCCTCAGCAGTAACTGTTCCAACACAATGATTTCAACAAGAGAGCTTCATTCAGTCAACCTGAAACCACTGCCTCCAAGAACAAAAAGGAATTCTAACTCCAATTAAACACCTCAAGACTCCAGTCATCCTTTGTCCAACATTGAGGACGTACATCACTTGACCTTGCCCAAGCTGCGTTGTAATATTATCTGTTGGAAATGAACTATTTGACCTCTCCCAAGCTGCATTGTAATATTATCTGTTGGAACTGAACTCAGCCAGTTCCTGTTTTGACCTCCAACAAGAACAGGACTCCAGGCAACAGCATCGTACCGTCAGGTCAGTGGCACCAGAAAGAATCCTGGGCTAGGTGCCGATGCCAGCGTGGGAACTGTAGCGTTTTACAACTTCCACGATCACACCCTGACTGCTACAATTTCCATGCCCTCTGAGACAGCTTCCCCCTGTCTTTCTTGCCCTCCCTCATCTCCACAGCACAACTGTGACCTTGTGAAGCAGGGTTCCCCATCTGGTAGGCTGCCTATCTGCCATTTAGGTTGGCTATCAGGCAAGTAAACTGCAGAAGCAAAAATAAGGATGTCCCACTGTTAATTTCAGATGGAGGTTTGGAGACTCACACTTCTCGATTGTGTGCAAATCCTACCACACAAATCACTCACTCCACCCGTTCCACCTCCCCGCCCCCGGCCCACCCACCAACTGTTCATCAAGAAACATCTCAATGAAATTCAAAGCTGGCCACTCCAGGATACAATAACAACGGTCTTGCAGGCAATGGCAGAAGACAATATAACTTTTTATAACAACTATACATTATGGAAAATGAAAATAGTGACCTTCGGAAAATGTGCAGAACTGTTTTATATAATTGCAGCTTTACAAATACTGAGATTTTCTGAAGAACCTCTGCGTATTTTTTTCATGCCCTCATGGGTAGAAGTAACAATTTGCTGTTAGATAAATTGTGTGCAGTGCAATGTAAATACAATTTTCCCTGAGGGCTTCACAACATTTGCCATGAACAGGAAACATGATCTCCTGTTTGATTCATTTTAAAGTACTGACAGTTTGCAAGTCAGATGCTTATTTTTCAACAATTGATTTTTAATATAACTCTTCCACCAGAATAAACCTAGAATGGACCTGAAGGCTAGCTCTTTTCCAATACGATCCCAAAGGAAGAGCTTGTATTTGAGGAATATACAAAGGATGAAAGTTTCAGACCTGGCAGTCATCCAACATCATTTGATAATAACATGAACTATGAATCAAAAAGACATTCGTTTTGGACTATAGACATTGTACCACTACATAAATTTAGTGAGTACTTTCAGGATCATTTGCAAACAATAAACTTTCTTTAACATGGCAGCAACTCTGGAACTTAAAGCTAGACTTTGATAAATGCTTGCTTAGTGTGGTTGTATTCATATGATTGTCTTTCCATTCAGTCATATCTACTTGCAAACTCTACACGGACAGTGACCCAGAGCCGGGATCGAACCTGGGACCTCTGCGCCATGAGGCAGCAGGGCTAACCCACTGTGCCACTGTGCTGCCCTCATGGGCGGCATTTGGGCTGAAGAGGGCATGGAGGGTGTATGGGGTGTATGACGGAACATGTGCCAACAAGTGGTAGCATAGGGAATAGGAGGCAAAATTGAGGGGACATGGGGGCTATGGGGGCATGGAGAAGGCAAGAGGGTGAGGAAAGCAGGGGTAAAGTTTTTAGAGGGCTTAATAATGATTCTGGGAACAAGGATGCTGTCTCCAAGAGGTGAGGTGAGTCTTCTAACCTTTGCACTGACATTCCTCCCACACTCCCCTGGCCCTGTTCCTATAACCATATTTTACTCAATCTCAGCACAAACAAAGCCATTTTAACTTTAAAAGGAAGACCAACATGGGATCCCACATGCACGCAAGTATTTGCTTGAATGTTGCTGGTCGCCATGGAGTTGCACATTGAAAAATTGCACTCCTTTCCTGTTGGTGTAAGTACAAAGCTTTAGCAAAGGAACCTGCAAGCTGTCACGGTATAATCAGTGATACCTTCTTGCACTTCTCTTGCAGTGTAATGCTACACTGCTGCTGTGGGACGTTGATGAAACTGGTTGTTTTATTCAGTTAATGTTCCACATATCCAAAGCACCCAGACATCAGGGCTGCCAACTGTGATTAAGTGCATTCCTGGAGGCTTTCCCCCACACCTCTAGTCATTAGTCAGCCAACACATCCCTTCCATTCCTACACCAATTAGAAGGCAAAAAGGCTCACTGCCCAATTAGACAATGTTTGACTGTCAGCCAAACAACCTTTCCCCTGCAATTTTCAATATTTTCATATCTGGTAAAGAGAAATGTTCAAAGAAAGTGACTATGATTTTCCTCCAGGATTACACACAGCAGTGTCCTGGAGATAGATCTTCAATTCCTGGAGACTCCAGGCCAAGCCTAGATCCTTGGATCCCTACCAGCCTAATATGCCTCCCTAGTATAGATTTTAATAGGGTAGTATGAGATGTCTGAATGCAGTGCAGGCAGCTGTTGGGTCCACTTGCAGCATGACAATAACTCGGTGATGACCGCCTTTGGAAAATGAAGCATGGCAGGCACTTCGCCTCCAGAAAATACAAGCTAGAATGTCTGTGCATCTGCACTCTGCCATAACTGTGTGTGTGTTATGCAACTCCGGTTCCATCTCAGCAACTTCTGCCTTGGTTGTGTAAGAATCACAGACCAAAATCATTATTCTGCCAACATTTATGAATGTGATTAACAATGATCAGATAATCTGTCAGTGATGTCTTTTTTTCATAAGTTTAGAGTACCAAATTATTATTTTTTTCCAATAAAGGGGCAATTTAGCGTGGCCAATTCACCGAACCAGCACATCTTTGGGTTGTGGGGGTGAAGACCATGCAGACACGGGGAGAATGTGCAAACTCCCCATGGAGAGTGACTTAGGGCCGGGATTTGAACCCGGGTCCTCAACGGCGTAGACCCACGGCGCCACGTGGCGCCCGTCACTGTGATGTTAATTGAGCCATAGATATTGGCCTGGAAACCAATAACTGCTCTTCCTCAAATAGTGACATGGGATCTTTTACATCCAGCTGAGTGGACCGATTGAACTTTGCTTTAATGTCTCCCACAAAAGAGGGCAACCCCAAAAGGGAAATGCTCCCTTAGCACAACACTGGTGTGTCAGCCTTGATTTTTTTATGTTCAAGCTCTGGATTGTGACAAGAATCTGGAACTTTGTGATTCAGAGGTTAGAGCACTCCCAGCTGAGCCACAGCTGATACACGGCTTGAATACCCTCAGTTACGCTTACTCTTTTTTTCCTGACAGAAGTTGAAGGATTGGCTATGCTAAAATCGCCACTTAGTGTCCCACAATGTGCAGGCTCGGTGGGGTTACGGGTTATGGCCTTCTTCTGCACTGTTGGAGGGAAAGTCATTGTGCTCTATCTAAGATGAGAATGAGAATACAACAAAAATGACTAAGAAATATGCATTTAACAATGCCAATCGATAACGATTCTGGGCACTTTAAAAAATATTTCTATTTTCTTCAGTATGCTCAACAATTCTTGACAAATCTTTTTGAGGGTATTAACATGGTGCAGAATAAATGAGGGAGGAATGCTTGAAACTCATGCGTGACATTATTTTTACCTTATTTTTATGAAGCCACCCAAGAATTGGCCAGACACTGAGAAACAATGGCTCCAGTATCAATTTCATTTCCTGCTGTCTTATCATTTCATTTTTTCAAAATTGAACAGCAAGAAATGTTCCTTAATATCTATTACTAGGACTAGAGACCAGATATTGCAATGACGTTGTGTTATCCAACATCAGTATAATGCTTTTATAAAGTAACAATGACATTAAAATGTTCTGTAATTTCACCAATAGTAGTCATTATGAATTGAGTCATCCTTTCCCCATGCATTCAAAAATACAACTGAAAACTCAGAACATAAAGTTATGTGGGTCTTTCAACAGACTCCTACAATAATTCCAGTGAAAAAGGTACAATAGCAAATTATCCTGATGCGCTAGGCTATTATCAGTGCCTTCCTCGTACTTCGGCATCTGCTTCAGAAGCTGTGACATCTCCTAATGCTGGGAGGTTCCACATTTTCCATCGACAGGGGTTGGGAAAACATTGAAGGCTGGTATATTGGAGGAGGCAATATTTTTCTCTATTCCGTTTCACTTGGGGAGACAGGGAAATGTTCAGAACAGGACTGGAATCTGGATTCGAAGATAAGGAGGCTTTTTTTTTTGAGTTAAGCATAGCATCATTAAACACACCGCTCCCCACCCCCACCACCTCCCCCAGCTCTGCCCCTCACCATCACCATCACCACTGCCCTTGGCCACTCCCTGCTTCCCTCATCTGCAAACACTGGTCACTTGCACCACGCTAGGCAACCTCTTGTGATAGGTCATGGGAGGTGTCCTGGATCTACCAACATCAAATGGCCACTTTATGTGGTCCCATTCCTAGCCCCACAAATTTCAGCTACAGCCACAGTGGCAGCCACTAAGACACGTTCAGTGCTTCTGGGCACAGTTTAATAGTGGAAAAAAACTCCTATTTTAGGTGCGTGTAGTGAACTGTTTGTAACTGTCTGTAGCGCTGAGAACAACCTCCGCTATCAAATGGGACTCTTTTTTTCTGGCCTTGGTGAGGAACGTCCTTCTGAGGCCGCACTTACCTTAATTTCCAGAACAAAGGAAGTAATGAGGGTGCCATTTTTAAATGTTGCCCCGATCTCTCAATCCCCCATCGTGGCCTTCAGAACACCCAACACCCCAACTTACTTGCTTCGGGGGTCCTTGATCCCCCCCTAACCCCACCTCATTAGCGTTGGGCACATCGGCCCAACCCCAGCACATTGGCACTGTCACCCAGGCACCTTGGCAGTGCCCCTGAGGCAGCTTGACAGTGCCCCCCAGGCAGTTTGGCAGTTCCCCTGCAGGGTGCCTGTGTGGCAGTGCCAAGATGCCAGGATGGCAGTGCCAAGGTACCTGGGTGGCAGGAGTGGCAGGGTATGATCCTGCCCAGAGCCTGACCACTCGGGAGCCACCAATGTCCTGAGAGACCCGCCAAGTGCTGTTATGCCTGGTCCACCTTTGTGTGCACCAGTGCTAAATTGCACCACAGCAAGGTCTCACAGGCATGGGCATTCAATCCCAGGCCTTGGAAGACTCTGACACAGATATATTTAAGTGAACCTAACTGCTTATTTAAATCTGGAAATCTGGATCCCGCCCAGTGCGGACAAGATCCAGATCACGTAGACAGATCCCGGTCCTTGGGGGAAGCCTATCGCAAGATTTAGTGGCCTTGTCGTGTCCCAGGTCAGGCACGATGAGGTTGTACGATTGTGCCCTATGTTTTGTTTTGTCTGGCCTCAGCATGGAACGCCAGGCCAAGGCCTCACTTCTCTTTGTTTCCTGAGTACAGGAAGAGATCTGGGCGCCACTTATAAATGCCACACCAGTCTTTCAACCCCCTACTGCGGACTTGGGACCCCCTCCCAATGCCCCAACTTACTTCTTGGGGGTCCTCGAGCCCTCCTCACCATACCTCATAAGGGGAGGGCACACCGGGCCCAATCCCGGCCTCGACGTGTCCTGACTTGGGCACGACGAGGCCTTACGATCAAACCCTCCATTTTAGTTAGTTTATAAACAAAAAATGTATCTGATGTTTGAAGATACTCAAAATTAATCAGTTTTACTCAATGCTAAATGGTAATGGCCAAATAATTGGCACATATGATCAGCATGCTAAATACAGTGAAAGTTCATCTCGTCAAACCAGCAGCAATGCAGGATGTGCACTAATTTCGTAGAATCATAGAATTTACAGTGCTGAAGGAGGCCATTCGGCACATCGAGTCCACACCGGCTCTTGGAAAGAGCACCCTACCCAAGGTCCACACCCCCACCCTATCCCCACAACCCAGTAACCCCACCCAACACTAAGGGCAATTTTGGACACTATGGGTAATTTAGCATGGCCAATGCACATCTAACCTGCACATCTTTGGACTGTGGGAGGAAACCGGAGAACCCGGAGAAAACCCACGCACACACGGGGAGGATGTGCAGACTCCGCACAGACAATGACCCAAGCCGGGAATCGAACCTGGGACCCTGGAGCTGTGAAGCAATTGTGCTAACCACAATGCTACGGTGCTGCCCAATGTAAAATGGCTGGCTGGAAACCTCAATTTATGCAGTTCATTTTGGTATGAGGCAATGTGATGCTGTGCTCCTGTTTTACTGCACATAGACTAGTTCCATTGTTCAGAATGTTTCTGAAATAAGGCAATACTTTCAGATTGCAAGCAGCAGTGTGTGTTAGTTGGCGATTAAGTAAATGCCATAGTCATTACTCTATTTTCAAATCATGTGCTTTCTGCTCAATTTTCTCGTTTCAACTTCTGCAACCAAAACACAATTATTTAGATTTCCTTTACAATTCTGGTGCTCCTGCCACCGTTTTTTTGAAAAGCCCGTCCTAGGTTTATCTTTTTGTGCAGAATCTCAGCTGCTCACAGTATTGTGGAACTGATTTAATGTCAGGAGCTTAATTTGCCAGAACAAAATTGTAATGCAGTATGGCTGGGAGCATGGTACAGTAGCACAATTTTCAGTTTGAAAATTCAGTCATGCCATTAGGGGATACATGATGTGCCGAGGGCACCCACTTCCCCAGGGAGAGACATGCCTGGCTGATGCCACTCTAATTAGCTCACTTCAGATTATTTTGGTATGCTCCTGTAGATCTCTGGATGCCTGATACAGAGTAGCAGTGCCTGGAAACAAGTCACTTGCCTCATCACTTCACCAACATGGAGCGGGGGTAACTTCAATTTTGGATGATCGTGGCCAGTCATTCTACATCGCACACAAATTTTGTTTCTGTCAAAGTCACTGGCAGGAATAATGGGCCAGACAGTAAATTGGGCAACTGGTGCACCATCACCCAGTGTCTATCATCAGCAAAAGTTAAAATTACTCGCAGTGAGTGACACAAGAAGATGTAACGGAGAAAATAAAAATAAAATTTGTTTAAGAAAAATGGAAATTAAAACAAAATGTTTTTAAACAATAGAAGGTAGATTTTCTTCAATTACTTTTAATATATAATATAAAAGCATATGCACTGACCTGCATGTATGTACTAAAGCTATCCTTTCTGATAAAGGAAAGCTCAAGCTCTTCCATTTGCAGTCTCAGATCCCATTTGTACTATGGACCCTGTGGGCATCACATTCAGTTCATGTCACAATGACCCAAACTGAATGTGATTTTCAACTGACTCACAGCAGGATGTATTCAAGTACCAATCTAATCTGCGCACTAAAAGCAGATAGCAATGCTTGATGCAAAACTTTCACTTTATACCTGAGGCTATGGGTTCTTCTGTTAATATGAAACACAACTCTTACCATTCTAAGTTACCCAAGCAATAACTTATGCAAGATTTTTAATGGAAATAAAATACCAGTTGTTAACATTGGATATATCCTAGGTGTGAGATTTCCAGTCACAAACAAGGGCCTTCATAAGAGCATAGGAACAGGAATAGATCTTTCGGTCCTTAAACCAAAACTGCCATTCAATTAGATTTGTACCTCAACAGACAAAATATCCCAATCCTAATAAAGTGTAAAAGGTGACACTCTGGCTGCACTTAAAGACAGTGTCCAAGTGATCATTGTAGTTAGTGGATGTTCAAATTCTATTCATCAGTATTATACCTGCAGCTGTCTTCATATAACGACCACAAGCTTGCACTTTTTTGCAAGGTGCACCAGGCAATAATAAATAGGAACCCAGATAATTTCCATCCATAAAATTTCACCAGACAGAACTATTGAAAATAGCTCACAGATAAGGAATGACAGACATAAAGCAATGAATTTTTGCAATTAGCACCTTAAAACAAATATTTTACCAAACTGTAGAATTGACTCATCAACATTCAAGAGAACTTGCGATCTGATATCAAGCCAATCCAATCAAAACTTGTAAATGTGTTGCTTATCTGAGATCACTTGAAAGCAATTACTCATTGCAGTAGCATTATAATGTTTAGATGGTTATTATCTACCCACATCTGTTCAATCTAGCTTTTTAATATTTCCCACAATGCTGCTTAGAATGTCAAATTGAAAATATACACCATTATGAACCTGTGTTCCAAGTTCCCCTTCTGGGTTTTGGGATACTGAGGTACCCTCAATAATGATGCTTAGAGATTAAACTGTAAAGAAGGCTTTATTAGACTAATAACTATGCTACAGATAGAGACGAGTGCTGACTGCTATACAGACCATGAGGCAGCCCTTTATGTATGGCTCCCAGATGGGCGGAGCCAGAGGTGGAGTCCCCAGGGTTCCAAGCCCGGTCTTAAAGGGGACATCACCTTACATGATGATAAGGCAGTAACCGTTCATCACATTCACCCCCTGTTTAAAAAGGAGTCCGGCGGAGGTGAAGTGCCATCATAGGTCCATCCGTCTCGGTGGCCGGATCGTCCTCCTCGACCTCCTCAATTCGGGCGGTGGTGCGGTGGGCACGGACGTCCCGGTTGAGGGCACATCCGGGAGCACAGCGGTCGGAGCTTCGGTCCGGGTAGGGGCAGAGGAACTAGGCAGGGCCGGGGGTAGCGGATCCGGTGGGGTGTGTAAAGGGGGGGCGCACGGTAGGAGCTCACCAATGGGTGGTAGGGCCGGAAGGGGGTGTGTTGTAGGGGGCGACGGGTCCTGCAGGGGAGCGGCGCGGGAAGGGGCGTCTGTGGTGGAGGATCCAGCAGGCGCCAGATCCCGGAGGGAAACCGTATCTTGCCTGCCGTCGGAGTACTCCACGTAGGCGTAACTGGGGTTGGCGTGGAGCAGTCGGTCCTTTTCAACTAGGGGGTCCGTTTTATGGCTCCTCGCGTGCCTCCGGAGAAGAACAGGTCCCGGAGCCATCAGCCAAGGTGGAAGCGAGACCCCGGAGGTAGACTACCTGGGGAAGAGAAACAATCGGTCGTGAGGGGTCTCATTCATGGCCGTGCAGAGGAGTGACCTAATGGAGTGTAGGGCATCGGGTAGGACCTCCTGCCAGCGGGTGGTTGGGAGATTTCTCGACCGCAGGGCCAGAAAGACAGCCTTCCACACGGTCGCGTTCTCCCTCTCCACCTGCCCGTTTGCCCGTGGGTTATAACTGGTCGTTCTGCTCGAGGCGATGCCTTTGCTGAGCAGATACTGATGCAGTTCATCGCTCATGAACGATGTACCCCGGTCGCTGTGGATATAAGCAGGGAAACCGAACAGGGTGAAGATGCTGTGCAGTGCCTTAATCACCGTGGCTGAGGTCATGTCGGTGCAGGGAATGGCGAATGGGAAACGGGAGAACTCATCGATCACAGTGAGGAAATAGGCATAACGGTTGGTGGACAGGAGGGGTCCCTTGAAGTCCACGCTCAGTCGCTCAAAGGGGCCCGAGGCCTTCACGAGCCGAACCTTGTCTGGCCGATAGAAGTGCGGTTTGCACTCCGCACAGACCTGGCAGGCCCTGACCATGGCCTTGACCTCCTTGGTTGAGTAAGGTAGGTTGCGGGACTTGATGAAATGGACGAGCCGGGTAACCCCCGGGTGGCAGAGGTCATTGTGGATGGCTTGCAGGCGGTCCTCCTGCGCGTTGGCGCATGTGCCGCGGGACAGGGCATCTGGGGGCTCGTTGAGCTCCCCTGGACGATACTTGATATCGTACGAGTAGGTGGAGAGTTCGATCCTCCACCTCAAAATTTTATCGTTTTTTATTTTGCCCTGTTGCGTGTTATCGAACATATAGGCGACCGACCGTTGGTCGGTGACGAGGGTAAACCTCCTACCGGCTAGGTAGTGTCTCCAGCGCCGCACAGCCTCCACAATGGCTTGTGCCTCCTTTTCGACTGCAGAGTGTCGAACCTCAGAGGCGGTGAGGGTTCGGGAGAAGAACGCTACTGGTCTGCCTCCTTGATTGAGGGTAGCAGCCAGGGCGATGTCTGATGCATCGCTCTCTACCTGGAAAGGGATGGTTTCGTCCACCGCGTGCATGGCGGCCTTGATGATGTCGGCCTTGATGCGGTTGAAGGCCAATTGAGCCTCAGCCGAGAGGGGAAAAGTGGTGGTCTTTGGGAGTGGGCGGGCTTTGTCCGCATACTTGGGGACCCACTGGGTGTAATAGGAGAAAAGCCCCAAGCACCGTTTGAGGGCCTTGAGGCTGCGGGGGAGAGGGAGTTCCTTAAGGGGGCGCATGCGGTCGGGGTCGGGACCTAGGACCCCGTCTTCCACGACATAGCCGAGGATGGCCAGCCGGGTGGTGTGGAAAACGCATTTGCCCTCGTTATAGGTCAGGTTAAGGGCTCGGGCGGTCTGGAGTAACTTTTTGAGGTTAGCGTCATGGTCCTGCTGATCATGGCCGCAGATGGTGACATTGTCCAAGTACGGGTATGTAGCCCGCAAACCGTACTGGTCCACCATTTGGTCCATCGCCCTTTGAAAGATGGAGACCCCATTTGTGACACCAAAGGGGACCCTGAGGAAGTGGAAGAGCCGGCCGGCTGTTTTGAAGGCAGTATAGGGGCGGTCATTTGGTCGGATGGGGAGCTGGTGGTAGGCAGATTTGAGGTTGACCGTGGAAAAGACTCGGTATTGGGCGATCCGATTTACCATTTCCGCGATGCGAGGAAGGGGGTACGCATCAAGCTGCGTGAATCGGTTTATGGTCTGGCTATAATCCACGACCATCCGTTTCTTCTCCCCGGACCGGACTACCACCACTTGCGCTCTCCAAGGGCTGTTGCTAGCCTCGATGACCCCCTCTCCCAGTAACCGCTGGACCTCTGACTTGATAAAAGCCATATCTTGGGCACTGTAGCGCCGGCTCCTGGTGGCGACGGGCTTACAGTCAGGAGTGAGGTTAGCGAATAGCGAGGGGGGTGCGACTTTCAGTGTCGCAAGGCAGCACACAGTGAGGGGGGAAAGGGTCCGCCGAACTTCAGTGTCAGGCTTCGGTGGCTGCACTGGAAATCCAGTCCGAGCAGCAGGGGGGCACAGAGGTGAGGGAGGATATAAAATTTGAAACGGGTGTATTTGGCACCCTGGATCGAGAGATCCGCAATACAGTACCCCGTGATTTTTACCGAGTGGGACCCAGATGCGAGGGCTATGGTTTGGGATGCGGGATGGGTGCGTAGGGAGCAGTGCCTTACCATTTCAGGGTGGATAAAGCTCTCCGTGCTCCCGGAGTCGAAGAGGCATGCAGTGTCGTGCCCGTTGACCTGGACCTGCATCATGGAGTTCTGCAGGTGTTTTGGCCGAGTTTGATCGAGGGTGATCGCACCCAGTCGCGGGTAGTCGGAGGCGTCAGCCGAATCGGACTCGTAAAATGGCCGCTGCCGTCGGTCGCACGTGTCAGGTCGAGAAGATGGCCGCCGACAAGATTGCCACTCCCATGATTCGCACGAGGCTGATGACGCGTCAGAAGAGGGTGTGTCGGGTCGGTGCGCAGCAGCATTGCGAGGCCTGCGGGCCTGAAAGCTTGATTTTCGGGCCGACTATTCTTTGTTTTTCTGGCCCCTGGGTCTGGCCAGGCAGACCCTCGCAAAGTGCCCTTTCTTCCCGCAGTTGCTGCAGATCGCGGAGCGGACTGGGCAGCGTGGGTGTGGATGCTGACCCTGCCCGCAGAAGTAGCAAGGTGTGCCCCCATGGTGAGCCGGTCGCCGCGTGGCGCAGGCCTGTAATACGGGTGAGTCTGAGGAAGTCCGGGGGAGGCTGGCAGAGTCCGTAGGGTTATGTCGGGCCACCTCCAGCGAGGAGGCGAGCGTTAGCGTCTCCTGGAGGTCTTTTGCCCCGTTTTCGAGCAGCCGCTGCCGGATGTAGGTCGAGCGGATTCCGGACACGAAAGCATCCCTGATGTGCAGGTTCATATGGACTTCCCCTGTCACAACCTGATGGTCACAGTCCCTGGCAAGCGCGGTGAGTTTCACAACAAACTCGTCGAGCGATTCCCCCGAGCGCTGCCGGCAGGTAGAGAGCAGATGCCGGGCGTGCACCTCATTGACGGGTTTGACAAACCGCTTGCGGAGCAACTCAATCGCCGCATCATAAGTCGTCGCCTTTTCGAGCATGGTGGAGATTCTGTGACTCACCCGGGCGTGGAGTAGACGCAGCTTGCGTGGCGCCAGGATGGGAGTCTCTGCGGAGTCCAGGTAGGCCTCGAAGCACCGCAGCCAGTATTTAAAAATTTCCTTTGCCTCCGGCGTTCGTGCTTCCAGATTGAGCTTCTCTGGTTTTAGGCCTGCGTCCATCCTGAATCTAGTTTAGTCTAATAAATTGAGGTACCCTCAATAATGATGCTTAGAGATTAAACTGTAAAGAAGGCTTTATTAGACTAATAACTATGCTACAGATAGAGACGAGTGCTGACTGCTATACAGACCATGAGGCAGCCCTTTATGTATGGCTCCCAGATGGGCGGAGCTAGAGGCGGAGTCCCCAGGGTTCCAAGCCCGGTCTTAAAGGGGACATCATCTTACATGATGATAAGGCAGTAACCGTTCATCACAGATACCCTCACATTTAAAATCAGCTTAACAAAATCTTAAAAAGGCACATCGCACACTGAATCACCCCCGACCCACAAACTTTAGGTACAGTCAGCCAACCCGCATTCAGGAAACCAATTGGCAAGTTAAATATTTTAATGAGGCTGACAGCCTCCAATTTAACCTGATTTGCAAGTTATGCGGTGGGAAAGTGAGTTTTGTAGGCTGTAGGAAACCTCGTGGCTGAAGGGAGATGAGGAGAAGGAAAATGCCTTTACAGCACTGCTAATGGGCCCAAAATGCACAGGCTTGCTTCCTGCCAGTCCTGAAGATCTCCCCTCATTAGAGTTCCCAAATACATATATCTCCAAGATTGGAAATTGAATCTCTTGTGATCAATTATAATAATAATAATCTTTATTAGTGCCACAAGTAAGCTTACATTAACACTGCAATGAAGTTACTGTGAAAATCCCCTAACCGCCACATTATGCCGCCTGTTCGGGTACACTGAGGGAGAATTCAGAATTCCAACTCACCTAACTAGCACATCTTTTAGGACTTGTGAGAGGAAACCGGCCACCCAGAGGAAACCCACGCAGACACAGAGAGAATGTGCAGACTCCGCACAGACAGTGACCCAAGCCGGGAATCGAACCCGGGTCCCTGGCGCTGTGAAGCAACAGAGCTAACCCTTTGCTATCATGCGGCCCTATCCCCTACACCACTCCTTACCACCCCTCCCCCCTTAAGATGAGCTAAGGCAACCTGAAGTTGGGGATAGAAATATGGTGGTGGAAATAGGCATTCTTAATGATGGCATGAATATAAGGTCAGAAGCTCATTCTGAGCTCAAGTGTGATACCAAGGTTATGAACAGACTGGCGTAATCTCATTTAATCCAGAATGGAGCTGCGGCTGAAAACAATGGCTTTAGTCCCCCCATTGGAGGAAATAACTTAACAATGGTGGAGAAATTGAGAGAGGTGGGGGTGAGGGAGAGTTGAATATCATTAGCATATATGGGAAAATTAACACTGTGAGCTGGATTCTCCGTTTCAGAGGCTCTGTCGCCACGCCATTGTAAAAACTGTCACGCCAGAAAAACTGGTGAAAAGGCCACATATACGTAGCGCTGCAGGAGGCTAGCAGGGACCCGTCGTGAATCTAGCAGCTTTAGCTGCAGATACGGGCCCCGCACTTTCAGGTCAGAGATTGCACATGTGCACGACGGTGGCCTCCAGTGTCCGTGCCATGCTCCATGGCAGAGCCAGACCGCGGAGCTGGACCTGCTAAATAGTGCCCCCAATCGGCCGTGTGCCCCACCTGGACTGCCTGCCCAAAAGTAGCCCGGTCCCATATGAGGCCCCCCTGCCCTCTGATCAGCCCGCCCCTGACCATGGCGGCCGCGGACTGAGTCCGCAGCTGCCACACGAGTATCACGAACGGCAGGGCCATATTAGAACCACGGCATCGGGACTTCGGCCAGTCGGGGGCAGAGAATGGCAGGGCGAGCCTCCAGCAATGGCCGCAGGTAAGGGATACGCGGCGCAGCATACCTCCCCGGTATGCCGCTTTTTGGGGGCCGGAGAATCGGTGAACCAGCGCCAGTCCCGATTCCATGCGCGGAAATGGATTCTCTGCCCCGACGTCGGACGTGATTTCCGCCTTGGGGTGCCCTGTGTATTTTGATGGTTTCACAAAAGTGCAGCATGTTGATGAGAAATAGGACAAGGTCAAGAATAGATCTTTACGGGACATCAGAGATAATGGTGCGACAACAGGAAGAGGACTCATTGCAAGTGATGCTCTGCATTTCATTCAATAGATAAGAGAAAAAACAGTGAGGGCAGTCCCACCCTGCTGAAACAGTGGAAACATGTAAAGGGGGATGTTCAGTCAACCATGTCAAAGGCTGCAGACTGATTGAGAAGGATGAGTAAGTTTACCTTTCTGACAGCCACACAGGATGTCATTACTAATTCAGTTTCTCAGCACAAAGAGAAATGAGTGGGATTTAATGCATCCAACAGGTGCCTCACTGACCGGCTGTAGAACCGGTGGGGAACCCATCACTTCCATGGTGGTGACCTGACAGAATTAAGTACCTGTCAGGCACTTTCTGTCCATCCACCAAGAGCTTCTCACCAATCGAAGGCAGCAGTTCCTCATTTACATAACTGTCACTGGAGTAGAGCTGGGGGTGACAGCTTTCAGTATTGCGCCCACCAGAGGCCCAGAATCAACAAGGAACTCAAAGCCAAATGTGAGGGAGAGTGGGATAGGGCTCACAGGGAGGGAGATTTGGGGAGAGCGGGGTCAGAGGCATGGGCCGAGGGAATGGTTTTCGCGACCACCTGATGCAGGACCCTGTTATCGGTCATGGGTGCCTTTGAAAGAGGGGCCCTCCCAGGGTTTGCGTGGAAGCCTTCCAGAGGCAGAGGAAAGCCATACCACTCACATCATCCCTGACCTATCATTAAATTCTAGAGAGCTCAAGGATAATTGGTGTATATTGGTTCAATAATGGGCCTTATTGACATCCTGCCATGAGCAAGTGATTTCCCCCTGCTCCCCCATGGGCCCTTTCCTGCCTCCAGTTTAATCACAACATTTTTCCTGTTGCCAGGCAACTAACATTTGGCTTCTCCCCTCAATTAAGTAGCCCAGGCCATCATGTTTTCTCCACCGTAAACCGGTTGGATTTACAATGGTTGACTATTTGAGTTCAGCTGCATTCAAAAATTGATTTTGGCTCCACTGGCTGATTCACAAGCTTAGAATTCACTCCAAGGTCGCTGTTATTCCATCTCAAGATTAGAAACATTCAGAGAATGTGAACAGGGACTAGCTGAAATGGGAAGGCTACACAGGTGAGCTGTAATGTGAAAGTATGCTGTGCTTCGTATGACTAAACCAATATGTGCAAACAATTTTAGAACATGAAATTTAAAAGATGTCACCACTGCAGGTTTGGAGTCAAGCAATTTCCATGGTAGGCAGAATTGTTGACAGTATGTTGCCTGGTACCAACACGTATGGTCGGCGCATCAGACGAGCTCTTACTTCAATAAAGAGGAGAGATTAGAGAAATTTTAACACTTCCAGCTCTCCACATTAAGAATATTAATGTGTACATTCCATTATTGCATTGTGCAATACTAATTGATCAATTATGTCAAAAGGTCTTGAATCAATACCAGATTTTCCAAGAAACACTCATTAAGTGTGACAGTCATTCACTCTGATATAAAATTGTTACCCTTCTAAAAGTTCTGTTATTTGGGGAATTGTATTTAAGTGTTTTTCAAGGTGATGGATATCTGTGCTGGGAAATGGAACACTTTTATACTTTCATCTATCAGTGTCAGCAACAAGACTTTGCAGGTCAGGTAATCTCCGTTTATTCTCCCCCCAGCATTATGCCTTAATCCACGATTCACAAACCCCTACAGTCCTATTCTATTGGTATGATATTTTACCACAGCTCATCCATTCTTGTGCTCTCTCCAATGCTGCGTTTATGTCACATTGCTGCTGCTGCAGCTGTTACTGCTGCTGCTGACATTAGGCCTGGCTTCAGGGGCCAGGCAGTAATGTAAATGAAGCAATGCCGGTACCCCTGTGAACATTCCATATTATCTGTGGGAGTCTTTTATTTTCCTTTGTGCCACTGTGTCAAATATGACAAATAAAATACTCTGGTGTCCAGTGATAGGAGCTGCTGCAAGCCACCATTTTCTCCAGCCACAGGGACAAAACTCTCTCAGCCTGCCTGCACAGGTCCACAATAAAAGTACACCAAGGTTCCTATGATGTTGCTGTAAATAGCCTGCCACATTTCTACTTTATAACCGCACAGTAAACAACAATTCAAAATCATGGACAGTACCACAATCATTTCGGACTCTGGTGAAACTCTGCAATAATGGGAGCCGGTTCATTCTCAGACTTGAGAAGAAGAATCCAGTTTATCCATCTGTAAACATCTGGAGAAAAAGCCTCCAAAATAGGTCAGTAACATGTTAATAGTCATTTTGTAGAAAGTATTCGTAATCTTTCAAAGATTTGAGAATCTGACTTTTTAAATAAACACAATCAACAAACAAAATTTGGAAATAAAATGGCTGATTCTTCTATTCTTTACTGATATTCAAACCACCGAAACATATGGAAGAAAATTGACTTAAAATGAATATTCAACGTAGCTTTTATGAATCTGGTCCCAAACCAAAATGTTTATTATTTGGGATGAAACCTTACAAAGTGTCATGATATGCAAACATGCAACCAATGAACACTCAGAATAGGACACAACGAATGGGCAGTAAGGACACTCAGAGTTGGCATCACCACAAGGGGGCATGACATAAACACTATAAAAGGGGATGAGGCACTCGCACCCTGACTCTTTCCACAGACAGACATCTTGACAGTTAGACAGGGTTGATCAGCAGCATCACACCCCAGCACGTGGCTCAGAGGAAGCTGGTACAGTTAGACTGAGTTACTACAGTTAGATTAGCAGAATCAAACTCATTTGAGAACTGTGTTAATAGTTCAATAAACACGTTGAACTCATTTCAGAGTCTGGAGCATCCTTTAGTTAAGACTGCATCAAGTAGCAGCCTGTGTTATCCGAAGCAGCATAACACAACATCATACCAGGAGTGACTGTTCAATCTATTTAGTTCAGCTCAGCAAGATCTGTGACAACCAGCTACTGAATACAGGCACAATGAACAAGATTCAGGCTCCTCATCAGCTCAGGATCACTGGTAATCTTAGTGCCAACTGGCGATCATCAGGCAGAAATTTCAACTATACGTGGAAGCATCCGACCTCGAGCGTGCAGGCTCAAAACAGCCTGGCAACATTTTGTGATTTCTCTGGCGGCAAGAAATCCGGCTTGCACTGCAACACACAGCTGGCAAATGCTGCAGTACCAGCTGGCTCCACAGAGACCGGGACATCATTTCTAAAAGGCATCCCAATCAGCGCTGAAAGAAGTACTTCTCTCCACATGCCTACAGATAAAATGAACCCCCAAAACACACCAGGGCAACTCTCCTCCCCCCCACCACAACCCCCCCACGATAAATACGGGGAACACCCTCCCACACATGCATCGGGACAACCCCATGTATGGATGAGAGGAACTTCCCGGAACTTCCCATTCCCACAAGCACTGGGAGAATTCCTGCCCTCCCACAGGTAAGGAGAACATCCACCCACAAGCACTAGCGCAACTTCGCCCAACACACATGAGCAACTGTCCTGTCCCCCGACCACAATGGAGCTCCCGAAAGGGTCCATGCCAGCATTGCCACAGAATGTGCCAGGGTGTAGTGCCATGGGTGCCAGGTCTTCCCCCCCTTCCCCATAATTTACCAGTATGTAAACCCCCCCCCCCCAACGTGTTCCCCTTCACTGCTTCACATTTTTCTAAAAACAGTTGTAAATCTCGCCGGTGTGATGTCACGTTGGCTGTAGAGGAATTATAAGTGTGGGGGAAACACATGGCAGGGGAGCTCTTTAAGTGTATTAAAATTTATTAAAATGTATTTAAATGAGGGTCCCACCCTTTCTGGGCAGGAGCTTCATTACCTCACCAGTGTGGAGCGAGGAAAATCAGAAAACAAATCTTGTCCAGTTTGCTGGTGCGGTGCGCCCCATCTGTAGCGTGATCCTCCCTCCTGGCAGACAGCCAATGGGATTCCCATTGTAGGCACCCTCACACCGTCGGGAAATCTGCAGGCGTGAGTGTGCTGCTGGTGAAATGGAGGATTGCACCGACAGAGAATCCAGCCCAATTTTTCAATTCTCACGTGATTTTGTGCCTTTGTTGCCATTTACGCCCATGGCTAATGTGGGTCAAAATTGCCCCCCCGCATATTTATATAGTTGCTTCAACATAAAAAACACCCCTGGGCACATCATATTAACATAATAAGCAAAATTGACACCAAGCAAAAGAAGGTAACTAAATGCTTGGTCTTTTTCAGGGGAGTCTGAGGGGAGAGAGGTGGAAAGCTGGTGAGGCCGAGATAATGGGAGGCAAGGCCACAAATAATAGGGTGAAAGAAATAATGAATGATAATAATTCAAGGAAAAAAATTGGATAAGTACTGAATGTGGGCACAGGGATCACAATATTCTATCAACATGTGCCAGTTTGTTCTGATCCAGGAAGCATGTTACATTCCAGAGTAGATGATGCAAATTCTTTCGAGGTTAGCTTAAGTTCAAACTAGCCTGTGCTGCTTAAAGCAAGCCGTCACTCTTAAAGGCAAGGTGCATTTTGGCTGCAGAGGTGCTAGAACTAATTGCTCTGGTGACTTAGACATGGCAAAGACCCATGAATGAAACAACATGATAGAAAGCTGGCTCTAAGATTCGCTGACAAAACACTGGAGATTTTTGTGCAGGCGATGAACAGGAGAAGAAAGATGCTTTCTCCACAGGGAGACAGGAGCTGCTCCAAACACAAAAGGCAATGGGAACAAGCCATCATGCAGGTAGATGCAAGGAGTGTAGCTCTGAGTTCCTGGGTGTAGTGTAAAAGATCTCACACAAGGTCATGAAATAAATCTTCAAAAATGCCACAGTCAGCCAACTGCACTACTAGCCTCCACGTTGCCCAATGCATCACACCCCCTAACTCGCCCCCTATCAATAATCTCCATCAATCATGAATTAACACAGAATTTACAGTGCAGGAGGAGGACAGTCGGCCCATCGAGTCTGACTGGCCCTTGGAAAGAGCACCCTACCCAAGCCCACACCTCCACACTATCCCCATAACCGCCCCCCCCCCCCCCACCCCTCGTCCACCAGCTTTGCATGGCCAAACCACCTAACTTGCACATCTTTGGACTGTGGGAGGAAACCGGAGCACCCGGAAGAAACCTAGCAGACAGAGGGAGGACGTGCAGACTCCGCACAGACAGTGACCCAAGCCGGGAATCGAACCTGTGATGCACGATCAATTGAACAAAGACTAAGGTTGGGTACATCTGTGGCATTATTGCAGTCAGATGCGTGGCCTCCTGCTGCAGCTGGTGAAATGGCAGCTGAATGGAGGACATGCATATTTATACTCCTCCGACTGGGCGGAGCCAGCCGGCAGGGGCTACTGGCGAACCTGTAGTACAGGTCCTACCTTACATCCCCTAATACAGGTGTACAGTGGTTCATCACATTGACCCCCTGTTAAAAATGTGTCCGGCGGGGGTGGTGTGGAACCAAATACAGTGTTGAACATTATTTACAGTGTCGTAGAAACAACATGAAGAGAGAGAAAAAAATTGTCCATTTTGAAGGTCCAGTTAAAGGTTCAATCTGTCTGGAGCCTTGACGTTCCGTTGGGAGTGGCATAACGGTGGCGGCGACGGCAGTGCTGGCAGAGCTGGCAGTGCTGGCCTGCTGTTAGATGACTCCGGGAGCGTGCTGAAATCTTCGTCGTCCTCTTGTGTGGGCAGGGGAGGAAGGGATGGGCCTGGTGGGTGCAATGATGGAAGTGCCGGGGAAGGGGAGGATGGCGCCGGGGCGGTAGAGTGTGTTCGGTTGGAACCTGATGGTGCCAGGTCCCTGAGGGAGACAGTATCTTGGTGGCCGTTGGGATACGCAACGTAGGCATACTGAGGGTTGGCGTGGAGCAGGAGTACCCTATCCACCAACGGGTCCGCCTTGTGGAGTCGGACGTGCCTACGGAGCAGGACCGGTCCTGGAGCTGCGAGCCAAGTTGGGAGCGACACCCCGGATGTGGACTTCCTGGGGAAGGTAAAAAGACGTCCGTGGGGTGTGTTATTACTGGTGGTGCACAGTAGTGACCGGATGGAGTGTAGTGCATCAGGGAAGACCTCCTGCCAGCGAGAGGCTGGAAGGTTCCTGGACCGTAGGGCCAGCTGGACGGCCCTCCAAACTGTCCCGTTCTCCCTTTCTACCTGCCCGTTTCCCCGGGGGTTGTAGCTGGTCGTTCTGCTGGAGGCGATACCCCTTCTGAGCAGGAACTGACGCAGCTCATCACTCATGAATGAGGATCCCCTGTCACTGTGGATGTAGGCGGGGAAACCGAACAGAGCGAAGATTGTGTTGAGGGACTTGATGACGGTGGCGGACGTCATATCCGGGCATGGGATGGCGAAGGAAAACCTGGAGTACTCATCGACCACACTGAGAATATACGTGTTATGGTCAGTGGAGGGGAGGGGCCCTTTGAAATCCACGCTGAGGCGTTCAAAGGGGCGGGAGGCCTTCACCAGGCTCGCACGGTCCGGCCGATAGAAGTGCGGCTTGCACTTCGCACAGACCCGGCAGTCCCTGGTGACTGTCCGTACCTCCTCGATGGAGTAGGGCAGGTTGTGAGCCTTGATGAGATGGTACAGTGACTCCCGGGTGACAAAGGCTGTCGTACAGGGCCCGGAGTTGGTCTACTTGTGCGCTGGCACATGTACCTCAGGAGAGGGCGTCTGGGGGCTCGTTGCGTTTATCGGGGTGATACAAAATCTCGTAATTATAGGTGCAGAGCTCGGTTCTCCACCGCAAGATTTTATCATTTTTGATCTTGCCCCGCTGCATGTTGTTGAACATGAAGGCTACCGACCATCGGTCAGTGAGGAGAGTGAATCTCCTGCCGGCCAGGTAATGCCTCCAATGCCGCACAGCTTCAACGATAGCCTGGGCCTCTTTTTCGATGGATGAGTGCCGAATTTCAGAGGCATAAAGGGTGCGGGGAAAGAACGCCACTGGTCTGCCTGCCTGATTGAGGTAGCGGCAAGGGCGACATCTGATGCGTCGCTTTCTATTTGAAAGGGCAGTGTCTCGTCTACTGCATGCATCCTTGCCTTGGCTATATCAGCTCTGATACGGGCGAAGGCCTGTTGTGCCTCGGCCGTGAGGGGGAACTGAGTGGACTGTGTGAGTGGGTGGGCCTTGTCCGCATAGTTTGGGACCCACTGAGCGTAGTACGAAAAGAACCCCAGGCAGCGTTTGAGGGCCTTGGGGCAGTGGGGGAGGGGAAGCTCCATGAGGGGGCGCATGCGGTCGGGATCGGGCCCCAGAACTCTGTTCTGGACCACATAGCCGAGGATGGCTAACCGGGTCGTGCTGAACACACACTTCTCTTTGTTGTAAGGAAGATTGAGGAGAGTGGCGGTGCAGAGAAATTTAGCGAGGTTGGCATTGTGGTCCTGCTGGTCATGGCCGCAGATGGTGACATTGTCTAGGTACGGGAACATGGCCCGCAAAATGTACCTGTCGACCATTCGGTCCATCTCCCTTTGGAAGACAGAGACCCCATTAGTGACGCCAAAGGGCCCCTAAGAAAATGGTAGAGACGACCGTCCGCCTCGAAGGCAGTGTATGGACGGTCGGATTTACGGATGGGGAGCTAGTGGTAGGCGGATTTTAGGTCAATCATTGAGAAGACCCGGGACTGTGCAATTTGATTGACCATATCAGATATGCGTGGGAGTGGGTACGCGTCGAGCTGCGTGTACCGATTCATGTTCTGGCTGTAGTCCCCGACCATTCGGTGTTTCTCCCCAGTTTTAACGAGTACCACTTGGGCTCTCCAGGGGCTGTTGCTGGCCTCGATGACACCCTCCCGAAGCAGCCGCTAGACCTCGGACCTGATGAAGGTCTTGTCTTGGGTGCTGTACCGTCTGTTCCTGGTAGTGACCGGCTTGCAATCTGAAGTAAGATTGGCAAAGAGGGAGGGGGGGTTGATTTTTAGGGTCGCGAGGCCGCACACAGTGAGGGGTGGAAGGGGCCCGCCGAATTTGAGGGTGAGGCTCTGGAGATTGCACTGAAAATCCAGGCCTAGCAATAGTGCAGCGCAGAGGTTAGGAAGGACGTAGAGGCGAAAGCTGCTGAACTCTATGCCCTGGGCTGTGGGAGTGACTGTGCAGAACCCTCGGATCGGGACAGAGTGGGACCCGGAGGCCAGGGAGATCCGTTGATTGGCGGGGTGGACCGCGAGGGAGCAGCACCTTACCGTATCCGGGTGTATGAAGCTTTCGCTGCTCCCGGAGTCCAGCAGGCAAGAGGTCCCGTGGCCGTTGATTTTCACTGTTGTCGAAGCGGTGGCCAGGTTGTGTGGACGAGACTGGTCCAGCCTCATCGAGGCGAGCTGCGGGTGATCGTCACTGGTTTCAGACGAAGAGCATTGGGGGCGTGGAAGGTCATGGAAGGTCGTTGGCGTCCATGCCCTGTGGGGGAGGCAAGATGGCGGCGGCTGGAGATCCTGTGGGGAACAAAATGGCGGCGCCCACGGGGTGCACGTTGCGGGGGCAGGACAAAATGGCGGCACCCATGGGCCCCACGTTGGTGGAGCAGAACAGGATGGCTGCGCGCATGGGCCGCACGTGGACTGAGGGGGAGAAGATGGCAGCGCCCACCGGCCGCGCGTGGCACCGGGCGGTGAAGATGGTAGCACCCACTGGCTGCGCGTAGTCCGTGGGGGTGAAGAGAGCGGCACCCATTGTGCGTTTGGCAGGGGGGAAGTGGGCGATAGCGGCGACTGCGCGGGCCTGGCACTCTGCGGCGAAGTGGCCCTTTTTGCCGCAAGCCTTGCAAATGGCGGTGCGGGCCGGGCAGCGTTGGCGACGGTGCTTCTGCTGACCACAGAAATAGGACCCCCGAGGTGCACGGTTTTGCGTGTGGAGCAGGCGTATTGGCTAGGCAGGGCCTCAGCTGAGGCGGTCGTTTGCAGGGTCCAGGAGGGATAGGAGGGGTGGGCCGCGCGGCTGGAGGGGTAGGCCTGAAAATTACGGGAGGCGACCGTTAAGGAGAGCGCTAATTTATTTGTCTCCGCTAGGTCGAGTGTGCCCCCTTCCAGCAATCGTTGTTGGATGAGGTCCGACCCAATCCCCGTTACGAAAGCATCGCGCATGAGGAGATTAGAATGTTCGGCAGCCGTAACGGCCTGACAGTCACAGTCTCGGACGAGTGGGATTAGGGCCCGCCAGAAATCATCGATGGACTCACCAGGGAGTTGAGAGCGAGTGGTGAGTACGTGCCTGGCGAAAAGTGTGTTCACTTTCTGCGCGTAGTTCTCTTTGAGGAGTGCCATGGCTTCCGCGTAAGTCGGGGCGTCTTGGATCATCGGGAATACGCTTGAGCTCAACCTGGAATACAGGACCTGTATCTTCTGAGCCTCCGTCGGTGGGGTGGTCGCTGAGTTAATGTAGGCCTTGAAGCAAGCTAGCCAGTGATTAAAGTCCTTTCTGGCATCGGTCGATTGCGGATCCAGCTGCAGGCGATCTGGTTTGATACGGATGTCCATCCTGTAGAAAATCTGACTGCAATAAATTGATGCACGATCAATTGCACAAAGACTAAGGTTGGGTACAACTGTGGCTTTATTGCAGTCAGATGCGTGGCCTCCTGCTGCAGCTGGCGAAATGGCAGCTAAATGGAGGACACGCATATTTACACTCCTCCTACTGGGCGGAGCCAGCTGGCAGGGGCTACCGGCGAACCTGTAGTACAGGTCCTACCTTTCATCCCCTAATACAGGTGTACAGTGGTTCACCACAACCTGGGACCCTGAAACTGTGACGCAACTGTGCTACCACAGTGCTAGCGTGCTGCCCTAATTGTATGTCACATTTATAGCCTCATCTGACATTCGCATATTTAGCACTGCTACAAGCCTCATTCTCATATCTCACACCTTACCCACACTATTCAACCATGACAGTCGCATCATCCAAACACATTGCATCATATGTACTGGCACACTCTGGTGTGCAACCGCATTATGATGATGGACACCATCCTCAATCTTACTCTTGTGGGTATCAGCTCAATCCTAGCACTGGGCATGCTTTTGGACAGCATAGAGACAGGCACTACACAAGTGATTTTCAGCCAGGTCTGGGGGAAAGGGTCACACAGGGATGCACTTACTGGAGAGTAAAGTGTATGAATTCTTCTGCAGAGGAATCAGATGAGGACATGAAGGTGGTGACATATAGAAAAATGCTGAAGCAAAAACTGCAGATGCTGGAAATCTGAAATGAAGACAGAAAATGTTGGAAATACTCAACAGGTCAGGCAGCATCTGTGGAGAGGAAAAGAAAGTTTACGGCTGTCATGATATGCAAACATGCAGATAATGATATACAGACAAGCAGTTAATGAACACAGAGAACAGGACATGACCAATGAGCAGGCAGGAGACTCAGGGGTGGTAACTCGCTATAAAAGGCACGAGGCACTCACACTCCGCCTCTTTCCACTGATGAACATCGGCAGAGTGAGTCAGGGTGTATGTACAGTATCACACCTCCAGCACGTGGCTAAGAGCTAGTCTGGTACAGTCAGACAGAGTAACCACACTTAGGTCAGCAGACAGTTGAACTCATAGAGAACTGTGCTAACTGTGCTACTGGTTCAATAAATCAGATTGAACTAACTTCAAGGTCTGGAGTATCTTTTGGTCAAAGCTGCATCCAGTTGCAGCCTGTGTTATCCCAGTGTACATAACACATCATGATACCAGGAGACTGCTTAATCTAGGTGTTTTACCTCAGTCCTTTCCGTGACGACCAGCGAATATATCCCAGCACCATGGAGAAGATTCAGGCTCCTCACCAGCTCAGGACCTCCGGCAATCTCAGTGCCAACTGGCGGACATTCAAGCAAAAGTTTCTGCTGTACATCGAAACTTCAGATCTCGAGTATGCGTCTGATGCAAGGAAGATCGCGCTTCGCCTCTCGACAGCGGGTGATCAAGCCATCGAACTCTTCAACTCTTTTCACTTCACCGAAGGCCAGGACAAGACAAAGTTTCAGACCATCCTGGACAAGTTTGGCAGTCACTGTGAAGTGGACACCAAAGAAATCTTCGGGCGCTACATATTTAAACAGCGTCTACAAGGTAAAGATGAATCTTTCAACTCCTTCTGAACTAACCTTCGCCTGCTCGCGCTGTCCTGCAACTTTGGTGATATTGCTGACTCCATGATCAGAGACCAAATCATTTTTGGAGTTCACTCTGATTCTCTGAGAGAGCAGCTCCTGAAAATCAAGCATATGACTCTGCCAGTCGCGATTGAAACATGCACAGTGCATGAGCACGCCAAAGATCGCTCTGTCCAGTACAAATCGGCTGAAAATGAGAAACTTGCCTTCCACGAGGCAGAGAGTGTGCAGGCCATCTCCCGGATGCAGCGCCTCAGCATTGATGAAAGCTGCCATTTCGCGCACTTTTCCCGGGGCCCCACGCATGCGCGATGCGAACGGGATAATGAAGCGGCCGACACCCGCACTGCGCATGTGCGACGACGCACGGAGCGTCAGGACGCCGACATCATGACATGCTCGAACTGCGGCAATGCCCACTTAAAGAAACACTACCCTGCAAGAGGCAGGCGATGTTTAAACTGCGGGAAGTCTGGACACTATGCAAGCTTGTGCAGTCAGGGGCCAGTGCTCCCAATTCCGACGACAGCGCGTTCAAAGTGTGCAACAACGATTACAGGATTCTGATCCTGGCAGCACAGCGGATCCAGAGGAAGAATGCCTGGACTCCGCCTACTGTGTGGGCATCATTACCAAATGTGAATATGCCACATCCAACTCACCACAAATTCAATCCATCCTTGCTGTGGATTCTGCAAACGAATGGCGTGCGGGGATGCAGGGCAACCGCTGCTCCATCCAGTTTAAGCTGGACACAGGTGCTTCTGCCAACCTCCTCTCACAGGCAGATTTCAAACGCATCAAGAAGCCCCCCAAGGTCCTTCCAGCAGCCTGCAGGCTGCTGGACTACAATGGAAATGCCATCACGACACTGGGATCCTGCGATCTACTTGTTTCCAACCGGAGCTCTCATGCACGGTTACGTTTTGAGATTGTCAAGCCAGACAGGGCATCCCTACTTGGCGCACATGCCTGCAAGCAGCTGAACCTCGTGCAGCGGGTTTACACAACGACATCCTCCAATGTGGGTCTTCAGGCCGGCATTGACGTCATCCTCGCTCAGTATCCTGATGTGTTCGACGGAATGGGCACGCTGCCATGTCGATACAAGATTCTGCTATGACCTGATGCCAAGCCAGTGGTCCACGCACCATGCTGGGTCCCGGCTCCGCTGAGGGAGCACCTGAAGGCACAACTCAAGGATCTTCAGCAACAGGGCATCATTTCCAAGGTAGCCGAACCGACTGACTGGGTCAGCTTGATGGTATGTGTCAGATAGCCTTCGGGAGTCCTGGGCATCTGCATTGATCCCAAGGATCTCAATAAGAACATAATGCGTGAACACTACCCCATCCCGAAGTGGGAGGAACTCACGAGTGAGATGGCACACACACATGTTTTCACCAAGTTAGATGCATCACATGGATTTTGGCAAATCCAGCTGGATGAATCCACCAGAAGGCTCTGCACCTTCAACACACCGTTTGGCAGATACTGCTATAATCGCATGCCGTTTGGCATTGTCTCGGCATCGGAAATCTTTCATCGCATCATGGTCAGATGATGGAGGGCATTGAAGGGGTTCGTCTGTACGTGGACGACATCATCATATGGTCCACGACCCCTGAAGAGCATGTTTCCCGTCTCCAGCAGGTGTTCCGCCGCGTCCATGCCAATGGCCTGAAGCAGAACAGGTCCAAATGTTGCTTTGGCATGTCGACACTCAAGTTCCTAGGTGACCAGAAATCACAGCAGGGCGTGCGCCCGGACACAGACAAGGTCAAGGCCATTGAAGCCATGGAGGTCCCTGAAGACAAGAAGGTGGTGTTGCGCTTCCTGGGCATGGTCAATTTTCTGCGCAAGTTCATCCCATACCTGGCCTCACACACCACGGCCCTACGACACCTGGTGAAAAGTCCACTGCACATCAGGCAGAGTGGATGGAGCTGAAAGCCAAGCTCACCACGGCACCCGTCTTGGCATATTTCGACTCCGACAGGGAGACATAGATCTCAACAGATGCGAGCCAGGATGGCATCGGTGCGGTGCTGCTCTCAACGCGATGACACTTCATCCTGGGCACCGGTAGCCTAAGCATCGAGGGCCATGACGCCGACCGAAACACGGTATACGCAAATAGAGAAGGAATGCCTGGGTCGTCTCACAGGAATTCTCAAGTTTCACGACTATGTCTACGGCCTGCTGTCATTCACTGTCGAGACGGATCATAGGCCTCTGGTCCACATTATCTACAAGGACCTGAACAACATGACACCTCGGTTGCAGCGCATCCTCCTCAAACTCAGAAGGTACGACTTTGACTTAGTGTACACGCCTGGCAAGGAGCTCATTATCGCTGATGCATTGTCCCGCTCCATCACATTGCCTAGTGAACCGCTGGAATTCATCCGGCAGATTGAATCACAGGTGCAGCTGTGTGCTAGCACCTCCCGGCGTCTGATGAAAAGGTGGTTCGTATCCACGAGGAGATAGCCAAAGACCCCCTCTTGCAGCGTGTCATGCACTACCTCGCCAATGGCTGGCAGAAAGGGCAGTGCCCTCAATTTTATAATGTAAAAGACGACCTGACGGTGATTGATGGTATCCTCCTCAAGCTGAACCAGATTGTCATTCCACTCAGTCTCCAGATCTTGGTGCTCAGCCAAATCCATGAGGGACACCTGGGCGTCGAGAAGTGCAGACGCAGAGCCAGGCAGGCTGTCTACTGGCCCGGTATTAGCCAGGACATCTCAAACATGGTCCTCAACTGTGTGACCTGTCAACGCTTCCAACCAGCGCAGAGCAAGGAGACGCTTCAGCAGCATGAAATCGAGACCTCCCCATGATCCAAGGTTGGCATCGACCTCTTTCGTGCGAATAGTCATGACTACGTGTTGATTATGGACTATTTCTCCAATTACCCTGAAGTCGTGAAGCTCTCAGACCTCACACCTCGGACCGTCATCAAGGCCTGTATGGAAACGTTCTCCAGGCATGGTATCCCACTCACTCATTGTCATGAGTGACAATAGCCCGTGCTTCAGCAGCCACGAGTGGTCTATGTTTGCCAAGTCATACCATTTCAAACATGTCCCTTCCAGCCCACACTATCCACAGTCCAATGGGAAGGTTGGAAAAAGGGTGCACATTGTGAAACAGTTCATCTGCAAGGCCGCGGATTCTGTTTCTGACATCTACCTCGCGCTGCTTGCCTACAGAGCGACCCCACTGTCCACTGGCATGTCGCCGGCTCAGCTCCTGGTGAATAGGGACCTGCGGACGACACTTCCAGCCATACACTTGCCTAACCTGGATCACCTGCCGGTGCTGCAGAAGGTGCAGCAGCTCCGAAACTAGCAAAAGCAGGTCTATGATGCTCATGCCACTGATTTGCCCGTGTTATCCCCGGCAGACACTGTCAGGATCAAGATACCGGATGGTGGCTGGTCTGTTCCAGCTGTCGTTGTTCGACAGGCTGCGCTCCGCTCGTATGTTGTACGTAGCTGATGGTTCTGTTGTGCGACGAAACAGACGGGCACTGCGCAAGGTTGCCTGCCCGCAACCGCTTTCTTCTCCGTTTCCGTCCGTTGGTTTGCCATCTCCTGATACCTCGGACTACGAGGCCACCAGACAGGCTTCCATCCCGCCTGTCAAGGTGCCTTCGTCCTCACCTCTCCGGCGGTCGACAAGGATCAGATGCAAGTCCCAGAGACAGGACTAACGAACATTTGTTTTGTTTGCTATGTTCTGTTTTCTTGCATTAGACAGCTGTCTTCACGTGTAAATATGTTCACATATGCCACCGCTTGTACCTATGTTAGTATATGCCATCACATGTAAATACATTCCCACATGCCAAGAGAACATAAAAAAGGGGAGATGTCATGATATGCAAACATGCAGATAATGATATACAGACAGGCAGCTAATGAACACAGAGAATAGGACATGACCAAAGAGCAGGCAGGACATTCAGGGGTGGTATCTCACTATAAAAGGCATGAGGCACTCACACTCTGCCTCTTTCCACTGGTGAACATCCACAGAGTGAGTCAGGGTGTATGTACAGTATCACACCTCCAGCACGTGGCTAAGAGCTAGTCTGGTTCAGTCAGACAGAGTAACCACTTGGGTCAGCAGAGAGTCGAACTCATAGAGAACTGTGCTAACTGTGCTACTGGTTCAATAAATCAGATTGAACTAACTTCAAGGTCTGGAGTATCTTTTGGTTAAAACTGCATCCAGCTGCAGCCTGTGTTATCCCAGAGTACATGACACATCAACGGAGGCAATTTAATGCTCTCCAGATGCGGGTTGGGAGTGGGAGGTGTATAACAGGGTGGGAAGGTGTTGAGATGCGATCGCCTTCCTGACTTCCCCCTCCCCAATTAAACTTGAGGCAAGAAATGGCAAGAATCTTAAGTGGCCACTTCAGGTGAACCCTGGCAGGAATGCCTGTAGTCTGTTGCAGGGGGAGTCCTTCTTTGTGGATCTCCTCTGCTAAATGGATGAAGTAGCAGGTGGCAAGGGAGGTACCGAGATCATCTCTCACTGCCTGACAATCACACTGAACTCATTTTTTTCCACTGGCCCCAGTGACGATCTTCAGCCTTGAGTTTACTACATTAATGGCACTGGCCACCGCCCCGAATGGAACTGCTGTCACTTGACAGCTGGTAGCCTCTGATTGGCTGGCATTCCTTGGAGACGGGACATTCACCCTACACCAGAAAATGTACATGATTGAACCAGCACCTCTCCTCTTATGTTCCTAACTCTTTGACCTTAACCATTCAGGAGGAGAAAATGGTCAAGGAACACAACTCTTTGTTTTAATAGTTTATTGTAACATTGATAAACTTACAAACATCAGTACTCTGCTCCCCTTAAGTTCAGTCAGTTTTTCCAAGTGCAGTTTCCCATCAATAACTTACAGACATCAGTGCCCTGTGTTTAGTCTGTACTGCTGTTCTCATAACCTCTGAGCTACACTAACACTGTGAAACCATGAAAGTTTGCTACAAATGTATATTTCTTGAAATTACAAAAATCACACTCGTGACAATGATTATCGTAACCCCTTTCCTACTATTAAGAACAAAGAACAAAGAACAAAGAAAAGTACAGCACAGGAACAGGCCCTTCGGCCCTCCAAGCCTGTGCCGACCATGCTGCCCGTCTAAACTAAAATCTTCTACACTTCCTGGGTCCGTATCCCTCTATTCCCATCCTATTCATGTATTTGTCAAGATGCCCCTTAAATGTCACTATCGTACCTGCTTCCACCACCTCCTCCGGCAGCAAGTTCCAGGCACCCACGACCCTCTGAGTAAAAAACTTGCCTCGTACATCTCCTCTAAACCTTGCACCTCGCACCTTAAAACTATGCCCCCGAGTAATTGACCCCTCTACCCTGGGGAAAAGCCTCTGACTATCCACTCTGTCTATGCCCCTCATAAATGTGTAGACCTCTATCAGGTCGCCCCTCAACCTCCTTCGTTCCAGTGAGAACAAACCGAGTTTATTCAACCGCTCCTCATAGCTAGTGCCCTCTCTATCAGGCAACATGCAGGTAAATCTCTTCTGTACCCTCTCTAAAGCCTCCACATCCTTCTGGTAGTGTGGCGACCAGAATTGAACATTATACTCCAAGTGTGGCCTAACTAAGGTTCGAGACAGCTGCAACATGACTTGCCAATTCTTATATTCAATGCCTCGGCCAATGAAGGCAAGCATTTCAGTTACGTTTACTTTAGTGATGGAAAGGGATAGGTATATTCCGCAGGGAAAAAGTTATATCTGGGGGAAAGGCAATTATGATGCGCTGAGGCAAGACTTAGGATGCATCGGATGGAGAGGAAACTGCAGGGGATGAGCATAATGGAAATGTGGAGCTTGTTCAAGGAACAGGTACTGCGTGTCCTTGATAGGTATGTACCTGTCAGGCAGGGAGGAAGTGGTCGAGCAAGGGAACCGTGGTTTACTAAAGCAGTCGAAACACTTGTAAAGAGGAAGAAGGAGGCTTATGTAAAGATGAGACATGAAGGCTCAGTTAGGTCGCTCGAGAGTTACAAGTTAGCTCAGAAGGACCTAAAGAGAGAACTAAGAAGAGCCAGGAGGGGACATGAGAAGTCTTTGGCAGGTAGGATCAAGGATAACCCTAAAGCTTTCTATAGATATGTCAGGAATAAATGAATAACTAGGGTAAGAGTAGGACCTGTCAAGGACAGTAGTGGGAAGTTGTGCTTGGAGTCTGAGGAGATAGGAGAGGTGCTAAATGAATATTTTTCGTCAGTATTCACACAGGAAAAAGACAATGTTGTCGAGAAGAGTACTGAGATTAAGGCGACTAGACTAGAAGGGCTTGAGGTTCATAAGGAGGAGGTGTGAGCGATTCTGGAAAGTGTGAAATAGATAAGTCCCCTGGACCGGATGGGATCTCGCCTAGGATTTTCTGGGAAGCTAGGGAGGAGATTGCTGAGCCTTTGGCTTTGATCTTCAAGTCATCTTTGTCTACAGGAATAGTGCCAGAAGACTGAAGGATAGCAAATGTTGTCCCCTTGTTCAAGAAGGGGAGTAGAGACAACCCCGGTAACGATAGACCAGTGAGCCTTACTTCTGTTGTGGGCAATATCTTGGAAAGGTTTATAAGAGATAGGATGTATAATCATCTGGAAAGGAATAATTTGATTAGAGATAGTCAACACGGTTTTGTGAAGGGTAGGTCGTGCCTCACAAAACTTATTGAGTTCTTTGAGAAGGTGACCAAACAGGTGGATGAGGGTAAAGCAGTTGATGTGGTGTATATGGATTTCAGTAAAGCGTTTGATAAGGTTCCCCACGGTAGGCTACTGCATAAAATAAGGAGGCATGGGATTCAGGGTGATTTAGCAGTTTGGATCAGAAATTGGCTAGCTGGAAGAAGACAAAGGGTGGTGGTTGATGGGAAATGTTCAGACTGGAGTCCAGTTACTAGTGGTGTACCACAAGGATCTGTTTTGGGGCCACTGCTGTTTGTTATTTTTATAAATGACCTGGAGAAGGACGTAGAAGGATGGGTGAGTAAATTTGCAGATGACACAAAAGTCGGTGGAGTTGTGGACAGTGCAGAAGAATGTTAGAAGTTACAGAGGGACATAGATAAGCTGCAGAGCTGGGCTGAGAGGTGGCAAATGGAGTTTAATGCAGAGAAGTGTGAGGTGATTCATTTTGGAAGGAATAACAGGAATACAGAGTACTGGGCTAATGGTAAGATTCTTGGCAGTGTGGATGAGCAGAGAGACCTTGGTGTCCATGTAGAGAGATCCCTGAAAGTTGCCACCCAGGTTGAGAGGGTTGTTAAGAAGGCGTACGGTGTGTTAGCTTTTATTGGTAGAGGGATTGAGTTTCGGAGCCATGACGTCATGTTGCAGCTGTACAAAACTCTGGTGCGGCCGCATTTGGAGTATTGGGTGCAATTCTGGTCGCTGCATTAGAGGAAGGATGTGGAAGTATTGGAAAGGGTGCAGAGGCGATTTACCAGAATGTTGCCTGGTATGGAGGGAAGATCTTACGAGGAAAGGCTGAGGGACTTTAGGCTGTTTTCGTTAGAGAGAAGAAGGTTAAGAGGTGACATAATTGAGGCATACAAGATGATTTGAGGATTGGATAGGGTGGACAGTGAGAGCCTTTTTCCTCGGATGGTGATGTCTAGCACGAGGGGACATAGCTTTAAATTGAGGGGAGATAGATATAAGACAGATGTCAGAGGTAGGTTCTTTACTCAGACAGTAGTAATGGCATGGAATGCCTTGCCTGCAACAGTAGTGTACTCGCCAACACTAAGGGCATTCAAATGGTCATTGGATAGACATATGGACGATAAGGGAATAGTGTAGATGGGCTTTAGAGTGGTTTCACAGGTTGGCGCAAAATCGAGGGCCGAAGGGCCTGTACTGCGCTGTAATGTTCTATGTTCTATGTTCTATGTTCTATGTATGCCTTCTTGGCTACCTTCTCCACCTGTGTTGCCCCTTTCAGTGTCCTGTGGACCTGTACACTTAGATCTCTCTGACTTTCAATGCTCTTGAGGGTTCTACCATTCACTGTATATTCCCTACCTGCATTAGACCTTCCAAAATGCATTACCTCACATTTGTCCGGATTAATCTCCATCTGCCATCTCTCCTCCCAAGTCTCCAAACAATCTAAATCCTGCTGCCTCCTCTTACAGTCCTCATCGCTATCCGCAATTCCACTATCCTTTGTGTCACTGCAAACTTACTAATCAGACCAGTTACATTTTTCTCCAAATCATTTATATATACTACGAACAGCAAAGGTCCCAGCACTGATCCCTGCGGAACACCACTAGTCACAGTCCTCCAATTAGAAAAGCACCCTTCCATTGCTACTCTCTGCCTTCTATGACCTAGCCAGTTCTGCATCACCTTGCCAGCTCACCCCTGATCCCGTGTGACTTCACCTTTTGTACCAGTCTACCATGAGGGACCTTGTCAAAGGTCCCTATAGACAACATCCACTGCGCTCCCTGCATCAATCATCTTTGTGACCTCTTCTAAAAACTCTATCAAGTTAGTGAGACACGACCTCCCCTTCACAAAACCATGCTGCCTCTCACTAATACGTCCATTTGCTTCCAAATGGGAGTAGATCCTGTCTCGAAGAATTCTCTCCAGTAATTTCCCTACCACTGACATAAGGCACACCGGCCTGTAGTACCCAGGATTATCCTTGCTATCCTTCTTAAACAAAGGAACAACATTGGCTATCCTCCAGTCCTCCGGGACATCACCTGAAGACAGCGAGGATCCAAACATTTCTGTCAAGGCCTCAGCAATTTCCTCTCTAGCCTCCTTCAGTATTCTGGGGTAGATCCCATCCGGCCCTGGGGACTTATCTACCTTAATATTTTCAAGACGCCCAACACATCGTCTTTTTGGATCTCAATGTGACCCAGGCTATCTACACATCCTTCTCCAGACTCAACATCCACCAATTCCTTGTCTTTGGTGAATACTGATGCAAAGTATACATTTAGTACCTCGCTCATTTCCTCTGGCTCCACAAATAGATTCCCTTGCCTATCCTTCAGTGGACCAACCCTTTCCCTGGCTACCCTCGTGCTTTTTATGTACGTGTAAAAAGCCTTGGGATTTTCCTTAACCCTATTTGCCAATGACTTTTCGTGACCTCTTCTAGCCCTCCTGACTCCTTGCTTCAGTTCCTTCCTACTTTCCTTATATTCCACACAGGCTCGTCTGTTCCCAGCCTTCTAGCCCTGACAAATGCCTCCTTTTTCTTTTTGACAAGGCTTACAATATCTCTCGTTATCCAAGTTTCCTGAAATTTGACGTATTTGTCCTTACATCTTGCAACAATCTCACATCTTGGGTTCCAGAATAGCCTATGAACATATGAAGGTGTTTCAATGGGGAAAATTCTGGCGTATCAACATCAGCAGACTTTGCTCTAATAAAACAATTCTTTGGTATCAGCATTTCACAAAAATGTGGGTGCATACCTGGTACCGAGGTTCCAAAGCTCATTAGCCTATCAGTATTATTTACAGATCTACACCAGTTCACAGCAATCTGATGGTTGAGACAAACCATTTCAATCTTGGATGGATGCATTCCACAGTGTGGTTTAATGGCCAATGCCAAAAATTTGACTAACATATTGAAGAAGTCACTTATTGGCCAGGATTTTCTATGATATCGGCAAAGGATGATGTCAGACTGGAAAAGCAGCATTGAAGCCACTGACGGCAATGGTGGCTTACTCCACCATACATTGCAGCACTTAGAAAAAAAACTTGAAGTCACGGGTTCCACGACATATCGCTGGCTGGCAGCCACTGATGCCCTCGACTATCATAGCAGACATTCAATAATCCGGGCGCCATTTTCAAAGACACCCCAGAGCATAGCTGGCAAACCAGGAAACAATCTACACATAGGTGCATGCCCCAGTACCCCTCTGCCATCAATCTGGAACTACCCTGGCATCAAGCTGGCATTGCCCTGGCAATAATCTGGCAGTACCCTGGCTAACTCAGGCACTATCCTCGTCCCTGAGTGCTGCGCTCACCTCTGAGTTCCCCAGAGAGTGCTGCTTGCCAGGTACACACCTTTTGAGACCAGTCGTGTTTCACACCGTTCTGACATCACGTCACCATGGATCAGCATTTTGGCATGGGTCGGGGTTCCGGCATATGGACCTGATAACGATATGTTAATTTATTAGAATGAGGTTCCCGATGTTGAATGTTAGAAAATGCTGCCTGTCCCTGACATGGGGAGGAGACAATTCCTTCCTGGCTAGATGTCAGAAATTTTCCACTCCCGTTACCGAACCCGCCTGACGTAAACAGGACTGAAAAATCCCAGCCATTGAGTCAATATTTGGCTTTCTCGCATTTTGTTTTGGATCATTTCCAAGATCTCCTCAGTCATCCCAAACACCTTTTTCTATTCCCATCCAAGCACAAAAATAAAGCACCTTTCCTTTTACCTATTCCATTCTCATTATCCAAGATCCCAAATAACCCTTCCAGCTGAAACTGTGATTTACTTGTAATATTTTCAGTTACTGACATGGTGGCACAGTGATTAGCACTGCTGCCTCACAGTACCAGGGGCCTGGGTTCAATTCCGGCCTCAGGTGGCTGTCAGTGTGGAGTTTGCACATTCTCCCGTATCTGCGTGGGTTTCCTCCGTGTGCTCCGGTTTCCTCCCACAGACCAAAGATGTGCAGGTTAGGTGGATTGGCCACGCTAAATTGCCCCTTTGTGTCCAAAGGTAAGGTGGGGTTGCTGCGTTGCGGGGATGGGGTGGAGGCTCAGGCTTAAATAGGGTACTCTTTCAGGGGCTGGCGTAGATTCAATGGGCCAAATGGTCTCCCTCTGCACTGTAAATTCTATCAGAAATGTATTTGCTGCTCATGAATCAGTCTCCTCTACATGACAGAGACCAAACATGGATGAGGAGACTATTTTGCAAATCAGCTCCATTCAGTCCTCAAACATGATCCCAGGCTTCAGGCTCTGCTGCACCATTCTCTACCTCATGGGAAACATTCCATTAATCAGGCTGGCTTCAAGATGGGATCCTGTTTAAAACACCCAGACACACCAAAGAATTAAAACTCTATATCATTTGGAAATGATAATGCCCCAGCCCCAGTACCACTATGGTTCAGCGTTCAACTACAAGTACACATTACTAGGATCTGAGAGAAAGAGTGTAACCACATGAACAGCCAATGCTGTTCTTTTGTTTAAGAAGGGTAGCAAGGATAATCCAGGGAAATACAGGCCGGTGAGCCTTATGTCAGTGGTAGGGAAATTACTGCAGAATTCTTCAAGATAGGATCTACTCCCATTTGGAAGCAAATGGACGTATTAGTGAGAGGCAGCATGGTTTTGTGAAGGCGAGGTTGTGTCTCACTAACTTGATGGAGTTTTCCGAAGAGGTCACAGAGATTGATGCAGGTAGGGCAGTGGATGTTGTCTATATGGACTTCAGTAAGGCCTTTGACAAGGTCCCTCATGGTAGACTGGTAAACAAAAGGTGAAGTCACATGGGATCAGGGGTGAGTTGGCAAGGTGGATACAGAACTGGCTAGGTCATAGAAGGCAGAGAGGAGCAATGGAAGGGTGTTTTTCTAATTGGAGGGCTGTGACGAGTGGTGTTCCGCAGGGATCAGTGCTGGGACCTTTGCTGTTCGTAGTATATATAAATGATTTGGAGGAAAATGTAACTGGTCTGATTAATAAGTTTGCCATCGGCACAAATGTTGGTGGAATTGCGGATAGCGATGAGGACTGTCAGAGGATACAGCAGGATTTAGATCGTTTGGAGACTTGGGCGGAGAGATGGCAGATGGAGTTTATGAGATAATGCATTTTGGAAGGTCTAATGCAGGTAGGGAATATATAGTGAATGGTAGAACCCTCAAGAATATTGAAAGTCAGAGAGATCTAGGTGTACAGGTCCACAGGACACTGAAAGGGGCAACACAGGTGGAGAAGGTAGTCATGAAGGCATATGGCATGCTTGCCTTCATTGGTCGGGGCATTGGGTATAAGAATTGGCAAGTCATGTTGCAGCTGTATAGAACCTTTGTGAGGCCACACTTGGAGTATAGTGTTCAATTCTGGTTGCCACACTACCAGAAGGATGTGGAGGCTTTAGAGAGGGTGCAGAAGAGATTTACCAGCATGTTGCCTGGTATGGAGGGCATTAGCTATGAGGAGCGGTTGAATAAACTCTGTTTGTTCTCACTGGAACGACGGAGGTTGAGGGGCGACCTGATAGAGGTCTACAAGATTATGAGGGGCATAGACAGAATGGATAGTCAGAGGCTTTTCCCCAGGATAGAGGGGTCAATTACTCGGGGGCATAGGTTTAAGGTGCGAGGGGCAAGGTTTAGAGGAGATGTACGAGGCAAGTTTTTTACACCGAGGGTAATGGATGCCTGGAACTCGCTGCCGGAGGAGGTGGTGGAAGCAGGGACGATAGTGACATTTAAGGGGCATCTTGACAAATACATGAATAGGATGGGAATAGACGGATACGAACCCAGGAAGTGTAGAAGATTGTAGTTTAGTCGGGCAGCATGATCGGCACGGGCTTAGAGGGCCGAAGTGCCTGTTCCTGTGCTGTACTTTTCTTTGTTCTTTGTTCTAAGGCTAGTAACAATAGAATGGTAAATTGTCTATTAGCTGAAGTCATGCACATTGAGACATGTTTGAAAGGCTTGCAATGGGGGCTGGAAGCTCCGGGATGGTAACCCAAGGAAGGTAAACAATGTCGAGAGGAATTCTATCGAGCCACAAAGATCATAATGTGTGTGAATATTCCTTAAATCTCCAAAATATAAAATTTGCACTATTGTTTGCAGCTATAGCTTGGCTACGTGAAGGAGAGTTCACCAAGAAAATTGAAAGAACAAGTAAATATTGGCGACCTGGTGTGAAAATAATGATGTTTCTTCTTATAAGTAACTCGGAATATTTTCAGGAGGGAGAAGATAAACAGAACAGAAAAAATGAGCTTTGCCAGAAACATGGAGGCAGCTATCAAGAATTATTTAAATTAGACAGTTTTAGGGAAGACGAAGTAGGAAGGAAATTAGATTCCAGACAAAACTGATCACAAAGTGAATTGAAATCAACAGGCAGGTACAGGCACAGGAATTCGAAGATGCATCTAGACCAGAAATCAACAAACTCGGCATTGGGAGCCACTTAAAGGGATGAGGAAATTCATATGCATGAATGTTAGAAAGATTAGGAATAAGAAGGCTAAGAAGGAATAAAAATGTAGTGTCCTCAGAGCAACCATCTTCAGCTGCTTCAGGAATGATCTTCCTTCCACCATAACATCAGAAGAAGGAATGTTCGCTGATGACTGAACAATGTTTAGCATCATTCCTGACTCCTCAGATACTGAAACAGCCAATGTCCAATGCAGTAAGACCTGGATAATATTTAGAATTGAGGTCTTGTGGGTGGCACGGGGCACAGTGGTTAGCACTGCTGTTTATAGTGCCAGGGACCCAGGTTTGGTTCTGGCCTTGGTGACTGTCTGTGTGGAGTTGGTACATTCTCCCCATGTCTGCATGGGTTTCCTCTAGGTGCTCCAGTTTCTTCCCACAGTCCAAAGGTGAATTGGCCATGCTAAATTGCCCCTTAGTGTTCAAAGATGTGCAGGTTAGGTCGGATAACAGGGATGGGGCGGAGGAATGGGTCTACGTGGGGTGCACTTTCAGAGGGTCGGTGCAGATTTGATGGACCGAGTGGCCTACTTCTGCGCTGGAGGTATTCCATATATTCTATGGATAAGGTGAACAGTGGCAAATAACATTCATATCACACAAGTGTCAGAAAATTACTATCTCCAACGACAGAACCTAACCATCGTCCCATGACATTCAAAGGCATTACCATCACTGAGTCCCCCAACAATCAACATTCTGGGGTTACCATTGACCAGAAACTGAACTACACCAGCAGTATAACTGCTGTGGCTACAATACCAGGTCAGAGGCTAGGAATCCTGTGAGTAACTCACCTCTTGACTCCCTAAAGCTTGTCCATCATCTACAATGCACAAGTCAAGAGTGTGATGGAATACTCTCCACGTCCCTGGATGAGTGCAGCTCCAATAACATTCAAGAAACTTGATGCAATCCAGGACAAAGTATCCCACTTGATTGGCACCACATCCACAAACATTCAGTCCCCTCACCACCAACGCACAGTGGCAGTACCATCTGCAAGATGCAGTATAGGGACTTACAAAGGCTCCTTAGGCAGCATGTTCCAAACTCATGACTTCTATGATCTAGAAGGACAAGGGCAGCAAACACATGCGAACACCACCACCTCGAAGTTGACTTCCAAGCCACTCACCATCCTGACTTGGAAGTATATTGCCATTCATTCACTGTGACTAGGTCGAAATACTGGAATTCCCTCCCTAACAGCACTGTAAGTGCACCAACATCACATGGACTGTAGAAGTTCAAGAACAGAACTCACCACCACCATCTCTGAAGCAGTCCATGTCCAAATGCAGAAAGACTTGGGCAGTGTCCAGGCTTGGACTGACATGTGGCAAGTAAAATTTGCATCACCCACGTGCCATGAAACGTCTATCACCAATAACAGAGAATGCAACAACAAGAAGCTCGACACCTTCAGGAAAAAAGCAGCCCATTTGAATGGCACCCCTTCCACAAACTTTCACTCTCTCCAGGACCGATGAACAGTAGCAGCAGTGTGTATCATCTACAAGAGGCACTGCAGGAACTCATCAAGACTCCTTCGGCATCACCTTCCAAACCCAGAATCACTACCATCAAGGGGGACAAGGCAGCAGGCACATGGGTACATCACTGTGATGATATGCATAAGCAATCATGTATATAATGATGCAAATTACCTCTGACCAGCAGGTGGCAGTGTAAATCTACCACGTGATTCTGTACCTCAACGAGTTGGGAGGTAGTCGTGTTAGTGGATAGTCATACTTGCAGTAGCTCTGAGATGCTTTATCAGTACTAGTAGCTTGTAATATATTTTTTATTGCTATCTTTACCACTCATTTAATTTTTAATGAAGTACTTTAACTGATCAAGAACTAAACGTTCTACTGTGCATCATTCCTACCAGCCAAGCACCAGAACGTAACATGGTACCTGGACTCAAGATCTACTAAGAAAACAAGATTCTTTGAAGGTTCGAACAACTAAAGATAACTCCGAAAAAGAAGAAGGTCAGGAAGAAAAAATCTTCTACTAACCTCGTGAACTATTGACAACTAGTACACAACAGATTGTTAGACTTCGAAGTTCAGGATGGAAAGTCTGAAGGCACCACACCAACTTCGAGTCACTGGTAATGTAGATGAGAATTGGCATGTATTAAAACAGCAATTCCAACTCTATGTTGCAGACCTTGGTTTTCAGGCACAGCTGTAGCAGCTCCACAACCGATAGAAATACATAATACATTTGTTTTAGATAGCGAGGCAGATAGCAAGAACTCGAGGAAGTTGTAAAGCAATTTGATCGGCATTGCACTCCAAAGAAATATGAGAAGTTTGAGCACTACACATTTCACACGTGCACCCAGAAGGCAGATGAATCGTTTGATAGTTTTCTGACTGATTTGCAATTGACGGCGCAGTCGTGTAATTGTGCTACCCTACAAGCGTCGATGATCCGCAATCAGATCATGTTCGGGATTTATAACGACAAGGTACGCGAGAGGCTGTGAAGAGAAAATGAGCTTCAGCTTGATGATGCTATCAAAATTTGTCATGTCAGCGAGTTAGCTGCACAGCAGATTAGCACTTTCAATCTCAAACATTTTAGCACGAAGATAGGAGAGGCAGCCAACGCCATTAATGTAGTGATGCACACAAGTATAAAATGTGGTCCCAGCACCAGCAGCCATTTTAAGTGACCATCTGTATCCTCCATTACATACAAGCGATGCGGCAATCGACATTTGCTATGACAATGTCCAGGGTTTGGGAAGATATGCTCCAAATGTAAAGGCAAAAATCATTTTGCTACGCAATGATTTACGAGTAAAAAAGTGGAACAAGCAAAATCAATCAACATGGTTCATGAAATATGCCTCGAAGACACATTCTTTGTCTAAATGATTGCTAGTGAGGACAAAGATAGTCAAGGCATGGAAAATGACAGTACTTTCATGACGATTTGCAGCAATAGTGAAGTAAACGCAAATACTCCAAAAGACAAATGGACAGTTCCATTAATGATTAATGACACACGAATTAACTTCAAACTTGACACAGGAGTGAGGACTAACTTTGTCAGTTTGTCAGATTTAAAAGAGCTGAGAAATAAACCGCAAGTGTTAAATAAAGCAGTACTACTGAAAGACTACAATGGAAATGAAATTACTACGCTAAGTAAGGCATATGTGAGCTCGATGTAACTGTGACGAACAGAGTTCACACAGTAAGATTTTCCATTGTAGAGGCAGAACGTGAATCTCCACTAGGGGTGGAAGCATGTGAAGCACTAGAGCTGGTTAAGCGAGTGTACAGTGCAGACTGTACGGTGACCAGACAACATGCATCAGTAAATTCCATACTGAAAGAATTTCCTGGGATATTTCAAGGCTTTGGCACTTTACCTTTCACGTATCGAATCTAGTTAAAAGAAAACGTGCAACCAGTAATACACGCACCAAGACGTGTACCAGCTCCATTGAAAAACAGATTGAAGGTTGAGCTAGAAAGGATGATGGCTTTAGGCGTAATCAAACACATAGAATAACCTACAGATTGGAGAAACTCTGTGGTCTGCATTAAGAAGAGAAACAACGACCTAAGAATCTGTATGGACCCCAAAGATCTGAACCTCAATATTAAAAGAGAACATTATCCAATTCCGAAGAGGGAACAAATCACATGTGAGATGTCAGGAACAACATGTTTCAGTAAGGGAGATGCTTCACAAGGTTTCTGGCAGTTCAAGTTAGACAAAGAAAGCACAAAGCTGTGTACTTTCAACACTCCATTCGGGCGATATTGTTTTTTAAGGATGCCATTTGGTACAATTTCTGCATCAGAAATTTTCAATCGGGCAATGGAACACATCGTTGAAGGAATTCCAGGAGTCAGGGTACACGTTGACAACATAATCGTCTGGGGACCAACATGAGAAGAACACGACAAAAGGCTTATCGGTGCTGAAGAGCATTAAAAAGAATGGCTGAAAGTTGAAATAAGCCAAATGTCAATTTGGTGATCACAATATCACATTCTTGGGAGATAAGCTTTCTGCAAAATGTATACAACCTGATCAAGAAAAAGTAGAGGCAATCTTAAATATGCTACGTCCCAATGACAAAAATTTTAGGAATGATAAATTCTGTTGGAAAATTTATTCCTAATCTCGCAGCAAAAACTTCACACCTCAGAGAAACAATCAAAACAGAAACCCCAATTGTCTACCAGACATGAACAGGAATAGCAAGCATTACAAGAAGCATTGACAACAGTGCCATGCTCAAGTCCTTGTGAATCTTGTCACTGAGTCCCTTCCGGTATCTGATGACAAATCAAGAATGATAAAGGAAGAAACGACCAAAGAAGCAGTCTTACAAAAAGTGATAAAATATCTCCATGAGGGATGGCCTCAAGGTTCGTACTCTTATAATGTTAGGGCAGAATTAAGTGATGCGAATGGCTTTTTGCTTCGACAGCAAAGGATTGTAATTCCACAATCATTGTGGTCGATGATTTTTTTAAATCCATGAAGGGTACATTTGAATTAAAAAGTGTAAGCGAAGGACCAGGCATACAGTTTATTGGCCAGGTATAAACCATGATATTCACGCTGTGGCAACGGATGAACGGACATCGTATGACAATCGCCAGGCAGGAATGTTCCCTTCCTGTCGGGGAACACTTCAGCAGTCAAGGGCATTCACTCTCTGATCTTCGGGTAAGTGTTTTCCAAGGCGGCCTTCAGGACGCGCGACAACACAGAATCGCTGAGCATAAACTTATAGCCAAGTTCCACACACATGAGTACGGCTTCAACCGGGACCTTGGATTCATGTCTCATTACATTCACCCCTACCATCTGGCCTAGGCTTGCGAAATCCTACCAAGTATTGTTGCTAATTGTGTTTCTCTTAATTTGGCTCTGAAGATGGCAGCCTTCCTTAATTCTAATTACCCTTGCTCTAGAGTCGCCAGATATCTTTCTATACCGCCACAAGGTTCAAAACTGATCAAAGACTCGATACACCAGATAGTAAGTTCAAACTCAATGCTCATTTATTTACACACAGTCAAATCTACTCATGCATAAAACTCTACAAACTAAACTATCACCACTGCTAAAAGCCTATACTTAGCTTCGGGCGCCCACTCAGTCAGAGGAACAATGGCCGTTGTTCAGTTCTGAGGCTGCTGGGGTCGAATTGGTACGGAATACCAGCTAGGAGCGTCTGTCTCGTAGCATGCGTTGACCTTGGACTTACTTGTTCTGATGTTGCTGTTGGGCAGGTCTCTCCTTGGTGAGAGCTGGGGCCGCAAGAGAGCGATTTTCTCTGGGGGATTCTTCTTTTACCCAAAAGGGACTTTGCGCGCTTTTGGGCGGGCCTTGAACTTGGCCCCAATTAATTGGGCCGTTTCCCAATCGTTCTCATCGATTTCCTCCAATAGAGGGGTGGGTGCCCTGATTGCTGGGCGTGTCCTAGGTGGCCGTTGGCCTGCTTTGTTCTGGTCTCCTCTGGTGCCAGGGTGTCTGTCTTGGTATTGTTTACTTAAATGTTACCTTCTTGTCCCTGGGGATGGCTCATTAATATGGTAATGGTTTGCAGTATCGGTCTTGTCTGGGAGCTATGGCTCCAATCAACAGACAAATCTTACACCTGCTTGCTTTCTTAGTATTGTCCATTTTCCCTGCAATCTTTGTAAAGTGTCCATTTTGTAATCGGGAAGTGGCCATCACAGATGGCTACACTATCCTGGCTTGAGACAATTCACACCTCCTTAACCTGTGATTATTCCTCTGAACAGTCGCACCTTGTAGACTTGTAATGACTTAATTAGCTGCAAAGACTCGCTTTCAAAGTAGCACCTTGCATCATTGAATTTGTCTCCATATGTGTTTGGGGAACCCACCTCTTCCTTCATCTGATGAAGGAGCTGCGCTCTGAAAGCTTGTGATACGAAACAAACCTGTTGGACTTTAACCTGGTGTTGTCAGACTTCTTACTGTGCCCACGCAGTCAAACGCCGGCATCTCCACATCACGATATTCAAGTAACGGTCGATAACTGCGAAACCTGTCAAAAGTTTCAACGCAAACAAAGGAAAGAGCTGATGCAGATGGGCGAGATCATCACAACTCCATGGCAGAAAGCGGGCATGGATTGCCTTCATCTTGAAAGAAAGGAATACCTTTTAGTCATTGACTACTTTTCCAATTATCCAGAAGTAGCACAGCTGGCGAACTCCACTTCTAGATGTGTAATAAAGCATGCCAAAGACATTTTTGCACACCACGTGATACATAACATAGTCATGAGTGACAAAGGCCCTGTTTCAACAGTTAGGAGTGGACAGAGTTCGCACGTCATTACGATTTTAAACACGTCACCTTGAGTCCTCTGTATCCTCAGAAAGGCAGAGAAGGGTGTTCATATAGTGAAACAGTTGCTGAGAAAAGGCATGGATAGCCAGGAAGACACTTATCTCACACTCCTGAGTGATCAAGCAGCACCATTAATCAATGGGTTTTCACCAGCACAGTTGCTGATGAATAGGCAACTTATGACGACCTTGCCCTATATTTCGAAAGATCCTGTGAATCTTCAAAAACGGCAAAAGTGATTTTACGACAGGTCCACAAGAAGGCTCCAACCATTGAAAAAAGATGACACAGTCATGCTGGAAGATCCAGATGGGAATGGATGGTTATCGTACGCTAAGATACTGCAACAGGCAGGTCCTCATTTTTATCTGATCATCACTGATGATCGAACAGTCTTAAGGAGAAACAGGCAAACTCTGCTGACGTACACCAACCTTTTGTTATGGAACCACAAGAAGGAACTGTGAGCAATCCTAAGACAGTTGAAAAAGATATAGTTCAGCATACAGAGCCAGAACAAAGTAAAAATGCACAAATTCAAGAAGAAGAACAAGAAACAACTGGAGCATCAAATGAAAATGAAACATGGTCACAAGTTCAACCACTTCTCAGAAGATCAACAAGACAGAAACGTAAACCTGAGAGACTGAATTTGTCATGGACTGTAAATAGTGAAATGTTCTAAAGAATTGTGCATGTTATATTGTATTGTAAAACAAAGTCATGAATGTAAATAGTTACATTTCCAAAGGAAAGGGAAGTGAGGATATGCATAAGCAATCATGCACATAATGATGTAAGCAACCTCTGACAAGTAGGTGGCAGTGTAAATCTACCACATAACTCTGTACCTCAAGGAGTTGGGAGATAGTCGTGTTGGTGGATATTCATACATGCAGTAGCACTAGGATAATTTATCAGCATTTGTAGTTTGTAATATATTTCTTATAGTTCTCTTTACCACACATTTATTTTATAATAAAATACTTTAACTAGTCCAGAACTAGACATTCTCCTGTGCATCATTCTGGTCAAGCACCAGAACGTAACAACCACCACCAGGAAGTTCCCCTCCAAGTCCCTCACAATCCTGTTATTGGGTCAAACTTGTGCAACTCCTTCCCTAACAGCACTGTGTGTGTACCTACACCACAGGAACTGCAGCAGTTCATGAAGGCAGCTCACCACCACCTTCTCAAAGGCAATTAGAACGGGCAAATTTAGGATCACCTAGCCAGCGATGTGCACATCCTGTAAGTGAACAAACAAAAATGAGGGATGGGCAATAGGTTCTGGTCTAGTCAGCAAAGTCCACATCCCATGAACAAATAAAATACAATCTGGCACCCTAGGTTTTGGATCACTGGACCATCTTTCAGATGCCAGAAATGGAAACTATCATGACAATGGGGAACTAATATATATAAGGAGCATTTGAAACATGTTAATGAGTACAAGACAAAGGGGATTGGCGTGTTTAAACAAGGTAGAGGCAGGAAGAGATGTATTATTATAGGGGCGATTTTGAGTCCGCGTTGTCTGTCTGCAGGATCGCCGACGCGTGCGAAAATTCCAGAGGGAATCGGGAAGCATGATTCTCTTCAGAGAGATGTGTTTCCTGATTTCCCACGCCCCTCATCAGTGATGTCACAATGTTCATGCCTACAAATTGTGAAAACCTCATTTTAATGTTTTTGAATACATTTCAATGTAGTCAGCTCACCCCACTGCCATCACCCCCACCCCACACCACATACTCGCCCCTCACTGAAATTCAAATGTTGGTGAGGTTTACAACAGCTATTTGAGGACATGACCAGTCGAGGGGATCCTCCCAGGGGCACCAAGCTAGGTATAGCCCCTGAGGGAGAGGAACATGCCAAGCACTGCCTCTTGGCATGGGTTGGTACTACCAACCTGACAGTGTCAACCTGGCTGTGCCAACCGGTGCTAAGGGGCAGTGCAAGAGGTGAGACCTCTGGGGAGCCATATGGTGGGGGGAGGGGGGGGGGGGTTCCCCATTATGTGTGGTGGGGGAGAAAGTGTACTGAGGTAATTGAGAGCCAAACTTGCAGGCAAGGTGGGGGGAGTGGGCAGTGAGGGGTGGCATCACCGGCGATACTCCTGTGGTGAGGGGGCAGGGGTGAAGAGCCCCCAATGAATGTGTGGGATCAGTGGGAATGCCAGCAATACTCTCTATGGTGACGAGAAGAGCTGGAGAACTCCTGGTCTGCCTATTATGTCAGGAGCCTGGAGGATATTAAACAAGATGTGGAAATTCCCAAATAAACTATTTTGGTGTAACATATTTCATATATGAGGACCATGTTAACACTCAGGATGGAATTTTGAATTTGAGCCATAATGTAAAATGGGTGACGTCGAATTATTTTAAATCTCTGCCAATTTTTATTTCTACCGAGCTCGATGGAAGTGAAAATTGGAAATGTAAAATGGGATTTCAATTTGTTACTATCCATCTTACACTGTCAGACAAAGCCAAAATTACTGCAAATCTGCTGCTGTTCATTAGGTCATCAAAAAAATGAGGGTGATTGTTCATGAAGAGATGGAGGGTAAGTGAAAGTGGCTTATGTCAATGTACAAACAACAATTGGAAAAACTATGCTCGCTGTGGAGAATCCTGTATTGTTCTGACAGACAATAAGTTCAGGGCCAGGTCTAAATTAATTTATTTGTCAAAAGTTGAAAGAAAGAGGGAAAACATCTGCAACAACTACAGCAGCAAGACAGGTGAACAGACTCACTTTCCTCTCTGCGAGGTGGATATAAGAAACATGCTGAACAATACAGGGATGGGATTCAGCTACACCTTTTCAGAAAGGTCATTGAAATCCTACAAGAGAGACATGAATTGACATTTACACCAGTGTCCCAGGGTTTATCATGTTTTTTTGTCTAAGTTATGTCAGATAGGTAGAGGAATTTCATTGGAAATGGGCAAAGGGAGAGTTGTAAAGTAGTAAAACCCCAAGCACAAATTATGATCGTACAAAAGAAAAATCAACAGTTTGACACTCAGAGGATATTGAGAGAAGAGGTGAGACGATAAAAATTGAGTTGCAGGAACAAAGGATAAGCACAATGTAGTTTATATTCTGAATGATTATCTCATCTGAACATATGCACAAGGAAAGAAGCACTTTACATATCATGCTCTACCTAAGTAGAGATAATCCAGATATAATTGATCATTTTAATGTAAATGCGAGGAAGTCCGAGACAATCTGAAAGGGCTCAAAATAAATAAATTACTATACTTATCCTTAAGTACCATGAGAAAACGAGGTGAGATTTGTGAGCCAGTGTTAGTTATTGTGGCGTGAAGTGAGACACTGGAAAGGATACATTGGAACCAAGCTTAATGCAGCTCCCAGCTGCTGTTATCAATCGAATTTTATCTTGTGAACCTAAAAGATGATATGGAGGGGGTCCAAGACTGGCAAGAGTATTTGTAAAAAAGAAGGCTTGAATTTCTGTGACAATGGGTAAAGACTACATCCAGTTTGAAATGCAAAGCCTGTGAGCGTCTTTAGCTGACTTACTACAATGAAATTGGTGCTGATCAACAAAAGCAATGGGTGACAAATTTTATAGTCAAAATCTGTAAAATAATTACATATTAGTTCCTATAAAAAGACTTGGGCTTATTAGTTCACTGTTTGTGAACAAAACCTCTCAATAACAAAGTCAGCCAGCATCTGATGATCATCAGTCAGCATGTTAAAAATATTTCAAAAACAGCATGATTAATATAAATGACAGATACACAGCACACAGCTGCTGGGAGGGAGGAAGGAGGAGACGTTCAGGCCATATCATAAAATTGAAAAATGACTGTACCTGCTGGATTTGGTCATTTTTATTAATATTTTCCAGACTCATACAGAACCTTCCTGGATTATAAACCTGACTTCACGTGGTGGACCTCACGGTGAGCCAAGGGAGTAACTCTTTAAGGGGCCTGGTGGGGATACCCGGAATTGGGGAGTCTCTGGTGAGGATCACTCTTATGGGGGTCTCTGTTGGGGAGGTCGGTGGAAGGGTGTCAGGTCCGCCTCGTACTGTGGGGGTGGGGGTGGGGGGGGGAGAGACCCCAGAAAATCCTATGGTGGACGGGGAGGGATGGAATTCTGTTGTGGGGGGAGGGGGGGGGGGGGCACCGCACCTCAGTACTGGTCCACCCACTTTAAATGGCATCTTTGGACTGTGGGAGGAACTCTGAGCATCCGGAGGTGTGAGGAGGTTACATTTTACAGAATTGTGTCATATCCTGGAATCGGAATTGCAAACAAGAAGCAACAGCAACTTGAGATGGTGCGAGTTACATTTACCAGCACAATACCAGGAGTGAGAAATTTCAGTTATGTGGAGATCAAGGAGATAGTGTTGTTCTAGTATGGGCAGCACAGTAGCATAGTGGTTAGCACTGTGGCTTCACAGCGCCAGGATCCCAGGTTCGATTCCCTGCTGGGTCACTGTCTGTGCGGAGTCTGCATGTTCTCCCCGTGTCTGCGTGGGTTTCCCCCGGGTGCTCCGGTTTCCTCCCACAGCCCAAAAACATGCAGGTTAGGTGGATTGGCCACGATAAATTCTCCTCAGACCAGAGAGGGTTAAGAGGAAATTTAATGAGGTAATTAATGTCATGAAGAGTTTGATAGTGTAAATGAGGAGAAAATGTCTTCACTGGCAGGAGGGTCAGTAACCAAAGGACACAGATTTGATGTGAGGCAAATAAACTAAAGTGGAGAACTTGCCACGGTACTGTTTAGCAGAGGTTCCACAAATGTGGACCAGGCATTGTCATAATATACACCAGTATACCATGGTGCAGACACACACGGATGGACACACAGCAAGACCAATCAACACACACAACACCGCAGCCAATCACCAGTTAGAGCACACTCACTATATAGACAGAGGGCATCAGAGTTCCCGTTCATTCGGGATGCAGCCTGTCAGAAGGACAGAGCTTACAGCTTACAGTACAGATCCTCACCATGTGCTGAGTGCATAGACTGGTTAGGACAGGCATAGGTCTTTAGTTTAATCTAACATCGTGTTAACCCACAGTGACAGTATGTTCAACAGTTTCTAACTTAATAAAATAGTGTTGTACTATTTTAAGTGTTGGTAGCCTGTATGTGTTCCACGGATCCAGAGCACCCAACACATCATGTTACCAGTAGTTAAGGGATGTTAGAACTTCTTAGACCTACCTGCAAGTGATCTGCCTTCCACCAGCATACAGTCATCCTGCAAAATGGGCAGCATCCGCCCACGCCGCCGCTCCGCATCACCGGTAACCTAGGGGCCAACTGGAAGATATTCAAACAACGCTTCCAGCTCTACCTTGAAGCCACAGACCGGGAAGCTGCCTCAGACACCAGGAAGATCGGTCTCTTCCTATCCACGGCCGGGGAATATGCCAGCCACATTTTCAATTCTCTCAACTTTGCTAATGGTGAAGAAAAATCAAAATTCAAGATGGTCCTCCTAAAGTTTGACAGCCACTGCGACATCGAGGTGAATGAAAGTTTTGAGCGCTATGTATTCCAACAGCGTTTGCAGGGTAAGGATGAACCTATCCAGTCCTTTCTCACCCACCTCCGTATCCTTGCACAGTCCTGTAATTACGGGTCCACCTCCGACTCCATGATACGCGACCAGATTGTTTTCGGTGTTCAGTCGGACCCCCTACACCAGCAGTTCCTCAAGGTAAAGCAGCTCACCCTAGCGACCGCCATCGAGACCTGCGTGCTACATGAACACGCCACTAGTTGGTATTCCCACATCCAAGCAGCTGAAACGGCGCAGCAAGGTCCCCACGAGGCAGAACGGGTCCAAGCAATCGAGCAACTCCAGGGCCTCAGCCTGGATGAGGGCAGCCATTTGGCGCGCTTTTCGCGGGCTCCCACGCTTGTGCGCACCGAACGAGGGGACGGCGACGTCAGGGAACGTACTGCACAGGCGCGCACCACGTACGACCGCACTGTGCATTCGCGGTGGCGCAGCGAACGTACTGACGCTACAACGTGCGGCAACTGTGGCTCCGCCCACTGAAAGCGGCAATGTCCTGCCAAATCCCGACGATGCCTGCGATGTGGCAAACTTGGCCACTATGCTGAGATCAGCTCAGCCTGCCAACTCTTGTCGCTCCAGCCAGCCTCGCAGGAATGTCCGGGCCGTTCAACCCACGGTCACCGAGCCCGATTCGGACCTGCTACCCGATAATGACACCGAGGACCCGAAGGTGCCTTTTCGAGTCGATATCATTGCAAAAAACAGGGTGTCCCCGAAGCAAAGAATCCAGCCTCTATCGGTATACAGCATCAATCCGGACGATGAGTGGTGTGCCACCCTTACGGTCAACCGGTCCCAAATACGATTCCACCTGGACACTAGTGCCTACGCCAATCTCATTGCGTGGTCTGACCTCCAAAGCCTTTGTGTCAAACCAGCCATCCTCCCATCAGCCTGCCAGCTATTAGATTATAATGGCAATGCTATTGCTGCCAGCGGCTCATGCCAACTTGAAGCGATGCACAGGTCACGCAAAGCTATCCTTCCTTTTGAAATCGTGGGCTCCTCGAAAGCCTCCCTGCTTGACGCGCAGGCATGCAAGCTGTTGAACCGAGTTCAGAGAGTTCACCCTCTCTTTCCTGCTGATGCACCTGCTTTTCAGGACACTGACTTCAGGGCGCAGCTCGATGCCATTATCAACCAGTACCACAATGTCTTCGAGGGCATGGGCACGCTCCTGTACACCTACAAGATTTTATTAAAACCGAATGCCACGCCTGTGGTGCACGCACCTTGCAGGGTCCCAGCACCCCTTAACGCACACCTTAAGGACCGCCTCAAGCAGCAGCTGCAGGACCTCCAGAACCAAGGAGTGATTTCCAAAGTCACGGAACCAACCGACTGGGTCAGTTCCATGGTATGTGTAAAAAAGCCTTCCGGCGAATTGAGAATTTGCATTGTTCCCAAGGATCTAAATCGCAATAGTATGAGAGAGCACTATCCAATTCCCAAGCGTGAAGAGCTCACATGTGAGATGGCTCGCGCCAAGCTCGTCACCAAACTCAACGCCTCAAAAGGATTCTGGCAAATTCAGCTCGATAAATCCAGCAGGAAACTTTGCACATTTAACACCCCCTTTGGAAGATATTGTTACAACAGGATGCCGTTTGGGATTATCTCTGCATCAGAAGTGTTCCATAGGATTATGGGACAAACATTGGAAGGTATTGAAGGTGTTCGCGTCTATGTCGATGACATAATCATTTGGTCCACCACCCCGCAGGAGCATGTTAGTCGCCTCCAGCGCGTATTCAGACGTATGCATGAGCATGGCCTCCGCCTCAACAGGGCCAAATGCTCTTTTGGTCAGACAGAACTTAAGTTCCTCGGGGACCACATCTCCCAATTGGGTGTGCAGCCAGATGTGGACAAGGTAGCTGCCATCACAGCTATGAAAACACCAGAGGACAAGAAGACGGTCCTCCGATTTCTGGGCATGGTCAATTTGTTAGGGAAATTCGTCCCTCACCTCGCCTCTCATCCACGGCTCTCAGAAACCTGGTCAGGAAGACGACAGACTTCCAATGGCTCCCTGCCCACGAGCGCGAATGGAGAGAACTCAAGGCAAAACTGACCACGGCCCCGGTCTTAGCTTTCTTTGATCCAGCAAAGGAGACCAACATTTCGACCGATGCCAGTCAATCCGGCATTGAGGCAGTGCTCCTTCAACATGATGAGGCCTCATCATGGGCCCCCGTTGCATATGCGTCACGTGCGATGACCCCCACGGAGCAGCGCTACACACAGATAGAAAAGGAGTGCCTGGGCCTTCTGACCGGTGTTGTTAAGTTTCACGATTATGTCTATGGACGTCTCAATTCACCGCCTAGACCGACCATCGCCGCTGGTCAATATAATACAGAAAGACTTGAACGATATGACGCCTCGCCTCCAGCGTATTCTTCTCAAGCTCCGGCGATACGACTTCCAGCTGGTATACACCCCAGGCAAGGACCTCATCATTGATGACGCTCTCTCCAGGGCAGTCAACACTCCATGTGACCCAGCGGGATTTGTCTGCCAGGTAGACGCCCATGTGGCATTCGTGGCCTCCAATCTACCTACTTTGGATGAACGCCTCGTCCAAATTTGCCGTGAGATGGCGGCTGACCCCTTGCTACAGTATGTTATGTGCCACCTAACGGACGGGTGGCTCCTGCTTCACCAGCCAAGAATGGTCCAACTTTGCCAGGCGGTACAATTTTGCCCATGTGACGTCCAGTCCCCTATACCCCCAATCCAACGGCAAAGCAGAGAAGGGAGTACATATCGTCGAACGGCTCCTATGCAAGGCTGCCGATGTTGGGTCTGATTTCTACCTTGCCTTGCTGGCCTATCGCTCCGCCCCACTGTCCACTGGCCTGTCGCCAGCCCAGTTACTCATGAGTCGCACCCTGAGGACGACGGTGCCGTCCATCCATGTCCCAGACCTCGGCCAATACCCTCAATTCTATAATATCAGAGATGATTTGGCGGTAGTAGACGGGGTTCTTCTAAAACTGGACCGCATTGTCATCCCGCGTGGCATGCGCCAGCTTGTCCTGGAACAACTACACGAGTGCCACCTTGGCGTGGTAAAGTGCCGCCGACGAGCCCGAGAGGCAGTGTACTGGCCCGGCATTAATGAGGACATAGCCAACACAGTGCTCAACTGCCCCACTTGTCAGCGCTTCCAGCCGGCCCAACCACGTGAGACCCTGCAGCCCCATGAGTTGGTCACGTCACCATGGACAAAGTGGGCATCGACCTGATCCATGCGCTGGGTAGAGACTATGTCCTGATCGTGGACTACTTTTCGAATTACCCGGAGGTGATACGGTTGCACGACGTCACCTCGTCTGCAGTCATTCGTGCATGTAAAGAAACCTTTGCTCGACACAGCATCCCGCTCATGGTTATGTCAGACAATGGCCCCTGCTTCACCAGCCAAGAATGGTCCAACTTTGCCAGGCGGTACAATTTTGCCCATGTGACGTCCAGTCCCCTATATCCCCCAATCCAACGGCAAAGCAGAGAAGGGAGTACATATCGTCGAACGGCTCCTATGCAAGGCTGCCGATGTTGGGTCTGATTTCTACCTTGCCCTGCTGGCCTATCGCTCCGCCCCACTCTCCACTGGCCTGTCGCCAGCCCAGTTACTCATGAGTCGCACCCTGAGGACGACGGTGCCGTCCATCCATGTCCCAGACCTCGACCACCTTCCGGTCCTTCAACGAATGCAACTGTCCTGTGCACAGCACAAGGCGGCTCATGACTCCTGTGCAGCTGATCTCCCTGCTCTGGCTCCAGATGACAACGTCCGCGTCAATCTTCCAGATGGTGGCTGGTCTGCAACCGCTGTTGTCCTTCGGCAGGTAACCCCCCGCTTGTTCCTGGTTCGTCTACCGAATGGCTCTATTCTGCGCCTCAATCGACGCGCTCTTCGTCTCGTTCCACGCTCGCCACATAATCCTCCAGTGTCGTCTCGCCCTCCTGCTGACCCTGCCACGGACTATGCAGAGCTCCCTGTCACTCTGCCTCCCACTGACTTTGACGCAGTCCAGCCCACTCCTGAACCGGCGGCTCTTGACCCACCCTTGAGGCGGTCAACCAGAATTTGTCGCCCAGCTCAGAGACTACATTTATGAACTTTTCGAATTCATGGACTCTCTGAATTGTTTTGTTGCTTTGTTTGATCGTTTCCCTGGTTTGTATATAGTGTTGATCTCATTACTCTTGTTGCATACTGCTTCTCTGCATCAGGCACCTTGCCATGTAAATAGCTTAGTTCTCATGTACGTAGTCCTGTAAATATGTCTTCGCACCCCACACGTAGTTAGGAACATTCTCACCACACAATATTTATTGCCACACACATACATTTTTTTATAAAAGGGGGGATGTCATAATATACACCAGTATATCATGGTGCAGACACACACACTGATGGACACACAGCAAGACCAATCAACACACACAACACCGCAGCCAATCACCAGTTAGAGCACACTCACTGTATAGACAGAGGGCATCAGAGTTCCCGCTCATTCGGGATGCAGCCACTCAGAAGGACAGAGCTTACAGCTTACAGCACAGATCTTCATCATGTGCTGAGTGCATAGATTGTTTAGGACAGGCATAGGTCTGTAGTTTAATCTAACATCGTATTAACCCACAGTGAAAGTATGTTCAACAGTTTCTAACTTAATAAAATAGTGTTGTACCATTTTAAGTGTTGGTGGCCTGTATGTGTTCCATGGATCCAGAGCACCCAACACATCAGGCGTGACAGCACCTGGGGGGTCTCCCAGGCCATTAGAGTCCCAGAGTTGTTGGGCTCTGGGCAGGGTGGTACCCTCCCATACCCTCTGACATCTGGGCATCTTTTGGCAGTGCCAATGTGCCCGTATTCTAAGTTTCCCAAGCCAGGGATTTGACCCAGAGGTGCATGCACTTAAGAGGAGGGGTGGGCTCGAGGACCTTCTAAGAGGTATGCTGGGTACAGTGGGGGAGGCGGTGTTCAGAGGCAGCGGTGGGGAGGCTGAGAGGCTCGAAAGATCCACATATACTCTTCCTGCACTGACAAGTTAATCTCGTCAGTGCAACAAATGATATAAATGCGGCCTTGATGGGGCGTTCCTCACTGATGCCATAAAAAACGGCATGACGTTAAACTGTGCCCATCGATTCACCAGTCCTATACAGTTACATTTCTTTGGAAAGGGTGACATATCTTTAAAAAGAAAGGGGAGTATTGTAATATAACTTTAAGGGGTAGCAGCATTGCATCACTGGAAGGGAAGTGTGTCATGTGATGAAGCCTCAGTTTCACTTTGGCCTGTGAGCAGAACACAGCACACACACCACTGCTGCTGATGTCTTCAAGCTTTCTATTCATTTGTATCTGTTCTCATGTGTCTGGTCTTATTAAATTAACCCACAACATGTTTACACAATCCCTTAAGAGTGATTGGGTCCTTAATATTATAAAAATACAACGTGGATATTGAAATATTCGCCAGCTGCAAGTATCTAGATGTCAAAGTAGTTGATAAGTCGAATTAGAGAAAACAGTGTTGAGATGTCATGACCATAGACATACACAATTACATTACCTCAGAAAATGAGGTTGAGCCCACAATCATGAAAATCTTCTCTATGGCTGTAGTTGAGAGTGCTACCCTTTTTGAATGTCTCTCCTCTGGTACTGTTGTCTTAGAAAAGTAAACTATGTGTACAGAGACTGTTGAACGAGCAGGAAGGGCAGATCTTTCTTGAAAAACCTGCTTCTGAAGAATTTTGACAAACGTTCAGGGTGCCATGAACAATGAGAATCACCCTTTCTCAGTATTACTGTTGGATGCATTAAGGGAAAAGATTACAATCCTGAAGATGCAAGACAAATCGCTTCCTGAACTCTTGTGTCCTTCTGTACAAGAACTTTGAACAGATGTATGATGCATGAATGAGGATATGCAGGCATGAAAGGACTCACTGACTGATTATTTTAATGCATTAGACCAGTTTTTAATACATATTATAATTAAAGTTAGACTCCTGTGATCGGCTAATTGTCTTGCTTTTTATTGTTAATATTCATTGATATATCATTTTTAGCAAATGAACAATGTTGTACATGTACCTGAATTGAATTTCTGCATGGGCAATAAAGTAAAATTGAATTGAATTGGAAAAAAAACCATATGGCCTGGCATATCCTTCATTCTGCCATGTGCCATCAAGTCAGGGAACCAATCCTTGTTTAATGAGCAGTGTAGGAGAGCATGCCAGGAATAGCATCAAGTCCACCCAAAATCAAGATGCTTACCTGGTGGAGCTACAGGACTTCAGGCATGTTAAATACTGAAAGCAGCATGTGATAGACAGAGTCAAATGATCCCAGAACTAATAGATCAGGTCAAAGCTCTGCATTATTGCCACATACAGGTCAAGATTCTCTGGTCTCCCTGCAGTGAGTTCATCGGTGGCGGGAGCGGGCCCGCCATTGGCCTGGGGCAGGATCTTCTAGTCCCACCAGTGTCAATGGGATTTCCCATTGATTTCACCCTACGCCGCCGGGAAATATGCAGCGGTGAAAAGTCGTTGGAAGATCCCGACAGCGTAAAGAGCCGAAGGATCTCGTCCACAGTCATGAATGGTGGCGGACAGTTAAACAACTAACCACAGAGGATTTTCCACAAACACCCCCATCCTTACTGATGAAGGATTTCAGCACTGTGGATGTGGTAACATCACATGTACAACGGCTCTTCAAGACATCAGCTCATCACCACCTACTTAAAGGCAATTAGGGATATGCAATAAATGTTGGCCTTGGTAGTGATACTCACATCCCATGAATAAATAAACTGCTGGATCAGTATAAAGTGCTCCCTCGACTGCAACGAGAGTATTGTACATAGTTCTGGTCAAAGCATTACAAAAATGATGTGTTCACACTAGAGATGGTGCTGAAGCGATTCACCTGGAATCTAGCAGTTTAGATTTGAGGAAAGATTGGATAGGCTGGAACAAAAACAGAAAATGATGGAAATACTTAAGAGGTCTGGCCGAACCTTTGGAGAGAGAAACAGAGTTAATGGCTTGGAGTTTACAGAAGGGAGTGGAGTGGGCCGCACCCAGATCCCCCCAACCCATGCAAAAGTCAGAGCAATCACTTCACTTGGCCGGCTCAACCTGCAGCCATTAATAGCTGTTCATTATCTCGTGGCATGCCTCCTGACCCCAGTGAGGAGGAAATCCGACCTCCGAGAGCTACCGACTATTAAATGTCCAGCAGCTCTCTGGCCCCTGCAGTGCCATTGGAAACAATGGAACCTGTTGGGATTGGCTGCAGGTATGCCATGAAGAAATCTGAACTTTTTAGGAAGTCCAGGGTCTCACCAGGGCTGGTAGGCGAGGGGCTTCTGGAGGGCGGGGAACCAGGGTATACAGCCTGGTGGAGAGGTGGAAATGCAATGGTGGGATGTTCTTGGGGAGGGGAGGCCTGCGATGTGCACAGAAGGCCCGTAAGGAGGCACACCCCACCTTGACCAGCCACCAGCCTGACAAGTGAGAGCTGCTGTCCTGCACACTTGACATGAGCCTCACTCAGTGTGGGTTACATCCCAGTGGCTGTGCTAGGAGGCTGTTAAATGTCAATTAATTGGCGACTAAGGGCCTCAACTGGCCCATGGGGCGGGGGAAGGGTGGTGGGGGCAGGCCTCCTGATGCCACCCCTCACTTGTGAAATTGCAATAGGAGAGGCTGTGATTGCAGGGGGCAGCACGAGAAAGCCCAATTTTATGAGCACCCACCGTCCACACGCACCTGCCACGCGGTACCATGATAGGAGGCCAGATGCTCCATTTCAGAGAAGAAGTGTTGACGCCGGCACTGAATTGGTGGTGTTCTATGACCACAGAAGCAGCGCCTGTCTCAGTGCAATTCAGAATCCGTTAATGGGCTAGCACTGGCTACGTGGAACTACAGCAATTCAAATAAAAAATGGTGTCCAATTCATTGGGGTCAGGAATGGCACTGGAGAGGCTGACAAGTTGCAGCTGTATATAAGCACTCCAGACCCCACACATTCTCATTCCAGCCAACAAGGTGGCAGCCCGAAGAGCGGCACCACAGTTTGCATATGGGGAGATCGGGATGCTGCTATGAGGGAGAGGCGGGGCATCCTGTCCCTGGGGTGGGAAGGAGACTGCCACCTGCCACCATATACCGAGCTTGGGCACAGGTGGCAGAGGCCGTGAGCACCGAAGGCCTCACCATCAGGACCGGCTAGCAGTGCCGGAAAAAGCAGCACAACCTTCTCAGGTAGCTCGGGTGAGTAGCCAGGACCATGCCCCTGGAATCAAACCCCGTCCCGCAGACACATAAACCTGCCCCCCCCACCTAGTGGGCAACCGAACCCCACCTGCCAGCAGTCTGCTCGGATCTCACCCTGCACCAAATGGCAGCACCCATATCGCCCGCCATGGTCGGGTGCCCTGTTCACAAAGGCCACCAGCTGCCCAACCCCTGTGCTGTCTGTATCTGACTGCCTAACACTGTGCATTTTCTGTCTCCCCCCTCCCCACCCCCAAGAGGAAGGCGGCACACATTCGCAGAGAGAGGGAGAAGACTGGAGGGGGCCTGCCAGGCTTGCAAGGACTCACCATCGTGAAATGGCAGGCAGGCACTTGGCCTGATCAGTGGGCCCGGGAAGAGTGAACCAAGTGAGCCCCGTTGGGTTGTGCTGTCCCTATGGCACGCGTGGTGCAACGCTCACACCATCCCATCACCCCTCCTACCCCACAACACCACACACCCCAACTCCAGCATCCTAACACCCCACACCCCCACACTACCCCATCACCCCAACCCCATTACCCCACCACCCCCACAACACCACCCCAACCCCATCATCCCACCACCTCCATACGACTTCACCACTCCATCTCCCCACTACGATCCACCATGCATCATGTTTTGTATCTTGCGGTATCACCTGGTGACGAGGTGGGCCCTTCTGGTGTCCCTCACCCCCGGCTACAACCCCAGGACATGTCCAGCGATGAGGTGGCTCCAGACAGCGACACGAGCCCCCAAAGACCAGCCCGCGAACAACCTGCCGCACCAATCCAGGGATGACATGGACTTCCCGCCACAGCTATCTCCAATACCATCCACTCCCCCAGAGACACTCACCTCGGGTGGACACTATCTGGTGCACAGCACACACGTGCAGCGGTCCATCAGGTGGAGGTAGAAACCCACAAGGGGACGGATGATCAGAGAGCGGCCGAGCCCAGGAACTAGCTGTCATCCAGACAGGTCTGGGGCTTCTGGAAACGGCGGTCCCATTGATGCAGGAGATGCAAACACAGGGCCGGGGAATACATGAGAGGTTGTCAGCAACCATCTAACTCTTGCAGGTGCAGTTTAAGGAATCCAACCACCTGCAGGGGAAGGAGGAAGTGCTGACCATGCATGCCACCCAGGCCAAAACCACATGGGTGATCGTTGAAGCCTTGGGGGCAAAGACATTGGCCATGGGTCAGGATATCCAAGGCCTGGGGCACTCTGCAGGCAGTGGCTGAGGTACAGGACAGAGCTGCCCTGCAACAGACAGCTATGTACCAGGACCACCTAGACATTGCAGCAACACTCCAGAGCTTGGCCCAGTCACAATGGGTCATGGCAGCGGGCATTGAGGGCATTGACCTGGTGCTAGCTGACCTGAGCTAGTCCCAGAGGGACCTGGTCCAGTCTCAGAGGGAGGTGGCCCTGTCTCTGTACTCCATGGCCATGAACATTGAGAGCCCGGTCGAGTCAAGAGCGGGCCTCCAGGGCTAGCAGTGCCAGGTAGCGGGGAGCCCCTGGAGCTTGCTCCGGCTGTATCCCTGTCCCAAGGTGTAGCACAGGGGCCTTCGGGCACCCCGAGGGAGGGGGTGATGGGGTCCGTGCAGGCGACCAATGCAGGGGAGGTGCTGGTACACCACAGTGCCTCCGACTCACCCTCTCCTGTCCCTGGCACATCTGATGGGCTGCAAGCATGACAGGGTGGCACCATGCCACCTAGGACACCTGAGAGACTGCCGGGCCCATCCAGACCCGGTCACTCCAGAGAACAGCCTCTCCACCACAGCACCCCCCCGCTATACTAGCCCCCTGTATCCCATCCCAACTCTGCCACACCAAGGGTTCAATAGGATTGTGTGATGGAATGGCCCATTCGCATGCAGGGATCACTCTGATGAACCGTATCTTGAGCACGCCAATGCACCGCTCGACCACGTCTCTGGTCACTGCATTGTCATGATTGTAACGGGTCTCTGCATTGGTCTGTGGCTCTGGATAGGCCTCAACAGCCTTGACTGCAGCGTATAATTCCTGTCAGCCAGGAGCCAAGCTCTCACCCGGGGGAGAGCCTCGAAGGTGTGGGGAATCATCGAGTGTGCCAGGGTGAAGATGGCGTGCACACTGCCAGGTATCAGGTGCAGGCGTGCAAAATGTGCATCCCGTGGTCGCACCAGCTGCATGGAGTGGAACCCCTTTCGGTTTGCGAAGACCACCCCCTCATGCGCCGGTGCTCATAGGGGACATGCATCCCATCGATCACCTCCTGAACCTGGGGCATCCCTGCAATGGCAGCGAATCTCGCTGCCTTGCTCCACATTGAACCTGAAATATTGTGCCGAGCAGCCATACAGGGCCTCTGCGATGTACTTGTGCACCGAGGTCTGCGAGATCCCAGACAGGTCTCCATTCAGCGCCCGGGAGAACCCCGTGGTGAAAAGGTTCAGGGCAACTGTCACCTTGACAGCAACCGGGAGTGGGTGTCCTCCCCCATACCCCCACGGTGCCACGTGTGCATTATCCGGCAGATATGCCAGACGGACCCTTACTCAGCCGGAGTCTTCGACGACATGCCCGGTCCAGCAGGTCCTCGAATGACAAGCTCTGCTGGCACACACGAGGCATAATGTGGTGCCTTCTCCCTACCTCCTCCTTGGTCTGTTGGGCAGCTGGCTCAACGGCTGGCTCCTGTTCCTCTGGGGAAGGCTCCCCTGCTACAGGGTCCTCCCAAGCAGCTTCTGCTCGTACAGCCTCAGTGCATCCCCCGGGCTACAGCGGCTAGGATGATGGCAACCATTTTGCTTGGATTCCAAAATCCATTGTCTGCAGGGTGTGAAAGGCAGACATGTTCACATGGTGCACACCCCCATGCCCAACCAGGTCCAACGGGCTACACGGTGGCCCCTGACCCAACATGTACCCCTCCTCTCCCATCCCCACACCCAGTTTAATTTTGCACCCAGACAACTGGTGTCACTCTACGCAACCATGGGCCACGGTGTGTGGTTAGTGGGGCTGCAGTAAGGTGGCTACCTTGCAGACCGAGGCCTGCACACCCCGGTCCGAGGGACACCCCGAAGCCACTGCGCATCCCCTGGTCACCCCCTGCTATTCCCCCTGGCCCTGGCAGATGCCCCCAGCACCCGCCCCCAACCATCCCTCCCGTGATTTTTCATGCTGTGAAAACTGCAATATGAATCGGGAAACAAGTCACTGATGAATAGCAGACTGATTTCTTCTCACACTAGGAACTCGTTTCAAACTGGAATATGTAGCCCTACATCCTAATATATAGGTAGAAAATGCTTAATGTATACATTATTATTGAATGCAACCTTTTCTATAAGTAGAGGATTAAATTCTGATTTTTCTCCATTCAGGTTGTCATGCTTTCTGGCCATAAGGCGATTGAATACATTTTTATTATTTTGAGGCACATACTCTAACTCTGGAGAAAAATAAATGTTCTGAGACGGTGGTGCAGTGGGTTAACCCTGCTGCCTCCTGAGGTCCCAGGTTCAATTCCAGCTCTGGGTCACGGTCTATGTGGAATTTGCACATTCTCTCTGTGTTTGTGTAGGTTTCAAGCCCACAACCCAAAGATGTGTAAGGTAGGTGGATTGGACACACTAAATTGCCCCTTAATTGGAAAAAAATGAATTGGGTACTCTAAATTTATTTAAAAAAACATTTTTTTAAAGTTTTCTTTTGGAATTTTTTAAATGAAAATAAATCATCCAAATCGCAGATGAGGAATTCAAATTCTGACCTTTCTAGGAATTCTTCCAGTCTGCTGTTTATCATTATGTGCTGTGGAAGCCAAATCACCGAGTGTCTTTAAGACAGAGATAGATAGGTGCTTGATTTGTAAGGGGATCACTGGCTACGGAGAGAAAGCAGGAGAATGGGGATGAGAAACATATCAGCCATGATTGAATGGTGAAGCAGGCTCGATGGGCTGAATGGCCTAATTCTGCTCCTATGTCTTATGGTCTTATTATGCTTTCACTTCCATTACTTCAACTCAAAAATTAACCTGAGTCAGCAGCAGATACCTGGGACGAGTGGCACTTGGGATTCTTAGTGGCAAGAACCTGCGACTCTTCAATATCAGGAGCAGAGATTCGAAAGGGTGTTGCAACAAAGTTTGTGAGGGGCAGAAACAAAACCCTGAGTTCAGAGGAGCAATTGAAGCAAAAATTGTTAATAGAAGGAGCTAAGTATGAAAAACAATGCTAGCAAAGTCAGAACATATGTTACCTTTCGATGTAATGCATGGCATCAGGCTGAGAATGCTGTTGACCCACTAACATTTTGAATTACAATATTCCTCGTGGATAGAATTCAGGAAGCTGGATAATATGAAGTGTGAATTTTCTCAGTGGTTCTCCCACTTGGTGGTTTATGAGAAGTCAATTTGCTCGGGAATTAAGTTCCTGCCAAAGTTACAGTGGCCAACCAGGCAAATCTTCAAGGAAGCACCAGGTTTTGATGTGTGGCAAATGTATCCAGAATATAGATTTACTTTTCAATATTATTGATCAACAATTCATCAGGTATGACTTTACTGGCATCTAAGCTAGAAAAAGATAAATGTACATTTGGATGCAAACTTAACAAGCAATTTTAAAAATGAATTCACGGGATGTGGGCATCATGAGCAAGGCTGGCACTTATTGCCTATCCTTGGCTACAGTGGAGGCTTGCTAAGTTACATTAGAGGGCAGTTAAGAGTCAACCATTTGTGTCAGACTGAAGGAATGTATTAGCTAGACCAGGTAAAGGCTGGTGGTTTGGTTCCTTAAAGTACATTGGTGAACACCCAGTTGGGCTTTTACGACCGAACCAATCGTTTAATGTTCACTTTTACTGACGCTGATTTTAGAATAGAAGCGTGTCAACAATTAGCCCAAATTAAAATTGAGAAGGAAACTGGTAAAATAAATGTTGGTGGTTTGGAAATTATAATTAGCTCCTTTGAATAATTAAAACACTGGTATAGGATATCAAGTAATTGATTTTACCACAGGTTTGGTTCAATTAGGATTAGCTCCTAAGGAACTTTAAATGGAATAATTCTGAACTTAATCAATTATTCTACTGCTTCGGGATATTTTAAATATCCTGTCAATTAGGGGAGTCTGAGAGAAAATATTGGGTGAACAAGTAAGCCCTGTTGGCAAATAGCATGAATGAGAGCAGTATAGTCATATTTAAGCATCAACTGAAGTGAAGATTTTCACAAATGTAAATTAATAGAAAGGAGTCTCTATTGGTTCTCGTTTGATTTTTTTCCTTGTAATGTATCTAAAGACAGCCTGAACGTTTTCAAAAGATTCAAAAGATTATAAGTTCAACCACAAGTTTTAACCAGAGCAAATCGCCTTTCCACAATCTTAAAAAGATTTTGCATTCGAAGCTGTCCCCACCAATCAAACTGGCTACACTTTCAGATCAAATTAATCATCATGGCAATTTTCCACGATTTGAACCTATTTGAAATCCTTCAAGGACTTTTTAAAAATAATGCATTTGTCGGTGCAAGGATTTTAAAAGCAAATTTAAACATTAGAAATATTAAAAATATATCAATTTATAAATAAAATGACCAGTGCACACCAGCAAATGAAACTAGTAAATGGTTCTGTGTAGGTTTTTGTAACATTTGTACTCATTTAAAATCAAATTACTCACACACAGTGGACTAGGTACTGATTAAAAATGCTTATTTTGCATCATAGACACATTTTCAGCTGCATTAAATCTGATCACCCTTAAAACAATCAAGAAATATTTTTAATGCAAAGACGAAAAAACATTTTCTGAACTGCAGACTGATTTCATTGGTTCTTGAGAGATTTTGCAAAGCACTTTGAGCAGAATTTTGAACCATAACTTCAGTTCAGAAAATTTTGAAGTGAAATTGCATAATTTTGAGTGCCATTTACATCTAGATTGCAGATTACACCCAAAGCAGAAACTTTATCCCTCAAACGAGTAAATGGTTCCACACTGTAAATTCTATGATATTCTATGATAAACATATATCCTGCCAAAAAAATAGAGCAACTGAATCCGGTAGTAACCAAGTTTAATACTCTGTGAAGGGAGTGCCAAAGATACAGCAGCAGATTCAGCAATGCAACACATGGTGACTGAGAAAAAGATAAGACAGTATGGGTGGGATCCTGCCGTAATCGGCGGGGTGGGCAACTCCAGCGGGAAGGAGTGGGTGAACCACTCCGTAGTCGAGCCGCCCCAAAGGTGTGGAATCCTCCGCACCTTCAGGGGCTAGGAGTGGTTTGCGCCCCGCCGGCCGGCGGGGAAGGGGCTTGGCGCCACGCCAATCGGTGCCGAAGGGCCTCCGCCAGCCGGCGCGAGTTGGCACATGCGCGGGAACGCCAGCGTGTGCTGGCGTCATCCTGGCGCATGCGCGGGAGGGTCCGTCTCCGCAGCGGCCATCACAGAGGACCACAGCGGCCGATGCGGAGGAATAGTGTGCCCCCACGGCACAGGCCCACCCACAGATCGGTGGGCCCCGATCGTGGGCCAGGCCACCATGGGGGACACCTCCCGGGGCCAGACCCCTGCGCGCCCCCCCAAGGACAGCACGGTAGCATTGTGGATAGCACAATTGCTTCACAGCTCCAGGGTCCCAGGTTCGATTCCGGCTTGGGTCACTGTCTGTGCGTAGTCTGCACATCCTCCCCGTGTGTGCGTGGGTTTCCTCCAGGTGCTACGGTTTCCTCCCAAGTCCAAAGATGTGCAGGTTAGGTGGATTGGCCATGATAAATTGCCCTTAGTGTCCAAAATTGCCCTTAGTGTTGGGTGGGTGGGATTACTGGGTTATGGGGATAGGGTGGAGGTGTGGACTTGGGTAGGGTGTTCTTTCCAAGAGCCTGTGCAGACTCGATGGGCCAAATGGCCTCCTTCTGCACTGCAAATTCTATGAAAAACCCCGGAGGCCGCCCAGGGAGCTGGGTCCCGCCGGTAGGGACCAACCTTGAGTTACGCCGGCCCATCGCAGCCCGGAGAATTCGGGCAGCCCGGGGGACCATTGAGTCACGCCGGTCCCCGCCATTCTCCGAGGCGGGAGGCGCGATTCACGCCGGGGCGATTTTTGGGGGACCGGAGAATTCGGAGGACGGCGGGGGCGGGATTCACACTGACCCCTGGCGATTCTCCAACCCGGCGGGGGGTCGGAGAATCCCGCCCCAGGTGTCTCGCCCACTGAGCTGGAGGAGAAGCAATGAATTGGTGACGAGAGAAGAGATGGGGCACTTCAGGAAAAGTGAGAGTCAGTATATCAGAACAGAGGGAAGAAAATAAAGATCCGACTAAGTGTCAATAGTGCACATTGGCAATAAGATGGAGCGGTGATCCAGAAGTGCTTGTGTATTCATGGCCTTGAGGATATTAAAAATGTAGTTTGTCACATAGAGCTGCAATATTTTAACACTGGACAGAAATAAACTCAAAAGAAAACTTTAGTTGCCAAATAATAACAGTAATTCTGTGTAACCCAGCCATCTGGACATTTTCCAATCATTTTCATTCATTGCTGCTCAGCATTGGGTAGTTTGAGTCAACTAACAAAGAACATATAAGCTTGTAATTAAACAAGAAGCCTAAAGTTCTGAGTAACTGTGTATGTGTATCTTTATGGTTCATACTATTCACAAAATTCCTGACCTGTTGCTCTTGGCATAACATTTGCCTACCATTGTATACTTTTGATGAATAGCCATATCTTCAAATAACAGGAAGTTAATCACTCGTAGATAAAGATTTCATCAGCAAAATATAAGTATATATTAGGTCACATTCACTGGTCAAAGATAAAAACAGAAAACACAGCTGACACTTGCACGCTTCCAAAAGTTGATGTTCCAGAATTCTACATGAATCCGCAGTGGCAACTGACATGCCCCAAGCAATCCCCCAGTACCTTGTGGTAGAATCTATGGGTGAATCACCATCAGTGGAAGAGGTACAACAATCATGGTTGTGAAACATGGTTAAAGGGTGGTCACGATTAGGAGTTAAATATCCAAGTGTATGAAACTATTCGGAAGGACAGAGTGGATGGTAAGGGAGGTGGTCTAGCTCTGTTATTTAAGGGTGACATCGGTGCTATGGAGGATAAGGTTGAATCAATTTGGGTGGAAATCAGGAATAGTAAGGCAAAAAGTCACTGATAGGAGTAGTCTAGCGGCCACCAAATAGTAACATTATGGTCGAGAGGGCAATAAACAAAGAAATAATTGATTCATGTAGAAATGGTACAGCAGTTATCATGGGGGATTTTAATCTACATGTCGATTGGTTTAACCAGGTCGGTCCAGGCCGCTTTGAGGAGGAGGTTATAGAATGTATCCGCAATAGTTTTCTAGAGCAGTATGTAATGGAACTTATGAGGGAACAAGCAATCCTAGATCTGGTCCTGTGTAATGAGACAGGATTGATTAATGATCTCATAGTTAGGGATCCTCTCGGAAGGAGCGATCACAAAATGGTGGAATTTAAATCACAGATGGAGGGTGAGAAGGTAAAATCAAACACTCGTGTTTTGTGCTTAAACAAAGGAGATTACAATGGGATGAGAGAAGAACTAGCTAAGGTACACTGGGAGCAAAGACTTAATGGTGAAACAGTTGAGGAACAGTGGAGAACCTTCTAAGCGATTTTCCACAGTGCTCAGTAAAAGTTTATATCAACAAAAAAGAAGGGCAGTAGAAAGATGGAAAATCGACCATGGATAGCTAAGGAAATAAGGGAGAGTATCAAATTGAAGGAAAAAGCATACAAAATGGCAAAAGTTCGTGGGAGACTAGAGGCTTGGCAAATCTTTAGGGGGCAACAGAAAAAAGCTACGAAAAAAGCTATCGAGAAGAGTAACATAGATTATGAGAGTAAACTTGCTCAGAATATAAAAACAGATAGAAAAAGTTTCTACAAATATATAAAACAAAAAAGAGTGGCTAAGGTAAATATTGGTCCTTGAGAGGATGAGAAGGGAGATTTAATAATGGAAGATGAGGAAATGGCCGAGGAACTGAACAGGTTTTTTGGGTCAGTCTTCACAGTGGAAGACACAAATAACATGCCAGTGACTGATGGAAATGAGGCTAAGACAGGTTGTTATCACTAAGGAGGTAGTGATGGGAAAGCTAATGGGACTAAAGGTAGACAAGTCTCCTGGCCCTGATGCAATGCATCCCAGGGTACTAAAAGAGATGGCTAGGGAAATAGCAAATGCACTTGCGATAATTCACCAAAATTCATTAGACTCTGCGGTGGTCCTGGCGGATTGGAAATTAGCAAACGTGACACCACTGTTTAAAAAAAGAGGTAGACAGAAAGTGGGTAATTATGGGCCAGTTAGCTTAACTTTGGTAGTAGGGAAGATGCTGGAATCTATCATTAAGGAAGAAATAGCGAAGCATCTGGATGGAAATTGTCCCATTGGGCAGACGCAGCATGGGTTCATAAAGGGCAGGTCATGCCTAACTAATTTAATTGAATTTTTTGAGGACATTACCAGTGCGGTATACAACGGGGAGCCAATAGATGTGATTTATCTGGATTTCCAGAAAGCTTTTGACAAGGTGCCACACAAAAGGTTGCTGCATAAGATAAAGATGCATGGCATTAAGGGGAAAGTTGTAGCATGGATAGAGGATTGGTTAATTAATAGAAAGCACAGAGTGGGGATTAATGGGTGTTTCTCTGGTTGGCAATCAGTAGCTAGTGGTGTCCCTTAGGGATCAATTTTGGGCCCACAATTGTTCACAATTTACATAGATATTTAGAGTTGGGGACCAAGTGCAATGTGTCCAAGTTTGCAGATGACACTCAGATGAGTGGTTAAGCAAAAAGTGCAGAAGATACTGAAAGTCTGTGGAGGGATTTGGAATGTTTAAGTGAATGGGCTAGGGTCTGGCAGATGGAATACAATGTTGACAAATGTGAGGTTATCCATTTTGGTAGGAATAACAGCAAAAGGGACTATTACTTAAATGATAAAATATTAAAACATGCTGCTCTGCAGAGGGACCTGGGTATCCTAGTCACATGAGTCACAAAAGTTGGTTTACAGGTGCTACAGGTGATTAAGAAGGCAAATGGAATTTTGTCCTTCATTACTAGAGGGATGGAGTTTAAGACTAGGGAGGTTATGTTGCAAGTATATAAGGTATTCGTGAGGCCACACCTGGAGTATTGTGTTCAGTTTTGGTCTCCTTACCTGAAAAAGGACGTACTGGCGCTGGAGGATGTGCAGAGAAGATTCACTAGGTTAATCCCAAAATTGAGGTTGTTGGATTACGAGGAGAGGTTGAGTAGACTGGGACTGTACTAGTTGGAATTTAGAAGGATGTGGGGTGGGGATTTTATAGAAACATATAAAATTATGAAGAGAATAGATAGGATAGATGCGGGGAGGTTGTTTCCACTGGCGGGTGAAAGCTGAACTAGGGGCCATAGCCTCAAAATAAAGGGAAGTAGATTTAGGACTGAGTTTAGGAGGAACGTCTTCACCCAAAGGGTTGTGAAGCTATGGAATTCCCTGCCCAGTGAAGCAATTGAGGCTCCTTCATTAAATGTTTGCAAGATAAAGATAGGTAGGTTTTGAAGAATAAAGGGATTAAGGGTGATGGTGTTCAGAACAGAAAATGGAGCTGAGTCCACAAAAAATCAGCCATGATCTCATTTAATGGCGGAGCAGGCTCGAAAGGCCAAATGGCCTACTCCTGCTCCTAGTTCTTATGTTCTTATGATCAAACAAATGGAAAACAACCAAGCATGCAACCCTGATGATATTTCAACTGAGGCCTTCGAAGTTGGTGGACTTTTACTTACATCAAGGCTTCATGCACTCTTCCTACATACTTCGGAGGAAAAAGAACTTCCCCCAGCTTCAGGAATGTGACAATTGTAACTAGATTCAAAAAAGAAAACACATGTGGAAACTATCAAGTTATTTTCCTATTTTCCATTGCAGGGAAAATCCTGACATACATTCTATGGCTGAGGAAATCCTCTCAGAGACACAGGATGTGATCCAGCGAACCCGTTGCGCCTGGCATAGATTCAGGCGCAATGGGTCAATTGGGTGAAAGCCTAAGGCTCATTTACATATCTGGATGCTGGATTCACAGGCCATGTCTGTGAGACAGCGCCAGGGCACTGTTTAGTGCAGGGCCACACAAACGTGGATCAGGCGTAACAGCACCTCGGGTGGTCTCGCAGGCCAGTAGAGATCCCCGGCTGGTTAGGGACAGGGCAAGGCTGTACATTAGACTCCCCTTGGGCACCTTGACACTGCCGGCCGCACTGCCAGGCTACTAGATTGGCAGTGCCAGGGTGCCCAGGTGACAGTTTGGCACTGCTAGGAGTTGGGCCCTGGGGGATCTGACCAATTGGAGGGGGCATGGGGGGGTTTCTGGGGCCTCGACAAGGTTGGGTGTATGGGGAGGTTGGTCAAAAAAGCGGGGGGTGGGGGTGGCTGAAAAATGGTGGTGGGGGGGGAACAGGGCTGATAAGAAAAATGGCCCCCCCCAAACTACGAACAGCCGTTCTTGCTGGCAAGACCTACTCGCCAGCAGGAAGTCACTCTAAGGGCCTCTGTGGGGAGAAACCCCCTCTGGTTAAAAAAACCGGCAAAGTGCCATTGAGTAGCGACGTGTTTCATAGCACTGCAGCCACTGAGAAACACCCCGCCAAATACGTCCAAAAGTGATCTTTAACATTTGCGGGCCCACAGTGTAGCTTTGGAACTTCTAACAGAACCCCCAAAACGGTCTTTGTTGCCAGACAAATCCAAGAAAAATGCTGACAACTGCAAAGAATTTGATGTGACCAAAGCATTTGTCTCAGTAAATCATGAAGCTTTGGGATTGTGCTCCAAAGGTTTAGATGTTCAAGAAACTTCACCACATTCCTGCAATTGCTTCATGATGATACGACTGCAACTGTCTTGAGCAGGAGATCTTAAATAGAAACCTTCAAAATCCAGACTTGAGTCAAGCAAGTCATACCCCCTATACTATTTATAACCGACCTGATAGTGACTAGTCACTTCAATTTTGATGAAGAGTCATGTTTGACTTACTTGTAAAGGTAACTGTTCGTCTCTTCATAGATGCTGCCAAACTTGCTGAATATTTCTCGAATTTTGTTTTTATTTCATGTGCATTCTGGTATCAGTATTAAGTATTGTCTAGTTGGAAAATTCTTTAACCTCAGCCACCTCTGTACTAAACCTAAACTGACCATACAAATCTAAATATATACTTGTGGATAACTGTAGTATCATTGCACCAGATTTGGAAACCACCATTATTCTCTTTTTGCATACAAGGAACTTGGCAAACAAAACTCATCTCCCATGCAATGTCCTTTTTCTTAATGCTCAGCAACTGGCCAACATTCCAGGAGAAGACAAATAAAACGCTTCAAAGTCATTCTGAAGCTCTCCTTGAAGTGTGACGGCATTGACATTAATGGCTGGGAGTAGTTTCCTCCCAATCATTTAGAATGGCAGCAACCTGTCCATTGACTTGTTTTGAGTTCAAATATCTTAATGATGAGGCAGAGAGGCGGCAAGGAAGAAAATAAAAGGAAGCAAATCCTGTGCTCCGAATTCCACAACCACATGGGATGTCCTGCTCCATGTTCTCAAAGGTATGTAGGGCATGATTTAATGGCCTCGCTGGCCCAACTTGGCGATGTGACAAGGCCGTTGAACCGATTTGTGATGCTCGAAATATCTTGCGAGATTCAACAGAACTCTGTGAGACATCGCGATCTGGCCGTCGCTGGTGACATTCAGATTAGCATACTTAAGTGAACCATTAGGCTTGTTTAAATATGTTTGCGTTGTGTTCTCCTGAGGCCCTGGGTCTAACGGCCTCGCCTGGAAGACCTCCATAGGGCACTGTATAGCACTGGTTTCCACAAATGTCGACCAGAAGTACCGGCACCTGAGGGGGTATCCCAGGACATTAGAGGCCACGGATGGTCAGGCTCTGGACAGGGTGGTACCCTGGCACTCCCACTGGCACCTAGGCACCTTGACACTGCCAGCCTTGCACCCTGGCAGTGCCACCCTGAAATGATGTAAGTGCGGCTTCAGTGGGGCGTTGCTCGCTGAGACCCCCCCAAAAAATCAAAGAGGTGCCATTAAATAGCGGGGTGTTATTCGGCGCTGCAGGCATCGCAAAATGCCCCGTGAAACCCACCCAAAACCAGACTCTGTTTTTGGCCTGTTAAGCCACACACAAAGTTCGAGAACTGGCCTGTTCAGTCAAATGAAGACTCCTGGCAGAAACGTGCACAGCTGAGTATAGGCACCATCCTCAAATCAAATGAGAGCCATTGATGAAATTACAGATATGTTCTAATAACACGAGAAAGGCCCATTTGCCTCGTTTTTCATCCTCAAAAGAATTCAATTTTCCATAATGGCATCTTTATTCACACCAATTTTGATTCAATTTCAAATCTTGAAAAACTTAACTATATCATGCAATTTTAATTCAGTCTGCACAATTTCTAATTGAAAATGTTTCTGGACTTAAATACTAATACTTTATGAAGATGGCCAGTGTTCAAAATTTGAAGTCAGTGCTGCTGAATGCAGCATTTCAAATTATATCAAACTTGTGAAAATTAATCAGGCTGTATTATGTTGCACTTCTATAACTGTTTAAAGACTGAACTATTGTACAAACAAAAGTGTTTTTTATCTAATCCGACCGAGTAATGGATAGTAATATTTGATGATTACATTATATGTATGTCAGAGAAATAATACAATTGGCAGGTTTGCAGCAAACAGTAAATGAATGGTACCAACCAGTTGCTCTTGCCCACAGACATTCTCTGGGCTTTTGTACTGTAACCTATGATAATTAGAGAACCTTTATGACATGACTTCCTCTGTATAGAATACAGAACCTGTATGAACAGAGCAAGCATCTGTGTATCTCCTTCAACAATCAGATTGAAAAATAGTTAATGAACAGAACAGTCTCCACAAGTTGGCATCAGTTAAGATATTTAATTCAATTTACAATAAAGTAGAAAAAGGGTGATAAAGAAAGGATAGAAAGATGGGATTAAGAGAATAAATTAAAGAGATGGACGAGTAAAGTAAAAATAAACTTTTTCTGCATAAATGTATTTAATTATTTAAAATCTTCATCATTAAAATTTGAAGAAATTAAATATATTTAAAAGACAATTTCAATGCCAGAGAGGTTGTTTTGCTATAGCTAAGCATTACTGTGTTGTTAAATATATATACACTGGAATAGACAGGCCCTAACCTAGTTGGTTAGTAGGTATCTATCTCATAACTATAGAAATTTCACATGTTAATTGTGTTTCAATACAAGGACTCTTGGTCAACCATTGTTATAGTGAAGTTTCTGGGGGAGCAGGATGGTTTAGACAGTAACTCCCAAATGTGTTTGTTTAACTATGCATGCTACGCAATTTACAATTAAATAGCTACGGGTTAATCTTTAGCAAAATCTGATCCAATGTAAAGTAAAAGCAAATCCACGTGGGATTTATTTTTTTGTCTGCCATGGTCATCTCCTGATACCATACTATTAGTCTCATCAGTGATGTCCAACCTGAGGCTTGACTTGCAGCAGCAGTACTTCTTCAATCTGTTCATGTCTGAAGAAAACACTGAGTTTATAGGGACCATTTTTTGTCTGTTGTACTTCAGGATACAATGCAAAGGGAAACTGAAATCTTTGATTAAAATTTAATGTATAGGCACTCCAGAGCACAGAAGCATGACATATCTTTGTCTGTCTAATGAGGCTATCATCTTTTTAAAACAAAATGGTTAAATGCCTTTTTCAGCCTTAGAGTGCTTCGCTCTGCTCTAACCCTGTTAAAAGAAAACTGACTAAACTATGCAACTGAGGGGATTAATTAGGTACCTAAGCAGGTGTTGAAACAGCACTTTAGCTTATATATTGACATCATTTGCTTCACTGCTTTCACAGATTTGCATGTGCTATCCATGTCAGCATGAAATAGATTATAGTTAAATAAGTTGCTGGGTCAGTCAATAAACAACCATGAAAATAGCCAATTAACCCATTTGAATGTAGCATAACATTCAATGTCGATCAAAATTTACTTGAAGTAAGGATTTATTTAACTAAGACATCTGTGTTCGCTGTTTCGGCTCCCTCAGTAATAACCACAACATCCTAATGAGGGGATTTCAGAAGCATTGAAATGGAGCAGAGTTTTCACTTTGGGCACAATCGTGTGAGCTGGGAACAAAATGAATACAAAATCCAACCTGTTTCGAGATTTTCTTTTGAGTTGCCGCTCAAACGTATTTGTACATCAGAAAATGCAAAATTTACCACAAACCCATCCAAGTTGGGCAGCATTTTAAGATATAAGATTTCACAAAAAACTTGCTTTACAAATATCAATTGATACATTTGAGAGTGGTGGTGTGATGATGAAGTTGGGTTATCACAAAAACATCAGAGTGAATCCACCAGCACCCTGCTTTTATATCACTGAAAATGACTTCTAAAAACAAACGGAACCATTTTGTTGGTCCATTGGAGTCCATTAGTCAGTTTCCTAGTGAACCTCAAAAAGAACATTCAAAAATGTTTTTAAAAACATGTTTTAAAAGAATCTTAGGTTGAAAGACGACAACGTTTTTGGGAGTCAGAGGTGTAATTAACCATCGTAAAAAGTTTGAGCCAATGCAATATTGTTTTGATTCAGGGGATTCCCTGGGTGTTCAATAGTTTTCAGCTTGGTGAGCTGATATCATTGCTGGGTGGAGATAAGGCATCAGGCATTTTCAGAACGCAACTTCAGTTCAGGTCTGAACTGATTGAAGCTGTGTCCAGACGTGTGGCAGTTCTGCTCTCACTGTAGGTTAGTTGAAAGAGTTTGACAGTATTTAAAACAGTGCAGATTTGTTTGAGGACAAGGGGGAGCAGAAACAAACCAGTTGAAACAGCTTTTGAAGACATGCAGCCAGATCTTCTGCATGGGTCTGACCAGAGTTAGATATTTTCTGTGAAGCAGTGTGAAAGGATCTTTCTCAAAGAATAACTCTGTAAAGCAAGTAGTCCTCTATGCCATTGGTATTTAAGGTGAATTGAGAACTGAGGTGGTTTATTTTCTTCTAGATTAAGGTGGACTAAAGATAGCAATTAAAGGTATTATATTCATTGTATTGAGCAGTATTGTTTAAGGTATAATTGTAAGCTATTAGGGTGGCACAGTGGCGCAGTGGTTAGTGTGATGATATGCCTATGGGCTATATCATTGATTGGTGTGCGACCTCCAACCAGCAGGTGGTGGTGCAGACCGCCATGTGGTCTCAAGATCAAGGTCATATGACCAGTGATCCCATATAGGGGGAGACACATCCGGCCATCTTGGGAAGAAGACTGAGAGGGTAATAAGACATACAATTGAATGGTCGGTGCAGATTCCAGAGGAATAATAAGCAGACTCCATGATAACATGCTCTGTAACAGATTGCTATCTTATCACACGAGACTCAATAAATAATCTGGTTTGGACAAGTCCAAGTGTTTGGTGGATTCCTTCATAAGGTATAAAAGACTAAACACAACAGTTAGCACTGCTGCTTCACGGTGCCAAGGGCCCGGGTTTGATCCCAGCCCCAGGTCACTGTCTGTGTGGAGCTTGCGCATTCTCCCCGTGTCTGCGTGAGTCTCACCCCCACAACCCAAAGATGTGCAGGGTAGGTGGATTGGCCATGCTAAATTTCCCTTTAATTGGAAAAAAAAGTAATTAGAAGCTGTTTTCTGGTGTGATGGTAAAGATTTTAATCCTGTATTAGTAATAAAGATTGTTTTAATATACCATATTCCTATTTTTTTGTGAAATCAATCCTGGAGCGAGGTATCCTTTCCTCACAGTTTTACAAAATTAAAATAAAATATTGGGGTTTCGGCCAAATATCCTAGCCACTGTTGGGGTCTGATCTGGGAGCATAATACCGAACCCGCTGGATTGGTGGCCCAGAGGTTCAGCAGGGTTTTCATGGCTCTCTCATGCTTCCAAGTTGTGATAGTCTGAAATCAATTCCATGAACAAGGACGTTGGGCAAATTTTTAAGGATGAGGAACAGGTCGTTTAGGGGCAGAAAGCAGAGACACAGGAGTAAGAATGACTGTTCTTTCAAAGAGCCAGCACAGGCATAATAGGCGGAGTGGTATCCTTCTGTGCTGTAAGTTTCCATGATTCTATGATTCCCAAAGTCTTCCCAGCAAATCCTGTCAGTTTTCCTGCAGCCTTGTAGAATGGGTCCCTCACTGTCTGTGTCCAATCGAGAGATCTGGCATCGGGAAGTGAGGGGTCGGGGCACTGAAATCCACCACTCTGCTCTTGTCTTCAGTTCCCATCCCACCCACATTCACCTGTGTCCTGAGATCTAGTGATGATTCTAGGGCTAGGCCTCAATGCATTATTAGCAATGGCCACTGCTCCCAATACTGCTGCGTGCAATAGAGAGTTGCCGCCTCGGATTGGTCAACAGCTCTTGTGGTCAGGCAGGATTTCTACCCCACTGGGGGTTTAATTGTATGGCAGGCCCAACAATGCCAGTTAAGTGGCATCAGGCGAGGAGGTTCCCATTGGCTCTTCAACCAAAAGGGATGGACCCACATTACTGGAACAAATCTAGCCACTTTAATTTACAATGTTATACTTTTTATCTCTAACAATTAAAATCTGAAGGAATGGGACTACGCATTTGTTAAAGTTTATTTTCACTGCTAGATTGGCTGGATGTTTCTATTTAACACTTATTACCTGTATTTAGACTGGAACAGAGAAAAGTTCACTTTTTGCGATCTTTTTTAGCTTGTATCAACTGGGCAAATATATCAAATTCATGTCGCTAAATGCGTTTCAATGTTGTAGCAGGTGGCAAAATGTATTTTTTTGCAACTATTAAAGCAGCATTCACATTTAAACATACATATACCCCTTATCTGGAGTGGCTGTTCCATTTATGCATCATTTGTTTTTTAAATTTTAGAGTACCCAATTCATTTTTTCCAATTAAGGGTAATTTAGCGTGGCCAATCCACCCAGCCTGCACATCTTTGGGTTGTGGGGGCGAAACCCACGCAAACATGGGGAGAATGTGCAAACTCCACACGGACAGTGACCCAGAATCGAACCTGGGACCTTGGTGCCGTGAAGCAGCAATGCTAACCACTGCGCCACCATGCTGCCCTCATTTATGCATAAATATCAGTGATCATCATTAGCCTCACCATTTTTTTAATCACAAAATCTCACCAGGTGAAGCTGAAGGATACTCTGAAATTGTGTCATTTATATCTGATATTAGCAGTAATTTCCATGTAGAATGTCATGCGAAAGGCTGTGGCTAAGAGTTTTTCAGAAATATGAAGCTTGACACAGGGGCAATTCTAATCCTGTTTGGCTGGAAACTGATGGAATCATGTGTAATGACGGTTTACATCCCGCCAGATATTGCTCTCAGCAATGGAGAATCATATTGAGGTGAGTGTAAAACCAACATTACATCTGATCCCCTGGAATCCCATCCCACAAGTTAGGGACATCATTCCCTTTCCCATTAAAGAGCAAAAAGGTCATGCCACAGCTGATCAATTTGTCTTATGCATTTCAGAAGGTATAAAAGGTGACTGGTGACAATGCTGAGATTTGTGCTGATTCTCCATCACTTCCTTTCTCTATCGCTATTATTTTATCGCTCTTATCAGCTTCCTTGTGACTCATTCTGTTACCTCCTTAAACTCACCTGCAACCTACAGGTTTTGTTTAGTTGAGCTGTTGCTTGTAAATTTTAATGAGTGCTGTAAAGTGCTGCCATGTTTTGAACCTGTGGCTGTTCTGGCAGATTGCTCTTCCTGGCCTAAAATGACAGAAAGCGAATGCTGCCTTGAAGCCGTAATAGAACAAAACATAGAACAATACAGCGCAGTACAGGCCCTTCGGCCCACGATGTTGCACCGAAACAAAAGCCATCTAACCTACACTATGCCATTATCATCCATATGTTTATCCAATAAACTTTTAAATGCCCTCAATGTTGGCGAGTTCACTACTGTAGCAGGTAGGGCATTCCACGGCCTCACTACTCTTTGCGTAAAGAACCTACCTCTGACCTCTGTCCTATATCTATTACCCCTCAGTTTAAAGTTATGTCCCCTCGTGCCAGCCATATCCATCCGCGGGAGAAGGCTCTCACTGTCCACCCTATCCAACCCCCTGATCATTTTGTATGCCTCTATTAAGTCTCCTCTTAACCTTCTTCTCTCCAACGAAAACAACCACAAGTCCGTCAGCCTTTCCTCATAAGATTTTCCCTCCATACCAGGCAACATCCTGGTAAATCTCCTCTGCACCCGCTCCAAAGCCTCCACGTCCTTCCTATAATGCGGTGACCAGAACTGTACGCAATACTCCAAATGCGGCCGGACCAGAGTTCTGTACAGCTGCAACATGACCTCCCGACTCCGGAACTCAATCCCTCTACCAATAAAGGCCAACACTCCATAGGCCTTCTTCACAACCCTATCAACCTGGGTGGCAACTTTCAGGGATCTATGTACATGGACACCTTCATATATCTTCATATATCTTCATAACTTCATATATAGTTTACATCACATGATGCTGTGATTGTGACAGCAACTTCACACGATTTTCTGGTGCCCTCTGCTTTCCTCTTTTGAGCTTCCAGCCATAGATTAAAACCAGCTGAGTGCTTTGATATATTACTTAAATTAATTGACAAGCTAGACAGAGTGACAACAGGGTATGTTGTTTTGGTTGAACGTTGTGCTTCCAACATTCACTTTCACAAAGACCAAACTATCTGTTTTAAGCTGTTATTTTGCATCGACCAAAGAGCAACACTGAAATCATCAAGAAATAAGTTTATTTTCAATGTCATTGAATGACATAAGGTCCTGCCAGCTGGACTCATTCAGCCACTATAATGCAAGATAGCTCTTCCTTGAGCTACAGGTGAAATCTGCCATTGTAAAACTCAAACTGCTTTCCGGCGGCAGAGGAAGCTTGCCAATGGCCACCGATTGGATCTTCTAGTCATGCTGATGTCGATGGCATTTTGTTTGACTCACTCACCTGTCTCTGGGGAAAGGGGATCGGGTCGCCTTTGAGAGAACGGGAAGATCCCACCAGTGGGAAAGGCCAGAGAGTCCCACCCTCAGTCTCTGGCCACCATACCTTCCCTTGTGGACAGAGAAAATATGTGCAGGGTTGAAAGAAATAGTTTTCCCACAACTTCACTTAGGTTGAGGAAAAATGACCGAGCTTGAGCCAACAGCTCCAACTGTACAAACCCCAACCGCTTCCTTTCCGAACTCCTTTTTCCATAAAACAGTTAAGGACTGAAGTGACCTCTCACAACCCTTAATCTCTGAGGACGCTCCATGGCCTCTGAGGACTCATTCAATGAAAATCTATTGAACTTTTACCACAAACACAATCACCTACTGCACGTATTGTGCACCTCCTGTGAAAATTCCCAACTGGAGAATTTACACTACAGAGAGAAACCGTACCAAGTACCAAGTGGTCCTGCATTTCTGACTACAAATGAGAGAGCTCTGGAGAGAATTAAGGCTTAGGCACTAGTACTTTTAGATATCTCCGCACATTCTGTCTTCTCAGTGGAAAGCTGCTTTCAAAAGGAGCACAGGTCAAAAAATCGGTATCCTGCATCAATCGGTATTACAGCCTTATCTCCAGGCAACACGCCCTTGGAGCACAATTCCTGACTTGGAGTATGAGATTGCTGAATTGACCCTCTTAAACTTGGTGGATTCAGCAAGTTGAGGCGCATGTGAACAGCTGTTGAGTCACAGATAGAAACATGAAGGTCCAGCTTAAATGTTTGCAACTCTTCTGCTGCTGATGCATTCGGCATGTTATGGAAGACTGAAAACACCATCATTACAAGTAACATTTTAAATGAAACTGCAAACGCTGGAGACTTAAAGCAAGAAAACAAAAATGCTCGAAATGGACAACTGTCGAGAGACATGGGGCTGGATTCTCCGTTCCTGCGTCTAAGTGCTGACGGGGCTCCGTGGAGTTCCACGTCAGAAGAATCGACGCCACACCCGGACCGATTCTGCCACCGGTAAGGGGCTAGCACCGGTGCGGGAATCGCCGGGTTCGTGATGGACACTCACAGGGCTGACAAGCTGCAGCCGCCCTTAGACTATACACCCCCTACACACACACTGATCGCGGCCGAAAAGATGGTACTGGTTGTGCTGGACCGCCCATATAGCTGGTGGGTCGGCTGTGTCGGCTGGGGCCAGAGGGCACCCAGGGAGGTGCTGGGGTGGGGGTTTCAACCATATGACCGAGGGCACCAGGCTTATAGCGGGCTGTCAGCAGCATGTGCAGCAACGTGATTGCCCTGCCAGCTGCAGTAATGGTGTTTCATACCTGTCCACCCTGACCCCACAGCTCACCTCATGGCCACCCCCCACTATTCCCCCAGGCAGAAGTCCCCCAGCCAGCAGCATGACTGTCGCCGAAGTATGGCAGTGCTGGACAGTGTCCGTACGTCCCCTCTCAGCAGCCACCACACCAGGTTCACGATTGTCGAGAGCACACATGAACTGCGCCATCGGGAATCCAGCCCATCGGAAGTGAACCGCCGTGGGTGGGCCCGCTAATGAGATACGAACGGGGTTTCAACTATGTGCGTCGCACTGACGTCCTTTGCGAGGAGGCGGAACCTCGCGACTCGGCGTCAAACCAGCGCCTGCTGCGATTTCGGCGTTGGGAGCTATTCTCCGCCCGATCGCACGCCCCTTTTTCGGCGTCGGCAAACGGAGAATCCCACCCAATATATTGTGATGGGTCTAAACATTCATGATAACTGGAGAGTGAAAGTGAAAAAAGTCTCTAATTGCTATGATCGCAGAAAAGGAAGGAATATTGTAATCATGGAGAGGAAGTTAATGGCCTGAATGTCCCGCTGACTTCTCGTAGAACAGTAGGAAACTGGCAGATGACATAAAAGGTTATCTCAGTGAGGCAATCAATATACATTAAGGGAATAAATAGTTAAGATGGTTAAAGACATTGAGAGAGGCTCACACAGTGAATAAGCTGCCTCTGCCACCGTCTCAAAAATACATTGATCTGAAATAAAAACAATGAATGTTACAAATGGGAATTGAGCCAACATTGAGGCTGCAGCCACCACCCCTTCAAAATCGCCAACCACAACCATGACTACAGTCAAGTCTATACCGGAAACACCTACTACTGATTGGCCCTGGAACCTTTCCTTCAAAACGAGGAGAGTGTTGAGGCCTGAAGGTGCAAAAATGCTCAGATCTTAATATTGAAGTGTAGTGAGGAGGAAGATGCGATACTGTGATAATTAAATGAGTTTGCATTGCCAGCAGAAAGCACATATAAAGAATTAGATTGCTCACTCCATAATCAATGTAAAATGCTGGGGAACAAGCCCCCAAATTTCCAATTTTGATTTCTTTCCAGAAATGCAAATGCAAGGGGATTGGAAGGTTTCTCAGAAGAGTGAGGGAATAAAGGGAGAATTTTCTGATTGGCAGAATGGGAACGATGACATTCCCCATGGATTTGTACTGGGGCCTCAGCTTTTCCCCCATGTATATTGATGGGTCGGATGAAGCATTGGAATGTCAGATGTCCAAGTTTGCAGATGATATGAAATTGGGAGGTAGAGTAAATTGTGTAGCTGTGAACAGAAATTTAGAAAGAATACAATCTAAGTTGGAATTCAATGTGGGAAAATGTAAAGTTAACCTGTTGGATTCTCCATCGGCGGGATATTCCGCTAGCTGGCAGCGTACTCATACCCACAGATTTCCCGACGACGTGGGGGTGCGCACATTGGGAAACCCTATTTGCCAACTGCCGGGATGGAGGATCCTGTTGCTGGCAGAGGTACGCTGCACCAGAAGACAGTTGCGGTGTGACGGAAAATCCCACCCAACTACTTTTGATTTGATAAAGACCAATTGGAATATTTTTCTTTCTTTTGTTAACAAACAATTTTATTGAGGTATTTTTGGCATTGTAAACATTAACAATATACATTAGTGTGCAAATATCAATTACAAAAACATAGTGCAAAAACAGTTCCTCTCTCGCAAATAGACCCGCCTATTCTTCCCCTCCACTCTACACTATTCTACCCCTCCTCCCACCCACCTCCCCCTCCCAACCTTCCACCCCCGCTGACGATTAGTTCCCTGCGAAGAAGTCGATGAATGGTTGCCACCTCCGGGCGAACCCCGATAGTGATCCTCGTAAGGCGAACTTGATTTTTTTCCAAGCCGAGAAAACTTGCCATGTCCGACAGCCATACTTCGGTCTTTGGAGGCTTTGCGTCCCTCCAGGCCAACAGTATTCGTCGCTGGGCTACCAGGGAAGCAAAGGCCACAACGTCGGCCTCTATCCCCTCCTGGACTCCCGGGTCCTCCGACATCCCAAAAAGCGCCACCCTTGTTTTCAGTACCCAGGACAAGACGTCTGCAAATCCTAGCCAGTACCCCCTGAGTTTTGGGCACGCCCAGATCATGTGGACATGGTTCGCTGGTCCTCCCGCGCATCTAGCACACTTGTCCTCCAGCCCAAAGAATTTACTCATCCGGGCCACCGTCATGTGGGCCCTGTGAACTACCTTGAACTGAATCGGGCCTAGCCTGGCACATGTTGCATTTGCATTTACCCTCCTCAGAGCATTTGCCCATACACCTCCCTCCAGCTCCCCACCAAGCTCCTCCTCCCACTTGAGTTTCAGTTCCTCGGTCCCTGTGTCCTCTGCTCCCCATAAGCTCCTTATAAATATCCGAGACTCTCCCCTCTCCTACCTCTCCCCTGGAAACTACTCTCTCCTGGATCCCCCTTGGTGGAAGGCGTGGAAAGGACGGGACCCGTTTATGTACTAAATTCCGCACCTGCAAGTACCGAAGATCATTTCCCCTTGCCAGCCCGAACGTTTCCTCCAGCGCCCTCATGCTCGCGATGCTCTCTTCCAGGAACAAGTCGACCATCCTTCCCACCCCCACCCTCCGCCACGCTCGAAACGTGCCGTCCATCTTCCCCGGGACAAATCGGTGGTTGTCGCACATTGGGGACCAGACCGATGCTCGCACTTCCCCCGCGTGCTTCCTCCATTGGCCCCAAATCCGCAGAGCCGCCACCACTATAGGGCTGGTGGAGTACCTGGCCGGCGGGAGTGGCAGAGGAGCCGTGACCAGGGCTGCCAAGCTGGTGTCCCTGCACGAAGCAGCCTCCACCCGCTCCCAAACCGACCCCGCACCCACCATCCATTTCCTTATCATGGCTATGTTAGCCGCCCAGTAATAGTTGCTGAGGTTCGGCAACGCCAGTCCCCTCTCGCTCCAGTTCCGTTCCAGCATCCCCCTCTTTACCCACGGGGACATCCCTGCCCAAACAAATCCCAGGATGATTTTATTGATCCTTTTAAAAAAGGACCGCGGAATGAAAATAGGGAGACACTGTAAAATAAACAGGAATCTCGGGAGGATCGTCATCTTCACCGTCTGTACTCTCCCCGCTAGTGACAGCGGGAGCGCATCCCATCTCTGGAGCTCGCTCCTCATTTGCTCCACCAGCCTAGACAAGTTCAACTTATGCATCCTACCCCAGTCCCGTGCCACTTGTATCCCTAAATACCTAAAACTTTCCCCAACCAGCCTAAACGGTAGCTCCCTCAGTCTATTCTCCTGACCCCTCGCCTGCACCACAATCATCTCGCTCTTTGCCATGTTCAACTTGTATCCTGAAAACTGGCCAAATTCCCCTAGGATTTCCATAATCCCGTTCATCCCTGCCACTGGATCCGACACGTACAAAAGCAGGTCATCCGCGTAGAGCGAGACCTTGTGTTCTACCGCCCACCCCCCCCTTTTCCCGACCATTCCCTTCCATCCTCTTGCAGCCGGTGGTTCTATGGCCAACGCAAACAGCAATGGAGAGACGGGGCACCCCTGTCTTGTCCCATGGTACAGTCAAAAATACTCAGATGTCGTCCTGTTCGTCCTTACACTGGCCTCCGGGGCCTGATATAGCAGTCTAACCCAGTCCACAAAGCCTTCCCTAAACCCAAACCGTCCCAGCACCACCCATAAATAGTCCCACTCCATCCGGTCAAAAGCCTTTTCGGCATCCATTGCCACCACTACCTCCACCTCTCTGCCCTCCGGGGGCATCATAATCACATTGAGTCGCCTTCTTAGGTTGGCTACCAGCTGCCTGCCCTTTACAAACCCCGTTTGGTCCTCCACAATCACGTCCGGTACACAGTCTTCGATTCTGGACGCCAGGATCTTGGCCAGTAGTTTAGCGTCAGCATTAATCAAGGAGATTGGCCCATAGGACCCACAGGCTTCCAGATCTTTATCCCGTTTTAATATCAGCGAGATGGTGACTTGCAACATCATCGGGGGTAACACCCCATTGTCCCTTGCCTCGTTAAACACCCGAACCAACACCGGCCCCACTATCCCCTAGAACTTTTTGTAGAACTCCACTGGATACCCGTCCGGCCCCGGGGCTTTACTCGACTGCATGGCCTTCAGGCCCCCATTACTTCTTCAGCCCTAATCGGGGCCCCCAGCCCCTCTACCAACCTCCTACCCACCTTTGGGAAGGTCAGCCCATCTAAGAAGCGCCTCATCCCCTCCGGTCCCGTAGGCGGTTCCGAGGCTTACAGCTTGCTGTAAAAGTCCCTGAATACCCTGTTCAATCCTGCCAGGTCTCCAACCCGGTTCCCTGCCCCGTCCACTACCGTCCCTATTTCCCTGGCCGCCTCCCTCGTCCTAGGTTGCCGTGCAAGCATTCTGCTGGCTTTCTCCCCATACTCATACACCGCGCCCCGTGCCTTTCTGAGCTGCTCTACGGCCTTCCCAGTGGACAGTGGATAGCGCCCCCAGCTCCGCCTGCAGTCTCTGTCGTTCCCTAAGTAGCTCTGCCCTCGGGGACTCCGCATATTCCCTGTCCGTCCGTATCATCTCCTGAACCAGTCTGTCCATCTCCGCCCTGTCCGTTCTGTCCCTATGAGCTCGGATTGAGATCAGTTCCCCTCTCACCACAGCCTTCAGCGCCTCCCAGAGCACCGCTGCTGAGACTTCCCCTGTATCGTTGACCTGCAGGTAGTTCTGCATGCATTTCCCCACTCTCTCACCCCCCCCCCCCCTCATCTGCCAACAATCCCACCTCTAACCTCCATTGTGGGCGCTGGTAACTTTCTTTGCAGACCTGCAGGTCGACCCAATGTGGAGAATGGTCCGAAATCATGATCGCCGAGTATTCTGTATCCCTCACCCCTTCCAAAAAGTCCCTACTCATAATAAAGACGTTAATACGATAATAAACCTTGTGAACATGTGAATAGAACAAGAACTCCTTCCCCATCAGCCGACTGATTCTCCAGGGGTCTACCCCCCCCCCCCCCCCGCATTTGTTCCATGAATCCCCTCAGCTCCCTTGCCATTGCCGGGACCCTGCCCATTCTGGAGCACGACCCATCCAGGTCGGGATCAAGGACTGTATTAAAGTCCCCACCCATAATCAGCTTGTGCGAATCCAATTCGGGGATTTTCCCCAGCAGCCTTTTGATGAAATCTACATCATCCAAGTTTGGAGCGTAAACATTCACTTGGACCACCCTCACCCCCTCAAGCTTACCCCGGATCATGAGAAATCTACCACTCCCATCAGCAATTGTGCTGTCCGCCTCAAATTGAACCCGTTTGTTAATCATGATCGTGACCCCTCTGGTCTTAGAGTCAAGCCCCGAATGGAAGACCTGGCTAACCCAGCCCTTCTGTAATCTAATCTGGTCCGCCACTTTCAAATGTGTCTCCTGCAGCAACATTACATCCGCCTTCAGAGCCCGTAAGTGGGCGAACACACATGTCCTCTTGACCGGCCCGTTTAACCCTCAAACATTCCAGGTGATCAGCCTGGTTGGAGGGCACCCTGCCCCCCCCCTGCGCTGATCAGCCATCCCCCTTCTTGGTCCCACCCCCTGCCCATGTGCCACGCCTCCCCTGGTCCGCCTCTTGGCAGCTCCCACCCCCAACCTCTTCCCTGTTACCTGATTCAGTTTCCTCCATTGTCAGCAGATCATCCCCCCCCCCCCCCCCAGCAACAACCCCCTGTAACCTAACCCCTGCCATATACTGGCTGTATACACCCCCCCCCCCCCCCCCACCTCACTCCCGTTGACTAGCTCAAAGCAGCTAGCCTGGTGACTCGCAACTCCGGTGCCACCATGTCTCGCACCTATTGTTCCCCCCCCCCCTCCCCCTCCACCGCCCCCCCCCCTCCCGGCCCATCAACTTCACTTCTCCAGAACAGCCCTATTCGAGCAATCGCTCTGGGACCGAAAAGATTGAAAACAAACAAAGAACAAAGCTCGCCCCCACAATAGTGCAGTTCAAACTGTGTAATGAGGTGGGCGCTACCACCCACCCCCCTCCCAACATTACCAGAAAAATAGCAAAAAGAACCCGTACAGCCCCCCAGCACCCAATAACTTAACCTTTAACTGTGACTTTGGCTTTAACTTTAAAACTTTCAAACAGGCAAAAACAAACACAAGAACACCCCAAATTTTAAGTTAAAGAACATGCCGAACGACATCGCTAACACGAAGGGCAATCCACAAACAAATGCAAACATCCCTTGAAACACTCTAACTTGAGTCCATGGGTCCTCAGTTCTGCACCAGTTCATTCCCCTTAATGAAGTCCATCGCTTCCTCCGGGTCATCAAAATAATGTTGCTGTTCCCGGTATGTGACCCAAAGCCGCGCCGGAAAAAGTAGCCCGAACTTGACCTTCTTTTTAAACAGGATCTCTTTAATTTGTCTGTAGGCTGCCCTCCTTCTGGCCACCTCCTGGCTCAGATCCTGATAGATGCGCAGGACACTTGTTCCATAAGCAACTCTTCGTGTTCTTGGCCCACTGTAGGACCCGCTCCTTGTCCACGAACCTATGGAACCTGACCACCATCGCCCAGCGGTGGGGACACACACACACACACCCCCGGGACCCCCTCGCGGCTGCCTCGCCTGCACTTTGTGTGCCCTGTCCAGCTCCAACGGACGCGGGAAGAAATCATCCCCGACCAGCTTCCGCAGCATGTCTACCACATATGCCGTGGCATCCACTCCCTCGGCCCCCTCTGGGAGCCCAATGATTCTCAGATTCTGCCGGCGAGACCTATTTTCCAAGTCCTCCAGCCTGTCCATCAGCCTTGATTGTTGCTCCTTCAACTTTCTAATTTCCACGTCCGATACCGTTTGGAACTCCGCCTGCTCCTCCACTGTCTTCTCCAATGCGTGGACCTCCTTATCCTGGGCGTCCAGCCTTTGGTCCAGTCGCTCCACCGCTTTCTGAAGCGATTCCAAATTATCCCGCTTCAGTGCTGCAAAGCTCTCCTTCATGACGTTCAGCATGTTGTCCAGTGCTATCTAGACCGTCCGTTCCGTGGTCCGTTCGTCGGCCATCTTTCCTCCAACTTGAACTTCCACACCACCTTTGTTCAGCCCCTTTTTCGCCTGTTTTCGCTGCCTTCTGCCCCTTAAGTCCATACATCACTGTATGGATCCAGATCTACAGTGCTGTTGTTTTCCCCTCCAGCTCTCAAAAGTTCAAAAAAGTCGGGGGAAGAGGTCTAAAAGTCTGACCGGAGCAAGAGCCACCAAATGGGCGACTTACTCCCTCATAGCCACCACCGGAAGTGGAATATGTTTCTTAATAAAAGCAGGGATGTACTTCTGAAGCTTTATAAAGCATTAGTTAGGCCCCATTTAGAATACTGTGAGCAATTTTGGGCCCCACACCTCAGGAAGGACATACTGGCGCTGGAGCGGGTCCAGCGGAGATTCACACGGATGATCCCAGGAATGGTAGGCCTAACATATGATGAACGTCTGAGGATCCTGGGATTATATTCATTGGAGTTTAGGAGGTTGAGGGGAGATCTAATAGAAACTTACAAGATAATGAATGGCTTAGGTAGGGTGGATGTAGGGAAGTTGTTTCCATTAGCAGGGGAGACTAGGACCCGGGGGCACAGCCCTTAGAATAAAAGGGAGTCACTTTAGAACAGAGATGAGGAGAAATTTCTTCAGCCAGAGAGTGGTGGGTCTGTGGAATTCATTGCCACAGAGGGTGGTGGAGGCCGGGACGTTGAGTGTCTTTAAGACAGAAGTTGATAAATTCTTGATTTCTCGAGGAATTAAGGGCTATGGAGAGAGAGCGGGTAAATGGAGTTGAAATCAGCCATGATTGAATGGTGGAGTGGACTCGATGGGCCGAATGGCCTTACTTCCGCTCCTATGTCTTATGGTCTTATGGTCTTATAATAGTGCCCAGATCTATGGAGGAACAAAGGAATTTATATGTCCATATAGAAAAATACTCAATGATTGTACAAAAAGCAAAATACTGAGGACATGAAAATCCGAAATAAAAACAGTAAATGCTGAAAATGCTCAGCAGATCTGGCAGCATCCAACATTTTCTGTTTATAATTCAGATTTTGAACATCCAGGGCTTTTGTTTTCATCTTAGAGTTTAATTCATTACTTCTCTTCCAGGGATTCCCTTTTTGTGCTTGATCAGGTATCCATCAAAACTCATTTTCACAGCCACATCTCCTTCCCCATCAACTGTCTCCACCTCCGACTTATTCCACATGGATTCCAATTAAAATTTCACCCACAGTGCAGTTATCTGCGAAACATTCAACATTTCTCAAGCCACTGTTCTCACCAGTGCATAGGTTTAAAAAAAGTAATCAAAAAGACTAATGAACTATTAGCCCTTATCTCAAGGAAGTTGGAAAATAGAAGTGAGGGAGCAATGCCTCTGTTGTGCAATGTCATGATCAATCCCTATCTGGAGAGCGTTAAAGTGGCGAGTCACAGGAAGACATACTTTGCTGGATTCAAATGATCAAAAACAGTCAGAGAATCTTCAAATTGTGTTCCCATGCAGCTTTTGCTTACTATTCTTCAGTGCATGAGTAGCAATTTCTCAACTTAGTCATTGTTGAACATTACACTTTATTGATCCTGACAAAGCTTTCTTGTAATTCTGACTTTGATACCAATTTATCAGTGATATTTAGCTCTTGTGACTCTTACATAATTTGGATGATTCAATTTTCCCTGATTCATTGCATCTCCTTTATTCTGTTTAACCTTGGTAGTGTCCTATTTGGAGGGTAGTGGCCCCACCTTAATTGCACAATAAACTAAGGACAGGATGATATTGAACTAAGGAGGTAAAAGTCTGCAACAAAGTTGTTTACTATGGAGTAGACAAGAGTGGGAAAGTCACAGGGTTGGACATTGTGAGGGGCGGCTGGCTCCTTCCTTCCTGCCTTCTTTCATCTCGGTCATAAAGCAAAGCCTGCCCACGACCGCCGGCCTATCCAAGCCAACTGAAATATGCCATGCACAGCATATTATCCACGTCAATAGGCTTAATTTACATTCAATTATTTATTTAATATGGCGGATGGGCTGTCAAATTCATCAGCTGCCCATCTAGCATACTATGGGGGTCAGCTTGGGGGTAGGTGGAAAGACCACCATATATTTTACATGTCTTCCCTGTCAAAAGCATGCCTGGTGGGGACCGTAAAATCCAGCAGGTGGGGTGAAATTTTAACTCACTCAAAACCCATCTACTTATACAGAGTTAGAAGATCGCCTGACTGTTCATGCTAATGGGATCTCCCAGTCCACCAACGGCAAACCCCCAACGTGCATTTCCCAGAAGCATGCAGTGGATTCAATAGGAAATTTTGTTGACAGTGGCCAGACCAGAAGATCTGGCCAATGGCAGGCTGCCTCCCTTGCTGAGAAACACGCCGCAAGGTGGCCAGAGAATCTTGCCCTGAAATCTCATACCTTAAAACAACAAGAGTATTTCCAATAACAGCTTTTATTTGGAGCATTTTTCATTTTTGCTGAACATTTGATATTATTAGATATTTTAATAACTATTAAAAGAAGTAGCATGAGACTCCACTTATTGGGATAGCTTTTTAAAATTGTAGTTATATGTACAATCCAATGTGGTGCGGCAAAATTTGGCTCCAACTCCACCTACAAATTTTCTGATGATACAACCACAGTGGGTCAGATCTCAAACAACGATGAGTCAGAGTACAGGAGGGAGATAGAAAACCCAGTGGCATGACATGGAAAATGCTCAGCCTAAGCCCGTAAAAAATTGCAGTCGTGAATACAGCCCAGTCCATCACACGAACCCGCCTCCCATCCATTGACTCTGTCTACACCTCCCACTCCCTTGGGAAAGCAGGCAGCATAATCAAAGACCCCTCCCACCGAGGTTATTCTCTCTTCCATCGGGCAGAAGATACAGAAGTCTGAAAACATGCACAGATTCAAGAACAGCTTCTTCCCCGTAGTTACCAGACTCCCGAATGACCCCCTTATGGACTGAACTGATCTCTCTACGGATCTTCTCGAATGCTGTAGCACTATACTCCATATGCTTCACCTCATGTCTATGTATTTACATTGCGTATTTATTATATGTCCTATGTTTTCTTTCATGCATTGAACAATCTGTGTGGTGAACCACGTATGGCTAGGTAAGGCTGTTGTATATCTGTTCTACTGTTCTATTAGTATTGTTATCTCCACTGTTGTATATATTTATTGTTATTGCTGTTCTGTTATTAGTTGTTGCTGTTGTACTGTTGAATGTTATTATTGGTGCTGCTGTTGGCTCCGCCTGTGGCTCCGCCCAGCTGTGGAGGTATAAAGCCTGTTGACCTGGGTCAGCCCTGCAGTGCGGGAGGAGCTACAGGTCGGCACATATTTAGCTTATTATAGCATCGGTTCACTGCTTCTCAGCGTCTCATCTGAATTGATGTCTATCAATTTAATAAGCTAAAATTTTGATAAAGGATGCTGCCCTCAAACCTGAATGTCTCGAACTGGACCCGCAGGCCGCTGAAGCGCCGGCTATCTTTGAGCATTGGCTCAGCTGCTTTAAGGCCTATCTCGAATCCTCAACTACTGCGGTTTCCCCGGCACTCAAGCAACGTCTCCTCAATGCCCGTGTGAGCCACCGGATCTTCCAGTTAATCCGCGGGCTCGTATACGGAGGCTGTAGATGTACTCAAGGAACAGTTTGTGAGGCCGGTCAACGAGGTCCTCGCCGACACCTCCTCACCACGCAGTGTCAGCGCCAGGGTGAGTCGCTCATGGAGTATCTTCGTGAGTTGAGGGTACTCGCCCGCAGTTGTAACTGCTAGGCGGTCTCTGCATCGGAGCATTCGGAGTTAATGATTCGAGACACTTATGTGGCTGGAGTCCGGTCCAGCTCTGTCCGGCAGCGCCTCCTCATGAAAGGGGCTCTCGACCTCGAGGCGACAGTAAAGCTGGCGACCTCATTAGAAGTGGTTTTCCAGATCCTCGAGGCCTTTGCGTCCGACCACGCGGCATCCTCGGGGACGTCAGAGGCGAAGCCATCACCCGATCCAGGCGTATCTCACTCTTGCGCCGCACGGCTGCCGGCCAGCTCCGGAGGACCTTGCTGTTATTTCTGTGGGCAGGGCCAGCATCCCCGGCAGCGCTGCCCAGCACGCAGCGCTGTGTGTAATCAATGCGGCAAGGAAGACCATTTTGCGAAGGTATGTCTGAGCCGCTCTAAAGCCCCAAAATCAAAAGGCGGTCAGCCTGAGGCTCACAGATCCCACAACATGGCATCGTGCCAGCCAGGACCGACATTTCCAATGCATCATCCTCCGCGTGTGACCCGTGGAGGACGCCATCTTGGTCGTCGTCGCCGACGCGGCCCGCCACGTGCGACCAGTGGGCACCGCCATCTTGGCCGATCGGCGCCGCCATTTTGTGATCACGCTGCTGCCACAGATAGTCCTTCGCATTACCTCAGCTCGGTCCAGCTCGACCAGTCCCGGCCTTACCATCTGCGAAATTCAATGATGGCTGTCAAACTCAACGGGCAGGAGGTGTCCTGCCTCTTCGACTCCTGGAGCACAGATAGTTTTGTCCACCCGGATATGGTAAGGCGCTGCGCCCTCCAGGTCCTCCCCGTCTCGCAGACTATATCCCTTGCGTCCGGTTCGCATTCCGTACAGATCCGGGGGTATTGCGTCGCAAACCTGTCAATACAAGGCGTAGCGTACAATAACTTTAAGCTCTACGTCCTCCCTCATCTCTGCGCTCCCCTCCTGCTCGAGTTAGATTTCCAGTGCAACCTTAGAAGCCTAACACTAAAATTCGGGGGACTCCTGCCCCCCTTATGATCTGTAGCCTCGCAACCCTGAAGGTCGCCCCTCCCTCGCTCTTTGCGAACCTCACCTCAGACTGTAAGCCCATCGCCACCCGGAGCAGATGGTACAGTGCTCAGGACAGAGCCTTCATCAGGTCAGAGGTTCAGCGGCTCCTGGAGGAAGGGATCATCGAGGCCAGCAACAGCCCCTGGAGACCGCAAGTGGTGGTCGTCCGGACCGGGGAAAAGAACCGGATGGTAGTCGACTACAGTCAGACGATCAGGTTGATGCGTACCCCCTCCCACGCATATCTGATATGGTCAATCAGATTGCGCAGTATCGAGTCTTCTCTATGGTAGACTTGAAGTCCGTGTACCACCAGCTCCCTATCCGGCCGGAAGACCAGCAGTACACTGCCTTTGAGGCAGATGGCCGCCTCTTCCATTTCCTCAGGGTCCCCTTCGGCGTCACCAACAGGGTTTCGGTCTTCCAACGAACAATGGACCGAATGGTGGAGCAGTACGGGCTGCGGGCCACGTTCCCGTACTTGGATAATGTCACCATCTGCGGCCATGACCTGCAGGACAATGACGCAAACCTAGACAAATTCCTCCGCACCGCCCGACTCCTTAATTTAACCTACAATAAGGAGAAATGCGTTTTCCGCACAACCCGGCGAGCCATCCTCAGCTATGATCTGTAGGGCAGCACGGTAGCATTGTGGATAGCACAATTGCTTCACAGCTCCAGGGTCCCTGGTTCGAATCCGGCTTGGGTCACTGGCTGTGCGGAGTCTGCACATCCTCCCCGTGTGTGCGTGGGTTTCCTCCGGGTGCTCCGGTTTCCTCCCACAGTCCAAAGATGTGCAGGTTAGGTGGATTGGCCATGATAAATTGCCCTTAGTGTCCAAAATTGCCCTTCGTGTTGGGTGGGGTTACTGGGTTATGGGGATAGGGTGGAGGTGTTGACCTTGGGTAGGGTGCTCTTTCCAAGAGCCGATGCAGACTCAATGGGCCAAATGGCCTCCTTCTGCATTGTAAATTCTATGATAATCTATGATGTCGTGGAAAACGGTGTCCTGGGGCCCGACCCCGACCGCATCCACCCCCTTCTCCAGCTCCCCCTTCCCCACTGCCCCAAGGCCCTGAAATGATGCCTGGAGTTTTTCTCGTATTATGCCCAGTGGGTCCCCAACTACACGGACAAGGCCCGCCCACTCATTAAGTCCACCATTTTCCCCCTGGCGGCTGAGGCCCGCTTGGCTTTCAACCGCATTAGAGCCGCCATTGCCAAGGCCATGATGCACGTTGTGGATGAATCCCTTCCATTCCAGGTGGAGACCGATGCGTCTGACTTTGCCCTGGCCGCTACCCTCAACCAGGCAGGAAGGCCTGTCGCCTTTTTTTCCCGTACCCTCCACGCCTCCGAGATTCGACAGTCCTCCGTCGAGAAGGAGGCACAAGCCATTGTGAAACCTGTGCGACACTGGAGACATTACCTGGCCGGCAGGAGATTCACGCTCCTCACAGACCAACGTTCAGTTGCCTTCATGTTTAATAATACGCGGCGGGGCAAGATTAAGAACGACAAGATTTTGTGGCGGAGAATCGAACTCTCCACCTATAACTACGATATCTTGTATCGCCCTGGGAAGCTCAACAAGCCCCCAGATGCCCTGTCCCACGCGCGGTACATGCGCCAGAGTGCAAACAGACCGGTTATGGGCCATCCACAACGACCTCTGTCACCCGGGGGTCACCCGGCTTCTTCACTTCATCAAGGCTCGCAACCTGCCCTGCTCCACTGACGATGTCAGGGCTGTGACCAGGGATTGCCAAATCTGTGCAGAGTGCAAGCCGCACTTCTATCGGCCGGACAACGCTCACCTGGTGAAGGCCTTCCGCCCTTTTGAACGCCTCAGCATGGACTTCAAAGGGCCACTCCCCTCCACTGACCGTAATATGTACTTTCTCAACATTGTTGATGAGTACTCCCACTTCCCGTTTGCAATCCCTTGTCTTGATATGTCCCCTGCCACTGTCATCAAGGCCCTGCACAGCATTTTCTCCCTGTTTGGTTTCCCCGCCTATATACATAGCGATCGGGGCTCCTCTTTTATGAGTGAGGAGTTGCGTCAGTACCTGCTCAGTAAGGGCATCGCCTCGAGGAGGACTACCAGCTACAACCCCCGGGAGAACGGGCAGGTGGAGAGGGAGAATGCTATGGTCTGGAAGGCTGTCCGTCTGGCCCTACGGTCTAGAAATCTCCCAGTCTCCCGCTGGCAGGAGGTCCTCCCTGACGCGCTCCACTCCACCCAGTCGCTTCTGTGTACTGCCACAAACGAGACCCCTCACAACCGTCTATTTGTCTTTCCCAGGACGTCGATATCCGGGGTCTCGCTCCCGGCCTGGTTAACGAAACCTGGGCCAGTCCTCCTACGGAAACATGTGAGGAGCCATAAGGCCGATCCCCTGGTCGAGCGGGTTCAGCTTCTCCATGCGAACCCTCAGTACGGGTATGTGGCACACCGTGATGGATGACAGGATACCGTCTCCCTCCGGGACCTGGCTCTCGCGGGTACCCCTGCGCCCATTATCACCGCGCCCCTCCCAACCACCTCCCCACCCAGTTCCCCACCTACACTTTCACCAACATCTCCCACAGGGTCCTTTAGCCCTGCCACTGCGTCGTCACCCTATCCGGGACCCTGTTGTGCAGACGATGTGCTCCCAGAGCAGAAGATTTTGACGATGTCTATCAATCTGCCTGGACTGTATACAGAACAATACTTTTTACTGTACCTTGGTACATGTGACAATAAATCTAAATCTATAATCTATGTTGCAATAGCCTAACTTTATCACAATAGTTTACTCCTTTTAATTCAAAATAAAATAATTAAATTATCCAAAAATGTTTTCAAACTTCCCAGTTTCCTGTTCTCCATACAGTATAATTCTAATTGTAGAGTAATGTAAGTTTTAGAACATAAAACAAAATTGCTGACATTGCAGGGGTAGACTGTGTAACATCTTTTATGTCATTAGAAGATCAAATTGTGATTCCCTTTGGCACTTTGACCAAATTGTGCAGTAAAATGTTAAGTGAAGAGCAATTCTTCCAACAATATCCCAGAAACAAGCAGTGGCAAGAAGAAATATCATCTGTTTAGTTCTGGAGTCTTCCTGGGAATTCTTAGACCTTGCTTTAGAAAGGGGACTGAGTAACATGGCACGTTAATGTGCTGTTCTGAGACCTAGGTTCAAATTCAGCCAAGATGAAAAGAATTAAATTGTTCTTTCACTACAAAGTGGTTTTCACAAAATGGGACTCTGCGTAGAGCAGTGACAGAGCACATGTCAGGAATTCAGGTGCAGAGGTTAACAGAGAGAAATTGAGTCGGGTGCGTTGATCTTTGTGCCTGAATTCCCAACATAAACTTCCATTGAGAGCCCCAAGTGATAAAATTTACTCTTAGTCCCTGAGCTCTAGCTGTCTTATTGTGGGATAGTTCTGCAGCATAAACTGTAATTGTTCTGACTTACAGATTCACTAAGGCAAGCCGAAAAGGAGCTGGCACGATAAATGCAAAATGCCAAAGAGTGCATAGAAAATGGGGTTAAATCACATCGGAAGACAGAATAGATGAAGATGTTGGGTCAAAAAGGTGAAAGAAGTTTTCCATTTCTTAGCACTGACACCCTTCATCTTGATAAATATAAAATTCACCAAGAATATTTAAAAAAAAACAAATTTGCCTCATAAAAATGTCTCATTGAAAATTAATGCACCAAGATAAATTAAGAAGCTTTTTAGCTGGTCTCCACAATTTACAACTGATGGTAGATGTGTGAAATTGCATGATCCCTTCTCCCTGTATAAATGAGTTTAATAAATAAAAAGACTAGTTAATGTTGGTGGTCACCAATTTGTCATGTGAGGGGTTGCTTGCTGCCAGGACTGATTTGTTTTTTAAAGCTTTGCTCATTTGCAGACCACAAAATATGTGGAGTCAGTGGATTAACTATCTAACAAGAGAAAAGAGAAATGGAAAAATAAGCTTTCTTATAGCGGATTGACATTCAAACATTGCGTCTGAAAATTTCACCCTTTATCAATGTTTTAAATCTACTGACTTCAATGAGCTATTTTCGGAAATTCATTGAAACAGACATGATTTGAAGCAATTACTGAGATTTTCCAGCCCATTGCCAGGATAATCCGGCCCCCTCCAGTGTTAATGGACTTCCGGCTCACTTGCCGCATCCTCCGTGGTGGGTCCCGCCAAAACGGCGCGAAAACTCCCGGGCAATGAGCAGAATTTTCCAATCCCGACAATTTATAGCGGGCGGGAGTGGAAAATTTGGAGCGAGGCCAAAAGTTAGGATCCCACTGGTGGTAAGACAAATTGGAAATCTTCCCCTCCAGCACTTTCATGGCGGGCTGGTGGCCGGTTGGCTTTCCGCTGATCCATGTTTGGAACGTCACTTGCATGTATTTGCATGTCATGAATACTCATTAAAAACGCAAGTCACAGTTGTGTTCACTGTTCGATGTCTAGCAAGGGATCTACCAAACGACTTGAGTCGTGTCCAAACCAGGATCTTTATGTGGTAAGATAGCGGTCTGTTACAGAACAGGTTATCATGGAGTTTCTTTGTACTCCTCTCAAACTACACCGAGCATGACTGTTCACTTGTACGCCTTATACCCATCTCCCAAGGACTGTATGTGCCCCACTTATATTAGAGTGCCTTGCACATGGTCACTGTCTTGAGACCGCATGGTAAGCCTGTACCGTCACCTGCTGGTTGGAGGTCGAACCACGAGCCATCTATGATATTGCTTACAGGCATATCACCACATTCACTGGAATCACATTCCCCTCCCAACAACATGCCATGTCGGCGGGCAATTAGGTCAGTCTAAATCATAAGTGGTGCACAACCTTCCACCTTCTCTACGCTTGTGATTTTGAGGTGAGTGCGACATTCAAGTCCTATGTGCAACGTTGCTGCCAAAGCTGCTGTGTTAGGTCAGATTGCTGTGGGTGCCTAGTTAGGCTCCTCATGGTGGGTGCTGCAATTGTGTAGCTGGGCTCGTCATGGTGTGTTAAGGGTGTCTAATTGGGCTCTTCATGCGTCTCTGGAAGGACAACAATGCTGTGGTCTGTTCTGAAGGAACAAATGAGCTGAATGTCAGACAGTCAGAGGCCCGGGACTGTGGGCAAAGGCTTGGGGTGGGAGATTAAAGGTAGTCCTGGGGTTTTGCGGGCCACACTACAGGGCTTTGCATGGCACACACATCATGTTCCCGCTTTAGGGAATGGCAAGGCCTGTGTGCTCAATGGAGATCAGGTAGAGCTTGTTGTGCAGGGTGTGATCATCATCTCGCCATTGGTGGTGAAGGGTGTGTCTAGCTCAGAACTGGGCTGCAGATGGGATGGTCATGATCAGGAAAGGCATCTTTGGCCTGTAAATGGGGATACTATAATAAAGGAGAGCACTCAAAGTCCTTATGGTGAAGTCAACTCCACTGGCTCCATCATCCTTACACTCTAAAAACTGAAAGAGCGGAATCAGATCCACGAGCAATGAGGAGTCCCTACAATGCCCTGACCCATTGCCCTATCAAGACATGGGACATCCACCCTTGTATTATCCCTTATGCGCAAGTCTTTCCAATGAGCTTCACTCCCTTACTCTCACACATAATTGCCTTGTTCCCACATGGGCCTTTTCCAACTCTGCATGACCTTGCATAGCCTTGGTGGTCTGCAGAACTCCCAAGGGTGAAGACTGAGGGCACATGCATACATTGACTTGCCCTATGCGCTAACTTCCCAGGGTGCTGAAACATTGCCACAACACCTGTGTTTCAGGGATGCCTGCTGAGCTCTGTTACATTTGCCCCTTGTATTGGGGGCTAAGCCTGCATCACATGTCTCTTATCGAAGGTTGAGTGTACTCCATAGAGTTCAATGCTTAGGGGCTCAGCTCCCAAAGGGTTAATGAGTGGGTGAGTGGTAGAATCATGCATATGGGCAGCACGGTAGCATTGTGGATAGCACAATTGCTTCACAGCTCCTGGGTCCCAGGTTCGATTCCGGCTTGGGTCACTGTCTGTGCGGAGTCTGCACATCCTCCCCGTGTGTGCGTGGGTTTCCTCCGGGTGCTCCGGTTACCTCCCACAGTCCAAAGATGTGCAGGTTAGGTGGATTGGCCATGATAAATTGCCCTGAGTGTCCAAAATAGCCCTTAGTGTTGGGTGGGGTTACTGGGTTATGGAGATCGGGTGGAGGTGTTGACCTTGGGTAGGGTGCTCTTTCCAAGAGCCGGTGCAGTCTCGATGGGCCGAATGGCCTCCTTCTGCACTGTAAATTCTATGTTAATTGCAAAACTGACTTCTAGGGTATAATTGACTCATCAAGGAAGGGTCAGGGATGTTATTGGACAAGTGGCTTCCTCCTGTGGCAAGTCTCCAGATTACACTCAACTTTATCCTTAACCTGCAGTCCCCTAGCTGTCATGAGTAACAGATCATACGAACTTCCATCATGTACACACAGCCACCCATGCTAACATCCCTGATGGCCTGGCCTCCAGGAACATTGCCAGTGCCCATCCAACATGCTGATGCCCGACAGCTGCCCCTTGCAGCCTGGGGGTGGGGGATAAGTCTGACTAGCCTTGTCATTCCCTCTGTGTCAGGGTCCTATTGCCCTCATGGAGCTAATCATCACCCCATTTCATAATCCCCCACATTGCCCATTGACCTGGAGTGTCACCAAACCCCAATCCCAATTTGGGATTTTGCAGTCAACCCCTGTGCTGGCAATATGGATTTCCCCGCTCCATTTACTTCCAGTTGCCTCTCCAGAAATGCAATCTCTCAGAGGAACCATTGCTTAAATCCCAGCAAGAGCTAACCGAGATGTGCAAAGTCCACCCTGTGGCATTATAGAAATGTACTGCATGTGAAGAGTTAATGTCATGTTACAATTAGCCACTAGTTGGAGCTAGGGTCAGTACTATAAGAGGCACTGACTTTTAGGTTTCTGAGAGAGAGTGGAGTAGAGGTAGAGGAGACTGGAGTGGAGTGCATAGTAGAGCTAGAGAAGATAGAATATGGTTACAGTTAGAGTATAGAGATAGTGTTACTTTGTGTAGTTTAACAGAATCTATTAGTTTACAATTGGAATAAGTGTCGAACGTTAATTTAAGTAGTGTAAATAAATTTAGCTTTGTTGATGAACATCGCTTTAAGTGTCTTTGTGAACACTACACTTTCCATCCTGAAGTCAACCTCACAAAGATCACCACACACCCTAAGGATCCGCCCCCCAACCAAGCAGACTCCTTGGAGACCAAATGCACCACAATAACAGACTGCAAAGGATTGAGAGCAAAAACCACCCCTTGTGCCCCATCCCCCCAACTGCCAGGACTCAACTCCCCATTCCCGAAAGTGACTTAGCTGGTTCCCCCCTGTCCTCTCGATCTCCCCTTTCCATTACACTCCCTGGTAGGTTGTGTCTTCCTGCATACTCACCTCTGATATCCCCTTTGAAGGTGAGGTTGCCAGGTTCAAGTTTGTAAACACGCCGATGCAGTTTGAATATTCAATGAGGGTGGAAGTGCTGGTGGAACTGCTCGCTAATAATATTATAATTTTATTCAATTGTGGTTCCCTCACAATTAGCCCTTGTTTTAGGCAGTTGTATGGGGCCAATTTTCCTCAGTTGATTGCTTCCATTAGGTGGGACATGGCTCATTGCTCATCCCTGCTGGTTTCATGGCTGGGCAGGGTTGCCTTGATTAAAATGAACGTGTTGCCTAGATTGTTATACCCTCTGTAAATGTTGCCAAATATTGCTGTCAGCTAGAGTTCTGAAGGAGAGTAATGGAATGAACAGTTAGTTTGTCTGCAATAATAAGAAACCGCGCTTTAAGGTTACTAAGCTCCATGGGGGCTGGGAAGGTCAGGTGTGGGGGGGCCCATTGTAGAGATCTACCATGCGGATTTAGTGGCACTTGCGAACACTGAAACTCAGTAGAAATTTGAGTTAACACTTCCCAGGTGCAAATAAGAATCGTTTTATTTGTCTCTATTGATTACAATTGAGAATCATTTAAAGTCTTATTCTCTAATAAGTCCAGCTAGCAAAGGACTCAAGAGAAGCAATCTTGTAGACAATTTAACTTTCAAATAATACAGAAATGATTTTCTTGCTTACGGCAAACAGCTTGCAATAACTTCAAAAGTCAAAGTCAGAAAGTGAAATATGAAAAACAGAGAGACAGCGAATAGTTAAGTCAAAGTAAATATTGATTCATGAATGGAATATGGCCGTACGAACAAACACGGTTATGCTAAATCATATCAGTCGTTGGTCATCTAGCTATACCCCTATGTAATCCTAATTGATTTGGATTAGAATCAAATAAGTTTGATTTGACAGTTAGCTGTCTGTCTTTAATGTGCAACATTAACTTGAAATGTTTCATAAATGAATTCTTGTAAGTGTTCTGGAATGCATTTCTGTGCCGTTATCGCAAGCTGCTTGAACTGGATTCTTGCTGAGGAAAATAGCACCTTTAGGTTACTGTGCCATTGCCATGGAGCCTGCCCTGTCCTTGGACACTGTCTTGAGAAATGTATTTATTAGCTTAGTGAAAAGTGTTTGTTTTATCATGGTTTTTGTGTTTCTGTTAAATTGTGTATTTTAATGTTGTCCTGTCTTAAAATGAATTATGCTGTGTCATGCTGAATATGTGTTTTGAAATGACCTGAGGTTATGAGTGAGTTTTAAAATGGGTATTTAATAGACTAGGGTCTTAATGCTAAATAGATATCTTTCACCTATCACTTTTACCTATTTTACCTATCAGGTGTATTAGAAAATAGCTGGCTTCTACACCAGTGCTGGGTGGGTGTGGCAATGGGGACAGGGTACCGGAACTTTGGCTGTATCAACTGGCCTCTCACGTCAGATTCATAATGGTCTGGGTTAGTAAGGACCCTGCCTCCATTTGGCTCGACTTTGAAACTGACGCTCTGCATGTCTGGTTATTTTATCGAGACATTACGCCTGGTACTGCTAAATGTGATAATCCTATTACTATTGGTACTCTTGTAGAATGGAGATTGGTCTGCTAACTAGAATGGAGATCTAAACTGGCAGACTAGACTTCCCGACAGGTCTTATGGACCATGGATTCAATATGTGAGTGAAAGAGACATTTGTAGACTTGGGAGATATGTTCAGAGATGCTTCCTCATCATTCTTTGAACAGCTATTCCAACAACTTGATATCCCAAGGCAGTCCATTTCAAAATATTTACAACTTAGAAACTTTATCCTTAATAATACAACCCTGTATCATAACTGCTCTATTTCCCCAATGGAAAAAATACTGAATTCTGTGGTGCCTAACCAGTTAATCAGCAAGTTTCATGATACCCTATGGTCTTGGAAAAAAGGCTTGGCAACTAACATTGATTACAAAATATTGGGTAGTATCTGGGATTATGCCAGTAAAATTTTTGTTTGCAATAAAATGAAGGAGACACAATTTAAGATGCTGCACCACTTACATATTGGATTTGGATTGGATTTTGTTTATTGTCACAAGGTACAGTGAAAAGTAATTTTCTGCGGGCAGCTCAACAGATCATTAAGTACATGAAAAGAAAAGGAAAGAAAAGAAAATACATAATAGGGCAACACAAGGTACACAATGTAACTACATAACACCGGCATTGGGTGAAGCATATCGGGGTATATATAGGGCGGGATTCTCCACTCCCACGCCAAGTGGCCCGGCCGTCGTGAACGCCGTCGAGGTTCACGACGGCGCGGAACGGCCCCAGTCCCGACCGATTCAGGCCCTGACAATGGGCCAGTATTGGGGCCGCGTCATCTACCCGCGCCAGGCCTTGTCGCCCACATAAAAGCGGCGCCACTTAGATGACGCGGCCGGCGCCGCATAACAGACGTCATCCGCGCAACAAAGTGGTTGCCGTCCTGTCCAAATCCGCCCCGCAAGAAGATGGGGGACGGATCTTGCGGGGCCGCGGTAGGAAGGAGGTCCTCCTTCAGAGAGGACGGCCCGACGATCGGTGGGCACCGATCGCGGGCCACCCCACATTGCAGGTGAAGCCCGGTGCAGGATCCCCCCTCGCCCCCCCCACAGGCCGCCCCCCCAGCGTTCACGCACCGCCCATGACTGAAGCGACCAGGTGTGGACGGCGCCGGGGGGAAGCCGCCGTTTTGGCCTGGCCGCTCGGCCCATCCGGGCCTCAGAATAGCGGGGGTGCCGAAGAATCGCCATTTTGGGTGTCTCCGGCGATTCTCCGGCCTGTGGCCCGCGAAACTCAACCGGGCCGTTCCCGCCGTTTGGGAGAATCGCGGGAGGGCGTCGGGCCGGCGTCCCCGGAAATGTTGGCGGCCCAGGCGATTCTCCCAACTGGCGTGGGAGTGGAGAATCGCGCCCATAGTGTTAGTGTTATCATGCCTAGTCTTCGACACAGGTTTTATCCTACTATAGCTCGAAAGTGTCTAAAGTGCCTGGTAGTCGAGGGTGATTATATACATTACATATTAGCCTTTGTTAAGATTAAATCCTATTGGTCTGGTGGGGACAGAGAGCTGGAGAAGAACTTTGACAGAGCCTTAGAACTTAATGCTATGTTACTAATTTTGAGTTTTCTATGTGGGAGAGTTACCAATGCCAATGAAAAAAGGCTGTGCAATATCCTGACCTTTGCAGCTCGTAAGAATATCCTAAACTCCTGGACTTGTGACAAACATCCTTCCATTCAAAACTGGTATAAATTATTTATGGAATGTATTCCGATGGAATTCCTGACATCTGTGATCCATTCCAAATCTGAAACATTCCATAGAATGTGGGATCCCTATCGTAAATTTATAGATTCCACCCATGAGCCATATTGTATGGTTTATTGTATTGTATGTCTTGATCTTGCAATATATGAACTTGTGCTGCCTGAACTGTTATCCTTTTGTACTTATATGGCCTTATCCTCCTTTTCCCTCAATCTGTAATAAGTTATTAGCCTGTGTGGTGATACAGCACTGCATGGTGATACACCACTGCACTTCCCTACCATTGTACATAGTATATAATAATTGTGTGTGACGTGGCCCTGTAATACTGTGTATTGTACTGTAGCTCTGTAGAGGTTCGGTCACCGGTAGGTAACCCGACCTGGCCACGGAGAGCTCCGCCTTAGCCACTCCCCCGGGAGTTACGTATAAGAACCCTCTTCTGGGACCGGCCCCATTCTGTCTGGGGTCGTCTGTGTCGGGTAAGCCTCCCATGTAGTATATTAAAGCCTTAGTTAAAGTCTCACATGTCTTTGTGGTTCTTGACGCTTAGTGCATCAGCCTGTTAATGGATTGATCCACTATCTAAACTGGAGGCACTAGTTCCTTAAGTATACTGTTCTAAATCTATCCTCTCTTGTTTGTTCTTGTATTTGCAACATTTCTTGTTCTGTGCAGTACCTATTTTGTATTGTCAATTACTTTCTTTTTATGCTTTGCTGTGGTATTTGTTAAAACATTTAAAAGTCGAATAAAAATATATATTTAAAAACAAAGGTTCCCAAACTTCCTGGGCAGAATCCGCAATATGTCACAGACGAGGGGCATGGAAAATCACCAGCGAAAATCCTGTTTCCCAACTCTCGCAAGCCCTTTGCTGCTAGCCCTGCGCTGAAGGTGTGGAATGTGAAAACACGGGGTTGCGCTAACTTGGCCTGCTTGCCCCAATGTTAGGAAAGTTATTATGCTTGTTTATTTGCATTTTCTTTCCCATCCAGAATCATCGAGCAGAGGCAGGAGATATCGGGGAACATTTTTTCGGTGTGTTAATCTTTTATAATAGGGTTTATAAATATGTTTAAAATGCACATGAAGTGAAAGAAAGGTATCTTTTTTTAAGCTTTGGCTTGTCATGGGGCTGCTAATTCGATTAAACGAAATATAATGGATAGAGTCGGTAAGGAGTTTAGGTAATCTTCGCTAATGAGTATGATTATCCACCTAATAAACTTCTTGTTACTGGTCATGGGTTCTGTGGGTCCTTGAGTGGCTGATGAGCCCGATCCTAGAAACGCATCTTCGACTGCACACTTGGCCGGTGTTTCTGGAAGGTGGAATCGGTCCTCGGCCACAGATCGCTGGTATTCTTTTCTCAGGCTCTTCTCTGGGGCCTCCTCTTGCCGTCGGGTGTTCTCGAAGAATTTTGTCCCTTCAATCAGGATGTTCCTCCAAGAAGGTTTCCTCTGAACAACGGTCTCTCAGGCATTGATGTTTATGTTGCATTTCTTGAGGTGTCTTTGAAGCACTTCCTTTGTCCTCCTCTTGCTCGAGAGCCTTCCTTGAGCTGGATGAAGAAGATTTGCTTTGGCAGTGAGGATTTTGATATTCTAAGCATCTGGCCGGCCCAGCAGAGTTGGTTTCAGATGATCATGGCCTCGATGCTGGTACAGTGCACCTGTCCTCCCAACTGATGGGGAGCTAAAGTACATTTTGAATTTGTAATGTATTTTTGCTGCTCTTCTTCGAACCAGACAAACTCGGTCTCTAGTGGTCTCTAGTTGTCCTAGGATGTCCTCATTTGTTAGTTGTACCACTGGAGGGTCATTCTGTGAACTGTCTACCTCTTATTCTACCTCATTCTTCCCATTTATGTCCTTTTTCACTACTTCTACCACCTGACACACGTATTCCTTTCTAATCTCTTCTCTATGATGATACTTCCTCAACATATTTACATGGCACATTGGGTCCTTCTTCCTACGGTCCTACTCACCCTCCTAACTACCTTATATGGGCCGTTGAATTTCACTTTCACCCTGCAATGGCAACAATACTAATACCTCATCTCCAAACTGGAATGTCCTGGACCTGGCATGTTTATCTGCCCACATTTTCATTCTTGCTCCTGAAACTTTTAAGTGCTTTTGGGCTACCTGACAAGCTCCTGTGAAGTGAATATTTCCAGAAATGTGGACACGTAATCCAACATTGAGGATTCATCCTGTTTTTTTAGAAGCTTCCCTGTGTTCAATTTTAATGGACCCTGTATTTCAATCATAAACAAATTCAAATGAGCAAATGTTCAGAGAATCACTGGTGGCAAATCTTTAAAAAATCCAATCCCTTGACCTAATCACTTGGATATTTACAGCAGTAGGCCCGAAACATGGTTTTAAGAGCCTGATGATATCTCTCCAAAGCTCCCTGGTTTGTGAGTAATTCTGGAAGGAATTCAAACCTGCTATTTTGGTAAAAGGGTTTTCTGGTTTATGGGATGTTGTTATTAAATTGAAACAGTTAAGGGGAATTCATTAAGGGTCATAAATAGAGTACTGTAGCTGCGTGGGGTATTTATGTTTGTAGTTGATAAAAATGCTCACTGTGTGTGTTTATAGAAATGTTAACTGAATTCGTAGAATAAACTTTGTTTTGATTAAAAGTGCTTAAGGCCTCTGTTGAATAACACCTGCAAGGTCGGCCCTTGTGCTCCTCATAACCAAAATCTATAAACAGTTGTAGGTCAGGTGAACTCCATGATACACTTTGGAGTTTTCTAAACCCTGGCCCATAACAGTTGTGACTCCGGGTCAAGCGGGGCTGAAATTGACTGCGCACGAGTCCAGGGGAGTCATAACAATGTACATTGATGAAAGGTCTGGAGCTTTCAAATTGAATACAGTTTGTAAAATAAAAACAAAAATGTAGCTGACTAATTCTAAAAATCTGAGGGAACGTTTCCACTAATCCTGTCAAAGAGAGCAAGGTCCATATTTAAATATACAGTGCTCAGTTCAAAAAATCTCCTTTGAAAGCAACTGCAATATTAAAGCCAGGTCTACATTGGGCAGATCCTCCCCACCAAGGTTGACTGAACCACATTGGGAAGCAGAAGCTGATATCTAAAAGTCGCAGCTGGCAAAGGTGAAACCAGCTAAAGAATGAGGAACAGGATTTCTGTGTCCATTGAAGCCACCGCCTGGCCTTGCGAATCTGCAACAAGGAAATGTCAAGTTCTGTTGGAGGTGGAGGGGGACGGTGATAGGGGAGGGGGGGGGGGGGGATGGTGATAGGGGGGACACCTCTTACTGCAGTTCCTTGCCCAACCCCTGCCCAATTTGACTTAGCCAAAAATTTTCAACAGGGTCAAAGATGATGTGAGTAAATGGAAACGTGTTTGCTTCATCCTTTACCTATTTGCATTTTGTAAAGAGCTCCTCATCAGTGGAATTACTGATATTTGGTTCAGAAAGGAGCTGGCATCTTAAGTGTCCCCTCAGGCTAAAATCTATGAGAATTGTAATGATAAACTTCACAAATGAAAATTTGAAGGAACTACTTTACATCTGCCAGGAACATTAATACGAGGGATTTAGGTGCACAATCACAATGATTCTCCATCTCGTGTGCACAGAAAGAGGAGTAAGCGATCTGATTTTTTTTCTTTTGTGTTCTCAGTCAGTGATGCTCCATGCCTGGAGTGCAGATTTATGTCAATCACTTGGTTAATGCCAGAAACACGATACAAGTAAAGCATTTTAATTGACAAATTCTCCCGAATGATTATCACCTTCTGCCAGTAAACACTTTATTTTTCTCATCAACTTAATAAGTTCTGAGATTCCTTTTTCAGAATGGTAATCTGGCACTTTAGAGACAGGCTAGGGGGGCATTAAGGCAACAAACCATTTTTTTGAAGCAGCTATTTCCATAAGTGCATGTTCTCAGGTAAGATTTTGTACAAGGTTTGTTTAAAGAACCCCAAGCGGGATTCTTCATCCACAGATTCCAGAATTGCGAAATGCGACTGGGTGGAGAATCGTGCTTGAGTCGAAAATCGTGGCCAGCGCCGGACACCCGACACAATGCCAAGCCCCGGGGCCTCAACAGCAGCATCATGTATTCTACGCTGCATGTCCAGTAAATGCCGTTGGTATATCATTAACGGGCTCGACCTGGCGTTCGCCAGAGCTTCCACGATGATCCTTCTCTGCCAGGAGGAATTACCGATGGCAAGTTTAAATTGTGGTTTTAAAAATTGGGAAATAGGCGCTGCGGAGAGAGAGGAGGTAGGAAATGTTCCCAGAGATGCGACCATGGGCTGGTAGTCCAGAAGTTGGCATTGCTGGCTGGAGCATGGCATTTGCCAGGGCTGGGGGGAGTAGCAGTAGGCGACCAGAGGATAGGCCCTTGCTTCAGAGTGACCCCCCCCCCCCTCCCCCTCCCACTGGGACCGGGGTGTCTAGGCACAGAGCACCAATGCTGCCATTTTGCTGCACAACCCACTGACTACCCACTGCGGACAGTGGTTGTGAAGAGCGACACCGGCTGTATGGGTGCCCCCACCCATCACCCCGCACTCCACACCCACGGCACCACCTCCGCCTCACCAAAGCCCCCCATACCCACAACCGGGCGCCACCAGCTGGCGGGGCATCACATGGCGCACCAGGGAGGTTGCCTACAGTAGCCCCTACAGGAGGGCACTGGACGCACGTTACCCAGGCAGTGTGCACAATGCCTTCATCCTGGTATATTTGATGGTCCCTGACAGCTTCTAGGCGCAGCCCCGGGTGAGGGGGTGGATTTTAGTCGACATCGGTTATCCACTGCGGTCATGGCTAATGACGTCTTTCCAGAGATAACAGACCGACATGGCGACCCGCTACAATAATGCACATGCCACGATCAGGGGCATGACTGAACGGTGAATCATTATCCTAAAGATGCGTTTTGGTGCCTAGACTGCTCTGGAGGGTCCCCCCAATATAGCACTAGGAGGGAATCGCTGGAATCCGCTTGGGGTTGCAGTCGAGATCAAGGGTAGTGAGGGATGGTGTGGGGGTGGTGAGGGCGTGGAGGGCTCTGTGGGGGACGTGTGGTGGTGTCGGGAGGTGGGGTGGTGTTAGGGTCGTGGAACAGGTGGGGTGATGGTCATGCCATACGTACCGTAGGTGCACCATAACTCAGCGGGGGCTCACTTGGTTGCCCGGTGGCAACCTCCACCTTGGCGACTGACCTCGGTCTGGCTGACCAACCAGTTCCAGTGGCCGTTGCTCAATGACATTCAGGAGACACAGGTTCAGGAGCCCCCTCTGGTCTTCTCTTTTTCTCTGAGGTTATGCGCCACCTTTTCCTGTGTGTGTGTGTGTGTGTGGGGGGGGGGGGGGGGGCTGCGGAGACAGAAAGCATGCAGTGTTAGACAGCCTGATGGGGGCAGCAGAGGGGGTGGGCAGCTGGTAGCCGTTGTGGCCAGGGCACCCACCCATGGCAGGCGGTATGGGTGCTGGCATGTAGTGCAGGGAGGGGAGCGTGCACACTGCCAGTGCGTGGGGTTCGGTCACCTTCCAGGTGGGGGGGGTTACGGGTGTGTGGGATGGGAGTTGATGCCAGGGGCACAGTGCTGCCTACTTACCCTGGCCACCCTGAGGAGGTTCTGCAGCTTCTTCCTGCACTGTTGTCCGGTCCTGGCAGTGGGGCTCATGGCACTCACGGTCTCTGCCACCTGCGTCCATGCGTGGTGGTGACAGGTGGCAGCCTCCTTCTCACGCTTCTCCTCCACGGCGTCCAGCAGGGTCTCAAGCTCTGCACCCATGAACCGGATTGGCACTCTTCGTGCTGCCATCTTGTTGGCTGAGTTAAGTGTGTGTGGGGAATGGAGCGCTGATATGCGGCTGCAGCTTGTCAGCCTTTTGAGTGGCAATCCCAACCCCGGCGAATCGGACCCCGTTTTTCATTGGAATCGCTTGAGTTCCACGTGGAGCCGGGACGGGCCCGTTAGCGGATCATGAATTGTTCCGGGACCGCCGCCAATTTAGTTGTCATAGATGTCTACCAATTGAGTCCCAGCATCAATACTCTGAAATGGAGAATCCAACCCCACATCTCAAAATGTCCCCCAGTTGAGTGTGATTAGAGAGAAAATTCCAATGGATAGTTTCACAAATAAGGACTATCAATGAGATATAATACACTCTGACATTAACTTAATGCATGCAATACCAGTAAATCACAAAACAATACTTCTGTGGTACACCAGAGCTGCATTGGTAAATAAACTGTGATTGATAAAGGAATTTGTAGCACAAGAATGATGACTAAAAATAACTGTGAAATTGCAACAGCATTTGAACCAGAAACTTTGGTACATTTTTACATTATTTCACACTGCACACTGCATGCAAAAAGAAAAACAATTAAAGGGTCTTTTTTTTCAGCAATTTAAATTATTTTTATTACTGTGCTGAAGAACTCACAAATTATGTTCACCAATGTTGTTCCTCTGTTTAAGAAGGGTAGCAAGGATAATCCCGGGAACTACAGGCCGGTGAGCCTTACTTCAGTGGTAGGGAAATTACTGGAGAGAATTCTTCGAGACAGGATCTACTCCCATTTGGAAGCAAATGGACGTATTAGTGAGAGGCAGCACGGTTTTGTGAAGGGGAGGTCGTGTCTCACTAACTTAATAGAGTTTTTTGAGGAGGTCACTAAGATGATTGATGCAGGTAGGGCAGTAGATGTTGTCTATATGGACTTCAGTAAGGCCTTTGACAAGGTCCCTCATGGTAGACTAGTACAAAAGGTGAAGTCACACGGGATCAGGGGTGAGCTGGCAAGGTGGATACAGAACTGGCTAGGCCATAGAAGGCAGAGAGTAGCAATGGAGGGATGCTTTTCTAATTGGAGGGCTGTGACCTGTGGTGTTCCACAGGGATCAGTGCTGGGACCTTTGCTCTTTGTAGTATATATAAATGATTTGGAGGAAAATGTAACTGGTCTGATTAGTAAGTTTGCAGACGACACAAAGTTTGGTGGAATTGCGGGTAGCGATGAGGACTGGCGGAGGATACAGCAGGATTTAGATTGTCTGGAGACTTGGGCGGAGAGATGGCAGATGGAGTTTAATCTGGACAAATGTGAGGTAATGCATTTTGGAAGGTCTAATGCAGGTAGGGAATATACAGTGAATGGTAGAACCCTCAAGAGTATTGAAAGTCAAAGAGATCTAGGAGTACAGGTCCACAGGTCATTGAAAGGGGCAACACAGGTGGAGAAGGTAGTCAAGAAGGCATACGGCATGCTTGCCTTCATTGGCCGGGGCATTGAGTATAAGAATTGGCAAGTCATGTTGCAGCTGTATAGAACCTTAGTTAGGCCACACTTGGAGTATAGTGTTCAATTCTGGTCGCCACACTACCAGAAGGATGTGGAGGCTTTAGAGAGGGTGCAGAAGAGATTTACCAGAATGTTGCCTGGTATGGAGGGCATTAGCTATGAGGAGCGATTGAATAAACTCGGTTTGTTCTCACTGGAACGAAGGAGGTTGAGGGGAGACCTGATAGAGGTATATAAAATTATGAGGGGCATAGACAGAGTGGATAGTCAGAGGCTTTTCCCCAGGGTAGAGGGGTCAATTACTAGGGGGCATAGGTTTAAGGTGAGAGGGGCAAGGTTTAGAGTAGATGTACGAGGCAAGTTTTTTACGCAGAGGGTAGTGGCTGCCTGGAACTCGCTACCGGAGGAGGTAGTGGAAGCAGGGACGATAGGGACATTTAAGGGGCATCTTGACAAATATATGAATAGGATGGGAATAGAAGGATACGGACCCAGGAAGTGTAGAAGATTGTAGTTTAGTCGGGCAGCATGGTCGGCACGGGCTTGGAGGGCCGAAGGGCCTGTTCCTGTGCTGTACATTTCTTTGTTCTTTGTGTTTGTTATATTGTTTCAAAATTACCAAAAAGGCTACATGGAAGTACTGTTATGACACCCTGGGCTAGTGTGTGGTCAATTCAGCCCTACTTGACCCGTAGTCACAACACAAGTGAATTAACCAATAATTCTTAGAAAAATACCCAAAGTCTTTGGCCCTTGGCCTCCCAACAACTATAATCATCTGGTTTGTAATTTCAAACACGACTACTGTCTATCTATAACTAGAACTATAATGAAATATGTAGCCAAAGAACTGGGTTAACTATTATCTAATTCCTCATTCCCCATTTTAACTTGCTTCCCCATCTTCTACACACGCACAAGACAGACAAACACAGAGGGGAGGAAAGAAAAAACATAAGCAAAAGAGAAACAAAGGTTGCGGGTGAGAGTTTCCAGCACCTTGCTCTCTTCAAACTTTTCTTTCAGTTGAGGTTTTACTGTAGATTCATTCAGGTCTCTGTAGTTTCAGAAATACAGCACTCACAGCCTTTCTGCAGAGAGAAAGAGTGTCCTCGTCATTGTTTGCAGCCTGTAAATTCATTCATTCCGGTTCTCTGCAGTTTCAGGAATTCAGCACTCACAGAATTTCTGGAGAGGGAGAGAAAACAAGTCCATGTCTTTCTATATCTATGACTCAACTGCTCCTTCACGTCTCTGAGACCCATCCCACTGGGATAGGATCCAATCACTACCGGTTACCGGGCAGAGTACAGCCTTTTGACCAATTCAGTGGCCACCAGCCAATTAATCAAGCTGAGTCCCAACACATTTCCCTCTCGGTTGCTGAAAATCCTGAAGCTTCTTTTCAAACTAGCAGAGTGTTCTCTCCTATGATTTCTGAATAACTCATTTTCTCTGCTGCTTGACTTAAAGATACATGTCCAATAACCATCCATGACTTAAAAATCATGATGGCAAAATAAAAGAAAGGGCAAATATGAGAATAAACAGGAAAGAGCCTGACACTACATTGAAGTAGAAGGAAGAAGTCATTGGACCAATCGGTCCATACCGGTGTATTTCCTCCGTGCAATCCTCCTCTCATCGCTCTTCATTTGCCTCTATCTGCATTTCCTTTCTCCCATGTGTTTATCTAGTGTTCCTTAAATACATCCATGCCTTTAACCTCATCCAATCCTTGTGGTGAAAAGTTCCAAATTCTAGCCCTGGGTAAATTCTTTTACCCTGGGTAAAGAACTTTCTCCTGAATTGGATCTTCATCTTATTAGTGACTATCTTACATTCGTGGTCCCTAGTTTTGGCTCTTCCCCACAAGTGGAATATTGCGCTAAATTTTATCTGAACAAACAGACGGGTTAATGTCAGATGGCCAGTGAGAGTGTCAGTGATTCATTTCCAGTCCCAAATCTGCCTCTAGCCAACTCCCAACACAATGTCCAGCATTAATTGATGTCAGCAGTTGGGTGAGTGGCAAACCCGATCCAAGGAATTGAGTTGTAACTTTAAACATAATAATGAGACTACGAACCTCATCATCATTTTACTTTTGAACTTTAATTGCTTGGGTTGGGTTTCCTGAGGTTCGGAAAACATGGCACCCTCCTCAAGGAGAGGACATGATGGATTCAGCCGGTTAATGCATCTAAACTCACCTCCTTCATCCATGTGCCTGCTGAGGATCTACCAGGATAAGGGCCTCTCCCCCCCAACAACCCACCCAATAAGACTTACAACTTTTCCCATACCTCCACCATGCTCTAATCTCTCCACTACCAGTCCTTGAAATCCCCTGCTACCAGGCCTCATCTATCTTTCCCCCACAATACCACTCCCTACCCCCACAATAACCTAAACTCTTACCCCTGAACCAACAGGCCTCAGTTTCTCACCACCACCCCTCCCGTTTGTCCAGACTCTTCTCAATCTCTCCACCCTAATTTTCCACCAATATGGTTAACACTCCCCCACCTATCGCCCTATCAGCGACCCCCCCCTCCCCCCACCATGTTTCTTGCATGGGCCTAGTTGAGACTGACACCATCACTGACCAGCTCCCTGCCCAAATAAAGGCCCAGCTGCCAATCAAGATGAGCCTCCAGGCCTGGAATTAATCAGATATTCTTTGGACGAAAAATTCAAAATGTGTGGGAGAATCCCAAATTATGGGTTTCCCTTGACTTTCGAACCAATTGCTTCGTGTGGGTGCAAAGTTGGAAATACTGCCCTGAAGAAATACTATTATTAGATGACAGTATTAAAATATTACAGAGGTGCTGAAAATTCTTCTGAGTTTCCATCCCATACATCTCGGAATTATTATTGAGGTCATCACATGAGCATTAATACTATTTGTAATATTCTAATACTTAGAGAGTCAATATGACAAGGAGCTGGATATGTAAACTTAGCCCTGTCAGGTCATTAAAAGATACTCGGAAACCGAGACTGCTACTGTCCCTGTGCGTGTGTAAAATCCGGCAACATAATGTCAGGTCATGAATCTGACAGCAACACACCAGTCCGACAGAAGTTGGGCGGCACATTAAAAAAACTAATAAACAAGGGGCGGGATTCTCCGACCCCCCGCCGGGTCGAAGAATCGCCGGGGGTGGCGTGAATTCCGCCCCCTCCGGCTGCCGAATTCTCCGGCGCTGGGGATTTGGTGGGGCAGGAATCGCGGCGGCTGCTGGCAGCGGCCCCCCCGGCGATTCTCCGGCTCACGATGGCCTGAGTGGCCTCCCATTTTTTGCTGGTCCCGTCGGCGTAAATTAGAGTAGTGTAATAATATACACCAGTATATCATGGTGCAGACACACACTGATGGACACACAGTGGGACCAATCAACATACACAACACCGCAGCCAATCACCGGTGAGAGCACACGCACTATAAAGACAGGGGACATCAGAGTTCCCACTCATTCGAGTAGCAGCTAGCTAGGAGGACAGAGCTCACAGCCTGCAACACAGACATTCACCATGTGCTGAGTGCATCAACTGGTTAGGACAAGGCAAAGGTCTTTAGTTAAAGCTGATATCGTATTTACCCACAGTTCAAGTATGTTTAAATAGTTAACCTTTTATTAAAATAGTGTTGCACTACTTCAAGTGTTGGTGACCTGTATATGATCCAGAACACCCAACACATCATGATACCAGGAGTGGTTGCATACTAGCACTTCTTAGACCTACCTGCAAGTGATCTGCCTTCCGCCAGCATTCCGTCATTCTGCAACATGGACAACATCAGCCCGCCGCCGCCGCTCCGCATCGCCGGCAACCTCGGGGCCAACTGGAAGATTTTCAAATGGCGCTTCCAGCTCTACCTCGAAGCCACAGACTGGGAGGGCGCCTCGGACACCAGAAAGATTGCTCTTCTCCTCTCCACAGCCGGGGACCGTGCCATCCATATTTTCAACTCTCTCACCTTTGCAGATGACGAAGACAAGACGAAGTTCAAGACGGTGCTCCTCAAATTTGACACTCACTGCAGCGTAGAGGAGAATGAAAGTTTTGAATGCTACGTGTTCCAGCAGCGTATGCAGGGTAAGGACGAACCTTTCCAATCCTTTTTAACGCACCTCCGCATCCTTGTGCAATCTTGCAGCTACGGGCCCATCTCCGACTTCATGATACGTGACCAGATCGTTTTCGGTGTCCAGTCGGACCCCCTACATCAGCAGCTCCTCAAAGTAAAGCAACTCACCCGAGCGACCGCCATCGAGACCTGTGTCCTACATGAAAATGCCACCAGTCGGTACTCCCATATGCAAGCGGCTGAAACGGCGCGGCAAGGTCCCCACGAGGCGGAACGGGTCCAAGTGACTGAACACCTCCAGGGCCTCAGCCTGGATGAGGGCGGCCATTTTGCGCGCTTTTCGCAGACTCCCACGCTTGTACGCACCAAACGAGGGGACGGCGACATGGAGGAACGCAATGCGCAGGCGCGCACCACGCAGGACCACACCGCGCATGCGGTGGCGCAGCGAACGTGCTGACGTCACGATGTGTCGCAACTGTGGCTCCGCCCATTTAAAGCGGCAATGCCCCACAAAATCTCGACAATGCCTACGATGTGGAAGACTTGGCCACTATGCTGCCTGCTGTCGAGCAGCTCAGCCTGCCAATTCATATTGCTTCAGCCAGCCTCGCAGGAATGTTCGGGCAATTCAACCCACGGTCACCGAGTCCGTTTCGGACCTCCCACACAGCAGTGACACCGAGGACCCGAAGGCGCCTTTTCGAGTCGGTGTCGTAACGAGAAACAGGCTGTCCCCGAAGCAAAGACACCAGCCGCTGTCGATATATAGCATCGATCCAGACGATGAGTGGTATGCTACCCTGACGGTCAACCAGAATTTGTCGCACACCTCAGAGACTTAATTTATGAACTTTGCACTAATGGACTCTCTGGTCTGTTCTGTTCTTCTGTTTAATCGTTCAAGTGGTTTGTATATAGTGTTCACCTCGTTATTTGTGTGACACACTGTTTTTTTCTGCACCAGGCACCTTCCCACTGATCTGCGGGCGGGCCTGTGCCGTGGGGGCACTCTATTGTTCCGCATCGGCCGCTGTGGTCCTTCGCGATGGCCGATGCGGAGGTGAGCACCCCCCTGCGCATGCGCTGGGATGACGCTAGCACACTTTGGCGCTCCCCGCATGCACCAACTCGCGCCGGCCAGTGGAGCCCCTTTGGCACCAGTTGGCGTGGCGCCAAGCCCCTTCCCCGCCGGATTCCGCACCTTCGGGGCGGCCCGACGCCGGAGTGGTTCACGCCACTCCTCGGCGCCGGGACCCCCCGCCCCGCCGGGTAGGGGAGAATCTCGCCCAAGGTGTTAAGCTTCTTAACAAGGCTATTGACCACCATTTTATGTTGCTCACGCCATAATGCAATGTGTGCACCATAAACATGTTCGGGGTAAATATGTTTCTTTTCAGCAGAATGTGTTGCAAAGACTAAAGGCTGCAAGTGGACCCATGGCTGTTTTCACCAGAACAGGGCTGGGAGACTTTGTCATTTGGATTTTCATTCAATTCAACACTGCATTTGGGCTGCTCCTGAGGGAAGTGATCAATCAAGGGGTGTTGTAACCAATACTTTACAGTTGAGTATCTGTGCTGAATATCGCTGTTCCCAAATGGGAATTATACATTCAGTGGGAGGCTCCTCCTCTGTGTGAGGAGAGGAGGACAGCTAGCGTTGCACGGATGTATCCTCTAGTCCAGCCAGGTGAGGAATCTGCTGCTGTGCAAGGGTTGTGGAGGGGAGGTAGCAGCAGGTGGGCAGATGGTGGTGAAGGAGGTATATTACCAATAGAATCTGCTGGTCAAGGTTGACATCTTTACAAGGTGAGGGCTCGGCCCCTCAAGATGTGGAGAATTCCGATGCCGGACTGATTCGCCCCGGTTTTGGCGCCGGTCGGCGGACATCGCACCGATTACGGAGAATCCCGCCCCAGGTGTCAACAGAATTAATCCAAAATCACACCTAAAAATCACCAATGTGAACCCGCATGTCATAAACTCATAGAATCCCTACATTGCAGAAAGAGACCATTCGGTCCATCTGCACCGACCCTTCGAATGAGCACTCTACCCATGAGGACTCTGGGTCTGTACTCGTTGGAGTTTAGAAGGATGAGGAGGGCATCTTATTGAAACTTTCAGGATACTGAGAGGCTTAGATAGCGTGGACGTGGAGAGGATGTTTCCACTTGTAGGAAAAACTAGAACCTGAGGACCCAATCTCAGACTAAAGGGATGACCCTTTAAAACAGAGTGAAGAGGAATTTCTTCAGCCAGAGGGTGGTGAATCTGTGGAACTCTTTGCAGCAGAAGGCTGTGGCGGCCAAATCACTGAGTATTATTTAAGACAGAGATAGATAGGTTCTTGATTAACAAGGGGATCAGGGGTTATGGGGAGAACGCAGGAGAATGGGGATGAGAAAAATATCAGCCATGATTGAATGGTGGAGCAGACTCGATGGGCCGAGTGTCCTAATTCTGCTCCTATGTCTTATGGTCTTATGGTCCAGCCCACTCAATCCCCATAACCCCAGAACCTAACCTGCACATCCCTGGACACTGAGGGGCAATTTAGCATGGCCAATCCAACTAACCCCCACATCTTTGAACTATGGGAAGAAACCGGAGCAGCTGCAGGAAACCCATGCAGACACAGGAGTGCAAACCCCACACAGAGAGTGATGCAAGGCCGGAATCTGGGTCCCTGGTGCTGTGGGGCAGCAGTACTAACTACCATGTCACTGTTCCACCCCAAACTATTTGTCACGTGACTAATGATTTGTTCTTTTAAATCTTTTCCGAGTGAAATGGTGTAGTGCCCCCACCTAGACACCACCTGTGGTGGAGACAGGCTGCTGACCCTCAGGTCCTTTGCTTGAGGCATCCTCTGATTGCCTGACGTTGTGAGGGCCCGGCATGGTGGGAGTATTCTCCCCAGTAACAGGAGTCTCATCTGTCACTCCAACACTTTGAGGCATCTGTAGCAATGGCAGAGTAATGGGGGAGACTCTGTCCCCATTAGACGTTCCCTTAGAGGTGCCACCCACGATGGTGGCTGCAATTGCTATCCCCTAAAATGAGATCCTTTTAGCCCTCCCTGCTCTCATGAGAGGAACCAGAAGCTGGATGTGACTCCAGGCTCCTTATCCCTCTCTCACCCTGGCCCTGGGCACTGGAGCTCAGAGACAAGGTGATGGAGTGATGATTAAAATGTAAACCCAGCGTACAATCAGTGAGCTGCTGGATTTCATGAAAGTGACCGGTAGATTGGGTGATCGGAGTGCTCATGGCCTTCATTGATCTTCCACAATCCGTGCCAATGTGCACAATCCCTCTGGAATCTCTGCCATATTTCCACACACCTCGAATTGGATGCCCAGAATCTGCCGCCTGATGTACAACACCAGAGGTTCATCATCAGACTAGAGCTCAGCATCGAGTTCATTTCCAACACTCCTGAGTGTCATAAACCTGCACTATCTCAGTCTCCAACAGCTGGTCTTGTGGACTGTGATGTGCTGTCAGCAGTATATGGATCCTTTACTGCCGCGTATCCACCAAGGTACATCTGCGCTGTTGCTGGGTGTGAAGCAAGGATGTGATGCTGCACTCAATGAGGCTCTTCCCTTCTCCTCCTCCTCCTCCTCCTCAGAGGTGCATGTGGGTCCATCAGCTGCTGCCAATGCTTGCCTTGTGGGACAAAGAAAAATGTGGAAAATGAGGGACATCATCATCATTTTGAGGTGAGTTCAGGGAGACTACCTTCCTCAGAACATTCACTGCGCTGCACCTGAGAGCCTTCCACCCTCAGGCAGACCATCCTCCATGAATTGTGTAAACCTTCACTGACCAAATCCATTCATGCCACCTTCCCAACAGCCTCCCCGGTTTCCAAGGTAGTTGGCACCACCACCACCAAAACATGGTTTGCAGGTTTATGAGCTTTTCATAGACTTCTTAATCTTTTTCTACGGATCACGAATTATGTTTAAAATATGGTGAGTAGATTTATGGGTGACGGGGTGGGTGGGAGGGAATTAAAGGGATTGAGGGGGTGAAGAGCTTGAGAGAATCAAGGGGTGAGGGATTGAAGTGGGTGATAGGGTAGAGGGTTGGAGGTGGGTGATTAAGGAGGTGAGGCATGGAGGGGATGGGGGCTGAACAGGGTGAAGGGGATATGGGTTGAGGGTGAGGGGCCTATATACTGATCTGCAAAACTGGGCTCTGAAAAAAGGCATGGGTCTTTTAACCTAGCTGATTTGGAACTGCCTCTCTCAAATAGCAGGCCCCACTCTAGGTCGTCCCCACCTCCCCTGGACGAAAATCCTATTGACCGGAAGTTATGAGATGGAGATGAGGTTGCAACATTGGGAAAATTTACGACTGCCAATTCGGGCCTCCATGATGACATTTTGGCGTGCTCTGTATTTGTAGATGTCATGATATTCAAACATACATCATAACACATACATAATGATAGTCAGACCAACGGACCAATTAGCACACATAACACGACAGCCAATCACAGACAAGAACAGGCACAGTATAGGACAAGAAACACGACACTTCCTGGGCAGTCCATCTGGAGACAGCACAGGGCCAGGACCTCATAGCAAGACACTCACACCGTCACAACATGCTGAGTACCAAGTCTGATGTATAAATAGTTAAATGGAATAAAACTGCGTTGTACCAATCGCAACCGTGTTAGTTCGTCTGTACCTCAGAGCATCCAACACTTCAGTAGATATTCTTCAAGAATTTCCTGTGACTCCCAGGAACAGAGAAGGCAGCATTTCACAGCACCACGTATTACTTACTTCATTGTCACAACTAGCAGTGAGTTCAAACGTAATCGATGGAAGCATGCTTTGAGTTAGCAAGTGGTAATTCCATGGAACAAATTCCCCAAGGAAATGCTGGTTGCATATTGTGGTGATTCAATTGAATGTAAGAAAAATACATTCATGTGAAAGTAAGATGGAAAATAATATTTCAGGAGACGTGAATAATTTGTGATGAGCATATGGTAAGTGCCGCACGTAAGGAGGAAGAGATGACTTTGGACCTCTGGTTCGTAAAGCTTTTCATTACTGAAGTTTTGTTCACCTCATGTCTCAGTCTGTTGTACACTAATTGTCATAGATTGATTGCCATGATTAGTAAAGAACTCTATTATTGTTATGTTGTGTGACTGCCAAGGTAAAAGCAATTCATATGTTTCATTTATTCACATAGAGAATTTGCGATGCGCCTTAGAAATCTCATTAGTAACGCACCAATGACTATGGTATGGATTTTATGTGACACAATGGTGGACAGGAATCTGACCTGGAAGTGGATGGATCACCACCTCCCACCCCCGCCTTTGACTGAAGCTCAATAATGCGTGTTTCATCCAATTAGCAGGTGTCGGCAGGAATCCGGCCACCGGCAGTGAGAAATGGTGGGGTGTGTCAATGAAAGGATGTCTGAGGGTAGAAGGGGCAGGCTGTGAGTTGGATGTGTGGCACGGCAACCCATTTAAATGCATCCCGAGCACAGCACTGTGGCACCTGCAGCACAAATAATACTTTGGAGACTGAAGCTTTTAGCAGGAAAATGTTTAAATTCTTTAAAGCATTGCAGCAGGATAGCTTTTGGTTTTATATCTGTGTTGACTTTTGTGCCAGGATTGAATCATTCATGACCCTTATCAGGGAGGAAAGGACATTTGAATGCAGCTGACCCATTCCCCTTATGAATATTAAGTGTCCAGGAAAAAACTCAAAATCAACCCTTTAATTTCCTTTGCTTCTCCACAGATAGAGGAGACAATAGAGCTACAAAGGGTGCTAAGGGGGTCCAGACTCAAGACTGCCCCCACAGTTTGATGTGATGACATCCTGTATATCCTCCTCCAGGCTGTGAGTAAGAGGTGGGAGGTCATCATGTCAGAGGACAAGATGAAGAAACCCTGCAGCCAGACAACTAGTCTGGATAGAGGTCCAGTGGAGGTAATCAGCAATGTGATTGTCCAGGGAACCTGGCTGCAGTGCTGAAAAAGGATCAATGACCTTTTAAGATCTGCCAGGGTGAGTGTGTAACTATTTTGGATAGGCACATAAAACTATTATATTCTTGGATATTCATAAAAATGTCAAAATAAACAAGGTTGTAATCCCCTGGACCGCAGTGTAAACTGACCCTGCAGTACAGAATTCCTTACTGCCTTTGACGATGGCCAAAAGGTTTGACATCTGCCAAAGCTTTCACACAGCCAAACAGATAATGAGCTATTTATTAAACTTAAAAGTTAAAAGAATGAGTGCAAGCCATGGGAAATTTTAAACTATTATCTAGACTTGTGATCGATGTCACAGAACTTCATGTCATATTTCCAGACATCTTTGAAGTGAAGCGATTGGTGACAAGTGAGTCTGGTGCCGGTGGTGAGCTCACTGTACAAAATGTCCTCGGGGATCCTGCGTCCTCCATGTGGCTCACATGCCTAAGCCATCTCAAGTGCCACTGGTTCAGTGTGATGTCCATCCTGGAGATGTTAGCTACCTCAAGGACTTCTATGTTGGAGGTACAGTCCTGCAATCTGATGCCAAAGATTTGTCGGTGGCAGCGAATATGGAATATATTGAGGTGCCTTTCTTGGCTGGCTTACGTTGTTCAGGCCTCACTGCCAGAAAGGAGGATACCGAGGCTGCAAGCTTGAAACACTTGACCTTTCCTTTTCTGTGTGAATACGCCGTTTTCTCACATTTTCTTGGTCATTCTGCACATAGGAGCAAATGCCTTTCTGTGTGGAGAGACAAGTTGTTAGTCATGGTTGAGCTGAAGTACAAAGAACAAAGAACAATACAGCACAGGAACAGGTCCTTAGGCCCTCCAAGCCTGTACCGGTCATGACACCAACCTTTGCCAAAACTCTCAGCACTTTCCTGTACCGTATCCCTCTATACCCATTCTGTCCATGTATTTGTCAAGATGCCTTTTGAACGCTGTTAATGTATCTGCTTCCACAACCTACCTTGACAACACGTTCCAGACACTCACCACCCTCTGCGTAAAAAACCTGCCTTGCACATCTCCTCTAAACTTTGCCCCATGGACCTTAAACCTATGGCCCCTGAAGTTACACTCTTGGACCACTTTCAGAGTGTGGTCACCAATGTTGATGGACAGAACATCCTGTCCCATGATGTGTATTTTCTTCAGACTGATGGTTCAGCCAAATTCTTTACAAGCAGCAGTGAGCCTGTCGATAAGTCTCAGCAGACATTCTCCGTGTGGGATGTTAAAGCAGCATTGTCAGCATAGAGGACTGCCCTGATGATAAATTTCTGCACTTTTGTCTTCACTCTGAGACGGAAAATGTTGAACAAGGTGCCATCTGATCTTGTGTGAAAGAAAATTCCTTCTTCTGGAGATTTGAATGCATGAGAGAACAGTGAGAAGAAAATCCCAAAGTTTGGGTGTGAGCAGTGCCCTGTTTGGCACCGCTCAAGATCAGAAAGGGGCTACTGAAGCACCATTATACTGGACTGTGCCTTTCATATTATCATGGAATAAAGTGATGATGCTTAGTCGCTTTGTGGACATCCGACCTTTGCTAATAAATTGAAGAGACCACATCTGCTGATGAAGTCAAAGGCTTTGGTAAGATCTATGAAGGCGATGTAGAGGGGCATCCATTATTCGTGGCATCTCTCCTGTAGCCGGCAAAGGGAGAACAACATGTCGATAGTGGATCTCTTCTCGAAAGCCGCACTGTGTTTCAGGATCGGCGTAATCAGCCAGCTTCTGAAGTCTGTTTAAAATGACTCGGGCAAAGACTTTCCCGACTGTGCTGAGCAGCCAGGTTCCACGGTAACTGTTGTAATCAACACGGTCACCCTTCTTCTTATAGAGGATGATGATGTTGGCATCACGCAAGTCTTATGGCACTGCTCTCTCATTCCAGCACTAGCAAAGCAGTTCATGGAGTTATAGCTGGCTTGGCACACTTGATTATTCCCGGGGTAATTCTGACTTTTCCAGGCACCTTTCTACTGGCTAGAGAATTGATGGTGTTGCTGAGCTCCAGTTCCATTGGCAGTTTGTCTAATTTAGAATTCCTACAGTGCAAAAGGAGGCCAATTGGCCCATCAAGTCTGCACCAGCCCTCCGAAAGGGCACCCTATCTAGGCCCTGTAACCCTACCTATCTCCATAACCCCACCTAAGTTTTGGAGCACTAAGGGGCAATTTATCAAGGCCAAATCTTTGGACTGTGTGAGGTAACCAGAGCACCTGGAGGAGACCCACACAGACACAGGGAGAACATACAAACTTCATACAGTCACCCAAGGCTGGAATTGAACCGGGGTGTCCGGCGCTGTGAGGCAGCAGTGCTAACCACTGTGCCATCGTGCCATAACTTGTCCATGACTGGCAGAGACTAAACTGCATTTAGAACGACATCAGTGACAATTTTTTCCCCAGAGCACAGTTCTAGGTAGTGCCCCATCCAGCGGTTCATTTGCTTCTTTTAGTCAGTGATTGTTTCCCCTGATTTAGACTTGAGTGGGGAGGGGGAATCGTCTTGATTGTTGACCCCAAAATTTTCTTCATACCGTCATCCTTTTTTCGGATGTTTCCTGTGTCAGAGGCCAGCTTAATACAACTGCATCGATGTTGCCAGCAGTGATTTGCACAGCGCTCGATCTGTTCTTTGCACGGTGCTTCTGGAGCATTAAGTGCTAAAGATCTTTTCTTGCTGGCGGCTTGCTTGTATTTCAGCAGTACAGTAGTACGCTTGCCGACTATGACTGGTTCCATCTCTATAAAGTGGCCTGAAACGAGTTTACATTCTGCTTTTTGCGTTTGTCAAAGGTGTTCATTGCTGAGTTATAGATGACGTCTATAATGTGGACCAGTTGGTCTCTACATCCCCTACAGGGGTGTTTTGAGGGTTTGTTCAAGGGAATTGAGAAACTCCTGTCAGTGGTTGGTGAAAGGTTCTGGGAGTGTTACCATGTGAGTGACCATTTTGCTTTCAATTTTGCTTTCAATGATGTATCTTCTTTGGTTGGAGTCTAACGTTGCTGCACATCACGGAGCAGCCGATGTCACACTCCGTGCTGTGTGTGGTTAGAACTTTGTTTCTAAAGATGTGATCCAGCCGGCATGATCTTGGATGTCTCCCTTAAATTTGGTGACAGGGTTTGTTTTGAAAGAACGAGTTTGTAATGTAGAGGCTGTGATAAACACCCAACTCCTGCAGACTCTGTCCGTTCTCATTCATCCTTCCAATGCCATGTCGCCGAAGGCAGGAAAACCATGAGTCATGTTTGCCTGCAACCCTGACGTTAAAGTCCCCCAGCAGGAACAGGTGTTCAGTGTTAGGGATGTTACTGATGATATTGTGGAGTTCCTCGTAGAACTAGTCTTTAACTGCAGGTGAGGAACAGAGTGTTGGCGCATGGATGCTGAGCAGATGTACTGGCCTAGGGATGGCAGACAGTCAGATGGACATCATGAGCAAGGCGTTTCTGACAGCAAAGCCCACACCATGCAGTCTTGGTTCTTTTGGGTCTCTACCATGCTGGTAAAAAGTCCTGCTCCCTTAGTGATCCACTTGCAGGGAGATGTGTATCCTGAAGTGCTACAATGTCCACATTAAGTCTATTCAGCACATTGTTGATAATGGCGGTCTTCCGAGAGTCGTTGATCTGTGAGAGATTTTCTGGCAGGCCTGGACATAATATCACAGTAGAATAATGGCCAGCTAATCTACTACTCCCCCCTTTTACTGCCCCACCCTCTGCCTAAACAGACACATGACATAAACATGCAGTGGGAGTGGAAAAATAAAAGAGGATTAATGTGAGATGAAAAATGAGTGTCCTTGCTTCAGATATCGAAATTGTTTTTAAGCTGACTGTCCTTCCAGGGCATGGAGTGAATGAGATTCACTGGTTGGACAGCTAAAGAGGATCTTCTGGCTGAAACATTCAGTCTGAATCCCCAGACAGTGAGATTCCCTCTGAGGAGTCACTTTCGGAAGATTCACCTCAGGCCTGTGCAATTCTTATTTGTTTCCAACTCCACCAGAATGTCCCCTGGCTACACTGAGGAAAAACATAGTTTCCCTTATGAGATTTTAAAGAAGGTCCTTTAAACAACTGGTCCTGCCTGCAGCTGCTGCTGGACTGAACTTCTGTGCAGGTCAATCTGACTGTAGAGAGAGAAAGGTCTGTACTTTGAACTTTGAGTCCATCAGGTCAGAGAAAGATCAGGGTTGATGGCCCTCCAAATTCTTGATCAAACTGAAACTAACTTGGATACTTTATCACAGAGAAAAGGAACTTTCCAGCACAGTCACTACCAATCAGCATAGATGACCAGCTGAGAGCCCAGCAAAGTAAACAGCTCATTGTGCGAAAGCCAAGTCCATCAAGATGAGTTATCATTGATGTCAGCACATCTGGCTGGATTCCTTTTTTTTTTAAATTAAAGGTGAAGACCATCTTAAAGGTCTTGGTGAGTTTTTGTTCTGGTACAAAAATTGTAAAAGCCAAAATAACAGAAGATAAATTGAATACACAGGAAAACAAAGTTTAAACAGGAGAAACCTTGCACAAGCTGATTTCTCAAAATGTTGTTAAAATAATGGTCCTTCACCTGCCTCCTTCAGCCTCTTGCTGTCATGCACTGGTTTGGCCTGCAGTCAAACAAAAACAAGTTGATATGTTGATATTTTTCAAGTATCAAGACCAAATACTGATATCTAAGTACTTGTCCTGCATGCCAGAGTGTTTGTGAAGAATATTTTCAGGGCAGGAGTGCAGGTTTCTGGCTGTAACTAATAGGTGCCGACTCTGTCATAGATTATCATAGAATTTACAGTGCAGAAGGAGGCCATTCGGCCCATCGAGTCTGCACCGGCTCCTGGAAAGAGCACCCTACCCAAGGTCAACACCTCCACCCTATCCCCATAACCCAGTAACCCCACCCAACACTAAGGGTAATTTTGGACACTAAGGGCAATTTATCATGGCCAATCCACCTAACCTGCACATCTTTGGACTGTGGGAGGAAACCGGAGCACCCGGAGGAAACCCACGCACACACGGGGAGGATGTGCAGACTCCGCACAGACAGTGACCCAAGCCGGAATCGAACCTGGGACCCTGGAGCTGTGAAGCAATTGTGCTATCCACAATGCTACCGTGCTGCCCCTGGTGCAGAATTGACATGTAGGTTAAATTATGAAAGGGCTAAATGGTTTCTCAGTGCTTTTTAAGAAGCCGAAAAAACTGCAGACAATAGAAACTTTGATCAAACCACCCTGAACCTACTACGTTCCTTATAATTTGAACTTTAGAGTTCAACTATCATTGAATTAACACTGCATGCGGCCCTAGTTGTGGTCCTAGAACTCTGCACAATGCTCTGGTATGGCCTAACTGGGGTTTTATATAGCTATAGCATGTAAAGGAAATAGTTCATGGTTATGTTAGTTAGACAGTGATGTTAATGATGATGTCAACATGTCATCAGGGTCAAATGACTAAGAGCCTCCAAGAGATCAAGACATTAGAACAATTTGTGTCCTTTGGGCTACTATGAGGTCTTTGTAAATAGTGTCAATATATAGTTTAAAGAAAAAACTATATACCAACTGTTTTCCAGTCACTGAGAGAGAAAGTGAAACCTCAGCGAAACATGGTGGCAACATTGGAAGCCTAGTTTAAGAATCTGAGACCTCTGATTGGTACCCTGTGGGTGAAGATTTTGGAATGGCTCAAATTCGCAACAACGCAGAACTAAACTAAAACATACCTTGGTAGGGGCAGTGAAGCTTTTACAATATTAGCAGCCATTGAACTGTCACAACCCTTTCCATATCCATTCCAACACATTAATGGTTCACTTCAAGGAAAACAACAAGAACTCTGGAGGCAACCTTTGAAAGGAACCGAACTGGCACAAAATCATCAGATCTGTATATGATCGGGCCATAGTTGATAATGTCCAGGTGAGGCAATAAGTTGAGAAGACCTCAGTATCCAGCAAGAAGATTTGAAGGACCTTCAATAATTACTTCAGCCCAAAGAAGAATCTGGTGATTGAATGGCTATGATTCAACCAAAAGAGTCAAAAGTCGGAAATCCATTTATTTCTAGGGTAGGATTCTCCCCTACCCGGCGGGGCGGGGGGCCCCGACGGGACGGAGTGACGTGAACCACGGAATCCTCCGCACCTTTAGGAGATAGGCCCGCACCTTTAGGGGCTAGGCCCGCCCCGAAGTGGTTGGCGTCCCGCCGGTTGGCGTGGAAGGCCTTTGGCGCCACGCCATCTGGGGCCGAAGGGACTACGCCGACCGGCGCGAGTCCGCGCATGCGCGGGAGCATCAGCGGCTGCTGACGTCACCCCTGCGCATGTGGGACTGGCATAGAACCAGCGGGACTTCGGCCCATCACGGGCCAGAGAATCGCCAGGGGGGGGCCCGCTGACCGGCGCGGCGCGATTCCCGCCTCCGCCGAATCTCTGGTGCCGGAGAATCCTGCGGCCGGCGGGGGCGGGATTCATGCCGCCCCCCTGACGATTCTCCGACCCAGCGGGGGGTCGGTGAATCCCGCCCATGATCTTTGTTGATGCTATTGCTGGACGGGAAAATCCCAGAATGTAACCCTGTCTCAAAAGACTGAAATTTCTTTTATAATGTGTGGAGGAACAGAGTCACAGGACCGCTAATTGCTTTTAAGAACAAGAAAAAAAAATTAAACATGAAAAAATTGGATTATGATATAATGCGCCTTTACTTCCTCTTAGCTTAATAAACACAAATGGATTGAAAGATTAACATGGATTACAAAGTACATTTTAAGATAGAATGGTCTCATTAGCACAAAAAGTCCCTTTTAAGCACACAAGTTGACTGTGGTCAAATACACCCACTCTGCTCTGAACCCAAGTTGTGTCTGTGCATTTCTCCTCAGAATCCCCCCCAGATGATGATCAAATGAGAGTTTTCAAACTCCACTCCCAAAAACATGCTTCAAAATCTTCTCTCTTAATATTGCTTTTCCTAAGCGGTTTGATTCTGTAACTCCAGCTTCCACCCCACCTTCAACAGTGAATCTATCCCATTTTTGTTTTCCTTTGTCTTAACTGCTTTTACACAAACTCTAAGATCCAGCCACTGATTTCCACAGATATTTCAACTCGCATTACAGAGGCTGGAATAAAATCAAATATGGAAATCACGTCAGTATCTTTTGGGAACTTCAGCCTTCTTCTCAGCTCTGTCTGTCATTATTGAACAGTGCCTGTTCTAGTACCTTTAACTTCAGACTTCTTGGAAACTTCTCTTAATTTTTCTAGTTTCCTTAACTAGCTGCTCTACAGATATCCACCTTGTTTTCTTTACTACTTCATGGTATGGCTTTTCTTATAGCAAAGCTGAGAGAGATGTTCCCTCTCCCGTCTTCGAAATCATGCTTCTAGCAGAGCTGTAAGAGCAGCCGTTTCTCTCGCTACATATGTTCAACTGCAATCAAATTAGCTGAAATGAAACTGAAAAGCTTCTCGACCTGACAAGGTCCCAGTTGCTAAGCAACAACTGCTGGTGTATTTGTTCTTCACACGATAGCCCTCTCTTAGCACAATAGAAACACAGTTGGAACTGAACCAACTTCCACACCAACAAACACCTTTGTCCAGCATGAATCTAACTATAGGTTTTACCCTTCGAGGCATAGAAACATTACATTAAACACTGTAAAACTATACCTCATTTCTAATGCCTCCCAATACAAATATAAATCCCTCAAAACTATCTTTATTTTCCTAATAATCTATTAATGGCATGTATCAACTGACCAGTAGTTATGCAGATGGAGCTATATAGCATGAGTTAATTTATGGCTGCATTATTGTTGTCATGTTGATGATGTGGTGTGAGACCTTTTGCAAACCAAAGAGGATTTATTGTTGGAGAAGGTTGAATTGTTTTCAAGGAAGGCACCATTTCATGGAGACATCAAAGCTTGGAAGTTCTGTATCCAGTATGCAGGCCCAAGGACAAAAGTCCCACCCACTGAAAAGCCCATGAAAAGACTTGCCGATATTGCAAAAGGGGCGGGAATAACCCTTCCAACTGTTTGAAAATGTTCCATATGCAGTGCTTAAAAACAACATTGTCCTAGATAATGTTCAGCAGAGGGAACCGAATGATTTCTCTGTGTCAAGATCAGGGGTGGAATTCTTCGGCCTCCCAACCACGTGTTTCTCGGTGGCAGGAGATGGCACACTGTTCGCTGATAGCGGGGTTCTCGGCTCCTGCCGCTGTCAATGGGAATTCCCTTTGGAACTGTGGGCAGGATTCTCCATCCCCCGGCTGGGTCGGAGAATCGCCGGGGCGGCGTGAATCCCACCCCCGCCGGCTGTTGAATTCTCCGGCACCGAAAATTCGGCAGGGGCGGGAATCACGCCGCGCCGGTCGGCGCCCCCCCCCCACCCCCCCCCCCCAGTGATTCTCCAGTCCGCGATGGCCCAAAGTCCCGCTGCTGTCATGCCAGTCCCGCTGGCGTGAATTAAACCACCTACCGGCGGGACTGGCGGCATGGGTGGGCTCCGGGTTCTTGGGGGGGGGGCACGGGGCGATCTGGCCCTGGCGGGCCTGTGCCGTGGGGGCATTCTTTACCTTCCACCTCGGCCATAGCCTCCATGATGGTCGATGCAGAAGTGACCCCCCCCTGCGCATGAGCGGGATGACGTCAGCAGCCGCTGACGTTCCCGCGCATGCGCGGATTTCCGCCGGTCGGCGGAGTCCCTTCGGCCCCAGCTGGCATGGCGCCAAATGCCTTTCTCGCCGGCCAGCGGTGCGCCAACCACTCAGGCGCGGGCCTAGCTCCTCAAGTTGAGGGCTTGGCCCCTAAAGGTGCGGAGAAATCCGCATCTTTGGGGTGGCCCGATGCTGGAGAGGTTCCCGCCACTTCATCCTGCCGGGACCCCCCGCCCCGCCGGGTAGGGGAGAATCCCTGCCTGTATTATCCCACACTTGGCGTGGGAATGATTATCTTCCCCTGTGGTTCTCACGGAGTGCGAGCATTATATAAAATGTTGGCCAGTAAGGCACCGACATACCTTTTTTGTAAATAAATCAATGTTCTTTACTACTTTAATAAAGACCCGTGTCTTTATTAAATTGGCGATGAGGAATAAACTGATTTGCTGTTGATCCTGCAACCTATTTGACTGAGCCACCTCCCCGGTTTTCTGGATCCAGATTGGAACACATTGGCCGGGATTCTCCCCTACCAGGCGGGGTGGGGGGTCCCGGCGGGTTGTAGTGGCGGGAACAATTCCGGCGTCGGACCACCCCAATGTTGCGGATTTCTCCGCACCTTTATGGGCCAAGCCCTCACCTTGAGGGGTTAGGCCCACGCCGGAGTGGTTAGCGCACCGCCAGCCGGCGGGAAAGGCGTTTGGCGCCACGCCAGCCGGGGCCAAAAGGACTTCGCCAGCCGGCGGAAGTCCGCACATGCGCGGGAGCGTCAGCGGCTGCTGACGTCATCCCCGCACATGAGCAGGGTGGGGGGGGGGGTCTTTTACGCATCGGCCATGGTGAAGGCTGTGGCCGAGGGGGATTGAAAAGAGTGCCCCCGTGTCACAGGCCTGCCCGAGGATCGGTGGGCCCCGATCACGGGCCAGGCCACCGTGGGCCCCCCCCCCCCCACCCCCCCCCCCCCCAGGACCCCGGAGCCGGTAAGAGAGGTGGTTTGATTCTCGAGGGCGGGACAGGCATTCCAGCAGCGGGACTTTGGTCCATCGCGGGCCGGAGAATCGCTGGGTGGGGGGCCCGCCGACTGGCGCGCCGCGATTCCCGACCCCACCAAATATCCGGTGCCGGGGAATTCGGCAACCAGCGGGGGCGGGATTCACGCCAGCCCCTGGCGATTCTCCGACCTGGCAGGGGGTCGGAGAATCTGCCCATTATTTCACCATGCCTCTATTTAGACAATTAGATGCATTTGGCGCTGGTGTTGAAGACTGGAACCCGTTTCCTTATTATAAAAGCCACGCCATGCTGCTAGAAAACACATGGGTAGATGTCTGCTTAACGGCAGGGTCAGAGAATCCCACTGCGAGCAAACAGCCAGAGAATTCCAGCCCAAACATTTTAAACAACTCTGCAGATCGAAAGCACAACGAAGGGAAGAGACTAGGAACAAGCTTCTCGCTATTCGAAAGTACAACAAATTGGAAATAAAGACATTCCGGAAGAAGAATACAGTTTTACCCACTCAATGTCTCTATAATTTTATGCTGCCATTTAAATAGCTTATTATATTTGTGTTATCAATACATTTGGATTTTGTTTCTTATTTATTCTTTCATGTGTGTGTGCATCACTGGCCAAGTGAGAATGTATTGTTCATCCCTAATTGCCTTTGAGTAGGTGGTGGTGAGCTACCTTCTAGAACCGCCGCAGCTCCTGTGGTGTAGGTACACCTACAGTGCTGTTAGAAATGAAAGTCCAGAATTGTGACCCAGTGACAGTGATGGAATGATGACATAGTTCAAAGTCAGGATGGTGAGGGGAAGGGGAGGGGAACCTAGAGGTGCTGGTGTTCCCATACCTCTGCTGGAGCCTTGGTGAGTTGCTACACTGCACGTTTTAGATGGTACACACTGTTGCCACTGTGCAGAATTGTTACGGCGCAGAGAGAAGACATTTGGCCCATCGTGTCTGCACCAGCTCTCCAAATGTGCATCACGACTTATTACCATTCCCTTGCGTTTTTCCCTCTCCTCTGTGTTTTTCCCATGGCCCTGCATATTGTTTCCATTGAAGTAATCATCTAACGCCCACTTGAATGCCTCAATTGAAACTGCCTCCACCAAACTTCCAGGCAGTGCATTCCATTCCCGAAAAACTCGTGTGAAAACGTTTTTTCTCACATCACATTTTCTTCTTTTCCAAATCACGTTAAATCTGTGTCCCCTTGTTCTTGATCCTTTTCCGAGGAGGAACAGTTTCTCCCAGTATACACTGTCCAGTGCCCTCATGATTTTGAACACCTCTACCAAATCTTCTCTCAGCTTTCTTCTCTCCAAGGAGAACAGTCCCAACTATGACCATCTAAAATGGCCACCTGCAAAGGGTAATGGGAATTGTGGTCATGCTAGAACATAGACAGTGCACAGCCCCTGTGTATTGTGCAAAGGAAATACCAGACTGAAATGAAACCTGCACCTGTTAAATGTCAATCACCGATTTCCCCAGGACAATAGACTCCAATCAAGGAATAGCAACAGTGGCAGATTCACCGGCGCTGCTTCCCCTTATTTGGAAAGGCATACACACTCGGAACAATAACGACTAGGACCCGCACAGCCATCAAGGTACCCGCCCCTAATTGGCCGGTATCGATCAGAGTGATTGAGACTCCATCGATCCATTGGACTCTGAGTTAACCCCGCCCAAAATGGTGCAAAAGAGAAGAAGGATAAGAAGCCCTGCGCACTAGGGATCGGTCTCTTTTGGGATCGGCCTGTGCCCACACCAACTGCAGCATAACGACCAACCAAGTTCAAGATCCACAATCGCTACCTGAGAGAGATGAGCCGCAGCCAAGACGAACCTGACGACTTCCAGCCGGCACACGTGGGGACACAGATAAAGGCCTTAACTACCTGCACAGAGCCGATCATCCAGAAGTTAAGTAAAGGTCATCTTAGTTGATAGGTGTAGTTTAATACGTAGCCACGTGTTTCATTGCACATAAAAATAAGTCTTGTGTTTTATAATAAACTGTCTTTTGAACTAACATACTGGCTGTGTGGTTGTTTGGTCGATACAAGAAACATACTCGCAGCTTGTGGTCTGATAATAAAAGTGGCAACACAACCTCTCCAATCTATCCTCATAATGGGAGTTTCTTATCCCTGGAACCATTCTTGTACACATCTTCTGCACTCTCTCCAAGGTGTTCACATTCTTACTCTCGTGTGGTGTCCAGACTGTACATAATGTTCCAGCTGAGGTCTAATTAGTATCTCTACTAAGTTCAGCACATTGTATTCTATACAAGAGAATACAGCTCTTGTATTCTATGTCCCTATTAATAAAGGCCAGAATACAGTATGTGTCATTAACTGATCTCTCCACCTGTCCTGCCACCTTCAATGATCTAAGCACATATACACCAGGTCCCTCTGCTCCTGCACCCACTTAAGAATTTAACCCGTAATTTTATATTATCTGTCCATGTTCTTCCTTCCGAAATGCATCAGCTCACACTTCTCATATTGAACTTCATCTGCCATCTATATGCCCACTCCATCAGCTTGTTTATGTCCTTTTGAAGTTCTGAAGTATACTCTTCATAATTTACAATACTTCCAAGTTTTGTATCATCTGCAAACTTTGAAAATATTCCCTGCATACCAAGATCATATATATATGAGGAAAAACAAGGGTGCCAATACTGACCCTGGGGAACACAATACAAACCATCCTCCTACCTGAAAAATATCCATTAATCACTATTCTCTGCTTCTTATTATTCAGCCAATTTTCTATCCAAAAAGACTTTATCAAAAGACTGTCCCATATCTGCTTAAGTAACATCCATTGTGATCCATTACTTTACTTTTGTTAATTATTTAAAAATGTCAATGAGGTTCTTCAGGCATGACCGACCCTTCACAAATCCATGTTGTGTCTCCCTCTGATCAGCTGAAAATGTTCAAAGTATTCAGTCAGATCTCCAGCTGACAACAAGGGTGAAATTATTTGCCTTACGCTGCTGGTAGCGGAGTTCCTGATGAGGCAGAGAATCCAGCGGTTGTGAAGAAAATGGGATTGGTGTCGGCGCCGATCCGTTTCTGTGGTGATCTTTGTCAGGGGTTTCCAGGATGGAAGGCATAGTGATTACAAAGATACACAAAGCTCTTTTGAAGAACTAAATTTATTTTATTAACACTACTAAATTTGAGTTTGACACTTATTCTGAATAGCAAACATACATGTAAGAATTAAAACTACACTCACTAACACTATCTCGATGTACTAATTATAACTATTAAATTTTAACTAACTCTGCAATACACTATGAATCTTATCTACATCAGCTCCAGTATAATCTCCTCACCTCAGCTTTAGAGCCAGTGCAATTTATAGTATTGTCCCTTAGCTCCATCTAATGGTTATGCATAACATAACATTAACTCTTCACATGCTGTACATTTGCATAATGTCGCAGTTTCCGATGCTCCGGCCCCACGCTGGCATCTAGATCAAGGTACACGCTCCACGCCAGCAGGAGGATGTTATTGGGTCATTAAGAATCACTTGCATCCACTGAGCGAGCCCATGTGATTCTCCGGTCCTCTGGGCTGGGAATTACGTGGGCAAGAATCACTACAGGTCTTGACGAGTTTCCCCCATTGTCCATCGGAGGGCCACCCACCCCCTCCCCACCCCCCTGCACAATCCAAAATCTGCCTACTCCATCCCCACCAGATCCCCCCATCCCCCCAGCAGAGACTGCCTAAATAAAGAAACTCCACCCCCCACAGGGACCCCTTCAATAAGGAAACCCTCAACAGAGACCCCCTAAATAATGAGACCCCCACCAGAGATGCCCTAAATGAGGAGAGCCCCCACAAACCCCCCTAGAATAGTGAACCCTCTCTGAAGCCTCCCAGGAAACATACCCCTGTCAGGTAGACCCCAGAAAAGAGACAACATGTCAGGAAGCCCTCCAGAAGGGAAAACTCCGACTGGAAGCTAGAGAGCAGACCAGACAGAGGCATTGAAAAATATTACTACTTTAACACTCACCTGGGCAATACACCTGCTTGCTCAGTCAGAGGAAGCAACACCTGTCAATTCTGAGAAAGAGAAAATCAGTCAGCTGTGTTTAAACCTATTCAGAATTTTGAGATGCAAGCCACCCACTTATTTCTCTTTAATATTGATTTTACTTGGCTGTGATTGACAGCTTCCACATACACACAGCTGTTAGCATTGTTCAGTTCACATCCCTTCACCGTGAGTAACTCTGAAGTGCTCTAACCGCAATTTTTATCAACATTATGCTTTGACTGACAGCTCCTGGGCCACTTCAAATTGAATTAAGTGCTTTCGAATCACCTCCCTGCATACTTGAGTGATTTTGAAGTGGTCAGCTGGAAGTTGCCACACTTAACTCCATCTTAACATGGATCTCTTTTCTGGTGGACTACCTGACAGAGATCTTTTTTCTGGGGAGCTTCCTGACAGGGGTCTCTCTTCTGGTGGGTTTTCTGACAGGGGTTGCTTTTATGGGGGGTCTTTGGGGGGTCTGCTTATTTAGGGAGTCTGTGTTCGAGTTTCTATTGGGCACTCTTTATTTAGGGGGTCTATGTGGGGGGGAAGAATGGGTCGGGTCATCTCCGTATTGAGGGGGAAGGGGGATCAATAAAATCTGTGGGTTGAGTGCTGAATTGTGATGTGGGGAGGGGGGCTGAATTGTGATGCGGGGGTGGGTTGGTCATCCCTATACTTGGTAGAATGGGGGACCCAGGAAATCTGTGAGTGGGGAGTTGAATTATGCTGTGGAGGAAGATGCTGAATTGTGATTCGGGGGTGGGTGGCTAGCCGTGGGACCTCGCTATCGGGCCACCCGCTTAAAATGGTGGCTCAATAGCGCGATCCCCCGCAATGCTCATTATGCATAAATTTGTATGGCGAAGGATTTGGAATCGATTCCTCAGTTTGGACCACAAATCAGGTGCAATTCAGCTCCGGCAGGAGAATATGAGATGAGGAGGAACTATTTCTAGAACTGAAATATGGAGGAATTCCTGGAGGGTGGTGTTTTTATGGAACTCGCTGCCCCATAGTGCCATGGAATCTGAGTCATTAAATGGTTTCAAGAAGGAGAAAGATATATTTCCGATAGAAAAACTGGTAAAAGTGATATGGGCAACAGGTGGGGAGGTGGATTTGAGACCAGGAAGAGATCAGACTGAATGGAGGAGCAGACTCGACGGGCTGAATTGCCTACTTCTGCTCGTAATTCCAATGTCCTTTGTTGCTATGTGACATAGTCTACCAAACGGATATTTTCCCCCAAATAATGGACTAACTGGGCTATAATCCATGGTTTCCCTCTTTTATTTGAAAAAAATGAGATGACACATGCCATTTTGTAATCTAAAGGAACAGTTCCCAAACAAGAGAACTTTGGAAAATTAGAGTATCTGCAATGCTCTCATTTACTTCCTTTCAAATTTAGGATGGAAAACATTCAGCCCTGGAGAGTTGTTAATCTGTGATGCAATTATTTTCCTCATCGCTGTTATTTTGCTTATGCTCATTTTGATTCATAGAGTCATAGAATCATAGAATCTGCACTATAAATTCTATGATTCGTTCCTGTCTCAATGTGATAATCTGGTGTTGTGTTCGGTGTTCAATTTCTGGAAAGGAATCTACAAAACAACTTGACTTGTCCAAACCAGGATCTTTGTTGAATCTCACGTGGTAAGATAGTGATTTGTTAGAGCAGGTTATCATGATGTTTCTTTGTACTTCTCTGGAACGACACCTGGCACGACTCTTCACTTGTATGTCTTATGGCCATCTCCTGATAGTCGGATGTGCCCCCACTTATATTGGAGTGCCTTGTCACATGACCACTGTCCTGAGACCGCATGGGCTGTCTGTATCGCCACCTGCTAGAGGTCACACCACAAGCTATCTATGATATTGCTTACAGGCATATCACCATAATGGTGTGAGGGATAACGCTGGATTGCGTTAATTTAGTGATGAAACCAGCAACAGAAAGAAGAATGAGTATTAAGTGGCTATGAGTTCCATAGGTGTGGGTCAACGACTCTCCAATTCCAACTTTTAAGGCAGTTCACTGGAGTGGTGATGCTATAGTGCAGGCAAGAGTTAGAAACGTGTATGTAGCCTGATGTTTTATTTTAAAAATAATCGCTGCTTATGGTTTTGTTACTTATTTAGTTAAACTACTTTTAAAAGGAGGCATTTTTGATTTTTCTTTTGTTTGATGACAATAGCACAGCCCAATAACTCCTTATTGGTTTATGTAGAATTGGCACCTGACAGCAGACATATTTAAGGCATCCATGCCTAAACTGTAAATGTTTGGCTAGTTTACCAGAAATCCCAATAAGGAAACTGCTCAATCGTAAATTCCCTTCTAATCTCTTTACACATCTAACAACCACTATCCGGCAGTCCTGCTGTTATTCTGCAGGGGTAAGATTACACTAGACATTCATAAGGTTTCCAGCACTTCAGGTTTATAATGGGCCATGAATTCTGTTAATGCGTTTGCTAGGTGCTGTGTTAGATTAGGCCCCATGGTATTATTAACCTACTAATTGTATGTCAGGGAGTATTTCTTGTGTCCCGTATTGCCTGAGGATGTAAAAACACAAATTATTTACCAGTAATGTCAATGCCAATGGCAGGATTAGGATATATGCGGTGTGAAAATATCAGGTGGCCCTGACTTCATCTAAATCCCGGTGCAACTGTAACAGTTCAGAGGTTCATAATTTAAAAAACTGAAACTGGAACCATCCCATATCAAACCGAACCATTTTTGGTTGTAACAGAGATGTGCTGAGGGCCTGCCAACCAAGGTAGATTATCATAGAATCATGGAATTTACAGCGCAGAAGGAGGCTATTCAGCCCATTGAGTCTGCATCAGCCCTTGGAAAGAGCACCTTACTTAAGCCCACACCTCCACCCAGTAACCCCACCTAAACATTTTTTTTTGACACTAAGGACAATTTAGCATGGTCAATCCACCTAATGAGCACATCTTTGGACTGTCGGAGGAAACCGGAGCACCCGGAGGAAATCCATGCAGACATGGGGAAAACATGCAGACTCCACACAAACAGTGACCCAAGCCGGGAACCGAACCTGGGTCCCTGAAACTGTGAAATTACAGTGCTAACCACTGTGCTACTGTGCCACCCAGAATGGCTGTTTAAATATTAAAACAAGGCTACTTGTTTGATTTTAACTGTGATTTTGAAAGCAGGTGATAGGGCTTAAACTATGAAGTAAGTGTCTTTACAAGCTGAGTCAGAAGGTTCAAGGCTTAATCCAGAGAAATGAGTACAGAAATCTAGGCTGATTTTCTGCGGGAGGACCACACTGTTGGAGACATGGGGCGGGATTCTCTAAAAATGGGGCTATGTCCCCACGCCAGCGTGAAAATCGGCGCCAACGCCTCTGGTGTCAACGGCCCCTGAAAGTGTGGAATACTCACCTTTCTAGAAGGTTAGGTTGCCACCGGAGTCGTCCCCGCAGCTCCAGCCGGCAGGGAACGGCCTGCGTGAGTCCGCGCATGCACCGAACGGCCTGCGTGATCTCGTGATGCGCAGAACGGCCGCCATATTTCCGCATGCGCGTGGGGGTTCCCTTCTCTGCGCAGGCCCCCGGGCAATATGACGGCACCCTACAGGGGCCCGGCGCAGTAAAGTAGGCCCCATGGCACCAGCCCGCCCGCCGATCGGTAGGCCCCGATCGCATCCAGGCCACTGTGGGAACCTTACTGGGGTCGGATCCCCCCGCCCGCCCCCCCCCCCCCCCCCCCCCCCCCCCCACCAGGGCGGCCCCCGCACACTTAACTTCAGGTCCTGCCGTGTGGGAGGTGATTAATTCACACCAGCGGGACTCGGTCAAACTCATCGGCCACTCAGCCCACCGGGGTGCTGTCAATGGCCCCCAACCGGTGTGGCGGGAATCCCAATGGCACCGGGAAAACGGCGGCGGAAAATGGGGCAGACGGCTTCAGGGCGCGATTCTCGCACCCCCCTGGGGATTCTCTGACAAGACGCAGGGTCGGAGAATCACAGCCATGGTCATTTTTGTTAAGACATTCAAACATCATCCATCTGCAGGATTCTCCATCAGCGGGATCCTCTGCCCTGGTCAGCAGCACACCCACATCCGCACATTTCCTGACAGCGTGAAATGGCCTATAATGGGAAAACCCATTGGCCGGCTGCACAAATGGAGCATCCCACACCGTGCCATAGAGCGGAACTGGTAGGATGGATAATCCCGCCCCATATCATCCCTCCCGAATAGGTATATAAGATTCAATGGCACTAATTTGATGAAGAGCCAGGGGCTATCCCCTGGCTTATTCTTATTACTCAGTCCACATCACTGGGGACTTCCGGTGGTGACCATGATGTGATCGGTCGCTCACAGGGTGGCTCCTGCATGGAGGTGGAGGTTTTGGAACTTGCTGCCCACTTGATGGGTAGTTTTTGTTGACCAATCGTGGGGAGAAGAAGGTGATGCATCTCCCCAGGGTGGGCCGACAATGGGCTACCAGGCCCGATTAAAGTCGGTAAGAGCCCTTGCGCGGGAATTGGAAGAACCCCATGGCAGTGGGAAAAATAATGGAGGGGATGTGTTGTTGTCGAATTTAGACAACAGCGCAAGGAGATGCGAGCGGACTGGTCGGTAGCAATTGAAAGTGTGGTGGCACCCCTACACAGGTCTCTGGAGAGAGTGGAGAAGTGGCTGGAGGCGCAGGATGTGATGATCAGGGCAGTAGAGAGAACAGTATTGGATCAGAGTGATCAAAACGTCTCGGCTGGAGGCCGAGATGGCGATGATGGTGCGGGCGAGGGCCGACGACCAGGAAAATCAGTCAAGGCGGCAAAACCTGCTATTTGTGGGGCTGCCAGAGAGAGTGGAAGGAATGAGTGCCACCAGCTATGTGTCGAAGATGTTTGGGAAGCTGATAGATGAGAAGGCCTTTGAGAAGGCCCCTGAAGTGGATCAGGCCAACCGGTCCTTGAGACAGAAGCCGAAGGCAGGGGAGACATCCCGGGCTGTCATTTTGCAAATGTACAAATTCCAGGATAAAGAGAAGATCCTGATGTGGGCCGAGGCGACTCGGAACTGTAGCTGGGAGGGGAATCGGGTCCAGAGATACCAGGACATTGAGGCTGAACTGGCCAAGAGGCGGGCAGGTTTCGATAGGGCCAAGGCAGTGCTCTTTCAAAACAAAGTTTGGTTTGTGATGTTGTATCCCGCCAAGTTGTGACTGGTGTTCCAGGGGAAGGAGCATTATTTTCAGATGCCAGAAAATGTGAATGACCTGGTCCAGGACCATGGGGAAGGGTTAGGGATGGGTTGAGTTTTATCTTTTTGTGATTTGTTACGATTTTGTGAAAATATACTGTTGGTATGTTATTAATTTTGCTCATAAGTGTGATGTTAATGATGTGTGCGCCTTGCTGTAGTTGGGGTGGTGGGGGTACCTGGTGAGGGTAAGGTAGGGGAGAGTTATGGGAAGAAGAATGAATAGTGGGACTCTTTATCTGTAAGCAGTGGGAAGAGAGATGGGTTAATAAAGGGAGTGGGTGGATTAAAAGGCATGGCGCATTGGTGGTGGAGGTGAGGCTCTTTGTTTGGGCCTCCAGGTAGGAGTTGCCATGCTAGTGTAACATTCGAGTAAATGGAAGCAGAGTGAGGGAGGGTGCTGCGATGGGTAGCTAGAGTGGGGGGGGGGGGGAAGGGGGGGGAAGGGAGGGGAAGGGAGAGTGAGGGGTGAAGGAGGGAGTGGGTTGGTGATGCAGTTGTTCAGTAAATTGAAATTAGGAGAAGATGGAGGGTATGGCCATTTTGTGCGGATTCAAGTCGGCTGGAGAATGGTGAATTGCGTGGTCTGGGGAGTTGGAGATGATGGCGGATATTAATAGAGAAGAAGGTTGAAAGCCCCCATTTAGGATTGTAACATGGAATGTCTGGGGTTTGAACGGGCCAGTCATAAGGTCAACACACCTAAAGGGATTAAAGGCAGGTGTGATTTTTCTGCAAGAAACGCATTTGCAGGTTGAAGGTCAGATGCGGTTGAGGATGGAATGGGTGGCACAAACTTCCCACTCCGGGTTTGATTCTAAGGTGAGGAGGATCATGATATTATTCAGTAAAATGGTTACATTTACAGTAATGAGGACAACTGATTTGCCTTCCCTCATACTTATTCAGGGCCCTCTCGCTTCTGGTGGTGGAGACAATGCTGGAAAAGATCAACAAGGTCTTTGAGGATTGCTACAGGGGGTTGTATAGCTGTGATTCTGGGGCTGAAGTGGCAGGTAGGTGAGTTTCTTGGATGGGTTAGTGTTCCCAGAGGTGGGGGAGGACAGGCAGCAGGCATTGGAGAAGCTATTAAGGTTGTAGACGATAGTGGAGGGTGGGGGAATCATTGCAGTTGGGGAAGGCACCGGGGCCAGACAGCTTCTCGGCCGAATTTTATAAACAGTTTTTGGGGGAATTTGTCCCAGACCTCCGAAGTATGTTTAATGAGGCATTGGGAAGGGGGGAGCTGCTGGACACATTGACGCAGGCCTCTAGTTCTTTGATTCCAAAGAAAGACAAGGACCCACTGGAATGTGGTTCATACAGGTCCATCTCATTGTTAAATACAGATGTAAAGATCCTGGCCAAGTTATTGACCAGGCGATTGGAAGGGTGTATGCCGGAGATAGTGGCAGAAGAGGGCGGCATTTGTCCAGTAACATTCGGAGGCTGTTGAATATGGTCATGACTCCATCAGGCAGTAGGGTGCCGGAGGTGATGGTAGAGATGGATGCAGAGAAGGCCTTCGACCATGTTAAGTGGCGGTAATTGATTGAGGCCCTGAGGAGGTTTGGGGTTGGACTGGCATTTGTGGCATAGATACGATTGTTCTCTGCATCCCCCAAGGTGAATGTCCGAACGAATGGGGTGAACTTGAGATTTTTTTGAGTTCCAGAGAGGAATGAGGTAGGGTGCTTCTATTTGTAATCCAATCAAAATCACTTGAACCATCATAAAAGATAGAAGAATGTTAAAAGCCAAGTAATCCCAAAAGCACTCTGCTCACATTGACCCTGGCTCAAGATTTCATTTTCTGCATCAGTCCATGCCCCAAAATTGCCAGTGCCCCTGGTTGAAATTGCAAGATATTCCAATACCTTTGTTCAAAAAGGCTCTCCAAGTTTTGTTGCTTTTCCTAGGCACACAGACACGAGTAGTCACATTTAAAAAGATTTTTCACACCAAAAATATTTAATTTACTGAGGAACTGACGAATATACTCCAAGAAAACCAGTAAATGCTTCACTGTATTTTCAAAAGTGGTTTTCAGTGATTTTGAATCTGGGTTTCTCACAGGTGATGAATTAGAACCCCTTAATAAAAATATTTATTCTCAGCAATGAACCCATTTTTGGCTGTATTCAAAAGCTGCACCCCTCTTACGCACAGTAGGGAATGCTTTTGTACAACAACAATCACACCTTTAACTTCATGAAATCTTCCAAAGCACTTCACAGCAGCCATTATGAATCAATAGAGGACAATCAGCCACATGAGGAGACATGAGACCGGGTGACCAAACACTTGGTCAAAAAGGGCGGTTTTAAGAAGTGTCTCCAAGGAGGAAAGTGAAGCAGAGACATGGAGATGTTTGGGCAGGACATTCTGGGGCTTTGGACCGAGGCAACTCATTACACAACTGTCAATGGTGATGCAATTAAAGCTGGAAATGCACAAGAAGCTAGAATTAGAGGACCATGGATTTCTCAGGGAGTAATTGTGGGGTGGGAGGAAATTAGAGAGATAAGAAGGGACATGGCCATTATATATTACCTCTCCTCTTTCTTCCACCCAAAATTAATCACTTCACACTTCTTTGCAATAAATGTCATCCACTGCTTGACTGTCCATTCCACCAGCCTGAGTATGTGTCTTGAGGTTTATTGCGTACACGTGTTCCAGTTCACAATACTTCCAAGTTTTGAGCTATCTGCAAATTTTGAAATTAAGCCCTATACATGAAAGTCAAGGTCATTGATATATATCCAGGAAAGCAAGAATCTTAATGCCAATCTCCAGGGATGTTATGTATTCCGTTGCAGTCTGAAGAACAACTGTTCACAACTACTCTGGGCAAAAGTCTCCATTTGGGAGACCTAGAGCTGGATTCTCTGCTGGTGGGATGCTCCATTTTTCGGGCAGCCCGGGGGTTTCCTGACGGCGTGGGGCTGCCCCACAATGGGAAACCCCATTGACCAGCTGGCGTAACGGAGTATCCTGCCGGTGGTGTGAAACAAAAATGTGGCACGGCGGGCAGCGAATCCAGCCCCTAATGTTGGTGCCAAGACTGATTTGCGTGTGGTTGGCATTCCCATTCGGAATGTCCACATTGAGTCTTAGCAATTTTTACAGATGCACCATAGAAACCATCCCATCTGATTGCATCACAGCCTGGTAACTGCCTGGCCCAAGACCGTAAGAAATTAAAGAGAGTTGTGAACACAGCCCAGTCCATCATGCAAACCTGCCTCCCATCCATTGACTCTGTCTGCATCTCCTGCTGCCTTGGGAAAGCAGGTAGCATAATCAAAGACCCCTCCCACCCGGGTTATTCTCTATTCCACGCTTTATTAACTGCTTTCTTCCATCGAGCAGGAGATACAAAAGTCTGAGAACATGCATTAACAGATTCAAAAACTGCTTCTTCCCCGCTGCTACCAGACTCCTGAATGACCGTCTTATGGACTGAACTGATCTCCTCACATATCTTCTCTCCATGTGCTCACTTGATACCTGTAGCTATGTATTATATGCATGTCCTATGTGTTTTCATGTATCAACGATCTGCCTGGACTGTACGCAGAACAATACTTTTCTTGTACCTCGGCATTAAATTCAATTCAATTCAGAAGATGGCCCAGAGAAGAGCAGCACCATGATTCACCGACATGGAGCTCGATGCAATGTACGATGCAGTGGAGGGACCAGGGGCACCCTTTTCCCCAGGGTAGACAGGAGGGCCAGCCCAAGGTTGTCAACTAGGCCTGCGCAGAGATGGCCGAGGCGGTCAGTGTTGTGAGCCTCACCAGCGGTCTGGCATGCGGTGCTGCAAGAAGATGAGCTCAGGTGAGCCACGACTCTGCTCCCTTGGCATCACTCCTGTCCCTCACGCCTCACATCACCACCCCCCCCCCCCCCCCCACATTGCAATAAGGGCAAATCAAAATCCACCTGCCTGCATCTCCCTCACAGTCCACCCTGCACCAAACTCCAACACTGGATTGTTCTCTTTGGTGAGGTGCTTTGAACACACATGCCACCAGCTACAGAATCCCTGTGAACCCAACTCCATGCGTCTCACCATGTTCTTTATGTGTCCCCTCAGAAAAGGTGGCCCCTTTTACACCAAATCATTTGCCTCCTTTCAAGCTGGATTGAAAATAGATTGAGATAGAAAATCCTACCGAACACGCTCTCATAGAGTCATAGAATCATAGATGTTTACAGCATGGAAACAGGCCCTTTGACCCAGCTTGTTCATGCCGCCCAGTTTCTATCACTAAGCTAGTCCCACTTGCCCGCATTTGGTCCATATCGCTCTATACCCACCCTGCCCATGTAACTGTCGAACTGTTTTTCAAAGAAAAAATTGTACCCGCCTCTACCACTGCCTCTGGCAGCTCGTACCAGATGCTCACCACCCTCAGTGTGAAGAAGTTTCCCCTCTGGTCTCTTTTGTATCTCTCCCCTCTCACCTTAAACTGATGCACTCTTGTTCTGGACTCCTCTACCTTTGATAAAAGATGTTGACTATCTACCTTATCTATGCCCCTCATTATTTTATAGACCTCTATAAGACCACCCCTAAACCTCCTACGCACCAGGGAAAAACGTCCCAGCCTATTCAACCTCTCCTTATAGCTCAGACCATCAAGTCCTGGTAGCATCCTCATAAATCTCTTCTGCACTCTTTCTAATTTAACAATATCCTTCCTATAATAGGGTGACCAGAACTGTACACTGTATTTCATATGTGGTCTTACTAATGTCTTGTACAACTTCAACAAGACGTCCCAACTCCTGTATTCAATATTCTGACCAATGAAACCTAGCATGTCAAATGCTTTCTTCACCACCCTGTCCACCTGCGACTCCACCTTCAGGGAGCTATGAACCTGTACTCCTAGATCTCTTTGTTCTGTAACTCTCCCCAACTCTCTACCATTAACTAAGTAGATCCTGTCCTGATTTGATCTACCTAAATGCATCACCTCACATTTATCCAAATTAAACTCCATCTGCCATTTATCGGCCTACTGGCCCAATTGATCAAGATCCTGTTGCAATCTTAGATAACCTTCTTCACTATACACTATGCCACCAATCTTGGTGTCATCCACAAACTTATTAACCACGTCTCCTATAGCCTCATCCAAATCATTAATATAAATAACAAATAACAGTGGACCAAGCACCGATCCCTGAGGCACTCTGCTGGTCACAGATCTCCAGTTTGAAAAAACACCCTCCACAACCACCCTTTGGCTTCGGTCGCCAAGCCAATTTTGTATCTAATTGGCTACCTCACCCTGGATTCCGTGAGATTTAACCTTTTGCAACAACCTACCATGCGGTACCTTGTCAAAGGCCTTGCTAAAATCCATGTAGACAACGTCGACTGCACTGCCCTCATCTACCTTCTTGGTTACCCCTTCAAAAAACTCAATCAAATTGGTGAGGCATGACTTTCCCCTTACAAAGCCATGCTGACATTCCCTAATTAGCCCTTGCCTGTCTAAATGCCTGTAGATCCTGTCCTCAGAATACCTTCTAACCATTTACTCACTACAGAAGTAAGACTAACCAGTCTGTAGATCCCAGGCTTATCCCTACAGCCTTCTTAAACAAGGGCACAACATTTGCTACCCTCCAATCTTCAGGCACCTTTCCTGTGGCTGTTGATGATTCAAATATCTTAGCTAGGGGGCTAGCAATTTCCTCCCTAGCCTCCCACAACGTCCTGGGATACATGTCATCAGGTCCCGGGGATTTATCTATCTTGATGCGCTTTAATACCTCCAGCACCTCCTTCTCTGTAATATGTACACTCTTCAAGACATCACGTTTTATTTCCCCAATTTCCCTAACATTCGTGCCTTTCTCAACAGTAAATACTGATGAGAAATATTCATTTAGGACCTCTCCCATCCCTTGTGGATCTGCACATAGATGACCTTGTTTATCCTTAAGAGGCCCTATTCTCTCCCTAGTCACCCTTTTACCGTTTATGTATCTGTAAAAGCTATTTTAATTTCCGTTTGCCTTACCTGCCAAAACAATCTCGTGTCCCCTTTTTGCCTTCCTGATTTCTCTCTTAACTCTACTCCGGCAAGCCATATACTCTTCTAGGGATCCATTTGTTCCCAGCTGCCTGTGCATGTCATATGCTTTCATCTTTCTTTTGACCATGGCCTCAATATCCGGAGTCATCCAGGGTTCCCTCCTTCACGAGCCTTACTCTTCACTCGAAGAAGAATGTGCTCACCTTGAACCCTAGTTAACACCTTTTTGAAAGATATCCACTTACCAGCTGTCCCCTTCCCTGCAAATAGGCACCCCCAATCAACTTTTGAAAGTTCCCGCCCAATACCCTCAAAATTGGCCTTGCCCCAATTTAAAACTTTAACTTTTGGGCCAGAACTATCATTCTCTATCGCTGTCTTTAAACTCATGGAATTATGGTCACTGGTCCCAAAGTGATCCCTCACAAACACTTCCGTCACCTGCCCTTCCTTATTCCCCAAGAGGAGGTCAAGTTTTGCCCCCTCTCTGGCCGGTCTATCCACATATTGAACGAGGAATTCTTCCTGAATACACTCGACAAATTTCTCTCCATCCAAACCCCTAGTGTTATGGCTGCCCCAGTTAATGTTGGGAAAGTTAAAGTCCCCAACTATCACCACCCTGTTTTTACGGCAGCTATCTGTAATCTCTTTACATATTTGCTCCTCAATATCCCGCTGATTATTTGGCAGTCTATAGTACAGTCCTGTCAAAGTGATCTTACCCTTCTTATTTTTTAGTTCTACCCATATAGACTCAGTGGGTGAACCCTCGGATATATCCTCTCTCTGTACTGCCGTGATACTGACCCTAATCAAAAACGCAACTCCCCCTCCTCTCCTATCTCCTGTTCTATCTTTCCTGTAGCATCTGTACCCGGAACATTGAGCTGCCAGTTCTGCCCCTCCTTTAGCCAAGTTTCAGTAATAGCTGTAATATCCCAGTCCCATGTGCCTATCCATGCCCTGAGTTCATCTGCCTTGCCTGTTAGGCTCTTGCATTAAAATAAATGCAGTTCAATCTGTTTCTCTGCCTTCCACTTTTCGCCTTACTGACTTTTGTTTCTATCCTCTCTTTGCTACCCTTTAACCTCCTGCATTGGTTCCCATTCCTCTGCCACATTAGTTTAAACCCTCCCCAACAGCGCTGGCAAACAACCCCGCCGAGAACATTGGTTCCAGTCCTGCCCAGGTGTAGACCGTCTGGTTTGTAATGTCCCACCTCCCTCAGAACTGATTCCAATGTCCCAAAAATCTGAATCCCTCCCTCTTGCTCCATCTCACAAGCCATGCTTTCATCCTGTCTATCCTGGCATTCCTACTCTGACTAGCACGTGGCACTGGTAGCAATCCCGAGATTACTACCTTTGAGGTCCTACATTTTAGTTTATCTCCTAACTCCCTAAATTCAGCAGGTATTCCTGTTTTGGAGGGAGATGACCTCAAGGGACCCCTGCATTCCTACTCTTCCTCTGTCTGATTGTCACCCATTTCCTATCCCTCTCAGTACTATTTATATTCGGTGTGACCAAATCGCTAAATGTGCTATCCATGCCTTCCTCAGCATCGTGGATGCTCCAAAGTGAGTCCATCCATAGCTCCAGAACTGTCAAGCGGTCTAATAGATCGACGAAGTGGTGACGGCGATGTTGGTGCTGTCGTGGTTGAAGTTGACTCCGGGAGCGTGCCATAATACTCTTAATCAACGGGGGTGGGCAGGAGGAGGACGGACGGTCCTTGGGGGGGGTGATGTGAGCGGTGGGGGAGGGGAGGGTGGCGCCGGGGGAGACGGGGGTGGTGTGGAGGTGGAACCTGCAGGTGCCAGGTCCCTGAGGGAGACGGTATCCTGGCGGCCATCGGGGAACGCCACGTAGGCGTACTGTGGGTTTGCATGGAGCATGTGCACCCTTTCCACCAACGGATCCGCCTTGTGGAGTCGCACATGTTTACGGAGAAGCACGGTTCCAGGAGCTGTGAGCCAAGTTGAGAGCGATACCCCAGATGTGGACTTCATGGGGAAGGCAAAAAGACGTTCATGCGGTGTACTGTTAGTAGTAGTGCAGAGTAATGAGCGAATGGAATGTAGTGCATCAGGGAGGATCTCTCGCCAGCGGGAGGCCGGGAGATTTCTGGACCGTAGGGCCAGCTGGACGGCCCTCCGTACCGTCCCATTCTCGATTTCTACCTGTCCGTTTCCCCGGGAGTTGTAGCTCGTCGTTCTGCTGGAGGCGATACCCCTGCTGAGCAGGAACTGGCGTAGCTCATCCCTCATTTATGAGGATTCCCTGTCACTGTGGATGTAGGCGTAGGGCTACAGGGGCCGGCGTGGAAGAAAGGAGGCCCCCAGCCCGAGAGGCTGGCCCGCCGATCGGTGGGACCCGATGGCGTCAACAAGGCCTCAGGATCAGCAATTCTGGTCCCTACAGGGCGCTAGCACGGCACTGGAGCGATCCACGCTGCTCCAGCTGCTGATTCTGGCATCAACTAGCCGCCGCAGGAACCGCGCATGTGCAGAGGCACCGGCGCCAACGCCTGCATGCGCAGTGGCTCCCTTCTCCGCACTGGCCCCGACGCAACATGGTGTAGGGCTACAGGGGCCGGCGTGGAAGAAAGGAGGCCCCCAGCCCGAGAGGCTGGCCCGCCGATCGGTGGGACCCGATCGCGGGCCAGGCCACAACAGAGGCCCCCCCCCCCCCCCGCCCCTGGGGTTGATGGTTGATCCCCCCTCCCCCCCCCCACAGGCCACCCCCGGACTCTTCCATGCCGAGGTCCCGCTGGCTGAGAGCATGTGTGAACGACGCCGGCAGGCTCGGGTTTTTTGCGACGGCCGCTCGGCCCATCCCGGGCCAAGAATCGGCGAGGGTGCGCCAGGTTGAAGGTGTCATGCACACCGCCTGTATATCGCCACAGATGTTCATGATGCGCATCTGATGGTCACATATGAGCTGGACGTTCTTCGAGTGGAACCACTTTCAGTTTGTGTAGAGCGGCCTGTCATCTACAGGTGCTCGTAGGGGGACATGCATCCCGTCGATTAACCCCAGGAGCATTTCGGCAATGGCGGTGAACCCCGCTGCCTGGGCATCCTGGTCCACATTGAAATGAATGTATTATGCCAACCGGGCATATACCCCACCCTCCCAGACAGCCGGTGTCACTCTGCAGAACCAGGGGCCAAGGTGGGTGGTCAGTGGGGTGCCCAACAAGATGTCTGCCTTTCAGGCCACGGCAATGACGGACCGTGCCTGGGCACCGCCCCAGTCCGGTGCCCCCCACTCCAGCCACATGGCCTGTTTCCCTGTCAGCCCTCCTCCCGAAACCCTGCAGGGCACTCCCTCCACCCCAGTCAGCCTGGCCTGTGTCCGGCCCGGCAGCCCACGGTCTCACCTCTCCTTGTCTCTTTCTCTCCCTCATTGGCTACGACACCGGTTTCATGATTTTTAAAAGCACAAGTGAACCTCGCTGTCTGGAATTCGGTGCATTGGAGGTGGAGAATCGCGGAGGAATCGCGGAGGCCCCGTAGAATACCGGGTCAGGCCCGCTAATGCTATGTAACGGTGTATATTGTGCGTGCTCTCTGGTACGCATTGACGCCTCTGTCGTGGCGATGAAGAATTGCGATTTGCCATGAAATCAGTGGCAACCACGATTTCGACACGGAACAAATTCTCCGCCCAATTGCTATTCCCGATTCCCGGTCGGAGAATCGCCGGGGGCCGGCGTGAATCCCGCCACCGGAGATTCTGCGGGGGCGGGAATCGCGCTGGTCCGGTCGGTGGAAATCGCGCCGGTCGGCGGGCCCAACCCCGGCGATTCTCCGGTCCGCGATGGGCCGAAGTCCCGCCGCTGTCAACGCACGCCAGCCGGCGTGGATTGAACCACCTTTCGAACGGCGGGACAAGGCGGCGCGGGCGGGCTCCGGGGTCCTGGGGGGGCGCGGGGCGATCTGGCCCCGGGGGGTGCCCCCACGGTGGCCTGGCCTGCGATCGGGGCCCACCGACCCGCGGGTGGGCCTGTCCCGTGGGGGCACTCTCGTCCTTCTGCCTTCGCCATGGTCTTCACTATGGCGGAGGCGGAAGAGTCCCCCTCCACTGCGCATGCGCGGGGATGCCGTGAGCGGTCGCTGACGCTCCCGTGCATGCGTCGCCCGGCGAAGTCATTTCCGCGCTTGCTGGCGGGGCGGAAATCAGTCTGGCGCGGGCCTAGCCCCTCAAGGTGAGAGCTCGGCCCCTCAAGATGCGGAGAATTCCGCACCTTTGGGGCGGCGCGATGCCGGACTGATTCGCGCGGTTTTTGGCGCCGGTCAGCGGGCATCGCACCGATTGCGAAGAATGCCGCCCTTATCTTTCCTATACACTAACATCCAGATATCTTTCGTACCCACGTCTTCAAACGTTTGAGCCTGATCTCTGTTATGATCATGACATAATGGGATTCTCCGACCCCTCGCCGGAGGGGGAGGCGCTGCTTTTAGGGCGGAGACGGGACTCCCGCCACGCCGGTCAGGTGCCATTGGCAGCAGCCCCCCGGCGATTCTCCGGGCCCCGATGGGCCGAGCGCCCATCCATTTTTGCCCACTCTGTCCCCAGAAGGGAGAATCCGGGCCAATAATTCCATGTGGTTCTCTGTGCCTGCAACTTACAAACTTTAGTTGCCATACTTTCTGCATTTATATACATGCACAGTAACCCTATTTTCGACCCCAGTACATTTCCTTTCACTCTGACCCCATCTAATACCTTTCGTGCTATTTGTCTTTCAATTCTCTGTGCCCCTTGGTTGGCGGGATTCACCGATCCCCCACCGGGTCAGAGAATCCCCAGGGGGCGGCATGAATCTCGCCCCGCCACTCCGACGCCGGTTGCCGAATTCTCCGGTGCCGGTTTTCGGGGTGGCGCGGGGATTAAGCCGCGCCGGTTGGGGGCATTTGGCAGAGGCCCCCCCTGCAATTCTCTGGGCCCTGATGAGCCGAGCGGCCACCCGTTTGCGGCCAGTCCCACCGGAGTGAAATAGACATAATCCATCCGGGCAGGACCTGGCTTGGAGGGCGGCTAGCGGGGTCCACGGGCGGGCACAGGGTGATCTGGCCCCAGCGGGCGGGCCTGTGCCATGGGGGCACTCTTTCCCTCTGTACCGGCCTCTGTAAGGCTCCGCCATGGCCGGCGCAGAGAAGAAACCCCCTGCACATGCACCAGAACACTCCGGCAGTCCTGCGCATGCGCCAACTCGCACCGGCCCACGGCGGCCCTTCGGCGCTGGTTGGCACAGCGCCAGCCCCTCCGGCATCGGCCTAGCTCCTGGAAGTGCGGAGGATTCTGCAACTTCCGGGCGACCCGATGCCGGAATGGTTCGCGCCGCTCTTGGAGCCTGTGTCGGACCATCCCACCAAGTGTGGGAGAAACCCGCCCGGTTTTCCTCTCTGATAATGGCCGGGATTCTCCGACCCCGCGCTGGGTCAGAGACTCGCCGGGGGAGGGGCGTGAATCACAGGACGCCGCTCCGACGCCAGTCCGCTGATTCTCCGGTCTGCGTGCCGCCGGTCAGGGGCCGCTCAATGCCAAATGCCCGCCGAGTTCGGCCGAGTACCGCCGGCGCCGTTCGCGTGTGGTCCTACCCAGCGGGACTTCGCCGTTCATGCTGCAGGGGCCGACCTGGTGTGAGGGAGGGGGGATCGGCTCCGTGGGGAGGCCTCCACGGTGGCCAGGCCCGTGATCGGGGCCTACCGATCGGCGGGCAGGCTTATCCTGGGGGGGGCTTATGTTCCTCCGCGCTGGGCCCCTGTAGGGCTCTGCCGTGTTGCCTGGGGCCAGCCTGGAGAAGGAAACCCACACAAATGCACAAAGTCGCGCCGGCTGTGCTGGTGCCCGTATCGGCAACTGGAGCAGCGTGGGGCGCTGCAGTGCCGTGCTGGCCCCCTGTGCGGCGCAGGATCACTGATCCTAGGGGCCAGATTACACCATCGTAAAACGCTCCGGCGTTTACGACTGCGTCAACACTTAGCCCCAGAAAGAAAATCACGCCCAATATATCCTGGTCCCACACCCCTACCAAATTTGTTTAAACCCTTCCCAATCACATGAGCAAATTATCCTGCAAACCTGTCCCAGCTCTGTTTCGGTGCAACCTGTTCAGCCTATAACTGGTCCCAATGTCCCAGGAATCTAAATCCCTTCTCCTCCAGCACCATCTTTCCAACCAGACATTCAGCGTTTCTATCCTCATATTTCTGCATTCACTTATGTGTGGTACCAGTGTTTATACATACACGTGTTACAGTTCACAGTATTTCCAAGTTTTGAATTATCTGTAAATTTTGAATTTAAGCCCTGTACATGGAAGTCAAGGTCATTGATATATATCAAGGAAAGAAAGAATCCAAACACCCATCTCCAGGGACGTTACATGCCTCCAAAGAGTACTACCTTTGATGTCCTACTTTCTAGTTTCTTTCCGAGCTCCCTAAACTATACCAGCATGGCCTGCCTGTAACTAGTTCTACCTCTATCATTGGTAATGATATGGATGACAAGTGTTGGCTGCTTGCCATCTCCCCTCAGAATGCTCTGCAGCTGCTCAGTGACATCCTTGACCCCAGCAACAGAGTCAACACACAGTCCTGGATTCACACCTGTGGCCGCAGAAACGTTTGATCCCATAACTATCACAACTATTGCTTTTCCAATTTGCCTCCTGCCCCCTTCCATGCATCTGAGCCAATCATGGTGTCATGGACTTGAGTCTCCAGAAGAACCATCATTCTCACCCGTATCGAGAATGAAAGTGAGGTATCCTCAATAACGACGCTTAGAGTGTAAACGGTAAAGAAGGTTTTATTTGACTAAGAACTATGCTAGAGCTGAGACAAGTGCTAACTGCTGCACAGCCCACAAGGCAGCCCTTTATAAATGGCTCACAGATGGGCGGAGCCAGAGGCAAAGTCCCCAGGGTTCTAAGCCCGGTCTTAAAGGGGACATCACCTTACATGATGATAAGGCAGTAACCGTTCACCACATTCACCCCCTGTTTAAAAAAGAGTCCGGCGGCGGTGAAGTGCCATCATAGGTCCATCCGTCTCAGTGGCCGGATCGTCCTCATCGACCTCCTCAGTTCGGGCGGTGGTGCGGTGGGCACGGACGTCCCGGTTGAGGGCAGATCCGGGAGCACAGCGGTCGGAGCTTCGGTCCGGGTCGGGGCAGGGGAACTAGGCAGGGCCGGGGGTAGCGGTGCCAGCGCCGGCAGGGTGTGTAAAGGGGGGGCAAGGGGGGGCGCGCGGTAGGTGCTCACCCACAGGGGGTAGGGCCGGAAGAGGGTGTGCTGTAGGGGGCACCGGGTCCTGCAGGGGTGCGGCGCGGGAAGGGGCGTCTGTGGTGGGGGATCCAGCGGGTGCCAGATCCCGGAGGGAAACCGTATCTTGCCTGCCGTCGGGGTACTCAACGTAGGCGTAACTGGGGTTGGCGTGGAGCAGTCAGACCTTTTCGACCAGGGGGTCCGTTTTATGGCTCCTCGTGTGCCTCCGGAGAAGAACAGGTCCCGGAGCCATCAGCCAAGGTGGAAGCGAGACCCCGGAGGTAGACTTCTTGGGGAAGACAAACAATCGGTTGTGAGGGGTCTCATTCGTGGCCGTGCAGAGGAGTGACCTAATGGAGTGCAGGGCATCGGGTAGGACCTCCTGCCAGCGGGTAGTTGGGAGACTTCTCGACCGCAGGGCCAGAAGGACAGCCTTCCACACTGTCGCGTTCTCCCTCTCCACCTGCCCGTTTCCCCGCGGATTATAACTGGTCGTTCTGCTCGAGGCGATGCCTTTGCTGAGCAGATACTGACGCAGTTCATCGCTCATGAACGATGTACCCCTGTCGCTGTGGATATAAGCGGGGAAACCGGACAGGGTGAAGATGCTGTGCAGTGCCTTAATCACAGTGGCTGAGGTCATGTCGGGGCAGGGAATGGCGAATGGGAAACGGGAGAACTCATTGATCACGGTGAGGAAATAGGCATAACGATTGGTGGACGGGAGGGGCCCCTTGAAGTCCACGCTCAGTCGCTTAAAGGGACCTGAGGCCTTCACGAGCCGAACCTTGTCTGGCCAGTAGAAGTGCGGTTTGCACTCCGCACAGACCTGGCAGGCCCTGACGATGTCCTTGACCTCCTTGGTTGAGTAAGGTAGGTTGTGGGACTTGATAAAATGGACGAGCCGGGTAACCCCCGGGTGGCAGAGGTCATTGTGGATGGCTTGCAGGCAGTCGTCCTGCGCGTTGGCGCATGTGCCGCGGGACAGGGCATCTGGGGGCTCGTTGAGCTCCCCTGGACGATACATGATATCGTATGTGTAGGTGGAGAGTTCGATCTTTCACCTCAAAATGTTATCGTTTTGCATTTTGCCCCGTTGCCTGTTATTGAACATATAGGCGACTGACCGTTGGTCAGTGACCTCCTACCGGCGAGGTAGTGTCTCCAGCGCCGCACAGCCTCCACAATGGCTTGTTCCTCCTTTTCGACTGCAGAGTGTCGAACCTCAGAGGCGGTGAGGGTTCGAGACAAAAACGCTACTGGTCTGCCTGCCTGATTGAGGGTAGCAGCCAGGGCGATGTCTGATGCATCGCTCTCTACCTGGAAAGGGATGGTTTCGTCCACCACGTGCATAGCGGCCTCGATGATGTCGGCCTTGATGCGGTTGAAGGCCAATTGAGCCTCAGCCGAGAGGGGAAAAATGGTGGTCTTTATGAGTGGGCGGGCTTTGTCCACATACTTGGGGACCCACTGGGCGTAATAAGAGAAAAGCCCCAAGCACCGTTTGAGGGCCTTGAGGCTGCGGGGGAGAGGGAGTTCCTTAACGGGGCGCATGCGGTCGGGGTCGGGACCTTGGACCCCGTTTTCCAAGACATAGCCGAGGATGTAGCCGGGTGGTGTGGAAAACGCATTTGTCCTCGTTATAGGTCAGGTTAAGGGCTCGGGCGGTCTGGAGAAACTTTTCGAGGTTAGCGTCATGGTCCTGCTGGTCATGGCTGCAGATGGTGACATTGTCCAAGTACGGGTATGTAGCCCGCAAACCGTCTGGTCCACCATTTGGTCCTTCGCCCTTTGAAAGACGGATACCCCATTTGTGACACCGCAGGGGACCCTGAGGAAGTGGAAGAGCCGGCCGGCTGTTTCAAAGGCAGTATATGGGCGGTCCTTTGGTCCGATGGGGAGCTGGTGGTAGGCGGATTTGAGTTCGACCGTGGAAAAGACTCGGTATTGGGCGATCCAATTTACCATTTCCGCGATGCGAGGAAGGGGGTACGCATCAAGCTGCGTGAATCGATTTATGGTCTGGCTATAATCCACGACCATCCGCTTCTTCTCCCCGGACCGGACTACCACCACTTGCGCTCTCCAAGGGCTGTTGCTAGCCTCGATGACCCCCTCTCCCAGTAAACACTGGACCTCTGACTTGATAAAAGCCATATCTTGGGCACTGTGGCGCCGGCTCCTGGTGGCGATTGGCTTACAGTCGGGAGTGAGGTTAGCGAATAGTGAGGGGGGTGCGACTTTCAGTGTCGCAAGGCAGCATACCGTGAGGGGGCAAGGTTCCGCCGAACTTCAGTGTCAGGCTTCGGTGGCTGCACTGGAAATCCAGTCCGAGCAGCAGGGGGGCACAGAGGTGGGGGAGGATATAAAATTTGAAACGGGTGCATTTGGCACCCTGGATCGAGAGATCCGCAATACAGTACCCCTTGATTTGTACCGAGTGGGACCTCTGATGCGAGGGCTATGGTTTGGGATGCGGGATGGGTGCGTAGGGAGCAGCGCCTTACCATTTCAGGGTGGATAAAGCTCTCCGTGCTCCCGGAGTCGAAGTGGCATGCAGTGTCGCACCCGTTGACCTAGACCTGCATCATAGAGTTCTGCAGGTGTTTTGGCCAAGTTTGGTCGAGGGTGATCGCTCCCACTCGCGGGTAGTCGGAGTCCTCAGCCGAGTCGGACTCGTAAAATGGCTGCCGCCATCGGTCGCACGTGTCGGGTCGAGAAGATGGCACGTCAGAAGGGGGCGTGTCGGGTCGGTGCACAGCCGCATTGCGAGGCCTGTGGGCCTGAGAGCCTGATTTTCGGGCCGGCTGTTCTTTGTTTTTCTGGCCCCTGGGTCTGGCCAGGCAGACCCTCGCAAAATGCCCTTTCTTCCCGCATTCGCTGCAGATCGCGGAGCGGGCTGGGCAGTGTGGGCGTGGATGCTGGCCCTGCCCACAGAAGTAGCACGGTGTGCCCCCATGGTGAGCGGGTCACCACGTGGCGCAGGCCTGTACTATGGCTGAGTCTGAGGAAGTCCGGAGGGGGGCTCACAGAGTCCGTGGGGTACGTACCCAAGTTATGTCAGGCCACCTCCTGCGAGGAGGCGAGCGTTAGCATGTCCTGGAGGTCTTTTGCCCCATTTTCGAGCAGCCGCTGCCGGATGTAGGTCGAGCGGATGCCGGACACGAAAGCGTCTCTGATGTGCAGGTTCATATCATGATGGTCACAGTCCCTGGCAAGCACGGTGAGTTTCTCGACGAATTTGTCTAGCGATTGCCCCGAGTGCTGCCGGCAGGTAGAGAGCAGATGCCTGGCGTGTACCTCGTTGATGGGCTTGACAAACCGCTTGCGGAGTAACTCGACCGCCTCTTCATAAGTCGTCGCCTTTTCGAACGTGGCAGAGATTCTGTGACTCACCCGGGCGTGGAGTAGGCGCAGCTTGCGTGGCCCCAGGATGGGAGTCTCTGCAGAGTCCAAGTAGGCCTAGAAGCAGCGCAGCCAGTATTTAAAAATTTCCTTCACCCCCGGAGTCTGTGCTTCCAGGTTGAGCTTCTCCGGTTTTAGGCCTGCGTCCATCCTGAATCTAGTTCAGTCTAATAAATTGAGGTACCCTCAATAACGACGCTTAGAGTGTAAACGGTAAAGAAGGCTTTATTAGACTAAGAACTCTGCTAGAGCTGAGACAAGTGCTAACTGCTGCACCGCCCACAAGGCAGCCCTTTATATATGATGGGCGGAGTCAGAGGCGAAGTCCCCAGGGTTCTAAGTCCGGTCTTAAAGGGGACATCACCTTACATGATGATAAGGCAGTAACCGTTCATCACAGAAAGTATTGCGATTTTAATTTCCCCATGGGTTGAGCAATGTTTAAGAACAAAAATATTTATTGGTTACTTTGGAGATCAATTTGGTATTGAAGATGTCAAATATTGCAATAACAGAAGTCTCAATCAAGGTTTCAGTAGTAGAGGAGGGGAAGGAAAGACAAAGCCAGTCAATATTGTGGCGACGGAGGTTTGTGGGGAGATAACTTTAAATGGATATTTGGCAAGCCACTTGCCCATTGTTGCTGATGTGAGGCCAAGGTCATTTTGAGCTCCAAGTCTTATTTCTATTCTGTAGGTAAGCTGCAGATTACTGGTCATGCAAGAGCAGGACATTGGTGGTCCCTATTTACTGTAGTAGGCAAAGAGACGAGGCAATGTTAAATCACAATGGTGAATTATTTAATGAAGAAGAACTTTATATACAGAACAGTGTAACTCCAACAAAGGTCCAGCTCCCTCGACTCCCAAACTTACTCTGACAATACCCCAACAGCCAGGTCCCTGTCTAGACACCCGATAGGCTGTGGTTTGTACACTCCGTCCCTATTGGCTCCGGGTGGGTCACGTAGCCCGCGAAGGATGCCCCCTAAAAGGGGTTGTGATACGACACTACGCTTAACTGGTCAACTATCAGAACCTGGGAGAGAGAGGTAATTCTGATACGGACAGTGTTGGATGGGCCAGAGACTTGTTGGAGTATTTGTCCCAGAAGAAGCTGGCCTGTTTTCTGGCAGTTCTTTCAGGGACTACTGGTTCAACAGCTCAGTGCCTGGTATCATGCACAGAACATAATTTACCCATATCCACCTCAGAATTTTTAATTGGAATTCTAGATGTATCGTAAGAGCTGGTTTACACATTAACAAATCTTTCTCGCTTGAAACAAATATCTGCCCCAGTTACCAATCTCACAACCTTGCACAAGATGGTGACAACCAAACTGTTGAAAAAAACATGGCAGGAGCAGTGCCATTTTGTGCTGATATTACCTCTTTGACTTGATTACAGTCATCCCTATGCTGGAGTAAGATATGTAGCTTGAACATCAGTCGGGGAACATGAGTTAGATCCCAGATGGTTAGAAATGTATATTTCAGTTAAGCTTAAACCTCACTTGGATTGGATTTGTTTATTGTCACGTGCACCGAGTAACAGTGAAAAGTATTGTTCCTTAAAGTTCACAGATCATTCTGTACATGAAAAAAAAAGACACAGGGCAAACATAAAATACACAATGTAAATACATAGACACAGGCATTGGGTGAAGCATACAGAAGTGTAGTACTACTCGGTAGAGAGTATGTGTGGAGAGATCAGATCAGTCCATAAGAGGGTCATTTAGGAGTGTGGCAACAGCCGGGAAGAAGCTGTTTTTCACCAGCTCTGTAAACAATGTGTAGAATTCACCCTGTGATGTTGAGAAAATGAAAGACTTGCATTTAGATAGAATCTGTAGTATGTTGTGGGTTCCTTAAATCGCCCACATCAAGGACTTCCAACAAAATAGTTTACTCCTGAGTTGAACAGCTTGTGCTCTGCCTGCGCTCCCGCGGATAGCTCTCTCACTCCCGCTACATGATCACATGTGGAGTCACATCCTCGCGTTCTCAAGCGATCACTCAGTCTACAGCATCTTTCATAACCTCAGGGTGTTCCAAGACATTTTACAGCCAATGAAGAATTTTTGAAGTGTACTTACGGTTATAATGTAAGGAATGCAGCAATATGTGCTGCAACTTCCCACAAACAGCAATATTCTGTTTTAGTGATATTGGTTGAGGGATAAATATCTCCCTGAGAGGACAGTTTCAGTCCTGGTTACAGCCTCATCTGAAAGGCAACAATAAAGCAAACAAAGTGTATGCTATATCCTTCATTTGGCATTCATTCAATTGATTCTGAAGTTGCTTTGTCCCTATTTATGGTTACTGAAATCAATTTGTATTCACAGAAAATAAATAGCTTCTATAAAAGCCATGATTTTAATCAATGTTGGTGCTTCAGATGTTGAAACGGTATGTTTCCTCTGTCACACTACTTTGTACTATATTTCTCATATTCTTGTTCATTACTGAGCTCTTTAAGCTAGATTTCAAAGATTGGATGGATTTCCTGCTTTAAGCATAGCCTGAACAGTGTGCAGAGAGGAACAGCTGACAGAAAGATTTGCAGTTGTGCACATTCAATTATCATTAAGGTGGGGCAGCAGGGTGGTGCAGTGGGTTAGCCTCACGGGGCCGAGGTCCCAGGTTCGATCCCGGCTCTGGGTCACTGTCCATGTGGAGTTTGCACATTCTCCCTGTGTTTGCGTGGGTTTCGCCACCACAACCCAAAGATGTGCAGGGTAGGTGGATTGACCACGCTAAATTGACACTTAATTGGAAAAAATGAATTGGGTACTCTAAATTTTTTTTTTTTTAAATTATCATTCAGGCTATGTGGTGAACCACTGTAATAGGAGATGTAAGGTAGGACCTGCACTACAGGTTCGCCGGTAGCACCTGCCGGCTGGCTCCGCCCACGGAGAACTGTATAAATATGCATGACCTCCAGTGCCCTGTCATTTCGCCAGCTGCAGCAGGAGGCCACGCATCTGACTGTAATAAAGCCACAGTTGTGCCCAACTTTAGTCTTTATGCAATTGATCGTGCATCAATCTATTACAGTCAGATTTTCCACAGACTGGATATCCGAATTAAGCCCGATCGCCTGCAGCTGGATCCGCACACGCCCGACGCCAGAAAAGATTTTGATCACTGGCTAGCATGTTTTGAGGCCTACATCAACGCGGCGGACCCCGCGCCAATGGATGCTCAGAAGATAAACGTCCTGTACTCCAGACTGAGCTCCAGCATGTTCCCGTTAATCCAAGATGCCACAAACTACACAAAAGCAATGGAACTCCTTCAGGAACACTACGCACAGAAGGCGAACACGCTCTTCGCCAGGCATGTACTCGCCACCCGCTCGCAACTACCTGGTGAGTCCATCGAAGACTTCTGGCGGGCCCCAATTCCACTCGTCCGGGACTGTGACTGTCAGGCCGTTACGGCCACCGAACACGCAAATCTCCTCATGCGTGATGCCTTTGTGACGGGGATTGCGTCGGACCGCTTCCGAGAACGATTACTGGAAGGGGCCACGCTCGAACTGACGGAGACGAAAACCTTGGCGCTCTCCTTGACGGTCGCATCCGTAACGTACAATCGTACCCCTCGATAAATTCCTCCGCACTGCCACTCTTCTCAACCTGACCTGTAACAAAGAGAAGTGTGTGTTCAGCACGACCCGGTTAGCCATTCTCGGCTATGTGGTCCAGAACGGACTTCTCGGGCCCGACCCCGACCGCATGCGCCCCCTCATGGAACTTCCCCTCCCCCACTGCCCCAAGGCCCTCAAACGCTGCCAGGGGTTCGTTTCCTACTACGCTCAGTGGGTCCCAAACTATGCAGACAAGGCCCGCCCACTCATTCAGTCCAGCCAATTCCCCCTCGCGGCCGAGGCACAAAATGCTTTCGCCCGCCTCAGAGCAGACATCGCCAAGGCCGGGATGCGCGCAGTGGACGAATCATTGCCTTCTCAAGTAGAAAGCGACGCTTCAGACGTTGCCCTTGCCGCCACTCTAAACCAGGCAGGCAGACCCGTGGCATTCTTTTCCCGCACCCTTCATGCCTCTGAAATTCGACACTCATCCGTCGAAAAGGAGGCCCAGGCTATCGTTGAAGCTGTGCGGCATTGGAGGCATTACCTGGCCGGTAAGAGATTCACTCTCCTTATGGACCAACGGTCGGTAGCCTTCATGTTCAATAACACACAGCGGTGGATAATCAAGCTCTCCACCTATAATTACGAGATCTTGTATCACCCCGGTAAACTCAATGAGCCCCCAGACGCCCTCTCCCGAGGTACATGTGCCAGCGCACAAGTAAACCATCTCCGGGCCCTACACGACAGCCTTTGTCACCCGGGGGTCACTCGATTGTACCATCTGGTCAAAGCTCGCAATTTGCCCTACTCCGTCGAGGAAGTAAGGACAGTCACCAGGAACTGCCAGGTCTATGCGGAGTGCAAGCCGCACTTCTACCGGCCAGACCATGCGTGCCTGGTGAAGGCTTCCCATCCCTTTGAACGTCTCAGCGTGGATTTCAAAGGGCTCCTCCCCTCCACCGACCGTAACACGTACATTCTCAGTGTGGTCGACGAGTACTCCAGATTCCCCTTCGCCATCCCATACCCCGATATGACGTCTGCCACTGTCATCAAGGCCCTCAGCACCATCTTCGCCCTATTCGGTATCCCCGCCTACATCCACAATGACAGGGGATCCTCATTCATGAGTGATGAGCTGCGTCAGTTCCTGCTCAGCAGGGGGTATAGCCTCCAGCAGGATGACCAGCTACAACCCCCGGGGAAACGGGCAAGTAGAAAGGGAGAATGGGACGGTTTGGAGGGCCGCCCAGCTGGCCCTACGGTCCAGGAACCTCCCAGCCTTTCGCTGGCAGGAGGTCCTCCCTGACGCTCTACGCTCCATTCGGTCACTATTGTGCACTGCCACTAATAACACACCCCATGAACGTGTTTTTACCTTCACCAGGAAGTCCACATCCGGGGTGTCGCTCCTGACTTGGCTCGCTGCTCCAGGACCGTAGGCACGTCTGACTTCAGAAAGCGGGCTCCTTGGTGGACAGGGTTCACCTGCTCCATGCCAACCCTCAATATGCCTACGTTGAGTTCCCCGATGGCCGCCAAGATACTGTCTCACTCAGGGACCTGGCACCGTCACGTTCCACCCCAACACCCCCCCCCCCCGCCCCCCACCCCCCACACGCATGCGCCCCCCCCCCCCCACCGCGCCACCAATATTGACCCCACTGATGTGTTGGGTGTTCTGGATCACAAACAGGTCACCAACACTGGAAGTGGTGCAACTCTATTTTATTATAAGGTTAACTATATTATCATACTTGAACTGTGGGGAAATGCAATACCAGCTTTAACTGTTGACCCTTGCCTAGTCCTAACCAGATGATGCACTCAGCACATGGTGAATGTCTGTGTTGCAGGCTGTGAGCTCTGTGCTCTGAGCTGGCTGCTACTAGAATGAGCGGGAACTCTCCTGTCCCCTGTCTTTACAGTGCGTGTGCTCTCACTGGTGATTGGCTGCAGTGTTGTGTATGCTGATTGGTCCCACTGTATGTCCATCAGTGTGTGTGTGAGTTACTGCACCATAATATACTGGTGTATATTATGACATCCCCCCTTTTATATAAAGAACATGTGCCTGCGTGACAATAAATATTGTGTAGTGAATGTACCTGACTATGTGTGTGCATGTTATTTACATGACTATGTGCATGAGGCTAATCTATTTACACGGGAAGGTGCCTGGTGCAGAGAAATAGGGTGTCACACCAACAACAAAATGAACATTATGTACAAACTACTGGAACGATGAAACAGGGTAACAGAACAGATCAAAGAGTCCAACATTGTAAAACTCATAAGTCAAGTCTCTGAGGTGGGCGACGAATTCTGGTTGACCGCCTCAAGGGTGGGTCAGGAGCCACCGGCTGAGGAACGGGCTGGGCCACGGCAGAGTGAGGAGGATGCAGAGTATTCGGAATCTCCACATAGTCCAGGTTGGGGACAACAGGAGGGCGTGGCACCGGTGGAGGATCACGTAGCGAGCGTGGAACGAGACGAAGGGCACGCCGATTGCGGCGGCGAATGGAGCCATCTGGCAGACAAACCAGGAACGAGCGGGGAGCCACCTGCCGAAGAACCACAGCAGTTGCAGACCAGCCACCCTCCGGAAGATGGATGTGGACGTTGTCATCCGGCGCCAGGGCAGGGAGATCAGTCGCCCGAGCGTCATGCGCCGCCTTGTGTTGTGCACGAGACTGTTGCATCCGCTGAAGGACCAGAACATGGTCGAGGTCTGGGACATGAATGGACGGCACCATGGTCCTGAGGGTGCGACCCATGAGCAGCTGGGCTGGCGACAGGCCCGTGGAGAGTGGGGCCGAACGATAGGCCAGCAAGGCGAGGTAGACGTCGGATCCTGCATTGGCAGCCTTGCAGAGAAGCCGTTTGACGATGTGGATGCCCTTTTCCGCTTTGCCATTGGATTGGGGGTGCAGGAGACAGGATGTCACATGCACAAAGTTGTACCTGCTGGCAAAGTTGGACCATTCCTGGCTCACGAAGCAGGGGCCATTGTCCGACATCACAGTGAGTGGGATGCCGTGACGAGCAAAGGTCTCCTTGCAGGCACGGATGACCGTCGATGATGTGATGTCGTGCATGCGTATGACCTCCGGGTAGTTAGAAAAATAGTTTACAATCAGAACATAGTCCCTGCCGAGCGCATGGAACAGGTCAACGCCTACCTTAGACCAAGGGGACGTGACCAACTCATGGGGCTCTAGGGTCTCACGTGGTTGGGCCAGCTGGAACCGCTGACAGGTGGGGCAGTTGAGCACTGTGTTGGCGATGTCGTCATTGATGCCAGGCCAGTACACAGCCTCTCGGGCCCTCCACCGGCACTTCTCCACGCCAAGATGGCCCTCGTGTAGCTGTTCCAAAACGAGCTGGCGCATGCTGTGTGGGATCACGATGTGGTCCAGCTTCAGGAGTACACCATCGACTACTGCCAGATCATCCCTGATATTGTAGAACTGCGGGAATTGGCCCTTGAGCCACCCGTCCGTTATGTGGCGCGTGACACGCTGTAGTAGGGGGTCAGCCGCAGGTCGCGGCGAATGTGGATAAGGCGTTCATCCATGGCCGGCAGATTGGAGGCCGAGAAGGCCACATGGGCGTCAACCTGGCAGACGAACGCCTCTGGGTCACACGGGGTGTTGACTGCACTGGACAGAGCGTCGGCTATGATCAGGTCCTTGCCCGGGGTGTATAGGAGCTGGAAATCGTACCGTCGGAGTTTAAGCAGAATGCGCTGGAGGCGAGGGGGTCATATCATTCAGGTCTTTTTGTATAATGTTGGCCAGCGGGCGATGGTCGGTCTCGACAGTGAATTGGGGGAGGCCGTACACATAATCATGAAATTTGTCGACGCCAGTCAACAGGCCCAGGCATTCCTTTTCGATCTGCGCGTAGCACTGTTCCGTGGGGGTCATGACACGTGACGCATATGCAACGGGGGCCCATGATGAGGCCTCATTGCGTTGCAGGAGTACTGCCCCAATGTCAGATTGGCTGGCATCCGTTGAAATTTTTGTTTCCTTCGTGGGATAAAAAAATGCCAATACCGGGGCCGTGGTAAGCTTGGTCTTAAGGTCCTCCCATTCGTGCTCGTGGGCGGGAAACCATTGGAAGTCTGTCGTCTTCCTGACCAGGTTCCGGAGAGCTGTGGTATAGGAGGCGAGGTTGGGGATGAACTTCCCCAGGAAGTTGAGCATGGCCAAAAATCGGAGGACCGCCTTCTTATCCGCTGGCTTCTGCAAGGCCGTGATGACTGACACCTTGTCCGCATCCGGCCGCACACCCAACCGGGAGATGTGGTCCCCTAGGAACTGGAGTTCCATCTAGCTCTGTTGAGGCGATCGCCTTGGTCCCGGATTCGTTTGAAAACGCGCTGGAGGCGACTGATCTGTTCCTGTGGGGTGGTGGACCAAATGATGATGTCATCAACATAGACGCGCACACCCTCAATGCCCTCCATCATTTGCTCCATGATCCGATGGAATACTTCTGATGCCGATATAATCCCAAATGGCATCCTGTTGTAGCAGTATCTGCCAAACAGGGTATTAAAGGTACACAGCTTTCTGCTGGACCTGTCCAGTTGAATTTGTCAGAATCCTTTCGAGGCGTCAAGTTTGGTGAAGATGTTGGCCCGAGCCATCTCGCACATGATCCCCTCGCGCTTGGGGATAGGGTAATGCTCCCTCATGATGTTGCGATTCAGATCCTTTGGGTCAATGCAGATCCGGAGCTTGCCGGAAGGCTTCTTTACGCACACCATGGAACTGACCCAGTCGGTTGGTTCCGTCACTCTGGAGAGCACTCCTTGGTCCTGGAGGTCCTGCAGCTGCTGCTTGAGGCGGTCCTTGAGGGGTGCTGGGACTCTGCGAGGTGGATGAACCACAGGCGTGGCATCTTGTTTGAGCAGGATTTTGTAAGTGTATGGAAGCGTGCCCATGCCTTCGAAAACGTCGCGGTGCTGGTCGATGATGGCACTGAGTTTCGCCCTGAAGTCCGCATCCTGGAACGCAGACGTGTCCTCTGGAGAGAGAGAGTGTACTCATTGAACGAGGTTTAGGAGTTTGCACGCCTGTGCGCCTAGCAGAGAGTCCTTCGAGGAGTATACGATCTCAAAGGGAAGGATGGCTTTTCGCGAGTTGTGCGTCACTTCGAGTTGGCGTGAACCGGTAGCAGGAATGACGTTGCCATTGTAGTCCACTAGTTGGCAGGTCGACGGAAGAATGGCTGGTTTAACCCCAAGGGTCTGAAAGTCTGACCACGCTAGGAGATTAGCGGAAGCACCAGTGTCCAGGCGGAATCGTATCTGGGATCGGTTGACCGTCAGAGTGGCACACCACTCGTCATCTGGATCAATGCTGTGCACCGACAGCGGCTGGTGGTTTTGATTCGGGAACAGCCTGTTCTTTGTTATAACAGCGACTCGAAAAGGCTCCCTCGGGTTCTCGGTGTCACTGATCTGCGGGAAGTCGGAATCGGACTCGGTGAACGTGGGTTGAATTGCCCGAACGTTCCTGCGAGGCTAGCTAAAGCGATGCGAATTGGCAGGCTGAGCTGCTCGACAGCAGGCAGCATAGTGGCCAAGTCTGCCACATCGTAGGCATTGTCGCAATTTTGCAGGACATTGCCGCTTTAAATGGGCAGAGCAACAGTTGCCGCACATCGTGACATCAGTACGCTCACTGTGCCACCGCGCATGTGCGGTGCGGTCCTGCATGGTGCGCGCCTGCGCATCACGTTCCTCCATGCCACCGTCCCCTCGTTTGGCACATACAAGCGCGGGATGCCGCGAAAAGCGCGCAAAATGGCCGCCCTCATCCAGGCTGCAGCCTTGGAGGATTTCAATTGTTTGGACCCGTTCCGCCTCGTGGGGGCCTTGCCACACCGTTTCAGCCGCCTGTATGTGGGAGTACCGGCTGGTGCCATTTTTTATGCAGGACACAGGTTTCGATGGCAGTCGCTAGGGTGAGTTGCTTAATTTTGAGGTCAGGTTAAGGGCTCGGGCGGTCTGGAGGAACTTTTCGAGGTTTGCGTCATGGTCCTGCTGGCCATGGCCGCAGATGGTGACATTGTCCAAGTACGGGTATGTAGCCCGCAAACCGTCTGGTCCACCATTTGGTCCATCGCCCTTTGAAAGACGGAGACCCCATTTGTGATGCTGAAAGGGACCCTGAGGAAGTGGAATAGCCGGCCGGCTGCTTCGAAAGCAGTATACGGGCGGTCTTTTGGTCGGATGGGGAGCTGGTGGTAGGCAGATTTGAGTTCGACCATGGAAAATACTCGGTATTGGGCGATCCGGTTGATCATTTCTGCTATGCGAGGAAGGAGGTACGGCATCGAGCTGTGTGAAGCGGTTTATGGTCTGGCTATAATCCACGACCATCCGTTTCCTATCCCCGGACCGTACTACCACCACTTGTGCTCTCCAAGGGCTGTTGCTCGCCTCGATGACCCCCTCTCCCAGCAAATGCTGGACCTCTGACTTGATAAAAGCCATATCTTGGGCACTGTACCGCCGGCTCCTGGTGGTGATGGGCTTACAGTCGGGAGTGAGGTTCGCGAATAGCGAAGGGTGTGCGACTTTCAGTGTCGCAAGGCTGCATACCATTAGGGGGGCAAGGGTCCGCCGCTGAACTTCAGTGTCAGGCTTCGGTGGCTGCACTGGAAATCCAGTCCGAGCAGCGGGGGGGGGGGGGGAGGGGGGGGGGGGGGGCAAAGGTGGGGGAGGACATAAAGTTTGAAAAGGGTGTATTTGGCGCCCTGGATCGAGAGATCCGCGAAACAGTACCCCTTGATTTGTACCGAGTGGGACCCGGGAATGAGAGAGTGAGGAGTGAGTGTGAGGGGGAGTGAGAGAGTGAGTGTGAGAGGGAGTGAGAGGGTGAGGGTGAGTGTGGGGGTGGGGGGAGTGGGAGATTGAGTGTGAGGGGGGGATGAGAGAGTGAGTGTGAGGGGGAGGAGAGAGTTAGTGTGAGGGGGAGTGAGAGAGTGAGCATGAGGGGGAGTGAGAGAGCGAGTGTGTGAGGGGAGTGAGAGAATGAGTGTGAGGGGTGAGTGAGAGAGTGAGTGTGAGGCGGAGTGAGAGAGTGAGTGTGAGGGGGAGTGAGAGAGGGAATGCGTGGGGGGAGTGAGTGGGAGTGAGATGGGGAGGGGGAGTGTGGGTGTGGGGGGAGTGAGAGAGTGAGTGTGAGGGAGGGATGAGAGAGTGAGTGTGAGAGGGATGAGAGAGTGAGTGTGAGGGGGGAGTGAGAGAGAGAGTGTGGGGGGGAGTGAGAGAGTGAGTGTGTTGGGGGAGTGAGAGAGTGAGTGTGTGGGGGGACTGAGAGGGTAAGTGTGTGGGGGAGTGAGAGAGTGAGTGTGTGGGGGGAGTGAGAGAGTGAGTGTGAGGGGGAGTGAGAGAGTGAGTGTGAGGGGGAGTGAGAGAGGGAATGTGTGGGGGGAGTGAGAGAGTGAGTGGGAGTGAGAGGGGGAGGGGGAGTGTGGGTGAGGGGGGAGTGAGAGAGTGAGTGTGAGGGGGATGAGAGAGTGAGTGTGAGGGGGGAGTGAGAGAGAGAGTGTGGGGGGGGAGTGAGAGAATGAGTGTGTGGGGGGAGTGAGAGAGTGAGTGTGAGGGGGAGTGAGAGAGTGAGTGTGAGGGGGAGTGAGAGGGTAAGTGTGTGGGGGGAGTGAGAGGGTAAGTGTGTGGGGGGAGTGAGAGGGTAAGTGTGAGGGGGAGTGAGTGGGTGAGTGTGTTGGTGGGGGGAGTGAGAGAGTGAGTAAGTGTGAGTCTGCCTTACTCCCAGTCTCAGATTTTTCAGTCACACCAACACCCACTCACAGTGGATCAGGGTGAGTGAGTGAGCATCCTGAGACTGAGGGCGCAATTCATCGGACTGAAGTTAAAAACCGCTGAACTACACCAAGAAAAACCCCGCTATCCAATTGGACTTTGCCATTTGTTTTGGCTTGTGGAGATTCTCTCCACTGACGCTGTACTGAGAGAGTTTTCCTGATGGTAAGCTTTGGGGCACTATTTTGTCCAGCAGCCCCAATCTCCCCCCCGCCCCTTTCAGATCCCCACCCCACTTTTTGACCCCCCTCAGTGCCTGCCCCCCCGCCAATCTTAGGGGAGGCTCTCAGAAACCACCCCTCTACCTAGCAAAGACCCCGGGCCTGATACCCTGTAGGCTAAACTGGCAAAAGGCATGCTGCAATGCCAGCCTGGTACCCTGGCAGGACACTGGCACCCGAGCAGTGCCACATGAACACCCTGGCAATGCCAGCTACAGTTTTGACTGGTCCACATTTGTGTGGATCAGTACTAAACAACGCCCTGGCAACATCTCGCAGGTGCTACCCGTGAGTACTATCCGCCGGGTGGACTTGGCATCCGTGTTTTTAAATGAGCAATTAGGCTCATTTAAACATTTGAATCTGGATCCTGCTCAATGAGGGTGAAATCCAGATCATGCTGGGTGGGGTGAGTCATGTGACTCGCAATCAGCCGAGGGCCTGGCACGTAGCCCGATTTGGGGCTCGCGTGGGATTCACCCATTGCATCCACGTCGAGCACAATGGGGTTGCAATCGTGCCCTGGTAGCGAGCCTGACACACACTCTGCCACTCTCACACTCAGGTCATTTTCATTAATTCTTTTTTTTTAAACTTAACAACTTATTCCTTTTGCTTTACTTTATTTTGTTCAGCAATTGTTTATTTTCTCAGTGCTTTTTAAAAATGCAGTTTTAAGTTGTGCCAAAGCTTATTTTTCTGAAATTTCATCCTTGGTCCCTTGATGAGAAAAAAAATGTATCCTGTCCCCAGGTGAAAATTTTGCACAAGCCTGCTTTTTAAGAGGCAAAGGTGGCACTGCCAGTTCTGTGGTTGTTGCCATGTCTGCAGACTGCTATGTGTCTTTATGCTTCGTTAAATGTAGCTTGGTATCTCAAGCTGCTTTTGGTCAAATAACCAAAGCTTGTACTGTCTAATCAGAATGGTTTGGAAGTTCACAAATACCATGACACAAACGGAGATATAAATGGTCGTCTTTGGCACTTATTTTGGAGATAACTGAACACTGCAGCTTTTTTATTAAGTATTAATCTTGGAGGTCAACTGACCTATTGTTTGGAGAAAACCTTGAACAATAGCAGGTGTGAATGCTACAAAGACGTGCTGTTGAGGCATGTCCATTCAAGGAAAAGTCACATACCCAGCATGAATCAATTGGGAACTTTCCAGAAGCTTGAAAGATATTCTGTGATGAAGTTGAAATGGCCACTTGACTCTTTGGCAGTCATCATAGTCACCTTCTGAGTTTCCATTTTAAAATATAAAAGACAATCCAGAAGCATCCATAGGAACACAATCTGACAATTTGACGTGATGAATAGGACATGTTTTCAATGGACGTAACAATTCAAAGAAGTACCTAGTCGTTGTTTGAAGTCAGAAAAATGGCAGCCAAATTGCACGCAGCAAGGTCGAACAAACAGCGAGAAGATAATGACCAGATAATCTGGCGATATGGTTGAAGGCTAAATATTGGCCAGGTTACAGGGGAGAACCCCCCTCCGCTTCTATGAAATAGCATCTCGGGATCTTTTCTGCCCATCTGTGAGGGCAGATGCTGCCTTGGTTCATTGTCAGATCCAAAAGAGAGTTCCCTAATCTACAACCCCCACAAATCTGGAAATGTCATGCGTGTAGTATGAGTTTCTGTCTATTGAATGAAAATCACTTATTGTCACAAGTAGGCTTCAATGAAGTTACTGTGAAAAGCCCCTAGTCGCCACATTCTGGCGCCTGTTCGGGGAGGCTGTTACAGGAATTGAACCGTGCTGCTGGCCTGCCTTGGTCTGCTTTCAAAGCCAGCGATTTAGCCCTGTGCTAAATAGCCTGTACTCTTGAGCTGTGAAATCGCAATTTCCCAAGATGTTCTTCCAGTGAGCACTGTAGCCACGTAAAATGGCTGCGTTCCGATTAATCTGGCCAAAACCCAGTTTGAAATGGCTAACCCGAAAGACTGCTGGGAAATGCAGCTAACGAGACACAAGCAGGCAGCTGCAGACAGTGTTGCATATTCGGCTCTGGGAAGTTAGCCCAGATCGATACTCAGGGCTATCAACAGCCCATCAACCCAGGTATTTGCAGTTACATTCAGGACTGTTTGCAGCCCATCTATTCAGACATCTGCAGTTAAATCGGCTATCCCTGGGAACAATTGCAACATATTAGCAATTGAATACCGGGCCAGGCCTGTCGGCGCCTGCAGTGGCCGAAACAAAGACAGGTGAACGACCACCCCCCGATCGAGGAATCACCTCACCATTGGACACATCAACCCCAGGGATTGGGGACAAATCCAATCACTTGGGACTCAGGGTCAAGGGCCGCCCTGGGAGGCGGGAAGCCCCTGGGCCCTATAAAAGTGAGGGTCCAAGTTCAGATCTCTCTCTCTCTCCTCTTCGCCTGCTCAAGACCTTCGCAAGAACAGCAATATAAGTTTGTAAGTTTGAATCCAGCGATCGCTATCCGGTAGAGACACCTAGCCACCGACCTGTAGCAGCCTTTTGAATCCCGCGGGCCAGATCTGATTGGACAAGCCATTTGTTTCCCTGACCTGGTGGGCTCTTCCTAAGTTAAGTATTGGCCAGTAGTGATAGGTTTATTATATAGAAAGTAGTATTAGGGCATTAATATTGCTCGTTGTATATAATAAATGACCGTTGTTTTAATCCTTACTAAGCGGTGTGCTGTGTTATTAATCATAACCTGAACTTGAACCACGTGGCGGTATCATAAAGATACCTGGCGACTCGTGAGCAAAGGTGACGTAATCAGAGCCAATAGACTAAGGCTAAAAAGAGCAACAGCACTGATCCCCACTGTATCATAGAATCAACCTTCAGTGCCAACCTCTCGGGAATAAAAAACATCCCTTTTGACTAGTTTTCACAGCTTTACAAATAGCTCCCGACAGCAACATCACACAACTGAATAGAGGGAGCCTGCTAGTTCCTCACCAGTGTGCTGTGCAGAATGATTAAGGAATCAAATTGCTCTGGTAACTGGGCTCAGACATAGATTGTAGTTCACAGATTGTAGTGCAGCTAACACATTTAGCTTGCCACGTGCAGGTGAATACCTTCCTCCAGTGTGCTCTTGGTGAGAAGCGAGGATCAGCCTCTGTCCAGTCTCGCTGATGCAGTCTACACACAAACCCTCACCAATTACGTTGAACAGCCCAAAGAAGTTCATTCGGACAGTTTTTTCTCTCGATATTTCAGAAAATTCAACCATATTGCCTTTGTCTGGGGAAATGTCTGGAAATTGATGGTCCTGCACATTCTCTTCCCCATGAGTGAATCCGATCTCCCTTTTGCTTTTCAGCTGAAAGCACAAATGTAATCACTATTATTATTAAATTGTTCACATTTCTCTTCATGGAGGCTGGTTTTATCTGGTTGCTCTATTGATTCCTTGTTCCACTACAACTTGAAACATGGATGGCATTTGTTCCTTTATATGAACCAAGAAAATCATTTTTATAAAGCTGGATCGGACCCACTCTATTAATTGACACAAGTGATAGCTTACACTATTTATAGAGTCAGGTCTCAGCTTTGAGAAAAGTGGCATTCTCTGTTGAATTGCTGCTCGCACCCTTCTGCACCTCAACGCTGCTCCGAATTTCTGACTGGATCTTCTGAGTCTGGCTTTTCCTGCAATGCAGAACATACCAGTTGCCATAAGGTAAGTTTAAATGGTAGTGAACAGGTGAATGGATGAATATTAGTGAATGTGTCGGGAGGCGGGGTGGATAGCAGGTTGAGGTAAGTAGGTAGGGGGCTGTGGTAAGTGGGTTTGATGACAGATGGGGGGGATGGTAGGTGGGTGAGGTGGCAAGTGGGTATCGTGGCCAGTGGGTAGGTGGGTGGCATGTTTGGTTGGTGAGATGGAAAGGTGGTTAGGAGAGTCCAGGGTAGTTGGGTCAGGTCAGGAGGATAGTCAGGTGAGGGATACTCAGGTTGGGGTGGGTCAGGGGGTTGTAAGGTCATCGGGAGTTAGTCAAGTCTGGTGGGGGCTGGTTGAATCTGGTCAGGAAGGTTAGGGGTGTCAGGGGGATAATCAGGAGATTAAGGAGAAATTCGGAGGGGTTCCGTGTGAGCTTACAAGTTCAATCCGTGTCTGCATGGGTTTCCCCGGGTGCTCCCAGTCCAAAGATGGATTGGCCTGCTAAATTGCCCGTTAGTGTCCAAATATGTCCAGGATAGGTGGGGTTCTGGGGATAGGGTGGAGGAGTGGGCCTAGGTGTTGTTTTCTTTCAAAGGGTTGGTGCAGACCTGATGGGTCAAATGGTCTCCTTCTGCACTATAGGAGTTCTATGATTCTTATATTCTATGATTGGGGGAGTCAGTTGTATAGTTACCCTGGAGTCAGACTCGGATTTTTCTTTCTAAATTGCCTGGGAATCTATCCAGGAAAGTATGTTGGAATTGTCATGAGTCTAAATCTGAGTCAGAATATTTTGCAAATAGTCCCGAGAAGCATGGGAATTGCCACTCAGAAATTCAATCTTCCTGCACAATTTCCACAGAATTATTGCTTTGGGACTTCCGCAGAGGGTATTTCCAGTCTCTGGTGATCTAGAGGCTTGATGATTTGAGTCAGCAAACTGTTTGACATCTCTTTTGATTTTTATTGCCACAGGAAATAATCGTTTGGAGAGATATATAATGGGCTGCTAATTCACCATCACATGTTTAATGCTATTGCACAAAATTAAGATCTAGCCTACATCACCTATATTTTTTATTCTTTCATGTGACAAGGTTATCACTGGCAAGGCCAGCAATTTTTGCTCGTCCCTAATGGTTCTTGAACTATTACAAAGGGCAGTTAAGTGTCAGCCACACTGCTGTGGGTCTGGAGGCACATGTAGGCCAAACCATATCGATATCTTTCCCTAAAGGACAGTAGCGAACTGTAGCCACTTAAAATGGCCAACTCCCGATTCAAAATGGCGAATGGCAAAGGCTGATGGGAAAATCAGCCAACAAGACAAAAACCAGCAGCTGCAGGTTGGCTGTGTATTTACCTCTGGAAAGGCCAGACAATATCGATACCAGCAACCATCAGCATAACAAAACAACAGCCATCTGCATACTAATGAGCAATCCCCGGGAACAATAAGCAACATTTAGACACACAAAGCAAAACCAGACTCTTCGGCACCAGCAGGAGCCTACACAAAAGGAGTTGAACGAGCACCTCAAGACCGCCCATCGATCAGGGAACCGCTTCAGCATTGGAGAAAATCGAACCAAGCGATTGGGACAAAGTCCAATCACTTGGGATCAGGTACAGGGTCCGCCCCGAAAGGCGGGAAGCCCCTGGGGACTATAAGAATTGAGCCCCAAGTTCAAATCGCTCTCTTCTTCACTCTTCACTCTTCAGCAGCTCCTCTTCCGCTCCTCTTCCTGCCCGGGTCACCCAGCAACAACGAACCAACATTGACCGTGACCGGAGCAGTGAAGATCGAACTGTAAGTTTAATTCAACGCTTGCTACGAGATAGGCCCTCCTAGCTACCAATCTGTACCAATTTCGAATCCCGCAGGCTCAGAACCCGAACGAAAGGCCATTTGTTTCCCTGACCTGGTGGGCCAGTTCCAAGTTAAGTATAGGCCTGTTAGTTGTAGAAGTAGCTTAGACGTAGAATTTGTGCATGAGTAGCGATTACTGTGTATAATAAATGTGCTTTGATTTAAACCTTACTAATCGGTGTATTGGATTATTGATCATTACTCGGACTTGAACCACGTGGTGGTATCATAAAGATACCTGGCGACTCAAGAGCAAAGGAAATAAAACAGAGCAATTGAACTAAGGCAAAATTAGCAACAGAACCAGATGGACTTTTATGGCATTTGATAATAGTTTCATGCTCACCATTGCTGAGACTAGATTTATATTTGTGATTTATCAACTGAATTTTAAATTCCACCAGCTGCTATGGTGAGATTTGAACCCATGTTCCCTGGAAATTAGCCTGGTCCTCTGGATTACTAGTCCAGTGACATTACAACTATGCCACCATCTCATCCTATTTATCATAGATTGAACCCTATTTGGAAAGTTATAATGCCAAATTAAGCTTAGAATCATTTATTTACCATCCAGGATAAAGCTGATGCAGAATGAGCTCGCGTTCAAAAATTAAGAAACATTCCCAACAATTAGAAATACTTTATGTGCAATGATGATAACTCAAAATATTATCTGCTTTGGTTGTACAAAGAATTGGAGCCATGAGAGCAGAGAAGCAAACATTCACTCAGTCGCTGCCTAACATCTTCATTTAATAGAATTTATTGATAAAGGATGGATTCTGCAGCATATATTGTTGCGAAACCAGCAATCTCAGTCTCAGGAGCCGTAAAAATGGTTGGTATGTAGGGCAATGGAAATAGCTGGTCACATTAGGTAGATTCTTCTCCTATAATTTGTCCAGACTGGTTGGCATCCAAAATGTATAGCAACAACACTGTTCAGCCCAATCAAATGCCTTTATAACATTGAAGGACAAAAGGCAACACAAATGCAGTTGAAGTTTAATGCCTCAGTAATCAAATGTAAAGCTTGAATCTTCTGAGGAGCGACAAACACTGTTGAATTGCCACTCTGCCCCTACTTTGCTGTGCCCCAACCCTGCTCCTTGTTTCTGTCTTGGTCTTACAAAACCAGCGTTATCAGATATGCAAAGCAGTCTTCCATCAAACTGCTTCCTTGTAGCACTGGATTGTCGGGGTGTGGGGGGGTTTGGTGGGGTGGGTGGTGGATGAAGACAAGCCATAGCCCCTTTTATGGCACTCGCTTCCCTATAAGTGATCAGTTCAGCAGTCAGCACCACACATAGTCTTAGTCACCCTTACACCCTGTCAGCCATTCTTCTTGACAATGACACAGTCGATGAGATTCCAGCAACCAGAGTGAGGGTGCTTCCCGGACGTCTTATTTCATCTTGGGAGCTAGAAAACTGTTAGTAAGACGTAGCTCATGCTCAGCGCAGAATTGCAGGAGTAAAAAGCTATTGCTGTTGCGTTTCCGAACTCTGCTTTTGCCGATAACATCTTCCCAAATATGATGATCTGTGCCGACTCAGTCACCAATTCTGATCAGCTTGTCTTACTTTGACATCGCTGGAGTCAGGAAATGGGGGTCTTCACAGAATTTCTCCTTTAAGAATCAGGATTGGTCAATGTTGGGGCATCTACACCGATGATGGTACCTTGTTTTTTGCCTGCCTGTAGGATCCTGAGTCATTGGCTGTCACTTAGACCCTTTGGGAGTTGGTCAGCTTGTTCACCAGTTAATTTCTGACTACAAAGCCCACACCTGCATTGTGCTGGCCCTATTTGACTCGATCACTCCAGAAGAAAGTGTATCCTGCCCCTATTTCCGTCAGTTGACCTACCTCCGCGAGGCGCGTTTCGTTGAGTGCGGCAATGTCAATTTTGTGCCGGGCTAACACTCAGCCCATTCTATCAGTTTGGCCGCTATTTTTGGCCGCTGTCCATGAGAGTACATACATTCCATGCACCACAGGTGAGATGTGTCATATTTACTTCCTTTCTCTTTTTGATATTGCTACCACTGATGTGGGAAGCCCACCAGCTGTGGTAAATGTGGTAGTCACCACTGTTGTATTATATTGTATATACTGCACTGCATACGAGGGTATTATGGTAAGGCCCCTGCACTACAGGTACGGGGGTAGATCCCTGCCTGCTGGCTCCGCCCAGGTACGGAGTATAAATGTGTGTGCTCTCTGAACTACAGCCATTTCGGCAGCAGCTGTAGGAGGCCACACATCTCTGCTTAGTAAAGCCTCGATTACTCTCTACTCTCGTCTCATCGTAATTGATAGTGTATCAATTTATTACACAGAGATTTTACAAAGATGGAGCTCCGCATCAAGCCGTATCACCTGCAGCTGCATCCTCAAGCAGAGAATGCCAAAAAGGGCTTTGCACATTGGCTAGCTTGCTTTGAAGCATAGATCGGATCTGCGACAGACCCAATCCCAGAAGCACAGAAGCTCCAGATTCTGTACAAGCGGCTAAGCTCCGATGTCTTTCCCCTCATCCAAGACGTGCATACCTACACAGAGGACATGGCGCTACTGAAGGAGAACTACGGTCAGCAGACCAACAAGATCTACGGCAGGCACCTCCTGTCCACGTGGCACCAACTTCCCGGTGAGTCTGTGGAAGATTTCTGGCGTGCCCTGCTCGCCCTGGTGAGAGACTGTGATTGGCAGGCCGTTTTGGCCGCTGAACATTCTAACCTGCTAATGAGAGACGCATTCATTACGGGCGTAGGGTCAGCCTACATCCACCAGCACCTCATAGAATGGGCTACGCTTGACCTTGCGGCGACCAAGAAACTAGTGCTCTCGCTCACAGTCAGCTCACGCAACGTACAGGCGTATGCCCCCGACCGCACGGCCCAGCCCTCCTGGGCATCGTGGACCCCGCCAGCGGCCACCCCATCGTGGACCCCATCAGCGTCTGCCCCCAGCCAACCCCACGCCTGCGCCGCGCAGCCTCAGACCACGTGCGGCCCGTGGGAGCCGCCATCTTGCTCCCTCACAACACGTGCGGCCCATGGGTGCCGCCATCTTGCTTGGCTCACAACCAATGGGCAGTGCTATCTTGCCTGCCCCAGGACATGTGCTGCCCATGGGCGCTGCCATCTTCCCCGCCTCAGGACCCAAGCCCATCGGGCACCTCATCGGAACGCTCATCGCCTGCAACCGCCGACGACCAGCCGCATCTCGCCTCCGTCACGATCGACCAGTCCCCACAGCACAACCTCTCGACCGCGTCGACAAAGGTGAAGGTTGACGGGCATGAGATATCCTGCCTTTTGGACTCTGGGAGCACTGAAAACTTCATCCACCCCGATATGGTAAGGTGCTGCTACCTCGCGGTACACCCCATTAACCAGAGAATCTCCCTGGCCTCCGGATCCCACTCCGTGGCAATCCGGCGGTATTGCATCGCTACCCTCACCATCCAGGGCGTTGAGTTCAGCGGCTTCCGGCTCTACGTCCTCCCCAACCTCTGCGCTGCTTTGCGACTCGGCCTGGACTTCCAGTGCAACCTCCAGAACCTAACCCTGAAATTTGGCGGGCCCCTACCACCCCTTACTGTATGCGGCTTCATGACCCTTAAGGTCGACCCGCCTTCTCTGGTTGCAAACCTCACCCCAGATTGCAAACCCGTCACCACCAGGAGCAGACAATACAGCGCCCAGTTCAGGACCTTCAACAGGTCTGAGGTCCAGCGGCTTCTGCGGGAAGGTATCATCGAGGCCAGCAACAGCCCCTGGAGAGACCAAGTGGTAGTGGTGAAAACGGGGGAGAAAAACAGGATGGTCGTTGACTACAGTCAGACCATCAATCGGTCCGCGCAGCTCGTCGCGTACCCCCTCCCACGCATATCTGATATGGTCAATCAGATTGCACAGTACCGGGTCTTCTCGACAGTGGATCTGAAATCTGCCTACCACCAGCTCCCTATCCGCAAGGCGGACCGCCCGTACACCGCGTTTGAAGCGGACGGCCACCTTTACCATTTCCTTAGGGTTCTCTTCGGCATCTCCAACGGGGTCTCGGTCTTCCAACAGGAGATGGACCAAATGGTTGACCGGTACGGACTGCGGGCCACTTTCCCATACCTGGATAACGTCACCATCTGCAGCCACGACCAGCAGGACCACGACACTAACCTTTCCAAATTTCTCCATACTGCCAAACTCCTCAACCTAACCTACAACAAGGAGAGGTGTGTGTTCAGCATGAACCGATTAGCCTCGGCTCGGTGGTTCAGAACGGAGTTTTAGGACCCGACCCCGATAGCATGCGCCCCCTCATGGATCTCCCCCTTCCCCACTGCCCCAAGGCCCTCAAACGATGCCTGGGGTTCTTTTTGTACTACCGCCCAGTGGGTCCCTAACTATGCGGGCAAGGCCTGCCCACTCCTTTAATCCACTGCTTTCCCACTGATGGCCGAGGCTCACCAGGCCTTCAACCGTATCAAGGCCGACATCACCAAGGCCGCGATGCATGCGGTCGACGAGACGCTCCCCTTCCAAGTCGAGAGCGATGCATCAGATGTCGCTCTGGCCGCCACCCTCAACCAGGCAGGCAGACCCGTGGCATTCTTTTCCCGAACCTCCATGCCTCCGAAATTCGGCACTCCTCCGTCGAAAAGGAGGCCCAAGCTATCGTTGAAGGTGTGCGGCACTGGAGGCATTACCTGGACGGCAGGAGATTCACTCTCCTCACAGACCAATGGTCGGTAGCCTTCATGTTTAACAACACATAGCGGGGTAAGATCAAAAATGATGAGATCTTGCGGTGGAGGATCGAGCTCTCCACCTTTAATTACGAGATGTCGTATCGCCTCGGTAAGCTAAACGAGCCCCCCAATGCCCTGTCCCGAGGTACATGTGCCAGCGCACAAGTGGACCGACTCCGGACCCTGCACGACGATCTCTGTCACCCAGGGGTCACCCGCTTTTATCACTTCATTAAGGCCAGCAATCTGCCCTACTCCATCGAGGAAGTCAGGGCTGTCCCCAGAGACTGCCAGGTCTGCACAGAGTGTAAACCGCACTTCTACCGGCCAGACCGTGCGCGCTTGGTGAAGGCCTCCCGCCCCTCTGAACGCCTCAGCGTGGACTTCAAAGGGCCCCTCCCCTCCACCGACCGCAACACGTATTTTCTCAATGTGGTCGACGAATATTCCAGATTCCACTTCGCCATCCCATGCCCCGATATGAAGTCTGTCACTGTCATCAAAGCTCTCAACACCATCTTCGCTCTGTTCGGTTTCCCCGCCTACATCCACAGTGACCAGGGATCCTCATTTATGAGCGATGAGCTGCGCCAGTACCTGGTCAACAGGGGCATTGCCTCAAGCAGGACGACCAGCTACAACCCCCAGGGAAATGGGCAGGTGGAGCGGGAGAATGGGATGGTCTGGAAGGCCATCCAGCTGACCCTACAGTGCAGAAATCTCCCGGCCTCCCGCTGGCAGGAGGTTCTCCCCGATGCACTTCACTCCATTTGGTCACTCCTGTGCACGGCGACTAACGAAACCCCCCATGAACGTCTCTTTGCCTTCCCCAGGAAGTCCACCTCCGAGGTTTCGCTCCCAACATGGCTGGCAGCTCCAGGACCCGTTCTCCTCCGCAAGCACGTGCGGCTCCACAAAGGGGAGCTTGTATCCAGCTACTCCACGCAAAACCGCAGTACGCCTACGTAGCATACCCTGACGGCCACCAAGACACAGTCTCCCTCAGGGACCTGGCACCAGCTGGGTCCCCACACGCCCCCCCTCTGCCCCGGCGACACCCTCCCTTCCCCCAATGCACCCCACCACAGCCCCCGCTCCAGGACAATCCGTCCTCCCCTTGGTCCCACCCGGGGATGAAGAGGATGTCAACATGCTTCCAGAGTCACCGACGACCGAGCCGACGCCTGACTCGCCACAAGCACTGCGGCGCTCTCAACGACGGATCAAAGAGCCCGACTGTCTAAATTTGTAACCTTGTCTGAAATTGTAATGACAACCTGTATGTAAATAGTTTTCCACCACCCCCGCTTTTTGACAGCGGGTGAATGTGGTAGTCACCACTGTTGTATTATATTGCATACGAAGGTATTACGGTAAGGTCCCTGTACGACTGGGGCCCAGTAGGCGGAGTATAAAGGTGTATGCTCTGCGAACTGCAGCCATTTCGGCAGCAGCTATGGGAGGCCACACATCTCTGTGTAATAAAGCCTCAATTACTCTTTACTCTCGTCTCATCGTAATTGATAGTCCATCAGTAAACTGGCCAGATTTTGGTGAAACAGGCAATGTTTGGGGCACCTTTACTAGCCACTTCCTCAGACTACAGTGGTGTCTTAAAAGAGGGCTGCTCAGTCGGCTGCTTCAGTTCAGTGAAAGATGATCCTATGGCCTAGCCACCTGTGTTCAGGTTTGTGTCGACAGTTTCCAATGAATCACATGTTCTGCTTCATTGCTTGCCCATCGCCACATGTCTTGAGATTTGATAGATGCATGAAGATGGCCTGTGTGTGAATTTGATTTAAGTGAGGGAGAGTTGTGCATCGTCAGCCTTGCACTCTACTCCCATGTCCACCTGTATCCAGAGTCCAGAAAGCTGGAGGTAGAAACGGGTACAGTGGATGACAACAACATCTTCAACGCCTTGTCCTACCTTTTTGTGCTCCACAACATGTTGCTGATTCTGCCTTTCAGCCTGTTGAACCTGTTAGTGGTTTTCTCCGTGATGTCCATGGGGACAGACTTCACATGCTCAAGTATAGACAAGCCCTGGCTCACCAAGTACTTAGGTCCAGCAGCTACCCTCACCTGGTTTAACCCACCCATCGAGATGGTTTTCCGGGATGTGGCTACTGTCGCATGCAAACAGTTACTTGGAGCCACAGGTGAGAGCTGAGTGCCACATAGGGTCCAATACAGGTGATCTGATCCGCCGATTGAGATACAAGCCCCAACTGTGACACTCCATACACCCCAAACATTAAAAGCAATACCTTTTGGGGTCAAACAATGTAGGTACATGAGCGGTCGCATCTTTGCTATCTCTGGCGTTATTCATCTTTTAATTCTTTTTTTTATCCTGATGCACAACCCATCATTATTTGACCCGAGTGTGTATGTTCCATGCTGATTCTGGTATGTATGTCATGTGCCATGTTCCTCGAATATCCTAGCTAGATTTTGGCAATGGAGAATTAAATTAAGCCCTCACAAATATTTATATCTGATTCTCCAAACTTTAGAATGTAGAAGAGTACTTTATCCATTGAAGAAAGAACTGTAAAGCATCTGAACCCTTATGTAGTGTTTGTCATTTTAAAAAATGTCTTTACTTTTAAGGAGGGAGCCCTATGATCAATCTCTGCACTGAAAACATATTTAAAGGCATACAAAATGATTAAACACATACCTAAATACTTCAACAAATATTACCAGACACCACCTAAACACTTCTTAAAGCTCTCTATCAAAAGGTTCCTGACTCCAGATTAGGGTGTTCCCATAGTTCATCACTCCTCTGAAGAGCCGTGAACCACGTTTCCTGCAACGATCTGTCTCCATCAGAATTACACAGGATTTGACATTTTCACGCCACAATGCCACCCGCAATGTTGGGAGTGCGGTGAGTGGGCTTTCTATCTGCACCTTTACCCTAAGCTGTCAGAAATAGCCAGAAATTTAAATAGGGGCTGGGAATCCCAGAATTGGATCCTGCCCTCCATTTATAAAGCCCCTTCATCTCCATTATGGCATGAACAATAGACGAAACCCTTCCCTAAAGTCCTTACTTTTGTCACTGAGCCCTCTGCCGCAGAGAGCAGAAAGGTCTCTGGATCCCGTCTTAATGGATATCATTAGTACATTTCCAATGGGTCATAGTTTACCGTGATCACAGCTTAGCATGCAGATACTAATATACTAATATCCTTGAATCAACATTACAGGGATGCTCCAACTCTAGTTGTTACCTGACTGAAGTCACCAAAGCTGGTGCCAATGATGTTCTGTGCTTCCTGTTGACAGCTCTTGCTGTATAATATTGTCTAAATAGTGAAGGGAATCCATAACTCTATCAAGATCCGCAACCATCATTCTCTACAATGAGGTTGACTGCCTGACTACTTGAATCAGTACTTTTTGTAAATTAATCAGTCCAGATAGTTGTTCAATGTTTAAGTTGTTATCAGTAAGAGAGATGTCTCTGATGTAATGAAAGATGATGCTGTGAGATAAAGCGCAGAATCTGGCTGGTTTAAAAATGATATGATTGGTAGCAAAAACGGTATTGGCAAGTGGAGAAATGATGTAGAATATCTTGTTGGATCCCTGTTGCAGTGGTGTAGACACTAAAAAGTTAGCTCAGCAGGGTGAGCAAAGCAACCAAAAAATTATATTGGACTTTTCTGACTGACTTATACCCATGATTGCTCCAGCTAAGACCTGCACATTGCCAGTAGCATAGGAGGTGAAATCAACAGTCACTTCACAGATGCTTGATGTGCATTATTCATGGCAACTTGCGATTTCAAATCCTTTTTATCTGACACAATAATCACAAAGCATTCATTTGTAGCATCTAAATCTTTAAAAACAGAGTGAGGAAAATTAAAAACCTAATGCCATGTCACTAAATCCTCAGATATGATTATCTTCCAACAACACAAGAATGCTGGATCTAATACCTGTCAACAATTATAAAATTCCCAACAAACTAAGAAATAGCAATTATTTATAGTCTGCTTCAATACTTAAACTGGTGGTGCGACCTCCAACCAGAAGATGGCGGTACATACTCACCATGTGGTCTCCAGACAGGAGACAATAGCTAGAAAATTGTTACTTCAAAATAAGAGGGGGTTATTTGTGAAAAGAGGCACTAAATGGGTGCAGTACTGATAAGAGTTACCTCTTTGAAAGTCGGCATTAAGCACACAATTCTGTTCCAATATACTGATTGGTATAATTTGAACTTGGCTTGCTGAGGAAATCCTATCTTCCTCAATACTCCTGACCTCGTGCCATTTTCCTCCAGTCTTCCTGCCAGTCAGAAATGTTTAGTGTGCAAAAACAAAAAGAATATCCCTGCTGAGGTTGTCAGATTTATTCCTGCACACCATTTTCGTCTGGTGGTTCAAGGTTTTGGGACACGTTAAAAGCAAATCAGGTTTGAGAGTTTGTAAAACAAATGGAAAGCCTGCTGAGGAGCCGGGAACATTCTGAAAGGTAAGCATAAAATATTTTTACATCAAAATGTCACTGTTAAGTGTTGTATTGTAATGTAGACATATTTTTAATGCAATGATTCATCATAGGGTCTGACCTTTAAAGGTAAGCTGACCCTCACTGCATCTTTTCCAATGGAGAAAATACATTAACCCAGTTAAAAATATGACAAAATATCCTGTCAACCTGTGCATCTTTGTATTGTCATTTAAATGGCCCTAATGAAATAAAAAATAGTTGCGATGTCATTTAAAAAAAAATCTATTCATCTGGTCCTGTCCATTGATTGGCTTTGAAATTGAAATGACCGCCTTCTGTTCTTTTCACCTGAGAGGGTACTCTATTGTTTGGAATATTATGAATATTTGGCTGTGTTTCAAGTGCTAATGACTTTCAGCAGAATAGGTGTTCCATTCATCTATGTTCTATGAGAATGAATGTCAGTTTTAACAGGTTGTAATAACAAATTTTGCCTTTGACGAGGTCTCGAGTTTGTTTACTCAAATGAATAGGATTATAAGTATTGCAAGTTTTTTGTTTCACATGGCTGAATTCCCTTTTTTTCAGTATTAAGGATCGTTTGTTTGATGGAGGCTTTTTAAAGATGATGGGAGGTTTATATTTTCCCCAAGGAAAATAAAGTATTTTCAATTATACTGCATAGAACCAAAGGACTGTACATTGTGAACACTGGGTGAGTGCATGGAGGGAGCATGGGGTGGAAAGGGGTTGGCTGCGGGGAATTAGGGACCTGGGAGGTGAGGTTTAGGAAACCTTTAAACAATGTTAGGAGCTGTACAGCTGTGATCAAGAATTGAAGGTGGCCTTCTCACCAGCCTGCCCCCACATCCCCCTTCTCCCAGACAGGTCTGTGGGACACCAACTGAATGGCGAACCCAAGACCTAATAATAATAATAATAATAATAATTGTTATTTTCACAATTAGGCTTACATTAACACTGCAATGAAGTTACTGTTAAAAGTCCCTAGTGTCCACATTCTGGCACCTGTTCGGGTACACAGAGGGAGAATTCAGAATGTCCAATTCACGTAACAAGCACTTCTTTTGGGACTTGTGGGAAGAAACCAGAGCATCATGCAAAGTTGCACATCAGTCTGGAGTGCAGTTTGCGAACTTCAAAATGGCCTGACTTCAAAATACGCTCCTTACAGCAAATTCCAGCCCAATGTGTTGAAGCATCATTCAGGAACAGAGGCAGAGGGTGCACAGTTTCTCAGATTGGTGGTCATGCTAGAGCAGCAGTGGGTAGAATTCCACTTCTCCCTCCTTGCTCTCCTGTCTCTCACTTGTACAGCAGTTGGTGCTACTCTGCCAGGCCTTATCTCCTCCTACCATTATTCTTCCAGACCAAGGATGACCACTAGCAAAATGCCAATGACTAATCACTCCTTTCCTCCTGATGATTCCTATAAGGTATCCAATAAGGTGGAGTAGTACAGCACTTACACCTTTTAGAGAAGGTCCTCAAAGAATTTCCAAGGAGATTTTGGTAAGTGTTGGGGAATTTTGACAATGTGTCCTGGAAAGTCTGCCAATGTGTTTCAAAGATCCTGGGTGAGATTCACCAACCCCCCACCGGGTCGGAGAATCGCCGGGGGCTGGCGTGAATCCCGCCCCCGCCGGTCGCCGAATTCTCCGGCACCGGATATTCGGCGGGGGCGGGAGTCGCGCCGCGCCGGTTGGCGGGCCCCCCCCCCGCGATTCTCCGGCCCGGATGGGCCGAGGTCCCGCTGCTAAAATGCCTGTCCCGCCGGCGTAGATTAAACCACCTACCTTACCGGCGGGACAAGGCGGCGCAGGCGGGCTCCGCGGTCCTGGGGAGGGGGCGCGGGGCGATCTGGCCCCGGGGGGTGCCCCCTCGGTGGCCTGGCCCGCGATCGGGGCCCACCGATCCGCGGGCGGGCCTGTGCCGTGGGGGCACTCTTTTCCTTCCGCCTTCGCCACGGTCTCCACCATGGCGGAGGCGGAAGAGACTCCCTCCACTGCGCATGCACGGGAATGCCATCAGCGGCCGCTAACGCTCCCACGCATGCGCCGCCCGGAGATGTCATTTCCGCGCCAGCTGGCGGGGCACCAAAGGCCTTTTCCGCCAGCTGGCGGGGCGGAAATTAGTCCGGCGCGGTAGCCCCTTGAGGTTGGGGCTCGGCCCCCTAAGATGCAGAGCATTCCGCACCTTTGGGGCGGCGCAATGCCCGACTGATTTGCGCCGTTTTGGGCGTCAGTCGGCGGACATCGCGCCGTTTCCGGAGAATTTCGCCCCCTGTTCGCACTTTCAGCAACAATGACATCAAAGTATTCAGCAAAAATAGTCTCCAAGGATATTCACACAATAATACAGACTCTGGTGTGTATTAACTTGAAGTAGTTCATTTATATTTAAAAAATGTATTTGTATCCTGGTATAAATTTCTTGACTTTTTACTTCTGCTGTAGTTTCACCGTTGATCAACAGTCACTGTTGCATTTTGATAGAAATTAAAAATTTGACAAACTTTTGAAGTTTTTTGAGCAAGTTTAACTAGGGTGTCCATAAACATGATATGCCTTGCCAGTGTCCGTCTCTTTTACACATGTCATTGTGCCTCCCTCACAAGATCATTCCTGTGATCATGTAGGCTGTTACCAGCCTTTTCGAAGACTGGTCTGCGTGTTGGCCTCTTGCTTCTTCTCCATCTTTGCTCTCTGCCTTTGGAAGGCCTGTGCCCATGATTGCCACGCGCGCGTCATCAGCTTCTTTCTTTGGTGCTTCTTGCCACAACGCTGTTTGCTGTTTCTCCATGTGTTTGCTGTTTCTTTTGCCTCTGGTTTATCAGTCATGATCTCACCTTTTTTACTTTTGGGATGAGCTCGCTCTCCCAGTTTCTCCTCTTTCTCCTTCTTGTTTTGGCAATTGGTTTGCTAATTCTTTTGTGTTTATGTTGTGCTTGGCAGCCTCTGGTTAGGTGCTTGTCTGCACCCTGTGCTTGGAGGTCTGCAGAGTCTCAGGTGGATCCTGAGGTGCCGAAGCGTCATCAATGGGTTGTGTGACCACGCCCTCTTCTGCAGCCTCAACGGGATCTTGGAGCACCTGGGTTTCTAGTACCTAGATGGAGGTTAAATCTACGCTCGTTGGATCATCGCTCATTGCTCCTCTTCACTCAAAATAACTATGCTGACATTCTGTGGTCATGATGATACAGGCCAGGCTTTGGGTCATCATGATCTTGTTTGCTAATATATGATTGAACTGTTGAGCTGCCTAGCTTAGGATAGTCATCAGGTCCTCCCCTGTTTCACTCTCGGAGTTGTCAATCTCTTCAACATCAGAGTTGCCATCATCGTATTCAACATTGATGTCTTCCCAGTCATCCTCAGTATCCTCGATGATCAGTGAGTCGATGACCGGAATCATTTCAAAGGCCTGAAACAATTCACCAAGTATGTATGGAGCAAGCTTCTCTAAGATTGGGACAATGTCGTCTGTTTCTAACTTGGTCAGTGGCTGGTACTCCGTGGTATCAGCAACTTCGATTTCAGTTTTTATTTTGGATGCACCATCTCCAAGTCCCCGCTCTTCTCAATGTCCACCGTGGTCCGGGCGTCCTCCGTGACCACCTCGCCATTCCGTCCAACCAGCGGAGTAGCGCTTCCTGAACCGTTTCAATGAGCCCATCTTTGCTCCTGCGGGAAACGTCTATGTTATAACCTGCCAGGTTATTATTGGCAGGGGACTAATGGCAATCCCACAATCCTAATACTAAAAATAATCGCTTATTGTCACAAGTAGACTTCAATGAAGTTACTGTGAAAAGCACCCAGTCGCTACATTCCGGCGCCTGTTCGGGGAGGCTGGTACGGGAATTGTACCCTCGCTGCTGGCCTTGTTCTGCATTACAAGCGCAATCCTTAGTGAGTATGAGCTCCCCCAATGAGGAGGGCGGAGAAATCATTAGCAGAGTCACCTGCCTAACTAAACTGGCCAGTGTTGAACCAGCCAGAGGAGAGAGCAGTGGTGGAGTACTGCTGTTTTATATATGTCACTGTAAATAAAGTTATTTCTTTTCGATTCTACAAACTCGTGCTGAATTCTTCGTGGCTCTCACAAAAATCTACAAGCAGTTCATATTGGTCTTCCTCTGTCTCAACTTCCACGCCATCACTTTCCGCATCTTCTTCGAAATCTTCAAACAGATATTTGTGGTACACACCATCGTTTTCAGCATCGTCTGCAATGATTTTCCCTGTAAAATACAACATTGCAGACGGAATTATGTGTTCACACAGGAGGCTGCCAAGTTCAAAGTCAGCATTGAAATATTATGTTGTGTTGGCGCCAAAATTTTTTGAGCAGAGTGTGCTGATTTGCTGTGCAACTACCTCGCTCACCTGGCAAATCTTTATTGCTTGTTCTAGTATCAAATCTTCCTCCCGCAACAGCCTCTTCTGAAGTTTCTAATTGGCAACACTAAAGACAATTTGGTCGCGGATGAGCGGAGATTTCAGGCTACTGAAGTTGCATGACTTGGCCTTCTGCCTCAAGTCAGTGACAAAACTGTCAAACGATTCACCGGGTTTTTGGGTACGCATGCGGAACATGTATCTCTCAAATGTCTCATTCATTTTGGGGGAGCAATGCCAATGAAAGTACTGAACGACTTCACTGTATCTCTTGCTATCCTCCTCATTGTTGAATGAAAATGTATTGTGTAGTTCAATTGCTTGTAGACCTTGCCACCGTTAGCAGCACGCTATTTGCCTTTCATCAGGTTGGGCCTCTAGGCCTAGGGCCAAAACATAGAGTCTAAACTGCTTCTTGAAGAGCCTCCAGTTTTCGACTACAGTACCAGATACCTGAAGCTGGTGCTGGGCTTTCAGTCCTTCCATCTCACGCTTCAACATCTTTTAGTTCATTGAGTTGCCACATGCTGCAGTTCACCAGATCGATATTTCTGCCGAATTTTAACTTTGTCACTGCCGTCGTTATCTTCAAATCTTCAGCACCCTTGGTACCATGTTGTGTTTGGTGTTCGATGTCTATCAAGGAATCTACTAAATGACTTGAGACTTGTCCAAACAAGGATCTTTATTGAATCACATGTGGAAAGATAGCGACCTGTTACAGAGCAAGTTATCATGGAGTTTCTTTGTACTCGCATGGAACTGCACCTCAGCATGACTGTCCACTTGTACGTCTTATAACCATCTCTCGATCACCGGATGTGCCCGCAATAATCTCTGAGTACCTTGTCACTTGACCCCTGTCTGGATACCGCATGGTGAGTCTGTACCGCCACCTTCTGGTTGGAGGTTGCACCACTAGCCATCTACAATATTGCTTACAAGCATATCACCACAACAAGAAAATGGAAAACAGAGACCATTCAGACAATCAAGCTTGTTTTTTCTCCTAATCATGAAAAATCAACTTTACCCACTTAATCTGAGAGAAAATGTTTTGCAATTCTTTCCCTACACTGTAGCACATCTTCAACTCTTATAACCTCAGCACCAGCTAAGTTACTGTGGTGATACACCACTGTACCTCCCTACCATTGTACATAGTATATAATAGTTGTGCGTAACGTGGCCCTGTAATACTGTGTATTGTACTGTAACTCTGCAGAGGTTCGGTCACTGGTAGGTAACCCGACCTGGCCACGGAGAGCTCCGCCTTAGCCACTCCCCCGGGAGTCAGTATAAGAACCTCTTCTGGGACAGCCCCCATTCTTTCTGGGGTCGTCTGTGTCGGGTAAGCCTCCCATGTAGTATATTAAAGCCTGAGTTAAAGTCTCACATGTCTTTGTGGTTCTTGACGCTTAGCGCATCAATATCAATGGACACTCTTAGACATGATACTACCTCTCAGCTACTCTTCACAACGCTGACTTACTTTCATTTATTTTTTATGGTGGGATCATTTTCAGTTCTATTTAACAATACCAGAAGCCAGGTGCTCCAGCATACTGATATGATGCACCACCGGTGAGGAAATATATTTCTCCAATTCATTGATCTCTTCACCTCAGTTGTGATGCTGTGAAAAGACACAGAATGAAAGCTTGAGATTGCACCACAGAAAGAATTAAGAGTTGTAAATGCACATTCTGGCAAGCATACAGGCGCTGGGGTTATCCTTGACAGCTGTACATCTATGAACTAAATTTGAGTCAGACTATCAGTGGTTTAGGAAACGGTTAACTTGGCTGTTGTCTCAGGTACACATGGAGACTGGCTTGGACATCTGAGGAGATGAAATAATAGCCATGACGACCCACTGTTTTTAAAATCAGCTCTATCTGTGTTGTGGTTGAAAGCCAACCCGTAGCTTGTTTTCCATCAACTCAGTAATATTTCCAATAATCTGTACTTAGTTGCTTCTCCCTGTCAATAACCTTTTCCAATTAACCATACAACCCTAACAAGCACTTTTATTGATCAATCTATTTTGTATTCCTTATCTTCATTCATGTCACAGAGTGAACAAATCTTTCTTCTCTATATTATAATGACATGATCAGTAAATTTTAATTTTGTCCATGAATTTCACTGGGGCAAACTAAATGTTCTTCATTTATTTGATACAGTTAGTATCAGTGGTAGAGTGAGGTAGGTGTTTATTTTTTACCTGTGGGATCAAGGTGCAAATTCAGCATGAATTGATGGGATGGCATTCTCTTCTCTGTCTGCTGGCTATAAGAAACCAATGTGAATGTGAATAAGCAGCCTCAATCAGTTTCTCATAGGTAAATGCGATAATGCAAATCTGGCCCAAATTCAGCACTATTGGACAATGTTCCTCAGAAAGGCCAATAAGTTGCTGCTGTGACAGATGAGAATATTAAATCACTGGTCCAATAAGAAGCACTCTTCTGAGAATTGTTATTGAGACAGAGTAAGGAGACTTGAATTTTGTATCCACCTATACCATCCCTGGGCTACGAGTGGTTAATACTGACAGCGGGTAACCAGGTGTGAAGAGTTTAATTACACAAGTCTGTAATAAGAAGAAAAAATATTGTAAATCTAACCAAACGTTTCTACCTCTTGCCCTGGATAGCTCCAATTTTAAATCTTCCATGTTTATTTTTATTCAATAAAATTATCATCACCAAGTACATCAACATTATCACCAAGTACTTCAACATGGGGGTCACCATTGACCAGAAAGCCAACTAGATCAGGCACAGAATGCGACAGTTACTAGAATATATCAGGAGTTAAATATTCTGTGCCAAAGGTCCCAGCTCTTGCCTCCTCAAACCTTTTCAACAATGTAGAAAACACAAATTAAGAATATAATGGAATGCATTCCACTTGCTTGGATGGGGCGCAGCTGCAACAACTTTCAAGATGCTGGACACCATCCAGGAAAAATCTGTTTGTTTGGCACCTCAAACACTCATTTATATATCAACCCCTTCATTTCCGGTATTCTGTGGCTGCAGTACACTCTACACAGTATATACAGCATATTATATGCAGAATGTGCTGCAGCAAAAATCAGGGCTTCTTTGGAAACAACTGCCAATCCCATGACCTGCACAAGCTGGAAGGACAAAGGCAATAGATGCATGTGAAGGCCAGCATCTCTCAGTCCATTTATAATCCTCACATCACCCTGACTTAGACATACCTTGTGATTCCATCATTGTTCATGGGTTCAAAATCTTGCAACCCCTTACCTAACAGGTAATGTCTTCATCATATTGCTTAGAGATACAAGAAGGTCCGCCATCATCTTGTAAGGGCAACCAGAAATTGACAATGAATGCCGACCTTGCGACATAACAAAAAAATGAAAAAAAAATTATTAACTTCAATATTTTCTTTGGATCAAGAGATATAACTTCCATTCCTAAAATCACCTCCAAGAAGTCTGGTTCTATCTATTGTGCCAAACATTATTTTTCATTCCAAAGTTCTCAATTCGTCTGAAAACCCAGCCTACTTAGTATTAGAATAGTGCTTCCATTTCTGAAAAGCTCTTTGAGTAGCTCTCTGTGGAGTGAATTCTGCTTTAGTACTTTAGGTACTATAAAGCTGGCCAAGATGGGGTCTGAAGCTGAATGTCATCTTAGACACAGTTTAATCCAAGGTACCATCTTGATTAAAGGAGTTGAAACTAGTCCTAGCAATGGTTGCCTGGAGGTTGGTAAATAGCTGTTTTCCACTTAATATGACTGAAAATGCTCAGTAAAGAGGTTATACAGCATTTGTCTGTTTTGGGCAGTAACCAGGTTTTATGCGTGTTGCCCTTAACATGTTTTGACTTCTGGCTTGATGAGGTTTCTCTCACTTGAGGAGTGACTTGGGGACAGTCAGCATTCGAATTATTTACATCCAAGACTCATGGTAACTATGTTGTTCTCTGGGCACAGACTACTCTGTGACTTGGTCCCTTGAAGAAATGCCAACCTTGGGCTTGGGGCAAGGCCCAGGATGCAGTGTTTAAAAAGGTGAAGCAGCAATTGTCCTCTCTGGGATGTTGACACATTTTGAATCTTCAAAACCACTATGCGTCATGTGTGATGCTTCACCGTTTGGCATTAGGGCAGTTCTGTCCTATCGGATGAGTGATGGGTGTGACTGTCCGATCACTTTTGTCTCCCACACTTTGGCTGAGGCTGAGAGAAACTTTGCCCAGGTCGAAAAAGAAAATCTGGTAGTTGTATTCAGTGTAAAGCAGTTTCAACAAAGAACAAAGAGAACAAAGAACAAAGAAATGTACAGCACAGGAACAGGCCCTTCGGCCCTCCAAGCCCGTGCCGACCATGCCGCCCGACTAAACTACAATCTTCTACACTTCCTGGGTCCGTATCCCTCTATTCCCATCCTATTCATGTATTTGTCAAGATGCCCCTTAAATGTCCCTATCGTCCCAGCTTCCACCACCTCCTCCGGTAGCGGGTCCCAGGCACCCACTACCCTCTGCGTAAAAAACTTGCCTCGTACATCTACTCTCAACCTTGCCCCTCTCACCTTAAACCTATGCGCCCTAGTAATTCACCCCTCTACCCCGGGGAAAAGCCTCTGGCTATCCACTCTGTCTATGCCCCTCATAATTTTGTATACCTCTATCAGATCGCCCCTCAACCTCCGTCGTTCCAGTGAGAACAAACCAAGTTTATTCAACCGCTCCTCATAGCTAATGCCCTCCATACCAGGCAACATTCTGGTAAATCTCTTCTGCACCCTCTCTAAAGCCTCCACATCCTACTGGTAGTGTGGCGACAAGAATTGAACACTAGACTCCAAGTGTGGCCTAACTAAGGTTCTATACAGCTGCAACATGACTTGCCAATTCTTAAACTCAATGCCCCGGCCAATGAAGGCAAGCATGCCGTATGCCTTCTTGACTACCTTCTCCACCTGTGTTGCCCCTTTCAGTGACCTGTGGACCTGTACTCCCAGATCTCTTTGACTTTCAATACTCTTGAGGGTTCTACCATTCACTGTATATTCCCGACCTGCATTAGACCTTCCAAAATGCATTACCTCACATTTGTCCGGATTAAACTCCATCTGCCATCTCTCCGCCCAAGTCTCCAAACAATCTAAATCCTGCTGTATCCTCTGACAGTCCTCATCGCTATCCGCTATTCCACCAAACTTTGTGTCGTCTGCAAACTTACTAATCAGACCAGTTACATTTTCCTCCAATTCATTTATATATACTACAAACAGCAAAGGTCCCAGCACTGATCCCTGTGGAACACCACTGGTCACAGCCCTCCAATTAGAAAAGCATCCTTCCATTGCTACTCTCTGCCTTCTATGACCTAGCCAGTTCTGTATCCACCTTGCCAGCTCACCCCTGATCCCGTGTGACTTCACCTTTTGTACTAGTCTACCATGAGGGACCTTGTCAAAGGCCTTACTGAAGTCCATATAGACAACATCCACTGCCCTACCTGCATCAATCATCTTAGTGACCTCCTCGAAAAACTCTATCAAGTTAGTGAGACACGACCACCCCTTCACAAAACCATGCTGCCTCTCACTAATACGTCCATTTGCTTCCAAATGGGAGTAGATCCTGTCTCGAAGAATTCTCTCCAGTAATTTCCCTACCACTGAAGTAAGGCTCACCGGCCTGTAGTTCCCTGGATTATCCTTGCTACCCTTCTTAAACAGAGGAACAACATTGGCTATTCTCCAGTCCTCCGGGACATCACCTGAAGACAGTGAGGATCCAAAGATTTCAGTCAAGGCCTCACCTGGGGACTTATCTTAATATTTTTTAAGAGACCCAACACCTCGTCTTTTTGGATCTCAATGTGACCCAGGCTATTTACGCACCCTTCTCCAGACTCAACATCTACCAATTTCTTCTCTTTGGTGAATACTGATGCAAAGTATTCATTTAGTACCTCGCCCATTTCCTCTGGCTCCACACATAGATTCCCTTGCCTATCCTTCAGTGGGCCAACCCTTTCACTGGCTACCCTCTTGCTTTTTATGTACGTGTAAAAAGCCTTGGGATTTTCCTTAACTCTATTTGCCAATGACTTTTCGTGACCCCTTCTAGCCCTCCTGACTCCTTGCTTAAGTTCCTTCCCACTTTCCTTATATTCCACACAGGCTTCGCCTGTTCCCAGCCTTTTAGCCCTGACAAATGCTTCCTTTTTCTTTTTGACGAGGCCTACAATATCTCTCGTTATCCAAGGTTCCCGTAAATTGCCGTATTTATCCTTCTTCCTCACAGGAACATGCCGGTCCTGAATTCCTTTCAACTGACACTTGAAAGCCTCCCACATGTCAGATGTTGATTTGCCCTCAAACATCCGCCCCCAATCTATGTTCTTCAGTTCCTGCCGAATATTGTTAGAATTAGCCTTCCCCCAATTTAGCACATTCATCCTAGGACCACTCTTATCCTTGTCGACCAGCACTTTAAAACTTACTGAATTGTGGTCACTGTTCCCGAAATGCTCCCCCACTGAAACATCTACCACCTGGCCGGGCTCATTCCCCAATACCGGGTCCAGTACCGCCCCTTCCCTAGTTGGACTGTCTACATATTGTTTTAAGAATCCCTCCTGGATGCTCCTTCCAAACTCCGCCCCGTCTAAGCCCCTGGCACTAAGTGAGTCCCAGTCAATACTGGGGAAGTTGATGTCTCCCATCACCACAACCCTGTTGTTTTTACTCTTTTCCAAAATCTGTCTACCTATCTGCTCCTCTATCTCCCGCTGGATGTTGGGAGGCCTGTAGTAAACCCCCAACATTGTGACTGCACTCTTCTTATTCCTGATCTCTACCCATATAGCCTCACTGCCCTCTGAGGTGTCCTCCCGCAGTACAGCTGTGATATTCTCCCTAACCAGTAGCGCAACTCCGCCACCCCTTTTACATCCCCCTCTATCCTGCCTGAAACATCTAAATCCTGGAACGTTTAGCTGCCAATCCTGCCATTCCCTCAACCAGATCTCTGTAATGGCAACAACATCATAGTTCCAAGTACTAATCCAAGCTCTTAAGTTCATCTGCCTTACCCGTAATACTTCTTGCATTAAAATATATGCACTTCTGGCCACCAGACCCGCTGTGTTCAACAACTTCTCCCTGTCTGCTCTGCCTCAGAGCCCCACTGTCCCTATTCCCTAGTTCTCCCTCAATGCTCTCACCTTCTGACCTATTGCTCCCGTGCCCACCCCCCTGCCATACTAGACACTAGCAAACCTCGCGGCCAGGATATTTATGCCTCTCCAGTTTAGATGCAACCCGTCCTTCTTATATATGTCACACCTGCCCCGGATGAGCTCCCAGTGGTCCAGATAACGGACACCCTCCCTCCTACACCAGCTGTTTAGCCACGTGTTTAGCTGCTCTATCTTCCTATTTCTAGCCTCACTGGCACGTGGCACAGGGAATAATCCCGAGATTACAACCCTCAAGGTCCTGTCTTTTAACTTTCTGCCTAGCTCCCTGAACTCCTGCTGCAGGACCTCATGCCCCTTCCTGCCTCTGTCGTTAGTACCAATATGTACAACGACCTCTGCCTGTTTGCCCTCCCCCTTCAGGATGCCCTCTACCCATTCGGAGACGTCCTGGACCCTGGCACCAGGGAGGCAACATACCATCCTGGAGTCTCTTTCATGTGCACAGAAGTGCCTATCTGTGCCCCTGACTATAGAGTCCCCGATTACTATTGCTCTTCTGCGCTTTGACCCTCCCTTCTGAACATCAGAGCCAGCCGTGGTGCCACTGCTCTGGCTGCTGCTGTTTTCCCCTGATAGGCTATCCCCCCTGACAGTATCCAAAGGGGTATACCTATTCGAGAGGGGGACAAACACAGGGGATTCCTGCACTGACTGCCTGCCCTTTCTGGTGGTCACCCATTTCTCTGCCTGCACCTTGGGTGTGACCACATTTATATAACTGCGATCTATGACGCTTTCCGCCACCTGCATGCTCCCAAGTGCATCCAATTGCTGCTCCAACCGAACCATGCGGTCTGTGAGCAGCTCCAGTTGGGTGCACTTTCTGCAGATGATGCCATCCGGGATGCTGGAAGCCTCCCGGACCTGCCACATCTCCCAGTCAGAGCACTGCACCCCTCTAACTGACATTGCGACAATGAATTAAAATTAAAAGTGTTTTTTTTTAAATTTATATATATTTTTTTTGTAAAGTTACTGTTAACCATGTGTTTCCTAGCACTAGATTTCTAATATAAATGCGAAAGCTAAATATAGTACTCTCCGATCTCTGGCTTAGATACCCCTCTAAATTATAATTAAGTAATTATGTTTAATTAGTTACCAATTTCTCCCTGTCTGCTCTGCCTCAGAGCCCCACTGTCCCTATTCCCTAGTTCTCCCTCAATGCTCTCACCTTCTGACCTATTGCTCCCGTGCCCACCCCCCTGCCATACTAGTTTAAACCCTCCCATGTGACACTAGCAAACCTCGCGGCCAGGATATTTATGTCTCTCCAGTTTAGATGCAACCCGTTTCATTAAAACATCTGTGGCCGCCATTGTTTTGTCGTCACCAATTATAAGCCATTGCTAGGCCACTTCCATGAAGACAAGGCGATTCAGCCCATAGTTTCTGCGAGGATTCAGCACTGGGCTTTGTTACTGGCTTACGAATACTCTTTCGAGCACCTCCCAGAGACACAGATTGCGCATTCTGACGTTAATGGGTCGTAGGCTTCGTACACGACTAAGTTTGATTCTATTGGACATCGGCGCAAAGGTGTGCCGTTACCAAGATTTGCAAGGTAACCCAGTTCCAACCTATTTGCCACTTCACACCTGGAGACGCTGGGTCTGTTCGTAACTTCAACGAAGGACTTGCTGGCTCTCTGGGATTGTCAACCGTCAAACAGGACCAATCTCTTACCAGGTTAGGGTCTTGGCAACCAATGAGATGGCACTTGGATCACATTTGCTCATTCGGAGGTTGCTCCATCATGAAGTGCCTCGAAAGAAGCCTGTCCTGGATCCTCCGGCTCCATTGCCGAAACAACTTACTGTGATGCCTCCACAGTTTCTCTCGATGCAGACGCGCCTGATGTTGCATCTTCTGACTCCTAAACGGAGTTCAGCCGCCTCCTGATGATCATCTGCCACGACGATCCTGCCACAGACGATGTTCACCAGCGAGGTATACGCCGACTGGCCTGATGTCCTCGCCTATTCCTCCTTCTCTGCCTCATCACTTGCCGAGGAGGTCTTCGGAATTTTGAGGGGGAGGAATGTAATATTCCGCACGGTACCTATGGGGTTGTAATGCTTGTCATCCCAGTGCACCTTGTGGAGCATGAGCTCTCCCACTCGGGACATGGGGTAGGATTCTCCAATAATGGGGCTATTTCCCCACGCCCGCGAAGAAATGGGCACAAATCACTCTGGACTTACCTGGAGAAGTCCAGAGTGATTCTCCGATTTGCAGGGGGCTAGCAGACCCCCGGAGTTCTCCTCACAGCTCCGGCTGCCGACACGGGGCCCTGCCCTTCCGGTCGGCGGCCCGCACATGCACCTGTGTCGGCCACCCCGGGCGACATGGCCGACCCACACCGCGGAGCGCCACCAAGAAGACAGGCCCGCCCCAGATCGCGCGCACCCGCAGATCGGTGGCTCTCGTTCGATATCCTGGCCGTCCTGGAGGACCCCCCCCTCCCCCTCCCGGTGAATGATCCGCCCATCCCACACCAGGGCGGCCGCAGGCTGAGTCCGCAGCCGTCACGCCGAGTGCCTGCCGGGTGGAACCATGAGAGAACCACGCTGGCGGTAACTTGGCCAGCTGCACTCGGTGAATCACAGCGGGGGCCTTTATCAATGGCCCCCTACTGGCGCCGTGTTGACCGCGCGCGTCTGATTGGCGGCGATTCACCGGGCACCGGAGAATCGCAGGAGTGGCGTCGGACCTGATCTCGTGTCTGACGCCCAATTCTCCGCCCCCGCGCGGAGCGTGATTTTGGCGCGGAGGCTCGGAGAATCTCGCCCAGGGTATCTCAATTAGTCAAAGGTCGACCAGTAAGGCACTGGCCAGAATAGGAACCCAGTAGGCTACTACCGGGTAGCGTACATCGTTTGTGCAAATAAAACTTTGTTTCTTCTTTTACCCGGTGTGGACTTCCTAGTCCTTATTAAATCCAACATCTTCAATATTTTGCTTCGATTATTCCATCTGACAAGGAATCCTGCTACCATTACCCACCTAGTTTTCAGTTTTTCCCTTGCTCTTTTACAATCTTTCTGTTTTTTATTTGTTTTGTTAACTACAGTCATTAGTCAACTCTGAATGTTTTTTTCTTGCTCCTATTAAGCTCCAAAATCTACCTCCTGGATGCTTTTCCTTCTCCCAGAGAGTGCACTGTGTTGAACTCATCTTGCCATTTGTTCCAATTTTAGGATTCAAAAGGGTGCAAATTCCCCAAGCACCTACATTCTTTCCTTGCTCTCACAATCTAAGGGGTTGTAAAATCCATGTTTGCTGTAATTGAGCAACTAATTGAATTTGCTTATCTTCTCTCTTATTTTGTTGATTTGACTTTGTTAATTTCCTGTATATTTGGGTTTTGGTGCTTTCTCCGGGTTTGTAACCTGCAAGAATAAGATAGAAACACATTTTGCTTTCAATGTTCTTTTTTAAAACAAATCAATCTGAAAAATCATAGACCAAAGAAGCATCATCTGTTAAACTAATTTTGTCATTATTTTTTGCTCTCAACTGAACAATGTAGCATGCCAGTTCAATTCATTGAGTCCTCAAACAAAGGACCTTTAACACAGGCATTTAAGAGCAGAATTACGATATTAAAGCGTTACCAGTTCAGAGCCAAAATAATTAGAGTTGGAACTTTTAGTATCTTTGGGCTACTATTTTCATGACACAATAACTGTCAAACAATAAGGATGAAAATAGGAGAGTTTGTGAGCTGAAGGTGTCCAGCAGACAGGAACCGATTTTTCGACACAATTGGGTGAAATTGGTTCCTGCTGGGAGCGCAGATCAGGAAGCGATTTCCAATCCTTCACCATGCAATTTTATGCATGGGGAGGATTGCAGGGATTCCCAAGGGAAGTCTGCTGTTTTCAGCCCCCCCACCCCCGGATTTTCTGCGTCCGCTCCCCGCATTTCCCAAAGTACGGGTGTGATCCAACCCATCCCCCACACTCACAGCTGCCCCCTTTGCTTCATTACATAGAACATACAGTGCAGAAGGAGGCCATTCAGCCCATCAAGTCTGCACCGACCCACTTAAGCCCTCACTTCCGCCCTAACCCCGTAACCCAATAACCCGTTCTAACCTTTTTGGTCCCCTAGGGCAATTTATCATGGCCAATCCACCTAACCTGTACATCTTTGGACTGTGGGTGGAAACCGGAGCACCCGGAGGAAACCCACGCAGACACGGGGAGAACGAGCAGACTCCGCACAGATAGTGACCCAGCAGGGAATTGAACATGGGACCCTGGCGCTGTGAAGCCACAGTGCTATCCACTTGTGCTACCGTGCTGCCCTCATTGATCTTTGTTCACAGTTGACTAACTCTAAAGTGCTCTAACCACAATGTTTATAAACATCAACCAATTTAAACAGAGTTAAGTGCTTTCCAAAGACCTCGGGCGGGATTCTCGGTAGCCCGACGCCAAAATCGGGAATGGTGATTGGGCAGAGATTGGCTTCCTTTGCTGGAATCAGGTCAGGCACTGGTTTGACGCTGGTTCGCAATGCACCGCCCCTCCAAATCGGCGTCAATTGGAAGCGCACTGCGCACAGCCACAACACCGTTGGCACATCATTAGCCGGCCCACCCGCAATGCTCCGCCTCAGATGGGCGGGGTTCCCGATGGCACGGGCCACATGTGGTCCCAGCGGTCAAGAACCTGGTGTGCCAGCTGCGGACGGTACCGAGATCCGTGCCGCTGCACAGGTGGCTTCTGCTAGGGCTGGTGGTGGCCAGGGGGTGGGCTGTGGGGTTGGGGTGGGCAAGTATGCGGTCCAGCACGTCCAGCGCCATGTTTCCCGGCACGACCAGTGGGGGTGTAGGCGTGCGCGGCCGCAGCTTGTCAGCCCTGCGCATGCGCGGCCCAAGACCTACCGATTATCCGGCCGTTTTTCCGCGCGATCCACGGATGTTCCACATGCTGCCGGTGTCAGCCCCTCTCTGGTGCCAGAATCAGTGAGGGATTCACGCCAATTTTCCCGTTGTGGAACGCCCCGGATTCTTCGTTGGCACCGGCAATTAGCCTCAGAAATGGAGAATCCAGCCCCTCCCTTCATGCTTGAGTGTTTTTGAAGTGGTCAGATGGAAATTGGCAGCACTTAACTCTGTTTGAAGTGTTTGAGGTTTATAAAGATTGCTGGTTAGCAGAGTTACTCAACAGTGAGATCCAGCATGTTTGTCCATATCTGTCTTAATTCCTGCTCACTGGATTACCAACCCAGAGGTCAGGAAAATCACATGGGCCAGGAGAATATGGTGCCCGGCCCGCTAAGTGGTTTTAATGACCCATTTGCATCCTCCCGCTGGTACACAAGCGCAAACCTCGATCCTGACAACAGTGGAAGGGCGCCAGTCCCGTTTTCTCCCCAGCGCTGGATTCTCCACCTGGGAACACCATTATCGGCTTGCAAAGCGGAGAATTGCACCCAATGTTCCTGCTGAATTGCATATTTTACAGCTGGTGTCTACCCAACGTAAATCTCCTTGCTCAATAAATCATTGAAACATTTTGACAGAGAGACAATTTAAACATGCCTCCTGTTCAACACAGCAGTAGTGCAGTACAGGTTGTAGGTGTCTTCTAATGATCCAACAGAACTGCACAGAATTTTAATGATGCTCATGGTTATTAATATGGAAATTGTCCAGCAACCTATGATGAGGAAATGTGATCCGTGCATTATGAATCGCCACTGGATGATTTGCAGCCCTCTGACATTAGCCTCATGAAAGTGGCTGGTCACCTTCAACTTCTGTGAATTTCAATTGCAGATTAATTGCAGTAGAAAATTTGGGCTTTTATGTAATAATAAGGACAAATTTAGTGAGACAATTTATGTTCCTGTAACCCCAATCAACATCTCCAGACCAGAAATTGAACAATTTAAATTGTAGAATCTTATTTAGGCAGGTAATAAATATTTGTTTTAAATTTTTTAATTTAAAGTTTTGATAGTTTTCTGTCTCTTTCTTTCCCTCTCTCCTAAGCTTTTTCATTGGCATCTGATTTGACACTAATTCAGCTATTCTAATTTACATTCTTTGCCATTGTTCCTTTCTCAATCCTTAAATCCCATTCTTCTTAACTTTTCTAACCGAAGGCAGGTCGTACCCATTGTGCTGCAATCTCCATCACAGTGGGACTAGAAGGCAGGTCCCACATCCGCCCCAGCCAGAATTGGTGTTGAATTCCTTTGTTGGCATCAGGATGATCCATGCTGGCCTGCTGACAATACGGAGAATCCCGGGGGCACGCCCATGGAATGTGATGGTAGAGACCTAATTTATTTTCATCACCTGGAATCTCTCCTACTCTTACCGCTCAGCCTGATTGGCGATGTTATGAATGCACTTTCCTTGGTCTTTAAGTCCTGGAGTTGGACTTTAAACCAAGAGCATCTGGTTCAGAGCCTGGGACACTACCCATTACACCACAAGATCTCACTGAAGATATATGTCCCATTGATCACTAACCCCATTGCCCTAGCTGCACTGTTATCAACCCACACTTACAACAACTTACAGGGCAAAATACTTTGGAGTAAAATATCTAACAACGAATGGAGCACACTATGATTTGCCCCATTCAAACAAATTCTGGGCCAATGGATACCAGGCATCTGCCTATTAACCAGGCACCATGGGCGGGACTCTCCGTCCCACCACACCCGTTTTCTGGTGTGGCGCACCCCCACTGGCAGCGGGATTCTCCGTCCCGATAGTCGGCCATTGGGGTTTCCCATTCTGGGCACCCCCACATCGTAAGGAAATCCACGGGCATGAGGGCACTGCCGCTGAAACTGAGGATCCTGCTGGCGGAGAACCAAGTCCCATCTTTATTCTCATTTGACCTCACTTCAAAATGGTGATGGGCTCATGGAACATTTTTGAGGATGCGTCAATTAATAAATCATCTGTAATGATGATAATAAGCATTATTGAATCACTGATTTTACACTACCAATAAACAACAGTTATTTTTACAATGTCTGTTACAGGACAGAAAAAGACATAGATAATTAATCATTGATTTACTTCAAACTGAATCGCTTATAGACATTGAACAATATACATGTGGACTGGAATTGTCCAGCAGTTGGGATTATTTGTTCCTGCCAGCAGTGTAACCCCACCGGCGGGTTCCCCAGCAGCTTGGGGTAGCTTCAATGGGAAATCCCATTGACAAGCAGCGAGAGTAGAGAGTTCCACCTTCTTCGAATGGTGCACTTCCCAGAAACACGCCGCTGGAGACAGAAGAATCCCCCCGTGATTTAAAAGACCTTACAAAATATGTCTGCCAATTCTACTATACAAGGCTTTGTACTCACTTTGGTGTAATTAATGATTCTTAAGATGTACTTAATAAAACAGTATGTATCAATTGAACAAATGAAAGAATTTGAGAACATGTCTGGGTCTACCATTGAAAAGATTAGAAATAATTAATAACATTTTTTTTGATCATACATGGAAGAAATTGCAACCATGTAACTCTATTTTCCCATATTAATCTCTTTTGTGTTCCATTTTGACTCGCTATGGATTTTCATCATTAATATGCTTTTTATAGTCCCCTGTGCTTCAAAACTATAATTGACTTTCTTTTTTATAATTGCTTGGCCATTTTCATAGTTTTCTGATGTAAGCTTTATTGTTTTGCTTGTAAGAAGGTCTTCTTTCAATGCAGCACACTGCGTTCTCAAAGTGAACAATTCAATGGCAATGAAACATCTACATGTGCCTTTCTTTTAATGAGCATTTTCGCTCTTTCTCCCCAGAATGTTTGAAGCTAAATTAATTTGCATAGATCAACAATCTTATTTGTAGAGTGTTAAATTTAAATAACCTTAACTAATGTTTCATTGCATAGATTTCTTCACAGCAGTGAGACATTCTGAATCCAGAGTTGTTTGTGGAAAATGGCTGATTGGTAACTGGAATACTATGGATTCTTTTGATTTAGTTACACAGTGCATTATTTTTTTTACATTTGCAATTTTTGAACTTCACTGGGATAACAATTTCCAAGTATGGCCAACATCCTCATCTTGGAAATTAAAGGGTTTAGGGATAAAATGGAAAGGCAGGTTGGATGAATGAGAATAGCACAGGCTTGTTGGGCCAAATCAGGTTTTCTTTTACCTAAGGTTTTTACGTTTGGTGTATTGTTACTTTTTTCTAAATCCCGTTAAATCTACACCATTGATTTAGCAGTCATACTGTTAATTTTAATACCAAATTTATTATTTTGTCTTTCCTGATAGTATTCGCTGTTCACAATGATTTGTCTAAATTCTCTGAATGATTTGCTCATTCACACTGGTCAGTCTCATCTTCAAACTATCGGCACACAATGGGTTTAAGTCCTCAAACATCTGAAATTAACAAACTAAGCACGACTAAAAATAACAGCTTTTATCACTTTACGCAATGACATGAAACAACATGGTATAATAATGCACAGCTAGTTACAATATTGCCACCGTTTATTCGCACATTAGTGTAATCAGACTCTCAATATTTCTCTTGGCATGCCACGCTTCGCCATGAACAAAAACTTGCTTAAGTGTCCCCAGGTTATTGGCCTAATTATTCATGTTACCAGTAAAAATGCAGCACCTCATCTTTGACTTATATTTGGAGATTTTAACTAATAGGAAACCGAGTGGCTTGAGCATTTCTATCCTGTTGGCAGGTGGCCAGGTCCATTTTTAAGGGGGCTCGGGGTAAAATCTCCAGCTTCCTTTCAATAATAATGACTGGATGAAATAATTTGTTACTGGAATTACGTCTGGTAGTCATGATTACAAAATACAATGATAATGGGCTGGGTTTTATGTGGGTTGGGGTGTACTGCTCGTGTTATCCCCCACCCGCTACCCAGAAGAAGTCAGTACTAGACTTTAAACAAGTCAACCCTGCAGCTATAATGAGGTGAGGGTCAAACCTCCGTCTCTCAGTTGAAGGAAATCTATATTCGAGAGCTGCGGCCAATTGAAGTTTCTGGGAGCTCTCGTAATCCCAGCAGCGCCAGAACTCAGTAGTGGGCACGGCTGGGACTTCAAGCACTGTCAAGAAGCAAAGCAACTGGAGTGAGGTTAGCCTTAGGATTTTGTAACCGATAGGGGACAGGAGCCCTCGGGGTGGGGTGTGGCAAAGGGAGTGATGGGGGTGGGTTTGATGGCCACGCAAGGAGGTACAAGGGTAACATTTTTGTTGGGAAAGGAGTGGTGTTCCCTTTACCATCCTTTCTTCGCATCTTATAACCAGTTGTGTTTAAAAGCAGGAGTATTTTGTGGCAGTGTGAGAGGATTGAAGGCGTTAAGTGAGCAATAGTAGGCCACTGAAGAGCTTAAGGTGGTTGGCCTGGTGGCCTTATCCCACCCCCCAGCAATGTGGGGACCTAGGTTGGAGTTGGGTGAGTAGACAGTGAACTATGTGCCCCCACCCCACCCTAAAAACACACCTTTTCTTTAAATTTAGAGTACCCAATTATTTTTTTCCAATTAAGGGGCAATTTAGCATGGCCAATCCACCTACCCTGCACATCTTTGGGTTGTGGGGGAATGCAGACATGGGGAGAATGTGCCAACTCCACACGGACAGTGACCCAGAGCTGGGATCGAACCTGGGACCTCGGCGCCGTGAGGCAGCAATGTTAAACACTGTGCCACCGTGCTGCCCTCCCTAAAAACACACTTACCGGGGAGCCGTACACCGCAGTCCAGTACGACAGTTTGGAATGCCCGGCTGAATTATTTTCTCATCTCTTTCCATTACACGTTTGTATTCTCATTTTAAAATTAACCAAATATTTTTTTTGTTTTGTGCCATCAAACTCATTCCTTTTCAGAGAGCAACCCCATCTAGCTTCTCAATGTAGCTTTTGATTTATTTTGTATCCAGAAACACATCTAACTCTTTCTCGAACCACTTCTTTCCAAAGGTCTTCCCTGTCAGCTTATTCCACAATTCTTTCGCCAAAATTTGTTTCAGTAAAATAACTACCAATCCTTTGGCACAGTCCAGACTAGTATTTCAGCAATTCTTTGTTAATGGGAAACAGTTTTACACCAATGGAAAAGGAATATTGTAAATTGCTAATTGGGGAGCACTTGCAACTTAGAAAACTGTGTGAGACCATGTTGTGGAGGATGTTTCCTTCCATTTTAACTTTTGAACATTAGTCAGGCAGTTATTTGTACACTATAATCTTTTTGTTGTTGATCATCAACAATAAGGACATTGATTCAAGGCATACCTCACAGTCTTCAAAGCATGTGAAACGGCTTTGATGCCTAAACCTATATAGAATTGAACCTTCCCCATTCGTTTGATCATGATGTTCAGTGTAATTTTGCTTTCAACCAAAATCAAGATTGTTTCTGATTTTCAGCATAATAGCTTACTTCAGTTAACTCTTCAATTGTAATCATATTTATTTTAATTTTCTTTGTTCTTCGGATATGAAAGGTACTCTCATGGCACTAACTACATGGAAAGCATCTGTTATGAATAACAGGCCCCTTACCTGAAGGACATTAGTTGGATTTTTACATGACCATTTTTCCTTTATTGAACCCATTTTCACATCTTGCCATGGTAGGTTTTAAACTCACATTGCTCGCCCAGTATTATAACCGATTGGCAACCAAACGCATCCACATTTGTGAAGCTGATTTTGAGGCCGTTAATCTGCAGTTGTCATGTACTGGGCAATTCAAATGTGTAAATAGAATTATTGTCCTTTTCTGAATTTTCATTTTTCTTATTTTATTCATATTTTAGAAGTTTAACTCTTAGTTTGAAATTTTTTATAAGATAAATGGAAACATCTGCATGAGAACTGGTAAACAAATGTAAAGTAAGTGCAAATCAAAGGGTGGCCTTTCTTTGATTAATAAGGTTAGAGTTGGCAGTGGGAAAACCGTAAACAATCGCTGAGCTCTTGTTGGAGAAAGAATGTCTACAATTATCTCCATAAGGGTTTAAATTATTAGTGAGGGCCTCAGAATCAAATGTATGTTTTTAAAATAAAGATAATTGCTTTGAATTTCTCTCTGGAACATCCCAAGAATGCCACATTTTGTGATCAATATGATCCTTCTTTGGAACGTATTTTGTTTGGTCCCACGTGACGATGGGGCTGGTTTAGCACACTGGGCTAAATCGCTGGCTTTTAAAGCAGACCAAGTCAGGCCAGCAGCACGGTTCAATCCCGTACCAGCCTCCCCGAATAGGCGCCGGAATGTGGCGACTAGGGGCTTTTCACAGTGACTTCATTTGAAGCCTACTTGTGACAATAAGTGATTTTCATTTTCAAGTGAACGATTCTGTAATGAACAGGGGAACTCTAGCATAGAAGTAAAAAACTGGGTTTAAAATGGAGCATAAAATATAGTGGGGGCAATTTTCAGCCCGTGTTCACCTTCAGAGACAGTTAAGTGCTGTCAATTTACAGCTCAGCACATCAAAATCACTCCAGCGTGAAGGGGCATGATTGGAATACATTTAACTCTTTTTGATGTGGTTGATGTTTGCAAACATTGTGATTACAGCACTTAGCATGAAGAAGATGAATGAAGCAAGACTAACAGCTGTTTTGAGAAGCTGTCAATCACAAAATGAAGACTGACTGAATGAATTGCAGCTAAAGGATCTGAGGGGTTTAAACACAGGTCACAGCTGTTCTCTTTCCAGGAATGGGCCCGTGGGGCTTCCAGGTGAGTGTTACAACGGTAATTTATTTCACTGTCCCTGTCTGGACTTTCTCTAACTTCCAAACAGGGGTCTCTTTTCTGGGGTCCCTGTGTGGGGGGTCCTTTAGCTACGGGTCCCTGGGGGTGGCTGCTTTAGTTATGGGGTCCTGTGAGATAAAGAACAAAGAACAAAGAATATTACAGCACAGGAACAGGCCCTTCGGCCCTCACAGCCTGTGCCGATCCAGATCCTTTATCTCAACCTGTCGCCTATTTTCCAAGGATCTACTTCCCTCTGTTCCCCGCCCGTTCATACATCTGTCTAGATGCATCTTAAATGATGCTATCGCGCCCGCCTCTACCACCTCTACTGGCAAAGCGTTCCAGGCACCCACCACCCTCTGCGTAAAAAACTTTCCATGCACATCTCCCTTAAACTTTCCCCCTCTCACCTTGATATTGTCACCCCTTGTAATTGACACCCCCACTCTTGGAAAAAGCTTGTTGCTATCCACCCTGTCCATACCTCTCATAATTTTGTAGACTTCAATCAGGTCCCCCCTCAACCCCCGTCTTTCCAATGAAAACAATCCTAATCTACTCAACCTTTCATCATAGCTAGCACCCTCCATACCAGGCAACATCCTCATGAACCTCCTCTGCACCCTCTCTAATGCATCCACATCCTTCTGGTAATGTGGCGACCAGAACATCATGGAGTATTCCAAATGTGGCCTAAACAAAGTCCGATACAACTATAACATGACCTGCCGACTCTTGTACTCAATACCCCGTCCGATGAAGGCAAGCATGCTGTATGCCTTCTTGACCACTCTATCGACCTGCATTTCCACCTTCAGGGAACAATGGACCTGAACTCCCAGATCTCTCTGGACACCAATTTTCCCAAGGACTCTTCCATTGACCGTATAGTCAGCTTTTGAATTAGATCTTCCAAAATGCATCATCTCGCATTTGCCTGGATTGAACTCCATCTGCCATTTCTCTGCCCAACTCTCCAATCTATCTATATTTTGCTATATTCTCTGACAGTCCTCCTCGCTATCTGCAACTCCACCAATCTTAGTATCATCTGCAAACTTGCTAATCAGACCACCTATACCGTCGTCCAGATCATTTATGTATATCACAAACAACAGTGGTCCGAGCACGGATCCCTGTGGAATACCACTAGTCACCTTTCTCCATCTTGAGACACTCCCTTCCACCACTACTCTCTGTCTCCTGTTGCCCAGCCAGTTCTTTATCCATCTAGCTAGTACACCCTGAACCCTAAACAACTTCACTTTTTCCATCAACCTGCCATGGGAAACTTTATCAAATGCCTTACTGAAGTCCATGTATATGACATCTACAGCCCTTCCCTCATCAATTAACTTTGTCACTTCCTCAAAGAATTCTATTAGGTTTGTAAGACATGACCTTCCCTGCACAAAACCATGCTGCCTATCACTGGTAAATCTATTTTCTTCCAAATGTGAACAGATCCTATCCCTCAGTATCTTCTCCAACAGTTTGCCTACCACTGACGTCAAGCTCACAGGTCTAAAGTTCCCTGGATTATCTCTGCTACCCTTCTTAAACAAAGGGACAACATTAGCAATTCTCCAGTCCTCCGGGACATCACCCGTGTTCAAGGATGCTGCAAAGGTATCTGTTAAGGCCCCAGCTATTTCGTCCCTCGCTTCCCTCTCTAACCTGGGATAGATCACATCCAGACCTGGGGACTTGTCCACCTTAATGCCTTTTAGAATACCCAAAACTTCCCCCTTCCTTATGCCGACTTGACCAAGAGTATTTAAACATCCATCCCTAGCCTCAACATCCGTCATGTCTCTCTCCTTGGTGAATACCGATGCAAAGTACTCATTAAGAATCTCACCCATTTCCTCTGACTCCACGCATAAATTCCCTCTTTTGTCTGTGAGTGGTCCAATCCTTTCTCTAGTTACCCTCTTGCTCCTTATATACGAATAAAAGTCTTTGGGATTTTCCTTAACCCTGTTAGCCAAAGATATTTCATGACCCCTTTTAGCCCTCTTTATTGCGCGTTTGAGATTTGTCCTACTTTCCCGATATTCCTCCAAAGTTTCATCAGTTTTAAGTCGCCTAGATCTTATGTATGCTTCCTTTTTCATCTTAGCTAGTCTCACAATTCCACCCATGGTTCCCTAATCTTGCCATTTCTATCCCTCATTTTCACAGGGACATGTCTGTCTTGCACTCTAATCAACCTTTCCTTAAAAGACTCCCACATTTCAAATGTGGATTTACCCTTAAATAGCTGCTCCCAATCCACATTCCCTAGCTCCTGCCGAATTTTGTTATACTTGGCCTTTCCCCAATTTAGCACTCTTCCTTTAGGACCACTCTCGTCTTTGTCCATGAGTATTCTAAAATTTACGGAATTGTGATCGCTATTCCCAAAGTAATCACCGACTGAAACTTCAACCACCTGGCCGGGATCATTCCCCAATACCAGGTCCAGTATGGCCCCATCCCGAGTTGGACTTTTTACATACTGCTCTAAAAAACTCTCCTGGATGCTCCTTGCAAATTCTGCTCCATCTACGCCTCCAACACTACATGAGTCCCATTCAATGTTGGGGATGTTAAAATCTCCCATCACGACCACCCTATTGGTCCTACATTTTTCTATAATCTGTCTACATTATTGTACCTCTACTTCACGCTCGCTTTTGGGAGGCCTGTAGTAAAGTCCCAACAATGTTACTGCACCCTTCCTATTTCTTAGCTCTACCCATATTGCCTCAGTGCTCAAATCCTCCATAGTGCCCTCCTAAATCACAGCTGTGATATCATCTCTGACCAGTAATCCAAATCCTCCACCCCTTTTACCTCCCTCTCTATCCCTCCTGAAGCATCTATACCCTGGGATATTTAGTTGCCAGTCTTGCCCTTCCCTCAACCAAATCTCAGTAATACCAATAACATCATATTTCCAGGTACTAATCCAAGCCCTAAATTCAACTGCCTTACCTGCTACACTTCTCGCAATGATACAAATGCACCTCAGACCACCTGTCCCTTTGCGTTCATCATCTCTTCCCTGTCTACTCTTCCCCTTAGTCACATTGAGTTTATTATCTAGTACCTTACTGGCTTTAGTTGCTGCCTCTTTACTGACCTCTAACTTCCTAATCTGGTTCCCATCCCCTTTCACATTAGTTTAAAATCTCCCCAACAGTGTCAGCAAAAGCACCCCCTAGGACATTGGTTCCAGTCCTTCCCAGGTGTAGACCATCCGATTTGTAATGGTCCCACCGCCCCTAGAACCGGTTCCAATGTCCCAAAAACCTGAACCCCTCCCTCCTACATCATCTCTTAAGCCACGTATTCATTCTGACTATTCTTGAATTTCTACTCTGACTGTCTCGTGGCTCTGGTAGCAATCCTGAGATTACTACCTTTGAGGTCCTACTTTTTAACTTATCTCCTAACTCCCTAAATTCTGATTGTAGGACCTCATCCCGATTTTTACCTATATCGTTGGCACCTATATGCACCACGACAACTGGCTGTTCACCCTCCCCCTTCAGTATGTCCTGCAGCCGATCTGAGACATTCCCGACCCGTGCACCCGGGAGGCAACATACCATTCGGGACTCTCGTTTTCGACCACAGAAACGCCTGTCTACTCCCCTTACAATTGAATCCCCTATGACTATAGCCCTGCCAGTCTTTTTCCCGCCCTTCTGTGCAGCAGAGCCAGCCACGGTACCATGAGCCTGGCTACTACTGCATTCCCCTGGTGAGTCATCTCCCCCAACAGTATCCAAAACGGTATACCTGTTTTGGAGGGAGATGACTGCAGGGGACACCTGCACTGCCTTCCTGCTCTTTTTCTGCCTTTTGGTCACCCATTCCCAATCTCCCTTACCAATCCGAATCTGCGGTGTGACCAACTCACTGAACGTGCTATCTACGAACTCCTCAGCATCGCGGATGCTCCAAAATGAGTCCATCCGCAGCTCCAGAGCCATCATGCGGCCTAACAGGAGCTGCAGCTGGACACACTTCCCGCACATGAAGGAGTCAGGGGCATCGGCCGCGTCCCTGAACTCCCACATTGAGCATGAGGAGCATAACATGGGCCTGGGATCTCCTGCCATTTTTACACTTTACCTTAACTGATTATAAATATAATATCAAATAATGAATAAGTGAAAGGAATAAAGATTTTACTTACCAATCACAATACTTCCAACACACGAAGAGTTAAATTTCTCCCAGCTACTGCTAATTGGAGCACTTTCCTTACCAGCCAATCAGGTCACTGCTTTACTGTGATGTCACTCTTCAAGGTAAGTTTTTTAAGTTTTAAAAGAGGAAAACTTACCTTCCCGACAGTCCCCTGCTCCCGCCAAAAACCTGAAGGCCGCTTCTCCAGCAGCTGTGCCCCCGCTGCTCTCCTCGCGCTCTTTTATCCTGTGTCCCCGCCGCTCTCCTCACACTCTTTTATCCTGTGTCCCCGCATCTCCCTATTTATGGGGCCCCTGTGGGGGTATCCCTATTTAGAGGGTCCTGGGGTAGGGGCGGATTGGGTTACCCCTATACCTAGGGGAAGGGAGGCACTCAGAAAATCCAAGGGCGGGGGCCTGCTTTGCATTGCAGGGGAATGGGTTTTTGGGGCTGATTTCTGGCGCAGGTTGTCGTGGAAATTATAATAAAGACAAATTCTTCGAGGTCCGATTTAAGAAAATTTATTTGAGACAAATATATTTGTGGAGAGAGGACTGGTCTGGCTGCATAGCCATTCCACAGCACTCTGAGATTCGACTGAAGAAAGCATATCTTTATAGTCTAAAATAACAGCCTGAAGTAAACAGCCATGTTTATATTAAATAGACCTTGGAAAGTACGTAAGATGAAATATGTAGTACATATGTTCTTGCCCTTGGCTAAAAACAACTCGAGTACACATTTTGTTATCTTTCGGAGGACAATGTGTTGTCATAATAAGGCCGAGACCAAAATATTAAGCAGTATTTTGTTTACGTTACCTGACCTACTTATTTTCGTTCAAAAGCAGTGTTAAACTATAGTCAAGCAATTCCCAGCATGCTTCTAAGTGGGCAACTCATTACTTGTCCTTCCACACAGGTTGATTAGCTGCAGGACTTTGCTATTGGGCCACCCGCTCAAAATGGTGGCCCGCCTCGTACTGTCAGTAGCAATTTTCCAGAACATCGGCCGGAATTCTCCAATCATTGCGATTCACTTTTCCCACTGGTAGCGCATCCCCGCCAATGGGTTTCACGGTGGCATGGGGTGGTTACAATGACAAGCAGCGGGAAGATAGAATCCCGCCAGCAGCGAAAGGCGAGCCATTGAGAAACACGTGGCTGGGGGACCAGAGAATCTCTCCCATAGCCTCCCAAATGGAGAAACCGGCCCAAATTTTGAAGAGAAGGATTCTTTTGAAGCAAGCTATCCCAGAATATTGTTCATCAATTACCAAAAAAATACAGATGGGCTGCAAGACAAAATTGAAGTCAGAGTAAATACTACTAGACCGCACTGAATATTTCAGCAGCAGCACTATCTCATGTGAGTGGAATATTCATTTTAGTAACGACGGACTTAATAGCAGCAGAGAGAGAGTCTGGAGCAAAAAAAGATAACCTGGAAGATAAAACATTATTCTGTCAGGATAATTTGCCAGTGGAAAAACCAAGTGACAGAAAAGCAGCATCAGTGTCATTTTTACCTCGGCAGCGATGTGCTGCTCACTGACATCTGCCATCGGTTGCTCTCAAACCTACAATTGCCCTCTTTGATTGTTATTGTGTTAGCTGCAATTGAAAAGGTCACCTTAACCATGAGCTTCTATACCTCTGAAACCTTCAAAACCACAGGGAATAGTTAAGCTGACATCTTGCAATCACCACTTTAACTGCATATGGGAGATTCCAGCCACAGTGCTAATGGGAGATTCCCTTACATTAATTTTCCACAGTGGTTGTTGAAACAAGGGTTTCATTTAATACTGTGGTTTCGAAAATTGACTTTCTTGCTGGAAACATTAGGGAATATGTGGATCTGCCCAAAATGAACAAAAAATATTTTCTTCTCAGAACATCTCGGTGATTTATTATTTGCCTTCACCTTATATTTGACAATTAACTAAGCTCATTGGTGACTCTCCTCTGACTAAAATATTTCAGGGAAATTATATATTATATGGATAGCAATTAGCAAATCGGGTAGGGGGGATGGGGTGGGTGGGGTGGTGGTGGATCTTCCAGTCCTGCCAAGGGTGACCCCCAGTGGTGGGTTACCCGACAGTGGGATGGGCAAGTCCCGCAAATCGCTGTGGCCACTGGTGGGACTGGCATATCCCACTGGTAGCCAATGGTGAGCCACATGGTGGAGGCCTGAAATTCCCGCCCATCAGTTAGGTTCAAAATTTGATGAACCAAATGATTGAAATCAAATTTGCTATGTTGAAAGTTTTGTGCATCCTTTACCAATTTTAGGTTTCCGCACCAGCTGGCTGAGTACGAATGTCAGTGAAGATTTTCTGTGGTTGCGCTGATGGTGTGAGACTTTACCTGGTTCAAGGAATCTGAGAATCCAGGGAAGGCTGGCTCCCACTTGTAATGCAAATTCAATGGCCCATGGTACATATTGAATTGTGTTGTTAATTAGGTCCAGGAACATCTGAGTTGAAGATACTCAAATTTACTTCAAATAGCCCCCCATAGCCAGTAGAACACGGAGATATTTCATCCTCTCAAATTTTTCAGCATGTTCAGGAAAATGAGTAACCATTAGAGCTTATGCATTCACTCTTTTTGTATCGATCTATCTAATGTACCAGCTTTTCATCATCTTCTTTCAGTATGTTCAGTCTTTGCAAGTGCCTCTAATTGACTCGTCACCCATCTGCAATATCCTTTTCAATATCCTTCTCTGTCAACTAATTTGATAAAACAATCACTCTTCAAGTGAAAAGTTCAGCTTCACTACCTTCCCAGTCGTATCTTCCTCATTTTTAACTTCTATCTGTACTATTTGCACCCTTTGTCATAATCATTTTGTTTGGATTAATCTTTTAACCTTGGCAACTCATTTTAGAAAGTTAAACATAAGACCAGAAAAACATCAATCTGGCACTTTTGGCTGAAGCTGCTTTTAGTCATTGGGCGGAACTTTCCGATATTTTTTCAGAGTCAGTTTCAGCGAGAAAACCCTAGCAGTACCACCGGTGAGAAAAATCACCGTATCTTCAGCCACTTGAAAAGAAAAAATGTTTTTCACGAGTTTGACCCTCTATTCTTGGTGGGTTGCCTCTGATTTGCTCGGCCGGTTATCACTTGAGCTCAGCCATCTGGGGGTGCAACTAATTTGATAAAAACCTCCCTGGCACTTGTTCCATTTGGTGGAATGACAGCCATGATGACAATCCCACGTTTCTCAGAGGGAGCCCTCACCAAGCTGCTGGACGGGGTGGAACAGAGAGTTGACATCCTCTAACTTCAAATGAGAAGGAGGCCTGCCAGCAAGCTCACCAACCCCACGTGGGAGACAGTGACAATGATAGTGAGGGCCAGTTCGCTCCATAAGAGGACAGGGATCCAGTGCAGGAAGGATATGAATAAACTGTGAAACTTAAGAAAAACCTTTTTTTCTCAAAATGGCTGAAAGGGCAGCACCGTGCACAGGGATTAGCACTGCTGCCTCACAGCGCCAGGAACCCGTCTTAAATTCCAGCCTTGGGTGACTGTCTGTGTGGAGTTTCTACATTCTCTCTGTGTCTGCGTGGGTTTCCTCTGGGTGCTCCGGTTTCCTCCCACAGTCCAAAGGTGGGCAGATTAGGTGGTGTTGTGGGGGTAAGGCAGGGGAATGGGCCTAGGTTAGGGTGCTCTTTTGGAGGGTTGGTGCAGACCTAATGGGCCAAATGTCCTCCTTCTACACTGTAAAAACTATCTGACCTTCTTTGTGTAGCAAGGATAAGTCTTTTCTCCTCATGTCTCCCATTGCACCTCTTAACACACCCATCAAACCTCCACAGGGATCTCATTCCAGCCACCTCACAGGATCCTAACATTCATCCTGCAACACTCCTCTGTGCCTCCCTCCCAATTGTGCCCCCAGTCGCTCCTCCCCTCCTCAGGTCTCTGCACCCCTTCACCCACCACGCATGCCAGAATCCTTACCATTTGACGTGGCACATACCTGCCTACATTCTCTCCATCTGTCTCATTGTAGGTCAAACCTCGGCATAAGTGGGCACGGCTGGCCAGAATGATGCCCGAACTGAAGACCCTCACTCCGTTTGAGGAACGAGCCATTAAGCTGGCCGGTGAGGAGCAGGTCTGCACCTGTGCTGAGGGCGAGGTGGGGCAAGAGACAAAAGTGAGAACCCTCAACACATCCATCCATGGCACCAGCCTCCCATCAGATCAGTTTCTTCTGTCCTTATGCCCCTGTCCTGGATTAATACCATCTCGCTTCTTTTGCAGGTGAATCACCCTCAAGCCCTCTGAATACTATGGACGGGAACAGGTCCATTGGAAATATCTCAGAAACAAGCATTGAAGAGGTGTCATAGCTGTCGCCCCCACCCTCCACCAGTACAGATACTCGCACCTCTGTGGGAATAACGAGAAGACAGGCTTCTGGATCATTCACTGGTGAGAACCCCACAGCTGATGATCCACAGCAGGCGGAAGCAGGGATTGCGCCGGGATCCAGCACTCGCAGGGATGCTGGAACCCAGGATCTGCTGAGCGCCGGTCATATGACGTGCCCCTGGGTATGGTCATCCCAGAGCTGCTGGAGCTATAAAAGCAGAGTCGTGAAGATCAAGTAGGGATGTCAACATTTCTCCTCCGTCTGTGAGGTCTACTGGAGGAATCCCATCACCATTTGTGCAAGGAGATGGTGCAGATATTCTGAGCAAACAGACCAATACTGCATCTGCAGTGGAGATCTTGGGCAGGGCATGTACTCCATGACAGGGGATATCCGCTCCACAGTTGAGATCATGCACTCCATGGCTGAAGGGGTGAGTAATAATAATAATAATTTTTATTGTCATAAGTAGGCTTACATTAACACTGTAATGAAGTTAAAAGCCCCGAGTGGCCACATTCCGGCGCCTGTTCGGGTACACAGAGGGCGAATTCAGAATGTCCAAATTACCCAATAGCACATCTTTTGGGACTTGTGGGAGGAAACCGGAGCACCCGGAGGAAACCCACACAGAAACGGGGAAAACGTGCAGACCCCACACAGACAGTGACCCAAGCCGGGAATCGAACCAGGGACCCTGGCGCTGTGAAGCCATAGTGCTAATCACGGTGCTACCATGCCGCCCACAGCAGGGCTTCGTCTGCATGGTGCAGGCATTGGTGGGAATCCACAAGTGTCAGAGCTAGATGACGGCGGGGCCTTTGGATCTCACGTCAGCTGTTCTTCCATCCAATGCAGGAGCCCGAGGCCTTCTTGACACCCACAAATAACCAAGTAAACTAAATCAAATAAACTGAGGGACAAATTAAAGGACAGTTGGGAAACTGTCTTTCACAAAAAGTGGATCACGAGTAAAACTTAAAATATCAAATTAAAATGCATTGAAGGGGGTCAATAACCACAGACAGAGCTCAGCTCCCAAAGGATTAACCCGTGGGCACCAACTAATGGCACAATCAAGCATTACAATTCTGTTTTGTGGGGTATAATTGACTCATTAAGGAAGGTTCAGGGATGTTATTAAGGAAGTGGCTTCCTCCTGTGGCAGGCGAGAATCACCTGATTAATCTCTAAATTCCAATTTCCACTCAATTTGGTCCTTAACTTTAACCTTCATTCCTCAAGCTGTCATGGGTTTTGGGTCACACGATCCTTCCATCCTGAAGTCAGCCACCCATGATAACATGCCTTATACTCTGGACATCAGGACCATTAGCAGTGGCCTTCCACATCAAGCTCCCAGCTGTCACTTGCAGCCTGAGGTTTGGGGGTGGGGAAGTGTCCCTTTCGCGAGGGGTGTCCTTGTGGGGAGTCCTTTAATCAGAGGGTTTGTGGGGGGGTCTCTCTACTCAGGGGGTCTCTGTGGGCAGTCTCTTTAGTCATGGGGCCTCTAAGGGGGGATCCCTTTAGTTAGGGGGTCCCTGTGGTGGGGTCCCTCTAGTCAGATGGTCTCTGTCAAGGGTCCCTTAGTTAGGGAATCCCTGGGGAGGTCTCCCTATTGCAGGTGTCCGGGGGAGGGGAGGTCTCCCTATTGCAGGTGTCCTCCTAAAACAAGGTCCCTGGATGGGGGGTCTGGTAGAAGAGGGGTGGGCAAATAGTGCATTGTGGGTGGGGAGAATGGCCGTCGGATGGAATTTGGGGCAACGTCTTTCAGGAGTTATCCCGTTGGCCCACCGCAAGGTCCACCATGTCAGGAACTCTTTTGCTGAGGCCATCTGTAATCTCCACCCACATGCTTCCTGGCCCTGGGGACCGGAGAATCAGGGAGGGCCAGAGAACAGAGCCTCGAGCACACTAAATGGATGCAAATTGTTCATTAAGAATTATTTGCATTCATTTACCCCCCCCCCAAATTGGCACACAGTCAGGAACCTCGATCCCGGTGTTCAGAGCATTGCATTTGGATCAGCATGCCTGATTTTCCCCCGAAGCCCGATTCTTCGTCTCATTGGGAAACACGCTTCAGGCGCCCCAGGATGGAGAATCCAGCACCATGTCTTTGCTCCCTGACTCCCGGGTCCACACTCACTGGACCCCTGCTTTCCGGGTCTCGTGTTTCCTTCCCATTAGCCAGGATTGGTGCGTTCCCGTGATATCGGCCCCGGTCGGGTCACATGGCCCATGAACAATCTCCCCCTAAAGCAGGTGCGCTACCTCACTTATTATCCATTTACTGTTACACTTAAAAACAGATCAGTGCAATCAGGCAGCCTATTAAAACCTTTTTTTAAAGTTTTGCTTTAGAAATATTCTTTGCTTTCTTTTTAATGTGGGGCCTTGGTAATATTTGGCTCATCTAGCTGAAAAAGGGTCAGTCAGAAAGATTCATAATTTTAATCAGGTCAGTCTGGTTTAAAATTGACTAAAAATGACTTTTAAAAGGATAGACAGAACTAATTTCTATTTTGATTAGCATAATCCGTCCCTTTGAAAATTTAGAAGATTCATTGAACCTTATTAAATGTAGCTAATAGTTGCCTTGCACCCGATAGATTCAGCTTCGGTGCCTCCTTGAAGGCCTACAAATGAGTGCAATGAATGGAAACTCTCAATCCTGATTAATTCACCCTGAAGGCATGGTCAATTCTTTGGACATGGTCAGTTTCTAGCATGGTGTTTTTATAACAACATAAAACATCACGGAAACCTGTGTGAGATTTTCCAGCCATGACGCTGGTGGACATCATTGTGTGGCATCATTACAGAACCTCATTGTGGGGCATCATTGCAGGATATCATTGTGGGGCATCATTGCAGGATAAAATTGTGGGGCATCATTGCAGGATATCATTGTGGGGCATCATTGTAGGATATCATTGTTTGGCATCATTGCAGAATATCATTGTGGGGCATCGTTGCAGGACATCATTGCGGGGCATCATTGTGGGCAGGACAAGAACATTTACAGCTCTCCAAATTTTCTTCTCCCACTCATGAAGATGCCCACCACTCATTGCAGGAGATCATTGTGGGACATCATTGTGGGGCATCATTGTAGGATATCATTGTTTGGCATCATTGCAGGATATCATTGTGGGGCATCATTGCAGGACATCATTGCGGGGCATCATTGCAGGAGATCATTGTGGGACATCATTGTGTGGCATTATTACAGAACCTCATTGTGGGGCATCATTGCATGATAAAATTGTGGGGCATCATTGCAGGACATCATTGTGAGGCATCATTGCAGGACATCATTGTGGGACATCATTGTGAGCATCATTGCAGGACATCATTGTGGGGCATCATTGCAGGACATCACTGTGGGGCATCATTGCAGGAGGTCATTTTGGGGCATCATTGCAGGACAACATTGTGGGCATCATTGCAGGACATCACTGTGGGGCATCATTGCAGGAGATCATTTTGGGGCATCATTGCAGGACAACATTGTGGGCATCATTGCAGATCATTGTGGGGCAACATTGTAGGACAACATTGTGGGGCATCATTGTGGGCAGGACAAGAACATTTACAGCTCTCCAAATTTTCTTCTCCCACTCATGAAGATGCCCACCACTGGTGGGACTGGAAAATCCTGGCTACAATTTACACTCAAAAGTCTTTGATCTTTAGCAAGTTACATTGATACCTGGTCAGTTCCATTAAAATAACCAACACAATCGAGCAGAAACTCCAGGTCATTGGCTGTAATGGTTCTGACATAACAATTGCGAGTGTACTTCGAAAATGCTTCATTGGCATGGGACATTAATTTACGTGGAATGAGAGATTAACGTGAGATATTAACATGATTAAGAAGGGAGTTTAAGAAGTGAGGGAAGCAGAAGACGGGAAATTATAGGCCGGTTCGCCTGACTTCAGTCATTGGTAAGATTTTAGAGTCTGTTATTAAAGATCACAAAGTACTTGGAAATGCATGGTAAAATAAAATAGGACTGTGTCAGCACGGCTTTGTAAAAGGATGTCATGTCTGAAAAATCTGTTAGAGTTCTTTGAGGAGGTAACAAGGAAGTTAGACAAAGGAGAACCAGTGGACGTGATTTATTTAGATTTCCAGAAGGCCTTTGACAAGGCGCCGCATAGGAGACTGTTAAATAAGTTAAGAGCCCATGGTGTTGAGGGTAATATCCTGGCATGGATAGAGGATTGGCTGACTGGCAGAAAGCAGAGAGTGGGGATAAAGGGGTCTTTTTCAGGATGGCAGCCAGTGATTAGTGGTGTGCCTCAGGGGTCTGTGCTGAGACCACAACTTTTTACAATTTGGAAGAAGGAACTGAAGGCACTGTTGCTAAGTTTGCAGATGATACAAAGATCTGTCGAGGGACAGGTAGTATTGAAGAAGCAAGGGGGCTGCACAAGGACTTGGACAAGCTAGGAGAGTGGGCACTGAAGTGGCAAATGAAATACAATGTGGAAAAGTGTTATGCACTTTGGAAAGAGGAATTTAGGCATAGACTATTTTCTAAATGGGGAAATGCTTAGGAAATCAGAAGCATAAAGGGACTTGGGAGTCCTTGTTCACGATTCTCTTCAGATTAACGTGCAGGTTCAGTCGGCAGTTAAGAAGGCAAATGCAATGTTAGCATTCATGTCAAGAGGGCTAGAATACAAGACCAGGGATGTACTTCTGAGGCTGTATAAGGCTCTGGTCAGACCTAATTTGGAGTATTGTGAGCAGTTTTGGGCCCCGAATCTAAGGAAGGATGTGTTGGCCTTGGAAAGGGTCCAGAGGAGGTTCACAAGAATGATCCCTGGAATGAAGAACTTGTATGAGGAACAGTTGAGGACTCTGGGTCTGTACTCGTTGGAGTTTAGAAGGATAAGGGGGGATCTTATTGAAACTTCAGGATACTGAGAGGCCTGGATAGACTGGACGTGGAGAGGATGTTTCCACTAAGGGGCTGTTTAGCACAGGGCTAAATCGCTCGCTTTGAAAGCAGACCAAGGAAGGCTGTTGTCTTCAATATAAACCTGCAGTACGGGGCAGCACGGTAGCATTGTGGATAGCACAATTGCTTCACAGCTCCAGGGTCCCAGGTTCGATTCCTGACTTGGGTCACTGTCTGTGCAGAGTCTGCATATCCTCCCCGTGTGTGCGTGGGTTTCCTCCGGGTGCTCCGGTTTCCTCCCACAGTCCAAAGATGTGCGGGTTAGGTGGATTGGCCATACTAAATTGCCCATAGTGTCCAAAATTGCCCTTAGTGTTGGGTGGGGTTACTGGGTTATGGGGATAGGGTGGAGGTGTTGACCTTGGGTAGGGTGCTCTTTCCAAGAGCCGGTGTGGACTCGATGTGCCGAATGGCCTCCTTCTGCACTGTAAATTCTATGATCTATGATCTAAATGCCTGACACAGCGACACAAGGTGGGGGGAATAGCTACATTCAAACTGAGCCTGGGCAGAGTGTCCCGCTGGGGGCCTGAGGCTGCCTCCTGAGGCAGAAAGTTCAATGCATTTTCTGAGCACCGGTAAATGTACATATTTCTCTCACAGTATCAGCGGGCCACAGCTTCCCACCAAAATTCCATAAGACCATAAGACATAGGAGCAGAATTAGGCAACTCAGCCATTCAATCATGGCTGATATTTTTCTCATCCTCATTCTCCCCTTAACCCCTGATCCCCTTATTAATCAAAAACCTATCTATCTCTGCCTTAAAGACACTCAGTGACATGGGCAAAATTCTCCCCCAACGGCGCGATGTTTGCCGACTGGCGCCAAAAACGGCGCCAATCAGACGGGCATCGCGCCGGCCCAAAGGTGCGGAATGCTCCGCATCTTTGGCGGCCTAGCCCCAACATTGAGGGCTAGGCCGACGCCGGAGGGATTTCCGCCCCGCCAGCTGGCGGAAATGGCGTTTGTTGCCCTGCCAGTTGGCGCGGAAATGCGGCGCATGCGCGGGAGCGTCAGCGGCCGCTGTCAGTTTCCCGGCGCATGCGCGGGAGCATCAGCGGCCGCTGTCAGTTTCCCACGCATGCGCAGTGGGGAGAGTCTCTTCCGCCTCCGCCATGGTGGAGGCCGTGGCGGAGGCGGAAGGGAAAGAGTGCCCCCACGGCACAGGCCCGCCCACGGATCGGTGGGCCCCGATCGCGGGCCAGGCCACCGTGGGGGCACCCCCCGGGGTCAGATCGCCCCGCCCCCCCCCCCAGGACCCCGGAGCCCGCCCACGCCGCCTGGTCCCGCCGGTAAACACTGACACATCCCTGCAATGTGGAAAATTGCGCCAGCATGTCCTGTCCACATAAAAGCAAGAAAAATCTAACCCAGCCAATTATTGCCCCATCAGTCTACTCCTGATCATCAGCAAAGTGATACAAGGTGTCATTGACAGGACTGTCAAGTGGCATTTACACAGCAATAACCTGCTCATTGATGCTCACTTTGGTTTCTATCAGGACCACTTGGCTCCTGACCTTATTACATCCTTGGTCTGAACATGAACAAAAGAGCTGAACTCAAGGGGTGAGGGAGAGTGACAGTCATTAACATCAAGGCAACATTTGACCTAGTCTGGCATTAAGGAGCCTGAACAAGAGTGAAGTCAATGAGAAATGGGACAAATCCCTTTCTCCCAGTTGGAGCCATTGTTACGACACCTTGGGATAATGTGCAGTCAATTCCAGCCCCATGAGCCTCGGAGTCACAACACAACCAATAATTCTTATAAAAACACCTGAAGTCTTTGGCCATTGGCTGCCCAATAATCGCAGTCACCTGGGGCGAAATTCTCCCCCAACGGCGCGATGTCCGCCGACTGGCGCCAATCAGACGGGTATCGCGCCGGCCCAAAGGTGCGGAATGCTCCGCATCTTTGGGGGCCGAGCCCCAACATTGAGGGGCTAGACCGGAGCCGGAGGGATTTCCGCCCCGCCGGCTGGCGGAAATGGCATTTGTTGCCCCGTCAGCTGGCGCGGAAATGCGGCGCATGCACAGGAGCGTCTGCGGCCACCGGCAGTTTCCCGCGCATGCGCAGTGGGGAGAGTCTCTTCCGCCTCTGCCATGGTGGAGGCCGTGGCGGAGGCGGAAGGAAAAGAGTGCCTCCACGGCACAGGCCCGCCCGCGGATCGGTGGGCCCAGATCGCGGGCCAGGCCACCGTGGGGGCACCCCCCAGGGCCAGATCGCCCCGCACCCCCCCCAGGACCCCGGAGCCCGCCCGCGCCGCCTGATCCCGCCGGTAAATACCAGCTTTGATTTACGCCGGCAGGACAGGCAATTTCTGGGCGGGACTTCGGCCCATCCGGGCCGGAGAATTGAGCGGGGGGTCCCGCCAACCGGCGCGGCCCGATTCCCGCCCCCGCCCAATCTCCGATACCGGAGACTTCGGCGGGGGTGGGGGCGGGATTCACGGCGGCCAACGGCCATTCTCCGACCCAGCGGGGGGTCGGAGAATGACGCCCATAGTCTCCACAGCATTCTGCGGCAAAGAGTTCCACAGATTCACCACCCTCTGGCTGAAGAAATTCCTCCTCATCTCTGTTTTAAAGGATCGTTCGTTTAGTCTGAGATGGTGTCCTCTGATTCTGTTTTTTCCCACTAGTAGAAACATCCTCTCCACGTCCACTCTATCCAGGCCTCTCAGTATCCTGTAAGTCTCAATAAGATGACCCTCATCCTTCTAAACTCCAACAAGTACAGACCCAGAGTCCTCAGCTGTTCTTCATATGATAAACATTCGGAAGATACAGGCCAATGTTTCTGTGCTTGGAAGGGTAAATCTATAGTTAGATTCATGCTGGACAAAGGAGTTTGTACGTGTGAGGGTTGGTTAAGTACCAACTGTGATTCTAATCTACTTAGAGAGGGTTATGGCATGAAGGGTAAATAAACCAGAAGTGGTTGCTCAGCAATTGTGGGCATTGTAAGGTAGAAAATGTTTTAAGTTTTAGTTTAGCTGAACTTGTTGGCAGTTGAAGAAGGACACCAGGGTGTGAACATCTCTCAACTCTGGCAGAAGAAAGAGTGGACAGGATGAGGGCTGCGAGGAGACAGGCTTCCCAAAGGATCAGTTACAGTCCAGATAACCAGGCAATTGGGATAAAAACAATGCGTGGAATTTTGCTGCCCCTCTGCGATGTGTTCTGCAACAGCTGAGGGCAACTCGCCAATAGTTGGCGGTGGAATCTTCTGGTCCTGCCATTGTCAACGATGTCTCCTGTTGAATGAATCCTTCACTGCCACAAAACCTGCGGTGGGGGTGCACTGTTGGTAGGATGAGAAGATCCCACCAGCGTAAACAATCATAAAAACCCACCCAACAGATTAAGATGACTGAAGTTAAGAGTAAAGGGACCAAGGTATTGTTCAGAAGAATTTAAGGAAGAGTAAACAAAGTGTTCTGAGTTTAAGAGACTGCAGTAACCAGATTTAGAGTGGAAAAGCAGACTTCTGAGGTAAATTAGAAATTTGATAGCACGTTAATAGAATCTTAGACTCATAGAATTTACAGTGCAGAAGGAGACCATTTGGCCCATTGAGTCTACACCGGCTCCTGAAAGAGCACCTTACCTAAGCCCACACCTGCACCTTATCCCTCAACAACCCCACCTACCTTTTGGACACTATGGAGCAATTTAGTGTGACAAATGCACCTAACCTGCACATCTTTGGAATGTGGGAGGAAACCGGAGCACCCGGAGGAAACCCATGCAGACACTGGGAGAACGTGCAGACTCCGCACAGACAGTGACAAAGCTCAGAATCGAACCCGCTTCCCTGGCATGTGAAGCAACCATGCTAAACAATGAGCTATCGTGCCACTCTTTAGAGTCCGATGATGGCACTGATTTCCTGTCACAGCTGTCTCCAACACCCTCCACCATCCCAGAGACACACACCTTGGTTGGGCAAGTTAGTGGAGAGGCTCTTGGGACACTATCTGGTGTGCACCACACTCATGCTCCAGTACAGCAGGTGGAGGTAGGATCTCCCAGGGAGCGGACGGTCGGAGGGCGGGCTGACCCCAGGGACTAGCTACCATCCAGATGGGTTTGGAGCTTCTGGAACGGACAGTCCCATTGAATGTGGTGATGTAGTCGCAGAGGGGTTGTCGGTGAGCATCCAGCACCTGCAGGTGCAGATGGAGGAGTCCAACAGCATGCAGAAACATGAGATTTTGCCAGCAAGGAGTGCCACCCAGGCCAACACCACACAGGTGGTGTCTGCAGTGGAGGCCTTGGGGGTGAGTGCTTCAGCTATGGATCAGCATGGCAAGGCCTGGGGCAATCTGTGCAGGCGGTGGCTGAGGTCCAGGACAGGCCTGTCCTCTGACAGGCAGCCATGCGCTGGAGCCACCTGGACCATGCAGCGGGGCTCCCGACTGTGGCCCAGCCACAGCGGGCCATGGCTGAGAGTGTCAGCAGCATTGTCCTGGCGTTGGCCGCCGTGGCACAGATGCAGAGAAAGGTGGCCCAGTCCCAGAGAGAGATGGCACAGTCGCTGGTTGATGTGACACAGACACAGATGGTGATGGCACAGTCACAGTGTGATGTAGAGTAGTCCCAGAAGGAGTTTGGTTCACTCCCTATTCTCCATGGCCGCAAGCATGCAGACCCTAGTCGAGACGCCAGCGGGCATCCAGGACTGGCAATGCCAGGTGTCAATGGGGAGGGCCAGGGGGTATCTCTCCTTTCACCCATCCCATGGAGTAGCCCGGGGGGCATCGGGCAACCCACAGGACAAGGAGGTGATGGGCCCCATACCGGAGGTTTTGGAACAGCACGGTAGCATGGTAGCATCGTGGTTGGCACAGTTGCTGCACAGCTCCAGGGTCCCAGGTTCGATTCCCAGCATGGACACTGTCTGTGCGGAGTCTACACGTTCTCCCAGTGTCTGTGTGGGTTTCCTCCAGGTGCTCTGGTTTCCTCCCACAGTCCAAAGATGTGCGGGTTAGGTGGATGGCCATGCTAAATTGTCCAAAAATGTTAAGTGGGCATTACTTGGTTACAGGGATAGGACAGGGTACTCTTTATAAGGCCGGTGCAGACTCAATGGGCCGAATGACCTCCTTCTGCACTGTAAATTCTATGATTCGAACACCGCAGCACCCCGGACTACCCGTCCTGTCCCTGCCATATCTGGTGGACAGCTTGCAGAACAGGGTGGCACCATGGCACCTGGGACACCCGAGCAGCAGTCAGGTCTATCCGGCACTGTCGCCCCAGAAGCTACCCCCAAAGGGGACCCAGTCGCAGGATGGCAATCACAGCAGGATGCCTCCACTCCTGATCTACCATCTGGGGATCCATGTAGATGTAGTGTTGGGGCCCGTAAGATCAGAAAATTAGACACTGGTTAAGTTGGCACGGGTTCAGGGCTCAGTTTAGTGATCGGGGCTAGGGCACAAATCTGTATATATGCTTTCACATTCAACACCTGTGCACAATGTTACAATCTGCCTTGGTGCTTTGTCAGAACGGTGTGGGGTGTGTTATATTAGTATATTCCTCTTTTGAACCAGCCGAGTTGATGAAATAAACAGTAGTCTTCTTGTAAAGATGAATTAATTTATTGAGTAATATAAATAATATTTGTGAGTCCTTTTTACTTAATACTCAACGAGTAAAAGAAATAAAATATAGTAAAGTTAACTAACTATACAATGTAATAATGAAATAACTTATAACTTCTCTCTCTCTAGCTATTCGATGTCTTGTCTGTTCACTCTCCTGAAGCACACTCTCTCAGAAAGTTCTTTTTATATCACCTGATAGTGAGACATCTAGTGTTGGATTTACTGTACTAGTTTTACAGACATTGATCTTGTGTATTGATATACAGAGGTCACTACATCTTCCCTCTTTTTCAAAATTTTCTTGCAAATATTAAAAGAAAATGTTACATATGAAATGCAGTGTATACCATGTGCAGTAATCACTAGAATTATGAAAAAGTTCACAAATTCAGACGATTGGGTCTTCTTCTCCTTGTTGATCTTCTTAATGTCAAAGGTGATGAAGAAGTTTTAACATCTTTGTTGATCCTCAAATTTGAATGAAGTTGCTTTTCAATTTGTTTAGAAATTATTTTATTCAAATCAAGGTTAGGAAAAATCTTCGCAGTATCTGTGACTTGAAGTAGATCTCTACGATTTCTTCTCAGAATGTTCCCATCTGAAGTTTTTATCAGATAAGATCTTGGAGAGAATTGTCTAATTATGCGAGCAGTGTCAGACCAATCTCTTCAGGAAGTCTTAATCTAACAGTATCATCCTCAGATAGAGTAGGCAATTTTTTTGAATGTAGATTAAAATATTGCTTTTATTTCATTTGCTGTTGTTGAATTTTCATCTCAGTGCGATGTTGTTCAGGATCAGGAAAGTTTAACTGAGGTATAGTTCTTTTTAAATTCCTGTTGTAGAACATTTAAGATGGAGATAATCCTGTTGCTAAAGGTGATGTCCTGTAATTGAGTAAAGCTAGATAAAAATCAGATTGTGAATCTTTTGATTTGCTAAGTAGCTGTTTCAGAATGTGGATTCCTTTCTCTGCTTTTCCATTGGACTGTGGAAAATGAGGGCTTGAAGTTACATGTTCAAAATTGTAATTCAATGAGAATTCTTGCCATTCATGACTTGAAAAACATGGACCATTGTCTGACATGACGATACGAGGATTACCATGCCTGGCAAGTATTTTCTTGCATGCCTTTATGACAGTACTGGATGCGATGTCGTTCAATTTCACTAGTTCAGAAAAATTGGGAAAATAGTCAATGACAATGAGATAGTCCTTGCCAAATAAGTGAAAGAGATCAGCACCAACCTTGATCCATGGTGATGTAACTAGATCATGTGGTTGCATCGGTTCTTTGCATTGATGGTTTTGATGTGACTGACTCGTTGAACATGATGATATCATGTCCGAGATATCATTGTTGATACCTGGCCAATAGATTGATTGTCTGGCATGATGTTTACATTTCTCAATGCCTAAATGACCCTCATGAAGTCTAAAAAGCATTTCAGACCTCATGCTGTGTGGAATCACAATGTGATCTTGACTCAGTAAAATACCATCCACAATAGTCAGTTCTGACTGAATGCTTTAGTATTGTGGACAATTACCTTGAGGCTATTCTTGTTGAAGATTTCATAGAATTTACAGTGCAGAAGGAGGCCATTCGGCCCATCAAGTCTGCACCGGCTCTTGGAAAGAGCACCCTACCGAAGCCCACACCTCCACCTTATCCCCATAACCCAGTAACCCCACCCAACACTAAGGGCAATTTTGGACACTAAGGACAATTTAACATGGCCAATCCACCTAACCTGCACATCTTTGGACTGTGGGAGGAAACCGGAGCACCCGGAGGAAACCCACGCACACACGGGGAGGACGTGCAGACTCCACACAGACAGTGACCCAAGCCGGGAATCGAACCTGGGACCCTGGAGCTGTGAAGCAATTGTGCTATCCACTATGCTACCGTGCATCATAGTGTTTCAATGCAAATTTGTTGTAATTTAGAATCAGAGGCTGAAAGTAACTCTCTGAATAATTGCAGTTGAGAATCAACATCATTAATCAAATCTTCTTGAAGAATTTCAGTGTTGACTGATCTAGATAAGGTGTCAGCAATTACTAACTGTTTACCTGTAGTATATTGTAGAGTGAAATCATATCTTCTCAATGTCATCATCAGATGCTGAAGTCTGGGAGTCATATCATTTAAATGTTGTTCAATGATGTTTACAAGTGGGCGATGGTCAGTTTCTGCTGTGAACTTGATGTACATGGTTTCTGCTGTAGACCATGAACATAGTCGTAGACTTTGGAAATCCCAGGAACTAGTCCAAGACACTCCTTTTCAATTTGGGCGTAACTATACTCAGTCATAGTCATGGATCTTGACGCGTAGGCAATAGGAACCCAATTATTGAAATGGTCTTGTTGAAGTAAAACAGCACCTATGCCATTTTGACTAGCATTCGTTGTGATTTTAGTATGTCTTGTTGGATCAAAAAATGAGAAGCACAGAGCTTGCATCAATTGATGTTTTAAATCTGTCCATTCTTCAGTATGTTTTTCAGTCCAAACAAAATCTGAATTCTTTCTGACCAGTTGAAGTAGTGCAGTTGTTCTGTTAGCTAGATTTGAAATGAACTTTCCAAGAAAGTTGACAAATCCTAGAAAGTGTAAGACTTCCTTCTTGTCTTTAGGAATTTGCATTGGCTTGATGGTTTGCACTTTATCTTCATCAGGCTTTATTTCTTCAGTTGTGATGTTGTCACCTAAGAATTTCAAAGAGGAGGCTGCAAACATGCATTTAGCTTTGTTTAGTTTCAGACCATATTCGTGTATCCTTTTGAATACTTCCCGAAGATGTTTCATATGCTCTTCAGGTGTTGTTGACCAGACGATTATGTCATCAATATAAACACGAACACCTTCAATGTTCTCGGTCATTTGTTCCACTGTACAATGAAAAATTTCCAAAGCTGATATAATTCCAAAGGGCATTCTGTAGAAACAGTACCTTCCGAAAAGTATTAAAAGCACAGAGGAATTTGCTGGAGTCCTCAAGTTGCATCTGCCAAAAGCCTTGTGACGCATCAAGTTTGGTAAAAATTCTGGCATTGGCCATTTCTGCAGTAATGTCTTCCTTCTTTAGTATTGGATAATGTTCTCTTCTAATATTGCGATTGTGATCTTTGGGATCCATACAGATTCTTATCTCAACTGTAGGTTTTTAACGCAGACCAGGGAGCTAACCCAGTCAGTAGGTTGAGTAATTTTTTATGTGATACCTTGAACTTGCAATCTTGACAGTTCAGCCTTTAGAACATAGAACATTACAGCGCAGTACAGGCCCTTCGGCCCTCAATGTTGCGCCGACCTGTGAAACCACTCTAAAGCCCATCTACACTATTCCCTAATCGTCCATATGTCTATCCAATGACCATTTGAATGCCCTTAGTGTTGGCGAGTCCACTACTGTTGCAGGCAGGGCATTCCACGCCCTTACTACTCTCTGAGTAAAGAACCTACCTCTGACATCTGTCTTATATCTATCTCCCCTCAATTTAAAGCTATGTCCCCTCATGCTAGACATCACCATCCGAGGAAGAAGGCTCTCACTGTCCACCCTATCCAATTCTCTGATCATCTTGTATGCCTCAATTAAGTCACCTCTTAACCTTCTTCTCTCTAACGAAAACAGCCTCAAGTCCCTCAGCCTTTCCTCATAAGATCTTCCCTCCATACCAGGCAACATTCTGGTAAATCTCCTCTGCACCCTCTCCAATGCTTCCACATCCTTCCTATAATGCGGCGACCACAATTGCACGCAATACTCCAAATGAGGCCGCACCAGAGTTTTGTACAGCTGCAACATGACATCATGGCTCCGAAACTCAATCCCTCTCCCAATAAAAGCTAACACACCGTACGCCTTCTTAACAACCCTCTCAACCTGGGTGGCAACTTTCAGGGATCTATGTACATGGACACCGAGATCTCTCTGCTCATCCACACTGCCAAGAATCTTACCATTAGCCCAATACTCTGTCTTCCTGTTATTCCTTCCAAAATGAATCACCTCACACTTTTCTGCATTAAACTCCATTTGCCATCTCTCAGCCCAGCGCTGCAGCTTATCTATGTCCCTCTGTAACTTGTAACATCCTTCTGCACTGTCCACAACTCCACCAACTTTAGTGTCATCTGCAAATTTACTCACCCATCCTTCTACGCCCTTCTCTAGGTCATTTATAAAAATGACAAACAGCAGTGGCCCCAAAACAGATCGTTGTGGTACACCACTAGTAACTGGACTCCAGTCTGAACATTTCCCATCAACCAACACCCTTTGTCTTCGTCCAGCTCGCCAATTTCTGATCCAAACTGCTAAATCACCCTGAATCCCATGCCTCCGTATTTTCTGCAGTAGCCTACCATGGGGAACCTTTTCAAACGCTTTACTGAAATCCATATACACCACATCAACTGCTTTACCTTCATCCATCTGTTTGGTCACCTTCTCAAAGAACTCAATAAGGTTCGTGAGGCACGACCTACCCTTCACAAAACCGTGTTGACTATCTCTAATCAAATTATTCCTTTCCAGATGATTATACATCCTATCTCTTATAAACCTTTCCAAGATTTTGCCCACACCAGAAGTAAGGCTCACTGGTCTATAGTTACCGGGGTTGTCTCTCCTCTTCTTGAACAAGGGGACAACATTTGCTATCCTCCAGTCTTCTGGCACTATTCCTGTAGACAAAGATGACTTAAAGATCAAAGCCAAAGGCTCAATCCCATCTAGTCTAGTAGCCTGAATCTCAGTATTCTCCTCGACAACATTGTCTTTTTCCTGTGTGAATACTGAAGAAAAATATTCATTTAGCACTTCTCCTATCTCCTCGGACTCCAAGCACAACTTCCCACTACTGTCCTTGACTGGCCCTACTCTTACCCTCGTCATTTGTTTATTCCTGACATATCTATAGAAAGCTTTAGGGTTATCCTTGATCCTACCTGCCAAAGACTTCTCATGTCCCCTCCTGGCTCTTCTTAGCTCTCTCTTTAGGTCCTTCCTAGCTAACTTGTAACTCTTGAGCGCCCTAACTGAACCTTCATGTCTCATCTTTACATAATAAGAACATAAGAACTAGAAGCAGGTGTAGACCATCTGGCCCCTCAAGCCTGCTCCACCATTCAATGAGATCATGGCTGATCTTTTGTGGACTCAGCTCAACTTTCCGGCCCGAACACCATAACCCTTAATCCCTTTATTCTTCAAAAAACTATCCATCTTTATCTTAAAAACATTTAATGAAGGAGCCTCTACTGCTTCACTGGGCAAGGAATTCCATAGATTCACAACCCTTTGGGTGAAGAGGTTCCTCCTAAACTCAGTCCTAAATCTACTTCCCCTTATTTTGAGGCTATGCCCCCTAGTTCTGCTTTCACCCGGCAGAAGCCTCCTTCTTCCTCTTGACAAGTGTTTCGACTGCTTTAGTAAACCACGGTTCCCTTTCTCGACCACTTCCTCCCTGCCTGACAGGTATATACTTATCAAGGACACGCAGTAGCTGTTACTTGAACAAGCGCCACATTTCCATTGTGCCCATCCCCTGCAGTTTTCCTCTCCATCCGATGCATCCTAAGTCTTGCCTCATCGCATCATAATTGCCTTTCCCCCAGATATACCTCTTGCCCTGCGGTATATACCTATCTCTTTCCATCACTAAAGTAAACGTAATCGAATTGTGGTCACTATCACCAAAGTGCTCACCTACCTCCAAATCTAACATCTGTCCTGGTTCATTACCCAGTACTAAATCCAATATGGCCTCGCCTCTCGTTGGCCTATCTACATACTGTGTCAGGAAACCCTCCTGCACACATTGGACAAAAACGGACCCATCTAAAGTACTCAAACTATAGCGTTTCCAGTCAATATTTGGGAAGTTAAAGTCCCCCATAACAACTACCCTGTTGCTTTCGCTCTTATCCAGAATCATCTTTGCAATCCTTTCCTCTACATCTCTGGAACTTTTCGGATGCCTGCAGAAAAGTCCTAACAGGGTTACCTCTCCTTTCCTGTTTCTAACCTCAGCCCATACTACCTCAGTAGACGAGTCCTCATCAAACGTCCTTTCTGCCACCGTAATACTGTCCTTGTCTAAAAATGCCACCCCTCCCCCTCCTTTACCACCTTCCCTGAGCTTACTGAAATATCTAAACCCCGGCACCTGCAACAACCATTCCTGTCCCTGCTCTATCCATGTCTCCAAAATGGCCACAACATCGAAGTCCCAGGTACCAACCCATGCCGCAAGTTCACCCACCTTATTCCGGATGCTCCTGGCATTGAAGAAGATACACTTTAAACCACCTTCCTGCCTGCCGGTACACTCCTGCAACTTTGAAACCTTACTCATGACCTCACTACTCTCAACCTCCTCTATACTGGAGCTACAATTCAGGTTCTGAACTAGTTTAAACCCTCCCGAAGAGCATTCACAAATTTCCCCCCCAGGATATTGGTACCCCTCTGGTCCAGGTATAGACCATCCCGTTTGTAGAGGTCCCACTGACCCCAGAATGAGCCCCAATTATCCAGAAATCTGAAACCCTCCCTCCTGCACCATCCCTGTAGCCACATGTTCAACGCCTCTCTCTCCCTATTCCTCTTATCGCTATCACGTGGCACAGGTAACAACCCAGAGATAATAACTCAGTTTGTCCTAGATCTAAGTTTCCACCACAGCTCCCTGAATTCCTGCCTTACATCCCTATCCCGTTCCCTACCTATGTCGTTGGTATCTATGTAAACCATGACATGGGGCTGCTCCCCCCTCCCCCTTAAGGATCCCGAAAACACGATCCGAGATATCACGCACCCTGGCACCTGGGAGGCAACACACCAACCGCGAGTCTCTCTCATTCCCACAGAATCTCCTATTTATCCCCTAACTATGGAGTCTCCAATGACTAATGCTCTACTCCTCTCCCCCCTTCCCTTCTGAGCAACAGGGACAGACTCTGTGCCAGAGACCTGTACCCCATGGCTTACCCCTGGTAAGTTCCCCCCCCCCCCCCAACAGTATCCAAAGCAGTATACTTGTTACTAAGGGGAACGACCACAGGGGATCCCTGTACTGACTGCTTCCTCCCAGCCCCTCTCACCGTCACCCATCTATCTTTAGTCTTTGGAGTAACTACATCTCTGAAGCTTCTATCTATGATGACCTCTGCCTCCCGAATGATCCAAAGTTCATCCAGCTCCAGCTCCAGTTCCCTAACGCAGTTTCTGAGGAGCTGGAGATGGGTGCACTTCCCACAGATGAAATCAGCAGGGACACTGACAGCGTCCCGCACCTCAAACATTCTGCAGGAGGAACATTGCACTACTTTCCCTGCCATCCCCTCCAGATAAAAAAAAAGAAAGAAAGAGCTTACCTGTTATTCCCTCCCCTTCTCAGCAAGCACTCACTCAGCAACCTCTGCGCCTTGCACGATAACACCTGAGGGAAAATAAAAGAAAAACTATTTACCAGTCACCAGCCAACCCCTTACCTGCATGCTGTAATGTCATGGTTCAACTTCTTTTTACTTCTACCTGCCCTCGAGCCTTCCTCTTGATCTTTACAGCGGTTGTTTTTATTTGGTTAGAGGAGGGGGAAGGGAGGGAAACACTGAAGAAGTGTTTCGGGTTTAAGTGTCACTTGACAACAGCTCCTCCACAAACCACCTTCAAGTTAGGGTGAGCACACAGACGTATGCAAATTTCCCCTGCAAGAGCCAATCAGCAGCTCCGCTCTACTGCCCTCTGCTGGATGCTTGTCTTCACTAGAACAGCTAGGGTCTCTTGCTCAGGTACACCTCTAGTTAGGGTGAGCACACGGACGTATGCAAATGTACCCCGCAACAGCCAATCAGTAGCTCTGCTCTACTGCCCTCTGCTTTAATCTGTCTTTAAGAGGAGCAGGTGCACGTCTAGGTGGATGGATTACCGATTTGACATCCTTCCTCAGTTGTATCTTGTACTGAAAAGGTAACATACCCATACCTTGAAATACATCAGGGTATTCCTATAAGAGTTGTTGAATGTTATCTGAGTGTAGTCGACTGACAAGTATGAAGAAAACTTCTTTGAATGAGCTGTAAATCTTTACATGCTTGAGCTCCAAGTAAAGACGAGTGAGTATCATTAACTATCTTGAATCTTACTTGTTTATGAATGTCCCTGTTTGTGACACTCAGGTAATATGAACCATGTGAGAAAATGGGATTGCCATTAAAATCTTTTAATGAGCACTCTGGAGGTATCATCTCACAATGACTTTTTATCTTGGACATGTCCTTGGAATTCAGAAGATTCGCCGAGGCACCTGTATCCAGTTTCAAGAAATTGGAATTGTGTTAACATTCACAGTAGTCATCCATTCGTTGCGAACGACATTGACTCTTTGATCTTTTCTTGCTTGAAGATCCTTTTCATTTTCGGCTTTGTTGCTTGAAGATTATTCTCCCTTGCTTGTAGATCATTCTTCATAGACGATTCAACCACAGCAGTGAAGAAAGAGAAAATATTATCTTCAGTGAAATCTTCTTGCGTGTTGATTTCTTCTTTTTTGTCCACAGCTCTCACTTTGTATTAGTTTTTCTGTGCAGGAGGAATGTAACTTGCAGATGATTGACCCTGAGAAGCATAATGGTTTAACTTCTGACATCGCAAACAGCATTTACCAAAAGCAGGGCAGTTTCCCTTTAAGTGGGCGTCACACCTATGACACGTAAACACGTTGTCGTCGTGATGTATTAGTGACGTACACGCATGCGCAGACTTCTTCTTTGGCGTCTCGCATTTCTGTGCGTAGTCCGCATGTCCAGAGCCCGAAAATGCTTGCAAAGGATAGCTACCGTTCCTCAGTTTTCTGCTTTTGATTTTCTCTGCCTCGTGGTAGAGATTCGCGCTTTTTTCTTTGGGATAAAATGCTAAATACTGATTTTTGGTCTGTTCCACGGAGATGCATTTAGCTATTGCGATTTGCAACGTTAAATAATTTGGTCAAATTAATGCTTCTCTGACAGTATCATCAAGTATACCATAAATAATTGGTCTTTCACAATCATATCATGGAGATCTGCTTAGTTACACGTTTTAACTAAGTGCTTGAGGTCTGTGATGAAGTTATTCACCAGTTCACCAACTTTTTGAACTCTTCTATGAAATTTTAATCTTTCTAAAATTTCATTGGGTTGCATCTTGCAATGTTCATCGAACTTCGCTATAACTTGATCAAACTTCTTTTTATCTTCACCAGCATTAAAATTAAATGAAATGAAAACTTTGATTGCTTGCTGTCCTGCTAGGGACAGAAGTAAAGCAATTCTTCTATCATCTGGTGTAGCATTTAAATCATTAGCTTCTAAATAGAGCTGAAATTGTTGTTTGAACAACTACCAATTCAAGTTAAGATTATCAGTGGTCTTTAGGTGTCTTGGTGCTTGAACTTGGCCCATCGAAAAGTTGTTTTTGTCGAAGATTCCGATGTTGCGATGACTTCTGTAGCTCGAATAGTTGAGTTTTTTATTCTAAATCTTTACTAGTCTTTCTTAAAAGCTTAAATCACTCTGGCACTGTGACCATCTAAAATGGCTGCCCGCAAAGGATGATGGGAATTGTGGTCAGCTTGGGACACAGACAAGACACAGCTTGTGTGTATTGGCAAACAGCAACCCAGACCTATACAGAAACTCGCACCTGCTAGAGGTCACTCACAGTTCTCCCCAGGACAATGGGCCTCAGACTGAAACATAACATTAGTAGCAAACTCAGGGCCACCTATTCATCTTATTTGGGAGTGCATACGTGCCTTGGACAATAACAACTAGGATCCGTCCACCTATCAAGGTACCTGCTCCTAATTGGCCAGAATCGATTAGGGTGATTGAAATCCTATCGATCCATTGGACCCCGACATGGGACCGCCCAAAAGAGCGCGAAAGATCGGAGAATAAGAGGAACTGCACGACCAATGCTCTGTCTCTTTTGGACCGGCCTCTGCCCCACAAACTACAGCATATCGACCAGCCAAGTTCAAGGACCCGCGATCGCTACCAGAAGGACGAACCTCAATCCAGACGTATCTGACAACTTCCAGCCGGCACATGGGGAACCAGATAAAGGCCTTATCTAACAGAGCCGGTCACTTGAAAGTTAAGCAAAGGTCGTTTAAACTGCTAGATATAGTCTAATGTGTAGTCGCGTGTAAGTTATTAAGTATAGAACCAATCCTATGTTTAATAATAAACTATAATTGTACTAATATACTTGATTGTGATGCTGGTGTCCCACTCCCATCCCTGGAGCATACTGGATCAGCCCTGCTAATGATATGCCAGTGGCCTTTACTGTATGTGAGGAGTGGAATGCTGTCGAGGCACCGGGGAATTGTGACTTGGCACGAACCTAGCACTCGCCACGATTCTCCACCCAGTTGCATTCCCCGATTCCAGAGTCGGCCGACGGAAAATCTCGCCCACGGTCTTTTGAGCCACAGTTCCATTATGAGATCTTCGTGTCCCGTCATAACACCAGCTAGGATCATAGCAAAAGAATGGGCTTTTGTTGAATTTAAAAATGTGGAGAAAATGTTATTGGATGCTGATTAGTAATAATGTGTTTGGATATTTTTGAAGTGGATGCTGAATAGTAAACCTTGATTTGGGATTTATTGTTAAATTATGGGATCTGTGAATCCTTAAAAAAGAGTAAGTAGGAACTGAAGGTACAGGAAAGAGTTACTGCAGGGTATATTGTATGGGTTAGAATCTAAAATGGCATTGAAAATGCGAAGATTTCCTAAAAATTTAAGTTTTAACTCCAATAATAATCTTTCGCAATCTCACAAGCAGGCTTTCATCAACACTGCAATGGTGTTACTGTGAAAATCCCCTGGTCGGCACATTCTAGCCATGAACCCAGTGGAGAGATGTTTAAATATATACAATGTCTCCCAAAATTTGAGGAAAAGTATATGGAAGAATTCTTTATTTTCTCTGAAAAGGTAGCTGAACAGATGAAATGGCCAAAAGAAATTTGGACATTACTTTTACAAAGCAGACTGGTAGGTAGAACTAGTGAGGTGTATGCATCATTGTCAGATGAGGTATTCTTAGATTATGATGCAGTAAAGAAAGCTATCCTTAGTGCGTATGAGTTGGCCTCTGAGATGGACAGGGAGAACATTTTGAAACGGCAAGAAAACAGCCTGGACAAACTCGTGTTGAATTTGAAAGGGTGAAGCAAAATAATTTTGACCATTGGATATAGGTGTTAAAGGTAGAGACAACATATGAAGCCTTCGAGAGGTTATTCTTTCAGAACAAGTTAAGGATTTATTTTCTTTGGTTATCAGGATGCACGTGGAGAACCAAAAGGTTCTCAGGCAGCAGAGTTAGCTGATGATTACAAACTGGTCAATCGAACCAAAACTTATTTCCAACCAGAAAGGATGGAAGGTGGGAAGGAGAAAATAAAACAAATAGTCAAAGAAGAGATGGAACAGTTGGGAATGGCCACAAAATTTCAACTCCGATCAAAAGCGAAGGTGGTGAGGATGGAAGTGACATTCAGATGCCTCCGTGTTTCCACTGTAACGAATTGGGACATCTTCGGACAAATTGTTGGAAATTAAATGGAAGACCAATTGCAATGGTAGGAAAAGAAACATCTGAAAAGGAAATGGATGTTAAAACTGGCCGTGGTGCAGGTGAAATATGCTCTTTCAGAATCAATGAGAAAGTGGGATAGATCTCAAGATAGTTCAGATGATTATTTGAGTACTGATGAAAGAAGTCAGGCTATTGAAGGTTCTGAATGTTTTGTTTCATCGGGAGAGGTTTTCCCTTTCTCATCTAACAAAGTAAGTAAACAAAATAAAATTTGAAGAGATACAGGAGCAGATAGATCACTGATGGAAGCTGATGATACAATTTGTATTCCAGGAAGTTTTATGAAGGAAAAAGTATCAGTAGCGGGTATTAAAGGAAGGGATGTACCATTTTCTTTGGGTAAATTTAATTTAGGAATAACTTTGTAAATGGAATTGTTGGGAATTATTCCTAAATTATCTATTGGAGGAATAGATTTCATCCTAGGTAATGATATGGCTTGTGGAGAGAGTAATGTGATGACAACTGCATTGCAAGAAGCTGACCATCGGGGAGCACGGTAGCATAGTGGTTAGCACAATTGCTTCGCAGCTCCAGGGTCCCAGGTTCGATTGGGTCACTGTCTGTGCGGAGTCTGCACGTTCTCCCCGTGTGTGCGTGGGTTTCCTCCGGGTGCTCCGGTTTCCTCCCACAGTCCAAAGATGTGCAGGTTAGGTGGATTGGCCATGCTAAATTGCCCTTAGTGTCCAAAATTGCCTTTAATGTTGGGTGGGGTTACTGGGTTATGGGGATAGGGTGGGGGTGTGGGCTTGGGTGGGGTGCTCTTTCCAAGAGCCGGTGCGGACTCAATGGGCCAAATGGCCTCCTACTGCACTGTAAATTCGATGAGAAAGTCTATGGTGATCTTAACAAACCTTTGAAAATGACTGTGGGCAAAAATGAAACACTTATTGCAGATAACAAGCAATTAAAGCAAAACCTGATTAACATAGAAAATCAACTATGAAAGAGGAGCTTGTGAAGAAAAGAGAAAATCGATGAGAACAATTGAAAATAAGTCAAGGAAAGTGGAATATTTGATTGACCATTTGAACTGTGACTCTGTTCCTCAATGTTTAAAAAAAAAATTAAAGTTACCATCTTTTGAGCCAGGGTTCCATTCTGGGATCTTCCTGTCCAGTTATATCACCAACTGGGGTTGTAACAAAGGTCATAGAATTGCATAGACTGAAAGCAAAGGAAAAGGTCATTCAGCCCGATTGATCTATGCCAGTGTTTATGTCCCATATGAGCCTCCATGCACCCCTCTTCCTTTAATTCTGTCAGCAGAAACGTCTATTCCATTCTTCCTCGTGTGCTTCTCTAGATTGCCTTAATGACATCTATGCTATTCATCTCAACTACTCCTTGGGATAGAGTTCTACATTCCAACAATTCTTCAGAGAATTCCCCATTGGATTTATCAGTGACTATCCTGCAATGTATGTCTCTAACTATAGTTTTAGTCAGCTCGAGAAGTAGATTTCTCTCAATTTGCCCCCCTACTTTTATTTTTTAGAGAAAAGTGCTCCACCCTGTTTAGCCTTTCCTGAATATACAACCTCACTGTTATAGTATCAATTCTGGTTTTCATTTTTTGCATGTTCTGTGTTATTTTCCAAGGACTATTTTTTAAAATTCATTTACGGGATGTGAGTTTCGCTGGTGAGGCCCAGCATTTATTGCCCATCCTAATTGCCCTTGTAAAGTGGTGGTGAGGTGTCTTCTTGAACCCCGGCAGTCCCTGTGTAGATACACCCACTGTGCTGTTAGGGATGGAGTTCCAGGATTTGACCCAGTGCCAGTGAAGGATGATGAATTACGTGGAGCGGATCTTGCAGGTGATGGGTTTCCCATATTTCTGCTGATCTTGCCCTTCTAGATGGTAACAGCCCTGGGTTTGGAAGGTGCTGCCTGAGGAACCTTGGTGAGTTTCCAAAGGGTACCTTGTAGATAGTGCACACGGCTGCCACTGTGCATCGCTGGTGAGGGAATGAATGTTTTTGGGAGGGGTGACAATTAAGTAGGCTGCTTTGTCCTGAACAGTGTAAAGCTTCTTAAGGGTTGTTGGAGCTGAACTCAGCCAGGAAAGGGGAGAGTATTCCAGTATACTCTGACATGTGCCTTGTAGTTGGTGGACAGGCTTGGGGAGTGGGGAGCTGAGTTGCTTATTGCAGGATTCCTAGCTTTTGGCCTGCTGTGGTAGCTGCAGTCTTTGTATGACTAGTCCAGTTCAGTTTCTGGTCAATGGTTACTCCTACGATGTTGATAATGGGGAATTCAGCAATGGTAATGCCATTGAATGTCAAGTGGTGATGTTTTTCTTTATATAATCTTTGTTGCCACTAGTAGGTTTACATTAACACTGCAATGAAGTTAATGTGAAAAGCTCCTAGTCACCACATTCCAGCGCCTGTTCTGATACACAGAGGGAGAATTCAGAATGCCCAAATTACCTAACAAGCACGTCTTTCGGGACTTATGGGAGGAAGCCAGAGCACCCGGAGGAAACCCATGCAGACTCCGCACAGACAGTGACCCAAGCCGGGAATCGATCCTGGGACCCTGCCACTGTGAAGCAACAGTGCTAACCACTGTGCTACCATGTTGATTCTCTCTTGTTGAAGATGGTCTATTCCTGGCACCTGTATGGTGCAAATGGTACTTACCACTTGTCAGCCCAAGTCTGGTTATCATCCATGACTTACTGCATTTGGACATGGACTGCTTCAATGTCTGAAGAGTCCCAAATTGTGCTGAATATTGTGAAATCATAAGCTTCTGACCTTATGTTAGAAGGAAGGTAATTGATGAAACAGCTGAAGATGCATGGACCTAGGACATCATCCTGAGGAACTCCTGTAGTAATGTCATGGAACTGAGATAAGTGACCTCCAACCACCACAAGCATCTTCATCTGTGCCAGATGTGATTCCAATCAGCAGAGATTTCCCCCCCTGATTCCCATTGAATCCATAAAAGCAAATTACTGCGGATGCTGGAATCTGAAACAAAAGTCAAAATGCTGGAAAATCTCAGCAGGTCTGGTAGCATCTGTAGGGAGAGAAAAGTGCTGACATTTCGAGCTCAGATGACCCTTTGTCAAAGCTAAAAGACAGAGAAAGTGGGAAATATTTATATTGTGGAGTGAGAGAATGAAAGATGAGTTATAGCCACAGAAACCAAGGGGGAGAAATGGAAAACAGTGAAGGTGGAAGAGAAGTGGCAGTGGGCTACTCACTGGATAAATGTCCCTCTCCCGCTATCCACCTTCACTGCTTTCCATTTCTCTCCCTTGGTTTCTGTGGCTATGATTCATCTTTCATTCTTTCACTCCACAATATGACTATTTCCCACTTTCTCTGTCTTTTAGCTTTCACAAAGGGTCATCTTGTCTTGAAACGTTAGCTCTTTTCTCTCCGTACAGATGCTGCCAGACCTACTGAGATTTTCCAGCATTTTCTCTTTGGTCCCATTGACTCCAGTTTTGCTAGCACTCCTTCAAGCCATGCTCTGTCCAAATGCTGTCTTGGTGTCAAGGGCAGTCACTCTCAACTCACCTCTCGCATTCAGTTCTTTTGTCCATGTTTGAAACAAGGCTGTTTCGAGGTCAGGAGCCAAGCTCAGCATCCGTGAGCAGGTTTTTGCTCAGCAAGTCCCGCTTATAGCAGTGTCGATGACCACTGTGCTGCTCAGATGCAATTGGTGAGACCTGCTAAAAGTTTCACTTCCTGAACCTGTCTTTCCAACATTGAATCTACAGGACTCACTCACTTGACAACGCTTGACACCATCAGCTGGTGAACAGAAGGACATTAAAACCACAGAGTCTCCATGCCCACTCAGGAGATCAACTCGAATAAGATGCAAACCCTATCGTCTGAACCTGATGCATTATGTAATGCATTTGCACACCACATCAATTATGTTTGTTCCATTTTCTTAACAACATACAGAAATCATGGAATACACAAAAAAAGGGGGATGTAATGATCTTTGTATGTGCATGTACATAAGGGGTTAACGGGAAATCAGAAGATTACTAGAGGGCAGCACTGGCGGGTATAAAAGCCAGATGCAAGCAATTCCTCCCTCTCTTAGTGATTAGACTGTGACGAGAGCAGGAGCATTGATTTAGCTCAGGGTGACTAGTGTGGTCAGAAATAGCTACTGTATTTAGACTTTGTAACCATTCTACTGGTATTGATCTTAAAGTAAAGAACTCACACAGTTGTTAACTTACTCAATAAACCTTTCAATACCTCTGGACGACTTCGAGTCTTCTTCATCAAGGTACAGAAAGCCTCTTCAGCAACTGGATTGAATAACGCATGTTACACACAGCAGTGCTGCCAAACACACTATAAGAACATAAGAACTAGGAACAAGAGTAGGCCATCTGACCCCTCGAGTCTGCACCCCCATTTAATGAGATCATGGCTGATCTTTGTGGACTCAGCTCCACTCTCCGGCCCGTACACCATATCCCCGAATCCCTCTATTCTTTAGAAAGGTATCTATCTTTTTCTTAAAACGTTTAAAGAAGGAGCCTCAACTGCTTCACTGGGCAAGGAATTCCACAGATTCACAACCCTTTGGGTGAAGAAGTTCCTCCTAAACTCAGTCCTAAATCTACTTCCCCATATTTTGAGGCTATGCCCCCTAGTTCTGCTTCCCCCGACCAGTGGAAACAACCTGCCCGCATCTATCCTATCTATCCCCTTCATAATTTTATATGTTTCAATAAGATCCCCCCGCATCCTTCTAAACTCCAATGAGTACAGTCCCCACTATGATAAGGTAACAAAAGATCCGGGTGCTCTGGTTTCCTTCCACAGTCCAAAGATGTACTGTTAGGTGGATTGGCCATGATAAATTACCCTTAGTATCCTAAAAGGTTAGGTGGGGTTACTGGGTTCCGGGAATAGGGTGGAGATGTGGGCTTAAGTTGGTGCTCTTTCCAAGGCCGGTGCAGACTCAATGGGCAGAATGGCCTCCTTCTGTACTGTAAATGCTATGATTCTATGATATTTTATTGAATTTAAATTCCACCATCTGTGGTAGTGGGATTCAAACCTGGATCCCCAAAAAGCATTATGCTGGGTCCATGGATTACTAGGCCATCACCTCCCCTGTATGTGATATGCTCTATTCTACCATCAAAATGAATCACAGCATATATATGTCTAGCTACAGAAATTTATTTGACAATTACGTGGCCGATGTGCAAGCTTAGTCTGCTCAGTGTTGGCAAACCACCCCAATCTGCTGTTGCCCGTACATTTTGAAATTGCACCTCTCATTATAATAAATATTTGTCAATCCTGACACTCCATGACGGTCACTTAAACTTTTGCAACTGCATGAAGAGTCGATAATAATGAGTCATTTTTCTGACTGACACCCTGATTTTCTTTGCCATGTTAGGAGTGAGTTGCATAGAGGTCTTTCTGAGGTCTTAAGACTGTCCTTCAAGTCTGTCCGGTCGGGGGCCATTGGCAGTGGCACCCCAGCAATACTCCGCCCCGCGATGGGCCGACCGGCCGCCCGTTTTCAGTCGGTCCCACCGGCGTAAATCAAACCAGGTCCGTACCGGCGGGACCTGGCTCTGTGGGCGGCCTGCAGAATCCTCGGGGGGGCACGGGGGGATCTGGCCCCAGAGGGTGCCACCACATTGGTCTGGCCCGCGATAGGGGCCCACCGATCCGCGGGCGGGCCTGTGCCGTGGGGCCACTCTTTCCTTCCGCGCTGGCTGCTGTCAACCTCCGCCATGGCCGACACAGAGAAGAACCCCCCTGCGCATGTGCTGGGATGACGCCAACACACGCTGGCGCTCCCACACATGCACCAACTCGCGCCGGCCGGCAGAGGCCCTTCGGCACCGTTTGGCATGGTGCCAAGCCCTTCCGCACCAACAGGCGCGCCGCCAACCCAGCCGGCGTCGGCCTAGCCCCTGAATGTGCGGAGGATTCCGCACCTTCCGGGCAGCCCGACGCCAGAGTGGTTCACACCACTCCTCGGCACCGGTCCAGCCTGCCCCGCCGGGTAGAGGAGAATCCCGCCCAAGATTGTTCAGGCGGGATTCTCCATTGGCTGACGGCATAATCGGGAAATAGGGTGGAGAATAGGCTCCGATGCCAAAATCGTGGCGGGCGCCAATTTGACGCCAATTCGCAATTCTCTGTCACCTCGACAGCGGCGTCAATGTGGTCTGGAATGCATGTACAGTGGACACAGTTTGCATATCATCAGCGGGCCTGACCTGGTATGCTCCGGGGCCTCCGCGATTCTCCGCCTCCGATGGGCTGAGTGTCCGACAGCGCGGTTCACTTGTGCTTTTAAAATTTGTGAAACCGGCATCATGGCTGCTGAGGGAGAGAGAGTGTCCAACATCGGAAAGTGTCCAACATCGCCATAGTTTGCTGACAGTTGTGCTGCAGGCCAGGGAGCTTCTGACAGGGCTGCGGGGAGTAGAGGGGGGTAGCCAGGAAGTGGGCTGTGGGGTCAGGGTGGACAGGCAGGGAACACCATTGCCACAGCCGGAAAGGCAGCCATGAAGCTGCGCACTCTGCTAACAGCCCACTGTGAACTTAGGGCCAGGGGTCATATCGGTGTCCCCTCCAGAGCACTCTTTGGCCCCAGCCGTCCCATTCATCTGCCCCATTTTGTGGCGCGTGCAGGGCGCATCTTCCAGCTTTGTGCTTATTCTTTAAACAGTCGCACATTGTCTCCACCTTTATCGTTCAAATTAGATATTAAAACTGCTGGCTGGTGTCTTTCGTGTCAGGGGCATGGCACCTGCAACCTTTCCACGTGGGCCTGATGGTGCTGCATGTCGCAGCAAAACAGCACAAGGCCAGCACATCAATATTGGTGATTGTGGATTAAGGGGTTAATTCTAACAGTGTGCATGCTGATGAGACACAGGATGCATCATACAGGAAGAAATGCAAAGCCTCATGATCTTTCTCTCTCTTGTAGACCTCATGGCAATACTTTAAATAGCTCACACATCATATGAATTTTTCCATATTACCAGCTCACCAAGATACCATCAAGCCAGCAGTGAAACTAAAAGATAAATGCACACAGTAAAAGCATTGCTGATGAAGTAAAATGATATCCAACTTGCACTTCTGATCTATCATCCAACTTGACACCTTATCTACCCTTAATGGGAAGAAGTCTGGGAATTCAATTCACACATGCTCATGCCATGAGTCCTAGCTGCAGACTTGGACATGGTGAGGGAGAGAGCGGTTGAGTGTCGTTCCAACCAGGTGTGAACCTGTAACAAACATCACAAAGCATGCAACTTGCCAGACCTCTGACCAGGAGAACCAGTTTTGATCTGAGACTAAATTCATTATGGACAAATTGTTGAACAGACACCACATTCACACTCCTATCCCATCCAAGCAGACAATAGTACAATGAGGCAGAACAGATGAGTACTAGTTGTCACATAGAAGCAACATCCTCCAGAGTTGAAACAGTCATCTACCCAACTGAATAGACCAGGGCTGGGATTCTCCGATATCGCGGCCAAGTGTTGACACTGGTGTCAAAACCAGTGCGAGCAAGGCCGGCGTCAATGGTTCTCCAGGTCTAGTAATTCTCCTGTTCTCCTGGGGTTAACATGGCGCTGGAGTGCTGTTTGCTGCTCCGGCGGCGAATGCAGGCCCTGCACGGCCGGCTCGGGTCCACGCATGCGCGTGACGGCCGTCTCCGCGACAATGCATGCCCGTGGTTGCCGTCGCCACGTCGGTGCAGAACAACGGGCGCGATTCTCCACCCCCACGCCGAAGTGGCCGCGCCGTCGTGAACGCCGTCGAGGTTCACGACGGCGCGGAACGGCCCCGGTCCCGACCGATTCAGGCACTGACAATGGGCCAGTATCGCGGCCGTGTCATCTACCCACGCCAGGCCTTGTCGCCCGCGTAAAAGCGGCGCCGAATAGATGACGCGGCCGGCGCCGCATAACGGACGTCATCCGCGCATGCGCGGGTTGGCGTCCTGTCCAAATCCGCCCCGCAATAAGATGGGGGACGGATCTTGCGGGGCCGCGGAAGGAAGGAGGTCCTCCTTCAGAGAGGACGGCCCGATGATCGGTGGGCACCGATCGCGGCCACCCCACATTCAAGGTACCCCCCGGTGCAGGATCCCCCCTCGCCCCCCCCACAGGCCGCCCCCCCAGCGTTCACGCACCGCCAACGACTGTAGTGACCAGGTGTGGACGGTGCCGGGGGGAACCCACCATTTTGGCCTGGCCGCTCGGCCCATCCGGGCCTCAGAATTGCGGGGGTGCCGGAGAATCGCCATTTTGGGTGTCTCCGGCGATTCTCCGGCCTGTGGCCCGCGAAACTCGACCGGCCTGTTCCCGCCGCTTGGGAGAATTGCGGGAGGGCGTCGGACCGGCGTCCCCGGAAATTTCGGCGGCCCAGGCGATTGTCCCAACCGGCGTGGGAGTGGAGAATCGTGCCCAACATGTCGGCGACCGAACAGTGGGCCCGCGCGGAAGGAGGTAGGCCCCCCCCAGATCGTGGCCGCCCGCCGATCGGAAGCCTCTGATCGCAGGCCTGGACCCCATGGTGGCCCCTCCTGGAGTCAGATCCCCCTGCCCCCACCAGGACATCCACATCAGCCTTGGGTCCGGGCTCCCGCCGGGTGGTACCAGGTTTGAACCACGCCGGTGGGACTCAGCAGAACTCAGCGGGTGTTCGGCCCATCGCCCACGGAGTATCGCCGTGGGGGCCTATTTCAGCGGCTCCCGACCATTGCTGCGACGACCGCGCTGGCACGATTGATGACGATTCTTTGCTCGATGCCCCCCTGCCGATTCTCCAACCCGGCATAGACTCGGAGAATCCCGGCCCAGAGATGTGTTTATTGAAAGATCCAGAGGGCAATCAGGTTGGTGAATCAGAGTCATCTATAAATTTTCATTTTGCCCACCAGAGTCTGAGAGATGGCCTGTAGGCCACATGTCCCCAATGCCCACCAGAGTCTGAGAGATGGCCTGTAGGCCTCATGTACCCAATGCCCACCAGAGTCTGAGAGATGGCCTGTAGGCCTCATGTACCCAATGCCCACCAGAGTCTGAGAGATGGCCTGTAGGCCTCATGTCCCCAATGCCCACCAGAGTCTGAGAGATGGCCTGTAGGCCACATGTACCCAATGCCCACCAGAGTCTGAGAGATGGCCTGTAGGCCTCATGTCCCCAATGCCCACCAGAGTCTGAGAGATGGCCTGTAGGCCACATGTACCCAATGCCCACCAGAGTCTGAGAGATGGCCTGTAGGCCACAAGTCCCCAATCTCCTCCAGAGGAGCTGAGGACCCAATCAGGTAGATGATTAAAAAATACATGGAAGTCAGAGATTTGAGAGGGATGATGCAATATAATGGGCCGAATCAGATACTCATATTGGGTGGGAATCACGGGGTGATTTCCGTCGGGTGTATGGGCACTATCCAGATCGCAATTCACCCATATTTAGTCATTTTTTTTGAGCTTGGGGAGATTCTCACTGAAATATCCCAAACTTAGGGCGCAATTCTCCAGAAAGATTTCAAAGTGCTGTCGCAAGCGGGATCTACTACGGGATTCCCAGTGTCAGTCTAGCGAGGCCGACAACGCTATTTAACATTGATAGGTCCATGGGCTTCTCGCCGCAAATTTAGGCAGGCCAGCTGATTCGCCAGTCCGCGCTCGCCAGCACCCTGCTAACAAGATCGAGCAGCACTTAAGCAGCACATGCTCAGCCAACCCCAGACAGCTCACAACAATAGCGACGAGGAGACTGACCCCAAGATTCAGGGATGCAGATCTGGGGAGGCTCCTAGACGCAGTGGAGGCCAAGAGGGATGTCCTGTTCCCCCGAGAGTCCCGGGGGGTTAGCCACAGGGCAGCCAGTGTTGACTGGGATGAGGTAGTGGCGGCTGTGAGCGCCAGGCGTGTGATCAGGGGGACTGGCCTCCAGTGCCAGTAAAAGGTCAACGACCTACACCGGGCAGCACGAGTGAGTAGACATCAATGCCCACCCCCCCGCAAGCCTCCCACCCCCGAGACTTTTCCGCCCCCACATGAGCATCCACCCCAACTCTCCATGTGACCCCCAACCATCCCACCACCCCATATCCAACGGCCTCATATCATTTAGTGGCCTCCCCAGCAAGTGCTCATGCTGGGGCCGATTAGTACTCCTTTTGAACAACATGAACCTTTCGGAAGGGCTTCTGTGGGGACCGGGGGAGGGGAGTAACCATCTTTGCTCACAGGCAAAGAGCCGGGGGGCTCGAGGCTTGCCACCTCAGTGCTCGGTGGAGGGTGAGGGACCCTATGCAAGGGTAGGCCACCATGGGAGTGTGGGTGGGAGGCTCTGGGGGGGCAACCAGGGGGCAACGCTCATGGCACCACCCTGCCAACATCTGGATCATGTGCATCCATTCCTGGGGACAACCCTTGTCCCTGTCTATCTGCCCCAACGACCACCCATAACCCCCAACAACTACTGAGGCCTCTGGCTGTACAGCTGAAGACTTTTGCTAATAGGGAAGTGGCAATCGTGGTTAAATGCGCACTTTGTTATATTACTCTTTGGTAATCTCTCGTTACTCTTTGCTTTATATGTCCAGAATGGTCTGATGAAGTGATTCTTAAGAAACCACCAATCTTTGACTTAAAGCAAAACAGATTTATTGAATAACGAATTGATTAATATTGAGTTTGCATACTCCACAGAACTATGACTAATAATCAAGTAATTGATATTAAAGTATTAACTAATTTAAACTACATGTGCGAACTATGCTGTGATCTATCTCTCTAACACTCTGCTGTCTAGTCACCCCTGGTTGGCAGAGACCCAAGAACCTTTGAGTTCTCATATACATATAGTGGAATCTAGTGTTGCCCTCTAATAGTCGTGTTACAGTAGGATGTAATCATTAACCCTTCACTTGTCTCTATATATACATATCAGTACACACTTCACACAACCCAAATGGATTCCCGTGTGTGGGCGGACCATGTAGCATGTGGGAGTCATTGCCTGGAATCCCAATCACAGCCGAATGCCTGGACACTGTGCTTGAACAATGTAGGAGGCAACACCATACATGCAACATCCGAACACCCAGGGGATGGGACACAGCTCCGGAGATATGTCCGCAGCCAGAGGATGGTGACCGCCACGGGGAGGCAGGGTGGGGGGATGCCTGGAGAGATGGCAAAGGGTCCGGAGGTCAGGAGGTCAGCCCGCATTATGGAAGGAAGTGACGGAGGCATCATAATGGTTGTGCAAAAAGGTGTTTAATGTGTTGTACAATACCTCACTCCTGATGGTACCACCCCCCCCAACCACCATCCCCCTTCCCCACCCGCTACCTACCCCTCACTCCTCCCCCATCCCCCATTGCCTTCAGTGATCCTGAATGTGCTTGGCCCTCCTAACTCTACCACTACATCTAGGTGTTTCCCAAGGAAGCACATCTGTGGTGGAGGCATCCAGCTGCCTACCTCGTCCCATGGCCTTCGATGCCCCTGGTGGGCGATCTCTGGGGGCTCTAGGACCGGAGGGCCCTTGCATATTTGTAGGCAGCACATGCACAGTTGTGCCGCCCTGTCCAGTGTACTGACCTCGAGAAACAGCCTCATCAGAGGGGTGGAACGCAGGGGAATGATGGCCACCATAGACACTCCAAGGTACGGGTCCGGGTTGGCACTCCTCCCTGTCAGTGCCCATATGGTTCTGGGGTTCACCTTGGGATGGAGGGGCAGCTGGTTTGAGCCCCGGCTGCTCCTGCATCATCTGACTCTTCCAGCCCTGGCGATTCCTCATGGTCTGCAACATTGTGTCGACACCCTTGGCGATGTTCCTCAGTGACTGGGACACATCCCCCAGCGACCGGGCGATGCTCTGCAGTGCCTCAGCCATGTTCTTCTAAGAGCGAGGCATGTCCCGCACAACCTTATCAAGGTCGGCCTAGTGACATCCCCCAATGAGTCAGACATTCCTCCTGGCCTCCACCATGTCCAGGAGCCTCACCAGGTGTAGTACCCTCAATAACGACACGAGAGTGTGGAATGGTAAATGAAGGCTTTAATAAGCAGAAAAAAAGCCAGCTACAGAGACGTTTGCTGACTGAGTGCCGCCTACAGGGCGTCACCTTATATATGGATCCCTGGTGGGCGGAGCTGGAGGCGGAGTCCGCCAGGTTCCAAACACGGTCTTAAAGGGGCATCACCTACATTGTGTTAAGGGTACAGTAACCATTCATCACATTCACCCCCTTTTTAAAAAAAACTCAAAGTCCGTCAGAGGTGAAGTGGAATTACATGTCTATTCTTTTCAGCGGCCTGATCTGCCTCGTCGACCTTCTCAGCTCAGGCAGTGGTGCGGCGGACACGGACGTCTTTGGCGAGGGTACATCCGGGAGCACGGTGGTCGGAGCTTTCGTCCGGGTCGGAGTAGGGGGTTAGGGGGCAGGAGGGGTAGCTGGGGGAATAGCTGAGGCTGGGGGTAGCGATGCCGGCGCCGGCAGGGAGTGTAGAGGGGGGATGCTGGGAGGGGGGGGGGGTGCGCGGTCGGCATCTACCTATGGAGTGGGGGTCCAGGGGGGGGGGCATCAGTGAGGGAACCAGCGGGCTCCAGATCCCGGAGGGAAACCGTGTCTTGCCTGCCATCAGGGTGCGCGACGTAGGCGTATCGGGGGTTTGCATGTAGCAGTTGGACCCTCTCGTCCGGAGAAGAACAGGCCCCGGAGTCGTCAGCCAAGGTGGAAGCGAGACCTCAGAGGTGGACTTCCTGGGGAAGACAAACAAGCGGTTGTGAGGGGTCTCATTCATGGCCATGCAGAGGAGCGACGTAATGGAGTGGAGGGCATCGTATCGGACCTCCTGCCAGCGGGTGGTTGGGAGACTTCTTGACCGTAGGGCTAGAAGGACAGCCTTCCAAACTGTCGCGTTCTCCCTCTCCACCTGCCCGTTCCCCTGTGGGTTATAACTGGTCGTTCTGCTCGAGGCGATGCCCTTGTTGAGCAGGTACTGACACAGCTCATCGCTCATGAACGATGTACCCCAGTCGCTGTGGATATAAGCGGGGAAACCAAACAGGGTGAAGATGCTGTGCAGTGCCTTTATCACGGTGGCCGAGGTCATGTCGGGACAGGGAACGGCGAATGGGAAGCGGGAGAACTCGTCGATGACGGTTAGGAAGTAGATATTGCGCTTGGTGGACGGGAGGGGACCTTTGAAGTCCACGCTTAGTCGCTCAAAGGGCCCCGAGGCCTTTACAAGGCGAGCCTTGTCTAGCCTGTAGAAATGCGGTTTGCACTCCGCGCAGATCTGGCTGGCTGGTCATTGCCTTGACCTCCTCGGTGGAGTAAGGTATGTTGCGGGACTTGATAAAGTGGGCGAGCCGGGTAACCCCCGGGTGACAGAGGTAATTGTGGATAGCCCACAGGTGATCCTCCTGCGCGTTGGCGCACGTGCCGCGGGACAGGGCATCTGGGGGCTCGTTGAGTTCCCCTGGACGATACTTAATATCGTACACGTAGGTGGAGAGTTCGATCCTCCACCTCAAGATTTTATCATTTTTAATTTTGCCCCGTTGTGCGTTACCAAACATGAAGGCTACCGACCGTTGGTCGATAATGAGGGTGAACCTGCTACCAGCTAGGTAGTGCCTCCAGTGCCGCACAGCCTCCACAATGGCTTGTGCGGTTATTGTATTACTGTACTCTTATCATGATGTAAGGTGATGTCCCCTTTAAGACCGTGCTTGGATTCCTTGGGGACTCCGCCTCCGCCCACCTGGGAGTCGTATATAAGGGGCCACCTTACAGACGGCACCCAGTAAGCACCAGTCTCAGCACCAGGCTAGTTCTTAGCTTATTAAAACCTTCTTTACCGTTTTACTCTCAAGCGTCGTTATTGAGGGTAATACAGTCACCTTTTCGACTGCAGAGTGCCGAATCTGTGAGGCGGTGAGGGCCCGGGAGAAGAATGCTACTGGCCTGCCTGCCTGGTTGAGGGTAGCAGCCAGGGCGATGTCTGATGCATCGCTCTCTACCTGGAAAGGGATGGTTTCGTCCACTGCGTGCATAGCGGCCTTGATGATGTCGGCCTTGATGCGACTGAAGGCCGACCGGGCCTCAGCCATCAGGGGAAATGTCGTGGTCTTTATGAGTGGGCGGGCTTTGTCCGCATATCTGGGGACCCACTGGGCGTAATTAGGAGAAAAGCCCCAAGCACCGTTTGAGGGCCTTGAGGCTACGGGGGAGGGGGAGTTCCTTAATCAGCATATCATGGTGCAATCACACACACACTGATGGACAGGTAGTTGAACTAACCAACACACACACAACATCGCAGCCAATCAGCAGTGAGAGCACACACACTATAAAAGAGGGAACACCACAGTTCCCGCTCATTCTACCAGGAGATAGCTCAGAGCACAGAGCTCACAGCATGCCACTCAGACATAGACCGTGTGCTGAGTGCCTCACCAAGATAGTAATAGGGCTGGGTCCACAGGTTAGCTGGCGAGCACGAACCTCAGCCAGCAGTTAGTAGTTGTTATTGTTTAAGACAATAAAACAGTGTTGTACCATCTGCAGCCGTGTTGGATCATCTGTGCATCGGAACACCCAACATGATAGAGGCCTCACAGGCTTTTTGTTGCAAATGAAGGCTCACCAGCTGATTTTCCGGGAGCACTCTCGCCAGCCCCCTGCTAACAAGATCGAGCCTCGCAACAATGGCACCGAGGAGACCAGATCCAAGATTCGGGGACACTGACCTGGTGTGATGAATGGTTACTGTACCCTTAACACCATGTAGGTGATGGCCAGGGTTTGGAACCCTGGGGAACTCTGCCTCTGGCTCGTGCGAGTCATGGGGCCGGCCATCTTGGCAGCGGCCATCTTCTAGACCCAACACGTGCGACCGACGGCGGCGGCCATTTTGTGAATCACACTCGGCTGAGGACTCGGACTACCCGCAACTGGGAGCGATCACGCTCGACCAATCGCGGCCAAAGCACCTGCGGAACATGCGGTCGGGGTCGGGACCTACGACCCCGTTTTCCACGACGTAGCCGAGGATGGCTAGTCGGTTTGTGTGGAAAACTCATTTTTCCTTGTTGTAGGTCAGGTTGAGGGCCCGGGCGGTCTGGAGGAACCTTTCAAGGTTCGCGTCATGGTCCTGCTGATCATGGCCGCAGATGGTGACATTATCCAAGTATGGGTAAGTAGCCCGCAGGCCGTACTGGTCCACCATTTGGTCCAACGCCCTCTGGAAGACGGAGACCCCATTTGTGACGCCGAAGGGGACCGTGAGGAAGTGGAAAAGCCGGCCGGCTGCTTCGAAAGCAGTATAGAGGCAGTCTTTCGGTCAGATAGGGAGCTGGTGGTAGGCGGATTTTAGGTCGACAATGGAGAATACACGGTATTGAGCGATACGATTGACCATCTCTGCTATGCGGGGAAGTGGGTACGCATCGAGCTGCTTGAAGCGGTTTATGGTCTGGCTGTAGTCCACGACCATCCGTTTCTTTTCCCCGGACCGTACTACCATCACTTGTGCTCTCCAGGGGCTGTTGCTAGCCTTGATGACCCCCTCTCCCAGTAAACGCTGGACCTCTGACTTGATAAAAGTCATATCTTGGGCACTGTACCGCCGGCTCCTGGTGGCAATGGGCTTACAGTCGGAGGTGTGGTTCGCGAATAGTGAGGGGGGTGCAACTTTCAGTGTTGCAAGGCTGCATACCGTGAGGGGGGACAAGGGTCCGCCGAACTTCAGGGTCAGGCTTCGGTGGCTGCATTGGAAATGCAGACTGAGCAGCAGGGGGGGCGCAGAGGTGAGGGAGGATATACAGTTTGAAATGAGCGTATTCGGCACCCTGGATCGCGAGATTCGCAATACAATACCCCTTGATTTGGACCGAGTGGGACCCGGAGGCGAGGGTTATAGTTTGGGAAGCGGGATAGGTGCGCAAGGAGCAGCGCCTTATCGTTTCTGGATGGACAAGGCTCTCCGTGGTCCCGGAGTCAAAGAGGCAGGGAATGTTGCGCCCGTTGATCTGGACCTGCATCATGGAGTTCCGCAGGTGCTTTGGCCGCGATTGGTCGAGCGTGATCGCTCCCAGTTGCGGGTAGTCCGAGTCCTCAGCCGAGTGTGATTCACAAAATGGCCGCCGCCGTCGGTCGCACGTGTTGGGTCTAGAAGATGGCCGCTGCCAAGATGGCCGGCCCCATGACTCGCACGAGCCAGAGGCAGAGTTCCCCAGGGTTCCAAACCCTGGCCATCACCTACATGGTGTTAAGGGTACAGTAACCATTCATCACAACAGGTCAGTGTCCCCGAATCTTGGATCTGGTCTCCTCGGTGCCATTGTTGCGAGGCTCGATCTTGTTAGCAGGGGGCTGGTGAGAGTGCTCACGGAAAACCAGCTGGTGAGCCTTCATTTGCAACAAAAAGCCTGTGAGGCCTCTGTCATGTTGGGTGTTCCGATGCACAAATGATCCAACACGGCTGCAGATGGTACAACTGTTTTATTGTCTTAAACAATAACAACTACTAACTGCTGGCTGAGGTTCGTGCTCGCCAGCTAACCTGTGGACCCAGCCCTATTACTATCTTGGTGAGGCACTCAGCACATGGTCTATGCCTGAGTGGCATGCTGTGAGCTCTGTGCTCTGAGCTATCTCCTGGTAGAATGAACGGGAACTGTGGTGTTCCCTCTTTTATAGTGTGTGTGCTCTCACTGGTGATTGGCTGCGATGTTGTGTGTGTGTTGGTTGGTCCATCTACCTGTCCATCAGTGTGTGTGTGATTGCACCATGATATGCTGATGTGGGTATCATGACATCCCCCCTTTTCACAAGGATATGTGCCTACATGCTAATAAATATTGGTGTGTACTGAGTGCATCTGAGTATGTGTGTGCAATATTTACAACATGTACATGAGGCTAAACTATACACAGAGGAAGGTGTGAGGTGCAACAGAGAAACGAGGTTGTACCAATTAAAAAACAAATGCAATCAGCAAACGACCAGAGAGAACTTCTGGAATGACAATAAAGAAACACGTTAACAGTACTGTAAAATAATTCAGTGAGTCCAATGTGCTAACAGGCTCATAGGTCCAGTCTATCAGGTGGGCGACGAATTCGGGTTGACCGTCTCAAGGGTGGGTCAGGATCTACCGGCTGAGGAATGGGCCTGGCCACGGGCGATAGAGGAATAGGCTGAGTGGCAGGAAGCTCAACAAAGTCGACATCAGGGACAACAGGAGGGCGTGGCACCGGTGCATGATCTCGTAGCGAGCGTGGAACCAGACGAAGGGCCCGCCGATTACGTCGGCGAATGGAGCCATCAGGCATGCGAACCAGGAATGAGCGGGGAGCCACGTGGCAGAGAACCTCGGCGGTTGCCGACCAGCCACCCCCCCGGTAGGTGTATGCAGACGTTGTCTCCAGGCGCCAGGGCAGGAAGATCAGTTGCCCGAGCGTCATGTGTCACCTTCTGCTGAGCACGCTGTTGTTGCATCCTTCGCAGCACTGGAGCATGGTCGGGTTCAGGAACATGAATGGATGGCACAGTGGTCCTGAGGGTGCGACACATCAACAGCTGGGCTGGCGAGAGGCCCGTGGACAGTGGGGCCGAGCGATAGGCCAGCAGGTCTAAACAGAAGTCAGATCCGGCATCAGCAGCCCTGCAGAGGGGCCGCTTCACAATGTGGACGCCCTTTTCCGCCTTGCCATTCGACTGGGGATGCAAGGGACTGGACGACACGTGTGTGAAGTTGTATGAAGTGGCAAAGGAAGACCATTCTTGGCTCGCAAAGCAAGGCCCATTGTCAGACATGACGGTGGACGGAATTTAATGGCGAGCAAAAGTTTCTTTGCATGCCCGGATGACAGCTGATGACGTCGTGTCGTGCAGGCGTATGACCTCTGGATAATTTGAGAAATAGTTAATCAGAATGATGTAATCCCTGCCGAGCGCATAAAAGAGGTCCACGCCCACCTTCGCCCATGGGGACGTGACCAACTCATGGGGCTGATGTGTCTCAGGGGGTTGCGCCGGCTGAAACCTTTGGCAGGTGGGGCAGTTGAGCACCATGTTGGCGATGTCGTCGCTGATGCCCGGCCAGTACACAGCCTCTTGGGCCCTCCGCTTGCATTTTTCAACTCCGAGATGGCCTTCGTGCAGTTGTTCGAGGACGAGCCGGTGCATGCTGTGTGGGATCACGATCCGGTCCAACTTCAAGAGGACACCATCAATGACGGCCAAGTCATCCCAGACATTGTAGAATTGTGGGCACTGCCCCTTGAGCCACCCTTCCATCATGTGGCGCATTACACGCTGTAGAAGGGGGTCAGCCGCAGTCTCACGCCGAATGTGGGCCAGACGTGCGTCAGTGGCCGGCAGATTGGCCGATGTGAAGGCTACTTGTGCGCGACCTGACAAATGAACCCCTCCGAGCCGGGCGGTGTGTTGACCGCCCTGGACAGAGCATCTGCGATAATGAGGTCCTTCCCCGGGGTGTAGACAAGTTGGAAGTCGTACCTCCGGAGCTTGAGCAGAATGCGCTGGAGGCGAGGGGTCATATCGTTGAGGTCCTTCTGAATGATGCGACCAGGGGGCGATGGTCGGTCTCCACAGTGAACTGCGGAAGTCCATACACATAATCGTGAAATTTGTTGATGCCGGTCAACAGGCCTAGGCACTCGCTTTCAATCTGCGCATAGCGCTGTTCTGTGGGGGTCATGGCCTGCGACGCATAGGCGACCGGAGCCCATGATGCGGTGTTGTCCCGTTGCAGGAGTACCGCACCAATGCCGGACTGGCTGGCATCAGTTGAGATCTTTGTTTCCCATGTGGTATCGAAAAACTCCAGTACCGGGCGGTGGTGAGCTTGACCTTGAGCTCCTCCCATTCACTCTGGTGTGCGGGCAGCCACTGGAATTCAGTTGTCTTTTTGACCAGGTGGCGAAGAGCAGTCGTGGGCGAAGCAAGGTTCGGAATGAACTTCCCCAGGAAGTTGACCATCCCGAGAAAGCGCAGCACTGCCTTCGTGTCTGCCGGCTGCTGCATGGCTGCGATGGCTGCCACTTTGTCGGCATCCGGCCGCACACCCGACCGGGAGATGTGGTCCCCCAAAATCTTTAGCTCAGTCTGGCCAAAAGAGAACTTGGTTCGGTTGAGGCGCAGGCCCTGATCTCGTATCCGTGCAAAGACACGTTGGAGACGACTGATGTGCTCCTGTGGTGTGGTGGACCAGATGATAACGTCGTCTACATAGACGCGCACCCCTTCGATGCCCTCCATCATCTGTTCCATGATGCGATGGAACACCTCGGAGGCCGAGATGATGCCGAACGGCATTCTATTGTCGCAGTATCTGCCAAATGGAGTGTTGAAAGTGCACAGCTTCCTGCTAGACTGATCTAGTTGAATCTGCCAAAAACCCTTTGAGGCATCAAGCTTGGCGAATATTTTTGCCCGAGCCATTTCGCTCGTGATTTCTTCTTGTTTGGGTATGGGGTAGTGTTCCCTCATAATGTTATTATTCAAATCTTTTGGGTCGATACAGATCCGGAGCTCGCCGGAGGGCTTCTTGACGCACACCATGGAGCTGACCCATGGCGTTGGCTCCGTGACCCGGGATAGCATTCCTTGGTCCTGCAGGTCCTGCAGCTGCTGCTTGAGGCAGTCCTTGAGTGGTGCTGGGACTCTACGAGGTGCGTGAATGACCGTGGTAGCGTCCGGTTTGAGACGTATTCTGTACGTGTAGGGCAGTGTGCCCATGCCCTCGAAAACGTCCTGTTTGTGCGCGAGGAGTGAGTGGAGTTGCGCCCTAAAGTCTGCATCCGGAAAGTCGGACGTGCCTTCTGGAGACAGAGTGTGTACCCGCTGAACGAGGTGGAGGATCTTGCACGCCTGTGCGCCTAACAGAGAGTCCTTCGAGGATCCAACTATTTCAAAAGACAATGTGGCTTTATGTGAGTTGTGTGTAACCTCGAGCTGGCAGGACCCTGTGGCCGGGATGACGTTTCCATTATAGTCAACCAGCTGACAGTGGGATGGCAGAATCGGTGGTTGAACCTTCAAGGTCTGGATGGCTGACCATGCGAGGAGATTGGCGGAGGCACCAGTGTCCAGGCAAAATGTGATCTGTGATCGGTTGACCGTTAGGGTGGCACACCACTCATCGCCCGGATCAATGCTGTGCATTGGCAGCGACTGGTGGTTCCGACTTGGGGACATCCGGTTCTTGTGGATTACCGCAACGCGGAAGGGTTACCTGTCTTCGGTATCGCTGGTCTGCATGTTGTCAGGATATGACTCAGTGTATGGGGGCTGAATAGCCTGCACGTCCCTGCGAGGCTGGCGGAATTGTTGAGAGTTGGCAGGTTGAGCTGCTCCACAGCAGGCAGCATAGTGGCCCATCCTACCACATGGTAGGCATTGTCGCGCTTTGGCCGGACATTGCCGCTTTAAGTGGGCGGAGCCCCCAGTTGCTGCACGTCGTGACGTCATGGTGTTCATTGTGCCACCGCGCATGCATGGTGCGGTCTTGCGTAGAGCGGGCCTGCGCATCGCGTCCCTCTGTGTCAACATTCCTTCTTTTGGCGCGTACAAGTGCAGGAGGCCTCGGAAAGCGCGCGAAATGGCCGCCCTCGACCGGGCCGCGAATTTGGTGCTTTTTGAGTGCGATAGTGAGAGTTTGGTGACCGAGGGAGTATAAGGCTTCATTTTTATCTAAAGTTTAGTCTTTCTTTTATTTAGTTAATTAACTTAAAAGTTGCTGTTTGGTTTAGAAGAAGGTGAATTTTCAATCAGCTTTAAACAAGCTTCTACTTCTAGGCACTTGCAGCTGGAGCTTGTTAATTAGTTAATTGGATTAGGCCAGTTTTCAGAGGCTAGATTCACAGTATAAAAGTGATCCCCTACAGTGCAGACTTTGTTTGCACTGAGTGCTGAATTTGGTGCTTTTTGAGTGCGATAGTGAGAGTTTGGTGACCGAGGGAGTGCTGAATTTGGTGCTTTTTGAGTGCGATAGTGAGAGTTTGGTGACCGAGGGAGTGCTGAATTTGGTGCTTTTTGAGTGCGATAGTGAGAGTTTGGTGACCGAGGGAGTTAGGTGAGGAGGGAGTAAGGTGCTCCTTTCATTTTGTTTCCGACATTACCGCAAAGAGTGCGAAGAGAGCCAGGAGTTTACAGGAAGTGTAGCTGACTGGGAGCAGAGTCGGAGGGCGGAGATCTAGTTAGTCCACACAGCAGCTATATTCTTTAAGGTAAGAGGGGATGGAGGCTAGGCCAGTTACATGCTCCTCCTGTAGGATGTGGGTGGTGAGGGATACCACCGGTGTCCCCGCTGACTATAACTGCGGGAAGTGCACCCAACTTCAGCTCCTCAAAGACCGTGTTAGGGAACTGGAGCTGAAGCTGGATGAACTTCGGATCATCCGGGAGGCAGAGGGGGTGATTGAGAAGAGTTACAGGGAGGTAACCACACCCAAGGTACAGGACAAGAATAGCTGAGTTACAGTCAGGGGGAAAAAAACAAACAGGCAGACAGTGCAGGGATCCCTCGTGGCCGTTCCCCTTCAAAACAAGTATACCGTTTTGGATGCTGTTGGGGGGGATGACCTACCAGGGGAAGGCCCTAGCGGTCAGGTCTCTGGCACGGAGTCTGGCTCTGGGGCTCAGAAGGGAAGGGGGGAGAATAGAAAAGCAATAGTTGTAGGAGATTCAATGGTTAGGGGAATAGATAGGAGATTCTGTGGTCGCGAGCGAGACTCCCGGAAGGTATGTTGCATCCCGGGTGCCAGGGCCAGGGATGTCTCGGAAAGTGTCTTCAGGATCCTTAAGGGGGAGGGTGAGCAGCCAGAAGTCGTGGTGCACATTGGTACCAACGACATAGGTAGGAACAGGGGTGTGGAGGTAATAAACAAGTTTAGGGAGTTAGGCTGGAAGTTGAAAGCCAGGACAGACAGAGTTGTCATCTCTGGTTTGTTGCCGGTGCCACGTGATAGCGAGGCTAGGAATAGGGAGAGAGTGCAGTTGAACACGTGGCTGCAGGAATGGTGTAGGAGGGAGGGCTTCAGGTATTTGGATAATTGGAGCGCATTCTGGGGAAGGTGGGACCTGTACAAGCAGGACGGGTTGCATCTGAACCAGAGGGGCACCAATATCCTGGGAGGGAGGTTTGCTAGTACTCTTCGGGAGGGTTTAAACTAGTTTGGCAGGGGAATGGGAACCGGATTTGTAGTCCAGCAACTAAGGTAGCCGATATTCAGGACGCCAAAGCATGTAATGAGGCAGTGGGGAAGGGAACACTGACAAAGGAGAGTATTTGCAGGCACGGAGATGGGTTGAAGTGTGTATACTTCAACGCAAGAAGCATCAGGAATAAGGTGGGTGAACTTAAGGCATGGATCGGTACTTGGGACTACGATGTGGTGGCCATCACGGAAACTTGGATAGAGGAGGGGCAGAAATGGTTGTTGGAGGTCCCTGGTTATAGATGTTTCAATAAGATTAGGGAGGGTGGTAAAAGAGGTGGGGGGGGGGGTGGCATTATTAATTAGAGGTAGTATAACAGCTGCAGAAAGGCAGTTCGAGGAGTATCACCCTATTGAGGTAGTATGGGTTGAAGTCAGAAATAGGAAAGGAGCAGTCACCTTGTTAGGAGTTTTCTATAGGCCCCCCAATAGTAACAGAGATGTGGAGGAACAGATTGGGAAACAGATTTTGGAAAGGTGCAGAAGTCATAGGGTAGTAGTCATGGGCGACTTTAACTTCCCAAATATTGAGTGGAAACTCTTTAGATCAAATAGTTTGGATGGGGTGGTGTGTGTGCAGTGTGTCCAGGAAGCTTTTCTAACACAGTATGTAGATTGTCCGACCAGAGGAGGGGCAATATTGGATTTAGTACTGGGTAATGAACCAGGGCAAGTGATAGATTTGTTAGTGGGGGAGCATTTTGGAGATAGTGACCACAATTCTGTGACTTTCACTTTAGTAATGGAGAGGGATAGGTACGTGCAACAGGGCAAGGTTTACAATTGGGGGAAGGGTAAATACGATGTTGTCAGACAAGAATTGAAGTGCATAAGTTGGGAACATAGGCTGGCAGGGAAGGACACAAGTGAAATGTGGAACTTGTTCAAGGAACAGGTGCTACGTGTCCTTGATATGTATGTCCCTGTCAGGCAGGGAAGAGATGGTCGAGTGAGGGAACCATGGTTGACAAGAGAGGTTGAATGTCTTGTTAAGAGGAAAAAGGTGACTTATGTAAGGCTGAGGAAACAAGGTTCAGACAGGGCATTGGAGGGATACAAGATAGCCAGGAGGGAACTGAAGAAACGGATTAGGAGAGCTAAGAGAGGGCATGAACAATCTTTGGCGGGTAGGATCAAGGAAAACCCCAAGGCCTTTTACACATATGTGAGAAATATGAGAATGACTAGAACGAGGGTAGGTCCGATCAAGGACAGTAGCGGGACATTGTGTATTGAGTCTGAAGAGATAGGAGAGGCCTTGAATGAGTATTTTTCTTCTGTATTTACAAATGAGAGGGGCGATATTGTTGGAGAGGACAGTGTGAAACAGATTGGTAAGCTCGAGGAAATACTTGTCAGGAAGGAAGATGTGTTGGGCATTTTGAAAAACTTGAGGATAGACAAGTCCCCCGGGCCTGACGGGATATATCCAAGGATTCTATGGGAAGCAAGAGATGAAATTGCAGAGCCGTTGGCAATGATCTTTTCGTCCTCACTGTCAACAGGGGTGGTACCAGGGGATTGGAGAGTGGCGAATGTCGTGCCCCTGTTCAAAAAAGGAACTAGGGATAACCCTGGGAATTACAGGCCAGTTAGTCTTACTTCGGTGGTAGGCAAAGTAATGGAAAGGGTACTGAAGGATAGGATTTCTGAGCATCTGGAAAGACACTGCTTGATTAGGGATAGTCAGCACGGATTTGTGAGGGGTAGGTCTTGCCTTACAAATCTTATTGAATTCTTTGAGGAGGTGACCAAGCATGTGGATGAAGGTAAAGCAGTGGATGTAGTGTACATGGATTTTAGTAAGGCATTTGATAAAGTTCCCCATGGTAGGCTTATGCAGAAAGTAAGGAGGCATGGGATAGTGGGAAATTTGGCCAGTTGGATAACGAACTGGCTAACCGATAGAAGTCAGAGAGTGGTGGTGGATGGCAAATATTCAGCCTGGATCCCAGTTACCAGTGGCGTACCGCAGGGATCAGTTCTGGGTCCTCTGCTGTTTGTGATTTTCATTAATAACTTGGATGAGGGACTTGAAGGGTGGGTCAGTAAATTTGCAGACGATACGAAGATTGGTGGAGTTGTGGATAGTAAGGAGGGCTGTTGTCGGCTGCAAAGAGACATAGATAGGATGCAGAGCTGGGCTGAGAAGTAGCAGATGGAGTTTAACCCTGAAAAGTGTGAGGTTGTCCATTTTGGAAGGACAAATATGAATGCGGAATATAGGGTTAACGGTAGAGTTCTTGGCAATGTGGAGGAGCAGAGAGATCTTGGGGTCTATGTTCATACATCTTTGAAAGTTGCCACTCAAGTGGATAGAGCTGTGAAGAAGGCCTATGGTGTGCTCGCGTTCATTAACAGAGGGATTGAATTTAAGAGCCGTGAGGTGATGATGCAGCTGTACAAAACTTTGGTAAGGCCACATTTGGAGTACTGTGTACAGTTCTGGTCGCCTCATTTTAGGAAGGATGTGGAAGCTCTGGAAAAGGTGCAAAGAAGATTTACCCTGATGTTGCCTGGAATGGAGAGTAGGTCTTACGAGGAAAGGTTGAGGGTGCTCGGACTTTTCTCATTAGAGCGGAGAAGGATGAGGGGCGACTTGATAGAGGTTTATAAGATGATCAGGGGAATAGATAGAGTAGACAGTCAGAGACTTTTTCCCCAGGTGGAACACACCATTACAAGGGGACATAAATTTAAGGTGAAAGGTGGAAGATATAGGAGGGATATCAGAGGTAGGTTCTTTACCCAGAGAGTAGTGGGGGCATGGAATGCACTGCCTGTGGAAGTAGTTGAGTCGGAAACATTAGGGACCTTCAAGCAGCTATTGGATAGGCACATGGATGACGGTAAAATGATATAGTGTAGATTTATTTGTTCTTAAGGGCAGCACGGTAGCATTGTGGATAGCGCAATTGCTTCACAGCTCCATGGTCCCACGTTCGATTCCGGCTTGGGTCATTGTCTGTGCGGAGTCTGCACGTCCTCCCCGTGTCTGCGTGGGTTTCCTCCGGGTGCTCCGGTTTCCTCCCACAGTCCAAAGATGTGCGGGTTAGGTGAATTGGCCAATGATAAATTGCCCTTAATGTCCAAATTGCCCTTGGTGTTGGGTGGAGGTGTTGAGTTTGGGTATGGTGCTCTTTCCAAGAGCCGGTGCAGACTCAAAGGGCCGAATGGCCTCCTTCTGCACTGTAAATTCAATGATAATCTATGATTAATCTAGGACAAAGGTTCGGCACAACATCGTGGGCCGAAGGGCCTGTTCTGTGCTGTATTTTTCTATGTTCTATGTTCTATGACTGGACTCGCTGCGCCTCGTAGGACACCTGCCGTGCCGTTTCGGCCGCCTGGATTTGGGAGTACCGGATTGTCGCGTTCTCGTGGAGGACGCAGGTCTTGATGGCAGTCACTAGGGTGAGGCGCTTAATTTTGAGGAGCTGCTGGTGCAGGGTGTCCGAGATAGCCCCAAAAGCTATCTGATCCTGTATCATGGAGTAGGAGGTGGCCTCATAGCCGCAGGACTGCGCGAGGATACGGCGGTGTGTCAAGTAAGATCGAAAAGGCTCATCCCTACCCTACAGGCGCTGCTGGAATAGGTACCTCTCGAAACTCTCATTGACCTCCACGCTGAAGTGCTCCTCAAATTTTAGAAGCACCGTCTTGTATTTTGTCTTTTTCTCGCCTTCCGCGAATGCCAAGGAGTTGTAGATGTGGATGGCGTGTTGCCCCGCCATGGCGAGGATGAGGGCGATCTTCCTGGTGTCCGATGCATTCTCCCTGTCTGTGGCTTCTAGGAAGAGCTGGAAGCGCTGTTTAAACAGCATCCAGTCTACGCCAAGATTTCCAGCAATTCGGAGCAGCTGCGGTGGGCTGATGTTGTCCATGGAGCAGGATGGCGGATTTCTGAAAGGGTGCAGGTAGGTATCACAGTCGCTGGTTAGCTTCCACTACTGGTATCATGTCATGTTTGGTGTTCCGATGCACAAATGATCCAATACGGCTGCAGATGGTACAACTCTGTTTTATTGTCTTAAACAATAACAACTACTAACTGCTGGCTGAGATTCGTGCTTCACCAGCTGACCTGTGGACCCAGCCCTATCACTATCTTGGTGAGGCACTCAGCACATGGTCTATGTCTGAGTGGCACGCTGTGAGCTCTGTGCTCTAAGCTATCTCCTGCTGGAATGAGCGGGAACTGTGGTGTTCCCTGTTTTATAGTGCGTGTGCTCTCACTGGTGATTGGCTGCGATGTTATGTGTGTGTTGGTTGGTCCAACTACCTGTCGATCAGTGTGTGTGTGATCACACCATGATATGCTGATGTGGATATCATGACAGCCTCGTTAAGTGGACCAATTAATGTTGAATTGCATTGCCGGCCTCACTGGGCCAAGCACCGGGAAGCTCGCAGCAATTCCCACTTGCCATCACACTGAGAAAGTTTCTCTGGAGAATTGCGGCCATTGTATACATTACCACAGGAAATGATGCAATGTTTCATTATCTTGCTCTCTCTTCCAGACTTTGTGGCAAGGAAGTCTGCAGTAAGAGATGTTCCAATAAAGTTAATATTTTCCTTACCTCAGCATGCTCTGTAAATGTTCAGTATTCACACAATGAGACCAAGAATATTAAATAGCTGGTTCTACAGAGGTGAAATTCTCATCGTACTTGAATGTTGTATATTTATACAGAGAAAATGGTTGATGGCCTGTACATATTTATATTTACTTGCCTGAGGCAGCTGTCTCGTTCTGGGATTTTATTCTGACCACTTTTCCACAGAAAAAAATTTGAAATATATTCAATGGTTGTCTGTGAAAGCAAATTGCACACTTCCAAGTTCAGGTATAAATGACACTGAGGCGACAATGGTTAAAGTGCTGATGGCCTCGGTTTTGAAGTTGTTTTCCCACAGATCATAAACAATATGAAGTTAGCTTATCTCAGTAAATAAGAAACCGCACATACATCTCATTGAGCCATCTCAGGCCCTGAGTCCACTATAAAGTGGCCAGGCATGGAAATTAAAAGAGTCTGAAGCGTATGTGAGAGTGAGGGATTTTACCTTTCCCCCACTGAACAGGTACACAGCAGGTAGGCATTTAAAATGAACTTCTTTTCTTTGCTCCATTTTCATTGATTGTCAATTTTAAAATCTGTGGTAGTCACCACTGTTGTATTATACTGTATATATGGGTATTACGGTAAGGCCTCTGTACTACAGGTACGGGGGTAGATCCCTGCCTGCTGGCTCCGCCCAGGAGGCGGAGTATAAATGTGTGTGCTCTCCGAACAGCAGCCATTTTGTAAGCTGCTGTAGGAGGCCACACATTTCTGTGTAATAAAGCCTCAATTACATTCTACTCTCATCTCGTCGTAATTGATAGTGCCTCAATTTATTACACAGAGATTTTTCAGAGATGGATCTCCGCATCAAGCCGTATCGCCTGCAGCTGCATCCTCAAGCAGACAACTCCATAAAGGACTTTCAACATTAGCTAGCTTGCTTTGAAGCATACATCGGTTCTACGCCAGACAGAATCTCAGAAGCACAGAAGCTCCAGATTCTGTACACGCGGCTGAGCTCCAACGTTTTTCCCCTCGATCAGGACGCGCCTACCTACGCAGAGGCCATGGCGCCATTGAAGGAGAATTACGCTCAGCAGACCAACAAGATCTACGCCAGGCACCTCCTATCCACGAGGCACCAACTTCCCGGTGAGTCTGTGGAAGATTTCTGGCGTGCGCTGCTCGCCCTGGTGAGAGACTGTGACTGTCAGGCCGTTTCGGCCACTGAACTTTCGAACCTGCTAATGAGAGATCCGTTCATTACGGGCATAGGGTCTGACTACATCCACCAGGGCTCTTAGAAGGGGCCACGCTTGACTTCGCGGCGACCAAGAAACTAGCGCTCTCGCTCACGGTTGCCTCACGCAACGTGCAGGCTTATGCCCCCGACAGCACGGCCCATCCCCCCTGTGCATCGTGGACCCCGCCAGCGGCCACCCCATCGTGGACCCCATCAGCGACCGCCCTCAGCCAACACCACGCCTGTGCCGCGCGGCAGCCAACCAACCCTGGGGGACCCAAGTGCTACTTCTGTGGACAGACAAAACACTCCCAGCAGCGCTGCGCAGTGCAGAGCGCGCTCTGCAAGGCCTGTGGCAAGAAGGAACATTTCGCTGCAGTGTGCCAGGTCTGCTCAATCACCGCTATTGTCCCACGTGTGGCCAGTGGGCACCGCCATCTTCCTCTCCTCAGACCATGTACGGCCCGTGGGCGCTGCCACCTTGCTCCACTCACAACACGTGCGGCCCGTGGGTGCCACCTTCTTGCTTGCCTCAGAACCAATGGGCACCGCCATCTTGCCTGCCACAGGACACGTGCGGCCCGAGGGCGCCGCCATCTTGCCTGCCCCAGGACATGTGCGGCCCAAGGGCGCCGCCATCGTGTCAGCCCCAGGACACGTGTGGCCCGTGGGCGCCGCCAACTAACCCGCCTCAGGACGCCTGCCCATCGGGCACCTCATTGAGCCGCTCATCGCCTGCAACCGCCGATGACCAGCCGCGTCTCGCCTCGGTCACGATTGACCAGTCTCGACCGCACAACCTCGCGACCGCTTCGACAAAAGTGAAGGTCGACGGGCACGCAATATCCTGCCTTCTGGACTCCGGGAGCACTGAGAGCTTCATCCACCCCAATACGGTAAGGCGCTGCTCCCTCGCGGTACACCCTGCTCACCAAAGAATCTCCCTGGCCTGCGGATCCCACTCTGTGGCGATCCGGGGGTGCTGCATCACCACCCTCACTGTCCAGGGCGTAGAGTTCAGCGGCTTCCGGCTCTACGTCCTCCCCAACCTCTGCGCTGCCTTGCCACTTGGCCTGGACTTCCAGTGCAACCTCCAGAGCCTAACCCTGAAATTTGGCGGGCCCCTACCACCCCGTACTGTCTGCGGTCTCACGACCCGCCTTCCCTGATTGCAAACATCACCCTGGATTGCAAACCCGTCGCGACCAGGAGCAGACGGTACAGCTCCCAGGACAGGACCTTCATCAGGCCTGAGGTCCAGCGGCTGCTGCGGGAAGGTATCATCGAGGCGCACAACAGCCCCTGGAGAGCCCAAGTGGTAGTGGTGAAAACCAGGGAGAAAAACAGGATGGTCGTTGACTACAGTCAGACCATCAATTGGTACACGCGGTTCGACGGACGCATACCACTCCCACGCATATCTGACATGGTCAATCAGATTGCACAATACCGGGTCTTCTTGACAGTGGACCTGAAATCTGCCTACCACCAGCTCCCCATCCGTTAAGCTGACCGCCCATACACTGTGTTTGAAGCAGACGGCCGCCTTCACTCTGAAAACGGGAGGTGAGTGAGCCGGGACTCTGAAAACAGCGCGAGAGGTGAGTAAGCCGGGAATCTGAAAACAGCGCGGGAGGTTAGTGAGCGGGGACTCTGAAAACAGCCCAGGAGGTGAGTCAGCCGGGACAGTGAAAACAACGCGGGAGGTGAGTGAGCCGGGACAGTGAAAACAGCGCGGGAGGTGAGTGAGCCGGGACTCTGAAAACAACGCGAGAGGTGAGTGAGCCGGGACTCTGAAAACAGCCCGGGAGGTGAGTGAGCCAGGACTCTGAAAACATCGCGAGAGGTGAGTGAGCCGGGACTCTGAAAACAGCGCGGGAGCTGAGTGAGCCAGGACTCTGAAAACAGCGCGAGAAGTGAGTGAGCCGGGACTCTGAAAACAGCCCAGGAGGTGAGTGAGCCGGGACTCTGAAAACAGCGCGGGAGGTGAGTGAGCCGGGACTCTGAAAACAACGCGGGAGGTGAGTGAGCCGGGACTCTGAAAACAGCCCAGGAGGTGAGTGAGCCGGGACTCTGAAAACAGCGCGGGAGGTGAGTGAGCCGGGACCCTGAAAACAGCCCGGGAGGTGAGTGAGCCGGGACTCTGAAAACAGCGCGGGAGCTGAGTGAGCCGGGACTCTGAAAACAGCCCGGGAGGTAAGCGAGCCAGGACTCTGAAAACAGCCCAGGAGGTGAGTGAGCAGGGACTCTGAAAACAGCGCGGGAGCTGAGTGAGCCGGGACAGTGAAAACAGCGCGGGAGCTGAGTGAGCCGGGACTCTGAAAACAGCCCGGGAGGTGAGCGAGCCAGGACTCTGAAAACAGCCCAGGAGGTGAGTGAGCAGGGACTCTGAAAACAGCGCGGGAGCTGAGTGAGCCGGGACTCTGAAAACAGCGTGAGAGGTGAATGAGCGGGGACTCTGAAAACAGCGCGAGAGGTGAGTGAGCCGGGACTCTGAAAACAGCGTGAGAGGTGAATGAGCGGGGACTCTGAAAACAGCGCGGGAGGTGAGCGAGCCAGGACTCTGAAAACAGCGCGGGAGCTGAGTGAGCCGGGACTCTGAAAACAGCGCGGGAGTTGAGTGAGCCGGGACTCTGAAAACAGCCCGGGAGGTGAGTGAGCCGGGACAGTGAAAACAGCATGAGAGGTGAGTGAGCCGGGACTTGGAAAACAGCGCAGGAGGTGAGTGAGCCGGGACTCTGAAAACAGCGCGGGAGCTGAGTGAGCCGGGACTCTGAAAACAGCGCGGGAGCTGAGTGAGCCGGGACAGTGAAAACAGCGTGAGAGGTGAATGAGCGGGGACAGTGAAAACAGCGCGGGAGCTGAGTGAGCCGGACCTCTGAAAACAGCGCGGGAGGTGAGTGAGCCGGGACTCTGAAAACAGCGCGGGAGGTGAGTGAGCCGGGACAGTGAAAACAGCGCGGGGGGTGAGTGAGCCAGGACTCTGAAAACAGCGCGGGAGCTGAGTGAGCTGGGACTCTGAAAACAGCGCGGGAGCTGAGTGAGCTGGGATTCTGAAAACAGCGCGGGAGCTGAGTGAGCCGGGACAGTGAAAACAGCGCGGGAGCTGAGTGAGCCGGGACTCTGAAAACAGCGCGGCAGCTGAGTGAGCCAGGACTCTGAAAACAGCCCGGGAGGTGAGTGAGCCGGGACTCTGAAAACAGCGCAGGAGCTGAGTGAGCCGGGACTCTGAAAACAGCGCGGGAGCTGAGTGAGCCGGGACTCTGAAAACAGAGCGGGAGCTGAGTGAGCCGGGACTCTGAAAACAGCGCGGGAGCTGAGTGAGCCGGGACTCTGAAAACAGCGCGGGAGCTGAGTGAGCCGGGACTCTGAAAACAGCGCGGGAGCTGAGTGAGCCGGGACTCTGAAAACAGCGCGGGAGCTGAGTGAGCCGGGACTCTGAAAACAGCGCGGGAGCTGAGTGAGCCGGGACTCTGAAAACAGAGCGTGAGCTGAGTGAGCCGGGACTCTGAAAACAGCGCGGGAGCTGAGTGAACAGGGACTCTGAAAACAGCGCAGGAGCTGAGTGAGCCGGGACTCTGAAAACAGCGTGAGAGGTGAATGAGCGGGGACTCTGAAAACAGCGCGGGAGCTGAGTGACCCAGGACTTGGAAAACAGCGCGGGAGGTGAGTGAGCCGGGACTCTGAAAACAGCACGGGAGGTGAGTGAGCCGGGACAGTGAAAACAGCGCGGGAGCTGAGTGAGCCGGGACTCTGAAAACAGCGCACGGGAGGTGAGTGAGCCGGGACTCTGAAAAGAGCGTGGGAGATTTAAAAAACGCGGGAGCTGCGAGTCGGAGCGGAGATTTTAAAAGATCGCGGCCTAGTTTCGGGAGCCGTTCGGAGGAGGAGGAGCAGTCTCTGTCAGGGAGAGAACCTGAGAACATCTAAGACACTCAGAGGGTAAGAAGGGAAGTAAGTGATTTTTACTCATTTTTACTTTTATACCTTTTTCAAATTGTGTGTGTCGGGGGGAAACTGAAGTGACATCACAGAAAAGCTGTGGCCTGAGTGGCTGGTTGGGAATTTACACTAAATTAAAAAAATTAAGCATTGGTAACTAATTAAACATAATTACTTAATTATAATTTAGAGGGATATCTAAGCCAGAGATCGGAGAGTACTATATTTAGCTTTCGCATTTCTATTAGAAATCTAGTGCTAGGAAACAGATAGTTAACAGTAACTTTGAAATTTAAAAAAATATATATTTAAATTTTTTATTTTTTTATTTTAATTTTAATTAATCGACGCAATTTCAGTTAGAGGGGTGCAGTGCTCTGACTGTGAGATGTGGCAGGTCCGGGTGGCTTCCAGCGTCCCGGATGGCTTCATCTGCAGAAAGTGCACCCAACTGGAGCTCCTCACAGACCGCATGGTTCGGTTGGAGCAGCAATTGGATGCACTTAGGAGCATGCAGGTGGCGGAAAGTGTCATAGATCGCAGTTATGTAAATGTGGTCACACCCAAGGTGAAGGCAGGGAAATGGGTGACCACCAGAAAGGGCAGGCAGTCAGTGCAGGAATCCCCTGTGGTTGTCCCCCTCTCGAACAGGTATACCCCTTTGGATACTGTCGGGGGGGATAGCCTATCAGGGGAAAACAGCAGCAGCCAGAGCAGTGGCACCACCACGGCTGGCTCTGATGTTCAGAAGGGAGGGTCAAAGCGCAGAAGAGTAATAGTAATAGGGGACTCTATAGTCAGGGGCACAGATAGGCGCTTCTGTGGACGTGAAAGAGACTCCAGGATGGTATGTTGCCTCCCTGGTGCCAGGGTCCAGGATGTCTCCGAACGAGTAGAGGGCATCCTGAAGGGGGAGGGCAAACAGGCAGAGGTCATTGTACATATTGGTACTAACGACATAGGCAGGAAGGGGCATGAGGTCCTGCAGCAGGAGTTCAGGGAGCTAGGTAGAAAGTTAAAAGACAGGACCTCGAGGGTTGTAATCTCGGGATTACTCCCTGTGCCACATGCCAGTGAGACTAGAAATAGGAAGATAGAGCAGCTAAACAAGTGGCTAAACAGCTGGTGTAGGAGGGAGGGTTTCCGTTATCTGGACCACTGGGAGCTCTTCTGGGGCAGGTGTGACCTATATAAGAAGGACGGGTTGCATCTAAACCGGAGAGGCATAAATATCCTGGCCGCGAGGTTTGCTAGTGTCACACGGGAGGGTTTAAACTAGTATGGCAGGGGGGTGGGCACGGGAGCAATAGGTCAGAAGGTGAGAGCATTGAGGAAGAACTAGGGAATAGGGACAGTGGGGCTCTGAGGCAGAGCAGACAGGGAGAAGTTGCTGAACACAGCGGGTCTGTTGGCCTGAAGTGCATATGTTTTAATGCAAGAAGTATTACGGGTAAGGCAGATGAACTTAGAGCTTGGATTAGTACTTGGAACTATGATGTTGTTGCCATTACAGAGACCTGGTTGAGGGAAGGGCAGGATTGGCAGCTAAACGTTCCAGGATTTAGATGTTTCAGGCAGGATAGAGGGGGATGTAAAAGGGGAGGCGGAGTTGCGCTACTGGTTCGGGAGAATATCACAGCTGTACTGCGGGAGGACACCTCAGAGGGCAGTGAGGCTATATGGGTAGAGATCAGGAATAAGAAGGGTGCAGTCACAATGTTGGGGGTTTACTGCAGGCCCCCCAACAGCCAGCGGGAGATAGAGGAGCAGATAGGTAGACAGATTTTGGAAAAGAGTAAAAACAACTTCCCCAATGTTGACTGGGACTCACTTAGTGCCAGGGGCTTAGACGGGGCGGAGTTTGTAAGGAGCATCCAGGAGGGCTTCTTAAAACAATATGTAGACAGTCCAACTAGGGAAGGGGCGGTACTGGACCTGGTATTGGGGAATGAGCCCGGCCAGGTGGTAGATGTTTCAGTAGGGGAGCATTTTGGTAACAGTGACCACAATTCAGTAAGTTTTAAAGTACTGGTGGACAAGGATAAGAGTGGTCCTGGGATGAATGTGCTAAATTGGGGTAAGGCTAATTATAACAATATTAGGCGGGAACTGAAGAACATAGATTGGGGGCGGATGTTTGAGGGCAAATCAACATCTGACATGTGGGAGGCTTTCAAGTGGCAGTTGAAAGGAATTCAGGACCGGCATGTTCTTGTGAGGAAGAAGGATAAATACGGCAATTTTCGGGAACCTTGGATAACGAGAGATATTGTAGGCCTCGTCAAAAAGAAAAAGGAGGCATTTGTCAGGACTAAAAGGCTGGGAACAGACGAAGCCTGCGTGGAATATAAGGAAAGTAGGAAGGAACTTAAGCAAGGAGTCAGGAGGGCTAGAAGGAGTCACGAAAAGTCATTGGCAAATAGGGTTAAGGAAAATCCCAAGGCTTTTTACACGTACATAAAAAGCAAGAGGGTAGCCAGGGAAAGGGTTGGCCCACTGAAGGATAGGCAAGGGAATCTATGTGTGGAGCCATAGGAAATGGGTGAGGTACTAAATGAATACTTTGCATCAGTATTCACCAAAGAGAAGAAGTTGGTAGATGTTGAGTCTTGAGAAGGGTGTATAGATAGCCTGGGTCACATTGAGATCCAAAAAGACGAGGTGTTGGGTATCTTAAAAAATATTAAGGTAGATAGGTCCCCAGGGCCTGATGGGATCTACCCCAGAATACTGAAGGAGGCTGGAGAGGAAATTGCTGAGGCCTTGACAGAAATCTTTAGATCCTCACTGTCTTCAGGGGATGTCCCGGAGGACTGGAGAATAGCCAATGTTGTTCCTCTGTTTAAGAAGGGTAGCAAGGATAATCCCGGGAACTACAGGCCGGTGAGCCTTACTTCAGTGGTCGGGAAATTACTGGAGAGAATTCTTCGAGACAGGATCTACTCCCATTTGGAAGCAAATGGACGTATTAGTGAGAGGCAGCACGGTTTTGTGAAGGGGAGGTCGTGTCTCACTAACTTGATAGAGTTTTTCGAGGAGGTCACTAAGATGATTGATGCAGGTAGGGCAGTGGATGTTGTCTATATGGACTTCAGTAAGGCCTTTGACAAGGTCCCTCATGGTAGACTAGTACAAAAGGTGAAGTCACACGGGATCAGGGGTGAGCTGGCAAGGTGGATACAGAACTGGCTATGTCATAGAAGGCAGAGAGTAGCAATGGAAGGATGCTTTTCTAATTGGAGGGCTGTGACCAGTGGTGTTCCACAGGGATCAGTGCTGGGACCTTTGCTGTTTGTAGTATATATAAATGATATGGAGGAAAATGTAACTGGTCTGATTAGTAAGTTTGCAGACGACACAAAGGTTGGTGGAATTGCGGATAGCGATGAGGACTGTCAGAGGATACAGCAGGATTTAGATTGTTTGGAGACTTGGGCGGAGAAATGGCAGATGGAGTTTAATCCGGACAAATGTGAGGTAATGCATTTTGGAAGGTCTAATGCAGGTAGGGAATATGCAGTAAATGGTAGAACCCTCAAGAGTATTGAAAGTCAAAGAGATCTAGGAGTACAGGTCCACAGGTCATTGAAAGGGGCAACACAGGTGGAGAAGGTAGTCAAGAAGGCATACGGCATGCTTGCCTTCATTGGCCGGGGCATTGAGTATAAGAATTGGCAAGTCATGTTGCAGCTGTATAGAATCTTAGTTAGGCCACACTTGGAGTATAGTGTTCAATTCTGGTCGCCGCACTACCAGAAGGATGTGGAGGATTTAGAGAGGGTGCAGAAGAGATTTACCAGAATGTTGCCTGGTATGGAGGTCATTAGCTATGAGGAGCGGTTGAATAAACTCGGTTTGTTCTCACTGGAACGAAGGAGGTTGAGGGGAGACCTGATAGAGGTCTACAAAATTATGAGGGGCATAGACAGAGTGGATAGTCAGAGGCTTTTCCCCAGGGTAGAGGGGTCAATTACTAGGGGGCATAGGTTTAAGGTGAGAGGGGCAAGGTTTAGAGTAGATGTACGAGGCAAGTTTTTTATGCAGAGGGTAGTGGGTGCCTGGAACTCGCTACCGGAGGAGGTGGTGGAAGCAGGGACGATAGTGACATTTAAGGGGCATCTTGACAAATACATGAATAGGATGGGAATAGAGGGATACGGAACCAGGAAGTGCAGAAGATTGTAGTTTAGTCGGGCAGCATGGTCGGCATGGGCTTGGAGGGCCGAACGGCCTGTTCCTGTGCTGTACATTTCTTTGTTCTTTGTTTACCATTTCCTTAGGGTTCCCTTCAGCGTCACCAACGGGGTCTCGATCTTCCAACAGGAGATGGACCAAATGGTTGACCGGTCGGGCTGCGGGCCACTGTCCCATACCATATCACTATGCCAAGACACAGTCTCACTTATGGATCTGGCACCAGCTGGGTTCCCACACACCCTGTCCAAAAGGTTAGGTAGGGTTACTGGGTTACGGGGTTAGGGTGGAGGCGTGGGCCTCAGTAAGGCGCTCTTTCCAAGGTTCGGTTCAGACTGACTTGATGGGCTGAATGGGCACCTTCTGCACTGTAAATTCTATGATTGTATGATCTCCTGGCATCAGTTCTGCCTGCCACGCCACAAATTCCCAACAAATCATTGGCTGATACTTCACACCCTCCTCACATCCTATCTTCGAGCTTGTTCCTCAGAACCCCCTGGGACCCATCAGCACAACCTCTTCATGTCCAGTTGCGGTGCCCACACATGCCACCTGCTGTAGACTTTCCTGATCCATCAAGCGTGTGGCTCACAATGCTCTCTCTTTATCTCCACAGAAGATAGCCCATAATAAGTGGGAAAGTATCAAGATGGGTGGGGGTAGAGTACCAGAGATTCACGCCCTCACTCCCTATGAGGAACGGGCCCTGGAAATTGAGAGGTTGTCCGAGGAGACAGCGAGACAGCAGTCACTGACAGCAAGCTTGGTCTGCACTGCAGAGGTGAGGATCCATTGCCCCTTCACCTATTTCAAGTGAGTTGTTCATGTCAGAAAAAAATGATCCTTCCCTCACTGACCTGATGTCTATTGTTTCGCAGGATCTCCATCTGATGGGGCCGGGCCATCCGGAGTCGCCACCCCCTCCCCAAACCAACCCTCCCCCCACCATCCAAGAGACCACCTCAGAGGAGAGATCTGAGGAGCCCACCATCAAAGTGTCACAGTTATCACCCCCACCTTCCACCAGTGCAGAGACACACACCTTTATGGTCGACATTAGTGGACAGGCTTCTGAGGCTCAGCTGAGGCCCAGTCAGGTGCTGAGCCTATGTACAAGGTTATCCCAGGGCTGATGCAGATGCTAGGACACAACTGTGAGATTCAGGAGGTGGTGTCAGCAACATTCCAGTGAGTACAAAGCTGATTGGAGGTGTCCCAAAGGCAATGGGCGCAGAAGATGATGCCGACAGTGCATGGCACTGAGGCCAACACTGCTAGGGTGGTGAGTGCAGTGGAAAGCCTACAGCATGAAGTCAGCGTCTTGAGTGATTATGTCCAAGACATGGCTCAGATTGTGATGACCATGGCTGAGGACCTCGACGTCAAGTCCCAGAACATGTCCCAGACATAGGCGGACATTGCGAAGGCACTATAGAGTGTGGACCAGTCACTGAGGAACATCGCTTAGGATGTTGACACCATGATGCAGACAATGGGGAGGCACCAGAATGGCAGAGCCAGATGATGCATGAGTCTCTGGAACCCACTCCAGCTGCCCTTCCGCTCCATGGGGACCCTCAGGGCCCTTCTGGCGCCATCAGGGAGGAGCAACTGCTGGAGGCGAACCCGGGGTCCACCACCAAGGAGACAGCGGCAGTCTCCAGTTCATCCAAATATCCCTCCTTCTGACACCGGCCTAAACAGGCGCACATCAAGGGCAGTGGGCAGAACAAGAGAACAGTGAAGCCAGTGATACCGGTAAGTCGGTCGGGGCCCTCCAGCTCCAGGCCTTCCAGAGGACGTCCGCCAATGGCATCAAAGGCCACAGGGTCTGATGTGCATCCTGGGGACACACTTAGATATGGCAGCAAACCACGTAAGATTAAGAAGATTGAGAGCACTGAGTGGGCATGGCGGGGAGGGGTGGGGGGGGCGGGGGGGGGGGGGGGGGGAGTTCACTCTCTGTTGCTCGGGCGAATGGAAATATGAAATGTTCACAATTAAAACATGCAAAAACTGATACACGTGTGGCCTCTGGGACAATCTTCACAGCGGGCCTGCCTGCACTCCCACCCTCTGTTGACCTCTGCTCCCCTCCACCGTGTCCACCCCCCCCCCCGCCCCACGGCACAGTGGCAAGATCAAACGTCCCCGATGCAGACCCCGTTGAGAGGATGGGCGTGAGCATGTTGTCAGCCGAAAGACAGGAATCAGGCTTTGGCATAAACTGAGGAGTGCCAGAGCGAGCTTACTTCACAGCAAGTTTTCATCACTTACCTGTCTTATATATTGACCCATTTGCTCCAAGGATTTGTTTTCCTCTCTTGCACTCCCTCAGAATACAGTCACGCCACCTCGCAGACTTTCTGTGACATCATTTCCGGCGACATCTCTTGAATATGTCTGGCCAAATTAGCAACCTTAATTTTGACCCGGGCGGTATGGTGGCACAGAGGTTAGCACTGTTGCCTCGCAGCTCCAGGGACCAGATTTACCATGGCCAATCCATCAAACCTGCACATCTTCAGACTGTGGGAGGAAACTGGAGCACGCGGAGGAAACCTACGTCTCGGGGGCTCTGCGTGGAGTTTACACTTTCTCCCCGTATCTGTGTAGGTTTCCTCCGGGTGCTCCAGTTTCCTTCCACATTTCAAAGATGTGCAGGTTAGGTGAATTGGCCATGATAAATTGGTCCTTAATATCCAAAAGATTAGGTAGAGTTACTGGGATTAGGGTGGAGGCGTGGGCTTAAGTAAGGTGCACTTTCCAAGGGCCGGTGCAGACTTGATGGGCCAAATGGCCTCCCTCTGCGCTGTAAATTCTATGATTCCATGATTTGAGAAGCATTTATTGTTAACTTTGTGACACCTGGTTACCTTGCAGCAGCCAGACTGTGTAGGGATTCAGGATTTTTAAAAAATTTGTTCATGGGATGTGGGCATTGCGGGTCGGGCCAGGATTTATTACCCATCCCTGAGTGCATTATTGCTGTTAATAATGGTTTTGTTCTGCAATATAACTTGTCAGCATAAGGAAATGACCAAATCCCCATGACCTGGTTCCAAGAAAATTGACCTGGCAGCAAGGATTTATAGTGTATAAGTGAGAAATTTCTGTGTGAAAATTTAATGAAATGACATATTTGGATAACGCTTGGTGAAAGAAATGTGAACCTCCACGATTTTCAGAACAAAACTTAGAAATTTGCTTTGGGTGGTACCTCATCAGCTTCTGATTAATCTCTCCACACCATATTCAGTTCCATTGAAGTTAATGGAATTTCATCCCCAATGTCATTTGGAAGGGACTTAAAGTTATAATTGATTGCGAAATGCAACATTTACCCTCAAAAGACTACTTTCAAAAATGTCATAATTAACTTATCACTTAACTGTGGGGTAATATCCCGTACCAGCCTCCCCGAATAGGCGCCGGAATGTGGCGACTAGGGGCTTTTCACAGTAACTTCTTTGAAGCCTACTTGTGACAATAAACGATTTTCATTTCATTTCATCTAGTATCACTTCCATACAGGATTATTTAGCCTATTTTATAGAAACGTAGAAGGTAAGAGCAGGAGGAGGCCATGCAGCCCTTCAAACCTCCTCTGCCATTCATTATGATCATGACTGACCATCCAACTCTGTAACCTGTTCCCACTTTCCCCCATTATACTTTGATCCCTTTAGCCCTAATAATTATATCTACCTCCTTCTTGAAAACATACAATGTTTTATCCTCAGCTGCTTCCTGTGGTGGTGAATATCACAGGCTAGGTGAAGAAATTTCTCCTCATCTCTGTCCTAAATGGTTTACCTAGTCTCTTTAGACTGTCATCCCTTTTCTGGACTTCCCCACCATCAGGAACATCCCTCCTGCATGTACCCTGTCTAGTCCTATTAGAATTTCATAGGTTTCAATGAAATCACCCCTCATTCTTATAAACTCAAGTGAATTTAATCCTAACCGACTTAATTTCTCCCCACAAGTCAGTCCTGCCATCCCAGAAATCAGTCTGGTAAACATTTGCTGCACTTCCTCCATCGCAAGAACATCCTTCCTCAGATAAGGGGACCAAAACTGCTAACAATACTCCAGGTGTGGTCTCACCAAGACCCTGTATAATTGCAGCAAGGCGTCCCTGCTCCTGTCTTCGAATCCTCTCGCTTTGAAGGCCAACATACCATTTGCATCCTTCATCACCTGCTGTACCTGCATGCTTACTTTCAGCAACTGGTTACGAGGACATCTAGATCTTGTTGCAAATTCCCCTCTCCAAATCTAAAGCCATTTAGATAATAACCTGCTTTCCTGTTTTTGCTACCAAAGTGGATGACCTCATATTTATCCACATTCCACTGCATCTGCCATGCATTCGCCCACTCACTCAACTTGCCCGAATCACACTGGAGCATCTCTGCATCCTCATTATGTGAGATAGAAAATCAATAGAGAAATTATCATTTGTTCTATCAATTCTCAGACTGAAAAAAGGTGCATTGAAAATGAGAGGAAATTTGTATTAGGTATTCTGAGGGGTACAAATTAAAATGAATGTTAAAAGGAAAGATTGGAGATTGTCAATCAAAACATTATGTATGAAAACAATATAGAACACGGCCAAATCTTGCTGTCACAACAACAGCGAGGTGACTGGCTGTCATTGTTATTTATGCGCAAATGCCAGAGCAACTCCAGAGAAAGACAGATGTGTGTTTCCATGAAGCTATCCAGAACTTGGTGTCTGAGCTGGGGCTCTCTGCTATTAGGTCCACAAAAACAGCATCCCACTGACTGGCTCACGATTGAACTGCATTGAATGGTGTGAAGTTGATGCATTTCTATGTTAGGCAAGAACTAAACTTGTCACAGAAAGTTAAATCTTGTACTTTCCAGCCTACTCTCTAAATGATTTTTAATTACTGACAAACAATATCTATTTCTCATTGCCACTGTAGAATCACATTGCCTTCATTTTGAATGGTTGTTGAAGATTCTAAAAATGCTAAATTTTAAATAAAAAGTTTTTAAAAACGCAGACTTTGGTAAATTTGTCAAACCGAAAACACCCATGGTCGAACGTATTGGTCCAAATCGCCCCTTTATGCTCTGACACAGCCCGTGATGTCATTTGGATGGACATGGGAAGCAGCCAATCAGCGCACCTGATATTCTGGATTATCTCCTGTTCTTGCTTGTGATTGGTGGAGCCATTCAGAACCTCCTGGAAGAAAGGCAGGTCAGAAGAAAAGTTCCATTTTAGTTCAGTTCTGGTCAGGCATAAAAACAGCCAGAATCTGGATTAAGCACTCTTTCCCTTTAGGCCTGCAAAGATTTAAATCTTGGATTGAAGGCTAGGGATCTGAAACTGACCTTCCTCTCTGCAGCCCAATTAACTTGTGGGACTTCCCCTGGAAAGGGATCTTGATCTGCAAAAATGGCAGACAAGCAGTTGATGTGCAGAATGGTGGACAACCTTCATTTAAATGTTTCAATAGAGAATTATAAAATTGTCTCAGTGAGACTGGAAGTCAATCTGGTGGAGGGCTGTAAAGACGAAGCTGACCTCAAAGGGGGAATATTCAGTGTGAAGACCCCAATTGTTAAAAGTGAAAGTGACTTACCAGAGAGAATTCTACAGTCAACAGGTTCTGGTTGAAGAGCACCATTAAAAGATTGCTGGCTACAAAAACTGCTACCTCGGCAGCAAAGAACCATGCCATGTATTTTAAACCTACTCCCACCATATATTTGTATTGTATGTGTCTGGTGAAAGGTGGGATTGGTTTGGGGCAATAGTTAGATTAGCAGACAATTGTTCCATTCTTACCATTATATGTTCATCTTTTTCCTTATTATAGATCAACAGTTTTTTAGTGTTTTGCCTATAAATCTGGTGACGATAAGTCATTGGAGCAGCCAAGGGTTAAAGATCTCCGGGAAGTACACAAATTATTGGTTAATTCACTTGTGTTGGGACTCGGGGTCTGTGGGGCTGGAATATTGACCGCACCCTCACCCAGGATGTCGTAACACCTTCAGCAAGTTGCTCAGCTACATCAGTCTACCACCCTTCCCCTCCTCCAGCACTGGCAGCAGATCACCTGACTTCCTCCCTTTCTATGCTCCATGCCACAGAAGCAAAAGAGGCGAGAGCGAGCAATCATATTGCTTCTAGACATTAATCATTGAACAGTCAATAGTACAATAAAGGCACCAGCAAGCTGCAAAGCAGTTCTTCAATATGTTCAGCAAGATTCTCAGTCGAGTTGGACAGTCACCCTATCCCCTTCTCCAGCACTGGCAGTAAGACATCTTACTCCCTCCCTTTACTTGCTCCAGACCACACAAGCAAAAGAGGCAGCAGCAACCAGACACACAGCCGCCAGGCAGCTGCAGTAGTATTCAGGTCACTTCACTTCTCTCTCCACCCCTTGCAGTTCCCAGCAGCAGCCACTCAACGGCAAGAATAATCATTCCAGAAAGTCACATTCACACAGAGCACAGCAGAACAGTGAAAGAGCACCCTTTCTACTTCTTCAGACAGGCAGTAGGCCAGCTAGCATCCTCCCTTTGTCTTATTCCAGACCACAGACGCAGAAGAGAAAGCAGCAAACAAACACTAGGCCTTCAGGCATTGCACCCACAAGCAGGATCAAACAGCAAACACACCCTGCAGCACTTGAGAATATTTTATTCATTAACAATACTGTCATGATATCCAGATCAGCATATCATGGTGCAATCACACACACACTGATGGACAGGCAGTTGGACTAACCAGCACACACATAATATCGCAGCCAATCACCAGTGAGAGCACACGCACTATAAAACAGGGAACACAACAGTTCCCGCTCATTCTACCAGGAGATAGCTCAGAGCACAGAGCTCACAGCGCGCCACTCTGACATAGGCCATGTGCTGAGTGCCTCACTAAGATAGTGATAGGGCTGGGTCCACAGATTAGCTGGTGAAGCACGTACCCAAGCCAGCAGTCAGTTGTTACCGTTGATTAGACAATAAAACAGAGTTGTACCATCTACAGCCGTGTTGGATCATTTGTGCATCAGAACACCCAACACGGCATGATACCAGTACTGGACGCAAACCAGCGACTGTGAGACCTACCTGCACACTTTCAGAAATCTGCCATCCTGCTCCATGGAGAACATCAGCCCGCCGCAGCCGTTCCGAATCGCTGGCAATCTCGGCGTAAGCTGGAAGCTGTTTAAACAGCGCTTCCAGCTCTTCCTCAAAGCCACAGACAGGGACAATGCATCGGACACCAGGAAGATTGCCCTCCTCCTCTCCACGGCGGGGCAACCGGCCATCCACATATGTAACTCCCTGGCATTCGCGGAAGGCGAGGACAAAACAAAATATAAGACGGTGCTTCTGAAGTTCGATGAGCACTTCAGCATGGAAGTCAATGAGAGCTTCGAGAGGTACCTATTCCAGCAGCGCCTGCAGGGTAAGGATGAGCCTTTCCAATCTTACTTAACACACCTCCGAATCCTCGCGCAGTCCTGTGGCTATGGGGCCACCTCCGACTCCATGATACAGGATCAGATAGCTTTTGGGGTCATCTCGGACACCCTATGCCAGCAGCTCCTTAAAATAAAGCGACTCACCCTAGCGACTGCCATCGAGACCTGCGTCCTCCATGAGAACGCGACCAGCCGGTACTCCCAAATCCGAAACGGCACGGCACGGGCCCCACAAGGTGGAGCGAGTCCAGTTGCTCGAGTACCTCCCGGCCCGCGGCCCGGACGAGAGCGGCCATTTTGCACACTTTCCGAGGCCTCCCGCGCTTGTACATGCCAAAAGAGGGGACGTTGACGCAGAGGAACGTGATGCGCAGGCATGCCCTACACAGGACCGCACTGCGCGGTGGTGCAACGAACGCCATGACGTGACGACATGCGGCAACTGTGGCTCCGCCCACTTAAAGCCCACTGTCCAAAGGGCAACAATGCCTACCATGTGGCAGGATGGGCCACTGTGCTGCCTGCTGTCGAGCAGCTCAACCTGCCAAATCCCAACAATTCCGCCAGCCTCGCAGGGACGTGCGGGCGATTGAACCTCACCTTCACTGAGTCATATCCAGATAGTATGCAGACCAGCGATACCGAAGACAGGGAGCCCTTCCACATTGCGGTAATCCACAAGAACCAGATGACCCTAAGTCGGAACCACCAGCCGCTGCCAGTGCACAGCATTGATCCAGGCGATGAGTGGTGTGCCACCCTGACGGTCAACCGATCCCAGATCACATTTTGCCTGGACACTGGTGCCTCCGCCAATCTCCTCGCATGGTCAGCCATCCAGACCTTGAAGGTTCAACCACCGATTCTGCCATCCCACTGTCAGCTGGTTGACTACAATGGAAACGTCATCCCGGCCACGGGGTCCTGCCAGCTCGAAGTTACACACAAAGCCACATTATCATTTGAAATCATAGGATCCTCGAAGGGCTCTCTGTTAGGCGCACAGGCGTGCAAATTCCTCCACTTCGTTCGGCGGGTACACACTCTGTCTTCAGAAGGCACGTCCGATTTTCCAGATGCAGACTTTAGGGTGCACCTCCACTCACTCCTCGCGCACAACCAGGAGGTTTTCGAGGGCATGGGCACACTGCCCTACACGTACAAAATACGGCTCAAACCGGACGCCACCCCGGTCATTTACACACCACGTAGGGTCCCAGCACCACTCAAGGACCGCCTCAAGCAGCACTGCAGGACCTGCAGGACCAAGGAGTGCTTTCCCGGGTCACGGAGCCAACGCCATGGGTCAGCTCCATGGTGTGCGTCAAGAAGCCCTCCGGCGAGCTCCGGATCTGTATCGACCCAAAAGATCTAAATCACAGCATTATGAGGGAACACTACCCCCATACCCAAACGAGAAGAAATCACGAGCGAAATGGCTCGGGCAAAAATATCCACCAAGCTTGATGCCTCAAAGGGCTTTTGGCAGATTCAATTGGATCAGTCCAGCAGGAAGCTGTGCACTTTCAACACTCCATTTGGCAGATACTGCTACAATAAGGATGCCATTCGGCATCATTTCGGCCTCCGAAGTGTTCCATCGCATCATGGAACAGATGATGGAGGGCATCGAACGGGTACGCGTCTCCGTAGACGACATTATCATCTGGTCCACCACACCGCAGGAGCACATCAGTCGTCTCCAGCGTGTCTTTGCACGGATACGGGATCAGGGCCTGCGCCTTAACCGAGCCAAATGCTCTTTTGGCCAGACTGAGCTAAAGTTTTTGGGGAACCACATCTCCCGGTCTGGTGTGCGGCCGGATGCCGACAAAGTGGCAGCCATGTAGCAGCCGGCAGACACGAAGGCAGTGCTGCGCTTTCTCGGGTTGGTCAACTTCCTGGGGAAGTTCATTCCTAACCTTGCTTCGCACACGACTGCTCTTCGCCACCTGGTCAAAAAGACAACGGAATTCCAGTGGCTGCCCGCACACCAGAGTGAATGGGAGGAGCTCAAGGTCAAGCTCACCACCGCCCCGGTACTAGCGTTTTTTGATACCACACGGGAAACAAAGATCTCAACTGACGCCAGCCAGTGTGGCATTGGGGCGGTACTCCTGCAACGGGACGACACCTCCTCATGGGCTCCGGTCGCCTATGCGTCGCGGACTATGACCCCCACAGAACAGCGCTATGCGCAGATTGAGAAGGAGTGCCTAGGACTGTTGACTGGCATCGACAAGTTCCACGACTATGTATCTGGTGTTCCGCAGTTCACTGTGGAGACCGACCATCGCCCCGTGGTTAGCATCATTCAGAAGGACCTCAACGACATGACCCCTCGCCTCCAGCGCATTCCAGACAATTGTTCCATTCTTACCATTATATGTTCATCTTGTTCCTTATGATAGATCAACAGTCTTTTAGTGTTTTGCTTATAAATCTGGTGTCTATAAATCATTGGAGCAGCCAAGGGTTAAAGATCTCCGGGAAGTACACAAATTATTGTTTCATTCACTTGTGTTGGGTCTCGGGGTCTGTGGCGCTGGAATATTGACCGCACCCTCACCCAGGATGTCGTAACACCTTCAGCAAGTTGCTCAGCTGCATCAGTCTACCACCCTTCCCCTCCTCCAGCACTGGCAGCAGATCATCTGACTTCCTCCCTTTCTATGCTCCATGCCACAGAAGCAAAAGAGGCGAGAGCTAGCAATCATATTGCTTCTAGACATTAATCATTGATCAGTCAATAGTACAATAAAGGCACCAGCAAGCTGCAAAGCAGTTCTTCAATATGTTCAGCAAGATTCTCAGTCGAGTTGGACGGTCACCCTATCCCCTTCTCCAGCACTGGCAGTAAGACATCTTACTCCCTCCCTTTACTTGCTCCAGACCACACAAGCAAAAGAGGCAGCAGCAACCAGACACACAGCCGCCAGGCAGCTGCAGTAGTATTCAGGTCACTTCACTTCTCTCTCCACCCCTTGCAGTTCCCAGCAGCAGCCAATCAACGGCAAGAATAATCATTCCAGAAAGTCACATTCACACAGAGGACAGCAGAACAGTGAAAGAGCACCCTTTCTACTTCTTCAGACAGGCAGTAGGTCAGCTTGCATCCTCCCTTTGTCTTATTCCAGACCACAGAAGCAGAAGAGGAAGCAGCAAACAAACTCTAGGCTTTCAGGCATTGCACCCACAAGCAGGAGCAAACAGCAAACACACCCTGCAGCACTTGAGAATATTTTATTCATTAACAATACTGTCATGATATCCAGATCAGCATATCATGGTGCAATCACACACACACTGATGGACAGGCAGTTGGACCAACCAGCACACACATAATATCGCAGCCAATCACCAGTGAGAGCACATGCACTATAAAACAGGGAACACAACAGTTCCGCTCATTCTACCAGAACATTTACAGAGCATGCTGAGGTAAGGAAAATATTAACTTTATTGGAACATCTCTTACTGCAGACTTCCTTGCCACAAAGTCTGGAAGAGAGAGCAAGATAATGAAACATTGCATCATTTCCTGTGGTAATGTATACAATGGCCGCAATTCTCCAGAGAAACTTTCTCAGTGTGATGGCAAGTGGGAATTGCTGCGAGCTTCCCGGTGCTTGGCCCAGTGAGGCCGGCAATGCAATTCAACATTAATTGGTCCACTTAACGAGGCTGTCATGATATCCACATCAGCATATCATGGTGTGATCACACACACACTGATCGACAGGTAGTTGGACCAACCAACACACACATAACATCGCAGCCAATCACCAGTGAGAGCACATGCACTATAAAACAGGGAACACAACAGTTCCGCTCATTCTACCAGGAGATAGCTCAGAGCACAGAGCTCGCAGCATGCCACTCAGACATACACCATGTGCTGAGTGCCTCACTAAGATAGTGATAGGGCTGGGTCCACAGGTTAGCTGGTGAAGCACGTACCCAAGCCAATAGTTAATTGTTACCGTTGATTAGACAATAAAACAGAGTTGTACCATCTACAGCCGTGTTGGATCATTTGTGCATCAGAACACCCAACACGACATGATACCAGTACTGGACGCAAACCAGCGACTGTGAGACCTACCTGCGCACTTTCAGAAATCCGCCATCCTGCTCCATGGAGAACATCAGCCCGCCGCAGCCGTTCCGAATCGCTGGCAATCTCGGCGTAAGCTGGAAGCTGTTTAAACAGCGCTTCCAGCTCTTCCTCGAAGCCACAGACAGGGACAATGCATCGGACACCAGGAAGATTGCCCTCCTCCTCTCCACAGGTTAGCTGGTGAAGCACGTACCCAAGCCAATAGTTAGTTGTTACCGTTGATTCGACAATATAACAGAGTTGTACCATCTACAGCCGTATTGGATCATTTGTGCATCAGAACACCCAACACGGAAATACCTTTATCCAAAAAGATAAAAACAAACTGCTTAATATTACATATATCAAATTCACCATAAACTGACAAGGCAAAGGCACTATGCCAGACACACATTGGCACGTATCACACACTGGCACATTTTCACCACAAAATATTGGTACAAACACAAAGCTTCAAGAGTGCATTTAGACAAAACGCAAAAATAAATACATGTTAAACATTAAACTGTCAACAGTACAATGTATTCACCAGCATCTGAATCAATCTAGTCTTCTCTCCCCCTCCCATAGCTCCCAGCAGTAGACTCGCTTCAGTGGAAAGTTGCTTGGGGATGGCATGACAATACACCAGAAAGTCACACCAATGCAGAGCACGTAAGATGAGTGAAAGAACACCCTCCCCCAAAACTTATTTCCAGCCTTTCCTCCCTCCAGACCACAGAAGAAAAGTGGCGGCAGCAGACAGACACACGGCTTCCAGACATCAAACACTGAACAGTCAAAAGTCCAATAAGGTCACTAGCAATCTGCAAAAGCATTTCTCCAATACCTTCACCAAGTTGCTCAGTCGAATCGCTCCTCCACCCCTTCTCGCTTTCCAACACTGGCAGTGGGTTCCATGCACTCCAAGCCACAGAAGCAAAGGAGGCAATAGGAACCAGACACACAACTACTAGGCAGCTTCAGCAGCATTCGGGTCACTCCGCTTCTCTCTCCTCTTCTTGCAACTCCCAGTGGCAGACCCTCAAAGGCAGCAATAATTATACCAGAAACTCACACCAACAGAAGAGTGAAAGAGCAACATTGACCCTTTTTCAGACCATCAGTCGATCACCTTATATTCTCCTTTTTCCTAAATCCAGGCCGCAGAAGCAGAAGAGGCAGCAGAAAACAAACACTGTAGCCATCTAAGATGCCCACCTGCAAAGGACCATGGGAATTATGGCCAACTCAGGACACAGTCTGATACACAGCCTATGTGCATCTAAAATACAGGTAACCAGACCTGATCGAAACCCCTGCTCGTTTGCATTTTAATGGCCCATTTTCCCTGGACAATAGAACTCCAATCAAGCAACCGGTACAGCCAGACTGATCGGTGTCACTCCCCTTACTCAGAAAGCACAACTGCCAAGGCCAATGACCGCTAAGGACCCACCCAGCTACCAAGGCACCCGCCCCTTTATTGGCCAAAATCGAAGAGAGTGATCAGAGCCCTGTCGAACTATTGGGTCCAAGGTTAAGGACCGCCCCCAAAGAGCGCAAAATCCCAAAGGGATAAAAGAGAGCACAGCCATGTGTTCTGTCTCTTTTTGGATCTGGCCTGTGCCAGCCCAATTGTAGCAGGAACAGCCAGCTAAGTTCAAGACCAACAATCGCTACTTGACGGATGAGCCCAGCAGATACAGAGCCACTCTCTTCGAACCAGCCAAGTGAAATCTAGATGAAGGCCTTATCCAGTTGCACAGTGCCGGTCGCCCTGAAGTTAAGTATAGGTTATTGTAGCTGATAGGTGTAGTTTAACTCGTAGTAGATATTGTGTTTGCATGTTTAGATAACTCTTGTGTATGTAAATAAACCATCTTTTGAACTAACTAACTGGTTGTGTGGTCATTTGATGGATATAAGGGAAGGCTTGTGGTTCACCGAGATAAATAAATAGAGCAACAACACAGCCTTGAGGTATTGCAACCTCAAGAGGGAGCAGACAGCAAACAAAACCAGCATTCACGTGAGAATATTTTGTTGATTAAATGGTCAACAGTAACAAAGATTTGAAAATTAACTATGGAACATTCCACATATCACACTAACCATGAAACTACAAGGAAACATCACTCTTCCATATTGGTACTAACACAAAGCTATATCAACTCATTTCCACACAAAAAAAACCACATGTTATCACCCCTCGCAGGTTCCTCAACAGGAATAGAGGATAAACCTTACAATGTGTCACCATGTCTGGTGTAGAAATGATCTGTCCATCAATGTGGTTACTTGTTCAATATACCAGTGCCATTTTCCATCCAAGAACCGCAGCTGTGCAGGCCCTCCCACACGATCCAATCGCACCGGAACCAAATCCTGGTATCCATATATTCCACTGGCACTCAAGGTGCAGTTGAACGTCCTTGACTTCTAGCGTGATTAACCCATGGTGAAATATCAGATACCTGCAGCACTCACTACACAAGCAGCAAAAGCATCAGCAATCTGCAAAATCATTTCTTCTATGGCGTTTGCAGCTGGCCCATTTTCAGCAATGTCACGCTTCAGGTCCCGCAGAGTCTTTTTGTTTCAAACCGGATTGCCTTCTGGACTCATACGTCCTCCTGAGCCTGATGTTCCAGGACCCAGATATCTTAGAAAAAATTGTCCTTCGTTCCGGCTACAGAAAAGGAAGGAAACAGCAACAGCAGCCTTCAGGCACTTGCAGCCACAAGCAGCAAATACAACCTGCAGCTATAAAGTGCTCTCTCAACTAACAAGGCTCTCTCAACTAGCAATAGCCTTCAGTTGTGAAGCTAGAGGCTGCTCACAGTCAAAGGGGTTTAAAGTGACCTTCAGTAACCAAGAACAGGGCTCTGTCCTGGAAGTGTTTGGTAGGACAAACATGCAGCAGCTGTCTTTGCCCCTCTTATGGGTATCCACAATATTTAAAGATGACTTGAAGGACTCATAGACGAAAAGCCCCTGACCCCTCCTCCCTGGCCCCTGGACAACCACCAACCTAGAACGCCCCCTGACAAACCCAAGCACCTGAGGGGTCTACCACCCCCGCGCACTGGGGCACTAGCCTGACCTTCATGCCTCAAAATGGAATTGGCTGCTCACCTCATCAGTTCCCCTCAGTAGCCATTGCGCCAGCTTCACATTTTTAAAAAGGTGTACTGTACAATGCCCATGTGATTTCTCGCCGGGGGGTCATTACTTTGACTTCAATCTCGCTAATGAGATGGAAATTCATGCAAATTGGAGTTAGTAATACGTTTGCCACATTTGGACATGATCCGGAACGCGCCATCAGGAGTGGGACAGTTAGATGGTAAACTGATTTGCGTCCTGCATAAAATCTCAATTTTGGCCTGTCCCTGGTATTTGACCGGCACACCCAGATCCCCGCCAGTCACGCCCTTCTAGTCTTGCGTCAGTGGAATTAATTTCTGATCACCATTTAGATAGCCGTTGACAAATAACACTAGCATGAAATAAAAATTAAACCATCATATCGCCCTTTTAAAATTATTCACTGTTGATGCTTACTTACTATTGGTGGCTCTTTATTTTAGATGAACAGGAAACATAGAATGGTTGTATACACGGAGTCTGGGAACAATACAGCCTAAAAAAACATCTGTTCACTGTATCTAAGCTTCGCTGGCTAGGCCAGCATTTATTGCCCATCCCTATTTGTCCTTGAGAAGGTGGCGATGAGTTGGCTTCTCAAACTGCTGCAGACCATGTGGTGAAGGTTATACCTACAGTGCCATCTGGGACAGAGCTTCAGGATTTTGACCCAGCGAGAGTGAAGGAACAGCATTGTATTTCCAAGTCAGAATGGTCAGTGATTTGGAGGGAATCTTGCAGGTGGTGGTGTTCGCATGTATCTGTTGCCTTCATGTTTCTTGGTGATCGAGGTTGCACAATGTTCAGCCCTATTTGCAACTTTTTAGATTCTGAGGCAACCGTGTCCAAATGCAGCAAGACTTGCACAATATTCAGACTTGGATGGATAAGTGACACAAAATATTCATGCCATGTAAGTGCCAAGTAATAACCATCTCCAAAAAGAGAGAATGAAACCATCTCCCCATGCCATTTCAATGACATTACCTTGTTTTTTGTGTTGCTATTCTAGCCTCCCCCTTCAGACAGGGTGGGGATAATTTGTGGAGCCATCTATTGATGGCTCACGCAGCCTTATGGATTCCCAGTTCTGAGTGCAGATTTTAAAAAGAGTTTTCTTTGTATTAATTGTATGATGGAGCTATAGTATGGAACGCAGATTCAATCCTTTTGTTAATACAACACTTAATGGTGGTATATCTTCAGTGTTAGTCCAGGAATCCTGTGGTTAGTACTCCTTTTCCTCCTTCAAATAAGTCAGCTCATAAAAGGGAGAAGGGGTCCTTTCTATCAACACTAGGTCCAGGAGTGAATATAAAAGGTTTCAAATAAAGGCCTTCATTGAATAGGGGATAATTTGTTTCTTAAGCCAAAAATCACCTAACTAGCAATTATGAAAGCTGCAGTGCCGAATATTATTCAGGAGTGCTAAAGCTGAAGATGTAAGGACAGAGACTGCAATTTGCATGCAATTCATACGCTGAACCCTCTTCAAGTACAGTCAGGTGCAACCACCTGATAAGCCATTCTGACATTTCACTTGTGCAATTCAGAGATAGAACATGAGGGGAGTAATCATGGGTGGGGATGTGGTGGAGGCAATGGGGGCAGTGGTGGGGAGTGGATTCACAAACAATGGGCGGGATTTTCCATTCTCTGCTCAGAGTGATGGCTGAGGCAAGAAAACTTGCGTGCAGCTCGCAGGCTGCACAACCAGCCTCTCTCTCCATATAATCCAGCACTATGTGCAGCAAATATCCCGAGGCATGGCCCAAGCTGTCATGCTGGCAACGCGGGGCCGGAAAAAGACGGCAGCTGGGAAACCCGAGATTGGGGCGCGATGTTTAAAGGGCTCCCCGATCTCTGATAGAAAAAAAACAAGTACCTCTTACACACACATGGAAACCCTCCCCATGGACAGAGGGGGACGCCCCATGGACATGATGAACCATCCCGCAATCACAAGGGAAATCCCACATCTGCAAGGAGCACCCCTGAACAATAAGGGGAGCCCCCTCCAATGGAGTTTCCCAGTGGACTGCCCTGAAACTGCACCCTGACACTGCCCTTGGCACTGAGGTCCTTATCTACCCCCCCCCCCCCCCCACCCCCCTCCCTCCTCCTCCCCTCCCCCACCCACCAGGGACTATACTTGTGCCAGGGGGAGGTTCCCTTTGTCTGGTTCAGGTTTTTAAAAAGCAGTTCTAAACCTTCCTGAGAATTCCAAAGATACAGGGATGATAAGGTGGTCAAGCTCACTGATTATATGGAACTAAGGTAATTGAAATTAGGTAAGGGCGGGAACCTCGTTACGCCACCAGTGAGGGGGTGGGGAGAATCGGAAAACGCCATCTTGCCAGCGAGATTCTCGTTTTCTAAATCTCGTGATATTTTGCGCCCAAATCACCATTTGCACTCGCAGTGAACACAGCTGCAAAATCGCAGCCAATGTTCTGTTAATGTGCACATTTTTCAGGCATTGGGTGGTAAACCCAAGAATGTTTACCCAGACTTTTTGCTCAGTTGTATTGGAACTTTCTTCATTACCTTGATTTATAAATAAAACCATAATGATACAATGACATACACAAAATCTAAAGGGAATATGTGGTTTCAAAATGTAGATTAATGCAATCTAATATAGCTTCCAGTCTGTTCCCATATTTTATAATTTTCCTTTCAGTTTGATAACATTTCGATTTCTATGAAATTGAAAAGTTCCAGGTGTATTAAGTTCTCTTTTTTTTTTCAGCAAATTACAAAGTAGTTATGAAGGTTATTCCAGCCCCTGCTGGAAAAAAAAGACTTTTAAAACTAGTAACACAACTAATGGATTTTAATATGCATTTACTCATCCACTCATTGTTCTGCATCTCCTGCTGTTTACATTATTGATATGAATACATTTACTCATAAAGTCAAGTTTTGTGCCCAGATGTCTGGTGTTAGAGAGATTAATAGCTTCCGAAGAGATCTGGACAAATTAAGTTGATGAGCTAATGAATGACAGATGGATTTTAATTTGAATAAATGCATTATAACATAGAATGGAGCAGGAATTATGAATCATCAATGTAAAATGAAAAAAAGTTTCCATTGGCAAAGGTGAGAAAAGAATAAAATTAGGACATAATAAATCGACCATTCACTGGCAGTAGTCGATGCGAAGTTCTTTCCAACAAGAACAAACAAGAATTGGAATGAATCACAGAAAATCATAGAATAATACAAGGCAGAAGAGGCCCTTCGGCCGATCGAGTCTGCACCGACACATGAAAAACACCTGACCAGTCTACCTAATCCCATTTTCCAGCATTTGACCCTTAGTCTTGAATGTGATGATGTGCCAAGTGCTCATCCAGATACTTTTTAAAGGATGTGAGGCACCCCGCCTCTACCACCCTCCCAGGCAGTGCATTCCAGACCGTCACCACCCTCTGGGTAAAAAAGATTTTCCTCAAGTCCCCCTTAAACCTACTACTCCTCACCTTGAACTTGTGTCTGCTCGTACAACTAAGGGGAACAGCTGTTCCCTATCCACCCAGTCCATGCCTCTCATAATCTTGAACACTTCGATCAGGTCGCCCTCAGTCTTCTCTGCTCCAGGGAAAACAACCCAAGTCTATCCAACCTTTTTTCATAACTTAAATGTTCCATCCCAGGCAACATCCTGGTGAATTGCCTCTGCACCCCCTCCAGTGCAATCACATCCTTCCTATAATGTGGCAACCAGAATTGCACACAGTACTCCAGCTGTGGCTTCACCAAAGTTCCATCCAACTCCAACATAACCTCCCTGCTGTTGTAATCTATGCCTCAATTGATAAAGGCCAAGATGCCTTTTTCACTACCCTATTAACCTGCCCTTCTGCTTGTTCCTTGAGACCATTTGGCTGGATGAAATGGAAGAATTCCATGCATTTTGAATTCTACATTTCTTTCAGCAGAGTGCAGGATAATTATTAATGTTACAAATGATATCAAGCGCATGTATTTATTTACTGGAAGTAAAACTGCTTTATATGAAATCAGTTTAGTTGACTCCCCAGTTATTTTAATCAGGAGAAAGTTTCATTTATAGAATGTTATGGGCGGAGTTCTCCGAAGCCGCGCCGGTTGGGAGAATCACCGGTCACGCGACGCCGGTCCGACGCCGTCCCGCCATTCTGCCAACCGGCGAGAGCGGCGTCATCGAGGTCGGCGCCGCGCCTGCCGGAGAGTCGCCTGAGTCACTCAGAACGGAGATTCTCCGGTCCCCCCGCTAGACAGCAGCCCGGATGGGCCGAAGTCCCGACGGCGTGACCCCAGGTCACGCCTTCGCTGTTCACACCTGGTAAATAAAGTCGTGCTGGCTGACGATGAGGAGCGAGGAGGTGAGCGGCCCTTGTCCCAGAGTTTTTGCGGACACGGCCGGTGCTGGGGGGTGGGGAAGGCTTCTACGAGAACGCTGCCGCCACTCGCGAGGGGGGGGATGGGGGTTGCGAAGAGGATGATGTCTGCGGGAAGGCTGCAGACATGCCCGGAGGGGGGGGGGGGAGATGAGGAGGATGTCTGCGTGGAAGGCTGCAGACATGCCCGGGGGAGGGGGGGGGGAGGGTGAGGAGGATGTCTGCGTGGAAGGCTGCAGACATGCCCGGGGGAGGGGGAGGGGGGATGAGGAGGATGTCTGCGTGGAAGGCTGCAGACATGCCCGGGGGGGGGGGGGGGGGGGGGGGGGGGGGGGATGAGGAGGATGTCTGCGTGGAAGGCTGCAGCCTTCAATGGTCATCGATGGTTTGCACGTCGCCATGCGCCCGCCTCCAGATAACAGGGAAGTGTTGAAGTGTTCTTGAACAGGAAGGGCACATACTCGATGAACATTCAGGTGGTCTGCGACCCTCACATGAGGATCATGCACGTGCGCGCACAGTACCCCAGGAGTGTGCATGACGCCTTCATTCTGACACAGTCGTTCATCCCAGCAATGTTCGAGGGACGCCCCCCCCCCCCCACACTGGCACTTGCATCGCCATTCGCGCACACGGGCACCACCCAGCACCCACCACGCCCCGCACCACCGCACCTCCGCATCGCGCACACCTCACCACTTTCACATCACCTTGCGACTGCGGCACTACGGATTGTATGACATTGACGATTGTGTAAGCTGGTGTGATCAGTGCCATGTTGAATGATGACAACCCGATCTGCGATGAGCTGTGAGCTCAGAATCGTTAGACAATGTCTGACTCATGGCAATAGCTGAACCCTCCACCTCGGTGGTCCCTGTATGCGTCACGGACACTCCATCACATGCCCATGTGTGGTAGCTGGCGTCAGTGTGCCGAGGACAACAAGGTTTTGGGGGGGGGGGGGGGCGGGGGGGAGGGAACACACACCCGGCATCACCGTTGCACCGAACGTAAACCCCAGCACCACTCGGTCACCCTCACGTGCCCTCTGGCACCGGACATAGCACAAAGTTTTCAAAATTCAGTGTAACAGTGACTTTAATCGTTACTTTCACAGACAGGTGCCCAACCCCCACAACTAAGCTGTGCCCTGTACCTGTGCCAACTTACTACGTGTCTAACTTCTTTGCCTTACGGGCCCTACCACTACGCCTTGGTGTATCCCCAGATGGCACAGCAGGAGTGGAGGCGGACTGCTGAGACTCCTGCCCTGCGACGTGGCTCCCCGCCATCACACGTTTCCTGAGGCGGCCCGGCTTCGGTGAGCCAGACTGCTCGGCGGGCGAGCTGGATTGCGTGGGGCTACCCTGTCCTGCCCGCTGCCCACCAGGTGCACCAGCGGCGGAACGGGGGGGAGGCCGAGTATTCAGGGACCTCCCTTGCTGGAGTTACCGGGACGGGCCCCAGAACCTCCTCCTCCCTCGGGGAGCCCGGTGGCCCCCGGGCCTCACTGTGGGATGGAGGTGCGATCGGAGACATGCGCCGTCACACCACCGACACCTGGCGCTGCCAGTCCTGGAGGCTTGCAGCGGAATCGACCACGGTCTGAGCGTTCGCAGCGACGGAGCCCAGGGAGTGCGACATCCGTGTCAGGGACTGTGCAAACTCTACCTGTGAGAGCGCGACGCCATCCATCACGTGCGCCAGGTGGCCGATGCTCTCAGCGATGGACTGCTGGGACAGGGCCATGGCCTGTTGAGACTGGGCCAGACCCCGGAGCGCAGCGGCAATGTCCTGTTGGCTCTGGGAGATGGCTGCCTGTGAGAGGGAAGCCCTCTCCTGGGCCAAGGATGACGCATGCACATCAAGCCCAACGCCTTGCAGAACCTGACCGATGGCCGAAACTGTTTTCCCCATTGCCTCCACCGCGGACACCTCCCGTGCGGTGTCGACCTGGGTGGCTGCGATGAGCGGCACCAATCCCTGCTCCTGGACACAGGTGGACTCCTCCAACTGCGTCTACAGATGCTGGAAGACAGCCTTCATCCCGTTGTCCACTCCCTGGGTCTCCAAACGCATCGGGTCTCCGGGTGGGTCCAGTCATTCCAGGAACCCGGGAACCGTCTGGACGGCAGCAGGGTGCTGGGCCTGGCCTGCCCTCCGACCGTCCAGCCCCTCGGCTGCTCCTACCTCCACCTGCTGTACCGGTTCGGCTGTGTGGTACGCACCAGTCCGTGACCCGGGAGCCTCCTCACTTATGTGCCCAACCGAGGTGAGTGTACCTAGGATGGTGGATGTTGTGGGTGACAGCAGTGCCACAAACTCGAGCTCCTCATCTGTCCACAGGTCTGGTGTGTCCTGGGTCGACTCTTGGACCGAAGCAAGGCGCCTGCGCCCCATGTCAGGTTCCGTGTCCGGTGTGTCCGTCGACTGTCTGGCTGTCCTCTGTGCATCACTGTCCACAGTCCCTGTCCTCTCTCCGTCACTGTCCTGGCTCAAAACCCTCTCCTCGTGCGACTCACGGCCAACGGTGTCCTGACTGTCCATCCTGTGTCCCTCGGTGTTGTCTCTGTCCGTCCTCAGTGCGTCCCCCTCCAGTGTCCCGGCCTGAGAAGATGGCCCTCCTGTCCGTCTTCCTTCCATCCGCTGCCGTGCATCCCTGGGCTGGACGATCGGACCCTGGGCTTGGGGAACACAATGATGCATGGTTCGTTAGACACGCGAAGTCGGATGTAAGGTGGTGGAGGGGGCAGTGTGAGGGAGGAGGGGTTAGGGGATGGAGGGGGCAGTATGAGGGATGCAGTGTGAGGGGGAGGGGTTAGAGTGTGAGGGGGAGGTGACGGGCTGATGGTGGGTAGCCAGGCAGGGGTGTCTCACTTGCTACTGCACCTCTGACCTGGCAAGGCGCTACCTCCCGGGTCGCGGCTCCCCCCGCGAGGTCCAGAGCCCTCTGCTCATGTATGGTTAGGGGGTGCAGCTCAGGTGATCCCCCTCCGGTTCTTGTACGCTCACGGTGTTTGTGAGCAGTCTTATCCTGCGGGGGGGGGGGGGGGGGGGGATAAAGCATCACAGTTAGGCGGTAAGCATCAGGACGTCCTGATATAGGCGACATTATTACTGGGTGGGGGGACAGTTGGAGCCACGCTATGGCATCTCATGTGCGCGGATCGCTCACTTTAAATAACGGTGCGCGGCGTCAGTCGGGCGTTGTGCGATGACAATGCTGTGCTGGCTCGTTCAGTGCTCATGCCCGCGGCCGTTTCGTGCCATCGTGAAACGCCACTGCGTTCACGACAGTGCGGACACTCTGCCGCATGATCGGAGAATCCCGCCCTATGACTTTGAATTTCTGCATTATTTTTTGTATATTCAGTATTACGACTGAAAAGAGATTGTATTATGTAATATTTATCTTTATTGTCACAAGTCGGCTTACCATAACACTGCAAAGAAGTTACTGTGCAAAGCCCCAGGCCGGGAATCGAACCTGGGACCCTGGAGCTGTGAAGCAACGGTGCTAACCAATGTGCTACCATGCTGCCCACAGATGCGCTTCAGGTGCCTGGACTGCTCTGGATGGGACCTCCAGTACAAGCTGAAAGGGTCATCCGCATCGTGGTGGCCTGCTGCATCCTCCACAACATCGCGCAGCAGAGGGGCGAAGTGCTGGACGAGGCGGATGAGGAGAAAGGCAGGCCTTGTCCGCGAGGAGTATGCAGGGGAGAGGGACGATGAGCAGAACCAGCATGCACGGGATGCTCTGAGTGTCTCCAGGTTCACCTACTATGAGGGCGGGAGGGGGATGCTGGCCAGGGGCATAGACACCACAACTTCACATCGGTGTTGCCACTGTCGCTTTTTATTCACTTGGACTTTAACTTTGCTGAAACTGTTGTATACTTAGACAAACAGCACAAAAGAAATAGATTGCAGATGCTCGCGGATTCTATGCAATGTTAACAGAGGTTTATTAATTAGGTCTTCACTCGATAAAGGCTGGAACTAAACTAGACAAAAAGCCAGGGAAGTAGTCGATGATGTCACACACATCACGTGATTCGGTTCTTAAAGAGACATTACACACAACTACAATAATTCACATATATAACATCCCTCGTCCTTTACTTCTAAGGTCAAACTCAACTAATAATTAGTATTTTAACATAGCCATTTACATAAATGCACAAGCGCAAGCATCAAGTTATTAGATTGTAATAACAGTCAATAAGACAGGCAATCAGGTGGGCATCTATTTCTCGCTGGTTGCCTGGGCACTTCCGGGACTTTGTTATTCTCGACCTTAGATGTATTTTCAGGTTCTCCAATAGATGTCTCTACCCAAGTAGGTATTATAGTCTCTTTTTCCAAGGGATGACTGGTAACAGCAGGTCCTTTGGTACAATCTATTCTTCTGCAGATGAACTAGTGTTATGGGTCCGGGTTTACAGAACCCCAAAGTGTTTCGTGGAGTTCAACCGACACACAATTTTTAATAGATTGTGGTGTGGGAAGCACACGGCGTACTCTCCAGGTGTGATGCAGCAAAAATGGACAAATGGTTTTTAAAACAAAACAATGTTTATTCTATGAACTCAAATTAACCTTTTCAAAACAAACATTGAATATCTTAACACCCATTACTCCAAAGATAACCCCAGAAGACTACAACACTAAATAATCCTTCAAACTGTTCCTTTAAACATCCAAAAGACTTCAAACCTTCAAAAATAGGAGCACATTAGGTTACATTCAATATATTTATAATCTTTGGATTGCAGACATCAACAGACCAGCTCTGTGTTTCTTCATGCAGCTCACAGCAAAATATACACACTCCCAGCTGCGTTCTCAAACTGAAACTCAAAAAGCAGAAGTGAGCTCAGCTCCCCCCACCCTCTGACATCACTTCAGTAATATGATCAGCTCCATTTCTTAAAGGTATATTGCATAAACATCCATTTCTTAAAGGTACTCTCACATGACAACCACCCCCCCCCCCAAGAAAAAAAAACCCATTAACTTCAAGATGGTTTCATTTTTTACCTTTACACCATCAATTAAGAAATGCACACAGTAAAAACACTTTACCAGTTCAAAAAAAACAACACACGCAAACAGGTATAATAATACAGTCCATTTTTATTTTATTTCGTTCTTCTTCCTCCAACCGAAATCCTTCTCGATTGACAGTCTCTTTGAACAAGAAAGTCTCTGCACGATCCATCCATTCCTCTACGCCTCGGCATTTCTCTTTAAAGTTAGATACTTCAGTTCAATCTGATCATAGAGTCCCTTGCAATTCTCCAATACAGGAGCATCGGTTACCACAGATTTCAGGTAGTCAAATGCATGTTGAAACTCCGCTGTCCATTGAAATTTTTTTACGTTTCTTCAGCAAGTCCATCAGTGGAACAATCACACTGTTAAAATTTGGTACAAATTTCCGGTAAAATCCACTCATACCAAGAAATTGCATTATTTCCCGTCGTGTGGAGGGTATCGGAAACTCTCCAATAACTTTTGTTTTCACTTCCTGTGGGACCAATCGACCCTGTCCGATTGTCTGGCCAAGGAAAGTGACTTGGGCTTTTCCAAATTCACTTTTGGCTAGGTTTATCACCAAACCCGCCTCCTGAAATCGATCGAATAACTGCATAAGATGTTTTAAATGTTCTTTTCATGTCTGGCTGAAAACTACCAGATCGTCGATATATACCGCACAATTGGGTAATCCTGAAACAACTGTATTAATTAACCGTTGAAATGTGGTTGGGGCGTTTTTCATGCCAAATGGCATAACTTTGAATTGGTATATACCATCTGGAGTCACAAAAGCTGAAATCTCCTTCACCCTTTCAGATAAAGGTACCTGCCAGTAACCTTTAAGTAAATCCAATTTGGAAATAAAAGCGGATTGGCCCACTTTCTCAATGCAATCCTCCAAACGTGGGATAGGATAAGAGTCCGTTCTTGTAACTGCATTCACCTTTCTATAGTACACACACAACCGTTGGGTACCGTCTGGTTTAGGTACCATCATTATGGGTGAGCTCCATTGGCTGCAACCCACTTCAATTATGCCATTTTTAATCATACTCACAATCTCTTTGATAACCTGTGCCAGTTTTAAAGGATTATGTTTGTATGGATGTTGTTTGATAGGAACAGCATTTCCCACATCTACATCGTGTATAGCCATTTTAGTACTTCCCAGGGATGACTAGTAACAGCAGGTCCTTTGATATAATCTATTCTTCTGCAGATGAACTAGTGTTATGGGTCCGGGTTTACAGAACCCCAAAGTGTTTCATGGAGTTCAACCGACCCACAAATTTTAATAGATTGTGGTGTGGGAAGCACACGGCGTTCTCTCCAGGTGTGATACAGCAGAAATGGACAAATGATTTTAAAAACAAAACAATGTTTATTCTATGAACTCAAGTTAACCTTTTCAAAACAAACATTGAATATCTTAACACCCATTACTTCAAAGATAACCCCAAAAGACTACAACACTAAATAATCCTTCAAACTGTTCCTTTAAACATCCAAAAGACTTCAAACCTTCAATAATAGGAGCACATTAGGTTACATTCAATATATTTATAGTTTTTGGATTGCAGAAATCAACAGACCAGCTCTGTGTTTCTTCCTGCAGCTCTCAGCAAAACACACAGACGCTCCCAACTGTGTTCTCAAACTGAAACTCAAAAAGCAGAAGTGAGCTCAGCTCCCCCCACCTTCTGACATCACTTCAGTAATATGATCAGCTCCATTTCTTAAAGGTACATTGCTTAAACATCCATTTCTTAAAGGTACTCTCACATGACACTAGAAGTCACGCAGTAAGATGGAATGGAGACCATTACCTCTTGACGTAGTTCTGGCACTGACAGACTAACGGCTGTTGACAATAATTGATCCACATGGCGTCTCCACACAAGTTTGTCTGTCATTTGAACTGTGCAGGAAATTGGACCCATCTGAGCCAATACCGTCGTAGGGACCCACTTCTCGCTAGTGGTGTTGCTGACCACAAAGACTTGTTCTCCTTGTTGAAACAAGTGTTACATTGAGTTACTTTCTCATCTCAAGATCTGTGACTGTTGGTTTTGTACGACTATGTCAGATGTCTCCTCCGGCAAGCATAAATCAAAGGTATTCCTCAGCTTTCTCTTCATCAGTAGTAAAGCTGGTGAACATTGTGTAGCCATGTGTCTAGTTTCGGTCGGTTGCTAAAAACCTGTTCACACGCCGATGAAGTCCTTGGACATTTTTTTCACAAGATTTGCGAGAGGCCTCTGGCGGATTTGCAATGCTCAAATCGTCTTGTGTGAGATTTACCAGAGTCTCACGAGATGTCATGACCTGGGCCTTGCTCTCACTGGCCGAGATCTAGATATGTGTATTTAAATGATCCATCTGGCTCATTTGACAGATTCTCCTAGGGCCAGGATTTCACCGGCTGCACCTGGGAGACCTCGCCAGGGTGCCGTTTAGTACTGGTCCCAACAAACGTGGACCAGTCATAATAAACCTGTGGGGGTCTCTTGGGCCATTGGAGACCAACAGGTGGTTAAGCATTGGGCAGGGTGATACCCTGACACTTCCGCTGGCACTTTCGCACTGCCAGCCTGGCACCTTATACTGCCACACGAACAGCCTGACACCTTGCACTGCCGCCATGGCACTGCCAGGGTGCCCAGGTGGATTGGATTGGATTTGTTTATTGTCACTTGTACCGAGGTACAGTGAAAAGTATTTTTCTGCGAGCAGCTCAACAGATCATTAAGTACATGGGAAGAAAAGGGAATAAAAGAAAATACATAATAGGGCAACAGAAGGTATACAATGTAACTACACAAGCACCGGCATCGGAAGAAGCATACAGGGTGTAGTGTGAATGAGGTCAGTCCATAACAGGGTCATTTAGGAGTCTGGTGACAGTGGGGAAGAAGCTGTTTTTGAGTCTGTTCGTGTGCATTCTCAGACTGCTGAGTCTCCTGCCCGATGGAAGAAGTTGCAAGAGTGAGTAAGCTGAGTGGGAGGGGTCTTTGATTATGCTGCCCACTTTCCTCAGGCAGCGGGAGGTGTAGATGGAGTCAATGGATGGGAGGCAGGTTCGTTTGATGGACTGGGCGGTGACCAAGACTCTCTGAAGTTTCTTGCGGTCCTGGGCCGAGCAGTTGCCATACCAGGCTGTGATGCAGCCCGATAGGATGCTTTCAATGGTACATCTGTAAAAGCTGGTCAGGGTTAATGTGGACATGCCGAATTTCCTTAGTTTCCTGAGGAGGTATAGGTGCTGTTGTGCTTTCTTGGTAGTAGCGTCGACGTGGGTGGACCAGGACAGATTTTTGGAGATGTGCACCCCTAGGAATTTGAAACTGCTAACCATCTCCACCTCGGCCCCGTTGATGCTGACAGGGGTGTGTACAGTACTTTGCTTTCTGAAGTCAATGACCAGCTCATTAGTTTTGCTGGCATTGAGGAAGAGATTGTTGTCGCTGTACCACTCCACTAGGTTCTCTATCTCCCTCCTGTATACTGACTCGTTGTTATTTGAGATCCGGTCCACTATGGTCGTATCGTCAGCAAATCTGTAGATGGAGTTGGAACCAAATTTTGCCACACAGTCGTGTGTGTACAGGGAGTAGAGTAGGGGGCTAAGTACGCAACCTTGCGGGGCCCCAGTATTGAGGACTATTGTGGAGGAGGTGTTGTTGTTCATTCTTACTGACTGTGGTCTGTTGGTCAGAAAATCGAGATTCCAGTTGCCGAGTGGGGGCCAAGTCCTAGGTTTTGGAGCTGTGATATGAGCTTGGCTGGGATTATGGTGTTGAAGGCAGAACTGTAGTCAATAAATAGGAGTCTGATGTAGGAGTCCTTGTTGTAGAGATGCTCTAGGGATGAGTGTAGGGCCAGGGAAATGGCGTCTGCTGTGGACAGGTTGCGACGGTATGCGAATTGCAGTGGATCAAGGCATTCTGGGAGTGTGGAGGTGATGCGCATCATGAGCAACCTCGCGAAGCACTTCATTATGACTGAAGTCAGGGCCACCGGATGGCAGTCATTGAGGCACGTTACCTGGTTCTTCTTTGGCACCGGTATGATGGTGGTCTTCTTGAAGCAGGTGGGGACCTCGGAGTGGAGTAGGGACAGTTTAAAGATATCCGCGAACACCTCTGCCAGCTGGTCCACGCAGGCTCTGAGTGCACGACCAGGGATCCCGTCCGGGCCCGTCGCCTTCCGAGGGATCACTTTCAGGAAGGCCAATCTGACTTCGGAAGCTGTGATGGTGGGTATTGGTGTGTTATGGGCTGCTGGGGCACTCGACAGCGGAATGTGGGTTACCTGCTCAAACCGAGCATAGAATGCATTGAGTTCATCGAGGAGGATTGTGCTGCTGCCGGAGATACTGCTCGGCTTCGCTTTGTAGCCGGTTATGTTGTTTAGTCCTTGCCACAACCGCCGAGAGTGTGCCTGTGACTCTAGCTTGGTTTGATATTCTCTCTTGGCATCTCGGATGGCTTTGCGGAGGTCGTACTGATTTCTTGTAGAGGTCAGGGTCGTCTGATTTGAAGACCTCAGATCTGTCCTTCAGTAGGGAGTCAATCTTGCGATTGAGCCATGGTTTCCGGTTGGGGAACGTACATACTGCTTTCTTTGGCACGCCGTTGTCCACACATTTGCTGATGAAGTCTGTGACGGTGGTGCCATACTCATTTAAGTTGGTCGCTGAGTTCTTAAATATAGACCAGTCCACTGTCTCTAAGCATTCAAGTAAGAGCTCTTCTGATTCCTCGGACCAGCACTGCATGACCTTCTTAGCTGGATTCTCCCGCTTGAGTTTCTGCTTGTATGCCGGGAGAAGGAGCATCGTCTTATGATCTGATTTCCCAAAGTGCGGGTGGCATTGCCAGGCTGGAAGGGGCACTTCCAGGGTGCCAGATTAGCAGTGTCAAGGTGCCCAGGTAACAGGTTGCCTGTGCCAGTGTGCCTTGCCCACAAGAGGTGGAGTGAAGGAGGACTTGAGGACCCTGGAAGAGGTACGTTACGTGAAGTTGGGGGGGGGGGGGGGTCAAGAGGCCTGTGCGGTTCAGCATCGAGAAACACCCCGTTAAATATATCCAAAACCGGACATGTTTTGGCCAAATATTTTTGTTGAATAATGCCCTAGATGTTCAAATCGACACATCAAGTCTTCTTTGAACTCTTGGGTTGCAAGCTGTGTCCCATTGTCTCTCATGGTCTGCTCTGGCTTTCTGAAACTCGCAAAGATCTCGTAGAGTAGAGTTTCTCAATGATGTGTTCCACCATGGTTGACTTCATTAAGACCTCCTCTGCCCACTTTGAGTGTACGTCCACAACAACTATGAACATGTGCCCCTTGAATGGACCAGCAAAGTCAGTGTGCAGATGTTGACATGCCATTTTAGGCCACTCCCATGGATCCAATCGGGCAACGGTGGTGTGTTCCTGACTCGCATACGTGACTGGCACAGACTTGGTTTTTTTTCTATTTGGGCATCAATTCCTGGCATCTAAAAGTCACTTTATGCTACTTGCTTCATTCGAACTATATCTGGGTTTCCTTCATGTAACTATTCCAATCCTCTTTGACGCAAATTAGGAGGAATAATTACTCTGATCCACCATAAGAGACATCTGCCCTGTGCTGTTAATTCTAGTCTCTTGGAAATGTATGGTTTTAATTCAGGATATTTTCCTGCTATCCGCCCCTTTAATACCATTTCCAGTATATTCTTCATCACAGAATATTTCTGGAATCTCTGTGGACTTGAGCTGTAGTCACTGGAACATTCTCGAGCTGTGAACAATAAAAAATATTATCATGACTGGGTAGTATCTGACCAGCTGGTAAATGCAAATGTGACAATGCATCTGCATTGGCATGATTTTCTGACTGATGGTATTTGATCTTGGAGGAATGTGCAGATAGTATTATAGACCAGTGTTGGAGTCTACTTGCAGCCAATGAAAGGATACCTCTGTGTGGCTCAAAAATTGCTGTTAGGAGCTTGTGGTCCATCAGCAATGTGAAGTGATGACTACACAGGTATTGGTGAAATTTCAGTACACCAAATTTAATACTCAGTGCTTCCTTCTCCAACTGAGCGTGCTCAGATTCTGCACTTGTTAATGTACAAGATGCAAAAGCTATTCCTGTGTCTTCCTCTGAAAGTGACACCACTGCTCTAACATGACATGGCGAAGTATCACAGGCATATTGTAATGGTAACTTTGGGTTGAAATATATCAACACTTCTGACTTCTTCAATGCTTCTTTTGATGAGTGATATGTTTTATTTGCATTCTGGTGTCCATTGCTATGTCTGTTTTGTACAAAACATGATACATAATGGTTTTAATAGGTTTTCCAGACTCTGGGCCAATTCTCCATAGCAGTTGATTAACCCTAGGAATGACCTAAGTTGAGTGGCATTCATTTGTCGTGCAGCTTCCATAATAGCTTCCATCTTTTTAGCAGCTTTGTGTAGACCCTTACTATCAAATACATGCTCTAGATATATTATGGATGTCTGAAAGAAATCGCATTTATCTTTCCTGACATTAAGTCCATGCATCTGACAAAGTTTCATTATGGCTTCCAAGAGTCGTAAGTATTCTTGTTCATTGGTGATGCTTATCAATATATCACCTAGGTAACACTGTACCCCCTCTAGGCCACTAAGGATCTGGTCAATTGACCGTTGAACTAAAGCTGGTGCTGACATTATTCTAAAAGTGCATCTCTTTTAGTAGAATTAGCCTTTGTGAATGATATAATGATAATATGGTGAGCAGGTGTTTAGATTCAGTTGTCTCATTTATTTGCAGGGAGGCCAGCAATAGGTCAGTCATCCTGAACCTCTGTCGTCCTGCTAGGCTTATGCGCAAATCTTCAATCACGAGCAGCAGATATTGATAAGTGCATAGAACCAGACTGATTGTTGTCTTAAAATCTCTGCAGATACGAACTATACCATCCTGCTTCATTACAGGTACAATAGGGGTTGCCCATTCACTTGTAATGACATGGTCTAAGACTCCTGATTCCACATATCTCAGTAATTCAGATTTGACTTTTGGACATATAGCATAGACTGCTGCTCTAGCCTTGAGACATTTCAGCTGGTTATATTCCTTATTATTTAGGGACACTTGTACTCCTTTCATGGACCCAGTGTGTCTTCAAAAACATTGCAGTATTTTTCCATGATGGTCTGCAGTCTAACTTTGAATCAATTAAGCTGTTTACAACATTCCAGTTCAGTTTAATCCTTTCCACCCAAGAGCTCCTCGGACCACACGGAGAGGTAGCTCTGCAAATTTTACACTTAACTCAACTTTGACTGTGATATAACCTCTCAGAATCACTATTTCCTCAGTATAGGTCCTCAAGATCACATATGCTGGCTCCAAAGGAAGGTGATTAAGTTTCTGTTTGTAGGTGAACTCAGGAATTAGGGAGACGGCAGCCCCATTAGTGACCTCCATTTTGATCGTTTGTCCATTCAGTTTTGGGTCTACCCAAAATTGGTGTGAACCACCCTGGATAAAGTATATGTCCAGTTCAGTTCTTCCTCAGAATGAAATGCTACAGCTTCACTGTGGCTACTGTTCTTTTCTTCCACATTGTGAATTTTCTTAGTTGAACTTGTATTGTTTCTTCCTTTGAATGAGTTCTGTAATTCCCTTTGAGCATTCTTCTCTGGAAAAGTTATTTTACTGCAGAAAGCTTTTGCTGTGTGGGCAGTTTTTGCCACAATTTTTACTTTGGCTGTCTTTGCTCCAACAATCAGCCTGTGAATGGCCTGTTTTTCCAGAGCAATGACATGCCTGTTGCTGGGTAGAATTCTTTTGTCTGGCAGCCAGTTTATGGATCCATGTGCTTGCTTTGAGCTGAGAAGTCTCCCTAGCTACAAACTCCATTGAAACAACAATATCAAGGGGTGGCCCGGTGGTGCAGTGGTTAGCACTGCTGCCTCACAGTGCCGAGGACCTGGATTCGATCCCAGCCCCTGGTCACTGTCCATGTGAAGTTTGCACATTCTCCCCATGTCTGCGTGGGTCTCACCCCCTGTTGAAACTGCTCCACTCTTCTACACAGATGTTGAAGTTTGATTTTTTTCTCTTCCTTCTGAAAATAATTTTTGTTTTTCTGATCCATTCCTCACCACCAGTTTTCTTTTTGTAACCTGTTGTAACAGTACAAAAGAAAAAGATTGCAGATGCATGTGGGTTCAAAGCAACATTAACAGAGGTTTCTTAAATAGGTCTTCATTGTACAAAGGCTGGAACTGGACTTTGGTAAAAAGTTTGCAAACTAGCTGATAATGTCACGAGTGTAACTCGGTTCTTAAAGATATATTGCACACAACTACAATAACCCACATATATAACAGAAACCTATATATATCAGAAACTTATGTGACACTTTCTCAACGACCTTTTAGAAGTCCATGTACATCACAACAACTGCATTAACCTCCTTTACACTTGTTGTTACCTCATCGAAAATCTCAATCAAGTTAATCATCACTTGCCTTTAACAAATCTGTGCTGACTTTCCTTAATTAATCCACATTTTTCCAAGTGACTTTTCATTTTATCCCAAATTTTCATTTCTAATAACCTTTCCCAACATCGAGGTTAAACTGACTGGCCTGCAATTGAAAGATTTACCCTTACACTCTCTGTTGAACAAGGGTGTAACATTGGCAAATCTCCAATCCTCGAGCACCACTCCTGTACTGAAGGAGAACTGGAAGATTATGGTCAATGTCTTTGTAATTTCCACCCCTCCTTCCTTCAATATCTTTGTCTATGGGAATTTCTGTAACCAAAAGAACTGTGGAGCACCAGAGGTCTGAGAAATTACCTTTGTTATACAATCCGAAGATTTAGAATCAATTGCAAAATAATCCTGAATGGTTTTAAGAAGGGTATCCCTCAGAAACTGTTAGTGGAGGCATGTTTCAATGTAGCCTCACAATTGCAGGATATCAGAGGGGGAAAGCTCTAAACACATCTGTTAAGTGAGTGCACTGCTGTCCTTTTATTGTCACTTTCAATTTCACAGCCATGCAAGTGACAATAAGCAAGAAGTGACAGTAATAGCACCTAGAGTCCAATATAATATTGTTTTCCTCAGAAAGTTCAAGGTAAAATACTTTGCAATAAAACACTTAAATACGTAATCACATTTCGTAGTTACCGCTGGCACAAATTTGTGAGGGTTTTAGTTGCCTTCACAAATTGAGATCATATTCAGTTTGAGCCAAATTCGTGTCAACTGAATGCTTGTAAGGTTTACTAGAGCTGCAAATTGACTGATTTCCAGCACCAAGTGGCATTGAATTCCCAACTTAATGTATGCAAATAATAAAGAAAATTCAATTACATTCGGCTCCTAACCTTGATCTTTGCAAAAATGAATCTATAGATCTATTCACAGCATCTAGCATATCTTGTAAGTACTCTGTCATTGCTATGGAGAGTGAATTAATACTAACCTTTGTACTGGGAAGAATGCAAGGTTAACACTGAACTGATTACCCCATGCATTGGAATCAGATATTTCACTACTAGGCTACAGGCACAATCTTCACTAAGCTTGATTGCAAAATAAATATTGGCCAGAATTCTCCGACTGTCACAATCCAATTTTCTCACTGACAGCGCACCCCGCCTGCAGGTTTTCCAGCAGCATGGGATGGTTTCATTGGAAAATCCCATTGACAAACGGTGGGAATATAGAATCCTGCCGCCAGTGAGTGGCACGTCGCTAAGAAACACGCGGTTAGGGAACCGTAGAATCTAGCCCATCCAGTTGCACATAGACTGGCAAGGATTGGGGGGCCTGCTATTTCATTTAATGAGCAGATGGATGCCTTTTGTTCAGAAAAACGTACTGGGCTTATCATTGGTCCAGCCATAAATAGGAGTTACTTTTCTACAATCCTATTATCACAACAGCAGAAAGTTAATGATGTCATAGGTGGGGCAGCACGCTGGCACAGTGGTTAGCATTGCTGCCTCACGGCGCCGAGGTCCCAGGTTCGATCCCGGCTCTGGGTCACTGTCCGTGTGGAGTTTGCACATTCTCCCCGTGTTTGCATGGGTTTCACCCCCTTAACCCAAAGATGTGCAGGGTAGGTGGATTGAAAATGCTAAATTGCCCCTTAATTGGAAAAAATGAATTGGGTACTCTAAATTTATATTAAAAAAATAAAAAAATAATGTCATAGGTACGATGAGGCCCTGCATTCAGAGAGTCATATTTCCTTCTATCCTCCTTCACATAAGGGACATAAATTTGGGGCAGCTGAGGTTTTCTGCATAGGCTTTGCTTCTCCTCCCAGGCTGGGATTGACACTGCAAGTTGCTTCCAGGGAGGTCCAAGCAGCGGGCCCACTTGGGATAGGTGTCACCTGGGTGTCCCCAGACTGTACCGGAAGCAACTGATTTGGCATTAAACTGATATCACACAGCACAATGCAAGACTATTGAGTCCTGTATTGTATGATTAAAATGGTCAGACACTCAACTTGCAGGCAAAGTGATCTTGAAGAACCTTAATATTTGCAAAATGTCTGAAAATACAGTAGAGTGTTTCTGGAGCTGTTGCTACGGACTTGGCATGGAGTGTTGCGGCATTCTTCGAGGGATGGCAGAGGATTTGATGAACTCAGCTTCTGCTTCAGTTGTGTCGGCCTCGCAGAGTAACATCCATATTCCAGTAGCATTTATCTAGTTAGCGCTGGCGAAGCCAAATATGACCAGCTGATAAAATATTCCTGGTCATGAAAAACCTATAAATGAAAATAATCTTGAAGATTTCAGGTGATGGGGCTGACTATTCCCTTTTGCAGCCTGTTCTACTGTGGGATTATCCTTGGGAAGAAGACTTGTTGCACACAAAGATACAATATGGCAGCACGGTAGCATGGTGGTTCGCACAATTGCTTCACAGCTCCAGGGTCCCAGGTACGATTCCCGGCTTGGGTCACTGTCTGTGCAGAGTCTGCACGTTCTCCCCGTGTGTGCGTGGGTTTCCTCCGGGTGCTCCGGTTTCCTCCCACAGTCCAAAGATGTGCAGGTAAGGTGGATTGGCCATGCTAAATTGCCCTTAGTGTCCAAAATTTGCCCTTAGTGTTGGGTGGGGTTACTGGGTTATGGGGATAGGGTGGAGGTGTGGGCTTGGGTAGGGTGCTCTTTCAAAGAGCCGGTGCAGACTCGATGGGCCGAATGGCCTCCTTCTGCACTGTACATTCTATGATTCTAATAGACATGGGGGCTTTAACGGGAATGCCTCTAGGTCTGCAGAATCTCAGGGAGATGGAACAGAACTTGCAGAGAGGTCAAGATCTGCACAATGCCTTCTTACAATTTGAATCTGAGCTCCTCCATGCTCCTCGCAAGCAACAGCAGGCTGCGAGACAGGCCAAACAATATACCCAGCACCTCAGTGTCCATGGCTTTTAGTGTGCTGCCTCATCAAGATTCTCATCTGAGTTCCATGCAGCAGAACTCAATGGAGAACTGGCTAATGAACACTAATCCTAACCACTGACCTGACTGCTGCTTGCTCATGCCTAGTGATTCACCATGTGTTGCTATTTACTCTACATTAACCATTAAGGTTTGCACAGTACCAATATCTGAGCAATTGGCTGCAGTATCAGATCAAGTGATACGGTGTCTTCATCAGTCCTCTGCTCTTGCCCTCTCTCCTTCAGGAGCTGCTGTGGCAGATCATGGGTGATTGAAAGTAGAAACTCAGAATGGGAAATTACTTTGAAGGAAATGGGTCGGTGGAAAGCAAGAGAGCCATCGTCGCACCATTTGCAGTTTGCACAGGATGAGCGTGAACTGAGAAGAGGCACAAGGCAAGAAGATACCATCATCTGCAAGGTTCTCTGTAACATGGGATGCCACAGGCTCTCTCACAGCCACCCTCCTGATGCTGAGAATGTTCTCCTCTGATTCGGGCATTATCTCTAAAGAAGGATAAACTGCCTGCAGGAGCGGCAGGATTGGTCAGCGGACGCCTCCAGGAATGAGGATCTCTGCTGGCACTGTGCCTGGAAGAAGAGAATGCCTTGAATAGATTATTTCATGTGATGCGGATGTCGCTGGCAAGGCCAGTGTTTGCTGGTCATCCCTAACTTACCTTGAGCTGATTGGCTTGCGAGGCCATATCAGAGCGCATGGAAGAGTCATAAACATTCCCATGGGTTTGGGGTCACATGTCGACCAGACCGGGTAAGGACGGCAGATTTCCCTCCCTCAAAGGCATTAGCGAACCAGATAGATTTTTACAGCAATCAACAATAGTTACCATTAGTGAGACAAGTTTTATATTCTGGATTCATTAATTGAATTCAACTTCCACCATCTTCCATGGCAGTGTTGGAGCACATGTCATCAGGGCATTATTCTGGGCCTCTGGATTACCAGTCCAATGACAGAACAATCATAACACTGTCTTCCCCAATCCACCCTCCCATTCAGCTAAATCAGATCTGGGAAAACCTCATTCTCCCCATGTTTGCGTGGGTTTCGCCCCCACAACACAAAGATGTGCAGGGTAGGTGGATTGGCCACACTAAATTGCACCTTAATTGGAAAAAATGAATTGGGTATTCTAAATTTAGTTTCAAAAGATATGGGATACGGTGGCCAGTCAGGGAGATCCCAGTAACAGGATGGGGGGGGGGGGGATTAGTGGGGCAGGAGGGTGCCATTCCATAGAATCCCGACAGTGCAGAAAGAAACCATTTGGCCCATCAGATCTGCACCAACCCTCCAAAACAGCACTTCACCTAGGCCCATTCCACTGCCCTATCCCTGTAACCATGAGCATTGATCAACCTAACATGCAAATCTTTGGACACTAAGGGGCAATTTAGCATGGTGAATTCACCTAACCTGCATGTTTTTGGACTGTGGGAGGAAACCGGAGCACCCGGAGGAAACCAACGCCGACATAAGAAGATCGTGCAAACTCCACATAGTCACCTAAGGCCGGATATTTTAGTAATCGCAAACTATTAGCAGAATTACATTTTAGAGATTCTGTAAATCTGTTTGATATTTTAAAATGTTTATAATAAAACCCCACTAAAAATATAACTATTATAACATTGAATAAGTTCAAGTTCCTAGAAACTCATTAGGAACGTCCTAGAGCCAAGAACTGATGCTGAAAAAGTAACAATTTAATATGAGTGACGTATCTGGACAACCTCCATTAGAATGTAACTACTCAGGGCACTGAATGTTATCTCCACATAGTGAGGGCCACTCATCCTTCTGTCGAGGAAGATAGCTATGCCTCTTTCGCTGGCTTTATCAGAAACAGGCTAGCAAGAATTATCATCCAGGTCCGAAATCTTAAATCAGTCACAGTGGGGACTTATCTAATCGCCTGCACCTTCTCCTCTACCAAGTGTAGCCCGTCCCGATCCACACAGTATCCCAAGAATGTAACATCCTTGGTGTTGAAAACGTACTTTCCACTCTTTAGGCAGATGCCCATCTTGGGAAACCAGTAGAGAACTTCCTCCAGGTTGTTCAGGTACTCCCTTTCTGTGGATCCGGTGACCAGGACATCTTCCTAGTAGACCGCCATACATGGTGGCTCACGTCAAGCTTGGAAAAGGAATGACCCTCAGAAAACTTCACGTACAGGTCTTCTATCCACACCATTGTGTACCTGTCCAGACAGAAGGCCTTGTTGACTGTCAACTTATAATCACCACATAAGCGTACAGTTTTGTCAGGTTTTAGTACCGGGGCTACTGCCACTGCCCAATCAGCAAGCCATACCAGTCGGATGATACCGAGGCCTTGCAGTCGGCTGTGTTCATCCTAGGCTTTTGCCAGCAGTGCATAGGGGACCGGGCAGGCCTGAAAGTACTTAGGCTGGGCCTCAAGGTCCACATATCTTTGCTGCGGTCCCCTTAATTTTTCCCAAGCTCTTCTGGAAAACTTCTTGGTATTTCCCTGAGACTTTTTAAAGTCCTCCGATGCCGATCCGGAAGGTCCATTACCAGTACAGCCAGACGTGTTGCAGCCAGTCACGGCCCATCAGACTCAAGGTCACTCACTATTATTAACGACAGCCTAACAGACTACTGCCCATAAGTAACCAGGGTCATCATCGTGCCCACTATGGCTATGGTTCCCCTGTGTATGTTGTTAGCCTTGACTCGGTTTCCTGCAAACCCAACTGTTGAACTCCAGTCCTAATTTTCTCAAAGGTCTGCCTCCCTATTACTGAAACTGCAGCCCTGTGTCCAATCCCATCTCCAACAGGCAGCCTTCCCTTGGATGGTAATCCTGATGAGGGTGACCCGTGATGTGGCAATGAAATGACATTGCATACACTCCTTGTCATCAGGGTGTTCTAAATGCACAGTTGGGCTCTGTTGGTGTCTCACTTGGGTAGGGTGGCGAGTTTGCTGGCTGACCTGTGGTTTCCTATCGCTGTGATTTCTCCGGGCATAGGTGCGGCACCGCTGTGGAACGCTCTCCATCGATTCCGGGAAATTCTCCCACCTGGCTGGCAGCCCACCGCCAACGGGCGTGGTCCCAATGGTGTTCGAGCCAAAGCAGGGTTCCATCAGTCTCAGTCCTCGGGGGTGCTGTGTGCTGGAATGGCGGGGGGGGGGGGGGGGGGGGGGGGGGGGGAGGAGGCATCTTACACTGTTTACCTCCATCTCTGGCATCCCATGGAATTCCTGGACTCCCTTTACTGTGCTCTCCTGTGAGAGGCAGGTCTCAAGGACCTTTTTTAGGTCCAGCAACAGCAAGTTACGCTGGATCACCATATTACTTACTCCACATACAAGCTGGCCCTGTAGCCTCTCGGGTAGGGATGGTCCACAGTTGCAAACCACTGCCAATTTGCACAATCACATTACAAAACCCAGTAACAGGCACCCCTGGGGTCATCTCAGGGTCCTATCATAGATCTGTACGATAACTGATGGCTTGGGAGCATAGTGGTTTGCCAAGAGTGCCACTAGCTGTCCGAATGTCTTGGAGTCTGGGGCCGGGAGGGTGCGTCATGTTCTTTATGACGCTGAAAATGGGGGCTCCACAGGCGGTCAATGGAATAACGATCTGCCGATCATTCCCAATGATAGCATTTATCTTAAGAAAGTAGCACATACGCTCCGTGCACTGAGTCGAGTCCTCTACACCAGTCATTTTCAAAGTCGGGTTCGCAACCTGCTAGTGGGTTGCGGGCGGGTGTCGGGATGATCGCGGAACCATCCATCGCAGCGTTCTCGATCGCGGGAATTAACACGCAGCCCCAGCAGCCTGCCTTTAAAAATGCCAGCTGCGAGCGTCTTTAAAAATGACGGCCACGACCGACTCATCAGTGCGGATGCCCTGAGCCCAGCAAGAAGCATTGCCTCTTACTGACGTCAGCGCGCTGACTCAGGAGAAGATTTTTAAAAAATGTAATGCTGTCTTTCTGCCTGAAGTGAGGCAGAGAGCAGGTCACGTGCCTCGAACACTGACGTCACTGCTCTAGGCATGCTTGAGATTCCTCCATTTTGTCAGCAGCAAACAAGCAACAGGACTGTAAAATTTAAAATGGATCGTTTGTAATAAGGAAGAGAGGGTCAGAGACACAGACAGGCCAGGATCTCACAACTAAACCTGCTGGAGAGAGTGGCTCAGGAGAATCCACAACAGGATAGAGCAGTGCTGGTGTGAGCTGTTCAGGAGAGTCCACAACAGGACAAAGTAGTGGTGTGGGCTTCAGGACCTCTGATGAACCCATACAGAAATGTAGCATTGAATGACAAAACAAGTGAGATCGTGAGGAACAAGCAGGCTCACCTGTCACATTAAAGGTAAGCGAAAATGGTGGGTCACGAAGTTTATGTGGCGTGGGTTGCGAAAGTCGACTGACGTGGGTCACGAAGGTTGGTCAGTTGGTAAAAATGGGTCCCCGGAAAAAAAGTTTGAAAAACCCAGCTCTCCACCCGCATCGAATGCATTGAGTCTGCAAAGAATCACATTTTCAAAATGGTGCAAATCTTATTCCGTCATGAAGAGAGGTGGCTGTGCTCCAAATGGTTAGCTGCACCGACTGTAGTTACACTTCATTCTTGTCGGAAATTAAGTAGTTATGGAGGAGTGCTAAAAGGAGAGTCAAGAATGGTTTATTTTTAAATGGAAAGCATTTACAAGTAACAGTTCCAATTCCGGTCAGGACTACTCTGCAGCTTGGCTCCTACCTAGGCCGGCTTTCATGGTATTGAGTTAACTAGCCTGCTGATGGGCCTCCGCCCCTCAGTGGGAAAGCTTGTATTCCAGGAAACTCACGGGGAGATTAATCGGGTTGTCCCCATGGGTCTTGTGGGGGACATAATACTCTTAAAACTGTTCTTCTTGTCATCTCCCTGACCTCCAGCCACCTTCAATCTGCTTTTGTTCGACCACCCACACCTCTCACCTCAAATGTGAGGGACGTTGTGCTGTTTCTCCACATTAGAAATGCTACACAAATGCAATTTGTCGCTGTTGATAATTGAAATTCACTTTTTCATACAATACACACATTCAAATTGTGGCATTAAGAACGTGTTGAACATCAGTTATATTTATAGGATGTGATCTGCCTTAATTATTTTTTCTGAAGTCCATTTAAGAGTTGGTTTACACAACTGCAAGCTCAAAAAATCTTTCACGCTTTAGTGGTTTTTCATTACTTATGCTTAACTGTCCAACTCAGCCTTCATTTTGAACAATCACCTGTAATTTCTAATATCCATATACATATCTCATTATTTAGTTTACTGCTATATTTTCTATCAAACAGAATAGTGAAAAGGATTGTGACAACTCAGGCTTTCTGCTGATTTAAAGTAACCCCCAAATTCTAATTTGGCTACAGCTCATTAATTCAGAATTTGGCTGAATCTTCATCCTCATAAAATGTTTTTCAGCTTGGAATGTTATCTTAGAATATAAAATAATACCAAATTCTCAGAAATCATGACTACATAGAAGAATTATATCTTTGATATGACATGCATTACAAGCATTTTAATTGCCAATTCATGATTATTGATGAAGCCTATTATGTTATTTTACTCTTCTATTTTTAAACAAATTGTGAAGCTTTTGTGAGCTGGTAGATATCTACCTTGGAGCCGGTGCTAAACTATGCAAAAGAGAGCATAGGGCGCCCTAGCAGGCAATTATTTTTCCATGGGCTACAATTTTTAATACCGGCACAGTACCTCAAATTCAGCATTCTCGGAACCAAGGCCATGTCAGATATTGCTAGGTTTCAGGTTGGGTAGTTTGGCCATGGTCAATTGGGGTCAAGCCTGGGTGGTGGTGTCAAGGATTGCTTGGATCACGGGATAGAATTATGCATGAAGCGCCAAAACTAATAACTAGTCTGGAGCCACACTGAAAAGTAAAGTAAAAAGTAATCTTTATTGTCACAAGTAGGCTTACATTAAAACTGCAATGAAGTTACTGTGAAAAGCCCCTAGTAGCCACATTCCGGCGCCTTTTTCGGGTACATAGAGGGAGAATTCAGAATGTCCAAATTACCGAAAAGCATGTCTTTCGGGACTTGTGGGAGGAAACCGGGGCACCCACGCACACACGGGGAGAATGTGCAGACTCCACACAGACAGTGACCCAAGCCGGGAATCGAACCTGGGACCCTGGAGCTGTGAAGTAACAGTGCTACCCACTGTGCTACCGTGCTGCCCTACACCTAGTTGGATTGTCCAGGTAAGATTTGTTTTACATTTTACTCAATCAAAATTGATGCATGGAACATTTTAAAGTATCTAGTTTTCGGACATCGCCAGTATTTGGACAGTGGGATTTGAGACATTGTACCTGTCTGTCAAGAGCAGGAAAGCTAGAATAGCTACTCTGAGGTGTGCCAGTGCAGCGTCTTCTAGATGTACTGAATTTCTCCTTTTACCTCAGCAAATCAGAACAGCCCAAGACTTGGGTGGAATTCTCCCATTCTGAAGCTAAGTCCTATGGCGGGGCAGGTATTTGGAATGTTTCTCACTGCAGAGGTTGACAGAGAAACATACCAAATCTTCCAGCCCTGACCTCATGAATTATGCACCTGGGTGTTTACCTTCTCAACCTGGCCCCTCGGCTGAGGTGTGGTGACCCTCAGATTAAATCACCACCAATCAGCTCTCTTTAAAGAGGGAGAAAGCAGCCTGTGGACTCTGAGACATTTATGTTTATTTATTCAGTGCCAGGGCAGGACTGGCCAATACTGTTATTCTATTACGATTTTGTAATATATATATTACTCTTTTTGTCTAGCCGAGTTGTTGAAATATAGACGTAGTCTTCCAGGTGATGACAAAATAATTTAATGAGTAATATGACATAAACTAGTGGGTTCTTTTTACTTCAATACTGAACTAATAAACAAACAAATAACAAAAGATTAAACTATTGAATAAGATAATGCTATATTCTAAGATCTGTTAACTTCTTCTCTCTAGCTTGTTTCCCGTCTGTACTCTCCACACTCCTAACACACTCTCCTTGAGGAAAGAGCGGGAAAGTCTTTTTATAGGTCTTGGTAGTGTGGCCTCTCGTGATCATTTGCCTGTACTTGCTTAACATTACTTGATTATGTATTACTGCAGACAGAGATCACTACAAGTACGTAGTTCACTGTTGTGGCCGGTGCCATAGTGAAAGGTTGCCAACATCACTGATCCCCTGTTGAAGGTGGACCACATGATGATGGAGATAGTTCTCAGGGAGCACTCTGAGACTGGAGCATGGATCTCCGGAGAACACAGATGGTTCTCCAGAAAAATTTGAAGGCTGGAAGATGGATCACCTCCAGTATGTCTAATCTAGAACCTCTACCTGCAGATACTCCCCACCCCCATGCTGCAGTGTTCCAGGACCTAGGATTGCGAGTTGCCTCCATCCGAAACTCCGAAGGCAGTCAAGACATTGTTCAGGTGAGTCCCAACATCCGTACACCGCATTGTTCCATGTGTGTTTCCTGCTGGCATTGCAGAGAATCTGGCATGGGGAGTGTCAGGCTGTCTTCAGTATCCCATCAACGGGATGCAAATTAGGTATACAATTGTCTCTGGCAGGTTTTCCGACCCGGCATGGCAGGCATTAGAGAAAGGTCCTGTTGAAAATTCACGCCGGTGTAAAACCATTTTCCATCAAAACTGCCAATGGGGCTCAGGAAAATCCCGGGAACCTCATTTAAAACATTTTAATGAATTTACAGATTATTAAAGGAACTACACGCCCCATGATCCCCCACACTCAATATTCAAATATCGCTGCGGTGACATTCACAGCAGCTTTATGAATATGGGAAACAGTTGAGGGGTTGCCGCTGGGGGCACAAGTTTATTGTATCCCCCAGGGGGAAGAGAGGAATGCCTGGGCAGGGACGCCTGCCACTTCTCCCTAACACAGTCAGGTTGGCAGTGTCAGCTTGTTTTAACCAGTGCTACGGGGCAGTGTAGGAGTGGGCTCTCTGGGGAGCCCAGTTAGGGGGAGGCGGAGTTCCCATTATTTGTGGTGGGGCGAGAGCACCGAGCCAATTGAAGGTGGGGATTAGCAGTGATGGGGGATGTGGCCAATGACTGGGGCAAGCATTTAATGAGGGGGAGCAGGCATTGAAAGATGGAGCGGGCATTGAGGGGGCGAGTGGTAGTAACACTGCTGTGACGGTTGAGGCGAGGGGCATGGGTGAAGAGCGTCCGATAATTGTGCCGTGGGGGGGGAGAGGCTGCAATATCTTTGTATGGGGGAAGTGGCTGGGGGAGTCTAAGGTCAGTTCTGATAGGGGCGCTTTTTAACAATGGTGCCCTGAGTTTTGTGGAGCCGGCCTTGTTGGCTCTATCAGGTCCATCCCTTCAGAATGGCATCATAAACATTGCCCCCTAATGTTTTGGGTCAGAGCGATTAAAGATCTCGGATGGGATTCTAGGACCCCCCGCTGCGTCGGAGAATCCACGGGGGGCGGCGCGAATCCCACCCTGCCGCTCCAACGCCGGCTTGCCGCATTCTCCTGCACCGGTTTTTGGGTGGGGGTGGGGTTTATATCCCGCCCCCATGGCAATTCTCCGGCCCCGGTGGGCTGAGTGGCCGTTGTTTCCTGGCCAGTCCCGCCCGCGTGAAATGGGCATGGTCCATCACGACGGGACCTGGCTTGTAGGCCGGCTAGGTGAGTCGTCGGGGGGGGGGGATCTGGCCCCGGGGGAGCCCCCACCGTGGCCTGGCCCGCGATCAGGGCCTACCGATCTGCCGGCGGACCTGTGCCGTGGGGCACTCTTTCCTTCCGCGCCAGCCTCTGTAGGGCTTCACCATGGCCAGTGTGGTGAAGAACCCATGGAACATGCCGACCAGTCTGCGTGCATGCGCCCTTTGACCCTTTGGCGAGGCACCAACCCCTCCAGCGCCGGCCTAGTGCCCGGAAGTGCGGAAGATTCCGCACCTTCCGGTCGGCCCAACGGCGGAGTGGTTCACGCCACTCTTGGCGCCGGCGTCAGGCCAACCAGCCAGTTGCAGGAGAATCCCGCTCCTTGTCTGAAATCATGACTGTGCGTCTGGAGAGATACATGTCAGTTTTCAGTCAGATCCTGGCACTGGCAAATTGTGCAAACATTCCACCCATTGTGGCTTCATTCATTTAAGCTAAGCACATGGGAACAAATATATATATATATATGGATAGAAACTTGAACACATCAGAGCTGTGCTGTGTTCAGCCCACAGACCAAAGTAAAACTGAGACTGGATCACAGGAGGCACTTGCCTTCAAGTGATGGCATGTTGCCATCCCTTAAAAGCATATTACAATGCAGCACTTTGAATAATTTTCAGGTATGTGTTGTTGGTTACATTTTTGATTATGCAGAAAGCACAGTATAAGCTTTTGCGTTCTTGAGGGTGCATGAAAAGAATTAAGCACTTAAATCAATTTCAAACTCATGTGTACACATGTAAAAACCACATGGAGAGCATCTAGTTAGAGTAAGGTAACTTCAAGAATGGTATTATCAGAAGGGGAGAAAAATCTTCCATTGATAGGACTGAGAAAAAAAATGACAAAGAATGTGGCATTGTATGGTATCATAATCAGAACAAAAAGCTGTAATCAGAAATTTAATTAATATCTATTATCTATTTTTAATACTGTGCTTGTTCTTTTTTCAACCTCAAGTATATTTGCGGTTGCTTAGCAGTCACTGTTACCATTCACTGTTAATGCCTTACCAATCTGACAGCTGGATAAATGTTCATTTGTGCAAAGGTTAACCCATTTTAAATTGAGTCAAATATTTACATGACCTTCGATGTGGTGCTGAAAATAATGATCAGACGAGTAGCCCTGAACTCCAACAGTCAAGCAGGTTCTAAACTTTACTCCAGATAAACACGATCAACAATTTACGATCCATTGTCATGACTTGCATGGAGGAACCAATTGTATTGTAGCCACATTTGTCGAAGATACAAAGATAAGTTGGAAACAAGTATTACAACCCCCTGGGCAAGTGCATAGTCAATTCCAGCTCCACTTGACTAGGGGTCGCAACACAATTGAAATTAATAAATAATTCTTAGGAAAACATCCAAAGTCTTTTACCCCTAGCTGCCCAATAACTACAATCATCAGGTTTGTAAATTTAAACACAATTAATTTTGTTAATAGTAGTAACTATAATTAAATATGCAGCAAATACAACAGGTTAACTATGATATAATTCCTAACCTCTGATTTAAGCTCGCCCCACCCCCTACACACACCGGACAGACAAACACAGAGGGGAGATGAGGGGTGTAACATTAATAAGTAAAAGGGATTAAAATCTTTGTTTCAGAAGATTGTATGAAAGCACCCCTTCCTTCAATTTCGACCTTCAGTTTGAGGTTTTCTGTTTCCAGTCTGTAATGGCTTTCACTGTCGGTATATTCAGGTCTCTGCAGTTTCAGTAATACAGCAGCATTTCTGGAGAAAACACAAGGCGGTGAGAGAGCAGGTCCTTTCCCTGGAGCATATGGAAACCAGCTGTGTTTCCCCAGACTCTCTGAAAATCATCCCACTCAGGCAGGACCCAATAACCGCCTGTTACTGAGCAGAATAGAACCTTTTGGCCAATTCATTGGCTCACGGCTAACCAATCCAACCAAGCCCCACCAACCTCTCGGGTGCTGAATAGTCTGAGTTTTGCCATCCAAAAGCAGGCAGAGTTTTCTTTTGTAATTTTTGAATTCCTCACTTCCAATTCTCGACTTAAATATATATGTCCATTAAGCATCCATGGATCAAAATGACGGCAGCAAAAATAAAGAACGGGAAAGAAGGGAATCAATAGGAAAGATCCTTACACAAGTTTTTTCTTTTCTTTCTTTCATGGGATGTGGGCATCACTAGCAAAGCCAGTATTTGTTGTACATCCCTAATCACCCTTCAACTAAACATTTCAGAGGACAGTTAAGAATCAACTCAGAGCTGTGGGTCTCGAGACATGTGTAGACCAGCCTGGATAAGGATGGCATATTTCCTTCCCGAAAGGACATCAGTGAACCAGATCGGGACAATCGACAATAGTGTTATGAGGCAAAATTCTCCTATGGTCTCACCTACAGGCTCAATGGCAGGCAGGGGGGGAGAATTCACCGGCAGTCCAAATATCAGTTTTACGCCAGTATGAATTTCCCACGGTATCTTTTGCTGGTGCCTGCAATGGTGGGTTGGAAAACCCACTGGTTGCCAGCGCAAAACTGATTTGCATCCTACTAATCTGATGCAGATGGGTTGAAGGTCTGACTGGAATCTTCCAACAATGTCCCATTCTCTGTGACTCCAGCAGGAAAGTACTCCATTCCAGAACTCACCTGAAAAATGCCTGAGGCTGCTGCCAGAGTTGAGGATGGGGGCAGCCAGCAACTGTGTAAAACCACAGCAGTGAGTAGGTGGAGAAGATGGTTCTTTCAGATTCAGTGTCATCGAAGAGGTCCACTTTCCAGCCTCAGACTGTTCCTGGAGATCCATCTTCTTTTTTAGGGTGTCTGTCTCCTTTCTTTATCAGTGGGTCAGTGCCAAAAGGTCTTTTAAAATTTTTTTAGAGTACCCAATTATTTTTTTTTCCAATTAAGGGGCAATTTAGCATGGCCAATCCACCTAACCTGCACATCTTTGGGTTGTGTGGGTGAAACCCACGCAGATATGGGGAGAATGTGAAAACTCCACACGGACAGTGACCCAGGGCCGGGATTCAAACCCGAGACCTTAGCACCGCAGTCCCCGTGCTAACCACTGCGACATATGCCACCCCTACAGGTCCTTTTTAAGGTATGATGGCGGGAATTATACCATCATGACTGTCCCAGCATGGCATAAAACACTAAAACCCTGGGTGCTTAATTAACTAGGTCGGGACCGGAAGATACTGGGGGTGTGGTTTTCCACCAGCCGCTGCAGTGGTAAACAGTCCCTGTCCCCACTCCTGCCACAGGACTTACTCCCAGGTGGGAGAGTTCCAACCCATGGTAACCATTACGGATGTTATTGCAGACCTTCCGGGAGCAGAGAGGAGCGGACCTGAGCGGGACACTGCTGCAGGGGAGAGGATAAAGGCAGCGCCAGACTCTAGGCATTCACTTACCTTCCGGGAGCAGAGAGGAGTGGACCTGCGTGGGACAATGCGCTGCCGGTAGGACAGCTGCTTGTCTGTTTGTTTATTTCAAAATTGAAAAAACTCGGTAAAGTGACGTCACAGGAGACTGTGACCTGATTGGCTGAAAGGCAGACTGGGCTAAATTTGACTATTTGTGGAGTTACTAATTTTAATTTGATTTAAATTACTATTTTTAAGTTGATTTGAATTACCATTTTTAAAATTTGCCTTAGATTACTATTTTTAAGTTGATTTGAATTACTATTTTTTAATTTTTTAATCTCACTTAAATAACTATTTTGGGTTGATTTAAATTACTATTTTTAAGTTGATTTAAATAACTTTTTAAAATTTTAATTAAATAACTTTTTAAATTTCAATTAAATAACTATTTAATTTGTTGGCAGATCAAGCAAGATAAATACTCAGGGATAAAGCTAATTAAATAGTATACAGGAGATTGGATATAATCCGACACAAAAACATCTTTCTAAAGTTTAATTTCAAATGTTTAATTTAAAGGAATAAATCATGGCAGGACAGCTCCAAGGCGTGGTCTGCTCCTCTTGCTCCATGTGGCAGGCTGGGGTCAGTTCCAGTCCCCAGGGTCAGCATGTGTGCAGGAAGTGTTTCCAGTTACAGCTCCTGGAAGCTCGAGTTTTAGAGCTGGACCGGTGGCTGGAGACACTGTGGAGCATCCGCGAGTCGGAGAGCATCGTGGTTAGCACGTATAGAGAGGTGGTCACACCACAGGCTCAGACGCCGCAGGCAGGAAGGGAATGGGTGACCACCAGACAGAGGAAAGGAGCGAGGCAGGTAGTGCAGGAATCTCCTGTGGCCTCTCAGGGGAAAACAGCAACAGCCAAACTCGTGGCACCACGGTTGGTTTTGCTGCAGAAGGGAGGGGTGATAAGTGTGACAGTGCAGTAGTTATAGGGGATTCAATTGTAAGGGGAATAGACAGGCATTTCTGTGGCTGCAAACGAGACTCCAGGATGGTATGTTGCCTCCCTGGTGCCCGGGTCAAGGATGTCTCGGAGCGGGTACAGGACATTCTAGAGGGGGAGGATGAACAGCCAGTGGTCGTGGTACACATTGGTACAAACGACATAGGTAAAAAAAGGGATGAGGTCCTAAAAGCAGAATACAGGGAGTTAGGAAGGAAGTTAAGAAATCGGACCTCGAAGGTAGTGATCTCAGGATTACTACCGGTGCCACATGCTAGTCAGAGTAGAAATGACAGAATATATAGGATGAATACGTGGCTGAAGGGATGGTGTCAGGGAGGGTTTCAGATTTCTGGGGAATTGGGACCGGTTCTGGGGGAGGTGAGACCTGTACAAACTGGACGGGTTACACCTGGGCAGGACTAGAACTGATTGTCCTAGCTATTTGCGAGAGCATTTGGGGAGTGTTTAAACTAATGTGGCAGGCGGCTGGGAACCGATGCAGGAAGTCGGAAGGTAGTAAAACAGGGACAGAACCAAAAGGCAGTAAGGGGGAAAGTGTAAGGCAGAGAAGCCATAGTCAAAAATCAAAAAGGGTGACAGTACAAGGTACAGTGACTGAGGGGAGCTCAGTGAATAGGCCCAGTAATACTAAAATGAATAAAACGGGAAGTAAAAACATAAATGGAAAGCGACACGGCAGGTTGTTACATGAAGATATGGGTTCAACGACTAGGAGAAAAGTTAAGAGGAAAAATAACATTGGAGACATTACTGATCAAGGCGTTAAGATACAAAACAGAGGTATAAAAGCCAACATAAGTGTACTTTACCTGAATGCTCGTAGTATTCGGAATAAGGTAAATGAGTTGATGGCGCAAATCATCGTGAATGACTACGATTTAGTGGCCATTACTGAAACATGGTTACAGGATGGTCACGACTGGGAGTTAAATATCCGAGGGTATCAAACTATTCGGAAGGACAGAGTGGATGGTAAGGGAGGTGGTGTAGCTCTGTTATTTAAGGATGACATCTGGGCAATAGTAAGGGATGACATCGGTGCTATGAAGGATAAGGTTAAATCCATTTGGGTGGAGATCAGGAATAGTCAGGTGAAAAAGTCACTGATAGGAGTAGTTTATAGGCCACCAAATAGTAACATTATGGTGGGGCAGGCAATAAACAAAGAAATAACTGCTGTATGTAGAAATGGAACAGCAGTTATCATGGGGGATTTTAATCTACATGTCGATTGGTTTAACCAGGTTGGTCAAGGCAGCCTTGAGGAGGCGTTTATAGAATGTATCGGCAATAGTTTCCAAGAACAGTATGTAATAGAACCTATGAGGGAACAAGCAGTCCTAGATCTGGTCCTGTGTAATGAGACGGGATTGATTAATGATCTCATAGTTAGGGATCCTCTTGGAAGGGGCGATCACAAAATGGTAGAATTTAAAATACAGATGGAGGATTAGAAGGTAAAATCAAACACTAGTGTTTTGTGCTTAAACAAAGGAGATTACAATGGGATGAGAGAAGAGCTAGCTAAGGTAGACAGGGAGCAAAGACTTTATGGTAAAACAGTTGAGGAACAGTGGATAACCTTCAGAGCGATTTTTCATAGTGCTCAGCAAAGGTTTATACCAACAAAAAGGAAGGACAGTAGAAAGAGGGAAAAACAACCTTGGATATCTAAGGAAATAAGGGAGATAATCAAATTGAAGGAGAAAGCATACAAAGTGGCAAATATTAGTGGGAGACTAGAGGACTGGGAAATCTTTAGGGGGCAACAGAAAGTGACTAAAAAGCTATGAAGAAGAGTAAGATAGATTATGAGAGTAAACTTGCTCAGAGTATAGAACAACAAAGAACAAAGAACAAAGAAAAGTACAGCACAGGAACAGGCCCTTCGGCCCTCCAAGCCCGTGCCGACCATGCTGCACGACTAAACTACAATCTTCTACACTTCCTGGGTCCGTATCCCTCTATTCCCATCCTATTCATGTATTTGTCAAGATGCCCCTTAAATGTCACTATCGTCCCTGCTTCTACCACCTCCTCCGGTAGCGAGTTCCAGGCACCCACTACCTGCTGTGTAAAAAACTTGCCTCGTACATCTACTCTAAACCTTGCCCCTCGCACCTTAAACCTATGCCCCCTAGTAATTGACCCCTCTACCCTGGGGAAAAGCCTCTGACTATCCACTCTGTCTATGCCCTTCATAATTTTGTAGATGTCTATCAGGTCGACCCTCAACCTCCATCGTTCAAGTGAGAACAAACCAAGTTTATTCAACCATTCCTCATAGCTAATGCCCTCCATACCAGGCGACATTCTGGTAAATCTCTTCTGCACCCTCTCTAAAGCCTCCACATCCTTCTGGTAGTGTGGCGACCAGAATTGAACACTCTACTCCAAGTGTGGCGTAACTAAGGTTCTATACAGCTGCAACATGACTTGCCAATTCTTATACTCAATGCCCCGGCCAATGAAGGCAAGCATGCCGTATGCCTTCTTGACTACCTTCTCCACCTGTGTTGCCGCTTTCAGTGATCTGTAGACCTGTACACTTAGATCTCTCTGACTTTCAATACTCTTGAGGGTTCTACCATTCACTGTATATTCCCTACCTGCATTAGACCTTCCAAAATGCATGACCTCACATTTGTCCGGATAAAACTCCATCTGCCATCTCTCCGCCCAAGTCTCCAAACAATCTAAATCCTGCTGTATCCTCTGGCAGTCCTCATTGCTATCCGCAATTCCACCAACCTTTGTGTCGTCTGCAACTTACTAATCAGACCAGTTACATTTTCCTCCAAATCATTTATATATACTACAAACAGCAAAGGTCCCAGCACTGATCCCTGCGGAACACCACTGGTCGCAGCCCTCCAATTAGAAAAGCATCCTTCCATTGCTACTCTCTGCTTTCTATGACCTAGCCAGTTCTGTATCCACCTTGCCAGCTCACCCCTGATCCCGTGTGACTTCACTTTTTGTACTAGTCTACTATGAGGGACCTTGTCAAAGGCCTTACTGAAGTTCCTCTAGACAACATCCACTGCCCTACCCGCATCGATCATCTTTGTGACCTCCTCGAAAAACTCTATCAAGTTAGTGAGACACGACCTCCCCTTCACAAAACCATGCTGCCTCTCACTAATACGTCCATTTGCTTCCAAATGGGAGTACATCCTGTCAAAAGAATTCTCTCCAGTAATTTCCCTACCACTGACGTAAGGCTCACCAGCCTGTAGTTCCCTGGTTTATCCTTGCTACCCTTCTTAAACAGAGGAACAACATTGGCTATTCTCCAGTCCTCTGGGACATCACCTGAAGACAGTGAGGATCCAACGATTTCTGTCAAGGCCTCAGTAATTTCCTCTCTAGCCTCCTTCAGTATTCTGGGGTAGATCCAAGCAGACCAAGGCAGGCCAGCAGCACGGTTCAATTCCCGTATCAGCCTCCCCGAACAGGTGCTGGAATGTGGCTGACGAATGTGATATAAAATAGTTACTTTAGAGATATTAGTTACTGTAATGGAAAGATAGGCCAGTCTCATCCTGGTGAGTTCACAGACAAAGGATTTCAGACCGTATGGCAAAGCAAGGAGGAGGTGTGTCCAGCAAAGGAGGAGAAAAGGATGCTGGGTAATAGGGGGCCAGAGGAAGGGATGAGAAGTGAGCCAATCAGGATGTATGGCCAGGTCAGGAGGGATATAGGATGACCTATGGGAATCGTGTATGTGAAGCTTGATGCCATTTGAATGAATTTGCAGAAATCCCTTTGTCTCCTTCTTCATTCGTTTTCCAAGGGTCTAGGAGACTAGTCCTGTGTCCTGTGCCTCTGTGAAATGAATCAGGCTTGCAAGTCAAATAAAATAACTAATGCTGTACCTGCAAATCCATCTCGACTTTTATTGAGGCCAGACTGACGGGTAAAGAAATTATGTTTTGTCATGGCAACTAGGGGCTTTTCGCAGTAACTTCATTCGAAGCCTACTTGTGACAATAAGCGATTTTCATTTTAGGGCAGCATGGTAGCATTGTGGATAGCACAATTGCTTCACAGCTCCAGGGCCCCAGGTTCGATTCCAGCATGGGCCACTGTCTGTGCGGAGCTGCACATCCTCCCCGTGTGTGCGTGGGTTTCCTCCGGGTGCTCCGGTTTCCTCCCACACTCCAAACATATGCAGGTTAGGTAAATTGGCCATGATAAATTGCCCATAGTGTTGGGTGGGGTTACTGGGTTATGGGGATAGGGTGGAGGTGTTGACCTTGGGTAGGGTGCTCTTTCCAAGAGCCGGTGCAGACTCGATGGGCCGAATGGCCTCCTTCTGCACTGAAAATTCTATGATAATCTATGATAATCCCATCAGGCCCTGGGGACTTATCTACCTTAATATTTTTCAAGACGCCCAACACCTCGTCTTTTTGGATCTCAATGTGACCCAGGCTATCTACACACCCTTCTGCAGACTCAACATCTACCAATTCCTTCTCTTTGGTGAATACTGATGCAAAGTATTTATTTAGTACTCACCCATTTCCTCTGGCTCCACACATAGATTCCCTTGCCTATCCTTCAGTGGGCCAACCCTTTCCCTGGCTACCCTCTTGCTTTTTATGTACATGTAAAAAGCCTTGGGATTTTCCTTAACCCTATTTGCCAATGACTTTTCGTGACCCCTTCTAGCCCTCCTGACTCCTTGCTTAAGTTCCTACCTACTTTCCTTATATTCCACACAGGCTTTGTCTGTTCCCAGCCTTTTAGCCCTGACAAATTCCTCCTTTTTCTTTTTGACGAGGCCTACAATATCTCTCGTCATCCAAAGTTCCCGGAAATTGCAGTATTTTTCCTTCTTCCTCACAGGAACATGCCGGTCCTGAATTCCTTTCACCTGACACTTGAAAGCCTCCCACATGTCAGATATTGATTTGCCCTCAAACATCCGCCCCCAATCTAGGTTCTTCAGTTCCCGCCTAATATTGTTATAATTAGCCTTCCCCCAATTTAGCACATTCATCCTAGGGCCACTCTTAACCTTGTCCACCAGCACTTTAAAACTTACTGAATTGTGGTCACTGTTTCCAAAATGCTCCCCTACTGAAACTTCTACCACCTGGCCGGGCTCATTCCCCAATACCAGGTCCAGTACCGCCCCTTCCCTAGTTGGACTGCCTACACATTGTTTTAAGAAGCCCTCCTGGATGCTCCTTACAAACTCTGCCCCGTCTAAGCCCCTGGCACTAAGTGAATCCCAGTCACTATTGGGGAAGTTGAAGTCTCCCATCACCACAACCCTGTTGTTTTTACTCTTTTCCAAAATCTGTCTACCTATCTGCTCCTCTATCTCCCGCTGGCTGTTAGGAGGCCTGTAGTAAACCCCCAACATTGTGACTGCACCCTTCTTATTCCTGATCTCTACCCATGTAGCCTCACTGCCCTCTGAGGTGTCCTCCCGTAGTACAGCTGTGATATCCTCCCGAACCAGTAGCGCAATTCCGCCACCCCTTTTACATCCCCCTCTATCCCACCTGAAACATCTAAACCCTGCAACGTTTAGCTGCCAACCCTGCCCTTCCCTCAACCAGGTCTCTGTAATGGCAACAACATCATTGTTCCAAGTACGAATCCAAGCACTAAGTTCATCTGCCTTACCCGTAATACTTCTTGCATTAAAACATATGCACTTCAGGCCACCAGACCCGTTGTGTTCAGCAACTTCACCCTGTCTGTTCTGCCTCAGAGCCATACTGTCCCTATTCCCTAGTTCTCCCTCAATGCCCTCACCTTCTGACCTATTGCTCCCGTGCCCACCCCCCTGCCATACTAGTTTAAACCCTCTAAAAACAGATAGTAAAAGTTTCTACAAATAAGTAAAACAAAAAAGAGTGGCTAAGGTAAATATTGGTCCTTTAGAGGATGAAAATGGCGATTTAATAATGGGAGATGAGGAAATGGCTGAGGAACTGAACAGGTTTTTTGGGTCTGTCTTCACAGTGGAAGACACAAATAACGTGCCAGTGACTGATGAAAATGAGGCTATGACAGGTGAGGACCTTGAGATGATTGTTATCACTAAGGAGGTAATGATGGGCAAGCTAATGGGGCTAAAGGTAAACAAGTCTCCTGGCCCTGAAGGAATGCATCCCAGAATGCTAAAAGAGATGGCTAGGGAAATTGCAAATACACTAGCGATAATTTACTAATTAATGGGGATTAATGGGTGTTTCTCTGGTTGGCAATTAGTAGCTAGTGATGGCCCTCAGGGATCAGTGTTGGGCCCTCAATTGTTCACAAAATTCACTAGACTCTGGGATGGTCCCAGCGAATTGGAAATTAGCAAATGTGACACCACTGTTTAAAAAAGGAGGTACGCAGAAAGTGGGTAATTATAGGCCAGTTAGCTTAACTTCGATAGTCGGGAAGATGCTGGAATCTATCATCAAGGAAGAAATAGCGAGGCATCTGGATGGAAATTGTCCCATTGGGCAGATGCGGCATGGGTTCATAAAGGGCAGGTCGTGCCTAACTAATTTAGTGGAATTTTTTGAGGACATTACCAGTGCGGTAGATAACGGAGAGCCAATGGATGTGGTATATCTGGATTTCCAGAAAGCTTTTGACAAGGTGCCACACAAAAGGTTGCTACATAAGATAAAGATGCATGGCATTAAGAGTAAAATAGCAGCATGGATAGAGGATTGGTTAATTAATAGAAAGCAAAACGATTAATGGGTGTTTCTCTGGTTGGCAATTAGTAGCTAGTGGTGTCCCTCAGGGATCAGTGTTGGGCCCACAATTGTTCACAATTTACATAGATGATTTGGAGTTGGTGACCAAGTGCAATGTGTCGAAATTTGCAGACAACACTAAGATGAGTGGTAAAGTAAAATATGCAGAGGATACCGGAAGTATGCAGAGGGATTTGGCTCGGTTAAGTGAATGGGCTAGGGTCTTGCAGATGGAATACAATGTTGACAAATGTGCGGTTATCCATTTTGGTAGGAATAACAGCAAAAGGGATTATTATTTAAATGATAAAATATTAAAACATGCTGCTGTGCAGAGAGACCTGGGTGTGCTAGTGCATGAGTCGCAAAAAAGTTGGTTTACAGGTGCAACAGGTCATTAAAAAGACAAATGGAGGTTTGTCCTTCATTGCTAGAGGGATGGAGTTTAAGACTAGAGAGGTTATGCTGCAATTCTATAAGGTGTTGGTGAGGCCACACCTGGCGTATTATGTTCAGTTGTGGTCTCCTTACTTGAGAAAGGACAAAGAACAAAAGAACAAAGAACAAAGAAATGTACAGCACAGGAACAGGCCCTTTGGCCCTCCAAGCCCGTGCCGACCATACTGCCCGATTAAACTACAATCTTCTACACTTCCTGGGTCCGTATCCTTCTATTCCCATCCTATTCATATATTTGTCAAGATGTCCCTATCGTCCCTGCTTCCACTACCTCCTCCGGTAGCGAGTTCCAGGTACCCACTACCCTCTGCGTAAAAAACTTGCCTCGTACATCTACTCTAAACCTTGCCCCTCTCACCTTAAACCTATGCCCCCTAGTAATTGACCCCTCTACCCTGGGGAAAAGCCTCTGACTATCCACTCTGTCTATGCCCCTCATAATTTTGTATACCTCTATCAGGTCGCCCCTCAACCTCCTTCGTTCCAGTGAAAACAAACCGAGTTTATTCAATCGCTCCTCATAGCTTATGCCCTCCATACCAGGCAACATCCTGGTAAATCTCTTCTGCACCCTCTCTAAAGCCTCCACATCCTTCTGGTAGTGTGGCGACCAGAATTGAACACTATACTCCAAGTGTGGCCTAACTAAGGTTCTGTACAGCTGCAACATGACTTGCCAATTCTTATACTCAATGCCCCGGCCAATGAAGGCAAGCATGCCGTATGCCTTCTTGACTACCTTCTCCACCTGTGTTGCCCCCTTCAATGACCTGTGGACCTGTACTCCTAGATCTCTTTGACTTTCAATACTCTTGAGGGTTCTACCATTCACTGTATATTCCCTACCTGCATGAGCCCTTCCAAAATGCATTACCTCACATTTGTCCGGATTAAACTCCATCTGCCATCTCTCCGCCCAAGTCTCCAGACAATCTAAATCCTGCTGTATCCTCAGACAGTCCTCATCGCTATCCGCAATTCCACCAACCTTTGTGTCGTCTGCAAACTTACTAATCAGACCAGTTACATTTTCCTCCAAATCATTTATATATACTACAAACAGCAAAGGTCCCAACACTGATCCCTGTGGAACACCACTGGTCACAGCCCTCTAATTAGAAAAGCATCCCTCCATTGCTACCCTCTGCCTTCTATGGCCTAGCCAGTTCTGTATCCACCTTGCCAGTTCACCCCTGATCCCGTGTGACTTCACCTTTTGTACTAGTCTACCATGAGGGACCTTGTCAAAGGCCTTACTGAAGTCCATATAGACAACATCTACTGCCCTACCTGCATCAATCATCTTAGTGACCTCCTCGAAAAACTCTATCAAGTTAGTGAGACACGACCTCCCCTTCACAAAACCATGCTGCCTCTCACTAATACGTCCATTTGCTTCCAAATGGGAGTAGATCCTGTCTCGAAGAATTCTCTCCAGTAATTTCCCTACCACTGAAGTAAGGCTCACCGGCCTGTAGTTCCCGGGATTATCCTTGCTACCCTTCTTAAACAGAGGAACAACATTGGCTATTCTCCAGTCCTCCGGAACATCCCCTGAAGACAGCGAGGATCCAAAGATTTCTGTCAAGGCCTCAGCAATTTCCTCTCCAGCCTCCTTCAGTATTCTGGGGTAGATCCCATCAGGCCCTGGGGACTTATCTACCTTAATATTTTTTAAGACACCCAACACCTCGTCTTTTTGGATCACAATGTGACCCAGGCTATCTACACCCCCTTCTCCAGACTCAACATCTACCAATTCCTTCTCTTTGGTGAATACTGATGCAAAGTATTCATTTAGTACCTCGCCCATTTCCTCTGGCTCCACACATAGATTCCCTTGCCTATCCTTCAGTGGGCCAACCCTTTCCCTGGCTACCCTCTTGCTTTTTATGTACGTGTAAAAAGCCTTGGGATTTTCCTTAACCCTATTTGCCAATGACTTTTCATGACCCCTTCTAGCCCTCCTGACTCCTTGCTTAAGTTCCTTCCTGCTTTCCTTATATGCCACACAGGCTTCGTCTGTTCCCAGCCTTTTAGCCCTGACAAATGCCTCCTTTTTCTTTTTGACGAGGCCTACAATATCACTCGTCATCCAAGGTTCCCGAAAATTGCCGTATTTATCTTTCTTCCTCACAGGAACATGCCTGTCCTGTATTCCTTTCAACTGACACTTGAAAGCCTCCCACATGTCAGATGTTGATCTGCCCTCAAACATCCGCCCCCAATCTATGTTCTTCAGTTCCCGCCTAATATTGTTATAATTAGCCTTCCCCCAATTTAGCACATTCATCCTCGGACCACTCTTATCCTTGTCCACCAGTACTTTAAAACTTACTGAATTGTGGTCACTGTTACCGAAATGCTCCCCTACTGAAACATCTACCACCTGGCCGGGCTCATTCCCCAATACCAGGTCCAGTACCGCCCCTTCCCTAGTTGGACTGTTTACATATTGTTTTAAGAAGCCCTCCTGGATGCTCCTTACAAACTCCGCCCCGTCTCAGCCCCTGGCACTAAGTGAGTCCCAGTCAATATTGGGGAAGTTGAAGTCTCCCATCACCACAACCCTGTTGTTTTTACTCTTTTCCAAAATCTGTCTACCTATCTGCTCCTCTATCTCCCGCTGGCTGTTGGGAGGCCTGTAGTATACCCCCAACATTGTGACTGCACCCTTCTTATTCCTGATCTCTACCCATGTAGCCTCACTGCCCTCTGAGGTGTCCTCCCGCAGTATAGCTGTGATATTCTCCCGAACAACTAGCGCAACTCCGCCTCCCCTTTTACATCCCCCTCTATCCCGCCTGAAACATCTAAATCCTGGAACGTTTAGCTGCCAATCCTGCCCTTCCCTCAACCAGGTCTCTGTAATGGCAACAACATCATAGTTCCAAGTAGTAATCCAAGCTCTAAGTTCATCTGCCTTACCCGTAATGCTCCTTGCATTAAAACATATGCACTTCAGGCCACCAGACCCGCTGTGTTCAGCAACTTCTCCCCGTCTGCTCTGCCTCAGAGCCACACTGTCCCTATTCCCTCGTTCTCCCTCAATGCTCTCACCTTCTGACCTATTGCTCCCGTGCCCACCCCCCTGCCATACTAGTTTAAACCCTCCCGTGTGACACTAGCAAACCTCGCGGCCAGGATATTTATGCCTCTCCGGTTTAGATGCAACCCGTCCATCTTATACAGGTCACACCTGCCCCGGAAGAGCTCCCAGTGGTCCAGATAACGGAAATCCTCCCTCCTACACCAGCTGTTTAGCCACGTGTTTGTCTGCTCTATCTTCCTATTTCTAGCCTCACTGGCACGTGGCACAGGGAGTAATCCCGAGATTACAACCCTCGAGGTCCTGTCTTTTAACTTTCTGCCTAACTCCCTGAGCTCCTGCTGCAGGACCTCATGCCCCTTCCTGCCTATGTCGTTAGTACCAATATGTACAACGACCTCTGCCTGTTTGCCCTCCCCCTTCAGGATTCCCTCTACCCGTTCGGAGACATCCTGGACCCTGGCACCAGGGAGGCAACATACCATCCTGGAGTCTCTTTCACGTCCACAGAAGCGCCTATCTGTGCCCCTGACTATAGAGTCCCCTATTACTATTACTCTTCTGCGCTTTGACCCTCCCTTCTGAACATCAGAGCCAGCCGTGGTGCCACTGCTCTGGCTGCTGCTGTTTTCCCCTGATAGGCTATCCCCCCCGACAGTATCCAAAGGGGTATATCTGTTCGAGAGGGGGACAACCACAGGGGATTCCTGCACTGACTGCCTGCCCTTTCTGGTGGTCACCCATTTCTCTGCCTGCACCTTGGGTGTGACCACATTTACATAACTGCGATCTATGACGCTTTCCGCCACCTGCATGCTCCTAAGTGCATCCAATTGCTGCTCCAACCGAACCATGCGGTCTGTGAGGAGCTGCAGTTGGGTGCACTTTCTGCAGATGAAGCCATCCGGGATGCTGGAAGCCTCCCGGACCTGCCACATCTCACAGTCAGAGCACAGCACCCCTCTAACTGACATTGCGTCAATTAATTAAAATTAAAATTTGTCTTTTTTTTTTTTAATACTTTTTTTTTAAATTGCAAAGTTACTGTCAACTATCTGTTTCCTAGCACTAGATTTCTAATAGAAATGCGATAGCTAACTATAATACTCTCCGATTACTGGCGTTGGAGGGTGTGCAGAAGTGTTTCACTTGGTTAATCCCAGAGCTGAAGGGGATGGATTATGAGGAGAGGTTGAGTAGACTGGGACTGTACTCGTTAAAATTTAGAAGGATGCGGGGGGATCTTATAGAAACATATAAAATTATGAAGTGAATAGATAGGATCGATGCAGGCAGGTTGTTTCCACTGGCGGGTGAAAGCATAACTAGGGGGCATAGCCTCAAAATAAGGGGAAGTAGGAGGAACTTCTTCACCCAAAGGGTTGTGAATCTATGGAATTCCTTGCCCAGTGAAGCAGTTGAGGCTCCTTCATTAAATGTTTTTAAGATAAAGATAGATAATGTTTTGAAGAATAAAGGCATTCAGGGTTATGGTGATCGGGCCGGAAAGTGGAGCTAAGTCCACAAACGATCAGCCATGATCTCATTGAATGGCGGAGTAGGCTCGATGGGGCCAGGTGGCCTACTCCTGCTCCTAGTTATTATGTTCTTATTTATTGATTGAGTTCAAAATACACTAGCTGACATTGTGAGATTTGTACCCATATCCCCAGAGCACTAGCATAGGCCTATGGATTACTCGTTCAGTAAGGTAATAGAGGGATCTAGTGGAGTCCTTGTACATGATTCACAAAAAGGTCTCAGGCGTGATCTAACAGAAAAGTTGCTAAGTGTCATTTGTGGCGAATTTTGCTGGGAGTTTCCCGTCGGCTCTGCCGGCGAGTTCACAACTGCTATCTAACTACACTTTGGGCAGGATTCTCCATTTGAGAGACTAAGTGCTGATGCCGGGACTGAATTGCAAGATTTCTACATGGATGAAATGGTGCCGGTCACGGAGTGATTCAGGACATTCTAATGGGCTAGCATTGGCATCATGTGGAATTAGTGCAATTCCAATGAACACCGGCATCTGATTCGCTGCGGTCGGTTTTGGCAGTGGAGAACCTGACAGACTGCAGCCCCACATAAGCTGTAGGAGCGGTTTCAAGACCTGTGTATTGTGTCAGCTTCCATGTGGGGTTATTCCCTGTGGCTCAACCCAGTACAGAGAAGAAAAGACACATCGACAACCTGGACACGATGGCTACTTAATCAAGCTTGTTGCGTGTACACGGAGAACAGACCTGGATATCTGCCAAAATCTGTTCTCCTGAACAAAGACCAGAACACAGCACTTATACAACGTTCAAAAATCAAAAGTCCACCTCAGTTGGACACGATCCTATCCCTGAAGCTGCTACGTTTAAACTTATCCAATAGAATTGCAAGCAATATTTAAACTTCACCCAATAGAATTGCAAGCAGTGCATGATTGTTCCTCATCCTGACAGCTGTGGTTACTAGTAATTTGCTGTGCATTCATTGTCTGTGAGAAGCAGGACAGCAAAACCCACATCCTGGATTGTTTCACAAAGACAAGATATCAGAAGTGACATCCTTTTGGTCAAGTCAGCTGTCCTAAATCCCATTTGATTACTTATTACTGCAGTGTCCTGAAAATACATGTTTAATGGTCAGTAATGATTACTCAGTCCTATAATTCATCTCAATCCTTCATAAAGTAACTTATGTAAAACTACTCCAGTGACATCCTAGCTCTTCAGTTTTAAAAGGTATCATCGCTGAACCCCCCTCCCTTCATAAGTACCCCACTCCCCACACTCACTCATTCCAGCAAAGGCGATGCCACATGAAGAGCAGTCCCGAGAATGACAGATGTGGAGCTGGAGACATTGTTGGATGATTTGGAGGAGAGGCGGGACACTCTGTTCCCTGGGGTGGGGAAGAGGCTGTCATAATATACACCAGTATATCATGGTGCAGACACACACTGATGGATACACAGTGGGACCAATCAACACACACAACACCGCAGCCAATCACCAGTGAGAGCACATGCACTATAAAGACAGGGGACATCAGAGTTCCCGCTCATTCGAGTTGCAGCTAGCTAGGAGGACAGAGCTCACAGCCTGCAACATAGACATTCACCATGTGCTGAGTGCATCGACTGGTTAGGACAAGGCAAAGGTCTTTAGTTAAAGCGAGTATCGTGTTAACCCACAGTCTGAGTATGTTTAAACAATTAGTGATTCAATAAAATAGTATTGCACTATTTCAAGTGTTGGTGACCTGTATGTGATCCAGAACACGCAACTCATCATGATACCAGGAGTTGAGGGATACCAGCACTTCTTAGACCTACCTGCAAGTAATCTGCCTTCCGCCAGCATTCCGTCAACCTGCGACAAGACAACACCAGCCCGCCGCCGCCGCTCCGCATCGCCGGCAACCTCGGGGCCAACTGGAAGATTTTCAATCAGCGCTTCCAGCTCTTCCTCGAAGCCACGGACAGGGAGGGTGCCTTGGACACCAGAAAGATTGCTCTTCTCCTCTCCACGGCCGGGGACCATGCCATCCATATTTTCAACTCTCTCACCTTTGCAGATGACGAAGACAAGACCAAGTTCGGAGAACAGACCTGGATATCAAGATGGTCCTCCTCAAGTTTGACACTCACTGCAGCGTAGAGGTGAATGAACGTTTCGAACGAAACGTGTTCCAGCAGCATTTGCAGGGTAAGGATGAACCTTTCCAATCCTTTCTTACGCACCTCCGCATCCTTGCGTAATCTTGCAGCTACGGGCCCATCTCCGACTCCATGATACTCGACCAGTTCGTTTTCGGTGTTCAGTCGGAACCCCTATGTTAGCAGCTCCTCAAAGTAAAGCAACTCACCTTAGCAACCACCATCGAGACCTGTGTCTTACATGAAAACGCCACGAGTCGGTACTCCCATATACAAGCGGCTGAAACGGCGCAGCAAGGTCCCCACGAGGCGGAACGGGTCCAAGTGATTGAGCACCTCCACTGCCTCAGCCTGGATGAGGGCGGGCATTACCGCGCTTTTCGCGGACTCCCTCGCTTGTACGCACCAAATGAGGGACGGCGACGTTGCGGAACGTAATGCGCAGGCACACACCACGCACGACCGCACCGCGCATGCGCGGTAGCGCAGCGAACATACTGACGTCACGAAGTGCGGCAACTGTGGCATCGCCCATTTAAAGCGACAATACCCTTCAAAATCTCAACAATGTCTACGATGTGGAAGACTTGGCCACTATGCTGCCTGCTGTCGAACAGCTCAGCCTGCCAACTCATATCGCTTCAGCCAGCCTCGCAGGAATGCTCGGGCAAATCAACTCATGGTCACCGAGTCCGATTCGGACCTCCCACACAGCAGTGACACTGAGGACCCGAAGGCGCCTTTTCGAGTCGGTGTCGTAACGAAAAACAGGCTGTCCCCGAAGCAAAGACACCAGCCGCTGTCGGTATACAGCATCGATCCAGACGATGAGTGGTGTGCCACCCTGATGGTCAACTGGTCCCAAATACGATTCCGCCTGGACACTGGTGCCTCCGCCAATCTCATGGCGTGGTCTGCTTTCCAAAGCCTTCGTGTCAAACCAACCATTCTCCCATCGGCCTGCCAGCTATTGGACGACAATGGCAACATCATTCCTGCTACCGGCTCGTGCCAACTTGAAGTGACGCACAAGTCACGGAAAGTCATCCTTCCTTTCGAGATCGTGGGCTCCTCGAAGGACTCCCTGCTTGGCGCACAGGCATGCAAGCTGTTGAACCTCGTTCAAAGAGTTCACTCTCTCTCACTCCTGATGACACGCCCGCCTTCCAGGACGCTGAATTCAGGGCGCAACTCGATGCCATCATCAACCAGCACCGTGACGTCTTCGAAGGCATGGGCACGCTCCCATATACTTACAAGATCATACTCAAACAGAACGCCACCCCTGTGCTGCATGCACCCCGCAGAGTCCCAGCACCCCTCAAGGACCGCCTCAAGCAGCGGCTGCAGGACCTCCAAGACCAAGGAGTGATCTCCAGAGTTGCGGAACCAACCGACTGGGTCAGTTCCATAGTGTGCGTAAAAAAGCCTTCCGGCGAGCTGAGAATTTGCATTGATCCCAAGGATCTGAATCGCAATATCATGAGGGAGCATTATCCAATTCCCAAGCACGAAGAGCTCACATGCGAGATGGCTCGCGCCAAGCTCTTCACCAAGCTTGACGCCTCAAAAGGATTCTGGCAAATACAGCTCGACAAATCCAGCAGGAAACTGTGTACCTTTAACACCCCCTTTGGCAGATATTGTTACAACAGGATGCCGTTTGGGATCATATCAGCTTCAGAAGTGTTCCTCAGGATCATGGAACAAATGATGGAAGGCATTGAAGGTGTTCGCGTTCAGGTCGACGACATAATCATTTGGTCCACCACCCCGCAGGAGCATGTCAGTCGCCTCCAGCACGTGTTCAAACGCATACGGGAGCAGGGCCTATGCCTCAACAGAGCCAAATGCTCCTTTGGTCAGACGGAACTCAAGTTCCAAAGGGGATCACATCTCCCAGTTGGGTGTGCGGCCGGATGCGGACAAGGTGGCTGCTATCACAGCCATGAAAATGCCAGAGGATAAGAAGGCGGTCCTCCGATTTCTGGGCATGGTCAACTTCCTAGGGAAGTTCATCCCTAACCTCGCCTCTCATACCACAGCTCTCAGGAACCTGGTCAGGAAGACGACAGACTTCCAATGGCTCCCTGCCCACGAGCGCGAATGGAGAGAACTCAAAACCAAACTCACCACGGCCCCGGTCTTAGCTTTTTTTGATCCAGCGAATGAGACAAAAATTTTGACCGAGGCCAGCCAATCTGGCATTGGGGCAGTGCTCCTGCAACACGATGAGGCCTCATCATGGGCCCCCGTTGCATGTGCGTCACGCGCCATGATCCCCATGGAACAGCGCTATGCGCAGATAGAAAAGGAGTGCCTGGGCCTTTTGACCGGTGTCGTCAAGTTTCATGATTATGTGTACGGCCTTCCCCAATTCACCGTTGAGACCGACCATCGCCGTTGGTCAATATAATACAGAAAGACTTGAACGACATGATGCCTCGCCTCCAGCGTATTCTGCTCAAGCTCTGGCGATACGACTTCCAGCTGGTATGCACCCCGGGCAAAGACCTCATCATCGCTGACGCTCTCTCCAGGGCAGTCAACACTCTGTGTGACCCAGCGGGATTCGTCTGCCAGGTTGATGCCCATGTGGCCTTCGTGGCCTCCAATCTACCTGCCACGGATGAACGCCTCGTCCAAATTTGCCGCGAGACAGTGGCTGACCCTTTGCTACTGGATCGCATTGTCATCCCGCACAGCATGCGCCAGCTCATCTTGGAACAGCTACAAGAGGGCCATCTTGGCGTGGAGAAGTGCTGCCGATGGGCCTGAGAGGCAGTGTACTGGCCCGGCATCACTGACGACATCGCCAACACAGTGCTCAACTGCCCCACTTGTCAGCGCTTCCAGCCGGCCCAACCACGTAAGACCATACAGCCCCATGAGTTGGTCACGTCCCCTTGGTCCAAGGTCGGCATCGACCAGTTCCACGCGCTGGGCAGGGACTATGTCCTGATTGTAGACTATTTTTCAAACTACCCGGAGGTGGTACATTTACACAACATCACATCGTCTGCAGTCATCCGTGCCTGCAAGGACACCTTTGCTCGAAACGGCATCCCACTCACTGTGATGTCGGACAATGGGCCCTGCTTCGTAAGCCAGGTATGGTCCAATTTTGCCAGGAGGTACAACTTTGTGCATGTGACATCCAGTCCCCTGTACCCCCAATCCAACGGCAAAGCGGAGAAGGGCGTCCACATAGTCAAACGGCTCCTCTGCAAGGCTGCCGATGCTGGGTCCGATTTCTACCTCGACCTGCTGGCGTATCGCTCGGCCCCACTGTCCACTGGCCTGTCACCAGCCCAGCTGCTCATGGGTCGCACCCGCAGGTGGCAGCCTCTGATGTGTTGGGTGTTCTGGATCACAAGCAGGTCACCAACACTTGAAGTAGTGCAACACTATTTTATTAAAAGGTTAACTATTTAAACATACTTGAACTGTGCGTAAATACGATACCAGCTTTAACTAAAGACCTTTGCCTTGTCCTAACCAGTTGATGCACTCAGCACATGGTGAATGTCTGTGTTGCAGGCTGTGAGCTCTGTGCTCCTAGCTAGCTGCTGCTCGAATGAGCGGGAACTCTGATGCCCCCTGTCTTTATAGTGCGTGTGCTCTCACTGGTGATTGGCTGCGGTGTTGTGTATGTTGATTGGTCCCACTGTGTGTCCATCAGTGTGTGTCTGCACCAAGGTATACTGGTGTATATTATGACAAATAGCACAATAAATACATGTTCGCCAACATTCCAAACAGCCTCGGTGCTCTGTCTGAAGGGTGCAAGGGGTGGGCTGGGCTGGGAGCAGAGGGTGTGCCGGGTGGGTGGGTAGGGGAGGGCGGTGTGGGTGCGAGCCCACTGGCGTGGGGCGTGGGCATTGGAGGTGGAAATAGTCCAGGATTCCCAGGGCAACCACCACACACTGCCCCATTACCCAGCCCCATCCCTCCCTCTCCTCCTCCGCACCCTATCCCGGACCCCATCCCCACCCCTGCCACCCCAAGGAGCCGTGGGATGGAATTGCCGGACCGCATGCAAGGGTCACCTGGGCGGAGGGGAGAGTGCTACCGAGCGCAGGAGTCAGACTGCATCCAATGATGCAGAGCACCAGGGCTCATCTCTGAGCAGGTCACCATCATCCTCCGTCCCATGGACCAGACCCGCTGATACTGCAAACCCAGGGTCCGCACCATGTAGTGCGGTAGGTAGGAAGCAGAGAGGGGTGGCATGTGTGAGGGTGGGATGGGACGGTCGAGTTGGCGGTTACTAAGCCTCTTAGTCGATGAACCTGGTTGTGATCAGAGTGTCACATTAACGCCGGCTCAGGCACACACTCCTGTGCGCACCCCTGTGCGCACCCGGAACCCATGCACTGGCGATCCTGGCCGTCCTCCTCTTTATCAGATAAGGCCTGGCATTCTTACTCCTCTTCCTGCATGTTGCCTCTCTACTGCGCAATGTTGTGGAGGACGCAGCCCGCCACAAGATGTGAGAGACTTTCACAGGGCTATAATAGAGGTTGCTCCAGAGTGGTTCAGACACCTGAACCGCATCTTCAGGAGGTTGATCGAGGCACTGCTCGATCACGCCCCTGTTCGCAGCATGGGGGCTATTGTAATGGTTTCCTGGGTCGGTCTGAGGTCTCCTGATCGGTGTCATCAGCCATGGCCGCAGCTGACAACCCCAACCCCTCTCACCCAGGAGCCAACCCCGCACCGGGGTGTGCCTCGAATATGTCGGGAAAAGTCAAGTGTGCCAGGACGAAGGCGCCGTCATCGCTACCTGGTTATCGGGCACAGATGTGCATAATTAGCAGTTGATGGTCACATATCAGCTGCATGTTCATCGAGTGGAACCCCTTTCGGTTTGTGAAGGGCACCCCCTCATGCGGCGGTGCCCATAGATGTGTATGCGTCCCATCAATCACCCCTGGACCTGGGGCACCCCAGCAATGGTGGCCAACACCGCTACCCAGGCAACCTGGAGGGATCAGTCCATATTATGCCGGACGTATTGTGCCCCCCGGGCATACAGGACCTCCGTAATGGTGTGAATGCACCTGTGCATGGAGGTTTGTGAGATCCCAGATAGATAGCCAATCGGCACCTTGATGGATGGCACCGTGTAGTGGTTCAGGGCGACCGTCCCCTCGATGGCTACCGGGCATAGGTGTCCTCCTCCATACCCCCACGGTTCCATGATGTGGCAGAGATGTTGCATGGTCCTGCTGGTCGCCGAAGTCTTCGGCAACACGTTCCGTCCGGCAGGTCCTCGAATCGCAGGCACTGTCGATACACATGAGCCTGTGCAGCGCCGCCTTCCCACCTCCTCCTCGGCATGTTGGATGGCTGACTTTCTGTCCTCGCCGGCTGGCCTGTGCTCCTCTGGGGCAGGCTCACTCAGCAGGGTCCTCCCCGAGCAGCTCCTGCTTCTACAGCCTCATGGCATCGGCCAGGGCTGCGGCGGCCAGGCAGATGCCAACCATTCCTGGTTGGATACTGAAATCCATTCTCTCTGAAAGGCAGACATGTTATCATGGCAGTTAACCCCATGCCCAACCAGGTCCAATAGGCTACAGGGTGGTCCTGTCCTGCACTGCAGCCTTTGCCCCCGCATGTCCCCCTCCTCCACTCCCATCTCATCCCCACCCGAACCAGTTCCCACGACATGTTGCCCTCCGCACCCCACCCCTGGTCCTGGCACCAGGGGTCTTCTGACCCCGGCAGCTAACCCTGCCAACAGGGGTACCGTTGGCTGGTGCTATCCCTGCCAGCAGTACGCTCTGCAGTCCCTGCGCTGCGCCCTTCCATGGGATCTACTGTGGACATTCCCCTTGGGTAGGTCTCATGATGCCCTCCAGCAGGGTGGCACCTGGATGTGTGGAGATGGTGGGGTTTGTGGCCTCCTCAGGTGGTGGCCTTGCGAGGGCTGCCCCATATGGCTGGTGGCGGTCTGCGTAAACACGGGTCAGTGTGATGTGCTGCAAGATGGCAACCTTGCAAGCCATGGCAACGGTGGTCCATGCTAGGACCCCGTTCTTGGGGGTCACCCTGACCCCACTGACCATTCCCTGGCTGCTCACCACAATTCTCCCTGGCTTGGCAGACACCCCGACACCCCCCCACTCCCCCCCACCCCCGCCAGTAGCAGGACTGGCAGCCCATGACTGCACCTTCGGGAGCATGTCTTAGGTCCACTGGCAGCCCATGGCCCACGTACTAGAGTACAGTGTACAGTTTGTCATCTTACTTATGGAGGGACATACTTCCATTGGAAGCAGTTCAGAGAAGGTTCCTGGATTGATTCTTGGGTGAAGAGGTTGTCTTCTGAGGAAAGGTTGAGCAGATTGCGTATTTACTCATTGAAACTTAGAAGATAAAAGTGGTCTTATTTAAACATATAAGATTCTAAGGGGCTTGAAAGGATAGATGCTGAAAGGGCGTTACCCTTGTGGAAAAATCAAGAAGTGGAGGACACATTTTCAAAATAAGTGGACCTCCTTTTAATAGTGGGATGGTTGCCAGAGGGTTCTTGGTGAATGGAACTCAGTTCCACAGAGCGGTGGGTGGAGATTGCATCCTTGAATATATTAAAGGCTGAGTTGGATGGATTTTTTATCGACAAGGGAGTCAAGATTTATGGAGTGCAGGGAGGAAAGTGGAGTTTAGACCATGATCAGATTAGCCATGATCTTGTTGAATGATTGAACAAGTGTGAGGGGTTGATATTTTAAAATACATCTTGATATTCATTCTGTAGGTAGGCCCCAATTCTTTTTAACCTTTTTATCACTCGCAATATGGCCTTACACTCCTATTTCCGAGAATTTTGCTAACACCAGCAAAGTGACTTGAAGCATTTCAATGTCCCTGCAAAATTGAACTGAAGGTCTTGCCAGTTTCTTATATGAGAACATGTTCCATTGCAGGCTCAAACTCTGCCACTCTTCACCTTTCACTTCTTTGTAACACTCAAGTACTGGCCACTCTGTCTCTTCCTTCTTTCCATTATATCTGCAATTTAAACTTCCTCTTATCTGATTACTGCACCTTGTCCTGTGGAATTTCGACCCATCTATTGGTACAATTCCATTGAAGATCTATCCAAATGATGTTCCACATTCTCATCTCTCCTGGGCTCATTAAATTAGTAGCTTAAAGGAATGGATACATTTATAGATGGGGACAGGAATTAGAAGTGCTGAAAAATGTATGCAAAGAAGCATTCTGCTGAGGGGAACAGTGTTGAATTCCTCCTGCGCAACTGATTTAGTGAAGTAAATTGGAAAATGTAATATAAATTTTAGAATTATATTAGTTCTGTTCAACTTGACATTTAACCAGCTGGCAATTTTGTGCAAATCTCCTTCAAAATTTAGATAGTAATAGAGTTAATCAGGCATTGCAGAAGGGCATTGCAAATGAAAAGGTCCAAACAGGTCAGTGAGTACAGATGTGGCCAAATGGCTCATCGTCTGAAAAAGGTTGAAATACAGCAGTACTTCAAAAAGATTTGCTTTCTTTTAAAGATTTCAGTACTCTCTGATTTGAAAGATATGTGATATCATTTGGTTTTTGAATTTCTACCTCAAAGTAGATCTCAATAAATGACAAAAGCAGCACATTATTACTTGCAGCTTGTGGCAATACAGCTGTTCAACATTTACTTGCCTCTGAATGCTTGACTTCATTCAAACTAGAATCAGCCTGGAAGCAAACCAAGTGGATATATAGTTTTAATTGCTATGCAGCAGTGAAAATGCAGTGAAAAGATTTCTTGTATCTTGAGTATAATATTATGTGCTGGCACCTCTCGTCCAGAAATAATAAGCAATAAAAATAATCTACATTGAAAAACTTTAGTAAATATACAATTTGGAAAATAAATTTCATCATTCTGATCTCATTGGATAATTTCATGAGCTCTATGGGTAAAAGGAAGCAGCAAACATCTGTGAAGTGCAGTAAGTTTAAAATATCACTGCACACATATTTCATTAACTTCAAACCTGTTTGAAATACAATGCAGAGAGATGCATTGTGGCAAATGTTTACATCAATAGGTATTGACTGCAAGTTAATATTAATCTCTCCACAATTGTGCAGGACCTCGAAATCTGACATTTTAATAAAGAATGAATTTGATAATTGCTTCCTGTGGAAATGTGTGCAATGCAGCGGCACACACACTTTCCATTACTGTTCAGTGTCTTTCTTGAACAAATAATGAAAAATTGGGGAAATAGGCTACACCATGACATTAAACCATGAACCATCTGTGTGATTGATTTAGACTATGCGAATTATATGGGCTTCATCGACCTTTCCACGGGAACAAAACTCTAGTTATCCACAGAGCACCTTTAGAAGATTTGTGAAGAATGGATTCTGCAGGAAGATTCTCCACTATGTATTAGATAGAGACCAGGCTACATCAATCAATGGAACATCCATTCAAACACCAAAGAATTTGGTATACTTTGTGAGAGCTTTTCCATCTGTCTCTGTGTGGGTGCAACGAAGGATAAACTTTGTCTCAGCAGCAATTGGTGATTCTTTATAAAGTTTTGAAATAAAAACTATTGAACAACCTTAATAAAGAATTTTAGAACCTTTTTATTTGCCATCATTTTATCCACACTTTAAAAACCTAGGGCATTAAAATGCAAGGACATTTTTCTTATTCATTCCTGATATGTGGGCATCGCTGGCTAGGTGAGTATTTATTGCCCATTCCTCGTTGCACTTGGGAAAGTGGTGGTGAGCTTCCTTCTTGAATTGCTGCAGTCCCTGTGGTGTTGGTACACTCCCATTGCTGATAGGGGGGATTCCTCGGATTTTGGCCGAGTGACAATGAAGGAACAGCGGTCTACTTCCAAGTGAGGATAATGTGTGGTTTGAAGGGGCACATCCAGGTAGTGGTATTCCCATGTATCTGATGCCCTTGTCCTTCTAGATGGTAGCAGTTGTGGGTTTGGATGGTGCTGTCTATGGTGCCTTGGTGAGTTCCTGCAGTGCATCTTGTAGATGGTACACATGGCTGCCACTGTTCAAAGGTGGTGGAGGGAATGAATGTTTATGGAAGGTGCTAATCAAGCGGGCTGCTTTGCCCTGGATGGTATTGAGCTTCTTGAGTGTTGTTGGAGCTTCACTCATGCAGACATGTAGAAAATATTCCATCACATTCCTGACTTGTGCCTTGTAAATGATGGACATGATTTAGGGAGTCAGGAGGTGGGTTATTCACTGCAGGCTTTGTAGCCTCTGACCTATTCTTGTGGCCACCTTATTTATATGGCTAGTCCAGTTTGGTTTCTAGTCAATGGTAACCCTCAGGATGTTGATAGTGGGGATTCAGTGATGGTAATGCCATCGAATGTCATGGGACAACGGTTAGATTCTGTCTTTTTGGAGATAGTCATTGCTTGGCACTTGTGTGGTGCGAATGTTGCTTGCCATTTGTCAGCCCAAGCCTGAATGTTGTCCAGTTATTGTTGCATTTTCACCTGGACTGCTTCAATATCTGAGTTGCAAATGATTTTGAAGATTGCGCAATCATCAGTGAACATCCCCACTTCTGGGGCGGGATTCTCCGACCCCACGCCGGGTCAGAGAATCGCCGGGGGCTGGCGTGAATCCCGCCCCCGCCGTGTCCCGAAGTCTCCGCCACCAGAGATTCGCCGGGGGCGGGAATCGCACCGCGCCAGTTGGCGGGACCACCCCCGCCGATTCTCCGGCCCGTGATGGCCCGACGTCCCGCTGCTGGAATGCCTGTCCCGCCAGCGTGGATTAAACCACCTTTTAAACGGCGGGACAAGGCGGTGCGGGCAGGCTCCAGGGTCCTGGGGGGGGGGCGCGGGGCGAGCTGGCCCCGGGGGGTGCCCCCATGGTGGCCTGGCCCGCGATCGGGTCCCACCGATCCGCGGGCGGGCCGGTGCCGTGGGGGCACTCTTTTTCTTCCGCCTTCGCCGTGGTCTTCACTATGGCAGAGGCGGAAGAGACCCCCTCCCCTGCACATGCGCGGGGATGACGTCAGAAGCCGCTGACGCTCCCGTGCATGCGCCAATCCGCGTCACCCGGCAAAGACCTTTCGGCCCCGGCTGGCGTGGCGCCAATGGCCTTTCCCGCCAGCCGGTGGAGCGCAAACCACTCCGGCGCGGGCCTAGCCCCTCAAGGTGAGGGTTTGGCCCCTAAAGGTGCGGAGACTTCCGCACTTTCGGGGTGGCCTGACGCCGGAGTGGTTCCCGCCACTCCATTACACTGGAACCCCCCACCCCGCCAGGTAGGGGAGAATCCCGCCCCATATCTTATGATAGAGGGGGGATCATTGATGAAACAGCTGAAGTTATTTGGGCCTAGGATGCTATCCTGGGGAACTCCTGTAGTGATGTCCTGGGACTGACATGCTTGACCTCAAAGAACCATAACCATCTTCGTTGGTGCTAGGTATAACTCCAGCCAATGGAGACTTTTCGGCCTGATTCCCATTGACTCCAGCTTTGCGAGGGCTCCTCAATGTCACATTTAGTCAAATGCAGCCTTGCTGTCAAAGGCAGTCAAGCTCACCTCACCTCTAGATTTCAATCAGAAAAATTTAATATTTGTGTTCTCAAGTTGTTTACAGAGTCGCAAGGTATTATCAGAAAACATAGAATCATTATTATTTTTAAAAGTTAGATGTGAGAATTATTTTTATACAGACATCATGGCACTTGAGTCAATGGTTCAGTATGTAGATAAGAAATTGAGTATAAGCCTTTTTTATGCTCCACCTGACCAACAACCAACAAGAGATCCATTGCACAATAAGAAAATTGAGAAAATTAAGGACAAACCATTTTGGTCAATCAAATCCATATTAACTCTCAAGCCAAAATCACCTAAAGAGGCAAAATATTAATTGAAACAGGAGAAACGTGTATTTTAGATGTCAGTTTAGCTTAATTGGTAGCACTTCTATGACTGAATCAGCAGGTCCCTTCCAGATCCTGAGCAACTAATCTAGACTTGACATCAGTGGACTGTCAATAGTGCTGTCTTTTAGATGTCTTTCTGAATGGTTCAGATGCATGTTTGGCACAATTTGAAGATTAACTTGTTATTAATTGTGTAACTGCTTGTGCACCATTACAGCTAACTGCTTCATGAGAGTATTTCATGGTTGAATTTGTATGAGATAAAGCAGGCCAGGGGTTTATTTAATGCCATTACGATAAAAATACAGTTGGCCAATGCTTGCAACCATTGTTTTGGAGCACTGACTCCAAAAGTATTTTTATGTGAAATATATGGGTCTGGATTCTCTATTATTGGGACTGTATCCCCACGCCGGTGTCAAAACAGTAGAGTTTTACGCCAGAAAAACTTGGATCAAAGGGACACAAATTCCCAGCCCTGCAGGGGACTAGCAGGGACCCGGAGTAGATCTCAGAGCTTTTGCTGCAAATATGGGCCCCCGCACTTCCAGGTCGGTGGCACGGCGGTGGCCTCCAGCGACCGCGTTGTGCTCCATGGTGGACTCGGACTGAGCCTGCAGCCGTCACGTGAGTAACCCGATCGGCTGGAGCAGATTAGTTCCACGCCGTCAGGACTTCGGCCGGGCGGGGGCGGAGAATGGCTGAGCGGGCCTCTGGCAATGCCCCAGGTTGGTCCCAGGCAGTGTGCGGTTTTCAGGGTAAGCAGAATCAGTGAACTGACGCCGGTCCCGATTTCTTGCGGGAACATGGGGCGCGATTCTCCACTCCCACGCCGGTTGGGAGAATCGCCTGGGCCGCCAAAATTTCTGGGGACGCCAGCCCGACGCCCTCGCGTGATTCTCCCAAGCGGCGGGAACGGCCCGGTCAAGTTTCACGGGCCACAGGCCGGTGAATTGCCGGAGACACCCAACATGGCGATTCTCCGGCACCCCCGCTATTCTGAGGCCCGGATGGGCCGAGCGGCCAAGCCAAAACGGCGGCTTCCCCCGGTGCCGTCCACACCTGGTCGCTGCAGTCGTGGGCGGTGCATGAACGCTGGGGGGGGCAGCCTGTGAGGGGGCGAGGGGGGATCCTGCACCGGGCTTCACCTGGAATGTGGGGTGGCCCGCGATCGGTGCCCACCGATCGTCGGGCCGTCCTCTCTGAAGGAGGACCTCCTTCCTTCCGTGACCCCGCAAGATCCGTCCCAATCTTCTTGCGGGGCGGATTTAGAGAGGACGACAACCACGCATGCGCGGGTTGGCGCCGGCCGCGTCATTTATGCGGCGCCACTTTTACGCAGACGACAAGGCCTGGCGCGGGTAGATGACGCAGCCCCGATCCTGGCCCATTGTCAGGGCCAGAATCGGTCGGGACCGGGGCCGTTCCATGCCATCGTGAACCTCAACGGCGTTTACGACGGCGCGGCCACTTCGGCGTGGGAGTGGAGAATCCCGCCCATGGATTCTCTGCCCCCGCAACGGCCGCGATTTCAGCGCGATGGTGCACAGAATCCAGCCCATAGGCTTCATTGACCTTTCCACAGAAACAAACTCGAATTGTTCACAAAGCAACTTTAGAGAGTTTCTGAAGATTGGGGTCTCAAGGATAAGATTCTCCACTATGTATTAGATAGAGATCAGACTACATCAATCAATGGAACAACCAGTAAAATATCAAAGAATAAGGGATGGCATTATAGTTTGAAATTGTTGGAATTCATTCATGATGTACATGGCAGGATTGGTTTAGAAACGTTGCAGCTGTGTCAATGTTGGATCTAATCTTGTACCCTCTCCCGTGGCGGGTTTGGTGGCATGGGACAATTAATCAGGTGACGGGTATGGAACCACATCACCTTCCCAACCTCCACCTTGTTTAAGTTCATGGAGGGAATGGTCATGGATGGACTTTTAGCCCTACTGCTAATTGAGCCCCTTAAATGGACAATTAATGCCACCTAGTGTGTTATGCCCAGCGTGTTATCCCAGAGGCAAGAAGGGGCTCACCATACAGGGAGCACAACCAGCAAACCCTGCTTCTGTGCTTCCAGTGTGAGGAGGCAGGTGGCTTCATTCAAAGGCATTGGGCGCCTGATTGATGAAACCGGCATTGAGAAGCCAACTCCTGCCCTCGCTACTGACATCCATTCTCCCCTCCGTCACAACCCCCACCCCGTGCCCCCCATTCCCGCCATCAGACACCTGTTCCGAGAAACACTTGGCAATCCGAGGCCTCTAGCGCTGCTGAGTACAGAAGAGTTGCCAGACTCTGATATTTAGCAGCTCTCAGAGAGTTGGACCTCCACCATGAACCCAGGGGTTGGCCTGATATTGGCCTGTCAAGTGTCTGAGTGGCACAAGATATGGCTGGCCTCCCTGTAAAGTGACTATGCAGGAATCTTGCTATCTCTGTATCTGGTAGTTGAGACATACATCACCTCCATTCCATTTTGTGCATTGAAGAGGTGTATTGAAATGTCACGACATCCCACTTGACCTTTCAGAACTTGTAATAGCCCTTTACTTTTCTTTAATTGGCCGTAGCTGGAGTTTTTCAGTCATCATAGAATCATAGAATTTTCCCCCATGTCTTGAAGAGGAGGTTGCAAGTATGGAAGAGGCTGAACTGGGGGCACTTAGATTGAGGCATTATAAATGGTGCTTCCTCCCTACATATACATTTCTGTTCACCAAGTTCATAGAATCATAGAATTTACAGTGCAGAAGCAGGCCATTCGGCCCATCGAGTGTGCACCGGCCCTTGGAAAGAGCACCCCACCCTAGCCCACACTTCCACCCTATCCCTGTAACCCAGTAACCCCACCCTTGAGTTCTGTATTTACTCATCATTTTTGCATCATAACCACTACTCAGCTATTAGCTCATAGGCATAAATACAACTTCAGGCAGGCCACTCACACTGTGTAACAATGAATGGAATGCTCAAATGTGGGTGCATTTGACACCCGTTCATCCCTTGTATTTGTAGAGCTGGCGGATCTGTGCCACTGTCATCCGTCAAGCCAGCACTCACTGCGCATCTTGTGTTACTCTCATCAACTTTGCCAAGCTCCAGCAGAGCTTTACGTACCCTGGATAATGAGTTTGAGGAGCTGGCACTGGATCACAGTGTACAGAGGAGGGGGAGAAAGTGGCAACAGCAACCAAACAGCAGCCACTTGAGCGCTATTAGAACACGGGGCAAGAATCAGTGACAATCTATCGTAATTTTGGCAACATGAGCCCTGTGATATTTTAACTTTGGGCGAACTGATAGCTACCCACCTGGAATTGACAGGAAGTGGCAGCTGGCAGGCAGGCCGAATATGACGCTGGGTGGCAAAAGACAACAGCCGAGTACTGAAGGAATAGGAAGAGAGCAGGGTGTGAGCAAACCTCCGTTGGCAAATTTTAACTGCCTGCTCTCCCCATTTCTAACTGGTAGCCAAGTCTAGAAATATCTATTTGTTGGCAGGAGAACTAAAAATTCTCAGGCTTCTGCTGTAATTTCAGGGATTCTGACTTCACAGGTTTCCTTTTTATAGTTGTTTGGGCAGACTGTCTACTGGAGTCACTTGTGCTGTACAAAATCTTCTTTTGGGTGTAATAAAGAGCCCATTAGGCACATTTGCACAGCCGTGGGCAGATGGTTGATTGAACAGCAGTGAACGATGCCGCATCTGAAGTGCATCTCTCAATGGCAAAAGTCATATGCACAATAGGGACATCCAGATAGATACTGATAATACTGTTGTCAAGACCTTGGGCTATAATCTAAAAGAGGCTCTCTTGTCTGACTTCAACGAACTGGGAATTGATTGAGAGAACCTTGAGGCAGAGATTCACAAACCTCATTGCTGCTCAGTGTTTTTTTCTGGCACTCAAATCAATAGATGTGTTGAGCATGTTTTCAGCAGCATGCCTGGTATATGCATGGAGAAGGCTATTGTTTCTCAGGGTGGTATTACCTCCAGTCTGTTCCTCTGATACAAGTCACAAAAGATATGCCAGGAAACAGGCTGAAGCAGTAAGCCAACTGTGAGCAGATCTGAGTCAAGGGCGAAGGCAAGAAACAACACAAGCACTATCCAACATACAATTAAATTGTCATTGAATCTCATGGCTTATCAAGACATATACTCCTCCCACACAGGAATTTCTAGAAAATGACAAAGTAGCATGTTCAAAATGACCTGTTGCACCAAGCGACAGAGTGAAAATCACGCTAAAGCACACTGACATCAGACATATAATAGACAGTAAAATAAAACAGTTGCACTAAATTTGCTGAAGAACTTTGTTCAAATTGTGTGGAATCATACAACAGCATAATAAAGGATGAGAACGATGATAGTGGAGGGAATTCAGAAGACAAAACTGCTGAAATGTGTTTTGTCCATTATTTTGTGCATATGAGCGAGAACATTCCTTAAAAGAGCAGCTCAGACACCTGCAAAGTATATCTTATGTGAGTGCCAGGTGCAGCAGTCTATCTGACTGTACTGATGTTTCAAGTGTCATGTGAGTGTACCTTTAATAAAGGTTTTTGTCCTATCACATGGCTTCAGTGATGTCATTATGTGGGTGGAGCTGGGCTATGGCCCTGGGAGTTTTATTTTGCTTTCGTTTTCACATTTGGCTGCTGTAGACTCAGACAGAAAAGTATTTTGGCCTGTCTCTCTATTTTCAATTTCAAATAATAATAATAATAATACTCGCTTATTGTCACAAGTAGGCTCCAATGTAGTTACTGTGAAAAGCCCCTAGTTGCCACATTCCGGCGCCTGTTCGGGGAGGCTGGTACTGGAATTGAACCTGCGTTGCTGGCATTGTTCTGCATTACAAGCCAGCTGTTTAGCCTGCTGTGCTAAACCAGCCCCTTATTCCAAGGAAGAAACTCAATGATTATAGTAACCTGCTGTTTTGCTAAGAAGGGATTTTTGGTTTATGGGATCTTGTTATTGAATTGGAACAGTTAAGGGGGAATTCTTTAAGGATTATACATAGATTACTGTAGCTGTGTGGGGTATTTATGTTTGTAGTTGATACAAATTCTTGCTGTTTGTGTTTATACAAATGTTAACTAAATTCTTAGAACAAAGCTTGTTTTTTTTAATGAAAAGTGCCTAATTCTGCTCATCCTAGCCAAAATCAGTAAACAAAGAACAAAGAAAACAATTACAGCACAGGAACAGGCCCTTCGGCTATCCAAGCCTGCGTCGATCCAGATCCTCTATCTAAAACTGTCGCCTATTTTCTAAGGATCTGTATCCCTCTGCTCCCTGCCCATTCATGTATCTGTCTAGATACATCTTAAATGACGCTAACATGCCCGCCTCTACCTCCTCCGCCGGCAATGCGTTCCAGGCACCCACCACCCTCTGCGTAAAGAACTTTCCAGGTATATCTCCCTTAAACTTTTCCCCTCTCACCTTGAACTCGTGACCCCTAGTAATTGAGTCCCCCACTCTGGGAAAAAGCTTCTCGCTATCCACCCTGTCTATACCTCTCATGATTTTGTAGAGCTCAATGAGGTCTCCCTCAACCTCCGTCTTTCTAATGAAAATAATCCTAATCTACTCAACCTTCATAGCTAGTCCCCTCCATACCATGCAACATCCTGGTGAACCTCCTCTGCACCTTCTCCAAAGCATCCACATCCTTCTGGTAATGTGGCGACCAGAACTGGACGCAGTATTCTAAATGTGGCCGAACCAAAGTCTTTTACAACTGTAACATGACCTGTCAATTCTTGTACTCAATACCCCTTCCGATGAAGGAAAGCATGCCGAATGCCTTCTTGACCACTCTATCGACCTGCGCAGCCACCTTCAGGGTACAATGGACCTGAACACCCAGATCTCTCTGTACATCAATTTTCCCCAGGGCTTTTTCATTTACCGTATAGTTCGCTCTTGAATTGGATCTTCCAAAATGCATCACCTCGCATTTGCCCGGATTGAACTCCAGCTGCCATTTCTCCGCCCAACTCTCCAATCTATTTATATTCTGCTGTATTCTCTGACAGTCCCCTTCACTATCTGCTACTCCACCAATCTTAGTATCACCTGCAAACTTGCTAATCAGACCACCTATACCTTCCTCCAGATCATTTATGTATATCACAAACAACAGTGGTCCCAGCACAGATCCCTGTTATCCATTTGTTATCCATTTTGAGAAACTCCCTTCCACTACTACTCTCTGTCTCCTGTTGCCCAGCCAGTTCTTTATCCATCTAACTAGTACACCCTGGACCCCATGAGACTTCATTTTCTCCATCAGCCTACCATGGGGAACCTTATCAAATGCCTTACTGAAGTCCATGTATATGACATCTACAGCCCTTCCCTCATCAATCAACTTTGTCACTTCCTCAAAGAATTCTATTAAGTTGGTAAGACATGACCTTCCCTGCACAAAACCATGTTGCCTATCACTGATAAGCCAATTTTCTTCCAAATGGGAATAGATCCTATCCCTCAGTATCTTCTCCAGCAGCTTCTCTACCACTGACGCCAAGCTCACCGGTCTATAATTACCTGGATTATCCCTGCTACCCTTCTTAAACAAGGGGACAACATTAGCAATTCTCCAGTCCTCCGGTACCTCACCCGTGTTCAAGGATGCTGCAAAGATATCTGTTAAGGCACCAGCTATTTCCTCTCTCACTTCCCTCAGTAACCTGGGATAGATCCCATCTGGACCTGGGGACTTGTCCATCTTAATGCCTTTTAGAATACCCAACACATCCTCCCTCCTTTTGCCGACTTGACCTGGAGGAATCAAACATCTATCCCTAACCTCAACATCCGTCATGTCCCTCTCCTCAGTGAATACCAATGCAAAGTACTCGTTAAGAATCTCACCAATTTTCTCTGACTCCACGCATAACTTTCCTCCTTTGTCCTTGAGTGGGCCAACCCTTTCTCTAGTTACCCTCTTGCTCCTTATATATGAATAAAAGGCTTTGGGATTTTCCTTAACCCTGTTTGCTAAAGATATTTCATGACCGCTTTTAGCCCTCTTGATTCCTTATTTCAGATTGGTCCTACATTCCCGATATTCTTCCAAAGCTTTGTCTGTCTTCAGTCGCCTAGACCTTATGAATGCTTCCTTTTTCCTCTTCGCTAATCTCACAATTTCACCTGTCATCCATGGTTCCCTAATCTTGCCATTTCTACCCCTCATTTTCACAGGGACAAGTCTGTCCTGCACTCTAATCAACCTCTCTTTAAAAGCCTCCCACATATCAAATGTGGATTTACCTTCAAACAGCTGCTCCCAATCCACATTTCCCAGCTCCTGCCGAATTTTGGTATAGTTGGCCTTCCCCCAATTTAGCACTCTTCCTTTAGGACCACTCTCGTCTTTGTCCATGAGTATTCTAAAACTTACAGAATTGTGATCACTATTCCCAAAGTAAGCCCCGACTGAAACTTCAACCACCTGGCCGGGCTTATTCCCCAACACCAGGTCCAGTATGTCCCCTTCCCGAGTTGGACTAATTACATACTGCTCGAGAAAACCCTCCTGGATGCTCCTTACAAATTCTGTGCCATCTAGACCTCTGACACTAAGTGTATCCCAGTCAATGTTGGGAAAATTAAAATCTCCTATCACCACCACCCTGTTGCTCCTACATCTTTCCATAATCTGTTTACATATTTGTACCTCTATCTCACGCTCGCTGTCGGGAGGTCTGTAGTACAGCCCCAACATTGTTACCGCACCCTTCCTATTTCTGAGCTCTGCCCATCTCGCCTCACTGCTTGAGTCCTCCATAGTGCCCCCTTCAGCACAGCTGTGATATCCTCTCTGACCAGTAATGCAACTCCTCCACACCTTTTAACTCCCTCTCTATCCCACCTGAAGATCGATATCCTGGGATATTTAGTTGCCAATCATGCATTTCCCTCAACCAAGTCTCAGTAACAGCAATAACATCATACTCCCAGGTACTAATCCAAACCCTAAGTTCATCTGCCTTACCTACTACACTTCTTGCATTAAAACAAATGCACCACCGACCACCAGTCCCTTTGCGTTCATCATCTGCTCCTTGCCTACTCTTCCCCTTAGTCACGCTGACTTCATGATCTAGTTCCTTACAGGCTTTAGTTACTACCTCCTTACTGTCCACCAACCTCCTCATTTGGTTCCAATCCCCCTGCCACATTAGTTTAAACCCACCCCAACAGCGTGAGCAAAAGCACCCCCAAGGACATTGGTTCCAGTCTGGCCCAGGTGTAGACCGTCCAATTTGTAGTAGTCCCACCTCCCCCAGAACCGGTCCCAATGTCCCAAAAATCTGAACCCCTCCCTCCTGCACCATCTCTCAAGCCACGCATTCATCCTGCCTATTCTTTCATTTCTACTCTGACTACCACGTGGCACTGGTAGCAATCCTGAGATTACTACCTCTGAGGTCCGACTTTTTAACTTGGCTCCTAACTCCCTAAATTCTGATTGTAGGACCTCATCCTGTTTTTTACCTATATCATTGGTGCCTATATGTGCCACGACAACTGGCTGTTCACCCTCCCCCTTCAGAATGTTCTGCAGCCTATCTGAGACATCCCTGACCCGTGCACCTGGGAGGCAACATACCATTCGGGAGTCTGGTTTTCGACCACAGAAACGCCTGTCTACTCCCCTTACAATTGAATCCCCTGTGACTATAGCCCTTCCACTCTTTTTCCCGCCCTTCTGTACAGCAGAGCCAGCCACGGTGCCATGAACCTGGCTACTGCTGCCTTCCCCTGGTGAGCCATCTCACCCAACGGTATCCAAAACGGTATACCTGTTTTGGAGGGAGGTGACCACAGGGGACACCTGCACTGCCTTCCTGCTTTTTCTCTGCCTTACAGTTATAGGTCAGGTGAACTCCATAATATACTTTGGAGTTTTCTAAACCCTGGCCCATAGCACAAGGTATGTATCATCATGGTTAACATTTGTCTGCTAATTAATTTTCTCCATAATTATACATCTTTGTACAGCTACGTTATGGAGTTATTGCAATAAATTCAAAAACATTGTAAAAGGCCCCCGATCTGGCCCGGCATGTGGGACTAAATTTTACTTCCAGCGAGTGGGTGCCATGGGCGGAAGTGGGCATATTATTCAATGGCCGAGTCCGGTTGTCCCACAGCGATTTAACATCCAAACGGGCATTAACTGTCTATTGGTGAAACTTCCAGACCCATCGAGGGATGATGTCCCACCCCCAAGTACTGCCAGCCAATCAGATGGCCTAACATGGACAAGTTAAAATGAAACAAATTTGGTTGCTCACCTAGAAGCAAACATCCACCTACTTGATATGGTGCTAACGTATAACAAACTGATGAAGCAGGATATCCTTCAGGGCATGAGGTTCAGCCATTGTGTTCCGAATAGAGATTGTTCAAAATCATGAGTGCCATCAACCACTCCCTGCACTATAATAGAAAAGAGCAACCCAGTGGAAATGCGTTCCCTTGTTACATTGTTGTTGCTGCTCGACATGAATGGAGATAAAAGTGTTGGACCTGCTGAACTAAACATCAGAAAGTGCTAGGTGCATCTCGAGACAGACAATTTGCTGATGCCCATGGACTACCCTGGCATGAATTAAAGTTATAAAATTGAGGGCTCTGATTACCTTGCAAGCCTTGAGCATTGTTGATCATCTGTGTGAAGTTGTTTGCAAGTCCTAAAATAGACGGAACAATTTCCTTATTGCCTCTCTGCTTCTGGATACCATACTCTTCAGTCTTTCTGAGGTAGTTATACATTGTCCTGGAAAATTAATGGCTCGTAGCAAGTCTGCACAGGACAGCCTGTAGTTCGCTGCCCCAATTCAATCTTTGTATCTTGAGTGAGGGAAACTCTGAAATAATCCCCTTTATGGAGAACCGTCTGCCAAAAGCAACTCCCTCAAATCTAACACAAAGAATTGGCTTAGCTGAGGTATTCACTTTATATGGGTGGCAGGAGTGCATTGTGCATACGCTCCATGAAAACGATAATGTAGTATGAGGCTATCTTAATGATAGGGAACAGCCAGGCCGGGAACAGTTATGACAATAAAGCTAACATGCCCTTGAGTTCAATAGCACACGCAAACCCCTGTTTCTACAATTTTGAAAGAGGTAGTAAGTTAGTGATATATTGTATGCTTTATTCTGCTCGCGACTATCTCAGATGTATCATCAGCATGAAAATTTACGCTGACAATAATTTCTATGTTTAGCTATTATTATATTATATTGAACTTACATTGTCAGGTTTCTCCGATTGTTCAATAACCTTGTCTTAATTAATGGTTTGGTTAATGTTTTAGGCATGGTAAAGGATTTTCTCTATCTGCTACTTGTGAAACCATAAACACATTCCTCAAATCTTTTTATTGCTGCAGATAGTAGACAAAGGGAAACAGTTCCTATTACCCACTCATCCTTACTGTTGTGTTCAATTCAATGTGAAAATGTAAGTTTGTAGGTGTTGTGCTGTGAATAATTTTCCTGCTCTCTAAATGATCATTACTGATGCAGTTTAGAACAAATAGGATTAATCTGTGCCATTAATTATTGCAGCTAGAGATAAAGATAGGCACATTTTGTGAGTTCAATTTTTATAAATTATTTTCCCCCCTATTTTTCGCTTTCATGGTTACTTGGTTATGACAGTAGGACAGCTTAAAGTGACTGGAGGTCGAATAGTGACTCCAGGATCTTGCTTTGAATTGCAGGCTAGTTTTCGGCAGTGGACAGTGGTGTGATTTAGAAACATACTCATTCATCCAGAAATCAGGCCTAGCTTATTTTAACTCCTGGGGATAATATTAAATATAAAGCAATTTCCACAAAGCAGAAAGTAGTCTGATCTTGAGAGAGCAGGTTATCAAAGGCCCATGACTTCTGTATTGTTATGAATAATGTAATGTTTCAAGAGAACATCATATAGGTTGATAAAAGTCAAAACTGCAGGGGAGAAAATTTCTAACATGACATCCATGCATAAGAAAATTGCTTGCTCTTGTTAAGTGACCCGGATTTCACTTGTGTCTTGCTGTATTGTGTAGCTACATCTAAGAGCTCTTCTGCAAGGACTAACAATAGGAGAGATAGGGTGCAACCTGCTTTTTGGGATATAAAGCTGTTCCATTCGAGATCATCAAGGATCTAGGCAAAATGAAAAGATATATCTTCAACAAGGCTCTTCTTAGAAAGTTAAATTCTCCTTACTGTAAGGCTTTTTGCAGAAAGATATTAAGCTGGTAGCACACGTTATTGAAAAATACTTCCTATTGCTAAGCAAGTGGGTACAAAATTAATCGTCCAATTTGTTATGTATCAGAGAATACATCACCGCTGGTGGAACATCATGTGGTCCGTAGTGACAACAGCAGAGTGTTTTGCACAGGCTTCCAGTTCTCCATTTTAGATTGTATGAGCCTGTTCGAATAAACCTCTCATCATATTTGTAAGAAATCCAAGTGTGTGGGACCTCCATTCCTTTTTTTTGCGGCATTTGGAGAATACAACAAAAGAGAAAGCGAGCCACGAGGATTGAGATGACATCGAGAGTGAAGAAAAGATTCTCAGGACCAGACTCTCACGTCGGGTAAAGCAAAAGCCGCTGATGTTGAATGTTCTTTTTAAAAAAGGAACACAACCATGAGAAAGCAGAGCAACAGTTTGAAAACTTTCTTGCCATTGGAGAAGGTAGTGTCTATGTTGCAGAGACTGCGCACATGGCAAAGCGAAACTGCCTTCCGGAACAGGGTGTCAGAAGTCTTCTGACTCTGTACAGGCCACTACTCAAGAAAGAATCAATCCACAGTCAGTCAAAAAGAAAATTTCTAAGTTGCATTGTGGATAAGGGATGTGCAGACATGCAGATAATGATATACAGACAGGCAGCTAATGAACACAGAGAACAGGACATGACCAATGAACAGGCAGGACACTCAGGGGTGGTATCTCACTATAAAAGGCACGAGGCACTCACACTCTGCCTCTTTCCACTGATGAACATCTACAGAGTGAGTCAGGGTTTATGTACAGTATCACACCTCCTGCACGTGGCTAAGAGCTAGTCTGGTTCAGTCAGACAGAGTAACCACACTTAGGTTAGCAGAGAGTCAAACTCATAGAGAACTGTGCTAACTGTGCTACTGGTTCAATAAATCAGATTGAACTAACTTCAAGGTCTGGAGTATATTTTGGTTAAAGCTGCATCCAGTTGCAGCCTGTGTTATCCCAGAGTACATAACACGAAACCGCACATCAAAAGTAAATGGAAGGGTGGAAGTTGGTTGAAGTATTGACCCTAGGAACTAGTATCCGGAATAGTGAGAAAATCATAGCGACTTTAAGAAGGTTAGCAAAATACTGCGAGTTTTGTGAAACACCAGATGACACAATTTGTGATAGGCTGGTATGTGGACTCTGCTGTGAAACTGTTCAGAGGAAGCATCACAATTTAACTCACAAAGCTGCTGTACAAGTTGCCGTGTCTATGGAGCTAGCAACAAAAGAGGTTTCACAGATAAGGGCTAGAGTGAAGATACACAAGATGCTGTCTGTTTGAAACAAGGCTGCAAGGCAACAATCATGTCATTGTTGTACACAGATTGGACACAGAGCAGGGGAATGCTGCAGTAGAGAAAATGGGTGATTTTAAAAAAATATAAATTTAGAGTTCCCAATTATTGTTTTCTAATTAAGGGGCAATTTAGTGTGACCAATCCACCTTACCTGCATATCTTTGGGTTGTGGAGCCAAAACCCACACAGAGCAGGGGAATGCTGCAGTAGAGAAAATGGGTGATTTTTAAAAAATATAAATTTAGAGTTCCCAATTATTGTTTTCTAATTAAGGGGCAATTTAGTGTGACCAATCCACCTTACCTGCATATCTTTGGGTTGTGGAGCCAAAACCCACACAAACACGGGGAGAATGTGCAAACATCCACAATGATGAATCAGACTACAGGAGGGAGATAAATCACTTGGTTGCATGGTGTACCGAAAACAACCTCTCTCTAAATGTTGGAAAGAGCAAGAAACTGATCATCGACTTCAAGACGCGTAGCACGGCACACAATCCCATCTGCATCAATGGCTCCGAAGTAGAGATGGTCGATAGCTTTAAGTTCCTGGGTGTCACCGTCACCAACAGTCTGGCCTGGTCCACTCCCGTTGATGCAACAATCAAGAAAGCCCAACAACGTCTCTGCTTCCTACGGAAGCTAAAGACATTTGGCATGTCCTGCATCGACTCTCACAAACTTCTCCAGATATGCAATAGAGAGCATCCTATCCGGCTGCATCACAGACTGGCATGGCAACTGCTCGGTCCAAGATCGCAAGAAACTACAGAGTGTGATGAACTCAGCCCAACGCATCACGCAAGATTACCACCCCTACATTGATTCTGTATACACCTCCCGCTGCCTCAGGAAGGCAGACAGCATTATCAGAGACAACTCCCACCCAGGCATTGCCTTCTTCCAGACCCTTCCATCAGGCAGAAGGTACAGAAGTCTGAAGACCCGCACATCCAGACATAGGAACAGCTTCTTCCCCACAGCTACAAGACTCGTCGACGCCTCCCCCTTGGACTGATCTGTTCCCTGTAAAGAAACGATTCACGACGCCCTTTGCAACTCTTGCTCATGTATTTGGTTTGCTTGGCCCCTTGTTCCGCACTGTAACCAATCACTGTCTGTCGATGTACCATTTATCAATGTTCTCTGTTGATTATTCTTTTGTCTACTATGTACGTACTATGTACATTCCCTCGGCCGCAGAAAAATGCTTTTCACTGTATTTCAGTACATGTAAATATAAATCAAATCAAATCAAAATTTCAAAAAAACTCCATACAAACAGCTCGACTGCACGAGCTCTGGGTAAACCTGGTCCAGATGCTCAGCATCTGACTGGGACCCAGCTGGGTCATAGGATCCAGCAGACCTCCGACAGCTGTCTCGCCAGTGCGTTGCTTTTTTAAAAAAAAAATTTAGAGTACCCCAGTGGTTTCGCCCTGCTGCCTCACTGCACCGAGGTCCCAGGGTCGATCCCGGCTCTGGGTCACTGTCTGTGTGGAGTTTGCACATCCTCCCCGTGTTTGCATGGGTTTCGCCCCCACAACCCAAAGATGTGCAGGCTAGGTGGATTGGCCACTCTAAATTGCCCCTTAATTGAAAAAAATGAATTGGGTATTCTAAATTTATTTATTTTAAAAACATTTTTTAGAGTACCCAATTATTTTTCTACAATTAAGGGGCAATTTAGCCTGGCCAATCCACCTACCCTGCACATCTTTTGTGGTTGTGGGGCTGAAACCCACGCAGAAACAGAGGGAATATGCAAACTCCACAGGGACAGTGACCCAAGGCCGGGATTCGAACCGGGGCCCACAGCGCCGTAGGCTGCAGTGCTAACCACTGTGCCACATGCCGCCCTGCTTGTGGTTCCTGCCTCCATCTGATGTGTATCAGCAACTGTGTGGTTCTCACCAGATTGTGCCCGAGAAGCCTGACAATTACTGTCACCCACCGAGGTGTGTGTCTCTGCGCTGATGAAGGGAGGGGATGACATCTGTGCCATGAAAATGGTGGTCTCCTCGGAGCTCCCCTCCAAGGTGTTCTCAAGGGAAGTAGGGGGCGGGGGGGGGGGGGGGGGGGGGGGGGGGGGGGTCAATCCCAGATGGGCCACCACCGTCGGATGGAGATACTGCGGAATGGACATTTGTTTAGTGGAGAGATAGGTCAGTCTTATGGCATTGACAACTCACGTGTGACAGGTCATTTGGGTGGGGGCCACTGGATCCTAAAATTCGCGCCACATGCCAACCTCTACATCGGTGACCAATCTGTCCTTGGTCACCCCTATGACCTCAAGTGCTCGTTTCTCATAGTGGGTGAGAATTCTCATATCCGGCAGCCAGCCACCCGTCTGGTTTCTCTCTCGTCTGTAGTGAGCCAACTTCTCCTGCGGGGACTCAAAGAGGGCATCGTGAGTCGCAAGCTTCATTCATCGCTGGGGTAGGAGCGATGGGGGGAATGGGGAGTATGGGGAGTCCTCTAGGGGGGGGCAGTGTGGGCAGCACTGCTGAACATGGGTGGGCTGGGGCACGGTATGGTGCTGGACGGGGGCGGTGCCAGGTGCAAGCAGGTGGGGGGGGAGCGAGGGTGGCGGGTCAGGGCAGTGCCAGGGGGTGGTTGCCAAGCCACCCACCCGCGAGTTTATAGATCTTCATGTGGCACTGGATGCCAGTCCTCCTGGTGATGCTCCCTGAGCTGATGGTCGCTGCCACTTTCTCCCAGGCAGCACTGGCTGTCCTTTGGTGATCCTCCGAGTCCCTCGGGGGAACAGAACACCCCATCTAGTCTCGACCGTGCCCAACAATCCGGCCAGGTCGTCATCCCAGAATCATGGGATTTGTCTCCTCGGTGGCAGGGCTGCGAGCTGTATGGAGTTTGCTCCGCAAGATCAGTTTAAATGCTACTCTCCCAAGATAGCAGGGAGCTGTCAGGCGCAGTCCTAGTGAATCAATTGGTGGGACATTCATTTGAGGTATGAAGCCCATGGGACCATGTTAAGTGGACCAACTAACGTTTGATACCGGTGATGGACTCACGGGCCGAGCATCAGGAGCTCGCGGCAGTTCCCATTCGCTATCACACTTGGGAACGTTTTGGGAACTGTGACAAAAAGGGCCATTACCAAAGTGTGCTGGGTTCGGCAAACTTTACCAACACCAAGGATGTGCAAGAAACAAAACACATCGAAGCAGACTGAGCATATCTAATTTTTTGATACAAACTTAGAGTACCCAATTATTTTTTTCCGATTAACGGGCAATTTAGGGTGGCCAATTCACCTAGCCTGCACATCTTTGGGTTGGGCGGTTGAGACCCACGCAGACATGGGGAGAATGTGCAAACTCCACATGGATACTGACTTGGGGCTGGCATCGAATCCAGGTCCTCAGCATCGTGAGGCAGCAGTGCTAACCACTGCGGCACCATGCCTTCCCTGACTAGCCATATCTAAAGGTTAGTAGACAATGTTCAAGATTCCTCAGGAGTCGACATACCTGAACAGTCCAAAGGTGTGCAGGTTAGGTGAAGTTACAGGGCTAGGGTAGGGGAGTGGGCCTAGGTAGGGTGCTCTTTCAGAGGGACAATGCAGATCCTTTGGGCCGAATGGCCTCATTCTGCACTGTAGGGATTCTGTGGATTCTATAGATTTTAAGTTCAGGAGCTGAAACTAGGCATCTTATCGGTGTGGGGCGATTAACAACATTTCTGGACATTCCCAAAACTTGATGGTAACAAAGTCAAAATGGAAGTGAATATGGGTGCAGCTGTATCATTAATAGCTGAGGCAATTCATATTCAGCAGTTGAAGCGTATGCCTGTAAAACCATCAAATGTTATTGTACACAGAAGAGGTTGTACCATTAAAAGGATACATTATGGTAAAAGTAGAAATAAATGGACAAACAGCACAGTCACCTCTTCACGGTGGCCGTGGAAATTCTCCTGCATTTTCTGGTAGAGCTTGGTTGGGAAAAATGGAACTCAGTTGGGAAGCAGTGAATCAATTAGCGGATTCAAAGAATGACTGACAACAACTTCTGGAGAAATATAAAAAGGTGTTTGAAGATTCATTGGGCTCAGTGGCAGGAGTTGAAGTTCAACGAAAAGTCAAGTGGAACAAAATACCAAAATGTCTCAAAGCTAGAAGCATACCATAAGCTATCAGGCCAAAAGTAAAAAATAACTAGAAAGAGTAGACCAAACAGCAGTCACTGAAATAGTTACTACAAGTGATTGGGCAATACCAGTAGTTCCTGTACTAAAAGCCCGATGGCTCAGTGAGAATATGTGGAGATTTTAAAACAATTATTGATCCAATATTGTGCGCAGATTTTTATCCACTGGTGTTGATTGAAGACTTGTTTTCTGGAGTTCGTAATGGTAGGAATTTAGTGGGTGAAATTCTCCATGCATGGGAGATTAAGGGAGCGATCTAACTAAATTCCAATTAAGTTCCATAATGAGCGTGTTTATCAGGGTGTTTCACAGTGCTTATAGTGCCGAGAAACATCATGCTATCTAAAGACTTGTTGCATTTCGGGGTCTTGGCAGGGAATGCCCACCAAGTCCGGACTTAGCCCCGCTTCCTCACAGAGTAGCTCAGCTCGCCTGAACTCAGTGCAGGAAGAGATTGGGATGTCGTTTTTAAGTGGCATTCCAATCTCTCAAACCCCCCCCCCCCCCACTGACACCGCCCCCCCAAAGCCCCAACTCACTTATAAGGAGGTCCTAGGGCCCCCTGAACACCACCTCACACACATAGGGCACACCTGGGCCCAATCCCTGCCACATTGGCAGTGTCAGGGTAGTGGTGCCAGGCTGGCAGTGCCACAGTGCCCAGATGGCACCATCAGTGCCAGGATGCAACACTGCCCAGAAGCAACCCTTGGGTCCTCTGATCCAATGGGAAACCCTTCCAAAGTGCCGTTCCGTCTGGTCCAATTTCATGGAGACCAGTAGTGAACGACGCTTGCCCGAGGTCTTCAAGGCGAAGGGATTAGATCCCAGGTCCTCGGTAGATCTGGCAAGCGCATGTTAGAGTCAGACTTTCTGACTCAATCTAATATGCAGATTTGCCAGATAGTGATCGTGCCCACAGTGGGCAGGGTTCAGGTCGCAACGTCTCTTGAGATTGCATTAGATCTTGCAAACCATGACGAGAAGGGTAGATCCCGGAATAGGGATCTCCCGGCAGCTGTTGGCCACGCCATGCCACCTTTCAGGCACAATGCAGCCAGTAGATCACGGCCTAAGTGTTGACGCCGGGACTGAATTGTGCACAGTTCACGTTTCCATGGGGGCACTAATTGTGGAGCAATTCAGGTCATGCTAATGGACCAGCACTCTGCTGGCATGAATTCTGAGCAATTCCTGACCCAACGGGCATTCTAACCACTGAGACTGTAGATAGCGCCAAAGATTTTGGCAACTAGAGTTGCTTTTAAGCGCTCCACTCACCACGCACTCACTGCAGCCACCAAGATGGCTGAGAGACAACTTGACCCACACAAGGTTGGGGGTCCGCGGTGGACCCACAGCTCCATGTCAGTAAGGAGCAGGGGGACACCATCTTCCCCAGTGTGAGCCGTAGCCTCAAGCCTGCTCTCCTGAACACTTCCTGGGAGGCGGTGGCAGAGTCAATCAGCACTTCCAGTCTCACCAGGAGGAGACAGCTGGTGATCTGGAGAGATGGGGGTCACTGGTGAATCCTCTGCCCTGAGAGGCTGCGGTGCAGGTTTCCTCTGGTTGGGGTGAGCTGTGCTGATCCACTGCTTCCTCTGCAATGGGGCAGCTCTTCTGAGGAGTGCCAACACCTGATGGGCTCCTGATTGAGCTTGGCTCTTGATGATATAGCTGGGGTTTGAGGGTGTCCAGAGAGGCGGCCTGGGTGGGATCCCTGATGACCAGAGGCCTTCTGAGCATTTAAAGAACACAGGCAGCACTCACAAGTGTGAGCAGCCACGAGCCTGTAAGTAGCACCAAAGGGGATGCATTTAAAAGACAGACTGCAGCAAAGGCAATCTGAGCCAGGTCATCCCGATCCCGGCGGGGGCATGCCAAGTCCACGGACCTGGCACCAAGTCACTGCCTACTACTGCCCCCGGCCCGAGCTTTCACCCTGAGCAAACCTGACAATTTTCAATGGTTTTTCAGTGTTTTTTTCTGCTCCCCACGTCCCATCCACAGCCACAGCGCCCAGTCCACGTTTGTAAATACTTGTAGTAATTCACGCCTGGGAGACGTCTGCCGGAGAGGAGCGGAATATCGTGGAAGGGCGGAGCATACTTTGTCCAGCCTGCTCATCACATTTAAACGCACAAAAATGCTCATTTTGCATGCAGCCGAATGAGTGGGGTGCAAACTTCTTTATAGCCACCAGTGAGGGACCGGAGAGTGGCGTCCGAATTGGCGCTGGACATGGACCTTGATTTTGGCCAGAAGCCCGATTCTCCGCCTGATCATGGTTTGGGTTTTATGGTGTTGTGAAGCAGAACATTTTGGCAGTAAAAGTGGTCTTTCACAGGCAGATCTGCAGATGAATGTGGTTGCCAAATCACAGCCGCTACTCATTGTCGTGACGCACAAAGGTCTATTACATTTCAGGAGATTTCCATTTGGAAAAACATCTGTTCCTGCTCTTTTTCAGAGGTCCATGGATTAAATTCTGAGTAGGCTAAATGGGATGCAATATTACCGAGATGACATTCTCATCATCAGTTCAAGTGAACAGGAACACTTGAAGAATTTGGTATGTACACCACTGAGACGTCTACAAAACCATAATCTCCGGGTTGAAAAGAAAAAGTGTGACTTTTTCAAGACATCCATAAATTATCTGGGTCACATCGTAGATAAAGATGTCTTACACAAGGAGCCGAAAAAGATGACAGCAATCTTGGAAGCACCACGTCCTCAAAATGTGATGCAACTGAGATCGTTTCTGGGATTAATCAATTATTATGGCAAATTTGTTCCGAATTTAGTAACACGATTGAAGTCTTTACACATTTTGCTATGTTCGAAACCTGTACTGGAACTGGTCAGAAGAATGCGAAAATGAGGTAAAAGATGCCTTACAGAAGTCAGAACTGTTGATTCACGACAATCCCAAGCTTAAGTTACAACCTGCTTGTAATGCGTCACCCTATGAGGTTGGTGCAGTCGTCTCGCCCATTAGGTCTTCAGGAGAGGAATGATCTAAACCATTTGCTTACAAACTCTTACTAGCACAGAACCAAATTACGCTCAGCTAGAAAAAGAGGCTATGAGCATCATGTAAGGATAAGATGGTTCCGCCATTACGTTTATGGATGTTATTTTACTCTTTTTCTTTTATAAATTTAGAGTACCCAATTATTTTTTTCAATTAAGGGGCAATTTAGTGTGGCCAATCTGCCTCTCCTGCACATCTTTGGGTTGTGGGGGTGAAACCCACGCAGGCACGGGGAGAACGTGCAAACTCCACACGGACAGTGACCCAGGGCAGGGATTCAAACCCAAGTCTTCAGCGTCATAGGCAGCAATGCTAACCACTGTGCCACCGTGCTGCCCCAACATCATTTTACTCTTGACGAATCATCAAATCTTGATGACAATCTTTGGGTCGTATGAAGGTATTCCTTATTTAGTAGCTCGTAGGTTACAGAGAGGGTCTTTGATATTGTTGGCACACACATACAATATCCAATATCGTAAGTCGGAGCAACATGAAAATGCCAATGCTTTTTCACAATTGTATTTACAAATCAAGCAAGAACCTGAAGAACATTTCATCAGCATCCTATATTTCTCACTCGTGGATAATATACTTGTGACTTCATCTCAAATTCAGAGATGCACAAGAACCGATTCAGTGATGGGGAAGGTGATGGGCATAATCCCAAAAAGGAATGATGACAGACGTACGTCATAAAAATCCAGACCTCAAGCCCAGATCACATGAACCTTGAGTTGACTGTCCAGAGTCGGATTTTATTATGGGAATCTGAGTGATTATTCCTTCATGCTTACATTATAAAATGCTTGATCAACTGCATGAGGGGCATCCTGGCGTGGTATGTCACAGCACCCTGGGCTAGTAATCAGTCAATTCCAGCCCCACTTGACCCAGAGTCACAACCAAAGGTGAAATTAGATGTTATTTTAAATACCAGGGGCGCGATTCTCCACTCCCACGCCAGTTGGGAGAATCGCCATGGCCGCCAAAATTTCCGGGGACGCCGGTCCGACGCCCTCCCGTGATTCTCCCAAGCGGCGGGAACGGCCCGGTCGAGTTTCGCGGGCCGCAGGCCGGAGAATCGCCGGCGACACCAAAAATGGCGATTCTCCGGCACCCCCGCTATTCTGAGGCCCGGATGGGCCGAGCGGCCAGGCCAAAACGGCGGGTTCCCCCCGGCACCGTCCACACCTGGTCGCTGCCATCGTGAGCGGTGCGTGAACGCTGGGGGGTGGGGGGGGGGGGCGGCCTGCGGGGGTGCGAGGGGGGATCCTGCACCGGGCTTTACCTGAAATGTGGGGTGGCCCGCGATCGGTGCCCACCGATCGTCGGGCCGTCCTCTCTGAAGGAGGACCTCCTTCCTTCTGCGCCCCCGCAAGATCCGTCCCCCATCTTCTTGCGGGGCGGACTTAGAGAGGACGGCAACTGCGCATGCGCGGGTTGGCGCCGGCCATCCCGCGCATGCGCGGATGACGCCCTTTATGCGGCGCCGGGCGCGTCATCTATGCCGCACCGCTTTTACACGGGCGACAGGGCCTGGCGCGTGTAGATGACGCGGCCCCGATCCTGGCCCATTGTCAGGGCCTGAATCGGTCGGGACCGGGGCCGTTCCGCGCCGTCGTGAACCTCGACGGCATTCACGACGGCGCGACCACTTCGGCGTGGGAGTGGAGAATCGCGCCCCAGAGGTCTTGGCTGTGTCAATAAACTGCAGTCACGAGGTTTGTAACTCTAACACAAGTAACATTTTATTTTGTGCAGCACTATAATTAAACAGACAGATAAAAGTAACTGACTATCTGATACTCCTATCCTAACCTCCGTTTTCTATCTACCCCCGCTCTATCTGACACATCCAGACAAACAATGCAGAGGGTGTTAAAAGACAAAGAAATACTTATCAAACAAAAGGATAAAGGAATTTTTATGCACTGGGATGACTTCCAGTTAATGTGCGGGATACTCTGGAAGACTTCTAAGTGTGGTCGTGTGCGGGAACTGCCGCGAGGGTCCTAGCATTCGGCCCAGAGAGGCCGGAAATGTTATTCAATGTTAATTGGTCTACTTAATGAGGCCCCACAGACTTCTCATTGCAAATGAAGGCTCGCAAACGAATTCGCCGGCACCACGCTCACCAGTCTCGCGCTAACACGGTCGAGCAGCAATTAAAGAGCTCCTGCATGGCCAACCCCAGCCAGCTCGCAACAATGGCACCCAGGAGACCGGCCCAAGATTTGGGGATGTAAATCTGGCCAGGCTCCTAGGCGCAGTGGAGGCCAGGAGGGATGTCCTGTTCCCCCAAGGAGGCCCGGAGGGTCAATCACAGGGCAGTCAGTGCTGCCTGGGATGAGGTGGTGGCGGCTGTGAGAGCCGGGAGTGTGACTAGGAGGACTGGCCTCCAGTGCCGGGAAAAGGTCAACGACCTACACCGGGCAGCACGAGTGAGTAGGCACCAATGCCTACCCCCTCCCCAACACCTTTCCACCCCCCACGGGAGCATCCACCCCCAAATCTCCCCAAATCTCCATGTGATACCCAGCCCTCTCTCTACCCCTCCCATCAACTCCCCTCCCCAACACTCCCTCCATCCCCCCTCCTATCACTGTGAAACACCCGTGTGGTTAACAATACCCTCTCTGTGTCTCCTCAGTATTACGGGCCAGAGTTTAGAAAACCCCAAAGTAGATAGATTTTGGTTCTGGGGAGCACAAGGGCCCACTTTACAGGTGTGATGCAACAGAGATCTAAAAGTATATTTAAACAAAAATACTGTTTATTTTATGAATCCAGTTAACATTTTACAAACACAAAGTAAACAGTTTACCAACTACCAACCCTGATAGCCCCACAGATACAATACTCTATAGATAACCCTTAATAACATCCTAAACAACATCTATATGTTAAAACCTTTTTAAACAAAGACAGCAGGTTTAAATTATCTACAGAAACAGGTATTACTTTGAAGTCATCAATGAACTGAAGACATTCTTCAGCTTGTAAAGAGAGAGATCATTACACAGCTGCTTGCTTTGAATGCAGCTCTCCAACTTGAACAAAGTACGAAAAGAACAAAGAAAAGTACAGCACAGGAACAGGCCCTTCGGCCCTCCAAGCCCGTGCCGACCATGCAGCCCGACTAAACTACAATCTTCTAATGAAACCAAAAACACACTGCAGCTCCCAGCTCAAAACGAAAGTGAAAGACAGACAGACCAGCACCACCCACACACTGACATGGCTGCAGCTATTTGAGAAACACCCATTTCTTAAAGGTACATCCACCTGACAGCAGGAAAAACGCTCCGAGGTCTGCTGGATCCCAGGTCCCAGCTGGGTCCCAGCTTGATGCTGAGCCTGTGGAAGAGGTATTCCTGGAGTTGATGGAGATGATAGAAAGTGGCCAGGACATTCAGAGGGAGATGTCAGCGACACACAAGCAAATCTATAGCTGATTGGAGGTGACCCAGAGGCTATGGGTGAGGAGATGTCATCGGCAATGCATGGCACCGAGGCCAACAATGCTAGGGTGGTGACCACAGTGGAGAGCCTGTGCATGGCGTCAGCACCATTAGTGAAGGTGTCCAAGGTGTTGCGCAGTCAGTGACGGACATGGCTGAGGGTCTCGACAGAATGTCCGCCTCGCTGAGGAATGTCACCCAGTACCAGGTGGACCTTGATGAGGTTCTGTGGGACAGAATGATGCCTCTGTCACTTTCTTCCGCAATGCATGCTGACGAACCCTTGGCCCATCTCTCCAGGCAACCCCCCCTACTCATGGCACTCACCCTCCCCCATGGCTGTGGTCATGGCCGGGAGCTGTGCTCCATCCCCTGGTGTTCAGATGTTGACTGATGTGTGTGTGATGTTTAGGCACAGTGTCCAGACATCGCGGTATGATTAGGATGCTAGGCCATGACTCCCACATGCTACATGGTCCACCCACACACAGAAATTCACTTTGGTTGTGTGAAGTGCCAATTAACCACGATTGCCAATTCCTTATGAGCAATAGCCTTCAGCCGCATAGCCAGAGGCCTCGGCAGTCTGTGGGGTTATGGGTGGTTGGTGGGGCAAATGGGCAGGGACAAGGGTTCGTTGGTGGTACTGCTTGCGGTTGCCCCCAAGGGCCTCTCTCCCATCCTCCCATGGCCACCCACCCCTGCGGAGAGTCCCCACCTCCAGCCAAGGTCCCTCACACCCTGCCAAGCTCTGGGGTGGCACGCCCAATGCCCCTGGGCTTTTTGCCTCAGAGCAAAGGTGAGTACTCACCTCCTTGGCTCCCCACAGAAGTTCTTCCTCCAAGTTCACGATCTTAAAAAGGAGTATTAATAGGTGCCAGCCTGACCACTTGCTGGGGAGCCCGACGAATGACGGGAGGCAGTTGGATATGAGGTGGCTCCCGTTAAGTGTATGGAAATTGAGCATAAGTGGTGATAACTGGTTTCTCGCCATGCTATGGCAAGATCCCGATTTTGCCTATGGGAGTATTATTGCATCGCAAATTGTTTGGCGCCTGGCGCGGCATCTCGTTTTCGGCCTCTCCCAATGTTCACCAGCCTCGATTCGCTCAAGCGAGAGTGTAACAAGGCCAGAGAATCATGGCCAATTTCTTTCTTGGCACTTCTTCCTTCTCGGCATGACATATTTTTCTCCTACAAAGTTGTCTACTTTCACTGTAGGTTCAGGATAATTTCAAATTCACAGAAAAGATGTGCCAGACACTCACTGTTTTTAGAACAATAAAGCAGTTCTCTCACTTCAGCATGCAAGAAAGGGAGAGAGAGTGCATTCCTTCTCCGTCCAAGGTCACTCAGGAACCAATTACTGACTGTTGTCAGGCAGAACACTGTTCCTGGCCAACCCACTGATAGCCAGCAAGCCAATTAAACTGACTTCCCCCAAAACCAGTCCCCAAGATTCACTCGGTACTGAGGAGTCTGGCCTCGCCTCTCGAAACATAAAGCCTGGGAACACAATGTCCTGACAAACAGGCGCCTTCAGCTTGAGTCTTCTGCTTAAAGGCACGTTCCGATTATGGGTCCACGGACGAAAAATAATAAAATAAAACAAAATAAATGGGAACAAAGGAAATAAACAGGAAGGACTCTTACAGCGAAGATGAAGGAACTGGCACACATTTATTTTTGGATGCCAAGATTAGATGCTCAAATCAAAGAGGAAGTGGGGCAATGTTAGTCCTGTCCCTGTGAAAAACTAAGAAACACTCCACCACTGAAATAATTGCACCCATGGGAATGGCCGCACAGCCGTGGCAGAGAATACACAGAGACTACTCTGGTCCAGTTGAGGGACACTTGTTCCTCGTGATTTGGATGCATACTCTAAATGACCAGAAGTAGAGATTATGAAATCCACGAACAGGCTATTGAGAAGTTGGATGAAATATTTGCAAGATTCTGAACACCAGAGCAGGTCATAAGTGACAATGGTAATCAGTTCACTTTTATGGAATTTGAGGACTACTTAAAGGGAAATAATACACGGCACATAAAGTCAGCTCCATCCCATCCTTCAACAAATGGATTGGCCAAACATTTCATACAGTCACATGAACATTCCACAAAGGCAGCAAAGGACCAAAGTATACTGGTGAGAAGAGTGAATAAATTCTTAGTGTTTTAACAGAACACCACACACAACAACACAGAGTTCACCAGCAATGCCGCTGTTCAATAGAAAATTGAGAGCACAATTTGATTTGTTGATACCACCAGATACTTCAGAGATTGTCAAATTACAACAACAAGCACAGGTTGCTTGGGGGGAACAAAATTCTAAAAAGAGTATTGTATTCAAGAAGAGCGAGTACTGGCAAGGAGCTACACTACTGGTGAGAAATGGGTACCTTCTGTCATCCTTGTAAACACAGGTCCAATATCATACGCTGTACACATGGATGATAAGAGAGTTTGGAGATGTCATGCTGACCAGCTATTATCTTCATGAAGTGAAACCATTGAAACTTCTCAAGACGCATTTCCATCGGAAACTCTAAACAGGAATACTTCTGAACAGAGACCAAACATAGAGACAAGTTCAGATCCTGTTTCTGAGGTCTTGCCAATACCTTTAGCAGCAGACACTGGAACATCTTTCCAGGAAGCACCACCTACTGAAGGGAAAGAGGAGTCTTTCAAGGTCTTGAGTATTCAGGTTCCAGAATGTCGAGTACAACCCAAAAGAAATAGTCATCCACCTGAGAGACTATCTTATTAAGGGGTAGAATTTTATGTTTGTTCGTGGCAGTGAGATTCCCCAGTCTCCGATCCTGCTGCAGTGGATGAAAGATTTGGCTAAGCGGCAAATTCTCCGTCCTGGCTGGCAACAGTAGCGGGGCTGACTCGCAGTGGAGAAACCTGGCCAAGGTGTATATATATGTATAGAGACGGGCAGCATGGTGGCACAGTGGTTAGCACTGCTGCCTCACGGTGCCGAGATCCCAGGTACGACCCCGGCTCTGGGTTACTGTCCGTGTGGAGTTTGCACATTCTCCCCGTGTTTGTGTGGGTTTCGCCCCCACAACCCAAAAGATGTGCAGGCTAAATGGATTGGCCACGTTAAATTGCCCCTTAATTGGAAAAAATGAATTGGGTACTCTAAATGTATAAATAAATATATATACATATATTGGATTGGATTGGATTTGTTTATTGTCACGTGCACCAAGGCACAGTGAAAAGTATTTTTCTGCGAGCAGCTCAAACAGATCATTTAGAACATGAATTGAAAATAAAATTAAAATAAAATATATAAAATGGTAACACAAGGTCCACAATGTAAATACATAGACACCAATATCGGGAGAAGCATACAGGAGTATAGTATTAATCAGGTCAGTCTATAAGAGGGCCGTTTAGGAGTCTGGTAACAGCGGGGAATATGTATAGAGACAATGCATAAGTGGGTCTATGGTACAAATGTGAAGAAAGTTATCATTGTACCAAAAAAGTAACGGGGGAGGGGTATTATGTATCAGGGAATACATGCCTGCTGCTGGAACATGATCTGTAGTGGCATCAGCAGAGTTTTTTGCACGTGCTGCCAGTTCTCCATTTTAGATTGTATGAGCAACATCTCTTGACAAACCTGACATGGTGTTTGTAAGAAATCCAAGTGTGTGGCACTGCCAGACCTTTTCTCTTTGCGGCACTTAGAGAATACAAGACAGTTGATTACAAAATAACACGTGACATTTGGGTCCTATAATTCAAGAGGAGTATGGGTCTGTTTATAAGCATTCTGCACCCTTTTCAAAAATTGAGAGGGAAAACTCATGCATGCAATGAAAAACTAAGATGTGGAGATGCCGGTGTTGGAGGGGTGAGCACAGTAAGAAGTCTTACAACACCAGGTTAAAGTCCAACATGTTTGTTTTAAACACTAGCTTTCGGAGCACTGCTCCTTCCTCACGTGAATGAAGAGGTATGTTCCGGAAACATATATATAGACAAATTCAAGGATGCAAGACAATGCTTAGAATGCGAGCATTAGCAGGTGATTAAACGGACATCACGCGACAATCACCAGGCAGGAATGTTTCCTTCCAGTCGGGGAACACTTCAGCAGTCAAGGGCATTCAGCCTCTGATCTCCGGGTAAGCGTTCTCTAAGACGGTCTTCAGGACATGCGACAACGCAGAATCGCCGAGCAGAAACTTATAGCCAAGTTCCGGACACATGAGTGCGGCCTCAACCGGGACCTTGGATTCATGTCGCATTACATTCATCCCCCACCATCTGGCCTGGGCGTGCAAAATCCTACCAACTGTCCTGGCTTGACACAATTCACACCTCCTTAACCTGGGGTTACCCCATCTCTGGATCTGTAAACATTTAATCACCTGCTAATGCTCACATTCTAAGCATTGTCTTGCATCTTTGAATTTGTCTATATATATGTTTCTGGAACATACCTCTTCATTCACCTGAGGAAGGAGCAGTGCTCCGAAAGCTAGTGTTTGAAACAAATGTGTTGGACTTTAACTTGGTGTTGTAAGACTTCTTACTATGAAAACTATGTTAGACTCTGAACATAAAATTATTTATAAAACAACAGTGCTTATGTTAAAGCGTCCACATTGATCTATTTAAGACCCCTAAAAAATGCCAATGTTGCATCACACTTCTGACATTTACATATTATCAAGCACTTCATAACCAAAGTTAACTGCAAACTAATAATATAATAAACAAATTTTATAAAATGTTAGAATTCTACATTTCCCACTTTTCTAAAATATCATCAATCTTTCTACTGATGTAGAGTTTGCGGTATTTATGGAATTGTTGATGCAAGACTTCTAATCAACTATTACATTATTACAGAAAAATACAAGAGCTGCATCGATCATTCATATTGCATCGCAAATACAGACAATAAATAGTTAACTAACATAAGATATAACTTAAAATCTACACAGACATGTCTAACAGTTTTGGTCCCTCATTGTTTAAAAGAAAACTTTCAAAACATCAATGCGTTTGTTATTTCAAAGATATGTTTAAAGTTTATTTGATCATATATCACAGCTGCTGTTTCCAATTTGTAATCAAACAAGTCACAAGCTTAAATTTTGATCGTCCACATCAAATCACAACATGACACACACTAACTTCTTTTGCTAACTGGGAACTATTTTTTGCGGTTATTCTGCTGATCATTGCATGACAATATGAATGCTAATGGTGATAAGTGCACAAAATACAAACCCCCTTCCAGATATATGAAAACAACACCTGCGATCCATTAATTTTAGAAAGGAGCCTTATCTCACAAATAATTACATAAAATGATGGTGCGCAGAAACCGACCATTTCAACTGGTGTTCATGCCGCACCCGAACCTCCTCCAATGTAACCTTACTTCATCTAACCCTATCAACATAACCTGTATTGGTTCAATTTCTCCTTCAAATGTATCTATGCTTTTCTCCTCAACTATTCTTGGTGGTAAGGGCAGCACAGTGGTGCAGTGGTTAGCACAGCTGCCTCACGGCGCCGAGGTCCCAGGTTCGATCCTGGCTCTGGGTCACTGTCCGTGTGGAGTTTGCACATTCTGCCCGTGTTTGCATGGGTTTCACCCCCACAACCCAACGATGTGCAGGGTAGGTGGATTGGCCATGCTAAATTGCCCCTTAATTGGAAAAAATGAATTGGGTACTCTTAAATTTGAAAAAAAGAAGAAAAAAAAAACTACTCTTGGTGGTAGCAAGGTTCACATTCTCTCCGCTTTCAAAGTGAAGAAGTTCATCCTGGATTCCTGAATGGAATAATCACTATCTTATACTTATGGCCCCTAGTTTTGGACTCCTCCACAAATGGAAACATCATCTTTATTGCACACTATTAATCACCTTCATAATTTTAAATACCTCTATATCAGGTCATCCCTCAGCCTTCTCTTGTGTTGAGAAAAGAACCCCAGCATGTCCAGTCTTTTCTGATAGTTCTGTTATCAATCTTTGTTACACTTTCTTCAGTGTTTCCATGGAGACAAGATCTGTGCACAGTACCCTGTGTTTGGTGCACCAAGGTTGTGGTTTAATAAGTTTGCCATAACCTTTCTCCTTTTAAATTCTATTATTTTAGAAATAAACCCGGTGCATTGTCTACACTTTTTATGACTTTGTATTGCTATCTTTAATGATTTTTGAATGTGCACCTCTTAGATTCCTTTACATATGTTACCTATCTGCCACCATCCTTCTCCATCTGGCTGAACTTGTTCTCACTCGAAACAACTTCTCCTTCAACTCGACTCACTTCCTCCAAATGAAATATGTTGCTATGGGTACCCACATGGATTCCAGTTTTGACTGCCTTGAAACATTCATTATTCAAGTCCTACTTAGGCTCTCTCCCTCATCTCTTCATGATTGTATTGGTTCCACTTCCTGCTCTCACCATGAATTGGAAAACTTCATTGACTTTGTTTCCCACTTCCAAGTTGCCCTTACCTTCAACAAGTACATCTCAGAATCTTCCTTTTCCTTCCTCGACTTCTCTGTATCTATTTCTGTTGATAGATTACCTATTAAATTTTGCGACAAATGCACGATCTCCCACAGTTACCTCAAGTACATTTCCCCACAGCCTGCTTGTTGTAAGGACTCCATTCCATTCTCCCAGTTTCTCTGTTGTAGTGGTATGCAAAAGTACATGTAAATATGTTTGGCCTCCGACCAGTAGGTATCAGGCAAGTAATACCATGTGACACTGTACCTAGGTGGAGTCTGAAGGAGTTGTTTTCATGTGTTTGTGTTTGTTCCAGTTTATTAGCATTAGTTTCCAACTCACAGTTTGTTATACAAAATTAAATTTGAACTAAATGTTCTTCAGTATGCTGACTCAGTAATTGTCCCTGTACAAGAACATAACAGAAGTGGTGATCAAATACTGAAGATCTGAAGTGTGAACATTTGAAGGACACAGTCTTCACATTTCGGGAAACGGTACTAAAAACGAAAGTGGAACATCGAAGGTAACCTCTGAAACCGCTAAACTAGTAAAAGACGAAGATGGAAGTTTGAAAACATCTGAGCATCTTCGAGTAACCAGTAATGTAGATGGCAATTGGCATGCATTTAAGCAACAGTCCACGCTGTATGTAACAGCCTTCGGATTGCAAGCGCAGCCAGGTAAAACAAAAAATGGAGTTACTGCTAATGGTAGCAGGCCCCCAGGCGATAGAGATTTACAACACCTTTGTTTTTGATCAGGACGAAGATGGTAAAAGCTTTGATGCCATCATTAAGAAATTTGATGAGCATTGCATGCCGAAAAAGAATGAATCTTTTGAGCGGTCTACATTACAACATGCATGCAGAACACGGGCAAGTCATGTGATAGCTTTCTTACCAACCTCGACGTTAACATCCTCGATAATTTGGGATCAGATTGTCTTCAGACTAAATGATGTGCGTGAACGTCTCTTGCAGCAGAATGAGCTTCAGTTAGAAGGCGTGATAAAGATTTGCCATGCTAGTGAACTAGTTGCACAACATATAAACACATTGAATGCACAGAGTTTTGGCACGAAAATTGGGAGCGATGCCGACTCCATTGATGTTGTGACACACTCGACAATAAAATGCGGTCTCAACAGCAACGACCATTCTAAATGCTTGACAGAAGCAGTCATTACATGTAAAAAAAAGTGGAAACAGGCGTCTACCAGCATATGGAAAAATTTGCACAAAGTGCAAAGGTAAAAATCATTTTGCGAAACAATGTTTCACAAATAAGAAAGTTAATGTAGGGAAGTCCATCAACACTACTGATGACATTAACTTTGAAGGCACATTTTTTACAGATGTAGTCTCGGATGAAGACAGGGTCAACTAAGCCAAAAAGAATAAAATATCGCTGACAGAAACAAAAAGTTATAAACATGATATTTCAACAGTGACAAAAGACAACTGGACAGTTTCTTTGTTAATAAATAAATAACTCATCAACGTTAAATTAGACACAGGAGCAAGATTGAACCTCATAAGCATCAGTGATGTTGAAGCTATGAAATTAAAACCGAGAATATTAAACAAACCAGTCTTCTTGAAGGGCTATAATGGTCAGAAAATTGACACATTGGAAATGTGTGAGCTGGATGTTCAAGTAAATGATAAAGTTCACAAAGTTAAATATTCCACAGTAGCTGAAGATCGTGAGTCGCTGCTAGGTGTTGAAGTGTGTGAAGCACTGAGCACACACAATCGATTGATGGAGTCCATTGTTCAGGCTTTTCCAGAAATGTTCCAGGGTTTTGGTGTTTTACCTTTCACTTCAAAGATTCAATTAAAAAATGATGCTCAACCAGTGATACATCCTTCGAGAAGAGTTCCAGCACCACTATGTGACCGTCTAAAAGCTGAGTTAGACAGAATGACACAACTTGGTGTGATATAAAAGATGGGGTCAATTTGATGGTGTGTGTTAAAAAAAAGAAATAATGATCATAGAATATGCATGAATCCCAAAGATTTAAATGCAAATATTAAAAGGGAACACTATCCGATACCAAAAAGAGAGATCACAAGTGAGATGTCTGGTGTGACATATTTCAACAAACTTGATGCTTCACAAGGATTCTATCAGCTCAAACCAGATGAAGAAAGTACCAAGTATTGTACTTTCAATACTCCGTTTGGAAGATATTGCTTTCTTCGTATGCCCTTTGGCATTATCTCAGCATCAGAAATATACCCCAGAGCGATGGAACACATTGTTGAAGGCATTCAGGGTGTTCGAGTATCCGTTGATGACATCATCATTTGGGGTTCCACCCAAGAGGAACCCAATGACAGGCCAATAAGGGTATTGGAAAATTTCAGAAGAAATAGGCTACGTCGCAACAGGGCCAAATGCCAGTTTAGTGTAAAGAAGATAACGTTCCCAGGAGACATATTTTCTGTTCAAGGAGTAAAGCCTAATGACACGAAGATACAAGCCATTATAAATATGCCTCGAGCAACAGACAAAAAGGGAGGACTAAGAGTACTGGGCCTGATCAGCTTTATTGGAAAATTTATACCAAATCTCTCAGCGAAGACATCATGTCTTAGGGATATCCTAAAGAAAGTGAATAACTTCTGTTGGGCTGAAAAGCATGAACAAGAGTGGATCACATTAAAGAAAGCTCTAATGACAACTCCAGTGTTGACATTTTTTAATCCAACAAAAAATACCAAGATTTCAACAGATGCACGAAGGATGGCCTAGGTGCAGTTTTGCTGCAACAGGAAAATGGTAGTGATTGGAAACCAGTAGCATATGCTTCCAAATCGATGACAGAAACTGAATATCATTATGCATAAATAGAAAAAGAATGTTTAGGACTAGTGAATGCATTAGAGAAATTCCACGGTTACATGTATTGTCTACCTTGGTTCATTGTCGAGACAGATCACAGACCGTTGGTGGCCACAGTCACTGTTCAGATGATGCATCAGATGAACCATCTACACCAGTGCTTCCAACATGTTATTTATTTTCCCAGTGGTTTTCCTGACTTGGTTAACAGGGATCTCCAATATTTCCATTCCATTTCATCCATCTCTGCTCTCACACCTTCCCCTCGCTCCCAGAACCATGTTTGGATTCCCCTTATTCTCACATTCCAACACACAACCTCCCCCTCCCCACCCACACCTAGCCCCCTTATTCAATGGCTCATCCTCTGGCATTTCTGCCAACTTCAGCATGATGCAATCCCCAAGCACACAATCGCCAGCCTTCCCATTTCAGCCTTCAGGAGGAACATAGAACATTACAGCGCAGTAGAGGCCTTTCGGCCCTCGATGTTGTGCCGACATGTTTTCGGGATCCTTAAGGGGGAGGTGGAGCAGCTCCAAGTCGTGGTCCACATAGGTACCAACAACATAGGTAGGAAAGGGGATAGGGATGTAAGGCAGGAATTCAGGGAGCTAGGGTGGAAACTTAGATCTAGGACAAACAGAGTTATTATCTCTGGGTTGTTACCCGTGCCACGTGCTAGCGAGACGAGGAATAGGGAGAGAGAGCAGTTGAACACGTGGATACAGGGATGGTGCAGGAGGGAGGGTTTCAGATTCCTGGATAATTGGGGCTCATTCTGAGGTAGGTGGGACCTCTACAAACAGGATGGTCTACACTTGGGCCAGAGGGGTACCAACATCCTGGGTGGGGGGGGGGAAATTTGCTGATGCTATTTGGGAGGGTTTAAACAAGTTCAGCAGTGGATTTGGAACCTGAATTGTAGCTCCAGTATACAGGAGGTTGAGAGTAGCGAGGTCATGAGTAAGGTTTCAAAATTGCAGGAGTGTACCGTCAGGCAGGAAGGTGGTGTAAAGTGTGTCTACTATAATGCCAGGAGCATCCGGAATAAGGTGGGTGAACTTGCGGCATGGGTTGGTACCTGGGACTTCGATGTTGTGGCCATTTCGGAGACATGGATAGAGCAGGGACAGAAATGGTTGTTGCAGGTGCCGGGGTTTAGATATTTCAGTAAGCTCAGGAAAGGTGGTGAAAGAGGGGGAGGAGTGGCATTGTTAGTCAAGGACAGTATTACGGTGGCAGAAAGGACGTTTGATGAGGACTCGTCTACTGAGGTAGTTTGGGCTGAGGTTAGAAACAGGAAAGGAGAGGTCACCCTGTTAGGGGTTTTCTATAGGCCTCCGAAAAGTTCCAGAGATGTAGAGGAAAGGATTGCAAAGATGGTTCTGGATAGGAGTGAAAGCAACAGGGTAGTTGTTATGGGGGACTTTAACTTTCCAAATATTGACTGGAAACGCTATAGTTCGAGTACTTTAGATGGGTCCGTTTTTGTCCAATGTGTGCAGGAGGGTTTCCAGACATGGTATGTAGATAGGCCAACGAGAGGCGAGGCCATATTGGATTTGGTACTGTGTAATGAACCAGGACAGGTGTTAGATTTGGAGGTAGGTGAGCACTTTGGTGATAGTGACCACAATTCGATTACGTTTACTTTAGTAATGGAAAGGGATTGGTATATACCGCAGGGCAAGAGTTATATCTGGGGGCAAGGCAATTATGATGCAATGAGGCAAGACGTAGGATGCACGGATGGAGAGAAAAACTGCAGGGGATGGGCACAATGGAAATGTGGAGCTTGTTCAAGGAACAGCTACTGCGTGTCCTTGATAAGTATGTAGCTGTCAGGCAGGGAGGAAGTGGTCGAGCAAGGGAACCGTGGTTTACTAAAGCAGTCGAAACACTTGTCAACAGGAAGAAGGAGGCTTATGTAAAGATGAGACACGAAGGTTCAGTTAGGGCGTTCGAGAGTTACAAGTTAGCTAGGAAGGACCTAAAGAGAGAGCTAAGAATAGCCAGGAGGGAACATGAGAAGTCTTTGGCAAGTAGGATCAAGGATAACTCTAAAGCTTTCTGTAGATATGTCAGGAATAAACGAATGACTAGGGTAAGTGTAGGGCCAGTCAAGGACAGTAGTGGGAAGTTATGTTTGGAGTCCGAGGAGATAGGAGACGTGCTAAATGAATATTTTTCTTCAGTATTCACACAGGAAAAAGACAATGTTGTCGAGGAGAATACTGAGATACAGGCTTCTAGACTAGAAGGGCTTGAGGTTCATAAGGGGGAGGTGTTTGCAATTCTGGAAAGTGTGAAAATAGATAAGTCCCCTGGGCCAGATGGGATTTATCCTAGGATTCTCTGGGAAGCTAGGGAGGAGATTGCTGAGCCTTTGGCTTTGATCTTTAAGTCATCTTTGTCTACAGGAATAGTGCCAGAAGACTGGAGGATAGCAAATGTTGTCCCCTTGTTCAAGAAGGGGAGTAGAGACAACCCCGGTAACTATAGACCAGTGAGCCTTACTTCTGTTGTGGGCAAAATCTTGGGAATGTTTATAAGAGATAGGATTTATAATCATCTAGAAAGGAATAATTTGATTAGAGATAGTCAACACTGTTTTGTGAAGCGTAGGTCGTTCCTTACAAACATTATTGAATTCTTTGAGAAGGTGACCAAGCAGGTGGATGAGGGTAAAGCAGTTGATGTGGTGTATATGGATTTCAGTAATGCGCTTGATAAGGTTCCCCACGGTAGGCTACTACAGAAAATATGGAGGCATGGGATTCAGGGTGATTTAGCAGTTTGGATCAGGAATTGGCTAGCTGGAAGAAGACAAAGGCTGGTGGTTGATGGGAAATGTTCTGACTGGAGTCCAGTTACTAGTGGTGTACCACAAGGACCTGTTTTGGGGGCCACTGCTGTTTGTCATTTTTATAAATGATCTGGAGGAGGACATAGAAGGATGGGTGAGTAAATTTGCAGATGACACTAAAGTCGGTGGAGTTGTGGACAGTGCGGAAGGATGTTACAAGTTACAGAGGGACATAGATAAGCTGCAGCGCTGGGCTGAGAGGTGGCAAATGGAGTTTAATGCAGAAAAGTGTGAGGTGATTCATTTTGGAAGGAATAACAGGAAGATAGCGTACTGGCCTAATGGTAAGATTCTTGGCAGTGTGGATGAGCAGAGAGATCTCGGTGTCCATTCACATAGATCCCTGAAAGTTGCCACCCAGGTTGAGAGGGTTGTTAAGAAGGCGTACGGTGTGTTAGCTTTTATTGGTCGAGGGATTGAGTTTCGGAGCCATGAGGTCATGTTGCAGCTGTACAAAACTCTGGTGCGGCCGCATTTGGAGTATTGCGTGCAATTCTGGTCGCCACATTATAGGAAGGATGTGGAAGCATTGGAAAGGGTGCAGAGGAGATTTACCAGAATGTTGCCTGGTATGGAGGGAAGATCTTATGAGGGAAGGCTGAGGGACTTGAGGCTGTTTTCGTTAGAGAGAAGGTTAAGAGGTGACTTAATTGAGGCATACAAGATGATCAGAGGATTAGATAGGGTGGACAGTGAGAGCCTTTTTCCTCGGATGGTGATGTCTAGCACAAGGGGACATAGCTTTAAATTGAGGGGAGATAAATATAGGACATGTCAGAGGTAGATTCTTTACTCAGAGAGTAGTAAGGGAGTGGAGTGCCCTGAGTGCAACAGTAATGGACTCGCCAACACTAAGGGCATTCAAATGGTCATTGGATAGACATATGGACGATAAGGGAATAGTGTAGATGTGCTTTTGAGTGGTTTCACAGGTTGGCGCAACATCGAGGGCCGAAGGGCCTGTACTGCGCTGTAATGTTCTATGTTCTATGTTCCATCCTCTGATCTCTGGAAACCTGAAAGGTTAACTCTGTTATTCTCCACATGCTGACTGACTTGCTGAGTTTTTTCCAGAAGTTATTTTGTTCTTAATACAGGGCTGCTAATTGCAGGATCACCGTAAGGAAATCATTGGATTGTTTGAAAGGCTAGATGCTCAGGCTAAGAAAAGGATGCGGTAGAGATCCATTACAATCATATTCTAGAGCTCGCTTTGGGGATTTTGGAGAGAAATGAGAAAAACTGGAGTTATCCATTTTAACTGAGAAAAGTAAAAGGTAATTTGACGGAGGTGTTCAAATTATGAAGTAGTTCAGATCAGTTAAACAGGGCAAAACTATTTCTCACTGAGCAAAAATTGAAAATGAATAACGAAAGAATGAAGGAAATGATCAGGAACAACGTTTTCAGGTATGCATCTTCAGCAAATCAAAATTGCATTCGGAGCTAACATTTGTAAAATTCCTTTCTATAATGTACCATAGAGCAACGAGTAAGGATGAGTGAATGACTGCCCTGTGTCTTCACATAAGAATCGAATAATGGATCTAAAATTAATTAGTTCCCAATACTTTCACTTATTACATTTTTTTTCACCACGTCTTAGCAGGCTATGTCCAACATTGTTTTTAAGAAGAAATGTACAACATTTATTATATTCTGATTTGCCAAATAACATTTAGTAAGGCTAACAAATTTTAAGTTTGCAGCTGTGACCTTGATTACCCCAGGGGATGGGATTTAATGAAAATCTTGAAACCATTATTTCTGTATTTATTAAATATAAATTTCAAGAGACTCAAGAGTATAGGCAACTGCATGGTTGAATAATCACTGAATTACATTAGTGCCTGTAGAACATTTCAAAGCCTTTTCTGCTTTCAACAGTGCAATACGGGTAAAATTCTTTGAATAAGCAAAAGGTTCCTAAAATGGCTCACTGGAAAAAGCGCTTAAAAGGGTAGATGTTTTTGAGCTGTTTAGTTTATCGGCTTCCAAAATAGTTCTTCAGAGGTCCAACTGCATGGCTTCTGTTATTACGCAGCACAGCTAAAAGCACAAAGGCTCTTTATATATGATCACTTGCTGTTGCAGTTTTCATTCAGCTATGCTTTTGATTTCAAAGACCAGCATGTGTGGCCCCCCAGGCCCACTAACTAGTGACAGGACTCAAATGATTGAATGGTACATGGTCACTATCAAAGTAAGCACATTAATATAATCCAGATGATGGGGGAATTAGGTGTGGCAAGCATGTGTTGAAACATGCCGTGAGTACTGTAAAAATGTATTAGACCTGCTTGTGAGGGCAACTGAATGACAAGGCAATACATTGGATCTAAAATGCATGATATCCATCACTTTGCAGCTCAAAATAAATGAGAGGGTAGGGAATGACAGCATTTAAAATAAGTGGCTCACTTACCAGCAATAATTTTTAAGATGCCTCCAAGTATTTTCCAGTACTGCCTTACTTTCACATGCTGCCATTTAACCCAAGTCGCACCACAAATATAATATCAATCTCTTTAATTAGACATGGTTTCAGAGTATTTCTAGCTTTCTTAATATGGCAAGAGTGCACAGAAATTCACTGCAGACTTGCATGTGTGCCCTAATAAAGATAACTAATTATAGTGGCATGGTGGCAGTGATGCCTCACAGCTCCAGGGACCCGGGTTCAATTCTGGCTGGCTGGGTGGAGTTTGTGCTTCCGCCCCGTGTCTGCGTGGGTTTCCTCCAGGTGTTCTGGTTTCCTCCCACAGTCCAAAGGTGTGTGGGTTAGGTGGATTGGCCATGCTGAATTGCCCCTTAGTGTCCAAAAAGGCTAGGAAGGGTCACGGGGATAGGGTGGAAGCGTGGGCCGAAGTAAGGTCTCTTTCCCAGGGCCGGTGCTGACTCAATGGGCCGAATGGCCTCCTTCCGCAGGTATTCTATGATTCTAACTGTGCAACCTTGGCGCAGAGCAAAAGCCAAATACTGCAGATGCTGGAAATTTGAAATAAAATTAGAAAATACTGGAAATGTTCAGCAGGTCAATCAGGAAAGAACTGTGGAGGGAGGAGAAACCCTAACCTGTCAACATTAATTCTGTTTCTCTCCCCACAGATGCTGCCTAACCTGCTGAGCATTACCAGTATTAGTTTTATCCCAGCACTAATACAATGTGCGACTGGATAGCATGTAGAACTAATTCTACCTTAGAACTTGGGTTTGAGTGCATATGGAGTGAAAATCTTATTTTCTCATTCTGATTGTATGAATTGCAATCAATTTGTAGCTTTCAACTGAACAAAAAACAAAATGTTTTGCAGCTAAACTGAGCAGCAGGGAAGGATTTAAACTTAGATGATTGGGAGATGGGGCAAAGTTAAGCCTAATGAGGGAGATCAGGATTGGTAAAGTAGTTGCAATAGAAGCAGAAGGATTGGCCAAAACAATTAATGGGAACAGATCAGAGAAGGAACAAAACAAGGTAGGAAGTAATAAGAGGACAAAAATGCTTTATGGAAATGTCAAGGGATATAAATACTTGAAAACAAGGAAAAGGAATGCCAATATTTCCAAAGATTTGAATCAGGATGTAGGGGCTGTATATTAATGCACTAAACCATTCAAAATAAAATTGAAGAATTGGAAGCACTGATAATTATAAAGGGATTTGATATTGTAATTGCAACTTATTCAAGGCAACCAACTCACTACCCCAAGAATGTGAACTTTAACAAGGTAGAGAAGGCAAGGTTCCTCAGAAATTTGAACAGCAGATTAAGCAAGCTCTTTCATACTGCTACAATGCTGTAGCTATATGAGTGGCATTTTCCACCAGCATGATGCTATCAGCAGTCCAAAAGAACATTTTGCCTACACCACAATTTGTGTATGAACCTTGGTGCCAGTGCAATGCCAGCCAGCTATGCCTTCCAAGTGATTGGTTTTCATATGAATTCACAAGCCATTCAAAATCAAATTGAAGAATTAGGAGAATAATTTCAGACAGCCAGACTCTTGCCAGGTTTGCGTGATGTATGGCAAACATTGATCTGATCAGCTGTGATGCAGTTTATTTCTTCCAAACCTGCAAAATGAGCAAATAGCTGGGATGGTTTGAAATATGGTATTATAGCTTTTGTCCTGATGAGTCCAGGAGGAAAAGCTTCAGCAATATTGAAGAAAGACATTTGGTTCATCTTAGTTCATCCTCATAGCCTTTCCTGTTTTACCATTCACTTTGTTTCTCAAATGATTTCTGGATTTGCAAGTTTAGTCCATGGACTGGATTCTCTGCCCCCCCCCCCCCCCCACGCTAAAATCATTTTCCGCGACGCGGCGGAGAATCCGTTTCCCCGCACGAAATTGGAACCGGTGGAGGTTCCGCTATTCCCCGCCCCCCCCCCCCCCCCAAAAGCGGCATACTCAGGGAATACGCCACGCCGAGTATCCACCGCCTCAGGCCATTGCATGAGGCCCACCCCACGATGCTCCGTCCCCAACCGGCCAAATTCCCGATGGCGTGTTTCTAATGTGGTCCTGCCATTTGGGAAACTCGTGTGGCGGCTGCGGACTCAGTCCGGGGCCGCCAGAGTCAGAGGAGGGCTGATCAGAGGGCGGGGGGGGGGGGCCTCATTCGGGACTGGGGGCTATATGTGCGGGCGGTGCGGGTCAGGTGGGCGGTCGATCAGGGGCACTATTTTCGCGGTCAAGGCCCACGGGCTGAATCCACCATGGAGCACGGCACGGCGCTGGAGGCTGCCGTCGTACGCATGCGCGGCCTCTGACCCGGAAGTGCGGGGGGCAGTATCGGCAGCTGGAGCTGCAAGCTCCACAACAGCTGCCTGCTAGTCCCCTGCAAGGTGCTGAATCTGTGGCCTTTTGATGCCAGTTTTCCTGGCGTAAAAGAGCACAGTTTTCATGACGGCGAGCGGACATAGTCCTGAAAACAGAAAATCCAGCCCCATATATTTTTCATGCTTTGGGTGGAGAAGTTCCTGCTATCAGTCGTAGAAATTACCCTTTGAATATATGTCCTCTATTTATGCTTCTGCAGTTTAATGTGAAGTCATATTCAAATTAGCTTTTCCTGTGTCTGTAACAATCTTATATACATTTTCACATGACTTCTTGGGGTGCCTCCATTCCAAGCTGTAAAGCAAAATTTTCTCCAGTCTTTACTGCTAACTCAGGTTCAGGACACACAAGATTAACCTAATAGGTCTTCTCTGCATGATCTCCTTTGCTTGAATGTCTTTCTTGTTTCTCAGCAACAACATCTGGCTACAATTCTCAAGGTGCAGCCTGAGCAAAAATATTACAAACTTTGGTTATTACTCCTTCAGACTGATATTCTATTGTTTGGAAATGTAACTCAACTTCTGATTAGTTTGATCAATTGCTGATCTGCCTTAGTTGGACACAAACTTTAGAATCATCCTTATTGATTTTAGCAGCATTCATGAAATACTCATCACCTATTTTTTGTTTCAACATGTACTAATTTATATTGGGGCATTGTATAACAGAAGGTAGTAGGTGGTAATCAGCACGCGGTTTCCTGGTCCATGTTTAATCTGATACCATGAGACTCCATGAGATCCCGATTCAATGTTGAAGATTCCCAGGGACAATCCTCCTGACTGTATGACCCACCGGCAGTATAGGCCAGGCATGTGTTGTGTTATGCTGCTTCGGATAACACAGGCTGCTACTTGATGCAGTCTTAACTAAAGGATGCTCCTGACGCTGAAGTGAGTTCAACGTATTTATTGAACAATTAACACAGTTCTCAAATGAGTTCGACTCTCTGCTAATCGAACTGTAATAACTCAGTCTAACTGTACCAGCTTCCTCTGAGCCACGTGCTGGGGTGTGATGCTGCTGATCAACCCTGTCTAACTCTCTAGATGTCTGTCTGTAGAAAGAGGCAGGGTGTGAGTGCCTCATCCCTTTTATAGTGTTTATGTCATGCCCCCTTGTGGTGATGCCACTTCTGAGTGTCCTGACTGCCCATTGGTTGTGTCCTATTCTGAGTGTTCATTGGTTGCATGTTTGCATACCATGACATCTCCCCCTTTTTTTTTTAGATGTATATACATGTGAATGTGTTTGCCTAATGTGACTGATGAGGAATACATAACAAAACAAACAAAACCAGCGCTTATAAGTCCAGTCTCTGAGGTTTGCGTCTGATCCTCTTCGACCGCTGGAGAGGTGGTGGAGGGGATGACGGTGTTTTGACAGGCGAGTGGGAGGCACGACTGGTGGCTTCATGGTTTGAGGTTTCTTGAGGTGGCAATTCGACATGTGGAAATGGAGGGGAAAGTGGTTGTGGGCAAGCAACTTTTCGCAGTGCCCTTCAAATCCTTCGCACAATGGAGCCATCAGCTATATGTATGACATAGGATCTGGGCGTGGCCTGTCGAACAACGATAGCCAGAGCAGCCCACCCACCATCCCGTATCTTGATCCTGACCGTGTCTGCCAGGGATAGCACGTCCAGATCGGTGACATGTGCGTCATAGCCTTGCTTCTGGCTGTCGCGAAGCTGCTGCATCTTCTGCAGCACCGAGAGGTGATCAAGGTTGGGCAGGTGTATGGGTGGAAGAATCGTCCGCAGGTCCCTGTTCATCAGCAGTTGAGCTGGCGACATGCCAGTGGACAAGGGAGTCGCCCGGTCCACAAGTAGTGAAAGGTGTATGTCGGAAATGGAGACCGAGGCCTTGCGGATGAGCTGCTTAATGATGTGCACCCCTTTATCGACTGTGCCATTGGACTGCAGATAGTGCAGGACTGGAGGTGACATGCCTGAAATTGTAGCCCTTGGCGAACGTGGACCATTCACGACTGTGGAAGCACAGGGCATTGTTGCTCATGACGGTGTTCGGGATGCCATGCCGTGAGAATGTCTCTTTACACACTTTGATGACGGTCCGTGCGGTGAGGTCTGGTAGCTTCAGCACCTCAGGATAGTTCGAAAAGTAATTGATGATTAAGATATAGTCGCGACCATTCACGTGTGATAGGTCAATGCCAACCTTGGACCATGGAGAGGTCTCTAGGTCATGTGGTTGGAGAGTCTCCTTGCTCTGCGCTGGTTGGAACGCCTGACAGGTTTCCCAGTTCAGGACCATGTCCGTGATGTCCTGGTTGATGCCGGGCCAGTAGACAGCTTGCCAGGCCCTGCGTCTGCACTTTTCTAAGCCCAGGTGTCCCTCATGAATCTGCCGCAGCACCATGCTCTGGAGACGTAGCGGGATGACTATCCTGGCCAGCTTGAGCAGGATGCCGTCAATCAGCGTCAGGTCATCGTTGACATTGTAGAATTGAGGGCATTCCCTTTTCTGCCAGTCATTGCTGAATTTGTGGATGACTTGCTGCAACAGGGGGTCTTTGGCCATCTATTCTCGGATGAGAACAATCTTCTCATCTGTTGCCGGAAGAGTGCTTGTACATAGTTGTACCTGCAATTCAATGTGCTGGATGATCTCCAGTGGTTCACTGGGTGAGTTGACGGAGCGGGACAATGCATCGGCGATGATGAGCTCCTTGCCAGGTGTGTACACCAAATTGAAATCATACCTCCGGAGTTTGAGCAGAATTCTTTGCAAACGAGGTGTCATGTCGTTCAAGTCCTTTTGGAAGATGTGGACCAGAGACCTATGATCCACCTCAACAGTAAATGTTGGCAAGCCGTAGACATAATCATGAAATTTGAGGATGCCGGTGAGAAGACCTAAACACTCCTTCTCAATCTCCGCAAATCTGGTCTCAGTGGGTGTCATTGCCCGTGACGCGTATGCTACTGGTACCCAGGATGACGAGTCGTCTCTTTGAAGCAACACTACCCCAATGCCATCCTGACCCACATCTGTGGATATCTTGGTCTCTCGGTCTGGGTCAAATAATGCAAGGACGGGTGCAGTGGTGAGCTTGGCTTTCAGCTCCAGCCACTCTGTTCGGTGCTCCGCCTTCCACTCAAAGGTGGTTGATTTTTTTTTACCAGTTTGCATAGGGCCGTGGTGTGTGTGGCCAAATTCGGGATGAACTTGCCAAGGAAATTGACCATTCCCAGGAAACGCAGTACTGCCTTCTTGTCCTCGGGGACTTTCATTGCCTCGATGGCTTTAATTTTGTCTGTGTCCGGGCGCATACCATGTTGCAAAATCTGATCGCCCAGGAACTGCAGCGTGGATGTCCCAAAACAGCACTTGGACCTGTTTAGCTTGAGGCCATGTTCATGTATGTAGCAGAATACTTTCTTGAGTCACGACGCATGTTCCTCTGGGGATGTGGACCAGATTATAATATACTCAACGTAGACACAAACCCCTTCTATTCCCTCCATCTTCTGATCCATGATGCGATGGAAAATCTCTGATGCCGAAATGATGCCTAATGGCATTCGGTTGTAGCAGAATCTGCCAAAAGTCGTGTTGAAGGTGCAAAGCCTTCTGCTGGATTCTTCAAGTTGGATTTGCCAAAATCCTTGGGATGTGTCCAATTTTGTAAAGAAGCACGCATGTGCCATCTCACTCGTGTTTTCTTCCCTCTTCAGGATGGGGTAATGTTCCCGCAAAATATTTTTATTTAGTTCCTTGGGGCCAATGCAAAGGTCCCCCGAAGGCTTCTTTACGCACACCATCGAGCTAACCCAGTCAGTTGGTTCAGTGAACTTGGAGATGATGCCTTTTTGTTGAAGACTCGTGAGCTCTGCCTTCAGGCGCTCTCTCAGGACACGACCTGGTGCATGGACCACTGGCTTGGCAGCAGGCCGCAGTAGAAGCTTGTACTCGGACGGCAGCGTGCCCATCCTGCTAAATACATCTGGGTACTGGGTTAGTATGTCGTCGATGCTGGCCTGAAGATCCAAATGGGATGGCCTCGTGGTGTAGACCCTTTGAATGAGGTTCAGTTGTTTGCAGGCGTGCGCACCTAGCAGGGATGCCCTTGTTTAACAACCTCGAAGCATAAGCTTGTTTGTGTGTGTTGGCTGGACACCTGCAGATGGCAGGATCCCAGTGCTTTGATTGCACTTCCATTGTAATCCAGGAGTGTGCAGGCAGCTGGAAGGATTTTGGGGGACTTCTTGATTCTCTTGAAGTCCACCTGCAAAATTAGGTTGTGTCCAGTTTGAACTGGATGGGGCAGTGGTTGACCTTCATCAGTGCATGCCATTCGTCCTCGGAATCCACGGCCAAGATTGATTGGACTCGCGATGTGTCTGGTGTGGCGTATTCGCACTTCGTAATAATGCCCACTCGGTAAGTGTTATCCAGGTATTCATCATCTGGATCCGTCGCACTGCCAGGATCAGAGTCATGCATTCGGTGTTGCACACTTCTGATGCGCCGCTGTCGGAATTGGGAGCGCTGACTCCTGACTGGTGGTGCAGATCTGCACAGGGCGGCATAGTGGTTTGGTTTCCCACAGTTTAAACAGCGTTTGCCTCTTGCAGGGCAGTTTTTGTTAAAATGGGCGGTGCCGCAGTTCGCGCACTCATGACGTCGACTGTCAGTGCGTCGTTGTGCATGCGCGGTGCGGTTCTCGGATGTCTGCACCTGTGTAGTGCGGTTTTCGGCCGCTACGTGTTCGCGATCATATTGTGTATGCGTCGGGCCCTGGGAAGAGCGTGCAAAATGGCCGCTTTCGTCAATGTGGAGGCGCTGCATCCAGGAGATGGCCTGAACACTCTCCACCTCATGGGAGGCTTGTTTTTTACTTTCTGCGGTTTTGTACTGGGAATAGCGATTTTTAGAGTGCTCATGCACAGTGCACGTTTCAATCGCGACTGGCAGGGTCATGTGCTTGATTTTCAATAATTGCTCTCGCAGAGGATCAGAGTGGACTCCAAAAACAATTTGGTCTCTGATCATGGAGTCAGTGATATCACCGAAGTTGCAGGATTGCGCTAGCAGTCTAAGGTTAGTTAGATAGGAATTGAAGGGTTCATCTTTACCTTGCATCCTCTGCTTGAAGATGCAGCGTTCGACGATTTTGTTGGTGTCCACCTCGCAGTGGTTGTCGAATTTGTCCAGGATGGTTTGGTACTTCGTTTTGTCCTGCCCTTCAGAAAAGTGAAAGGAGTTGACGAAATCTATCGCATGGTCACCCGCAGTGGTGAGTAGAAGAGCAATCTTCCGAGCATCGGTCGCGCCATTATGGTCGGATGCTTCCACGTATAATTGAAATTTCTGCTTGAATGATCGCTAGTTGGCACGAAGATTGCCGGTGGTCCTGAGCTGATGAGGAGCCTCAATCTTGTCCATTATGCCTGTATTCAGTAGCTGGGTGTCACGGATCTTGCGGAGTTGAACTAAATAGATTGAACAGTCACTCCTGGTATCATGTTGTGTTATGCTGCTTCGGTTAACGCAGGCTGCTACTTGATGCACTCTTAACTAAAGGATGCTCCAGACTCTGAAGTGAGTTAAACGTGTTTATTGAACTATTAACACAGTTCTCAAATGAGTTTGACTCTCTGCTAATCTAACTGTAGTAACTCAGTCTAACTGTACCAGCTTGCTCTAAGCCACGTGCTGGGGTGTGATGCTGCTGATCAACCCTGTCTAACCCTCTGGATGTCTGTCTGTGGAAAGAGGCAGGATGTGAGTGCCTCATCCTTTTTATAGTGTTTATGTCATGCCCCCTTGTGGTGATGCAACCTCTGAGTGTCCTGACTGCCCATTGGTTGTGTCCTATTCTGAGTGTTCATTGGTTGCATGTTTGCATATCATGACAGCAAGAGACATTGGCTAAAAGGTGCTGGCCATGGCTATGCCAGGGTGTTGCTTGGCTAGTAAAGAACAGATCTCTCAATTTTGTCACAAGGCTCCAGTGTTACTGAAGAAGGCTTTTCAGGATTGACTGGGATGTGTGTGGCATTGTCATTTCTCTGCTTTGGTCAATGTTGGGTGATGTGGATGGAGTTATGCGCAGCAGTTTGATACAACTGAATTATTGGTGCGTGACTTCTTCAGAATTGCAATCTCTGTCGGATTGTCATTCTCGTTGGACTAACCTTCACTGCGATTCTTAAGCCCCCGTCTCACCCAACTTTCCTCACTCAGGCTGGGAGAAGCGAAACGCACACCCTATAGTGCCGTCATGAAGTAACAGAAAGGTAAGTCACTCCCCCATTTTACAGCAGTAGTTGCCAAAAGGGGAGGTTTAAGAGGACAATTTAAAGGGAGCAGGTAAGTTTTAATGTTTAGACAATTGGGGGAAGACCATGGGTTGGGGAGGTGATGTAGGACTGGATGGGGGTGGGTTCAGATCAGAGAGGGGGGAGTTTGGAGCATAAAGGGAGGGGTTCGGACCAATGCCGGGTCAGACCAGAGGGGGAGCAGGAGTTCAGACCGGAGGGGGGCGGATTGTCAACCTGGGTGAGGAAGGAGTCAGGCTGGGTACCAGGGGGAGGGGCGGGTCGGACCAGACAAGGGGGATTAAGGAAGGTTGGAGTGTTGGAACGGGCGGGAGTCAGACCATGGGAGCAGGGTGGTTAGTACTGGTGAGAAGTGAGTTGGATCGAAGGGGGATCCGTCCCAGAGGGCGGGGAATCAGCCCGGTGTCCGGGAGGGTGGGGGAAGCCCGAAAGAGGGGTGGGGGCAGTTCGGGAGGAGGGCGCATTGGTCCGGGGTGGGAGAATCAGTCTGGGATGGGGGGAGGGGAGAGTGTTCAGTGTGGGAGGAGGAGGGTCATATTTGGGGGGATGGTTCGTGCAGTGGGGAAAGCCGGATTGCAAAGGGTGATCAGCCCAGGAAAAAGGTGGGCAATATCGAAGGGGGATCAGTCTGGGAGGGCGAGGGGTCTGGTCAGAGATGGTGCCAGTCCGGGAAGGGGGTTGGGCTTTGTCCAGGAGTGGGGGCATCAACCTGGAGGTGGAAGAAGGAGTTGTGAGGAGGGGGGATGGAATGGAGGATGGCTCAGTCCAGATGGAAGGGGGTCAGTCCAGGAGGACGAGGTTCAGTCTGGAGGGAATGGTCAGACCGATTCCTGGCGGATAAATCCCAGCCCACTCCAATTGTCCAAAGGAAGTTAGCCCTTCTGAACAATTGGCAGGTAAACCCTTACATGGGAACGTCCCAGAGGGATTCCCCAGCACATCATCGGGGAACCAGGAAATTATGAGTCAGTGGCCTACTGAGTCACTCCAAGTTGCAGCTAGGTGTCAGCTCATTGCTCTAGGCTTGAGGTCACATGTAGGTAGCCCAGGTCTTCGAAGCACATGAATCACCTATATGGGTTTTTACAAAAAGACCAATTTTCATGATCACTGTTAATTGTATGAACATTTTTTATTCCAGATTAATTTATTAATTGAATTTTAATTCCTCAGCTCTTGTGGTGGGATTTGAATTCATATCCATTAGTTCGGACCTCTGGAATATTAGCCCAGAAATATAACTACCACAACACCATGCCTTTACAGAACTCCTTTAACAAGAATTGTTGTTTCCAATGCTTCAGTGTTTTCTTTTCCTCAGCTTTGAGTTTAGTTCAAGCATTACTTAGCTGAAGTCTTTGAAATGGATTGGGGTAAATAACTGAAAATAAGAGAACATTATGGAATTAGGGACTTATAGTCAAGGCAAACATAAAATGCCAAAGATAGGCTGGTGGACTGGAAAATAAGGCAATGGCTCCATTTAACCGGGCAGAAATATTATCAAAGAAACCAAAAGCTCACGAGTGATAAATCTTCAAATATAAAATATGTTGAGGACAAATATACATACCAAGAAGACAAAGAGTGTTGCATCAAAGAACAGCTTTATGGATAGAAATATGAGGAGGAATTTTAACACAAAGATGACGGAGTTTTGAGTGGATCGGAAATTGGACTCATAGAATATTAAAACCAAACATAATCTATTGTGAATGTTCCCACATCATTTTAGTGGAGATATGACAAGGGGTAAGAATCAGTAATTGAAAATTTGAAGGGTTCTGTTTTCATTCCAACAAGGTTAGTATTCTATGCTGCTGCCATCCACGTTTCCCAAGCCTGAGGAAAACATGCAGATAAAAAAGAGGCACAGAGGTCAGTGTATCAGTTAAGTTCAGGAAAAGTAGGCCTAACAAGCTAATCCTGGAATCCTTCAACTCCCCCCACCACATAACCCTACTTCTATGATCTCCATTCCACCCCACCACCATAATCACAATTACCAACTGAGGTACCCTCAATAATGATGCTTAGAGATTAAACTGTAAAGAAGGCTTTATTAGGCTAATAACTATGCTACAGATTTGGACGAGAGCTGACTGCTATACAGACCATGAGGCAGGCCTTTATGTATGGCTCCCAGATGGGCGGAGCCAGAGGCGGAGTCCCCAGGGTTCCAAGCCTGGTCTTAAAGGGGACATCACCTTACATGATGATAAGGCAGTAACCGTTCATCACATTCACCCCCTGTTTAAAAAGGAGTCCGGCGGGGTTGAAGTGCCATCATAGGTCCATCCGTCTCGGCGGCCGGATCGTCCTCCTCGATCTCCTCAGTTCGGGCGGCGGTGCGGCAGGCACGGACGTCCCGGTTGAGGGCACATCCGGGAGCACAGCGGTCGGAGCTTCGGTCCGGGTCGGGGCAGAGGAACTAGGCAGGGCCGGGGGTAGTGGAGCCGGGGCAGAGGAACTAGGCAGGGCCAGGGGTAGCGGAGCCGGCGGGGTGTGTAAAGGGGGTGCGCAAGGGGGGGCGCACGGTAGGAGCTCACCAACGGGTGGTAGGGCCAGAAGGGGGTGTGTTGTAGGGGGCGACGTGTCCTGCAGGGGAGCGGCACGGGAAGGGGCGGCTGTGGTGGAGGATCCAGTGGGCGCCAGATCCCGGAGGGAAACCGTATCTTGCCTGCCGTCGGGGTACTCCACGTAGGCGTAACTGGGGTTGGCGTGGAGCAGTTGGACCTTTTCAACTAGGGGGTCCGTTTTATGGCTCCTCGCGTGCCTCCGGAGAAGAACAGGTCCCGGAGCCGTCAGCCAAGGTGGAAGCGAGACCCCGGAGGTAGACTTCCTGGGGAAGCGAAACAATCGCTCATGAGGGGTCTCATTTGTGGCCGTGCAGAGGAGTGACCTAATGGAGTGTAGGGCATTGGGTAGGACCTCCTGCCAGCGGGTGGTTGGGAGATTTCTCGACCGCAGGGCCAGAAGGACAGCCTTCCACACGGTCGCGTTCTCCCTCTCCACCTGCCCGTTTCCCCTTGGGTTATAGCTGGTCGTTCTGCTCGAGGCGATGCCTTTGCTGAGCAGATACTGACGCAGTTCATCGCTCATGAACGATGTACCCCGGTCGCTGTGGATATAAGCAGGGAAACCGAACAGGGTGAAGATGCTGTGCAGTGCCTTAATCACCGTGGCTGAGGTCATGTCGGTGCAGGGAATGGCGAATGGGAAACGGGAGAACTCATCGATCATGGTGAGGAAATAGGCATAACGGTTGGTGGATGGGAGGGGCCCCTTGAAGTCCACGCTCAGTCGCTCAAAGGGGCCCGAGGCCTTCACGAGCCGAACCTTGTCTGGCCGATAGAAGTGCGGTTTGCACTCCGCACAGACCTGGCAGGCCCTGACCATGGCCTTGACCTCCTTGGTTGAGTAAGGTAGGTTGCGGGACTTGATGAAATGGACGAGCCGGGTAACCCCCGGGTGGCAGAGGTCATTGTGGATGGCTTGCAGGCGGTCCTCCTGCGCGTTGGCGCATGTGCCACGGGACAGGGCATCTGGGGGCTCGTTGAGCTCCCCTGGACGATACTTGATATCGTACGAGTAGGTGGAGAGTTCGATCCTCCACCTCAAAATTTTATCGTTCTTTATTTTGCCCCGTTGCGTGTTATCGAACATATAGGCGACTGACCGTTGGTCGGACCGGCGAGGTAGTGTCTCCAGCGCCGCACAGCCTCCACAATGGCTTGTGCCTCCTTTTCGACTGCAGAGTGTCGAATCTCGGAGGCGGTGAGGGTTCGGGAGAAGAACGCTACTGATCTGCCTCCTTGATTGAGAGTAGCAGCCAGGGCGATGTCTAATGCATCGCTCTCTACCTGGAAAGGGATGGTTTCGTCCACCGCGTGCATGGCGGCCTTGATGATGTCGGCCTTGATGCGGTTGAAGGCCAATTGGGCCTCAGCCGAGAGGGGAAAAGTGGTGGTCTTTAGGAGTGGGCGGGCTTTGTCCGCATACTTGGGGACCCACTGGGCGTAATAGGAGAAAAGCCTCAAGCACCGTTTGAGGGCCTTGAGGCTGCGGGGGAGAGGGAGTTCCTTAAGGGGGCACATGCGGTCGGGGTCGGGACCTAGGACCCCGTCTTCCACGACATAGCCGAGGATGGCCAGCCGGGTGGTGTGGAAAACGCATTTGCCCTCGTTATAGGTCAGGTTAAGGGCTCGGGCGGTCTGGAGGAACTTTTTGAGGTTAGCGTCATGGTCCTGCTGATCATGGCCGCAGATGGTGACATTGTCCAAGTACGGGTATGTAGCCCGCAAACCGTACTGGTCCACCATTTGGTCCATCGCCCTTTGAAAGACGGAGACCCCATTTGTGACACCAAAGGGGACCCTGAGGAACTGGAAGAGCCGGCCGGCTGCTTCGAAGGCAGTATAGGGGCGGTCTTTTGGTCGGATGGGGAGCTGGTGGTCGGCAGATTTGAGGTCGACCGTGGAAAAGACTCGGTATTGGGCGATCCGATTTACCATTTCCGCGATGCGAGGAAGGGGGTACGCATCAAGCTGCGTGAATCGGTTTATGGTCTGGCTATAATCCACGACCATCCGTTTCTTCTCCCCGGACCGGACTACCACCACTTGCGCTCTCCAAGGGCTGTTGCTAGCCTCGATGACCCCCTCTCCCAGTAAACGCTGGACCTCTGACTTGATAAAAGCCATATCTTGGGCACTGTAGCGCCGGCTCCTGGTGGCGACGGGCTTACAGTCAGGAGTGAGGTTAGCGAATAGTGAGGGGGGTGCGACTTTCAGTGTCGCAAGGCAGCACACAGTGAGGGGGGAAAGGGTCCGCCGAACTTCAGTGTCAGGCTTCGGTGGCTGCACTGGAAATCCAGTCCGAGCAGCAGGGGGGCACAGAGGTGAGGGAGGATATAAAATTTGAAACGGGTGTATTTGGCACCCTGGATCGAGAGATCCGCAATACAGTACCCCGTGATTTGTACCGAGTGGGACCCAGATGCGAGGGCTATGGGTTGGGATGTGGGATGGGTGCGTAGGGAGCAGCGCCTTACCGTTTCAGGATGGATAAAGCTTTCCGTGCTCCCGGTGTCGAAGAGGCATGCGGTGTCGTGCCCGTTGACCTGGACCTGCATCATGGAGTCCTGCAGGTGTTTTGGCCGAGTTTGATCGAGGGTGATCGCACCCAGTCGCGGGTAGTCGGAGTCGTAAAATGGCTGCTGCCGTTGGTCGCACGTGTCAGGTCGAGAAGATGGCCGCTCCCATGATTCGCACGAGGCTGATGACGCGTCAGAAGAGGACGTGTCGGGTCGGTGCGCAGCAGCATTGCGAGGCCTGTGGGCCTGGGAGCCCGATTTTCGGGCCGGCTGTTCTTTGTTTTTCTGGCCCCTGGGTCTGGCCAGGCAGACCCTCGCAAAGTGCCCTTTCTTCCCGCAGTCGCTGCAGATCGCGGAGCGGGCTGGGCAGCATGGGCGTGGGTGCTGGCCCTGCCCGCAGAAGTAGCAAGGTGTGCCCCCATGGTGAGCGGGTCGCCGCGTGGCGCAGGCCTGTAATACGGGCGAGTCTGAGGAAGTCCGGGGGGGGGGCTGGCAGAGTCCGCGGGGTACGTACCCAAGTTGTGTCGGGCCACCTCCAGCGAGGAGGCGAGCGTTAGCGTCTCCTGGAGGTCTTTTGCCCCGTTTTCGAGCAGTCGCTGCCGGATGTAGGTCGAGCGGATGCCGGTCACAAAAGAATCTCTGATGTGCAGGTTCATATGGACTTTCCCTGTCACATCCTGATGGTCACAGTCCCTGGCCAGTGCGGTGAGTTTCTCAACAAACTCGTCGAGCGATTCCCCCGAGCGCTGCCGGCAGGTAGAGAGCAGATGCCGGGCGTACACCTCATTGACGGGTTTGACAAACCGCTTGCGGAGCAACTCAATCGCCGCATCATAAGTCGTCGCCTTTTCGAGCGTGGCGGAGATTCTGTGACTCACCCAGGCGTGGAGTAGATGCAGCTTGCGTGGCCCCAGGATGGGAGTCTCTGCGGAGTCCAGGTAGGCCTCGAAGCACCGCAGCCAGTATTTAAAAATTTCCTTTGCCTCCGGCGTTCGTGCTTCCAGATTGAGCTTCTCTGGTTTTAGGCCTGCGTCCATCCTGAAACTAGTTTAGCCTAATAAATTGAGGTACCCGCAATAATGATGCTTAGAGATTAAACTGTAAAGAAGGCTTTATTAGGCTAATAACTATGCTACAAATTTGGACGAGAGCTGACTGCTATACAGACCATGAGGCAGGCCTTTATGTATGGCTCCCAGATGGGCGGAGCCAGAGGCGGAGTCCCCAGGGTTCCAAGCCTGGTCTTAAAGGGGACATCACCTTACATGATGATAAGGCAGTAACCGTTCATCACACCAACACAAACTCCCCCTCACAACTCCCCACCTCCCTTAGCCATTGGGAAAAAAAATGCATTTCTGGATCTCTCAGCCAAAACCTTTCACTCCCCCTTCCCTTGGCCACATAAATATTGGGCCAATCACTACAAAATTAAGAAATATTCACTTATTATCTGTTCATAGAAGGTAGGTGTTGCTGGCTAGGCAGCATTTCTTGCCCATCTCTAATTTGACTTGAGAAGGTGGTGGTATACTGCCTTCTAGAACTGCTCCAGTCCCTGTTCATATTCCATAGTTCAATAATGCATCCTCTGGTGCATCACACAATGGAGAAAGAGTAACTACAACTTGCACATAAAGAAAACAACATAAATGCAAGAAAACATCTGGGAGTATTTCACCATATGAAGGACATTAAGCGTAAGGAAAAAAGAAAAGGGGAAGAAATGGAAAGCTAACCTAGAAGGCCGAGGACCAGATAAAATCTGAAACATCTCTCCAGCCCTCACCCCTCACACTCCCTCAACTCCACACACTCCCCATGCCCCATCAATGTTGCCATGCCATTTCATGCTCTCTATCCATCTTCCATAACCCCTTTTATTATGCATGCCAACCTATGCTTCTTCATCCACCATCATGGCTCTTCATAGGGCAGCATGGTAGCATTGGGGATAGCACAATTGCTTCACAGCTCCAGGGTCCCAGGTTCGATTCCGGCTTGGGTCACTGTCTTTGCGGAGTCTGCACATCCTTCCCGTGTGTGCGTGGATTTCCTCCGGGTGCTCCGGTTTCCTCCCACAATCCAAAGATGTGCGGGTTAGGCGGATTGGCCATGATAAATTGCCCTTAGTGTCCAAAATTGCCCTTAGTGTTGGGTGGGGTTACTGGGTTATGGGGAGAGGGTGAAGGTGTTGACCTTGGGTAGGGTGCTCTTTCCAAGAGCCGGTGCAGAGTCGATGGGCCGAATGGCCTTCTGCACTGTAAATTCTATGATAGCACCTCTGACAACTATGAGCCAACGCATGCAAGCCCATAAATCCTACCCTACCACCCTTTGCACTTACACCGACTATGCCAACTCATCTAATACCCTTTGTGAGAAGAACTTAGGACCCATGTAGAGATGAGTTAAAATAAAGTTCTAAGTTCAGGCTATATTGAAAAAACATTCATTAATAAAAAAACTTACTACTTTTATGTTCCTTCAACTAAATAAATCAATGGGCGAGATTCTCCAACCCCCTGCTGGGTTGGAGAATCTCTGGATCGCTGGGGGGCGGCGCAAATCCCGCCATCCGCCCCGGCGCTCGCTTCCGTATTCTCCGGCGCCAGTTTTTGGGCGGGGCGGCGTTCACGCCACGCCAGTCGGGGCCGTTGGCAGCACCCCCCCGGCAATTCTCCGGGCCCTGATGGCCGTTCGTTTTTGGCCAGTCCCACCGGCGTGGGTTAGGCGTGGTCCCACACATCGGGACCTGGCAGGTAAGTCGGCTGGGGCGGTCCTCGGGGGCCTCCAACCCTGGGGGGGGGGGGGGGCACGATGGCTGGCCCGCAATCGGGGCCCACCGACCTGTGGGCGGGCCTGTGCCATGGGGGCACTCCTTCCTTCCGCGCCGGCCATGGCGGAGCCCTACAGGGGCTGGCGTGTTTTGGCGCATGCGCGGGGGGGGTTCTGCCCTCCACGCCGGCCATGGCGGAGCCCTACAGGGGCCGGTGCGGAGAGCAGAATCCCCCGCGCATGTGCCAAAACACACCGGCCGGTCTGCACATGCGCGGAACCACGCCGGCCATTCCGTGCTTGCACAAGATCACGCCAGCCCTTTGGCGGCGGTTGGTGCAGCGCCAACCCCTCCGGCGTCCACCTATTCCGCACCAACCAATTGTCAAATGTTAGAGAAGCACCTGTCAAAGGGACCTGTCAAAAGGAGCTGTTAAGTTGTCAAGACACTTAAACATCTTGCTCTTCAAATCTTTGAAAGCAATGCCAAAAGTACTAAAAAAAGGGTTGCTTGCTATTTCACTCTGTCTGCTGATATAAGCCTGAGGGTATAAGCCTATAGGGCTCCGCCATGGCCGGCGCGGAAGGAAGGAGTGCCCCCATGGCACAGGCCCGCCCGCAGATCGGGGGGCCCCGATCGCGGGCCAGCCATCGTGGGGCCCCCCTTGGATCTCCCCGAGACCACCCCAGCCGACTTACCTGCCAGGTCCTGACGTGTGGGACCACGCCTAACCCACGGTGGAATTCCGCACTTTTGGGGGCTGTTGACGCTGGAGTGGTTGGCGCCGGTTCTCATGCCGGTGTGGGGACTTAGTCCCCAGAAGGGAGAATCCCGCTGAATGTATTTAATTCAAGTAAACAATCCTTTATAACAACACGTGGCATTCATAGATCCACATCAAAGAGGACATAACCGCTTGTTGCTGTCAATCAAACTGTGAAATGGTAAGCACCCTATTGAGAGAATGGACGGTTGTGATATCAGTCATATAGTATGAGTCCAGTCAAGGATACCCTCAGGCTTATATCAGCAGACAGAGTGAAATAGCAAGCAATCCTTTTTTTAGTACTTTTGGCATTGCTTTCAAAGATTTGAAGAGCAAGATGTTTAAGTGTCTTGACAACTTAACAGCTCCTTTTGACAGGTCCCTTTTACAGGTGCTTCTCTCACTTTTGACAATTGATTGTGATAGGGCTTTTGACTGTTCCAAGAGTCTGACTGTTTTGAGATTATGCACTTTTATGTCTACTTTTAACAATTCCAAAGGGAACCTGACCTACCTCAAATGCATCCTGGGATCATATCAAAACTGGATACTTTACCTCTCCAAAGGGATACCCTGATTATCCAAACAACTCCTACAAAGTTCAGACCTGCCTTTCCCCAGTCTAATCTGCACACTTCAGGTTTCACACACCTGGCCTTTCAAAATCCTGCTTCAGTGGAGGCAGCTGGTGATAAAAGTGGCCAATTGCCTCCCTAAAACGAGTATTCACGAAATGTGCCCAGTCCCAAACCTGCCTCCGCAAAAATGGAAAGTTCCAAGTTTGAGGTAGGACTTAGGATTTTCTGGCATTTCCTTAATTTTCATCACAGTAGAGAGACTCTTGGCCATTCTGAAAATTCTGGTGAGTTTCGAGCATTGAAAACGCATGGAGAAGCAGCAGGTTTTTCACAAGGACTGCAGACCTGGTAATCCCTCCACACTGTCAAGCTAGAAATAGGACTTTATAGATGGAGGGACCATGAAGGACCCAACAGTAGATGAGAAGATATCTGTTAAGGTGGACTTCAAACCCTTTGGAAACAGAATGCAGTGGTCCCTATAACAGCTGCTAAGTTGGCCACTATGAGAAAAAGATTCTTGATTTGAATCATTTCATGATTTGCTTTCATGGAAACACTGGTTGTGATTTTGAATCCTGCTGAAATATTTCATTGGGTGAGTGTCCAGTGAGTTATTAGAAAAGTCTTGTTTAACGGGGCAGCATGGTAGCGCAGTGGTTAGCACAGTTGCTTCACAGTTTCAGAGTCCCAGGTTTGATTCCCGGCTTGGGTCACTGTCTGTACGGAGTCTGCACGTTCTCCCCGTGTCTGCATGGGTTTCCCCCGGATGCTCCAGTTTCCTCCCACAGTCCAAAGATGTGCAGATTAGGTGGATTGGCCGTGATAAATTGCCCTTAGTGTCCAGAAAAGGTTAGGTGGGGCTACTGCGTTATGGGGATAGGATAGAGGTGTGGGTTTAAGTAGGGTGCTCTTTCCAAGAGCAGACTTGATGGGCCGAATGGCCTCCTTCTGCACTGTAAATTCTATGATTCTATGATTTTGTCTGATTGCTATCCTGTTCACATTAAAAAATGAGGTGGTAGTGATCTAATGAGGCCCTCACTCACTGGGCTGAATATTACAGTCCGTGGTGGTGGGCGGAAGTCTGACCCAGAAGTGAGAGCCCATCGGCTCTTGTCCCTGCTGTTCCAGGATGCTGGATCATATGCCAGTCCTCCAATTAGCAGCCATTGGGTGGGCTTCCTGCCTACAGTGTTGCAGCAAGGCATCCTGTCTGTCCAATGGGGCTTGGAGGGTGGGATGTCCAGACCCTGAGCTGGCAGACCATGACCAGGAAGGAGGTCACCGCCACCAATTTAAAGGGACACTTGGCACGAGACTATGGGTATGGGTTTTCCTGAAGGAAGATGACTTTGATGTAGTGTCTAAATATTTCCAAGCATTGATCCAGGTGAATGAATGTGAATTCTTAAATCGTTTGGACTGTTTTCACAGAGGGACAGAATGAAGAGCCTTTGGCAGGAAAGACACATTGTGGAATCCATTTTAAGCATAAACATGATGAAAATAGAGACAAATGGAGCAGCAGACTGGATAACTATGTCTCCCTCCATAGATAGCTGAGAAAAGGGAATCAGATAATGGGGAGGGCAGAAGGAGTAGGATGACCCCCAAAGTTCACTGACGTCTCCCAGCGAATTTTCCTCCAGGCTGTAACAATTGGGTGCTGGTGAAAAGAAAAGACGCTTCAGCATGACCAGAGCAATGTGGACAGGCATTGCAGCAGAGCTCCGGAACACTGGGGTTATCCGGAGAACCGAGACGCAATGTCGAAAGAAGTTCAATGATCTTTTAAGATCTGCAAAGGTAAGTCTCCACTGTGAACATAAACAAACACAGAAGGTCATAGGAAGGCTTCATCTGGGTAATGCCTTGTGCACTGTTCAGAACTGTGAGGCAACATATGACAAATGAAACTGAATATGGCCTGGAGGCTATGGACAGTGTTGGAGGTGACATTGTTGAGCGGAGGATGAGGAGTGGTAGCTGAGGTGCAGAAGGCACACAAGCCATTGGTTACTAAGCATTGTGCAGCTTGTGGAGTTCCCACAGGGCTTAAGTATGAAGGAATGTACCTCAGAATCACATTGTCACATCTCATTGCAGGAGGAGAGGGCCCACATTGCCAGGGAGAGGAGCAGGACAAACCTGGCTATCCTCACCCCGCTGCAGGAAGAGGTTGAAGCAAATAACTGGATCCATTCCATTGGCACAGGCAAGATTGGCAGAAGGCCTCGAATTGTGGGATTAGGAGGGGCAACAGTGTTTCATATCAAATGAAATGAAATGAAAATGGCTTATTGTCACAAGTGGGCTTCAAATTAAGTTACTGTGAAAAGCCCCTAGTCGCCACATTCCGGCGCCTGTTTCGGGAGGCTGGTACGGGATATCAAGGGGAAGCACAATCTGCAGCTGTTGAGAATGTGGTGGAGGCAGGCCTCTGGCAATGAAAGGAGTGCTCAATGTGATCAATACCCTGATCCCAGTCAGAGGATGAGCCTCTGGAGTCGTCCTTAAGGCAGCAGATGTTGAACACCCAGTGCAAGGTATGGGCAGATTTAACAGATACACTAGAAGGCTTGTGATTTCTGGCATAGACTTTGGTGTTGTCCATTTGGCAATTAACACTGTAAAAACCCAATCTTCAGAGCACCATGCTTCCTCCATGGACAGACAGGTAGCTGGCTGCCTTAGAGGTGCAGGCCCAGCAAACTGCAGAAGCACTAACCTATACTCCATCACCCTGGATCTGTGCTCAGCAGCCCAGAGTCCCAGACACTAGGACTGGGAGCATGGACACTCAGCCAGCTCCTGGTTCCAGACAGGAAAACACAATAGCACAGTGGGTAGCACTGCTGCCTCCGAGCGCCAGAGAACCTGGTTCAATTCAGGCCTTGGGTGTCTGTGTGGAGTTTGCACATTCTGCCGTGTCTGCGTGGGTTCCTCCGGGTGCTCTGTTTTCTCCCACAGAGCATGGATGTGCAGGTTAGGTGGATTAGTCATGCTAAAATTGCCCCTTAGTGTCCAGGAATGTGAAAGTTAGGTGGGGTTACAGAGTTAGGGCAGGGGAGTGGGCCTAGGTAGGGTGCTCTTTCAGAGGGTCGATAGACCAAATGGCCTCATTCTGCACTGTAGGGATTCTATGGATTCTATTCCAAGGCAGGGTTCTCATGGCAGATGTTAAGCAGTAGCTACTGCCAGCTGGAAGCAACTCGTAGGTCATGTCTGATGGGGGCAACCTCTCTTCTGCCCCTCAGTTAATGACATAGTCACCCCAAAGTGCTGCTGTGGCAACAGAAGGGCCTCTTGCCACTCTGCAGGAGACTTCTAACATGGAGAAACCCTCAAGGCCTCACCCGCACAGAGGACACATGGTCATTCAGGTCAAGGGGGTAAATAAATCAACAGCCTCTCTTCACTACATCTGAATGAAAGAGTGGGGAGCACGTCGTGCAGCACAAGGAAGAGATTGAGAAGCCATATTTTTGTGCACCTAGGTACATTTCGAATTTGCTTCCTTGACAATGGCCTAAACAGTGGTTAGCACTGCAGCTTCACAGCGTCAGGGAACCGAGTTTGATTCCCACTTGGGTCACTGTCTGTGTGGAGTCTGCACATTCTCCCTGTGTCTACATGGGTTTCCTCCGGGTGCTCCGGTTTCCTCCCACAAATCCTGAAAGGTGAGGTGAGTTGGACATTCTGAATTCTCCCTCTGTGTACCCGAACAGGTGCCGGAATGTGGTGACTTGGGGTTTTTCACAGTAACTTATTTGCAGTGTTAATGTAAGCCTACTTGTGACAATAAAGATTATTATTATTATTATTAATGTAAATGAACCATGGCCAGGATTTTACGGCCCTTCCCTCCAGTGGAATATTACTCTCCTGCTGAAGTAAACGGATATTTACATCTGCCGGTGTGAGACATGTTTTCCACGCAGAGTATTCTGTGAGGGTATGTCATTGTAATACCATTACATCCGATGGAAGCTTCTCTCTCTCAAACTGCAGGGTAAATTCTATCATATTGTGGTCACTGCTCCCTAAGACTTCCTTCACCTTAAGTTCCCTAATCAAGTCTTCCTCATTACACATCACCAAATCCAGAATTGCCTGTTCCCAATTAAGCTCTGTCACATGCTGCTCCAAAAAACCATCTCTCAGACATTCCACAATCCTAAGGTAAGTTTTTATAGCACTTACCTTCCACCACATTGCTCTCTGAATTTCCCCCACTCCGCTCCGCTTTGCTTCAGAAGTTGATAGGAATCGACTATTTCCTGATAGACCTGATAGGTAAAAGAAGCTATTTAGTGTAAATATTAAGCCCCAGTTTTAATACCCATTTTAAATTGAGGATTTCAGCACTCATAACCTCAGGTCATGATAAAACACATAGCTTCAACAGGGACACAATAAGCCTGACACATGCATAAACTCATTGGAGATTAAAACACCATTTTTACTAAGCAAAGATGAAAAAGCTATTGTTCTAACAAACATATTTTCAAAGACAGTTTGACATTAAGACATGAGCTGTACCAATAATCTAATCAAGGATGAAGCAGGCACCATAGCAACATGAAGGCACTATTGTTCATAATGTGGATAAAGCAAAGTCAGCAGAAAACCAGGAAAAACTCGGCTTGATAATAGCACAGAATCACATTCCATAACATACACAAATATTCAAACATGAAACATTCAGAACTTATGTTGCACATTAAAGATTGACGATTGACAGCTAACCGTCGAATCAAATACATTTGATTCTAACCTAAACCAATTTGGACGACATAGAGGTGTAGATAGATGGCTCAAGACAGATAAGATTTCCTATAAACATGATGGTCCGTACGGCCATCTTTATCCAGGATCATTCTATACTTTGATCTAACTATTCGCTATCCTTATTTTCATATTTTCACTTTTCCACTCTAACTCTTGAAGTAAATGAAAGCTGTTTTGCCGTAAGCAAGAAACCATTTCTGTATTATTTTGAAAGTTAAATTGTTTATAAGTTACTTCTCTTTAAGTCCTTTTGCTAGCCGGACTTTAATGAGAATAGATTTAAGTTTCTCATAATTGTAATCAAATAGAGACAATAAAGATTCTTGCTTGCATCTGACAAGTTTAACTCAAATTTCTACAGAGTTTTAGTGTCGCAAGACCTCACTAATTCCGCATGGTAGATCTCATCAGAAGTGAAGACCTCACAATCCCTAAAGTAAGTTTTTATAGCACTTACCTTCCCCCACACTGCTCTCTGAATTTCTCCCGCTCAGCTCCGCTCCGCTCTGCTTCTGAAGGCCTCATAATCCCCAAGGTAAGTTTTTATAGCACTTGCCTTCCCCCACACTGTTCTCTGAATTTCCCTTACTCAGCTCAGCTCTGCTTCTGAAGTGAAGACCTCACAATCCCTAAGCTAAGTTTTTATAGCACTTACCTTGCCCCACATTGCTCTCTCTGAGATTCCCCTGCTCAGCTCCACTCCACTTCCGAAGTGAAGGCCTCACAATTCCCAAGGTAAGTTTTTATAGCACTTACCTTCCCCCACATTGCTCTCTGCGTTTCTCCAGCTCAGCTCCACTCTCAAAGAGAAGGACTCACAATCCCGGAGGTAAGTTTTTATACATCACTTAACTTCCCAGGCTGCTCTCTGAATTTCTCCTGCTCTGCTCCACTCCCGAAGTGAAGGCCTCACAATCCCCGAGTCAATTTCTTCTCACACTTATCTTCCCACACTGCTCTCTGAATTTCTCCTGCTCACAGCTCCCGAAGTGAAGGCCTCACAATCCCCGAGGTAGGTTTTTATAGCACTTGCCTTTTCATATGTCCTTTGAGTTTCTCTCGCTCACAGCTCCCAAAGTGAAGGCCTCACAATCCCCGAGATAAGTTTTTATAGCACTTCCCTCCCTTTGAATTTCTCCCGCTCACAGCTTCCGAAGTGAAAGGAGGTGGGAAATCGGGGTAGCCAGACAAAATGGCGGCATGTTCTGCGAGGAGCCTTTCCTGCTGGGCTCACCAGCAGGAAATGACTCAAAATGCGGCTTCAGTGGAGAGAAACTTCCTGAGGCCAAAACAACCCACAAAGTCCTGTTGAATAGCAGCTGCAGACCTCGAGAAACATTCCTCTAGCTCTGCCCATAACCGGATATTGATTTTTTTTCTGGTTAAACCATGCCAATTGTTTAGGTTTGAAGGACCCCTGAGTGTAGATAATTTATGAGGGGTATTGTGTTTGTTCCTGGGACATCCTTTAAGAAGAGTCAAAAGAACACCTTACAGATTATGTAGTTAGTGTGACGAGCCAGGTTTGTCTGAAGAGTCAGTTGGCACTAGAACTCTAAACTGAACAGGGGTGTTTCAGTTTGGTCCTGAACAGTTCTCTCTCCAAAGTTTCTGCACAGAGAATAGAAAGGAAAACCGTGGTTGTGATCTTTATTCGGGACTGGCATTTTGTATATATTAGCCTGCTTATTTGGAATATAGTGGCAGGTTTAGGAAATAAGTTAAGGTTTCTTATTTTACTTAAGAACTGTCATAACTGTCAGGGCAGTACGGTGGCTCAGTGGTTAGCACTGCTGCGTCACGGGGCCGAGGACCCGGGTTCAATCCCGGCTCTGGATCACTGTCCGTGTGGAGTTTACACATTCTCCCCGTGTCTGCTTGGGCCACCCCCACAACCCAAAATGATGTGCAGGATAGGTGAATTGGCCACACTAAATTGCCCTTAATTGGAAAAAAAAGAATTAAAAAAAGAACTGTCATAACTATTAACTGTAAAGATTTTTCTTTGTTGATAGTGTGGTAATTCTGTGATTAAATTAAAGTTTGTTTTAACATAAGTGATACCTGTGAGTCAGTGTTATCATTCCTGTGGTGCAGGAACCTTTCCTCACAGTTTTACAAATTGAAAATATTCTGGTTCTCGTTTGGCATCTTATTACAGAAAATGCTGGAATCACTCAGCAGATCTGACATTACCTTAATAGAGTGACACACACAGAACTTTTCAGGTCAATGATTCTTCATCAAAACCTATAAATGTTTCAAAAAGACAGACAAAATGATTAAGGAGGGACAGGTAGTCCTGATTTTTAAAAAAATGACATATGGACAATGGTGAAGAAAGATCTGGACTCAGGTGGTTGGAAGTAAGAAATAATAAGATTTAGAAAACAGTCGTAAAGGATATTACAGGAACTAAGGGAAACTTCCAACAAAGGCAATTAAGTTCGCATGAGGTACTTTCATTTTCACATAGATTGAGTATTTCACATCAGTAAAAGACTGTTTCTCAAAATAATATGTCAAATAGGGAAGAGGCTATTTTCGATGTTGTTTTGTGCAATGTGACAGGATTAGATAGTAATCTCACAATAAGAAATTCTATGGGAAAGAGTGATCATAATGTGCCTGGATTTCATATTGAGTTTGATTGAGACATACATATGGTCATATCAGTAAGGGAATCAAGGGTTATTGGATAAGGTGGGAAAGATGAGGATTATATCAGATCTCATTGAATGGTGGAGCAGATTTGATGGGCCGAGTGTCTTACTTCTGCTCTTCTGTCCTCTGGTCATCTCAGTTCAAAACTCAATTATTGGACTTAAATAAAGACAATTGCATAGGTATGAGGGCAGAATTAGTTAAGAGAGAAAAGGGCATTAGATTAAAAAGTTTGATAGTAGATAAACAAAAGCTAACATTTAAATACATGGTTCACAATTCTCAAAGAAACTACATTCCATTTAGAAATAAAGAAAATCCATGGGAAAAAAGATTATTAAAGGAAGATGTTTAGAATAGTGCCACGAGAAGCTGTAAACCTAAGGATTATAAAAACTTTATATAACAGCAAAGGATGATTCCAAAATTGGTAAAGATGGAAAAAATAGAATTTGGGAGCATGGTAAGAGCTTCCACAAGTATGTAAAAAGAAGAGAGTAGCAAAAGTAAATATGGATCCCTCAGATGCTGAGACAGGTGAAAGTATAAGGGGAATAAGGAAATGGAAGTGTGATTAAACAAATATTTTGTATCTCTTTTCAAAGCAGAAGACACTCATGACATATCAGAAATATTGGGAAACCCAGGTTGGAATATTGTGCCCTCCAATGTGGTCCCAGGGAGTGGGGCTGCATCGAATCAGATGGGAGGATAGCATGTGGGGACGCTGCCACCTTCCCACCTCCAATTTACTGCTATACGAGGCTCATAAAAAGACAATTAATGCCCAGTTAAGGGCCTCATCTAACCGTCATTGGTATGAACTCATCAGTGGGTGTAAAAGAGTATGATAAGAAAACCTGTGTGAGTTTGCTTGTGGGTTCCCAGGGAATAACCTTCATTCAAACACTCTCAGTGCTTAGTTGAGGGACCCTGCATTGGGAAAGGGACAACCTGCTGACAGCCAACCCTGCTGTCCTTGCTGCTGACATCTCCTCCATGAATGCCCTTACACCATCACTGACCTCCAGCCAGGATGCAGTGATGACCCTGCACCTCAGAGGTGCGGGGAGGGTGGGGGAATACTGACAGTAGCCACTACCTCCCAAGTAACTCCTCCCTGACTGAAACATGATGTGGCGGACCTTCCCAAAAAAAGGCGTCACGGGTCTCCAGCCGGCTCTCCAGCTGGCAGCTGAGACCTTCGTCCCCTCCATGAGATTCTGACTCATAGATCAAAAGGGAGCAAAGAACTGAAAAGTAATTAATAAAAAAGAATGGAGAAATTAATGGATTGCAAGCTTGCAAATCCCTGATATCAGTGGCCTACATCGTAGAGTTTGTTGTGACATGATCTACATGTGCGCTTAAGAGTATATTTCTTAAACGGTTATCAGTAACTGCAACTGAGACAGAATGTGACTAACTCATTACTGAGCATTGTTGCTAAGTTTGCAGATGATACAAAGATATGTAGAGGGACAGGTTTTGTTGAGCAAGCAGGGAGTCTGCAGAAGGACCTGAACAGGCTAGGAGTGTGGGCAAAGAAGTCTCAGGTGGAATAAAATGTGGAAAAGTGTGAGGTTATGCACTTTGGTAGGAAGAATGGACTATTTTCTAAATGGAAAAAGGCTTCAGACATCAGAAGCAGAAAGGGACTAATGAGTCCGAGTTCAGATTTCTCTTAAGGTTAACATGCATGTTCACTTGGCAGTTGGGAAGGTAAATGCAATGTTAGCATTCATGCTGAGAGGGTTAGAATACAAGAGCAGAAATGTACTGTTGAGGCTGTATAAAGCTCTGGTCAGACCCAATTTGGAATACTGTGAGCAGTTTTGAGTCGCGTATCTAACGAAGGATGTGCTGGCCTTGGAGAAGGTGCAGAGGAGGTTCACAAGAATGATCCCCGGACTGAAGGACTTGTCAAATGAGGAGCGGTTGAGGACTTCTGGGTCTGTACTCAATGGAGTTTAGAAGGATGAGGGGGATCTCATTGAAACTTACAGAATACTGAGAGCCCCAGCTACCGTGAATGAGCAGAAGATGTTTCCACCTGTCGGAGAAACTAGAACCCAAGGACACAACCTCAGACTGAAGGGACGATCCTTTATAACTGAGATGAGGAGGAATTTCTTCAGCCAGAGACTAGTGTATTTGTGGAACTCATTGACGCAGAAGGCTGTGGAGGCCAAATCACTGAGTGTCTTTAAGACAGAGATAGGTTCATCATTAATAAGGGGATCAGGGGTTATGGGGAAAAGGCAGGAGAATGGGAATGAGGAACATATCAGCCATGATTGAAATGTGGAGCAGACTTGATGGGCAGAATGGCCTAATTCTGCTCCTCTGGCTTATGGTCTTATGGTCTCATGGGGATGCAGTACTTCCATGTCTCTGTATTCAGTGTACAGCAGCAGCACTGCAAAGCACAAGCCTCTCAGTAAACCTATGTATATGGTTTTATCTTCAAATCCAGAACCCACATTATTGTTTCCCCAGAACTTGTCATATGATTGGTACGTTTATGCCCAATATAGAAGAATATAACAGAGTTATAATGTCGGGATACTGAGTACACTGGTTGTGATCTTCTCAAATTCTTAAATTCTATAGATTGTGGAAAAATCCCAACAACTGGAACTTATAAGTGCAACATCATTACTGAAGAAATAAATGAGGAAAAACACAGGGAAATACATGATAATTGCATATTAATTGTGTTTAATTGTATGCTTCTGGTGGTCAGTAACTGGAGATTCACTTGTGTCTTCATTGGGCACTGGGGGGGCAGGGGGGGGAGGTGTACGGGTTGGAGGAGGGGGGACTGGGTTGCATTATCAATCATGGGACTGTCATTTCAATTTGAGTTATTAAGGTTCCTTTAAAGTTTTGGTTTGTTTTTTTGCAACAGTGGGGTTAATAAAACCTTTTCAAATAGGGCAGTTTAATGTTAAGATGTCCTTCATCTTATAGATATTATTAGACCCATATTGAACTATGGTGGTTGGGTTAAGAGGTGCATCTTTATAATGAGTAACTCTGTAAATTAATGCTGATAAAAAGGTATAAAGATTGGCTCCAGTTCTAACCTTTTGGACTAATGAATTATAACCCTATAAGTCAGTTTGGCTGGCATCAGTTGTCAGGAAATGCTGGAATCCATTATTAAAGAAGTAGTAACAGGACACTGAGGAAGTCAATAAAATGGCACATAAAAGGCTGTTGCGCAAGATATGGTCCATGGGGTTGGGTGTAATATTGCAGATTGAAGAGAAATACAGAATATTTTTAAGCGCTGAGAAACAATCAAATGTTGATGTTCAGAGGGATTTGAGTGCCATTATAAAAGAAAAACAAAGGAAGGACTTTCCTCTGTTCACACTGGCAGGAACATGCAGTCCCACTGACGGTGCAGCCCTGCCGCGGGATTCATGGCTGCATTGGAGGATTCAATGGGAAATCACATTGACAGTGGAAGGATCAGAGGATCCCACTGCTGGCCAACGGCGGACAACTTCCCGGACTGAGAATCACGGTATGGTTTTGGCCCGTAGTTTACAGGCAGGTTCAGCAAGCAATTGGGAAAGCAAATACAAGGGAATTAGAGTAATACAATTGAGGAATTATCTCTGCCATTGTCCATGGGTGGTGGCCCACACCACAAGTATTGTGTCCAGTTTTAGTCTCCATATCTAAGAAAGGATAGACTTGTCTTGGAGGCAATACAGTTATATTTCACTCGGTGAATTTATGTGATAAGAGGGGTTCCTATGAGGAAAGATTGAATAGATTGGACCTATACGGTCTAACATTTAGAGGAATAAGGTCATCTCACTAAAGCATGTAGGATTCAGAAAGGGTTTGACAGGATAGATGCTAACAGACTGTTTTTCCTAGCTGGAGGGTCTAGAACTGGGGCAAGATAAGTGCAGTGATATCATGGTTGTGTTGTAATTCACCAACTGACCACTAGGAGTCTCATTAGTAAATAAGTGAATGTTAGTGTCAGGTTACCTCAGAATGACTGGGGAGCAGGGAGAGAGGTTGCTTGTGCATGTTCATATTGTTATTCATCGTTGTTTTGTATATATTTGACCTACAGTTAATGTTAATAAATTGTTTATAGCTTTAGCGACAAGTATTCTTGTAATATAAATCAGGCCATCCGACAAGAACATTATAGTAAGGTGATAAGGGGATGACCTTTTCAGTTTGAGATGAAAATCTCAACAACACCTCCTCCACAATAGTCCTCAATACCGGGGCCCCTCAAGGCTGTGTACTTAGCCCCCTACTCTACACCCTGTACACACACGACTGCATGGCAAAATTTGGTTCCAACTCCATCTACAAGTTTGCTGATGATAGGACCAAAGTGGGCCAGATCTCGAATAACGATGAGTCAGAATACAGGAGAGAGATAGAGAACATACTGGAGTGGTGCAGCGACAACAATCTCTCCCTCAATGCCAGCAAAACTAAAGAGCTGGTCAGTGACTTCAGGAAGCAAAGTACTGTACACACCCCTGTCAGCATCAACAGGGCCGAGGTGGAGATGGTTAGCAGTTTCAAATTCCTAGTGGTGCACATCTCCAAAAATCTGTCCAGGTCCACCCACGTCAATGCTACCACCAAGAAAGCACAACAGCGCCTATACTTCCTCAGGAAACTAAGGAAATTCGGCATGTCCACATTAACCCTTACCAACTTTTCCAGATGCACCAGAGAAAGCATCCTATCGGGCTGCATCACAGCCTGGTATGGCAACTGCTCGGCCTAGGACCGCAGGAAACTTCAGAGAGTCGTGAACATCGCCCAGTCCATCACACAAACCTGCCTCCCATCCATTGACTCCATCTACACCTCCCGCTGCCTGGGGAAAGCGGTAGCAAAGACCCCTCCCACCCGGCTTACTCACTCTTCCAACTTCTTCCATCGGGCAGGAGATACAGAAGCCTGAGAACATGCACGAACAGACTCAAAAACAGCTTCTTCCCCGCTGTTACCAGAGTCCCAAATGACCCTCTTATGGACTGACCTCATTAACACTACACCCCTGTATGCTGCATCCGATGCCAGTGCTTATGTAGTTACATTGTATATGTTGTGTTGCCCTATTATGTATTTTCTTTTCTTCCCTTTTCTTCCTATGTACTTAATGATCTGTTGAGCTGCTCGCAGAAAAATACTTTTCACTGTACCTCGGTACACGTGACAATAAACAAATCCAATCCAATCCCAAAAATTTGTCAGGTGGTGAATTGCAAATCTTTGGAATTTTCTCCCTCAGAGGTCAGTGGATGATCAATCACTGAATATATTCAGTGCTGGGTTCAATAGACTTTTGGACGTTAAAGGAATCAAGGGTTTAGGGATGGGGTAGGAGCTTGGAATTAAGGTCAGCGATCAGTCAAACTCATTAAATGCAGAATAGGTTGAAGGTGTCTTATGGCCTCTTACTGTTCCTATTTCTTGACTATTTTCAGTCTTCCTGCAACCCACATTAGGTGTGAATGTTGGCATAAGCAATAGATATTGGATTTCCTGTGAAAATTAGAAAGCTGAATTTAACTTTCCCTGTAGAATGACCTGTGATTTGTTTTGTCTTCCATCACTGCCACTGGAAACTGCCTCATATTTAGAAGGATTATTAAAAATTGATTCATTGCCAACATTTAACTATCTATTTCATTCAATAGTATTATTTCCCAGCAATGATCACAGCTAGAACAAGAGTTTAACGTGAGGTGTGAGACCACAAATCATAGTGTTAGCATTCTATATATTGCAAACACCTTTTTACACCCACTAAGTGGATTATCTAGCTCTCTGATACCAGAAGCCCATTGAATTCCATTTCCTTAGCATTCAGAGTGGATAAAAGAAAGACCAAGCTGGCTGAAAGGTTTTGCAAGAGCAAGGCACCATTGTTTGCAAATGTGGCTGGAGGATCCAGTGGCCAGATATTTCTCTGATGTTCCTCAACATCATAGTAGGTCACCTTGAAGGGCATGGGCTTTCAGGAAAGCAGAGAGGAATATGGATGGACAATCTCAAAGACTGGTTACTGGACATGGACTATGTCCAGTTGAAAAGGGCTGTGAGAGATGGTGTTGTGTGGAGAGACAAGATTCAACACCCAACGTTGTTACATGAAGAGAAGAGAAACTACCACGATAAAAAAGCAAGCTAATGTTCATTGAACTAACTGATAAAACGCAGACAGAAAATGTACGTAAAACCATTTTCACACTCAGTTTAATTAATCAGGATAACATGTAAGAGTACAGAATAAATATTATTTCATGGGTCACTTAAAATGTAATTTCTGCCGACGCTAGATTCAGATTAATATTGGTGTGGCATTTTATGCAGATATTAATCCTCAATCACTGTCAGCAGCAATATGAGTGCATATAAAATGACATATAATTATTCCACATGGCTGTTCCTGCAACAAGAATCATAATTATCTCCAACTTCCTGAAATACAATTATTGATTATTTTGCTGAAATATTTCCTGATGTTTAATTTCCGACGCACTAAACTCAAATCCTGTTTCCCACTAAACAATAGCTCATTTAATGCTTTGACTGATCTGCCATTTGGATGGTGGAATATTTCAGATCAGCAAATTAATACCATGACTAAATCTGACAGAGTTTCATGTAACTGAAAATACAGGTTACAAAAGCCTCCTTAGTTTTCTGAGGATCGATGCTGTACGATCAGCTGCTACCTGTGCAGCTCACGTGGCATTCTCAGGCACATTAAATTGCTGCTGTTCTGATGTCACTCAGAACTACAGGCCGATGTCACATCAGGATCCCAAATTTGGACAACGGGGATCATGGCAATTTTTCCGTTGTTCAGTACTTGACAAAGAAGCATGAAACACCAAGCTGAATTGGCTGAGCCATTGTGCTATTTAAAGGGCCATACACCCTGATTGAAGGTATGTTAAATTTTTGAAATGCTTCCTATTGAGAGGACAGCATGGAGGCACAGTAGTTAGCACTGCTTCCTCACAGCGCCAGGAACCTGTGTTCAATTCCAGCCTTGGGTGACTGTCTGTGCGGAGTTTGTACTTTCTCCCTGTCTCTGCGTGGGTTTCCTCTGGTGCTCCAGTTTCCTCCCACAGTCCAAAGATGTGCAAGTTAGGTGGATTGGCCATGCTAAATTGCCCCTTAGTGTCCAAAAGGTTAGGTGGGGTTATGGGATGGGCATGGGCCTAGATAGGGTGCTATTTTGAGAGGTTGATGCAAGCGTGTGGGCCGATTAAATTTCTGCTCTGTAGGGATTTTATGAAAGTCATCAGAAAATACTCTGCAGTTTTTTGGGGAGTGTTTTGGCAAGTTCTTATGATTGCCAGAGAGTGTTCCTACATTCTCACAGGTATGGCAGCAGTAGACATGGTCTGTTCACAGGAAGATTACAACAAATATGAAGGCAGAAGTACCTGATCCTCTGGGTCTGCACCTGACAAGGAGGTAAAACAAAGGCTACAGAGAGGGGAAGTGCTGCTGAATGCTTTCCACCAGTTTGGAGCCAGACTCCTTCATGCTCTTTGACAGTGACAGGTGGCAGGTCAACTGATGCATCTATCACCTTGGTGTGTGTCCTCATCAGCCTTTTTCTGAGTCATCCTATCAAGAATCCTCTGCAGCAGGATTCACCGACCGCATCGGCCTGCAGTAAACCAGAAAATGGACCATTCTTTCAACCTGGCTAGGTTGCAGCCCACCCGATGCCCGATGTCTTACTGTGTGCTGATCCCAACTCCATACTAGCCTCCTAGTTGCATACAATGCCTTTGTCTCAGCTGGTAGTTGCAAGTGCCAGATAAATGATGGGACCTCTTCATCAGTGCTGTGCTGAAACTATTTCTTCCTCCTGGGGTACTTGTGGCTGGGCAGTCAGGAGGTCTTAGGTGACTGAAAACAGGAACTCAGAAGGATGTTAGTGCAAGGGAAGAGGGTTGGGGTGTAAAGCAAGAGTTCCACAGTGATAGCACCAGCAGCTTGCTCATCATGCCATAGAGCAAGATGAGGATGTGCTGCCAGTTGAGAAGAGGCATGAGGCAGGAGAATAGAATGGATATTATTACCATCGAGGGAGTGCAAAGAAGGTTTACCAGGCTTACTCCAAGGATGGCAGGACTGCCCTATGAAGAGGTTGGGGAAACTGGGCCTGTATTCACTAAGGTTTTGAAGAGTGAGAGATGATCGCATTGAAATTTACAAAGTACTTAAAGGGATAGACAGGATAGATGTACGGAGATGTTTCCCCTGGTTGGGGATCTAGAACCAGTGGACATAATTTAAAAATAAGGGGGATGCCACTCAAGACTGAGATTTGGAGAAATGTTTTCCTCAGAGGTTTGTGAATCTTGGAATTTTCTACCCCAGAGGGCTGTGGAAGCTCAGTCATTGAGTGTGTTGTGGGCCAACTTCTTCTGCGGGGACACATTGTGAGCCACTTGCTTTGTTCATTGTGGGGTTGGGGGATTGGGAGGGGATTGGGGGACAGGCGTGGGCACCACTGCTGGACATGTGTGGGCTGGGGCATGGTATGGTGCTGGGAGGAGCGGAGGCAGGTGCATGGTCATCAGAGGGGCAGAACTGGCGGGCGGGGTTGGTGCCAGGGGCCCGAAGCCAACTCACCGGTTCGGCCCGGTGGAGGTCGTTGATCTTCTTATGGCACTATGTTTTGGACTTGCTGGTGACACTCCCTGAGTTGAAGGCTGCTGTCATGGCCTCACATGCGACAAGGGCTGCTCTGCGCCTGACCCTCCGAGCCCCTCGGGGGAACAGGGCATTCCCTCTGGACTCCACCGCGTCGAACATTCTGGCCAGGTCGGCATCCCTGAACCATGGAGCTGGTTTGCACAGTGGCATGGTTGCATGCTGTCTGGGGTTTGCTCTGCAAAATCGTTTTAAGTGCTGCACCCCTTTGGTAGCGGGAAGCCAGTGGGCGGGGTCCCGGAGAATCAGCCGACAGGACAATCATTTGTGGCGTGAAGCTCATGGGGCCTCGTTAAGTGGCCCAATTAATGTTTGATATTGGCGACAGCCTCGCCGGGCCGAGCGTCAGGTAGCTCACAGCACATCCCGCACGCTACCACACTTAGAAACATTTCTATTAAATCGTGCCCGTGATCTCCACATCCACCCTGCTAAGATGCCTCGGGATCTAATGTGATTTGATCAAATTGCTTCTTACTCATCTCAACTTCAGTGGATACAAGCCGAGCCTGCCAAAGCTTTCCTCATAAGGCAACCACCCAATCCAGGTTTTAGTCGAGCAAGTTTCTCTGAACACGTTTACATCCTTACATAAATAAGGAAACTGAAAGTGTACACAGTACTCCAGATGTGGTCTCACCATTGGCCTGCATAAATGAAGCATAACTTTTCCACAGATGCCAGCCTTCAGTTAATTTGATTCACTTCACATGATATCAAGCAGCAGCTGAAGGCGTTGGTTACTGCAAAGGCTATGGGCCCTGACAATATTCCGGCAATAGTACTGAAGGTTTGTGCTTCAGAAATAACCCCCTAGCCAAGCTGTTCCTGTACAACTGCAACACTGGCATCTAGGCAGCAATGTGCAAAATTGCCTAGTTATGCCCTGTATACAGAAGCAGGACAAATCCAGCCAAATTACCACCTCATCATCCTGGCTGGGAGGTTTGCTAGAGTCACACGGGAGGGTTTAAACTAATATGGCAAGGGGCTGGGTACCAGAATGTTAGCTTAGAAGGTGTAATAACTGAAGGGGAAATAGAGAACCAAAATAAGAGGATAACATCACCCTCAGGCAGAACAGATAATGTGACAAGTGTGAGAAGGGACGTGGTCAATGCAGGATTGAGGGCGTTGTACCGAAATGCGCGCAGTATGCGGAACAAGGTAAATGAGCTTGTTGCGCGCATTGAAATTGGCCGGTACGATGTTGTGGGCATCACAGAGACGTGGCTGCAAGGGGATCAGGGCTGGGATCTAAATATCCTATTGAAAGGACAGGCAGATGGGCAAAGGGGGTGGGGTTGCATTGTAGTAAGGAATGAAGTTAAATCGATAGCAAGGAGCGATATATGATCAGAAGGCATAGAATCTCTGTGGGTAGAGTTGAGGAATTGCAAAGGTAAAAAGACCCTGATGGGAGTTATGTGCAGGCTCCCTAGCAGCAGTCAGGATGTGAGGCAGAAAATAAATCAGGAGATAGAAAAGGCAATGTTATAACAATCATGGGGGACTTCAATATGCAGGTGGACTGGGAAAATCAGGTTGGTAGTCGATCCTTAGAAAAGGAATTTGTGGAATGTCTGAGAGAAGATTTTTGGAGCAGCTTGTGACAGAGCCTACTAGGGACCAAGCAATTCTGGATTTGGTGATGTGTAATGAGGCAGACTTGATTAGGGAACTTAAGGTGAAGGAACCCTTAGGGAGCAGTGACCACAAGATGATAGAATTTGCCCTGCAGTTTAAAAGGGAGAAGCTGCATCAGATGTAATGGTATTACAATTAAATAAGGGTAACTACAAAGACATGAGGGAGGAGCTGGCCAGAGTTGATTGGAAAAGAGGCCTAGCAGGGAAGACAGCGACACAGCAATGGCAGGGGTTTTGGGGAGTTATTCGGGAGGCACAACAGAAATTCATCCCAAGGAGGAGGAAACATGCTAGGGGGGGGGGGGGGGGGGGAAACAAGGCATCCATGGTTAACGAGGGAAGCCAAAGATAGCATAAAAACAAAATTAAAAGCATACAAAATGGCGAGGCTAAGTGGGGAGACAGAGGATTGGGAAGCCTTTAAAAGTGAGCAGAGGACAACTAAAAATGCAAAAGGGGGAGAAGATGAAGTATGCGTGCAAGCTAGCAAGTAGCATAAAGAAAGATAGGAAGAGTTTTTTCAATAAAGAAAAGGTAAGAGAGTGGTAAAAATAGACATTGGACCACTGGAAAACGTGGCTGGAGAAGTAATAATAGGAAATAAAGAAATGGCAGGGGAGCTGAATAGTTACTTTCCATCAGCCTTCATGGTGGAAGACACCCGTGGGATGCCAGAGCTCCAGGAGAACCATGGGGCAGAGGTGAGCTCAGTGACCATGACTAAGGAGAAGGTTCTTGGGAAACTGAAAAGTTTGAAGGTGGATAAATCACCTGGACCGAATGGACCTAAAAGAGATAGCTGAGGAGATAGTGGAGGCATTGGTGATGATCTTTCAGGAATCACTGGAGGCAGGAAGGGTCCCAGAGGAATTGAAAGTGGCTAATGTAACATCGCTGTTTAAGAAGGGACGGAGGCAGAAGACGGAGAATTATAGTCCGGTGAGCCTACTTTAGTCATTGGTAAGATTTTAGAGTCTATTATTAAAGATAAAATCGCAGAGTATTTGGAAGTGCATGATAAAATAGGACTGAGTCAGCATGGCTTCGTCAAGGGGATGTCATGTCTGACAAATCTGTTAGAGTTCTTTGAGGAACTAATAAGGAAGTTAGACAAAGGAGAACCAGTGGACATGCTTTATTTTGATTTCCAGAAGGCCTTTGACAAGGTGCCGCTTGGGAAACTGTTAAATAAGTTAAGAGGCCATGGTGTTAAGGGTAAGATCCTGGCATGGATAGAGGATTGGTTGACTGCCAGAAGGCAGAGAGTGGGGATAAAGGGGTCTTTTTCAGGATGGCAGCCGGTGACTAGTGGTGTGCCTCAGGGGTCTGTGCTGGGACCACAACCTTTCACAATATACATTAATGATCTGGAAGAACGAACTGAAGGCACTATTGTTAAGTTTGCACATGATACAAAGATCTGTAGAGGAACAGGTAGTATTGAGGAAGCAGGAGGCTGCAGAAGGACTTAGACAGGCTAGGAGAGTGGGCAAAGAAGTGTCAGGTGGAATACAATGTGGTAAAATGTGAGGTTATGCACTTTGGACTGAGTAATGGAGGCATAGACTATTTTCTAAATGGGGAAATGCTAAGGAAATCAGAAGCACAAAGGGACTTGGGAGCCCGTGTTCATGATTCTCTTCCGGTTAACGTGCAGGTTAAGTCGGCAGTTGGGAAGGCAAATGCAATGTTAACATCCATGTCGAGAGGGCTAGAATACAAGACCAGGGATGTACTGCTGAGGCTGTATAAGGCTCTGGCCAGACACCATTTGATGTATTGTGAGCAATTTTGGGCCCCGTATCTAAGGAACGATGTGCTGGCCTTGGAAAGGATCCAGAGGAGGTTCACAATAATGATCCCTGGATTGAAGAGTTTGTCGTATGAGGAACGGTTGAGGACTCTGGGTCTGTACTCGTTGGAGTTTAGAAGGATGAAGCGGGATCTTATTGAAACTTATAGAATACTTCAAAGCCTGGATAGAGTGGATATGGAGAGGATGTTTCCACTTGCAGGAAAAACTAGAAGTAGAGGACACAATCTCAGACTAAAGGGATGATCCCATAAAACAGAGACGAGGAGGAATTTCTTCAGCCAGAGGGTGGTGAATCTGTGGAACTCTTTGCCGCAGGAGGCTGTGGAGGCCAAATCACTGAGTGTCATTAGGACAGAGATAGATAGGTTCTTAATTAATAAGAGGATCAGGGGTTATGGGGAGAAGGCAGGAGAATGGCCATTAGAAAAATATCAGCTGTGATGGAATGGCGGAGCAGACTCGATGGGCCGAGTGGCCTAATTCTGCTCCTATGTCTTATGGTCGTATGGTCTTATCAGTCGACACTTGGTTAGAAGCAAAATGATGGAAAGGGCCATCAGGTTGCACCTGCACAGCAATAACCTGCTCACTGATGCTCAATTTAGGTTCAGCTGGTTAACTCAACTCATGACCTCCTTACCTCATTAGTCCAAACATGAGCAAAAGAGCTGAACTCCAGAGATGAGGTAAGAGTGATTGCCCTTGACATCAAGGCATCATTTGACCAAGTGTGGCATCAAGGAGCCCTAGCAAAACTAGAGTCAATGGGAATCAGGAGAGAAGCTCCACTCGTTGGAGTCATACCCAGGACTAAGGAAGATAGGTGTTATTGGTGGAGGTCAATCATCTCAGTCCTAGGATATCACGACAGGAGCTCCTCAGGGTAGCGTGGTAGGCCCAACCATCTTTAGCTGCTTCAACCCACAGTTCAAGCATGTTTCATCGTTAAGAGTTCAATAAAATAGAGTTGCATTTCTTCCCGTGTTGGAAGCCTGTCTCTCTCTCTCTGCTACAGTAAACGCAGACCTCGCAGACCCAGCTTACCCAACACATCATGGTACCAGTGAGTTTTGTTTGAGTTTGACGGACTCACCTTGAGATAGTCTGCCTTTGAACGGCATTCAGCCATTCGGTAACATGGACAGCGTCCGCTCTCCCCCACCGTTCCGCATCGCCGGCAACCTCGGTGTGAACTGGAAGATTTTTAAGCAGAAGTTTCAGTTGTATCTTGAAGCCATCGACCTCGAGGCCACGTCGGATAGCAGAAAGATTGCCCTCTTCCTCTCTACAGCTGTGGACCGCGCTATCCACATTTTTAACTCCCTCACCTTAGATGAAGGTGAGGACAAGGCAAAGTTCAAAACAGTCCTGCTGAAGTTCGACAGCCACTGTGATATCAAAGTCAACGAGAGCTTTGAACGCTATGTGTTCCAGCAGAGGCTTCAGGGTAAGGATGAACCTTTTCAGTCCTTCTTAACCCATCTCCGTATCCTCGCGCAATCCTGCAACTACGGCTCCACTTCCGACTCCATGATCCGCGATCAGATCGTTTTCGGGGTCCATTCCGATCCCCTTCGCCAGCAACCCCTCAAAGTTAAGCAGCTCACCCTCACCATCGCTATCGAAACCTGCGTCCTACATGAGCACGCTAATAACCGGTACTCCCATATCAAGGCGGCAGAGACGGTGCGGCAAGGCCCCCACGATGCGGAGCGGGTGCAGTCCGTAAAACAGATCCAGGGCCTGAGTCTGGATGAGGGCAGCCATTTTGCGCGCTTTTCCCGGCTCCTGCACATGCGCACAACTACCAAGGGGATGGCGAGGCCGAGGATCGAACTGCGCATGTGCGCACATCTTTCGACCACACCGCGCATGCGCGGTGGCGCACGGAACGTCCTGACGTCGGCGTCATGATGTGCAGCATACTGTGGCTCCGTCCACTTAAAGCGGCAATGTCCCGCGAAATCTCGACGCTGTCTCCAGTGTGGCAAGCTTGGCCACTACGCAGCCCTGTGCAGATCTGCTCAACTGCCCAATACACAGTGAACCCAGTCGCAGCGCAGGAACGTCCGGTCAGTACAGCAACCCGTTGCAGACTCCGACTCCGACATGGTTCCAGATCCTGACACCGAGGATCTCACATCCCCATTCCGGGTGGGCATCATCACCAAGCATACGATGCTTTCTAAACAAAAGGCTAATCCACTCCCAGTGCTGAGCATTGATCCGGACGACGAGTGGTGTGCCACCCTTACGGTCAACGAATCTTGCATACGCTTCAGGCTGGACACCGGCGCTTCAGCGAACCTCATTTTGAAGTCTGACCTGGATACCATCCACGTCAAGCCGAGCATTCGTCCATCGGCCTGCCAGCTTATTGACTACAATGGCAATGCCATTGCTGCCAGTGGCTCATGCCAGCTTGTGGTTTCTCATCGTTCCTCAAGAGCCACCCTGCATTTTGAAATAGTAGCGTCCAACAAAGCTTCCTTGCTCGGTGCTCAGGCCTGCAAAATCCTGAATCTAGTGCCGCGGGTTCTCTCCATGTCACCCGCTAAGGCATCAGCCTCGCCAGATGCCAACTTTCAAACCCAATTAGATGACATCACAGCACAATACCACAGCGTCTTCGAGGGTATGAGCACACTCCCCTACACATACAAGATACTTCTGAAACCAGGCACTCTGAAACCGAATGCCACACCCGTGGTTCATGCACCGAATCGGGTGCCGGCACCCCTTAAAGACCGCCTCAAGCAGCAGCTGCAAGATCTCCAGGACCAGGGCATCATTTCTAAGCTCACGGAACCCACGGACTGGGTTAGCTCCATGTTTTATGTCAAAAAACCGTCAGGCGAACTTCGCATTTGCATCGACCCCAAAGATTTGAATCGTAACATCATGAGGGAACACTGCCCCATCCCTAAGCGAGAAGAGCTCAATAGCGAAATGACTCACGCCAAGTTATTTACGCAGCTGGATGCCTCCAAGGGGTTTTGGCAGATACAGCTAGAAGCATCCAGTCGAAAGCTCTGCACTTTTAACACCCCATTTGGTCGTTACTGTTACAACCAGATGCCCTTTGGCATCATCTCCGCCTGGGAGGTGTTCCACCGAATAATGGAGCAAATGATGGAGGGCATTGAGGATGTGCAAGTGTACGTCGATTACATAATTGTCTGGTCCACAACTCCTCAGGAACACATTGATTGCCTCAAGCGAGTGTTCAATAGGATCCACGAGCATGGCCTCCGACTCAACAGAGCCAAGTGCTCGTTCGGTCAAGCAAAAATAAAGTTCCTCAGCGACCATTTTCGCAGTTCGGTGTGCAGCCAGACGCAGATAAGGTGTCGGCGATCAATGCCATGAAGACAACGGAGGACAAGAAGGCGGTCCTCCACTTCCTAGGGATGGTCAACTTCCTTGGGAAGTTTATCCCCAACCTCGGATCTCACAGCACAGCTCTCCGCAATCTTGTCAAAAGAAACACCGACTTCAAGTGAGCGAGAGTGGCGTGAGCTCAGGGCGAAACTCGCCAAGGTCCCGGCGTTTTTCGACACTGCCAAGGATACGAAGATCTCCACTGACGTGAGCCAGGCTGGCATTGGGGCAGTACTCCTCCAGCACGCCGAATCCTCCTCCTGGGCCCCAGTCGCAGACGCATCTAGAGCCATGACCCCTACTGAGCAGCGATATGTTCAAATCGAGAAAGAGTGCCTGGGCCTCCTCACGGAGATTGACAAATTCCATGATTACGTGTATGGACTCCCCAAGTTTACGTTCGAAACGGACCACAGGCCACTGGCTCACATCATACAGAAGGACCTCAACGATATGACGCCACGCCTACAGCGTATCCTCCTCAAACTCCGACGCTATGATTTCAACCTGGTCTACACCCCTGGCAAGGAGCTCATTGTTGCCGATGAACTCTTTCGCTCCATCACCACGCTTTGCGAGCAGCCGGACTTCGTCTGCCAGATCGACGCACATGTTGAGTTCTGCGCATCCAACTTTCCGGCCACTGACGAAAGGGTCGTGCAGATTCGTCAAGAGATGGCCAGGGATCCTTTACTCCAACGGGTCATGCGCCATCTCACAGATGGTTGGCAGAAGGGCCAGTGCCCACAGTTCTACAATGTAAAAGACGATCTGGCACTGGTCGATGGCATACTAATGAAACTTTTCAGGATAGTAATACCACAGAGTATGCGAGAGCTCGGCCTTGGCCAACTCCGTAAGGATCACCTGGGGGTGGAAAAGTGTCGCCGGCGAGCCTGAGAGGCAGTATATTGGCCTGGAATCAATGACGACATCGCCAACACTGTCCTCAATTGCCCAACGTGCCAACGGTTCCAGCCGGCGCAGCCGAAAGAGACTTTGCAGTTGCATGAACTGGTGTCGTCACCATGGACCAAGGTTGGCATTGATCTCTTCCACGCAAAAGGCCGGGACTACGTCCTCCTCGTGGACTATTTTTCAAATTACCCCGAGGTGGTCAGACTGAATAACTTCACATCAGCAACGGTCATCAGGGTGTGCAAAGAGACCTTTGCCCGTCATGGCATTCCACTTACGGTCATGACAGATAATGGCCCTTGTTTCTTCAGCCAGGAGTGGATGAATTTTGCCCAACGGTACAATTTCACACACGTCACATCAAGCCCCCACTACCCCCAGTCAAATGGGAAAGCAGAAAAGGGGGTCCACATTGTAAAACGACTGTTGTGTAAAGCTGCTGATTCGGGTTCAGATTTTCACCTGGCACTGCTAGCCTACAGGGCGACTCCTTTGTCTGCTGGCCTGTCCCCAGCACAGCTGCTAATGAACCGCACACTACGGACGACGGTGCCAGCTATCCACATCCCGGACCTTGACAATTTTCCGGTCCTGCAAAGAATGCAACTGTCTTGGGCCCAATGCAAGTCGGCGTATGATGCCCACGCCACAGATCTCCCTGCTCTGGTCCCTGCTGACCGAGTTCATGTTCAGCTACCTGACGGTGGCTGGTCTGCCACAGCTGTGGTGGTCAAGCAAGTGGCCCCCAGAACATTTCTCATTCGCATGCATGATGGCTCTTTTCTTCGCCGTAATAGGTGGGCACTGCGGCTGCTTCCACGCTCGCCACCTGAACGTGATGTCCCGCCTCGCCTGCTGATTCCTCAGGACACACACTTCCAAGAGGTCACCGATCTGCCGTTTCTTTTGCCACCGTCTATGTTGGACACAGTTCCGCCCATTCCAGTGAAGGCGACCCCTGACCCAGCCTTGAGGCGGTCAACCAGAATTCGTCGCCCGCCACAGAGACTGAATGTTGCATCGCCTTGTGCTTCGTTTACACATCTGTACATATTGTTTCTTCCTAATTTGTTGTATGCAATCTATCTGCACTAGACACCTTCCCATGGAAATACGTTCACGTATTTTGTATATAGTTAAGCTCCTACTCATATAAATACGCTCACATACTTTGTACATAGTCAGGCTCATACACACACCCACTATTTATTGACACATACACATATTTTTTGAAAGGGGGGTGATGTCATAATATACACACAAGTATATGATGGTGCACAGACAGACAGTGAGTGACACAAAGGATGACCAATGAACATACAGAACACAGCAGCCAATCACCAGACAGGACACTGCCACTATAAAGCCAGAGGGCACTAGTTTTCCCGTTCTCTTGGGATGCAGCCTCTGAGACAGTCAGAGCTTGTGAGCAACAACTACAACATCCACCATGTGGTAGTAAGATAGTCTGGTCAGGTTAGCCTCAGGTCTCCAGTCAACTCAGCATAGTGTCAACCCACAGTTCAAGCATGTTTAATAGTTTCGAGTTTAATAAAATAGAGTTGCATTTCTTCTAGTGTTAGAAGCCTGTCTCTCTCTCTGCTGCAGTAAACGCAGTCCTCGCAGACCCAGCTTACCCAACACATCAATGTTCACTGATGCTTGCCTAATGCTCAGCACCTGTGGTAGCGTGACCTTTGGAAGGGGGAATAGTGGCCTCTCAGTGTCCTGGAAAAGGTAAAGAATCAACTACAGTTAAATAGCTAAGCCAATAGTCAGAAATATCGACCCATTTGATCTGGAGGGGCCAATGTTTGGAAAGGCTTCAATACTTTTTCGCTGCCAATTAAATTACAGCAGAAGACAAGCAGAAAGTCATGTTACTCAGTTTGTGGCCCACAGACATATAACCTCATGAGAAGCCTCTAGATATCAAGTCCTTTGACTGATTAGTGTAACTAATGAGAGACACTACAATCTTCAACCTTACATTATTATACAGCACTATAAATTCCACGAAACCTAGAGGGGCCTTGAAGAAACACTGGTCGCTTTTGTAGCCAGGCTTTGACAGATGTTGGGCCATTGTGAATTCGGTCCATCTCTGAATGATATGTTATGTGACCGTTTGGTCTGTGGTATCATTAATTTAAATCTGCAAAAGAACTCACTGGCAGAAACCAAAATATCCTCAGACAAAGTGGTTGAGTTGGCTCAAGCGACTGAAAGCAATGAACAAAGCGCTTTTGAACGACAAGGCGTGCAAAGCGACGTAATTCAGTTATGGTGGGAAACAGCAGCCGCATGAAGTACCCTGATTGAGTGTGCAGTGGAGACTGATAAAAGAAAGAGTGACCTTCGGTCACAGGGTGGAGCGCCTTGTTATTGTTGTGGGGGAAACCATCAACAAGGTAGGTATAAATGTAAGGAATTCATTTGTTTCAGGTATAATAGAAAGGGCCATATACAAAACAGATGCCAAGTCAGACAGATTACTAGTTCCCACAAAAACATTGGGGACTCCAGTAAACAAGTTTGAGGAAGACCAGAAGAGAAATCCGAAGTGTATAAGCTCAACATGGTGAAGTTAAGTAAAACACACCTGTTGAAATTGTGCTTGCTGTTAATGGCTATCTATTAAAAATGGAAGATTTTTTTAAAATTTAGGGTATCCAATTTTTTTTTTCCAATTCACGGTCAATTTAGCATGGCCAGGGCAGCACGGTGGCGCAGAGGGTTAGCCCTGCTGCCTCACGGTGCCGAGGTCCCAGGTCCGATCCCGGCTCTGGGTCACTGTTCGTGTGGAGTTTGTACATTCGCCCCGTGTTTGCGTGGGTTTCGCCTCCACAACCCAAAGATGTGCAGGTTAGGTGGATTGGCCACACTAAATTGTCCCTTAATTGGAAAAAAATAATTGGGTACTCTAAATTTTTTTTTTTAAACATTTAGCATGGCCAATCCACCTACCCTGCACATCTTTTTGGGTTATGAGGGTGAGACCGATGCAGACACGGGGAGAATGTGCAAGGTCCACACAGACAGTGAACCGGGGCTGGGATCGAACCTAGCTTCTTGTGGTAGTCACCACTGTATGTATAATACGTATATGAGAGGTAATATGGTAAGGCTCCTGTACTACAGGTACGGGGGTAGATCCCTGCCTGCTGGCTCCGCCCAGTAGGCGGAGTATAAATGTGTGTGGTCACCTAGCTGCAGCCATTTCGGCAGCAGCTGCAGGAGGCAACACATCTCTGCTTAATAAAGCCTTGATTACTCTCAACTCTCCTCTCATTGTAATTGATGGTGCATCAATTTATTGAGCAGAGATTTTACAGCGATGACCTATGCATCAAGCAAGATTGCCTGCAGCTGCACCCTCAAGCAGACAACGCGACGTCGGCCTTCGACCACTGGCAAGCTTGCTTTGAAGCCTACATTGGAGCAGCAACAGAACAACCCTCAGAAGCACAGAAACTCCAGATCCTAGACACATGGTTGAGCTCCGATATTTTTCCCCTTATCCGGGGTGCGCCCAACTACACTGAGGCCATGGCGTTTCTGAAAGAGAACTACACATGGCCCATCAACAAACTCTACGCCAGGCACCTCCTGTCCACACGGCAACAACTCCCCGGTGAGTCATTGGACGATTTCTGACGTGTTCTGCACGCCGTGGCGAGGAACTGCAATTGCCAGGCAGTTTCGGCCGTTGAACATACTGCACGTCTAATCAGGGACGCTTTCGTTACGGGCATAGGGTTGGTGTACATCCGCCAGCGCCTCTTAGAAGGGGGTACGCGGCGACCAAGAAACTCACGACCTCACTAACGGTAGCCTCCCGTAATGTACAAGCGTTCGCCCTCGACCGCCCCCCTCATGGACACCGTGGGTCTCACCAGCGGCTGCCCCCAGCCAACCCCAAGCCTGCGCCGTGTGGCAGCCAGCAAACCCCGGGGGCCCAAGTGCTATTTCTGCGGGCAGACAAAGCACCCCCGGCAGCGCTGCCGGAGCGGAGTGCAATCTGCAAGACCTGCGGGAAGAAGGGGCATTTTGCTGCGGTGTGCCAGGCCCGGTCGATCGCCGCTGTATCCAGGCCCATTGTTCCTGCACCCCCCACGTACGACCAGTAGGTGCCACCATTTTCATCCCCGCAGCCCACGTGTGGCCCGCGGGCACCTCCATCTTCCTCTCAGCAGAACACGTGTGGCCTGTGGGCACGCCATCTTCCTCCCATCAGACTTTGTGCGGCCCGTGGGCACTGCCATCTTTAATGCCATCCGCCACGTGTGCCCTGTGGGTGCCGCCATCTTCGCCGCCATTTTGGACGGCGCCTCAGGACCCCTGCTCCTCGGGCACCTCATCTGGCCGCTCATCGCCCGCAACCGCCGCCGACTAGCCCGGGGCCCACCCACACCAGCCACAGCTCGCCTCCATCACGCTCGACCAGTCCCGGCCACACCTCACAACCGTGACAACAACGGTGAAAGTCGATGATCACAAGACATCTTGCCTTCTCGACTCCAGGAGAACGGAGAGCTTGATCCACCCCGCTATGGTAAGGTGCTGCTCCCTCGCAGTACACCCCGTTACCCAAAGAATCTCCCTGGCCTCTGGATCCCACTCCGTGGAGATCCGGGGGTACTGCATCGCCACCCTCACCGTCCAGGGCGTAGAGTTCAGCAACGTCCAGCTCTACGTCCTCCCCAACCTCTGCACAGCCTTGCTACTCGGCCTGGACTTCCAGTGCAACCTCCAAAGTCTAACACTAAATTTCGGCGGACCCCTACCACCCCTCACCGTATGCGGCCTCACGACCCTTAAGGTCGACCCACCCTCCCTGTTTGCAAACCTCACCCCGGATTGCAAGCCCATCGCCACCAGGAGCAGACCGTACAGTGCCCAGGACAGGATCTTCATCAGGTCGGAGGTCCAGCGGCTACTGCGGGAAGGCATCATTGAGGCCAGCAACAGCCCCTGGAGAGCTCAAGTGGTAGTTGTAAAGACTGGGGAGAAACACAGGATGGTCATTGACTACAGTCAGACCATCAATCTATACACGTAGCTCAAGGCGTACCCCCTCCCACGCATATCTGATATGGTCAATCAGATTGCACAGTACCGGGTCTTCTCTACAGTGGACCTGAAACCTGCCTACCACCAGCTCTCCATCCGAAAGGCGGACCGCCAATACAGTGCGTTCGAAGAAGATGGCCGCCTTTACCACTTCCTTAGGGTTCCATTCAGCGTCAGGAATGGGGCCTTGGTCTTCCAACGGGAGATTGACCGAATGGTTGACCGGTACGGACTGCGGGCCACCTTCCCGTACCTCGATAACGTCACCATCTGCGGCCACGACCAGCAGGACCACGACGCTAACCTTTTCAAATTTCTCCACACCACCAAACTTATGAACCTCACGTGTAACAAGGAGAAGTGTGTGTTCAGCACCAACCGCTTAGCCATCCTTGGCTATGTGGTGCAAAATGAAGTTCTAGGGCCCGACCCTGATCGCATGCACCACTTTCACAGTTGAAGAGTTTCAGCTCTTCATCAAGTCTAATGGGATCCAACATGTACCACCCTGCATCAAATGGGTTGGCAGAACGAGCAGTCCAAACCTATAACCGGCGATGGGCTGGTTTAGCTCAGTGGGCTAGACAGCTGGTTTGCCATGCAGAACAAGGCCAGCAGCACGGGTTCAATTCCCATACCGACTTACCCGAACAGGCACCGGAATGTGGCGACTGGGGGCTTTTCACAGTAACTTCATACTTGTGACAATAAAAGATTATTATTAAAGCCTCAATGAGGAAACAGCCCGACGGACCACCAACTGGTGAGCATATTTCTTACTCTTGTACAACACGACCCTCCATGCCAGCACTGGGGTAACTTCAGCTGAATTGTTGATGAGTAGGTGCCTGAGGGCCCACATTGACCTTGTTTTTCCAAATTTGCCAGGGAGGGTGGAGGCTAAGCAAGCCTCACAGAAGGATTACCATGACTCAGCCAAGGGAGACAGGTCGTTTGAAATGGAGGATTTAATTTACATCCAAACCTTTGGAGGAAGGCCAGTTTGGACATCCGGGAGGGTTATTACAAGAACTGGCTCAGTGTCTTATGTCATCAACCTACATGGTGGCAAAGTGAGGAAGCATTTAGATCAATTGAGAAGGCAGGAAGCTGCCACCCAACTAACTGGGTGCAGGGACTCAGTAGTAGTTCCCAAAACCAAGGGCTTCCCAATGGGAATTGCATGTGTCAACAGGGGAGCTGAGGAGGGTGTCAGTACTGCCCCATCATCTGGACCTGTGGATTTGTCTGCCGCTTTTGTGGACGCTATTGCTTCATGAATCACCGACTCTGACAAGCCTGCTTCCATTTTAAGCTCAATTGAGCGCTGATTGGCAGCAAACAAAGCTTCTGTCTGTCTTGGATGCAAGTCCTGTCTTGGAGAGCTGTTGGCCAATCAGATAGAATGGCAACTCGCCAGCCCATGAAGTACACCACTACAGTGGCCAGAAGTAGTACTGCAGCTCCGTGCCTGAGCCAAGTTCCAAAACGGCATTTCAGGTAGTTACCAGGGGTCTCGGGGGTGGGAGAGTAAAGAATGCCTTGGGGGTCAGGAGAAGGGAAATCTCAGTGTCAAGGGGTAGGCCAGGGGCGGGGAGGGGGAGGGTTCTGGAGGGAACTTACAGGACCGTGAGTCGAGGGTGCCCCAAATCTGATGAGGCCTTCAGATTGAGGCACTCCACATCCCAACCAAGATTGAGGGTGAAGCCATTTTCTGTTTGGCACCCAGATCCAACAAATATCCGCCAGCCTAAAAATTCTGGTTGGGTGGGTAATGATACTTAAGTGGCCCTTAAGTAGTCATTAAATTGCCACTTAAGGGCCTTGAACGGAGTATGGGCAGGTTTTCCGTCGGATGCCTGTCAGCGCCACTATGAAATTGTGTCTGGGTCGGAGCGGTCGGTATCCTGGTAGGAATCCCATCTATGCAATTTATTGCTGTACACCATGCCCCTGCATCCACCCACCCCGCCTCAAATCCCACCGGGGGTGGGGAGTGGAATGTAGAATTCTGTCCTGGGCAACATTCAGGTTTGGGCTTATAAGTGACAAGTAACACTCCCATCACACAAGTGCCAGACAATGACCATCTCCAACAAGAGAGAATCCAACCATCTTCCCTTGACATTTAATGGTATTATGGTCGCTGAATTCCCCTATTATCAATATTATGGGGGGGTTACCAATGATTAAAACCTGAATACGACCAATCAGGTAAAAACTGGCTACAAGAGCAGGTCAGAGACTGGGAATTCTGTGGATAGTAACTCATCTCCGGACTTCCTAAATCCTGTCCACCATCCACAAAGCACAAGTCAGGATGGAATATTCTCCACTTGCCTAAATGAGTGCAGCTCCAATAATACTAAAGAAGCTGGAAAACATCCAGGACAAAGTAGCCTGCGTGATTGGCACTCCATCCACCACCTTCTAAATCCAATCCTCCATCAGCCACGCAGAATGGCAGGAGTGTCTAACATCTATCTGATGCACTGCAGCAACTCCCCAAGGCTCCTTCGCAATCTTCGCAAGGTTCCTTAGCACCTTCCCAATCAATGACCTCCAGCACTTCGAAGACCAAAGGGAGAAGATGCATGGGAACACCACCACCTGGATGTTCCCCTTCAAGCCACACATCATTCTGACTTGGAAATCTATCACCATTCCTTCACTGTCACTCCATCAAAATCTTGGAACTCCCTCCACAAAGCACTGCGAGGTATACCTACATGACTCAAGAAGGCAGCTCACCATCACCTTCTTAAGGGCAATTCGGGACAATAAATTTGCTGGATGAGCCAGTTACGTCCACATCCTGTGAAAGTATTTTTTTTAAGTGTCACAGTGTCCTGCAATAGAGTTAGCAGACTGTTAGTGATTGTATAGCACTGTGTTTGGTTGAAATGCCTGCCAGAGCTGAATATCTGGATGGTGTTTGTTGAGGCAGTGCGATATGTATGCGAGTGTGACAGCATTGGTAGGTGTGTAGGGTGCACTGGAAAATCAGAATGTTGAGGTGAGCCCTGAGTGCCATTGGCCACAGCTGTGTGAGTGATGGATGTGGTGCATTGAGCGGTGTGAAAATACTGCTGGTATCGTGGGAAGGAGATGTCACATGAAGATACCTTCACTGACCTTGACCAACCTTGTGAGATCATTAGTCCCCATCTGGTGGCGGCCTCTCCTGGCTGATCCTCAGGTTTGACCCAAACAATAAACTTTCCTAGCCATGAGTTCCCATTCCTTTCTGAGTGTAGTTCTTACTGCTCTCCTGCCCACTCCCCTTTAACCCCCCCCCCTCCCCCCAAACCACCCCCCTCCCCCCTCCACCACCACCACCACCACCTTACCAGGAAGGCCTCAGCACTGCATCAACCACAATGGATCCTTTGTCTGCGCTGATATTCAGTTCCTAAGATTTACCAATTTACCATTGCAACAATATTTTTGCTCAGGTTCCCTTTAAGGGACAGCCTCTGTCATTGAGCAAGTGCAGGATGCTTGTGTAATGTGATTGACAAAAACACGTAGTTTGCCTCTACTTTCTCCTGGTGCGCACAGAACTCATTAATAGCGTTTTGAGGCAGAAATTCACATTGATAATGGAAAAAAGAACAATATCACTTTCAAAACATCCTTTTCTAAACTAGTTCATAAAAAATAGAGAAACATTGGGTGGGATTCTCTCAGCCCACGCAGGGCCGGAGAATCGCCGGGACGGGTGCGAATCGCGCGACACTGCCCCACGCCGGTTCGCCGATTCTTTGGAGAGCGGATGGGCCAAGCGGCCGCACAAAGAATCCGAGTCCCGCCGGCGCCGTCCACGTGTGGTCTTAGCCGGCGGGACCTCGTGTGCATGCATCCGGGGGTGCCTGGTGGGGTGGGAGGAGGGTCCGACCCCAGGGGGGGCCTCTGCTGTGGCCTGGCCTGCAATCGGGGCCTACCGATCAGAGGGCCGGCCTCTCGGGCTGGGGGCCTCTTTTGGACCGCGCCAGCCCCTGTAGCCCTACGACATGTTGCGTCAGGGCCAGTGAGGAAAAGGGAGCCACTGCGCATGCGTGCATTGGCGGCGGTCCCACTGCGCATGTACGGACCCGCTGCGCCCATTTGATGCCGGTATCAGCAGCTGAAGTGGCATGGGTCGCTCCAGTGCCATGCTGGCCCCCTGTAGGTGTCAGAATCGCTGCTCCTGAGAGCATGTTGATGCCATTGTGAAACACGACGGCATTTACGACGGCGTCAACACTTAGCATCAGGATCAGAGAACCCCGCCCATTCTTTCTGGTTTTAAATACATGTATTTATTAGTTTGCAAATAACACATTTTGCACCAATCCTATTTTACATAGTGTAAAGTATGCTGTATTGTCTCAGAAGCACACATCCTATGTTCAATTCCACATGAATTTATTCCATATCAGTGAAGCCACTATAATAAGAATACAGTTATGTCTGCTGCAGATTAGGTGCTACTATCATCTGAGCTCAGTTAGTTGCAGTGTCACCTCTGAATCACAAGTTCATAGATTCAAGAAATACCTCTGGGCTTAAACACATGCAATTAGACTGATACTACAATTGTTTTTACCTTTATTTTTATAAGAGCTCACCATGTCTGAAAATTTACTATCTAATCACAGGCGGCTGTAAAAGAATAAATGACAAGTAGTTGTTTATTCTGATTGAGTTCCATAGTTAAAACGCCCACCTCTTCCCTCTGGTTTGTTTGAAAGTGCCAAGCAGGAGGTTGCCACTTAGTTACCATAAATAATTTTTCAGATATATTTTCCTCTGCCTATAAGATTGAAGGAGATATACTGAGCAGTCATGAGAAATCAATTGATTAAGGAATGAACCTCCCTCCAGGATTTAGAATGGGATCACAGAAGGGGCAGAATATCAAGCAAATGTTCTTTTTCATTATGTGCCAAGGTTTCGACCACAAGTTCAGAAACCTGCCCAGCTAGGAACTCAGACATTAAGACAGAGGGAGGGAAGATGCAAGAAGCACCCATGTGTCCATTGCATGTTTACACTTAGACATTTCAATGACAACTCCTTAGAGATGTATCTTCAGGCAGTAAGTGGATGGAGAGAAATTCTGTTACCAAAGGGCTGGAGGAAGAGGCCAGCACAGCTCCCGAAGAAGCTCTGGCCTCTTCCTCCAGCCTCATGGCCGAGGAAGTGAGATGTCACCGTGTGGTTGTAAGAACATGGGTACCGTGGTAAAAGTGATTCAATGCCCAGTAAGGTCTGACAGGGTGAGTGGCAGGCATGATGGCAAGGTGGCAGTGATGTGTGTTCGACCTGGTGCCCCTGAGCTATTAGGTGAGTTGACTGACCCATGGAAAGGGGCTCACCAAGAAGCAGTGTGTAATGAGCCACAGGCTGACCTTATAGCAGAGGACTGTGATCAGTCAGAGGTGTTCGCTCCAGTGACAAGAGTGAATGGTCGCTTGCAGAAGACCTCCCGGTTGTGCGATGATAACCATTTAAAGTTCCAAAGCCTGACAAGTACACCTAGGCCAGGAGAGTTGTGTGACACTCTGTATTTCTGTCATTGCAGGAACACAAATAGGAGCAGGTGTCCTCTTCATTGCTATTGTTGCAGGAGGAGGAGGAGATGGCGATTGGTTGAGTAGTAGTAAGCCAGCTCGTCACAGAGGGCAAAGCTGGTGTGGAGTTAGAGATTGAGGAAAGCAATGGGCACACATGCTAAACTTGAGGGGTATTAGCATTGTTGCTTCTGTCGGCCTTGATGACCACAGGAAACTCCAGATCAAGGCAAGAAGATGTGGTTGAATGTGGAAGTTGCTAATGCCACTTTTGTCTCTCCCACAGGGTCAGTAGCGGATGAAGCACTGTTGATAGCATCTGAACCAGTTGAAATTTCAGAGGAGGAGTTGCCATCTTTGAACACCATCTCACATTAGTCCAGTACACCTTCCACTGGTTCATATATTCTCACATCAGTGGGAATTGCCATGCGTTCAGAATGGGTGGCACAAGCTAGTGGCTATGACACATAAGTGCAAGAGCAGGTGACGGAGACAGTGACAGCTCCAGTCAGCCCTCACCATGGGGTTGAAGACATGCTCAGCCTCCCACAGATGATGAGCTTCGAGAGTCATCAATAAAGTGGTGGATACTCAGCAGCATGAAATGTTTGGGAATCCGTCAGCGAAAATGGAGCAGTGATGAAGAAATTCAGTTAAGTGGGAGAGTAGAGAAACTGGGATTGTCCTTCTTAGAACAGAAAAGGCTAAGGGGTAGATTTAATATAGGTGGTCAAAATTGTAAAGGATATTGATACGGTCAGCAAAGTTTGTTATCCAGAGGACACCGATCTAAGGTATTTAGCGAAAGAACCAGAGGGTAGCAGATTAGTAGACCAAACCAAAACCTGAGGTGGGATTCTCCACTGGCTGACGCCGAAATTGCAAAAAGCGATTGGGCGGAGAATTGGTAACAGTGGCACAATTGTGGCGGGCGCCCAGTGACGCCGTTTGCGTGTTATTAGCGGCCCGATCCGGTATTCTCCGGGGCTTCCGCAATTCTCCTCCTACAATGGGCCGAAAACCGATGGTGCGGTTCACTTGTGCTTTTAAAAATCGTGAAACCGGCGTCATGGCTGATGGGGGCGAGAGAGAGGAGGTAGGACACATAGAGGAGCAACTGTGGGCTGCCAGGCTTGACGCTGGCCGGGCTGGCTGGGACGGGGGGGGGCCTGCTAGGGCCTGGGGGGGGGGGGTGGGGGGGTGGGGGGTGGTAACAGGGGAACAGGCTGATTGGCTGGAGTGACCCCCCATGGAACTGGGCAGGTGTCGGGTCACAGACTGCCATTACTGTGGCCTGCAAGGCAGCCATCTTGCTACGCACCCCACTGACCACCCACCTTGGCCCCTGGTTTTTGCAGAGTGACACCAGCCATATGGGTACCCACACACCCCACCCTCCAGCAAACCACCCCCCCCCCACACGGCCGCCACCCACTGGCGGCTCACTCAGGGCAACACAGTAGCCCATATTGGGGAGCCGGGTGAGGCCACGGGGTATACCGCTGGCAAGGTCAGTGCCAGTCGACACTACCCCTGGCATCAGGGATGCGTGGCAGGACCAGAGGCCCCCACGGTGCCGGGCACTAACAGGGCCTGAGATGCGGGGATAGGGGGTGGGACATGCATGGGCAGAGACCGCAGTGCCAACAGGGGCCATTGTGTTGCCCGGTGGACCTGGCTGGGTACGGGGGTACGCACCATGCTAACATGTTGGCCTTTCACCCCCTGCAGACAACGGATATTGGAATTCAATCAGCAATGATTGCCTTCCTGCTAGTCGACCCAGCCCTGGGGAATGCCCTGTGGCTGTACGAGCTGGCACCGCTTGAGGAGGCAGAGGAAGCTGCAGCAGTGGAGCGTGCAGCAGCGGAACATGCCACAGAGGAACAGGTGGCAGCCACCCAAGATGGAGAGCCGACCGCCCAACAGACCGAGAAGGAGGAGGTGCCAAGGAGGCCTCGTGTGTACCGGCAGCTCCTGTCATTCTCGGACCCGCCAGAGCAGACATGTGGTCAAAGACTCTGGTTGAGCAGGGAGACAGTGCAACATATCTGCCAGGTCACGGCACACCTGGCATCACGGGGTTATGGGGGAGGAAGGTGACGGTCGGCGTGAACTTTTACGTCTCAGGGTCCTTCAAGGCGCCGAGTGGGGTCCTGTCCAGGATCTCATAGACCTCGGCACACCAGTTCATCTGCGCAATCACAGCGGCTCTATATGCCCGGTCAGCAAAATACATCCGTTTCAATGTGGACTGAGCCCACCAGGATGGGGTACGCCACCATTGACGGGATGCCCTGGGTCCAGAGGGTAATCGACGGGATGCATGTCCTCTACAAGTACCTGTGGATGACAGGCCGCTCTACACCAACCAAAAGGGGTTCCACTCAATGAATGCGCAGCTGATATGTGACCATCAGCTGCGCATCATTCAGGTCTGCGCCCGATACCCGAACAGTGTGCACGGCGCCTTCATTCTGGCACATTCAACGATTCCAGACATGTTCGAGACACACCACCGGCTGGATGGTTGGCTCCTGGGTGACAGGGGCTATCCACTGGGGTCATGGCTGATGACACCTATCCTAAGGCCACAGACTGACGCAGAGACCCGCTGCAACGCCCATACCGAAACCAGGAGTATGATCGAGCAGTGCTTGGGCCTCCTGAATATGCGGCTGAGGTGCCTGGACCGCTCTGTAGGGGCCCTCCAGTATGATACTGGGAGGGTTGTCCACATCGTGGCGGCCTGTTGCGTCCTCCACATCACGCAGCAGAGGGGTGACGTGCCTGGAGGAGGAGGAAGAACACCAGGCCTTGTCCGATGAGGAGGATGTGGGGGAGGGCGAGGATGGGCAGTATGGCCCCACCCTCTCGCATGCAACTTCCTCCATGATATATACCTGCCGCTCTGTGGGGTGTGGGTCCTGGGTTGGTAGTAACAGCGGATATTGTCCATGGGATGGAGCTCTCCGATGAGCTCTGCTGCTCTACATCGTATGACAACATTTGACTCCCGCCCACAGTAGCACTTACTCCCATCCAACTGGGTGATCCCTGCATGAGAACTGGCCATTCCATTATAAGGTCCCAACATGTCCCGGGGTGATGGTGGTGGGGACGGTCGGGGGAGAAGGGGCAGCACGGGCCACCCACAATTTCCACCCATTCCCTCCCCGAACCCCCTCTCTGGCCAGCCCAGGCCAGCCCACCCCTCACACCCATCTGACAGAGCACCAAGGCAGGTTGTAACAATGGTAATAGGTGTTTAATGTGCACAAATATATACAGATTTGTGCTCTAGCCCCCATAACTAAACTGTGCCCTGCACCCATGCCAACTTAACTTCTGTCTAACGTTCTGGCTTTACAGGCCCTAACACTGCACCTAGGTGCATCCCCAGACGGTACAGCAGGAGTGGAGGCGGCCTGCTGTGATTCCCACCCGGCGACCTGGGTCTCTGTTGGCGGGTGTCTTCTGGGGTGACCAGGCCTGAATGGACCCAGCTACTGCTTGGTTGTCCCAGGTGCTTTGGTATCACCCTGTTCTGCCCGCTGCCCACCAGATGCACCAGGGACAGGAGGGGTGGGGGGAGTCCGAAATGCTGCGATGTTCGTCACCTTCCTTGTGGGAGTCATCGGCACGGGCCCCAGCACCTACTCCTCCCTTCAGGTGCCCGAGGACCCCAAGACTACTCCATGGGACAGGGGTGCCAGCGGATCTATCCCCTGAGGCTTCCCTACCACCTGGCGATGCCACTTCGGCCCGTTCTGGTCTCGACCAGAGTCTGCATGCTCGCAGCAATGGAGCACAGGGAGTGGACCATCTGTGTCTGGAACTGCGCCACATCACCCATTGACTGTGCCACCCCCCTTCTGGGTTTGTGTCACATCAGCCAGTGACTGCGCCATCTCTCTCTGGAACTGAGCCACCTCCCTCTGTGTCTGTGCCACGTCAGCCAGCGCCGAGGCAATGCTGCCAACGTTTGCAGCCATGGCCTACTATGACTGGGCCATGTTCAGGAGTGCCGCTGCAATGTCCAGGTGGTTCTGGCACATGGTTGCCTGTGCGACAGCAACTCTGTCCTGGGCCTCAGCCAGCACCTGCACAGAATGCCCCAGGCCTTGTACATACTGATCCATAGCTAAAACCGTCACCCCCAATGCCTCCACCACAGACGCCACCTGCGCTGTGTTGGCCTTGGTGGCACACATTGTCGGCACCACCTCCTGCTGCTGCACACGGTTGGACTCCTCCTGGTACTACTCGTGGGCAACCCCTGGTTGTGCGACTGCATCTCCATGATTGATGGGACTGTCCGTTCCAGAAGCCTGAAACAGTGCTGGGAGAGGTGAGTGCACAGAAGGTGTGGCAGGAGTGCCTTTAGACACGGAGTGCTGATTGGAACAGAGTGCATCTGAGTTTAGGTGAGTGACTGAGTTTGGGTGAGTGGCGAGAGAGGGCTGTGTTCGGGTTTATCCTTGAGGTTATATAAAAAAAAAAAATTATTATTTAAATTAATTAACTAATTGATTATGGCTGGACAGGTGATGTGCTGTTGCTGTATGATGATGGAACTGGTGGATCCCATTGAGACCGTCAGTGACCACATCTGCAGCAAGTGTTGGCTGCTCGAGGAACTTCGGCTCAGAATTGATGAGCTGGGGACCGAGCTGCACACACTGAAAGGATTTTAGAGATGGAGGGGGAGGATCCAGTTGTTGTGGTCCACGTTGGGACTAACAACATAGGTAAGACTAGGAAAGAGGACCTGTTTGGGGATTATCAAACACTAGGGACTAAATTAAAGAACAGGTCCTCCAGGGTTATAATCTCTGGATTACTACCCGAGCCACGTGCCAATTGGCATAGGGTTGAGAAAATTAGAGAAGTTAACACGTGGCTAAAGGAGTGGTGCGGGAAAGAGGGATTCCATTTCATGTGGCATTGGCATCAGTACTGGGGCAGTAGGGACCTGTACCGTTGGGACGGTCTTCACCTGAACCATTCTGGGACAAGTGTTCTAGCGAATAGGATAAATAGGTTGGTCACAAGGACTTTAAACTAGCAAGTTGGGGGGAAGGGAAGTGTAAAGCTATGGACAGTATAATGGTTAATGGAGATCAAGGCAGCAGGTTATGTGACAGGTTATTATGTAGAGATATGGGTTAAAAGACAAGGAAAATTAGGAGAAAGGGTAAGAGGAAAAATAAATTGCGAAAAGTTACTGATCAAGGTGTTAGGATTCATAACAAAGACATAAAAAACAGCATAAGTGTACTTTATCTGAAAGCTCGTAGTATACGAAATAAGGTAAATGAGTTGATGGCGCAAATCATCGTGAATGACTATGATTTAGTGGCCATTACTGAAACATGGTTAAAAGATGGTCACGACTGGGAGTTAAATATCCAAGGGTATCAGACTATACAAAAGGATAGAATGGACAGTAAGGGCGGTGGTGTAGTTTTGTTGTTTAAGGATGGCATCCGGGCAATAGTAAGGGATGATATTGGTGCTATGGAGGACAAGCTTGAATCAATTTGGGTAGAAATCAGGAATAGTAAGGCGAAAAGGTCACTGATAGGAGTAGTCTATAGGCCACCAAATAGTAACAGGATGGTAGGGCAGGCAATAAGCAAAGAAATAACGGATGCATGTAGAAATGGTACAACGGTTATCATGGGAGATTTTAATCTGCATATCGATTGGTTTAACCAGGTTGGTAAAGGCAGCCTTGAGGGGGAGTTTATAGAATGTGCCCGGGATAATTTCCTGGAACAGTATGTAATGGAACCGACAAGGGAACAAGCGGTCCTAGATCTGGTCCTGTGTAATGAGGCAGGATTGATTAATGATCTCATAGTTCGGGATCCTCTTGGAAGGAGCGACCACAATATGGTGGAATTTAAAATACAGTTGGAGGATGACAAGGTAAAATCAAACACTAGTGTTTTGTGCTTAAACAAAGGCGATTACAATGGGATGAGAGAAGAACTAGCTAAGGTAGGCTGGGAGCAAAGACTTCATGGTAAAGCAGTTAAGGAACAGTGGAGAACCTTCCGAGCGATCTTTCACAGTGTTCAGGAAAGGTTCATACCGACAAAAAAGAAAGACGGTAGAAAGAGGAAAAATCGACCGTGGATATCTAAGGAGGTGAGAGAGAGTATCAAATTGACGGAAAAAACATACAAAGTGGCAAAAATTAGTGGGAGACTAGAGGACTGGGAAGTCTTTAGGGGACAACAGAAAGCTACTAAAAAAGCTATAAAGAAGAGTAAGGTAGACTATGAAAGTAAACTGGCTCAGAGCATAAAAGCAGATAGTAAAAGCTTCTACAAATATATAAGACAAAAAAGAGTGGCTAAGGTAAATATTGGTCCTTTGGAAGATGAGAAGGGAGATTTAATAATAGGAGACGGGGAAATGGCTGAGGAGCTGAACAGGTTTTTTGGGGCAGTCTTCACAGTGGAGGACACAAATAACATGCCAGTGACCTTTGGAAATAAAGATATGATAGGTGAGGACCTTGAGATGATTGTAATCACTAAGGAGGCAGTATTGGGCAAGCTAATGGGGCTAAAGGTAGACAAGTCTCCTGGCCCTGATGGGATGCATCCCAGAGTGTTAAAAGAGATGGCTAGGGAAATTGTAAACGCACTAGTGATAATTTATCAAAATTCACTAGACTCTGGGGTGGTCCCAGAGGATTGGAAAGTAGCAAACGTGACACCACTGTTTAAAAAAGGAGGTTGGCAGAAAGCGGGTAATTATAGGCCGGTAAGCTTAACTTCGGATGTAGGGAAAATGCTGGAATCTATCATTAAGGAGGAAATAGCGGGGCACCTGGAGGGAAATTGTCCCATTGGGCAGACGCAGCATGGGTTCACAAAGGTTAGGTCGTGTCTGACTAATTTGGTAGAATTTTTTGAGGACGTTACCAGTGCAGTAGATAACGGGGAGCCAATGGATGTGGTATATCTGGATTTCCAGAAAGCTTTTGACAAGGTGCCACACAAAAGGTTGCTGCATAAACTAAAGATGCATGGCATTGAGGGCAAAGTGGTAGCATGGGTAGAGGATTGGTTAACTAACAGAAAGCAGAGAGTGGGGATAAATGGGTGTTTCTCTGGTTGGCAACCTGTAACTAGTGGGGTCCCTCAAGGATCAGTGTTGGGCCCACAGTTGTTCACAATTTACAGAGATGATTTGGAGTTGGGGACCAAGCGCAATGTGTCAAAGTTTGCAGACGACACTAAGATGAGTGGTAAAGCAAAAAGTGCAGAGGATACCGGAAGTCTGCAGAAGGATTTGGATAGGTTAGGTGAATGGGCTAGTGTCTGGCAGATTGAATTCAATGTTGCCAAGTGTGAGGCTATCCATTTTGGGAGGAATAACAGCAGAATGGATTATTATTTAAACGGTAAGATGTTAAAACATGCTGCTGTGCAGAGGGACCTGGGTGTGCTGGTGCACGAGTCGCAAAAAGTTGGTGTGCAGGTGCAACAGGTGATTAAGAAGGCTAATCGAGTTTTGTCTTTCATTGCTAGAGGGATGGAGTTCAAGACTCGGGAGGTTATGCTGCAATTGTATAGGGTGTTGGTGAGGCCGCATCTGGAGTATTGTGTTCAGTTTTGGTCTCCTTACCTGGGAAAGGACATATTGGCACTGGAGGGAGTGTAGAGGAGATTCACTAGGTTGATCCCAGATTTGAGGGGATTAGATTATGACGAGAGGTTGAGTAGACTGGGACTGTACTCATTGGAGTTTAGAAGGATGCGGGGGGATCTTGTTGAAACATATAAATAGGATAGATGCGGGCAGGTTGTTTCCATTGGTCGGGGAAAGCAGAACTAGGGGGCATAGCCTCAAAATAAGGGGAAGTAGATTTAGGACGGAGTGTAGGAGGAACTTCTTCACCCAAAGGGTTGTGAATCTCTGGAATTCCTTGCCCAGTGAAGCAGTTGAGGCTCCTTCTTTAAACGTTTTTGAGAAAAAGTTAGATACCTTTCTAAAGAATAAAGGGATTCGGGGATATCCCGTAGAGTGGAGCTGAGTCCACAAAGATCAGCTATGATCTCATTAAATGGCGGAGCAGGCTCGAGGGGCCAGATGGCCTACTCCTGTTCCTAGTTCTTATGTTCTTATGAAACCCTTCTGGATGACAGCCAGCTCCGGGGGTCAGCCCGCCCTCTGACTGTCCTCGCCTCAGGAATTCCTACCTCCACCTACTGTACCGAATCAGCTATGTGGTGCGCACCAGAGAGTGCCCCAGGAGCCTCTTCACTAAAGTGCCCAACCGAGATGAGTGTCTCTGGGATGGTGGAAGGTGTTGGAGACAGCTGTGATGGGAAATCTTTGTCATCCTCCGACTCGAGCTCCGGGGTGTCCTGAGCCTTGGGCGGAGGGTTGCTATCCAAGCTGCTCTCGTTGCTGCTCGACTCACAGGGGGCTCCGGCTGTAGCACTGGCTGGGGCTGGTGAGGGTGGGGGTGGGTGTAGAGTAAAGGTGGGGGTGTAGGGTCAAGGTGATGTGGGGGGAGGATGGTGTGGGGGTGGTATTGGGGGGGGGGGGGGGGGCAATTGACATACCTGTCATGGGGAACCGTAACTCAGCAGGGTCTCATTTCCTCGCCCGCGCCCGAACTCCATCCTGGCGCCCTCCCTTTCCTCCGCTGACAACATCTGGGGTCGTCTGCTCTGGCATTGTTAGGAGCCGCAGTTCCAGCAGTCCCCCTCCTGTCATCTCTAGCTCCCAGCAGCTGTGGACGGCCTTCTCCTGGGGGGTGGGGGGGGGAGTGGGGGGCCGGTGGGGGAGGGGGGGGGGGGAGAAGCAGGAAACAACAGTGTGAGACAGTCCGACGCATGCAACCCAGGGGGTGGGCAGCTGGTGGCCTCAGTGGTCAGGGAATCCGGCCATGGCGGCCACCAGGGTGGGGGTTCTGCCGCCACCCGTGTGGGGGGGGCTGTCGGGTTACGGGTGTATGGGACGGGGGTTAGTGCCAGCGGCAGAGTGCTGCCTACTCACCTTGGCAGCCCTGAGGAGGTCGTGCAGTTTTTTTCGACAATGCTGGCCGGTCCAGACAGTGTTGCTGGTGACGCTGACCGCCTCTGCCACCTGCGCCCAGACACGACATATGGCAGCAGCTGGCAGCCTCCTTCCCTGGTAGGGGTACAGGGTCATCCTCCTCTCCTCCACCGCATTCAGGAGGATCTGCAGCTCAGTATTGGTGAATCTTGGGGTCGTGCATCTTGCTGCCATATTGTTGTCCGGGATGGCGTGTGTGGGGAGTGAAGTGTGTATATGGCGCTGTTTTTTGGATGCTCCGCCCTCTCCAAATCGGCGTCATCGAGACGCGTGCCGCACGCCATTTTCACTGGGCGTTTCCTCCGGACATAGCCACAAAATCGGAGAATCCAGCCCTCGTCTCAGAAACAGGGAATCCCGCCTCTGGGGCGTCATTCTCCGACCCCCCGCCGGGTTGGAGAATCGCCGGGGCTGCCGTGAATCCCGCCCCCGCGGTTGCCGAAATCTCCGGCACCGGAGATTCGGCGGGGGCGGGAATCGGGCCGCGCCGGTTGGCGGGCCCCCCCCGCTCGATTCTCCGGCCCGGGTGGGCCGAAGTCCCGCCGATAAATTGCCTGTCCCGCCGGCGTGGATTAAACCACCTTTTGAACGGCGGGACAAGGCGGCGTGGGCGGGCTCCGGGGTCCTGGGGGGGGGGGCGCGGGGCGATCTGGCCCCGGGGGGTGCCCCCACGGTGGTCTGGCCCGCGATCGGGGCCCACCGATCCGCGGGCGGGGCTGTGCCGTGGGGGCCCTCTTTCCCTTCCGCCTCCGCCACGGTGTCCACCATGGCGGATGCGGAAGAGACTCCTTCCACTGCGCATGCGTGGGAAACTGTCAGCGGCCGCTGACGCTCCCGCGCATGCGCCGCCCGGGGATGACATTTCCGCGCCAGCTGGCGGGGCAACAAAGGCCGTTTCCGCCAGCTGGCGGGGCGGAAATTCCTCCGGCGCCGGCCTAGCCCCTCAATGTTGGGGCTCGGCCCCCAAAGATGCAGAGCATTCCACATCTTTTGGGGGGCCGATGCCCGTCTGATTGGCGCCATTTTGGGCGCCAGTCGGCGGACATCGCGCCGTTTCGGGAGAATTTCGCCCCTGATCTGCAATTCTGCTGGTGGATAAGGGTTTGAAATATATTCTGCAATACCTGCAGCCAGTCCCAACAAAAATATGACTGAAGGTCTACAAAACTAATCATGGTGATCTTTTACAAGTTTATCCATCTCAGTGGCTCGATCCTGGCAAACTGTGTATTTTAAACACGGGTGCATATTCTCCGGAGTGGGTGGAAAAGTAAAAATTGTGGTTCAGCGATTAGTATTCTTGCCTCTGAGTCAGATGGTTCTGGCTTCACCACCCACTCCAAGATTTGAACATAAAAATCAAGGTCAATAATCCAATGCAGTACTGAGGAAATGCTACACTGTCCTTCAAATGAGGTGGAGATTCAAACACTTGATTTGGTCAGTTCTTAAGTTGCTGTTTTGGCTGTTATTTGATTTTGTGATGCTTTCCATCAAAGATTTAATTAAATTTGGGGGATTAGCACCGAAGTGATTAGTAGTGTTTGCATTAAGAGCTGAAAAAGCATCTTCTGTTCCTGCCAGAAGTGCAGCTAGGGTTTAGATTATTAGATGAAGGACGTTGAATGCAATAGAAATTGAAGAGTGTGATGTTAGATATTGCGTTTTGAAAATAAAAGTGAAAATTAGGATCAGAGTTTCCTAACAGATGTGAAACAGAGTACAGATACACACGGTAGCAACATTTTAGAGGAGTGCCCTGAGGGTTCTGTCGCTCCATACAATTTCCATACCAAAATAAGGTCCTGAGATCCAAACATTTGCCCACCTCTGATGAAGTGGTTCACTCCCTGTGCCACGTGCCAGTGAGGCTAGAAATAGGAAGATAGAGCAGCTAAACACGTGGCTAAACAGCTGGTGTAGGAGGGAGGGTTTCCGTTATCTGGACCACTAGGAGCTCTTCCGGGGCAGGTGAGACCTATATAAGAAGGACGGGTTGCATCTAAACTGGAGGCATAAATATCCTGGCCGCGAGGTTTGCTAGTGTCACACGGGAGGGTTTAAACTAGTATGGCAGGGGGGTGGGCACGGGAGCAATAGGTCAGAAGGTGAGAGCATTGAGGGAGAACTAGGGAATAGGGACAGTGGGGCTCTGAGGCAGAGCAGACAGGGAGAAGTTGCTGAACACAGCGGGTCTGGTGGCCTGAAGTGCATATGTTTTAATGCAAGAAGTATCACGGGTAAGGCAGATGAACTTAGAGCTTGGATTAGTACTTGGAACTATGATGCTGTTGCCATTACAGAGACCTGGTTGAGGGAAGGGCAGGATTGGCAGCTAAACGTTCCAGGATTTAGATGTTTCAGGCGGGATAGAGGGGGATGTAAAAGGGGTGGCGGAGTTGCACTACTGGTTAGGGAGAATATCACAGCTATACTGCGGGAGGACACCTCAGAGGGCAGTGAGGCTATATGGGTAGAGATCAGGAATAAGAAGGGTGCAGACACAATGTTGGGGGTTTACTATAGGCCTCCCAACAGCCAGCGGGAGATAGAGGAGCAGATAGGTAGACAGATTTTGGAAAAGAGTAAAAACAACAGGGTTATGGTGATGGGAGACTTCAACTTCCCCAATATTGACTGGGACTCACTTAGTGCCAGGGGCTTAGACGGGGCGGAGTTTGTAAGGAGCGTCCAGGAGGGCTTCTTAACACAATATGTGGACAGTCCAACTAGGGAAGGGGCGGTACTGGACCTGGTATTGGGGAATGAGCCCGGCCAGGTGGTAGATGTTTCAGTAGGGGAGCATTTCGGGAACAGTGACCACAATTCAGTAAGTTTTAAAGTGCTGGTGGACAAGGATAAGAGTGGTCCTAGGATGAATGTGCTAAATTGGGGGAAGGCTAATTATAACAATATTAGGCGGGAACTGAAGAACATAGATTGGGGGCGGATGTTTGAGGGCAAATCAACATCTGACATGTGGGAGGCTTTCAAGTGGCAGTTGAAAGGAATTCAGGACCGGCATGTTCCTGTGAGGAAGAAGGATAAATACGGCAATTTTCGGGAACCTTGGATAACGAGAGATATTGTAGGCCTCGTCAAAAAGAAAAAGGAGGCATTTGTCAGGGCTAAAAGGCTGGGAACAGACGAAGCCTGTGTGGAATATAAGGAAAGTAGGAAGGAACTTAAGCAAGGAGTCAGGAGGGCTAGAAGGGGTCACAAAAAGTCATTGGCAAATAGGGTTAAGGAAAATCCCAAGGCTTTTTACACGTACATAAAAAGCAAGAGGGTAACCAGGGAAAGGTTTGGCCCACTGAAGGATAGGCAAGGGAATCTCTGTGTGGAGCCAGAGGAAATGGGCGAGGTACTAACTGAATACTTTGCATCAGTATTCACCAAAGAGAAGAAATTGGTAGATGTTGAGTCTGGAGAAGGGTGTGTAGATAGCCTGGGTCACATTGAGATCCAAAAAGTCGAGGTGTTGGGTGTCTTAAAAAATATTAAGGTAGATAATTCCCCAGGGCCTGATGGGATCTACCCCAGAATACTGAAGGAGGCTGGAGAGGGAATTGCTGAGGCCTTGACAGAAATCTTTGGATCCTCACTGTCTTCATGTGATGTCCCGGAGGACTGGAGAATAGCCAATGTTGTTCCTCTGTTTAAGAAGGGTAGCAAGGATAATGCAGGGAACTACAGGCCGGTGAGCCTTACTTCAGTGGTAGGGAAATTACTGGAGAGAATTCTTCGAGACAGGATCTACTCCCATGTGGAAGCAAATGGACGTATTAGTGAGTGGCAGCATGGTTTTGTGAAGGGGAGGTCGTGTCTCACTAACTTGATAGAGTTTTTCGAGGAGGTCACTAAGATGATTGATGCAGGTAGGGCAGTGGATGTTGTCTATATGGACTTCAGTAAGGCTTTTGACAAGGTCCCTCATGGTAGACTAGTACAAAAGGTGAAGTCACATGGGATCAGGGGTGAGCTGGCAAGGTGGATACAGAACTGGCTAGGTCATAGAAGGCAGAGAGTAGCAATGGAAGGATGCTTTTCTAATTGGAGGGCTGTGACCAGTGGTGTTCCACAGGGATCAGTGCTGGGACCTTTGCTGTTTGTGGTATATATAAATGATTTGGAGGAAAATGTAACTGGTCTGATTAGTAAGTTTGCAGACGACACAAAGGTTGGTGGAATTGCGGACAGCGATGAGGACTGTCAGAGGATACAGCAGGATTTAGATTGTTTGGAGACTTGGGCGGAGAGATGGCAGATGGACTTTAATCCGGACAAATGTGAGGTAATGCATTTTGGAAGGTCTAATGCAGGTAGGGAATATACAGTGAATGGTAGAACCCTCAAGAGTATTGAAAGTCAAAGAGATCTCGGAGTACAGGTCCACAGGTCATTGAAAGGGGCAACACAGGTGGAGGAGGTAGTCAAGAAGGCATACGGCATGCTTGCCTTCATTGGCCGGGGCATTGAGTATAAGAATTGGCAAGTCATGTTGTAGCTGTATAGAATTTTTCTTAGGCCACACTTGGAGTATAGTATTCAATTCTGATCGCCACGCTACCAGAAGGATGTGGAGGCTTTAGAGAGAGTGCAGAAGAGATTTACCAGAATGTTGCCTGGTATGGAGGGCATTAGCTATGAGGAGTGGTTGAATAAACTTGGTTTGTTCTCACTGGAACGAAGGAGGTTGAGGGGCGACCTGATAGAGGTCTACAAAATTATGAGGGGCATAGACAGAGTGGATAGTCAGAGGCTTTTCCCCACAGTAGAGGGGTCAATTACTAGGGGGCATAGGTTTAAGGTGAGAGGGGCAAGGTTTAGAGTAGATGTACAAGGCAAGTTTTTTACGCAGAGGGTAGTGGGTGCCTGGAACTCGCTGCCGGAGGAGGTGGTGGAAGCTGGGACGATAGTGACAGTTAAGGGGCATCTTGACAAATACATGAATAGGATGGGAATAGAGAGATACGGACCAAGGAAGTGTAGAAGATTGTAGTTTCGTCGGGCAGCATGGTCGGCACGGGCCTGGTGGGCCGAAGGGCCTGTTCCTGTGCTGTACATTTCTTTGTTCTTTGTTCTTTGTTCTTTGCAGTAGGCTAATGATGAGCGTAGGACCTGGAATAGTCTCATGATCAGTCTAGAGACATGCTTTGGGGTTTTCATTACAGACCTCCATGGTTATCACAGGGAGATGCCTGTCTCGTGTCCACTATTGTCACAGGGAGTCACAGGAGAATCTGTGAGAATGAGCAAGTTGCATATTCTCCTTGCACACATGTCAATAGCCATGACTGCCAGGTCATTTCCTTCGTCCTCATCCTTGGAGGAGGAGTGGTTGTTTGGCTTCAGGTGAGTGAAAGGCTGACGCATCTGGAATTATCTCCCGATGAATGAGTCAAGGCAGCTTCCTCAGAACTTTGCGCACATCTGGAGGGCCCTTTTGCAATGGTCTCAGACAAATTGAACATTGAGAGAGTGGAACTCCTTTCTGTTCATCACCGTACCTGGCTGCTCAAAGGGAGCCACATGAAAACATGACATGTCTATTATCCTATGGATCTGAGGGAACCTGGCCATGGCCCCGAAATCAGTCATTCACAGCCTGACTGCCCCTCATATATTGTCTCGTCATCTGCTTGATGTAGCAATCGGCCAGTGACTGAGAAATCCCACAAATATGTTCTGGTGATGCCTGGAACGAGCTTCAAGAAACAAATCTGAGCATTACAGTCACCTTCACTGCCACTGACAATGGGTGAGCACCATATCCCAATGACCTCCGTTCCTCCCCCAGTTTTCAATATTGATCAGTGAACACCTGTCTTGTCAGATGCAGCATTCAGGGACGCCAGTACTCCGACATCCAAGAAGCTAACCTTTTTCTGTACACACATGGGTAACACCTTCTTCGAACATTAGCTTGTTGTATTGCCCGTTTGCACCCTTCTCAACTGCATCCTATTGCAGCCTCATTAGGTTGGTGTCCTCTCGCAACTACAGCCACTCTCCATGTGACCCTCTCTCCTGCCGTCCCTCTCACTGGAGGAGTCAAACTTGAGAGAAAAGCACCCATTCAGCTTCTGATCCTTCACAGTGCAATAGCTGTGCCTGCCCTTGTCTTGTCTGTGCTTGCTGCAGTGGGCCTGGGAGGCACCCTTTACTACCCTATAGTCTTACACTCTGTAATTCCTCTAATGATCCCAGCATGCGATTCTCTGGCCTGAACCTGTATCTTTGTAAATATAGCAGAACTCAATAGCTACTAGATTCAGCCAACACTACCTACCATTGTGCTCCCATCTTCATTGAACAGAAGAGCTGCTTGTGCTCCGTGGAAATGGTACATTTCATAGAAAATGGTAAAATCTGTGTAAAATCTCAGATAATTGTTGCCTGGGGCCTGCCCCCAAAGCTCCTGCCCCGACCGGCCGAGTTCCCGCCGGCATGAGTCTCTCATGGTCTCACTCGTCGGGAACTCGATGTGGCGGTTGTGGACTCAGTCCTACACTGCCAATGTCTGGGGAGAGCTGATCCGCGGGCAGGGGGGACTTTATCAGGGGCTGGTGGCACTGTGGGGGGGGTGGTCCGGGACGTGCGAGCCAGCCATAGAGGGGACACTATTTCACAGGCAGGGCCTACAAGCGGCCAGCGCCATGTTGCACGGTGCAGCCGCTGCAGGCCGCCGCCGTGTGCATGTGCGGCCACGGACCCGGCAATTCTCCGGACTGTATCGGCAGCTAGAGCCGGGTGCTCTACGCTGCCTGCCTGCTAGCCCCCAGCTACATGGAGAGTCAGTGGCCGTTTTGCGACGAATTTCCGGATGTAAAACGCCATCGTTCCCACGCCGGTGTGAGGACATAGCCTCACAATCGGAGAATCCAGCCCCTTGTTTCAAAGCACAGGCTGTTGGTCTCAAGACCAGAAAGGACAAAACCGTTCTCATGCTAAACCAAATCCCACCCCACCCAACAGAGATTGTGATCCCCTAATCGCCAGCTCCAAATTGGTGAGGGAGACAATCACATTCACTGGTCTGATGTGACCAAGGAGACGATTGAGCCCATTGGAAAGCAGTTCCCACATTGTATAAATATTCCAGATCACGAGTTCCCTTTGTTCCACGGTACCAGGCACATTCAAACAAAACTTTCTGTATAGACAACCAATCGGTACAATTTTGGGGTATGTTTTCACCATCTGGGTAGATCAGGCAGAGACTAGGATAACTGGGGCAACCTCTGAAATGAAAAGGGGGTGGAGTCATGGGGTGAAAGGAAAAGGAAGGACCACGAAGCATCCAGCTCGACAAGATCGGTATGTCAGAGCAGCGTCTGGCTCCCTCTTACCCTCCGTCTGCAACCAGGAGCAGAGGAAGTCGCATACCCCAAAAAACAGGCAAGGCCCCAAGAGAACACGATAGGGTGAACATTTCACCTGTAGCCTGCTCAGCCCAACGCCTTGTGGAGAGTCGCCTTACATCTTCCAACCAAACCTGAGGTAATTTTGGACATTTAACAACCATGATTAAGGGAACCCAGAGGACATTAGTTCAGTGAAGTCCAAGGAGAAGCCATCTGTTTTGTTATCATTCATATAAGAACAGTTAGCATTGGTTGTGCCATATCTTGATTCGCTGTATTCAAAACTTGAAACTTGTGTCCATTGCATTATTAACCATCCTTCAGCTTGGTTCAGAAATTTAAGCCCAGGCCTTCGGCCAGAACTGAGTGAGTTCAGTCATGACCAGTAAGGCTGAACAATCCTCACACAATTGGAAACACCCTACAGAATGTTGAATTCCCTTCTTTCCCAAGATCTTCCAATTAGGTCTTTTTGGAAGTCAGAAGCCCTTTCAAATTATGCCTTAATGTTTGTTTATTCAGAGTCATAGAATCATCAAATTTACTGTGCAGAAGGAGGCCATTCGGCCTTTCGAGTCTGCACCAACCCTTGGAAAGAGTGCCCTACCCAAACCCACACCTCCACCCTATCCCTGTAACCCAGTAATCCCATCTAACCTTTTTTGTACACGAAGGGCAATTTAGCATGGCCAATCCACCTATCCTGCACATCTGTGGACTGTGGGAGGAAACCAGAGCACCCGGAGGAAACCCACGCAGAAATGGGGAGAACGTGCAGTCTCCGCACAGACAGTGACCCCAGCTGGAAATTGAACCTACGACCCTGCAGCTGTGAAGCAACAGTGCTAACCACTGTGCTACCGTGCCACCCTTTGAACAGTAATTGAAGGCCTTAAAGATATATATGTCAAATCTTCCCAGATAATGTTCAGCTGATGATACCCCAATTTCCTGTGATTTGTAAAAAGGTTTATAATCCTGGAAACTCATGGTCCAGAAACCTTACTAAAGTCTGAAAAGTAACCTTCACGGTGGAAAATTCAGTATTCATTTTTTTTTTTGTCACATACTAATTCTTTCTGTATGCTCACTTCTGCCTCTGCTGTTTTCCTCTTCCTTAATGTTAGCTGTGTTGCAAGAATAATTGATAGTTATTCTCACTCTCAGGTTGAAGGATTTGAACAGGTTCTGCCAATATGGTGTCCACAAGTCCTGGTGGGTCTCCACTTGCTGCCCTCATTAATATATTCATCATTGTGTGGAAAATTGCCATTGATATTCTGCAAGTGTTTGCATTTTGTCTGCATTTTAAATGATTCACAAAAGCCCATCAGACGGGGTATCTCTAGTTTGTACTCAATCGTGCTAGGTTTCTGAGCACAATTTGAGCAAATTTGGTGCAAAAGGTCAATTTTAAGTGCAATTTGCATTTGGCGCAACTCAAGTTTCTACACTCGTGTTTTAAAAGCATTCACCGGAAGGCCTCGCCTAAGAACTGGTTACGCAGCCAGGGTGAATTAATCACCATTGGGAGTGCTGCTAATTGTGCTCATTTACAGGCTTTAATAGTTAAACTGGGCATAAGAACACTAAAAGGTACATTTTAAAAGCTTTTGAATGTGAATTCTATTTCAGTTTACTAAGTAACTGACTAATGCACTCCAACATAAGTAGAAAATAGTTTTATACATTTTTTAGAAGTAATTTAAAATCAGGGTACCCAGAGGTCTATCAATGAATTTTTAACCCAGCCACTGGATTTGCTTCTGACTTCTGGGTTTTCTGACCGATTAGGCATGACGCATTTATTTCAGTTCCAGTCCTTAAAGGGAAACTCGAAAGTTGACTGTGATGGATTCTGGAGGTGGAAAAGCAAATGAAAGAACTGTCAGAATGGGTTCCCTACATTCCAAGTCTGCACAATAAAGTCTGAAGAACAATTTTGTGATGGTTCCCTCGGCGTGATGCTTGGGGTAGTAAATGCTGTGCTTTTATAATAATATAAAGACACCAATCACTCATAAGGGATAAACATATTACAGATTAAATAAATAAGACTGCAGAGGCTACACTGTGGAAGAGAAGGAATAATGCACCTTTGCAACATTCACCAATGATGTCCTTTATGATTTTGATTCGGATCAGTTCACTGCTCCGGCAGGGCAGAAACCTGATTCAAGTGGTTCAAGCATCTGGAACAGTTGGCAACGGAGTTGGGATGTGGCAGCTTTTTCAAGAGCTGTGAAGAGAAATTGACGTTGCACTGATGCATTAAATTTCATTTTTTTAAGGAGGAGGTAATGATGCAGCTTTGATGGGGAGGGGGATCTGAACCTGATGAGATAATGCCATTTGCAATGACAGCTAGTATGAGTGTCAGTAAAGGAATCGAGTGCTCAGCAATTTAGTGAGACTGAGTTAAAGCGAACAGGATTTGGGTGTCATGAAAGTTGGCATGGGAGGAACCAGATAAATACATTTGTTCAGTGCTGGAATGGAGGGGAGCCTTGAAGGGACATTGAGCTTGGTGGATCAAGTTAAGCAGGGAAACAGCAGTGGGAGCTTAGTGATGAAAAACATCTATTAACTCCTTACTCTTGATGTTGGAGGTAAGGATGAAAGCAATTGGGGAAAGAATTTTAAAGAGTTTGCTGATAGTGGATAAAAGAAGCTCGGGATTATCTTTTCTCTCCAAGCTGATCCATAGGTTTTGATAATGTATGAAATTGCTCCTTTAAAAAAACTTTCACAGGATGTGTGTGGTGTTCTTTGTGTTGCTAATTTTAGGATGGTTGATGTAGTGTTCACAAAGACCACAAATAGCTTTAAATTGAACAAAGCTATAAATGTATTAACACTACTTCATTGGATTCGACACTTACTCCTACATAATACACAGTTGATAGTAAACATATAACCTACACTCATCTACTACTAATCTCTACACTATTACATTAACTATGATATGCTCTCACTCACATTATCATTCCTTCAGTCTGTTCTCTAGCTTTCTTCTCCTTTCACACACATAAGGCTTAGCATCAATGTCTTATATACTTGTATATCTATCTCCCTCTCGTGGTTGATCTAGACATTTCATTAACCCTTGCAGTTCTTACATTCCTGATAATGTCATAACGTGGGCATCCTTTGCTAGGCCAGCATTTATTTCCCATCTCTAATTGTCCTTGAGAAGGTGGTGTTGATCTGTCTTCTTGAACTGTTGCAGTCCATGTGGTGTAGGTACACCCACAGTGCTGTTATGGAGGTAGTTCCAGGATTTTGATCCAGCAACAGTGAAAGAATGGTAATATATTTCCAAGTCAGGATGGTGAGCGACTTGGAGGAGAACTTCCAATTGGTGGTGTTCCCCTGTATCTGCTGCGTTTGCCCTTCTAGATGATAGAGGTCATGGGTTTGGAAGGTGCTGTCGAAGGAGTCTTGGTGAATTCCAGAAGTGCATCCTTTAGATGGTACACACTACTGCTGTTGTGTATCAGTGGTGGAGGGAGCAATGCTGAATGTGGTGAATAAGGTGCCAGTCAAGTGGACTGCTTTGCTCTGGATGGTGTCGAGCTACTCAAGTTGAAGCTGCACTCATCCAGGCAACTGGAGAATATTTCAGCACACTCCAGACTTGTGCCTTGTAGATGGTGGACTGGCTTTGGGGAGTTAGGAGGTCAGTTACTCTCCACCAAATTCACACCCACTGACCTGCTCTTACGGCTAGCCCAGTTCAGCTTCTGGTCAATGGTAATCCCCAAGATGGTGATAGTGAGGAACTCAGTAATGGTAATGCCATTGAATGTCAAGTGGAGATGGTGGCATTCTCTTTTGTTGGAGATTGTCATTGTTTGTCACTTGTGTGGCGCAAATATTGCTTGTTACGTATCAGCCCAAGTCTGAATGTTGTCCAGGTCTCGCTGCATTTGGACATGGCAGCTCCAGTATTGGAGGAGTTGTGAATGGTGCTGAACGTTGCTGAACTTTAATTGGCTCCACCCCTGATAATTGGCTCAATTGTTATTTTTAATCAACAAAGAAAAGCTGCCAAAGACTACAATAAACCACTTCCAGAAATCACAGCTCAGCTGATAATACGCAACCATTCTATCTAGAATTTACAACACAAAAACAAAACAATTATCCTGACGGGGCATTGCCAGTGTTTATGCTCATCACAAGCTTCCTCGCATACCACTTCATCTTAATCCATATTCTTTGATTTATTTTTCCCACATGTACTTCTCCAACTTTCTACTCCATATGTTAGGAGGTTCCACATGCTCACACTCTCTGGATAAAGAAGATATTATTATGCTGCCTTTTTGCCTAAAAATATTCAAGAGGAAAATAACTCAATAGTCCCAAAATGTTATTTGTTTTTATTAACAAACACCTACCTCAAAGGCAAACCAAAACATCCTAAAATAAATGGAATAAAAGGAAAAACAAAATGAAGCAGTTAATCTGTTACAAACCGTATAGACAGGACTAACTATGACACATCAGTTGTGCCTGCCTCAATACTACTTCAGCATGCTATATTTAACAATGAAGCTCAATTCTTTGAGTAATGGAACTCACAAGACAGTCTACCTGTAAATGTAGGAGGCACAATGCTGCCTCACAGCATCAGGGACACTGGTTTAATTTTGATCTTGGATGACTGTCTGCATGGAGTTTTGCACATTCTCCCCGTGTCTGCGTGGGTTTCCGTCTTGTGGTCCAGTTTCATAGAATTTACAGTGCAGAAGGAGGCCATTCGGCCCATCAATTTGGCACCGGCCCTTGAAAAGAACACCCTACCCAAGCCCACACCCCCACCCCATCTCCGTAACCCAGCAACCCCATCATTTTGGGCACTAAGGACAATTTAGCATGACCAATCCACCTAACCGCCACAGATTTGGACCGTGGGAGGAATCCAGAGCACCCAGAGGAAAACCATGCAGACACAGGGAAAACGTGCAAACTCCGCACAGACAGTGACCCAGCCGAGAATCGAACCTGGGACCCTGGAGCTGTGAAGCAACTATGCTAACCACTATCCTACTGTGCCCGTCACATTTCCTCCCACTGTCTAAAGATGTGCAGGTTAGGTGGATTGGCCATGATAATAACTGTTACATGGATAGGGGAAGGGAGTGGGTCTGGGTAGAGCTGTCTTCCGGAGGATCACTGGATACCTGATGGGCTAAATGGCCTCCTTGTGCACTGTAGGGATGCTATGTGAACGTTAAAGTTTAATGATTAAGAACATGAGCACACTGAATAACTGGATGCAAAGCAAATCAAAAAATGGATATGGACTAATCCCTCAGCAACCAAGGCCGGGATTCTCCGAGTCGCGCCAAGTCAGAGAATCGCCGGGGTGGGGCATGCGAATCCCACCATGCTGCTCCGACGTTGGGCCGCTGATTCTCCGCCGACCGGAGAATCGGCGGCAATCGCGCCGGCACAGTCGCCGGAGTCGCCGCGGTGCCGGTCGGGGGCCGTTGAAAGCGACCCCACGGCGATTCTGCGCGCTCGACGGGCCGAGTGCCTGCCGAGTTCCGTCAAGTCCCACCGGCGTCATTTGCATATGGTCCTACCCGGCGGGACCTCGCCGTTCTGGCTGCGGGGGCCGTCCTGGTGGGGGGCGGGGAGAGCCGACTCCTGGGAGGGCCTCCACAGTGGCCAGGCCCGCGATCGGGGCAAACCGAACGGCGGGCGCGCTATTTCCAGGGTGGCATACGTTCCTCCGCACCGGGCCCCTCCGGTGCGGAGACGGCCATGGCACACATACGCGGACCCACGGCAGCTGTGGCACGCATGCGCGGACCCGCGCCGACCATGGCACAAATGCACGGTTCCGCGCCAGCAGTGGCGGGCTGGCTTTCGGCGCCAGAGCAGCGCACAGCACTCCGGCGCTGCTCTAGCCCCCGAGGACGGGGAGAATGACTGGGCCTGGAGGCCCGTTGACGCCGGCATCTCTTGTGCCTGTTTTGACGCTGGCGTCAACACTTGGTCGGGATTTCGGAGAATCCTGGCCCAAGACTATAATTTCAAATATCTACAGGTTTGTGTGTTTATTGGAAAACTGAAGACAAGAGCCAAGGTATCTAGTTGCACAGACCACTTGAGCAACTTGCAGAGCGACCCTGGAAAATATATTTTATTCAGTAAAGCAGAGTTTAACAGCACTGAATGACTTTACAAATCTAAATTCAAATCTAGCTCCAATCTTGCTTTGCACCACTGCTGATTTCAAAATGCCAGTGCACAGAGGAGAAATCGCCTTATGCAAGTATTAAAAATAAGTATTCCCTCATCACAAAGTATTGCTGAAACTGGAAAATAACCATTTTGCCATTATATGTATAAAGGTAAAAAGAGCAGAGGAATAATAGGCAACAATTATGCTTTCGGAGATGTGATTAGGCGGGTTTTTACCTTACCAGATGACCTTCGTAACTTCATTTTTTTTTTCTTTTTCAAATTTAGTGTAACCAATTCTTTTTTTCCAATTAAGGGGCAATTTAACGTGGCCAATTAACCTGTCCTGCACATCTTTGGGTTGTGGGGGTGAAACCTACGCAAACAGAGGGAGAATGTGCAAACTCCACATGGACAGTGATCCAGAGCCGGGATCGAACCTGGGACTTCGGCGCCCTGAGGCAGCAATGCTAACCACTTCGCCACCGTGCTGCCCCTTCGTAACTTCATTTAATACCATTCATTGCATTCCGCTGTGTAAGTTGGAATTTATTTCAATTGTCTATGTAGTAACCAATACCAACAACAACCTGTATTTGTACAGCGCCTTTAATGTAGTAGAACATCCAAAGGTATTTCACAGGATGACTATCAAACAAAATTTGCCATTGAACCAGATAACTAGTGTGCGACTTTGGGCTGTCATAGAGTGCATAATTTGGAGCTTGCTGACTGAGGGAGTTCGGTGAGGAGGGAGAAAGGTGTTCCTTTAATTTGCTATCTTTCCTCAGAAAGGCGAACAGAAGCTTTTTAGCAGGAACCATCGGGGCCACAACAGCAGCTTTCAGAGGTGAAGTCACAGTTTCAGAAAGTGACACTGTACAGTCCCAAAGGAAACAGCTGATTGGTAAATGAGAACATGTGGGGTATAATATATTAGCTTAAATATAGGTAGGGACTTTTGATTATAATAGAAGTGTTTTGAAACAAAGGAAGGTCCCTAGCTTAATTAAGTTCTCTTAAAGGGAGTAATTAACTTAATTTAGAGAGAAGTCATGGCAGGAGACCTCACACCCGTAGTGTGCTCCTCTTGCACAATGTGGGAAAAAGGGAGACTTTCAGTGTCCATGACGATCATGTGTACAGGAAGTGTGACCAGCTGCAGCTACTTGTTAACCGCATTTCGGAGCTGGAACTGTGGAGCATCCGCGATGCTGAGAACATCATGGATAGAACGTTTAACGAGGTGTTCACACCGCAGATGAGGATTGCACAGGCAGAAAGGGAGTGGGTGGCGATCAGACAAAGTAAAAGGCTCAGGAAGGATGTGCAGGAGTCCCTATGGTCAACGGCCCTCTCAAATAGATATATTGTGTTGAATACTGTTGGGAGGGATGGCCTCTCAGGGGAAAGCAGCAGCAGCCAAGTTCATGGCACCACGAGTGGCTCCGCTGCACAGAAGGGGAGGTAAACAAGTGGCATGGCAATAGCGATAAGGGATTCAATATTAAGGGATATAGGCAGGCGCTTCTGTGGCCGCAATCGTGAATCTAGGATGGTATATTGCCCCTCTGGTGCAAGGGTCAGGGTACCACAGAGCGGATGCAGGGCATTGGTCATGGTTCACATAGACCAACGACATAGGTAAACAAAAGGATCAAGTTCTGAAAGCTGAATATAGGAAGTTAGGAGATAAATTAAAATGCAGGGCTTCAAATGTAGTATTCTCAGTGTTACTCCCAGTGCCACATGTAAGTGAGAGCAGGAATAAAAGGATAGATCAGATGAATGCATGACTGGGGAAATGGTTTACCAGGGAGATATTTAGAGTCTTGAGGCATTGGGACTGATTCTGGGGAATGTGGAACCTGTACAAGCCGGCCGAATTACATCCCGGCAGAGCTGGTACCAATATCATCACAGGGGCTTTTGCTAGTTCTGTTGAGGGGATTTAAACTAGTATGGCAGGGATGGCAACCCAAGGGGAGGCTTAGATGAGTCAGATTCATATAAAGAAACAGTAGGTAGAACATTAGTTAGTGATGTAGGCAGCAACATGGAAAGACAAAAGAAACAAGGGTTAAAAATCATCTTGCACAGGGAATTGACAGTTAAACTGTTTATATTTCAATGTAAAGACTATTACAAACAAGGCAAATGAACTAAGTGCACAGATAGACACATGGTAGCAGAATGCCATTGTTATATTGGAAATCTGGCTAAAGGAGGGCCAAATTTGCCAGCCCAATATCCCTGGATATAGAACTTTCAGGTAGGATAAAGTGGGTAACAGAAAAGGAGGGGGTAGCATTATTGGTTAAATAATCAATTACAGTTGTGAAAAGAGATGGTATACTGAATGGGTTAACAAACAAGGCTTTATGGGCTGAGTTTAGGAATTTAAAAAAAGGCCAGCACAGTACTAGAAGTACACTACAGACCCCCAAACAGTGAAAGGGAGAGAGAAGAAGATATATGTAGATAACTGTCTACATGTAGGAATAAGAGGGCAATAAAGTAGGACAGGTTAGCTATCCCAATATCAACTGGGTTTCAAACAATATAAGTCTTTTATTACATTCCTGTATCATCTTTTATTACACTTCTTTGTGCGTTTTGATATACCACGGAGTGTAATATGTGTTACTCAAACCTTGGTCCTGATGAGGTCTTCTGAATCTCGATGAAGAAGACTCAAACTCGTCCAGTAGTAACACATGGTTTATTGAGCATCTATAACAATAATTGCGTGAGTTCTTTACTTTAACATTGATACTAGTGATAAGGTTCACAAGATCTAACAACAGTAACTATGCTTAACTACACTAACCATCTGAGCTAATCTGATACTCCTGTCCTGCTCACAGTACATCCAAAAGAGAGAGAGAGATACACAATGTGGTTGCTTTTATACCCCTGTTGGTCTGGCTTCTAGTGATCATCTGGTGCTACTGATTACACATTAACCCCGTATGTACATGCACATACAGAGATCACTACAATAAGGAGCACTGAGAGTGAAAACTCCATGTACTGCATCGAGGGGGAAAAAAACAAGCAATATGTGACAAGCCCAATTTTGGATATAGTCTTGGGAAACAAATATGGGCAAGTGGGTGAAGTGACAGTGGGTGACCAAATCGGGGATAGTGACCGTGATTCAGTTAGATTTGGTATAATTATGGAAAAGTACAGGGATAAATCAGGAGGAAAAGTTTTAAACAAATGTTACAAAACTGAGAAGTGGTTTGGCTGAGGTGGACTGGATAATAGTGCTGAAGGATAAATCAGTGGTAAACCAGTGGGAAGCACTAACAAGTGACATCCTTAAGATAAAAGCAGACATGTCTCTTCCAAAAATAAGAATGGTACTGTTAAATTCAGTCTAGAAAAATACAGGTGAAGATAAAAGAGAATAAGAAAGCTTATTATAGTCACAAAAAACTCAACACTACAGATAGCCTAGAAGAGTACAGAAAGTACAGTGATCAAGCAAAAAAAAGAAATAAGGAAATTTAAAAAAAGGCATGAAAAAATATTAGCAAGCAAGATTGAGGAAAACCCAAAGATGTTTTATCAGTATATAAAGAGCAAAAGGATGGTTAAGGAAAATGTGGGACCTATCAGAGATGAAGAAGGGAATTTGGGTGAAGGTACAGAGGATATGGGAAGAGTTTTGAATGCATCTTTTGTCTCCATATTCACAAAGCAATGATGTGGATATAAAAAGTCAAGAGGAGCAGTGTGAAATATGGGATAATCGTACTGCAAGAGAAAGTGTTGGAGATGTTTGAACCCTTGAAAGTGAATAATTCACCAAGGCCGGATGGATTGTTTTCTAGGATGTTGAAGGAGATCAGGGAGGAGATAGCAAATGCTTTGAAGATTATTTTCCAACCTTCACTGGACTCAGGGGAGCTGCAGACGACTGGAGGAATGCAAATGTGGTTCCATTATTTAAGATGGATATGAAGGAAATGCCAAACAATTACAGGCTGGCTAATTTTACTTCAGTGGTGGACAAATTGTTAGAATCAATCCTGAGAGATCGAATAAACTGTCACTTAGAAAGGACTGGATTAGTCAGGGAAAGTCAGCATGGCTTTGTTAAGAGAAGGTCATGCCTTACAAATTTGATTAAATTATTTGAGGAAGGGACAAAGAGGATCGATGGGGTAGTGCAGTGGATGCTGTTGACATAGATTTTAGTAAGGCATTTAACAAGGTCCTATATGGCAGACTGGTCAAAAAAGTAAAAGCCCATGGGATACAGTGTAATGTGGTGATGTCGGTCCAAAGTTGGCTTAGTAACAAGAAACAAAGGGAATGGTCAATGGCTGCCCTTGGGAATGAAAAGCTCTTTTAAGTGATATTCCACAGGGCCCGGTGTTGGGATCCCTGCTATCTGTTTTATATATTCAAAATTTGGGGGGCACGATTTGGAAATTTGTTGACAACAGAAAAATTGGTTGTGTAGTGGACAGTATAGAGAATAGCTGTAACCTCCAAAGTGATATAGATGAGGTTGGTAGGGTGAGCAGGAAAGTGGCAGATGGAGTTCACTTATCACTCTGATAAGTGTGAGGTAATGCATTTAGGGAGGTCAAATAGCAAAAGGGAATACAAAAATATGAGAATATGAGAAAGAGGTAGATAAAGTTATATTGGTGTACAGGTGCGCAGGTCCCTAAAGGTAGCAGTACAGTTAGAGAAGGTTGTAAAGAAGGCATATAGAATGTTCTCGTTCATTGGCAGAGGTATAGAATACAAAAGTAGGGGTAGAATGATGGAACTGTATGAAACACTGGTGAGGCCACAACTGGAGTATTATGTTCAGTTCTGGGGCGAAATTCTCCTACCCGCCCCGCCACATTTCTGCGCCGACCGGCCGGCGGGAGTCTCCGTAACACCGGCCGGTCAATGGGGTTTCCCATTGTGGGGCAGCCCCACGCCGTCGGGAAACCCCCCGGTGCCGGCAGAACGGAGACTCCCGCCGGCGGAGAATGACGCCCTTGGTCACCACACTACATAAAGGATGTAATTGCTCTGGAGGGAGTTCAGAAAAGTTTTACTAAGATGTTGCCAGGATTGGAGAATTGCAGCTACGAGGAGAGATTGGAGAGGTTGGGGTTGCTTTCCTTGGAACAGAAAAGCCTGAGGGGTGACATGATTGAGGTATTCAAAATTGTGAGGGGTAGAGATAGAGATGGAGTAGACAGGAGGAACCTGTCATAGATTCAAGCTAAGTGGCAGAAGGATTAGAGGAGACACGAGGAAAAACCTTTTTCCGCAGAGGGTAGTGGGTGTCTGGAATTCACTGCTTGAGTTGGTGGTGGAGGCAGAGACCCTAAACACTTTTAAAAAGTACCTGGATCTGCACCTTAAGTGTTGTAAGCTGCAGGGCTATTGGTCATGTGCAGGAAGGTGGGATTTAAAAGGGCACCTGGATATCTTTGGGGCTGCATGGACAAGATGGGCCAAATGGCCCTCTTCTGTGCTGTATCATTTCTATGATTCTATAAGAAGATATGGAGGCAGGTGATCAAACGTTTGCCAAAAAGTTAGATGTTAAGAAGGAAGAGAAGGTGGAGAGGCAGGCAGCTTTAAAGAGCGAATTCCAGAAACTGGACATTTAGGCAGTTGAAGGTCCAGCCAGTAATTGGAGAACAGTTAAAATCAGGTAAAATCAAGAGACCACAATTTGCGAAGTGCAGGCATCTTGCTGGGTTGTCAGTCTGGATGTGATTACAGAGATCATGGGAGCTAATGTATGTCAGCAAGCACAGGGGTGATGAGTAAATTGAACTCAGCATGAGTTAGAATGGATGTTAGGACATATGAAACAGCCAAAAGTATATTGGAATAGCCAAGTCTGGAGGTAAAAAAGGAAAGGATAAGAGTTTCAGCAACAGCTTATCTGATGCAGGGGAGCTAGGATGTTGTGAGGGCAGCACAGTAGTGCAGTGGTTAGCACAGTTGCTTCACAGCTCTAGGGTCCCAGGTTCGATTCCCGGCTTCGGTCACTGTCTGTGCGGAGTCTGCATGTTCTCCCCGTGTGTGTGTGTGGGTTTCCTCCGGGTGCTCCGGTTTCCTTCCACAGTCCAAAGATGTGCAAGTTAGGTGGATTGGTGATGATAAATTGCCCTTAGTGTCAAAAGGTTAGGTAGGGTTATGGGTGAAGGGTATAGGCGTGGGCTTAAGTGGGGTGCTCTTTCCTAAGAGCCGGTGCAGACTCGATGGGCCAAATGGCTCCTTCTGCACTGTAAATGCTATGATTCTATGATGAAGGTGAAAGAAGGCAGTCTTATTGCTGGAGTAGATGTATAATCAGTTCATTTCAAGGTCAAATATGACACCATGGTTGAAAACAGTCTGGTTCAGCCTCGTAGAATTTTAAGGAAGAGGAATGGAATAAGTAGTTAGGGAACAGAATTTGTAGCAGGGATCAAAGGCAAGAGTTTCGGTCTTCTTGATTTGTTGGGAGATGTTGTATTCAGATGCGGTCCAACATTTTAGAGACAGTGGTGGTGGTGAGATACATCTAAAGACTGGCCCTGTGTTTTTGGATGGGAAATAGGATGGATCAATAATAGTTCCTTGAGAAAGACCAGAGGTAATGCTGCCAGCTGGGAAGAGAATCCATTGCAGCTGGGTCACTGGCAACAGCGAGATCGATAAAAATAGAACCGAACACTGTCATACTCAGCTGGGTGACAGTGGAGAGGTTGTGGAGGAGGATAGCCAACAATGCCAAAGACTGCAGATAGGTTGAGAAGGATGAGGAGGGCAAGTTTACCTTTGTCACAGTCACATCGGACATATTTTGCAATTTTGATATGAACGACTTCAGTACTGTGGTAAAGGCAGAAATCTTTGAAACATGGAGTTCTGGGAAAGGTCAGCATACATTTGGAAGATGACACCATGTGCATGAACTTGGGAGAGGATGGGGAGGTGGGAGATGGGGAAATAGTATGCAAGTAGGGATTGGGTCAGGGGTTTTATTTTGAGGAATGGGTTGATAACTGTAGAATTAATGGAAATGGGGCTGTACCTAAGGACCTATTTTGCTCACAATATCAGGTTACATGGGAGCCAGGAAGGAAAATTGAGTGGTTAGCAGATTAGTAGGAATAAGGTGGACATGAGACCAGTATCAGTTAACAGGGACATTAAAATATGAAGTTACTGGAAACCAAACCAAAATAGCAATGCACTGTTTCATCATTTTATATCAGGAAAAGCATTTATCTGAGATGCAGAGTAAACATATTTATACAGGAAGAATCTATCTATGAATATATTAAAAACCCTGTGGAGGAGTCATGCATTTAATCAGTTTCTCTTGTTAAGTTATTTCTTTCACACTAGTTTTGGTACTATTATTTGTATTATATTTTAAAGCACTGAAGAACATTGTGCTTGCTTATAGTAATGGTTAGGAATGTGGCTTTCAGCACTCTGGAGAAGGAATTGAAGGCTTGACACCATGTTCAGTCAGGTTAGGATGGGGAGAGAGGTTTGATTGTATGGCTCAATCTCTAGGCATCATTATGAGCCCAGTAGCTGTAGGAGGAAAGCACTGTTCTTTTGAGATACCGTTATGGAAATGATTTCTGCAACAATCTAAAAACCTATATTGTTTAAAATAAAATTTACAATGTACTTACTTTGCATTATATCCGCTCTTCGAAAAAGCTAGAAATCGGGAAATCTGAAATAAAACCAGAAAATTTTGTAAAAACACAGCAGGGCTAGCAGCATCTGTGGAGAGAGAGACAGAGTCAACGTTCCGAGTCCAATATAAATCTTCAGTTATATTAGGCTAGAAATGTTAACTCTGTTTTTCTCTCTCCACAATGCTGACACACCTGTTGAGTTTTTACAGCACTTTCTGCTTTTCTTCCAAAAAAAGCTACTTGGAAAACCTATATGATAACCCCACCCTTCCCTATACCACCCTACCTTTCCACGGTCATAGTGCTAACACACCTCAAATCAACTCTTCCACTTCTGCCACACCCAGCAGCAGCTCTCAGTGTTTCCATACCAAGGGATCCATCTTCAACTCCTCCCACATCCAAGGATTGCCACCAGTGCTACAACATGTTCCACAACACGTGTTTTCAAAGCTTTGTCACATATAATTATAGTTATATTTATTATGTCATACCTAATTGGACCATTCTTCTCAAATGTTTGATGTCCAGCTCTGCAGTTTCAACTCTGACTTTGCCAAGATTCTTAAAATTAAGCAATTTGTACTCCCACCTTCTACACTTTGCCCTCTCTCTGACAGATGCAAAACAGTGTAAAAATGCTATGCATTTCAGCTCACTCTCTCAAGAATATACTGTTTTTTCTGACAGCTGCTGGCCACTTCAAAAATCCTAGGTGTTTTCACTTCTTTACTAACTGCAGAAAGCATTTAGCACTTTTAAATTGGCCAGCAGTTGTCAATCAGAACAATGATGTTGAGACACATTGTCATTATTGGGGGATACTTCAGCTGTGGGATACTCTGACCCCCCCGCCGGGTCGGAGAATCCCCGGGGAGCGGCGCAAATCCTGCCCCGCCGCCCCAACGCCGGCTGCCGTAAACTTCGGCCCCGGTTTTTGGGCGGGGACGGGGTTCATGCCACACCGCTCGGGGGCCGTTGGCAGCAGCCCCCCCGGCAATTCTCTGGGCCAAGCGGCCGCCCGTTTTTGGCCAGTCCCATCGGCGTGGATTAGACATGGTCCCACATGGCAGGACCTGGCAGGTAAGTTAGCTAGAGTGGTCCTCGGGGGGGGGGGGGGGGGGGGGGGGCGGGGGGGGGGGGGGCGCGCGGGGGGGAGCGCGTGGGGGGGGATCCGCCCCGGGGGGGCCCCCACGGTGACCTGGCCCGCAATCGGCGGGCGGGCCCGTGCCGTGGGGTAGTCCTTCATTCCGCGCCGGCCCCTGTAGGACTCCGCCATGGCCGACACAGAGAAGACATCCCCCTGCGCATGCGGCAGAATACGCCAGCGGTTCCGCACATGCGCGGGATCACGCCGGTCCTTTGGCGCATGCGCGGACTCGCACAGTCCCTTCGCCGTCCACCTAGCCCCCGGAAGTGCAAAGAATTCTGTACTTTCGGTTGACGCTGGAGTGGTTCACGCCGGTTTTCCCGGCGGCGTATGGACTTAGTCCCGCGAAAGGAGAATCCCGCCCCAGATGTATTCGAGAATAAAGGGAAAGATAAATACACAAACCACCTGCCTACCGTGTTCAAACCATTAAGCTGTCATGGGCGGCACAATGCCACAATGGCTAGCACTGCTGCATCACAGCTCCATGGATCCGTGTTCAATTCTGGTCTCAGTTGACTGTCTGTGTGGAGTTTTCACTTTCTCCCCACATCTGCGGGGTTCCTTCTGGGTGCTCCGGTCTCCTCCCACAGTCGAAAGATGTGCAAGTTAGGTGCTAAATTGTCACTTAGTGTACAAAGGGTTCAGTGGGGTAACTGGGTTATGGGGATCGGGTGGGTGTGTGGGCTTAAGTAGGGTGCTCTTTCCAAGGGCTGGAACTGACTCGATGGGCCGAATGGCCTCCTTCTGCATTCTGTGATTCTCTGATTTTTCTCAATCAAAGTCTCGTTAAAGATACTGCTCTGTGAAATTGAATGAATAAAAAGTATTTCAAAGGATCTCAGGGGATTTATAAACTTTTCAAATGTTGTGGGATTTCTAGGGACTTGAAAAAGCTGCAGTATTAATAGCATTGGACTGGGTGTGCAGATGTGTGGGACAGGAAAGTAATGTAGGACTCCAGGGACGGGATTCTCCGCAAACTGGCACGATGTCCACTACCCGGTGCCAAAAACGGCGCGGATCACTCCGGCATCGGGCCGCCCCAAAGGTGCGGAATTCCGCACCTTTAGGGGCCAAGCCCTCGCTAGGGGCTAGCCCCGCACCGGAGTGGTTTCCGCTCCGCCGGCTGGCGGGAAAGGCCTTTGGCGCCACGCCAGCCGGCGCCGAAAGGTCTTCGCCGGGCGACGCAAGTGCGGGAGCGTCAACGGCCGCTCACGGCATCGCCGCGCATGCGCAAGGGAGCGGCTCTCTTCCACCTCCGCCATAGTGAAGACTATGGCGAAGGCGGAAGAACAAGAGTGCCATCACGGCACAGGCACGCCCCTGGATTGTGGGCGCAATCGGCCAGGCCACCGTGGGGGCACCCCCCGGGGCCAGATCGCCCCGCGCCCTGCCCCAGGACCCCGGAGCCTGCCCGCGCCGCCTTGTCCCGCCATTCAAAAGGAGGTTTAATCCACGCCGGCTGGCGAGGGTTGACAGCGGCAGGACTTCGGCCCACGTGGGTCAGAGAATCGCCCGCCCACCAGCGCGATTCCCGCTGACCGGTGCGGCGTGATTCCCGCCCCTGCCGAATCTCTGGTGGCGGAGAATTCAGGACACGGCGGGAGCGGGATTCACGCCAGCCCCCGGCAATTCTCCGACCCGCTGGGGTGTCGGAGAATCGCGCCCCTGGTGTGTATCTTCAATTAACTGTCTGATCTGCTCATCATCTGTCAGACAGAGCAGTTAAAAGTGAGAAGGCCACTTATTATGATCCCAGACCATAGAACATAGAACATAGAACAATACAGCGCAGTACAGGCCCTTCGGCCCACGATGTTGCACCGAAACAAAAGACATCTAACCTACACTATACCATTATCATCCATATGTTTATCCAATAAACTTTTAAATGCCCTCAATGTTGGCGAGTTCACCATTGTAGCAGGTAGGGCATTCCACGGCCTCACTACTCTTTGCGTAAAGAACCTACCCCTGACCTCTGTCCTATATCTATTACCCCTCAGTTTAAGGCTATGTCCCCTCGTGCTAGCCATTTCCATCCGCGGGAGAAGGCTCTCACTGTCCACCCTATCTAACCCTCTGATCATTTTGTATGCCTCTATTAAGTCTCCTCTTAACCTTCTTCTCTCTAACGAAAACAACCTCAAGTCCATCAGCCTTTCCTCATAAGATTTTCCCTCCATACCAGGCAACATCCTGGTAAATCTCCTCTGCACCCGTTCCAAAGCCTCCACGTCCTTCCTATAATGCGGTGACCAGAACTGTACGCAATACTCCAAATGCGGCCGTACCAGAGTTCTGTACAGCTGCAACATGACCTCCTGACTCCGGAACTCAATCCCTCTACCAATAAAGGCCAACACTCCATAGGCCTTCTTCACCACCCTATCAACCTGGGTGGCAACTTTCAGGGATCTATGTACATGGACACCTAGATCCCTCTGCCAAACCCCAACATTTGCCAGGTAACCAGACAAGAATTCCCACACTTTGTTCTAATTTGTAAAACTTGCTCCAGGAGTGATTCCAAGCACAAATAGGGTAGTAAAACAAACTTTATTGTTAACACAGTATTAAACTGCCTTCACATCACAGAAATAAAACTTACAGTTAACAATGCTTAACAATAGAATAAAAGGAAATACTTTGGGTTAGATTCTCCGAATTTGAGGCAATGTCCAGAGCATGTGTCTAGTCTTACGACCAAAAGGTTGGTGTCGCCCGGACCGATGCTTCGCCCGGTGGGAGGCTAACAGCCGCGTCATGTAAAGCCCCCCCATCGGATGGAGAATTGCCGGGTACGCATGGCGACGACCGACGCACGGACCCGGCCTGCCAATGCTCCCCTGTAACCCCGCTCGCCACCCCCGGGGCACCCCCCACTGCCACACGAGGACCCCGGAAACTGTGAGCACACACACCCCACGCCGTCAGGAAGTCAGCCCATCAGGGGTGGTGCATCGGGGGAGGGCTTCAGGTGGCGCCCTGAGGCCGTCCCAACAGCGTGCGGCGTACTCAGCAATTGCGACGTTTTTAATGGGTGGAGCATCCGAAAAACGGCGCCGGCCCCCATTTCGGCGTAAAAACGGATTCTCTGGCCAATCGCCGAACGCGATTTTGGCATCGGCAATCAGAGAATCCCGCCCTTTAACCCCTGACTGATACGTCCACATTGTTTGTAATCAAGCAAAACCCAGCACAGGTCAAAAAACACTTTTAAATAAAGTTAGCAAACACAGGATTACTTGCCATTCTCTGGATAGAAGGTTCTTTGAAAGACTACTGGGAGAGAGTGAGAGATTGTTCCAGTCAACAGCTTGCAGATCCCGGTCTGTCAGATTAACACTGAATCATGCTGGCAGTACTGGCAAGCCTGCACTTGCCGATTTTGGGGCCTTGGAAATTCCCCCAAGTTCCATTGCAACTGGTCACATTTGTGGAAACCAACTAAACTGCACCCTGGCGAGGTCTCCCAGGCATGGCCGTTAGGTCCCGGGTGTCAGGGTAATCTTGCGAATGCATATTTAAATGAGCCAAATGGCTCATTCAAATATGTTGATCTGGATCAGGCCCAATGAGGGCGAGATCCAGCTCGCGTGATCTCGCGAGGCACTGTTAAATCTGGTGAAGCATTTTGAGCATTGTAAATCTCGCGGTTCAACGGTCTCGTCCCGACACCGGCGCGATGAGGCCGTTAACTCACGCCCAATCGCTACTCCCCAGAAATATTAACAACATTTCATTGGGCTTCTTCTTGTGAGCATAACCATGACTTGAAAGAATGATGATCTCACTTTCCCGACATCTTAATTGCACACTTTGCAACCACACAGTCCTTTAAACCAGGATTTTTGAAAATACTACTGCAGAAAATGCATACACACTCTAACCGAGGCTTTTTAAAACATTACTGCAACTGATACATATAATACAAATAATATGTCAATTTCTTACATTTATCACACACTTCAAGGTTTACACAGTTCATAGACAAGAGTGATGATTTTGAACAGCTACCTGAAATCACCATAACATGATTGATCAGATTGTCCAGGGCTAGAAGTGTCAGCCCAGACCCAGAACCTCCAAGGTTCTTTGACTGGCCTTACACCCATCCCGAGCCCACTCAAGACCACTAGGGTACCCTCCCTCTGCAGCCTGGCAGCAGCAGCCGGACACATGAGCATTGAACTTACCTCCTTGATCCACCCTCCGGGAGGTCCATCACACTAGGCCAGGGTGTCACTGCCAGGGTTCTGGGGGCTGTGCAACATTGGCAATTTTAAGGGGTGGGGCCTGAAAGAAGGGCCTGAGGTGGGCCTAAAGCGGGGCTGAGGAGAAGGTTAGTTCATCATCATGCATGCGTGGTGTGTGGGGTGCGGTGACCCTTTATAACTGTGCTGTGGGGGGAGGTTGCCCCTTTTTGTTGAGAGGTTGAAGGTGCTCCCCTTGTAGGTGGAGGTTTACCATTTCTGTTGTGTGGGGGAGGGAGACAGGGGGCTGGTTTCTCCCAATGGGAGCCTAAGTGCCGACGCCTGAGTAAAAACCGGAGTATTTTACTCCGGCGTTGGCGCCCGTTCCCAGACCCCTATTCTGGGGCCTCCGTGGGGCTGGCAGGGGCATGGCGTGATTTGCGGAGGCGGGGCCTCAGCACGGCATCAGAGACCCGGCGCCTTGGGTCCCGCACATGCGCAGTTGGGCAGGCGCCAACATGTGCATTGGCCGTCCTCCCCCAGGCCGCTCCGCACAACAACAGCGCAGGGATGTGACATTGCCGGCGGAGGAAAGGAGGCTCGTCGACAGAGAGGCCGGCCCGCCGATCGGTGAGCCACGATCGCGGCCCAGCCACCATCGGAGGCCTCCACGGTGAGGGAGCCCCCCTCCCCTCCCACAGGCCGCCCCCCCCGAGCATTCCCGCAGAGTTCCCGCCGGCACCGTTCACCCCTGGTCGCTGCCGGCAGGACTCTGTCATGACGGAGCGGCCGCTCGGCCCATACGGGCCGGAGAATCAGTGGCCCCGCCGATTCCAGCAGCCCGCAGCCGGCGCCGCACCAAACACGCCACCGCAAATTGCGCCGATTCTCCACACCTCGGAGAATTGCATGCCGGCGTCAGGGCGTCATGGCGTTGTTGCTCCGATTCTCCAGCCCGGCGCGGGGCTCGGAGAATCGCCCCCATGTTTCTGGACGCTGGGATCAGTGCACGTGTTAAAATGGCGGACCACAATTGGTAAGTGCAGGCTGACCAGCATGCTAGCTACTGCTATAAATAATTTATCATACTAAAGATAAGAGAATCGCACTTGGCGACACTCCTAGTGCCAGCGGGAGCCACCCTGGTTTCTCCGCTGATGGAAACAACTAGGGCGGGGTTCTTCGGCTGCTAGCCAAGGGTTTCTCTGTCATGCGCGGTTTCCCATTGTAACCACCCCACCGTGAAACCCGCTGGTGGGGGGGCGCTGCCGGCAGGAAAATGAAATCGCAACAACCGGTAAATTCCGGCCTTACCTTCAAAACTGTAGAATCGTGCCCATAATGTCTTGAGGGGTCTTAGTAGGGTGGGTGCGAAGATGATGTTTCTTCTTGTGGGAGAACCGACAACTAGGGATCACTGTTTAAAATAGGGAGTCACTTATTTAAGACAGAGATGAGAAGAATTGTTTTCTCTCAGAAGGTCGCATGTCTTTGGAACTTTCTTCCTCAAAAGTCAATGGAAGGCAGAGGCAGATACATTCTTGATAAATAAGTGGGTCTACTCCTACATGGATGTTTGTGTGTGGACATTCTTGATTATGGGCAGCACGTTAGCACAAGTGGATAGCACTGTGGCTTCACAGCGCCAGGGTCCCAGGTTCGATTCCCCGCTGGGTCACTGTCTTTACGGAGTCTGCACGTTCTCCCCGTGTCTGCGAGGGTTTCCCCCGGGTGCTCGGGTTTCCTCCCACAGTCCAAAGACGTGCAGGTTAGGTGGATTGGCCATGATAAATTGCCCATAGTGACAAAGAAGGTTAGGAGGAGTTATTGGGTTACGGGGATAGGGTGGAAGTGAGGGCGTAAGTGGATCAGTACAGACTCGATGGGCCGAATGGCCTCCCTCTGCACTGTATGTTCTATGTTCTATAACAAAGTTTTCGTGATTTCTCTTCCTTTGTACTGGAGCTTAGCAGTCGACTGTTCCTTGACCTGAATGCCTCCTGGACCATGGGGTCACATGGTTGAAGGTAGAATATTTGTCAATAGGTGTAAAACGTCAGAGGGAATTATGCATGTTAATCGTTATTGCAAGGGCAGCAACGTATAAAAATACTACATCTTCCTACAGTTGTGCAGGGAATTGGTGAGACCACACCTGAAGCACAGTGTGCAGTTTTAGTCTCCATATTTAAGAAATTGTTTATTGTGTGAAGGCAGAGCAGCAAAGGTTCACTAGATTCGTTCCTGGGATGTGTGTGTTGTCCTAATATGAGAAGCTGAGTAAATTGACCCTGTAATCTGCAGTTTAGATGAATGAATGGTAATCTCCTTGATTCTGAACAGACTTGACAGGAAAGACACTGAGAGGTTGTTTCCTGTGGCTGAGGACACAGTCTCGGGATAACAGACCAATTATAGAACATAGAACATAGAAGATTACAGCGCAGTACAGGCCCTTCGGCCCACGATGTTGAGCTGACCAGTGAAACCACTCTAAAGCCCATCTACACTATCCCCTTATTGTCCACATGTGTATCCAATGACCATTTGAATGCCCTTCGTGTTGGCAAGTCCACTACTGTTGCAGGCAGGGAATTCCACGCCCTTACTACTCTCTGAGTAAAGAACCTACCTCTGACATCTGTCTTATATCTATCTCCCCTCAATTTAAAGCTATGTCCCCTCATGCTAGACATCACCATCCGAGGAAAAAGGCTATCACTGTCCAGCCTATCCAATCCTCTGATCATCTTGTATGCCTCAATTAAGTCACCTCTTAACCTTCTTCTCTCTAACGAAAACAGCCTCAAGTCCCTCAGCCGTTCCTCATAAGATCTTCCCTCCATACCAGGCAACATTCTGGTAAATTTCCTCTGCACCCTTTCCAATGCTTCCACATCCTTCCTATAATGCGGCGACCAGAATTGCACGCAATACTCCAAATGCGGCCGCACCAGAGTTTTGTACAGCTGCAACATGACCTCATGGCTCCGAAACTCAATCCCTCTACCAATAAAAGCTAACACACCGTACGCCTTCTTAACAACCCTCTCAACCTGGGTGGCAACTTTCAGAGATCTATGTACATGGACACCGAGATCTCTCTGCTCATCCACACTGCCAAGAATCTTACCATTAGCCCAGTACTCTGTCTTCCTGTTATTCCTTCCAAAATGAATCAACTCACACTTTTCTGCATTAAACTCCATTTGCCACCTCTCAGCCCAGCGCTGCAGCTTATCTATGTCCCTCTGTAACTTGTAACATCCTTCCGCACTGTCCACAACTCCACCGACTTTAGTGTCATCTGCAAATTTACTCACCCATCCTTCTACGCCCTCGGCCAGGTCATTTATAAAAATGACAAACAGCAGTGGCCCCAAAACAGATCCTTGTGGTACGCCACTAGTAACTGGACTCCAGTCTGAACATTTCCCATCAACCACCACCCTTTGTCTTCTTCCAGCTAGCCAATTTCTGATCCAAACTGCTAAATCACCCTGAATCCTATGCCTCTGTATTTTCTGCAGTAGCCTACCGTGGGGAACCTTATCAAACGCTTTACTGAAATCCATATACACCACATCAACTGCTTTACCCTCATCCACCTGGTTGATCACCTTCTCAAAGAACTCAATAAGGTTTGTGAGGCACGACCTCCCCTTCACAAAACCGTGTTGACTATCTCTAATCAAATTATTCCTTTCCAGATGATTATACATCCTATCTCTTGTAAACCTTTCCAAAATTTTGCCCACGACAGAAGTAAGGCTCACTGGTCTATAGTTATAGAAAAGAGATGAGGAGAAATGTCTTCTCTCAAATTTCTTCAATCCAAAGTGAATCTTTGGAATTCTCTACTTCAAGGGGTTGTGGATTACCCATCATTGAATTTATCGAATGTTGGAAAAATGACAGGTATTAGCCTCATAGGAATTAATTCAAGGGGTATGGGGAGCGGGCAAGAAAGACAAGTTGAGGCCAATGATCAGCCATGATCACCTTGAATGGCACAGCAGGCTCAATTATCTTTACTGTTTAATCATGCTGCTATTTCAAATGTTTTTATGTTGCTGGTGTTATTGTAACACCTGTTTTATATGCTGGTGGTGTGGCCTACCTTAGGAGAGACTGTAGTCTGACTCAGGTAGTTAGATTGAACTGGTTTATGTACACAATGTACACCATGTATATGATGAGCTACTGGGTAGGCACAAAGAGGATTTCCTTTCCTGCACAAGAAATGTGATACAGCCTGTTTGGATTTCCATTATCTCCTCTTAATGAAGTACATTAACAAATAACATATTAAGTAGCTAACTATTATGACAAATTCCCACTTAACCACTTGAATCTGAAATTCTTGTGCAAAGTAATATCAGCAGTGCCAAAAATAGTTTATTTTTAAGTTTTCTCTTGGGATCAGTAGCAGCAAACATTTGTGTTACTTAACAGACATCCAGATGATGTTATTTTGGCAACTTACAAATTATATCACGTGTTGATGGGTGCACATTTTCTATTTTAAATGGGAGAAACATACCAGAATAGTTGACAGCAGTGTTACAAGGAAAAAAACACAGAAATCAAAAGACGAGGACAGAAGAATGAAGTGGAAACAAAACTAAATAATGGAAATATAATAATAATCATAATAATAACATGTTAGAAATATACAGGTCTGTCAGCATTTCAAAATCTAAAAGGTAGATGAACATTTTTGGAAACTCATTCAACCTATCAATATTGAATGACCAGGTTCAAGTGACGCAATGGCCACATCCTCTTTCTGTAGATCTAAATTGAAGCTGGTAAATGCTCAGGTTAAACCTTCTGTTGCAGGAACGAATGGGAATGCTTCAGCCAATCAAAATAAATTTGATTCATAAAGCCAATAACAAACATTTTGAACTTCATCGGAACTACTGCTTTAATAACCAGTATGAAACTCAAGTCTACTTACTTAATTTGTTCCCATTATATGAACATACGAATAAGGAGCAGGAGTAGGCCATTCAGCCCCTCAAGCCTGTTCCACCAGTTAATATGATCATGGTTGATCTGATAGTAATATCAAATCCACACTCCATCTACTCCAGGTAACCTATCACCCCTTTTCTTACCAAGGATCTGTACACCTTGAAAATATTCAAATACTCTGCTTCAGCTACCTTTTCAAGAAGAGAGTTCCAAAGACTCACAATCTCCTTGAGTGAAATTATTTTGCCTAATCACCGTTTTAAAGGGTGACCTTTTATTTTTAAACAGTGACACTCCTTGGGCGCAATCTACTGGCTGTTCATGCTGGTGGGATATTCCAGTCCCGCTGACAAAGGCAGGGTAGGTAAATACCACTGGGGGGGGGCCGCCTCTGCCGCCGAAAAACACGCGGCGGGGTGGTTGGTAAACCCCGTCTCTCATTCTAGATTCACCCACAAGCCAAAACAATCTCTCCACATGCACCCTGTCAAAATTCCTCAGGATCTTAAAGCTATCAATCAGGTTGCCTCTTCCTCTTCCAAACTCCAGCAGATACAAGTCTAATCTGTCCAACATTTTCTCATAAGACAACCCACTCATCGCAAGGTAAACCTCGAAACTGCTTCAAACGCATTTACATCTCTTCTTAAATAAGATGACCAATACTGTATACAGTACTGCAAATGTGGTTTCACCATTGCACTGTACAACCGAAGCATAATCTCACTACATTTGTCTTCAATTCCCCTCACAATAAATGATGTAATTCTATTAGCTTTGCATGATGTGTAGTGACAGCAATAGAGTGTATGTGAGGGCTTTGCAGTTCTCCATCTTAGATTGTATGAGCAAAACCTCTTAATAAAACTCTTATCGAGTTTTGAAATAACTCAGAGTGTGGGAATCTACATACCTTTTGTCTTTGCTGCATATAAGAAATATAACAGAAGAGAAAACAAGTGACGTGGGCCGAGGCAGAAGACGAAATTCATCGACTAAATAGTAGAGACAACATCGGGAGCAAAGGAAGATTCTCGGGAGCTGACTCACACGGACAAACATTTCGGGCAAAGCACTGCCGCCGATGCTGAAAGTTTACAACAAATTTTTGTCTGAAGCTGTGAGTAAGACCAACAGGGTGGGGAACACTTGGTTGCATCGAAGTGAGCGGGATGTGGGCTGCAGGAACCGTGCACATGGTGAATCTAAATGGGCTGCAGGGAATGAGGATTTTGAAGTCTGCTGACTATGCATGGGCCACGACTCAGGAAAAACGTCAAACTACAGTCAGGCAAAATGGAAACAATTTTTAGTTGCTTTTAATAAAGGGGATCATTTGTGCCATACATCCCATTAGAAAAATGGAAGAGAGGAAGCTGGTTGAAATATAGACCCTAAGGAGCCGGGATCTGAGATGGCAGGAAAAAAGGTTCCAGGGATGCATTTGATGAAGACTATGAGACTTGGAACTCATTTGAGGAAAAGCTCCAATTATATCTCAGAGCAAATGAGACACTAGAGGACCTAAAGGTTGCAATATTTCTCAGCTCAGTCATTCATAAAACCTTTTTGCTGCTACAAAATTTAGTTCATCCAACCAACCCAGAAGATAAGACCTACATTGAATTAATGGAAATCTTAGAGGGGCATTAGTCTCCTAGACCGTTATTGATTGTAGAAAGGTTTTGTTTTACCACCTCAGACAGGAAGAAGGTGAAAGCATTTTCCAGTTTGTAGTGACTTTAAGAAGGTTGGCAAAATATTGCAAATTTGGTGCAACACTTGATGGCACTCTTTGTGATAGGCTGGTTTGTGAATTATGCAGTAAAGCTAGTCAGAGCAAGCTGCTGACTGTAAGTGATTTAACTCTAAAAGCTGCTGTGGAAGTTGTCATATCTATGGAGCTGGCAACAGGATAAGCTTCACAGATGGGTCTGGAGCGATGATTTACAAAATGGATACCAAAAGGAACAAGGCTGCAAGTATGCAACCATGTCACCAATGTACACACATTGGACACTTAGCGGGGGAATGTTTGAGTAAAACAAATACATGCAAGAACAGTGGCAAGAAGGAGCACATTGCCAAGGCATTTTGGGCTCAGAAAACCTCTACACCATGAATTTGCATGAAAAAAAAACAATCTAAACAGACTAGGTGTGTATTTTCAACTCATAGACGAAGCTCAAGAACACACAAAAGTCAATGTAACTGAACAACTTCAGGAGCTGAAGCTAGGCACCTTGTCAATGCGGGCCAATCAACCATGTTTTTGGGCATATCCAAAAGTCATGAAATTAAAATTGAAGGGTTACAGGCACACCAGTATTGTTAATACCTGAGACAACATTTCATAAAAAGCTAAAGTATCTGCGTTTAAGACCATCAAATGTGATCCTAAGGACATACACTGAAGAGGTTGTATGATTAACAAGTTCCATTATGATGAAAGAAGAATCAAATGGATCGATGGCCAAGTTGTCTCTTCACATTGTCCATTGAAACGTTCCTGCTCTATTTTGCAGAGCATAGTTGGCAAAGATTCGGCTTAACTCAACCAGTGGATTCAAAGAGTAACTTGCAATAACTTCTGATGAAGTAATCAAAGGCATTCAAAGATTCACTAGGCTCTATGACTTGAGTTGAGGTACACCTAAAATTCAAGTCAGACAGCACACCCAAATGTCTCAAAGCTAGAACATACCATATATCATCAGGCCAAATAAGTGATTGGGGACTTCCGGGTCGCGGCGATGCGGAGCTAAGCCGCGCGAGTCGGCAGCTCCCGCAGAAACGGACTTTTGGGCCCGCTAACGGAGCCCCAACGGACCTGTAAAAAAAAAAAAACCCGTGGGGAAGAACGGAGGAAGCCCCCTACAGCGCTGCATGGACCGGACCCGCAGTGAAACGGCAAGGAAAGCGGCCCTGGAGCAGCGGGAGAAGAAAGAAGAAAAAAACAAAATGGCGGCGCCCATGGACAGAGAGGAGATGAAAGAGTTCATCAAGTGCTGCTTCGAGGAGCTGCGTAAGGAGATGGTGGCGCCTATACTGGCAATGGTGGAAAAACTTGGAGCAACCCAGAAAGCCCAAGAGGTGAAGATTCAGGAGATCCAGGAAAAAGTGAGTGACAACGTCGACGTGCTCGTGGGCCTGGCGGAGAGAGTGGAGCGGCACGAGGCACTGCACAGGATGTTGGCAGGAAGACTCGAAGACCTGGAGAACAGATCAAGGAGAAACAACTTGAGGATCCTGGGTCTTCCAGAAGGAATGGAGGGGGCCGATGCCGCGGCATATGTGGGCACAATGATCGGGACGCTGATGGGTGTGGAGGCCCCCCCGAGATTGCTGGAGCTGGATGGGGCGCACCGAGTGCTAGCGAGGAAGCCCAATGCAAAAGAGCCGCCAAGGGCAATGGTGGTGAGATTTCACCGGTTTACGGACAGAGAGAGGGCCCTGAAAAGGACCAAGAAGGAACGGAGCAGCAAGTGGGACAATGCGGAGATCAGAATATACCCGGACTGGAGCGCGGAGGTCGCTAAGCGGAGAGTGGGTTTCAACCGGGCCAAAGCGGTGCTGCACCGGAAAGGGGTGAAATTTGGAATGCTGCAGCCAGCGCGACTGTGGGTTACACATAATGGCCAACAACACTACTTCGAAACGCCCGAAGAGGCGTGGACCTTTATATTAGCTGAAAAATTGGACTCTAATTGAGGGTTTGTGTGGGAGGGGGGTGTTTGAGGGGTGAAGTATGATGTTTGTTGTACATAGGGGGTCAACCACGCACAGGAAAGGATATATGGGCTGGGGGAGAGGGACAAGGCCATGACAGGAGCAGTGCCATGGGGGGCGGGGCAGGCTTTGGGAAGCGCGGGGTTTTTCCTGCGCGCGGAAAAAAAAAAAATAAAAAGGGCGGGAAGGGGACAAAGGAATGTACATTGATTGGTAGAGTCCCACACGGGGGGGTTAAAGGGATGGCGGAGGAAGCCGGGGTCAGCAGGTGTCAGCTGACTTACGAGGGATATGGGGGGAGCAAAAAAGCTAGACGGGGATCTAGCGGGAGGGGGGGGGGAAGGGGGGAGGGGAGGGAGGTGGGGAAGGGGGTGGGGGGGAAAGGGTTGCTGCTACACTGGCCGAAAGAGAACGGGATACAGAAGAGGTGACTGGGACGGGGGTCCCCCAGCTGGGGGACTGGAGAGTGAGGGAGACGCGGACAAGGGACTGGCCCCGAAAAGGAGATGGATAGTTGGCAGGGGGGCGGGGGTGAGAGTCCCTCCAATCCGGCTGATAACGTGGAACGTGAGGGGCCTGAATGGGCCGGTGAAGCGGGCTCGAGTGTTCGCGCACTTGAAGGGACTGAAGGCAGATGTGGCAATGCTCCAAGAGACACACCTGAAGGTGGCGGAGCAGGTCAGGTTAAGAAAGGGATGGGTAGGACAGGTATTTCACTCGGGATTGGACGCAAAAAATAGAGGGGTGGCAATTCTGGTGGGAAAGCATGTGTCATTTGAGGCCAAGACTATCGTAGCGGATAATGGAGGGAGATATGTGATGGTGAGCGGTAGGTTGCAAGGGACGTGGGTGGTGTTGGTAAATGTATACGCCCCGAACTGGGATGATGCTGGATTCATGAAGCGCATGTTGGGGCGCATTCCGGACCTGGAGATAGGAGGACTAATAATGGGAGGGGACTTCAATACGGTGCTGGACCCAGCACTGGACCGCTCCAGATCAAGGACGGGAAGGAGGCCGGCGGCGGCCAAGGTACTTAGGGGGTTTATGGATCAGGTGGGGGGAGTGGACACATGGAGGTTTGCAAGACCGCAGGCCAGAGAATTTTCTTTTTTCTCCCACGTGCATAAGGCTTACACCCGGATAGATTTCTTTGTTCTGGGCAGGGCGCTCATCCCGAGAGTGGGGGGGACGGAGTATTCGGCCATAGCCGTTTCGGACCATGCCCCGCACTGAGTGGAACTGGAGCTGGGAGAGGAGAGGGACCAACGCCCGCTGTGGCGGCTGGTTGTGGGACTGCTGGCCGATGAGGTGGTGTGTGGGAAGGTGAGGGGGTGTATTGAAAGGTACTTGGAGGCCAACGACAATGGGGAGGTGCGAGTGGGGGTGGTATGGGAGGCGTTGAAGGCGGTGATCAGGGGAGAGCTGATCTCCATCAGGACTCATAGGGAGAAGATAGAGGGAATGGAAAGGGAGAGGTTAGTGGGGGAGATCTTGCAGGTGGACAGGAGATACGCAGAGGCCCCGGAGGAAAGATTACTTGGGGAAAGGCGACGGCTCCAGACGGAGTTTGACCTGCTGACCACGGGCAAGGCGGAGGCACAGTGGAGGAAGGCGCAAGGGGCGACTTACGAGTACGGGGAAAAGGCTAGTCGGATGCTGGCGCACCAGCTCCGTAAGAGGGCGGCAGCGAGGGAAATAGGGGGAATCAAAGATGGAAGGGGAGCCACGGTTCGAAGTGCAACAAAAATAAATAAGGTATTTAAGAACTTTTATGAAGAGCTGTACAGATCCCAGCCCCCAGGGGGGGAAGGGGGGATGAAGCGATTCCTGGACCAACTGGGGTTCCCGAGGGTGGAGGAGCAGGAGGCGGTTGGTTTGGGGGCACCAATTGGGCTGGAGGGGTTGAGTAAGGGTTTGGGGAGCATGCAGGCGGGGAAGGCCCCGGGGCCGGACGGGTTCCCGGGGGAATTCTACAGAAAATATGTGGACCTGCTGGCCCCGCTACTAGTGAGGACCTTCAATGAGGCAAGAGAGGAGGGAACCCTGCCCCAGACAATGTCGGAGGCGACAATCTCCCTGATCCTAAAGCGAGACAAGGATCCACTGCAATGTGGATCGTACAGGCCGATTTCGCTCCTCAATGTGGATGCTAAGCTATTGGCGAAGGTAATGGCCACTAGGATTGAGGACTGTGTCCCGGGGGTGATTCACGAGGACCAAACGGGATTTGTAAAGGGCAGGCAGTTAAATACCAATGTGCGGCGGCTCTTAAACGTGATAACGATGACATCGGAGGAGGGAGAGGCGGAGATAGTGGCAGCTATGGACGCGGAAAAAGCCTTTGACCGAGTAGAGTGGGAGTACCTCTGGGAGGTATTGCGCAGGTTTGGGTTCGGGGGAGGGTTTATTAGATGGGTTAAGCTCCTTTACAGCGCCCCGGTGGCGAGCGTAGTGACAAACCGGCGGAGGTCAGAGTACTTTCGGCTGTACCGAGGGACGAGACAGGGGTGCCCCCTGTCCCCCCTGTTGTTTGCATTGGCGATCGAACCCTTGGCCATATCACTTAGGGAGTTTCAGAAATGGAGGGGGATAGTCCGCGGGGAAGAGGAGCATCGGGTATCGCTTTCTGCGGATGACCTGCTGCTGTACGTGGCGGACCCAATGGAGGGGATGGTGGAGGTCATGCAGACTCTGAAGGAGTTTGGAGAGTTTTCGGGCTACAAGCTTAATGTAGAGAAGAGTGAGCTTTTTGTATTACAGGCAGGGGACCAAGAAAGAGGGATAGGGGACCTGCCGCTGAGGAGGGCGGAGAGGAGTTTTCGGTATCTGGGGATCCAGATAGCCAGAAGTTGGGGGGCCCTACATAAACTGAATTTGGCGAGGGTGGTGGAGCAAATGGAGGAGGATTTTAAAAGATGGGACATGCTCCCGCTCTCGTTTGCGGGTAGGGTGCAGGTCAAAATGGTGGTCCTTTCGAGGTTTTTGTTCGTGTTTCAGTGCCTCCCCATCGTGATCACCAAGGGCTTTTTCAAGAGAGTAGGTAGGAGTATTATGGGTATGTGTGGGCAAATAAGACCCCGGGGGTTAGGAGAGGGTTCTTGGAACGCAGCAGAGACCGAGGAGGGTTGGCTAAGCCTAGAGAGTTACTACTGGGCAGCAAATGTGGCGATGATCCGTAAGTGGGTTATGGAGGGAGAGGGGGTGGCATGGAAGAGGATGGAGATGGCGTCCTGTAAAGGAACGAGCCTGGGGGCGTTGGTAACGGCACCGCTGCCGCTCTCGCCGAAAAAATACACCACAAGCCCGGTGGTGGCGGCAACACTAAAGATCTGGGGCCAGTGGAGAAGATACAGGGGTGCAATGCGAGCATCGGTGTGGTCCCCGATCAGGGGTAACCACCGGTTTGTCCCGGGGAAGATGGACGGGGGGTTCCAAGGCTGGCATCGGGCGGGGATAAGAAGAATGGGGGACCTGTTCATTGACGGGACATTTGCGAGTCTAGGGGCACTGGAGGAGAAATTTGAGTTACCCCCGGGAAATGCATTTAGATATATGCAGGTGAGGGATTTTGTGAGGCGACAGGTGAGGGAATTTCCGTTGCTCCCGGCACAAGAAGTTCAAGATAGGGTGATCTCGGGGGTATGGGTCGGGGAGGGCAAGGTAGCGGAAATATACCAAGAGATGAAAGAAGAGGGGGAAGCGCTAGTAGAAGAACTGAAAGGTAAATGGGAGGAGGAGCTGGGGGAGGAGATTGAGGAAGGGCTATGGGCCGACGCCCTGGGTAGGGTTAATACCTCTTCCTCGTGTGCCAGGCTCAGTCTGATACAATTTAAGGTGGTTCACAGAGCGCATTTGACGAGGGCGAGGCTGAGTAGGTTCTTTGGGGTAGAGGATAGATGTGAAAGATGTTCAGGGAGCCCGGCGAATCATGTCCATATGTTTTGGTCATGCCCGGCATTGGAGGGGTTCTGGGGATGAGTGGCGGGAGTAATATCCCAGGTGGTGAAAGTCCGGGTCAAGCCAAGCTGGGGGCTAGCAATATTTGGAGTAGTGGATGAGCCGGGAGTGCAGGAGGCGAAAGAGGCCGGAATTCTGGCCTTTGCGTCCCTAGTAGCCCGGCGAACAAACAAAGAACAAAGAAATGTACAGCACAGGAACAGGCCCTTCGGCCCTCCAAGCCCGTGCCGACCATACTGCCCGATATGGATAGCAAGGGTCTTGCTATTGTGGAAGGAGGCGAAGCCCCCTAGCCTGGAGGCCTGGATTAATGACATGGCGGGGTTCATAAAATTGGAGAGAATTAAGTTTGCTTTGAGAGGGTCTGCACAGGGGTTTTACAGGCGGTGGCAACCGTTCCTAGATTATCTCGCGGAGCGTTAGAAGAAGGTCGATCAGCAGCAGCAACCCTGGGGGTGGGGGGGGGTGGGGGGGGGGGTGTGGAAATGAGAGACTGTCTGAGGGGATGGACGAGCGGGGGATAGCATGGAGGGTGGGGGGAAACGGTACGCGCGGCCAAGAGCCAGTGTATAAAGCTATGTAAATATACCATCTTGCCTTGTGTATATCTTGCTCAGGGAGAATTTGCGTTATTTTGTTACGGGGGGGGGGGGGGGCGGGTTATTGTTTGTAAGGGGAAAAAATTGTGTTGTTAAAAAACCTTAATAAAAAAATATATATATTTTTTTAAATAAGTGATTGGGCAACACCAATAGTTCTTCTCTTGAAATATGATGGCTCAGTGAGTATTTCTGGAGGTTTAAAAACAACTATTAACGCAGTATTGTGCACAGATCATTACCCACTGCTGCTGATTGAACGCTTATTTGCTGGACTTTCTGGAGGGCAGTAATTCAGTAAAATTGATCTTTCACAGGCATATCTGCATATGTGGTTGATGAATCACAGGCACTACACAGTATTGTGATGCACAAAGGTCTGTTTCATTACAAAAAGCTTCCTTTTGAAATAGCATCTGTTTCTGCTCTTTTTCAAAGATCAATGGATCAAATTCTAAGTGGGCTGAATGGAGTGCAATGGTATTTAAATGATGTATTCATCAACGGTTCGAGTGAACAGAAACACTTGGGGAATTTTGAAAGCTACTCTGAAGTGTTTACAGAGCCACAATCTGAGAGTTAAAAAGGAAAAGTGTGACTTTTTCAAGACATCCATAAATTACATTGGTCATATCACCAACAAAGGTAGCTCACGCAAGAAACCAATGAAAATGTCAGCAATCTTAGAAGCACCACGTCCTCAAATTGTGACACAATAAAGTCATTTTTAGAATTGATCAATTATTATGGTAAATTTGTGTTGAATTTAGAAACTCTCCCTTCAAGTATCATGGTTGGAAGCTGTCCACAAGCAGGTGGGGGCACAAAGCAGGGAAATGGCAGCTGTGATGACAAGAAAGTGATGTTCCTGGCCAAGGGTGGCTGCTGATATTGCCAACTACTGTCAGAACTGAGAAATGTACTTTAGCCAAAGCAGGGAAATGGTATGACACTGGTGCTCACACCAATGATGTCAACATGTAGCTGGAGGGCAACCTCAGAAGATCATTCTCAGAGGGGAATTGCTCAATGCCAAATGCCTGGTGGATGATGTGGGGGCAAGCAGCTCACTTAAGAACATAGTGGAACCTGAAGTGGCAGCTGGCACTGGCCTGGAATCAGATGGTCAGACAGCACAACCTTTGTACTGCCTGTATTGCTTGAACCTAACTTTACAATGTGATAATTGTATTCATAAAAGATATATCCAATTGTTTTTTTAGCATTAAATTTACAATGCATTGAATGTAAATTCAGTTAGAAAATTGAAGTATAACAAAGGTGCAAAATGAATTGTGAGCAAATCTTGATTCCTTGCCTCAGTTCTGCATGTGCTAGTAAATATGCCAGACAGGAGATTACATGAAACGGGACTATGCCTTGTTAATGAGTATGCACACAAGGTGTCAAAGGATTCTCCTAAGTCTCTGAGTTAATAAAACAATAATGCCTTTTGGTATAATTTGCTCCCTGCAATCACCTAATTTAGTCCTTTTATTTTCATCTTTTTAACTTAACTCTTTGAGGTCTTCAACATTTGACTCACTTAATTTTACAACAGACAAGGTTACAATTTATTAATCAAATCCCAGAACAATTGTCACTTCTATTTACTGGCAAGTGCAGTTTTGGAGGAAGCTATTACAGCTATTATGCATGTCTTGGAGAACTCAAAAACACAGATGTTGAGCTGGATTTTCCGTTTCAGCAGCTAAGTGCCAGCTCGAACGGAGAATTCACGGGATTTCTGCAACCAAAGGATTGGCGCCGAGGGGCTCGCAGGGCCGTCAGATGAAACTCCCAGCTCTCGCGCCGAAAAGGCCGGAGAATGACCGGGTCCCTGGCCACTCGCGTGCATGGCGACGGCCTGCGGCGGTCGCGCCGTGCAACATGGCGCTGCCCATGCACGGACATGGCCCGCCATCCGTGGTACTACACTTTCAAAAGGATATATTGATCTTGGAGACATATTTTTGTCAGACAAATGTTGCAGAATCAATGCAGGTAGATGGAATTAAGATGCAAATCAGACATGATTTAACTGAATGGCAGAACAGGCTTAAGGGGTTGAGTGGTCTACTCCTCCTCTTACGTCCCTCATGAAATGCACTTTCTGAAACTGTTCTGTATGGCAATTATGGCATGGTGGGGGCCGGGAGGTGTGGGTGGCTTCTCCAGATCCGCTAGCCAGTGGTGAGAATTGCAATGGCCCTTTGAATCGAGCATGAGGCCAAAAATGGATTTGGTGATTGCAAGTCTCCTAGCCCGTCCCATTGGCCCTGATGAGGCCGATGCTAAGTCCTCAGATGCATTCATTTGAATACAATTATTGGGCAGGAAGCCTGATTCAATGGCCTCCTGGGATGCCCCCGCCCCCTCGTTGGGAGTCACGCAGGTGTAATTTTGTCCAAGTCCTGAAAAGCAGAGACCAGGCGCCATAGACGCTGAAGGGGAGGAAGGAGATAAGCGTCCTCTTTTGGGTGGTGGGGGGCGGTGGGGGATGGTTGTTCTCGTGACCTGGGGGTAGTGGGGCATGTGCTGGTGGGAAGGGCTTGAACTCGAGGTGATCCACCTCCCCGGGATGGGGGTGCCGTGGCTGAACCTCTTCAAGGTGCAGTTAAAGCGTAGCAACTCGCTCCTTAGATTTTACTTTCAGTCACCTGCCCGGTAATAGTTTTGAATCCTGTCAGTTTCATGGAAGAGCTGTGATGTCTCCTGTTCATTTAGATTTCCATGCATCCATCCCATCTGGAAGACTGCATATTTGTATCAGCGTTCCATTCAAAATGTCGGGTTGGCCATGATTAATCCCAGGAGCCCCAGGCACACCCCATTGAATTCCTTTGATTGGCTGGTCCACATCAGATGAAGGAGGCGATTAGCAGAGGTTAGTTGACACAAGAAACAGAAGCACCAGTAACTGCTGAAACCTTTTTAGGCAGACAGCCCCCATCAGGTCAATTGTTGATGCAATCAGGTAACACTCTATTCTGTATATTCTGTATAACACTCAAATAGGGAACCAAAATAAAAGAACAACATCACCTTCAGCCAGAGCAAAAAAGGTGACAAGTGTGAAAAGGGAGGCATCAATGCAGGATTGAGGGTGTTGTACTGTGGTGAACCACTGTATTAGGGGATGTAAGGTAGGACCTGCACTACAGGTTCGCCGGTAGCTCCTGCCAGCTGGCTCCGCCCAGGGAGAACTGTATAAATATGCATGATCTCCAGTGCCCTGCCATTTCGCCAGCTGCAGCAGGAGGCCACACGTCTGCCTGTAATAAAGCCACAGTTGTACCCAACTTTAGTCTCTGTGCAATTGATCGTGCATCAATTTATTACAGTCAGATTTTCCACAGAATGGATATCCGAATTAAGCCCGATCGCCTGCAGCTGGATCCGCATTCGCCCGATGCCAGAAAAGGCTTTACTCACTGGCTAGCATGTTTTGAGGCCTACATCAAGGCTGCGGACCCCGAGCCAAAGGAGGTTCAGAAGATAAACGTCCTGTACTCCAGACTGAGCTCCAGCGTGTTCCCGTTGGTCCAAGACGCCACGAATTACACAAAAGCAATGGAACTCCTTAAGGAACACTACGCGCAGAAGGCGAACACGCTCTTCGCCAGGCATGCACTCGCCACCCGCTCGCAACTACCTGGTGAGTCCATCGAAGACTTCTGGCGGGCCCTAATTCCACTCGTCCGGGACTGTGACTATCAGGCCGTTACGCCCGCCGAACACGCAAATCTCCTCATGCGTGATGCCTTCGTGACGGAGATTGTGTCGGACCGCATCCGAGAACGATTACAGGAAGGGGCCACACTCGAACTGGCGGAGACGAAAACCTTGGCGCTCTCCATGACGACCGCATCCCGTAACGTACAATCGTACCCCTCCCGCCGCGCTGCCCACCTTTCTACTCCTTCCTACCCCTCCTGGACCCTGCCGGTGACCTCCTCAGCCAGGGCCCTGCGTTCCCAATACACCTGCGCCGCACGCCAATCCGCGCACCCCGGGTCCCCGCTGCTACTTCTGCGGTCAGCAGAAGCACCCCCGCCAACACTGCCCGGCCCACACTGCAGTTTGTAAAGCCTGCAGTAAAAAGGGCCACTTTGCGGCTGTGTGCCAGGTCCGCGCAGTCGCTGCGATCACACCCGCTATCGCCCCTCCCCCATGCCACACGCAAAATGGGAGCCACCATGTTCTCCTCCCGGGTCCATGTGCAACCAATGGGCGCCGCAGTCTTGTTCCCCTTCAGCCACGTGCGCCCCATGGGCGCCGCCATCTTGTCCCGACCCCGCAATGTGCGCACCACCAGGGCGCCGCCATCTTGTCCTCCACAGGGTCTCCGGACATCCCGACATCGGAACCGCACACGCTCGCCACCCGAAGCATCCGATGGCTACCGGCAGCTTGCTTCGATGACGCTGGACCAATCTCGCCCGCACAACCTGGCCACCGCGTCGACGACGGTTAAAATCAACGGCCACGCGACCTCGTGCCTGCTGGACTCCGGGAGCACCGAAAGCTTTGTTCACCCAGATACGGTAAGGCGCTGCACCCTCGTGGTCCATCCTGCCAATCAAAGGATCTCCCTAGCATCCGGATCCCACTCCGTCCCGATCCGAGGCTTTTGTACAGTCACCCACACGGTCCAGGGCGTAGAATTTAGTAACTTCCGCCTCAATGTCCTTCCTAATCTCTGCGCTGCACTCCTGTTGGGCCTGGACTTCCAGTGCAACCTCCAGAGCTTCACCCTCAAATTCGGCGGGCCCATACCCCCCCTTACCGTTTGCGGCCTCGTGACTCTCAAGGTCGATTCCCCCTCCCTTTTTGCCAATCTAACTGCGGATTGCAAGCCCATTGCCACTAGGAGCAGATGGTACAGCACCCAGGACAAGACCTTCATCAGGTCCGAAGTCCAGCGGCTGCTTAAGGAGGGTATTATCGAGGCCAGCAACAGCCCCTGGAGAGCCCAAGTGGTAGTGGTTAAAACTGGGGAGAAACACAGGATGGTCGGGGACTACAGCCAGACCATCAATCGGTACACGCAGCTCGATGCTATCGCCCCCTCCCACGCATATCTGATATGGTCAATCAGATTGCGCAGTACCGGGTCATCTCAACAATTGACCTGAAATCCGCCTACCACCAGCTCCCCATCCGGAAGTCGGACCGGCCATACACTTCGAAGTGGATGGTCGCCTCTACCACTTCCTTAGGGTCCCTTTCGGTGTCACAAATGTGGTCTCGGTCTTCCAAAGAGAGATGGACCGAATGATCGACCAGTACGGTTTGCGGACCACCTTTCCGTACTTAGATAATGTCACCATCTGCAGCCATGACCAGCAGGACCACGATGCCAACCTCGATAAATTCCTCCGCACTGCCACTCTTCTCAACCTGACCTACAACAAAGAGAAGTGTGTGTTCAGTATGACCCGGTTAGCCATTCTCGGCTATGTTGTCCAAAACGAACTTCTCGGGACCGACCCCGACCGCATGCGCAGCCTCATGGAACTAACCCTCCCCCACTGCCCCAAGGCCCTCAAACGCTGCCTGGGGTTCTTTTCCTACTACGCTCAGTGGGTCCCAAACTATGCGGACAAGGCCCGCCCACTCATTCAGTCCACCCAATTCTCCCTCACGGCCGAGGCACAACACGCTTTCGCCCACATCAGAGCAGACATCGCCAAGGCCGGGATGCGCGCAGTGGACTAGCCACTGCCTTTCCAAGTAGAAAGCGACGCTTCAGACTTCGCCCTTGCCGCCACCCTGAACCAGGCAGGTAGACCCATGGCATTCTTTTCCCGCACCCTTCATGCCTCCGAAATTCAACACTCATCCGTCAAAAAGGAGGCCCAAGCTATCGTTGAAGCTGTGCGCATTGGAGGCATTACCTGGCCGGTAAGAGATTCACTCTCCTTACGGACCAACGGTCGGTAGCCTTCATGTTCAATAACACACAGCGGGGCAAGATCAAAAATGATAAAATGTTGCGGTGGAGAATCGAGCTCTCCACCTATAATGACGAGATCTTGTATCGCCCCGGTAAACTCAACAAGCCCCCAGACGCCCTCCAGACCAACTCCGGGCCCTACACGACAGCCTTTGTCACCCGGGGGTCACAGATTGTACCATCTGGTTAAAGCTCGCAATCTGCCCTACTCCATTGAGGAAGTAAGGACAGTCACCAGGGACTGCCAGGTCTGTGCGGAGTGCAAGCCGCACTTCTACCGACCAGACCATGCGCGCCTGGTTTGAACGCCTCAGCGTGGATTTCAAAGGGCCCCTCCCCTCCACCGACCGTAACACGTACATTCTCAGTGTGATCGATGAATACTCCAGATTCCCCTTCGCCATCCCATGCCACGATATGACGTCTGCCACCGTCATCAAGGCCCTCAGCACTATCTTCGCTCTGTTCGGTTTCCCCGCCTACATCCACAGTGACAGGGGATCTTCATTCATGAGCGATGAGCTGCGTCAGTTCCTGCTCAGCAGGAGTATAGCCTCCAGCAGGACGACCAGCTACAACCCCCGGGGAAATGGGCAAGTAGAATGGGAGAATGGGACGTTTGGAGAGCCGTCTAGCAAGCCCTACTGTCCAGGAACCTCCCAGCCTCTCGCTGGCAGGAGGTCCTCCCTGACGCTCTACACTCCATCCGGTCACTATTGTGCACCGCCACTAATAACACTCTCCATGAACGTGTTTTTACCTTCCCCAGGAAGTCCATATCCGGGGTGTCGCTCCCGACTTGGCTCGCTGCTCCAGGACCGGTCCTTCTCCGTAGGCACATCCGACTCCACAAGGTGCACCCCTTGGTGGACAGGGTTCACCTGCTCCACGCCAACCCTCAATATGCCTACGTTGAGTTCCCCGACGGCCGCCAAGATACTGTCTCACTCAGGGACCTGGCACCGTCAGGTTCCACCCCAGCACCCCCCCCCCACCTCCCACCGCGCCGCCAATATTGACCCCACCAGAGCACCCCCCCCTGCCCTTTTCTGCACAAGAGGACGAAGAGGACTTCTGCACCCTCCCGGAGTTCCCCGATGACTGGCCAGCATCAGCACCGCCACCACCGCCATCAGTGCCACGTCCACCACCGCCAAGCACCGACTTCGCCGCCACCGTTACGCCGCTCCCAACGAAGCACCAAAGCACCGGACCGGCTGAAACTTTGACGGACTCCGGACCGTCAACATGGACTTTTCTTTCCTACCACTGTACATAATTGCACTAATTGTATATAGTTTCACGTCACACCCACCGGACTCATTTTTAACAGGGGGTGAATGTGGTGAACCACTGTAATAGGAGATGTAAGGTAGGACCTGCACTTCAGGATCGCCGGTAGATTCTGCCGGATGGCTCCGCCCACGGAGAACTGTATAAATATGCATGACCTCCAGTGCCCTGCCATTTCACCAGCTGCAGCAGGAGGCCACGCATCTGACTGTAATAAAGCCACAGTTGTACCCAACTTTAGTCTTTGTGCAATTGATCGTGCATCATGTACCTAAACGCACGCAATATACGGAACAAGGTAAATGAGCTTGTTGCGCACATTGAAATTGGCCGATACAATGTTGTGGGCAATACAGAGACGTGGCTGCAAGGGGATCAGGGCTGGGATCTAAATATACAAGGATTTGTGTCCTACCGAAAGGACAGGCTGATGGGCAAAGGGGGCGGTGTTGCATTGCAGTGAGTAATGAAGTTAAATCGATAGCAAGAAGCGATATCAGATCAGAAGGCATAGAATCTCTGTGGGTAGAGTTGAGGAACCGCAAAGGTAAAAAGACACTGATGGGAGTTATGTACGGGCCTCCTGCTGTAGTCAGGATGTGGGGCAGAAAATAAATCAGGAGATAGAAAAGGCATGTAAAAAAGGCAACATAACAATAATCATGGGGGACTTCAGTGTGCAGGTGGACTGGGAAAATCAGGTTGGTAGTGGGTTCCAAGAAAAGGAACTTGTGGAATGTCTAAGAAATAGTTTTTTGGAGCAGCTTGTGACAGAGCCTACTAGGGAACAGGCAATTCTGGATTTGGTGATGTGTAATGAGGCAGACTTGATTAGGGAACTTAAGGCGAAGGAACCCTTAGGGAGCAGTGACCACAATATGATAGAATTTGCCCTGCAGTTTGAGAGGGATAAGCTGCATCAGATGTAACGGTATTACAATTAAATAAGGGAAACTACAAAGACATGAGGGAGGAGCTGGCCAGAGTTGATTGGAAAATAAACTTAGCAGGGAAGACAGCGGAACAGCAATGGCAGGAGTTTTGGGGGGTTATTCGGAAGGCACAACAGACATTCATCCCAAGGAGGAGGAAACATGCTAAGGGGAGGACAAGGCATCCATGCCTGACGAGGGAAATCAAGAACAGCATAAAAGCTAAAGAAAAAGCATACAAAGTGGCGAGGACTAGTGGGAAGTCAGAGGATTGGGAAGCTTTTAAAAGCGAGGAGTAGACAACTAAATAAGCAATAAGGGGGGAGAAGATGAAGTATGAGTGCAAGCTACCTAGTAATATAAAAGAAGATAGGAAGAGTTTTTTTCAATATATGAAAGGTAAGAGAGAGGCAAAAATAGACATTGGACCACTGGAAAATGTGGCTGGAGAAGTAATAACAGGAAAAAAGAAATGGCAGATGAACTGAATAGTTACATTGCACCAGTTTTCACGGTAGAAGACACCAGTGGGATGCCAGAGCTCCAGGAGAACCAGGGGGCAGAGGTGAGTGCAGTGACCATTACTAAGGAGAAGGTTATGGGGAAACGGAAAGGTCTGAAGGTGGATAAATCACCTGGACCGGATGGACTTCACCCCAGGATTCTAAAAGAGATAGCTGAGGAGATTGTGAAGGCATTGGTGATCATCTTTCAGGAATTACTGGAGGCAGGAAGGGTCCCAGAGGACTGGAAAGTGGCTAATGTAACACCCCTGTTTAAGAAGTGGGGGAGGCAGAAGTGGGAAATTATAGGTTGGTTAGCCTGAGTTCGGTCATTGGTAAGATTTTAGAGTTCATTATTAAAGATGAAATCGAGGAGTACTTGGAAATGCATGATAAAATAGGACTGATTCAGCACGGCTTCATCAAGGGGAGGTCATGTTGACAAATCTGTTAGAGTTCTTTGAGGAAGCAACAAGGAAATTAGACAAAGGAGAACCAGTGGACGTGATTTATTTAGATTTCCAGAAGGCCTTTTGACAAGGTGGCGCATAGGAGACTGTTAAATAAGTTAAGAGCCCATGGTGTTAAGGGTAAGATCCTGACATGGATAGAGGATTGGTTGACTGCCAGAAGGCAGAGAGTGGGGATAAAGGGGTCTTTTTCAGGATGGCAGCCAGTGACTAGTGGTGTGCCTCAGGGGGTCTGTGCTGGGACCACAACTTTTCACAATATACATTAATGATCTGGAAGAAGGAACTGAAGGCACTGTTGCTAAGTATTGAGGAAGCAGGTGGACTGCAGATGGACTTAGACAGGCTAGGAGAGTGGGCAAAGCAGTGGCAGATGGAATACGATGTGCAAAAGTGTGAGGTTATGCACTTTGGAAGGAGAAATGGAGGCACAGACTATTTTCTAAATGGGAAGATGCTTAGGAACTTGGGCGTCCTTGTTCACGATTCTCTTCAGGTTAACGTGCAGGTTCAGTCGGCAGTTAGGAAGGCAAATGCACTGTTACCATTCATGTCAAGAAGGCTAGAATACAAGACCAGGATATATAAGGCTCTGGTCAGACCCCATTTGGAGTATTGTCAGCAGTTTTGGGCCCCATATCTAAGGAAGGATGTGCTGGCCTTGGAAAGGGTCCAGAAAAGCTTCACAAGAATGATCCCTGGAATAAAGAGCTTGTCGTATGAAGAACAGTTGAGTACTCTGGGTCTGTAATCATTGGAGTTTAGAAGGATGAGGGGGGATATTATTGAAACTTACAGGATACTGCGTGGCCTGGATAAAGTGGACATGGAGAGAATGTTTGCACTTGTAGGAAAAACTAGAAGCAGAGGACACAGTCTCAGGCTAAATCCTTTAAAACAGAGATGAGGAGGAATTTCTTCAGCCAGAGGGTGGTGAATCTGTGGAACTCTTTGCCGCCGAAGGCTGTGGACGCCAACTCACTGACTGTCTTTCAGACAGAGATAGATAGGTTTTTGATCAATAAGGTGATTAGGAGTTATGGGGAGTGTCATGTGAGGGTACCTTTAAGAAATGGATGTTTAAGCAATGCACCTTTAAGAAATGGAGCTGATCATATTACTGAAGCGATGTCAGAGGGTGGGGGGAGCTGAGCTCACTTCTGCTTTTTTGAGTTTCAGTTTGAGAGAGCTGGGAGTGTCTGTGTATTTTGCTGTGAGCTGCATGAAGAAACTCAGAGCTGGTCTGTTGATTTCTGCAATCCAAAGACTATAAATATATTGAATATAACCTAATGTGCTCCTATTTTTGAAGGTTTGAAATATTTTGGATGTTTAAAGGAACAATTTGAAGGAGTATTTAGTGTTGTAGTCTTTTGGGGTTATTTTTGAAGTATTGGGTATTAAGATATTCAATGTTTGTTTTTAAAAGGTTAACTTGAGTTCATAGAATAAACATTGTTTTATTTTAAAAACCACTTGCCCATTTCTGCTGTATCACACCTGGAGAGTACGCCGTGTGCTTCCCACACCACAATCTATTAAAAGTTGTGGGTCAGTTGAACTCCATGAAACACTTTGGGGTTCTGTAAACCCAGACCCATAACAGGAGAAGGCAGGAGAATGGGGCTGAGAAAAATATCAGCATGATTGAATGGCGGAGCAGACTCGATGGGCCGAGTGGCCTAATTATGCTCCTATGTCTTATGATCTTATGTCCGAATGGAGTATTAAAGCTCAGGCATCTTTTCTCAGCTCCGCAGGTCAGTCTTGCCCCATTTTTAATCACACTCTATTATCTTTTTAATCTTGGACCCAAACTTCTTTCTGATACTACTTATATTTTATTTTGTTGTCTAAAATGTTTTTATTCGAGGCTTTTTACATATATACACAGAATATCAGGGGAACAACACATCAACCCAACAAACAACCGTAGATCTCCAAATCCCCGATACCAACGCCCACCACATTCTGCCTTCCCCTTTTCAACACCCTTACCCCCCATTCCCAAACCCCCCGTCCCCCTTAGTGACCCCTCAATTCTCCTTGAAGAAATCAATAAACAGTTTCCATCTCCGGGTGAGCCCCTCTACTGACCCTTGCACAGCAAACTTGGCCTTCTCCAGCTTCAGGAATTCGGCGGCTCTGAGTCCCTCCAGCCCAACAAAATCCGTCTCCGGGCTATCAGGGAGGCAAAGGCCTATACATCAGCCTCTCTCCCCCACTAGACTCTCGCGTCTTCCAACACACCAAATATCGCCACCTCCGGACTCAGAATCACTCCCACCCCCACACCCAGCACCTCGGACATCACGTCCGAAAACCCCTGCTAGAGCCCGCTCAGTCGTGGACACGGCCAGAACACGTGGACATGATTCACAGGAACTCCCTGCGCACCACACACACCTATCCCCCACCCCCTCGCAAAGAACCTACTCATCCTCGCCACCGTCATGTGGTCCCTATGCACCATTTTAAACTGGATGAGGCTCAACCTTGCACACGACGTTGACCCTCTGCAAGGCGTCTGCCCACATCCAGGCCCTCACCTCCCCACCCAGCCCTTCCTTCCACTTGAGCTTAATATCCTCCACTGGAGCTCCCCCCTCTCCATCAATTTCTTATAAATATCCAACACCCTCCCCTCTTCTATTTCGTCCTCTGTTAACAGCTTATCCTGCAAGACCAGGGGCGGCAGCACTGGGAAGAACGGCACCTCTCTCACAAAATCCCGCACCTGCAGGTACCTCATACAATTCCTCCAACTCCTTCAGCCCTGCGAATTTGCCCCCTATAAACAATTCCCTAAAATACTCAATCCCCACCTGCCGCCACTCCCGTAACCTCGCGTCCAGCCACGCCGTCACAATCCTCTGGTTTGTCTAAATCGGCACCCACAGCGACATGCCCTCCAGTCCAAAATTAAGTCTAAACTGCCCCCACACCTTTAATGCTGACATCACCACTGGGCTCATGGAGTACCTGGCCATCAAGAATGGCAGAGATGCTGACAACAGAGCCCTCAAACTCGTTACCCTACACAACTCCGCTTTCATCTGCCCCCAGACTGACCTCTACTCCACAGCCCATTTTCTCACCACCATCCGCCGCCCAATAATAATTTAACAAATTCAGCAATGCCGTCACCCCCCCTTGCCCCCATTCCAAAAATAACCAACTCACCTGCGGAGCCTTGCCCGCCCACACAAACCCTAAAATTATCCCATTGACCTTCCTAAACAAAGACGGACGGTCCCATCGATTGTAGAGATGCAGTCGCAGAGCCAAGGACTACATGAGGGGTTGTCGGCGAGCATCCAGCACCTGCAGGTCCAGTTGCATGAGTCCAACCACATGCAGGAGCAGAGGGTGGTGCCGGCCATGCGTGTCACCTAAGCCAACACCACATGTGTGGCATCCATGGTGGAGGCCTTGGAGGCGAGTATTTCGGCCATGGATCAGCATGTCCAAGGCCTGGGGCAATCTGTGCAGGCAATGGCCGAGGCCCAGGACAGGCTACCCCACACTGACAGCCATGTGCCAGGACTACCTGGACATTGCAGCGGCACTCCTGAGCTTGGTCCAATCACAGCGCGTCATGGCTGAGATCATCAGTGGCATTGTCCAGGTCCTGGTTGAAGTGGCACAGACACAGAGGGAAGTGGCCTAGTCCCAGAGGGAGATGGTACAGTCACTGGCTGATCCAGAAGGCGGTGACACAGTCGCAGGCTGATGTTGCACAGTCCCATGTGGAGGTGGTCCACTCCATGTGTTCCATGGCTGCGAGCTTGCAGAACCTGGTCGAGTCGACAGCGGGTCTCCAGGACTGGCAGTGCCACGTGGCGTGGGATCCACAGGGATTAGTATCGCTTGCACCCCCTTCCCATGGAGGAGCCATCAGGCACCTAGAGGGAGGAAGAGATGATGGGACCCGTGTCGGTGATTTCCGCAGGGGAGGTGCCGGAACACTGCAGTGCGTCGGACTCCCACCCTCCTGTCTCTGGCGCATCACATGGGCAGCAGGCAGAACAAGGCAGCACCATGCCACCTGGGGCACTGGAGCAGCAGCCGGGTCCATCCAAACCCGGTTGCCCAAGAAGATGGCTGCCACAGGTGACGCAGAGCGGGAATTGCAGCAGGCTACCTCCAATCCTGATGTACCATCTGGGGATCCACCTAGATGTAGCGCTAGGGCCTGTAAGGCCAGAAAAGTAGACACCAGTTAAGTTGGCACAGGTGCAGCGCACAGTTCAGTGAAAGGGGTTGGGCACGGATCTGTATATATGTTTTCACATTAAACACCTGTGCACAATGTTACAACCTGCCTGGGTGCTCTGACCGAAGGATGTGAGGGGTGGGCTGGTCTGGGCTGGCCGCAGAGGGGTGCGGGGGGGAAGGGGGGAGAATGTGCAAATGTTGGGGGTGGCTCAGGGACTGCAGTTCAGTCAGTTCTTACTGCTCCTGTGTCCCACCCCCTGCCCACCCCACCCCCCGCCATCACCACCTTCTCCAGCCCAGGTATTCGATGGGACCATGAGATGGAATGGCCAGCTCTCACGCAGGGATCACCCAGGTGGATGGTAGAAAGTGCTACCATGCTTATATGTAATCAAACAATGCATAGCGCCAGAACTCATCGCAGAGCGGGTTGTCATTATCTTCCATCCCATGGACCATACCCGCTGTTACCGTCAACCCATAGCCCACACCCCGTACTGTGGCAGATATATATCACGGAGGGTGTTGCTGGCGGGGGGTGGGGGTTGGGAGGGCTTGTGAAGATAGGATTCGGTATCCGTGCCCTGGCCAGTCCCTGCCCCCCAAGTTGGTGAACCTGGATGTGATCAGGGCATCCTGTGCGCATTGGCCCTGGCGTTCAAGTTGTGCGGTCTCCCGTGTTTGCTCAGGCCCCATTACTTTCCCATCCTCTCCCTCCCCGCTGCATCCTCCTCATCCCAGACGAGGGCTAGCATTCATCCTCCTTCTCCAGCAAATCACCTCTCTGCTGCGCGATGTTGCGGAGGACGCAGATGGCCGCCACGATGTAGGCAACCCTCCCAGTGCTGTACTGGGGGAAAATGTTGGGCAGCCAGCTCTCCATCCTCAGTGGCTTGCCCCCTGTTCCTCTGAGACAGGCTCCGCTACTATAGCTTCCTTCTCCTCCTCGAACACCTCCAGCTCATAGAGCCGCAGGGCATCCCCAGGGCTGCAGCGATTTGGAGGAAGGCCACCATTGCTGTTTGTATTCCAATATCCATTGTGTGCAGCGGGGGAAGGCCGACATGTTACCATGCTGCGTACTCCCATGCCCAATCATGTCCAGCGGGTTACATGATGGCCCCGGTTGGCACTGCGGACTCTGCCCCTGCATGTTCCACCCTCGACCCTCCCCATCCTCGCACCCTTGGCCCTGTTAGTGTTCGGCACCATGGGAGCTTCGTGCCCTGTTGCCCATCCCTGCTGCCAGGTGTACCATCAGCTGGCGCTGCCCATGCCAGTAGTATCCTCCATGGCCTCCGTTCGGTGCCCCCCTGTAGGATCTACTGTGGGCGTTGCCCTTTGGCAATCCGCGTGATGCCCTGTCGGCGTATGGCAACCCGTATCAAATCTAGTTCAAGATTAGCCAATAGGTTCTTGATATAATGTTAATTTATTAAAAGTATTTAGCTACCACCATTATCCCATTGATAATTCCATGTTATTCTACCATGGAACAGATCTGTTTCGAATGAGGAACAGTTTAGTGTTATATTAAATGAGAAAGCAATAAAAAATAAATTAAAGACGAGCATTGTTATTTCAACAATTAATTTGCTTGCATTTAGGAAATCAACACAGATAAGCTGATTGCAGCTGAAGTGTTCAGAAATACATTTTGAATCAGGTAAAGTGGTCAAATGGATAGAACTGAGCTGAAGAATTTTATAGGTTTTGATTCAATTTAGTTTCCTCATTCTCTTTTATTTAATTTTAATAAATTTAGAGTACCCAATTCTTTTTTTCCCAATTAAGGGGCAATTTAGCTTGGCCAATCCACCTACCCTGCAAATCATTTGGGTTGTGGGGCAAAACCCATGCAGACACGGGGAGAATGTGCAAACTCCACAAGGACAGTGACCTGAGGCCGGGATCAAACCCGGGTCCACAGCACTGGAAGGCAGCCGTGCTAACCACTGTGCCACCGTGCCACCCTTAGTTCCCTAATTCAACTTTATTAACTACTATGGTCAAATAGAACTGTGTAATATGAGAAAAATGAGAAGTCCTTTCAGTATATTAAAGCCTTAATTTTGACTGTGGTTGCACCTTTCAGGTTTGGCATTTTATCCAATGTTCTAACTAGGTTTCTGCATAAATATAGCACAGAGCCTTCAAGGGTCTCAGACTTAGATGCAACTTAATTTTACACATTTTTAAATGCAAAGAGTAGGTGAATCGGCAATGTGCACAAATATCAAAAGCAACTTGGATTATATTATCCCAATTATCGTTGAAATGGATTACACTTGTCAAACTTTGTTGTTAATGAGGAGTAAAAGCTACTTATTCTTTGTTTCTCTGTTCTGGGGATAGGCTTAAAAGTTCCAGCAATTTAAAAAAAAAAAATTTAAAGTACCCAATTATTTTTTCCAATTAAGGGGCAATTTAGCATGGCCAATCCACCTAACCTGCACATCTTTGGGTTGTGGGGGGTGAAATCCACGTAGGCACGGGGAGAACGTGCAAACTCCACACGAACAATGACCCAGGGCCGGGATTCAAACCCAGGCCCTCAGCGCCGTAGGCAGCAATGCTAACCACTGTGCCACCGTGCTGTCCCAAGTCCCAGCAATTATTTGAACCCGGTTTGCTTTTTGATTTTGCTCACTGTGCATGTTCACTTTTGTCATTTCAATGAAAGATGCGTTTGGACACAACATTATATGCAAGTGATTAAAGATGTGTTTAATATCATCAGAATTATGGAAGTAATGTACATTTACTGCAAGTGCACTGGTGACATGCTTTTGTAGTGGAAGAGATGTATTTAGTGAAGAAATTAAGGTGTTCATTAAATTAATAGTCGTTGAGAAAATAAAATACACTATGCAGCACGTGGATTAGTGCTAAGAAGCTAGTGAAAAACACGACACAGAAACATACTGCGCTAGTGCATGGTTAATTCCTGCCCCACTTGACCCAGAGTCGCAACAAACGTGAAATAAGATTCTTTTTTAAATACCCCAGGTCCTTGGCTGAGCCCAATAAACTGCAACCACCAGGTTTGTAACTTTAACACAAGTAACCTTTTATTATGTACAGTATATTATAATTGAACATACAGAATATATAACAGACTATCTAATACCCCATTGCCAATTGATTGATTGACTTATTGTCACACATACCAAAGTACAACAAAAATATTTTTCTGTGGCCAAGGAAATGTACATAGTAGACAAAAAAGAATGATAGTTACAGTGAATGTGAAAAAGTACATCGAAAAATAGGTAATTGGTTACAGTACGGAACAAGGGCCAAACAAAACAAATGCGACATGAGCAAGAGCAGTATGGGGCATCGTGAATAGTATCTTATAGGGAACAGGTCAGTCTGAGGGAGAGTTGTTGAGAAGTCCAGTAGCTGTGGGAAGAAGCTGTTCCTAAGTCTGGATATACAAGTCTTCAGACTTCTGTATCTTCTGACTGAAGAGGGCAAAGCCTGGGTGGGAGGGGTCTCTGATAATGCTGTCTGCCTTCCTGCACAGGAGGGGTCAAGTCCAAGATTGGTTCTTCGTTTTGTCAGGATAATGGTGTTGAAGGCGGAGCTGTAGTTGATGAACAGCAGTCTGCTGACGGTGCCCTTGTTATCGAGATGTTCGAGTGTTGACTATTGGGCCAGGGAGATAGCATCTGCTGTTTGTGAGCCAGAAGTAGGAGTACCGACTTATGGTCGGATTTGCCAAAGTGTGCTGGGGGAAAGGAGCAGCAGGCACCTTTGATACTCATGTAGCAGTGGTACAGGGTGTTTGCACCTCTGGTGGGGCAGGAGATATGTTGATGAAATTTAGGTCTCCAGCCATGATTATCAGGGCTTCAGGGTGATTTGTTTCTTGGTTGTTGATGGTGGAGTGTAGTTCGTCAAGTGCTTTCTCCACTTCCACCTGGGGTGGGATGTAGACTGCTGTGATGAGTACAGAGGTGAATTCACGTGTGAGGTAGAAAGGATGACTCTTCACCGTCAGGTATCCTAGGTCTGGGGAGCAGTGACATGCTAGGGACGGCCAGGCCCGCGATCAGGGGCCACCGATCGACGGGCGCATGTGATCTTGGTGGGGGGGGGGCTTTTTTGTCGGGGAAGGCCCGCGGTGTGGGTCGGCCACATTGTGCTGGCCCGCCGCCACAGGCTGCCGGCGCGCGCATGCGTGGACCTGAAGCCGGAAGTGCTGGGCCCCATATCGGCAGCTGGAGCAGTGAGAAGCACTCCGTGGCCCTGCTAGCCCCTGCAAAACGGAGAATCGCTCTGGACTTTCCCCAGGACAGTCCAGAATTATTCGCGCCATATTCTCATGAACATGGGGACATAGCGCCATTAACAGAGAATTCTGCCCAAAATGTCCACAAACATTCACATAAAGACAACTAAAACAATTGATAAGGCTCATTAAACCAATTATTTCTGTGGTATACAATGAGCAGTGCCAGCTTGTTTCAATGAGCTACAGAGGCAAAGCCGAAGTCTTGAAAAAGCTGACACAGACACAGAAACATGGCTCAGTCATCTTTCGGGCACAAAGTGCCGAGTTTACTATCAACTTCCCTTAACAGTTGTGAGATGGAGACGTTCCTTGCCATCTCTGACCTCCCATTTTAAATGCAACAGCTTGAAAACAAATTACCCGACTTACTTCACCATGCCAATTTTAAATTCAACCTATTTACTTTCCATTTCTTCTCATTACAAATGCACCAACCGAGCACCTTCAATCTTTCATCTCTTAGACCTCACAGACAACCTGTCTCCACTAACCTTCCCCCTGTTTTATTAACCCTTCTCTCTCTCTCTGTCTCTCTCACACACATAGTTTTCTTTAACTACATAAATCATAATTGCAAAAATATGAAAATATATATATCTCATCATATCTCAACTCTGATTCTTTTGGCTAAGACAAAAATCACCCTAAAGAAATAATACTTGATTGAGAGTATAATCTTGCTCAAGTTAATATTTTTTTGAAAATCTAATTATTAATTGAGGTGGTTTTAGTCATTGTGTGCAAGGTTGAAGTTGAACAGTCATGTTATAATCATGTTTTAAAGACTCTTGCTAACCCTCATTATTAAGGGAATTGAATATTTACTTAGTAGAATCCCTACAGTGCAGAAGGAGGCCATTCAGCCCATTGAGCCTGCACCGACCTTTCGAATGAGCACTCTACCCACATCCACTCCCCCATCCACCCTGTCCTATCCTCCTAACCCCATAACTTAACTTGCACATACCTGGACATAAGGGGCAATTGATCATGGCCACCTAACCTACACATCTTTGGACTGTGGTAGGAAACCAGAGCACCCCGAGGAAACCCACGCAGGCACGGGGAGAACATGCAAATTCCACACAGACTGTAACCCAAGGCTGGAATTGAACCCGGGTCCCTGGCGCTGTGAGGCAGCAGTGCTAACCACTGTGCTACCGTGCTGCCCTACATCTTCTAGAATAGTCATTATCTGCTTAAGTGAAGCAATTGTTTTTGAGTATTATATACTTTATGATATAGTATTTAGCTTATAAAGCTGTGTTCCTTTAATGAACTGGATTTCCTCTTCGTTGAGATTTTAAGCTCATAATAATTTTGACTGGGTAATTTTACCTTGGTGGGAGCAATGCAATACAGAAGAGGCCCTTCAGCCTATCGAGTCTGCACTGACAAAACTACACCAATCCCACTTTCCAGCACTTAGAACATAGAAAAATACAGCACAGAACAGGCCCTTCAGCCCACGATGTTGTGCCAAACCTTTGTCCTAGATTAATCATAGATTATCATAGAATTTACAGTGCAGAAGGAGGCCATTCGGCCCGTCACGTCTGCACCTGCTCTTGGAAAGAGCACCCTACCCGAGGTCAACACCTGCACCCTATCCCCATAACCCAGTAACCCCACCCAACACTAAGGGCAATTTTGGACACTAAGGGCAATTTATCATGGCCAATCCACCTGACCTGCACATCTTTGGACTGTGGGAGGAAACCAGAGCACCTGGAGGAAACCCACGCACACACGGGGAGGATGTGCAGACTCCGCACAGGCAGTGACCCAAGCCGGAACCGAACCTGGGACCCTGGAGCTGTGAAGCAATTGTGCTATCCACAATGCTACCGTGCTGCCCTTAAGAACAAATTAATCTACACTGTATCATTCTACCGTAATCCATGTACATATCCAATAGCTGCTTGAAGGTCCCTAATGTTTCCGACTCAACTACTTCCACAGGCAGTGCAATCCATGCCCCCACTACTCTCTGGGTAAAGAACCTACCTCTGACATCCCCCCTGTATCTTCCACCATTCACCTTAAATATATGTCCCCTTGTAATGGTTTGTTCAACCCGGGGAAAAAGTCTCTGACTGTCTACTCTATCTATTCCCCTGATCATCTTATAAACCTCTATCAAGTCGCCCCTCATCCTTCTCCATTCTGATGAGAAAAGGCCGAGCACCCTCAACCTTTCCTCATAAGACCTACTCTTCATTCCAGGCAACATCCTGGTAAATCTCCTTTGTACCTTATCCAAAGCTTCCACATCCTTCCTAAAATGAGGTGACCAGAACTGTACACAGTACTCCAAATGTGGCCTCACCAAGGTTCTGTACAGCTGCATCATCACCTCACGGCTCTTAAATTCAATCCCTCTGTTAATGAACGCTAGCACACCATAGGCCTTCTTCACAGCTCTACCCACTTGAGTGGCAACTTTCAAAGATGTATGAACATAGACCCCCAAGATCTCTCTGCTCCTCCACATTGCCAAGAACCCTACCGTTAACCCCGTATTCCGCATTCATATTTGTCCTACCAAAATGGACAACCTCACACTTTTCAAGGTTAAACTCCATCTGCCACTTCTCCGCCCAGCTCTGCATCCTATCTATGTCTCTTTGCAGCCGACAACAGCCCTCCTCACTATCCACAACTCCACCAATCTTCGTATCGTCTACAAATTTACTGGCCCACCCTTCAACTCCCTCATCCAAGTCATTAATGAAAATCACAAACAGCAGAGGACCCAGAACTGATCCCTGCAGTACGTCACTGGTAACTGGGCTCCAGGCTGAATATTTGCCATCCACCAACACTCTCTGACTTCTATCGGTTAGCCAGTTCGTTATCCAACTGGCCAAATTTCCCACTATCCCATGCCTCCTTACTTTCTGCAGAAGCCTACCATGGGGAACCTTATCAAATGCCTTACTCAAATCCATGTACACTACATCCACTACTTTACCTTCATCTACATGCTTGGTCACCTCCTCAAAGAATTCAATAAGACTTGTAAGGCAAGACCTACCCCTCACAAATCCATGCTGACTATCCCTAATCGAGCATTATCTTTCCAAATGCTCAGAAATCCTATCCCTCAGTACCCTTTACATTACTTTGCCTACCACCGACGTAAGACTAACTGGTCTGTAATTCCCAGGATTATCCATATTCCATTTTTTGAACGGGGCATGACATTCGCCACGCTCCAATCCCCTGGTACCACCCCTGTTGACAGTGAGGACGAAAAGATCATTGCCAACGGCTCTGCAATTTCATCTCTTGCTTCCCATAGAATCCTTGGATATATCCCATCAGGCCCGGGGGACTTGTCTATCCTCAGGTTTTTCAAAATGCCCAACACATCTTCCTTCCTAACAAGTATTTCCTCAAGCTTACCAGTCTGTTTCACACTGTCCTCTCCAACAATATGGCCCCCTCTCATGTGTAAATACTGAAGAAAAGTACTTGTTCAAGACCCCTCCTATCTCTTCAGACTCAATGCACAATCTGTCGCTACTGTCCTTGATCGGACCTCCCCTCGCTCTCGTCATGCTCATATTTCTCACATATGTGGAAAAGGCCTTGGGGTTTGCCTTGATCCTACCCGCCAAAGATTTTTCATGCCCTCTCTTAGCTCTCCTAATCCCTTTCTTCAGTTCCCTCCTGGCTATCTTGTATCCCTACAGTGCCCTGTCTGAACCTTGTTTCCTCAGCCTTACATAAGTCTCCTTCTTTCTCTTGACAAGACATTCAACCTCTCTTGTCAACCATGGTTCCCTCACTCGACCACCTCTTCCCTGCCTGACAGGGACATACATATCAAGGACACGTAGTACCTGTTCCTTGAACAAGTTCCACATTTCACTTGTGTCCTTCCTGACAGCCTACGTTCCCAACTTATGCACTTCAATTATTGTCTGACAACATCGTATTTACCCTTCCCCCAATTGTAAACCTTGCCCTGCTGCATGCACCTATCCCTCTCCATTACTAAAGTGAAAGTCACAGAATTGTGGTCACTATCTCCAAAATGCTCCCCCACTAACAAATCTATCATTTGCCCTGGTTCATTACCAAGTACCAAATCCAATATGGCCTCCCCTCTGGTCGGACAATCTACATACTGTGTTAGAAAAGCTTCCTGGACACACTGCACAAACACCACCCCATCCAAACTATTTGATCTAAAGAGTTTCCACTTAATGTTTGGGAAGTTGAAGTCACCCATGACTACCACCCTGTGACTTCTGCACCTTTCCAAAATCTGTTTCCCAATCTGTTCCTCCACATCTCTGCTACTATTGGGGGGCCTATAGAAAACTCCCAACAAAGTGACTGCTCCTTTCCTGTTTCTGACTTCAACCCATACTACCTCAGTAGGCTGATACTCCTCGAACTGCCTTTCTGCAGCTGTTATACTATCTCTAATTACACCTCTTTTACCACCCTCCCTAATCTTATTGAAACATCTATAACCAGGGACCTCCAACAACCACTTCTGCCCCTCTTCTAATCAAGTTTCCGTGATGGCCACCACATTGTAGTCCCAAGTACCGGTCCATGCCTTAAGTTCACCCACCTTATTCCTGATGCTTCTTGCGTTGAAGTATACACACTTCAACCCATCTCTGTGCCTGCAAGTACTCTCCTTTGTCAGTGTTCCCTTCCCCACTGCCTCACTACACGCTTTGGCGTCCTGAATATCGGCTACCTTAGTTGCTGGACTACAAATCCGGTTCCCATTCCCCAGCCAAATTAGTTTAAACCCTCCCAAAGAGTACTAGAAAACCTCCCTCCCAGGATATTGGTGCCCCTCTGGTTCAGATGCAACCCGTCCTGCTTGTAAGGCCCCACCTTCCCCAGAATGCGTTCCAATTATCCAAATACCTGAAGCCCTCCCTCCTACACCATTCCTGCAGCCACGTGTTCAACTGCACTCTCTCCCTATTCCTAGCCTCACTATCACGTGGCACCGGCAACAAATCAGAGATGACAACTCTGTCTGTCCTGGCTTTTAACTTCCAGCCTAACTCCCTAAATTTGTTTATTACCTCCACGCCCCTTTTCCTACCAACGTCGTTGGTACCAATGTGCACCACGACTTCTGGCTGCTCCCCCTCCCCCTCAAGGATCCTGAAGACACGATCCGAGACATCCCTGGCCCTGGCACCCGGGAGGCAACATACCTTCCGGGAGTCTCGCTCGCGACCATAGAAACTCTTATCTATTCCCTTAACCATTGAATCTCCTATTACTATACCTATTACTATTCTCCCCCCTTCCCTTTTGAGCCCCAGAGCCAGACTCAGTGCCAGAGACCTGGCCGCTAGGGCCTTCCCCCGGTAGGTCATCCCCCCCAACAGCATCCAAAACGCTATACTTGTTTTGAAGGGGAACGGCCACGAGGGATCCCTGCACTGTCTGCCTGTTTGTTTTCTTTCCCCTGACTGTAACCCAGCTACTCTTGTCCTGTACCTTGGGTGTGGTTACCTCCCTGTAACTCTTCTCTATAACCCCCTCTGCCTCCCGGATGATCCAACGTTCATCCAGCTCCAGCTCCAGTTCCCTAACACGGTCTCTGAGGAGCTGGAGTTGGGTGCATTTCCCGCAGGTATAGTCAGCGGGGACACCGGTGGTATCCCTCACCACCCACATCCTACAGGAGGAGCATGCAACTGGCCTAGCCTCCATCCCCTCTTACCTTACAGAATATAGCTGCCCTGTGGACCAACTGGACCTCCGCCCTCCGACTCTGCTCCCAGTCAGCTGCACTCTCTGTAAACTCCTGGCTCCCTTCTCGCTCTTTGCGGAAATGTAGGAAATGAAATGAACTCCCTCCTCACCTAACTCCCTCAGTCACCAAACTCTCACTATAGCACTCAAATGCACCAAATTCAGCACTCAGTGCAACAAAAAAGAAAAAAAAAACGATCATAGCTTTGAATGTTATGACATTTCAAGTGCTCATCCATGCACGTGTTAAAAATTGTGATGTTTCCTGCTTATACGATCCTCCCAGGCAGTGAATTCCAGACCATCGGCACTCACTGAACGAAATTGTGTTTACTCAAATCCCCTTGAAACCTCCTGTCCCTCATCTTAAAATTATGGCCCCTTGTTACTGACCCTTCAACTAAGTGGAACAGTTGCTTCCTATTAACCCTGTCCATGCCACTCATAATCAGATACACCTCAATCAGGTCTGCTAATAATAATAATAATAATAATCGCTTATTGTCACAAGTAGGCTTCAATGAAGTTACTGTGAAAAGCCCCTAATCGCCACATTCCAGCGCCTGTTCGGGGAGGCCGGTCCGGCCTTCTTGGCTTCTCAGTCTTCTCGGCTCGAAAGGAAACGGCCCGACCTACCCAGCCTCTCTTCATAGCTCAAATGCTCCATTTCAGGCAACATTCGGGTGAATCTTGTCTGCATCCTCTCCAGTGCAATCACATCCTTTCTATAGTGAGGTGATCAAAACCACACAGTACTCCAGCTGTGGCCTAACCAAAATCTTTTACAGCTCCAACATAACCACCCTGCTCCTATAATCTATGCCACTACTGATAAAGGCAAGTGACTGACCAATCCTTCCATAACCTTCCTGCAAACTAAGATCTACTTCTTCACTATTAATCACCCTGCCAATATTTGTGTCATCAGCAAACTTACTTATCATCTCCCCTACATTCTCACCTATGTCATTTATATATATATATATACAAGAAATAAGGTACCCAACACTGAGCCCTGTAGTACATCACTGGACACCGGCCTCCAATCCATTAACACTTTCAAATCCAAAGTGTGCAAGGGCATATCAAGTACCTTTTGGGGTCAACGTGACAAAAAGATTAGTTTCCTTTTCTTAAAGTTTTGTCTTAATAATTGCTTACCTTATTCAAGAATTTAAATAACTCAGAAAGAATAGGTGACAGTGTAAATTGTGAGTAATCTGCTGGTAAAAATAGACTTGATAGGTGAATGGCAATAGTTGATGAGGAAAAATAGTTTCTTATTAGAGTGATGATGTTCTGGTATTCTTTTTGAATGGAGAGGGGTCAAAAGCAATATTTAAAATTGGTTGCAAAACCTATATATTTATATTATAAGAAAGGGCTCTAGCCTTGATAGGTGTTGCTGAGTGGTCTGCCCAGGAAGTGTCGTGTTCCTTGTTTTGTACTGTGTATGCTTTTGTCTGTGATTGCCTGTCGTGTTGTGTGTGCTAATTGGTCCGTTGATCTGTCCATCACTATGTATGTGTGTATGTGCTGTGATGTTCACTTGAATATCATGACAGGTAGGGCACAGAGAGGAGCAATTGTTGGCTGCCGGGCCAAATACTGGCCGGACTGGCTGGGGTGGTGATGGGGAACAGGCTGAGTGGCCGGGCTGACTCCCCATAGGACTGGGGAGGTGTCCAGGCAAGGACCACCATTGCTGCGGCCTGCAAGGCAGCCATCCTGCTGCACATCTCACTGGCCACCCACCCTGGCCCCTGGTTCTGCAGAGTGGCACCAGCCATATGGGTGCCCCTATGCCCCACCCCCACACCCCACCATCCGCCATAACCCCCACCCAGCCGCCATCTGCCAGTGGGACATCAGACGGCCCACCAATGGCATTGCCCATTCTTGCCCCATAGTGGGAGTCAGATGTACCGCTGGCAAGGGAAGCTCTGGCATCAGGGACAGACGCCATTGCCAGAGCTCCCATGGTGCCGGGCACCAACAGGGCCAGGGGTGTGGCGATGGGGAGGGGATGCAGGGGCAGAGCCGCAGTGCCAACCTGGGCCACCATGTAGCCCGGTGGACCAGGTTGGGTACGGGGGTACACACCATGCTAACCTGTCAGCTTTTCACCCCCTGCAGACAATGGATATTGGAATTCCACCAGCAATGGTGGCCTTCCTGCTGGTCGCCCCAGCCCTGGGAGATACCCTGCAGCTGTACCAGCTGCTGCTGCTCGAGGAGGAGGAAGCTGCAGCAGTGGGGCGTGCAGCCGTGGAACAGGAAGAAGCCATACAGGATGGAGAGCTGGCCGCCCAACAGGCCGAAGAGGAGGGGCTGCAAAGGAGGCACCCGCATGAGGCCTCGCGAGTACCGGCAGCACCTTTCATTCGGGGACCTGCCGCATGGGACATGCCGGCGAAGACTCCAGCTGAGTAGGGAGACAGTGCAACATATTTGTCAGATCATGGCGCACCTGGCACCGTGGGGGAATTGGGGAGGACACCCACTCCTGGTGGCCATCAAAGTGACAGTCACCCTGAACGTTTACACCATGAGGCCCTTCCAGACTCTCACAGACTCCGCGCACAGGTGCATCCGTGCCGTCACGTAGGCCCGAAATGCCTAGTTGGCAAAATACACCCATTTCAATGTGGGGACCAAGCCCACCGGATGTCCGGGCAGCAGGGCTTTCCGTCATCGCCTACACTCCCCGGGCCCATACTAGAGGCCCTCCAGTATGGTGCTGAGAAGGTCGCCCACATCGCGGCGGCCTGTTGCATCCTCCACAAGATCGTGCAGCTGAAGTACAAGCTTGAACACCAGTCCACGTACGATGAGGAGGATGCGGGGGAGGGGGCGGGTGGGCAGGACATGTGGCCTAGGCAGGCACGGGAGGCCGCACGATGTGTGCGCCAGGGCCATTGCACACAGCTCACTCTCATAACCCCCAGGTTCGCAGACTGGGGGTAGAGGTGGAACTGGCCAGGGGCACGGACACTGCATCCCACCACCACACAACCTCCCCCCCAGGTGGATCCCCAGATGGTATAGCTGGAGTGGAGGCGGCCTGCTGTGATTCCTGCTCTGCGACATGAGTCCCCGTTGTTAGCCATTTATGGGGCGGGCAGGCCTAGATGGGCTAGATGCTCAGGTGTCCCAGGGGCATGGTGCTGCTCTGTTGTGCCCGCTGCTTACCAGATGCGCCAGGGACAGGAGGGAGGGTGAGTCCATATGACCATAAGAAATAGGAGCAGAATTAGGCCACTCGGCCCATTGGTTCTGCTCCGCCATTCAATCATGGCTGATATTTTTCTCATCCCCATTCTTCTGCCTTCTCCCCATAACCCCTGATCCCCTTATTGATCAAAAACCTATCTCCCTCTGTTTTAAAGACGCTCAGTGATTTGGCCTCCACAGCCTTCTGTGGCAAAGAGTTCCACAGATTCACCACCCTCTGCCTGAAGGAATTCCTTCTCATCTCTGTTTTAAAGGATCGTCCCTTTAGTCTGAGAATGTGTCCTCTGTGAGTGGAGCTATCCCCTGAGGCTCCCCTGCCACTTAGCACTGCCAATCCTAGAGGCCCGCTCTGGGCTCGACCAGGGTCTGCATGCTCGCGGCCATGGAGCACAGCGGGGTGGACCATCTCCACCTGGGTCTGCGCCACATCACCCATTGACTGTGCCACCACCTTCTGGATGTGTCACATCAGCCAGTGACTGCACCATCTCCTCTGGGAATTGGCCACCTCCCTCTGTGTCTGTGCCACGTTGCCAAGCACCTGGACAATGCTGACGGTATTCTCAGACATGGCCCACTTTGACTGGGCCACGCTCATGAGCGCCGCGTCGATGTCTAGGTGGCTCTGGCACATGGTTGCCTGTGAGGCAGGAACTCTGTCCTGGGCCAGGGCCAACGCTCACACAGAATGCCCCAGGCCTTGTACACACTGATAGATAGACAAAACCGTCACCCCCAATTCCTCCACCGCAGAAGCCACCCGTGCGGTGTTGGCTTGGGTGGCGTGCATATTCAGCACCACCTCCTGCTCCTGCATGCAGTTGGATTCCTCCAATTGCACCTGCAGTTACTGGACGCTCGTCGACAACCCCTCATGTAGTCCCTGGCTCTGCGACTGCATCTCCACAATCGATGGGACTGTCCGTTCCAGAAGCCGAAAACACACCTGGACAGCAGCTATTCCCTGCGGTCAGCCCGCCCTCCAACCAGCCACCTCCTTGGGAGTTTCTACTTCCACCTGCTGTACCGGAATTGCTGTGTGGTGAGAAACAGAGAGTGTTCCAGGAACCTCTTCACTCAAGTGCCCAACCGAGGTCAGTGCCTCTGGGATGGTGGAGGGTGTTGGAGACAGTTGTGACGGGAAATCCATGTCATCCTCGGACACAAGCTCCGGTGTGTCCTGGGTCTTAGGTGGAGGGCTGGTGTCCGGACTGCTCTCCTCCTCATTGCTTGGTTCACAAGGGGAACTCTGGCTGTGGCACTGACTGAGGGTGGGGACATAAGATGGACCCACCCTAACACCAGCAGGTCCTGCAAGACACAAGACAAAACGCATGATTAGACCGCATGCTGGGGGTTTTGGGGGTGTTGAGGGTGAGGGTGGTGTGGGGGTGAGAACGGGGTTGAATGTGAGGGTGGTGTTGGGAGGGAGGCATGGTTGACGCACGTATCACGGGGAACCGCAACTGAGCAGAATCTCACTTCCTTGCCCATGGCCGATCTCCACCCTGGCGACCTTCCTTTCCTTCCGGGCTGCCGATCATGTCCAGGGCCCTCTGCTCTGCTATGGTGAGGCGCTGCATCCCCCTCCAATTTTCTCCTGCTCACAGCGGTTATGGGCGGCCTTCTCCTTGCGGGGGGTGGCGGGGTGGGGGGGGTCAGAAAGCAACAGTATTAGACAACCAGTGGGTAGCTGGTGGCCTCAGTGGCCAGGGCACCCGGCCATGGCAGCCAGTATGGGTGCCGACATGTGGTTCAGGTTGGGGATTCGGCTGCCGTCCGGGAGGGCAGGGAGAGCCGGTTTGTGGGACGGGGTCAGTGTCAGTGGCACAGTGTTATCTACTTACCCTGACCGCCCTGAGGAGTTTGTGCAGTTTTTACCGGCACTGCTGACCAGTCCGGCTGGTGTTGTTCACGGTGCACACCGCTTCTGCCACCTGCGCACAGGTTCGGCGAATGCCGATGGGTAGCAGCCTCCTTACTGTACCAGGGTACAGGGTCAACCACCTCTCCTCCACCACGTCCAGGAAGGTCTCCAGCTCTGATTCGGTGAATCTTGGGGCCGCGTGACTTGCTGTCGTCTTATAGGCCGGGATGGTGTGTGTGGGGATTGAAATGTGTAAATGCAGCTGCAGCTTGTCAGCCTCCTGAGTGTCAATCGTGAATCCAGCGAATCTGGCATGATTTCTCTTTGGAATCGATTGTGTTCCACGTGGCTCCGGTGCTAGACCCTCAACAATCGCTGAATCGGTCCAGGTGCTGTGCCAGTTTTGCTGTCACAGAACTCCACGAATCCTACGCCGGCGTCAACACTTAGTCACAGGAACGGAGAATACAGCACATTATTTTCAGCACAGTATAACTAAAGGGCAGGGTAGCATGGTGACGCAGTGATTAGCACTGCTGCCTCACAGCGCCGAGGACCCAGGTTCAATCCCGGCCCCGGGTCACATTCTCCCCATGTTTGCCTGGGACTCACCCCGACAACCCAAAAGATGTATAGGGTCGGTGGATTGGACACGCTAAATTGCCCCTTAATTGGAATTGTTTTTTTAAAAAGGAGCAGAGCAACAATGTGAATATAAACGTTTTTCACGTAACTGTTATTGTATTACAGAATGTCTGTTTTATGTTATCGTACTGAGTTAAAATGTTTTCCAGTTTTTGCATTGCTGACAATAACTGAGCAGGGACTTCTATTAGTCTTCAGGCTAATTCTTAAAGTTATTTAAAAACTCAATCAATGTGGAGAAGCTATGGTTCAGCTTCTGGTGACATTTCCTCAACACCACTCTAGGGAAAGTTCACCAGAGGCATCTCAAACATATATGTAAACTGAACGTTGACCAATTAATCGAGGATTCTAATCCTGCTTCGTCAGGCTTATTGAAATAAATCTTTTGTGGCTATATGTGTTGGACTTGGAATATCAGTGATCGCACTAGCAGAAATAGAATAAATAGAATCTAAGTCACCTGGTTATTATAACAATAATTGATGGAGGCTCTAATATTTTGAACAAAATTAAGAGGAGCATTTTGATGCCTGAGGTTATTTAGGAAAAAGTGCAGTCTCTGAAGAAGAATCATATTAGACTTGAAACGTTAACTCTATTTCTCTCTCCACAGATGCTGTCAGACTTACTGCTTTTTTCCAGCATTATTTTATGAAGTAGAGGTAGGCCTTAATGAATTTTTCATTGTCGACCACAGATCTGCCTATGTAAGCTGTATAATCCTAAAGGATTCATCCGTTCTGCTTTATACATTAGCTGTGGGAGTAACTGTACATGGCCTTCAGCAGTTTAACCACCACCACCTTCTCAAGGGCAATTAGGAATGAGGAATAAATATTGGTTTAGCCAGTGATGTCCATATCTGAAGAATGAATAAAAAGAAGGTAGTATTTCAGAAATAAATGGCATGTTTAGGACAGCTCTAGAGACTGGGTATTCCTATTCAGTTGTATTATACATCTTTCATGTTCCTCCACAGTCAACAAAATAAATTCTTTATGAAGTATTTGCACTATTAACCTGGTGAAGACCAGTGCCAACTTTATTTCTGGAATGTAGATTCAATAAATAATCCAATTCAGTCCAAATACCAGCACTGAACCAATGAAGCGATTTACTGATGGGTTTTGGGTTGGCATCAACAGACTATTGCTCTGGTAAGTTTCCAACATTAGTTCTTTGATTAAAAGGATGATGTAATTTACCAGATAAGAGAGCACCTCTGCATTGGGAAACTAACTCCAGTTTGGGTGTTAGCTTGGCAAAACACCCCCAATCAATCCACAGGTGTGAAGCTGAGCTTCCAGTCACCTGTCATTTAAAAAAAAACTCCAATCTCACTTTGATCTCGCAGTCCACACTGTTCCAATGTAGCTGAAAATAAGTTTGTAAAATATCATCTCGTCTTTTGATTAGGCATTTTCCAGACTCAACATTGACTTCTGTCCCACTTAGCTTTTTGTGTTTTTGTTTGATTTGGAATGGTGTTTTTACATCTATACCAGTTCTAGACACATCTTTTGTTTCTTTATTTGTCCCATTACCATCTTCTTTTGCCTCGCACCGCAATCACTTTTGTCGTTAAATCACTCTTGCCTTCTAGCTTATCACAGATTTGCCTATTTACTCTTCCCGCCCTCTTTCTCTGCCCCTGAACCTGCTTGAAACGTATTTCTTCTCCCACATTTTTCAGCTCTGCCTTCATCAAGATGAAAAGTGAACTCATTTTTTTCTACCAGGCCTGTTGAGAATATAGATTTTTCTGCTCCTATTTCAGATAAGAGATTTTATTTTTGCAGATCTTTGCACTGCAAGTATTTCTGGTGTAATAATTATTGTTTTAGCACTGGTGTTTAATTTCAACAATCAGCAGGCATCTTTTGTCACATAATCTCCACCAGAATCACACGCTATCTTCAAAATAGCTGTTTTTCTGGAATGCTTTGCTCACAAGAATACATTTATACATATTTCAATTTGGACATCTTACTGCACAAAGAACATAAGTGACAGTCTGAACACACATAGACAGATTAATCACTGACTGCAAAAGATGTGACCATCATATTCCTGCTGCAGCAGAATACACTCAGCTTGAGGACTGATTTTATCAGCTAAGGTTACCTTAGTTTGTCTGATGCAGTTACAGATCTGGTTTCATTTCCGCTTTGTGAGCTGACTACACTGTGCCAGGGTAGAAAGGATAGCAAGAAAAAAGTAGCCAGGAGTTATCTAATATCTGTGCCTCTCAAGGTCACTTTTTACACCAATCTTCCCTCACTTTTGTGTCACAGGAGTTTATTTTCATACACCCACATCCCTCACTCAGATGAAGTTCAGATGTTTGCTTTAAGGGGGCGGTTGTGGTACAGTGGTGAAGGGGGGCACGGTAGCTTCACAGATCCAGGGTCCCAGGTTCGATTCCCGGTTTGGGTCAATGTCTGTGTGGAGTTTGCATGTCCTCCCCTTGTCTGCATGGGTTTCTTCCCATAGTCCAAAAATATGCAGGTTAGGTGGATTGGCCATGCTAACTTGCCCTCAGTGTCAAGAAAGGTTAGGTGGGGTTACTGGGTTATTGGGATAGGGTGGAGGTGTGGGCGTAGGTAGGGCGCTCTTTCCAAGGGCCGGTGCAGACTCGATGGGCCGAATGCCCTCCTTCTGCACTGTAAATTCTATGATTCTACGATTCACTGCATTAGTAATCCAGAGGCTCTGGATATCAGTAATCCAGAGAGCTGGAAATGCGTTCAAATTCCATATTGATAGTGTTTATTACCCTTGGTGGTAATATGTCATTGTTCTTTGTCTTTTGATCCAGAATGGTCCGTTGTGTTGACGACAAAGAATCCACCAATCATTAGATTGAAACAAAACTAATTTATTGGATAACAATTAATTAAATGAAATTTGCACACGCTACTGAGCTATAGTTAATAATAAAGCAATATTGAATCTGTCTAGCAGTAATCAATAATGTAGTAGTCACTGATAATATCCTCGTGTTAACTCTCCCTAATCTAATCTACTCCTCGTGCTGTTCTCAGGCTTTCTCCTTTACTAACTACCCAGCATTCCCTGAGGTATGATTTATACACTGAGATCTGGTGGTGCCCTCTAGTGTTTGAAGTACACAGAGATGTAATAATTAACCCTTCGCATGCTTGCCTATATACATATCATTACAGACAGCTGGTGGAATTTAAATTCGAATAAGAAATCTGGAATAAAAAGTGAATTTTAGTGATGGTCAGAGATGCAGGGGCAAACTTTGAGGTGCTGGAGCTCTAAGAAAATTTGTTCGTCATTTCTAAACATACCATCATGTTGTTTTCCTATTTATTGATCATTTGAGTCCCCAAAGGTTAGTGAAACCATGTTTCTCAAATGAAAAATATTAGTGTTGATAGGTATTTTATTATGAACCATGCGGTCTTTTGAATCACTAGACTTTAGCCCAGCTAAAGTTTCATCCTCCATCAGTTTAATTATTTAATTCAAGCCTATTAAAAACATGAGACTGGATTCTCTGTTGCCCAACACCAATATTGTAATTGGCGATCGGGCAGAGAATCAACTCCGACGCCAGGATTGGGGCCGGCGCCGGTCAGCCATGCTCCGCCCCCTCGGAAATGGTGTAATCGCATTGCATGACGCGCACCATTGCAACGCCGTTGGCGCATCATCTGCAGGCCCTCCCAGATTGCTCCACATCCGATGCACCGAGTTCCTGATGGCACGGGACACTTGTGGTCTCAGCGGTTGGGAACCTGGCGTGGCGGCTGCGGACTGTGTCCAGCGCCGCCACATTCGGTCGGGATCCGTGCCGCTGGCCGAGGGGCTTCTGCGAGGGCTGGGGGGGACTGGTGGGGGTTGGCCAGGGAGTGGCCTGTGGAGTCGCCAATGGCGGGTCGGGTCCGCGCACGGCTGATGCCATCTTGTACGGCGCAACCGTTGCAGATCGTCAGCTGTCTGCCTGCGCAGCCAGAGACCCGGCCATTCTCCACCCATTTTTGGTGCGGGAGCCGAAGGTTTTCCTGGAGCCGGTGAGGGATCAGCGCCAATTTTCTGGTTGTAAAACCCCCGAGAATTCTCCGTTCGAGCCGACACTTAGCCGCTGAAATGGAGAATCCAGCCCAAGAACTATAGAAAACTTTACTTCAGACTGGGGTGTGGCATATAGAGGGACAACTGCTTTTATTGATTTATATTAATAACCAACACTTCGGTGCACAGTGCACAATTTCGAAATTTGCAGATGATGCAAGACTTGGAAATATTGTGAACTATGAGGTGCAGAGAGATCGGGGTGTCCTTATGCATGAATCTCTACCCTGCAGGTAGAGCAGGGAATAAGGAAGGCAAATGACATTTCGGCATTTATAGCTAAAGGAATAGAGTATAAAAGTAGGGAAGTAGGGAAATGTTGCTGCAAGAGTACAAGGCAGTAGTGGGACCACATCTGGAGTACTGTGTACAGTTTTGGTCCCCTTATTTGAGGAGGAATATAGTTGCATTAAACACAGTTCAGAGGAGATTCACCAGATTGGAATCCAGAGATGAGATTTGCCTTTTGAAGAGAAATTGAGCAGTTTAGGCCGATCCTCGCTTGAGTTTCAAAGAATGAGAGGAGACCTAATTGAGGTATATAAGATGATAAAAAGGTATAGAAAGGTATTGTTGTGTGGCACTACCACCGTGCTAAATGGGATAATCTTCGAACAAATCTAGCAGCATAAGACTGGGCATCCATGAGGTGCTGTGGGCCATCAGCAGCAGCAGAATTGTATTCAACCAAAATCTGGAACCTCGTGGCCTGGCATATTCCCCACTCCACCATTACCACCAGGCCAGGGGATCAACCCTGGTTCAATGAAGAGTGCAGGAGAGCCTGCCAGAAGCAACATCAGACAGACCTAAAAATGAGGTATCAACCTGGTGATGCTACAACACAGAACTACTTGTGTGCCAAACAGCATAAGAAGCAAGTAACAGTCTGAGCTAAGTGATTCCACAACAAAAGCATCAGATCTAAGCTCTGCAGTCCTGCCATATCCAGCCGCGAATGGTGGTGGATAATGGTGGTGGAGGAGGAGGCTCCACAAATATCCCCATCCTCACTGATGGAAGAGCCCTGCACATTTGTGAAAACGACAAGGCTGAAGCATTCGCACAATCTTCCGCCAGAAGTGCCGAGTGAATGATCCATCTCAGTCTCCTCCGGAGGTCCCTAACATCACAGATGTCAGTCTTCATCCAACACGATTCACTCCATGTTAAATCAAGAAACTGCTGAAATCGCTGGATGCTGCAAAGACTATGGCCCCTGACAATATTCCGACAATAGTACTGAAGACTTGTGCTCAAGAACTTGCTGCACCCCTCGTCAAGCTATTCCAGCACAGCTACAACACTGACATCTACCCGACAATGTGGAAAATTGCCCAGGTGTGTCCTGTAGACAAGAAACAGGACACATCCAACCCAACCAATTAGCATCCTATCAGTCTTCTCTCCACCATCAGCAAAGTGATGGAAGGAGTCATCAACAGTCATCAAGCAACACTTACTCAGCAATAACATGCAATAGTCTGCCAGGGTCACTCAGCTCCTGGCTTCCCAGGAACGGGAGGGAAGGGGATGTCCTGAGGGTTCGGGAGGAGGGTGTAAGCCATTGGGGAGGGAGGAGCTGAGCTCCAAGTCCAGTCAGAGGGGCGCCCCAAATCTGAAGGGACCTCCCTCTTCCTGCCTGAGAAGGAGGAAAGTATATTTCTCTGTTTCCCACCCAATTCCCACCTGTTGCCGCCAACCTAAAAAGGCTGGGTGGGAAAATGCCCTTAAGTGGCCTTTAAGTGACACTTAGTGGCCTTAATAGGTGAAAGGGCATTTTTTCCTGTCTGCTGGGTTAGCCCTGCTGCCTCATGGCGCCGAGGTCCCAGATTCGATCCCAGCTCTGGGTCACTGTCCCTGTGGAGTTTGCACATTCTCCCTGTGTTTGCATGGGTTTCGCCCCCCCCCCCAAAAAAAAAAGATGTGCAGGTTAGGTGGATTGGCCATGCTAAATTGCCCCTTAATTGGAAAAAAATGAATTGGGTACTCTAAATTTTTATTTTTTGAAATTTCCTACCCGAGGCCCTGCCCACTCAACCATGACATTTTGTCAAGGTCAGGGCACACAGGATCGCAGGGGGAATTCTATCCACACAATTCTACGCTCCCCCCATCATCTCAGAACTAGCCTTGGGAGCGTAAAATTCTACTCCAAGGAATTATGGAAAATTAAACCATTAACCATCTCACTCGCCAACTCGTTTGAGACTCGAGATTGACGTCCATCACGACTCGAGTTTTCATCCCACAGCTCTCACAATTTGTGAAGTACCACTTCCTAATGATAGTAATTTTACTGAGTTCCTCCCTCTTTTCCAATTTCTGATATTTCTGGGCTATTACTTGCATTCTCTTTAGTGAAAAACTCTGAAAAATATGATTCATGTCATCTGCTATCTCCTTATTTTCCATTATCAATGCCCCAGACTCACTTTCATGGAAGTGCTCACTTTGTTAACTCCTGTTAATTCTCTGAATTGCAGAGGTCAGGGGAAAGGAAGAGCAAGCGAGGGTTATATAAAAGAGGAATTGAGTATCAACCTGCACGGTCCTTGTATCCTGTTGGGCCAAGAGATCACTATCCACCATATATATCTTGTGACGAGCAGAATAGGGGTGTCTGCCATGCCTCTGTCAATCAACATTTTCAATCAAAATCTTCACCAGACAGAAGCAAAAACAAAACATCAAGCTACTACACCAAATAGGATTGAAAAAAATCATGCACATATACACACACGTGTGCACATATGCACAAACATACTGAATGTATTTCCTGTAGATCAGAATTGACCACACTTTAAAACTGTACCATTCAGATTTTGTCATTCAATTATCTGATAACAAGTGTTTGTTTTAAAAAAAAAATACTTTATTTGGAATGATTTCTATAATTTTGTTACATTTTTGTAAGACATCAGATTAAGTCACTGATATTCAGCAACTAAATCTACAGCTGAACGAAAAAGATTATTGATATGCTTAGACTGGCAATACGCATATTATACATTGCACAAATTGAAAGTGTATCTATAATAAACAACGGTATAGATTTATTTATGTTCCAAATTGTGCTAAATGGGGCGGCATGATGGAGCAGTGGTTAGCACTGGTGCCTCATGGCGCTGAGGACTCGGGTTCAATCCCGGCCCTGGGTCACTGTCCGTATGGAGTTTGCACATTCTCCCCGCGTCTGCGTGGGTCTCACCCAACAACCCAAAACTGTGCAGGGTAGATGGATTGGCCACGCTAAATTGCCCCTTAAGTGGAAATAAATAAATATATTGTGCTGAATTTTCTGCAACAGCTTTTTCCAATATACAATACCAACATTTTGTAATAGTACACAAACGCAAATAAATATTTAGTGACAATATCCTGCACTAATCAAATATTACTGCTTGTCAAAGGTGAGGGCAAAGATCGAGACATTCGTTTGTACTTATGGGGAATGAATGGAGCAATTAATTGTTGGCCACTGATCAGTTATTTTGCAGAGACAACATAATACACTTTAAGATGGAAGTAAAATAATCTTTTAATTTGCACTTCACTGAAAATCGGAATCAATGTCCAAATATAATTTTAATTCAAACAAAGAACGGAAGTTTGGGTTTTGTACTTTGATTGATGCAGAGAAACATTTGGTTGTAAAATACTCCCTACATATCATTTAACAGAAGGTAGAACTAAGCTGCATTCACTCGGTTTCTAATATAGTTTAATTTGCTTCATACTTTTTCCAAAATGAACGCTGCCACCAACTCTGTACCACTTTCTCCAGTAGATGCATCAAACTGTTCCCTTTTGCTACAAATGATAAAACATCATCACCAAGGGAATGTTTGACGGGTTCAGTCTTTTATCTCTTCATCTGTCAAGTACGCACAGCATCCAAACTGACAGACAAGTCTTTTTTCTGCTGTCAAACGTTTAGTTATTGCTACACTGGGGAACATTTGAAAATTATGATTGATTAACTTTGAAAAGTTTAATTTCAGACATAAATTAGGTTTCTTAAATAATGTTAGTGAAGTCAGCATAATAAAAAAATCAAGTGGAGCGGATAATGGATGGCCAATCAGCGAAGGAGAGTTTACCATCCAACGGTGAATATTAAAATCTTTAAGTAGGAGGTGTTGGAGCAATGCTCCACTGTGCTCTGACATCACTACACCCTCGTAATGGTGACCATTGATTGTCATAAAAACCCATCTGATTCTCTAATTCTCTTCAGGGAAAGAAATCTGCTGTCCATACCTGGTCTGAGCTACTTTTGATTTCAGATCCACAGCAGTGTGTTTGACTCTTAAATGCCTCCCAAATTGGCACAGAAAGCCATGCAGTTGTTTCAAACTACTCCGTGTAGAAAAGGAATGAAACCAGACAGACCACCTGGCATTGACCCAAGTATGAGAAATTATGATGGCACATGCAGCCTTGTTTACTCTGTAGGCCACAGTTACTAACAACTGGGGATTTGGGGCAAAATTGGGAGAGACGTCCCACAGACTAATAGGCTGACATTGTCTGAAAGGTCTGATTCTTTGAGTATGATTATGTCCCAAACACCACCATCACCAGAGGTGGCAGCTCAGTGGTATACAGCTGAAAGGGAGTTCCCCCAGTAATCTATAACATTAACTCTGAAGCACATGAAGTCTCTTGGCATCAGGACAGACATGAGTAAAGAAACCTCTGACTGATTACCATCGGTTGTCCCCCTCAGCTGATGAATCACTTCTCCACCATGTTGAACACAAGTTGGAAGGGGCACTGAAGGTGGCAAGTAAGCATAATGTATTCTGGATAGGGAACTTTAATGTCCATCAAAAAGAGTGGATGAGTAGCAACATTATTAATCGAGCTGGCTGAGTCCTAAAAGTCATAGCTGCTGGACTAGGTCTGCGGCAGATGGCGACAAAACCAACAAGAGGAAACATCGATCTGACCTCGCCCTCACCAATCTATGTGTTGCAAATGCATCCGTCCATGACTGTTTTGGGAGGAGTGACCACCAAACAGCCCTTGTGGAGATGAAGTACCTTCTTCACAGTGAGGACAATGTCCGTCGTATAGGTGGTACTACCACAGTGCAATATTAGGTCGATTTAGAACAGATCTAGCAATTCAAAACGGGACACCTGTCATGTGAGAAATGGATGTTTAAGCAATGTACCTTTAAGAAAACAGTGATGTCAGAGAGTGGGTGGAGCTGAGCTCAGTTCAGCCATTTTGAAGTCTCAGGTTTGAAAGAGCTTGTGTGTGTGTCTGTGTTTGCAGTGAGCTGGATCTGCTGTGATCTCTGCCATGAAAGACTATCTCTGGATCATTTGGGTGATTTAAACTCATAATAGTAAAGCCTTTAACCTGATGTGTTTCTGTTTAAAGGAGTTAAGTCTCTTTTGGATGTTGAAAGGAATAACTGAAGGATTATTTAGAGTTGTAATATTTTTGGTGTTATCTTTGAAGTAAGGGGTGTTACGAGATCCAATGTTTATTTGAGAGGTTAAGTTGAATTCATGCAATAAACATTGTTTTGTGTTTAAAAATCATTTGTCCATAATTGCTGTATCACACCAGGAGAACAAGCCGTGTGCTCGGAAAAGCAACAAATAGCATTAAAGGGGGAGGTTGGTTGGACTCCATGATACATTTTGAGGTTCTGAAAACGCCTCTCCCATAACAATTGGGGGCTTGTCTGGGATAAAAGTCTATCTATTGGATTGGCTTTTGTGAACTTAAAGACAGTGAAGGATTGTTGGTTTTCCAGTGTGGTATTTTAGTTTAAGTGGGGAGTGTGTTGTGGACAATGGTTCGTTAAGAGGCTCAGAAGTTTTTGGGGGTGGAGACTGTCACATGCAGTACCTTAAGGACGGAGACTAAACGCAGACTGTTGGGTCTGGCTAAAACATTGCAGTTAACATTACCTGACAAAATGCAAAAAGATGAGGTAATTATGGCAGTGGTTAAGCATTTAAAGTTGCCTGAGATACCGTTTGACTCATGGGAAATGGCAAATATTCAGTTGCAAATTGAACAAATGGAACATGAGAAAGAATTAAAGTGTCTTGAATATGGAAGAGAGAGAGTGGAAAAAGAAAGAGAGAGAGAGGAAAAAGAAAAGGAGAGAGAAGAATGGAGAAAAGAAAGAATAGCCCTCGCAGAACAAAAAAGAAAAGAAAGGGAGATACAAATCAGGGAAAAAGATAAAGAGAGGGAGTTTGAACTTCAGAAAATGGCCATGAAACATGAAAGTCAGTTAAAATTGGCAGACGTAAAGGGAAACGTACAGTTGGATGATAGTGATGAGGATAGTGAGAAAGAGCATCATAGTCGAAGGGTTGGTGGGAATCTATTTAAATATGTCCAAGCATTGCCAAGGTTTGACGAGAAGGAAGTGGAAGCATTTTTCATTTCATTTGAGAAGGTAGCTGAACAAATGAAATGGCCACAGGGCATGTGGGTATTACTGATTCAAACAAAGCTGGTAGCTAGAGCTGGTGAAGTGTTTGCATCACTACCGGAGGAGGTATCTGGAACGTATGAGGAGGTGAAGAAATCCATCTTAAGTGCATATGAGCTAGTGTCTGAAGCTTACAGACAAAGATTTAGAAATTTAAGGAAAGAATTTGGTCAAACATACATAGAGTTTGAAAGGCTCAAACAGAGTAATTTTGATAGGTGGATAAGGGCTTTGAAAATAGACCAAACGTATGAAGCTGTCGGAGAAATTATACTTTTGGAGGAGTTTAAAAATTCAATTCCTGATGTAGTGAGAACTCATGTGGAAGAACAGAGGGTTAAAATTGCAAGATTAGCAGCAGAAATGGCAGATGATTATGAATTGGTTCATAACTCAAAGCTTGGTTTCCAACATCAGTTTCAGCCGGTGAGGGACAGAAACTGGGGACATGAGAATTACTCAAGTGGTAAAGGTAAAGGTGATCTGATGGGAGACAATAAAGAGAGTGTACCTCAGATTAAAAAAGAAATCCAGGAGGGTGGAAGAGAAATGAAAAGTTTCAAATGTTTTCACTGTAATAAACTAGGCCATGTAAAGTCACAGTGTTGGTGGTTGAAGAAAAACACTGGGAAGGCTGATGTGATAAAACAGGATAAGACAGTGGGATTTGTTAGAATGGTAAAGGAAAGTCCAAGGGAAACAAAGGAGGTGCAAACGATTGTACAGCCTTCAAGAAGTAATTGTTAAGAAGGTGCCAGATGTCTTTAAAGAATTTACTTGTGTGGGTAAAGTGTATCAGGAGGAGCAGGTAAGGAAGTCCCTATTTCAAGAGATACAGGGGCTAGTCAATCTTTAATGGTAAGAGATGAGGAATTATGTAGTTTGGGAAGAATGTTCCCAGAAAAGGTGGTGATATGTGGAATTCAGGGTGAGAGGAGTAGCGTTCCATTATATAAGGTAAGGTTGGAAAGTCCAGTGAAGAGTGGTGAAGTGGTAGTAGGAGTAATAGATAAACTATCCTGTCCAGGAATACAGTTTACCTTGGGTAATGATATAGCTGGATTGCAGGTGGGAGTGATGCCTACTGTGGTTGATAAGCCAGTGGAAAATCAGACAACTGAAGGGTTGAAGGACAAATATCCTGGGATTTTTCCGGATTGTGTCGTAATAAGGTTGCAAAGTCACAGGTTAAAACAAGAGGAGAAATCAAAGAGTGAAGATGAAGTTGAAGTGCAATTATCAGAAACGATTTTTGATCAGATGGTTGAAAAATAACAAGAACAGGTGGAGGAGGATGAGGCGGATATTTTTTATTCAGGAAAATTGGCGGAGTTACGACAGAAAGATGTAGAAATAAAACGAATATATCAGAACGCATATACAGAAGAGGAATCTGAGAGTATACCAGAGTGTTATTACCATAAAAGTGATGTCTTGATGAGAAAATGGAGACCTGTACATATGCAGGCGGATGAAAAGTGGGCAGAAGTTCATCAAGTAGTATTGCCGGAAGGGTATAGAAAGGAGGTGTTGCAAGTGGCACATGAGGTACCAGTAGGAGGTCATTTGGAATCAGGAAATCACAAGCTAAAATCCAGAAACATTTTTATTGGCCTGGACTACATAAAGATGTAGTTAGATTTTGTCAATCATGTCACACATGTCAAGTGATAGGGAAACCTAAAGTACTGATGAAACCAGCGCCCTTAAACAAGAAATCCAAAGTTCGTAGTTTTGCCAGTGGGGATAAAGTTTTAGTGTTGTTAGCAGTGGTAGGGGAGCTTTTAAAAGCTAGGTTTTGTGGACTGTATCAGATTGAAAGGAAATTAAGTGAGGTGAGTTATGTGGTCAAAACACCAGATAGAAGGAAGGCTCACCGAGTGTGTCATGTGAATATGCTAAAAAGGTACTTTGAAAGGGAAGGAGAGACAAATTCAGGGTGAGAGGAATAATGTTCCATGATATAAAGTAAGGTTGGAAAGTCCAGTGAAGGATTGGTGAAGTGGAAGGAGGAGTAAGAGAGAAACTATCTTGTCCAGGAATACAGTTTATCTTGGGTAATGATGCAGCTGGATCTCAGATGGGAGTGATGCCTCCTGTGGTTGATAAGCCAGTGGAAAATCAGGCAACTGAAGTGTTAAAGGACGAATATCCTGGGATTTTTCCGGATTATGTAGTAACAAGGTCGCAAAGTCACAGGTTAAGACAAGAGGAGAAATCAAAGAGTGAAGATGAAGTTGAAGTGCAATTATCAGAAACAAGTTTTGATCAGATGGTTGAAAAAGAACAAGTGGAGGATGAGGCGGGTGTTTTTTGTTCAGGAAAATTGGTGGAGGTACAAGATGATATAGAAATAAAACGGATGTATCAGAAAGCATACACATAAGAGGAATCTGAGTGTATACCAGGGTGTTTTTCCCGTAAAAGTGATGTCATGATGAGAAAATGGAGACCTTTACATATGCAGGCGGATGAAAAGTGGGCAGAAGTTCATCAAGTAGTATTGCTGGTAGGGTATAGAAAGGATGTGTTGCGAGTTCCCATGAAATACCAGTGGGATGTCATTTGGGAATATGGAAAACTCAAGCTAAAATCCAGAAACATTTTTATTGGCCTTACTACATAAAGACGTAGTTAAATTTTGCCAATCATGTCACACATGTCACATGATAGGCAAACCTCAAGCAGTGATAACACCAGCACCCTTAATACCCATTCCAGTATTTGAGCAACCTTTTACGATGGTCCTAATTGATTGTGTAGGACATCTAAAACAAAAAGTGTGAATCAATATCTTTTGACGATAATAGATGTGTCTACTAGGTTTCCAGAGGCCATTCCAGTACGTAATATTACAGCTAAAACAATTGTGGAGGAGTTACTTAAATTCTTTACTAGATATGTATTACCCACAGAAATACAATCGGATCAAGGATCAAATTTTACCTGAAGGTTATTCGAAGAAGTTATGGATAGCTTAGGAATAAAACAATTTAAACAACTGAGTACCATCCAGAATCACAGGGAGCGTTAGAAAGGTGGCATCAGACATTTAAGACAATGTTGAGGGCTTATTATCAAGATTATCCAGAGGATTGGGAGAAAGGAATTCCATTCGTACTGTTTGCAATTAGGGATGCACCTAATGAGTCAACCAAATTTAGTCCTTTTTAACTAATTTTTGGTCATGAGGTAAGAGGACCACTTAAATTGATTAAGGAAAAATTGGTGAGTGAGAAATCAGAAATTACATTATTGGATTACGTGTCAAATTTTAGGGAATGATTAAATAGAGCAGGTGAATTGGTTGGACAACATTTAAAAGTTGCACCAAATGTGATGAAACGGTTAGCAGACAAGAAATCCAAAGTTCGTAGTTTTGCCAGTGGGGATAAAATTTTAGTCTTGTTACCAGTGGTAGGTGAACCTTTAAAAGCAAGGTTTTGTGGACCGTATCAGATTGAAAGGAAATTAAGTGAGGTGAATTATGTGGTAAAAACACCAGATAGAAGGAAGACTCACCGAGTGTGTCATGTGAATATGCTTAAAAGGTACTTTGAAAGGGAAGGAGAGAAAAAGGAGGAGGTTTTAATGATTCTAACTCAAAGTGACAAACCTAATCCAGATGACTGTGAATTTGACATACCTCAAATTAAATTTGAAAACGAGGATGTTCTTAAAAATTGGGATAAATTGTTGAGTTACCTTCCAGAAGAAAAACGGACTGACATGAAAGAATTATTGATATCACGTGGGCATATTTGTGGAGATAAATTGTGAGGTACTAAAATGTCTATACATGATGTAGATGTTGGAAATGCTGTTCCAATCAAACAACACCCATACAGACTTAACCCTTTAAAATTGGCACAGGTTAACAAAGAGATTGAGAGTATGCTCAAAAATGGCATAATTGAAGTGGGTTGCAGCAAATGGAGCTCACCCGTAGTGATGGTACCAAAACCAGACGGTACCCAATGGTTGTGTGTGGACTATAGAAAGGATAATGCAGTTCAAAGAACGGACTCTTATCCTATCCCACGTTTGGAGGATTGCATTGAGAAAGTGAGACAATCAGCTTTTACTTCCAAACTGGATTTAATGAAAGCTTACTGGCAGGTACCTTTATCCGAAAGAGCGAAGGAGATTTCAGCTTTTGTGACTCCAGGTGCTATATACCAATTCAAAGTTATGCCATTTGGCATGGAAAACGCACCAGCCACATTTCAAAGGTTAACAACAAAGTGGTTTCAGGATTACCCTATTGTGCGGTACACATCGACAATCTGGTAATTTTCAGCCAGACATGGAAAGAATATTTAAAACATCTGATGGAGTTATTCGATCGATTTCAGGAGGCGGGTTTGGTGGTAAACCTAGCCAAAAGTGAATTTGGAAAAGCCCAGGTCACTTTCCTTGGCCATACAATTGGACAGGGTCGAATGGTCACACAGGATGTGAAACCAACAGTTATTGAGGAATTTCCAATACCCTCAAGACGAAGGGAAATAATGTGATTTCTTGACATGAGTGGATTTGATCGAACATTTGTGCAAATGTTTTGTAGTGTGATTGCTCCAGTTTTGTAGGTGACTTGCTGAAGAAATGTCGAAAATTTCAATGGACAGCGGATTTTCAACAGGCATTTGACTGCCTGAAAGCTGTGATAACAAATGCTCCTGTGTTGGAGAATTACAAGGGACTCTGTGATCATATTGAACTAAAGTATCTGCCTTTAAAGAGAAATTCCAAGGCGTAGAGAAATGGACGGATCGTGCAGAGACCTTCTTGTTCAAAGAGACTGTCAATTGAGAAGGATTTCAGTTGGAGGAAGAAAAACAAGAAAAGAAAATGAGTATTGTTATACCTGTTTGCGTGTGTTGTTTTTTGATACGAAAAAGTATATTTACTGTGTACATTTCTTAAAGGATAGTGAAAAGGTGAAAAATGAAACCATCTTGAAGTTGATGGTTTATTATTTTTTCTTGGGGGGAGGTGTCATGTGAGAGTACCTTTAAGAAATGGGTGTTTATTACTGCAGTGATGTCAGAGAGTGGGTGGAGCTGAGCATGTTTTCAGTAGTGACTTTAACCTGATGTGCTTCTGATTTGTTTTTAAGTCATATGGATGTTAAAAAGGAAAGCCTAAAGGTTTACTTAGTGTTGTAGTTTTTTGGGGTTGTGTTTGAATTAATGGTTGCTAAGATGTTCACTGTATGTTTTAGAAAGGTTAAGGCCGATAGTGGCATTTAAGGGGCATCTTCACAAATATATGAAAAGGATGGGAATAAGAACATAAGAACACAAGAACTAGGAGCAGGAGTAGGCCATCTGGCCCCTCAAGCCTGCTCCGCCATTCAATGCGATCATGGCTGATCTTTTGTGGACTCAGCTCCACTTTCCGGCCCGAACACCATAACCCTTAATCCCTTTATTCTTCAAAAAACTATCTATCTTTATCTTAAAAACATTTAATGAAGGAGCCTCAACTGCTTCACTGGGCAAGGAATTCCATAGGTTCACAACCCTTTGGGTGAAGAAGTTCCTCCTAAACTCAGTCCTAAATCTACTTCCCCTTATTTTGAGGCTATGCCCCCTAGTTCTGCTTTCACCCGTCAGTGGAAGCAACCTGCCCGCATCTATCCTATCGATTCCCTTCATAATCTTATATGTTTCTATAAGATCCCCCCTCATCCTTCTAAATTCCAACGAGTACAGTCCCAGTCTACTCAACCTCTCCTCATAATCCAACCCGTTCAGCTCTGGGATTAACCTAGTGAATCTCCTCTGCACACCCTCCAGTGCCAGTACGTCCTTTGTCAAGTAAGGAGACCAAAACTGAGGGATAGAGGGATACGGACCCAGGAAGTGTAGAAGATTGTAGTTTAGTCGGGCAGTATGGTCAGCACGGGCTTGGAGAGCTGAAGGGCCTGTTCCTGTGCTGTATTTTTCTTTGTTCTTTGTTCTTTGAGTTCATAGAATAAACTTTAAAAAAATACTTTGCCATTTCTGCTGTACCACACCTGTAGAGTGCGCCGTGTGCTCCCCATACCACAATCTATTAAAAGTTGTGGGTCAGGTGAACTACATGATACACTTTGGGGTTCTCTAAACCCTGGCCCATAACATTGGTAATGGAATTTCTCCTTGAACTGCTGCAACCCTTGTTGTGACTACACTCCCACAGTGGAGTGAGGTCTGGAATTTCAGGATAATTACCTCTACACCATTCTGTTGCTGTAGGGATGGAAGTCTTCATTCACCATCTCTACCCTAGCCACACAACCCCCCCCCCCCCCCACCCCCACCCCCACCCCCCAGTTCCTTTTTTCATAGCTAAATAAAATAAAATGCTACAAGCTGCAATAATTCACATTGTTTACTGCGACATAAAGTAAGACATCATAATGCTCTGCCACATTTTTGGTAGTATCATAGGCATCACTGTAACTTTTAATGCCACTGTGCCTGTGAAATGTTACTGGAGTTATCAGCTATGGCTACAAGAGAAAGTCTGACCACCAATCAACCATTCTGATGACATGGCTCTGAATCATTAGAGCTACTTTGGAAGTTCAAAATAACTTTGGTAGTACATTACATTCACATGTATGATTGACAACACGCTTTAGGTACATATTATGTACTATTTTGTTCAAGAAACTGAGAAGACTTTCAGATGGACAATTGGGAACCGTTTCAATTGCTCCTTGCGAATGCACAATGTTGCTCTCATTCTCTCTTTATCAGTTTCCACTGGTGTTGTGTTGGGTGCTCTGGATCCGTGAAACACATACAGGTCACCAACACTTGAAATAGTGCAACACTATTTTATTGAATCATTAACTGTTTAACATACTCTCACTGTGGGTTAACACGATACTAGCTTTAACTAAAGACCTTTGCCTTGTCCTAACCAGTCGATGCACTCAGCACATGGTGAATGTCTTTGCTGCAGGCTGTGAGCTCTGTCCTCCAAGCTAGCTGCAGCTCGAATGAGCGAGAACTCTGATGCCCCCTGTCTTTATAGTGCGTGTACTCTAACTGGTGATTGGCTGCGGTGTTGTGTGTGTTGATTGGTCCCACTGTGTGTCCATCAGTGTGTGCCCGCACCTTGATATACTGATGTGTATTATGACATCCCCCCTTTTATAAAAGAATGTACATGTGTGGCAATAAATAGTGTATGGTGAGAATGTCCCTGACTACGTGTGTGCGAAAGACAGATCTACAGGACTACGTACATGAGAACTAAGCTATTTACATGAGAAGGTACCTGGTGCAGAAAAACAGTATGCAACAAGAATAACGAGATGAACACTATATACAAACCATGTAAACGATCAAACGGAAGAACAGAACAAATCAGAAAGTCTATAAGTCCACAAAGTTCACAAATTAAGTCTCTGAGGTGGGCGACGAATTCTGGTTGACCGCCTCAAGGGTGGGTTGGGAGCCTCCAGCTGAGGAGAAGCTAGACTGCGTCAGAGTGAAGAGGATGCCGAGTGACCGGGATCTCTGCATAGTCCATGGCAGGGTCAGCAGGAGGGCGAGGTGACAGCGGAGGATCACGTAGCGAGCGTGGAACGAGACGAAGGGCGCGTCGATTGCGGTGTAGAATGGAGCTATCCTGTAGACGAACCAGGAACGAGCGGGGGGGCCATCTGCCGAAGAACCACAGCGGTTGCAGACCAGCCACCATCCGGAAGATGGATGCGGACGTTGTCATCTGGAGCCAGAGCAGGGAGATCAGCTGCACGGGAGTCATGAGCCGCCTTGTGCTGTGCACGAGACAGCTACATCCGGCGAAGGACCGGAATGTGGTCGATGTCTGGGACATGAATGGACGGCACCCTCGTCCTCAGGGTGCAACCCATGAGCAACTGGGCTGGCGACAGGCCAGTGGACAGTGGGGCGGAGCGATAGGCCAGCAAGGCGAGGTAGAAATCGGACCCAGCATCGGCAGCTTTGCAGAGGAGCCGGTTGACTATGTGGACGCCCTTTTCAGCTTTGCGGTTGGATTGGGGGTACAAGGGACTGGATGTCACATGTGCAAAATTGTACCGCCTGTCAAAGTTGGACCATTCCTGGCTTGCAAAGCAGGGGCCATTGTCCAACATAACCGTGTTGACTGCAGGGATGACTGCAGACGACGTGATTTCGTGCAACCGTATCACCTCCGGGTAATTTGTAAAGTAGTCGTCCACGATCAGGATATAGTCTCTACCCAGCGCGTGGAACAGGTCGATGCCCACCTTGGTCCAAGGTGACGTGACCAACTCATGGGGCTGCATGGTCTCGCGTGGTTGGGCCGGCTGGAAGCGCTGACAAGTGGGGCAGTTGAGCACTGTGTTGGCTATGTCATCATTAATGCCGGGCCAGTACACTGCCTCTCGGGCCCGTCGGTGACACTTTTCCACGGCAAGATGGCCCTCGTGTAGCTGTTCCAGGACGAGCTGGCGCATGCTATGCGGGATTACAATGCGGTCCAGTTTCAGAAGAACCCCGTCTACTACCGCCAGATCATCTCTGACATTATAAACTTACGGCATTGGCCCTTGAGCCACCCATCTGTTAGGTGGCGCAGGACACGCTGTAGCAAGGGTCACCCGCCGTATCGCGGCGAATTTGGACGAGGCGTTTATCCGTGGCAGGTAGATTGGAGGCCACGAAAGCCACATGGGCGTCAACCTGCCAGACGAATCCCGCTGGGTCACATGGAGTGTTGACTGCCCTGGAGAGAGCGTCAGCAATGATGAGGTCTTTACCTGGGGTGTATACCAGCTGGAAGTCATATCGCCGGAGCTTGAGAAGAATACGCTGGAGGCGAGGCGTCATGTCGTTCAAGTCTTTCTGTATTATATTGACCAGCGGGCGATGGTCGGTCTCGACGGTGAATTGAGGAAGTCCGTACACATAATCGTGAAACTTAACCACACCGGACAGAAGGCCCAGGCACTCCTTTTCTCTCTGCGTGCGGGGTCATGGCGCATGACGCATATGCAATGGGGGCCCATGATGAGGCCTCATCGCGTTGCAGGAGCACTGCCCCAATGCCGGATTGGCTGGTATCGGTCGAAATTTTGGTCTCTTTTGCTGGATCTAAGAAAGCTAAGACCGGGGCCGTGGTGAGTTTGGTTTTGAGTTCTCTCCATTCGCGCTCGTGGGCAGGGAGCCATTGGAAGTCTGTCGTCTTCCTGACCAGTTTCCTGAGAGCCGTGGTATGAGAGGCGAGGTTAGGGATGAACCTCCCTAAAAAGTTGGCCATGCCCAGAAATCGGAGGACCGCCTTCATGTCCTCTGGTATTTTCATGGCTGTGATAGCAGCCACCTTGTCCGCATCCGGCCGCACACCCAACTGGGAGATGTGGTCCCCGAGGAACTTGAGTTCCGTCTGACCAAAAGAGCATTTGGCCCTGTTGAGGCGTAGGCCCTGCTCACATATGCGTTTGAATACGCGCTGGAGGTGACTGAAATGCTCCTGTGGGGATTATGTCGTCAACATAGACGTGAACACCTTCAATGCCTTCCATCATTTGTTCCATGATGCTATGGAACACTTCTGAAGCAGATATGATCCCAAACGGCATCCTGTTGTAACAATATCTGCCAAAGGGGGTATTGACTGTACACAGTTTCCTGCTGGATTTGTCGAGCTGGATTTGCCAGAATCCTTTTGAGGCATCGAGTTTGGTGACGAGCTTGGCGCGAGCCATCTCGCATGTGATCTCCTCGCGCTTGGGAATTGGATAGTGCTCCCACGTGATATTGCGATTTAGATCCTTGGGATCAATGCATATTCTCAATTCGCCGGAAGGCTTTTTTACACATACCATGGAACTGACCCAGTCGTTTGGTTCCGTGACTCTGGAAATCACTCCTTGGTCCTGGAGGTCCTGCAGCTGCTGCTTGAGACGGTCCTTAAGGGACGCTGGGACCCTGCGAGGTGCGTGCACCTCAGGCGTGGCATTCTGTTTCAATAACATCTTGTAAGTATATGGGAGCGTGCCAATGCCTTCGAAGACGTCGTGGTGCTGGTTGATGATGGCGTCGAGTTGCGCCCTGAAGTCAGTGTTCTGAAAGGCAGACATGTCATCAGGAGAGAGTGAGTGAACTCTCTGAACTAGGTTCAACAGCTTGTATATGCGCGCCAAGCAGGGAGGCTTTCGAGGAGCCCACGATTTCAAAAGGAAGGATGGCTTTGCGTGACCTGTGCGTCACTTCAAGTTGGCACGAGCCGCTGGCAGCAATGGCATTGCCATTGTAATCCAATAGCTGGCAGGCTGATGGAAGGATGGCTGGTTTGACCCGAAGGCTTTGGAAGTCAGACCGTGCAATAAGATTGGCAGAAGCACCAGTGTCCAGGCGGAATCGTATTTGGGACCGGTTGACCGGCAGGGTGGCACATCACTCATAGTCTGGATCGATGCTGTATACCGACAGCGGTTGGTGTCTTTGCTTTGGGGACACCCTGTTTTTTGTCACGACACCGACTCGAAAAGGCGCCTTCGGGTCCTCAGTGTCACTGCTGTGTGGGAGGTCCGCATCGGACTCAGTTACCGTTGGTTGAATTACCTGGACATTCCTGCGAGGCTGGCTGAAGCGATATGAATTGGCAGGCTGAGCTGCTCGGCAGAAGGCAGCATAGAGGCCAAGTCTGCCACATCTTAGTCATTGTCGAGATTTGGCAGGGCATTGGCGTATTAAATGGGCGGAGCCACAGTTGCCGCACGTCGTAGCGTCAGCACGTTCGCTGCACCACCGCGCACGCACGGTGCGGTCGTGCATGGTGCGCGCCTGCGCATTATGTTCTTCGACGTCGCCGTCCCCTCGGTTGGTGCGCACAAGCGCGGGAGTCCGCAAAAAGCGCGCGAAATGGCCGCCCTCATCCAGGCTGAGGCCCTGGAGTTGCTCAATTGCTTGGACCCCTTCCGCCTCTTGGGGACCTTGCCGCGCCGTTTCAGCTGCTTGGATGTGGGAATACTGACTCGTGACGTTTTCATGTAAGACACAGGTCTCAATGGTGGTCGCTAGGGTGAGCTGCTTCACTTTGAGGAGCTGCCGTCGTAGGGGGTCTGACTGAACACCGAAAATGATCTGGTCGCGTATCATGGAGTCGGAGGTGGGCCTGTAGCTGCCAGACTGCGCAAGGATGCGGAGGTGCGTGAGAAAGGATTGGAAAGATTCATCCTTACCCTGCAAACGCTGTTGGGGCACGTAGTGCTCGAAACTTTCATTCACCTCTCCGCTGCAGTGAGTGTCAAACTTAAGGAGGACCGCCTTGAACTTTGTTTTATCTTCATCATCCGCAAAGGTGAGAGAATTGAAAATGTGGATGGCATGGTCTCCGGCTGTGGAGAGGAGGAGAGCTATCTTCCTGGTATCCGAGTCATCCTCCCTGTCCGTCGCTTCGAGGAAGAGCTGGAAGCGCTGTTTGAATATCTTCCAGTTGGCCTCTCGGTTGCCGGCGATGCGGAGCGGCGGCAGCGGGCAGATGTTGTCCATGTTGCAGGATGACGGAATGCTGGCAGAAGGCAGATCACTTGCAGGTAGGTCTAGGAAGTGCTAATATCCCTCAACTCCTGGTATCATGTTGTGTAGGCGCTCTGGATCCGTGGAACACATACAGGTCACCAACACTTGAAATAGTGCAACACTATTTTATTGAATCATTCACTGTTTAACATACTCTCACTGTGGGTGAACACGATACTCGCTTTAACTAAAGACCTTTGCCTTGTCCTAACCAGTCGATGCACTCAGCACATGGTGAATGTCTATGCTGCAGGCTGTGAGCTCTGTCCTCCTAGCTAGCTGCAGCTCGAATGAGCGGAACCTCTGATGCCCCCTGCCTTAAGCGTGCATGTGCTCTAACTGATGGTTGGCTGCGGTGTTGTGTGTTGATTGGTCCCACTGTGTGTCCATCAATGTGTGTCTGCACCATGATATACTGGTGTATATTATGACATGCCTGGTTACCCCCTCTCCTCAACCTTCAAGAAATTATCACTCGCCTTCTTTATGCTGCTTGACCAATTCACAAAGGTCAATTGAAGTTATCTAAGAGACAGTCAGTGTTGTTTTACTGGTGGAACTGTGTAGTAGACCTTGAGCAAACAGTTAGCATATCTCCACAATAGGAAGCCACAGCCTTTTGAGACACTGGCATTCAGTGTAAACTAAATAAGAGTTTCCATAGAACTCTTAAAAGGAGAGATAGCAGCATAGTGGGAATGTCACTGAACTAGTAAATCAGAGGCCCAGGTTAATACCCTGGGAGCACAGGTTCAAATCTCACAATGGTAACTGCAATTTAAATTTAATGGGCAGCACGTAGAACAGTGGTTAGCACAGTTGCTTTACAGTTCCAGGGTCCCAGGTTCGATTCTCTGCTTGGGTCACTGTTTGGAGTCTTCACGTTCTCTCCGTGTCTGCGTGGGTTTCCTCCGGGTGCTCCGGTTTCCTCCAAAGTATGAAGTTACTGTGAGAAGGCCCTAGTCGCCAGATTCCGGTGCCTGTTCGGGTAAGCTGGTGCGGGAATTGGACTAATATACTGCCAAAGATGTACAGATTAGGTGGTTTGGCCATGCTAAATTGCCCTTGGCGTCCAAAAAGGTTGGATGGGGTTACTGGGATAGGTTGAAAGTGTGGACTTAAACGGGGTGCTCTTTCATAGGGCAAGTGGCGACTCGATGGACCGAATGGCCTCCTTCTGCACTGTAAATTCTATGATTCTATGAACTTGGTGAACAGAAATGAATGTGTAGTGAGTAAGCACCATTTATAATGCCTCAATCTAAGTGCCTCCAGTTCAGCCTCTTCCATACTTGCAACCTCCTCTTCAAGACATGGGGGAAAATAGAATGGAATTCAAAAAGAAAATCTCCTGTGGAAAATTGTACCTTCTGTTGTGCGCTCGCACTTAGGCCATAAACAGGTTTAGCTCAGTGGGCTAGACAGCTGGTTTGTGATGCAGAACAAGGCCAGCAGCGCGGGTTCAATTCCCGTACCAGCTTACCCGAACAAGCGCCGGAATGTGGCGACTAGGGGCTTTTCACAGTAACTTCATACTTGTGACAATAAAAGGTTATTAGATCTCTTGATCAAACCTCCAGCTATAATTACTATGCAGTCGAAGTAACACAAACTTTCAGTTGCAACAACTAATCCTGTGTACATGGTATTCACCATCAGGGAAACTGCAGTGTTTCTCATACCACTATGTATATAGTGGTGATTTAAATCTGGGACAAGTTCTGGTAGATACTGTGGAAAAGTTGACTTCAGTTCAATTCAACAGAGCATGGTTAGATATCAAAGATGTCAATGTCCATTTCTTTCTTTCACTCAATATAACAAATTAGTTGACTACAAAGACCACAGACAACACACTGCTCATGCACATTTGAACTAATCAGTACTGAGCCCAGCTGAGTCCAGTGAAGTTGAGTTATGTACCGCCGGGCTTTTTAGCAATAATTCTACAGTTCAGCTTCATTCACTATTACTCTGATAATAAAGCATCCCACACTGAGCTACAGCAGGACTTGAGCAACATTGAAACTGGACTGACAAGTAGCAGGTGATATTTGCATCATCCAATGCCAACAAGAAAAGACACAAACACGAGGCTATGATTTTCAACAACATCGTCATCCCTAGCCCTTCCACTATCAACATATTAGCATAAGCATTGCCCAATGGTAGGAACACAGATGCACTGGATCATAGAGCTATCTCACACATGATGGTTCTTATTTCTAACCAAGCAATGCTTCTACAAGGTTCAGTTCAGAATTTAGATAGAATACTTAACACTGCTCAGAAGGTAATTGGCACATTGTTAATGTGAGAACAAAATCGCAAGTTGAACAAAATAACACTCTCATTCAGGAGAATCACCTTACACATCTTTAATAGAATTAGCATATTCTTTGCATGAGTAAATTCTTCGAGTGTAGGTGCACTGCAGGTTCAGCATCAATACAAACCAATTTCCAATTTGGGTGAATCTGAGCCAAGAATTTTCAGATGGTGGGGTTTCCCAGCTCACTGCCCAAAGAGCCAGTGGAGAATACAGCTCTGCTGATACAGGCCAGCTCACAGTCATTTCACATTCCAAGGAATGTTAATTGGATGGAGTTTGGGCTTCTGCTCCTCAGTTGGGAAGAAGTCCCATCTCAGAGAGCTGCCGGTCAATCTTTTAAAAAATAAATTTTGAGTGCCCAATTCTTTTTTTTCCAATTAAGGGACAATTTAGCATGGCCAATCCACCTACCCTGCACATCTTTTGGGTGGGGGGGGGGGGTGAGACCATGCAAACAGGGGGAGAATGTGCAAACTCCACATAAACAGCGACCTGGGGCCAGGATCATAGAATCATAGAATTACAGTGCAGGAGGTGGCCACTCAGCCCATCAAATCTTCACTGGCCCTTGGAAAGAGCACCCTACTTACGCCCACACCTCCACCCTATCCCCGTAACCCCACCTAACATTTTTGGATACTAAGGGCAATTTAGCACGGCTAATCCACCTAACCCGCATATCTTTGAACTGTGGGAGGAAACCGGAGGACCCGGAGGAAGTCCACACAGACATGGGGAGGGCGTGCAGACTCCGCACAGGCAGTGACCCAAGCCGGGAATCGAACCTGGGATCCTGGAGCTGTGAAGCAACATTGCTAACAACTGTGCTACCGTGCCACCCTGCGAACCGGGTTCCTTGGCGTCGTGAGGCAGCAGTGCTAACCATTGTGCCACCGTGCTGCCCTGCTGCCGGCCAATCTGATTTAGTCTCAGCAGTGCCAGATGTTACAGTGGGTAGGATTAGGCCTGTAAGCAGTTCCCAGAGTCCAAGTCTCGGGGTCCAGGACCAGGTAAGTGTGGGGTCTCAGGACAGGAGATGAGGTGGGGGTGGAGAGGCCTGGAGGAAGCGAGCACGGTAGGGAAGACTTTGTTAGGGTGGTGCCCTATGTTAGAAAGAGGCCATTGACTGAGGTCCCACACTCCTTCCCACCTGAGCTCTGAACTGCTTTGTTATTATAGTGATATAATGCCTAATTACTCAAATGGGATTAGTTAAACAGTTTCTGGGTGCAATTTTTGAAACTGAGGAGATGAGGTAGAAAGCTTGAAATCAGAGCTGTGCTCTTGATGAATATGTAAGTTTCACCTTGTTGTGTTATGCTTCTTCATGCAGCATAAGCTGCTTCCTTGATGTATACTCTGACAAAGGAAGGTTCAGACTTGGAGATAGATTTAACACATTTATTGAACAGTTAACAATTCTCCGATTTGAGTTCGACTCTCCTGCTAATCTTGCTGTAGTAACTCAGTCTAACTAACCAGTCTGCTCTAATCCACGTGTGGGTGTGATGCTTCCAATCTGCCCCTGTGTCGCCTGTGGAAAGAGAAAGAGCATGTGTGCCCTGTCCTTTTATATGTGTAGCCCCCTTGTGGTAGTGTCACCTCTGGGTGTCTTGACTGCCCATTGGTCGTGTCCTATCTTACTGACCTATTGGTTGAATGTCTGTGTGTCATGATGTCTCTGGTGCTCCTTCTAGTGTTTATTTAGTTCTAGTGTATCTACATTAACCCCTTGTGTATTTACAGTGATGCATATCACCATACACCTGATTCTGAACTGGTCTTCCAATGTAGTCCAAATCTTTTGGCAATCCTTTAGCTCTTCTTCCTTTAATCCTGACATGCTTGACCTGTGCAGACCTTCATTCCCAATTGCCAGGTGAAATTTAATGGCTTGCTTGTCTGGTTCAGACACACCTGAATGAAGAAACCATGGGGAGTATTTCCCCCCCTCCCCCATTTTCGAGGGATGGGAATGATGCTGGGGTGGATAATCTCATGGGAGTCCCAAAACAGCTTTTACACCGGCGGGATTTCCCCGATCGATTGTCCCCAACCCCCACCCCGCGCCAATGACCATAAGGGAATCCCAACATTGAACATCGGGATCCTTATGTGAATACATTTGAATGTCATTATCAGGCATTTATGCATGATAGTATCCCTCAGGTTAAATTGTCCATTCACGTCAGCATGAAGGCACATGGGCTGAATCGCGACAGGTCCCCACAATGTGCATCTGGTGGGTAGAACCTGCCAGAGGCGCACAAGTCAGTACAGCCTCCAGTGGGGGGAAAGGGTCATTCCCGGGCACTGCACTCTTGCTCGCAGGCTGTGTGACCAAAAGGTGCAAAGACTGCAATGTAAAATATTAAGTGGGTAGGTTAAATCTCTGTGAGCATTGGGCGGTCCCTCGCCACTGCTGACCAGATGGCCTGGACCATTGCCTCAGGATTTGTTAAAGCGGACATCTCGCAAAGAGTGCCATGAGCAAGACTATTTTTTCATCCTCCAAAACTAAATAATTCTGCATCGCAATTTGCTAAATTCGTGAATTGTTAATGGCCCAGCGACATCAATGAGGCATCTGGGACCTGGGTAAACAACAGGACCAATAGTCTATTTGTTTAACCAATTAAATGTAAGGATTTGAAAGATTCACAAACCTCTAAATGGCAGCTGAAATACCTGATACTTGTAACAAAGTTAATTAATATAACAGAAAATTACAAGCAGGAAATGTAGTTCTATGTCGTTTGCATATGGAATATGACGCACAAACACAGACACACAACCGACCGCCTGGGTTCAGATTATTGTTTAATTCATGAAACTCAGCGCGCGATTTAACGACCACGTTGCGCGCAGTGCGGATCTATGTGCACCAGTTAAATCGCGGGGATAGGCCGAAATTGGGATTGGTTCGCGATCTAACCAGCCCACTCCCGTTAGTAGGCCCCAGTTCCCACCTAGGCAGGACGCAAAGCCAATTGAGGCTAATTAAAGGCAATCTCCATCCAAATATCCTGTAACTTCCTGCTTTGGGCGGGAAGCCACGGCCAGCTCGTTTTGAAAGAAAAATCTGCACACTTACCTGGGCTCCGATGATACGTCCATCCTTCCTTTCTTACCACCATTACACGTGAGAACACCACCCACCAGGTACGCGGTACATACTCGTGCGACTCGGCCAACGTTGTCTACCTCATACGCTGCAGGAAAGGACGTCCCAAAGCGTGGCACATTGGCGAGACCATGCAGACGCTGTGACAACGAATGAACGGCCATCGTGTGACAATCACCAGGCAGGAATGCTCCCTTCCAGTCGGGGAACACTTCAGCAGTCAAGGGCATTCAGCCTCTGATCTCCGGGTAAGCGTTCTCAAGACGGCCTTCAGGACGCGCGACAATGCAGAATCGCCGAGCAGAAGCTTATAGCCAAGTTCCGCACACATGAGTGCGGCCTCAACCGGGACCTGGGATTCATGTCGCCTTACATTCATCCCCCACCATCTGGCCTGCGAAATCCTACCAACTGTCCTGGCTTGACACAATTCACACCTCTTTAACCTGGGGTTACCCCATCTCTGGATCTGTAAAGATTTAATCACCTGCTGATGTTCGTATTCCAAGCATTGTCTGGCATCTTTGAATCTGTCTATATATATGTTTCTGGAACATACCTCTTCATTCACCTGAGGAAGGAGCAGCGCTCCGAAAGCTAGTGACATCGAAACAAGCCTGTTGGACTTTAACCTGGTGTTGTAAGACTTCTTACTGTGCCCACCCCAGTCCAACGGCGGTGTCTCCACATCCTTTCTTTTTGGCAGCCGAAGCCCCTCCAGCACCCTGGTCTGCGCAGGCACTAGCGCAGCGAAGAGGAAGTGCAACCCCGCCCACTACTGACGCAGCCAGCTTGGGAACGCCCATTGAGGGCAGCCATTTAAACAGTAGATTTGTTTCAAAACTATTGTAACAAGTGTTTTAAAGGTATGTAGACATTTTTTCAACAGATTCATTGCTCTTTCTATTAAACAGGAATTACTATTGCTGGTGTTGTGAGGCAGCGGTGCTAACCAGCGTGCCACCGTGTTACCCATGTTATTATGTTTCTGTCTTGTTTATTTCAATTATCTTATTCATTTATAATTATCTCATTAAATGCTGTGTTCTGATGTTTCAGTAAGACATTTGTAGAAGCTTGTAAAACATTTATTACCAAAAATAATTTTATAAATACAAAACTTTGAAACCAGTTAACATTTAACATAACTTTTAAGTTTATCAGCTGAACAATGACTTACAACTGCCTCAATTTTTACAAATTTCTTGCAATAAAATATATTTTCCCACTTAAACACAAGGGTTGTGTCTATTGTAAAGGGGACAGAGGGGAAGGAGGAGGGGGGAGGAAAGGATTTTGACAATTGTTAATTGACAAGTTCAACATCCAAAAGCAGCAGCTGCTGAAGCGCAGTGTCCTGGGCCATATCTCCTCTGACATCATTTTGGGATGTACTGTGGGAGTACTCTTAAGGATGGGAGATTGATTCACTGTAATACCTGTCAGACAGATAGTTCACATTAGAACACAGGAGGCTTGCATATATCAACTGAGGCATTAAACTTTGTTGATGAATTTGAAGTAATCACTGAGGCTTCTAAGGATGAACATTACATCAGGGAGCCTCGTAAACTCAGCTTAAAATACATTACAAAATCCAAATGTACTTTTGCTCTGAATCAGCTGGAAGGACAGGCTTACTAAAATTAGTGTCCTTGAAGGAATCAATATCACCAGTATCGAGGCCATGATAATTTGAAAACAACTCTGAGCTGCCCATATGCTCAGGATGTCAGAGTCCCAACTGCCAAAGCAAATCTTCTTTATCAAGCTCAAAGAAGGATCCCGAACAAGAGGAGTGTCGTGATATTCAGGTAAACATCATAGATCATACATACATACATACTGATGGACAGATCAATGGACCAATCAACACACACCCAACACCACAGCCAATCACAGGCAAGAGCATACACAGTACAAAACAGGGAACACGACACTTCCTGGGCATTCCAGCAGGAGACAGCTCAGGGCACAGAGCTGATAGCAAGCCACTCAGACATCCACTATGTGTAGAGTGCAACTACAAGATAGTATTAGGAAGAGGTCGACAGATTCTAGGGTTGTGATCGAACCTCAGTAACCAGTTTACCACTGTAAATAAATGTTAGTAATAAAACTGAGTTGTACCATTTGCAACCGTGTTGGTTTGTCTGTGTAGCAGAGTACCCAACACATCAAGGAGGACAAAGGAAGCTCTTCAAAGACACCTTGTCGGCTTACCTCTAAAAATGGAACATAGATGTCAATGCCTGGGAGACCTTTGCTTAGAAGAGACCTACTTGGAGTAAACTCTTGATTGAAGGCTCAGAATTCTTTAAAAACACCCAACAGCAAGAGGAGGCCCGGAAAATGAACCTGAGAAAGGAATACCCACGACTTGTAAATTCTATATTACTTGCTGCTTATGCTGTTTGCACACAAGTAGTCCTCTTGTGTTGTTACTTCACCAGGTTGACACCTCAGTTTTAGGCATGTCTGGTATTGTTCCTTTCATAACCTCCTTCACTCTTCATTGAACCAGAGTTAATCCCCTGGCTTGGTGGTAATGGAGGAGTGGGGTTATGCCAGACCATAAGGTTACAGATTGTGCTGGAGTATAGTTCTGCTGCTGATGGCTCACAACACCTCGTGGATGCTTAGTTTTGAGTTGCTAAATCTTTTTGAAATCTATCCTATTTGCTACGATAGCAGTGCCACACAACACAATGGAGGGTATCTTCAATGTGAAGATGGAACTTTGACTCTTCAAGTTCTGTGTGGTGGTCAATCATATCAATACTGTCATGAACAGATGCATCTGTGACAGGCAAGTTAGTGAGGATGAAGCCAAGTGTGTTTTCCTTCATCTTGGTTCCCTCACCACCTGCCGCAGACCTTATCTAACAGTTATGCCCTTCAGGACCTGACCAGCTTGGTCAGTGTTGGTACTACCGAGTCAATCTTAGTTATGAGCATTGAAATCCCCCACCCAGAGTACCTTTTGTACCCTTTCCACCCTCAGTGCTTCCTCTAAGTGGCAGAGGTGGTCAACATGGAGGAGTATTGATTCGTCAACTGAGGGGTGGCGTTATGTGGTAATCAGCAGGGGGTTTCCTTGCCCATGTTTGACTTGTAACCCATGAAACGCCATAGGACCCTGAGTCAATGTTGAGAATTCCCAGGGCAACTGTATACCACAGTGCCCACCACATCTGATGGGTATGTTCTGCTGGTGGGACAGGACATATCCAGGAATAGACAGAGCTTAGCGAATGCACAGCAAACGCATCAGATTTAACCTCTGTAGTCCTGCCACATCCAGCCATGAATGGTGGTGGACATTTAGACAACTCACTGTAGGAGAAGGCTGCACAAATATCCCCATCCTTAGTGATAGCGGATCCCAGCGCATCTGTGCAAACGATGAGGCTGAAGCATTCACAACAATCTTCAGCCAATAATGCTGAATGGATGATCCATCTCGGTGTCCTCTGGAGATCCCCAACATCACATATGCCAACCTTCGCCAATTTGATTCACTCCACGTGATATCAAGAAATAGCTGAAGGCACTGGATACTGCAAAGGCGATGGACCCTGACAATATTCCCACAATATTACTGAAGACTTGTGCTCAAAAAATTGCTGCACCCCAAGCCAAAAGTTTTCATCAGTAAAGTGATGGAAGGAATCGTGAACAGTGCTATCAAATGTCATTTGCTTAGCAATAACCTGCTCATCGAAGCTCAGTTTGGGTACCACCAGGGCGACTGAGCTCTTGACCACAGTACAGCTTTGGTTTAAACATGGACAAAAGAGCTGAATGCCAACAGTGAGGCAAGAGTGACTGCCCTTGACATCAAAGACCCATTTGACTGAGTGTAGCATCAAAGAACTCTTGCAAAACTGGAGTCAATGGAAATCAGGGAGAGAACTCTCTGCTGGTTGGAGTCATACAAGGCACAAAGGAACATGGTTCTGGTTGTTGGAGGGCAGTCACCTCAGCTCCAGGACATCACTGCATGGGTTCCTCAGGGTAATACCCGAGGTCCAAACATCTTCAGCTGCTTCATCAATGACTTTCTTTTCGTCATGAGATATGAAGTGGTGATGTCATTGACAATTACACCATGTTCAGCACCATTCATGACTCCTCAGATACTGAAGCACTCCATGTCCAAAAGCAGCAAGATTTGGACAACATTCAAATTTAGGCTAATAAGTAACATTTACACCACACAATTACCAGGCAATGATCAAGAGAGAATCTAACTGTTGCCCATGAAATGCAATGGCAATACCATCACTGAATCCCCCACTATCAACATCCTGCGTGTTACCATTGACCAGAAACTGTTTCTCTAATTGCCATGGCTACAAGAGCAGATGAGAGGCTAGGAATACTGTGGCAATTAACTCACTTCCTAATTCCCCATAGGCTGTCCACAACCTACAAGGCACAAGTCAGGAGTGTGATGGAATACTCTTCACTTGCTTGGATGAGTGCAGCTCCAACAACACTCAAGAAGCTCACACCATCCAGGACAAACAGCCTACCTGATCCACTTCCTATCTACAAACATTATTTCCCTTGACCACCCCAGCGCACAGTAGCACCATCTACAAGATTTGCTGCAGGAACTCATCAAGGCTCCTCATACAGTATCTTTCAAACCCACAACCACTACTCTCAAGAAGGACAAGTTCATGGGAACACTGCCACCTGCAAGTTTCCTTCCAGGTTACACACAATCCTGACTTGGAAATATATCACTGCTCCTTCACTGTCGCCGGGTCAAAATCCTGCAACTCCCTCCCTAACAGCACTGTGGGTGCACCCACTGCAAATGGACTGCAGCAGTTCAAGAAGGCAGCTCACCAACACCCCCTCAAGGGCAATTTGCAATTGGTAATAAATGTTGGCCAAGCTGGCAAAGCCCACATCCCTTGAATGATTTTTTTGTCCATTGATGTGATATGATTCACGATGCTACTATGCAGTAGCAACACAAGTAGTATTTGCCACTAACAGGATGCCGCCATCACGCCAAATATATGTTCTGCCTATCACACAAATGAGTAATATGGTTTATGGACTTCCGTGCCAGTGTGATGCTAGGTACGTAGGCTGTCTGTCCTAATAGCTGGCGGATCGTATTAAACAGCTTGACCCTTCAGTTGGACACAAACCATACCCAACCAACCCATGCTTGCAAATTGCAAACAACATTGTCCAACATTGGATGGATGTGATTGCATGATTTGTCTGCATTTGCTAAATAATCCTCAGTATGCTAAACATTATGCTAACAACCAATTTAACTTTGTCAGTCGGGCTCGCATTGTGTTGCATTTGCATATGCTGGAAGCCAATATAATAAAATACACAGGGTGCTATTCTTTGTAGACAAAAAGAACTTGGACTCACATTGTGCCTGTTCCAGCTAAGTAAAATAAGTGATTGCATTTGCTGGTTCATTCCACAGCCTTGACCATTCAGATTCAAGCTGCCTGGTTTAAATTTCAAACAATGCTTGGCAGTTAACTGTCAGTCACCATTAACTGGTGCATTTTCCATGGCAACACCTCTGCCAATCAGTGTCCACTTGTCAACCAATGAGCATCCTCTTCTCATACATTATAAAGCTATTGTTTCTCTCAACATTAGTAGTCTTGTGATTGTCCTGGTAAGTACAAAATAAAGCTTTGACAAAATGCATTTCTTCAGCTCAGCAATGCTCATAGTCAGATAGTGTAATGCAAAGCCCTGTGCAGAATCAGCATTGTAAATAGTTAGTATAATGTCCAATAAAAGATAGAGTTTACGAATAGGAAAATTCCTTGCATAGTGTCTGTAAGCCCAGATCCACCACTTCTAAGACTAAAAACAACAATAACAGATTGGTGACACCTTTTATCTGGAGGAAGTGAAACTTGGCAAAGGGAAAGTCATTCAATTTAAGACCAGGTTCGGCCAAGCAATGGAGGGTGATAATGGATGGGGACTGGTGCATCTGCATTTAAGAAAGAAGCAGGGGATCATACACAATCTTGGGAGGGACGTAGAGGTATGGAGAGACTGGAAAGGAGATGGTTAGGATAAGGAAATTGGAAACTACTGAAATGGAGGACATTGGAAGAATGTTGGTTCCAGCTTAAAGGCAGCAGCTGAAAGACAGCTGCTCATTTTTCCACAAAGCAAAGCTTATTATATTGGAATGATGTTCCTCCTGTAAATAAAATGTACCAGCTGGGGATAACTTGACCCTTTAAGCATGTGTACACTGTTTTGCAGGTGCATTTTCAAATAAAATCCAATCGGTGATTCCAGAAAGCCCACCTCCAAAGTAGTCAAGTTGGAATGTGACTTGCAACACGGCCTCCCATTCATTCATGTAAATCAACAATGCACATAACATACTCAGATATTCAGGTATTTAACAATCACAGGATACGTCAGTCCATCTTTAAATTCTGGTAGCACTGTTAGTTAAACAAACCAGTGAAAACTGTGGGGGGGGGGGGGAGGGTTGCAGGAGAAGGAGTGGTATAAAATTACCAATAACTGCAAAATAAAACATCCAGTAATTGACAGAAAATCAGGATATCATGTTTAAAATATCCCATCCAGAGATACCAGTAATTTACATTAATTTCACTGGGTATTTGTCTTCACCTTTGGTGTGAAAGGTATATACTCAGCAGTTTCACTGGAATTCTAATAACTGCTTATGGGTCGTTGAACTCTCCAAGGAATTCATCAAGCTTACTGCACAGTAGGACGGCTTGTTTAATTCACAGAATAGTGCTGCATTTTCTTTGGGGTTATTTTTCCTACTTTAGTTGGCTGTCCTCATTATCATGTTCTCGGGAGCCAAACATCTTATGTGCCATAATGAGGTGTGTGCCACAGTGAATTTTCATAAGGTACATGAGTTGTCCAATAACCTTATAATATAGTTAGCGTTATAAATGTGAGCCTTGGTGAGGTGAATTCCTTATTGATTTGGTTATCATGAAGAATAATGGTGCCAGATAAAGAAGCATCGTCAACCTTGAAGGTGTTGACAGTGACATACACTCTCAGGTCATGTATGACACATATTAATTACAGTATTAAACCCAATTACTATTCTTGCAATGCACCTCAAAGCTAACCTCAAACAGTATCCTCCACCGCACTACTGGCATGATCTTTATACCACGTGCATCATCCTATAGCCTTTCCAAGTAAGTTGACAAATAGACATGTCAAACCATCAGCACTTTATGCAATTAACCCACCTCCATTGGGAATTTGATCGAGGCTTACAGCATTAATCTTTCTTTCTTGCTTTTAACTGGCCTTTATAGAAAGGATTATCAAGCCTTATTTTTATTGTACTTGGGAATTGTTGTCAATAATGTCATAAAATATTTTACTAAATGCTGTTTTGTACAAAACGTTACCTTTTTTTTATATATTGAGGGAAAATTGAGTATCCTGGGGTAGTGCATGTAGTGCAAAGAATTCAGTGTACTGCATTGTTGTTACCTGTTAAAAGGTTTATTTTTGCTGACAAATAATTTAAACTCTGATTTATTTCACTCTGAGAATAATAGGTTCAACAGTAAAATTTGTTAATTTTAATGCCATTTTGTTCTGAAATAGATTTAACTTGTTACGTGTAGGCTAAAATTACCAAGTGAACCAAATGTTGGGAAATAATTCCATGTCTCATTCTCAATGTGTCAAAACCCTTCTCCACAGTCACATTGGATTAGCGTTTATTATCACTGACTGACTTTAGTCAATATGTTTGCTTTGGTGGTCTTTATGATAGAATTAATGTGCCACATAAAATTAGTGTTGAAACTTTATCGATGTATTCTGATCCATTACGAATAATGCTGTTGATTGTTAGCAACATGCGTTTTGTGCAATATCTCAATTTACAGTACATTGCTTTTCTGCATTACTCTGAATAGATGGTTGCAATATTGCAATATCGCGGAAAAAGAATTAAGGCCTGAATTTGTTGGATGGCAGAGGTTGAGCCCTCGCCATCCAGAGAATCGGTGGTGAACACATTCCTGCTGACTCTGACAGGCCTGCTGTCATTTAAAGGAGCATTGATTGGCACCAGGCAGGACATTGACCATCACGAATAGGGGGCAAAATTCTCCGGAAACGGCGCGATGTCCGCCGACTGGCGCCCAAAACGGCACAAATCAGACGGGTATCGCGCCGCCCCAAAGGTGCGGAATGCTCCGCATCTTTGGGGGCCGTGCCCCAACATTGAGGGGCTAGGTCGGCGCCGGATGAATTTCCACCCTGCCAGCTGGTGGAAAAGGCCTTTGGTGCCCCGCCAGCTGGCGCGGAAATAACATCTCCGGGCGGCGCACGCGGGAGCGTCAGCGGCCGCTGACGGCGTTCCCGCAAATGCGCAGTGGAGGGAGTCTCTTCCGCCTCCGCCATGGTGGAGACCGTGGCGGAGGCGGAAGGGAAAGAGTGCCCCCACGGCACAGGCCCCCCCGCGGATCGGTGGGCCCCGATCACGGGCCAGGCCACTGTGGGGGCACCCCCCAGGGCCAGATCGCCCCGCGCCCCCCCCAGGACCCCGGAGCCCACCCGCGCTGCCTTGTCCTGCCGGTAAGGTAGGTGGTTTAATTTACGCCGGCGGGACAGGCATTTTAGCGGCGGGACTTCGGCCGATCCGGGCCGGAGAATTCGAGCGGGGGGGCCCACCAACCGGCGCGCCGCGATTCCCGCCCCCGCCGGATATCCGGTGCCGGAGACTTCGGCAACCGGCGGGGGCGGGATTCTCGCCAGCCCCCAGCGATTCTCCGACCCGGCGAGGGGTCGGAGAATCTCGCCCAGGAAGTCCCACATTGGTGAGCTGCCGCCCATCTGATTGGCCAGCTGCTCTCCAGACCTGCCAGGCACAGCATTGCAATGGCCGGAAGAGGCACTGCAGCGTTGTTATGTGCTGATGCACTATCAATTACAACGAGACGAGAGTAGAGAGTAATCGAGGCTTTATTACACAGAGATGTGTGGCCTCCTACAGCTGCTGCCGAAATGGCTGCAGTTCGGAGAGCACACACATTTATACTCCGCCTACTGGGTGGAGCCAGCAGGCAGGGATCTAACCCCGTACCTGTAGTACAGGGGCCTTACCGTAATACCCTCATATGCAGTGCAGTATATACAATATAATACAACAGTGGTGACTACCACATTCACCCTCTGTTAAAAATGAGTCCAGCGGGAGTGCTGGAAAACTATTTACATACAGGTTGTCATTAAAATTTCAGAGAAGGTTACAAATTTAGATGGTCGGGCGTCTTGATCCGTCGTTGAGAGCGCCGCAGTGCTGGTGGCGAGTCAAGCGTCGGCTCGGTCGTCGGTGACTCCGGGAGATGTCGACATCCTCTTCATCCCTGGGTGGGACCAAGGGGAGGACGGATTGTCCTGGAGCGGGGGCTGTGGTGGGGTGCTTTGGGAGAACGGAGGGTGGCACCGGGCCAGAGTGGGGAGGGGGGGTACCCAGCAGGTGCCAGGTCCCTGAGGGAGACTGTGTCTTGGTGGCCTTCAGTGTACGCTACGTAGGCGTACTGCGGGTTTGCGTGGAGTAGCTGTACCCTCTCAACCAACGGGTCCGCCTTGTTGAACCGCACGTGCTTGCGGAGGAGAACGTGTCCAGGAGCTGCCAGCCACATTGGGAGCAAAACCCCGGAGTTGGACTTCCTGGGGAAGGCAAAGAGACGTTCATGGGAGGTTTCGTTAGTCGCCGTGCACAGAAGCGACCGAATGGAGTGAAATGCGTCGGGGAGGACCTCCTGCCAGCGGGAGGCTGGGAGATTTGTGGACCGTAGGGCCAGCTGGATGGCCTTCCAGACCATTCCATTCTCCCGCTCCACCTGCCCGTTTCCCCGGGGGTTGTACTGGTTGTCCTGCTCGAGGCAATGCCCCTGTTGAGCAGGTACTGGCGCAGCTCATTACTCATAAATGTGGATCCCCGGTCGCTGTGGACGTAGGCTGGGAAACCGAACAGAGCGAAGGTGGTGTTGAGGGCTTTGATGACGGTGGCAGACGTCATATCGGGGCATGGGATGGCGAAGGGGAATCTGGAATATTCGTCGACCACATTGAGAAAATACGTGTTGCGGTTGGTGGAGGGGAGGGGCCCTTTGAAGTCCACGCTGAGGCATTCAAAGGGGTGAGAGGCCTTCACCAAGCACGCACGGTCTGGCCGGTAGAAGTGCAGTTTACACTCCGTGCAGACCTGGCAGTCTCTGGTGACAGCCCTGACTTCCTCGATGGAGTAGGGCAGAATGCGGGCCTTAATGAAGTGATGAAAGCGGGTGACCCCTGAGTGACAGAGATCGTCGTGCAGGGTCCGGAGTCAGTCACTTGTGCGCTGGCACATATACCTCGGGGCACGGCATCAGGGGGCTCATTGAGCTTACCGGGGCGATACAAAATCTCGTAATTAAAGGTGGAGAGCTTGATCCTCCACCGCAAGATCTTATCATTTTTGATCTTACCCGGCTGTGTGTTGTTAAACATGAAGGCAACCGACCGTTGGTCTGTGAGCAGAGTGAATCTCCTGCCGGCCAGGTAATGCCTCCAGTGCCGCATAGCTTCAACGACAGTTTGGGCCTCCTTTTCGACGGAGGAGTGCCGAATTTCGGAGGCATGGAGGGTGCGGGAAAAGAATGCCACGGGTCTGCCTGCCTGGTTGAGGGTGGCAGCCAGAGCGACGTCTGATGCATCGCTCTCGACTTGGAAGGGGAGCGTCTCTTCGACCGCATGCATCGCGGCCTTGGCGATGTCGGCCTTGATACGGTTGAAGGCCTGGTGAGCTTCGACCGACAGGGGAAAACCGATGGAGTGGATGAGTGGGCGGGCCTTGTCCGCATAGTTAGGGAACAACTGGGCATAGTACGAAAAGAACCCCAGGCATCGTTTGAGAGCCTTGGGGCAGTGGGGAAGGGGGAGATCCATGAGGGGGCGCATGCGATCGGGGTCAGGCCCTAGAACTCTGTTCTGAACCACATAGCTGAGGATGGCTAATCGGTTTGAGCTGAACACACACTTCTCCTTGTTGTAGGTTGAGGAGTTTGGCGGTGTGGAGAAATTTGGAAAGGTTAGCGTCGTGGTCCTGCTGGCCGTGACCGCAGATGGTGGCGTTATCCAGGTACGGGAAAGTGGCCCGCAGTCCGTACAGGTCAACCATTCGGTCCATCTCCCGGTGAAAGACCGAGACCTCTAAGTGACGCCGAAGGGAACCCTAAGGAAATGGTAAAGGCGGCCGTCCACTTCAAACACGGTGTACGGGCGGCCCACCTTGCGAATGGGGAGCTGGTGATAGGCATATTTCAGGTCTACTGTCGAGAAGACCCGGTACTGTGCAATCTGATTGACCATATCATATATGCGTGGGAGGGGGTACGCGACGAGCTGCGTGTACCGATTGATGGTCTGACTGTAGTCAACGACCATCCTGTTTTTCTCCCTGTTTTCACCACTGCCACTTGGGATCTCCAGGGGCTGTTGCTGGACCTCAGACCTGATGAAGTCCTGTCCTGGGCGCAGTACCGTCTGCTGCTGGTGACGACGGGTTTGCAATCCGGGGTGAGGTTTGCAAACAGAGAAGGCGGGTCGACCTGAAGGGTCGTGAGGCCGCATTTAGTAAGGGGTGGTAGGGGCCTGCCAAATTTCAGGGTTAGGCTCTGGAGGTTGCACTGGAAGTCCAGGCCGAGTAGCAAGGCAGCGCAGAGGTTGGGGAGGACGTAGAGCCGGAAGCCGCTGAACTCTACGCCCTGGGTGGTGAGGATGGCAATGCAGTAACCCCGGATCGCCACGGAGTGGGATCCGGAGGCCAGGAAGATTCTTTGGTGAATGGGGTGTACCGCGAGGGAGCAGCACCTTACCGTATTGGGGTGGATGAAGTTCTCAGTGCTCCCAGAGTTCAGAAGACTGGATATCTCATGCCCATCGACCTTCACCTTTGTCGACGCGGTCGCGAGGTTGTGCGGTCGGGACTGGTCGATCGTGACGGAGACGAGATGGTCGGCGGCGGTTGCAGGTGATGAGCAGCCTGATGAGGTGCCTGACGGGCAGGGGTCCTGAGGCGGGGAAGATGGTGGCGTCCACGAGCCGCACGTGTCCTGAGGCAGGCAAGATGGCTCCGCCCATTGGTTGTGAGGCAAGCAAGATGGCGGCGCCCACGGGCTGCACGTGTTGTGAGGGGAGCAAGATGGTGGTGCCCACTGGCCGCATGGGGGGGTGCAGGGACAATAGCGACGATTGAGCTGAGCTGGCACACTGCAACGAAATGTCCTTTCTTGTCGCAGGCCTTGCAGAGCGCTCTCCGCGCCGGGCGGCGCTGCCGGGGGTGTTTTGTCTGTCCGCAGAAGTAGCACTTGGGTTCCCCGGGATTGGTTGCCTGCCGCGCGGCGCAGGCATGGGGTTAGCTGGGGTCGGTCGCTGATGGGGTCCACGATGGGGTGGCCGCTGGTGGGGTCCACGATGCCCAGGAGGGGTGGGCCATGCGGTCGGGGGCATACGCCTGTACTTTGCGTGAGGCGGCTTTGAGCGAGAGGGCTAGTTTCTTGGTTGCCGCAGGTCAAGTGTAGCCCCTTCTAAGAGGTGCTGGCGGATGTAGGCCGACCCTATGCCTGTAGTGAATGCGTCTCTCATTAGCAGGTTAGAATGTTAAGTGGCTGAAATGTCCTGCCAATCACAGTCTCTCGCCAGGGCGAGCAGGGCACGCCAGGACTCTTCCACAGACTGTTGCTAACTTTTGGTTGGTTCAATTGGCTCTGTTTTATAACCTTTGCTCTCGAGTCGCCAGGTATCTTTATGATACAGCAACGAGGTTCAAGTTCAAGTAATGATCAATGACTCAATACACCATTTAGTAAGATTCAAATCAAAGCACATTTATTATACACAGTAATCGCTACTCATGCACAAATTCTACGTCTAAGCTACTTCTACAACTAACAGGCCTATACTTAGCTTTGGACTGGCCCACCAGGCCAGGATAACAAATGGCCTTTCGTTCGGGTTCTGAGTCTGCGGAATTCAAAGTTGGGACGGACTGGTAGCTAGGAGCGCCTATCTCGTAGCGAGCGTTGACTTAAGACTTACGGTCTCTTGGCGGCAGCTGTACCGGTCACTGTCAAGGGTTGGTTCGCGTTGCTGAGTGACCCGGTCAAGAAGGACGATTTGAACTTGGGGGCTTAACTTTATAGTCCGTAGGGGCTTCCCGCCTTTCGGGACGGACCCTGTACCGGGTTCCAAGTGATTGGACTTTGTTCCAATCGCTTGGTTCGATTTCTCCAATACTGGAGCGGTTCCCTGATTGATGGGCGGTCTTGAGGTGTCCGTTAATCTCTTTTGTGTTGGCTCCTGCTGGCGCCGAGGAGTCTGGCTTGGCTTTCTTTATCCCAAATGTTTCGATTGTTCCCGGGGATCGCGCATTAGTGTGTAGATGGCTGCTACATTATTATGCAGATGGCTGCTTGTATCGATGCTGTCTGGGCTTTTGCAGAGTTTAATACACAGTAACTGGTGCCTGCTAGTTTCTGTCGGTGTTGGCTGAATTTCCCTGCAGCCTTTGCTGTTCTCCATTTTACGTAAGTGGTAAGGGCCCCAGTGAGGGGCGGGTAGGGAACACCTGCAGGGATCACGAGGGGGCAAGTCCTGGGGCATAGGTCGATGGGTCCGAAACTCTCCAAGCTTTCTCGTAAAAGACCCTCCGTTACAGAGAACCCCACACCCCCATCTGTCACCCTGCCTGGAGGTTAAAGGGCAGTGCAGGCAGAAACAATGAAAAAAGCACTGTTTTTTCACTCACCTATCCCTTACACCTTCTGCCTTAGAAAGCAGCAGCATTTACCTCATAGAAAGCCAAAACCACGTCACAAGACTTTAAACCCCTTCAGATCCTTTGATCTACAAGGCTTCTTTCTTAAAAATATTTTATTCAGGCATTCGTAGAAACAAACAACAAACAGAACAAATAAGAGCAGAAATGAAATTGTACAACATGATAAATAACCAACATCTACCCCACACCCCCACCCCGCTCTGTCCCCTCCTCCCGTCCTGCCTTCTCCCTTTTCAAGCCCTTGGACCACCCCCTCCCCCTCTGCTGACCCCTCAATCCTCCTTAAAGAAGTCAATGAACGGCTTCCACCTCCGATCGAACCCATCGACCGACCCCCTCAAGACAAACTTGACCTTCTCCGACCTCAGGAATTCCGGCAGGTCACTCACCACACCGCTTCTTTTGGTGCCTCCGAGTCCCTCCCCCCAAGCAAAATCCGTCTCCGGGCTATCAAGGAGTAGTGGTTAATACATCGGCGTCACTCGCCCCCTCGACTCCCAGGTCTTCCGACACCCGAAATATCACTATCTCTGGACTCAGGTCCATCATCAACCCCAACACTTTATGTTCGCAAACCCCTCCTGCGCATCGCCCACACCTGTCCTCCACTACCTCAAATAACCTACTCATCCTAGCCACCGTCATATGTGCCCTGTGGACTACTTTAAACTGAATAAGACTGAACGTTGCACACGGTGAAGATGTATTCACCCTCCGTCCAGCCTCCTCCCACGTCCAGCCTCCACCTCCCCCCAGCTCCTCCTCCCACTTCCGTTTAATGTCTCCCATCAGGGTTCCCTCCCAGTCCATGAGCTCCTTGGACCTCGGACACCTTCCCTCCCCTAGCCCCTCCCTTACCAACACCTTATCCTGCAGCCCCAAGGGTGACAACCTGGGAAAGGAAGGGACCTCCCTCCTCACGAAGTCCCGGACTGGCAAGTACTTAAAACCATTCCCCCAGACAGCTCGTAATCCTCCTCCAGGTCCTCTAATTTTGCAAAGCTGCCCCCTTGAACAAGTCCTCGAATCGCTCAATCCCTGCCTGCCACCACCGCCAGAAACTTGCATCCATCCAGCGCTCCCCCCCAGTGCAAACCTATGATTATCACAGATCAGTGTCTACGCCGAGGCACCCTCCAGTCTCAAATGCTGCCTCCACTGCCGCCATGACCTCAAGGCGAACACCACCACTGGGTTCATGGAGTACCTGGTTGGTGAGAACAGTAGAGGTGCTGTCAACAATGCCCTTAAGCTTGTTCCACTCCATCCGCCCCTCCCCCACTTTCCATTTCCTGACCATAGCAATATTAGCCACCCAGTAGAAATTCATTATATTTGGCAGTAACAACCGCTCCAAATGAACCCTCTTGACCTGAGGGGTCTTCCCCACGTCCTTATAAACCAAACCCCGTGATCAGCGCGTCAATCTTCTCAAAGAATGACTTCAGGACAAAAATCGGAAGGTTCTGAAATATAAACAGGAACCTTGGCAGCACTGTTACCTTCACTGCCTGCACCCGTCCCACCAACGATAGTGACAGCACGTCCTACGTCTTAAAATCCCCCTTCATCTGCTCTACCAGCCGAGTCAAATTTAAGTTATGTAACAGCGCCCAATCCCCACATCACCTGGATGCCCAAGTATCGCCATCACCACTTTAAACGGCAGCTCCCCTAACTACTTCTCCTAGCCTCTGGTCTCAATCGGGAACAATTGCTTTTTCCCATGTTCAACTTGTACCTGGAAAACCGATCGAAGTCCTCCCAAATCCCACATGCTGCCAATGCGCCCCAACGGGTCCGAAATATATAAAAACTGGTCACCTATGTACAGCCAAACCCTGTGTTCGGCGCCCTCCCCCCTCCCCCCCACACACACACACACAATCCCTCTCCAGTCCCTTGACGCTCTAAGTGACATTTCCAATGGATGTATAGCCAAGGCAAAAGGAAACCGGGAGAGCGGGCACCCCTGTCTCGACCCACTGTGCAATCCAAAATATTCCGAGCTCACCCGGTTTGTCCGCACACTTACGACCAGCACTCTATATAGTAACCTGACCCAGTCCACAAATCCCTGCCCACATTCGAACTGCCCCAGCACCTCACACAAGTACTCCCACACCACTTGGTCAAAAGCCTTCTCCGCGTCCATGAAAGGAATGGAAGGAATGGAGACTGTTGAATAAGTTAAGAGCTCATGGTGTTCAGGGTAAGACCCTGGCATGGATAGAGGATTGGCCGACTGGCAGAAGGCAGAGAGTGGGGATAAAGGGGTCTTTTTCAGGAGGGCAGTCGGTGACTAGTGGTGTGGCTCAGGGGTCTGTGCTGGGACCACAATTTTTTACAACGTACATTAATGATCTCGAAGAAGGTACTGAATTCACTGTTGCTAAATTTGCAGATTATACAAAGATCTGTAGAGGGACAGATAGTATTGAGGAAGCAGGCGGGCTGCAGAAGGATTTGGACAGGCTAGGAGAGTGGGCAATAAAGTGGCAGATGAAATACAATGTGGGAAAGTGTGAGGTTATGCACTTTGGAAGGAGGAATTTAGGCACAGACTATTTTCTAAATGGGGAAATGCTTAGGAAATCAGAAGCACGAAGGGACTTGCAAGTCCTTGTTCAAGATTCTCTTAAAGTTAACGTGCAGGTTCAGTCGGCAGTTTGGAAGGCAAATGCTAGAAGGAAGGCTAGAAAACAAGAGCAGGGATGTACTTCTGAGGCTGTATAAGGCTCTGGTCAGACCCCATTAGGAGTATTGTGAACAGTTTGGGGCCCCATATCTAAGGAAGGATGTGCTGGCCTTGGAAAGGGTCCAGAGGAGGTTCACAAGAATGATCCCTGGAATGAAGAGCTTGTCGTATGAGGAACGGTCTGTACTCGTTGGAGTTTAGAAGGATGAGGGGGGATCTTACTGAAACTTACAAGATACTGCGAGGCCTGGATAGAGTGGACGTGGAGAAGATGTTTCCACTTGTAGGAAAAACTAGAACCAGAGGACACAATCTCAGACTAAAGGGACGATCCTTTAAAACAGAGATGAGGAGGAATTTCTTCAGCCAGAGGGTGGTGAATCTGTGGAACTCTTTGCCGCAGAAGGCTGTGGAGGTCAAATCAGTGAGTGTATTTAAGACAGAGATAGCTAGGTTCTTGATTAATAAGGGGATCATGGGTTATGGGAAGACGGCAGGAGAATGGGGATGAGAAAATTATCAGCCATGATTGAATTGCAGAGCAGATTCGATGGGCCGAGTGGCATAATTCTGCTCCTATACTTATGATCTTATGGCTACTGCCAGTTCCACTTCCTGACTCTCTGGGGGTATCATAATCATGTGAAGCAACCTCTTCACATTTTCCGACAACTATCTCCCTTTCACAAACGCCGTTTGATCCTCACCTATCACACCTGGGACTCAGTCACACCTTCGGCAACAACTTAGCATTCTCATTCAGCAATGATATCTGATTGTACGATCCACAATGCTCCGGATCCTTATCTTTTTTCAGTACGCTGGATGCCTGCAACAGTGTAGGGGGGACTTCCCCATTCTCCCGAGCCTCATTGTATGCCCTCACCAGCAACGGCCGCAGGTCCCTCTAAAAAGTTTCAATAAAACTACACCGGGAACCCATCCAGACCCGGGGCCTTCCCTTACTGCATTGCCCCCGTACTCTCCATCCCCTACTTCAATCTAATATGGGCCTCCAAACCTTGCACCAACTCCTCATCCAACCTGGAAAACTCCAACCCTTCCAGGAAGCATGCATTTCACCAAACCCCCCCCCCCGCCCGGCCACCCCGGCCGGGGACTCTGGCTCACAACCTCCTGTAAAATTCCTCAAACACCCCATTCACCCCCACTGGGTCCAGCACCACCCTTCCCAACCAGTCCTTCACTCAATCACTCTACCAGTCTCCCTTGCCGCCTCCTGTTTACTAAACTGGTGGCCACATCCTTCTAATCTTCTGCCCATACTCGTATATTGCCCCCCTGGCCCTCCACAACTACCCTACCACCTTCCCCCGGACACTAATGCAAACTCCACCTGGACACTCTGCCTCTCCCTCAACAACCCTGCCTCCAGGGCCACCGAGTACTTCCTGTCCACCCTCAAAATCTCTTCCACCAACCTTGCCATCTCTGCCCTTTCCGCCTTCTCCCTATGTGCCGGAATTGAAATAAACTCCCCCTATACCACCGCCTTGAGTGCCTCCCACAGCATGGTGGCTGTGATCTCCCCTGTGTCGTTCAGCTCCATGTACCCTCGAATGGCAGCCCTCGCCCTCTCGCACACCTCCTTATCCGCCAATAGCCCTACATCCAGCCTCCACTGCGGGCTCTGGGCCACGCCCTGGCCAATTCGCAATGCAGCGGGTCCAAGATTATGATCGCTGAATACTCCGAGTCGACCACCCCCACCAACAATGCCTTGTGCACATGGGAAAAATACAAAAATTCCTTTGCCCTCAGCCTCCCAAACCTCCATGGGTCCACCCCCGCCCGGGTCCACCCCCGCCCCATCCCCCACACCATCCCCGACACCACCATATACTCCATAAACCCCTTCAGCTCCTTCGCCACCGCCGACACCCTCCCCGGGCTCGACCGGTCCGAACTTGTCTCAATGACCGTGTTGCAATCTCCCCGCATAATCAACCGGTGCGAGTTCAGGTTAAGATAAGTCCCCAGCACCCATCTCTTAAACTCCACATCATCCCAATTTGGGGCATAATCATTTACCAGGACTACCGGCATCCCTTCCAGCTTCCCACTAACCATCACGAACCTCCCTCCCGAATCGGCCGCAATGTTCCCTACCTCAAACGCCACCCGCTTATTCACCAACACCGCCACCCCCATCGTGCTCATATCCATTCCTGAGTGGAACACCTGCCTTACCCATCCTTTCCCTAGCCTTGTCTGATCCCCTATCATTAAATGCGTCTCTTGTAAAAAAACATGTCCACCTTCAGAATCCTCATGTGCACGAACACAAAAGACCGTTTGACCAGCCCATTCAACTCCCTCACATTCCACATGACCAGCCTGATCAAGGGGCTCCCCGCCCCCTTGCCCTGCCGATCAACCATATCCCTTTTTGGGCCTGCTCCCGGCCTGTGGCACGAGACCTGCCAGGCCCACCCTCAGATGTCCACCGTCATCACTCCCTTTCCAACTGCGCCAGAACAACCACACCCTTGTCAGCAAACCCCCTCCCCTACAACAACCACCTGACCACCCCCCACTGTGCTCCCATTAACTAGCCCACCCAGCTAACATGGCATCCCCCGCATCAGGCCTCCAAACCTCCTACATCCCTGATTCCTCATCCCCACTGTCAGCACAACTCACAAAACAAATAAACAGAAAATCTGTAAAAAGAGCCCTAAACCTTGATGCTCATCAAGCCACCAAACCCAACCAAACATTTCAAAGGAGAAAAAACTCTTCAAAAACAGCCAAAAGAAAACACCTCCTCACACCTCTTCAAAAGTTCAATGTCCTCCTTCTCCTGCCGGACCATTGTCCCTCAAAAACTCCATCACCTCGTCTGGCATACCAAAACAGTGTTCTCGATTCTGGCAAAATCACCAATTGGCGAACCAAGTTCAGCACTTAAAACTTCACCCCCTTATTGAAGGGGACAGCGTTGACCTGGTTAATCCCGGCCCTCCTCTTCGCCAGTTCTGCACCCAGATCCTGGTACACCACAACTCATTTCCCTCCCAGGTACACTTCCTCATCTGTCTCACCCACTGAAGAACCTTCTTTTGTCCAAGATGCAGTGCAATTACACCATCGCACTCGGCGGCTCACCCGTCTGTGGCCTCCTCATCAACGCTCTTTGCGCCCAGTCAAACTCCAGAGGATGGTCAAAGGTCCCCTCTCCCATCAGCTTTTCCAGCGTATTGGCCACATACATGTTGGCCTCCGCTCCTTCAAAGCCTTCGGGCATCCGCACAATCCGCAGGTTTTGTCTTCTGGAGTGGTTCTCCAGATCCTCCACCTTCTCCTTCAGCCTCTTTTGGGTCTCCCACATCACACCCACCTCAGCTACCAACGACGCCAACTGTTCCTCGTGCTCCCCCAACACCTCCTCCACTTTATGAATCACCTGGTCCTGGGACTCCAGCCTCTTCTCCACTTGGTTAAGCCATGTTTTGAGCAGGTCTACCACCATGGCCAGGTCCTCCAGGGCTTTCCTTCTCTGCGGGCTGAACCTCTCATTTAAGAAGTCCACCAGCTACTCTGTTGACCACTGGGTGGGCATAACAGGCCCTTTGCCCTCCGCCACCTTAATCAGTGGTGCACAAAGACTCACTTGCTCCACCAGCTCCCTTCTTCTTGACCCACTCCTTGTTGGTGGATCAAATCACTAACCTCACCAGAGGAGTTACACCTTCTCCTGGCACGGCTTTCCATCCAGAATTCCAGCCCTCAATCAGGGAAAGGACCAAAATAATTCTACCTTGAGCAGAAACTACCAAATGTGCGACCGCTCACTCCATGGCCACCACCTGTAACTCAATCTACAGGGTTTCTAGTCACTTCAGAGAGAAATAGTTTTTAGTCGGCTATAATTGACAGCTTCCAGATAACCAAATGTCTGGATTGTTTATTTTCATTTCCATTAATACTTGAATGCATCTCAGGTAGCCAGCTGTGAACCGAACTGCAATGTTTGGAACATCTAGCTATGATTGACAGCTTCTGACCACATCAAAAACAGTTCAGTGGTTTCTGCTGAGAAAAAGAGGAAGTGAAAGCACTTAACTCCAAGATGTTTATTATGGCAAGGTTCAAAGCAGGCTATGTTACGGGGAGGTCTCTGATATGGAGGGGGTTGCGGAGGTCTTTGATATGGGGCGTGGTCTCTTGTGGAGGAGTCTGAATGGAGTCTGATTGGTGTCTCTGGTCAGGGGTCTGGTGGGGGGGGGGGGTTTTGGTGGGGGGGGGCGGGCAGGATTTGCATTGTGGGGGAGGGGGGCCCTCTGATGGATCCCGGCCCAAAGGGCAAGGACATTACGGAGGTCAGTTCCACGGTATGTGTAAAAAAACCTTCCGGCGAATTGAGAATTTGCATTGATCCCAAGGATCTAAATCGCAATATTATGAGAGAGCACTATCCAATCCCCAAGCGCGAAGAGCTCACATGTGAGATGGCTCGCGCCAAGCTCTTTACCAAACTCAACGCCTCAAATGGATTCTGGCAAATTCAGCTCGATAAATCCTGCAGGAAACTCTGCACATTTGGAAGATATTGTTACAACAGGATGCCATTTGGGATCATCTCTGCATCAGAAGTGTTCCATAGGCTTATGGAACAAATGATGGAAGGTATTGAAGGTGTTCGCGTCTATGTCGATGACATAATCATTTGGTCCACCACCCCGCAGGAGAATGTTAGTCGCCTCCAGCGCGTATTCAGACGTATACATGAGCATGGCCTCCGCCTCAACAGGGCCAAATGCTGTTTGGTCAGACGGAACTCAAGTTCCTCGGGGACCACATCTCCCAATTGGGTGTGCGGCTGGATGCGGACAAGGTAGCTGCCATCACAGCTATGAAAACACCAGAGGACAAGAAGGCGGTCGTCCGATTTCTGGGCATGGTCAATCTTTCAGGGAAATTCATCCCTAACCTCGTCTCTCATACCATGGCTCTCAGAAACCTGGTCAGGAAGACGATAGACTTCCAATGGCTCCCTGCCCATGAGCGCGAATGGAGAGAACTCAAGGCAAAACGGACCACGGCCCCGGTCTTAGCTTTCTTTGATCCAGTAAAGGAGACCAAAATTTCAACCGATGCCAGTCAATCCGGCATTGGGGCAGTGCTCCTTCAACGTGATGAGGCCTCATCATGGGCCCCCGTTGCATATGTGTCACGTGCGATGACCCCCACGGAAAAGCGCTACACTCAGATAGAAAAGGAGTGCCTGACCGGTGTTGTTGAGTTTCACGATTATGTCTACGGACTTCCTCAATTCACTGTAGAGACCGACCATCGCCCACTGGTCAATATAATCCAGAAAGACTTGAACGACATGACGCCACGCCTCTTCTTCTCAAGCTCCGGCGATACGACTTCCAGCTGGTATACACCCCAGGCAAGGACTTCATCATTGCTGACGCTCTCTCCAGGGCAGTCAACACTCCATGTGACCCAGCGGGATTTGTCTGCCAGGTTGACACCCATGTGGCATTTGCGGCTTCCAATCTGCCTGCCTCGGATGTACGCCTCGTCCAAATTTGCAGCGAGACGGCGGCTGACCCCCTACTACAGCGTGTCATGCGCCACCTAACGGACGGGTGGCTCAAGGGCCAATGCCCTCAATTCTATAATGTCAGGGATGATCTAGCGGTAGTAGACGGAGTTCTTCTAAAACTGGACTGCATTGTCATCCCGCATAGCATGCGCCAGCTTGTTCTGGAACAACTACACGAGGGCCACCTTGGCGTGGAAACGTGCTGCCGACGGGCCCGAGAGGCAATGTACTGGCCCGGCATTAATGAGGACATAGCCAACACAGTGCTCAACTGCCCCACTTGTCAGCGCTTCCAGCCGGCCCAACCACGTGAGACCCTGCAGCCCCATGAGTTGGTCACGTCACCATGGACCAAGGTGGGCATCGACCTGTTCCACGCGCTGGGTAGAGACTATGTCCTGATCGTGTACTACTTTTCGAATTACCTGGAGGTGATACGGTTGCACGACCTCACCTTGTTTGCAGTCATTCGTGCATGTAACAAAACCTTTGTTCGACACGGCATCCCGCTCACGGTTATGTCGGACAATGGCCCCTGCTTCGCCAGCCAAGAATGTTCCAACTTTGCCAGGCGGTACAATTTTGCCCATGTGACGTCAGTCCCCTGTACCACCAATCCAATGGCAAAGCAGAGAAGGGAGTACATATCGTCAAACGGCTCCTCTGCAAGGCTGCCGATGCTGGGTCCGATTTCTACCTTGCCTTGCTGGCCTATCGCTCCGCCCCACTGTCCACTGGCCTGTCGCCAGCCCAGTTACTCATGAGTCGCACCCTGAGGACGACGGTGCCGTCCATCCATGTCCCAGACCTCGACCACGTTCCGGTCCTTCGTCGGATGCAGCTGTCTCGTGCATAGCACAAGGCGGCCCATGACTCCCGTGCAGCTGATCGCCCTGCTCTGGCTCCAGATGACAATGTCCGTGTCCATCTTCCGGGTGGTGGCTGGTCTGCAACCGCTGTGGTTCTTCGGCAGGTGGCCCCCCGCTCGTTCCTGGTTCGTCTACCGGGTGGCTCTATTCTGCGCCGCAATCGACGCGCCCTTCGTCTCGTTCCACGCGTAACAAAATAAAACCATTGGTAAGCGTGTCGCCCAGGATCTCGATGTTTGTTTTTTCATGCCGAGCTTAAATGGTTGCACTGCCCGCTCGGCCAATCCATTAGAAGCTAGGTGGTATGGGGCAGTCCTCACATGACGGACCCCGTTGGCAGAGATGAACGCCGCAAATTCTCGTAAATGCCATACCATTGTCTGATACCAACACCTCGGGCCTGCCATGCGTGGTCCGGGTTGTCATCGCCCGTATCTTGAGGACCTCCAAGCATTTGGAGTAGGCATCAACGAGGACAATGAACAACGCCCTTGAAAGGGGCCTGCAAAGTCTATATGGTGGCGAGACCACAGATGACTTGGCCATTCTCAAGGGTGGAGCAGGGCTGCAGGAGGCAACGTATAGTGTGCCTGGCATTAGATGCAGCGCTGGGCTACCAGCTCGATATTTGCATCGATGCCGGGCTACCAAATGTAGTTTGAGCTCACATTTTCATCTTGGACACTCCAGGGTGACCATTGTAGTGGTCCGTCAGGAGTGGGCCGTGCCCATATTCGGAGACCACCACATGGGTCCCCCAAAGAAGCATATGCTAAGATTCTGCATCATTGTGGTGTAGGCCTTTGGGTCCTGTGTTACAGCCATGTGCTGACCCTTATACTGCACCATGTGATGGACACAGGATAGCGGAAGGTCAGACTGGGTTCACCTGTGGATGCGGGAAGCCATCACCAGTAGCGAGTCCACACAATGGAGGGCGGCAACGACCTCACCAGCTGCCGCTGGTGTAGGTGGCCTGGTCGGCAGGCACCGACAGCTTAACGCGTCGGCGTGGGGAATCCTGGCCCCGGAGCGGTGTTCCAACACAGTCATACGCTGCAAGTAGCAATGCCCATCACTGGATTCGGGCAGAAGCAATGGGGGGAAAAATCGCTCAATCTTCGTTGAAGAGCCCCAGGAGGGGCTTGTAGTCATTGAGAACAGTGAAGCGATAACCGTAGATATATTGATGGAATTTCTTGAACCCGAACATTGCAGACAAATCCTCCTTATCGATCTGAGCATGTCGCTTCTCTGTGTCAGCCAACATTCATGAGGCGAAAGCGATGGGACGTTCAGATCCGTTATCCATTTCATGGACCAGCACGGCACCAACACCGACACCGTATGGAGAAGTGTCGCAGGTCAACAGAATTGGCCTGGATGGGTCGAAGTGGGTTAGTAGTCGTGATGAGGAGAGCTGTTGTTTTACATTGATGAAAGCCGCTTGCTGTTCTCGGCTCCACTCCCAATGTTGCCCCTTCTTCAACAGACAGTGAATGGGGGCTAAAGTGGTGGCCAGGTTTGGGAGGAATTGCCATAGTAGTTTACCATATCCAGGAACGAACGGAGTTCCGTTGAACCACCTGTTACAGGAGCCTGCCGAATTGCTTGTACCTTCTCTTCCACCGAGTGCAAGCCATGGCAGTCTACTCGGTAGCTGAAGTACGTTACTTCGGCGGAATTGAATGCACATTTCTCCCACCGGAGATGGACACGGCAGTATCTTCAGAATGTCCCAGCACCTCTGCCCGGTTTTGCAGGTCTGGTTGAATGAACCCGTGATCAGGACGTCATCGAGATAGGCCAAAGCACCGGGTAGGCCTCGCAGGATGGTCTCCATTACTCACTGGAAAATGGCGCACACAGAGGAAACCCTAAAGGGCAGGCAGGTGTATTCATATAGACCCTGTGTGTGTTCATGGTTAGGAAGTGTCTGGACTCGGGGGCCAGGACCAAGTGGAGGTTCTCAAGTTTTGTAAACGAGCGCCCGCCGCTGAGCTTCACGTAAAGATCCTCGATTCGAGCAATCAGGTAACACAGTTGACCGTCATTTTTTAAAATAGATTTAGAGTAACAAATTATTTTTTTCCAATTAAGGGACAATTTAGCGTGGCCAATGCACCTACCCTGTCCACCTTTGGGCTGTGGGGGTGAGACCCACACAGACACTAGCAGAGTGTGCAAACTCCACACGGACAGTGGCCGAGGCCGCGAGGCAGCAGTGCTAACCACTGCGCCACCCTGCAGCCCGATGACTGTAATTTTATAGTCGCCACAGAAGCGTACTGTTCCATCAGGTTTCATGACCGGGACGACCGGAGCCGCCCAGTCAGAGAACTGTACTGGGCATATGATGCCCAAATTCCTCATCAGGTCCAACTCACGCCCACTTTGCGTCGTAAGGCATCGGGGACAGGTCGGACACGGAAGTAACACGGTTGAACCATTGGGTCCATGCTTATTCTGGCCACAGCTCCTTTTATGGTACCCAGGCCATCCTGAAATACTGATGGAAACCTGGACAGAATCTCTTCAGGGCCAAATGGGTGCATGCAGCACACCCGCTGCCAACCTAACCATAAGTGGAGTAACCAGTCATGCCCCAACAAGCTTGGACCTCTCCCGTGGATCACCACCAGAGAATAGTTTGCAAATTGTTGGCCAAACTTGACCGGAACCGTCTAAGTGCCCGCTAATGCCAGTGGTGCCCCTGTGTAAGTGGCCAGCTTTGCGTTGGCATCTGACAGGATCAGCGATAGAAGGCCAGACCGAATGCGGTCGAACGTACGGCAACTGATGACCAAGACTGCTGCCCTAGTGTCGGGTTCCATGCAGATTGGGGGCGGGATTCTCCGACCCCCCGCCGGGTTGGAGAATCGCCGGGGGCTGGCGTGAATCCCGCCCCTGCCGATTGCTGAATTCTCCGGCACCGGATATTCGGCGGGGGCGGGAATCACGCCGCGCCAGTCGGCGGCCCCCCCCGGCGATTCTCCGGCCCGTGATGGGCTGAAGTCCCGCCAGCCCCGCCAGCGTGAATCAAACCATCTACCTGACGGGCGCGCGGGCGGGCTCCGGGGTCCTCGAGGGGGCGGGGGGCGATTTGGCCCCAGGTGGTGCCCCCACAGTGGCCTGGCCCACGATCGGGGCCCACCGATCCGCGGGCGGGCTGTGCTGTGGGGGCACTCTTTTCTCTCCGCCTCGGCCACAGCCCCTGCGATGGCCGACGTGTAAGAGATACCCCCCTGCGCATGCGCGGGGATGACATCAGTGGCCGCTGACGCTCCCGCGCATGCGCGGACTTCCGCCACCCGGCGAAGTCCTTTCGGCCCCAACTGGCATGGCGCCAAGGGCCTTTCCCGCCAGCTGGCGGCGCGCCAACCACTCCGGCGCGGGGCTAGCCATTCACGGTGAGTGCTTGGCCCCTAAAGGTGCGGAGAAATCCACACCTTTGGGGCGGCCTGACGCCGGAGTGGTTCTCGCCACTCCATCCCGCTGGGACCCCCCCCACCCCGCCGGGCAGGGGCATGTCCATGCAGGGGGAATGGAAATCTGTCACAGTGAAATGTTCATCATTAAACCATGTCACACCTGATACGTGTGAAACCTCTATCACATTAATTGTTAATCTTTGCAATGGGCCTGGCCCCCGATGCAGACTCCATTCTGAGGAAGAGTGTGAGCGCCCTGTCAGCAGAGAGACAGCAGTCAGAGCTTTCCTCACAGCGAGTGATCATCACTCTCCTGTCTTGTATAATGACCCGCTGACAGTGCCAACACAGGCTCATGACCCTGGAGTGATGTTACACAGACACTGGGAGGGGGGAACAGGGTGGTCGGAGAGAGGGGGTGTGATAGGGATTGGGCTGAGAGGAGGAAATGGGAGGGCATGTGGGGGTGTGTGGGTGGGAGAGGGGTCATTGGGGGGGTGGAAAGAGTGGGGGGTGGAAAGAGTGGGGGGCCTTGAGCTGATGGACACAGCCTCATCCTAGAAGAATCGGGGGACAATTAGGGCCTCCCTTCTCCTCCTCACATTTTGGACCCTCGCCACAGCCTTCCCTCCATCCTCCGGCTCCTCCTGGAGCCCCTCCTGGTCCAACTCCTCCTCCTCAGACAAGGCCGCATGTCCAGACACCTCTTCCTCCTCCAGCATGAAACCCTGATGCTGTTCAAGATAGTGGTGGGCTCAGCATAAAAATAATCATAATCTTTATTGTCACAAGTAGGCTTACATTAGCACTGCAATGAAGTTATTGTGAAAATCCCCTCGTCGCCACATTCCGGCGTCTGTTCGGGTACGCTGGGGGAGAATTCAGAATGTCCAAATTACCTAACAGCATGTCTTTCGGGACTTGTGGGAGGAAACCGGAGCACCCGGAGGAAACCCACGCAGACACAGGGAGAATGTGCAAACTCCGCACAGTGACCCAAGCCAGGAATCAAACCTGAGACCCTGGCGCAGCGAAGTAACAGTGCTACCCACGGTGCTACTGTGCAACCATCACAAAGTGCGAAAACCTCTGGAAGTGTACTGCAAGGCATCGCCAGATCAGTCAAGGACCAGAACTCTATTTTGAGCAGCTCAACGCACTGCTCAGTGACAGCACAGGTGACAACGTGGGCCTAATTTTAATGGGTCTCCACCTCAGTCTCAGGCCTCTGCATTGGTGTCATCAACCATGAGCTTAGCAGGTATACCTTGTCCCCCACGAACCAACCCATCATCCTGGGGTGCTCCTCGAAGATACCGGGGATCTTCAGGTGCCCCAGAATGTAGCGTTCTGTAATTATAGGGCAGTCCCTGATATCTCAGTGGTCGCAGGGTGACAAGCGTACCACCGATCGTCCCCCCAGACCTGGGGCATCCTGGCGATGGTGGAAAATCCTGCAGCCCAGGCATCTGGTGGACCTGGTCCAGGTCAAAGTTGATGTAGTCTGATGCCGGGCACACAGGGCATCCATCACCTCCCGGATACACCTGTGGGCAAAGACTATGAAATGCCACATAGGTCTCCCCTCAAACCCTGGAATGACCAGGTGGCACTGACGTTTAGGATGTGGTGACCTTCACGGCCAACGGGAGTGGGTTTTCTCTATCTCCACGGGGTGCTACGTCCGTGAGGATGTGGCACAGGTACTACACTGTCTCCCTACTGAGATAGAGACTCCTGCAAAATATCTTGTCCGTCAGCCTATGAAAGGACCAACGACACCTGTACATCTTGGGCCTTGGCTGGTCTCCCTCCTTAGCCTGATTGGCGACCAGGTCTTCAAGGTGTGTGGCAGTCCACTGCACATGTGGTGCCGCATCCAGTCTCTGTTGATTTTGTTGCCTTCTAGACTGGCTGCTCACCTCAGCATTGTTTTTTCTGGAAGGCATTGGAGAAGGAAAAGACCAGCAATCAGTTAGGGCTTCCATCCCGGACCCTCAAATCCCCAAGACCTCCTCCACCCTTAACGTGACTGTCCTGCCTTCTCTCAGCGTATCATGCAGCAACCCAGTTGTGCTGGCAAACCTTGCTCTGCATACTTACCCCCGGCCACATGAGTAGCCCCTAGACCCCAGACCTCTGCCGGGACCATTAGGGAGGACGTGCTCAGCTGTTTTCCTCTCATCCACATACTTACCCTTTGGCTGTGAGAGGATCCTCAGTGGTGAGGCCATGCTCTTTAGTATTTGATTGATGGTTGCTCCCTCTTTGGTGCTGATGCTCCTTAAGGTACACTGTTCAGGCATCAGAGCTTGATGGACATGCAGTGCACTAATTATCCTCTGAGACATGGCACCTGTACCTTAGAGGAGGCACTTAAGAGTTCAGGAGTGTGAAATGTTCTCACAACTAACAAAGCTAATTCCTCATTTGAAATAGCCTTCAGCTGTGAAGCTAGAGGCTGCTCACAGTCAAAGGGAGTGAAATTGACTTTCAGGAGAGAAACTGCAGCAGGGCTCTATCCTGGCAATTTGGCAGGACAGATAGACTGTAGGTGAGGTTGCCCCTGTTATTGGTCTCCACAGTATTTTAAGATGGGTTGAAAGCTGTCATAACCAGCTGCACAGGACTTACGGGGAGGGAATGATTGTCTTCCCCATGTTCCTTGTGGAGTACTCGCTCCTTCGTTAAGGAGGCAGGGGAAACTCAATCCATATTGTCTATAAGGTCAACCATTTCGGCACCGAGTGCTAAGACCCGGCTGGGAACTATTGGGAGCTGTATATTATAGCTTTGTAAATAAATCTACATTTCTTTGATACAGCTCAGTTTGGACTCTCCACGGCTTCATAAAAAAGGCCTATTAGACACAAAGCCTCTGGTTCGCCACTGGCCCAGGGGTGACTCCTGATTTGGAATACACCAGCCCCCTGTCAAAGCCCAACCGCTCTGAAAGCAGCCCCATCCTGAGCACTGGGGCAGCAGCTCCAGTGCCCTTGAGCTGCATGCCAGAAACTGGAAATGGCTACTCACCTCCTCACTTCCCCTCAGGACTCATTGTGCCATCTTCACGTTTCTGAAAAGGAATATTAAACAAAGCCCGCGTGACTTCCTGATGGGGAGTCAGGTAACTCCTGGGAGGCCTCTGCATTCGACTTCAATCTCGTTAATGAGATTGAAATGAGGGCAAGTGAGGGTGAATGATATTCTCGGTATTTGGGGCGAGATCCAGAACTCTCCCTTGGGAGCGGGCCAGGTAAATCACAAAATGGTTCCTGCCCAGCACGCGTCTCGATTTTGCCCTTTCTTGCTTTTCATCTGGGGTGCCCGGGTCGCGTCGAGCACAATGCGCTCGTTGAATCACGCCCTTAATTTAATTGTTCAGTTTATTCGATAGGCCTGTCTGATTGAATGGCTATGGATAGAAATGGTATTAATTTAAAAGACCATAATTCTGCTTCTCACCACCCATCCCTATGGGCAGCAGGGTAGCACAGTGGTTAGCACAGTTGCTTCACAGCTCCAGGATCCCAGGTTCGATTCCCGGCTTGGGTCACTGTCTGTGCGGAGTCTGCACGCCCTCCCCATGTGTGCGTGGGTTTCCTCCGGGTGCTTCGGTTTCCTCACACAGCCCAAAGATGTGCGGGTTAGGTGGATTGGCCATGCTAAATTGCCCGAAGGTTAGGTGGGGTTGCTGGGTTATGTGGATAGGGTGGAAGTGTGGGCTTGAGTGGGGTGCTCTTTCCAAGAGCCGGTGCGGACTCAATGGGCTGAATGGCCTCCTTCTGCACTGTAAATTCTATGATCTATGATCTTAAACAGAAAGAATTTTTTGATTTCCTCTTTGTGGAAGGTGTGATATTTTCTCCAATCCTCTATGGATAACTCGCACAACAAACTTGAGATAAGGGCCAGTTTTCTAACACCGCTGTGATTCTCTGCTCCCGCCAGCAGCGCACCCTCGCCCAGGTGACGTGGGGCGGATTCAAAGGGACATCCCACTGACAAGCAGCGAGAGTAGAGATCTCGATGCCAGCGAATGTCACGCTGCTGAGAAACACGCAACTCGGGGACCAGAAAATCCAGCCCAAGATAAAATAAAGCGGTTAGTTTATTTCACGCACACATAAAATGCAAAGAGGGGTTTCACAATGTCCACCCCTTTTTGCACTCACACAGTACAAAGACGGATGATGGAAAGGAAGGAGGCTCAGGGCCCGCACACAATAAAATACAATCCAGAATCAAAAGTATAACAGAATGTTTCTTCAGAGTGGAGGTTGGTTGTTACTCGGTGATCCGTCCTTCTGGAAACTAGACTTCTCCCAGCAGGGGAGAAGGCACATCGAGTGAGTTAGCCTTGAGGGTACAAGTTCCAATGTTCCAGTAATTCAGTTTTGACAAAGGCCAGCATTCTTGGTGCTACCACTGCTTGATGATGAGATGGTAGGCAGAGCAGACTGCTGCCTAGTGTCCTGTTCCTTTCGGAGGTCAAACAGTAACTACCTGTAACTTCCAACAGCTTGTTAATTAAAGGAATTCAGACTTTCCAGGTCTCAGTCATGTCACACTGATTTCAGGTTGTTAAAGAAAGCCCTTGGTTGAAAGCCATTGTGTGTTGGAACAGGTAATACCTAGGCCATCAGCACCAGATTGGAGACGGGGAATTGCAAACAGCTGCCTTTGTTCATATCTGGCTGGGGCAGACAACTCAGCTGTGAGACCATTATGTTGGTATGGCTGAAATGTTTATGTGATGCAAGGAGCGTTACATTCCAGAAAATGTTAAGTGTGAGGCCTTTGTTCACTTTCAAACTGCTCAGAAACTTCCAGAAGCTAGCATGCGATCACTTGGAGCCATTTTCTCATCTCAGTAATTGTCTCTTTAGAAAAATAGAGGAAAAAATAATTTTACAAATGTGGTGAATATATTCACCATAATGCATGACACTGTAACCGTTGTAGCCAGATAATGTAACCTTTGATCTGGAAGTGGTGATACGAGCTGCTTCCAGGTACTGTACTGTAACCCCGGTGTGCTCCGCCCTGGCTCTGCCCTGGCTCCGCCCTCACCGGGGCCATACATAACTTGGCCACCTGCGGGTGGCACTCATCTGCACAACTGACTCTGGCTAGGCAAGTTCACGACTAATAAAGCCTTATGTTCACTCGCTCTCTCGGCCTCTTGGTGAATTAAAGGTATATCAATTTATTAGTCATTGACAGCACCATGGAAGTCACTCTAAAGCCAGACAGGCTCAAACTCAACGCCCGTGCATCCGAAGCCAAGGAAATATTTGAACATTGGCTTTGATGCTTCGAGGCCAACATCGACTCCTCCATAACGGCTCCTTGAGAAAGTGGCCATGTATGAGGAGGTGGTCGCAACCCTCAAGGCACACTTTGTGAAGCCCGTAAATGAGGTGTTCGCTAGACACCTCCTCACTACTCACCATCAACGCGCCGGGGAATCGCTGGACAAGTATCTGGAAACCCTGACTCTACTCGCGAGGAACTGCAGCTATCGAGATCTGACGGCGAAGGAGCATATGAACTCACAGATCCGGGACACCTATGTGGCGGGGTCCGCTCGAACTATATCAGGCAGCGTCTGCTGGGAAACGGGACCTCCGACCTGCGGGACACGGTAAAGCTAGCTACCTCGCTAGAAGTGGCCTACCAGAACCTTAACGCGTTCCCCGCGGGCCCGACGAACCCCTCGCGGACACTATCGTCGTGGCCCCCGGCAGACCTTCCTACGTCGCAAGTCTGTGCTGCGTGTCTGCCGGCCCAGCCCGGAGAACCGGAATGCTACTTCTGCGGCCAGGGCCAAAACCCCCGGCAGCGTTGCCCAGCCCGCTCAGCGACGTGCAGCGACTGCGGGAAAAAGGGGTACTACACTGTCTGGGCCGACCTAAGGCCCAGAAATCGAAAACGCACCAGGCTCGACCTCTGGACTCGCAGCCCCAACGGCCCCGCAATGTGGCTGCATGCCTGCCTGGACCCCCCCCTCCAGATGCGTCATCGGCATCGTCCGAATCGTGGGGGCCGCCATCTTGGCCTCCGGCCCCGGCACCGACCGACACATGCGACCGATCGGGGGGAGCAACCTTGGTCGCCATCTTCGATCCCGTCCGACACGTGCGACACATGAGGGCCGCCATCTTGTGACTCCACCGACCACGCAGGCTACCCGCAGCTGGGCGCGGTGACCCTTGACCAGTCGCAACCGAAACCGCTAAATAACTCCATGATGGTCGTCCGGGTCAACGGGCACGAGGCCCCCTGTCTTTTCGACTCCTGGAGCAAGGAGAGCTTTGTCCACCCCGATACGGTAAGGCGCTGCTCTATCCACACCTACCCCGCCTCACAAACAATCTCCCTTGCCCCCGGGTCTCATTCAGTCCAGATCCGGGGGTACTGTATCGCCAATCTCGCGATGCAGGGCGCGGAGTATAGCCGCTTTAAGCTCTACATGCTCCCCCATCTCTGTGCCCCCCTACTGCTTGGATTGGATTTTCAGCGTAATCACCAAAGCCTGACCCTACAATTCGGCAGACCATTGCCCCCCTCACAGTATGCAGCCTCGCGATCCTCAAGGTCTCTCCCCTTCACTCTTTGCAAATCTCACTCCTGATTGTAATCCCATTGCCACCAGGAGCAGGTGGTATAGCTCGCTAGGTGTGGTATTTATCAAGTCGGAGGTCCAACAACTAATAAATTGATATATCCTTTGCTGTTTCCTGTCCCGATATGACCTGGGCCACTGTAATAAACGCATTGCACAGCATCATCACACTCTTCGGTTTCCCTGCCTACATCCACAGCGACCGGGGTACATCGTTCATGAGCGATGAGCTACGCCAGTACCTGCTCAGCAAAGGCATCGCCTCGAGCAGGACTACGAGCTATAACCCGCAGGGAAATGGGCAAGTGGAGAGGAAGAACGCGACGGTATGGAAGGCAGTCCTTCTGACCCTCAGGTCTAGAAGTCTCCCAATCCCCGCTGGCAGGAGGTCCTCCCCGACGCTCTCCACTCAATCAGATCACTCCTCTGCACAGCCACGAATGAGACCCCTCACAATCGTTTGTTTATCTTCCCCAGGAAGTTCATCTCCGTGGTCCCGCTTCCACCTTGGCTCTCAACTCCGGGACCTGTCCTTCTCTGGAGGCACATGAGGAGCCATAAGACTGACCCACTGGTCAAGAGGGTCCAGCTGCTCCACGCCAACCCTAAGTACGCCTACATCGCGCACCAGGATGGACGGCAAGATACGATCTCCCTATGAGACCTGCCACCAGCTGGTTCCCCTGCCAATGCGCCCCCCCCACCCGCTACCCGCCCCCACCCCCAGCACCCCATACAACCCCCAGGGTCTCCTGTACTGTCCCGTGCCAACACTGCCGCCTCCGACCACCCCCCTGTTACCCCCACACCCCAACCATCTCCAACTCGCCGGACTGAGGCTCCAGCTCCAGACACAATGCCCCTGGAGTCACCATCTGCAACAACCGTGCCCGCCACACCACCAGAGCTGAGGAGGTTGAAGAGAAGGATCCGGCCTCCAGAGAGACTGAATATGTAATGACCCCACGTCACCCCCGTTGGACTTGATTTTTTAACAGGGGGTGAATGTGGTGAATATATTCACCATAATGCATGACACTGTAACCATTGTATCCACCTAATGTAACCTTTGACCTGGAAGTGGTGATACAAGCTGCTTCCAGGTACTGTACTGTAACCCCGGTGGGCTCCGCCTCTGTCTCCGCCCTCACCGGGCCAGATATAACCTGGCCACCTGTGGGTGGCACTCATCTGCACAACCGACTCTGTCTTGCAAGTTCACGACTAATAAAGCCTTATGTTCACTCACTCTCTCGGCCTCTTGGTGAATTGAAGATACATCAACAAAGTAGTCTGGCTGACAGATAAATATTTTCCACCCCATCACAACCGGCACGCATTTCTGTTGAATAGTCTCTAGCCAAAACATCAACCCAGCTTTTTCTTGTAGAAGCTGATGGATGTTCTGCTCATTTGCAACGTATCCAGTAATTCTTTTTTTTAGAGACTGGAAAATGTTTCTGAAAAATGCTGTCAAAATATTTATGTATTAGCATTAGGCTGGAAAAATCTTTTTGAAACTTTTCTTAAGATAAACTATCCGGAAATAACTGGTCTCCTTTTTCTATTACATTTTTTTGTTTCAAATATTTTAAGTTACAAGCTATTAAGTGCTCCCCTTACCCCATAACCATTCAGTGAGCAAGTAATGTTTTCCTAAACCTCTGCACGCTTTGAATTAGAGCATGAGGCAGTGCCAGCTGACTCTCAAACTAATTTCTATCCCTCTGGGAAGTACCTCACTCCACATAGCACACCTACTAGACATGCCAACCAAGACAGCAGAAAGTTCAAAGTCATGAATCATGGAGAACAACCCAAATACAATCCTGCTGTACTTCAGTGCAATAATGTGCTTCACTCCTGGGCATCTTTTAAAAGACATCTAAATTCAAATGATAAAGTTGTCTGAGCTAAAAGGTAATTGAATGTTGTGATAAATGTTTGATTTCCAGCAACTGAATAAGGCTCTTCCAGAAGGAAATTGCACCCAGTTCAAACAGGTTTTTCAATGTTAAAAATGAATCTGATTTTGTTCTGATTCTGAAGCAATAGTGTGGCTGAAGACAGTGAGAGACTATTGAAAAACCTCCCATTAATTTTGCAATAATTTTGTCTGTTTCATTCTGTCATATCGAAGGCCACACTCACAATTGGAATGTTTGACCTGAGCTGTATGATTTCAGCAAAATAATGATTCTGACCAAGTCACGGGCATGATTTGCGCCCAGCGCAGGTCTGGGCGCACCTGTTAAATAGCGGGAAAGGCCAAAATTGACATTCCAGCCAGGCATGAATCAGTTTGACATCTAACTGACCCGCTTCAAATGGCGAGTTCCAGCTCACGCCCAAATACGGCGAGCATATTATTAACCCTCATTTCCATTCGTTTCCATCTCAATGGCAAGATTGAAATCAAATGCAACAGCTGCTCGAAAATGAACTGACTCCCCAGCGAGAAATCACACAGGCTTTGTTTTTTTTAAAATATTTTTTTATTATTTACTCAAAAAGCAAAATAACACCATAGTTTCTAAGCATTGTCGAGCTCCAAGTACAATATAGCAGACTTAAATTAAATACTTCCCTTAACAAACTGGATTTAAAAAAAATATATATTTTTATTCTCCTTTTTCACATTTTCTCCCAAATTTACACCCAACAATAAACAATAATCAGTAACGAATGTAATGTCAATCCCCATATCAATAACAACGATCCCAACTTCCCACCAAACCCCAGACATTGGCCCGTATGTTAACATAAACAAATGACAAAAAGGATTCAGGAATCACCCATAGTCACCATTAACACATACAGTCCCCCCCCTCTCCACCCAACCCTCCCAGTCCCCAAACCCCCTAATGTTCCATGTGATCCAATTCTCAAAAATGTATAACGAATAACGCCCATGAATTGTAGAACCCCTCCATCCTTCCCCTCAGTTCAAATTTGACCTTTTTAAGCGTTAAGAATTCCAGCAGGTCCCCCAGCCACACCAGGGCACAGGGTGGAGAGGTTGATCTCCACTCTAACTGGAACATAGGCGTTGTTTCGTACTTCTTTTTAAAAACGTGAAGCTGGCGCAATGGCTGTTGAGGGGTCTGCAGAGGCGTAAAGCCATTTCCATTTTCTGGCTTGCAGCTCCAGGACCCATTCCGTTGAGGACCTGGGAGGAGAATACAGTGGGCAGGATTCTCCGAACCCCGCCCAGGCGCTCAGACGCCACCACGATATTCTCCGGCAGCCAGAAAATTGCGCCGACAGGAATCGCGGCGCGCGATGAGAATGGTGAGAATCGGCGCGACGCTATGGGCCCCGGGACTGCTCCAAATCTCCAAGCTGGATGGGCCGAAGTCCCCTCAAACAACCTTTTTAATGGCGTCAACAAGTTGTGCTGGCTGACGCCGGCGAGCGCGGAGGTAGGGGTCGGCATGGGGTGGCCGCTGGAGAGGAGAGGGCACGGCTGTAGCTGGGGGGGGGGGGGGGGGTGGTCGCAGGTGCCGGTGGAGGGTGCAGGCCGGTGATCGTATCCGGTGCTGGGGCGGGGGGGGGGCGCACTGGGATGGGTGAGTGCCGGGAAGGGGGGAGGGGCTGGGGAGGGTGAGTGCCGGGGAGGGTGAGTGCTGGGGAGGGGGAGTGCTGGGGATGGGGGGTTACTCACCCTGGCTGACCTGACTAGGTCATTGACCTCCTTGTGGCACTGGATGCCTGTCCTGGTTATTACGGCCATGGCGCTGACGGCTTCTGCCATCTCTCTTCACAGGCGCCGACTGAGGTTCGGTGCGACCCTGTGGCTGTGTCCGGGGTACAGGGCCTCCCTCCTCTGCTCCACTGCGTCCAGGAGCGCCTCGATGTCGTGCTCCTGGAAACTCGGCCCTGCGCGGCGGGCAGCCATTTTGCCGGGTTTCTAGCGGGGGCGTCTTTTGTGCTGCGACACTGCGCAGCGTCATTGATGGTAAACGGGTCTGTGACGGGTGATGCCGTTGTGATTGGCATCACGCCGCTGCTAGCCCCGTCCGGGTCGGAGGTTTTCCAACGTTCCAGGTGGCCCGAGGGCAGAGTGATTCGCACCGTTTTTGCCGCAGGTGTCAGGCCATCCCGCCGATTGCGGGAGAATCCTGCCCAGTGTGTTTGCTGCCCTTGTACAAATGTGCTGTTGTAGTTTTGTGTTTGTACCGATATTCTGTCGTGAAAAGGTGCTTGTATGTGTATAGCACATGGTTAGTGTGATTAATGGACTGTTAAACTTTGGAGCCTGAACAGTTTGCCTGAACTCTAGAAGTATCAGCACCATAGAGACAGCAGCCAACAATCAAACACTCAAGAGCTGGGATTTAGCACTGGGGGTTTCCTCGCGACCATAGGGTCAGTGTCTGGATCAGGGGAGGGCACTTGGGCACACTCTTCCGAATCTTCCCGACAGGGACGTCTTGTATTCCAGGGTATCAGAGTTTATCAACTTTGAACCAGACCAAGCCCGCAAAAATGGCCAGGCTGCAATATTCTCCGCCATCGTTGGGATGCCCCAGGTCCAGAGGACAATAAATGGCACGCACGTTGCCTTGTGTGCACCGGGGCATCTGCGAGTGCCCTTCATTAACAGGAGCAGGTTTCTCACCCTGAATGTTCAACTCGTGTGCGATCACTGCCTCTGGATCATGTACGTGTGCGCACGCTTCCCAGGGCGTTTGTTTCCTTTACATCGCGTCCAACATATAGTTTGTGAGTTCAACCATATTATTCAACTTAATGGCAACTCCAACAAAACTCATTAAGCTCAGCACCATCCAGAGCGAAACATCCACAACTTAAAACATTCACTCCCTCCACCAACAACCTTGATCTGCACTGGTGCTTGGTGCAGAGAGCAGATGTGACACAGGTGCAATACTTGATGGTTTCTCCTCAGCTTTCAAGGATGGGGCTCCTCAGGGTGGGCATCATATCCTGAGGATGGCACTTCTGAGGGAGAAACAATTATATTAAGAACATCTGTACTAAGTGTCTCTACAAGCACCATGGTAGCTTGTCTAAGCAGCCACATGTCTTTCTGAGATATTGTAAGTGACCATTCTATGGCAACTATTATGTGAGAGTACCTTTAAGAAATGCGTGTTTATAAGTGGGTGTGTATATAAATATCTGTAGTGAGAGGACCTTTAAGAAATGGGTGTTTATTACTGCAGTAATGTCAGAGAGTGGGTGGAGCTGGGCTGCCTGTCAGCTTTTTACTTTTGTTTTAGGCTGTTTGCTGCAGGGTGTGTTTAGCTTCGTTTTCAGATCTGGATAGCTGCAGTCACAGCCAGAAGGTGTATTAGTCTCTTTCTCTGTAATCTAAAAACTGTAAATCGATCCTTTGGTGATTTAAAACTAAAACTGCTCTCAGTAGTGACTTTAACCTGATGTGCTTCTGATAACATTTGTTTTTTACGTTTTATGGATGTTAAAAGGGCAGCTTAAGGATTACTTCGTGTTGTGTTCTTTGGGGGTTGTATTTGAATTAATAGTTGCTAAGATGTTCACTGTATGTTTTAAAAAGGTTAACTTGAGTTCATAGAATAAACATTGTTTTGCTTTAAAAAATACTTTTTCCATTTCTGCTGTATCACACCTGTAGAGTGGGCCGTGTGCTGCCCATACCATAATCTATCTAAAGTTGTGGGTCAGGTGAACTCCATGATACACTTTGGGGTTCTCTAAACCCTGGTCCATAACGAATTGGGGGCTCGAGGGAGATAACAGTGTATCTATTGGATTGGCTTAGTGAACTTAGAGACAGTGAAAGGTGAGCATATTGTGGTTACTTTTCAGGTGTGGTATTTTAGCTTAAGTAGGAAGTGTGTTGTGGACAATGGCTCTTTCAGAGGTTCAGAAGTTTTTGGGGGTGGAGACGGTCACACTCAGTACCTTACGGACAGAAACTAAAAGCAGACTGTTAGATTTGGCAAAAACATTGCAGTTAACATTACCTGACCAAATGCGAAAAGATGAGGTAATTATAGCGGTGGCTAAGCATTTAAAGTTGCCTGAGATACAGTTAGACTCATTGGAAATGGCAAAAATTCAATTACAAATTAAACAAATGGAACATGAGAAAGAATTAAAGCAGCTTGAATACGAAAGAGATAGAGAGGAAAAAGAAAGAGAAAGGGCGATACAGATCAAGGAAAAAGATAAAGAGAGAGAGTTTGAACTTCAGAAAATGGCCATGATACATGACAGTCAGTTAAAATTGGCAGGCATAAAGGGAGATGTACAGTTGGATGATAGTGATGAGGACTGTGAGAAAGGGCGTCATAGTCAAAGGCTTGGTGGGGATCTATTTAAATATGTCCCAGCATTCCCAAGGTTTGATGAGAAGGAGGTAGAAGTCTTTTTTATTTCATTTGAGAAGGTAGCTAAACAAATGAAAGGGCAACAGCACATGTGGGTATTACTGATTCAAACAAAGCTGATAGGTAGTGCTAGTGAAGTGTTTGCATCACTATCAGAGGAGGTATCTGAGTCGTATGAGGAGGTGAAAAAAAATCCATCTTAGGTGCACCTAAGCCTACAGACAAAAGTTTAGAAATTTAAGGAAAGAACCTGGTCAAACGTACATGGAGGTTGAAAGGATCAAACGGAGTAATTTTGATAGGTGGATAAGGGCTTTGAAAATAGACCAAACGTATGAAGCTCTCAGAGAAATTATACTTTTGGAGGAGTTTAAAAATTCAATTCCTGATGTAGTGAGAACTCATGTGGAAGAACAGAGGGTTAAAACTGTGAGATTAGCAGCAGAAATGGCAGATGATAATAAATTAGTTCATAAATCAAAATTTGGTTTCTGACATCAGTTTCAGCCGGTGAGGGATAGAAACTGGGGACATGAGAAATACACAAGTGGTAAAAGTAAAGGTGATCTGATGGGAGATAATAAGGAGAGTGTACCTCAGATTAAAAAATAAATCCAGGAGGGTGGAAGAGACATGAAAAATTTCAAATGTTTTCAATGAGTGTATACCAGAGTGTTATTACCGTAAAAGTAATGTCTTGATGAGAAAATGGAGACCTGTACATATGCAGGCGGATGAAAAGTGGGCAGAAGTTCATCAAGTAGTATTGCCGGAAGGGTATAGAAAGGAGGTGTTGCGAGTTGCACATGAGGTACCAGTGGGAGGTCATTTGGGAATAAGGAAAACTCAAGCTAAAATCCCAAAACATTTTTATTGGCCTGGACTACATAAAGATGAAGTTAAATTTTGTCAATCATGTCACACATGTCAAGTGATAGGGATACCTCAAGCAGTGATAAAACCAGCGTGCTTAATACCCATTCCAGCATTTGAGGAACCTTTTACAAGGGTCATACTTGATTGCGTAGGACCGCTTCCTAAAACAAAAAGTGGGAATCAATATCTTTTGACGATAATGGACATGTCTACTAGGTTTCCAGAGGCCATTCCAGTACATAATATTACAACTAAAATGATTGTGGAGGAATTACTTAAATTCTTTACTAGATATGTATTACCCACAGAAATACAATCGGATCAAGGATCAAATTTTACCTCGATTTATTCAAAGAAGTTATGGATAGCTTAGGAATAAAACAATTTAAATCAACTGCGTACCATCCAGAATCACAGGGAGTGTTAGAAAGGTGACATCAGACATGAAAGACAATGTTGAGGACTTATTGTCAAGATTATCCAGAGGATTGGGATAAAGGAATTCCATTCGTACTGTTTGTAATTAGAGATGCACCTAATGAGTCAACCAAATTCAGTCCTATTGAACTAATTTTTGATCATGAGTTAAAAGGACCACTTAAATTGATTAAGGAAAAATTGGTGAGTGAGAAATCGGAACTTACACTATTGGATTACGTGTCAAATTTTAGGGAACGATTAAATAGAGCAGGTGAATTGACTAGACAACATTTAAAAGTTGCACAAAATGTGATGAAACGGGTCGCGGACAAGAAATCCAAAGTTCGTAGTTTTGCCAGTGGAGATAAAGTTTTAGTATTGTTACCAATGGTAGGTGAACCTTTAAAAGCTAGGTTTTGTGGACCTTATCAGATTGAAAGGAAATTAAGTGAGGTGAATTATGTGGTAAAAACACCAGATAGAAGGAAGACTCACCGAGTGTGTCATGTGAATATGCTTAAAAGGTACTTTGAAAGGGAAGGAGAGAAAATGGAGGAGGTTTTAATGATTCTAACTCAAAGTGACGAACCAAATCCAGATGACTGTGAATTTGACATACCTCAAATTAAATTGGAAAACGAGGATGTTCTTAAAAATTGGGATAAATTGTTGAATTACCTTCCAGAGGAAAAACGAACTGACCTGAAAGAGTTATTGATATCACATGAGCAAGTTTGGAGAGATAAATTGGGAAGTACTAAAATGGCTCTGCATGATGTAGATGTGGGAAATGCTGTTCCAATCAAACAACATCCATACATCCCTTTAAAATTGGCACAGGTTAACAAAGAGATTGAGAGTATGCTTAAAAATGGTACAGTTGAAGTGGATTGCAGCCAACGGAGCTCACCCATAGTGATGGTGCCGAAACCAGATGGTACCCAATGGTTGTGTGTGGACTATAGAAAGGTTAATGCAGTTACAAGAACGGACTCTTATCCTATCCCACGTTTGGAGGATTACATTGAGAAAGTGGGGCAATCAGCTGTTATTTTTAAACTGGATTTACTCAAAGGTTACTGGCAGGTACCTTTATCCGAAAGAGCGAAGGAGATTTCAGCTTTTGTGACTCCAGATGGTATATACCAATTCAAAGTTATGCCATTTGGCATGAAAAACGCCCCAGCCACATTTCAACGGTTAACTAACTAAGTTGTTTCAGGATTACCCAATTGTGCAGTATACATCGCCGATCTGGTAATTTTCAGCCAGACATGGAAAGAACATTTAAAACATCTGATGGAGTTATTCGATCGACTTCAGGAGGCGGGTTTGGTGATTAACCTAGCCAAAAGTAAATTTGGAAAAGCCCAAGTCACTTTCCTTGGCCATACAATCGGACAGGGTCGAATGGTCACACGGGATATGAAACCAACAGTTATTGAGGAGTTTTCAATACCCTCAAGATGAAGAGAAATAATGCGATTTCTTGGCATGCGTGGATTTGATCGAACATTTGTGAAAAACATTTGTAGCATTGTTGCTCCACTGATAGACTTGCTGAAGAAACGTCGAACATTTCAGTGAACAGCAGACTTTCAACAGGTATGTGACTGCCTGAAAGCTGTGATAACCAATGCTCCTGTGTTGGAAAATTACAAGGGATTCTGTGATCAGTTTGAACTAAAGCATCTGACTTTAAAGAGAAATGCCAAGTTGTAAAGAAATGGCTGGATTGTGTAGAGACCTTCTTGTTCAAAGAGACTGTCAATCAAAAGAGATTACAGTTGGAGGAAAAACAAAAAATGGACTATATTGTTGTAACTGCTTGTTTGTGTTTTTTTTTAATGAAAAAGTATATTTACTGTGTGCATTTCTTAAAGGATAGTGAAAAGGTGAAAAAGGAAACGATCTTGAAGTTGATGGGGTTTTTCTTTCTGGGGGGGAGGTGTCATGTGAGAGTACCTTTAAGAAATGCGTGTTTATAAATGGGTGTGTATTTAAATATCTGTAGTGAGAGTACCTTTAAGAAATGGGTGTTTATTACTGCAGTGATGTCAGAGAGTGGGTGGAGCTGGGCTGTCTGTCATCTTTTTACTTTCGTTTTAGGCTGTTTTCTGCAGGGTATGTCTTAGTTTCGTTTTCAGAGCTGGATAGCTGCACTCACAGCCAGAAAGGGTATTAGTCTCTCTCTCTGAAATCTAAAAACTGTAAATCGATCCTTTGGTGATTTAAAACTAATAACTGCTCTCAGTAGTGACTTTAACCTGATGTGCTTCTGTTAAAATTTATTTTTTAAGGATGTTAAAAGGACAGCTTAAGGATTACTTAGTGTTGTATTATTTGGGGGTTGTATTTGAATTAATGGTTGCTAAGATGTTCACTGCATGTTTTAAAAAGGTTAACTTGAGTTCATAGAATAAACATTGTTTTGCTATTAAATTTTTTTTTCCATTTCTGCTGTACCACACCTGTAGAGTGGGCCGTGTGCTTCCCACACCACAATCTATTAAAAGTTGTGGGTCAGGTGATCTCCATGATACACGTTGTGGTTTTGTAAACCCTGGCCCATAACACAACTTTAGATTTGCCTTCTCAGTGGAGATACCACAACCCAGCCCTTCCTGCACATTTCCCTAGTCTCTCATGTGCTCCCTAAATTCCTACCGTCCTCCAACACCCAGCCTCTCTGACATTGGAGGACTGCGCTCCTCACTCACCTTCCCGGTCCAAGGAATCTCAAATATGAGGACAGGATCAGGAGGTTCGGCACCCCACCACCTGTTTGTGTACCCTACAGCACATTATGACTTCTCCTCTCCTGAATGTGAACAAGTGCATTCATTAGTCTTGTGTTTAACAGCTACACCATTCTAGCCTCCCCCCAGAAGCCCGTCAGACTGGGGCTCCTCCACCTTCCATATACACAATGTGAATGGCAGAATTTCCCTGCCTTAGAATGCACAGGCACTATGCTGAGCACTTCAACCTGTGGTCAACCTATAGAACATCTATACTCAGTTCCATGCCAGGGACGGCCTCACTCTTGCGAAGCCCAGAGGATCATTGAACCGATTCCGGCACTGGATCCAAGTTTGGCATGCCACATCATGCCTGCTCACCTGGGCAGCCGCCTCCATCCAGGCCTTCTTCATTTGCCTCGGTGGTCCCTTTTTGTAATCTGGTGGCATCAGTATTTAATATCGGGTCCTCACCGCCTCCACCAGATCATGTAGATAATCACCAGAGAATTGTGGGGCATCACTACAAATGACTCTTTATTTGTTCTTTGGATCACCCAAGGATGAAAACTTAAGAATGCATTTCTCCGTTTTTATGTTTTACTTGCCTGTAAAACATCCTCTACTTTATAATGTTTCATCATGGTACTTAATTCCAACATATCAAAACTAGCATCCAGTCTTGCTTGAGTGCTTAACCAATCCACTTTATCTATTAAAGCTTCACAACTGCTCTATCTCTTCCTCAGATGTGATGTTCTGTGATGACCTAGTTCAACTATCCAGTTTGAGAGTAACAATCTCTAAATAGATCAGTGAATTTAACGTTATTCTAGACCTACTCTGCTTATTACTAAACCAATATTTTCAAAAGCCCCAGAGACCTGACAGCCAGCCTTAAAATCCTTTTAATCTTATTTGTCACCAACTTCTCATATTACACAGTGCCACTCCATAAAAGTTCTTCATATATCATTGTTTTTTAAATACATTTAGAGTACCCAATTATTTATTTTCCAAATAAGGGGCAATTTAATGCAGCCAATCCACCTAACCAGCACATCTTTGGGTTGTGGGGTGAAACCCACGCAGACACAGGGAGAATGTGCAAACTTCACACGGACAGTGACCCAGGGCCGGGATTCGAACCCAGGTCCTCAGCGCTGTAGCCCCAGTGCTAACCACTGTGCCACCATGCTGCCCTCTTCAACATATATCATGAAGATGCCTGAATGTTTCCCTTTTTGATACCAATAAAACATTGCCGGATCTGGTTTTAGTTGAATAGAGCCTATCTTCAGCAAACCAGATCACCCAAAAATGCAACTATCTTGACCTCATTCTGGCCATTGGTGCATTTGTTTAGTATTCAGAGACACTGCACACCATTGGAGAGAGATTGCAATAGTCCATCTTGAGCATGATCTCCCACACCATTGCGTTGATATCTCCCTGCATTGAAAGACTGGTTACCTCATAATAATAATAATAATAATAGCTTATTGTCACAAGTAGGCTTCAATGAAGTTACTGTGAAAAGCCCCTAGTCGACACATCCCTGCGCCAGTTCGGGGAGGCCAGTACGGGAATTGAACCCACGCTGCTGGCCTTGTTCTGTATTACAAGCCAGCTGTTTAGCCCACTGTGCATGGAGTATCATGTGTGTCAGACAGCTGAGTGCATGTTTGCCCAGATGAATGGTCTACATGCTCAATCTGTTAGTTTAAATAATATAGAGGAAAGTCTCTCCCTGTCTTTCAGTGCCTCGATGAGGAGCAGTAAAGTGTTCTCCAGCTCCTGACCGGCAGGGAAATGTGGGTGAATCATGAGAGAGAAAATAGAGAAAGGGACATGGGAGTGGGAACTCTTTTCAAGACACTGATACTTCTCACACCTTTCCGAACTCACCAATTAAGGGGGATCAAGGATTTGGGGGATAAGGCGGAAAAGTGGATTTGAGGATTATCACATCAGATCAGTCATGATCCCATTGAATGGTGGAGCAGACTCAATGGGCTGAATGGACTACTTCTGCTCTGATGTCTTTTGGCCTCAAACTGCCATAATCAGATTCGCACTTGCGGACCCCTATCCTGATCAATGAATCTGACCCTGCATAGGTGCAGGTGGGGCAATCTTGGACTCCAAAACCCGAAAACTATTCACCATAAGCAGCTGACATTCAAAGCAGAGGAACAAGCACGCTGCCTCTATCTCAGCTAAAGCCACAGGGATAGCACAATATAGAAACAATATAGATTCACAAGGGAAATCACATTGGTGATTGAAAGTGCATTAGATTGTGACTTTTATTGTCAATATTTATACAACACAAACTTTATTTTGAGTATTCATTATTGTCATCTCCATTGTTGCCTCTTGCCTGTCCATTGAACATCAGCACGGATGGCCAGAGTAGGCGATGACAGTGGGTGTCAGTGAGATGAAATGATTGTTGGCTGTGAGAACAATCAGTGATTTGAAAAGGAAATTGGACAGGGAGTTAAAAGAAACAAACGTGCAGGTTTAAGAGATTGGATGGGGGAGTGGTTTTGGCTGGATATCTCCATGGGGAGCCAGCATGGATTTGAGGGGCTGAACCGCTTCCTTCTGGTCTGTAAGTGGCTCTATAGATTTCAGGTGGGGGCAGAGGGAGGGAGTGTGGAGGGTTGGGGGGCTGCCCAGTGAGTTCAGCGTTGGTGATCCATACGGTTGCATATCCTCGGGGTGATCCGAACGATGCCTGTGTGAGGCCATCCTGGATATCTCTGGCACGTAGCTGAGCAGCTGCAGGAACCCTGAGCACATCAGATTTCTCCTCCTCCTGTGGCGACTAGGAGCTTTTCACAGTAACCTCATTTGAAGCCTACTTGTGACAATAAACGATTTTCATTTTCATTTCATTTCATTCATTTCATTTTATTTCATTTCATTCTCCCCCGCTACTAAAGGTGGAAAGTGGTCCTCACCTTCCTTCTCCTGCAGCTCCAGATCTTTGTGCTGCATTGTGCAATATCCCACAGTCCACAACCATTCTGGATAACTCTGGTGGCACACACTGAAGGGTACTCCCCGTTCTGCCCAGGCTCCTGAATCATATCATCAGCGATCCAATGACTTTCTCAGTAAATATTCCTGACTCCATGTAGCTCCAGTTTTATCTTTCTTGTTCTCAGTTTTAGAGCTTTCTCACGAATGATATCAGTCAGACTTTTAGAGCAGTACCTCTGTCTCCAATATCCACCCACTGACTTTGCTTGGAAATGCAATGATATGTGGGAGTTTTGACTGCCATGGAGTGAAGGTACCATGGCAGCTTGCAGGATATCTTGCACAGCATGGATGACAATATGGATTACCCACTAGCTTAACATTATTGGAATTGCTCTTCAATTGACAAATGCTCCTAATGATCCGAGGGCACCTTGATTGTCACATGGGCACAGTCTGTGACTCCCTGTACCTGTGAGAGACCACCAGAGCAGCAAACGCAAGGATCTTCCCGCTCTGGCTGGCCTCAGGAATAGCAAAATGGATGTAAGTGGTGGCCATACAAACATGACATCAGTTACCTGGGCGATGGACCTGTGGGCAATAGCTTGTGAAATCCTGCAAATGTCACCAGTAGATTCATGGAAGGAGATGTTGTGACATTCATGGTCATTGGCAATGTGTGCCCACCTGGCCCATTTGGAGTGATCTCATCTTCCAGGAAGTTGCATATATCAGCAACAATTTCCCATGAAACTGTTGCTCAGTTCTGATCCCTGGCTTATATGCTTTAATTGTGCTGGTGGTCACTGTGTTTATGTCTTCTGTCTTTTGAAGTGGCAGCTGGCTGAACAAATAACAATCGCTACCCCTATTGATGTTACTGGTGCTGTTCCTCTTGTTCTTCAGCACAAGCTGCTCCCATGCTACAGAAAAGCCATATTGCTGGGAAGTGCAGATTAAAGAAAAAGTCTCCAAGGTAGCAGAATTACCTTGAATGTTTGGGAAATCACTCCTAAAGCAATGAAGGCATATTCTCAAAACAAGTCCTTTGACAAAAATCCTTTTACTTCGGCAAAGAAGCGACTGTTGTAACTTTACATTTAAAGACTTCCCAGCCTTTCATTTATTCAGCCCTGCCAACCACCGCTATTGCATGTTCACCTTCTTGAACCTGGTGAGTTTCAGACAGCTCAGGGAACATGTACACTGTCGTGTTAGGTGTTGTGATACACAAACGAACCAACACGGTTGTAGATGGAACAACTCTGTTTTATTATTCTGTACAATAATAACTATTAACTTCTGGCTGTGGTTCAGACTTCACCAGCTTTCCTGTGGACCCAGCCCTAGCACTATCTTAGTGAGGCACTCCCCCTATGATTTTGAGTCAGTATGCTTGAATTCTTCCGCAGAGACGATACAAGAAATAATATTATGATTTCATAAGTTTCCTTTTTTATTTTGTATAATTTGCATGTTTCCTGTTTGTGCCCTTTCTAAAGGGACACATTTGTTAGGTTAATTTTATTTTGTCTGAAACTGGGTATGTTGTCCTAATGAAAAGAAGTAGATATTCTCATTTACGCCTAATGAGGCAAATATAAGTGTCTCTAGAGTTTTAGTTTCTCTCTGATATAAATAGCAACCCCACCTCCGTCTTAATCTACTGTATCCTTTTTAAAATCATTGTAGACTTTTCAGGTCGATTTCCTTCCTAACACTTTCATTTTGCTATATCACAGACATGACAAAAGATTTATTTTTTCCAACACAGCATATTACAGTTCTAATTTTTTTTTCTAACACTCCTTACACTTATATGAAAACAATTTTAAAAGTCTCTCATCTGCCTTCTCAGCATTATTTATTCTTATATGCCCTCTACCTAGTTTAGCTACATGTTTAGAATCAATGATCAGGGTTGGTAAAGCTATCTTTAAACATACCTGCACAATCTCCATGTTGATTTAGGTTAAATGCTTTCTGCAGGCAAGTTGAAAATGCTCTGCCAGCCACTGGGCTCATAGGAAGTTCCACCTCAGCAACTTAGCTTGGCCAATGATCACATCCCAGTTATTAATAAAGTGCAGTTTCTTTTTACAAGATCCCAAATCCAGATGTTGAATCCTGTGGTTCGGCTATTCTTCTCCCATGGTCTGAAGATGTCTTGTGATAGCCCTAGGACTGCTACCCTACCAATTTACTCTGGATATCAGCAATGAGATCTTTGTAGGAATCCTGCAAAGCAAATGAATTTCTATTCATTGGTACCAAGATGTAAATTTATGACAGTACATCGGGGCACACCTTTCATTCGGTCATCCATATGATCCCATAAATCTACTGTCCTTGGAAGATAAAATACTTCACTTGACAGAGCCTTACCTCTACATATGCTGCTTTTTTAATGCAAATGATAGAGTGCCATATGAGAATCACATATTGCTTCTCACAATTCCTTGACAGTTAATATTGCACTCTTGATTTTTCAGGTTTTCTCTTATCTTTTAATAAAACTTATATAAATATTGCTGTTCATCTGTATCAATGGTTCCAACTTCAGTGAATGTTGAAGCCTTCAAAACAAGAGGAAGGGGCAAACTAAACTGAGAAACAAAAGGATCCTCAGTGAAGGATTCAATAATATTTATGTTAAACAGTGATGATTTATGTTTCATCTTCCATAGTTCTTGCACACACATGTACTTTTATGCAATCCACAGATGTGGCTATTTCTTTTGAGGTCTTCATTCATATTATTGATAAAGATGGTGAACAGCCATGGTCCTAACATAGATTTATGTTGGTTATCACTAGTGAACAACCTCCATGCAGAAGAATCATCAATAGTAATGATTTTCCGTCGACATGAATGCATCCAGTTCCTGAAAGAAAGCAAAAGGGGGCAGTCAATTTCACAAAACTCAATCTACATAATAACATTTTTAACATCCAGATATATAGGCCTTGGAATTAATGAGGAGATAGGGTGTTACAGGGAATGACCAAAGGCAGTTGAAAAAACAGTAAGACCAGGGATATGGAGGCTGTGCCAATCTTAATACCAGGGCCTCATTAATGTATTGTAGTTCCATCTTATCTGGTAGCCGACCAAATCAACAGAGTGGTTGGCATATGGGAGGGAATACTAGTGGCCCGAGGCCATAGCTGAAAATCTTGGGGATGATCTCTGAAAATAAACGAGAGAGAGAGAGAGAGAGAGAAGGGCATTTTGGTCAACAATCAGGAGAGGGAGGTTGGCAATCAGAAGATGGAGAGTATTGGCAATTGGGAAACCGGGGAAAATCCAGTCAAAAATTGGTAGGCCTGGGAGGAGATCAGCACTGGTAAGAAAGCCCTGTTTAGCAATCAGGTGGTGAGGTGATATGAAAACCCTGGTCACATTTCAACGTGACTTTCACCTTCACTAATTTCAGAATTTCCTCAAAAAATTGAGCCGTCTTGGGAACACAAGATTTTCTTTCGATAAGTTATCTTCAGATTCCCTAATAATTGTTTCAATTTCAAGATGGTCATACAATGGATGAGTAAATGATCCCTCCTAGCAATTTGATTGAATCCAATTTAAACCAATTAAGTTATAATTCCACAATAAATGAGATCCTACCCAAACACAGATCAACTTTAATTGTATTTTGGGATTAACAGATCAGTACATTAAGGGAGCTCAGAGATAACAATTTATGACAATCTATTACAATCTCCTCACCTTTAGTATTGTTCAGTTACTGCAATGATTATATCATGTTTTATGATAGTAATATCATGATTTCTGGTCATACACTATCATGATCAATGATAATCATCTACCAAGATTTGTGAAGGCCATAAAACATGTTTGGATTCAACATTATGAGTCTGTAAAGTTTTTTGTACAAATTATACTTGTGCAGCATATGTTCAGAGATAGTTACCTCACCATTCTCTAAATTACTTTGCTGTTTTACATCTAAACCAATTTAGTCATGAATATGTATTTTAAGATAATTTATTTTTACAGTACATAATTACTCTGAGGCTATCCAATGGGAATAGCAATGTGACCTACATGATGGCGATAGATCCCACCTGCAGGCCTGGAAGGATGAGATGAAAGATATTCAACAGAGTTGAGAACAGACTTAAACCATTTACGTTTTTTGAAAGTGTTTAAAGTGCTTTCATATTGCACTGCAAGCTGCGGGCCTTCCTATCCAACCTCTCTTGAAATGAGAGATCTCCTCGAAGAAGCTTTATAATCTTTGCTTCATTTGAATTAATTAAAAATATGAGTAATATTCACAATTCCCTCTCTTCCCCTAAACCATGCATAGGGATGATTGAACAAAAGTTTGGCTGGTTTTCCCATTCCGAACCCAGGGGACCACAACAACAAAGTTAAGCATACACACAGGCCTGTAAATGGATTGCAAAGTTAAAGAACCTCATTAAAAATGCATTCTTTAGCATTACACATTATATTTGCCTTTTATATTTGCTCAATACTTTGTACTAATATTACTGTCTCCCCCCATCATGAAGCTGTTGGCTCATCGCTGGGGTAAAATGGGCACCATCATGTTCATGTGTCATATGTCAGTTTCAACAAATATTTTACCACAGAGCCATCACAGCAAGACTCAAACCTGTCTTCAACTGAGATTGATCTTCTTACTAAATAACAATACACATATTTGAGTAGGGAAGTAAATCCGAGACAAATCTTCCCTCCCACCTGACCTTTTAGGATTAAGATGAGTTACATTTTCTCAAAGGTCATCCCAACTGGGATCAGTTAACACAACAACAAACCCAGGGGCAGGTTTTACCCTAAATGTGTGCAGAGGTTTGGATTCTAGACTAAACTCCATAGTTCTTGATGAAGAACAACCATATTGGCAAAAAGGACATTCAGTAATTTAGAATGCAAACTAATAAGGGTCATGAGAAAATAGAGATTAATAGTTAGAATTTCATTAGTCGAGGCATAGTTCAATACATTGTTGATCTGTCTTTACTGGACTTCTGGGGTTTTCTCTTTTCGTTTTTTTTCTTTCAGTTTTTTAATATTAAATATAAATACAAACAATATAAAGAATAACAATAATAGAAATACATTCCCTTCCCTTCCTTTTCAATAATAAACAACAAATCCCTCCCATCCCTTCCCCACTCATATTTTCCTTTAACAGGTAACGGTGCAAAGTGCAAAATGAACGGCTGCCATCTGCAGTAAAACTTGTCAATCAAGCACTTCACAGTATATTTAACTTTATCAAGATATAAAAATTCCATAAGACCTTCATGCCACAGTGAGCCATTGGGTGGAGAAGATACTTTCCATTCTATTAATATCCGCCCTTCGAGCAATCAGTGAGGTGAATGCTAGAACACCAGCTCCTGCCCTTGTCTGCAACTCTGGTTGACCTGAAACCCCAAATAGGGATTCAGTTTAATTTGTAGAATGGCTGACAGGGTGCTAAAGAAGGAGACCCCAAAACATACGAGTCCATTTCTTGTTTGATTTAAACTGGTCTCTTGACTTATAAGTTTATCCTTCGAGACTTTCATTGAACAAACTTAATTGTAACATTTATAGAAATCCCTTTGCAGCTTTAAGAATTTGATTCTAGCGGACCCTTTTCCAACCCAGAACCTCCCAGGAAATCTTGTTGATATTTGATCCACTGATCTCTAATTTTGGATTCTTATGGCAATCCTCAGCCCTGTGACAATTATGTTTGCCACTAGCCAAGTCTAATACTGGGTTCTTATGGCAACCCCTTAACCCTGTGACAAATACCAGTTGACTGGCAATGTTCTACGCAAATGCTAACTTGCTAGCAAGTGCCCTACTCCCAGCAAGTGGTCTGCCAGCAAATGTCCTATGAAAAATGCAAACTGTTGGAAGTACAAAGATGTCAATGACATACCCTTATTTTTATAGCTTCTTGCAACATTTAGCCCAAGTATGTGCACCTGGATCAATACAATTAATGATTTCAGCAAAATATTTATGGAATACTTGGCCAGTGAAAGAGCACTGCTAGTTTCCCCTCCAGAATTGAACCTTGATTTGTATCACTTCACCGATGCTTCTTGGAATATTATAGGTCCAAGGCCATTCTCTAGCCAATCGGGTTTGCAAGCTTGACTTCCCTTCTAACTGTCAGATTTTTTTTTTTCTTTTGACTGGGGGCCCAGGAACATTTAGTCCTCGGGCCACCTGCCTGACCAATCACCATTGGCTTCTGTTTGCTGCTAAGCTAGACTCGCTGGAGTCCAAATGTGTCCCAGCCATAACTTCAGTTCACACCACGTGTTCTCCCTTACAGCTACGTCACAATACTTGGCACATAAAGAGATGTCAACGTTAACATTTTCTAACAACATACCCTGAAATTCACAAATCATCTCAAAAATATCTACAAATTCAGACTTTTAATCACTAAGCCCACTAAGTACAACACAATTTGATCATTGAAACCTTATTAATTACACAAATGTGCCAACGAGGTAAAGTTTAACATGCAAGACAGAAACTGAGCAGCTAGAATGCCTGATGTCCCCTAGTGTTCTGGGAGATGACAGCCATTTCCTCCTCATTCTAGGAAAGTGGAGGTGGGGAGAATGGGACCACTGGCATATTAATCAGGCCCAGCAATTCAAATCACCATGGCCTTATGTTGGAGTGGCTGGGAGTGAAGCTAACTGAAACCAACAGTTCCTTTCCAGAAACCTACTGGCAGTTGAAATCACATTTAGTCACATGCTGGAAACCAATAAATCAAACCAGAGAGTGCCTTAGGTTAAAGGTTGTGGTAGTATGTATTGGGGGTCATGTGGGACTGGAAGCCCTAATGTCATTGGCTGACAGATCCCGGGTCCTGGTTGGCCGTTGACCTCATACTCCGCCCTGAAGGCGAAGTATAAGAAGCCGGTGCCTTCCCCCGCAGGCCAGTTTACTATCGGGCTGCTGGGGAACAGACACGCTTAATAAAGCCTCATCGACTTCACTCTTTTCGTCTCATGGAGTCTTTGTGCGCTACAATTTATTAAGCGTGCCTAAAAAGGACGATGGAGCTCAGGATCATTCCAGAATGCCTGAGATCAGCCCCCACGCAGTGAATGCGGCAGCAGCCTTCAAACACTGGCAGACTTGCTTCGAGGCTTACCTCAGACCGACCACTGGCCGGGTCTCAGACGAACAAAAACTGCAGGTCCTGCACTCGAGGGTGAGCACGGAGATTTTCACCCTCATTGAAGACACTGACGATTTCCAGACGGCGTTCGCAGCACTGAAAAGTCTCTATGTCCGCCCAGTTAACCAAATCTACGCTCGCTACCAGCTCGCGACGAGACGGCAAGCTCCCGAAGAATCGATGGACGAGTTCTACGCCACGCTACCCGCGCCTACGGCCCCGACCGCGCGGCAGGCCATTGGGCCCCGTACGTACCCGTCGCGGCAAAACCCCCCCCCCCCCCCCCCCGGACACCCCACAGGCTTGCGCGGCCCAAACGCCGAGTCGCACCGGGGGCACCCGCTGTTATTTCTGCGGCCAGGCGAACCATCCCCGACAACGCTGTCCGGCCCACGCAGCCATCTGCAAAAGCTGCGGGAAAAAGGGCCACTATGCGGTGGTGTGCCGATCCCGCGAGGTCGCCGCCGTCCCGGGGCCACAGGGAGCCCTACAGGCAGTCTATGCCTCCCAACCCCCCCAGCACGCCATGTGCGACTGGCAGGCACAGCCGCTCTGGGTCCCGACCACCGCGGTCCCGGGAGAACTGGGAGCCCTGCACGCCGCCTACGCTCCCCAACCCCCCTCCCCGCAGTCCATGTACGACCCACCGCCGGCGCTCCCGATTTGGGTGCTGGCCAACACTCTCCACGGAGAGGAATGGGTCTTTCGCGTCCCGAACGCCACCCTCACCCCCCTCCCGCGCCCCACGCCTGACCCGCCGGCTCCGCCGACTTGGGCCCCGACCACTGCTGTCCCCGGTGAGGGAGCTCCGCGCGGTCCTAGCGCTCGCCGCCCCACGCCTGTCCTGCCGGCGCCGCCGACCTGGGCCCTCACCCCCGTCCCGCGCCCCACGCCTGACCCGCCGACCTGGGCCCTCACCCCCGTCCCGCGCCCCACGCCTGTCCCGCCGGCGCCGCCGACCTGGGCCCTCACCCCCGTCCCGCGCCCCACGCCTGACCCGCCGGCGCAACTTACCTGGGCCCCGACCGCCGCTGTCCCCGGTGAGGGAGCTCCTCGCGCTCCTTGCGCTCCTTGCGCTCGCAGCCCCACGACTGACCTGCCGGCGCCGCCGACCTGGGCCCTCACCCCCGTCCCGCGCCCCACGCCTGACCCGCCGGCGCAACTTACCTGGGCCCCGACCACCGCTGTCCCCGGCGAGGGAGCTCCGCGCGGTCCTAGCACCCGCGGCCCTGGCGCTCGCAGAGAGGGAGCTCCGCGCGGTCCTAGCGCCCGCGGCCCTGGCGCATGCGGTGAAGGAACTCCACGCGGTCCAAGCGCTCCCCAGACCCCCCAGCACACCATGTGCGACCCGCAGACGCCGCCATTTTGGGTCCCGACCACCACGAGGGGAGGAGGGGCGCCGCCATCTTGGACCGCCCCCGACCTGTACGACGCGTGGGGGCGGCCATTTTGTCCACCCCCGACGCCATCTTGTGACCCCTCAGCCACGTACGATGTATGGGGGCAGCCATTTTGTCCATCCCCGACGCCATCTTGGACGGCAACAACGGACCACACCCCACTACTACAACCACGGCTCGCTTCGGTTACGCTCGATCAGGCTCGGCCCCGGACTCTCCAGACGACGACGACAACGGTCCTAATTAACGGCCACGAGACGCCATGCCTAGTCGACTCCGGGAGCACGGAAAGTTTTATACACCCCGACACGGTAAGACGCTGTTCCTTAACTACCTACCCCAGTGCACAAAAGATTTGCCTAGCTGCAGGATCCCACTCCGTACAGATCCAGGAATTCTGCATAGTCACCCTAACGGTACAGGGGAGGGAATTCAAAAACTACAAACTTAACGTCCTTCCCGAACTCTGTGCCCCCACCTTGCTGGGCTTAGACTTCCAATGTAACCTACAGAGCCTTACGTTTAAATTCGGCGGCCCCATACCCCCACTCACTATCTGCGGCCTCGCTACCCTCAAGGTGCAACCCCCGTCCTTGTTTGCGAACCTCACCCCGGATTGCAAACCCGTCGCCACTAGGAGCAGACGGTACAGCGCCCAGGACCGGACCTTCATTCGGTCCGAAGTCCAGCGGCTACTAAAGGAGGGCATAATCCAGGCCAGCAATAGTCCCTGGAGAGCGCAGGTGGTAGTAGTGAAGACAGGGGAGAAACAAAGGATGGTCATTGACTATAGCCAGACCATCAACAGGTACACACAACTAGACGCGTACCCTCTCCCCCGCATATCCGACATGGTCAATCGGATTGCCCAGTATAAAGTCTTCTCCACCGTGGACCTCAAGTCCGCCTACCATCAGCTCCCCATCCGCCCAAGTGACCGCAAGTACACAGCCTTCGAGGCAGACGGGCGATTATACCATTTCCTACGGGTCCCTTTTGGCGTCACAAACGGGGTCTCGGTCTTCCAATGGGAGATGGACCGAATGGTTGATCAACATGGGTTACGGGCCACGTTCCCTTACCTCGACAATGTAACCATCTGCGGCCACGATCAGCAGGACCACGACGCCAACCTCCAAAAATTCCTCCAGACCGCCAAAGCCTTGAACCTCACGTACAACGAGGACAAGTGCGTTTTTAGCACCGATCGGCTAGCCATTCTGGGCTACATAGTGCGCAATGGGATAATAGGCCCCGACCCCGAACGTATGCGCGCACTCATGGAATTTCCCCTCCCGCACTGCCCAAAAGCCCTGAAACGCTGCCTGGGGTTCTTTTCGTACTACGCCCAGTGGGTCCCCCAGTACGCAGACAAGGCCCGCCCCCTAATACAGACCACGACCTTCCCTCTGTCGACAGAGGCTTGCCAGGCCTTCAGCTGCATCAAAGCGGACATCGCAAAGGCCACGATGCGCGCCATCGACGAGTCCCTCCCCTTCCAGGTCGAGAGCGACGCCTCCGACGTAGCTCTAGCGGCCACCCTCAACCAAGCGGGCAGACCCGTGGCCTTTTTCTCCCGAACCCTCCACGCCTCAGAAATCCGCCACACCTCAGTGGAAAAGGAAGCCCAAGCCATAGTGGAAGCTGTGCGACATTGGAGGCATTACCTGGCTGGCAGGAGATTCACTCTCCTCACTGACCAACGGTCGGTAGCCTTCATGTTCGATAATGCACAGCAGGGCAAGATTAAAAATGACAAGATCTTAAGGTGGAGGATCGAGCTCTCCACCTTTAACTATGAGATCTTGTACCGGCCCGGAAAGCTGAACGAGCCGTCCGATGCCCTATCCCGCGGCACATGTGCCAACGCACAAATTAACCGCCTCCAAACCCTCCACGAGGACCTCTGCCACCCGGGGGTCACTCGGTTTTACCACTTCATCAAGTCCCGCAATCTCCCATATTCTTTAGAAGAGGTCCGTACAGTCACAAGGGACTGCCACATCTGCGCGGAATGCAAGCCGCATTTTTTCAGGCCAGATGGAGCGCACCTGATTAAGGCTTCCCGCCCCTTTGAACGCCTCAGTCTGGATTTCAAAGGGCCCCTCCCCTCCACCGACCGCAACGCATATTTCCTTAATGTAGTGGACGAATACTCCCGCTTCCCTTTTGCCATTCCCTGCTCCGACATGACCGCGGCCAGAGTCATTAAAGCCCTGAACAGCATCTTCACGCTGTTCGGTTACCCCGCATACGTCCACAGCGACAGGGGGTCCTCTTTCATGAGTGACGAGCTGCGCCAGTTCCTGCTCAGCAAGGGCATAGCCTCAAGCAGGACGACCAGCTACAATCCCCGGGGGAACGGGCAAGTAGAAATGGAGAACGGCACGGTCTGGAAGGCCGTCCTACTGGCCCTACAGTCCAGGGATCTCCCAGTTTCACGGTGGCAGGAGGTCCTCCCGGACGCTCTCCATTCCATCCGGTCGTTATTATGTACAAGCACTAATCAAACGCCGCACGAGCGTCTCCTTGTCTTCCCTAGGAGGTCCTCCTCTGGAACGTCGCTACCAACCTGGCTGGCGGCCCCAGGACCCATCCTGCTCCGAAAGCATGTGCGAGCACATAAGGCGGACCCGTTGGTCGAAAGGGTTCACCTCCTCCACGCAAACCCCCAGTACGCCTACGTGGAGTACCCCGACGGCCGACAGGACACGGTCCCCCTGCGGGATCTGGCGCCCGCCGGCACCACGCACACCCCCCCGACACCATCAACCCAACCGCCCCCCTTCCTGCCGCCGCCGCACCCCGCGACCGCCCCCTTCCCAGGAGGATCAGTCCCCCTCCCCTTTGAGGTGACAACGCTGGTACAAGCACCACCACCACCGCCGGGGCCGAGGCGATCGACACGGACGACCAGACCGCCCGACCGACTCGTGGCGTCGATGTAAAACAAAGATGGACTGTTCAATGAACATTTTGTTTTTCCTATACCCTCTGTAAATAGTTGTAACAGGACGATACTGTCCAATACTGTACTACCATGTAACTGTTCTATCCTCCCAGGACCAGCCCTGTAAACCCTTACCACCATACGAAGCATCACCCCGCCGGGTTCATTTTTGACAAGGGGTGAATGTGGTAGTATGTATTGGGGGTCATGTGGGACTGGAAGCCCTAATGTCATTGGCTGACAGATCCCGGGTCCTGGTTGGCCGTTGACCTCATACTCCGCCCTGAAGGCGAAGTATAAGAAGCCGGTGCCTTCCCCCGCAGGCCAGTTTACTATCGGGCTGCTGGGGAACAGACACGCTTAATAAAGCCTAATCGACTTCACTCTTTTCGTCTCATGGAGTCTTTGTGCGCTACAAAGGTGCTCACAGCACAATTTATCTGCAAGTTGACTACCGTCTCCTTACCTGAAATCTCAAAACAGATCCCAGTAACAAATCTTGCGATCCACAAATATTCTGGTGCAGTGTCTATAGGGTTACAACAGGATAGTGGGATTAAAAGCAATTAAAATGACTGAGTGTTGATTTTTTGAAAAATTATGCTTCAAAGCTAATTTGAAGATCTTGTTTGAATGCTACACCAGATGTGTTGGCACCCCACCCTGCCCACCCACCCCCTTAACTCCCCCCCATTTTGTTCACAAGGACGCTTGTCAAAATGGAATAAGTATTTTATTAGAACACAGTAAAGCAGCCACCGATGGCATCATACTGGAATGAAACTGAACTATTGCCTTTTGCATGCAGCTGAGCAAGGCAAGTTGAACTAAATATTGATCTGTGATTCATGGGCTAGGGTAGTAGGGCAATTTAGGACCTCAAAGATGATTGTTCCCACCCTTTAGCTAGTTTTCCCATATCCAGGTCAGAGTTCTATGCTCAGGGACATGAGTCTTGTCCAGTAACGGAACCAGTGAATTTTCAGTGTTGATGGTGGAAGAGATGGAATGTTGATGGAAAATGACAGCTTGCCGACAGAGGATCCTTCAATAAGAGGATTTATGTTTCCTTTAAGCTCACACGAGTAAGGCAATGGAAATCACCTCATGTGCTCTTTTCCCAAGCTATATTACTGTTTGGTTACTAAAATTGAAATGAGAAGTTCTTACGAGCAACTGAAGAGGAAAACGCAAAACTGTGTGGTGCGGAGAAATGAGCAAAGAACCTGTCCTTAGGCAGATCACTAGCAGAAGATCAGAATACTTTACAAAGCCAAGCAATGCCAAGGAATTACAGATTCTCTGGATCTGTCATTATGAGGTTTTCAGTGAATGCACCATCACATTGAAAGAAATCATAACAGAACCACGATTGTGGGGGAATAATAATAATCTTTATTGTCCCAAGTAGGCTTACATTAACGCTACAATGAAGTTGCTATGAAAAGCCCCTAGTCGCCACATTCCGACACCTGTTCGGGTGCACGGAGGGAGAATTCAGAATGTCAAAATAACGTAAAAGCACGTCTTTCGGAACTTGTGGGAGGAAACTGGAGCACCCAGAGAAAACTCGCACAGGCACAGGAAGAACGTGCAGGTTCCACACAGACAGTGACCCAAACCGGGAATTAAACCTGGGACCCTGGGGTTGTGAAGCAACAGTGCTATCCACTGTGCTACCATGCTGCTTTAAACATTATAGTAAACACAGAGAAGGCTTTTCCAAATTCCAGTTTGGTCCTGAATATAAGGTTATGCCATAAAAGAGAGAGCATAAGCACCTTGTGTCGCATTGTAGGACATCCTAAAACTCTGCACGTTCAATTAGACAGCATTCTCACCGCAATTAGACTTGCACAATGAATGCCACCTTTTCAGCATTGCTTACATCTGAGAACAAATTAATTAAACTAAATTACTTTCTCCAGTTGATGAGTAGACCATCTAATTTGTTTTTGGTTGAAGCCAAAATGGTAGTCAGGACAACTCCCTACTCTTCTTCAATTAGTTTCATGTGACCTTTACCATCCACCTGATTAGAGCCTGGATTTAGCATTTCATTCAAAATGCTATCAGTAGTAAATTCCATTTTGGGTTCGCCTGATGCTCTGCTATATTCACAGCAAATAAATCCCAGAATGATGGTTTAAGCAGAGCACTTGCTGATACTTTTCCAAAATTTCAGTGTGAATCTAGTGAACTGCCATGGGAATTCCAAGTCTCTCCAAACTGCTCTCAAGTAGCAGTCAGAATCTTGGATTTGTAACCACAATAATCTGAAACTGATTATAGAAGCTGCTACCTGAAAAAGCTGACATTAGTTGGCACAATTTCCCAATGTCTCACAAAATGGATAACTTCAACTGACAGCTCACTTTATACCCACCCAATTTTGTCTTCCGTTGACTTCAATGTTTTGTGCTGCTGCCTAAGCCATTGAGCCAATCCTTCTCCTAAACATGTCATCATGAAGATTGGCCAGAAGCTGAGAATGATTCAGAAGTAAAGTAGTTTCCACTACCAAGAATTTAGATAATGCGGGCCATAGTGTCTCAGCTCTTCTGCTTTTGCTCCAATGTGCATGAGACACTTTGCAAAAGTGCCACATTTCTGGCCCCATTCTCCTTAATGGACTAGTTCAAAAATGGTCTCTTGCTGCAACTGCCAACCTATTCATTGTTTACTTCTAAAGTTCAAAAATGTACTTTTCCCAAATACACGTATTATCATTTGATTGCTTCCATTCCTTTTTGAATTATTTTTCATAATAAAAAGTATGAACGCCCAAACTCTGAACCATTGCTTTTTTCAAGTCCGATTGATATTAGTGAGTGATAGCACTAAAGGGCAGCACCTGTAAAGCTCCGCTATTGTATGACTCAGAAATTCAGCTGAGTTATTCTAAACCTGAGTTTGTGCTCCATGTTTGCATCAAGTATTAGGAAATTAAAGGTAGTCTAAAGGGATTTATATTTGTTTTGGTAAACATTTAAAAAATGTAGGTTTAAATGTGTTTAATTTAATGTTTCTGTGCCTGGAAGGGCAAAACCGACAGATAAATTTATGCTGGACAAAGATGTTTGTACGTGTGGGGGTTGGTTGTTCCAACTTTGTTTATACTGTGCTCAGAGAGAGTTACAGTGTGAAGAAAAATAGGCCATCAGATGTATGCTGTGTTGCTTAGCAGTTGGGGCCTTGTAAGGTAGAGAAGCTTTTAAGTTTTAATTTGGATAATTTGATTGCAGTTGGAGACATGGCCTCAGGGAATAAACCCTTCTCAACCTGGCCAGAAGAAAGACTGGACAGGATGGGAGCTGCAAAGAGGCAGGCTTCCGAAAGTACGAGTTACAGTCCAGATAACAGGGAATTGGGACAGAAAGAAAGTTTAAACTGGCTGGAGTTAAGTGAACAGAAATAAAGGCATTGTTGAGAAGAAGTCAAGGAAGAGTAAACAAAATGTTCTGAGTCAAAGACCCAATTGCAGTAACTAAATTTAAAGTGGGATAGCAGCCTTCAAAGGTAAATCAAACATCTGGGGCAGGATTCTCCGACCCCCCCCCCCCGCCGTGTCGGAGAGTCGCTGGGGGGGGCGGCGTGAATCCCGCCCCCCCTGCCCCGATGCCGGCTGCCGAATTTCCCGGCGCCGGGGTTTTGGTGGGGGCGGGAATCGCACCGCGCCGGTCGGCGGCCGCTAGCAGCGCCCCCCCCCCCCCCCCGGCGATTCTCCAGCCCTGCGATGGGCTGAGTGGCCGCACGTTTTCAGCTGGTCCCGCCGGCGTACATTACACCAGGTTCTTACTGGTGGGACCTGGCTCTGCGGGTGGCCTGCGGAGTCCTCGGGGGGGGGGGGTCGCGGGGGATCTGACCCCGGGGGGTGCCCCCACGGTGGCCTGGCCCGCGATCGGGGCCACCGATCCACGGGCAGGCCTGTGCCGTGGAGGCACTCTTTCCCTTCGCACCGGCTGCTGTAATGGTCCACCATGGCCGGCGCATGCGCTGGGATCGTGCAAGCATAAGCTGGCACTCCCACGCATGCTGGTCGGCAGAGGCCCTTCGGCGCTGGTTGGCATGGCGCCAACGTCTCCGACGCCGGCCTAGCCTCTGAAGGTGCGGAGTGTTCGGTGCGGCCCAACGCCGGAGTGGTTCAGGCCTCTCTTTGGCGCAGGTGCGGCCCGCCCTGCCGGTTCGCGGAGAATCCCGCTCCTGATTCTATTTTAATACAGTCTGGGAATCGGCAGTTAAAGTACTTGCGAGCAGTTTGAACAGCAGTCAAGATAAAGAAATCCTGACTTCCGGTGGCGTTTGTGAGCGGGTTGGCCGCATCGAGAGGAGCTCCCGCCGGTGGCCACTATTTGCGCTGCTTTCTGGGGTTTCCCCGATTCTCCCCCCCGATTATTCTCGGTTCAGAGGCCGTCCCAGGCATCAAACGGGGCCGGTTTGAAAACCGGCGAAAACCCCGCGCGGGTGTCGGGCGGCTGGAGCTGGGGCGCCGAGCCCAGCGCGAGCGGCGGTCGGAGCAGCGGGAGCAGAGCCAAATGAAGAACAAGGCAGGAGGCCTGAAGCCAGGGCGCGATGTAATGGAGATGTTCCACATCGGGTGGCTCCCGTCTAGAATGTTGTAAGAAGACTGAAATCCGGCCGAGGTGAGAGAGCAGGGCGAGAAGATGAAGGAAGTGGAGGAGGCCGTGTCGCAGCACAGCGACCAGTTCACCCCGATGGGGGATGAGCTGTGTGGGTGGTGTAGGTGAACAGAGGACTCCGAGCAAAGCTCGAGGACGTGGTGAACCGCTAGAGGCGGAACAATCTGAGAATTGTGGGCTTGCCCGAAGGGACAGAGGGCCCAAGGCCAACAGAGTGTTTCGCTAAGAAGTTGGCGGAGTTGATGGGGGAGGATGAGAACCCCTTCTGGTACGAGCTGGACCGAGCTCATTGGTCATTAAGGCTGAAGCCCAAAGTGAATGAGCCGCCAAGAGCAGTAATTATCTGCTTCCATTAGTACTGCAGAAAGGAGAAGGTATTAAGCTGGGCGAAACAGAAGTGCGAGGAGCAGTGGGATGGTGCTGGACTTCGGATCTACCAGGACTTGATGGTGGAGTTGGCAAAAAGACGAGCGGCGTTCGGGCGAGTGAAGGCGGCACTGTACAAAAAGTGGGTGCGATTTGGTATGTTTTACCCGGCTAAGCTGAGGGTGACGTATAATGCCAAATACTTTTATTTCGACACAGCAGAGGCGGCTGAGGCGTTCGTGAGGGCAGAAGGCTTGGGACAGACGCGAGGAGCGGAGCTGGAAGGGAGACTGTGGACTGCGATTGGGGAGCTGGAAAATGTATAAATGCTATAACTTTCTTTTTACTGACGTGTATTGTAATTTACTTCACTTCACATTGTTACAGAGTTCAGGTTATTGGTTGGGCTGATCGGCATTCTGTGTTGCGACGGTTATATCTTATTTTTGTGAATTGTATGGGTTGGATTGTTGTTTTTGTTTTTTCTTTCTCTGGGACTGGGGGGGAGGGGACGGTATACCTTGGCGGGGGGGAGCCACACATGCTAGCTAACTAAAGTCGGCGAGTGAACGGAGGTGAGGTGAGAGGAGGGCTGCGGACATTGGCAGGTTTCGATGGGTCTACGAGGGGGGGGAAGGGATTGATGGTGGGAGATGTTTTTTCTAGAGGAAATGTAGGGGGGGTATTTGGGAGGGGGGAAGGGGCTCGATGTTAATAATGGATAGGGCCGGGTCAGGCTCATGGGGCAGGGCCCTGTGGTATGATGATGGAGGATAAGTAGGGCGGGGGGGGTTAGAAACCACAAGTTAGGATAGTCACGTGGAATATGAGGGGGTTAGGAGGTCCGGTCAAGAGGTCAAGGGTGCTTGCGCATCTTAAAAGTTTGAAAGCCGATGTAGCAATGCTGCAGGAAACTCACTTGAGGTTGAAGGACCAGGTGAGACTTAAAAAGGGCTGGGTTAGTCAGTGTTTCACTCTGGATTTGACGGAAGGGCTCGAGGGGTGGCGGTAATGGTCAGCAAAAGAGTACGCTTCCAGGTGGAGAAGGTGGTGGCAGATCAGGGGGTAGATATGTGATTGTGACAGGGGCGCTGGAGGGGACGTTCGTGGCGCTGTTAAGTGTATACGGTCCCAATTGGGATGATGTGGGATTCGCGAGGAAGGTGTCTGGGGCCATCCCCGACTTGGACACACACAAACTGATAGTGAGGGGGGGGGCGGGGGGGCGGGGCGGTGGGGGGGGGGGGGGGGGGGGGGCGACTGGAGCTTGGTGCAGGAGCCAAGGTTGGACAGGTCACGGCCGCCCTCGCTGGTCCCATCAGGTGGGGGCGAAGGCGTTGGCTGGGCTAATGGTGGAAATGGGAGGGGTGGACCCTTGGAGGTTCCTGCACCCAGGGGAACGGGAGTATTCGTTTTTCTCAGCAGTCCATAAGGTATACTCACGGATCGACTTTTTCATGGTGGGGAAGGCTTTGCTGGCTGGGGTTAAGGGGTCGGAATACTCGGCAATTGCAGTGTCAGATCATGCTCCGCATTGGGTGGATATGGTACTGGAGAAGGGGGTAGCGCAGAGGCCGGGGTGGAAATTAGATGTGGGATTTTTGGGAGACCAAGGGTTCTGTGACAAAATTGAAAAGGTAATTGAGGAATATGTAGGTTTCAACTGTACGGGTGAGGTGTCAAAGGCAGTTGTCTGGGAGGCTCTAAAGGCGGTGGTGAGGGGTTAGGTGATCTTGTTTAAGGCCAGGGTGGACAAAGAGGAGAGGTTGGAGTGGCAGAGGGTAATAGACGAGATTTTGGAGGTAGATAGGAGTTGTGCAGAGGATGGGACCCAGCGAAGTTGGAAAACAGGAAGGAACTACAGGCGAGCTTTGACCGACTATCTACCAGGAAGACGGTGCACCAACTGAGACGAGCCAGGGGTGCAGTTTACGAGCATGGAGGTATGGCGTATGTTAGCAGGTCAGCTTCTGAGGGAGGCAGCGGTAAGGGAAATTTGTGAGACGTTGTACAGGTCAGAGCCACCTGGGGGAGACTGGGAGATGCGGGAATTTCTAGATGGGTCGGAGGTTAGGGGAGGGGGGTAGGGCTACATTAGAAGGAGCGATAGTGGAGCAGGGGATAAAGGATGCGATTGGGAGGATGCAGTCGGGGAAGGTGGCAGGTCCGGATGGGTTTCTGTTGGAATATTATAAAAAATTCAAGGATAGGCAGGCACCCCTGATGGTGGGGATGTTTGAAGAGGCAATAGGGAAGTGGGTGTTGCCACAAACCTTGGGGCAGGCATCAATTTCCCTGTTACTAAAAAACGATAAGGATCCGACGGAGTGTGGGTCGTACAGGCCCATATCACTTTTAAACCTGGACGCAAAAGTATTGGCGAAGGTACTGGTGGGTAGGCTGGAGGAGTGCCTCCCGAAGGTGATAGGTGAAGATCAGACCGGGTTCGTGAGAGGGACGCAACGCTTTTCAAACGTTAGAAGGGTATTGAACGTCGTTATGGCACCGGCAGTGGGGAAGGAAACAGGTGGTTGTGGCATTGGACGCTGAGAAGGTGTCTGACCGGGTAGAATGGGGGTACTTGATGGCAGTTCTGGAGCGGTTTGGGATTGGAACAAGATTTGAACTGGGTAAAGCGATTATATAAGGAGCCGAGGGCGAGTGTCCGCAAAAACAACATCAGCTCGAGATACGTTTCTCTCCACCGTGGGACCAGGCAGGGATGTCCTATGTCCCCCCCTGCTGTTTGCACTCATGATTGAGCCATTGGCCATCGCATTAAGAAGTTCGGGAGGCACTTCCGGGTGCGGCTATGCAGAGCTAGGTCGCATATTCGGCAGCTCCCGCTTGGAACGGACTTTTGGGCTCTTTTACAGGGCCCCCACGGCATTTGTTTGACATTTCCCGGTGTGGGAAGAAGACTGCAGCATTCCCCTGACGGTGTCCCCCAGGAATGTTGTGTCTTTTGGCTGCCAGACCCGGCAGAAACAGTGAAGGATTTGGCTTGAGCTGCAGCAATAAACAGAGGCCTCTTCCAGCATGCAGGCGGGGGAAGGGCAAGCTTAAAGCTGCAATCTGACTTGAATCTATCAAAGGTGAACTCTAGCAGCAGAGGGAACAACTGTGAAAGGATCTACCAAGGCCATTGAAGAGGCGGGGACGAGGCTTCTGGTGGCGGCCATGGAGGAGTAGGTCGCGCATTCGGCAGCTCCCGTCTGGAACCGACTCTCAGACCTTTTTCAGGAGTTTCCATAGACGTTTTGGGGCAGACTGGTGAAGCGAACACTGCCAACTTCTATGAAACGGACCAGAAGTGTAACGGCCAAAGGAGCGGCACTGGAGCAACGGGAGAAGCGAGGGAAAGAAAACAAAATGGCGGCGGCCAGGGACAAAGGGAGCTGCAGGAGTTCATCAAGCGCTGCTTCGAGGAGCAGCGCGAGGAGATGCGCAAAGAGATGTTGGCGCCTATGCTTTCGGCAATTGAAGGACTCGGGATCACGCAGAAGGCCCACGAAACTAAGATCCAGGAGGTACAGAAAAGAGTCAGCCAGAATGAGGACGAGCTCGTGGGCCTGGCGGTGAGAGTGGAGCAGAACGAGGCGCTACACAAGAGGTGGGCGGGAAGACTCGAAGACCTGGAGAACAGGTCGAGGAGAAAGAATCTGCGAATCCTGGGTCTCCCTGAGGGAGTGGAGGGGGCTGATGCCGGGGCATACGCAAGCACGATGCTCGAGACAATGATGGGCACGAAGGCCCCTTCGAGGCCGCTGGAGTTGGATGGGGCACATCGGGTGCTGGCGAAGAAGCCCCAGGCAAATGAGCCGCCAAGGGCGATGGTGGTGAGGTTCCACCGGTTCACGGACAGAGAGTGGGTCCTGAGATGGGCCAAGAAGGAGCGGAGCAGTAAGTGGGACAATGCAGAGATCCAAATATACCCGGACTGGAGCACGGAGGTTGCAAAGCAGAGAGCGAGTTTCAACCGGGCCAAAGCGGCGTTGTACCGGAAAGAAGTGAAATTCGGAATGCTGCAGCCAGCGCGACTGTGGGTCACATACAAGGTCCAACACTATTACTTTGAAACGTCTGAGGAGGCGTGGACCTTTGTACAGGCCGAAAAGTTGGACTCTAACTGAGGGTTTGTGAGGGTGGGGGGATGTTTGAGGTTTGATGTGTGATGGTTGTTGTATATAGGGGGTCAATCACGCGCAGGAAATGTTACATGGGCTGGGGGAGAGAGACAGGAGCTGCGCCAGAGGGGGCGGAGCGGGCTTTGGAAGGCACGGGGTTTTTTCCCGCGCGTGGGAAGAAAGGCGGGAAGGGGAACGAAGGAATGCATATCGATTGGGAGACTCCCACGCGGGGAGGTCAATGGGACGGCGGGGGAAGCCGGGGTCAGAAAGCGTCAGCTGACTTACGGGAGTGACATGGGGGGAGCAAAAAAGCTAGACAGGGGTCTAGCGGGGGGGAGGAGAGGAGGGGAAGGGGGGGAAAAAGGGTTGCTGCTGCACTGGCCGAAAGGGAATGGGACACAGAAGAGGTGGTTGGGACGCGGGTCCCCCCTTTGGGGGACTGAGGGTGAGGGAGGCGTGGACACGGGACTGGCCCAGAAAAGGAGATGGCTAGTCGGCAGGGCGTGGGGGGTGTGAGAGCCCCTCCAATCCGGCTGATAACGTGGAATGTGAGGGGCCTGAATGGGCCGGTGAAGCGGGCTCGAGTGTTCGCGCACTTAAAGGGACTGAAGGCAGACGTGGCCATGCTCCAAGAGACACATCTGAAGGTGGCGGACCAGGTCAGGTTAAGAAAGGGATGGGTAGGACAGGTATTCCACTCGGGACTGGACGCGAAGAATAGAGGGGTGGCAATATTGGTGGGAAAGCGGGTGTCATTTGAGGCCAAGACTATTGTAGCGGACAATGGAGGGCGACATGTAATGGTGAGCGGTAGGCTGCAACGGACGTGGGTGGTGTTGGTAAACGTATACGCCCCGATCTGGGATGATGCAGGATTCATGAAGCGCATGTTGGGGCGCATTCCGGACCTGGAGATAGGAGGCCTGATAATGGGAGGGGACTTCAATACAGTGTTGGATCCAGCACTGGACCGCTCCAAATTAAGGACTGGAAAGAGGCCGGCGGCGGCCAAGGTACCTAGGGGGTTTATGGATCAGATGGAGGGAGTGGACCCATGGCGGTTTGCAAGGCCGCAGGCCAGGGAATTTTCTTTCTTCTTCCATGTACACAAAGCCTACTCCCAGATAGATTTCTTTGTTCTGGGTAGGGCGCTCATCCCGAGGGTGAAGGGGACGGAGTATTCGGCTATAGCCGTTTCGGACCATGCCCCGCACTGGGTGGAACTGGAGCTGGGAGAGGAGAGGGACCAACGCCCGTTGTGGCGGCTGGATGTGGGACTGCTGGCGGACGAGGTGGTGTGTGGGAAGGTGAGGGGGTGTATCGAAAGGTACTTGGAGGCCAAGGACAACGGGGAGGTGCGGGTGGGGCTGGTATGGGAGGCGTTGAAGGCGGTGATCAGGGGAGAGCTAATTTCCATTAGGGCTCATAGGGAGAAGACAGAGGGTATGGAAAGGGAGAGGTTAGTGGGGGAGATTTTGAGAGTGGACAGGAGATACGCAGAGGCCCCGGAGGAAAGATTACTTGGGGAAAGATGACGGCTCCAGACGGAGTTTGACCTGTTGACCACAGGTAAGGCGGAGGCACAGTGGAGGAAAGCACAGGGGGCGACCTACGAGTATGGGGAAAAGGCTAGTCGGATGCTGGCACACCAGCTCCGTAAGAGGATGGCAGCGAGGGAAATAGGGGGAGTCAAAGATGGAAGGGGAGCCACGGTTCGGAGTGCAACGAAAATAAACGAGGTATTCAAGGCCTTTTATGAAGAGCTGTACAGATCCCAGCCCCCAGTGGGGGAAGAGGGGATGAGACGATTCCTAGATCAGCTGAGATTCCCGAGGGTGGAGGAGCAAGAGGTGGCTGGTTTGGGGGCACCAATTGGGTTGGAGGAGCTGAGCAAGGGTTTGGGGCGCATGCAGGCGGGGAAGGCCCCGGGACCGGACGGATTCCCGGTGGAGTTCTACAGGAAGTACGCAGACCTGTTGGCCCCGCTACTGGTGAGGACCTTTAATGAGGCAAGAGAGGAGGGGACCCTGCCCCCGACAATGTCGGAAGCAACAATTTCTTTGATCCTAAAGCGGGACAAGGACCCACTGCAATGTGGATCGTACAGGCCGATCTCGCTCCTCAATGTGGATGCAAAGTTGCTGGCAAAAGTGCTGGCCACGAGGATCGAGGACTGTATCCCGGGGGTAATCCACGAGGACCAGACCAGATGTAAAGGGCAGGCAACTAAACACCAAAGTGCGGCGGCTCTTAAACGTGATAATGATGCCATCGGAGGAGGGAGAGGCGGGGATAGTGGCAGCTATGGACGCGGAGAAGGCCTTTGACCGAGTAGAGTGGGAGTACCTCTGGGAGGTGCTGTGTAGGTTTGGGTTCGGGGTAGGGTTTATCAATTGGGTTAAGCTCCTTCACAGAGCCCCGATGGCGAGTGTAGTGACGAACCGGCGGAGGTCGGAGTATTTTCGACTGTACCGAGGGACGAGGCAGGGGTGCCCCCTGTCCCCCCTGTTGTTCGCATTGGCGATCGAACCATTGGCCATGTCATTGAGGGAGTCTAATAAATGGAGGGGGGTGGTCCAAGGGGGAGAAGAGCATCGGGTGTCGCTATATGCGGATGACCCGTTGCTGTACGTGGCGGATCCAATGAAGGGGATGGTGGAGTTCATGCAGACTCTAAGGGAGTTTGGGGAGTTTTCGGGCTATAAGCTCAATGTAGGGAAGAGTGAGCTCTTTGTATTACAGGCGGGGGACCAAGAAAGAGGGATAGGGGACCTACCCTGAGGAGGGCGGAGGGGAGCTTTCGGTATCTGGGGATCCAGATAGACAGGCGTTGGGAGACCCTACATAAACTGAATCTGACGAGGTTGGTGGAGCAAATGGAGGAGGATTTCAAAAGATGTTTCCGCTCTCGCTGGCGGGTAGAGTGCAGTCGGTCAAAATGGTGGTCCTTCCGAGGTTTCTGTTTGTGTTTCAGTGCCTTCCCATCGTGATCACTACGGCCTTTTTTAAGAGAGTAGGCAGGAGTATTAAGGGGTTTGTGTGGGCGAATAAGACCCCGAGAGTAAGGAGAGGGTTCCTGGAACGCAGTGGGGACCGAGGAGGGTTGGCGCTGCCAAACCTGGGGAGCTACTACTGGGCAGCAAATGTGGCGATGATCCGCAAATGGGTTATGGAGGGAGAGGGGGCGGCATGGAAGAGGATGGAGATGGCGTCCTGTAAAGGAACGAGCCTGGGGGCGTTGGTGACGGCACCACTGCCGCTCTCGCTGACAAAGTATACCACGAGCCCGGTGGTGGCAGCAACGCTAAGGATCTGGGGCCAGTGGAGACGGCACCGGGGTGCAATGGGAGCATCGGTGTGGTCCCCGATCAGGGGTAACCACCGGTTTGTCCCGGGGAAGATGGACGGGGGGTTCCAGAGCTGGCATCGGGCGGGGATTGGAAGAATGGGGGACCTGTTCATCGACGGGACGTTTGCGAGCCTAGGGGCACTGGAGGAGAAGTTCGAGTTACCCCCGGAAAATGCCTTTAGATATATGCAGGTGAGGGCTTTTGTGAGGCGACAGGTGAGGGAATTCCCATTGCTCCCGGCACAAGAAGTTCAAGATAGGGTGATCTCGGGTGTATGGGTCGGGGAGGGCAAGGTGTCGGAAATACACCAGGAGTTGAAAGAAGAGGGGGAAGCGCTGGTAGAAGAGTTGAAGGGTAAATGGGAGGAGGAGCTGGGGGAGGAGATCGAGGAAGGTCTGTGGGCTGATGCCCTAGGTAGGGTTAATTCCTCCTCCTCGTGTGCCAGGCTCAGCCTGATACAATTTAAGGTGGTCCACAGAGCGCACTTGACGGGGGCGAGGTTGAGTAGGCTCTTTGGGGTAGAGGACAGATGTGGAAGGTGCTCAGGGAGCCCGGCGAACCATGTCCATATGTTTTGGTCATGCCTGGCACTGGAGGGGTTCTGGAGAGGAGTGGCGGGAGCAATATCTCAGGTGGTGAAAGTCCGGGTCAAGCCAAGCTGGGGGCTAGCAATATTTGGAGTAGTGGATGAACCTGGAGTGCAGGAGGCGAAAGAGGCCGGCATTCTGGCCTTTGCGTCCCTAGTAGCCCGGCGAAGGATCTTGCTAATGTGGAAGGAGTCGAAGCCCCCCAGCCTGGAGGCCTGGATAAATGATATGGCTGGGTTCATAAAGTTGGAGAGGATTAAGTTTGCCTTGAGAGGGTCTGCGCAGGGGTTCTACAGGCGGTGGCAACCGTTCCTAGACTATCTCGCGGAGCGTTAGAGGAAGGTCAGTCAGCAGCAGCAGCAACCTTGGAGGGGGGGGGGTGTGGAGGGGACGTCCTGGGAGGGGGGGTGGAGGGGGGGGAAAGGGGGGACTGCCTGGGAGGGTGGATGAGCAAGAGATAACATGAAGGGTTGGGGAAACTGGCACGTACGGGTGAGGGCCAGTGTACAAAGCTGTGTAAATATATCATTTTGCCATGTATATATCTTGCTCTGCGCGATTTCTAATTTTTTTTTGTTACGAGGGAGGGGGGGGTTATTGTTTGTAAGGGAGAAAAATTGTGTTAAAAAACTTTAATAAATATATTTTTTTTAAAAATAAGTTCGGGAGTATGGAAAGGAATAGTGCGGGGGGGGGCGGATAGAGCATAGGGTGTCCTTTTCTGCCGACGTCTTGCTGTTATACGTGTTGGAACCGAGTGTGTCAATAAGGGGAATATTGGAGCTACTTCAAGTGTTTGGGTCTTTCTAGGGGTACAAACTAAATCTAGACAAGAGTGAGTATTGTGTGGTGTCTCAGCCGGGGGTGGGGGCAGGGGTGGGGGGCTGCCATTCCGTAGGACAGGGACTCACTTTAGGTACCTGGGGGTGCAGGTTGCCTGGGAGTGAGGGTGGGGGCTCCGCAGGTACAACATTTCTAGTTTGGTGGGGAGAGGGAAAGCTGATCTGGCAAGGTGGGATGGTCTCCCTCTGTCACTGGCGGGTTGGGTACAGGAGGTTAAAATGAACATGATGCCGCGATTTCTGTTTATTTTTCAATGCCTGCCGATTTTCCTGTCAATTTTTACAGAGAGATTGAGGGAAGGATTACTTCGTTCATATGGGGAGGGAAGGTGGCCAGAGTTAGAAAGGTGCTACTACAGAGAGGACGGCAGGCAGGGGGTTTGGGTCTTCCGAACCTGATGTATGACTACTGGGCAGCGAATGTGGAGAAGATGCGTAACTGGGTCAGAGGGGTTGATTCCCAGTGGGTCAGAATGGAGGAGAGTTTGTGCAGGGGGTCGGGATTGAAAGCACTAGCAACAGCGCCGCTCCCGATGGCCCCGGGGAAATACTCAGGGAGTCCAGTAATAATAGCTTCATTGAGAATTTGGAGGCAGTTTCGCCAACACTTCAGGTTGGGGGCAGGGTCAAGGGAAATGCCGATTCTGGGGAATCACAGATTTGAGCCAGGGAAGTGGGATGAAAATTTTCGGAAATGGGAGGAGAAGGGGATTAAGACACTTAAAGATTTGTTTCTTAGGGGTCGGTTTGCAGGATTGAGGAGCTGGAAGCGAAGTATGGGCTGGAGCAGGGAGTAATGTTTAGATGCATGCAGGTTCGAGATTTTGCCAGAAAGGAGATATAGAGCTTCCCGGTGGAGCCAGCCTCCACATTGTTGGAGGCGGTGCTGACGACAGGGGGGACTGGAGAAGGGGGTAGTGTTGGCGGTTTACAGAGCTATTTTGGAAGAGGAGAAGGCACCACTGGAAGGGATCAAAGCAAAGTGGGAGGAAGAGTTGGGAGAGGATATGGAGGAGGTGTTCTGGTGTGAGGTGCTCCGGAGAGTGAACACCTTCACCTCGTACGCAAGGCTGGGGCTGATACAGCTGAAGGTGGTATACAGAGTACACCTCACAAGGGCGAGGATGAGCCGATTCTTTGAAGGAGTAGAAGATGTATGAACGTTGCGGGGGGGGGTGCGCTAATCACGTTCATATGTTTTTGTCCTGTCCAAAGCTAGAGGATTACTGGAAGGAGGTATTTAGGGTAATTTCTAAAGTGGTGAACGTAAAACTGGACCCGGGCCCCCGGGAGGCCACATTCGGGGTGTCGGACCAGCCGGGGTTGGAAACGGGTGCAGAGGCAGATGTTGTAGCCTTCGCCTCGTTGATCGCCCGAAGGCGGATCCTGATGGGTTGGGGAGAAACCTCGCCACCCTGTGCCCTGGCGTGGCGGGGGGACCTGTTGGAATTCTTGACTCTTGAGAAGGTTAAGTTTGAACTGAGGGGAAGGATGGAGGGGTTCTACAATTCATGGGCATTATTCATTAGGCACTTTCAAGAACTGGATAACATCGAACATTAGTTGGGATGGGTGGGTGGGAGGGTTGGGGGGAGCGGGCTGTGTGTGTTAATAGTGACTTTGGGTGATCCCTGATTCCTTTTTGTCATTTGTTTATGTGAACATGTTTGGGGTTTGGTGGGACGATGGGATTGTTGTTATTGATATAGAACATAGAACATACAGTGCAGAAGGAAGCCATTTGGCCCATTGAGCCCGCACCGACACACTTAAGCCCTAAATTCCACCCTATCCCTGTAACCCAATAACCCCTCTTCACCTTTTTGGACACTAAGGGCAATTTATTTTGGCAAATCCACCTAACCTGCACGTCTTTGGACTGTGGGAGGAAACCGGAGCACCCGGAGGACACCCACGCAGACAGGGGGAGAACGTGCTGACTCCGCCAGACAGTAACCCAGCGGGGAATCGAACCTGGGACCCTGGCGCTGTGAAGCCACAGTGCTATCCACTGTGCTACCGTGCTGCCATGCTGGGGATTGACATATTTGTTACTGATTATTGTTTATTGTTGGTGGATGTAAATTTGGGAGAAAATGTGAAAAAGGAGGAGAATAAAAAATATATTTTTTAAAAAGGATAAAGAAATCCGAATGGGATTGGCGCTGTGGCTTAGATGAATAAAGTGCCTGAATAGTAAACAGGAGATACTGAGTTCAAATCTCAGCAGTGCCTTCATACGTTTCAGTCCAAGCAATTATCTTGAGAAGAAGTGTTCCCAGTTTCATGGTGAAAGCAGAAAATGTTGCCAAGATCTCTGCCGCACTAACTTTGAAGTTAGTTCGATTGTGTTCTGTCACACTATTTTAAGATCAGAGCGGTTCATTGGTCTAGAGGTGTGATTCCCGCTTTGGGTGTTGTAATGGAGAGATTGCAAGAGGTCCTGGGTTCAAATCCCAGATGAACATGGGATTTTTGGGTAGCACAGTGGTTAGCACAGTTCCTTCACAACTCCAGGGTTCCAGGTTCGATCCCCGGCTTGTGTCACTGTCTGTGCAGAGTCTGCACGTACTCCCCATGTCTGCATGGATTGCCTCCTGGTGCTCCGCGGAGTTCCCTCCCACAGTCCAAAGACTTGCGGGTTAAGCGGATTGGCCATGCTAAATTGCCCTTCGTGTCCAAAAACGTTAAGTGGGGTTACTGGGTTTCTGGGATAGGGTGGAGTCATGGGCTTGAGTAGCGTTCTCTTTCCAAGGGCTTGTGCAGATTTGCTGGGCCAAATTGCCTCCTTCAGCACTGCAAATTCTATGATCCTATGGTGTAAAATCCTGGACTGGATTCGTGATTAAAAGTAGAGCTGAAGCTTTGTTTAAAAGTGTCATTTGGAAAACCTGCTCTGGCTTTTGGAATGCAAATCGTTAAGGGAAAGCATATTTTAAAAGAAGATTTAAAAGCATGACTTTTGAAAGCAGAGTTTTAAATTACTCATATAGAAGCCGGAGTTCAGTGAGACAAGGTGGCTCATGGTATGAGAATCATTTGGTGGGATTGTGAGGAGAAATCCACAGACATTCAGTTAGGTTGAGAGAGGAGTGTGTTTTACTTCATCCACCTTGTATGCTTAAAAATAACTTTGTGTGTTGATGAGATAATTGTACCTTAAAATGTACTCTTTAATCCCTGTTAATCTTAAAACCTGTGTGTATTTATTAAGATAAGGGGATGGTGAAGAGTTATTGAATTATAATCACATTTTTCAATGTTTAATAAATGTTTTTTTCTTGTTGTTAAAACTATTTAGCGGTCCGGTGAATCTGTTCCTCCACGTTTTTTTTAAATGTAGAAGTTACCATGGCTGGATTCTCCGCTGTCGAGATTCTCTGTTGCGCCGGCATCGCACTTACGCCCGGGAATTTCCCGACGGCGTGGGGCCGCCCACAATGGGAAACTCCATTGGCCGGCTGGCGAGACGGAGAGACTCGCTGCAGGGAGCGGTGCGCTGCGCCAGAAAGCTGGTGCGACGGGACGGAGAATCCCGCCCACGATCCTTTGAGCCAGGGTTCCATTCTGGGATTGCAACAGAAGTGAGACAGTGACATTTTTCAATTTCCGTTCTGGATTTAATATATTTTTGATAGCCAAGCGAGTCAAGGGTTACAGGGGACAGACAGGAAAGTGGAGTTGAGATCACAACCAGATCAGTCATGATCTTATCAAATGGCAGAGCAGGCTCAAGGGATCGAAGGGCCTAATCCTGCTTCTAATTCCTTTGTTCTTATGTTCCATGTCACACATTTATCCCACAAGTCAAATAAAACAATAAAAGAACAGAAAATCTCTCACTAGCTCCTCTCTCCCTTTTCTTTCTGCTCCTGAATTACGAGAATTTCTACTTTCTAATAGAGACAATGCCTGTTTTGTTTTATTTTTTATCTAATTCTTTGGTGAGTGCTTATTAGGGAGATGCAATCTAAATTCAACAATACCAGTTAGATTCAGAGTTATGTTCCTTATACTCTCTCTACAATTTTACTTAATTCTGATCAAGTGGTTGGCAGGCAACAGCTGGAGCACTGGCAGAGTGGTAGGCACGAGAACATGGATGCTGTCACCCCTACTGAGCACCAGTTCATGATCCATGAAGTCACGGCCACGTCCCCTTGGACAGCACCTTATCAATCCTAGTAATCTGTTGGTGGACCTATTACTAGAATAACAGATAATACCAGATTGGTGCTGCCAGGGTGTCAGGTGGCACTGTCAGGGTGTCAGGCTGGCAGTGCCAATGTTCCCAGGTGCCAGTGGAAGAGCCAGGGTGCCACCCTGCCCTGTTCCCAATCTTCAAGGGATCTATCATTGCCTGCGAACCGCCCCCCTCCCCCCGCCCCCCCGGTTGCCATTATGACTGGTCCATGTTTGTGGAAACCAATAATAAATGGCGCCCTGATGAGGTCTCCAAGGCAGCTCCTGGGTGTGGGGAGAATCCCGTAAACTCATATTTAAATGAACCTAATGGATCATTTAAATATGCAGATCTGGATTACGCCCAGTGAAGGTGAGATTCAGATTGCGATGTCTCGCGAGATTTCGTTAAATTCCAGAAGCCTCTCACGAGATTCAACAACCTCGTGCCAATACCAAGTTGGATGCAACATGGCCGCTGACTCACGCCTAGAGTTTCAGAATAAGAGGTAGGCCATTTAGGACTGAGGTGAGGAGGAATTTCCTCACTCAGAGAATGGTGAATCTTTGGAATTCTCTAACCCAGGGGGTTTTGGAGGCTCAGTCATTGAGTCTGTTCAAGAGTGAGATCGATAGATTTCTCGATATTAAAGATATCAAGAGATGCAGAGATTGCATGGGAAAATGGCATTGATGTAGAAGATCTTGATCCAGCTGAATGGCAGAATAGAGTTGAGGGGCCAAATGGCCTACTCCTGCTCCTATTTACTATGTTCAGAATATTATAAAGTACAAACAGCACACAGGTCTTAAAAAGATTCCTCAGTCTCTATTGAGGATGTCAATGTCACTATAGGCCTGATCTTTCCAATTTTTTAATTTTGCATTTTATTTCTGCTTTGCCCTTGCTTTTAAATGTTCATTGAAAATTTAAAGTTATTTTGCCTTGACTCTTACTTTGTAGACATTGATCTAAACCTAACTGCAATTATGCTTTGATTAATTGGCCAATAATAATTAGTAGTGACATGTTTTCCCAAGACTTTGTTTTCCATATTGGCCATCTGGTGCTTGGTCTACATCTATCTTTTCCTTTTCTAAGCTAGCCGACTTAAATAAAAGTAATTCTTAAAAATTCAGAAGTCCTTTTTCTGATTGCATTTGATGACCCTTGGACTACAAGCCAGGACAGGCATTACATATGTCGGTCAACTGTAGTGTGGAATCAAGAGATGGCATTTGATTAATTGACATTGAGTATATTGAGAGTGGGATGGAAGTACAGTGATTAGTACTGGGACTCAGGTTCGATTCTGGCCTTGGCTGAATGTCTGTGTGGAGTTTGCACGTTCTCGCTGTGTCTGCGTGGGTTTCCTCCGAGTTCTCCGGTTTCCTCCCACAGTCCAAGAATATGCAAGTTACGTGGAGTAGCAATGCTAAAATTGCCCTTTATGTCGAAAGATGTGCAGGTTAGGTTTTGGGAATAGGGCTGGGGGGAAGTGGGCCTAGGTAGGGTACTCTTTCAGAGGGTTGGTGAAGACTCGATGGGCCGAGTGGCCTCCTTATGCACTGTAGAGATTCTAAGGATCCAACCTAATTGAGGCATCTCAAATGTGTAAACACCTTGAATATGGCAAAGTCTATGAAGGCAGTACCTGTGAAAATAATTGATAAGGATGTGAGTTTACCAAATTTGTTTTAAGAATGTCTGAACAAGGCCTCAAAAGGCAGGAATAGAGCCAAACATTTGGCTTAAAGGCTCGCTAATTCAGACATAGTGGAAGAGTCAAACAGAGGAGACTACAGGAAGAAGGGCCAGGAACGGAGTGACTGACCATAGTGCCGACCGATTGTACGTTTATTCCGAGATTTGGTAATATATGAAGCAAGGGGGGTTTTTGCCATATTAGGTTCCTGTTGTGGAATAGACTAATTTGGGGTTAATATTCATAATACAGTGTATATTTCTGTGATATTATATGTATTCATGATGTGGAGATGCCGGCGTTGGACTGGGGTGAGCACAGTACGAATTTGTCTATATATGTGTTTCTGGAACAGACCTCTGCATTCACCTGAGGAAGGAGCAGCGCTCCGAAAGCTAGTGACATCGAAACAAACCTGTTGGACTTTAACCTGGTGTTGTAAGACTTCGTATTATATGTATTGTAAGTGAATAGGGTTGTCTTTCTTCCTTATTATTAATATATAAAGTGCTTTCTCCTTTCAATAAAGTTATCTTTATTTCTTTTTACTTTTTTCTTTTATATTATCAATATTAATTGTTATATCATTATTATTATTTTAATCTTCCTAATTCAATATTCAATAAAATTGTTGTTTTAACACATCACTCATCCCTGTTATGTTCAGAGTACTGCTCTGAATCTAAATGAGACTTCGCAACGGACTCTTACAACACCTAATAACTTGGATGACATTTTATCAAAGGCGATGGACCTTTGTTGACCACTGAGCAATGGTACTTACTCACAATAACACCAGCTGCTTCACTTCCCTGCAAGTTGAAATCCATCTTGGTGGTCAATCCGCTTAATTCTCCACGTGTGATTTCTGATTGACTGACCAAATCACTCTAACCCACTGCAGCAAATATGTGATTGTGGACTCTTTCTTTGCTGTGGCCCTGTACCATATATGGTAATATCTGTTTTGGCATTCATGCTTTTTTCCCTTGTTCTCAAGTCCTGGGCCTCGCACAAAGCCTTGTTTGAAGGAATAGACACTGACTCCAACACTGTTATCGATCCCTAAGCAGCTACAGACAGGTATCTTTGTTGCCTCTAACGAGCACGATCATGGTCTACCTTTCTCACAGTTTGAGGCCAGTTCTCCTCCACAATTTAATTCATTTTGCAGACCTTGGTAATTCTGAAAAGGCTTTGACTTGAATAAATTGACCATCATGCTTTACATTTTGAACCCACAGTGCAGTTCAGTACGATTCTTCAGACATCTTCCGTCTGGGTTCTTCTTACACCTCGATGTTCCAGACGCCATGATGCCTCCATTACATCAAGCAATCATAGGTTAATTGCACATCGCAAACCTGCACCCATTTTCGGATTTAGCCTCCATTATTACCTTGGCCTGTCTCAGATGTCAGAATTCTCTCTGGAAGAGCACTGTTGCTGCTCCATATTTCACTGACACAATGGCACAGTTGGGTGTGACTCACTCCTACAAGTATGAATCATACATCTCCATTGTGGAAATATTTATTTGACTGCAACTGAAGTCTGCGTCTTAGACTGCAGACATCCATTAATCCTACTCTGTAAAGCTTCTGGCAGTAGTGGATCAGGGATCCAGGAATTTCAGGAGCTATGATTTTATCTCTTGAACTGTATTTTAATGTGTTTTTTCTTCTTCTTTTTTTTTAAATTTAGAGTAGCCAATAATTTTTTCCAATTAAGGGGAAATTTAGAACATAGAACATAGCAGGCCATTTGGCCCATCGGGTCTGCACCGACCCACTTAAGCCCTCACTTCCACCCTATCCCAGCAACCCAATAACCCCTCCTAACCTTTTTTGGTCACTTAGGGCAACTTAGCATGGCCAATCCACCTAACCTGCACGTCTTTGGACTGTGGGAGGAAACCTGAGCACCTGCAGGAAACCCTCGCAGACACGGGGAGAACGTCCAGACTCCACACAGACAGTGACCCAGCAGGGAATCTAACCTGGGACCCTGGCGCTGTGAAGCCACAGTGCTATCCACTTGTGCTACCGTGCTGCTTATCCGCCTGTCCTGCACATCTTTTGGGCTGTGGGGAGAGTATGCAAATTCCACACGGATGGTGGCCCAGGGCCGGAATCGAACCCGGGTCCTCAGCGCAGCGGACAGCAGTGCTGACCACTGCGTCACCGTGCCACCTAAAACTGTATTTAAAAGTGTATATATCTTTTGATCAGCAAAGATTTTGGAGTGGTTTCAAATGTCACGTTCTACATATTTTCCCTCCATCATCATGGTTCCACTTTGGCAGACAGTGTGTAAGGCCTTTTCCTGACAATATTTTTCTTCAGCTTTTGAACTACTGTGGTGTTTTAACCTTTGTTAATACTCACTTCATTCATTTTTTCTCATTGAGTTGAAGAAATAAACCAAATATCTCTGGGGGATTTTCTTATATTGATGAGCAGAGGAACCTTCACCCAATACAGGTATGCAGGAGCTAGGACAAGGGATAGTTTATCACAAATGCCAACTCATTGGAGTGAAAAATCACTTGCTCGCTATAATGTAGAGGACTTTAATTTTGACATTGTGAGCCCAAGTTACCGAAGAAAGCTGATTGACTCATGATGGTCAATGCTATGTGCATTGAGCAGCCTACCAGATGCTTTGTGCACAATGACTCAAAGACAGGACACAGATGTGTGTCCAGGTTTTCTGCAGAACACAGAACGAATGGATGAAATGGTTAACTTCTTGACCATGACAGCGATGCCCAACGTGCTCGCTCCTATGTTGACATCTCACACTGCTGACATGGAAGCCCAGATGACTGCTTTCTTGGCTTTAGGAATTGATATTGACAAGGACTTCCAAAGTATCACATCACTCCTGCACTCTGATATTGAGTTCATGCTGAGAGGATAATCCCAGGAATGAGGCCTTATCTGCATTGGTGATGCACCTTCTAATCTCTCTCTGGACAACAGAATTCCTGTTCCCATAGCCATCCTCTCTGTCACTGCCTTCATTGGGACCACACGACCAGCTGCACCTGATGACTGCTGCATATTCTGAGACGCTGCAATCTGTTACAGGGCCATCAGGCACAAAGTAGCTCAAAGTCTCCAACCATGGTAACCTGAAGTATCCTCACTGGAACTGTGCAACCTTCAACTTGACTACAGTCACAGAGGAAACATTTTATAGGAGCAGTAAATGAGTTAGAAGGCAGGCAATAAGGGATTGTACAGGCTGATTCAGAATTATTTCTGTCAATGATTAGGAGCAAGCATAGTTTGGCCATTATATAAATTTGTCTGGTGTTCAGGATTTAGTATTGGTTTTATTTTGGTAATGTAGTGAGGTCCATTAAACAAGACTGATGGAAAACAATTCAACTGCAGTTCTGAAGAAGTTTCAATCTCCACGGATGCTGAGTTTTTCCAGCATTTTCTGCTTTTATTTCAGATTTCCAGCATCTGCAATATTTTGCTTTTCATTCCATTGTAATAGTAGGGATGGTGGTAATAATGATTATGGCAGTGTTGGTGCATTGAGGGTGGGAGAGATGATTCACATGCAATTCTCAATGAGCTCTAGAACCTAATGTTATGGGTAGGCAGCATCATTCCTGTTCTTCTTCATGCTCTTCCTGTCCTTCCTGCTCCTTCTGGTGCCCGCCAGCTTCCTGGTCCTTCTCCTCCCCTTCTCCTGCTGCTATTATACTCCTTCCTCCTATGCCTCCCCTTCCCCTTTTCCTGCTCACCCTCTCCCCTGCCCTGCTCCTCTTTCACCTGTTCTCTCTGCTGCTGGACTTCTTTCACTTAAATGCCAGCTAACCGAGGAGGTCGCAAAGATGCAGGTAGGGCAGTGGATGTTGTCTATATGGACTTCAGTAAGGCCTTTGACAAGGTCCCTCATGGTAGACTAGTACAAAAGGAGAAGTCACATGGGATCAGGGGTGAGCTGGCAAGGTGGATACAGAACTGGCTAGGTCATAGAAGGCAGAGAGTAGCAATGGAAGGATGCTTTTCTAATTGGAGGGCTGCGACCTGTGGTGTTCCGCAGGGATCAGTGCTGGGACCTTTGCTGTTTGTAGTATATATAAATGATTTGGAGGAAACTGTAACTGGTCTGATTAGTAAGTTTGCAGACGACACAAAGGTTAGTGGAATTGCAGATAGCGATGAGGACTGTCAGAGGATACAGCAGGACTTAGATTGTTTGGAGACTTGGGCGGAGAGATGGTTGATGGAGTTTAATCCAGACAAATGTGAGGTAATGCATTTTGGAAGGTCTAATGCAGATAGGGACTACACAGTGAATGGTAGAACCCTCAAGAGTATTGAAAGGCAGAGAGATCTAGGTGTACAGGTCCACAGGTCACTGAAAGGGGCAACACAAGTGGAGAAGGTAGTCAAGAAGGCATACAGCATGCTTGCCTTCATTGGCTGGGGCATTGAGTATAAGAATTGGCAAGTCATGTTGCAGCTGTATAGAACCTTAGTTAGGCCACACTTGGAGTATAGTGTTCAATTCTGGTCACCACACTACCAGAAGGTTGTGGAGGCTTTAGAGAGGGTGCAGCAGAGATTTACCAGAATGTTGCCTGGTATGGAGGGCATTAGCTATGAGGAGCGGTTGAATAAACTCGGTTTGTTCTCACTGGAACGACGGAGGTTGAGGGGCGACCTGATAGAGGTCTACAAAATTATGAGGGGGATAGACAGAGTGGATAGTCAGAGGCTTTTCCCCACAGTAGAGGGGTCAATTACTAGGGGGCATAGGTTTAAGGTGAGAGGGGCAAGGTTTAGAGTAGATGTACGAGGCAAGTTTTTTACACCGAGGGTAGTGGGTGCCTGGAACTCGCTACTGGAGGAGGTGGTGGAAGCAGGGACGATGGTGACATTTAAGGGGCATCTTGACAAATACATGAATAAGATGGGAATAAAGGGATACGGACCCAGAAAGTGTCGAAGATTGTAGTTTAGTCGGGCAGCATGGTCGGCACGGGCTTGGAGGGCCGAAGGGCCTGTTCCTGTGCTGTACATTTCTTTGTTCTTTGTTCTTTGTTCTAACCATTTAAAGGAAGAATTTATTGTCGAATATGGTGTAAAAATCTTTCAAGGCTTTTATTTGACTTCTCTCTTCTTGTTCTTTTAACACAGGCTTTAAATCAATGCTTCAGCTACAGTAGAAAGAACTGTCATAGTAACACATTAGTGTTCATCCACTAATTTAACCAGCAGTCATTTCTGCATTTTTGACTTTGTACAAGATGAATAGTTGTGGGTATCCTTTTGCATTTATTTTTGATGAATAAATTGGAGCTTTGTGTAGCCGGAATGTTTATCCTGAAATCAGGTAGAAAGGAGCACTAATTCATAAAACATATCCAAAACATCAATGTTTCTTCAATAACAGAAATGGCAAGTTTTACTACAATTATAAATGCTGCCATCAACAAAAGAGACTTTTCAAATTGCCAAGAGGGATCCAACAGTCTCTCGACAGTATTTTAAATATTGCATTATATGAAGAAGAGATTAATTTCAGCATGTTTTAAAATGATGAAATTGTCTCACCTGGGATGGCTGCGTTCATATCTTGCTGAGGTCTGAATGTTTTTATCGACACTCTTGTTCAAGGATTGAAAATTTTGTTGAACAGCGGAAAGTGTAACATTCCCTCCACACAAGTGCCAGGCAATTACCATCTCCAACGAAAGAGTGTTGAACAATCTCTACTTGCTGTTCAATGGCATTAACATTGTGGAATCCCTCACTGTCTACTATCCCAGGAGTTTCAATTGACAACAAACTGAACTGGGCCAGTCATATACTATGGCTGCAAGGCCAGGCCAAAGGTTGGATATTCTGGAGCGAGGAACTGATCCTGATTTCCCAAAGACTATCCACCATCTCAAAGACACCCGTCAGGAGTGTGATGGAATATTTTCCTCAAGCCTGGGTGTGTGCAGATTAAAGAACACTCCAGAAACAACACCATCCTGGTAAAAGCAGACCAAATGACTGGCATTCCATTCACCACCACTGGCACAGAACGGCAACAGTTTGTTGATCTACAAGATGCACTGCAGCAATGTGCTGAGGTTCTTCCAACAGCATTTCAATAGAGCTGGGGCCTCCACCACCTAGAACGACAGGGAAGGAGATGCATGGGAATACCACCACATACAGGTTCCCTCCTGACTTGGAATAATATTGCGTTCCTTTTTTAAAAATTCATTTACGTGATGTGGGTGTTGCTGGTTAGGCCAGCATTTGCCCATCCCGAGTTGCCCTTGAGATGGTAGTGGTTAGCTTTCTTCTTGAACTGCTACAGTCCCTGAGGTGTAGGTACCCACAGTGCTGTTAGGGAGGGAGTTCCAGGATTTTGACCGAGCGACAGTGAAGGAATGGTGTTATATTTCCAAGTCGGGGCAATGAGTGATTGATGGGGAATCTCCAGGTGGTGGGGTTCCCACGTATCTGCTGCTTTCGTCCTTCTTCTTGGTTGTGGTTGTGGGTTTGGAAGGTGCTGTTAAAGGAACCTTGGTGAGTTCTTGCAGTGCACCTTGTAGATGGTACACACGGCTGCCACTGTTCGACCATGGTGGAGGGTTTGAATGTTTGTGGAAGGGGGAGCAATCAAGCGGGCTGCTTTGTCCTGGATGGTGTCGAGCTTCTTGAGTATTGTCTACAGCCATTGGATCAAAAACTCGTACTCCCTCGCTAACAGAACTCTGGCTGTACCCACTTGACTTCAGGGGATCGAGAAGGCAGTTCACCACAACATTCTCAAGGGAAATTAGGGATTGGCATTAAATATGGCCTTGCCAGCGATGCTCACATTCCATGAAGAGAAGACATTTTTGTTTTTAAATCAACTTTTCTTTCATTTACTGGATGGCAAAACAAAAATAAATAACATAATCTGTAGCTAGTTGCATAATGTTTCCATGTCTCTTTGCTAATCACGCCATGATTTTCTTTTGGTGGGTGTCTCTGATTGCTGATGATGAGAAACAGAAGAATATTGGAAACCTGATAAAAGTCTCAGTTTATCGATAAAAAAACGACATTACTGCTACCTAGTTAACCCTCACCTCTACCACAGATGGAGTTAGTGCATTTTGTGGTTGTAACTTTCACTTTCAAGGTATTTGTTACCTTTCTGATTTTACACATGCCACCAGAAACAATAAGAACATTCAGTGTTAAAATATATTTGACATGTGATTGTTGTTTAGTCTGGAAAGAGATTACCTCATTTTCTTCCTTCGCTTTCTTAGCAGCAACGGAATACAAAACCAAGGTTTCAGGTACTGGAGATTTCCCCAGTGATACAAGAGCCATGTCTGCATCCACATGTAGACCATGTGGTCTCACAAAATGAACTTGTTTTCCAATACAGATAAGGACTTCATTCTGTGACTGCTCAGGTGTTGTCTAATTCCAATTTTTCTTTTTTGTCTGGAACCTTGAGTTTATAATCCATGACCTTCGCTACAATGACAAACAACTGTGTGACTTCTGGCATTAACTCCCTGTGGATGAGTGTGAAACAATTCCTCTACAACCAAGTTTTACACCTCCCATTGATGGAACAAGGTGATCTTTCATTCTACAGGGATGATATAAAGATTCCATTCAAAAGGGTTAGACAGAGGAACAACTGTTGAGTCGCTCAAGAGAATATGTATTGAATGTCCTTTACACACCAGAGCCATACATGTTTTGGACGTCCTTTACATACATTAAAGCTTTGTGCCCTAGTTCTCCTTTGTTCACCTTATTCTCTTGGGCTGGATGATTATCTTTTTACATATTGTATTTCTCTGTGTACTGGATGTATTTTTCACCTTCTAGACGTACATTACACAGATCGAGAAAGCAACATTCAAACAGGATGCCTGAAAACACCACTTGCTGCTTAATTCAATATGGTTATTTTGCAATATTAAATCTTTTCTTACTTTTCAGGTGATGTGAGTTGGAACATGAAACCATGAACACATTGACCAACTCCCTAAATACTTGGAGAAGTACAATGCACTGATATGGTGCAGGTGTTGCAACTTGAACTCTACACCAAATCCCAGAGTAACAAAATTCTTGTTGAAGAATAACCTTTTTGGAAAAAAAGAACAATCACTTCTTACAATGCAAACTAAGAAGATTTATTGGACAACAAAAATCAATACTTAACATTCCACTGGTCGAGTCATGGTACAGTACACTATTTTTCACATAGACCCTGGGACTTCTGGGAACTTACAGCTACTTAAGGAGCTGATTAAAGGGCCCGATTTTCAATTGTTCTTTTTCCTGCAAGCCTAATTGGTCTTGTGTACATTGCTGTATAACTGTTGGGTTCATCGCGGAGCCCAAATAATATTTTGTTGCAGTTGTTTTGAAACAAATCGTTGAGACCAAATATTACCTGCACGAGTGCTGGTCCTTACCTTGTCAAGGAAGGTTGTCTGCTCCAATTAGCAAGGCAACAGCAGCACCAACATGGCTGCTGCTTGCCTTTGCCACTGCTGCCAGGCATGCAGCTTCCACCTCCTGGAGGTGCTTGGTGCCTCTAATTGGGCACAGAGCTCACCTCCTCACCATTAGGTCATTTACATTTAAAAATCGTAAAGCAGGAGTCATGCAGCTCAGGTGTGGGGTCAGGACACAGAATTCTTTTTGGTGGTAGGTTTCCAATTCTGTAATAAAAACTATGAATAGAAGCCACAAAATGCAAGGAAAGGGACCTGGTGTGGAACGCTCTAGAAATCGACTGGAGATAGCCTTCCAGTCACAAAACCAGCCATTGATCATTACCATTTGCTTCCTGTCGTTGAGCCAACTTTGGATGCAACTTTCACTTTCATTTACGACTCTTACTTTTCTGGCCTGTCTGTCATGTCGGATCTTGTCAAAAGTCTTGCTGCAATCCATGTGGGCTACCCTCAAATAAGCTACCGTCAATGACCTTCCTGATATCTGCTAAAATAATTCAATCAAGTTTGTCAGTCATGACCCTCCTTTGGTAGCAGTGCCACACAATGTCTAATGTTCTCACGTGGGGTAGTCAAGGTCATTGAATGCATCTTTCCATGAAATCTCCGACCAACCACTCCATCATGCTGCTCAATGCACCACACACCAGTACCCGGGACTCACACATAGCATCCAAATACTCCAGCTCAGACACACACATTTACCAATACGCCAGCCTCAAACCCAGTTCTCATTGCCTGCACATACTTCAGCTATTCAGCTATTGCTGACATATTGCCATCCAAGCACAATCCATCACAATCACTGGAATTCCCTCTTTCAGCACAGATAAAGGGAGCAGAGCAGAGCTGGCAAGGGACAAGGATAACTGTTCTCCTGAGCGCCACAGAGGAGATGATTCTCTGCATCATAATTCTGGCTGCCAAAGAGCTCGTGGAATCTGATTCATTAAAAACATTGAGGATTATGGTATGTTCCTGCCTAACACCACTTCTAAACTTCCAACTCATACTCATCTTGCTATCTGGCATGATGAGCAAGTTGAATGAATTCTTGCTTCCAAGACTGAGTTCCTTCAGTCACCTATCCTTTCTTTCCTTTCTGATTTTCTGATTTAGGACTTGCTAATCCAAGATCTGCTGCTGCTCAGCCCCAGGAGCCCTGGAGGCAAGTGAGAGTAACAGGATACATTGGTAAACACCCCGTACCAACCCCCAGCCCCTTCACTTGACCTGATACTCATGGCCATCAGTTCAGATACTGGAACTGCACATACCTTGGAGGTAAGTATAGAGTGGGATCGACGTGTGGGGTACTATTGAATTAGCTTGTTGTCAGGTAAGCGCTCACGGATGGTTTGGTTTCCAGCTCGCCAGAGGGCAAAGATGCAGATGAGTTTCACAACAGCTCGGGGACTTAAATGACAACCTTCATGATGTATACAGGCATAGGCTGACGAGGATGCACTCTGAAATGCTGTATGCAACAACTGGCCTGTCAGAGAGCTTTCGATTACACGGAGCATGGAGGGTTCCAGTTTCAAACTGGCACAGGGAATCATCCAAAGTTTGTCCTCAACAGAATCCCTGCTCCATCTCCATATCATGTTGCAGACCCAGAGTCAGTACAACTACAACCCCCCCCCCCCCCCATTAAAGTGTTTGTGTGTACAGAAGACCAAGTCCTCTACCCTCCCACAGCAACATTCTGCCAAATCGAAGAAATCATCCCAAGTGTTTGCAATTCCTCAGTTGACTGCACCCCTGGTTCATGTGGTTCCGGGTTCAATTTCCACTTCAGAATTCAAAATTCAAGGCTGACACTCCACTAAGGGTGCATTGTACTGTTGGAGGTGCTGTCCTTATGTTAAAGTGAGGCCCCATTTGCTTGTTTCGGTGAACGCAAAAGATCCCATGACATTATTTTGATAAAGAGCAGCAGTGTTATCCCCTGGGATCCTGACCAATATTTATCCCTCAAACAGCATCACTAAAACACATGATCTGGTCATGATGACATTTCGGCTTGTGGGAGCTTGCTGTGTACAAATTGGCTGACGCCTTTCCTATATTACAACTACGCCTACATTTCAGAAGTTCTTTGTTGACTATAAAGCACGTTGAGAAGTCCAGTGGTTGGAAAAAGTGCAATACATAAATATAGTCTTTATTTATCCTTTTAGCACCTCGTCCAGAGATGTTACAATATTGTTATTCAAAATTGCCTGTACGTTGGGTGACTGGCTCTTTAAATAACGGTAATGCTGGCCATTCTTGCAGCTGGAGGTTGGGCATCATGTCAGGCAATAGACTGAGTGATGACATGACAGCAGCACTTCAATCGTTTTTCAATCACACTGAGGGTGCCGTCATGATTGCCCTTCTCAGGGTGGTATATCACACGGTTCACAGTGGAATCAGCTGACAGGATGGTGTGGCACTTCCATCGCACCCCTTCCAGTTGCACCAGAGAAGCAGATTTTGCTCCCTTTTTACTCCGTCTGTCCATCCATCCATCTCCAGAAGAGGACAGTTAGAAAATTCAGAATTCTCTGAAAAGTGAAGGAAAGCAAAAGTGAATGAGAAGTTAAAAGGAAAGATGCAAATGTCATGTGGGAGAGAGAGAGAAATGAGGAGCTTTTGTAAAATAGAAGCATCTTAGAGGCCTTGGAAGCTGAAAATTATTTCATGGTTCTTAGTCCAAAAATGTTTCAAAAGAACAAATATTATTATAGATTATCCAGAACTTTATTATTTTGCCTGAACAAAATGGGTTTTGCCAAATGTTCTAAGAGATGAGTGTGTCACAATCGAGCTCACTGCTTCCTGCATCTCTGGCCTTCTCCCATCTAAAATTGCCTTCATTGTACACTCCACCAGCACCACGCCCTCACCTCCAGAATCATTTGTCCGCTTGTCTAGTGCTCAATGTTTCTGTCTCCCATGCATTTACTGCCAGCACTGTCCCTGTCTCATCTGTATTCTCATCTCGGTCGAACCAATCTCAGATCTGGATGTGTGCAGGCGGTAGGTTTGTGTTCTGGATTGCTTTGAAAATATATATTCTGTATCTCTCAAACAGCATTATTCCTTCAGTGCATCTGTTCATCTTCCTGATCTTTTTTTTCTAGGGAAATAAAACATTAAAACATTTCTGCTTCATGGGGCATTATTGTTACTTGATTTGTGGCTGCATTGATTTTCCCTTCAGCTATACTAGTTAAAATTAAATTAGAACAAAATTTACTTGCTGGAACAGTCAAAATCATTCTTTCAGTATATAGCAAAACTGACAGAAGTGATGATATGTTGTAATTAGTTCTCATACTGCAGCATATACACTGAAGCATACATTTATTTATTTTTTCTTGGGATGTGGGCGTTGCTGGTAAGGCACACATTAATTGAATTGTCCATCCTTTTATGGCTTGGGAAGGTGGTGGTGAGAAACCTTCTTGAACTGCTCCAGTACCTCTAGCGTAGGTACACCCACAGTGCTTTGAGGGAGGTCTGGTGCCTGAAAATCTTGAGGAGGAGAAAATGGCGGCGCCCATGGGCCGCACGTAGCAGGGGTTGAACAAGATGGCAGCGCCCATGGGCTGCACGAGTTGCTCGGAGGGGAAGATGGTGGCACCCACTGGCCGTGCTTGGTCTGAGGGGGAGAAGATGGTGGCACCCACTGGCCGCGCGTGGTCCGGGGAGGTGAAGATGGCGGCGTCCATTGTCCCTAAACGAGGGGTGTGGGGGCGATAGCGGCGGCTGAACGGACCTGGCACACCACGGCTGAGATATCCTCAATTACGACCCAGGAGAGAAGATTGATAATTCAAAGGCTTTAATTACCAGAGAACCAGACAGCTGCCGAGGAATGTGCTCACTGCACGCTGCTCACTGAACGTAAACTTACATACAGTTCCTGGGAGCGGAGCCGGAGGCGGAGTCTCCCAGGGTTCCAAACCCAGTCTTAAAGGGGACTACGCATTAAAGGTACATGTGTATACAGATATCATTCATCACATTCACGCACTGTTTAAAAACGCATAGTCCATCGGGGGTGATCTGATTGTCCATGTCGACCTTCTCAGCTCCGGTGGTGGTGCTGGATATGGTCGTCCTCGGTTGTGGTATATCCGGGAGCACGGTTGTCTGAGCCTTTGCCCGCGTTGGCGCAGGGTGGGTATCCTGGGTGGCTAGGGTGATTGATGCCGGTGCCGGATGGGGGGGGTGCGCAATGGGGGTGGCGCTGCGGGAATCGACAGCCGGTGCGGGGAGGGGAGCGTCGGTAGAAGGGTGGGCGAGCCAGCGGGTGCCAAGTCTCGCAGGGAAACAGTGTCCTGCCTGCCGTCGGGGTGCTCGACGTAGGCGTATTGTGGGTTTGCGTGTAATAGTTGGACCCTCTCGACCAGCGGATCTGTCTTATGGCTCATCGCGTGCCTCCGGAGTAGAACTGGTCATGGAGTCGACAGCCAACGTGGAAGCGAGACCCCAGAGGGGGACTTCACGGGGAAGACAAACAAACGGTTGTGAGAGGTCTCGTTCATGGCCGTACAGAGGAGCGACCTAATGGAGTGTAGGGCATTGGGTCGGACCTCCTGCCAGCGGGCAATTGGGAGACTTCTTGACCATAGGGCTAGAAGGACAGCCTTCCAAACTGTCGCGTTCTCCCTCTCCACCTGCCCGTTTCCCCGCGTGTTATAGCTGGTCGTTCTGCTCAAGGCGATGCCCTTGTTGAGCAGATATCGACGCAGCTCATTGCTCATGAACGATGTACCCCGGTCGCTGTGGATATAAGCGGGGAAACCAAACAGCGTGAAGATGCTGTGCAGTGCCTTGATTATGGAGGCCGAGGTCATATCGGGGCAGGGGACAGTGAAGGGGAAGCGGGAGAATTCATCGATGACAGTGAGGAAATAAATGTTGCAGTTGGTGGACGGGAGGGGCCCTTTGAAGTCCACGCTCAGTCGCTCAAAGGGCCCAGAGGTCTTTACCAGGTGAGCCTTGTCTGGTCGATAGAAGTGCGGTTTGCACTCCGCACGGAACTGGCAAGCCTTGGTCATGGCCTTGACTTCCTCGGTGGAGTAAGGTAGATTGCGGGACTTGATGAAATGGGCAAGCCGGGTGACCCCCCGGGTGGCAGAGGTCATCGTGGATGGCCCTCAGGCGGTCTTTTTGCGCGTTGGTGTACGTGCCGTGGGACAGGGCATCTGGGGACACGTTGAGCTTCCCCGGACGATATGTAATATACATATCGTTTGACACCGTTTGAGTGCATTGAGCCTACGGGGGAGGGGAAGTTCCTTAATGGTGCTCATGCGGTCGGGGTCTGGGCCTAGGACCCGGTTTTCCATGACGTAGCCGAGGATGGCTAGCCGGGTTGTGTGGAACACGCATTTCTCTTTATTGTATGTCAGATTGAGGGCCCGGGCGGTCTGGAGGAACTTCCTCAGGTTTGCATCGTGGTCCTGCTGGTCATGGCCGCAGGTGGTGACGTTGTCCAAGTACGGATATGTAGCCCGTAAGCCGTACTGGTCCACCATTTGATCCATCGCCTTGTGATGCCAAAAGGGACCCTGAGGAAGTGGAAGAGCCGACCGGCTGCTTCGAAGGCCATACAGGGTCGGTCCTCTGGGCGGATAGAGAGTTGATGATAGGCAGACCGTGGAGAATACTCGACACTGGGCGATTTAGTTCACCATTTCTACTGTGCAGGGAAGTGGGTACGCATCGAATTGCGTAAAGCGGTTTATGGTCTGACTATAGTCCACCACCATACGTTGTTTTTCTCCAGAGCGGACTACCAGTACTTGTGCCCCCCAGGGGCTCTTGATAGCCTCTTTCCCTGGGGGTGGAGCACTGAGGCAGAGTCCCCCAGGGTTCTAAACCCAGTCTTAAAGGGGCCTACGCATTAAAGGAACATGTGTATACAGATATCATTCATCACAGCGGCGAAGTGCCCCTTCTTGCCGCAAGCCTTACAAAGGGCAGCACGGGCCGGGCAGCGTTGGCGGGGGTGTTTCTGCTGGCCGCAAAAGTAACATCGGGAACCCCCGGGGTTCGCTGGCTGGCACATGGCGCAGGCGTATTGGCTGGGTAAGGTCCCCGCTGGTGCGGCCGTCTATGGGGTCCACAATGCGTAGGAGAGGTGGGCCGCGTGGCTGGGGGTGTAGGCCTGAACGTTGCGTGAGGCGACCGTCATAGAGAGCGCTAGTTTCTTTGTCGCTGCTAGGTCGAGCGTGGCCCCTTCTAACAGTCACTGGCGTATGAGGTCCGACCCAATCCCCGTAACAAACGCGTCCCGCATAAGGAGGTTTGAATGTTCAGTGGCCGTAACGGCCTGCCAACCACAGTCCTGGACGAATGGGAGGGCCCGCCAGAAGTCTTCTATGGACTCACCAGGGACTCGAGAGCGAGTGGCGAGTACGTGCCTGGCGAAGAGCGTGTTCGTCTTCTGAGCGTAATTCTCTTTGAGAAGCGTCATGGCTTCGGCATAGTTTGGCGCGTCATGGATTAGCGGAAAGACGCTGGAGCTCAACTTGTATCTTCTGAACCTCCGTGAAAGGGCTGGGCGTTGAGTTGATGTACGCCTCGAAACAAGCTAGCCAGTGTTGAAAGTCCTTTTTGGCGTCGCTTGAATGCGGATCCAGCTGCAGGCGATCAGGTTTGATACGGAGGTCCATCTTTTGAAAATCTTAGAGCAATAAATTGATGCACGATCAATTGCACAAAGACTTGAGATGGGTACAACTGAAGCTTTATTGCTCTAAGATGTGTGGCCTCCCACGACAGCTGGCGAAATGGCTGCAGCATGGAGGACGCACATATTTATACTCCGCCTACTGGCCGGAGCCAGCTGGCAGGGACTACCAACGTACCTGTAGTACAGGTCCTACCATACATCACCTAATAGAGGTGCAACAGTGGTTTACCACAAGGTCCAAGAGTTTGATCCAACAACAATGACGCAATTGTGATATAATTCCAAGCCAGGGTGATGAATTTACTTGAAGGGTAAGGCTGCCCTTGCCCTTCTAGGTGCTGGAGGTCACGGGTTTGGAAGGTGTTGTCAGAGCTGTAACTGTGCTCTCTTTGGCAAGGGACTTGTCATGGCTGCTGTCTGCATTTGCTGCTCATCCTTCGTAGGCAGCTCTGAACTTATGTTCAAGAGCACAAATTGTGCACCAAACTTGCCTCCAGCCTAATTAGGGTGTTTACATTAAATGATTGTGTCGAGTGGTTGATGCAGATGTGGTGCTCATTTGGGACCAGGAAATTACCCAAGCGCCAACCTCACAGACCCAAATTGAAAAATCAAACCCATTCATTATTCTCTCTCCACAGATGCTGCTGGACTTGCACCGCATTCCAGCATTTTCTGTTTGTGCTTGAGAATTCCTTTATCTGCAATATTTTGCTTTTCCAACAAATAGAAAAGGAATTCTCTTTGTTCGACAGATTGTTCAGGATCCCTATTTAATGTTAGAAAGCGATAAGAAAATAATTTATGTTGTGGCTTTTCCATCCTCAGGATGTGTCCAAAGTACTTTTTAGCCAGTTAAATAATTTGAAGTGTAACATTGCCACAGGGAGTGTGTTAACTAATGTATGCATAGCAAGGTCGAACAAACAGCAGTATGATAATGTGCAGATAACCTGGTTTAGTGGTGTTGATTGAAAGACACATACTGGGCAAGACACCAGAGAACAGACCTTGCTCTTGCTTGAAATAGTGCCGTGGAATATCTGTCATTGAGGGCAGACAGATCCTCAGTTTAATGTCCCAACTTTAAGACCACACCTAAAACAGTGACACCCCCCTCAGTACTGTTTTGAAGGTTGAGCCTAGATTTTGTTTTCCAGTCCCTGGGGTGCGACCTGAATCTACTTCTTCTGATTCAGAGGCAAACGTGCTAACACGGAAATTAGAACAGTTATGTCCAGATGCAGTTTATGAGATCAGCTTGTGATTTATGGTGTAACATGTGAAACCTTTTCTTTTTTTAGGGAAGCAGCACTAAGCCTGGTTCAGTCTGTTTTGTAGTTGGCTGTACAAAAAGTGGCTTGACTGCATAATATTGAAAAATAGCTAATTTTCACTGAAAGTATTTAATATGTTTCAGTTCTCCTATGTAGTTGGTATGTTGGGTTTCATGGTATATGGGCAGGGTCCCAAGTTTGATTCCCGGCTTGGGTCACTGTCTGTGCAGAGTCTGCACACCCTCCCCGTGTCTGCGTGGGTTTCCTCCGGGTGCTCCAGTTTCCTCCCACAAGTCCTGAAAGATGTGCTATTAGGTAATTTGGACATTCTGAATTTTCGCTCTCTGTACCCAAAGAGATGCCGGAGTGTGGCAACTAGGGGCTTTTCACAGTAACTTCATTGCAGTGTTAATGTAAGCCTACTTGTGACAATAAAGATTTGAAAAAAACTTGAAGAAGAAATTTGTTTAATCAAGTTTTGTGATTAAATCTTGGTGTGTTCCCATTTTAACACAGAAGACTGCAACAAAACATTACTTTGGCCCAGGTATTCACTATGATGGAGAGACTCCCCATCTTGTCAAAAATGTCGGAACAGCTCAAAATCGAAAGTCCAACCCCATAACACAGCATTTCCCATTTTCGCAGGAGTGGGTTTTGGGGTGGGGCATTTGTCACACATGCCTTTTTTGTTGAGACAGCTCACCATTTAAATCATCAGCTGCATTTCCTCTCATGGATCAGTGACTCTAAGTGGTGAAACTCCAATATTTACAAACTTTGACCACATCAAAGAGAGGTAAGTGCATTCCAATCACAGGCTTGAGTGATTAGAATGCACTTAGTTTGTGACATGCACTTACATCTCTTTGATATGGATTATACTCTCACATAAAAGTGCAGTACGAGTTAAGGTGCCAAATTCTCCAATTTGATATTTGACCCCACCTAACATGTCTCAGCTGCGCCTTCCGCTCTGTTAGGAAACTCAGAATTCATCAGGGTGTTCTGGCCCACAATGGCTGACTCCTCTCATAGATCTTGAGAGCCCTCAATTTCCTTGGAATTTTTTTTCATATTTTGTTTTCAATTGTGTCATTGATTCGGCTTTGAAAAGGGTGGTGCCGAGGTACTACTACCAAACTAGCTTTGACCATTCACCAGTGATTGTGGAAATCCCTCTCATCATGGAGGAGCATCATGTTCAGGTTTTCCTCCCTCCAGCCTCTCTTCTTCCCCTCCCCCCCCCACCCCCAACAAATCCTTGATCCCACAGCAATAGTTGTGGATATCCCTGTCCTTTCTCCTGAATTCTTTGATGTTGATGTCCTGATGTCCCATGTACCTGACCCCTCCACATTTTGTGACCAATCGCACTATGACCTACAGGGAACAACCCCATGAGAATATCGAATGCCTGACCCTATATTCCCTCTTTCCCATCTACAGGCGAGAGATGCCTCCCTTGACTCTGACTATGCCACCCGCAGCCCAGTATTAAGCCAGAAACCCCTCGGACTGATGTGTGTGAGGGACTGAACATGCCCTGCACATGCCATGCTGGACATGACTGACAAACCCTCCCCCTCTTTGGGCTGGGGTAAGGACAGTCATTTGACAGCCCTCTAAATTGAGGTACAGAGCCACAGGACCGTATACATTCTGGCTCCAATTAACTCTTGTGCTCTTGCCCAGGATTGTCTGTGCATATGGGCCCCAAATAGTACTCCCTCCCAGACATGTATCTGTGTGCACCCTTCCCCAGTACCACCTACTCGAGCGAAGCCTTTGCCCTCCAGCACCCTCCCTTCCCTTGCCCTTATCTTGTGTCACGCACCCTCCCCCTCACAAGTAAAGACTTTGCCCTCCAACTCATCAATGCCACCCACCATCGTTCACCTCACTGTTGGTTTGGAATGGAGAGCCTTGGCTCTAACCCCCCTTGGGCTCTCGCTCATCTTGGCAGCCCAGCATGGAGTCAGAGCAGCCATGAATGCAGCCCGTAGAAAGGTAGGTGAGCATACCTCAAAGTCATGAGTGAAGTGCAGGGCACCATCCTGGCTGTGAAACACGCCAGTCTAATGAGACTTAATTTGATCTGGAGTGAGGACATAATAGTGGTTTACAGTGATTAACCCATCACCAACATACAGCTGTTCAGGTGCTCTGGAAATTTCCATGTCCATCTGTTCCATAGAATGGATGTGTCTCAGCCTGGCTGACCCATTGCTGTGACCTTGTTCATCTTTTTCAGCTGTAACAACAAGAAGAATTTTTGTTAGTCTGATGTATAGGGGCACGGTGGCACAATGGCACAGTGGTTAGCACCGCTGCCTCACAGCACCAGGTTAAATTCTGGCCATGGATAACTGTCTGTGTGGAGTTTGCACTTTCCATGTCTGCGTGAATTTCCTCCGGGTGCTCCCACAGTCCAAAGATGGTTTGGCCATGCTAAATTGTCCCTTAGTGTCCAGGGATGTGCAGGGATAGGGCGTGGGCAGGGGTCGATATAGAGTACTCTTTCATAGGATTGGTGCAGACTCTATGGGCCGAATGGCCTCCTTCTGCACTGTAGAGATTCTATGGATTCATTTCAAGGAGGGATATTGAACTTCGCTACATCTGTGATTCATAATGCTCATTCATATGTGTTCTTTGTTACCATTTCAGTTGGTGTTTTAACTGGACGGAAAGATTCCAGAATGAAACATCCGCTCAAGAGACCGTAACGTTTCCTTTTTTTCAAACGTTAATTAACAGAGTCACAGTTAAATTGTTAACTAATTTTAACAACAAGAAAATAACAGATATCAAACATGAAACGTTTGATGATTATACACTACTCCTTTACTCCCCCTTAGATTTAAAGATTAACATGCATTACAAGTGCATCGTAAACTATAATGGCCTCATTAACACAAAAAGTCCCTTTAAGCACACAGATTGGCTGTGGTCAAATACACATACTCCGCTTTGAACCCAGGCTAGTGTCTGCGGTTTTCTTATCAAACCCCGTTCCCCGCACCCCCCACCCCCAGATGATTGTCAAGCTCCATTCCAAAAAAGACACCTTAAAATCTTCTCTCATAATTATGCTTTCCCTTAGCAGTTTTCATTCCAAACCCCAGTCCAGGTTTTACAAATGACACTTTTAAACAAAGCTACTGCTCCACTTTTAACAGTAAATCCAGTCCAGGGTTTCAAACCAACTCCTTATGGATTTCTTGGTCTTAACTCTGATGTAAAATGCTCATAATTTCTTTAACTCTCGACTCCCAGAATGTACTAAAATTACATCAAATGTTTCATCTATCTTTCAAGTCTGTTGTCGCACTTTAAATCTAGTTAATGTGACTGTCTCTTTAACTCAGAACACTGTGTTTACTGTTCCTTTAATTTTCCTGAACAATACCTTGGTCTTTGTTCATTTAAATTCAGACTTCTTAGGCACTCTTTCTGTTCCAATTCCTTGGCTATCTGGACGATAACTTGTACTTCAGGAAGACTGTCTCTTTGTACCTCCAATCCGGTCCAGCTTTTGTTCTGGCACGGTTGACAGATGTTCACTCCCCAAGATCCTGTTTCCAAATGCTTTGGCTTCCAGTTAAAACTAATCAAAAAGGAAAGCCCTTCCATGTGGAAGTGGCCTCCTGTTGCTAAGCAACGATTTACTGGTACTATTTATTCTTCATGTTGGAGCCCTCTCCAAGCACAATAGAAACACTATTAGAACTTAATTAACTCCACACAGACAAACACCTTTGTTCAGCATGAATCTGACAATAGGTTTTACCATTCCAGAAGCAGAAACACTCCTAAAACTATACCTTACTTTAAATGTTGTCCATACAAATATAAATCACTTAAGACTAACTTTGGTTTCCTAATACATGTGTGTGCCTACATGAACTGTGTACAAGTACAAGCTTCTGAAGCAGGAGTATGTAGAATATCGCACACATTAGCTTCAGCATGCAGATGAAGCCCTTTCTTTGGAGTTTGGATGAACCAAGCAACTCACCTTGCCAGAATGCAGCAAGTCATTGAACCTTTCCCTGTTCTGAATCCTGCTGTGCTCACCGTTGCCACAGGCCCCTTAGTTATTGCAGGGGCTTTATGGAAGCTAGCAGGATGCAGGGCTTCCTCTTCTGGACCTCTTGTAAGAAAGCAGGAAGATCCTGGTCAGAAAAGCAAGGGCCAGCTGGACCCATCTCTTCCTCTGCGTCTCCTCTGTGTGACATGTTTTAAATAAAACCCAAAGCCTAAAAGGGTTATGAGTTTGACAAAGAGTCACCCAGACTCGAAACGTTAGTTCCCTTCATTCTTCACAGATGTTGTCAGACTTGAGGAGATTGTCCAGTATTTTCTGTTTTTGTTTCAGATTCCAGCATCCACAGTAATTTCCTTTTTCTTACAGCTGTGAGGGACCTGATCAAGGACCAACATTGTGGGTGCAACCTGATAGATGGGTACCAAGAGGGCAATCAGATGGGATAATGAGCATATTACTGTTCGTCATTCAATCCAAGCAATGGGTCTTGACAATTACCTACATAACTTCATAATAGTGGTGGTAAGATGATGCCATCACCATGGCTGCGTCTCGAGAAATCACTCCGTATTTTAAGGGTTCAGAAGAATACACTTTGATGAAACAGCAACAAGGACAATTTTTCAAAAGAAAGGTCCATGATAGCCCATTCATTCTAGGGGCAGCTGATAGCTGGACACTCACCTCACTGACATACGTTCTGAGGCACAGGGGCTTCACCAATGATGACCTACTTCTCAAATGGGCCTTTCAGAAGGCCCGCTTTTTATCTGAGCACATGTCGTCTGACCTGCACCAGGCCCCTTCCTCCAACCACTTTACTTGTGGGGTCACGCGCACAAGTAATCTAGTCTGCCCTCACCCACTGGACCAAAAATCAGAAGTTTGGGCACACATTTTTCGAGTTTGGGTTCACACAGCAGGGAATTCTTGGGTCTCTCCACACTTGACCTGGGAGCAAATATCTTAGCCTTTAATCTTTCCTCACCATTGATATAACAGCACAGTTAAAATATGTTAGTTTGTAAGTAGATTATTTAATTTAAATGCAAATTTACACTGGCTGCTGTCCCCAATTGGTTTTGGTAAACATTGGTCTGGATTTTTCACCCCGCGACGTCGGGAATGCAGAACGCGTTTGGACGGAGAATCGGATGTCCAGCCGAAATCGAGGTTCATGCTGGGTACCAAACCAACCATTATCCAATCATCCTCCTTCACGCTTGAGTGATTTTGAAGTGCTGAGCTAGAAATTGACAGCATTTAGCTCTCTTTGAAGTGGTAGATGTTTGTAAGCAATGTGATCAGAACACTTAGAGTTACTCATGCATGAAGGAAGATGAATGAAGAAAGGATAACAGCTATGCTTGTGGAAGCTGTCAATCACAGCCCACAAAGAGAAATAAACGAATGGCTTGCAACTCAAGGATCTGAGGCGTTTAAACACAGGTCACTGCTTTTCTCTTTCCGGGAATGGTTCCTGTATCTGAGCCAGCAGGTGCATGCTCAATAAGTGTTTAAACAGTAGGTTTTTTTTCACTCTCTGTCTAGACTGCTCTCTAGTTTCCAGATGGGGCTCTCTTTTCTGTGGTGTCTGTGGGGATTTCCTTGGGCTGCCCGCTCAAAATTGCGGCCCGATAGCAGGAATCCCTCGGACATCCCTCGCATTCCTTGCCATGCATAAATTTGCAGGATGAGGAACACGGAATTGCTTAGAGCACAAATCAGTTCCAATTCATCTCCGGCAGGAGAACGGTAGGCGGGATTTTCTGTCCCTCCAGCTGGATTTTCCGGCGCAGCACACCCCTGCCGGCAGCGGATTTCTCTGTTCCCAAAGCCAGCCAATGGGGTTTCCCATTGTGGCCGTCCCCACGCTGTCAGAAAACTCGCGGTGTGGGTGTGCTGCCGGCGAAGTGGAGGATCGCTCCGACGGAGAATCCCGCTGATAGTCTCACAAAAGGAGAATCCTGGCCATTGTCTCATTTTTAGTGTTCCAAGAGTTCTCAGGTTCTACCTTTGCAGTTTCTCTACTTTTTCTTTTTACATTTCCAATGCAAATACTTTATTCCATTTAGATTTACAGTTACTCACAGCTACTGAACTCAAATTGTCTCTAACTTCGGTTGCACAGGTTCTCTGAAGTTACTTTTCTGCAATAGCTTTTGATCAAATATATTAGCCTTACTGCTTCCAGCCTTGGTCTTTGTTAAGTCTGGAGGCAACATTTTGCCAGCTATTTAGCCATGCCCAAGTCGACAAAGCTAGCTAACATTGTTTCTAAGGTGACAAAGGTGACATTTTCGCTTTTCACATTAAAAATGCTGACTTTTCAAGTCGTTACTCCTTTTTGCTTCCACTTGTAGCCACGTTTATATCAACGGTGAGTGGTTCAAAGCAGGCATTTTGTTTCTTGCACGTGTATCATTTACATTTCTAATGTGATTATTGGTTTACTTTCAGACACATTTGCTTGGCACTTCAATGTGTTTGTACAAATGGTTGTGGGGTGCAACCTGGAATAGTATTTTAGCTTTATTGCACAGAACATCAGGCTTCTAAAAGTTTATCGGGAATTATATGCCCACGCGTGTGCGCATGTAAACAAGGTAATGCATTTTGAAAACTTCACTGTGTAGAAGAGGCCATTCATCATGTTTAGTCAATCAATATGCCACTATGTGTCAGTAGCATACAAATCAGCACAAAGTATCAATGGCCCTTTGTGTGAGTCGCAGGTTCTGATGTTTGCGCGTGAATGAGTGTAATACTAAATAAAACTAGTTGGTATATTTTGGAATTCTGCTGTTCCAAATGTTTCAATATTAATCATTTAATGTTTCAGACCAAAATGCTTTTAATGCACAAGAGCATAATGTGCAGGAAAACAAAGTAAATTTTGTAAATTAGTTCGCCAATAGATTTCCATTTATTGACAGACCTAACTCATTGGCAAAGCAAGTATTCAAAATGATAGTGCATGTGGGTAAGTTGCTCTTAAAAAGATTTTATTAGACCAAGCCCTGGGATAGATGTTTCTGAGCCATTAATGTGCACTCAGTGTTGTAGAGAATCATACAAAAAATAAAAAATCACTTTACATCACTCTAATGTGCTGCAAAAAAGCGTTCCTAAGCAACGTTGCTTGTTCTTATGTCTTCACAAAAATGCAATATAACTGAAATCAATGTGTGTAAGGGAGAATTTTGCTATTAAGAATATCTTGCTGCAAAGTTAAGCTGCCTGTTATACCCAATCCCTGGGAGAACACGAATGACTGAATAAGCGTTCAAAGATTTTTGAATTTAAGATTTGGCTTTATGAAAATTAAATATGGATCATTTTGAAATCAAAACCCAAATCTATTGCCGCATCAGCCTTCTCTAGCCAGGAAACATTTATGCCTCTTTTGTTCGCAGGTCAGTGAGGAGTTACTCCTGCTGCAGCAAGACCAGCCATGAAACCTGAAAGCATGAACTTAAGCCACACACAACTGCCAAGAATTGGCAGCTAGAGAACTAGGAACTGAATGAAGCCCAAATAGGGCCTGACCATCTTCTGAACAAAGCAATTATTCAGCTGATATCGAATTAGAAAATGACTGAATGACAGCATTGGATTTGCGTCCAATAGTACTGATGTACCATCAATTCATTACGAGACGATGAGAACGAGTGAACATAGGCTTTATTATCCAAGAACTTGCCTGTCTGTGACCACTGTAACAATGAGCACTGCCCACAGGCAGCAAGTCTATATACTGCCCTGGGGGAGGGGGGCGGAGCCAGAGGCGGAGCCCGAGGCGGAGCCCACCAGGGTTCCAGTATAATACATGGAAGGAGAACATATTACCATTCCTTGGCCATAGGCCACAGGACTATACAAACAACTTACATGATGGTGATTACATTCACCACATTCACCCCCTATTAAAAATGAAGTCCAGTGGGGTGAAGTGGGGTCATCATATGTTCAGTCTGTCTGGAGGTCGGATTGTTCTTTTGGACCTCCTCAGCTCTGGTGGTGCAGCGGGTACGGGAGTTGTAGTTGTTGACTCCGAGAGCGCGTTGTCTGGAGCTTCGGTCCGGCGTGTCGGCGATGGATGAGGGGTGGGGGTAGGCAGGGGGTGATGGATGGCGGCAGTGTAGGCGTGGGACAGTACAGGAGCCCTAGGGGAGTGTTAGGGATTCGGGGAGTGGCGGTAGGCGGTGGGGAGGGGGAGCGTTGACATGGGAACCAGCAGGCGCCAGGACCTGGAGGGAGAGCGTATCTTGCCGTCCGTCTTGGTGCGCGATGTAGGCATATTGGGGGTTGGCGTGCAGCAGCTGGACCCTCTCGACCAGGGTGTCGGTCTTATGGCTCCTCGTAAGCTTCCGGAGAAGGACAGGTCCCGGAGTTGTCAGCCAGGATGGAAGCAAGACCCCGGAGATGGACTTCCTAGGGAAGACAAACAAACGGTCGTGAGCGGTCTCGTTCATGGCTGTGAAGAGGAGCGATCTAATGGAGTGGAGCGCGTCGGGGAGGACCTCCTGCCAGCGGGGAATCTGGAGACTTCTAGACCGAAGGGCAAGAAGAACGGCCTTCCATACCATCATGTTCTCGCTCTCCACCTGGCCCTTTCCCTGTGGGTTATAGCTCGTAGTCCTGCTCGAGGTGATGCCCTGACTGAGCAGGTACTGACATAGCTCATCGCTCATGAAAGAGGTGCCCCGGTCACTGTGGACATATGCAGGGAAATCAAACAGGGTGAAAAAGCTGTGCAGTGCCTTCATAACAGTGGCCGAGGTCATGTCGGGACATGGGATAGCGAAGGGGAAGCGGGAATACTCGTCAATGACGGTCAGGAAGTATATATTGTGGTTGGTGGAAGGGAGGGGCCCTTTGAAGTCGATACTGAGGCGCTCAAAGGGTCGGGAGGCCTTTACCAGGTGGGCCTTGTCTGGCCAGTAGAAGTGCGGTTTGCACTCTGTGCAGACATGGCAGTCCCTGTGATGCACGATCAATGACCACTAAAGCGAGGTTGTAGTCTAACTGAAGGCTTTAAGAAGCTAGATGTTTCCTCCAGCAGCTCAGGTACAGAATGAAGGCTGCTGGGGCGGCACAAGCTCTTATACCCCACCTAGCAGGGTGGAGCTACCATACATCCTAACCAATAGAAAGCATACAGTTTCCACCAATGGTGCTCCAGCCTATCAGGTACCATAATACCTATAATACCACATTCACCCCCTGTTAAAAAAAGTCTGGCGGGGGTGGTGGCCTGATACTACAAACATGGCAACGTGGTAGAATTAGTTATGGAGGTACCGTAATACCTCCGTACAGTGTTTTATAACTATTTACAATTCTGATAGTTATGTACATTTGATGATTTACATTTACAGTTTACAATTTAAAATAGAGCAATCAATTTACAGTTTACAGTCTACAATTTAAAATGAAGCAATCAGTTGATCGGGGGCCCTGGCCGTCCTCTGTGATCGTCGGAGCTTCTGCGGTGACTCAGGTGGAGGCGCGGGGGTCTGTGACTCCGGGAGAGTGGCTTCTATCTCCATGGCAGCTTCGGCACCCCGAGACGGCGCTGGTGGGGAAAACGGTTGACCTGGGAAGGGAGTGCCTGCGGGGAGCGTCGCTGGGTGGGGGGGGGGCCTAGACGTGGCCGGCGGAAGGACCGATCCTCCTGTAAGGTGCCCCGGTGGAGGAGAGGGTGGGATTGGTGGCTGGGGTGTTTGTGGGCTGCGGCGGGCGCTAGGTCTCGTAGGGAGACCGTATCTTGTCAGCCGTCGGGGTACGCCACGTAGACGTACTGGGGGTTAGCGTGGAGCAGATGGACCCTCTCGACCAATGGGTCCGACTTGTGCGCCCGCACGTGTTTTCGGAGCAGGATGGGTCCGGGTGCTGCCAGCCAGGTCGGGAGCGAGGTCCCAGAGGAGGACTTCCTAGGGAAGACAAGCAGACGTTCATGAGGTGTCTGGTTGGTGGTCGTACAAAGCAGTGACCGGATGGAGTGGAGGGCATCCGGGAGGACTTCCTGCCAGCGAGAGACTGGGAGGTTCCTGGACCGTAGGGCCAGTAGGACGGTCTTCCAGACCGTTCCATTCTCCCTCTCTACCTGTCCGTTACTCCGGGGGTTGTAACTGGTCGTCCTGCTCGAAGGCGGTGCCCTTGCTGAGCAGGAATTGTCGCAGTTCGTCGCTCATAAAAGAGGACCTCCTATCACTATGTATGTAAGCGGGGAAACCGAACAGTGCAAAGATACTATGGAGCGGCTTGATGACGGTGGTTGCGGTCATGTCGGGGCAGGGGATGGCGAATGGGAACCGGGAGTACTCGTCATTCACATTCAGGAAGTACGTGTGCGGTCGGTGGAGGGGAGGGGGCCTTTGAAGTCCATGCTGAGGCCTTCAAACGGACGGGAAGCCTTTATCAGGCGCGCTTTCTCTGGCCTGCAGAAGTGCGGTTTGCACTCCACGCAGATTTGGCAGTCCCTGGTGGCTGTCCTGACCTCCTCGATGGAGTAGGGCAGGTTGCAGGTCTTGACAAAATGGAAAAAGCGAGTGATCCCCGGGTGGCAGAGGTCCTCGTGGACGGCTCGGAGGCGGTCCACTTGTGCGGTGGCACATGTGCTGCGGGACAGGGCGTCAGGAGGCTCGTTTAGCTTCCCGGGACGATACAAGATCTCGTAGTTGTAGGTGGAGAGTTCGATCCTCCACCACAAGATCTTGTCGTTTTTTATCTTGCCCCGCTGTGCATTATCGAACATGACAGCAACCGACTGTTGGTCAGTGAGGAGAGTGAATCTCCTGCCGGCCAGGTAATGCCTCCAATGTCGCACAGCTTCTACTATGGCCTGGGCCTCCTTTTCGACTGAGGAGTGGCGGATTGTGGAAGCATGGAGGGTACGTGAGAAGAAGGCCACCGGTCTGCCCGCTTGGTTGAGGGTGGCCGTCAGAGCTACTTCAGATGCATCGCTCTCGACCTGGAAGGGAGGGACTCGGCAATAGCATGCATCGTGGCCTTCGCAATGTCTGCTTTGATGCGGCTGAAGGCCTGACGGGCCTCTATCGACAGGGTAAAAGCTGTGGGTTGGATTTGGGGACGGGCCTTGTCCGCATAGTTGGGGACCCACTGGGCGTAGTAACTGAAAAACCCTAGGCAGCGCTTCAGGGCCTTGGAGCAGTGAGGGAGGGGGAACTCCATAGGGGGCGCATGCGTTCAGGGTCGGGGCCTATAACTCCATTTCGCACTACGTAGCTGAGGATGGCGAGGCGGTCGGTGCTAAACATGCATTTATCCTTGTTGTATGTAAGGTTAAGGATTTTTGCGGTCTGGAGGAATTTTCGGAGGTTACTGTCGTGGTTCTGCTGGTCGTGGCCGCAGATGGTGACATTATCGAGATACGGGAATGTTGCCCGTAAACCGTACTGGTCAACCATTCGGTCCATCTCGCGCTGAAAGACCGAGACCCCGTTGGTGACACCGAAGAGAACCCTTAAGAAGTGGTAGAGCCGCCCATCTGCCTCGAAGGCAGTGTATTTGCAGTCACTAGTGCGGATGGGGAACTGGTAGTAGCCGGGCTTGAGATCCACCGAGGAGAAGACCTTATAATGCGCGATCCAGTTCACCAGGTTGGTTATGCGGGGGAGAGGGTACGCGTCCAGCTGCGTAAACCTGTTGATGGTCTGACTGTAGTCGATGACCAACCTATGCTTCTCACCGGTCTTTACCACCACTACTTGAGCTCCCCACGGGCTGTTACTAGCTAAAATGACCCCTTCCCTCAGTAGCCTTTGGACCTCTGACCTAATAAAGATCCGGGGCGAAATTCTCCCGAAACAGCGCGATGTCCGCCGACTGACGCCCAAAACGGCGCCAATCAGACGGGCATCGCGCCGCCCCAAAGGTCCGGAATGCTCCGCATCTTTGGGGGCCGAGCCCCAACATTGAGGGGCTAGGCCGACGCTGGAGGAATTTTTGCCCCCGCAGCTGGCGGAAACGGCCTTTGTTGCCCCGCCAGCTGGGGCGGAAATGACATCTCGGGGCGGCGCATGCGCGGGAGTGTCAGCGGCCGCTGACAGTTTCCCATGCATGCGCAGTGGAGGGAGTCTCTTCCTCCTCCGCCATGTTGGAGACCGTGGCGGAGGCGGAAGGGAAAGAGTGCCCCCATGGCACAGGCCCTCCTGCGGATCGGTGGGCCCCGATCGCGGGCCAGGCCACCATGGGGGCACCCCCCGGGGCCAGATCACCCCGCGCCCCCCCCAGGACCCCGGAGCCCGCCCACGCCGCCTTGTCCCGCCGTTCAAAAGGTGGTTTAATCCACGCTGGCGGGACAGGCAATTTATCGGTGGGACTTGGGCCCATCCGGGCCGGAGAATCGAGCGGGGGGGCCGGCCAACCGGCACTGCGCGATTCCCGCCCCCGCCGAATCTCCGGTGCCGGAGACTTCGGCAAAGGGCTGGGGCGGGATTCACGCCAGACCCCGGCAATTCTCCGACCCGGCGGGGTGTCGGAGAATGACGCCCCCGGTCCTGGGCACTGTACCGTCTGCTCCTGGTGTCGACGGGTTTGCAATCCGGGGTGAGGTTCGCAAACAGGGAAGGCGGGTCAACCTTCAGGGTCGCGAAGCCGCAGACAGTAAGGGGGGTATAGGGCCGCCGAATTTGAAGGTTAGACTTTGGAGGTTACACTGGAAGTCTAAACCCAGGAATGTAGCCGCGCAGAGGTGGGTAAGGACGTAGAGACGGAAATTTTTGAACTCCCTTCCCTGGACTGTGAGGTTTGCTCAACAAAACCCCTTTATCTCCACTGAGTGTGAACCGGAGGCCAGGGAGATTTTTTGATTAACAGGGTGGATGAGGAGAGAACAGTGCCTTACCGTGCTCCCAGAGTCGATTACGGTCATTGTAGCAGTTGAGACTGTTCGAGGTCGGGACTGATCCAGGGTCACCGAGGCTAATCGCAGCAGTTGAGAGTTCTCTTCGGGCAGTGCATGGTCAGCCGAGCTGGGGTCCTGGGGGTTCATCCAAGATGGCGTCTCCCATTGCTCGCACATGGCTGGGGGTGCAATAAATGTCAGCGCCTATACCTCCAACGTGGTATCCGTGGAACAAGATTGTGACGCCCGGGTCCGCACGTGGCCCTGGAATAGGAAGATGGTGACGACAGCTGGCCGCACGGGGACCGTGGAGAAGTTTGTGGTTGCGGTCCTCATTCGCCGCCGGAGACCGCGGCAACCGCACGGGCCTGACATCCCCCCGCGAAATGGCCCTTTTTGCCGCATCCCTTGCAGGTGGATGCGCGGGCCGGGCAGCGCTGGTGGGAGAGCTTGGCCTGCCCGCAAAAGTAGCAGCGGGGCCCCCCAGGGTTGCCAGGCCACCTTGCAGCGCAGGCCTGTGGGGGAATGGGGGAAGTCTCGGGGTCGGCCGCGGAGGGTTTCCACGCTGCCCAGGGGGCTGCCGCGCGGTCGGGAACGTAAGCGCGGGCATTCCTGGAGGCCACGTCCAGGGAGCCTGCAAGGTCCCGTGTCTCCCTGAGACCCAGAGTGTCTTTTCCTAACAGTCGCTGGCGGATTTGTGAGGATAGCATACCTGTCGCAAAAGCTTCCCGGACTAAGAGTTCAGTGTGTTCACTCGCCGAAACTTGCGGGCAGCTGCAGTTTCTCCCCAACACCAGGAGTGCACAGCGATTCCCCATGGGTTTGTCGCCTTGTTGCAAGTAGGTGCCGGGCATAGACCTGGTTTACCGGGCGAATATAGTGTCCTTTTAGCAGCTCTATTGCTGCATCGAAGTCTTCCGCTTCCTCGATGAGGGTGTAAATCTCCGGGCTCACCTTTTGAGTGCAGAACTTGCAGTTTCTGCTCTCCCGTGTGTGTGTTTTCAGCCGTCCCGAGATACCCTTTAAAGCACGCCAGCCAGTGCTTGAAGATTGCTGCTGCGTTCGCCGTATGGGGGCTGAGTTGCAGACACTCCGGCTTGATTCGGAGCTCCATACTTTCTTCTGAAAAAAAACTAGCTTATTAAATTGATGCACGATCAATGACCCCTAAAGCGAGGTTGTAGTCCACTGAAGTCTTTAATAAGCTAGATGTTTCCCCCAGCAGCTCAGGTACAGAATGAAGGCTGCTGGGGATGCACGGGCTCTTATACCCCACATAGCAGGGCGGAGCTGCCATACAACCTAACCAATAGAAAGCATACAGTTTCCACCAATGGTGCTCCAGCCTATCAGATGCCGTAATACCTATAATACCACACCCTGGTCATGGCCCTGACCTCCTCGGTGGAGTAGGGCAGATTGCGGGCCTTAATAAAGTGGATAAGCCGAGTGACCCCCGGGTGACAGAGGTCATTGTGGATAGCCCGAAGTCGGTCATCTTGCGCGCTGGCGCATGTGCCGCGGGACAGGGCATCTGAGGGCTCGTTGAGCTCCCCAGGACGATACTTGATATTGTAAGGAGAGGTGGAGAGGATCCACGATCCTCCACCTCAAGATTTTGTCGTTTTTAATTTTGCCCCGTTGTGCGTTGTCGAACATAAAGGCAACCGACCGCTGGACGGTGACGAGGGTGAACCTCCTACCGGCTAGGTAGTGCCTCCAATGCCACACAGGTTCCCGAATGGTTTGCGCTTCCTTCTTGACAGAGGAGTGTCGAATCTTGGAGGCGTGGAGGGTTCTAGGAAAGAAGGCTACTGGCCTGCCCGCCTGGTTGAGGGTGGTGGCCAGGGCGACATCTAACGCATTGCTCTCTACCTGGAAGGGGACGGGCTCGTCCACCGCGTGCATCGCGGCATTAGTGATATCTGCCTTGATGCGGCTGAAGGCTAGCCCCAGGCAGAGTTTGAGGGCCTTGAGGCTGTGGGGAAGGGGAAGTTCCATGAGTGGGCGCATGCGGTCAGGGTCGGGCCCTAGGACCCCCTTTTCCACGACATAGCCGAGGATGGCCAGTCGGGTTGTGCGGAAAACGCACTTCTCCTTGTTATCTGAGGGATTGGGCGATCTGGAGGAACCTCTGAAGGTTGGCGAAGTGGTCCTGCTGATCATGGCCGCAGATGGTAACATTGTCTAAGTACGGGTATGTAGCCCGCAGCTCGTACTGGTCCACCATTCGGTCCATCGTTCTCTGGAAGCCCGAGACCCCATTAGTGACGCCGAAAGGGACCCTGAGGAAGTGGAAGAGTCGGCCGGCTGCTTCAAAAGCAGTGGAGTAGCGCTCTTCCGGGCGGATTGGGAGCTGGTGGTAGGCAGACTTCAGATCTACTGTGGAGAACACCCGGTACTGTGCGATCTGGTTGACCATCTCCGCTATGCGGGGGAGGGGGTACGCATCAAGTTGCATGAACCGGTTTATGGTCTGGCTGTAGTCCACAACCATCCGATTCTTTTCCCCGGTCCTGACAACCACCACTTGTGCTCTCCAGGGGCTGTTGCTGGCCTCGATGATCCCTACACTCAACAGTCGCTGTACCTCCAACTTGATAAAAGTCATGTCTTGTGCACTGTACTGCCTGCTCCTGGTGGGGACGGGCTGACAGTCGGGGGTGAGGAGAGCGAAGGGGGGGTGACCTTAAGGGCCGCGAGGCTACATACAGTGAGAGAGGATAGGGGTCTGCCGAACTTTAGGGTCAGGCTTCGGTGACTGCATTGGAAGTCGAGTCCAAGTAGTAGGGAGACACAAAGGTGAGGGAGGACATACAGTTTAAATTGGGCATACTCAGCGCCCTGTATCGTGAGGTTCGCGACACAATACCCCCGGATCTGTACCGAATGGGATCCGGAGGCAAGAGAGATTGTCTGGGATGCGGGGTAGATGTGGAGGGAGCAGTGCCTTACCGTGTCGGGATGGACAAAGCTCTCTGTGCTCCCGGAGTCGAAAAGACAGGGGGTCTCGCGGCCATTGACCCGGACGCCCATCATCAAATTCTTCAGATGTTTTTGCCACGACTGGTCGAGGGTGACTGTGCCGAGCTGCGGATAGTCTGCGTGTTCGGAGGTATTGGGGTCACAAGATGACGGCCCCCACGAGACGCGCGTGTCGGGCTGAGTTGAAGATAGCGACCAAGGTGGCCTCCCCCATCGGTCGCATGTGTCGGTTGGTGTTGAAGATGGCGGCCAATATGGCTGCCCCATGGGTCGCACGTGTCGGGCTGAGTTAAAGATGGCACCCCCCACAAGCTGCACGAGGCCGATGACGTGTCTGCAGGGGGCGGCGCCGGAAGACACGCAGCCACATTGTGGGATCTGTGGGCCTGTGAGTCCGTGGATCGGGCCTGGTGAGCTTTTGACTTCGGGGCTTTGGATCGAGCCAGACAGACTCTGTCAAAATGTCCCTTTTTGTTGCTGTCGCTGCATGTCGCGGTGCGGGCTGGGCAACACTGCCAGGGGTGTTGGCCCTGACCGCAGAAGTAGCAAGACGGTCCCCCGGGCTGAACGGGCAGCCGCGCAGCACAGGCCTGGGACGTAGTCGGGTCTGGTGAAAGACGTGTCTGTGGTGCCCACGAGGGGTTCGCTGGGTCTGCCGGGCACGCGCTGAGGCTCTGGTAGGCCATGTCTAACAAGGTGGCTAGTTTTACCGTGTCCTGTAGATCAATGGCCCTGTTTTCCAGCAGCCGCTGCCGGACGTAGTTAGACCGGACCCTAGCCATGTAGGTGTCCCAGATCATCAGCTTCATGTGCTCATCGGCCTTCACATCCCTGCAGTTGCAGTTGCGGGCGAGTAGTGTCAGGTTCTCTAGATAATCGTCCAGCGATTCCCCGGCGCGTTGACGGCGGGTAGTGAGGAGGTGCCGCGCGAACACTTTGTTCACGGGCTTCACAAACTGTCTCTTTAGAATCGTGACCGCCGCTTCGTACGTGACTGCGTCCTCAATCACACCCGAGATTCGGTGGCTCACTCGGGCGTGGAGGAGGCGCAGCTTGAGGGCGTCGGAGGGAGGCGTTTCAGAGGAGTCGAGGTAGGCCTCAAACCAGCGGAGCCAGTGGGAGAAGATTTCCTTAGCTTCTGCTGCTCATGCTTCGAGTTCCAGTTTATCAGGCTTCACAGCGGCTTCCATAATGATGACTTTGGATAATAAATTGATGTACCATCAATTCACTACAAGACGATGAGAATGAGCGAACATAGGCTTTATTATCCAAGAACTTGCCTGCCTGTGACTGCTGCAACAATGAGCGCTGCCCACAGGCGGCAGGTCTATATACCGCCCCGGGTGGGGGGGGGGGGGGGCAGAGGCAGGGCCCACCAGGGTTCCAGTACAATACATGGAAGGAGATCATATTACCATTCCTTGGCCACAGGCCACAGTACTATACAGACAACTTATATTATGGTGAATACATTCACCACGTACAAAAGTGCTGATCGCCATTCTTCCAAGTAAATTAGACATTTCGCTGCGCATAGTTCAGTGTCTCTGACTAATTTTAAGCCTTAACCTCATTGTTCCTGAATAGCAGTTGTATTGTAGATTTGAAACAGGGAGAAGGGGCTGGATTCTCTGTTGGCTGACACCAAAATCGGGAAGCACGATTGAGCGGAGAATAGGTTCCGGCGCCAAAATTGCAGCGGGTGCCGATTTGACGCTAAATCGTAATACTTTTTCACCTCGACAGTGACGTCAATGCAGTCCGGAATGCAGTCCGGACAGTAAACGCCATTTGCATATCATTAGCGGGTCTGACCCAGTATTCCCCGGGGCCTCCGCGGTTCTCCGCCTCTGAGTTCCCGACTCTGACTTAACTTGTGCTTTTAAAAAACCTTAAATCAACAACATGGCTGCTGAGGGAGGGTGTACGAAAGTGCCCAACATCGCCATAGTTTGTTCACAATTCTGCCACTGGCTGGCAGCTCCTGCCAGGGCTGGGGGGGGGGGGGGAGTAGCAGTAGCAGCAGCGGGGGGGGGTAACCAGGAGGCAGGCTGTGGGGTCGGGGTGGACGGACATGGAACACCATTGCCGCAGTCGGAAAGGCAGCTGCGCACGCCACTGACAGCCCACTATAAACTTAGAGCCTCGGGTCGTATAGGTGTCCCACCAGGGCACTCCCCCTCGGTGCACTCTGGCCCCAGCCGACCCATCAACAGGATGGGCGCATGCCAGCACAACCAGTGCCACCTTGTTGGCTGGAATGAGTGTGAGTGGGGATGATAATGTGTAAATGTGTGGGCGACACGGTAGCACAGTGGTTAGCACTGGTGCTTCACAGCGCCAGGGCCCCAGGTTTGATTGCCAGCTTGGGTCACCGTCTGTGGGGAGGCTGTAAGTTCGCACCGTGTCTGCATGGGTTTCCTCAGGGTGCTCCCCTAAGTCCCGAAAAATGTGCTGTTAGGTGAACTGGACATTCTGAATTCTCCCTCTGTGTACCTGAACAGGCGCTGGAATGTGGCGACGTAGGGCTTTTCACAGTAACTTTGTTGCATGTTAATGTAAGCCTACCTGTGACAATAAAGATTATTATATATGCGGCTGCAGCTTGTCAGCCTCCCAAGTGTCAATAATGGATCAGGCGAATCCCTCACAGTTTTTCATTGGAATCGATGGTGTTCCACATGGTGTTGGTGCTAGCCGCTCCACAGTCACTGAATCGGTTCGGTTTCGGCGGCAGTTTTGCTGTTGTGAAAGTCCACGAATCGTGCCGAAGCGTCACCATTTAGTCTCAGGAACGGAGAATGCAGCCCAAGATTTGTTTTAATCGGTTAAACAAATAGGGGGAAGCGTAGTGCCCTGAACATATTTCACCTCACAACGTCCTTTCCTTGGGATTGACAATTTCCACCCAATTTAGTTGTTTCTTGCATTATTGAGTTTTTAAATATAATATGCAATTTTAGACAGATTGGAGTATTGTCATTTTATGTCAAAAACCTTATTCCAGAAAGCAAAAGAGATACATCAAACGATAGTGGCCAGAATTCTCTGGTCTTTGTGATTCAATTTTCCCTCTGGCAGCGCAACCCTGCCAGTGGGTATCATGGCAATGTGGGGTGTTACAATGGGAAATCCCATTGACAATCAACAGGAAGATAAAATCCAGCCGCCAGCGAATGGCGCAGGGTCAGGAAACACGTGGCTGGTGGACCGGAGGATCCCTCCAGTATTTTCACATTTCTGTAGGCCATATGGCACACTCCTACCATGAAACAGGTACGGCTCTGGCAGATGGCTCAGGAAATAGGCCAAAGTATGTCCGTGTTGCAATTTATGGTCCAGATTTTTGCTTTGATGGACAACATTCATACCCCCCACCCCGCGCCGAACGTTGCTATTCGTATATTCCTGGGTGACGGGTGTGTTTCGTGCGTGTGTGTTTTACGGAGATGGCTGGCCATTTAAATCCTCAGCTGCCTCTACCCAAGTGGGATTTTGGTAGGTTTGGAATGTGAAACCCAAAGTGTGCAGATTAGAACTAAGAAGAGCAGGTCTGAGTTTTGGGGATTTGTTTGGATAGCCAGGATACCTTTCTGGAGACATAAGGTATCCTTTTGAATCTGGTCCTTGGACACCTTCATAGAAGGCCAGGTGCCTTTTGGTGGATGTAAAGTGCCTTTTGATGAAGGTCAGGTGCCCTTTGGAGGACGTGGGCTTCCTTTGGAATTGTTGAAAGTAGGCATGAGTGTGGGTAAAAAGTGCATAAGCTCATTAATTGCCAAACTAATTATTATTGTCAACAGACCTGTCAAAGTTGTCTGTCAAAAGTGTGAAAATAACCTCTCAAAAGGGAGCTATCAAAGGTATCAAGAGGAACTATCAAAAACACCTGTCAGAGGGAGCTGGCAAACATTCATGGCATTTAAAAGTCCTGTCCATTAAATCTTTGAAAAATTGTTTGAACTTTTGAAAAAAGGTCAATGCCACTTCATTCTTTATTTTGACATAAGCCTCAATGTTTCCATTAGTAGATTACTGCTGCATGATTGATTTCACAACCATCCATCATCATAGCAGGGTGCCTACCATTCCACAGCTTGATTGACAAAATAAAGTGGTTTAGACTCTGAAATGGGAATTTGAATTCCAATACTTGTTATTTGGGACAGTGTATTTGAATGAAATGTTTGCGATATAAAGCCCTATAGAGTTTTTTTTACGAATGAGTGTTCTTTTTTCAATATTGTGAAGTCTGTGATAGACACTTAGAACTTTAGTTTAGATAATGTTATTTTATATCATCTCTGCATGGGTCCTGAGATCTGCCCAAGGTGGACACTGAGTGAGTTGGCATGGTGTATGTAAGGGGAAAGTGTGTTGGGTTGGAGGCATGGATTAGCACGAGTTGAAACTAAGTTGGTATAGAGGCTACAATGATTATGGAGTGGGGACAAGGGCACAAGTTGACATTGAGGCTATAAAAATCCATGAAGGATAGGTATGGGGCAAAGGTCGGTATAGGGGTTGTAAAGGGCTATGGGAGTAGGTATAGGGGCATCAGTTGGCTCGGAGGGCATGAAGGACCATCGGGAAGAGTGGGGAAATGAAATGGCATGGGTTGGCATGGATGGAGCATGGGGAGTGCATGAGGGATTGGGAGTGAGGGGCAAGAACTGGAGAGGTATGTTATGGTTTGTTCTTTTTAAAGTTTTAGCCACAGTGCCAGAGCACCAAGGCAGGCCTTAAACACAGCTTGCCTTCACACAGGCCTTCAACCTAGCCCGCCTCCACACAGGCCTCCTATCCAGTCCACTCCATTCAAGTCTTTCACCCAACTCGCCTTCAGACAGGCATTGGACCCAGCCCGCCTCCAAACAAGCCTCCCACCCAGCCCGCTTCCATGCCTGGCAGCCTCATCAGTTCTTTCAGGCTTTCCAGCCCCAACTTCTAATCTAACCTACATTACCCCACCCCCGAACCAAAAATCTGTCATCTGGGCAGTTGCTTTTAGAAGTCAGTTTGATGGAGCCAGGAATTCTACTGACTCTGCTTATGAGTGAAAATCTGGGCCTGTGCCCCTCTAAATAAGGTTACCCCTGTCAAAAGAAGGTGTGACTGGAGCGGGGGGGGGGGGGGGGGGGGTGGGGGGATAGTGGAAAGGATTCTCAGGCTGTGAATTTCCTAATGCACACTAGGTGGTTGGCAGATATAGAACATATCTCGAGACCCTGAATTACCACCAGGATCCCTGATTCAGGCCAAAACATTTATTTTGTATTCGGGATAACTATTCCATTCTCCTGGGGCATTGGTACTGGCAGGGCAGAAAATCTTGCTGGTGCTACATTTGTCATCCTCACCTCTAACAAATGTTTAAGATGCACAGATCAAACATCAGAAGGCAACACGGTAGTACAATGGGTAGCACCATTGCTTCACAGCTCCAGGTTCAATTCCCGGCTTGGGTCTGTACGTATGGAGTCTGTACGCTGTCTGTATGGAGTCTGTACGTTCTCCCTGTTTCTGCGTGGGTTTCCTCCGGGTGATCCGGTTTCCTCCTACAAGTCCCGAAAGACGTGCTGTTAGGTACTTTGGACATTCTGAAATCTCCCTCTGTGTACCCGAACAGGTGCAGGAATGTGGCGACTAGGGGTTTTTAACAGGAACTTCACTGCAGTGTTAATGTAAGCCTACTTGTGACAATTAAGATTATTATTATAAAATATAGGAAATGCAGTGGAGAAGCGAAGGAGAGCAGCTAGCCCCCACAAATTTCAAATGATCTACCGCCACAGCACAAGGGGCTTGTCATGCAGTTGGAGAAACTGACAAGGTCTCAGTTTATTTAACAGCTGCTTTAACAGAAGCATTTCCTCATTACTCCAACCTCAATAATGTGTTCAGATCTCTAGAGTGGGGCTTGAACCCACCACCTTTAAGCCAGACCTGAATCTTTTCAACAGCTTTCCCAACAAATAGCCAGTAAGATGAACAGGCAGTTGGGAACAGAACAAGGGAGCATTTTGGGTCTTCAGGGTTTTAATCAGGAGAGCTATTGAGGCATTTTGGTTGAGAATGGGGAGGTGAAGATGAATTTCTTACAGAGGGTCATTCGTCTTTGGAATTCTCTTCCCCAGAGAGCAGTGGAGGCTGGGTCATTCAGTATACTGAAGACTGAGTTAGACAGTTGTTTTGATATGTCAGGGAGTCAAGGGTTTTGGGGAACAGGCAGCAAAGTGGAGTTAAGGCCACAATCAGATCTCATTAAATGGTGCAGGCTCCTGGAATCATAAGATCTGCTCCTGCACCCATTTCTTATGGTATCAGCACTAATTAAGCACAAATACTAACCAGTAAAGGGCAAGTTTATTGTTAATAGCAGGAAACATTTCTTCAAGCAAAATGTTTTTACAACCTTCTGGGTAAGATACTTAAGACTACTGAAACTATTCGAGAGACAGTTTATGACAAAGCAACTATAGGGCTCCATCAGCCCAACATCGGTTAATTTGATGACCACATAGAGATTTATGCCATGAAAGTCCTCTTATCCTGATAGTCTTGTTTGTGAGCAAGTAGAAACATCAATGGTAGGATTCTGGTTGAATTTGCTCCCCTATTAGCCATTTTTATGGCCTAGGGTTTAAGAAAGAATGAGTTACATTAGTTGATTTCCCTCCGTCCTTTCTGCACGTCCTTTGTGAAGCACACCTAACCTGTTATACAGTTGGAGAATTTAAGATTGACACAGGTTGCCAAAGTGAAAATGATTCTATTCTACCGCACAATCATCCTTCATCTTAATTAGCACAAGGAAACAAAGAAAAGGAATAAACGGCTGCAGCTAAACAGGTTTAGATCAGTTCAATGATTACAAGTTAATGGTGAGCAAAGGCGAGGTAATAACAGTTATTTGTCAAAGTGGAAACTATTGCATGACAACAACGAACCTTCCATTATCCACCGCACCATTTTTGTACTGTGTTGTGAAATAAAGGCATATTTTTCCACAGTTGGTTTAATATATACTAAAACAGAGATCTATGATTTAGTGGCAATTGTGCTTTACACCTATTTTAATAAAAATAGTTATAAGAAATAACAATGAAACATAATGTTAAAATAAGACTAAAACTTGGAATGCTTGTTTTCAAAAGGTTTCAATTGGCTGTGATTTTATTTTTGGTCTTGTTGGCAAAGTGGGAGCAGCTCGGAGGAAATTCCTGGCAATGTCTTTAGCATGTGAACATTCTTCACTGAGTGCATCAAGAGTGAGCTATAGCCAAAAACAAAAATGGGGAGATTTACAGAATGCCCCTCATCATGCAGTGTCATCAGAGTATCATTCTCTTTGGGAATCGGCAAGAATCCTGATCCAATTTCAGGGAGCCAATCTGTCCCTAGAATGAATGTTCTTCAAACAGCTATCCCTGAAGAATATTATTAATCATAATCACACTTGGGAATTTTAGGCTGTTCATTATTGTTATTGTATTGCAAATTTAAAGTTTGATTCATTGATAATTGAATGAAATCTATTTTAAAGCTGTACATTGTAGGTTGCAAAGGAAATATCTGTGCTCTCAGAATGACGGTCAGTGCAAAGGAAAGGAGAGGGGGGAGGAAATCAAAATTGAAGCTCCTCAAGCTCTTAACTGTGATAATTCATAGGCTTTTAATTTTGTACGTTGTGAGTAAGTTCCAAGATTAGCACAAATTTGTGTCCTTTATACAATGACTAATGGATAATTTAGGATAAAAGCACTGAGAGTACACTTTACTTCCAATGTTCTGGAAGTGGTAATCATCCTTAGACAATCAAGACTCACTGCTGTTCCCAAGACAGGTGCAGCAGTAAAGCTACTATTTACAAAACCCAAACTATATTAACCGTGTGATTACCAAACCGCATTTGACAAAAACACATTTTTATTTGTATCCTTTCCTTACAAAGAAAGCCAGCGATATGCAGGTGGAGAGGATTGAAGATTCTGTGACTTCAAATAAATTGTACCTTTGAGATGTGATGTTCTGCATTAAGAATTCTCCAGACTGCAAAGCCAATGGTCTGACTTTGATTTATTTGCATAACAACGAGACCACATTCTTCATCACTGGATTTATAGATTCTCTTAACTACCTGAACAGACACCCCAGCATCCTAAATCAAGCTGAGGGACTTTTATATAAAGTTATAATTCTGAGTATACATTTATCCCCCAATATTACAAATACCTCGATGTGGATGAGAAGAAACAGATTATGAACTGATAATACAATCGGCCACAAACAGATAGATAAAATACAATAAAAGCTTCCAATGTATCAGGTGGAATGATGATTCTGAAATTGTAGACCAGCTCTCCTGATTTTAGTTCAGGTAAAATAATTATTCCTAATTCTGTAAATGTGTCTTATTTATTTTCCTTATTCCTCTCCTGTTTGTTCTAAGTGTGTGCGAGAGTAAATCCAAGACTGCACCTCATCGAAGTGACCATTTTTAAACTGCAATTGCTAGTTGGCAGGCTATTTGAAGGCTAGGATGTTCATTGCTAAGCATTAATCTGCACTTGCAAAAGTGCATTTGCAGCGAGGGTCAGCAATATTGACCAATTATCCTCTCCATAACTCAAAGGAGCCAAGGCCAATTGCAACACACTTTGTATATACTTAAAATCAATTGACGTATCAAGGATCAGCCATCAAATGCAGTTTATATGTCTCAGTTACTCACTCAGGCATTGAACATTGTTTGTATGGGTAGGATTTCCAATACAGGGTTGGGAACCCGACACCCAAATCATTTTGGGGTCCTGACCCCGTGTCACGTCATGGACCTGAGTTGAGCTTGGCGTCCAATTGGTTGGGGCTGACTGCTGCTTGGAAGTAGATGCAGATTCTGGAGGGTTATTTTCAAAGGCAAATGACAGACATTATTGAGCTTGCCATTGCCTTGCTGAATGAAGGAGGCAGGAGGCAGTCTAAAAAAGTATGTAAACATTAAACCATTGGGTACTTAATCTGCTCTGCTGAAGCAATGGTAACTTTGTGCCACCACTTGAGCACCTCAGTTTGACTCTGCCTTTTTTATCAGCAGCAATATGTAATGGCTTGTGACAGCTGCCCATTAAAGTGCCTCAAATTGCTTGCTCTTCCCACTCCTATACTGTCGCTCTCCAGCCTGTTAACATTTTCATCAAAAAGCTTAACAGCCAGGCAATTGGAGGCATGTGGGTTATTGGCTCTCCTCTTCACCCCTACCCTCGCTTTGAAAGCAGAAGTGCATTCCATAGGCTTTGGGTGGCCTACACATCACCTTTCAATACACGCTAGGAAGGACAAGAATAGCTGGGTTACAGTCAGGGGGAAAAAAACAAACAGGCAGACAGTGCAGGGATCCCTCGTGGCCGTTCCCCTTCAAAACAAGCATACCGTTTTGGATGCTGTTGGGGGGGTTGACCTACCGGGGGAAGGCCCTAGCGGCCAGGTCTCTGGCACTGAGTCTGGCTCTGGGGCTCAGAAGGGAAGGGGGAGAATAGAAAAGCAATAGTTGTAGGAGATTCAATGGTTAGGGGAATAGATAGGAGATTCTGTGGTCGCGAGCGAGACTCCCGGAAGGTATGTTGCCTCCCGGGTGCCAGGGCCAGGGATGTCTCGGATCGTGTCTTCAGGATCCTTAAGGGGGAGGGGGAGCAGCCAGAAGTCGTGGTGCACATTGGTACCAACGACATAGGTAGGAAAAGGGGTGTGGAGGTAATAAACAAGTTTAGGGAGTTAGGCTGGAAGTTAAAAGCCAGGACAGAGTTGTCATCTCTGGTTTGTTGCCGGTGCCACGCGATAGAGAGGCTAGGAATAGGGAGAGAGTGCAGTTGAACACATGGCTGCAGGAATGGTGTAGGAGGGAGGGCTTCAGGTATTTGGATAATTGGAGCGCATTCTGGGGAAGGTGGGACCTGTACAAGCAGGACAGGTTGCATCTGAACCAGAGGGGCACCAATATCCTGGGAGGGAGGTTTTCTAGTACTCTTCGGGAGAGTTTAAACTAATTTGGCAGGGGAATAGGAACCGGATTTGTAGTCCAGCAACTAAGGTAGCCGATATTCAGGACGCCAAAGCATGTAGTGAGGCAGTGGGGAAGAGAACAGTGACAAAGGAGAGTACTTGCAGGCACGGAGATGGGTTGAAGTGTGTATACTTCAACGCAAGAAGCATCAGGAATAAGGTGGGTGAACTTAAGGCATGGATCGGTACTTAGGACTACGATGTGGTGGCCATCACGGAAATTTGGATAGAAGAGGGGCAGAAATGGTTGTTGGAGGTCCCTGGTTATAGATGTTTCAATAAGATTAGGGAGGGTGGTAAAAGAGGTGGGGAGGGGGTGGCATTATTAATTAGAGATAGTATAACAGCTGCAGAAAGGCAGTTTGAGGAGTATCACCCTATTGAGGTAGTATGGGTTGAAGTCAGAAATAGGAAAGGAGCAGTCACCTTGTTAGGAGTTTTCTATAGGCCCCCCAATAGTAGCAGAGATGTGGAGGAACAGATTGGGAAACAGATTTTGGAAAGGTGCAGAAGTCATAGGGTAGTAGTCATGGGCGACTTTAACTTCCCAAATATTGAGTGGAAACTCTTTAGATCAAATAGTTTGGATGGGGTGGTGTTTGTGCAGTGCGTCCAGGAAGCTTTTCTAACACAGTATGTAGATTGTCCGACCAGAGGAGGGGCAATATTGGATTTAGTACTGGGTAATGAACCAGGGCAAGTGATAGATTTGTTAGTGGGGGAGCATTTTGGAGATAGTGACCACAATTCTGTGACTTTCACTTTAGTAATGGAGAGGGATAGGTACGTGCAACAGGGCAAGGTTTACAATTGGGGGAAGGGTAAATACGATGTTGTCAGACAAGAATTGAAGTGCATAAATTGGGAACATAGGCTGTCAGGGAAGGACACAAGTGAAATGTGGAACTTGTTCAAGGAACAGGTGCTACATGTCCTTGATATGTATGTCCCTGTCAGGCAGGGAAGAGATGGTCGAGTGAGGGAACCATGGTTGACAAGAGAGGTTGAATGTCTTGTTAAGAGGAAAAAGGAGACTTATGTAAGACTGAGGAAACAAGGTTCAGACAGGGCATTGGAGGGATACAAGGTAGCCAGGAGGGAACTGAAGAAAGGGATTAGGAGAGCTAAGAGAGGGCATGAACAATCTTTGGCGGGTAGGATCAAGGAAAACCCCAAGGCCTTTTACACATATGTGAGAAATATGAGAATGACTAGAGCGAGGGTAGGTCCGATCAAGGACAGTAGCGGGAGATTGTGTATTGAGTCTGAAGAGATAGGAGAGGTCTTGAACGAGTACTTTTCTTCTGTATTTACAAATGAGAGGGGCGATATTGTTGGAGAGGACAGTGTGAAACAGATTGGTAAGCTCGAGGAAATACTTGTTAGGAAGGAAGATGTGTTGGGCATTTTGAAAAACTTGAGGATAGACAAGTCCCCCGGGCCTGACGGGATATATCCAAGGATTCTATGGGAAGCAAGAGATGAAATTGCAGAGCCGTTGGCAATGATCTTTTCGTCCTCACTGTCAACAGGGGTGGTACCAGGGGATTGGAGAGTGGCGAATGTCGTGCCCCTGTTCAAAAAAGGGACTAGGGATAACCCTGGGAATTACAGGCCAGTTAGTCTTACTTCGGTGATAGGCAAAGTAATGGAAAGGGTACTGAAGGATAGGATTTCTGAGCATCTGGAAAGACACTGCTTGATTAGGGATAGTCAGCACAGATTTGTGAGGGGTAGGTCTTGCCTTACAAGTCTGATTGAATTCTTTGAGGAGGTGACCAAGCATGTGGATGAAGGTAAAGCAGTGGATGTAGTGTACATGGATTTTAGTAAGGCATTTGATAAGGTTCCCCATGGTAGGCTTATGCAGAAAGTAAGGAGGCATGGGATAGTGGGAAATTTGGCCAGTTGGATAACGAACTGGCTAACCGATAGAAGTCAGAGAGTGGTGGTGGATGGTAAATATTCAGCCTGGATCCCAGTTACCAGTGGCGTACCGCAGGGATCAGTTCTGGGTCCTCTGCTGTTTGTGATTTTCATTAATGACTTGGATGAGGGAGTTGAAGGGTGGGTCAGTAAATTTGCAGACGATACGAAGATTGGTGGAGTTGTGGATAGTGAGGAGGGCTGCTGTCGGCTGCAAAGAGACATAGATAGGATGCAGAGCTGGGCTGAGAAGTGGCAGATGGAGTTTAACCCTGAAAAGTGTGAGGTTGTCCATTTTGGAAGGACAAATATGAATGCAGAATACAGGGTTAACGGTAGAGTTCTTGGCAATGTGGAGGAGCAGAGAGATCTTGAGGTCTATGTTCTTTGAAAGTTGCCACTCAAGTGGATAGAGCTGTGAAGAAGGCCTATGGTGTCCTCGCGTTCATTAACAGAAGGATTGAATTTAAGAGCCGTGAGGTGATGATGCAGCTGTACAAAACTTTGGTCAGGCCACATTTGGAGTACTGTGTACAGTTCTGGTCGCCTCATTTTAGGAAGGATGTGGAAGCTTTGGAAAAGGTGCAAAGAAGATTTACCAGGATGTTGCCTGGAATGGAGAGTAGGTCTTACGAGGAAAGGTTGAGGGTGCTAGGCCTTTTCTCATTAGAACGGAGAAGGATGAGGGGCGACTTGATAGAGGTTTATAAAATGATCAGGGGAATAGATAGAGTAGACAGTCAGAGACTTTTTCCCCGGGTGGAACAAACCATTACAAGGGGACATAAATTTAAGGTGAAAGGTGGAAGATATAGGAGGGATATCAGAGGTAGGTTCTTTACCCAGAGAGTAGTGGGGGCATGGAATGCACTGCCTGTGGAAGTAGTTGAGTCGGAAACATTAGGGACCTTCAAGCAGCTATTGGATAGGTACATGGATTACGGTAAAATGATATAGTGTAGATTTATTTGTTCTTAAGGGCAGCACGGTAGCATTATGGATAGCACAATGCTTCACAGCTCCAGGGTCCCAGGTTCGATTCCGGCTTGGGTCACTGTCTGTGCGGAGTCTGCACGTCCTCCCCGTGTCGGCGAGGGTTTCCTCCGGGTGCTCCGGTTTCCTCCCACAGTCCAAAGATGCGCAGGTTAGGTGAACTGGCCAATGATAAATTGCCCTTAATGTCCAAAATTGCCCTTGGTGTTGGGTGGAGATGTTGAGTTTGGGTAGGGTGCTCTTTCCAAGAGCTGGTGCAGACTCAAAGGGTCGAATGGCCTCCTTCTGCACTGTAAATTCAATGATAATCTATGATTAATCTAGGACAAAGGTTCGGGACAACATCGTGGGCCGAAGGGCCTGTTCTGTGCTGTATTTTCTATGTTCTATGTTAATACGTTGGCTCACCAGCTAGGTATGAAACAACTAGGGCGGGATTCCCATGTCTGCCAAACGTACTTTCCTGGGCAGCCTGCCCTAGCCGGCAGCGGGATTCTCCATTCCTTTCATCTGCCAATGAAATTCTCCATTGTAGCCACCCCACACTGCCGGGAAACTCACGGACTTGGGAACGCTGCGAGCACAACAGAGAACCCTGCAGGTGGAAAATACCGCATGTAATGTTTATTTACAACATACTGGACACGATCCAATGGCCATGCTGTGCCATGGTGCAGCGTGGCCGATAAAAGCCGGGAGATCCCGCTCCCCGGAACGGGCAAGAGTCTTTTGTTAAAATGACAAGCAACAGGAAGGTTAGAGTCCTGAATGCGCACAGACCGAAGATGCTCAGCAAAGCGATCACCCAGTCTGCGCTTGGTCTCTCAGATATAGAGGAGACCACATTGGGAGCAGTGAATGCAGTAGACCAAATTGGAAGAGATGCAAGTGAAACCAAAAAACATGCGGCTGGGAGGCCCGGGAATCCCACCCAATGTCTTCCCACCTTGGCACTGTGCTGGATCACATGATCCACCCTGACAGTCATGCATAGTCCCGGGCCGTACCATTTATGATAACACCCACCTCATGCAGGACCTGATTTGCCATTGCCACAGGGCTGATCTGTCGAGTGCCTACCTGTCTGTTGACCAAAAAGGCATTCAATCGGGTGGATCACAAATATTCATGCAGAACTCAAGTGGACATTCTGGTTTGAGATGCACTTTGTCGCCCGGATCCAAACTTCTGTACGCCAGAATGTTACCACCACAAGTTTCAACTTCAAAGAGCCAAACACCAGTTAGTTAGTTCAAGGTCAAGGGTACGTTATTTACACACAAATAGTCATGCAACATAAACACTACTAGTTAACTACACCGATCGACTAAGACAACCTGTACTTAACTTCGGGCACCCGGCTTAGATCAGAAAACAGTGGCCGCTGTTCAATTCTGGATCTCTCGGGTTCGAAGGAGTAACTGCTGCTCAGCTGGGCTCATCCGTCTAGTAGCGAGCGTTGAACTTGGACTCGCTTCTGGTGTTGCTATGATTGGCAATGACTGTGACCGAGGTACCAAGGCCAAAAGAGAGCGAACATATGGCAAACTCTTCTTCTTATATTCGGGGGGGGGTTTTCGCGCTCTTTTGGGCAGTCCTTCGATTTGGGCCTTACTAATTGGGTGATCCCTGATCACTCCGTTCGATTCCTTAACCAATAAGTGGGCGGGTATCTGGATGGCTGGGCGTTTCCCAAGCGGTCACTGACCCCGTTGTTTGCGTTTCTCTTGAACAGGGAGTGGCGCCAAAATGTCTGGGACTGTCCCGGTTGGTTGAGTACCAGTCCTTTGTTTTGGGGAAGATGGGCCATCAAATGCTAATCGGCCTGATTAACATGCTAATGGGACGGAGTTTCGATACCGTCTGGACTTTTGCTGACAAATATGCATTCCAGGCTCTGAGCCTGCCTGATTCTTGGCTTGTCCATTTTACCCGCCAGTCTTTGCGAGTTCCTCTGTGCCTCGTTGGAAGTGGCCATCCCAGATGGCTACAATACGCATTAATGAGGTGAAAGATGCCCTTTATGTGAAGGCCCACATATTAACTTGGACCGGGACTAGGAGAGCCAAAATGCCAGGGTCATGGGCTTCGCCCATTTAGCAGGCGTGCCCCAAGTGCAGGGTTTGATATCCTGCACCCGCATGATGTCTCCATGGCATCATGCGACGCTGCCATTTATGAACCACAAAGGCTTCAATTCTATCTACATGTAGATTGTCTGTAACCAGACAATGTGAATCATGAAGATGTGTACCCGTTTCCCAGGGAGTATACATAGAAACATACATAGAAAATAGAAGCAGGAGACCATTCAGACCTCTGAGTCTGCTCCGCCATTCATTATGATCATGGCATATCATCAAGCTCAATGATAGTTCAATAACAGCATCCATAAGTTACATTTTGGGGCACTCGCAGATGCCAGATATCTTTGAAGGAAAACAGTATCTGGAGGAATGATTCCTCGGGGACAAGGGGTACTCAATAAAGAGTGTGCTGATGGAGCCAATGCAGAGGCCACAAACTGAGGCAGAGACTCGCTACAAAGAGGCTCATGTTTCAATGCACATGCTGATTGAACAGGTGATTGGACAACTGAAGGTACAATTCCAATTGGACTGGTTGAGGATGTCCTCCAATACAGCCCCCAGAGGGTTTCCCTCACAAGTGTGTTCTGCCGCGTTCTCCACAACCTGGTGCTGCAGAGGAGAGACCAAATGGACCCGAAGGAGATGGAAGAGAACCATATCTCCTGAGATCGAAGAGGGCAGAGAAGGGCAAGCCACATAGGAGAGGAAGGACTCACCTCCCAACTCTCCAAATTTTTTCCACCATCTGCATGCTAAGTCATGAATGTGATGGAATACTCTCCATTTCCCTGGATGAATGCCGGTCTAACAATGCTCAAGATGATATGTGTTATGACCCCCCTTGGAGGTCAGGAGATGTGCACCGTCCATTTCCCCGTGACCACCAAGGAACACAAACTTCCTCGATGAACGAGGCGGGGCTTCCCCTTTAACAAGGGGAGACTCTCAGTGTGCGTGCAGGCCGGGGAAGAGGACCCTTCGGGAAGTGAAGAGACTGCTGTATGAGAAATAAACTTGTGTTTGTTTTGCATTCAACAATATGTTCCCGTGTGGTCACTGTGTCGGATTCTACACTGGTGACGAGGTTGAAGTGGGGCTGCAGTCGACACCACATATTTCATACCTGCACCACTTCGTCTAGGCCTCAGGAGGCCACTCTTCAGCCGACAGAGATGCCCAACATTGGGAAGTTGGAGCCGTTTAATGGGAGTACCGAAGACCGGGCTCAGCATATTGAGCAAATGCAGAATTTTTGCAGGACGAATGCAATTGTCGGAGACAAATGACAAACCAGTCTTACTGAAGGCCATTGATGGACCGACCTTTGCACTATGTTGTTCAACAACAATTTTTTGGCATGGTTACGGAAGCTCGCCGAAACTTGGTGAATTTGGGCCCACCTTGCAGGAATCCCTGCGAGACTGGTTCATCTCCAGCATCCGTGATACAGCGACATAGAGGAAACATTTGATGGAAACACATTTCACTTGACAGTGGGCGGTCGAAATTGCTGCCTCCCACAAGTGTGCTGAGCTAGGGGTACAAAACTCCAGGGGATGACAGTCCTAAATCTGGAAGTAAAACCGAGTGCCGACCGGGTTTTCCAAGGCCTGAAGAATGGGACCCCTGGCAGTGGAGTGCACGCCGCAAAGATGGAAACCATTGCAGACACCTCTTTGGTCCCCGTGACGTATGGCCAACAATCGGCATGTCTGACGTTGGTGGTAGTCCGTGGTGGAGGACCAGGTTTGTTGGGCCGCGACTGGCTACGACACCTTATACTGGACTGGCAGAAAGTGTTGTCTGTGCCCAAATGGCCCCGAAGGAAATTCCCGGGGTCTTTGAGGAAGGTTTTGGAACAATCAAAGGAGCAATGGCTGGGACTTCTATGCCAAGTTCAGCGGTGGCAGGGCTTTTGCATTGCTCGACATGAGCCATGCGTACTTGCAGTTGGATTTGGACCATGCCGCCTGGTGGTACATCACCATAAATACTCACGGGGGGTTATATGAGTATAGCGCCTGCCATTTGGAGTTTCCTCAGCATGTGTGATTTCCAAAGAGTGATGGAGAACATTCTGAAGGAGTAGCCAGAGTGCCCGTCTACCTTGAGGATGTTCTCATTCCCGGATTGTCTGACCAGGGACATTTAGAGAACCTGGCCGAAGTCCTCCGGTGCTTCGAGAAGGCTGGTGTCCATCTCCATTGGGAAAAATTAGTTTTCAACACCCCCAAAGGTCATGTACTTGGGTTGTAGAGTGGATCTCCACCGTTTACACCCTGTAGAAGACAAGGGGCTGGATTCTCCGCCCAGCCACACCACATTTCTCCTTCACGCCGCCGGTGGGATGCTCCTTTACGCTGGCTGGTCAATGGGGTTTCCCATTGTGGGGCAACCCCACGCCATTGGGAAAACCCCGGGCTGTCGGTAAAACGGAGCATCCCGCCGACGGAGAATCCAGCCCAATGTTCGGGTTATCAAGCAGGCCCCTGGAGGGAAAACGGAGTTGTGTTCTTTCCTGGGTTTAGTTCACTATTATGGGAAGTTTACCCCAAACCTGACAATGGTTTCCGCCCCCTCCACTGGTTGTTGAAAAAGGGATGCTGTCATGATATTCAAACATACATCATAACACACGACAGCCAATTACAGACAAGAGCAGACACAGTATAAGACAAGAAACACGACACTTCCTGGGCAGTCCATCTGGAGACAGCACAGGGCCAGGACCTCATAGCAAGACACTCACAGTCACAATGTGCTGAGTACCAAGTCTGATGTATAAATAGTTAGATGGAATAAAACTGCGTTGTACCAATCACAACCGTGTTGGTTCGTATGTACCTCAGAGCACCCAACACCTCAGATACCTTTGGGAATGTGTCCAGCTACAACAGGAGGCCTTCTCTGCGGTGAAAAGGCAGTTACCCTCCTCTAAATTACCCACATATTTTGACCCGTCCAAGCCTTGACTTGTGATGCATCACCCTATGCGGTGGGGGCTATCCTCCCTCACCGCATGGGTGACGACTCAGGATGGCTCATAGCAATGTACATTACAGCAACTCGTAATGCTCCTTCAATAACACCTTCCAAACCCATGACTTCTACAACCTAGAATTGGAGGGCATGGAATCACCACCACCCGCAAGCTTTTCGTCAAGACATTTGGAAGTGTATCATCGCTCCTTCAGTTTTGCTGGGTCAAAATCTTGCAAGTCCCTTCCCAACAATATTTTGGAAGTTCCTTCACCACATAGACCATAGCAGTTGAAGAAGATGGCTCATCATTACCTTAAGACATGTGAGGGATGGATAATAAATGCTGACCTTGTCAGCGACACTCACAACCCATGAAAGAATAAATAAGGAATAAGTAAAAACATTTACATATTAATTGGCTATTAAACTCACAGCAGGAGGTTAAGTTTGCTGTTTAAGAGGATAAGTATCCGTCTAACAATATGATATTTGTAAATACATGCCAATCAATCTTTTTGAGCAGGATGTGGACAGTTGACACTGATTCCTCCATGTAAATTGTAAATTCCTCCATGTAGCGAACTGACCAGCCCTTTAGGTTTTCAGTAGTGTTAGACAGGCGGCAAAGGAGATTCTCCTGCAACATCTCCAGCAAATGACCCAGAACTGCTCAGTAAATCATGTTGTCGTTTTGCTCAAATTGTGTAATGCACCTGCCTGATGTAAAAATAAAAGCCCAAGTTTTCTGGTATATAATCAAGCACCTATTAAAACATCTCTGATGAGCCTTTGGAATCTTAATGGCTTTCACATCTACTAATGACGCAAAGAATCTTAGATAGTTCTCACTGAAAATGCGGAGGTAGAAATTGGCATGCAGCCAAAATGAGTGCTACATGGTTGAGTTCTACAGCATAATGTTCCATGCCGCGAGTGTGTAGAAGTGCGTCCAAAGCAATATTTACTTGGGCATTTGACAAATGCTCCCTGCATGCCGAGTGAAACAAACATAGACAAATATGTTAATGAGCACCCAGCAGCTGAATCAGGACTGCTTTGTGAATTTGGTGCCAGTGCATGCCTAAAATATCATTTTGATAATCCACCTAGCAAATTGTAGCAGGAACAGTCAACCAGTATATGTCCGAAGCAAATGTTTAAAAGGATACTCATGTCCATTAAATTAAGACTCTGGTTAGACATTTTAAGCTTCTCGGGAGTTTGGGGTCATGATTGACTGTTTTGGCAAGGGCTTGCCTTTTGAGGTACTTTTGCAGAATAAGTTTATGAAGGGAAAGTAATATTCACAGAATTTGTTTTCTCAGTTGCTGAAAATAGAAATGCCGACTGGAATTGTGCCGAGGCTCACTAGAATCATAGAATTTACAGTGCAGGAGGCTATTCAGCCCATCGAGTCTGTGCCGGCCCTTGGAAAGAGCACCCCACACCTCCACCCTATTCCCATAACCCAGTAACCCCATCTAATCTTTTTGGACACTAAGGGCAATTTAGCACGGCCAATCCACCTAACCTGCACATCTTTGGACTGTGGGAGGAAACCGGAACACCCGGAGGAAACCCACGCAGACATGGGGAGCACGTGCAGACTCCGCACTGACAGTGACCCAAGCTGGGACTTAAACCTGGAACCCAGGAGCTGTGAAGCAACTGTGCTAACCACTATGCTACCATGCTGCCCTAGCAACAGCAAAGGAGGCAGGAAAGAACTGTTCAGCCTACAAGGAGAGGTGAGGAGGCTTGTTCTTTATGTTCTTTATGGAACATCATGGAGTTAAAATTAGTTTGTTCTCATTTTCATGCCTGAGGTCCCGTTGAGACAGGCAGCAGAAACATTTGATGCTGCTTCCTCATTTGCCTGACAGAATCATTCAGTCGAGCACAAACTGTACTGCTGGCTGGCTTACCAATCAACATGGGGCCTAACAGAGTGCTCGGCTAGTTCCAGCTAACCTACTCCTCTCAAAGGCAATCTGCCCCTCTTAAAGGTGAGTTTCACTCATTACAAGGAAGTAGCTGCTAACAGCCTAAATTGGAGTTAGCCTTCAAGTAAAAGGCAAAACAATAGGACTCTGAGGGGGCTTCCAGGTTCACAATTCTGGAGGCTTCAGCGATGAGCATAGCAGGACGACAATGATCATCCTTCCGCGATGGTCAAACTAGGTGGAATTCTCCCCAAAAATGGAAAAGTGGCAGGTTCAGTCAGAAAGTGTGCTTCTCCCGAGAGAAACAGATACGTTTTCCGATGAGATCTTGCTTTCCCGACGAGATCTTGCCGCACTTTGCCATTTTTTTGAAGGAGGGTGTGTTCTGCGCCAACATTGTGAGGGGTGGTCCTAAACATGCCAGCAAGCCCGGCTTCACAAGAGATCTCAAAATGAAGTTAAAGATCCCCGTCCCTCCAACCATGGACATCGGTACCCCCCTCCCTTCTGGGCGAGGATTCTGGTTATGCCAGCTGGAACTGGCCTGGAGAGTCGCTGACACCTAGCGCAAATCCTGCTTCGGGCTTCTCGATGAATTCACTGGCCACGCAGGATTTGCGCCTGGGGTTAATGGGGCCACTGAATCATCCTCCCTTGTCGATGACCCCTTCTTTCACTTTGCCTGAAACCAGGTCTGCTAGGCCCAGAGCTGCTCAAGGACATCCTGCAATGTCATCTGCTGTCTCCCATGGTGGCATTCAGCAGCCTTTCAGCACTCATGCTGCCAATACTGGAATAACAGGCCAGACAAAGGCACCTGCAAAATTGGCACTAAGACAATGCAATAGAGTAATTAGTTGACCTTAATATAGAATGTGCAGAGCATCCGTGAACTTGAGTTAAAATGAGAGCAGTTAAGACATCATCAGAATGCGACGTTGATCTTTACACTGGGGACCCCAACACACACATAATCAGGTCAGATCAAGTGGTGGAGATGCCCACACCCACTGAGCATTGATGAAATCTGTGCATGTTAGAGGGGGGGGGGGGGTGAAACTTAGCCATTGTATTTTGTGTAAGGAATCATACTCCCATGATCACATTATCTTGATTTCCTATTGCTAAATTTAGCAACAGCATGATTGTCACTAACGGGATCTATTTATTATTTCACCAGCTGAGCGGGCCAGATGGAGCTGCCACCATTAGAGAAAATATAGCTTTAAATATTTGATATCCTTTATGTGGTCCCGACTGTATCCATCTATTCAACTACGTTGTACAGTTCCACTGACCTCAATTGAAAGGCAAGAAAACAAAGGCCCCTACAGCCACAGCAAGTGTCTGAATCTCATTCGGAATGGCACAATCCTGAGCTGCATGCATATGGTACTATCTCATGAAATAGGCTTTAAAACCTGCTGGGTTAAAAATAAATAAATAATGTGATTCTAGAGTCATCTTCAAGGCTCATTTCTGATTGTTGCCAAACACAAAAGGAGAACAAAACACAAATTCAAAATGCAGAGCACGCTATTACATTGACGTTTGCTGTTTTCTGTCAGGTGTTTTTATATAACTTTAGGCTTTTTCTGGTGAATGAAACTGCTGTTGTCTTTTTTATATCAATAATGTAAACATTTTCATCTAAAAAAAAACAGATCAAATTTATTTTCCCAAAATGTCTATTCCAACATTTGGCTCACGCTCAAAGTCCAATTTGTTTTCTGAACCTGTGAACTCACAGACGATGTAACAAAGAAAAAAGCAGCTCATAACACTAGGATCACATTCACTGCATTTACTCAATGTCTAGTTAAATAGCACTTTGCCTTCACTGTTGTCAGCTTCCTGTTTTTGATGTTGTCGAGCCTTTTTTTCCCTTGGTGTTAGCTCTCAGCCAAACATAAGTTTAGTCAAATTTGCTGAACCAAACTGAACCCCTGTACTTTCAATATTGTAAAACATATAAGAAGTTTTAATATGCTCTGTATGTTTCTATATTTTGATGTAATTCCATAAATAAGATGCTGGAATGAAGATGATAAAAATCATTTCGTGTCTTTTACATGAACATTTCTGGGGCGGAAAGAAATGGTTAAAGTTTAATCAACACATATAAATCAGGAACGGCACTGTAATTAACATAAATCATTACAGAGAACATTTTGCTGCTGATTCGCCCACTTTAAATGGATTATTTTTGTCAAAGCTGTCACTTTGGGATATAAAGGGAATGACAACTATACGACACAGCAACTCCAGGTAAATCAATCAAAGTTAAATTAAAGGATAGAAATGAAAAGGAACTTCCACAAAAATGTCACAGCTGACCTATTTGATACATCACGCAAAATCTTATTTACATTTCATGAGCAACCTGCGCCATGTTTCTGCTCCATTTATTTGTTGTACTTTTCTTGGCTTCCCTTCATTTGAGGGGAAAGCGTAGATTTTAACATTAAAGTGGCATTATTGAACAATAATTCAAATTTGCCATGAGCTTGTAACTCGAAGAATTCAGTTTCACAGAGGCAATGTACTAGTCTGTTATTTTGTAATCATTCTAAGCATACTGGTTATGATATAAATAGTTGAATTGAAGAAGGATGTCTTTCCTGATATTTTGCAAGTGCTATGTATAGTTGTGGAATAAATTCCCAGTAAATTGCCCAAATGATGCTGTAGTAATGCTGGGTTCCAATGATTTGTGAACAAGGACAGATAACAACAATAACATGAAGTTATCTGAGCAGCTCTTGCATACATCCTTCCATACTATTACCACACCCTGGGTGAGTGCACAGTCAATTCTAGCCCACATACCCCGGAGTCCCAACATAAGTGAATAACCAATAATGTGTATTTTCCTTAGATCCTTGACTGCTCCAATAAGTTATGGGCACCATATTTGTAAGTAAAACATAAAAAACTGTTTATTTATAATAAGGGAAGAGATAAACATGCAATGGAAATAATAGAACAATGGGCTACTGGTCTAAATATTCCCCAAACACCATCCCACCCTCCACTCACACACACACACACAAGACAGGCACACAGCGGGGAAGGATCAAAATAATGTGGATTAAACTGCGTGTGAGATATTTGAGGATTTTCGTTGTGAGGTTGAGGCCTTTATAGGCGGTGATCTCTTCAGAATGCGAGGCGTTGAGCCATCATCAGTTGGTTTTGATCTTCTAATGTCTGTCTTCAATTAGAACATCCAAGCTGTAGAATTCCCTCTGGAATCACCCTTTCTTCCACTGACCTGGACTTTCACAGGTTCCCCTCAGGCCTGTGCAATTCTCACCGGCATCCACCTGATGGGCTATCAGCCTCACTGAGTTCAATCGACACTTCTCAATATGAGGGTTTTCAGTGGATTTTTAAACAGCCCCTTTGCCAGCAGGTGGCACTGGACTGAAACCTCCTTCAGGTTGAACTGATTGCAGAGGGAACTGTCTTTAAACACAGGCCATCAGTTAAGATAAATCTGATTCGACTCCCCAGTCTTTTAATCAGAAATGAAATTTTCACAGACCTGGCTGCATGGAGAGAGTGTTTTGAACCTGCCCCTTCAGACAGAGATCCATCAGATCAGAGAGATCAGGGCGTATACTCTCCAACTTCTTGATCCAACCAAAAACTGACTTGGAGAAAGAGTCGCACAGAGAATGCATACCAGCTCAACTGAAGAGATTACAGAGCCTCCAACTGGGGTTTTTGAGAGAAATTCACCCACTTCAGGAAGAGAGAACTTTAAGCCTGAAACTGAGCCCTGCAAGCCAGCTTGCCTGTCTTTCTAGAAGTTTCTGAACTGTTCCACCAATCGCGATCAACAACTGGGGTTGTACCGGAATTCTCGAAGAGCTGATTGGCTGCTGGTCAAGCCTGTCAAAATGGGACATCGCTGATGTCACAGCACATCTTGCAATTGCTTTTTTTAATCAAAGCCCCAGCACTGCCCAGGAAGTAGAACAGCCAAAAGAACAGGAATTAAAAGGGAAACAACAGTCCAATGAGGACTCACAAGATGGTTTGTTACAATACATCCATCTGCCCATGCTCCAGAGCAGCTCTAACATGCACCCAGTCTGCCCACACTCCGGGAAGAGCTCTCATGCTTCCGGCCTTTAAAACAATTTTATATCATACAAATTTAACAGGCTAACAATGCATAACTTTTTACATAAGGTGAAATATGGATTAGGCTGCTGTAGCTGGTGCATTTCCCATCATGTCTCATCCTTCCCCTCCCCATCCAAAGCCCTACACCCCTTATTGTTTTTTGTTTAAAAGGGCAAAGGTCAGTTGTAGACTAGTTTTTTATGTAGTCCTGGGATTTTGCGTTATGTTTGGCCATATGCCCCGAGCGTGTGATTGTGCCAGTTGGCTGTGCTGGAGCTGCTCTCAGGCTAGTATCCTTGGTGTGTGCAACCTGGGGCATTCCTTTGGTGTACCCAGTGAGTGCTGGGCTTGCTGTGTAGGCCTCGGGGGTAGCCTCCATTTCCACTGGTGTAGGGGGCCTGTATTGGCGGCTGGATGACTGGGGTATTGTGGCATTCGCTGGAGCTGATTCCGGTACCTGTAGTAGGTAACGCTAGTTTCATACATAGTGGATGCTGTCTGAGACTACCACATAACTGTAGGCTGTGGGGCATGGTTGTGTACGACTAAAAACTTTTCACGGCCATGTGTGGTCTGGACCCTGATAGTTTGACCAGGGAATTATGATCATGCTATCTTTTCTGTTTGAGTCTGTTGAAGACCTCTGTGTGGTGCTCCTACAAGCACCATTCAACATTCTGATGGAGGAGTTGATGAAGAGATCCAGTAACCTCACTGTCACAAGGAATTAACTTAGAAAGCACTGTAAAGCATTCTTGTCCACAAAAATGACCATCTGTTGTATAGCCATTGCCTTGTCTAGATCTTGCTTCACACTATCACTGTGGATAAATGATCCACATAAGGAACATGGTTGACCTTGAGTCTGCATTTAGCAGGGTTTAACTTCAGCTGGATGGTCCTGATTCTGTCGAGGATGAGACAAAGACATGTTTTTCCATAGTATGATCCCATATTAGGATGTCATCAACAACAATTTTGTAAGTTTGGCCTGTGATGAGTTGCTCCATGCACCACTGGATGATCTCGCTGCCAGTGGAAATCTCATAGTGCATACAAAGAAAATAGTATCTGCTCACCAGAGACATGAATGTAGTAAGTTTTGAAGATTCTTCATTGAGCAGGATTTGCCAGAACCCACATCCAGAATGCTGAAAACTTAGTATTGGGCACGTCTGCTATTACCTGTTCAGCCATTTTGATTAAGTGATGAGGTCTGCGCAGTGCCTTGTTTGAGTGAACTGGGTCGATGCAAATCCTAACCAAGCCATCTTTCTTTACTGCAGCCACCATTGCCTCATCTATAGGAGTCATGATACCCAGTGTCATCATCTGATGCAGCTCATTGACTACTTTCTGCTTCATGGCTATTCGCTCTCTTCTCGGAGCACAGACTGTTGGTGGTACCGAGTCACTAGCCTCATGGGGTACATTATAGGTAGCTCAGCAATGACGTTGTGGTTGAAGAGGTCTTAGTGCTGTATCATTTCTGGGACCTGGTGCTGCAGAGCATGTACCTCTGGACCATGGTAGAAAGACCCTGTGTTATGCTGTCCTGAAGACCGAACCGTGGGGCGCGATTCTCTGAAATGGAGACAGAGTGTTCGCGCCGTAGTGAATACCGTCGAGGTTTACGACGGCACAAAGCGGCCCCTATCCCGACCGATTCAGGGCCCGAATATGGGCTAGAAGCGGCGCCGCGTCATTTACGCGCACCAGGCCTTGGCGCCCCGTAAAGGCGGCGCCGCATACATGATGCGGCCAGCGCTGCATAACTGGTGTCACCCGCGCATGCGTGGTTGCCGTCCTCCCCAAGTCCGCCCCGCAAGAAGATGCCCGATAGATCTTGCGGGGCTGCAGAAGAAAGGAGGTCCTCCTTCAGAGAGGCCGGCCCGACAATCGGTGTGCACCGATTGCGGGCCAGACCCCATTTGAGCCCCCCCCCCGGTACAGGATCCCCCCTCCCCCCCCCCCCCCCCCCGCATGCTGCCCCCCCCCCGCCCAGCGTTCCCGCGCTGTTCCCGCCGGCAGCGACCATGTGTGGACGGCGCCGGGGGGAACCCGCCGTTTTGGGCAGGCCGCTCGGCACATCCGGAACTGAGAATCGCGGGGGTACCGGTGAATCGCCATTTTGGCTGTCTCGGGCGATTCACTGGACCGCGCCGCGCAAAACGCGATTGTGCCGATCTGGCCGGTTCCGTGAATCGCGGGAGGGCGTCAGACCGGAGTCACGGGAAAATTTGGCGACCCAGGCGATTCTCTGAAACGCCGCGGGAGCAGAGAATCGCGCCCTCTATCCTTACATTCTGGTCAACTATGTGAAACGGGTGGCACGGTAGCAAAGTGGGTGCACTGTTGCTTCACAGCTCCAGGGTCCCAGGTTCAATTCCCGGCTTGGGTCACTGTCTGTGTGGAGTCTGCATGGTCGCCATGTGTCTGCGTGGGTTTCCTCCGGGTGCTCTGATTTCCTCCCACAAGTCCCAAAAGATGTGCTGTTAGGTGAATTGGATATTCTAAATTCTCCCTCTGTGTATCCAAACAGGCGCCGGAATGTGGCGACTTGGGGCTTTTCATGGTAACTTCATTGCAGTGTTAATGTAAGCCTACTTGTGACAATAAAGATTATTATTATTATTAACTTCAAGCTGCCCCATGTGCAATTGAGAGTGACCAAGCCTTCTGTGCAGATCGTTTATCCATCATAGGCTACGCGGTCCAACTGCGTGTTGAGATCTAGCGCTGCATATGGGTCGAGTTCCTGTTGTATTTGTCTGGGCAATAGATTGCCCAGTGTTAACATTTACCTTTAGTTTTGCTTTGCTGCAAACAATGTTCAGGGTGATGGAAATCTCCCACTTCTCTGTGACTGTGTCGACACTCTCACAGTTGGAGGCTCAGTGGTTTGGTTGCTCTGACTGAGTTCCAGTTTTTTTTACCTCGCTCGCGTTTCGAACTTTGGTGGAATGACTGGCTGCAGTGTGGCTGGTGGCATAGGAAGGCTGATGTGGCTTAAATTTGCAGCATTTTGCAAAATAATTCCATCTGCCACATTTATTGCAGAGTTTACCAAATGCCAAACTTGCTGTCCTGCTCTGAGACTGATGGCCACTGCAGTTGAGGCCGCGGGACATGCTCTGTCCAACCTTAACTCAAAGATGCTTTTTTCAGACTGCTTGTTCAAGCATGCAGATTCTGATAGCTGGTTGCAGTGCTAATTCATTCTCTTGAAGCAGCTGCTTGTGGGCAAGATTGCTGGGGATCTCACATACTATGTGATCCCTGACTATCTCAGTCATAAGGGTGCCAAACATACATTTTGTTGCGAATACTTTCACGGTGCAAGTATATGACCATATCGATTTATCCAATCTTTGGTTTGTCATATTAAATGTGTGCCTGTCAGGTATTATGTTCTTCACTGGCAAGCAAATGTGCTCAAGTTTTTTTTATCTCGGGGTCCTCATCCTCCTCCTTCATTTGAATGACAAAAGATTCAAACTTCTCGATGGCCTTGGGGTCTGCTAGATTTAGTAGAGTGCACACTTGTACTTTTTTTGGATTTGTCCAATAACTCTCCAAAGCTCAGGATGCGCCACTTCTTTTCAAACTTGGCCCAGTTGTCTGCAATGTTTTCATCGAACACGAGTGGTCAATGCAGCAAAGATTTTGTGCAATATTACCAACTCCTGACACCATGTTGAAGTGCTGGGTTCTAATAACTAATGATCAAGGACTTATAACAATAATTTGTTAAGTATGCTGAGTAGCTCTTATATGATTCTCTCTGCCTGCACTCTGAGGAGAACTTCCACACTTCTAACACATGACCCTTTAAATAGTCATCATTCATTATGTGACCTCTCGGTCTACAGGTACTTTCACGAATTCATAAGAGAAACTATTTGAAGCACATTTAAAATTGAGACTAGCTTGGGCGCAACCCACTTAAAATGGAGATCGCCAGATGAATCGAATGCTGGGCAAAGGCTGCTAACTAGCACAAGCTCTCGGCTAGTTCGATCCATAAATGTTCCCAGATATTCAGGCCATAAGACAACAAATTTCACTATGCCAGGAAAAAGCTGGTGCCAATTCTTTCCAACAACAGCAACATGCATTTATATAATGCAATTATCATTGTAAAATGTTCCAACGGGAGGGTTACTAAACAAAATACAACAGTAAGTCTCATCAGGAGATATGTGGGCTGATTACAAAAGCTTGGTATTACAAAAGCTTGGTAACAGCGAGGTTTAAAGCATTCCTGAGATTAGTGAACAGTATCAGAAGCCATTATCCCTAACTTAAAATATAATAATTTTAATATAATGGAATACAGGGCCGGGATTCTCCCCTACACGGTGGGGCAAGAGGTCCCGGCGGGATGGAGTGGCGGGAACCACTCCAGCGTCGGGCCGCCCCAAAGGTGAGGATTTCTCTGCACCTTTACGGGCCAAGCCCCCACCTTGAGGGGCTGGGCTCGCGCCGGAGTGGTTGGCGCGCCGCCGGCCGGCGGGAAAGGCCTTTGGCGCCACGCCAGCCGGGGACGAATGGACTGCGCCGGCCGGCGGAAGTCCGCGCATGCGCGGGAGCGTCAGCAGCTGCTCATCCCCGCGCATGCGCGGGGGGGGGGGGGGGGGTGTCACTTCCGCTTCGGCCATTGCGGAGGCTATGGCCGAGGTGGAAGGAAAAGAGTGCCTCCACGGCACAGGCCCGCCCGCAGATCAGTGGGCCCCAATCGCGGGCCAGGCCACCGTGGGGGCACCCCCCGGGGCCAGATCGCCCCGCGCACCCCCCAGGACCCCGGAGCCCACCCGCGCTGCCAGTCCCGCTGGTAAGGTAAGTGGTTTGATTCACGCCGGCAGGACTGACATGACAGCAGCATGACTCCTGCCCATCGCAGGCCTGAAAATCGCCGGGGGGGGGGGGGTCCCGCCGACCAGAATGGCCCGATTCGTGCCCCCGGTGAATTTCCGGTGCCGGAGAATTCGGCAGCCGGCAGGGGCGGGATTCACGCCGCCCCTCGCCGATTCTCCGACCCGGCGGGCGGTCGGAGAATCACGCCCTAGATATGTCATAACTTCCCCTTTCTTTAACCTAATTCTTGAGAAAGGCGGCATGGTGGCACAGTGGTTAGCACTCCTGCCTCACAGCACCAGGGTGACTGTCTGTGTGGACTTTGTGCGTTCTCCCCATATCTGCATGGATTTCCTCTGGGTGCGCCGGTTTCCTCCCACAGTCCAAAGATGTGCAGATTAGGTGGATTGGCCATGCTAAATTGCCGTTTAGTGTCCAAAAATGTGCAGGTTAGGTGGGTTATGGAGTTACAAGGATAAAGCAGGGGAATGGACTTGGGTGGGCTGTTGTTTTAGAGGGTTGGTGCAGACTCGATGGGCCGAATGGCCTCCTTCAGCACTTTAGGGATTCTATTGTTCTTCTATGGTTCTACCATCATGACTGTTATAGTCATACAACAAATCAGTGACAATTTCAGCAGAGATATTGCCCATATTTGACCGATGCGTTTGTCTGGGCTGCTGCTAAATTGATCTGGACACTGGGCGCGATTCTCCGACCCCCCACCGGGTCGTAGAATCGCCGGGGGCCGGCGTGAATCCTGCCCCCGCAGTGTCGCGAATTCTCCGCCACCGGAGATTCAGCTGGGGCGGGAAATGCGCCGGTCGGCGGGAATCCCCCGCCGAATCTCCAGTCCGCGATGGGCCGAAGTCTCGCCGCTGTCAACCCACGGCAGCCGGCGTGGATTGAACCACCTTTGGGACGGTGGGGGATGGCGGCGCGGGTGGGCTCCGGGGTCCTGGGGGGGACGCGGGGCGATCTGGCCCCGGCCTGGCCCGCGATCGTGGCCCACCGATCCGCGGGCGGGCCTGTGCCGTGGGGGCACTCTTTTCCTTCCGCCTTCACCATGGTCTCCACCATGGCAGAGGCGGAAGAGACCCCCTCCACTGCGCATGCGCGGGGATGCCGTGAGCGACCGCTGACGCTCCCGTGCATGTGCCGCACGGCAAAGTCAGTTTCGCCCCAGCTGGCGGGGCACCAAAGGCCTTTCCCGCCAGCTGGCGGGGCGGAAATCAGTCCGGCGGGGGCATAGCCCCTCAAGGTGAGGGCTCGGCCCCTCAAGATGTGGAGACTTCCGCAGCTTTGGGGCAGCGCGATGCCGGACTGATTCACGCCGTTTTTGGCGCCGGTTGGAGGACATCGCGCCGATATCGGAGAATCCCGCCCCTGATATCTTAGGTGGTTATAAAGTCCATCTGAAATGACCAGAGGTCTCATTTCATATTGAAATAATGACCCTTTATCTTTTACGAGACCAATGCTTTCAGATTAGTCACTTCACAAACTCTGATACGTTTTTCATGTTTTGCTGTTGCCTAAACAATGGTCCTTGTAAAAGGATGATTAAAAGCTGCAGAGGAAACCAGCAGGTATTATTTTCTTCACGTATTTTAATTTTGGGCTAGGGGGAGCAGAAATGCAGCTTGCCACATTTATTCCATTGAGGCCTGAGGGAGTAGTTAGCACTCTCCTCGGGCTTTTCTCATCAAGCATACACGTTCATCACACTAATCGTTTTGCACCTGATATGAAGGACTGTTGAATTTGAGCCACAACGTCCGTCATGCTGTTTGGAAAGCATGCCCAGTGACTCGATAACAATCATAAGTGTTGACATTTATTTTGTTCAGTTGTCAGAACTGGAGAGTGTGGGTGGGGCGTGGGATGAGGGATGAGACCTTCTGTCACTTGTTTCACGCAGGCTGGTTAGGAATACATCCCTTGCTAATTAAGGTATCAATATAGAGTGGTCAGCATCTCCACAAATGATCAGTAATCGACAGTAGGTTGTGATCGTTATATGAAGTTGTTCAGCAGCAGAGAGGGAAAATTATCTCCAATGTATGTCTCTGTGAAATTAGCAATATTTCTCTTCATAGGTTCTGTTCAAACTATTAGGGTCTCTCCAAAACAGGTGCAGATAGATGCCTTTACAGGTACAGACATAAGCAAAGGGATGAAATATTGAGTTAACTTGCGAAGTTGTACGAGACAGCAGCAGACAGGGAAAGGAGTCACTTAATTTTCAGTATCTGAGAACAAAGAAAGGTGAGAAAGAAACTGGTCGCAATAGCTTATGCCCAAAGTGGGTTCACTTGGAATCAAAAGCTCTAAATGGAATTGATAACCTCACTGCCTGAAGGTAATTGGGTAGATGTTCCGAAGCATCTCTGAAATATGCGGGCCGGATAATCCTAGAAGAGAGACTATCAACCATTCCTCTGAACCCTCGGGATATTGTTATTAGGATATCAAAACCTACATCTTCTTTTGTTGGAACAGAGCAACTGACAGAGAATATTTAAACTTTATTTTTTCTTTCTGAAATCCATTAAAATCAATGTAGTACTTTGGGTAATTGCTTGAGCAATCTGTCTCCTTGGAGATCTATTTGTTTCATTTCCTGGTGGTCTCCAGGACACCGTGTAGATGAAGTATGTGTCCTCTGGTGGTTGAAAAAGCTCTTTGAATTACATAGAACTTACAGCACAGAAAGAAGCTATTCAACCTAACTGTTCAGGTTTATGTTCCATACAAGCCCCTGCTCACTTTTCCTTCTGTAACTCGATCAGGATTTCTTCTATTCATGTTTTTATCTCGCTGTCTCTTAAATTCATCAAATGCAGCACACCTTTTGCAACAACAGGAGAGTTCAAAGTTAATCCTTCACGATGCGGCCTTTTGGTTACTGGTGTTTAAGGACACACCACATATGTGGTCCCAGTTTCCAGGCAAGCTCCTTACCCAAAGCTATTGCTGCTCATTTTGTTTGCCGAGATCAGAATACCCACATACATTGTAGCTTTTTATTCAATAAATTGCTGGTTAGCTTTAACAACCCACAATATTGCAAAAAAGGTCTCCCATTTTTAACTTGCATTGTCCTCCCTCACTCTTCAAAGATATTTATTAGCAGACAGATGGATACTTAGATGAGGAATTGCTTCTACTGCTCAAATTGTTTGTGGACGTGGACAACAGTGGGGGATTTGATGGAGCTTGCAACCCCAATTTGCTTGAAAATCCAGATGAGCCTTTGACCAATACTTAGTGTAGATTGTGTGTTCATGTGGACATTGTGATGAACTGTAGGTTCAGTTGGCTGGACAGCTGGTTTGTGATGCAGAGCGAGGCCAAGAGCACAGGTGCAATTCATGAACTTCTCAACCTTGCCACTTGCCTGAAGTGTGCTGATCCTCAGATTAAATCACCACCAGTCAGCTCTCCCCTTCAAAGGGCCTCTGGTCACCTGGGACGATGGCAAATTTACTTTACACAGGAAGTGACTTGCCGGTAGCGTAGGAGTTCTCCCTGGCATGGCCACACACACTCTGCATGTAAGGGCTGCTAAAGGACTCTCAGTAAACCCTTTAAGTTGTTAGTCATTTGTCATCATTTCCATACAACCCAGCAGCTTCACATTTGACACACACAAATTGGGACAGGATTTTTATGTTCAACACTCTGAAAGGTCACAAGGAAAATTATAGAAGCAAGAGACAGTTTGACAACTTGTCCTGTCATTCCACAATATCAGCATTCTAACATTCAAATTCTTCTCTAAAAATCTAAGCAGTTCCAACGGGCGGAAAATAGTGCCAGACACAGGGGTATAACAGTGGCTAACATTTGTAGTGGGGAACAACAGAGTTCATGAAAAAGATGTATCCACTACAAAAATTAGTAAACGAGTCAATAATGAGGCATCATGATTAGTCCTCAAAAATGTGAAGATAAATTTGAACATGCAAACCATTATATGATCTATGATTCCCATTATTTTAAACGTCCAGATTGTGCCCCCCTTTTTGAAATTAATCTGAACAAATCTTTTTCCTTCGCAGTGTTAAATTTTGTCATAATGGGTGGAATTCTCCTTAAAGCATTTCTAAGGGCGTGATTCTACAGAAAGATTTCTAAGTGTTGTAGCGAGCGGGAATTGACGCAAGCTTCCAGGCACTCGGCCCAGCGAGGCCGGCAATGCTATTCAACTGTAATTGGTCCATTTAACGAGGCCTCACGGGCTTCTCGCCGCAATTGAAGATTCGCTAGCTGATTCGCCGGGACCTCGCTCGCCAGCCCCCCCGCTAACAAGGTCGAACAGCATTTAAGCTGCACTTGCTCAGCCACCCCAGCCAGCTTGTAACAATGGTGCCGAGGAGACCAGCCCCAAGATTCGGGGACGGTGAGCTACGAAGCTGCTAGACCATCAGACCATAAGACATGGGAGCAGAATTAGGCCACTCGGCTCATCGAGACTGTTCGGATATTCAATCATGGCTAATATTTTTCTCATCCCCATTCTCACGCTTTCTCCCCATAACCCCACATCCCCTTATTAATCAAGAACTCATCCATCTCTGTCTTAAAGATACTCAGTGATTTGCCTCCACAGCTTTCTGCGGCAAAGAGTTCCGCAGATTCACCTCCCTCTGGCTGAAGAAATTCCTCCTCATCTCTGTGTTAAAGGATCGTCCCTTTAGTCTGAGATTGTGTCCTCTGATTCTAGTCTTTCCTACATTGGAAACATCCTCTCCACATCCTCTCTATCCAGGCTTTGCAGTATCTTGTTAATTTAAATAAGATTCCCCCTCATCCTTCTAAATTCCAACGAGTACATACCCAGAGTCCTCAACCGTTCCTCATACGACAAAGTCTTCATTCCAGGGATCATTCTGTGGACCTCCTCTGGACAATTTCCAAGGCCAGCACATCTTTCATAGATTATCATAGAATTTACAGTGCAGAAGGAGGCCATTCAGCCCATCGAGTCTGCACCGGCTCTTGGAAAGAGCACCCTACCCAAGGTCAACACCGCCACCCTATCCCCATAACCCAGTAACACCACCCAACACTAGGGGCAATTTTGGACACTAAGGGCAATTTATCATGGCCAATCCACCTAACCCGCACATCTTTGGACTGTGGGAGGAAACCGGAGCACCCGGAGGAAACCCACGCACACACGGGGAGGATGTGCAGACTCCGCACAGACAGTGACCCAAGCCGGAATCGAACCTGGGACCCTGGAGCTGTGAAGCAATTGTGCTACCCACAAGGCTACCGTGCTGCCCTGCATTTCCTGAGATATGGGGCCCAAAACTGCTCAGAATACTCCAAATGGAGTCTGACCAGAGCCTTATGCAATCTCAAAAGTACATCCATGCTCTTGGATTCTAGCCTTCTCGACATGAATGCTAACATTGCATTTGCCTATCTAACTGCCAACTGAACCTGCACGTTAACCTTAAAAGAATCTTGAACAAGGACTCCCAAGTCCCTTTGTACGTCTGATTTCCTAAGCATTTAGAAAATATTCCCCATTTAGACAATATTCTATGCCTCCATTCCTCCTTCCAAAGTGCATAACCTCACACTTTTCCACATTATATTCCATCTGCCACTTCGGTGCCCAGTCTCCGAGCCTGTCTAAGTCTTTCTGCAGCCCATCCCTGCTTCCTCAATACTACTGTCCCTCTACAGATCTTTGTATCATCTGCAAACTTAGCAACAGTGTCTTCAGTTCCTTCTACCAGATCATTAATGTATATTGTGAACAGTTGTGGTCCCAACACCAACCCCTGAGGCACACCACTAGTCACCAGCTGCCATCCTGAAAAAGACCCTTTTATCCCCACTCTCTGCCTTCTGCCAGTCAACCAATCCTCTATCCATGCCAGGATCTTACCCTTAACACCATGGGCTCTTAATTTATTTGATAATCTCCTATGCGGCACCTTGTCAAAGGCCTTCTGGAAATCTAAATAAATCACATCCACTGGTTCTCCTTTGTCTAACTTCCTTGTTACTTCCTCAAAGAACTCTAACAGATTTGTCAGACATGACCTCCCCGTGACAAAGATGTGCTGACTCAATCCTATTTTATCATGCAGTTCCAAGTACTCCGCGATTTAATCTTTAATAATGGACTCTAAAATCTTACCAATGACTGAAATCAGGCTAATCAGCCTATAATTTCCCGTCTTCTGCCTCCCTCCCTTCTTAAACAGGGGTGTTACATTAGCCACTTTCCAGTCCTCAGGGACCCTTCCTGCCTCCAGTGATTCCTGAAAGATCACCACCAATGCCTCCACAATCTCCTCAGCTATCTCCTTTAGAATCCTGGGGTGTTGTCCATCCGGTCCAGGTGATTTATCCACCTTCAGACCTTTCAGTTTCCCCAGAACCTTTTCCTTAGTGATGGCCACTGCACTCACCTGTGCCCCCTGATTCTCCTGGAGCTCTGGCATCCCACTGGTGTCTTCCACCGTGAAGACTGATGCAAAGTAACTATTCAGTTCCACTGCCATTTCTTTGTTTCCTATTATTACTTCGCCAGCCAAAATGTCTATTTTCGCCTCTCTCTTATCTTTTATGTATTGAAAAAAACTCTTCCTATCATCTTTTATATTACTAGCCAACTTACACTCATATTTCATCTGCTCCCCCCTTATTGCTTTTTAGTTGTCCTCTGCTCACTTTTAAAGGCTTCCCAACCCTCTGGTTTCCCACTAATCATCGCCATTTTGTATGCTTTTTCTTTTTCTTTTCCCTTGTCAGCCATGGATGCCTCATCCTTCCCTTAGAATGTTTCCTCTTCCTTGGGGTTGTGCCTCCGAATAACCACCAAAAACTCCTGCCATTGCTGTTCCACTGTCTTCCCTGCTCGGTTCCCTTTCCAATCAACTCTGGCCAGCTCCTCCCTCATGTCTTTGCAGTTACCCTTATTTAATTTAATTGTAATACCGTTACAGCTGATTCCAGTTTCTCCCTCTCAAACTGCAGGGTAAATTCTATCATATTGTGGTCACTGCTCCCTTAGGGTTCCTTCACCAAAATCAAGTCTGCCTCATTACACATCACCAAAATCCAGAATTGCCTGTTCCCTAGTGGGCTCTGTCATAAGCTGCTCCAAAACAACACATCTTAGACATTCCACAAATTCCTTTTCTTGGGATCCACTACCAACCTGATTTTCCCAGTCCACCTGCATATTGAAGTCCCCCATGATTATTGTAATATTCCCTTTTTTACATGCCTTTTCTATCTCCTGATTTATTTTCTGCCTCACATCCTGACTGCTGCTAGGGAGTCTGTACATAATTCCCATCAGGGTCTTTTTACCTTTGCGATTCCTCAACTCTACCCACACAGATTCTATGCCTTCTGATCCTATATCACTCCTTGCTATCGATTTAACTTGATTCCTTACCAACAGTGCAAACCCGCCCCATTCGCCCAACTGTCTGTCCTTTCGATAGGACACGTATCCTTGGATATTTAGATCCCAGCCCTGATCCCCTAAATGCTGTGGAAGCCAGGAGAGATGTGCTGTTCCCCCGAAGGTCCAGGAGGGTCAGCCATAGGGCAGGCAGTGCTGCCTGGGATGAGGTGCCGGCGGCTGTGGGCTTGGGGAGTGTGACCAGGAGGACTGGCCTCCAGTGCTGAAAAAAGGGCAATGACCTACACCGGGCAGCATGAGTGAGGAGGCACCAATGCCTACCCCCTTCCCCTAACACCTTTCCGCCCCCACGAGAGCATTTCCCCCCAACTCTACATTTGACACCCAATCCTCCCTCCACCCCCCTCCCCCTTCAACCCCCCAACCCTCCTTATACCCCCTCCCCCTTTAACCTCCCCCTCCCACCAAACCCTCCCTTCACACCCCGCGTCCCACCACTGTGAACCATGGGTGTGTGGCTAACGATGCCCTCTTGTGTCTCCTCAACAAAAGCTCTCCCACAATCACCGGGAGAAGGCCTAGACTCGCGGAGGTGTGCCAGACATAGGACTCCTCATCACCTTTGAGGAGCATGCCCTGGAGGTGACCAGTGGGTCCGAGGACATAGAACATTGTGGTGGTATGTATTAGGGGTCATGTGGGACTGTGAAGCCCTGATGCTATTGGCTGACAGATCCCGGGTCCTGGTTGTCTGTTGACTCCTGGCTCCGCCCTGAAGGCGGAGTATAAGAACCCGAGCTTCTCCCCGCCGCTTCATTCTGTTGCTGAACTGCTGGGGACAAGTCTCGCTTAATAAAGCCTCATCGACTTCATCACTACTCGTCTCTCTCGTAAGTCATTGTGCGCTACAATTTATTAAGCGAGCTTAAAGGACTATGGAGCTCCGGATTGCCCCGGAATGCCTGCGGATCAGCCCCCACGCAGCGAACTCGGCAGCAGTATTTAAACACTGGCAAGCATGTTTTGAAGGCTACCTCCGAACGGCCCCCGGCCGGATCACAGAAGACCAGAAAATGCAGGTCCTGCATTCGAGGGTAAGCCTGGAAATTTACCCTCTCATAGAAGACGCAGAGGATTTCCCGACGGCGCTCGCATTACTGAAGAGCATCTACGTTCGCCCCGTGAACCAGGTCGACGCGCGCTACCAACTCGCAACGAGACGGCAAAGTCCCGGAGAATCACTAGAAGAATTCTACGCCGCGCTGCTAATTTTGGGACGGGGCTGCAGCTGCCCGCCGGTGAACGCGATCGAACACACGGACATGCTAATTCGCGATGCGTTTATGGCAGGTATGAACTCTCCCCAAATCCGCCAAAGACTTTTAGAAAAAGAGTCGCTAGGACTCTCAGAGGCACGGGCCCTTGCAGCTTCCCTAGATGTAACCTCGCAAAACGCCCGCGCCTACTGCCCCGACCGCGCGGCAGCCCCTTGGGTTCCGTGGATCCCCGTCGCGACAAACCCCCCCCCCCCTCCCTCACAGGCTTGCGCGGTTAAAGCACCAGACCATCCCGGGGGGCCCGCTGCTATTTCTGCGGGCAAGCGAAACACCCCCGGCAGCGCTGCCCGGCCCGCGCAGCTATTTGTAAAACCTGCGGCAAGAAGGGCCATTATGCGGCTGTATGCCGGTCCCGGGGGGTCGCCGCAATCCCCGGAGAAGAACGAGCCCAGCATAGCCCAAACGCTCCCCAACCCCCCCAGCGCCCCATGTGCGACCCGCGGGTGCCGCCATTTTGGGTCCCGGGCACCACGAGGGGAGGATGGGCGCCGCCATCTTGTGACCCCCCAGCCACGTGCGATTCATGGGGGTGGCCATTTTGTCCACCCCCGACCACGTGCGATCCATGGGGGCGGCCATTTGTCCACCCCCGGCCACGTGCGATTCATGGACGCCGCCATCTTGGATGACAACAAAGGACCCCAGCATCGACGGCTCCACGGGGTCCGAAGAAGACGGTGCGACACTACGACCACGACTGGCTTCGGTGACTCTGGATCAATCACGGCCCCGGACGCTCCAGACGACGACAACAACGGTGCTGATCAACGGACACGAGACATGATGCTTGATCGACTCCGGGAGCACCAAAAGTTTCATTCACCCAGACACGGTAAGACGCTGTTTTCTGACCATCCATCCAAGTACGCAAAAGATTTCCCTAGCTGCAGGATCCCACTCCGTAGAGATCAAAGGGTTCTGCATTGCGAACCTAACGGTGCAAGGGAGGGAGTTTAAAAACTACAGGCTCTACGTCCTTCCCCAACTCTGGGCGCCCACATTACTGTGATTAGATTTCCAGTGTAACCTGCAGAGCCTAACATTTCAATTCGGCGGCCCAATACCCCCACTCACTATCTGCGGCCTCGCAACTCTCAAGGTTGAACCGCCGTCCTTGTTTGCAAACCTCACCCCGTATTGCAAACCCGTCGCCACTAGGAGCAGACGGTACAGCGCCCAGGACTGGATATTTATTCAGTCTGAAGTCCAGCGGTTGCTGAAGGAAGGCATAATCCAGGCCAGCAATACTCCCTGGAGAGCCCAGGTGGTAGTAGTAAAGACCGGGGAGAAGCAAAGGATGGTCATAGACTATAGCCAGACCATCAACAGGTACACACAGCTAGATGCGTACCCTCTCCCCCGCATATCCAACATGGTAAATCGGATTGCCCAGTATAAGGTTTTCTCCACCGTGGACCTCAAGTCCGCCTACCACCAGCTCCCCATCCGCCCAGGTGACCGCAAGTACACAGCCTTCGAGGAAGACGGGCGTCTATACCACTTCCTAAGGGTCCCATTTGGTGTCACGAACGGTGTCTCGGTCTTCCAACGGGAGATGTACTGAATGGTTGACCAGCACGGGTTGCAGGCCACGTTCCCGTATCTCGACAACGTAACCATCTGCGGCCACGATCAGCAGGACCACGACGCCAACCTCCAAAAATTCCTCCAGACCGCTAACGCCTTGAACCTCACATACAACGAGGAAAAGTGCGTTTTTAGCACAAACCGGTTGGCCATCCTGGGATATGTAGTGCACAATGGGATAATAGGCCCCGACCCCGAACGCATGCGCCCCCTTATGGAATTTCCCCTCCCCCACTGCTCCAAAGCCCTGAAACGTTGCCTGGGGTTCTTTTCATATTACGCCCAGTGGGTCCCTCAGTATGCAGACAAGGCCCGCCCGCTAATACAGACCACTACCTTCCCCCTGTCGACAGAGGCTCGCCAGGCCTTCAGCCGCATCAAAGCGGATATCGCAAAGGCCACGATGTGCGCCATCGACGAGTCCCTCCCCTTCCAGGTCGAGAGCGACGCATCCGACGTAGCTCTGGCGGCCACCCTTAACCAAGCGGGCAGACCCGTGGCCTTTTTCTCCCAAACCCTCCACGCCTCAGAAATCCGCCACTCCTCAGTGGAAAAGGAAGCCCAAGCCACAGTGGAAGCTGTGCGACATTGGAGGCATTACCTGGCCGGCAGGAGATTCACTCTCCTCACCGACCAACGGTCGGTAGCCTTCATGTTCGATAATGCACACCGGGGCAAAATTAAAAATGACAAGATCTTAAGGTGGAGGATCGAGCTCTCCACCTTCAACTACAAGATCTTGTACCGTCCCGGAAAGCTGAACGAGCCGTCCGATGCCCTATCCCGCGGCACATGTGCCAACGCACAAATAGACCATCTCCAAGCCCTCCACGAGGACCTCTGCCACCCGGGGGTCACTCGGTTCTACCATTTCATAAAGTCCCATAACCTGCCCTACTCTGTGGAGGAGGTCCGTACAGTCACCAGGAACTGCCACATCTGTGCAGAGTGCAAACCGCACTTTTTCAGGCCGGATAGAGCGCACCTGATCAAGGCTTCCCGCCCCTTTGAACGACTCAGTTTGGATTTCAAAAGGCCCCTCCCCTCCACCGACCGCAACGCATACTTTCTGAACGTGGTGGACGAGTACTCTCGTTTCCCCTTCGCCATCCCCTGCCCCGACATGACAGCGGCCACAGTCCTTAAAGCCCTTGGCACCATATTCACACTGTTCGGTTGCCCCGCATATATCCATAGCGACAGGGGGTCCTCCTTCATGAGTGACGAGCTGCGCCAGTTCCTGCTCAGCAAGGGTATAGCCTCGAGCAGGACGACCAGCTACAACCCCCGGGGGAACGGGCAAGTAGAGAGGGAGAACGGCACGGTCTGGAAGACCGTCCTGCTGGCCCTACGGTCCAGGGATCTCCCAGTTTCCCGGTGGCAAGAGGTACTCCCGGATGCTCTCCACTCCATCTGGTCGCTGCTGTGTACCACCACTAACCAAACGCCTCATGAGTGCATCCTTGTCTTCCCCAGGAAGTCCTCCACCGGAATGTCACTGCCGACCTGGCTGGCGGCCCCAGGACCCATCTTGCTCCGGAAACATGTGCGGGCGCACAAATCGGACCCGTTGGTCGAGAGGGTTCACCTTCTCCACGTGAACCTGCAGTACGCCTCCGTGGTGTACCCCGACGGCAGACAGGACACGGTCTCCCTGCGGGACCTGGCGCCCGCCGGCAACACACACACCCCCCCGACACCGATCATCTCCTCCCTACCACCGGCGCGCCCCGCGACCGCCCCCTTCTTGGGAGGATCGGTCCTCCTCCCGTGCCCGCCCAGGAGTGAAACAGGAACGAACACCGAAACGCACCCGGAGACGACAACGCCTGAACAAGCACCTGCACCACCACCGGGGCTGAGGCGATCGATGAGGAAGACCAGACTGCCCGCTCGACTTGTGGCATCGGCGTGACACCAAGAATGTTGTTGGATTGTAACAAAAAAAAAAAAAAAATTCTCTTACTAATATTGTAAATAGTTTCACAAACTTTGTACATAGCCCAGTGTATGGCTAAAACTGTAGTAACATGCCCAAAATTTTCCTCCCAGGACCAGCCTTGTAAACCCCTACCACCATGCGAACCACCACCCCGCCGGGTTCCTTTTAACAAGGGGTGAATGTGGTGGTATGTATTAGGGGTCATGTGGGACTGTGAAGCCGTGATACTATTGGCTGACAGATCCCGGGTCCTGGTTGGCTGTTGACTCCTGGCTCCGCCCTGAAGGCGGAGTATAAGAACCCGCGCTTCTCCCCGCCGCTTCATTCTGTTGCTGAACTGCTGGGGACAGGTCGCGCTTAATAGAGCCTCATCGACTTCATCACTACTCGTCTCTTTCGTAAGTCATTGTGCGCTACAAACATAGAACATACAGTGCAGAAGGAGGCAATTCGGCCCATCGAGTCTGCACCAACCTACTGCATCTCACTTCCACCCTATCCCCGTAACTCAATAACCCCTCCTAACCTTTTTTGGTCACTAAGGGCAATTTATCATGGCCAATCCACCTAACCTGCACGTCTTTGGACTGTGGGAGGAAACCGGAGCACCCGGAGGAAACCCACGCAGACATGGGGAGAACGTGCAGACTCTGCACAGACAGTGACATAGCAGGGAATCGAACCTGGGACCCTGGCGTTGTGAAGCCATAGTGCTAATTACTTGTTCTACCGCGCTGGTCACCCACGCCGAGCTTGGCAGATGCCGCAGAGGTGAGGAACCACCTGGGAGGGTGGGAAATGGAGTGGGGGCTGACGGACCAAGCCACGTCCTCAGGGAACCGGGTGAGTATAATGGCTGCGTTGACCTTGATGGCCACCGGGAGCAGTTTTCCTCCTACTCCACATGGTCCCTCTGCTCCTCCTCAGAGGTGGCCACATGTTCCACATCACCAACCTCCAGCACATCACCCCGCTGCTCTGTGAGGTTGTGGAGGATACAGCAGACCACCGGAAAGCGCATGATCCTCCGGGCGGTGTATTGGAGTTGTAGTCATCTGGGATGGCCACTTCCAGAATACAAAATGGACGCTCACAAAGAATGTAGGGAAATGTGGACAATGCTAGACAACAAGCAGGCACAGTGCCTGAATGGATATTTGGGAAGCAGTTACCAGACGGAATCGAAACTCTGGGTCGATTAGCATATTGATGGCCCATCTCCGAGGAACAAAGGACTAACACTCAGGTAGTTGATACTGTTACAGACATCCCGGCGCCAGAAAGCCACAAACAAAGCAAGGCCAACGGCCACCTAGGACACGCCCAGTCATCTGGGCACCCACCCCTTTATTGGTTAAGATCGATAACAATGATCGAGAAGCTGCCCAATTAATTGGGGCCAAGTTTAAGGCCCGCCGAAAAGCGCGCAAAGCCCCTCCAAGTATAAGAAGGAACCCCCACGAGAGATTCGCTCTCTTGGACTTGGTTCTCAAAGCGGAGAGACCCATCCACCAGCATCACCAGAAGCAAGTAAGTTCAAGGTCAACGCTCGCTACCAGATGGACGACCTTAGCTGTTCTCCTGTATCTCTTCGAACCCAACAGCCTCAGATCCGAACAACGGCCATTGTTCCTCTGACTAAGTGGGCACCCGAAGTTAAGCATAGGCATTAGCGTTAGAGATAGTTTAGTTTGTAGTACTGTTGTGCATGAGTAGATCTTACTGTGTGTGTAAATAATTAGTATTGACTTTGAACTAACTAACTGGTAAATTGGCACTTTGATCGGTATTCGGGTTGATCCGTGTGGCGGTATCGAGGGATACCTGGCGACTCTGAAAGTAGAAACATAATTAGAATTAAGGAAGGTGACCATATTGACCGCCATATTTATAACCAGATAAACAAAGTGCACCACCGGAGCAGTCGAGGCATTGGACCCGCATCTTGAGGAGTCCGATGCACCACTCACTCACAGCCCAGCTGGCTGCATGGGCCTCGTTGTACATGGTCTCCACGCTGGACTCCGGCCTTGATACTTGCATCATTATCCAGGCTCTCAGCGGGTACTCCTTATCCCCCAACAGCCAGCCACCCACCCTGAGGTGCTCGTCGAAGTGGGCGGGAATGACCGACTGCCCCAGGATGTAGCTGGACACTCCCCGGGAAGCGGCACACACGTGCATTACCTTCTTCTGGTGGTCGCACATGAGTTGAGGGAGTGGAACACCTTTCTGTTAACAAAGGGCGCCCCCAGATGGCCCGGTGAGCGCAGGGTGACATGCATGGCATCAGGTACCCCCTAGACTTGGGGCGGAGATGGCGGAGAAACCTGTTGCGCGGGCATCTTGCTGGGCTTGGTCCATGTCATAAATTATGTAATTTGCTGCCCTGGCAACCAGGGTATCCATGACCTGCCGGATGCCCTTGTGGGCTTTGGCCTGCGTGATGTCACACAGGTCTCCGTTCGAGTCCTGGAATGATCCTGAAGCGTACAAGTTCAGTGCTGCAGTGACCTTGATGGCCACCGGGAGCAGGTGTCCTTCTCCTCCATGTGGTGCCATGTCCGCGTGGAAACTCCTGCAGCACATGCTGTCCGACAGCTGTTCAAACGACCAGCGATGCCTGTACACCCTGGGTCAGACATTGGAGATGGCAGCAGCATCTGCAGATGCTCGAGCCGGCGGTCAGTGTGCCAGACTGCACCCCACACCCTGAGAACCCGGCTGCCCATCATGCCAGCGTGAGACCCAGAGGGGGAGGCCCACGATGGCCCAGGGTGTACAGGCGCCGCTGGTCATTTGAACAGATGTCGGACAGCATGTGCAGCAGGAGGTTCCGCGCAGACATGGCACCACATGGAGGGGTTGAAGGGGGAGGGGGGGTTGAGGGAGGGTTGGGTGTCACCCTCCCTCCCACCAAGTGACCGACAAACCGCTATGGGGTCGCCAAAGACCCCTTCTTTCAGGCCCCCCCTCTATAACCCCACTTCATGCCTTCCCTCAATATCCCCTTTAATAGCCATGTTCCCTTCCATGTCCCACCTCTTGGTAGTGCCCCCGGAATCCTGGCAGTGCCAACCTGAAGTGCTTGGTTATCACTGCTAGGGTGCCAGGGTACCAAGGTGCTGGGGAAAATACCACCCAGGGGATTCAATGGGCTCCAAGCCCCCTGCTGAGGTCATCGCGCCTGGTCTCTGTTGATGCTGCACCTAGCGAGGGTGTGAACCAGATTGGGCATGGTGCCACAGGCAGGTGGCATTGCGCTCCATTTGACTCCTGGCGAAGGCCCCATTTAGGGTCACTCTCGCTACCCTCCAGTAAGTGTGGGATGTGTTCTGGGTAGAGAATGACCCCCAATATCATACAATACAATATCTGCACTGGCTGTTGAACCACAGTTCACTTGAGATTCCGTCACTCAAGCTGTTTTCGTAAACTAATATATTATCATGTGTTCTGACTGAGTCTTAATACCTGAAAAGGTATGCGGCGGGATTCTCTGGTCCGCCAGCCCCGTTTTCCAGCACGGCGCCCCTCCACTGACAGCAGGGTTCTCCATTCCCGCAGACGGCCAATGAGGTTTCCCATTGTGGCCACCTCACGCCATCGGGAAACACGCGGTGTAAGTGCTCTGCCGGTGAAGCGGAGGATCTCTCCGGGGGAGAATCCCACAGATGGAATTTCAAAGTGTGAACTTGAATTGGCACGACATGGGAGGAATTTCATTTCTGGGCAGTTGCTCGCAAGAGATCTGATCCATGCTAAGGGATGGGCCTTATTAATGTTCATCTGGAAAGCAACAAGCCCCAAACAGGCTTCCCCACAATGACTTATCGTCTCTGGGTCAGTACAATATTGGGCGGACTGAATGCAATGGGAACAGTGATCCCGGTTTGGGGAGTTATCAGTGCTGGAGTGTTGATTGGCAAGTGGAAGAGGTGGGAGTGATTGTAGAAGTGGTGGCACAAGGGAAGAGGGAATCTACAGCAGCATTTCACTTTGTTCTTGCGGAGTCCGAAGAAGCATTCCTGGTCCCACAGAAGTAATTTTAACACTAACCTCTCTCTATCATGTTTCTTCAATTGCCCAATGGTTTTGACTGAGCCGAATATCCATTCCCACTGAACAACATAGCAGGTCAATTTGCATGGATTGACGAGGCTCCCACTTGAGTCACATGCGGTCTTTGGCTGTCCATGAAAACTCTGAAGTCTGTCATGATATTCAGGTGAACATCATAGCACATACATACATACATAATGATGGACAGATCAACGGACCAATCAACACACACAACACGACAGCCAATCATAGACAAGCGCATACACAGTAAAAAACAGGGAACACAACACTTCCTGGGCACTCGAGCAGGGTGCAGACAGCTCAGGGCACAGACCTCATTGCCAGCCACTCAGACATTCACCATGTGCTGAGTACCAGAGTTTACTATGTTAATAGTTGATTGAAATAAAACTGCGTTGTACCATTCGCAACCGTGTTGGTTCGTCTGTTTATCAGAGTACCCAACACTTCAAAGTCTACATCGAGCTTAGTGAGGGGCATGAGATTCGATGCTGCGATTTTAACTCCACTACTTTCCTTTTCCTGCCTGATGGGGGGAGGGGAGCATCAATTGACCTCTTGTGGACGTGCAATACCACATTTTCAGCTTACTTGGAAATGGAATGGATTACTTAAGTCAAAAAATCCTGACTGGCAGAGAAACATGACAAAGTTGCAGGGTGGGAAATGGAGGAGAGTGATTGCACTGTCTGCAAATAACACAGTAATGTGCTCCGAGAGGCTGAAATAGAACAAAGTTCTTTTCAATCTATGAATAAAGAGGCTTTTATCTCAACCCATGATCATTCAATGTTTTCTGCTCCTACTCTTCAATTTTTTTAAAACCTAAAATGAGTTGGCGTGCTCTATGCACTCCATCATGCATGCTATCCTATTCATCCAGAATTTGCTGGTGTGCCTGATGACATGTGTCCCTAATATACATTGCTGATGACTGCTATTATGACTATTACGAGTATTACAGAAACTGCCATTCCACTAATATCATGAACTTTGCCGCTAATTGTTTTTGGAGGACTAAATCCAATAAAACTATAAATGTACAAGGAGGAATAAATTTCAAATTATTTATTTCTTGAAAATTTCCTGCAAGGTTGAGAATGTGGTGTTATTTTTTCAGTGAAGCAGAACTGTTTTCTTACTTCAAATGGGCTGCTCTCATTATATAGTGATCTTGATGCAGGTGCTCATTTGGCAGCATAATGAGCAAATTCATAAAATGCAACATGAAAAATGGCATGAATCATATGAAATAATGAACTTGGTCTTGTATAAACTTACAGAGTGCCTATTTTTATAGTAAAATCTATAGGTCACATTTCCTTACAACACTCATCCCGATCTATATATGTTGTCTCCCACAACATATGCAGCAGGTATTACTGTTTATATCCTTTGTATTAATGTTACAAAAGACAAACAAATAAAATATGAAGGGTATTATCTACTTTTGCTCTACTGCACAGTGAAATTTAACTTGGAGGACAGTTTCACATATTAATTTCATGTTATACCTAATATTCACTCATTGGCAGATAATTAAGAAAGCATTCACACTGATCCAGGATCTCAAAAAGATCCCTGCTGGATCACGTTCTACACCCTACAAACTGATGACAGCCTCACCTCTCGAGGGTGCATCTCCTGATTGATTGCAAGCTTTACCAACCACAACCTGCTAACTGACCCCAGTGGTGAAGTCCCAGGTTGCAACCGTCACAAAAAATTCAGACAACCTTCACCTGCTTGAGGATAGGCCAGGGAAGATGGAACGTGGGGAACAGCTTCAGGTCGTGAGAGTGGCCATCCACGCCAGACCATTGCCCACATGCCAAATTCCAGCCTTGAGAGATTTATTTCTGGTGGCAACACAACCATAAGCACTGGGCGGAATCCGGTGTGACGTTCATGGAATCTTGAGCCTCTTGGAAAAGCAAGTGAGTGAGCACAGTTAATGCTGTCACTCTGGCAGAGCGGCGACTCTCAGAATCGGGAACCGGGCATGTCCCTCTATACGCCCCACCCCCCACGCAACCCTTTCCCCGCCCCCCGGGGGCTATATTTACCTCTGAGCCCCGGAGGGATCACCTCGACTGCCTCACACCTGACCAGACTTAATGTAAATGATGCCGGCATGCTGGATCAAAATTCCATAAGGGGGGAAATGTCTGGAGAAAGTGCTCGCTAATGACATGCTAATGTATTAAAATGAAGTTCCTGGGATTGCGCCGCCCCATTCGCACAACTCCAGTGGGAGGTGGGGGTAAGATTCCAAAAGCTGATCAGACTGGAAAGAATCTCTGGTTTTATGCTTCTTTCTGGTATTTGAGCCCGCGTTGACTTTCTCACAAACATAAAGAGGGAGTTCAAAATAGCTGCCACTGCATCATTGAATGAATCGTTAACTTTGGCAATGAATTATAACTGCCTCCCTAACCATACAAATATTATAATTATTGCTTTCTGATAGTACTTGGGAAAATCTTCATCTCATTGATGGCAGGGATTCAAGAAAGCTCAGCACAGCCTTCTCAGGGGCAACTGGGATGGGCACTAAGTTGACCTTCCTCGCAATGTCCATTTCCTGAGAATATTAAAAGCATCCTCAAAATATTCATGTTATATATACAAATTGTGTCTATTATTACAACCACATGAGGAGAGTAAAATGACTCCCCTATTCTCCCTCTCTTGATCTGATTGTAACAGGGGTCTTTTGTGAATTTAGATAGGCTATGTGCTGCCAATACTGCAGGAGTTCCATTATTTACACTTTCAACCAGTAAAGAATTAGTCAGACAGGTTTTATTCGGTTAAACAAAGAACAAAATAAGAGTAGGTAAACTGCAACCACCATTCACGCATCACAGACTCACCAGGGCCCCACATCCACAATAGAATAAGAGGATAGATGTCAGATTTTTTACTGTTTGTGAAGAAGACCGTTGACAGCAGCAGTGCACTTGAGCAGCCGTGCACTGTTCAAACAGATGGTACACAACGGGTACAACATGGCTTTAAGCCATGAAACCAACCACCCAGTAACATATATATTAGGTAATTCGGACATTCTGAATTCTCCCTCTGTGTACCCAAACAGGCGCCGTAATGTGGAGACTAGGGGCTTTTCACAGTAACTTCATTGCAGTGTTAATGTAAGCCTACTTGTGACAATAAAGATTATTATTATTATTTTAATATTAATTCAACATAATATTCCTGTTTTAGTCGATGGTTTCCCGAAGCAAATTGAGGATACACACACTGTTCAGTAGAAGAACAAGACAGAAGTCATTGTAGATACTTGTACTATTTTTTGGTGGGGAAATGTTCTTTCTATGCTGTGTACCAAAACCCAAAATACATTTCTAAAGAATAAGTTTACAATTTTATTACATACGATGCAGAGAGGAAATCTTCGTTCAGCATTCTCTGAACATATTTTGTTCATCCAATAAAATTTGAGAATTCCAATGCTGCAGCGAATTTCAGAGACCGTGTGACCTCCTCGCCCAAGGTTTCAGCAAATCTCGAAGGCCATGTGACTCCCCGGTCAATAACATCAGAACGTTCGCAGATCCCGCTGGAAAGTGGTTCTTTAATACCCACAGTCAAAGTCTGGATAGCAGGAGGGTAGGAGTTTTTGTTTTGCTATGGTTATGTTTGTAAAATGGTTATTTGTGAATCGTTTTCGTCCTGTAAATAAATAGTTGTTATTTTCATCCATTGGTGATCACCTGGAGTTTTTGTTATTACATCCACAAAAGTCAATTTATATCCTTTGTGTGGTTGCATTAACATCGGGGTAAAGGAACAGAAGTCCCTTGAGCCTTTCCATTACTCGATTAAGTCATAGCCAGTCCGTTACCTAATTTGCCCAAATCCCTCAGTATGTTTGGGGTACAAAAAATTATCAAGCTCAGTTTTAAAATGAATGTCAGTTGCTCTATGCAGAAGAGAGTTCCAAACTCCTCCCGCCAGGGTGGGAAGAAAAAGACAGAATGAAAATAGAGGCGGGGTGGCCCTGACAAAAAGGAATGACATAACAATAGGAGTAAGAAAGGATCTTGGCTCAGAAGCAGAAGCAGGAAGCAATGTGATAATTGTGGGGGATTTTAATCTGCATCTAGATTAGTTCATATAAATTTACAAAAATTGTCTCGTTGATGAGTTTGTTCAAAACTTTTATGGCAGTTTCCTGAAACAATATATCATGGAATTAACTAGGGATAAAACTATTTTAGGTCTGATATTGTGCAATGAGGCGGGATTAACCAGTCATCTTATGGTAAAGTATCCGTCGGAAAAAAGTGAGCACATTACAATTGAATTATATGTTAAATTGGAAAGTGAATTATCCGGTCCCAAACAAGAACCTTTTAAATTTAAACAAAGCCAGTTATGGTATGATGGCAGAGCTGGCTATCGTTGAGTGGGTAAACAGATGAAAAGATTTGGCGATAAATAAATTGTGGGAAACATATAAAGAAATAATTCTAAATATTCAACAAAAATACATGCCATAAAAAACAAGCTCAACAAAAAAGATCCACCGGGCGACATACTCACAAAGTCAAGGATAATATTAAAGAAGAGACTTATAATGTTGAAAGGCATAGTAAAGCTAAGGAATTAGAATGTTTTAGAAACAAGCAAAGAGCCACAAAAACGTTGTTGAAAAGGGAAAAAATACAATATGAACGCAAACTTGCCAGGAATAAATAAAACAGTTTCAAGTGGTTTTAGAAGTACATAAAAAGGAGCAGAGTAGCTAAAGTAAACATTGGTACATCAGAGGTAAACAGGAGACATTGTCATGCCAAATGATGAAATGGCAGACACTGAACAAATATTGTTTTTGCCTAACTTCACAGCACAAACACAAATTGCATACAAGAAATAGAAGGTAATCAAGGCGCTAATAATAATAATTTTTTTTAAAAAATCTTTATTAGTGTCACAAGTAAGTTTACATTAACACTGCAATGAAGTTGCTGTGAAAAATAAGTAAGGAACCTAAGGTAATTAATCACTTCAAAAAGTAGTATTGGGAAAACAAGGGATTAAAATTCAACAAATCCCCAGGAACAAATGGCCTACATCTTCGGGATATAAAGAGGTAGCTGAAGTGAATCTTATGATTTTCCAAAATTCCTAAGATTCCTGAATGGTTCCTACAGATTGGAAATGAGTAATTGTAACACTGCTATTCAAAAAAATAAGGAGATATAAAACAGGAAACTACAGGCTAGATAGACTGCCATCAATTCTCAGGAGAACTCTGGAATATATTATTAAGAAAGCATTAATAATGCATTTAGAAAATCATAATATGATCAGCCAAAGTCACCGTGGCTTTAGGAAAGGTAAATCACGTTTGGCAAATTTATTAGAGTTTTGAGAGGGTAAATCAATTGGATCTATATTCTGAAATGAAATGAAAATGAAAATTGCTTATTGTCACGAGTAGGCTTCAATGAAGTTACTGTGAAAAGCCCCTAGTCGCCACATTCTGGCGCCTGTTCGGGGAGACTGGTATGGGATTCTCTGGCATTTAGCAGAGTGAGAGGTGATCTCATTTAAAGTTACAAGATTCTGAAAGGACTTGATAAGATAGACTCTGAGATGTTGCTTCTACTGGCTGTGTAATCTAGAATAGGGCAGCACATTTGCACAGCAAAGAGCGAACCATTTAATCTGTGAAATTTGCCCATCCCAGAGTGCTGTGGGTGCTCCATCATTGGATATAGTCAAGGCTGAGATAGATAGAATTTTTGTCTCTCAGCAAATTAAGCGATCTGAGAAGTAAGTAGGAAAATGGAGTTCAGGTTGAAGATCAGCCATGATAATATTAAATGGAAGAGCATACTCCAGGGAATGGTCAATTTATGCTCTTATTGCCCATGCCCTTATGAATGTAATGAAGAAAATCACCAATACTCTGAAACAACAGTTCTTCTGCCTGCGCCGCTCCAATACCCTCCAATACTCGTCGAAGCATGTCTCCAAGTTTGTGGGGGTATGTTGCACCATTCATAAATTCACCATCCTGATTGTGCAACTGGTCCACCACCAGACCTTTGGAAGGTGCGTTGGGAGAATGAGGAAGAGGAGGAGGAGGATTAAGAGACAAGGCCTATAGGATTTCTTTGTTCTACATGGGCAGTCCATGTGCAGGACATCAGTTCCCCTGAGACCTCAACCACACATAACTATTCCTTCACAATTTGCCACCCATCCTTCTATGTGTTAAAGAACACAATGGCATCCTCTTGATTAAAATTCTGAAATAAACTACTACAGCAATATTAGTCTAAAACAATTTTATCCAAAAATACTCCTCCATCCAATAAAATGTACAAAATTGAACTATACATCCTTGTGTATTGCCTTAGTGCCTGTCTTGTGGCCATGTTTGCCTGGCCTTCAGCTCCATTGCAATCGCGTTCTAGCTTGGCTGGCGGAAGGCTCCTGCGTTTCATTGTGGGCAATCGCAGATGATTTTGCAGGATGACCTTTTGTAACTCTGATCCTTGAAGGCCCTGTTTTGAGCTGCACCATCTCAGTATGATTGGCAGTCTTTGGACTGTCTGTGGCAGGCCTGTCAATGCAACAAGAGTTTGGTGTACATACCCCAAAACCTTTCACTGTTTGCTCCCCATTGGACTCTTCATCTGAATCCACTACAGCAGAACTCATCTGCCATCTTGTCCTCTGGTGAGCTGGCACTTGCTAGCCTTTCCCCTGACCTGGCTACAGTGACTTGTCATGTGCTAATTCCAATAGGCAACAATAGGGGCACTGAACGAAGAGAAATTATGTGAGCGTAAATGCTGTCATTCTGAGAGAGGACAGCAGGTTCATATTCCAAGGAGCCAATATCACTCCTCAGGGCAGCACATTACCAATCCCAATCATCTAAAAAGACAAATTGTTGAACTTCTGTGAGACCCTACAATTCCCTTTGGGAACTAATATCACTGATATAATGGCAACAGTCTGAAACTTGATAGATACAAACTGGGCTTGCATGGCATCAACCATGACCTCAAGTTAACTGTGCATAGATGAACAGGCAGAATGGAGTTTGTGTGACATTTATCTCAATGGACTTGGCATGGGCAGTCATGTATTATGATTCCTATATCATATATTAGGCCTAATAATGCAGCACGGTGGCGCAGTAGGTTAGCCTTGCTGCCTCATGGCTCTGAGGTCCATGTTCGATCCCGGCTCTGGGTCACTGATGGTGTGGAGTTTGCACATTCTCCCCGTGTTTGCGTGGGTTTCGCCCCCACAACCCAAAAGATGTGCAGGCTAGGTAGATTGGCCATGCAAAATTGCCCCTTAATTGGAAAAAATTAATTGGGTACACTCAATTTATTTAAAAAAAGAAATATATATTTATCTGGCCTAATCAAATTTCTCCATGCCACATATTTCCCACCTCCCCTCACCCACTTTCCAGAGTTCGAATTGAGCTAGATCTAAGATTATGGGACCCTATGAAAACCAAGTTTACTCTGCATAAAGTGGCCAGAAAACAACTAACAAGTGCATAATGTTGTGATGACAGCAGATGTTATTTGCTGAGCAAGCCAAATCTCAAAGGGAAACTCGTCTGACTGACCATAACCTTTTTTTGTATTCAGAAAACAGGGAGAAACCTTTGATCCTAGAAGCATAGAATTCCAGTAACATTTTGAGATTTTATATTTTTCCCATTCACTTCACCTAACAGCACCATTGGCCCTTTTAATGCAGTACAAAATTGCTTGGTGCTTCCCAGGGAGTCCATTGACTTTGACAGGACTCTAAAATCCTGTCAGCATAAATTTCAGCCAATGGCCGAAGAGGCAGATTTTATTGACTTTCTTAAAAGAGGAGAGAGAGGTCTAGGGGAGTAACTTCCAGAGTTTAGGATGTATAAAGATGAAGGTCTAGTTGCCTATGGTGGAATGGTGAATCAACAATGAGAAATCATCAATTTAAAATTTAAAAAGTGAGGAGAACGGCTTAAACAGATTTATGTATAGAATTACTGATGAGTACAATGCTTAATGCAAGGAATACTTGAGTCAGAACCATTTCATATTTTAAAGAAAAAGTGGACAAACTAAGGCAAACAAAAATGCAGGTCAATGGCAAGCCAGCGGGATGATTTTGAATTGCTGTGTCAAGCAAACGGGCTCCTTCTGTGCTGTAACTTTCCTCTTTTCTGCAACAGAAATGTAAATTATTTGAATAAAATAAGGTTCTCTTCATGTTTACATTTTTATTGACCAACTGATGCATTAATTTGTGAAAGTTTAAGAGTGAATTTTAAAAATGCAGATTGAAATAAAAATGGAGCAATTAACACTTGATTGATTGAATCTGACTTAATTGATCACCAACGACCCATCCTTTCAACTTCCCCTTGGTCCTTCACTTCTGACTTTGATGTCTATGCTGCCATTTCCTGAAGTCTGTTTTCGTTTCAGCAAAATCCAGAGCTTTTGGAAAAACTTGTATGATTTCAGCAAGGCTTTCTTAAAACTTCAGTGAAGAAAGCTCAGGTGAAACCAAAATAATACTTTAGGATCGACCAGCAAAATAGCCCAGGTTCAGTTTTTTGCAGAGCAAACTTAGCATAAAGATCAAGAAGTATTCCTTCATGCATAGCTACAGTCATTTGTTGTGCAGGCTTGTTTAGGCCATGATATTGGACTCATTCAAGTGGCAATCAGATACTGTTAATGGGAAGATGATGGAGTTGGTGCTCTGAAAAAAGGAGATCAAATTAGTTGTGAAGCCTCATTAATACAAATTACGACCCCATGAAAATTTCTTTGGTACTAGAACAGAATACATGAAATAAAAGGCAAATCCAGCCTTTTAAATTGCTTCATTCAATATTCAGCACAATTTATAAAGTTCTTTTGAAGAGACTTCAAAATCAATTCAAGTAATTAAACTATAAGGGGTGTGTATTTCTTTAAAAGTCAATTTAAAATTAGAATTACTACACAAATTTGAAATTCTTCCAAATGAATGAAATTAATATGATTTCATAATTGTGTCATGGGGTTATCTTTAATATAATATACATTATTTTAGTCTTATAGTATTAAATCAACCAAGTTTCAAATAACTGATAAAAAATGTGGGTTGAAAAGAAATGCATATTGATGCACCAAGATTTGGCAGCTCAGCTTCTTAGGACAAAGAATTTGTGTGGTAACTTTGCTCTGAACACAAAGTGCTCCACTTTTTAAAAAGTATTTCCTCAAACTAGGCAATAACTTGATGAATTTCTAATGTACCTTCTCTATTACCCCCAAATCCTTCCTATTAAGTAATGTTTAAATCAACACACAATACTAAGGACTAAAGTGTTATTCAGATTCCTCATTGCATCTTGATTTTTATATTCGATGGTGACTTAATTGGATTGCCATGCAATCAAGTTCGGAAATTGTATATGTGCAAATAGCCAATTTCTGTTCAAAGAAAGACACCAAGCAAACGTTGTATTGTGTGCTAATTATAATCATTCTGGAGTGCAGTCCAGGGTTCAAAATATACAGGGAGCAGCAGGTGAATTTTCTCTCAAAAGACTCAAAAGAGCTCGTAAAAAATTGAGGGTTCAAGTGGCCCTGAACACTTGAAAGCATCCCTGGGAGTGAACATTTAACGCACAGTTCTGATTGGAGGAATAGTGATTGTGAGAGGGACAGAATCGGTGAAGTGCTGTTCCTCTAGTCATGGATTCCATCTCCCCGATGCTCCCTTTTCCAGCTCCTCTAATCACAAGTTTCCTCCCTCCCACTCTTCCTGGTACGCCAGAGACCGAATCGGTGATTGGAGGAGCAGCTGGCCAGAAGGGAGGCAAACAGTGATTGGAGGAGTTGGAGCAGTTATTCTGGCCAATTCCCCTGCTGCCATTAAGGAGACTTTTGACGGTGCCATTACCACTTGCTCGAGAGAAAACTGGGAGAATAACCCCAATTTTAAAAAAAATTTAGAGTACCCAATTCATTTTTTTTTTCAATTAAGGGGCAATTTAGCGTAGCCACTCCACCTAGCCTGCACATCTTTGGGTTGTGGGGGCGCAAGCAAACACGGTGAGAATGTGCAAACTCTACACGGACAGTGACCCAGAGCCAGGATCGAACCTGGGACTTCGGCGCCGTGAGGCAGCAGGCCTAACCCACTGCGCCACCGTGCTGCCGTAGAAGAACCCAAAATTGATTGTTTTTTTAAAAAGGAGGAAGGAGGCGATTGGAAACTCAGTAACACGGCTGAGTATAGGGCCCGGGGGAGCTGTTAATTAGCCTCATGCTAGCCTGGGCCTGGATAACATCTGCATAGATGGGCCCAGGGTTCTTGACTGACCTTTTACCTTTTCACAGTGACGGAGCCTGGTTGAGTTGCACAATGTAGTTCTGAAGGGAAGTGAGAAAAAGAGAACATTTTCAGGAACACTGGTTAACGGGAAGGTTGGGGTCTAAGTTTTTGGTCCAGTGCCATTCATTATCTTCTTGTTAGCTTGGAGCTGCAGCTTTTATTTGTGTGTAGTCCCCTTGTTGCACAATTGGATCCTTGTTGTCAGTTTTCAGATGTGTTCTTCAGCGCTCACTTTAAATAGAACTATTGAAGGGAAAGAAACTGGAAATTGACAGAACAAAACCAAAGAATCCTGGAGCGTGCTAATTATTTGCAATTAATATTTAAAAGTCACTGCGGATATGATACTCATTCTCAATCGTTATCTTGTGCCAAGCAATCAGAATCGTCAGTTTAGAAACAGAGAATGGGAGAGTTATTTATAATAAATTTACAGGCACATCTTACTTAGAAAGTGGGTTTATTGGAAACTGAATATCAGGACCTGGGTCGCAGACTCCAAGAAAAAGATGCAATAACATAGACATTAGATACAGTCGTTGGTACTTATGCCATCTTACCTGCCCAAAGAAGAAAACACTAAAAGTGTCAATACAAGCAGAGGGGAATGTTACTATATGACTGCATCACGTAGAAGTTGTTGAGAAAAAGAATTGAGCCCTTAAAAACCAAAATGTGGTCAATAAAATTCAAAGAGCAATCCTCGATATAATTTCAAAAATAGACCTTTAAAAGAAAATTATTTTAACCCCTGGTGCAGCCCAGTGCTAAGTGCGCTGTTGGGTGGCTCCAAGTCTCAGGAGGCGATCCATGTTTGTTCAAGATCAACATCAATTAGAGTTAGCCTGCACCATGTTAAGGCAGCTTAAAGGTGCACACTGAATGCAACAGGCCATAAACATGCCCAAGGTTCTCTGGTGCTGCACTGAAAGCCTTAGTGCAGGGATTTCAGAGAAAGGGGGAGGCCCTCTTTCCTCATGGGGTCAGGAGATCCTCCTGGTAGCTCCTCAGATGTCAACAGGAGCAGATAGCTGGGTAGGTCAGTACCTCAAAGATGTAACACTGCAAAAGGTTTAATGACCTCATACAAGTAGTCAAGGACATTAAATGCATCTTCAAGTGCCATATTCAACCAATTGCACCACTAGCCTCACACCTTCTTTCTTCACTTGTCCATCAAGCATTTTTGCAAGCCTCATGCTCATATCTCACAGCTTGGAAGCATTGGCAACTACTGAACTGTGGCAGGCACATGAATCAAAAACATTCCACACAGTATCCAGTTACTCATTCACTCACTCAGACACCAGTAGGCCCAACCATTGTCTCATGCTCTGCTCTGGCATGCCTAGGCCCCTTTTCAGTCCACCTATGCTCCTCTCCAGTCCACCCGGGCCCCTCTCTTGCCCAACAGTGCCATGCTCCAGCCAGCCTGGGCCTCTCACTGCACTACCAAAGCCCCACTCTGGCCCGTTCGGACTCCTCTCCAGCCCACCAGGGCCTCACTCCAGATGTCATCCGCTGGATGCCCACCCCTGCTTCAGATGCCCTGCTCCCTGGCACCCGTGTTCCCAACACCTCTGCCCCTTGGAACCTGCGCCATACATCTTGTTCCCTGCTCCTCAGCCCCACTCCTTGGTTCCCTGCCCCTCGGCTCCCCAGCCCTCAGCTTCCCATGACCCAAACCCACTGCTCACTAGTGAACCTATCAGCAGCAAATATGGGAAATAAATGGGCTGCGATTGGAGAAACAGCTCCTTGCAGATATTTCCATTTAAGCCTTCCTGTTTGACTGACATTTTTAACACTGGCTCTGGGGGCTTTGTGGGCTGCATTTGGCCCTCAGGCCATCCACTGGACAAACCTGGTATATGTAATGTTCTTGTCGGATGGCCTGATTACAGTATACACTGATAATTTTCTTGCACTATAGTGTTGTGCGTGCCATCTTTCTGAACTCCATTCTCAGAATTTGAATATGCACTCATTCTTGATGCTACAGGCATAATGTTGGACAATTCTCTCAGCTGACATCTATTCTTCCTCACTCCCTCTCCATTCGGGATGGTCACCTCAATGTGACTATAGTTCATTCGAGATGTTTGACACCTCAGGAACCATGGTCTCTCATGCAGGGGAATCATTCTGACCTGTCCTACATGCAGAGGAGGCACCTCCAGACCTGCAGGTTTGTATTGTATGATTTTCATTTTCTCTTGTTTTTCTCATATTTTTTCTTGAATCAATGATAATCTGATCAGATGATGTCTTGGAAGAGTTGCTCTGACTTGTCTTCTGAAAATAATCTCTGCCAGGGATGGTTATCCTGTATCTAGCAGTGTTGCTTACAGGTACAAAATTGTCATTGAATATTTTGACTGGTCTTGTTACATTTCCTAGTTTTTTGACTTTACTGTCTGCACCATCGTTCCGGATAGCTCATTTGACCTTGGATAGTGTGGGGATGGCATAACGTGGTTTACAGTCCAATTTGCATACCTGTCTTGGGGGGTTCACTGCTGTTTTGTGCATCATTTTCCAACACTATCTTCTCCAGGGAACCAAAAAGATCAAAATTGCGCTCAGTGTGTTTGCCAGGGATAGGAAATTTGGAGAAGTGATTGGTAATAAGTAAGAAGTGATCATCTCTGACAGTGAACAAGTCAGTAGCTATTCTTGACCATAGATATGACAAACCATCACGGAGACGCAGTGACTCTTTGTGTTGACGAGGCTCATGCTACTGACCTACATCATACATCCTCATAGCTCATTCGATGACATTATTGATCTCTGGCTAATAAACCGTTTCACATGCAAGGCAATTTTCTCTTTCATTGTCCATGAACCTTGCTGTAATTATGTAAGAATATCTTGACAAAGCACTTCCGGGATCAGCTCTTAAAGTTTACTCCACTTGAAATAAAAATTTCATCATGATACCACCAAAAAGATTTCAGGCCCATGGGAACCTTTGGGACTTTATCCATCCATCCACTGACGATCTGCTATAATGCTCTGGTGCAGGATCTCTGGACGTCTCTGTTGGAGCTTCTCATGTTTGTCTTGTCTACATCGCATTCAGTCAATGTTGTACACATCTTTAATTTCTACATCTACTTCATCCACTTGGACATCCAATGGTATATCACCTGGCTTCTTAGAGTTGAGTGGTCTGCTCAAGTTATCAGACATAAACACGAGGTTTCCCGCTTGGCACTAGACCTCGGTATTAGTTTCTGTATAGCCCTGTACTTTGATTAACAATCTTTGGTGCACTGGTGAGTGACCTTTTCCACATAATCTTCAGCGGCTTGTGATCAGTATCGATGACAAGGTGTTTGCTAAGTAGATATGTATGGAACTGGATGATACCCAACACTAATAACAATGTTTCTTGTTCGATATTTTAATAGTTTGCCTGAGCAATTGACAAACATTTGGAACCAAACTCAATTGGTGCAACTTTCTACAACAAACATCCTCTGAGGCCCTTTTATGAAGCATCGATTTTGAGTGTAGTTTGTTTTCTCTTGGGTCATGATATTGTGAGTATGTTTCAGCAGCATGTAATGGTTTTAATGAATTGAAAATGTGTAGATAATCGTCATGCCACAAGAATGGTGTATCGTTCGCGAGAGGTTGCACAGTATTGATGCTTTCTCAGAGAACTTCAAGATATATGTTGCCAAGAAATTTACAGTGTAAATTTTCTGTAAAATGTAAAACTTCTTTATCTTAAGGAGTAGACATCAATAATAATAATCTTTATTGGCATTAATTGCACATCTTCAACCTTGTTGGGATCTGATCGTGTTCAGTATGAGGGTCAAGTGAACTGAAAAAATTAACATTGTTTACATTAATACCACAACATTTTTATTCTTAAAGATGCAACCTTTTTTTCCAGCTGTCTCCATTAGAATGGAAATATTCTTGTCCTGCTCATTTTTGGTATACCTGTGACCACTATGTCATCTGCAATACAACACAGCCAGGATGTGATCAGTAATGTGATCCATATGTTATTGAAACAGGTCCTGACTCACTTACAGATCAAATGTCAAACATAGAAAGCGATAGTTCCCAAACAACGCTCCATTGTGGTTCATTCCTGTGAATCCTCGGGCAGGTGCACTGACCAATATCCTTGCTGCACATTGAAATTAAAGAAGAATGTGGTCTTAGCAAACCTTGTGTTGAGCCCCTCCAGAGTAGGCATCTTGTGAAGGCATCTCGTGAATATTCAATTTAAAGACAGAGATTGATAGATTCCTAAGTATTTATGATACCAATGGATATGGGAATCATGCAGAAAAATGGTGTTAAGGTAGATCCATGATCTCATTGGTCGAGCAGGCTCAAGGTGGTTAACACCCTACTTCTGCTCCTATTTCCTATGTTAGTAATCTTCTGGGATCCGAGCATACTCTGATTGTACCATCTTTCTTAATCACAGTGTTCATAGAGCTACACCAAACTGTGTTTTGCTGAAAATAATCCCTTGCTGCTCCATCAAGTCAAGCTCAACTTTTGACTTGTCCTTTATATGGACTCTCCACTTCCATGGTGGATACCGAAGGAACTGAATCATCTTTCAGGTGAAGAATGGCATATAAAACTCGAATAAAACTGTCCATGACGTCAAACCTGTTTGGGTATTTCTGTTTCAGTCTTGAATAAACATAATAGGGTCACACTTGCCCTGACTATCTAGCATTGGTGCTTTACTGATGTATTGATGTGCTTTTGGATACTTTATAGAGTAGATCAGAAGGGGGTTTATTTACAAGACAGTTACAGGAGCTATATGTTCACAGCTAATCCAAAGTACCTGTGCGTTTGGCGAACTCCTGTCTCTGGTGAGATTCCACACGCTGGGTTGCAGTTGGTCACACAGACCACATGACCCTTACTCAGTTGTGTTGCCCTGAAAGGGCCAAACACCACGACTAACCTTATCATTCATCATGATATGGAGCTCATTGAATGCTGGCAGTCCTACTACTGCTGGAACATTGGTATCAACAACATACAAGAATTGTGACAAGCATTCAGAACTTACATATCTGCACTTCAGTGTCAATACTTCCATGTGGCAGATTGGCAAACTGCTATGTGCAGTGAGTCTAGCTCTTGTTGGCTGTAACAGGTACATATCTTTGAGTACCCACAGTGGTAAAATATTGGCAATTTCTTTAGTCTTGGCTTGTCCTGGCCAATTATACCAGGATGTATCAGGGGTGGCATGGTAGCACAGTGGTTAGCACCGTTGCTCCACAGCGCCAGGGTCGATTCCCACTTGGGTCGCTGTCTATGCGGAATCTGAACGTTCTCCCCGTGTCTGCGTGGGTTTCCTCCGGGTGCTCTGATTTCCTCCCACAGGTCCCGAAAGACGTGCTAATTAGGTGAATTGCACATTCTGAATTCTCACTTGGACAGGAGCCGGAGTGTGGCAACCCAGGGATTTTCACAGTAACTTCATTGCAGTGTTAATGTCAGCCTACTTGTGACAATAAAGATTATTATTATAATCGTTGTGAAAACTTCCAGTTGGGTGATTGCATCCACATGCAGCACAACTATGGAAAGCTTGTTCACTTTTGAACTCGTGTACCGCTCTCTCTCTGCCTTCTTTGTCATCCAGGTTTCTGGCTACCTTATGGACTTGCCTGTGCTTGAACTGATGTTTGGTGAACACTTTGTGGATCTTGTCATATTGTGACGTTTGCTTTTTGATGTGGCCTCTGATAGACTTTCTGTGCAATCTCGTCCAGTGTCTCTTTAAACCACACAACTTTTTTTTACCTTCCAGTTATCTCCAATGCATGACATTTACAGAGTTGATGCATTAGACCACATTTTCCTTGTCCCTTCTCCCGTCTGATTACTTTGACTATGTCACCTATGGTTGTTGCTACTCCAAGTGCTCACTTACATTGTCTGCCTCTGGATGTAGCCTCATATTTCCTGGCATCTTTAAGTAGAATGTTGATACTGTGTCCGTTTTTGTATCAAGCAGCTCCTTTTGGAAATCTTCCATTTGGGGGTTATATGATTATCAGCTTCATTATACTCTCAGAATTCTGCACCAGCAAAATTTCAATCTCTGCCTGTGTCACAACGCCTAGTGAGAAGCTGATCAATAGTTTAATTGGGCTGTGGTCGACAGACCATCAGTTAAAGTTAGTGGATTCTGAAGTTGTTCCAACATTCAACTGCTCCTCCAGCATCGTCCAGAGTTTAGATGGGTCTTCTGCTCTGCATCTGGCAGTCCAAACGTGTTGATATGATAAGCACCCATTGTCAATTGCTATCATCATCTTGGATCGGATTGGATTGGATTGGATTTGTTTATTGTCACGTATATGGAGATACATTGAAAAGTATTTTTCTGCATGCAGCTCAAACAGATCATTCAGTACATGAAAAGAAAATACTTAATAGGGCAACACAAGGTACGCAATGTAAATATCTAGACACTGGCATCGGGTGAAGCATACAGGAGTGACTGCTAGCTCAAGAAGCTTATACGCTGGCTAAACAATTTGAATTTTGGAGGAATTCCAGAGCCATCCAATACATAACTGGATATTTCATTGCCACAGCATCAAAGTTCCTAGTTTCTCAACATCCTCTTTTCCAAGACTTTGTTCTGAAACCACTTTTCCTCGATGGAGAAAAATAGAATGCAATTCGATTATTCTTGCATCATTGGGCCTCTGTCACACCCCGAGCTCTGTGTCTGCACCATAATTTTCAGCTTCTGTCACATCCCGAGCTCTGTGTCAGCTGTAAGGGTTCTTCCTGTTATTCCCTTATTTCCTCTCTTTTATTTTGCCGTTACCAGTTTTGATCCATGGATGATTAATGGATATGTATCTTTAAGTCAAGCAGCAGAGAGGAGGAATTCAGAAGTTACAGGAGAGAACACCCTACTAATCTCTGCTAGTTTGCACAGGAGTTTCAGATTTTTCGGCACCAGAGAGAGAGATGGGGTGGGACTCGGTTTTATTGATTGGCTGGTGGCCACTGAATTGGCCAAAAAGCAATACTCTGCCCAGCAAAGATAGTGATTGGATCCTATCCCAGTGGGATGGTTCTCAAGATGCAAGGATGGCAGTGCCAAGATGCCTTTGTGACAGGTTGGCATTGCCAGGATCGGAGCCTGAGGCAGCCATGCCAATGAAAGTGGGGGTGAGGGGAGGTATGAAGGGGTTGGGGGGTCCTTAAAGTAGGGTCCTGAAATGGGGGGAAGGGAGACGGAGGATTGGCAATCAGGCCAAACATTCTAAATGGCACTCGATCTGCGAGTGCCGGTCCTGCTGGTGAGATCAGCTCCCCAGTGCTGGAAAAATGTCAAAGTAAGGCTTCGATGGGGAGGCCCCAAAACACATCCAACTGCCGTTGGATAGCGGCATCCATCTCAACATTGCAGACGTTTGCAAAACAACCCTCCAAGTGTGCCCAAGGTCGCACTTTGAAAACTTTACAGTGAATCGCACCCAGGGAATAATGAAAGTGGTACGTTGCTGATTATTTCAACAAAGCTATTATTGCAAATAGAATTGAACAATAATTGTCACACTAGCAGAGAAAAGAAGGTTTAAATCAAGGTGTGGAGGCATAATTTGAAAAAGAAAGGTACAGCATTAAGTAAGGATGCCTGTCAAAGCTGGCTAAATCTCCATACTATCTGTACGTGTCATTGTGACCAGTAAATTATTCGCAAAACAAGGAAATCCAAATTAAACTTTACTTTTGATTGAATGCAGCACATCCAGATTCTCCAATTTGAATACTGATGAAGGATCAGGGTCAACTATTAGAGTTTTACAAAAATTGGAACCATGTGCAACATGTCAACATATTAAATAAAAATATCGATAGTTCACATATTACATTACATATTCTGGCATCAATCACATCATGTCTTAATTACTTTGGAAAATAACAAGGGCCATCGATTACATCCTTAATCTCTATTGCTAGATCATTTAAGGCCCAGATTTTGTGGTCAGTCGTGAGGCAACAGCATATGTCACTGACTGCACTGAAAAAAATTGCAATCACATCGTTTGATTAGTGGAGTATGATTTTTTAACTTTTAGCTGCAGCACAGCACAAGGAACAGTGAGGCCCGAGATCCTGCAGTAAATCACATTCTGGTTGAAGCCCCGAACCTGGTGATGCACAAATCAAAGGTACACCATTAAGGACAATCATCATGGAATCTCTACAGTGCAAAAGTAGGACATTCGGCCCATCAGGTCCACACTGACAATCTGCACCCTACCTAAGCCCACTTCCCCACCCTATCCCCGTACCCCCACCTAACTTGCACATCCTTTGGGCACTAAGGGGAAATTTAGCATGGGCAATCCACAATTGGACTTTGGGAGGAAACTGGAGCACCCGGGGTAAACCCACGCTGACACGGGGAGAACGTACAAACTCCACACAGGTGTCACCCAAGGCCAGCATTGAACTGGGTCCCTGGCGCTGTGAAGCAGCAATGCTAACTGCTGTGCCACTGTGTTGCCCCTGTTCCGCTGATGGGTGGGTGAGTGACAACGATTTTGAAAACATTTTCACATCTCTAATAACCTTTAGCAACTTACAAATCTTTTGAAACCTTTTATTAACTTTTAAAAGCCTTGCCATAATTTAATAAACCTTTGAAAACTTAAAACAAAAACTTAAACTTTGAAGTTATAGCAAGTGAAATGGAAAGGATGAGCTCAATAAAACTGACTTTTTTTTCAAGCATTTGTTTACTTACTTGCTTCCAAATAGGTGGTAGTGGAGAAGGCAGATGAGAGAATAGATATCATAGTCATCAACGCACATCTCACTGGAGGCTAAGGCTGGGATTTTCCAGTCCTACCCACCAGTGGGATCATCTGGTCTCACCGAAGGTGACCTGCCACCATGGGTTCCCTGGTGGTGTAGCCGGCAAGCATCGCAAATGACTATTGACTTTGGTGGAAGCGGAAGACCCCACCAGTGGCCAATGGAAAGCCACTTCTGCCATCAGAACATCCACTGCAGTGGGGGGGCCAGAAAATTCTGATTAAAGTGTTACGGCTTGTCACTAACATTTAAGTGTGAGGCGCCTTGGACAGTTTGCACCTTGGTGTGGAAAGAAGTGGCAGAAACTATGACCACTAACAGCACATTCTCATACAATGCAAAGTCACAAGCACTTGAATGATTTCACTTGATCTGCCAGGGTTTATAAAGTTCAGGCTAATGTTTTCATTTAAATTTTCATTTCAGGTTTAAAGGGATATGAAGAAAAGATTTTGTTTGCAGGTCGATAGTGTGTTCAGTTTAAGATGGCATCAAGTAGTTATAGAATTCAGTTGCCTTTGGGGTCAGGGCTAATTAAGTGTTTGCAAATGTGCATAGTGAAAGTGTGAAATTGTTTCCAAATTACCCAACGAGTCTTGCCCAAATCCAACGAATAAACACAAATTGATATTTATTTTCCATGGCTGTTGGGACTCACATGGCTTTTTCATGCCTGTGGGCAATCATTGACCCAAGGAGGGGGGGGTGACATGTGGCCTTTCTAAAGGATTTTAGTAAGTATGCAGAGGGGGCCAGGCAGGGTTGTGTTCATTTTTGACAGTTACAATTATAACTTACTGTTTGTTTCCCACTTCAGTCTCGTGTTGTATTTACATAATAGTCTGAATGCTAAAGTGTGCTAGAATTATTTTATTAATATGAACCATTTTAATTTTCCAACAATTTACAAAGCAGCAAAAATAACTAATTAGCACAAATGTTCTGAAAGGTGCTGCACTCAGCACTAGGGCCAGGGTTCTCGGGCCCTGCCACAGCATGTCGTTGTCCCCCATGAAACCCCCCCTCCCCTCCCCCCCCCCCCCCCCCACCCCCCGCCCCTGCCACCGGGCGTGACCATGGGCCACTTAAATTGCTGTTTACACAGAAGTCTACATTAATTCATAATAACTATCCTCAAAAGACTTACATTGAGTCCATGCTGCTAAAATTGTTTCACTTTCCATACACACTCTTATTTTGTCTGATTTCCTGCAAGGAGTTGCGGGACGGGGGTGGGGAGGTGGTGAGGGGGGTTATCATGCTCAATGCCCAAAAGCAGCATCAACAACAACTTATATTTATATAGCGCCTTTAACATAATCAAGTCCCAAAGTGCCTCATAGGAACATTATAAAACAAACTAAGACACCAAGCAAAAAAAGGCTCCAACAATTGAATTTGTTAAAGCAAAGCTAAAATGTGGGCTTCAGTGGAGCCTAATACAAATCCAATATTAAACAAGTAGTAGCAGGACATGTAGAAAATCATAATAAAACTAGGATTCAATATGGTATTATGAAAGGGAAATTGTGTTTGATAAGTTTATACAGAGTTCTTTGGGCATGTAGTGAGCAGAGTGGATAAAGAGGAACCACTAAATGTAGGGCATTCAGATTTTGGTAAGATATCACATAAGGAGTTACTGCACAGTGAGCTCATGGGGGTGATATATCAGCTTGGGTTGAGGATTGACTAACAGGAAACAGAAAGTTGGGATGAAGCATCATTTTCAATTTGGCAAACTGTAACCAGTGGAATGTCACAGGGATCAGAGCTGAGGCCTCAACTATTTGCAGTCAATAAGAAATGGTTTGGAAGAAGAGACCAAGTGCAAACAAAACTGGCATGCACACTGCAGACACAGTAACATACTGAGAATGATTTAACAGTTCTGGAAAGTGCTACAAAAGCTGTGGCTACAAGGCACTCACAAGAAATTCCAGTCATAAAATATGAGTTGTAGATTTTAAATCTTGTTAACATTACCACAAGTGAATGCGACTCTTTCTCTTTGACAAGGTTTTACCTTTCGGTCTGTTCTCACTGTCTCTTTCTGACCTCAGTAATCCCTTTCAATTAATCCCTCATTCATTTAATTCTTTTTTTAACAAGTATGTTTATTCAGGTTTTACGTTTGGACAAACAATGTAACAAAACCACAGGAACGATACAGCACAGCAAGTGAAAAAAAGACTCAGCACTCATGAATATAGAGGGGGACAGGAGAACAATATTATTAAAGGCTCGATATAATCGTTAGACATAGCTAGATGCCTCTAAAAGTCCTGACCAAGGGAGAAACAGGATAAAGCCATGACAACATGATGAAATGGTGCACACTTTCCCAAGCAGTGATTACTCGCAATTGCCACGAGAGTTCAGGTTAATATTTTCGCGCCATGTTCAGGCGCGCATCAATAAGTGTCTTCGAGAAACGGCAAGGCTCGAGGGGGGGGGGGGGGGAGAAATTACAGCACCACACCTGGCCCAACACATTCTAACATTCAGGAACTGTAACCCCAGGTCGTCCAGCACACCCCAAAACCTACACCCCAGCCGATCCTGCACCTCACCATCCACACGGAAGGCAGTGCACCACCCCCATTTACACAAAATATATTACGCCAGTCCCAGCCAGGAGACTCCATCACTGAAAAGAAGATTTGTCAAGACACCCAATAAGTGGGCTCCCTGGGAGGGGGGATGAATTCCTCCCACAGGCCACTGGACCGGACCAGGATTTATAACGATACATTGCTCACCCAGAGGAAGGGTAGAAGAAAAAAAGGGAAGAACACCTGAGCTGACCGAGGAATATTAGACATTGATCTGTATTTCAAGCCATCACAAGAAAGATATTAAGGAAAATGACAGCACCTCAATAGACACAGAAATACTGCTTCCACATGGAAAACCCAACCACAACGAGGAGGATGCTCAGGAAACCACCATGTAAGGCCACTTGGAGGAGGGCTCCCAACTCCCTCATCAAACCTACCCCACATGAAAGAATGTAGAGGTATGGCAAACAGTCTCTCTCTTCAACTAATTAGTGAAGGATTAACCAAACCGACCTCAGTGTGGACGGCCACTCAATTCCTCCTATTCTAATAGCTCTAAAGAAAAAAGACCCAAACGAAAACACTCCAACCTCAAGGAAAACTTGAAGGAATCCAGTCTTCCCCAGGGTACATAGACTGCCAAGCCTTCAAAGGAGAGAAGCACGGATTCTTAAATACAAAATAACAAAAAACAAAATAAAGGCCCCATATGGTTAGCCGTCCATCTCAGTGAGGACTTAACTAACCCTACCGCCCAACTCCACTCCAACCAATCACCCATTACCCTGCCATGGTTCCACTCATCTTCATTATAAAAAGATAAGGGGTATCCATAAAATATTCCCTTCCCATAACGACAAGGATTACAGCACATAATAAAGAAAATAAGTAAAACTGCATAGACCACATTTCACATGGAACATACAGTGCAGAAGGAGGCCATTCGGCCCATTGAGTCTGCACCAACCCACTTAAGCCCTCACTTCCACCCTATCCCCGTAACCCAATAACCCCATCTAACCTTTTTGGTCACTAAGGGCAATTTATCATGGCCAATCCACCTAACCTGCACGTCTTTGGACTGTGGGAGGAAACCGGAGCACCTGGAGGAAACCCACGCAGACATGGGGAGAATGTGCAGACTCCACACAGACAGTGACCCAGCAGGGAATCGAACCTGGGACCCTGGTGCTGTGAATCCACAGTGCTTTCCACTTGTGCTACCGTGCTGCCCAATTGGCTCAATATGGGTTTTGCTGGAAGGAGGAAAGACAATGGGCTGGATTCTCACCCACTGCAAGAACGCCACAGGCGAGCCGCAAACAATGGATATCTCTATTGACCTCGGGCGGGATTCTCTGGTCGCTGGGCGGACGCGGCCGAAGAATCCCACCCAATGACAAATAATGACCAACATAATCACAAGGAAGTAATGACCAGGATCCCCACTCATTCACGTGATATTGGGGGCAATTCTCTGGCCACATGGCGCCCAGCGCAAACCCTGCTATGTCGGCAGAATTGCGGGAGAACGCTGAAGTGGGATTTGCGCCAGACGCCTAACAGTTTCCAGTTCTCCCTGCCCTTTCCAGCTGATGTGATTAGGATCATGCTCAGAAAGAGTGAGAAACTGATCACAGCTAATTAATATTCATTTCAATCTTAAGGATGAGATTCAAGTAGAATTCAATGGCCTCCAGGTATTCTCCCTCCATCCCTGCCCTCCTCCCTTCCCCCGCAAGCGGGAAATCACCTGGGCGCGAATCACCACTTGTTTTTAGAAGCATAGACCAGATGCTATGGACTCTGACGGGGAGCAAGGAGGTGAGTACCCCTCTCCACTTACCTCCGGGGAGCATAAACGCATGGAAGCCACTGGCCATATGCTGTGGAGAGGGGATCCTTCAAGGGAACTGGGAGTTTGAAGAGCTCAGGATGGGCTGTAGGGGCCCAGATTAGGGGTTCCCCCTGAATGGGGATCACAGGGGGCGGGGGCAGCACGGTAGCACAGTGGTTAGCACTGTTGCTTCATAACACCAGGGTCCCAGGTTTGATTCCCACTTGGGTCGCTGTCTGTGCAGAGTCTACACGTTCTTCCTGTGTCTGCGTGGGTTTCCTCCTGGTGCTCCGGTTTCCTCCCCCAGGTCCCAAAAGACGTGCTTGTTAGGTGAATTGGACATTCTGAATTCTCTTTCAGTGTACCTTACCAGGCACCAGAGTGTGGTGACTAGGTGATTTTCACTGGAACTTCAATGCAGTGTTAATGTAAACCTACTGATGACAATAATAATTATTATAATCGTTTATTGTCACAAGGAGGCTTCAATGAAGTTACTGCAAAAGCCCCTCGTCGCCACATTCCGGCGCCTGTTCGGGGAGGCCGGTACAGGAACTGAACCCACGCTGCTGGCCTTGTTCTCCATTACAAGCCAGCTGTTTAGCCCACTGTACTAAACCAGCCCCAGTAAAAGATTATTAAGATTATTATTGGGTCTGTGAAGCCAAGAGGCCTGCTTTCATTCATGTTTAACACCCCATAACACAACTGCAGCCTGTCTGTCCAACAATCCTCCCAAAGGAGAGAACCATTCTGCAGCTTGTTTCTGGGAGAGGCATTTCACTCCCCTTGAAGTTTCAATAGGCTCTGCATCCTCACAGTATCCTACTTTTATCCCTTTATGCTTGATTGACAGCTGAAGGTTATCTCAAAGGAGGGATCGACTTTGTTTGATTTTAGAGCACTTCACGGTCCATTAACTCTGAAGTGCTTCCTCATTTGAGAGTTGTGCTATCTGACCGCATTCATTATACAGGATTTTTTCTTCTCCGAAGTAGAAAGACCTAGAAAGACATGGCTTCCGCTATGTTCCTGGAAGTTCCCCATTAGTCTTTTTGTGAGAAAAAGCTGAGATACAATACTAAAATCCTCGTTTGTTCATTGCGGTCTAAGTGGGTTGGGGTGGGACCCAGCTTGGAGTGGCACAATTGCTGCTAAGCAGGCTCTAATCTTGGCAGTGCTGCATGTATTGGATAATGGCCATCATTGAAGATGTTGCCTTGATTGAGAATTATGACTCTACGGTTCAGGTCGTTACCGCTCACTTTGAGGGACTGTAGGGTACATTTAGCAAAGCGGTAAAGGCACATGGAGGGTTCTTGCACTCAAAAGAACACTATCCCTGGTTGGGGGCCACTTTCATGTCATCAAAATCCTGCTGCATAGTGTGTCATTTATCCTAACAGGTTTGAGACATGAGGCCGAATGGGATGTCTCCCTTAGCCTGATACCTGGTGAGAGATGGGAGATGAATTTCTGATTGAGTTTAAGAATTTGGTGCCATGCTTTGGAGGCCAGGTCCATCAGATTCAATGGAGCACAATGTATCCTGTCATCGAGGCCAGGGTTCAGTAGGGCATACCGATCACTGGCCCTATTTCATCCTATTCTTGGGAATTGGTCCTCCCTCCCAGGGCACCTAATTGTTGTGTGTCTTGATAGTTCTTCTTCTCAGGCGGGGCCCCCCCATTGGCCAGGGCTGGAATAATCATCCTCTTACGGTGTGTCCACTGGATGCGATTGGAAAGGTACAGGCTTGAAGGGAGTCTGGGTGCTGGTGGCCCTGGGGGTATAGTTTCTCGTATGTTGGTTGGTGCTGAACTAGGCCAGGCCTGGTGCTGTGGCTATTTCCGTGTTGTCCCTAGAGAGTCAGGATGTAATAATAATAATCATTTTATTGTCATAAGTATGAACTTACTGTGAAATGCCCCTAGTCGCCACATTCCAGCGCCTGTTCAGTTAAGCTGGTACAGGAACCCGTGCTGCTGGCCTTGTTCTGCATTACAAACCAGCTGTCTAGCCCACTGAGCTAAACCAGGCCAAGGATGTGGGGAGGGGGGGGCGCGGCTGCTTGGGAGACTGGGTTTTGTTTCTTTTTCTTTCTGGTGCACAGGGGCCAGGGAAGGGTCACTTTCTGTACCTTGGTGCATCCCTGTTGTTCCCTCAGCAGGAGTGGATCGCCCTCTTGATGACTGAGTGGCCTGTTCTCCTTTTCACTGTTGGGTGTTGTCATCTGTTGGGATAGCTCCGAAAGGTCTTTTCTCACTTTTCATTCTTTTCTATCTTGGGAGGCCCTTAAGGGTTGACCATGTTCTGAACATATTATTGTTGCCGCTTTTCTCTTCCTCTCCTCTCTTCATAATTATGGCTTTGCCCTGGCCTTAGTTTTGGGGGTTTAATTGCATTGTGCATTATGTACATAACTCCCCTTAGACCTGGGTGTTCCGTGTACTTTCCTTTGTTTTTGTGAGGGTGGGTATGACAAATCCACTCTTGGCTCCTACATGAGCGCAACTGAATTGGAATCGAGAAAGAGAAGTCTGTGTTGGGTCACTGGTGCCATTGACGCTGGTGGAATCGAGGGGGGTTTACATTGGTTCGCACCCGACGATACCACGGGATGTTTATCCTGATCTCCCGTGAAGATTGCGGGTTTGTTCGGCACAAGAGGGTGCGCGCCATTTTGTCATGTTTCCATGATCCACTCCTGTTTCTCCCTCGGTCTCTGGTGGGGCGCTATGGCAATCTGTTCTGTCTAATGATTGTGTAAAGGCAGTTGTGATGCCGTTCTCCTATTCCATGCTGTGCTCATGTAAGTTAAGTCATTTCTGTTATTCTTTTCCCTTTCTTGCTTATGGCGATGTATTATTTTGTAACTTTGTTGCGTTATTTTATAAAATGTAAAATCTAAGTAAACGTACTTCAAAAAAATGTAAGTGAGATAAAGTAGAGGTTTTATCTGTTTACTATTTATTAGAAAATAATAAACCCATTTATAATAATGGGTTTATGCTTTTATTACATGCAATGCACAGAGCACATCTCCCATTGTCAGTTACTAAAATATATGCAGGTTTCGATTCACCATTAATAGTAGCAATGGATCTGAAGAATGGGAAGAAAAGAATATGAGCGCGATTCTCCGGAAAGATTTCCAAGTGTGGAACAAGAGGAAACTTCCCAGTGCTCGGCCCGGCAAGGCCAGCAACGCTATTCAACGTTAATTGGTCCACTTAATGAGGCCCCAAGGGCTTCAAGCTGAAAATGAACGCTCGCCAGCTATTTTGACGGGACCACACTCGCCAGCACACACCTCACCCCCCCCCCCCCTCCCCCCCCGCCACCGCCCCCCTCCCCCCCCGCCAACCCCCCTCCCCCTCCTCCCCACTAACAAGGTTGAGCAGCACTTAAATAGATAGCACTTGCACAGCCACCCCCACGATTCGGGGATGCATACCTGGGAAGGCTCCTTGAAGAAGTGGAAGCCAGGAGGGATGTCCTGTTCCCGCGAGGGTCCTGAAGGGTGAGCCACAGGGCAGCCAGTGCCACCTGGTATGAAATGGTAGCGGCCGTGAGCTGTGGGGGGTGTGACTCAAGGACTGGCCTCCATGTGTCCCAAGAAGGTCAACGACCTGCACCGGGCAGCACGGGCGAGTTGTCTCCACCACTCATCCCCTCCCCCCCCCCCAACCCAGAGCTTTCCCAACCCCCATCGTGACCAGCACACCCCCAACCCTCCATTTGCCCCACCAACCCACTCTTCACACCCCCCCTCTCTTCACCCCAACCCTCCTTTCACACCACCCCCAGTACTATGGGGAACCCTCAGGCGAGACAGCAGTCGTAGGGCTGCTGGATCCCAGGACCCAGCATTTCCCAGTGGCAGGTGGGCATTGCCGAGTCATGCCCAATCATTGCGGAGCATCGCCGAGGGCGTCGATGGTGCAGGCAATGGGGAGCTGCCAGATCTGGCAGAGTCAGCTGATGCAGAGGCATCCGAGGCTCAACCAGCTCCGCCTCCATCCCAAGGTGAACCCCAGAACACTATGGGCACCGACCGGGAGGAGAGGGAGCTAGGTGGCAACCCGGACCCATCTATGGACTTGTGCCAGCTCCCCAGAGTTCAACCCATCTGATGATGCTGCATCTCGCAACCTGCACCTGGAAAAAGGCGGTACAGCTGTGCATATACCGCCCACAAGGGCGCCAGTGCCCTCCGGCTCCAGAGTCCCCAGAGGACATCTGCCAAGGACATCAGAGGCCATGGGATGAGAAAAGAAGCTGGCTTCCTCCACCTCTGATGTGCACCTTGGGGAAACACCGAAGAGTAGTGGTAGAGCAAGGAATGCCAAGCGCATTGAGGATTACTGAGGTCACTGGGGGAGGCGGGGATGAGGGCAGGTGGGGGTAAGAATTGGAGTGTACATTGGGTGAGAGGAGGAGGGGACTTTGTGGGGGAAGGGAGGGGGAGGGAGTGGGGCGCACTTTTGGGATAGTGGGTGACTGGAGTGCTCACATAACCACATTGCCAATTCCCTATTAGCAATAGCCTTCAGCCGCATGGCCAGAGGCCTCCGCAGTCAGTGGAGTTATGGGTGGTCGGTGGGGCAAACAGGCAGGGACTAGGGTTGCCCCTGGGATGGGAACAGACAGTACTGGAGTTGACATGACAGACCCGCGCAGGTCCTCTTCCCCCCCCAACTCCTCCGCCCCGCAGAGCCCACCCCCATCCCCAAAGCAGCCCTTCCCAAAAGATTTCCCCCCCACCCCCTCCCCCGAGAACAGGGTCAGCATTCCCAATGCCCCCAGGCTCATTGCCTGTGTGCGAAAATGGCTGCTCATCTCCTCGGCTCCCCGCTGCAGCGCCCCCCCCCCCCAACCAGGTTCACGTTTTTCAAAAGGAGTACTAATCAGCGCCAGCGTGACCACTTGTGGGGAGGCCGCTGAATCACAGGAAGCCATTGGATATGGGGTGGCTCCTGTTAATTGTATGGAAACAGGCTTAAGTGGTTACAATTGGTCTCTCACCATGCTAAGGCGAGATCGTGATTTTGCCTACGGGGCAGGCCACTTACATTGTAAACGGTTTGGCGCTCAGCGTGGTTCTCGTTTTCCACCTCTGCCGCTAATCACCGGCCTCATCTTGCTTCGGTGAGAGCGCAACAAGGCTGAAGAATCATGCCCTATGTGTTTACAGAGTTCAGGATGACCCAACAGTCAGCTTTAATGTGGCAGATTCATCCATTCTTCCAGGAATCCATACAGACAGTTGCTTGACAATAAAGGTTTTATTCTATTGCTACATTTACTCTAGGTTGTCATGTGGCGGACTGGATCCACATGGAGGTCGGAGTACTATTAGTCAGAATGATGGAATGCACCAGCCATAAGGGCTTCAATTCTCTTATATACTGATGGTCTTTGATGGCGAGAAAAACCCACCTTCTGGTGGGTGTGAAATTCCTAGACTAAACACGGTGGCACAGTGGTGAGCACTGTTGCCTCACAGCACCAGGGACCCAAGTTCAATTCTGGCCTCTCGTGACTGTCTGTGTGGACTTTGCACTTTCTCCCTGTGTCTGTGTGGGTTTCTTTCATGGTTTCCTCCCACAGTCCAAAGATGTGCAGGTTATGTGGAATGGTCATGCTAAATTGTCCCTTTGTGTCCAAAAGGTTAAGGTGGGGTTACTGGGCTATGGGGATAGGGTCGGGGCATGGTAGGTAGGTTGGCTGCTCTTTCCAAGGGTCGGTGCAGATTTCATGGGTCGAATGGCCTCCTTCTGCACTGTAGAGATTCTATGACAATTCATCGTGAACTGGTGATGTTCTTGTCTTGGCAAGGAAGATTTCGGGAAATCTCATTGAGCACGACATCAATTGAGGGAATCACTCTCATTGATGAAACATCTTTTCCTTATACTTTCTGTTAATTTTGCGTTGTAGCCAACAAACATCTTGGGGGCGATTCTCCGATATGGAGGCCAAGTGTTCGTGCCGTCGTGAACAGGGCCCGGGCATGACCTATTCTGGCCCCCACAGTGGGCCAGCATGGCGCTGGAGCGGTTCACGCCGCTCCAGCGTCCTTACGTGGCGCCAAGTCCCGGCGATTCCCCCACCCGGCGTGGGTGGGGAGAATAGCTCCCCTGATTCCCTTCACCACTGAAGATGGGCAGAGATAATGGCTGGGATTTTCAGGAACCACCTACAACAGGAATGCCATGGGGAGGGTGGAAAATTTGCTGAACAAGCCAAAAGTCCATTGACTTAGGGTAGGAATTTCTGGTCCTGTGGTTGGCAGAGCTGGAAAATCTCAACCATTGTGTTAACTAATTCATTACAGTTCTTGATGATGTAATAAGCAAGGTGAATAAGGAGAACATGTACAAAGAACAAAGAACAAAGAAATGTACAGCACAGGAACAGGCCCTTCGGCCCTCCAAGCCCGTGCCGACCATGCTGCCCGACTAAACTACAATCTTCTACACTTCCTGGGTCCGTATCCCTCTATTCCCATCCTATTCATGTATTTGTCAAGATGCCCCTTAAATGTCACTATCGTCCCTGCTTCCACCACCTCCTCCGGTAGCGAGTTCCAGGCACCCACTACCCTCTGCGTAAAAAACTTGCCTCATATATCTACTCTAAACCTTGCCCCTCTCACCTTAAACCTATGCCCCCTAGTAATTGACCCCTCTACCCTGGGGAAAAGCCTCTGACTATCCACTCTGTCTATGCCCCTCATAATTTTGTAGACCTCTATCAGGTCGCCCCTCAACCTCCTTCGTTCCAGTGAGAACAAACCGAGTTTATTCAACCGCTCCTCATAGCTAATGCCCTCCATACCAGGCAACATTCTGGTAAATCTCTTCTGCACCCTCTCTAAAGCCTCCACATCCTTCTGGTAGTGTGGCGACCAGAATTGAACACTATATTGCAAGTGTGGCCTAACTAAGGTTTTATACAGCTGCAACATGACTTGCCAATTCTTATACTCAATGCCCCGACCAATGAAGGCAAGCATGCCGTATGCCTTCTTGACTACCTTCTCCACATGTGTTGCCCCTTTCAGTGACCTGTGGATCTGTACACCTAGATCACTTTGACTTTCAATATCCTTGAGGGTTCTACCATTCACTGTATATTCCCTACCTGCATTAGACCTTCCAAAATGCATTACCTCACATTTGTCCGGATTAAACTCCATCTGCCATCTCTCCGCCCAAGTCTCCAAACAATCTAAATCCTGCTGTATCCTCTGACAGTCCTCATCGCTATCCGCAATTCCACCAACCTTTGTGTCGTCTGCAAACTTACTAATCAGACCAGTTACATTTTCCTCCAAATCATTTATATATACGACAGAGAGCAAAGGTCCCAGCACTGATCCCTGTGGAACACCACTGGTCACAGCCGTCCAATTAGAAAAGCATCCTTCCATTGCTACTCTCTGCCTTCTATGACCTAGCCAGTTCTGTATCCACCTTGCCAGCTCACCCCTGATCCCGTGTGACTTCACCTTTTGTACTAGTCTACCATGAGGGACCTTGTCAAAGGCCTTACTAAAGTCCATATAGACAACATCCACTGCCCTACCTGCATCAATCATCTTAGTGACCTCCTCGAAAAACTCTATCAAGTTAGTGAGACACGACCTCCCCTTCACAAAACCATGCTGCCTCTCACTAATACGTCCATTTGCTTCCAAATGGGAGTAGATCCTGCCTCGAAGAATGCTCTCCAGTAATTTCCCTACCACTGAAGTAAGGCTCACCGGCCTATAGTTCCATAGATTATCCTTGCTACCCTTCTTAAACAGAGGAACAACATTGGCTATTCTCCAGTCCTCCGGGACATCACCTGAAGACAGTGAGGATCCAAAGATTTCCTCTCCAGCCTCCTTCAGTATTTTGGGGTAAATCCCATCAGGCCCTGGGGACTTATCTACCTTAATATTTTTTAAGACACCCAACCCCTCGTCTTTTTGGATCTCAATGTGACCCAGGCTGTCTACACACCCTTCTCCAGACTCAACATCTACCAATTTCTTCTCTTTGGTGAATACTGATGCAAAGTATTCATTTAGTACCTCGTCCATTTCCTCTGGCTCCACACATAGATTCCCTTGCCTATCCTTCAGTGGGCCAACCCTTTCCCTGGCTACCCTCTTGTTTTTTATGTACGTGTAAAAAGCCTTGGGATTTTCCTTAACCCTATTTGCCAATGTAGATGTGGTATACTTGGATTTCCAAAAGGCTTTTGATCAGATGCCACATCAAAGGCTACTACTCAAAATAAGAGTGTGGTGCAGGTGGTAACATATTAGAATGGATAAAGGATTTGTTAGCTAGCAGGAAGCAGAGAGTAGAGGTGGGATTTTCTGGCCCTTCCCGCTGGCGGGATCTTCTGGTGCTGCGAAGGGTAACCCCCAGCAACGGGTTCACCGGCGGTGGAGTGGTGAGCAACACAAATGGCCATTGACTTCAGTGGGACCAGAAGATTCTGCCAGCAGCAAATGGCGAGTCACCTCTGCGACCAGAAAACCCACCTCAGGGGACCCTGGAAAATCCCAGCCCAGAGATAAATGGATCTTTTTTTGGATTGGCAAGCTGAAACTAGTGGAGTGTGACAGGGATCAGTGCTGGGCCTCAAATATTTAAAATCTATATAAATTACTTGGATGAAGGGACCACATATATGGTCGCTAAATTTGCCAATGACACAAAGAGAAGGTAAAGTGTCTCTGAAGGGACATAGACAGGTTAAGTGGGTGGACAAAAATTTGTCAGATGGAATATCATGTGGGAAAGTGTGAACTCATGCACATTGGCAGGAAGAATAGAAAGCAGTACACTATTTAAATGTAGTGACATTGCAGAACTCAGCGGTACAAAGAAATCTGGATATCCTGCAACATGAATCACAAAAGGTGAGTATGCAGGTACAAAAGTGACTGGAAGGCATATGGAATGAAGGTCTGAAAAGAAAGGTTGAACAGGTTGGGACTATACCCATTAAAGTGGGAGGTGACCTTATTGAAACATATAAGATCCTAAGGGGTATTGGATTGTTTTATTGTCACGTATTCCGGGGTACAGTGAAAAGTATTGTTCTGAATGCAGCTCAAACAGGTCACCCCATACATGAAAAGAAAATAGATTATAGGGAAAAGATAAAATACACAATGTTAATACATTGACACAGGCATCGTGTGAAGAGATCAGATCAGTCCATAAGTCCATCAGTCCATAAGAGGGTTATTTGGGAGTCTGGTAACAGCGGGGAAGAAGTTATTTTTGTATCTGTTAGTGCAACACTCTCAGTATGTTGTATCCCTTGCACGATGGAAGAAGTTGAAAGAGCGAGTAAGCCGGGTGGGAGGGGTCTTTGATTATGCTGCCCGCTTTCCCCAGGCAGCAGGAGGTGTAGATAGAGTCAATGGATGGGAGGCGGGTTTGAATGATGGACTGGGCAGTGTTCACAACTCGCTATAGTTTCTTGCGGTCTTGGGCTGAGCAGTTGCCATACCAGGCTGTGCTGCAACCAGATAGGATGTTTTTTATGGTGCATCTGTAAAAGTTGGCAAGAGTCAATATGGACATGCCAAATTTCCTTAGTTTCCTGAGGAAGTTTCGGCGCTGTTGTGCTTTCTTGGTCGTAGCATCAACGAGGATAACCAGGACAGGTTTTTGGAGATGTGCACACCTAGGAATTTGAAACTGTCAACCAATTCAACGCCAGCCCGTTGGTGCAGACAGGGGTGTGTGCAATCCATTGCTTCCTGAAGTCAATGACCAGCGCTTTAGTTTTGCTGACATTAAGGGAGAGATTGTTGTTGTTACATCACTCCGCTAGGTTCTCTATCTCCCTCCTGTATTCTGACTCATCGTTGTTCGAGATAGGGTGGATACCAGGAGGATGTTTCCTCTTGTGGGGAGACTAGAACTAGATGACACTGTTTAAGATTGAGGTCTCCGTTTTAAGATGAAGATGAGGAGACATGTTTTCTCTCTTAGTGTCATTATTCTGTGGAATTCTTTTCCACACAGAGCAGTGGAACCTGGGTCATTGAATTTATTCAAGTCTGATTTAGATAGATTTTTGATCATGAAGGAAGTGAAGTTGGTGAAGGGGGCGGTATTGCGCAAAGAGTAAAGTAGAGTTGAGACCACATGCAGATGGGCAGCACGGTAGCCTTGTGGATAGCATAATTGCTTCACAGCTCCAGGGTCCCAGGTTCGATTCTGGCTTGGGTCACTGTCTGTGCGGAGCCTGCACACCCTCCCCGTGTGCGCGTGGGTTTCCTCCGGGTGCTCCGGTTTCCTCCCACAGTCCAGAGATGTGCGGGTTAGGTGGATTGGCCATGATAAATTGCCCTTAGTGTGCAAAATTGCCCTTAGTGTTGGGTGGGGTTACTGGGTTATGGGGATAGGGTGGCGGTGTTGACCTTGGGTAGGGTGCTCTTTCCAAGAGCCGGTGCAGACTCGATGGGCTGAATGGCCTCCTTCTGCACTGTAAAATTCTATGATAATCTATGATAATCTTACTGAATAGCAGCGCAGGCTTGAAGGACCTATTCTTGCTCCTAAGTCCTATGTTTCTTCAATGATTTTTTTTAAAGACATAGGCTTGATGTTTCCATTAGGTTAGTGAAAGCATTGTCAGTGCAAAGTAGGTGAGAACAGCTGAACCAATACAAAGGGATAAGGAATTTTAAATATAGGTTACGATATATGTAACCATGTTACTCCACTCCTAATGTAGATTTAAAAATGATTTCACCCAAAGCTCGCCCCTGATTGAACAATCAGGATAGCAAGTTTCCACTGACTGTGTTCATTTATGGCTGTTTGAGGTGGTTCTGTACATAAATGTATAATTTTCAATGTAAAGAAAAAAGTTTTGTTCCTTTTTAAAATAAACTTAGCGTACCCAATTAATTTTTTCCAATTAAGGGGCAATTTAGCGTGGCCAATCCACCTACCCTGCACATCTTTGAGTTGTGGGAGTGAAACCCACGCAAACACGGGGAGACTGTGTAAACTCCACACGGACAGTGACCCAGATCCGGGATCAAACCTGGGACCTCGGCGCCGTGAGGCAGCAGGGCTAACCCACTGCGCCACCGTGCTGCCCTAAATTTTGTTCTTTTATGCTTATCGAACGCACATGTTCTTGGAGGATTTTACGTTTGCAAAAAATTGAACGATAAAGTTTTCAGAAGAACAACACAATTGCACGTGTCAATTGCAGATGGCCAGTTTCATGATTGTGGCCAAATCAGATCTCCCCCCCAACACATACTTCCTAATATCTAACTTAATTTTATCCTTCACTCTATGACTGGCTTATTGGAAAGTTACACTTCAGGGGCGAGATTCTCCGACCCCCCGCCGGGTCGGAGAATCGCCGGGGGCTAGCGTGAATCCCGCCCCCGCCGGTTGCCGAATTCTCCGGCACCGGATATTTGGCAGGGGCGGGAATCGCGCCGCGCCGGTTCGCGGACACCCCCCCCGCGATTCTCCGGCCCGGATGGGCCGAAGTCCCGCTGCTAAAATACATGTCCCGCCGGCGTAGATTAAACCACCTACCTTACCGGCGGGACAAGGCGGCGCTGGTGGGCTCCGGGGTCTTTGGGGGGGGGGCCTGGCGATCTGGCCCCGGGGGGTGCCCCCACGGTGGCCTGGCCCGCGATCGGGGCCCACCGATCCGCGGGCGGGCCTGTGCCGTGGGGGCACTCTTTCCCTTCCACCTTCGCCACGGTCTCCACCATGGCAGAGGCGGAAGAGACTCCCTCCACTGCGCATGCGCGGGAATGCCGTCAGCGGCCGCTAATGCTCCCGCGCCTGCACCGCCCGGAGATGTCATTTCCGCGCCAGATGGCCGTGCACCAAAGGCCTTTTCCGCCAGGTGGTGGGGCGGAAATTCGTCCGGCGCGGGCCTAGCCCCTCAAGGTTGGGGCTCGGCCCCCCAAGATGGGGAGCATTCCGCACCTTTGGGGCGGCGCGATGCCCGACTGATTTGCGCCGTTTTGTGTGCCAGTCGGCGGACATCGCGCCGATACCGGAGAATTTCACCCCAGGTTTACAGCCACATACTCTCTGCACATCAGTTATGTTTAGCACTAACGTGTTTCCCTACAAGGCCAAAATCCATGAGTTTATTTTCGCTCTTCCCTCTGAGGCACATCATGTTCTTCTCAAGGACTTGCACTGTCCTTTAATGTCTTAATGAGCAGAGCGGTACACAGTAATCTAATTGCACTACACAGCAGCCCCTCTGAGAATTTGAACATAAGTCATTTAGTTATATCATCCTAATTGCATGATGGCTGTCTCTGCTATTCAGATATGGTGAGTGGGAAGACTCCATGAGCCTCAAAGTTGATCTTTTATCAGTCTCCAGGCTGGGTGGTCAAACATAATCTACTGTTTGGCCCATATTCAATGTTGTTGGACATTTTGTGCAACATTTGCTGGCTGGAAAGAAGTGATAGGAAGCTTTATCTTTTAAAATTTGATTTCCTTATTTATTTGGTAATCTCTGTGCTTTCTAATCTAATTTTCCACATTAGTCTGACACACCTGCATAGAACAGGATCAATCTCTAATTGTTACATAACCTCTGGTATGACTGAGACTCACCACATTAGAATTGACAACATGAATCTAATTCAGAAGACAGTGAACGGTACAACAATTGAGGTAATCATGCTCTCTACTACCTCACTATCAGCTCCATTTTTTCCCGAATGTAATATATCGTCAATGCAAGCCCGACCGGAAAAAAAAAGCAAAGATTGTCGGGCGTCATTCTCCGACCCCCCGCCGGGTCGGAGAATGGCCGTTGGCCGCCGTGAATCCCGCCCCCGCCGAAGTCTCCGCTCCCAGAATTCTCTCAACACTGCACTAACTTCTTGCTGCCAAACTGAGAATACCACTACTCAGCCAAGCTGAATGAGCATTTATTAGAACTTAGTGGTCATAATCGCCTGAGTAATTATAAAATACTTTAAAAGCTGGGTGAATTAAGTCAAGATTTGAGTTCCCTACCTCTTTGAGAAATTCTAAGCTTCCTTTTTTCATAATTTTTCTAAGTTTCATAGACTGATTTTGAAAAATCACCTGTTACAGAAATTTTATTTCAATATGAATAAAATTTGACTAAAATATACTGCAGATTAGTGAGAATCTGCTCCTGATAGGAGTATAAATTGAATAATATTGCACAGAGATTAGCAGCAATAACGTGCAGCACTTTGAATTTTATGTCCATAATCTCCATACCCAAATCTTTGATTTGTGCTCCCATCCGGCAGAACTGTTGCAATTTAATGACTTAAGCATTCAACAAGATGTTTTGGAGACTTGAATACTGATTTACTGGCCTTGTATTTTCATTTACATCTTCTTTCGTCCGACTTTGACTGTTTTTTATTTCCATGTACAGGTGAACATCAAGACATTTAAATTTTCCTTGTTTGTTTCATGTTTAAGCTCTAAATATACACCTGATATATCTGCACCATTTATTCATCTATTCCATCCTTTTTAATTGATGTGTAAGAAGATAACAGCTTGTTCAAGTATTATCAACCCAATAAAAAAAAAACAATTAAAAAAAGCTTTGACAAAGTGTCATCTGGACTCGAAAGGTCAGCACTTTTCTCTCCCGACAGATGCTGCCAGACCTGCTGAGATTTTCCAGCATTTTCTCTTTGGTTTCAGATTCCAGCATCTGCAGTAATTTCCTTTTATTTAAAATAATCCAACAATTGTACCCCCTCCCCCTTTAAAGGAAGCAACATCATACTAAGGAAAGGAAACGTTCAACTATTCTTCATAAAGCTGAGGCCTCCCGAGGTTGAAATCGGTTTCACAGACTTGCTTTTTCTCCTTTTCAATATATGTCATCATCATTCTAGTGATGAGGCCAGTATAAGGTGTTTCAAAGTCTCAAGGGGTTATCATTAATAGACTAGGAAACTGGACATGTTGAAATGATTTATCTGATTGGTATCAGCCTAAGAGTTAATTGTGTGAAATTTGCTGTTACTTTATGATGCAAACGTGTTTAGTTATTTCTTTCTTAATCAATTGAATGCCACTGAGATTAAATGCAACAACATCTCAAAGTATTCTTCAGTTGTATGTTCCAGATTTCTGATACCCGGTATTCTCCAGTTCGCCGGACTACATGGGCAAAATTCTCCGTTATCGGTGCAAAGTCCGCCGATCGGCGCAAAAAACGGCGCAAATCCAACTTGCGTCAGGTCGTAAAAATGGTCCAAAAGTCTCCGGCCCAAAATGGGCTAGCAGCGACGTGACGGGATCCGCGCTTGCGCACATGGTTGACGCTGTGCAGCGTCATACACGCCGCTCGACGTGACGGCTCATTAGGCCGCGCTGCTCCCCTCCACCCGACCGGAACACCCGACCGGAACACCCGACTGGATGGCTGGCCGCCGCTCAGCCCCGAGGTTCGAGTCACGCGATGTGGAGGCGCTCCTGGACGCGGTGGAGCAGAGGAGGGACGCCCTGTATCCCGCGCACGGCCGCAGAGTTGCCCCACGCCACAGCCGGCGTCTGTGGAGGGAGGTGGCAGAGGCCGTCACCGCTGCAGCCGTGACACCACGGACAGGCACCCAGTGCCACAAGAAGGTGAACGACCTCGTCAGAGGGTGAGCCTCCCCCCCCTGCCCGACATCCATATCACCATATCCCCCCTCCCCCATATCCCCCATATCCCCCCTCCCCCATATCCCCCCTCCCCCATATCCCCCTTAGCCATATCCCCCCTCCCCATATCCCCCCTCCCCATATCCCCCCTCCCCCATATCCACCATATCCCCCCTCCCCCATATCCCCCCTCCCCCATATCACCTGATCACTGCCTGCGTGTCTAACCATGCATGCTTCATTGTGTATCGCAGGAGCAAACGTCGAGGCACCCATCCCCGCAGATGCAGACCGCCTGCAGGATGCCCCTCGGAGGCCACGGGAGACGGAGAGACCAGGACTCTCCGGCATGCGACGCCCGTAGGATGCCCCTCGCACACCATGGGAGACGGAGAGACCCGGACCCTCCAGCATGCGATGCCCGCAGGAATGCCCCTCACACACCCAGGGAGACGGAGAGACCCGGACCCTTCGGCATGCGACGCCCGCAGGATGCCCCTCGCACACCACGGGAGACGGAGAGACCTGGCGCAACAGGGACACGACACCCCCGTCACGTGCGGGAGCGACAACGCAGGCGTGTGCCACCAAGCGACGAGGGGGGCAGCCACAGGCCCCCGTCACATCCGAGCCAGGACACCACTACCCAGGACACCACTACCCAGGACACCACGACCCAGGTCACCACTACCCAGGACACCCCTACCCGGGACAGCACTGCCCAGGACACCCCTACCCGGGACACCACTACCCAGGACACCCCTACCCGGGACAGCACTACCCAGGAAGATGAAATACCGGACAGTGACTCAGAGTGGATGGGCGGAGACAAACCCCCACCCCAAAGTGCCATGGACTCAGAGTGGGACGAAGAGCACGACAAAGCCACTGCTATCACCAACACCCTCCACCATCGCATAAACACTCACCTCGGTTGGGCACTTTAGTGATGAGGCGTCTGGTACACTCACTGGTGCGCACAACACAGCCGTCCCGGTACAGCAGGTGGAGGTAGGAGCAGCAGAGAGGCCGGGCGGTTGGAGGGCAGCCCAGCCCAAGCGAACATCTGCCGCCCAGATGGATCCCAGGTTCCTGCAGTTACCACACCCACACATAGATCCGATGCAACCACCGGCCCGGAGACGAGCGAAGAGGGTGACGGCTGGCTTGCGGCGGCTGCAGTCGCAGGTGGAGGAGTCCACCCGCGTCCAGGAGCTGGAAGTGGTGCCGGTCATGCGTGCCACCCAGGCCGACACCGCACGGGTGGCGTCCGCGGTGGAGGCAATGGGTGCGACGGTGTCAGACATGGGGAACGGTTTGCGAGGCCTGGGGCTTTCCGTGCAGGCGGCGTCTGTGGCCCAGGACATGGCTGCCCTCTCACAGGAGGCCATGAGCCAGTGCCAGTGCCAGATGGCAGAGGCGCTCAACGCCTTAGCCCAGTCTCTGCATGCCATGGCCCAGTCTCAGCAGGCCATGGCCCAGTCTCTGCAGGCCATGGCCCAGTCTCAGCAGGCCATCGCTGAGGGCATCGGCGCCAGTGGCCATGTGCAAGCCGGCGTCGCACTGTCACAGACAGGGTTTGCCAACCCCCTGGGCTCCATGGCTGCAAACCTGCAGACCCCTGTCGATACCAGCACAGGCCTCCAGGACTGGCAGCGCCAGATGACGGGGGGGGAGGGGGCGTCGGATGGCCAGTCCGTTCGCATCCCCCACCCATGTCGAGGCCTGGGGGCCATCGGGCACCCCGAGGGAGGATGAGGTGGTGTGGTCCATCCCGGGTCCTCCTGTAGGGGAGGTCCGGGAACACCGCGACACCTCGGACTCCCCCCCCTTCCGTCCCAGGTGCATCGGGAGGGCAACGGGCAGGACAGGCTGGCAGCTCGCCATCCCAGTCGCCCGGGCCGCAAGGCCCATCTAGGCAGGGACGCCCCAGGAAACGGCCGCCAAAGGGATCCAGTGTCAGAGGGCAGGAATCACAGGAGTCCACCTCCAGTTCTGCTGTACCGTCTGGGGAACCACGTAGACGTAGTCAAAGGGCCCGTAAGGCCAAACAATTAGACACTGAGTAAGTTGGCACGGGTGCAGGGCACAGATGAGTTTTAGGGGCTAGGGCACGTGCATGAACTCGTTTGGTTATTAAAGTCAATGTTACACCTACAGAAGCTGCCTTTGTGCTCTGTCCAAAGCGTGCGGGGGTGTCATGTACGTTGAGCGCAAGTGTGTGTGTGAGGGGTGGTCTTACCTCAGCCCCAGGTGAGTCTGCCCCCTTCCCCCTGGGCCGCCATCAACATCCCCCCGGGCAGAGGACGGGACCGTGCGGATGTAGCGGAGCGCCATGGCATATAGGGCATCTGTCACTGCCCGGATGCACCGATGCACCGAAGCACCGATGCGATATGCCGGACAGGTCCCCACTCGGTGCCTGGAATGACCCCGTTGCATAAAGGTTCAGGGCCACCGTAACCTTGACGGACACGGGGAGAGGGTGTCCCCCGCCAGTGCCACGCGGTGACAGGTGTGCCAGCATGTGGCAGATGTGTGCCACGGTTTCCCGCCTCATCCGGAGTCTCCTCCTGCATTCCCGGTCCGTGAGGTCCTGGTATGACTGCCGGGGCCGGTACACACGGGGCGCCCTCGGGTGCCTCCGTTGCCGTGGGGCCGCGACGTCCTCCTCCCCCTCCGCGTCCTGTCGATCAGGTGTCCCTCCAGCCTGGGCGGCTGCCACCTGCCCCTCTGCGGCAGCCTGCACCGCCTCTCTGGCACGCTCCCCCTCCTCATCCAGGGCAACATGGACATTAGCGGCTGCCGCCACTGCGGCCAACATCGCTGGATGATCGGAAAACATGACGGCCTGGTTGGGGGAGGGGGGGGGGGGGGGCTGGTGAACGACGACATGTCATTATTGCCCATATCCCCTCCTTCCCCCCAGCCAGGTGGCATGGACCGCATGGGTCCAACTGTTGGAGGCTGGCACCTGGCCAGGTGGACCAACTCACTTGCCCCCCCATCCCCCTCCCCGGCACGGACCCCATCCACCTCCCCGGCACGGACCCCCCTCCCGGCACTCCCCCGGAGCACAGCCCACTCTAACCACCACCCCCCGCCGCACACACACACACACAACCCGAGACACACCTCTCCCCACACATTCAGACTGCGGCCACGCCATCGCCTGCCCAGCGGCCAACCCCCCAGGCCGTCACCCACCTCCACGCTGGTCGGCGTGAACCTGGAGCACAGGTTCACGCCGATGAAAAGGAGGTTTGATTTACGTCGACGTGAACGGTCATCACGTCGATGGGACTTCGGCCCATCCAGAAGGGAGAATATCGGCAGGCCCAAAATCGGCTGCCTTGCGCAGTCCCGTGCCATTCTCCGACGTCAGTGGCGCCATTAACGCCCTGCCGACTTTTCTCCCTTCGGAGACTTCGGCAACCGGCGGGGGCGAGATTCACGGCGGCCAACGGCCATTCTCCGACCCGCTGGGGGGTCGGAGAATGACGCCCCTGGTTCCTCAGCAGCGCTCCCACGCCAGCAGCAGGATTCTCCGTTCCCGCCACCTGCCAATGGGAAACCCACAAGCGTGGGTACGCTGCTGGCAAAACAGAGAATTCCGCCGGTGAAGAATTCTGCTCAATATTTTTCTTTGGCTAGGGTAGTATTTTCTTCTCAGATGGTCATACTGACCACACACAATAGTCATCTGCAGAAGTGACAAGGAAAATTCTCCCACAACTGAGGAATATATTTTGAAAAAATCAAATTGCTGATTTCCCCAGAAAGCATTTCAGGAACAAAATAATAAGCCTTTCTGATATGCCAATTGGACCTTTCCAAAGAGAACATTACATAGTTTACTTTTCCAATGTCCATTCGATTGGATACATTAAAAGCATCACCATACAAGGCACAGTAACTTGGCTTCGAAATACCAGAAGTGGACCAATTCAAGAAGATATTTCGAGGCTTTGACAATGTTCCTAATGGCATCATGACATCCAAACAGCTGCCTGTTGTGGATGCTGACTCTTCAGTTGTATCAGAATGTACAGCACAGAGGCCAATCAATTCATTATGCCTGTGCCAACCCTTTGAGAGGGCTGTCCAATTGATCCTTCTCCCCAACTCTTCCCTCATAGCCCTGCTTTTGAAAGTTACTAAGGAACCTACTTCCTTCATCCTTCCAGGAAATCATTTCAGATAATAACTGGCTGTGCAAAATGAATGTTCTTCATCTGCCTCTTGTCATTTGGTTAATTTTCTTAATCTGCGTCTTGTTTGTAGTGTTCTTCTGTGAGTCTGGTGGCAGCTATGGCACAATTTCAAAATTTGTCGATGATTCAAAATTTGGAGGCATTGCAAACTGTGAGGAGGATACTGTTGAACTTCAAAGTGTCAGGATTTGTTTACCCCACAGGCAGTGGTCACGGATACCACTCTTGGACGTGTGTGTCTCTATCCTGCAGGTGGTGGCAAACTGTGAAAGTGCCACACTGGGACAACTTCGCCAGTGAGCGAGACAGAGTGGGTCACTGTTTATGCCTGACTAGTGAACCCACTTGAGTGAGCGGTTTCGAGGCGCTCAGACCTTATGGTTCTGGACTTCAGAATTATATTCTGACTTTGTGATTCACCAGAACAAAAAGAGAGATGAGTGGGTGACACAAAAGGCCAAATTTTATTCAGGAAGGGAAGAAGTCATCCAGATCAGTTAATATGCACAGACGCAGCCAGCTATTATAATATGGACGAGTAAAAAAGGACTATAGCAGCACAACGAATATTTTTAAATTTACACAGTTTTACACAATTCCCAACCACCCTTCCCAACACCTAGCTAATTGGGGAACTCTGGGAACCAAAATGATATATTCACCAATCCTGGGGTCAAATTAATTTTAAAGTATTTTCAGTTGTTTGGAACAGTCAAAGCTGGTTGATATCTGGTGTCTTCTGTCGGTCCCTGGGTGGTCTTTACTTCTTGCTTGCCCATCAGCTAACTGACTTCTCCTCTGTTCTCTCCACTCTCTCTTTTCTGTGCTTCTGTTCCGTACTTCTGCTCTGAGTCCAATATTTTAAAAGAAGCAACTTTCACAAGTTTGGCTGGCTCCCCACACTGGTCAGTTGAATTTGATAAGATTACCTCTGGCTTATGGGGTGAGGAATGGTTCAGGATGGCTTCCATGAGGTGGTAACCGTTTTCCCATAAGGATGCCCAGGACAAAGGCTGGGACTCAAACCTATTAGAATCTTGTAGACTTCCTGGAGCCGCCAATATGCTCCCCCATTGTTTTCCAGTTTCGAGCCAGGGCTAATGGGTCCATTTTGCATAACTATCAGGCTAATTTTGCCCATAACTCATAGCCCCTTTGTCATGTTCCAGGTGGGTTTGAACAGGCTGTGCAGTTCTGCATCTGTCTGCAGCCATTTTGAGCCCATGTGATTTTTTAAAACATTGAATTTTTAAGTTATCCATATTTCATTCAAAATATCCGTTTTACAACCCAGTTCTGGTTTAATGTTCCCGAATCATATCGACATTGGCCATAGATGGATTTACCCCATCTACACAAAAGGGACACAGATAAATCAATGGAATGGGTGGAAAGGTGGCAGATGAAGTTCAATGCAGAGAATTGTAAGGTGATCCATTTTGGTAGAAAGAACATGGAGAGGCAATATAAAAGAAAGCAGATGTCGGAGCTGGGTTAGAAATGAAAATGGGGGTGGCATGGCGGTGCAGTGGGTAGCACTACTGCCTGCGGCGCTGAGGACCTGGGTTCAATCCCGGCCCTAGGTCACTGTCCGTGTGGAGTTTGCACATTCTCAACATGTCTGTGTGGGTTTCACCCACACAACATAAAGATATGCATGGTAGGTGGATTGGTCACGCTAAACTGCCCCTTAATTGGAAAAAAATTGGGTACTCTAAATTTATTTTTTAAAAATAAAAATGGAAGATGTCATCATCCCCAAAGTCCATTGGCTGGTGGTGATTTAGCATGAATGGCAAGGTTGAGCCATTATGGGTCATCTCACCCAGTACAGGAATTGAACCCACACTGTTGGCATCCCTCTGCATCATGAACCAGCCACCCAGCCAATGAGCTAACCAATCCCTGCATATGTATGTGCACAAATCATTGAAGGTGGCAGAATGGGTTGAGAGCACGTTGAATAAAGTATATAGTATCCTGGGCTTTATTAATTGAGGCATAGAGGATAAGAGCAAGGACGTTATGTTGAATTTGTGTAAGACATTAGTTTGGCCTCAGCTGGAGTATTGTTTCCCGTTCTGGGTGCCGCACTATAGGAAGGATGTGAAGGTATTGGAGAGAGTGCAGAAATGATTCCCCAGAATGGTTTCAGTGATGAGGAATTTCAGCTATAAAAGGTAAACTGGAGCGATTCGGACTGTTTCCCCTGAAGAGAAAGTAGGGAAAGATTTGACAGAGGCATTCAAAATCACAAAGGGTCGAGACGGAGTAGACAGGAAGAAATTATTCCCACTTGTGAAAGATCGATCACAAGAGGGTAGCGGTATGAGATAAAGCTTGATAATGCAGTAGTGGCTAAGGTCTGGAATCCACTGCCTGAGTGTGGTGGAGACAGGTTCAATTGAGGCATTCAAAAGGGAGATGCATTGTTATTTAAAAAGGAACAATGGGCAGGGCTACAGGGAGAAGGCAGAGAAGGGCAGTAGGTGAATTGATCATTCAGAGAGAGAGTGAGACAAATGGTTGAATGGCCTCCTACCACACTGCAACAATTCTGTGACTCTGTGGCTAACCAACCTCCTGCAAGCAGGTTGATTGTCCACACCTGCCCTTCTTCCATTAAAACTGGACGTGGGAAATTTTGTGGTGGATTGGGGGCAGGATTGAGATTTTTTAAATTTTCACAACTCACCTCTTTTGAACACTTAAAATTCCTCACATGCATCTATTTTTAAAAACCAATACATCCAATATGGATTTTTTGTACAGTCATACCAACTTATCTTTCCACCTTCAAATAATATTGTACATGAATCAGCAGAATTTTAATATGTTGTTGAGTTTCTGGGCTGTCATAAACATTTCAGCTCAACCAATAATTGGATGGTTGGATGAAGATTTCAGTTGGATGGTGTAATATGCCCTTACAGGATAGCAGCATGGCATCACCACAAAGGAAGTGTGTCATGAAATGCAGACTTACTTTCACTTTTGCTTTTGAGCAACGCACACACAAATACACATATACGCACAGCTGTGCTGCTGACATCTTCAAGTTTTCTACCTTTGCATCAATGTTCCCATGTGCCTAGTCTAAATAAATGAACCCACTACATGGTTGCACAAACCCTTATGAAATCAAATGAAATGAAAATCGCTTATTATCACAAGTAGGCTGAAGTTACTGTGAAAAGCCCCTAGTCGCCACATTCCGGCGCCTGTTCGGGGAGGCTGTTACGGGAATTGAACCGTGCTGCTGGCCTGCCTTGGTCTGCTTTCAAAGCCAGCGATTTAGCCCTGTGCTAAACAGCCCCTATGAGTGATTTGTATTTTTATCAGTACAACAACATGATATGGTGCTCAGCGATCATCAAAGAGCATGCCAGCAAGATTAAATACATGCATGACAGACGTGAGGAACAGCCTTAGGTCATGCAACATGGAAAGAGATGATCTTTGCCATTATAGTCAGACCGCTACAATAGAGTCACATTGTTGGAGAGTGTTGAAATCGCCGTGTTGTGACTGTGCAAAAAAGCTTTGAAAACGCAATGCTGGGATAGGGCATAGAAATTCAACTGGCAATTAAGAATGAAGGTCTACATCGGCAAAATGCATCAGATTAAAAGAGCTAAAGGATCTCCAAAAGATATGGGCCTATATTCCCCCTCACCCCCATTTCCAGAGGCAGCTGCGATTTCTGCTCCAGGCAACAAAAATATGACAAATGCAATTTCACGCTGATTCGCCAATTCAGGGCCCCACATGTGACTCCAGACCCATAGCAATGTGATTAACTCTTAACTGCCCCCTCAAGGGCAATTAGGGATGAGCAATAAATGCTGGTTCAGCCAGCAATGCCACGTCCCATGAATGAATAAAAAGAAAGTGTGAGGTCATCCATTTTGGTACGAAAAATGGAAAGACAACTTCATATGTAAATGGGGAGAGACTTCGTAGTACACCGGTGTAGAGAGATATCTGGGTGTCTATAATAGCATGCAGGTACACCAGGTATTAAAAAAGTGAATGGAATGTTGGCATTTATAGTTAAAGGAATAGAGTATAAAGGTAAGGAAGTGTTGTTGCAAATGTACAAAGCATTGGTGTGACCGCACCTGCAGTATTGTGCACAATTTTGGTCCTCTTATTTGAGGATAGATGTAGTGACTTTGGAGGCAGTTCAGAGGAAGTTCAACAGATTGATTCCAGAGATGAGGGGTTTGGTTTATGAAGAGAGATTGAGCAGTGTATGCCTATAACCTCTGGAGTTTAGAAGAACGAGGGGAGATAAAATTGAGATATACATGATAAGAGGTATAGATAAAGTAGACGTGGACGGGATGCTTCCTCTTGTGGGGCATTCTAGAATGAGAGGTCATAATCTCAGGATAAGGGGTCACAAATTTTAAACAGAGATGAGGTGAAACTACTTCTCCCCAAGGGTCGTGAATCTGTGGAATTCGCTACCCCAGAATGCAGTGGATGCCGGGGCAATGAGTAAATTTAAGGAGGAGATAGACAGATGTTTCATTAATAATGGGTTCAAGAGTTACGGAGAACTGGAACGGGCACGGGCAGGACGGTGGAGTTGAAACCATGATGAGATCAGCTATGATTGTACTGAATAGTGGAGTACACTCGAGGGGCTAAATTGCCTACTCCTGCTCCTAGTTCTTACAATCTAAGAAAGAACGACTCTGTGTAGTTCCAACTTCCAGCTCTTGGTCTGTAGCCCTGTAGGTAACAACACCTCAAGCATAAATCTGGTGTTCTTGATTAATAAGGGGATTTTTTGGTTAATAAGGGGATTAGGAATTATGTGGAGAAGGCAGGAAAATGGGGATGAGGAACATGTCAGCCATGATTGAATGGTGGAATAGACTCGATGGGCCAAATGGCCTAATTCTGCTCCTATATCGGATGAGGAACATGTCAGCCATGATTGAATGGTGGAACAGACCCGATGGGCCAAATGGCCTAATTCTGCTCCTATATCTTATGGTCTTATGGTCGACACTAAGGGTGATAGGATTGCCTCCTCAAAAATGTTTGCTAAGGAGGTCGTGCCCCGACGTAAGGTTGAAGCAATGCCATGCAGCCTCGCTGAAGGTGCATTGAATTAAGGTGTGCCTGGTGTCTCTGCCTCCCTAAAGGTTCCTGATGTTTGCACACACATCCTTATTCTGTGCCTCCCTGGTTCCTCATCAGATCCAGCACTGGAGTCAACATTTGTAGACTGTGGTGCTGTCTGGCTATCTTCATCTTTCAGTTGGTCCAAGAGGGAACACAAGCGGGCCATAGCCAGATTGTGACTAGATGATGACTATAAGTTACATGTGCTCTGGAGTATATTGCAGTGATCCTCTTGATCAAGGCCAGCACCTGAACCTTACTTTCAGCAGTCAAATTGTCCTCTCACCCACCGCCCTTGTGGAGGCATGGCTCCCATACCTCTCTTCATCTCTGTCCCAGGGTGCCGGAGTGGCATCATGAGCCACCTTTTCAAGGGATATCCTTTGGCTCCCGGCAACCAACTATCCAGCTGAGCTCGAACCATGAACCGCCTTGGGACTCGGGAGTGTCGCAGGATGTATGCATCATAGGAGCTGCCAGGGCTCTGCACTCAGAACTCCAGAATTTGAGTCCTGTAGTCACGTGCTATCTGCATGTTCATGGAGTGGTAACTCATTCTATTCATGAAGTTACCCGGTTAACCCGTTGGTGCCTTGATTGTCACATAAAATGCAGTTTATGACACCCTGGATGTGGGGTAACCCAGCAATAGCTGCAAAGTCTCTGACTCACTCAGCCTGGCTGGCTTCATCTGTCTGGTAATGAGTAAATGTCACAACCCACCTGAACAAAGTGTCAGTGATTTTTTAAAAATAAATTTAGAGCACCCAATTCATTTTTTCCAATTGAGGGCAATTTTGCGTGGCCAATCCACCTACCCTGCACATCTTTGGGTTGTGGGGGCAAAACCCACGCAAACACGGGGAGAAGGTGCAAACTCCACACGGACAGTGACCCAGAGCCGGTATCGAACCTCGGACCTTGGTGCCGTGAGACAGCAGTGCTAGCCATTGTGCCACCATGCCGCCTAGAGTGTCAGTGATGAGCTTGACACAGGGTGTGGGCAACTGATTGGACATTCTGCACAGGTCCCCCACTAACCCCTGGAAAGATCTGAATGCAAAAGAATTGACGGCTACTGTGGTCTTCAGAGCCACTGGCATTGGATGCCCAACCACATACCTCCAAGCGAATCATCTTGAATATTGATGTCATGGTGTCCCGAGTGAGGAGGAGTCCCCTGCAGCTCTGGACCTTGAACATGTTGAGGTAGCTGGATCACTGCCTGTGCATTCTGGCAGAAGGAGAGTGGCGTCTTCTGTGATCTCTTCCGCACTGCTCTCCTTGCTGGCCCTGAACCCCCAGTGCCTGCTCCTCTACTCCCAGCCGTCTCTCCCTGCGACACTGCCTGTGGATACCGAGCCTCCTCTCCGTCCTGACCTCTTTTCCTTTTCCGAGGAGGTCCCACCAGAGGAGTAGACAACCCCCTGATGCCACTGTCCCGTGCACTGAAGTCTGCACTCGGCAGAAATGCTCCAAGACAGTTGAAAAAAATAAGAGTCCTCAAAACAAAGTTAACAAAGCAAATACATCAGGAGAAAACACGGGAAACTGTATGAAATCTCAGCAATAAAGCAGCAGCTAACTCTCACCTGAACTTCTAAAGACTCACACAGCCTATACTCCTGTCCCCTATTATCCTGCCCTTAGATGAGAAATGAGAAAAATCAGATTGGCTGCTCTGCATGTCGACTGTGAACCGAGTGCTAAGTCGAGCGGGCAATGTAAAATTCCATTCAATTAGGTTGTTAATGGGTTTAATTACTTGTTTAATTGTTTTAAAAAAAAATACATTTTAGAGTACTCAATTCATTTTTTCCAATTCAGGGACTATTTAGTGCGGCCAATCCACCTACCTTACACATCCTTGTGTTGTGGGGGCGAAACCCACTCAAATACGGGGCGAATGTGCAAACTCCACACGGACAGTGACCCAGAGCCAGGATCGAAACTGGGACCTCGGCGCAGTGAGGCAGCAGTGCTGACCCACTGCGCCACCATGCTGCCTCTACCTGTTTAATTGTTGATGGGCACATTTCCAGCCGTCGCGCTCACCCGCCCTCCGCAATGCTGTGCATGAGCGTGATGATATTGTCACACACACACACAATGTTTGCTTGCACAATTTCACGCAATTTCGGATAGGACATGCACCCGCTCAAACAACATAAAATTCTGACTCTGGACTATATTGGAAGGCGAATTTAGTATTGAGTTAAACTTACAGATTCATCAACTGGGTTTCATGTCACCTTGACAACAGCCTACAGAATCCATAAACCACTTTGTCAGCAGATGCAGAGATCCTGTGGCTTTTCAAATGCAGAGCTAGCAATCTGAATTGTTGAGTTGGTGATCACACACTCCCAAGGAAATGTTCCAGATTGACCTACTAGACAAGCCCAAAACATATAACGTCAAACAAGTACTCAAGGATAGACTTAAATACGAGCCCATCCTCACAGGTTTGCAATGTTTACAGATCCTAAGTACAATCCCAACTGTGATGCACTCTCTAGAACATCCAAACTAGCAAGATATATAAAAGGTGTGGGCTTCTGCATTCACCAAGGAAATGCCCAGCATTCCTTAAATTCTGCAAGGCATGTGGCAGAAAGGGGCATTGACAGCAGCAGTGCACTTGAGCAGCAGTGCACTGATTCAAACAGATGGTACACAACGGGTACTTTAAGCCATGTAAACAACCACCCGGTATCCAATCAGAAACATATATATTCAGCAATTTGGACATTCTGAATTTTCCCTCAGTGTACTTGAACAGGTGCCATAGTGTGGCGATTAGGGGTTTTCCACAGTAACTTAATTGCAGTGTGAATGTAGGCCTACTTGTGACAATAAAGAATATTATTATTATTATATATGAGGTGATTGCCAAACCAGAAAATAATGATGATGTATGCAAAGAGATGATGAGTGCTGAAAACAACTTTCACATCAACGTAGACATACTCACATGGTCCAAAGTGTTTGCCAATGTTCACATTATTTGTCGTAAGAAAATTCGTGACTACTCCTTATCAAAGAACAAAAAGAACAAAGAACAAAGAAAAGTACAGCACAGGAACAGGCCCTTTAGCCCTCCAAGTCCGTGCCGACCATGCTGCCCGACTAAACTACAATCTTCTACACTTCCTGGGTCCGTATCCCTCTATTGCCACCCTATTCATGTATTTGTCAAGATGCCCCTTAAATGTCACTATCGTCCCTGCTTCCACCACCTCCTCCGGTAGCGCGTTCCAGACACGCACTACCCTCTGTGTAAAAAACGTGCCTATACATCTACTCTAAACCTTGCCCCTCGCACCTTAAACCTATGCCCCCCTAGTAATTGACCCCTCTACCCTGGGGAAAAGCCTCTGACTATCCACTCTGTCTATGCCCCTCATAATTTTATAAACCTCTATCAGGTCTCCCCTCAACCTCCTTCGTTCCAGTGAGAACAAACCGAGTTTATTCAACCGCTCCTCGGCCAAGGTCGACACATGGCAGGTCCCAATATATTTTCTACAGATTCTAAAAGGTATGCATCCACAGACGTGAAAGGCCATGGCAAAACCATGCATTAGTATGCAACTTTCACCATATGGCAGCTCACTAATTCCATGTGCAGGAATTTAAGTACAACCAATCCTTCGGGATGTCACGTTCTGAATCATGGACATTAAAGGTCCAGTGATTGGCCTAGCATGCCATGTCCTCATACTGGTAACAATTTATGCAATCAGCCAGATCTCATATGGCAGATCAACCTCAGAAAATGCTCCTATCACCTCAATTCATGACCTAACATCAAAATATTCAGAATGTTTTAACAAAACTGGGATTTTCAAAGGAATTGCAGTGTTACACATGCAGGAGAATACAAGTTTATCAATTGATGTGATACATTTTGTGCAACACAAATGCCAGCAGCTACAAGAAGAAACAGTGAAAGATTTACAGTTAGGACAATCAATTCACATCCAGGATCGAACCGAAGAAACGTGGCAACCAGGCAAGGTGGCAAGGAATTATTTGGAACCAAGGTCCTATAATGTCATTGCACAAGGTTCTAACCAAGGACAAATCAGATCCCTTCCTGCTCCTTAACTACCAAATGCAACAGGGAACAACATCCAAGAATGACAATCCCACAGATCACAGTGAGCAATTAAATAATTGCCTCTAAACATGATTACCATTAAAGAACCTTTCATGAAGGCCCACCTTCTCAACCTTGCCCTCGCCTGAGGTGTAGTGACCCTCTGGTTAAATCACCACCAGTCAACTCTACCCCTCAAAGGGGAAAGTAGCCTATGGCCATCTGGGAATATGATGACTTTACCTTACCTTACCAGTAGATTACCTTTGGAGATTCATTGCTTCATCAGTTCTATGAATTTATGCAATGGTAACTAAAAATGAACATGTATCATAAATGATACTTCTTTAGAAGGGGGAAAAGTATTTTTAAAAAGAAAGAGGGGTATTATAATATGCCTGTCGAGGATAGTAGAATGTGTCATCACAAGAAGGCAAGTGTATCATGCGATCCAGTCTTAGTTTTCAGCGGAGCACACACAGGCACGGCTCAGATGTCTTCAATCTTTCTGCCTATGTTCAATGTTCTCATGTGCCTGTTCTAAATAAATGAACCCATAACCGGTTTACAAAATCGTTTATGAGTGATTGGTGTTTACATCTGTATAACACAACGTTGTTGGGCAGCACGGTAGCACAAGTGGACAGCATTGTGGCTTCACAGAGCCAGGGTCCCAGGTTCGATTCCCCGCTGGGTCACTGTCCGTGTGGAGACTGCACAGTCTACCCGTTTCTGTGTGGGTTTCCTCCGGGTGCTCCGGTTTCCTCCCACAGTCCAAAGACGTGCAGGTTAGGTGGGTTGGCTATGCTAAATTGCTTAGTGTCTAAAAAGGTTAAGGGGGTTATTGGGTTATGGGGATAGGGTGGAAGTGAGAGCTTAAGTGGGTCGGTGCAGACTCGATGGGCCGAATGGCTTCCTTCTGCACTGTATGTTCTATGTTGTGTTTTTCCTTGCTTGGTGGTTGAACATCAGTTGTTTACTTCATGATAGGGAACAGATACACGGGTGTCAATATTAACAACATCTCCCATGGTGACAGGGGAGTGTCAGGGGTTTAAAATTTGATGTCTGTGTAACCCAAACCCAACACGCTGAGCCTGTGACCAGTTTTACAATGGTGCATGTTGGGGTGTCCAGGTATCCCTGCATGGAGAAGCAGGATTTCTAAGCATATGTAAATTCGTCTTCTATACTGCAACTTGGGGGACTAGATTTTTAATTCAATGCGTCTTGGGAAACTCAGCGCCAAAGCAGAGCGGGGAAAAGCCAGCTCCCTAATGTCAGTGTTCCATATGGTCCTCCTTGTGAGCCAGAAGGAGCAGGAGTGCTCCTCCCGTCAGGAAGCTGAAGGAAACCTTTGATCTCCCCTTACTCCGATCTCCAACTAACAGACCTCTCACCCACTGTCAGGCTGTCCACTTGAGGTAGACCTTGTAGCGCAACAATTACTCACTCAAGTCGAGAAGAGATGAAATCAATCGAGGCTTTATTAAGCAAGACTTGTTCCCCAGCAGCTCAGTTACAGAATGCGGCTGTTGGGAGAACTCAAGCTCTTATACTCCGCCTTCAGGGCGGAGCCAGCAGGCGGCAGATCCAACCAGGACCCGGGATCTGTCAGCCAATAGCCTCTCAGCTTCACAGGTACCATACTACCCCTAATACATACCACCACATTCACACCTTGTTAAAAAAGAACCCGGTGGGGTGGTGGTTCGCAAGGTGGTAGGGGTTTACAAGGCTGGTCCTGGAACTGATTTCGCACAGTGGCTATACATTTAGCCCAACAGTTAACTATATGCAGGTTGTCAGAATTATTTACAAGTTCGTTTTCCTTTTCTTGTTGTGTCATGCGGATTCCACGAGTCGAGCGGGTGCCCTGGTCGTCCTTGTCGATCGCCTCAGCCCTGGTGGTGGTGCAGGTGCTGGCTCGGGCACTGTCGTCTCTGGGAGCGGTGCGCTGTTCGTCCCTGTTTCTTTACTCCTGGGCGGGCACGGGAGGAGGACCGATCCACCCGGGAAGGGAGTGGTCGTGGGGTGCGTCGGTGGGAGAGAGGGGGTGATTGGTGTTGGGGGTGTGTGTGTGTTTCCGGCGGGCGCCAGGTCCCGCAGGGAGACCATGTCCTGTCGGCCGTCGGGGTACGCCACATAGGCATACAGGGGGTTTGCGTGGAGAAGGTGAACCCTCTCGACCAACAGGTCCGATTTGTGCGCTCGCACATGTTTTCGGAGCAAGATGGGTCCTGGGGCTGCCAGCCAGGTTGCCAGCGACGTTCCGGAGGAGGACTTCCTAGGGAAGACAAGGAGGCGCTCGTGAGGCGTTTGGTTAGTGGTGGTACACAGCAGCGACCGGATGGAGTGGGAGATCTCTGGACCGTAGGGCCAGTAGGACGGTCTTCCAGACCGTACCGTTCTCCCTCTCTACCTGACCGTTCCCCCGGGGGTTGTAGCTGGTCGTCCTGCTCGAGGCAATGCCCTTGCCGAGCAGGAACTGACGCAGCTCGTCACTCATGAAGGAGGACCCCCTGTCGCTATGGATGTACGTGGGGAAACCGAACAGTGTAAAGATGGTGCCGAGGGCTTTAATGACTGTGGCCGCTGTCATGTCGGGGCAGGGTATGGCGAAGGGGAAACGGGAGTACTCGCCCACCACATTTAGGAAGTATGCGTTGTGGTCGGTGGAGGGGAGGGGGCCTTTGAAATCCAAACTGAGGCGTTCAAAGGGACGGGAAGCCTTTATCAGGTGCACTCTATCTGGCCTGAAAAAGTGCGGTTTGCACTCTGCAGATTTGGCAGTTCCTGGTGGCTGTACGGACCTCCTCGACCGAGTAGGGGAGGTTGCGGGACTTCACGAAATGGTAGAATCGAGTGACCCCTGGGTGGCAGAAGTCCTCGTGGAGGGCTTGGAGACGGTCTACTTGTGCGTCGGCACATGTGCCGTGGGATAGGGCATCGGACAGCTCGTTCAGCTTTCCGGGACGGTACAAGATCTCATAGTTATAGGTGGAGAGCTCAATCCTACACCTCAAGATATTGTCATTCTTGATTTTGCCCCGCTGTGCATTATCGAACATAAAGGCTACCGACCGTTGGTCAGTGAGGAGAGTGAATCTCCTGCCGGCCAGGTAATGCCTCCAATGTCGCACTGCCTCCACTATGGCTTGGGCTTCCTTTTCCACTGAGGAGTGGCGGATTCCTGAGGCGTGGAGGGTCCGGGAGAAAAAGGCCACAGGTCTGCCCGCTTGGTTGAGAGTGGCTGCCAGAGCTACATCGGATGCGTTGCTCTCGACCTGGAAGGGGAGGGACTTGTCGATGGCGCGCATCGTGGCCTTTGCAATATCCGCTTTGATGCGGCTGAAGGCCTGGCGGGCCTCTGTCGACAGGGGGAAGGTAGTGGACTGGATTAACGGGCGGGCCTTGTCTGCGCACTGGGGAACCCACTGGGTGTAATACGAAAAGAAGCCCAGGCAGCGTTTCAGGGCTTTGGAGCAGCGGGGGAGGGGAAATTCCATGAGGGGGCGCATGCGTTCGGGGTCCGGGCCTATAACTCCATTGCGCACTATGTATCCCAGGATGGCCAGACGGTTGGTGCTAAAAACGCATTTTTCCTCATTACAGGTGAGGTTCAGGGCGTTAGCGGTCTGGAGGAATTTGCGGAGGTTGGGGTCGTGGTCCTGCTGGTCATGGCCGCAGATGGTTACATTGTCGAGGTATGGGAACGTGGCCTGCAACCCGTGCTGATCAACCATTCGGTCCATCTCCCGTTGGAAGACCGAGACCCCATTCGTGACGCCGAATGGGACCCTTAAGAAGTGGTAGAGCCGCCCGTCTGCCTCGAAGGCCGTGTACTTGCGGTCACTCGGGCGGATGGGGAGCTGGTGGTATGCGGACTTGAGTTCCACGCTGGAAAAGACCTTGTACTGTGCAATCCGATTGACCATGTCGGATATGCGGGGGAGAGGGTACGCATCGAGCTGCGTGTACCTATTGATGGTCTGACTATAGTCTACGACCATCCTCTGCTTCTCCCCGGTCTTCACAACTACCACCTGGGCTCTCCAGGGACTATTGCTGGCCTGGATTATGCCTTCCTTCAGCAGCCGCTGGACTTCAGACCGGATAAATGTTCGGTCCTGGGCGCTGTACCGTCTGCTCCTAGTGGCGACGGATTTGCAATCCAGGGTGAGGTTCGCAAACAAGGAAGGCGGTTCAACCTTGAGGGTCGCGAGGCTGCAGACAGTGAGTGGGGGTATTGGGCCGCCGAATTGGAACGTAAGGCTCTGGAGGTTACACTGGAAATCTAACCCCAAGAGAGTGGGAGCGCAGAGTTGGGGAAGGACATACAGCCTATAATTCTTAAACTCCCTCCCTTGCACCATTCGGTTCACGATGCAGAACCCTTTGATCTCTACTGAATGGGACCCCGCAGCCAGGAAAATCTCTTGGGTACTCAGACGAAGAGAGAGAAAACAGCGTCTTACCGTGTCCGGGTGGATAAAACTTTCTGTGCTCCCAGAGTCGATTAGGCATGGCGTCTCGTACCCGTTGACCAGCACCGTTGTCGTTGCCGTTTGGAGCGTCCGTGGCCACGATTGGTCCAGGGTCACCGAAGCCAGTCTAGGTTGCTGCACCGTGGCGTTTCCTTCCGGCCCCGTGGAGCCGCCTATGATGGGGTCCTTGGCGATCAGCCAAGATGGCGGCGTCCATGGATCGCACACGGTCGGTGGTGGACAAAATGGCCACCCCCATGGATCGCACGTGGCCGGGGGGGTCACAAGATAGGGGCGCCCATCCTTCCTGTGGTGTTGGGTGCTCTGAGGTACAGACGAACTGCTGTCGTGTTATGTGTGCTAATTGGTCTGTTGGTCTATCTATCATGATGTGTGTGTTGTGATGTGTGTTTGAACATCATGACACTCCCCTCGTGGTGTCCGGGGCCCAAAATGGCGGCGCCCGCGGGCCGCACATGGAGAGCTGGGGGGGTTGAGTCTGCTGTCCACGTTCTCCCCCGGAGATTGCGGCGACCCCCCGGGACTGGCACACCGCTACGTAATGCCCCCTTTTGCCGCAGCTTTTACAAATAGCTGCGCGGGCCGGGCAGCGCTGCCGGGAGTGTTTCGCCTGCCTGCAAAAATAGCAGCGGGGCCCACCGGGATGGTCTGGTGCTCTAGCTGCGGGGGGTGCCGGGGAGTCAGTCGCAACGGGGGTCCACGGAGCCCAAGGGGCTGCCGTGCGGCCGGGGCCGTAGGCGCGGACATTTTGTGAGGCCACGTCGAGGGAGGCCGCAAGGGCCCGTGCCTCTGTGAGTCCTAATGAGTCTCTTTCTAACAGTCTTTGGCGAATTTGAGAAGAAGTCATATCTGCCACAAAAGCACCCCTGATTAGGAGCTCCGTGTGCTCGTTTGCGCTCACTGATGGGGCAGTTGCAGTTCCTTCCCAGAATCAAGAGCGCGCTGTAGAACTCGTCGAGCAATTCTCCGGGGATTTGCCATCTCGTCGCGAGTTGGCGGCGTGCGTAGACCTGGTTTATGGGCCGAATGTAGACAGCTTTCAGCATGGCGAGCTCCGTCAGGAAATCCTCCGCGTCTTCGATGAGCGTGTAGATCTCCGGGCTCACCCTGAAATGCAGGACCTGCATTTTCTGATCTTCCGTGGTCCGGCCGGGGGCCGTTCGAAGGTAACCTTCGAACCATGCTAGCCAGTGTTTAAACACGGCTGCCGGGTTTGCTGCATGGGGGCTGATTCGCAGACACTCCGGGGCGATCCGGAGCTCCATAGTCTTTTAAGCTTGCTTAAAAAATTGTAGCGCAACAATTACTCACTCAAGTCGAGAAGAGATGAAATCAATCGAGGCTTTATTAAGCAAGACTTGTTCCCCAGCAGCTCAGTTACAGAATGCGGCTGCTGGGAGAACTCGAGCTCTTATACTCCGCCTTCAGGGCAGAGCCAGCAGGCGGCAGATCCAACCAGGACCCGGGACCTGTCAGCCAATAGCCTCTCGGCTTCACAGGTACCATACTACCCCTAATACATACCACCACAGACTGATGAAAGGTAAATGTGGTCTTGGTTTTAGGATTGTTAAGCGTTCTGCATCCCCACTCTTGCTGGGTTCTTTGGCCATTTTCAACGTCACCTGCATGCTTCCTGTAATTATCAGGGCTTTGTTCTCCAACTGCGAGTCAGGCATTTTGTAATTCAATCCCAAGTTTTGTTTCTTGTTCATTCATTTCAGAAAAAAGACTGCATCTAAGAAAGATAAATAATTTTAGGCAAATATCTCTTGCGTGATGAGCAATTTGTTTTGTATAGTATAACGTGTATTAATCTATGATTTTCCTTTCATTTTTGAAGCCAAATAATTTGTTCCTTGTTATTTAATGTGACAGACTGTAGTAATTACTGCTGAGTGCTGTCATGGTTTTGAACTTCATGAAGGTAGCACAGGCTGTTTATTGACAACTGTTGCTTCCACATCGTCATGTTGTTCATCTCACTTATACATTATCACTGATGAAGTTACTAATGAATGAAAGCCGGAAGCTTGAAACCACCATTTTCCCCCCCTTCCCAGCTGCCTCTGGTGCAAAAAGATATTTCACACCATGCCAAACCATCTCAGAGAACAATAATCGGTATAGAGTTTGAATTAGCCTTGGCTTTCCGAGAATATCTGACACTAATCTAAAGAAGAACCACAAATTCTTTGGGGCATGCAGGGCCAACTTACCAGCTGATGGGTAAAAATTAATTGAACAGTTAACATACTTTAGCACTTGCTAGTATTATTTTTGTTATAAGTTTGGTAATTGCATCGTTGGAATGTTTCTAGAGCATAAAAGTGTTCAAGTATGGAAAATAGCATTTATGTTTTGGTATGATTCTGTATGTGGCACTCCTAACATTCCTTTCAACTTTGCGAGCCATTGAATTGTCTTCACTGGCCCAGACCTTCCAGTCTATGGATTGTTAGAGCCCAGACGTCAACCCAAAATGAGTGTGAGGACCCTGCCGAAATCCCAATGTCCTGACTCCATGGGAATTTGCACAGGACGTTTGAATTTCCAATGGACAATTCCCCTGATTACTGGGACCCTATGAAAATGTTTCGAACTCTTGAGTTAGAGTACTAATTTACATACCTGGATAGTAATCAGGCAATGTTGGACAGAAAAAAAATTAGTCAACTTCCAGATAACGATGTAACTGACTCGAATGACTCACACCGACTCCCTGACTCCACCCTCAAACCTGAGCTACGCTCGACGCCGTCCTGACATCCTGACTTACTCACAATTCAACCCAAAGTTACTGCCGCACAATCCGAAGAGACTTGTCCTCCAGACCACACTAACCCTTGACCGCCCGACCCAACACGTCTACCCAACTAAAACTGAATAGCCCTCAACACCCAACTACAATCCTGATCCGACCCGGCTAGCCCCCAACCTGACTACCCTTCCTGACCCAGCCCAACTAACCACTGAACAACCTACCCACTCAACCACCTACCTACCTCACCCAACTTCCCCCTTACCTGTCTATCACACTACCCACCAGCCACCCAATCAATCTATCAACCTACCACGCTCCCCACCAGCTGCTCTATCTCCGTCACTTACCAACCTATCCACCTGCCGCCCTACCCACCTACAACCATACCATCCTACCCACCTACCATCTCATTTACCTGATGCCCTACCGTTGTACCCAACCTGTAACCCTACCCAGCTACCTCACCCACCTACCTCACACAACCACTGCTCACTACCATTCACACTGGACTTTAAACTTATCATAAGGCAGTTCATGCCATATAAAGAGGTCGTTGCATCTGCACTGATTATCTTTGCTGCTCTTTGTGAGGATTCATGCACTGAGGGAGTTCTTCTGCATCACAGTCAGAAGTCTAGTCTTTTTAAACGTATTCAGGTAAGTGGGTAGTTTTCTGTCTGATCAGCGTCGGACAAAATGGTGGTGATCGGGAGATTTGGGCCCTTGTGTATTGTTGCAAAACATTTTGATTCAGCAAGAAAACACATGAAACTGCACTTGTCCACCAACCTTGACATTTGAAAGGCTGTTGTTGAGCACATTGGCTTATGCTGTCTATTGAATCACTAGAGATAAATGCTGAGCTCGTCGCCATTCAGTATCAACCTCTAATTTTTTTACTAGTTTCATTTACCGGGATTCAATGGAGAATGAATAATTAATTCTTATTTTTAATAGCTGATTAAATATTCATAGAATGGTTTTATAGAATACGTTTCACAGCAGAAAGATAGGAGGCTGGAGATTGAATCTTGTCCAAAAAATAATAGTAAATCCTGAGCAATGTATGCGTTATGGTTAGTGAGTAGAATTATTACTTTAACTGATGCTTAATATTAACTAAGACTGCTCTTCATTCATTAGCCATGCAAATATCAAAATGCAAGCACATTTACTGCACTGAACAGGATCCATAGTGTAAAAACAATGCTGTAACAATATCAAAGCATTTTCCGTTGAACAACAGAAATACAACAATGCATTTTGTAAGTTTGCAATCTTGTTTGTGTCAGAAAAGTGAAATAAATAAATCATAAGTAAGCTTTGCGCAGGTGAATTGGAACTTGGTAATTTGATGCAGTGAGGTAATCAGGAAAGGTAAGTGGTAAATCTAATTTAGCTGTCTTTCAGTTAAAAGTGCAGTGTATAGCATAGTGTCTGATTGGCTGAAGCTGCCCCCACCCTAATTGTTGAGAGGCAGTTATCTGTCAGTCATCTGAAGCCTGCTTTGTGGCACAAGGGTGTACATTGTATTCTTCTGTTTGAAGCTTAAGTAGTGTGAGTCACCCTGGTTAGCTGAGTTCTGTATAAAAGACAGACAGAAAGCGCACTCAGTAAGCTTTGCGCAGGTGAAGGAGACACATCCTGAGTGAGTGACACACATCCAGAGTGGGAATTGGAACTTGGTAATTTGGTGCAGTGAGGTAATTCGGTGCAGAATGGGAGAAGGTGCTTTTTCCCTACTGTTTTGTTTTCTTTCTTCTGGCTTGTAATTGTTAATCAGCAGGGAGAGAACCAGAAAGCATCCTGGGAAGGTAAGTGATTTTTATTTTATTTTATTTTTATTACCTTTTCAAATTGAGTGTGGTGGGGGCGAGGGGGGGGGGGGGGGGTGGTGGGCTGTGACATGTCAGTAAAGCAGTGACCTGACTGGCTGGTTGAGAATCTATTAAATTTGAGAAAATAATAATTCTGCAAAAAGAAATCTAATTGATTAACTAGATAGTGGAGTAACTAAACCAGAGGGCAAGATCGCTATTTAACATTTAATTTTACAGTAAAAATCATCTATCATCAGGGCCATATAGTTATTGTAACTCAATCTAAAAATAATTGAAATATTTATTTTAAATTAATTAACTAGTGCTTAAATGTCACTCTGCGGGGTGCAGTGCTTCAACTGTGAGATGTGGCAGATCTGTGACACTTCCAGCGTTCCGGTCGACTACATCTGCAGTAAGTGTAACCAATGGCAGCTTCTAACTGACCGCGTGGTTCGGTTGGAGCAGCAATTGGATGCACTTAGGAGCATGCAGGTGGCGGAAAGCATCATAGATAGGAGTTATAGAGAAGTGGTCAAACCCACGGTGCAGGCAGAGAGATGGGTGACCACCAGAAGGGGCAGGCAGTAAGTGCAGGAATCCCCTGTGGTTGTCCCCCTCTCAAACAGGTATACCGCTTTGAATACTGTTGGGGGGAATAGCCAATCAGGGTAAAACAGCAGCAGCCAGAGCAGTGGCACCAAAGCTGGATTTGATGTTCAGCAGGTCAAAGTGCAGAAGAGAAATAGTCATAGGGGACTCTATAGTCAGGGGCACAAATAGACGCTTCTGTGGACGTGAAAGAGACTCCAGGATGGTATGTTGCCTCTCTGGTACCAGGGTCCAGGATGTCTCCGAACGGGTAGCGGGCATCCTGAAGGGGGAGGACAAACAGGCAGAGGTCATTGTACATATTAGTACTAACGACATAGGCAGGAAGGGGCATGAGGTCCTGCAGCAGGAGTTCAGGGAGCGAGGCAGAAAGTTAAAAGACAGAACCTCTGGGGTTGTAATCTCAGGATTACTCCCTGTGCCACGTGCCAGTGAGGCTAGAAATAGGAAGATAGAGCAGCTAAACACGTGGCTAAACAGCTGGTGTAGGAGGGAGGGTTTCCGTTATCTGGACCACTGGGAGCTCTTCCGGGGCAGGTGTGACCTGTATAAAAAGGACGGGTTGCACCTAAACTGGAAAGGCATAAATATCCAGGCCGCGAGGTTTGCTCGTGTCACACGGGAGGGTTTAAACTAGTATGGCAGGGGGGTGGGTATCGGAGCAATAGGTCAGAAAGTGAAAACATTGAGGGAGAACTAGGGAATAGGGCCAGAATGGCTCTGAGGAAGAGCAGACAAGGAGATGTTGCTGAAAACAGCGAGACTGGTGGCCTGAAGTGCATATGTTTTAATGCAAGAAATATAACAGGTCAGGCAGATGAACTTAGAGCTTGGATTAGTACTTGGAACTATGATGTTGTTGTCATTACAGAGACCTGGTTGAGGGAAGGACAGGATTGGCAGCTAAACGTTCCAGGATTTAAATGTTTCAGGCGGGATAGAGGGGGATGTAAAAGGGGTGGAGGAGGTGCGCTACTGGTTAGGGACAATATCACAGCTGTACTGCGGGAGGACACCTCAGAGGGCAGCGAGGCTACATGGGTAGAGATCAGAAATAAGAAGGGTGCAGTCACAATGTGGGGGGGTTTACTACAGGCCACCCAACAGCCAGTAGGAGATAGAGGATCGAATAGATAGACAGATTTTGGAAAGGAGTAAAAGCAACAGGGTCGTTGCGATGGGAGACTTTAACTTCCCCAATATTGGCTGGGACTCACTTAGTGCTAGGGGCTTGGATGGGGCAGAGTTTGTAAGGAGCATCCAGGAGGGCTTCTTAAAACAATATGTAGATAGTCCAACTAGGGAAGGGGCTATACTGGACCTGGTATTGGGGAATGAGCCCGGCAAGGTGGTAGAAGTTTCAGTCGGGGAGTATTTCAGGAACAGTGACCACAATTCAGTAAGTTTTAAAGTGCTGGTGGACAAGGATAAGAGTGGTCCTAGGGTGAACGTGCTAAATTGGGGGAAGGCTAATTGTAACAACATTAGGCGGGAACTGAAGAACCTAGATTGGGGGCGAATGTTTGAGGGTAAATCAACATCTGACATGTGGGAGGCTTTCAAATGTCAGTTGAAAGGAATTCAGGACTGGCATGTTCCTATGCAGAAGAAGGATTAATACGGCAAATTTCAGGAACCTTGGATAGCGAGAGATATTGTAGGCCTCGTCAAAAAGAAAAAGGAGGCATTTGTCAGGGCTTGAAGGCTGAGAACGGACGAAGCCTGTGTGGAATATAAGGAAAGTAGGAAGGAACTTAAACATCGAGTCAGGAGGGCTAAAAGGCGTCACGAAAAGTCATTGGCAAATAGGGTTAAGGAAAATCCTAATGCTTTTTACACGGACATAAAAAGCAAGAGGGTAGCCAGGGAAAGGGTGGGCCCACTGAAGGACAGGCGAGGGAATCTGTGTGTGCAGCCAGAGGAAATGGGCGAGATACTAAATAAATACTTTGCTTTAGTATTCACCAAAGAGAAGGAATTGGTGGATGGTGAGTCTGGAGAAGGGTGTGTAGATAGCCTGGGTCACATTGAGATCCAAATAGACGAGGTGTTGGGCGTCTTGAAAAATATTAAGGTAGTTAAGTCCCCAGGGCCTGATGGGATCTACCCCAGAATACTGAAGGAGGCTAGAGAGGAAATTGCTGAGGCCTTGACAGAAATCTTTGTATCCTCACTGTCTTCAGGTGATGTCCCGGAAGACTGGAGAATAGCCAATGTTGTTCCTTTGTTTAAGAAGGTAGCAAGGATAATCCAAGGAACTACAGACCGGTGAGCCTTACGTCAGTGGTAGGGAAATTACTGGAGAGAATTCTTCAAGACAGGATCTACTCCCATTTGGAAGGAAATGGACATATTAGCGAGAGGCAGCACGTTTTTGTGAAGGGGAGGTCAAGGACCCGGAGAGCTGTGGATCATAAAGACCAATTTCCCTTTTAAATGTAGATGCTCAATTACTGGCAAAGATCTTGGCGACCAGAATAGAGGACTGTGCCCCGGAGGTAATAGGTGAGGATCAGATGGGGTTTGTGATGGGCAGGCACCTGATGTCTAATATTAGACGGCTTCTCAATGTTATAATGATGCCAGCCGAGGGGCGTGAGGCTGAGGTGGTAGTAGCCATGGACGCGGAGAAGGCTTTCGACCGGGTTGTGGTAAACCACCTTGTGGTGAATGTATTGCTGTAACAATTCACCATGTACATATCTGTATTACGCTGTTGCCCATGTGGGCTCCACTGTGGACCATTGTAAGATATTACCTATGATGTAGCATGTTGGGGCCTGTGTGGAATCCGCCCCTGGCTCCACCCCTTGAGGGGAAGTATAAGAGCAGTCGCCCTGTAGGTGGCTCCCACTAACAGATCAGTCGCAGGCAGGCACTGTTCTAGTTGATTAAAGCCACAGTTTTACTTCCACTCCTGGTTTCGTGTGAATTGATGGTCGCATCACACCTTATTGTATTATATTCACTGTGCTGTATTGTACATGCCTGGGCTTGTCCAGGCTGGCCCCGCCTGTGGCTCCTCCCTTCAGGATTCTGTATAAAAGTGGCAAGTCTCCGCCTCCGGACCCAGTTTAGTGTATTGAAGCCTCAGTTACCTTCATCACTCGTCGTCTGTTATTGATGGTGTATCGCGGGTGGATTGGAAGTACCTATGGGAAATTTTAGGCAGGTTTGTGTTCGGGCAGGGATTTGTGGACTGGGTCCGGCTGTTATATCAGGCCCCAGTGGCAAATGTGAGAACCAATCGAACCAGGTCAGAATATTTTAATCTCAGGAGAGGAACAAAGCAGGGATGCCCGCTCTCCCCATTGCTGTTAGCCCTGGCCATAGAGCATTTAGCAATGGCCCTTAGAGCATCGAGTGCGTGGCATGGAATAGTGTGTGGAGGGGTGGGGGGGGAAGGGAGGTGGAGCACAGGATTTCTCTTAATGCGGATGACTTGCTGCTCTATGTTACAGACCCGGTGGGGGAATGACCAAAATCATGGAGGTACTCTGAGAATTTGGGCGATTTTCAGGCTACAAGCTGAATATGGGAAAGAGCGAGATGTTTGTGATCCAGGCGCGGGGACAGGAAAGGAGACGGAGGGAGTTACCTTTTAAAGTGGTGGCGGGGAGTTTCAGATATTTAGGGATTCAAATGTCTAAAGAGTGGGGGCAGCTCCACAAGTTAAATCTGGGCAAAGCGGTCGACCAAATGAAAAGGGATTTCCACAGATGGGACATGCTTCCGCTGACGCTTGTGGGAAGGGTCCAGATGATGAAGATGACAGTCCTCCCAAGACTGCTTTTCTTTTTTCAATGCCTTCCGATTTTTGTCACAAAGTCTTTTATTAGAAAAATAAATGTGGCGATTACAGATTTTGTGTGGGCGGGGAAAACCCCGAGAGTAAAGAGGGCACTCCTGGAGCGGGGTCGCATAGAGGGGGCCCTGGCCCTCCCAAGCTTTATTAATTATTACAGGCCGGCCAACATCTCTATGGTCAGGAAGTGGGTAGTGGGGGAGGGGTCGGCCTGGGAGCAAGTGGAAACGGCATCCTGTAAGGACACGAGTTTGGAGGCTTTACTACCGCCGCCCCTGTCCTTTTCGCCGGCTAGGTACTCTACAAGCCCTGTGGTGCTGGCAGCCCTAAGGGCATGGGGGCAATGGAGGTAGCACATGGGATAGGAGGGGGCGTCAGTGTGGTCTCCGATTTGTAACGATTACCGGAGTATCCCGGGGAAGCTGGATGGGGGCTTCAGGACGTGGCAGCAGGCAGGGATTGAGAGATTTGGGGATTTATTTATCCAGGAGAGTTTTCCGACCTTGAAGGCACGAGAGGAGGAGTTTGAGCTACCGGGCGGGAATGGGTTTCAATATCTTCAGGTCCGGGACTTTGTCCGCAGGCAGATTCCAAACTTCCCTCGCCTAGTGTTGGGTGGGGTTACTGGGTTATGGGGATGGGGTGGATGTGTGGGCTTGGGTAGGGTGCTCTTTCAAAGAGCTGGTGCAGACCCGATGGGCCGAATGGCCTCCTTCTGCACTGTAAAGTCTATGAAATCTATGGAGGTGATGTCAAAAACGGGGGTTGGAGAGGGGAGGATTTTGGAGATATAAAAGGGATTGATGGAGTGGGTGGGGGCCCCGATCAGGGAGGTGAAGCAGAAGTGGGAAAAGGAGCTAGGAAGAGAGCTGGAAATGAAAATGTGGGAAAAAGCCTTGAAAAGAGTGAATTGATCTTCGTCCTGTGCCAGACTTAGCCTGATCCAGTTCAAAGTGGTCCACAAGGCCCACATGGCGGTAGCCCGAATGAGGAGGTGGAGGATAGATGTGGGTGGTGTGGGGGTAGTCCGGCTAACCATGTGCATAGGTTCTGGGCATGTTCGAAGTTGAGGGGATTCTGACAGGGATTTGCAGACATAATGTCAGAAGTCCTGGAAGGGAGGGTAACCCCTAGTCCAGAACTGGCAATATTTGGGGTATTGGGTGATCCGGGGGCCAAGGAGGGGGTGGGGGAGGCTGATGCCCTGGCCTTCTCCTCCCTGGTGGCCCGGAGATGGATTTTGCTGGGATGGAGGGACTCGGAGCCCCCAAAGTCAGGTGTGTGGGTTAGTGACATGGCGGGGTTTCTCAGCCTGGAAAAAAAATCAAGTTTGACTTGAGAGGATCAACTCAGGGGTTCGCCCAGAGATGGCAACCGTTCATCGACTTCTTCAAAGAAAATTAAATGTCAGCAGTAAGGGGGGAAGAGGGAAGAAAATAGGAGGCATGGCCGTGTTAGATAAGGACGGGGAACTCGGTATACGGATAATTAGGAAATAAGGCGCAGGCAGTTGGGGACATTGTGTTTTTTAGAATTTTTTAATATGTGTCGGCCCACGCGGCTGTTTACGAAATGTTAATGTGTTAGACTGTGAAATGTTTCAATAAAATATTTTCTAAAAAAAATTAATTAAGCTCACTCACTTTTTTTTCTCGGAGGTTCAAGAATCCATGAGAAATCCTGCCGGCAGTTTTTCTTGCCGTGACTGATGCTTTGCTATTTTTAGTAAGATGCCACCCTTCATGTGTTTTTGTGACATTGTATTGCTCTTTTAACAAATCCATAATTTATTTTAAATGGGTTAATGCATCTGTTAACATAGCAAGCAAAATTATGTTGCATGAATGTATGTAGTATCTGTGTGCTAACATTGTGCACAATTTCTTAACTGATGGATATCACAAATCTCAGATATTGCACATAGATAATAACAAATATTGTAAAGTTCTGTAACATTCGTCCAAGAGTATGTTGAAAAGAAACAACTTGAGTTGAAAAGTTTTATAGCTTGTACTTGAGTATGACTTTGCCTGAGGTAGCAGTAGAATACTTTTGATTAGTTGGATCAATAACTAAGTTACAAGGAAGGTGGTTTTTGATTTAAAACCACTTGTGATTTTGGTTGTTACTGCTTTATATATGAGTGTAATATGCTCCAAAATATTACAAAAAAACTAATGTTAATGCCATAGTTTGAGAATGTTTTCCACTGGATAAAGCAGTTATAATAATGAAACTTTGAACATATTCCTACTTTTCAAGAAAGTGTTGTGCTATCAATCTTAATTCTAATCATCCAAATGTCTTAAAGACATTCATCAAGAAGACTAAGTGAGCTAACAACACTTGTAATAAGTCATCCTTTTAAGCAGGCTGTATTCGATCTTCGCTATATCTTCACTTAATATTTAGCCACAGAAATCGTAATTGTTGATATGGCTGAAAATTGGAGCAGCGAATGGCAGGATAAACCCTTTCCTCTTGATCGTGTGTGACGCAAATGGCAGTGTATCAACTAGTGAGTCTTTATATTTTATATACCGTACATCTTTGTGGAAGTTCACAAGTGAGATCTTACTTATTGTAATGAGAGGGTATGGGAAAGATACTGCAGTGGTTGAAGAAGGTGGCTCACCGTCATATTCTCAATGGCAATTAGGAATAGGCAAAAAAACACAGGCAGGCTGACAACACCCACATTCTGTGAAAGCATCTTTTTAAAAAAAGGGGGTGAGACTTTGTCCGGTGTGAATATTTGGTAGTGCTTTCCAGTCTTTTAGGATATATGGCATCATGATGTTGTCTAGACATTTGGTGTGTGTGGTGATATACATCACTGTAAGTACACAAAGGGTTAATGTACATACACTACACCTAGCTAGACACTAGAGGGAGCACCAGAGACATGACACACAGACAGTCAACCAATAGGTCAGTAAGATAGGACATGGGCACTCACGATACACACAGAGGTGACACTACCACAGGAGGGCATTACACCAACCCATATAAAAAGACACATCACACATGCTCAGTCTCTTTCCAGTGGAGACTCTCAGTGAGTACAGACACAGGGTTGATTGAACATCACTCCCACCACGTGGATTTTAGCAGACTGATCAGTCAGTCTGAGTAGCTACAGCAGGATTAACAGTAGAGTCGAATCCAAGTAGGAGAATTGTTAATAGTTTAATCAACGTTTTAAAGCTATCTCCAAATCTGAACCTTCCTTTGTCAGAGTGCACATCAAGACAGCAGCTTATGCGACGACAAGACATGGTTCCAGGAGTGAACTGTTAAATCCATATAGTTTCAACTCAGCGAACAGTGACAACCAACAACAATAGCCAGGCAAGATGATGTTTGGGGATTCCGGTTCCACAGCAGCTCCGGTATGAAGGCAATCTCAATGAAAACTGGCGTTGGTTCAGGCAGAGATTCGAGATCTACCTGGTTGCGCCCGACCTAGATGGCGTGGCAGATGCAGAGAAACTTACCATCGTGGGTCCAGAAGCAGCTGAAATCTTGCAGACCTTCAAATACTCAAAGGGGCAAAACAAGAGCGATTTCCAGGCAGTCCTGGACAAATTCCAAGAATTCTGCGAGGACCATACGAGAAGAAAAGATGAAAGAGACATCAAAACTCACCGCGAGGTAGGCTTGCAGCAACGAACGGCATTTTCGAATTGCAGCCATCTTGGAAAAGGTGCTGCAGTTGCGAAAAGAGCACACAGAATGGGAAGGTCCGTTTGTGCGTGCACGGGAAGCCGGGCACGCGCAATTGTGAAAAAGGCCCCAAGTAAAGGAACGGTGATCTGCGCATGCGCAACCACTTCCTACACACTACGTCACACGCTTCATGACAGCAGAGGCCCCGGACCACGCCCACTTAAAGGGGAAATGTCCCAAAACACACAAAAAAATTAAAGCCTCAAAACCAGATTTTCTCACCTTGAACGACAGCACAGTGCCTGAAATTCGACCAGTAGCTGAAAGTAACCTCCACAGAACCCTGCAACAGGCAGTTAGCACCACCCAAAGAGATGATACAGTCCTTGAAGACTATGACATCTTCTTTGGACATCGCGAGCCCAATGCCAGCTCCGACAGAAAACGTGATGTTATGGTCTTGGAAGACAATGACTCAGACGAAGCTTTCACCTTGGGAGGCTACCCCAGTACCAAATCTGAACTGCAACTAGACGTGTTGCACATTGGCGACCCCGGCGACAAGTTCTTCGGATTTGAGGATCTTCAGCCCAGCATATATGACATCCCGACTCATGAGTGCAGGATTATGCTGCAGCCTGAAACCAAGAGACAGAGAGCGGTACAAGCCCACAGAGAGCAGCCTGCTGCCACACAGAGAGTGGTCTACGCACTGCGAAGGGTTCCCGACTCCACACAAAGAGTGGTCCACGCACCACAAAGGGTCCCAGCCACCACACAGAAAGCGATGAAAGACTCCACAGCGCGACAACTGCACGTCTCTACACAAGAAGTGACTCCAGTGTCACAAGCCTCCACAGTGAGCTCGTGGACAGGCTCCACGATAGAAGCAACGCAAGACTCCAGAGCGCAGTCCTTGCATGAACAAGAAGTGATGACAGTTTCCACAGAGAGACCAATGCACGATTCCACACAAGGAATGCTGCAAGACTCCACAGAGGAAGTGACACAAGCCTCCACAGCGAGCTCATGGACAGCCTCCATGATAGAAGCAATGCAAGACTCCAAAGCTCAGTCCTTGCATGAACAAGACCATGAGGGTCTAGCAACCTCCTCTGAGCAACCAGCAGCAGACTATGACAGTCTGCCACGCTCAAGTGTACAGTAAGCAGACTATGACAGTCTACCCAGAGTGTTTGAGCCACCAGGAGAAGACTTTGACGGTCTACCCAGCTCAAGTGAATGCCAAGAAGACACTGAGGCTCTACCCACTGTATGTGAGACAAGTGACGACGGCATCCCACTTCCCATACCAGATGTGCAATGTGACAGACCTCAGCTAGTATGTACAGAAGCACTCGACAATCACAGTGAGACAACTGGTGACTCCGGTGACACCACGTTACTTCAAACCTCATTCGCTCGAGCCTCTCCACAAGCAAATGCATTCCTGACTGTTTTGATCCAGACGTGGAGCATCAAGAAACCTCAGAAGATGCAAGTGACCCTGAAATGACTCTGGACGGGGAGCATCAAGAAACCTCAGCTGACTCAAGTGAACCTGCAATGACTCCCAATGGGGAGCATCAAGAAACCAAAGCTGATTCAGGTGAACCAGAAAGGGCTCCAGACGGGGAGCATCGACAAACCAAAACTGACTCAGGTGAAACAGACCAGACTCCAGACGGGGAGCATCGACAAGCCAAAGCTGATTTAAGTAAGCCGGACATGACTCCAGATGGGGAGCACCGCAAACTCAGTGACGGCACGCTCAAGGAGACAGCAGATGCCACAAAGCATGCTAACACGAGTAACTGTGTGAAGGACTCGTATTATCCACAAAGTGTGGTACTTGAGCGCAGCAAACATGGCAACAAAACCAACCACAATAACAACATCAAAGCCAATAGCAAGAAGCACACCAGAGGCAACAGCGTTGACAACACCAATGGAACTACGACTGGTACAACATGGTACAACTCTGCAAATGAGGGACACTGTTACTGCTCAGCTCAGTACAATGACCTGCCATGGCAGGATGATGCATCTTACCAATTCACATTTGCTGCACCACCAACAGGCAACCTGGCTTTCAGGTCAGATGCCATCAAGAATTACCAGCACAAGCATCGAAAGAAAAAAAGAGTCCAAATCCGACAACGAAGTGATTTGACCACTTCTTGGTTCCTTCAGCACAGGGACACTGATGGTGTTTACAATGCAATGCCACCATCAACATCACCAACTCACCAACCAAACAAAAAAGCCACTCGACCATAATAATTAGTAAACTTTGTACTCATGCATATGCTTTGGACTTATTGTTTAATGATCACTGTTATCATTACATATACAGAGTATCACTCATCTACCTAGTTTGTTCAATTTTCTTTAACACTGTACAGAAAATATATAACACAAAAAAGGGGGGATGTGGTGGTATACATCACTGTCAGTACACAAAGGGTTAATGTACATACACTACACCTAGCTGGACACTAGAGCGAGCACCAGAGACATGACACACAAACAGTCAACCAATAAGTCAGTACGATAGGACACAATCAATGGGCATTCACGATACACACAGAGGTGACACAACCACAGGGGGGCATTACACCAACCAATATAAAAGGACACATCACACATGCTCAGTCTCTTTCCAGTGGAGACTCTCAATGAGTACAGACACAGGGTTGATTGAACATCATTCCCACCATTTGGATTGGAGCAGACTGGTTCGTCAGTCTGAATAGCTATAGCAGGATTAACAGTAGCGTTGAATCCAAGTAGGAGTATTGTTAATAGTTTAATAAACGTGTTAAAGCTATCTCCAAGACTGAACCTTCCTTTGTCAGAGTGCACATCAAGGAATCAGCTTATGCTACGACAAGAGCATAACAAAACAGTGTGTGCAGTGTTAAGTAATTTCCTGCTTATCAGCGGCCAATGTAACAATTATGGAACCTGGGTATTCCTCGTCAGAACGTTTTGGTCACTTGCTCCCTTGGTCAATGTAGATTTGCTCCCAGTTTGCTCCCTTCAACAATGATTGCTGCAGAGGAGGTCTCCATCACAAGGAATGCAATTTTTCTCCATACCACATGCTATGCACAACCTCCATGTATCCATCACTGAAGGAAGCAATTCTTGGAGCTACCTTAGAAATGTTCTTTACCCAGGTGCCAGTTTTCAACCACAACTCCGCTGCACCTTTAATTTTTCTTTTGAATAATTGATCTCCAGTTAAGCTTCTTCCAGCTTTCTCTTTGCTTTTAATGAGGAAGCAGAAAATTAGACCATCAAAGCAAAATATTCTAGTCATCAGCTTTATCCTCTTTTTCAACAAGATTGAATTTAATGTTGAATACAACTACAAACAAAATAAAACAGTCACAACTGAAACCAAAGGCCAATCCCATATGCCATGCTAAACAGGGTCTCACCATAATAATTAAACCTGTTTCAACAAGTTCCACTCCATATGTAATTAAGAAAAGCAATCTCAGTCAAGTAAATACTTCTTTCTCACTGGCAGAAACTCTCCCATGATACAGAAGCTATATGTTACTGAAGAAAAGTACACATTCTCCGGACTTGAAGCTTTTATCTTTGACAAAATGTCTACACCTGAAACATTAATTTATCGATTCCCTTCACGGGACTCACTGATCTGCTAAGTTTTTTCAGCATTCTTTGTTTTTTTTGTGGTTACAGTACTTCAGGCTTGTGAATACTTAATATTGACACAGAAAAAGAGATGGAGAAAAGACCAAAACAACTACAATTTAATGAGAAACAGGCAATTCAAATTAATCCCAGATATCTTCCCAGAAGAATAACTTGAAGATATCTGAATTCACCCTTATTCAATCTACTAACAAAATGTTTACCTTTCCCCAAAGGTTGCCCCTTCATCTATATACCTTACAAACCATTCTAATTCCTCCGATGTTCGGCGTTGTTGCACTGGTGGAAGTGAGGTGTATGATTTCTAGTGGACACTAATTGTGCTTTATACTGAACAGATGCTTTTATTGACCAGCACCGCACTGACTTCATCCTGTCTACATTGGATGGCCTGTTCGTGAGTACCAGCAGTAACAGAAAAACAGTTGCACATGCGTCGCACAGAGGTCAAAAGTCACAATCATGATCAAGTTCGAATTTTAGCCGCAAGCCTTCCGCCTCTTTTGAGAAAATCACCATTGTCAACTTGCTCGCTGCCAGAAACATGTTGGTCGATGTCTAATACTGTTCCTCCACCACTTCTGAGAACCAGAACCCTTTAAAAAAAAATTTAGAGTACCCAATTATTTTTCTTTTCCAATTAAGGGACAATTTAGCGTGGTCAATCCACCTAACCAGCACATCGTTGGGTTGTGGGGGTGAAAGCCACACAGGCATGGGAAGAATCCCTGTCAGGATAGGGATTTGCTGAATGCTTCAATTTCTCAGAAAAGAATGCTTTAGTTCGGAGTAAAATTAGTCCCAAGTAACAGACAATTTTATAATTTAACATTGTGATCATCCAGGAATTATCCTGCCACATTAACCTTTTCTTATTTTTTTTAGCAATTTAGAGTACCCAATTATTTGTCTCCAATTAAGGGGCAATTCAGCGTGGCCAATCCACCTACCCTGCACATCTTTGGGTTGTGGGGGGGGGAAACCCACGCAGACACGTGGAGAATGTGCAAACTCCACACAGACAGTGACCCAGGGCCAGGATTTGTGTTATTAAAATATTCAGGTGATCAACTTTGATGCCGGATGACTTGGGTGTAAAAATGTACATTTTCAAATTGCAATTTGTGTAGTGTGAAACTCAACCTGATCAAAGGATATGTGTCATTTATTTAGTTCAGCAAAAAAATTGCACTCGACTTTGCTGCCAAGATTTTTTTAAATTTGCAGGGGGCTAGCAAGGCCCTGGATTGCTTCTCTGTGATCTTCTTGGAGACCCTCTCCACTTTGAGCCGGCAGTTTGCGGTGTCGATGGTAGCCATGATGTGGAGATGCCGACATTAGACTGGGGTGAGCACAGAAAGAAGTCTTACAACACCAAGTTAAAGTCCAACAGGTTTGTTTTGAATCACTAGCTTTCGGAGCACAACTCCTTCCTCAGGTGAATGAAGAGGTGGGTTCCAGAAACCACATCATGGCGACCATCGACACCGCAAACTGCCGGCTCAAAGTGGAGAGGATCTCCAAGAAGATTGCGCAGATAGACACTGACATTAAGTTTCTATAAAGATGCAAGAAAGTAGATCGTCTTGCATCTTTGACTTTGTCTATATATATGTTTCTGCAACCCACCTCTTCATTCACCTGAGGAGGGAGCTGTGCTCCGAAAGCTAGTGATTCGAAACAAACCTGTTGGACTTTAATCTAGTGATGTAAGACTTCGTACTGTAATTTAATGCTGAGATGAGGAAGAATTTCTTCTCGCAGAGGGTGGTGAGTCTTTGGAACTCCTTGCCACAGAGAGCTGTGAGGGCAGAACGTGTGTATATTTAAAGATGAGACAGATAAATTCTTGATCAGTCAGTGAATTAAGGGTATGGGGAAAGGGCAGGAAAGTGGATGTGTGGAACGTCGGATCAGCCATGATCCTATTTAATAGTGGAGAAGGCCCGATGGAATGAATGAGCAGCACGGTAGAACAGTGGTTAGCACAGTTGCTTCACCGCTCCAAGGTCCCAGATTCAATTCCCGGTTTGGGTCACCCATCCTAGTGGTCAGCACCCATCCTAGTGGAGCTCATAATGGTCACTCTTGGGTTTCCAAAATGTAGATGCTCATGACGAGCTACGCCTGTGGCCCGGGATCGACTTGGATATTGAGACTTAGTGAAGCGAGCTCTCCTTATGCTAGGAGAACCAGATGCTCCCTCCTTCAGTCTCCCTACACCATGAGAGTGGCCAGGGAGACCATGGTTACAAGAATATGTCGGCTTTGCCGGTCCGCTTTTAGGTCTATGTTCCTAATCACGATAGATGGAAGTACACTGCAATGCCTCTACTACTTCTCACGCCACGATAGAGAAACCCCAGCAGAGCTTTTGTATTCCCGTCATTCTGGAGGTTCTAGTTTCCAACAATGGTGCAGCCTTCACTAGCAGGGAGCACCAGGCATTCCTTGTGTCAAATGGCATCAAACACAATCGGACACCGCTGTATCACCCATTGTCTAATGGTCTGGCAGAGCAGACAGTAAGGCCTTCAAAATCAGGATGAAGAAACAGCTGACAGATCCATGGAAAATAAGTTGGCCTGATTCCTGTTCGATTATCTCACCACACCCCATACCAAGACAGACGTCACCCCAGCAGAACTATGCATGGGATGACGACTTCACACCAGGCTCAACCCGCTATTTCCTAATTTGGCAGGGAAGGTGGGGTCTAAAAGGAGAGTCGAAAGGAAAAGAGTCCCGAGAGAGCGTATAAAACAGGGGCCGCCGTACATGTATGAAACTTCGGGGATGGCTCCAGTTGGGTCCTTGGAGTCATATTAGAGAAGTCGGGACCGATCTTCGACAATGTTAAGGTCCAAGAATAATTCCTTAAAAAGCAACTTCATCACCTTCCGAGCAGGGAGCCTGCTCCAGTTGAATCCATGTTTCCGACCCCAGTTGTGGCCATCTCTGGTGCCAAGCTACAGTCCAAGGAGGATTGTAAGGCCATCTCACCCAACAGTGAAGACTCAGGGTCTGATATGGAGGCCGAAAAAACTGTTCTACTCCCATGGTCAGTGCTGATGATGAACCTGCAGCAATGACCCTCTGGTGCTCCTTGACCTCTGTGTCTTTCATGGCTACCATAACAGTGGGGTGATTGAGCAATGGGCAAGAATGTCACAAAGTGAATGGTCCTTTCAGAATGCTGTATGGGCTGGGGAAAATGATTTTAGTGATTCCATGTTTCACACCAATGCTTCTGATGGTCTTCCATTTTCCTAAATTGAGGATTTCCTTCCACCATGGTTGACAGGGCCCTCAGCTCTATCTATCTAATTTCCTGCATTTCTGCTTTTACCCCTTCCCTTCTCACCAAAAACATGATAGGGCTCCACTTGTCATTACTTTCTACCTCACTAGCTTTCATATTCAACCCAGCATCTTCTGCCATTTTCGTCACCTCGAGCATGATGTCACCAACCAACACGTCTTCCTGTCCCCTCCCCTTTCCCATACTGAAAGGATTGTTCCCTCTGTAACACCCTGGCCAACTCCTCAATCACTCTTAACCCCTTCCCATGGCACTTTCTCTGCCAAATGCAGGAGATGCAACACCTGGGCCCCAAACACACCTTAAAGCTGAAACAATGATTTGTGTATGTTTTTTTTTCAATTTAGTACACTATATTTGCTGCTGAAACAGTGAGCTGCTTCTATATTGGACACCAAACATAGATTGGGTGATTAACCTGTAACCCTGGACTGCTCATTGCCTGCCATTTTAATTCTCTACACCATTTCCAACCTGACCTCGGTCTGTTTCGATGAAGCTCAATATAAATGTGAGAAGCAGTAATCCATCTTTCAATGAGACACTTGGCACTCTTATGGATTCAACATTGAGTTCAATAACTTCAGATCAAAAATACTGCTCCAATGTTTATTCCCATCAGCTGTTGGTAATTATTCTGCTATTCCCATTTACAGTTCCTCAAGACCCATCTTTTGATTTCTTATTTGGTGCATTAACATTCCTTTTGCTGTTCATGTCATCCCTTTAGTCATTTAATCTCTCCTTCCTCCGCTACCCCAGATCTTCCTTTTTCTCTTGCCCCTCCCTCCTCCTTTCCCTGCCTCTGTTCTTACTTAAAACCTGTTAAAGCTTTACGTTTTTCCAGTTCCACCAAAACTTGAAACACTGTGGATGATTCTCCGGCCGCATTGCACCCAGCACGAATCTCGCATCGGCGGGGGAATTCCAGGAGTGGCCTGAAATGGGATTTGCGCCGGGTGTCAGTTTCCGATGTTCCTAGCCCGCTCCAGCTGGCTTGATTAGGATGTCCCCCAGAAAGGGAGAGAATATGATCAGAGCTCAGTTGCATTCATTTCAATCACACTCCAGCTGCCTCTCCATCCCACAGAGTCCCCATGGCGCTACAAGCACTCTCAGGGAGGAGGAGGCATTGGGGGCCAGCCCGGGACCAAGGAGACCGCAGCGGTCTCCAGTTCTCCCGAACCTCCCCCTCCTGACACTGATGCATCTCAAGGGTGGCATGACAACGGCTGTGGTGTGACCTTTACCCCCGCCCTCCGGTTCCAGCCCCTCAAGAGGACGTCCGCCAACGGAATCAAAGATCACAGGGCGTGGAAAGCAGCAGGCTGCCTCCACCTCTGATGTGCATCCTGGGGTCACACCGAGACGTAGCAGTAGACCATGAAAGATCAAGAAGAGTGAGGAGCACTGAGTTGGCACTGGGGAAGGTTGGGGGGGGGGGGGGGGGGGTGGAAACGGTCACCATCTGGAACTAAGAGGAATGGAAATGTTAAAAGTTCTCTATTAAAACATGCAACATCTGATCCATGTGAAGCCTCTGTCGCGTTAATCGTCACAGCGGGCCTGCCTGCATCACCCTTCACCCCCCCCCCCCCCCCCCCCCCCCCCCCCCCACTGGGCACAGTGCTTCAAGATCAAAAGCCCCCAATGCAGTCCCCATTCAGAGGATGGGTGTGTGTACGTCGTCAGCAGAAAGCCAGGAGTCAGACTATTGCATAAACTGAGGAACATCAGAGATTTCCTCACAATGAGTTATCATCACTCCTCTGCCTAGTATATTGACCCACTGACAGTACCAACACAGGCCTATCATCCTGAAGTGATGTTACACAGACCTTTGGATGATGGAAAAGTGTGCTCGGGGAGGAAGTGATGCGATGGGAGGAGGATATGGGACGGGGATTGGGGGAGGGAGGGAAATGAGGGGGGCATTGAGCTGACAAACACTACCTCGTCCTATGAAAATCCGGAGACGATGTGGGCCTCCCTTGTCCTCTGGGCATGTTGGATCCTTGTCACCTCCTCCACCACCTCCTCAGATGAGCTGCATGGTCCTCCTCCTCCTCCAGCATGTCGCTCTGAACATAGAACATAGAACGATACAGTGCAGTACAGGCCCTTCGGCCCACGATGTTGCACCGACATGGGAAGTCAAAAAACAAAAGCCATCTAACCTATACTATGCCATTATCATCCATATGCTTATCCAATAAACTTTTAAATGCCCTCAATGTTGGCGAGTTCACTATTGTTGCAGGTAGGGCATTCCACGGCCTCACCACTCTTTGCGTAAAGAACCTACCTCTGACCTCTGTCCTATATCTATTACCCCTCAGTTTAGGGCTATGTCCCCTCGTGCTAGCCATTTCCATCCGCGGGAGAAGGCTCTCACTGTCCACCCTATCTAACCCCCTGATCATTTTGTATGCCTCTATTAAGTGTCCTCTTAACCTTCTTCTCTCTAACGAAAACAACCCCAAATCCATCAGCCTTTCCTCATAAGATTTTCCCTCCATACCAGGCAACATCCTGGTAAATCTCCTCTGCAGCCGCTCCAAAGCTTCCACCTCCTTCCTATAATGCGGTGACCAGAACTGTACGCAATACTCCAAATGCGGCCGTACCAGAGTTTTGTACTGCTGCAACATGACCTCATGACTCCGGAACTCAATCCCTCTACCAATAAAGGCCAACACTCCATAGGCCTTCTTCACAACCCTATCAACCTGGGTGGCAACTTTCAGGGATCTATGTACATGGACACCTAGATCCCTCTGCTCATCCACACTTCCAAGAACTTTACCATTAGCCAAATATTCCGCATTCCTGTTGTTCCTTCCAAAGTGAATCACCTCACACTTCTCTACATTAAACTCCATTTGCCACCTCTCAGCCCAGCTCTGCAGCTTATCTATGTCCCTCTGTAACCTACTACATCCTTCCGCACTGTCGACAACACCACCGACTTTAGTGTCGTCTGCAAATTTACTCACCCACCCTTCTGCGCCTTCCTCTAGGTCATTGATAAAAATGACAAACAGCAACGGCCCCAGAACAGATCCTTGTGGTACGCCACTTGTAACTGAACTCCATTCTGAACATTTCCCATCAACCACCACCCTCTGTCTTCTTTCAGCTAGCCAATTTCTGATCCACATCGCTAAATCACCCTCAATCCCCAGCCTCCGTATTTTCTGCAATAGCCTACCGTGGGGAACCTGATCAAACGCTTTACTGAAATCCATATACACCACATCAACTGCTCTACCCTCATCTACCTGTTCAGTCACCTTCTCAAAGAACTCGATAAGGTTTGTGAGGCATGACCTACCCTTCACAAAGCCATGCTGACTATCCCTAATCATATTATTCCTATCTAGATGATTATAAATCTTGTCTCTTATAATCCCCTCCAAGACTTTACCCACAACAGACGTGAGGCTCACCGGTCTATACTTGCCGGGGTTGTCTCTACTCCCCTTCTTGAACAAAGGGACCACATTTGCTTCCCATCCCTGTCCTTGACTGGCCCTACTCTTACCCTAGTCATTCTTTTATTCCTGACATACCTATAGAAAGCTTTTGGGTTTTCCTTGATCCTACCTGCCAAATACTTCTCATGTCCCCTCCTTGCTCGTCTTAGCTCTCTCTTTAGATCCTTCCTCACTACCTTGTAACTATCAAGCGCCCCAACTGAAACTTCACTCCTCATCTTCACATAGGCCTCCTTCTTCCTCTTAACAAGAGATTCCACTTCTTTGGTAAACCACGGTTCCCTCGCTCGACACCTTCCTCCCTGCCTGACCGGTACGTACTTATCAAGAACACGCAGTAGCTGTTCCTTAAACAAGCTCCACATATCCAGTGTGCCTAACACTTGCAGCCTACTTCTCCAACCTATCCCCCCCAAGTCATGTCTAATGGCATCATAATTGCCCTTCCCCCAGCTTTAAGTCTTGCCCTGCGTGGTATACTTATCCCTTTCCATCACTAATGTACACCTCACCGAATTGTGGTCACTGTCCCCAAAGTGCTCACCTACCTCCACATCTAACACCTGGCCTGGTTCATTACCCAAAACCAAATCCAATGTGGCCTCTCCTCTTGTTGGCCTGTCAACATATTGTGTCAGGAAACCCTCCTGCACACATTGTACAAAAAACGACCCATCTAATGTACTCGAACTATATCTTTTCCAGTCAATATTTGGAAAGTTAAAGTCTCCCATAATAACTACCCTGTTACTTTCGCTCTTATCCAGAATCATCTACGCCATCCTTTCCTCTACATCCCTAGAACTATTTGGAGGCCTATAGAAAACTCCCAACAGGGTGACATCTCCTTTCCTGTTTCTAACCTCCGCCAATACTCCCTCGGAAGAAGAGTCCCCATCTAGCATCCTCTCCGCCACCGTAATACTGTTTTTGACTAGCAGCGCCACACCTCCCCCTCTTTTGCCTCCTTCTCTGAGCTTACTAAAACACCTAAACCCCGGAACCTGCAACAACCATTCCTGTCCCTGCTCAATCCATGTCTCCGAAATGGCCACAACATCGAAGTGCCAGGTACCAACCCATGCTGCCAGTTCCCCTACCTTATTTCGTATACTCCTGGCATTGAGGTAGACACACTTCAAACCACCTACCTGAACACTGGCCCCCTCCTGCGAAGTCAAATCTGTGCTCCTGACCTCTATACTCTCAATCTCTCGTACCCTAAAACTACAATCCAGGTTCCCATGCCCCTGCTGTATTAGTTTAAACCCCCCCCCAAAGAGCACTAACAAATCTCCCCCCCAGGATATTTGTGCCCCTCAGGTTCAGATGTAGACCATCCTGTCTATAGAGGTCCCACCTTCCCCAGCAAGAGCCCCAATTATCCAGAAAGCTGAATCCCTCCCGCCTGCACCGTCCCTGTAGGCACGTGTTTAATTGCTCTCTCTCCCTATTTCTCATCTCATTATCACGTGGCATGGGCAACAACCCAGAGATAACAATTCTGTTTGTTCTCGTTCTGAGCTTCCATCCTAGCTCCCTGAAAGCCTGCCTGACATCCTTGTCCCCTTTCCTACCTATGTCGTTAGTGCCAATGTGGACCACGACTTGGGGCTGCTCCCCCTCCCCCTTAAGGACCCGGAAAACACGATCCGAGACATCACGTACCCTTGCACCTGGGAGGCAACATACCAAACGTGAGTCTCTCTCGCTCCCACAAAATCTCCTATCTGTGCCCCTGACTATCGAGTCCCCAATTACTAATGCTCTGTTCCTCTCCCCCCTTCCCTTCTGAGCAACAGGGACAGACTCCGTGCCAGAGGCCCGTACCCCATGGCTTACCCCTGGTAAGTCATCGTCCCCACAAGTATCCAAAGCGGTATACTTGTTACTCAGGGGAATGACCGCAGGGGATCCCTGCACTGACTGCTTCTTCCCAGTCCCTCTTACAGTTACCCATCTATCTCCAATCTTTGGTGTAACTAATTCCCTGAAGCTGCTATCTATGACCCCCTCTGCCTCCCGAATGATCCGAGGTTCATCCAACTCCAGCTCCAGTTCCCTAACTCGGTCTTGGAGGAGCTGGAGATGGCTGCACTTCCTGCAGGTAAAATCAGCAGGGACACTAACGGCATCCCTCACCTCAAACATCCTGCAGGAGGAACATTGCACTCCCTTCCCTGCCATCCCTCTAACCTCCAACCAAGATCTGGTTAATAAATTTTTTAAAAAATATATATAATAATAATGTGGCACTTACCTCACTCCAATGGGTCTTATTATTAGGTTAGAGGAGGAGGGTGGGTGGGAGACACTACACGTGTAGTGTCTCGGGTTTCCTCTCCACCAGAATTTATTGGTTGTGGGGAGTGGGGGGGGCCTTCCCAGAAGTCCGCAGGTCGAACTTCCGGTTCCCGCCTTATACTAAAAATTAAAAATAAGAAAACAGAAAAGAAGAACAGAAACGGGACCAGGTAAGTGTTTTTAAAGTGCTGCTGCTGTGCCAGGTTGTGGAGGGCACAGCGGGCTATTACAAAGTGGGAGACTCTCTGGGGTGTGCACTGCAGGGCATCACCACAGCTGTCCAGGCATCGGAACTGCATTTTCAGCAGTCCAAAACACCACTCAATGACAGCACGGATGGCATCATGGGCCTCATTATAACGGATCTCTCCATCGGTCTCAGATCCCCTCGCTGGCGTCTTCAACAAGGACCTCCACGGGTATCCCTTGTCCTCCAAGAGCCAACCTGTCATCCTGAGGTGGTCCTCGAAGATGCCGGGGATCTCTCTGATTTCCCCAGGATGTGGCACACATGTGCATGATATGGAGGCGGTGGTCATACTTGATCTGAACATTTAGCGAATGGAACCCCTTCCTGTTAATAAAGGGCACTCCCTTATGCCACGGTGCGCGCAGGGTGACATGCTTGCCACCGATTGCCCCCCTGGACCTGGAGCATCCCGGCAATGGCAGAAAATCCTTCAGCCTGGGCATATTGGTGTGTTTGGTCCAGCTCAAAGGTGATAAAGTCTAATGCCCGGGCATACCGAGCATCCGTGACCTTTGTGATGCTCCTGTGGTCTGCAGATTGTGAAATACTGCACAGGTCCACGCTTGAGCCCTGGAATGACCCAGTGGCATAAATGTTGAGGACAGTGGTGATCTTTACCCCCACCTGAAGCTGGTGTCCCTCCTCCTCCAATGGGTGCCATGCCCACAACAATATGGCACAAGTGCGGCACTGTCTCTCTCCTGAGACGCAGTCTTCTGTGGCTTATGCTGTCCATAATCTCATTGAATGACCAACGACTCCTGTACATCTTGGGCCGTTGCTGGCCTCCTCTTCTGGGTCCCTCCTCAGTCTGAAGGCGGCCGGGTCTTCCGGGTGTGGGGCGGACCCCTGCACATAGGGTGCTGCCTCCAGCCTGTGACGATGCTGCTGCCTTCTCCAACATTTGGCAAACTCGGCTGCCACCAGCAATGCGAGAGCAGCCTCTGCGGGATCGATACCACCAATCATTTTCGTATCTGCAAGGAATTAGGGAAGGAGATAGACCGACAATCAGTTAGGGCTTCCATCCCAAGACCTTCAAATCCCCAAACCTACCCCCACTTACGTGTCCCGCCTTCTCTCAGAGTGCCATCCACCGAGCTAGATGTGTCAGAACACCTCGCTATGCACACTCGCCCATGGGCACATCAGAAACCCCTAGACCCCAGACCTCTGCCAGGAACATAAGGGAGACCATGCCCTCCCCTAATCCACACACTTTCCCTTTGGCTGCAAGAGGATCCCCAGCACTGAAGCCCTACTTTTTAGTGTTTGATAGTTGGCAGCTGCCTCTGTGATGTAGATCTCAGAGTTCAGGCACAGTATTCAGGTTTCAAAGTTTGCTTGGCATTCAATGCACCAATTATCCTCTGAGACATGGCACATGTGCACTTGAGGAGGCACTTGAAAGTTGAGCGTGAAGTGCGATCACAACTAACAAGCTAATTACTCAGTTGAAATTGCATTATGCAGTGAAGCAAGAGGCTGCTCACAGTCAAAGGGAGTGATTTGAATTTCAGGATAGAAGCTCCTGCAGGCTCTGTCCTGGAAGTGTTTGGTAAGGCAGATAGGCTGCAGCTGGTGTTGCCCCGTTATGGGTCTCCACAATATTTAAAGATGGCTTGAAGGCCTTACAGGCAGAGAGCCACTCAACACCCGGCCCAGGGCTGACCCCCGACCTAGAACGCTTCAGCCTCCTGACCAAGCCCAACCCCCCTGAGACGGCCCCCCTCCCCCTCATTCAATGAGCGGTCAGACACCATGTGCCGCAGAAGATTGCATCTGAGCAGTGTAGCACCTCTGTCAAGTCCTTACGGTCTTGGCACCCCACGTAGGAGGAATACGCCCGCTCCCGGTGATCTTGAAGGTCACGGCCGTCCTCAACATCTTCACCACTGAGTCGTTCAGGGCTCGAACGGGGACCAATGTGGCATCTTACAATCATCAACCCATAGGTCCACTCTGGAGGTAATGGATTCTCTTTATGTCCAGGCATCGAACTACACCCACTATGACCTCTACCAGGCCCAACAAGATGCCCAGGCTGCAGGATTCACTGCCATCGTGGGAAACTCCAGGGGCCATTGATGGTATACATGTTGCTTTGAGAGCAATGTGGCATCAGGGAGTGCCCTTTATTAACAGAAAAGGGTTTCCCTTCCTGAATGTGCAGATCCTTACGACCACCACCTTAGGATTATGTATGTGTGCGCATGCTATTCTGGGAGCGTGCATGGCAGTTACATCCTGGGGGACATGGAGGTCCCCGGATCTTCAAGGACCACCCAGGCTGATGGGTTTGCTTGTGGGAGACAAAGGATGCCCGTTGAGGTCATGGTTGATGACACCAGTGCAGAAACCCCAAAGCGAGGCGGAGCCCCGTTAAAATGAGGCCCACGCTCCCACCCATACTGTCATCGAGCAGTGCATTGGGTTGTTAAAAATGCAGTTCCATTGCCTTGACCACTCTGATGGTGCTCTACAGTACAGTCCCCAGAGGGTCTTGCGCTTCACAGCAGCGGGGCGATATGTTGGAGGAGGAGGAACTTGCGGCCTCTTAGAGGAGGAGGTCGAGGAGGAAGTGGAGGGCCAGCACAAAGGGAACCCGGAGAATGTAGTACAAGGGGGTGGCCAGCGTGTGACAGGCCAGGAGGGCCAGACAGGCATTCATAGCCTCCAGATTTGCCTGACAGGAGATTTTGTGTCTGGCAACTCAACCATCAGCCCCAACTTCCCCCTTCCCCGAACCCTGTTCCCCCTTCCCCGAAGCCTGATCCTCCATCCCACGACCCGTGCTCCCCCACCAAAACATTGTTCCCCCCCTCCCATGACCTGCGCTCCTACTCCCCTCTCCAAGAGTCTAGTTGACATCACACCAGAGTGATGGCCTGCATTGGTCATGTCAGTGGGTCACTTGTCAAGGCAGGAGGGTGATGATGATTTAATGTGTGGAAAGCTGCGGTGTTCCATAGGTTCTGCCTATGTCTGACTACTGACTCTCCCCTGACAGTGCACTGACTTCCGGTCTCATGGCTGAGTATGGGTCAGGGGTACATTCCTTAGGCCCAAAATTACACGGAAGGGCTAGGCAAGGTTGTGTACACTGTGATGAGGTTTGTCATTCCAAGATGTCCGTCACTGTGATTTTCATGGGCTCTCACTGGTGGCATAGCTTAGAGGGCCTGGAGATGGTTCAGGGTCCAAATGGGAAGGTAAACCAACCCTCCCTGTAGGAAAGGGGTCAAAGACAAGTAGTGCAGCTTTCAGATGCAACATTTTTTAATGATGATCATTTCGAGTGACAATTATACAATCCCTAACTACGGTGACTGACCTCACCAATGCCCACTGTGTGCTCCCATGGCTTCATAAATTTTCATGGCCTAGTGCTACATCTAGGTGTCTCCCCAGGATGGGCATCAGAGAGGAGGCAGCCTTCTGCCTTCTGTGCCCTGTGGCCGATGATGATCTTGCAGGGCCTGGACATGGATGTCTCCAGCCGATTAACGGATGTCACTGGTGTCGCCGTATTACCCTGTTCTGCCCGCTGCCTGAGATGCACCAGTGTCAGAAGGGGGTGAATCAGAAAGTCTGGAGACTGCACAAGTCTCGTTGGTGGAAGGCCCTGGATGGGCGTCAGCACTTTCTCCTCCCTCGGTGTGCTTGTGGGCCCTTGGGTTACTCCATGGGATGCAGGACCAGCTGGAATGAGCTCCAGAAGCATCTGAGTCACCTGGCACTGCCTGTCCTGGAGGCCCGCCATCGTCTGGCCATGGCCTCACTGCCCTCAGCCATGGTCCTCTGAGAATGGAGCAAGCTCTGGAATGCCTTGGCAATACTCCACTTTTGCTCGGACATGTCCCTCTGCGACTGGGCCATGGTGTCGAAACCCTCAGCCATGGCTGCTAGAGAGTGAGCCATGCCTTGGCCTTCACCAGGCATGACTCAGATGTCGTGCCACAGGTTTTCCACTGCAGATGCACTCTTGAATTGAAATGAAATGAAAATCGCTTATTGTCACAAGTAGGCTTCAAATGAAGTTACTGTGAAAAGCCCCTAGTCGCCACAATCCGGCACCTGTTCGGGGAGGCTGGTACAGGAATTGAACCCACGCTGCTGGCCTGCCTTGGTCTGCTTTAAAAGCCAGCTATTTAGCCCACTGTGCTAAACCAGCCCCTGCAGTGTTGGCCTGGGTGCCTCGCAATGCCAGCAAAACTCCTGCGGCTGGAGGCTTCCAAACTCCTCAAGTCAGCCTTGCAGTTGCTAGAATGTAGCTGACACCTCCTGAATACCATGGGCTGGATTCTCCGCCGCGCCACATTTCTTCCCCGACCCGCTGGTGGGATTCTCCGTAACGCCTGTCATTCACTGGGGTTTCCCATTATGGGGCAGCCCCATGCCGTCGGGAAACCCCTGGGCGCTGGCAAAACGGAGAATCCCCCTGGCAGAGAATCCCGCCCCATGCCTTTGCATCTCCAGCAGCTCAGAGAGAATCTTTTCCAGAGGCTCGGCGTCTGGCTGGGGGAACCTGTGTCCTGGAATCCAGCAGACCTCCAACTGCCGCTCCCTTGAATGTTTCTGCCTCCATCTGATGCGCATCAACAGCTGTGTGGTGCTCACCAGATAGTGACCCAGAAACCTGTCTGCTAATCTCACTCGCCGAGGTGCGTGTCTCTGCGCTGTGGAAGATGCAGGTGACAGCTGTAACGGCATTGTTGGTGTCCTTCTCGCAGGTCTCCTCCGAGGTGGTCTTTTGGGTGGTAGAGACGGCGGCAACACGGCCTTACTTGTTGGAGATCCCACAATACAAGTGACATGGGTTCAGTGAATGGGAAATAAACAATTTGTTTGAGACAAGTCATCTGGATGAAAGTGCAGTGAATCTTCACCTCTCTTGCTTGTTTCTTGCCCTCCCTTGTGATCTCCAGCACCCTTCCTTCATCGGGGGTGAGTACTCAAAACTCATGGACCCCCATCTCTCCCTCTCCCTCTTATTATGGGCCATCTCCTCCTGCGTGGACAGTAAGAGGGCATTGTGAGCCTGACTCTTGGTGGGTCAGGGGGGTCTGTAGCAGTTGGCATGAGTGTCATTGCACCTAGGCAGAAAGGGGTTGTGATGAGGTGCCAGGGAGGGTGATTCTAAGGAAAATGCTGGGAGGTCGGGTTTTGGGAGGGTGTAAAGTGGCTGCGAGAGGGTTGAGGGTGAGATTCCAAAGGTGACAGATGGTACTGATGCGAGGAGGAGAGAGGTGGGAACTCACCATTGCGGCACGTAGGAAATTATTATCTTCTTACAACAGTGGATGCCGGTCAGCCTTGTCATGCTGCTGGCACTAACTGCAGGTATCATTGCATCCCAAGGGGGATTAGTCACATTGCTCTGGAGTCTCCTACCCACATGGGAGTACAGGGTGTGCACCTCTCCTCCATTGCATCCAGAAGACTGGCTATGTCTCCCTCCAGGAAGTGAGTAGCAAGTCTCTGCATTGTTATCTTCCTGGCTTGACCGCGGGTGAGTGTTGAGGGACCATTTAAATGCAGCTCCCCCTTCTTAGAAGTAAACAGTTGAGCCCCAAATCAGGTGAATCAGACACCTGGGTTCTCTGGCTCAGCATGATTCACGTGGGGGAAAATGTTTTGTGTGGGTTGTGGACACTAAAATGGCCGCCTGCAAAGAATAATGGGAATTGTGGTCAAGTTGGGGCACAGACAGTATACAGCCCCTGTGTATTGTGCAAAGGTCCACCCCAAACATCAACCACACAAGCTGTGTGAGATACTCAAGAACAATGGAATTCTGCACTTGAATTTGCATTTCTGGTCTCTCTCCAAAATCTATTGGAAACAAAATGGGGGAGTCACACATGGTGACAATCATAAAGGGTAATTGGAATTAAGAGAGAGAAACTAATAAAATACAGATGTTAACTGGCATAATATGCACCCATGCACATCATGAGGTAAAAGCAGGCGTGACAGACACCCCGGTGAGCCAATCAATGTACAGAACAGAACATGATCACTCACAAGACAGGACACCAGAGGGGGACTTACACCTATAAAACACATGAGGCATCAGCACTCTGCCTCTTTCTACTGGTGATAGCGAAAGTGATAGTCAGGGTATACAAATCATTCAACACCTCCAACACGTGGATCAGAGCGAGCCAGGTCTAGATAGTTAGCTTTAGTTTACTTAGGGTAGTAGAGAATCTAACCGATCGGCAGCTGTGTGATTTCATTGATTGTGCAATCCGTGTTACCCCAGGGTGAACAACACGACATGAGACCAGAAGTGGCTGCTGCCTCTGCCTTTGAAAATTCTCTGAAGACCAGCAACTGCCTTCCTGTGGCATGGAAAAGATCCAGGCACCTCCGCAGGTATGATTTTGAACTGGTTTACACACCTGGGAAGGAGCTAATCATCGCGGATGCCCTTTCCCGTGCCATCACCTCACCATGTGAGCAGGTAGACTTCATGCACGACATCAAGGCGCAGGTGAAACTGTGTGCCAGCACCCTCCCATCATCCGACGACCGACTCAGCATCATTCGGGAGGAGACCACCAAGGACCCTCTGCTGCAGCGGGTCATACATCACCTCACGAATGGCTGGCAGAAAGGGCAATGCCCCTAATACTATCATGTAAAGGATGACCTAACAGTTGTCGAGGGGATCCTTCTGAAATTAGATCATATATGATGTTTACGCTACGGATCTTCTGCTCCTCTCTCCGAAGGACACTGTTCGCATTCAGTTGCCTAGTGGCGGCTGTTCAGCTCCTGCTGATGTGGTTCGACAGGCTGCTCCCAGGTCGTTCATGGTTCGCATGGGGGATGGATCGATTGTAAGGCGCAACAGAAGGGCGCTACGCAAACTTGCATACCCACCATGTTTCTTTACATGTACATATCCATCCACTCACCGATTTTGTATATAGCGACCCTTGTAAATATGTCTTTTCTACTCTAAGCAGCCGACAACAATTTTTTTTTAAAAAGGGGGTTGTCATAATATGCACCCATGCACATCATGAGATAAAAGCAGGCAGTGACAGACACCCAGGTGAGCCAATCAATGTACAGAATAGAACACGACCAATCACAAGACAGGACACCAGAGGGGGACTTACACCTATAAAACACACGAGACATCAGCACTCTGCCTCTTTCCACTGGCGACAGCTATAGTGATAGTTAGGATGTTGTCATGCGAGAGTGCCTTTAAGAACTGGATGTTTAAGCAATTTACCTTTAAGAAAACAGTGATGTCATAGAGTGGGTGGAGCTCAGCTCAGTTCAGCCATTTTGATGTTTCAGTTTGAAAAAGTGCCTGGCTGTTTTGCTGTGAGCAGTTTAAAAGGAGAAAGCCAGTTTGAGACAGCAGCTTGAGAAGTTCTGGTTTGCTGTGATCTGTTTGAAGGGAGAAAGCCAGGTTTGAGAAAGCAGCTTGGGCGTGTCCCTGTGTTTCCAGAGAGCTGCAGGAAGAAAGCAAGGTGCTGGAGCTGAGGTCAACCAAGCATATATATCTATGCCATAAAAGACCATCTCTGGATCATTTGGGTGATTTAAAATAAAGCCTTTAACCTGATGTGATTTTGTTTAAAGGTGTTAAGTCTCTTGGACGTTTGAAGGAAATTTTAAGGAATTATTTACTGTTGCAATATTTTCTAAGGTATCTTTGAAGTAAGGGGTGTTAAGAGAGCCAATGTTTATTTAAGATGTTAAGTTGAGTTCATGGAATAAACAGTGTTTTGTGTTTAAAAACCCACGTGTCCATAATTATAATGCCACACCTAGGGAAAAAGCCATGTGCTAGGAAAAGCAACAAATACATTAAAGGGAGCGATTGGTTGAACTCCATGATACATTTTGTGGTTCTGAAAATGACGCGCCCACAACAATTGGGGGCTCGTCCAGGATAAAAGTCTATCTATTGGATTGTCTTTTGTGAACTTAAAGACAGTGAAGTTTGTTGCTTTTCCGGTGTGGTATTTTAGTTTAAGTAGGGAGAGTGTTGTGAACAATGGCTCTTTCAGAGGCTCAGACGTTTTTGGGGGGTGGAGAATGTTACACGTAGTACTTTACGGACAGAAACGAAAAGCAGACTGTTAGATTTGGCAAGAACATTGCAGTTAACATTACCTGACAAAATGCGAAAAGGTGAGGTAATTATGGCGGTGGTTAAGCATTTAAAGTTGCCTGAGATAGAGTTTGACACATTGGAAATGGCAAAAATTACGTTGCAAATTAAACAAATGGAACATGAGAAAGAATTAAAGCGGCTGGCATACGAGAGTGAGAGTGAGGAAAAAGAAAGCGAGAGAGAGGAAAAAGAAAGAGAGAGAGAGAGGAAAAAGAAAAGGAGAGAGAAGAAAGGAGAAAAGAAAGAATAGCCCGAGCTGAACAAAAAAGAAAAGAAAAGGAGATACAGATCAGGGAAAAAGATAAAGAGAGGGAGTTTGAACTTCAGAAAATGGCCATGAAACATGACAATCAGTTAAAATTGGCAGACGTAAAGGGAAACCTACAGTTGGATGATAGTGATGAGGATAATGGGACAGAGCGTCATAGTCAAAGGCGTGGTGAGGATCTATTTAAATATGTCCAAGCATTGCCAAGGTTTGACGAGAAGGAAGTGGAAGCCTTTTTCATTTCATTTGAGAAGGTAGCTAAACAAATGAAATGGCCACAGGACATGTGGGTGTTTCTGATTCAAACAAATCTGGTAGGTAGAGCTAGTGAAGTGTTTGCATCACTACCGGAGGAGGTATCTGGAACGTATGAGGAGGTGAAGAAATCCATCTTAAGTGCATATGAGCTAGTGCCTGAAGCTTACAGACAAAGGTTTAGAAATTTAAGGAAAGAATTTGGTCAAACATGCATGGAGTTTGAAAGGCTCAAACAGAGTAATTTTGATAGGTGGATAAGGGCTTTGAAAATAGACCAAACATATGAAGCTCGCAGAGAAATTACACTTTTGGAGGAGTTTAAGAATTCAATTCCTGATGTAGTGAAAACTCATGTGGAGGAACAGAGGATTAAAACTGCGAGATTAGCAGCAGAAATGGTAGATGATTATGAATTAGTTCATAAATCAAAGATTGGTTTCCGACATTAGTTTCAGCTGGTGAGGGATAGAAACTGGGAACATGAGAAATTCTCAAGTGGTAAAGGTAAAGGTGATCTGATGGGAGACAATAAAGAGAGTATACCTGAGATTAAAAAAGAAATCCAGGAGGGTGGAAAAGAAATGAAAAGCTTCAGATATTTTCACTGTCATAAACTAGGCCATGTAAAGTCACAGTGTTGGTGGTTGAAGAAAAGCACTGGGAAGGCTAATATGGTAAAACAGGATAAGACAGTGGGGTTTGTTAGAGTGGTAAAGGAAAGCCCAAGGGAAGCGAAGGAGATGCAAACGGTTGTACAGCCTGTTCAGGAAGTAATTGTTAAGAAGGTGCCGGATGTCTTTAAAGAATTTACTTGTGTGGATAATGTTTACTCATGTGTATCAGGAGGAGCAGGTAAAGAAGTCACAATTTAAAGAGATACAGGGGCTAGTCAATCTTTAATGTTAAGAGATGAGGAATTATGTAGTTTGGGAAGAATGTTGCCAGAAAAGGTGGTGATATGTGGAATTCAGGGTGCGAGGAGTAGCGTTCCATTATATAAGGTAAGGTTGGAAAGTCCAGTGAAGAGTGGTGAAGTGGTAGTAGGAGTAATAGATAAACTATCTTGTCCAGGAATACAGTTTGTCTTGGGTAATGATATAACTGGATCGCAGGTGGGAATGATGCCTACTGTGGTTGATAAGCCAGTGAAAAATCAGACAACGGAATTGTTGAAGGACGAATATCCTGGGATTTTTCCGGATTGTGTAGTAACAAGGTCGCAAAGTCACAGGTTGAGACAAGAGGAGAAATCAAAGAGTGAAGATGAAGTTGAAGTGCAATTATCAGAAACGATTTTTGATCAGATGGTTGAAAAAGAACAAGAACAGGTGGAGGATGAGGCGGATATTTTTAGTTCAGAAAAATTGGCGGAGTTACAACAGAAAGATGTAGAAATAAAACGGATATATCAGAAAGCATATACGGAAGAGGAAACTGAGAGTATACCAGAGTGTTATTACCGTAAAAATTATGTCTTGATGAGAAAATGGAGACCTGTACATATGCAGGCGGACGAAAAGTGGGCAGAAGTTCATCAAGTAGTATTGCCGGTAGGGTATAGAAAAGAGGTGTTGCAAGTTGCACATGAGGTACCAGTGAGAGGTCATTTGGGAATAAGGAAAACTCAAGCTAAAATCCAGAAACATTTTTATTGGCCTGGACTACATAAAGATGTAGTAAAATTTTGTCAATCATGTCACACATGTCAAGTGATCGGGAGACCTCAAGCAGTGATAAAACCAACGCCCTTAATACCCATTCCAGCATTTGAGGAACCTTTTACAAGGGTCCTAATCGATTGTGTAGGGCCGCTTCCTAAAACAAAAAGTGTGAATCAATATCTTTTGACTGTAATGGATGTGTCTACTAGGTTTCCAGAGGCCATTCCCGTACGTAATATTGCAGCTAAAAGGATTGTGGAGGAGTTACTTGAATTCTTTACTCGATATGGACGACCCACAGAAATTCAATCGGATCAAGGAGCAAATTTTACTTCAAAGGTATTCAAAGAAGTTATGGATAGTTCAGGAATAAAACAATGTAAATCAACTGTGTACCATCTAGAATTGCAGGGAGCGTTAGAAAGGTGGCAACAGACATTAAAGACAATGTTCAGGGCGTATTGTCAAGATTATCCAGAGGATTGGGATAAAGGAATCCCATTCGTATTGTTTGCAATTAGGGGTGCACCTAATGAGTCTACCACATTTAGTCCTTTTGAACTAATGTTTGGTCATTAGGTAAGAGGACCACTTAAATTAATTAAGGAAAAATTGGTGGGTGAGAAATTGGAAATTACACTATTGGATTACGAGTCAAATTTTAGGGAATGATTAAATAGAGCAGGTGATTTGGCTAGACAACATTTGAAAGTTGCACAAAATGTGATGAAATGGATAGCGGACAAGAAATCCAAAGTTTGTAGTTTTGCCAGTAGGGATAAAGTTTTAGTGTTGTTACCAGTGGTAGGTGAGCCTTTAAAAGCTAGGTTTTGTGGACCGTATCAGATTGAAAGGAAATTAAGTGAGGTGAATTATGTGGTAAAAACACCAGATAGAAGGAAGACTCACCGAGTGTGTCATGTGAATATGCGTAAAAGGTACTTTGAAAGGGAAGGAGAGAAAAAGGAGGAGGTTTTAATGATTCTAACTCAAAGTAATGAACCAAATCCAGATGACTGTGAATTTGACATATTCAAAATAAATTGGAAAATGAGGATGTTCTTAAAAATTGGAATGAATTGTTAAGCTACCTTCCAGAGGAAAAACGAACTGACCTGAAAGAGTTATTGATATCACATGGGTAAGTTTGTAGAGATAAATTAGGAAGTACTAAAATGGCTATACATGATGTAGATGTGGGAAATGCTGTTCCTATCAAACAGCATCCATATAGACTTAATCCTTTAAAATTGGCACAGGTTAACAGAGAGATTGCGAGTATGCTGAAGAATGGCATAATTGAAGTGGGTTACAGCCAATGGAGCTCACCCATAGTGATGGTACCTCGACCAGACGGTACCCAACGGTTGTGTGTGGACTATCGAAAGGTGAATGCAGTTACAAGAACGGAATCTTATCCTATCCCACCATTGAAGGGTTGCATGGAGAAAGTGGGACAATCTGCTTTTATTTCCAACTTCCAGACATGGAAAGAACATTTAAAACGATCGACGTCAGGAGGCGGGTTTGGTGATCAACCTAGCCGAAAGTGAATTTGGAGAAACCCGAATTACTTTCCTTGCGGAGTTTCCGATATCCTCAAGACGAAGGGAGGCAGTATGATCTCGAAACAGGAATGAATTTGATCGAACAACTGTGCAAAAGTTTTGTGGCGTGATTACTCCACTGATGGAATTGCTGAAGAAGCGTAAAAAATTCAATGAACATCGGACTTTCAACAGGCATTTGACTGCCTGAAATCTGTGATCATCAATGCACCTGTATTGGAGAATTGCAAGGGGCTCTGTGGTCAGATTGAACTAAAGTATCTGATTCTGAAGAGAATTGGCGAGGAGTAGAGGAATGGATGGATCGTGCAGAGACTTTGTTCAAAGAGACTGTCAATCGAGATGGATTTCAGTTGGAGGAAGAAGAGCAAAGAAAAATGGACTATATTATTATGCCTGTTTGCGTGTATTGTTTTTTTTTGTGAAACAAAAAAGTATTGTTACTGCGTGCATTTCTTAGTCGATGGTGCAAAAGTGAAAAATGAAACCATCTTGAATTTGATGGTTTATTTATTTTTCTTGCGGGGAGGTGTCATGCGAGAGTGCCTTTAAGAACTGAATGTTTAAGCAATGTACCTTTCAGAAAACAGTGATGTCATAGAGTGGGTGGAGCTCAGCTCAGTTCAGCCATTTTGAAGTTTCAGTTTGAAAAAGTGCCTGGCTGGTTTTGCTGAGAGCAGTTTAAAAGTGCTTGGCTGTTTTGCTGTGAGCAGTTGAAAAGTAGAAAGCCAGTTTGAGACTGCAGCTTGAGAAGTTCTGGTTTGCTGTGATCTGCTTGAAGGGAGAAAACCAGGTTTGAGAAAGCAGCTTGGGTGTGTCTGTGTGTTTCCAGAGAGCTGCAGGAAGAAAGCAAGGTGCTGGAGCTGAAGTCAACCAAGCATATATAGTTATGCCATAAAAGACCATCCCTGGATCATTTGGGTGATTTAAAGTAAAGCCTTTAACCTGATGTGATTTTGTCTAAAGGTGTTAAGTCTCTTGGAAGTTTGAAGGAACATTTTAAGGAATTATTTACTGTTGCAATATTTTATGAGGTATCTTTGAAGTAAGGGGTGTTCAGAGATCCAATGTTTATTTAAGATGTTAAGTTGAGTTCATGGAATAAAAAGTGTTTTGTGTTTAAAAATCCACGTGTCCATAATTGTAATGCCACACCTAGGATTAAAGCCGTGTGCTAGGAAAAGCAACAAATACATTAAAGGGAGAGATTGGTTGAACTCCATGATACATTTTGGGGTTCTGAAAACGCCTCGCCCATAACAGTGAGAAATCATTCAACACCTCCAACACATGGATCAGAGCTAGCCTGGTATACCTAGTTAGCTTTAGTTTACTTTGGGTAGTAGAGAGTCAACCCACAGGCAGCTGTGTGTTTTGTTGCTAGAGTTCAATAAATCTTTTATTGAACCAACACCTTCATTTGGTGTATACTTGATCAGTTAATTGCATTGTGTGCAATTCGTGTTACCCCAGGGTGAACAACACAACATTAACCAAAGATAATAACACGATACTATGCTTGATTCCCAAGGAAATACATGGAAATACACAGAAGACAGACGGAATACAGAATGAACCCAGGACCCCTATTCTTCGCAATGATCATCGCTGGACTTACTGAACTCTGAGCGCAACAAAACATGGACTTACTCCATGCTGGACAACTGTGGTTTGCACCACCAAGTGCAGGGGAATGTGAGGACGGGACATTATGAGTGAAACCCAACAGAAGCATCCTATTTGGGTATAACAATCAAAGGGCAATGTACAAAAGGCCAGCGGGCCCACATCTGCGTGCTACATCAGCACAACTGTAAAAGGGGATTGGTGGAAACTTTATGAATAGAGGGTGTCCCGAAATAGGATGATTGAGGAGAAGCTCAGGGAACACATTAGGAATAGGACAAAACTGCCCCGGGACACCCACTAAAGGCAACTTGGTATTGCACAGAATTAGATTAGGACATAAGCCAGCCCCAAACACCACCACTCAACAGACCACCTCCAGCCAGGATACCACCCAGCAACTGTTAGAGATCGAGACCAAAACCCCTACCTGGTGGGAAGACTTTGCAAAATGGAATCCCCTCTCCTACATAGTAGGGACCCTCCTCCTGATTGCAGTAATATATATTGTCCTCCTCACATTGCAACTCCGGAAATGGAAGGCAAAAGCCTCCCACCCCCAGATATACACGGTCCGAGACCCCTTTTCAGAATTCAATGAGAAGGTCTGAGAATGTACAACTTATAATCGAATGTAACAACTGCTGCTGAAATGAGCCATTTATGCCTTTGTATTAATGATCAGGATAAGTAGAATGAATGAGGTGCTGCTGCTTTGAATTTTGTGTTGTAAATAAAGTCTTTAATGTATGAGCAAGCAGCATGAGAGTAGGTTAGTTTAGATAGGTTAGTTAGAAATGAACTGTCTTATATGAATGTAATTTAAAATGAGATAATAATTGGCAATGGATTTAATTTTGATGAACTGTATGTAATAATGAATGATTTAGGTAAACTGTGCAATGAATTTAGGACAGGGTAGAGTAGGAACTGACCAACAGATGACTTGGACAATAAGGTAGACATGGGCTCGAGTCTGTGATCCACCACGCTTCACGTTCAGGATCAAATGGATGGCTATGTGGCCATCTAAAATGGCCGCCCGCAAAAGATAATGGGAATTTTGGTCAAGTTGCGACACAGACAGTACACAGCCCCTGTGTATTGTGCAAAGGAAAACCAGACCGAACTGAAACTTGCACCTGTTAAATGTCAATCACCGATTTCCCCAGGACAATAGACTCAAATCAATGAATAGCAACAGTGGCATATTCACCGGCGCCACTTCCCCTTATTTGGAAAGGCATTTGTACTTGGGACAATGGTAACTAGGACCCGCCCAGCCATCGAGGTATTCGCCCCTAATTAGCCAGAATCGATTAGGGTGATCAAGATCCGATCGATCCATTGGATCCTGAGTTAGCACCTCCCAAAAGGATGCGAAAAAGGGGAAGGATAAGAGGCACTGCTGTGCCACTAGGGATCGATCTCTTTTGGGACCGGCCTGTGCCCACACCAACTGCAGCATAACGACAGCATCAAGACCCGCGATCGCTACCTGAGAGAGAGAGACGAGCCGCAGCCAAGACGAACCTGACGACTTCCAGCCAACACACGTGGGGATTCAGATAAAGGCCTTATCTACCTGCACAGAGCCGGTCATCCAGAAGTTAAGTAAAGGTCATTTTAGTTGATAGGTGTAGTTTAATGCATAGCTGAGATCAAGTGTAGTATCTACACTGCCTTTTGTCTCAGATCTGGTATGTCTCTCTTGTGGGGACCATGAATTGGATTCAATTTGAATTTGAATTGGTATTTGGAGCAGGCAAGGAGCTGGATTAGGGGTTTGCCCTGTCCACACTCTGAGCCCTGGCTTTGTAACTCAGAAAAAGTAATTTAAAAAATCATTGCACAGAGAGATAAGTCTTGCGTTTAATAATAAACTGTCTTTTGAACTAACATACTGGTTGTGTAGTTATTTGGTCATTACAAGAAACATACTCGCAGCTTGTGGTTTGTTAATAGAAATAGCAACAGGGTGGACTACGATCTGGATTGTGCCAACACCTACTCATTTTTTGGAGGAATTGCTGTTTCTCTCTCCACAGATGCTGTCCAACTTGTTGCGTACTTCCATCGTTTTCTCTTTCTCTTATTGGCCATTTAACAAATGTTTTTTAGTGAACGAACCAGTCCAGAATATTCTATCAAAAAGTAGGCAATTTCTTGACATTTTTAAATCATGCTTTTGTTTGAAAACTATTTGTAATCTGCTGAGAAGATAACCCCCCTTGCTTTGATAATTTGCTCCATAGCTTTGACTCTGGCTGTGTCCCAGCTCTTTTGATTTCTTGGCTCTTTATCTTACTGCTTTGAAATAATAACAAAAAAAACTTCCTCCAGAACCTTTCAGAAGCTGAAATAGATGTTATGTTCATGTCTCCTTTGTTATGTTGTTCAATACAGTGTTTCAATGCCCATGAACTAGGTTGTGAAAAAAAAGTAGAATGTTGGATTAGAAAGTGCTTATTTTGAATGGCTATTTCAAGCACTCAGCCTAATCCATTGATAAAGGCAGATCCTTAAGTTCACAAATGAAGAAGTATCTCCATGTGTGCCCAGTCATGTGAGTTAGCACACACTCTGTATACATCTATGTTCTTCCAGGCAGAGTTTCAGTATCACAAAATAGTCTCCTCATTAACTTTAATCCACAAGGAGTTATGATTCAAGCAACACTCCTAATTAGTTGATGGTGGGGCATCTCATCAGGTGACCACACCTCTGGTAGTAATAAAATATTTTTCTCTCATGAAAGTAATAATGGTGAAGTTTTGTGATCTTAGTTGCAGAATGATTGTTTTGTGATTAGAGATTTGTTTTTGTGCAATTTACTACCTGATATGAATAGATTAAACAGGTTGAAAGGTTGCTTTCAAGCTGTGTATAAAAATTACTTTTCTGCTCCCCTGTTTGAATATTTTAAAATTCTTAATGTTAAATTATTCTGCAAGATTCAGGTGTAAGCTCCAAAATCAATATTTGCATACATATTGTCAATCTGCACACATTGCTACATACACGATTTGAGAACTAAACAGTTAGCTTGCTATTTTTCCAACAACATTCCATGCATATGATTATACATCCATCATAACAGTTTTACCAAAGGATAGATTAAACTGGCATCATTGAATATTTCTCATTGGGCTTTAGATTTTTGACTGTGGTACCTTGAATCCAAAACTTATGATTCAAGCTAGATATTTTTATTATTTTACATTCAGGTGCACATTGCAAAGTTTAAAAGGATTTACCTAACCTAAACTTCAAATTGACCATTTGGATGTGACCGATGGTTTAGTAAGACAACCCCTTTCAGTGCTAAGTTTAATTAATGCTTTCCCAAGATGGATATTAATGTTTCTTTGACTTTACCATTGTTGATAATTTATTCTTGCTGTAAATCATTTCTGAAAATTATGCCTAATTTTTTTTGAGTTGGAAGGGTTACGTGCCTTAGCAAAAATGGAGCTGGAGCCTCCCACCCCCCAAAATACAGTTTCTCTTGAGGAGGGTAGGTGATATAGGTGGTGGGGGCAGAAGGTATTTCATAAATCCACAGATGAAGCAGCAACACATTTATACATTCATCTGGCTTAAACAGAAGCAATTTTAATTCGAGGAATACGAGAAACACAACTTGTGGGCTTTAGACATTTGCTCTTTAAATTTTCGAAAAATCAGTCAGGCTACAGTTGAAAAGAATGAAGTCTTGCAAATTCAGTAGATGATTGTTAACATAAGCCTGAGGGTTATTATGACAGGGTTAGTGTTCCTTGACCGCTTCCATTGCCTATCATTATCACAGTAGGGAGCTGGTAAATTCACAGTTTGATTGGCAGCTTCAAAGAGATTAGATATCTTTGATGTCAAGCTATGAAAAACAAGTTTGTTTTTTTGCAGGATTAAGTATTTAAAGGGTTTAAATGTATTGAATGGGCTTTTATCAATGAGGCTACTTTGATTAAATATACCGAAGTCTGGAATAGGTATTTAGAAGTTGTTTTTATTTCATCTCATCATGGTTCCTAAGTCTGCCCGGGGTGCATACTGGGTGAGCTGGTATGGAAGCTGTAAAGAGAAAGGATTTTGGATGATATGGGTTGCAACTAAGTTCGCATAGGGATTATAAACGGCCACAGGGGTGGGTAGAGGATCATAGGTTGGCATTGAGTGCACAAGGGAATCTGGGGGGTGGGTGAGAGGGGGCATGAGGTGGCATGAGGAATGTATGGGGTTTGAGGGAATATCAGGAGTGAGGACTGGTGAGATGTTTTTTTGTTTGGTCAAAATCCCAAAGCACTGAGATGGGCTTGTTAACCAGCTTGTCTTGACACCCTGTGGCTGCCTCTGCACTATTTCTAGAGGCAATTGGCCCAACTCCTGTGTGCACCACCCAACCAACTCCCCAGAGCAAAATATTTCGGGCACTTTCTCCCAGGTTCAGTTGGCAGTGTCTGGAACTCTCTGACCGAACGCAAGAGCAAAGATTCGGCACTCACTCCCAAGCAAGTGCCCTGTTTAAACAGGTTAATTAGGCATTCTTTAACTTGCTAGCATGATGCTAGAATTATTTGTGATCAGCAGGCATAAAAGCAGCAGTGGATGCATGCACAGTGGGTTGGGGTCATTTTCTGTTAACTTGACATTTTAATCCCCTTGCTGAACCTCTCCTTCCCACCATGAAGGGAATAATATCAAGGTAATTGTGCCACATGGAGGTGGAAATATTTTTAGTTTGCTTACCGAAAAGCTTTGAACTGCATTGTTTACATTCAATTTCATGGTCCATTACCTTTTACAAGTTTCTTCATTGACAGGTCCAGGCTATTTCAAAGGAGGGTTTTGCTTTGTTTTTATAACTCTTCATGGACCATTAACTTTGAAGTGCTTCCTCTTTTGAGCAGGTATTCTTTCTAATCGTAGTTTTTTTTTTTTTAATCGGCTGTTTCTTTGTTCTGAAGAACTTCCTAGAAATAACAGGTAAGAAACAGCCTCTGGGAAATGAAACTAACTGTGAAAAAAGCACTTCAAAGGTTTCCCGCACACCAGCTCTCCAGCCCGAGCATCCCTGATACCCACCTCTGTGAAGGACCCACCTCTATGAAGGACCCACTCTCGGCACCTTGGAGGTAAGCACAGAGAGGGTACTCACCCCCTTTACCCCTCTTGAAGTTCACAGCTCCTGGACCCCGCTTGTCAGGACCAGAAGCAATTGCGCCCGTGGAAATTCCAGCTATGGAGCGGGGGTGGGAGTATACCAGGAGGCCAAAGCATTTGGCCTCAAACCCGGTAATTATATTTAAATTCATGTTGATCAGCTGTAATCAGGTTCTTTCCTGCTTTGGCGGTGAACCTGATTGGGCCAGACACAGCAGGACAGGAGACTCGCAATGGGTTTGACACCTGGCGAGAATCCCGTTTTAGCACTCATGCCCAATTCAACAGGCCATTGGGAATCCCACCTGGGGCTAGCGGTCCCGGAGAATCATGGGTTGTTGTACAGATATGTGCATCGCATAGTTTCAACAACTGAACAAAAAACAATGACCAGGGAATGAGGATGAAATTTGTCTTGAGTAGCACTGCGGAAGGGGCAGTGTCAAAATAGCAACCCATTTTACACCCCTCCTCATTTTCATTGTCCAGTTCATTGATTTTTAACACCCTTTTTGTGTTACTGCCCAAGATCTATTTCACTCCCAACCTGTTTTCAGTGACATTTGTCAAAGGAGGAAAAGCTGGCTCAAATATCAGGAGAAGAGTATCTATCCAAAATATTGATTCTGCCTGATTGACTGCCTCCAGCATTTTGTGTTTTGGTCCCATATTCCCAACATCTGCATTTATTCTTTATTTTTTTTGCTCACTGCTTTTGAAAAGTGGCAATGGAAATTTCATGAACACCTGGGCAAATAGAAAGGATGTTACTTTAGCATTTCCAGTGGCGTATGGCACCTGTGACTGTTAAGCATTTTGTCAGAGCTGAAATAGTAGTTTAGGTCATATGCTCAAGTCCATTGTTCATTAGTATTGTAAAAATATTTGAGTGTGACTGTAATGTCTACTCATGTGGCCTTTTGCTTTCAATAACTTCTCTGAGCTGCCTCCTCTTTTTCTGCTTTGACATCAAAAGGATGAAGTGCTTCATTGTTGCACTGCTTAATCCTCCCCCTCTGCTGCTGAGTTAAGCAAAGTGACACTACGCCATAGGTAAGCAACAGATTCATTGGCTGCTGGTGTCCAAACCTCTGGAATCTGACCCAAAAGTGCTCCTGGCACACCGCATGCAATGTGCCAGGAGCAGAGAGACATGTTTAAATCAGCTGACCTTGTATTATGGGGCATGGACAGCTCATTCGTGTGCAGGCACATGAAGCATCTAAACAAGATGCACATTATCAATCCATTGACTCCTTGTTGGATTACCATGGAAACTAGGCACCCTTTGCTCTCTTGCCCAAACAGCTATTATCCTTATCCAAACCTTAGCAGTGAGCAGTTGGCAGGCTGCTCAATCACACAAGGCATCGCAGTCCAGTGTGAGGCAATTCTCATGCAACGTCTTCATGAGTAATTCCAGATGAGACTGAGGACAGTAATTCTGATTTTGAGTGACAGTGTAAACTAACAGTATCAACTGCTGTTATATAACCAGTCTAATTTTCTACTCCTGTTGAAGTAATTGGAAATTAAAAAAATTGGTGAGCTGTGGATCAAAAAGCTAAATATCACCATTTTTACACTTATACAAAATTCAAAAATAACCCTTGCAAGTGGAAATCTTTTTTCCAAATACATTTATGGGATGTGGGCTCAGCATTTATTGTCCATACCTAATTGCGAAGGTGGTGGTGAGCTGCCTTCTTGAATCGCTGCAGTTCCTGTGCTGTAGGTGCACCACAGTGCTGTTAGGAAGGGAGTTCCAGGATTTTGATCCAGTGACAGTGAAGGAACGGCAATATATTCCCAAGTCAGGATGATGAGTGACTTGGAGGGAATTTACAGGTGGTGGTGTTCCCATGTGTCTGATGCTCGTGACATTGTAGATGGTAACGGTCGTTGGTTTGGGAGGTGCTGTAGAAAGAGCCATGGAGTGTACCTGCAGTGCATGTTATAAATGGAACACACTACTACTCCTGTGTGTTGGTGCTGAGGGGAATGATTGTTTGTGGAAGGGGTGCCAATCAAGCTGGCAGCTTTTTCCTCGATGGTGTTAAGCCTCTTGAGTGTTGTTGAAGCTGCACTCATTCAGCCAGGTGGGGAATATTCCATCACCAATGTGACTTATGCCTTATCTGCAATAGGCAGCCGCCCCCAGCCCCCCAGGGATCCCTGTAATAAGGGGACCGACCTCCCACAGGGACCCCCTGCCTAAAGGGACCACCTCCCCCACAAAGACCAATCCCACACCAGAAAAGATACCCCTGTCTGGAGGCTGGAGAGCAGTCCAGACAGGGGCAGTGAGAGGAATTAGAGCTGTAACACTTACAGCTCCATGTGTCCATTCCTGGAAGGAGAGCAGCTGTGACCTGCTTTTGGTTCCCACAGATCCATCAGCTGCAGGTCATTCATCGCTTTCTAGTCGTGGTCTGTAATCGACAGCTTCTACAAACCATCTGTAGCTTTGATGCTGGAGGTCTTAAAGCGCATCAAGGTAGATAGATCCCCTGGATCTGATTAAATGTATCCCAGGACGTTGTGGGAGGCTGGGAGGGATTTGTGGGTCCCCGAGCAGAGATATTTGAATCATCGGCAGCCACAGGTGAAGATTGGAGGGCAGCAAATGTTGTGTCTTTTTTAAGAAGGGCCACATGGAACTACAGACTGGTGAGCCTAACGTCTGTGATGGGTAAGTTGTTGGAAGGTATCCTGAGAGATAGGATCTACAAGCATTTCGAGAGGCAAGGGCTAATTAGGGACAGTCAGCATGGCTTTATGAGTGGCGAACCATGTTTCATGAATTTGATTGAGTTTTTTGAAGGGGTAACCAAGAAGGTAGATGAGGGCAGTGCGGTCGACGTTGTCTACATGGACTTTAGCAAGGCCTTTGACAAGGTACCGCATGGTAGGTTGTTGCATAAGGTTGAATCTCACAGGGTCCAGCGTGAGGTAGCCAATTGGATACAAAATTGGCTTGACGACAGAAGAGGAAGGGTGGTTGTAGAGGGCTGTTTTTCAAACTGGAGACCTGTGACCAGCGGTGTGCCTCAGGGATCAGTGTTGGGTCCACTGTTATGTGCTATTTATATTAATGATTTGGATGAGAATTTAGGAGGCATGGTTAGTAAGTTTGCAAATGACACCAAGATTGGTGGCATAGTGGACAGTGAAGATCAATTGGGCCAGTTGGCCAATGAATGGCAGATGGAGTTTAAATTAGATAAATGTGAGGTGATTCATTTTGGTCGATCGAATCAGGGCAGAACCTACTCAGTTAATGGTAGGGAGTTGGGGAGAGTTACAGAACAAAGAGATCGCGGAGTACAGGTTCATAGCTCCTTGAAAGTGGAATGACACGTGGACAGGGTGGTGAAGAAGGCATTCGGCATGCTTGGTTTCATTCGTCAGAACATTAAATACAGGAGTTGTGATGTCTTGTTGAAGTTGTACAAGACATTAGTAAGACCACATATGAAATACAGTGTACAGTACTGGTCACCCTATTATAGAAAGGATATTATTAAACTAGAAAGAATGCAGAAAAGATTTAGGGGGTCCCGTTATTAAAGGGATCTTTGTGTGTGGGGGTGGGGGGTGTCTTCCTATTACAGGGGTCCTTGTGGGGGGGGGGGGGTTGTTGGGTCATCGCCGTACTTGGGGGGGAGAGGGGCACCAAGGAAACCAAAAGGGAAAATGTTGGAAAATCTCAGCAGGTCTGACAGCATCTGTCGGGAGAGAAAAAAGCTAACGTTTCCAGTCTGGATGACCCTTTGTCAAAGCTAGTGGTCTCCTCTATATCGGAGAGTCCAAACATAGACTGGGTGATCATTTTGCTGAGCACCTTCGGTCTGTGCGCACTCAGGACCCTGACCTTTCCGTTGCTTGCCATTTTAACAAAAGACCCTGCTCCCATGCCCACATGTCTGTTCTTGGCCTGCTGCAATGTTTCAGTGAAGATTAGCGCAAACTGGAGGAACAACATCTCATCTTCCGGTTAGTCACGCTGCATACAGCCTTCCGGTCTCAACATCGAATTCAACAATTTCAGATGATTAGCTCTACCCCACCTCGACCCCTTTGTCTTCATTCTATTTCATTTTAACTGTCTTTTACATTTTATTTCTTTCTTGTCTTTATTTATATATATATTTCCCCCCTATCTTAAACCCCCCTCTCCTTACCTTTTCTCCTCTTTGCTTCCCCCTACCCCCTACATCTGTAACAGCTTACCCTCTAATTTTAGTTTTTCTGCTGTTTGGCTTTTCACACCTTTTATTCTCTCTGGGGACTGCCATTAGCGCTCTTTTCCCTTGGTTTCTGTGGCGATGACTCATCTTTCATTCTCACTCCACACTATAAATATTTCCCACTTAAAAGTAGCTTTGATGAAGCTTCATCTGGACTCGAAACGTGAGCTCTTTTCTCTCCCTACAGATGCTGCCAGACCTGAGATTTTACAGCATTTTGTCTTTTGGTTTCAGATTCCAGCATCTGCAGTAATTCGCTTTTAGCTGGCACCAGGCAATCCAGGATTGGGGCCCTGCAGCGGGAGGGAGGGGTTTGGGGCCAATTAGTGGTGTCGGGGGTGGGGGGGTCACAGCTGCGGGGCCTCGGTATTGGGCCGCCCGTTCGAGGTGACGGTCCAATACCAGGATTCCTTCGTAATCCCTCATATTCCACGCTGTGCATGAATTTACATGGGACGTAATACAGAATTGCTTACTGGTTTACTCTCCCGGGGGAACGTAAACCGGTTGCAATTCAGCTCTGGCGGGAGAACATAGGGCTGGATTCTCCGATTTTGTGGCGATGCCCGGTGGAAGTGTCTACTCTTACGACAAAAAAATTGGCATCGCCCCCACACTGATGCTCCGACCGGTGAGGGGCTAGCAACCACCCCATGCGAAATGCACTGATACAAACGGTCAGAGAATTGGCAGTTCCGTGGCTGCGCATGCGCACGGCGATGACCTGCCGTGTGCGCGCCGCACAACATGGCGCCAGCCACGCGCGGACCCCACCTGACAGATAATGTCCGCCTGGAGACCCCCTTGCCATTCCCGGGCCACCCCCCACACACACCAATCCCCCCAGCCCTCGCCGAAGACACACCGGTCAACAGCACGGCTCCCGTCTGACTTTGGCGGTGCTGGACACAGTCCGCAGCCGCCATGCCGGGTTCACGAAAACTGAGAGCACACGTGTCCTGCGCAGTCGGGAACTCGGCCCATCGGTGGTGGAGAATCGGGGGAGGGCCTCAGGTAAACGTCCTGACACCATCCCAACTGCGTGCGGTGTACTCCCCGATGATGCCGTTTTGGAGGGAGAGAAGCATCCAAAAACAGGTATCGCCACCGATTCAGTCATAAACAGGGATTCTACACCCAATCACCGATTACGATATCGCTGTGGGGCAATGGAGAACCTGGTTCATAGTCTCCAAAATGGAGAATCCTGCTCAACACTTTTAACTATGAATCAAATTATTTCTTTATTAAACGCAATATAAAAACCCAAGGCTTATGTTATCACTACTACAAGAGAGGTTCTGTCATACATTGTATCAAAAGTCCATTACACAAGTGTCAAAAGCTCTGTTACACACAGTATCAAAACTCTGTTCTACAAAGGTATAAAAACTCATGGCTTGGACCTAAATACCACCTGTTAGAGGCGGGGTATTCAGATTTCCTCTTGGTGGGTCCCAATGTCCTCTCTGGATCCTGGACCCAGGGCACGGCTTCTTACGATTGTTATTCCTGAAGGTTATCGTTACAGAAGTCTCTTTGTTTCTCCTTTTTATACACATCTCGCTCATGCTTCCAATCACATACTCACAGGACAGCACTAAAAAATCAATGTCTTTGAGTCATGAATGTTCAAAGAATCGTGACTCACTGAGGAGTCATATTTTTTGTCAGGAGCACAAAACACAGGGGTCTGTGTTCAATCACTGTCTGTCCAAGGCACAGCAACAACCATTGTCCATTCAGCTCCTGCGCTCACTCCCTGACTGCACATCCTGTTTTGTACTGCAGACCACCTGCTGTTTATGCTGCTTATGCTGATGTAGAGTTAGCATTTTTAACCATCAAACTTTGCTGGTGTCTTCACCCATTAGGATACATTTTATTTTTGCCTTCATAATCGACGAGGACTGCCAATTATAACCATTCCTTCCCTCACTCCTGTCTAAATCAGGCATCTCTATACATGCCAAGATCAAATGGACTGTTTGTTGTCAGCATGGCTCCTCTGCTGAGGAAAAATTTGCTGAGATTTCAAGGAAAGATTAGTTTGCTGGGCTTACAGTATATATATTTAGAAGCTTACGGGGGCCAATTTAGTTCAGTTAGCTAGACAGCTGATATGTGATGCTGAGCGAGGCCAACAGTGCGGCTTCAATTCCCGTACCGGCTGACTTTATTCATGAAGTCCTTCTTAACCTTGTCCCTTGCCTGAGGTGCGGTGATCCTCAGGTTAAACCACTACCAGTCAGCTCTCCCCCTCAAAGGGAAAAGCGCCATATGGTCACCTGGGACTCTGGCGACTTGAACTTACATTTAGAAGCTTATGATAGTCACAAAAATCTCAACATTGCAGAGAGCCGATAGGAGTATAGAAAGTACAGTGACCAAGTAAAAAAGGAAATAAGGAAAACAGAGGGCATGAAAAAATATTAACAAGCAAGATTAATGAAAACCGAAAGACATATAACGAGCAAAAGGATAATGAAGAAAAAAGTGGAACCTGTTAGAGATGAAGAATGGAACTTGTGTGAAGATGCAGAGGATATGGAAAGAGTTTTAAACAATGTTTTTGTCGCCGTATTCATAAAGGAAAGGGATGATGCATATATAGTAATCCAAGAGGGGCAGTATGAAATATTGGTTAAAATAATCATAATGAGAGAGCAAGTGTTAGGGGAATTGGAATCCTTGAAAATGTACAGCCGCCAAGGTCAGAAGGATTGTTTTCTAGGATGTTGAGGGAGATCAGGGAAGAAATAGCAGATGCTTTAAGGATTAATTTCCAATCTTCACTGAACACAGGGGAGGTTCCAGAGGACTGGAGGAATGAAAGTCTGGTTCCATTTTTTAAAAAGTGCACAAAGGAAATGCCAAACAATTATAGGCTGGTTAGTCTTACTGAGACAGTGGGAAAATAGTTACAATCAATCCTGAGAGATTGGCCAACCCGTCACTTACAAAGGCATGGGCTCGTCAGGGATAGTCAGCATGGCTTTGTTAAGTGAAGGTCATGCCTTACAAATTGATTGACTTCTTTGAGGAATTGATCAATGAGGGTAGTGCAGTGGATGTTGTCTGCATGGATTTTAGTAAGGCATTTGAAAAGGTCCCACATATCTGGTCAAAAAAGTAAAAGCCCATGGTATACAGAATAATGTGGTAAATTGGATCCAAAGTTTACTTAAACAAAGGGTTAATGGTTGCCCTTGTGAATGGAAAGCGGTTTCAAGTGGTGTTTCACAGGACTCAGTGTTAGGACCCCTGCTGTTATTTTATATATTAATGATTTGGACATGAATGCAGGAGGCAAGATTAGGAAATTTGCAGATGACATAAAAATTGTCCGTGACATCTATAGTGTAGAGAATAGCTGTAAACTCACAAAATGATATGAGTTGGTGGAGTGGGCAGGAAAGTAGTAGATGGAGTTCAACTCTGATAACTGTGAGGTAATGCATTTAGGGAGATCAGACAGCAAAAGGGAATACACAATACACAGGAATATATTGTGAGGGGTAGATGAAGTGAGAGATCTTGGTGTACAACACCCTAAAGATAGCAGTACAGATGGATGCAGGTGTAAAGAAGGCATATGGAATGTTCTCGTTCATTGGCAGAGGTACAGAATATGAAAGTCGGGATGTAATGATTGAGCTGTAGAAGACACTGGTAAGGCCACAACTGAAGTATTGTGTACAGTTCTGGTCACCACATTACTGGAAGGATGTAATTGCTCTGGAAAGAGAGCAGAGCAGACTTACTAGAATGTTGCCAGGCTGGAGAATTGCAGCTCGGAGCAGAGATTGGGGAGGTTGGGGTTATTTTCCTTGGAACAGAAAAGGCTGAGTGGTGACATGATTGAGGTGTACAAAATTGGGAGGGGTAGAGATAGAGTAGACAGGAGGAGCCTGTTTTCTTAACAGAGAATTCAGAAATCAGGGGTCATTGATTCAAGCTAAGTGGCAGAAGGATTAGAGGGAACGCAAGGAAAGACTTGTTTACACAGAGGGTGGAGAGTGCTGGAATTCACTGTCTGCATTGGTGTTGGAGGCAGACACCCTAAACCCTTTTAAAACATACCTGGATCTGCACCTTAAGTGCTGTAAATTGCAAGGCTGTGTGCAGGAAGATGGGATTAGAAAGGGTACCTGGGTGTTTTGAGGTCAGCATAGACAAGGTGGGCTTAATGGTTCCCTTCTGTGCTGTATCATTTCTATGGTTCAAAGCATAGAAACTCAGAAAATAACAGATCAAAAGGGGCTCATTTGGCCCAACATATTTGTGCCAGCCAAAAAACAGCTATCTAACCTAATTCACTTTCGAGCTCTTGGACCCCATAGATCAACCTATAGAGTACAGCATTTTTAAGTGCATATCCAAGTATTATATTAAGTGCAGTGAGGGTTTCTATCTCTATCACCCTTTCAGATGAGGAGCTTGAGACCATCACGACCCTCTGGGTGAACAACTTTCTCCTCGACCCCCAACTAATCATTCTGACACTTAATTTAAATTTATGCCCATTAGTTTCTAATCCAGGTCTTGTGGCACTGTAGCTAGCATCCCTGCTCCTGGACCAGAAGCTTAAGGTTCAAATCCCAGTCCAGGTCTTGATGACCAAGTACTGTGTATTCATAATGAAGCCAAACAGGTTGAGTACCTACTTTTAAATCCTACCAACACATACCAATGGCAGGCAGTAAGAATGGGAGACATTCCTGGTCAGTCATGTGATGGAAATAAAATGGGAGCCTCGACCATCACTATTCAAAGCTCCAGGCTACAAAGAAGAAAAGTGTATGTTGTCACGGCAACTCAGCCTCCTTGGGGGAGCCAGTTGGCTGGACAGCCAGTGTGGATCAAGTTATGCCAAAAGCTATGGGGTTTGACGTCTGACCCGCTGGGCTTTGTTTGGGACCTGCCTCTATAATGTAGACTATACAATCAATTCTTGTATTGTCTGCCAACCTATTATCTGCCCCATTTACTTAAGTCCAAAACATTGACATATACCACAAAAAGCAAGCGACCTAATATTTAACCATCGATCATTACCATTATTTCCTGTCACAGAGCCTATTTTGGAGCCAAACTGCTATTTGTCCTTAGTTACCATAAGCTCTTACTTTTCTGACCGGTCTGCCATATAGGACCTCGTCAAAAGCCATTCTACAGTTTACATAGATAATATCAAGCATGCTACTCTCACCAACCCTTCTTGTTACACCTCAAATAAATGAAATCATTTAGTGGGACCGGAACTTTCCGGCTGCTCATGCTGGCGGAATCTTCCAGGTCTATCGATGCCGTGCCCTCAATGCCAGTTTCCAGGCGGGAAGGGGTGCATTTAACTGGAGACCCAACAGCGTGTAACAAATGGAGGATTTTAGGAATATTGGATTCTAAATTTTGGGGGCAATTTAAGGGTTACAAGCCCGGGGTTATAGTATGTTTGACTGCAGTGGTCACGCTTTTAAAAAGGGTTTTGTTTGCAGGGCCCGGGAGATTTTAGGAATCAGAAGGTGAAATTGACCAAATGAATGTGCTTTTCAGTCTGGGCGAATGCACTGTGGTATGACTGGGGAAAGTCCATCGGGAGTTAATGTGCTTTTAGCCTTGCGAGGTCATTTGTTTTTCAGCTTGGAAGGTGAGGTAATTGCGAGGTGGAGCTGAGGGATTTGGAGAGATTTGGAAAAAGCTTTCGAGAGGAGCTGAAGTCTGATCTGGCAACGCTTTTTTTGTTCACAAGCAAAGTCAATTTTCTCTCGCAGTAGGATAGATATAAAAAGAGTAATAACATTTCAAGCAGAGCAGCCTTGTCTAAGGATAAGGAAGAAGCTGAAGCATGGCAGGTGAACCAGCTTTTTGAAGTTATCCAGCCAGAGTCTGCAGGGGTTCTAACAGGAGCCAAATCTGTTTCATAAAGCAAGTATTACTCAATGCCATGCTGATTTTAAGATGGATTGTGAGCTGTATATTTATTTTCTTATTGTTTAATGGGGAGTTGAGTAGTAGTGTTTAGGGAGTCATTGCAAGCTGTTCTTCTCGGGTGTGAAGTTAAAGAGTTTAATATTGTATTCAGAATAAAGTTTTGTTTTAAAAATACCAAATCCCTATTTCTTCATGCAATCTCTCCTGGAGCGAATCATTCTTTCCGCACAGTCTCATAAAATATACTAAAATATTGACGGTTTTATCCACTGTTGTTGACAGGTCTGGGATTCTAATAGGCAGGACCAGAAGATCCCGCTTCTGGCACATCCCGGGCTACCTCTGCTGCAGTGAAACACGCAGCGGGTTGCGTGGGAGCAAATCCATGATCAAGGTCCTTTACTGTTCCACACCTTTTAAGTTAAATACTGTTCCTCAAAACTGACTGGACTGGAAGTATTTGGTTTATCCCTTGCTCGCTTTTGCAACAACAGTAGAATCTTATAGCAATCACCCAGTTCACTTGCACCATGCCTGTCGACAGAAAGGCTTGGAAAATGATCATCCAGCCTCTGCTAATTCTTCGCTTTTCTTTTTGGGGAACTTACCCGTGCTGAACCTTATCCGTCTCCCTCTTGAATACCTTCCACAACTCTGACACAGGTATACTTTCTGGTATCTGTCAACTGCCCACTTTTAACAAATAAGGTCTCAGTCTATTAAAATTGGACCTTACTCAACCTGAAACTTTGGCTTTTGATTGAACTTAGTCCTTGTCCATAACTATGCAAAATCTGAATTTGCACTCATCCCAATGCTAACTCATTTAAACCTTTCTCAACAACACTCACAAATTATATGAACTCGCCCCTCTTGAGGTGTGTGGCTTATACAGTTCCCACCTCCTAGGAATCTAAAGATCTCTCTCTTGCCCCCATCTCTCCAGCCATGCATTCATTTGTTCTACTTTCGTTTTTCAGTACTCACCAATGTGTAGCACACGGAATAACCCGGACATTGTCGTACTTTTAAATTTCTTTCCCAGCTCACGAAAATCACTATTGCTTTTCTATCTCTCCTCCTCCTCACCTTTAGAGCTCAGCTAGCACTGGCGCTGGGACACAGCTCTGACTGCACTTCCCAGAAAAACCTATTATCTTCACCGGTATTCGTAACTGAATATTGATTCGAGAACACGATGCACTCAGGAAACTCCTGCACTACTGTCTTGACCCTCCTTGTCCTTCTTGTGGTCACTCAGATACACCATTGGCATCTCACGTCTTTGGCTTGTTATATAAATATTTGTCATAAAAGATCCAGGGCGTGATTCTCTCAGCCCGAGGCCAGGCCGGAGAATCGCCGCGACCGATGTGAATCGAGCCACGCCGCCCCGATGCCGGGACGCAATTCTCCAGAGAGTGGAAATTCTGTGGGGGGGGGAGGGGGAGTCCGACCCCAGGGGGGGCTTCCGCTGTGGCCTGGCCCACGATCGGGGCCCACCAATCAGCGGGCCAGCCTCTCGGGCTGGGGGCCTCCTCTGTTCCGCGCTGGCCCCTGTAGCCCTACGCCGTGTTGCGTCGGGGCCGGCGCAGAGAAGGGAGACACCAAGCATGCGCGGAAATCGCGCCGGTCCCACCGCGCATGCACAGACCCACCGCGCCCATCTGACGCCGGGGATCGGCAGCTGGAGCGGCGTGGGTCGCTCCAGTGCTGTGCTGGCCCCCTGTAGGGGCCAGAATTGCTGATCCTGAGGCCATTTTGACGCCGTCGAGAAACGCGACGGCGTTTACGACGGCGTCAGCACTTAGCCTCAGGATCAGTGAATCCCCCCCCCAGTGTATTATTCTCGCACTTAATTCCATGGAGTGTTTTTCTTCCATTCTGTCCTTCAGGAAATACAGTTTTTAATTTGTTGTAAATATGTCTAAATTTTGCAGATGATTGAAGGCTTCCTTCCCAGTGGATAAACTATTAGATTTACACTTTAACTGCACTCCTTGATAATGTGCTAAATTGTTAATTTTAAGGATATGTGGTGTTACGTTTCTGCACAGTTTAACATCAGGCAGATGATTGTAACTGGCAGACATTCAGGCAATGTTCATATTTCTCCCCAGAATATAATTTCACCTTTCCTCTTGGAGCTTGAGCAAAGATTTTACCAACACGCGAGTGTGTTTTGAATTCTTGCAAACAAATCACTGATCATTAAATATAAAAATAAAAAAGTAATGCCAGACAAACATACATACGTAATAATTAGGAGCAGGAGTAGGCCACTCGGCCCTCGTGACCACCCCGTCATTCAATAATATCATGGCTGATCTGTTTCTCATCTCAATACCACATTCGCACCCACCCTCGATAGCCCTTCACCCCTAGCTTACCATGAACCTAAATAGCTGTGCCTTAAATTATCGAAGACTCTTATTCCATCGTATTTTGAAGAAGAGGTTTATAAAAATTCACAACCTTCTGAGAGAAAAAGATTATCCTCATCTCTGTCCTAAATGGGTGACCCCTATTTTCAAAGAGTGACTCCAAGTTCTAGATTCCCCCACAAGAGGAAACATGGTCTCCACATACATCCTGTCAAGACCCCTTAGGATCATATGCTTCAATCAAGCAATCTCTTACTCTTCGAAACTTCTTTACAAATCTATGGTACCACTTAAATGGAATAATGTGTATAATTTGGATTAGGATTGGCAGGTTGTAAAGGCCTTAAAGATGGTAGAGAAGAAATTTACAAGGATAATATCAGGGATGAGAGGCTTCAGAAAATGGAGAGATTGGAGAAGGCAGGACAAAAGCAAAATACTTCAGATGCTGGATATCTGAAATAAAAACAAAAAAGTGCTGAAAATACGCAGAGCTATAATGAAGGGTTATCGACCTGAAATGCCAACCCTCTGCTTCTCCCCAGAAACGCTGTCTGACTGTTGAGCATTTCCAGTATTTTCTGTTTTTATTGGCCAAGTTGGGATTCTTCTTCGAGCTTAAAGGTTAAGGGGAGATGTGACACACATATGGAGTATTATCTGGGGTTTTGCTGAAACAAATAGAGAGAAACTGTTTCCTTAGGTAAGTATGTCAGGCAAGTATGGGCATCACGGTAGCACAGTGGTTAGCACAGTTGCTGCACAGCTCCAGGGTCCCAAGTTCGATTCCCGGCTTGGGTCACTGTCTGTGTGGAGTCTGCACTTTCTCACCGTGTCTGTGTGGGTTTCCTCCGGGTGCTCCGGTTTCCTCCCACAGTCCAAAGATGTGCAGGTTAGGTGGATTGCCCATTCTAAATTGCTGCCTTGTGTCCAAACAAAAGGTTGGGTGGGGTTACTGGGTTACGGGGATAGGGTGGAGGTGTGGGCTTGGGTGCAGACTCGATGGGCCGAATGACCTCCTCCTGCACTGTAAATTCTATGATAATTAAATGCCAATTGGCAAAAGAAAAAAAACGGGGAAATGAGCAGATTCTTTTTCAAACAGCAAGATGATGAGTAAAAACAGAAAATGCTGGAAATAGCAGGTCTGGCAGCATCTGTGGAGAGCGAAACAGAGTTAATGCTTTGAGTCGAATATGATTTCTTCCGAACTAGATGTTAAGATCTGGAACACACTGATTGAAAGGATTGGGAAATTGCATTCCACAGGAACTTTCAAAAACCAATTGGGTTGTAGTTGAAGAAGACTAATTTTCAAGGTTATGATGAAAAAGTTGGACTGTGGACATCTTTTTCAAAAGGTAATGCAGGCACAAGAAGTCAAGTGGCCTCTTTCTGTGCTGTAAGATTCCCTCATTTATTTTTCAATAATTGATATGGCTACAGATGAGAATTCTTTCCAGTAATATCAACCCTCCTATAAAAATATGATATTATTATTTGTAAATCCATTTTAGATTTCCCTAGCTTGCCACTTGCAGGTTGTGGAACTCGTGATGGCAGAGGGAAGAATTTGCTCCCATTGCCCATGCCCAATCCAAGGTAACTACCAGGATTTCACAATAACATTTTCTTTGTTCCTTTTCAGAGACTTCATTTAATTAGCACCTCCATCCAACAGCAGTTGGTATTGAACGTGGTCAGGAATAAATCTTTTGCCGACTTTATAGTCACTGCTAATCAATGCTCCAACACACTGACCCAGTGCATCATGGCAAAGAATGAAAATACCTTCAGAATGGTGTTGATTATAGAATACGGTTACGCGACAAATCCTATGTTTTTGATGGTATTTGTTTAATTTTAGAAATGAAACAATCTCAGGTAAATGTGTGACTGAGGGTATATAATATGCTATTGATGTCGATTGACTTAGCTGCATTAATTTACGTTGTGGACATTGATTATTTGGTGTGAGCATTAAATGAGTTGGTTCAGTTGAAATAATTTTTGAATGGAATGTGTTCTGCTGAATACATAATCAGCCTTTGGTCATGCATATCTGTGGAATATTCAGCAAGGTTGTTTGAAATGCAATTTGTTTTGTTATATGCTTTTAGCACATTGTCTCTAGTTGGTACTGTTTTATTGTCAGGTAGAATGTTGCTTCTTCCAGTGCTCTCTGTGGTTAGATAATGTTCATTTATCAATGTGTGGCCTTTATTTTTGTCATCTCTCTCATGCGCTGTCCCTTTTTATGTAACATTTGGTTTTGATTTCCACTCGCATTTGGTTTTAAAGTAAGTATCTCTTTTCTTTCCAATTATTTTCTTTTTAGACCAATGCATATTGAATTCCAGTACATCGAAAAGTCACCTTGTGCTTATTAATATTTAGCTTGGATGGGGACTATGTTTTCCAGTTTACTAAATGTTTGCTTTGCCTTCATTCCTTCCAATTATTTGCAGCATTCAGAATGTTCCAATCTTCTTTAGCTCTTTATAATTTTCCAGATAGTAAACAAAACATCGTTTGGAGATTAGACACCTAACATTGAAATGTTTTGCTGTTATTTGAAATATCCAGCAATTATTGATCTCACTCTAGCCAATGCTTGAACATCCAAGTTGAGAGCTGTCTTTCAGGAAAAAATATAGGAGCAGGAGTAGATCATTCAGCCCCTTCAATCAATTTCTGCCATACATCATAGATCTGTGTCCATTTTAACTTTCCTTTGCAGGTGTTTGAAAGTGTATAACATGAAAAGCTGCAGAAGGCTGTCCCCATGGTACTGGGAAGCTCAAGTGATGCGGGTGTGATTCAGCGATCTTGTTGCACCTGATGTGGAACTGGGTGCACCGGGTGAATCCCGGAAGAGCCTCAGATTGGGCTCCGCACCAGCCACCAGGCCAAAAGCAAGTCACCCCAATCACTCGGCCCAGCACAAGCTGGATCCCGCCCCCGTTGGGGGAGACCAGATCTGCACATTTAAATGAGCCATTAGGCTCATTTAAATATCTGAATGTCAGATTCACCCGCCGCCCAGGCATCAACGAAACCTCGGCAGGGCATCATTTAGCACTGGTTTCCACAAAAGTTGACAGGCGTGATGGCACCTTGGGGGGTCTCGTAGGCCATTATAGACCTCCGGATGGTCAGGGACTGGGTAGGGACCTGGCACTCCTCCTGGCACCTGGGCACCTTGACACTGCCAGCTTGGCACTGCTAGGGTGCCAAGCTGGCAGTGCCAGGGTGCCTGGGTTCCAGGGTGGTGCTGCCAGATGTCAGGCCCAGGATGAGGGGGCCTTGCCCATTGGAGGGGAGGAGAGGCAGATTCCAGGGGGCCTCAACAAGGTTGGGGGGTGAAGGGGGAATCGATAAAGTGGGGGGACCTGAAAGAGGGGGAAGATCTGTTCAAAATGGTGCCCAACCTGCGAGGAGCTGTTCCTCCTGGTGAGATCAGCTTGCCAGCTGAAAACCAACTAGAGTGTGGCCTTCGCAAGGCTGAAAAAAACCAGCAAAGTGGCGTTGGAAAGCAGGGTGAATCACGGCACTGCAGCCGTCGAGGAACACCCTGCCAAATACGCCCAAATGTTGATTTGAACTTTTATCGGCCAAATCGTGCCCGGAGTGTGTTTTTAGCCAATTAAAGGGTTAATTTTGGGGGCTCTTGTTGCTGATGAGCTGTTTCACCCGCTGATTACTATTTTGTATAATTTCAGCAAAGCCATCCACCATTTTCTGATGTTTCCCCACTGGAAGTTCAAAGTTGTAAAATTATGCCGACAGTGTAGATATTGTGAACTTACATCCTTCCCCTGAAAATAAATGCACTTTCAAACATGTTAAGGTCTCCAATCCATGTTAATTCTCCAAGATGGCAAGTTCTTTTTTGTCTGTCGGATAAACTACAAACATAAATGATGTAGAAATCTGTTCCATTTTTAAAGCTGGAGCTATCTTCAGTTAAATATTTTCCAAATGAAGATAGAAGCTAATCATGAGTAGCTATGGATTTTAGGGATATTTCATTTCATCCACATTGAATGATGTCTGCAGTAAGTAATTTATTAACTAATGACCCTGTACTCTTGTTGCATTCTCCCTCTTCTGTACAGTCAACTGCAATTCTTTTGGAAGTGATTGCATTTAGAAATAATCATTTTTAATCACAAACTTGCTTGTATTCTACCCCTGCATTAAAAATATCAAATTGTGGCATAAAAGCATTAATATAATCAAATAGGCGACACACAGTAGAAATCATTTTCCAATTTGTGTTCTGACATGGAGCCTGACATCCCAGTAGCACACCGTTGAATGTGTGGTGCACATGATTTTCCAATCACTGATTTAAACGGTGAGTGCTAACCGTATTCTCATTCCGCCCCCACCACTGACTTTAGCATGCAATTTCAACATCACTCCTCCTTCGCCTGAACACACAAGAAACATTTAAATAAAACTTGAGAAGCATCTCTTCTGGTCCCACATACTCTTTCCTTTTAGTTCACCCACCAGGGAAGGTCACAATGCTTTATCCATCTGGACTTCCATTACAGAACAATGTCAGATCCTCTTAAGTATGTTTAAAGAACAACCCTGCTTGCCTCAGGTGGATTGCCCATTCAAAGGAGAAAGTTAAAGTAAAGGATGGCAGAATGGAGCAAGACTATAGGCAGGATTTACTAGCCCTTGACTCCAGCCGAAGGCAACATTCCTCACCGCCCACCCCCCCACCCCCCACTAACAGCAGACGGATAAGCCAAGCAAAATGCCATAGACATTGGCAAAACCTGAAGATCCTGCCAGCGGCCAATGGCGAGATGACTCCGCCACCGGAAAACACACAGTGGTGGGGTGGGTGGGCTGGAGGGGGGGGGGGCGTGGTAGTGATCCCGTCCATGGTAGCCAAGTGCTTTTAAGTGTTGGTCCCAACAGATTTGCACCAGGTGGGCAAAATTAAATTCACCCTTTCAAATTTCTCATCTTCACATTGTAGTAGTGAGGCATAGAGCAGGAATTCAGAAAATAACCCTTACATGGGTTAGCGATAAAATTATTCATCAGGTTGTTATTTTTTTTTCATTTATGGGATGTGGGCGTCGCTGGTTAGGCCAGCATTTATTATCCATCCCTCGTTGCCCTTCCGAAGGTGGTGGTGAGTTGGCCTCTTTTTACCTCTGCTGTGCTTGAGGTGTAGGTACACCCATTGTGCTGTTAGGGACAGGGTTCCAGGATATTGTCCCAGTGACAGTGGTTGTCAGTGGCGATATATTTCCAAGTCGGGGTGGTGAGTGACTTTGAAGGGAACCTCCAGGTGGTGGGGTTCCCAGTTATCTGTTGTTCTTGTTCTTCTAGATGGTGGTGGTTGTGGGTTCAGAAGGTGCTGTCTAAGGAGCCTTGGTGAGTTGCTGCAGTGCCTCCTGTGCATGGTACACACAGCTGTCACTGTTCAACGGTGGTGTAGCGTTTGAATGTTTTTGGAAGGGGGAGCAATCAAGCAGGCTGTTTTGTCCTGGATGATGTTGAGCTTCTTGAGTGTTGTTGGAGTTGCACTTATCCAGGCAAATGGAGAGTATTCCATTAAACTCCTGACTTGTGCCTTGTAGGCAGTAGTCAGGCTTTGGGGGGCCATGAGGTGAGTTACTTGCCATTGGATTCCTAGGCTTTGACCTGCCCTGGTAGCCACAGTATTACTGTGACTAGTCCAGTTCAGTTTCTGAACAATGCCAGCCCCCAGGATGTTGATTATGGGGGATTCAGCGATGGTAATGCCATTGAATGTTAAGCGGCAATGGTTAGATCTTCTCTTGTAGGAGATGCGCATTACCTGGCATGAGTGTGGCATGAATGTAACTTGCCATTTGTCAGCAGAAGCCTGGATGTTATTGGGTCTCATTGCATTTGGACATGGACTGCTTCATTATCTGAGGAGTAGTGAATAGTGCTGAACACTGTACAGTTATCTGTGAACATCCCCACTCCTGACCTTATGAATGAAGGGAGGTCATTGATGAAGCAGCTGCAGATGGTTGGGCCTAGGACACTACCTTGAGGAACTCCTGAAGTGATGCCCTGGAGCTGAAATGATTGACTTCAAAACACCACAACCATCTTCCTTTGTCCCAGGTATGACTCCAACCTGATGCCCATTAACTCCAGTTTACCTCGGACTCCTTGATGCCATATTCGGCCAAATGCTGCCTTGATGTCAAGGGCAGGCACTCTCATCTCACCTCATTTAGCTCTTTTGTCCATGTTTGAACCAAGGCTGTAATGAGGTCAGGGTCTGGGTCACCTTAGAGGAACCCAAACTGAGCATCTGTGAGCAGGTTATGCTGAGTAAGTGCCATTTGATATCACTGTTGATGACTCCTTCCATCACTTTGCTGATGATAGAGAGTAGACTGATAGGGCCCTCATTGGCTGGGTTGAATTTGTCCTGTTCCTTGTGTACAGAGCACACCTGGGCAATTTTCTGCATTGCCGGGTAGATGCCAGTGTTGTAGCTGTACTGGAACAGCTTGGCTGGGGTGCGGCAAGTTCTGGAACACAAGTCTTCAGTACTATTGCCAGAATATTGCAGTGTCCAGTGCCTTCAGCCGTTTCTTGATATTACGTGGAGTGAATCGTATTGGATGAAGACTGACATCTGTGATGCTCGGGACTTTTGGAGAAGATGGATCTTCACTTGGCACATCTGGCTGAAGATTGTAGCGAATGCCTCAGCCTTGTCCTTTGCACAGATATGCTGGGTTCCTCCATCATTGAGGATGGGGATATTTGTAGAGCCTACTCCTCCAGCAAGTTGTTTAATTGCCCACCACCATTTAAGGCTGGAAGTGGCAGGACTGCAGAACTTAGATCTGATGTGTTCATTGTGGAATTGCTTAGCTCTGTCTATTAATTACTGCTTCTGTTGTTTGGCACAGAATTAGTCCTGTGTTGTAGCTTCACCAGGTCGACACTTCATTTTTCGGTACCGCTGATGTTGCTCCTGGCATGCTCTCCTGCACTCTTCATAGAACCTATGATTCTATGATTTTTTTCTATCCCATAGTAATTAATGGTAGAGTGGGGGATATGTCGGGCCATGAGGTTGCAGATTGTGGTTGAATACAATTGTATTGCTGCTGATATGATATCGAATGATACCACCACAAGGTTTAACCGGATATTGATCAAAGACCCAACAACCAGTCAGTTAGTTCAAGTTCAATAATGGTTTATTTACACACAAGATTAACTCACACATGCAACATAAAAACACTACAAGCTAAATTATACCTAACACTACAACAACCTGTACTTAACTTCAGGCACCCGGCTTTGGCAGGGGAACAAGGCCTTTGTTCAGATCTGGAGTGACTGGGTCTGGAGAAGTAACTTCGGTTCTGCTGGGCTCATCCGTCTGGTAGCGTTTGTTGATCTTGAACTTGCTTCTGGTCGTGGTGCTGCAGTTGGCTTCAGGTATAGGCCGGGCCGAAGAGTGCTGGTGTGCCGGGGCCAAAAGAGATCGAACACATGGCAGTGTCTCTCTTTATCCTTTGGGGTTTCACGCTCTTTTGGGCGGTCCTTAGCTTTGGACCCAATAATTCAGCAGGCTTCGATTACTGCCTTCGATTTGAACCAATAAAGGGGTGGGTGCCTTGATGGCTGGGCGTGTCCTGAGCGGTCATTGACCTTGGCTGTCTGGGCTTCCTGGGTGAAGGGAGTGGCGCCGATGTGTCTGGAATTGTATCTGATACCCGTGTACCAGTCCTTTGTCCTGGGGAAATGGGCCATTAGAATACAAATCGGCTGGGATTTGATACTGTCTGGTTCTCTGTTAGCAAATATACATTTCGGCTCTGAGTTTGCCTGAATCCTGTATTGGCCATATTTCCCTTGAGTCTTTGCAAATATCCATGTTTCCTTTGTAAGTGGCCATCCCAGATTAACCAAGCCACTCTTGGTGATGAAGATTGAAGTCCCCCACCCAAAGCATATCTTGTACCGTTGCCACCCTCAGTGCTTCTTCGAAGTGGTGTTCAACATGAAGGAGTACTGATTCGTCAGCTGATGGTGGTCGGTACGTGGTAATCAGTTGAAGGTTTCCTTGCCCATATTTAACCTGAAGCCATGAGACATCACGGGGTCCAGAGTCAATATTGAGACTCCCAGGGCAACTCCCTCCTGGTTTTATACCATTGTGGTGCCACCTCTGCTAGGTCTGTCATTTCGGTGAGACAGGACATACCCATGAATAGTGATCATGGTGAATGGGACATTATTTGTAAGGTATGATTCTGTGAGTATGACTATGACTATGTAAGGTTGTTGCTTGACTAGTTTATGAGACAGCTCTCCCAACTTATGGCACAAGCCCCTAGATGTTAGTCCGGTTTCATTCTTTGTGTTTTTGTTGCAGTTGAATACAACTGAGTGACTTTCTAGGCCATCATTTCAGGGAGGCATTTAAGAGTCAACCACTTTTCACATTTAGGCTAGACCAGGGAAGGATGCAAATATCATTCCTTAAAGAACATTAGTGATCCACAATGGTTTTTATGATAATCAACAATGGCTTCATGGTAATCATTCGACTTTTAATTCCAGATATTAAAAAAAAAAATTGGAGTACCCAATTCATTTCTTCCAATTAAGGGGCAATTTAGCAACTCCAATCCACCTACCCTGCACATCTTTAGGTAATGAGGTTGTCAATTGGTCAGTTCTCGTAGCCCACACTGTTGAGGGGGATCATAAGCAACATTTCCATCAGCCAAATTGCTCATTCTGGCTCAGTAAAAAGTATTCCAGAAACTGCCCAAATCTGTGGAAATCTTTGCTCCAGAGAAAGCTTGGCCATTAATTCCAAAGATGGACTTATCAGGCGTCATTCTCCGACCCCCCGCCGGGTCGGAGAATGGCCGTTGGCCGCCGTGAATCCCGCCCCCGCCCCCGCCGAAGTCTCCGGTACCGGAGATTGGGCGGGGGCGGGGGCGGGAATCGGGCCGCGCCGGTTGGCGGGACCCCCCACTGGATTCTCCGGCCCGGATGGGCCGAAGTCCCGCCCAGAAATTGCCTGTCCCGCCGGCGTAAATCAAAGCTGGTATTTACCGGCGGGACCAGGCGGCGTGGGCGGGCTCCGGGGTCCTGGGGGGGGGCGCGGGGCGATCTGACCCCGGGGGGTGCCCCCACGGTGGCCTGGCCCGCGATCGGGCCCCACCGATCCGCGGGCGGGCCTGTGCCATGGGGGCACTCTTTCCCTTCCGCCTCCGCTACGGCCTCCACCATGGCGGAGGCGGAAGAAACTCTCCCCACTGCGCATGCGCGGGAAACTGACAGCGGCCGCTGATGCTCCCGCGCATGCGCCGGGAAACTGACAGCGGCCGCTGACGCTCCCACGCATGCGCCGGGAAACTGACAGCGGCCGCTGACGCTCCCGCGCATGCGCCGCATTTCCGCGCCAGCTGGCGGGGCAACAAACGCCATTTCCGCCAGCTGGCGGGGCGGAAATCCCTCCGGCGCCGGCCTATCCCCTCAATGTTGGGGCTAGGCTGCCAAAGATGCGGAGCATTCTGCACCTTTGTGCCGGCGCGATGTCCGTCTGATTGGCGCTGTCTTTGGCGCCAGTCGGCGGACATCCCGCCGTTGGGGGAGAATTTCGCCCATCATTAGTGACATCTGGCTGCCTGTAATTGGTGTTACCTAGGCAATGGCTTTCGGCTTTTCCCAGGCTTGTAATCCATTATACTTGCTGCTGTTTAACTTCTTTACACTTGGCCTACATTAACAACTTAGTCCGGAAGCTTTGGTCTGGTCTGAAGATGATACATGCCAAAGCAGTGAAACATTTTATCTCTCCATCCTTAATTTGTCATTTTGTGGTTCTTATCTTTAGTTCTTCCTTTCAAATGTATGGGGCAGCACGGTAGCATTGTGGGTAGCATAATTGCTTCACAGCTCCAGGGTCCCAGGTTCGATTCCGGCTTGGGTCACTGTCTGTGCGGAGTCTGCACATCCTCTCCGTGTGTGCGTGGGTTTCCTCCGGGTGCTCTGGTTTCCTCCCACAGTCCAAAGATGTGCAGGTTAGGTGTATTGGCCATAATAAATTGCCCTTAGTGTCCAAAATTGCCCTTATTGTTGGGTGGGGTTACTGGGTTATGGGGATAGGGTGGAGGTGTTGACATTGGATAGGGTGCTTTTTCCAAGATCCGGTGCAGACTCGATGGGCCGAATGGCCTCCTTCTGCACTGTATAATCTATGATAAATAATTCTGATCTGACTGTATATGAACCATTTTTAATATCTTTCTTGAGCAATATTTCTTGCCAGGAAGGTTTTTTTTTCTAATTTATACTACCCAATTCATCTTTTCCAATTAAGGGGCAATTTTAGCATGGCCAATTCACCTGCCCTGCACATCTTTTGGCTTGTGAGGGCGAAACCCATGCAAACACGGAGAGAACGTGCAGACTCCACACGGACAGTGAACCAGAGCCGGGATCGAACCTGGGACCTCAGTGCCGTGAGGCTGCAGTGCCACCGTGCCGCCCAGGGAAGAACCACCTTTACATGGTGAAGTGCTTTTATGCTCTGAGGATCATGTGAGTGACACAATCAGGAGCCCCTTACTCCTGGCAGGACCACCGATGGCAGCAAGGTCAGGGGGAGGTGCCAGACAAAGCGTGATCCAAACAATCCCTGAGGCAAAACCTCAACTTAACGTCTCATCCAAAAGTCAGATTTCTGACAGTGCAGCACTCCCTTCATATTTCATTGGTGTGCCAGGCAAGATTATGGGTCAAGCTGTTGGAATAGGGCTTGAATCCACAACTTTAGATTCACACATGAGGACGCTACCACCTTAACCATTCCAGCACAGACCAGGTACTCACATTTCATACATAGGTGCCTTTAGTTGCCAACCCTTGCCTACCCAGTGCCACAAGAGATCATACAAGCGCTGCACATTTTTGATACGCGATCAATTTACCACCCAGAAAATTCGGACATGGACCAAGAGAGACCCAGTACTGGTGAAGGAAAAAAGAATGGTCATTCGCCGTTGGATGAATGACAAATCTAAATTTGAATAGATGAGTTGAGTGTAGAGGACAGGGTGCTGTTGCCAGGAGCGAGAATGGTCATCTCTTCCCCGAGACAGGGATGTGCTGCTGCAGGAGTTGCATGCAGTCACCTAGGCATGACCAAGTTGAAGATGCTAGCATGCAACTACGTCTAGTGGGGAGGATGGAGATAAAGCAGGCTGCCCAGAAAGCGTGTCACAATTTAAGCAAACCGGAAAGAGCTTTCAGGGTGGGCGACCTGGTTTGCACAAGGAACTCTGGGAGAGGTCCCGTGTGGATCCCAGGGGAAGTCATAGAAAAGACTGGAATGACGTTCAAGGAAATGGAGTGTAGAAACATGTGGGTCATGTAAGGGGGAGGCAAGCGAGCACTGCTCTTGAGGAACAGTCAAGTGTGGTCATGCCAGTAATGCTGGCGGTGTCCGAGGAAAGTAGTGGTGAAGTACATTCCCGACCTTGGCAGCATCAGCAAGTAAAGAGGGTGCTGACCCAAGCAATTCGTCAGTGGCGGAAATTCTATCCAATGGAGAGAAGGAGTGCTATCCACATGTGCTACCGTGCTGCCTGGACTTGTTTTAGCAGTCGGGGTTTTGGGCGTGGGAGCTCAGATCTTGCTCTCTAATGTGCACAGTTGTTCTGATTTTAAAAAAAATATTTTTATTCTCCTCCTTTTTCACATTTTCTCCCAAATTTACACCCACCAACAATAAACAATAATTAGTAACGAATGTAACGTCAATCCTCATATCAATAACAACGATCCCATCCTGCCACCAAACCCCAAACATTAGCATACATGTTCACATAAACAAATAACAAAAAGGGATTAAGGATCACCCATAGTCACACACAGTCTCCCTCCCCCCAACCCTCCCACCCACCCATCCCCCCCAACCAATGTTCGATGTTATCCAGTTCTTGAAAGTGCATAATGAATAAAGCCCATGAATTGTAGAACCCCTCCATCCTTCCCCTCAGTTCAAACTTCTCAAGGATCAAGAATTCCAACAGGTCCCCCAGCCACGCCACGGCACAGGGTGGAGAGATTGCTCTCCAACCCATCAGGATCCGCCTTCGGACGATCAACGAGGCGAAGGCTACAACATCTGCCTCCGCACCTGTTTCCAACCCCGGCTGGTCCGACACCCTGAATATGGCCTCCCGAGGGCCCAGGTCCAGTTTCACGTGCACCATTTTAGAAATTACCCTAAAAACCTCCTTTCAGTAATCCTCCAGCTTTGGACAGGACCAAAACATATGAACGTGATTAGCGCCCATGTCCCTCCCCCCCGCAACGTTCACACACATCTCCTACCCCTTCAAAGAATCGGCTCACCCCCGCCCTCGTGAAGTGTGCTCGATATACCACCTTCAGCTGTATCAGCCCCAACCTCGCGCACAAGGTGGAGGCGTTCACTCTCTGGAGCACCTCACACCAGAACCCCTCCTCCATATCCTCTCCTCTTCCTCCCACTTTGCTTTGATACCTTCCAGTGATGCTTTCTCCTCTTCCAAAATAGCTCCGTATACCACCAACACTACCCCCTTCTCCAGTCCCCCTGTCGTTAGCCCCTCCTCCAGCAATGTGGAGGCCGGCTCCACTGGGAAGCTCTGTATCTCCTTTCTGGCAAAATCTCGAACCTGGATGTATCTCAACATTTCCCCCTGCTCCAGCCCATACTTCGCTTCCAGCTCCTTCAATCCTGCAAACTGACCCCCAAGAAACAAATCTTTTAGTGTCTTAATCCCCTTCTCCTCCCATTTCCGAAAATTTCCATCCCACTTCCCTGGATCAAATCTGTGGTTCCCCTGAATCGGCATTTCCCTTGACATTGCCCCCAACCCGAAGTGTTGGCGAAACTGCCTCCAAATTCTCAACGCAGCTATTATTACTGGACTCCCTGAGTATTTCCCCGGGGCCATCAGGAGCGGCGCTGTTGCTAGCGCCTTCAATCTCGACCCCCTGCACAAACTCTCCTCCATTCTGACCCACTGCGAATCAACCCCTCTGACCCAGCTCCGCATCTTCTCCACATTCGCCGCCCAGTAATAATACATCAGATTCGGAAGACACAAACCCTCTGCCTTCCTTCCCCTCTGTAGCAGCACCTTTCTAACTGGCCACCTTCCCTCCCCATATGAAAGAGGTAAATATTCCTTCAATCTCTCTGAAAAAAACCTTTGGCGGGAAAATCGGTAGGCATTGAAAAATAAACAGAAATCGCGGCAACACATTCCATAAGACCAGAAGACCATAAGACATAGGAGCGGAAGTAAGGCCATTCGGCCCATCGAGTCCACTCCGCCATTCAATCATGGCCGATTTCAACTCCATTTACCTGCTCTCTCTCCATAGCCCTTAATTCCTCGAGAAACCAAGAATTTATCAACTTCTGTCTTAAAGACACTCAACGTCCCGGCCTCCACCGCCCTCTGTGGCAATGAATTCCACAGACCCACCACTCTCTGGCTGAAAACATTTCTCCTCATCTCTGTTTTAAAGTGACTCCCTTTTATTCTAAGGCTGTGCCCCCGGGTCCTAGTCTCCCCTGCTAATGGAAACAACTTCCCTACGTCCACCCTATCTAAGCCATTCATTACCTTGTAAGTTTCTATTAGATCTCCCCTCAACCTCCTAAACTCCAATGAATATAATCCCAGGATCCTCAGACGTTCATCGTATGTTAGGCCTACCATTCCTGCGATCATCCGTGTGAATCTCCGCTGGACCCGCTCCTGTGCTAGTATGTCCTTCCTGTGGTGTGGGGCCCAAAATTGCTCACAGTATTCTAAATGGGGCCTAACTAATGCTTTAGAAAGCTTCAGAAGTACATCCCTGCTTTTATATTCCAAGCCTCTTGAGATGAATGACAACATTGCATTTGCTTTCTTAATTACGGACTCAACCTGCAAGTTTACCTTTAGAGAATCCTGGACTAGGACTCCCAAGTCCCTTTGCACTTCAGCATTATGAATTTTGTCACCGTTTAGAAAATAGTCCATGCCTCTATTCTTTTTTCCAAAGTGCAAGACCTCGCACTTGCCCACGTTGAATTTCATCAGCCATTTCTTTGACCACTCTCCTAAACTGTCTAAATCTTTCTGCAGCCTCCCCACCTCCTCCACACTACATGCCCCTCCACCTATCTTTGTATCATCGGCAAACTTAGCCAGAATGCTCCCAGTCCCGTCATCTAGATCATTAATATATAAAGAGAACAGCTGTGGCCCCAACACTGAACCCTGCGGGACACCACTCGTCACCGGTTGCCATTCCGAAAAAGAACCTTTTATCCTAACTCTCTGCCTTCTGCCTGACAGCCAATCGTCAATCCATGTTAGTACCTTGCCTCGAATACCATGGGCCCTTATTTTACTCAGCAGTCTCCTGTGAGGCACCTTATCAAAGGCCTTTTGGAAGTCAAGATAGATAACATCCATTGGCTCTCCTTGGTCTAACCTATTTGTTATCTCTTCAAAGAACTCTAACAGGTTTGTCAGGCACGACCTCCCCTTACTAAATCCATGCTGACTTGTCCTAATCTGACCCTGCACTTCCAAGAATTTAGAAATCTCATCCTTAACAATGGATTCTAGAATCTTGCCAACAACCGAGGTTAGGCTAATTGGCCTATAATTTTCCATCTTTTTCCTTGTTCCCTTCTTGAACAGGGGGGTTAAAACAGTGATTTTCCAATCCTCAGGGACTTTCCCGGACTCCAGTGACTTTTGAAAGATCATAACTAACACCTCCACTATTTCTTCAGCTATCTCCTTTAGAACTCTAGGATGTAGTCCATCTGGGCCCGGAGATTTATCAATTTTTAGACCTCTTCAAAGTACTTAAGTTCCTCAGCTATTTCCTTGTCTCCCATCACAAAATTATCAGTGTCATTTTGGAGCGGCCCAATGTCAACTTTTGCCTCCCGTTTGTTTTTAATGTATTTAAAGAAACATTTACTATCATTCCTAATGTTACTGGCTAGCCTACCTTCATATTTGATCCTCTCTTTCCTTATTTCTCTCTTTGTTATCCTCTGTTTGCTTTTGTAGCCTTCCCAATCTTCTGACTTCCCACTACTCTTTGCCACATTATAGGCTTTCTCTTTTGCTTTGATGCATTCCCTAACTTCCTTTGTCAGCCATGGCTGCCTAATCCCCCCTCTGATAACCTTTCTTTTCTTTGGGATGAACCTCTGCACTGTGTCCTCAATTACTCCCAGAAACTCCTGCCATTGCTGTTCTACTGTTTTTACCACTAGGCTCTGCTCCCAGTCGATTTTCGTCAGTTCCTCCCTCATGCCCCTGTAGTTACCTTTATTTAACTGTAACAACTTTACATCTGATTCTACCTTCTTTCTTTCAAATTGGAGATTGAATTCTACCATATTATGATCACTGCCTCCTAAGTGCTCCCTTACTTTAAGATCTTTAATCAAGTCTGGCTCATTACATAACACTAAGTCCAGAATGGCCTGTTCCCTCGTGGGCTCCATCACACGCTGTTCCAAAAAGCCCTCCTGTAAACATTCAATGAATTCCCTTTCCTTGGGTCCACTGGTAGCATTATTTACCCAGTCCACCTGCATATTGAAGTCCCCCATGATCACTGTGACCTTGCCTTTCTGACATGCACTTTCTATTTCGTGGTGCATTTTGTGCCCCCGGTCCTGACCACTGTTAGGAGGCCTGTACATAACTCCCATTATGTTTTTTTTGCCTTTGTGGTTCCTCAACTCTACCCACACAGACTCCACATCATCTGACCCTATGTCATTTAGTGCTATTGATTTAATTTCATTCCTAATTAACAAGGCAACCCCGCCCCCTCTGCCCACCTCCCTGTCTTTTCGATAGGTTGTGAATCCCTGGATGTTTAAATGCCAGTCCTGAACCCCCTGCAACCATGTCTCTGTGATGCCTACCACATCATACCTGCCAGTCACAATCTGGGCCACAAGCTCATCTACCTTGTTCCGTACACTGCGCGCATTTAAATATAGCACCTTTAATTCTCTATTGACCGTCCCTTTTTGTTTTCTTAGTGTGGTGGACCTTGGTTTACTGAGCCTTTCCATACACTGTGTCATATTTTGTGGGATGGGGACTATCGCAACCTCTCCTGAGTTTTGTTTTTTCGTGCTTTTTTGTATTCCTAAGCAGCTATGCTTCCCACTGATTACTTCACCTCTTGGTTCCCTGACTTTCCCTTCCCCCCCAATCTTTAGTTTAAAGTCCTATTGACCACCCTATTTATTCTTTTCGCCAGAACACTGGTCCCAGCTCGGTTCAGGTGGAGACCATCCCAACGGTATAGGTCCCCCCTGTCCCAAAACTGATGCCAGTGTCCCATGAAAATGAACCCCTCTTTCCCACACCACTCTTTCAGCCACGTGTTAACTTCCCTTATTCTTGCCTCCCTATGCCAATTTGCACGTGGCTCGGGCAGTAATCCGGAGATTATGACCCTTGAGGACCTGTTTTTTAATTTGAATCCTAGCTCTTTATAATCTCTAAACAGGTCCTCTTTCCTAGACTTGCCTATGTTGTTGGTACCGACATGGATCACAACAACTGGATCCTCCCCCTCCCTCTCCAGTATCCTTTCAAGCCGGCCAGAGATGTCCCGCACCCTAGCACCGGGCAGGCAACATACCATGCGGGACTCTTTATCCTGCTCACAAAGGATACTATCTATCCCCCTGATAATAGAATCCCCTACAACTACAACTTGCCTATTTACTCCCTCCCCTTGAATGGACTGCTGAACCATGGTGCCTTGGTCAGCTGATTCATCCTTCCTGCAGCCCTGTTCGCCATCCACACAGGGAGCAAGTGCCTCATACCTGTTGGACAGAGTCAAGGGCTGAGGCTCCTGAGTTCCTGACTGCTGGTTCACTTTACCTGCCTGACTTGCAGTCACACCCTGCTGTCCCTGGCCACTGGCAGGATTTAAACTACTTACTCTGACAGGTGTGACTGCCTCCTGAAACACAGTGTCCAGGTAAGTCTCCCCCTCCCGGATGTGCCTCAGTGTTTGAAGCTCAGACTCCAGCTCATCAACTCTGAGCTCCAGCTCTTCGAGCAGCCAACACTTACTGCAGATGTGGTCGCTGCAGCTCGCAATGGGATCTGCCAGCTCCCACATCAAGCAGCTCAAGCACATCACCTGACCAGCCATCACTAATTAATTAATTAGTTTAATTTAAGTTTATGAGGTTAGCTGTGTTTTTTTTTAAATTTGGGGCAGATTTGCTATCAACCACTCAGATCACAGCTTCCCTCTGACGTCACTTTTGGGGAAAAAACTGGAAAACAGGAAGTTTCCGTTAGGTTTTTATACTCACAGAGACTGCTCCTCCTCCTCCGAACGGCTCCCGAAATTAGGCCCGAAGAAAGAGAGAGAACAAAACAGTAGGGAAAAAGCACCTTCTCCCTCTCTTCACCGAATTACCTCACTGCACCAAATTACCAAATTCTCACTCGGTCTGTATCTCTCTCACTCAGGCTGTGTGTCCTTGACCTGCGCAATTCATTTTAACCGCCTGGACCTGGCCCGCCAGTGACAGAGGGAGACCATCCTACCTTGCCAGATGGGCTTTCACTCTCCCCACAAAACTAGAAATGTTGTACCTGTGGAGCATCCACCCCCCACTCCCGGGCAACCTGCACCCCCAGGTGTCTAGATTTAGTTTGTACCTCGAGAAAAACCCAAACACCCGAAGCAACTCCAATATTCCCCCTATCGACACACTCAGTTCTAACACGTATAACGGCAAGTCATTGGCATATAAGGACACCCTATATTCTGTCCCCCCCACCACACTATTCCTTTCCATACCCCCAAATTTCTTAATGTGATGGCCAACGGCTCCATCGCGAGTACAAACAGCAGGGGGAACATAGGACATCCCTGCCTCGTCCCACGGTGGAGAAAAAAGAATCTCGAGCTGATGTTATTTGTGCGGACACTTGCTCTCGGCTCCTTATATACTAGCTTTACCCAGTCCACAAATCTTGGTCCAATCCCAAACCTCTCCAGAACTGCCATCAAGTGCCCCCATTCTACCCGGTCAGACGCCTTCTCAGCGTCCAGTGCCACAACCACCTCGGTTTCCTTCCCCTCAACCGGTGCCATAACCACGTCCAATACCCTTCTAATGTTTGAAAAGAGATGCCTCCCTCTCACGAACCCTGTCTGATCTTCACCTATCACATTCGGGAGGCACTCCTCCAGCCTACCCACCAGTACCTCCGCCAATACTTTTGCGTCCAGGTTTAAAAGTGATATGGGCCTATACAACCCACACTCCGTTGGGTCCTTATCTTTTTTAAGCAACAGGGAAATTTATGCCTGCGCCAAAGTTTGTGGTAACACCCCCTTCCCTATCGCCTCTTCAAACATCCCCACCATCAGGGGTGCCTGCCTAACCTTGAATTTTTAATAATATTCCACCGGAAACCCATCCGGCCTGCCACCTTCCCTGACTGCATCCTCCCAATCACATATTTTATCTCCTGCTCCACTATTGCTCCTTCTAATGTAGCCCTGTCCTCCTCCCCTAACCTTGGGTACTCCAACCCATCTAGAAATTCCTGCATCTCCAGGTCTGCCCCAGGTGCCTCTGACCTGTACAAGCTCTCTTAGAATTTCTCAAAGACTTTCTTAATCAGATCCGGAGCCACCACCAACTTCCCTGCCCTGTCCTTCACCTGAACAATTTCCCTAACCGCTGCCTCCCTCCGAAGTTGACCTGCTAACATACTTATCTCCATGCTCGTAAACTGCACCCCTTGCTCACCTCAGATGGCGCACCACCTTCCTGGTAGATAGTCGGTCAAAACTCGCCTGTAGTTCCTTCCTCTTTTCCAACTTCGCTGGGTCCCCATCTTCTGCATAACTCCTACCTGGTTGCACACTGGACTAAATCGCTGGCTTTTAAAGCAGACCAAGTCAGGCCAGCAGCACGGCTCAATTCCCGTACCAGCCTCCCCGAACAGGCGCCGGAATGTGGCGACTAGGGGCTTTTCACAGTAACTTCATTTGAAGCCTACTTGTGACAATAAGCGATTTTCATTTCATCTTCCTCCAACATCTCATTGATTACACTCTGCTGCTCCAACCTCTCCTCTTTGTCCACCCTGGCCTTAAGCGAGATCACCCCACCGCTCGCCACCGCCTTTCAAGCCTCTCAGACAACTGCCTTCGACAACTCACCCATACAGTTGAAACCTGCATATTCCTCAATTGCCTTTTCAATTTTGTCACAGAACACTCGGTCCCCCAACAGTCCCACATCTAATTTGCACCCCGGCCTCTGCATTACCCCTTTCTCCAGTACCATATCCACCTAATGCGGAACATGATGTGATACTGCAATTGACGAATATTCCGACCCCTTAACCCCAGCCAGCAAAGCCTTCCACACCACAAAAAAGTCGATCCGCGAGTATACCTTATGGACTGCTGAGAAAAATGAGTACTCCCGTTCCCCTGGGTGCAGTAACCTCCAAGGGTCCACCCCTTCCATTTCCACCATTAGCCCAGCCAATGCCTTCACCCCCCCCTGATGGGACCAGCGAACGTGGCCGTGACCTGTCCAACCTTGGCTTCTGCACCAAGTTCCAGTCCTCCCCCCCACTATCAGTTCGTGTGTGTCCAAGTCGGGGATGGCCCCAAATACCTTCTTCCCGAATCCCACATTGTCCCAATTGGTACCGTATATACTTACCAGCACCACTAACCTCCATTGCAGCGCCCCTGTCACAATCACATATCTACCTCCCGGAGTTACCCAAGACACAGAATCTAATCCCTGTGCCTCAGAGACCGCGCTGGTTTCCACCAGCACTTGTTGGGGGGGAGGATCTCCCAGGCAATTGGATGCCCCTGGATGGTCATATGACCATAAGACAGAGGAGCAGAATTAGGCCACTCGGCCCATCGAGTCTGCTCCACCATTCAATCATGGCTGATATTTTCTCATCCCCATTCTCCTTCCTTCTCCCCATACCCCTGATCCCCTTATTAATCAAGAACCTATCTATCTCTGTCTTAAAGACACTCAGTGAATTGGCCTCCACAGCCTTCTGCGGCAAAGAGTTCCACAGATTCACCACCCTCAGGCTGAAGAAATTTCTCCTCATCTCTGTTTTAAAGGATTGTCCATTTAGTCTGAGATTGTGCCCTCTGCTTCTAGTTTTTCCAACAAGTGGAGACATCCGCTCCACGTTCACTCTATCCAGACCTCGCAGTATCTTGTAAGTTTCAATAAGATCCCCTCAAATCCTTCTAAACTCCAACGAGTACAGACCCAGAGTCCTCAAATGTTATTCATATGACAAGTTCTTCATTCCAGGGATCATTCTCCTGAACCTCCTCTGGACCCTTTCCAAGGCCACCACATCCTTCCTTAGATACAGGGCCCCAAACTGCTCACAATACTCCAAATGGAGTCTGATCAGAGCCTTATACAGTCTCAGAAGTACATCCCTGGTCTTGTATTGTAGCCCTCTTGACATGAATGCTAACATGTAGGCTTCAAATGGTTACTGTGAAAAGCCCCTAGTCGCCACATTCCGACGCCGGGGAGACTGGTACGGGAATTGAACCGTGCTGCTGGCCTGCCTTGGTCTGCTGTAAAAGCCAGTGATTTAGCCCAGTGTGCTAAACCAGCTCCTAACTGCCCATAATTTGCCTCCCTAACTGCCGACTGAATCTGCATGTTAACCTTAAGAGAATTGTGAACAAGGACTCCCAAGTCCCTTTATGCTTCTGATTTCCTAAGCATTTCCCCATTTAGAAAATAGTCTGTGCCTAAATTCCTCCTTCCAAAGTGCATAACCTCACACTTTCCCACATTGTATTTCATTTGCCACTTCATTGCCCATTCGCCTAGCTTGTCCAAGTCCTTCTGCAGCCCCCTTGCTTCCTCAATACTACCTGTCCCTCTATAGATCTCTGTATCATCTGCAAACTTAGCAACAGTGAATTCAGTACCTTCTTCGAGATCATTAATGTACGTTGTAAAAAATTGTGGTCCCAGCACAGACCCCTGAGCCACACCACTAGTCACCGACTGCCCTCCTGAAAAAGACCCCTTTATCCCCACTCTCTGCCTTCTGCCAGTCGGCCAATCCTCTATCCATGCCAGGGTCTTACCCTGAACACCATGAGCTCTTAACTTATTCAACAGTCTCCTATGCGCCACCTTGTCAAAGGTCTTCTGGAAATCCAAATAAATCACGTCCACTGGTTCTCCTTTGTCTATAAGGCCATAAGACATAGGAGTGGAAGTAAGGCCATTCGGCCCATCGAGTCCACTCCACCATTCAATCATGGCTGATTTCAACTCCATTTACCCGCTCTCTCTCCATAGCCCTTAATTCCTCGAGAAATCAAGAATTTATCAACTTCTGTCTTAAAGACACTCAACGTCCCGGCCTCCACCGCCCTCTGTGGCAATGAATTCCACAGACCCACCACTCTCTGGCTGTAGAAATTTCTCCTCATCTCTGTTCTAAAGTGACTCCCTTTTATTCTAAGGCTGTGCCCCGGGTCCTAGTCTCCCCTGCTAATGGAAACAACTTCCCTACGTCCACCCTATATAAGCCATTCATTGTCTTGTAAGTTTCTATTAGATCTCCCCTCAACCTCCTAAACTCCAATGAATATAACCCCAGGATCCTCAGATGTTCATCGTATGTTAGGCCTACCATTCCTGGGATCATCCGTGTGAATCTCCGCTGGACCCGCTCCAGTGCCAGTATGTCCTTCCTGAGGTGTGGGGCCCAAAATTGCTCACAGTATTCTAAATGGGGCCTAACTAATGCTTTATAAAGCTTCAGAAGTACATCCCTGCTTTTATATTCCAAGCCTTTTGAGATAAGTGACAACATTGCATTTGCTTTCTTAATTACGGACTCAACCTGCAAGTTGACCGTTAGAGAATCCTGGACTAGGACTCCCAAGTCCCTTTGCACTTCAGCATTATGAATTTTGTCACCGTTTAGAAAATAGTCCATGCCTCTCTTCTTTTTTCCAAAGTGCAAGACCTCGCACGTGCCCACGTCTAACTTCCTTGTTACCTCCTCAAAGAACTCTAACAGATTTGTCAGTCACGACCTCCCTTTGACAAAGCCGTGCTGACTCAATCCTATTTTACCATGCACTTCCAAGTGTTTCACGATCTCATCTTGAACAGCAGATTCTAAAATCTTACCAATGACCGAAGTCAGGCTAACCGGCCTATAATTTACCGTCTTCTGCCTCCCCCCCTTAAACAGTGGTGTTACGTTAGCCACCTTCCAGTCGTCTGGGACCCTTCCTGCCTCCAGTGATTCCTGAAAGATCATCACTGATGCCTCCACAATTTCCTCAGCTATCTCTTTCGGGACCCTGGGATGTGGTCCATCTGGTCCCGGTGACTTATCCACCTTCAGACCTTTCAGTTTCCCCAGAACCTTCTCCTTAGTAATGGTCACTGCGCTCACCTCTGCACCCTGGTTCTCCTGGAGCTCTGGCATCCCACTGGTGTCTTCCACCATGAAGACTGATGCAAAGTAACTATTCAGTTTGTCTGCCATTTCTTTGTTTCCTTTTATCACTTCTCCACATTTCTAGTGGTCCAATGTCTATTTTTGCCTCTCTCGTACCTTTGATATATTGAAAAAATCTCTTCCTATCTTCCTTTAATATTACTAGCTAGTTTGCACTCATACTTCATTCCCCCCCCCCCCTCTTATTGCTGTTTTAGTTGTCCTCTGCTTGCTTTTAAAGGCTTCCCAATCCTCTGACTTCCCACTAATACTCGCCACTTTGTATGATTTTTCGTTAGCCTTTATGCTGTCCTTGACATCCTCGTCAGCCATGGATGCCTTGTCCTCCCCTTAGCATGTTTCCTCCTCCTTGGGATGAATTCCTGTTGTGCCTCCCTAATAGCCCCCCAAAACTCCTGCCATACTGTTCCACTGTCTTACCTGCTTGGCTCCTTTCCCAATCAACTCTGGCCAGCTCCTCCCTCATGTCTTTGTAGTTACCCTTATTTAATTGTAATACTGTTACGTCTGATTGCAGCTTCTATCTCTCAAACTTCAGGGTAAATTCTATCATATTGTGGTCACTGCTCCCTAAGGGTTCCTTCAACTTAAGTTCCCTAATCAAGTCTGCGTCATTACACATCACCAAATCCAGAATTGCCTGTTCCCTAGTAGGCTCAGTCCCAAGCTGCTCCAAAAAACCATCTCTTAAACATTACACAAATTCCCAGTCCACCTGCATATTGAAGTCCCCCATGCTTATTGTAGTATTGCCTTTTTTACATGCCTTTTCTATCTCCTGATTTATTTTCTGCCCCACATCCTGAGTACTGCTGGGGGTCCTGTACAAAACTCCCATCAGGATCGTTTTACCTTTGCGATTCCTCAACTCTACCCACAGAGATTCTATGCCTTCTGATCCTATATCGCTCCTTGCTATCGATTTAAATTCATTCTTTACTAACAATGAAACCTCACCCCCTTTGCCCATCTGCCTGTCCTTTCGATAGGACACATATCCTTGGATATTGAGATCCCAACCCTGATCCCCTTGCAGCCACGTCTCTGTGATGCCCACAACATTGTACCGGTCAATTTCAATGTGCGCAATAAGCTCATTTACCTTGTTCCATATACTGCGCGCATTTAGGTACAACACCCTCAATCCTGCCTTGCCCACCTCCCTTTTCACACTCTCCTGGACCCTGTACTGTGGCCCTTTTTGATTTTTGACTGTGGCTTCTCTGCCTTACACTTTCCCTCTTACTGCTTTTTGTTTCTGGCCCCGTTTTACTTCCCTCTGACTTCCTGCATTGGTTCCGATCCCCCTGCCACATTAGTGTAAACGCTCCCCAACAGCACTAGCAACCACCCCCCTAGGACATCGATTCCAGTCCTGCCCAGGTGCACACCATCCGGTTTGTATTGGCCCTACCGCCTCCAGAACCCGTTCCAATGCCCCAGGAATTTGAATCCCTCCCTCTTGCACCATCTCTCAAGCCACGCATTAATCCTACCTATCCTGAGATTCCTATTCTGACTAGCTCATGGCACTGGTAGCAATCCTGCGATTACGACCTTTGAGGTCCTACTTTTTAGTTTGACTCCTAACTCCCTGAATTCAGCTTGTAGGATCTCATCCCATTTTTTAACCTATATCGTTGGTGCCTATGTGCACCACCACAGCTGGCTGTTCACCCTCCCCAACCCCCCAGAATGTCCAGCAGCCGCTCCAAGACATACTTGACCCTTGCGCCAGGGAGGCAACATACTATCCTGGAGTCTCGATTGCGTCTGCAGAACCGCCTGTCTAATCCCCTTACGATTGAGTCCCCTATCACTATAGCCCTGCCATTCTTCTTCCTGCCCTCCTGCGCAGCAGAGCCAGCCACAGTGCCATGAACCTGGCTGCTGCTGCCTTCCCCTGATGAGCAAACTCCCTCAACAGTATCCAAAGCGGCATACCTGTTTTGCAGGGAGATGACCGCAGGGGATACCTGCACTGCCTTCCTACGCTTGCTCTGTCTTTTGGTCATCCATTTTCTGTCTCCCTCAGTAATTTCACCTGCGGTGTGACCAACTTGCTAATTGTGCTATCCATGACATCCTCAGCATCGCGGATGCTCCAAAGTGAGTCCATCCGCAGCTCCAGAGCCATCAAGCGGTCTAACAGGAGCTGCAGCTGGACACACGTCTTGCACGTGAAGGTGCCAGGGTCAGAGGACATGACCCTGAGCTCCCACATCGCACACGAGGAGCATAGAACATAGAACATAGAACAATACAGCGCAGTACAGGCCCTTCGGCCCACGATGTTGCACCAAAACAAAAGCCATCTAACCTACACTATACCATTATCATCCATATGTTTATCCAATAAACTTTTAAATGCCCTCAATGTTGGCGAGTTCACTACTGTAGCAGGTAGGGCATTCCACGGCCTCACTACTCTTTGCGTAAAGAACCTACCTCTGACCTCTGTCCTATATCTATTACCCCTCAGTTTAAAGTTATGTCCCCTCGTGCCAGCCATTTCCATCCGCGGGAGAAGGCTCTCACTGTCCACCCTATCCAACCCCCTAATCATTTTGTATGCCTCTATTGAGTCTCCTCTTAACCTTCTTCTCTCCAACGAAAACAACCTTGAGTCCATCAGCCTTTCCTCATAAGATTTTCCCTCCATACCAGGCAACATCCTGGTAAATCTCCTCTGCACCCGCTCCAAAGCCTCCACGTCCTTCCTATAATGCGGTGACCAGAACTGTACGCAATACTCCAAATGCGGCCGTACCAGAGTTCTGTGCAGCTGCAACATGACCTCCTGACTCCGGAACTCAATCCCTCTACCAATAAAGGCCAACACTCCATAGGCCTTCTTCGCCACCCTATCAACCTGGGTGGCAACTTTCAGGGATCTATGTACATGGACACCTAGATCCCTCTGCTCATCCACACTTTCAAGAACTTTTCCATTAGCCAAATATTCCACATTCCTGTTATTCCTTCCAAAGTGAATCACATCACACTTCTCTACATTAAACACCATTTGCCACCTCTCAGCCCAGCTCTGCAGCTTATCTATATCCCTCTGTAACCTGCTACTTCCTTCCACACTATCGACAACACCACCGACTTTAGTATCGTCTGCAAATTTACTCACCCACCCTTCTGCGCCTTCCTCTAGGTCATTGATAAAAATGACAAACAGCAACGGCCCCAGAACAGATCCTTGTGGTACTCCACTTGTGACTGAACTCCATTCTGAACATTACCCATCAACCACCACCCTCTGTCTTCTTTCAGCTAGCCAATTTCTGATCCACATCTCTAAATCACCCTCAATCCCCAGCCTCCGTATTTTCTGCAATAGCCTACCGTGGGGAACCTTATCAAACGCTTTTCTGAAATCCATATACACCACATCAACTGCTCTACCCTCGTCTACCTGTTCAGTCACCTTCTCAAAGAACTCGATAAGGTTTGTGAGGCATGACCTACCCTTCACAAAGCCATGCTGACTATCCCTGATCATATTATTCCTATCTAGATGGTTATAAATCTTGTCTCTTATAATCCCCTCCAAGACTTTACCCACTACAGACGTGAGGCTCACCGGTCTATAGTTGCCGGGCTTGTCTCTGCTCCCCTTTTTGAACAAAGGGACCACATTTGCTATCCTCCAGTCCTCTGGCACTATTCCTGTAGCCAATGATGACATAAAAATCAAAGCCAATGGTCCAGCAATCTCTTCCCTGGCCTCCCAGAGAATCCTAGGATAAATCCCATCAGGTCCCGGGGACTTATCTATGTTCAGCCTGTCCAGAATTGCCAACACCTCTTCCCTACGTACCTCAATGCCATGTAATCTATTTACCTGGAGCTCAGCATTCTCCTCCACAACATTATCTTTTTCCTGAGTGAATACTGACGAAAAATATTCATTTAGTATCTCGCCTATCTCTTCAGACTCTACACACAACGTCCCATCCCTGTCCTTGACTGGTCCTACTCTTTCCCTAGTCATTCGCTTATTCCTGACATACCTATAGAAAGCTTTTGGGTTTTCCTTGATCCTTCCTGCCAAATACTTCTCATGTCCCCTCCTTGCTCGTCTTAGCTCTCTCTTTAGATCCTTCCTCGCTACCTTGTAACTAGCCATCGCCCCAACTGAAACTTCACACCTCATCTTCACATAGGCCTCCTTCTTCCTCTTAACAAGAGATTCCACTTCTTTGGTAAACCATGGTTCCCTCGCTCGGCACCTTCCTCCCTGCCTGACCGGTACATACTTATCAAGAACACGCAGTAGCTGATCCTTGAACAAGCTCCACTTATCCAGTGTGTCCAACACTTGCAGCCTACTTCTCCACCTTATCCCCCCCAAGTCACGTCTAATGGCATCATAATTTCCCTTCCCCCAGCTATAACTCTTGCCCTGTGGTGTATACTTATCCCTTTCCATCCTTAACGTAAATGTCACCGAATTGTGGTCACTGTCCCCAAAGTGCTCACCTACCTCCAAATCCAACACCTGGCCTGGTTCATTACCCAAAACCAAATCCAATGTGGCCTCGCCTCTTGTTGGCCTGTCAACAAACTGTGTCAGGAAACCCTCCTGCACACACTGTACAAAAAACGACCCATCTAATGTACTCGAACTATATCTTTTCCAGTCAATATTTGGAAAGTTAAAGTCTCCCATAATAACTACCCTGTTACTTTCGCTCTTATCCAGGATCATCCTCGCCATCCTTTCCTCTACATCCCTAGAACTATTAGGAGGCCGATAGAAGACTCCCAACAGTATGACCTCTCCTTTCATGTTTCTAACCTCAGCCCATACTACCTCAGAAGATGAGTCCCCATCTAGCATCCTCTCCGCCACCGTAATACTGCTCTTGACTAGCAGCGCCACACCTCCCCCTCTTTTGCCTCCTTCTCTGAGCTTACTAAAACACCTAAACCCCGGAACCTGCAACATCCATTCCTGTCGCTGCTCTATCCATGTCTCCGAAATGGCCACAACATCGAAGTCCCAGGTACCAACCCATGCTGCCAGTTCACCTACCTTATTTCGTATACTCCTGGCATTGAAGTAGACACATTTCAAACCACCTACCTGAACACTGGCCCCCTCCTGCGACGTCAAATCTGAGCTCCTGACCTCTATACTCTCATTCTCCCTTACCCTAAAACTACAATCCAGGTTCCCATGCCCCTGCTGCATTAGTTTAAACCCCCCCAAAGAGCACTAACAAATCTCCCCCCACCGGATATTTGTGCCCCGCAGGTTCAGATGTAGACCATCCTGTCTGTAGAGGTCCCACCTTCCCCAGAAAGAGCCCCAGTTATCCAGAAATCTGAATCTCTCCCGCCTGCACCATCCCTGTAGCCACGTGTTTAATTGCTCTCTCTCCCTATTCCTCATCTCACTATCACGTGGCATGGGCAACAACCCAGAGATAACAACTCTGTTTGTTCTAGTTCTGAGCTTCCATCCTAGCTCCCTGAAAGCCTGCCTGACATCCTTATCCCCTTTCCTACCTATGTCGTTAGTGCCAATGTGGACCACGACTTGGGGCTGCTCCCCCTCCCCCTTAAGGACCCGGAAAACACGATCCGAGACATCACGTACCCTTGCACCTGGGAGGCAACATACCAAACGTGAGTCTCTCACGCTCCCACAAAATCTCCTATCTGTGCCCCTGACTATCGAGTCCCCAATTACTAATGCTCTGCTCCTCTCCCCCTTCCCTTCTGAGCAACAGGGACAGACTCCGTGCCAGAGGCCCGTACCCCATGGCATCCCCTGGTAAGTCGTCCCCCCCACAAGTATCCAAAGCGGTATACTTGTTTCTCAGGGGAACGACCGCAGGGGATCCCTGCACTGACTGTTTTTTCCCAGTCCCTCTTACAGTTACCCATCTATCTCCAATCTTTGGTGTAACTAATTCCCTGAAGCTGCTATCTATGACCCCCTCTGCCTCCCGAATGATCCGAAGTTCTTCCAACTCCAGCTCCAGTTCCCTAACTTGGTCTTGGAGGAGCTGGAGATGGCAGCACTTCCTGCAGGTAAAACCAGCAGGGACACGAACGGCATCCCTCACCTCAAACATCCTGCAGGAGGAACATTGCACTCCCTTCCCTGCCATCCCTCTAACTTTCTACCAAGATCTGGCTAACAACTAAATTAAATTTTTTATATAAAAAAAATATTAATAACAATAATAAAATATGGTACTTACCTCACACCAATGGGTTTTATTATTAGGTTAGAGGAGGAGGGCGGGTGGGAGACACTACACGTGTAGTGTCTCGGGTTTCCTCTCCACCAGAATTTATTCGTGAGGGTCTTCCCAGAAGTCCGCGGGTCGACTTCCTGTTCCCACCTTAAACACTAAAATTAAAAAAAAAAAATTTAAAGGAGAGACTTACCTCCCAGAAATCACTTCCGCACTGCCCCCGCTGAAATGGACTCGCCTGCTCCGCTCCTGCTGAAATCGACTTGGCCTGCAAGGTAAGTAAGTTGTTAATCAGTACTTACCTCACCCCAGGCAGCGACCTTTTAAACGGTCCCCTCTGCCTCGCAGCTCCCGCGCTTTTTCAAATTCCCGCGCTGATTCTAAGGTCCCAGCTCTCACTCCCGAACTAAACAGCTGACCTGCAAGGTAAGTAAGTTGTTAATCATTACTTACCTCACCCCAGGCAGCGACCTTTTAAACGGTCCCCTCTGCCTCGCAGCTCCCGCGCTTTTTCAAATTCCCGCGCTGATTCTAACGTCCCAGCTCTCACTCCCGAACTAAACAGCTGACCTGCAAGGTAAGTAAGTTGTTAATCAGTACTTACCTCACCCCAGGCAGCGACTTTTTAAACGGTCCCCTCTGCCTCGCAGCTCCCGCGCTTTTTCAAATTCCCGCGCTGATTCTAAGGTCCCAGCTCTCACTCCCGAACTAAACAGCTGACCTGCAAGGTAAGTAAGTTGTTAATCAGTACTTACCTCACCCAGGCAGCGACCTTTTAAACGGTCCCCTCTGCATGACACGGGTCTGGGATCTCCTGCCATGTCTTAAACCTTAGCTTAACGAGAGCCGGTGCAGACTCAGGGGGCCGAATGGCCTCCTTCTGCACTGTAAATTCAATGATAATCTATGATTAATGTAGGACAAAGGTTTGGCACAACATCGTGGGCCGAAGGGCCTGTTCTGTGCTGTATTTTCTATACACAATTCCAAAATACAAAAGAAAAAATAAATCAATAAATAGACAAATGAAAAGAAAAACTACTTACCAGTCACTTACCAGGGATAAAAAGCACCTCCTCCCAACCCAGCTTCAAATTCCCACCTAACTTCAAATTCTCAAACTCACTCTTCGCTGTGCCTCACTCTGGCTGTATCTTCTCTGGCTCGCTGGGAGAATTCACTGGGAGTGAGTTAAAGTTGCTCTTTTTAAATTGGCCTGAGTTGACTGCCCCCCCCCACCTGCTTTTGGATCAAAATAGCTTAAGGTGACTGACACTTAACTGCCAACAGTTATGTGAGTGGGTGTTGCGTTTCCTCCCTTCTTCGGCGCTGCTTTTCGCATCCTTTAACAACTTATTATTTTTCTTTGTTTTTTTCTTTCCTTCGTCAATCTTTTTTAAAAAACAGAAAAATTCTTCCTTCAAAAAAAAAAATTTCAAAAACTTTCTTTAAAAATTCTTTCTCTTCGCTTTTATATTTCTCAAAAGTTCCCCTGGGACTGGACTTCAGACTTCTTAAAACAAACACATTTTGGGCGGGAGCCACCCGATGTGGAACATCTCCACGATATCGCGTCCTGGCTTCGGGCCTGCCACCTTGTCCTCAGTTTGGCTCCGCCCCCGCTGCTCTGACCGCCGCGCGCCCTGGTCCCAATGCCTCAGCTCCAGCCGCCCGACACTCGTGCAAGGTTCCTCGCCGGTTTTCAAACCGGCCCGGCTTGTCGCCCGGGACAGCCCCAAAGACCGACAACAATCGGTAGGGTGAGCGAAAAATCCCCGAAAGCGCCGTAGATAGTGGCCACCGGCGGGAGCTCCTCTCAATGCGGCCGACCCGCTCGCAAACGCCACCAGAAGTCCCGCACAGTTGTTCTGATAGCAACATTTTCTTAATTAACTGACTGGAGTTCCAGCCTTACATTGCTGCGCTATATATTCACTCTTGCAGCACCAATAATTAGAGTTAGCCCAGCAGTGTGCTCCTCCTGCTCCTCCCACATTATCTCAGACCCTTCCCGATCAAATTTGCTGTTCTTTTAGTTTTGAGCCAGTGCCATTGTTGTGGTTCAGCCCGATTGTTGTTCTTCACTTTTACTTTCAGACAAAATCCAACGCTCCCTCCATCACTGTCTGTGTGCCAGATAAACATTAACAGCCTCACAGTAGAGCTTCCTCCTGTTATTCTCCAGCCTCCCACAATAATGATGGATCCAATGGATGTTGTGATGAACAATCATACATTTCCCCCTCAAGCCCATCAGTTGTGAACTTCTACCCACCCAACTTGAGGCTGTGTGCACGATCACTCCGACTAAGGTGATACCCCCTGTTGTTTTGGGCGCTCTGGAATCGTGGAACACATACAGGCTACCAACACTTAAAATAGTGCAACACTATTTTATTAAGTCAGAAATTGTTTAACATACTCTCACTGTGGGTTAACACGATATTAGATTGAACTAAAGACCTATGCCTTGTCCTGACCAGTCAATGCACTCAGCACATGGTGAAGATCTGTGCTGTAAGCTCTATCCTACTAGGAGGCTGCATTTCGAAAGAGCGGGAACTCTGATGCACCCTGTCTTTATAGTGCGTGTGCTCTAACTGGTGATTGGCTGCGGTGTTGTGTGTGTTGATTGGTCCCACTGCATGTCCATCAGTGTGTGTGTGTCTGCACCATGATATACTGGTGTATATTATGACCCCCCCCACCAGACGAATGTCACAAATCACCACTCCCTCCAACCTCCCCTTTATTATGTGTTTCTAATCTACAGGCTGCAGATGCCTCAAGTTAGCATCTGCAGCTCAGTACAGAGACAGCCAAGCCCAGGGACAGTGACTGCAGACAGCCATGTACACCAACCTGTGTTTTTCCCTCTGCAGTACATGGCCCTTACCTCTCCCTGCAGCTGGGGTAGACCATGCTCCCAATGATTGCTCCGACTGCATGTTGTCTGCTCCCCTGGCTCTGACCACTGACTTAGAGGGATGCAGCACGGTAGCATTGTGGATAGCACAATTGCTTCACAGCTCCAGGGTCTCAGGTTCGATTCCGGCTTGGGTCACTGTCTGTGCGGAGTCTGCACATCCTCCCCGTGTGTGCGTGGGTTTCCTCCGGGTGCTCCGGTTTCCTCCAACAGTCCAAAGATGTGCAGGTTAGGTGGATTGGCCTTGATAAATTGGCCTTAGCGTCCAAAATTGCCCTTAGTGCTGGGTGGGGTTACTGGGTTATGGGGATAGGGTGGAGGTGTTGACCTTGGGTAGGGTGCTTTTTCCAAGAGCCGGCGCAGACTCGAGGGGCCGAATGGCCTCCTTCGGCACTGTAAATTCTATGAGTAAAAATAAATCTATGACCTTGGAAGTGCAGAAGATTTTAGTTTAGACGGGCAGCATGGTTGGCACAGGCTTGGACCGCCGAAGGGCCTGTTCCTGTGCTGTACTTTTCTTTGTTTTTTGTTCTTTGTTCTTGAACCCACAGAGCACATAGATGCCAGTAATCTGTTACTCCTTTCCATGTTACCACAGGAGTGTCCACATCTGTGACTCCTGAGTGCAATCCCAGACCGAGGGTTTGGAATTTTACAGCACTCCTACTGCCATGAAGTCTAAGGACTACAGTGACCCCTGCCTGACTACCCACCGACCCCACCTTCTGATTGAGGATACCAGGGTACCACCCTATCAGAGCTTGACCAGGAGTACTTGGAAGTGCATGGTAAAATAGGACTGTGTCAGCACAGCTTTGTCAAAGGGAGGTCATGCCTGACAAATTAGTTATTTGAGGAGGTAACATGGAAGTTAGACAAAGGAGAACCAGTGGACATGATTTATTTAGATTTCCAGAAGGCCATTGACAAGGTGCCGCATAGGAGATTGTTAAATAAGTCAAGAGCCCATGGTGTTAAGGGTAAGATCCTGGCATGGATAGAGGATTGGCTGATTGGCAGAAGGCAGAGAGTGGGGATAAAGGGGTCTTTTTCAGGATGGCAGCCGGTGACTAGTGGTGTGCCTCGGGTCTGTGCTGGGACCACAACTTTTCACAATATACATTAATGATCTGGAAGGGGGAACTGAAGGCACTGTTGATAAGTTTGCAGATGATACAAAGATCTGTAGAGGGACAGGTGGGAGGTAAGGGGGCTGCAGTTCGGAAGGCAAATGCAATGTTAGCATTCATGTCAATAGGGCTACAATACAAGACCAGGGATGTACTTCTGAGGCTGTATAAGGCTCTGTCAGACCACATTTGGAGTATTGTGAGCAGTTTTGGGCCCCGTATCGAAGGAAGGATGTGCTGGCCTTGGAAAGGGTCCAGAGGAGGTTCACAAGAATGATCCCTGGAATGAACAGCTTGTCGAATGAGAAACGCTTGAGGACTCTGGGTCTGTACTCATTGGAGTTTAGAAGGTTGGGGGGGGGCCTTATTGAAACAGGATACTGTGGGGTCTGGATAGAGTGGACGTGGAGAGGATGTTTCCACTTGTAGGAAAAACTAGAAGCAGAGGACACAATCTCAGAATAAAGGGACGATCCTTTAACACAGAGATGAGGAGGAATTTCTTCAGCCAGAGGGTAGTGAATCTGTGGAACTCTTTGCCGCAGAAGGCTGTGGAGGCCAATTCACTGAGTGTCTTTAAGACAGAGATAGATAGGTTCTTGATTATAAGGGGATCAGGGGTTATGGGGGAAGGCAAGAGAATGTGGATGAGAAAAATATCAGCCATGATTGAATATCGGAGCAGACGCGATGGGCCGAGTTGCCTAATTCTGCTCCTATGTCTTATGGTCATATGACCATCCAGGGGCCCCAATTGCCTGGGAGATCCTCCCACCCAACAAGTGCTGGCGGAGACACAGGTGAGGCACAGGGATTAGATTCCGTGTCTTGGGTAACTCCGGGGTGAGCATATTCAAGTGAGCGTGACTGCACATTTGAGTATGTAAATATGGATCCCGACCTCAACGGGCGGGATCCAGACCGAGATGCCTCGCGAGATCTCGCGGGGCATGATGAGGCTGGAAAGTCTTGCGAGTGGCCTCTCATGAGATTTACCGGCTTCACCTTGTACCAAGTCGGGACAATGTTTTATTGTATTTAACATAGATTTCATGTGTTTCTTTTAGTTACATCTTATTACTATCACAGTGATAGAGCACATTTTGACACCTGAGTACTTTTATTACCAGAAATCGTTTACGGCACGTTTTAACATTGCTATCTATGGCAATCACACATATTGAAAAAAATCTAAGATCTCTGGCCTCCACTGGTGATCAATCAGTCATGGTGCTTTGTTCTTTGAAATTCTCTCCTGAAATCATTTTGTTACCTCTTTCTTTTCCTTTCAACATCTGTTAAAAACCCAACTCTACTACCATTCACTTGGTCCTCTTCCATATAATGATCTGCTTCCTGCTTGTGTTCCCTTCTCCCCTATGAAGTATTCTGAGGCATAAATACTGCACAACTGCTAGTTGTTGCTGTGCTGAAAGCATCAAAAGGTGGCTGGCCTGAGGGGACTGAAATCTTCCAGGGCTGACAGCGATACAGGACTGTAGAAAACAAATTAATAAGCAGGACATTTTCGAAGAGCTGAACTACAGCATAGTAGAAGACAGAAATCAATTGTACATGAAATATGATAGCTGGAAAATAATCAAATGCCCAAGCTGCAAGAAGGGACAGCACTGCATCCACATCACAATTCATTGCTGAATTTGGCATTGTGATAACATGTCACTAATGTACCTGTGGGATGGGAATACAGGTTCCCAGACTCTGGTCACAGCCTTCAAGACTTTATTTTTGGTTCAGTAATTAAAGTTTAAATTTGGAGATCATGGGCGAATTTCTCCGGAAATGGCGCGATGTCCGCCGACTGGCGCCCAAAACGGCGCAAATCAGACGGGCATCGCGCCACCCCAAAGGTGCGGAATGCTCCGCATCTTTGGGGGCCGAGCCCAAACCTTGAGGGGCTAGGTCGGCGCTGGACGAATTTCCGCCCCGCCAGTTGGCGGAAAAGGCCTTTGGTGACCCGCCAGCTGGCGCGGAAATGACATCTCTGGGTGGCGCATGAGCGGGAGCGTCAGCGGCCGCTGACAGCTTCCCACACATGCGCAGTGGAGGGAGTCTCTTCTGCCTCCGCCATGGTGGAGACCGTGGCGGAGGCGGAAGTGAATGAGTGCCCCCACGGCACAGGCCCGCCCGCGGATCGGTGGGCCCCGATCGCGGGCCAGGCCACCGTGGGGGCAACCCCCCGGGGCCAGATCGCCCCGCGCCCCCCCAGGACCCCGGAGCCCGCTCGCGCCATCTTGTCCCGCCGGTAAGGTAGGTGGTTTAATTTACGCCGGCGGGACAGGCATTTTAGCGGCGGGACTTCGGCTCATCCGGGCCGGAGAATCGCGCGGGGGGACCCGCCAACCGGCACGGCGCGATTCGCGCCCCCGCCGAATCTCCGGTGCCGGAGACTTCGGCAACCGGCGGGGGCGGGATTCACGCCAGCCCCCGGCGATTCTCCGACCCGGCGGGGGGGGGTCGGAGAATCTCGCCCCATGTTACTGAAAAAAACTAAAATTAAAATTAGATATCTTTTGTGAAGGGAAGTCAATCCAGTCAAGCAGTTTTAAATCCGTCTGCCACGTTTAAAAATACCCCTTGTGCTGTAAGCCTCCATTTTTTGCCATCTCCTAAATGGAAGCTGGGTCTTAAAATGATTGATTGAACGAAAGTGTCGACTTTTGGCTTTGTTGGCAGCTCTCCCGCCTCGGAGTCTCCAGGTTCAAATCTTACTCCAGGGTGTTAAGGAGAAAAGTCAAAGCTGATGCTTCTATGCTGTACTGAGGGAGTGCTAAATTATTGGAAATTCTGTCTTTTGAATGAGATGTTAAACCGAGATCTCATTTGCCTACTCAGGTGGATTTAAAGATCCTCGTGGCACTATTTTGAAGACGAGTGGAGGAATTATCCCCAGTATTCTGGTCAATATTTATCCCCCAATCAACATTACAGAGTCAAATCATCACAACACTGTGGGCGTTGGCTGCACACTTTATTGGCTGCTGTACAGAGGGCTGGAGAGGCTGAGTCATTCAGTATTTTCAAGGCTGAGATAGGTAGATTTTTAAGCAATAAGGGAATCAATGGTGATGGGGATAAGACAGGACAGTGGATTCAAGGATTGTCATATCAGATCAGTCATGATCTCATTGAATGGAGGAGCAGACTTGCTGGGCCAAATGGCCTACTTCTGCTCCTACATTGTATTGTCTTATGTTTCCGAACAGTACACTTCAAAAAAATGTACCTCATCAGCTATAAAGCACTTTGAGACATCTAACAGTCATCAAAAGTGTAACATAAATGCAAGTTTTATTTTTTTAAATTCCTCCTGAAGTCTCTGTTGTTTACCAGTATGCTCAACTACTCACACCCGACTTCATGCAGTCTTCTGCAAACCTCTAACAAGATGAGTTTGAAGAAGTTGTTTGCACAAAAATGAAATGCTCGTCTTTTGAGTGTACGTCTGATTACATGAGAATTGAAAGTTAATTGGTTTGTGAAGTAATATTTTTAGAGTCCAAAATTAATTTCTATAAGTCCCCACCTGGATTCTCCGTTCCTGAGACTAAGTGTTGATGCCGGGACAGGATTCCATGACAGCAACACTGGCACGTCACCGGGCCCAATTCAGTGAGCGTTGAGGGGCTAGCACCCCCTGTTTGTTTCACCCATTTAAAAAAGTCTTGGGCTGGATTCCGCATTCCTGAGACTAAGTGGTGACACCTAGGCAGGATTCGTAGACTTCCATGACAGCAAAATTGGCGCCGGACCTGGACTGATTCAGCGACTGTGGAGGGGCTAGAACAATGTGAAACACAATCGATTCCAATGGGAAATGATGCGGGATTCGCTGGGTCCGTGATTGACACTCAGGAGGCTGCAAGCTGCAGCTGCATATACACATTACACTCCCCACACACACTCATCCGAGCCAACAAGATGGAGCATGTCTATCCTGCTGATGGGCCAGAGGGCATCTGGGGGGGGGGTTTAACCTGTGGGGACATCCATATGACCCATAGTCCCAAGTTCACAGTGGTCAGTCAGTGGTGTGCACAGCTGCATGGCTGCCTTACCGGCTGCAGAAATGGTGTTCCATGCCCGTCCACCCTGACCCCACAGCTTACCTCCTGGCTACCCCCGTTACTATCCCAGCCCCCAGCCCTGGCAGAACACCCCCCCCCCCCACCCAGCCAGTGGCACAACTGTCAGCAAACTATGGCGATTTTGGACACTTTCCGTACCCCCTCTCTCTCCCTCAGTAGCCACGGCGCCTGTTGCACAATATTTAAAAACTCAAGTGAACCTCGCCGTTGGAAATTCGGCCCAGTGGAGGCGTAGAATCATCGAGGGGAATACCGGATCAGGCCTGCCAATGACATGTCAATGGCATTGACTGTACGTGCGGAGTGGAACGCATTGATGCTGCTATCGAGGCCGGGGAATTGTGATTCAGCGTGAAACTGCCGCCGGCAATGACTTCAGCATTAAAACCAATTTTCCGTTCAATCACATGATTCCGGCTTCAGTCGACGTAGAATCCCATTCCCCATGTTTAATGTGACCATTCGTCTTTTGGGCGTTTTGATGTTCAGTCATTTCTATTCTATATAATTAGTGTTTAAATCTATCCTGTTGAACCAGGATAAAACTCAAAATATACATTTACGTAGAGCAGACTGTGCATAACAAAAAATTGCATTTAACAATAAAAATTTACAGAGAGATAGGTGTTTTTTAATTCTTGGTACATGACATTTTTCAGATTGCATTTAAAAAATTTTGAGGTAAAAGTGACTGTTGGCATAGATTTAATTCAATGGCCCTTCACTTCACTAATAAAAACACTCTGCAGGCTATTCTGTGTCTATTTACCGGTTTACTACGACACACACTGACATATTGCATTGTTTTCTATGAGGAGATATGTAGTAGTTATCATGAAATAACATGAGATTGGATTGATTTGTTAAGTAAAAACCCAAGGGCTGAGTTTTGACTCCTGAGTTGAGAGTGCAGAGTCTGCAAAGGCGATTCTGGAGAAAGTGCCCCGAATCTTTGGATTTCTGATCCAGAGTGGCATGTGCTGAAAGGAGTCAGGCTTGCCCACGGTGGAAAGAGTTTTGAGGCAGGTTCATGGGCTATGGATGCCAAGGTGGGGTAGTTGAAAGATCTGTCTCGGTGCTCCGGGACTTTGTCCCAGTTATAATTAAAACAATGACACAAAAAACAGTCCTCTGGGCCTCATCCCCCCTCACACACACCCAATGCCTCATCCAAGCCAACTCATGCTCTCGATCAACCCCACAATGGCCCTTCATATCCTCCATGCTAATACATGCCCCTGCTCATCCTCATGGCTCTTTACATTCCAATGACAACTTAGTGCCAACTCATGCCAATCTATACCCTCACTCATCCTTATTGCCTTTAATGGCCCATATGCCAACTTATTGCCAAATCGTATCCCCTCCACCCATCACCCTTTTTCCCTTATACCCTCCATGCCAACTGACCAAATATCTACCATGGGCATATCACAGGAGTCATGGTCAGATGAAATAAAGTATATATCTTGAGTGTCTATTGCAGACTTCATTATATTAAAACAAATCTCAAAGCTAACATTTACATTCTTTCAAATACTTAATCCCTAATAAAAACAAACATTTCTTTCAATAACTTGATCCCCTATGAATATAAAACTTTGTATTCATAACCACACAGTTAATTTCTTGAAACCTTGGAGGTATCAATCAAAATCAATTCACAGATCTCCCACTGTGATAATGATAGGTTCTGAAAGCAGTCAAGCAGTGAAATAGCAAGCACTGTTGTATTTTTCAAATGCAGACTGAAGTTTTCTGTTCAAAAATATAAGGGTCCTGAGGATTTAAATTGTTTGAAAACTTAAAAGTTCGACAGAACCTATCCACATTGTTATTTACATGCATGGCTAATTTTAACAACCCCAAAGGGGGTTCTAACCTCCCCCAACGGGATTCCTGCACCTTTCCAAAAGGGAACAGACCTTTCCAAATAACTCTGGCAGTTTACAACCTTTTCCTCAAATGTCTAAACCACATGAGACATGTTTTGGATATCCCAGGAACAAAAATTACTTCTGTTTGAAGGTGGTTGCATTTCTACATGTGTAGCTGCCTGCATGAGCCTTGGATATACAAGTACTTCCCATCTCCATTCCCTACCCACAACCCCAGGCAAAAATGGTAGATGCCGGGATCAGTAATGAGACTTCTAGAGTCAGAGCTCAGGCACTAGTTGGCTAAGGTGCAGAGCCCTTTTATCCATATGAAAATCAGGCCTGAAGTATTTTCCACTTCAGTTGTTTTTTTATTTAAAAAAACAGATTTAGCATCAGCATGATTTATAAATGCAAGAACAGAGAAGTACTATTAATTTAAAAATGTGATATATATCAAATTCTATGCACCCCATCAACCTATCACTGACAAATCCAAGGCAAGGCTATTTCACAATTAGGTCTCACGCCAGAAAGTATGTATTAGACAGAATGGATAAAAATATGTTGGAATAAATGGGAAATTAGAAAGAACAGTCATCATAAAAATAACAATTAGGAGCAGGAGTAGACTTTGCGGCCCCTCAAATAAATCATCTGCCCCTCTGCTTGCATTCAGAGACAAAATAGGTTATACACTGATAGTACTCAATGCAATCGGTGAAATGAACGAAAAATGGGCAAATTTTGTATGGAGATGTCTGTCGAATAAGACACAAATGAATAATTTATACAGAGCTTTGTACAGCTGAACAGAGGATTTTCCCTACAGTTAACAGAGAATACATCTCACCTAACTGGTAGAGATTCCACGCTATTTTTCTCCTGGGCTGACATCTGAATGTCTGTAATCATATTGAAGTTTTGATGACCCTATAACCCAACTTCATACTCAATTTTATCACCTTCAAAAAATAGTTTAAATGTCATGGCTATGGACTTGCTAGGAATGGCAAGTTTCAATGGTTTGCTGTAATTTGGTAACATACACATTTATTGCATCAATGTTATTTTACTTAATTTTTCCAAATAGAATTGTATAACATTTTAAATTAGAAGTTGGTTAACATATTGAAAGGTAATTTATGAATAAATTCAATTTCATGTAAGTTTACTACCTGCATTGAGAATCACATTTCATTATGCTCTTATAACCGTGGAATTGATTGGAATATTTAGGTCAAATAATAAAATTGAATGCAATAAAACATTACATTTTTAGACTGATTTAAGTCATTCTTTTAAAAACTTGTCAAACTACATAAGTGTATTTTTCTCAAAATGCATTTGAAATTGCTGAGTATCTCATGCCCATGAAATAGCCAGTGGGAGCGGGGGTCCCTGCCATCTGCCGCTGGTAGACCTTGGCATGTTGGACCTCATGGTGGGCCAATGGTGTAACTATTTAAGTTAGGTGCCCCCAAAGTCCATCAGAGGGCTCCCTCTCTGCTATAATGCAAATCGTACCCACCACACCTCTGCAACTCCACCTACCAGAACCTCCCCGTATCAGAGACCCCCCGCCAGAGACCCTGGGCTAAATTCTGCGCCATCGGGATTCTCCATTTTGCCAGCAACCTGGGGGGTTCCCTATGGCATGGGGCTGCCCTACAGTGAGAAACCTCATTAACCAGCCGGCGAAACAGAGAATCCCGACGATGCGTCGCACCAGAAATCTGGTGCGGTGGGATGGTGAAACCCGCCCCCCTTATCAGAGATACCCCCATATCAGAAAACCTCTCCATATCAGAAAATCCCTGTATCAGATAACTCCTTAAATCAGAGAATCCCCCATATCAGGGAACCCCCCCATAACAGAGACCTCCCATTACAGTAACCCCCCACCCCATCAGTCACCCCTGACTGGGAGCTAAAGAGCAGTCCAAGCAAAAACAGTGAAAAAAAATCACTGCTTTTTCACTCACCTGTCCCTTATATCTTTTGCCTCAGACAGACTCCTAGAAATCAGCAGGTGTTATTTCATAGAAAGCCAAAACCACATTACAAGGCTTTGATCTGCATGGCTCCTATTCACTTTAAAAGGGGAACATTTTTTAGTTGACAGTAATTGACAGATTCCAGACAACCAGATGTCTGGATTGTTTACTTTTTATTTCCAGTCGTGTTTGAATGCATCTCAAGTGTCCTGCTTGGAACCTAACCGTAACATTTACAAACACCTTGGAGTTAAGTGCTTTCACTTCCTCTTTTTCTCAGCAGAAATCACTGAACTACCTTGGTGTGGTCAGGAGCTGTGAACCATAGCTAGATGTTTATAAACTTTGTGGTTAGGTTCCAAGATGGGCCTACTGCTGGGGGTATCTGGTGAATGGTTCTGTTGCATGAGTCTGGTGAGGAGTCTCTGATGTGGGGTTGCTGTGGGAGGGGGGACAGATCGCCCTCTTTTGGGGGGGTGGCCCTGAAATTCCCATGGAGGGGGGTAAGGAGGATGCCCCTACCTGTCAGTGGGGGTTGTAGGATTAGTGTTGGGGGGTTGCAGGGGCTAGCCGCCGGTATTCGTTACCGGGCCGCCTGGTCAACATGGCAGTCCAATAGTGGGATTCAGAATGGAATCCTTTACGCTCCCCGCCCTGCATGCATTTGCATAGCTGGAGGAGTAAAATGTTTTTGGGGCCGCTCCAAGTGCCAGTGCAAACCAGAAACTATTCAGCTCTGGCAGCAGAACATAGGTCTGATTTCTCTGTTTGGGAGATTATATCCTCACACTGGAGATGAATAGTCTCTGATTTCTGCTCGCACTGGAAGTGGAAATCCAGAGGCATTTCACTAATCTATAAACGACAATGATTGCGAGAGATTCTGTCACGAATCCCGCTATCAATCCACTATTTTGAGCGAAGGGGGAGGGGGGTCAGCTCACCCTCTTTTGGGGGAAAGTTTGTCTTAGTGAAGTCTGGCCCCCCTGAACCTCTGCAATGTAATTCCGCCCACCCCACCACGAACATTTCTGGGTTACAACCCCCCACAGTATGAGGATGTCCTGACTTCCCCACCGAGATCCCCCAACAGAAACACCCCATAAGAGAGGTCCCCACCAGAAACCACCCCCCCATAAAATAACCCCACCAGAAACCTCCTCATAAGAGTAACCCCACCAGAAACCCCCATGAGAGAACTCGACCAGAAACCACCTCATAAGACTGACCCCCTCCCGATACCCCCCACTACAGAGACCTCTGCCTGTAATTCCCCCGTTACAGAGAGCCCTGCCTGGGACTATAGAGCAGCCCAGAGAGAGACAGTGTTAAACATCGTGGGCTTGATTCTCTGCACTCCTACGCCAAAATTACGGCCGGCGCGGGGGCGGAAAATCCATTTTCCCGCAAGGAATCGGGACCGGCGGCGGTTCCCCGATTCTGCGGGCCCCGAAAAGTGGTGTACTCGGGGAGTATGCTGCACTGCCTAGGACCTACCTGGAGCCATTGCCAGTTGCCCGCTCCGCCATTCTCCACTCCCGACCGGCCGAATTCCGATGGCGTGGAACTAATAGGCTCCAGCCATTCGGGATACTCGCTGGTTCTGTTGCACGGCCGCCGTGGTCAGGGGTAGGCTGATCGGAGGGCGGAGGGGCCTTATAGTCAGCCGGTAAATGTTTGTGTGGGCATTGAAAGTTGGGTGCGTGGCCGATCGGGGGTTTCTTTATTGGTTCCAGCTCCATGGTGCGAGTCCGCCATGGAGCACGGCGCAGCCTCTGGAGGATGGAGGACGCTGCCGTGCGCATGCACAGCCTCCGAACCGGAAGAGCGGGGGCCCTTATCTGCAGCAAAAGCTGCTAGATCTATGCTGGGTCCCTGCTATCCCCCTGCAGGGCTAGGAATTAGTGGTCCTTTCACGCCAGTTTTTCTGGCATGAAACCCCACTGTTTTGACGCTGGCGTGGGGACATAGTTCCAATGACGGAGAATACAGCCGCACTGCTTTAAAACTTACCTGTGCAATTCACCTGCTGATTTAGGCAGAGAAAGCAGCACCTGCGCATTTCTAGAAAGAGGAAACTACATCAGCTGGATTCAAACCCTCTCAGATCTTTGATCGGCAAGGCTTTCATTCACATCGATGTGAAATTGATTTTATCAGGCTGTGAATGGCAGCTTGCACACACCCAGCTGTCTGTATTGTTTAATTTCAATTCGTTTCCCATTTGAGTGGCTTTCAAATAGGCTGCTGAGAAACTAACTGCAATGTTTAGAAACATCCAGCTATCATTAGCAGATCTTGGATCACATCAAAAGCAGTTAAGTGCTCTCACTTACTCTTTTTCTCTGCAGGAAGCACTGAACTGCTATTTATGTGGTCAGAAGCTGCCAATTATAGCTAGATGTTTTGGAGTTCCAAGATGGGGCCCTCTGGTGGGGCCGTCTGGTGGGTGTCTCTGGTGGGGATCTCTGGTGGGGGTCTCTGGTGGGGGGTGTCTGGTTGTAGGTCAGTGGAGGCAGTCAGCTCACCCTCAGGCTTGCAGTGGGGGGGGGGGGAGGGGAGGGGGGTGACTCAGCAATTCCAATAGTGGGGTCCAGGATGCGCGGACTTGTCAGCAGGGGGAGAGGGTGCAGGATTAGCATTGTGGGAGGGGGGGAAGGCAGGCTGTCAAACCTCGCTAACAAGCTGCCATTCAAATTGGCAGCCCAATAGTAGGATTTGGAATAGAATCATTTGCTCTCCCTGCCATGAACACATTTGCATGGTTGGAGAGCGTGAAATCTTTCTGGGTGCTGCTCCCAGTATCAAAAGCAATTCAGTGGGAGAACATAGGGCTAAATTCTCCACTTGGTAAACCATGGGCAGGATTCTCCTCTTGCTGTCACCAAAATTGTATTCAGCGAACGGGCGGAGAATCCCTTTCGACGTCGAAATCAGGGGCGGTGCCTGTTTTCAGACGCTCCGCCCCCTCCAAAATGGCATCATCGGTGAGTATGCCGCACGCCATTGGGACAGCCTCAGGATGTCACCTGAAGGCCCTCCCCCGATGTTTCGCCCCCGATGCGCCGAGTTCCCGATGATGTGGGACACGTGTGCTCTGAGTTTTCATCAACCTCGCCTGGTGGCTGCGAGGTTGTGTCCAGTGGCGCCATAGTCGGCGGGGGGAGGGGGGAAGCTGTTCTGCTGGCCGGGTGGGCGGGTGGGGGGGGGGCGGTGGCTTTGGCGGGGGCTGGGGGGACTGGTGGGGGTTGGTCCGGGGGTGGCGAGGGGGAATATTACCTGGGGGCACTATCCGACAGGCCGGGTCCGCGCGTGGCCGGCGCCATGTTGTACGACACGACCACTGCAGGTCATCGCCATGTGCATGCACGGCCACGGACCCAGCAATTCTCTGGCCGATTCGGTCAGGAACGCCGGGTGTTTTATGTGGCATGACTGCTAGTCCCACACTGGGCGAAGCACCGACATTTTCATCATAAAACCTGACACTTCCTCCAGACAAAGCCTCAAAATCGGAAAATCCAGTGCTATGTTCTCCGGCGGAGATGAATCACCTCTGATTTGCACTTGGTTGGAAGCAGAAATCCATCGGTGGTTCACTATTCCTTGCCCATGCAAATTTATGCATGGCAGAGATTGCGAAGATCGCACCCTTCACAACACATGCCAGTTTGTTCACCTTTACTGTGAAAGGGGAGCCTGCTTAGTCTTTACAATCTCACTCCAGTCACATTCACAGGAAGAGTGGGAAATGTGCACATCAGGTGCAGACTTCAGCCAGTTCCTTTGTGCTGTATTCAAATTTGTGAGAACAAAAAATTCATCCTCGCACATGTAAGTCTTTTTGAAGGGCATTTGTAACAAAATGGTTGTTTTACTAAACACTAGATATTCCTGGGAGATTCTATTCCACAAAGCTGACAGCCTCATGGTCTTTTGGCTTGTTTTTAATGTTCTATCGCAGGTCGGGTTCAGAAATGTAGCCTTCTAATTATCTTGCTGGCAAGCAAGATAAGAGGATTATGAAGATGAATCATTTTCAGGTTAAAGTTCAACAGGTTTGTTTCAAATGACTAGCTTTCGGAGCACTGCTCCTTCCTCAGGTGAATGAAGAGGTATGTTCCAGAAACATATATATCGACAAAGTCAAAGATGCAAGACAATGCTTTGAATGCGAGCATTTGCAGGTAATTAAGTCTTTACAGAGCCAGAGAGAGGGGTAACCCCAGGTTAAAGAGGTGTGAATTGTCTCAAGCCAGGACAGTTGGTAGGATTTTGCAAGCCCAGGCCAGATGGTGGGGGGTGAATGTAATGCGATATGAATCCAAGGTCCCGGTTGAGGCCGCACTCATGTTTGTGGAACTTGGCTTCTAATTTGGAGTCAGTTTAAGTTAAAAACTGACTCTGGGGTCTCAACCTCCAAAGGAGTTTCTCACCTACCACTTCATTTTCGAAACCTGAAACTTCTCCTTCCTTTTGCAGTAGTTCCCTGCATATAACACACGGGGGCTTTGCATCCTTATTTGCATTTGCACAATTGACAAAACCATACTCAAGAAATTAACTTTGTCCTGCTTTGTTCCCGTGTTAAGTCCCAGGAATCTCCTCAGCACCTCTCTCCAGCAGATTTAGTTGTGAGATCATGGCCAGTAGGTACTCTGCCTATTTGTGTCTCTGGCTGTCCCCTTCTGGTAAGAAAATGATTCATCTTCATAATTCTCTCATCTTGCTTGCCAGCAGCTAGAAAATGGAAGAACCTTTCCTCTGTGATTTGGTGCTTAAAGCACGTACAAACAGGGGGCGAGATTCTCCCATGCCACGCCGTATGGCGAGAATGGCTTCATCGAGGTCGGCGCCGCGCCTGAGGTACTAAGTACGGCGATTCTCCGGGCCCCCCGCTATTCAGCGGCTCGGATGGGCCGCCGTGGCCGTTCACCCCTGGTAAATAAATTTGTCAGCCAGTCATGCTGACGAATGCCCGGGGGGGGGGGGGGGGTTCTCAGGAAAGGATGGCGCAATGCCCGGGGGTTGGGGGGGGTGGTAGGAGAAGGATGCCGCCATGCTGCGGGGGGGGGGGGTGGTGAAGGAGCAGGGGCTGGAGGAAGGAGTGGGGAATGGAGCAGGGGGTGTGGAAAGGAGGAGGGGGTGGAGGAAGGAGGAGGGGGTGGGAAAAGGAGGAGGGGGTGGGAAAAGGAGGAGGGGTGGAAGAAGGAGGAGGGTTGGAGGAAAGAGGAGGGTGTGTAGGATGGAGGAGGGGGTGGAGGAACGAGGGGGGAACAGAGCCGGGGGTGTGGAAAGGAGGAGGGGGTGGAGAAAGTAGCAGGGCGTGGAGGAATGAGGAGGGGGTGGGGGAAATGATGCCACCGTGCTGTGGGGTGGGTGGGAGGGCGGGCAAGGTTACCCGCGGGAGCGACATGCCAGGTGGCGAAGACACACTTCCAAATGCATGTCATGGTGATGGGCCAAGGCAAGCGGCGCCGCAATGAGGAGGGACGGGGTTAAGTGGGCGGTGGACGGAGACTGTGGGCAGGGCAAAGGTTGCATGTGTGTCTGCAGCGGTACAAGGCAGCCGGGGCACGCATGTATCCCATGGGCCCTGGCTGTCGAGGTGTCAAAGCGCCATTGTTAAACATGTTGTTTTCTCTCCTTCCCAAAGCACCTCCCCCCCCTTTGTGTAGTTCGTCATGTTTGCGCACCAGCCAGCTATGTTTGCCGCCGTGGCGGGAGCGGCTGCCATGCAGGTAGCCATTCGGCGCTGCCGATGAAGGCGACTCAGAGCAGCTGCTGGAGCGGCGGCTGCAGCTGTGGGACTGGCTGCAGAGGGCCCAGTGCGAGCAGGCCATCCCGCCCGACAGGTGCATGAGGAGGCGGAGGGTGACAATGACCACCCCATCGTCGGGCATGCGGAGGATGAGGATTTGGATCCTAATGGGGCACAGGGGGAGGAGCTGGTGGTGCCAAGGCGCCAGAGGCGCCCCATGCGGCCTCGAGTGTACCGGGATCGCATGTCGTTCCAGGAGCTTCCGGATACGGCATTCAGGAGGAGACTCCGATTGAGTCGGGAGACCATGGCACATATATGCCACCTCATGGCGCATCTGGCAGAGCAGACGGGGAGAAGTTGCTGAACACAGCGGGTCTGGTGGCCTGAAGTGCATATGTTTTAATGCAAGGAGCATTACGGGTAAGGCAGATGAACTTAGAGCTTGGATTACTACTTGGAACTATGATGTTGTTGCCATTACAGAGACCTGGTTGAGGGAAGGGCAGGATTAGCAGCTAAATGTTCCAGGATTTAGATGTTTCAGGCGGGATAGAGGGGGATGTAAAAGGGGAGGCGGAGTTGCGCTACTTGTTCGGGAGAATATCACAGCTATACTGCGAGAGGACACCTCAGAGGGCAGTGAGGCTATATGGGTAGAGATCAGGAATAAGAAGGGTGCAGTCACAATGTTGGGGGTATACTACAGGCCTCCCAACAGCCAGCGGGAGATAGAGGAGCAGATAGGTAGACAGATTTTGGAAAAGAGTAAAAACAACAGGGTTGTGGTGATGGGAGACTTCAACTTCCCCAATATTGACTGGGACTCACTTAGTGCCAGGGGCTCAGACGGGGCGGAGTTTGTAAGGAGCATCCAGGAGAGCTTCTTAAAACAATATGTAAACAGTCCAACTAGGGAAGGGGCGGTACTGGACCTGGTATTGGGGAATGAGCCCGGCCAGGTGGTAGATGTTTCAGTAGGGGAGCATTTTGGTAACAGTGACCACAATTCAGTAAGTTTTAAAGTACTGGTGGAAAAGGATAAGAGTGGTCCGAGGATGAATGTGCTAAATTTTGGGAAGGCTAATTATAACAATATTAGGCGGGAACTGAAGAACATAGATTGGGGGCGGATGTTTGAGGGCAAATCAACATCTGACATGTGGGAGGCTTTCAAGTGTCAGTTGAAAGGAATACAGGACAGGCATGTTCCTGTGAGGAAGAAAGATAAATACGGCAATTTTCGGGAACCTTGGATGACGAGTGATATTGTAGGCCTCGTCAAAAAGAAAAAGGAGGCATTTGTCAGGGCTAAAAGGCTGGGAACAGACGAAGCCTGTGTGGCATATAAGGAAAGTAGGAAGGAACTTAAGCAAGGAGTCAGGAGGGCTAGAAGGGGTCATGAAAAGTCATTGGCAAATAGGGTTAAGGAAAATCCCAAGGCTTTTTACACGTACATAAAAAGCAAGAGGGTAGCCAGGGAAAGGGTTGGCCCACTGAAGGATAGGCAAGGGAATCTATGTGTGGAGCCAGAGGAAATGGACGAGGTACTAAATGAATACTTTGCATCAGTATTCACCAAAGAGAAGGAATTGGTAGAAGTTGAGTCTGGAGAAGGGGGTGTAGATAGCCTGGGTCACATTGTGATCCAAAAAGACGAGGTGTTGGGTGTCTTAAAAAATATTAAGGTAGATAAGTCCCCAGGGCCTGATGGGATCTACCCCAGAATACTGAAGGAGGCTGGAGAGGATATTGCTGAGGCCTTGACAGAAATCTTTGGATCCTCGCTGTCTTCAGGGGATGTCCCGGAGGACTGGAGAATAGCCAATGTTGTTCCTCTGTTTAAGAAGGGTAGCAAGGATAATCCCGGGAACTACAGGCCGGTGAGCCTTACTTCAGTGGTAGGGAAATTACTGGAGAGAATTCTTCGAGGCAGGATATACTCCCATTTGGAAGCAAATGGACGTATTAGTGAGAGGCAGCACGGTTTTGTGAAGGGGAGGTCGTGTCTCACTAACTTGATAGAGTTTTTCGAGGAGGTCACTAAGATGATTGATGCAGGTAGGGCAGTAGATGTTGTCTATATGGACTTCAGTAAGGCCTTTGACAAGGTCCCTCATGGTAGACTAGTACAAAAGGTGAAGTCACACGGGATCAGAGGTGAACTGGCAAGGTGGATACAGAACTGGCTAGGCCATAGAAGGCAGAGGGTAGCAATGGAGGGATGCTTTTCTAATTGGAGGGCTGTGACCAGTGGTGTTCCACAGGGATCAGTGTTGGGACCTTTGCTGTTTGTAGTATATATAAATGATTTGGAGGAAAATGTAACTGGTCTGATTAGTAAGTTTGCAGACGACACAAAGGTTGGTGGAATTGCGGATAGCGATGAGGACTGTCTGAGGATACAGCAGGATTTAGATTGTCTGGAGACTTGGGCGGAGAGATGGCAGATGGAGTTTAATCCGGACAAATGTGAGGTAATGCATTTTGGAAGGGCTAATGCAGGTAGGGAATATACAGTGAATGGTAGAACCCTCAAGAGTATTGAAAGTCAAAGAGATCTAGGAGTACAGGTCCACAGGTCATTGAAAGGGGCAACACAGGTGGAGAAGGTAGTCAAGAAGGCATACGGCATGCTTGCCTTCATTGGCCGGGGCATTTAGTATAAGAATTGGCAAGTCATGTTGCAGCTGTATAGAACCTTAGTTAGGCCACACTTGGAGTATAGTGTTCAATTCTGGTTGCCACACTACCAGAAGGATGTGGAGGCTTTAGAGAGGGTGCAGAAGAGATTTACCAGAATGTTGCCTGGTATGGAGGGCATTAGCTATGAGGAGCGGTTGAATAAACTCGGTTTGTTCTCACTGGAACGAAGGAGGTTGAGGGGCGACCTGATAGAGGTATACAAAATTATGAGGGGCATAGACAGAGTGGATAGTCAGAGGCTTTTCCCCAGGAAAGAGGGGTCAATTACTAGGGGGCATAGGTTTAAGGTGAGAGGGGCAAGGTTTAGAGTAGATGTACGAGGCAAGTTTTTTACGCAGAGGGTAGTGGGTGCCTGGAACTCACTACCGGAGGAGGTAGTGGAAGCAGGGACGATAGGGACATTTAAGGGGCATCTTGACAAATATATGAATAGGATGGGAATAGAGGGATACGGACCCAGGAAGTGTAGAAGATTGTAGTTTAGTCGGGCAGTATGGTCGGCACGGGCTTGGAGGGCCGAAGGGCCTGTTCCTGTGCTGTACATTTCTTTGTTCTTTGTTCTTTGTTGGAACGGGGGGAGGACATGCTATCCTGGAGACCGTCAAGGTCACGGTTGCCCTCAATTTCTTCGCCACGGGGTCCTTCCAAGTGCTGAGCGGGGACCTGTTTGGAATCTCGCAGGCATCGTTGCACTGGTGCATCCGGGCCATCACCGACGCCCTGTATGACATCGCCGACAGATACATAAATTTTCCGGAGGACCGCGCACACCAGGCTGACCGGGCAGCGGGATTCGCCTCCGTGGCCGGGATGCCGATGGTCCAGGGGGTGATTGATGGGGTGCACGTCGGCATGCGGCCACCCTCGGATAACAGGGACGTTTTCCTGAGCAGGAAGGGGAATCAATCGATGAACATTCAGGTAGTTTTCGACCATCGCATGAAGATAATGCACGTGTGCGCCCAGTACCCTGGCAGCATGCATGATGCTTTCATACCCGCTATTTTTGAGGCACCCCCCCCCACCGGCTGAGGGGCTGTTTGCTGGGCGACAGGGGCTACCCGTTGCGGTCGTGGCTGATGAAGCCTATACGGAGGCCACAGACCAACGCGGAGACCCGCTATAATGAGGCCCATGCAGCGACCAGGGATGTTGTGGAGAGTTGCTTTGGCCTCCTGAAGATCAGATTCTGCTGCCTGGACCGCTCTGGAGGGGCCCTGCAGTACCATCTCAACAGGGTCGGGCGCATAGTTGTGGTCTGCTGTGTGTTGCACAACATTGCCCAACAGAGGGGTGATGTCCTGGAGGAGGATGCACAGGGTGAGCCCGATGAGGGCGACGCTTCTGCACATGAGGAGGAGGATTGGGCCGGGGCGGGCACAGACACGACCTGGGGGCGGGATATGGCTGGGAGGCTGCACGATGACACGAGCGCGCGAGGGGTTGATCGCCGCACATTTCACTAACTAGGGGGAGGGCATCGCTGAGCTAGTCACTTGCACCATGGGTCGCGCACAACCGCACCACCCAGCATCCCCCACTGATGTGTTGGGTGCTCTGCATCCATGGAACACATACAGGCCACCAACACTTAAAATAGTGCAACACTATTTTATTAAGTCAAAAACTGTTGAACATACTTTCACTGTGGGTTAACACGATATTAGATTAAACTAAAGACCTATGCCTGTCCTAACCAGTCTATGCACTCAGCACAGGTGAAGATCTGTGCTGTAAGCTCTATCCTACTAGGATGCTGCATCTCGAAAGAGCGGGAACTCTGATGCCCCCTGTCTTTATAGTGAGTGTGCTCTAACTGGTGATTGGCTGCGGTGTTGTGTGTGTTGATTGGTCTTGCTGTGTGTCCATCAGTGTGTGTGTATCTGCACCATGATATACTGGTGTATATTATGACATCCCCCCTTTTATAAAAGAATGTATGTGTGTGGCAATAAATAATGTATGGTGAGAATGTTCCTAACTACGTGTGGGGTGCAAAGACATATTTACAGGACTACGTACATGAGAACTAAGCTATTTACATGGGGAGGTGCCTGGTGCAGAGAAGCAGGATGCAACAAGAATAACGAGATCAACACTATATACAAACCATGGAAACGATCAAACAAAGCAACAAAACAATTCAGAAAGTCAATAAGTCTGCAAAGTTCATAAATTATGTCCCTGAGGTGGGCGACAAATTCTGGTTGACCGTCAGGGTGGCACACCGCTCATCGTCTGGATCGATGCTGTATACCGATAGAGGCTGGATTCTTTGCTTCGGGGACACCCTGTTTATTGTAACCATACCGACTCGAAAAGGCGCCTTCGGGTCCTCGGTGTCAATGTTGGGTAGTAGGTCCGCATCGGACTCGGTGACCGTGGGTTGAGTGGCCTGGACATTCCTGCGAGGCTGGCTGAAGCAAAATAAGTTGGCAGGTTGAGCTGCTCTGCATAAAGCAGCATAGTGGCCAAGTTTGCCACATCTCAGGCATTGTCGGGATTTGACAGGGCATTGCCGCTTTAAGTGGGTGGAGCCACAGTTGCCACACGTCGTAGCATCAGTACGTTCGCTGCGCCATCGCGCATGCGCAGTGCGGTCGTACGTGGTGCGTGCCTGCGCATTCCATTCATTGACACGCCGTCCCCTCGTTTGATGCGCACAAGCGCGAGAGTCCGTGAAAAGCGTGCAAAATGGCCGCCTTCATCCAGGCTGAGGCCCTGGAGTTGCTCGATTGCTTGGAACCGTTCTGCCTCATGGGGACCTTGCCGCGCCGTTTCATCCATTTGGATGTGGTTATACCGACGAGTGGTGTGTTCGTGTAGCACGCAGGTCTCGATGGCGGTCGCTAGGGTGAGCTGCTTTACCTTGAGGAGCTGCTGGTGTAAGGGGTCCGACTGAACACCGAAAACAATCTGGTCGCGTATCATGGAGTCGGAGGTGGGACCGTGGCTACAGGACTGCGCAAGGAGGCGGAGGTGGGTGAGAAAGGACTGGAAAGGTTCATCCTTACTCTGCAAACGCTGTTGGAATACATAGCGCTCGAAACTTTCATTCACCTCTATGCTGCAGTGAGTGTCAAACTTGAGGAGGACCGTCTTGAACTTTGTTTTATCTTCATCATCCGCAAAGGTGAGAGAATTGAAAATGTGGATGGCACAGTCCCTGGCCGTGAATAGGAAGAGAGCAATCTTCCTGGTGTCCGAGGCATCCTCCAATTCTGTGGCTTCAACGTAGAGCTGGAAGCGTTGTTTGAATATCTTCCAGTTGGCCCCTAGGTCACCGGTGATGCGGAGCGGCGGCGGCGGGCGGACGCTGTCCATTTTGCAGGATGACGGTATGCTGGTGGAAGGCAGATCTCTTGCAGGTTGGTCTAAGAAGTTCTAATATCCCTCAACTCCTGGGCTGGTTTAGCAGAGGGCCAAATCACTGGCTTTGAAAGCAGACCAAGGCAGGCCAGCCTTCCCGTACCAGCGTCCCCGAACAGGCGCCGAAATGTGGCGACTAGGGGCTTTTCACAGTAACTTCATTGAAGCCTACTTGTGACAATAAGCGATTTTCCTTTCAACTCCTGGTATCATGATGTGTTGGGTGCTCGAGATCCCTGGAACACATACAGGCCACCAACACTTAAAATAGTGCAACACTATTTTATTAAGTCAGAAACTGTTTAACATACTTTCACTGTGGGTTAACACGATATTAGATTAAACTAAAGACCTATGCCTTGTCCTAACCAATCTATGCACTCAGCACATGGTGAACATTTGTGCTGTAGTCTCTATCCTACTAGGAGGCTGCATCTCGAAAGAGCGGGAACTCTGATGCCCCCTGTCTTTATAGTGCGTGTGCTCAAACTGGTGATTGGCTGCGGTGTTGTGTGTGTTGATTGGTCCCGCTGTGTGTCCATCAGTGTGTGTGTATCTGCACCATGATATACTTGTGTATATTATGACACCACTTCCCGCACCATCGCACAACACTACCGCCCACACCACCACTTTCACACCACCTTACACCTGCGGCACATCGCGAATGTTTTAACACAGTTGCTTGTGTCAGCGGGTGTGATCAGTGCCATGTTGAGTGATGACAACCCGCTCTGCGATGAGCTGTGAGCTCCAGATCACCAGACAAGGTCTGGCTCATGGCCATAGCTAAACCCTCCACCTCGGTGGTCGCTGTGTGCTTCATGGACAACCCACCACATGGCCATGTGGAGCAGCTGGAGTAGGTGTGCTGAGGGTGACAGGGTGTTGAGGGGTGGGGGGCGGGGGGGGGGGGCAGAAACACACCCCCGGCCTCACCGTTGTACGGAACTTCGACCCCTAGCGTCACTCGGTCCCCCTCACGACCCCTCAGGCACCGGACATAGCACAGAGGCATCCAGGTTTGGTGTAACAGTGAATTTGATCGTGCCATTCACATACAGGTGCCCTAGCCCCTACAACGAAGCTGTGCCCTGCACCAGCGCCAACTTACTGCTTGTCTAACCTCTTGGCCTTACGGGCCCTACAGCTATGTCTAGGTGTTTCCCCAGACGGTACAGCAGGAGTGGAGGCGGACTGCTGAGACTCCTGCCCTGCGACATTGGTCCCCTTCAGCGCGTGTTTCCTGGGGTGACCCGGCTTAGATGGGCCAGGCTGCTCGGCGGTCGTGCTGGATGGCGTGGTGCCACCATGTTCTGCCCGCTGCCCATCAGATGCACCAGGGACGGAACAGGGGGGAGTCCGAGTGTTCCAGGACCTCCCTTGCTGGAGTAACCGGGACAGGCCCCAGAACCTCCTCCTCCCTCAGGGACGCCTCCCTCAGGGCCACCCATCACGTGCGCAAGGCCGCCGATGCTCTCAGCGATGGACTGCTGGGACTGGGCTATGGACTGCTGGGACAGGGCCATGGCCTGTTGAGACTGGGCCAAACCCCGGAGCGCGGCGGCAATGTTCAGTTGGCTCTGGGAGATGGCTGCCTGTGAGAGGGCAGCCCTGTCCTGGACCACAGATGACACGTGCACATCAAGCCCCACGCCTTGCAGAACCTGACCCATGGCCGAAACCGTTGCCCCCATTGCCTCCACCGCGGACGTCACCCGTGCGGTGTCGGCCTGGGTGGCAGCCATGACCGGCACCACTCCCTGCTCCTGGACGCGGATGGACTCCTCCAACTGCGTCTGCAGATGCTGGAAGACGGCCTTCATTCCGTTGTCCACTCCCTGGGTTTCCAAACGCATCGGGTCTGTGGGTGGGTCTAATAAGTCCAGGAACCCTGGAACCGTCTGGATGGCAGCTGGGTGCTGGGCCTGGCCTGCCCTCCGACCGTCTAGCCCCTCGGCTGCTCCTACCTCCACCTGCTGTACCGGTTCAGCTGTGTGGTGCGCACCAGTCAGTGACCCCAAAGCCTCATCGCTTATGTGCCCAACCGAGGTGAGTGTATCTGCGATGCTGGATGTTGTGGGTGACAGCAGTGACGCAAACTCGAGCTCCTCATCTGTCCCGAGGTCTGGGGTCTCCTGGGTCGATCCTTGGACCGACGCAACTAGTCCGCGGCCCACGTAAGGTGCCATGTCCGGTGTGTTTGCCGACTGTCTGGCCATCCTCTGTGCGTCACTGTCCAGAGTCCCCGTCCTCTCTCCGTCACTGCACTGGCTCGCAGCCCTCTCCTCGTCCGACTCATGCCCATCAGTGTCCTCACTGTCCGTCCTGTGTTCGTCCCTATCGTGCCTCATCCCCCTCCAGTGCCACGGCCTCAGAGGAGGGCCCTCCTGTCAGTCTTCCTTCCCCCCACTGCCGTGCATCTTTGGGGGCGGATGTGCTTGCAGCTGGATGGCGGGGGCTTCTCCGCGACGTCCCTGGATGATCGGCTCCTGGCCTTGGGGAGGACAATGAGGCATGTATCGTTAGACACTCAGAGTCGGGTGTGAGGGGGTGGAGGGGGCAGGGGTGGAGGGGGCATTGTGAGGGGGGTGGAGTGTCAGGGGGAGGGGGTGGAGGGGGCATTGTGAGGGGGTGGAGTGTCAGGGGGGAGGGGTTGGAGGGGGCATTGTGAGGGGGTGGAGTGTTGGGGCGGTGGGGGGGGCATTGTTAGGGGGTGGAGTGCTGGGGGGGAGGGGGTGGAGGGGCATTGTGAGGGGCTGGAGTGTCAGGGGGAGAGGGGGTGGAGGGGGCATTGTGAGGGGGTGGAATGTCAGGGGGGAGGGGGTGGAGGCGGCTTTCTGAGGGGGTAGAATGTGACGGGGGAGGGGATGGAGGGGGCATTGTGAGGGGGTGGAGTGTCGTGGGGAGGGGGCATTGTGAGGAGGTGGAGTGTCGGGGGGGTTAGGGGGTGGGGTGTATGTGTCACCGAGTGGGTAGAAAGGGGGGGGGCTTGGGGGCAGTAGTATGGCATGCAATATGGGGGGGGGAGGGGGGTTGCTGAGGGTGTGTAGCCAGGCAAGGGAGTCTCACTTGTTCCTGCGCCTCCGACCTGGCATGGCGCTACTCCCCGGATGGCAGCTCCCCCAGCGAGGTCCAGAGCCCTCTGCTCATGGACGGTGAGGGGGTGCTGCACTGGTGATCCCCCTCCGGTTCTTGAACGCTGGCGAAGGTTGTGAGCAGTCTTGTCCTGCGGAGGGGCGGGGGGGGGGAATCATCAGAGTTAGGCGGTCACCATCAAGCCGCGCAGATGTTGTCAACATTATGACTGGGTGGGGGACACTGGGCACCACACCATGGCAGCTCTCGGGGGGGGTGTTGCCCATGTGGGTCGGGTACAATGTGGTGTCCCCAACCCCCCACTCCTTGAATTTGGAGTTAGCAGGAGTACCCCTTGCGTTCCATGATTCCCAATCAGGTATGTATATTTTGGCATTTTTGTGGGCTGCAGTGGTCCCTTTTAAGAATTGCCAATTAGATTATAGGTCTAGTTTTCCTGAGTTCAGATGATGCCAGCTGCCTTAGAGAAAACCAATCTTGCAGAGGGAACTACAAAACAAGTGTAATTTGAAAGGCAGTGCAAGTCAATGATGATGACATTGATGCCTTTCAATCTGATAATGGAAAGGAAAGTGCAAAGGCTAATGGGATTAATAAAGATTGTGTAGCTCAGTACAAAGCTAAGATCCAAGAAGTCACCACTTATTGCTGCATCATCTATTTTGGGGGGGTGGGGTGTGAAACCATAGGATGATGAAGCAATGTCCAATGCTTGTTCCACACATGGGTCGCCATGTTGATTTTTCATTGGCTTTTACCAATACGGTAGGCGGTACTCTTCTGTTTTGCAATAAGTGTGTGTTTTCCGCCCACCATATTCGAGGCTTAGAAAGCTGTTTACCATCGATAAAACAAGTGCTGAACAGCTGGCCTTCTTGGTTATTCAATGGTGTTTTGAGGAAAGGATTGTCTGACCCAGCAACCCTGATGGAAACAGAAGAGGCAGGGGATTAAATTGTGGGGTTGAGGGTGGGGAAGGGAGGGGGGGGGGGGGCGTTCACCCTGCAGTTCCTTCCCCCACCCTCTGTCATTTTAACTTGCAGGGTAGACTCGGCAGTGGTGAACGTTCTCAATATTAACTTTGGTCTTCATGAATCCGTGATTTCAGGCCAAACAAAGTCACAACCTTTCCGAGTGCCACAGACCATTCTACCTCACATGATGAGTTAGTACACGTCCATCTAGAACACCACGTGGCGAAAGCACCAAGGGTAGCCAGGGCACAGATGTATTCTGTATAAAACAGTAAACAGAGCAGGGGGAGTGTTCGCTTGATTTAGTAGTTGGGGGAGAATAGACTAGGCTTCATGGTGCAGTGGAATCTGATAATAGAGTGTGGGAGATGCTAATGTGCTGATATCTGGAGGGGGATCGTGGAGACCGTGAACAATGGAAGAGGGTAACAGACCCTGAGATTATTCTGAGAGAAGTTTTCTTGCAACAGGAATTGAATGGTTCAATTTAAGAGTTGTGGAAAGGATCCTGAAGGCTGCGTTAGGAATTACAATGGGAACACGCAATGCATTGTAAATAACTCAAATGTGGTTCCCAACTCTGTGCCCCAAATGCTGTATGTGTTATGTTCCATTCTACACAATTGATATGTTCCTAGAAATTGGCATGAAGCTGCACTTCTACTGTGTTAATAAGAGGCTGCTGTTCAGCATGTCCAAAGCGGAGAGAGGTAGGAAACAGTGGGAGGTGTCAGAACTTTGCAATTGGTACAATGCGCGATTTCTATAGATGCCACCCACTTTCGAGATAAATTCCAGGAGTTGGGAGGATGCATTCTGGAGTCAGATATGAAGAATGAGCCAGAGAATTAATGAAAAATAAACTTACAAGGTTTAGGTATGATCGAGCTGAAGACTGCATTGATGGAAATATTGAAATACAAAAGGTGCAACAACAAAATACTAAAGAAATTTGTGATGCATTTAAAGGAAGCTTAGGCCAAATATCCATCAGCTCCATCTTTATTCTAAATATATGACCGGATTTGACTGACTCCTCTTTGCAGTGCAGAATCAGCATCTTGTCCGCCTCCATGGGATGACAAAATACCACACTATCATGAAATTAGGAGCTGATGGGCTGCTTCACTATGGTAATTTTAGAAATTAGGAGTGGAAAGCAATGTTGGTGACGGGATCCCACCCGTCAGCTGATGAACAAATAGGAGCCCTTCATCATGTCCATAGGTGAAGGCCCACCAGCATTAAGAGTCCAACAGATACATAAATGACCAATGTCATATCTTCTCCTGGATTAAGGACCTCAGGCTGGAAATTACGAAGATCAGCAGCTCTCCATTGCCATCGGTGTCAATGGAAGAGGGGCCAGCAATGCACCCACCTGAGGTTGAAGGTAAATGAGGGACCCCAGGCCAAATATGAGTGAGAACCGGATGGGGGCCATGGAACGGGAAGGGGATAGCGGTGAGCGAGATTGCACGTGAGAATGGAGGAGGGTCTCAGAAGCAAGGACAAGTGGGGCGTGCTTCCAGCAGTCAACCTGTTCCCAAAACTGAGTCCTTTGATCAGTTATTGGGTGCTTTTGAATGAGGAATCCCCCAATGCCCCTAATGCCCCCCTCCCTCCCCCTCTCCCCAGAGCCCAGCTTTTTGGGCTTTCCACTTGACTGTCTTACCTATCGTTGGTTGATATTTAGCCGCAACAGGATGAGGCCATTAAGTAGGCATTAATTAACATCCAGGTGGGAGGGCTGTCCTCAAAATCTCCGGACCCTGATTTAATCAGGCAGAAGCTGGAAGGTGGTGGGGTCCCCCCCACCCCAGGCAGAAGCTGGAAGGTGGTGGGGTCCCGTTCCCCCCCGCCCGATCAAATTCTTACCACCTCCAAACCACCCTGAGGGGTGGGTGAGAGGCTGCAGGGAGGCGATGGAGGGCGTTCAATACCACTCTAGGAATGGACTGTGTGGGAGCGGTGCCAGGTGAATCATCATTGAGGGGGACATCATTGTCGTTGATCTCCTTACGGCATTGGGTTCTGGTCCTCCCCGAGCTGACGGCTGCTGCCTCCTCCTCCCAGGCTGCACTGGCTGACCTGTGGCTGACCCTCTGAGCCCCTCGGGGGAACAGGGCACCCATCTAGACTCAAACACGTTGAACAATCTAGCCATGTCGGCATCCCCAAATCGTGGGGCTGGCCTCCTCGGTGGCATGGCTGTGGCTGTGTGTGGTTGGCCATGCAGGATCGGTTTAAGTGCTGCTCCCCCTTGTTGGCAGGCAGGTGGCGGGCATGGTCCCGGCAAATCAGCCAGTGGTGTGCAATCTGTGGGGCCTCATTAAGCAGCTTGATACCGATGATGGCGTCTCCGGCTCGAGCGTCAGGAAGCTCGTTGCAGTTCCCACTTGGAAACATTTCCATTAAATCGCACCCTTAGAGTTTTCTTCATCACTGAGGAGCTGAACTGAGAGATTGGGCCACCATTTTGAAATGGTGTCTTGTTCTCAAAGTGAGCTTGTGGGTCACCCTCATGGGCAATGTAACCCATCACACACATGGGAATTACTCCTTCCCCCGAAGTAAGTACACCCCACTATGTAATTCCTGGGGAACCACCCCCACCCCCCTCTTCAGGTCCCCCCACATGATTTCTTGAGGTATGCTTTCTGTCAATTGAACCAATGCAAATAAGGGTGCTAAGCCCATGTATGTTATATGCAGGGAAGTACTGGCAAATGGGAAAAGTTTCAGATTTGGAAAGGGAAGTGGTGGGTGAAAAAGTCCTTTTGCGGTTGAGACCCCAGAGTCAGTTATTAACTTACTGCTGACTCCAAATGAAAATACTGCGCTGCTGTTCCTGACCTGTGCCAGCACATTTAAAATATACCAAAAGTCTGAGGTTGTCAACATTCTGCAGCAGCATCTCCAAGTGCTGGTAAAACAGGCATTTTGGTGCTACTGCCCTTCATGACGATCTACATGTGTGAAGTTGGATTTTCTCTCCTCACAAAGATGAAAATGGCACAAAGGAACTGGCTGAAGTCTGCACCTGATATGCGCATTGCCTTCTCCTCCTGTGAACCTAATTAGAGTGAGATCGTGAGGACCAAACAGGCTCCCCTTTTGCACTAAAGTTAAGCGAATGTGGTGTGTGTCGCAAAGGTCAGCCAGTGTGGATCCCAAAGAGCAGCTAGTTTCCCTAACCCGGGAAAAAAAGTTTAAAAAACACTGGCTTAGGTGGTAGAATGTTGTGCCTCCATCTAATGGATTTGGGAGCAATTAATCTCAGTAACATGTTGCATTGGTAATGTTGTGCGTGTTGCTCCTGGTGCTGTTGGAGTTGTGTTTGCTGTATTTGGTGTGTCACTTGTTGCTAATGATGTTGCCTTGCTTGTTGGTGATGTTGTCTCATTGTTTGATGATGTTTCTGGTGTTATATCAGACAATATACACCTGATACACCTTTTCTTCCTCTAAGGTGTAGGTTAAATTTACACTCTATTCCTTCTGATTTGCTTTCAGTCTTGATGAAGTATGACCTTGGAGTCTCAGCTTCAACACCAACCTTTGTTGGTTTTCTTAATTGGGTCTTATACATGTACAGTCTGCTCTCTCTACAACCTGGCTTAGATCTGGCGTGCTTCTTTAAGTTTTAATCTTCCACTTCCTGTGCATCAGTGTGTTGGTGTCTTACTTCCTCTTGGTCAATTGAAAGGTGTGTCTTGCTTGGCAAAGTTGTCTTGTTCTTCTGCCATTAAGTAGCTGTGAAGATAGTTTCATGTCAATCTTGATAAGTGTAGCTCGGAATGACAACAAAGTAAATCGAGTCTTACTTTATTTCTCAACATTTTGTAAGGGTTTTCTTGACTCTCTGGACATGTCCTCTTGAGTACCGTGGAGTTGAGGTAATGGTGTTGAACGCATACTATTCAGTCATTTCTTTAAACTCTCTAGAAGTGAAGTGGGTTCCATTTTCGCATATTACTCTTTCAGAAATTCTTTGCTCAACAAACAGAATTTACATTACTGAGATGAATATTGCAGCCCTCAATTTTTGTTTACCTTTCTGATAAAAGGGAACACTGTGTAATAGTCTGCTGCTATGAGATGCCTGCCTTGACTTTTTCAGAACTCGGCTCAACTCAGGTATGTACACTATTCCGAAGATCACGCATTCTGCCATCTTCACAATGTATTCATCTGCATTTTACTTAATCCCAGATTTTCTGGTTCTCTCCATGACTTCCTGTAGGTGCAATTGATGATTTTCTCATCTGTACCAAAGATCTGGATATCATCAGCTATGCTAACTGCTCCTTTGCATCCTTCATATGCCTCCCCTGTTCTCTTCTAGAACACATCCTGCCTCATTTTAAGGCCGAAATGTGTATGCAGAAATTTTCTATCATCCAAAGGAGGAGTTCCCAAACCGGGTCGGCGGAACCCAGGGAGTCCGTGGAGCCTCCCTGGGGGTCTGCAGCAGGGTGAGTGTGTGTGAAAGAGAGAAACGGGTAAGTGTGTGTGAAAGAGAGGGGTTAGTGTTTGTGAGAGAGAGGAGTGAATGTGTGTGTGAGAGAGAGAGATGTAAATGTGTGTGTGAGAGAGAGGGGGACGTACATGCATATATGTGTGTGTGAGGGAGAGAGAGGTGAGTATTGAGGCATGATCAATTTGACTGGAGACAAAGTTGAATCCAAACTGAAGCTTTATTAGTATCAGATGTGTGTCCTCCCACAGCAGCTGGCGAAATGGCTGCGAGCTGGAGGCCACGCATATTTATACCCTGCCTCCTGGGCGGAGCTAGCATGCAGATGAACCTGTAGTGCAGGTTCTACCGTACAACCTCTAATATCAGAACACAGTGGTTTACCACAACTATGTCCGATATGAGTATCAGTTTTCCAGCATCAGTCATCCCATCAAAAATGACAAAGGTCAGGCTTAAGTCTTTTTTAGCAACAGAGCTTTTTAGATTATCTACTTCCAGCAGTGAACATTAAGGCGCCATGGAAGGGTGGCTTGGCCAGGTGTTAATGTGAGGGAGGCATGTTGCTGGCGATTGTATTTGTGACTGTGTGACTCTTCCTAATTCCTAATATATGTATAGATATAGCTAAAAAAGACTTTACATTTGATCTCTGTGTTTGCATCTATTTTTTGTCAAAAAAACAGGGTGACATTAAGGGAATGCTTGATGTGCCTCGATGCTCTTGGGAGGTCACTAGGAGTTCCGTGGCTCGAAAAGTTGGGGACACCCTGATCCAAAGAGTATGTTGAATGTTATCACCAGCAACAATTCCCCGTCACGGTTCACGTTCCGGTAGCCATTTCAGTCATCCGGTTTGCTGTAAACATTTGCTTCTGCCAGTACTAGTCTGATCTCTTCTAGTGTTGGAGCAGGATAATGATTCCTCTTTATAACTTGATGTCTCTAAGAGATTCAATGTAGCTTTAAATAATGCAGGACAGAATGAAGTCGTTCTCATCTCGAAACTTCGATCCCCTGCTGAGGTGGCATTGGAGACAGTTCAGAGGAGGCTCACTAGATTGCTTCCAGAGATGAGGGGCTTGGCGCCTGAAGCAAGATTGAGCAGTTTAGGCCGGTACTCGCTAGAGTTTAGAAGAATGAGGGGAGATCAAATTGAGGTATAAAAGCAAAAGATAAAGTAGACATGGAGCATTCTATAATGAGAGGTCATGGTCTCAGGTTAAGGGGTAGCAAATTTAAAACAGAGAAGAGGAGGAACTCCTTCTCCTGAAGTGTTGTGAAACTGTGGAATTCGCTACCCCAGAACGCAGTGGATGCTGTGACAGTGTGTAAATTTAAGAACGAGTTTGACAGATTTTTAATTGGTAATGGGTTGAAGGGTTCTGGAGAACAGACAGAATGATGGAGTTGAGGCCATGATAAGATCAACCATGATTGTATTGGACGGTGGAGCAGGCTCGAGAGGCTGAATTGCCTACACCTGCTCCTATGGGGCTGTTTAGCACAGGGCTAAATCGCTGGCTTTGAAAGCAGACCAAGGCAGGCCAGCAGCACGGTTCAATTCCCATACCAGCCTCCCCGAACAGGTGCCGGAATGTGGCAACGAGGGGCTTTTCACAGTAACTTCATTTGAAGCCTACCTGTGACAATAAGCGATTTTCATTTTCATAAATCTGGTGTTCTTTTTTAAATAAATTTAGAGTACCCAATTTTTTTTTCCAATTAAGGGGAAATTTAGCATTGCCAACTGACCTACCCTGCACATCTTTTTGGGTTGTGGGGGTGAGACCCACGCAGGCATGGGGAGAATGTGCAAACTCCACACGGACAGTGGCCCAGGGCCGGGATCGAACCTGGGTCCTCAGCGCCGTGAGGCAGCAGTGCTAACCACTGCACCACCATGCCGCCCCCTAGTTCTGATGTTTGAAGAAAGAACTATATTGTCTGATATCATCCAGCTTTTGGTCTGTAGCCCTGTAGTTAATGGCACCGCAAGCACAAATCTGGTGTCCTCGATTAATAAGGGGATTTCTTGATTAATATGGAGATCAGAGGTTATGGGAAGACACCAAGAGAATGGGGTGAGGAACATATCAGCCATGATCGAATGGTGGAGCAGACTCGATGGGCCAAATGGCCTAATTCTGCTCCAATATCCTATAGTCTTATGGAGGTGTGCAGCCACTCCACATTATGTTCAGTAATGGGTTTCATGCCACAACCAGGAAAATGAGCAGGCAGAATTAAGTTTGTGTAATACCTGCATCACTTTGAAAGGATGGTGGTGGTGGGGGGGGGGATAATTACTCATCAAGATTCCTGTGCATAATTTTGGGGGCTATCCAATTTAGTCCCCACTGTTTCTGACTGAGATTTAGGTCAGTGAATTGATCCCATAACATTCTCGCAGACATAGCCTCTTGTTGAAAGCCCTACTACCCCCTCCCCCTCCCTCTTCAAGCAGCGTGTCCTGCTATGTGCTACCTCTACTCATTCTCCCAGTCATGCCACAGTCCAAGGGAATTGCCTACGATTGCTGCGAGCAGCATTCTTGAAGTCAGGAATAGGTCCTCAAGCATGTGCCACACACACCCAGTAGATTTGAGAAACTTCAAACTAATTTTTTTCTAAGCACACCGACCTTACGAAGAGGATTGCGAACTAAATTAGGTGGGTTCTTTTATATAAAGAGGCAAAACTATAATATCCGAGAGATTAAATAACATGTCTGGTCTCTAGGACTGCTCCTCCTGTGGTCTGTTGATTACATGTCATCCTGTCTGGTGATACACAGCAGTTTCAGATGCACCCCTTAAAGATATGCCACAATAAAGAACTCTTCAAACTACCAAACACTTATACAATCGCAACAACTGCCAATGGAAGATAATCAGCAACAAGTCTGAAACTAATTGATGATTCTTCAAAAAATGCTGAGAGAGGGGATGTTCGTTCCTACAGCTAAATACGTGTTAGCTGTGTGTGGTTAAGAGAGAATATTAGCTGGAGCATTGAGGTTGAAAATGGCAGCGCTGGCATCCAATCAGCTTTAGAGGCTTTAGAGGATCTGCATCCGTCTGCTAGACGATACCAAAATGGTAACAGGTGCAGCAAGTACCTGAAGTGTGCAGGCATGGTGCATCTTGCAGCATAGTTGTCATAATATGCACCCATGCACATCATGAGGTAAAAGCAGGCAGTGACAGACACCCAGGTGAGCCAATCAACATGCAGAACAGAACACGACCAATCACCAGACAGAACACCAGAGGGGGGCTTCCAACTATAAAACACACGAGGCATCAGCAGTCTGCCTCTTTCCACTGGTGACAACGGTAGTGACAGTCAGGGTGTATAAATCATTGAACACCTACATGTGGTTCAGAGCTAGCCTGGTCCAGATAGTTAATATTAGTTTACTTAGAGTAGTAGAGAGTCAACCCACAGGCAGCTGTGTGCTTCGTTACTGAAGTTCAATAAATCTTATTGAACCAACGCTTGATCATTTCACTGCATCGTGTTGCAGTCCGTGTTACCCCAGGGGGAATAACACGACAATAGTAAGGAGTGGAATTTTGCAGCCTTGTTCTCATCTAAATATCTTTGCTGTTGATAGTTGATAGAATTTCTAGCAGTTTCAGTTAAGTCTAGTGAGTATATCCAACACCTGCAGTTATGAAGCAAATTCATTGAAAGATTTAGAAATCATTAAAAATTCAGACTGAAAGCACAGTAGAACAATGGTTAGCACTACTGCCTCACAGCGCCAGGAACCCGGGTTCAACTCCGGCCTTGGGTGACTGTCTGTGTGGAGTTTGCACTTTCTCCTGTGTCTGCGTGAGTTTCCTCCAGGGTGTCCGGTTTCCTCCCACAGTCCAAAGATGTGCAGGTTAAGTGGATTGGCTATGGTAAAATTATCCCTTAGGTTCGGTAGGGTTACGGGTTTACGGTGGAGAGGGCTGAGGTAATGTGCTCTTTCAGAGGCTCGGTGCAGACTCAATGGGACAAATGGCCTCTTTCTGCACCTTGGGATTCTATAATCTCCACGTACTTGAAAGCAAAAGGGGGCAAATAAAAACACATTTGTGACAATATATGGAACTTGCTATGAATGACAGCAATGACCTGAAATGAAAGTTAAAATTCTTTTGTATCGTATAAACACTCAGGAAAGATTGTACTATTAGTTTACTCAAATCCTAGAAGCATGCACCCAAGCAAAAATAATCCAGGCATTTGAGTGAACCTAAGCAAAATTATTCCTTTTTAAGTTACAACCAAGAGGTTGGGCAGCAGCAGCAGAACAATGTTGCTGAACAGAACATTTTAGCAGTTATTGCAAGGTGCATTGAGTTGCATGAATCTTTGATCAAACAAATGACCAACATGTGGAATTACAGACTTGCCGTCGAGAGAAATAGATTTAAGTTGAGTAAAGTGTGCAAGGTAGAAGAGCACTCCTACGCATTAGTTCACAAAGAAATTAAACTCTGTGCTAAAGCAGTTGAGATTGCAGTCTGGCAAGATGAGACCATCTAAGTAGCTCATTTAATTAGCAGCACCTGCTGTCGTTACCATACAACAGTGCAAGTATTCTGGGCAGAAAACAGAAACAGGCAAAGAAAATGTCCTGTATTTATGTTCTGGGAAAGCACTGCCGCCTCACAGCACCAGGGACCCGGGTTCAATTCCAGTCTTGGTTGACTGTGTGGAGTTTGCACTTTCTCCCCACATCTGGGTGGATTATCTCTGGGAGCTCCAGTTTCTTCCCAAAGTCAAGGTTAGGTGGATTGGCCATGCTAAAATTGACCTTAGTGTCCAAAGATGTGCAGGTTAGGTGGGCTACAGCAGTGGAGAGAGGATGGGGAGTGGGCCTTGATCGGATGCTCTTTCAGAGGGCCGGTGCAGACTTGATGGGCCAAATGACCACCTCCTACACTGTAGGGATTCTATGATTTTATAAGATCTATGTTCTGGAATTTCTTCCCAAACCACTTTGCTACTTCACCGCTCTCTCCATCTTTAAGGCATTGCTTTCAACTGACTTTTTTGACCAAGCACTTAGCCATTTGTCTTGATAATTACATCTTCGACTCAGTGTCAGTCTTTATTCAATAATGCCCCAGTGATGTGTCTTGAGATGTTTTACTGTAGGCAGGTGCTATATAAATGCACATTTTTGTTTCATTTTCCAAATGAAACATCTGCCATCTGTTTGATATAATGGCATGTTGCAGACACATTGATGGTGACTGATGTTCCCAGTCACACCCTAGAAAAAGCCCAAGGTAAAATAGGTAAAGATACATTCAGTATCAATGGTGTTCAGTTGGGCTGCAGGTTATCCTCCAGTGCACTGTGTCTCGCTTGTGAATTCGATCCTCTAAAGTTATGGAAAAGGGTGATGTGTCTCCTCCGCCTGTGGTCAAGCTCAACAAAACATCACTTGAAGCAGTGAACAGGTTCTGCTACCTTGGATCTCTGATGACAGGAAATCTGTCTCTTGTTTGGCCAACGAACAAAATGGAGAATCCTTGATTACTCAGTGGTTGCAGGGGGAAAAGAGCCTCCTGTACTTGTGTGATTGTGGAGGGTGGGGGAGAGCCCCTGATACCTCTGTGGTTGGAAGGGTTGGGGGGCAGTGAGCCCCGCAAATCTCAATGGTGGGGGGAGTCGCCCCAATGTTTGTAGGGGGTTGGGTGAAGTTTATTCTCAATGCAGATCGGGGCTCCCTTTAAAGATGGCGTCCCGATCTCTGCAGAGCCGGTCTTGCTGAGTCTATCAGGCCCCGCCCTACCAGGGCAACGGCACAAATAAGGCGCCCCTCCGCCCCCCGCCCCCCCCCCCCCCCCCCATTATCTGTGCTCCAAGTGCCCAAAACTCTGCTCTTGAAACTTGGTTGTGCACCTGGAGACTAACATGCTGGTTTTCAGTCAGAGCATGGCATCTGATAAATTTTTGTATAATTCCACCCAAAGTCACCAATGATGCACCCTTTTGTGGTGTTCTTTGTAGTTCAGAACCTAAGATGGTTGGCGTAGTGTCACAAAGACCACAACTCACTTCTGTATTAAGCAAAGCTAAAGATTTATTTGCACTATTTAATTGAATACGACCTCTTACATCTATATAATAAACAATTGACAATAAATATACAATCTACACTCATCTCTACACTAATACAATAACTATGATCTGCTCGCTCTCATACTAGCTTTCCCACAGTCCAAATGTCTTTCTCCTAGCCTTCTCCTCAACATTCTCCCAGAAGGCTTAGCATCGATGCTTTATATTTGAATTGTGTCTACTTCAATGTGAGGAGCATCAGGAGTAAGGAGCTGGAGCTGGATGAACTGAGGATCATTCGGGAGGCAGAGTCGGTTATAGATAGAAGCTACAGGGATGTAGTTACTCCTAAGAATGAAGGTAGCTGGGTGATGTTTAAAAGGAGGAGGAAGAAGCAGGCAGTGCAGGGGTCCCCTGCGGTTGCTCCCCTCAATAACAGGTATACCGTTTTGGATACTGTTGCGGGAGACGACCTACCAGAGGTAAGCCATGGTGACCAGGGGCGGGAGTTTCCGTGAATCGGCGCGAAGACCCGAACCCGGTGCCAAAAACGTTGCGAATCACTCCGGCGTCGGGTCCCCCGGAACGTCGCGAATTCTCCAGACCGGAATGGGCCAGCAGCTTCGTAACGCCATTCGCGACGTCACCTGTCACGAACGCGCGTGGCGTCGCAGCACAAAGGACCACCCCCCCGCGTTGCAGCACAAAAGACAGCCCGCCCTGTGTTGCAGCACAAAAGACGCCCCCCCCTCCCCGCCCCCGTGCTGCAGCACAAAAGAGCCCCCCCACCCCCCCCCCGGAGACCTATCAAAATGGCCGCCCACCGCGCAGCACCGAGGTTCCAGGAGCGGGACATCGAGGCGCACCTGGATGCAGTGGAGCAGAGGAGGGATGTCCTGTAGCCCGGACATGGCCGCAGGGTCACACCGCACCTCAGCCGGCGCCTGTGGAGGAAGGTGGCAGAGGCCGTCAGTGCCGTGGCCGTAACAGCAAGGACAGGCGTCCAGTGTCACAAGAAGATCAATGACCTTGTCAGGGCAGCCAGGGTGAGTAGCCCCCCCCCCCCACCTCCAATGGGCGGCACAGCCCTATGTGCAACCGACATGGCTGCACCCACCCATGCAGGCTGCAGTGGCAGATGGAGTTTAACCATGATAAGTATGAGGTGATTCATTTTGGGAGGACAAATTTGAATGTGGATTACAGGGTTAACGGAAGGGTTCTGAAGAATGTGGAGGAGCAGAGAGATCTCGGAGTTCATGTCCATAGACCTTTGAAAGTTGCCACCCAAGTGGATAGAGCCGTGAAGAAAGCCTTTAGTGTGTTAGCATTTATTAACAGGGGGATTGAGTTTAAGAGCCGTGAGGTTATGCTGCAACTGTACAAGACCTTGTTTAGACCACATTTGGTGTATTGTGTGCAGTTCTGGTCACCTCATTATAGGAAGGATGTGGAAGCATTGGAAAGGGTGCAAAGGAGATATACCAGGATGCTGCCTGGATTGGAGGGTAGGTCGTATGAGGAAAGGCTGAGGGAGCTAGAGCTTTTCTCATTGGAGCGAAGGAGGATGAGAGGTGACTTAATTAAGGTGTATAAGATGATGAGAGGGATAGAGTGAACGTTCAGCGACTTTTTCCTCGGGTGGATGTAGCTGTTACAAGGGGGCATAACTATAAGGTTCCTGGTGGAAGATATAGGAGGGATGTCAGAGGTAGGTTCTTTACTCAGAGAGTGGTTGGGGCGTGGAACACACTCCCAGCTATGGTTGTGGAGTCGGACACTTTAGGAACTTTCAAGCAGTTATTGGATAGGCAGAAGGAGTGCACTAGAATGATTGGGAGTAGGTTGATTTGATCTTAGTTTCAGACTAGTTGGGCACAACATCGCGGGCCGAAGGGCCTGCACTGTGCTGTACAGTTCTATGTTCTATGTATATAGTTCTGCTTTTAGCTCCCTCTAGTGGTTGATTCGGACACAACATTAACCCTGACAGTTCTGCGCATTTCTCATAATGTCACACCTTTCCAAGGGCAAAATTGAAGTGCTAATCAAGCAATGGAGACTTCTTTGGCTTGGGCATGTGCACAGGATGGAAGATGGCTGCATCCACATGGATATGCAATACTGGGAGGTAGCCCATGCCAAGAGACAACCTGGGTGCCCAGAACTCCAATTCCAGGATGCTGTCAAAAGAGACATGAAAACCCTCAACATCAACCCTGACAAATGAAAAGTTCTACCTGACGATTGTTGCAAATGGCGACATGAACTGCTGGTAGGAATTCACCACCACAATAACATGGTTTCAGAAGCCCTAGGGCATGTGTCAGGCCTGCGAAACAGGTATCTGCCGAGGTCACCCCACATCATTGGCAATGGACAACTTCATGTGTGGCACTTGTGGCAGACTTTGCCTTTCCAGCATTAGCTTGTGCAACCATCAAAAGAAGTGCAGATGATCTCATCTGACTTCTGAAAAGTTCTCATGCTACTTTCCCATCTGCTCTTGCCGATGGAAGGTTACCAACCGGGCCAACCAAATTTAGAGATGGCAAAATTGAATATATGTGTAAATTTGGTGGAACAATAAATTAGCAGAGCAATGTCAGTGCCCAGATTTCATGGCGGTTCAGGCTTCAGCTAATTTGTAAGACTGCTTCCGAGGTGACCCTATAATTTGTCTGAAAAGAGCACAGGCCTCACTTCAGTGTTGATATGAAGATCCTGACTCATTTCCAGGAAAATTGTTTAAACTAGTTGCACTATTCATGATTTACAGGCTCAACAGCAACTTAACAAGATACCTTTTTAGGGAATGTCAGAGGCCGAGGAAGAAAGCAGCTGGATTAGTTTACCTTAATGTGCAGTCAGGAGGAGTATACATGTTCCTTTTTGCTCCATATTAAATCTATGGGGTTGTTGCCAATCCATGCTGACTTCATTTCTACTTGCCTCAACCTCTTGCCTGGACTTGCATTTGGACTGGCGAGGTGTTCGCGTCAGATGAAGGGACTGGGATAGGAGTTATAGAGACGATGGTCACACCCAAGGTGCAAGCAGAGAGATGGGTGACCACCAGAAGGGGCAGGCAGTCAGTGCAGGAACCCCTGTGGGTGTCCCCCTCTCAAACAGGTATACCGCTTTGGATACTGTTGGGGGGGGAATAGCCTATCAGGGGAAAACAGCAGCAGCCAGAACAGTGGCACCATGGCTGGTTCTGATGTTCAGCTGGGAGGGTCAAAGCGCAGAAGAGCAATAGTCACAGGGGCTCAGATGGGCGCTTCTGCACATGTGAAAGAGACTCCAAGATGGTATGTTGCCTCCCTGGTGCCAGGGTTCAGGATGTCTCAGAACGGGTAGCGGGCATCCTGGAGGGGGAGGGCAAACAGGCAGAGGTCATTGTGCATATTGGTACTAACGACATAGGCAGGAAGGGGCATGAGGTCCTGCAGCAGGAGTTCAAGGAGCTCGGCAGAAAGTTAGAAGACAGGACCTCTAGGGTTGTAATCTCAGGATTACTCCCTGTGCCACGTGCCAGTGAGGCTAGAAATAGGAAGATAGAGCAGCTAAACATGTGGCTAAACAGCTAGTGTAGGAGGGAGGGTTTCCCTTATCTGGACCACTGGGAGCTCTTCCGGGGCAGGTGTGACCTGTATAAGAAGGACGGGTTGCATCTAAACCGGAGAGGCATAAATATCCTGGCCGTGAGGTTTGCTGGTGTCACACGGGAGGGTTTAAACTAGTATGGCAGGGGGGTGGGTACCGGAGCAATAGGTCAGAAGGTGAAAACATTGAGGGAGACCTAGGGAATAGGGCCAGTATGGCTCTGAGGAAGAGCAGACAGGGAGATGTTGCTGAAAACAGCGGGTCTGGTGGCCTGATGTGCTTATGTTTTAATGCAAGAAGTATAACGGGTAAGGCAGATGAACTTAGAGCTTGGATTAGTACTTGAACGATGATGTTATTGCCATTACAGAGACCTGGTTGAGGGAAGGACAGGATTGGCAGGATTTAGATGTTTCAGGCGGGATAGAGGAGGGTGTAAAAGGGGTGGCGGAGTTGCGCTACTGGTTAGGGAGAATATCACAGCTGTACTATGGGAGGACACCTCAGAGGGCAGCGAGGCTATATGGGTAGAGATCAGGAATAAAATGGGTGCAGTCACAATGTTGGGGGTTTGCTACAGGCCTCCCAACAGCCAGCGGGAGATAGAGGAGCAGATAGGTAGACAGATTTTGGAAAGGAGTAAAAGCAACAGGGCTGTTGTGATGGGAGACGTCAACTTCCCCAATATTGACTGGGACTCACTTAGTGCTAGGGGCTTGGATGGGGCTGAGTTTGTAAGGAGCACCCAGGAGGGCTTCTTAAAACAATATGTAGATAGTCCAACTAGGGAAGGGGCTGTACTGGACCTGGTATTGGAGAATGAGCCCGGCCAGGTGGTAGACGTTTCAGTAGGGGAGCATTTCGGGAACAGTGGCCACAATTCAGTAAGTTTTAACGTGCTGGTGGACAAGGATAAGAGTGGTCCTAGGGTAAATGTGCTAAATTGGGGGAAGGCTAATTATAACAATATTAGGCAGGAACTGAAGAACCTAGATTGGGGGCGGATGTTTGATGGTAAATCAACATCTGACATGTGGGAGGCTTTCAAATGTCAGTTGAAAGGAATTCAGGACCGGCATGTTCCTGTGTGGAAGAAAGATAAATACGGCAAATTTCGGGAACCTTGGATAACGAGGGATATTGTAGGCCTCGTCAAAAAAAAAAGGTGGCATTTGTCAGGGCTAGAAGGCTGGGAACAGACGAAGCCTGTGTGGAATATAAGGAAAGTAGGAAGGAACTTAAGCAAGGAGTCAGGAGGGCTAAAAGGGGCCACGAAAAGTCATTGGCATATAGGGTTAAGGAAAACCCCAAGGCTTTTTACATGTACATAAAAAGCAAGAGGGTAGCCAGGGAAAGGGTTGGCCCACTGAAGGACAGGCAAGGGAATCTATGTGTGGAGCCAGAGGGAATGGGTGAGATGCTAAATAAATACTTTCCATCAGTATTCACCAAAGAGAAGGAATTGGTGGATGTTGAGTCTGGAGAAGGGTGTGTAGATAGCCTGGGTCACACCAAAATGACGAGGTGTTGGGCGTCTTGAAAAATATTAAGGTAGATAAGTCCCCAGGGCCTGAAGGAGGCTAGAGAGGAAATTGCTGAGGCCTTAACAAAAATCTTTGGATCCTCACTGTCTTCAGGTAATGTCCAGGAGGACTGGAGAATAACCAATGTTGTTCCTTTGTTTAAGAAGTGTAGCAAGGATAATCCAGGGAACTACAAGCCGGTGAGCCGTATGTCAGTGGTAGGGAAATTACTGGAGAGAATTCTTCGAGACAGGATCTACTCCCATTTGGAAGCAAATGGACGTATTAGCGAGAGGCAGCACGGTTTTTTGAAGGGGAGGTCGTGTCTTACTAACTTGATAGAGTTTTTCTAAGAGGTCACAAAGATGATTGATGCAGGTAGGGCAGTGGATGTTGTCTATATGGAAATCAGTAAGGCCTTTGACAAGGTCCCTCATGGCAGACTGGTACAAAAGGTGAAGTCACACGGGATCAGGGGTGAGCTGGCAAGATGGATACAGAACTGGCTAGGTCACAGAAGGCAGAGAGTAGCAATGGAAGGGTGCTTTTCTGATTGGAGGGCTATGACTAGTGGTGTTCCGCAGCGATCAGTGCTGTTCGTAATATATATAAATGATTTGGAGGAAAATGTAACTGGTCTGATTAGTAAGTTTGCAGACGACACAAAGTTTGGTAGATAGTGATGAGGACTGTCAGGGGATACAGCAGGATTTAGATCGTTTGGAGACTTGGGCGGAGAGATGGCAAATGGAGTTTAATCCGGGCAAATGTGAGGTCATGCATTTTGGAAGGTCTAATGCAGATAGGGAATATATAGTGAATGGTAGAACCCTCAAGAGTATTGACAGTCAGAGAGATCTAGGTGTACAAGTCCACAGGTCACTGAAAGGGGCAACACAGGTGGAGAAGGTAGTTAAGAAGGCATACGGCATGCTTGCCTTCATTGGCTGGGGCATTGAGTATAAGAATTGGCAAGTCATGTTGCAGCTGTATAGAACCTTAGTTAGGCCACATTTGGAGTATAGTGTTCAATTCTGGTCGCCACACTACCAGAAGGATGTGGAGGCTTTAGAGAGGGTGCAGAAGAGATTTACCAGAATGTTGCCTGGTATAGAGGGCATTAGCTATGAGGAGTGGTTGAATAAACTCGGTTTGTTCTCATTGGAAGGAAGGAGGTTGAGGGGCGACCTGATAGAGGTCTACACAATTATGAGGGGCATAGACAGAGTGGATAGTCAGAGACTTTTTCCCAGGGTAGAGGGGTCAATTACTAGGGGGCATAGGTTTAATGTGCGAGGGGCAAGGTTGAGAGGAGATGTCTGAGGCAAGTTTTTTACGCAGAGGATAGTGGGTGCCTGGAACTCGCTACCGGAGGAGGTAGTGGAAGCAGGGACGATAGGGACATTTAAGGAGCATCTTGACAAATACATGAATAGGATGGGAATAGAGGGATACGGACCCCGGAAGTGAAGAAGATTGTAGTTTCGTCGGGCAGCATGGTCGGCACGGGCTTGGAGGGACGAAGGGCCTGTTCCTATGCTGTGCTTTTCTTTGTTCTTTGTTCTTTATTCTTTGTTCTTTGTTGTTTGGGCCAGTGAGCTATATCAGAGTGTTTGATCAAGCAAAAAAGATTCTCTGGCTTGGGCATGTGCACAGGATGGAAAATGGCCTCACCTACATAGTTGGTAGGATTTCGCAGGCCAGATGGTGGGGGATGAATGTAATGCGACATGAATCCCAGGTCCCGGTTCAGGCCGCACTCGTGTGCGGAACTTGGCTATAATAGCCAACTGTCCTACCAACTGTCCTGGCTTGACACAATTCACACCTCTTTAACCTGGGGTTACCCCATCTCTGGATCTGTAAAGATTTAATCACCTGCTAATGCTCGCATTCCAAGCATTGTCTTCTGGCATCTTTGAATCTGTCTATATATATGTTTCTGGAACATACCTCTTCATTCACCTGAGGATGGAGCAGCGCTCCGAAAGCTGGTGACATCGAAACAAACTTGTTGGACTTTAACCTGGTGTTGTAAGACTTCTTACTGATCTTTGTGGTGCACTGCAGTACACCCCCCAGAGGATCGCCCACTTTGTGGTGGTCTGCTGTGACCCTACGACGATGGTGCTTATCAATGGGCATGAAACGTCCTGCCTAATCGACTCTGGGAGCACGGAGAGCTTCATACACCCCGACACAGTAAGACGCTGTTCTCTCCCCGTCCACCCCGTTAATCAAAAAATCTCCCTGGCATCCGGATCTCACTCAGTGGCGATAAAGGGGTTTTGTGTAGCTAACCTCACAGTCCAAGGAAGGGAGTTCAAAAACTACTGACTCTACGTCATTCCCCACCTCTGTGCGGCCACACTCCTAGGGTTGGATTTTCAGTGCAAACTCCAAAGTCTAACTTTCAAATTCGGCGGCCCTATACCCACCCCCCCCCCCCTCACTGTCTGCAGCCTTGCGACCCTCAAGGTCGATCCGCCCTCCCTGTTTGCGAACCTCATCCCGGATTGCAAACCCGTCGGCACCAGGAGCAGATGGTACAGTGCCCAGGACCGGATCTTTATTAGGTCAGAGGTCCAACGGTTACTGAAGGAAGGTGTCATTGAGGCTAGCAACAGCCCATGGAGAGCTCAAGTTGTGGTGGTAAAGACCGTGGAGAAGCATAGGATCGACTACAGTCAGACCATCAACAGGTTTACACAGCTCGACACGTACAGTCTCCACCGCATATCCGACCTGATCAACAGGATCACGCATTACCAGGTCTTCTCCACGGTGGATCTTAAGTCCGCCTACCACCAGCTCCCCATCCGCACTAGTGACCGCAAATACACTGCCTTCAAAGCAGATGGGCGGCTCTACCACTCCTTAAGGGTTCCCTTCGGTGTCAGTAACGGGGTATCGGTCTTCCAACGAGAGATGGACCGAATGGTTGACCGGTACGGTTTACGTGCCACATTCACGTACCTCGATAACCATAGAAACATAGAACATTACAGCGCAGTACAGGCCCTTCGGCCCTCGATGTTGCGCCGACCTGTGAAACCACTCTAAAGCCCATCTACACTATTTCCTTATCGTCCATATGTCTATCCAATGACCATTTGAATGCCCTTAGTGTTGGCGAGTCCACTACTGCAGGCAGGGCACTCCACGCCCTTACTACTCTCTGAGTAAAGAATCTACCTCTGACATCTGTCTTATATCTATCCCCCCTCAATTTAAAGCCATGTCCCCTCGTGCTAGACATCACCATCCGAGGAAGAAGGCTCTCACTGTCCACCCTATCCAATCCTCTGATCATCATGTATGCCTCAATTAAGTCACCTCTTAACCTTCTTCTCTCTCACGAAAACAGCCTCAAGTCCCTCAGCCTTTCCTCATAAGATCTTCCCTCCATAGCAGGCAACATTCTGGTAAATCTCCTCTGCACCCTTTCCAATGCTTCCACATCATTCTTATAATGCGGTGACCAGAATTGCACGCAATACTCCAAATGCGGCCGCACCAGAGTTTTGTACAGCTGCAACATGACCTCATGGCTCCGAAACTCAATCCCTCGACCAATAAAAGCTAACACACCGTACGCCTTCTTAACAACCCTCTCAACCTGGGTGGCAACTTTCAGAGATCTATGTACATGGACACCGAGATCTCTCTGCTCATCCACACTGCCAAGAATCTTACCATTAGCCCAGTACTCTGTCTTCCTGTTATTCCTTCCAAAATGAATCACCTCACACTTTTCTGCATTAAACTCCATTTGCCACCTCTCAGCCCAGCGCTGCAGCTTATCTATGTCCCTCTGCAACTTGCAACATCCTTCCGCACTGTCCACAACGCCACCGACTTTAGTGTCATCTGCAAATTTACTCACCCATCCTTCTACGCCCTCAGCCAGGTCATTTATAAAAATGACAAACAGCAGTGGCCCCAAAACAGATCCTTGTGGTACACCACTAGTAACTGGACACCAGTCGGAACATTTCCCATCAACCACCACCCTTTGCCTTCTTCCAGCTAGCCAATTTCTGATCCAAACTGCTAAATCACCCTGAATCCCATGCCTCCGTATTTTCTGCAGGAGCCTACCGTGGGGAACATTATCAAACGCTTTACTGAAATCCATATACACCACATCAACAGCTTTACCCTCATCCACCTGTTTGGTCACCTTCTCATAGAACTCAATAAGGTTTGTGAGGCACGACCTACCCTTCACAAAACCGTGTTGACTATATCTAATCAAATTATTCCTTTCCAGATGATTATACATCCTATCTTTTATAAACCTTTCCAAGATGATTTTGCCCACAACAGAAGTAAGGCTCACTGGTCTATAGTTACCGGGGTTGTCTCTACTCCCCTTCTTGAACAATGGGACAACATTTGCTATCCTCCAGTCTTCTGGAACTATTCCTGTAGACAAAGATGACTTAAAGATCAAAGCCAAAGGTTCAGCAATCTCCTCCCTAGCTTCCCAGAGAATCCTTGGATAAATCCCATCCGGCCCAGGGGACTTATCTATTTTCACACTTTCCAGAATTGCTAGCTCCCGGACCCGTCCTGCTCCGAAAATATGTGCGGGCGCACAAATCGGACCCATTGGTCGAGAGGGTCCATCTCCTCCACGCTAACCCTCCGTACGCCTACGTGGCGTACCCCGACGGCTGACAGGATACGGTCTCCCTACGGGACCTGGCGCCCGCTGGATCCCCACACTCACCCCTGCCACCAGTCCCACCATCCCTCCCACCGGCGCACCCCACAGCCGCCCCCTTCCCAGGTGGATCGGTTCTTCCGCCGGCCCCGACTAGGCCCTGCCCACCGGCGCACCCCACAGCTGCCCCCTTCCCAGGTCAGTCGGCCCTTCCACCAGCCACGTCAAGGGGTGATGAAGCTGCCACAGAAGCCGAAACCACGCTCCCGGAGTCACAGATGCCCGAACCTCCACCGACATCACCACCAAAGCTACGACGATCGCAGAGGACTACCAGGGCCCCTGATCAACTAATTGCTTCCTTTTGAAATGTACATTACTGTTGTAAATAGTTAAAAGTTGTAATGAGGCAAAACGCTGTATGGAGGCATTACGGTACCTCCATAACTATCACTTCCACCACTTTTACCACGTTGTAATACGAAGCCACCACCCCCGCCGGACTCTTTTTTTTAACAGGGGGTAAATGTGGTAGTCTGTGTTAGGAGGATTACGGTACCTAGTAATGCCGGAATACCATTGGTGGAGAATGTACTTGTTCCCATTGGATAAGCTTGCATGTTAGCCCCGCCCTGCAAGGTGGGGTATAAGAGCCTGTGGCGCCCCAGCAGCTTTCTTCTGTACCTGCGCTGCTGGGGGAAACATCTAGCGTATTAAAGCCTTCAATTGTCTCCAGTCTCGTTTCTGAGGTTATTGATTGTGCATCACCTTGCAAATTTGTTCCTCGACATCTTAGCACTAAGTTGGTGGCCTATAGAATACACAGAGCTATGAAGTTGCAACTTGTTTTGTTCCTGAGCTCCAGTCAAATCGATTCTGTCCCTGCTCCATTTTGAACATCCTCTCTCTTTCGCACTGTAATATTGCCCTTAATCAACACTGCGGCTCCTTATTTTCCAAACTTCCTGAAGACCTTTTATGAATTAAAATTCTACCATTTGCCAGGGTGGGATTCGTACCAGGATCCCCAGAGCATTACCCTGGGTCTCGGGATTACAAGTCATGTGACAATACCAGTACCCCACCGTCTCCCCCATATATAAGAACAACAAGAACTTTTAACAATTGTTTGATGTATGGCTGAAGATATGCGCTCATGGTGAGACTCACTGATTACTTTAATATATCGGAGCAATTTTTAATAAAAAGGTGAAGTCTCCATAGTCCCAGATGACCATAGGCTGCTTTCCTCTTTGATGAGGAGAGCTGACTGTTGGTGATTTAACCTGAGGGTCACCACACATCAGGCAAGGAGCAGGGTTGAGAAGACAGGCTCTTCATGGACAATCTCAGTCAGTATGGGAATTGAACCCTTGCTGTTGGTCTTGCTTTGCATCACAAACCAGCTGTCTAGCCAACTGAGCTAAATTAGCTGGACCTCTGTGGGAGAGTAATTTTTTTCTTTTTATTATTATTCATTACTATATAACTTTTTAATGAAAGTGCAATGTACTGAAAATTGTTTTCCATTTTGACATTTGATCTGAAGAGAAAAAAATTAGCAAAACTATAGAAAAAGGCAGAAAAATGTGTCTAGATGAGTTGCCCTTGCCAAGAGCTGACACGGGCATGATGGGTCATATCTCTTGCTTCTGTGCTGAAATAATTCTAGGATTCTTGGTGTAACATACATGAGACGCATGTGGCCGGCCGATTAGGCTCCCCATGAGTCTCATGGAATACGAGCTTCCCCGCTGAGGGGGACAGAGCACCCGCAACAGCGGGAGAGCAAATCAGTTGATTAAAAACCCCAGCCCAAGTGTGCACTGGCCGCGTAGTCCCTTCTGGGAGCAGTGTACTGATGCACTGTCAATTACGACAAAACGAGAGTAGGGTGTAATCGAGGCTTTATTAAGCAGAGATGTGTAGCCTCCTGCAGCTGCTGCCGAAATGGCTGCAGCTCGGTGAGCACACACATTTATACTCCGCCTACTGAGCGGAGCCAGAAGGCCCCCGTACCTGTAGTACAGGAGCCTTACCGTATTACATCTCGTATGTGATATATATAACAGTGGTGACTACCACATGTACATGAAGCCTTCGTTATTGTTTACAAATATTTTGTTCCTTATGCTTCCTGTGTGGCCGCTCCTTGAACTCAATTCTGTTCTCTGACAAAAGATCACCTTCTTCCAGCACAGAAAGGAAAAACAGGAGGTGAGGCACTTATGTCCATTGCAAAGTCCTTTCTATTACGAACATGCAATCCTCCCTGCCTGTTTTTATTCTACATACTGCATCTGTGCAATGAGAAAAAATGTATTCCATAGAAGCAGCCCTTTTGGACATCTGAGAGAGCAGTGAGTCATTGAATAGCACTCTTGTTTTGAACAAATAGCCTGACTTTGCAGTAACTCAAAAGAACAAGAGAGGTGAAACACTACATCTAAATTTAGATTATTTCCTTCCTCATGACTGAATGGTAAATTCTTCTGTTGACTGTTTTAGTGCATTTATATGATATTTAGCAGTACTTAGATTTGTCAGACTAAGTGCACTGACATTATTGAGCTGTTATTCTCTTGCACTGACATTTCATGAAATCCGCAGCCCTAATGTTGGATAATGGCACAGATGGATCTATATCAAGATCTTCCATTTTACTGCTGCATGTTTATTGCATTTTAAGTTATGTTTAATGCACTTTGTTTATGCTTGTTTCCTCTTTCCTTACTCTCCAAACGTATTTAAAGTTAAACATCATTTTATTTGCTGTAAAAACATCACAGGCTATTTTTATCACAATTTTTCAGTAATCTTTCATGTATTGTCCAGTCAGAGATATGCTCACAATAGATAAAATGTTAGTTTAAGTCCAACCAGAACGGAGGAACTAACTTCTCCTGCAATGGAGATGATTTGGACATAAACAAAACATGGAAATACTGCTGAGTTTGATTGTTTGCTGTGCATAATAGGCCTCCCTGATCGTCAGTAGTACATTCTTTTACTTTACTTTTCTGGGACCATATGAAAATGATGCTATGTCAAAAGAGGAAGTAATTAAAGGCAAAGAGGCATCACAGGCAATTTATTGTCTCAAGATTAAGTTAATGATCCTGAATGATTTTAGGCCTGAACTGTCTCACATCAACTTGCATTGCTGGTTTACAGATGACTTCCCCACTAATTGTCATGGTGATAATAGTGGAGTGATTCTGGGAAAAGAGCCATACATTGAATAAATTGAGACAACATTTCAACATTTGCGGTATTATTCTCATTGCGCATTGTTGGAGACCCAGAATATCCAGAAAATGAATTCACCTACGGAGAAGCTGAGTAAGACCAAGCTGGTAGTAACAACCTCAATTTAAAATTTGACCTTTACACTATCACTTCCTCACATTGAATGAAAACAGACTACAGGTTACATTTAATGTGTGAAGATAGTATCTGCCCTTAGGCCTATAGTATAGATTTAAATTTGTGCACCTCGATGTATAGGATTCAAATAAATCTGGTACTGTGGTGCTGAAGGTCACTGACACTGTTGGTTATTTAAATGGAAAAGTATTTGGCATGCAGTAAAAAAATATATATCTGTGTTTGTTACAACTTCTTCTGACTCCATCTATAATTTACACATTGATCTACTGTAGTTTTCTTCCCAGGGCATTGTTGCGTTATATTTAACTGAGGATCCAAAGCAATCCAAATGAAAATCTTACATTCAATAATAATAATAATGCTCTATTATTCTCCTATTGCCCACAAGGCACTTTATCACATGGTTTGATATCAAATCCCCTTGATAGCTACAGAATAGGAGGCTAAAAGAGCAGTAAACATGTATCCAGGCAAAGTGACTTTTACATATGTTTATCTTCCATTATCTTCAGCAGAAGGAGTAAACACTGACAGAAAGGGAGGGATTCTCCGTTTGAGAGACCATGGGCTGGATTCTCCGGTCGCTGACACCAAAATTGCGTTCGACGATTGGCCGGAGAATCCAAGTTTGTGACGAAACCGGGGGTGGCGCCGATTTTGTGATGCTCTGCCCCCTCCAAAGCGCCATATTCTAGGCGTACGCCGTGCCACGTATCGACGGCCTCAAGGCATGCCTGAGGGCCGCCCCCCGATGCTCCGCCCTTTACCGGCCGAGTTCCCGATGGCGTCGGTCGCATGTGGCTTCATCCGTCAGGAACTCGGCGTGGCAGCTGCGGACTCAGTCCAGCACCGTCACAGTCGGGGGGGGAGGGCTGATCCATGGGCAGGGGGGGACTTTATTAGGGACTGGTGGCACATTGGGGGATGTTCTGGGGCATATGAGCCGGCCAAAGGGGGGGCACTATTTCATGAGCCGGGTCCGCGAGCTGTTTTGCGCCATTTTTTCTGGCGTAAAACGCCGCCGCTCCAACGCCGGCGTGGGGACGTGGCCCCAGAATCGGAGAATCCCGCTCCATGGGCGGGCTTCTCCATCCCACCGCACCAGATTTTTGAGGCTAAGTGCCGCACGGACGTGGGAACCGTGCCATTTTCCGACAGAAAAAACAGCACAACAGCTGCACCAATTCAGCTACTTTAAATGGGCTAGCACCTCCAGCACGTGGAACGCAATCAATTCCATGGAAAATGGTGCCGGATTCACCGGTCCTTAATTGGCACTCATGAGGCTCACTCACCGCAGTCGCACTTAAAAGGTCCTCCCCCCCCCCACACACACCGTCCCAGCCAACAAAATGGCTGGAAGGAGAGCAGCACAACGGTTCAGGCACCCTGAGCTGGACACCCTCCTGAACGCTGTGAAGGAGAGAAGGGTGACCCTGTACCCCGGCCTGGGAGGACGGCTGCCAGGCGCCATGCCTGGGCGCAGGTGGCAGAGGCTGCCAGTGCCGTGGGCAACGTCACCCGGACTGGCATGCCATGCCGGAAGAAACTCCACGACCTACTCAGGGCGGCCAGAGTGAGTTGGCAGTGCTGTGCCCCTGGCACTAACCCTGCCACCCCACACACCCGTAACCAGGCCCCTCCACCCCAGGGAATGGCCACACCCCCACCCTGCCGCACATGCCAGCATCCATGCCAGCTGCCATGGCCGGGTGCCCTGGCCACTGAGACACCATCTACCCAATTCCTGGGCAGTATGCGTCGGACCGTCTAACACTGTCATGTTTGTGTTTACCACACCCCTCTGCCCCCCCAGAATGCCGCGCTCAACCGCCAGGAATGGGTGAAGACTAGCAGAACTGTGGCCCCTCACCATGCCCGAGCAGAGGGCACTGGACATGGTCAGCGGCCCAGAGGTAAGGGAGGTCACTGAGGTGTACTTCGGCGGTGGTCGAGGAGTGCGACACTGCTTAATCGCGGATGCCCATGACACATGTGTGGAAACCCCCCCCACACCCTCCTCAGCCCCCGCAATCCACCCCCCCTCACCCTCGTCACCCTCATCACCCCCGTCAACCCGCACCTCCTTCAACCCCCTCAGCCAACACCTACAACACCTACCTCACCGCCCCCCCCCCCACCCCCCACACCCCACACCCCACTACCCCCCGGCCCACTGTCTAATCAGACATGCCATTGTGTCTTACAGGACCTGCCGGAGACGGGGCGGGTTCACCCGGAGTCTCCCGCCCCCAGCCAGATGGCCGAGCACTGACAGGGAGAGCATCCCGAACAATAGCCCTCCGCCCGAGACTCAGGACACCCCGGAGCTCGGGTCGGAGGAGGACACGGACATTCTGTCAGAGCTGTCTCCTATATCCTCCACCACCCCAGAGGCTATCACCTCGGTTGGGCACATTAGTGAAGAGGCACCTGGGATACTGGATGGTGCGCACCACACAGTCGGTCTAGTACAGCAGGTGGCGTGAGGAGCAGCCAAGGGGCCAGACGGTCGGAGGACAGGCCAGCCCCAGGAACCAGCTGCCGGGCTTCTGGGACATCCAGTCCCAGCCACAGTTCAGGTGCAGGCAGAGAGCCAGGGACTGCAAGAGGGGATGACGGCGGGCATCCAGCACCTGTGGGCTGGATGGAGTCCATCCGCGTGCAGGAGCAGGAGGTGGTGCCAGTCATGCATGCCACCCAGCCAGACACCGCACGGGTGGCGTCTGTGGTGGAGGCATTGGGGGCGACGGTTTCAGCTATGGATCAGCGTGTCCAAGGCCTGGGCCACTCTGTGTAGGCTGTGGCCAAGGCCCAGGACAGGCCTGCCCTCTCACAGGCAGCCATGTGTCTGAGCCACTTGGACACTGCAGTGGCGCTCCTCAGCATGGCCCAGTCTCAGCAAGTCATGGCCGGAAACTACTCGGCCTGGACTTCCAGAGCAACCTCAAGAGCCTAATCCTGAAATTCGGCGGGCCCCTACCACCCCTCACTGTGTGCGGCCTCGCGACTCTAAAGGTTGATCCGCTTTCCCGCTTCGCAAATCTAACCTCGGATTGCAAACCCGTCGCCACCAGGAGCAGACGGTACAGCACCCAGGACAGGACCTTCATCAGGTCCGAGGTCCAGCGGCTGCTTCTAGAAGGCATCATCGAGGCCAGCAACAGCCCCTGGAGAGCCCAAGTGGTCGTAGTTAAAACTGTGGAGAAACGCAGAATGGTCGTGGACTACAGCCAGACCATCAATCGGTACACGCAGCTCGACGCGTACCCCCTCCCACGCATATCTGATATGGTCAATCAGATTGCACAGTACTGGGTCTTCTCAACGGTAGACCTCAAATCCGCCTACCACCAGCTCCCCATTTGTAAATCGGACCATCCATACACTGCCTTCGAGGCAGACGGCCGCCTCTATCACTTCCTCAGGGTTCCCTTCGGCGTCACCAACTGTCTTCCAAAGGGAGATGGACCAAATGGTCGACCGATACGGTTTGTGGGCCACCTTTTCGTGCTGAGACAACGTCACCATCTATGGCCATGATCAGCAGGACCACGACGCCAACCTTGCCAAATTTCTCCGCACCGCCACCCTCCTAAACCTCACCTACAACAAGGAGAAGTACGTGTTTAGCACGACCCGCTTAGTCATCCTCGACTATGTGGTCCAGAACGGAGTTCTGGAGCCCGATCCCGACTGCATGCGCCCCCTCATGGAGCTCCCCCTCTCCCACTGCCCCAAGGCCCTCAAATGCTGCCTGGGGTTCTTTTCGTACTATGCTCAGTGGGTCCCAAACTATGCGGACAAGGCCCGCCCACTCATACAGTCCACCCATTTTCCCCTGACGGCCGAGCCACAACAGGCCTTCACCTGTATCAGAGCCGATATCGCCAGGGCCAGGATGCACGCAGTAGACGAGTCACTGCCCTTTCAAATAGAGAGCGACACATCAGACGTCGCCCTAGCCACCACCCTCAATCAGGCAGGCAGACCCTTGGCATTCTTTTCCCGCACCATTTATGCCTCAGAAATTCGGCACTCACCCGTCGGAAAAGAGGCCCAAGCTATCGTTGAAGCTGTGTGGCATTGGAGGCATTACCTGGCCGGCAGGAGATTCACTCTCCTTACTGATCAACGGTCGGTAGCCTTCAGGTTCAATAACATACAACGGGGTTAGATCAAGAATGATAAGATCTTGAGTTGGAGGATCGAGCTCTCCACCTACAATTACGAGATTTTCTATCACCCCGGCAAGCTCAACGAGCCCTCAGACACCCTATCCTGAGGTAGATGTGCCAGCGCACAAGTAGACTGACTCCGGATCCTGCACGACAGCCTTTGTCACCATTTAATAAAGGCCGCAATCTGCCCTTCTCCGTCGAGGAAGTACGGACAACCACCAGTGACTGCCAGGTCTGTGCGGAGTGCAAGCCGCCCTTCTGCTGGCCGGGCTGTGCACGCCTGGTGAAGGCCTCCCGCCCCTTTGAGCGCCTCAGCGTGGATTTCATAGTGCCCTGACCCTCCACCGACCGTAACACGTGTTTTCTCCGTGTGGTCGATGAGTACTCCAGATTCCCCTTCGCCATCCCATGCCCCGATATGACGTCTGCCACCGTCATCAAAGCCCTCAACAAAATCTTCGCTCTATTCGGTTTCCCCGCCTACTTCTACAGTGACAGGGGATCCTCCTTCATGAGTGATGAGCTGCATCAGTTCCTGCTCAGCAGGGGTATCGCCTCCAGCAGAACGACAAGCTACAACCCCCGGAGAAATGGACAGGTAGAGAGGGAGAACGGGACGGTATGGAGGGCCATCCAACTGGCCCTACTGGCCTCCCACTGGCAGGAGATCCTCCCTGATGCACTACACTCCATTTGGTCAATAATGTGCACCGCCACTAACAACACACCCCATGAACGTCTTTTTGCCTTCCCCAGGAAGTCCACATCTGGGATGTCGCTCCCGACTTGGCTCGCAGCTCCAGAACCAGTCCTGCTCCGTAAGCACGTCCGACTCCACAAGGCAGAGCCGTTGGTGGAAAGGGTGCAATTGCTCCATGCAAACCCCCAGTATGCTTACGTGGCGTACCCCGGCGGCCGCCAGGATACTGTCTCCCTCAGGGACCTGGCACCAGCAGGTCCTACACACACTCACACCCCCGGTCCAGCACCACCCTTCTCTCACCCGGCGCTGCCAGCATCAACCCCCCCGGGACCATCCATCCCCCCCTGCCCACGCCCGAGGATGAAGAGGTTTTTCTGCATGCTCCCGGAGGGTCCGGACAGCATCACCGCCACCACTACGTTGCTCCCAGCGGCACATCAAGGCCCCGGACCGGTTAAACCTCTAACTGGACTTCAAAAGACATTTTTTTCCTCTCTATCAAAAATTGTAACTGTAAATGTAAAAAGAAAACCATTTGTTGTCTACAGTTCTCCATCACCCCCGCCGGACTCAATTTTAACATGCGGTGAATGTGGTAAACCACTGTTGCACCTCTATTAAGTGATGTATGGTAGGACCTGCCTGTTGGCTCTGCCCAGTAGGCGGAGTATAAATATGTGTGTCCTCCATGCTGCAGCCATTTCGCCAGCTGCTGTGGGAGGCCACACACCTTAGAGCAATAAAGCCTCAGTTGTACCCAACTCAAGTCTTTGTGCAATTGTTCGTCCATCAGTCACAATGTGATATGGTGCAGTTCCAGACGGAGATGGTCCACTCCCTGTGCTCCGTGGCTGCGAACGTGCAGACCCTGGTCGAGACCAGAGCGGGTATCCAGGACTTGCAGTGCCAGATGGCGGAGGGGCCTCAGGGGATGGCTCCACTCGTACACCCGTCCAATGGAATGCCAGGTGGCCACTGGGCACTCAGAGGGAGGAGGAGATGATGGGGCCCGTTCTGGTGACTCCTGCAGGGGAGGTGCTGGAACACTGCAACACCTCAGACTCCCCATCTCCTATCCCTGGTGCATCTGGTGGACAGCAGGCAGAACAGTGTGGCACCACACCACCCAGGACACCTGAGCAGTGGTCGAGCCCATCCAGGCTGGGTCACGCCAGGAGACGCGCGCCAACGGGGACCCTTGTCGCAGGGCAGGAGTCACAGCAGGCTGCCTCCACTCCTGCTGTACCGCCTGGGGAACCACAAAGGCGTAGTGGTAGGGCCCGTAAGGCAAGAAAGTTAGACACCAGTCAAGTTGACAGGGGTGCAGGGCACAGTTGAGTTATAGGGACTAGGGCACAGAGTGTGCATATATTTCTACAAAATCAAAAACTGTTAACACCGCTGAAATCTGCCTCGGTGCTATGTCTGATGGGTGTGGGTGCGGGCTGGTCCAGGCTGACCGGGGCAGGGGAGGGAACTGTGCTGTCCACCCTCCCTCCACCCCGGCCCTTGCCACGACCGCCCCCAGCCCAGGGATTTGACAGGACCGTGTGATGGACTGGCCAGCTCGCATACAGGGTTCGCCCAGGTGGAAGATGCTACACAGGTGGAAGGTGCTACTGCAGGGGTGGTCATACGATGTGGAGCACCAGAGCTCATCACAGAGCAGGTTGTCATCATCCTCCAGCCCATGGACCAGACTCACCAACCCAGGGCCCCCAGCACATTGCGCCGCAGGTATGTATAATGGAGGAGTACACAAAGTGGGCGGTTTGATGGTGTGAGAGGGGGGTGTGGGTCTGGGATGTGGTGCCTGTGCCCCTGGCCAGCAGCCCCCCTCCCTCATAGTCAGTGAACCTGGAGGCGATCAGAGCGTCCCTGGTGATAACACCATGCGACCTCCCCTGCCTGCCCGGGCCCCATGTCCTGCTCATCGTCCCTCTCACCCACATCCTCCTCACGGACGAGGCCTGCCCTTGCTCCTCATCCTCCTCCTCCAGCAAATCGCCCCTCTGCTGCGTGATGTTGTGGAGGATGCAGCAGGCCGCCACGATGCGGGCAACTCTCTCAGCCTTGTACTGGAGGCTCCTCCAGAGTGGTCCAGGCACCTGAAGTGCATCTTCAGGATGCCGAAGCACCACTTGATCACGCTCCTGGTCGCTGCATGGGCATCGTTGTAGCGGGTCTCCGCGTCGTTCTGTGGCCTCCGGATGGGTGACATCAGCCACGGCCGCAGCGGATAACCCCTGTCGCCCAGAAGCCAACCCCTCAGCCGGGGGTGGGGGTACCCCTCGAACATGTCAGGGTTCACCGAGTCTGCCAGGATGAAGCAGCCGTGCACACTGCCCGGGTATTGGGCGCAGAGGTGTATGATGCGCAGCTGATGGTCACAGACCAGCTGGATGTTCATTGAGTGGAACCCCCTTTGGTTACTGTAGAGCGGCCTGTTATCCACAGGTGCCCGTAGGGAGACATGCATCGCGTCTATCACCCGCTAGACCTGGGCATCCTGACGATGGCAGCGAATCCCGCTGCCTGGGCATGCTGGTGGGCTCGGTCCACATGGTAAGGGATGCAATAACCCATCTGGTTATAAATGGCCTCCGTGACGGCGCAGATACACCTGTGCGGCGAAGTCTGTGAGATCCCGGACAGGTCCTCCAGATGTTCCGGTTTCCTCCCACAGTCTAAAGATGTGCCGGTTAGGTGGATTGGCCATGCTAAATTTCCCTTAGTGACCAAAAAAGGTGAGGAGGGGCTGTTGGGTGACGGGGATAGGGTGGAAGTGACGGCTTAAGTTGGTCGGTGCAGACGCGATGGCCGAATGGCCTCCTTCTGCACTGTATGTTCTATGTTCTCTGTTCCAATTGGGGGTGCCAGTCCCGGACTATGCAGGACATGTGGGCCAGTACTCTGCTCACTGAAACCAGTGCAATTCCAACCGACACCGACCTCGGATTCGCTGAGGCCGGAATTGGCACTGGAGAACTCCACTCCCCACGCACTCTCATTGCTACCAGGAAGATGGCGTCACGCAGAGCTGCCTCGAGATTCGCAGCCATGGAGCTGGAGATCATGCTTGATGCAGTGGAGGAGAGGGGGATACCTCCCAGTTTCAGGACTGGAACCAATGTCCTAGGGGGTGCTTTTGCTAACACTGTTGGGGAGGCTTTAAACTAGTGTGGCAGGGGGATGGGAACCAGATTAGGAAGTTAGAGGTCAGTAAAGAGGCAGCAACTAAAGCCAGTAAGGTACTAGATAATAAACTCAATGTGACTAAGGGGAAGAGTAGACAGGGAAGAGATGATGAACGCAAAGGGACAGGTGGTCTGAGATGCATTTGTTTCAATGAGAGAAGTGTAGCAGGTAAGGCAGATGAACTTAGGGCTTGGTTTAGCACCTGAGAATATGATGTTATTCGTATTACTGAGACTTGGTTGAGGGAAGGGAAAGACTGGCAACTAAATATCCAAAGGTATAGATGCTTCAGGAGGGATAGAGAGGGAGGTAAAAGGGGTGGAGGAGTTGGATTACTGGTCAGAGATTATATCACAGCTGTGATTAAGGAGGGCACTATGGAGGATTCGCGGACTGAGGCAATATGGGTAGAGCTAAGAAATAGGAAGGGTGCAGTAACATTGCTGGGACTTTACTACAGGCCTCCCAAAAGCGAGCGTGAAGTAGAGGTACAAATATGTAGACAGATTATAGAAAAATGTAGGAGCAATAGGGTGGTCGTGATGGGTGATTTTAACTTCCCCAACATTGAATGGGACTCATGTAGTGTTGGAGGCGTAGATGGAGCAGAATTTGTAAGGAGCATCCAGGAGAGTTTTTTAGAGCAGTATGTAAATAGTACAACTCGAGAAGGTGCCATACTGGACCTGGTATTGGGAAATGATCCCGGCCAGGTGGTTGACGTTTCAGTCGGTGATTACTTTGGGAATAGCGATCACAATTCCATAAGTTTTAGAATACTCATGGACAAAGACGAGAGTGGTCCTAAAGGAAGAGTGCTAAATTGGGGAAAGGCCAAGTATAACAAAATTCGGCAGGAGCTAGGGAATGTGGATTGGGAGCAGCTGTTTAAGGGTAAATCCACATTTGAAACGTGGGAGTCTTTTAAGGAAAGGTTGATTAGAATGCAGGACAGACATGTCCCTTTTGAAAATGAGGGATAGAAATGGCAAGATTAGGGAACCATGGGTGATGGGTGGAATTGTGAGACTAGCTGAGATAAAAAAGGAAGCATACATAAGGTCTAGGCGACTTAAAACTGATGAAGCTTTGGAGGAATATCGGGAAAGTAGGACAAATCTCAAACGCGCAATAAAGAGGGCTAAAAGGGGTCATGAAATATCTTTGGCTAACAGGGTTAAGGAAAATCCCAAAGCCTTTTGTTCGTATATAAGGAGCAAGAGGGTAACTAGAGAAAGGATTGGCCCACTCAAAGACAAAAGAGGGAATTTATGCGTGGAGTCAGAGGAAATGGGTGAGATTCTTAATGAGTACTTTGCATCGGTATTCACCAAGGAGAGGGACATGACGGATGTTAAGGTTAGGGATGGATGTTTAAATACTCTAGGTCAAGTCGGCATAATGAAGGGGGAGGTTTTGGGTATTCTAAAAGGCATTAAGGTGGACAAATCCCCAGGTCCGGATGGGATCTATCCCAGATTACTGAGGGAAGCGAGGGACGAAATAGCTGGGGCCATACCAGATATCTTTGCAGCATCCTTGAGCACGGGTGAGGTCCCGGAGGACTGGAGAATTGCTAATGTTGTCCCTTTGTTTAAGAAGGATAGCAGGGTTAATCCAGGGAATTATAGACCTGTGAGCTTGATGTCAGTGGTAGGCAAACTGTTGGAGAAGATACTGAGGGATAGGATCTAATCACATTTGGAAGAAAATAGACTTATCAGTGATAGGCAGCATGGTTTTGTGCAGGGAAGGTCATGTCTTACAAACCTAATTGAATTATTTGAGGAAGTGACAAAGTTAATTGATGAGGGAAGGACTGTAGATGTCATATACATGGACTTCAGGAAGGCGTTTGATAAAGTTTCCCATGGCAGGTTGATGGAAAAAGTGAAGTTGTTTAGGGTTCAGGGTGTACTAGCTAGATGGATAAAGAACTGGCTGGGCAACAGGAGACAGAGAGTAGTGGTGGAAGGGAGTGTCTCAAAATGGAGAAAGGTGACTAGTGGTGTTCCACAGGGTTCCGTGCTTGGACCACTGTTGTTTGTGATATACATAAATGATCTTGACGACGGTATAGGTGGTCTGATTAGCAAGTTTGCAGATGATACTAAGATTGGTGGAGTTGCAGATAGCGAGGAGGACTGTCAGAGAATACAGCAAAATATAGAATAGAGTGGAGAGTTGGGCAGAGAAATGGCAGATGGAGTTCAATCCAGGCAAATGCGAGGTGATGCGTTTTGGAAGATCTAATTCAAGAGCTGACTATACGGTTAATGGAAGAGTCTTGGGGAAAATTGATGTACAGAGAGATCTGGAAGATCAGGTCCATTGTACTCTGAAGGTGGCAACGCAGGTCGATAGACTGGTCAAGAAGGCATACAGCATGCTTGCCTTCATCGGATGGGGTATTGAGTACAAGAGTCGGCAGGTCATGTTACAGTTGTATAGGACTTTGGTTAGGCCTCATTTGTAATACTGCATGCAGTTCTGGTCGCCACATTACCAGAAGGATGTGGATGCTTTAGAGAGGGTGCAGAGGAGGTTCACCAGGATGTTGCCTGGTATGGAGGGTGCTAGCTATGAAGAAAGGTTGAGTAGATTAGATTTGTTTTCATTGGAAAGACGGAGGTTGAGAGGGGACCTGATTGAGGTCTACAAAATTATGAGAGGTATGGACAGGGTGGATAGCAACAAGCTTTTTTCCAAGAGTGTGGGTGTCAATTTCAAGGTGAGAGGGGGAAAGTTTAAGGGAGATGTGCGTGGAAAGTTTTTTACGCAGAGGGTAGTGGGTGCCTGGAACGCTTTACTAGCAGAGGTGGTAGAGGTGGGCACGATAGCATCATTTAAGATGCATCTAGACAGATATATGAATGGGCGAGGAACAGGCGAAAGTAGATCCTTGGAAAATAGAAGACAGGTTTAGATAAAGGATCTGGATCGGCGCAGGCTGGGAGGGCCGAAGGGCCTGTTCCTGTGCTGTAATTTTCTTTGTTCTTTGTTCTTTCTTTGTTCTCTTCCCCAGGTGGGCAGGAGGTTACAACCTGTTGATGGAAACCGGGGCAGGGAGGAAGTGACAGATGCGGTGAGCGCCGTGAGAAAATGAACAACATCCTAAGGGTAGCCTGTGTGAGCCACCAGCTCTGTGCCCCTGGCATCACTTCCTCCCTCACCTCCCACACCTGTCCTCCACCATTTAGAGGTCAATCGAGATCCACCCATTGGGGGGAGAGGGACTGTGTGTGTTAATGGTGACTATGGGTGATTCCTGATTCCTTTTGGTCATTTGTTTATGTTAACATGCGGGCTAATGTTTGGATGTTTGGTGGAAGGATGGGATTGTTATTGATGTGGGGATTGACATTGCATTTGTTACTGATTATTGTTTATTGTTGGCGGGTAGAAATTTGGCAGAAAAGGTGAAAAAGGAGGAGAATAAAAATATTTTTTTAAAAACAACACCTATTCACCATCATTCCTTTCTGCCTAAATCCCCAATCTGAAGGTCGTGAGGGATGGGTGTAGAGGGTGTGTCAATTGGGTGGTTGTAGGAGGTTGTTGGTGTGGGGTGTGGGTGTTGGAGGGAGGCACTGGGCAGGGCCCCCAGGACAGTCCGACGTCCCACCTGGGGTCACCCTCGGAGGCGGCAAGGAATGGGACCAGAGATGTGGAGGCGCCATGTAGTACGGTCTACCATGTGAATGACCCAAAACCACTCACCATCCCCATAACTGTCCCCACTAAACCCAATACCACCCCCACCTCCTCAGAGGATACATGGGCACGTGAGGCGGAATGGACAGAACACACACAAAGAACACCCTGGCAGACAGTGGAATGTGATACCATCTCACAGCAGGTTGTCATCATCCTCTGCCTCATGCACCAGACTCAAAGAACAAGAACAAAGATCCATACAGTACAGGAAGAGGCCCTTCGGTCCTCCAAACCTGTACCGGTCATAATACCAACCTTGATTAAAACCCTCAGCACGTCCTTGTGCGGTATCCGTCTATACCCATCATTTCCATGTATTTATCAAGATGCCTTTTGAACGCCGTTAATGTACCTGCTTCCACAATCTCCCTTAGCAACGGGTTCCAGGGACTCACTACCCTCTGTGTAAAAAAACCTATCTCTCACATCTCCACTAAACTTTGCCCCATGGACCTTAAACCTATGCCCCCTGGTGACTTACCCCTCCACCCTGGGAAAGAGTGCCTGCCCATCCACTCTATTCATGTCCCTCATAATCTTGTAGACCTCTATCAGGTCATTCCTCAACCTCCCTCGTTCTAATGAAACCAGTCCGAGTCTATTCAGCCTCTCCACATAGCTAACACCCTTCAGACCAGGCAAAGTCCTGGTAAACCTCCTCTGCACCCTCTGCAAAGCCTCCACATCCTTCCGGTAATGTGGCGACCAGAATTGTGTGCAATATTCCAAGTGCGGCCTTACCAAGGTTCTATACAACTGCAGCATGACTTGCCAGTTTTTATACTCGATGTCCCGTCCAATGAAGGCAATCATTCCGCATGCCTTCTTGACTATCTTGCCCACTTGTGCTGCCACTTTCAAAGATCTGTGGACCTACATGCCCAGATCTCTCTGACTTTCTATATTCCTAAGAGTTTTGCCATTTATGGTATATTTGCCCGTTATGTTAGACCTACCAAAATGCATTACCTCACATTTGCCTGGATTAAACTCCATTTGCCATTTCTCTGCCCAAGCCTCCAACCTATTTATGTCCTGCTGTATCCTCTGCCGATCCTCAACACTATTTGCCACTCCACCAACCTTGGTATCATCCGCAAACTTATTAATCAGACCAGCTACAGTTTCCTCCAAATCGTTTATGTACAAACAAGAGAGGTCCCAGCACAGATCCCTGTGGAACACCATTAGTCACAATCTCCCATTCAGAAAAACACCCTTCTACTGCTGCCCTTTGCCTTCTGTGGCCGAGCCAATTCTGTATCCATCTTACCACCTCACCTCTGATCCCGTGTGACTTCACCTTTTGTACCAGTCTGCCATGGGGCACCTTGTCAAAGGCTTTACTGAAGTTCATGTAAACAACATCCACCGCCCTCCTCTCATCAATCATCAAGCCCCGACCACGAAGTGAGTCCCAGTCAATAGCGAGGAAATTAAAATCCCTACTATAATAACCATGTTACATCTGCAGGTATCCAAAACCTCTCTCCCTATTGGCTCCTCTATCTCTCGCTGGCAGTTGGGGGGTCTGTAATAAATGCCCAACATTGTGATTGCCCCCTTCCTGTTCCTAAACTCTACACAGATTGCCTCATTGTATGAGCCCTCAATGGTGTTGGCCCGCTGTATGGCTATATTATTCTCCTTACCCAGTAATGCTACTCCCCCGCCCCTTTTACATCCCCCTCTATCTCTTCTGAAGCATTTATATCCTCCAATGTTCAGCTGCCAATCCTGCGGTCCCTTTAACCATGTTTCTGTGATAGCTACAACATCATAATTCCAAGTACTAATAAGTGCTCTAAATTCATCTGCCTTACCTGCAATACTTTTGGCGTTGAAACAAATACACTTCAAACCACTACATTTGAGCAGACAGAGTAATGTTTTTCTCTTATTTTTTTTCTCTATTTCCCCTTCAGTTATGACACTTTCCCGTGATAAGCTATCCCCCACAACATTATCCAAAAGGTATATTTGTTAGAGAGGGCAACAGCCACAAGGGATTCCTGCACTGACTGCCTGTCTTTTCTCGTGGTCACCCATCTGTCTGCCTGCACCTTGGGTGTGACCACGTCTCTATAACTTCTATCTATGACGATTTCCGCCACCTGCATGCTCCTAACTGTATCCAACTGCTGCTCTAACCGAACCACGCAGTCTGTGAGGAGCTGCCATTGGTTACACTTCCTGAAGATGTTGTCGACCGGAACGCTGAAAGTGTCACAGATCTCCCACATCACACAGTTAGAGCACTGCATCCCGCTGAGTGACATTTAAGCACTAGTTAATTAATTCAAAATAAATACTTAAATCGTTATTAGATTAAGTTACGATGAACTATATGGTCCCTGGTGCTAGATTTCTACTGTAAAATTAAATGCTAAACACTGATCTTTGCCCTCAGGTTTAGTTACTCCTCTATCGGGTTAAATAATTAGTTTCAATTAGTTTTTTCAATGTTTCTTTCCAAATTTAACACAGATTCCCTCCCAGCCAATCAGATCACAGCTTTACTGTGATGTCACTTCTCAGTTGACGCCACTGAGACTGCTGACCCAGTGCCAACACCGTGTTGTGATGCTGGTCGGGGCTTAGAGGGGGGGGGAGGCTGGAGGGGAGGGGGGATGGAGTGAGTAGAGGGCAGAGAGGGGAAGAACATGGAACATAAAACATTACAGCGCAGTACAGGCCCTTCAGCCCTTGATGTTGCACCGACCTGCGAAACCACTCTAAAGCCCATTTACACTATTCCCTTATCGTCCATATGTCTATCCAATGACCATTTAAATACCCTTAGTGTTGGCGAGTCCACTACTGTTCCAGGCAGGGCATTCCACACCCTTACTACTCTCTGAGTAAAGAACCTACCTCTGACGTCTGTCTTATATCTATCCCCCCTCAATTTAAAGCTATGTCCCCTCGTGCTAGACATCACCATCCGAGGAAAAAGGCTCTCACTGTCCACCCTATCCAATCCTCTGATCAACTTGTATGCCTCAATTAAGTCACCTCTTAACCTTCTTCTCTCTAACGAAAACAGCCTCAAGTCCCTCAGCCTTTCCTCATAAGATCTTCCCTCCATACCAGGCAACATTCTGGTAAATCTCCTCTGCACCCTTTCCAATGCTTCCACATCCTTCCTATAATGCGGTGACCAGAATTGCACGCAATACTCCAAATGCGGCCGCACCAGAGTTTGGTACAGCTGCAACATGACCTCATGGCTCCGAAACTTAATCCCTCTACCAATAAAAGCTAACACACCGTACGCCTTCTTAACAACCCTCTCAACCTGAGTGGCAACTTTCAGGGATCTATGTACATGGACACCGAGATCTCTCTGCTCATCCACACTGCCAAGAATCTTACCATTAGCCCAGTACTCTGTCTTCCTGTTATTCCTTCCAAAATGAATCACCTCACACTTTTCTGCATTAAACTCCATTTGTCACCTCTCAGCCCAGCGCTGCAGCTTATCTATGTCCCTCTGGAATTTGTAACATCCTTCCGCACTGTCCACAACTCCACCGACTTTACTGTCATCTGCAAATTTACTCACCCATCCTTCGACACCCTCCTCCAGGTTATTTATAAAAATGACAAACAGCAGTGGCCCCAAAACAGATCCTTGTGGTACACCACTAGTAACTGGACTCCAGTGTGAACACTTCCCATCAACCACCACCCTTTGTCTTCTTCCAGCTAGCCAATTTCTGATCCAAACTGCTAAATCTCCCTGAATCCCATGCTTCCGTATTTTCTGCAGTAGCCTACCGTGGGGAACCTTATCAAACGCTTTACTGAAATCCATATACACCACATCAACTGCTTTACCCTCATCCACCTGTTTGATCACCTTCTCAAAGAACTCAATAAGGTTTGTGAGGCACGACCTACCCTTCACAAAACCGTGTTGACTATGTCTAATCAAATTATTCCTTTCCAGATGATTATACACCCTATCTCTTATAAACCTTTCCAAGATTTTGCCCACAACAGAAGTAAGGCTCACTGGTCTATAGTTACGGGGTTGTCTCTACTCCCCTTCTTGAACAAGGGGACAACATTTGCTATCCTCCAGTCTTCTGGCACTATTTCTGTTGACAAAGATGACTTAAAGATCAAAGCCAAAGGCTCAGCAATCTCCTCCCTAGCTTCCCATAGAATCCTAGCATAAATCCCATCTGGCCCAGGGGACTTATCTATTTTCACCCTTTCCAGAATTGTTAACACCTCCTCCTTATGAACCTCAAGCCCTTCAAGTCTAGTAGCCTGAATCTCAGTATTCTCCTCGACAACATTGTCTTTTTCCTGTGTGAATACTGACGAAAAATATTCATTTAGCACCTCTCCTATCTCCTCGAACTCCAAGCACAACTTCCCACTACTGTCCTTGATTGGCCCTACTCTTACCCTAGTCATTCTTTTATTCCTGATGTATCTATAGAAAGCTTTAGGGTTATCCTTGATCCTACCTGCCAAAGACTTCTCATGTCCCCTCCTGGCTCTTCTTCGCTCTCTCTTTAGGTCCTTCCTAGCTAACTTGTAACTCTCGAGCTCCCTTACTGAACCTTCATGTCTCACCTTTACATAAGCCTCCTTCATCCTCTTGACAAGTGTTTCGACTGCCTTAGTAAACCACGGTTCCCTTGCTCGACCACTTCCTCCCTGTCTGACAGGCACATACTTATCAAGGACACGCAATAGCTGTTCCTTGAACAGGCTCCACATTTCCATTGTGCCCATCCCCTGCGTGGCGGCTTTTAAGCACATGTTGTGCGTTCTCCTGTGCCTGCTCGGGTTCCATGCCGGGTTCGCCCTGGCCATCCTCCGCATCCTCTACATCGGAGCATTCCTCGATATCCTCCTCCAGCCTGTCCCCCTCTGTAGCATGATGTTGTGCAGGACACATCAGGCCAGCACAATGTGCGAGCCCCTCCTAGGGTTATATTGGAGAGCCTCGCCAGAGCTGTCCAGGCATCAAATTTCATCTTCAGGATGACGATGCAGCACTCAATGATGCTGCATGGGTGTTGTTGTGACGGTTCTGCACGTCAGTCCCGGACCTTTGACCACCTGCAGCAGGCAACCTTGCCACCGAGGAGTCAACCCCTCATCCAAGGGAGAGCATCTAGAGTGTCGGGTACCGTTAGCGCCAGGACGTATGTGTCATGCACGCTGTCTGGATATTGGGCTCAGACCAGCATGTTGTGCAGCTGGTGGTCACACACCAACTGCACATTCAGGGAATGTAAGCCCTTGCTATTAAGGAAGGGCACCCCCTCATGAACCAGTACCCATAGGGGATCAAGTGTCCCATCTATCAGCCCCTGGACATGGGGCATGCTAGCAATTTCCATGAATACCACTGCCCGGGCATCCTGGTGGACTCGGTCTACATTGAAGTTTATATTGTCCACAGTCTGGGCATATAGGACATCTAAGATAATTGCAGATATCTGCAAGACCCTAGACACGTCCTCACCCAGCCCCTCAAAGGGCCCTGGGGCAAGGAATTTCAGGGCGATCGTCACCTTGACAGCCACCAGGAGCAGGTGTCGTCATCCATAATCCCACAATTCCAGGTGCACCATCATCTGTCACAGATGTTGCATGGTCTTCCTGGTTAGCTGACGTCTTCGCTGACATGTTCGGTCTGGCAGGTCCTCGAAGGACAGGCGGCAACAGTATATACGTGTCCTGATCGGATACCTCCTTCACACCACCTCTCCGGCCCGTTCGCTCTCTATCCTCACCAGTTGAACCCAGCTCATCTGCAGCAGGCTCCTGTTGTGTAGGGTCCTCCCCGAGCAATGCCTGTGCCTGCAGCCTCCATGAGTCCACAAGGGCAGCTGTGGACAGGCAGAAGGCAACCATTCCTGGCTGCACTCCAAAATTCATTCTCTGCAGGGAAAAAATTGCAGATATGTTGGCATGATTTGTACTCCCATGTCCATCTAAGTCCAACAGGCTATACTGTGGCACTGGGGTGCACTGCAGCTCCATCCTGCGCAAGTCCTCACCCCCAATCCCATCCACACCCCTCGGCTTTTCACCCTTACACTTTTCCTTCCACGCTGCACTCCTGACCCCATTGCTGACTGGCACCTCTCATCTCACTTCCCATCCCTGTCGACAGGGGTACCGGTGGCTGCCACAACCCATATCAGCAATACGCTCTGCGGCCCTTGTACTGTTCTCTTCAGCAGGATTTACTGCAAGTGTCCTCATTGGGTGGGCTGTGTGTTACCTCACCAGTAGGATGGCACTAGGCTGAGGGGTCGGGGGGAGTCACCATGTGTCACCGATCGTCTCTATGCTTGGTGGCTTGTGTGCGGGCACAGTATGGATGGGGCTGCGGAGGGGGGATGGGAACCTGCTGCGAGCATAGCTGCAGTGTGATGTGGGACCTGGGTGTGACACATGGGTTGTGACAACCTTCTGGATGGGCGCTGGGGTGTGGTGGACTGGCAGGGTTTGGAGTCAGCTGGTGGTCCTGCGGAGTGGGCTAGCTGATAGTGTCACTGTGAGGCCTCTGCCCTGAGAGGGGATGTTTGCCAGTGTGCTGGGGTTTAGAGGGGGCTGCCAAAGGCCACGGTGCATGTGTCCTGTGTTTGGGGTGAGCTCTGCTATTCCGCTGCTTCCCCTGCAGGGGGCTACATTTCTGATGAGTGCACTGAGGACTGTCAGCACCTGGTGTGCCACTGATTGAGCTTGGCCACGCCCATCCCATTGATGGGTCAGCTGGCGTCTGAGGGTTTCCAGAGGGGCAGCCTGGATGGGCTCCCAAATGACCAGAGGCTCTGTGAACATTTAAAGCACACAGTGAGCAGTCAGCAGAGTGAACAGTGTAACTTGTGCAGAATGGCTGCTTTTCAAACACATAATGCAGAAATGGAGGTCCATGCCCATCTATCCCGATCCCAGGGGATGAACCCGAATCCATGGCACTGTCACTAGGTATCTCCCCACTACTCCCCCTGGCCCTGGTAGAATCCCCCAGCAAGTGGCACAATATTCAGCACAGCACAGCGGTTTCAGAAACTTTTCTTACCTACTCTCTCTCCCTCAGCAGCCATGGAAGCTGGTGCCTGTATTTTAAGTACCTGTAGTGAACCACGGTCACGTCACTTCAGCCTGATGGAGGTGGAACATCACGGAGGCTCAGGGAATACTGGATCAGCCGGTAATGGTTTGTGCATGCCGGTGCGGGGCGTGGAGCACGTTATCGCCACCAGCAGGGCCCCGGAGCGTACATGTCGTTTCAGCGCTTGGCGCAAATCTCAATTTTCAGCTGGCACCCGATCACGATCTGTGTTTCCGCAGTCACGGGGTGGAGAATCCAGCCCAAGGTCTCCTGACTTTCTATTTCCCCTTACAAACGGCTTCTCCGTTCCTGAGACCAAGTCTTCATGCCGTGGCTGGATTTGTGGACTTCCATGACAGCAAAACTGTCATTTTGGCGTGACCGTTAAGGGTCTCGCACCGGGGCCAGGTGGACACAATCGATTCCAATGAGAAACGGTGCCAGATTCGCCGGGTCCGCGATTGACACTCAGGATGCTGACAAGCTGCAGCCGCAAATACACACTGCACTCCCCACACACACCATCCCAGCCAACAGGATGGCATTGGTTGCGCTGGAGCATGCCCATGGGACATGTTGGCTGGGACCAGATGGCACCGAGTGGGGTGGCCTGGGGGAACACCCACACGACCCGCGGTACTAAGATCACAGTGGACAGTGCACAGCTGCATGGCTGCTTTGCAGGCTACAGCAATGGTGTTCCATGCCTGTATACCCTGACCCCCCCAGCCCACCTCCTGGCCACCCCCTGCCCTGCCAGAAGCAACCCCCCCCCCCCCACCACCCGACCAGCGGCACAACTGTCAGCACAATATGGCGATGTTGGACACTTTACATATCCTCTTCCTCCCCCTCAGCAGCCATGGCGCCTGTTTCACAATTTTTGAAAGCAGAAGTGAACCTCGTCGTCGGGAATTCCCCCTGGTGGAGGAGGAAAATCGCGGAGCCCCAGAGCAGTCTGGGTCAGGATCACTAAAAATATGCAAATGGCGTTTACTATACGTGCGGTGTGGAACGCATTGACGCCACTGACGAGGCACCGGGGTATTGCGATTTAGCATAAACCCGGTGCCCGCCACAATCACCTTTCCCAACTTCGGCGACTACCGACGGAGAATCCCGCCCAATATTTTGCACTCTCATTCCAGACTTCTACGTTTATTTAACATAAAATTTATCTACAGCGAATGTGGAAAAAAATCATCAGGTTCTTTCTCTTGAACACTCTATCCCAGATTAATATCATGCAGATGTGTTCATATTATTAATCAGTGTGTAGTCTCATTTAGGCTCCACATGACACAGAAGACTTTTACATGAAATTAGGAGAAAATTCTTATGCCATTATCACATAACAATTAAAGTTATTATCACTGATAAAATAATAATTAGCACTGGTATTATGTGAATTAGGTATACATTCTAAATGAGTAAACCATATTATCGCCATTTTAGGATCGCCGGCAGATCACTACATTTCTTCATACAGTGAAACAAATGGTGGTATTTCCTTCAGGCTGCACCCAGATGCACTGGATCACCTGAGCCCAGTTGCTAAGATAATGTAGAAGGTCAAAGTCTTTAAAGGAAGCCACCCAATTTTCATTACTTCCTCCATAAATGGGGAAAAAGTCAGATGGATCCTTGTGTGCTTTAATCTTTCCAATTTTCCATGATTCATTGTATTCAAGTGATTGAGTACATCTGGGCTCAGATCCAAGAAAATCTGCCATTACATCTCCAGATATAATTATGCCCTCTGATCTTTTCCCAGTCTCAACATTGAATGGTGCCGTGATCTATTAATGCTGCCTTAGGCAGCATTTTCATGCACATCCGGAATTGTCATTGTTTTCAACAAATAGTGAGAGCTACAAAAAGGAGTCTGAAAAGAAACTTGAATGGGACATTGTAGACCGAGGGGGTCACATGATGGCACGGCTACAACAGGAGGTCAAATGCCAGGAGCACAGGAATTAGCACCGGGTGCATGGGCACAAGCATGAAGAAGCTGCTGAGCTAGTGTATATACTCTTCTTCATTATAAGCCCTTGTTCAGGAACGTAAAACATTTCCATAGTGTCAGGAGTTGCCAATATGTCACAAGGACATTACTGCATCAACCCGCTTGTTTTTGTTGAAAGTATTGCAAACTGTTGGGAAAAGTTTGAGGGGTGGCATATTTACTGCAGCGCTGCATTGTGTGACAAATCAAAAAATGAACAGGCTTACACCCTGTTAAACTTAGTGTGCCCTGAATCGGTTGAGAAATATAAGTCACTTGCTTTCCAGATAGAGGAGGAAAAAGAAGACCCTGAAATAATCTAAAAAAGTCCAAGAGTATCTGTCTTCCGGTCAAAAGCATTATCCTTGACAGTCTTGCATTCAATTCAACACTCTGAAGAGCAGATCAATCATACAATTTTACACGGCCACCCTGAAAATCTTGGCATAGAAATGTGTGTTTGGAACTCTCTCTGATGAACTAATCAGGGATTGAATAGTTTGTGGAATTCACTGCAATTTCGCCCGCAAGCAGCTACTGTGAGAGAATGTTAAGATCTAACGTTATAACCATTCGTATCTGCATGCTAAACGAACAATCAGAAAAAATAAACAGAGTGGGATTCTCGGTCCGCCAGCCGGCCAATGGGGTTTCCTATTTTTGGCAGCCCCACGCCGTCGGGGGATCCCCGAGCTGCCAGTAAAATCAAGAATCCCGACAGCAGAGAATCCAGCCCAGAAACTTTAGGGAAGAGACAAGTATTTGCAGTACAGAGAATGTGCTGCTCCACCTGCTATGGCCAGCACCCTCTGAACAGAACAGCTTGTTGTACATATGGTAAAATAGGCAGCAAATGTGGAAAATTGAATCACTTGGCTAAATGCTGCAGATCGAAACCACAGCAACCTTCCTCTTCCATCAGCAGAATGGCAACTCCAGGAATAGGAGCACCAGCGAGGTGAAAGAACCGGAGTTCAGCCAAAGTAGCGAAGTTAGAGAGCCTCAAACAACACTTTGGGTGGGATTCTCCGACCCCCCGCCGGGTCAGAGAATTGCCAACGGGCGGCGTGAATCCCGCCCCGCCACTCCGACGCCAACTGCCGAATTCTCCGGCGCCGGTTTTCAGGCGGGGGGCGCGCCAGTTGGGGGCTGTTGGCAGCTGCCCCCCCGGCAATTCTCCAGGCCCAGATGGGCCAAGCGGCCACCCATTTGTGGCCAGTCCCGCCGGCGTGAAATGGACATGGTCCATCACGGCGGGACTTGGCTGGTAGGCCGTCTACCGGAGTCCAAGGGCGGGCGCGGGAGGATCCTGCACCTGGGGGGCCCCCACGGTGGCCTGGCCCGCAATCAGGGCTCACCGATCTGCGGGCTGGCCTGTGTCGCGGGGGCACTCTTTCCTTAGGGCTCCGCCATGGCCGGCGCAGGAAAGAAACCCCCTGCGCATGCGCCAGAACATGCCAGCAATTCTGCGCACGTGCCGGCCCACGGCGGCCCTTCAGTGCCAGTTGGCGTGGCGCCAACCCCTCCGGCGCCAGCCTAGCCCCCGGAGGTGCGGAGGATTCCGCAACTTCCACGCGGCCCGACGCCGGAGTGGTTCGCGCCGCTCTTGGCGCCGTCGTCGGGCCATCCGGCCAGTTACGGGAGAATCCCACCCTCTATTTCAAGAATGTCAACACCATCACAAAAAGGGGTGAGATTTTCACCACCTTCAACATGATTTGCAGTAACGCAATACTGAAGGCAAAGATTGACACTGGAGAAAAGTGGAATGTATTGTCTAGCTGAATGTTACGTGAATTAGACCCATATGCAGCATCGGATCCCAGCACCCAGGTGGACCTCGTGGCTTATGGCGGCCAAACCATCTGCACTGAAGGTGTAGCCAATCTCCACTGCACACAAGGCAGTTTAAAGTTTCATACAGTTGACCAGGACATAATGCTGTATTAGCATTACATTGGGGCTCATTCAACTTGGTCCAGAAGTGCATGCTTTACAACAGCAGGCCCCAGAAATTATAACATACAAAGATGTCTTCAACTGTGAAGTCATTGGTCATTGAGAGGTGGGGTGTGGGGGGTGTCACATACAGGGCTCGGTCTAGGGGTTAAAATAGTTACTCTGAAGTTAAAAGTGGTATTATTTTTTCGAACTCGGGGTTTTTCAAACTGTGGGTCATGACTTCGGGTGGGTCACAGGCAGGTGTCAGGAGGGTTACAGAAAAATCGGTCGTGGCATTCCCGATCGCAGGAGAAACATCCAACGGCTTCGAACGACCTTCAAGAATGCCGGACACGACTGTTTTTAAGTTCAAAATACTGGCCGTAACCACTTTTAAATGTGAACAATGCAGTCTTCTCGCCAGAAGTGGCGGCAGAGAGCAGGTCACGCACACAGCACGTAAGCTGATGTCATGCACCCTAAACGTCTGTGCTTTTGGTGTGAAATCACGGAGGAAAGATTACTCCATTTTCGAGCTGTGAGCCAGCAGGGCAGCAGGACTGTGAATAACTGAAGATGGATCATTTTGTTATAAGGAAGATAGGGCCAGAGACACAAACAGGCCAGAATCTCACAACTGAATCTGCCAGTGTGAGCTGCTCAGTAGAGTCCACGGCAGGACAAAACAGTGCTAGTGTGAGCTGTTTACAGAATTCCAGGGTCTCTGGTGAACAGCTACTAAGAAGAAACTGAAATCGTGAACAAAGAAGTATGAAGATTTCTTGAGGTATGGCTTTGTTAATTGTGCCCGTGCAAATCAGGATGCAAATACCATGCATGTTATATGCAGGGAAGTACTGGCAAATGAAAGTTTAAAACCCTCAAAACTTAAAAGGCATGAGAATAAGAAGTGTGGCAAGTTCAAGGACAAATTTTCAAAGGATTCAGCGAGAACTTCACTTTAAATCAACGGCTGAAGTCTTCAGCAGAAATGTAACATTGAATGTCAATGCACAATTAGCCTCTTACATGATAGCTGACCATGTAGCTAAAGAGAAAATTCCCTACACTACAGCAGAGATTAATTCTCCCCGCAGCGTTAGATATGGCTTGTACGGTCCCAAATGAGAGGCCAGCTGAAAAACTGAAATGCAGCCCACTTAGTGATAACACAGTGGCTCGCCGAATTTGCGATATTGCTGAGAAGTTAGAAGTCCAGCTTATTTCTCATTTAAGTCAGCACAGGAGTTCGCAATACAACTGGCTGAAAGTACAGAAACTTCAGACTGTGCAACCTTGCTAGTTCACGGTAGGTATATTTGGCACAATTAATTGTTGGGGATTTGTGTGCTGCCTGACATTACCAACCAGCAGGACTGGCGCAGAGATTTAATAAGCATTGAATAGTTACGTGGTTGGAAAGTGAGGGCTCGACTAGGTTCAATGCAGAGGAATCACAAGCGATGGGGCAGCCAATATGACTGGGAAAAACAGCAGAGTTATAATAAGGATTAAGGAGGCAGCTGGTCAGGATACAGTTTGGAATCATTGCTTTATTGATGCATTGGCGTCAAAGGAATTCCATCCGATCTTGAAGTGGTGTTGAAAGAAATTGTGAAAGGTCTGAATTTTATTAAATGCAGCGCACTCAATATTAGGTTTTTTGAGGTTTTGTGTTCCGATATGGGGGCCGAGCACACACATTTATTGCACCGCACAAAGGTATGTTGTCTGTCATGGGGTTGGGTGCTTATCAGAGTTTATGAACTGAGGTATGAAATCCACACTTTCCTCCTTGAGAAATCATCCCCTCTGGCTGACTTGTTTGGGGATGAAACTTGGTTGCCAACTATGCCTTACCTTGCAGACATTTTTCAATTCAAAATGAACTGAACCTCAAATGACAAGGTAAGGATGATGATTGCTTTCAGCACTGTGAAGAAATGGATGAGATTACTAAGCCAACACGACCACATGCCCCCACACTGCTACGACACATCGAAGAAAACAATGATAGAAAGGGAACTGTCAATAGACTGGCAAGGCTTATTCAGTCACATCTGGCTGCGCTGAACAACAGCTTTCATCACTACCTTCCAGATGAGAAGTTTCAGATTTTTAAAGAGAAGAGTTGGGTGAAAATTCCTTGAGTTTGTGACGCCAGAATCAATTGTTAACTTATAGCTGACTCTAAATGAAGAGACTGAACTTCTGTGCTTCACGTGTGACAGCACCTTAAAAATACGCCACAAACCCGTGAGGCTGTCAGCATTCTGTAGTACATCTCCAAGGATTGTCCAGTGCTGAGTAAAACAAGCATTTTGTTGCTATTGCCCTTCACAACAAACTATGTGTGAGGTAATGCATTACAAATGTGAGGTACTGCATTTTGAAAGGTCTAATGCAGGTAGAAAATATACAGTGAATGGTAGAACCCGCAAGAGTATTGACAGTCAGAGAGATCTAGGTGTACAGGTCCACAGGTCACTGAAAGGGGCAACACAGATGGAGAAGGTAGTCAAGAAGGCATACGGCATGCTTGCCTTCATTGGCCGGGGCATTGAGTATAAGAATTGGCAAGTCATGTTGCAACTGTATAGAACCTTAGTTCGGCCAAACTTGGAGTATGGTGTTCAATTCTGGCCGCCACACTACCAGAAGGATGTGGAGGCTTTAGAGAGGATGTTGCCTGGTATGGAGAGCATTAGCTGGGGAGAGGTTGAATAAACATGGTTTGTTCTCACTGGAACGAAGGAGGTTGAGGAGCGACCTGATAGAGGTCTACACAATTATGAGGGGCATAGACAGAGTGGATAGTCAGAGACTTTTTCCCAGGGAAGAGGGGTCAATTACTAGGGGGCATAGATTTAAGGTGAGAGGGGCAAGGTTTAGAGGAGATGTACGAGGCAGGTTTTTTACACAGAGTGTCGTGGGTGCCTGGAACACGCTGCCAGAGAGGTGGTGGAAGCAGGGATGATAGTGACGTTTAAGGGGCATCTTGACAAATACATGAATAGGATGGGAATAGAGGGATACGGACCCTGGAAGTGTAGAAGATTTTAGTTTAGACGGGCAGCATGGTCGGCGCAGGCTTGGAGGGCCGAAGGGCCTGTTCCTGTGCTGTACTTTTCTTTGTCTTTGTTCTTTGAGGTTGGACTTTCCATCCTCTCCTCCTTCTCCTCCTGTGAACATGATTGGAGTGTGATCATGAGGACCAAGTAGGTTCACCTGTCGCATTAAAGGTAATCAAAAATGGCGTGTTGTGAAGGTCGGACGGCTTGGGTCTTGAAGGTTGGCTGGTTGTTAAAAGTGGATCCCGGGAAAAATAAGTTTGAAAAACTGTTCTAACTCTTTCAGAGTAACTATTAACGTAACACTGGATGAACCATTCAAAGTTAGTGATTTAAATCACATTGTCAGATGGTTCCCAACGCAGTGCCCAGGGAAAGTTAGTGCTTCTGAAAAATTGCCAGGTATACCCTTACCCGGGAATGTCCGAGAGGGTTTCCTCATTGGGTTACCTCCCAAATCCTTTCCTGGGGAACCAGAGGGTTATGGGGATTAAACAGTGATGTTTCCCTTGTTAAGATCCCGGACCAGACCCCAACATTTGTTTTTTTTAATTTAAAACTGTGAGAGAAGGATACTTTGCTTCAGGAATGATTCCACTGACCAATAGCTATCTTTTATGTTAAAACAAACTTTATTCTTAACAAAGGAGTAACCACATTAACTTCATAGAAAGTAGTTTGTCAAATAACAGTTAAACAATTCTTAAAATAAAAGCCAACCATTTTTACTACAAACTTATACCTTCCCTGTCTCCAATTAAGCAAAGACCATCACAGGTCAAAAGCCACTTATAAATAAAGTTAGCAACAGCGGGTTACTTGCTGTACACTTGTATAGATTTCTTGGAACGACTGCTTGAAGAGAGAAAGAGACCCTCTCAGGAAACAGCTGCATATCCTTCTGTGTATATCAGACTACTGCTTATCCTGACAGCATTTGGGAAAATCTGCTGCTCAGCGAAAAATCTCCAAACAGACTAAAAGCTAAATTGCCTGCTACAAAAACCTGGCTCATCCCATTAATTACATCATCTTTATCCCCCTCACATCCCATGACCTGCTTACCTAAATCTAAACATAATGGCCGGGATTCTCCTGGAAATGGCGGGGCGTCCCATATCGGCACCAAAGAGCGTTGTAAACCACTCCGGCGTCGGGCCGACCAGAAGTTGCGGAATCCTCCGCACTTCTGGGGGCTAGGCCGGTGCTGGAGGGGTTGGCGCCATGCTATCCGGCACCGAAGGGCATCCGCCGGCCGGCGCGAGTTGGCGCATGCGCAGGACGCCAGCGTATTCTGGCGCATGCGCAGAACTGCTGCCGTGTTTCCTGCGCATGCGCAGGGTTTTTTTCTCCGCGCTGGCCATTGCAGAGCCTTAGAGAGGCCGGCGTGGAGGGAAAGCGTACCCCACGGCACAGGCACGTCTACAGATCGGTGGGCCCCCATCGTGAGCCAGGCCAACGCGGGGGCCCAGATCCCCCCGTGCCCCCCCCGAGGACCCCGCTAACCGCCCTCCAAGCCAGGTCTCGCCGGTATGGACCTTGTCTATTTCACGCAAGAGGGACTGGCCAAAAACGGGTGGCCGCTCGGCCCATTGGGGCCCAGAGAATTACCGGGGGGGGCTGCTGCCAACAGCACCCGACCGGCACGGCGCGATCCCCACCCCCACCCGAAAACCAGCGCCGGAGAATTCGGCAGCCGGCGTCGGAGCGGCGGGGCGGGATTCACGCCGCCCCTCGGCGATTCTCCGACCCGGCGGGGGGGCGGAGAATCCCACCCAATGCCTCAATTATCTACTCTATAGAGAGTCTCCAGCAACCATAACAAAATTCCATTCGGCCACTCTTTGAAACAAATACCTGGTTGGAATGAAAGATGATCTCATTTTTATGACAACTTAATTGCCCCTTTTGCAGACTCACTGCCAGCTTGTAGGTTAAAGTAGGATTTTTTAAAAATATTGCTGCAACCGATTTATATACGTTAACCCAGGCTTTTAATGATATTACTGCAGCAGATATATGTCATACAATCTATATAAAAATGTCCTACATCAAAGAACAAAGAACAGTACAGCACAGGAATAGGCCCTCCAGCCGTCCAAGTCAGTACCGGACATGATACCACCCTGGGCCAAAACCCTCAGCACTTCCTCACGCCGTATCCCTCTAATGATAATAATTATTAATAATAATAATAATCTTTATTGTCACAAGTAGGCTTACATTAACACTGCAATTAAGTTACTGTGAAAAGCCCTTAGTTGCCACATTCCAGCACCTGTTCAGGTACACAGAGGGAGAATTCAGAATGTCCAAATTACCTAACAGCACATCTTTCGGGACTTGTGGGAGGAAACCGGTGCACCCGGAAGAAACCCACGCAGTCACGGGGAGAACGTGCAGACTCCACACAGACAGTGACCTAAGCCAGGAATCGAACCTGGGACCCTGGAGCTGTGAAGCATCAGTGCTAGCATGCTATCCATGTATTTGTCGAAATGCCTTTTGAATACCTTTAATGTATCTTCTTCCACAAACTCTCTAGGCAGCGCGTTCCCATCCTCTATGTTAAAAGGCACTCACCACCCTCTATGTAGAAAACTTGCCTCGCACGTCTCCTCTAAACTTTGCCCCATGGACCTGGGCAGCATGGTGGCGCAGTGGGTTAGCCCTGCTGCCTCACGGTGCCGAGGTCCCAGGTTCGATCCCGGCTCTGGGTCATTGTCTGTGTGGAGTTTACGCATTCTCCCCGTGTTTGCATGGGTTTCGCCCCCACAACCCAAAAGATGTGCAGGCTAGGTGGATTGGCCATGCTAAATTGCCCCTTAATTGGAAAAAAAGAATTGGATACTCTAAATTTATAAAAGATAAAAAAACTTTGCCCCATGGACCTTAAACCTATGCCCCCTGGTGACTAACCCCTCCACCCTGGGAAAGAGTGCCTGCCCATCCACTCTACCAATACCTCTCATAAACTTGTAGACCTCTATCAGGTCACCCCTCAACCTCCGTCGTTCTAATGAAAACAATCCGAGTCTATTCAGTCGCTCCGCATAGCTAACACCCTTCAGACCAGGCAACATCCTGGTAAACCTCCTCTGCACCTTCTCCAAAGCCTCCACGTCATTCTGGTAGTTTGGCAACCAGAATTGTGCGTAATATTCCAAGTGCGGCCTTACCAAGGTGCTATACAACTGTAGCATGACTTGTCAGTTTTTATACTCGATACCCCGGCCAATGAAGGCTAGCATTCCATATGCTTTCTTGACTACCTTGTCCACTTGTGTTGCCATTTTTAAAGATCTGTGGACCTGTACGCCCAGATCTCTCTTATTTTCTATATTCCTAAGAGTTTTGCCATTTACTGTATATTTCCCCTCTATGTTAAACCTACCAAAATCCATTACCTCACATTTGTCCGGATTAAGCTCCATTTGCCATTTCTCTGCTCAAGTATCCAACCTATCTATGTCCTGCTGTTTCTTCTGACAATCCTCAGCACTACCTGCCACTCCACCAACCTTAGTGTCACCCGTGAACTTACTAATCAGACTAGCAACATTTTCCTACAAGTTGTTTTTGTATACCACAAATAACAGATCGGATCCCTGTGGAACACTACTAGTCACAACCTTCCATTCAGAAAAACTGCTTCTGCTGCTACCCTCTGCCTTCTGTGACCGAGCCAGTTCTGTATTCACGGTGCCACAGTCGTTAGCACTGCTGTCTCATTGCGCCAGCGACCTGGCCTTGGGTGGCTGTCAGTGTGGAGTTTGCACATTCTCCGTATCTGCGTGGGTTTCCTCCGTGTGCTCCGGTTTCCTCCCACAGTCCAAAGATGTGCAGGTTAGGTGGATTGGCCATGATATATTGCCCCTCAGTGTCCAAAAAAGGTTAGGTGGGGTTACTGGGTTATTGGGGTGTGGGGGCATGGGCCCAGATAAGGTGTCTTTCGGCGGGGCGGTGCAGAATCAATGGGCAAATAGCTTCCTTCTGCACTGTAGGGATTCTATCAACCCTGCTGTAGGAAACTGTTTTCTGGATTTGCTTAAATAACAGTTCAAACTTCAAACGTATTCAATTCACCGGAAAATATTTTAGGAAATCCTGAGGGCATGAATGGCACTATATAAATGCAAATTCTTTATTTTTAAATTCTGACAGTTCTACAAATTTAGTAACAGGATTACTCAAATAAAGACAGTTAATGCATTCACACCAGGAAACATCTCGTTATTTCAGAACAATTGGTTACAAATGGTCTTCAAAGAAATTAACCAGCAAGTAAGCGAACATTTGGGTCTGCCCCAGAAAGTTCTTTTGAGGAAAATAAAGAACAGCATCTGCATTTTAAAAGCCTGTTTATCATACAGACATGAATTAAACATAGCTACAACTAACAGAAACCATCAGCTCACCTCAAAAGCCTTTCTTGGTAATTTTGTGTGCAACTGAGGGCAGGCAGGATTCTCCCATCCGCTACTGACAGTCTCAATGCGAGGATGGGGACAGGGAGTGTTTCCCTATGTGGAGGGCAACTGGAAACCACGGCATATCTTCCAGTCCCGACCTCATTAATTATGCATGCAGGGGTTTTGCACCGTATTCCGTGATGGGGAGGCATGATTTCCCGAATCCCACTGTCATACCCACGTGCCATATTGTAAAGGCCCCTGACAGCACTGACCCACTGTTGAAGAAAGAAGATGGATGTCCAGAAACACTACATGAGGCTAGAAGATGGATTTCCATAATAACACTGAAGTTGGAAGATCCACCTGATTGATGATCCTCCCAACCACTGCTGTGGTATTACAGTGTCCAGGGCCATGGGCGGCCTCCAACCTGAAATCCAGAGACAGCCCCAGGCATTCTTCAGGTCGGTCCCCATTTCTGCATGTCCTGCTGTTCCAGACCTGTTTTGGACCGGTAGCACTTTCCTACTGGTGTCACGGAGAATCGGGCATGGTGGGAAAGACTCTGGTCGGGGCTTCATCTGCATCCACCTGTGGGTTTCATGATCTTCCTTGGCAGTCATTAACAGAAGATCTCGGAGGAAATTCACGCTGGTGCAAAACCGATTGTTGGCCTCCCGTCAAGTTCTTCCTCGTTGGCCCACCATTGAACCTCCCGGACGGGGCATGGGAGAATTTTGTCCTGGAAGTGGAAGAAAGTAACATCCGATTACTTCAACAGGCTCCATGTCCTTGCTTTCCAAATTCATGTTGACAATCCTATTTAGTTTACTTTCCTTGCAAAATAATGATTGGCTACGAGATTGATTAAAACACTGGGTTGAATTCTCCTTTCCTGTGTCTAAGTGCTGACGCCAAAGGAGGATCCATGGTGTTTCTGGTGGAAAAACTGGCACCACAACTGCACCGATTCCGGTACCGCTGAGGGGCTAGTACCGTTGCTGTGTGAAACACCCGCGGTGGGGGAATCGGCGGTTCCATGCTGGATATGCTCAGGGCTGACAAGCTGCAGCCGCGTGTAAGCCTATACCCCCAACACATGCACCGATCGCGCCAGAAAACAGTGCTAGTTGTGCTGGAACGCGCACCCGTCGCCCCCAACCCCACAGCCCACCTCCTGGCCACCCCCCCACGACTCCCTGCAGCCCTGGCAGAAGCAACCCCGGTCAGTGGCACGGCTCTCGGCGGAGTATGGCAGTGCTGGAATCTGTCCGCACACCCTCTCTCTCTCTCCAAAGACGCCACACCAGGCTCATGACCGCTGAGACCACATGTGGCCCATGCCGTCGGGAACTCGGCTCATTGGAGCCGGAGCATCGCGGGTGGGCCCTGTAATGATATTGAAACGGGGTTGCAACTGCGCGTGGCGCGCATCTCGTGCCATCGGTTTGGAGGGAACAGAGCATCGCGGCCCGGAGTCAAACTGGCACCTGCTCCAATTTCGGCATCAGAAGCCATTCTCCGCTCAATCGCCGTTCCCAATTACGGCGCCGGGAACGGAGGATCCTGCCGATGTCCTGCAAGGCATGATAAATGGGGTATTCCCAGGAAATCCCACTATTGAGCTGCCATCTTGTGTGGGCGGCCTGATAGCCAGGTTCCTCAGCCGGCCACTCTCCCTCCCATACCACTGAATGGGGACACCCCCCACAGAGGACCCCTGTAATAGAGAGGCCCCGCACTGGGACCTGTGCGATAGGGAGACAGTCCACAGGGACCTCTGTAATAGGGATTCCCCCCACCTCCCCACAAAGACACCAGTAATAGGGAAACCCCCCAAAGGAACCCCTGTAATAAGGAGACCCCCCACAGACCAACCCCCACACACACAGACCACCCTTCCCCCCTTTCTGGAAGCTAGAGAGGAATTAGAACTGTAACACTGCAGCACCATGTGCCCATTCCTGGAAGGAGAGCAGCTGTGACCTGCGTCTGGTTCCCACAGATCCATCAGCTGCAAGCCATTCAGAGCTTTCTCGTAGAGATCTGCAATTGACAGCTTCTATAAAGAGAGATAAGTGCCGTGAAATCACACCTTGAGTGGTTGGAATGCACTTAGTGCTTGAAATGTACTTGTCTCTGTTTGGTACTGTTAATGTTTAAAAACATTGGGGTTTCACCACTTAGGCCACTGAACCACGAAAGGGGAGGAATGAATCAAAGCTGCAGATAGTTTGTATTACTGGGGTCCTGGGGGGAGGAGGGTCCTCCTATTACAGGGATCCCCGTGGGGGTGGGCTGAGGGGCCTGCTAGAGGAGGCTTGGGCAGACAGTGCATTGATGGCAGAGGAGTGGCCCTTACATGGTCTCTATCAGTGTACCTCTGGCGTGGTAGACCTCGGAGTGAGCTAAGGTGGTAACTAGGGGACGGGGGAATACCCCCTTTACCAACTGCAAGCTCCACCACACCAGAGCCATGCTGGTAGAGACCACAAGTGATCCACGTCCAAGTGATTCCCGGTCGCAAATGGGTCATTAAGACCCATTTGCGTTTATTTAAATGCTCCTGCTGGCGAGCGGCATGGACCTCGTTCACACCATCAGCGGGGGTAATGAAGCCTCGCATTCGTATCAGTGCCTGACGTGAACGCAATTTTCCCTCAATGCCCGATTCTCCGTCCCATCGAGGTACGCAATCCAGGCATCCCGGAACAGAGATCCCGCCCACTAATTGTCAGCTTAAAAAGCTAATGACGCAAATCTCTGTTCCACATTTAAAGTGTTTTCACCAGCAGAGAATCGGGACATTTTCCTGCTGCTACTAATGACACGATAATGGGCTAGAACACTGCCCAAGTACATCCTGCCCAAATCCTGAAACCCCAGGCAGCTGATATACTGGGGTCAGGGTTCCCATTGTGAGGCTGACAAGCTGGAGCAGCTTTTAAGGGCTCCATCCAGTCCACCCTCTCATTCCAGAAAGGACACCCTCTTACCCACGGTGGGGGTGGAGACAGCAGCTAGCAATCATGAACAAAGTCTGGGATGAAGTGGCAGACACAGAATGTGCTGGCAGTCTCACCAACAATACCGGCATGCAATTCCATAAAAAGATGGACAAATTCTTTTGAGCAGCTTGCGTGAGTAACCACCTGTGTCTCCTTAGCATCACTCCTTTCCCTGACCCCTGACAGCTGCCCCCACTTCCATACATGCCAGTGACACCCCACCTGCCAGCATGTCCCTCAGAACCCACCCTCCAGGAACCCCCAACACATGTAAACGCCACCATTACTGAGAAGCATTTTATAATGCTGTGCTGCTAGCTCATGAGCTTGACAAACCTTAACTATTTGTTTCAAGGACATCGCCGATTCCCTCAGCGATCGTTCCTTCAGCTTATTTCATTCACACCAAACACAATCTGGTCCCGAATCATGGAAGATTCCACCGCAGAAAAATTTCAGTATTAGCTTTTAACTTCAAATCAGTAATGAAATGATCTGTGGATTCTTCTGTCTTCTGTAAATGTGATCTGAAGCACATAACTTTCATAAATTTCATTCTTTCTGGGGGTGCAATGTGCATCAAGTCTTCAAATTACTTTATTCAAATTTTTACTATTTTCATCGGTTGCAAATTTAAATGTATTAAATGGGCTGTTTGGACCATCGCTACCTTATGCGAATCTGCTTGGTCTTCTAAATTTACTGCAGTAAGAAACAGATTAAATTGGTGTTTAAACACACATCAGTTGCTGTCCATGTTACCATGAAATCTGAGACCCATTGGTGGTTTCAAGGACTCCATGTTGTTAATTCTTGCAGCCTGCAATATCTTCAATTCTCTGTGGACCTCGAGGCAGGCTTCACACGATGATGTAATAGATTTTCCTCAGTGTTTAACACCATCCAACCCTGATACCATGTAATGTTCTTGTTGGATGGCCTGGTTTATATTATAAGAACACTTGTAGCTAAAGCTATAAGCGATTTATCAACATTAACTGTGGGTCAACTAAATACAAAACAACAGCTGAATAACAGTATGATCATACACAAGCAACCTCTCTTTTCCCTGCTCTCCAGTCAGCCTGAGGTTACCTGACCCTAACATTCACTTATATACTAATGAGACTCCTCGTGGACAGTCGATGAATTACAACACAACCATGATATCACCACAATGTGCAGCTGGTGATCGCACACCAACTGCACGTTCAGGGAGTGGAAGATCTTCCTGTTAATGTAGGCCACTCTCTGTCAAGTCGGTACTCTAAGGCAGCATGCGTGCCCTCAATAACCTCTTGTACCTGGGGGATGCGAATGATGGCAGCAAATCCTGCAGCCCAGGCACCCAGGTGGGCCTGCTCCAGGTTAAAGGGGATATCGATAGATATCTGGATGCAGAGGGTATCCATGACATCTTAGATGCACCTCTGCATGGACGTTTGCGAAATCCCGCACAGGTCTCCACTCGAGCCCTGAAACAAGCCAGAGGTGTAGAGGTTGAGGACAGCCATCAACTTTACGGCCACCGGGAGCAGGTGTCCTCCTCTTAAACCTCACAGTTCTAGGTGCGCTAACATCTGATGGCGCACATTCACGAGACAGTGAATGTGAGCAGGCTGAGGATTCACTTGACCATCCCAGCCGCCCCCCCCACCCCCGGATTACGTGGTCATCATGAGTTGTACTGTTCCACCACCCTCACCATTACCACCCACCCATCCCCCCCCTCCCCCTCACTGCACCTCGCCCCCTTCTACATCACGTATTTGACATTGTAGCCCTGTCCCCATCAGTGGCTGGTACCTGAACTTTGATGACTTTGAAGCTTCTATCCTCAACACCCGTTCCTGCCAATTGGAGTACCAGTAGCTACGACACCAGGTGTTATTGATGGGCTCTGTGGCCCTTGACCTGGTTTTCCCAGTGGAGTCTACTGTGAGTGCCCTCATCGATTGAACTTTGATCCTTCCCACCAGAATGGTGGCAGCTGGGTGTATGGTGAAGGTGTTCAAACTGTGCAGGCAAGCAGCTTTGTGCTCAGAGACTGGTGTGCGGGCAGGTCCGACAGATGGGGTCAGTGAGGGATGTGTGCCTTTGCTGGGAGTTTAGCTGCAGTGTGTTGTGCAGCCTGGGTTGAACACAAAGGTTGTGACAGGGAGCTTCTCAGGTTTCCGAGGTGGATCCAGGCTGCATGGCTCATACCGTGTGATATCAATGGGGTGTGTTTGACCTGCAGGGCATGGAGACATCGCCTGATCCTTAGGAGTGGTTAGCCGGCATTCTCAATGGTGAGGCTGTTTCACTGAGTGGGGCTGTGTGCCAGGGAGGGTTCCAGCAGCACTGTTGCATGTGACCTTTGTGTGGGGTTAGCCCTGTTATTCCCCTTCTTCCTCAGCTGTGGAGCTGTGCATCTAAGGAGTACAATGAGGACTCCCAATATAGGGCAGCATGGTAGCACAATGGTTAGCACAGTTGTTTCACAGCTCCAGGGTCCCTGGTTCGATTCCTGGCTTGGGTCACTGTCTGTGCGGAGTCTGCACGTTCTCCCCGTGTGTGCATGGGTTTCCTCCGGGTGCTCCGGTTTCCTCCCACAGTCCAAAGATGTGCAGGTTAGGTGGATTGGTCATGATAAATTGCCCTTAGTGTCCAAAAAAGGTTAGGTGGGATAATTGGGTTATGGGGATGGGATATGCTTAAGTGGGGTGCTCTTAACAAGGGCTGGTGCAGACTCGATGGACCAAAGGTCCTCCTTCTGCACTGAAATTCTATGAATATGTGAATTCCATGAATTCGATGATTCTGGTGGTTCGGTGATTGATCATGACTACGCCACATCCCTTGATTATACGACTGATACATGAAGGTGTCCAGATGGGCGGGCTGGATGGATTTTTACATGATCTAGAGACCTCTGAGCTTTTGTAGGATGCTGGCAGCAGTCAACAGTGTCAACATCCCATAATTAGCACCTAAGGAGCGGGTTCACAATACTTGGAGAGTTGCAGTGGAAGTTTAATGACCAAGGAAGCCACCGGTATGAAGCAAAAGATTTATTTTACTGTTAACAATAATATGCCCACAGCAGTAACTATCTACAATCACAGTCCCTGTTGGGACAACCAATGTGCTGGTTCCTGCTCGGGTCGACTTTTCTGCTTGGTTCTAACGAGCCCCAGCTGGGTGGACCTCCACCCTCTACCTGGGAAGTTCGTATTCCACGAGCCCCATGGAGAGATCGCGAATGGTTTCCCAGTGGGCCTCGTGGGAGCTATGACACCCCTCCCCCAAAAGCCCAAAGGTTCCCCCTCTTCCATCATTAGTGGGGGCCTCCTGCGCTGCTTTGCCTGAGGCTGAGCTTCTGCCTGCGGCAGGTCTGTGTCAGACGGTATATATGGGTTGGTCAACCCCCATTTCTGGCCGGCCTCCGTGGGCTATCACCAGAGCTTCAGCCCTGGGCACGACATCAGCCCCTGTGATATATCCGAGCTGGAGTTATCTTCCTCCTGCCAGTCCGGTCAATGGGTCATGGCCGGTTGGTTCCATTGCTGAAATGTGGTTCTTGGCATTGCGGAGACATTAACGTCATCACTTGTAGTGTGGATTTTTGCTTCTTGCAATGGTCCACATGTTTTCGTTGGATTTTCCCTTGGATCTTGACTTTATAGGAGACCAGCCCTGTTCTCTCGATCATGACTCCAGGGAGCCAGAGTGTTCCATCTCCAAAATTGCAGGCGGAGACCACATCTCCTGATTGGAACTTCTGCCCTGGCACCTGACGGTCATCGTGCTGTTTCTGTGCTTCTTGCTGCACTTCCACTTTCCCACCCAGATTCGGGAAAGTCAAGCTTAACCGGGTCCTAAGCCTGTGGCCTATTAGCAGTTTTACTGGTGCTACCCCTGTTGTCACGTGTGGCGACGTCCGGTAATTAAAAAGGAATCGTGCCAATCATGTATCTATGGAGCCTATGGTCTGCTTCTTTATGCCTCATTTGAACGTCTGAACCACGCTTTCCGCCAGGCTGTTCGATATAGGAAGGGGCGGGAATCGATACGATGCGCTGGATGCCATTTCATTTAGCAAGCGTGGCAAAGTCCTCGCTCGTGAACGGTGTTCCGCTGTCCATCACCAAGACGTCAGGGATACGGTGGGTGCTGAACGAGCACCTCAGCTTCTCGAGATGGCCCTTGACATCAAAGCCATTTCAAGTGGGGATCCACGATAATGAGAAACATGGGCCGCAAGAAAGACCCTGCGAAATCGCCGTGCAGTCTTACCCATGGACACCCTGGCCATTCCCAGGGATGAAGGAAGGCCACCGGCGGGGAGTTTTTTGGTGCTCCAGACATGCCGGGTTATGGCGTATGACTCGCTCTATATTTCTATTGGGGCCAGGCCACCAGACCTAGCTCCTAGCCAGCATCTTCATCTTCTGACCCTGCGGTGGGATAATCCAGCTTCACATAGCATTTCTTACCGAGGAAACCACCAACCTCTCTGTTTAACATATCACACCCTGATCACTCACCGAGCAGCTGCCCTAGTTCCGTAGGACTGATATAACATTCAGACAGTCCACCTCATCCTCACCAATGTGAATAGCCTCACACCAGCCTCTCACCATTTCCCCATAAAAACTATTAAGCGATGGCAGGCATATCTTCCAAACACATTGCAATACAATCACTGATATTCTTTTCTCACTTTTGCAGGACAAGATGGCACATATTGGAACCAACAAGAATGCATGCATCTCCTGAACCGCACAGAGATGGTTCTCTGCATCATGGGGCCAGCTTCAGCAGAGCCCATGGCATCTGGTGTCACTGTCAACGTCCAGGATAATTATGTGTTCTTAGCTTGTGTGCCTTCTCAAATTCCAGCTTTCACTCATCTTGCTATCTGGCATCATGAATAAGCTGCAGATGGTATCACTATGAACCTTTTGTTTTCCACCCCACTACGCTTCCCTCAAGCCAATCTTCCCTTTCTGATTTCCTGCTTTAAGACATCCAAAGACTACTCAGTCGTCGGAGCCACAGAAAGGGGAAAGAGAGAAACTGCGCATCTCAGATGAAGAAGCTCCACCTGGCGCTCACAGCCACCACTCAGATACTGCCACTGTACCTACCTCAGAGGCAAGTGTGGAGGCAAGTATGGGCTCAACACGTGGTGAACCTCTGCGCAGCAGTGCTATGATGATTGCTTACAATGCTCGTGGGGGCCATCTTCTCAAGTTGAGTGCACTAATCAGGCTGGCACTGCAATGCGCACTCCCAGGAGTGCAATCAGAATCTTTAGTGCCATCTCCAACAGCGCCTCAGATCCAAATTTCATCCCCTTGATGCTGGATGCAAGCTGATACAATGGTACCTTTCAAAAGCGAATTGGATCTCTACATAAAAAGGAAAAATTGCAGGGCTACGGGGAAAGAGCAGATGATTGAGACTAATTAGGTAGAGAACCGCCACAGGGACCTGAGCCAAATGCCCTCCTTCTGTCTTCCCTGATTTCCACGATGATTCCAAGTGGGAATGAAGAGGTTTCATTTCAATATGCCAGTATTCCTCAAGTTCAACAAATATTTTTGAACAAATCTCAGTAGCTTATGGTGATTAGCAGCTCAATATGCAGGCGGAATCCCTTGATGCCGAGAAGAAACAATCTTTTCTCCAATACAGTTACGCTAAGTAGAAACTTTAGAGCCAGGCTACATAAATTACTGAGCATGGTATAATCTATAAAAGCAGTGGAGAATTTGATCAGAAGGATAGTAATACTTTACTTTGATCTTGATCTACATATTACAAAGTAAACTTAGCAGGAGATCAATGACGTGGTTAAGTCCAATGATACCAAGAGTCATGCGGATTCAAACAATAGAGACAAAGTAAACTAAATTACAAAACATCAGGATAAGTTGGGAATGCAGGCTGATGATTACAAGTAGCATTTAATGTGGTCTAATGCAAAGTATTAAGGTCAGCAATAAGTATTGAAATAGATAGTGAAAATGTAAACTAAATGGCTGTGGACTATAGGACAACTTCTCAAGGGCATTTGGGGACGGGTAAGAAATGTTGGCTTTGCCAGTGGCACCCATATCCCCTTGAAAGAATAAATAAAAGAGTGGGGTGTGTCATATCGTTCTTGAGGCAGAAATCCAAGGTCCATTCGCAGCTATTTGAATTCCACAGTCTTCTGAGGAGACAATACTCAGGGCAGAAATTAATGCAAACCATGGGAGTCAGGAGCAAGGCAGGTGGGAGGCGGACAGGGGGAGGAGCATAGGGTGGGCGGGGAAGAGAGAGAGCGAGACACATCATGCGGAAAATGCCATGTCAGGGCTCAGATGGATGGAGGGAAGGCCTGAAGTATTCCACCGGCAGGAAGAAAGCGAGTGTCACACTCACGGCGCATGGCGGGAAGGTAATTTCAATGGCTTTGCATACCATTAATACTTATTGAACATTCAATTTTAGAAATTCAATGGGACCTTTGGAATTAAGTTAAGGTACATGAGAATCACGAGCCTTCAGTTTCCCAGCTGGTAAAAGCTGATGGTGAGCAAGCGATTTGGTGTTTGAGGTGGAAAGCGAGCTAGTTGGATCTGCTGACCACCTCTTGAAATTTTCTTGGAAAAGGAGAGGAGGCTGTCATGCAATGCTCGGGAGGAGGAAGGTCACTGCAGGGAGATTAGGGATTATTATAGCAAGGTAAAGGGTGACTGTGGGGAGGTCAAGGGTCACAGTGGGGAGGGAAAGGGTCACTGTCAGAAGGTCAGGGTCACTGTGGGAAGACGGCAGCCACTGCATAAAGAACAAAGGTCACTGTGGGGAGTTCGGGGATCACCCCAGGAAATTTGTGGGTCACAATGAAGAGGACAAGAATCTGAGGGAGGGCAAGGGTCTTCTCTCTGGTTGTTGGAGATTGGTGACTATGGAAGAGGCAAATCAACCATAGGGACAACGTTTTTGTTGAATGTTAGGTAACCATTGGAGGATACACCACGACAGGATCCTGACTTCTGTTGAGGCAACATGTGCCTAGTCCATCTCGTATTCCCAGAGCCTCGGGAAAAGGACGAGCATCATGGGAGGGAGGCTGGAACTGGGTCCAGATGCACAAGTGGAAAAAGGCCAAAGAAAGGGCTCAACCTGTAGACAGATCAGATGCTGAAAATGGTCAAGAGGGACCAACCAAGGTCCATGGCAGGTTGCAAATCTTTCCTCAACTACTTGCAGGTGCCTGAGAGACAATGCCAAATATTATGGATGCCTCAGGAAGCCAGCACTGACCTGTGTGCTCGATTGCAGGAAGATCTGGGGGCCCTGGAACTTGAAGGGAACCCAACATCTGTGGCCTTTGAAAGTAATGGCAACATTAAATCTTTACATCAGCAGCTCCTTCCATGGCTCCGTTGGGAACATGTGCAGCATCTTCCAGGAAACCGCTCATCATAATAATCTTTATTGTCACAAGTAGGCTTACATTAACACAGCAATGAAGTTGCTGTGAAAATCCCCGAGTCGCCACACTCCGGTGCCTGTTAGGGTACTCTCAGGGAGATTTCAGAATGTCCAAGTCACCTAACTGCACGTCTTTCGGGACTTGTGGGAGGAAACCGGAGCACCCGGAGGAAACCTACGCAGACACAGGGAAAACATGCAGACTCTACACAGACAGCGATCCAAGCCGGGAATTGAACTCAGCTCCCTGGTGCTGTGAAGCAACAGTGCATTGCATCAAAGCGATGATGAATGCCCTGTTTAAAAGAGCTGGAGAGTTTGTGCTGTACACAATGAGCCAAAAGAGCCAAGCCGAAAGATCAATAGGCTTCAGGGTCATCGCAGGTTTTCCATAAGTGCAGAAAGTTAATCAATTGTTGTCATGATATTCAAGTGAACATCACAGCACATATACACATACATAGTGATAGACAGATCAACGGACCATTCATCACACACAACACGACAGCCAATCACAGACAAGAGCATACACAGTACAAAACAAGGAACACTTCGCTCGGCCCCACTAGCCACTGGTCTCTCACCAGCCCAGCTGCTGATGGGTCGTGCCCTCAGGACCACTGTGCCTTCCATCCTGGCACCCACAATAGACCATGCTCCAGTACTGCACAGGATGCAACTGCAGCGCGGTCGCCAGAAGAGGTCATATGACACACGGGCAACTGATCTTCCTCCCCTGGCCCCTGGAGACGACGTCCGCATCCACCTACCAGAAGGTGGCTGGTCAGCACCTGCCGAAGTTCTCCGACGCGTGGCTCCCCGCTCGTTCCTGGTTCGCATGCCTGATGGATCCGTGCGTAGGCGCAATCGCCGGGCTCTTCGCCTGCTTCCACGCTCGCAACGAGACCTTACACTGACACCGTGTCCTCCTGTGGTTCCTGATAGCGACTTCGTGGAACTGCCTGCTACCATGCCCCTTCCGTCGCCGCCCGTGGCCAGGCCCGCACCTCAGCCGGTGGTTCCCGACCCACCCTTGAGGCGGTCAACCCACCTACTAGACTGGACTTATGAGACTGTTTACACGTTGAACTCATGCAACCACTGTTTTAACATGTTTATGTTCTTATCGTTACAGGAATTCGTTTTATCGTTCCACATTTCCACGTTCTTTGTTATGGTACAACCTCGTGAAAATGTCACACCCGACATCGCCCATTGTATATAGTTAAGCCCCATGTACATGCTGTAAATATTACACACACACACATTTAGCTGCACTCAGTACACATCTCTATTTATAACCACGTAGGCACATACTCTTGTAAAAAAGGGGGGATGTCATGATATTCAAGTGAACATCACAGCACATACACACATACATAGTGATGGACAGATCAATGGACCAATTAGCACACACAACACGACAGCCAATCACAGACAAGAGCATACACAGTACAAAACAAGGAACACGACACTTCCTGGGCACTCCAGCAGGAGACGGCTCAGGGCAAGGACCTCCAAGCCAGACACTCAGACAGTCACCATGTGCTGAGTACCAGAGTTTGTTATATAAATAGTTAAAAGAAATAAAACTGCGTTGTACCAATCGCAACCGTGTTGGTTCGTCTGTGTCTCAGAGTACCCAACACTTCAATTGTGTAACTGTAGCAATCAGAGCTCTCTGGGATCCTCATCCTGCATCATTTAGCAACAGAACGTCCATTAATGTTCAATTGGCATGCAACCATGGGGGAATGTAGCCTCCACGCTTATGCTTGTTTTCCAGGTAGCTCTCATGATATTCCATGCCACTCTGAGGTGCCACAGCTCTTCGAGGCCCCTCACACCTGCAAGGATGGATTCTGGGAGACAGGGGTAATCTACTCAGGTCTGGCTGGTGGCATGAGTGAGGCACCCTCAAACTCCAGCTGCGGAGCATCAGAAGAATTCCATGAATCTGTAACCTCAGCGATTGTGCAAACCATTGGATCACTGAGAATGAGGTCCCACGGCCTGGACCACTCCAGAAAAGCTCTGTAAATGTGGCTCTGATGGTTAGTGGCTCAGGATTATCGTTATCTGTGTGGCACAAACTCTCGCACCAGAGCAGGGAGACCTTAGCAACCACAGGCCTGGAAGTGCCACACTTATCATCTGAGGAAGATGGAGAGGTGGGAGCTGAGCAGGCAGTCCAGCATGTAGAGGGTCCAGCACCAGATTCCAGGGCCATGAAGAGATATGCCAAGGAGGCCTGTGAATCTCTCATTCACACCAGATGCCAGCAGGAATTATTCTTCTGAGAAGCCATCAGTTCGAGACCTTACACCCATCTCCTCTGCATCTCCACTCCACATCAACTCATCATTGTCTGTCAGCAACCCATTCCATACTTGCTACATAATAATGTTGGTGTTAGTATTCTCCCTTAATCCAGACAGACATTCTACTTTGAACTTTGACAAAGCTTTGACAAAGGGTCATCTGGACTCGAAATGCTAGCTCTTTCCTCTCCTTACAGATGCTACCAGACCTGCTGAGATTTTCCAGCATTTTCTCTTTTGGTTTCAGACTTTCTACTTATTCTACAAGTGATGATTCTGCTAACACATGAGCCTATGTGCTCTTTCTCTTACAATGTGGTGTGACACCGACATCTACAGCTGAAGTGGAGAAAGGCTGCTGAGTGTGATGGTCCTATTAGCAGGCATCCTCTGGTTGTCTGAAGCCTAAAAGGCCCCAGCATGCTGAGGGTCTCCCACACCTGTGCAGATGCATCCTCTTTGGCCATTGGGGTCACTGGCAGAAAGGCTGAGGAGCATCTGCTAGCCTTTGGATGACCCTGAGTGGAGCCTCTGGAAGATGCAAGTTGGTGCACATCCTGCCTCTCAGTGTATAATGGCACCTCCCTGACTATTGGGTGAGGAGAGACACCTGGACAGATGTCAAAGCTCTTCATCCCCTCTTACAAGCCACTGCTGTTTGCAGCTCATGGCCAGAGTGATGCATGAAGGACCGAGTGCAACTCTGATATCTGTTGAGTGGTCTGCTGAACCTGGTTCTTATAAAGATCACCAACCTCTCCACGGAGGAAGCCAAGTGCTCGCCCACCTAAGACATGGCTAAACTCATGGCCTTGGTTGACTCCTTCATCATACATGCATGTCTGCCCATTGCTTCTGCCAGCTTCCTGCTCCCATGCCTGTTGTTGCACCTTCACAAGGTTTTATTTGGCCAAGACCAGAGGACCATCCTCAGCCTGGGACGCAGTATGGTCCTGGCCTCCAGTACTCCTCCAAGTGTCATGAACCTCGGCCGGGATTCTCCCCTACCCGGCAGGGCGGGGGGTCCCGGCGGGATGGAGTGGCAGGAACCACTCCGGCATCGGGCCACCCCAAAGGTGTGGATTTCTCCGCACCTTTAGGGGCCAAGCCCTCACCTTGAGGGGCTAGGCCCGCACCGGAGTGGTTGGCGCGCCGCCGGTTGGCGGGAAAGGCCTTTGGTGCCACGCCAGCCGGGGCCGAAAGGATTTTGCCGACCGGCGGAAGTCCGCGCATGCGCGGGAGCGTCAGCGGCTGCTGACGTCATCCCCACGCATGCGCGGGGGTGATGTCTCTTATGCGTTGGCCATGGTGAAGGCTGTGGCTGAGGCGGAGGGAAAAGAGTGTCCCACGATACAGGCCTGCCCACGGATCGGTGGGCCCCGATCGCAGGTCAGGCCACCGTGGGGGCACCCCCCGGGGCTAGATCACCCCGCGCCCCCCCCAGGACCCCGGAGCCCACCTAGTCCCGCCGGTAAGAGAGGTGGTTTGATTGTCGCCAGCGGGACAGGCATTCCAGCAGCTGGACTTCGGCCCATCACGGGCCGGAGAATCGCCGGGGGGGGGGCCCACTGACCGCCGCGCTTCCCGCCCCCGCCGAATATCTGGTGCCAGAGAATTCGGCAACCAGCGGGGGCGGAATTCACGCCAGCCCCCGGCGATTCTCCGACCCGGCGGGGGGGGTCGGAGAATCCCCCCGCTCAACTGTCATAACCCCCATCAGTTGCACCCGAGTGTTTGTCAGGAACTCACGAGATTGTGAGCCCAATTTTAATGTGATTACGTACCCACTGAGGTAGATGTATCTGTGCTGGCGGAGAGCGCTGGGGAAAGATGGGCGGCTGGAGTTCCTGGTCCCCAGCTGCGTGATTCTATGCAGCATGCCGTTCACTGGTGGCGGAATTCCCTCTTCCCACCGCTTGTCAATGGGATTTCTCGTTGAGGCCACCCACTCCATTGGGAAACCCAGTGGTGGGGGTGCACTGCCAGTGGAAACAGGGAACCCCTAGCGCCAAAGAATTCCGGCCGTGATGTGCATCCTCTGGGGCTTTGACACTCTCCTCCTCAGAGGTCGACAGCAGGGTTGTGGACAGTGGAGCAGGCCAAACCTAGAGAACGGAAAGGATTGAAGAACAGAAAGTATCAGATTTATGTTATTCACACTCCCTCTTCCCTCCCTGATGCACATCTCCTTTCTGTCCAGTGGTCAACACCAGGCTCTAAGCCTTCTTGCTGTCTTCCCTCTGGAGTCTTGCTTCACTATCTACAATTGCCTGGCCCTGCCTGCTGTCTAACCATTTCACTGCCTCCTGCCCTGCAGTGTGAGTGTCTCTATGTTGGGCACTCCTACACCCTTCTTTGCCCGTCACGTGCCATTTTTTCCTGCAGACAGAAGGGGAGAACGCAACAGGCACCTAATAACCCTTTATCAGCATGCATCATTCTGGCATATACTGAGGCCTCGCAGGAAACGTGTCGACACATCCACTCTCATGACACTTGCACCACAAAGGATGTATGAGCCTACACTTCACACCCACATTTATCCAGGCCTAATGATGAATCTGCTGCCGTACTTTACACTGCAATATATTGCCTGCCTGAGCTCTCACTGAGACACATTGATTGTTGCCCTCATTGTTTTAACGACAGTCATGCTCAGCCTGGAGGCGTGGAGGAGGTCATTGGTCCTTTCACATTACATCCAAGACGGTTGATGCACTAAGCGTCAAGAACCACAAAGTATGGTCCTGGCCTCCAGTACTCCTCCAAGTGTCATGAACCTTGGCCGGGATTCTCCCCTACCCGGCAGGGCGGGGGGTCCCGGCGGGATGGAGTGGCAGGAACCACTCCGGCATCGGGCCACCCCAAAGGATTTAATACACTACATAGGAAGCTTAACCGACACAGACGACCCCAGACAAAATGGGTCAGATCTCAGAAGCTGGGTCTTATCCTAACTCCCGGGGGAGTGGCCAAGGCGGAGCTCTCCGTGACCAGGTCAGGTTACATAGAGGTGACCGAACCTCTACAGAGCTACAGTACAATACACAGGATTACAGGGCCACGTTACACACAACTATTATATAACTATGTACAATGCGAGGGAAGTACAGTGGTGTATCACCACATTCACCCCTTGTTTAGAAGGAAGTCCGGGGTGAAAATATGGAGTAGCAAACACAGTGAACAAACAGGGAGTAACGAACAGAGTTCATCAGGAGGTTCCGTGTCGTCAGAGGTCGAGACGAACGATGGGTTTGGTCGATCTCTTTGAACGTCGGAGCTGCGGCGCTGAGGTGGTGTCCGGCGGTATCCGTGCGGTCGGTGGTGCTGGGTCGCGAGGCGGCATGATGTCCCCCACTGCTTCGGCTGGCTCGAGGCGAAACTGCGGGATGACAGCGGCTGGCACGGAGTAGTAACAGGCCGAGGGATCGACGGGAGCAGAGAGGGAGCGGGGTGGAGGTTGCGGGGCGGGGGCGGCAGGGGCCCCAGAGGGGGCCAGGTCCTTGATGGAGACGGTCTCCTCACGCCCGTCGGGGTACGCTATGTATGCGTACTGTGGGTTGGCGTGGAGGAGACGGACTCTCTCCACCAGGGGCTCCGCCTTAGAGGTCCGCACGTGCTTGCGGAGCAGGACGTCTCTCGGGGACAGGAGCCAGGACGGAAGCGATGTCACGGAAGCCGATCTCCTGGAGAAGAGAAACATCCGCTCATGAGGGGTAGCATTCGTTGCGGTACACAAAAGGTACCGGATGGAGTGGAGTGCGGTAGGGAGGGCCTTCTGCCAACGGGAGACTGGCAGGCTTTTGGACTTGAGGGCTAGCAAAACGGCCTTCCAAACTGTTGCGTTCTCCCTCTCTACCTGTCCGTTCCCCCGGGGGTTGTAACTGGTCGTCCTGCTCGAGGCAACGCCCCTGGTGAGCAGGTACCGACGCAGCTCCTCACTCATGAAGGAGGAGCCCCGGTCACTGTGAATGTAATTGGGATAACCGAACAGCATGAAGAGGTCGTGCAACGCTTTGATGACCGTGGCGGAGGTCGTGTCGGGGCAGGGAATGGCGAAGGGGAACCGCGAGTACTCGTCGATGACATTGAGGAAGTACGTGTTGCGGTTGTGGGTGGGGAGGGGCCCTTTGAAGTCAATGCTGAGACGTTCAAAGGGGCGGGTAGCCTTGATTAGGTGCGCCTTGTCTGGCTTGTAGAATTGCGGCTTGCACTCCGCACAGACTTGGCAGTCCCTAGTCATGGCCTTGACCTCCTCGATTGAGAAGGGCAGGTTGTGGCCCTTGGTGTAGTGGTAGAACCGCCTGACGCCCGGGTGACAGAGGTCATTATGTAGTGCCCGCAGTCGGTCATCCTGTGCGTTGGCACAAGTACTACGGGACAGGGCATCAGGAGGATCATTGAGCTTACCTGGCCGGTATAGGATACTACTATTGTAGGTGGAGAGTTCGATCCTCCACCGTAATATCTTATCATTTTTGATTTTACCTCATTGTTTGTTGTCGAACATGAACGCAACTGATCGTTGGTCAGTAACGAGGGTAAATGGTTTTCCGGCCAGGTAGTGCCTCCAATGCCGGATGGCTTCCACTATGGCCTGTGCCTCCTTCTCAACAGAGGAGTGGCGGATCTCGGGGCCTTGGAGTGTGCGGGAAAAGAAGGCGATGGGCCTGCCCGCCTGGTTAAGGGTGGCACCCAGGGCAAAGTCGGAGGCATCGCTCTCGACTTGGAATGGTGCAGACTCGTATACCGCATACATGGCGGCTTTGGCGATAGCGGTTTTTAGGAGGCGGAAGGCCTGGCAGGCCTCGGGCGGGAGGGGGAATGAGGGGGAACGGAGGAGGGGTCGGGCCTTGTCAGCGTACTCAGGCACCCACTGGGCAGAGTAGGCAAAGAACCCGAGGCATCGCCTCAGTTCTTTGGGGCAGGTGGGAATGGGGAGTTCGAGAAGGGGGCGCAGACGGTCGGGATCGGGGCCGAGGACACCGTTCTCCACCACGTAGCCGAGTATGGCGAGGCGGGTGGTGCCGAAAACACATTTTGCCTCGTTGGACGTGAGATTGAGGCGTTTGGCAGTTTGGAGGAATTTAGTGAGGTTGATGTCATGGTCCTGCTGGTTGTGGCCGCAGATGGTGACGTTGTCCAGATACGGGAAGGTAGCCCGCTGTCTGTTCTGGTCCACCATTCGGTCCATCTCCCGTTGGAAGACCGAGACTCCATTGGTGACGCCAAAGGGTACCCTAAGAAAGTGGTAGAGGCGGCCGTCTGCCTCGAAGGCCGTGAAGTTACGGTCCTCCGGGTGGAGAGGGAGCTGGTGGTAGGCAGATTTCAAGTCTATGGTGGAGAACACCCGGTACTGTGCAATCCGGTTGACCATGTCAGATATGCGGGGGAGGGGATACGCATCAAGCAGCGTGTACCGGTTGATGGTCTGACTGTAGTCAATGACCATGCGGTGTTTCTCGCTAGACTTGACTACCACCACTTGGGCTCGCCAGGGGCTGGTGCTGTGAGCAATGATCTTTTCCGAGAGAAGGCGCTTAATCTCCGCTCGAATGAATTGGCGGTCCCCGAAACTGTAACGCCGACTTTTAGTAGTCACGGGCTTGCAGTCGGGGGTGAGATTAGTAAACAGTGAAGGGGGGGATCCTGAGCGTGGAGAGACTACAGGTGGGACCCAGGGGGGGATCAGGGAAGAACTGGGGGTTGGAGACCGTGAGGGGGGGAGGGGGTCATTAAAATGCAAGGTGAGGCTGCGCAGGTGGCATTGGAAGTCCAGGCTGAGGATCGCGGCGGCGCAGAGGTGAGGGAGGACCATGAATTTGAAATCCTGGAACACCGCGCCGTTCACTGAGAGGGTGACGACGCAGTAGCCCGAAACCTTGGCCGACTGGGAGTTGGAGGCCATAGAAATATGCCTGCGCGTGGGTAGTACCTTGAGGGAGCAGCGGCGCACGGTGTCCGGGTGGAGGAAGCTCTCCGTGCTGCCGCTGTCGAAGAGGCAGGTAACAGTGAAACAATTTACCTGAACCTCCATGGTGGATCTGGCGAGCTGATGCAGTCGGTCCTGGTCAAGGACGATGGATACGATGGTGGAGCTGTTGGAGAAGGGTGCCGGATCCGGGGAGCGGCCTGCGGAAGAAGGTGGCGGCGCCCAGGTGTCGTAGGCTGCTGTTGGAGGCCAGGTTGCTGTCGTTGGCTGCATCTCAGTTGTTTGCAGCATTTCGGTCCAGTGCGCAGGACCGGAAGTGACGATCGGCGGCGGGGCGAACCCGGAAGCGACGATCGGCGGCGGACCGGAAGTGGCGTGCGGCGGACCGGAAGTGAAGGAAGCCGGGCCGGGTATAATCAAAGATGGCGGCGCCCATGCGTCGCACGTGTCGAATAGCGAGCCGGGAACGGAGGATGGCGGCACCCAGGAGTAGCAGGCCGCAGTGTTGGACCCCGAGGCAGCGGTGGAGCGGCAGACATTTGCAAAATGGCCTTTCTTGCCACAGGCTGAACAGGTAGCATCTCTAGCAGGGCAGCGTTTCCTGGGGTGTTTTGCCTGGCCACAAAAGTAACACTGGGGCTCAGGCATTATTATTACTGCTGGTGTGGCTGGGTGGGCCGTGACTTGCAGGGGTTGTTGCTGGGCGGGCAGCAGGGAGGTAGCGGCCACGTAGGGAACGTGGGCAGGCGCATAGGAAGTTTGGGCAGGCGTGTAGGATGCATTATTGTCATAGGCTGCCTGTTGGACCTCTGCCATAGTGACTGCCGTGTCCAGAGTCAGGGTAGTTTGTGCCAGTAGGAGTTGGCGAATTGGGACGGAAGCGATGTCGGCTACAAAGGCATCGAGCGCCAGGGCCTCAGTGTTCTGCTCAGCGGAGACTGCTGGTGCATTGCAGGTGAGCGCGAGGGCACGGAGGTCCTGAACGAACACGGATAGGGGTTCACTCGGCTGCTGGTGCCGGGAGGCGAGGCGGTGGCAGGCGTAAATGGAATTAACAGTTCGTGCATACCGGCTTTTGAGCTTCACGGTGGCATCGGCATAGGTCGTTGTTCCTGTGATGAGGTCGAAAAGCCCGTAGTCGAGCCGTGAGCACAGGAGGTTGGGTTGGTCAGCGTCCGTTTTGGCGAAGGTGGAGGATGCTTCCAGGCAGGCCTCGAAACACCGGAGCCAGCAGTTGAAAAGGTGATCCGCGCGTGGAGCGTGGGGGTCGAGAGAGAGCTTGTCGGGTTTCAGAGCAGCCTCCATTATAACTGTAGTGTATTAAATTGATGCACTAAGCGTCAAGAACCACAAAGACATGTGAGACTTTAACCAAGGCTTTAATACACTACATAGGAAGCTTAACCGACACAGACGACCCCAGACAAAATGGGTCAGGTCTCAGAAGCTGGGTCTTATCCTATCTCCCGGGGGAGTGGCCAAGGCGGAGCTCTCCGTGACCAGGTCAGGTTACATAGAGGTGACCGAACCTCTACAGAGCTACAGTACAATACACAGTACAATACACAGGATTACAGGGCCACGTTACACACAACTATTATATAACTATGTACAATGCTAGGGAAGTACAGTGGTGTATCACCACAACGGTGGACCTCTGTTCCCCACTGCTGCTAACCTGTGCTGCGATTGTCACTGAGGCCTCCTTGCTTTAACAGGAGGGTCTCTTTATGCTGGTGGGGGTGGGCGGGGAAGAACACCTCCCGCTGTTCCCTGGCAGCATGGAGAAGAACCTGCAGGAAGGCATTGATGAACTTCACCCTTTGTCTCCTCTGAGCTACATACCAATTGGACTCTCTCTTCACAGATCAGATCAAACAGGGCAGAGTCTGAAGGTCAGTGTTGATATTGAGCTTCAGTAGCAGAGAGGAAGATGGAGTCTGGAAGTCTCGTCATGAATTGGATTCCTATCAGCCTCTAGACACTGCAGTCATGTCCAGTTGCCACTTAAAAATGCAACCCAGACGTCTGAGCCGTTCAACTGACGGAAGATTTGGTGACTTCCTGCTTACCCTCTCCCCATAATTGGCTAAGCCTGCACTATTTTAATCGGCCGGTTGCTGTGGAATCATGGTTGGCCAGCCATTCCCACCATAAGCGGACGTGTGACCTATTTCAGCGTCAGCCATCAGGGCCCATGCTGGAAGAACCACTGTAACCCACTGGCCAGATCTCTATGAGATTTATCTTTTTACATCGTCTGCTCCTGATCATTTGTTTGTTTTAATCCACTTAGAATAAAAGCTTGGCATTCTTTAAATAGATTGGAATGCATTTTATTACTTTTGTTTTTAAATTAAATCATCCTTTTTTTTCTTATAAATTTCGAGGACCAAATTCATTTTTTTTCCAATTAAGGGGCACTTTAGCATGGCCAATCCACCTAACCTGCACATCTTTGGCTTTTGGGGGCAAAACCCACGCAAACACGGGGAGAATGTGCAAACTCCACACGGATAGTGACCCAGAGCCGGGATCAAACCAGGGACATCAGCGCCATGAGGCAGCAGGGCTAACCCACTGTGCCACCATGGTGCCTGAATTAAATCATTCTTTGTACTTGTGTGAACATACATCCCTATGTCACAATATGTTCATTAAACTGCTACATGAAGCAAAATAAATCTGTTTTATTTCACAAATCTTCTTCACATCATTTCCCTCATTGCAAGGGCTTTAAACTTTATCACATGAATGGTTATTGTTTGTCATTTCTAAGAACATTGCATACTAGAATCATTGCAAGGTGAATGGTTACAGTAATGCTATCCAGGAATTCTTAATCAGTGTCACATTTTAACACAAAATATTTTCACATTAAACTTCAACTTTGCACAAATTCATCAGTTGCTTTTCTTGAAGTTGAATGCAGGTAATCATAGAATTTTCTGTCAGCACTTTACAAGTGGAATATTGCATTCATTTTACCGTGATAAAGCTGGAGATACTCTAAGGGGACGGTTCTCCGGCCGCATTGCGCTTGGTGCAAATCATGCTATGTCAGGAGAATTCCGGGAGAAGCCAGAAACAAGGGCGTAAATTCTTTGCCGATGAGATTCTCCGATCCCCCAGCAATCCATTTCCACCCACGGGTTTCCCGGTGGTGTGGGGTGGCCACAATGGGAAATCCCATTGGTCGGCGGCGGGAATGGAGAATCCTGATGACGGCAATGGTACGCCACTGAGGAACACTTGACTGGGGAGGTGGAAAATTCACCCCAAGGTTTTGTGTCGGGTGCCAAACAGTTCCCAGCCCACTCCAGCTTGCATGATCTGGTTCACACCTTATAACCAATACTAGCAGAGAGGTTATATTAACAACTAATATAGAAGCCTTATTGGCTAATGTTTCAGAAGCTGCTTGACTCCGATGGCTGGCAGCTCTCGAAGGTGGAACGTCCACACTGAAGTTACCAGGGGCCTCATCACTAAGCTGGGTAAATGCCCGACTGGCAGACTGGGAGGATGTTCCAGAATGGCCACATCAGGGTTGCTACTTGCTCTCCAACCTATGAATGGGTACCCCACTGTGACCATTATATTCAGGTCACAAGTTCTAATTCCATGGTTGGAGAATTTAAATTCAGTTAATAAATTTGGAATACAGAGCCAGTATTAATGATGGTGATCATGTAATCACCAGATTTTGTCCCAAAATGTTTGTTTCACTGATGTCCTACAGAGAAGAAAATCTGTCAGCCTTACGCAGTCTGACCTATATGTGACTCCAGACGCACAGTCATAAGTTTGACTCTTAATTGCCCTTGCAATATCCTAGCAAGCCACTAAGTTAAAGGTAAGTTAAGGAATGTGGCGACTAGGGGCTTTTCACAGTAACTTCATTGAAGCCTACTTGTGACAATAAGCAATTATTATTATTAATTAGTGATGGGCAAATAGATGGCCTAACGAACAAAAATGACACAAATAGAAAGATTAATGTTATTTCAGATTTATACTCTCGAGTACCAATGTTAAGAATGACAGAAAAGGGAGAACTGACTCATCTAAAAGAAAGCAGAGATACGAGATAATTAACACAGCCTGATTTCCTTATTTACCGATATCACTAATGTAAGGCATCCTATCCACGGCTAGTTGTTTCAGGCTTTGAGAACTCACCTTTGTCCTTAATGGACAAGATACCAACTTCATTTGCTGGAAAACTATGTAGCCACTAAACAAGCTCTTTAAGTTAATAAATCAGCCCTCTTTACCACGGATGGACTATTGATTCTCTCTACACCTCTGTTGAAAGCTAATAAAAGCCACCAAATGCTAGAGGCAGATAATTGAATATCATAATTATGTCAGTCAGAAAGAGAAGTGTGAATATCAATTAGAAGCAGAGTTGTTTACTAAGTCTAGCAGCAGGAACCTCTCACCACCAAGAGAACCAAATCTGCCCATGCAGTCTGTTGACATGCATGATGAAATTATACGCTGTTTGTGTATCCCAGTATTTATTTCTTCAAACTACAAAAAATTGCCTCATTAGGATGTATGGAAAATCTACATTTATATTGCAAAAGGTTGGAACAATTGTTCGCACTCCTGCCTCACAGCTCCAGGGGCCCAGGTTCAATTCTGCTCTTGGGTGACTGTCTGTGTGCAGTTTCTCCCCATGTCTATGCGGGTTTCCTCCGGGTGCTCTGGTTTCCTCCCACAGTCCAAATATGTGCAGGCTAGGTGGATTGGTGCCAAATTGCCCCTTAGTGTCCAAAGGTTGGGTGGGGTTATGGGATGGGGCGGGGGAGTGGGCCTAGGTAGGGTGCTCTTCCAGAGAGTCGGTGCAGACCCAATAGGCCGAATGGCCGCCTTCTGCACTGAAGTGATTCTGTGATTCTATGAAATGTATTGGCCCTATCATGTAATATAAATTTCCCAAAGAAGCATAGCTGATTTTCTTTTAACATCAGAAATAGTAAGTAGGTATGTGGGTGGCGATGGGGTATAATTTTCCTGACAGTATCAAGCTGGCTGTAGCATCCAACGAGAGCTTGCTGAGTGTAAATTGACTACTTCGTTCCCCATGTTGTAACAATGGCTACATTCCAAAGTACTGATCTAATTGTGAATTTCTTTGAGACAGATTGCAGTTATGAAAGTGTTGTCCTGTTTCGGTCCCAACAGCATCGCCAATACTGTGGGTATTTCTATTTACCTTAGTGAACCACAAGCCTTCCCTTATATCGATCAAATGACCACACAACAAGTTAGTTAGTTCAAAAGATGGTTTAGTTACATGCACAAGAGTTATCTCAACATGCAAACACAATATCTACTACGAGTTAAACTACACCTATCAGCTACAATAGCCTATACTTAACTTCAGGGCGACCGGCACTGTGCAAATGGATAAGGCCTTTATCTGGATTTCACTTGGCTGGTTCGAAGAAAGTGGCTCTGATCTCTGCTGGGCTCATCTGTCAGGTAGCGATTGTTGGTCTTGAACTTAGCTGGCTGTTCCAGCTGCAATTGGGCTGGCACAGGCCGGATCCAAAAGAGACAGAACACATGGCTGTGTCCTCTTTTATCCCTCTGGGATTTTGCGCTCTTTGAGGCGATCCTTAACCTTGGACCCAATAGTTCGACAGGGCTATAATCACTCTCTTCGATTTCGGCCAATAAAGGGGCGGGTGTCTTGGTAGCTGGGCAGGTCCTTAGTGGTCATTGACCTTGGCAGTTGTGCTTTCTGAGTAAGGGGAGTGGCACCGATCAGTCTGTGGTTGTACCGGTTGCTTGATTGGAGTTCTATTGTCCTGGGAAAATGGGCCATTAAAATGCAAACGAGCGGGGGTTTCGATCAGGTCTGGTTACCTATGTTTTAGATACACTTAGGCTGTGTATCTGTCTGAGTCCTGGGTTGGCCACAATTTCCATCGTCCTTTGCAGCTGGCCATTTTAGATGGCTACAAAACACACTATAGAAATTCAAGTGTTTTTTTTTGCCACTTACTGTTCAGTGGGCATAATCTATTTAATTTGAAAATAAAGATTTATAGGCTGGCAATCACCCTTTTTGACCACATTATGAAGACACTTCCCATGGCCATCAAGTCCTGAAGTGGGATTGGAACCTTGCTAGGCATTAGAAATAGTTCAGTTTGAAGGAGGCAAAATGAATCACTGGCCTCAAACAAAATTTGGAACTTTCTGATGTAGAACCGCTAAGCACTTGTAAAAGAAAGGGAAGTAAAGAAAAATGGACTGCTGGGTGTGGATACCACCACATCACCCAAGAATAACATTTGTGTCAACCTTTAAGAAGATGGTATTGGCACTGAGCGCCTACTCCTTTAGTTGAAGATTCACGGTAGATTCCTCATTGTTGGACTGTGTCCAAACTGCCATTGATTTCTGTCATGATATTCAAACACACATCATGATAGACAGACCAACAGACCAATTAGCACACATAACACGACAGCCAATCACAGACAAGAGCAGACACAGCATAAGACAAGAAACACGACACCTGCTGGCCAGTCCATCTGGAGACAGGACAAGGCCAGGACCTCATTAACAAGACATTCACACAGTCACCACGTGCTGAGTACCAAGACAGATGTGTAAATAACTAGTTGGAATAAAACTGCGTTGTACCAATCGCAACCGTGTTGGTTCGTCTGTACCTCAGAGCACCCAACACCACAATTTCATTGTCTTTTTGTGGGTCCTCTCATGACTGAAGAGTCCTATGCAAGATTGGCATGGATGTCCATGGAACTAGCAGTTCATGTTGTCGTGATGGGAGCTTGGGATAGCTCTGCAGCTACACCACCTCTGCTCTTCGTCTCGGCACGTCGATGAAAGTTCACAGTCCTGAAATGTTGCTCTATTCACAGATGCTGCCTGACCTGCTGAGTATTTCCAGCATTTTTTATTTTTGTTATGGATTTATAAAGATACGATTGCATTTGACTAATTTTTGTTTGTACTTGTTTGTTTATTGTCACATGTACCGAGGTACAGTGAAAAGTATTTTTCTGCGAACAGCTCAAACAGATCATTAAGTACATGAAAAGAAAATGAAAGAAAAGAAGATACGTAATAGGGCAACGCAAGGTACACAATGTAAATACAGAGACACCGGCATCGGCTGAAGCATATAGGAGTGTAATATTAATCAGGTCAATCCATAAGAGGGTTGTTTAGGAGTCTGGTAACAGCGGGGACAAAGCTATTTTTGAATCTGTGTGTGCGTGTTCTCAGACTTTTGTATCTCCCGCCCGATGGAAGAAGTTGGAAGAATGTGTAAGCCGGGTAGGAGGAGTCTTTGATTATGCTGACCACTTTCCCCAGGCAGCAGGAGGTATAGATAGAGTCAATGAATGGGAGGTAGTTTCGTGTGATGGACTGGGCTGTGTTCACGACTCTCTGAAGATTCTTACGGTCTTGGGTCGAGCAGTTACCATACCAGGCTGTGATGCAGCCAGACAGGATGCTTTCTACGGTGCATCTGTAAAACTGGGTAAGAGTCAGTGTAGATATGCCGAATTTCCTTAGTTTTCTGAGGAAGTATTGACGTTGTTGTGTTTTCTTGGTCGACGTGGGTGGACCAGGACAGATTTTGGGGGATGTGCAGCCCAAGGAATTTCAAGCTGTTAACCATCTCCACCTCGGCCCCTTTGATACAGACAGGGGTGTGTACAGTACTTTGCTTCCTGAAGTCAATGACCAGCTTTTTAGTTTTGCTGGCATTGAGGGATAGATTGTTGTCGCTGCACCACTCCACTAGGTTCTCTATCTCCCTCCTGTATTCTGACTCGTCGTTATTTGCGATCCGACCCACTATGGTCATGTCGTCAACAAACTTGCAGATGGAGTCGGAACCAAATTTTCCCATGCAGTTGTGTGTGTACAGGGAGTGTAGTAGGGGGCCCCGGTATTGAGGACTATTGTGGAGGAGGTGTTGTTTTTTATTCCTACTGATTGTGGCCTGTGGGTCAGAAAGTCGAGGATCAAGTTGCAGAGTAAGGAGCCAAGTCCTAGGTTTTGGAGCTTTGATATGAGCTTGGCTGGGGTTATGGCATTGAAGGCGGAGTTATAATAAGTAAAAAGAAGTCTGATGTCAGAGTCCTTGTTATCGAGATGCTGTAGGAATGAATGTAGGGTCAGGGAGATGGCATCTAATGTGGATCTAGGCATTCAGAGAGTATGGATTTGATGCACTTCATGACCAACCTCTCAAAGCACTTCATTATGATTGATGTCAGGGTCACCAGACGGGAGTCATTGAGGTACGTTGCCTGGTTCTTCTTTGACACCATGATGATGGTGGTCTTCTTGAAGCAGGTGGAGACCTCAGAGCGGAGTAGGGACAGGTTAAAGATGTTCATGAACACATCCGCCAGCTGGTCCACGAAGTCCCTGAGTGCATGACCAGCGATCCCGTCCGGACCCGTCGCCTTCCGAGGGTTCACTTTCAGGAAGGCCGATCTGACTTCGGAAGCTGTGATGGTGGGTATGGGTGTATTGTGGGCTGCTGAGGCACTCGACAGCGGATCGATGGTTTCCTGCTTGAACAAGCATAGAATGCATTGAGTACATCGGGGAGGGGTGCGCCATTGCCACAAATACTGCTTGGCTTCGCTTTGTAGCCCGTTATGCTGTTTCGGCCTTGCCACAACCAACGTGAGTCTGTAACGCTAATCTGTGACTCTAGCTTGGTCTGACATTCTCTCTTGGCATCTCAGATGGCTTTGCGGAGGTCGTACCTGGATTCCTTGCCTCGGTCAGGGTTGCCTGACTTGAACGCCTCAGACCTGTCCTTCAGTGCTTTCTTTAGCACACAGTCATCCACACATTTGCTGATGAAGTGTATGACGGTGGTGGCATACTCATTTAGGTTAGTCGCTGAGTTCTTAAATATGGAACAGTCCATGGTCTCTAAGCAGTCGAGTAGGAGCTCTTCTGTTTCCTTGGACCAGCACTGCACAAAGTTTCTGTTTGTATGTGGGAGAAGGAGCACTTTTTATGGTCTGATTTTCCAAAGTGCGGTCAGGGGATAGAACATAGAAAAATACAGCACAGAACAGGCCCTTCGGCCCATGATGTTGTGTCGAACTTTTGGATTAAGAACAAATTAATCTACACCCCATCATTCTACCGTAATCCATGTACCTATCCAATAGCCGTTTGAAAGTCCCTAATGATTCTGAGTCAACTACTTCCACAGGCAGTGCATTCCATGCCCCCACTGCTCTCTGGGTAAATAACCTACCTCTGACATCCCCCCTATATCTTCCACCATAAATTTATGTCCCCTCGTAATGGAACGGTAGGCACCCTTGATTTTTGAGTAGCAGTGGTCAAGGGTGTTAATAATAATAATCACTTATTGTCACAAGTAGGCTTCAATGAAGTTACCGTGAAAAGACCCTAGTCGCCACATTCCGACGCCTGTTCAGGGAGACCGGTACGGGAATTGAACCCACGCTGCTGGCCTTGTTCTGCATTACAAGCCAGCTGTTTAGCCCACTGTGCTAAACCACCCCCTGGTGGGACAAGAGACATTGTCACCCCTGGTGGGGCGGGAGATGTGCTGGTTGAGGTTGGCCTTGTTGAAGTCCCCAGCCACGATGAACAAGGCCGCCGGGTGATCTGTTTTGTTGTTGTTTACAATTGTGTACAGTTTGTCCAGCGCCTTCTTCACTCTGCCTGGGGTGGGATGTAGACCGCTGTGATAATGGCTGAAGTAAACCCACGAGGAAAGTAGTATGGGCGTCCCTTCACGGTCAGGTATTCCAGGTCCGGGAACAGTAGGTCGCCAGGGTCGCCACTTCCAAACAGCAGGAGTTGAGGAGGAGGAAAACCCCTCCGCCCTTCGCTTGGCCTGATGATGCCATGCGGTCCGCCCGGTGAATTGAGAAGCCTTCGGGTTGTATGGCAGTCCGGTGACACGGGAGTGAGCCATGTCTCTGTGAAACAGAGCACACAGCAGTCTCTTACTTCCCTCTGAAAGATAAGTCTGGCGTTAAGTTCATCCAGCTTGTTTTAGGGGAGGGAAAATGGTGAATATTTTATATATAACTTTACAAAAGGCATTTGCTGAGGTGAAATATAAAGGAATTGTCATACATTCAAGTCAGATAGTATTAAAGGAAAATCAGGAGATGGCTAGGAGATAGAAAGCAAATGGTGGCTGGGAGACAACTTTTTTCAGATTGCCAGGATTTGGGTGTTGATGTACCCTGGAAATGTGGAATCAGACCTCTTGTTTCACTTGTATGTAAGGATTTGGACATTAGCAATATAAAATCAAAGTGAGCTGATCCAAATTAACAGACATGCCAAACAGTTGGGGAGCATGTACAGGATCATAGAAGAACATAAAAGGTTAGCAGGATAAATGTAATTCAATGCCAGGAAATGTGTAGTAGTACGTTTTGGTAAAAGGAACAATAAAAGGAATTATACCATGAATGGCAATATTTATAACAAGATGGAGCAACAAAGATGGTCAGGAATACCAGAGATAAAAAACTTTAAAGATGGCAGTTCAGGAGAGGATCACAATTCATAGAGGATGCTATAACATACGCATCCAAAAAAGCCAGGAAGTGTGAACTTGGGCAATGTGTAGGGTGGGCCAAAGTTGGAGTATTGTGTAAAGTTCTTGGCACCTTGATACACAAAGTGTCTTAAAGCCGTGTAAATCTCTGAGAAAAGATATCAGGGGCGGGATTCTCCATCCCGCGTGTGCGCAACCCCAGGATTCTCCGTCTCGCCAGCCGGCCAATGGGGTTTCCCATTGTGAGCAACCCCACTCCACTGGGAAATCCCCGGGATGCTGGCACAATGGAGATTCCTGACAGCGGGGAATCCAGCCCCAGGTCTCAGACAGATATATCTGGGAGTAAGGTCACAGAAGGCCATGCAAGACAACACTGGGGTGCGTGATGGAGCCACAGGTCAGACTGGAGTTTGGGACCACACGTTGGATCAAGAAGCCTGATTTTCTTTGGGCCAGGGCAAGGCATTAGGAGCCAGGCACCAGCTGTACCAGGAGCATGGGTCAGGACCACAGATGGCAAGTGGTAGGAGATTGGGAGATCAGGGGCATGAAGCTGGAGGGGGTGATTCGGTGGTTGGGAGCAGTAGAGAACTGGTGGGGGAAGGTCAGTGGTTTAGAGAAACAGGTAAGTTACTTATCTTCTTTGTGACAGACAATCATGAGGGTTGGTTTGAGTGAGCATAGCCCATAACATGGTACCATTTCAGGACAAGCCATTGTTCAAGTAAGGACCTCAAACAGACAGAAGAAATGTTATTTGCATATGCAAACAGTCTAACACTTGCTCCAGGTATGAGAAAAGGATACTTCTTGTTTGTCCTCACCTTTTGGCGCCTTGGTGCAATTAGAGCTGGATGTTTGCACGCACTTCCTGCCCATCATTTTGCAGATTTACCTACAACTTTATATGCCCATGCAGTACCAGCAAAATGGATGTTAAATGATGCATTTAGACCAGAATATTTTAGTACAGGTTGTTATGATGCAGAATCCAGGATTACGTGCTGGAGGTGGAAATTCTCACTTGTCGTCACCACAGATTGAAAAGCTTAAGGGGTGATCCTGGGCGCAGAATGAAGTTCTCCTTTTTTTGGATGCTACAAGGTGACCCTTTCAGGCTCCAGAATGGAATCCACCACGCAATAATTCTGATGCAAACAAAAGCCATACTGTGAAAATTCTGAGCAACCACACACAGATCCACCAGAGGTATGCAAAACAGGTAGAGCACAACACCAATCAGTGTGACACTGATTTTACACTGGCACTTTCCCTTTGGAGCTTAATGCTCCAGCCTCCTGCCTCCCTTAACCTGCTACAACTGAGCACACTTCAATGGCATCATCAACCTCTTCAAGCTAGTTGCTGGATTATTTGTACTGCTATTGTAATTATTCATATTTTTTGTGCTTTTCCATACTTGTTAAAAATTTCAATAATCTACAGGGACATGTCTGGCTGTTTCTGAAATACCTTTTGGTGAATCAAATACTCATGTTAAAACCAAATTACTTTCAGGCAGAAGTGGCCTTGGAGCGCTTCCTTTTGAAATTCTGCATGACTGGGAGAATAAGAAGAGGTTCAAAAGATTGGTCAATCTGCTGGAAGAGGGAGAAGGAGGAGAGGACTCTCAAACGAAGGCCATATCCGCAGAAGATCTTTATGAAGCAGATCTGTTGGAGCACTCATTGGAGGGTCTATGATGTCATGGACGTGCCATTACATAATAGTGTCCAGAATGAGGATGCAATCTAAGGTTCCATGGCAGAAATATGAAATTCTCCGGAAACGGCGCGATGTCCGCCGACTGGCGCCCAAAACGGCGCAAATCAGACGGGCATCGCACTCCGCATCTTTGGGGGCCGAGCCCCAACATTGAGGGGCTAGGTCGGCGCCGGACGAATTTCCACCCTGCCAGCTGGCGGAAAAGGCCTTTGGTGCCCCGCCAGCTGGCGCGGAAATAACATCTCCGGGCGGCGCATGCGCAGGAGTGTCAGCGGCCGCTGACGGCATTCCCGCGCATGCGCAGTGGAGGGAGTCTCTTCCGCCTCCGCCATGGTGGAGACCGTGGCAGAGGCGGAAGGGAAAAAGTGCCCCCACGGCACAGGCCCGCCCGCAGATCGGTGGGCCCCGATCACGGGCCAGGCCACCGTGGGGGCACCCTCCGGGGCCAGATCGCCCCACGCCCCCCCCAGGACCCCGGAGCCCGCCCGCGCCGCCTTGTCCCGCCGGTAAGGTAGGTGGTTTAATTTACGCCGGCGGGACAGTCATTTTAGCGGCGGGACTTCGGCCCATCCGGGCCGGAGAATCGAGCGGGGAGGGGCCCGCCAACAGGCGCGGCACGATACCCGCCCCCGCCGAATCTCCAGTGCCCGAGACTTCGGCAACCGGCAGGGGCGGGATTCACGCCAGCCCCCGGCAATTCTCCAACCCGGCGGGGGGTCGGAGAATCACGCCCCTGAGATCCCATGATATCGGTCTGAACTCCCACAGCGTCAATCAGACATGGAGTGCAAGCTGCTTATTTTGCAATGGGATCTGGAAGGTCAGCCATTAATCGTTGCATCATAGTTGGTTCCAAAGGTTTGAGAATGGAGGTGATCATCTGTTCCACGTTGGAAAGGATGGATTTCAACTCTGTGCAAACCATGGGCCATGTTGGTACGGGACTCCTCCATGCTCCTTAATATTATGCACAGCCTCCCTGGCAGCCTCTTCAGTACATCACACATTTTGATGCATATATCCAACAGCCTTCTTCTGAAGTGTGGCCCATCAAATTTCACATCTGAGTATTCTGCAACAGAACTAGTGCGCAACTTCACTCTCCTGTGTTTGGCATGACTGCTATACTTCCCCTTGCTTTGGTTGCCATCAATTTGCACCCAGTGACTCACCACATGCAGATACCACCTGAATGATAGAATCATAGAATTTACAGTGCAGAAGGAGGCCATTTGGCCCATCGAGTCGGCACTGGCCCTTGGAAAGAGCACCACACCTCAGCCCACACTTCCACCCTATCTCCACACCTCCACCCTATCCCCATAACCCCACCTAATCTTTTTGTGCTCACTAAGGGCAATTTAGCATAGCCAATCCACCTAAACTGCACATCTTTGGACTGTGGGAGGAAACCGGAGCACCAGGGGGAAACCCACACAGACACGTGCAGACTCCACACAGACAGTGACCCAAGCCGCGAATCAGAACCTGGAACCCTGGAGCTGTGAAGCAATTGTGCTAACCACTATGCCACCATCCTATCCTTTCCTCCAAACTCCAAGTGTCAATATCTGAGCAGGTAATACTACCTCAGTTCTTTGAACTAAGGCAACACCATGATCTCCACTACAGATAGGACAAGGAGGCAGGTCCCAAATCCAACTGAACCAACCAATCCCCCCAAGGAGTTCAGGTTGCTGTGGTAACATACACTTTTGATTCTGGTTGTAGCCTGGAGCCCTGAATAGTAATGGTAAAGGCTTCAATTTCTGACCAGGAATCTCTCCCACTCTTAACGTCTGCCATTGGTGTATGTTGGAAGGATGTACAAGTTGATACCTGTTCAGCTGCATTATAATACACCTTCCTTGGCCAGCAAGTCCTGGAGTGGGGCGTGAACCCAGAACTGCTGGCTCAGAAGCAAGAACACTACCTATGTGCTACAAGGCAGCCTTACTCGTGAGTGTGAGTATGAAATCAAGTGATGGGATGTCTTCATCATCACTGCCTTCCTGTTTTTCCACCAATGTCTGGGAAGCTTGCACTTCTTGAGAATCGGAAAGAAAAAGGTGATAAGATAAGGTCAAGGTGCGAGGATAGGAGAAGAAAGTGCATGCTTATACAACTCAAACGCTCATTCAGAAAAGCTTGTAGAATAAGAGAAAAGTGATTTGAGAAAGGAGGATTAGCTGTGAGGACATTATCATCTTCAATGGCTTCACTCTGACTGGGGCAACAACCTCAGCAAAAGCCCTTCCAATAATCATCAACACCATCTCCTCCATTGGGGTTAGAGCATGCAGTCACACCTCTCCCTCTCTAGTTCATTCCTCCTGGCTCCATTTGTGCACCACTTCCCCCTGCACGAGAGAGAAAGAAAGTGTCAGCATGTGTTTTGGAATATGTTTAAGTGATACGAATGTTGTCTTTGAAATTTGACCGTGTGCAAGCTGGGTTTGAATCTTGCAACATTTCAAATGTATGAAGGTGGGACGAAGCATATGAGCATATGAGTATGAATTCTGAACTTTGATAGATGACCGATGAGGGTGGCAAAATCATGGAAAAGTTACAGCACAGAAGGAGGTCATTCAGCCGATCTTGTCCATGCCAGCCTGAGGACATCCAGGTGCCCTTTCTAATCCCACCATCCTGCACCCGGTCCATAGCCCTGCAGCTTACAAGTACTTATGGTGCAGGTCCATGTACTTTTTAAAAGAGTTTAGGGTCTCTGCCTCCATCACTAACTCAGGCAGTGAATTCCAGACTCCCACTATCCTCTGTGTAAAATTAGTTCTTCCTCATGTCCGCCCTACACCTTCTGCCACTTATCTTGGAACTATATCCCTGGTTCTAGAATTCTCCACAAAGGGAAACCATTTTATTCTATCCACTCTATCTCTTCCCCTCATAATATTGCACACTTCAATCAAGTCACCCCTCAGCATTCTGTGTTCCAAGGAAAATAACCCCAATCTCTCCTCACAGCTACACTTCTCTAACCCTGGCAACATTCTTGTAAACCTCCTCTGCTCTCTCTCCAGAGCAATTGCGTCATTCCTGTAATGTGGTGACCAGAACTACACACAATACTCCAGTTGTGGCCTCACAATTCCAACATTATATCCTTACTTATACCTCTGCCCATGAAGGAGAGCATTTTTATGCTTTCTTTACAACCTTGTCTACTTGAACTGCTGTCTTTAGGGACCTGTGTACTTGTACGCCAAGATCTCTTACTTCCTCTACTCCTCTTAGTATATTCCCATTTATTGTGTACTCCCTATAACTAATTTACTTCCCGAAATGCATGAACTCACACTTCTCTGTGTTAAATTCCATCTGCCTCTTTATCGCCCACTCCATCAACCCATCTATATCATTTTGGAGATTATCGCTATCTCTGCACTGTCCCCCACTCAGCCAATCTTTGTGTCTTCTGCAAATTTCCCAATCATGCTCCCCACGTGCATGTCCAAATCGTTAATATATAACAAACAGTAAGAGTCCCAACACCGAGCCCTGTGGAACACCACTTGAAACAGCTTTCCAATTGCAAAGACAGCCATCTATCATTAACCTTTGTTTCCTGTTACTAAGCTAACTTATTATCCAGTTTGCCACATTGCCCTGTATTCCATGGGCTTTCACTGTCGACCAATCTGACATGTGATACTTTGTCAAATGCCTTCCTAAAATTCATGTACACAACATCCACTGCACTACCATCATCAAACCTTCTTGTCACTTCCTCAAAGAATTCAATCTGATTTGTGAGGCAAGTCCTTCCTTTAACAAATCCATGCTGATTATCCCTGCCTAGTCCATGCCTTTCTATATGCCAGTCAGGATTGATTCTACCTTGCTCACCACTGATGTAAGACGAACTGGCCTTTAATTGTTCGACATTTCCTTCGATCCCTTTTTAAACAACGGAACCAGGCTTGCATTTCTCCAGTCCTCTGGTACCTCCCCTGTATCTATCGAGGATTGGAAAATCATCCACAGCGCATCTGCTATCTACTCCCTGTCCTCATTCAGGAAAGAGTGGAAACAATCCATCTGGCCCTGGCGACTTGTCAACTTTCAAGGATTCCAATCTTTCGAGTACTTCTCTCTTTATGATTATCCCATCCAATATCTCATAGTGTTCCTCCTGGACTACTATATCTGCAGCATCCATTTCCTTTGTAAACACGGAGACAAAATATTCATTTAAAAAGCTTCTCACAGCCTCTGCATCTACACACAAGTTTCTTTCTTCATCTCTGATAGGTCCCACTTTTTCCTTAACCTACCTTTTACCATCAATATATTGGTAAAACATCTTTGGGTTTTCTTTAACTTTACTTGCTAATTTTTTTTCATGCCCTCTCTTTGATTTCTTCATTTCCTTTTTGACTTTGTCCCTGCATTTCCAATATTCGCCTCGGCTGATTTGTTATATATTAACGATGCAGTGCTTAGTTCTTTGTACATATTGTATGCTTTATTTTTCTGTTTTATCTTCCCCGTATTCCTCGAGACAACCAGGGGGGGGTCTAGATTTGTCAACATCACTCTTATTTTTGGAGGGGTCATGTCTACTTTTTACATTTAGGATCTCACTTTTTTGTGCTTCCCACTGGTTTTCCACTGACGTATCCTCTAGTAGTGACTGAGTTGGCACAAGGTGCCATTGGGAAAGGCATTTATTGACCTGCACTAATTGTGTCAGACCATTAAACAGCATGCGGCACAGCATGCAAGTCCTTGGAGCTATACTCGTGGCATTGATCTGCAGGACTATCTGCTCCCACTATTTTCACCTCATGGTCTGGAGGGCCTCCTGACTCCATTGATGATACAGGAGATCGCGCCTCCTGTAATCTGATCCACCAAGATTTCCAGTACAGCATCCAAAAATCTGGATGCCGCACTCTCCCACGGTCAGCCATTGATCTCGCAGTATTAGTTGCAGGACAACCCCTAGCACCTGTTGCAACCACAATTCAGCTCCCAATAAAAGGGCCAGGCTAGATTTAAGAAATGAAATTATCAACAAGAGTGGATCCTCTGCTGATTTGTGCAGCCGATGAACAGCAGGTAGTGTTGTGAACATGCTATCTGCATTCTACTTAACAGGCAGGATTAATCACGCAGTGCGATCCACATGTCAGCTGTCCAATTTTCAGCAGCAGGCCCGTGTCAAAATTTACATGGGAACTAAATAAGATTTTGAGAAGTATGGTGTGGAAGCCAGCAAAGAGACACACAGAATGTAAAATGACACAGGTTTATTCAAGATACACAGCCAACTCCCCTCACCCTGAGGGGTCAGGCTTCCCGGCCTGCACACAGTCCGGGGTTTAAATACAATGAAGTTTACCCTTGTTAAGGGGAAACCTCACCCCGTTTTGCCAGGGGTGTTCATTCTCTCTGTTGGTCACAGGGAACTGGATGGTGCATAAATCGCGACCTCTGCAGAGGTCGTAACATATAGTATAAAACTGAAAGGCAGAGAAATGTCATTAGGGTAGATGGTTTAAATGTAGAGCTAACTATGGCAAAGGAGTGATAGATAAAATGGCTTCAGCCTGTGGTGTTCTGATGATTGCAGTATAGCAGCAGTATTCTTTCTTTTCTTAATTTGCTTTACTTGGAAGAGAGCTGAATTCTTTTTCTGTTAAACAAAACACTTTTTATTGCCTTATCATAAGGCTCCTAAATAGTGCAACCAGTTCTAATGAAGATACAGCTGACACATTCTTTCATTTCAACTTCAAAATCTAGCAGGATTAACCATCCCTCTTTCATCTCCATTCTCTTACTGAATTGAAGTATTTTTCTCAGTTCTTGATTCAACCTAGCCACATGGGATATGCGTTCATTGTCTGTGAACTGGCGTTAACAATGAAGCCCAGGAAAGTTTCACACAAACTCAAAGGTGTTGGAGTTGATAGAGTAGATTTTGACTTCGATTTTTTAACACCACTTGGGAGAATCACTGAGGGAAGCATAAGGCAAGTGATCTGTGCGAAAAGTTTACTTGACCTCATTCTCACCAATCTGTGTGTTGCAGATGCATCTGTCCGGAATTGATAGGAGGGACCACCTCAGAATCCATGTGGAGACAAAATCGCCAAAATACAATGGGAATATCCTCTATCATGCCGTGTCGCACTTCCGCAGTGGTAAATTGGATTCAAAACAGATTTAGCAGCTCAAACTGGGTATCCATAAATTGCAAAGAGCCATCAACAGCAGCAGAATGGCATTTCACCATAACCTGTAACTTCATGATCCAGTATATTCCTCACTCTATCATAGCATTAATCCGGGGGACCAACTGGGGTTCAGTGAAAGGTATAGAAGAGTATGTCAGGAGCAGAAACAAGCATACCGAAATGTGAAGTGCTACCAAACAGACCTCCTTGCATGCCAAACAGTGGAAGCAGCATGTTATAGACAGAGATTCACAATCCCATAACAAAAGGATCAGATAAAAACTTGCCCTCTGGCCACAACCCAGTCATGAATGATGGTGGACGATTAACCAATGAATAGTAGGAGGAGGCTTCATGAATATTCCCCAATCTCAATGATAGTGGAGCCCAGCACATGAGTCTTGGATGTGAGCATTTGCCATCGTCTTTATCCAGAAGTGCTAAGTGTATGTTCCATCACGGCCTCCTCCTAAGGTTCCCACCATAACATAATCAGTCTTTGGCAAATTTAACTCACTCCACATAATATCAAGAAATGACAGAGTGCACTGGATACAGCTAAAGCTACAAGATCTGGCAACATCCTGTCGGTATCGCTCAACACTTAACTTTCAGAGCTAGCTGCACGACTAAGGAAGTTTTTCAGTCCAGCTGCAACATTGGTATCTATTCAAAAATGTGGGAAATTGCCCAGGTATGTCCTGTCCATAAAAAGCAGGATAAATCCAATCCAGTCAATGATCATCCTGAAAGTGTTGTGTACTCTGCTACACAGATGAACCAACACGGTTGCGAATGGTACAACGCAGTTTTATTTCAAACATCTATTTACACTGGTAAACTGTTCACTGAGTTTCGATCATGACCCTTGATTCTGTGGACCTATTCCTAATTCTATCTTGTAGTGGCACTCAGCACATGGTGGATGTCTGAGTGGCTTGTAGTGAGCTCTGTGCCCTGAGCCGTCTCCTGCTCGAGTGCCCAGGAAGTGTTGTGTTCCCTGTTTTGTACTGTGTATGCTCTTGTCTGTGATTGGCTGTCGTGTTGTGTGTGTTGATTGGTCCGTTGATCTGTCCATTAGTATGTATGTATGTATGTGCTATGATGTTTACCTGAATATCATGACACATCCCAGCTCTATTCTCACAATTATCAGAAAAGTGATGGAAGTTGTTGACAGTGCAAGCAAATTACATCTATTCACCAAAACTCTGCTCACCGATATTAAGTTCAGCTTCTGCCAGGATCATGCAGCTACAGACCTCATTACAGTATTGGTCCAGAGATAAACTAAAAAACGGAATTCCAGATATAATGAGATGAGAGTAATTGCCTTTCGCTTCAAGGCAGCATTTAACCAAGTGTAGCAATCAGGAGCCTTACAAAAATTGACATCAATAGGAATGAGGAAGACAGTTCTCAGTTGCTGAAGTCATAGCTAACACAGATGAAAATGTTTATGATTGTTATAAACCAATCATCTCAGTCCGAGGACACTGCTGCAGGTGTTCTTCAGGGTAGTGGCCTAGGCCCAACCATCATCAGCTGCTTGATCAATGACTTTCCCTCCAACATAAGATCAGAAATGGAGATGTTCACTGGTAATTGCAAGTGTCCATTCTAATGTGACCCCACATAACACAGTCCATTTGCAGTCCATTTCTGAATGCAGAAAAATTTGGATGACGTAGGCTTGGGTTTGAGAAATGACAGATAACATTCAAATGTCAAGTATCAAGAAATCACCATCTCCAACAAATGAGTCTAACCTCTCTTTGACATTCAATGGCATTCCATCACCTAATCTACCAGCAGCAACATCCTGGGGGTTAGCACAGACCAGCCATATGAATGCTCGGGCTACAAGATCAGCCCAGTGGCTAGGTATTTAGCAACAAGTTACTCACCTCCTGGTTTCCTTAAGCCATCCAGAGGTCGAGGGGTAGGAATGCCATTTAATCTACCATTTATAAGGCGCAAGTCAGGAATGATGGAATACTTCCTGGATGAGTGTCGCTGGAAAACTCTCAAGAAGCTCAACATAATCCAGGAAAAAACAGCCCCTGCGAATTGTGTTTTCCATCACCTTAAACACTCACTTGCTCGACCAATTTATACTGTGGCTTCAAAGTGTACCATATACAGCAACTCACCATGATTTCTCCAAATCACCTCCCAAACCCATTGGGCGGATTCTCCGTCCCACCGCACCCGTTTTCTGGTGCAGCTCGCCCCTATTGGCAGCAGGATCCTCCCTCCCATTATGGGCATCTCCACGACATCGTGAAATCCATGGGTGTGAATGTGCTGCCGGCAAAGCAGAGGATGCCGCCGACGGAGAATCCAATTATCTCGACCAGCTAGAAGGATAAGATAACAGATTCTTGGGAATGCTACCATCTGAAAGTTTCCCTCCAAGTTACCCTGACTTGGAAATATATTGCTACTGCTTCTGTAGCTGAGTCAAAATTCTGGAGCTCTCGACTTAACAACACTCTGGGCATATGGTCACCAGACACATTGTAGCTATTTAAAATGGCAGCTCACCACCACTTTCTCAAAGGCAATTAGATACTGATGATAAATGTTGACCTCGTCAATGATGCCTGCACTCACAAATGAATAAGAAAGCACCTTTTTGCTGTATAAAATATCTTTTGAATTACAGAACCACAGAATTATTGCAGTACAGAAGGAGGCCATTTGGTTCATCGTGTCCGCACTAGCTCTCCACATGAGCAATTTACTGAGTGGCATTTTCCTGTCCTCTCCCCATAACCTTTCACATTCTTCCTTTTCAGTTAACAGTCTAATTTCCTTCTAAATGCCTCGATTGAACCAGCCTCCACTGTAATATCCATCTTATGGGTTGGGAATGATTCCCCGTGGTTCTCGCGGAGAACGAGCTCTGCCATCAAGAGTCGGGGGAACTCCATTGAACAATATATAAAAGGTCGGCCAGTAAGAAACCGACCAGGAAGAGACGCGGTAGGGATCTACTGGGAAGTATATATCGTAATTGTAAATAAATCAAAGTTCTTTATTTTACTCGGTATTGGAATTGACGATGGCGAGTTTGACAAACTGGAGCAACTTACAAGCAGTCCACTCCCACACAGTCTCATTCCAGCTAAGAAGATGACTCCACAAAGAGCAGCAACGTGCTTCGCGGATACAGAGCTGGAGAGAACATTGGATGCGATGGAGGAGATTTGGGACACCCTCTTCCTCAGGGTGGGCAAGAGGCTACCGCCCACGGCCACCGCCCATGCCCACAGGTCTTGGAACAGTCTGATGAATAGCCCCCATCGTCCAACCCTCGGATGGCGTATTTGATCTTCTCCAAATGGAGAAATTCCGACTGGTCTGCCAACCAGTCCGCAGCTGTAGATGGTGCTGTCACAATGGGATGGAGGATCCTGCTGCCAAGAGGCCAATAGAATCGCCAGCCATTCAGGATTCTCTGGTGGGTGATTAAGGAAGCAAATGCAAGGGGGTTGGTCCTCTTCTCTACATGAAGTTCCGGCTGGTCCGACACCCCAAAGTCTGCCACTCTCGGTCTTGGCTCCATCCTCACCTCCACAACCTCAGACATTGCCTCAAAGAAGGCTACCCAGAACCTGACAAGCCTGGGGAAAGATCCAGTACATGTGGGCATGGTTGGCCAAACCTCCCAGGCACCGTTCACACTTGTCCTCCACCTCTGGCAAGAAGCTGTTCGGATTCTGGTTAGGTGTGTTCTGCGCATCACTTTAAACTGCATGAGGCTTAGCCTTGCACAGGAGAAGGTGGACTTGGCCCTGCTCCTTGCTTCGCTCCAGAGTCCATCCCCTCCTTCCGTCCCTAGTTCGCCCTCCCACTTCTGTCTTGCTCCGTCCAGTGGTGCTCTTGCCCTTTCTAATAGTCGTCCATTTATGTCTCCGCAGTTCCATTTTTCCATACTGTCTGCGCCCAATAGCTCTTCCAACATTGTGTCTCTCGCGCTCTAGGGTACCTTGTCATCTCCTTGCAGAGAAAGTTTTAGACTTGTAAATGTTGGAGTTCCTGGCCGTTCGGTATTTCCAGTCTCTCAGTCAGCTCTTCTAAGGTCGCACGTTTGTCTCCCGTGTAGAAGCCCCATAATCACTTGCATCCCCTCCGCCTTGTCTCCACCTCTTAAAGGTGGGGTCTTGCGTGGCTGAGGAAGCTGTGGTTGCCGCAGATGGGGGCCATGGTGGACACTTTGGTTAAGCCAAAGTGTTGTCTCATCTGGTTCCAGGTTCTTAGCATTGTTACCACCACTGGGCTGGATATATATTTTGCCGGTGGGGTCGGGAGCGCTGTAGTGTCGCGGGCTCAGAGTATCGTTCCCGTCCAGGACGACTCCTCCAACTTCACCCATTCCATGTTCTGTTCCCGTACCCATCCCCGCACCCTCTTAGTTGTGTCTGCCCAGTCACCCTCCGCCCCTGCCCCCGCAGACAGACACCATAATCATTTTATCTATTTTTTAGAAAACAGCATTGGGGATGTAGATCGGTATGGATCTAAACAGGAAAATGAACCTTGGCAGTACATTCATCTTGATCGTCTGCACCCTCCCTGCCAGGGTAAGCGGGAGTGTGTTCCATCTCTGCAGGTCCTTTTTAACTTCCTCCACTAGACTGGTCAGATTCCACTTGTGGATCTGTGTCCAGTCATGGGCTATCTGGATTCCCAGGTAGCAGAATTTGTTTTGGGCTATTTTGAATGGGAGGGGTTCCAGCTCTGTCCCTCTCCCATTCAGGTTCACCGGGAAAATCTCACTTTTGCCAGGATCGAGTTTATAGCACAAAAAGCTCCCAAACCCATCCAGGATCATCATGATTTCCTTTAAGCCGCTCTGCAGGTCTGACATGTGGAGGAGCAGATAATCCATACAAAGTGAGGCACTGTACTCGCCACCTCCTCTTTGGATACCCTTCCAGCCTCTTGCACCTCGCAGGGCGATCACTATGGATTCAATTGCTCGGGTAAACAAGAGCGGGGACAGTGGGCATCACTACCTTGTGCGTCTGTGCAGCTGGAAGTATTCAGAGTTGGTGGTGTTGGTCCGCATGCTCGCCTTGGGGACATTGTACGGGAGTTTCACCCACGAGGTGAACCCCATCCCCAGCTCGAACTGCTCCAGTATCTCAATGAGGTACTTCCATTCGACTCGGTCGAAGGCCTTTTCTGTGTCCAGGGAGACGATCGTCTCTAGTGTTCTCACCCCTGATGTGGTCATTATTACATTCAGCAGCCGTCTGATGTTCGCAGTTAGATGTCCACCCTTGACAAAGCCCGTCTGGTCCATTTCTGGTACACAGTTCTCCAGTCTTTTGGCCAGGACCTTCGCGAGTATTTTTGCATGTATGTTCAGCAGTGAAATGGGTCTGTACAATTTGCATTCCGTAGGGTCTTTGTCTTTTCTGGATATCAGTGATATGGTGGCCTGTGTTAGCGTAAGAGGCTGGGTACCCCTCGCGAGCAGTCTGCAAACATCTCCCGTAGGTGGTGGGCAAGAGCTGTTGCAAATTTTTGTAGAAGTCTGCTCGGGACCCATCCGGTCCCGATGCCTTCCCCGCCTGCATGGAGCTGATACTTTTCATGAACTCACCCAGTGCGATTGATGCTTCCAGCTCCCTCCATCTATCGTCCTCCACAACTGGTATTTCCAGGCCATTGACGAACTATTTCATCCCCGAGTCCCGGTTGGGGAGCTTGGAGGTTTACAGTCCCCGGAAGAAGACCCCAAATGCTTGGTTGACCTTTTTTGGTTTGGCTACCATTCTACCTTTGCCTGGGCTTTTTCCCTTATGGCTGTCTGCTTTCTCAGCTGGTGAGCCAACAGGCGGCTAGCCTTCTCTCCATGCTCATAATAGGTCCCCCGTTTCTGGCCTTCCTGGTGGATAGCAGGTTAAAGACAATTTTTTAAATATTATTTTTATTATTATTATTTGTAGCTTTTTCATCTCCACCAGAAGTTCTACAATCAGGGCTTCGGAGTATTTTCTGTCGACCTCCAGGGTGGAGTCAACCAGTTGCTGCCTAGCCGTCCTCTCTTCCCTGTCTCTTCATGCCTTGAAGGCTATAATCTCTCCTTTAATCACTCCTTCCATGCCTCCCAGAACATGGAAGGAGAGACTTCCCCATTCTGGTTGTTAGTAATCTACTCGTCTATGGGTTGTGATGTCTGGCAGAAGACCTTGTTGGCCAAGAGGTCCAATCTCCATGTGGGACGTTGGGCACAGGCCGTTTCCAACCTCACATCCATTTAATGTGGAACATGGTCAGAGGTGACTACCGTGGGGTATTCCGCTGTTACTATTTCTGGAAGCATCGATTTCCCCACCGCAAAGAAGTCAATACGGGTATATATCTTGTGTACTGGTGGGAAGAATGAGAATTCCTTCTCACCTGGGTGCAGGAACTGCCATGGATCCACTGCTCCCCCCGCCATGATCAGTGGTTGTGTCTATGTCGGGGATTTCCAACATGGTCTTCTTCATGAAATCCTTGTTGTCCCAGTTGGGAGTATACCCGTTTAACAGGACTACCGGTGCCCCGTCCAGGACACTGCTGACCATGACATACTGTCCCCTGGTCCGTAACCATCTTTGCCGCCGTAAACGCCGTTCTCTTGCTTATCAAAATAGATACCCCCCTAGCCCCCGTCCCGTGTCAGGATTGGTATGTCTGTCCCACCCACCCCTTCTTTATCCACAGTCAGTCCTTCTCCTTCAGGTGTGTCTATTGAAGGAAGACTATGTCGGCTTTCAAACTTTTCAAATGGGCGAAGACACTGGATCTTTTCACTGGGCCGTTAAGTCCCCTGACGTTCCAGGTGACTATCCTGATGGGAGGTTTTGTCCCCCTTTCCCGTGAGATCAACCATTCTTACCTGTGGGACGTGCCCCTGCACTCCAGGGTTTCCTTTTGTTAGGGGGCCGTCCAAAATGGCCGCGGTCGCCGTTCTCACCATGAGGCCAGGCCCCTGCCCTCCGGGGTTTACCTGTGTCCAGGGGGCACCCAACATGGCTGGCAACTGTGTGATGCCACATGGGTGCGCCCCCGCACTCCGGGCTCTCCCTTTGTTTAGAGACCCTCCAAAGTGGCTGCTTACAGCGCACTCTTGTTACCCTCAACCTGAATTTTACCTGCTGAAGCCAATCTAAACCCTTCTCTCCTTTATCATTGTGTTCCCCTTGTGGTCCCTCTTACCCCTCTTTCCCCTTTTCTATCCCCTCCTCTCCTGTATCCCACCTCCCTACTTCGCATCCCTGCCCCTGTGGCCCCCAACACCTTTCCAGACGCCCCCTCCCTGACAGGAGGTGCGCCGCAGCCCCCCTTGCCTTCTGAACACCAGCTTTCCCCACTAGTGTGGTGGCCCTCCTCCCTGGGCTGATCTTACCCCTTTCCTATGCCAGATAGATAGCTGTTCCCTCTGTCTCCTCTTCCCCCTGATGATCCGATGCTCGTAGGGGGACATGTGTCCAATCGATCACCCCCTGGACCTGGGCATGCCAGTGATGGTGGCAAATCTTGCTGCCCGGGTATCCTGGTGGGCTTGGCCCAGACTAAAGGTAATGTAGTCTGCAGCCTGGACACATAGAACATCTGTCACAGAGCACGTGTACCTGGGCAGCACGGTAGCATAATGGTTAGCACAGTGGCTTCACAGCGCCAGGGTCCCAGTTTCGATTCCGGCTTGGGTCACTATCTGTGCGGAGTCTGCACGTCCTCCCCTTGTGTGCGTGGGTTTCCTCCTGGTGCTCCGGTTTCCTCCCACAGTCCAAAGATGTGAAGGTTAAGTGGATTGGCCGTGATAAATTGCTCTTAGTGTCCAAAAAGGATAGGTAGTGTTACGGGGATAGGGTGGAGGCGTGGGCTTAAGTAGGGTGCTCTTTCCAAGGGCCGGTGCAGACTCGATGGGCCGAAAGGCCTCCTTCTGCACTGTAAATTCTATGGCCTGCGCGATTCCAGACAGGTCCCCGCTCGACCCCTGGAAAGACCCAGCTGCAGCGAGGGAGATAGCAAGCACTCTTGGCTGTACTCCCATATTCTGCAGGGAAGTGGGGTGGGGGTTGGGGGGGGGGGGGGGGGGGGTGGGAGGGGTGGAGAGAAGGCATGTTGGCAAGATGAGTATTCCCTTGCCCATCCAGATCGAACAGGCTATAGAGCGACTGTAATAGTAATGGCCAATACAGAACCTACAGGGTGGGAATGCTTAGTGGGGAGTACGGGCTCCGCCATTTGGGGCAGAATATATCAATTAACCTGTGTCTATAAAGTCGGCCAGTAAGGCACCGACCTCCGAAGGAACCCGGTAGGGATCTAGCAGGTAGAGTGCATTGTGTTTTTGTGTTTATGTAAATAAAACTTTGTATCTTATTTTCCTCAGTGTGGACTCCCGTGCCGGGTCTGACACTGGGCTGCCAATTCTTCGCCCCCCCGCGCCCACCCCCCCCCCCCCCCCCACCCCCCAGCGATTCTCCATGCCACGACGGGCCGAGTGCCTGCCAAGTTCGGCCGAGTCCCTCCGGTGTGGGTTACGTATGATCCCACTCGGTGGGAGTTCTGGCTGTGGGGGCCGTCCTGGTGGGGGATCCGACCCCGTGGGGGCCTCCACGGTGGCCTGGCCCGCGATCGGGGCCTACCGATTGGCGGGGGGCTAATTACATGTGGGGGCCTATGTTCCTCCATGCCGGGCCCCTGTAGGGCTCTGCCATATTGCCCGGGGGCCAGCGCGGAGACACGCACATGCGCGGACTCACGCCGGCCGTGATGCGCATGCGCAGACTCACACTGGCCGTGGTGCACCGGCTTTCGAACGCCCCCTAGGAAGAGGTGAATACCTGGGCCTGGACGCCCATTGACGCCGGAGTGGCTCTCGCCACTTTTGATGCCGGCGCCAGAACTTGTCTGTGGGGTCGGAGAATCCCGGCCCGTGTCCTTATTAAACTGGCAACGGGGAGTAGACCGGTTTGCTGGCGACGCTGCAACCTATTCAGCTGAGCTACCTTCCCAATTTTCTGGACCCAAGTTTGGATTTCTTTGATTCACCATACATCGGTGCGGTGAGATGCATTTGACCCCGTTGTTGAAGACTGGAACCAATACGCTGAACCAATGCTTTATTTCTTCCGGGTCAACAATATCATGGAGAATGAGCGGCAGACGGTCATACTGTTGAAAGCCTGTGGACCGCTACATTCAGGGGGATCCGGAGTCTTTCATACCCGCCAATGCTGGATGCACAATCAAGCAGCTTGTGGCTTGTGGCGCACCACTTTAACCCAACTCCGTTGATAATCGTTCAAAGATATCAGTTTACTACGGCGGAGAGTCAGTCACCGAGTTTGGATCTCGGCTACAGTAGACAGCGGAGCTTTGTGAATATGGAACTGTGTTGTCCGATATGCTCCACACTCGCTTGGTCTGCGGTATTAATAATACTTAAAATACTGAAGAAAAAACACTGGGCGGCATGTGGTGCAATGGTTAGCACTGGGACTGTGGCTCTGAGGGCCCGGGTTCGAATCCCGACCCTGGGTCACTGTCCGTGTGGAGTTTGCATATTCACGGGAGTGGCCGTTTCTGTGGTGGCGCAGAGCACTTTTGATCGTATCACACAAGGGGTGTATACTTTGTCTTTGGCTGACACGACGGCTCATTTGACCACTTATGCAAGGGAATGACTGAATATCGTGGGGTCCACTCTCGCACCTTCCCCTCATTGTTGTGCAAGGAAATGGCCCTAGCCTGTTGGATCGCGATTGGCTACACCAGCTGCAGTTGAATCCAACCCTGTACTTGCCAAGGTGTTGACATCTAGTGCTGTGGGGACTAGGTTTGTTGCCCCAGTGAATGGCCAGGAAACCGTGCTGAAGGACCTTCACAATGGACACTTTGAGTGACCAAACTGAAGATGCCGGCAAGATGCTATATCTTGTGGCTGGGTTTAGGCACGGATATCGAGATGTTAACCCAGCCCTCGCAGAAACCCCCCCCGGCCAGCGGCACGGATCCCGGCCAAGGATGGTGGCACTGGACACAGTCCACAGCCGCTACGCTGGGTTCCCACACGGCTGAGACCACACGTGTCTCTCGCCGTCAGGAACTGGGCCCATCGGGGACAGAGCATTGCGAGTGGGCCGGCCGATGACGCGCCAACGCCGTTGCAACAGCGCACGTCACAATGATGCCATTTCGGAGGGGGCGGAGCATGGCTGACCGGCGTCAAATCGGCATCGACTCCGATTTTGGTGTTGATGCCGATTCTCCATGCGATCAACGAACACGATTTCAGCAACAGAGAATCCTGCCCATGTTTTTTTGTTCTCACATAAGTTTCAGTCTTGAATCCTGACCTAACAATATTTATCTCAGAGAGAGTTAATTCAATAGTCATCAAGTTAGGACTGTAAGGTGTAGGAGGAGAAGTAGGCTATCGAGTCTTCTCCGCCGTTCAATTAGATCATGGGCGGCACGGTAGCACAGTGGTTAGCACAGTTGCTTCACAGCTCCAGGATCCCAGATTCGATTCCCCGCTGGGTCACTGTCTGTGCGGAGTCTGCACATTCTCCCTGTGTCTGTGTGGGTTTCCTCCGGGTGCTCCAGTTTCCTCCCACCGTCCAAAGATGTACGGGTTAGATGGATTGGCCATGAAAAATTGTCCTTAGTGTTCAAAAAAGGTTAGGTGGGGTTACTGGGTTATGGAGATAGGGTGGAGATGTGGGCTGAGGTGTGGTGCTCCTTTCAAGGGCCGGTGTAGACTCGATGAGACAAATGTCTTCCTTCTGCACTGTCAATTCTATGATTCTATGATATGATAATCCTCGACTGCATTTTACGGCCTGATCCCCATAACCTTTCATTTCCTCTAATTAAAACTCTATCTTAGCCTTGAAAATACTTAACGACCCAGCCTCTATAGCCCATTGTGTAAAGAATTCCACAGAATCGCTACCCTCTGAGGGAAGAAATTCCTCCTCATCTCTGTCTTAAATAGGTGACCCCTCACTCTGAGATTATGCCCTCTGGCCTTAGACTCTCCCAAAAGAGGGAACAACTGCTCAGCATCTACCCTGTCAAGACTCCTGAGATTCTATGGTCGGGATTTTCCGAGCCTGTGCCGGGTCGGAGAATTGCCGGGGGGGAGGCGGGGTGGGGAGTGCGAGGATCCCGCCACGCCACTCCGACGCTGGACCACCGATTCTCCGGAGAATCGGCGGCAATCGCGCCTGCGTGGTCGCCGCGGCGCCAGTCGGGGGCCATTGAAAGCCGCCCCACGGCGATTCTCCGTGCTCGACGAGCTGAGTGGCGCCGGGTTCTGCCGAGTCCCGCCGGCGTGGTTCACACATGGTCCCACCCGGCGGGACCTCGGCTTTCTGGCTGCGAAGGCCGTCCTGGTGGGGAGGCAGGGTGACCCGACTCCAGGGGGGGCTTACATGGTGGCCAGGACTGTGGTCGGGGGCTACCGATCGTCGGGCACGCTCATGCCGGGGGGGGGGCCCTATGTTCCTCCGCGATGGGCCCCTGTAGGGCTCCGCCATGTTGCATGGGGGCCGGCACGGAGACGGCAACCACGTGCATGCCTCGGTGCAGAGACGGCCGTCGCATGCATGCGCGGACCCGCACCAGCCGCGCAGGGCCGACTTTCGGTGCTGCAGCATCGCACAACACTCTGCCGCTATTCTAGCCCCGAAGAACAGGAGAATTATTGGGCCTGGAGGCCTGTTGATGCCGGCATCACTCGCGCCGGTATTGATGCCGGCATCAACACTTGGCCGCGATATCGGAGAATCCCGACCTATCGGTCTCAATCAGGTCACCTCTCATTCTTCTAAACTTCAATGAGTACATGTCCAATCTACTCAATGTCTCCTCATAAGTAAATCTCTCTCTCTCCAGGATCAACCTCGTGAACTTTCCCCGGACTGCCTCCAATACCAGTGTATCTTTCCTTATGTAAGGGTACCAAAACTGTTCAAAGTATGAGTATCCAGTTCTGAGTTAAAATATACGTACAGACAATACGAGGAACTGGATTTTTTGGTCCACAGCCGACGTGCTTGAAGGTGGGGTGGCTTGTAAATTGTAATGTGTGGCCTGCCCACTACCTTCCCACTCATGAGCCTGTTGAAGCCAATTAATGGCTCCTTCAGTGCCATGCTACATCCTTGCCTCTATTTTACCTGCAGTAGGAGAGGTCCAGGCTTATCAGATAGCCAGAGAGGTTTTATAGGTTGCATTGATGTCAGGCAAGAGAAGGGGGAATCCTGCTTTGGGATGTCCCCTATACCCATCAGAGGTATCCACCCCAAGGTCATATTGCCCCCCCCCCCACCTTTAACTCCACCCTCCAACAAATCCTGTCCCCCAAATCCTTCACACACACACACCCCGCCCCCCTTGCTGCTAGTCCAGGCTCTCTTACATTCAGTCTGGCTTCTATAATTCCTCTTCCTCAGGTTCTATCTGTAGACCCAGCAGTGGCCTCCATTTGCATCTGGAACCTGCTGGTACTGTAGAGCTAAAAGCAAATGACTGCAGATTCTGGAATTTGAAACGAAAGAGAAAATGCTGGAAAATCTCAGCAAGTCTGGCAGCATGCGTAGGGAGAGAAAAGAACTAATGTTTCGAGTCCCATGACTCTTTGTCAAAGCTCTCTGAGGCCGTGACTTCTACCCCAGATAGGGGTGGAAGTCCTCATGTGAGCCAATTAAAACATCAGCAAGTGTAAAATATCAGCCAGGCAGTGGGCTTTATCATGGGCAGGTGTAGTCAGGCGGTACAGAACGTGGATTCCTTTAAAATCTATACAGGATCTCACAAATGTTGCTGAGAATGACAAGGGTAAGTTCAAAACATTTTTCCCCAAAAAGGATTATGACAATTTTCCCTGACATTGAAATTGAGCGGATTATTCAAAGTGCGGGAAAATGGGATTAGAGTAGCTAGTTCCAATTTGAAAGTAGCATTGGCACATTGATGGTGGACTGAATGTTCCATTTTTCACTGTACATAAATTTAAATGACTTTACATGGAATGCACAGCACAGGAATCGACCATTCAGCCCAACTGGCCCATACTGGCCAATATGCTTCAAACAAGCTTATTCTTCATCTCACACTGTTGGCATAATCTTTGAATTTTTGCCCCCTCATGTACCTATCCACCTTCCCCTTTCAAGCATCTGCATGATTTAACTCATCTACCTTTGGCAGCACGTTCCACATTCTAACCGCTACGATTCCTGGAGAGATCAAAACATTTTAAATGTGAATTCAAGCGTGTAGTTAATAAGAATGACATGTCAAGATTTCACATTTGAAAATGTTTGCTCTAACAAATGACTAAAAACACTGGCAAGTAACTTCCAAGCTCCGAGGAAGTTGTATCTGGGGGTACCCGCCAAATAATCCTCAGGTAAAGATTGCCTGGCAATTGACCGGGAAGTTCAAACTACCAATGGGCAACGGCCCTGCACTCAGAACCATCCAAATGTACGATATAAATCTCAAACTTTGGATGCTTCGAACTGTCTTCCCAGAAAGGTGGGCCTGAATTTCCGTGGAGTAGGTATCAGTGTCGGATTGCCACTCCCCTCCTAGTTTCTTACCTGATACTTCAGCCACTCCCTTCTCTTCCGGCCTTCTGATTCGGGCCAAGCGATAACTGTCTAGTGCAGCATATTCTTCAGGCCTTCACTCAAGGGCTAGAGTTGGAACTAAGGAAGCCATGCTCCCTTTTTTACGACATTAGCTGTTGTAAAGAAGGTACATTTAAAGGTCCATACATTCTCAGAAGCCAGGGAGAAGGTAGGTTTATATATTGGGTGGGAGTGATAGGTTGTGGGGCGTGTGGAGTGGTGGATATTGGTCGGGACGGGGGGGAGTCAGTCACTTGGTGGGGTGTGGTTGGATCTTTGAGGAAGGCAGTTGGTAAGTTGGGGGGTTGTGTGGTAGCGGGGGTAGCTGGGTGGTTGGGGGGGGTCAGTGGCGGGGAGTCGAGTGGTTAGCCTGGAGGTCGTCTGGTCAATCGGGGTTGGGGAGTCAGGATGGATTGGTCAGTGGGGAAATTATCAGCAGTGGGTTCCTGTGGGGGGTTTTCAGCACCATGGTTACCCAGAAGTTGAAAGTGGTTTTACTTCTTCTAACTTTAGGCAACTTATACTTTAAACTGCAAAACTGAATAACACCATCCCCCCTTATTCTTAGCCCAACCATGAAAACACACTGATATACTTTGTACTTGCCTTTAATTTATTTATTCAATTTTCTCAGAATCAATCCTAAGTGTTTCTTCGTGGTTTATTCCTATTTTTTTCTTAGTCCGGCACTTGCAATCTTAGAACTGCCTTTCATATGGAAGTTTTCTTTTCCTGGGAACTCTCCCTTAAGCCCAAGCGAGGCAACTCTATCAGCTGTGTTTTAACTTCATATGTATTTATTTTCTTCATCCAAGTTCGAGCTTCCACACGCATTCTTGCATGGCAAACCATTGAGAATGTTTTGGTCTTTAGCTGTCCTTCACTCCTGAATCCAGGTAGACTCAAAGTACCATCTGTGATATTTAGCTATACTCTAGAAAAGCTGGTACCCTGACATTTACAACAGGTTCCTCTGCATTCTTCCTCATGGTGATGTGAATCACATGGGCCTTGTATCTAGGTAGAAATGCTGATTGTCTCTCCTTGCGAGCCCTACTGTCTTTCATCTTGGAGCTAAATGTCCAGTTTAAAGCACAGCTGTTTACAACCCAACATTCTCAACACTTTTCTGAACCTTTGGAGATTCTTAGTCTTTGCTGATTCCACACAGACTGCTACCATTGTCTCCACATACAAATACCTTGCATCTTCTTCCCAATAAGACAAACCAAGTCTTCCATTGATCTTTGACAATCAAATCACTGAGCTTACTGTTAGCTGGACTACAGAACAGGTCATTTGACCCCCCCCCCCTTAAGTTTACCTTCAATTTAAAGCCACAGCTCCAAAACCTCACAAATGTAACATAGCCACTCTCTGGATAAAGATGTTAAGATGTTTCTTGTGTACCAAATTTATTAGTGGTCATCTTACATTCATGACCCCTCCTTTAGGTCTCATCCACAAGTACGATACTTTTCTCTATGTTAACCAAATTAAATCCTATAAAACGTGAAAAATCTATTGGGTCACCCCTTAGCATTCATTTTTCCAGAGAAAAGAGTCCCGGCCTGTTCAATGTTTCCTGATTTTTTTTTGCCGTTGCACCACTATATTAGTGCCTTTACAGATCTATCAGATAGTAATTTGTTCTATTTATTGTCAGATATGTTTTTTGTGAGTATCACTTTACTTCACAATATAGGTACTGCATCTTAATAAACATAATATTGATATTTATGATGTTTACCTGTATAAATAAGTCAAAAGATAAGCACAGTAAATTCTGAGCAGACGTCCAATGTCACAGTTTTAAGACATTTATGTTCTTGTCATCATTCATAGTGTGTTCTGCCTCTAAACCCATCTCATTTTAATAATAATAACAGCTGTTTTCAACTCAATACATTTGTGTTCCAAAAAAGAATGAAACTATCATTAACACACCCATTCTACTTTTAAAAAGATATCAAGCAGATCCTTCTCGGTGCTTGTACTGTTGTCTTCAAGAGAGAAGGCTCTGGTTCAAGCCACAGTACAATAACATGCACACATAAACTCAGCTGCCACTTAAGGGTAGAGTTGATGGAGCGTTGCAGTATTGGAGATGCTGGGGAAGAAACTAATTTGTAGATGTCAATAGAGAACGGCGCGCGGGTCACTGAGCTATTGACCTTTCAGTGCTGTCCGCCCCCCTGCCCCAGATGAATTGATGTAGTCTGCATGGTGCTGCTACAAGTGTTGTCATGTGAATGAATTTCTCTGCTGTTGTCTTCCAGATGCTAGGTTAAACTAAAGCCCTCCCTGTCCTCTCAGGTGGATAGAGGAAAATAAAAGAATGGCTTGATGAGAAAAGGCCAAGTCCCACCTTGCCTTCTGCCACCCTTGTACACACAAGATTCAACAATAATGGAGTTGCTGACTAATCTTGACAATCAATCCACATTAATTATTTTACAACACACACAAGGATGAGGTGAGGTACATTCTCTGTGGTGGAAATCTTTGAGAACAATACGCCCAAAGTCCCTGTTCCTCCCAAGCATATGTTACATTTCAAAAATGCTGTTACCCAAGATACTAATTTCTGAAAGTAATTTATCTAATTTGCATTGGAATGAATTAACAGTATCAGGTTTTGCCATCTCCCAAGGTAGCATGCTCCACAGATATAAAGGAACCTATCGTGCAATTCAAACAGCGTGGTTTTACTGATATCCTGTCAAATTTATCCCTCAATCAGAACCACTTAAATTAAACTATCTTGTAATTTATTTCATTACTATTTATGGGGCCTCACTGCAGATCATTGAGCTGCGGTGTTTCTTTGTATTGCAATACTACCAACATTTCAAAATAATTCATTTACTGTACTACTACTAGAGTATGCACTAATGAACAGCTAGATGTTAAATTTGAAATTCTTCAACCAGTGGGCAGCCTCCTCATCAGCCTGGTGTAGGGCAGTCAGACTGCCACTGGAGCACAAGTCGGGCCACTTATATGCGCCATGGTTTGCACTTCATCACAGTTGCACAGGTGTGCATCACGGTGTCCCCAAAAGAAGGGGTTTTTACGGCAGGGTCTGAATCGACCGCGAATCATGTTCAGCTTGACCCATTCACTGCGCGAGAGGTGGAAGACTGGGGTTTCCAATGTGGGATCATCAACCAAGTGCTGATTCTGGGCTATGTTGTGTTGGTCTTGTATCACAGGTCTTTCCACAGGTCTGCAGCAGACCTATGTAGCTCGGGCAGGGTTGTCCAGATTGGCCGCCATTAGATGAGGTATTTTCTGGATGATGCCTTCTACCAGTGGCAGATCCGGATTTTTGTGCACTCTTTCCAGCAGTTTTTCTGTGCTAGTTAATGACAGATTTGTGTTGGCGCAGTGATGCAGAGCACAGGTAGCTAATTGACCAGATTACTCCTGAGATGTTCCTCATAGGCTCATTCAGCTGGACAGCTTCCAGTTTGCAGTACGCAGAGTTCTTCCAGACAGAAGCGCAGTATTCATTACTGAGTAGCAGAGAGCCAAAGAGGAGGTTCTTAAAGTTCTGGTGTTGGCCCCTCAGTTGTTCCTGCTAGTTTTCTGATGAGACTGTTGCGAGTCTTCAGTTTAACTGAGAATTTCTGGAGGTATGGCTTTGAGGTCAGTGTGTGGTCCAAAATGACACCAAGATAGGTACATTTAGGGTGGTGTTTGATATAGCTGCCGTTTAGAAAGCGGTCATGTTCTTGATGACTTCTCGCATTGTCAAGAGAGTAAATATATGAGAAGATTTTGGCAACTGTTGATTTGACGCACCAGTTTTGACTGTAGTCAGAGAGTTTATTTATTAAGGTCATCATTAAGAGCACTATTAATGTTCTTGAAATCTCTCGTTTGGTGAGCACAGCAGATTTCATCTGCTGTTGCTCTCTTTCGTTGGTTCTGAATATGGCGGTCAATATGGTCGCCTTCCTTAATTCTAATTACGTTTTGCTCGAGAGTCGCCAGGTATCTTTCGATACCGCCACAAGGTTCAAAACCTAATACTGATCAAAGACTCGATATACCAGTTAGCTAGTTCAAAGTCAATGCTTATTTATTTACACACACAGTTGAATATACTCATGCACGAAACTCTACCGACTAAACTATCACTACTGCTAAAGCCTATACTTAGCTTCGGGCGCCCACTCAGTCAGAGGAACAATGGCCATTGTTCGGTTCTGAGGCTGCTGGGGTCAAACCGGTACGAGGGAACAGCTAAGGTCGTCTGTCTGGTAGCGTGCGTTGACCTTGGATTTGCTTGTTTCTGGTGCAGCTGTTGGACAGGCCTCTCCTCGTTGAGAGCCGGGTCCAAGAGAACAATTCTCTTTTGGGGGCTCCTTCTTATACCCAAAGGGGCTTCGAGCTCTTTTGGGTGGGCCTTGAACTTGGCCCCAATCAATTGGGCAGTTTCTTGATCATTCATATTGATCTCATCCAATAAAGGGGTGAGTGCCCTGATGGCTGGGTGTGTCTTAGGTGGCCGTTGGCCTGCTTTGTTTCGGTCTCCTCTGGTGCCGGGGTGTCTGCCTTAGTATCGGTTACTCAAATGTTACTCTTTTGTTCCCGGAGATGGCCCATTAGTATGCTAATGGGCCTACAGTTTTGGTCTTGTCTGGGAGCTGCGGCTCCACTATGCAGACAAACTCTGAACCTGTTTTTTTTCTCAGTATTGTCCATTTTCCCTGCAATCTTTGCAAAGTGTCCATTTTGTAATCGGGAAGTGGACATCCCAGATGGCTACACTGCGTAGATGAGCTTGTGGCAGCATGTTGTTGACAGGCCATTTATGTGCAGGTTGAACAGGGGGGGATCAGTACTGATCGAAATGGTCTGTTTTAAAGAAAAGAAGCGATGGTATCAACAAATGAGGGTGGTTGGACCCTAGAAAGCATGACCAGTGCCACACAGTGTCGTAGGTTTCAGTGAGATCGAGGTAAATGACTCCAGTTTTCAGGCACTTTTGAAAGCTATTTTTGATGTGGGTGGTGAGGGCAAGTACCTAGTCTTCTCTGCTGGCTGTTTACTGAATCCAGCTTGGTCTATGAATAGTGTATCCTCCAAAGTTGATTGGGCACAATACAAGATGATCCTCTCCAGCAGCTGATAACACATGGATAAAATTGGTCTCTAATTGGAAGCTTCTTTTGTGTCCTTGCCAGACTTGGGGGTTGCAATGGTCTTAGCTTTCCATCAAATTTTTGGTAATTACTTCTCCTGGATGAGTCTGGTCAGGAATACAGAGAACCGTCTTGAAGCCACAGGGCCAAGCTGCTGAAGGAATTCAATGTAGATTTGGTCGTAACCCACAGCTTTACCAGGTTTCAGTTTGCTGATTGGACCTCATCTGTGTTTATGGCTTTAATTCTTTGGCCTGGTCTTGAGTTCTTTACCTTTTTGAAGGATCGCCATTCCATAGCAACATTGCATCTATGGCCAAAGAGAAAATGCTGGAAAATCTCAGCAGGTCAGGCAGCATCTATACGGAGAGAAAGGAGCTAACGTTTCGAGTCCAGATGACCCTTTGTCAAAGCTCATCTATGGCTCATCTATTGCATCTATGGCTTGCTCTGGTGAGAGCTTTGCCATGTTTGACAAGTGAGTGGCTCCGGTTGGAAGCTGCAGGTTGCTGCCCAGCAGTTAGTTGCTGCATCTTTCCAGCTCGAGTGAGTACAGTCCAGGTTGCTTGTGAGCTCTTCCCAGTGAATGCAGCATGCATTGTCTAGTGTTTTAATGAAACAGTGGGTAATATCAGAATCGCCAAATTCTTCAAATTCTTTTAGGAATTCTTGACATTTCCAGTCGAGGAAGAGAATGTACTTACACAAAACCCGCGTGGAATGGTCGCTTTGGCGTCTTTAAAGATGGCCTTGGTGAAGCGTGGTGAAGCCTCATTGATTAAGATTTCTTTGATCGGGATGCAGGCAACAGGCTCCCCTAGCTGGTCAGTGAACTGTTGCCAGCATGCTTTGCAGGAATTCCATCTTGGCTTTGACCAGATGAGGGATAAATGGAGCGCAATCTGGACGATTGAATAAAAAAATAAAAACATAAATATAGGCCAATGCTGGCTTTCAGAAGATTATTAAGGACTTGGTATATGGATTGAAGGGGGTATCCATCGCTGGAGGTGAGTCAACAGAGAACTGGTGAATACTGGCCACATCTCCCGGAATGGATGGAGCACCATTGCTTGAGGTCGAGCGCTAGGTTTTGGCTGAGCTGAGAAGACCAGTCTGTTAACCATTTGTCATCTGTATCTGGCCTGTCATAAACCCAGAGCATGCGACGGCTGTTGAAGTTACCCACGTAGACTGCTGGGTGTTGGAGGCAGATAGGGCTAGAGCTAGAAGAAGGCTTATACACATTGGTAATTCTGTAGTTTCCAATGTTAACGATATGTTTGTATAATTGACGCATCTGTGATGTTGGTGTGTACGTACGTTGCTCAGCCATGCTTGTCTGGCCATGGAAAGCAACTAGATCATAGATGGTGATTTTCAGTTTGGACCGTGGGCAGTGTCGTTGATGTGGGTTTCCTGTAGGCAGATCACATCAATTTTATGGGCTCTGCAGAGTGACTCGATGATTTCATACTTATTGTGAGCAGTTTTGGGCCCCATAAATAAGGATGTGCTGACCTTGGAAAGGGTCCAGAGGAGGTTCACAAGAATGAAGAACGGAAGTCTGCAGAGGGATTTGGATAGGTTAAGTGAATGGGCTGAGGTCTGGCAGATGGAATACAATGTTGACAAATGTGAGGTTATCCATTTTGGTAGGAATAACAGCAAAAGGGATTATTATTTAAATGATAAAATATTAAAACATGCTGCTGTGCAGAGAGACCTGGGTGTGCTAGTGCATGAGTCGCAAAAAGTTGGTTTACAGGTGCAACAAGTGATTAAGAAGGCAAATGGAGTTTTGTCCTTCATTGCTAGAGTGATGTAGTTAAAGACTAGGGAGGTTATGCTGCAATTATATAAGGTGTTAGTGAGGCGAGACCTGGAGTATTGTGTTCAGTTTTGGTCTCCTTACCTGAGAAAGGACATTCTGGCGCTGGAGGGTGTGCAGAGGAGATTCACTAGGTTAATCCCAGAGCTGAAGGGGTTGGATTACAAGGATAGGTTGAGTAAACTGGGACTGTACTCATTGGAATTTATAGAAACATATAAAATTATGAAGGGATAGATAGGATAGATGCATGCAGTTTGTTTCCACTGGCGGGTGAAAGCAGAACTGGGGGGCATAGCCTCAAAATAAGGGGAAGTAGATTTAGGACTGAGTTTAGGAGGAAATTCTTCACCCAAAGGATTGTGAGTCTATGGAATTCATTGTCCAGTGAAGCAGTTGAGGCTCCTTCATTAAATGTTTTTAAGATAAAGATCGATAGTTTTTTGAAGAATAAAGGGATTAAGGGTTATGGTGTTCGGACCGGAAAGTGGAGCTGAGTCCACAAAAGATCAGCCATGATCTCATTGAATGGCGGAGCAGGCTCGAGGGGCCAGATGGCCTACTCCTGCTCCGAGTTCAAAATGTTCTTATGATCCCTGGAATGAAGAACTTGTCATATGAGGAGTGGCTGAGGACTCGGTCTGTACTCGTTGGAGTTTGGAAGGATGAGGTGGGATCGAATTGAAACTTTCAGGATACTGAATAGCCTGGATAGAGTGGACGTGGAGAGGATTTTTCCACTAGTAGGAAAAACTAGAACCCGAGGACATAGCCTCAGACTGAAGTGACAAACCTTTAAAACTGAGATGAGGAGGAAGTTCTTCAGCCAGAGGGTGGGGAATCTGTGGAACTCTTTGCCGCAGAAGGTTGTGGAGGCCAAATCACTGAGTGTCTTTAAGACAGAGATAGATAGGTTCTTGATTAATAAGGGGATCAGCGGTTATGGGGAGAAGGCAGGAGAATGGGGATGAGAAAATATCAGCCATGATTGAATGGCGGAGCAGACTCGATGGGCTGAGTGGCCTAATTCTGCTCCTATGTCTTATGGTCTTATCGTCTTATAGGTTTACAAGCAGCAGATTTGTTCTTGCACATAGTCAAAGGAAATTATCCAGCACTAATGGGAAGCCTTGTCTGGAAAAGGTCAGGCTAATTTGGCCACAGTAAATCTCGTGTCAGTTTCCAAATCAGGTCTACCCAACATATTGAAGAAATATGCCATTTTCTTCAACATTGAGATGTAAGCAAGAAGGGTATCTCAGTAAAGCTGAAGATCAAGGACGAAAGTCAGACAAAATGCTTAAAGGCTAGATCCATGCCATAAACAATCATACCCAAGGTAGAGGTAGAATTAGAACTGCTGGTCATAACAGGGATCCTTGAATCCATTAACGTGAGCAATTGGGCCACACCGCTTGTACCCATGATGAAAAAAGACAGATTTGTGTGCCTTTGGGAGAATTTAAAGTCACAATTAACCCTGTACTGTGTCCTGAACAGTACGCTCTGCCCTTGATTGATGACTTATTCACTGGGTTGGCTGGAGGCCAACACTTTGGTAAAATCGACCTCAGTCAAGCATATCTTCAAATTAATGTGGATCCAGTCCATGACAATTGTGACACACAAAGAGTTGTTTTGATATAAAAGACTACCATTTGGCATCACTTCTGTACCAGTGTTACTTCAACAAGCTAGGAAACAAATTTTAAGCGGATTAAATGGAGTCCAGTGTTACTTAAATTACATCTTGCTCATTGGAGAGAATGGGGAAGAAAGAACATCTCAGCAATCTAGATGCCACGCTCCAAAAATGAGAAGATTATGGATTAAGAGTCCAAAAAGACAATCTTCAATCGAATATCTGGGAAATATTATTGATGCCCAGGGACTCCATAAGTCCGTCTTTGAAAGTTAAAACCATTACAGAGGAACTCACATCTCGGAATGTGTACCAACTTCAATCTTTCTTCGGCTTCGTAAATTATTACGGAAGGTTTATTCCTAATCTGGCTATTTTTCTAAAACCCTGACACAAATTATTGTGTCAAAATACAAAGTGGACATGTGTGGATCACAGTGAGAGCATTTGAGCAAGCCAAAGAGGCGCTAGTCAAGTCAGAAGTCCTGACACATTTTGATCCTCATTAACCCCTGCAACAGGCATGTGATGCATCACTTCATGGGGCTGGGGAGGTGGTTTCCCCAATAATGCCCACAGGTGACGATAAACCAATAACCTTCACGTCCAGTACCTTGAATAACACCAAAAGAAATTATTCGCCGATGAAGAAGGAAGCCCTAAGAGTCATTTTTGATAGAAAGTGTTCTAACAATTCCCGTATGGGCGTAAATTCACTTTATTGACCATCATCCATTAACAACGATTTTTGGTCCACACACTGGGATTCCATCAATGGCAGTGAGCAGAATGCAGAGCTGGGCATTGCTCTTGTCAGCACACACACGCACACACGTGATCAAGTGTCATCAGTGAAGCCTTCATGGGGATGCAGATTGACTTTCCCAACTACCTTTACTAAATAGGTCATCGATCAGCGGTTTGGCGGGAAACATTTTCTACTGTGAGCAAGTAACCGCAGGACAGGTTAAGAAGCATACCAGAAATGATCCAATATTGCCACAGGTCAAGGACAAGGTGCTTCGAGGAAAGATTTCAGGAAAGATCCTAAAATCCATTCTTCTTCTTATGTAATTCTTTGTGCATCCTCTTCTGCCTTCATTTCATGCTCTCTACTTCCTGGTCTGATTTTTTGTTCGAATGGAATTTTATTTTCTCTTCATCTTAGTGATGTACCTGCATTTTAGTTGATTACTATTGCTTATTATGGTTTGCAAATGTTTAAAATTAAAAAGATAAAAAAGATAAATTGGCCCTGTTAGTGCATATGGAAGAGAAAACTCCAGCAACTCTGAACATGTGATATTACGTTTTCAGTCATATATTATGAATATCATATTGTCGTTTAATGCTTGCAAATTAGCAAAATAATTTAATGAGATTTGCATGTATTATCGGTTTGGGTAAGGAATAAAGGAATATAATTATAAATCTTTTGATGGGAAGTGACACTGATAAGACTAATTTTAGCAGGTTTGGGGATTCTGTACGTATTTTCCGTTTTTCCTTATTTGCCAAGTTAGTGGCACTGACTTGGCTAAAGCATTTACAAATATTTTCCAACATCCTGGTACGATCCTCTTTACTGTATGCTAAACTATAATGAGTTTACATTCAAAAATATATTTTATAGTCTCATGGTATAATTTGATACCGCAGATGCTGACTGGAGGAGGGTTTGATGTTTTTTGACATAGTCGTGTTTGCACTGAGAGCAATGTGAATTTAATCGTTGAAGAATATTGGGCTGGATTCACCGAGTCTGCGGCTATATCCAGAGGATGCATCTGGTCTTACGACCAAAATGTCGGTGCCCCCCCTGCACTGATGCTCCACCCGGTCGGGGGCTAGTAGCCAATACGGACGCAGAATGGCCAGGTCCGTGGCCGCGCATGCGCACGCCGGCAGCCTGCGGTGGCCGCGCCGTACAACATGACGCCAGCCGAGCATGGACCCGGCCTGTCAAAAACTGCCCCCACTGTAACCCCCCCGGCTCGCCATGCCCGGACCACCCCCCACCAGTTCCCCCAGCCCCTGCCAAAGCTCATCCTGCCAGCAGAATGGCTGCCCCTGCCCACGACTGTGCCGGCGCTAGACACAGTCCGCAACCGCCACGCTAGGTTTACTGAAGCTGAGAGGGCATATGGCCCATGCCGTCGGGAAGTCGGCCCATCGGGGGTGGAGCATCAGGGGAGGGCCTCAGGTGACGTCCTGTGGCTGTCCCAACGCGAGGAGTCGCCGTTTGTGAGGGGGTGAAGCATATGAAAAACTGCACCGCCCCCAATTTCGGCGTAAAAAGGGATTCTCCGGCCGATCGCCGAATGCGATTTTGCCGTCGGCCATTGGAGAATCCGCCCATTGTTTCTCAAAAGCATGGAAACTGTCAAATAGAAAGAGATTGTCGGACAATTATTCATCATGTTACAGTTGGGCTTAATTTTCATTTAATGTATTATTTTACAAGATATGGGCATTACTGGCTCGGCCAGCATTACTTGCGCATCCCTTATTGCCCTTGAGAAGTTGGTGGTGTGCCACTGTTCGGAACGGAGACCTATGATTTTTATCCAGCAATAGTGAAGGTATGGTGATGTAGCTCCAAGTCAGGTTGGTTTGTGACTTGGAGGGGAACTTGCAGATGGTGCTGTTCCCATGAGGCTGTAGCCCTTATCCTTCTAGTTGTACAAGTTCTGGGTTTGGAAGATGCTGGAACAGCCGTGGTGAGTTGCAGCAGCGCTCCTTGTAGATGGCACACACTTCTGCCGCAGTGCATCAGTGGTTGAGGGAATTAATGTTTCAAGTGCGGGATGAGATGCCAAGCAAGTGGAAGGATTTTTCCTGTATGGTGTTGAGCTTCTTGAGAGGTGTTGGGGCCACACTCATTCAGACAAGTGGAGAATATTCCATCACACTCCAGACATGGGGCATCATTCTCCGACCCCCCGCCGGGTCGGAGAATCGCCGGGGGCTGCCGTGAATCCCGCCCCCGCCGGTTGCCGAAGTCTCCGGCACCGGAGATTCGGCGGGGGCAGGAATCGCGCCGCGCCGGTTGGCGGGCCCCCCGCTTGATTCTCCGGCCCGGATGGGCCGAAGTCCCGCCGATAAATTGCCTGTCCCGCCGGCGTAAATTCAAGTACCTTTATTACCGGCGGGACAAGGCGGCGTGGGCGGGCTCCGGGGTCCTGAGGGGGGCGCAGGGCGATATGACCCCGGGGGGTGCCCCCACGGTGGCCTGGCCCGCGATCGGGGCCCACCGATCCGCGGGCGGGCCTGTGCTGTGGGGGCACTCTTTCCCTTCCGCCTCCGCCACGGTCTCCACCATGGCGGAGGCGGAAGAGACTCTCTCCACTGCGCATGCGCGGGAAACTGTCAGCGGCCGCTGATGCTCCCTCGCATGCGCCGCCCCGACATGTCATTTCCGCGCCAGCTGGCGGGGCAACAAAGGCCGTTTCCGCCAGCTGTCGGGGCGGAAATCCCTCCGACGCCGGCCTAGCCCCTCAATGTTGGGGCTCGGCCCCCAAAGATGCGGAGCATTCTGCACCTTTGGGGCGGCGCGATGCCCGTCTGATTGGCGTTTTGGGCGCCAGTCGGCGGACATCGTGCCGTTTCGGGAGAATTTCGCCCATGGTCCTTGTCGATGGTGGAGAGCTGATGTTCTGGGAATAAGGGTTCAAATCCCACCGTGGCAGCTGGTCGAATTTTAAAATTGTTGGAGTGCAGCTTAGACAGAGTGAGAAGCTGGGCATTTGATGAGTGAGGGAGTTCGGTAAAAACAGGAATGAGGTGCTCCGTTCTTTTTTTACTTTATTCAGCCTCAAGCATTTGGTGCAGACTTCGTTACATGGAAGACCTTAAGATCATAAGAAATAGGAGCAGGAGTCGGCTGTTCGGCCTCTCGAGCCTGATTTGCCAGTCAATAGGTTCATGGTTGATCCAACATCCCTCACATCCACTTTCCTGCCCTTTACATGTGATCCTGATTCTCTTACTGAACCAGAATCTACCTATCTTAGCCTTAAATATACTCCAAGGAGTCTGCCCTCACAGCTCTCTGTTGCAAGGAGATCTAAAGACACCCAACCCTCTAAGAGAATAAATTCCTCCCCACCTCAGTCTTAAATTGGCACCCCTTTATTCTGAGACTGTGCCCTCTGGTCCCAGGCTCTCCCATGAGGGGGAACATCCTCTCAGCATTTACCCTGTCAAACCCCTGATGAATCCTATGGCTGGGATTCTCCGACCAGGACGGAGAATCGCCGGGGGGGGGGGGGGGCGAGAATCACGCACACCGCCCCGACGCCAGCCCACCGATTCTCGGTCGCTTGCGGGATCGCCGCTTAGCCGGTCGGGAGCTGTTGAAAGCGCCCCCCCCGGTTATTCTCTGGGCCTCGACGGGCCGAGTTCTGCCAATGTGGGTTATGTATGGTCCCACCCGGCGGGAACTTGCAGGTTTGGCTGCAGGGGCCATCCTGGTGGGGGGGCAGGGGATCCGATCCCAGGGGGTCCTCCACGGTGGCCTGGCCCACGATCGGGGCCTACCGATCGGCGGGTGGGCAAGTTCCGTGGGGGGCCTATGTTCCTACGCGCCTGGCCCCTGTAGGGCTCCGCCATATTGTCCGGTAGGCCGGTACGGAGATGGGAACCCACCGCATGCGCGGACTCACGCCGGCCACAGCTTTTGGGCGCCGGAGCTGCGGATACTACTCCCGTTGCGTACTAGCCCCCTAGGAAGCAGTGAATACCTGCCACTTGAGGCCCGGTGACACCGGAGTGGCTGGCGCCGCTTTTCACGCCGGCGTCAGAACTTGGCCGCGGGATTGAAGTATCCCGGCCTACATGTTTCAATGAGATCACCTCTTATTCTTCTAAATTCAGGGGCAGCACGGTGGTGCAGTGGGTTAGCACTGCTGCCTCACGGCGCCAAGGTCCCAGGTTTGATCCCGGCTCTGGGTCACTGTCCGTGTGGAGTTTGCACATTCTCACCGTGTTTGCATGGGTTTCGCCCCCACAACCCAAAGATGTGCAGGCTAGGTGGATTGGCCACACTAAATTGCCCCTTAATTGGAAAAAGTGAATTGGGTACTGTAAATTTATAATGTAAAAAAAATTCTTCAAAATTCAATGAGTAGTCCCAACCTGTTTAACCTTTGCTCATAAAATAATCCCTCCATTCCAGCGATCATCCTAGTGAACCTTCTCTGAATCGGCTACAATGAAATACTACTTTTCCTCAAATAAGGGGACCAAAACTGTTCACAGTACTCAAGATGTGATCCCGTGTACCCTGCACAGTTGCAGCAAGACTTCCCCACTCTTGTACTCCAATGTCCTTGAAATAAGGGGCAACATTCCATTACCCTTCCTGATTATCTGCTGCACCTGTGCGCTAGCTTTCAATATTTTGTGCACCAGTACCCCCCAAGTCCCTTTTAGTTGCAGCTTTCTGCAGTTTTTTCCCATTTAAATCAGACTCATTTGTTTTGTGCTCTCTTCCTAAATGAATAACTTCACATTTTCCCACATTATATTCCATTTACCAACTTTTTACCCACTTACTTAACCTATCAATATCGCTTTGCAAACTGTTTGTATCCCTCTTGCAACTTGCCTTTCCAACTATTTTGGTGTCATCTACACATTTGGCAACAGGACATTCGATTCCTTCCTCCAAGTCGTTAATATATATTGTAAAGAGTTGTGGTCCCAGCACCAATTCCTGTGGAACCCCACTGGTTACAGGTCATCAACCTGAATAGGAACCCCTTATCCCCATTCCCTGTTTCCTGCCCATTAGCCAATTCTTTATCCATGCCTAAAATACCTCCAACACCATGGGCTCTTATCTTATATCAACCTTTTGTGAGGTACCTTGTCGAACGCCATCTGGAGGTCCAAATACAACACATCTACTGGTTCTCCTCTATCCACTCTGGTTGAGACTTCTTCAAAACTCTAATAAATTAGCCAGACACATTTCGCTTTCATAAAGCTATGCTGACTCTGATTGATTAGATAATGATATTCCAAATGTGTTGCTATTAATTCCTTCATAATTGATTCCACCATTTTTCCAACAATAGATGTTCGTCAAATTGGTCTACTCACTTTGTGCCTTTTGAATAGGGGGGGTCACATTGGCAGTTTCTAATCCTCCAGTACCTCTCCAGAATCTAAGGATATTTGGAAAATTACAACCATTGCATCCACTATTTCTGTAGCTACTTCCTTTAGGGTCCTAGGATGCAAGCCATCAGGGCCAGGAGACTTATTTGCCTTTAGCCCCATTAGTTTGTCTAAGACTACTTCTCTGGTGATGGTGAAGGTATTTAATTGCTCTGGCGTATTCTTTAGTTTTAATGGGATGTTCAAAGTATCTTCCATCATAAAGATAAAGATAAAAATACCAACTCCTCTGCCATTTCCTTGTTCCCCATAACTATCTCCCCAGATTCACTTTCTAAGGGTCTATGTTCACTTTGCCCTCCACCTAATCTTTTATGTATTTAAAGAAGCTCTTATTGTCAGTTCTAATATTCTCGCTAGCTTGCCCTTTATTTTCCCTCTCTATTATCCTTTTAGTTCTCTTTCGTCCCAGTCTTTGTGGCTATCACTTATTTTTTTCCTCCTTATATGCTTTTTAGTTTCAACTTAATTCTTTCCTTAACTTCCTTGGTTAGTCATAGTTGGTTTCTCCCTCTCTTAGAATCTTTCCTCCTTACTGGGATACATTTTTGCTGAGAGTCATGAACTACCTCCTTAAATAACTGGCACTGCTTGTTGACTATCTTTCCTGCTAATCTATTCACTCAGTCCACTTCAGCTAACTCTATCCTCATTTCATTGCAATTTCCTTTATTTCAGTTAAACACAGTTGTTTTTGACCCAAGTTTCTCACTCTTCAACTGAATATTAAATTCTGTCATGTTATGCCCACTACTTCTAAGTGGATCTTTTACTCTGAGTTCATTTACCCAAGTACCTGTGACCAGATAGATGTAAGAGGGGAACTAGCCTGTTGCCTAGTAGGCTCCATGACATATTGTTTTAGGAAATTACCCCTAATGCACTCCATTAGTTGTCTTAGCTATCCTTTCCAACTTGATTAACCGAATCAACATGAAGTTTAAAGTTACCCATAATTATTGCTCTATTCTTTTTACTTGCTTCAGATATGTGTTGGTTTATACCCTTTCCTACAGTGTGGCTGGTGTTTGGGGTCTCTCCACTACTCCTACCAATATCTTCTTGCCCTTGCTGTTTTTTTACCTCCACCCAAATGAACTCGACATCATCGAAGTCTAGATCATCTCGTACAACTGTCCTCATTTCAACACTGCCACCCCACCACCATTTCCTTTCCTCCAATCTTTCTGAAAAATCAACTATCCCTGGGCACGATTTAACCACCATGTTGTGCCCGGTGTGAATCGGGGCACACTGGGTGAATCGAGGGAAAGGCTAAAATCAGAGATGTATGTCAGGCGCGAACTATTTTACAATTCACCCGGCCCACTCTCGATGGCGAGTTCCAAATCTCGCCCCCCAAAATGGCGAGAATATCATTAACCCTCATTTGCATTCATTTGCGAGATTGAAGTTGAATGAAGCAGCCTCCTGGGAATTACCCGACTCCCCAGCTTTCTAGGTTGGGGGTCGCCCCTGGGCCAGGAAGGGTGAGAGGCTTTGCGTCTGTGAGGCCTTCAAGCCAACTTTAAACATTATGGCGACCCATAATGGGGGCAACCAAAGCAGCAGCCTGTCTGTCCTACCAACTCTTCCAGGACAGAGCCCTGCTGTGACTTAAATCCTGAAAGTCAATTTAATCCCCTTTGATTCCGAGCAGCCTCTAGCTTTATTGTTGAACGTTATTTCAAATGAGGAATTAGCCTTGTTGGTTGTGATAGCACTTCACACTCTTCAACTCTCAAGTGCCTCTTTGAGGGCACGTATGCCATGTCTTAGAGGATGATTAGTGCATAGCATGTAAAGCAAACGTTGATGCCTGTACAGAGTGCCTGAATTCGAGAAGCATCAGCACCATAGAGGCAGCTGCCAACAATCATAGACTAAAGAGAAGGGCTTCAGCACTGGGGATCTTCTCGCGACTAAAGGGTAAGTGTGTGGATCAGGTAAGGTCACCTGAACACGGTCTCACTAATGTTCCCAGCAGAGGTCAGAGGTCTAAGGGCTCCTGATGTGGCCAGGAGTGAGTGTGCAGAGCAATGTTTGCCAGCACAACTAGCTCACTGGATGTCACTCCGAGAGAAAGTGGGACACGTAAGGGTGGGGGAGTCTTGGGGATTTGAGGGTCCCAGGATGGAAGCCGTAACTGATTGTCGGTCTCTCTCCAACTGGTGTTGATCCCGCAGCGGCTGCCCTCACATTGCTGGTGGCAGCTGAGATGGGCAGACACCAAGGAAGGCAGTAGCAACTTTGCAGTCTGGAGGTGGCATCCCGTGAGCAGGGGGCTGTCACTCTCCCTGAAGACCCAGCCACCCATCAGGCTGAGGAGGGACCTAGAAAGGGAGACCAGTGATGGTGTACAGGCATTGTTGGTCATTCAATGAGATGACAGACATCATGTGCCACTGAAGACTTTGTCTCAGTAGGGAGACAGTGAGGCACCTGTGCATGGTCCTCACGGACGTGGCATCCCACGGAGGAGGAGGATATTTGCTCATAATGGCCCTGAAAGTCACCACAGTCTTCAATGTTTATGCCAAAGGGACATTCCAGGGCTCGAGCGGGGACCTGGGGCATTTCGCAACCAAAACCCACAGGTGCATCCGCGAGGTGACGGATGTTCTGTATGCCCTCTGTATCACCTTCAACTGGACCAGGCCCACCAAGATGCCCAGGTTGCAGGGTTTGCTGCCATCGCCGGGATGCTCAAGGTCCAGGGGCAATCGATGGCACGCATGGCGTCCTGCGAGCACTGGTGCCTCAGGGAGTGCCCTATATTAACTGGAAGGGGTTCCACACAATGAATGTTCAGATTGTGTGCGGCCATCCCCTCCATATCATGCATGTGCATGCCCGCTACCCAGGTAGAATGCATGGAGATCCCTGGGGTTTACAAAGACCACTCCAGGATGACTGGTTGGCTCATGGGGGACAAGAGATACCCGCTGAGGTCATGGCTGATGACACCAGTGCAGAGGCGTGAGGCATGTGCAGACTGACTATAATGAGGCCCACCCACGCTGTGATTGCGCAGTGCATCATTGGACTACTGAAAATTGGACAATACTGGTGGTGCCCTGCAGTACCCCCCAAAGGGTCTCCTGCTTTGTGGTTGTCTGCTGTGCCCACCACAACCTGGCAGAGCAGACAACCACAGCAACAGGGCGACATGCTGGAGGAGGAGGAGGGACATGGGGCTTCATCTCAGGTAGAGGAGGAGGTAGACTTGGAGATGCTGGAGGACGAGTCCGAATAGGAGCCAGAGGCTAGATGATAGGCAGCAGCAAGGGTCCGACTGTCCAGGAGGACCAGGGAAGCCTTCATTGTCTCCAGATTTTCACAGGACGAGGCTGTGTCCGTCAGCTTAAAACCCCCATTTCCCTCCTTCCGAAAACCCCCATTTTGCTCCTTCCCCCCATTTCCCTCCATCTCCCCAATCCCTGCTCCCCCCCATCCCCCCTCCCACCATTTTACTCCCTCCCCATACCTCCTCACCTCCCCAAACCCCCATTTCCCTCCCTTCCCCACAATCAGCCCTTCCCGCAATCGCCCCCTCCTCCATCCCCCTTCAATTTCCCCTCAGTTCATTAATGATACCCTCCAAAGTGTGTGTCTCTGCGATGATGGAAGACGGGGGTTTCTTCAGAGCTCTCCTCTGAGGTGTGTGTGGGTCAATAAATAGTGAGTGTGTGCATGTACAGGAGCCTGACTATATACAAAGTATGTTAACATATTCACATGGGAAGGTGTCTAGTGCAGATAGAGGGCAGATAACAAATTAGAACGAAACAATATGTACAGATGTGTAAACGGATCACAAGGTAATGCAACATTCAGTCTATAAATTCTGGCTCTGTGGCGGGCGACAAATTCTGGTTGACCGCCTCAAGGGTGGGTCAGGGGCCACCTGCACTGGAATGGGTGGAACTGCCTCCAATGTAGAGGTTGGTAAAAGAACTGGCAGATCGGTGGCCTCGTGGAAAGGTGCGGCCTGAGGAACTAGCATGCGAGGCGGGACATCACGTTCAGGTGGCGGGCGTGGAAGTAGCCGCAGTGCCCGCCTATTACGCCAAAGAAAGGAGCCATCATGCATGCGAACGAGGAACGATCTCGGGGCCACTTGCTTAACCACCACAGCTGTGGCAGACCAGCCACCGTCAGGTAGCTGAACACGAACTCGGTCAGCAGGAGCCAGAGCACGGAGATCTGTGGCGTGGGCATCATACGCCGACTTGCATTGGGCCCGAGACTGTTGCATCCTCTGCAGGACCGGAAAATTGTCAAGGTCCAGGATGTGGATAGCCGGCACCGTTGTCCGTAGTGTGCGGTTCATTAGCAGCTGTGCAGGGGACAGGCCAGCGGACAAAGGAGTCGCCCGATAGGCTAACAGCACCAGGTTAAAATCCGAACCCGAGTCAGCAGCTTTGCACAACAGTCTTTTAACAATGTGGACCCCCTTTTCAGACTTCCCATTCGACTGGGGATAGCGGAGGCTTGAAGTGACGTGCGTGAAATAGTACCGCCGGGCAAAATCCATCCACTCCTGGCTGAAGAAACAAGGGCCATTATTAGTCAGAACTGTAGGTGGAATGCCATGACGGGCAAAAGTCTCTTTGTATGCCTAGGTGACCTTTGCTGATGTGAGGTCAGTCAGTCTAACCACCTCGGGGTAGTTGGAAAAGTAGTCCACGAGGAGGACATAGTCTCGGCCCTTTGTATGAAAGAGGTCAATACCAACTTTGGGCCATGGGGAGGACACCAGATCATGCGGCTGTAGAGTCTCTTTGGGCTGAGACGGCTGGAACCTTTGGCACGTTGGGCAACTGAGGACCGTGTTGCCAATATCCTGACTGATGCCTGGCCAATATACTGCCTCGCGGGCTCGACAGCGACACTTTTCGACCCCCAGGTGACCTTCGTGGATTTGGCCGAGGACCAGCTCTCGCATGCTCTGTGGGATTACTATCCTGTCCAGCTTCATTAATATGCCGTCCACTACCACCAGATCGTCCTTTATATTATAAAACTGGGGGCTCTGCCCCTTTTGCCAACCCTCCGTGAGATGTCGCAACACCCGCTGGAGTAAAGGATCCCTGGCCGTCTCATGACGACCCTTTCTTCAGTGGCCGGAAAGTTGGATGCACAAAACATCACCTGAGCGTCTATCTGACAGACAAAGTCCGACTGCTCACACGGCGTGGTGATGGATCTAGAGAGTGCGTCGGCCACAATGAGCTCTTTGCCCGGGTGTAGACCAGGACGAAATCGTAGCGGCGGAGTTTGAGGAGGATACGTTGTAGCCGTGGCGTCATATCATTGAGGTATTTTTGGAAGATGTGAACCAATGGCCTCTGGTCTGTCTCGACCGTGAATTTGGGGAGTCCATACACGTAATCATGGAATTTGTCAATCCCTGTGAGGAGGCCCAGGCATTCTTTTTCAATCTGAGCGTATTGTTGCTCAGTAGGAGTCATGGCTCTAGAGGCATATGCGACTGGGGCCCAGGAGGAGGATTTGTCCCACTGAAGGAGTATTGCCCCAATGCCAGCCTGGCTCACGTCGGTGGAGATCTTGGTCTCCTTGGCAGAGTCGAAAAATGCCAGTACCGGGGCCTTGGTGAGTTTCGCTCTGAGCTCACGCCACTCTTGCTCATGAGCGGGGAGCCACTGGAAGTCAATAGTTTTTTTGACAAGATTGCGGAGAGCTGTGGTGTGTGATGCGAGGTTGGGGATAAACTTCCTAAGGAAATTGACCATCCCTAGGAAGCGGAGGACCGCCTTCTTGTCCTTCGGGATCTTCATGGCGTTGATCGCCGCCACCTTGTCTGCATCTGGCCGCACACCGAACTGCAAAATATGGTCAACAAGGAACTTTATTTCTGCTTGACCGAACGAGCATTTGGCTCTATTGAGTCGGAGGCCATGCTCGTGGATCCTGTGGAACACCCGCTTGAGGCGATCGATGTGCTCCTGAGGAGTTGTGGACCAAATAATGATATCATTGATGTACACTCGCACCCCCTCGGTGCCCTCCATTATTTGCTCCATTATGCAGTGGAACACTTCCGAGGCAGAGATGATGCCAAAGGGCATCCAGTTGTAACAGTAGCGACCGAACGGGGTGTTAAATGTGCACAACGTTCGACTGGACGCGTCAAGCTCTATTTGCCAAAACCCCTTGGAAGCATCCAGCTTTGTAAAAAGCTTGGTGTGAGCCATTTCACTGGTGAGCTCTTCTCGTTTAGGTATAGGGTAGTGTTCCCTCATGATGTTATTGTTCAAAACTTTGGGGTTGATGCAAATACGAAGTTCCCCTGATGTTTTTTTGACACAGACCATGGAACTAATCCAGTCTGTGGGTTCAGTGACCTTAGAAATGGCGCCCTGGTCCTGGAAGTCTTGCAGCTGCTGCTTGAGGCGGTCCTTGAGGGTTGCCGGCACCCGACGCGGTGCATGAACCACAGGTGTGGCATTCGGCTACAGCAGCAGTATCCTATATCGGACACAGACCTTCGAAGATGCTGTGGTATTGTGCTGTGATGTCATCCAATTGGGCTTGGAAGTTGACATCTGGCAAGGCCGTTGCCTCTGCGGATGACATGGTGTGAACCCATTGCACAAGATGCAGGATTTTGCACGCCCGAGCACCGAGCAGGGAAGCTCTGTTGGTTCCTACAATTTCAAAACGCAGGGTTGCTTCTGAAAAATGATGGGATACCACAAGCTGGCATGAGCCATTGGCAGCAATGGCATTGCCATTGTAGTCGATAAGCTGGCAGGCCGGTCGAAGAATACTTGGCTTGACGCGGATGGTGTCAAGGTCAGACTTTGAAATGAGGTTTGCTGAAGCGCCAGTGTCCAGCCTGAAGCGTATGTGAGCCTTGTTGACCGTCAGGGTGGCACACCACTCGTCGTCCCGATCAATGCTCAGTACTGGGTGTTGTTTCACCTTCTTCACTGAAGGCATCGTATGCTTGGTGATGATGCCCACCCGGAATGGGGATGTGAGGCCCTCGGTGTCGGAATCTGGAACCATGTCAGAGTCGGAATCTGCAACGGGTTGCTGTACTGACCGGACGTTCTTGCGCTGCAACTGGAATCGCTGTGCATTGGGAAGTTTAGCAGATCTGCACAGGGCTGCGTAGTGACCAAGCTTGCCACACTGGAGACAGTGTCGAGATTTCACAGGACATTGCCGCTTTAAATGGGCGGAGCCACAGTTGTTGCACGTCATGGCGCCGCCGTCAGGACGCTCCGTGCGCCACCGCGCATGCGCGGTGCGGTCGAACGATGTGCGCACCTCCGCAGTTCGGCCGTCGGCCTCACCGTCCCCTTGGTCGTGGCGCGCATGCGCAGGAGCCCGGGAAAAGCACGCAAAATGATCGCCCTCATCCAGACTCAGGCCCTGGAGCTGTTTTACGGTCTGCACCCGCTCTGCATCGTGGGAGCCTTGCCGCGCCATCTCTGCCGCCTTGATATGGGAGTACCGGTTGTTAGCGTGCTCGTGGAGGACGCAGGTTTCGATGGCGATGGTATGGGTGAGCTGCTTAACTTTAAGGAGCTGCTGGCGAAGAGGATTGGAGTGGACCCCGAAAATGATCTGGTCGCCGACCATGGAGTCGGAAGTGGAGCCGTAGTTGCAGGACTGCGCGAGGATACGGAGGTGGGTTAAAAAGGACTGCAAAGGTTCATCCTTACCCTGCAGCCTCTGCTGGAACACATAGCATTCAAAGCTCTCATTGACTTTGGTGTCACAGTGGCTGTCGAACTTCAGCAGGACTGTTTTAAACTTTGTCTCATCCTCGCCTTCAGCAAAGGTGAGGGAGTTGAAGATGTGGATAGCGTGGTCCCCGGCTGTAGAGAGAAAGAGAGCGATCTTCCTGGCATCCAATGCAGTTTCCAGGTCGGTGACGTCAAGATATAGCTGGAACTTCTGCTTGCAAATCTTCCAGTTAGCACCAAGGTTGCCGGCAATGCAGAGCTGCGGGGGAGGGCAGACGCTGTCCATGTTACCGGATGGCTGATTGCTGGTCAAAGGCAGACTATCTCAAGGTAGGTCCGTCAAACTCGAGCATGACTCACTGGTACCATGATGTGTTGGGTATGCAGGGTCTGCGAGGACTGCGTTTACTGCAGCAGTGAGAGAGACAGGCTTCCAACACTTGAAGAAATGCAACTTGATTTTATTGAACTCTTAACTATCATACATACTTTAACTGTGGGTTGACACTATGCTGACTTGACTGGAGACCTGAAGCTAACCTGACCAGACTATCTTACCACCACATGGTGTGTGTTCTAGTTGCTGCTCCTGGGCTCTGACTTTCTCAGAGTCTGGATCCCAAGAGAGCGGGAAAACTAGTGCCCTCTGGCTTTATAGTGGTCATGTCCTGTCTGGTGATTGGCTGCTGTGTTCATTGGTCATCCTGTGTGTCAATCACTGCCTGCCTGTGCACCATCCTATACCTGTGTGTATATAATGACAACATCCTTGCAGTGAGATTTGCTTCTGATGTTTGGGAAGGTTTAAACTAAATTGGCATGGGGATAGGAACCTGAAAGGGAGCTCAGACTAGAGTGAAGTAGAAAAGTAATATGTAAAATTAGAAGGCAGGCAAAGCCAAGGCAAGCATCAAATAGGAACTAAGTCCAAAGATAAATTCATGGCAGTCTATCTGAATGCACACAGCATTCATGACCAGGTACAAACAGACTTAAAAGGGTATGATTCAATTGCCATTGTATTTCCAAGATGAGTAAGGTTGGGCTCTGAATATTCAAGGATATTCATTGTTTAGGGAGGTTAGGCAAAAATAAAAGGAGGTTGGGAAGTGTTGTTAATAAAGGACAGGATCAGTACATTAGTTTTATGGAATCATAGAATCTACAGTGCAGAAGGAGGCCTTCGGCCCATCGAGTCTGCATCGGCCCTTGAAAAGTGCACCCTACTTAAGCCCATGCCTCCACCCTATCCCTGTAACCCAGTAACATTTTTTTTTGGACACTAAGGGCAATTTATCATGGATAATCTTCCCAAAACATTAGAGTGGAGCTGGTGTTTGGCTGTTATGGGGACAATTTGCATACGCCATTGTGCTCACCCTAACTTGAAGGTGTACCTGAGCAAGAGACCCTAACTGTTCAAGTGAAGACAAGCATCCAGCAGAGGGCAGTAAAGCAGAGCTGCTGATTGGCTGTTGCAGGGGAAATTTGCATACGCCGTTGTGCTCACCCTAACTTGAAGGTGTACCTGAGCAAGAGACCCTAGCTGTTCAAGTGTAGAGAAGCATCCAGCAGAGGGCAGTAGAGAGGAGATGCTGATTGGCTGTTGCGGGGGGAATTTGCATACGCCGTTGTGCCCACCCCAACTTGAAGGTGGTTTGTGGAGGAGCTGTTGTCAAGTAACACTTACCAGAATGTTGCCTGGTATGGAGGAAAGATCTATTGAGGAAAGGCTGAGGGACTTGAGGCTGTTTTCGTTAGAGAGAAGAAGGTTAAGAGGTGACTTAATTGAGGCATACAAGATGATCAGAGGATTGGATAGGGTGGACAGTGAGAGTCTTCTTCCTCGGATGGTGATGTGTAGCACGAGGGAATATAGCTTTAAATTGAGGGGAGATAGATATAGGACAGATGACAGAGGTAGCTTCTTTACTCAGAGAGTAGTAAGAGTGTGGAATGCCCTGCCTGCAACAGTAGTGGACTCGCTAACACTAAGGACATTCAAATGGTCATTGGATAGACATAAGGACGATTAGGGAATAGTGTAGATGGTCTTTAGAGTGGTTTCACAGTTCACAGGTCGGCGCAACATCGAGGGCCGAAGGGCCTGTACTGCGCTGTAATGTTCTATGTTAATCTACACATCTTTGGACTGCGGGAGGAAACCGGAGCACCTGGAGGAAACGCATGCAGACTCTGCACAGACAGTGACCAAGCTGGGAATCGAACCAGTTTGAGAGGATCTTAGAATGAATAATCCAAAGATGTGCAGGTTAGGTGGATTGACCATGCTAAATTATCGCTTAGTGTCCAAAGGTTAAGTGGGGTTATGGGGATAGGACAGGTTACGAGGACATGGCAGGGGAGAGGGCCTGGGTGGGGTGCTTTTTCGGAGTGTCGGATTAGACTCGATGGGCCAATTGGCCTCCTTCTGCACTGCAGAATTCTATGATTCTATGAATCAAGATGGAGACTCAACTTGAGTGGAGCTAAGAAACAACAAGGGGCAGCAAACATTGATGGGAGTTGTTTTAAGGCCACCAAGCTGCAGTGGTAACAGAGGGCATGGTATAAATCAGGAAATTAGAGCTGCATGTAACATGGGTAATACAGTGATAATGGGCAACATCGATTTACATATTGACTGGGTCAACCTAATTAACACAAATGCTGTGGACGTTGAATTCCTGGAGTTTTTATACGAGATGGGTTCCTGGAGCAGTATATTAAAGAACCAGCTAGGGATTGGGCTATTTTACATTTGGTACTATACAATGGGAAAGGGTTAACTAAAAGCCGTTCTGTAAAGGAATCTCAAGGAAATAGTGACCATAATATGATAGAATTTCAGATTAAGTTTGAAGGTAATATAGTTAATTCTGAAACTCGGGTTTAAATCTGGACAAAGGAAACTATGAAGGTATGAGGGTCAAGTTGGCCATGGTGGATTTGGAAAACGCATTAAAAGATTTGACAGTAGACAAGCAATAGCTAGTATTAAAGGAGTATTATGTGGCCTACAACAAATATACATTCCTCTGAGACACACAAAACCAACAGGAGTAAAGCAACTGTGGTTAACAAAGTTAAACATTGCATGAGATCAAAGGAAGTGGCTTACAGGAAAAATGGTAAACCAAGGATTGGGAGCAATTTAGTATTCAGCCAAGAAACTGAATAAGAAAGGGAAAAGGAAATATGAATACAAATTAGTGAGAAACATAAAAAGTGGACCATAAAACATTCTCTAGGTATGTTGAAAGGAAATGAACGGCAAGGAAAAATGTCCATCTGGGAGGAGACAGGACATTTTCTAACGGAGAATAGAAAAATGGCAGAAAAACTAAATAATTACTTTGGGCGCGATTCTCTTGCTGCTTGCACTCAAGCGAGAACACCAAACAGCCAGAGGATCTTGGGAGAGGCCTCCAGCGGGATCTACCCAAGTCCCGCAAGACATCAAAGTCGGAAAACTGCCCAAAATGGGTGGACCAAATGACATTGCGGAAGTAGGTCGTAAACCTACTTACGACCCACAGGCTCCCGTCGATTCTCCCCAGGGAGGCTGCAGCTGGGTGCCGATCTGTGCCGGTCCACAAACGTGGACCAGGCAGATTGGCACCTGATGGGGGTTGGTCTTCCGGGCCAACAGAGACCCCTGAGTGGTCAGGGTAAGTGCAGGGTGGCTCCCTGGCTCTCCCCTGGAATGTAGGCACCTTGGCACTGATCAACTGGCACCTTGGCACTGCCAAGCTGGCAGGAGCACTGCCTGAGTGCCAGGGTGGCAGTGCAAGGGTGCCCAAATGCCAGGGTGGTGCTGCCATGGATCAGGGGCTGAGGAGGGCCATGCCCATAAAGGGCGGTTGGGAGGGGGGGGGGGATTTGAAGGGTGGGGGAGTGCAGGAAGGTAAGTAGGGGCCTTTGGGAGGTTGAAGAGGTGATGAGTGGGGATCGTGGAAGGTGCGGGTGCTGTAAGGGAGCTTTGTGGTCCTGAAGAGGGGGGTCCCCCCAGGGACCCCATAGTGGGGTGTCCTCACTTGGAGGGTCCGGGGTAATGTTCATGTGTGTGGGGGGTGACATTGCCCATGGGTGGGAGCATGTGGGGGACCCACAAGCTCACTTAGCGATCAGGGCACCCTTTCAAAATGGCGGCCTAATCTCTGAGTTCAGCTCCCCAGTGCTAAAAACAATTCTACGGTCGGGATTCTCCGGCCACTCCGCCCGGCGACCAGAGAATCCTGCCTGAGGTCAATGGGCTTTTCCGTTGTCGGAGTCTCGCCCACAGCGTTCCTGCAGCGGTGAGAAACTCCCGAGGGCCCAAAAAAGTGACAGTGTCATTGAATATCCCTAAAAAACAAATTAACTTAGAAATCTTTTGGGAGAATCGCGCCTTTAGGCACCATCTTCCGGCCTCATTACACTTGGGCTCAAGTGTAGTGAGGCCGGCGAATAGCGGGAGAAGCCAAAAACAGGAAACGCGCCAGGTGCCAAACAGTTTGTGATGCAACTTGGAACTCCCGTAGGTGAAATCAGCTTCTCGCCGTAGCATGGCAAGAAACCAATTATCACCACTTAAGCCCCATTTCCATACAATTAACGGGAGTCACCCCATATCCACCGGCCTCCCGTCATTCATCGGCCTCACCAGCAAGTGATCATTCTGGCGCCGATTAGTACTCCTTTTTAAAAATGTGAACCTGGCAGAAGGGCTTCCGTGGGGAGCTGGGGAGGTGAGTAGCCATCTTTGCTCACAGGCAAAGCGACCGGGGACGCTGAGCTTGCCACCCCAGTGCTTGGTGGTGGGTGAGCCGCCATGGGAGGGTGGGGGGGGAGATGCTGGTGGGGGGGGCAACTGGGGGGACAATCGCTCATGGCACCACCATGCCAACCCTTGGATCCCAACCCCATTCAGGGGCAACCCTTGTCCCTGCCCATCTGCCATACCAATCACCCATAACCCCCACCAATTGCTGAGGCCTCGGGCTGCGCGGCTGAAGACTATTGCTAATCGGGAATTGGCAATCGTGGTTAAGTGAGCAATTGACACATGCCAAGTGGATTCCCATGGGTAGTGGGGGGGTCATTGCCTAGTATTCCGATCGCACCTTGCCGTCTGGACACTGTGCTTGAATACTGCGGGAAGCAACACCACACTCGCAGCAGCCAACATCCGAACACCCAGGAGATGTAACACAGCTCCGGGGACATGACCACGGCCGGAGGGTGGGTGGGTGTCACGGGGAAGGGGAAATGCCTGGAGGGATAGGCAACGGTCCGGAGGTCAGCCCTCATTGCCGAGGAAAGTGACAGAGGCATCATAATGGTTGCACAAAAAGTTGTTTAATGTGCTGTACAGCACCCCCTTCCCGATAGTGCCACCCCGCCAACCCCCCAGCACCTCCAGCCCCAACCCCACCCCATCCCCACCCCCTACCTAACCACCCACACCCCTCCCCCTACCCTCAGTGATGCTCAACGTGCCTGACCCTCCTAACTCTACCACTATGTCTTGCTGCTTCCCCAGGATGCACATCCGAGGCGGGGGCAGCCAGCTGCTTACCTCATCCCATTGCTTTTGATGCCTCTGGCGGGCATCTTCTGGGGCTCTGGGGCTGGAGGACTCAGGCGCACTTGCGGCTGCATATACAGAGCCGTGCTGCACTGCCCCGGGTGCTGCCTGCAAGACACAACCTCATTAGAGGGGTGGAACTCGGGGGAGCTGATGACCACCATCACCACTCCGTCGTCCAGGTTGGCACCCAGCGCCACCTCCTCCCGATCGCTGCCCACAGGGCCTTAGGGTTCACCTTGGGATGGAAGTACAGTTGTTTTGAGCCTCGGCTGTCCCTGCATCATCTGGTTCTGCCAGCCCTAGCAGTTCCCCATGGTGCGGACCATGGAGTTGACACCCTCGGCGATGCTCCTCAGTGACTGGAACACATCCCCCCGTGACCAGGACATGCTCTGCAGAGCCTCAGCTATGCACACCTGCAACTGGGTCAAACTCTGCAGAGCCTCGGCCATTCCCATCTGAGTGCGGGACATGTCCCGCAGAATTTCATTGAGGTCAGCCTGGTACTGGGCAGCATCCCCCAGAGAGGCAGGCCTACTGCCGAGACCCTCAGCTCTGGCCGTTTCTGACTGCGCGACACCTTGGACACCTTCACTAATGGTGCCGACGTCGCGCACCCGGCTCCCCACAGCGGACACCACCCTAGCAGTGTTTGCTCGGTGCCACTCATTGCCAGTGCCATCTCCTGCGCCCGTAGCCTCTGGGACTCCTCCTAGCGGCGATGGATCTGCTGGAGTGATGCTGTCACCTTCCTTTGAATGTCCCGGCATTCCCTATCATCTGCATCAGCTCCAGGTAACCCACTTCCAGAGGCTTAACATCATGTTGGGACCGAGCTGGGTCCTGGATCCTGTAGACCTCTGACTGCTGTCTCGCCTGGGGGTTCCTGCCACCACCAGATGTACACCAGTCGCAGTATGGTGCTCACCAGATTGTGTCCCAGAAGCCACTAACATGTCTCACCGAGATGTGTGTATCTGCACTGGGTGAGGATGGGGATGACAGCTGTGTCGTGACCATGGTGGCATCCTCTGAGCTCTCCTCTGCGGTGTTCTCCTCGGAATCAGGAGAGGGAGCCACCCAGGATGGAGAATGGATATGTGGTCAGTGGGAGGGATAGTTCATTCAGTAAGGTAATCATTAATGACGTTTGATAGGTTCTCTGGATGGATCTCGGTGGCTCTTCACCTCTGTGGCGTCCTCCAGCCTCTGCATTGGTGACCACCCAGTCCTCAGCCACACTGGTCACCTACAGGGCACGCTCCTCGAAGGAGGTGAGGACTCTCAAGTCCGGCATCCCTCCGCCAGTCTGGGCCCTCTGCCGCCGATTATGGGAAAGCTTTTCTTGCGGAGACGCAGAGAGGGCATTGTTCGCCACACGCATGGTTTACAGTGGTGGGTGAGGGGGTGTGAAGATGGGTTTGGGGGACAGGGGAGGGAGAGCAGGGAGTCACTTGGAGAGTTGGGGGTGGATGCTCCCTTGGTGGGGAGTGGGGGGGCGTTGCAGTCTACACACACGTGCTGCCTGGTGCAGGTCGTTAACCTTCTTCCGAGACAAGAAGCCAGTCTGCCTGGTCACACTGCCCGAGCTGGTTACTGCCGCCACCTCATCCTAGGCAGCACTGGCTGTCTTGTGGCTCACCCTCCGGGACCCTCGGGAAAACAGGACAACCCTCCTGTGTGATGTTATCCACTTTGGTCGAAAAAACAGAATGGAAGATTATTTATTAAGTGGTGTGAGACATGGGACATGGTTGTCCTTATTAATGAGTCAGTAAAAGGTAGCAGATAGGTACAGCAAGCAATTGGGAAAGCAAACGGTATGTTGGCCTTCCTGGCAAGGGGAGTTGAGTACAGAAGTAAAGAGATCTTGCCGCAATTGTATGGAGCCTTGGTAAAATCGCATCTGGAATATTGTATACTGTCAGCGGCATGCGCAGCTGCATGGCTGCCTTTCCGACTACGGCAATAATATTCCGTGTCTGCCCACCCCAACCCCACCTCCTCCTGGAGGAGCCCACCTCCTGGCTGATGTGTTGGGTGTTCTGGATCACAAACAGGTCACCAACACTGGAAGTGGTGCAACTCTATTTTATTATAAGGTTAACAATATTAACATACTTGAACTGTGGGTAAATGCAATACCAGCTTTAACTGTTGACCCTTGCCTAGTCCTAACCAGGTGATGCACTCAGCACATGGTGAATGTCTGTGCTGCAGGCTATGAGCTTTGTGCTCCGAGCTGGCTGCTACTAGAATGAGCGGGAACTCTCCTGTCCCCTATCTTTATAGTGCGTGTGCTCTCATTGGTGATTGGCTGTGGTGTTGTGTATGCTGATTGGCCCCACTGCATGTCCATCAGTGTGTGTGTGTGTGTCTGCACCATAATATACTGATGTATATTATGACACTGGCCACCCCCTGATACTCCCCCCAGTCCTGGCAGAAGCCCCCGGGCCAGCGGCACACCTGTCAGCAAACTATGGCGATGCTGGATACTTTCCATACCCCCTCTCTCCCCCTCAGCAGCCGCCAGCCGGTTTCTTATTTTTTTCAAAGCACAAGTGAACCGCACCGTCAGGAACTTGACTCATCAGAGGCGGAGATTGGCAGAGGCCCCAGAGAATACCGGGTCAGGCCCGCTAATGATATGCAAACGGTATATACTGTACGTACGTTCCGGACCGCATTGACACTGCTGTCGCGGTAACGGAGAATAGCAATTTGGCATCAAAATCGGCACCCGCCACAATTTTAGCATTGGCATCTATTCTCTACCCAACTGCATTTCGCGATTTTGGCGGTGGCAAATGAAGAATCCCATTAAGGATGTTTCCCTTGGCTGGTGAGACCAGAACCAAGGGACACACAGGCGATTTCGATTGAAATGGAGAGGAAATTCTTCATCAGAGTCTGACAAATAATTGAAATTCTCTGTCCAACAGGGCTGTGGAAGCTCAATCATTGCGCATGTTCAAGAGTGAAATTGATAAATTTCTGGATACTAATGACATCAGAAAGAGGTCATGTGGCACAGTGGGTAGTGTCTCTGCCTCTAAACCAGAAGCGCCAGCTTCAAGTTCCACCCAGAACTTGATGGCCAAGGAAGATGCATTCGTAACATGGCTAACAATGACTGGCAGTAAGAGCGGGAGAGACACCTGGTCAAATCCATTGATGTGGAGTGGCACCTCTCAAGCTACAAGCTTCTGCCGACAGGGTAATGACCTGTCCCAGGAAAAACCTCGCCATGGGAAGGGATGAAAGTCTTCCTTGTGCACCATTAGGTGTGGCAAGAGCAACTATGGGCGTTCAGGTCCATAGTTCCAGGAAAGTGGCAATGCAGGTGGATAAGGTGTCCAAGAAGGCATATGGCATTCTTGCCTTCATCTGCTTGATGTGGAGATGCCGGCGTTGGACTGGGGTGAGCACAGTAAGAAATCTTACAACACCAGGTTAAAGTCCAACAGGTTTGTTTCAAACACTAACTTTCGGAGCACTGCTCCGAAAGCAGTCCATTCACCTGAGGAAGGAGAGTGCTCCGAAAGTTAGTGTTTGAAACAAACCTGTTGGACTTTAACCTGGTGTTGTAAGACTTCTTACTGTGTTCCTCTGCTTGGGCATTGAATAAAAGAGTTGGCAGGTCATGTTACAGTTGTACAAAACATTAGTTAGGCCACATTTGGAATATTGCGTGCTATACTGGTTGCCACACTACCAGAATGATGTGGATGCTTTGGAGAGAGTGCAAAGAAAGTTTACCAGGATGTTGCCTGGTTTGGAGGGTGTTAGCTATGAGTAGAGGTTGAATAAACTCGGATTGTTTCCGTTGGACAGATTGAGGCTCAGGGGAAACCTGATTGAAGTCTACAAAATTACAAGAGGTATAGACAGGGTGAATAGTAAGAAGTTTTTTCCCAGGGCGAAATACTTAATTCCTAGGGGGCACAGGTTCAAGGTGAGAGGAGGTGTGCGGGGAAAGTTTTGCACACAGAGGGTGGTGGGTGCCTGGAATATGTTGCCAGTGAATGTGGTGGAAGCAACACAATAACAACGTTTAAGATGTACCTTGATAGACACATGAACAGACGGGGAATGGAAGGATACAGATCGTTTGGGTCATTAGTAGTAGGTCTAAATAAGGAATCAGGATCGGTGCAGGCTTGGTGGGCTGAAGGGCCTGTTCCTGTGCTGTAATGTTCTTTGTTACTTATTAGACCATGGTTGTTCTCCCAGCTTGATGGTAATGGTAGAATATGGAGTATGCCAGTCACAGGGTTACAGATGGTGGTTGAATACAGTTCTGCTCTTGTTGATGGCCCACATTGCCTCATGATGTCCAGTATTGAGTGTCAGATCTGTTTGAAATCTATCCTATTTAGCACTGTGGATGTGTCACATAACACAATGGAGGGTATCCGCATTGTGAAAACTGGACTTGTTCCCTCCAAGGACGGTGTTGTGGTCATTCCTACCAATAACATCATGGATAGATATGTCTGCGACATGTAGATTGGTGAAAATGAGGTCAAGTAGGTTTTTCCCTCTTGTTGGTTCCCTCATCATTTGCCAAAGACCCAATCTGGCAATTATCTTATTTAGGACTCAGCCAGTTAAGTCTGTAATGGTGCAACTGAGCCGCTCTTTGTGATGGACAAGTCCCCCATCCATCTTACATTGTTTCCTTACCACCCTCGGTGGTTACAAAAATATGGACTCAGGGTGGGACTGACTGGAATAGTTTTTAATACATATTTTAATTATAGTTAGATCTCTGTGATAGGGTAATTTTCTTCGTTTTATTGTCATCATTCATGTTTATGCAATTTTTAAATGAATGAGCAATGCAGCTGAAATGCATTTTCATACGGACAATAAAGTAAGTTTGAAGACGAGAAAGAGTAAGGACAGCAATTTGCCTTCCCTAAAGGCCATTGTGAACCATGTGGATTTTCATGACAATAAAAAATTGTTTCGTGGTCACTATTACTGAGATTAACTTCTAATTATAGATCTTTTATTAATTGAATTTCCACCAGCTTGTCGTAGCATTTGGATGGGCCTGACCTCAATATTACTGTTCAGTGACATTACCACGATGCACCAGGCCACCATCTCCCCTCAATAATCACTATGACAGTATGGTTTGAGGGAAACAGGGTAGAATGGTAATACATACATGATAAAATTTGCCCAATTTTCCATTTACTTCAGTTAATAGAAGAATCATTGAGTAAATTCTAATATAGGCATGCACCCAACCCACCCAATGTATTTTCTGCCAAAGCAATTATTTGTGCCACCCTACCCAACTACCAATCTACCACCTCACCAACCTGCCACATTTACAGTCTATCCACATGCCACCCTTCCACACTACCCACTCACCAACCTACACCCCCCCCACCCGAACCACCTACCATCGCACCCAACAGCATCTTGCCACCCTACCCACTGACTTTCTCTCCGTGGCTTTTAAAAGAAGCTTTGGGACATTTTACTTACAGAACATGGCAGCTGGTGCCACAAAAATGGGATGTGAGTTCTGTGCAGATCTGTCTGCTGCACTGTCCGTGGTTTCCATGCAGTGACTGAGCTCTGAAGACTGCCCTGAAAAATCTGAGTTTTTTTGTATGATTCGGGCGGGAATGGGGGTTGCGATCCTGAAAGGAAGATACGAGTTATTCTCTCCCAAGGGAGTTACACACACACATATACACACACACATACTACTGCTTTGGATGGAAATCAGGAAGTTGGTGGGTTACATGGCAGCGTGATTCAACGTCAATTTTGCTGACTTTAGCCTCCACCTGCATGCAGATTCACCCCTTTGAGAAGAATGTTGGAAGGATGAGTTAATGAAAACTAAAGGAAGAATAATTTTTTTTTAAACCTGCATTCAACCTCTATTTATATCCTATACTCTAGTATGAGCTGTCCCTCAAGCTTACTTTTACAAAACTCCTTTCATCCTAGTCATAGTGATGGCTTTGTAATTGTAGCACCAATTGCGTGTAATGGCTTCTTAAATGCTTATTTGTCTGCTGTTCTAACAAAGGCGACTGGGTTAATGAATTCCTAATTCCAGAGTTTAAAAGGCATAATCAATCCAACCTCTGAAGCTTTTAGCTTGACTCTGCAATGAATTTTCCACAACATTGCGACCTGATTGTGGACACAGTAAGAAGTCTTACAACACCAGGTTAAAGTCCAACAGGTTTGTTTCAAACACTAGCTTTCGGAGCACTGCTCCTTCCTCAGGTGAATGAAGAGGTATGTTCCAGAAACATATATATAGACAAATTCAGAGATGCAAGACAATGCTTACTGCTGACATCCTGATTGTGGACAGTAGAGGGGTAATTAGGATCAGAGGGACTGGTGACTGAGGCAAGATGGGATAACTCCTTGAATTGAGTACCACTTACAAGAGTTCCATTTGCAATTGCTAACAGATGGTGGGAAGGATTCAAATTCAGACGAATGATGGAAACGTGACTATCATCTTAAAACCCCTGATATCATTGATATTTAATATTACCAGGACAGCAGAAGGTTTTTCTTTCCCAAATTAGAGAGTCATCACGACTTATACAAGTGTTCACATGTGACACATTACACAAAGCAAGGTGGGAGATTCAAATACTGTCAATTGCATTCTCCAGTTTAGGGCCATGGCATTCGTTGGGGGGATAAAACGCTCATTGGCGCAAACCAAACTCTGGAACCAATCTAACCAGTTTCCAATTGTATCTGTTAAGATTCCCATTGAATGTTAAATGTGAGGTTATCTCAAAAACCAGAAGGAAACTTGGTTCTTAATGGTGTACATTTTCAATTTGGTATACTGTGAGAAAAGATATGCAAACCAGTGAGGAATAGTCCAGTCATTTTGTGATTAATTAATTAGCAATATTTATTAACTTAGAGAAAAACACACAGAAATTTACAGTGCAGAAGGAGGCCATTCGGCCCATCGAGTCTGCACCGGCTCTTGGAAAGAGCACCCTACCCAAGGTCAACACCTCCACCCTATCCCCATAACCCAGTAACCCCGCCCAACACCAAGGGCAATTTTTGGACACTAAGAGGAATTTTAGCATGGTCAATCCACCTAACTTGCACATCTTTGGACTGTGGGAGGAAACCGGAGCACCCGGAGGAAACCCACGCACACACGGAGAGGATGTGCAGACTCCACACAGACAGTGACCCAAGCCGGAATCGAACCTGGGACCCTGGAGCTGTGAAGCAATTGTGCTATCCACAAAGGATGATAATTCAGTACAACAGTGCACTTGAATACACTGATGTCTATACGCACACAGTATCACCACTTTGTTGCCACTTTGTTCCCAACTACATACGTTTCCTGAACTCGAGTTGTGCTTTGTTCCCAAACACGCCCAATGTTATATAACTCTATGAGCTAAATCCGGCAGAGAATTATCACATACAGGTTATTTGTTTGGGAAATCCGACTTCAGTTTCAGTAAAGGCGTAATCTACTCAGTTTGAGTTTTGTATTTTAACCTGCTGCCTTTTTAGCAATAACATGTTTTCAGGGGAGACTATTCTCTACAGCTGGGTGTGACTGTGATGGCAGCTGCTGCTACTGTGCCCCTTTCTCCGTTATTGTGCTATGGATATATCATTCTTTCCCTTTGATGGTATCCATCCTCTGGCCATGGGTGTGGCTATGATGGTAACTGTGTCTGTATTCGTTTCTCCAATCATTGTGCTATTGTTCAATCCCAAATTTCTTTCTCCGTCAGTCTGGCCTCAATAAAAGTCGAGATGGATTTGCAAGTAAAAAGAAGTTATTTTATTCAGCTTGCAAGCTACCTAGTCCTCAGTGATACAGATAACATGTTGCTTTCTGCAGCCCCGGGAACTAAGTGAAGGTCCCAGACAAAGAGATCAGTACTCATACATTCAAATGGCATCAAGTTTCACATACTCGACACCCATAGGTCATCCTATGTCCCTCCTGACTTGTTTGATCTATTCTGATTGGCTCACTTCCAATCCCTTTCTCCGACCCCTATCAATGCAGCATCACTCTCATAGACACACCTCTTCCTGCTTTTTCCATGCGGTCTAAAATCCTTTGTCTCTACTTGCCAGAATCAAAGTGGCTTATTTCTACATTACAATAACTAATATCTCTAAAGTAACTATTTTATATCACATTCGTCATTCCCTCCTTTTATCATTCCATGATAACCGAACTATCCAATCCATAGCTACGGTTCCTCATCTAAAAAGATCCATCGCTGCATTTCCAATTCCTGTCTTAGCCCCCCCTCATCTGCTTCACCCTCATGGATTTTAACAGTTAAAATTTTTTTGGGGGGTTTAATTTTTCCCATCACACATTTAAGGATGGCCAGGCCTACAAAGATGCAGCCGATAGCTACCACTAGATACATGGCCATATTTATCAACCAGTCCTTCCAACCTCCAAATCCCCAGTTACCCCAAGAGCCAGGATCCTGCATTCTGTCCAGGTGATCCCGTATGTGATCCATAAATTTAGTGATGTTATCCTGAACTCCCATGATACACTTGCCCTGCACTATGGCGCATACCCCACCCTCACGGGCCAGAAGATAGTCAAGAGCATACCGGTTCTGCATTGCAAACAACCGTAGCTGAGACAATTCCTTGGTTATTGCCCCGAGGGCTCCCAAGGTTTACTACCCGGGTTTTCCTCAGTTTGGCCTTTCACTAACTTAAGTGTATCTCCCGGTAACCTACGTTCTAGCTGTACTTCCCTTCTCATACGCCCCATCCTCTCTCTAGTCCCTTTCACTTCCTCATAGCCTCTTCCTACGCTCTTCTGACAGCCTGATATTACCTTTATTGCACCACTCTTAACACATCCAAAATCGAATTTACATGTATTCCAAAAACAAGGCAATGTCCATATAATGTTCCCTTCCCATCGCCGGGACCGGTGCAACTGCTTCATGACTCCTGCATTCTCCTTAACTTTGATGACCTTCCATGAGTCGATACCATGTCCTCGTATATGGGGGCAGCGAAGAACATCACCTTTGCAGAGGTGATGTAACCTTGTAGATTGGTTGGGGCTACACAGATACATAATATTCCCCTTTTCCATGTCCATCGCCAATAACACGCCAAGCGAAGTGAGGCCAAATATCATACAGACGATGCGTAGCCACTCCATCATGCTCCACACCTGTAAAATAGCACTGGAGAAGGGAGGCAGGTTAGTATCCGACCTTTTACAGTAGTGGAGATGGACTCAATTTACAGTGATGTAGGTGGACCCAAGCACTTCGCCCCTCCACTTTAACTGCTGTGGGGGTGGTAAGGAGAACTTGGAAGGGCCCGTCCCATCGCGGCTCCGACCCCTTCCTAGTCCAAGTTTTGACCATGACATAACTACCGGGCTGGACTGAAAGTGAGCTAGGTACTGGGGCGATGGCTGGTGAGCCGCGCGGACCTGGCCATGGAGTTCCTTGAGCACTAGCGTGAGGGCTAGAACATAGGTGGTCATCTCTTCAGTCATCTGATGAAACTGAACCAGTCTGGGAACCTGCAGGCTCCAGGGAGTTCTAAGAGGCCTGCCATAAAGAATCTCGGCGGGAGAGATTCGGGCCGGTCCCGCAGGTGTAACCCGCAGCTGGAAGAGGGCAACGGGGAGCAACTTAAGCCATGTCAGTCCCGTGTCTGCTCTTAATTTAGCCAATTTAGTTTTGAGGGTCTGATTGTGTCTCTCAGCCAACCCGGCCGCCTGCGGTCCATAAGCACAGTGTAACTGCTGGCGTATGCCCAACTGGGAGCAAAACTCCTTGTTAATCTGTCCAATAAAATGAGGCCCATTATCAGAACTTAACTGAGCTGGTATACCGTACCGGGGAATGATTTCCCTCATCAAGACTTTAACCACAGTAGCAGCTTTATTATCGATAGTTGGATACGCCTCGACCCATCTGCTGAACACATCCACAATGATCAAAACATATTTATAACATTGACACCTTTCCAACTCAATGTAATCCATTTGGAGCGTCTCAAAGGGACCACTGGGCAACGGGGTTTGCCCCTTCCCACAAGGGATACCTTTTCCGGTGTTATATTGCTGACAAATCAAACACCGATTACTGATACTTTGGGCCAACCCCTGCATTTTAGGGTGCCACCAAGTGTCCAGCAACAAATCACTAGTCCCTCGAGCCCCACAATGAGTTGCAAAGTTTTAACATTCAATGACCCATAAAGCCAGCACATCAGACATACAAGTCTGATGTGCAGGCGTGGTCCATAAAGAGGAAACAGAATCATATGTACAACCTAACCGTTTCCACATTTGTTTATCACTCTCAGGAGCGTCCTCCTGTAACCTTATGGCGTCTTGGATGGTTGGCATTGACTTGTCAGAAGCAGACATATTTATAGTAGATCATTTAGTCTGACTTAACATCTTAGGCACCATCACTTGCTGAATTTGCGCGGCTGTTCGCGCTGCACAATCTGCTCGTTCATTACCAACGTCAACTGGGGTTGTACCATTCGTGTGGGCAGCGCATTTAATAACGGAAATCTGCGCGGGCATAAGGAGTGCCTGCAGTTGGTCATTAACTAAACCCCGGTGGGATATTTGACCACACATAATCATGTCAGGTTGTTCTGACGAAATGTCACTCAAATCGCCCCTTATTGTGGTAGTTTCCTGAATCAAGGCTAAACAGTCGTGGCCAGGTGTGTCTTCATGGACAGGGGGACCACTAAGAAAACAGGCTGGATTGATAGTGGTACAGTATTTAAATGTCAGACGTGGATTGTTCAAAAGGTATATTTCATACCTATTCTGACGAGCTGCGGTGTGATGCTGAGTCTGCAGTTGCCTCAGTAGTGCGATGAGCGAGTGGGAGCTATACACCGTAATATCCTATTGGAGGGTGAGAGCATGTAACGGCTATGCGATGGCATTGATTGAACGTAAATCCTGTACTAATCGGTACTGGTCTGGTTTGGCTGGTTTAGGCACAGCAAGTATGGGGGTGTTACATTCTGATTGGCAAGGGACCACAATACCCTGTTTCAACAGCTCTTGAATTAATTTATCTATTGATGGAGCAGCTTGAGATTTCAGGGGGTATTGTCGAATGGAAGGTAGCTTTACATGATCCTTAATCATCACCTTAATAGGTGTAACATTTGTCTTTCCCACTTGTGATGGGTATTCCGCCCAGACCTGTGGATTGACATATTCCAACACATCATGTCCCCTGTGATGCTGCAGTCGAGTGTTAATCGTTTCAGGGACCTCAAAATATTTTATGGTAGTGCCGTCCGGCATGACTTGAAGTGCGTAGTCTGTTGGATCCGAATGATCCACTGCCCTCCTGACCATTCGCCCCATATCCCTGGCATGGTACTGGTCATGGACCTGACGTGTAATATGAGGGCTTACCGAAGCTGACTGTAGCCATAAATGTGGTGATATTGTAACAAAATCGGCTGTACCTTCTTTTCCCGTGACTGTGGCTGTAACCTTGACTGGCCATTCGGTCTCAAGTAATGGCCGGTATTTGTCCTCCAACTCCCTATTTTGTCCAGTTCTGTCATAGGCCAGGGTAACGTGATGCAGTGACTGTTCAACGTCTAACGTCCACCACTGGGGGGGTGATAGAAATATAGCACTGTTGTCTCATCCTCCATGATGTAACCGTTACCCCCTCATCTCCGCATTCTAGCTGTAGCTGGAAGATACACAGTAAATCTCGGGCCAACAAGTTACAGTCCAATCCAGTAGTCACTACAAACTGATGATCTGCAGACTTATTCTCGTAAGTGACTGTCACAGGTTCAGAAATAGGATACTCACACACCTGTCCTTGGAACCCTGACAATTGCTGCGTGTGGTCGGATAATGGTAATTTAAGTGCTGATTGCACAGAAGACATGGCTGCCCCGTCCTCTTCTTCCAGTAGACCAATGGCCCCTCAGAGGGGGCTGCGGTTGTAGAGCTGTTGATTCGTTCGGTGGGCCATAAAAAGGGGGTGAGGGTCCCTTTGGGTGGGTTTGGTATCCTCCTCTTCGCTGATCCACCCACCCAAAGTCACTATATTGGGGCTCCTGCTGGTAAACTACCATTTCTGCCGCTTGTTGGGATCGCCAATCATCCTTTTTCATTACATACTCAGTCTTAACCTTTGTAACTGAGCCTCCTTCTTGGCCTACACCCTCCTTCCAATAAAATCTGACTGCCGTTGCCACCTGGGAAGGGTCGTTCTCTGTCCAATTCATGTTATTACATTTCACAGCAGTAACCACAGAAGGTGGTAGGCAATGCATTAACATAGCACAATACTGAGGGGAATTCTGACCATTTTGATACAGCAAATCGCCTGACTGCCCCCGGTAGATTTCATTAAAACGCTCCAGAAATTCCTCTGGCTCTTCAGTCTTCTTAGGTTTTAGGTCTAAGATAACAGAAAGATTTATGGGCCTTTGAAATGTGCTATTCAACGCATTCAAGATCTGTGTCTTTCTATCGTCGTCTAACGCATAGGCCTGCTGAAGTGCGGCATGACTAGCATAATTCAGGTGGTTAAGATAATTGCGGTACTCTGCTGGGGTTAAAATCTGCTGGACTAGGGCCCAGAGGTCCCTTAAATCAGCTTGATAAATTGAGATGGTAGTTCTCAAGGAATCCATGAAGGCAGCAGGAGATTTTTTCTATCTGGGATTGTAGACATAATAGCTATCATCTCACTGGGTGTCCATGGGAAGTAAACGTCTATCGTGGGGTTCGCTCCCACAGTCACTGCGTCGGGGTTTCGCATCTTCCTAATCGGTAACTGTGTCCGAATGTCACCAGGGGGCACTCTAGCTATTTCCCCTGGTTGTTCCAGGACTTCAACATCTCTCCCTGTCACTAGGGGGAGTTCTTTCTCTTCAAAAGAATCTGTTTCAGCTTCCTTTGTTCCCGAACCTTGTGGTTTCTGCTTAGTTTGGAGAGACTTAGGTGATATGCTTACTTTTCCAAATTATTGAATTTTTCTTTTTCTGTCAATTCAAGGCCAGCCATTGAACTACGTAGCTCATCTCTTGTTTGACCCGCGCCTTTCCTCTACTTGCGCTTTTTTAAAAAAAACTTAAAAATGTTTGAAAATTCAAATTGAATTACTGCAACTTGCAAGCTTAGCTCTGATCTCAACTCAGAACTAAATTTACAATTTGCTTAACACAAACTTGTATAACATTTACAACTTAATTATTTCTTTATCTTAACAATTTTTCTTTTAACAAGTTTTTTTTCTTTTACATACACAAGTATTAGCAAAATCAACTACCATCTCCAGATTTACACTTTTTAAAATGGTGTCCATGATCTACTTTAACTTTCTATTAATCTCCAGATAAAATGAGATAAACCTTATTTCAAGTAAGTAAAACTTAAGATTCTGGCAATTTCAATCAATTGCTTTCGAAAATAATAACTTTTATCAAAGAGGTGGAGAAACCCACTGGTTTCCTTTAATTAATTCAAAACGTAACTTTGCTGGTGTTCACTGACTCAAAGGAAAGGTATCCGATTACACTACAGACTGGTGCTGTTATCTCAAGGCCTGAGTGAGAAGCACTGTCTGTCTTTAACTTTGCCTGCTGCTGTTAACCCTTTGAGAGACTTCTGCTTCAACCAATATGCAGCATTCCCCACAATCTCAACTAGTCCTCGGAACTGCGTTTTTCGCCAATACAGTCCAAGGAGACAATTTTAGCTTAATCAACTATATATTTAAAACACTCACACATAGAGTTGAACCATCTTCAGATTTAAAAACAGTTATACTGGACTGAACCTTCATCTACTGAAGTCACATCAGCCATAAAAACACTTATACTTGACTGAACCTCCATCTACTGAAGTCACATCAGCCATAAAAACACTTATACTTGACTGAACCTCCATCTACTGAAGTCACATCAGCCTCTGAACCCTTATACTTGGAATTGAATCATCATTTGAGATGTCACATCAACCCAAAACCCTAACCCAAGCCGAAACAACAATATGAAATCCCATCAATTAAATTGCTAATCCCCAGACTGACCTGTGATTTCGTCGAGGCGGTCTTTCTGTGCCAACCGCGAGTGACCAGACTAATCAGACGATAAGAAGAGGGGAACAATCAATGCGCGGTCATTTTCCAGTTCTACATTGAGGGCCCTTGTTCCCCATCCTCCTGTTCATAATCAGTCTAATTCTGATTTCGCAGTTGGACCAGAAGCGCCCTGAGAAATCCCGGTTTTCGGCACCAAATGTTCAATCCCAAATTTCTTTCTCCGTCAGTCTGGCCTCAATAAAAGTCGAGATGGATTTGCAAGTAAAAAGAAGTTATTTTATTCAGCTTGCAAGCTACCTAGTCCTCAGTGATACAGATAACATGTTGCTTTCTGCAGCCCCGGGAACTAAGTGAAGGTCCCAGACAAAGAGATCAGTACTCATACATTCAAATGGCATCAAGTTTCACATACTCGACACCCATAGGTCATCCTATGTCCCTCCTGACTTGTTTGATCTATTCTGATTGGCTCACTTCCAATCCCTTTCTCCGGCCCCTATCAATGCAGCATCACTCTCATAGACACACCTCTTCCTGCTTTTTCCATGCGGTCTAAAATCCTTTGTCTCTACTTGCCAGAATCAAAGTGGCTTATTTCTACATTACATTAACTAATATCTCTAAAGTAACTATTTTATATCACATTCGTCACTATGGATATATTATTCTTTCCCTTTGATATTATCTGCTCTGTGGAGTCAACATTTAGCATATATGTGCCAATTCGTCATCTCTCCACTTTGAAGTTACCTCGTCCACATCCCATTGTTTTCCCGTAGTCACATGGATAAACATTGCTTTTTTCACTAGTATGCTAATTTTTATATCAAATCCCTCCTCAGACAGCTGCTCTTATCAACTCCCCTTTTTATTTTTTTATCCAATTTTCATTTTTAATCTTAATTTTCCTAATTCTTCACATCTCTCCTCTTTTTTCAAATAAATTGAAAGATGATTTCATTTCTTAACCATTTCTTATCAAGTTTTACCTTATTTAACATTACAGATTTAATAACAACAATACTCTTTATTGTTGTCACAAGTAGTCTTACATTAACACTGCAATGAAGCTACTGTGAAAATCCCCTAGTCGCCACATTCCGGCGCCTGTTCGGGTACACTGAGGAAGAATTCAGAATTTCCAATGCACCTAACAAGCACATCTTTCGGGACTTGTGGGAGGAAACCAGAGCATCCGGAGGAAACCCACGCAGACACGGGGAGAACGTACAGACTCCACACAGACAGTGACCCAATCAGGAATCGAACCAGAGACCCTGGTGCTGTGAAACAACAGTGCTAACGACTGTGCTATTGTACCGCCCTGTTTAAAAACATTTAGCAACATGAAATCTACCCCAAAGTATTTGCACAGAAGGAGCGCGATCTTCCCAAAAGGGAACAAAGTTCCCAAGTGAGCGCGTTTAACCACGTGTTTCCTGGCGCTCGCAGTGCTGAGAAACACATGCCTATTTAATACGACTCGCTTTGAATAAGGGGCCTAAACGGGAATGAGCAGTGAGGCTACCCATAGCCCCATTTTTTACAATAGCGATCTCCACCCGCTATTGAAAGAATTCCCCTTTGTAGCAAGAGATCGGGATGGCCCGAACGCAATATGGGAGGGCCCCCCGACTGCCACGCACCTCCCAACTCCCACGGTGGACAACCCCAGCCCGATCGCATGTATAATAGTAAACGCTTATTGTCACAAGTAGACTTCAATGACGTTACTGTGAAAAGCTCCTAGTCTCCACATTCCGCTGCCTGTTCGTGGAGGCTGGTACGGGAATTGAACCCGTGCAGCTGCCTTGCTCTGCATTACAAGCCAGCTATTTAGCCCAGTGTGTTAAACCAGCCCCTGGTGTGCAAAAAATGGCAGTGCCCACCTGGCACCTTGTCAGCGCCCCTGTCAGCTGGCAGTGCCACCTGGGCAACTTGGCAGTGCTAGGCTGACACCCAAGTGCCACTACCAGGGTATCCGGCTGGCACTGCCAGGGTGCCCAGGCAGCACCAGCACTGCCAGTGCACCGCCTTTCCCAAAAGCAAGCATCCGGGGGCCTCCGATTCCCTTGAAGACCCCCACGAGTGCCGTTCCATCTGGTCCCCCTGTGTGCCGACCAGTACCAAATGGTGCTCACCCGTGGTCCCCAAGGCCAAGGGATTGAATCCAAAAGCCTCAGGCAATTTGGGAATCTGCACATTGATAATAATAATCTTTATTGTCACAAGACGGCTTACATTAACACTGCAATGAAGTTACTGTGAAAAGCCCCAAGTCGTTACATTCCAGCGCCTGTTCGGGTACACAGAGGGAGAATTCAGAATGTCCAAATTACCTAACAGCGCGTCTTCCGGGACTTGGAGGATACCGGAGCACTCGGAGGAAACCCACGCAGACACGGGGAGAAAGTGCGGACTCCGCACAGACAGTGATCCAAGCCGGGAATCGAACCTGGGACCCTGGAGCTGTGAAGCAACAGTGCTACCCACTGCACTACCGTGCTGCCCTTAGGGGAAGGCTGACTGCCTCGCTCTAATATGCAGATATGCCAAGAACTGATCCCACCCATTGTGGGCGGGATTCCCCTTGCAATGTCTCGCGAGATTCTGTTGAATCTCGCGAGCTGAGTAAATCCCGGGAGCGGGGTCTGCTGACTTTGACTGCCGCACTATGCCGTGGCGAGCTGCTTTTCCAATGCAGCGCGTCCGGAAGATCACGACCAAGGTTCTCAATTGTCTCTTGTACAATTGTGACAAGGCATCAGCAATGATGTTTTCTCTCCCAGTCACATGCATGATTTTCAAATTAACGGTTGTAGTAACAAGTTCCATCCAAATAACCTGGGGCAGGATTCTCCCCTACCCGGCGGGGCGGGGGGTCCCGGCGGGATGGAGTGGCGTGAACCACTCCGGCATCAGGCTGCCCCAAAGGTGCTGATTCCTCCGCACTTTTAGGGGCCAAGCCTTCACTTTTAGGGGCTAGGCCCGCGCCGGAGTGATTGATGCGCTGCCGGGCGGCAGGAAAGGCCTTTGCCGCCACGCCAGCCGGGGCAGAAGGGACCTGCCGGCAGGCGGAAGTCCGCACATGTGCGGGAGAGTCAGCTGACGTCATCCCTGCGCATGCGCAGGGGGGGGTCATCTCCGCGTCGGCCATCACGGAGACTGATGGCCGAGGTGGAGGGGAAAGAGTGCCCCCACGGCACAGGCCCGCCCACGGATCGTTGGGCCCCGATCGTGGGCCAGGCCACCTTGAGTGCACCCCGTGCCCCCCCCAGGACCCCAGAGCCTGCTCGCGCCGCCTGGTCCCGCCGGTATGGGAGGTGGTTTAATTCACACCGGCGGGACCGGCATTACAGCAATGGGACTTCGGCCCATCGTGGGGGTCGGAGAATCCCACCCCTGGTGGTTTGATTTGGAAGTAGTTCCAGAAATTTTAGGGAATAAAGTTTGTATATTTTCAATAAGTTCATAACATATAGGAGCAGAATTAGACCATTTGGCCCATCGAGTTTACTCCGCGATTTGATCATGGCTGATCTCACCTGGCCTTAACTCTACCATTCTGCCCCTTCTCCATAACCCTTCAACCCATCACCAATTAAAAATCTGTCTAACCCCTCCTTAAATTTGCTCACTGCCCCAGCATCCACCGCACTCTGGGGTAGTAAATTCCACAGATTCACAACCATTTGGGAGAAGCTGTTTCTCCTCAACTCCATTTGAAATTTGCTATCTCTTATCCGAAGACTGTCACCTCTCGTTCCAGGATGTCCCACAAGAGGAAGCAACCGCTCCACGTCTACTTTATCCATACCTTTTATCATCTTATATACCTCCATTTGATCTCCCCTCATTCTTCTAAACTGTCAAGAGTATCGGCCTAAACTGTTCAATATGTGATTGTTTCTGCTGAATTACTGCCAACATAAATCTCAAAATATTGTAATGCCAACACCAAACTTAAGTCTTCCTTTCAATTGTAGAATAAGTATTGCAATTTGATCATGGCTGATCTCACCTGGCCTTAACTCCACCGTTCTGCCCCTTCTCCATAACCTGTTAATGAGGATTTAATTTCCTTGAGAAATCCCCACAGGATTTTCAATTCATCATCCTGTAACAACACAGCACCCACACCAATGTCACTAGCATCCACAGCCAGTTTAAACTGCTTATCATAATTTGGTGTGCCTAACACTGGCACTGTTGTCAACACCATGTTCAAATGTTGGAATGCATTTTGGCAGTTCATCTTCAAGTTACATTTCTTGTCCTTGATCAAGAGTTCTGTTAGTGATATTATCACTCCCCTAAAGTTCGGCAGGAACTTGCGATAAAATCCATTCATTCCCAGCAATCTTCAAATTTATTTTCTTGTTGTAGGTTCTGGAAAATCCCCAAATGACCTGCGTTTTTGTATCTTGTGGAGATATCTGACCATGTCCCATGATATGTCCCAAATGAAATTTGAGCTTCAGCAAATTTGCTTTTTGCCAAATTGATGACGAGATTGGCTTATTTCAAGCTTTTAAATATTTATTTTAAGTGTTGCAGATGCTCATCCCAACTTCAACTAAACACCACGAAATCATCAATGCACACCACACAGTCCCTGAATAACTTTATTTGTTAGTTTCTGAAATGTTGCGGGTGCGTTCTTTGTTCTGAATGACATAACTTTATATTGATACAGTCCATTTCGCGGCAAGAATTCTGCGATTTTCTTGGCTGTCTCAGACAAAGGTATTTGTTATTATCCCTTTAGTAAGTCTACTTCTGTAATGAATTTAGACTGTCCAACCCTTTCAATGCAATCTTCCAGCTGTGGTTTTGGAAATGTATCTCTTAGTGACAGCACTCATTTTCCTTTTGTTCCATCTAGCTTTGTCACCATTACAATGTGTTTGGAAACCAAAGGTACTGTTAAGGGATTTAAATTGTATTGAGAAACATTAGAAATAAGGTATAGATTTTGGTGGGTTTAATTTAATGTTTCTGTGTCTGGAAGTAAATGAAAATGAATATCGCTCATTGTCACAAGTAGGCTTCAAATGAAGTTACTGTGAAAAGCCCCTAGTCGCCACATTCCGGCGCCTGTTCGGGGAGGCTGTTACGGGAATTGAACCGTGCTGCTGGCCTGCCTTGGTCTGCTTTAAAAGCCAGCGATTTAGCCCTGTGCTAAACAGCCCCTAAAGGGACCTCTAATTAGATTCATGCTGGACAAAAGTGTAATGTGTGGGGGTGATTTCAGTTCCAAATAGGATTCTATTGTGATAAAGAGAGCTACGGCATGTTTGCTTGGCAACTAGAGGCCCTTGTAAGGGAAAAATAACTTTCCTCTGTTCTTTAGTTTTAGCTGTACAGTACAGTGTTGGTGACAGGCATCCAGAGAGGGAACATCTTTCAGCTTTGCCACAAGACAATCCATACAATAGAGCAATGGTTAAGAAAGCTAGTACCAGAAATCTAAAGGACAGCTGCTTAAGGAAACTAGAAAAACGAAGAGATATTTCCAGGTGGTCTGAGGTTAAAGGTACGAGAACAGGACTGTTTGGTAAAGACAGACAGAGCTCAAAGGAAGGCTGAGATACCAGAAAGACATCTGAAGTGATTTTCAGGTTTGTGGATTTTACTGCAGCCTGTGGAATGTGAATTAAAATATGTGTGGAAATTGGTGGCTGGCCCTCAAGTGTGTAAAATCAGTCAAGGCAAAGAAATCCTGAAAGGGGTTGGAGTGGATTCACTGGTAGAAGTGGAGCAGAAGTTCTGTGCAATGGATTTTGAAATGCAAACCACTAATGGAAAGCATAATTATCAGAGAAGGTTTTACAGCATGTTTTAGGAGTGGAGTTTGGAAAGTGTTATGTGGCAATCATCTGGGGGGGAGGCCAGGGATGGGGGTGGTGGTGGGGGGTGGGGTGGGGGGGGGAGGAATTTCGAGGAACAAATTCACAGACATTAACTTGATTTCAGAGTGGCGTGACCACAGCCAATCAATGTGCCTTAAAAAGGGACTTTGTGTGTCAGTGAGATCAGTGTTGCTTCTCTATTGGCTGTAATGTTTCTTAACAGTGTGGCTTCAGGAAATCTAGTGGATATATCGATAATAGTTAGCAAGTATCGATTTGCAGTTCATGTTTTTGAAAGTCGTTCAACACAGTCAACTAGAATTCTTGTCAAAGGTTCTTCAAAATCTGGAATAGGGATCAAAAGTGCTTGCTTTTTTTCAGCTTGTGTTTTCCCGATTACTTGACATGTGTGGCATGTTTGACAAAATTTAATTCCATCTTTATGTAGTCCCAGCCAGTAAAACTATTTCTGTACCTTTGCTCATGTTTTCTTTATTTCTAAATGTCCACCAAATGGAATTTTATGAGATAGCCTTAGAATTTATTTCCTATACTGAGGGGATAATATAATTTGATGCATTTCTCCAATTTTCCATCTGCACTAATATGCATGGAATGCCAGTTTCTCATTAACATGTGATCCTCTACATAATAACATTCAGGAATACAGTGAGCCTCCAATGCTGAGTCAGCTGTTTAATAAATATGTTTTAATCGGAATGGCCCTGTTGTAATTCTGTCTATTTCTTTAAGGTAAACACATCTGTTTCTTTCCTTTCATTTCTTTCTTCTTCATTTAGAATACTAAAGATAGGGGTGGGATTCTCCGAACCCCCGCCGGGTCGGAGAATCCCTGGGGGGGGTGGCGTGAATCCCGCCCCACCGTTCCGACGACGGTCACCATATTCCCCGGCCAGTGAAAAATTGCGCCGACAGGAATCACGCCACGCGCCCCACAGAATCGCGAGAATCGACGCGACACTATGGGTCCCGGGGCTGCTCCAAATCTCTGGCCACAGGTCACACCGGCATAAATCAAACAAGCTTTTTAACGGCGTCAACCAGTCATGCTGGCTGACACCGGCGAGTGCGGAGGTAGAGGTCGGCGTGGGGCAGCCGCCGGAGAGGAGACGGCACGGCCGTAGGTGGGGGGGGGGGGGGGGGGGGGGGTCGTGGGTGCCGGTGGAGGCTGCTCCCCAGGGCCGAGGGTGCATGCCGGTGATCGGGGTCAGTGCCGGGGATGGAAGTGCCGGGGAGGGCGGGGGTGCCGGAGAGGGGTGCCAGAGAGGGGGGTTGCCAGGGAGGGGGGGTGCTGGGGAGGGGGTTGCCGAGGAGGGGAAGTGCCGGGGAGGGGAGTGCTGGGGAGGGTGGGGGGTGCCGGGGAGGGGGGGGGGGAGGGGGGGGTTGGGGAGGGTGAGTGCCGGGGAGGTTGAGTGCCGCGGAGGGGAGTGCCGGGGAGGGGAGTGCCGGGGAAGGGGGTGGGGGTTTGCCTGGCCAGGTGCCAACCGGCAACAGTCGTAACCATGCAGCTCAAGGCACCTCTGGACAGTGATGACATGTCGTCTCTCCCCACCCTCCATCCCTGCAGACCGTTATGTTTGGGCACCACCCAGTGATGTTGGCTGCCGTGGTGGAAGCTGCTCTTCTGCATGTTGCCCTGTGGAGCTGGAGCAGGAGCGTGCCAGGGAGGCTGCAGAAGCTGCCGCAGAGGAACGTGCCGCAGGGAGGCAGGTGGCAGCCGCCCAGGCTGTTGAGCTGCCTGCCTGACAGGACGAGGAGGAGGAGGAGGTGGTGGTGCCACGGCGACGGAGGCGCCCAATGAGGCCCCGTGTGTACCGGCGCCGCTCGTCGTACCAGGACCTCACGGACCGGGCATGCAGGAGGAGACTCCGGATGAGCCAGGAAACCATCGCCTATATCTGCCACCTGATGGCACACCTGGCACCGTGTGGAACTGGGGGGGGACACCCTTTCCCGGTGGCCGTCAAGGTTACGGTGGCCCTGAACTTCTACGCCACGGGGTCATTCCAGTCACCGAGTGGGGACCTGTCCGGCATCTCCCAGGCATCGGTGCACAGCTGCATCCATGCAGTGACTGACGCCCTGTATGCCATCGCGGAGCGCTACATCCAGTTCCCTATGGACCGTACCACCAGGATGCCCGCGCAGCGGGCTTTGCTGCCATGGCCAGGATGCCCATGGTACAGGGGGCGATCGACGGGATGCATGTTACCATGTGGATAACTGGGCTGTGTTCACGAACAGGAAGGGGACCTACTCCATTAACATTTAGGTGGTCTGTGACCACCGCATGAGGATCAGTATCCTGTGTGTCAGTGTCCTGGGTGGGTGTGTCCTGTGTGTGGGTGTCCTGTGTGTCAGTGTCCTGTGTTTCAGTGTCCTGTGTGTCAGTGTCCTGGGTGGGTGTGTCCTGTGTGTCAGTGTCCTGTGTGTCAGTGTCCTGTGTGTCAGTGTCCTGTGTGTCAGTGTCCTGTGTGTCAGTTTCCTGGGTGGGTGTGTCCTGTGTGTCAGTGTCCTGTGTGTCAGTGTCCTGGGTGTCAGTGTCCTGGGTGTCAGTGTCCTGGGTGGGTGTGTCCTGTGTGTCAGTGTCCTGGGTGTCAGTGTCCTGGGTGTCAGTGTCCTGTGTGTCAGTGTCCTGGGTGGTTGTGTCCTGTGTGTCAGTGTCCTGTGTGTCAGTGTCCTGGGTGTCAGTGTCCTGGGTGTCAGTGTCCTGGGTGTCAGTGTCCTATGTGTCAGTGTCCTGGGTGGTTGTGTCCTGTGTGTCAGTGTCCTGGGTGTCAGTGTCCTGTGTGTCAGTGTCCTGGGTGGTTGTGTCCTGTGTGTGGGTGTCCTGTGTGTGGGTGCCCTGTGTGTCAGTGTCCTGTGTGTCAGTGTCCTGTGTGTCAGTGTCCTGGGTGGGTGTGTCCTGTGTGTCAGTGTCCTGTGGTCTGTTGGTCTGTCTATCATGATGTGTGTGTTGTGATGTTTGTTTGAATATCATGACATCAGTGTCCTGTGTGTCGTGTCTTGGGTGGTTGTGTCCTGTGTGTGGGTGTCCTGTGTGTCAGTGTCCTGTGTGTCAGTGTCCTGGGTGGGTGTGTCCTGTGTGTCAGTGTCCTGTGTGTCAGTGTCCTGTGCGTCAGTGTCCTGGGTGCGTGTGTCCTGTGTGGGTGTGTCCTGTATGTCAATGTCCTGTGTGTCAGTGTCCTGGGTGGTTGTGTCCTGTGTGTCAGAGTCCTGGGTCTACTTGGACAAGGGCCTGTTGCTGTGGCTGCCCTCCCCGTCGCTGGGTGTGGCCCTTCGGCGTAGCCGCACAGGCACAAGATGGGGGCGGCAGACGCCTGATGGTCCGGGTCTATCCATGGCTCATGGGCGCCCTTGTACTGGGTGGGGGCATCGTATGCCTGACGGTCCGGGTCTATCCCTGTCTCGTGGGCGCCCTGGCACGTCCTGGGGGCGGCAGGCATCCGCAGGGATGAGTGGGTCAAGGTATGGTCCTGCAATCCACAATACCGCATACATGGTTAGACACGCAGACGGGGATGGGGGAAGGGGGATGGGTGGTGGGGGAAGGGGGATGGGGGAGCGGGATGGGGAAAAGGGGAGGGGGTTGGGGGGAAGTGGGGATGGGGGAGGGTGGATGGGGGGAAGGGGGTGGGGGGAGGGGGGAAGGGGAATGGGGGAAGGAAGGGCCTGAGCTGTGGGGGCACTTCTTCCTTCCGCGCCGGCCCCTGTAGGGCTCCGCCATGGCCGGCGCAGAGAAGACACCCCCCCGGCGCATGCGGCAAAACATGCTGGCCGGTCTGCGCATCCACGGAACCACGCCGGTGGTTCTGCGCATGCGATAACTCGCGCAGTCCCTTTGACGCCGGCTGGTGCGCGCCAACCCTTCCTGCGCTGGCCTAGCCCACAGAAGTGCAGAGAATTCCGCTACTTCCGATCGGCCCGACGCCGGAGTGGCTTGCGCCATTTTTGACGCTGGCGTCGGGCCATCGCGCCGATCGCGGTGAATCCCGCCCATAATTTCCCCAGACCTATCCTCTGTGTCACACTCCACAGACCTATCCTCTGACAAAGATGCAAAGACTTCACTAGCCCCTCCTACGAGTTTACTCTGGAGGAGCAGCATCCAAATATCTTGCAACCATTTCATTTGTGCCAGTATTTTCTCAAATCAATCTAAAAAATGCCTCCACTTCTTTTTTATCAAATTTTGAAAGTGTGTCTATGATGGTAGCTGCTGCAACTGTGACCCTTTCTCCAGTTATTGTACAAATATAGCCATCGCCCAATGGGTTCATATCCAAAACTACTTCTTTCCTTAACCTGGTTTAGTGTCTTTGCTTTAACTTCCTGCATTTTAAACTCAAACTCTCTCTCTTTCTCCTTTTCCCTCTCTGAAATTTCAAACTTCTCCATTGCTAATTCCCTATGGAAATCTCTGCCTTTGTCTCTTGCCTCTCTTTCCTTTTCTTTTTGCTTTTCCTGAATCTCTAATTCAAGTTTTTTCATTGGTTTTTCTTTTTGTAATTGTAATTTAGCCAATTCAATTGCTTCACTTTTCAAAGAACTTGGTCTATCTGACAATTTTTTTACATTTAAATGCTTCATTATGCTTTCAATAATCTCAGTTTGCCTTACCCCTGCAGGTAATCCCAATTCCAATTTACCTGCCAACTCAGTTAACTGACTTTCGGTTACTTTCTGTCAACCAGTCAGAGTTACATTTTCAAACTTTAGGAAAGCCTTAGTCATTGCAAGAGCCATGTTATAGTCCCCTCATTTTAAATCACACATCTCCTCACTTGGTGTCACACTTTCCTCACTCTTGTTTCAATTCACAATCATAAATTCCTCTACAGCCAAGTAATCATGCTTTCCAAAATCCCACCAAAGAACCCCAATTCTGTTAAGACCCATGTTGATATTAAATGTGTGGGTATCTCAAAAGCCAGAAGGGTAACTTAATGGTTCATATTTTCAAAGCAGTATATTATGAAAAAAGATATGCAAACCAGTGAGAAATAGCCCAGTCATTTTGTGATCAATACATAAAGATTAGCTATGAACTGAAAAGAAGAACACACAACAAGAAGGACTATAATACACTACAACAGTTCACTTAACTGCACTGATAGATGTACACATACAGTATTACATGAAGTTACCCCTTTATTCCAAACTGCTTGTGTTTCCTGAACTCTGAGACACCCCTTGTTCCCAAACAACATCAAATATTGTGTAACCCAATGCGCTAAATCCAATATATAATTACAATGCACAAGCTATTTGTCCCATTTGGGAAAACCATCTTCAGTTTTAGCGAAGGCATAATCTTCTCCGTTCACGTTTTTTATTTTAATCAGCTGCCCTTTTCGCAATAACTTGTTTTCAAGGGACACTGTTTTCTGCAGCTTAGTGTGACTGTGATGAGAGCTGCTGCAACGATGTCCCTTTCCCCAGTAGTTCTACAATGGATATATCATTCAATGGATATAACATCCTATGATGTTACCCACCTGTGGAACTGGCTTTTAGCAAATAAGTAATAATTCTCTTCTCTCTCCACTTTGAAATTACCTCTTCTACATCCCGTTGTTCTCCCCCAGTCATATGGTAAACACTTGCTTTTCTCACTGTTATACTAATTCACATATTAAAAGCCCCTTGAGACAGCTGCCGTTATCAATTCCCCTTTTTATTTTCTTTATCCTAATTTCTTTTTTTAATCTTAATTTTCCCCAATTCTTAACACATCATAGGATCTAGCACTCTACAACTTGACTAAGAAAATAAAGGGTGTGTCACAGTAATATGAGTCCCTTAAAAACTGACAATGTTGATATAGTCTAATGTTAGTGTTAGGAAAATTATTGGAAAAATTCCGAGGGACAGGATTAATCAACACTTGGAAAGGCAAGGATTGATCGGGGATAGACAGCACAGATGTTTTAGTGGGAGATCCTACGTAATTTAATTGACATTTTAAAAAAAGGTAACTAAGGGTAGTGCAGTTGGTGTTGTTTACATGGACTTCAGTAAGGCCTTTGACAATGTCCCACATGAGGATAGTCCAAAAGGTTCAGGCCCATGGAATCCAAGGCCAGTTGGAAAATTGGATCCAAAATTTTTCATTGTTTCATTTCATTTCATTTTTCAAATTGGCTAGTTAATAGGAGGCAAAGGGTGATGATGGAGAGTTGCTTTTGTGTTTGGAAGCCTGTATCCAACAGTGTACAAGAGGGATCGGTGCTGGATCCCTTGCTGTCTTTATATACATTAACGACTTGGATGTGAATGTAGAAGGTATAATCAGTAAGTTTGCAGATGACATGAAAATTGGTGATGTTGTTGATAGTGAGGAGGACAGTCTTAGGCGACAGACTATTATTGATCAGCTGCTAAGTTGGGTAGAGCAATGGCAGATGGAATTTAATCTTGATAAGTGTGAGGTGATGCATTTTGAGAGGGCCAATAAAGGTAGGATATACACAATAAACAGTAGGTTCCTAGGGCGTTTTGAGGAACAAAGAGACCTTGGTGTATAAGTCCATAGGTCCCTGAGATGGCAGCACAAGTAGATAGGGTGGTGAAGAAGGCAAACGGAATGCTTGCCTTCATTAGCCAGGGCATAGGATGTAGGCAACTTTATAAAACATTGGTTAGGCCACAGATGTAATGTTGTGTGAAGTTCTGGTTGCCACACCGTCGGAAGGACATGATTGCACTGGAGTTGGTGTAGAGAAGATTCATCAGGATGTTGTCTGAGATGGAAGGTTTCAGCTAGGAGGAGAGATGGGATAGGCTAGGTTTGTTTTCCCTAGAGCAGAGGAAACTGAAGGGGTATCTGATAGAGGTGTGCAAAATTATGAGAGGCAGAGGTAGGGTAGATCATAAGAATCTTTTTGCCATGGCAGAGGTGTCTAAGACTAGATGGCATAGGTTTAAGGTGAGGAATAAGTAGTTTAGATGGGGCCTGAGGAAACATTCTTTCACCCAGAGGGTAGTATAAATATGGAACCCGCTGCCTGAAAGGGCGGTGGAGGCAGGTCAGGGTTACATTTAAGAAGCATCTGGACAAGCACTTAAATTGCCAAGGCATAATAGGCTATGGACCCAGTGCTAGTAAATGGGATTAGCATAGGTTTGTATTTGATGGTCAGCATAGACATGGTGGACTCAAGTGTCTGTTTCTGTGCTGTGTGACTCTATGATTCTGTGACTCCAACTGAAAATAACATGGTCATCTTGTTAAATAATTAATTTGCCCCTGTATTTATTGACGAGGAAGAGGATAGCATGCCAGATATCCCAAGGAAGTTAATATTGAGTCAGGAGCAGGGACTGAACAAAATAAACGTTTAGCAAATTAACGGTAATGAAGGAATTAATGGCATTAAAAAGTAGCAAATCCCCAAGATGGTTCAGCCCAATGTTTTAAAGGAAGTAGCTGACAACATCATAAATGTCCTAATTATGATTTTCCAAAATTCTATTGATTCAGAACTATTCCTTTAAATTGGAAAATTACACTCGTCGCGCCACTAATTAAAAAAGGTAAGAGAGGGAAACCAGGCAATCATAGACCAGTTAGTCGAACATCTGTCGTTGGGCAATTACTACAGTCTAATATTAAGGGTGGAGTGGCTGAGCACCTTGAAAATTCCAACTGATCAGAGGGAAAAGACGTGGATTTGTAAAGGGCCGGACATGTCTGTCGAACCTGATTGAATTTTCTGAAGAGGTGACAAAGGTGATAGACATTGAAATGGAAATTTTTGATAAGGAGTTCCAGAGGGATATGATAAGATCCTTCATATTATTAGCATTATTCGTTTACAGAATATAGACATCACTGGCAAGGTCAGCATTTGTTTCCCATTCCTAATTTCCCTTGACAAGATGATGGTGAGCACCTTCTTGAACAACCTCAGGGTTTGTGGTGTGGGTCCTTCCGCTTGCTGTTAGGGAGGGAGTTCTAGGATTTGACCCAGTGAGAAGGAACATTGATATAATTCCAAGTCAGAATAGTCTAATTTAAAGGGGAACTTCAGATATTGATGTTCTCATGAACCTACTTCCTTTGATCTTCTAGCCAGAAGATCGAAGTGTGACAATAAGTGATTATTATTATTATTACTGTCGCAGGAGCTTTAGTGAGTTGCTGCAGTGCAATCTGTGGATGGTAAACACTGTGGCCATAGTGTGTCAGTGGTGAAGGGAGTGAATATTTAAGGTGGTGGACGAGATGTTAATTAAAGGGGCTGCTTTGCTCTGGATGATGTTGAACTTCTCGAGTGTTGTCTGGTCCAAATACATTCCAACTAGCACAGTAGTAGTGCCATTCAACATGATCTAATATTTTCTCAGTGTGCAGATGTGACTATGTTTCCACAAGGATTGTGGTAGTTAGATTGGTGAGGTGAAGTAAATTTTTCCTCAATTGGTTCTCTCACCACTTGCTGAAGCAGGTAAAGTTGAAATTGATGGAATTGAACTGAAGTTCTTGACCTATTTAGGAAATTCTAAGAGTTGCAGGAGACAGAAAGTAGGGATAACGGGCTGGATTTTTATCCTAGAGGCAGAAAATGGGAGTCAGAATGGTGACACTCGGAAGATTTGGGGGGACCAGGTCCCTACTGAGTTCTACATTGATGGTGGGCCTCTGTTTGTGGACATAAACAGCCTTTTGGAGGTGCAACAAAGGGTGGGGGAACATATGGCATACATGCCAGGCATTATGTGTTGCTTTGTGGAGTCCATATATGCCATGAACTCTGCCACGTCTCTGGTATGTGAATTTATGACTTCCTTCATGAAGAGGGCGTTGACATCCATGGAGAACCAGCTCAAGCATTTGATCCATTTGTGCTCTGAACTACATTCCATCATGTTGGCCATGGGGTCCAAACAGCAGTGGCTCGGTGAGAGGGGGACAAGGCATCTGGATTCTCCCCCTGATGCCCCTTCTCCTCTGAGAGACAGGTTAGTGTCATTGCCCACCAAGATGGAGGAGGAATGCATGTTCACTATCCCAGGGCCTTCCTCTCAGGGCACCCTCAGCATGAACATCCTCTCCTCATTCCCCCCTTGCCATGCAGTCAATAACCCCTTGCAATCTAGTGAAATGAGTGGCCCCACTGGCCTTGCTGCCTGACAGTGATCATCTGTGGCGTAATTGATGAATTCATTCACATGAAAAAAGAAGACAATGGTCTCCTCATTTCTGCACCTGTGTGTGGCAGGTCACATCGATTTCCAAGGATCTCTGGGAAACACTGATGGCGGCAAAGTGAGTGCCACAGGCACCTCAATGACCACTGGCACAAGGTTGCCACCAAACCCATGTGGCAGCAGGTCTGCGTTCCGAGGAGGAGTCATATTGGACTCGATTCACTCTATTTCTCTCTCCACAGCTGCTGCTGGACATGCTGAGTTTTTCCAGCACAGTTTGTTTTTAATTCAGATCTCCAGTTAGTTGAATACTAGTGACAACGGGATGTGGCCCGTAAGTGTGAACTAATTGACCACGCAGGAGACTTCCCACCATGGACTTAATTGGGTGGAGGCAGAAGGTGGCAAGGAATGTGGTGGGGTGGATCCAAATTTTGCTCAGTGACAGAAAACAAAGGGTAATGATTGATGGATGTTTTAACGAATGGTAAGCGATTTCCATGGTGTTTACAGGGTGCAGTCTGGGATCCCCTGCTATATATATTAATGATTTTGACTTAAATGTGGGAGACATGATTGGGAGATTTGCAGATGACACAAAAATCAACCTTGTAGTTGTTAGTGAAGAGGATAGCTGTTGTCTCCAGATTGAATGGTTTGGTTGAGTGGGTGAAAAAGTGTCAAATGAAATTCAAGCAGAAGTGTGAGGTAATGCATTTTGGCAGGGCAAACAAAGACATGGAAGACTCAATAAATGGGAAGATATTGAGAGAGCCAGAGGAAGTAAGAGACCTTGGAGTGCTTACCCACAGGTACCTGAAGGTAGCAGGATAGATAGATAAGGTGGTAAAGAAGGTATAAGGAATGCTTTCCTTTATTGCTTGAGATCTAGGATACAAAAGGAGAGATGTAATGTGGGATCTGTATAAATGCTGATTAGGCCACAGCTGGAATCCTGATTAGCACATTACGGGAGAGAGTACTTGCTCTGGAGCGAGTACAGATGAGATTTACAAGAATGTTGCCAGGGTTGGAAAATTGCAGCGATGAGGAGAGATTTTGCAGGCTAGGGTTGTTTTGCTTGGAAGGGAGGAGGCTGAGGGGTGAGTTAATGGAAGTGTACTATGGTAGTATCGGTATTATGGTACCTGATAGGCTGAAGCACCATTGGTGGAAACTGTATGCTTCCTATTGGTTGGGATGTATGGTAGCTCTGCCCTGCTAGGTGGGGTATAAGAACCCGTGCCGCCCCAGCAGTCTTCATTCTGTACCTGAGCTGCTGGGGGAAACATCTAGCTTATTAAAGCCTTCAGTTGGACTACAACCTCGCCTCAGTGGTCATTGATCGTGCATCAATTTAATAATCAGCGGCAATCTTTAAGCACTGGCTGGCGTGCTTTAAAGGGCATCTCGGGATGGCTGAAAACGCACCAACGGGAGAGCAGAAACTGCAAGTCCTGCACTCAAGGGTGAGCCTGGAAATTTACACCCTCATCGAGGAGGCGGAAGACTTTGATGCACTAACAGAGCTGCTAAAAGAACATTATATTCGCCCGGTAAACCAGGTCTACGCCCAGCACTTGCTTGCAACAAGGCGACAAACCCCTGGGGAAGAGCTGGAAGAATTTTACCGTGCACTCCTGGTGTTGGGAAGAAGCTGCAGCTGCCTGCAAGTTTCCGCGGGCGAACACACTGCACTCTTAGTCCGGGACGCTTTCGTGGCAGGTATGCTATCCTCACAAATCCACCAGCGACTGTTAGAAAAAGACACCCTGGGTCTCAGGGAGGCACGGGCCCTTGCAGGCTCCCTGGATGTGACCTCCAGGAACGCCCGTGCCTAAGTTCCCGACCGCGCGGCAGCCCCCTGGGCAGCGTGGAACCCTCCGTGGCCGACCCCGAAACTCCCCCATTCCCCCACAGGTCTGCGCTGCAAGGCAGCCTGGAAACCCCAGGGGGCCCCACTGCTACTTTTGCGGGCAGGCCAAGCAGCCCTGTCAGCGCTGCCCGGCCCGCACATCCACCTGCAAGCGATGCGGCAAAAAGGGCCATTTCGTGGGGGTATGTCAGGCCCCCACGTCAGGTTGCCGCAGTCTCCGGCGGCGAATGCGGACCGCAACCACAAACTTCTCCACGAGCCCCGTGCAGCCAGCAGTCGCCGCCATCTTCATATTCCAGGGCCACGTGCGGACCCCAGGCGCCACCATCTTGTTCCGCGGACGCCACGTTAGAGGGATGGGCGTCGCCATTTTGTGCATCCCCGGCCATGTGCGACCAATGGGAGCCACCATCTTGGATGAACCCCCAATACCCCAGCTCGGCTGACCACGCACTGCCCGAAGAGAACTGTTGCAATTAGCCTCAGTGACCCTGGATCAGTCTCGGCCTCGAACACTCTCCACTGCTATGATGACCATATTCATTAACGGGCACGAGACGTCCTGCCTAATCGACTCTGGGAGCACGGAGAGCTTCATACACCCTGACATGGTAAGGCGCTGTTCTCTCCTCATCCACCCTGTTAATCAAAAAATCTCACTGGCCTCCGGTTCACAGTCAGTGGAGATAAAGGGGTTTTGTGTAGCAAACCTCACAGCCCAGGGAAGGGAGTTCAAAAATTTCCGTCTCTACATCCTTCCCCACCTCTGCGCGGCTACACTCCTGGGTTTAGACGTCCAGTGTGACCTCCAAAGTCTAACCTTCAAATTCGGCGGCCCTATACCCCCCCCCTTACTGTCTGCGGCCTTGCGACCCTTAAGGTCGACCTGCCTTCCCTGTTTGCAAACCTCACCCCGAATTGCAAACTCGTCGCCACCAGGAGCAGACGGTACAGTGCCCAGGACCGGATCTTTATTAGGCAGAGGTCCAAAGGCTACTGAGGGAAGGGGTCATTGAAGCCAGTAACAGCCCCTGGAGAGCTCAAGTAGTGGTGGTAAAGACCGGGGAGAAGCATAGGATGGTCATCGACTGCAGTCAGACCATCAACAGGTTTACGCAGCTGGACGCATACACCCTCCCCCGCATATCTGACCTGGTAAACAGGATCGCGCAATACAATGTCTTCTCCACGGTGGATCTCAAGTCCGCCTACCACCAGCTCCCCATCCGTACTAGTGACCGCAAATACACTGCTTTCGAGGCAAATGGGCAGCTCTATCACTTCTTAAGGGTTCCCTTCGGTGTCACCAATGGGGTCTCGGTCTTCCAGCGCGAGATGGACCGAATGGTTGACCGGTATGGTTTACGGGCAACATTCCCGTATCTCGATAATCTGCGGCCATGAGCAGCAGGACCACGACACCAACCTCTGAAAATTTCTCCAGACCGCAAAAGTCCTTAACCTTACATACAACAAGGATAAATGCGTGTTTAGCACCGACTGCTGAGCCATCCTCGGCTACATAGAGCGAAATGGAGTTATAGGCCCCGACCCTGAACGCATGCTCACCCTTATGGAGTTCTTCTTCCCTCACTGCTCCAAGGCCGTAAAGCGTTGCCTAGGGTTTTTTAGCTATTACGCCCAGTGGGTCTCCAACTATGCAGACAAAGCCCGTCCCCTGATCCAATCTACAGCTTTTCCCCTGTCGATAGAGGCCCGCCAGGCCTTCAGCCGCGTCAAAGCAGACATTGCAAAGGCCACGATGCACGCCATATCGACGAGTCGCTCCCCTTCCAGGTCGAGAGCGATGCGTCCGACGTAGCTTTGGCAGCCACCCTCAACCAAGCGGGCAGACCATGGCCTTCTTCTCTCGTACCCTCCATGCTTCCGAAATCTGCCACTCCTCAGTCAAAAAGGAGGCCCAGGCCATAGTAGAAGCTGTGCGACATTGGAGGCATTACCTGGCCAGCAGGAGATTCACTCTCCTCACGGACCAACGGTGGGTTGCTTTCATGTTTGATAATGCACAGCGGGGCAAGATAAAAAACGACAAGAACTTGCAGTGGAGGTTCGAACCCTCCACCTACAACTACGAGATCTTGTATCGTCCCGGGAAGCGAAACAAGCCTCCTGACCCCCTGTCCCGCAGCACATGTGCCACCGCACAAGTGGACCGACTCCGAGCCCTCCACGAGGACCTCTGCCACCCGGGGGTCACTCGCTTTTTCCATTTTGGCAAGACCCGCAACCTGTCCTACTCCATCGAGGAGGGCAGGACAGCCACCAGGGACTGCCAAATCTGCGCGGAGTGCAAACCGCACTTCTACCAACCAGAGAAAGCGCACCTGATAAAGGCTTCCCGTCCCTTTGAACGCCTCAGCATGGATTTCAAAGGCCCCCTCCGCTCCACCGAACGCAACACGTACTTCCTGAACGTGATTGACGATTACTCCCGGTTCCCATTCGACATCCCCTGCCCCGACATGGCCACAATCGCCGTCATCAAGGCCCTCCATGGCATCTTTGCACTGTTCGGGTTCCCCGCTTACATACACAGTGATAGGGGGTCCTCCTTTATGAGCGACGAACTGCGTCAATTCCTGCTCAGCAAGGGCATCGCCTCAAGCAGGACGACCAGTTACAACCCCCGGGGTAACGGACAGGTAGAGAGGGAGAACGGAATGGTCTGGAAGACCGTCCTACTGGCCCTATGGTCCAGGAACCTCCCAGTCTCCCACTGGCAGGAAGTCCTCCCGGATGCCCTCCGCTCCATCCGGTTACTGCTTTGTACGACCACCAACCAGACACCTCACGAACGTCGCCTTGTCTTCCCTAGGAAATCCTCCTCTGGGACCTCGCTCCCGACCTGGCTGGCAGCACCCGGACCCATCCTGCTCCGAAAACACGTGCGGGCGCACAAGTCGGACCCGTTGGTCGAGAGAGTCCATCTGCTCCATGCTAACCCCCAGTACGCCTACGTGGCGTACCCCGACAGCCGACAAGATACGGTCTCTCTACGGGACCTGGCTCCCGCCAGAACCCCACGCACATCCCAGCCACCAGTCCCACACTCCCTCCCACCAGTGCACCTTACAGGAGGATCGGTCCTTCTGCCGGCCCCATCTAGGCCCCCCCCACCCACCGATGCCCCCCGCAGGTGCTCCCTTCCCAGGTCAACCGTTTTCCCCACCAGCGCCGGCTAGGGGTGCCGAAGCTGCCATGGAAATCGAAGCCACGCTCCCGGAGTTACAGACGCCCGAGCCTCCACCGAAGTCACCGCCGAAGCTCCGACGATCACAGAGGATGACCAGGGCCCCCGATCGACTGATTGCTTCATTTTAAATTGTAAACTGTAAATTGTAATCTAATTGCTCCATTTTAATTGTAAACTGGAAAGGTAAACCATCAAATGTACATAGCTATCAGAAATGTAAATAGTTACTAAACACTGTATGGTACCTCCATAACTAATTATACCACATTGCCATGTTTTGTAGTATCAGGCCACCACCCCTGCCGGACTCTTTTTTAACAGGGGGTGAATGTGGTATTATAGGTATTACGGTACCTGATAGGCTGAAGCACCATTGGTGGAAACTGTATGCTTCCTATTGGTTAGGATGTATGGTAGCTCTGCCCTGCTAGGCAGGGTATAAGAACCCGTGCCGCCCCAGCAGCCTTCATTCTGTACCTGAGTTGCTGGGGGAAACATCTAGCTTATTAAAGCCTTCAGTTGGACTACAACCTCGCTTCAGTGGCCATTGATCGTGCATCATGTATAAAATAATGAGGGGCCTAAATATAACATAGAACATAGAGCATAGAACAGTACAGCACAGAACAGGTCATTCGGCCCTCGATGTTGTACCGAGCTTTGTCCAAAACCAAGATCAAGTTATCCCACTCCCTGTCATTCTGGTGTGCTCCATGTGCCTATCCAATAACCGCTTGAAAGTTCCAAAAGTGTCCGACTCCACTATCACAGCAGGCAATCCATTCCACACTCTAACCCCTCTCTGAGTAAAGAATCTACCTCGGACATTTCTCCTATATCTCCCACCCCGAACCTTACAGTTATGCCCCCTTGTAACAGCTACATCCACCCAAGGAAATAGTCTCTAAACATCCACTCTATCTATCCCCCTCATCATCTTATAATTCTCTATTAAGTCGCCTCTCATCCTCCTTCGCTCCAATGAGAAAAGCCCTAGCTCCCTCAACCTTTCCTCATAAGGCCTATCCTCCAATCCAGCAGCATCCTGGTAAATCTCCTTTGCACCCTTTCCAATGCTTCCACATCCTTCCTATAATGAGGTGACCAGAACTGCACACAATACTCCAAATGTGGTCTCACCAGGGTCCTGTACAGTTGCAGCATAACCCCATGGCTTTTAAACTCAAGCCCCCTGTTAATAAACGCTAACGCACTATAGGCCTTCTTCACGGCTCTATCCACTTGAGTGGCAACCTCCAGAGATCTGTGGACATGAACCCCGAGATCTCTCTGCTCCTCCACATTCCTCAGAATCCTGCTGTTGACCCTGTAATCCGCATTCAAATTTGTCCTACCAAAATGAATCACCTCGCACTTATCAGGGTTAAACTCCATCTGCCATTTTTTGGCCCAGCTCTGCATCCCATCAATGTCTCTTTGCAGCCTACAACAGCCCTCCACCCCATCCACTACTCCACCAATCTTGGTGTGATCAGCAAATTTACTGACCCACCCTTCAGCCCCCTCCTCCAAGTCATTGATAAAAATCACAATGGCAGAGGACCCAGCACTGATCCCTGTGGTACACCGCTGGTAACTGGTCACCAGTCTGAACATTTTCCATCCACCACCACCCTTTGTCTTCTATGTGATAGCCAGTTACTTATCCAATTGGCCAAATTTCCCTCTATCCCACACCTCCTTACTTTCTTCGGGAGCCAACCATGGGGTACCTTATCAAACGCCTTACTAAAATCCATGTATACGACATCAACTGCTCTACCTTCATCTACACACTTAGTTACCTCCTCAAAGAATTCAATCAAATTTGTGAGGCAAGACTTACCCTTCACAAATCCGTGGTGACTTTCCCAGATTAAGCTGCATCTTTCCAAATGGTCAAATAGAGTAGACAGAGAAGACTTGTTCCCCTAATGGAGAGGCCAATACCAAGGGACACAGATTTGAGGTGATTGGTAGAAAGATTAGAGGGAATAATAGGAAAAGCTTTTTCACCCAGCGGGTGGTAGGTTTCTGGAATTCGCTGCCTAAATTGTTGGTTGAGGCAGAAACCCTGTGTGGCAAGATTCACTTCAATACAATCTATAAGTTTGCAGATGATACGACTGTGGTGGGTCGTATCTAAAACAGCGACGGATCAGACTACAGAAGGGAGATAGATCACTTGGTTGCATGGTTTACCGAAAACACCCTCTTTCTAAATGTCAGAAAGACCAAGGAACTGATCATCGACTTCAGCTCGACACCCCCCCCCCCTTCCCTCCAGCTACCAGACTCCTCAACGACTCTCCCTTGGACTGATCTATTCCCTGTAAGAACACTCTTCACAACGCCCTATGCTCTTGTTTGGCCCTTGTTCCGCACTGTAACCAATCACTATTTGTTGATGTACCAGTGTCAATGTCTTCTGTCGATCATTCTTTTGTCTACTGCGTACATTCCCTTGGCCGCAGAAAAATACTATTCTCTGTACTTCTGTACATGTGACAATAAATATCAATCAATCAATGGATCTACACCTGAAGTGCTCTGTGCTGCAAAGCTACTGAGCGGGTGCTCAAAGGTGCGAACAGAATGAGCACTAGTTTTTTTCAGCCAGTGTAGACGCAATAGGCTGAATGTTCCGTAACTTTTTTATGGCCTATGGTTCTATGGTCCTTACCTGTCATCCTCCTGTCTGATTAAATGCCCCCTACCACCAAGCTCACGTGGTCAGGGGGGGGGGGGGGATTCAATTCCACTCCAAAAGTGTCTCCGCCATGATATTAAAGCATGAAACTCTTTTGGCAAGCCAGACAACAAAAGAACCAGTGATTCATTGAGCTGCACCTATGAGCTCCCGATTCCTTCATGAGTTGTCTGGATAGATTTTGCTTGTTTCTTTGAAACTAGGTAGAATTAAAAGTTAGCAGGAGTGAATATGATGTCATCAGTGCTTTGGCCTTTAAATTAGGAGCCCCACTTGCCTGAGGCATAACCAAAACATGAGTTAAAATGGTGAGGAGGAGGAAAGTGAGAAGAGTGTAGCAAGATTCCTGGTTGTCCCGTATGCCATGTTAACACTTTGCCTGTCCTATTACTGCTAGGCAAGCTGGCTTAAAATTGATCCTCTAATGATTTTTTGGAGTGCATTATTGTATTATCAGGTAATCCAGCAGGCCGCACAGAAACGCATCGCCAGCGCATTGATAATTATTTTGCTAAATCCCAATGGAGCCCATGCTCATTGTAAAGACCATCTGGGTTTATGTTATTGAATCCAGTGCTTCTGGAAGCTGATGACTGAGCCAAGTGCAAGCATTCTCTTTGCAGTGCAAGTGACTGCAGCTGCTGCTTCTCTGGGCCCCAGTAATTGCCAGTGCTCCAGCTTTCAGCCTCAGTCCTTCACAGGCGTCATCATAGCAGGTGAGAATACGCACAAAAGGCACATCCAACAGCAAGCAATAGTAATGCCAGGCAGGAGCCATCAACCATGAATCAATGACCGCCTAAGCTCCAGGGCTCCTCAGTCCGACATCAGCAGTGCACCAGATTCTACATTGCTGGTCCTGAGGTCATTGTAAAAACGCAGCAGTAGACAATTTGTCAGAAAGTCACATCTAAGGCACCACACGATGTGCAATATCTTAAAATAGTAGCATGACTGTGTGGTTACATCTGGCCATAGATCATGTCCAATTCAAGCTGCATTTACTTGATGCATTCTTATTTTTGGAAACTGCTTTGTACATTGTCTGAACTGCACGACGGTTGACTGTGTCATTATTCTGTTCTGAGTCATTAATGAAAGCCTTTTTTGTCTTTGCAGATTCCTTTATTAAGGTTCAATGTGCAATAATATAGCATTATTGTAAATGTTTTATATCTTGAAATTAGGCAGTTTTATTGTGCACTCATTCTCCTCTGAATGACTAATATAATTCTTTGAAGAATGCTCAGTATCTTACAATTTATGTATTCAGGTTAAAATTTTGCTTATTTTACGTTCTGATATTTATTAAAGTCTGGCTAGGTTCTTTTCATATTTGCATTAAGTTTGAATTATGACTTTTATTCTTTGGTCTGCTAATCATTGAGACCATAGTCACATGAGGAAATGTCAAGATGAATAATTCTGACTTGTTCACTCAGCTGATGAAAGTTGACATTTTTATGGTTGTTTGAGACATTATCATGCACTTGGGTAAATATTGCTTTCAGACAAACTTTACGAGTGGATCAGGTCTCACCACCTCCCTCTACACCCCCCCCCCCTCCAGAATGCCCATTCACTTCTGAACAAGACACTTGCTAACCACTGACTTGTTATGGATGATTGTAATCCATCAACATTGTGGGCATAACAGACCCTGACTGAAGAATGATGAAACATTTCTCCTCAATGAAACCTCAGCCTGGTTATATAATCTACTACTTACCCCTCAAGACCATTACGTGCTGATGTGTCTCTTTTCACCAAATAATACCTTGGTCTTACCCTCAGACTCAGCCATTCCTACTTCCTTCCCATTCCTACATCTCACCTTGTTTCACAACTCATTCAAAATCCTTATATTCGACCATTCAGAAAGGGACGGGAAAAAATACCTCACAAGATATCTTCATGGACCTTCCTCTCTCAGCCTCTGCAGTAAATGGCTCCTCATACATGACAATTTCAATCTCCATCTCAACACATCATGCTCTCTCTCCTCCGAGTTCACTGCCCTCTAATCGCTCCTTAACCTCTCCCTCCGTGTAAGCTCCCCAATTTATATTCAAGGCTACCCCCTTGACCGTGCCTTCGTAAATAGTCTCGCAATCACATGGTCTATCATGGATAAAACCAACTCTGATTTCTTCCTGGTATCAGTCTCCACCTGCATCCCTCTTCCACACACCATACTTCTGTCACCACCCCAGCTATTGCTCCACCACACAATCACGTTTGGTGCATTAGTCCCAGTAAAACCATTGCTCCCTCTTTCACTGTGGCTATTCCTCCTGGCATGGCACTCACTCCACTCCTCTAAGTCTTCAAGGGATGCAGATTTGAAAAGGAATGGTGAACAACTAGTTTAATTATACATCAGCACACATAAGACACTATCATAGTCTCCTGGAACAAAACAATAACCCCCAGCTTATTTTCTATACTGCACACCTCCTACTGACACTCCACATCCATTTTGCCTCCAACAATAAGTTTGAGAAGCTCATGGACTCTCTGCCATTATGATGAGACTGTCAAATCAGCTACCTCTGTTGCTTCTCTCCCTTCCACCAACTCACTGGGCCAAACATCGTCTAAAGTACCACTTGTCCAAGCCCTGAACTTGCCCTGGTTTCTCTTCTATCCTTTCTCATACCCTATCTGAACAAAAGTTGGCCATGTAATCTATCTGGTGTTCTATTGATTCTTTTCCATGACAATACTGACCACCAACCTCCCTCCTGGTTCCCATGTTAACTGATATTGTTAACAATGCTCTCACTACAGATACTGTCTTTCTCTCCTTTAAATCTGTCATCACTGTAGTAATATGCATCACTGTATATAAACACGTTGAACTCATTTCAGAGTCTGGAGCATCCTTTAGTTAAGACTGCATCAGGAAGCAGCCTGTGTTATCTGAAGCAGCATAACACAACATAATACCAGGAGTGACTATTCAATCTATTTAGTCCAACTCAGCAAGATCCGTGACAACCAGCTACTGCATACAGGCACAATGGACATGATTCAGGCTCCTCATCAGCTCAGAACCACCAGCAATCTTAGTGCCAACTGGCGATCATTCAAGCAAAAATTTCAACTATACGTGGTAGTATAGTCAACTATACAGTTGACCTCAATGGCACGACCGATGCTCGGAAGATAGCTCTTCTACTCACCATTGCGGGTGATCCTGCAATAGAGATCTTAAACCCCTTTAAATACTCCGACGGGCAGGACAGAACAAAATTCCAGACCATCCTGGACAATTTCGACTGCCACTGCGAGGGAAACACAAAAGAAATCGGTAAAACTGGCGCGAATACTCACCACGAGGCAGAGGTAGGGATGCAACAGAAGCAGACAGCAGTTTTGATTGGCAGCCATCTTGCACGTATACAGCCAGACCAGTCCGCACATGCGCATTTCCCTCGAAGACGCGAACCGGCAAAACGGTGTTTTGCGCATGCGCGAGAATCCGTGCATGCACAGTTGCGAAAAGTGCACACAGGAAAAGAACCTCGACGTGCGCATGTGCAATAGAGTCCTACTCCATGACGTCAGCGGCCCCGGACCACGCCCACTTAAAGGGGAAATGTCCGAAAATTAAAAAGAAGAGTTTTAAAGGCACAAAACACAATTCTTTCACCTCGAAAGATGGAACCATACCTGGACTTCTACCGGCAGTTAAAAATAACCTCCGCGGGACTTCCGGGTGCGGCGATGACCAGCTGAGTCGCACGTTTCGGCAGCTCCCGGTGAAACGGACTTTTGGGCTCTTGATAGGAGGCCCAACGGCAATTTTAACGGCTAAAAACACTGTGCGGTAAACCAGAAGGGAATCCCCCCTGGATATGGATGAAAAAAGGAGGAGAAAGTGGCCGGATTGCAGTGGATCCTTTAGAACAGCGGCAAGGAAGGCAAGCAAAAACCAAGATGGCGTCAGAAGGTGGCAGTTTAACATGGGGCCCTGAACAACAAGAGTTCTTGAAATGCTGTGTGGAAGAGCTCAAAAAGGAAATGAAGAAAGAGCTGTTGGCCCCGATACTACAGGCGATCGAAGGGCTAAAGGAGGAACAAAAGACCCAGGAGCGGGAGCTTCGGGTCGTGAAGGCAAAGGCAGCCGAGAATGAGTACGACATACAGGGCCTGGTGGTGAAGACGGAGGCGCATGAGGCACATCAGAAACGATGTGTGGAAAGGTTGGAGGCACTGGAGAACAACGCAAGGAGGAACAACCTGAGGATTCTTGGTCTTCCTGAAGGTGCGGAGGGAGCGGACGTCGGGGCATATGTGAGCACGATGCTGCACTCGTTAATGGGAGCGGAATCCCCGGCGGGTCCGTTGGAGGTGGAGGGAGCATACCGAGTGATGGCGCGAGGACCGAGAGCAGGAGAAATTCCCAGAGCCATAGTGGTGAGATTCCTCCGTTTTAAGGATAGAGAAATGGTCCTTCGATGGGCAAAGAAAACTCGGAGCAGTAAATGGGAGAACGCGGTGATCCGCGTTTATCAAGACTGGAGTGCGGAGGTGGTGAGAAGGAGGGCGAGCTTTAATCGGGCCAAGGCGGTGCTTCATAAAAAGAAGATAAAATTTGGAATGCTGAAACCGGCAAGACTGTGGGTCACATATCGAGGGAGGCACCACTACTTTGAGACGGCGGATGAAGCGTGGACTTTTATTGTGGAAGAAAAACTGGAATGAGCGGGTTATTAAAAAGGACGTTTGAACAAAGTGGTGGGGCGAATGTGGGGAGCGAAAAGGAGGGTTAAAAAAGGGGGGAAAGAGGAGTTTTATGTACTAATCCTGCGATGTGGTAACTTTTCTCTCTTCCACAGGTGGTGATGGGGGGAGGAGGGGAGGTGGAGGAGATGGGGCGTTGGCCATTGGGGGCGGGGCCAAGGGAGAAGCGCAGGCTTGGTTCCCGCGCTATGATAATCATGGCGGGAATAGAGAAGCAGGAAGGAGGGGGCGTCGCACGGTGCGAGCCGAGGTCACGGGGGGAAGCCGAGGTCGGCCAGAGTTTGCTGACTTCTGGGAGCAACATGGGGGGAGTAATTACGCTAGCGGGGGATCTAGCGGGGGGGGGGGTGGGAGGGGGGAATTACTGGGTTGCTGCTGCTGGGGAGAGGGGGGAGCTGGTATGGGAGGGGAGGGGATGGGCGGGGGGGCACCGCCTGGGGGAGATACAGCTGCGTGGGAACCGGGTAAGGAGCTGGGAAAAAGGGGATGGCTAATCGACAAGAGGGGGGGGGGGGGGTAGGAAGCCCCCCCAACCCGGCTGATCACGTGGAACGTGAGAGGGCTGAACGGGCCGATAAAGAGGGCACGGGTACTCGCACACCTTAAGAAACTTAAGGCAGATGTGGTTATGTTACAGGAAACGCACCTGAAACTGATAGACTAGGTTAGGCTACGCAAAGGATGGGTGGGGCAGGTGTTCCATTCGGGGCTAGATGCAAAAAACAGGGGGGTGGCTATATTAGTGGGGAAGCGGGTAATGTTCGAGGCAAAGACTATAGTGGCGGATAACGGGGGCAGATACGTGATGGTGAGTGGCAAACTACAGGGGGAGACGGTGGTTTTGGTAAACGTCTATGCCCCGAACTGGGATGATGCCAATTTTATGAGGCGGATGCTAGGACGCATTCCGGACCTAGAGATGGGAAAGCTGATAATGGGGGGAGATTTTAATACGGTGTTGGAACCAGGGCTGGATAGGTCGAAGTCCAGGACTGGAAGGAGGCCGGCAGCAGCCAAGGTACTTAAAGATTTTATGGAGCAGATGGGAGGTGTAGACCCGTGGAGATTTAGCAGACCTAGGAGTAAGGAGTTCTCGTTTTTCTCCTGTGTCCATAAAGTCTACTCGCGAATAGACTTTTTTGTGCTGGGAAGGGCGTTGATCCCGAAGGTGAGGGGAACGGAGTATACGGCTATAGCCATTTCGGATCACGCTCCACACTGGGTAGACTTGGAGATAGGGGAGGAAACAGGAGGGCGCCCACCCTGGAGAATGGACATGGGACTAATGGCAGATGAGGGGGTGTGTTTAAGGGTGAGGGGGTGCATTGAAAAGTACTTGGAACTCAATGATATTGGGGAGGTCCAGGTGGGAGTGGTCTGGGAGGCGTTGAAGGCGGTGGTTAGAGGGGAGCTGATATCAATAAGGGCACATAAAGGGATGCAGGAGAGTAAGGAACGGGAGCGGTTGCTGCAAGAACTTTTGAGGGTGGACAGACAATATGCGGAAGCACCGGAGGAGGGACTGTACAGGGAAAGGCAAAGGCTACATGTAGAATTTGACTTGCTGACTACGGGCACTGCAGGGGCACAATGGAGGAAGGCACAGGGTGTACAGTACGAATATGGGGAGAAGGCGAGCAGGTTGCTGGCACACCAATTGAGGAAAAGGGGAGCAGCGAGGGAAATAGGGGGAGTGAGGGATGAGGAAGGAGAGATGGAGCGGGGAGCGGAGAGAGTGAATGGAGTGTTCAAGACATTTTATTAAAAATTATATGAAGCTCAACCCCCGGATGGGAGGGAGAGAATGATGGGCTTCTTGGATCGGCTGGAATTTCCCAAGGTGGAAGAGCAGGAAAGGGTGGGACTGGGAGCACAGATCGAGGTAGAAGAAGTGGTGAAAGGAATTAGGAGCATGCAGGCGGGAAAGGCCCCGGGACCGGATGGATTCCCAGTCGAATTCTATAGAAAATATGTGGACTTGCTCGCCCCGGTATTGACGAGGACCTTTAATGAGGCAAAGGAAAGGGGACAACTGCCCCCGACTATGTCTGAAGCAACGATATCGCTTCTCTTAAAGAAGGAAAAGGACCCGCTACAATGCGGGTCCTATAGACCTGTTTCCCTCCTAAATGTAGATGCCAAGATCCTGGCCAAGGTAATGGCAATGAGAATAGAGGAATGTGTCCCGGGGGTGGTCCACGAAGACCAAACTGGGTTTGTGAAGGGGAGTCAGCTGAACACGAATATACGGAGGCTGTTAGGGGTAATGATGATGGCCCCACCAGAGGGGGAAACGGAGATAGTAGTGGCGATGGATGCCGAGAAAGCATTTGATAGAGTGGAGTGGGATTATTTGTGGGAGGTGTTGAGGAGATTTGGTTTTGGAGAGGGGTATGTTAGATGGGTGCAGCTGTTGTATAGGGCCCCGATGGCGAGCGTGGTCACGAATGGACGGGATCTGCATATTTTCGGCTCCATAGAGGGACAAGGCAGGGATGCCCTCTGTCCCCATTATTGTTTGCACTGGCGATTGAGCCCCTGGCGATAGCGTTGAGGGGTTCCAAGAGGTGGAGGGGAGTACTTAGAGGAGGAGAAGAACACCGGGTATCTTTGTATGCGGACGATTTGCTACTATACGTGGCAGACCCGGCAGAGGGGATGCCAGAAATAATGCGGATACTTGGGGAGTTTGGGGATTTTTCAGGGTATAAATTGAACATGGGGAAAAGTGATGGGAGGTGGGGGGGGAGGAGGAACCAGAAGGACTCTCAGGGTTGTTAATATATACTGTATAATATGTATAGGTCGTTGCGACAGATAATTATATATTGGACTGTTAAATTATATTTTTGGAGAGTGTTACTTGTGATAAGGCAGTTGCCAATTAGGGTTAGTTTTCATTTTTGTTATTTATTATTTATTCATTTTTTGTTTATAAAATAGGTCATTGTTATTTGTGTTGTTATAATATTGTGTAAAGGATGCACAATGTACTGTGTTGGTTGACCAAAAATTTTCAATAAAATATTTATTTTTTTTAAAAAAACCTCCGCAGCACTCTGGAACAAGTAGTTAGCACCACCCAAAGAGATGATTTGTTCATTGAAGAATACTACTCAGAAGATGATTTGATGATTGGACATAGCGAGCACAATAGCAAATCCGAAACAAAAAGAGATGATTTGTTCATTGAAGAATACTACTCAGACATGGATGAGTTCTTCGGATTTGATGATCATTGCATCAGCAACAAGGTTGCAAAGCTCAATACGACTCTACTCATGGTAGACAAATCCAATACTATAATGCCATGGCAGATCGTCGATACATTGGATGACAGCAACCTGTCAAATACCTAAGAAGAAGACGAAGCCCACAGAGAGTGGCCTGATGCTAAACCAGTGGACCACGCACCATGAAGAATGGTCCATGCACCACGAAGATTCCCCGACTACACACAGAGAGCGGTCCACGCACCACAAAGAGTCCCCGACTCAAGACAGAAAGCGATGAAAGACTCCACAGCGAGACCACTGCACGACTCCGTTGAGAGCGCACAGATCGACTCCACAGAGAGACCACTGCACGACTCCACACAGGGAACGATGCAAGACTTCACAGAGAGAGCGATACACGCCGCCACAGAGAGCTCGTTGACAGACTCCACAATGGAAGCAACTCAAGACTCCATAACGCAGTCCACGCATGAAGGTCTATCCACCTTATCTGAGCAACCAGCAGCAGACTATGCAAGTCTACCAAGCTCACGGAGACAACAAAAAGACTATGACAGTCTACCCAGCTTATTTGAGCCACCAGAAAAAGACTATGGAAGTGTACCTAGCTCATTTAACCAACAAGAAGGCACTGAAGGTCTACCCACTGTATGTGAGATAAGTGACAAAGGCATCACAATTCCCATTCAAGATGCGCAACATCACGGCGAGACTGACAGATCTCACTCGTATGTACAGAAGTACTCAACAATCAAAGTGAAACTACTCTTGAGTCCAGTGAGACCATGTCAATTAAAACCTCATCTACTCTAACCTATCCACAAGAAAATGAAACCTTGAAGATTTTGACTCCAGAAGACGAGCAACAAGAAACCAAAGATGATTCACTTGAACCTGAAATGACTCCAGAAAAGGAGCACCAAGGAATCAAAGAAGAATCACATCAACCACAAAGGAGTGATGTCACCAAGATCAATGCCACATCAGGTCATTCTCACAATCCTCAAGAAGAAACGCTCAATGATGCATCAGATACCACAAAGGACACTGACATAAGTAACTTTGAGAATGATTCGAATTATCCACACAGAATGGTCATTGAGCGCAACAAGCACAACAACAAAAACTTCAAGAACAACAACAAAAACAACGACAAGAAGCATAACAAAGGCAACAACAGCAACAACAAGCACGACAAAAACAACAAAAACAACAACAGTAGCACAACGACTTGTACGACATTGTCCTTCATGTGCAGAGTTGTACCATGTGACAGCGCAGCGCAAGACAATGGCAAGAGTGCAGACATACCATGGCATGACGGTAGCATTGTGGTTAGCGCAATTGCTTCACAGCTCCAGGGTCCCAGATTCGATTCCCAGCTGGGTCACTGTCTGTGCGGAGTCTGCACGTTCTCCCCATGTCTGCGTGGGTTTCCTCCGGGTGCTCCGGTTTCCTCCCACAGTCCAAAGGTGTGCGGGTTAGGTGGATTGCCCATGCTAAATTGCCCTTATTGTCCAAAAAGGTTACGTGGGGGTTACTAGGTTATGGGGATGGGGCTTGAGTAGGGTGCTCTTTGTAAGGGCCGGTGCAGACTCGATGGGCTGAATGGCCTCCTTCTGCACTGTAAATTCTATGATCTATGACACCGAATCTCACCGATCACATTTGCCCCAGTACAAACAAGCAAACCAGCTTTCAGGAAAGTTGACATACAGAATCGCTTCCCAAGCAATGAAAAAAAAGAGTCCAAATCAGACAACAAAGTCAATCGACCATTCGAACACCTCATGATCACAGGAACACTGACGGCGTTCACAAGAAATTGACAGCATCAACATCGGCACTTCAACAACAAAACAAGCAAGCCACTCGACCGTCCCAATTCCTAAAGTTTGGACTCATAAATGTTAATTGGTATTGTATAATCATCAATATCATCACAACTTGTACATGTCATCATTTAGCTACCTGTTTTGTACAATTTTCTTCAACAAAGTACAGAAAATATGTAACACGAAAAATGGGGGGATGTAGTGATATGCATCACTGTATATACACAAGGGGTTAATGTAAATGCACCACAACTAAGTAATCACTAGAGGGAACACCAGAGATGTCATGACATGCAGACATACAACCAATGGATCATTAGAACAGGACACAACCAATGGGTAATCAGGACACCCAGAGGTGGCACTACACGACACATATAAAAGGACAGGGCACATAGGCTCTGCCTCTTTCCACAGACAGACATCGAGAGAGTTACACAGTCACACAGGGTTGATCAGCAGCATCACACCCCAGCACGTGGCTTAGAGCAAGCTGGTATAGTTAGACTGAATTACTACAGTTAGATTAGCAGAGAGTCGAACTCATTTGAGAACTGTGTTAATAGTTCAATAAACACATTGAACTCATTTCAGAGTCTGGAGCATCCTTTAGTTAAGACTGCATCAGATAGCAGCCTGTGTTATCCGAAGCAGCATAACACAACAATCACCTCTGTCCTCAAGAACCAACCTTGATCCTGCCTTCCTTGAAACTATCTCTAACATCCTTTTTCTTGTGTTGTCACATTCCAAATCGGAAGTAGAGCATTAGGTTTCACATGTATGCTGATGGCACCCAGATCTATTTCAACACAATCTTTATGGACTCTTCTGTTATTACTAAATCATTCAGTTGCTTATCCAACATCCAGTACTGGATTAGTAGAAATTTCCTCCAATTATATACTGAGAAGACGGACCACTTCAAACTCTGTTCCATCCCTCTCCCTGGCAACTGTCTGGCAATGTTCACAACCATGTTGTGATATTTTAGTTTGAGATGTGTTCCTGAAATGTCATGGGGCTAGTTACCTTTAGTTTTGAATCTATGGCCAGAATTCTCCAGCCGTTCGCTGGCAGCGGAATTCTCTGTTCCCGCCGGCAGCATACCCCCACCCGCCAGTTTCTCGGCGACATGGGGCATCTTCAATGGGAAATACCATTGACGGTGGCAGGAGCAGAGAATCCCATCACCAACTAATGACGTGCCTGTCATGATATTCAGATAAACATCAGGGTGCAAACATACATACACACTGATGGACAGATCAACGGACTAATCAATACACACACAACATCTCAGCCAATCACAGGCAAGAGCATACACACTATAAAACGGGGAACATGACACTTTCCGCTCATTCCAGCAGGAGACAGCTCAGGGCACGGAGCTCACAGCAAGCCACTCAGACATTCACCATGTGCTGAGTGCTTCTCCAAGATAGTGTTAGGTCTGGGTCCACAGGTTAGAGGGTAATGAACGAACCACAGTAACCAGTTTACAGATGTTGTTATTGTTAGTAATAAAACTGAGTTGTACCATCCGCAACCGTGTTGGTTCGTCTATGTAGCAGAGCACCCAACACGACATGGTACCAGGCTTTGAACGCAGTAACTGTGAGACCTACCTACGCATGTTAAGGAATCCGCCATCCTGCGCCATGGACACCGTCAGCCCGCCGCAGCCGCTCCAAATCGCTGGAAACCTCGGCGTCAACTGAAAGCTGTTTAAACAGCGCTTCCAGTTCTTCCTAGAAGCCACAGAAAGGGAGAATGCTTCGGACACCAGGAAAATCGCCCTCCTCCTCTCCACAACAGGGCAACATGCCATCCACATATACAACTCCCTGGTGTTCGCGGAAGGTGAGGACAAGACGAAGTACAAGACGGTCCTTCTCAAACTCAAGCAACACTTCAGCGTCGAGGTAAATGAGAGTTTCGAGAGGTACCTCTTCCAGCAGCGCCTGCAGGGTAAGGATGAGCCCTTTCACTCTTTCCTAACACACCTCCGTATCCTCGCGCAGTCCTGCGGTTACGAGGCCACCTCCGATTCCATGATTCAGGACCAGATTGTTTTTGGGGTCACCTCGGGCACCCTACGCCAGCAGCTCCTCAAAATTAAAAGCCTCACCCTAGCCACTGCCATCGAAGCCTGCGCCCTCCATGAAAACGCGACCAGCTGCTACTCCCAATTCCTGGCGGCCGAATCGGCACGGCAGGGGTCCTACGCGGCCGAGTCGGCAAGGCAGGGGTCCTACGAGGCCGAGCGGGTCTAGTCAATCGCGTTCCTCCCGGCCCGCGGCCTGGACGAGGGCGGCCATTTTGCGCGCTTTCCGCGGCCTCCAGCGCTTCAACGCGCCAAAAGAGATGCTCTACGCAGGACCGAACTGCGCATGCGCGATGGCGCAACGAACGCCATGACGTCACGATGTGCGCCAACTGTGGATCCACACATTTAAAGCGGCAATGTCCGGCAAAGAACCGACAATGCCTCCACTGTGACAAGATGGGCCACTACGCTGCCTGCTGTCGAGCAGCTCAACCTGCCAACGCTCCCCAATTTTGACAGCCTCCGTACTCCGAGTCATACCCGGATGATATACAAACCAGTGATACAGACGACCGGGAAGCCTTCCGCGTTGCGGTCAATGACAGGAACCAGATGTCTCCAAGTAGGACCCACCAGCCAATGCCAGTGAACAGTGTCAATCCGGGTGACGAATGGTGTGCCACCCTAACGGTCAACCGATCACCAATAACATTCCATTTGGACACTGGTGCCTCCGCCAACCTTATAGCATGGTCAGCCTTCTACGCCTTGAAGGTCAGACCACCAATTCAGCCATCCCGTTGTAAGATGGTCGACTACAACGGAAACGTTATCCCGGCCATGGGATCCTGCCAGCTCCAGGTGACACACAACACACACACGGCCACACTGTCCTTCGAGATAGTTGGATCATCGAAGGACTCCCTGCTAGGCGCACAGGCGTGCAAGGTTCTCCACCTCGTTCAGCGGGTACACACTCTGTCTCCAGAAGGCACGTCAGACTTCCCAGGTGCAGAATTTAGGGCACAGCTCCACTTGCTCCTCGCCCACAACAAAGAGGCATTCGAGGGCATGGGCAAACTGCCCTATACCTACAGAATACGGCTCAAACCGGATGCCACCCCGGTCATTCACGCACCTTGAAGGGGCCCAGCACCACTCAAGGACCGCCTAAAGCAACAGCTGCAGGATCTCCAGGACCAAGGGGTGCTATCCCGGGTCACGGAGCCCACGCCATGTGTCAGCTCCATGGTGTGTGTTAAAAAGCCCTCTGACGAACTCCGGATCTGCATCGACCCGAAAGACCTGAACAACAACATCATGAGGGAACACTACCCCATACCCAAATGAGAAGAGATCACGAGCGAAATGGCCCGGGCTAAAATTTTCACAAAGCTTGATGCCTCGAAGGGTTTTTGGCAGATCCAATTGGATCAGTCCAGCAGGAAGCTGTGCACCTTCAACACTCCTTTCGGCAGGTTCTGCTATAACAGAATGCTGTTTGGCATCATCTCGGCACCCGAGGTATTTCACAGAATCATGGAACAGATGATGGAGGGCATCGAAGGGGTGCGCGTCTATGTTGACGACGTCATCATCTGGTCCACCACACCACAGGAGCACATCAGTCGTCTCCACCGTGTCTTTGCGCGGATACGGGAACACGGCCTGCGCCTCAACCGAGCCAAGTGTTCTTTCGGCCAAACTGGGCTAAAGTTTCTGGGGGACCACATATCTCTGTCAGGAGTGCGTCCGGATGCAGACAAGGTGAGCGCCATTACAGCCATGCCGCAGCCGGCAGACAAGAAAGCAGTGCTACGCTTTCTAGGCATGGTCAACTTCCTGGGGAAGTTCATTCCCAACCTTGCCTCCCACACAACGGCTCTTTGCCACCTAGTAAAGAAGTCCACGGAGTTCCAGTGGCTGCCCGCACACCAGAAGGAATGGGAGGAGCTCAAAATTAAGCTCACCCCATCCCCGGTATTGGCGTTCTTCGACACCTCTCGGGATACGAAGATCTCGACTGATGCCAGCCAGTCTGGCATTGGGGCCGTACTCCTGCAACGGGATGACACTGCATCATGGGCCCCGGTCGCCTATGCCTCACGAGCCATGACCCCCACAGAACAGCGCTATGCGCAGATCGAGAAGGAGTGCCTGGGTTTGTTAACCGGCATAGATAAGTTCCACGACTATGTGTATGGTCTCCACCAGTGCACCGTGGAAACCGACCATCGCCCCCTGGTCAGCATCATACATAAGGACCTGAACGAGATGACCCCTCGCCTCCAGCGCATCCTGCTCAAGCTCCAGAGGTACGACTTCCAACTGGTGTACACCCCGGGAAAGGGCCTCATCATTGCGGATGCCCTATCCAGAGCAGTGAGCACATCGCCCGACTCAGAGGGGTTCGTCTGTCAGGTCGAAGCGCAGGTGGCCTTCACATCGGCAAATCTGCCAGCTGATGATTCAAGTCTGGCCCGTATTCGCCGGGAGACTGCGGCTGACCCCCTTCTACAACTTGTGATGCGTCACATGACGGGAGGGTGGCTCAAAGGACAGTGCCCACAATTCGACAATGTCCGGGACGACTTGGCCGGCATTGACGGTGTCCTCCTAAAGCTAGACCGGATTGTGGTTCCACACAGCATGCACAGGCTGGTCCTTGACCAACTACACGAAGGCCATCTCGGGGTTGAGAAGTGCAGACGGAGGGCCCGAGAAGCTGTATACTGGCCGGGCATCAGCGATGCCCCACCTGCCAAAGGTTTCAGCCGGCGCAACCCCCTGAGATGCTTCAGCCCCATGAGTTGGTGACGTCCCCCTGGGCGAAGGTGGGTTTGGACCTTTTTCATGCGCTTGACAGGGACTACGTCATCATCATAGATTACTTTTCGAATTATCCAGAGGTCATACGCCTGCACGATTTGACATCGTCCGCTGTCACAAGGGCATGCAAAGACACCTTCGCTCGACATGGCATTCTGCTTACTGTCATGTCGGACAATGGGCCCTGTTTTGCAAGCCAAGAATGGTCTTCTTTTGCTGCTTCATATGGCTTCACACACGTGACGTCCAGCCCTCTGCATCTCCAGTCAAATGGCAAGATGGAAAAGGGCATTCACATCGTCAAGCGGCTCCTCTGCAAGGCTGCTGATGCCGGATCAGATTTCTGCTTAGCCCTGCTGGCCTATCGCTCGGCCCCACTAGCCACTGGCCTCTCACCAGCCCAGCTGTTGATGGGTCACGCCCTCAGGACCACTGTGCCATCCATTCTGGTCCCTACACCCAACTATGCTCCAGTACTGCAAAGGATGCGACAGCAGCGTGCTCAGCAGAAGGTGGCACATGACACTCGGGCAACTGATCTTCCTGCCCTGGCACCTGGAGACAACGTCCGCATCCACCTACCAGAGGGTGGCTGGTCGGCAACTGCCGAAGTTCTCCGACGCATGGCTCCCCGCTCGTTCCTGGTTCGCATGCTTGATGGCTCCATTCGCAGGCGCAATCGCCGGGCTCTTCGTCTGCTTCCGCGCTCGCTACGTGATCATACACCGGTGCCATGCCCTCCTGTTGTTCCTGATGTCGACTTCGTGGAGCTTCCTGCCACCATGCCCATTCCTCTGTCGCCTGTGGCCAGGCCCATTTCTCAGCCGGTGTATCCTGACCCACCCTTGAGGCGGTCAACCCGAATTCGTCGCCCACCTACTAGGCTGGACTTATGAGCCTGTTTGAACATTGAACTCACTGACGTATTATGCCACAATGTTAATTTGTTTCTCTTTTTGTCGTTACAGGAGTTTGTTTTGATGCTTAATGTTTACACGTGTTTTGTTTATGGTACAACTTTGTTGCTATGTTGCACCTGACACCTTCCTATGTATATAGTTTAGCCTCATGTACATGTTGTAGATATTGCACACACACATTCAGCTGCACTCAGTACACATCTATATTTATTACCACATAGGCACATATTCTTGTAAAAAAGGATGTCATGATATTCAGATAAACATTATGGTGCAAACATACATACACACTGATGGACAGATCAACGGACCAATCAATACACACACAACATCACAGCCAATCACAGGCAAGAGCATACACACTATAAAACGGGGAACACGACACTTCCCGCTCATTCCAGCAGGAGACAGCTCAGGGCACGGAGCTCACAGCAAGCAAGTCAGACATTCACCATGTGCTGAGTGCTTCTCCAAGATAGTGTTAGGGCTGGGTCCACAGGTTAGAGGGTAATGAACGAACCACAGTAACCAGTTTACAGATGTTGTTATTGTTAGTAATAAAACTGAGTTGTACCATCCGCAACCGTGTTGGTTCGTCTGTGTAGCAGAACACCCAACACGACAATGCCATGATTTTTCAACATTCAACTGACTAGCAGAGGAAACAGTTTGAAGGCTGCTCTCTCTCTCTCCCTCTCTCTCTTTTGTAATAAGTATGTCTCCTAGATTGAAAAACCAACTCTACCAGAAAGCTACCAGTGAACCACAATCTCATAGTAATTGCAACACCTTCTATATCTGACCGCCATCCAAGAAACCAGCTAACCTAAATTGCCTGCAAAACCTACGCCTCAAGGGCAATCAAATGACACTAAACCGCATATTCTTTCACCTTTAGTTGTTGGACGATAATTTCCCCACCAATGGCAACTATGCCTTCAGTTGCCTCGGTCCTAAGCTCTGTAATTCCCTCCTACACCCCTTTGCCTCTCGACCCCTCTTCTTTCCTTTAAGATGCTTCTTTAAGCCTCGCTCTTTTTAAGATGCTTCTTTAAGCCTCGCTCTTTGGCCAAGCTTTGCCCATCTTCCCTATTGTCACCTTATGCTTTTGTGGCATTACTTTACAACACTCCTGTAAAACACGCTGGAATGTTTTCTTATGTGAAAGGTGCTGTTTAGGTATGATTTGTTGCAGTTAATGACACTCCCTGATTTGCCCAGGTAGGTGATTTGTCCTGTCAGAATTCTTATAGCCTCCCCGCCTCCTGCCTGGGTGCTGCAGGAGTCAAACTGTAGCTCTCCTTTGTTTAATCATGTGTCACATATGTTGTATTTAACTCGTAGCCTCAGAGGATTGTCCTTGGTCCCAGGATTCCCCCATCAATTTGGCTCTCCTTGCAAAATAACTGTGTAATGCTCAGTGGAGCTTCCCTTCGGACGTGTAGTAACGTTTATCCACATCTTTGCCTCTTGATCGAGGACGCAGAGACAGAATGCCTCACAGCTCCTAGGACCCAGGTTCAATTCCGGCCCCAACTAACTGGCTGTGTGGAGTTTGCACATTCTCCCCGTATCTGTGTGGGTTTCCTCCGGGAGCTCCGGTTTCCTCCCACAGTCCAAAGATGTGCAGGTTAGGAGAATTGGGCATGTTAAACTGCCCCTTGGTGTCCAAAAGGTTAGGTGGGGTTACTGGGTAACGGGGATATGGTGGTGGCGTGGGCTTAAGTAGCATGTTCTTTCTAAGGTTCGGTGCAGACTCGACAGGCTGAATGGCGCCCCCCTCCCGGAATGAACGAGGTTGCTGCTGGATGTGGAGACATGTTGTGCAGAAGGCTACCCTCTATGCTCTGGCACTATAGTGACGTAAATCTATAAACAAACCAAAAAAGAAGGCACTCACCACTCAAACCTCTCCACACCCAACATACTCTCCATTGCCCATCCATGTCAACCCATGTCCCCCTATCCCTCTACCCACCCATGACCCCTCTTGCCACCTATGCCAACTCATGCCCCTCTGCAACCTTTGCACTTTCTGGGTGCTGGAGAGGCGAGTGAGAACAGTGAGCAAGCTGCTGCCCTGCCATAATGCCTCATTCCCTTGCCCCATTCTTTTTGTTGTTCCTCTTCCTCCTCCACTGTATTCAGGATAGAGGAATGCCCACTGAGTAAGCCATTCCAACCTCTCTGTTCTGCGGTTATGTGCAGCATGGGTGGCAAGAAGAATAAGTTAAAGAAAAGCTTGGCAAAATCCATGGGCAAACTTCAGAATACAACAAGGATTTCAGATCTCTCCACATTAAAAGTTGCAGTTCCTCAGTAATGTCAATATCAGGCAATGGGCTTCAAAGAAGGATCATATTGGACTCAAAATCATTTATTTCTCTCTCCGTAGATTCTGCCAGGCCTGCTGGAGCTTTTCCGACACTCTGTTTTTATTTCGGGTGATGGAGCCCTTGCTCTCCCTAAATATACAGGCAGAAATCCACATCAGCTCTTCATGGCATAAAGGCAGGAAACTCACAGCAGCCATTTTGTCACAGAAGATGATTTCAACACGTGTCCCACAGAATATGAGAAAAGATCTAGGCTTATATGTTGAGTCAGCAGAATTGGCACGACGCTCAAGCTGGAGATGTGCTGAAAATTTTTAGGAAGTTTCAGTCCATTAAAATTACTGCATGGTAATGTCCCAAACTGAAAAAAGGTAGAAAAGGAAACTTACAGTAATATGATAGAAGTTTAACTAGATTATATTTACTGGCAATATAATCCTCCCTCTAAGTGCTTCATGAGTTCAGAATTTCATGCACAAGGAGAACAGAAAGGAACAACAAGGAATCCATTCTATGCATTATATCACAAAAGCTATGCTTAAGTAATTGAGCTTTGAATTAAGCAAAATGAAGGTTTAATTTAATCAGTTTAAAGCACCACCAACATAGCCTTCTCTTTAGTTTGTGAAATAACATAGTACCTCAAGTCCATAAAAAGACTTCTGTGAGATTAATTGACATTCCCAGGAGCAGACACAAATGTAGAAACCTAAACGAAACAAATCTGGCTTGGATCATGAAGCAGGAGAAATGAAACCATTTTATTCTTTAGGAGCAGTTTTGAGGAAAGCCCAACACAATCCAACACAATGATCATATCCACTGGGGTTTCTGAATATCTTTTGTCATTTTAAGTCAGCAGAAACCTCCCGAATTCCAGTCGTAACTTGCCGAAATCATGCCAAAGCAATGGTGTTGTTTTCCCCAAAATAATCACCATAACTGTTGAAATCTACTCCTGCCATTCTGTGAATAACAACTTAACTCAATCTGGTGATATTTTGTTATGCTCTAATCCAGTTCACCTCCAATGTCAGTTTTATCTTCGTGGGAGCTGTCTGCTTGTTTCAGCTGATAACTCTAATTTGGAGACATTTATTTCTTTCAAGAGGCTCTTGTCAATCCATTGGGATTTAACCAGAAGGAATTCAGAATTACCGACATGACTGCCAGATCTAATAATAAACACAATGGTAAAATCAATTATTGATCTTACCGTGGTCAATTTGGACAATAGACAACAGGAAGATAATACTGTGATACAATAAACTAGAGTCAATTGCAACTGAGCATCAGAAAGGTCTTTGCAGACATTGATTTGTTATGTTCTAGGTGTAACATAAGTGGCTTCCTTGAGGTGCACTTGACAAAGGAAGGTTCAGACGTGGAGATAACTTCAACACATTTATTAAACTATTTACACTTCTATTACTCGGGTTCGTCAAGACTGCTAATCCTACTATAGCTACCCAGACTGACGAACCAGTTGCTGCAATCCATGTGGTGGGTGTAATATTGAATCAACCCTGTGTCTCTACTCACTGACTGTCTCCATTGGAAAGAGGCAGATCATGTGTGTGGTGTCCTTTATATATGGGTTGGTGTAATGCCCTCTTGTGGTTGTGTCACCTCTGTGTGTATCGTGAATGTCTATTGGTCGTGTCCTATCTAACTGATTTACTGGTTGAGTGTGTGTGTGTGATGTTTCTGGTGCTCCTTCTAGTGTCTAGCTAGCCTACATGTATTTACATTGATGCACATCACCACATCCCCCCTTTTTTATATGATACATATTTTCTGCACACTTTGAGAAAATTGAACAAAAAACAGGTAGATAGGTTAAGGTATATACAAGTCATGGGAACAGTGATTAAATAATAAGTCCAAATCATTTGTGTGAGTTCATAAACCATCAATCATCATGGTCAAATGTCTCTCTTGGTTATGAACACCATCAACGTCCCTGTGCCACAGGAACCAAGAAGTGGTCAAATCACTTCGCTGTCTGATTTGGAATCCCTTTCTTTTTTCGATGTTTGTGATGTTGCTGTCGGATGGCATCTTGTAGCTGATAAGGTGTTGACGTTGGAAGAGGTACCATCAACAGTATCATTCGAGGTCATGGATGTGCCATATGGTCAAGTTGGATAAGACTGTACGTATTGGTTTTGGCCACATGCTGTGCTGGAAGGTTGATCCTGTTGAGAAGTGTTGAAGCTTGTCGAATTGGAAACAGAATTGCTGCTCACATAAATACCTGGTGATGGTGTGAAACTAGAACCTTGCTTCTGATAGGAATATGCCGTCTGGCCAGGCTGGGGTGCAGCAAATCCTGGGCTGTTACTAAGGCATCCAGTCTGTAGTGCAGATTGCGCTTGCAGTAGTACTCCTTCCGTCTTGATTCCATTAGCGGGCAATCCGTAGTGCTGGCCTGTTTGAGAATATGCTGCATAGACTGCTGGCTGCTGCATGCCTGAATACTGGGTTTGTCATTGGCTGACCTGCTGATGTGGAAATAATGTGTGGATATAGCTGTGGTGAATATTGATGTATACCTCTTGGACTGTAGCGGCTGCTTGTTATTACTGACCCAGTGTAATTGTTAAGCGATCACTCTGCTGTTGTTGTGGCATCTGCTGTCACCCTGAGCATGCCATCACTGAGGTTGCGGCACTCCCTGTCTGGTGTAAAGTCCGGCTTACGTGAATCAGAGTCATCATCATAGAATTTACAGTGCAGAAGGAGGCCATTCGGCCCATCGGGTCTGCACCGGCTCTTTGAAAGGGTACCTTACCCAAGCCCACCTCGGCGTTTGGTTGCTCCCCATCTGGAGTCTGGTCTGTTTTAGCTGAGTCAGTGTTGGTTTGTTGATGCTCCCCGTCCGGAGTCTTAGCAGGTTCACTGGAGTCAGCTGAGATTTCTTGAAGCTGCACGTCTGGAGTCGGAATATGCAGGAATGCATTGACTTGTGGAGAGGATCGAGCGAATGAGGGTGGAAGTATCATGGTGTAACCGGAGTCACCAGTGGTCTCACAGTGATCGTCGAGTGTCTCTGTACACACTAGCTGAGGTCTGTCACTTTGCACATCTTGCATGGGAAGTGGGATGCTGTCGTTACTCGTCTCACATACCGTGGGTAAAGCTTCAGTAGCTGCTTGTTGTTCACTTGGGTTGGGTAAATTGTCAGAGTCTTCATCTGGTGGCGCAACCAATGTGGGTGGACTGTCATTGTCTTGCTGTTGGCCTTCACTGCAGCATGACAGACCGTCATGGTCGGCCTGCTGTGCACTGGAGCGTGGTAGACTGTCATAGTCTTCTTGCTGTTTACTTGAGCATGGCAGACTTGCATCGTCAGTCGTTAGTTGGTCAGAGGAGGTTACTAGACCCTCGTGGTCTTGTTCCTGCAAGGACTGCGCGTCGGAGTCTTGCGTTGCTTCTATCGTGAAGGCTGTTCACGAGCTCGCTGCGGAGGCTTGTGACACTGGAGTCACTTCTTGTGTGTGCAAGGACTGCGCTCTGGAGTCTTGCATTTCTTCTATCGTGGAGTCTGTCCACGAGCTCGCTGTGGAGTCTTGTGACACTGGAGTCACTTCTAGTTCGTGCAAGGACTGCGCTCTGGAGTCTTGCGTTTCTGCAATTGTGGAATCTGTCAACGAGCTCGCTGTGGAGGCTTGTAACACTGGAGTCACTTCTTGTTCGTGCAAGGACTGCGGTGTGGAGTCTTGCGTGTCTTCTATCGTGGAGTCGGGAACCCTTAGCGGTGCGTGAACCATGCTCTGTTTGGCAGCAGGCCGCTCTCTGTGGGCTTGTACCGCTCTCTGTCTCTTGGTGTCAGGCCGCAGCATAATCCTGCACTCACGAGTAGGGATGTCGTACATGCTGGGCTGAAGATCCTCAAATCTTTGTTACAGCAGAAGGCATGGTGGCACAATGGCTAGCACTGCTGTCTCACAGTGCCAGGGACCCGGGTTCAATTCGGCCTTGGGTGACTGTGTGGAGTTTGCACTTTCTTCAAGTGTCTGCGTGGGTTTCCTCCAGATGCACCGGTTTCCTCCCACAGTCCAAGGCTGTGCAGTTTAGTTGGATTGATAATGTCAAATTGCCCCTTAGTGCCTAGGGATGCGCAGGTTAGGTGGGGTTATGGGGTTGTGATATAGGGCGGAGGAGTGGGCCTAGATGGGGTGCTCTTTAAAGGGTCGGTGCAGACTCGATGTGCCGGAAAGGTCTCTTTCTGCACTGTATGGATTCCATAGTTCTACATTTTCTCCCTCTTTTAATTTAAACTCTTAACTCCTGCAACTTCTACCCTTGAGGTTGGTCCTTTAAATGCAGCTAGCTCCCACTGTTTGTTGAGGTTCCGTTCCCGCGGATTCCTCGCACACGAAGCATGAAATTAGACATGGCAAGCGCAGAGTGAGAAAGGTGAGAGTTCAGCATCTTAACTCACGCGCGGATAAATTTGATTTTAAGAACAAAGAACAATACGGCACAGGAACAGGCCCTTTGGTCCTCCAAGCCTGTCCCAGTCATGATACCAACCTTGGCCAAAACCCTCAGCACTTCAACTGAGGGTAATGAGCACTTCAATGGATGATAATGGCATAGTGTAGGTTAGATGGCTTTTGTTTCGGTGCAACATCGTGGGCCGAAGGGCCTGTACTGCGCTGTATTGTTCTATGTTCTATGTTCTATGTTCCTTGCGCCGTATCCCTCTATACCCATCCTATCCATGTATTTGTCAAGATGCTTTTTGAACGCCATTAATATGTCTATTTTGGGATTGTTATGCCCACAACTACATTCGCGCACGTGCGAGGGGGTAAGACAATTCGCCCCATAGCAGAGGCCTCATTGAGAGTTGACTGTGCTCCAGTTGAGTTTGCGCTATTGCCGCTCAGCATCAGACCCATTGCTGCGAACTTGATACCAACACGGAAGTAATATAATTAGATGACTGCTTTAAAATACTACAGTCCAAAGATGTGCATGTTAGGTGGATTAGCCATAGGGGATAGAGAGGGGATTGGCCCGAGGTAAGGTGCTCTTTCGAAGGGTCGGTGCAGACTCAATGGGCCTCCTTCTGCATGATTCTAGAATTTGAGTTTCCCACCCAATATCGCTTCTCCCGTCACTCCATACTAAACGCTCCCCACAGTTATCATGGGAGGCTTCTAGTACTTTTGTATAATTGTCATCCTATTCACAACTAACTAACTAACCTAAAAAGAATAGGGTTAATAAAATAAAGGTAGTTCAGGAAATTTCTAAGCAAATGGTTTGATCTGCACTGCATCGATTTCAGATGAAATTGTTCCAGTTTAATATATGTAGCTTTCACTTGTGTACACACCCTTTTTTTCATGGTCTTCATAAGTGACTTATCACAGTGTGGAGTACATTGATTTGGAGGGGAAAATTTTTTGTCTGTCAACATTGCACCAGCAAGGAGTCAGACTTACACTCCTGAGCAAGCGACTATTAAAATCTTGGCAAGCCAGAATTTAGCAGAAAATAAGTCCACAGGCATTTTTCCTCACCTAAATTGATTTAGTTTTGAAACAAAAATCACCATTAAATAATATGCTTATAGGCTTAAAGCAAACTAAAGCACAGCCAGTTGCTGCAACAAAATGTATTATTGAGATATGTCAGACCAATAAGAAAGAATCAATATTATTATCATAGAATTTACAGTGCAGAAGGAGGCAATTTGGCCCATCGTGTCTGCACCGGCTCTTGGAAAGAGCACGCTACCCAAGGTCAACACCTCCACCCTATCCCCATAACCCAGTAACCCCACCCAACACTAAGGGCAATTTTGGACACTAAGCGCAATTTATCACGGCCAATCCACCTAACATGCACATCTTTGGACTGTGGGAGGAAACCGGAGCACCCGGAGGAAACCCACACACACACGGGGAGAACGTGCAGACTCCGCACAGACAGTGACCCAAGCTGGAATCGAACCTCGGACCCTGAAGCTGTGAAGCAATTGTGCTAACCACTGTGCTACCGTGCTGCCCAAATGAATGATCATTTGAGAAAGTGTGAAGAATTTCAGTGCTGGGCAGAAAACCAGTGAGAGCAGAATCTTCCTGTTGTTCACCACATTACAAATATAGTTATTATTAGATTTTTAAGTCTTCCTGCCTCAGGGATAAAAATTCTTTCCATCTCCCTTGGCAGAAGATTTGAGAAAATCCCTGGAGAAATGGCAAGAATATATTTGCTCTCAAGTTTCAACAAAAATTACCATGAGAGACCAGAAGGCGAAGAGTTAAGAAGTGTTTGCATTTTTATTTGTCACACATTCAGTGAGGTCATAAATAATGAAGAAAAATAAGGGATCGTAAAAGAATAGAATTTTAAAATGGTTTGAGTCACAGGAATCTTATGCACCAAATAGCCAAACCAAAATAATTGTTTCTTTCAAACTGATAACAGGAGTCTGACAGGGTCTCCAGGAGAAATCTCAGGTTCAGAGTTGTTAATTTTCATTTGCCATCGTTGCCGTCGCCAACTTTCCTTCGACACAGTGGGTAGAACAGAATAGAACATTACAGCGCAGTACAGGCCCTTCGGCCCTCGATGTTGCGCTGACCTGTGAAAACAATCTAAAGCCCATCTACATTCCATTATCATCCATGGGCTTCATTCTCCACCCCCCCGCCGGGTTGGAGAATCGCCGAGGGCTGCCGTGAATCCCGCCCCCGCCGGTTGCCGAAGTCTCCGGTACCGGATATTCGGCGGGAGCGGGAATTGGGCCGCGCCGGTTGGCGGGCCCCCCCGCTGGATTCTCCGGCCCGAATGGGCCGAAGTCCCGCCGATAAATTGCCTGTCCCGCCGGCGTGGATTAAACCACCTTTTAAACGGCGGGACAAGGCGGCGTGGGCGGGCTCCGGGGTCCTGGGGGGGGCGCGGGGCGATCTGACCCCAGGGGGTGCCCCCATGGTGGCCTGGCCCGCGATCGGGGCCCACCGATCCGCAGGCGGGCCTGTGCCGTGGGGGCACTCTTTCCCTTCTGCCTCCGCCACGGTCTCCACCATGGCGGAGGCGGAAGAGCCTCCCTCCACTGCGCATGCGCGGGAAACTTTCAGCGGCCGCTGACGCTCCCGTGCATGCGCCGCCCCAACATGTCATTTCCGCGCCAGCTGGCGGGGCAACAAAGGCCGTTTCCGCCAGCTGGCGGGGCGGAAATTCCTCCGGCGTCAGCCTAGCCCCTCAATGTTGGGGCTCGGCCCCCAAAGATGCAGAGCATTCCGCACCTTTGGGGCGGCGTGATGCCCGTCTGATTGGCGCGTTTTGGGCGCCAGTCGGCGGACATCGCGCCGTTTCGGGAGAATTTCGCCCCATATGTTTTTCCAATGACCATTTAAATGCCCTTAATGTTGTCGAGTCCACTAATGTTGCAGGCAGGGAATTCCACGCCTCTACTACTCTCTGAGTAAATAACCTATCTCTGACATCTGTCCTTTCTCTATCTGATATACCTTCAATTCACCAAGAGGCCGAGAGAGCGAGTGAACATACGGCTTTGTTAGTCGTCAACTTGCCTAGCCAGAGTCGGTTGTGCAGATGAGTGCCACCCGCAGGTCGCCACATTATATATGGCCCTGGTGAGGGTGGAGCCAGGGGCAGAGCCCACTGGGGTTACAGTACAATACCTGGAAGCAGCTCGTGTCACCACTTCCAGGTCAAAGATTACATTAGGTGGATACAATGGTTATAGTGTCATGCATTATAGTGAATACATTCACCACACTATCTCCCCTCAATTTAAAGCTATGTCCCCTCATGCTAGCCATCACCATCCGAGGACAAAAGCTCTCACTGTCCACTCTATCTAATTCTCTGATCATCTTGTATGCCTCAATTAAGTCACCTCTTAACCTTCTTCTCTCTAACGAAAACAGCCTCAAGTCCCTCAGCCTTTCCTCATAAGAATAGTGGTTTGCACTGCTGCCTCAGAGCGTTAAGGACCCGGGTTCAATTCCGGCCTTGGATACCTGTCTGCGTGGAGTTTACACGTTCTCCCCCTGTCTGCTTGTTTCCTTCGGATCCTCTGGTTTCCTCCCACAGTCCAAAGATGTGCAGGTGGATTGGCCATGCTGAATTTCCTCATAATTTCGAAAGATGTGCATGTGAGGTGGAGTTATGGGAATAGTGCGGGGGACTGCGCGTCGTTGGGTGTCGTTTAGTAACGTCGGTCCAGACTTGATGGGCCGAATGACCATCTGCACTGCAGGGATTCTATGATTTAAGGATGACGTTTACTCAGGATCATAAGTGATGCACGATCAATAACTACTAAAATGAGGTTGTAGTGCAACTGAAGGCTTTAATAAGCTAGAAGTATTCCTCAGGTACAGAATGAGGGCTGCTGGGATGGCGCGAGTTCTTATACCCCGCCTATCGGGGTGGAGCTACCATATTCTACAGCCAATGGTAAAACCCCTAGGTTTAACAAATGGTACTTCAGCCTCTCAGGTACTGCAATACCTGATAATACCACATTCACCCCCTGTTAAAAAAGAGTCCGGCAGGGGGTGGTGGTCAGCAACTACAAAATGTAACAACATGGTATAATCAGTTATGGAGATACCGTGATACCTCCTTACAGTATTTAGTGATTATTTACAAGTATGGCAGACATGTATACTCAGTGTTTAATATTTACAGATCAGTTACAATGTTGCAATCAGTCGGTCGGGCGCCCTGGTCATCCTCTGTGATCGTCTGAGCCTCGGTGGTGCCTCCGGTGGGGGCTCGGGCGTCTGTGACACCGGGAGCATGGCTTCGGCCTCCATGGCAGCCTCATCATCCCTAGACGACGCTGGTGGGAAAATCAGCTGACCCGGGAAGGGGGGGCCGTCGGTGGGTGGGGGGGCCTAGGCAGGGGCGGCGGGAGGACTGATCCTCCCGTAAGATGCTGCAGTGGAGGGAGGGGTGGGACTTGTGGCTGGGATGTACGTGGGGTTCCGGCGGGCACCAGGTCCCGTAGCGAGACCGTATCTTGTCGGCCGTCAGGGAATGCCACGTAGGCGTACGTTAGCGTGTAGCAGATAGATTCTCTCGACCAACGGGTCCGATTTGTGCGCACGCACGTGTTTTCGTAGCAAGATGGGTCCGGGTTTTGCCAGCCAGGTCGGGAGCGAGGTCCCGGAGGAGGACTTCCTGGGAAAGACCAGGAGACCAGGAAACGTTCGTGAGGTGTCTGATTGGTGGTCGTACAAAGCAGTGACCGGATGGAGTGGAGGGCCTCCGGGAGGACTTCTTGCCAGCGGGAGATTGGCTGGTTCCTGGACCATCGGGCCAGTAGGACGGTCTTCCAGACCGTTCCGTTCTCCCTCTCTACCTGTCCGTTTCCCCGGGGGTTGTAACTGGTCGTTCTGCTCGAGGCGATGCCCTTGCTGAGCAGGAATTGACGCAGTTCTTCGCTCATAAAGGAGGACCCCCTATCACTGTGTGTGTAAGCGGGGAAACCGAACAGTGCAAAGATACTATGGAGGGCCTTGATGACGGTGGTTGCGGTCATGTCGGGGCAAGGGATGGCGAATAGGAACCGGGAGTACTCGTCAATCACGTTCAGGAAATACGTGTTGCGGTCGGTGGAGGGGAGGGGGCCTTTGAAGTCCATGTGGAGGCGTTCAAAGGGACGGGAAGCCTTAATCAGGTGCACCTTCTCTGGCTGGTAGAAGTGCGGTTTGCACACCGCGCAGATTTGGCAGTCCCTGGTGGCTGTCCTGACCTCCTCGATGGAGTAGGGCAGGTTGCGGGTCTTAACGAAATGGAAAAAGCGAGTGACCCGCGGGTGGCAGAGGTCCTCGTGGAGGGCTCGGAGGCGGTCCACTTGTGCGGTGGCACATGTGCCGCGGGACAGGGCGTCAGCAGGCTCGTTTACCTTCCCGGGACGATACAAGATCTCGTAGTTGTAGGTGGAGTGTTCGATCCTCCACCTCAAGATCTTGTCCTTTTTTATCCTGCCCCGCTGTGCATTATCGAACATGAACGCCACCGACCGTTGGTCAGTGAGGAGAGTGAATCTTCTGCCGGCAAGGTAATGCCTCCAATGTCGTACAGCTTCTACTATGGCCTGGGCCTCCTTCTCGACTGAGGAGTGGTTAATTTCGGAAGCATGGAGGATACGGGAGAAGAAGGCCACCGGTGTGCCCGCTTGGTTGAGGGTGGCCGCCAGAGCTACGCCGGACACATCGCTCTCGACCTGGAAGGGGAGGGACTCGTCGATGTTGTGCATCATGGCCTTTGCAATGTCTGCTTTGATGTGGCTGAATGCCTGCCGGTCCTCAATTTGCAGGGGGAAAGTTGTGGATTGGATCAGGGGACAGGCTTTGTCTGCATAGTTGGAGACCCACTGGGTGTAGTAACTGAAAAACCCGAGGCAGCGCTTCCGAGCCTTGGGGCAGTGAGGGAGGGGGAACCCCATAAGGGGGCGCATGCATTCAGGGTCGGGGCCTACAACTCTATTTCGCACTACGTAGCCGAGGATGGCTAGGCGGTCGGTGCTAAACACGCATTTATCCTTATTGTATGTTAGGTTAAGGATTTTAGCTGTCTGGAGAAATTTTCGGAGGTTGGTGTCGTGGTCCTGCTGGTCGTGGCCGCAGATGGTGTCATTATCGAGATACGGGAATGTACCAATCGACCATTCGGTCCATCTCGCGCTGGAAGACCGAGACCCCGTTAGTGACACCGAAGAGAACCCTTAAGAAGTGATAGAGCCGCCCGTCTGCCTCGAAAGCAGTGTATTTGCGGTGACTAGTGCGGATGGGGAGCCGGTGGTAGGCGGACTTGAGATCCACCGTGGAGAAGACCTTATAATGCGCGATCCTGTTTACCAGGTCGGATATGCGGAGGACAGGGTACACGTCCAGCTGCGTAAACCTGTTGATGGTCTGATTGTAGTCGATGACCATCCTATTCTTCTCCCCGGTCTTTACCACCACTACTTGAGCTCTCCAGGGGCTGTTACTGGCTTCAATGACCTATTCCCCCTGCAGCCTTTGGACCTCTGACCTAATAAAGATCTGGTCCTGGGCGCTGTACCGTCTGCTCCTGGTGGCGACGGGTTTGCAATCCGGGGTGAGGTTCGCAAACAGGGAAGGCGGGTCGACCTTAAGGATCGCGAGGCCGCAGACAGTAAGGGGGGGTATAGGGCCGCCGAATTGGAAGGTCAGACTTTGCAGGTTACACTGAAAGTCTAAACCCAGGAGTGTAGCCGCGCAGAGGTGCGGAAGGACATAGAGGCAGAAATCTTTGAATTCTCTTCCCTGGACTGTGAGGTTTGCTAGACAGAACCCCTTTATCTCCACTGAGTGGGAACCGGAGGCCAGTGAGATTCTTTGATTAACCGGGTGGATAAGGAGGGAACAGCGCCTTACCGTATCGGGATGTATAAAGTTCTCCGCACTCCCGAAGTCGATCAGGCAGGACTACTCGCGGCCGTTGATGAAGACAGTCGTCGTTGCTGTTGAGAGTGTTCGAGGTTGAGTTTGGTCCAGAGTCACCGAGGCCAGACGCAGTAGTTGTGGATTTTGTTCACGCAGTGCATGGTCGGCCATGCTGGGGTCCTGGGGCCCCATCCAAGATGGCGCCTCCCATTGGTCGCACATGGAGGCCGGGGGTGCCCATCCTTCCAGTGTGGTGTCCGAGGGACAAGATGGCGGCGCCCGGTGTCCGCACGTGGCCCTTGGATATGGGGGTGGCGGCGACCGCTGGCCGCACGGGGCCCGTGGAGAAGTTCGCTGTGGTGGTCCGGAGTCGCCGCTGGAGACCGCGGCCACCGCTCGTGCCTGTCAGACCCCCAAGACATGGCCCTTTTTGCCGCATCCCTTGCAGATGGATGTGCGGGCCGGGCAGCGCTGGCAGGGGTGCATTGCCTGCCCACAAAAGAAACAGCGGGGTCGGTAGGCCTCCTTACAGCGCAGGCCTGCGGGGAAACGGGGAAGGTCTCTGAGTCGGCCGCTGCGGGATTCCACGCTGCCCAGGGGGCCGCCGCGCGGTCGGGCACATAGGCTCGTGCATTCCTGGAGGCCACGTCCATGGACCTTGCAAGGGCCCGTGCCTCCCTAAGTCCCAGGGTGTCTTTTTCTAAAAGACGCTGGCAGATTAGTGAAGAACTCATACCTGCTACAAAGGTGTCCCGGACTAGGAGTTCCATGTGCTCACTCGCCAAAACCTGCGGGCAGCCACAGCTTCTGCCCAGCACCAGTAGCGCGCGGTAGCATTCCTCCAACGATTCCCCGGGGTTTGTCATCTTGTTGCCAGCAGGTGACGAGCGTAGACCTGTTTTACTGGGCGAATATAGTGTCCTTTTAAAAGTTCGATTGCTGCATCAAAGTCTTCCGCCTCCTAGATGAGGATGTAGATCTCTGGGCTTACCCTTGAGTGCAGGACGTGCAGTTTCTGCTTCCCCGAGGGTGTGCCTCAGGCTTCTTCAGGTAGCCTTTGAAATACGACAGCCAGTGCTCAAAGATCGCCACTGAGTTCGTCGCGTGGGGACTGAGTTGCAGACACTCCGGCTTGATTCGGAGGTCCATCCTTTCTACTTAAATCTAGCTTATTAAATTGATGCACGATCAATAACTACTAAAATAAGGTTGTAGTGCAACTGAAGGCTTTAATAACCTGGAAGTATTCCCCAGCAGCTCAGGTACGGAATGAGGACTGCTGGGACAGCGCGAGTTCTTATACCCCGCCTATCCGGGCGGAGCTACCATACTCTACAGCCAATGGTAAAACCCCTAGGTTTAACCAATGGTACTTCAGCCTCTCAGGTACCGTAATACCTGACAATACCACAATATGTTTCTGTCATGGGTCTTCATGTGACGGAACAGGCCGATTCTCAACCCACGAATCTTAGGGCACGTGGGGCAGAACGTCCCATGAGGCTTTGTTATCCGTAGTACAGTATTTGCTTCCTTTTCTTTCCTTCTCTGTCACCCTTCTGCCTCATCAATAAAGTACTTGGAGTCAAAGCATAATGAAGCTTGATGGACAAGTTTGTCACCATTTGGAACAATTGATAGGAAGCGTATCCCAGTTATTAATGTCAATGTTGCTGTGCTTCTGGGAGAGATTTGGAATGTTTTAAAGTGTTATCTCTGTTCACATCAAGACCACCCGAAGGATTTGTGAGGAAAAAACCTCCCCCCTTTCTCCAGACATTAGGAATGCATGATTGTAACTATCATCAAGAAAGGAGATAAATCATGCTGGGGAAACTATTGACTACTTCCTTCTTGCCCAGAAGCAGAGAAAATCCAGACACACATTCTCTCGAATTGCCTACTTCTTATGGGTGATAATGTGGTGAAGCAAATTGCATGTCAGTTATAGAATTTCATCTGACTTTCTTTCCATTAGAATTATGTTTGATGAATAATATGAAAACACATTTTAGTATGTTTATTATAGAAATATGTGCAGGTCCGAACCAGAAAATGTGATGTTTATGTTCTATCTACAGTGAACATCTGGTCAAATACTGAATATTAATCATTTATAACTTAATTCAGCCAGTAAAGCCTATACCACTGATACACAATTACAATGTCTACCATAGGAACAGACAGATCAGTGTATTTGCTTGAAAATTTGTTGATTTTATTGAACACAGTTTGTTTTATGCACTCTCTCCTTCAGAATAACTTGCTATTTTCTTCCCACAAATCTGCCTTTTAATTCTTTCCTCAGGCAGTTTAAGCACATCAGCATTTCATTATGAAACAAAACACACTTGTTTGTGTCTCTGTGCCACTCAGAGAACAGACCAAACAAGAACAGTTTCCATTTCAACATAGTTCAAAAGTCTTTAGAATGTATTTGCATCTAATCTGCATATATTCCACATCTGAATAGTAATACACATCTGAAGAAACTCAGTTCAATAAATACCCTCATGAAGCAAACAACTAATTTATTTTTTTCAACATGTAGGAAGAGCACATTTTTAAATGTTTGCTGACAAAGTAAATTTTATCTTTTAGATCAAATATAACCAACATTTCTACATTTTGGGATCAACCACTGGAGGTAACTAATTACCTGATGGTTACAAATCAACATAAAATACAGGTGGTCCCTGAACAAGACATTTCATCCACAATAGTTTAAGCTTCCCATGACTAACCAGAGAAACATGTTTTGCGTGATGCAAATGTATACAACTGTTAAATATATAAAACAAATTTTCTCTATCAGTCATAAATGTATCATCATAAATGCTGCCCTAAAACTAAAGACTAAACCCATGGCTTTTCTCACGACTTTTCCTGTTACATGGCTGTAACTTTGCAGGAAGCCCTGTTTACACATATAAAGGCTGTTTTGTCACAGTTATGGTAGTGGTTTCAACGAAGCCTTGAGGAAATTCAATTCAAAGTGCAAGAAAAATGGTGATGGACTTATAGAAAATAACCTTCCCAAACTATTTAAATAAATGGACATGCATTATGTATATAGAATGCATGTTTTGGAGTGTTGCTTTGATGGAAGTTAGCAGCATGTGTTTACCAATACATCTCATTTATGTCTGCATCAAGGGTGGGTTAGGCAGCAAATAGTATGACACCATCAGTTTCTGGCTTGTATTCTCCACTTAGTGCAACAGATTATTGAAAATGCAACAACAATGAAATGAGCAGCTTGGTGAACGTTATTGAAGCGAATGGCACCAAAGAATAGGATAGGATAACTGATGGATTTGGTTCCGGTGAGATTGGGCAGTGTGGGAGGGCCTGCACAGTTGCAGCTATTGGTCGGAGAATGACACTGATACGTGGGACAGTCACACATTGATGGGATAGATCATTTCTATGACTAACTTCTGCACATGATAACATGTTCATTATCCTCCATTTCTGTTGAGGAAACTGCGAGGGGGTGATACCTTGTGTCTGTTTTCTTTTGTGAAAATGAACTAGCTTTGTATTGGTACCAATATGGAACAGTGATGTTTCCTTGTTGTTTACTGGTTACTGTCATATGTGAAATGTTCCGAAGTTGATTTTCAATTCTTTGTTACTTTTGATTATTTAATAAACAAAATATTCTCAAATCTCAAGTGCCTACTCCAGGGTACATGTGCCATGCCTCAGAGGATCATGGGAAGGGTGTCAGGGTGGGAGGTGGGAGGGGGGGGGGCGCTTGTGGGATTTGGGGATCCCGGGATAGAGGCCCTAACTGATTGTCAGTCTCTCTCTTTCTCCAATTCCTGTCAGATACCAAAATGGATGGTGTTGTCGGACCTGCAGCGACTGCCCTCACATTGCTGGTGGCCCAGGCAGATGCTAGAGAAGGCAGCAGCAGCAATGCACAGCCTGGATGCATAGCACATCATGTGCTGCCTCTCACCCTGAAGACCTGGCAGCCCACAAGGCTGAGGAGGAACCCAGAGAAGGAGAGGCCACGATCGCCAAGGTATACAGGTGTTGTTGATCTTTTAATGAGATGATGGGCAGCATGTGATGCACAAAGCTCTCTGAAGTGGGACAGTGCAGCACCTGTGCCACATCCTTGCAGATGTGGCACCTGTGAAGAAGGAGAACACATGCTCCTGGGAGCCATGAAGGTCACTGCAGCCCACAACATCTATGCTACTGGGTCATCCTAGGGCTCGAGCCTTAAGAGGCATTTCTCAATTTACAGGTGCCCACAGGTGCAGCCGGGACATCACAGATGCTCTGTATGCCCGCGCATCAGACTTTATCACCTTCAACCTGGACCAGGCCCATCAAGATGCCTGGATTGCAGGATTCTCTGCCATCGCTATGATGCCCAGGGCCAAGGGGCAATAGATAGCACTCATGTCACCCTATGCGCACTGGGGCATCAGGGAGTGCCCTTTATTAACAAGAAGAGGTTCTACTCCCTGAATATTCAGATTGTGTGCAACCACCACCTCAGAGTTATGCATGTGTATGCCCACTACCCAGGAAGCGTGTATGACAGCTGCATCCTGGGGCACTCGGAGATCCCTGGTGTCTTAAAGGAGCACCACAGGATGATGGGTTGGCTCTTGGGAGGGTCAAGGGATACCTGCTGAGGTCCTGACTGATGATGTCGGTTTGGAGGCCTGAGACCGTTGCAGAGACTCATTATAATGAGACCCATGCTGCCATTCATGCTGTCATTAAGCGGTGCATCGGACTGCTGAAATTGCGGTTCTGACGCTTGGACCATTCTGGTGGTGCCCTGAAGAGACCCTCAAAGGGTCTCCCGCTTTGTGCTGGTCTGCTGTATCTGTCACAACCTGGCACAGCAGCAGGGTGACATGGTGGAGGAGGAGGAGTAGGAGGGACATGTCTGAGGAGGAGGCAGACCAAGAGGAGATGGAGGATGGAGGACAGGCGGCGGCAAGGGTCCGACATGGCCAGACGACCAGGGAGGCCCTCATCCTCACCAAATTCTCACAGGACAAGGCTAGGTCTGTCAGTCATCCCCCACCCTGCATTTCCCACCTTCCCCCCCCAATGCCCCCTTTCCCCTCCGTTCCCCCTCCCCCATTTCACTCCTTTCCCCCAGTCTCCCCTTCCCACCCAATTCCCCAATTCCCCATTATCCCTCCTTCCCACAATCCTCCATCACCCCTGCCCCCCATCACACCACCCTCTCCCCGACAACTGCCATCTCCCAACCACCCTGTTCCACCTTCCAAGGATCTATATAACATCACTACAGGGTGATGGGCCTGTGTCAGCACTGTCAATGGGTCATGACAGGAGAGTGATGATAACTCGCTGTGAGGAAAGCTCTGGTGCTTCTCAGTTTTTGCAAAAGGTTCGATTCCTGTCTTTCTGCTAACAGTGCACTTACATCGAACCTCTGAATGTGGTCTGCATTGGGTTCTTTGACCTTGGACCATTGTGCCCGGGGGCGGTGAGGGTGCAGGAAGGCCCTCTGTGTAGAATAACATGACAGAGGCTTCGCATGTACCAAGTGTAACATGTTTTAATGGTGAACATATGACATTTCCATTCCCCCTAGCTACAGATAGTGACCCCCCCCCCACCCCCCGTCTCCCGCCCAAAAATGTTGACTCAGTGTTCCTCAATCTTCATGTTCTTTCATGGTCTACATCCAGGTGTGTCCCCAGGATGAACATCGGAGGTGGAGGCAGCCTGCTGCTTTCCACACCCTGTGGTCTTTGATGCCCTTGGCGCGTGTCCTCCGGAGGGCCTGGAGCCAGAGGGCCCTGGCCAAATTATTGGTGCCACAGGTGTCGGCCGTGCCACCCTGTTCTGTCCACTGCCCTTGAGATGCACTGGTATCAGGAGAGGGGAGGGATTAGGAAGAACTGGAGACCACCGCCATCCCCTTGGTGGAAAGCCCCGGGTTGGCCTCCAGCACTTCTTAACCACGACGGTGCCCATAGATGCGGACATCGTGCCCCAGGTTTTCCACGGCAGTCATCACCCTAGGAATGTTGGCCTTGGTGCCACACATTGTTGGCACAATGTCTGCAACTGAAGCCTTTGGGACTCCTCCAATCACTATGCAGTCACAAGTATTCTTACATTAACACTACAATGCAGTTACTGTGAAAATCCCCTAGTTACCTCACTCCGGCGCCTGTTCGGGTACACTGATGGAGAATTCAGAATGTCCAATTCACCTAATAAACACTTCTATCAGCCAGTGATTTGTGACACTAATAAAGATTAATATTATTATTAGCCCTCCCTGACCCATCAAACCTGCGGCTCACAATGCCCTCTCTTAGCTCATTTGTGAGGGTGGGGTTCGATTTGGGAATTTGAGGGGTGGGAGGCGAAACTGATGTCAGGAGAAAGGTGGTAACTTGCTGCTGGTCCTCCGAACCCCTTAGGGGAACTGGGTGGCCCACCTTTCATTCACAACATCGAGAAGCCTGGCCAGGTCGGCAACACCAAACCGATGAGCAGGTCTGCGCGCTGCCATGCTTGTGTGTTGACAGGGAGTGAGTGGTGAGGGAGCGTTTAAAAGCAGCTCCCTGCTGGGAGTGGCAAGAAGCTGCGGTGCGAGTCCGGCGAATCAGACGGCGAGAGAGCCAGTAATGGCGAGAATCTCGTGGAGCTCCTTTTTGGCATGAATTGCCATTGAATAAGGGCTGCAATCTTGCCCACACTGCTGTCGAGGAACATCCTGCCAAACATGCCCAAATTGACACTTAGGGTGCAATTTAATGGAAACATTACTAAGTATCATTGTGGGCAAGTTTGGTGGTGAGTTTCTTGCCAGCTTTTTGGAGGAGATCCAGACTGGTATTCCATCACATGTAGTCATTTTTCTGAGCCTTGGAGAGTTTCTCCCTAGTCTTTACCACACTTGGGAAATATTTTCAGAAGTGGGGAGCTGAACTCACCGGGGAGACTGGCTCCTCAGAGATCAGAGCACCATTTTGAAAGCTGCCCCGAACTCTAAATGAGCTTGCGTGTAGACACCCCACTATGGGATTGCTGAGGGCCAAGCTCTTTTCAGGCCCTTCCATTCCCAATTTTGTGCCCCTTCCTCACCCCTTCAAACTTTATACGGCCCCCTTAATACCCCCTTTCACCCCCAGTCCTTCATATCCATCCTCACCCCTCTTTTATTGGCATGGCCCCCCTCAGACTCTGACCCTTGGCAGTGGGCAGTGCCCTTTGTATCCTGGCAGTGGTAACCGAGCACCCTGGCAGTGACTGGTCTCCGCTTGTGGAGGCCAGTACTAACTGTCGCCTGGTTGAGGCATTGCCGGTGCAGTCGGTGATTCCCAGGCGCTGGGTAAATGCGCCGTCGAAATTGCCGCGCTATTTAACTGAGCTTAATGGTTCTCTTATGAATGATTATCTGAATGATAATTTAAATATCATTATCTGAATGAGAATATCGTTATCCTGATCGAGCTGGGTGCCGCAAGTCATGTGACTCGTGTGAGGTTTTGTGCCCTGTGCAAAGCCCGATTTGGGTCTCTCCCGCGAATCACCCGTCGCGCCAAGCTCCGCACCGGGCATGACGCAGTGGCAGAATTGCGCCCGGCTTCTTTTCAATGTGTGAGCCTGGATAGAGGGAGACAGTTAGTACTTTAACCGTTGATTCCTGTCAAAGATCGTCAACCTGAAACGTTGCGCATTATTTTCCATTCCAGGTCTACGTCCTGTGGCAGGGTGGGAATGGGAATGTTTCCCATTGCAGATTTCACTGCGCCGTGTCGTCGTATCCAGGCGCCATTTTTAAAAAGCGCCCAGACAGCAATCCACCATACATTGAGGGAGAATATGGCCTGAGAGCAGAAGGCGCTCCAGTGCCCAAATTCAGTGATGTCTCCTTGGGCATCTTTTTTTTAAATAAAACATTTTGAGGTATTTGTGATTTTGTAACAATAACAGAAGAAACAGTTTACATACAAATATAAACGTAGTGCAAAGGCCGTCTTCCTCCCTCACAGCTCCCACCTTTCTTACACACTAATCTAAGCTAACACACCCCCCCCCCCCCCACTTCTCTGCTGACGGTTAATTCTGGAAACTACCTTGTCCTGTATCCCCCTTGGTGGTAGGAGCGGGAAGTCCCGCGCCTGCAGGTACCAAACTCATTGCCTCCTGTCATTTCAAATTTCTCCTCCAACTCTCTCAGGCTGGGAAAGCTCCCCTCCTTAAACATATCTCCCATCCTCTCGATCCCTGCTCTTTCCCATCTTCGAAGCCCTCCATCCAGCCTCCCCAGGGAAAGCCGATGATCATTGGAGACCAAACCGATGCTCCCTCTGCTCCCTCATGTTTCCTCCATTCCCCCAGACTCTCAGGGCCGCCACTACCATGGGGCTGGTGGAGTACCGTGCCGGCGGGAACATCAGAGGCGCCGTTACCAATGCCCCCAAACACGTGCCCTTACATGATGCCGCCTCTACTCGCCCCAATACTAATTGCTAAAGTTCGGCAGCGGCAACCCGCCCTCCCCCCGGCTACACTCCAGCGTCCCCTTTTTTACTTGCGGGGTGTTGCCTGCCCATACAAAGCCAGAGATCACCTTGTTTACCCGTTTAAAAAAGACCCGTGGAATAAAGATGGGGAGACACTGAAAAACAAACAGGAATCTCGGGAGGACCGTCATTTTCACTGTCTGTACCCTCCCTGCCAGTGTTAGCGGGAGCGTGTCCCACCTTCGGAAGGCTTCCTTCATTTGGTCCATCAGTCGGGTCATATTTAGTTTATGTAGCCGTGCCCATTCCCGTGCCACCAGGATGCCTAGATACCGAAAGCTTCCCGCTACCACTCTAAACGGCAGCTCCCCCAGTCCCCTCTCCTGCCCCCTTGCCTGGATCGTGAACATCTCACTTTTCCCCATGTTCAATTTAGAACCCGAAAACCGGCCAAATTCTGCTGAAATCCTCATAATTTCTCCCATCCCCTCTAGTGGGTCAGAAACATATAGGAGTAGGTCATCTGCATATAGCGAGACTCTGAGTTCCACCCCTCCCCGAACCAGCCCCTTCCAGCCTTTTGAGTCTCTCAGCGCAAATGCCAGCAGCTCTATGGCCACGCAAACAGCAGAGGGAGAGGGGGGCATCCCTGCCTCATCCCCCAGTGCAGCCTAAAATAGCCCGATGTCAACCTGTTCGGCCGTACACTCGCCACAGGCGATATAGCAGCCTAACCCAGTCGATGAAGCCCCGTCCAAACCCAAACCGCCCCAGCACCTCCTCCTTGGGCATCTTGCTTGACAAAGTGCAGGACATGTGGGACATCCTCAGTCCAATTGATGGGAGGAGGAGGCCAAGCAGGGAGACAAAACCGGCATGGGAGCAGGTCTCCGGGTCAGTGCCTGAGATGTGCACCAGAGGACTGCACTGCTGAAGCAGATGAATAGCTTCATCCACTCCGCCAGTGTAAGGTAACCTCAGCTGCTCGCACTCAACTCACTGAATCAGCCTTTGTGGCAACGGGATAAGGTGGTGCCACTGTGGGTCTGACCTTTCCAAACAGAGTGGTCACACACTTGGATGGGGAAGGGATTTGCATGTCCTGGGCACCAGCAAGCACCACTAATGACATGTCTCTGTGAGCCTTTTCTGTCTACCTGCATGTTTTAACCACTCAGGACAGTGCTGCCTTGGAATCATTGTGGACAACGTTCAGTGCTCAATGACATGGCACGTAATCCAGTGGATTACTTGTGAGACCTCGAGCATGAGAAAGATACTTGAAACCCTCTTCTCTTTTTGTGCAGAAGAGGGTAAGCCATAGGAGAGAGAGAGGGAAGCCGGGAGGGGCCCAGACACATTTCAAAGACGTCATTGACTTTGAGGAGTGAACATCCCACTTGGCAAGGATGGAGTGGGACAGAGCCTGCAGAGATAGAGAGGAGGGCCAGCAGCGAGCAGAATTAGACCATTCTGCCCATCAAGTCTGCTCTGCCATTCGATCATGTCTGATATTTTTCTCATCCCCATTCTCCTGCTTTCTCCATTATCCCTGATCACCTTTTTAATCAAGAACATACCTGTCTGTGTCTTAAAGACACTCAGTGATTTGACCTCCACAGCCTTCTGCGTCAATGAGTTCTACAGATTCACCACCCTCTGGCTGAATAATTTCCCCCTCATCTCAGTTTTAAAGGATCGTCCCTTCAGTCTGAGGCTGTGCCATCTGGTTCTAGTCTCTCCTACTAATGGAATCATCTTCTTCATATCCACTCTATCTAGGCCTCTCAGTGTCCTATAAGTTTCAATGAGATCCCCCTCATTGAGTACAGACCCAGAGTCCTCAACCACTTCTCATATGACAAGTCCTTCATTCCTGGGATCATTCTTGTGAACTGTCTCTGGATCCACTCCAAGGCCAGCATATTCTTCCTTCGATACGGGGCCCAAAACGGCTGACAATATTCCAAATAGGGTCTGTCCAGATCCTTATGCAGCCTCAGCACTACCTTATTCTTCCTACCAAAGTGCATCACCTCACACTTTTCCAGCTTCTATTCCATCGGCCACTTCTTTGCCCACTCTCCTAGCCTGTCCAAGTCCTTCTGTGGCCTCCCCTGCTTCCTCAACACTACCTGTCCCTCTACATAACTTTGTATCATCTGCAAACTTAGAAAAAATGCCCTCAGTTCCTTCTTCCAGACCGTTACTGCATATTGTAAATAGTTGGTAGTAAGGATCCATGCATGTCATGGAAACCTAAGGGTCACACATTCTTCCATGTTGAAGGCTGCCCATGCAGTCACTCGCTCTCTCCTCTGTTATGGGCCAGGGTTTGGAGAACCCCAAAGTGTATCATGGAGTTCACCTAACCCACAACCTTTAATAGATTGTGGTATGGGGAGCACACGCCCACTCCACAGGTGTGGTACAGCAGAAATGGAAAAGTATTTTTTAAAGCAAAATAATGTTTATTCTATGAACTCAAGTTAACCTTTTTAAAACATACAGTGAACATCTTAGCAACTATTAATTCAAATACAACCCCCAATGACTACAACACTAAGTAATCCTTTAAGCTTTCCTTTTAACATCCATACGACTTAAAAACAAAACCTTTAACGGAAGCACATTAGGTTTACATTCACTACTGAGAACATTTATAATTCTGAATTCACCAAATGGTCAAGAGATAGTCTTTTGATGGCAGAGAGAACAGCACTACACCTGCCCGGTCTGGCTTCAGCTCCAGCACTGAAAACGAAACTAAAACACACCCTGCAGCAAACAGCCTAAAATGAAAGTAAAAAGCTGACAGACAGCCCAGTTCCACGCACTCTCTGACATCACTGCAGTAGTAAACACCTATTTCTTAAAGGTACTCTCACATAACACCTCTCTCACTTACAGATGCCAGTTGGAAGAGGGCAAGGCTTAAAAAAGACAAAGCCCTGTTCAGATTCAGATAAGCCCAGAGAGGACTGAGGACATTGCAGAGGATGAAATCGGACCTGTAGAGACACCACATCACTCTCCTGCACCCTCCACCAGCCCAGAGACAGATGCTTCGGCGGGTATTATATCTAATTTAGGATTTACATTCTGGTGGCCACTGCATGGACAGGTGTCCGCAGCAGGTGGAGGCAGGGTTTGCCAAGCTCACTGGCAGTTGGAGGACTGCTGGGGGAAGAGACATCTGTGAGGTTCAAGTCCCAAGATGGGCTTCTGGAATCAGCCTTCCACAGTTGTTGGAGAGGCTGCAAGAAGCAGGGGAACATCAGGCAGGGATCTCAACAGAGAGACACATGCGACAGAGTCCGTCTACCTGCTTTCTAATGCAGTGTCTGACCAGTGCACTCATCAAGGTCTCCAAGGGGAGGGAGGGTGGTGGTTGCCATGGATAACCTGGTCCAGCAGCTTCTGCTGGAGATGCATGCAGACCTGAACTTCATTGGGGTTGCCATGGTTGATCTTTGCTGTGCTTTCATGAGCGGGGGATGGTCCACCCTTGCCACTTTCTAATGCCCCTCAAGAAGTCAGGCAAGGACCTTCAGGCACCCCAACAAACTCCACTCAGGATGCTGTGAGGGTATCTGATCCTTCCGAATTATCCTTGTCTGTGACCTCCTTCAGCATCGTCCTCCATGACCGCGGAAGGAGAAGCTGTCCCATAGCAGGACAGACAAAGTAAGCTGGGGCCCTCCAGGTTTCAGCCCTGCAGAGGACGGCCACCAAAGTTATCCAAGGCTTCAGGACTAAGTAATCAGCAGGCTGTTTCCACCCCTGGTGTGGATGTCAGAGGAACACCACGAAGAAGTGTTAGATAACAAAAGATTAAGACATTTTGATTTCACAAGTGGTTGCACGGGTGCACTGTGATGGTTAAACTTATCACACTTGTGTAATTATAATTCACTTTCACTTTAATCATGTCAGATGTGGTTTATTTGTGCTAAACTTTAAGCATCTGTGCAGCCCACACCCCATCCCACCCCACCTCACCTCTTCTGAGGATCACCCAATGTCCCCTGGAATCGGGCTTGTGCACGGAAGCAAAGCTCTTTGCCAGGGCCTTTGTGAGCCGTGCGCAAGAAGTCTCCTGCATTCTGAGCTTTTGGCCTTCACACTCTCATCTGCCCCAATGCCCGAGTATTGGCCAGACTACATGCTAGAATTCCTGTTTAATTATCCAGTTGAGCTGACCTGCAACAGCACCCATTCCTGGTGACCCAACTTCCAAGCACGATCTCCACCATAAGGCTCTATAGTAGATTGCGAAGCTCGTTGTCACATTTGAAGTTAATTCCAATAACTTTTCCATCACCGTTCCGGACCCCCATCTGCCCTCTAGCAACTCTTACCAAACAACCCTCACCCTCCCAACCTCACCATCCCACTGACCCTCGCCATCCTGTCCTATCACTGTTATTCTGAGTATGTCTTCCAGGGCTCCTTCATTGACTCTGCAGACCGCTTCATCTGAACCATTTTGCCCTTTTCCCTCCCATGCCCATTCACACCCGCGTACTTCTCACCATGACCGTTATCACCTCCCTCATTTTGCGCTATCGCCCTTCATTATCTCTCTGATTCCACTCTTTCACACAGCAGATGGAACCAAGAATGATGGCACAGAGAAAGGGAATGAACCAATGCCAAAACTATCAACAATGAATACTGGAAGAGGAAATTGGCTTATTCCATCAGGAACCTTACCACTTTCCCAGCAGAGTCCTGAGGAGTTATCTCAGGGTGATATAAGCTATCTTGTTGAGAAATTGAGGTAGAATCATTCATAGAATTGAGATAGAAACATTCCCGTACCAGCCTCCCCGAACAGGCGCCGGAATGTGGCGACTAGAGGCTTTTCACAGTAACTTCATTTGAAGCCTACTTGTGACAATAAGCGATTTTCATTTCACAAATCAGAAAGAACATAGGAAAATAGGAGCACAGAAATGGGAGTAGGTAATTTAGCCCCTCAAGCTTTTTCTTCCATTCAGTGAGCTCATGGCTGGATTCTCCATCAGCGGGATCCTGCTAATAACAATAATAATCTTTATTGTCACAAGTAGGCTTACATTAACACTGCAATGAAGTTACTGTGAAAATCCCCTAGTCACCACAATACGGCATCTATTCGGGTACACAGAGGGAGAATTCAGAATGTCCATAAATGATTTGGAGGAAAATGTAACTGGTCTGATTAGTACGTTTGCGGACGACACAAAGGTTGGTGGAATTGCGGATCGCGATGAGGACTGTCAGAGGATACAGCATGATTTAGATCGTTTGGAGACTTGGGTGGAGAGATGGCAGATGGAGTTTAATCCAGATAAATGTGAGGTAATGCATTTTGGAAGGTCTAATACAGGTAGGGAATATACAGTGAATGGTAGAACCCTCAATAGTATTGACAGTCAGAGATCTAGGTATACAGGTCCACAGGTCACTGGTGGAGAAGGTAGTCAAGAAGGCATACGGTATGTTTGCCTTCATTGGCCGGGGCATTGAGTATAAAAATTGGCAAGTCATGTTGCAGCTGTATAGACCCTTAGTTAGGCCACACTTAGAGTATAGTGTTCAATTCTGGTCACCACAGTACCAGAAGGATGTGGAGGCTTTCGAGAGTGTGCAGAAAAGATTTACCAGGATGTTGCCTGGTATGGAGGGCATTAACTATGAGGAGAGGTTGAATAAACTTGGTTTGTTCTCACTGGAACAAAGGAGGTTGAGGTCTACAAAATTATGAGGGGCATAGACAGAGTGGATAGTCAGAGACTTTTTCCCAGGGTAGGGGGGTCAATTACAAGGGAGCACAGGTTTAAGGTGTGAGGGGAAAGGTTTAGAGGAGATGTACGAGGCAAGTTTTTTTCACAGAGGGTAGTGGGTGCCTGGAACTCGCTGCCAGAGGAGGTGCTGGAAGCAGGGACAATAGTGACGTTTAAGGGGCATCTTGACAAGTACATGAATGGGATGGGAAGAGAGGGATACGGACCCCGGAAGTGTCGAAGATTTTAGTTTAGGCGGGCAGCATGTTCGGCACAAACTTGGAGGTTCAAGAGGCCTGTCCCTGTGCTGTGCTTTTCTTTGTTCTTTGTTCTTTATCCAATTCACCTAACAGTACGTCTTTTAGACTTGTGGGACGAAACCCACGCAGACACGGGGAGAACGTACGGACTCCGCTTAGACAGTGACCCAAGCCGGGAATCGAACCTGGGACCCTGGAGCTGTGAAGCCAAAGTGACAGCACACTCATGCCCGTGGATTTCTCGAAGGTGTGGGGATGTCCACAATGGGAAACCCCATTGGCTGGCTGGCGGGACGGAGGACTCTGCTGCCAGCGTAGCACACTGCACCAGAAAACTGGTGTGGCAGGATGGAGAATCCCACCCAAGATCTACTCCCTATCCCCACCTTATTCCAATATTTCTTAACGTCTTTGGTTTTAAAAAACTATCCAGCTCAGTTTCAAAATTAAAAACTTACTGAGTGTCATTTGATTTTTGTGGATGGGAGTTCTAAACTCGCACCAATCATTGTATGTACAAGTATTTCCTAATCCTGAAATGTCTGGCTCTGCTTGTTTTAGACTATACTCCCTGGCCCCAGATTCCCCAACCAGAAGAAATGGTTTCTCTCAACCTAACCGATCAGATCGATTCCAGGGAATACAACCCTAGTTTACATAATTTCTCCTCAAAACTTTATAGGCCCAGGTCCCATACAGGTAAACCAATGCTGCACTTCCCCAAGGCAAGTGTATCCTTCCGAATCTGTGTTGCCCACAATTGCTCACAGTTAATCGAGTTAAAGGAGTGTTAATTGGCTGGGAGTGAGATTTTTGCCCCTCACTCAGGAGGGAGTCCCACCTCAGTGAACTGCTAGTTAATCAGATTGGCTGGCAGCTCTGCAGTACTAGCATCGCCACCAGGAGCGGTGGCCACTGCTGGGATTACAAGTAATTCCACAGAATTCCACAGTGCAGAAGGAGACCCTCTGGCCCATTGGGTCTGCACCAACCCTCTGAAGGAGCATCCTAACTAGGCCCACTTCCAGGCCGTACCTCCAAAACCCCTAACCTGCACATCATTGGACACTAAGGGGCAATTTAGCATGGCCAATCTACCTATCCTGCACATCTTTGGAATGTGGAAGGAAACCAGAGCACCTGGAGGAAACCCATACAGACACAGGGAGAATTTGAAAACTCCACACAGACAGAAACCCAAGGCCAGGATCAAACCCGGGTCTCTGGTACTGTGAGGCAGAAGTGCTAAGGACTGTGCCACCGTGCCGCCCTCTCTCGATTCTAAGTTCCAGAGCCCGGGTGGAGGCAAACATCGGGGCAGCACGGTAGCATTGTGGATAGCACAATTGCTTCACAGCCCCAGGGTCCCAGGTTCGATTCCGGCTTGGGTCACTGTCTGTGCGGAGTCTGCACATCCTCCCCGTGTGTGCGTGGGTTTCCTTTGGGTGCTCCGGTTTCCTCCCACAGTCCAAAGATGTGCAGGTTAGGTGGATTGGCCATGATAAATTGCCCTTAGTGTCCAAAATTACCCTTAGTGTTGGGTGGGGTTACTGGGTTATGGGGATAGGGTGGAGGTGTTGACCTTGGGTAGGGTGCTCTTTCCAAGAGCCGGTGCAGACTCGATGGGCCGAATGGCCTCCTTCTGCACTGTAAATTCTATGATAATTCTATGATCGGGGTATCTCGGCTGGAACAAGATGGAAAGCATGAGAGATGGGGGGATGGGACAGAAGGAGCCATGATGAAAAGGCTGAGGGGTGGGTCGATGGAGCACTCAGCGGGTGGATGGGGGATACTGGGAGGTTCCGATGTGAATAGAGGGCCCCCGTTCGTCGACCTTCCCGTCTGAGGTCTAAGTAGGCAAACCTGTCAGTCTTCCCCCAGTCACTGAACTCCTCCCACCAGTCTCAAAATTAAATGACCCCTAAGTGGCCATCTCATAAAATTGAGGATGGTTGGGTGCAGGCAGGAAGATCACCGGGGAAATTTCTTGAACCTTCTCGCATCTGTAAACCTCTGGCACGACCCATAAAATCCTGCCCAGGTATGGTCTAATCAAAGCTTTCCATGGTTGAAGCTCTGAATTCTAATCATCTAGATATAACAGTCAGTCTTTTTGATTATTTTTCTGTGCCCACAATATTTAACGACCCTTGTACCTGCTCCCTGCTCTCCCTCCCACCCTTCCCCGCCACAAGTCTCTTTGGATCTCCACTCGCCTTTCACTATTTGGAAAGTATTCTCCCCTTTTTAGGCGCAAAGTGGATGATCTCACATTTTCCTCCAGAGAAAATTATTTGCCACAGTTTTGCTCATTCGCTTGATCGATTAATATCTCTTTGCAATGTTGTGTTTCTATCCACACTGTCTCCAATCTTTGTGTCATATTTAAATTTGGGTATGTGGTTTTCCATGCTATCATTTAAGCTGTCAATAAATATGCTGAATAGGTGAGGACTTAATTACAGATCCTTGCAGGATTAATCTAGTTACATCCTACCAGTTAGAATACCTACCCATTATTCCTACCGTATGTCTCCTCCTGTTCAGCCAATTTCCAAAATAAGTCAAAATTTGCCTTCAATTCCATGAACTTCAACTTAAATTAGCAGATTATTTTAAGGGACTTTACCAAACACCTTTTGGATTTCATTTTTAAAGAACATATCCATCGTCATACCCCTCTGCGCTATTTTAATCACCTCTTCATAGAAGTCAATCAGATTTACCACATGACCTATTCTTTACCAGTGCATACTTGCGATTACTGAAGCTGAATTTCTTATCGGTGTCCAGTCACACTATCCTGCATTATAAACTTAAATCATTTTCTGAAGTACATGTTAGAATTACTGGTCTCTAATGTCTTGGTTTCCCTCTTTCAATTTTCATGATCATTTGCATATTTCTAATCTAAAGGGATAATTCCTTAATCAAGATAATTTTGGAAGAATATTGTGAGGGTATCTGCAATGTTGTCACCTACTTCTTTTAAAATCCTGGGACTGAAACCATCTGGTGCTGGGGGCTTGTCACCCTTTATGACAATATTTTCTTCATTACTGTTACTGAACTTGTTCTAGTCCCTGATCCTGGTTCAGTTTTTGTTTTCTTGGAATGTTCGGCATCATAGCTTATCATAGAATTTACAGTGCAGAAGGAGGCCATTTGGCCCATTGAGTCTGCACCGGCTCTTGGAAAGAGCACCCTACCCAAAGTCAACACCTCCACCCTATCCCCATAACCCAGTAACCCCACCCAACACTAAGGGCAATTCTGGACACTAAGGGCAATTCATCATGGCCAATCCACCTAACCTGCACATCTTTGGACAGTGGGAAGAAACCGGAGCACCCGGAGGAAACCCACGCACACACGGGGAGGATGTGCAGACTCCGCACAGACAGTGACCCAAGCCGGAATCGAACCTGCGACCCTGGAGCTGTGAAGCAATTGTGCTATCCACAATGCTACCGTGCATGCAGACCTCTTCCTTTATTCTAAATGCTGAAATAAAGTAATTATTCAGCATGTCTGCCATTTCCTTGTTTTCATTTAAAATATCATTATTATGAATTTTTATGGGCCCCACGATATTCCGGATGACCTCCTTTTTCCTAATGTAATTCAATTTAGTCTGTTGATTTTGGGCCCCCTTGCAAGTTTATTTTCCGACCCTCTATATTCACGGCTTTTGCTATCCATTTTGTCACCATTCTCTAAGCTCTGTTGTACATTTTATATTTTAGCATGCATTTTCTTTTAGTTTGATGTTGTTTTCACCATCTTTAGTTGTCTGTGAGTGTCTTTTTTCTTGCCTTTTAAGGCTAAACCGACTCTGTACCACATTAAATTATCTTTTGAATACACCCAGCGATCCTCTGTCACCCGTTAACAGACTTGGCTTGTTTGCTGTGCAGAGTCTCTGTCTCACCCTATTAAAGTCTACCTTACCTAAATCTAAAATCTATTTGGCTCTTTCATTTTTCTCCCAGCGCAGACCCAATGGGTTGAATGACCTCCTTCTGTGCTGTAACCAATCTGTGATTCTTTCAAACACCACATTGAACTTGATTGTATTAAGATTGCCGTTAGATAAATATTCACACATCATAAGGCCGTTGTTAGATGTAGCTCTATAATAATTATGGAATCTAATATGGCATTTTCCTTTGTTTATCCTATTGCTGCAAAAATCTACCCGATTTATGTTCATGCGATTTGCTAACTTTCTGGCATGTGCTTTCTGGCATGTGGCTGTCTGCTTTTCCCAATCTATGTGAAAGTCAAGTTTCACCTTTAAAAAATACCTCAGCTTTGCTGCATGCTTGCCTCATCTCTGCACTCATACAATCTACAACTTGACAGCAGCTACCATAACTTCAGTGTAGTCTTAAAAAGTTTCCTATTTCTTAATTCTACCCTTAAAGTCTTTTGCTTATTATTTTTACCCCTTTCCACCCCTCTTGTTGTGTGCGTGTCCAGGGTGGGGGGGTGGGGCAATTTAAAGTGGGGAGTTGGGAGTTATGAATTAGTTGATAGTTGGCCAGTTGTATTTGTTACAGAGTTTCATAGCTTTTGTTATAAATAAATAGTAATTATGTTTAAACTTACAGAATTGGTGACTGTAAATATTGGGCAGCCAAGGGCCAAAGACCTTGGGTCTTTTTATAAGAATTATTGGTTAATTGGTTTTGACTCCAGGACAAATTGACCCTGCACTTGCCCAGGGTGTCGTAACACTCTCCCATTTTCCTGATGATTTTTAACCTGGATTGTTTATTTTCCCATCCTCCTCACCTTGCATCCAGAGGTAAAGATATTAGAGGCGAAAGTTGAGTTTCTGTCAGACCCTTGCTGATGAACATTCAGGGGGCTGGTTTAGCACAGGGCTACTTCGCTGGCTTTGAAAGCAGACCAAGGCAGGCCAGCAGCACGGTTCAATTCCCGTACCAGCCTCCCCGAACAGGCGCTGGAATGTGGCAACTAGGGGCTTTTCACAGTAACTTTATTTGAAGCCTACTTGTGACAATAAGCCATTTTCATTTTATTTAATTCAGATGATGATCTCAGTAGTCTTATCATTATAACAATAAATGCTTAATAAGCATTAGGACCATATAATCTACAAAACGGTGTGATTCAGTGTGGTCCTTTGTTGCAAGACCAGAAATGACTTTTCTGCAAGCCAAATATTCAGAACACAGACATACTGACACAGACCTTCAAGGTTATATTAAAGAATGATATTCTGAGACTCGACATGCTGGTGGCTGGAGTTCTGTGAGACAATGTCGATTAGCAGCAGCGCTGCATTATGAGCTGGCCTTCCTGGGTTGCCTGTTGTGCCGCTATATCTTTCTCCTCAAACAAATAAATCATAAAGAACAAAATCCTCAAGAGATAAACATTTTGCAGCACTCCATTCAATTTGTGAAATTCCCCACAAAATACAGACTGAATGGAGACTTCCAATTACAGTGCATTTTTTTTTGACAAAAGACCAATCCAATTAAATCTCTATTTAATAGCACCATGAGAAACAGTAGACCTACTTCATGATTTTAGCATCAGCCAGCATAATTGCTGTCCTAAATTACTAGGGCAAGATTCTCCGACCACGATGCAGGAATCACGAAATGCAATTGAGTGGGGAACCGCCCATGACCCGAAAGTCGTGGCTGGCACCGGGCGCCCATGCTCTGGTGCCTCAACCACGGCCAGCAAGGCAGCCATCTTGCTGCACATTCTGCTGACCACCCACCCTGGCCATTAGTTGTGCGAAGTGACACTGGCCATATGGGTGCCCTCACCCCACAATCCCTGCAGTCCATCCCCCTGCACCCCACCACGCCCCCCACTACCACCACAAGGGGGCACCACCCCTCCAGTGGGGCATTACGTGGCCCACCGGAAGGGGGCCATGGAGCATACCACTAGCATGGGCAGCGTCAGCCACTGGTACCCCTGCCGGTAGGAATGGATGCCTAGGCCAGAAGCTCCATGGCGCTGGGCACCCACAGGGTCAGGGGTGCAGTGCGGAGAGTGCTGGAGAAATGACCGGGGATGGGTGAGGGGATGGGAGAGGAAGATGACATGTGGTGCTAGGGCTGCAGTGCAGGCCAGGGCCACCGTGTAGCGCGTTGCACCTGGTTGGGCACAGGAGTATGCACCATGCTAACATGCCTGCCTTTGCACCTCTGCAGAGAATGGACTTCAAAATCTAACCAGGAATGGTGGCCTTCATCTAAGCCGCCGCAGCCCCGGGGGTGCACTGAGGCTGTACGAGCAGGAGCTGCTCGGGGAGGACCCTACAGAATCGGAGCCTGCATCAGAGGAACAGGAACCAGCCGGTGAGGATGGAGATCCGGCCGCCCAACAGGACGAGGAGATGGGAAGGAGGCGCCACATTAGGCTTCTCATGTACCAGCAAAGCCTGTCATTCGATTACCTGCCGGACCTGGAATGCCGTCAAAGACTCTGGCTGAGCAGGGGGACCATTCGGCACATCTGCAGGATCATGGCGCACCTGGAACCGCGGAGGGACGAGGGAGGACACCCGCTCCCGGTGGCCATCAAGGTGACGGTCACCCTGAAGTTTTGCAGCATGGGTTGTTCCAGGCGCCCAGGGGGGACGTGTCAGGGATCTTGCAGGCCTCTGTTCACAGGTCCATCCGCGCCGTCATAGAGGCACAGTATGCCTGGTTGGCACAATATATCAATTTCAATGTGGATCAAGCCCACCAGGGTGCCCGGGCAGTGGGAATCGCCGCCATCACCAGGATGCCCCAGGTTCAGGGGGTGATCGACGGAATGCATGACACCATACGAGCACCGGCCCATGACAGGCCGCACTTCAGAAACCGAAAGGTCTTCCACACTATGAACGTGCAGCTGGTGTGTGACCATCAACTGCACATCATGCACGCCTGCTCCCGACACCCAGGCAACATGCACGACACCTTCATCCTGGCATACTCGATGGTTCCTGACACCATTGAGGTGCATCCTAGGTGAGAGGCTGGTGAGATGTCATCAGCTGCGGTCATGGCTGATGACATCTACTCAGAGCCACAGACTGGCGCGGCGACCCGCTACAACAAAGCCCATGCCACGACCAGGAGCATGATCGAGCAGTGCATCTGCATCCTGAAGATACGGTTCTGGTGCTTGGACTGCTCTGGTCGGTCTCTCCAGTATAGCGCTCGCGCTGTCTCCCACATCATGGTGGCCTAATGCCCCCCCGCCACCCCCGTGCCACCCCTCCATGTTTCCTACCTACCTTACTACGGGGTGCGGGCCCTGGGTTGGCAGTAACACCGCGTCTGGCCCATGGGATGATGACGACCCACTCTGCAATGATTCTGGTGCTCCACGTCGTTGACACCGTATGACTCCTGCCCACGGGTGGTACTTTCCACTATCCACCTGGGTAATCCCTCCATCTGCGCTAGCCATTCCATCACACAGTCCAACCAAACACTTGGGGTGGCAGAAGTGGGGACGAGGTGCGGTTATGGGTGGGGGTTGGGTTGAGAGGTAGGGGGAGGGGGGAGGCCCTTGGGCGATGTGCGGAGTCTGACCTGGGGCCTCCAATGAATGCCCATCTCCCCCCACCCACCCCACCTGTGCCCCCTCTGCCACCAGCCCAGCTCAGCCCAGCCCAGCTCATCCCTCACATCCTTCTGAAAAAGGACCGAGGCAGGTTGGAACTTTGACGCACAGTGTTTATTTTGAACAGGTGAACATAGGTGAACTTTAACGGTTTGTGCCCTAGCTCCTAACGCTATCCCGTGTGCTTCACCCATGCCAACTTAACTGGTGTCTACCTCTCTGGCCTTACGGGCCTAACCCTACATCTAGGTGGATTCGCAGGCGGTACAACGGGGGTGGAGGTGGCCTGCTGCGATTCCCGCCCTGTGACATGAGTCTTCTTTGGCGACGGTCCTCTGGATGGTCTGGCAGTCGGTCGAGTGTCCCAGGTGGCGTGGTGCCACTCTTTACTGCCTGCTGCCCATCGGATTCACCAGGGATGGCCGGGCGGGGGAGGGGGTGGGGAGTCTGAGGCCCTGTGGTTTTCCGTCCCTGCAGAAGTTATCAGCACGGGCCCCATCACCTCCTCCTCGCTCAGGGTGCCCGTGGCCCTCGGGCTACTCCTTAGGATGGGGGGTGTGGCTGGAGTTTGGTTGTTCACCTATTCAACCTTTTTCTGTCATATGAGCCAACATTAACGTTAAAGGCATTAGTAGAGTCCAGATAATCAACAGCTATAAAGTTTACTTTATTATAAATCTCCAATACCACCTCAAACAATGTTAACAGGCTTACCAAAAGTGATCTTCCCCCATACAGCAATGCTGACTTCTCCCAGTGATTCATATCCCACCTGGTAGTCATCTGTGAAAGTACAATTGAAAAACAGGTTTTGCTGACTATTATCACCAGCCTTGAAAACAAGAAAGGCAACAGCAAGTCATAAAAAGAGAACATTTACAAGTAATGTGAGAGGCAAACACAATGCTTGGAACAAATAACAAAGCTACAGAGAGAAACGAAGGAGGAAGTGAATGAGGAAACGTAAAAGTCCCAAATTTCCTTTGTGAAATAATAATTCCTAAAAAATTAAAGCTTTGTTTCAAATTCCTCTGTTTGAATTTCGCTGCAATTCGAAGAGAAATTTTAAACAGATCAATATGTCCAGCAACAAGGCACACAAGGTAATTTTAGACATGATGCTGGCAATCCTGGTCCACCCTGTGTTACAGACAAAATACTATTTGTTCTGCTCTTCTCCTCATTAATCCCCTCTTGTAGCAGCACGGTAGCATTGTGGATAGCACAATTGCTTCACAGCTCCATGGTCCCAAGTTCGATTCCGGCTTGGGTCACTGTCTGTGCGGAGTCTGCACATCCTCCCCGTGTGTGCATGGGTTTCCTCCGGGTGCTCCGGTTTCCTCCCACAGTCCAAAGATGTTCAGGTTAGGTGGATTGGCCATGATAAATTGTCCTTAGTGTCCAAAATTGCCCTTAGTGTTGGGTGGGGTTACTGGGTTATGGGGATAGGGTGGAGGTGTTGACCTTGTGTAGGGTGCTCTTTCCAAGAGCCGGTGCAGACTCGATGGGCCGAATGGCCTCCTTCTGCACTGTAAATTCTATGATAATCTATGAATCAATGCCATGAAGGCACCACTGGACAAAAAGGCGGTCCTCCGCTTCCTCGGGATGGTAAATTTTCTCGGAAAATTCATTCCCAACATGGCATCCTACACCATGGCCCTCCGGCATTTGGTGAAAAAGTCAACAGTGTTCCAGTGGCTTCCCGCACATCAAGCGGAGTGGCTTGAGCTGAAGGCGAAGCTCACCACAGCCCTAGTACTGGCGTTCTTTGACCCAACCAAGGGTACCAAGATATCCACAGACGCTCCTCCAGCGAGACGATTCCCCGTCCTGGGCTCCAGTGACATATGCCTCCTGGGCCATAACTCCGACCAAACAACAGTATGCCCAGATCGAAAAGGAGTGTCTGGGTCTCCTAACAGAAATAGCCAAGTTTCATAAATACGTATACGGTGTGCCGAAGTTCACAGTGGAAACAGACCACAGGCCTTTAGTCCACACAATCCAGAAGGATTTAAATGACATGGCACCTCGGCTGCAGCGAATACTTCTTCGTCTCCGCCGATATGACTTCAAACTCATCTACACACCGGGCAAGGAGCTGATCGTCGCGGATGCCCTATCCCGATCCATCACCACGCCATGTGAACTGGGCAACTTCATTCGCCACATCGAGGCACAGGTGCAGTTGTGTGCCAGCAACCTCCCAGCCACTGATGAACGAGTTGTCCAGATACACGAAGAAACTGACAAAGATCCTCAACTGCAGTGCGTGATGCAACACCTTGCCCAGGGCTGGCAAAAGGGGCTGTGCCCCCAGTTCTTCAACGTTAAGGACGAGGTGACGGTTGTCGATGGGATCCTTCTTAAACTAGATAGAATCGTCATTCCCGAAAGCATGCAAGCCATGGTGCTCAGGCAGATCCATGAGGGTCAGCTTGGGGTCGAGAAATGTCGACGCAGAGCTTGGCAGGCAGTCTACTGGCCTGGCATCAGCCAGGACATTGCCAACACGGTCCTCAACTGCACAACATGACAGAGTTTCAACCAGTTCAGCCCAAGGAAACACTGCAACAGCACAAGATCGTGACTTCTCCATGGTCCAAGGTGGGGATAGACCTCTTTCACGCAAATGGGCGTGATTACGTGCTCTTGGTCGACTACTTCTCCAGCTACCCGGAAGTGGTGAAACTGTCGGACCTCGCGTCCAAGTCAGTGATTAAAGCCTGCAAAGAGACGTTTGCCAGGCACGGCATACCACTCACAGTAATGAGTGACAACGGCCCATGTTTCTACAGCCAAGAGTGGTCCGACTTTGCACGATCCTACCACTTCAGTCACATCACATCCAGTCCCCATTACCCGCATCAAACGGGAAGGCCGAAAAAGGGGTCCATATTGTCAAGCGGTTGCTGTGCAAGGCGGCAGACTCAGCCTCGGACTTCAACCTGGCGCTGTTGGCATACAGGGCAACCCCTCTGTCGACTGGTTTGTCTCCGGCGCAGCTGCTCATGAACCGCAACCTGAGGACGACTGTTCCAGCCATCCATGTTCCGGACCTTGACCGCCTCACGGTGCTGCAGAAAGTGCAGCGATCCAGGGACCAGCAGAAGATCACATATGATGCTCATGCCAATGATCTACCTGCGCTGGCTCCAGACGATGTTGTTCGCGTCCAGTTGCCTGAGGGAGATTGGTCAGCCCATTCTACAGCGCAACAGGAGGGCGCTACGAAAAGTTCCCTGCCCACCGTGTGGCCACACTTCTCCGCATGTCATCATGCCTCCTAAGGACATCTCACACCACAAGGCCACCGATCTGGCAACAATCTCGCCTCTCCATGAGGCCACCGACATGGCAGCAATCCCTCCTGTCCAAGTGCCGGCGTCCCCCCCTCCACCTCTGAGGCGATCGACAAGAATTTGTCGCCCACCACGAAGACTGAATCTATAGACATAAATCTTGTAAATTTTGTTCAGTCTGCCCTGTATCTGCATGATAGACACCTTCCCATGTACATATGTTCATTCACTCACCACTTGTATATAATCATGACTGTATATATATTGCCATGTTCCAAAATTTTCTTCAAAAAAGGGAGATGTCATAATATCCACTCATGTATATAATGAGATGCAGACAGGCAGTGATTGACACACAGGATAACCAATGAACACACACGACACATAACAACCAATCACCAGACAGGACACCACCACTATAAAGCACACAGGGCATTAAGACTCTCCCTCTCTCTACAGGACACAGCTACTGAGATAGTAAGAGTGCACAAGCCAGTGAGCACTATCACCATGAGGTAGAGAGCTAGTCTGGTCAAGCCAGTAGGGGGTTATCAGTTGGATTGATCGAGTGTCAACTCACAGCAGACTATGTACAGCAATCAGGAAATTCAATAAAACAGTGTTGGACCATCTCCTGTGTCAGAAGCCTGTTTCTAGTTCACTGCATCCAGTTGCAGTCAACGTTGAACCAACTTACTTAACACATCAGTCAGTGCAGTCTCGACAGGTTGAATGGCCTCCTTCTGCACTGTAGGGGTTCTACGAGTCTATGATATTTCCGTTTGTATGATTAGTTTATAGGTTTCATAGCCACAGGGAAGGCAACTAAGGAAAGACTGATGTTACACAACAAATATACACTAAAGTACAATGAGAGAACATGCAAACAAACACGGATCACTATACCTATTTGAAACTACTTATTTCTCCCCTTCCGTGGCCATGGACCCCATACGGTGGTTCTGCCTTGGCCACCTTTCCTGCCGCTGGCCCCAGCATGAGTTGCCCTGTGTATTGCTGCTCTGCCTGGCTTTCCGCTTGCCCTAGAGCCCCTTCTTCTGTGGTCATGCCCATGATTATTTCTCCCCCGCGCCTTTGAATCCTCCCGGTTCTCCCCTACCACCCCCCATTCCCCCTTCCTAAATGCTCATTGTCTCTACTGCGCCTTTCTCTGCCCCCCGCCTCTGCTTTACTGGTTGCTAGCTACAAACAGGTCTTGGAACAGGTTGGTGAATGGCGTCCAGGTCTTCTTGAAGTTTTCCTCTGACCCGCGGATGGCGAATTCTATCTTCTCCAGTTAGGGGAATTTTGACAAGTTGGTCAGGCAGCCTGCATGTTTGGGTGGTGTCACCAATCGTCGGTGGAGAAGGATTCTTCAGCGGGCAATTAGGGAGGCAAAGGCTAGGGCATTGGCCGCATCCCCATAAATAGTTCTGGCTGGTCTGATATCCCGAAGACTGCCACTTTTGGGCTTGGCTCCACCTCGCCCCCACCACCTTGGACATTGCCTCAAAATATTGTCCAGAATCCCACCAGTCTGGGGCAAGCCCAGAACATGTGGGTGTGATTGGCCGGGCCTCCCTGGCACTGTTCACATGCACCTCCACCTGCTCATTTGGGTTCTGGTGAGGTGTGGTCTGTGTACCACCTTTAGTTGCATCAGGCTTGTCGTGTTGGGTGTTCTGATGCACAAATGATCCAACACGGCTGTAGATGGTACAACTCTGTTTTATTGTCTAAACAATGGTAACAACTAACTACTGGCTTGGGTACATGCTTCACCAGTTAACCCAGCCCTATCACTATCTTAGTGAGGCACTCAGCACATGGTCAATGTCTGAGTGGCGCGCTGTGAGCTCTGTGTTCTGAGCTATCTCCTGGTAGAAAAAGCGGGAACTTATGCCCTCGGAAACCTCCTGGTTGTGCGCGAGGAGTGAGTGGAGCTGCACCCTAAAGTCTGCATCCGGGAAATCGGACGTGCCTTCTGGAGACAGACTGTGTACCCGCTGAACAAGGTGGAGGATCTTGCATGCCTGTGCGCCTAACAGAGAGTCCTCCGAGGATCCTACGATTTCAAATGATAAAGTGGCTTTGTGTGAGTTGTGTGTAACTTCGAGCTGGCAGGACCCCGTGGCCGGGATGACGTTTCCATTTTAGTCAACCAGCTGACAGTGGGATGGCAGAATCGGTGGTTTAACCTTCATGATCTGGATGGCTGACCATGCAAGTAGATTGACGGAGGCACGAGTGTCCAAGCGAAATGTGATCTGTGATTGGTTGACCGTTAGGGTGGCACACCATTCATCGCCCGAATCAATGCTGTGCACTGGGAGCGTCTGGTGGTTCCCACTTGGGGACATCCGGTTCTTGTGGATTACCGCAACGCGGAAGGGCTCCCTGTCTTCGGTATCGCTGGTCTGTATACCATCTGGATCTGACTCAGTGTAGGGGGCTGAATCGCCCGCACGTCCCTGCGAGGCTGGCGGAATTGTTGGGAGTTGGCAGGTTGAGCTGCTCGACAGCAGGCAGCATAGTGGCCCATCCTGCCTCAGCGGAGGCATTGTCGCGCTTTGGCCAGACATTGCCGCTTTAAGTGGGCGGAGCCACAGTTGCCACACGTCGTGACATCATGGTGTTTGTTGCGTTCGTTGCGCCACTGCGCATGCGCGGTGCGGTCCTGCGTAGAGCGCTCCTGCGCATCACGTCCCTCTGCGTCAACGTCCCATCTTTTGGCGCGTATAAGTGAGGGAGGCCTCGGAAAGCGCGTGAAATGTAGGACCCTTGCCGTGCCATTTTGGCCGCCTGGATTTGGGAGTACCGGCTGGTCGCGTTCTCATGGAGGACGCAGGTCTCGATGGCAGTCGCTAGGGTGAGGTGCTTTATTTTAAGGAGCTGCTGGCGTAGGGTGTCGAAGATGACCCCAAAAACTATCTGATCCCGTATCATGGAGTCGGAGGTGGCCTCATAGCCGCAGGACTGCGCGAGGATACGAAGGTGTGTCAAGTAAGATTGGAAAGGCTCATCCTTACCCTGGAGGCGCTGCTGGAATAGGTACCTCTCGAAGCTCTCATTCACTTCGACGCTGAAGTGTTCCTCGAACTTCAGAAGCACCGTCTTATATTTTGTTTTGTCCTCGCCTTCCGCGAATGCCAGGGAGTTATAGATGTGGATGGCGTGTTGCCCCGCCGTGGAGAGGAGGAGGGCGATCTTCCTGGTATCCAATGCATTGTCCCTGTCTGTGGCTTCGAGGAAAAGCTGGAAGCGCTGTTTAAACAGCTTGCAGTTTACGCCAAGATTACCAGCGATTCGGAGCGGCTGCGGCGGGCTGATGTTTTCCATGGAGCAGGATGGCGGATATCTGAAAGTGTGCAGGTAAGTCTCACAGTCGCTGGTTAGCGCCCACTACTGGTATCATGTCATGTTGGGTGTTCTGATGCACAAATGATCCAACACGACTGTAGATGGCACAAGTGTTTTATTGTCTAAACAACGGTAACAACTAACTGCTGGCTTGGGTACGTGCTTCACCAGCTAACCTGTGGACCCAGCCCTATCACTATCTTAGTGAGGCACTCAGCACATGGTCTATGCCTGAGTGGCATGCTGTGAGCTCTGTGCTCTGAGCTATCTCCTGGTAGAATGAGCGGGAACTGTTGTGTTCCCTGTTTTATAGTGCGTGTGCTCTCACTGGTGATTGGCTGCGATGTTATGTGTGTGCTGGTTGGTCCAACTGCCTGTCCATCAGTGTGTGTGTGATTGCTGATGTGGATATCATGACAAGGGTCAGCCTTGCACATGTGGAGGTAGAGTTCACCCTATGTAGTGCTTCAATCCAGAGTCCCTCCCCCATCACTTCTATGCCCAGTTCCTCCTCCCATTCCTCGCTAGTCTCGTCCAGGAGGGATGTCACTATCCTGTCATCTGTGTTCATGTCGCTAACTGTCAGTGTCCCCTCGTCCTTTCTCCACCTTTATGGGTGGCGTCATTGCGGACATGAATCTGTGGTTATTACAGATGGGGGGGGCTCTAGCTAACATTTTGGTTAAAGCAAAGTGCTGTCTCATTTGATACCACGTTCAGAGCGTGGCCACTACCACTGGGCTCCTTGAGTATTTGGTTGGAGGGGATGGGAGTGCGGTCGTGACTAGTGCTCGGAGCTACATCCCTACACAGGAACTCTTATCCATCCTTATCCATTCCGCCTCCAATTACATTACTCATCCCCTAACTCTTTCTGTTGTGGCCACCCAGTGGTAGAACTGTAACTTTGGGAGGGCCAGGCCTCCCATGTTTCCTTTCCCTTGTAGGACCCTTTTTTGGAGCCTCGTTTGGTTACCCCCCCTCCACCCACCCCCACCCCACACTCCAAGGTTAGTTTGTCCACCATATTAAAGAAGGCCTTGGGATGTATATCGGGAGGGATCTGAACAGGAAGAGGAACCTGGGCAGTACATTCATCTTGACTATCTGCACTTGCCCTGCCGCATGTGTGGGAGTGTATCCCACCTTTGCAGGTCTTTTTTAATTTCCTCCACCAGATTTGTCAGGTTCCATTTGTGGATCCGCTTCCAGTTGTGGGCTATTTGGATCCCCAGGTAGCGGAATTTGATTTGGGCTTGTCTAAACGGTAGCCTCACCAGCTCTGTCCCTGCTCCTTGCAAGATTAAAGGGAAGATCTCGCTTTTGCTCACGTTGTGTTTGTAGCCCGAGAAAGTTCCAAACTCCTTGTGTTCATGGCGACGAAGATGGTTACGGACCAAGTGGGACGGTATGCCATGGTTAGTGGTTCTCGGATGGGACACCAGTGGTCCTTGTAAACATGCACGCTCCCAATTGGGAAGATGCAGACTTCATTAAAAAGACCATGGCAGGGCAGCACGGTGGTGCAGTGGTTAGCATTTCTGCCTCATGGCGCTGAAGTCTGAGGTTCGATCCCGGCTCTGGGTTGCTGTCCGTGTGGAGTTTGCACATTCTCCCCGTGTTTGTATGGGTTTCGCCCAACAAGGGGGTGGGGGGGGGAAGAAATCAAACATGGTGAAGAAACTAGGAGTGTTCATGAAATAAATGAGTGCAGTAGATCCGAGGATGTTCATAAACCCAGGGGAGAAGGAATTCTCCTTCTTCTCCCATGGACATATGAGTCTACACTAGGATTGACTTCTTCATAGCTTGGAAAGCGGTGCTTCCAGGGGTAGTAGGAGTGGAATACTGTGCAATCGTAATCTCCAAACATGTTCCACACTGGGTGGATGTGAGATTGTCTTCCATTGAGGTTGGACATGGCCCTCCTTGCCGATAAGGCATTTTGCAAAAAGATATCGCAGGTCATTGATGTGTACATTTCCAACAACTAGAATGGGGAGGTCTCACCCGCCACCTTCTGGGAGGTGCTGAAGGTAGTGATTAGAGGCAAAATTATCAAGACAAAGCGTACAGAGACAGGGAAGAGAGAGTAGCCAGGCAACAACTGATTGCCTCCATACTGGAGTTAGATTGATGGTACTCTGTGTCCCCAACCGTCAAACTACTGGCAGAGAGGAAAAAATTACAAATGGACTTTGATCTGCTCTCCATGAGGAAAGCAGTGTACCAACTCTGCCAGACATGGGACCGTCAACGAACATGGAGAGCATGCCAGCTGCCTGCTGGCACACCAGCTGAGGAAGCAGACAGCCACCCGGGAAACAGCACAGGTCAGGGACAACAACCACAGACTAGTAGCCAAGCCGGAAAACGTCAATGGAGCCTTTGAGGCCTTCAACCATGTGTACATATCCCCCCCCAAGGGGGATGCGGGGATCAAACAGTTCCTCGATGAACTGGAAATGCTGGGTGTGGGGGAAGATAGGAAACACGGCCTGGAAGCACCATTAGAACTGGGAGAAGTCATGGAGAGTATCAATTCCATGCAGGCGGGGAAGGCACTGGGTCCAGATGTATTCCCGGCGGAATTCCACAAAACATTCATGACAGCACTAGCCCCGCACCTGCGGGAGAATGCTCGCAGACTCGCTGGTTAGGGGCTCCCTGCCACTAACTATGCACAAGCCTCCGTATCACTGCCACCCAAAAAAGACAATGACCCAACTGAGTGTGAGTCCCACAGGCCCATCTCGCTGCTCAATGTAGATGCGAAGATCCTGGCAAAAACCCTGGCTATGAGGCTGGAGCTGCATGTCAAAGGTAGTCGCGGAGGACCAGACGAACTTTGTCAAGGGCAGGCAGCTAACATCAAACATTATATGCCTGCTGAACATGATAATGACCCCATCGGGGAGAGAACACCAGAAGTGATTATCTCCCAGGACGCAGAAAAGGCCTTCGATAGAGTAGAGTGGAAGTAACTCATAGAGGTACTGGAGCGGTTTGTACTTGGATCAGGAATCACCTCCTGGGTGAAACTCCTGTACAGCGCTACCACTGTGAGGGTACGGATTAATACCACAGCTCTAAATACCTCCAACTGCACAGAGGCATGAGGCAGGAATGCCCACTGTCCCTGTTATTAGTCAACCTGGCAATCGAGCCACTGGTGATCGCCCTCAGATCGGTGAAAGGCTATAAGGGTATCCAGAGAGGGGGTGGAGGAGGGGGAAGAGAGCATTGGGTCTCACTTAATGCAGATGACCTGCTCCTCTACATCTCAGACCCACCAGCCAGCATGGAAGGAATTAAACAGCTATCATTGACCATCGAACCTCTCTCCAGTACAGTGGATGTATATGCACCATTCTTTGTCTTGCAGATTTTACCTACCTCATCAGAGTTTTAGTACTTACAGCCCTTATACCCATATGGTAACACAGACTGCAACAATTTTTGCTTTCCAGATTTCAATTGTTCTTTACTTTCAGAATCAGAGGATGGCACATCATTGGTACCATGAACATTCTGGTTGTTATAAACAGATGCGGTGGCAGAATTACTACATGATTCTCCATCCACCTTCCTCTTAGTTTCAAAAAGGAATGGTTTACTGATTAGTTTACCGCTTTTGCTGTTTACTTCCTTTAGAGGCAGTGTGGACCTTTACAAGGATGTGGGCTAGCCAGCCCTTCGCTTGGTATCACTTCACAGTCCTTACTGTCCTCGTCCTGACTAACCGATGCACACTATCATGTATACTTTTCTTCAAAGCAGGTATGCTCTGAGAAATATTTTCACCTGAAGTGAATGGCAATGGGTTTACGACAAGAGGTTGTAAAAAATTACTTTCAGAAAAATCCAAGCCATTTTCTTCTCCCGATTTGGTGTCTTCTTTACTAGCTTTGGAAGAATTACTTACCATTTTCTCAAGATCAATTAGTGATGGGTCTATATGGTAACAGCTGTTTATCATTACTTCATAATCAGAACCAAAATCAAACTCAGAACTCTCCTCTGACTCTGCATCACTGTCATTACGATTAAATTCGGACTCCTCTTTCTTATGGTCACCTTCGGTCTCAGAATTCTCAGAATCTGGTTCACTACCATTGTCATTTAATATGTGACCAATGTCTTTCAACATTTCTTTCTTTGAATCATTCAATGCCCAATGAGTTTTCCTAACTCCCACATGCCCTACCTTTGGCATCTCTGTGCCATCTGCAGTAGTTCCCTCAGACTCTCTGTAACCATGGGTGAAGCTACAACCTTCACTCCTGCCAAATCATTCCCCAAAGATAAGTCTACTCCGTATACTGGGAAGTCCTTAACCAGCCTGGCAACTACCGGATCTGACCCGAGATCACACTCCAATGGAACTGGGATTCACATTCAATAATACCTCAGCTTTCATTGAGCTCTCTGAAGGAAAAAACAAATCCTTCTCCAGCAAGAGAGTTTGTCCTTTAATATTGTTATGGGTTTGACTACATCAATTGATGAAAATAAGGTGACCTTCCCCTCAGACAAAAAACAGACATAGCTCTTCTCTACCTCATTCCTCACACCTGCTCCCCTGCTTGATGCGGTCGAATGTCCTCTGGGCGATCACGGAGACCGCTGCGCCAGTGTCCAACTCCATCTCAAGCGGGTGACCATTGATCCGTACTGTCACCTTAATGGGGGCCGCACGGGGAGCTGCCACACAATGCAGCTGCAGGCAGTCGTCCTCCGTCTCCACGTCCTCAGGAGTAGTTGCCGCAGGTTCATCCACATGGAAGGTACGGCCCCTGGGCTGGTCCCAGTTTCGAACTGGAACAACAGCGCCTCTGGCACCCCCAGGACCAGCGTCCGCGACGGGATCGGCGCCTACAAGTCTGACACGGACATGGCTCCTCATCCATTGGTTCTGGAGAAGGCTCCCTTCGGGAAAGAATGTCCTATGACCACTGGTGTCGATCTGGACGTCGCCTCGCCCAAGGTACCGCAGGATTGCGGGGGGACGCTTTCGGACGGAAGGGGTTATGCCCCAAGGCATGCACCTCCATTCCCTGTAGCTCCTGCACTCCTCGTTCTGCGCTGTCTCGGGACAAGACCATTTGAATGGCCTGTTGAAAAGTCAATGTTGGCTCAGCTAACATCTTTCTCTGGGTGGCCGCATTGTTAATACTGCAAACCAAACGGTCGCGTAACATTTCTGACAAGGTCTCACCATAGTCGCAGTACTCGGCAATCCTGCGTAGCCTGGATAGAAAGTCGGCAAGGGATTCTCCTGGGGTCCTCTCAGCAGTATTGAACCGGTAACGCTGGACTATCGTGGACGGGATTGGGTTAAAATGTTGCCCCACTAAATTCACAAGTTCATCAAACGTTTTGGTGTCCAGCGCAGCTGGGTACTTAAGGCTCCTAATCACCCCAAACTTATGCAGGCCGCAGGCGTTGAGCAATATGACCACCTGGCACTCATTTTCGGTGATACTGTTTGCCCGGAAATAGTAACGCATCCGTTGTGCGTACTGGTTCCAGCTTTACAGCGCAGCATCAAAAACATCCAAACGTCCGTACAGAGGCATGGTATAATAGAAAACAACTTCCAACCTGTATCCAACAAAAATCCAGGGAGGTGGCTTCAGCAGTGTAGACAGCTATTCACTTTAACCCTCGTCGCCAGTTTTGTGAGGGCCACAAAGAACCCAGTGTAGCGCACAAAGACTCACGAGAGACGAATAGAGATGAAGTCGATGAGGCTTTATTAAGCGTGACTTGTTCCCCGCAGTTCAGTAACAGACTGGCCTGCGGGGGAGAACTCCTGGTTCTTATACTCCGCCTTCAGGGCGGAGCTAGAGGTCAACAGCCAACCAGGACCCGGGATCTGTCAGCCAATGACATCACGGCTTCACAGTCCCACATGACCCCTAATGCATACTACCACATTCACCCCCTGTTAAAAATGAACCCGGCGGGGTGGTGCTTCGCATGGTGGTAAGGGTTTACAAGGCTGGTCCTGGGAGGAAAACTTTTGCATGTCATCACAGTATGTACAGGGTTTTTTTTGTTTTGCACTATTTACAGTGGTCGTAAGGGGGAAAAGAAAAGTTCTCGTTAAAGTCCATAACATTGTAGTGTTACATCCGTGCCACGAGTCGGTCGGGCGGTCTGGTCGTTCTTGTCGATCGCCTCGGCCCTGGTGGTCGTGTTTGTTCCCGTGTTGTCATCTCCGGGAGCCTTATGGTTTCTGCTTCAGCTTCACTTCTGGTCGGACCTGAGAGGAGGACCGATCCTCCCGGGAAGGGGGCGGTGGCGGGGTGCGCCGGTGGCAGGGAGGGGGTGATTGGTGTCGGGGGTGTGTGCGTGTTGCCGGCGGGCGCCAGATCTCGCAGGGAGACCGTGTCCTGCCGGCCGTCGGGGTACTCCACGTAGGCGTACTGCAGGTTCGCGTGGAGGAGGTGAACCCTCTCGACCAACGGGTCCGACTTGTGCGCCCGCACGTGTTTTCGGAGCAAGATGGGTCCTGGGGCCGCCAGCCAGGTCGGCAGCGACGTTCCAGAGGAGGACTTCCTGGGGAAGACAAGGAGGCGCTCATGAGGCGTTTGGTTAGTGGTGGTACACAGTAGCGACCGGATGGAGTGGAGAGCGTCTGGGAGGACCTCCTGCCACCGTGAAACTGGGAGGTCCCTGGACCGGAGGGCCAGTAGGACGGTCTTCCAGACCGTGCCGTTCTCCCTCTCTACTTGCCCGTTCCCCCGGGGGTTGTAGCTGGTCGTCCTGCTCGAGGCTATACCGTTGCTGAGCAGGAACTGGCGCAGCTCGTCACTCATGAAGGAGGACCCCCTGTCGCTGTGGACGTATGCGGGGCAACCAAACAGTGAGAATATGGTGTTAAATGCTTTAATGACTGTGGCCGCTGTCATGTCAGGGCAGGGGATGGCGAAGGGGAAACGGGAGTACTCGTCCACCACATTCAGGAAGTATGTGTTGCGGTCGGTGGAGGGGTGGGGCCCTTTGAAATCCAGACTAAGGCGTTCAAAGGGACGGGAAGCCTTGATCAGGTGCGCACCATCCGGCCTGAAAAAGTGCGGTTTGCACTCTGCGCAGATGTGGCAGTTCCTTGTGACTGTACGGACCTCCTCCACAGAGTAGGGGAGGTTGCGGGACTTTATAAAGTGGTAGAACCGAGTGACCCCAGGGTGGCAGAGGTCCTCGTGGAGGGTTTGGAGGCGGTTAATTTGTGCGTTGGCACATGTGCCGCGGGATAGGGCATCGGGCGGCTCGTTCAGCTTTCTGGGACGGTACAGGATCTCATAGATGAAGGTGGAGACCTCGATCCTCCACCTTAAGATCTTGTCGTTTTTAATTTTGCCCCGCTGTGCATTATCGAACATGAAGGCTACCGACCGTTGGTCCGTGAGGAGAGTGAATCTCCTGCCGGCCAGGTAATGCCTCCAATGTCGCATAGCTTCCACTATGGCTTGGGCTTCCTTTTCCACTGAGGAGTGGCGGATTTCTGAAGCGTGGAGGGTTCGGGAGAAAAAAGCCACGGGTCTGCCCGCTTGGTTAAGGGTGGCCGCTAGAGCTACATCGGAGGCGTCGCTCCCGACCTGGAAGGGGAGGGACTCGTCGATGGCGCGCATCGTGGCCTTTGCGATATCCGCTTTGATGCAGCTGAAGGCCTGGCAAGCCTCTGCGACAGAGGGAAAGTCGTGGTCTGTATTAGGGGGCGGGCCTTGTCTGCGTACTGGGGGACCCACTGGGCGTAATATGAAAAGAACCCCAGGCAGCGTTTTAGGGTTTTGAGCAGTGAGGGAGGGGAAATTCCATGAGTGGGCGCATGCGTTCGGGGTCGGGGCCTATTATCCCATTGCGCACTACATATCCCAAGATGGCTAGCCAGTTTGTGCTGAAAACGCACTTGTCCTCGTTGTATGTGAGGTTCAAGGCTTTAGCGGTCTGGAGGAATTTTTGGAGGTTGGCGTCGTGGTCCTGCTGATCGTGGCCGCAGATGGTTACGTTGTCGAGATACGGGAACGTGGCCTTCAACCCGTGTTGATCAACCATTCGGTCCATCTCTCGTTGGAAGACCGAGACCCAGTTTGTGACGCCAAATGGGACCCTTAGGAAGTGGTATAATCGCCCATCTGCCTCGAAGGCTGTGTACTTGCGGTCACTTGGGCGGATGGGGAGCTGATGGTAGGCGGACCTGAGGTCCACGGTGGAGAAGACCTGATATTGGATAATCCGATTGACCATGTCGGATATGCGGGGGAGAGGGTACGCATCTAGTTGTGTGTACCTGTTGATGGTCTGGCTATAGTCTATGACCATCCTTTGCTTCTCCCCTGTCTTTACTACTACCACCTGTGCTCTCCAGGGACTATTGCTGGCCTGGATTATGCCTTCCTTCAGTAGCCGCTGGACTTCGGACCGAATGAATGTTCGGTCCTGGGCGCTGTACCGTCTGCTCCTAGTGGCGACGGGTTTGCAATCCGGGGTGAGGTTTGCAAACAAGGATGGGGGCTCAACCTTGAGGGTTGCGAGGCCGCAGATAGTGAGTGGGGGTATTGGGCCGCCGAATTGGAATGTTAGGCTCTGCAGATTGCACTGGAAGTCTAATCCCAGTAATGTGGGCGCGCAGAGTTGGGGAAGGACGTAGAGCCTGTAGTTTTTAAACTCCCTCCCTTGCACCGTTAGGGTTACTATGCAGAAGCCTTTAATCTGTACGGAGTGTGATCCTGCAGCTAGGGAAATCTTTTGCGCACTGGGACGGATGGTCAAAAAACAGCGTCTTACCGTGTCGGGGTGGATGAAGCTTTCTGTGCTCCCGGAGTCGAGCAGGCATGGTGTCTCGTGGCCGTTTATCAGCACCATTGTTGTCGTCGTCTGGAGCGTCCGGGGCCGTGCTTGGTCCAGCGTCATTGAGGCCAGACGTGATCGTAGTGCTTGAGCGTCTTCCTCGAACCCCGTGGAGCCGTCGACACTGGGGTCCGTTGTTGGCGTCCAAGATGGCGGCGGGGGTGAACAAAATGGCCGTCCCCATGCATCGCACATGGCTGGGGGTCACAAGATGGCGGCGGGGGTGGACAAAATGGCCGCCCCCATGCGTCGCACAGGGCTGGGGGGTCCCAAGATGGCAGCGCCCCTCCTCCCCTCGTGGTGGCCGGGACCCAAAATGGCGGCGCCTGCGGGTCGCACATGGGGCGCTGGGGGGGTTGGGGAGCGTTTGAAACGCGCAGGACTCCTTGTTCTCCAGGGACAGCAGTGGCCGGGACCCAAAATTGCTGCGCTTGCGGGTCGTACATAGGGCACTGGGGGGTTGGGGAGCGTTAGAAACGCGCAGGACTGCTTCTTCTCCTGGGACAGCGGCGACCTCCCGGGACTGGCACACAGCCGCGAAATGGCCCTTTTTCCCGCAGCTTTTGCAAATCGCTGCGCGGGCCGGGCAGCGCTGCCGGGGGTGTTTCACCTGGCCGCAGAAATAGCAGCGGGCTCCCCCGGGACAACTTGGAGTCTGAACTGCGCAAGCCTGTGGGGTGGGGGGTTTGTCGCGACGGGGGTCCACGGAGCCCAAGGGGCTGCCGCGCAGTCGGGGCCATATGCGCGGGCGTTTCGCGCGGCTACATCCAGGGAGGCTGCAAGGGCCCGTGCCTCTGAGAGTCCCAGCGACTCTTTTTCCAAAAGTCTTTGGCGGATTTGGGGAGAGTTCATACCTGCGACAAAAGCATCGCGCATCAACATGTCCATGTGTTCAATCGCGTTTACCGGCGGGCAGCTGCAGGCCCGTCCCAAAATTAGCAGCGCGGCGTAGAATTCGTCCAGCGATTCTCCGGGACTTTGCCATCTCATTGCGAGTTGGTAGCGTGCGTAGATCTGGTTCACTGGGCGAATATAGATGCTCTTTAGTGCTGCGAACGCCGTCTGGAAATCTTCTGCGTCTTCGATGAGAGGGAAAATTTCCGGGCTTACCCTCGAGTGCAGGACCTGTAGTTTCTGGTCTTCTGTGACCCAGCCGGGGGCCGTTCTGAGGTAGGCCTCGAAACAAGTCTGCCAGTGTTTGAAAACTGCTGCTGTATTCACTGCGTTGGGGCTGATCCTCAGGCATTCCGGGATGATCCTGAGCTCCATAGTTCTTTTAAGCACGCTTAATAAATTGTAGCGCACAAAGACTCACGAGAGACGAATAGAGTTGAAGTCGATGAGGCTTTATTAAGCGTGACTTGTTCCCCGCAGTTCAGTAACAGACTGGCCTGCGGGGGAGAACTCCTGGTTCTTATACTCTGCCTTCAGGGCGGAGCTAGAGGTCAACAGCCAACCAGGACCCGGGATCTGTCAGCCAATGACATCACAGCTTCACAGTCCCACATGACCCCTAATGCATACTACCATACCCAGCACGAGTTTTAAGGATACAAAGTAATAACATTTATTTACAATACCATATATATATATAACAGCAGCAGCAACTTCCCTTGCTGCACACTCCTTCCTGCTGGTTCCAAACTGGCCAGCTTTATTTATACATGGAGTTTACTAATGGTTTCTCCGCCCCCCCTCATTGGGGAAGCTCATACTCCCACAGGATTGTGGGACTGACATTAGTCCCCAGCCAACGGTAAGTAGGCAGGTTATAACACCCCACAAATCCCACAGGCTTTCCTTCCAACATACTGCCTCAACTAAGCCCCGCACCGCTGCCTCAGCGACTGCCTCGACTGGACCCCGCACCCCTGCCTCGACTGGGCACCACACCGCTGCCTCTGCAGCTGCCTCGACTGGGCCCCGCACCGCTGCCTGAGCTCCATTTCTTTTTCTCTTTCTTTCTGCCTCAGCTCCATTTCTCTTTGTTTTTCTTTTTTCTTCAGCTCCCTTTCCTTTTGTTGTGTCTCCATTTCTTTTTCTTTTTGCTGCATTTCCAATTATTTCATTTGTAACTGGATTTCGGGAGTTCTACTGATTGTTGCCCTGACCCAGGCTGTGCTTCTTGCATTTCTTTCAAATTTTAATGTTGAGAAATCGCTTCAATTATTTCCACCTTCTTACTCACACTGGTATTTCTATATCTAATTCACCTACCAATTCGACGGGCTTGTCTTTTTGAACCGCTTTTTAATAAACCAGAGATAATTCAGCCACCTCAAGAAAATGCTGAGCAGCTTCCAGAGCCATCCTGGCATATCACTACAACCCCATTGTCTCTTTTTCATTTACACTGCACCCTAAACTTCGACGACTACTGTTCCAAAATTCCCAGACAAAACCCCAAAGAATGTTACGAAGCCCTCGGCAAGTGAACGGATGCCCTACCCGTCTAGGAGTCACAACACAAGTGAATTAACCAATAATTCTTATAAAAATGCCCAAAGTTTTTGACCCATGGCTGCCCAATAATTACAGTCACCAGGTTTGTAAGTTGAAACACAATTACTGTTAATTTATAACAAGACTAAATATGCAGCAGATACAGCTGGTTAAATATTAATAAGAACCTTTTAAAAAATTTAGAGTGCCCAATTCTTTTTTTCAATTAAGGGGCAATTTCATGTGGCTAATTCACCTACCCTGCACATCTTTGGGTTGTGGGGGTGAGACGCTTGCAGGCACGGAGAGAATGTCCAAACTCCACACGGACCGTGAGCCGGTGCCAGGATTGAACCCCTGTCCTCAGCACTGTGAGGCAGCAGTGCTAACCACATGCCACCCTGTATTAATAAGAAGCTAACCCCTTTAACTTGCCTTCCCACTCTTTACACACACACAATTCAGACAAGCACAGAAGGGTAGAAAAAGGGAAAAAATGTAAGTGAAAGAGAAAATAGTCTTTGCTTTCGATGATGGTGCCCAGTGTGCTTTCTTCACAAGATTACAGTTTTTATGTTGCAGCCCATACTGCTTTTCCTGCAGGCTTTAAAAGCAAAATTATTCAGGCACATTATTCACACCTTTCCTGGAGAGACAGGTGAGTTCCTTTCTCATCAAACTTTGTTTTCAGTACGTGGCATGCTTTCAGGCCCTGTTTCATCCAGTTCAGTACGCACGGGCAGCACGCCTACTGGAAAAAGATAGTTGATTTACACCAGCTTTCCTGGGGAGAGTGAGCAGATTCTGAACTTTGCCTGTACAGCCTGTAATGGTTCTCCTGGAAATAGATTTAGCCAGGCTTTCTGCCAGTTCAAAAACTCAGCCTTTCTGGAAAAAACAGAGGGAAGAAGGAATGGGACTTCTGTCTACGCTGTTAGGAGTCAAATTGAAACCAAACTGGAAACCTTGTGACTCTGAAAATATTCCAGTGGGACCAGATCCAATCATCACCAGTTATTGAGCAGAGCACACCTTTTGGGCCAAATCAATCAATCCGAGACTCAGTCAATCTCTGCTATTGGTGCTGGTCAGTCTACAACTCCAGTCCAAACCAGCACATGCTTCTGCTGAATTCAAGACTCAGGCTTCTTATCTTAAAGTGACATGTCCAATAATCATCCAGAGATCAAAAATGTAATGGCAAATAAAAGGAAAGGGGAAATAAGGGAATAAAAAGGGAATACTTTCCTGTATAATCTAGATTCCTCCCTCTGACTCCACAGGACATAATAAACCTGCAACCTCTTTCACCGCTTCTGTCCCTCACACAGCCAAGCCCTGTTCTGCCTTGACGACCACCTCACTCCCTGTCTTGGTCAGCCAGGCTCTGTTCCCCTTTGACAATTGCCGCCCACTCTCAATCATCAATGCCTCCTCCCCAGTCATTGAACAAATCTCCCCATAGAGGAAAAAGCAGCTCACTCCAAATCGACCGGGCAGACTCTACATTTCCTGGTGCACACCACTTTTAAACAGTCGTGAATCTGACGCCTCGTACTTCGCGTTCGGTGATTACTTCATTGGAAAGGTGCACTTAATTCTTCTTTTTTAAAAAATTTTTTTATTCTCCTCCTTTTTCACATTTCCTCCCACATTTACATCCATCAACAATAAACAATAATCAGCAAGATATGTCAGTCCCCATAATAACAACAATCCCATCTACCCACCAACCCCCAAACCTCAACACGCATGTTTACATAAACAAATGACAAAAAGGAATCAGGGATTACCCGTAGTCACCCTTAATCTTACACAGCTACCCCCCCCCCCCCCCGCCCACCAGGTCTCTAGCTCCTCCCGTCCACTGCCTCTTATAAAACTCTTCCTCCCAACCTCGGTTCCTTCCCCCCAACTTTCCACCCCGGCTAGACCACTCGGACCCTGTTCTGCCAGGCTCCGATGGCCGCAGCCCCTCCCCCCACCTCACTCCCGTTCACTGGCCGGCTTAAACCGGCCAGCGTGGAGGCCCCCGCCCGGGTCCCTTTCCCACCTGCCCGGCCCTAGGAAAGCCCAAAGATCCCCTTTTAGCACACAAACCCCGCATATCCACCTACACCCCAAAGAACCCTCATTTCGAGTGAAAGTCCCGTCCCTCCCCTTGTCCAAATATATACCACATTGGCTCCTTTAGCCGCTGCACCCGTGCGCAGTGATACAAAAAAGAAGAAAATACAGTCATGAGGTTACATCGGCACATGGCCATTCCTCAATTTGTCAATTCTGCCACAGTCCTTCTGCTTTCGCAAACTCCTCCACTGCTTCCGCCGTTCCAAAATAAAAGTCCCTGGATATACAATGCCGCACCGCACCTTGCTAATGTACAGTGCCCTCTTCACCCGGTTGAAGGCAGCCCGCCTCCTTGCCAGCTCCACCGTAAGGTCCTGGTATACACGTATACCAGCTCCAGCCCACTGCACCACCCGCTTCTGCTTGGCCCAGCTCAGGACATTCTCCGTCACACTGTACCTACGGAAGCACAGAGTCACTGCCCTTGGCGGTCACTCGCCTTTGGTACAGGCCTCCACGACCGATGAGCCCAATCCAGTTCATATCGGGAGGGATCCTCCCCCTCCCCCAATAGTTTTGCCAGCATCGCGGCAAAATACTCAGTCGGCTTCGGTCCTTCAACTCCTTCGGGCAGCCCCACAATCCTCAAATTCTGTCACCTGGATCTGTTTTCCAGGTCTTCCATTTTCCCTCGCAGATCCTTGTTAGTGTCCATCACCTTCCGCATCTCTTTCCCCATCGAGGCAAGTTGATCACCGTGCTGCAATAACGTTTCCTCCACTTCCTTCAGCGCCTCCCCTTGCTCTCGCACCTCCGCCACTGTGCTCGCCACCTCCGTCCTCACCGGGGAAACCGCCTCCTCCACCAGCACACTCAAAACCTCCCTCATCTCCTTCCTCACCGTCTCCATGCATTTCGCAATCTGCGCCAACTGCTTTTCAAATTCCGCAGCCATCACCTTAGTTATTTCTTCAGCCGTAAGCAGTGCGGCCCTTGCCTGGTGCTCCAGCCTCCATTTTCCTTGGTGACCCCGTGGTGAGGTGCACTTAATTCTCGCAAGGTTGTATTTTAAAGAGCATGCATGACATGCAAACATATTAAAAAAGAGGTTCCCAAGGCTTGCCATTGGAAAGCTTGATTTACCCGTTAATGTGCCACAACTTAACTGTGCTTCCATCCAGCTGTCAAAAGCTGAATTTTGGCCTCCCACACTAATAAGTGCTTCCACCCACCTCGTTTCTCTTTCTCAAGAGCTTCATACCCTAGCTATGCATCTGCCATGAGCTCCTATCCATTTTTTAAAACTTAAGACCAAGGGCAGGATTCTCCATCCAGCGGATTTCTCTCCTGCTGCTGCAATAGGAGATTTGGCTGCACACAAGATTCTCTGTCCTTGCTGGCAACGGTAGCGGGACGGAGAATCCTGGCCAAAATATTTTTTCCAGTATAAATAATTGTATGATATTGTATTACTTTGGTTGCAGGAATAATCTTCCAAGTCATCAAACCTGTGCTGAAAACATATGTTAATTTGACCTAACGCATCTGTGTGGGCTGCCAACCTAATTTCTTTTTGTGTATCTTCACACCCATTGTTTTTCCCTTTATGGAATAACGGGCGTAAGTGGTGGAAGGACTCCCGAGCTGATTTATCAGCCTGTTGAACCCGCTATGAATGGTTCTTCTGTGACAACAAATCCTGTCGTTGGACTTGAACCCAAAGATTCTGGTCCAGGGATACGGACACTACCACTGTGCCACAAGATCACCTGTGCCAACTGATGAAGCTCCTACACAGAACTACATGTGTGCTATAGATAGAGCTAAGTGATCCCACAACCTACAAATCAAATCTCTGGGGCAGCACGGTGACGCAGTGGTAGCACTGCAGTCTCACAGCGCCGAGGTCCCAGGTTCGATCCCGGCTCTGGGTCACTGTCCGTGTGGAGTTTGCACATTCTCCCCATGTTTGTGTGGGTTTCGCCTCCACAACCCAAAGATGTGCAAGGTGGATTGAACACGCTAAATTGCCCCTTAACTGGAAAAAATGAATTGGGTACTTTAAATTTATATTAAAATAAATAAATAAATAAAATCTCTGCCGTACTGCCATATCCACATATGAATGGTTGTGAACAATTAAGCAACGAACGAGAGGGGTAAGTTCCACAAGCATCCCCATCGTTAACGATGGAAGAACCAGTACCTGAGTGCATAAGACAAGGCCGAAACATTTGCAATTATCTTTAGCCAGAAGTGTCAAGTGAATGATCCATCTCCTGAGGTTCCCACCAGAATAGCAATCAATCTTCACCCAATTCTATTCACTCCATGTGATATCAAGAAGAAGCTGAATGCAGTGGATATGGCAATGGTTATGGCATGATAACAGCCCACTGTAGAGCTGAAAATTTGTGCTCCAGAAATAGCTGCACTTCTAGCCAAGCTGTTCAAGTACAGTTATAAATCTGGCATTAGCCAACAATGTAGAAAATTGCCCTTTCCACACATCCAATCCAACCAGTTACCACCTTAACAATCTTTCAATCATTTGCAGAGTGATGGAAGGAGTCATTCGCAGTGCTATCATGCTGTACTTACTCAGCATTAACCTGCTCAACAATGCTTATTTTGGGTTCTACCAGTGCCACTTGGCTTCATACCTCATTACAGCCTTAGTCCAAAATAGACGAAAGAACTAAAAACAGAGGGTGATGAGAGGGTCACTGCCCTTCATTTCAAGACAGAATTTGACCTAGTGTGACATCAAGGGGCTGGGGGTATACCAAGCAAAAAACAGGATTGTTGTCATTGTTAAAGGTCAATCGTTTCAGCTGCAAGACATCATTGCAGGAGTTCCTCAGAGCAAAGTCACATGCCAACCATCTCAACTGCTTCATGTTCCCTCTAACAACGTCAGTAGCAGGGAGGTTCACTGATGAATTGCAGTTTCAATTCCATTCATACAAAGTTCAGATTTAGACTGATAAGTGGCAATTAGCATTCAGGTATCAGACAATAAACAACTCCAACAAGAGATAATTTAGCCATCTTTCTTGACTTTCAATGGTTTTATCATCACTGAATCCATTCTGAGAGTCACCATTGCCCAGAAACTGAACTGCATCAGCGATATATGTTCTGTTGCTGCAAGAGCGGGTCATAGGCTTGGAATTTGGTGATGGGCAAGGTACAATTGGAATTTTATGCAAACACAAAAATAAAACACTCCAAATGCACAGGGAACTACATAAGAGAGGCAGTAGAAGATGGCGTAATGGAAGGTTATTTATGAAGGCCCGTCTTCTCAACATTGCCCCTCGCCTGAGGGCCAAACCATTTTATCACCTGTTAGGCACAAGTCAGGAATATGATTGAATTCTTCCAGTTTGCCTGGATGAATTCAACCCCAATAGCTCCAAGAAGTTCAACACCATTCAGTACAAACCAGCCCACTTGATCAATCTACTATAAACATTCATTCTTTTCACCACCAATACACAGTGAAATCAGTGTTTACCACATAAAAGATGCACTGCAGCAACTCACAAAGGCTCCTTCAATAACACCTCCCAAATCCTTGGAGGACAAAAGTGATAAGTGCTTAGAATCGTCACGTGATGCAAGTTGTTGTCCAAGTCACACACCATCCTAACTTGGAACTATCTCACCATTCCTTCAATGTCTCCAGGTCAAAAGCCGGAAACTACACCTCACCAACAACATCATCGCTATATGTTCACCACAGTGACTGCATTAGTTCAAGAATGCAGCTCACTACCAGGTTTTCAAGATCAATAAATACTGATCTCGTTTATGATGTTTACATCCCACAAATGAATTTTTAAAATCCTATTCCTCTTTCTCTGAAGTCTGTATTCCCAATACTTTTTCCATCTTCCATTGACTAATGGTTTGCTGCTGCTCTCCTTTGCCATCTCCTGCTCACCAATGCTTGGTGCTTCACCCAGTGTTATTTCTTTCTGTGCTCCTGAGTGGGTGTAAACACAGTTGATGCTCAACCATTTAAGATGCTATGACAGAGTGGTGATATTGGAATGGATTTGTTCTCTTTTTTTACATTAAAAAAAAAATAATAATTTAGAGTACCAAATTAATTTTTTTCCAATTAAAGGGCAATTTAGTGTGGCCAATCTACCTATCCTGCACATCTTTGGATTGTGGGGGCGAAACCCACGCAGATACAGGAGAATGTGCAAACTCCACACGGACAGTGACCCAGGGCCGGGATTCGAACCCGGGTCCTCAGCGCTGTAGTCCCAGTGCTAACCACTGCACCACAGGCCACCCTGACTGAATTTGTTAACCTTGATGATAGAATTTACAGTACAGAAGGAGGCCATTCGGCCCATCGAGTTTGCACCGGCTCTTGGAAAGAGCACACCACCCAAGTTCTCACCTCCACCCTATCCCCATAACACAGTAACTCCATCCAACACTAAGGGCAATTTTTGACACTAAGGGCAATTTAGCGTGGCCAATCCACCTAACCTGCACATCATTGGACCGTGGGAGGAAACCCGAACACCCGGAGGAAACCCACACACACACACGGGGAGAACGTGCAGACTCCGCACAGACAGTGACCCAGCGGGGAATCGAACCTGGGACCCTGGAGCTGTGAAGCAATTGTGCTAACCACTGTGCTACCGTGCATGCTTGATGGAAGCGTACTGATCTTTAACTTATGTCATCTTGATTATGATACTTCGCCAATAAGATAAACATAGGGAACCACTTTGAGCAATGCGAACTGTCCAATGTTGCTGTTAAGATGTTACCGCTCAGTGGTGGAGCAATTGCTAACTTTGAGCATTGAAGATGGCAATAACCTATCAATTGTACTGTATTGTGTCTTGGCCATTCTGTTTTTGGCAGCTAACCTCCAACGAAAGGTAAAGTCGCGACAGTTCCAGTTCCCCCAAAGGGGCTGCTTTCCCCTTTGAGGAAGGGAGCTGACTGGTGATGATCTAACCTGAGGATCACCACACCTCAGGCGAGGGGCAAGTTTGAGAAGACGGGCTTTCATGAATAACCTTCCACTGCCCCATCTTTAACTGCCTCTCTTGTGTAGTTCCCTGTGGATTTGGAGTGTTTTATTGTTGTGTTTACATAAAATTCCAATTGTACCTTGCCCATAGAGCTTTTTGTTGCTGCTGTTTGTGGGCAATCTCTTCCTTTGTAAATAATTCAGGCACTTGGTAACTATATTGATTTTATCCAGGTGTCCATATCCAAACCATGATGATACTGCTCTCAAATGCAGGCTAACTTTAATCGCCTTTCCCTTGACATTTAGGATTACTACCCTTGTGTCATACATCAAGAGAATACACAGCAGTGTGGTAGGAAGGAGATACATGAGGTGTTCCTGAGGCTTTTTGTAAATATCAAGGTTTGACATCCACCGACTTATTTTTTCTGTAAGGGCTTGATATTATGGTGGTGAATCATATCTCTCAACTTACCGTGGCCAGTTTTGTTAGAAAATATGCTACCAATGTGTCCCAGTACAAGGGGTGCTGGAGGTAGCACTGATTACCCTTTACTCCTTCTGTAACACCTGCTGCAATGTCTTAAGTTGCTTCTTTTCCTCACTTTCCAGGTGATGACACAACAAGACATTTATTTCTATTAGCAACAAGTCCGTATTACAAACCCAGGGTCTTTTTCTGCCTCTTCTGGCAGTCCTGCAGTCTTTCATGTCCTGAATTCCTAAACATGCATTCCTCTTTGAGCAGCCAGAACATTTTAAATAATGGCCAGGATTTTCCACACCCATTAGCCAGGCGGATTCAGAGACGGAGATGGGGCGGCATGGCAGCACAATGGTTAGCACAGTTGCTTCACAGCCCCAGGGTCCCAGGTTCGATTCCCGGCTTGGGTCACGGTCTGTGTGGAATCTGCACATTCTCCCCGTGTCTGCGTTTCCTCCGGGTGCTCCGGTTTCCTCCCACAGTCCAAAGATGTGCAGGTTATGTGGATTGGCTATACTAAATTGCCCTTAGTATCCAAAAAAGGTTAGGTAGGGATAGGATGGAGGTGTGGGGATAGGGTGGAGTGCGGGGATAGGGTTGAGGAGGGTGCTCTTTCCAAGGGCCAGTGCAGACTCGATGGGCCGAATGGCCTCCTTCTGCACTGTAAATTGTATGATTCCGCGATTCTATGAAAATATCGCGAGAGGCCAAAGCCGTGTTATAAGTTGGTGTAAAAGCTTTTTGTGATCATCCCCTCTCCCCGTCAGTGGTGGGCTGCGTATCACACTGTTCAATTTCAGTAACATCATTATAAAACATTTGCATCTCATTATCGGGTTCACACACAGGAATCATACCCCCATCAAAAAATCCATCCACTGCGACATATTGTTAGAACGGTGTAAATCTTGACTGGCTTCAAAAGGCGTTTACCTGCTCAGCACCACTCCTATTGCGGAGCTTGGAGGTGAGCACAGCGATCCGTCTATGAAGGGGGTTGATTCAGGGGTACTGGGTCTGTATCAGGGTGAGCAGTCTTTAACTGAGGATTATCAGTTCTGACTCAGGGGTGACCAGGCTTCACTTGGAGGCGACCGGGTTGGATTCAGGGGTTCAGGGGCAGCTGTGCTTGACTCGATGGTGACTGGGCTTTGACTCGGGGAAAACCAGTCTTCACTCGGGGGCGAATGGGCTTGACTCAGGTGCAAAAGGGCTAATACTGGAGGGCTTCTAGGGTAACACTGGAGGGAGACCGGGGTGGGGGGTGTGACTCGGGAGACCGGAAGGTGACTTGGGGAGACTCGGAGATTGACTCAGGGGAGACCAGAGGGTTAACTTGTGTTACTCGGAGTAAGCGGGGGGGCGGGGGGCTTGACTTGGGAAGACCTGGTGGTTGAATCAAGGAAGACCAGTGTTGAATTGGTGGAGACCAGAGAGTGGCAAAGGGGGAGACCAGAGGGTGATTTGGAGAAGACTCTAGGATGACACAGGAAGATGGCAGGGTGACTTGAGGGAGACCGAAGAGTGACTTGTTTTACTTGCAGTAAACTGAGGGATTGACTCGGGAAGACTGGGGAGGGTTGACTCGGGGAGACCAGATTGTTGAATTGGGTGACACCAGCAAGCGAATGCGGGAGACCAGAGGGTGACTCGGAAAGGCCGGAAGAAATATCCTGTTGCTGGGCCATGGGCTTCATGGAAGAGCCTCACAGAGGGAAGGGAAGCCTGGACAGTGAGTCGGGGGGTGGACTTTCATCATGGACTGATGGTTCCACTCAAACCTGGAGTGAGGAGATGCCTCTAGAGGCAAGATGTTGATAATGAAAAGGCTAATGAAAAGACATATCAGTGATCAGTACCCATTTGCAGTGGAGACTATTCAGCTGTAACTCAATTGACCTGCCTGGTGTCATGCAATTATGTCTACTCAAGCACCACTTATGTGTGCCACTGATTCCTGATCAGTATTTGACCCTTGGTGCACTGACTTCCAAAATTGCTGACTGTCATGGTGTGCCTGTACCATTTGTTGACTGGGAAAGTGATTATATCACAGCGTCCAAGGGGATTATCCAGATGTGCTGAAGTGCATATTGACAAGTGCCCCATAGACCACAGGGAGTGTGCACAACGCCGACATATTTTGTAACAAGGGTTCACAGTCTAAGGATACAGGCAAAACCATTTAGGACTGAGCTGAGGAGAAATATCTTTACCCAGAGGATGTTGAGCTTCTGAAATTGGCTACAACAGAAAGAATTTGAAGCCTAAACATTGTGGCCCATAACTTCCTCTGGGATTTGTAACGTAAGTCACTGGACCACCGCACATACGTAACATAACTAACTGCAAGTGCGGGCGGACAGGCATGCACGCTGGAAGCGTACGGCATTCACCCTCCCAGCCGGATTTTTTTGACAGCTGGAACGCCTGTGCTGGACCTGCTTCATTAAGCAGCGCTGACTTGGTCAACTTGCCCGATGTTGGTCAACTTGCCCGATGTTGGTCGACTTGCCCGATGTTGGTCGACTTGCCCGATGTTGGTCGACTTGTCCGATGTTGGTCGACTTGTCCGATGTTGGTCGACTTGCCCGATGTTCAGTAAGTTTTTACACCTTTTTATTTGCACTTTTATTTCTCAGTCCAGGATCCTCGAGCAGAGGCAGGGGACATCGGAATCCACTTTTTTGGTTAGTGGTCGGTTAATGTTTTATATTATCAGTGTTTTGCATTTATAAATAAATTTAAAATGCAAATAAAGTGAAAGGAAATATATTTTTATCTTCTTAAAACCTTGTCATGAGGCTGTTAATTCCATTAAAAAGGTACTTTACTGTGAGTTACGAGATATAGGCATTGTTGTGTTGGGTGCTCTGGATCCGTGGAACACAAACAGGCCACCAACATTTAAAATAGCACAACACTATTTTATTAAGTTAAAAACTGTTGAACATACTTTCACTGTGGGTTAACACGATGTTAGATTAAACTAAAGACCGATGCCTGTCCTAACCAGTCTATTCACTCAACACATGGTGAAGATCTGTGCTGTAAGCTGTAAGCTCTGTCCTTCTGAGAGGCTGCATCCCGAATCAGCGGGAACTCTGATGAAATGAATGAATGAAATGACTTATTGTCACAAGTAGGCTTCAATGAAGTTTCTGTGAAAAGCCCCTAGTCGCCACATTCTGGCGCCTGTTCGGGGAGGCTGGTACAGGAATTGAACCGTGCTGTTGGCCTGCTTGGTCTGCTTTAAAAGCCAGCGATTTAGCCCAGTGTCTGGAATCAGTGGCTGAATATTTTTGGCACTAAGTGCTGCATTATATGGTGGGAGAAGATGCCATTGCCGTCAGCGGGCACAACAACGCATTTCCCGCACGCAGCCAGCCTTTTCTGTTTTCCTGAAAAATCTCACCCCACATATTCTCAGAGCCTATTGCCTGCCTTGTAGCCATTAGCTGATTAGGAATTGTGATATGTCCCTCAATCCACCTTGTGCGTCATGTAATGTTCTCCCACCTTCTCCTCAGGAAAAGAGTCAGCCCTCTGACTGGGTCACGTTGATGAGTGGTAGTCTCTTCCCCCACTGCATTTAGTACAAATTTAATATTGTTCCTACCGAGCTCTACATAAAGCTGATCTGCACCACTTGAAGAGCAGGTGGATTGTGGGAGTGGTGGTGCTGTGATCATCCTGAATATTGTGCTGAATATTGGAACAATTCACAAAGGCTGACCATGGGAGCACGTGTTTACCATGGCTCTTATGACACTGGACTGGAAGTCTTGGTTGAAGAGGTAGATTGAAATTTAGATGCCCCACACCCTCAGCAAGGCTGGAGGCCCTGTAGGTAGGGACAGATGGGAAATGATAGAGGTAGAGGTCATATCAGACTCAAAATGTCAATTCTGTTTCTCTCTCCACAGATGCTGCCAGGGCTGCTGAGTTCTTCCAGTACTTTCCCTTTTCATTTTGTTCAACCAAGAATCATGACTCGACTTTGTCTGTGCATCACGGAAAATTTTGCGCATTTTCCCTGAATTTTTAATTTGAGAAAAGAATTAGACGTTCGTGTACAAGGAGATTAATGTCCTTTTGACAGACATCCACTGTGCAGATGCCAACTCAGCTCAGTGCCCATCAACACATTTACATTTCTCTTTCACAGCATTAAAGGGAAAATTAAATTTTAGGGAATGCTTCATCTGTCACTGGCATAACACAAGTAAATCAGCAAGCATCGGCTACGCAGAAAGAAGTCGTACCCAATGTCATTAGCTATTGATGTAAATGCCAGACTATACCAAGATTATGAACTGAGCATATTTAATTGAAGCTTAAATGCGAAAGGAAAAATACAGTTCAGTGTGCAATCTCACATACCTAATCATGTTGTCACTGTTGTAACTATTGCAGCCTTTCTTCAAGTGTTTAATGATAAGTTTTCAAAATTCTCACTGCTGATGCTCTCAGTCGAGCTCAGCTGCTCCTTTTATCTAATGTTCCCATTTTACAGCTTCAAATTGATATTGCTTCACCCCATTTTATTTTGACCTTCTGAAATTCAAGGGTTTCCCTCCTCCTGAACATTCTGTTTCTGTGTTTGAATTCTATGATCCTAATTAGTTGTTTTACCCGGTTGATATTCCTATGGTCCCAAAAGCACACAAAATATTTTGTCTCACACGATGTGCAATCGGTTATTAATTAAGTTTAAATGTTTTACCATCTACTGCCTGACCCACCGACATTGATACAATTACGAGGGTTATAAGATTACTGGGTGGCATTATTCCTTTGAGAGACAAAGTGCTGATGCCGGGACTAAATGGGGGGTATTCCATGGTCCCAATGGGAACGCCAATCGCGGAGCCATTCAGGACATGCTAATGGCCCAGCACTGGCATCATGGTAGCACAGTGGTTAGCACTGTTGCTTCACAGCACCAGAGTCCCAGGTTCGATTCCCGCTTGGGTCACTGTCTGTGCGGGGTCTGCACATTCTCCCCATGTCTCGGTAGGTTTCCTCCGGGTGATCCGGTTTCCTCCCACAAGTCCCAAAAGACGTGCTTGTTAGGTGAATTGGACATTCGAACAGGCGCCGGAGTGTGGCGACTAGGAGATTTTCACAGTAACTTCATTGCAGTGTTAACGTAAGCCTACTCGTGACAATAATAAAGATCATTATTATTATTAGGTGGAACTAGTGCAATTCCAACTCACGCCGATGTTGGCGCTCAGGTCGGGATTGGCACTGGAGAGCCTGACAAGCTGATCTGTATATAAGCACCCCAATCCCCACACACTCTCGTCCCAGCCAAGAAGATGCCACCCCAGAGAATGGCCCCGAGGTTCGCCAACGCAGAGCCCATCTGTCCGGGGGCAGGATGGATAGGAGAAATGTCATGATATTCATATAAACATATCATGGTGCAAACACACACACACACTGATGGACAGATCAACGGACCAATCAACACACACGCAACATCACAGCCAATCACCAGTGAGAGCACACGCACTATAAAACAGGGAATACCACAGTTCCCGCTCATTCCAGCAGGAGACAGCTCAGGGCACAGAGCTCACAGCGTGCCACTCAGACATACACCATGTGCTGAGTGCCTCTCTAAGATAGTGCAAGGGCTGGGTCCACAGGTTAACTGGTAAAGTACGAACCACAGCCAGAAGTATACAGTAGATGTTATCAAGAATAATAAAACAGAGATGTACCATCTACAACCGTGTTGGTTCATTTGTATAGCGGAACACCCAACACGACAAGCAGGGGCACAGTGGTGGTCAGGCAAGGCTTGGTGGCAGCCAGTAGTTCTGCAGGATGGGATAGCTAATAGTGCCACTTGCGGAGCAACTGCCCTAAAAGGGCAGTGTACCAAGGTGGGTGCCAAAGGCCACAGTGCATGTGTCTGCTGTTCAGGGTGTGCTCTGCTCTCCCCCTGCTCCCCTTGCACAGTAGGGCAGAGCCTTGGATGGGTGCACTGATGAGAGCCAGCACTTGGTGAACCACTCGCTGCACCACACCCATCCCGTTGGTGGGGTGGCTGGAGTCTGAGGTTTCCTGGAGGTTTGCCGGGGTGGGGCGAGGGTGGGGGGGGGGGGGGGGGGTAGGTTTGAGTCAGGGCACTCATACGGCCATCGCACTTTGCACATTTACAGGTCACAGTGGGCAGTCGGCAGAGTGTGCAGCCAGATGGCTGCCTTGCAAACCGTGGCGATGGCGGTCCATGCCCAGACACCGTGGTCTTAGGCTAAAATAAAAGGAGCCTTGTGATTATTCTGAATTATACCTGACAACAAGCCTGCCTTAGTCACTTAGTCAAGGAACTGGCTGAACAAGGTACAATGTTCTCACACATGGGATCAAAGCTCTGCTGACAATAGTCTTGCCAGATTCAAGTCTTTGGTGCCAAAGGAAAAAGCAAAGGAGGAAAAGAACAACAGTTGGTGTGAGCAACAGAGAGGCTGCAGGTTGTTTGTGCACTACCAGAGCCATAAAGGGAACGGAGGCAGTGTCTTGTCAAAGATGTTCAGGAGATAGATCCTGGCTTGACCAGGGAGGAAGAATCATCAGATCAGGTTTTACAGCTAGTAGTGAAGTTGGAAAACTCTCTAAAAACTGAGGGAAGCACCTGAAGACATTCACTTGAAGTTACGACTCAGCAAAATGGAAATCATGAATCCATTAGAAGCTGGAAGCGACACTGCACTGTAGAGACCATTCATTTTGGGGAGAGTGCCACATATTATCAGTAAAGAGAGAACATTTCTTTCTGCGGTTTAATGTACAAGTAAGTAGAAGGTACGAAAAAAATGCTGCTTCGTTATAAATGTAAATTACTGCGGTTGCTGGAATCTGAAACAAAATTGGAAAATAGATAATCTCAGCAGGTCTAACAGCATCTGTGGAGAGAAAAGGGAGCTAACGTATCGAGTCTGGATCACTCTGTTTAGTTATTAATGTTTTTAGTCACTTGTTCCAGTAAAAATGTGAAATCTTGCGGTGTCTTCCGTTTCAGCTATTAACTGTAAGTGTGACTTTCTTCTTTAATGTTACAAGACTCTATGGAGATTGTAACAACATCCAATTATTTTCAAGGCGTTTAGGAGAAGTGTCTTTATACAGTGGGTTGTTGGAGCATGATCTGTTTCACTACAGTGAATTGTCCTTTTAAAGGAAATCCATGCTGTGAACTTGCACACTGCTAAGGTAATTGACGAACTTCCATTTATTTTCATTTTATTATGTGCAAGTCTGTGATCACAGTTTAAGCTGAGTAATATCTCGCGAGCATTTAATAGCTGAAATGAACAATAAGTGGAACAACTTGACTGTTTGTTTAATGTAGAATCTGCCCCTTTCCTACCTGACGACATGACCACACAATCAATTTTTCAAATGCTTGACTAGCAAAGATAGTGAGACATCAGAACGATCTTTGCAGGAATCTATGTTCTATAATTTTAAAACAAATCAACAAAATAGAGAAATCAGAGAGAACTGTCATGGAGAAGTGACTTGAGTGGAAAATTCTTGGTAGAAGGGATGTCACAGAAGCTGGTAGAGATTTATGCTATGAATTTCATCAGAGTGTAGGGCGCTACGGTGGCACAGTGGTTAGCACTGTTGCCTCACGGCGCCAAGAACCTGGGTTCAATTCCGGCCTTGGGTGACTGTGTGAGTTGCCTCCGGGTGCTCCGGTTTCCTCCCACAGCCCAAAGATGTGCATGTTGGGTGGATTAGCCATGCTTTATTGCCACTTCGTGCCCAAATATGTGTAGGTTTGATGGGATTGCGGGTTGCCTAGGTAGGGTGCTCTTTCGGTGCAGACTTGATGGGCCGAATAGCCTCCTTCTGCACTGTAGAAATTCTATGGTACTTCTGATCAGCCACTGTAATTTGAGCAGAAGATCAGAGGAAATTATTCACACATCAATCTCAGTGTTCTGCTGATCCCTCATCCAAGGTACAGCAGCTGTGCAGAAGAACCCCTGAGGGAATTCCCAGTTTTTGAGTATAAGAAGCTGACTATAATAATAATCGCTTATTGTCACGAGTAGGCTTCAATGAAGTTACTGTGAAAAGCCCCTAATGGCCACATTCCGGCGCCTGTTCGGGGAGGCCGCTACGGGAATTGAACCAAGCTGCTGGCCTTGTTCTGCATTACAAGCCAGCTGTTTAGCCCACTGTGCTAAACCAGCCCCTGCAACTATGATTATGACAACTAACATAAATTCACGATGCTGAGTTCCCAGTGACAGACACAGCAGAGGTAGGCAAGATCTCCAACCTTATATGTTAGTGCAGAAGGTCAAAGTTATATAAGATCTGTAGTATAATGGAGTGTGTTGGACCAAGTGCCACAAAGGGTTAACTGTTATAGTCTAGAATGAAGAAGGAAGCGATATATACTCATGTGATCTGAGAGTCCAGAAGAAAGCAACATTGAAAGAAGCTAGTGTAAGGGAGTGTTCTCAGAAATGTAAAGAGATTACAATGAAGTTAATGTTTGCAGCTGGCAATCTTCGGGAGTCATTAAGACTACTCCAACTCAACAATATAGTAACAAATGGTGGCAAGCAGTAAAAAGATGGTGTTGGAAAGATCCCTACCTCTGCCATTGAGATTCAAGAAAGTGGCAGGCCTAAATCAGGCTGAAGCATCACCAAAGTGGTACAGGAGATTCACTCAATTTTGTATCACATTGCACCTCTCAGTGAAACCAGATTAGGATCAGATCAGTAAGGGAGACTGATCTGTACATGTCCTTTAAGTTATGCTGGGGATTAATGAAAGTAAAGTCATATATGTCAAAGTTATTAATGCATTGGAAACATATTTCAATCTCACCATTGTGTCATACACAAAATTCAATAAATGTGCTAGAGGCACAGGGAAAGCATTGACACTAAAGATTTGTACTGTTATAACCCACGTAGAGGTCACAGTACAAGGACTTTCAGATTCCCCGTGACCTCCACAAAGTAAGAATGGAGTCTCCCCCTTAACAAGGTGAAACCTCACCAGTATATAAACCCCGATTTGGATGCAGGACGGGGAGGGAGACCCTTTGGAGAGTGGAGGTTATTGTACATTGAAATAAACCCAGTCTTTATTTTCTACCTGCTGTCTATGAGTGTTACTTTGGTGGATCCTACACTGGCGATGAGAATAAAGTGGAGCTGCCATCGGCGCCGAGTACTACACACTGGAGCCATCTATCTAGGCCTCAAGAGATCTCACATCAATCCTCTGAAATGCCACATATTGGAAAAGGTGAGCCACTTCAAGCAGGTATCGATGACTGGGGGCAGTAGGTGGAATACATGCAATTCTTTTTCCGAACAAACAGGACACTGGGGTTGAAAAGCAAACTGGTTTTGCTGATGGCTTGCGTAGGGTCTACGTACAGCCTCAAAAGGAGCCTCATCCACCCAGATGCGCTGGATTATCAGTCTTTTCCATTTTAGTGGTAAGGGTGCGTTTTGACCCAAAGCCAGTTTTGAGCATTAGGCGTTTCACTTTCCATATGGCCACCCAGACTAGTCAGAATCTACAAACAACTTCCTGGCCTGCCTCCAAAAATTGGCTGAGACATGTGAATTTGGTGCTGCACTCAACTTGCCCTTGCAAGATCGAATTGTGTGTGGATTCCGCGATACCGATATGCAGTCACTGGCTGTGACTGACCTGACCATGCAGCGCACTGTGGAAATTTTTTAATTTTTATAAATTTAGAGTACCCAATTCATTTTTTTTTTCAATTCAGGGGCAATTTAGCATGGCCAATCCACCTACCTTGCACATCTCTGGGTTGTGGGGGTGAAACCCACGCAAACACGGGGAGAATGTGCAAACTCCACACGGACAGTGACCCAGAGCCGGGATCGAACCTGGGACCTTGGCGCTGTGAGGCAGCAGGGCTAACCCACTGCACCACCATGCTGCCCCGCACCGTGGAAATAGCACTCTCCCAGGAGAGCACGGAACAAGAAGTCCAGGAGATCCAGTGAATGGCAGCGTTGAGGCTTGGCCGCCGAAACATACACCGCTCAAACCCCGCCCAGGAAGCAGGCTCCCAACAGTGAGCCGCCTTCCACAGAGACACTGGCTGCCTTTGCTGGGGTCCAGAATGCCACCAGATGTTCTCCCCAACCGGGAAGGCCCGAAGTATGGGTACCGACCAGTGGCCTCTGAGCCCAGAGCACTGGAAAGCAGCAGACACCGAGAAGGCCTGCCATCCTGCCAGATGCGTTTGCCATCCCAGGGACCAGGCCCACTACTTAGGCAATGACAATGGTGCCGATAACCAACTGTACTGTGTGGCTTATATTTGGGTCACCCCAATTCAGCTGCTGTTACTGGTGAATAGGCATTCTACCTGCATGGAGTTAGACATGGGAGCAGCAGTATCTATGGTCAGTTGCCATACCTCCAATCGGAACCGATTTAGCCTCCAGATGCTGACCTTTCGGGATACCAACGCCCGACTCCACGTACACAGGAGAGCCGCTGACAATTACAAGTACCTCCATGATTCCGTTTGCATATGGGCAGGAGATAGCACATCTACAATTGGTGTTCGTCCATGGCGGTGGTCCGGGTTTGTTGGAGCAAGATTGGCTGTGCCGTCTCTGGTTGGACTGGCAGAGGGATTGTCAGATGTACCAGTATGGCCCTGAAGGCATCTTGGCCAGGTTCCCGTCCATATTTCAGGAGGGGTTGGACACCATAAAAGGGGCCATGGCTTGCATTAGCCTGGACGCATTGGCACAACCGCGCTATATTTGCGCCCAACCTGTCCCGGATGTTTTATGGTCCAAGGTAGACGCAGAACTGGACCATCTCAAGGGCCAGAAGATAAACCGCCCTGTCCACTTTTCTAATTGGGCAGCATTGGTCATGCCAGTCATCAAACCTGATGGCTCTGTCCGCCTCTGTGGAGATTATAAGATGAAGGTCAACTTCATCTCACATTTGGATTGCTACCCTGTCCCTCACATTGAGGCTATGTACACCAAACTCAGTGGAGGCCGATCATTTTCAAAACTAGACATGCACCATATGTACCTCCAGTTGCCACTGGCTCTGGATTCCAGATAGTTTGTAACCATCAGCATGCACCGTGGGCTATATGAATATACCCCACTGTCCATCAGACCTTTGTCCACTTGCACAATCTTCCAATGGGAGAGGGCGGACATCCCATGCAGACTAATCATGGGGAGCACCTGGAGAACTTGGCCAAGGTCCTCCTCTGGAGGAAGAGGCTGGGGTCCACCTCCGGAGAGGGAAGTGTGTATTCAACTCGGCCGAGGTGACCTACCTGGATTATCGTGTGGATCGCATGCTTTGTACCTAATGGAATAGAAAGTACAGGCAATCCACCAGACCCCAGTGTCCAATGGCCCAATGGAGCTGGGTTCATTTTTGGGCCTTGTCAACTATTGTGGCAAGTTTATACTAAACATCGCCATGATATGGGCCCCCTATCCACTGGCTGTTAAAGAAAGGACAATGTTGGGACCTGCTCCAGGCCCCAGTATTGCGTGCAGTGCCAAGAACACCAGAAACTGCCGCTGGCAGCACTTCTTCACTCATGGGAATAGGCGGGCCATATTGGTCCTGCCTCCATATCGATTTCATGGGACCATTCCAGGGGGCGATGTTTCTCACCGTGGTGGACGTCCACTCAAAATGGATGGAGGTCCATAAAATGCAGGTGCAACAGCTCAGGCCACCATAGAAAGACTGCGACAATCCTTCAGCAGACACCGGATGCGGGAGGTACTAGATTTGAACAATGGAACGACTTTCGCGAGTGCAGAGTTCAGAGCAGTCATGGCTGCTGACAGCATTTGACACGTGCATACCGTCCATACCACCCAGCATCAAATGGATTAGCAGAGCAGGCAGTCCAGACTTTTAAACATGTAGTCCTGGGAGACTGGGCTGGCACGATTCCTCTTCTGCTAACGGATGATTCCGCAGGCCACGGCAGTGGTTGCTCCGGTTGAATTATTGATGGGTTGCCTTCTCCACATCCGGTTGAGTTTAGTTATCCCGGACATTGGTGGGGAGGTCCGCCAGGGCCAAGACAGGACCGAAGCTGATGCAGGGCGATGTATGCCTTTGCACACATTCGCCCTCAGAGATCTGGCGCGCGTGCAGAATTTTGCGAAGGGGCCCCATGGATCCCTGGCATTGCATTGGCCCAGACTTGTCAAGTCTATTATCGGGTGCGGGCCCAAGGACGAAGTCAAATTGACATGTGGACAACCTCCACAGCTGCATTCCTGAAGCCCGGACCGAGCCCCTTACAGTCACAAACAGGCAAATTTATATCGGGGAACAAAGAAATAGCTGAGGAACTAAATTTGTACTTTGTTCCATCTTCACAAAGGAAGACATGAATAATGTACTAGAAGTTTGGAGAAACAGAAGTTTTTGGTGAGGAGCTGAAGGAAATTAGTATTAATCGAGAAACAGTTTCAGGGAAATTAATGGGATTGAAGGCAGATAAATCTCCAGGGCCTGATAATCTTCATCCCAGAGTACTTAGGGAAGTCGACCTTCCGGTCATTTTCCAAAATTCTTCCCACAGATTGGAGCCCCAGGTTAAAGTCCAACAGGTTTATTTGGAATCGCTAGCTTTCGGAGCATAGCTCCTTCATCAGGTGAGTCACCTGAGGAAGGAGCAGCGCTCCGAAAGCTAGTGATTCCAAACAAACCTGTTGGACTTTAACCTGGTGTTGTAAGACGTCTTACTGTGCCCATCCCCGTCCAAAGCCGGCCTCTCCAAATTACAGATTGGAGGGTAGCTAATATAACCTCTTTATTCAAAAAGGGAGGTAAAAAGAAAACAGGGAACTATAGACCAATGAGTCTAACGTTGGTAGTAGGGAAGTTGCTGGAGTCCATTATCTAGGATTTCATAGCACAGCATTTGGAAAGCAATGGTACAATCAGACAAAGTCAGCATGGATTTACGAAGGGAAATCATGCTTGACAAATCTACTGGAATTCTTTGAAGATGTAACCAGTAGAGTTGACCAGGGAGAACCACTGGATGTGGTTTGTTTCGACTTTCAGAAGGCTTTCGGCAAGGTCTCACATAGCAGATTACTTTGTAAAGTGCAGGGGATTGCGGGTAGTGTCTTGAGATGGATAGAAAGCTGGTTAGCAGACAGGAAGCAAAAAGTTAGAATAAATGGACTTTTTCTGATTGGAAGGCAGTGACTAGTGGGTTACCACAGGCATCTGTGCGAGGACCCCAAATGTTCACATTATATATTAATGATTTGGACGAGAGAACTAAATGTCGGAACTCCAAATTTCTTGAGTGGAGTCCCATTAAAGGCCAGGGTGCAAATGCAGAGTGGGGGACTCAGGAAATAGGTGCTTCACTGCAGAGGAAGATGTAAGACCTTCTCAATGGGGGAAGGACGAATACTGTGAGATTGAACCCCAAATTCAGGCAGCGGGGGAGGACAAAGGAAATAAGCTGCATGGAAGGTCAAGGAAAGAAAGGGATGGTCAGGGGCTAGGTATCACTGAGACTCTAGGGTCATACTTCGTCCACGTGGAGTTGAAAGGAACAACTGTGGGGAAGTGGCTATTGTGTTAAAGAGGAGGGGGTGGGGCCATGTGAAGAGGCACTCACTCTGCATTTGCAGAGGGGGAAGCACATAGGTGGATATCCCAAAAACATCGAGGATTGAGGGTCAGAGCACTGTCAGGAATTCTCATTGCTCACTCTGATGTTCTCTTACTTTCAGTTTGTGATTCTGAAGAATCATGGAGCCAGTCAAGTTGGGTATTCTTGAGGGGGGGAGAGTGTAATGAACCTCTTTTAAATTCTTGTCTAACTGTTGTTTCCCTTTTTAATTTCTGTCTTGCTGGCTGCTATGATTCTGTAGACTGTAGTTTTAACACTTGTACCGGGACGAATCCTGAAACTACCCTAGTACAAGGTACTATTTGGACTCCAGCACTTCCCTCAGTGCAGTGTGTTATGTTGTATAGTCCAATGAGGTCATTTTGATGTACTTGGCAAGCAACCAGTCAACTCTTCTGAAATTCCAGGACTTATTCAGTTCTCAATTTTGATTGCGAGAGCACTTCAGAAGCTTCTGGAAGAAGAAGGAAAACTCCATTTTAAGCGAGTTCTGCTTAAACCCAGGAGAGGAGAGGTTTGTTTTCTCTCTATCAGATAAGATGGACGTTTAACTTCTGATTAAAAGACTGCAAGCAGTCTCTGTAGCCAGGTCTGTGAAAGCCTAACCTCTGTTTAAAAGGCTGTGGAAGGTACAGTGCTGATCGTTTTCTCCTGAGCCCTCTAATGGTTTGGAAGAAAGAGCCTTTTACTTTCTGTCTATCCTGCAGCCAGAGAACATCCAGAAAGACCAGACAAGCGTTCGAGAGGCAGAGTGGATGGAAAACCCTCTTTTAAATTCTCAGGCAGAGAATTCTAAGATTGTCTCAGTGAGGCTGAGAGTCAATCTTGTGCAGGTCAATCAAGTGAAAGTGATTCTGCACAGGAAACTCTACAGCCTGCTGGTTCTAATTGCAGGCACTAACTAGAGGGTGCGATCCAACTGATAGATTTCAACACTTCGCATTCTGAGAAGATCATCGCCTACAAACACCGCAACCTCAGCAGCAAAGATTCTCATCTCTGATTCCCAGTTTAATCCCCGTTAATTCGATCCTTCCCTACACTCACTGTGTGTCTGTCTTGTCTGTATGTGGGTGGAGGGTGGGACGGTGTTTGATGAATAATTAGCTTAGCGGACCATTGTTCTATTATCACTATTACATATTTATCTCTTTTCCTGTAACAAACTTTAGGGCAGCACGGTAGCACAGTGTTCAGCACAGTTGCTTCACAGCTCCAGGGTCTCAGGTTCGATTCCCCGCTGAGTCACTGTCTGTGCGGAGTCTGCACATCCTCCCTGTGTCTGCGTGGGTTTTCTCCGGGTGCTCCGGTTTCCTCCCACAGTCCAAAGATGTGCAGGTTAGGTGGATTGGCCATGATAAATTGCCCTTTGAGTCCAAAAAAGTGAGGTTGGATAGGGTGCAAGAGACGGTGCAGACTCGATGGGCCGAATGGCCTTCTTCTGCTCTGTAAATTCTATGAAATTAACAGTTATTAAGTTTTATTTACAAATCCGGTCCGATGCCTGTAAGCCATTGGGTCAGTCCTCAGGAAAATATACAAATTACCGGTTCATTCACTTGTGTTGGGACTCTGGGGCTAGTGTGGCTGGTATTAACCACGCACAAGCTCAGGGTGTTGTAACAAGTGGGACGCATGATTGGTATTTGAAATCTGTGAGGGGCTGGGTGAGAGATCACTGCAGAGATGTGAAGGAGTGCAGCAGGAGGCTTGAACAGGCAGACTTACCCTGGCCGTGTGAAGGTCATTCATCTTCTTGCCCCTCCTCTTCTGCAGAGAGCTGGCACCCAATAAGGCTGCTACTACAGCCAGTGGGAATGGTGACCTTGGTGGATGGATGTCTGCAGGAACACAAATATGGTCCATCCAGCCTCTGTTGCACACCATCCAGGAATTTGGTCAGGGTATCCTCTGAGAATCTTGGTGCTGGCTTCCTGGCAGCCATCCCCCCCCCAACTGGATCTGGAACGAATACTGGAGAGGCATTTATATGGCGCGCCCCACTGGGTTGCAGAGATTAAGTTTCCCCTGGGAGAGCGAATAAGCAGCAGGCTGCCAAGATCGGGCCATGAATCACGTTGTAAAAAAAAATGTTGTTTAAGGGGTTCAATATTCCATGAGATTTTCCACGGCAGGATGGATTTGCACTGGTTTTCACTGGAAACACCACTTTGCCATAATATGGTAAGATTAATATAATTGTGCTGTTTTTCAGTTAAAAGTGCAGTGTAGATTAGTGTCTGATTGGCTGAAGCTGCCCCCACCCTTATTGCTGAGAGGCAGTTATCTGGCAGTCACCTGAGGCCTGTTAAGGGGCACAAAGGTACACATTGTATTCTTCTCTTTGAAGTTTTAGTGTGAGTCATCGTAAAGTCTGTATAAAAGACAGACAGAAAGCGCACTTAGTAAGCATTGTGCTGGTCAAGGAGACACAGCCTGAGTGAGTGAGCCACAGACAGAGTGAGAATTTGGTAATTTGGTGCAGTGAGGTAATTCGGTGAAGAGTGGCAGAAGGTGCTTTTTCCCGACTGTTTTGTTCTCGCTCTTTCTTCGGGCCTAATTTTGGGAGCCGTTCGGAGGAGGAGGAGCAGTCTCTGTGAGTATAAAAACCTAACGGTAACTTCCTGTTTTCCAGTTTTTTCCCCCAAAAGTGAAGTCAGAGGGAAGCTGTGATTTGATTGGTTGATAGCAAATCTGCCCCAAATTTAAAAAAAACCACAGCTAAACTCGTAAACTTAAATTAAACTGATTTAAACTAATTTGGCAGGGGAATGGGAACCGGATTTGTAGTCCAGCCGATATTCAGGACGCCAAAGCGTGTAATGAGGCAGTGGGGAAGGGAACACTGACAAAGGAGAGTACTTGCAGGCACGCAGATGGGTTGAAGTGTGTATACTTCAACGCAAGAAGCATCAGGAATAAGGTGGGTGAACTTAAGGCATGGATCGGTACTTGGGACTACGATGTGGTGGCCATCACAGAAACCTGGATAGGAGAGGGGCAGAAATGGTTGTTGGAGGTCCCTGGTTATAGATGTTTCAATAAGATTAGGGAGGGTGGTAAAAGAGGTGGGGGGTGGCATTATTAATTAGAGATAGTTTAACAGCTCTAGAAAGGCAGTTTGAGGAGTATCACCCTATTGAGGTAGTATGGGTTGAAGTCAGAAATAGGAAAGGAGCAGTCACCTTGTTAGGAGTTTTCTATAGGCCCCCCAATAGTAGCAGAGATGTGGAGGAACAGACTGGGAAACAGATTTTGGAAAGGTGCAGAAGTCATAGGGTAGTAGTCATGGGCGACTTTAACTTCCCAAATATTGAGTGGAAACTCTTTAGATCAAATAGTTTGGATGTGCAGTGTGTCCAGGAAGCTTTTCTAATGCAGTATGTAGATTGTCCGACCAGAGGAGGGGCAATATTGGATTGAGTACTTGGTAATGAACCAGGGCAAGTGATAGATTTGTTAGTGGGGGAGCATTTTGGAGATAGTGACCACAATTCTGTGACTTTCACTTTAGTAATGGAGAGGAATAGGTACGTGCAACAGGGCAAGGTTTACAATTGGGGGAAGGGTAAATACGATGTTGTCAGACAAGAATTGAAGTGCATAAGTTGGGAACATAGGCTGTCAGGGAAGGACACAAGTGAAATGTCGAACTTGTTCAAGGAACAGGTGCTACGTGTCCTTGATATGTATGTCCCTGTCAGGCAGGGAAGAGATGGTCGAGTGAGGGAACCATGGTTGACAAGAGATGTTGAATGTCTTGTTAAGAGGAAAAAGGAGAGTTATGTAAGGCTGAGGAAACAAGGTTCAGACAGGGCATTGGAGGGATACAAGATAGCCAGGAGGGAACTGAAGAAAGGGATTAGGAGAGCTAAGAGAGGGCATGAACAACCTTTGGCGGGTAGGATCAAGGAAAACCCCAAGGCCTTTTACACATGTGTGAGAAATATGAGAATGACTAGAGCGAGGGTAGGTCCGATCAAGGACAGTAGCGGGAGATTGTGTATTGAGTCTGAAGAGATAGGAGAGGTCTTGAACGAGTACTTTTCTTCTGTATTTACAAATGAGAGGGGCGATATTGTTGGAGAGGACAGAGTGAAGCAGATTGGTAAGCTCGAGGAAATACTTGTTAGGAAGGAAGATGTGTTGGGCATTTTGAAAAACTTGAGGATAGACAAGTCCCCCGGGCCTAACGGGATATATCCAAGGATTCTATGGGAAGCAAGAGATGAAATTGCAGAGCCGTTGGCAATGATCTTTTCGTCCTCACTGTCAACAGGGGTGGTACCAGGGGATTGGAGAGTGGCGAATGTCGTGCCCCTGTTCAAAAAAGGGACTAGGGATAACCCTGGGAATTACAGGCCAGTTAGTCTTACTTCGGTGGTAGGCAAAGTAATGGAAAGGGTACTGAAGGATAGGATTACTGAGCATCTGGAAAGACACTGCTTGATTCGGGATAGTCAGCACGGATTTGTGAGGGGTAGGTCTTGCCTTACAAGTCTTCTTGAATTCTTTGAGGAGGTGACCAAGCATGTGGATGAAGGTAAAGCAGTGGATGTAGTGTACATGGATTTTAGTAAGGCATTTGATAAGGTTCCCCATGGTAGGCTTCTGCAGAAAGTAAGGAGGCATGGGATAGTGGGAAATCTGGCCAGTTGGATAACGAACTGGTTAACCGATAGAAGTCAGAGAGTGGTGGTGAATGGCAAATATTCAGCCTGGATCCCAGTTACCAGTGGCGTACCGCAGGGATCAGTTCTGGGTCTTCTGCTGTTTGTGATTTTCATTAATGACTTGGATGAGGGAGTTGAAGGGTGGGTCAGTAAATTTGCAGACGATACGAAGATTGGTGGAGTTGTGGATAGTAAGGAGGGCTGTTGTCGGCTGCAAAGAGACATAGATAGGATGCAGAGCTGGGCTGAGAAGTGGTAGATGGAGTTTAACCCTGAAAAGTGTGAGGTTGTCCATTTTGGAAGGACAAATATGAATGCGGAATACAGGGTTAACGGTAGAGTTCTTGGCAATGTGGAGGAGCAGAGAGATCTTAGGGTCTATGTTCATACATCTTTGAAAGTTGCCACTCAAGTGGATTGAGCTGTGAAGAAGGTCTATGGTGTGTGTGGTAGTATGTATTAGGGGTCATGTGGGACTGTGAAGCCATGATGCTATTGGCTGACAGATCCCGGGTCCTGGTTGGCTGTTGACTCCTGGCTCCGCCCTGAAGGCGGAGTATAAGAACCCGAGCTTCTCCCCGCCGCTCCATTCTGTTGCTGAACTGCTGGGGACGAGTCTCGCTCAATAAAGCCTCATCGACTTCATCTCTACTCGTCTCTCTCGTAAGTCATTGTGCGCTACAATGTATTGAGTGAGCTTAAAGGACTATGGAGCTCCGGATCGCCCCTGAATGCGTGCGGATCAGCCCCCACGCAGCGAACTCGGCAGCAGTTTTTAAACACTGGCAAGCTTGTTTCGAAGGCTACCTCTGAACGGCCCCCGGCCGGATCACAGAAGACCAGAAAATGCAGGTTCTGCATTCGAGGGTAAGCCCGGAAATTTACCCTCTCATAGAAGACGCAGAGGATTTCCCGACGGCGCTCGCAGCACTGAAGAGCATTTACGTTCGCCCCGTGAACCAGGTCTACGCACGCTACCAACTCGCAACGAGACGGCAAAGTCCCGGAGAATCGTTAGAGGAATTCTACGCCGCGCTGCTAATTTTGGGACGTGGCTGCAGGGGCCCGCCGGTGAACACGATTGAACACACGGACATGCTAATTCGCGATGCGTTTGTGGCAGGTATGAACTCTCCCCAAATCCGCCAAAGACTTTTAGAAAAAGAGTCGCTAGGACTCTCAGAGGCACGGGCCATTACAGCTTCCCTAGATGTGGCCTCGCAAAACACCCGCGCCTACGGCCCTGACCGCGCGGCAGCGCCTTGGGCTCCGTGGACCCCCGTCGCGACAAACCCCCCCCTTCCCTCACAGGCTTGCGCGGTTAAAGCGCCAGATCATCCCGGGGGGGCCCGCTGCTATTTCTGCGGGCAAGCGAAACACCCCCGGCAGCGCTGCCCGGCCCGCGCAGCTATTTGCAAAAACTGCGGCAAGAAGGGCCATTACGCGGCTGTGTGCCGGTCCCGGGGGGTCGCCGCAATCCCCGGAGAAGAACGAGCCCAGCGCATCCCAAACGCTCCCCAAACCCCCAGCGCCCCATGTGCGACCCGCGGGCGCCCCCATTTTGGGTCCCGGCCACCACGAGGGGGGATGGGCGCCGCCATCTTGTGACTCCCCAGCCACGCGCGATTCATGGGGGCGGCCATTTTGTCCACCCCGACCACGTGCGATCCATGGGGGCGGCCATTTTGTCCACCCCCGGCCGCGTGCGATTCATGGACGCCGCCATCTTGGATGACAACAAAGGACCCCAGCATCGACGGCTCCACGGGGTCCGAAGAAGACGCCGAGACACTACGACCACGACTGGTTTCGGTGACGCTGGATCAATCACGGCCCCGGACGCTCCAGACGACGACAACAACGGTGCTGATCAACGGACACGAGACATCATGCCTGATTGACTCCGGGAGCACCGAAAGTTTCATTCACCCCGACACGGAAAGACGCTGTTTTCTGACCATCCATCCAAGTACGCAAAAGAGTTCCCTAGCTGCAGGATCCCACTCCGTAGAGATCAAAGGGTTCTGCATCGCGAACCTAACGGTGCAAGGAAGGGAGTTTAAAAACTACAGGCTCTACGTCCTTCCCCAACTCTGCGCGCCCACATTACTGGGATTAGATTTCCAGTGTAACCTGCAGAGCCTAACATTTCAATTCGGCGGCCCAATACCCCCACTCACTATCTGCGGCCTCACAACCCTCAAGGTTGAACCGCCGTCCTTGTTTGCAAACCTCACCCCGGATTGCAAACCCGTCGCCACTAGGAGCAGACGGTACAGCGCCCAGGACCGGATATTTATTCGGTCTGAAGTCCAGCGGTTGCTGAAGGAAGGCATAATCCAGGCCAGCAATAGTCCCTGGAGAGCCCAGGTGGTAGGAGTAAAGACCGGGGAGAAGCAAAGGATGGTCATAGACTATAGCCAGACCATCAACAGGTACACACAGCTAGATGCGTACCCTCTCCCCCGCATATCCGACATGGTAAATCGGATTGCCCAGTATAAGGTTTTCTCCACCGTGGACCTCAAGTCCGCCTACCACCAGCTCCCCATCCGCCCAGGTGACCGCAAGTACACAGCCTTCGAGGCAGACGGGCGTCTATACCACTTCCTAAGGGTCCCATTTGGTGTCACGAACGGGGTCTCGGTCTTCCAACGGGAGATGGACCGAATGGTTGACCAGCACGGGTTGCAGGCCACATTCCCGTATCTCGATAACGTAACCATCTGCGGCCACGATCAGCAGGACCACGACGCCAACCTCCAAAAATTCCTCCAGACCGCTAACGCCTTGAACCTCACATACAACGAGGAAAAGTGCGTCATTCGCACAAACCGGTTGGCCATCCTGGGATACGTAGTGCGCAATGGGATAATAGGCCCCGACCCCGAACGCATGCGCCCCCTCATGGAATTTCCCCTCCCCCACTGCTCCAAAGCCCTGAAACGTTGCCTGGGGTTCTTTTCATATTACGCCCAGTGGGTCCCCCAGTATGCAGACAAGGCCCGCCCGCTAATACAGACCACTACCTTCCCCCTGTCGACAGAGGCTCGCCAGGCCTTCAGCCGCATCAAAGCGGATATCGCAAAGGCCACGATGCGTGCCATCGACGAGTCCCTCCCCTTCCAGGTCGAGAGCGACGCATCCAACGTACCTCTGGCGGCCACCCTTAACCAAGCGGGCAGACCCGTGGCCTTTTTCTCCCGAACCCTCCACGCCTCAGAAATCCGCCACTCCTCAGTGGAAAAGGAAGCCCAAGCCATAGTGGAAGCTGTGCGACATTGGAGGCATTACCTGGCCGGCAGGAGATTCACTCTCCTCACCGACCAACGGTCGGTAGCCTTCATGTTCGATAATGCACAGCGGGGCAAAATTAAAAATGACAAGATCTTAAGGTGGAGGATCGAGCTCTCCACCTTCAACTACGAGATCTTGTACCATCCCGGAAAGCTGAACGAGCCGTCCGATGCCCTATCCCGCGGCACATGTGCCAACGCACAAATAGACCGTCTCCAAACCCTTCACGAGGACCTCTGCCACCCGGGGGTCACTCGGTTCTACCATTTTATAAAGTGCCGCAACCTTCCCTACTCTGTGGAGGTGGTCCGTACAGTCACCAGGAACTGCCACATCTGCGCAGAGTGCAAACTGTACATTTTCAGGCCGGATAGAGCGCACCTGATCAAGGCTTCCCGCCCCTTTGAACGCCTCAGTCTGGATTTCAAAGGGCCCCTCCCCTCCACCGACCGCAACACATACTTCCTGAACGTGGTGGACGAGTACTCCCGTTTCCCCTTCGCCATCCCCTGCTCTGACATGACCGCGGCCACAGTCATTAAAGCCCTGAACACCATCTTCACACTGTTCGGTTGCCCCGCATATATCCATAGCGACAGGGGGTCCTCCTTCATGAGTGACGAGCTGCGCCAGTTCCTGCTCAGCAAGGGCATAGCCTCGAGCAGGACGACGTGCTGCAACCCCCGGGGAAGCGGGCAAGTAGAGAGGGAGAACGGCACCGTCTGGAAGACCGTCCTACTGGCCCTACGGTCCAGGGATCTCCCAGTTTCCCGGTGGCAGGAGGTCCTCCCGGACGCTCTCCACTCCATCCGGTCGCTGCTGTGTACCACCACTAACCAAACGCCTCATGAGCGTCTCCTTGTCTTCCCCAGGAAGTCCTCCTCCGGAATGTCGCTGCCGACCTGGCTGGTGGCCCCAGGACCCATCTTGCTCCGGAAACATGTGCGGGCGCACAAGTCGGACCCGTTGGTCGAGAGGGTTCACCTCCTCCACGCGAACCCGCAGTACGCCTACCACGACGGCCGACAGGACACGGTCTCCCTGTGAGACCTGGCGCCCGCCGGCAACACACACACCCCCCCGACACCGATCATCCCCTCCCTGCCACCGGCGCACCCCGCGACCACCCCCTTCCCGGGAGGATCGGTCCTCCTCCCGTGTCCGTCCAGGAGTGAAGCAGGAACAAACACCAAAACGCTCCCGGAGACGACAACGCCGGAACAAGCACCTGCACCACCACCGGGGCTGAGGCGATCGACGAGGAAGACCAGACCGCCCGCTCGACTCGTGGCATCGGCGTGACACCAACAATGTTGTTGGACTGTAACAAAAAAAATTTTCTCTTACTAATATTGTAAATAGTTTCACAAACCTTGTACATAGCCCAGTGTTGGGCGAAAACTGGAATGACATGCCCAAAATTTTCCTCCCAGGACCAGCCTTGTAAACCCCTACCACCATGCGAACCACCACCCCGCCGGGTTCCTTTTTAACAAGGGGTGAATGTGGTAGTATGTATTAGGGGTCATGTGGGACTGTGAAGCCGTGATGCTATTGGCTGACAGATCCCGGGTCCTGGTTGTCCCCACCGCTCCATTCTGTTGCTGAACTGCTGGGGACAAGTCTCACTCAATAAAGTCTCATCGACTTCATCTCTACTCGTCTCTCTCGTAAGTCATTGTGCGCTACAGTGTGCTCGTGTTCATTAACAGAGGGATTGAATTTAAGAGCCGTGAGGTGATGATGCAGCTGTACAAAACTTTGGTAAGGCCACATTTGGAGTACTGTGTACAGTTCTGGTCGCCTCATTTTAGGAAGGATGTGGAAGCTTTGGAAAAGGTGCAAAGAAGATTTACCAAGATGTTGCCTGGAATGGAGAGTAGGTCTTACGAGGAAAGATTGAGGGTGCTAGGCCTTTTCTCATTAGAACGGAGAAGGATGAGGGGCGACTTGATAGAGGTTTATAAGATGATCAGGGGAATAGATAGAATAGACAGTCAGAGACTTTTTCCCCGGGTGGAACAAACCATTACAAGGGGACATAAATTTAAGGTGAAAGGTGGAAGATATAGGAGGGATATCAGAGGTAGGTTCTTTACCCAGAGAGTAGTGCACTGGAATGCACTGCCTGTGGAAGTAGTTGAGTCGGAAACATTAGGGACCTTCAAGCAGCTATTGGATAGGTACATGGATTACGGTAAAATGATATAGTGTAGATTTATTTGTTCTTAAGGGCAGCACGGTAGCATTGTGGCTAGCACAATTGCTTCACAGCTCCAGGGTCTCAGGTTCAATTCCGGCTTGGGTCACTGTCTGTGCGGAGTCTGCACGTCCTCCCCGTGTCTGCGTGGGTTTCCTCCGGGTGCTCCGGTTTCCTCCCACAGTCCAAAGATGTGCGGGTTAGGTGAATTGGCCAATGATAAATTGCCCTTAATGTCCAAAATTGCCCTTGGTGTTGGGTGGAGGTGTTGAGTTTGGGTGGGGTGCTCTTTCCAAGAGCCGGTGCAGACTCGAAGGGCCGAATGGCCTCCTTCTGCACTGTAAATTCAATGATAATCTATGATTAATCTAGGACAAAGGTTCGGCACAACATCGTGGGCCGAAGGGTATGTTCTGTGCTGTATTTTCTATGTTCAATGTTAATTAATTAATTAGTGATGGCTGGTCAGGTGATGTGCTTGAGCTGCCTGATGTGGGAGCTGGCAGATCCCATTGCGAGCTGCGGCGACCACATCTGCAGTAAGTGTTGGCTGCTCGAAGAGCTCCGGCTCAGAGTTGATGAGCTAGAGTCTGAGCTTCAAACACTGAGGCACATCCGGGAGGGGGAGACTTACCTGGACACTGTGTTTCAGGAGGCAGTCACACCTGTCAGAGTAAGTAGTTTAAATCCTGCCAGTGGCCAGGGACAGCAGGGTGTGACTGCAAGTCAGGCAGGTAAAGGGAACCAGCAGTCAGGAACTCAGGAACCTCAGCCCTTGACCCTGTCCAACAGGTATGAGGCACTTGCTCCCTGTATGGATGGCGAACAGGGCTGCAGGAAGGATGAGCCAGCTGACCAAGGCACCATGGTTCAGCAGGCCATTCAAGGGGAGGGAGTAAATAGGCAAGTTGTGGCTGAAGGGGATTCTATTATCAGGGGGATAGATAGTATCCTTTGTGAGCAGGATAAAGAGTCCCGCATGGTATGTTGCCTGCCCGGTGCTAGGGTGCGGGACATCTCTGACCGGCTTGAAAGGATACTGGAGAGGGAGGGGGAGGATCCAGTTGCTGTGGTCCATGTCGGTACCAACAACATAGGCAAGTCTAGAAAAGAGGACCTGTTTAGAGATTATAAAGAGCTAGGATTCAAATTGAAAAACAGGTCCTCAAGGGTCATAATCTCCGGATTACTGCCCGAGCCACGTGCAAATTGGCATAGGGAGGCAAGAATAAGGGAAGTTAACACGTGGCTGAAAGAGTGGTGTGGGAAAGAGGGGTTCCTTTTCATGGGACACTGGCATCAGTTTTGGGACAGGGGGGACCTATACCGTTGGGATGGTCTCCACCTGAACCGAGCTGGGACCAGTGTTCTGGCGAAAAGAGTAAATAGGGTGGTCAATAGGACTTTAAACTAGAGATTAAGGGGGAAGGGAAAGTCAGGGAACCAAGAGGTGAAGTAATCAGTGGGAAGCGTAGCTGCTTAGGAATACAAAAAGCACAAAAAGACAGAACTCAGGAGAGGTTACGATAGTCCCCATCCCACAAAATATGACACAGTGTATGGAAAGGCTCAGTAAACCAAGGTCCACCACACTAAGAAAACAAAAAGGGACGGTCAATAGAGAATTAAAGGTGCTATATTTAAATGCGCGCAGTGTACGGAACAAGGTAGATGAGCTTGTGGCCCAGATTGTGACTGGCAGGTATGATGTGGTAGGCATCACAGAGACATGGTTGCAGGGGGTTCAGGACTGGCATTTAAACATCCAGGGATTCACAACCTATCGAAAAGACAGAGAGGTGGGCAGAGGGGGCGGAGTTGCCTTGTTAATTCGGAATGAAATTAAATCAATAGCACTAAATGACACAGGGTCAGATGATGTGGAGTCTGTGTGGGTAGAGTTGAGGAACCACAAAGGCAAAAAATCCATAATGGGAGTTATGTACAGGCCTCCTAACAGTGGTCAGGACCAGGGGCACAAAATGCACCACGAAATAGAAAGTGCATGTCAGAAAGGCAAGGTCACAGTGATCATGCGGAACTTCAATATGCAGGTGGACTGGGTAAATAATGCTGCCAGTGGACCCAAGGAAAGGGAATTCATTGAATGTTTACAGGAGGGCTTTTTGGAACAGCTTGTGATGGAGCCCACGAGGGGACAGGCCATTCTGGACTTAGTGTTATGTAATGAGCCAGACTTGATTAAAGATCTTAAAGTAAGGGAACACATAGGAGGCAGTGATCATAATATGGTAGAATTCAATCTCCAATTTGAAAGAAAGAAGGTAGAATCGGATGTAAAGGTGTTACAGTTAAATAAAGGTAACTACAGGGGCATGAGGGATGAACTGACGAAAATCGACTGGGAGCAGAGCCTAGTGGGAAAGACAGTAGAACAGCAATGGCAGGAGTCTCTGGGAGTAATGGAGGACACAGTACAGAGGTTCATCCCAAAGAAAAGAAAGGTTATCAGAGGGGGGATTAGGCAGCCATGGCTGACAAAGGAAGTTAGGGAATGCATCAAAGCAAAAGAGAAAGCTTATAATGTGGCAAAGAGAAGTGGGAAGTCAGAAGATTGGGAAGGCTACAAAAACAAACAGAGGATAACAAAGAGAGAAATAAGGAAAGAGAGGATCAAATATTAAGGTAGGCTAGCCAGTAACATTAGGAATGATAGTAAAAGTTTCTTTAAATACATTAAAAACAAACGGGAGGCAAAAGTAGACATTGGGCCGCTCCAAAATGACGCTGGTAATCTAGTGATGGGAGACAAGGAAATAGCTGAGGAACTAAATAAGTACTTTGCGTCAGTCTTCACAGTAGAAGACATGAGTAATATCCCAACAATTCAGGAGAGTCAGGGGGCAGAGTTGAATATGGTAGCCATCACAAAGGAGAAAGTGCTAGAAAAACTAAGAGGTCTAAAAATTTAAAAATCTCCGGGCCCAGATGGGCTACATCCTAGAGTTCTAAAGGAGATAGCTGAAGAAATAGTGGCGGCGTTAGTTATGATCTTTCAAAAGTCACTGGAGTCAGGGAAAGTCCCAGAGGATTGGAAAATCACTGTTGTAACCCCCCTGTTCAAGAAGGGAACAAGGAAAAAGATGGAAAATTATCGACCAATTAGCCTAACCTCGGTTGTTGGCAAGATTCTAGAATCCATTGTTAAGGATGAGATTTCTAAATTCTTGGAAGTGCAGGGTCGGATTAGGACAAGTCAGCATGGATTTAGTATGGGGAGGTCGTGCCTGACAAACCTGTTAGAGTTCTTTGAAGAGATAACAAATAGGTTAGACCAAGGAGAGCCAATGGATGTTATCTATCTTGACTTCCAAAAGGCCTTTGATAAGGTGCCTCACGGGAGACTGCTGAGTAAAATAATGGCCCACGGTATTCGAGGCAAGGTGCTAACATGGATTGACGATTGGCTGTCAGGCAGAAGGCAGAGAGTTGGGATAAAAGGTTCTTTTTCGGAATGGCAACCGGTGACAAGTGGTGTCCCACAGAGTTCAGTTTTGGGGCCACAGCTGTTCTCTTTATATATTAACGATCTAGATGACGGGACTGGGGGCATTCTGGCTAAGGTTGCCGATGATACAAAGATAGGTGGAGGGGCAGGTAGTATGGAGGAGGTGGGGTGGCTGCAGAAAGATTTAGACAGTTTAGGAGAGTGGTCCAAGAAATGGCTGACAAAATTCAACGTGGGCAAGTGCGAGGTGTTGCACTTTGGAAAAAAGAATAGAGGCATGGACTATTTTCTAAACGGTGACAAAATTCATAATGCTGAAGTGCAAAGGGACTTGGGAGTCCTAGTCCAGGATTCTCTAAAGGTAAACTTGCAGGTTGAGTCCGTAATTAAGAAAGCAAATGCAATGTTGTCATTTATCTCAAGAGGCTTGGAATATAAAAGCAGGGATGTACTTCTGAAGCTTTATAAAGCATTAGTTAGGCCCCATTTAGAATACTGTGAGCAATTTTGGGCCCCACACCTCAGGAAGGACATACTGGCACTGGAGCGGGTCCAGCGGAGATTCACACGGATGATCCCAGGAATGGTAGGCCTAACATACGATGAACGTCTGAGGATCCTCGGATTATATTCATTGGAGTTTAGGAGGTTGAGGGGAAATCTAATAGAAACTTACAAGATAATGAATGGCTGAGATAAGGTGGACGGAGAGAAGTTGTTTCCATTAGCAGGGGAGACTAGGACCCGGGGGCACAGCCTTAGAATAAAAGGGAGTCACTTTAGAACAGAGATGAGGAGAAATTTCTTCAGCCAGAGAGTGGTAGGTCTGTGGAATTCATTGCCACAGAGGGCGGTGGAGGCCGGGACGTTGAGTGTCTTTAAGACAGAAGTTGATAAATTCTTGATTTCTCGAGGAATTAAGGGCTATGGAGAGAGAGCGGGTAAATTGGAGTTGAAATCAGCCATGATTGAATGGTGGAGTGGACTCGATTGTCCGAATGGCCTTACTTCCGCTCCCATGTCTTATGGTCTTATTCCACCCCTTACATGAAATTTGATCAAAAGCTTTCTGAAAATCCAAATACACCACCCCACTGGTTTTCCCTTCACTGTTCTACTAGTTATGTCCCCTGAAACACTCCAGTAGGTTGGTCAAACATGGGCCGGGATTCTCCGCCGGCATGATTCTCCGTTATGCCAGTGCCCGGGGGTTTCCCGGCGGCGTGGGGCTGCCCCACAATGGGAAACCCCATTGACCGGCTGGCATAACGGAGAATCCCGCCGGCCGGTCGAAGCAGAAATGTGGCGCGGCGGGACGGAGAATCCCGCTTATGATTTCCCTTTCACAAAACCATGTTGACTTTATCTAATCCCGTTGATATTTTCTAAGGGTCCTGTTATCACATCCTGTAAGATAGACTTGGGATTTTTCCCTCCTCTTGATGTGAGGCTCACCCAAGATTTGGACAAGTTGAGTAAATGGGCAAATATCTGGCAAATGCAGCATAAAGTGGATAAGTGTGAAGTTATCCGCGTTGGTAGGAAAATCAGAATGGCAGAGGATAATTTAAATAGGATAGATTGGAAAATATTGATGTACAAAGGGAGCTGGGTATCCTTGTATACCATTCACTCAAAGCAATCAGCCAGACGCAGCAAGCAGATAGGGAGGCAAATGATAGGTTGGCCTTCTTTACATGAGGATTTGAGTACAGGAGCAAGGCTGTCTTACTGCAGCTATGCAAGGCCTTGGTGAGACCACACATGGAGTATTGTCTGCAGTTTTGTTCACCTTCCCTCAGAAAAAGTATACTTGACATGGAGTGCAGTGAAGGTTCTCCAGACTGATTCTAGGGATGGTAGGACTGTCGTATCAGGAGAGATTGGGTCTTCGAGAACTGTTTTCACTGGAATTTGGAAAAATGAGAGAGGATCTCATTGAAACGTGTAAAATTCAGACAGGTTTGGACAGGCTAGATGTAGGGATGATGTTTCCCCTGGCTGGGGGTCACATGTCTCAGGATACAGGGTACGCCATTAAGGACTGATCTGAGAAGAAATGTCTTCACTTAGAGGATGGTGAGAATTCTCTGACACAAAAGGCAGTGGAGGCCAAGTCATTGGATATATTTAAGAGAACAAATCGGAGGCGGCGCCGCTTTCCCGATGCTCCGCCCCCCTCCAAAGCGGCATACTGACGGCCTAAAGACGTTGCCTGAGGCACACCTCCTGATACTCAGTTCCCGACTGGCCGAGTTTGCGACGCCGTCGGTCACGTGTGCTATCATCTGTCGGGAACTCGGTGTGGCGGCTGCGGAATCAGTCCAGCACTGCCGCAGTCGGGGGAGTGTCGATCCGCAGGCAAGGGGGACACTGTCAGGGGCTGGCGGCACTGTTGGGGGGTGGTCCGAAGCACGCAAGCCAGCCAAAGGGGGGGCATTATTTTGCAGTCAGCGAGCGGTCGGCGCCATGTTGCACTGCGCAGCCGCTGCTGTCCGCCGCTGTGCACATGCGCAGCCACGGACCCGGCAATTCTCCGGGCCATATCGCCAGCTAGAGCCGGGTGCTCTAGGCTGCTTGGCTGCTAGCCCCCAGCCAAATGGAGGATCGATGGCCGTTTTACGCCAAACCTTCAGTCGTAAAACGCCACCGTTCCCATGCCGGCGTGATGATATAGTCTCACAATCGGAGAATCCAGCCCCATATCAGTGTTGGACATTAAGCAAAATATTAAATGTTATAAGAGGAATTTAGCTGATGCTAAGTTACTGGAAAACGCAAACTGGCTCTTCAACTCATGGGGAGGCGGTGGCAGAAGTGGCATTGTCACTGGACTAGTAAACCCGAGACCCAGAGTAATGCTCTGGGGACCCAGGTTCAAATCCCACCACCATAGATGGTGAAATTTGAATTCAATAAAAATATAGAATTATAAGTCGGATGATGACCATGAAACGATTGTCAATTATCATAAAAACCCATCTGGTTCATTAATGTCCTTTGGGGAAGGAAATCTGCCATCCTTACCCGGTCTGGCCTACATGTGACTCCAGATTCACAGCAATTTAGTTGACCCTCAACTGCTCCTTCAAGGGCAATTAGGAAAGGACAATAAATCCTGGCCCAGCTGGCGATGCCCACGTCTCATTAGCAAGTGAAAAAAAACTAATTTGGTCATTTAATGTCAACTCAAGTATGTTGAGCAGACTTACTTTATGATATTAAGATTTTCCTAATTGTATTAAACAAATATGAGTTAATTCTTCCATTCTCTAACTTGTCTTTTGGAACATTCAGATTAGCTCAATTAATCATATGTATCCTAATAAGAGTTCAGTACAATAAATGCTATTATAGAACATAGAGCATAGAACATAGAACATTACAGCGCAGTACAGGCCCTTCGGCCCTCGATGTTGCGCCGACGTGTGAAACCACTCTAAAGCCCATCTACACTATTCCCTTATCATCCATATGTCTATCCAATGACCAATTGAATGTCCTTAGTGTTGTCGAGTCCACTACTGTTGCAGGCAGGGCATTCCATGCCCTTACTACTCTCTGAGTAAAGAACCTACCTCTGACATCTGTCCTATATCTATCTCCCCTCAATTTAAAGCTATGTCACCTCGTGCTAGACATCACCATCCGAGGAAGAAGGCTCTCACTGTCCACACTATCCAATCCTCTGATCATCTTGTATTCCTCAATTAAGTCACCTCTTAACCTTCTTCTCTCTAACAAAAACAGCCTCAAGTCCCTCAGCGTTTCCTCATAAGGGGCAAAATTCTCCGGAAATGGCGCGATGTCTGCCGACTGGCGCCCAAAACGGCGCAAATCAGACGGGCATCGCGCCGCCCCAAAGGTGCGGAATGCTCCGCATCTTTGGGGGCCGAGCCCCAACATTGAGGGGCTAGGTCAGTGCCGGACGGATTTCCGCCCCGCCAGCTGGCGGAAAAGGCCTTTGGCGCCCCACCAGCTGGCGCGGAAATGACATCTCCGGGCGGCGCATGCGCGGGAGCGTCAGCGGCCGCTGACGGCATTCCCGCGCATGCGCAGTGGAGGGAGTCTCTTCCGCCTCCGCCATGGTGGAGACCGTGGCGGAGGCGGAAGGGAAAGAGTGCCCCCACGGCACAGGCCCGCCATGGATCGGTGGGCCCCGATTGTGGGCCAGGCCACCGTGGGGGCACCCCCCGGGGTCAGATCGCCCCGCGCCCCCCCCAAGACCCCGGAGCCCGCCCGCGCCGCCTTGTCCCGCCGGTAAGGTAGGTGGTTTAATATACGCCGGCGGGACAGGCATTTTAGCGGCGGGACTTCGGCCCAACCGCGCGGCACGATTCCCGCCCCCGCCGAATATCCAGTGCCGGAGACTTCGACAACCGGCGGGTGCGGGATTCACGCCAGCCCCCGGCGATTCTCCGACCCGGTAACATTCTGGTAAATCCCCTCTGCACCCTTTCCAATGCTTCCACATCCTTCCTATAATGTGACGACCAGAATTGCACGCAATCCTCCAAATGCGGCCGCACCAGAGTTTTGTACAGCTGCAACATGACCTCATGGCTCCGAAACTCAATCCCTCTACCAATAAAAGCTAACACACCGTACGCCTTCTTAACAACCCTCTCAACCTGGGTGGCAACTTTCAGGGATCTATGTAGATGGACACCGAGATCTCTCTGCTCACCCACACAGCCAAGAATCTTACCATTAGCCCAGTACTCTGTCTTCCTGTTATTCCTTCCAAAATGAATCAACTCACACTTTTCTGCATGAAACTCCATTTGCCACCTCTCAGCCCAGCGTTGCAGCTTATCTATGTCCCTCTGTAACGTGTAACATCCTTCCGCACTGTCCACAACTCCACCAAATTTAGTGTCATCTGCAGATTTACTCACCCATCCTTCTACGCCATCCTCCAGGTCATTTATAAAAATGACAAACAGCAGTGGCCCCAAAACAGATCCTTGTGGTACACCACTAGTAACTGGACTCCAGTCTGAACATTTCCCATCAATCACCACCCATTGTCTTCTTCCAGCCAGCCAATTTCTGATCCAAACTGCTAAATCAACCTGAATCCCATGCCTCCATATTTTCTGCAGTAGGCTACCATGGGGAACCAAATCAAACTCTTTACTGAAATCCATATACACCAAATCAACTGCTTTACCCTCATCCACCTGTTTGGTCACCTTCTCAAAGAACTCAATAAGGTTTGTGAGGCACGACCTACTCTTCACAAAACTGTGTTGACTATCTCTAATCAAATTATTCCTTTCCAGATGACTATACATCCTATCTGTGATAAACCTTTCCAAGATTTTGCCCACAACAGAAGTAAGGCTCACTGGTCTATAGTTACCTGGGTTGTCTCTACTCCCCTTCTTGAACAAGGGGACAACATTTGCTATCCTGGAGTCTTCTGGCACTATTCCTGTAGACAAAGATGACTTAAAGATCAAAGCCGAAGGCTCAGCAATCTCCTCCCTAGCTTCCCAGAGAATCTTAGGATAAATCCTATCCAGCCCAGGGGACTTATCTATTTTCACACTTTCCAGAATTGCTAACACCTCCTCCTTATGAACCTCAAGCCTTTCTAGTCTAGTAGCCTGAATCTCAGTATTCTCCTCGACAACATTGTCTTTTTCCTGTGTGAATACTGACAAAAAATATTCATTTAGCACCTCTCCCATCTCCTCGGACTCCACGCACAACTTCCCACTAATGTCCTTGACTGCCCTACATCCTACCCTAGTCATTCTTGTATTCCTGACATATCTATAGAAAGCTTTAGGGTTATCCTTGATCCTACCTGCCAAAGACTTCTCATGTCACCTCTTGGCTCTTCTTAGCTCTCTCTTTAGGTCCTTCCTAGCTAACTTGTAACTCTCGAGCACCCTAACTCAACCTTCATATCTCATCTTTACATAAGCCTCCTTCTTCCTCTTGACAAGTGTTTCGACTGCTTTAGTAAACCACGGTTCCCTTGCTCGACCACTTCCTCCCTGCCTGACAGGTACATACTTATCAAGGACACGCAGTAGCTGTTCCTTGAACAAGCTCCACATTTCCATTGTGCCCATCCCTGCAGTTTTCCTCTCCATCCGATGCATCCTATTTCTTGCCACATTTCATCACAATTGCCTTTCCCCCAGATATAAATCTTGCCGTGCGGCATATACCTATCCCTTTCCATCACTAAAGTAAACGTAATCGAATTGTGGTCCCTACCACCAAAGTGCTCACCTACTTCCAAATCTAACACCTTTCTGGTTCATTACCCAGTACCAAATCCAATATGTTCTCACTTCTCGTTGTCCTATCTATATATTGTGTCAGGAAACCCTCCTGCACACATTGGACAAAAACGGACCCATCTAAAGTACTCGAACTAAAGCCGTTCCAGTCAATATTTGGAAAGTTAAAGTCCCCCATAACAACTACCCTGTAGCTTTCACTCCTATCCAGAATCATCTTTGCAATCCTTTCCTCTACATCTCTGGAACTTTTCAGAGGCCTATAGAAAACCCCTAACAGGGTGACCTCTCCTTTCCTGTTTCTCACCTCAGCCCATAATACCTCAGTAGACGAGTCCTCATCAAACATCCTTTCTGCCACCGTAATACTGTCCTTGACTAACAATGCCACCCCTCCCCCTCTTTTACCACCTTCCCTGAGCTTACTGAAATATCTAAACCCCGGCACCTGCAACAACCATTCCTGTCCCTGCTCTATCCATGTCTCCGAAATGGCCACAACATCGAAGTCCCAGGTACCAACCCATGCCGCAAGTTCATATAATTTAGAATTTACAGTGCAGAAGGAGGCCATTCGGCCCATCAAGTCTGCACCGGCTCTTGGAAAGAGCACCCAACCCAAGGTCCACACTTCCACCCTATCCCCATAACCCAGTAACCCCACCCAACACTAAGGGCAATTTTGGACACTATGGGCAATTTAGCATAGCCAATCCACCTAACCTGCACATCTTTGGACTGTGGGAGGAAACCGGAGCACCCGGAGGAAACCCACGCACACACAGGGAGAACGTGCAGACTCCGCACAGACAGTGACCCAAGCCGGGAATCGAACCTGGGACTCTGGAGCTTTGAAGCAATTGTGCTATCCACAATGTGACCGTGCTGTTATTCACTCCCCTTCTCAGCAAGCACTCACTCAGCAACCTTTTAGCCCCGCACGATTACACCTGAGGGAAAATAAAAGAAAAACTACTTACCAGTCACCAGCCAATCCCTTACCTGCAGGCTGTGATGTCACGGTTCACCTTCTTTCTACTTCTACCTGTCCTCGAGCCTTCCCCTTGATCTTTACAACGGTTGTTGTTTTTTTGGTTAGAGGAGGAGGTAAGGAGAGAAACACTGAAGAAGTGTTTCGGGTTTGAGTGTCACTTGACAACAGCTCCTCCACAAACCACCTTCAATTTAGGATGACCACAATGCACGGATGCAACAGCCAATCAGCAGCTCTGCTCTACTGCCCTATGCTGGATGCTTGTCTTCACTTGAACAGCTAGGGTCTCTTGCTCAGGTACACCTTCAATTTAGGATGACCACAATGCATGGATGCAAATTTCCCCTGCAACAGCCAATCAGCAGCTCTGCTCTACTGCCCTCTGCTGGATGCTTGTCTTCACTTGAACAGCTAGGGTCTCTTGCTGAAGTACGGCTTCAAGTTAGAATGACCACAATGCACGTATGCAAATTTCCCCCACAACAGCCCATCAGCAGCTCCGCTGTACTGCCCTCTGCTGGATGCTGATCTTCACTTGAACAGCTAGGGTCTCTTGCTCGGGTACACCTTCAAGTTAGGATGACCACAATGCACGTATGCAAATGCACATATGCAAATCCCCCCTGCAACAGCCAATCAGCAGCTCCACTCTACTGCCCTCTGCTGAATGCTTGTCTTCACTTGAACAGCTAGGGTCTCTCACTCAGGTACACCATCAAGTTAGGATGACCACAATGCACGTATGCAAATTTCCCCTGCAACAGCCAATCAGCACCTCCATTCTACTTAACATTTCAAGTCCATATGACAAAGAAGTCAAATCAGACTCGAAACCTTTACTCAGGGAGCGCTCTATTGGCTTTACCACACACGACCCAGGACATGACGAGACCCGTAAGTCTTGCGAGAGGCCTCACGCAGGATTTATCGGCCTCATCACGCCACGCGAGATCTAACAAGATCTCATGAGGCGCCGCGATCTGAATCCTGCCCATCTAGAATGGGACCCAGATTTGCATATTCAAGTGAGAAGCTAGTCTCACTTGAATATGTCTTTGCCAGATCTACCCAGTGCCCAGGACCTAATGGTCTTGGAGAGCTCCAATGTGCACTGTTTAGCACTAATTGCCATATACGTGGACCATGCAAACCGGCACTTTGGAGGGGGGTCTCCCAGGTGATAGATGGCCCCCGGGTGGTGGGTACTAGATAGGATGGTACCCAGGCACCCCAGATGTCACCCGGGCACTGTGACACTGTCAACCTGACACCCTGGCAAATTGGGTGCCCAAGTGGCATGCCATTGCTGGCAGTGCCAAGGTACCCAGATGGCATTGTGCTGGGGAGCAGGCCTGGGGGTTCACTGCTCTTATGAGGTGGGGTGTGGAGGGACATGATGACCCCCTTATTGGTGAGTTGGGGCATTGGAGGGTGTCTGGAGGCCACCCCGATCTCTTCCTGCACTGGCGAGCAGAAACAGAGTCCCGTTTAATGGCAGGGTTGTTTGTGGGACAGTCAGCACCGGGAAACACCCAGCTCAACGTGCTTGACACGGGACTCTTTCATTTCCGTTCAATCATGCCCTCAGTTTCTCTTTCCACAAATGCTATCAGACCTGCTGGGTTTTCCTGGCACTGCCTGTTTTTATTGTATATTAGATATTCAGTATTTCCCTGCATGCAGGCACTTTCCTGAGCATCATTACTGAGATTAGCTTTTTTTTTCCAGATTTAGTAATTACTTTTCAACTCCCACAGCCACCAGATTGGATTTGAACTTGTGTCTCCAGAGCATTAGTCTTTTCTGAAAATTAGAAAACCCTTTGATCTCTTTCCCCTTGTGGCCAAATAGATGTGCAAGTAAAGGGAAGATGAAGTCACCATAGTCCCAGAATAAAGATAGATGGGTGACGGTGAGAGGGGCTGGGAGGAAGCAGTCAGAATAGGGATAGATAGGAGATTCTGTGGGAACGAGAGAGACTTGCGGTTGGTGTGTTGCCTCCCAGGTGCCAGGTCCCGCGATGTCTCGGATCGTGTTTTCGGGATCCTTAAGGGGGAGGGGGAGCAGCCCCAAGTCTTGGTCCACATAGGTACCAACAACATAGGTAGGAAAGGGGATAGGGATGTAAGCAGGAATTCAGGGAGCTAGGGTGGAAACTTAGATCTAGGACAAACAGAGTTATTATCTCTGGATTGTTACCCGTGCTACGTGCTAGCGAGACGAGGAATAGGGAGAGAGAGGAGTTGAACACATGGCTAAAGGGATGGTGCAGGAGGGAGGTTTTCAGATTCCTGGATAATTGGGGATCATTCTGGGGTAGGTGGGACCTCTACAAACGGGATGGTCTACACCTGGACCAGAGGGGTACCAATATCCTGATGGGGAAATTTGCTAATGCTCTTCGGGAGGGTTTAAACTAGTTCAGCAGGGGATTGAGCTCCAATATACAGGAAGTTGTTAGTAGTGAGGTCATGAGTAAAGTTTCAAAGTTGCAGGAGTGTACCGGCAGGCAGGAAGGTGGTTTAAAGTGTGTCTACTTCAATGCCAGGAGCATCCGGAATAAGGTAGGTGAACTTGTGGCATGGGTTGGTAACTGGGACTTCGATGTTATGGCCATTTCGGAGACATGGATAGAGCAGGGGCAGGAATGGTTGTTGCAGGTGCCAGGGTTTAGATATTTCAGTAAGCTCAGGAAAGGTGGTAAAAGCGGGGAAGGGGTGGCATTGTTAGTTAAGGACAGTATTACGGTGGCAGAAAGGACGTTTGATGAGGACTCGTCTACTGAGGTAGTATGGGCTGAGGTTAGAAACAGGAAAGGAGAGGTCACCCTGTTAGGGGTTTTCTATAGGCCTCCGAAAAGTTCCAGAGATGTAGAGGAAAGGGTTGCAAAGATGATTCTGGATAGGAACGAAAGTAACAGGATAGTTGTTATGCGGGACTTTAACTTTCCAAATATTGACTGGAAATGCTATAGTTCGAGTACTTTAGATGGGTCCGTTTTTGTCCAATGTGTGCAGGAGGGTTTCCTGACACAGTATATAGATAGGCCAACGAGAGGCAAAGCCATATTGGATTTGGTATATATATATATTTTCCATTTTTGAACCAGGACAGGTGTTAGATTTGGGGGTAGGTGAGCACTTTGGTGATAGTGACTGCAATTTGATCATGTTTACTTTAGTGATGGAAAGAGATAGGTATATACCGCAGGGTAAGAGTTATATCTGGGGGAAAGGCAATTATGATGCGATGTGGCAAGACATAGGATGCATCGGATGGAGAGGAAAACTGCAGGGCATGGGCACAATGGAAATGTGGAGCTTGTTCGAGGAACAGCTACTGCGTGTCGTTGATAAGTATGTACCTGTCAGGCAGGGAGGAAGTGGTCGAGCGAGGGAACCGTGCTTTACTAAAGCAGTTGAAACACTTGTCAGAGGAAGAAGGAGGCTTATGTAAAGATGAGACGTGAAGGTTCAGATAGGGCGCCCGAGAGTTACAAGTTAGCTAGGAAGGACCCAAAGAGAGAGCTAAGAAGAGCCAGGAGGGGACATGAGAAGTCTTTGGCAGGTAGGATCAAGGATAACCCTAAAGCTTTCTATGGATATGTCAGGAATAAAAGAATGACTAGGATAAGAGTAGGGACAGTCAAGGACAGCAGTGGGAAGTTGTGCGGGGAGTCCGAGGAGATAGGAGAGGTGCTAAATGAATATTTTTCGTCAGTATTCACACAGGAAAAAGACAATGTTTTCAAGGAGAAAACTGAGATACAGGCTACTAGACTAGAAGGGCTTGAGGTTCATAAGGAGGAGGTGTTAGCAATTCTGGAAAGTGTGAAAATAGATAAGTCCCCTGAGCCGGATGGGATTTATCCTAGGATTCTCTGGGAAGCTAGGGAGGAGATTGCTGAGCCTTTGGCTTTGATCTTTAAGTCATCTTTGTCTACAGGAATAGTGCCAGAAGACTGGAGGATAGCAAATGTTGTCCCCTTGTTCAAGAAGGGGAGTAGAGACAACCCAGGTAACTATCGACCAGTGAGCCTTACTTCTGTTGTGGGCAAAGTCTTGGAAAGGTTTATAAGATATAGGATGTATAATCATCTGGAAAGGAATAATTTGATTAGAGATAGTCAACACGGTTTTGTGAAGGGTAGGTCGTGCCTCACAAACTTTATCGAGTTCTTTGAGAAGGTGACTAAGCAGGTGGATGAGGGTAAATCTGTTGATGTGGTGTATATGTATCTCAGTAAAGTGTTTTATAAGGTTTCCCACGGCAGGCTATTGCAGAAAATACGGAGGCATGGAATTCAGGGTGATTTAGCAGTTTGGATCAGAAATTGGCTAGCTGGAGGAAGAAAAAGGGCGGTCGTTGATGGGAAATGTTCAGCCTGGAGTCCAGTTACTCGTGGTGTACTACAAGGATCTGTTTTGGGGCCACTGCTGTTTGTCATTTTTTTAAATGACCTGGAGGAGGGAGTAGAAGGATGGGTGAGTAAATTTGCAGATGACACTAAAGTCGGTGGAGTTGTGGACAGTGCGGAAGGATGTTACAAGTTACAGAGGGACATAGATAAGCTGCAGAGGTGGCAAATGGAGTTTAATGCAGAAAAGTGTGAGGTGATTCATTTTGGAAGGAATAACAGGAAGACAGATACTGGGCTAATGGTAAGATTCTTGGTAGTGTGGATGAGCAGAGAGATCTCAGTGTTCATGTACATGGATCCCTGAAAGTTGCCACCCAGGTTGAGAGGGGTGTGCTCGCTTTTATTGGTAGAGGGATTGAGTTTCGGAGCCATGCGGTCATGTTGCAGCTGTACAAAACTCTGATGCGGCTGCATTTGGTGTATTGCGTGCAATTCTGGTCGCCGTATTATATGAAGGACGTGGAAGCATTGGAAAGGGTGCAGAGGAGATTTACCAGAATGTTGCCTGGTATGGAGGGAAGATCTTATGAGGGAAGGCTGAGGGACTTGAGGCTGTTTTCATTAGCGAGAAGAAGGTTAAGAGGTGACTTAATTGAGGCATACAAGATGATCAGAGGATTGGATAGGGTGGACAGTGAGAGCCTTTTTCCTCGGATGGTGATGTCTAGCACAAGGGGACGTAGGTTTAAATTGAGGGGAGATAGATATAGGACAGATGTCAGAAGTAGGTACTTTACTCAGAGAGTAGTAAGGGCGTGGAATGCCCTGCCTGCAACAATAGTGGACTCGCCAACACTAAGGGCATTCAAATGGTCCTTGGATAGACATATGGACGATAAGGGAATAGTGTAGATGGGCTTTAGAGTGGTTTCACAGGTCGGCGCAGCATCGAGGGCCGAAGGGATGCAGTAATGTTCTATGTTCTATGTTCAGGTGACCATAGGCTTCTTTCCCCTTTGAAGGGGGAGAGCTGACTGGTGGTGATTTAACCTGAGGGTCACCACAACTCGGGTAAGGGCCTTCACGAATAACCTAAGCCGGTATGGGAATTGAACCCGTGCGGTTGGCCTTGCTCTGCATTACAAAACCATCTGCTCAACCAAGTTGGGATGTGCAAGTAAAGGATTGGTGAGGCTCTATTGTTGCATATTGATACCAATAACTGTAATAATGTAAAAAAACAATTAAATATTTCTTTTGGCACTGTGTCGGGTGTTTGTCAAAAAATTATAATGAACCCAGAACACTTCAACGCAGTTTATAGACTGAGTTAACATTGATGGTGTCACATCTAGATGAGCATTGTAATTTTTGCTGAAAATAAATAGGATCTGTTAGAAATCTTCATCCATTTATCCAAGTAAACTGCCTAATTTTAATTATTATTAACTGGCCCAAGACAAAAGTAGTTCCATTGGCATGCATCACCAGGTAATTGTCTGCATGTTGTAAATAATATCAGTTACATTGAAAACTCCATCTACCCCATCACTGATATCCAGTATAACAATAGCATTATGTAATAATGAACCCAACAACTGGATATGCTGCACTTATCCTCCCAGTTTTTTTATATCACAAGATGGAGTCGAATGATTAGCCAGAAGATGAAGTTTTGATTCTTTTGCGTTGACACTTTGCAGTAAGTACTTCATATTTGCTGAACTTGGAATATGTTTAAGGCTCTACTGAACAGTTCGTCAACCTATGATAAATGTAACAGTCAGCACAACTGGAAGGAACACAATAGAAATATCATGGTTCATCAAAGGACTAACATTGATCCATATTGGTCAACTGATTATCATGTTAATTTGAACATAACTTTTCCAAATAGCCAATTGAAATACTGGTTAACCAAACTTTCCTTGCCAGCAGAGCTCAATGATGTGGAAGACCTGACTAGAATAATTGCAGTTATAATGCACAATAGCCGAAGTTCACCAGGGTTATAGATGAGATCCATTCCGTATGTCAGTTGATCAGTATCACCCAGAGCAAAAGCAATTGAAGCCATCTTGCTGTCAAATTTGTCGTAACTATAGCGTCCTTGAGAATATTGATTCATTGAGCATGTTGAAATCTGAATTATCTATGTTATTCAGGCTTTTAAGTGCCTAAAAACCTGATTCAATCAAACACCTCCAAGCTCATCTTGGTATTTAACTAACCACGGTGATAGTGGTTTCATATGGACCACATTCTTTCGATAACTAGTTAATAATCACATCATAAATATTTTATGTTTCCACTTTTGCTAATTGTTATATCTTTGAGTTTTCTGTAACGAGAAATGGTATGGAGGTGCCCACGCTCTGGATTCTCACAAACACGATGAGTGGTCTGAATAGGGATGTTGCTCAGACAATCTAAGATGGAGTACTGAAGCCCGTGCAAACACTATCCGCTGACGTCACTACAGATCATGTGATGCTTCACCATCAGGGATGTATTCTCTGATGCATAAAACCCATCCCCCTTTACTTCTTCCGTATAACGACAACGACTTAACATTTGTTCAACAGGTACACTTATGCCTTATCTCGATACATATTGACAAGTCTAATAAGACAGTCTCTCAGGTAGATGTCGATTCCTTTTGGGTTGTGTTTGACATTCTGGAACCTGACTACTCGCGACTTAGGAACTGTCCTCTGTTCCTTCAGCAGATGGTACTTCCTGGGAAGTTACTCAAAGGCACTTGATGAATTGTACATCGCTATAAATAACAGTGGAACAGAGTACCCCAAACCCTTGTTCATCATGGCCGGGGACTTCAACCAGGCCAACCTCAAGAGTGTACTGCCAAAATTCCACCAACACATCTCCTGTTCCACCAGAGTTGCCAACATCCACTGATATAGAAACATCAAGGGCGCTAAACATCCTTCCCCCAACCGCACTTCGGAAAATTGGACCATAAGATTGTGCTCCTTCTCCCGGCATACAAGCAGAAACTTAAGGGGGACAATCTGGTTAAGATGGGTGTGCAATGCTGATCCGAGACAACAGATGAGCTCCTCCGTGACAGCTTGGAGTCAGTGGACTGGTCCATATTCAAGAACTTGGCAAACAACCTAAAAGAGTATGCCACCACCATCACAGACTTCATCAGCAAGTGGGTAGAAAATTGCATGCCAAAGAAGATAGTACATAAGTTTCCCAACCAGAAACCATGGTTTAACCGGGAGATTCACTCCCTACTGAAGGCCAGGTCTGAGGCAATCAAGACAGGCAACACTGACCTAGACAAGAAATCCAGGTACGACTTCCGCAAAGCAATCATGGATGCCAAGAGACAATACCAGACTAAGCTAGAGTCACAGGCTAACAACACAGAATCTCACTGGTTGTGGCAAGGCTTAAACAACTTAACGGGCTATAAAGCAAAGCAGAGTAGAATCTCCAGCAGCGCATTCCTCCCAGATGAACTCAATGCGTTCTATGCTCGGTTCGAACAGGAAGCCATCAAATCGCTGTCAACTGCCCCACCTGCCTCTGACATACCCATACCTACCGTCACAGCTTCCAAAGTCAGATCGGCTTGAAAGTGAACCCTCGGAAAGCAATGGGTCCTGACAGAGTCCCTGGCCATGCACTCAGATTATGCGCAGGTGTGGCATGTGTGTTTGCTGACATCTTCAACCTCTCCCACTGCGTTCCGAATTTACCACCTGCTTCAAGAAGACCACCATCATACCGATGCCAAAGAAGAACCAGGCAACGTGCCTCAACGACGATCGTCTGTTGACCTTGACATTTATCATTATGAAGTGCTTTGAGACACTGGTCACAAGATACATCAACTCCATACTCCCAGAATGCCTTGATCCACTGCAATTCGCATATCGCCACAACCGGTCCACAGCAGACGCTACCTCCCTGGCCCTACACTCATCCCTGGAGCATCTCGTCAACAAGGACTCCTACGTCAGACTCCTATTCATAGACTACAGCTCCACCTTCAACACCATAGTCCCAGCCAAGCTCATATCAAAACTCCAAAACCTAGGACTTGGCTCCTCCCTCTGCAACTGGATCCTTGACTTCTTGACCCATAGACCACAATCAGTAAGGATAAACAACAACACCTCCTCCACGATAGTCCTCAATACCGCGGCCCCATAAGGCTACGTACTTAGCCCCCTACTATACTCCCTATATAAACACGACAGTGTGGCAAAATCTGGCTCCAACTCCATCTCCACGTTTGATGATGGCACGACCGTGGTGGGTCAGATCTCGAACAACAATGAGTCAGAGTACAGGAGGAAGATAGAGAACTTAGTGGAGTGGTGTAACAACAAAAATCTTTCCCTCAATGTCAGCAAAACTAAAGAGCTGATCATTGACTTCAGGAAACAAAGTATCGTACATACCCCTGTCTTCATCAATGGTGCCAAGGTGGAGATGGTTGACAGCTTCAAATTCCATGGTGTGCACATCACCACCAATCTGCCCTGGTCAACGCTACGACCAAGAAAGCACAACAACATCTATACTTCCTCAGGAAACTATGAAAATTTGGCATGTCTACACTGACTCTTACCAAATTTTACAGATGCACCATAAAAAGTATCCTATCTGGCTGCATCACAGCCTGGTATGGTAACTGCTCGACCCAAGGCCGTAAGAAACTACAGAGAGTCATGAACACTGCCCAGTCCTTCATGCAAACCCGCCTCTCATCCATTGACTCTATCTACACGTCCCGCTGCCCTGGGGAAAACAGGCAGCATAATCAAAGACCCCTCCTGCCCAGGTTATCTTTCTTCCAATTTCTTCAATCAGGCAGGAGATACAAAAGTCTGAGAACCCCCACAAACATATTCAAAAACAGCTTCTTCCCCACTGTTATGACTCCTGAATGACCCTCTTATGGACTGAACACATCTTCATGTTCATTTCCTTTGTTCCCATTGATTTTATGTTATTTTGGTCCATGGGCCCATAATCAGAGTGTGCCTTTAAGCAGAAGACTCAATGTTGAAGCAGCCTGCTTGTCGGGACACTGTGTTCCCAGATTTTGTTTTTGGAAAAGAGAAGTCAGACTCCTTGGCCCGAGTAAATCTTAGGAACCAGGTTTGGAGGGAGCCTGTTCAATTGTTTGGCCAGCGGCCGGTGGATTGGCCAGGGGTGGTGTCAATGCCATCGCCAAAATGGATTTGTGTCTGGGAGTTAAGGTAAGAGTGGGAGTTTAGAGAAGTGGGGGAGATGATATTGTTGTGTCTTGTGTTCTTTACTGTGTTCATAGGTCAGTGGGGGAAGATGCAGGCCAAGGCAGGAGAGCTCGGGCCTATGTTGCACTACAGTGAACAGGTCTGTGTGATATCACAGGTAAGTGACTGGTACGTGAGTCTTTCTCTTCTACCCTTCTGACTTTGTAAGTGAATGTTTGGTCGGGAAACAGAAATTGCGTGAAGTAAAGATTAGTGGTGTATGTATAAACAAAATGAAATTCCAAATTAAATAAATTCTAATTAAATGAAATATGGACGCAGGGCCTGGCGATGTGCTGTAGCTGCAACATGTGGGAGCTGGTGGACCCCATTGTGGTTCATGATGATGGCGTCAGGGAGAAGGGATTTATTTGGATGCAGTATTTCAGGTGGCAGTCACAACCATTAGATTAATTACCTTAAATTCTGTCAATGGTCAGGGACAGGAGGGTGTGACTGCAAATGAGGCAGGTAGAGGGATCCAAGGGATAGAACTGCAGGAGCCTCAGCCTTTATCCCTGTCCAAGAGGTATGAGATTCGTGTTCCGTGTGTGGACGAGAGAGGGAGGAATGAGCAAACTGACCACGGAACCATGGTGCAGAGAGCCATTCAAATTAGGGTAGAGAAAAGTCATATATATTTGTAGTTGGGGATAGTATAGTCTGGGGAATAGACACTGTTCTCTGTAGCAAGGATCGAGAGACTCGAAGGTTGTGTTGCCTGCCCGCTGCCAGGGTCTGGGACACTTGCTTTGGACTGGAGAGGAGCTTGCAGTGAAAGAGGGAGGGTCCAGTAGTCATGATCCATGTAGGCACACATGACATAAGTAGAACACGAAAGGAGGTTCTCTGACGGCAGTTTGAGGAGTTGGGCACTAATTTAAAGAACAGAACCTCCAAGGTTAGAATCTCTGGATTATTACCTGAGCCAAGTGAAAATTAGCAAATGGTATGTAAAATTTGAAAGATGAATTTGTGGCTCAAAGAATGGTGTGGGAGAAGTGATATCAGTTTGTGGGACATCTGAGCCATGCTGGGACCAGTGTTCTTGCGGGCCATATAACTAGGGAAGTAGAGAGGGCTTTAAACTGAAGAGTGGGGGTAAGGGTTCACTTGCATGGAAAATTAAGAAGTTAAAGTTGGCTATAGGTTATGTCATGATATTCAAACACACACATCATGATAGACACACCAACAGACAAATCAGAACACACAACACCACAACCAATGACAGAAAGATATAAAAGCACAGACACGACACCCGGTGGTCAGTATTAGCTGCAGAGGAGGACCAGGACAGATCTGTTACCAAACACACTCAGGGAGACAGCACGTGCAGAGTATCCAGAACGAACTGTATTATAAGAGTTAAAATAAAATAGAGTTGTACCACATACAACTGTGTTGGCTCATCTGTGCACCAGAGCACCCAACACCACATGGTACAGGAGTGGATCGATACCTGCCGGCATACCTCACAGACAACCAGCAGTGCCCAGGCAAAATGATAGATCTCCCGGTTCCGCAGCCGCTCCAGTGCCACGGCGACCTCCGCGAAAACTGGCGGCGATTCCGGCAATGGTTCGAATTGTTCCTGGTGGCAGCTGAACTCCAAGACCTGGATGATAGCGAAAAAATTGAATTTCTCCTCACCATCGCCGGTGCAAGGGCAAGAGAAATATTCACAAGGTTCAGGTTCTTCAGGAGGCAGCAAAGGTATGATTACCAGGCAGTCCTGGACAAATTCTCCAAGTACTGTGAAGAAAACGCAATCCAATCGGCAAATAAAGGTAAGAAAAGCTGCAGTACTCACCTCGTGGCTGGGATCCCGGAGCCCGAATTCCCAGAGGCCGAAATCCCGGGCCTGAGAGAGGGCTGGGTCGAGGTCGGCGGCCATCTTGCTAAAGGTATAACGCTAGCACAGTTGCGCGAGCAGTGCGCAGAACCGGAAGTTTCGTTTGCGCATGCGCGAGATGCTGCGCATGCGCAGTCAAGAAAACGGCCATCGGTAAAGGAACAGCGATCTGAGCATGCGCAGTCGCTTCCTACGTGCTACATACCGAGCGTCAGGATGTCAGAGGCCCCAGACTGCACCAATTTAAAGGGGAAACGTCCCAAATCCAATTTAAAAGGGAAACGTCCCAAATCAAAAAAACAAAAATCTGTTAAAGCTGTAAAACAACCTTCCCTCACCTGGAATGACAGCACAGTGCCGCAAATTGACCCAGGAGATGAATTTGACCTCCGAAGAACCCTCCGACAAGCAGTTACCTACGCACAAGCCGATGATTCCGACCTTGAATACTTCGATGACGATCTTTACAGTGTTTCCGGACCTCGCGAGCCCAATGATAGCTCCGTGGTCCTATATGACTATGACTCGGACGAACCTTTCGTGTTGCACATTGGCGGCCCCCACATTGAATCCGACGCAGATGCGGATTCATTTTTCGGATTTGAGGATCTTCAATCCAGCAGATATGACGTTCCAACGTATCAGTACCGGATGATGCTGCAGCCTGACATTAACAGACAGGGAGCGGTGCAAGCACCCGGAGAGTGCCCTGCTGCCACACAGAGCGTGGTCCACGTCCCGCTCAACGTTCCCGACTCTATGAAAGAAGACATGCAAGACTCCAGAGTGCAGTCCTCGCATGAACCAGAAGTGACTCCAGTGTCACAAGCTTCCACAGCAAGCTCGTGGACAGACTCCACAATTGCAGAAACGCAAGACTCCAGAGCGCAGTCCTTGCACGAACAAGAAGTGACTCCAGTGTCACAAGCCTCCACAGAGAGCTCGTGGACAGCCTCCACGATAGAAGCAACGCAAGACTCCAGAGCGCAGTCCTTGCACGAACAAGAAGTGACTCCAGTGTCACAAGCCTCCACAGAGAGCTCGTGGACAGCCTCCACGATAGAAGCAACGCAAGACTCCAGAGCGCAGTCCTTGCACGAACAAGAAGTGACTCCAGTGTCACAAGCCTCCACAGAGAGCTCGTGGACGGACTCCACGATGGAAGGAACGCAAGACTCCAGAGCGCAGTCCTTGCAGGAACAAGACCATGAGGGTCTAGCAACCTCTCCTGACCAACCAGCGGCAGACGATGCAAGTCTGCCATGCTCACGTGAACAGCAAGAAGGCTATAACAGCCTACCATGCTCCACTACACAGCAGCATGAACATGACGGTCTCTCATGCTACAATGAAGGGCACAGCGCTGAAGACTGTTCAAGCCCAACTGAAGACAAGCCAAAGGAATCGCCTCGTCCAAGCCCGAAGAAAAAAGGTTTATGCGCTGACCTTCAGGATCATTTTAGCCGAACAGAGATTAATAATGCTGCACGGCCACAGAAGGATGCTGAGGATTTGCTAACGAAATTAATTGAATGTTTAACTTGCAAGGAGCAGACTGAGAATTGCCAGTGTTTTAGTACGGATCGAAAAAATGGACAAGACATTGATCCTCAGGTAATGGAAATAACACAACCTGAATCATATCTACAGCAGGGACAAATGTCTCCCTTCAACACAACACCGCAAAATCCCTACTTCGGAGACCAGCAGTTAGTCAGTAATGACTCTTCAAACCTTGAGGGGAACATTAATTGCATTGAACCTATACACGCTCCACTGATTATTGAGCAGAACATTGGAGCAAGAATCCTGAGGACACCGACATCGAGTAGCCAGATAACGAATTTAAAACCCACAGCAGTTTCAAGTGAACCAAGTGTGCTTTCCACTAATGGTGAAGATGCAGATAAGGTCGACCCGATTATCCATTGTACCACACTAACCCCAGTGATTAAGCAGTTATGTATGGGGAGTATAATGTGGGCAATTGAGAACAGTAAAAGAGAGACTGTGACCATGCCAGTCCCAGCAAAATCAGACCCAGAGACCATGAAGGCATGTACATTAGACAAAGATACATATGAGGCACCTGAGAAGAAAAGTGAAACGGAATGTTCTTTGGAAAATAGTACAATGTCGATAGAAACATTGGATCCTATATTCGAGACCATACATATGGGAGAATTTGGGGGTAATAAACAAGGTTCTGCAATGTCTGGGGGAAGATTTAAAATTCCAAAGAAGAAAAGCCCAAATGAAGGACAACGGCAAGACAATGACAGTCCACCGACATGGTGTGCACCACCAGATGAAAACTCTGACAATTTACCCAACCCTAGTGAACAGCAAGCTGCTAATGAGGATCTATCCACGGGATGTGAGACGAGTGACGACAGCATCCCACTTCCCATGCAAAAGGTGCAAGGTGACAGACCTCGCCTAGTGCGTACCGAGGCACTCGACGATCACGGTGCGACCACTGACGACTGCGGTGGCAGCGCACCGCTTCCACCCTCGATGGCTCGAGCCTCTCCACTGGTTGGTGCATTCCTGCATGTTCCAACTCCAGAAGTGCAGCTTCAGGGAATCTCGGCTGCCTCCAGTGAACCTGTTGGGACTCCGGACGGGGGGCATCGACGGAAGGCAGACCGGACTCCAGATGGGGAGCAGCCAAGCGCCGACTCTGATTTGCGCACGCCAGACCTTGCTCCGGACGGGCGGTGTCGCGGCCTCGGTGATGGCACGCTCAGGGTGACGGCGGATGCCACGGCGACAGGGAATGGATCGCGTGGCAGTCCCACTGGGTCGGCAGTGGCAACCAGCACCGGCGGTCCAAGATGGACACACCAATTCGCGCCATCGCCAGACGTTGATGCGAGCAACAATTCTCTCTCCAAGGCGACATGCTTCGACGTTTCTCTGCGGAGTCGCCCTTCCGGCACAGCAGGTGGCCGGAACCAGCGTACACGGTCTCGGCCAACTTCCACATCTGGCACAGTCATCGCCTTGCATGATATTAGTGATGGTGCTACTTCGATGGCAACGACCCATTGGCTACAAGATGCCGTCCACCACAAACATAAAAAGAAAAAGACTCCACCTTGTTCCTGGCATGCAGGGCGGATGGATTGGTGCGTAGGCGCAATCAGCGAGCTTTGCGCCGCCTTCCACGCTCGCAACTGAACCGTACGCACACGCCGGATCCTCCACTGGTTCCCAAGGATGACTTCGTGGAGATGCCACGGATCATGCCCCTTCCATCACCACCAGAACCAAACCACAGCCAAGGCACCACTAACAAAGATGTTGAATGTTATATTTGCACGAATGAAAAAACCAAGCACTGCACGAAGTACAACAAATGGTAAAGTAGAGACTTCGGCAACAGCATCACCTCCAACAGTCCAAGGTGAACCAGTGTGACCCCAAATCTCCACAGCTGAACCGGCTTGAGGACCAGCCCATTCTTGAGGCGGTCACCCATTAGACTGGACTTATAACGCTGTTCATACGTTCAAAAAGTCAAACACTTCTGTATTATAACCTGTTGTTGTTTATTGTTCCAGATATCGTCTGAACAGACCAATGTTCAAGTTTTTTTTTTTTCTCTCGCATCCATGTTTTGTTATGGTACAACCTTGTTAGTGTGACGCACCCGACATCGCCCCATGTAAATAGTTACGTCATATACACACGCTGTACATAACACACACACACACTCTTCGATGCACTCACGACACAATTATATTTATAACCACGTAGGCACATATCTTTGTAAAAAGGGGGGATGTCATGATATTCAAACACACACATCATGATAGACACACCAACAGACAAATCAGAACACACAACACCACAACCAATGACAGAAAGATATAAAAGCACAGACACGACCCCCGGTGGTCAGTATTAGCTGCAGAGGAGGACCAGGACAGATCTGTTACCAAACACACTCAGGGAGACAGCACGTGCAGAGTATCCAGAACGAACTGTATTATAAGAGTTAAAATAAAATAGAGTTGTACCACATACAACTGTGTTGGCTCATCTGTGCACCAGAGCACCCAACACCACAGGTTAGGGATCAATCTGAGTCTCAACAGAAAACAACAGGTTGGGACAGATCATATGAACATTATATTGCACGTTGGGCTCAATCAAGAGCCCAAATTAGGAGGGGAGGAGGGTTCCAAAAATGCAAGGTTTAAAAAATCAGGAGTATATGAGAGCGCGGTGGTGCAGGATAGTGAGGGGGAACTTGACTGTCATACTGTAACAGTAAGAAGTCTTACAACACCAGGATAAAGTCCAACAGGTTTGTTTCGATATCACTAGCTTTCGGAGCGCTGCTCCTTCCTCAGGTGAATGAAGAAGTATGTTCAGAAACACATATATAGACAAATTCAAAGATGCCAGACAATGCTTGGAATGTGACCATTAGCAGGTGATTAAATCTTTACAGATCCAGAGATGGGGTAACCCCAGGTTAAAGAGGTGTGAATTGTGTCAAGCCAGGTCAGATGGTGGGGGATGAATGTAATGTGACATGAATCCCAGGTCCCGGTTGAGGCCGCACTCATGTGTGCGGAATTTGTCTATAAGTTTCTGTTCGGCGATTCTGCATTGTCGCGCGTCCTGAAGGCCGTCTTGAGAACGCTTACCCGGAGATCAGAGGCTGAATGCCCTTGACTGCTGAAGTGTTCCCCGACTGGAAGGGAACATTCCTGCCTGGTGATTGTTGCACGATGTCCGTTCATTCGTTGTCGCAGCGTCTGCATGGTCTCGCCAATGTACCACGCTTCGGGACATCCTTTCCTGCAGCGTATGAGGTAGACAACGTTGGCTGAGTCATACGAGTATGTACCACGTACCTGGTGGGTGGTGTTCTCATGTGTAATGCTGGTATCCATGTCGATGATCTGGCACGTCTTGCAGAGATTGCCCTGGCAGGGTTGTGTGGTGTCGTGGTCACTGTTCTGAAGACTGGGTAGTTTGTTGCAAACATTGGTTTGTTTGAGGTTGCGCGGTTGTTTGAAGGCAAGTAGTGGGGGTGTAGGGATGAAATTAGCAAGATGTTCATCTTCATCGATGACGTATTGAAGACAGTGAAGAAGATGTCGTAGTTTCTCCGCTCCGGGAAAGTACTGGACGACGAAGGGTATTCTGTCGGTTGTGTCCCATGTTTTTCTTCTGAGGTGGTCGGTGCGGTTTTTTGCTGTGGCGCGTTGGAACTGTCGATCGATGAGTCGAGCGCCATATCCTGTTCGTACGAGGGTATCTTTCAACGTCTGTAGATGCCTGTTACGCTACACCTCGTCTGAGCACATCCTGTGTATACAGAGAGCTTGTCCATAGGGGATGGCTTCTTTAATGTGTTTAGGGTGGAAGTTGGAGAAGTGGAGCATCGTGAGGTTATCTGTGAGCTTGCGGTATAGCGAAGTGCTGAGGTGACCGTCCTTGATGGAGACGAGTGTGTCCAAGAATGCAACTGATTTTGGAGAGTAGTCCATGGTGAATCTGATGGTTGGATGGAACTTATTGTAGTCATTTCAGTGATTCTTCGCCGTGGGTCCAAAGGAAAAAAATGTCATCGATGTATCTGGTGTATAACATCGGTTGAAGGTCCTGTGCAGTGAGTAGGTCTTGTGCATGAAGATGATGGTGTATTGGGGTGCAAATTTGGTCCCCATGGCTGTTCCGTGCATCTGGATGAAGAACTTGTTGTCGAAGGTGAAGACATTGTGATCCAGATTGAAGCAGATGAGTTGCAGAATTGCGTCTGGAGATTGGCAGTTGTCGGTGTTGAGTACTGAGGCTGTTGCAGCAATGCCGTCGTCATGGGGGATGCTGGTGTAGACGGTGTTGAGACGGTGTCAATCGACTGTGCTCACCACAGTCCAACGCCGGCATCTCCACATCATACTGTAACAGGCCAGGGCAGGAAATGTAAACAAAAATATGCAAGACAGAATAAATCCAGAGTTATAAACAACTGTAAAAATATCAAAGCTAAATGTGCTTTATCTGAATGCATGAACCATTTGCAACAAAATAGATGAGTTATTAGCACAGATTGAAATATATAAGTATGATGTACTAACTATTACTGAAACATGCGGTGCGATTCTCCGAGCCCCGCGCCGGGCCGGACAATCGCTGCAACCGCACCACGATGCCCCGACGGGAGGGCGGAATGTGGGGCGGGGAAGAGCGATCGTTCACCGGGGGGGGGGAGCGGGGGGGGGGGGGGCTCCAATGGGGTCTGGCCTGCGATCGGGACCCACCGATCGGCGGGCCGGCCTCTCCCCCACCAGCCTACTTCCCTGCGCGGCCAGCCCCTGAACACCGACGCCATGTTCAGTCGGGGCCGGCGCGCAGAAGAAGTCCCCCGCGCATGCACAGGTTGGCGCAGCCCAACTGCGCATGCGCGGGTTGATGCGGCACCCATTTAGCGCCGGGGAGGAAGGCTGGAGCGGCGTGAACTGCTCTAGTGCCGTGCTGGCCCCCTATGGGGGACAGAATTGGTCATCCCCGTGCCCGTTTCGTGCCGTCGTGAAACGCGATGGCGTTCACGACTGCGCGAACACTTGCGCTCCAATTTTGGAGAACCCAAAATGGTTGCATGGTGACCAGGACTGGGTGCTCAACATTCCAGGGTATACAATGTTCCAAAAGAATAGGCCAAAGGGGAAAGGAGGTGGGGGTAACGCTGTTAATCAAGGAAGGTTTCAGAACAGTGCTGACTCGTGATATAAAGGCAGTGCATAGTGATGTAGAATTGGTTTGGGTTGAAATCATGAATAGCAGGGAAAGGAAGACAAGGGTGAGAGTAATCGATAGGCCCTCAAAATGTGACCTTTCAAGAGGTAAGAGCATAAATTGGGAAATATCAAGGGCATTTTTGAAGGGAATTGCAATTATCATGGGAGATTGTAATCTGTATATTGATTGGACAAACCAAACAGATAAGGGTAGCGTAGAAAAAGAATTTGTGGAGTTCATAGGGATTGCTTTTTAGAGCAGTATGTTGTGGAACCTATGAACAGGCTATTTTAAATTTGGTTTTGTGTGATGAAGAAGGATTGATAAGGGATCTTGTGGTTCAGGAACCCTTAGGGTTAGTAACCACAACATAATAGAATTCCAAAAACAGTTTGTGGGTAAACGCCATATGTCCATAATCAGTGGTTCAACTTCAATAAGGGCAATTATAATGCTATGTGGGAGAGATTGTTTAAAGTGAACTGGGCAAGCAAGCTAAGCTACAGGTCAGGAGATGAGCAGTGGCAGATGTTCAAAATGCTGGTACATAATTCTCAGTAAGAGTTTATCCCAATCAAAAAGAGGGATTCCACAAGAAAGAGGCAAAATCCATGGTTAACAAAGGAGGTCAAGGATAATGTTAAAGTGTGCAACACAGTGTTTAGCACTGCAGCCTTACAGAGCCAGGGATCTGGGTTCAATTTCAGCCTTGGGTGACTGTGTAGAGTTTGCATAATCGCTCCATGTCTGCGTGAGTTACCTTCGGGTGCTACGGTTTCCCCCCACAGTCCAGATTTCTGCAGGTTAGGTGGATTGACCAGTTAGTTCAGTCCTGGTGATTTATGTGCACTTTGAACTGGATCTAGAATAATTTCAGTTGACCCTCTCAATCAGATGAAGCTGGCTAGTGAACAGAAACAGTTCTGGGACAGGATCCTATGTAATACAATGACTACCCATTCTGAGAAACTGTCTTTAACTTCGAGGTTCTCTTTTGTCCCTTGTAACCAGTTTGGATCCAATGTGATCTCCTCCCTCATTACATACCTGTTACAATTACAATTCTCTCCAATAGTCTCCCACATGCTTACCTTGCCAAAGGCATGCTGAAAGTCCATATAAACCATATATATCAGATCCATTACATTTCAAATAACATGAACTTACAAATATCCCAATCACAAGGGGTAGAGTATTAGAGAAACTCAAGGGGCTAAAGGCGGACAGGTTGCCAGGACCCGATGAACTCCATTTTAATGGAAGTGACTGCAGAGATAGTGGCCCATTGGTTGAAATTTTTCTTAACTTGCCAAATTCCAGGAGGGTACTAGAAGATTGGAAAACAGCCAATGTGATTCCCTTGTTCAAAAAGGGGACCTATAGACCAGTTTAACATCTATTATTGGCAAGATGCTTGTGTCAATATTCAAAGAGGGAATAGCTATTTTTTTAGGAAAGCTGAATATAATCAAACCTAGTCAATCATGTTTGACAAATTTGCTTGAATTCTTTGAGGATGTAACAGGGAGAGTAGATAGAGGGGAAACTGTAGATGTAGTGTATTTAGATTTTCAAAAGGCATTTAACAAGGTGCCGCATAAGAGGCTGGTGTATAAAATAAAAACCCATGGAATTGGAGGAAGCGTGTTAGCATCGATTGAAAACTGGCTTTCACATAGAAAACAGAGGGTTGGAATAAATGGGTCCTTTTCAGAGTGGAAAGATGTCACCAGTGGAGTACCACAGCGATCAGTTCTTGGCCCACAATTTTTCACTAATTACATTAATTACATGGAGGAAGGAACAGAATGTAAGGTTTCCAAACTTGCCGATGACACAAAAATAGGTAGAAGGGCATGTTGTGATGAGGATATTGTGACTCTGCAATGGGGTATAGATACAATGGGTGACTGAACAAAAATCTGGCAAATGGAGTTTAATGTGGGGAAGTGTGAGGTCATGCACATCGGTAGGAAGAATCAATAGGCAGATTATTATCTAAATGGAGAGAGATTGCAGGTGAGTGAAGTACAGAGGGATCTATCTAGGGGTTCTCGTGCATGAATCACAAAAAGTTAAGAAGGCAACCACATTTTGGCCTTTATTGCTAATTGGTTGGAGTTTAAAAATAGGGAGGTTTTGTTGCAATTGTACAGGGTGTTGGTGAGATCTCACCTGGAATACTGCATAAAGTTTTGGCCCCATTACCTAAAAAAAAGAGAAGAGTAACATTGGAGGATGGCCAAAGGAGATTCATCAGGCTAATTCCTGAGACAAGAGGGTTGTCCTATTAAAACAGACTAAATAGTCTGAGTCTGTATTCCTTGGAGTTTAGATCCTGAGGTGGCTTGACAGAGTAGATGGTGAGATGTTTTCAATAGTGGGAGAGTCTTAAACAAGGGGACATAGCTACAAGATAAAGGGCTGGTTGTTTAAAACTGAGGTGCGTAGAAATTTCTTCTCGTAGAGGTTTGTGAATCTCAGGAATTCTCTACCCAGGAAAGTGGTGGAGACGGGATCATTAAGTGTAATTAAAGTGGAGGCGGATAAATATTTGATAGTTCGAGGAACAGAGGGCTCTGGGGAAATGGCACAGAAAAGAATTTGAGGCTGGCATAGATCAGCCATGTTTGTACTGAATGGCAGAGCAGGTTTGAAGAGCGTGGTGGCTACTCCTGCTTCTATTTCATGTGTGTGTTCTTGTATGATTCCCAGGTTGGAGGACTGTATCGATAGGATAGGCTGTGCCTCAAAATTCAATTTGTTAAAGGGGTTCTGGCGGGTTCCTTTAACACCCAGGGCTTACGAGATATCTGCCTTTGTGACTCCGATTGTATCAGTGTAAAGTGATGCCTTTAGGATTTAAAAATGCACCAGCTACATTTCAACAACTCATACATCAAGCAGTGGCTTGGGTGGTCTATTTGGATGATGTGGTAGTTTAGTGACACATGGGAAGAGCATGTAGGACAATTGAAGGAATTATTTAAACAACTGCATTTGGCCAATTTAGTCATCAATTTGGCCAAAAATGAGTTTGCCAAGGCAAAAGTGACTTAGCGAGGGGCACGTTGTGAGACAGGGATGAATGGTATCCAGAAGAGACGAGGCAAGGGCTTTACTAGATTTCCCCATTCCCAAAATGAAATGGCAGATTATGACATACCTAGGCATGTGTAGGTTTTATTGAAAATTTGTACTTAACTTTAGGACCATAAATGTATCTTCGACTAATGTATTACAGAAACAAGCAAAAATGGTGTGGTCTGCAGAATGCCAAACAGCTTTTTAAACTTTAAGGACCATATTGGTAAGCGAACCAATGTTGGTGCACCTGGGCCACGATTCTCTGGTCCGGTGCCAGAGTGCCGGCGCCGGCGCCAAAAAGGGAGTACTTTACTCCGGCGCCATTTCCGAGACCCGATTCTCGGGTCCTGGGGGGCCCAGCACAGCGCTGGAACAGCCCATGCCGCTCCAGCTGCCAGTCCCGGCGTCAACCCGGCGCCACAGGGTCCGCACATGCGCAGTTGAGCCGGCGCCAACTAGCGCATGCGCACTGGCCGTCATCCCCGCGCCGGCCCTGACGCCAAATGGCACAGGGATCCAGGAGCCGGCGCGGAAGAAAAGTGGTCCGCAGCCAGAATAGCTGGCCTACCGATCGGTGGGCCCCGATCGATGGCCAGGCCTCTACGGAGGCCCTCCCCGGGGTTGGACCCCCCTCCCCTACCACAGGCCGCCCCCGGAGCCTTCAACCCCGAGGTGCCACCAGCCCAGAGCATGTTAGAACGGCACTGGTGGGACTCGGATTTATTCGGACGGCCGCTCGGCCCAGAATCGCGGCACCGCCGGAGGATCACCGCTACGGCCATTTGCCGCGATTCTCCGTGTGGCCCGGCACCATGCGCGCCCACCCGTTTTTTCACGGGCGAGGGACTGGCGTCCCGGCGTCGGGGCGGCGTGGTGTGATTCGCGTGCCCCCCCTCCGATTCTCCGGCCCGGCGGGGGGTCGGAGAATCGCGCCCCTGATTTTTCCAAACCCTTTAAAATGGCCACAGATGCTAGCGACCTACGTGTGGGGGCAATGTTTCTGCAGGATGCCGAGTCAGGAATAAAGAGGCTGATGGGATATTTTTGCAACAAAACTAAGTCTGTGCCAAAGAAAATACTCAGCCATTGAGAAGGAAGCCTCACCAGTACTACTAGTCCTCCAACATTTTGAAGTCTGTGTCTGGCATGATAATAAACAAAGCCTATTCTACGCTGACCATAATTTCCATGCGTTGTGGAAAAATTTTAAAATCGGAACGCAAGATTGTTCCATTGTAGTTTATTATTGCAACTTAAATATTGTGCTTGTCCTGGAAAGGACAATATTTTTGTGGATGCATTGTCATGAGTTTATGGTGTATGGTATGTGTTACAATCCACGTGAGATCTTTGGAATTGGAGCAATCCGTCTCCCCATGAGTATCGCCGAATACGAGTTCACCCGCTTAGGGGGCGGGGCGCCCGAGAACATTTATGACTGAGCTCTGCATAAAGTTGGGCAGGTACGGAACTGACAGAACAGACCCGGCTGGGATCTGATGTATATTGTAAATATAATTGCTTTGCGATTGAACCAAGTTTTCTTTTAACCAACTTGGTTTGACTCGTTTGTGGCCTACTAAAGTACGGTACTAGCTTTGAGACATTTTGTTGTACTGTTTGGCTTGATCTTTAGTTACATTTCAACACCAGTCATGGAGCCTAGTGAATCTTCAAATACCTTCTCATACTTCTCCTGGAGTTGTTGTAGATTGTTCTTGGACTCTACTAATTGATTTACTGCTTCCCAGTTAAGTTTAATAATAATAATCTTTATTTTCACAAGTAGGCTTACATCAACACTGCAATGAAGTTACTGTGAAAAGCCCCGAGTCGCCACATTCCGGCACCTGTTCAGGTACACTGAGGGAGAATTCAGAATGTCCAAATTACCTAACCTCCTTTGTCAGCTTTGTCAGCCATGCTCTACCAAATAAAGCAGGAACATTTCTCCACGTGTCTGCGTGGGTTTCCTCCGAGTGCTCTGGTTTCCTCCCACAGTCCAAAGATGTGCAGGTTAGGTGGATAGGCCATGATAAATTGCCCTGAGTGTCCAAAAAGATTAGGCGGGGTTGCTGGGTTTCGGGAAAATGGTGGCGATGTGGGCTTAGGTGCAGACTCGGTGGGCAAAATGGTCTCCTTCTGCACTGTAAATTCTATGATTTCTATGAAATGTCCAGGAACGTTGTTGATCACTCTGCACCAATAAGCGGTCAAGTTTAAACTCCTGTATTTGCTTGCATATGTTCTTTTCTGAGTAGTCTTGAACATCGACTACTTATTTTATAGATACGACTAGTCTGTTTAGATTTGTTTTTCCTATTGCACATCCTTGATGTTTGTGACGTTTTCCGAGTCCAACATGCCTTGGCAATATGGCCCTTTTTCCCACAGTTCTTACACTTATTTTCTCTACTCCAGCATTCCCCCCTCTGAGTACATCGGTGACACGGTTGTCTCCTGCAGCCTTGTTCTTTGTGTTATCCATCTTGTGGACCTTCGCTCCAGCCCCTATCTGTGAAGCCCCTCTCGTTGCTAGCTCCATTGATGTGGTAACTTCCACAGCAGCTTTGAGAGTTAAGTCGCTGCCAGTAAGCAGCTTCCTCTGAATAGCTTCACTGCAGAGTCCACAAAACAGCCGGTCATGAAGAGTGTCATCAAGTGTTACATCAAACTCGCAATTTTTTTGTTGACCTTCTTAAAAAAGCTACAAATTGTAAAATGCTTTCACCTTCTTCCTGATTTGGCGGTGAAACCGAAATCTTTCTGCAATTAACAATTAACAGGTGAGGAGTGACCTTCTAACATCTTCATTAGTTGGATATACGGCTCATCTCACATTTTTTTCTGGATGAACCAAGTTTTGTAGCAGCATAAAACTTTTACACTCTACCCAACTGAGAAGGTTGCGACCTTTAGGTTCTCTGGTGTTTGATTCTCTATTAAATACAATTAGAATCTTTCCTCACATGAGTTCCATGTCTCACAATTTTCATCAAATGTGTTGCTCTCTTTGGTTGGCTCTGAATATGGCAGTCAATATGGTCACCTTCCTTAATTCTAATTACGTCTGCTCAAGAGTCGCCAGGTATCTTTTGATACCGCCACAAGGTTCAAAACCGAACACTGATCAAAGACTCGATACACCAGTTAGTTTGTTCAAAGTCAATGCTTATTTATTTACACACACAGTTAAATATACTCATGCACGAAACTCTACAGACTAAACTATCACTACTGCTAAAGCCTATACTTAGCTTTGTGCGCCCACTCAGTCAGAGGAACAATGGCCGTTGTTCGGTTCTGAGGCTGCTGGGGTCGAACTGATACAGGGGAACAGCTAAGATCGTCTGTCTGGTAGCGTGCGTTGACCTTGGACTTACTTGCTTCTGGTGCAGCTGTGGACAGGTCTCTCCTCGGTGAGAGCCGGGTCCAAGAGAACGATTCTCTCTTAGGGGCTCCTTCTTATACCCGAAGGGGCTTCACGCTCTTTTGGGCGAGCCTTGAACTTGGCCCCAATCAATTGGGCCATTTCTTGATCATTCATATTGATCTCGTCCAATAAAGGGGTGCGTGCCCTGATGGCTGGGAGTGTCCTAGGTGGCCGTTGGCCTGCTTTGTTTCGGTCTCCTCTGGCGCCGGGGTGTCTGCCTTAGTATCGGTTACTCAAATGTTACTCTTTTGTTCCCGGAGATGGGCCATTAGTATGCTAATGGGCCTACAGTTTTGGTCATGTCTGGGAGCTGCGGCTCCAATATATAGAAAACCCTGAACCTGCTTGTTTTTTCAGTATTGTCCATTTTCCCTGCAATCTTTGCAAAGTGTCCATCTTGTAATCGGGAAGTGGCCATCCCAGATGGCTACAAATGCATCCATAACACCCATTTTTCCCACCATTCTGTATCCTGGTTCTTAGGGTCTAAACTTCAACCAACTTCCTCCTTTCCAATTCTTTTGGATGTATGGCACAAGTGATCCCCTTATCCACACTGCAGCTTAGAATTTTTTCTTTTTTACCTGACTGTGGTTTGACTTTTTCCCGAGTAGTGGCCTGGCCTGCAGAGTCAGAAGAATTCTGAATCCCCATTCCCACTTAGGTTCACCGCGTGCGTGGTCTCTGCAATCCAGACTCTACCCTTTCAACGGTAACCGAGTTTTTGAACTGTCGTTCTTCTTTACTCACGGTTATAATCAATTTTCTTTTTAAACTTTCAGCATTGGAGGCTCGCTTCACCCGAGGTGTGTGTGTGTGTGTGTGTGTGTGTGTCCGGTCCGGTGCCAAGAATCTTTCTCCTCTCTCAACACTGTCTCCACTGGTTTAGTCGACGATTTTCTTTTTTTGTCAGCAGTCCTGTTTTCTTGCCCCAATCCTCGTCGCCAGTTTTCATTTTGTTATATCTTTGAGTTTTCCGCAAAGAGAGAATGTTTGGAGGTGCCCACACTCTGGATTCTTACAAACACGATCATCGGTCTGATTAGGGATGTTGCTCAGGCAATCTAAGATGGAGAACTGAAGCCCGTGCAAACACTCACTGCTGATGTCACTACAGATCACATGATGCTTCACCAGCAGGGATGTATTCTCTGATACATAACCCTAATGAAGAACTTGGAATTATATATACACACATTTCATATTGCTAACTCCAATGTGTATAACTTCAGAAATTCACATTAAAACCTAATGATTTCTTCATATATGTTTATCTCTGAATGTTAGTATGTCAGACCAGCAGAATTGTCCTCTTTCAGATCATGGGAATTCCTGCATGATATGTTTGTTGAAGAATTTGTAACTGTGCCAGTATTCTACCAATTTTAAAATGGATTTTCCATTCTGGGAGAGATTTACTGCTGTCTTTGTTTCTCTGGAAGAAAGTAATCAACACATAGTCCTCAAGCAAAAAAAACTGCATATGCTGGAAATCTGAAATGAAAATAGAAAATACTGGAAATACGCAACAGGTTAGGCAGCATTTGAGGAGAGAAAAACTAGAGTTAATAGGTGGATTTAGGTTCCAGGCACACAGGTCCCGACAGGGTAGCCAGAAGCTGAAGAGACCTCCGCTTGTGGTGGAAAAGGTTGACTGTGCGCAATTACATGGTGACCAGTCAATTAGATATGTAGAGGTGCGGGGCCTAGCCAGGGGTCACGAAGTTGGTGAACCTGCCAGCAGCTGATCAGGTAGAAGGTCTCGACCCATGTATAAATGGCAACCGAACATGTTTTCAATCATCTGCTGTCACCCCACAAAGAGTGTCAGAGATGTCTCAGGCCATGCAATGCACGGTTTCACCATTTAATGGTGCCTCCCTTCTGGTTTTCCTCCAAGTTGTCTGGGAAAGTTAGGAGCTACTGCTCCCCGGTGATAGCACCAGGTCACCCAATTGCCTGACCAAGGAGGCCTGGACAGATATCGCAGCAGAACATAACAGACATGGGGGTCCATGAGAAAACCTGTGTCTCATGCAGGAAAAGGGTCAACGACCACCCTGGCTCCACCAGGGTAAGTTGCTTAGTGACATTACAGCAAAATGGCCCTTATGAGAGCTTCAAGAAATGTATGTTTGTGAGCAGAGGTGATTGGCAGGCAGAACTTTGCATTCTAATACTCAGCACCATATATAAATGAGGCCTGAATGTGTGTCAGACATTTCATGCAGCCAAAGACAAATTTCAGAAGAGTCTGTGTGTGGACCACTTACTCGTGAGCGGCCTTCATCTGCCTCTTTTCCGGCACCCTGAACCACCATTAAACCCTGTCCAATGTTTCAGGTGACTGACCTTTCATTCGAGCTCCATACATAATATATATTGTGTTTCGATGCCTGTTTAAAAATTAGCCCAATTTATGGTTATTATTAAGCAGTGTTCAGAGACATAAAGCCCTCTCAGATGATAGCAATGATCAATGAAGAACTTGAGTCTATTAATTGTACATATTTGTTATTTACTTCATTTGTTGTTGTCCCAGGTCTCCAAAGTTAAATTGTAAATATATTAATCACACACATTCAGACACAGGGAGGGAGCGTCCGTAGGCTAGCTCCGCAATCATGGAACGCGATTGGGCGGAGAATAAGTTCCGATGTCAAAATCGCAGCGCGCGCCGATTTGACGCCAAATCGCGATTCTCCATCACCTCGACAGCCGAGCCAATGCGTTCTGGAACGCACATATAGTAAATACCATTCGCATATCATTAGTGAGCCTGACCCGGTATTCTCTGGGGCCTCCACGATGGGCCGACTCACAACGACGTGTGTCACTTGTGCTTTTAAAAATCGTGAAACCGGCATTGTGGCTGATAAGGGAGAGGGAGGAGGTAGGACACAGAGAGGTGTGACGATGGGCTGCCGGGCCCGACACTGGCCGGGCTGGCTGGGTTGGGGGACTGGCTGGTTCTGCAGAATGACACCGGCAATATGGGTGCCCCCACTGCCTCCGCCACCCCCATACCCAACACTCCACGATACCCCCCCCACACCCGGCCGCCACCCGCCGGAGGCCCACCCAGGACAACACACAAAGTAGCCTCTACGGAGGCGCAGGGCAGGGGCCGCAGAGCCTACTGCTGGCAAGGGCAATATCAGCTGATGGTACCCCTGGCAGCAGGGACAGGTGCCAGGGCGAGAGGCCCCCACGGGGTGGGCCACTGCCAGGGCCAGGGGTGTGGAGGTGGGGAGGGGAACATGCGGGGGCAGAGTCCGCGGTGCCAACCAGGGGCTCCATGTAGTCTGTTGGACTTGGTTGGGCACAAGGGATACACACCATGCTAACATGGCGGCCTCTCACCCCCTGAAGACAATGGAATTCAACCAGCAATGGTATCCTTCCTCCTATTCGCCGCAGCCCTGCGGCTGTACGAGCTGAAGCTGCTCGAGGAGGTGGATGATGCTACAGTAACAGAACGTGCCACTGAGGAACAGGAGGCAGCCCCCCAGGATGGACAGCCAGCTGCCCAACAGGCCGAGGAGGAGGAGGTGCCAAGGATGCGCATGAGGCCTCGTGTATACTGGCAGCGCTTGTCGTTCGAGGACCTGCCGGACCGGGCATGCCTTCGAAGATCCAGCTGAGCAGGGAGAAAGATCATGGCGCACCTGGCACTGAGGGGTATGGGGGAGGACACCCGCTCCCGGTGGCTGTCAAGCTGATGGTCACCCTGAATCTGTCCAGGATCTCACAGATATCGCTGCACAGGTGCATCCGTGCCGTCAAAGAGGCCCTATATGCCCAGGCGGCTCAATACATCCATTTCAATATGGACCGAGCCCACCAAGTTGCCTGAACTGCAGGATTCGCCGTCATCAACGGGATGCCCCGGGTACAGGGGGTGATCGACGGGGTGCATGTCCCCCTACGAGCACCTGCAGATGACAGGCTGCTCGACCCAAACTGAAATGTGTTCCACTCAATGAACGTGAAGCTGATATGTGGCATGAAGATGCGCATCATGCACATCTGTGCCCAATACCCGGGCAGTGTGTACAACGCCTTCATCGTGGCACACTCAACGATTCCTGACATGTTCAAGATGCTCCCCTGGCTGGGGGGTAGGCTCCTGGATGACTCTGGGTTACTCACTACAGTCATGGCTGTTGACATCTATCCGAGGCCACAGACCGACACTCAGACCCGCTACAACAATACCCATAGAGCAACGAGGAGCGTGACCGAGCTGTGATTCAGCCTCCTGAAGATGCGCTTCAGATGCCTGGACCGCTCTGGACGGGTCCTCCAGTATGATGCTGAGAGGGTGGCCTGCATCGTGACAGCCTGCTGTGTCCTCCACAACATCGAGCAACAGAGAGGCGATATGCTGGAGGAGAAGGAGAAACGCCAGGCCTTGCCTGACGAGGAGGATGCGGGGGAGGGGAGGATGGGCAGGACATGGAACCCTGGCAAGCAAAGGATGCTTGGGATGCTGGGAGCAGGTGGCAGAGATGGTCAGCGCCATAAGCAACACCGTCCGGACAGGCCAGCAGTGCCAGAAAAAACTGCACAACCTCCTCAGGGTGGCCAGGGTGAGTAACCCTGGCACTAACCCATTTCCCACCCATCCAAAACTCTATCCCCCACAATCCAGAGGGTGCCAGAACCCCACCCTGCACCACATGCCGGCACCCTTACCTGCCGCCACAACGTGTGCGCCTGGGTCAACACGCACAGGATGCTCTAGTCACCTCCAGGTTCACCAACTGAGTGGGAGGGGAATGGCCAGGGGCACGGATAGCACATCCTCCCTCACACCTCTCTCCCCTCCCTGGACACCCCCTTGCCTGCAACCCTCTCCATGACACATACCTGCCGCTCTACGGGGTGTGGACCCTGGGTTGGTAGTAACACTGGGTCTGGTCCATGGGATGGAAGATAATGATAACCCGCTCTGCAATGAGCTCTGGTGCTCCGCATCGTTTGACAATGTCTGACTCCTGCCCACGGTCACACGTTCCACCGTCCACCTAGGTGATCCCTGCACAGAGTGCCCCAGGCCTTGGATCTGCTTATATATAGCAAAACGGTTGCCACCAATGCCTCCACCAAGGATGCCATCTGTGCGGTGTTGGCCTGGGTGGCACACATGGTCGGCACCACCTCCTGCTCTTGATCCTGCACACGGATAGGCTCCTCCACCTTCACCTGCAGGTGCTGGATGCTCATCGACAACTCGTCATGTAGTGCCTGACTGTGCGACTGCATCTCCACAATAGATGGAACTCACCATTTCAGAAGCCTGAAACCCATCCGGACGGCAGCTAGTCTCTGGGGTAGGCCCGACCTTACGCCCTTTTGGGTGTTCCTATCTCCACCTGCTGTACCGGATCAACTGTGTAGTGCGCATCAGATAGTGTCCCAGGAGTCTCTTCTCGAAAGTGTCCAACCGAGGTGTATGTCTCTGGGATGGTGGAGGGTGTTGGAGACAGCTGTGATGGGAAATCACTGTTATCCCCCGACCCGAGCTCCGTTGTCTCCTGTGTCTCAGGCGGAGGGCAGGTTACCGAGCTGCTCTCAAAGTCAGTGCTTAGCTCATAGGAGGACTCCGCTGTCGATGGGGTGGTGTGGAAGTGAGAGTGGGGCTGAGGGTGAGGTGGGCTGAAGGTGGGGGTGAGGATGGTGCGGGGTGGGTAGTGTGGAGGCAAGGGTGGGGGTGAGAGCGGTGTGGGGGTGTTGTTAGGGGGGAGTATTGATACAGGTGCCACGGGAACCGCAACACAGCGAGGTCTCATTTCCTTGCCAGCAGCCGAGCTCCACCCCGACGACCTCCCTTTCCTCCGGACCGCCAACCATGTCCAGGGCCCTCCACTCTGCCATGGTGAGGGGCCGCAAGTCCGACGGTCCCCCTCCAGTCTTCTCCCACTCCTGGTGGCTGTGGGCGGCCTTGTCCTGGGGTGGGGTTACAGAAAACGACAGTGTTAGACAGTCCGACGAATGCATCCCAGGGGGTAGGTGGCTGGTGGCCTCAGTGGCCAGGGCACCTGGCCATGGCGGCAGGTATAGGTGCGGGCATATGGTGCAGGGTGGGGTTCTGGCACCCTCTGGATTGTGGGGTGTAGGGTTCCGGGTGTGTGGGAATTGAGTTAGAACCGGGGCACGGTGTTGCCTCCTCACCCTGGCCGCCCTGAGGAGGTTGTGCAGTTTTTTCCATCACTGCTGGCCGGTCTGGACGGTGTTGCTCATGGCGCTGACTGTCTCTGCCACCTGCACCCAGGCACAGCGAATGGCAGCGCAAAGCTGCATGTAGACACTTCACCTCCCACACATAACATCCCAGCCAGCAATATGGCAGCAAGATGCGCGGCCCCACACAATAGGGGGGCTAGAGACCGTCCTGGACGCAGTGTAGGAGAGGCGGATGACCCTGTGTGGCGCACAAAGACTCCGTGAGACGAATAGAGTGAAGTCGATGAGGCTTTATTAAGCGTGTCTGTTCCCCAGCAGCCCGATAGTAAACTGGCCTGCGGGGGAAGGCACCGGCTTCTTATACTTTGCCTTCAGGGCGGAGTATGAGGTCAACGGCCAACCAGGACCCGGGATCTGTCAGCCAATGACATTAGGGCTTCCAGTCACACATGACCCCCAATACATACTACCACATTCACCCCTTGTCAAAAATGAACCCGGCGGGGTGATGCTTCGTATGGTGGTAAGGGTTTCCAGGGCTGGTCCTGGGAGGATAGAACAGTTACATGGTAGTACAGTATTGGACAGTATCGTCCTGTTACAACTATTTACAGAGGGTATAGGAAAAACAAAATGTTCATTGGACAGTCCATCTTTGTTTTACATCGACGCCACGAGTCGGTCGGGTGGTCTGGTCGTCCGTGTCGATCGCCTCGGCCCCGGCGGTGGTGGTGGTGCTTGTACCAGCGTTGTCGCCTCCGGGAGCCGCACGGTTTCAGCTGTCGGTGCAAAAGGGAGGGGGACTGATCCTCCTGGGAAAGGGGCGGTCGCGGGGTGCGGCGGTGGCAGGAAGGGGGGCGGTTGGGTTGATGGTGTCGGGGGGGTGTGCGTGGTGCCGGCGGGCGCCAGATCCCGCAGGGAGACCGTGTCCTGTCGGCCGTCGGGGTACTCCACATAGGCGTACTGGGGGTTTGCGTGGAGGAGGTGAACCCTTTCGTCCAACGGGTCCACCTTATGTGCCCGCACGTGCTTTCGGAGCAGGATGGGTCCTGGGGCCGCCAGCCAGGTCGGCAGCGACGTTCCAGAGGAGGACCTCCTAGGGAAAACAAGGAGACGCTCATGCGGCGTTTGATTAGTGCTCGTACATAATAACGACCGGATGGAGTGGAGAGCGTTCGGGAGGACCTCCTGCCACCGTGAAACTGGGAGGTCCCTGGACCGTAGGGCCAGTAGAACGGCCTTCCAGACCGTGCCGTTCTCCCTCTCTACTTGCCCGTTCCCCCGGGGGTTGTAGCTGGTCGTCCTGCTTGAGGCTATGCCCTTGCTGAGCAGGAACTGGCGCAGCTCGTCACTCATGAAAGAGGACCCCCTGTCGCTGTGGACGTATGCAGGGTAACCGAACAGCGTGAAGATGCTGTTCAGGGCTTTAATGACTGTGGCCGCGGTCATGTCGGAGCAGGGAATGGCAAAAGGGAAGCGGGAGTATTCGTCCACTACATTAAGGAAATACGCGTTGCGGTCGGTGGAGGGGAGGGGCCCTTTGAAATCGAGACTGAGGCGTTCAAAGGGGCGGGAAGCCTTAATCAGGTGCGCTCCATCTGGCCTGAAAAAATGCGGTTTGCATTCTGCGCAGATGTGGCAGTCCCTTGTGACTGTACGGACCTCCTCTAAGGAGTATGGGAGATTGCGGGACTTGATGAAGTGGTAAAACCGAGTGACCCCCGGGTGGCAGAGGTCCTCGTGGAGGGCTTGGAGGTGGTCAATTTGTGCGTTGGCATCGGACGGCTCGTTCAGCTTTCCGGGCCGGTATAAGATCTCATAGTTGAAGGTGGAGAGTTCGATCCTCCACCGCAAGATCTTGTCATTCTTGATCTTGCCCCGCTGTGCATTATCGAACATGAAGGCTACCGACCGTTGGTCAGTGAGGAGAGTGAATCTCCTGCCGGCTAGGTAATGCCTCCAATGTCGCACAGCTTCCACTATGGCTTGGGCTTCCTTTTCCACTGAGGAGTGGCGGATTTCTGAGGCGTGGAGGGTTCGGGAGAAGAAGGCCACGGGTCTGCCCGCTTGGTTAAGGGTAGCCGCTAGAGCTACGTCAGAGGCATCGCTCTCGACCTGGAAGGGGAGGGACTCGTCGATGGCGCGCATCGTGGCCTTTGCGATGTCCGCTTTGATGCGGCTGAAAGCCTGGCAAGCCTCTGTCGACAGCGGGAAAGTCGTGGTCTGTATTAGGGGGCGGGCCTTGTCTGCGCACTGGGGGACCCACTGGGCGTAGTATGAAAAGAACCCCAGGCAGCGTTTCAGGGCTTTTGGGCAGTGCGGGAGGGGAAATTCCATGAGTGCGCGCATACGTTCGGGGTCGGGGCCTATTATCCCATTGCGCACTATGTAGCCCAGAATGGCTAGCCGATCGGTGCTAAAAACGCACTTGTCCTCGTTGTATGTGAGGTTCAAGGCTTTGGCAGTCTGGAGGAATTTTTGGAGGTTGGCGTCGTGGTCCTGCTGATCGTGGCCGCAGATGGTTACATTGTCGAGGTACGGGAACGTGGCCCGTAACCCATGGTGATCAACCATTCGGTCCATCTCCCGTTGGAAGACCGAGACCCTGTTTGTGACGCCAAAAGGGACCCGTAGGAAATGGTATAATCGCCCGTCTGCCTCGAAGGCTGTGTACTTGCGGTCACTTGGGCGGATGGGGAGCTGATGGTAGGCGGACTTGAGGTCCACGGTGGAGAAGACTTTATACTGGGCAATCCGATTGACCATGTCGGATATGCGGGGGAGAGGGTACGCGTCTCGTTGTGTGTACCTGTTGATGGTCTGGCTATAGTCAATGACCATCCTTTGTTTCTCCCCTGTCTTCACTACTACCACCTGCGCTCTCCAGGGACTATTGCTGGCCTGGATTATGCCCTCCTTTAGTAGCCGCTGGACTTCGGAGCGAATGAAGGTCCGGTCCTGGGCGCTGTACCATCTGCTCCTAGTGGCGACGGGTTTGCAATCCGGGGTGAGGTTCGCAAACAAGGACGGGGGTTGCACCTTGAGGGTGGCGAGGCCGCAGATAGTGAGTGGGGGTATGGGGCCGCCGAATTTAAACGTAAGGCTCTGTAGGTTACATTGAAAATCTAAGCCCAGCAAGGTGGGGACACAGAGTTGGGGAAGGACGTTAAGTTTGTAGTTTTTGAATTCCCTCCCCTGTACCATTAGGGTAACTATGCAGAATCCCTGGATCTGTACGGAGTGGGATCCTGCAGCCAGGCAAATCTTTTGTGCGCTGGGGAAGGTAGTTAAGGAACAGCGTCTTACCGTGTCGGGATGTATAAAACTTTCCGTGCTCCCGGAGTCGACTAGGCATGGCGTCTCGTGGCCGTTAATTAGGACCGTTGTCGTCGTCGTCTGGAGAGTCCGGGGCCGAGCCTGATCGAGTGTAACCGAAGCGAGCCGTGGTTGTAGTAGTGGGGTGGGGTCCGTTGTTGCCGTCCAAGATGGCGTCGGGGATGGACAAAATGGCCACCCCCATACATCGCACGTGGCTGAGGGGTCACAAGATGGCGTCGGGGTGGACCTGTACGACGCATGGGGGCTGCCCAAGATGGCGGCGCCCCTCCTCCCCTCGTGGTGGTCGGGACCCAAAATGGCGGCGTCTGCGGGTCGCACATGGTGTGCTGGGGGGTCTGGGGAGCGCTAGGACCGCACGGAGTTCCTGCATTGCGAGCGCCCGGGCCGCGGGCGCTAGGACCGTGCGGAGATCCTTGACTGCGAGCGCCAGGGCCGCGGGCACTAGGACCGCGCGGAGCTCCCTCGCCGGGGACAGCGGTGGTCGGGGCCCAGGCCGGCGGGTCAGTACCGCGAGCGCTGGGACCGTGCGGAGCTCCCTCGCCGGGGACAGCGGTGGTCGGGGTCCAGGTAGGTTGCGCCGGCGGGTCAGGCGTGGGGCGCGGGACGGGGGTGAGGGCCCAGGTCGGCGGCGGCGGCGGGTCAGTCGTGGGGCCGCGAGCGCTGGGACCGTGCGGAGCTCCCTCGCCGGGGACAGCGGTGGTCGGGGCCCAGGCCGGCGGGTCAGGCGTGGGGCACGGGACGGGGGTGAGGGCCCAGGTCGGCGGCGCCGGCGGGTCAGTCGTGGGTCCGCGAGCGCTGGGACCGCGCGGAGCTCCCTCGCCGGGGACAGCGGTGGTCGGGGCCCAGGCCGGCGGGTCAGGCGTGGGGCGCGGGACGGGGGTGAGGGCCCAGGTCGGCGGCGCTGGCGGGTCAGTCGTGGGGCCGCGAGCGCTGGGACCGTGCGGGGCTCCCTCGCCGGGGACAGCGGTGGTCGGGGTCCAGGTAGGTTGCGCCGGCAGGTCAGGCGTGGGGCGCGGGACGGGGGTGAGGGTGGCGTTCGGGATGCGAAAAACCCCCTCCTCTCCGTGGAGAGTGTTGGCCGGCACCCAAATCGGGAGCGCCGGCGGCGGGTCGTACATGGACTGCGGGGAGGGGGGTTGGGGAGCGTAGGCGGCGTGCAGGGCTCCCAGTTCTCCCGGGACCGCGGTGGTCGGGACCCAAAATGGCGGCGCCTGCGGGTCGCACATGGCGTGCTGGGGGGGTTGGGATGCATAGGCTGCCTGTAGGGCTCCCTGTGGCCCCGGGACGGCGGCGACCACGCGGGATCGGCACACCACCGCATAGTGGCCCTTTTTCCCGCAGCTTTTGCAGATGGCTGCGCGGGCCGGACAGCGTTGTCGGGGGTGCTTCGCCTGGCCGCAGAAATAACAGCGGGCGCCCCCGGTGCGACTCGGCGTTTGGACTGCGCAAGCCTGTGGGGTGTCCAGGGGGGCGGGGGGGGGTAGGGGGTTTGCCGCGGCGGGTACGTACGGGGCCCAATGGCCTGCAGCGCGGTCGGGGCCGTAGGCGCGGGTATTACACGCGGCTACGTCCAGCGAGGCTGCCAGGGCCCGTGCCTCTGAGAATCCTAGCGACTCTTTTTCTAGAAGTCTTTGGCGGATTTGGGAGGATTGCATACCTGCCACAAAAGCATCGCGCATTAACATGTCCGTATGTTCGTTTGCATTCACCGACGGGCAGCTGCAGGCTCTTCGCAAAATCAGCAGCGCGGCGTAGAACTCGTCCATCGATTCTCCGGGAGCTTGCCGTCTTGTCGCGAGCTGGTAGCGAGCGTAGATTTGGTTAACTGGGCGAACGTAGAGACTTCTCAGTGCTGTGAACGCCGTCTGGAAATCGTGGGTGTCTTCAATGAGGGTGAAAATCTCCGTGCTCACCCTCGAGTGCAGGACCTGCAGTTTTTGTTCGTCTGAGACTCGGCCTGTGGTCGATCTGATGTAGGCCTCGAAGCAAGTCTGCCAGTGTTTGAAGGCTGCTGCCGCATTCACTGCGTGGGGGCTGATCCTCAGGCATTCTGGAATGATCCTGAGCTCCATAGTCCTTTTTAGGCACGCTTAATAAATTGTGGCGCACAAAGACTCCGTGAGACGAATAGAGTGAAGTCGATGAGGCTTTATTAAGCGTGTCTGTTCCCCAGCAGCCCGATAGTAAACTGGCCTGCGGGGGAAGGCACCGGCTTCTTATACTTCGCCTTCAGGGCGGAGTATGAGGTCAACGGCCAACCAGGACCCGGGATCTGTCAGCCAATGACATTAGGGCTTCCAGTCCCACATGACCCCCAATACATACTACCACACCCTGTACCCCAGCCCGTAAAGGAGGCTGCTTTAGAATCGATTGTATTCCACGTGGCGCCGGTGCTAGCCCCTCAACAGTAGCAGAATTGGTCCAGGTGCGGCGCCAGTGTTGCTGTCGTGGAACTCCACGACTTCTGCGCCGGCGTCAACATTTAGGGCGGGATTCTCCAATTTTGCAGGCGTGGGAACTGTGACGTTTTACGACCCCAAAATCGGCGCTGAACCCTCACCGATTCCGGGACCGGTGATTGGCTAGCAGCGGCGCCAGGTAAAACACCCGCGCCAAAACGGCCGGAGACTGGCCGGGTCCACAGCCACGCATACGCATGGAAATGACCTGCAGCGGTCGCATTGTACAAAATGGCGCGCGTGGATCCGACCTGCCAGATAGTGCCCCTCTGGATCACCCCCCACCAGTCCCCCCAGCCGCCGCCACCGAAGCCCCCCAACCAGGAGAATGCCTCCCCCCCCCGACTGTGGCGGCGCTGGACATAGTCAGCAGCCATGCGAGGTTGTCGAAAACTCAGTGCAGAAGTGAACTGTGCCGACATGAACACGGCCTAGTAGGGCTGGAGCATCAGTGGGAGGACCTTCAGGTGACGTCCTGAGGCCGTCCCAATGGCATGTGCCATTTTGGAGGGGGCGGAGCGTTCGAAAACAGGCGGCGCGCCCGATTTCGGCATCACAAGGGTTTCTCTGCCCAATCTTTGATTACGATATCGGTGTTGGGCAACGGAGAATCCCACCCTTAGTCTCAGAAATGGGTGGCTTGATTCTCTGATTTTGAGGCTATGTCCCCACGCCGGCGTGGGAACGGTGGTGTTTTACAACAGAAAAAATGGCGTAGAACAGCCACCGATCCTTCGTTTGGCTGGGGGCCAGCGTGCCGGCAGCGTAGAGCACCCGGCTCTTGCTGCCGATACGGCCCGCAGAATTGGTGTGTCCGTGGCAGCACATGCGACATGGTGCCAGCCGCTCGGGGACCCGGTCTGCAAAATATTGCCCCCCCCCACCTTTGGCCGGCCCACACGCCCCGGACCACCCCCAACTGTGCCCTCAGCCCTTGGCAATGTCCCCCTGCCCATGGATCGGCCTTCCCCCATCAACTGTGGTGGCGCTGGACTGAGTCCGCAGCTGCCATGCCGAGTTTCTGACAGATGAGGCCACACTCGACCAATGCCGTCGGGAACTCGACCGGTCGAGAGCGGAGCATCGGAGGGTGGGCCTCAACAAAGTCCTGAGGTCATCGATACGGCGCTTTGGAGGGGGCGGAACATCGCCAGACTCAATTTCACCGTCAGCGACCGGAGAATCCCACCCGGTGAAGACCGTCCAGAGTCAACACCAGTTTGCTGGTAGATGGTGGCAGAAGACATGTGATCAGCACATTCGCCCATCCTTCTCATTGTCCAAAGGTCAGTCAGAGTGGGACTCATAGGCAGATGGGCATAACTGCTGTGAGTTTTATCATGTGCCTGTGGTAGTCTGTATTAGGGGTATTACGGTACCAAGGTTGAGGCTGTAAGATCATTGGTGTGGGAGGTACCTGAAACAGGAAGATCATTGGTGAAGCCTGCCTGCTGGTTCCGCCCAGTAAGGCGGTGTATAAGAGCCTGTGTCTCCCTAGCAGCTGCATTCTGTACCTGCGCTGCTGGGGGAAACATCAAGTCCAATAAAGCCTTCAATTGTCATCCAGTCTCGCTTCTGGAGTCATTGATCGAGCATCAATTTATTGGACTAGATTTTAAAGAATGGAGCTCCGAATCAAGTCAGAGTGTCTGCAACTCAGCCCTCACGCGGCAAACTCAGCAGCAACCTTCAAACACTGGCTGGCGGGCTTCAAAGGGTACCTCAGGATGGCCACGACTGCACCCACGGAGGACCAGAAACTGTAAGTTCTCCACTCGAGGGTGAGCCCAGAGATCTACACCCTCATCGAGGATGCGGACGATTTCGAGACCGCGGCGGCCCTGTTGAGAGGATGCTACATTCGCCCAGTAAACCAGGTTTACGAGCGACATCTGCTAGCGACAAGGCGACAAATCCCAGGGGAATTGCTGGATGAATTCTACCGCGCGCTCCAGGTACTGGGTAGGAACTGTGACTGCCCGCAAGTTTCAGCCAGCGACCACACAGAACTTTTAATCCGGGATGCATTCGTTGCAGGTAAGCTGGAGAAAGAGACACTAGGCCTTAAGGAGGCACTGGCCCTTGCTAGCTCCCTGGATGTGGCCTCCCTAAACGCCCGCGTGTACGTCCCCGACCGCGCGGCAGCCCCTTGGCAGCATGGAACCCACCCGCGGCCGACCCCAATGCATCCCCCATCCCCCCACAAGCTTGTGCCACGCGGCTACCAGGCAACCCCGGGGGCCCCGCTGTTATTTTTGCGGGCAAGCCAAGCACCCCCGGCAGCACTGCCCAGCCCGATCCTCCATCTGCAAAGGTTGTGGCAAAAAGGGCCATTTTGTGGCGGTATGCCAGGCCCGGGCGGTCGCCGCTGTCTCCGGGTACGCTGCCACAACTCTCTCCACAGGCCATGTGCGGGCCGCAGGCGCCGCCATCTTCATTTTCCTCAGTCATGTGCTGGCCCCGGGCACCGCCATCTTGTTCCCCAGGGACCACGTGCAATGCGTGGGCGCCGCCATCTTGCTCACCCCCAGCCATATGCGACCCGTGGGCGGCGCCATCTTGGCTGGAGTCTCAGGACCCCGATTCGGCTGACCACACACCGCCCGAGGAAAATCTTCAACTTTTACCACGACTCGCCTTGGTGACCCTGGACCAGTCTCGGCCCCAAACGCTCTCGACCGCGACGACGACCGTGCTCATCAACGGCCGCAAAACATCCGACCTGATCGACTCCGGGAGCACAGAGAGCTTCATACACCTCAACATGGTAAGGCGCTGTTCTCTTCCCATATACTCAGTTAACCAAAATATCTCCCTGGCCTCCGGGTCTCATTCAGTGGAGATCAAGGGGTTCTGCATAGCGAACCTCACTGTCCAGGGAAGAGAATTTAAAAATTTCAGACTCTACGTCCTCTCTCACCTCTGCGCTGCCACGCTCCTGGGATTGGACTTCCAATGCAACCTCCAGAGCTTAACTTTTAAATTCGGCGGCCCTATACCCCCCTCACTGTCTGCAGCCTCGCAACCCTCAAGGTCGACCGCCTTCCTTTTCGAAAACTTCACCCCGGATTGCAAACCCGTCGCCACCAGGAGCAGACGGTAAAGTGCCCAGGACCGGACCTTCATTAGGTTGGAAGTCCAGCGGCTACTGAAGGAAGGTGTTATCGAGGCTAGCAACAGCCCCTGGAGAGCTCAAGTAGTAGTTGTAAGGACCGGGGAGAAGCACAGGATGGTCATCGATTATAGTCAGACCATCAACAGACAGCTCGACGCATACCCTCTCCCCCGCATATCTGATTTGGTCAATCAGATTGCCCAATACAAGGTCTTTTCCACGGTGGACCTCAAATCCGCCTACCACCAGCTCCCCATCCGACCGGGCGACCGCAAGTACACTGCATTTGAAGCAGATGGGCGGCTCTACCACTTCCTAAGGGTTCCCTTCGGTATCACAAATGGAGTCTCGGTCTTCCAACGGGAGATGGACCGAATGGTTGACTGATACGGTTTGCGGGCCACATTTCCGTACCTTGACAATGTCATCATCTGCAGCCACGACAATTCCTCCATACCGCAAAAATCCTTAATTTGACCTACATCAAGGACAAATGCGTGTTCAGCACTAACCGTCTAGCCATCCTCGGCTACGTAGTGCATGATGGAGTCATAGGCCCAGATCCCGAACGCATGCGCCCCTCATGGAGTTTCCCCTCCCTCACTGCTCCAAGGCCCTGAAACGCTGCCTGGGATTTTTTTCATATTACGCCCAGTGGGTCCCCAATTATGCGGACAAGGCCCGCCCACTAATCCAATCCTCAGTTTTCCCTCTGTCGGCGGAGGCCCGCCAGGCCTTCAGCCACATGAAGGCGGACATCGCAAAGGCCGTGATGCACGCAATCGATGAATCCCTTCCCTTCCAAGTTGAGATCGACACGTCCGACGTAGCTCTGGCGGCCTTCCTCAACCAAGCGGGCAGGCCAGTGGCCTTCTTCTCATGCACCCTCCATGCTTCAGAAATCCATCATTCCTCTGTTGAAAAGGAGGCCCAGGCCATAGTCGAAGCTGTGCGGCACTGGAGGCATTAGCTGGCCGGCAGGAGATTCGCGCTCCTCACTGACCAACCGTCGGTAGCTTTCATGTTCGATAATGCACAGCGGGGCAAGATAAAGAACGATAAGATCTTACGGTGGAGGATCGAGCTCTCCACCTACAACTATGAGATCTTGTATCGTCCCGGGAAGCTAAACGATCCTCCTGATGCCCTATCCCGTGGCACATGTGCCAACGCACAAGTGGACTGACTCCGGGCCCTCCATGAGGACCTCTGCCACCCGGGGGTCACTCGATTCTTCCATTTTATCAAGACCCGCAACCTGCCCTACTCCATCGAGGAGGTCAGGACCGCCACCAGGAACTGTCAAATCTGCGCGGAGTGCAAGCCGCACTTCTACAGGCCAGAGAAAGCGCACCTGATAAAGGCTTCCCGTCCCTTTGAACGCCTCAGTATGGACTTCAGAGGGCCCCTCCCCTGCACCGACCGCAACACGTACTTCCTGAACGTGATTGACGAGTACTCCCGGTTCCCATTCGCCATCCCTTGCCCCGACATGACCACAGCCACCGTCATAAAAGCCCTCCACAGTATCTTTACCCTGTTCGGGTTCCCCATTTACATACATAGTGATAGGGGGTCCTCCTTCATGAGCGACGAACTGTGTCAATTCCTGCTCAGCAAGGGCATTGCCTCGAGCAGGATGACCAGTTATAACCCCTGGGGAAACGGACAGGGAGAGAGGGAGAACGGAACGGTCTGGAAGACCGTCCTACTGGTCCTACGGTCCAGGAATCTCCCAGTCTCCCACAAGCAGGAGGTCCTTCCCGATGCACTCCACTCCATCCGATCACTGCAGTGAACCACGACAAATGAAACACCTCATGAACGTCTCCTTGTCTTCCCTAGGAAGTCCTCCTCCGGGACCTCGCTCCCAACCTGGCTGGCAGCTCCTGGACCCATTCTGCTCCGCAAACACGTGCGGGAGCACAAGTCAGACCCTTCGGTAGAGAGGGTCCATCTCCTTCACGCTAACCCTCAGTACGCCTATGTGGTGTACCCCAACGGCCGGCAGGATACAGTCTCCCTACGGGACCTGGCGCCCGCTGGATCCCCACCTACAGCCCCCCCCCCCCCACCAACCCCACCCCACGGCTGCCCCCTTTCAAGGTGGATCGGTTCTTCCACTGGTCCCACCCAGGGGTGATGAAGCTACCGAAGGAGCCAAAGTCACCATCCCCGAGTCACGGACGTCCAAGCCGGTGCCTGCATCACTGCCGAAACTGCGACGATCACAGAGGACGACCAGGTCACCCGATCGACTAATTGCTTCATTCTGAGATGTACATGTAAAATGAATACTGTAAATAGTTGTGACATGTAATAAGGCAAAACACTGTACCACCGACGGGTACCACCATAACCTCTACCACTGTATGACGCGAGACCACCACCCCCGCCGGGGGTGAATGGGGTAGTCTGTATTAGGGGTATTACGGTACCTAGGTTGAGGCTGTAAGATCATTGGCGTGGGAGGTACCTGAGACAGGAAGATCATTGATGAAGCCTGCCTGCTGGTTCCGCCCAGTAAGGCGGAGTATAAGAGTCTGTGTCTCCCTAGCAGCTGCATTCTGTACCTGCGCTGCTGGGGGAAACATCTACTCCAATAAAGCCTTCAATTGTCTTCCAATCTCGCTTCTGGAGTTATTGATCGAGCATCAGTGCCCAGTTCAAAATCATGGTGATGCGCAATCAATTACACTCAAGACGAAGTGATTCCATAACTGAAGGCTTTAATCTGCTAGAACCTTTTCCCCAGCAGCTTCGATACAGAAAGTGAAGGCTGCTGGGACGGCACCTTCTCTTATACCATGTCTTCAGGGTGGAGCTATGTAATACAGCCAATGGTAGACTCCTGGGTCTAACCAATGGTCATCAGCCTCTCAGGTACTGCAATACCTGGTACTACCACATTCACCCCCTGTTAAAAAAGAGCCCGGCGGGGGTGGTGGCCAGCGTTAATAGTCGCCTTTAGCATGGTATGACCAGGTATGGAGGTACCGTGATGTTGAGGATCTGTGCAAAGTGTTCATAATGCAGCAATCAGTCGATCGGGCAGCCTGGTCATCCTTCTGGAGCGTCTGGGCTTCGGCGGTAATTCTGATGAGGGTCCCGGCGGTTGCGACTCCGGGAGCGTGGTGTCGTCCTCCCTGGCAGCTTCGTCAGCCCTAGGCGGCGCTGTAGGGGCAAAAGATTGGCAGGGAGGGGGGGGCGCCTGTACGGGGCGTCGGTGGGTGGTCGGGCCTAGGCAGGAGCAGCGGGAGTACTGACCCTCCAGTGAGGTGCTGTGGGGGGAGGTGGGGGTGGGAGCAATGGTTCGGCTGCGCGTGGGGTTCCGGCGGGTGCCAGGTCCCGAAGGGAGACTGTGTCTTGCCGGCCGTCAGGGAACTGGAGGTTAGTGTGCAGCTGGTGGACCCTCTCGACCAACGGGTCTGACTTGTGCGCTCGCACGTGCTTCCGAAGCAGGATGGGTCCGGGTGTCGCTAGCCAGTTTGGGAGCGAGGTACCGGAGGAGGACTTCCTGGGGAAAACAAGGAGACGTTCATGAGGCGTCTGATTTGTGGTTGTACAGAGCAGCGACCGGATGGCGTGGAGGGCCATCGGGAGCATCTCTTGCTAGCGGGAGACCGGGAGATTCCTGGACCGGAGGGCCAGTAGAACGGTCTTCTAGACCGTTCCGTTCTCCCTCGCTCCCTGCCCATTTCCCCGGGGGTTGTAACTGGTCGTCCTGCTCGAGGCAATGCCCTTTCTGAGCAGGAATTGACGCAGTTCGTCGCTCATGAAGGAGGACTCCCTGTCACTGTGAATGTATGCGGGGAAACCAAACAGTGTAAAGATACCCTGGAGGGCCTTGATGACGGTGGTTGTGGTCATGTCTGGGCAGGGGATGGCGAATGGGAACTGGGAGTACTCATCAATCACGTTCAGGAAGTACGTGTTGCGGTCGGTGGAGGGGGTCTTTGAAATCCATGCTGAGGCGTTCAAAGGGACTGGAAGCCTTAGTCACGTGCGTGCTCTCTAGCCGGTAGAAGTGCGGTTTGCACTCCGTGCAGATTTGGCAGTCCCTGGTGACTGTCCTGACCTCCTCGATGGAGTAGGGCAGGTTGCGGGTCTTGACAAAATGGAAAAAACGAGTGACGCCCGGGTGGCCCTCATGGAGGGCTCGGAGGCGGTCCACTTGTGCAGTGGCGCAAGTGCCGCGGGACAGGGCATCAGGAGGCTCGTTCAACTTCCCCGGACGGTATAAGATCTCGTAGTTGAAGGTGGAGAGTTCTATCCTCCACCGCAAGATCTTGTCGTTTTTAATCTTGCCTCGCTGTGCATTATCGAACATGAAGGCAACCGACCGTTGGTCCGTGACGAGAGTGAATCTCCTGCCGGCCAGGTAATGCCTCCAATGTCTCACAACTTCAACTATGGCTTCTGCTTGTTTTTCGACCAAGGAGTGGCAAATTTCAGAAGCATGGAGGGTACGGGAGAAGAAAGCCACGGGCCTGCCCGCTTGGTTGAGGGTGGCGGCCAGAGCGACGTCGGACGCATCGCTCTCGACCTGGAAGGGGAGGGACTCGTCGATGGCGTGCATCGTGGCCTTTGCAATGTCTGCTTTGATGCGGCTGAAGGCCTGGCGGACCTCCATCGACAGGGGGAAGGTTGAGGAGTGGATCAGGGGTCGGGCTTTGTCTGCGTAATTGGGGACCCACTGTGCATAATAGCTGAAGAACCCGAGGCAGCGCTTCAGGGCCTTGAGGCAGTGAGGGAGGGGGAACTCCATAAGGGGGCGGGGCCTATGACCCCACTTTGCACTATGTAGCCTAGAATGGCTAGACGGTCGGTGCTAAACACACATTTATCCTTATTGTATGTCAGATTAAGGATTTTCACGGTCTGGAGGAATTTGCGGAGGTTTGTGTCGTGGTCCTGCTGGTCATGGCCGCGGATGGTGACGTCATCCAGATACAGGAACGTTGCACGTAAGTCGTACCGGTCAACCATTCGGTCCATCTCTCGCTGGAAGACCGAGACCCCATTAGTGACACCAAAGGGAACTCTTAAAAATTGATAGAGCCGCCCATCTGCTTCAAAGGCAGTGTACTTACGGTCACTAGTGCGGAGGGGTAGCTGGTGGTAGGCGGACTTGAGGTCCACCGTGGAGAAGACCTTGTATTGTGCAATCTTGATTACCAGGTCGGCTATACGGGGGAGAGGGTACGCATCCAGCTGCGTAAACCTGTTGATGGTCTGGCTGTAGTCTATGACCATCCTATGCTTCTCCCCGGTCTTTACCACCACTACTTGAGCCCTCCAGGGACTGTTGCTCGCTTCGATGACCCCTTCCCCCAGCAGCCTTTGGACCTCTGACCTGATGAAGGTCCGGTCCTGGGCACTGTACTGTCTGCTCCTGGTGGCGATGGGTTTGCAATCTGGGGTGAGGTTCGCAAACAGGGAAGGCGGGTCGACCTTAAGGGTCGCGAGGCCACAGACAGTAAGGGGAGGTATAGGGCCGCCGAATTTAAAAGTCAGGCTTTGTAAATGGCATTGGAAGTCCAGCCCCAGGAGGGTAGCCGCGCAGAGGTGCGGCAGGACGTACAGACGGAAATTATTGAATTTCCAGCCTTGGACAGTGAGGTTCGCTAGGCAGAACCCCTTTATCTCCACCGAGTGTTACCCGGTGGCCAGGGAGATCCTTTGATTTACAGGGTGGGTTACTAGTGAACAGCGCCTTACCGTGTCGGGGTGAACAAAGCTTTCCGTGCTCCCAGAGTCAATCAGGCACGACGTCTCGTGGCCGTTGATGAGGACCATCGTTGTAGCCGTTGCGAGTGTCCGGGGTCGATTTTGGTCCAGTGTCACCGAGGCCAGTTGACGCAATTGCGAGTTCTAGTCTGGCAGTGTGTAGCCGGCCGTGTTGGGGGCCTGGGGCCCCATCCAAGATGGCGTCACCCATGAGTCGCACATGGTGTCCGGGGATGAAGAAGATGGCGGTGGCGATGGACAAAATGGCGGCACCCACCTGCCCAGCGTGGAGTCCGGGGGGCAAGATGGCCACGCTCGTGGGTCGCACGTGGCGCTAGGATAGGGGGGTGGCGGTGAGCGCTGGCCGGTCGGGGCCTGAAGGGGGGGTTGCCGCGGCGGTCCATAGTCACTAGGGAACGCGGCCACGGCGCAGGCCTGGCAGACCCCCACAAAGTGGCCCTTCTTGCCGCACCCTTTGCAGGCGGCGGTGCGGGCTGGGCAGCATGGTTCGCCTGCCCACAGAAGAAACAGCGGGGCCCGGCGGCGTTAGCGGGACGTCTCGCCGCGCAGGCTTGCGGGGTCAGGGGGAAGGACTGAGGGGTTGCCGCTGCGGGGTGCCACGCAGCCCAACGGGCCGCCACGCGATCGGGGGCAAAAGACAGCACATTTTTGTAGGCAACGTCCATGACCCTGCCAGAGCCCGTGCCTCTGTAAGTCCCAGAGTAAGTTCGGCGGATATTGGGGGAGCTCATACCTGCAACGAATGCATCCCTGATTAAAAGTTCCATGTGCTCGCTCTCCGAAACTCTCGGGCAGCCACAGTTTCGGCCCAGCACCAGTAGTGCCCGGTAGAAATCTTCCAACGTTTCCTCGGGGCTTTGCCGCAATAGCGGCAGCATAATTCTCCGCCTCCTCGATAAGGGGGTAGATCCCAGGGCTGACCCGGGAGCGCAGGAGATGCATCTTCTGTCCTTCCATGGGGGTGCCTACGGCCGTGTCGAGGTAGCCCTTAAAGCACGCCAGCCAGTGTTTAAAAATAGCAGCAGAGTTATCAGCGTGGGGGCTGTGCTGGAGGCACTCCGGTTTGATTCGGAGATCCATCCTTCCAACTTAAGTTGTAGCAGATTAAATTGATGCGCAATCAATTACACTCAAGACGAAGTGATTCCATAACTGAAGGCTTTAATCTGCTAGAACCTTTTCCCCAGCAGCTTCGATACAGAAAGTGAAGGCTGCTGGGACGGCACCATCTCTTATACCCCGCCTTCAGGGCGGAGCTATGTAATACAGCCAATGGTAGACTCCTGGGTCTAACCAATGGTCATCAGCCTCTCAGGTACCGCAATACCTGGTACTACCACACATGGCTTTGTGTTTGACCCTAGCATTTAGCATTCAAAGATCAGCTGGTGGTGTGTGGGGGAGGGGTTGTTGGGTGGAGGGAGACACGGGTGCCACAAATGTTGAAACCAAAATGGACCTTTGCACAGGATTCCTGAAACAGGCTCAAGCACTTTAATTCAATATATTGGAATACTTTTTAGGTAGCTCAGTGGCTTTTTCTTCCACTCACTGAAGCAAGCCATAACGTCTGCTATTGCAAGTCACTGCTAAAGATAGGAAGTAAATTGCCTCAGTTCCAGAAATGTGACCAGAGAATAAGGAGCATCTCTGATGAGGCCGAAAGTCCTGACTGCTTCAGATTTCCCTCCATTTATAAAGTTAAACGGAGTATGACTGTTCCAGGCACTGTACCATTTAGAATGCAATAATGTTCATCTAACGTCGTGTCCTGTCAACTTATTTATGATTAGAATTGTGAGTGAAACTTCTCACGTCACGACATCATTCTTCCTCACCTTTATAATTAGTACGAATAACGGAAGACCTAAATAGAACCTTCTGGAACTCTGCTTTATTATTATTGCCGGAAATCTTACATATCTTCCAATCAAATGTGCAGTAGAGCAAAGGGGTAATTTAGGATCTTTCTGAATGGGTTGACTATCTATTGTCAGCCATAATTATTTTTTAATCTCTGAAATCAGCAAAAAGCCAAACAATAACATCTTAACTAGATTGCTCTGATTCATTAATTTCAGACTACATGGAGGTAATAATCAGCTGCTGCCAGCCCCAATTTTGCTGGAGGTTTCTGACCTTCAACAGGGCACATTATAAAGCCCCTCTCTCTACTACAAGCAGCTCGAGCACTGTTTAGTTTCCCAGAGGTTTAACCAACAGGAAAACAGATTTGTACATGTGTGATGTTGTATCTGATGCTTATAGAATATTGAGGTGGGGCTGAGGTTATGTCATCCATGGTTGTGCAGGCTAGGTGTGGTTATGGGGATTGGGCAGTGGAGTTGGCCTAGGTAGAGTACCCTTTCGGAGGGTCAGTGCAAACTCGATGGGCCAAATGGCCTCCTTCTGCACTGTAGGGATTCTATGATTTGCGAGTGGCACAAAATAGAATGCAAAAGCCATGATTAATTATACAATCAACTTATCCACACACTGCAGTTGAACTTATAATAGAGAATCATATGATAATGACCACTGCATGAGGCTACCTCCTAGCAGCATGTGGTCAGGAAATTAGCCTGATGTTCTCTCCATTTTCTGATTATTGGCAAGGATGTGCACCCATTCCTAGTGAGCCTAACAAATCTGGATGCATGCTGTGCAAAGCCTTCTGACTGTTTAAATTAATAGTCAAGAAGTGAGACACGGCATCTGTCCAAGTTTCCAATATACCCAGTTGACAGAGAAGGCATCTGGCTGAAAGTTCCAATTACCTTTCAAGACATGAAATATACATCTCATTCCATCGCATCACTGACTTGATAAGATACATACATCTGCAAAATTACATTCTGTTTTACTGGCCAGAATGGCTGCTAATTGGCAGGCTGAGAATTCCTTTGCAGCTCCTTTAGGAGATAAAAACTGCAAGGCCATGGTGCAATGAGTGTGTGATTAATGGAAAAAGCAGTTCTGAAAATAGGACATGTGGGAGGAGGTTTAGTAAAAATCAAGAAAATGCTTCTGGTGATGTGGCAACAATTTTGCTGCTTGGCTTCAACAGTAAAAAAAAAATTGAGACCTAGAATTTGTAGCAACCACGAAACTGCCACAAATTACGGCATAAACTTGAGCTGTAAATGTGCTTGTGTAACTGCATTTGAATGGGCATTTACTGTTGTACAGGAGGCGATGCAATAAACCACAAAACGGTGACTGGTGGTTATTTTCAGTTAAATGAAATTGTGATTCATTGCACTCATAACATGACACACTGTTTGAATCTTTGGTTTCAGGCAGCAGCAGTAATAGAGATTAAAAAGGAAACTTATAACAGGGCCAAATTCCTCTCTAAAGGATTTGAGGCTGTCAGGAAGTCCTTACCACAGAGATAGGTGCAATTGTTAATATTCTAAGAAACAGACGTACGTATAAATGCTTAAATTGGCAATTGACCCTCAGACTGTGAGAAGCCACCAGGGAATTCCACGCTTGCTGAGATGACCATATTTATTTTCACTTTAAACAGATGAAAACTCTTGAATTGCAGTATGCATTTCCTGTGAAACATGTCTGGAGTGATTTTATTATTGTAATACGAAGGGTAAATTTCCACAGGTACTCTCACAAAATTCTGCAACTTTACTGAAAGAGCCATGAAAAGCCCGAAGAATTGTTCAAACACCATCATGCTTGTTTTTTCAGGGGTTTGAAGCTAATCCCAGCCTTTTTTCTCCACTGCAAGCTCTTTGTAAACCCCTCTTCCTTGTCCACTCCAACCTTACCTCCAGCAATAGGTGCTAGGAGCTCAAGGACTCCTTTGTCACCAAGATTGGGACCATCTGATCAATTGCCTCTACCACATTCCTTCCTTTCACTAGACCAGCTGTCTAAACGTTCCCGAATTCTTCCCCGTCCCAACCTTGAACTCACAGCTTGCTATAGTTTCTCTTATTTCTCCCCTCATGCCCTCCGAAAGTTCAATTTGTCCATGTCACATACCTCATTCTCAATCATGGTGGCAAAATGGTTAGCACTGCTGCCTCACAGCGCCAGGGACCCGGGTTCAATTCACGGGAAACTGTCTGTGTGGAGTTTGCACTTTCTCCCCAAGTCTTCGTGGGTTTCCTCCGCGTGCTCCAGTTTCTTCCGAAGATGTGCAGTTTAGATGGATTGGCCATGCTAAATTGCCTCTTAGATTGGGGCTGCAGGAATAGGACGGGGGATTGGGCCTAGGTAGTATGGTTGTTCAAAATGTTGGTGCAGACTCGATGGGCCGAATGGCCTCCTCCTGCTCTGTGTTCTCTAATGAATTCCCATTAATCTGCTAATTACCAAACTTCGCTCCTGGTTCCACACCTTAGCAACTAATGGGTTTCTGTCTACAGGTGTTGACCCTCTCTCTGTTAAATATACCTTTATCACTCCGTAACATAAAAAATCCCCTTAACCAGACTGTCCTGGCAAAATACCATCCAATTTCCGACCTCCCTTTCCTCCCCGAAGTCTTTTAGCATGTTGTCACCTCCCAAATCTGTTTCTATTTTCCTGGAACTCCATGTTTGAACCTCTTTAGGTTTCTGGCCCGGTAAGAGTACCAAAATGGCTCTTATTAAAGTGATAAATGACATCCTATGTGACTGTGACAACAATAAGCTTACCCTTCTCATTCTTCTCAAATTATCTTATTTTTGATACAGTTGACCACATCATCCTCCTCCAATGTCTCTCCACTGACATCCAGCTGGGTTGGACTTCTCTCGTTTGTCCCCATTCTTATCCATCTAATCGTAGTCAGAATAGCACTCCTCCTGCCTTGCACTTTTGTCCCCAGTGTCCCCAAGAATCAATCCTTGGCCCACTTTTATTTCTCATCTACATGTTTCCCCCAGTGATATCATCCCAAAAGCACAGTGTGCATTTTCGCATGAGACCATACGACCAGAAGACATAGGAGCAGAATTAGGCCATTCGGCCCATCGAGTCTGCTCCGCCATTCAATCATGACTGATATTTTTCTCATTTCCCATTCTCATGCCTTCTCCCCATAACCCCTGATCCCCTTATTAATCAAGAACCTATCTATCTCTCTCTTAAAGACACTGAGTGATTTGGCCTCCACAGCCTTCTGCGGCAAAGTTTCACAGATTCACCACCGTCTGGCTGAAGAAATTCCTCCTCATCTTTGTTTTAAAGGATCATCCCTTTAGTCGGAGATTGTGGCCTCGGGTTCTAGTTTTCCTACAAGTGGAAACATCCTCTCCACGTCCACTCTATCCAGGCAATGCAGTATCCCGTAAGTTTCAATAGGATTCCTTCTCATCCTTCAAAACTGCAACGAGTACAGACCCAGAGTCCTCAACCGTTCCTCATACGACAAGCTCTTCATTCCGGGGATCATTCTGTGTGCTCTGTTTCACGGAGACATGGCTCACTCCTGCTTCACCGGACTGTGCCCTACAACCAGAGGGCTTCTCAATCCACCGAATGGACCGTACGACGGCCTCAGGCAAGGCTAGGGGAGGTGGGGTCTGCCTCCTAATCAACATCTCCTGATGCCTAGATGTAGCAACACTGGCGAGTTTCTACTCCCCGGACCGAGAATACCTGATGCAAAAATGCCGCCCCGACTACCTTCCGCGGGAGTTCAGCTCTGTTATCCTGACGGCAGTTTACATCCCACCCCATGCGAACGTGAAAATCGCACTGGACAAAATATTCACCACCCCAAATAGCTTTGAAACAAAACATCTCGAGGCCTTGTAGCTGAGGACTTCAATCAGGCCAAGCTCAAGAGCGTATTACCAAATTACCACCAGCATGTCACCTGTTCCACCAGGGGCCCAAACATCCTGGACCACTGCGACACAAATATCAAACATGCCTACCGCTCTATCGCCCGGCCACACTTTGGCAAACCTGACCACAAGGCTGTGCTCCTGCTCCCGGCTTATAAGCAAAAACTGAATCGGGAGAATCCATCAAAGAAAGTTGTGCAATGTTGGTCTGGGAAATCGGATGATCTCCTACGTCCCGTGGACTTGTCAGTATTTAAAAACTCTGCGACCAGCCTGAACGAGTACGTCACGACAGTAACTGACTTCATTAGTAAGTGTGTAGAAGACTGTGTGCCAAAGAAGCAGATCCGCGTGTTTCCCAACCGGAAACCCTGGATTAACAGGGATATCCACTGCTTGCTGAAGTCTAGGTCTTAAGTCAGGCGACCCTGACCTATACAAGAAAGCCAGATATGGTCTGAAGAAATCCATCAATGATGCCAAAAGACAGTACCGGTCCAAGCTCAAGTCCCAGGCTAGCCACATGGACCCCCGCCATCTATGGCAAGGTCTGCAAGACATAATGGGCTACAAGATGAAGGCATGTAAAATCGTCGGCTCCAATGCACCCCTCCCTGATGAGCTCAACGCATCCTATGCACGCTTTGAGCAAAAGGTCAGTGAGAGCAAGCCTCCACTAGAAGCCACGGATTAACTTATATCTGAGATCACCATTGCAGACGTCAGAGCAGCCTTTTCGAAGGCCAACCTACGGAAAGCCACTGGCCCGGATGGGGTGCCCGGACGAGCACTCAGGTCTTGCGCGGATCAGCTGGCAGGGGTATTCGCAGATGTCTTCAACCTCTCTTTACAACAATCTGAGGTCCCTATCTGTTTCAAGAAGATGACCACCATCCCTGTACCAAAAAAAAGCCAAGCAGTGTGTCTTAATGACTATCGTCTAGTGGCTCTGACATCCATCATCATGAAGTGCTTTGATAGGTTAGTCATGGCACCAATCAACTCCAGCCTCCCAGATTGCCTTGATCCACTACAGTTTGCCTACCACTGCAACAGGTCCACAGCAGACGCCATCTTCATGGCCCTGCACTCTACCCTGGAACACCTAGATAACAAAGACACCTATGTCAGACTCCTATTTATCGACTACAGCTCAGCCTTCAACACCATCATTCCTACGAATCTCATCTCCAAACTCCGTGGCCTTGGCCTCGGCTCCTCCCTCTGCGACTGAATCCTGAACTTTCTAACCCACAGGCCACAATCAGTAAGGATAGGCAACAACACCTCCTCCACAATCATCCTCAACACCGGTGCCCCACAGGGCTGTATCCTCAGCCCCCTACTATACTCTTTATACACCTATGACTGTGCGGCCAAACTCCCTTCCAACTTGATTTTCAAATTTGCTGATGACACCATTGTAGTGGGTCGGATCGTAAACAATGACGAGTCAGAGTACAGGAATGAGATAGAGAATCTGGTGAACTGGTGCGACGACAATAATCTCTCCTTCAATGTCAACAAAACAAAGGAGATTGTCATCGACTTCAGGAAGCGTAGTGGAGAACATGCCCCTGTCTACATCAATGGGAATGAAGTAGAAAGGGTCGAGAGCTTCAAGTTTTTAGGTGTCCAGATCACCAACAGCCTGTCCTGGTCCCCCCATGCCGACACTATAGTTATGAAAGCCCACCAACGACTACTTTCTCAGAAGACTAAGGAAATTTGGCATGTCACCTACGACTCTCACCAACGTCTAAAGATGCACCATAGAAAGCATTCTTTCTGGTTGTATCACAGCTTGGTATGGATCCTGCTCTGCCCAAGACCGCAGGAAACTACAAAAGGTTGTGAATGTAGCTCAATCCATCACGCAAACCAGCCTCCCATCCATTGACTCTATCTATAATTCCCGCTGCCTCGGAAAGGCAGCCAGCATAATTAAGGACCCCACGCACCCCGGAAATACTCACTTCCACCTTCTTCCATCAGGACCTACCTTGTATCAAGTTGACCTTTTCTCTACACCTTGCTATAACTGTAACATTATATTCTGCAGTCTCTCCTTCCTTCCCTATGTACGGTATGCGTTGTTTGTACAGCATGCAAGAAACAATACTTTTCACTGTATATTAATACATGTGACAATAATAAATCAAATCAAATCAACTGAATTCATTCTTGTGAACTGCCTCTGGACCTTTTCCACTGTTGACAGCTCTACCCTATTACCACTTCTCTCAATTCTTCCTCTGTTTCTAAACGATGAAATTGCTTATCAGACAACCAGTATTGAATGAACAGAAATATCCTCCAGACAAATATTGGGAGGCTGCATTCATTGTTTTTGGTCCCTGCTCCAAACCCCATTCCCCAGTTACTGCCAACTGTTCTGAGATTGAGATAGTCTGTTTGCAACATAGATGTCCCCTTTGACCCAGAGATGAGCTTCTGACCTCGTGCTCGCGCCATCGCTTAGATTGCCTATTTCCACCCCCGAAGTATCACCTGACTGTCATGATATTCAAGAGAACCTCACAGCACATAAACACATACATAATGATAGACAGAGCAACAGACCAATTAGCACACATAACACGACAGCCAATCACAGACAAGAGCATACACAGTACAAAACAAGAAACACAACACTTCCTGGGCAGTCCATTAGGAGACGTCACAGGGCAAGACCTCAAAGCCAGACACTCACACAGTCACCACGTGCTGAGTACCAAGTTTGTTGTATAAATAGTTTAACAGAATAAAATTGTGTTGTACCAATCGCAACCGTGTTGGTTCGTCTGTATCTCAGAGCACCCAGCACTTCACTGACTTTGCCCCATCTCAACTCATCTGCTACTGAGGTCCCCAGTCCTGCCTTTGTTACCAAAATAATTGTCTATTCCAATGCACTCCGAGCCTGTCTCCCACATGAAATCAAACGCTTGAGTGATTGAAATACACTTATATCTTTTTGATGTGGTCAATGTTACAAATATTGGGGTTTTACCACTTGCAACACTGAACCCATGAAGGGATCACAGCTGCAGGTGGTTTGTGTAAGCTGTCAATCACAGACCACTTCTCAAATGCTATGAATAGCTTGCAATTAATGGATCTGTGCGAAGCAGATACAGACACTGCTGCTCTCCTTGAGAAATGGACGTGTGGAGCTGCAAGATAAGTATTACAGGTATAATGCTTCCCACTGCCCCCGTCTGGAATCCTCTCGTGCTTCCAGACAGGTGTTCTTTTTTTGGGCGGGGAGAGTCCATATTAGGGGGTCGAGGTCTGTGTGTGGGGGCGTCTGTGGCGGGGTTTCTTTTAGGCAGGGGGCCCCTGTAGTGCGCCCCTAGAACAGAGATCCCTGTGGGTGCTCTCTTTATTACAGGGTCCTTCTGCGGTGTCTCCCTATTATAGGGGTCCCGTGGGGTAGGGGGGGTCTGATAGAGGAGGCGTGGGCAGGCAGTGCATTGTTGGGGGAGGCGGTGGGCCTCTGATGGGCTAGGATGGTCTCTACCAGTGTGGCCTTGGCGTGGTGGATCTCATGGTGGGCCCACCACATTAGGGCCACGTTGGCTAAACACCACAAATGGCCCCCATGACACCTGGCTGCGGGGAGCAGAGAATCACTGGACGCCGGTGTATAGGGCACTGGGCCCACTAAATAAATGCAAATAAATCATCAAGAACCTTTTGCAATTACTTCCATGCTCCCGCTGACATGCGGCATGGACCCAGCGAGGAGCCTGGCACCAATCCCAATTTTACCCTGACGCTCGATTCTCCATCCCATCGGAGAACACGATCCACGTGTCCTGCGATGAACAATCCCACCCTTGGTCTTCTGACCTGATGTCGCCTGATGTTGCAAGATGTCATGTTTTGTTTTATAATGCTCCTGTGAAGCAGCTGGGAAATGTTTTATTATGTTAAAGGTGCTATATAAAAATACGTTATTTCTTGGTTCTTTCATAGAAGTTGTAAATCAATAGCAATCAGACGAGCTCCGACAGAACTTCATCACCAAAATGTTTTATAAATGTTATTTGTGTTTACCTGGTCTTTTTCTTACTTGGTTCTAGTTTACTATTTTAACTTTATTCTTCTATTTCAATTTCTAATATGTTTTTGGTGGCCAAACTGAAAGCATTATCACTCAACAAGTTATCTAGTTACAGCCTGGCAACTCAATTACACCCTGACAAGATAACTTGTCAGCAGCAATCAAATAGCTAAGAATAATGTTTAAATTATAATAACAGAGTGAGTGTCAAACCTACTATTAAAGAGATCAGATTCTCTTTTAGCTAATTGAACAAGAATGTCAGGAAGAACAGTCTACACAGAATGCATACAAGCCCCACAGAAAAGGCATTCTTTGACTTATTAAAGGAAAGTTTCAACAGGAGCAACAAAGGAACATGGAATTATTGGCCCGTGACATCCTCGGAGTGGCAATCAGCAGTGGATCGGTGGATTGATGCTCCGTATCGAATTACCTGTGCTCAAATTGGAAAGTGCCTGTCTTGCGCCGACCTTCCTGACTCAAGCTGGATGAATGGCGGAATGGCGGGGGAACCATTGCAGAGGACAGAACTCGGTAGAGATCTACCGGGTAGTGCACATATCTTTATTGTAAATAAACCTAGTTCTTTATTTTACTTGGTGTGGACTCCCCTTGTCTTTATTAAAGTGGGGGAAATGCAGACATCGGGAGGGGGTGTTTGACATCAGGAGTGAGTCGGACATCGGGGGCAAGTAGGGTTGTGTTGCGCCTGGTCATGTCCGGGGGGTGGAGGAGGGATTCCGCTGGACAGCAGCCTTAATGCCTCGTCTATTTATATTCCCTTACAGCTTCCTGTACTTAGCTCACAGTTTGGGTGTCCCACCCAGCTTTGTATCATCAGCAAACCTGGTTACATTTAGAGAAACTTTGAGCCGGCGTTAGCCGGCAGTGAGAACTGCGATACGGGTGCAAAATCCAGAGAGAATCGGATAACGGAATTCTCTCCGGCGAGATCATGATTTCCAATTTTTAGGCGCCCCCCCCCCACCGGTTGAGTGCTGCAAAACATGCCATGGGAGCCTGGGAACCACGTTTTAATACATTAACATGTCATTAGCAAGCACTCACTCCAGACTGCTCCTCTCACTAATATTCAGCGGGCATTGGTGTAACTTCCAACTGGCACCATTTACGACAGGCTTATACAAGTGGGAACCTGGCAGTCTCTCCTCCAAGGGGAATTTTGCAGGTGAGTTCTCAGTCAGCCATCACCCTCCAGGGTGCTAAATACTCAGGGTGCACCGGAGAGGATGTGGGGGACACACAAGTTTAACTTGGGCTGGGGGTTGGCTTGAGTCTCTCAATCTCAGGGAAGGGGTTGCTGGCAGACCTTACCTTCCCTTCATGTCGGGGTGCCCCTTACTTAAAGGGGTCTGGAGGCGGGCATGCAGGCATCACTTCCCATGTCCTTTTGCTGGGCTTGTGCCCAAATCATTATTGAGGGAGTGCCCATTCTTTGTGGGAAGTGGGGGGAAGGAGGCGAATACAAAGGGTCAGCACTCGGGGCTACATGAGCTGCCTGGGTGATGTTCCATGAGAAACCAGGCTGCAAGAGCAGATTGGGGCTCGAAACATTAGCTCTTTTCTCTCCCTACAGATGCTGCCAGACCTGCTGAGATTTTCCAGCATTTTCTCTTTCGTTTCAGATTCCAGCATCCGCAGTAATTTACTTTTATCCAGTGCTCTCTAGGAATGTGCCCGACATGCTAATTGTAGTCTTCACGCAAAACATCTGTGCATCGTCTGCCAGACGAGGCAGAGATTTGCCTAATCATCTCCCCACCCTCCTTGACTCGTCACTTGTGTCAATTAAATCAGGAGAGCTAAACATGAGTGCCACTGATTGGAGCAAACTTCTGAATCATTTGGAAGCTTTTTCCCCCAAGCATGAACTCCAAAGCTCATTAATATAACATTGATGTGTACCCCTATGCAAGGCATTACGCTGATGTCTATCATCACTCACCGCATTCAAGGTCATGACGGGGGGGGGGGGGGGGGAGGGGAGTGGGTGCACCTTTGAGGTCCTCCATAAGGATACAATGTTGATCCCATGCATCCGCTCAACTACATTTTCATGTAATTTCACGTTGGGGAGGGGCTGGCGATGGGGTGAGATGGTGAGGGAATGGTGAGGGGTTTAGTGCCATTGAGATTCTTTTGTGAGGGCCACGAAGAATCCAGCACGATTTGTAGAATAGAAAGTAATCACATTTATTTACAATTACATAAATACAGCAGCAGTACTCTGTTGCTGCTCACTCCTCTCTAGCTGGTTCCATGCTGGCCAGCTCTATTTATGCAGGGACTCTGCTAATGAATTCGCCACCACCCTCATTGGGGAAGCTCATACTCCCTAAGGATTGTGGGTTTGCCATTAGTCCCCAGCCAATGGTAAGCAGGCAGGTTATAACATCCCTCCCCGCCAAAGTCCAAGGAATCGACTGAAGACCCTGGCGAAGGAGGGTGTCGGGCTCGTTTTGCCGCAGGCCAGACACCATTTGCACGAGGCGCTGTATCGGGCGGCATGTAACGAGACGGAGAACGGCGCTTCCGTGATGAATGGCATAACGGTTGTACATCCATGGCCCGTGAGCCCAAGGACTCCCCCTCTGAGGTGTCCTGCGTCTCCATCTCAGAGTCGGAGTCCACTGCCTCCGTCATCTCGGCATCCCTATCTCCACGCGGTCCTGCAATGACTTGCGCAGGCTTTGAGTGCGGCACCAGAGGAAGATTGTGAGGAATACTCTCCACTGTGTCTGGTCTCTGTGGCTGTAGACGTGAACTCCGAGGTCGGGGAATCTTTGGAAGAAATGGTCTTCTGGACTGAACTTGGTCTACATGCTTGCGCTGGAGATGACACTGGGCTTGCACCTGGTAAGATATAGGGCCCGTTCGGCGAAAGATAACGCCAGGGTCCCACTGGGCACCACCAGCAAAATTTTGAACGAACACTGGATCACCGGGCACAAACTGCCGAACTCGGCCGATGCTGAGAAAGGCCATATCTCTGCCGTTCTTGAGTGCGGCGTACTTTTGCGCGAATGTCCGGGGAAACCATGCTAAGACGGGTGCAAAATCTCCTGCCCATTAGGAGTTCCACCGGAGCTACCCCAGTCACCGCATTTGGAGTGGTCCTGTATGAAAACAGAAAACGAGCCAGTCTCGTGTCAATAGACCTGGAAGACTGCTTCATTAGGCCTCGTTTGAATGTCTACACTGCGCGCTCCGCCAACCCATTGGAAGCCGGGTGGTATGGAGTGGTGCGGATATGGCGTATGCTGTTCATCTTCATGAACCTCGCAAACTCCTCACTTGTGAATGGAGTGCCGTTGTCCGTTACCAACACCTCGGGGAGGCCATGCGTACTGAAAGACAAACGCATCTTCTCGATTGTTGCACAGGACGTTGTGCCGACCATCTTATGCACCTCTAACCATTTAGACTGGGATTAATTAATAAAAGGAACATGGATCCTTGAAAACGGCCTGCGAAATCCCCTTGCAAGGGCACCCAAGGCCGCCCTGGCCATTCCCAGTGATGTAGGGGCACGGTCGGCAGAAGCGTCTGATGCTCCTGGCAAATGGAGCAGTTTTGGGCCACCTTCTCAATGTCGGTATCGAGGCCTGGCCACCAGACATAACTCCGGGCTAACATTTTCATTTTGGTCACACCAGGATGCCCATTGTGCAAGACCCCTAGTATCAGCTCCTGTCCTTTTTCAGGGACAATCACACGCGTCCCCCACAAGAGGATACCGTCTTCCACACTAAATTCTGACAGCTTGGAGAAAAATGCCCGCAAATAGTCAGGGAGCTGTCTATGTTGCCCACCATACAGGACTATGTGCCGAACATTTGACAGGACTGGCCCCGTCTGGGTCCACTCACAGATCTGTGATGCCGTGACAGGCAAGGAGTCCATAAAATTTAGGGTTGCAACCACCTCATCGGTCATGGGGGTCGACATGGGGCCGGTCAACAAAGGCAATCAGCTCAGTGCGTCGGCATTCACTATCTGGGTCCCTGGTTTATGCCCCAGAGAATACTCGTAGGTAGCGAGCAACAAAGCCCAGTGCTCGGTCCGTGCAGAAGCATTGGGAGGTATTGGCTTAGCCTCTTGGAAAAGTCCCAGCAGAGGATAGTGAAGTGGCGACCATACACATATTGGTGGAAGCGTTTCACCGCAAAGACCACCGCCAGGCCTTCCTTCTCGATCTGCCCATACTTCTTTTCCGCTGCAGTCAATGTGCGGGAGGCGAAAGCTATCGGTTGCTCGGCCCCGTTCTCCATCTTGTGGGACAGGCGGCCCCAATATCATATGGGAATGCATCACACGTGATGAGCAAAGCCTTTCCAGGATCATAGTGGGTTAGTAACCCAGACGACGACAATTGTTATTTTACCCGCCGGAAAGCGGTTTCTTGCGGCTGACCCCAAACCCAGGTGGGATTCTTCTTTTGCAGAAGGTGCAACGGGGCCAGCGTAGTTGCCAGATTGGGGAGGAACTTCCCATAATAGTTCACGAGGCCGAGAAAAGAACGAAGATGCGAAGTGTCAGTCGGGGTGGGAGCCTGTTGAATTGCGCGCACCTTCTCTGCGACGGGGTGCAAACCTTTGCGGTCCACCCGATAACCCATGTAGACTACTTCCTTAAAGACGCACTTTGTAACAATGTAAACGGACTCCAGCCTCTGAAAAGCATCTGAGGACAGCTTCCAAATTTTCCAAATGTTCCTGCTCCGACGTCCCTGTAATCAAAACGTTGTCTAAGTAGACAGCGATGACGAATGTGATATAAAATAGTTACTTTAGAGATATTAGTTAATGTAATGTAGAGATAGGCCAGTCTAATCCTGGTGAGTTCACAGACAAAGGATTTCAGACCGCATGGCAAAGCAAAGGAAGAGGTGTGTCCACCAAAGGAGGAGAAAAGGATGCTGGGTAATAGGGGCCAGAGGAAGGGATTGGAAGTGAGCCAATCAGAATGTATCACTAGGTCAGGAGGGGTATAGGATGACCTATGGGAATCGTGTATGTGAAACTTGATGCCATTTGAATGTATCAGTAGAGACTTCTTTGTTCGACAGACTCACTTGATTCCAGAAGTGTACAAAGCAAGATGTGCTTTGTGCCGCTGTGAACTGAGTCAAGCTTGCAAGCCAAATAAAATAACTAATGCTGTACCTGCAAATCCATCTCGACTTTTATTGAGGCCAGACTGACGGGTAAAGAAATTTGGGATTTGTCAGCGACACGCGGTAAACCTCTCAAGATGCCCTCCATGACGCGTTGAAAGATAGCGCAGGCAGAGGATACGCCAAAGGGCAACCGTGTACATTCTTATATACCCTGGTGTGTATTAATAGTTACATATGGCCGGGAGGCAGGGTCCAGCTCCAACTGTGGTAGGCATAACTCATATCTAATTTTGTGAACGAGAGTCCGCCTGCAAGCTTCGTGTAGAGATCTTCTATGCAGGGCCATGGATATCGGTCGAGCTGGGAAGCCGTATTCACTGGAGGTTTATAGTCGCCGTACAAGCGAACTGTGGCATCTGGCTTCATTACAGGCACAATTGGCGCTGCCCAGTCAGCGAAACGGACGGGCCTTATAATACCCAAGGACTCCAGACGAGTGAGCTCCCCTTCTACCTTCTCGAGCAAGGTGTAAGGCACCGGGCACGCCCAGAAATAGCGCGGCGTGGCTCCTGGTTTGACTTGGCTATGGCCACCTTTGTTTTCCCCAAACCGGGCTGGAAAACATCTGGGTACTGTCCTAGTACCTCCGTCAACCCTCCAGAACCTGTTTGTAAGATGTGCTGCCACTGCAGCTGCAAATGGCACAGCGAATCCCGGCCCAACAGACTGGGCCCGTGGCCGCGCACCACGATAAGAGGGAAACACCCCTCCTGGCGTCCATAAACAACAGGGGTCATCATAGCTCCTGCAATGACACAATGGCTCCCCCATGCAGGTGGCCAACCTGGCCTGTGTATCGGTTAATGTAAGGGTCTGTATACCCTGCTTGATATGGTCGAATGTCCTTTGGGCAATCACGGAGACCGCTGCGCCAGTGTCCAACTCCAACTCAAGTGGGTGACCATTGACCCGTACTGTCACCTTAATAGGGGCCACAAGGGGAGCTGCCACACAATGCAGCTGCAGGCAGTCATCCTCCGTATCCACGTCCTCGGGAGTCGTCGCCGCAGGTTGATCCAAATGGAAGGTATGGCCCATGGGCTGGCCCCAGATTCTGTCGGAACGACGGCGCCTCTGGCGCCCCCAGGACCGGCGTCCGCGACAGGGTCGGCGCCCACAAGTCCAACACGGACATGCCTCCTCACCCATCGATTCTGGAGAAGGCTCCTTTCGGGAAGGAAAGTCCGGTGGCCACTGGCGTAGATCTGGACGCCGCCCTGCCCAAGGTACCGCAGGGGTGTGGGGAGACGCTTTTGGACGGAAGGCGTGGTGCCCCAAGGCATGCACCTCCATTCCTGTAGCTCCTGCACTCTCCATTCTACGCTCTCTCAGGACAATACTATTTGAATGGCCTGCTGAAAAGTCAATGTTGGCTCGGCTAACAACTTTCTCTGGGTGGCCGCGTTGTTAATACCGCAAATCAAACAGTCGCATAACATTTCTGACAAGGTCTCACCATAGTCACAGTACTCTGCAATCCTGCATAGCCTGGATAGAAACTCTGCAAGGGATTCTCCTGGGGTCCTCTCAGGGGTATTAAACCGGTAACGCTGGACTATCGTGGACGGGGTTGGGTTAACATGTTGCCCCCCAAAGGTCACAAGTTCATCAAACGTCTTGGTGTCCGGCACAGCTGGGTATGTAAGGCTCCTAATCACCCCAAACGTATGTGGACCGCAGGCGTTGAGCAAAATGACCACCTGGCGCTCGTTTTTGGTGATGTTAATTGCCCGGAAATAGTAACGCATCCGTTGTGCGTACTGGTTCCAACTTTCCAGTGTTATGGGCCAGGGTTTAGAGAACCCCAAAGTGTATCATGGAGTTCACCTGACCCACAACTCTTAATAGATTGTGGTATGGGGAGCACACGGCCCACTCTATAGTTGTGATACAGCAGAAATGGAAAAGTATTTTTGAAAGCAAAACAATGTTTATTCTATGAACTCAAGTTAACCTTTTTAAAACATACAGTGAACATCTTAGCAACCATTAATTCGAATACAACCCCCAAAGAATACAGCACTAAGTAATCCTTTCAGCTTTCCTTTTAACATCCATAAGACTTAAAACACCTTTTACCAGAAGCACATCAGGTTAAAGTCACTACTGTTATTGTTTTAAATCACCAGGATCAATTTACAGTCTTTACGTTACAGAGAGAGAGACTCTTATACACCTACTGTCTGTGACTGCAGCTATCGAGCTCTGAAAACAAAACTAAAACACACCCTGCAGCAAACAGCCTAAAACAAAAGTAAAAAGCTGACAGACATCCCAGCTCCACCCACTCTCTGACATCACTGCAGTAATAAGCACCCATTTCTTAAAGGTACTCTCACTACAGATACTTATATACACACACATGTATAAACACCCATTTCATAAAGGTACTCTCAAATGACACCTCCCCCCCCCCAAGAAAAAAATAATAAACCATCAACTTGAAGATGATTTCATTTTTCACCTTTTCACCATCCTTTAAGAAATGCACACAGTAAATATACTTTATCGTTTAAAAAAAAAACACACGCAAACATTTATAACAATATAGTTCTTTTTTTTTGTTCTTCTTCCTCCAAATGAAATCCCTCTTGATGGACAGTCTCTTTGAACAAGAAGGTCTCTGCACGATCCATGCATTTCTCTATGCCTCGGCATTTCTCTTTTAAGTCAGATACTTTAGTTCAATCTGATCACAGAGTGCCTTGTAATTCTGCAACACAGGAGCATTGGTTAACACAGCTTTCAGGCAGTCAAATGCCTGTTGAAACTCCGCTGTCCACTGAAATTTTCGACGTGTCTTCAGGAAGTCCATCAGTGGAGCAACCACGCTACAAAAACTTTTCACAAAGGTTCGATCAAATCCACTCATGCCAAGTTATCACATTATTTCCCTTCATCTTGAGGGTATCGGAAACTCCTCAACAACTGTTGGTTTCACATCCCGTGTGACCAGTCGACCCTGTCCGATTGTATGGCCAAGGAAAGTGACTTGGGCTTTTCCAAATTCACTTTTGGCACGGTTTATCACCAAGGTTTATCACTGAAGTCGATCGAATAACTTCATCAGATGTTTTCAATGTTCTTTCCATGTTTGGCTGAAAATTACCAGATCGTCGATGTATACCACACAATTGGGTAATCCTGAAACAAATTTGTAAGTTAATCGTTGAAATGTGGCTTGGGCGTTTTTCATGCCAAATGGCATAACTTTGAATTTGTATATACCATCTGGAGTCACAAAAGCTGAAATCTCCTTTGCCCTTTCAGATAAGGGTACCTGCCAGTAACCTTGAAGTAAATCCAGTTTGGAAATAAAAGCTGATTGTCCCACTTTCTCAATGCAATCCTCCAAACGTGGGATAGGATAAGAGTCCGATCTTGTAACTGCATTAACTTTCCTATAGTCCATGCACAACCATTGGGTACCATCCGGTTTAGGTACCATCACTATGGGTGAACTCCATTGGCTGCAATCCACTTCAATAATGCCATTTTTAAGCATATTCTCAATCTCTTTGTTAAATTGTGCCAATTTTAAAGGGTTAAGTCTATATGGATGTTGTTTGATGAGAACAGCATTTCCCACATCTACATCATGTATAGACATTTTAATACTTCCGAATTTATCGCTACAAACCTGCCCACATAATATCAATAGTTCTTTCAGGTCAGTCAGTTTTTCCTCTGGAATGTAATTCAACAATTTATCCCAATTTTTAAGAACATCCTCGTTTTCCAATTTAATTTGAGGCATGTCAAATTCACACTCATCTGGATTTGGTTCGTCACTTTGTGTTAGAATCATTCAAACCTCCTCCTTTTTCTCTCCTTCCCTTTCAAAGTACCTTTTAAGCATATTCACATGACACACTAGATGAGTCTTCCTTCTATCTGGTGTTTTTACCACATAATTCACCTCACTTAATTTCCTTTCAATCTGATAAGGTGCACAAAACCTAACTTTTAAAGGCTCACCTAACACTGGTAACAACACATAAACTTTATCTCCACTGGCAAAACTACCAACTTTGGATTTCTTGTCCGCTACCCGTGTCATAATATTTTGTGCAACTTTTAAATGTTGTCCAGCCCATTAATCTGCTCTGTTTAATCATTCCATAAAATTTGACACGTATTCCAATAATGTAATTTCTGATTTCTCACTCACCAATTTTTCCTCAATCAATTTAAGTGGTCCTCTTACCTCATGACCAAAAATTAGTTCAAAAGGAATGAATTTGGTTGACTCATTAGGTGCATCCCGAATTGCAAACAGTACAAATGGAATTCCTTTATCCCAATCCTCTGGATAATCTTGACAATAAGCCCTCAACATTGTCTTTAATGTCTGATGCCACCTTTCTAACGCACCCTGCGATTCTGGATGGTATGCAGTTGATTTAAATTGTTTTATTCCAAAGCTATCCATAATTTCTTTGAATAACCTTCAGGTAAAATTTGATCCTTGATCTGATTGTATTTCTGTGGGGAGTCCATATCTAGTAAAGAACTTATGTAACTCCTCCACAATCTTTTTAGCTGTAATATTACAAACTGAAATGGCCTCTGGAAACCTAGTAGGCACATCCATTATAGTCAAAAATGTTGATTCCCACTTTTTGTTTTAGGAAGCGGTCCTATGCAATCAATTAGGACCCTTGCAAAAGGTTCCTCAAATGCTGGAATGGGTATTAAGGGTGCTGGTTTTATCACTGCTTGAGATTTCCCTATCACTTGACATGTGTGACAATTTAATTACATTTTTATGTCGTCCAGGCCATTAAAATGTTTTTGGATTTTAGCTTGAGTTTTCCTTATTCCCAAATGTCTTCCCACTGGTACCTCATGTGCAACTCGCAACACTTTCTTTCTATACCCTACCGGCAATACTACTTGATGAACTTCTGCCCACTTTTCATCCGCCTGCATATGTAAAGGTCTCCATTTTCTCATCAAGACATTACTTTTATGGTAATAACACTCTGGTATACACTCAGATTCCTCTTCCGTGTATGCTTTCTGATACATCCGTTTTATTTCTATATCTTTTTGTTATAACTCCGCCAATTTTCCTGAACTAAAAATATCCACCTCATACTCCACCTATTCTTGTCCTTCTTCAACCATCTAATCAAAAATCGTTTCTGATAATTGTACTTCAACTTCATCTTCACTCTTTGATTTCTCCTCTTGTCTTAATCTGTGACTTTGCGACCTTGTTACTACACAATCTGGAAAAATCCCAGGATATTTGTCTTTCAACACTTCAGTTGTCTGATTTTCCACTGGCTTATCAACCACAGTAGGCATCACTCTCACCTGCGATCCAGCTATATCATTACCCAAGATAAACTGTATTCCTGGACAAGATAGTTTCTCTATTACTCCTACTACCACTTCACCACTCATCACTGGACTTTCCAACCATACCTTATATAATGGAACACTACTCCTCTCACCCTGAATTCCACATATTGCCACCTTTTCTGGCAACATTCTTCCCAAACTACATAACTCCTCATCTCTTACCATTAAAGATTGACTTGCTCCCCTATCTCTTAAAATTGTGACTTCTTTACCTGCTCCTCCTGATACACATGAGTAAACTTTACCCACACAAGTAAATTCCTTTTTTCTAAATGAGAGTACCCAATTCATTTTTTTCCAATTCAGGGGCAATTCAGCATGTTCAATCCACCTACCCTGCACATCTTTGGGTTGTGGGGGCGAAACCCACGCAAACACGGGGAGAATGTGCAAACTCCACACGGACAGTGACCCAGAGCCGGGATCGAACCTGGGACCTCGGCGCCGTGAGACTGCAGTGCTGCCACTGCACCACCGTGCTGCCCACAAGTAAATTCTTTAAAAAGATCTGGCACCTTCTTATCAATCACCTCTTGATCAGACTGTACAATCTTTTGCACCTCCGTCGCTTCACTTGGGCTTTCCTTTACCACTTTAACAAACCCCACTGTCTTATCTTGTTTTACCACATCAGTCTTCCCAGTGCTTTTCTTCAACCACCAACACTTTACTTGGCCTAGTTTATTACAGTGAAAACATTTGAAACTTTTCATTTCTTTTCCACCCTCCGGGATTTCTGTTTTAATCTGAGGTACTCTCTCCTTATTATCTCCCATTGGATCACCTTTACCTTTACCACTTGAGTATTTCCCATGTCCCCAGTTTCTATCCCTCACAGGCTGAAACTGATGTTTGAAACCAAGCCTTGATTTTGGACTAATTCAGAATCATCTGCCATTTCTGCTGCTAACCTCACAGTTTTAACCTCTGCTCTTCCACATGAGTTCTCATTACATCAGGAATTGAATTTTTAAACTCCTTCAAAAGCATAATTTCTCTGAGAGCTTCATACGTTTGATCTATTTTCAAAGCCCTTATCCACCTATCAAAATTACTCTGTTTGATCCTTTCAAACTCCATGTATGTTTGACCAGGTTCTTTCCTTAAATTCCTAAACCTTTGTCTGTGGGCTTCAGGCACAAGTTCATATGCACCTAAGTTGGATTTTTTCACCTCCTCAGACGACCCGATACCTCCTTCGGTAGTGATGCAAACACTTCACGAGCCCTACCTCTCAGTTTTGTTTGAATCAGTAATACCCACATGTCCTGTGGCCATTTCATTTGTTTAGCTACCTTCTCAAATGAAATGAAAAAGGCTTCTACCTCCTTCTCATCAAACCTTGGCAATACTTGGACATATTTAAATAGATTCCCACCAAGCCTTCGACTTTGATGCTCTTTCTCACTATCCTCATCACTATCCACCAACTGTACGTTTCCCTTTACGTCTGCCAATTTTAACTGACTGTCATGTTTCATGGCCATTTTCTGAAGTTCAAACTCTCTCTCTTTATCTTTTTCCCTGATCTGTATCTCCTTGTCTCTTTCTTTTTGTTCTGCTAGGGCTATTCTTTCTGTTTTCCTGTCTTCTCTCTCTTTTTCATCTCTCTCTCTTTCTCTTTCTTTTTCCTCTCTCTCTCTTTCGTATTCACGCTGTTTTAATTCTTTCTCATGTTCCATTTGTTTAATTTGTAACGGAATTTTTGCCATTTCCAATAAGTCAAACTGTATCTCAGGCAACTTTAAATGCTTAGCCACCGCCATAATTATCTCGTCTTTTCGCATTTTGTCAGGTAATGTTGACTGCAATGTTTTTGCCAAATCTAACAGTCTGCTTTTAGTCTCTGTCCGTAAGGTACTGCGTGTGACTGTCACTACCGCTAAAAACTTCACAGCCTCTGAAAAAGCCATTGTCCACAACACACTCCCTACTTAAACTAAAATACCACACCTGAAAATCAACCACAATATGCTCACCCCTCACTGTCTTTCAGTTCACTAAGCCAATCCAATCGATAGACTTTTATCCCGGACGAGCCCCCAATTTGTTATGGGCTAGGGTTTAGAGAACCCCAAAGTGTATCATGGAGTTCACCTGACCCACAACTTTTAATAGATTGTGGTGTAGGGAGCACACGGCCCACTCTACAGGTGTGGTACAGCAGAAATGGAAAAGTATTTTTTAAAGCAAAACAATGTTTATTCTATGAACTCAAGTTAACCTTTTTAAAACATACAGTGAACATCTTAGCAACTATTAATTCAAATACAACTCCCAAAGAATACAGCACTGAGTAATCCTTTAAGCTTTCCTTTTAACATCCATAAGACTTAAAACACCTTTTACCAGAAGCACATCAGTTAAAGTCACTACTGTTATTAGTTTTAAATCACCAGGATCGATTTACAGTCTTTAGATTGCAGAGAGAGATTCATACACCTTCTGGCTATGACTGCAGCTATCGAGCTCTGAAAACGAAACTAAAACACACCCTGCAGATAACAGCCTTAAACGAAAGTAAAAGGCTGACAGATGCCCCAGCTCCACCCACTCTCTGACATCACTGCAGTAATAAACACTATTTCTTAAAGGTACTTTCACTGCAGACATTTATATACACACCCATTTATAAACATCCATTTCTTAAAGGTACTCTCACATGACACCAGTGCAGCATCAAAGACATCCAAACGTCCATACAGAGGCATGGTGTAACAGAAAAAAAACTTCCAACCTGTATCCAACAAAAATCCAGGGAGGTGGCTTCAGCAGCGTAGATAGCTATCCACTTTATCCCTCATCGCCAGTTTTGTGAGGGCCACGAAGAATCCAGCACGAGTTGTGGATTCTGCTAATGATTTCTCCACCCCCCTCATTGGGGAAGCTCATACTTCCTCAGGATGGTGGGATCGTCATTAGTCCCCAGCCAGTGGTAAGCAGGCAGTTTATAACAGATTCTCAAGGGGACACAGCCTCAACTCAATAGAGTTGAGACAGAGAACTGTGGGGAAGTGGCTATCATGTGAAAAGGGGGGGAAGTGTAAGGCATAGTGCAGAGGCACTCACTAAGGGGGAAGAACATGGGCGGGTGTCCCAGGGGAGTGGAGGGCTGAATGTTTGGTCTCGTTCAGGAATCCACAAGGCTCAATTCTCTCTTTAGTTCATGATTCTGGAGAATCATGGAGCCATTTGAGTTGGCTATTTTACCCATATCGATCGAGTAGTAGCAGATGCATTGACATGTCTCTGCACATGGCTAGGACCAGCATCCTGCAGAGGAGTTGGAGGCTAGCCCAATAGCTGTGGTTAGCACAGTTGCTTCACAGCTCCAGGGTCCCAGGTTCGATTCCCGTCTTGGGTCACTGTCTATGCGGCGTCTGCATGTTCTCCCCGTGTGTGTGGGTTTCCTCCGGGTGCTCCAGTTTCCTCCCATAGTCCAAAGATGTGCAGGTTAGGTGGATTGGCCATGCTAAATTTGATTTGATTTGATTTATTATTGTCACATGTATTAGTATACAGTGAAAAGTATTGTTTATTGCATGCTTAACAAACAATGCGTACCGTACATAGGGAAGGAAGGAGAGACTGCAGAATATAATATTACAGTTATCGCAAGGTGTAGAGAAAAGATCAACTTAATACGAGGTCGGTCCATTCAAAAGTCTGATGGCAGTAGGGAAGAAGCTGTTCTTGAGCCAGTTGGTACGTGACCTCAAACTTTGGTATCTTTTTCCTGACGGAAGAAAGTGGAAGAGAGTATGTCCAGGGTGCGTGGGGCCATTAATTATGCTGGCTGCCTTTCCGAGGCAGTGGGAATTATAGATAGAGTTAATGGATGGGAGGCTGGTTTGCATGATGGACTGGGTTACATTCACAACCTTTTGTAGTTACCTGCGGTCTTGGGCAGAGCAGGCTCCAGTTGCCCTCAGTGTCCAAAAAAGGATAGGTGGGTTACGGGGATAGGGTGGAGATGTGGGCTTAGGTAGGGTGCTCTTTCCAAGGGCCGGTGCAGACTCGATGGGCCGAATGGCCCCTTTCTGCTCTGTATATTCTATGATTTATGATTCTGAGTAGCTGTTCCGGGAGCAGCACCGCAGATGGTGGAGCCTCCTAGGAGACAATACCGTCAAAGGGTCTTCCTATTGCTGATGTTGGTGGTCCACCGTCCCCTGGGGATGGTGGACCACCTTTGCCACGTCCTGCAGCAGTTGGCACCATATGGAATGGGAATACACCCACTGTGTGTGGCCCCGCTCAAAACCTCTATGCAAACCACTGGTTTCAGGGCAGCACAGGTGACCTGTGTGGCATTTCCCAGTCAGCTGCACATAAGTGTATAAGGGAGGTTACAGATGCCCTTTTTGGGAGGGCCCACATGCATATAAACTTGGACTGGGACCAGGCGATCAGGACGCCAGGGCCATGGGCCATGGACAGGTCCCTGGTGCAGGGTGTGATAGACTGCACACACATGGCATTGCGTTCTCCATGGCATCATGCAGTGTCTTTTATAAGCTGCAGGGGATACCACTCCTTCAATGTCCAACTCTTTTGTGACCAGACAATGTGCATAATGCAGGTATGTACCCGTTTCCCAGGGATCGTCCATGCCACTTTTGTCTTGGAGCTCTCTCAGATCCCAGGCATTTTTGGGGGAGAGCAGTGTCTGGGAGGATAGTTCCTCAGGGGCAGGGGGCACTCATTCAAGAGGTGGCTGATGTTTGAGAAGCCACAAATACTTGCAGAGACTCGCTACAACAAGGCTTATGCTTCAATGCATGTGCTGGTCGAGCAGGTAATTGGACTGCTCAAGCTGTGGTTCAGGTGCTTGGACCGGTCGGGGTGTCCCTCCAACTAGCCACCAGAGAGAGGTCCTGGTGTTTTCCTCCAACTTGCCTCCGACGTTCGCGACTTATCAACACTTTGTCAGCCCCCGCGGCCTCCACATCACTGCAGAAGAGTGGCAGACATGAAAGGACTGAGCATTGACACTAGGAAAGCGGTTTCACATTCCATGGATGGAGGTTCGGGGAGTGAGTCGGGGGCGGGATGGGGTGTGCCTGTGCCAACAGTGGTGCATCTTTACTGCATTGTCAGTGTGGGAGGCAGGAGAGACATGACACTACTACTCTCACGCTCCACAGGGATGAAGTGCCGAGTGTGCATGGGGATTTGTGGAGCATGCTGCTATGAAATGACAGGTTGGAGGATCTGTAGGTGAACAAAGTGATGTTCACTACAAGAGCTATATTACAATGATGATCTATCTCTGGTGGGGGACCCCTTATTACAGGATTCCCTGGAGGTCCTTCTATTACAGGGGTCCCTGTGGGGGTCCCCCTATTAAAGGGTTCCCTGGGGGGGTTTCCCCCTATTACAGGGATCCCTGTGAGGTGGCATGGGGGGCAGTCTGGTAGAGGAGGCGTGGGCAGGCAGTGCATTGTTGGGGGAGGGTGGCCCTCGGATGGTCTCGGTTGTCCACTACCAGCGTGACCTTGGCAACCATTACCCCTTTGGCTCACCGCAAAGTCCACCACACCAGGGCCATGATGGTAGAAACCACAAATGATCCACATCCACGTGATTCCCGGCCGCAGGGATCGGGGAATCACGGAAGGTCAGAGCATAGGGTGCTGGGCCCGCTAAATGGATTTATTTACATGCTCCCACTGGTGTGCAGCATGGACCACGTTCCCACCCCCAACGGGGGGGTGGAGCATTGCAATCGGATTGGCACCCAGCGTCGATCCCGAATTTGCACTGACGCCCGATTCTCCATCCCATCGGGGAACGCGACCCAGGCATCCCGGGACGGAGAATCCCGCCACTATCTTCACTGGTATCACTTTATCTACTCTTCCCATTACATTGTGTATAAAAATGTGCCCAACATGATTTGCCTATCATTAAATCCTGTTGACTCTGCCTAATCTGTCTCGTTAACCCCTCTTTAGTGACAGATTGCAGCATTATTCCTGGGACTGATGGTAGACTAACTGGTTTGTATTCTCTTGCTCTCTCTCCTCACCCCTTCTTTCTTGCACAGATGTGTTACATTTGCTACCTTACAATCTGTTGGGACAATAATAGGAAAATTTGGATGATCACGAACAATGCATTCACTATCTTGTTACCCACTTCTTTGAGGACCCTATGGTTATCAGTCATCAGGAAAGGGAGATTTGTCAGCCTTTAGTCCCGTTAGATTCTCTAGGACTTTTTCTCCACTGGTATTTGTTAGGAAAACAAAGGTGTTTTTAAGGGATATATATATATTTTTTTTTATTATGTTTATTGAAAAATGTTCATATTAATCAAAACAACCCAAAACAATCAAACAGAAATACAGAATAGAAAAAGAAAAACCAAAAACACAACATTAACTTTAATACAAAAACTAACTTAAACCCCCAGGCAACTGACGGTGACTAATTCCTTAAAAAAAGGAATTGAGTGGTTGCCATCTTTGATCGACTCTGAGATGGTGAACCTGACCTTCTCCAAATGCAGAAATGACTTGAGATCACCCCGCGAAGCCGAGGCACTTGACAGAGCAGGAGACCTCCACCCAAGCAGAATTCGCCTCCGGGCTATTTATGAGGCAAAGGCGAGGACATCCACCTTCACCCCAGACTGAGCCACCAGTGAATCTGACACCCCAAATATGGGCACTAGCAGACATGGGTCCAGGTTAAGACAGAATATCTCCAACATGGTGTTAATGAAAGAGGCCCAGAAGCCTATCAACCTGGGACAGGACGAGAATATATGTGTATGGTTAGCCAGCCCACGAGAGTAACGTTCACACTTATCCTCAACCCCAGGGAAAAACACTCATCCAGCATACTGTGCAAAACCTTAAAGTGAATCAGACTCAGCCGAGCATATGAAGACGTAGAGTTGACCTTGTGTGGAGCCTCACTCCACACCCGTTAAGAATGTGACCCACTCACAAGACAGCATCTGAGCTCTCTGTCTGGAAAGGTTAGGGTCACACTGACCTCGAGATGGTCTTTGCCAGGGCCCTTATGAGCCAGATACAAGTAATCTCCAGTGAACACTGAGCCTTTGCCCTTCACACACACTTGCATTGTAAGTTCTATATACAGGGGTTCCCCTACAGTTTCCCAGTTGAGCTGACCTGCCACTCCACCTATCCTCAATGACCTAACTCCCACAAAGCATATTGAGATTTCCACCGAGAGGCTCTTCATCGTTGCAAGAAGCAATGATTCCCCGAACCTTCGATGTCTAGTCCAATACCTTTAGCCTGCACCCTGTGACCCAATAAAGAGCTTCCTTGCCTCAATTCTGCCAACCACCAGAATCCGCTTTGCTTTCTGCATCCCCTCCAAGAACTCTCAGCGCACCTTCACCTGCCATTGCTGAACTCTCACCCTCCAATCCTACCCACTCCCACTGCTCCCTTTAAGTCTCACCATCCCTTACTATCACCAATTCACTCAGTATTCCCCCAAAGACTCCTCAGTTGACATCATAGACCTTTCCCTCCGACCATCTTTCCCCTCTTGCCCCCCAATACTGTTTACACCTGCATAACCACTCACCCCAATTCCCCCGGCCACACTCCACCCTGCCCTTCCCACCTTCCGCTTAATACCAGTTCACCCATTCCATTAATACCAGTCCCCCACAACACCTCCCTCTTTTGTCTACCACCCCCAACCTTCACCCACCCCCTCTCGGTCTCCACACCTGCCCAACCTCTTTATTCATCTATGCCCCTTCTAATACTCCTCCTCATTCCAGAACCCACCATTTATTTATGTAGCGAATGCAAAAGTCCCTAAGCCAAGTAGTTTTTTCTTGTCCTGCTGTGTTGAGTGTGGATAGGCCTCCACTGAGTCTGTGGATTGGAAATTCTTCTATGGTGTGATGCATAGTTTGCTCTCTCCCACAGGCACATAGGAGCCTAGCACTGACGCTCCACCTGTGGAGGTTTACCAAGCAGGGGCCTTGGCCGGTGCTGAACCTGTTAAGGGTGGACCACTCTCTCCTTTGAAGGTTGAAACCAAGCAGTTGTTGGGTTGGGTTCGGTTTGACATACTTGTTTGGCACGTCCAATTATTCCCATTAATTTGTCTAGGGGGAATATGCATTCAAGTCCTGTGTGGGAGGGCTTTTCAAGATTGGACTTCTTGATGGGAATCGTGCCTTGGGTGGACTTGATAGGTCAGCATGAAGTGGCAGGTGGGGGGCATTGCAAACTTTTCCTATCATTTTGAGGGTGATAGCACGCGGGCAGATATGTGGACGAGTGATGCTTACCATGACATGGAGCCCCAAGGGAGTGGTGTTGAGCATAGTGTTCCACCATTGCCACTCAACAGTACCTCATACAGTCAACTACCGGCAGCAAGAAAATCCACCTCTTTGAAGCTGCTGGAGAGAGAAGATTGATGTGGTAGAAGCTCCATCCACCCATTGCTGCACATGGTGTTCCAGGGTCCATAGTCGCGGGAGGCCTCTATCTTCCACTCTCCATAAGTGGTCTTCTTCCAGGTGAGTCCTGATGAGCCCATGCCACATTGATCTGGATATGTTCTGGACAGGTATGAATCCCACTGGCGGTGTGTATTATTTGACCAGGGTGGGGAGGAAAAATTCTGGTCTTGCCTTCATCTGCATCCCATTAGTGGAATGCTAAGTGATTTCACGTCAGCTTCGGGCGGGAATGGCCAGCTGCCACGACAGGCAGGAGCAACACTTCATCCATCATTTCCCTCTAGTGGAACTCTAGCCAAATTGTTTCAATCCCGCCACATTGTTTTCCAACTGCCATTAAACACACCTCGGGACTGGAAACATTTGTGCAATTTAGTGAATCCAGGAGGGGGCGGGGGGGGGGGGGGTTGCAGACAGTTAAATAAATGAATACTTTGAATCTTTAGCATACCAGGCCATGATTTGGGTTCAAGCATTTCCCCCTGTACCAGTGCATCAATCTTCCATCCATAATGGACATATTATGCCACTTACCTCTGGCATCCTCGAAAGTTACAGAAGGTTCTTTGTTGTTCGTAGTATGCAAATAATTTGGAGGAAAATGTAGATTAGTAAGTTTGCAGACAACACAAAGATTAATGGAGTTGCAGATAGAAAAGAGGATTGTCAGAGGATGCAGCAAGATATAGATCGGTTGAAGATTTGGGCAGAGAAATGGCAGATAGAGTTTAATCCGGATAAATGTGAGATAATGCATTTTGGAAGGTCTAATATGGGTGGGGATTATACAGTAAATGGCAGAACCCTTAAGAGTATTGACAGGCAGAGAGATCTGGGTGTACCGGTCCACAGATCACTGAAAGTGGCAACGCAGATGGATGAGGTAGTCAAGGCATTCGGCCTGCTTGCCTTCATTGGTTGAGGCATTGAGTATAAAAATTGGCAAATCATGCTGCAGCTGTACAGAGCCTTTGTCAGGCCACATTTGGAATATTGCGTACAATTCTGGTCGCCACACTACCAGGAGGATGTGGATGTGTTGGAGAGGGTATAGAAGAGGTTTACCAGGATGTTGCCTGGTCTGGAGTGTATTAACTATGAGGAGAGGTTTGATAAACTCAGATTGTTTCACTAGAATGGCAGAGGTTGAGGTGCGACCTGATAGAGGTTACAACATTGTGAGTAGCATGGTCAGATGCTTTCGCCCAGAGTGGAAAAGCCAAATACTAGGTTTAAGGTGAACGGAGCAACGTTTAGAGGAGATGTTCGAGGGAAATGTTTTAGACAGACGGTGATGAGTACCGAGAACACGTTGCCGGGGAAAGTGGTGGAAGCAGATCCGATAGCGAAGTTTAAGAGGCACCTTGATGAATGCATGAATAGGATAGGGATAGGGTGATTCGGACTCTGAAAGTGCTGCAGGTTTTAGTTTAGACAGGCATCATGATTGGCGCAGGCTATGAGGGCCGAAGTACCTGTTCCTATGCTGTATTGTTCTTTGTTCTGGAGAGGACAAAGACTTCCTACCCTCCTTGCCAATCCTTCTGACATGAGTGCCCTTGTAAGTGGTCATGGAGTTTCCTCACTACAAGGCCCAGTGCATATTGACAACATGAACTGAGAACTAGTATATTTGGATCTGGGCTTGTTTGCTGGCCCTTGAATGGGAGATTCGGTGAGTGTATTTGATATGTGAGAGGATTTCAGGTCCACTGATTTTTGAAATCATTCCCTCTGTTCTTGCCCGTGAGCTCACTGACATCAATATAAAAACACATTTATAATTTTGCTCGATGTAGCTAATGAAGAAAACCATACTTCCTTGGGGGCTCACGACTCTTAGTAGTTAAAAGAGCGTCACAAAACTGAACCTGTTTTATGTGAAAGGAAAAAAAGTGTGGAGAAAAATGCTGAGATTTTGTAGTCTGCTTACAAACTGGGTAATGTATATATGAGCAGGTTATTTAGCTTAAACTGTGACTGCAGGAGTAGAGAACATGAGAAAAAAAGTAACATGCCCAAAGCAAGAATAGGGATTAGTGGACCTTTTTCTCCCCCACATATCAAGAGTTCTGTGGGAACACCATCAGAAGTAGCTAATGGCACATCAATTAACTCCTTTACAAAGTTAACCTACTGAACATTCTGTTTGAGAATAGCATTAAAGGTTTGAAGGATGCATTGGGTGAGTTTCTTGATAATTTTATTAAGTCTAATTTAGATTACAAGGCAAAGGTACTAGTTTTCAATGCCACGTGTCCTGCAAGCAGATGAGGATGAACTCTGTCACCCCGACTATCTGTTCATGTTACAATTCAGTTATTCCAGCAAAAAGATTAAAGAAATACTGTACTATATTAATATCAGTCTAATGTGTTTCAGAATTTTCAGACAAATATGATTGTCAAATATTCTGAAAAGAAAACTACCCTCCAGTCCTTCTGGGACCACAGAAATATCCGTTAGCGAATGCAAGCAACTAGCTTCAATTGTTGGTTTCTCAGAATTTTAGTCAAGGAGTCAGGGAGAAATCCGACAGATTTTCATCCTCGAAGAATGTTATCTGTGGCTATTCACCTGCCCGAGGAGATGATACAGTAGATAATAAAACTGCATTGACTCCATAATTGTAGAAATGTTACAAAATCTATTGAAAGTAGCATTTTCAAAGAATTACACGCCCACTGATTTCATATTTTAAAGGGTGACAAATCTGATACTTTTAATGTGGGTGACTCTAGAAGGATCTAGTTGCCCTTGAGAAGGTGATAATAGAGATCAAAGCCCGGTGATTGGCTTCAAAGACAGGACAGCAGTGCTGGAAGGAGCTCAATGGATATCGTGGGCGGTCAAGGTCAGTGAATGCATCTTCAAAGGACCTTGCCTACTGATTGCTCCATCAACCGCTCACACTTCTCAATACACCACAGGCACATTACTCACCCATCAGCAACCTCTACCACTCAGGACTTATGCCTAATAATGAAATGATCCACTTCATTCTCACACATGCACCAATGTTGCCAGGATCACCACGACATCTTACTGTTTCAACATATAAGTTCATAAAATATGTTATGACAGGCACATCATCTAATCATATTCACTGTCACTGATAATCTCCTTGCAGGACAAGGTGGCCATAACCACAAGGAACAGTAGAGAAGAACAGTGATGCCTGTATCACCTGACCACTTTGAGAAGATGATTCTCCACATCCTGGAGTTAATTGTAATTGAGACTATTGCATCCAATGATGCTATGAGCAGTTAGTATGACGTTACATTGCTGCCTTATGTCCCTTTTCCAAATCCTACCTCACCTTTTTATCTTGCTCTCTAGCATGAAATGCAGTTTGCAGATGTTGTGACCATGACCTCTTGCTTTTCACTCCAACCCCCTTCCCCTGTCACAGTATTCGTTTTCTGCATTTCTACTTTCAGACATTGAAGAACCACCAAATGGCCTACCAGTGCAATCTCATGAGTAAGGGATGCAGCTGCTTCTGAACACTGATGAACAAGAACCATCACTTGATCTGACATTGGCAAAAGATATTGGCCCTGTTCGTACATTAGAGTATGGTGTAGAATTGGATCTACAGCAGATACGATAGTAACTTTTAAGAGTAATCTTGATAAATACATGAATAGGATGGGAATAGAGGGATATGGTCCCCGGAAAGATAGGGTTTTTTAGTTCAGACAGGCAGCATAGTTGCTGAAGGCTTGGAGGGCCGAAGAGTGTGTTCCTGTGCTGGAATTGTCTTTGTTCTTTGTTCTTTAGATGTACATGTGGTGAGTCGCCAGGCCTGAGCGGGATGCAGTCAGAGAAAGGGGAAAGAATAGTTTGTGTGCTAGCTCACGTGAAGGCAAAGTCACATACTAGTTCTGTGCAAAGGACTCAGATGACAACTTCAATGGATGGCATACAGGGGAACATTGATGGGAATGCACACAGGAAAGTAATTTGAAGTGGTGGTGCTACCATAGAACTCACATAAGGAGGCCATTCGACCCATCAAGACTGCACCGACAACTCCCCCTTATCCCCGTGACCCCGTAGCCCCACCTAACCTGCACATCTTTGGACACTGAGGAGCAATTTAGCATGGCATCCACGGAACCTGCACATCTTTGGACTATGGGAGGAATCCGGAACACCCGGAGGAAATCCACATAGACAGGGGAGAATGCATAAACTCCACACAGATACACACCTCTTTAACCTGGGGTTACCCCATCTCTGGATCTGTAAAGATTTAATCACCTGCTAATGCTCGCATTCCGAGCATTGTTTGGCATCTTTGAATTTGGCTATATATGTGTTTCTGGAACAGACCTCTTCATTCACCTGAGGAAGGAGCAGCGCTCCGAAAGCTAGTGACATCGAAACAAACCTGTTGGACTTTAACCTGGTGTTGTAAGACTTTGTACTGTCCACACAGATAGTCACCCAAGGCCAGAATTGAATCCGGTTTCTGTGAGGCAGCAGTGTTAACCACTGTGCCACCTTGCCATTGTGTTTGTTTCCCTCATTCTTCTAGGTGGTACAGCCATGGGTTGGAAGTGAGGTCAAACGAGGCCTGTTGAATTGCCACAATGTGTATTGTCGATGGTTCGTACTGCCATTGTGTGGCAGTTGTGGAAGGAGTGAATGTTTAAGGTGATGGATGGTGTATCAATCAAGCAGGCAGCTTTGTCCTGGATGATGTTGAACTTCTTGAGTGTTGTTGGAGCTTCACTCATCCAGGTAAGTGCAAAGAATCCGATCACACTCCTGATGTGTGGCTTGTAGATGGTGGACAGCATTTGGGAATCAGGAGTTGAGCAATTGCAGAATTTCCAGCCTCTGACCTGCTCTGGTATGCATAATATTTATGTGACTAATGCAATTATGTTTCTAGTCAATGGTAACCCCAATAGTTTGATCATAGGAGATTTAATGATGATAACACAATTAAATATCATGGTGAGGTGGTTAGAATTTCTCTTCTTTTAAGATGGCCATTGCTTGGCACTTATGTGGTATGAGAATTACTGGCCATCGATCAGTCAAACCTGAATGTGGTCAAGGTTTTGCTGAATGTAGGCTCAGACTGCTTCAGTATCTGAGGAGTTCCAAATGGTACTTAACATTGTGCAATCATCATGAACATCCACACTTCTGCCATGATAGGGAGGGAGGGTCATTGATGAAGCTGAGGAGGGTGGGACTGATAAGTAATGTCCGAGGATGGAGGTAATTGACCTCCAACAACTACAAATGTTATGAATAATGTAGAAATTTCAAGTTGAATAAATAATGCATATACATATGTATTTGTGTGTGAAGAAAATAAATAGTTTGCATTTCATTTAAGGTTGTTTGTGAGCCTAAGAGCCTGAGAGTATGGATAGACTCCTGGCTAAAGGTCAGGTATTTCTGGTTTGTTCGTATATGTACATTTGTAATGAGGTATACAGCCCCTGAAGGTAAAGAGATGGGTTAAAGGTTTTGTGCCTGTCGTCTACCTGGATGCAGAAAAGGCCACTAACAGAGTCGACTGGAAGTACCTCATTAAGATACTGGAGTGGTTTGGTTTGGGATGGGGTTCATGGGTGAAACTCTTGTACAACGCTCCCAAGGTGAGTTTTCGGACCAACGCCACCAGCTCCGAATACTTCCAGTTGCATAGAGACATTAGGGAGGGACGCCTGCTGTCCCCGCTCCTGTTCGCCCTGGCAATTGAACCCCTGGCGATTGCCCTGCAAGACGCAAGAGGCTGGAAGGGAATCTGAAGAGGAGGCAGAGAGCACAGTCTCACTCCAGGCGGGTAATCTGCTCCTCTGCATCTTGGACCCGCAAAACGGCATGAACAAAATCATGAATCTTCTGGAAGAGATCGGATCCTTTTTGGGCTACAAACTCAACCTGGGCAATAGTGAGGTTTTCCCAGGATACTGTCATAATATACACCAGTATATCATGGTGCAGACACACACACTGATGGACACACAGCAAGACCAATCAACACACACAACACCGCAGCCAATCACCAGTTAGAGCACACTCACTATATAGACAGAGGGCATCAGAGTTCCCGCTCATTCGGGATGCAGCTTCTCAGAAGGACAGAGCTTACAGCTTACAGCACAGATCTTCACCATGTGCTGAGTGCATAGACTGGTTAGGACAGGCATAGGTCTTTAGTTTAATCTAACATCTTGTTAACCCACAGTGAAAGTATGTTCAACAGTTTCTAACTTAATAAAATAGTGTTGTACTATGTTAAGTGTTGGTGGCCTGTATGTGTTCCACGGATCCAGAGCACGCAACACATCATGAACCTGAGAGGGGGAGGGGCAGAGCTGGCGGATCTCCCGTTTAAAATAACCCAAAACAAATTCCACTACCTGGGGATCCAAATAGCCCATGAATGGATACGGATTCACAAGTGGAATCTGACCAGGAGGAAGTTAAAAAGGACTTACAGAGATGGGATGCATGACTGCTTTCCCTGGAGGGAAGGCTGCAGATGATCAAGATGAATGTACAAAGAACAAAGAAATGTACAGCACAGGAACAGGCCCTTCGGCCCTCCAAGCCCGTGCCGACCATGCTGCCCGACTAAACTACAATCTTCTACACTTCCTGGGTCCGTATCCCTCTATTCCCATCCTATTCATGTATTTGTCAAGATGCCCCTTAAATGTCACTATCGTCCCTGCTTCCACCACCTCCTCCGGGAGCGAGTTCCAGGCATCCACTACCCTCTGCGTAAAAAACTTGCCTCGTACATCTACTCTAAACCTTGCCCCTCTCACCTTAAACCTATGCCCCCTAGTAATTGACCCCTCTACCCTGGGGAAAAGCCTCTGACTATCCACTCTGTCTATGCCCCTCATAATTTTGTAGACCTCTATCAGGTCTCCCCTCAACCTCCTTCGTTCCAGTGAGAACAAACCGAGTTTATTCAACCGCTCCTCATAGCTAATGCCAGGCAACATTCTGGTAAATCTCTTCTGCACCCTCTCTAAAGCCTCCACATCCTTCTGGTAGTGTGGCGACCAGAATTGAACACTATACTCCAAGTGTGGCCTAACTAAGCTTCTATACAGCTGCAACATGACTTGCCAATTCTCATACTCAATGCCCCGGCCAATGAAGGCAAGCATGCTGTATGCCTTCTTGACTACCTTCTCCACCTGTGTTGCCCCTTTCAATGACCTGTGGACCTGTACTCCGAGATCTCTTTGACTTTCAATACTCTTGAGGGTTCTACCATTCACTGTATATTCCCTACCTGCATTAGACCTTCCAAAATGCATTACTTCACATTTGTCCGGATTAAACACCATCTGCCATCTCTCCGCCCAAGTCTCCAAACAATCTAAATCCTGCTGTATCCCCTGACAGTCCTCATCGCTATCCGCAATTCCACCAACCTTTGTGTTGTCTGCAAACTTACTAATCAGACCAGTTACATTTTCCTCCAAATCATTTATATATACGACAAACATCAAAGGTCCCAGCACTGATCCCTGTGGAACACCACTGGTCACAGCCCTCCAATTAGAAAAGCATCCTTCCATTGCTACTCTCTGCCTTCTATGACCTAGCCAGTTCTGTATCCACCTTGCCAGCTCCCCCCTGATCCCGTGTGACTTCACGTTTTGTACTAGTCTACCATGAGGGACCTTGTCAAAGGCCTTACTGAAGTCCATATAGACAACATCCACTGCCCTACCTGCATCAATCATCTTAGTGACCTCCTCGAAAAACTCTATCAAGTTAGTGAGATGCGACCTCCCCTTCACAAAACCATGCTGCCTCTCACTAAAACGTCCATTTGCTTCCAAATGGGAGTAGATCCTGTCTCGAAGAATTCTCTCCAGTAATTTCCCTACCACTGAAGTAAGGCTCACCGGCCTGTAGTTCCCTGGATTATCCTCGCTACCCTTCTTAAACAGAGGAACAACATTGGCTATTCTCCAGTCCTCCGGGACATCCCCTGAAGACAGTGAGGATCCAAAGATTTCTGTCAAGGCCTCAGCAATTTCCTCTCCAGCCTCCTTCAGTATTCTGGGGTAGATCCCATCAGGCCCTGGGGACTTATCTACCTTAATATTTTTCAAGACGCCCAACACCTCGTCTTTTTGGATCTCAATGTGACCCAGGCTATCTACGCACCCTTCTCCAGACTCAACATCTACCAATTTCTTCTCTTTGGTGAATACTGATGCAAAGTATTCATTTAGTACCTCGCCCATTTCCTCTGGCTCCACACATAGATTCCCTTGCCTATCCTTCAGTGGGCCAACCATTTCCCTGGCTACCCTCTTGCTTTTTATGTACGTGTAAAAAGCCTTGGGATTTTCCTTAACCCTATTTGCCAATGACTTTTCGTGACCCCTTCTAGCCCTCCTGACTCCTTGCTTAAATTCCTTCCTACTTTCCTTATATTCCACGCAGGCTTAGTCTGTTCCCAGCCTTTTAGCCCTGACAAATGCCTCCTTTTTCTTTTTGACGAGGCCTACAATATCTCTCGTTATCCAAGGTTCCCGAAAATTGCCGTATTTATCCTTCTTCCTCACAGGAACATGCCGGTCCCGAATTCCTTTCAACTGACACTTGAAAGCCTCCCACATGTCAGATGTTGATTTGCCCTCAATCATCCGCCCCCAATCTATGTTCTTCAGTTCCCGCCTAATATTGTTATAATTAGCCTTCCCCCAATTTAGCACATTCATCCCAGGACCACTCTTATCCTTGTCCACCAGTACTTTAAAACTTACTGAATTGTGGTCACTGTTCCCGAAATGCTCCCCTACTGAAACATCTACCACCTGGCCGGGCTCATTCCCCAGTACCAGGTCCAGTACCGCCCCTTCCCTAGTTGGACTGTCTACATATTGTTTTAAGAAGCCCTCCTGGATGCTCCTTACTAACTCCACCCCGTCTAAGCCAACGGCACTAAGTGAGTCCCAGTCAATATTGGGGAAGTTGAAGTCTCCCATCACAACAACCCTGTTGTTTTTACTCTTTTCAAAAATCTATCTACCTATCTGCTCCTCTATCTCCCGCTGGCTGTTGGGAGGCCTGTAGTAAACCCCCAACATTGTGACTGCACCCTTCTTATTCCTGATCTCTACCCATATAGCCTCACTGCCCTGAGGTGTCCTCCCGCAGTACAGCTGTGATATTCTCCCAAACCAGTAGCGCAACTCCGCCTCCCCTTTTACATCCCCCTCTATCCCGCCTGAAACATTTAAATCCTGGAACGTTTAGCTGCCCATCCTGCCCTTCCCTCAACCAGGTCTCTGTAATGGCAACAACATCATAGTTCCAAGTACTAATCCAAGCTCTAAGTTCATCTGCCTTACCCGCAATACTTCTTGCATTAAAACATATGCACTTCAGGCCACCAGACCCGCTGTGTTCAGCAACTTCTCCCTGTCTGCTCTGCCTCAGAGCCCCACTGTCCCTATTCCCTAGTTCTCCCTCAATGCTCTCACCTTCTGACCTATTGCTCCCGTGCCCACCCCCCTGCCATACTAGTTTAAACCCTCCCGTGTGACACTAGCAAACCTCGCGGCCAGGATATTTATGCCTCTCCGGTTTAGATGCAACCCGTCCTTCCTATATAGGTCACACCTGCCCCGGAAGAGCACCCAGTGGTCCAGATAACGGAAACCCTCCCTCCTACACCAGCTGTTTAGCCACGTGTTTAGCTGCTCTATCTTCCTATTTCTAGCCTCACTGGCACGTGGCACAGGGAGTAATCCCGAGATTACAACCCTAGAGGTCCTGTCTTTTAACTTTCTGGCTAGCTCCCTGAACTCCTGCTGCAGGACCTCATGCCCCTTCCTGCCTATGTCGTTAGTACCAATATGTACAATGACCTCTGCCTGTTTGCCCTCCCCCTTCAGGATGCCCTCTACCCGTTCGGAGACATCCTGGACCCTGGCACCAGGGAGGCAACATACCATCCTGGAGTCTCTTTCACGTCCACAGAAGCGCCTATCTGTGCCCCTAACTATAGAGTCCCCTATTACTATTGCTCTTCTGTGCTTTGACCCTCCCTTCTGAACATCAGAGCCAGCCGTGGTGCCACTGCTCTGGCTGCTGCTGTTTTCCCCTGATAGGTTATCCCCCCAGACAGTATCCAAAGGGGTATACCTGTTCGAGAGGGGGACAACCACAGGGGATTCCTGCACTGACTGCCTGCCCTTTCTGGTGGTCACCCATTTCTCTGCCTGCACCTTGGGTGTGACCACATTTACATAACTGCGATCTATGACGCTTTCCGCCACCTGCATGCTTCTAAGTGCATCCAATTGCCACTCCAACCGAACCATGCGGTCTGTGAGGAGCTCCAGTTGGGTGCACTTTCTGCAGATGAAGCCATCCGGGATGCTGGAAGCCTCCCGGACCTGCCACATCTCACAGTCAGAGCACTGCACCCCTCTAACTGACATTGCGTCAATTAATTAAAATTAAAATGTAAAAAAAAAATGTTTTTTTTATATATATTTTTTTTTAAATTTCAAAGTTACTGCTAACTATCTGTTTCCTAGCACTAGATTTCTAATAGAAATGCGAAAGCTAAATATAGTACTCTCCGATCTCTGGCTTAGATACCCCTCTAAATTATAATTCAGTAATTATGTTTAATTAGTTACCAATGCTTAATTTTTTTAATTTAGTGTAGATTCCCAACCAGCCACTCAGGCCACAGCTTTTCTGTGATGTCACTTCAGTTTCCCCCGACACACACAATTTGAAAAAGGTATAAAAGTAAAAATGAGTAAAAACCACTTACTTACCTTCTTACCTTCTGAGTGCCTTAGATGTTCTCAGGTTCTCTCCCTGACAGAGACTGCTCCTCCAACTCCGAACCTTGACCTGCACAATGCTAATAATATAATATAATAATAATATAATATGGCACTTACCTCACACCAATGGGTCTTATTATTAGGTTAGAGGAGGAGGGCGGGTGGGAGACACGACACGTGCAGTGTCTCGGATTTCCTCTCCACCAGAACTTATTCGTTGGGGGGGGGGGGGTCTTCCCAGAAGTCCGCGGGTCGAAAACAAACAACAGAAAAGAAGTGTTTTTTTAAAAAAGGATACACTTACCTCCCAGAAATCACTTGCGCACCGCTCCCGCTGAAATCGACTGGCCTGCTCCTGTGAAGGTAAGAGTTTTTAAAGGATACACTTACCTCCCAGAAATCACTTGCGCACCGTTCCCGCTGAAATCGACTGGCCTGCTCCTGTGAAGGTAAGAGTTTTTAAAGGATACACTGACCTCTCGGAAATCACTTGCGCACCGCTCCCGCTGAAATCGACTGGCCTGCTCCTGTGAAGGTGAGAGTTTTTAAAGGATACAGTTACCTCCGAGAAATCACTTGCGCACCGTTCCCGCTGAAATCGACTGGCCTGCTCCTGTGAAGGTAAGAGTTTTTAAAGGATACACTTACCTCCCAGAAAGCACTTGCGCACTGTTCCCGCTGAAATCGACTGGCCTGCTCCTGTGAAGGTAAGAGTTTTTAAAGGATACACTTACCTCCCAGAAATCACTTGCGCACCGTTCCCGCTGAAATTGACTGGCCTGCTCCTGTGAAGGTAAGTGTTTTTAAAGGATACACTTACCTCCCAGAAATCACTTGCGCACCGCTCCCGCTGAAATCGACTGGCCTGCTCTTGTGAAGGTAAGAGTTTTTAAAGGATACACTTACCTCCCAGAAATCACTTGCGCACCGTTCCCGCTGAAATCGACTGGCCTGCTCATGTGAAGGTAAGAGTTTTTAACGGATACACTTACCTCCCAGAAATCACTTGCGCACCGCTCCCGCTGAAATCGACTGAATCGTACTGCCCAGGTTGCTTTTCCTGTTTAGATCCATACCGATCTTCATCCCCAAGGCCATTTTCCAAAAAGTAGACAAAATTATAATGCCGTTTGTGTGTGTGTGTGTTGTGGTGGTGGTGGGGGGGGGGGGGTGGGGGGGAGATCCAAGAATCCCTAAAACAACATTGCAAAGGAGAAGAAGCATGGGAGGCCTGGTCCTCCCGTACCAACAATACTACCACTGGGCAGCCGTGGGAGAGAGAGAAAGGGGATGAATAAAAGAACCAAACATGGAATGGATAAGGTTGGAGGTGTTCTCCTGCACAGGAACGACCCTCCGGGCCCTCATCACGACAGCACTCCCATCCCCGCCTTCAAAATACTCAACCAGCCCAGTGGTAGTAGCAACACTAAGAACCTGGAACCAGATGAGACAGCACTTCGGTCTAACCAAGGTGCCCACCATGGCCCCCATCTGCGGCAACCACAGGTTCCCATCTTTAAGAGGTGTAGACTGGATGGGGGGACACTAGCGGTTAGGGACATCTACACAGGGGACAGACTTGCGACCCTCAAAGAGCTGAAAGAGAGACTGCAACTACCGAACGGATAGGAACTCCGACATTTGCAAATCAAAGCTTTCTCTGCAACCGAGGTGCCTTAGGGACCTGGAGATACAATGTTGAGGAATTACTGGATGCGGATAGTCTGGAAAAGGAGAACTACGGATGACTCTTAGAAATGACACGCTCCCCACTGGACGGAACAAGGGAACTAGGGATGGAAATAGGGTGGGGACTCTGAACACGGCCAACTCTACGTCCACTTGTGCAAGGCTAAGCCTCATGCAGCTTAAAGTGGTGCACAGAGCACACCTGACAGAAACCCGACTAAGCAGGTTTTTCCCAGAGGTGGAGGACAAGTCTGAACAATTTCTCCCATTGTTAGGTAAATGCCAGTGCTGTATTAGAACAGCTTGGCTCAAGCATGGCTATTTTAGGTGCACAAGTCTTCAGTACTACTGTCCCGTACCTGCTCAAGTTTTCATGAAGGCCCACTTTCTCAACCTTGCCGCTCACCTGAGGTATGGTGATCCTCAGGTTGAATCACCATCAGTCAGCTCTCCCCCTCAAATGGAAAAGGGGCCTATGGTCATCTGGGAATATGGCAACTTTACCTTACTTTACTTACTTCTGTCAGATTATATATAAAGCCAATAGCTTTTAGCGTATTCAATACCATCACAAGGATGTGTAGATAGCCTGGGTCACATTGAGATCATCTTGAAAAATATTAAGGTGGATAAGTCCCCAGGGCCTGATGGGATCTACCCCAGAATACTGAAGGAGGTTAGAGAGGAAATTGCTGAGGCTTTGACAGAAATCTTTGGATCCTCACTGTCTTCAGGTGATGTCCCGGAGGACTGGAGAGTAGCCAATGTTGTTCCTTTGTTTAAGAAGGGTAGCAAGGATAATCCAGGGAACTACAGGCCGGTGAGCCTTACTTCAGTGGTAGGGAAATTACTGGAGAGAATTCTTCGAGACAGGGTGTACTCCCATTTGGAAGCAAATGGACGTATTAGCGAGAGGCAGCACGGTTTTGTGAAGGGGAGGTTGTGTCTCACTAACTTGATAGAGTTTTTCGAGGCGATCACAAAGACGATTGATGCAGTGGATGTTGTCTGTATGGACTTCAGTAAGGCTTTTGACAAGGTCCCTCATGGCAGACTGGTACAAAAGGTGAAGTCACATGGGATCATGGGTGAGCTGGCAAGATGGATACAGAACTGGCTAGGTCACGTAGCAATGGAAGGGTGCTTTTCTGATTGGAGGGCTGTGACTAGTGGTGTTCCGCAGGGATCAGTGCTGGGACCTTTGCTGTTCGTAGTATATATAAATGATTTGGAGGAAAATGTAACTGGTCTGATAAGTAAGTTTGCAGACGACACAAAGGTTGGTGGAACGGCGGATAGCGATGAGGACTGTCAGAGGATACAGCAGGATTTAGATCGTTTGGAGACTTGGGCGGAGAAATGGCAGATGGAATTTAATCTGGACAAATGTGAGGTCATGCATTTTGGAAGATCTAATGCAGGGAGGGAATATACAGTGAATGGTAGAACCCTCAAGAGTATTGACAATCGGACTGATAGAACATAGAAAACACAGAAAAATACAGCACAGAACAGACCCTTCGGGCCAAGATGTAGTGCCGAAACTTTGTCCTAGATTAATCATAGATTATTATAGAATTTACAGTGCAGGAGGCCACCCGGCCCATCGAGTCTGCACCGGCTCTTGGAAAGGGCACCCTACCCAAGGTCAACACCTCCACCCTAACCCCACAACCCAGCAACCCCACCCAACACTAAGGGCAATTTTGGACACGAAGGGCAATTTATCACGGCCAATCCACCTAACCTGCACATCTTTGGACTGTGGGAGGAAACCGGAGCACCCGGAGGAAACCCACGCACACACGGGGAGGACGTGCAGACACCGCACAGACAGTGACCCAAGCCTGAATCAAACCAGGGACCCTGGAGCTGTGAAGCAATTGTGCTATCCACAATGCTACCGTGCGGCCCTTAAGAACAAATTAATTTACACTATATCATTCTACCGTAATCCATGTACCGATCCAATAGCTGCTTGAAGGTCCATAATATTTCCGACTCAACTACTTCCACAGGCAGTGCATTCCATGCCCCCACTGCTCTCTGGGTAAAGAACCAACCTCTGACATCCCCCCTATATCTTCCACGATTCACCTTAAATTTATGTCCCCTTGTAATGGTTTGTTCCACCCGGTGAAAAAGTCTCTGAGTGTCTACTCTATCTTTTCCCCTGATCATCTTATAAACCTCTATCAAGTCGCCCCTCATCCTTCTCCGTTCTAATGAGAAAAGGCCTAGCACCGTCAACCGTTCCTCGTAAGACCTACACTCCATTCCAGGCAACATCCTAGTAAATCTCCTTTGCACCTTTTCCAAAGCTTCCACATCCTTCCTAAAATGAGGCGACCAGAACTGTACACAGTACTCCAAATGTGGCCTTACCAAAGTTTTGTACAGCTGCATCATCACCTCACAGCTCTTAAATTCAATCCCTCTGTTAATGAATGCTAACACACCATAGGCCTTCTTCACAGCTCTATCCACTTGAGTGGCAACTTTCAAAGATGTGTGAACATAGACCCCAAGATCTCTCTGCTCCTCCACATTGCCAAGAACTCTACCGTTAACCCTGTATTCCGCATTCATATTTGTCCTTCCAAAATGGACAACCTCACACTTTTCAGGGTTAAACTCCATCTGCCACTTCTCAGCCCAGCTCTGCATCCTATCTATATCTCTTTGCAGCCGACAACAGCCCTCCTCACTATCCACAACTCCACCAATCTTCGTATCGTCTGCAAATTTACTGACCCACCCTTCAACTCCCTCATCCAAGTCATTAATGAAAATCACAAACAGCAGAGGACCCAGAACTGATCCCTGCGGTACGCCACTGGTAACTGGGATCCAGGCTGAAAATTTGCCATCCACCACCACTCTCTGACTTCTATCGGTTAGCCAGTTTGTTATCCAACTGGCCAAATTTCCCACTATCCCATGCCTCCTTACTTTCTGCATAAGCCTACCATGGGGAACTTTATCAAATGCCTTACTAAAATCCTAGCCCCATTGTGCTATGGATATATTATTCTTCCTCTTTGAAACTATCTGCATATATTTGTCAATTTCCTTATCTCTCCACTTTGAAGATACCCTCTTCTATACCCCATTGTTTTCCTCTGATCACATGGGTAAACACTTGATTTCTCACTTATATGCAAATTTGCATCTCAAAATCTCTACAGACAGTTGCCCTTATCAACTTCCTATTTTATTTTATCCCAATTTCATTTTTAAAAATGTTAATCGTAACACTATACATTTTGGGTTTGTCCAGCAGATCTTTCTAGAATTCATCCATGAGAACAGATGTGACCATTAATTCAACAGTTCTGACTGATAGCTCTGTGGTTAAAAAAATGCACTGTGTACCCTTCTCTCTGCATCTGATGATGAAGTGATCTATGGATTCTGAAGGTTGTTGTTCAAAATTACATGAACTCTAGTCAATGATTACGGAGAAATCGGTCTTCCAATGTGGTCCATATTTTGGGGGGATCCTTTAGCTCTTTTGCTGTTAATCCTGACATGATCGGCCTCTGCAGACCTTCATCCCCACTTTCTGGGTGAATTCCTATGGCTTACTTACCTGGTTCAGACACCTGAATCAACAAACCATCGCTCAGTGCACTGTTTGACCATTTTGAATTTGGATAGTGAGTCAGCTGCGTCCTAATTCAAACTAAGGAATTTTGTGGACACTCTGACAATATCCCTTTAACTTTCATCCCTCTGTCGTACCTAGGATGCGGGTCACTGTAGCCGCTTTTGCTTGCTTTTCTGAAGATCCACCCACAAAGACAACTTGTGGGGGGAAGGCATCACAGAGTAATGGTGTCTGTACTTTTTATTCAATTTATTGTTCAGCCACTCCCAAAGTAACCTGTCATAATTGCACTATCCACAACTCCACCAATCTTCGTATCGTCTGCAAATTTACTGACCCACCCTTCAACTCCCTCATCCAAAACATTAATGAAAATCACAAACAGCAGAGGACCCAGAACTGATCCCTGCGGTACGCCACTGGTATCTGGGCTCCATGCTGAATATTTGCCATCCACCACCACTCTCTGACTTCTATCGGTTAGCCAGTTCGTTATCCAACTGGCCAAATTTCCCACTATCCCATGCCTCCTTATTTTCTGCAGAAGCCTACCATGGGGAACCTTATCAAATGCCTTACTAAAATCCATGTACACTACATCCACTGCTTTACCTTCATCCACATGCTTGGTCACCTCCTCAAAGAATTCAATAAGACTTGTAAGGCAAGACCAACCCTCACAAATCTGTGCTGACTATCCCTATTCAAGCAGTGTCTTTCCAGATGCTCAGAAACCCTATCCTTCAGTACCCTTTCCATTACTTTGCCTACCACCGAAGTAAGACTAACTGGCCTGTAATTCCCAGGGTTATCCCTAGTCCTTTTTTTGAACAGGGGCACGACATTCGCCACTCTCCAATCACCTGGTACCACCCCTGTTGACAGTGAGGACGAAAAGATCATTGCCAACGGCTCTGCAATTTCATCTCTTGCTTCCCATAGTATCCTTGGATATATCCCGTCAGGCCCGGGGGACCTGTCGATCCTCAAGTTTTTCAAAATGCCCAGCACATCTTCCTTCCTAACAAGTATTTCCTCGAGCTTACCAGTCTGTTTCACACTGTCCTCTCCAACAATATGACCCCTCTCATTTGTAAATACTGAAGAAAAGTACTCGTTCAAGACCTCTCCTATCTCTTCAGACTCAATACACAATCTCCCGCTACTGTTCTTGATCGGACCTACCCTCGCTCTAGTCATTCTCATTTTTCTCACATATGTGTAAAAGGCCTTGGGGTTTTCCTTGATCCTACCCGCCAAATATTGTTCATGCCCTCTCTTAGCTCTCCTAATCCCTTTCTTCAGTTCCCTCCTGGCTATCTTGTATCCTTCCAGCGCCATGTCTGAACCTTGTGTCCTCAGCCTTACATAAGTCTCCTTCTTCCTCTTAACAAGACATTCAACCTCTTTTGTCAACCATGGTTCCCTCACTCGACCATCACTTCCCTGCCTGACAGGGACACACATATCAAGGACACGTAGTACCTGTTCCTTGAACAAGTTCCACATTTCACTTGTGTCCTTCCCTGACAGCCTATGTTCCCAACTTATGCACTTCAATCCTTGTCTGACAACATCGTATTTACCCTTCCCCCAATTGTAAACCTTGCCCTGTTGCACGCACCTATCCCTCTCCATTACTAAAGTGAAAGGCACAGAATTGTGGTCACTATCTCAAAAATGCTCCCCCACGAACAAATCTATCACTTGCCCTGGTTCATTACCAAGTACCAAATCCAATATGGCCTCCCCTCTGGTCGGACAATCTACATACTGTGTTAGAAAAGCTTCCTGGACACACTGCACAAACGCCACCCCATCCAAACTATTTCATCTAAAGAGTTTCCACTCAATGTTTGGGAAGTTGAAGTCACCCATGACTACTACCCTGTGACTTCTGCACCTTTCCAAAGTCTGTTTCCCAATCTGTTCCTCCACATCTCTGCTACTATTTGGGGGCTTATAGAAAACTCATAACAAGGTGACTGCTCCTTTGCTATTTCTGACTTCAACTCATACTACCTCAGTCGGCTGATACTCCTCGAACTGCCTTTCTGCAGCTATTATACTATCTCTAATTAACAATGCCACCCCCCCACCTCGTTTACCACCCTTCCTAATCTTATTGAAACATCTATAACCAGGGACCTCCAACAACCATTTCTGCCCCTCTTCTATCCAAGTTTCCGTGATGGCCACCACATCGTAGTCCCAAGTACCAATCCATGCCTTAGGTTCACCCACCTTATTCCTGATGCTTCTTGCGTTGAAGTATACACACTTCAACCCATCTCCATGCCTGCAAGTACTCTCCTTTGTCAGTGTTCCCTTCCCCACTGCCTCACTACACGCTTTGGCGTCCTGAATATTGGCTACCTTAGTTGCTGGACTACAAATCCGGTTCCCATTCCCCTGCCAAATTAGTTAAATTCTCCCGAAGAGTACTAGAAAACCTCCCTCCCAGGATATTAGTGCCCCTCTGGTTCAGATGCAACCCGTCCTGCTTGTACAGGTCCCACCTTCCCCAGAATGTGCTCCAATTATCCAAATACCTGAAGCCCTCCCTCCTACACCATTCCTGCAGCCACGTGTTCAACTGCACTCTCTCCCTATTCCTAGCCTCTCTATCGCGTGGCACCGGCAACAAACCAGAGATGACAACTCTGTCTGACCTGGCTTTTAACTTCCAGCCTAACTCCCTAAACTTGTTTATTACCTCCACACCCCTTTTCCTACCTATGTCGTTGGTACCAATGTGCACCACGACTTCTGGCTGCTCCCCCTCCCCCTTAAGGATCCTGAAGACACGATCTGAGACATCCCTGGCCCTGGCCCCCGGGAGGCAACATACCTTCCAGGAGTCTCGCTCGCGACCACAGAATCTCCTATCTATTCCCCTAACCATTGAATCTCCTACTACTATTGCTTTTCTATTCTCCCCCCTTCCCTTCTGAGCCCCAGAGCCAGACGCAATGCCAGAGACCTGGCCGCTAGGGCCTTCCCCCGGTAGGTCATCCCCCCCCAACAGCATCCAAAACGGTATACTTGTTTTGAAGGGGAATGGCCGCGAGGGATCCCTGCACTGTCTGCCTGTTTGTTTTCTTTCCCCTGACTGTAACCCAGCTACTCTTGTCCTGTACCTTGGGTGTGGTTACCTCCCTGTAACTCCTCTCTATCACCCCCTCTGCCTCCCGGATGATCCGAAGTTCATCCAGCTCCAGCTCCAGTTCCCTAACACGGTCTCTGAGGAGCTGGAGTTGGGTGCACTTCCCACAGGTATAGTCAGCAGGGACTCCCGTGGTATCCCTCACCACCCACATCCTACAGGAGGAGCATGCAACTGGCCTAGCCTCCATCCCCTCTTACCTGACAGAATATAACTACCCTGTGAACCAACTGGACCTCCGCCCTCCAACTCTGCTCCCAGTCAGCTGCACTCTCTATAAACTCCTGGCTCCATTCTCGCTCTTTGCGGAAATGTAGGAAACAAAATGAAAGGAACATCTTACTCCCTCCTCACCTAACTCCCTCCTCACCTAACTCCCTCAGTCACCAAACTCTCACTATAGCACTCAAATGCACCAAATACAGCACTCAGTGCAAAAAATGTCTTCACTGTAGGGGATCACTTTTATACTGTGAATCTAGCCTCTGAAAACTGGCCTAATCCAATGAACTAATTAACAAGCTCCAGCTGCAAATACCTACAAGTAGAACCTTTGTTTGAAGCTGATTGAAAATTCACCTTCTTCTAAACCAAACAGCAACTTTTAAGTTAATTAACTAAATAAAAGAAAGACTCGGATTTAGATAAAAATGAACACTTATACTCCCTCAGTCACCAAACTCTCACTATTGCACTCAAATGCACCAAATACAGCACTCAGTGCAAACAAAGGTCTTGGTGTACAGGTCCACAGGTCACTGAAAGGGGCAACACAGGTGGAGAAGGTAGTCAAGAAGGCAGACAGCATGCTTGCCTTCATTGGCCGGGCCATTGAGTATAAAAATTGGCAAGTCATGTTGCAGCTGTATAGAACCTTAGTTAGGCCACACTTGGAGTATAGTGTTCAATTCTGGTCGCCACACTATCAGAAGGATGTGAAGGCTTTAGAGAGGGTGCAGAAGAGATTGCCCAGGATGTTGCCTGGTATGGAGGGCATTAGCTATGAGGAACGGTTGAATAAACTCGGTTTGTTCTCACTGGAACGACGGAGGTTGAGGGACGACCTGATAGAGGTCTACAAAATTATAAGGGGCATAGACAGGGTGGATAGTCAGAGGCTTTTTCTCAGGGTAGAGGGGTCAATTACTAGGGGGCATAAGTTTAAGGTGCGAGGGGCAAGGTTTAGAGTAGATGTACGAGGCAAGTTTTTTACACAGAGGGTAGTGGGTGCCTGGAACTCGCTGCCGGAGGAGGTGGTGGAAGCAGGAATGATAGTGACATTTAAGGGGCATCTTGACAAATACATGAATAGGATGGGAATAGGTGGATACGGACCCCAGAAGTGTAGAAGATTTTAGTTTAGTCGGGCAGCATGGTCGGCACAGGCTTGGAGGGCCGAAGGGCCTGTTCCTGTGCTGTACTTTTCTTTGTTCTTTGTTCAGCCAGTTCTTGATATCATGTGGAGTGAATCAAATTCACTCAAAATGTGTCATCTGTGATGCTGGAGACCTCAGGAGGAGGCTGAGATGGATCATCCACTCGGCGCTGATGGCTGAAGGTGATTTTAGCCTTGCCTTTTGTACTAATGTACTGGACTCTCCCAACATTGGGAATGGGGATGTTTGTGGGGCCTCCTCCTATTAGTAGTTGTTTATTATCCACCACAATTCATAACTGGATGTAGCAAGAATGCAAAGCTTTGATCTGATCTGATGGTTCTGGGATTGCTTTGCTTTGCCTATCACATGCTGCTTCTCTGTTTGGCATGCATGCAGTCCTGTGTTGTAGCTTCACTGGGTGGGAACTCATTTTTAGCTATGCCCAGTGCTGTTACTGATATTTTCTCCTACAATCCTCATTGAATCCAGGTTGAGAGCTGAGCTTGATAGTAATAGGAGAGTTAGGGAAGTGTTGGGCCATGATGGTTGTAGTTTAGTACTATTCTAACTCTGCTGATGGTCCACAGCACCTTGTAGGTGCATCAAGAAAACTCAATTTTGAACTATTTGATCTATTCTAAATCTTTCCAATTTAGCACAGTGTTAGTACCGCACAACACGATGGTGAGCATTGTCAGTGTGAAGGCAGGAATGTGAAGGTCACTCCTACAAATATTGTCACGGAGAGATGCCTCTGCAGCAGATAAATTGCTAAGAACAAAGTCAAGGAGCTTTGCCCTCTTGTTCGTTCTCTCACCACTGACAGGCCCAGTCTGGTAGATATCTCATTCTGCATTGGCCAGCTGGTGATGCATGGTGCTACAATACCACTCTTAGTGAGAGAATTCCCCACGCAGAATACTCTCTGTTCTCTTGTTACCTTTAATGCTTCTTCCAAGTGTTTTTCTACATGGAGGCGTACTGATACATCAGCTGAGGGAGGGCAGTAGATGGTAACCAGCAGGAGAATTCCTTGCTCATATTTGGCCTGACTCTGTGAGACTTCATTAGGATCTGGAATCAGTGTTGCGGCCTAAATTGATGCTGGGTGATCAATCCAGATTTAACCATTTGCGATTATCCCACAGCAGTTTTATACAACTGAGTGATTTGCTCCAACATTTCAGAGGGTAGATAAGAGTCCGCCACCTCACTGCCATGGGTCTGGAATTAAATGTGGATCAGACTGCAGAGGGTGGCAAACTTTCTTCCCGAATGAACATTCGTGAATCAGATGGGTGTTTACAACAATCCTGTAATTTCATGGTCATCATTACTGAGACTGTTTTTTTTATTCCAAAGTTATTAATCAAATTTAAATTCCCCCAGCTGCCATGGTAGCTTTTGAAGTCGTGTCTCTGGAGCATTTATCTGCTCTTCTGGATTATTACTCCTCCCGCATACCCACTATGTTACTGTACCCTGATTAGGCAGCGACACCTCTACCGGTGGCTAAACTGAGGAGAGTTTGGGAGTCAGATGGAGGACATCAAATTTGCATGCAACCAGTGGATTCATGTGGGAAAACAACAAAAAGAAGAACAGCTTGTATTCTATTGTGCCTTTAACATAATAAATATCCCAAGATATTTTACAGGAGGATTATAAACAAAATTTGACACTGAGCCAATTTTCAGGAGCTTCATAAAGTAGAAAAGGAAAGAGCTGAGGCAGAGATGATGAGGGAAGGAATTCTCGAACTTAAAACCTTGGCAACTGAACATAAGAGCCCAAGTGATGACAATTAAAATTGGGATGCTCAAGAAGGCAAAACTTAAAGGGCGGGATTCTCTAATAAAGGGGCTATGTCCCCACGCCAGCATGAAAAGTGGCGTCAATGACTCCAGCATCAATGGCCCCCGAAAGTGAGGAATTCTCCTCTTTCTAGGGGGCTAGGTTGCCACCGGAGTGGTCCCCGCAGCTCCAGCTAGTGTGGAACGGCCCGTGCGAGTCCGCGCACACGCGAATGGCTGGCGTATTTCCGCGCATGCACGGGGATTCCCTTCTCCACTCCGGCCCCCAGGCAATATCGCGGAGTCCTACAGGGGTCAGGCCGGAGTAAAGTAGGCCCCCATGGAAGCAGCCCGTCCGCCGATCGGTAGGCCCCGATCGCAGACCAGGCCACCGTGGGGCCCCCCGAGGTCGGATCCCCCTCCAGGACGGCCCCCGCACTCTCACATTCCAGGTCCCACCGTGTGGGAGGTGAGTAACCAAACTTGGCGGCCCATCTAGGCCCGGAGAATCGCCGAGGGGGGCCGCTGTCAATGGCCTCCGACCGGCGTGGCGGTGATCCCACGGACGCCTGAAAAACATCGCCGGGAAAGAGGAAGCCAGCGTCGGGGCGGTGGGGCGCGATTCACACGCCCCCCCCTGGGGATTCTCCAACCCAGCGCCGGGTCGGAAAATCCAGGCCAGAGTATCTCAGAAGGTTGAGGAGATGGAAGGATGCAAGCAAAGATTCCATCTTTTCTTGCAATTATGACAGGTTACTTTGGGAGTGGCTGAACAATAAATTGAATAAAAAGTACAGACACCATTACTCTGTGATGCCTTCCCCCCACAAGTTGTCTTTGTGGGTGGATCTTCAGAAAAGCAAGCAAAAGCGGCTACAGTGACCCGCATCCTAGGTACGACAGAGGGATGAAAGTTAAAGGGATATTGTCAGAGTGTCCACAAAATTCCTTAGTTTGAATTAGGACGCAGCTGACTCACTATCCAAATTCAAAATGGTCAAACAGTGCACTGAGCGATGGTTTGTTGATTCAGGTGTCTGAACCAGGTAAGTAAGCCATAGGAATTCACCCAGAAAGTGGGGATGAAGGTCTGCAGAGGCCGATCATGTCAGGATTAACAGCAAAAGAGCTAAAGGATCCCCCCAAAATATGGACCACATTGGAAGACCGATTTCTCCGTAATCATTGACTAGAGTTCATGTAATTTTGAACAACAACCTTCAGAATCCATAGATCACTTCATCATCAGATGCAGAGAGAAGGGTACACAGTGCATTTTTTTAACCACAGAGCTATCAGTCAGAACTGTTGAATTAATGGTCACATCTGTTCTCATGGATGAATTCTAGAAAGATCTGCTGGACAAACCCAAAATGTATAGTGTTACGATTAACATTTTTAAAAATGAAATTGGGATAAAATAAAATAGGAAGTTGATAAGGGCAACTGTCTGTAGAGATTTTGAGATGCAAATTTGCATATAAGTGAGAAATCAAGTGTTTACCCATGTGATCAGAGGAAAACAATGGGGTATAGAAGAGGGTATCTTCAAAGTGGAGAGATAAGGAAATTGACAAATATATGCAGATAGTTTCAAAGAGGAAGAATAATATATCCATAGCACAATGGGGCTAGGATTTTAGTAAGGCATTTGATAAAGTTCCCCATGGTAGGCTTATGCAGAAAGTAAGGAGGCATGGGATAGTGGGAAATTTGGCCAGTTGGATAACAAACTGGCTAACCGATAGAAGTCAGAGAGTGGTGGTGGATGGCAAATTTTCAGCCTGGATCCCAGTTACCAGTGGCGTACCGCAGGGATCAGTTCTGGGTCCTCTGCTGTTTGTGATTTTCATTAATGACTTGGATGAGGGAGTTGAAGGGTGGGTCAGTAAATTTGCAGACGATACGAAGATTGGTGGAGTTGTGGATAGTGAGGAGGGCTGTTGTCGGCTGCAAAGAGATATAGATAGGATGCAGAGCTGGGCTGAGAAGTGGCAGATGGAGTTTAACCCTGAAAAGTGTGAGGTTGTCCATTTTGGAAGGACAAATATGAATGCGGAATATAGGGTTAACGGTAGAGTTCTTGGCAATGTGGAGGAGCAGAGAGATCTTGGGGTCTATGTTCATACATCTTTGAAAGTTGCCACTCAAGTGGATAGAGCTGTGAAGAAGGCCTATGGTGTGCTCGCGTTCATTAACAGAGGGATTGAATTTAAGAGCCGTGAGGTGATGATGCAGCTGTACAAAACTTTGGTAAGGCCACATTTGGAGTACTGTGTACAGTTCTGGTCGCCTCATTTTAGGAAGGATGTGGAAGCTCTGGAAAAGGTGCAAAGAAGATTTACCAGGATGTTGCCTGGAATGGAGAGTAGGTCTTACGAGGAAAGGTTGAGGGTGCTAGGCCTTTTCTCATTAGAACGGAGAAGGATGAGGGGCGACTTGATAGAGGTTTATAAGATGATCAGGGGAATAGATAGAGTAGACAGTCAGAGACTTTTTCCCCGGGTGGAACACACCATTACAAGGGGACATAAATTTAAGGTGAAAGGTGGAAGATATAGGAGGGATATCAGAGGTAGGTTCTTTATCCAGAGAGTAGTGGGGGCATGGAATGCACTACCTGTGGAAGTAGTTGAGTCGGAAACATTAGGGACCTTCAAGCAGCTATTGGATAGGTACATGGATGACGGTAAAATGATATAGTGTAGATTTATTTGTTCTTAAGGGCAGCACGGTAGCATTGTGGATAGCACAATTGCTTCACAGCTCCATGGTCCCAGGTTCGATTCCGGCTTGGGTCATTGTCTGTGCGGAGTCTGCACGTCCTCCCCGTGTCTGCGTGGGTTTCCTCCGGGTGCTCCGGTTTCCTCCCACAGTCCAAAGATGTGCGGGTTAGGTGAATTGGCCAATGATAAATTGCCCTTAATGTCCAAATTGCCCTTGGTGTTGGGTGGAGGTGTAGAGTTTGGGTAGGGTGCTCTTTCCAAGAGCCGGTGCAGACTCAAAGGGCCGAATGGCCTCCTTCTGCACTGTAAATTCAATGATAATCTATGATTAATCTAGGACAAAGTTTCGGCACAACATCGTGGGCCGAAGGGCCTGTTCTGTGCTGTATTTTCTATGTTCTATGTTCTAATGATTGGCAAAACGGATATAGACACAATTACCATCACAACCGCATCCAGCTGCAGACACAGTCTCCTGAAAAGAGGAAGCAGACTTCACCTTCACTGAAACTAAAGACGGTGTTCCCAAATTGGCAAATAGTCTGTGCATGGTATTTATCTGCTGGACTTGGCTCATAGAGTTGTCTAATATTGGATGTTGGTTGGGTACAAAGGGGCCTCTCAGAGTTAAGGGAACATCAGTAGTTGGGAACCAAGGGATAATTGCATGTAATACAGTGTGTATAGCCATCTGTGTAATTAAGTTGTAGTGTATTATAATCCTTCTTGTCGTGTGCTTTTCTAGCAGTGTTCGCTTCACCAATCTGCCCCAAAATGTCTATGGAAACTCCTGAAAAAGGTCTGAGAGTCCGTTCCAGACGGGAGCTGCCGAATGCGCGACCTACACCTCCATGGCCGCCACCGGAAGCCTCGTCCCCGCTTCTTCAATGGCCTTGGTAGATCTTTTCACAGTTGTTCCCTCTGCTGCTAGAATTCACCTTTAATAGAGGCCCTCAAGTCAGCTTGCAGCTTTAAGCTTGCCCTTCCCCCGCCTGCATGCTGGAAGAGGCCCCTCTCTCCCCTGCAGTTACAGCCAAATCTTTTACTGTTTCTGCCGGCTCTGGTAACCAAAAGACATACCATTCCTGGGGGACACTGTCAGAGGAATGTTGCAGTCTTCTTCCCACACCGGGAAATGTCAAACAAATGCCGTGGGGGCCCTGTGAAAGAGCCCAAAAGTCCGTTCCAAGTGGGAGCTACCGAATATGCGACCTAGCTCTGTATAGCCGCACCCGGAAGTCGTCGTGTGCTTTTTTAAGTGAATAAATATTCTTTATTGATTGTTCACATAACAACTGGACTATTCATCCCTGGTTAGCGTATCTTTTCTCACAGTATACCAAACTGAAAATACACACGACTAAGAACCGATGTTCCAACTTACCGTTCTGGGCTTTGAGATACTCTTGCATTTAACATCAGCAGATTGTTAACATCTTAACAATTGTATCGACGAGCCAATCAAGGAAAGACGTAAGATCCACCACATAGGTGCACCATCCACACCTAAGACAAAATGAAGGCCAAGCTGGACAAAATGGAGAAAGATTGAATCATGAGAAAAATATAAGGGCACACAGATTGGTACAGCTCGATCGCATGAAGGACAGATCATTGTGAGTATGCCTCAATCCTAACATTTAAATGAAAATTTGAAATGTTGACCTCATAGAATAGCCACATTAGAAGAGTTAAATATGAGATTTGCAAGTACAAAAGTTGACTCGAAATTTGGTGGTACGCATGGCACAGATCAGAACATTTTGAAGAGAGGTCCGAAGACCTCACTACTTTTCTCACACCATTCATTCAGACAATACTGTTTTCAATGACTTCCTTTCAGGTTATCTGTTAGCCAGGATTTCTTTCAAGCTCACATGGATTAGATATACACATGGATGCACTATAACAGGATGCACCTAAATCACAAGTGATATATTTGTTGTAGGAAGGACAAAACAAGAACATGACCATAATCTGCACTTATTGATGCAAGCAAAATTAGTTCAGCAATTTGAAATGTGATATCAACATGCAGCAGGTCAATTTCTTTGGTTTTCTTTATCCCAATCCAAGCAAAGTTGAGGATATTAAGGCTATGACAACTCCTCAAGATAAGGACAATCTTCAAGGAAGTCTAGGTTGCTATATTACTCATTGGTAATATGTCGTTACTCTTTGCTTTATATATCCAGAATGTGAGAACACATGAGAACACCACCCACCAATACGTGGTACATATTCGTACGACTCGTTGTCCACCTCATACGCTGCAGGAAAAGATGTCCCGAAGCATGGTACATTGGCGAGACCATGCAGACGCCGCGACAACGGATGAACAGATATCGCGCGACAATTGCCAGGCAGGAATGTTCCCTTCCAGTCAGAGAACACTTCAGCAGTCAAGGGCATTCATCCTCTGATCTTCAGGTAAGTGTTCTCCAAGGCAGCCTTCAGGACGCGTGACAACGCAAAATTGCCGAGCAGAAACTTATGGCCAATGGTTCCGCACACATGAGCACGGCCTCAACCGGGACCTTGGATTCATGTCGCACCCATTCACCCCACTGGCCTGGGCTTGAAAAATCCTACCAACTGTCCTGGCTTGAGACAATTCACACCTCTTTAACCTGGGATTACCCCTCTCTCTGGATCTGTAAAGACTTAATTACCTGCAAATGCTCACATTCAGAGTATCGTCTTGCATCTTTGACTTTGTCTATATATATGTTTCTGGAACCTACCTCTTCATTCACCTGAGGAAGGAGCAGTGTTCCGAAAGCTAGTGATTTGAAACAAACCGGTTGGACTTTAACCTGGTGTTGTAAGATTTCTTACTATATCCAGAATGGTCTGATGGTGTGATTCTAAAGAAACCACCAATTTTCAATTTGAAGCAAAATAGGTTTAATAAATAACGAATTGATTAATGTTGAGTTTGCTCAATCTTACAGAACTATAACTAGTGATTAAGTAATTCAGAATAAAGTATTAACTATATTTAAGTACAAGTGCAAACTATGCTATAATCTATCTCTCTAACTCACTGCTGTCTAGTCACTCCTGGTGCGAAGAGACCCAAGATCCTTCAAGTTCACATATTTATACATGAACCTAGTGCTGCCATCTAGTGGTTGTCTTCCACTATGATGTAGTCATTAACCCTTTATATATCTCTGTGTATACATATCACTACATAGGTCTCTTTGATTTATTGTCTCCATGCATTCCTAACTTCTCTCAGAAGTCTTCATCGCTGAGGGAATTGTTGAGAAAGGATGTGCCTTTCCTGTGGCATAAAGGCCATCAATAGCATTTCAAAACACTGAAACAGTCATTATCAGAAGCATCAACACTGTAATTTTATGATCCTAGGGAGACAACTACCCTGGAGATAGATGCCTCACAGAAAGATCTAGACGCATGCATTCTTCAAAAAAGCAAAACAATTGCATTTGCTTCAAATCTCTGTCGGTAACGCAATCCAACTACTCCAACATCGAGCGAGAAATATTAGCTTTTTTATTTGCAATTATGCATCTTCATTCCTATCTATTGTGCCTATTATGCTGTGGTGCCTCACAGTATATCAATTGGCTTCTATGTTTCCCCATGATAAAGTGATAACACTTTAAAAGTACTTCCTTAACTGTTAGCAGATTGTGGAAGGCACTGTAAAGGTGCAAGCTCTTTCTTATCATCCTTTTATAGCTTGGTTGTAAAACCTGTTCAGCTCACATTTGCAAGTAGCATTTGAACAATTCAACATTCTGGACCAAGTTACTGCAGATTAACAGCCACAGACATATACAGGTAGACTAATGCAACATTTATGTTTGCTGAACACTAATTGTTCTTAGATACATAACCGAATATACAGTTATAGCAGGAGAAAATCTCTATGACAAAAAGTGAAAAATAAAAGTTCATCTAGAAACAAAAATACAAAATAAATCTAATGGTGCAGAGTGAGTGGCTTTCGTATAGTGAATGCTTCATTCAAAAGCATGCTTAATAATAATAAATGTGTGTTCAGAAAGCTTAAATGCATGACTTTAATGGAGGCATAATTTAGAGGCGGCAGAAGCAATGTCAGAATAAAACAGTTGAGACAGAAAGAGGAATCTATCCACACTTTAAGCCTTTGGTAAAACATAAAAATAATTATTGATTCCGGCACAACGAGATGAGAATTTTAAAACAAACTGACGATTGTTTTTTTCAGTTTCTGTGCATGAACCTTGGGAGACCATTTCTCCACCTCAAGCTTTACATTTTTTATAGCCATTTGATAATGTACATGCATTAGCTCCAATCTGTAGTTCCTGCCTCACTGCAATCAGGAGGATATTGTTTAATGGAAGCAGCTGTGCTTATTGCACTTTTCTTTTGCTGTTTAACTTATCATCATTTTTACAGGTCAGCAGCCAATAAAATTATATTCAGTCTAGTTATGAAGGCATGGCATAATGTTTTAAAAGTTTATTCAACTGAGAACTTCAGCTTATTTCTAGCTAGAATTTCAGGACTAAGCAATATCTAACTTATTGAAATATTTGATTTTGCAGCCCCTGGAAACCTTTAGTCAAGACAAGTTTTCAATTTTCCTTCTGAAAGCAGAATTTATTTGAAAACAATTCAATGTAATTTGAGCCAATTTCAGGAAGACATAGTCAATTCCCCATCTCTTTGATCTTTAGTGCCTCGAGAAATCATTAATAACAAGCCATTTTAAATTGTGGGGCAAATAATGTTTTACACGCAGAGAGAAATATTTTCTTTTTTTGCTAAATTCAAATTAATTTCCGAAAACAATAAACTTTATAAACTATGACGATAACTTGTCAAGATGTCAACATTTCTCAATGCATTAATCAAGCTTACTTTATCTCCTTTAGAGTGGAAATGTCTGAAATTTAGTAGATTATCTGAATGGAAACATGTTGAATAAGGAAATTGTTTGTTTTCAAAAAGGGAAGTTTACTGGAGTGCACTATTAAATACAAATGACATTCAATTTTTCATGTTACAATTCCCACCACAACACAGGGATCTAACCCATTGTGTTTTCTTGTTGATGTGTGACTCTGTGGTTTGCCAGTGAATACGGAAGACAAGTTTTTTTTTTGCCAGTTTGTTAACATACACTTTAACAGTTGAGAATCCTGGAAAACGCAATAGAAAGATTAATGCTGACATTACATAAGCAGAATAATTAGCTTTGCAATTAGCAAATCACATCCTCTGGGTAAAAGAGATTGTAAAACTTACTTTCAATAGATAGAGAAATACATGCATGGCCATTAGCTTATGTCAATTACAGCACTATGAATTCCCAAGCACCTAGTGTACATTTGGGGCTGAATTCTCCATCGACGACGGTGGAGTTCCCAATGTGTCAAAGAATCCTGTGTCAGGGGGGGGGAAACGGGATTGTCCCTGCTGGGGGTGTTTCTGATACAGGGAGGGGGGTGGGGGTGGGGGGGGGGGGGGGAGAAGGTCCCTGTTATGGGGAGAGCTCTCCGCTATGGAGGGTTCTCTGCTATGGAGGGGTTTCTGCTATGGAGGGGGGGGGGTTGCTGATATGGGGAGGTTCCCTGTTAAGCAGGGTTTCCCTGTTGTGTGGGGGTTCCCTGCAATGGGAAGGTTCTCTGCTATGCAGGGCTTCTCTGGTGGGGGAAGGGGTCTGTACTATGGGGGTTCCCTGTTATAGAGGGTCTCTGGTAGGGGTGTCTCTGATGGGGTCTCTGGTGGGGGGCTTTTTGGAGAGGGAAGTTCAGGTCACCCTCATGCATGCATTCTGTTAGGGGGGTAACCCAGCAATTCTCATGGAGTGTGGGTGACGATGCCCCTACTTGTCGGTGGGGCAGGATTTGCATTGCGAGGAGAGGGGGTTAGCTGCTGGACCTCACTACCAATCCACTTGCTCAAAATGGTGGCCCAGTAGCGTGATTCATGACGGAATCCCTTGTTATCCTTGCCAAGCATAAAGTGCTGAAGCGGTTGTCCTCCTCCTCCATTTGGTGCCAAGTCCACACTGTCTCCTTGTTGAGGCGGAGCCTCCTGCGGCACATGCTGTCCGTCAATTGTTCAAAGGACCAGTGACTCCTGTACACCCTTGGCCATTGTGGGTCTCCTCCCCAGGTCCCTCCCTGGCCTGATGGGCGGCCGGGTCCTCAGCCTGTGGGGCGGAGTCAGGCATATGGACCGCTGCCTCAAGCACCTACAGATGCTGCTGTCGCCTTCTTTGGCATCTGGCTGCAGCGCGTAACACCAGCACCATTAAGACAACCTTTGCATCCAACATCCCTGCTGATGTCTTGGGTGTTCTGGTTCACATACAGGTCACCAACACTTGAAGTAGTGCAACACTATTTTATTGAAAGGTTAACTATTTAAACATACTTGAACTGTGGGTTAACACATTACTAGCTTTAACTAAAGACCTTTGCCTTGTCCTAACCAGTTGATGCACTCAGCACATGGTGAATGTCTGTGTTGCAGGCTGTGAGCTCTGTGCTCCTAGCTATCTACTACTCGAATGAGCTGGAACTCTGATGCCCCCTGTCTTTATAGTGCGTGTGCTCTCACTGGTGATTGGCTGCGGTGTTGTGTATGTTGATTGGTCCCACTGTGTGTCCATCAGTGTGTGTCTGCACCATAATATACTGCTGTATATTATGACATCCCCCCTTTTATATAAAAAAATGTGCCTGCATGACAATAAATAGTGTGTGGTGAATGTTCCTGACGACGTGTGTGCGAAATATTTACAGGACTATGTACATAAAGCTAAGCTATTTACATGGGAAGGTGCCTGGTGCAGAAAAAACAGTGTCACACAAATAACGAGATGATCACTATATACAAACCACTTGAATGATTAAACGGAAGAACAGAACAGACCAGAGTGTCCATTAGTGCATAAAGTTCACAAATTAAGTCTCTGAGGTGGGTGAAGAATTCTGGTTGACCGCCTCAAGGGTGGGTCAGGAGCCACCGGCTGAGGAGCGGGCTGGACTGAGTCAGAGTGAGGAGGATGCAGAGTAACTGGAATCTCCGCCTAGTCCAGGTCAGGGACAACAGGAGGGCGTGGCACTGGCGGAGGATCACGTAGCGAGCGCAGAACGAGACGAAGGGCACGTCGATTACGGTGCAGAATGGAACCATCCAGTAGATGAACCAGAAACGAGCGGGGAGCCACCTGCCGAAGAACCACAGCAGTTGCAGACCAGCCACCATCCGGAAGATGGATGCGGTCGTTGTCATCTGGAGCCAGAGCAGGGAGATCAGCTGCACGGGCGCCATGAGCCGCCTTGTGCTGTGCACGAGACAGTTGCATTCGTTGAAGGACCGGAATGTGGTCGAGGTCTGGGACGTGAATGGACGGCACCATCGTCCTCAGGGTGCGGCCCATGAGCAGCTGGGCTGGCGTCAGGCCAGAGGACAGTGGGGCCGAGCGATAGGCCAGCAGGGCGAGGTAGAAGTCGGATCCCGCATCGGCAGCCTTGCAGAGGAGCCGTTTGACTTTGTGGACGCCCTTCTCCGCTTTGCCATTGGATTGGGGGTAGAGGAGACTAGATGTCACATGCACAAAGTTGTACCTCCTGGCAAAGTTGGACCATTCCTGGCTTGCAAAGCAGGGGCCATTGTCCGACACCACAGTGAGTGGGATGCCGTGATGAGCAAAGGTGTCCTTGCAGGCACGGATGACTGCAGACGATGTGATGTCGTGCAAACGTACCACCTCCAGGTAGTTTGAAAAATAGTCTACAATCAGAACAGAGTCCCTGCCCAGCACGTGGAACAGGTCGATGCCGACCTTGGACCAAGGGGACGTGACCAACTCATGGGGCTGCAGGGTCTCACGTGGTTGGGCCGGCTGGAACCGCTAACAGGTGGGGCAGTTGAGCACTGTGTTGGCGATGTCGTCATTGACGCCGGGCCAGTGCACTGCCTCTCGGGCCTGTCGGCGGCACTTCTCCACACCAAGATGACCCTCGTGTAGCTGTTCCAAGACAAGCTGGTGCATGCTGTGCGGGATAACAACGCAGTCCAGCTTCAGGAGGACACCATCGACTACCGCCAGATCGTCTCTGATGTTGTAGAACTGCGGGCATTGGCCCTTGAGCCACCCGTCTGTTAGGTGGCGCATGACACGCTGTAGCAGGGGGTCAGCCGCAGTCTCGTGGCAAATTTGGACGAGGCGTTCATACGTGGCCGGTAGATTGGAGGCCACGAAGCGAAGCCATGGGCGTCAACCTGGCAGACGAATCCCGCTGGGTCACACTGGGTGTTGACTGCCCTGGACAGAGCGTCGGCTATGATCAGGTCTTTGCCCGGGGTGTATACGAGCTGGAAGTCGTATCACCGGAGTTTGAGCAGAATGCGCTGGAGGCGAGAAGTCATGACGTTCAAGTCTTTTTGTACTATATTGTATTATATTGACCAGCCGGCGATGGTCGGTCTCATAGAACATAGAACATAGAAAATACAGCACAGAACAGGCCCTTCGGCCCACGATGTTGTGCCGAACCTTTGTCCTAGATTAATCATAGATTATCATTGAATTTACAGTGCAGAAGGAGGCCATTTGGCCCCCTGAGTCTGCACCGGCTCTTGGAAAGAGCACCCTACCCAAACTCAACACCTCCACCCAACACCAAGGGCAATTTTGGACACTAAGGGCAATTTATCATGGCCAATCCACCTACCCTGCACATCTTTGGACTGTGGGAGGAAACCGGAGCACCCGGAGGAAACCCACGCAGACACGGGGAGGACGTCCAGACTCCACACAGACAGTGACTCAAGCCGGAATCGAACCTGGGATCATGGAGCTGTGAAGCAATTTTGCTATCCACAATGCTACCGTGCTGCCCTTAAGAACAAATAAATCTACACTATATCATTTTACCGTAATCCATGTACCTATCCAATAGCTGCTTGAAGGTCCCTAATGTTTCCGACTCAACTACTTCCACAGGCAGTGCATTCCATGCCCCCACTACTCTCTGGGTAAAGAACCTACCTCTGATATCCCTCCTATATCTTCCACCTTTCACCTTAAATTTATGTCCCCTTGTAATGGTTTGTTCCACCCGGGGAAAAAGTCTCTGACTGTCTACTCTATCTATTCCCCTGATCATCTTATAAACCTCTATCAAGTCGCCCCTCATCCTTCTCCGTTCTAATGAGAAAAGGCCTAGCACCCTCAACCTTTCCTCGTAAGACCTACTCTCCATTCCAGGTAACATCCTGGTAAATCTTCTTTGCACCTTTTCCAAAGCTTCCACATCCTTCCTAAAATGAGGTGACCAGAACTGTACACAGTACTCCAAATGTGGCCTTACCAAAGTTTTGTACAGCTGCATCATCATCTCATGGCTCTTAAATTCAATCCCTCTGTTAATGAACGCGAGCACACCATAGGCCTTCTTCATAGCTCTATCCACTTGAGTGGCAACTTTCAAAGATGCATGAACATAGACCCCAAGATCTCTCTGCTCCTCCACATTGCCAAGAACTCTACCGTTAACCCTGTATTCCGCATTCATATTTGTCCTTCCAAAATGGACAACCTCACACTTTTAATGGTTAAACTCCATCTGCCACTTCTCAGCCCAGCTCTGCATCCTATCTATGTCTCTTTGCAGCCGACAACAGCCCTCCTTACTATCCACAACTCCACCAATCTTCGTATCGTCTGCAAATTTACTGACCCACCCTTCAACTCCCTCATCCAAGTCATTAATGAAAATCACAAACAGCAGAGGACCCAGAACTGATCCCTGCGGTACGCCAGTGGTAACTGGGATCTAGGCTGAATATTTGCCATCCACCACCACTCTCTGACTTCTATCGGTTAGCCAGTTCGTTATCCAACTGGCCAAATTTCCCACTATCCCATGCCTCCTTACTTTCTGCAGAAGCCTACCATGGGGAACCTTATCAAATGCCTTACTAAAATCCAAGTACAATACATCCACTGCCTTACCTTCATCCACATGCAAGGTCACCTCCTCAAAGAATTCAATAAGATTTGTAAGGCAAGACCTACCCCTCACAAATCCGTCTGACTATCCCTAATCACTGTCTCGACGGTGAATTGCGGAAGGCCGTACACATAATCATGAAACTTGACGACACAGGTCAAAAGACCCAGGCACTCCTTTTCTATCTGCGCGTAGCGCTGTTCCGTAGGGGTCATGGCGCGTGACGCATATGCAACAGGGTCTATGATGAGGCCTTATCGCGTTGCAGGAGCATTGCCCCAATGCCAGATTGGCTGGCATCGGTCAAAATTTTTGTCTCTTTCGCTGGATCAAAAAAGGTCAATACCGGTGCCGTGGTAAGTTTGGTTTTAAGTTCTCTCCATTCGCGCTCGTGGGCAGGAAGCCATTGGAAGTATGTCGTCTTCCTGACCAGGTTCCTGAGAGCTGTGGTATGAGAGGCGAGGTTAGGGATGAACTTCCGTAGGAAGTTGACTATGCCCAGAAATCAGAGGACCGCCTTCTTGTCCTCTGGATTTTTCATGGCTGTGATGGCAGCCACCTTGTCCGCATCCGGTCGCACACCCAACTGGGAGATGTGGTCCCCTAGGAACTTGAGTTCCGTCTGGCCGAAGGAGCATTTGGCTCTGTTGAGGCGTAGGCCCTGCTCCCGTATGCGTTTGAACACGCGCTGGAGGCGACTGATATGCCAAATGATTATGTCGTCGACATAGACGCGAACACCTTCAATGCCTTCCATCATTTGTTCCATGATCCTGTGGAACACTTCTGACGCCGATATGATCCCAAACGGCATCCTGTTGTCACAATATCTGCCAAAAGGGGTGCTAAAGGTACACAGTTTCCTGCTGGATCTGTCTATTTGAATTTGCCAGAATCCTTTCGAGGCATCAAGTTTGGTGAAGAGTTTGGCGCGAGCCATCTCGCATGTGATCTCTTCGCACTTGGGGATTGGGTAATGCTCCCTCATTATGTTACGATTCAGATCCTTTGGATCAATGCAGATTCTGAGCTCGCCGGAAGGCTTTTTTGCACACACCATGGAACTGACTCAGTCAGTTGGTTCCGTAATTCTGGAGATCACTCCTTGGTCTTGGAGGTTCTGCAGCTGCTGCTTGAGGTGGTCCTTGAGGGGTGATGGGACTCTGCGAGGTGCATGCACTACAAGCGTGGCGTTCTGTTTGAGTATGATCCTGTAAGTATATGGGAGCGTGCCCATGCCTTCGAAGACGTCGCAGTGCTGGTCGATGATGGCATTGAGTTGCGCCCTGAAGTCAGCATCCAGGAAGGCAAACGTGTCATCAGGAGAGAGAGAGTGAACTCTTTGAACGAGGTTTAGCAGCTTGCACGCCTGTGCGCCAAGCAGAGAGTCCTTCGAGTAGCCCATGATCTCGAAAGGAAGGATGGTTTTCCTGACTTGTGCGTCACTTCGAATTGGCATGAGCCGGTAGGACACAGGTCTCGATGGCGGTCGCTAGGGTGAGTTGCTTTACTTTGAGGAGCTGCTGACGTAGGAGGTCCGACTGAACACCGAAAACGATCTGGTGGCATATCATGGAGTTGGAGGTGTGCCCATAGATGCAAGATTGCGCAAGGATGCGGAGGTGCGTTAGAAAGGATTGGAAAAGTTCGTCCTTACCCTGCAAACGCTGCTGGAACACGTAGCGTCGAAACTTTCATTCACCTCTACACTGCAGTGAGTGTCAAATTTGAGGAGAACCGTCTTGAATTTCGTCTTGTCTTCGTCATCTGCAAAGGTGAGAGAGATGAAAATGTGGATGGCATGGTCCCCGGCCGTGGAGAGGAGAAGAGCAATCTTTCTGGTGTCCGAGGCACCCTCCCTGTCCGTGGCTTCGAGGAAGAGCTGGAAGCGCTGTTTGAAAATTTTCCAGTTGGCCCCGAGGTTGCCGGCGATGCGGAGCGGCGGCGGCGGGCTGATGTTGTCCATGTTGCAGGATGACGGAATGCTGGCGGAAGGCAGATCACTTGCAGGTAGGTCTAAGAAGTGCTAGTATGTAACCACTCCTGGTATCATGATGTGTTGGGTGTTCTGGTTCACATACAGGTCACTAACACTTGAAGTAGTGCAACACTATTTTATTAAAAGGTTAACTATTTAAACACACTTGAACTGTGGGTAAATACAATGCTAGCTTTAACTAAAGACCTTTGCCTTGTCCTAACCAGTTGATGCACTCAGCACATGGTGAATGTCTGTGTTGCAGGCTGTGAGCTCTGTGCTCCTCGCTAGCTGCTACTCGAATGAGCGGGAACTCTGATCCCCCTGTCTTTATAGTGCGTGTGCTCTCACTGGTGATTGGCTGCGGTGTTATTTATGTTGATTGGTCCCACTGTGTGTCCATCAGTGTGTGTCTGCACCATGATTTGCTGGTGTATATTATGACACCTGCTATAGCATTCAAGATCTATAAGGCATTGGGAAAGGGTGTTGGACTGACAAACAGCAGTGGCTCCCATCCCAGACCCTCCATTGATCCTCTCACTCCCACTTCCCCACCAGGAACGCCCTGCCCATGTACTTCCAGTCGCAGCGGGCCCCCCTCACCAGGCCCCAGGCCCTGTATCCTGGACACCTGCTCACACCATCAAACGACTGGGTGTTGGCCCCCTCCCCGTGGCACTCACCCACCCTCGGGCCATGGACATGTCTGGAGCTGTGTCCCATCCCCTGGGTGTTCAGATGTTGGCTGTCGCGTGTTGATGTTGCCTCCCACAGTGTTCAGGGACACGGTTCAGGCATCGCAGTCTGATTGGGATGCTAGGCAATGGTTCCCACATGCTACATGGCCCGCTCACCCACAGGAATACATTTTGGTTTTGTGAAGTGCTTATTAAACTAAAATTGCCAACTCCTGATTAGCAATAGCCTTCAGCCTCACGGCCAGAGGTCTCAGCAGTCGCTGGGAGTTATGGGTGGTCGGTGGGGCAGATGGACAGGGACAAGTATTGACCCCGGAACAGGTACACATGGTCCAGTGTTTGGCATGGTGGTGCCGTGAGCGCTTGCCCCTCTTCCCCACCCCCCAGTGCCCCCCCACCGTCCCATGGTGGTCCACCCCTCCAGAGGGCTCTCCTGCCCAGCCGAGCACTAAGGTGGAAGCCCAGCGCCTCTAGACTCTTTACCTGTGAGCAAAGATGGCTACTCACCTCCTCAGCTCCCCACAGAAGCCTTTCTGCAAAGTTCACATTTTTCAAAAGGAGTTCTAATCAGCGCCAGTGTGACCACTTGCTCGGCAGGTTGCTGAATGACAGGAAACCGTTGGATAAGGGGTGGCTCTCGTTAATTGTATGGAAAAGTGGCTTAAGTGGTGATAATTGGCTTCTTGCGCACTCTACGGCAAGATCCCAATTTTGCTACGGGAGTTGGCCGGTTGCATCGCAAACTGCTTGGCGCCTGACGCGGCTCTTGTTTTTGACTTCTCCCGCTATTCACTGGCCTCGTTTCACTTGAACGAGAGCATAACGAGGCCGGAAGATCACGCTCATTGTTTCAGCATGCAAACAGCATTCCAGATGCATTCACAATGGCCGGATATCATGAGTAGTTAGTACTATTTAAAGGCAGATTGGACCTCTTAAAAGGGAAATACATTGTGGTTGCAAGACGTGGTGGGACGTTTTTCACAAGTTGTTCTGGGCTGTGATACTTTGAGCCACCTGAGAGAGCGAGTGCTAAGATTTTCAGAAAATGCATTGGAGATCCTGTTAGTAGTTTCAAAATTGATAACTTAGTCTGACTATAATTATCTTTCTGACTTGTTAGTTTTTAATGGTTAATAAACTATCTGAATTCATCATTTCAAGTGTTCATTCTTGCCGAATATCTAAGTCTATAGAACTTGATGTAATTTAAAACTGGGGAGTTATTGCAAACAAGTGAACCCCATAAATCTTCTTCAAAGTCTTAATGGGAGAGGTGGAACCATGAAAGAATATCCTGCATTTGTTGGATTAGCAGGAGGTTCTTCAAGTATCTGCTCATTAGGACTAAGCACCTATCTACCCATCGTCTCTAACAATCAGTAGAGATAAATCATTGGATTATTGAAATTTGGATTATTGAAATTAATATGCTTTGCTTCATCCTCACACTCTGAGCATGTCATTAGCCTCATCCCCACAACTCATGCACAGTGGCAGCTATTCAACCATGACAGCTGCATTACCCAAACATATTGCAGGACACTCACTGGTGTAGTTCTTTCTTTCTTGAAGGAGAAGGTGGCACATACCAGCTCATACATTGACTCGGGTGTATTTTAGAGGATAGGATAGAGAAACGCTTTGAACATGGTGAGATGCTGAGCACAGGTGCACAGGAACCATGGTGAGAGGAATGGACAAACTAGATACCAGCTCACCAGGAAGTTAAATGTTGTTCAGACCTCCAGCAACAGCCTGGAAAGAGCCATTAAAGTTAAGAGCCTCAGCCACTTCGACTGCCAGAGGCAATGCTGTTCTTGCCCTGCTTTGAGATTGCAGTTGTGCCTGAAGCATTTGCCAGATTTTAGTCATGACCTCTTTCGGGAAGAGAAAATGCCCCAAGCATTGGTTGGCGCTGAAGGTGATGCAAAGGGACCAAAGGAATGCCATGCTCCGGTGCCTCGATAGCAGTGTGAATGCATTCTATGCCGCACGCACAGTAAACACCGTTGGCATCATTAACAGACCCATTCCGGTATTCTCCGGGCCTCCCGCGATGTTCTGCCTCCGCCAGGAGGAATTACCGACAGTGAGATTCACTTGTGGTTTTAAAAATCGGGAAACAGGCTCAGTGGCTACTGAGCAATGAGCGAGGTTAGCTGCCGGTCCTGCTACTAGCATGGTTGGCTGGTGGGTGTGGCATCAGCCAAGGCTGAAGGGAGTAGCAGAGGTGACCAGGGAATAGGCATTGGAGTGACCCCAGGGATCGGGGTGTTCAGGCGCAGAACACCATTGCCACGGCCTGCAAGATAGCCATTCTGCTGCACACACGACTGTGGCCCATGTTGCATAGAGCGACACCGGCCACATGGGTCCACGCACCCCAGCCTTCCACCCCCAGCTCCCCCCTCCACCCCACCTCCATCCACCAACTCCCCGCCCCCACCCCTAACCAGGCACCATCCACTGGCAAGGCATCACGCGGCCCACTCAAGGACAAAGCCCACGGAAGCCCCAACAGGACAGCGCCAGACAGGAGTCACATAGCATGCCACTGGCATGGGTAAAGACAGAAGCAGGTACCCCTGCCGGCAGGGACATGTGTCAGGGCCAGAGGCCCTACGGTGCCGGGTAGCGAGATGCCAGGGTGAAGTGCGGAGGGCAGAGTTCCCTGGGGAATGGCCAGGGGTGGGTGTGGTGATGGGGAGGAGGGGGCATTGCAGGGGCAGGGGCTGCCGTGTAGGCCGGGGCCACCATGTAGCCTATTGGACCTGGCTGGGCACGGGGTATGCACCACGCTAACATGTCTGCCTTTTACCCCATGCAGTCATTGATTTCAGAATCCAACCAGGAATGGTGGCCTTCATCCTGGCCGCCGCAGCCCTAGAGGATGCACTGCGGCTGGACGAGCAGGAGCTGCTCAGAGAGCACCCTGCTGCAGCCTGTCCCAGAGGAACAGGAGCCAGCCAGTGAGGATGGAGAGCTAGCTGCCCAACAGGCCAAGGAGAAGGTGGGAAGGGGGGGCTGCATTAGGCCTCATGTGTGCCTGCAGTGCCTGTCATTTGAGGACCTGCTGGACCCGGGATGTCGTAGAAGACTCCGGTTGAGCACCATATGACATATCTGCCGGATTATGGCACACCTGGAAACGTGGGGGGCGGGGGAGGACACCTGCTCCCGATGGCCGTCAAGGTGACAGTCGCCCTGAACATTTTTGCCACCGGGTCCTTCCAGGAACCTGTCGGGGATCTCGTAGACCTCGGTGCACAGGTGCACCCATGCCGTCAGAGAGGCCCTTTAAGCCCCCTCAGCACAATATATCCGCTTCAATGTGGACTGAGTACCCTGATGAGGGTTGCTAATGCCTATGCAGAGGCCACAGACCAACGAAGAAACTCACTACAATGACGCCCATGCTGCGACCACAGCCGTGATCGAGCGGTGCATCGACATCCTGAAGATGCGGTTCAGGTGTCTGGTCCACTCTGGAGAGCCCCTCCAGAATAGCGCTCAGAGAGTCTCCCACATCGTGGTGGCCTGCTGCCCCCTCCACAACATTGCACAGCAGAGGGATGACATGCTGGAGGATGGGGATGAACGGCAGGCCTCATCTGATGAGGAGGATGTGGGTGAGGGCCAAGTTGGGCAGGGCAGGGGGCACAGGCAGGCACAGGAGACTGCATACATGTGTGCCAGGGACGGCACGCAGGAACGCTCTAAACGCCTCCAAATCCGTTGACTCGGGGGGCCTGGCCGACGGCAGCACAATCATCCTGTCCCACCCCCACGCCCGCCCCTGCAACCGACTCCGTGATACATAACCTGCCTCACTATGGGGTGCGGGCCCTGGGTGACAGTAACAGTGGGTCTGCTCCATGGGATGGAGGATGATGATGACCCGCTATGCGATGAGCTCTGATGTTCCGCAGTGGGAAGTATCACCCCCTACGGTAGCACTTTCCACCGTCCACCTGGGTGATCCCTGCATACGAGCTGGCCATTCCATCACATGGTCCCACTGAACCCTTGGGGTGGCCAGTGTGTGGGGGGTGGAGGCGGTTTGGGGGGGTCGTTGGGGTGGAGAGGGATGTGGGGCTATGGACCAGGACGGTGCACGGTGGCTGACCTGGGCACCCTTGCCCATGCCCACCTCCAACGGCCGGCCATCCCCCCACCCCGCCCCGCCAGTACCCCCTCTGCAGCCAGTCCAGTCCCTCCCTCACACCCTCCTGACAAAGCACCAAGGCAGGTTGAAACATTTGTGAACAAGTGTTTATTGTGAACAGGTGAATATGTATCTCTAGGTTTCTGGGGCTAGCCCCGAATGTTATCCTGTGTGTTGCACCTGTGCAAAGTTAACTGCTGTCTAACGTTCTGGCCTTATGGGCCCCAACGCTATGTCTTGGTGGATCCCCAGGCGGTGCAGCAGGAGTGGAGGTAGCCTGCTGCGATTCTGGGTCACCTTGGGCAGCCGTCCTCTGGGGCGAGTTTGCCTGGATGTGTCCAGCAGTGTCTCAGCCATCCCAGATAGCGTTATGCTTCCCTGTTCTGCCCGCTGCTCAGATATACCAAGGACAGGAAGGGGGGAGTCCGAGGCACTCTGGTATTCTGACACCTTGGGACAGGGGTGCAGCCAGTGAGAATTCCTGGGGGCTCCCCCGCCACCTGGTGCTGCTAGTCCTGGAGGCCCGCTCTCGTCTCGACCAGGATCTCAATGCTCGCGGCCAGGAAGCATGGGGACAGGACCACCTTCCTCTGGCACTGTGCCATGTCACTCAGTGACTACCTCAGGTCAGCCAGCACCCGGGCAATGCCGTCAATGCCTCAGCCATGACCAGTTGTGACTGGGCCAAGCTCTGGAGCACCACTGTGATGTCCAGCTGACCCTGGTACATAGCTGCCTGTGACAGGGTAGCCCTGTCCTGTGCCTCAGCCACTATCGCACAGAATGCCCGAGGCATTGGCCATCTTGATCCATGGCCGATATCTTCGCGCCGAAGGCCTGAATCGCGGACGCCACCCGTGCAATGTTGGCCTGGGTAACACACATGGCCGGTACAGCCTCCTTCCCCTGCATGCAGTTGGACTCCTCCAACTGCACCTGCAGGCACTGGATGGTTGCTGACATCTCCTCATGTAGTCCCCGGCTCTGCGTCTACATCTCCAGCAGCGATGGGACCACCGTTTCCAAATGCCTGAGATCCATCAGGACAACTGCTAGTCACTGAGGTCGGGACGCACTATGACCATCCACCCTGTCATTGGTTCCGACCTACACCTGATGTACCACAGCAAGTCTGTGGTACGCACCAGATAGTGCCGCAGGAGCCTCTTCATTAAAGTGCCCAACCGAGGTGAGTGTCTCTGGGGTGGTGGAGGGTGTTGGTGACAGCTGTGACGAACATTGGTGTTGTCCCCACACAGGTGTTCCGGGTTGTCGTAGGCTGGTGTTTGGGGACTCATTTTACGCTGCCGCCTTCCCACTGAACATGTCCTGGGGTTGTGGCATGGGGCAGGAGACATCAGTAGGGCCCGTCATGTTGTCAGGTGATACTACAAGACATGAGACGACGCTTGGTTGGATTGCGGGAAGGGTATTGTGGGGGAGGTGGTGTGCTCGGGTTGGGGTGGTGTGGGGAGGTGGGAAGGTGGGGTTGGGATGGTGTGGGGGAGGTGGGGTGCTGGGGTTGGGGTGGTGTCGGGAGGTGGGGTGCTGGGGTTGGGTTGGTGTGAGGAGGTGGGGTGCTGGGGTGGTGTGGGGGAGGTGGGGTGCTGGGGTTGGGGTGGTGTGGAGGGGTGGGGTGCTGGGGTTGGGATGTTGTGGGGAGGTGGAGTGCTGGGGTTGGAGTGAATTGGGGAGTGTGGTGGTGGGTTTGGGCACGTGTGGGAGGTGGGGTGCTGGGGTGGTGTGGGGGAGGTGGGGTGCTGGGGTTGGGGTGATCTGGGGAGTGTGGTGGTGGGTTTGGGCACGTGTGGGGAGGTGGGGTGCTGGGGTGGTGTGGGGGAGGTGGGGTGCTGGGGTTGGGGTGGTGTGGAGGGGTGGGGTGCTGGGGTTGGGATGTTGTGGGGAGGTGGAGTGCTGGGGTTGGAGTGAATTGGGGAGTGTGGTGGTGGGTTTGGGCACGTGTGGGAGGTGGGGTGCTGGGGTGGTGTGGGGGAGGTGGGGTGCTGGGGTTGGGGTGATCTGGGGAGTGTGGTGGTGGGTTTGGGCACGTGTGGGGAGGTGGGGTGCTGGGGTGGTGTGGGGAGGTGGGGTGCTGGGTTTGTGCTGGTGTGGTGGAGGTGGGAAGGTGGGGTTGGGATGGTGTGGGGGAGGTGGGGTGCTGGGGTTGGGGTGGTGTGGGGAGGTGTGGTGCTGGGGTTGGGGTGGTGTGGGGAGGTGGGGTACTGGGGTTGGGTTGGTGTGGGGAGGTGGGGTGCTGGGGTTGGAGTGATCTGGGGAGTGTGGTGGTGGGTTTGGTGTTGTGTGGGGAGGTGGGGTGCTGGGGTGGTGTGGGGGAGGTGGGGTGCTGGGGTTGGGGTGGTGTGGAGGGGTGGGGTGCTGGGGTTGGGATGGTGTGGGGAGGTGGGGTGCTGGGATTGGGGTGGTGTGGGGAGGTGGGGGGCTGGGGTGGGAGGTGGGGCGCTGGGGTTGTGGTGGGGGAGGTGGGGTGCTGGGGTGGGGGTGTGGGGAGGTGGGGGGCTGGGGTGGGAGGTGGGGCGCTGGGGTTGTGGTGGGGGAGGTGGGGTGCTGGGGTGGTGTGGGGAGGTGGGGTGCTGGGTTTGGGCTGGTGTGGGGGAGGTGGGAAGGTGGGGTTGGGATGGTGTGGGGAGGTGTGGTGCTGGGGTTGGGGTGGTGTGGGGAGGTGGGGTGCTGGGGTTGGGTTGGTGTGGGGAGGTGGGGTGCTGGGGTTGGAGTGATCTGGGGAGTGTGGTGGTGGGTTTGGGCATGTGTGGGGAGGTGGGGTGCTGGGGTGGTGTGGGGGAGGTGGGGTGCTGGGGTTGGGGTGGTGTGGAGGGGTGGGGTGCTGGGGTTGGGATGGTGTGGGGAGGTGGGGTGCTGGGATTGGGGTGGTGTGGGGAGGTGGGGGGCTGGGGTGGGGAGGTGGGGAGGTGGGGTGCTGGGGTTGGGGTGGTGTGGAGAGGTGGGGTACTGGGGTTGGGGTGGGGGAGGTGGGGTGCTGGGGTTGGGGTGCGGAGGTGGGGTGCTGGGGTGGGGGTGGGGGAGGTGGGGTGCTGGGGTTGGGGTGGGGAGGTGGGGTGCTAGGGTTGGGGTGGTGTGGGGGAGGTCGGGCGGTGGGGTTGGGGTGGTGTAGGGAGTGTGGTGCTGGGGTTGGGGTGGGGGAGGTGGGGTGCTGGGGATAGGGTGGTTGGGGAGGTGGGGTGCTCGGTTGGGGTGGTGTGGTGTGGGGGAGGCCGGGTGGTTGGGTTGGGGTGGTTGGGGAGGTGGGGTGCTGGGTTGGGGTGGTGTGGGGGAGGTGGGGTGCTGGGTTGGGGTGGTGATGTGGGGGCTGTGCCATGCATGTCATAGGGACACCGCAATTCAGCGGGGGCTCACTCAGTTCCTAATGCCGACCTCCGCCTCAGCGATTTCCCTCTCCCAGGCCCGCCGACCAGGTCCAGTGCCCGCCGCTCTGTGACGATGAGGTGCCGCAGGTTCAGGCAGCCCCCTTCAGTCATCTTTCTCTCCCTGCGGTTGTGCACTGCCTTCTCTGGGGGATGGTAGCGGGGGGGGGGAACAGGAAATGCACAGTGTGAGGCAATTGGACACGGTCAGCACAGGGGGTGGGCAGCTGGTGGCCTTTGTGAACAGGACACCCTGCCATGGCATGGGTATGTGTTGGCATGTGGTGTAGGGTGGGGTAGGAGCATGTTGCCGGTGGGTGGAATTTGGTCGCCCTCCGGGGGAGGGGGTTTATAGATGTGTTGAATGGGTGTTGGCACCAGGGACATGGTGCTGGCTACTCACCCTGGTCGCCCTGAGGAGTTTGTGCATCTTTTTCAGGCACTGCTGTCTGGCCCAGGCAGTGGGGGCCATGGCGTTCATGACCTCTGCCACCTGCGCCCAGGCCCGGTGGCAGGTGGCAGCCTCCTTCCCATTCACTGCCTTCCTCTCCAGGTCGGAGATGTTGATGGTATCGGGAGATGATGGACTGTGCCCAAGGTGTATATCACTTCTGGATTGAACATCCTCTGTTGTGGCTCTACAGGCCAGTTTGTGAATGGCAGCCCCTAATGCAGCTGGCACAAATGAACAGTGCACGCCCAAGGTGACTGATACTTTTTTCCTTCCAGAATTCCTTATTTCCTACATCTGGTCATTTATTTTGTCCTCTGCCTTTTCCAAGCTGTTCCTGAATTACTTGTCTCCAGGCACTCTGGTCAGCAGCAATGACTTTGCATGCATTAACTCTTATCCTGGTCAACTTTAGGTCTCACTTCCAGATGTCCTGATATCGCAGATGTAGGTGACCTGTTTCTCTTATGCTGACAGCAAGGTCACTGTAAAGCATGTGATGGATTCTCCGTTTTAGCAGCTAAGTGCCGGTAAAACGGACAATTCGCGAGCGTTTTACGACGCCAAAATCGGTGCTGAACCCTCACCGATTCCAGGACCGGTGAGGCGCTAGCAGCAGCGCTGGGTGAAACTCCCGGCTCCCACGCAAAAATCGGAGAATGGCCGGGTCCCTGGCCGCGCATGCGCATGGCGAGGACCTACAGTGGTGCACCGTACAACATGGCGCCAGCCGTACGCGGACCCGACCCCCAAATACGACCCCACAGGCCACCCCCGAGCCACCCCTCACCAGTCCCCCCAGCCCACGTGGAAGCCCCCCCGGCCAGTGGCATGGATTCCGGCCGAGTGTGGCGACGCTAGACACAGTTCGCAGCCGCCACGTCAGGTTCCCGACCACTCAGACCACACGTCAACCGCATGGTCGGGAACTTGGCCCATCGGGGGCGGAGCATCACGGGTGGGCCTGCCGATGACACCCAACGCTGTTTCGGAGGGGGCAGATACTCAAACCGGCGTCAAACTGGCACAGACCCCGATTTGGGGTGTGATGTAAGAACACCCTAATAATGTTGCTATGAAGAAGGGAGTTCCAGGATTTTGATCTAGTGACATTGAAGTACTGCCAATATACTTCCAAATCGGGGTGGTGAGTCGTTTGGAGGAGAACTCACAGGTGGTGGTGATGTTCTCATATGTCTGCTGCCCTTGTCCTTCTAGATGGTAGCAGTCATGGGTTTGGAAGGTGCTGTCTAAGGATCCTTGGTGGGTTAATGCAGTGCATCTTGTCGATGGTGCACATTGCTGTTACTGTGCGTTGATGGTGAAGGGAATGAATATTTGTGGAAGGGATGTCAATCAATTGCGTTGTTTTGTCTTGGATGGTGTCAAGTTTCCGTGTATTGTTGGAGCTGCCCTGATCCAGGCAAGTAGAGAGTATTCCATCACACTCCTGACATTTCCTTGTTGGCTATGGATAGGCTTTGGAAAGTCATGGAGCGGGATTCTCTGTCCCGCCGCACCAGATGTCTAATGCGGCGCGCCCCCGGGATTCTCCGTCTCGCCAGCCGGCCAATAGGGTTCCCATTGTGGGCAACCCCACGTGGTCGGGAAATCTCCGGGCTGCCGGCACAACAGAGAACCCGGACAGCAGAGAATCCACCCCATTACGTGAGTTACTCACTATGGGATTCCCAGTCTTTAACCTGCTCTGGTAACCAGAATGCTAGTGTATTCAGTTTCTGGTCAATGGTAACCCCCAGGATGTTTTAAAAAATATATATATTTATGAAAGTGTTTAAACACAATTTTTCTCTCTTACAAACAATAACCCCCCCACCCCCCCGTAACAAAAAAAACGAGAAATCGCGCAGAGAAAGATATATACATGGCAAAATGATATATTTATACAGCTTTGTACACTGGCCCTCACCCGTACGTGCTTGTTTCCCCAACCCTTCATGTTATCTCTTGCTCAACCACCCTCCCAGGCAGTCCCCCCTTCCCCCCCCCCTCCACCCCCCCTCCCAGGACGTCCCCTCCACACACCCCCCCCCGCCCCCCAAGGTTGCTGCTGCTGCTGACCGACCTTCCTCTAACGCTCCGCGAGATAGTCTAGGAACGGTTGCCACCGCCTGTAGAACCCCTGCGCAGACCCTCTCAAGGCGAACTTAATCCTCTCCAACTTTATGAACCCAGCCATATCATTTATCCAGGCCTCCAGGCTGGGGGGCGTCGCCTCCTTCCACATTAGCAAGATCCTTCGCCGGGCTACTAGGGACGCAAAGGCCAGAATGCCGGCCTCTTTCGCCTCCTGCACTCCCGGTTCGTCCACTACTCCAAATATTGTTAGCCCCCAGCTTGGCTTGACCCAGACTTTCACCACCTGAGATATTGCTCCCGCCACTCCTCTCCAGAACCCCTCCAGTGCCGGGCATGACCAAAACATATGGACATGGTTCGCCGGGCTCCCTGAGCACCTTCCACATCTGCCCTCTACCCCAAAGAACCTACTCAACCTCACCCCCATCAGGTGTGCTCTGTGGACCACCTTAAATTGTATCAGGCTGAGCCTGGCACACGAGGAGGAGGAATTAACCCTACCTAGGACATCAGCCCACAGACCTTCCTCGATCTCCTCCCCCAGCTCCTCCTCCCATTTACCCTTCAACTCTTCTACCAGCGCTTCCCCCTCTTCTTTCAACTCCTGGTGTATTTCCGACACCTTGCCCTCCCCGACCCATACACCCGAGATCACCCTATCTTGAACTTCTTGTGCCGGGAGCAACGGGAATTCCCTCACCTGTCGCCTCATAAAAGCCCTCACCTGCATATATCTAAAGGCATTTCCCGGGGGTAACTCGAACTTCTCCTCCAGTGCCCCTAGGCTCGCAAACGTCCCATCGATGAACAGGTCCCCCATTCTTCCAATCCCCGCCCGTGCCAGCTCTGGAGCCCCCCCGTCCATCTTCCCCGGGACAAGCCGGTGGTTACCCCTGATCGGGGACCACACCGATGCTCCCATTGCACCCCGGTGCTGTCTCCACTGGCCCCAGATCCTTAGCGTTGCCGCCACCACCGGGCTCGTGGTATACTTTGTCGGCGAGAGCGGCAGCGGTGCCATCGCCAACGCCCCCAGGCTCGTTCCTTTACAGGACGCCATCTCCATCCTCTTCCATGCCGCCCCCTCTCCCTCCATAACCCACTTGCGGATCATCGCCACATTTGCTGCCCAGTAGTAGCTCCCCAGGTTTGGCAGCGCCAACCCTCCTCGGTCCCTACTGCGTTCCAGGAACCCTCTCCTTACTCTCGGGGTCTTATTCGCCCACACAAAATCCATAATACTCCTGCCTACTCTCTTAAAAAAGGCCTTAGTGATCACGATGGGAAGGCACTGAAACACAAACAGAAACCTCGGAAGGACCACCATTTTGACCGACTGCACTCTACCTGCCAGCGAGAGCGGTAACATGTCCCATCTTTTGAAATCCTCCTCCATTTGCTCCACCAACCTCGTCAGATTCAGTTTATGTAGGGTCCCCCAACTCCTGGCTATCTGGACCCCCAGATACCGAAAAAAAACCAGGATGTGATAGTGGGGGAATTCAGTGATGGTAATGCCATTGAATGTCAAGGTCAGATGGTTGGAGTGTCTGTCAGTAGAGATGATCATTGCCTGGCACTTGTGTGGTGTGAATGTTATTTGTCACTTGTCAACCCAAGTTTAGATATTGTCCAGATCTTACTGCATTTGGACATGGGCTGAATCAGTATCTGAGTAGTTGTAAATTGTAATGGACATTGTGAAATCATCAGCAAAAACCCCCACTTCTGAACTTATGATGGAAGAAAAGCCATTGATGAAGCACCAAAGTCCCTGAGGAACTCCTGCAGTGATGACCTGGAGCTGAGATTACTCACCTCCAACAACCAGAATCATCTTCCTTTGTGCCAGGATTGACTCCAACCAGCAGGTGTTTTCCCCCTGAATCCCATTGACTCCAGTTTTGCCAGCGTGCCTTGATGCCACACTCAGTCATAGGGTGATATCAAGGGTAGTCACTCCCATCTCACTCTGGAGTTCACCTTTTTTGTCCATCTTTGAACCAGGGCTGTAATCTTCAAATTGTTTTCAGCTACTTCATCAATGACCTTCCTTCCAACATAAGGGCAGGTGTGGGAATATTCGCTGATGATTGCACAATGTTCAGCACCATTCATGGCTCCTCAGACACTGAAGCAGCCCAGGTGTAAATGCAACAAGACCTGGACAATATCCAGGCCTGAGCTGACAAGTGGCAAGTGACATTCGCACCATACAAGTACCAGGCAATGATCATCTCCAATAAAAGCGAATCAAACCATCATCCCTTGACATTCCATGGCATTACCATCACTGGATCCCCCACTGTCAACATCCTGGGAGTTACAACTAACCAGGAAGTAAACTGGACTAACTATATAAATACTGTGGCGAGAAGAGCAGGTCAGAAGCTAGGAATCCTGCGGCAAGTAACTCATCTCCTTGTCATGATATGCGGACACACACACATAATGATATACAGACAAGCAGCAAATGGACACGGAGAATAGGACATGACATATAAACAGGCAGGACACTCAGGCGTGGGATCTGACTATAAAAGACACGAGGCACTCGCACTCCACCTCTTTCCGCTGATGAACATCTAAAACGTCAGTCAAGGGTGTTGTTACAATCTCACACCCCCACCACACGGCTAAGAGCTAGTCTGGTTCAGTCAGACAGAGTAACCACACTTAAGTTAGCAGAGAGTCGAACTCACAGAGAACCGTGCTAACTGTGCTATTAGTTCAATAAACTTGATTGAACTAACTTTAAGGTCTGGAGTATCTTTTTGATCAATGCTGCATCGAGTTGCAGCCAGTGTTATACCAGTGTACCTAACACGACATAAAGAACAAAGAACAAAGAAAAGTACAGCACAGGATCAGGCCCTTCGGCCCTCCAAGTCCGTGCCGACCATGCTGCCCGACTAAACTACAATCTTCTACACTTTCTGGGTCCGTATCCCTCTATTCCCATCCTATGTCAAGATACCCCTTAAATGTCACTATCGTCCCTGCTTCCACCACCTCCTCCGGCAGCGAGTTCCAGGCACCCACTACCCTCTGTGTAAAGAATTTGCCTCGTACATCTACACTAAACCTTGCCCCTCGCACCTTATACCTATGCCCCCAAGTAATTGACCCCTCTACCCTGGGGAAAAGCCTCTGACTATCCACTCTGCCTATGCCCCTCATAATTTTGTAGACCTCTATCAGGTCGCCCCTCAACCTCCGTCGTTCCAGTGAGAACAAACCGAGTTTATTCAACCGCTCCTCATAGCTAATGCCCTCCATACCAGGAAACATTCTGGTAAATCTCTTCTGCACCCTCTCTAAAGCCTCCACATCCTTCTGGTAGTGTGGCGACCAGAATTGAACACTATACTCCAAGTGTGGCCTAACTAAGGTTCTATACAGCTGCAACATGACTTGCCAATTCTTATACTCAATGCCCCGGCCAATGAAAGCAAGCATGCCGTATGCCTTCTTGACTATCTTCTCCACCTGTGTTGCCCCTTTCAGTGACCTGTGGACCTGTACACCTAGATCTCTCTGACTTTCCATACTCTTAAGGGTTCTACCATTCACTGTGTATTCCCTACCTGCGTTTGACCTTCCAAAATGCATTACCTCACATTTGTACGGATTAAACTCTGCCATCTCGCCGTCCAAGTCTCCAAACAATCTAAATCCTGCTGTATCCTCTGACAGTCTTCATCGCTATCCGTAATTCCACCAACCTTTGTGTCATCTGCAAACTTAAATCAGACCAGTTACATTTTCCTCCAAATCATTTATATATACTACAAACAGCAAAGGTCCCAGCACTGATCCCTGCGGAACACCACTAATCACAGCCCTCCAATTAGACAAGCATCCTTCCATTGCTACTCTCTGCCTTCTATTACCTAGCCAGTTCTGTATCCACCTTGCCTTCTCACCCCTGATCCCGTGTGACTTCACCTTTTGTACTAGTCTACCATGAGGAACCTTGTCAAAGGTCTTACTGAAGTCCATATAGACAACATCCACTGCCCAACCTGCATCAATCATCTATGTGACCTCTTCGAAAAACTCTATCAAGTTAGTGAGACACAAACTCCCCTTCACAAAACCATGCTGCCTCTCACTAATACGTCCATTTGCTTCCAAATGGGAGTAGATCCTGTCTTGAAGAATGCTCTCCAGTAATTTCCCTACCAGTGACGTAAGGCTCACCGGCCTGTAGTTCCTGGATTACGCTTCTTATATCCTTGCTACGCTTCTTAAACAGAGGAACAACATTGGCTATTCTCCAGTCCTCCGGGACATCACCTGAAGACAGTGAGGATCCAAAGATTTCTGTCAAGGCCTCAGCAATTTCCTCTCTAGCCTCCTTCAGTATTCTGGGGTAGATCCCATCAGGCCCTGGGGACTTATCTACCTTAATATTTTTTAAGACGCTCAACACCTCATCTTTTTGGATCTCAATGTGACCCAGGCTATCTACACACCCTTCTCCAGACTGAACATCCACCAATTCCTTTTCTTTGGTGAATACTGATGCAAAGTATTCATTCAGTACCTCGCCCATTTCCTCTGGCTCCACACATAGATTCCCTTGCCTATCCTTCAGTGGGCCAGCCCTTTCCATGGCTACCATCTTGCTTTTTATGTAAGTGCAAAAAGCCTTGGGATTTTCCATAACCTATTTGCCAATGACTTTTCGTGACCCCTTCTATCCCTCCTGCCTCCTTGCTTAAGTTCCTTCCTACTTTCCTTATATTCCACACAGGCTTTGTCTGTTCCCAGCCTTTTAGCCCTGACAAATGCCTCCTTTTTCTTTTTGACGAGGCCTACAATATCTCTCGTTATCCAAGGTTCCCGAAAATCGCCGTATTTATCCTTCTTCCTCACAGGAACATGCCAGTCCTGAATTCCTTTCAACTGACTTGAAAGCCTCCCACATGTCAGATGTTGATTTACCCTCAAACATCCGCCCCCAATCTAGGTTCTTCAGTTCCCGCCTTATATTGTTATAATTAGCCTTCCCCCAATTTAGCACATTCACCCTAGGACCACGCTTATCCTTGTCCACCAGAACTTTAAAACTTACTGAATTGTGGTCACTGTTCCCGAAATGCTCCCCTACTGAAACTTCTACCACCTGGCCGGGCTCATTCCCCAATACCAGATCCAGTACAGCCCCTTCCCTAGTTGGACTGTCTACATATTGTTTTAAGAAACCCTCCTGGATGCTCCTTACAAACTCTGCCCCGTCTGAGCCCCTGGCACTAAGTGAGTCCCAGTCAATATTGGGGAAGTTGAAGTCTCCCATCACAACAACCCTGTTGTTTTTACTCTTTTCAAAAATCTGTCTACCTATCTGCTCCTCTATCTCCCGCTGGCTGTTGGGAGGCCTGTAGTGAACCCCCAACATTGTGACTGCACCCTTCTTATTCCTGATCTCTACCCATGTAGCCTCACTGCCCTCTGAGGTGTCCTCCCATAGTACAGCTGTGATATTCTCCCGAACCAGTAGCGCAACTCCGCCACCCCTTTTACATCCCCCTCTATCCCGCCTGAAACATCTAAATCCTGGAACGTTTAGCTGCCAATCCTGCCCTTCCCTCAACCAGGTCTCTGTAATGGCAACAACATTATTGGGCAGCACGGTAGCATTGTGGATAGCACAATTGCTTCACAGCTCCAGGGTCCCAGGTTCGATTCCAGCTTGGGTCACTGTCTGTGCGGAGTCCGCACATCCTCCCCGTGTGTGCGTGGGTTTCCTCCGGGTGCTCCGGTTTCCTCCCACAGTCCAAAGATGTGCAGGTTAGGTGGATTGGTCATGAAAAATTGTCTTTAGTGTCCAAAATTGCCCTTAGTGTTGGGTGGGGTTACTGGGTTATGGGGATAGGGTGGAGCTGTTGACCTTGGGTCGGGTGCTCTTTCCAAGAGCCGGTGCCAACTCGATGGGCCGAATGGCCTCCTTCTGCACTGTAAATTCTATGAAATCATAGTTCCAAGTACTAATCCAAGCTCGAAGTTCATCTGCCTTCCTCGTAATACTTCTTGCATTAAAACATACGCACTTCAGGCCACCAGACCCGCTGTGTTCAGCAACTTCTCCCTGTCTGCTCTGCCTCAGAGCCATACTGGCCCTATTCCCTAGTTCTCCCTCAATGCTCTCACCTTCTGATCTATTGCTCCCGTGCCCACCCCCCTGCCATACTAGTTTAAACCCTCCCGTGTGACACTACCAAACCTCGCATCCAGGATATTTATGCCTCTCCAGTTTAGATGCAACCCGTCCTTATATAGGTCACACCTGCCCCGGAAGAGCTCCCAGTGGTCCAGATAACGGAAACCCTCCCTCCTACACCAGCTGTTTAGACACGTGTTTAGCTGCTCTATCTTCCTATTTCTAGCCTGACATGATACCAGGAGACTACTAATTTGAGATGGCTTACCTCAGTCCGTTCCCTGACGACCAGCAAATGTATCCTGGCACCATGGAGAAGATTCAGGCTCCTCACCAGCTCAGGACCTCCGGCAAACTCAGTGCCAACTGGCGGATATTCAAGCAAAGGTTTCTGCTGTACATCAACGCTTCAGACCTCGAGGGTGCGTCTGATGCAAGAAAGATCACGCTTCTCCTCTCGACAGTGGGTGATCAAGCCATCGAACTCTTCAACTCGTTTAACTTCACCTAAGGCCAGGACAAGACAAGTTTCAGACCATCCTGGACAAGTTCGATAGTCACTGTGAAGTGCACACCAATAAAATCTTTGAGCGCTACATATTCAAACAACGTCTTCAAGGTAAAGTTGAATCTTTCAGTCCCTTCTTAACTAACCTCCGCCTGCTAGCGCTGTCCTGCAACTTTGGTGATATTGTTGACTCCATGATCAGAGACCAAATCGTGTTTGGAGTTCACTCTGATCCTCTGAGAGAACATCTCTTAAAAATCAAGCATATGACCTGCCAGTCGCGATTGAAACATGTACAGTGCATAAGCACGCCCAAAATTGGTATTCCCAATACAAATCGGCTGAAAATGATAAACTTGCCTCCCACGAGGCAGAGAATGTGCAGGCTATCTCCCGGATGCAGCGCCTCAGCATTGAAGACAGCGGCCTTCTTGCGCGCTTTTCCCAGAACCCCACGCATGCGCGATGCGAACGGGATAACGAAGCGGCCGACACCCCCACTACGCAGGTGCAGACATCTGCCGACCTCACTGCGCATGTGCGACGACGTACACCGCGTCACGACGCCGACGTCATGACGTGCCCGAACTGCGGCAACGCCCACTTCAAGGCACACTGCCCTGCAAGAGGCAGGTGATGTTTAAACTGCTGGAAGCCTGGACACTGTGCAGCCTTGTGCAGGTCTGCACCACCAGTCAGAGGCCAGCACTCCCAATTCCAAAGACAGCGCGTCCAGAATGTGCAACGACGATTACAGGATTCTGATCCTGGCAGTACAACGGATCCAGAGGACGAGTGCCTGGAGTCCGCCTACCGAGTGGGCATCATTACGACACGTGAACATGCCACACCTAACTCATCTCGCATTCAGTCCATCCTCACTGTGGATTCGGAGGACGAATGGCGTGCGGTGATGCAGGTCAACCGCTGCTCCATCCAGTTCAAGCTGGACACAGGTGCTTCTGCCAACCTCCTCTCACAGGCAGACTTCAAACGCATCAAGAAGCCCACCCAAGGTCCTTCCAGCAGCCTGACAACTCCTGGACTATAACAGTAATGCCATCATGGCACTGGGGTCCTGCCATCTACTCGTCTCCAACCGGAGGACCCATGCACGGCTAAGGTTTGAAATTGTCAGGCCGGACAGGGCATCCCTACTGGGCGCACATGCCTGCAAAAAGTTAAACTAGGTGCAGCGGGTTTATTCAACGACATCCTCCAATGTGGATCTTCAAGCTGGCATTACCATATCCTCGCTCAGTATCCAGATGTGTTTGATGGGATGGACACTTTGCCATATCGGTACAAGTTCCTACTGCGACCTGATGCCAAGCCAGTGGTCCATGCACCACGCCGGGTCCCGGCTCCGCTGAAGGAACAGCTCAAGGAACTGCAGCAGCAGGGGATCATTTCGAGGGTAACCGAACCGACTGACTGGGTCAGCTCGATGGTGGTGGTTAAAAAACCCTCTGGAGACCTGCACATCTGCATTGATCCCAAGGATCTCAACCAGAATATAATGCGTGAACACTACCCCATCCCGAAGCGGGAGGAACTCACCAGTGAGATGGTACGTGCAAGGTTTTTCACAAAGTTAGATGCGTCACATGGATTCTGGTAAATCCAGCTGGATGAGTCCAGCAGAAGGCTCTACCATTTGGCAGGTACTGCTATAACCGTATGCCGTTCGGCATTGTCTCGGCATCGGAGATATTTCATCGCATCAGGGAGCAGATGATGGAGAGCATCGAAGGGGTTCGTGTGTACATGGACGACATCATCATATGGTCCACGACCCTTGAGGAGCATGTTTCCCATCTCCAGCAGATATTCCGCCATGTCCACGCCAATGGCCTGAATCTGAACAGGGCCAAATGATGCTTTGGCATGTCGACACTCAAGTTCCTAGGAGACCAATTCTCTCAGCAGGGTGTGTGCTCCAACACAGACAAGGTCAAGGCCATCACAGCCATGAATGTCCTGGAAGACAAGAAGGTGGTATTCCTGGGCATAGTCACTTTTCTGAAGTCATGAACGTCTCAGACCTCACATCTCGGACCGTCATCAAGGCCTGTAAGGAGACGTTCTCCAGGCATGGTATCCCACTCACTGTCATGAGTGACAATGGCCCGTGCTTCAGCAGCCATGAATGGTCTCTGTGTGCCCAGTCGTATCAGTTCAAACATGTCACTTCCAGCCCACACTATCCGCAATCAAACAGAAAGGTTGAGAAAGGGGAGCACATAGTGAAGCAGCTCATCTGTAAGGCTGCGGATTCTGCGTCTGACATTCACCTTGCACTGCTTGCATACAAGGCGACCACACTGTCCACTGGCATGTCACCGGCTCAACTCCTGATGAACAGGGACCTGTGAACGACACTTCCAGCCGTACACCTGCCCAACCTGGATCACCTCCCGGTGCTGCAGAAGGTGCAGCAACTCCGAGACCGGCAATAACAGGACTATGATGCTCATGCCACTGATTTGCCCGTGTTATCCCCGTCCGACACTGTTCAGGTCAAGATCCCTGATGGAGGCTGGTCAGCTCCAGCTGTTGTTGTTTGACAGGCTGCCCCCCCGCTCGTATGTTGTGCGTCTGGCTGATGGTTCTGTTGTGCGACGAAACAGACGGGCACTGCGCAAAGTTGCCTGCCCGCAACCACATTCTTCTCCGTTTCCTTCTGTTGTTTTGCCACCTCCTGATACCTCGACTCACGAGGCCCATCAAGGCGCTGTCGTCCCCACCACCACCTCTCCGGCGGTTGACCAGGATCAGACGCAAGTCACAGAGACTGGACTTATGAACATTTGTTCTGTTTGCTATGTTCTGTGTTCTCGCATTAGACAGCTGTTTTCACATGGACATATGTTCACATCCACTGCATGTATATATGTTAATATTGGCCTATTCTTGTAAATACGTTCACATATGTCATCCAAACATTAAAAAAAAGGGGAGATGTCATGATATGCAGACATAATAATATACAGACAAGCAGCTAATGGACACAGAGAAAAGGACATGACCAATAAGCAAGCAGGACACTCAGGGGTGGGATCTGACTATAAAAGACACGAGGCACTCACACTCCGCCTCTTTCCACTGATGAACACCTGGAGAGTCAGTCAAGGGTGTTGTTACAATCTCACACCCCCACCACATGGCTAAGAGCTAGTCTGGTTCAGTCAGACAGAGTAACCACACTTAAGTTAGCAGAGAGTCAAACTCACAGAGAACTGTGCCAACTGTGCTATTAGTTCAATAAACCTGATTGAAGTAATTTCAAGGTCTGGCGTATCTTTTTGATCTATGCTGCATCCAGTTGCAGCCAGTGTTAGACCAGTGTACCTAACACAACACTCCTGACTCCCCAAAGCCTGCCCACCATCGATAAGTGTCCAGTGTGTGGGTGGAGCTGGGCTCTGCTCTGTCTTTTATTTTCGGTTTGAGGCGGTTTGAGCTGGAAGCCATTCTGTAGCTCAGTGTGTTTTTAGTTTTGGCTGTGAGTTGGAGTGTTGCAGTGAATGCAAGCACGTGTGTATCAATCTCTCTCTGCAATCTAAAGAATGTTTTCAGCTCATTTGATGATTCCAACGAAGTACCTGTTTCTGTAAGGAATGCAAACTTGCTGTCTGTATTAAAAAAGGGTTTTGACTGAATGGATGTTGTTGGGAAAGTTGTTGAGGGTTACCTATAGAATAGTATCTTTGGGCAAAGTATCAGTGTTAGTATTTGATAAGATGTTAATGTGGGTGTTTATAAAGTCGTAGCTGGATTTATAAAAATAAACATTGTTTTTTGTTTAAAGATTACTAAGGTCTCTGTTGCATCACACTTGGAAAGTGGCCCTTGTGCACCCCACAACCAAAATCTGTTAAAAATTGTTGGTCAGGTTAACTCCATGATATACTTTGGAGTTTTCTAAACTCTGCCCCGTAATATAAGGCACTAGTCAGGAGTGTGATGGAATCCTCTCCGCTTCCCTGGATGAGTGCAGTTCCAACAAGTCAAGAAGCTCAACAGCATCCAGGACAAAGCAGCCCACTTGATTGGCACCTCTTCCACAAACATTCCTTACCACCACCGACATACAGTATTAACATTGTATACCATATATAAGATGCACTGCATGAACTCACCAAGGCTCCTTAGGTAGCACCTTCCAAACCCACGACCACTACCATCTTGAAAGACAAGGGCAGCAGATACATGGGAACAGCACCACCTGGAGGTTCCCCTCCAAGTCACTCACCATGCTGCCTTGGAAATACATCGCCGTTCCTTCACTGTCACTGGGACAAAATCCTGGAGCTCCCTCCCTAATGTCACTGTGGGTGTACCTACAACTCATGGATTCCAGTGGTTCGAAAAGGCAGCTCACCACCAACTTCTCAAGGGCAATTTGGCTGGGCAATAAATGCTGGGCTCGCCAGTGCAGTCCACACGATTAACCATGGCAAAGGACAAGGAGTAACTGAGAGTAAAAATTCTAAATTAGAGGAGGGAAAAGGTCACTGAGATGAGAACAAATCAAAGGTTGGCAGGCAAAATTGTAGCAGAACAATGGGCTACCTTTAAAGAGGAGATGAATTGCGTATAGTGGAGGTACATTTCCACTAAAGGGAAAGGTATGCAAACAAAGCCAGTGCTCCCTGGATGATGAAAAAGATGGAGAGTAAAATAAAACAGGAAAAGGGGGTGTATGATTGATGTCAAATTGGTAAAAGATATGAGAATCAGGCTGTTTATAGAAAATTCAGCTGGGAATTGGAAAAGGATATCATAGAAGCTAAGAACACAGAAAGTTATCCAACAAATGGCAAGTTACAGCAAGCAATTAGGAAGGCAAGTCACATGTTGGCCTTTATTGCAAGGGGATTGGAGGACAGAATTAAGTCGAGCTACAGTTGTACTGGGGCTTTGGTGAGACCACATCTGGAGGATATTGATAGATGGTAAAGTCTCTGTTATCTATGGCGCAGTGGGTTAGCCCTGCTGCCTCATGGCTCTGAGTACCCGGGTTCGATCCCAGCTCCAGGTCACTGTCCATGTGGAGTTTGCACATTCTCCCCGTGTCTGCATGGGTCTCACCCCCACAACCCAAAAATGTGCAATAGGTGGATTGGCCACGCTAAATTGCCCCTTAATTGGAAAATAAAAGAGAATTGGGTGCTCTAAATTTGTTTTTTAAAATCTCTGTTTTCTGGTATATTCTGAGAAAGGAAGGTGTTAGATAATCAAATATACCAGTTATCTAAGCTGAGTAAGGTGAGTTCCACATTTTCATCCAATCAGAAAGCTCCTGAGTGATCGCTTGGTGATGCAGATGTTGTGCAGGAGAGGCCTGAGGGAACATGTTGCTGCAGAACAGTGGAAAGCTGAGACTGAAGTGGGGACAGGCATGCCAGTCAGTTTGATATTATTAGCGGTTGTGTGAGAGTGAGGCTGATGGGGAACAAGTGTTAGTGCCAATTTTGCAGGATGACAGGCATCTCCAGTTAAAAAACAGATCCAACAGACACAACCCCAGAATTATGGTTGATAGAACGGCTAATAGAGCATCGGGAACAGAAATTTTATCGTACTTGCATTCGAGGCTGTACAGCTAAGGTTCACTAAATTGATCCCTGGTATGAGTATTGTCCTGTGACGCCAGGTTGAATGAATTGGGTTTATATTTGATAGGGTTTAGAAGAATGAAAGTTAATCCCATTGAAACATAAAAGTTCTGAAGGGGTTTGACAGTATATACACTGAGAGTTCAATTCTACTAGATGGGAAATCTAGAACACAGTAGGACTGAGATGAGGAGAATTGTTTTCACTCAAAAGGGTTGTGATTCTTTGTGAATTCTCTACTCCACAGGGTTGTGGATGCTCTGTGTTTGAATTGAGCAATGATCTCTAACACGATCATTCCCTGTTGCAAAGCATTCTTTGTTCAATCAATCCCCGGCAAATATAAATTCATCGGAACCTCTTTCCCTATTCTTTCGATGACAATTATTAATTGATCAACTTTCATTACTGACTCACAAACCTGAGGAAATAGTCCTTTAAAATTATTTCTATTTAGGCCATTTCACATTTTGAAACATATCATACATCTCACCATTACAATAGCTTCCTATCCCAAGCATCATCCAAGTGAATCTCGACTGTACGGTTTCAATGGCTTCAATGCGCTTTCAATTATTGAGTTCCCAAAACTGCATAATGGACTCTAACTTTGAGTGAATCACAGTTTTAAATAAATTAATTGGTGCTTTATTTACTCTGTGCCTTTATTTTTTTTAATCCAAAATTATATTGGTCTTTTTCATGACTTTGGCTGTCGGCACTTCACATTAAGGGAATTATGTATTTGAACGCACATGTTTCTTGAATGTCTTTACAATAAGTGGGTATTGCTAATCCTTGTTTATTTTATTCATGACTGTATTATTTTGCACTAACCCACATCTGCCACCATTCTGCCCTGCCCAGTAAACTTTTGAAATAATTGTGTCTGTTGAAAATTTTGAGATTCTATTCCTTATACCCAATTCCAATTATCTACATGTACCAAGATCAAAAGTGAATCCAGCACTAAACCCAGGGAACAGCAGTCTCCAGTCAGAGTAACACTCATTTACACTGTTTATCAATCAACTTTCAATGTATGATGCAAAATTATACTAATTTTCCCTTATGCCATAAGCTTGATTTTTTTTCTTCTGAGACATCTCATCAAACTTTTTTTTGGCAGTCCATATAGATTCCAACTACCGCATTCCTTCCATATATCTAATTGGCCACTTGGTTGAAAAAATCTAGGTAAAAATTGTCAAACATTACTTTTAAAAAATCTATACCATTCATCGATTTTGCAAATGCACTTTAATTTTATCCTCAATTATAGATTGTGAGTGTTTACCTACAACTGATTTTAAATGCCATTTTAATTCTCAGTCCAACTCTCTCTTACTTCCCTGTTCTCAGCCTCCTGTATTGTGCCAGTGAAATTCAATGCAAGCTTAAAGAACAGCAGCTCATCCTTCAAATAGGGACCTTCCAACTTTCTGGCCCCCAACTTTAGTTCACAATCAACTATCCCACTTTATCTGAGAGGAGTGTTGGTAATGATTTTTCCATGACAAATTACATCTCTTTAGACCAGTCTTTTTCTTCATCACTTGCCTCAACACCATCATCCTATGTTCGCACATTTGTTGTTTCGTAACTTGTGTTGTCCAGTGCATCACAACATTTCCCTTTTTCGTTCCTTCTTTCACTTATTTCCCCTCTTCTGTGCTTACTTATTTTTTAAAATAAATTTAGAGTGCCCAATTATTATTTTTTTCAATTAAGAGGCAATTCAGTGTGGCCAATCCACTTACCCTGCACAGCTTTGAGTTGTGGGGCTGAGACCCACATAGACAAGGGGATAATGTGCAAACTCAACATGGACAGTGACCCGGGGCTGGGATTGAACCCGGGCCCTTGGTGCCATGAGACAGCAGTGCTAACCACTGCACCACCATGCTGCCTTCTGCGTTTACTTATACATTGGTAGACCTCCAACTTCTTCCTGTTCTAATGAATGGTCATCAACTGAAATGTTAACCCTCTTTTTCACCCCACAAATGCTGCCTGACCTGTTGAGTTTCATGACAAATGTTCCGTTTTTATTTCAGATTTCCAGCACTCGCAATGCTTTGCTGTTTAGATAAGGGTAAATAATCCACTGTTTAGGGCAGCACGGTGGCGTAGTGATTCGCACTGCTGCCTACGCCGCTGAGGACCCGGGTTCGAATCCCGGCCCTGCGTCACTGTCTGTGTGGAGTTTGCACATTCTTCCCGTGTCCGCGTGGGTTTCACCCCCACAACCAAAAGATGTGGATTGGCCATGCTAAATTGCCGCTTAATTAGAAAAAATAATTGGGTACTCTAAATTTATTTTTAAAAATAATCCACTGTTTCTTGGTTTCTCGTTAACAAGCATGTGACATTGGCAGCTCTCCAGTTCCACAGCACAATTTTCCTATTTAAGGACGAATGAAAAGTTGTCAGAATTTTTATGAAGTATTTTGATAAATGAGGCAAAACTGTGAAGGGAAAAAAGACTTGGATGTTCTAGTACATAGATTTCTAAAGGCTGATGAGCAATGTTGTGAAGCGATAGCTAGAGTAAATAGGATGTAGGAATGCATTCATAGAATAACTGAGTATAAGACTATGCATATTATTTTGACATTGTACGGGACCTTGGTTAGGACTTGCTTGATTAAATTGGCTGCTGTTAAGGCATCATCACAAAAGAGAGGATGCCTCAGTGCCAAGATGCGTTCGAAGACCAGTGGATTTTTGTGGGGAAGATGGGCCAGGCAAACAGATCTGGCAATCAAAATGGGATTGGGTTGCACCAGCGGTGCTGCTTTGGGCACAGGGTGGCCATTGCTGCTGGGGGGAGGGCCCCCTTCAAAGAGGACATCACTCCACCCTCCCTCCAAACCCACTGAAAGCCACCAGGATTTACTTGGCAGCCTTCCCACGTGGCAAGAGTCCCATCCAATGTCATTAAAATGCCAGCAAGGAAGGAAAGTGGCTCCTAGTTGGGCAACAAATTGTCTCAATTGCCAAGGCACTGCTGGCAATATGCCATGGTGGCAGAAAGGCTTCCCTCCCTGTGTTTACCCCAACATACTGCCAGAATTTCCAAAGGTTTGACAAAATTCAGCCCTCTGTTTTTCTCTCTACAAATACAGTCTGACCTGCTATTTCCAAAATGTTCTGTTTTTATGTGAGATGAGAAATTGCTTTTAATGCATTGACTTATTATGATCTGGAATACATCACATTGAAGAGGAATGGAAACAGATTCAATATTCGCTTTCGCAAGGTTGGATAAATACTTGAAAGAAAGGAAATGGCAGAGCTGTGAGTAGAGAGCAGGAGTGTGAAACTAATTGGGTTGCTCTTTCAAAGGGCCAACGTGGGAACAAATGCACTGAATCACCTGCTTCACTGTTATTGGATTCTATGATTCCATGAACCACTGCCATGCCTTCTCCAAATTCTTGAAATAATTATCACCATCAGCCAGTAACTTATCCACATCAAGTTCTGTTAATTGTTTCAAAACTAATTCCGTTTCTCTAGTTATTTCTATCTATCGCTCCATAGCCTCTTCTAGCACTTCCAGAGTCTGATTTCCATTATTATTTGCAAAAAATCAATGTAAAATGTTTATCTAATATCTCTGTCAGATCATCTTACTCCACATTTCGATTTACTCCATCATCCTTTCGTGGTTTCCCCCTTCCATTTAGCCTATTCTTTTACATGTTATATGCTTATAATATGGTCACTATTGTTGGAGGGAAGAAATGCTCAGAGTCCGTTTGTGACTGCGTGGTGTTGGTAAAACTTTTATTTATTTGAAAAATGGCAGTGTGCACAACAGGAGAACCAGAAGGTACTGCTTCCTTCAACCAGCACGAGTCTGTTCTGATTTTTTACAGGGATTTCATGCATGCATATTTGAAGTTCGTTCACAGTTACAGATAAGCATTGACGTCATTGATCAATTTCATACAATACAATCTGATCAGTAGAGATGTTTCCTAAGCCCCTTAATGGGAAACCGATTTACTCGTACAATGGGTTTTTACAAGTTACCAGATCATTTTCAGAATGTTCCCTTTAACCTGAAATAATGCCGTTAGTCCTTGATGAGGCATTAATGGGTTTGTATTCCCTGCTCTGGGTAGAACAATGAATCTCCTGCAGACAAGGTGGGGCCATAGTCTTGTGATGCGGGTTCCCCATTATTATTATAATGTCCTGTAGATGAATAAATTATCCTGAGCGCAGGTTTTCTGGCTTATCCAATAATTTAACCCTTTGCCTACTGGTTTTCCAATCCTCATGTGCTGCTTTTAACCTAGAACATCTTTTTATTAATATATATATTATTTTCTCGCTGACAACTATTTTCTTTTGTTTTATCTGGGGTTTTTGTTTTGCATATTTCCAATTATGACTCTCTATATTTCATTTTTATATTGTAAGGGTCCTTCCTGTTGAGTCCCTTATTTCCCCTTTATTTTTACCATTATTATATTTGGTCCACGGATGCTTAATGAAAATGTGTCTTTAAGTCAAGCAACAGAGAAAATGAGGAATTCAAAAGTTACAACAGAGAACACTCTCCTAGCCTTGGACAGAAGAACTCAAATGTTTTGGCACTCAATAGATGGGGTGGGACTCAGTTTGATTAGTTGGCTGGTGGCCAATGAATTGGCACCCGGTAACAGGTGGTGATTGGATCGTGCTTGAGTGGGATGATTTCCAGAGAGCTGAGACCTGGACTTGCAGAGTTGAGACCTGGACATTCAGAGACAAGGACCTCTCTCTCTCCAGAAAGGCTGTGAGTTGATGTATTTCTGAACCTTCAGAGTCTTGAATGAATCAACAGTGAGAACCTCGAACTGAAAGCAAAGTTTGAAGATAAGAAAGGTGTCAGAAGCACCATCTGAAACAAAGACTCTTACCTTTTGCCCTTCATTCTTATTATATTCGCCTCTCTCCTCCCCTCTGTGTTGTCTGTCTTGTGTGTTTGTCTGTCTTGTGTGTGTATTTGTGTGTGTGTAGAGGGTGGGGATAAATCAAAGCGGGGGATTAGGAATTAGATAATAGTTAACCAATTGTATTTGCTGAATTATAGTTCTTGTTATAAATAAAAAGTAATTGAGTTTAAATTTACAAACCTGTAATTATTGGGCAGCCAAGGGCCAAAGATTTTTCGAAGAATTATTGGTTAATTCAATAGTGTTGCGACTCCGGATCAAGTGGAATTCACCACGCACCAGCCCAGGGTCTCGTAATAATATGATGAAAAGGAACCAAGTCTGGTTTAATTTATTGGAAAAATTGGACAATCAAAATAAAGAATAGAAATGAGATATGTTTGAATATGGATTGATAAGGTATATGTTAAATACACTGTGGCTAGAAGTGAAGGGGTACAGCAAAGACTAGATTTCTATAGATGAACAAAGAGATTGTCATGATATTCAAACACACACATCATGATAGACACACCAACAGACAAATCAGAACACACAACACCACAACCAATGACAGAAAGATATAAAAGCACAGACACGACCCCCGGTGGTCAGTATTAGCTGCAGAGGAGGACCAGGACAGATCTGTTACCAAACACACTCAGGGAGACAGCACGTGCAGAGTATCCAGAACGAACTGTATTATAAGAGTTAAAATAAAATAGAGTTGTACCACATACAACTGTGTTGGCTCATCTGTGCACCAGAGCACCCAACACCACATGGTACAGGAGTGGATCGATACCTGCCGGCATACCTCAGTGTACACAGACAACCAGCAGTGCCCAGGCAAAATGATAGAGCTCCCGGTTCCGCAGCCGCTCCAGTGCTACGGCGATCTCCGCGAAAACTGGCGGCGATTCCGGCAATGGTTCGAATTGTTCCTGGTGGCAGCTGAACTCCAAGACCTGGATGATAGCGAAAAAATTGAATTTCTCCTCACCATCGCCGGTGCAAGGGCAAGAGAAATATTCACAAGGTTCAGGTTCTTCAGGAGGCAGCAAAGGTACGATTACCAGGCAGTCCTGGACAAATTCTCCAAGTACTGTGAAGAAAACGCAATCCAATCGGCAAGTAAAGGTAAGAAAAGCTGCAGTACTCACCTCGTGGCTGGGATCCCGGAGCCCGAATACCCAGAGGCCGAAATCCCGGGCCTGAGAGAGGGCTGGGTCGAGGTCGGCGGCCATCTTGCTAAAGGTATCACGCTAGCATAGTTGCGCGAGCAGTGCGCAGAACCGGAAGTTTCGTTTGCGCATGCGCGAGATGCTGCGCATGCGCAGTCAAGAAAACGGCCATCGGTAAAGGAACAGCGGTCTGAGCATGCGCAGTCGCTTCCTACGTGCTACATACCGAGCGTCAGGATGTCAGAGGCCCCAGACTGCACCAATTTAAAGGGGAAACGTCCCAAATCCAATTTAAAAGGGAAACGTCCCAAATCAAAAAAACAAAAATCTGTTAAAGCTGTAAAACAACCTTCCCTCACCTGGAATGACAGCACATTGCCGCAAATTGACCCAGGAGATGAATTTGACCCCCGAAGAACCCTCCGACAAGCAGTTACCTACGCACAAGCCGATGATTCCGACCTCGAATACTTTGATGATGATCTTTACAGTGTTTCCAGACCTCGCGAGCCCAATGATAGCTCCGTGGTCCTGTACGACTATGACTCGGACGAACCTTTCGTGTTGCACATTGGCGGCCCCCACATTGAATCCGACGCAGATGCGGATTCATTTTTCGGATTTGAGGATCTTCAATCCAGCAGATATGACGTCCCAACTTATCAGTACCGGATGATGCTGCAGCCTGACATTAACAGACAGGGAGCGCTGCAAGCACACGGAGAGCGCCCTGCTGCCACACAGAGCGTGGTCCACGTCCCGCTCAACGTTCCCGACTCTATGAAAGAAGACATGCAAGACTCCAGAGCGCAGTCCTCGCATGAACCAGAAGTGACTCCAGTGTCACAAGCCTCCACAGCAAGCTCGTGGACAGACTCCACAATTGCAGAAACGCAAGACTCCAGAGCGCAGTCCTTGCACGAACAAGAAGTGACTCCAGTGTCACAAGCCTCCACAGAGAGCTCGTGGACAGCCTCCACGACAGAAGCAACGCAAGACTCCAGAGCGCAGTCCTTGCATGAACAAGAAGTGACTCCAGAGTCACAAGCCTCCACAGGGAGCTCGTGGACAGCCTCCACGATAGAAGCAACGCAAGACTCCAGAGTGCAGTCCTTGCAGGAACACGACCATGAGGGTCTAGCAACCTCTCCTGACCAACCAGCGGCAGACGATGCAAGTCTGCCATGCTCACGTGAACAGCAAGAAGGCTATAACAGCCTACCATGCTCCACTACACAGCAGCATGACCATGACGGTCTCTCATGCTACAATGAAGGGCACAGCGCTGAAGACTGTTCAAGCCCAACTGAAGACAAGCCAAAGGAATCGCCTCGTCCAAGCCCGAAGAAAAAAGGTTTATGCGCTGACCTTCAGGATCATTATAGCCGAACAGAGATGAATAATGCTGCACGGCCACAGAAGGATGCTGAGGATTTGCTAAAGAAATTAATTGAATGTTTAACTTGCAAGGAGCAGACTGAGAATTGCCAGTGTTTTAGTACGGACCGAAAAAATGGACAAGACATTGATCCTCAGTTAATGGAGATAACACAACCTGAATCATATCTACAGCAGGGACAAATGTCTCCCTTCAACACAACGCCGCAAAGTCCCAACTTCGAAGACCAGCAGTTAGTCAGTAATGACTCTTCAAACCTTGAGGGGAACATTAATTGCATTGAACCTATACACACTCCACTGATAAATGAGCAGAACATTGGAGCAAGAATCCTGAGGACACCGACATCGAGTAGCCAGATAACGAATTTAAAACCCACAGCAGTTTCAAGTGAACCAAGTGTGCTTTCCACTAATGGTGAAGATGCAGATAAGGTCGACCCGATTATCCATTGTACCACACTAACCCCAGTGATTAAGCAGTTATGTATGGGGAGTATAATGTGGGCAATTGAGAACAGTAAAAGAGAGACTGTGACCATGCCAGTCCCAGCAAAATCAGACCCAGAGACCATGAAGGCATGTACATTAGACAAAGATACATATGGGGTACCTGAGAAGAAAAGTGAAACGGAATGTTCTTTGAAAAATAGTACAATGTCGATAGAAACATTGGATCCTATATTCGAGACCATACATATGGGAGAATTTGGGGATAATAAACAAGGTTCTGCAATGTCTGGGGGAAGATTTAAAATTCCAAAGAAGAAAAGCCCAAATGAAGGACAACGGCAAGACAATGACAGTCCACCGACATGGTGTGCACCACCAGATGAAAACTCTGACAATTTACCCAACCCTAGTGAACAGCAAGCTGCTAATGAGGATCTATCCACGGGATGTGAGACGAGTGACGACAGCATCCCACTTCCCATGCAAAAGGTGCAAGGTGACAGACCTCGCCTAGTGCGTACCGAGGCACTCAACGATCACGGTGGGACCACTGACGACTGCGGTGGCGGCGCACCGCTTCCACCCTCGATGGCTCGAGCCTCTCCACTGGTTGGTGCATTCCTGCATGTTCCGACTCCAGAAGTGCAGCTTCAGGGAATCTCGGCTGCCTCCAGTGAACCTGTTGAGACTCCGGACGGGGGGCATCGACGGAAGGCAGACCGGACTCCAGATGGGGAGCAGCCAAGCGCCGACTCTGATTCGCGCACGCCAGACCTTGCTCCGGACGGGCGGTGTCGCGGCCTCGGTGATGGCACGCTCAGGGTGACGGCGGATGCCACGGCGACAGGGAATGGATCGCGTGGCAGTCCCACTGGGTCGGCAGTGGCAACCAGCACCGGCGGTCCAAGATGGACACACCAATTCGCGCCATCGCCAGACGTTGATGCGAGCAACAATTCTCTCTCCAAGGCGACATGCTTCGACGTTTCTCTGCGGAGTCGCCCTTCCGGCACAGCAGGTGGCCGGAACCAGCGTGCACAGTCTCGGCCAACTTCCACATCTGGCACAGTCATCGCCTTGCATGATATTAGTGATGGTGCTACTTCGATGGCAACGACCCATCGGCTACAAGATGCCGTCCACCACAAACATAAAAAGAAGAAAGACTCCACCTTGTTCCTGGCATGCAGGGCGGATGGATTGGTGCGTAGGCGCAATCAGCGAGCTTTGCGCCGCCTTCCACGCTCGCAACTGAACCGTACGCACACGCCGGATCCTCCACTGGTTCCCAAGGATGACTTCGTGGAGATGCCATGGATCATGCCCCTTCCATCGCCACCAGAACCAAACCACAGCCAAGGCAACACTAACAAAGATGTTGAATGTTATATTTGCACGAATGAAAAAACCAAGCACTGCACGAAGTACAACAAATGGTAAAGTAGAGACTTCGGCAACAGCATCACCTCCAACAGTCCAAGGTGAACCAGTGTGACCACAAATCTCCACAGCTGAACCGGCTTGAGGACCAGCCCATTCTTGAGGCGGTCACCCATTAGACTGGACTTATAATGCTGTTCATACGTTCAAAAAGTCAAACACTTCTGTATTATAACCTGTTGTTGTTTATTGTTCCAGATATCGTCTGACCGGACCACTGTTCAAGTTTTTTTTTCTCTCTCGCATCCATGTTTTGTTATGGTACAACCTTGTTAGTGTGACGCACCCGACATCGCCCCATGTAAATAGTTACGTCATATACACACGCTGTACACAACACACACACACACTCTTAGATGCACTCACGACACAATTATATTTATAACCACGTAGGCACATATCTTTGTAAAAAAGGGGGATGTCATGATATTCAAACACACACATCATGATAGACACACCAACAGACAAATCAGAACACACAACACCACAACCAATGACAGAAAGATATAAAAGCACAGACACGACCCCCGGTGGTCAGTATTAGCTGCAGAGGAGGACCAGGACAGATCTGTTACCAAACACACTCAGGGAGACAGCACGTGCAGAGTATCCAGAACGAACTGTATTATAAGAGTTAAAATAAAATAGAGTTGTACCACATACAACTGTGTTGGCTCATCTGTGCACCAGAGCACCCAACACCACAGAGATTATAGCCAAGGTGTGGTTTCAAAAAGTGTTTTTTGATCAATTACTGGAGCAAAAGAAAGATAAAGTTTTCCAAATATTTTGAAACAGCAAGAAAGAAGAGGTTGAAGGATAATAGGGAATATGCAAAGAAGCTTGTTAGTTTCACTAATGGGAAAAAGCCAGTGCTTTGTAAAATGATAGTCAAGCTCTCATTGCATTGCACAATCCAAGTTTAGATCAACTGTAGCCCTCAGCTACAAGAGAATCAGAGGGGCAATAATTGGTGTGCAGAGGTAATTTGCAACAGACAAAAATTTGACACTGCATCACACCCACTGTTAATCCATGGTTGTCAGGCCCAGCAGGATTCAGGGGCGGGATTCTCCGCAATCGGCGCGATGTCCGCCGACCTGCACCAAAAACGGCGCGAATCAGTCTGGCATTGCGCCGCCCCAAAGGTGCGGAATCCTCCGCATCTTGAGGGGCCGAGCCCTAACCTTGAGGGGCTAGGCCCGCGCCGGACTGATTTCCGCCCCGCCAGCTGGCGGGAAAGGCCTTTGGTGCCCCGCCAGCTGGCGCGAAACTGACTTTGCCGGGCGGCGCATGCGCGGGAGCGTCAGCAACCGCTCACGGCATCCCCGCGCATGCGCAGTGGAGGGGGCCTCTTCCGCCTCTGCCATAGTGGAGACCATGGCGAAGGCGGAAGGAAAAGAATGCCCCCACGGCACAGGCCCGCCTGCAGATCGGTGGGCCCTGATCGTGGGCCAGGCCACCGTGGGGGCACCCCCTGGGACCAGAATGCCCCGCGCCCCCCCCCCCAGGACCCCGGAGCCTGCCCGCGCCGCCTTGTCCCGCCGGTAAGAGAGGTGGTTTGATTCTCGCCGGCGGGACAGGCATTCCAGCAGTGGGATTTCGGCACATCCGGGCCAGAGAATCGCCAGGGGGCCCTGCCAACCGGCGCGGCGTGATTCCCGCCCCCGCCGAATATCTGGTGCCGGAGAATTCGGCAACCGGCGGGGGCGGGATTCACGCCAGCCCCTGGCGATTCTCCGACTCGGCGGGGGGTCGGAGAATCCCGCCCCAGGTGTTCTTCTGGGATACTGCAAATGACAGACATTACCTGATGGCGGCAACTTCACATTCGTAGAATACTGTTCCTCTAAGGGATTAAAGAAGCTAAACCTCTGCCTGTCCACCCTGTTGCGTGGGTAATACTTCCTTCAGTTAGTTTAACTCTTCTGCTCTTACCCTCTCAGCTGACCACCTACAGGTCTCTCTACAGTAGGCTATTGCTGCTGATGGTCATCTTGCTCCTCATCCAAGGGCCAATCTAGGATGGTCATAATACCACCAAACCTGATTGTGAGTTACAACACCTCCAAAGTGCAGAAATTAGCCTCTCGCCATTAGTAGTTTCCAGTGATTTTTTTTTTGTGATAGAAAGCAGCCGGGTGCACTAATTATTCCTTGCTGTATTATCCTGCATTCATTAAGCCCCATGAATTGCCTTTCAGGCTTCTTGGCTTAATTGCAATGGTGAGCTTCAGGAAGGTCAGGAAGACGTGTATGTGTCGTTAGGTGACCTGAGGAAGCAGCTGTGCTCTGAAAGCTAGTGATTCTAAACAAACTTGTTGGACTTTCACCTGGTGTTGTAAGACTTCTTACTGTATCATACTGTTTCTCACTCTAAGGTATACAATCTTCCCCTGCACCGCATGTATGTATGTTGATCATGTATGCACTCAAGGTGGAATTTTCAAATCCAGAGACTAAGTGCGGTGGCAGGCGTGTTTGCAGCACATTTTCTGCTGGGCAGCACGATGGGAAATCATGCCCGATTTTGCACTCGGAAGCACATTAATTACGCATCATCGAGTAGCTCCCTGAATCACATGGTCGAGTGGGCACCACAATTAAAGCCCACCCGAACACACACATTACTTTCAGCAGTCCAACTATGGGCAGGAAATTTGTGATACAACTCCACTGAAGATAAGTTACTCACAAGTGCAACAATAAGTCCCTTGAGTCCATGCCAGCACTGGATGACATTTACCCCGGATGGGATGCCACCTGGAGGCCCACCTGCCTCGCCTCGCCTCACCGGCCTAGCAGGCGATTGCAAGGTAGGTCAGCTTATTGGGCACTCATCTGAAAAATAGCATCCAGCGCAGGAAGAGTATGAATGCTCTCAGGTCTTCCACCTTCTCCTCACTCCAATCTCACCTTCTCATAATGGTATCATGCACTCAAAGGCATCATGCTACTTCTGGATCTCACACAATATTAGCGGGGAAGGGACATCACCACTGATAGTCTCGTGAATACTTTAACATCACCAACATCGCATCTATCTTGCTGCATAAATTCCAACTCCAGTCCTGTTGCTATTTTTATTTATCTCGGTGAACCACAAGCCTTTCCCTTATATCGATCAAATGACCACACAACCAGTTAGTTAGTTCAAAAGATGGTTTATTTACAGACACAAGAGTTATCTCAACATGCAAACACAATATCTACTACGAGTTGAACTACACCTACCAGCTACAATAACCTATACTTAACTTCAGGGCGACCGGCACTGTGCAAATGGATAAAGGCCTTTATCTGGATTTCACTTGGCTTGTTCGAAGAAAGTGGCTTTGTCTCTGCTGGGCTCATCCGTCAGGTGGCGATCGTTGGTCTTGAACTGTTCCTGCTGCAATTGGGTGGCACAGGCCGGATCCAAAAGAGACAGAACACATGGCTGTGCTCTCTTTTATCCCCCTGGGATTTTGCGCTCTTTGGGGCTGTCCTTAACCTTGGACCCAATAGTTCAACAGGGCTCTGATCACTCTCTTCGATTTCAGCCAATAAAGGGGCGGGTGCCTTGGTAGCTGGGCGGGTCCTTAGTGGTCATTGACCTTGGCAGTTGGGCTTTCTGAGTAAAGGGAGTGGCGCCGATCAGTCTGTGGCTGTACCGGTTGCTTGATTGAAGTTCTATTGTCCTGGGAAAATGGGCCATTGAAATGTAAACGGGCAGGGGTTTCGATCAGGTCTGGTTACCTGTGTTTTAGATACACATAGGCTGTGTATGTGTCTGAGTCCTGGGTTGGCCATAATTACCATGGTCCTTTGCAGGTGGCCATCTTAGATGGCTACATTCCGCCCTTATGATCCTGAACGCGAAGCGAGGTGGATCACACTATTGATCCCTTTTCATCCTTGGTGGATCGGTCACCCTTGGTCAAGGCAAGGTTCTACTCTACTCTATCTTGTGGTTTGGGACTTTTACCGAATATTCCATTAGTACAGTCAAAAATTAATTCATCGCTGACGGTTACTATAATTTAGGTCACTATAACATTTAATTTATCCGCACAGTTGATCTCTAGCTAACGCTGTCTAAGCTACTCTCATGCTGCTGGTGAATATCAAAGAACTTATATACAGTACAAAATTTTTAAAACAGCAGCATCACATTTCTACTTAATTCTAATAAAGTTACAGAGGTCATTGGTTTATTTTTAGCAGCGATTGCTACATGTGATCAATTTTGCTGAATTCCAAAGAAGGGGGCTCGGACTGTATGTATGGGGAGCGGGAGGCTTTTGCTCACCATTTACGGAGTCGGAGTGTCTCAATGACACTGCAGATTATTGCAATTACTAGAAGGGCCTCTACTATGTATGAAAGAGGGTTCCCTTTGGCAATGTTTTCGCACTAGGTGGAGGTTTCGATGTCTGTCTTTATGTGTGGTGTCGTGTCCGGGCTGGTGGTGGCCTGTTGTGTGGTAGTGTTCGGGGCTGGTGTGGGGTTTGTAACAAAAGTCCGTTGCGCGCGCAGTTGCAGAAGTCCAGCGATGATCCAAACGCATGTCAGCTGTCCTTGCGTCATCCTGTGTTGTCTGTTTTCCGTCTAATCCTGGGGATGCAAGCATAGTATCTGTTGTTATCTTTGGTTAATATCTCGTTTTATTAGTCTTTCTCTCCTTACTCCAATCACCCGTTATGATTGTCACCATGTGTGGCTCCCTCATTTAAAAAAAAAATACCATTTTGGAGAAACAAGAAATGCAAATTTTTAAAGTACAGAGACTCTCGCAGCTTGTGGTCGATGCGGGGAGTGGGACAATTTCTTCGACAGTCTTTCTTTACTTGCAACCATTGGTGGTTGAGGATTATCTTAACAAGCCGAATTTCAGGGCGGCCAGTTTTATAGAGTTTTGTCCCAGAGCTCAGAGGCAGTTCTCGTGTAGCAGCGTGTATAGCTGCAGTGAGCAGCAACCAATTGTGTCATATGTGTAAATAGCGTGTGGGGAACGACCAGGGTGTCGCAGGAGGTAAAGGAAAGAAGGGGTGAGTGTATGGAACGTGGCAAAATACATTCTTTATACCACAACCAAAGAGAGAGTAGAGAAGGTGAAACTAAGGCCTGCCAAAGGCAATGCAGAGTGTAGAGAACCATTCCAGAGCGTATGAAGTGAATGGAACATGAGGTGCGTGTGGGCCGCTGTGGGAGAAGAATGGGTGCAATCCGCGGGTAGGGCGGGGTTAGTGTCATTACTCCACTACCCGAGCTTAACTGACCGGATGAATTAGGGGTCCTCAGGTAGGGCAGAGATCAGTGCCGTGACTCCCTACCTGGGTGACCTGGGCGAACTGGAAGACTTTGTAGTCGTGTGGAAACCTGTCATTAAGACTGGGAGAACCGTGATCTGTTTCCCAACAAATGTGAACCTTTAACTGTTATTGGGCATCTTACCTTCGAATCAGAAGAGTAATTTTGTGTCGGGCGACAAGAATTGAAACCATGTGGTAGAAGAAGAAGAAGGAAAAAGGCGGGCAGGCTCCATCAGAACTTTGGACACCTTAATACTTAGGCGGTGTCTCTTTCTCATCATCTGGACACCTCAGGGTTCTGTACCAAACAGTGTTGTAAAAGCATTACCGAAACGAGACTCAGTATCTAAATCATCACCATCTCCCGGTTGCCAGACTCGTGGCGGCCATTCCTATGCCTTGGCCGCGTGGGCCGTCAGATGGTCCGAATCGTCGTGACTTACCAGTCTGCAAGAGTTGTTGCGGTGTCAAAGAGGGGCTTGTTTGTTGTGAGGCATAGGGGCGGTGGGAGTGGAGGGCAAGTCACTGTGGTCGGGCAGTGGATGTGGCGGTGGCTGGGGGAGGGCATATAGGGGGTCAAAGATATCTAAGTCGTGGTTCCGGGGGCTGGGGTGACTGGTGGCAGAGAGATCGCGCCAGTGTTCAGCGATAGTAATCAAATCCGGGAGGCTCTCGCAGTCGTCGGAGTCAAGTGCAAGGTGAAAGTCTGTACCTGTGGGCGGAGACAAATTTGGGTCTGTGGACGTAGGTAAGGGATAAATTCCGGCATGGTGGGGGAGGGTTGGCGTAGGGGTCGGACTAGGTTGTCGATGGGCGGGGCGTAATCTTCTCCTATTGCCAGAGAGATGTGGTGGGAGTGGCTACATTGTGATCCGTAGACATTGAATTGGTTGATGTGGAACCAACCAGTTTTACCGTTGGGGTACGTTGTCTTGTACACAAAATGGAGTAGGGTCCTGCAAATTTGGGGGAGAGGAACGAACTGGGGTTGTAAAGTGAAACCATTACTTGCTGACCGACTGTGTACTCTATGGGGTGGACGGCTTTGTCAAAGCAGGCTTTGCTCTGCTTCCTTCTAGCACCTAATCAGACAGCGGCAGCAAGTTGTGTCGCTTTAATGTTATCTGTAACCTGTTGGACTGCTTTTTCGTGGGTGAGGGCAGTTACTGTAGGGCTTGCCAAATCGAGGCCTAATAAATATTCAATACACTTCATGGGCCGCCCGGTCATGAGAGTGTGGGGGGTGAAACCTGTGGAACTAGAAACGGTGTTCCGAATAAACATGAGAGCAAATGGGAGGACTGTGTCCCACGTGGTATTGTTCTGTTGCACCATCTTCCTAATGGTCGCTTTTAAAGTTCGATTCATTCTCTCGACAATGCCACTGGATTGGGGTATGCTGTATGGAATTTCTGCCTGATCCCAAAAATTGTTAAAACATTTTGCACGACTCTGCCGGTGAAGTGGGAAACTTGGTCTAACTCAATGCTGCGGGGAAGACCCCAGCGTGTGAATATCTGTTGGGTCAAACTCTTAGCGGTGGCCTTTGCTGTGTTTGTCCATGAGGGAAATGTTTCTACCCATTTCGTAAAGGTGTCGATAACAACCAGCACGCACTGGAAACAGTTTCTGCAAGGGGGAAGGGGGCCAATGTAATCGATTTGCAAATTTGTCCAAGGGCCATTCACAGGTCGGGTGTGACATAATTGTCCTTTCTTTGAGTAACGTTCGGAACTGTTCTGATCACAGATCAGGGAATTCTCAACATAATGGGTTACATCGCCTTTTAAATTGGGCCACCAGCACAAAGGTCTTGGGCAATGGTATTATCTATCCCTGATGTTCGTGTCCGTCCTGAAATTAGTAAACGAGCTGGTTTCTGTCCTGGGTTGGGACCACATGCAAATCCGTTTTTTAAAACTATGCCGTCATGTACAGTCAGTGCGTCCTTCCATTTATCATAGGGGGCTGGGCAGGTGCCGTCGAAAACCTGTTTGAGGGTGTCGTCTGCATTTTGGGCTTGAGTTAGATCCTCAATATTAGTCTGGGAAACCTGGACTGAGTATATCGGTTCGCCTTCGGGTGGCTGCCAGAAGTGACCATGGCGTGATCCTGCTTTAGCTAAGGCGTCTGCCTTTACATTACCGGGTGGGGAGGAGCAATGGTGGCTTCTTACTTTAATGATACCGTATGTGCGATCTGAGGCTGTCTTGAGAATGTGCTTTAACAGCGGGGCAGAAGGTAGGGGTTTTCCATCGGCTAAAACAAAACCTCGAGATTCCCACAGGGGCAGGAATTCTGTTAAACTGTTGCACACATACAGGCTGCCCGTGTGTATGGCTGCGGGAGTTGGAAAAGAGTCGGGGTGCTGAGTTACATAGGCTATGGCTGCGAGTGTTAAGGGTAAGATTCTGGCATGGAAAGAGGATTGGCTGACTGGCAGAAGGCAGAAGTTGGGATAAAGGGGTCTTTTTCAGGATGGCAGCCGATGACAAGTGGTGTGCCTCGGGTCTGTGCTGGGACCACAACTTTTTACAATATACATTAATGATCTGGAAGAAGGTACTGAAGGCACTGTTGCTAAGTTTGCAGATGATACAAAGATCTGCAGAGGGACAGGTAGTTTTGAGGAAGCAAGGAGGCTGCAGAAGGACTTGGACAAGCTAGGAGAGTGGGCAATGAAGTGGCAAATGAAATACAATGTGGAAAAGTGTGAGGTTATGTACTTTGGAAGGAGGAATCTTAGCATAGACTATTTTCTAAATGGGGAAATGCTTCGGAAAGCAGACGCACTAAGGGGCTTGGGGGTCCTTGTTCACGATTCTCTTAAGGTTAATGTGCAGGTTCAGTCGGCAGTTAAGAAGGCAAATGCAATGTTATCATTCATGTCAAGAGGGCTAGAATACAAGACCAGGGATGTACTTCTGAGGCTGTAGGCTTTGGTCAGATCCCATTTCGAGTATTGTGAGAAGTTTTGGGCTCCATATCTAAGGAAGGATGTGCTGGCCTTGGAAAGGGTCCAGAGGAGGTTCACAAGAATGATCCCTGGAATGAAGAGCTTGTCGTATGAGGAACGTTGGAGGACTCTGGGTCTGTATTCGTTGGGGTTTTGAAGGGTGAGAGGGGATCTTATTGAAACGTACAAGATACTGCAAGGCCTGGGTAGAGTGGACGTGGAGAGGATGTTTCCACTTGTTGGAAAAACCAGAACCAGAGAACACCATCTCAGACTAAGGGGACAATCCTTTAAATCAGAGATGAGGAGGAATTTTTTCAGCCAGAGGGTGGTGAATCTGTGGAACTCTTTGCCACAGAAGGCTGTGGAGGCCAATTCACTGAGTGTCTTTAAGGCAGAGATAGATAGATTCTTGATTAATAAGGGGATCAGGGGTTATGAGGAGAAGGCAGGAGAATGGGGATGAGAAAATATCAGCCATGATTGAATGGCGGAGCAGACTCGATGGGCCAAGTGGCCTAATTCTGCTCCTATGTCTTATGGTCTTATGGAGTTCTGCTGCTTGTGAACCTAGGTGGTCGGGCAATTTTAAAGAGATCTCTTCTGGTGGGCATCCCTGCGCGTCTTCCACGTAAATTCCACAACCAGTAATTCTAACTCCATTTTCGATTGTGGAAGAACCATCTACATAAATTTTTTAAGTATCCCTTGTGGTTTGGGAATCCTGGGCGAAATTCTCCGTAATCGGCGCGATGTCCGCCGACCAGCGCCAAAAACGGCACGGACGACCCCCCACCCTGTCCCCATCCCCGGCACGGACCTCCCCCGTCCCCCACCCCTGCATGGACCCCCCGTCCCCCTCCCCGGCACGCACCTCCCCGTCCCCCTCCCCGGCAGTCATCCTCCCATCCCCAGCACTCACCCCCCCTCCCGGCACTCCCCCGGAGCCCACCCCACTCTAACCCCCCCCCCCCTCCCCGCCGCACACACACACACACACACAACCCTACACACACCTCTCCCCCACACATACAGACTGCGGCCACGCCATCACCGCTCCAGCGGCCAACCCCCCAGGCCGTCACCCACCTCCACGCTGGTCGGTGTCAACCATGAGCACTGCTTGACGCCGATTTAAAGGTGTTTAGATTTACGCCAACGTGACCATGCCCATCCGGACGGGAGAATATCGGCAGCCCCGAAATCCATTGCCTCGCACCCACCCGTACCATTCTCCGAGGCGTGCGGCCCGATTGACGCCCCGCCAACTTTTCTCCCTTCGGAGAATTCGGCGGGGGCGGGATTCACGACGGCCCACGGCGATTCTCCCACCCGGTGGGGGGTCAGAGAATCCCGCCCCCTCTGTCTTACTGCCTGCTCGTGGGTGTAGTGACTTTGGGATAAAGGGTCCTGTGTGGTGTTGGGCTGCTATGATCTGGCACTCATGTGGGGTCCCTGCATATTGGAGATTATCGGCCAGAAATGTGTGGGTTTTGGTGCGTTTTACCGTAATGTCCCTGTCTTGTAACAGTAGTGTCCAGCGAGCTGCTCTGATTTGGCTGACTGAACCGTCCTTTAATCTACCATCTAGTAATAGTTGCGTGGGGGCGTGCTCGGTCAAGATCGTGACTGGGTTGAGGCCTGAGATGTACACAAAGTAGTGTACTGCCCAAAGGACTGCAAGCAAGTGCCGTTTGCAGATTGAGAATCCTTGCTCTATGGGTCTAATACTCTTGAGGCATAGGCTACGGGTCCTAAGTGATCGTGTCATTCTTGCAGGAGCACTGCTGCTATGGTTCGGTCGGTGGTTGCTACTTCTATGGCATAGGGCAAGTCTGGGTCTGGAACTTGTAAAGCGGGGGCTGTGCCTAGGGCGTGTTTTAAAACATCAATGGCGTCAGTGTGCTGCGGAAGCCATTCCCATGGGGCGTTCTTTTTAAGGAGCTCTGAGAGTGGGGCTACTTTGGTCGAAAAACCATCTATATCATTTTTGCAATATCCTGCCAAACCAAGGAATGGCCGGAGTGCAGTGACATTTTGGGGCAGGCGCAATTTCTCGATGGATTTGTCCGTTTTTGCTCAATTTCTCTCTTCCTGTGGTTGATGGTGGTGCCGAAGTAAAGAACCTTTTCCTTTAAAATCTGGGCCTTTTTGGGGTTTACCTTACATCCGATTGATTGCAGTAGGCCTAGTAATTTAGATAAGAGCTCGACGTGTTCCCCTTTAGTGTCCGTTTGCAAGAGCAGATCGTCTACATTTTGTATGAGGCATTCGGGTCGGGAAAATTTAGAAAGTCCGTTGGCCAATTGTCAGTGGAAAATGGAGGGGGAGTTATGGAATCCTTGTGGGAGGCATGCCCACATGTACTGCTGCCCTTGAAACGTAAATGCAAATTTATACTGGCAGGCCCTGTCTAACGGGATGGACCAAAAGCCATTGCTGATATCCAGCACTGTGAAATACTTTGCCTGTACTCCATGTTTGAGCATGGTCCCGGGAATCGTGGCAACAGTGGGGGCTGCTAACGGGTTACCTTATTAAGTTCTCGGTAGTCGATCGTTAGTCGCCATGAACCATCGGGCTTTTTTACGGGCAGAATTGGGGCATTATTTGTGGAAGCTGCGGATCGGATAAATCCTTGGTCCAACAAACTGTTAATAACCTTCGAAATCTCACCCTCGGCCTGCTGTGGGAAACCGTATTGCTTTTGCGGCTTTGGATCGGGACCTGAAATCTTTGCTGTACCTGGGATCTTCCCATAATCGTGTTTGTGTTGTGCGAACGAAGCTTTATGATTTATGAGGACCTCTCTAATCATCTGGTCTGCACTAATTGTTTATGGATTAAACCAATAGTCTCCTACTGAGCAAATCCTGTTTTCATAATCCCCTACTGTGAGCGCAGCTGGAGCCCTAGCTGGTTTAGCCATTCGGCAGACACATTTGTTTACTGGATCAAACAAAAGGTTATGGGAGCTCATAAAAGCAATGCCTAAGATGTGCTCTGCGGTTTGGGGTAAGTTAACTAAAACGACGGGGTGTTTGGTGCTAATGTTCCCTATCTGGATGGGTACGGGAGCTGTGATATATCCTTGTTGCATGTGGCCTGTGAATTCACTCAAGGTGTTGGTGTCTGTGGTGGGCCATTTGTCCTGTTGAAACATGGTGGAGGAGTTCAAAATGGTGCGGGATCCTCCTGTGTCCCAAAGAAAATCGACTGTATGTCCCCGGACTGTGCCTGTAACTACTGGTCTGCCTGATTTGTCCCAGCGTGTGTCACAGACCCAAGTTAGGGAGTCCGAACACCGTCAATCTAGGGAGTTAAACGCTATCAGGCTCCTCCTGATCCGATGACCTGCATTCTGTGGTAACCGGATTCATGGGGCTGGAATTGTGAGTGGGGGTGTGTGCTGCCTGTGCAGTCGGTGCTGCGGGTGCTTTTCTTTTTGGGGGGTGGGATGCTCAGTTTTGATTTCCCGTGTCCTCTACGTATTTTGGGGCATTTTCGTTTAACTCTTGCCAATCGGGAGCATCTTCCTCATCTAAATCCTGCCCGAAAGTGTACCTGAAGCCATTCTGTACTGAGAGTAGTGACTGTAACTTTTCTAACTTCTATCGGCATTTAGCATGGTCAACAGTACCCTGCCTCTGTTCCTTAGTGGACTTGTGGAGCGTTCTCAAAGCTGCTTTTAATTCTGCGCATTTGCTACTTAGCTGGGCATCCCCTTTCCAGGACTGCGCGCTGTGTATCTTGGTAGGCTTTATCATACTGGGTCTGGAAGCTACTAAGGTGAACTAGACAAGATTGATGTGCGCATTTTACATTGGCCATTTCCTTGTCCTTAGCTGCTAACTGTTTCCGGAGTTGCTCAATTATCTTCTCGCTATCGTTACTGTTTCCCTCGCTCTTTTCTTCCTTCTCAATCAACTGCCGACTCAATCTTCAGACCTCCTCTGTGCCTCGCAACTGTGCCAAGCAGGACACTATTGCCATCGGCTTTCTGACTGTCCCTACATTTTTCTTGTGAACCTTGCTTAGGTTCTCCCACCAAGTTTGTCCTATCTTTCCTGGGCCTGACTCATCATTAGCGCAAAAATGAGACCAAAGGGGCCATCCTTTACCCTTTAAGTATTTCCTTAACTCTTCCTCCCATATGGGACATTGCTCTGCTCTGTTGGTCGTCGCGACCTCGGGTCCCTGTGGATTCATCAATCTTTCCATTGCTTTCGTGACCATTACTTTTCTTATCTCTTTCTCGACTTTTAATCTGGGGAATAAGGCGGCAATTTGAACAGCGGTATGGCTTAAGCTATTTTCTGGCTCACAATCCCTCGATAGTTGTACACAATTCTAATGAGTTTACCTTACTCTTCCTGTTAGGTACGCATGCGGGTTAGTACACACTTCTGGGGCGAAATTCTCCTACCCGCCCCGCCACATTTCTGCGTCGACCGGCCGGCGGGAGTCTCCGTAACACCGGCCGGTCAATGGGGTTTCCCATTGTGGGGCAGCCCCACGCCGTCGGGAAACCCCCCGGTGCCGGCAGAACGGAGACTCCCGCCGGCGGAGAATGACGCCCCTGAAATTTGGTTATTTGGTCGATTTGGGACTTGCACTTGTGGTTCTTTCTCTTTCTCGCAATTCGATTCAAAGTTTGTGGGTTCTCTCGGAGTGACAAAGTCACTTCTAATCAAGTCCCGTCAGAGTTCGCCAATAATATTGGTATTTTTATTTATCTTGGTGAACCACAAGCCTTTCTCTTCTATCGATCAAATGACCACACAACCAGTTAGTTAGTTCAAAAGATGGTTTATTTACATACACAAGAGTTATCTCAACATGCAAACACAATCTCTACTACGAGTTAAACTGCACCTACCAGCTACAATAACCTATACTTAACTTCAGGGCAACCGGCACTGTGCAAATGGATAAAGGCCTTTATCTGGATTTCACTTGGCTGGTTCGAAGAAAATGGCTCTGTCTCTGCTGGGCTCGGCTGTCAGGTAGCGATCGTTGGTCTTGAACTTAGCTGGCTGTTCCTGCTGCAATTGGGTGGCACAGGCCGGATCCAAGAGAGACAGAACACATGGCTGTGCTCTCTTTTATCCCTCTGGAATTTCATGTTCTTTGGGGCAGTCCTTAACCTTGGACCCAATAGTTCGACAGGGCTCTGATCACCCTCTTCGATTTCGGCCAATAAAGGGCAGGTGCCTTGGTGGCTGGGCGGGTGCCTTGCTGGCCGGGCAGGTCCTTAGCGGTCATTGACCTTGGAAGTTTCGCTTTCTGAGCAAGGGGAGTGGTGCCGATCAGTCTGTGGCTGTACCGGTTGCTTGATTGGAGTTCTGTTGTCCTGGGAAAATGGGCCATTGAAATGTAAACGGGCAGGGGTTTTGGTCAGGTCTGATTACCTGTGTTTCAGATACACATAGGCTCTGTAACTGTCTGACTCCCGGGATGGCCATAATTCCCATGGTCATTTGCAGGTGGCTATCTTAGATGGCTACAGTCCTTACTGGGGGAGCAGCTCACACTGCACCCATGCATGCTTCCTAAACTCTCCTCCATCTCTTTGTCCAAAGATCCACATATCAGGAGTGGACTCACTTTGAGCAGGATGCCACCGAGCTGACTGGTGAAGACAAAGAACGCAGCTGTGAGGAAGGTGATATCAGCCTCTCCCAGAAAACCAGAATAGATGAGCACTCCATGAGTTTATCAGAGCTGATGATCACAGTGAGTGACAAGCAATGTTGTATTCTGCCAGCTTATGAACTAAATCTATTTTCTCTCTGATGCAGACAGCAGCAGGGCCAAACAGATACCAGAGATACCATAAGTTCCAGCCACCAGACCATCTCAGAGGAAGATGCATCAGATGAAGACTCATCACTGAATTCCCCTGCACCCTCCACCAGCGCATCGACATACACCCCGATGGATCGTGCATTTAGATTAAGTCACATTCTGGATAACACCTCATTGACCAGTCTGTGGTCGGGGGGTTGGCATGCCATAGTTGATGAAGGTTCAGAAATGGGTCATGGAGGGAGGGTCGGTTTTGGGGCGGATGGAGGAAGTTTCCTGTATAGGGTCGAGTTTGAGGCTAATTGTGATGACTCTGCTTCCAATCTCACCGGCCAAGTACTCTACGATTCCGGTAGCAGTAACTTCGTTAAGAGTTTGGACCAAATGTGGGCACCATTTTAAGCTGGAGGCACTATTGCTGTGGGGATCGATATGTGGAAACCGTAGATTTATTCCAGCTGGGTCGGATTTGACATACAGGCTTTGGGAACAGGAGGGGATAGACAGGTTTAGGGATTTGTTTGTGGAGGGTGGGTTTGAAGGGCTGGAGGAGCTGGTGGAAAAGTTTTAACTGCCAGGAGGAAATAAGTTCTGGTACTTATAGGGACTTTGTGAGGAAGGAGCTGGCCACGTTCCAGCGGTTTCCACTCACTTCGTTGTTGGACAAGGTTATTTCAACCTTGGGGAGGGTAAGATCTCTGATATCTATGGGCAGCTGATGGAGAGGGAGAGGACCTCACTCGAGGAGATAAAGAGGAAGTTGCATGGGTTGTTTGAAGGGTGTGTGTAGAGTGAGTCCTTACATAGGGTAAACTCTACCTCTTTGTGTGCGAGGTTGAACCTGACTCAATTTAAAGTAGTGCACAGAGCGTATATGCCCAAAACATGGGTGAGTGAGTTGTTTCCAGAACTGGAGGACAGATGCAAGCGGTGTTTAAGGGAGCCGACGAACCACACACACATGTTCTGGTCCTGTCCGAAATTGACGAGATTTGGGGAGTCCTTTTCCAGGACAATGTCAGAGATTTTAGGGGTAAAAGTGGCACCAAGGCCGTGGGTAGCAATATTGGATGAACCAAGAGTGCAAGAGGGGAGAAAGGCTGATGTGTTGGCCTTTGCCACCATGATAGCCAGAGGAAGATTTTGCTGGGGTGGCGCCTCCTGAGCCGGCAAAGGCAGTGGCATGGCTGGGTGATCATTCATGATTTCTGCTTTTGGAGAAGATTAAGGGTTTAATCAGGGGGTCGGAGGAGGGGTTCTAGTCGAGGTGGAAGCTGTTTGTCCCCTTCTTCAAGAGTTGTTAATCGTTAGCTGGAGAGGGGTGGCGGGTGGTTTGTTTTGTTTTGTAAATATACAACGGGGCATACAATGCGGGATGGTGGGTAGGTTGTTTATTATGAGAAGTATATAATGTTTAAAAAGTGTTGTATTTTGTTTATAAAATGGAAAACGTCTTGAATATTTTAAAAAATAAATGCATGGATTTTGCAGTGTATTTATTTGCTTCGTTGGAATATATATTGTGGCATGTGTAAATAGTGAGATAAAGTTATTCTTATTATTTGAAAACTACTTAACTGTTAATTGTAACACTATTATGTCTTTGATGTTGATGTGGTTAATTCTGTGTTTAAATTAAAGTTTGTTTTAACATAAAATATAACTATTGGTCAGAGTCACAGCTTTACAAATTGTAAATTGTTTGGAATTTCTCATCCAGCATCCAAACAAAAAATGTGATCTGGTCCGGTATCCTAACAAAGATTGAGACTCTTTGCTGAGATTAAAAAGTATAATTCCGAGTTTGGCTTGGGGTCATTGAACTTAAAAACAGTGAATATGAGGGGCTGGTGCTTTCTTCCAGGTGTTGACACTCTTGTCAGTTTAATTAGGGAGCGACTTGTAAAATGGCTCTTTCGCTGACTAAGAGTTTGCTGGGTGCTGAAGGGGTCACTCTGAGTGGTTTACAAATAGTGGTTAAAACAGAGCTTTAGGATTTGGCAGACAAGCTGCCACTGACTTTTCCTGAAAGGGTAAGGAAGGTGGAGATAATTAAAGCGACAGCGCAGCATCTAAATTTGCCAGAGACACATTCAAAATCATTGGAATTAGCTCAAATTAAATTACAAATGAAAGTTGCATCATGATAAACAGGTGAGATAGTTTGAATTGAAATTAAAAGGAAATGCTAGAGAGAGCAGAAATGGCAGAAGAAAAAGGAAAAGAGAGAAAATTTGAACTTCAGAAAATGGACCTGCAAAGAGATTATCAATTCAAGTGTTGGTGTTAAATGGAGACGTTGAGGAAAGTCCAGAGGAAAGAATAACCGCTCCTAGTCAAAAACCTAGTGGGGAGATGTTTAAATATGTTGAAGCACTGCCAAATTATGACGAGAAAGATGTGGAAGCCTTTTTATCTAATTTGAGAAAATATGTAAAGAATTGAAGTGGCAAAAAAAATGTCGGTATTGTTGTTTCAAAAAAAGCTTGTAGGTAGAGATAGTGAAGGTTTGCATCACTATCAGAGGAGATATCTGAGGATTATTATGAGGTGAGAAAAACCATTTTAAATGGCTTTTCTCACCTCATAATAAAATAGAATGGTGACACCAAACTTTAAAGACCAGGGGCGTCATTCTCCGACCCCCCGCTCAATTCTCCGGCCCGGATGGGCCAAAGTCCCGCCAAGAAATTGCCTGTCCCGCCGTCGTAAATTAAAGTAGGTATTTACCGGCGGGACAAGGCGGCGTGGGCGGGCTCCGGGGTCCTGGGGGGGCGCGGGGCGATCTGACCCCGGGGGGTGCCCCCACGGTGGCCTGGCCCACGATCGGGGCCCACCGATCCGTGGGCGGGCCTGTGCTGTGGGGGCACTCTTTCCCTTCCGCCTCCGCCACGGCCTCCACCATGGCGGAGGCGGAAGTGACTCTCCCCACTGCGCATGCGCGGGAAACTGTCAGCGGCCGCTGACGCTCCCGCGCATGCGCCGCCCCGAATGTCATTTCCGCGCCAGCTGGCGGGGCGACAAATGCCATTTCCGCCAGCTGGCGGGGCGGAAATCCCTCCGGCGTCGGCCTAGCCCCTCAATGTTGGGGCTCGGCCCCCAAAGATGCGGAGCATTCCGCACCTTTGTGGCAGCGCGATGCCCGTCTGATTGGCGCTGTTTTGGGCGCCAGTCGGCGGACATCGCGCCGTTGGGGGAGAATTTCTCCCCATGTGAGGGCCTCCAGTCAGGATTATCCAGAGAATTGGAATAAAGGATTTCCATTTGTACTATTTGCAATTTGGGATGTGCCTAATGAATCGACTAAATTCAGTCTATTTGAATTGATGTTTGGTCTTGCGGTAAAAGGACCACATAAAGTGATTAAGGAGAAATTGGTAAATCAGCATTCTGAGACTACCTTGTTGGACTAAGTGTCAAACTTTAGGGAAGAAATTAACTAGGGCTGGTGCGTTGGCTGGAAAGCATTTAAAATTGTCACAACATGTGATGAAAAAATAGGCAGATATGAAATTACCTAAAGGATGGCGCCTCCAGCAGTGCAAATCTGGAGTGTCAGCCTACAGTTCTGTGCTTGAGTCCTGGAGTAGAATTTGGAACACAGAAGATGGCGATTTCTGACCCCTTCCAAGATCAAGAACTTCCAGTCCTGCCAAACCAATGTCAACCCCTCGTGGTAGGTCAGGTGGCGGGGTGGGTGTTCCAAACAAATGCCCATAGACTTCGACAGGACCGGAAGATCCCACTAGTGGCAATGGTGCTCTGCACCTGCAATGGGAATATCTGCCACAATCTTCTGACTCTGTGGCAAGAGTGATACCACCTGAGTCACAGCTGAGAGTTCAATGCTTTGAGTCATCACATCATCTTTTCAATCAACTGTTTCTTCAAAGTTGTTTGTAGTTTCAAATTTTGCTCAGATCACTCTCATATTCCTCCCACCTCTCTCCTAGCTCTAACAGCTATTCCCTAAGACAAGGGTACAGCATGTATGGTTGTAGAATAGGAATTTGAGTTTCAAGAGAGCAAATGCTATGAAAATTATAGTAAGGAGAGGTCAAGAGAGAGGAAGGGAAGACAATAAATTACCTATATAATTAACAATTTTTTCATAAACCGCATCACATAATGAATCTGTATGCTAAAGCATTACAGTATTTCTCCTCACAAACCTTTCCAGCATTTTGTTTTTCGATTCTGATTTGCAGCATTGGCAGTTTTGTTTGTTGGACTGGAACATTAAATCCATCTATAGCAGGAAACAAGAATCAAAAATCATGCTGTTTGCTGTGACTTTGTGTGCCATCTTCCACATTGATTCACTGAAATATAAATCAACCAAAAAGATCACTGAGAACAGATATTTACTGAATGACAATCGCACTGCAGAACTCTGGAGCACAAACACTGGCATGGACCTATTGAATCAGAAGGCCTGTTCCAGTGCTGTAAATGCTGACCTGTTCCTTTAAAGTCATTCAAGGTCTTCATTTCTATTTTTGGTTCAACTGACTATACCAAAGAAAAACTTTCTAACATCATAACCAATATAAAATCTACTGTTGTAAAGATCCCTACACTGTATTCCACAATTTTATGCAATTGTTCTTATTCCAAAGGATTCAGGCTGTCTGCCTGCCTACCTGCCTACTCTCCCTTAAGTTTGAGTTCTGCTTCAGTCACAAAGTTAGAAATTTATCCTGGGCTTTGGGTGTCAGGAGATTCCAGGCATCAAACTAAGAGATGGGAGTACTGGCAAAATGATGCGAGCATGTGACCAATGGCCATGTCCAGCAACTCTCCACCATCATGCTATTTTACCAGCGGCAGGTAAGGAGGCAGATGGCCTGTTCATTTTGAGCCACATTGAACCACTGAGGTGGTCAATTAAGGGCCTAGACCCACCTTCCTTGGCATTTTACCAGCACTTGGCAGGCCCCGCCACCATGCATGGAGGCCCAGTAAACCCGAGCAAAGTTGCAGCAGGCTCCAGAGTTGAGCCTTCCTTTTTGGGCATTGTTTGGTCCATGGAGGGGGCCCCCATTGGGAAGGAGGGTGAACAATGCATGTCAGGTAAACCCTTTAATGAGAACCAAGCCAATAAAATAAGAGGAAATTCACCGGACGTGTTTTGGTGAAGGTTTGTCCAAGCATGGTCCTGACATGATGGACCCTGAGGTATGTCAAGAGATCATTGCACAACTGAGATGCCCCCCAAAGTCTATCAGAAGGCACCCCTTCCCCTATAATGCAAATCCTGCCTTCCTCGCTGAAAAGTAGGGGCATCCAACTCCCAACCATGAGAATAACAGGTTACCCTCTCCCCACAGCACTCATGCAACAGAGTGACCCAACCCTCCAGGCTCCCCATCAGACCTCCTTTCAGTCACCCCTATCAGACCCCATCAGTCACCCTCATCAGACCCTCCATCAGACCCTTCCATCAGTCACCCCAACAGAGACCCTCATCAGTCACCCCTGCCTGAAAGCTGAACAGCAGTTCAGGCAGTACAGTGAAAGATTACTGCATTTACACTTGCCCTTCCCTAACTTCTGTTGCCTCAGACAAATGTGTTTAAAGCAGCAGCTGTTACAAGTGTGAGAGCCTTCCTCGAAACCTAAGTATACTTGAAAGGGCTTCATATTTCTAGACAGCCTTTGAAATGCAAAACTCCCATTCAATTTCACACAGTAATACATTTTACTAGCCAGCGATTGACAGTTTTCTTAATCCAGAGGCAGGTACTTGATGGATTGTTTATCTATCTTTCCCTTCATGCTTGAATGCATCACAAGTACCCTGCTTTGACGTGAACCACAAAATGTTTATAAACACTCTTTGTATGATTGGCAGATCCTCACCACATCAAAAGGAGCTAAGTGGTTTCACTTTCTCTTATTCACAGCAGAAAGGTAGCATGGCTCCTATCGGTTGGCATGGTGAGTTCCTGCGCCAGATAGTCTGCTTTTTAGCTCATTATATATGCAAAAATGAGCAGTACACCATATCTTGTGGCAGGGATGGCTGGATATCACCCATCCAGTTATTAATTCATCAGCTCATATTTCCAAGCACCATATTTAAATGGCACCCACACATGTATTCACTCGCTGCAGCCCAGAATTTGTTGTAGTGAGTAATGGCCCTCAGAAGACATGTGAACTGTGCCCCAAAGTTCAGCAACAAGGCACTGGTGGCACTCATCTAAGCAGTCGAGGACTGGCAGATCATTTACCCCCATGATGAGAGCCAGAAGTCCAGCAACCTCCCTACCAAGACAATGGTGGAAGTCACCACTGTGGTCAGAGCCAGCGCTCTCTAAAAGAGGGCCACTATTCCATGCAGAAAAATGATAAATAATCTCATTCACTCCACTACAGTGGGCCAAACGTCCCCTCAGTCTCTACTCACACTTTTATAAAACAATCAGGTATTCACAGCGTTACAGTCTACGGGGATCTCACACATTACCAACACAAAGGGCATCATCACTTCTTCTCTCACACAAATGTTTACATATTCACCTCTTGTCACATCCTGCATAAATAGGTCCACTGAGCAAACACAAATGGTAGGCAAACTTATTGTCTGTTTATAGTATCTGTCCTAATCACAGTCTGTCCATCTGCCGTTATGCAGGAAAAGCTTGTCATCAACAACAGGTTCGAGATCACGGACAGGAGGGGTGTTGCTGGAGCTCAGGTCACTCACCCCCTTTGAAGAGCAGTTGAGGACGGGGATTGTGCCTGCACCAAAGATGCGATTGGTGTCCCCCAACAAGCCACTGAGGCCCCATTCACTGGTCTTCATTCACCCTTTGTCCAAAACTGTCAGTGCTTTTTAATGTGAAAATGAAGAAATCTTAAGAGCCCAAAGGTGAGTGTTCACACATTGCTTTGCACTTCTGCAAATACATTGGTTGAAATTATCCATTTGGGGGACTAAATGTTGACACTGAGACTGAACTGTGTGCGGTTCGCGTTCTCGTTGGGCCGCTATTTCCAGAGCAGTTCCGGACATACGACTGGGCCAGAACTCGGCCCACGTGAACCGAGAACAATTCTTATTGTCTTTTTTTGTCATGTATTTAACGCCAAACATGTGTACAAAACAGCAGCAGATGCAATAACATACTCCACAACCTCACAGTCCACAGTCTGTACAATGTTTCCCCTTTTTACCCCCTCCCCTCCCCATCCCCTGCGACGAACAGTTCCTCAAACATTCTGACGAACAACCCCCACTGCGTCTTGAAACCATCCGCCAACCCACTCAACTCAAATTTGGGGCTGGATTCTTCGTCCCGCTACACCCGTTCTCTGGTACGGTGCGCCCCCGCCGGCAGCGGGATTCTCCATCCCGGCAGCCAGCCAATGGGGTTTCCCATTGTGGCCACCCACATGCCGTCGGAAAATCCGCGGGCGTGAGTGCGCTGCTGGCAAAACTTGGGTCCGGCCTGACCTTTGCCCCCACAATCTGAGATATCGTCCCAAACATTGCTTCCCAGTAAAGCTCCAGCTTCTTGCAACTCCAGAAAATGTGTACATGATTCGTCAGCCCCCACCCACACTTTGCACACTCATCAGCCACCCTTTGGGAGGACCCACTCATCCTCGCCCAGGTCAAATCTACCCTATGTAATACCTTGAACTGAATCAAGCTCATCCTTGCACAAGAGGAGGTTGAATTCACCCCATGCATCCTCTCGCACCACAATCCCCAACCTATTCCTCCCCCCAACCCCTCCTCCCGCTTGCTCTTGATCCTCACCACTTGCACTCCCCCCCCCCCCCACTGCTCCCCCAACCACCCATATATGTCCCCAATCCTATCCTCCACTGCCTCATCTGGGAGCAGCAGTTGCTCCAATCGGATATAGTCCGGCAACCTGGGAAAGGTCCTCCACTCCTTTCTTGCAATGTCCCTCACCTGTAGATATCTAAATTCACTCCCCCTCAGCAACTCAAACCTCTCCCGCAACTCATCCAGACCTGCAAGCTCCCCTTCCAGAAACAAGTCCCTCACCCTCACCAGCCCCGCCTCCCTCCACTTCCGTACATTCCATCCATCTCCCCCAGCTTAAATCTATAGTTCCTGCACAATGGCGTCAATACCAACATCCCCTCCAACTTATAGTGTCTCCGCTGATCACACCCTAACCATCGACTGTACCACCGGGCTCCCCACAGCTAGTGGCAGTGGAGCTGCCACCATAGCCTCAGACTGGATCCCCAACAGGACTCCTTCTGCATCCTCACCCACTCCTCCCCCCACCCCCCACCATCGCCTCACCTTCTCGACATTCGCTGCCCAATAGTAGTGCAGCAGGTTCGGGAGCAGCAACCCCCCTTTTTGCCTCTGCCTCTGTAACAGAGCCCTCTTTACCTTCGGCACCTTCCCCATCCATATAAACTCCAAAATCACTGTCTCCAATTTCCGGAAGAAGGCCTTCAGAAGGAAAATCGGGAGGGTCTGGAAAACGAAAGTGCTTGACAGCACATTCATTTTTACAACTTGCACCCGACTTGCCAGTGTCAGGTGTAATAACAAAGAACAAAGAACAAAGAAAAGTACAGCACAGGAACAGGCCCTTCGGCCCTCCAAGTCTGTGCTGACCATGCTGCCCGTCTAAACTAAAATCTTCTGCACTTCCAGGGCCCGTAGCCCTCTATTCCCAACAAATGCAGTGCCCACTCAATCGCGAATGCCTTATAAAACTCCACTGGAAAGCCATACGGCCCTGCAGCCTTCCCCGACTTCATCCCACTAATGCTGTCGATCATCTCCCTCAGCCCCAATGGTTCCTCCAATGTCTGCCTCCTCTCTTCCTCCAACCTTGGAAATTCCAATCCATCCAGGAACTGTCCCATATTGCCTTCCTCTCCACCCAGCTCCGCCCTGTGCTTCTTCTTGCAGTAACCCCTGAACACTTAATTTATCCTCCCCGGTTCTGACACGATCTCCCCCTTCTCTGTTCGCATCTTTAAAATTTCCCTGGACGCAGCCTGCCTCCGCAGCTGGTGGGCCAGCATACGGCTCGCCTTCTCCCCATATTCCTATCGAACCCCCCTCACCTCCATAGCTGCCCCACCGCCTTTCTCATGGTTAACCTATCGAACTGTCCCTGAAACCGCTTTCTCTCTGCCAACAGCTCTTTAGTGGGGGCCCCCGCATATCTCCTGTCCACCTCGGCTATCTCATCCAACAACCGTCCATGTTCCTCTCTCCTCCTCCTGTTTGTGTGCCTTGAACGAGATAATCTCACATTGGGCCACCACCTTCAAAGATTCCCAAAACGTGGCCACCAACACCTCCCTGTTCTGATTTCCCCACATACTCCCCGATCGCCGTCCTCAGCTTTACACAGAACCTTTAATCTGCCAGCAAACCCAAGTCCAGCCTCCATCCCATCCTTGGCACCTGTTCTGAACTAAGCCTCACCTCCAGCCAATACAGAGCATGATCGGATATCAAAATCCCCTCATAGTCCATCCCCACCACCCCCAACAACACCGCTTGGCTCACCAACCAGAAATCAATTCTCGAGTACACCTTATACAAGTGTGAGAAGAAGGTGTACTCTCTTCCTCCACGTTCTTAAACCTTCACAGGTCAACCATTCGCATCCATTCCACAAACCCTCCTAACTCCTTCACCATCCTCAACCTTCTCATTGACTTGCGGCTCGACCTGGTCACCCTCGGTTCCACAACACAATTAAAATCTACATCCATAATCAATTGGTGCATATCTAGGTCTGGGATTGCTCCCAGCCACCCCTCACAAACCTCAAATCATCCAAATACGGTGCATATACATTGACTAGCACCACCCACACCTCCTCCAGCACCCCACTCACTATCACTTATCTTCCCCCCCGGATCCCGCACTTCCTTAGTCCCCACAAACCCTGTTCTTTTGTTTAACAAAATAGCCAGTCCCTGCAATTTTGAGCCAAACCCTGAGTGAAAAACGTTTTCCACCCATCCCTTCCTCAGCCAAACCTGGTCCTTCACCCAGAGGTGCATCTCCTGTAAAAAGATCACCTCTGCCTTCAAACCCCTCAGGTGCACAAAAACCCCAGACCTTTTGATCAGCCCATTTAATCTATGTTACAATACTTGCCAGAGGTTTACTCCTTCACTCCCTTCTACCATCTGCCATGATCCCCCTCCAGCTCTCGGCCTCCTCTAATACCACTCTAAATCGGGCCCATCCAAGATGGTCCCCTCTTCGTCCATGACCACACTCAGTCTCCAACTCTGCCGTGTTGCAATCCTCCCTCCCCCTCCCCCCGCCACTCCCCCTCACAGCTCCCCCCCGCCCCCCCCCCCCCACTGTCCACCTCCCTCAGCTTCCTCCCCCACTTCACCTCCGTTCACCAGCATTACCTGCCAGCGTGGCAGCTCCTGCTCAAAGGCCTCCCCTGCAGACCCCTCTGCACCCCCCATCCACCGGTCCCTTCTTCGCCTATGCAACCCCCCCCCACCCACCCACCTGAATACCCCTCAAAGCAACCTCGCCCATCAGGACCCACCACACATGCCCCCTACCCTGGCCCATTGTGGAATCTTTTCCTTTACAACGCAACCACACAATCACTGCCTGTGGCAGCATCCCTGCTCCCGGCCTCTGCCTTGAAGACCTGTGGGCCCTGTCCTGCAACGCTTGTTCCACCAGCCCAGCCAACATCCTTGATAAATATTTTGTGGCACTCGTTCCTTCCGCACCCTCTGGCAGCCCCACAATCTGCAGGTTATGTCGCCTGGACCTATTTTCCTGCACCTCCCACTTTACACTAATCAACTTGCATAGGTCCCCAGGACTCCCACCTCCGCTTCCAAGGACATGATCTGATCATGCTGGTTGGACACCACCTTCTCCATCTCTCATATCTTCACCTCTTGTGCCTCAAGGCACTTCTCTACATGGTTCATCAATTCTCGCAGAGGTGGTCAATGGCCTTCGACCAGTCACTGTGTATCTCTTCCCTTTGATGGTGAAATTTGTCTTTGATGAAGGCCATCCACTGTTCCGTTGGGCCTTTCCCATTGGCGACGACCATTTCCCTCCACTATATTCACAATTGTTGCTGTGCCACCAGTCCCCTCCAATTCCTCAGCCAGGTCTTTAACTGTATTTTGTTGGGTCTGGTAGACAGTAGCCATGCCACTCTTGGGGAGAACCTCTCCCTGTACACCTTCCGCACCACTTTCCTGCCAGAGTTACCCCATTAACGGGTATAAAATGCCCAAACCAACGCCTTTGAGCCGGAGCTGCCCTATGTGCAACCACTCACTCCATGGCCACCGCCAGAAGTAGCAATTCTAATTCTCGCCTTGTCGTATTCGCTGGGGCCAGAATTGGGACTGGAGAGTTTGACAAGTTGGAGCAGTTTATAAACATTCCACTCCTCACACGCTCTCATTCCAGCCACGGTGGCTCCACGAAGAGCAGCACTACACTTTGAACATGCGGAGCTCGAGAGAATATTGAATGTGGTGGAGGAGAGGCGGGGCACCCTCTACCCTCGGGTGGGTAGGAGACTACCACCCGCGGTTGTTAAACAAGCCTGAGCGGAGGTGTCTGAGGCACTCAGCGTGGTGAGCCTCACCAGACGCACTGGCACGCAGTGCCGCAAGAAGGTGAACAACCTCCTTAGGACAGCTGGGATGATTTCACTTGCGGTTTGATAATCGGGAAACAGGCGCCAGGGCTGCTGAGGGTTAGAGGGCAACTAGGACTTGTTCCCAGAGGTGCGACCGTGGGCTTCCGGCCCTGCCACTGGCCAGGGGAAGGAGGCGCATCTGTCAGAGACGGGGAGAGTAGCTGAGGGTTTCCAGGGGATGAGTCTTAGGGTTGGGGAGTCCCGCCGTGTCTGAAGTGTCCAGGCACGGGCCGACATTGCCACAGACTGCAAGGCAGCCATCCTGCTACACACCCCACTGACCAGCCACCGTGGCCCGTGGTGTGCAGAACGACATTGGACGTATGGGTACTCCCCCCCAACTCCACCCCCCCCCCCCCCCCCCCCCCCCACAACCAGGAGCCACCCTGCCGACAGGGCATCATGCACCCCCCCAAGGGGGATGTAGCCCGGACAGGTGGGTACCAAATGAGGGCCGCAGAGCGTACCGCTTGCATGGGTAGCACCAGCCACCAGTACCCCTGCCAGCAGGGATTGGTGCCAGGACCAGAGGTCTCCACGGTGCCAGGAACCAATGGGTCCAGGGGTGCGGTGGGGAAGGCAGAGTTCCGGGGGGAATGGCCGGGGGTGGGGGTGGGAGAGGAGGGAGGGGGTATGCGGGGCAGGGGTGGCAGTGCAGGCCAGAACCACCATGTAACCCGTTGGATACGGTTGGGCATGGGTGTACGCACCATGCGAACATGTCTGCCTTTCATCCCCTGCAGACAATGGATTTCGGAATCCAACCAGGAATCCATCAGTGGTCGTGGCGGATGACGCCGATTCAGAAGCCACAGACCAACGTGGAGTCCCGCTATAACAACGGCCGTGCTGGAACCAGGGCTATGAGAGTGCAGTACATCGGCGTCCTGAAGATGCGGTGCAGGTGCTGCCTCACTCTGGAGGGGCTTTCCAGTGTAGCAGTAGTAGATTTTCCCACATTGTGATGGCCAAGTGCGTCCTCCACAACATCATGCAGCAGAAGGGCAACTAACTGGATTAGGAAAATGAACACCAGGCCTCATTTTACGAGTAGAATGCAGGGAAGGCCTGAATGGGCAAGGTATGGGGCCTGGGCTGGCACACAAGGCCACACAGCATGCGCACCAGGGCCGCCATGTATGTGATGCCCTAATCGCCTCCAGGTACGCTGACTAGAGGGTGTGGCCAACAGCGGCACGAACATCCTGTCCCACCCCCACAACCTGCTCCTCTGATCCGACCACCCCCTCCATGTCCACCCACCCTGCACCAACCAACTTCCCCCCCCCCGTACCTGCAACCACTCCGCGATACACACCTGCCGCACTATGGGGTGTGTGCCATGGGAGGGAGAAGGAAGACAACCTACTCTGCGATGAGCTCTGATGCTCCTCAATGTCTGAATCTTATCCATGATAGCACTTTGCACTGTCCGCCTGGGTGATCCCTGCATGCGACCTGGCCATTCCACCATACAGTCCCACTGCAACCTTGGAGTGGTGAAGGTGGAGGGGTCCTGAGTGGGGAGGGGGCGGGGCCGGGTACCTGTGCGATGAGCCATGGCTCACCTGAGGGCCCTGGCCCATGCCAACTTCCAATGGCTGCCCATAACCACCCCCCCCCCCACCTCCCCCCAGCACCCCCCTCTGCAGGCAGCCCAGTCCATCTCTCACACGCTTCTGGCAGAGCACCGAGGCAGGTTGGAATATTGTGCGCAAGTGTTTATTGTGAACAGGTGAACATGTTTCTACAAGTTTGTGCCCTGGCACCTAACACTATCCTGTGTACTGCACCCGTGCCAACTTAACTGGTGTTTAACATTCTGGCCTTACAGGCCCGAATGCTACATTTAGGTTGTTCCCTTGGCGGTACATCAGGAGTGGAGACGGCCTGCTGCGATTCCTACCTAGTGACCTGGGTCCCCTTTGGCGGTCTCCTTCTGGAGCGACTGAGACCAGATGGGCCCGGCAGTCTCTCGGGTATCCCAGGTGCCATGGTGCCACCCTGTGCTGCATGCTGCCCATCAGATGCGCTGGGGACTGTGGTGTTCCGGCATCTTCCCTGCAGGGGTCACCGACACGGGCCCCATCACCCCATCCTTCCTCGGAGTGCTCGATGGCCCCCTGGCTACTCCTTGGGGTGGGGATGCCGCTGGAGCAAGCGCTGCCAGTCCTGCCAACCCACTTTAATCTCGATTAGGGTCTCAATGCTCATGGCCTTTCAGCGCAGGGACTGAGCCATGTCCCTCTGTGACAGGGTCAGGTGAGACAGCGCCCGGGCAATGCTGTCGATTCCCGCAGCTATGACCTGTTGTGACTGGGCCAAGCTCTGGAGCGCCGCTGCAATGTCCATGTGGCCCTGGGACATAGCTGCCTGTGACAGTGCCACCCTGTCATGTGCCTCAGCCACCACTCACACAGAGTGCTCCAGACCTTGGACATCCTGACCCAAGGCCGAGCCGTTCGCCCCCCAGGCCTCCACTGCGGATGCCACCGGGCAGTGTTGGCTTCAGTAGCACACATCTGCAGATGCTGGCTGGTTGCTGACACCCCCTCATGATGTCCCTGGCTCTATGTCTGTATCTCCAGCATCAAATGGACCCAGGACCCATCAGAATGGCAGCTAATCACTGGGGTCGGGGCGCAACCCCAACCCACACCCCTCCCCACCGCCGACAGTCCGTCCCCTCAGGGGTTCCTACCTCCACACTCTGCACATGTGTGTGCGCACCAGATAGTGCCCCAGGAGCCTCTTCACAATAATTCCCAACCAAGGTGAGTGGAATGGTGGAGGGTATTGGAGACAGCTGTGGTGGGAAGTTAGTGTCGTCCCCAGACTGGTGCTCCGGTGTGCCGTGGGTCGCTGCCCGGTCCGGCCTTGTCACTCAACTTGTCTTGGGGTTGTGGCCGAGGGTGGAGGAGGTGGGGGCACCAGAAGGGCCCGCCTCGCCGCCAGGTTACCCTGCAAGACACAAGACATGACGCATGGTTGGATCGTATGTTGGGGTGGTGGAGGGATGGTGTGGAGGTGGTGGGGTGCTGGAGTGGGATGGTGGGGTGGAGTGGGTGTGGTGGTGTGGTGTGAGGGTGTTGCCATGCATTGCATAGGCACACTGCAACTCAGCGGGGGCTCACTTGATTCCGTGATGGGCAATTCCACCTCGGCGACTGGCCGCTCTCTGGACCTACTGACCAGGTTCAATGCCCGCCCCTCCATGACAGTGAGGTCCGGCGGACCTCCTCCAACCTTCACTCCCAGTGGTTGTGCGCCACCTACTCCTGGCGGAGGGGGACAGAAAATGCAGAAAGTTAGGCAGTTGGACACAGGCAGCACAGGGGATGGTTTGGGGGTGGTGCTACTCCAGCAGGATCTGGAAGGAGGCTGGCAGCCAGTGGCGTATGCATCCAGGGCGATGTCTGACACTGAACGAAGATACGCACAAATTGAAAAAGAATGCCTCGGGCTCATTAATGGGCTAATGAAGTTCCATGATTACGTGTATGGGCTTCCAACCTTCATTGTGGAGACTGACACAGGCCACTAGTCGCCATCATAAAAAAATATCTTAACAAGATGTCGCCGAGACTTCGGCGAATGATCATGAAGTTGAAACGGTACGACTTCGAGTTGGTGTATACGCCGGGTAAACATCCTATTGTGGCTGACACGGTTTCCAGAGCTCCCGGCAATGAGGAATCACTCCAGCTGGATAAAGACGTACAGGTCCACGTAGGGTGGCACAGTAGCACAGTGGTTAGCACAGTTGCTTCACAGCTCCAGGGTCCCAGGTTCGATTTTCGGCTTGGGTCACTGTCTGTGTGGAGTCTGCACGTTGTCCCCGTGTCTTCGTGGGTTTCCTCCGGGTGCTCCGGTTTCCTCCCACAGTCCAAAGATGTGCAGGTTAGGTGGATTGGCTGTGATAAATTGCCCTTAGTGTCCAAAAGCGTTAGGAGGGCTTACTGGGTTACGGGGATAGGGTGGTGATGTGGGCTTGGGTAGGGTGCTCTTTCCAAGGGCCGGTGCAGACTTGATGTGCCGAATGGCCCCCTTCTGCACTGTAAATTCTATGATTCACTGACAAGTCAAAAATAATTGAAGAGGGAACTGCCATAAAGTGAGACAGTATATCCATGAAGGATAGCCCAAAGGATTCTGTTCAAGTTTCTACAATATTCGAGCAGAATTAAGTGATGTGAATGGATTTTTGCTGCGGAATCAGCAGATTGTGATTCCACAGGCACTACGGTCAATGATCCTCATGAAGTTGCACAAAGGGCACTTGGGGATTGAAAAGTGCAAGAGGCGTGCCAAGGAGACAGTCTCTCGGCCTGGGATCAACCGGGACATCCAGTTGATGGTGGAGAACTGTGAAACAGGCAGAGCAAGGAATCTGTGCAGATGGGCGAGACAGTCACAGCTCACTGGCAGAAGATTGGCGTGGACCTTTTCCATTGAAATGGAAAGGAGTACCTTCTGGTCAGAGACTATTTCTCTAACTAACCCGGAGATAGCGCAGTTGTCGAATTCTACAGCAAGATGTGTTATTAAGAATGCCAAATAAATTTTTGCTCGACACGGCATTCTGAATGAAGTCATGAGTGATGATGGTCAGGTTTTGACTGCTATGAGTGGACAGCATTTGGGTGGCAGTATGATTTCCAACATATTATTTCCAGTCCGCATTACCCTCAGTCGAATGGCAAGGCTGAAAAGGGCGTGCATATCGTTAAACAGCTCCTAAGAAAGCACTGAACAGTCATGAGGATACATATCTTGTGTTCCTCAGCTATCGTTCGGCACCGCTAGTCAATGGCCTCTCTCCTGCTCAAATGCTGATGAACAGGCAACTGCGAACAACTCTATCCCATTTTCCTCATGAGCCCGTGAACCATTCATTCGCAAGACAATTGACCTCTCAGAAAAGGAGGCAGAAGGGATTCTATGCTAGGTCTGCCAAAAGACTTCAACTTCTGCAGCCAGAGGATATGGTGAGAAAACAGGCAAAGGTAATGCGACAAGCAGGTCCAATCTCGTATCTCATTATTACGGATGAAGGTGCTGTCTTGAGAAGGAATAGAAGAGCTTTGCTCAAAGTACAACAACTGTTTGTGATGCAACCACCAGAAGAAGTATGCAACAGCCCTAAAACATCTGAAAGACACACGAAACAAACACAAGAGGTGGATACATGAAAACACGAAGAACATCAAACTCAAGCAACAAATACTAAAGAAAATGAAGAACCTGTGCAAATTCAGCAGACACTGAGAAGGTCTACAAGAATAAGCCGCAAACCAGAAAGACTGAACTTGTGACAGACTGAAAAAAAAAATTCTGAACATGAAAATAGTTATGCATATCATGATGAAATGTAAAAAAATAATTTAATGGATGTAATTTATTTCATTTTCCAAAGGAAAGGGCCTGTGATGATATGCATAAAGCAAGTTTGTGCATAATTTTATGCATGACCTCTGACCACTAGGTAGCAGTGTTAACCCACCTGTGACTCTGTGGTTGGGGAGTTGGGAGTAGGTAGTATTGTGGATAGCACAATTGCTTCACAGCTCCAGGGTCCCAGGTTCGATTCCCGGCTTGGCTCACTGTCTGTGCGGAGTCTGCACATTCTCCCCGTGTGTGCGTGGGTTTCCTCCGGGTGCTCCGGTTTCCTCCCACATTCCAAAGATGTGCGGGTTAGGTGGATTGGCCCTGATAAATTGCCCTTAGTGTCCAAAATTGCCCTTAGTGTTGGGTGGGGTTACTGGGTTATGGAGATTAGGTGGGGTTATGGGGATAGGGTGGAGGTGTGGACCTTGGGTAGGATGCTCTTTCCAAGAGCCGGTGCAGACTCGATGGGCCGAATGGCCTCCTTCTGCACTGTAAATTCTATGTAATTCTATGTAGTGTTGAGGATAGGCGTATTTTGCAGTAGCTCGACAATAGTTAATTAGTGTTTATTATTTTATTTATCTTAGTTATCTTTATCATGCAGTTGTTTCATATTAAATTATATGAACTAGATGTTCTGTAATTCATCATTTACTTTGGCCAGTCGACAGAACATGACAATGATCTCTTCCTCTGAAGCCTGAACATCCTCAGTGACATTGAGCTCATTCCTATTGACATCCTCCTCATCAGAGTTCCTCCATCTCTCCATCTCGCAAGTCATCCCTGCTTTGTAGCGCCAGGTTGTGTATAGCACAATAAGTTGCAATGATGTGGAAGAGCTTCTGGGGGGTGTACTGGAGAGTGCCGCCTGACCAATCCAAGCATCTGAAATGCATCTTCAACATGTCAATCTTCTGCTCAGTCAAGGAGCGCGTTGCAAAATTAGCCGCATTATACCCTTCCTCTGAAGCACATTGTGGCCCTAAATGGGTATCAATAATCACATCTTTTTGAGGTAACCATTTGCACAGATAATAATAATCGCTTATTGTCACAAGTAGGCTTGAATGAAGTTACTATGAGAGCCCCTGGTCACCACATTTCGGCGCCTGTTCGGGGAGACTGGTACGAGAATTGAACCCACGCTGCTGGCCTTGTTCTGTATTACAAGCCGGCTGTTTAGCCCACTGTGCTAAACCCTGAATGCACTAAGGGCTCTTGAAGATCTGTGGCACTTGCAAATGACTCAAGGTGTAAGAGTATTGCCAGAGTATCTCACACAGTCACGCACTGTCATTTTCTTTGATGAATTCAAGGGATGTGGGTGTTGTCCGGTCAGCATTCATTGCCCAGGCCCTATTTGCCATTGAGAATGTGGTGGTGAGCTGCCTTCTTGAACAACTGCAGTCCATGTGATGTAGGTACACCCACAGTGGTTTTAACGAGGGAGTTCCAGGATTTTGACCCAACAATTGTGAAGAAATGGCGATATAATTCCAAGTCAGGATGGTGAGTGACTTGGAGGGAAACTTCTAGGTGACGTTGTTCCCATGTATCTGCTGCCCTCGTCCTTCGAGGTGGTAGTGATTGTTGGTTTGGAACATGCTGTCTAAGGAACCTTGATGAGTTCCTGCAGTCAGAGATGCATTTTCAATGAACACCCCATGCTGAGGCACAGGGCCCTAACCAATGGGTGGTGGGGGCGGGGGTGCGAGGGCTGAGCCGGGAGAGTGCACTGGGAAACTAATCGGAGGCTGATTACTCTGCATTTGCTGGTAGGTTGATATGTATTTGTGTGACTATCGGCAGTGAAATCAGACTCTCAGTGCTGAGTACATTTTTTGACTTTATTCAAAACCTATATGCCTTTTTGATTTCCACGCGTTGATGGAATATGTTGCAATTATGTTTGGAGCAGCAATTGGAAAACATCTGACAGTCAAAATAATTTGTAGCACCAGGTGGTCCGCTTTGAAAATTAACTTTGCAGATATAAAGGAAACCTTATTAGACACAGCCGCATCAATTCAGCAAAATCACGTGTGAAAACTGAAGCAAAATCCTGAGCAGAGAAGTTTGAAAAGCATAATATTACTATTTTTACGCTTTTATGGAACGGTTAACACCAAAGAATTAATGCCTTCAGAAAATCTCCACAAATTCTTGATACAACTTTTTTGAATGCTGCACAATTGTTTGCCGCAGTCAAATGTTTTATCATGGAAGTTTGAAATGACTATAGCTTGGTGGAAGCAGAGACACTACATTGAACAAAAAATATAGGCCCCTTTTATGACGAGAAACATACAAGTTGCAGGAAGTTATTTTCTCATGAAACTAGAGATAATGAGATCACTTTAAAAGGTAAAAAGAAGTTCATCACTGAGACTGCCAATGTTATTTGTGACACAACAATGGTGCAGTTGCAGAGTAGAAGTGAATCTAATGAAAACTGTTGATTTATTCTGCATGATATTTGACAGAAGTTTGGGTGAAAATGCTAAACGTATTTCATAAAAAATTAAATGAATTCTACCAGGAGAACATAGACACAGGGCGGGATTCTCCCTTTGGGGGGCCAAGTCCCCACACCCGCCGGAAAATGTGCGAGAATCACTCCGGACTTTTTCCTAGAAAGTCCAAGGTGAATGGCGCCGATTCTCCAGTCGCTAGAGAATTACGTGCAGGTGTGGGGGCCTATTATGGGTAATTCTCCGCCCCCGCACCGAGCACGATTTCGGCGTGGAGGGTCGGAGAATCCCACCCACAATCGTTTTGAAGATGAAGTGAAACAATTCCCTAATTTAATCGATATTGATGAGTTCTGTGCTTTTGTATCTCCAGTTGATTTGTACAAATGGGGAAATCATCCTGAAAATATATATTTTTTTAAATTTTAGAGTATCCAATTCATTTTATCCAATTAAGGGGCAATTTAGCATGGCCAATCCACCGAGCTTGCACATTTTTGGGTTGTGGGGCGAAACCCACGCAAACACAGGGAGAATGTACAAATCCACACGGACAGTGATCCAGAGCCGGGATCGACCTGGGACCTCGGCGCCGTGAGGCTGCAGTGCTAACCCACTGCGCCACCATGCCCACGGAAAATATTTGTAACAATATCTGACACAAATGCTTCCAGTGAACATTCATTTTCTGTATTGAAAAAAGTTCAAAATGATTTGCGAAGTGGGATGAGTCAGGCACATTTGACAAGTTCTGAGATCTTAATGATTGAAAGTGCATCTTTACATGGTTTTACCTGCTGATGTGATTGATAATTTTCTAAAGAGAAAATGTAGGAAAAAAACTATCTAAATTGGCATGCCACAAGAGATGAAGCAAGAAAATCTTTAAAATGTGTTCCTCTTTTATATTCTCTTGATTAAATTCTATTTTCAAAATGGACCATTGCTGGTCTGACATGCAGCTGGTCAAATGCTGGTCTTTGGAACCACCATCAATCTCAAGACTGGCCTCCAGAGAGTCTCCAGGACAAAGAGCGTAATACTACCAGACAAACCACCGATATTGGACTTGGCCTCATTGAATTTACGACATTAACTCCTTTGGTTTTGGGAGAGGAAGTAAGGAAGTTATCTTTTATTTCTGAAACTGAATGAGACTGTGAAATATACTGAATGATAGTATATGCATCTTGCTGATTGGGGTTTTTTCTCCTGCATTAGACTGGCTCATTCTGTTCTGCACTGGCCGGGGCTGCAGTGATGACAGCATCTCTTTCCTCATCAGTAAGTTCCAAGATTGCTCGCTTCAAGACTCACACATCACAATATTTTTTTTAAATATGTTTTTTATTGTGTTTTGTACAAGTTATAAATACAGGTATATACCTTGCAAAACAAAACACATAGGCTCGAGGAAATATGACCGCATGGGAGGGGTCTGTCCTCCCCTCTCTTCTATTATCTCCTTTTCACAAATCATCTAACTAGGGTGGAGGGGGTACCTGGGTGGTGCCCCCCAATGCTTTTTGCATTCTTTTGTGCAGTTGCCTCAGCATCAATCATTGCTTGTTTCTCTTTCCCGGTTTTCTTTGCCTTCTCTCACCATGCTGTGGTTACTGCCACTGTTGTCTTCCCCTGTGCTCTCCCTCCTGTTTTTGTTCTCTTATCTCTTCCCTCTTCTGGCTCCCCTTTTTTGTTCTTGCTCCTTCTTCCCCCTCCCTCCCTTCCACCCCCCTGCCCCACTTCTTCACTGCTGCCCCCTATTCTTTCTTACTGGGTTTGCTACCTCACCTTGCCCCCCCCCCCCACCCCCACCCCGGTCTTCCCTCGCTTTCTTCTTTCTATCTTGTCCTGGTTATTTCTCCCTGGCTACTGGCTATTTATTTACTAATGTGTTGGCCACAAACAGATCTCGGAACAGTCGAGTGAATGGCTCCCATGTTTTGTGAAAGCTCTCTTCCGACCCACAGATGGCGAATTTGATTTTCTCCATTTGGAGAGATTCCGAGAGGTCGGACAGCCAGTCTGCAGCTTTAGGTGGGGCTGCTGACCGGCAGTCGAGCATGATTCTACGGCAGACAATCAGGGAGGGATCTTATCTCTTCCCCTTGAAGAGATCTGCCTGATCTGATACCCCAAAAACCGGCATTTTTGGGCATGGCTCCACGTTCATCCCCACCACCTTGGACATTGTCTCAAAGAAGACTGTCCAGTGCTCAGCAAGTCTGGGGCAAAACCACCAGAACATGCGGGTGTGGTTGGCCGGGCTTCCTTGGCACTGTTCACATCTATCCTCCACCTCCGGGAAGAACCTGCTCATTCGGGTTTTGGTCAAGTGGGCTCTATGTACCACTTTTAGCTGCGTTAGGTTGAGCCTCGCGCAGGTGGAAGTAGAGTTGACCCTATGCAGTGCTTCACTCCAGAATCTCCACCCTATTTTGAATCCCAAGTCTTTCTTCCAGTTCCTCCTTGTCATGTCCAGTCCGGTGTCAGCCCTCTCTAGCAGTCGTTCGTACATGTCGCTACAGTTCCCTCTGCCGAGGATGTCTGCGTCCAGTAGCTCTTCTAACAGTGTCTGTCGTGGTTGGCACGGGTATGTCCTTGTCTACTTCCCAAGGAAGTTTTTAAGCTGCAGGTATCTGAGTTTGTTGCCTTTTGCTAGTTGGAATCTCTGCATCAGTTTGTCCAGTGTTGTGACCCTACCGTCAGTGTATAGGTCCCTGACTGTCAATGTCCCCCCATCCTGTCTCCACCTTTTGATGGTGGCGTCGGTGAGTGCTGGTGTGAACCTGTAGTTATTGCAGATGGAGGTTTTGTCGGACATTTCAGTCAGTTCGAATTGCTGCCGTACTTGGTTCCAAGTCTGGAGGGTGGCTACCACCACTGGGTTGCTGGAGTGTTTCTTGGGTGGGGATGGGAGTTCCGCCGTGGTGAGGGCCCGGAGAGAGATCCCCTTGCAGGAGGCCTCCTCTGCAGCACGCACTTGGCTTCTGGCTCCTTTATCCATTCCATCACTCTTTCGGCCGCCACTGCCCAGCAGTAGAATTGTAGGTTTTGAAGGGTTAGCCCTCCCCTGGATTTTGTTTTCTGTAGGACCTTCTTTGTGATCCGAGCATTCTTTCCCCCCCATAAAAACTCTATGATTAACTTGTCCAGTGAATTAAAAAAGGTCTTGGGGATATAGATCGGGATGGATCTTAGGAGGAAGAGTTACCTGGGCAGTATGTCCATTTTGATCGTCTGTACTCTCCCCACCAGGGAGAGTGGGAGTGTTTTCCATCTCTGCAGGTCCTTTTTGACTTCCTCTGCCAGACTGGTCAGGTTCCATTTGTGGATCCTCGTCCAGTCATGAGTGATTTGGATCCCCAAATCAGGGTAGCGGAATGTGTGTCGGGCTGGTTTAACCGGCAGTCCCACCAGTGCTGCCCCTCCACCTTGCGGGTTCACCGGGAAAATCTCACTTTTGCTCATGTTGAGTTTGTAGCCTGTGAGGGCACCAAACTCTTTCAGGAGCACGATGATTCCTTCCATGCTGCTTTGTGAGTCCGAGATGTAGAAGAGCAGGTCATCAGCAGAGAGCAAAACTCTAGGCTCTCTGCCTCCTCTTTGGATTCCTCTCCAGTTCTTTGCTGTTCTGAGCGCGATTGCTAATGGTTCGATCACTAGGGTGAACAGCAGTGGGGACAGCGGGCATCCCTGCCTGGTGCCCCTGTGCAGTTGGAATTACTGGGTGCTGGTGTCCCTACACTCACCATGGGAATGTTGTACAGGAGCATCACCCTTGAGGTGAATCCTGTTCCGAGCCCGAACTGCTCCAGCACCTCTATGAGGTACTTCCACTTGACTCTGTCGAAGGCATTTTCTGCGTCCAGGGAGACGATCACCTCAGGTGCTCTGTCCACGGATGGGGTCATGATCACGTTCAGCAGGCACCTGATGTTTGATGTTAGCTGTCTACCTTTGACAAAGCCCATTTGATCCTCTGCAACCATCTCTGGTACGCAGTCTTCTAGCCTTTTGGCTAGGATCCTAGCCAATATTTTGGCGTCTACGTTTAGTCGCAAGATTGGTCTGTATGAACGGCATTCAGTCGGGTCTTTATCTTTCTTAGATATTAGTGAGATTGAGGCTTGTGCTAGCATAGGTGGCAGTGTGCCCCTTGCCAGCAAGTCTGTGAACATTTCCCGCAGGTGCAGGGCCAGTGCTGTTACGAATGTTTTGTAGAAGTCCGCTGGAGTTCCATCTGGTCCCGGCGCCTTCCCCGCCTGCATTGAGCTTATACTCTCCATGATCTCTCCCAATTCTAGCGGTGCTCCCAAGCTCCATTTTCTGTCCTCCCCCACAATTGGCATGTCCAATCCATCGAGGAACTGTTTCATCCCCGAGTCCCCTGTAGGTGGTGGAGGGAGTGAATGTTTGTGGAATGGATTGCTTCTGGTGGTTTCAGATTAGCCACATGTTGAGTGGAAGCTCATTCTGTTAACCCAATACAGCTGCTGCCAGGGAACTCTTGAAGTCACATTTGTGTCATTAATCGTACCCTATTCCTGTGGAAAGCCGGAGATCGCTACAAATCTCACTTCTAGTTCATCTAGGAAGCTGGAAGCAATTTTGTGGCTCGATCAACCGGATGTCGGTAACCTGTGAGGTGCATTTAAGAGCAGATGCTTGAGAAATCTCACAAAGGTCCCCAGAGGAGCTTTGGAACAAGCCACTTGCAAAGAAATTGAGTGCTTCAGTCACCTTCAAAGCCACTGGCAATGGATGGCCTCCTGGGCTGTGTGACCTCAGCAGCCAATCCCAAAGAATGTGTAGATGTGAGCCACGCCATGCCTTGACAAGTAAAGATATCGGCCGCAATGTACTTCGCTCATCTGTAGGAATGAAGTGTGCTCCCCCTTGGTTGAGCCAAACCATCTCCATGATATAGGTTTATCAGTTTCAATTTCTGAGTCTTGATGGAGGTCCTGCTGTCCCAAGTTTCTCAGGGAGAGGCTCTTCCCTCTGCCCTGCCTGACAGTGAAAAGCCTTTCTTCTCCTCTTCAGTTGCCTGATGGCCATGAAAAAGGCATTGTTGCCTACTCTTCCATTCTGCACCTCTCCTTGACTTTGTTGGACATTGAACAGAGACGTGATTGAATAGAACCCTGCAATGATCACCTTCTGTTGCCAAGCTAGGAAGTCATTGTAAGCCCTTGAATTGCCCTCATTCTAGTCATTCCATCCCCAGATCGTCCCGAGCAGTTGTCACACAGCCTTGGGAGTACCACCCGGGGTGTGGAAAGAGTCTGGATGATGCCCCATGTGGGGCTTGGTCTGTGTATTTTAAATAGTTATGCTGATGTTAGAAATGGTTTTATTTCTTCTAACTCTTTCCGAGTAACCATTGGTGTAAAATTGAAAGAACTATCCACAATTAGTGATTCAAATCACTTCGTTGGATGGTTCCCAATGCACAATTGTCCAGGGAATGGTACCACTTATGTACAATGCCATGTAAACTCTTAGTTAGGATCTGGGCAATGCATCTTTGGGGCACCCCTATTCTGACATTATTGAGCCAGGAAATTACTGACCGAGGGCACTCAATCTCTCCTCATGGGACAAACTCCATCCCAAGATCCATTCTAGTGAACCTTCATTGCACTCCCTCTCGGACAAGAATATTGTTCCTTATGTAAGGAGTGAAAACTACAATAACAACTCTATATGTAGCCTCACCTACATCAAATATGATTGCAGTAAAACTTCTTTACTCCTGTACTTCACTCCCTTCAGAACAAAAGCTAAAATAACATTTGTTTTCCTAATTGCTTACTGTACCTACATGTTAATTTTCAGTTTCTGTAGAGAGATACAACGTATTTGTTTAATATCTCTGCCATTTCCCTATTCCCCAATATAATTTCACCTGTCTCTGACTCCAATGGATCCATGTTTACTTTCAATACTTTCGTCCAATTTACATGCCTGTTAAAATATTTGTCGTCTGTTTTATATTTCTTGCTGGTCTACTCTCAATTTATTTTTCCTCCCGTGCTCAATTCTGAAGTCTTCACAATTCTCAGGCTTATGGCTCTTTTTGCCAACATTATAAAACTCTTTCTTTGATCTAATATTATCTTTAACTTTCATTGTTAGCAACAGTTGAACCATCTTTTTGTTGTGCTTTTATGGATAAAAGAATGTATAATTGTTGGAAATTATGTATTAATACTCTAAATGCTAACCATTGTTTGTCCACCATCATATCTTTTAATATAATTGCCCAATTTATCTTAAACAACTTATTCATACCTTTATAGTTTTCTTTGTTTAAATGTTTGACCCGAGTTTCCTACTTAACTAAATCACATCCAAATTCAACATAGAATTCTATAATATTATGATTATCCTTCTCTAGACTATTGCGACATTATGTCAAACTTATTCATTATCCCTTTCCATCTTGAAATATATCCTAAAGAGTATATTTTACATTGCAGTGGTCTGGTATTCATAACCTTTTGATTGAATTAAACAAATGGAAAACTTAATTTGGCCATCAAAAAGGACAATAGATTTTACACCATACTAAAACCAACATTGGTAATGAAAATACAGGTGACTTCCTTAAAAGATGTTTCTTTGCCGATTGAGGAGGTAACTTGCCACATTTTCATTGATTTGCTTGGAAACTAGGATATACTGCATTGATGGTACAGCAATAAATTTGTGGCCACATCCTGACTGACTGCTGAATTTGCAATGGTCCAAAATACACCATAGGCGGAGAATAGGTTCCGACGCCGAAATTGTGGCGGCAGCGATTTGACGCCAAATTGCAATTCTCCACCACCTCGACAGCGGCGTCAATGCATTTCAGAATGCACGTACAGTAAACACAGTTTGCATGTCATTAGCGGGCCCGACCCAGTGTTCTCCAGAGCCTCTGCGATGCTCCGCCTCCGATTGGCCGGGTTCATGGTGGCACGGTTCACTTGTGCTTTCAAAAATCATGAAACCAGGGTCCTGGAGGAGAGAGAGGGGGCACAGAAAGTGTCCATCTTCGCCATAGTTTGCTGATAGCTGTGCAGCTGGCTGGGGGCTTCCACCAGGGCCGGGGGGAGTAGTTGGGGGGGTGGCCACGAGGTGGGCTGTGGGGTAGGCATGGAACACCATTGCCATAGCCGGCAAGGCAGCCATGTAGCTGTGCATGTCACTGACAGCCCACAGTGAACTTAGGGCTATGGGTCATCTCGGTATCCCCCCCAGGCCATCCCCCCCTTGGTGTCCACTTGCCCCAGCCTTCCCTTCAGCTGTATGGGCGTGCTCCAGCACAACCAATGCCATCTTGTTGACTGGGATGAGTGTGTGTAGGGATTGTAATGTGTATATGCGGCTGCAGCTTGCAGCCTCCTGAGTGTCAATCGCAGACCCGGCGAATCCCACACCATTTCTCATTGGAACCGGTTATGTTCCATGTGGTGCCGGTGCTAGCCCCTCCACAGTTGCTGAATCGGTCAAGGTTTGGCGGCAGTTTTGCTGTCGTGAAAGTCCACAAATTCTGCCCCAGCGTCAACACTTAGTCTCCGGAACGGAGAATCTCGCCCAATAATATTCACCTGCAATTTGGGGCAAAATGGTGTTGACTTTCCTGTTGATCTTATTATTGTGGTCAGATTTAACAGTCGTATTTTTTTTAACCAGTAAAGTTACACATGTGGAATAATTATTACCTGTTTAGATTTTCTGTTTGCATTAGTAAATGCCATTAATGAGAGCACCAAAGTCATTAATATCTAAATAATCTCAGAAAGGAAGGGTTCAATGTGGGGAAACTGCTCAGTTGTCTAAATTAGTGCTATTTATCGGCACTTTTAGTCCAATTTGAAATTCATCTTAACACCCCCAGAACAATATTAACAATGGTTTCAGAAACATCGAGGTCAAATCATTCAAAGGGGCTGGTTTAGCACAGGGCTAAATCGCTGGCTTTGAAAGCAGACCAAGGCAGGCCAGCAACATGGTTCAATTCCCGTACCAGCCTCCCCGAACAGGTACCAGAATGTGGCGACTAGGGGCTTTTCACAGTAACTTCATTTGAAGCCTACATGTGACAATAAGCGATTTTCATTTCATTTCATTTTGGTGTTCATGACTCTGAAGACTTACTTTGAAATGGCTGTATATTTTTAGGCTAAGTAAGCAACTACATTGAATGTGTTTGCATTACAAAGGGTATAAACAAAGTTGCTATTGTTATTTTGATTATTATTCCTCGGTGTTTTCAGTCAAACAGTAGCCATTATTGAGGCAGTTTGTGGTAAAATGCGAGCATGTTTTACACACTTGCACGCATGGATTTGTGGACAAGAAACACTTTTGGGAAAGCCAGGCTCAGAGGTCAGCAGGTTCCTGAACTCACTTTGTTCATTGTAGATTGACAATTGTGGTCATGGGGAAAGACAACTAATTTGAACTGTCAAAACCATATGACTTGATGTGCATTGACTTTCAAAAGGATTTTGATAAAGCTCTAACAGAAAGGTTATTAGATAAATTTAAAGGTCTGAGAATTCAGGATAATTCCTGGGAATGGATAATAAACTGGATGAAGTGTAGGAAACAAATTACAACTTATTAGAGGATAAAAAAGAAGCCCTAATTTATTGCCTAAAGCCTTAGCTTGTACAGCAAAATGAATTGAACAAAAATCTCAAGAAATGTCACTGAGCCTATGCAAGGTACTACTAGTTCATACCCATTGGAAGCATTGTGAACAGTTCTGATTTCCAAGTCATAGCAAATGTTAGGCTAGCAAAAGCCTTCTTTACTCAGTTGCCAGGAATATGAGTCCTGGATGGTGTGTTTATATTAATTTCCATTAGCTCATTCCAGATACTTGGGATCCCATTTTAACTCTGTGTAAGTGAATGAGTTTTGAATGAGCTAAAATCCCACCACTTTTCTATGGCATTAGTCAGTGACAAGTCCACAGCCTTCACTCATATACAACTGTTTGGCTTGTATCAACACAGAGGAGTCTTGGGGAACAGGGTAGTTGGGATATGTTCTGAACAATGCTGCTCCTGCACTTTCCTGAAGAAAATGCCTGTTAATTTCAAAACAGTCTTTGTTAAAATATGCATTTGTATGCACAACGTTTCTCATCAGTGCTCCTAAAATGTTGCTGGAAAAGGTGCAGTAAGGATAATTGTTATAACCCTTACGGAGATCACGGGGTGTGGCCTATTAGGTACCCATGACCTCGACAAAATATGAACCTCCCCATTAAAGGGGTGGGGCTATCCCCTTAACAAGGAAGCCTGACCAGCAGAACCCTGGTCTGGATGTGGGCCAGGGCAGGAGAGCTCTTTGGAGAGTGAAGTGAGTATTGTGTGTATGATTATACAGTACCCTGTTTACACTCAGTGTCATTATTTGGGATTTTTATTCAATTCAGTGTGCTATACAACGTTTCTTTTTGCTTCCAAACATTCGCTCTGCTCGGATCCAAGACTGGCGACGAGGATGGTATGTGGAGCAGCCAACAGCGACAATTCTTCAAACTCTGCCCACTTGATACAAGACTCAAGGGGCCATTTCACCAACGTCAGGGATGCCACATATTGGGAAGCACGAGACCTTTGATGCAGATTCAGATGACTGGTCTTAATACATGGAACAAATTCAGTATTTTATTCAAACAAATGCCATTTTCGATGGTGAGCACCAAATGTTATCCTCCCCACGGCTTATGAACCCGCCACTTACAGCGTAATTAAGAGTCTCACTTACCCTGACGTACTGGATACATGGTCTTTCACTGCTTTGGTTGCTTTAGTGGGCGAGGATTTCAACCCCAAGCCGCCCATAATAGTTTGACGTTTCCGGGGAGTTCTGTGCGTTCGGGACATGCTTGTCAGAAACATTGTGAGACAGACTGGTTTGAGGGATCCGTAACACGGCAACGCAGAAGAAGCTCATGGCCGAACCCCCTGTGGACCTGCATAAATCACCATATCTTGCAAGAGTACGGTGTGAGGGGTGCAGGAGCTGCAAGTTCTGGAGTTCCTCAGCCTGGGACTTCCGATTGCAAGCCAAGCGCTGCTTTCAAGAGCCAAAGATTTCAACCCTGGGGGCATTACCGCTGAGAGCTGGACCAGCAGCGGCAGGACCCAACCCAACTGACATTTTCTCCCAACCCGGAGGAACCAGATCGTGGAAACCAGTACACGTACAACTGCTGAGACTGGGCTGAAAGGTGCCCGAGAGATGGGGCATCCTCCTGCTTTTCCGCCAGGTGCAACCGCCTTTCCCGGGAGCAAATATATTATTTGGGCGAAGAGGTTGATGACTACCAAGGATTAAACTGTCAGCACAGCTATCCATGCCCGGCCGGTTCCATATGCCCTTCAGCCAAAAGTAGGCGAACCCTGGAATAGAGTGAGGATAGTGTGCATGATTAAACCTTTTTTTTAACCTTCCAACATTCATTCCTTCTGGTCATTCTGCTTAGATCCAATAAAATATGATGGAAAAAAATAAAGAGGGAGAAGATAAATTATTAGGGTAAATTAGCAAGTAATACAAAGTGGACAGCAAAAGTTTCTTTAAATATATAAAAAGAAAGAGAGAGATCAAAGTGAACGTAGGCCCCTTAGAGAATGAGACTGCGGGAGTAATAATGGGGAACCAGGAAATGGCAGAGGAGCTAAATAAATATTTTGCATCAGTCTCCACGGTATCAACGGCGGGCGGAGAGGGGGCGGCAGGGGAAAAGTATTAGAGAAACTAATGGGGCTAATGGCCGAAAAGTCCCCTGGACATGATGGATGAATCGCAGGACATTAAAGGAAGTAGCTACAGAAATACTGGATGCACTGGTAGTAATCTTCCAAGAATCTTTAAATTATGGAAAAGACTCAGAGGATTGGAAAACTGCCAATGTAACACCTTTATTCAAAAAAGGAGGAAGACAAAAAGCAAATAACTATAAGCCAGTTAGCTTAACTTCTGTCAATGGGAAAATGTTCGAGTCCATTATAAAAGATGTAATAGCAGAGGATTTAGAAATGCATAATATAATCAAACAGAGTCAGCATGGCTTCATGAATAGCAAATCATGCCTGACAAATTTATTAGAATTCTTTGAGGTAGCAATAAGCAGGGTAGATGAAGGGGAACCAGTAGATGTAATGTACTTGGATTTCCAAAAAATGTTCGATAAGGTATGACACAAAAGGCTACTTAATAAGATAAGAGCCCATGGTGATGGGGTAGTATATTAGCATGGATAGAGGATTGGTGACTTGGGCAAGAGATGGGATAAGTGGACCATTTTCAGGATGGTACCCTGTAACCCGTAGCGTGCCAATGGGATCTGTGCTGGGGTCACAATTATTCAAAATTTATAGTGTCTTGGGCAAGTGAAGTGAGTGCATTATTGTCAAGTTTGCGGTAGACACAGAAACAGGTGGAAGACAAGTGGTGGGATGAAACATATGGGCCGGGATTCTCTGAAAACGCGGCTAAGTGTTGACGCCGGCATAAACACCAGAGTAAAGTGTTGACGCCGGTGTCAACGGGCATCTTGGCCCAGCGATTCTGTTCCCACAGGAGGCCAGCACGGTGCTGGAGTGCTCTGCGCTGCTCCAGCTGCTGTACACGGCCCTGTACTTCTCGCCACGGTCCGCTTGCGAGCTGGCGACGTGCAACATGGCGGAGCCACTCAGCAGGCTGGCGCGGAAGAAGGTAGGCCCCTCCCGGATTACACGCGCCCGCCAATCGGTGGCCCCCGATTGCGGGCCTGGCCATTGTGGAGGCCCCTCCTGGAGTCTGATCCCCTCACCCCCCCCCACCAGGACAGCCACCACGGCCGCGGGTCCGAGCTCCCGCCGAGTGGAACCATACAGGAACCACGCCAACTGCACAGAATCACCGCGGAGGCCTCTTTCAATGGTACCCAGCCGGCGCCCCTTCGACCGCGCGCGCGTCGATTCTCCGGTCGCCGGAGAATTGCGCCCCGGCGTCAGACCAGCGTCGCGGGCCGTCTCGGCGTCAACGCCGATTCTCCGAGCCGGCGTGGGCTCGGAGAATCCCAGCCAGAATCTACAGAGTGATATAGGCAGGTTAGGGAAGTAGGGAAAAACTTGGCAGATAGAATATAAAGTAGGAAAATGTGAAGTTATGCACTTTTGCAGTAAGAATAAAGGAGGTTGTTACGATACAGGGCCAGACACCAACTTTTGGTAGACTACCGGATGAGAACCCCAAACAGTTTTTAAGTTTTTCAATTTGTAGAACTGTGAGAAAACGATACTTCAACCCAGGAGTGATGACTCTGCCTAGTAGGTATATTTTATATTAAAACAAACTTTAAACACAGAATTAAGTACATTATCATCAAAGAAATAGCTTTACAATTAACCATTAAACAGCTCTTAAATAAAAGGAAAAACTTTAATGTACTCTCTACACCTGTTACAAATTCCAATTAAAGCCCAACAGGTTTATTTAGCTGTTGAAGGAGCAGCGCTCTGAAAGCTTGTGATTCCAAATAAACCTGCTGGACTTTAATCTGGTGTTGTGAGACTTCTTACTGTGCCCACCTCAGTCCAGCACCAGTATCTCCACATCATGAATTCCAAGTAAGCAACCCAATACAGTTCAAATGCCACTTATAAAAAAAGGTAACACAACAAGTTCACTTGTGGTCTGCTGTGTAGATATATTTAGGGAGTGACCCTTTCAAGAGCAGATCCAATACATTTCTGGCTTGTCGGACTCAAATCCTTTGGCTAACTGCTGTTCCACTTTTTTTTAATTTTAGAGTGCCCAATTCAGTTTTTCCAATTAAGGGGCAATTTAGCATGGCCAATCCACCTACCCCACACATCTTTGGGTTGTGGGGGAGAAACCCACGCAAACACGGGGCGAATGTGCAAACTCCACACGGACAGTGACCCAGAGCCAGGATCGAACCTGGGACCTCGGCGCCGTGAGACAGCAGTGCTAACCACTGCTCCACCATGCTGCCCCTAACTTCAGTTCAACTTAAATTATTCTAGCTGTCTGTAAAACTACAGGCAGACCTTGCTCCTCCCATTAATTACATCATCTGTATGTCACTAAGATGTCACATGACCTGCTTAGCTAGGACTAAATCCAATCCCTCAAATTTTATATACCCCAGGAACCATCCAAAATATAAATAATGTTCCATTGGCCCTTTATCTGCAGCCAAATAGTGGTTGGAATGAATGATGACCTCACTGTTTTATGACACCTTAATTACAGTAATTCAGTAGGTACACTGCCTGTATGTATTTTGAACCGGGGTATTTAATAATATTACAACGACATCATATAAAATATAATATATAACAATTTCTACATTCATCACAAGCTGAATATTATTTAAATGGAGAAAGACTGCACAGAGGGATTCGGAGGTTTTCATGCAGAAATCACAAAAAACTAGCAATCATGTTTAGCAGGTAATTGGGGAGGCAAATGGAATATTAGCTTTTATCTCAAAGGGAATAGGGAAGGCCTGCTGAAACTATACAAGGTGTAGCTGAACCAAATTGCATGATGGGAAATTTGGTCAAGTAAAGAAATATTTGGACTCAAGCTACAATAAAAAGTATACAATGATCGAAACCACAGGTGTCCAAACACAAGACCCATTGTGCTGAACCAAAAGAAAGGTCATAAGCAAAAGGTAACAACTTCATAATGAAAAAGAAGAAGGGATGTTAAACCAGACAACCACAGATATTTGGAGGCCCTGAACAAGAGGCTCATCTGACCTTTGTGGTTGCAAAGCACTGTTAAGGTGGGAAACTGCACAGGGAACATGAAACAGATGTATCCTGTTTATCAGATTCTGGGAAGAATGGCGTCAGCCACATGAGGGTCTTACACATATGTCATTGAACATTTGAGAAGGGGAATATAAAGATATAAAGGTAAGGGAGATCGGAGCCTTGAGAGCGTCAACCCTGGTGAGAAAACCCTGAGAACAACCATTACAGAAGAAGACCCCGAGTCAGGCACTCAGACACCAGTGAGGTACCCCTGGAGAAGAGCCTGGACAGCTGTTCTGCAGGGTGATATGTGAGTTTGATTTGTGAGTTGAGTAATGTTCATTAGTACATTGAGGTAAGTGTCTGTGTGACATTCATTGAGTTAAAGAGTTAAGTGACATTCACTGAATTAAAGATTCTGTGTGACAAAACAGTCTGTGACATATTAGTACAAATAAAGAGATTTTAAGTGAACACTATCAGTCTTGTGTAGTTTGTGTGATGTGTCAGTTGTGAATCCTCGAGGATTAGGGGCCCAACATTGGTACTAGTTAGACCACACCTGGGATACTGTGAGCAGTTTTGGTCCTCTTATCTATGGAAATATATATTGACATTGGAGGTAGTTCAGAGACGATTTACTAGGTTGATTTCAGGTATGGAGGAATTTTCTTATGAGGAGAGGTTAAGTAGATTGAGCCTGTATTCATTGGAGTTTAGAAGAATGAGAGGTGACCTTATTGAGACATTTAGATCCTCTTGTGAGAGAACCTAGGACCAGAGGGCATAATCAAAGGGTAAGGGGTCACCCATTTAAGATAGAAAAATGGGGAGAAATTTCTTCTCTCAAAGGGTAGTGAATCTGTGGAATTCTTTACCGTAGAGAGTTGTAGAGGCTCAGTTGTAAGTTTGTTCAAGGTTGAGATCAACATATTTTTAATCAGTAAGGGGGTCAAAGGTTATGGAGATAAGGCCGTAAAGTGGAGTTGAGGATTAAAATCAGATCAGCCATGATCTCATTGAAAGGCGGAGCAGATTCGATCGGCCAAGTGACCTACTTCTGCTCCTGCGCCTTCAGGCTTTATGGAGATAGAGAAAACTGCTTAAAAACGTAAGGCCCAATTCCAAGGTGAAAGTAAGAAACAAACAAATCACCCTCAGGGGAGTGTGAAGAGAGAGATATTTGCTATAATCCAGACACCCATTAAAACTGGTAATAGTCTTCAGAAGAGACATTAAAAATGCGAAGTACTGGATATTAAAACAATGGCTGACGCAGGCAGACATACCCAAAACGTCTTGGAAACACACAGTTGTAAGTATGTGTATAGTGCAAGTCTAGTAAAGGGTTAACAACAGAAACTATGTGTAACTCAACACTAGATGGCGTTACTAAGTTATTGTATATAAGGCAACATATCTAGGAATTCTGGGAGAAGATGATGAGAAGCTGATGAGATAGCAGAGGGAGAATATATTGTAGAAACATAGCACGAGGTTGAGTTATAGTGTAGTTTAATAGTTAGAGAAAATCTTGATTATTGTACAACAGATTCAATATTATTAGTTTATTATTTGTTACTTAGTAAATTGTGCAAACCTAATCAAGTTTAGTAGTGTGAAATAAATTTGTTTTGATTTAAACTTCCTATTTTTATATTCTTTGTCAACACTACATATCTGCCTATCTTGGAGAACAAGGCAAGGAATACAACAACAGTGGGTGAAGTATTTCAAGGCAAAGCTACCCAACCACTGGAGAGAGATCCAAGTGCCATAGACTGTATCTAAAAAGTATCTGCAGAGGACACTCTCCCTCTCCAAGACTGAGAAGCCAATTCTACCAGAAACCTACCAATGAACCGAGATCTTGTAATAATTGCAACATCTCCCGCATCTGGCCGTATCCAAGAAACCAGTTAATCCAAATAAGCTGCAGTGTTTAAAATCTATGCCTCAAGGATAATCAAAAGACACTTACCTATATATTTTATTGCGTCCTTTATTGAACTCCTATCCTCTTATTTTTGATATGTGTGTGTGTGTTTTGCTTGATGATGAATTTTTATTATTTTTCTCACATTTAGTAGTTAATAAATTTAATTTAATTTCTTTGGCCCAAGAAAACCTTGTTTGATTGCATCCATATTGCTCACATTTTAAATAGGTACACACATTTTTGGTTTGGAAAAGGCATATCCTTATGAGAAAGAAACTTAAACCTTTGTTGTGATCAACCAAAGAGGTTGGATGGAAGGGAATCAGTTCACCTCTTCTCACCTGGTCATAACAAAATATTAATTACATTAAGTTCGGCACTCTGAGCTTGCCAGTGCAGGAAATTACTTGAAGAGTGGCCTCGACAGGGAGTTCCTCCATTATATAGCGGGGTCTTTCTCGGCGCTGTGGGTGCAGAGAAATACTACATTAAACATAGCATTCAGCTGAGTTGAACTCGACTCCACTGTGTCGTCCCCATGATTTCTCTTGTTTCTGCCTCAAAAGGACCTTGTTTTATTTTCACTCATTTCTTTTTAAATATTTTAGAAGTTCTTATATTTGTTTCTATTTCTTTCTCGTTTCCTCTCATATTCTATTTCTCGCTTCTTCAATTACCAGATCAGCCTTTGCTCATTACTAAAAGCTTCCCAATACTTATGCTTTATTATCTTTTTGACAACATTGTAAGCCTTTCCTTTTAATCTGATACCAGTAAGTCATGGTTGGACCACTTTTCTTGTGGGGGTTTTATCCTCAAGGAAATTAATGTTTGTTGATTTTTTTTTTAACGTTCACTAATGCTTACTTCATTCGCCTTTTAATCTAATTTCCCAATCTATTTTACCAACACCCCCCTTATATCTACATAATTGGCTTTGTTTAAATTTAAGACCCTAGTTTCATACTTAACCACATCACTCGCAAAATCAATGTGAAATTCCATCATTCCATTGTTTCCCAGAAGATCCTTTCCTATAAGATGACTAATTAATCCTGTCTCATTGTACAATGCTAGATCTAAAAAAAAAACAGCCTGTTCCCGTGTGGGTTCCTTGACATATTATTCTCTTAAACACATTCCATAAACTCACTATTTAAACTACTTTGGTCAATTTTGTTTGCACACTTTACCTGAAGATTAATGTCCCCCACAATTGTTACATTGCTCTCTTTTCATGTATCTCTAATCTACTGATATATAATCTGTCCAACATTCTAACTACTGTTGGCGGTCCGAGGAACTACTCCCACCTGTGTTTTCTGCCCTTTGATAATTCACTCATACGTATTCTACAAGCTGATTTAATATAACTTCTCATGGCTGACTACTGTCTCTATTAAATCCTTTCGTAGCAGGTATATCCCACCTTCTTTTTCATTTTACTTATCTTTTCTAAAAGTCAAGGACTCTGGAATACTTAGTTTCCAACCTTTATCACTTTAATGTAAGTACATCTCAGTGATAAGTATTAGATCAAACCCATTGGATGGGATTCTCCATCGGCTGACACTGAAATCGGGAAATTTGAAATCAGTTCCAACACTGAAATCGTGGCAGCGGACGCCGATTTGATTCCAAATCGCAATTCTCCGTCGCCATGACAGCAGCAGCAAAGCATCCCGGAACGCACATACAGTAAACACCATTTGCATATCATTAGCGTGAGTGACCCAGTATTCTCCGGGGCCTCTGTGATTCTCCGCCACCGATGGGCTGAATTATTGACGGCGCGGTTCACTTGTACTTTTAAAAATTGTTAAACCACGGTCGCGGCTGATGAGGGAGGGAAAGCGGTGCGGAAAGTGTCCAACATCGCCATAGCGTGCGGACAGTTGTGCCGCTGGCCAGGAGACTTCTGCCAGGGCTGGGAGAGTTGCGGGGATGGCCAGGAGGTGGCCTGTGGGGTCAGGGTGGACAGGCATGGAGCACCATTGGCTGCGCAGGTCGCTGACTTCCCACTGTGAACCTAGGGACACAGGTCACATGGGTGTTCCCCCAGGCCACCCCCCCGAGGTGCCCTCTGGCCACAGCTGACCCAGAAGTGGGATGGACGTGCTCCAATGCAACCAGTGCCACCTTGTTGGCTGGGATAAGTGTGTGTTGGGAGTGAAGATGCAGCCTGTCAGACTCCCGGGGGTCAATCGCGGACCCGACGAATCCCACACCATTATTCATTGGAAACGATCATGTTCCATGTGGCCCCGGTGCTAGCCCCTCAACGGTCGCTGAATCGGTCCAGGTGCGGCGCCAATTTTGCTGTCATGGAGGTCCACGAGACCTGCGCCGGCATCAACACTTAGTCTCAGCAGGTTTTTTTTTTAAATATTGAGTAGGTCCCGATTCCAGGATTGCGGACCCCATTTCTGGGCTGTGTAATTTTCAGGAGCACCTTTTCATAGTGCAGGTGAGTTCAGGTCACGAGTCTGAACCCAGCACTTATGACTTGGTTAGCTCGTTTGGAGAGATAGGCACGTCCTACTTCTCTACAATTTTCCTGAAGTTTGGCCAGGATTTTAATGTAATGGTTCTTGATGCCTTAGAGATGTAGTGATCCATAGTCAGCATCGGGGGACATTTAAAAGGGAGTTCAAAGAGTCTTTGTACTCCCTAAACCAAACTATACCCCATCCCAAAACACAAGGCCTCTCATTGTTCCTGTGCAAAGATATGTCCCTCCACCCATCCACATGGTCCCACCATGTCCTATTTGCCCCCGACCCACCTCACATGGCCCCTCAAGCTGCACAATAACAGAAACAAAACCTTATTATGTATTCTTGGCTGTAAGCTCAGACATCAGTTACTCTGATTACATAGATTACATAGAACATACAGTGCAGAAGGAGGCCATTCGGCCCATCGAGTCTGCACCGACCCACATTAATCCCTCACTTCCACCTTATCCCCGCAACCCAATAACCCCTCCCAACCCTTATGGACACTACGGGTAATTTAGCATGGCCAATCCACCTAACCTGCACGTCTTTGGACTGTGGGAGGAAACCGGAGCACCCGGAGGAAACCCACGCGGACACGGGGAGAACGTGCAAACTCCGCACAGACAGTGACCCAGCGGGGAATCGAACCTGGGACCCTGGCGCTGTGAAGCCACAGTGCTAATCACTTGTGCTACCGTGCTGCCCAGTGCTGATGAAATGAAAATGAAAATCGCTTATTGTCATATGTAGGCTTCAATGAAGTTACTGTGAAAAGCCCCTAGTCGCCACATTCTGGCGCCTGTTCGGGAAGGCTGGTACGGGAACGGAGCCCCAGGAAAAACATCACTTGATTGACAGCCCTGGGTCTCTTATCGCTGCTGTCAATTTCACAATGTCTATTTACATAAAGTTAAGAGGTTTCATGTGTCTACACTTTATGACCTTGATATTTTAATGGGTATGGTAACAATACCCAAATCTATATTCAGTTCTATAGCCTTGTCCCAAGGCATTTCACTGAAGCTTAAGGATTAAACGGACAAGAAGGAAAGATAGAAAGGAGACATAAGAAGAGATGAATAAATGCTGGTGAATTTTAACAAGGATCCGAAAGGAGGAAAGGGATGTAGAGAAGTCTTTAGGGAGAGAATTTCAAACTATGGAGCCTAAGCTGGTGAAAGCACAAGTTCCAATTGAAGAGTGAAAGAGGGAGGAGTTACACGACAGGACAGGATCAAATAATCAAAGAGTTCAGGGGTAGGAAGTAGAGGGCCAGAAGTGGATATGGGGATAAGGAACAACAAGAAAGGGATTTAAACATGACAATGAGAATGTTACATCTGTGTTCAAGGCTATCATCTACTAACTCGTTACAGGCTTTGTAGTACAAGAAAACAGGATGAAAAGCAAACCGTTCCTCTGTGGTAATGATGTACATATCACAGTGTGAGTGGTCAAATCATCAAAATATAATTTCAAGGACCAAAGAAGGCTGCAGGGGTCAAAAAGTCAAAAACCCAGTCAAAAAGTCACAGCCGTGGGTCAAGACACCCACAGTGTTGCTAATTTGTTTTCTCTTTATTTGGCTCTGAATATGGCGGTCAATATGGTCGCCTTCCTTAATTCTAATTACGTTTTGCTCGAGAGTCGCCAGGTATCTTTCGATACTGCCACAAGGTTCAAACCGAATACTGATCAAAGACTCGATACACCAGTTAGTTAGTTCAAAGTCAAATGCTTATTTATTTACACACGCAGTTAAATTTACTCATGCACAAATACTACAGACTAAACTATCACTACTGCTAAAGCTGAAACTTAGCTTAGGGCGCCCACTCAGTCAGAGGAACAATAGCCATTGTTCGGTTCTGAGACTGCTGGGGTCGAAGTGGTGAAAGGGAACAGCTAAGGTCATCTGTCTGGTAGCGTGCATTGACCTTGGACTTACTTGTTCTGGTGCAGCTGTTGGGCAGGTCTCTCCTCAGTGAGAGCCGGAGCCAAGAGAGCGATTCTCTCTTGGGGGATCCTTTTAATACCCACAAGGGGCTTTGCGCACTTTTGGGCGTGCTTTGAACTTGGCCCCAATTAATTGGGCCGTTTCTCGATCGTTCCTATCGATTTCCTCCATTAAAGGGGTGGGTGCCCTGATGGCTGGGCGTGTCCTAGGTGGCCCTTGGCCTGCTTTGTTCTGGTCTCCTCTGGCGCCGGGTTGTCTGCCTTAGTATCGGTTACTCAAAAGTTACTCTTTTGTCCCCGGAGATGGGCCATTAGTATGTTAATGGACCTACAGTTTTGGTCTTGTCTGGGAGCTGCGACTCCAATATGCAGACAAAGGCTGAATCTGCTTGTTTTCTCAGTATTGTCCATTTTCCCTGCAATCTTTGCAAAGTATCCATTTTGTAATCGGGAAGTGGCCATCCCAGATGGCTACACACCCTCCTTGTGATCCTCAACGCGAAGCGTGAAGGATCACATTACCACATTGTCTTCGTTCTCTGACCAAGCGGGGCACCCTTAAGCACTTCACGGGCTCCACACTGCCCTATCCTATGAATTGCAATTTTACCTAAAATCATTTTACATACATACATCATTATAAAACTCTATGGGGCGCTGTGACATACAGGCATGCATTACAAAATAAAAAAACTGGAACCTCTAACTATCCTCACGAAGCTATCCTCACTAAAACAATCAAAAATAATCTACAACACTTTAAACTGTACAAATAGCAGCAACACAAGGTTCTCTGGCTTGGCAGTCAAGCACAGAGGTTTACATTTCTTTATTGAACAAAACACACACAAAGAAAAACGGATGGGTTAGGGGGTTTGCTGAAGTCCGAAAATAGGGGACCTAAACGTGTATACCGGGGTGCGAGAACGGTAGGCTCTCCTTCGCCATTTTCTGAGTCTAAGTGTCTGCAGACATTGCAGAGTATCGCCAGTACTAAGAGTGATTCTACTATGTAAGACAGTGAATACCAGGTTATAAACATGTCACACCAGGTCGGGGTGTCGGTACCTGTCTCGGGGGTAACTATCTCGGGGTACAGTGTAGGCAGGGGTGGGAATCATTCACGGCCTGTGTGGTAGGGGTCAGGGGGGGTAGCGTCCATGCGCAACTGAAGGGATCCCGCTAAGATCCAGATGAAACGCATGAAGGTCATTTTCATCTTTCCTTTTGTCGGTCTTCTTCTTTTTCTTCCTCTGGGGTTTCTGAGGTTCCGGAGTTCTGTGGACACAAGCATAATATCTGTTATTATCTTGCTTTAGATCTCGTATGTCTGTCTGTCTGTCCTTTTTTGCCAATTACCCATTATAATTGGTCACCATCTGTGACTCCCTCATTTTTTTAAAAAACCGAATCTTTGGACAAGACATCCGAGAAAAATACTGACACAGTGCGAGCCATCCTAGTGTCTGAAGACGTAAATAGCATACGGAAGCAACCTAAGGGTCGCCAGAAACAAACAAAAGAGTTTTGAACGTAACGAGCCAAAATGGGATGCGCATGGGTGGTGGCAAGTAAGAAATGGGTGGAATCCCCGGGTAGGACGGTGATCAGTGCCAATTGTGCTCTACCCGAGCGTAGCTGACCAGAGGGAGTCCTCAGGCAGGGCAGGGACCAGTGCCGTTTCTCCACTGCCTGAGCGACTGGCAAGAACGGGTAAGAATGTGGTCGTCGTGGGGGGCTGCCTCTCGTGATCGAATCAGAAGAGTATCTATGAGTGGTGTCTATCGACAAACTAGTTCCTCTGAACGGTTGTCTGTGGACAAACTTGCTCCATTAACAGCCATTGGGCATCAAAAGGGTGGTGGCGTGGGGCCATGAAAAACTTTCAAATTCACAAATAACAAATATGTACTTAAACGAACAAACATACAGCAAACATGGTGCAGGTTCCATCAGAAAGGACACCGTATCTCTCCATCGGTTCCTTTTTTTTCCAACATGTGGACACCTCATTGCTCAGTAGCGAACAGGGTCGCAAAGGGATTTATTTGGTGGGAGTCAGACTCTATGTCATCAACTTCTCCTGGCTGCCATACTTTTGACTGGAGTAGTTTGGCAAAAGCTGCTTGGGGCGAATTGGGGTCCATCTCATCATTCCGAATGAGCCTCAACGAATTGTCTCGGTGCCAGAATCGTGTGTCGAGGTTGGAGCTACTAGGTTGTAATCCGTAATCGTCGGGCGGTGGATATGGGTCAGGGACTTTGATGTCTGTGATTTCGAAGGGGTCTCTGGAATCATGCTCGGATTCGCTCGGATTGGGGCCTGGTGCAGGGGTGTAATCATAACGGGGTGTGCTGTGGCTGTCGTCATTGCTGTCGCTATCACTGTTACTGTCGCTGCTGGTTGATGGAAGGGAGAGGCGGAGTTGTGCCTCTGGGGGTGGAGTTGAAGATGTGTCTGAGGACTGGCTGGACTGGCTGGTGGATGGTAGGAATACATCATCTGTGGGCGGGGCGTGCTCGTTTGCTGCTGCGAGCGAGATGTGGTGTGCACGGTTGTTCTGCGAGTCATAAGCCTTAAACTGGTTTAAGTGAAACCACACAGACTTGCCATTGGGATATGTGATCTTGTATACAGAGGGGCTTACTTTGTCCGAAATGGAGTACGGTCTGGAAAATTTGGGGGAAAGGAATGAACTGGGGTTGTATAGGGAAAGCATTATTTGCTGCCCTACTACAAACTCGGTGGCGTGTACCGTTTTATCGAAACAAGCTTTGCTTTGTTTCCTCCTGGTCCCAAGTCTCACAGCTGCTGCAAGCTGGGCTGCCTTTATATTCTCAATAAACTGCTGTAAAGCATTTTCATGCATGAGGGCGGTGACTGCGGGGCTGGCCAAATCCAGTTCTAATAAATACTCTGTCCCTTTTCTTGGGGTGTCCGGTCATGAGGGTATGGGGGGTGTATCCTGTGGACGTGGATACCATGTTTCGTAGGAACATTAAAGCAAATGGGATAACTGAATCCTATTGTTCATAGTTGTTCTGTTGCACCATTTTCCTGAGAGTGGCTTTTCAAGTTCTGTTCATCCTCTCTACAATGCTGCTTGACTGGGGGTGGTAGGCTGTGTGAAACTTCTGCCTAATTACGAAAATTGTGAGGACGTTTTTCATTACTCGTCCTGTAAAGTGGGAACCTTGATCAGACTCTATACTACGTGGAAGGCCCCATCTTGTAAAGATGTGCTGTGTTAGTATTTTAGCTGTTGTTTTGGCCGTATTCGTTCTCGATGAAAAAGCTTCCAACCATTTTGAGGTGTCGATGACCACCAACACATACTTTAAACCATTTCTGCAGGGGGGTAGGGGTCCTATATAATCTATCTGCAAATTCATCCAGGGCCATTAACGGGGCGGGTGTGACTAAGCTGAGCCTTTCTCGCATAGCTGTCCGGATTGTTCTGGGCACAGATCAAACAATTTTCAATGCAGTGAGTAACATCGGCTTTTAAATCAGGCCACCAGCAGAGGGGTCTGAGGTGGGGTAGGGTGGGTTCAATGCCTTGATATCGATGATTATCATGGAACTGACAAATAATCTGGTTACTGTCCTGGCTGGGAACTACATAAATGCCTTCTTTCAAAATCACACCGTCATGCGTGGTGATTGCATTCTTAAACTTGTCATACGGGGCTGGGGAGGTTCCTTTTAAAACTTCCCTGAGTTTTACATCTTCCTTCTGGGCCTTTGCTAGATCCTGAATGTTGGTCTGTGAGACCTGAACCGTGTGTACTGTGGTGCTCTCGGGGGGGGTTCCAAATGTAATCATGTCTGGAACCTGCCTTCGCTAGGGCGTCTGCTTTAACGTTACGAGGGGGGGCAGAACGGTGATGACTGCGAACCTTAATTATATCGTATTTCCTATCTTTAGCTGTCTCTAGGATATGCCGAAGTAATGGGTCTGAGGGTAGGGGCTTTCCGTCTGCGGAAATGAATCCTCTAGTTTCCTACAGGGGTAGGAATTCCGTTCAACCGTTCCAGACATATAAACTGTCCGAATATATGTCTGCTGGGGTCGGAAACGAGTCGGGGTGGTCTACAATGTAAGCTGTGGCTGCCAGTTCTGCTGCCTGTGACCCTAGATGTCCTGGCAACTTTAGTGAAATCTCACCTCGGGCGCGCCCCTGCGCATCTTCTATGTAAATGCCGCAACCGGTGATTCTCTTTCCTTCCAAAACTGTGGAGGAGCCATCCACATACATTTTCAAGGGTGCGCATGTGTCTGTGGGCTGGGGTCTCTGGGGTGTATTACCTGCTTTCCTGGGAGCTGGCTTAGGTATAAATGGGCCTGTGTTTTGTTGTGTGGTGATGATCTCACACTCATGTGGGGTACCTGCATATTGCAAATTGTCGGCTAGGAAAGTGTGGGTCTTGGTTCTTTTAACTGTAATGTCCCGTCCCTATAAAAGAAGGGTCCAACGGGCTGCGTGAATTTGGCTGACTGTGCCATCTTTAAGTCGACCGTCTAATAATAGCTGTGTTGGGGTGTGTTCAGTGAGAATGGTGATGGGGTTGAGTCCTGTAATGTGGGCGAAGTACTGTACTGCCCAAAAAACTGCGAGCAGGTGCCTTTCGCAGGCAGAAAATCCTTGCTCGACAGGCTCGAACACGCGTGAGGCGTATGCCACGGGGAGCAATTGGTCATTGCGTTCCTGGAGGAGCACGGCCGAAAGGGTTCGGTCGGTGCTTGCTACTTCGATTGCATACGGGTAAAGTGGATCTGGGACCTGTAATGCCTGAGGGCTCTCTTTAAAGCATCCACGGCATCCATGTGCTGTGGAAGCCATTCCCAAGGTGCCTGTTTCTTGAGAAGGTCGGTTAGGGGCGAAACTTTCGATATGGTTTCGGCAGTAGCCAACCAGTCCCAGAAATGACCGGAGAGCTGAGACATTATGGGGAAGGGGCAATTTGACCATCGAGTCAATTCTCTTTTGCTCGATCTCGTGTTTACCATGAGTGATTACTGTACCCAAGTAAATCACTTTTTCCTGCAAAATCTGGACCTTTTTGGGGTTGACTTTACATCCAATCTGGATGTAAAGTCCAAGGAGTTCGGCGAGAAGCAAAATGTGCTCTCCCTTTGTGTCTGTCTGTAGTAGCAAGTCATCTACATAATGGACCGGACAATCGGTCGGGAAAAGTTTGCTAGTTCATTTGCCAGCTGTCGGTGGAAAATGGAGGGGGAGTTGTGGAAGCCTTGTGGAAGGCACGTCCACATATATTGTTGTCCCTGGAATGTAAAGGCAAATTTGTACAGGCACACTTTATCCAATGGAATGGACCAAAAGCCGTTGCTAATGTCCAAAACCGAAAACATTTTGACTGGAGTTCCTGTTTGAGCATGGTCTCGGGACTCGTGGCTACGGTGGGGGCTGCTACTGGGGTTACTTTGTTCAGTTCCTGGTAATCAATGGTCAGTCGCCATGATCCATCGGGTTTCCTGCTGGGCCAAATTGGTGCATTGTTCATGAAGGCTATTGATCTGAGTATGCCTTGATCAAGCAGACCCTCTATTACCTTTGAAATCTCTCCCTCTGCTTCTTGGGGAAACCCGTACTGCTTTTGGGGTCTGGGGTCGGGACCTGTAATGTTCACTAATCCAGCTATTTTGCCACCGTCGTGCTTGTGCTGTGCAAATGCTGCTTTGTCTTGCTGCAGGACTTCCCTATCTTCTTTATTCTGACTAATGGCTCGAGGGTCGAACCAGAAGTCTCCTACTGCGCTACTTCTGTTTTCATAGTCTCCAACTGTGAGCGTGGCGGGGGCTCGTGCTGCCTCTGCCATTCTCCATACATATTTATTAACCGGATCAAAAGAGAGGTTGTGGGAGCTCATAAAATCGATTCCTAGGATGTGTTCAGCTGTCTGGGGTAGATTGACCAAAACTACAGGGTGTTTAGTCGTAATGTTCCCTATTTGTATCGCTACAGGGGCTGTGATGTGTCCTTGTTGTAAATGGCCTGTAAAGCTGCTGAGTGTGATGGTGTCTGTTGTGGGCCACGTGCCTCGCTGAAACATTGTGGATGAATTGCGTGTGGTGCGGGACCCTCCTGTGTCCCAAAGAAATTCTACGGGGTGTTCCCGGACTTTGCCTGCTACAACCGGTCTACCGGACTTATCCCAAAGTGTGTCGCAGACCCAAGTCGGGGAACCCGAACACCGTCAGTCGGTGCCATTCTCTGAACGGGTGCTAACACAATGGATTGGCTTTGCCCTATTCTTATTTAGGGTGCCTGTCTGTTGGTTTCTCTGCTGCTTTTCGGGCACGTTGCACTCTCATGCAAAGTGTCCTAATTGTCCACAGTTGTAACATTCCTGGGATTTTGGTTGTGGTGGGCTGTTCCTGCTCTCATTTACCCATGTAGGGTTCTGGTGCGTCCTAACTGGATTCATGTCTGCCTGCTCTTCCTCTGATTTTGCAAATGCGGTTTTGCCTTGGACGGATTGTTCCCAAGTGCGGGACGATCTCTTCAAAACCCATTTCTCGTTGTGGGCCTTGTCTGAGGGGTCGTAATTTGCGCAAGCTCTCTGTCCTGCCTCTGTCGCATGAAAGACTAGGATTCAAGTCCATTTGGCCATATTATCCATGGACAAATGGGCGCGGGCTAATTCTCCGAAAACTGCTGTGAAATGTATCCACAAGCGTCCAGCAAACGCTGTGGGGTGCTCTGTTTTCTTTTGCCATCACTTCTTTTGGCCTTCTACGGGGTTTCCTCTGTTATAGCCGATCGCATCCAGAATCGCTCTGTGCATTTCTTGGAGTGTGCCTCCTCCTATATTCTGTGTGTCGGGAAGGGCTGCCACGACTGAAGGGTCGAGGCTTAAAACTGTGAGCTTCACTTGCTCCTTTTCGTCCAGGTCGTACATGGTAGCCTGCTGTTTAACTCAAGCGAAGAACTGGTGGGGGTCTGATGCGGGAAGGAACGGTATAATTTTTCCACACACGTCCCATAATTGGGTCACGGTTAACGGGGTTGTATATAGGAAATCTGCATTTCCTCCTGCTGCAGCCCTGCGGTGTGAGGTTACAGGGCTCATGGGGGTGTGTTCTGCCTGTTCAGTCGAGGGTTGGGTGATTTCCATTTTTGTGATTTTTCTTGCGTACATGTCCCATGTACGTATCTGTGGGCAGTTTCATTTAACTCCTGCCAATCGGGCTGTTTTCCTGGTCTAACTGGGGTCCAAATGTACTTTGAAACCCATTCTGGACAGAAAGCAGAGATTGCAATTCTACAATTTCCTTCCGGCACTTTGCGTGATTCATGGAGCTCTGCCTTTGTTCCGTCGTGGAAGTGTGGAGCGCTCGTAGGGCTGCTTTTAAATCATTGCACTGTTTCTGCGATTGCTCTACCAGTTGCTCGGTTTCTTGTCTTACCAAGACCGCGCGTTACGTGTCCTGGTAGGCCTTATCATACTGGGTCTGAAAACTACTCAAATGGGCGAGACAAGACTGGTGTGCCCACTTGGCATCATCCACCTCTCTGTCCCTCGCTGTTAACTGTTCTCTGAACTGCTTAATCTCCTTCTCAAATTCGCTCACATCTCCCTCACTATTTCTGTCTCTCTCCTCAATCTAAGCTCATCTTGTGGATCTCTGACAGGTTCTCCCACCAAGTATGTCCTATACTCCCGGGATCTGTTTCATCATTCGCGCAGAATTTGCTCCAAAGGGGCCATCCTTTCCATTTGAGGTACATTCTGATTTTCTCTTCCCATACGGGAGGGACACTGTCCTACTCTACAGGTCGCTGCGACCTCGAATTCCTGGGGGTTCATAAGGTGTTCCATTGCCTTCATTGCCATGTTCTCTCTCTGGGTTCTCTACTGAATTTGGAACATGGGGTGATAAAGTGGTGATGTAAACACGGGTACAGCTTACGCTAATTTCCAGCCTACAAAACTCCCGAAAGTTGTACGCAACAAAATCTCTCAGGTTTACCTTATATCCCTGTTAGTACGCATGCATTAACACACTTCCGAATCTCGGAGTTTTGATCAATATCGTTCTCATACTTGTGGTTTTTCTGTTTCCAATTGGATTCCAATTCAAATTTGGGTTCTCTCGGAGTGACTAGGCCACTTGTAGGTCGAGTCCCACCAGAGTCACCAGTAAATGTTGCTCATTTGTTTTCTCCTTATTTGGCTCTGAATATGGCGGTCAATATGGTCGCCTTCCTTAATTCTAATTACGTTTTGCTCGAGAGTCGCCAGGTATCTTTAGATACCGCCACAAGGTTCAAACCGAATACTGATCAAAGACTCGATACACCAGTTAGTTAGTTCAAAGTCAAATGCTTATTTATTTACACACACAGTTAAATATACTCATGCACAAATACTACAGACTAAACTATCACTACTGCTAAAGCCTATACTTAGCTTCGGGCCCCCACTCAGTCAGAGGAACAATGGCCGTTATTTGGTTGTGAGGCTGCTGGGGTCGAAATGGTAAAGGGGAACAGCTAAGGTCATCTGTCTGGTAGCATGCGTTGACCTTGGACTTACTTGTTCTGGTGCAGCTGTTGGGCAGGTCTCTCCTCGGTGAAAGGTGGAGCCAAGAGAGCGATTCTCTCTTGGGGGATCCTTTTAATACCCAAAAGGGACTTTGCGCGCTTTTGGGCAGGCCTTTAACTTGGCCCCAATTAATTGGACCGTTTCTCAATCGTTCCTATCGATTTCCTCCAATAAAGGGGTGGGTGCCCTGATGGCTGGGCGTGTCCTAGGTGGCCCTTGGCCTGCTTTGTTCTGGTCTCCTCTGGTGCCGGGGTGTCTGCCTTAGTATCGGTTACTCAAATGTTACTCTTTTGTCCCCGGAGATGGGCCATTAGTATGCTAATGGGCCTACAGTTTTGGTTTTGTCTGGGAGCTGCGGCTCCAATATGCAGACAAAGCCTGAACCTGCTTGTTTTCTCAGTATTGTCCATTTTCCCTGCAATCTTTGCAAAGTGTCCATTTTGTATTCGGGAAGTGGTCATCCCAGATGGCTACAACGGCTTGGGGCACATTGTGTGGTCAATGACCGAGGCTCAGGCAGGGGAGTCCAGTCACAGGCAGCCATGTACTGGGCCCACATGGATGCTACTGCGGTGCTCCAGAGCTTGGCTCAGTCACAAAGGGTCTTAGCTGAGATCGTCGCGAGCATTGGCTGGGCACTGACTGATCTGGGTTGGTCACAGAGGGACACGGACAAGGTGTAGAGGGACATGACCGATACAGAGAGACATGACTCACTAGCCAAGGGATGTGGTCCAGTCTCTGTGCTCCATGGTTGAGGGCATCAATACGCTGGTTGAGACAAGAATGGGCCTCCAGGACAGAGAATGCAGGTGATGGTGGAGACTCCAGAGTTCACTGCGGCCTCATCTTTGTCCCATGGAGTAGCCCGGGGGACATCGAGCACCCCAAGTGAGGAGAAAGTGATGGCACCGTGCCAGTGCCTCCCACAAAGGAGGTGCTGGAACACCTCATCGCCTCTGAATCCCCCCACCTGACACTGGCATATCAGATGGACTGTAGGCAGAACAGGGTGGCACCTTGTCACCTATGACACCTGAAATTCAACCAGGCCCATCCAGATCCAGGCCCTCCACAGAACGGCTGCCCATCAATTCAAAGCACAAGATATGCAGCAGACAGCCGCCATGTCTGACGTGCTGTCTGGGGCTCACACCTCGAAGGAGCTGTCGGCCATGTAAAAATAATGAAGTTAGACACCAGTTGGCACTGCTGCAACACATGGGGTGTAAGCAGGAGTCAGGACACATTACTGTATATAGTCACGATTAAACACCGTTTCACAAACATTCCGACCTGTCTCAATCCTCTCACTGAAGGGTGTGAGGGTTGGGCTGGGCTGGGTGTAGATGTGTGCCGGGTGGGGGTGTGTGGAGGTTGCTCATGTGAGGATAACAGGGCAGGGCCCCCAGGCGAACTGAACGTTCCCCCTGGGGACATCCTTAGAGGGTGCAGGAAACACGGCCAGAAGTATGAGGCCACTTTGTAGGACCACTTACCCAGTGAGTATCACATCACTGCCCACCATCTCCATAACCACCCCCTCCCCTCCTCCACCCCAAAGCATATGTGGGACCATGAGATGGAATGTGCAGCACATGCAGGGATGACCTCGACAGACTGTGGAAAGTGACACTGAAGGCCGCAGTTTGACTTTGTCAAAGGTGAGGAGCACCAGAGCTCATCTCACAACGAGTCATCATCAACCTCTGTCCCCGTGGACAAGACCTGCTGATGATACTGCCTGCCCAGGGCTGACACTCTGTGCTGATGCTGGTAGGAACATCGGAGTGAGGAGGGGGAGTTGGGGTGGTGGGAATGGGGTGAATGGGGTGAAGGGAGGAGGGACATTGGAGCATGTGAGCAGCTACGGGGAAGGGATACCACTTTGAAGGGGGTGGAGGGGGAAGAGTATGGAGGGGTGGGACAGGGTGGCAGAGCTTCCATTGACCAGGCCACTTAGTTGGCAAATCTGGAGGTGAGGAGGTTGTCCCATGGGTTGTGCCTGGAGCACGCGTTGAGCGGTATGCCATGCCAATCCCAGTTCTTCCTGGCCATCCTCCTCATCCTTCTCATCAGTTGAGGGCTGGCGTTCTTTCTCCTCCTCCAGCATGTCCCCCCTCTGGTGCATGATGTTGTCCAGGAAGCAGTAGGCCAGCACGATGTTCAAGACTCACCTGGGGCTATATTGGCATCGGAAGCGCATCTTGAGGACATCGATGCCCTGCTCAATGACGCTCCTGATTGCTGCATGAGCACGTTTTCGAATTTATCTACACCGGTCTGGGGCTTCCGCACAGGCATCTTTAGCCAAGACCTCAGTGGGTAAGGTTCGTCACCCAAAAGCCAACCCCTCACCCAAGGGAATGCCTCGAAGGTGCCAGGAACCAACGAGTGCACCAGGGTGTCAGCATCGTGCGTGCTGCCAGGATCCCGGGCAGAGACATGCATGATGTGGTCACACACCTACTGGACATTCAGGGAGTGGAAACCCTGAAAAATAACATTTATTCCCACTCGCTTTTTCCTGTCCATCAGCCAATTCTCTGTCCATGCCAATATACTACCGCCAATATCATGCGCTCTTAACTTGTGACTGAACCCTTTGCGAAGTACCTTGTCGAATGTCTTCTGAAAGTCCAAATGCAACACATCTACTGGTTCCCCTTTATCCATTCTGGTTGAGGCTTCCTCAAAACTCTAATAAATTAGTCAGGGTCAACTCCCCTTTCATGAAGCTATGCTAACTCTGCTTGATTTGATTATATTCCAAGTGTGCTGCTATTAATTCCTTAATAATTGATTCTAACATTTTTCCAACAATAGAAGTTAGACTAATCAGCCTATATAGTTATCCACTTCTGGCCTCCCTCCCTTTTTGATTAGGGGTGTCACATTGGCAGTTCTCCAATCCTCCAGTACTTCTGCAGAATCCAAAGATTTTTGGAAAATTTACCAATGCATCCAATACCTCTGTAGCTACTTCTTTTAAGATCCTCGGATGCAAACCATAAGGACCAGGGGACCTATCTGATTTTAGCTCCATTAGTTTGTCTAATACTATTTTGCTAATGATGGAGATGGTATTTAATTCCTCCCCCATACTCTTTGGCATTAATGGGATGTTCAAGATATATTTAAAGATGCTCTTATTGTCAGTTTGCATATTCCCCACTTTTCCCTCGTAGTTTATTTTCTTTCTCTTTCTTATCTTTTTGTCCTCCTTCGCTGGATTCTGAATTGATCCCAGTCTTCAGGGCTATCACTGACTTTTACCTCCTTATCTGGTTTTTCTTTCAACTTAATACTCTCCTTAACTTCCCTGGTTGGCTTGTCCCTCTCTTAGGATTTTTCCTGGGATATATTTTTGCTGAGAGTCATGAATTACCTCCTAAAATGTCTGCCACTGCTTGTTTATTGTTTTTCTTGCTAATCTATCCGCCCAGACCACTTTAGCTAACTCTATCCCCATTTCATTTAATTCCCTTTATTTAAGTTAAACATAGTTGTTTCCGATCTAAGTTTCATAATCTTAAACTGAATATTAAATTCTATCATTGTTGGCCTTTAACACAATTGACCACATCTTTCTCTTCCAACACCTTTCCTCTGTTATCCAACAGGGTGGCAGTGCCCTCATCTGGTGGGAAGACCAAAGCTTTAAACTCTAAACCCAAGACAGTGATTCCACACCTCTCCCTGACCGGTGTCTGAGGTGGCACCAGGAGCGTGATTCTCCGTCCCGCCGCACCAGTTTTCTGGTGCGGCCCGCCCCCATCGGCAGCGGGATTCTCTGTCCTGCCAGCCAGCCAATGGGATTTCCCATTGTGAGCAACCTAAGCGGTCGTGAAATCCCCAGGTGTGGGTGCACTGTCGGCTCAACGGAGAATCTTGCCAGTGGGGATTCCAGCCACAGATCTTTTACAACCCTTGCCATTCTATTTGACCATGAGTTAAGCTTCCCATTCCATATCCCATATTCCATTTGAAGACTGGCTTCATCCACCTCCGTAACATTGCCCATTTCTGTCCAGTCTCAGCTCATTTTCTGCTAAAATCCTCAATCATGCTGTTGTTACTTCTAAGCTCAACTATTTCAGTGTTCTCCTGGTCAGCCTCCCACCTTGCACCCTCTGTTAACTTGAGCTCCTTCAAACCCTTCTGTGGTAAACAAACTTGTATCTGGTTGCATTCATTCATCACCCCTATTCTGACCAACTTACATTGGCTCCCTGTCTGGCAATGTCTCAATTCTAAAATTCTCATCACTGCATTCATATCACTCCATGGCCTCACCCCTCCTTATCTCTGTCACCTTCTCCAGTCCGACAACCCTGAGATTTTCAATTCTAGTCTCTTGCATCCCCAATTTTAATTGCCCCACCATTGGTAGCTGTGTCTTCATCTACCTAAGCCCTAAACCCTGAATTTCCTTTCCCAAACCTCTCCACCAATCTTGCACTCTCTCCTCCATTAAGACACTCCTTAGAACCTACTTCCTTGGCCAGATTTTTGGTCATCGGTCCGAATGCCTCCTTAAACCTGGCGGCAAATTAGTTTAGAAGTGCTCCCGGGAAGCACACTGGAACATTTTATGAAGTGAAAGGTATTATATGAATGCAAATTGCTGTTGATTTTTTGCACAATCTTTTATAAAAAGCTAATGGAATGCTGAGTTTCATGACAAGAAACAGCAGCATGAAATATAAAAGCTGAGATTTAATAAAACCACAGTTAGTGCACCACATGCAGTTTTGGGTTCCACAATACTGGAAAGATATTTATATGATACTTAAAGAACAAGTTCACTGGAATGCTATCTCGTATTAAGAAACAAACATACAAAGTATGATTTGAAAGCTTGGGTTTGCTTCCATTACAAAAAGATTCGGGAGCGACTTGGTGAATGTGTTTAAAACTATGAAGGGGTAGAGCAGAGTCAGTAGAAATAGATTGGTTCCAGTTACTGAGGGATCTAAAACGAAGGCGCATAGATATAAGATCAAATGCAAGAGATTAATAACACTAAGCAAGAGTTTTTATGCAGAAGTTTTGGATTGAAGCAGAAGTGTTTTAGCATTCAAAATTAGATTAGATGAGTGATTCAAAGAAATGATATAACGAGATATGTAAGAAGAATACATACATATGCAAATTGTGGGATCAAAAAGTCCATTCTGGTGTTGCAATTTTTATGTAATATTATGCAAATTTAATCAGGCTAAATTCCACGAATGGCCAAAAGGTTTGCCCTGAAAATTATTTTGAAAAATTATTATGCTGGCCAACAGAATACATTTGCAATGATAGGAACCTCAGTGAAAGGATGAACTGTAATTGTTAATCATTTAATATATGCAAGGCAATTGTCAACCTTGGCTTTAATTGCTTAAAGAATAAGGACAATATGCTGTATGTAGTCAAACTGGAGTAATAGGTGCAGCTGCATTATTAGTTGGTATCGTGCAACTGTGGGATCTGAGTGCATTAGTGATTCATTGAATACAACCAAAATTAAACCATATTCAGAAGGTAATCTTAATCTACTTTGAGTTCACGCCAGCTGTAGTTTACCTCCAAGGCCAGTCTGAAATTAGTTTTTGTACATTCCTGAGGGCTTAATAAATGTACTTAATCATGTTTTAATGTTGGAAGAAAACAAATGTTTCAGTTTCCTGTCACCTAATGTTGACATTTTAGAAGGCTTATACATGTAAAGTGTAAAGTATTTGTTTGCTGCTGACCTCAGTGTGGTGATGTGCATCAATGTAAATACATGTAGGCTAGCTAAACACTAGAGGGAGCACTAGAAACATCACACACACACACACACACACACACTCAACCAATAGATCAAGTAGATAGGAGACGACCGATGGAAATTCACGATACAAAAGGAGGTGACACAACCACAGGGGGCATTACACCAACCCATATATAAAGGACACCACACAGATGATCTGCCTTTTTCCAGTGGAGACAGTCAGTGAGAACAGACACAGGGTTGATTCAATATTACACCCACCACGTGGATTGCAGCAACTGGTTAGTCAGTCTGGGTAGCTATAGTAGGATTAGCAGTAGTGTCGAACCCGAGTAATAGAAGTGTAAATAGTTTAATAAACGCGTTGAAGTTATCTCCACACCTGAAGCTTCCTTTGTCAAGTGCACCACAAGGAAGCCGCTTATGTTACACCTAGAACATAACAAATCACTCAGTACAGTAGTGTTATGACAATAGGAGCACAACTCGCTTTTACAAACAAGTCTGAAAATATAGATGAGAGATGGTGCATGTGCGGAGTTGGCTTTTCTTTGATTTGAATGTGGGGGGAAGGGCAAATCAAAGTGGATACCGTGACTTTGCACTAATTTCTGCCTTGTGGGAAGATTGGTAGGAGTCATTTAACCAGGGTGAGAAACGTGTAGCTAGGAGGAGAGATTGGATAGGTTGGGGATATTTTCCTTTGAACAAAGAAGACTGAGGGGTGACTTAATTGAGGTGTACAAAATTATGAGGCGAAGACATAGGGTGGTCAGGATAAAATTGTTTCCCTTGGCGGAGAATTCTAGAACCAGGATACATAGATTCAAGATAAGTGGCAGAAGGTATAGAGGGGACGTGAGGAAGAACGTTTTTATGCAGAGGGTAGTGGGAGCTTGGAATTCGCTGCCTGAGTTGGTGGTGGAGGCAGAGACCCTAAACTCTTTTTAAAAGTACCTGGATCTGCACCTTAAGTGCTGTAAGCTGCAGGGCTATTGGTCATGTGCAGGAAGGTGGGATTAGAAAGGGCACCTGCTTGTCCTCAGGCTGGCATGGACAAGATGGGCCGAATGGCCTCCATCTGCACTGTAATGTTTCTATGGTTCTAACTGAATTATGATTAAGAACTTTCAGTTGTACTGTTTCTATTTGATATTTAGTTAGTTACACTCGTCTGACCACGTGAAAGAATATGGGTGAGATTCTCCGGCCTCGCTGTGCTCTTGCACAAGTGAAACAAGGTCAGTGATTAGCAGGAGAGGCCGAAAACGAGACTCGCGCCGGCGCCTAACAGTTTGTGATGCAACCAGCCCGCTCCCGTCGGCGAAATCGGGTTCTCACCCTAGTGTGTCGAGAAACCAATTATCACCATTTAAGCCCGATTTCCAAACAATGAAGGTATGCCACCCCATGTCCAACGGCCTCCCGTAATTCAGTGGCCTCTCCAGCAAGTGGTCTTACTGGTGCTGATTAGTACTCCTTGTAAAAACATGAACCTGGTGGAAGGTCTTCTGTGGGGAGCCGAGGAGGTGAGTAGCCATCTTTGCTCACAAAGAGCCTGGGGGCATTGGGCTTGCTGCCTCAGTGCTCGGCGGGGGGTGGGCACCCTTCGTTGGGGGGGGGCACCTTCGGCAGAGGTGGACCGCCATGGAAGGGGTATGCTAGGGGGAGCAACCGCGCGCGGCTCTACCATGCCAACCCCTGGATCATGTGTACCCGTTCTGGGTGCAACCCTAGCCCTTGCCTCGCTGTGCCACCGATCACCCATAACCCCCACCAACTGCCAAGGCCTCTGGCCGTGCGGCTGAAGGCTATTGCTAATAGGAATTGGCAATCATAGTTAAGTGAGCACTTCACACAACCCAAGTGGATTCCCGTGGGTGGTCGGGCCCTGTAGCATGTGGGAGTCATTGCCTCGCATCCCAATCAGACTGCGATGCCTGGACACTGCGGGAGGCAACAGGTGGGACGCAGCAGCCAACATCCGAACACCCAGGGGATGGGACACAGCTCCGGGGACACGTCCATGGCTGGAGGGTGGGTGCGCGCTACGGAAGGAGGGCCAGTGCCTGGTTGAGATGAAGTTCATTCGGCCCATCAAGTCTGCTCCGCCAAGTTATGTGCGGGTGTTTGGGTAACAGGGTCTGGCACCCGTTGAGAGGGGCCCGTTGCAGCCGGAGTGTGTGGGCAGGGTGCGCCAGGTGTGCGGGAGGAGGGAAGGGGAGGGAATCAATGGGGGAATGGAGGGTCCTGGATTGGGAACCACTGCTGTTTGTCAGTTTAACACCCTCTCCCAATGCCTTACAGATAGTGATTGGTATTATGGTCCCCACAGAACAGGCCCTAGTGTTGCTGCTGGTAGGCCGGGCGGCCAGACACCAGAGACGGTGGCAGTAGCAGCGTCTGCAGAGGATTGAGGCAGCGGCCCATGTGCAGGGACACGCCCCACACCCTGAGAACACTGCTGCCCATGAAGCCAGGGTGAGACCAAGAGGGGGAGGCCCGTGATGGCCCAGGGTATACAGGTGTCACAGGTCATTTGAAGAAATGACGGACAGCGTGTGCCACAGAAGGCTCTGCCTCAACAAAGAGACAGTGCGGCACCTGTGTCATGGTCTCGCGGACTTGGCACCACATGGAGGAGGAGGGCTCCCGCTCTCTGTGGCCGTCAAGGTCACTGCATCTCTGTGCTTTTACGCCTTGGGATCATTCCAGGGCTCGAGCAGGGACCTGTGTAGAATCTCGCAGGCCACAGCCCACTGGTGCATCCGACAGGTCACGGATGTCCTGTTTGCCCTGGCGGAGAATTATATAAGCTTTGACACGGACTAGGCCCAACAAGATGCCCGTGCAGCAGGTTTCTCTGCCATCGCCAGGATGCCCCAGGTCCAGGGGCTGAAAGACTGTACGCATGTCGCCTTGCACTCGCTGTGCCATCTGGGAGTGCCCCACATTAACAGGAAGTGGTTCCAATCCCTAAACATACAGCATGTGTGTGATCACCAGATGAAGACCACGCACGTGTGAGCACGTTTCCCAAGGAGTGTGCATGATGGTGACATCCTGGGGCAGTAAGACATCCCCGTCCTCTTCAAGGACCACCCCAGGATGGGCGACTGGCGACTTCTGGTGATGGTGATGTGCTGAGCGGACGCACATCAGGGGCTCTCCTCCAAACCAGAACCATAAAGGGCACTTTTAGTCGACTTTTGTCCAAAGTTCGATGACCAAACTACCTCAACAACGAGAAGAAAACAACCACGAGAGTATGCCAGCAAACGGGAGCTCAAGTAGCCGAAAGGAAGTGGGAAAAAAAGCCACAAGCAGCAGGCAGGCGAGGCGGTGAACCCATGAGGCGAAGGAGCCCCGGCCGCCCAGGAGGGAGGCAGACCAACCACCCGAGCATCAGCCTCCCTCCTACCACCTGCAGACAGATGGAAGAACTTCCTCATGAAGGAGCTGGTTGCCATGAAAAAGGCAATCAGGACAGAAATCCAGGTGGCGGTGACAGAGGTGATGGCCACCATGTAAAAAGCTATCGATGGGCTGGGGAAGAAAGTGGAAACACAGGACCAGAAGATCCTCGACCTGGAGAAGGCCTTGATGGACCAGAGCGACAGAATCACTGCCCTGGAGGTGTAGAGGGTGCCATCTCTGCTACTCCACTACTGGGCCGATATCTGGGGTTTGAGTATCTGTGTGTGTCTCTCTCCAGCTGGCACTGAAACTTCAGAGGCCAGGGGATGCCGCACTGGGACACCTCCACGGAAGAGAGCACTGAATCAAGCCTGCCGTTTATCCCTAACCGGAAGCCTGAGGCTTATATCACACAGATATCCAGACCCCTACCAATGCCCAGGTGATTCTCTCTCTTGCCGGTGGTGCAACACCCACCCGGTTCCTACTTCGCTGGAGTAGCTTTCCCAAGAGAGAGAATAGGACACTGCTGTTTATTACCTAACCAGCAGCCTGTCCTGAGTGAATCGCTCAAGATGACCCTAGATTCTTGAACCCGGAATTAAGGTGAGGAATATCTTAACAATGACTTGGTCAGAGATCGCTGGTGAGAGATTGAAGAATTTAAACGACTCCAATTATCAGCAAATCAAGGTTTATTGCAAAACCCAGGTCAAAATCATCAAACAGAAGAAATTATAATAAAATCTTAAACTCTAACACAAACTAAGTCTATTCAGAAAGTACTATAACGGACACAACGAAAAATCTTATTGTTACACAGTTTTAGCAATGACACAGAACACAAATCAAGTCCCCTTCCCCAAAGCCTCAACCACTATCAAGGTCAAGGGAGTTTCGCAAGCTGCTGCAGGGTACTTACAGTCACAGGCTGCAGGAGGTCAAGTCAAAGGTGGAGAGGTCAAGCCAAGAGTGGAGAGGTCAAGCCAAGAGCGGATAGGTCAAGCCAAGAGACCCTCAATCGAAACACAGCCCCTTTTATATCCGTTTTACCTGGCTTTTTCCTGTGTTCGGCCAGCCCCTTTTGCATTGAATCCATAAGGTTTAAAGTTCCCGCTGGTCCTGCCCCCTTTGAGCCGGTCAGACCTGTCAAGATGGGAGTACCTCCCCTAGGTCCGCCTCCAGTCTGCTTTTCGAGATAACGAGGTTGAGCTCCCTTGTGAAGATTTTCAAAGTCTTCCATCTGCTCTGGAGATCGCTGCTATGTTGATGGGGTGTTGATTGGATTCTGCTCTGGTGGAGGCAAAGTCATTTACATCTGCATGGGGCTATGACCATCCCATTGTCCTGCTTGCAGGCAGGCCCCTTACAGCATTACCATGCCCCTTTGTCTCTGTGTTTAATCTTATCTAGTTGTCTGGCTCCTTCTTCCTTGTAGCTCCTGGGGGGGGTTTGTAAATACCTATGCCCCTACTCAGCTCAGCGGACCAAGCCTGCTGGGAAATTTGGTTACGTTCCTTTGGCTGAAAAGTGTCCAGTCTGCTGGGAAATTTGGTTACGTTCCTTTGGCTGAAAAGTGTCCAGTTTACAGTCTCTGGGTTTTATTCTTGGGCAGTCCAAAAAGGGCCGAATTGCCCAAAAACCTTACAGGAGGCAGAAGTGAAAAGGTTGGCGGCGGCCCAGGGAAACTTAAAGGGGAAAGTAAAGGACGCAGGGAACAGCTTCCAATGACAGAACATTCGGACCGTGAGCCTGCCGGAAGGCATCAAGGGCAGAGATCTGACGGGCTACATCGCCCAAATGCTGGTGACTTAGTCGGGAGAAACAACCACCCCAACCGCCTAGAGCTCGACAGAGCGCACAGGTCGCTTAGGCCGAATCCCAAAGCCGGGGAGCAGCCGAGGGCGATCATTGCAAAGCTCCACCGATACCAGGGAAGCTAGGGAGGAGATTGCTGAGCCTTTGGCTTTGATCTTTAAGTCATCTTTGTCTACAGGAATAGTGCCAGAAAACTGGAGGATAGTAAGTGTTGTCCCTTTGTTCAATAAGGGGAGTAGAGACAACCCAGGTAACTATAGACCAGTGAGCCTTACTTCTGTTGTGGGCAAAGTCTTGGAAAGGTTTATAAGAGATAGAATGTAAAATCATCTGGAAAGGAATAATTTGATTCGAGATAGTCAACAAGGTTTTGTGAAGGGTAGGTCGTGCCTCACAAACCTTATTGAGTTCTTTGAGAAGGTAACCAAACAGGTGGATGAGGGTAAAGCAGTTGATTTGGTGTATATGGATTTCAGTGAAGCATTTGATAAGGTTCCCCATGGTGGGCTACTACAGAAAATACGGAGGCATGGGATTTAGGGTGATTCAGCAGTCTGGATCAGAAATTGGCTAGCTGGAAGAAGCCAAAGGGTGGTGGTTGATGGGAAATGTTCAGACTGGAGTCCAGTTACTAGTGGTGTATCACAAGGATCTGTTTTGGGGCCACTGCTGTTTGTCATTTTTATAAATGACCTGGAGGAGGGCGTAGAAGGATGGGTGAGTAAATTTGCAGATGACACTAAAGTCGGTGGAGTTGTGGACAGTGCGGAAGGATGTTACAAGTTAAAGAGGGATATAGATAAGCTGCAGTGCTGGGCTGAGAGGTGGCAAATGGAGTTTAATGCAGAAAAGTGTGAGGTGATTCATTTTGGAAGGAATAACAGGAAGACAGAGTTCTGGGCTAATGTTAAGATTCTTGGCAGTGTGGATGAGCAGAGAGATCTCGGTGTCCATGTACATAGATCCCTGAAAGTTGCCACCCAGGTTGAGAGGGTTGTTAAGAAGGCGTACGGTGTGTTAGCTTTTATTGGTAGAGGGATTGAGCCATGACGTCATGTTGCAGCTGTACAAAACTCTGGTGCAGCTGCATTTGGAGTATTGCATGCAATTCTGGTCGTCGCATTATAGGAAGGATGTGGAAGCATTGAAAAGGGTGCAGAGGAGATTTACCAGAATGTTGCCTGGTATGGAGGGAAGATCTTATGAGGAAAGGCTGAGGGACTTGAGGCTGTTTTCGTGAGAGAGAAGGTTAAGAGGTGACTTAATTGAAGCATACAAGATGATCAGAGGATTGGGTAGGGTGGACAGTGAGAGCCTTTTTCCTCGGATGGTGATGTCTAGCACGAGGGGACATAGCTTTAAATTGAGGGGAGATAGATATAAGACAGATGTCAGAGGTAGGTTCTTTACTCAGAGAGTAGTAAGGGCGTGGAATGCCCTGCCTGCAACAGTAGTGGACTCGCCAACACTAAGGGCATTCAAATGATCATTGGATAGACATATGGACGATAAGGGAATAGTGTAGATGGGCTTTAGAGTGGTTTCACAGGTCGGCGCAACATCGAGGGCCGAAGAGCCTGTACTGCGCTGTAATGTTCTATGTTCTATGTTCTATGTGAGAGGATCCTGCGGTGGGCACATCAGACAAATGCGAGCACCTGGGAAGGACATACAATCCGTGTCTACCAGGACATTGGTGCGGACCTAGCAAAATGAAGGGCCGAGTTCAACCAGGTGAAGTCGGCCCTGTAGAATAATGGGGTACGTTTTGGTATGCTGTTCCTGGTCAGGCTCTGGGCCACATACCAGAAGAAAGAACATTACTTTAACACCGGAGGAAGCGAATGAATTCGTAAAAAACAAGGGCCTGGACAAGGGACAGGCAAGGAGGCAGTGAGGGTTGTGCAGAGAAAGACTGTGAGAGGGAAAATCTAAGATTCATTGGCCAGTGAGCATGCTTGCGCGGGACCGTGCTACCTCGCTCTGAAAGTTAGTGGAAGACAGATGAGAAAAGGGAGCGAGGAGAGGGTAAGGCAGGTGAGGGTTTTAACAGGGGAAATGGGCAGTCAGCAGGCATAAGATAGGGGCTCGAACAGCCCTAGGAGGAGGACCACCACACGAGCAGGGATAGCTAGCCCAGGAAGGTAGACAGCAAGGGGGAGCCGCGGTGTCACTCCCGGCAGGGATGGAGTGCCTGGACAGTGGGTGGAGGGGGAGGGGGCGTTGCACAGGTACGGGGAAGGGGAAAGCACAGGGAGAGACAAGGAAATGACGATGCAGGAGGGGGGGGGGGCGGCGGAGGGGGCGGGGGGAAGAGCACAAAAGAAAGAAATAGGACAGGGAAAATGAGTTGGTTTTCACACGGGCTTTGGTGGGTGAAGAATGGAGGGAGGAAACAAGATGGCGTGTCAAGCAGCCACTTTGGAGGGTCCCTGGGCAAAGGGAAACCCCGGAGCACAGGGGCCCGATCTCATGGTGAGACTGGTGACGGCAGTCATTTTGGACGGCCCCCTAACAAATGGAAACCCATGTCCACCAGGTAAGTATGGTTGATCCCGCAGGAGCGGGGAGCAGAAACCCCCACCAGGATTATCACCTGGAATGTCAGGGGACTTAACGGCTCACTGAAAAGATCCAGAGTCTTCACCAACCTAAAATGTTTGAAGGCTTACATGGTCTTCTTGCAGGATACACACCTGAGGGAGAAGGACCGGCTGCTAGTAAGAAAGAGCTGTGTGGGACAGACGTACCATTCAAGCTACGAGAAAAGGGCTGGGGGAGTAGCCATACTGAATAGCAAGAAGGTGAGATTCCCGGCGATAAGGACGGTTACGGGCCAAGGAGGACGGTACATTATGGTCAACGGTGTCCTGGACAGGGCACTGGTAGTTCTGGTAAATGTGTACGCTCCCAACTGGGACGACACAGATTTCATAAAAAAGACCATGACGGAAATCCACGATGCTAATACGCTCCAACTGATCATGGGGGCGCCAGTTTAACTGTTTTCAGGATACGCTGATGGACCAATCAAACCCCAGATCAGGGAAAAAGACAGGTATGGCTAGCGATCTGGGAACATTCATAGAGCAGATGTGGGCGGTGGACCCTTGGCAGTTCTTACACCCTGGTGAGAAGGAATTCTCGTTCTTTTCACCCGTCCACAAAGCATACTCAAGAATAGATTTCTTTACAGTGGGGAAAGCGGTGCTTCCAGGAATAATAAGAGTGGATAGTTATCTTCAACATGCTCCACACTACATGGATGTGAGGTGGGAGACAGGATGTACCCAATGCCTCACGTGGAGGCTAGACACGGACCTACTGGCCGATATTGGCATCTGCCAGAAGTATCACAGGCCACAGGTGAGTACATCACAAATAACCTGAGCAAGGAGGTTTCACCTTCCATGCTCTGGGAGGCACGGAAGGTGATTAGGGGAGAGATTATAGCCTACAAGGCACATAGAGACAGAGAAGAGAGGGAGGCCAAGCAACAACTGATCGCCTCCATTCTGGAGGTCGACAGAAAGTACTCCAAGGCCTCGACCGTAGAGCTTCTAGTGGAGAGGAAAAAGCTACAGATGGACTTTAACCTGCTATCCACCAGGAAAGCAGTGCACCAACTCCGCCAGACACGGGGGACCTTCTACGAACACGGAGAAAAGGCTGCCATGCCTACTAGCTCACCAGCTGTGAAAGCAGGCAGGCATGAGAGAGATAGCTCAGGTGAGGAACAGCAGAGGCAGACTGGTAACTGAGCAAAAAGAGGTCAACCGAGTGTTTGACACCGTTTATCGAGGACTGTACACCTCAGAACCCCCCGACAGGGGCGTGGGGATGAAACGGTTCCTTTATGGACTGGACATGCCAGTCGTGGGAGACGATAGATGGGGGAAGCTGAAAGCACTGATAGGGCTGGGAGAGGTCATGGAGAGTATCAGCTCCATGCAGGCGAGGAAGGCACCAGGACCCGACGGGTTCCCGGCGGACGTCTATAAAAAATTTGCACCAGCCCTGGCCCCACATCTACGGGGCATGTTCGCAAACCTGCTAGTGAGGGGCACCCTGCCTCCTAAGCTAACGCAGGTCACAATATCGCTGATACCCAAAAAAGGTAGAACTCAATGGAATATGGATCATACGGACCCATTTCGTTACTCAATGTGGACGCGAAGACACTCGCGAAAGCCCTGGCCAAGAGACTGGAGAACTGCGTACCAGAGGTGGTCATAGAGGACCTGACGGGCTTTGTTCAGGATAGACATCTCACAGCGGACATCAGGGGGCTGCTGAATGTAATAATGACCCCATCAGGGGAGAGAGCACCAGAACTGATTGTCTCCCTGGGTGCAGAAAAGGCCTTCAACAGAATCGAATGGAAGTACTTCGTAAAGGTACTGGAGTGATTTGGGCTGGAGACGGGGTTCAACTCATAGGTGAAACTCCTGTACAACACTCCCAAGGCGAGTGTTCGGACCAACACCACCAACTCTGAATACTTCCAGCTGCAGAGTGTTGCCTTTTTTTACCTACTGTAAATAAGGCAATCAGTGAGGTTACCCTCCTTTCTTTGGATATCAATATTATATTACTCAGAGTCACCAGGTATCAAATGATACCACCACAAAGTTTAACCGGATATCGATCAAAGAGCCAAACACCAGTTAGTTAGTTCAAGATCAAGGGTACTTTATTTACACACACAATTAATCATGCAACATAGACACTACTAGTTGAACTAACCTATCAACTATGACAACCTGCACTTAACTTCAGGCACCCGGCTTCGGTCAGAGGAACAGTGGCCGTTGTTCGATTCTGTATCTATCGGGTCTGTAGAAGTAACTGCTGCTCAGCTGGGCTCATCCGTCTGGTAGCGGGCATTGAACTTGACCTTGCTTCTGGTGGTGCTGCACTTGGAAGTAGACGTTGCCGGAGCGCCAGGTCCAAGAGAGGCCGAACACATGGTGGTCTCTCTTTTTATCCTTGGGGGTTTTCGCGCTCTTTTGGGTGGTCCTTCAGTTTGGATCCCATTAATTGGATAATTCCTGATCACTTTGTTCGATTCGAACCAATAAAGCGGCGGGTACCTTGATGGTTGGGCGTGTCTTAAGCGGTCATTGACCCTGTTGTTTATGCTTTCCGAGTACAGGGAGTGGCGCTGAAATGTCTGGAATTGTATCGGTCGCTCAAGTATCAGTCCTTTGTTTGGCGGAGATGGGCCATCAAATGCTAATCGGTTGGGGGTTTCGATACCGTCTGGATTCCTCATTCACAAATATATATTCAGGCTCTGAGCCTGCCTGAATCTCGCATTGTCCATTTTTCCCACTATGCTTTGCGACCTTCCCTGTTCCTTATTGTAAGTGGCCATCCCAGATGGCTACATTCCGTCCTCTTGATCCTCAACGCGAAGCATGAAGGATCACACTACTGGATCTTCACCTGTTCTCTGACATGACGGGTACCCTCAATCAAGGACAGGTTCTATCCTACTCTGTCCTATGGGTCGAAATATTTTCCTAAGTTTTCCCGAGTACAACACATATCTCTAGAAATTCTAAGGGGCACTACAACATTCAAACATACACTTCAGTCTCTTTACACAAAAGGGGAACCTCTAACTGTCTTTTACCAAACTACATTCATGCTGCTATCTAATAACCAAATAACTTATATTACAATACAAAATGCACAATAGCAGCATCACATTCCTACTTATCACTAATGTCCATCTCCACAGAAAGTAACTTTATTAAAAAGACTGCGGAATTTATTAGGGAGGAAGTGTTCAAAAAGAGTATGGGGTCTGCTGGAATCCGAGGAAAGGGGCTCTAAGTGTGTATACTGGAGGGCGGGAAGCTCTCCTTCGCCATTTCCAAAGTCTGATCATCTGGATGACACTGCAAAGTATAGATATAATCAATAGGGCTTCTACTGTGTACGAAAGGGAGTACCATTTTATGATATTATCACACCATGTGGGGGTACAAGTGGCTGTGTCTATGTGTGGTGTGTGTCCGGGCTAGGGGTGTTGTGTTGGGTGGTCATGTATAGGGCTTGTGTGGTGAGGGGTGTAGGGGTGGGTAATGCGCGCAACTGTATTGCTCCAACGACGATCATGGTGCAGATCATCAGGTTCGTCTTCATCTCGTCTGTATCTTTCTCTGGCTTCTGGTATGTTCATATCTTCCTGGGGGTACAAGCATAATATCTGTTAGTAACTTGTTGTTTAATATCTCGTTTGTCTGTCTGTTTCTCCTTAATCATCAATTTCCCATTTAGAATCGTCACTGTATGTGACTCCCTCATTTTTTTTTTAAACAACCATTTGGGAGACAAGACATTTGAAAAAAATTCTGTCACAGTACGAGCACTCTCGCAGCCTGTGTTTGATGGACTGAGTGGGCGGACAATTTCTCCGTCCAGTGCCAAATCGTTTCAACCAAGTGTTTTTACTTGTAAATAGCAGGTGGGGGATAGCAACCGAAGGGTCGCCAGAAAGGGGACAAAAGTTGTGGCAAAAGTGCATTCTTTAAACCACAGTTGTAAAAAGAACAGCAAAAGAGTTTCAAAAATAATTCTCCGAATGATCCGCGGCAGGAATTGGTGGAATCCCCGGGTAGGGCGGTGATCAGTGCTGTTACTCCACTACCTGAGCTTGGCTAACCAGATACATAGGGGGTCCTCATGCAGGGCGGGGATCAGTGCGGTTACTCCACTGCCTGAGTGACCTTCTAAGAGCGGTAAGAATTTGAGGATATATGGACTTCAGCAAACTTGTACCTTTAACTGCCATGTGGAATCAGAGGAGTAGTCACAACTGTATCAAGAAACATGCCTGGGGTTGACACACAAAGTCATACAAGAGAGAGAACATTCAGCATTACAAAACAAACTAAAAAAAAGAAAGCGGGCAGGTTCCATCAGGGAGTAGAACACTGTAAATCTCAGTCGGTTCCTTTCTCTCATCATCTGGACACCTCAAGGTTCCATTCCAAAAAGGGTCTCAAAGGGGTTAGAATGGTGGGAGTCAGACTCAGAGTCATCACCATCTCCCGGGTGCCAAACTCGTGCCTGGAGTTTGAGTGCCAATGCGGCGTGTGCTGATGTGGGGTCCATCTCATCGTTCCGTGTCCGATGACAGGAATTGTCGCGGTGCCAATGTTTCGTATTCTATAGGGCGGTAAGGGCAAGGGGGGTGTCGCTATCATCGGGTGGTGGGTCAGGTTCTGGTAACGGCAAATAGATTGTCTCTGAGGGGCTGAACATGTCGTGGTCGGTGTCACTGGGGTTGTAGTGACTGGGGCCTGGTCTGTGTTTCCATTGTTCGGGTCTATCAAGGGCGTCCGTTGTGCTTTCAATGTCGTTGTCGCTAGCAGCCGCATCAAGTGTTAGGGTAAAATTGGACTCTGGGGGCGGGTCAAGGTTGTGTCTGTGGACGTGCTGTACTGGCTGGGGGAGGGCTGGATCGGGTTGTCAGTGGGCGGGTCTCCGCTGTCTGCCATTGCCAATGAGATGTGGTGCGAGTGGCTGCACTGCATTCCATAAACCTTAAGCTGGTTTATATGGAACCATCCTGATTTTCCATTCGGATATGTGATCTTATAAACTGAGGTGCTTACTTTGTCAGAGATTGAGTAGGGACCTGCAAATTTAGGGGAGAGGAATGAACTTGGGTTGTACAGGGATATCATGACTTGCTGTCCAACTGTAAACTCTGTCGGGTGTACTGTCTTATCAAAACAATACCTTACTCTGCTTTTATCTATCACCTAGTCGAACAGCTGCAGCGAGTGTGCTGCTTTAATATTCTCCAACATGTTTTGGACCGCCTTTTTGTGGGTAAGGGAGGTGACTGCTGGGCTGGCCAAATCAAGTTCAATAAATACTCGGTACCCTTCATGGGTCGTCCGGTCATGAGGGTATGGGGGGTGTATCCTGTCGAACTCGACACCGTGTTCCTAATGAACATCAGCGCGAATGGGAGCACTGGGTCCCATGTCGTATTATGATGCTGTACTATCTTCCTAAGTGTGGCCTTTAGTGTCCGATTCATGCATTCCACAATGCCGCTGGATTGCGGGTGATAGGCAATGCGAAACTTCTGTTTTATGCCGTAAATTGTCAGGACGTTTTTCATAACTCTGCCTACGAAGTGCGAACCTTGGTCTGACTCAATACTACGGGGGAGTCCCCATCTCGTGGGCAGCACGGTAGCATTGTGGATAGCACAATTGCTTCACAGCTCCAGGGTCCCAGGTTCGATTCCGGCTTGGGTCACTGTCTGTGCGGAGTCTGCACATCCTCCCCGTGTGTGCGTGGGTTTCCTCCGGGTGCTCCGGTTTCCTCCCACAGTCCAAAGATGTGCAGGTTAGGTGGATCAGCCATGATAAATTGCCCTTAGTGTCCAAAATTGCCCTTAGTGTTGGGTGGGGTTACTGTGTTATGGGGATAGGGTGGAGGTGTTGACCTTGGGTAGGGTGCTCTTTGCAAGAGCCGGTGCAGACTTGATGGGCCGAATGGCCTCCTTCTGCACTGTAAATTCTATGATTAAAAAATTCTATGAAAATCTGCTCAGTTAGAATTTTTGCCGTGGCTTTGGCCATATTTGTTCTTGAAGGGAATGCTTCTACCCATTTCGTGAATGTGTCGATGACGACCAACACATATTTGTATCCATTTCTGCAGGGGGGGAGGGGACCAATATAGTCTAACTGCAAGTTTGTCCAGGGCCGTTAACAGGGCGGGTGTGTCTTAGCTGACCTTTCTTTGCATATCTGTTCGGGTTGTTCTGGGCGCAAATCAAACAATTCTCAATGTAATGGTTTACGTCGGTTTTTAAATTGGGCCACCAACAGAGAGGTCTAAGGTGGGCAAGGGTGGATTCTATCCATTGGTGTCCGTGTCCATCGTGGAATTGGCAAATAATCTGGTTCCTGTCCTGGGTGGGGATCACATAAATACCATCCTTTAAAACGATTCCCACATGGATCGTTAAAGTATCTTCAAACTTATCATAGGGAGCTGGGAAGTTTCCCTTTAAAATTTCCTTTAGGGTCTCATCTTCTTTTTGTGCTTGGGCTAAGTCTTGAACGTTGGTCTGTGAGACCTGAACCACGTGTACTGGGGCACTCTCGGGGGGTTGCCAAAAGTGGCCATGTCGTTAGCCTGCCTTCGCTAGGGCATCTGCTTTCACGTTACCGGGTGGGGAGGAACGGTGGTGACTTCTAACTTTTACTCTGTATATTCTACCTTTTGCTGTCTGGAGAATGTGTTCGAGCAATGGCGTTGATGGTAGGGGTTTTCCGTCAGCGGATATAAACCCTCTAGATTCCCACAGGGGCAGGAATTCTGTCAAGCTGTTGCAGACACACAAACTGTCCGAATATATGTCTGCTGGGGTCGGGAACGAATCTGGGTGCTGCACAATGTAAGCAATGGCTGCTAACTCGGCTGCCTGCGAACCTAAATGTCCTGGCAACTTTAGTGAGATTTCCTCTGAAGCGCGTCCCTGTACGTCCTCTACATAAATTCCACATCCTGTGATTCTTTTTCCATCAAGAACTGTGGAGGAGCCATCTACATAAATTTTTAGAGCTTTGTCTGTGGGCTGGGTCGTCTGTGGTCGGATGCTTGTATTTTTCGGTACCGATTTGGGAACAAAGAGGCGTGTGCTGTGCTTGGGTGCAATAATCTCGCACTCATGTGGGGTTCCTGCATAGTCTAAATTGTCAGCCAGAAACGTGTGCGTCTTTGTCCATTTTACCATAATGTCGCGTCCTTGTAGGAGTAGGGTCCAGCGCGCTGCTCGAATTTGGCTTACTGTGCCGTCTTTTAGTCTACCGTCTAATAAAAGCTGTGTCAGGGTGTGCTCGGTCAAAATGGTCATGGGGTTGATTCCGGTTATGTATGAGAAGTACTGTACCGCCCAGAAAAATGCGAGCAAGTGCCTTTCGCAGGCTGAAAATCCCTGCTCTACGGGGTCTAAAACATGTGAGGCATAGGCTATGTGTCCTAACCGATCGTGCCTTTCCTATAGAAGTATGGCCGAAAGGGTTCAGTCGGTGGTCGCTACCTCTATCGCGTATGGGGAGTGTGGGTCTGGGGCCTGCAAAGCGGGAGCTGTGCTTAGGGCGCGTTTCAATGTGTCTACGGCATCCGTGTGCAGTGGAAGCCATTTCCATGGGGCCTGTTTCTTAAGGAGCTCGGAAAGTGGGGCTGCTTTTGTGGCGAAACCGTCTATGTGGTTCCTGTAGTAACCACCAGTCCTAATAATGACCTGAGTGCTGCAACATTTTGGGGCAAGGGCAATTTTATATTCAAATCTATCCGTTTCTGCTCTCTTTCACGCTTGCCATGCACAATGACCGTACCTAAATAAATGATCTTTTCCTGGAGAACTTGGGCTTTTTTGGGGTTAATTTTGCATCCAATTTCGGTTATGAGTCCCAGTAGTTCCGAAAGAAGCGAAATGCGCTCTTCCTTGGTGTCAGTCTGTAGGAGCAAGTCGTCCACATACTGAACAAGGCATTCAGGTCAGGAAAACATTGATAAGCCGTTCGCCAATTGTCTGTGAAAAATGAAGAGGGAGTTGTGGAAGCCTTGTGGCAGGCACGTCCACATGTACTGCTGTCCCTGGAAAGTGAACGCAAATTTGTACTGGCACGTTTTGTCCAGGGGAATGGACCAAAAGCCACTGCTAATGTCCAAAACCATGAAAAATTTTGACTGGAGTCCTTGTTTTAACATGGTCTCGCGACTCGTGGCAATGGTGGGGGCTGCTAACGGAGTCACTTTGTTTAATTCCCTATAATCGATGGTCAGTCGCCATGAACCATCTGGTTTTCCTACGGGCCAAATCGGGACATTGTTCGTTGATGCTACGGGCCGAATCACTCCTTGGTTCAATAAACTCTGGATTACTTTGGCTATCTCTCTCTCGGCTTGCTGTGGAAAGCCGTATTGTTTCTGGGGCTTAGGATCGGGACCTGTAATGTTAACCATCCTGGGATCTTACCGCAATCGTGCTTGTGCTGAGCAAACGATGCTTTATGTCTCTTCAAGACTTCTTTAACTGCTTTGTCTGTGTTTGTGGATCAAACCAGTACTCTCCCACTGTGCTAATCCTGTGTTGATAGTCTCCTACTGTGAGCATGGCGGGGGCCCGTGTTGCTCCAGCCATTTTCCACACACATTTATTTACGGGGTCAAAAGAAAGGTGAGCTCATAAAATCTATTCCCAAGATGTGTTTTGCTGTCTGGGGTAAATCTACCAAATCGACTGCATGTTTAGCTTTAATGTTACCGATCTGGACATCCACAGGGGCTGTAATGTGTCCCTGCTTGGAGGTGACCTGTAAAGCCACTGAGAGTAATGGTGTCTGTAGTGGGTCATCTCGCTGGTACATCGTGGAGGAGTTTACCGTGGTTCGGGACCCTCCTATGTCCCAAAGGAACTCTACTGTGTGTCCCCGGACTGTGCCTGCAACTACCGGTCTTCCGGACTTATCCCAAAGGGTATCGCAGACCCAAGTTGGGGAGTCTGAACACCGTCAATCGGTGCCGTTTATGGCCATATGATCTGATCGTGCGCTAATGTTGTGGATGGGTCTGGCACTGTTCCTGGGATGGGATTTGTGGGCTGATTCCGTTGCTGCTTCGGGGGGGGCTTGGCATTCTCGTGCGTAATGTCTTTTCTGTCCACAATTGTAACATTCCTGCACTTTAGAGTGCTGTGCGTTACTTCTGCCTTCATTTACCCATGCGGAGTATTGGTGTGCCCTTACTGGATTCATGTTGGCGTCTACTCTTTCCTGCTCTGTCTTTCTCTGTAGGGACTGTTCCCAAGCTCTAGATAATCGCTTCAGTACCCACACTTCATTGTGTGCCGGGCCTGAGGGGTCGTAATTTGTACATGCCTTTTGTCCTGCCTCCGTGGCATGGGAGACTAGAACACAGGTCCATTTGGCCGTATTGTTTACTGATAAACGGGCACGGGCTAAATCACCGAATACTGCGGTAAAGTGGATCCAGCGGCGTCCAGCAAATGCTGTTGGATGCTCTCCCTTTTTCTGTCTGCACTGGTTGAGTCCTTCTACCGGATCTCCTCTATTGTAGCCAATGACATCTAAAATGGCTGTTTTCATATCCTGGAGGCTACCTCCTCCTACATTTTGTGGGTTGGGAAGGGCTGAACTAACAAACGGCTCATGGCTCATCACTATGAGCTTTACTTCTTCCTGCTCGTCCAGACCGTACATGACGGTCTGTTGCATAACTCGTTCGAAAAAGTGGTGTGGGTCTGACGTGGGGCGAAAAGTTTCAATTTTATCGCGAGCATCTATTAACTGGGTGATGGTTAGTGGGGTGGTGTACACAAAATCGGGTTGGTCTTCTGTTGCTACTCTACGCTGCGTGGTGATGGGATTCATTGGGTTGGGTGCTGCCTGTGCAGTCGGTGGTGCGAGTGCTTTCCTTTTCGGGGCCTGGGGGGCTCTATTCTGATTTTCTGTCTCGGTCACGTATCGTTGGGCCATTTCACTGAGTTCCTGCCAATCTGGGCCATCTTCCTGATCTAACTGTGGGCCAAAGGTATCTCTGAACCCATTCTAAATGGATAGCAGTGGTTGCAAGCTTGCAATTTGCTGTCTGCACTTGGCATGATCCACCGAACTCTGCCTCTGTTCCATGGTGGAACTGTGGAGTGCTCGTAGGGCTGCCTTCAAATCCTCACATTGTTTTCTCAACTGTTCTGCTTGGCTCTCTGTTTCCTCTCTTACCAAAACCGCACGTTGCATGTCCTGGTAGGCCTTATCGTATTGAGTCTGAAAGCTGCTGAGGTGGGTGAGCAAGATTGGTGTGCCCTCTTGACATCAGTCATCTCCTTGTCCTTCGCCGCTAGCTGCTCTCGGAGTTGCTCGTTTAATCTCTCACACTCACTAACATTTCCCTCTCTACTCCTCAAGCTGTCTACGGAGCGTCCTCATGACCTCCTCTGTGCCTCGCAATTGTGCCAAGCAGGACACGATTGCCATCGGCTTACGAACTCTACTCAAATTCTTCTTGTGGATCTCGGTCAGGCTGTCCCACCAAGTCTGTCCTATGCTGCCAGGACCTGTTTCCTCATTCGCACAAAATTCCCACCATAGGGGCCATCCTTTCCCCTTTAGGTATTTCCTAATCTCCTCTTCCCACATGGGCCACTGTTCTGCTCTGTTAGTCGTTGCGCCTCGGGCTCTTGTGGATGCATAAGGCGTTCCATTGCCTTCATGGCCATCCCTACGATTATTTCTGTTTCTACCGGGAATTTGGGACAAGGGGGAATAAAGCGATGGTGCAAACATGGGTAACAAGCTATTTTCCTGTTTACGCAACTCCCGAAAGTTTCGTGCTACAAAATCTATCGAGGTTACCTTATATCCCTCTGTTAGTATGCATGCAAATTACACACTTCTGAATTTTGGAGGTTTGATCGATACTGGTTTCGCTTGTGGTTTCTTTTCCTTTGCCAATTTGGATTTCTAATTCAATCGTTTTTGGGTTCTCTCAGAGTGACACAGTCACTTCTGGGTCGAGTCCCGTCAGATGTCGCCAATAACTGTTGCCTTTATTTACCTACTGTAAATAAGGCAATCAGTGAGGTTGCCCTCCTTTCTTTGGAAATCAATATTATATTGCTCAGAGTCACCAGGTATCAAATGATACCACCACAAGGTTCAACAGGATATCGATCAAAGAGCCAAACACCAGTTGGTTAGTTCCAGATCACGGGTACTTTATTTACACACAATTAATCATGCAACATAAACACTACTAGTTAAACTACACCTATCAACTATGACAACCTGTACTTAACTTCAGGCACCCGGCTTAGGTCAGAGGAACAATGGCCGTTGTTCGGATCTGTATCTATCGGGTTTGGAGAACTAACTGCTGCTCAGCTGGGCTCATCCGTCTGGTAGCAGGCGTTGAACTTGAACTTGCTTCTGGTGGTGCTGCACTTGGAAGTAGACATTGCCGGAGCGCCAGGTCCAAGAGAGGCCGAACACATGGTAGTCTCTCTTTTTATCCTTGGGGGTTTTCGTGCTCTTTTCAGCGGCCCTTCAGTTTGGACCCCATTAATTGGGTAATTCCTGATCACTGTGTTCGATTCGAACCAATAAAGGGGCGGGTACCTTGATGGCTGGGCGTGTCTTAAGCGGTCATTGACCCTGTTGTTTACGCTTTCCGAGTACAGGGAGTGCCGCCGAAATGTCTGGGGTTGTATCGGTCGCTCAAGTATCAGTCCTTTGTCTGGCGGAGATGGGCCATCAAATGCTAATCGGTCGGGGGTTTCGATACCATCTGGATTCCTCACTCGCAAATATACATTCAGGCTCTGAGCCTGACTGAATCTCGCATTGTCCAATTTTCCCGCTACGCTTTGCGACTTTCCCTGTTCCTTATTGTAAGTGGTTATCCCAGATGGCTATAAGAGAGGCACAAAGCAGAGATGCCCACTATCCCTGCTTCTGTTCGCACTGGCAATTGAACCCCTGACAATCGCCCTGCTTGATGCGAAAAGCTGGAAGGGCATCCGAAGAAAGGGCAGAGAGCACAGAGTGTCGCTCCATGCAGATGACCTGCTCCTCTACGTCTCAGATCCACAGAATGGCCTTAAAGCAATCATGCACCTGGGCAAGAGCGGGGCATTCCATGTGGATCCGAACGGGGAAGAGAAAGAGCTGGAGGGACTACCAGTCAAACTAGCCCAAAACAAATTCCGTTACCTGGGGATCCAGGTGGCCCACGACTGGACACTGATGCACAAGTGGAATCTGGCCAGCCTGGCGGAGGAATTTAAAAAGGACCAACAGAGATGGGATACTCTCCCGCTTTCCCTGGCAGGGAGGGTACAGACAATCAAAATGAACAGACTGCCGAGGTTCCGCTTCCTGTTAGATCCATACCGATCTTTATCCCCAAGGTATTTTTCCACACAGTGGACAAAATGATCATGGTGTTTGTGTGAGAGGGCAGGAACCCAAGAATCCCCAAGACAACGCTGCAAAAGAGGAAAAACATTGGCGGCCTGGCCCTGCCAAACCTACAGTGCTACCACTGGGCAGCCACAGCCAAGAGGGTGAGGGGATGGATACAAGAGCCAAACACGGAATGGGTAAGACTGGAGGAGTCCTCCTCCAAGGGAACAACCCTCCGAGCTCTCGCCATGGCAGCGCTCCCATCCCCCCATCAAAGCATACATTCAGCCTCCCTCTGCCCCCTTCCCCCAGTGCCCTCGGTGCCACGCATTGCCGCTGACATCTCCTGCGCTTGTAGCCTGTGGGACTCCTCACATCAGCTATCCCTACAGGAGTGTCGCTGCCATCTCCCTCTGAATGTTGTAGCCATGTAAAATGGCTGCGTTCCGATTAATCTGGCCAAAACCCAGTTTAAAACGGCTAACCCAAAAGACTGCTGGGAAAAGCAGCCAAGAAGACACAAGCAGGCAGCTGCAGACAGTTTTGCATATTCGGCTCTGGGAAGGTAGCCCAGATCGATACTCAGGGCGATCAACAGCCCATCAACTCAGGTATTCGCAGTTGCATTCAGACTGTTTACAGCCCATCTATTCAGACATCCACAGTTAAATCGGCTATCCCCGGGAACAATTGCAACATATTAGCAATTGAATACCGGGCCAGACCTGTCGGCGCCGGCAGTGGCCGAAACAAAGACAGGTGAGCGACCACCCCCCGATCGAGGAATCGCCTCACCATTGGACACATCGACCCCAGAGCTTGGGGTCAGATCCAATCACTTGGGACTCAGGGTCAAGGGCCGCCCCGGGAGGCGGGAAGCCCCTGGCCCTATAAAAGTGAGCGTCCAAGTTCAGATCTCGCTCTCTCTCATCTTCGCCTGCTCGAGACCTTCGCAAGACCAGCCACCGGCAATAGTAAGTTTGAATCCAGCGATCGCTATCCGGTAGAGACACCTAGCCACCGACCTGTAGCAGCCTTTTGAATCCCGCGGGCCAGATTTGATTGGACAAGCCATTTGTTTCCCTGACCTGATGGGCTCTTCCTAAATTAAGTATTGGCCAGTAGTGATAGGTTTATCATATAGAAAGTAGTATTAGGGTATTAATATTGCTTGTTGTATATAATAAATGACCGTTGTTTTAATCCTTACTAAGCGGTGTGCTGTATTATTAATCATAACCTGAACCTGAACCACGTGGCGGTATCATAAAGATACCTGGCGACTCATGAGCAAAGGTGACGTAAACAGAGCAAATAGACTAAGGTTAAAAAGAGCAACATAATTGGCGACTCCGCCGGGACCCGACTTAGAAGTGGAAAACCACTCCGGCAGAACCCCAACATTTTGAATTAGAATCCAATCGGAAACAAAAAAAAACCCACAAGTGTTCAAGAGGTTCTGGTTAATAATTCACAATTCGGAAGTGTGTATATGCATGCGTAACTAACAGGGTTATAAGGCAAAACTGATAGATTTTTTGTTGCGTCAAAACTATCGGCAGTAGGTATTTCGGAAATTAGCACAAGCCGTACCCGCATCTACCACACCACCTTAGCCCCCTGTTCCAAATTCGAACGTAACGAGCAGATAAGAGAGAGCCATGCAGGCAATGCAAGCGATGCAGCGCCTCATGAACCCCGAAGATTTTGCTGTCACGCCAGTCAGCAGCGTAGGAGTGGGACAGTGTCCCGTTTGGGAAGTGGAAATCCGCAAAATTCTGAAGGGGAAAGGATGGCCCATGTGGAAGGATTTCTGCAATAACGACGACTCAGGTCCTGGAAGTATAGGGCATACTTGGTGGGAGAACCTGAGTGAGATCCACAGAAAGAGTTTAGCAAAAGCGCGCAAGCCGATGGCAATTGTGTCCTGTCTGGCACAATTGCGAGACACAGAGGAGGTCGTCAGGACGCTCCGCAAGGAAATAGAAGGCATACATCGGATGAGTAAAATTGATGTATGCGAAATTGAGAAAGAGAACCTGGAGTTAAAAGGGAAATTAGCAGCAAAGGACCAAGAGGTGGCTGACGCCAAACGGGGTCACCAATCTTGTCTGGCGCACTTGAGTAGTTTCCAGTCACAATATTAAAAGGCTTATCAGGACCTGCAGCGTGCAGTCCTGGTAAATAAAGAAACAGAAAACCAGTTAGAAACGCTCCAGAAACAATGCAGTGATCTCAAGGCAGCCTTGAGAGCGCTCCACGCCACAACCACGGAACAAAGGCAGAGTACTTTGGACCATGCAAAGTGCCAAAAGGGATTTCAAGAAACCTTTGGGGAAAATTTAGACCAGGAAGACGGCCCTGATTGGGAAGAATTGCAAGAGACAGCGCAGAGATATGTTCAGGGAGCATGTGCGCAGGGAAAACCCCAAAGGAGGAAAGCACCCCCACCCCCCACACAACAGATAATACAGGCTCCCATGAACCCTGTAACAACCCACCGCACCGCCACAGCAGATGAGGCGGAGGTTTTATATTCCACCCACCTCACAGTGACCCAATTACGGGACGCGTGTGCCAAAATCACACTGTTCCTGCCCGCTTCAGACCCACACCATTTCTTTGCCACCGTCAAACACCAGGCGACCTTGTACGGCCTGGATGAGAAAGAGCAGGTAAAGCTCACGGTCCTCAGCTTAGACCCATCGGTCGCAGCAGCCCTTCCCGACCCACAGAATGTAGGAGGAGGCACCCTTGCAGAAATGCAGGCCGCCATCCTGGAGGCGATCGGGTACAACCAGGGCGACCCCGTAGACGGTCTGAATAAATGCAGACAGAAAAAGTCTGAACAGCCCACAGCGTTCGCAGGACGCTTGTGGATTCATTTTGAAGCCATTTTCGGCAACGTAGATCGTGCCCATTTGTCCCCAGACAATATGGCCAAATGGACCCTCACCCTTATCTCCCATGCCACAGAGGCAGGACAAAAAGCCTGTACAAATTATGACCCCTCAGAGGTAGCCCACAATGAGAAATGGGTTTTTAAAAGATTGTCCCGCTCCTGGGAGCAGTCTGTACAAAGCAAACCCACAGTTAAAAATCCTGAAGAACAGCAGGCATAAGCAGACAAACCCGCAGTTAGGGAACCCGAGGAAGAGCAGGCAGACATGCATCCAGTTAAAACGCACCAGAACCCCGCATGGGTATTCGAAGGAAGGAACAGCCCCCCACAGAAACCACCGGAATGTTACAATTGCGGACAATTAGGACATTACGCACGAGAATGTCAAGCCCCCCTGAAACACCAACGGGATAAGCCCACAAATGCCCCCCGAACCAGCAAAGAAACCAACAGCCCCGACCCCCCACCCAGGGAACCACACCCAAGGGAACAATGCACCAGAGAGCCTGCTCCACCTTATGTGCCTCAGGGGTCATGTTACAACTGTGAGCAGCCAGGACACTTCACCCGAGATTGCAGGAGACCCCCACCAGCTAGACTAGCCCCCAGATATGAAAGAGAACACCACCCACAGCAGCTACAAGGTCCCAGCTGCCCCATGCAAACTGGGAGCGCTTACCCACCACTTCTCATGGCAGCGTTACCTCAGCAAGGCCACTTCATTTTGTTTCACTCCTCCTTCCTTTCTTCTTTGGTCACGCTGCACTCCCTCCATATGCTAATTACACCCCAGCCCAAATGTGATTTACGATGTCCTGTATTCTGATGGAACCTGCAGAATGTTTTACGTTGTCTCTGTTTGTTAAATGGTGTTCGTTGTCTGTCTGTTTGTTAAATGTTGCTCGTCCGACAGGAGAATTTTCTCACCGCCCCACACCCATTCACCTGAACTTTTAAACTTTTCCCACTGACACCCACCGCGGCCACACGCCCATTCTGCCGAAACCTCTGAGGACTTGCCTCAGAGGCCCAAACAGTAACCCCACCATGATGACTACATTTTTGTCCGTTCTTTGGTCGCTCAGGCAGTGGAGAAACGGCGTGAGACCCGCCCTGCCTGGGGACCCCCCCGTTGGTCAAAAACGCTCGGGTAGGGAAGATATGGTATTGGTAGCCGTCCTCCCCGGGGACTCCACCCAAATCGTACCCGTCGTGGCCCACACGCACCTCATTCGACCTTTTCTTTCAAAAACAGTTTTATTTTATTTAGGCAACCTTTGTGTTGCTGCCACATGCTATTTACATCCTAGAGCATTTGGATGATAAAGTTAGCACTGGTCCACCATTGGGAAGTGTGCCGTGTCCAAACATTTGTTTTGAAAAAAAAAATGGGGGGGTGAGTCACATATTGTGACCAATTATAAGGGTTTAATTGGCCCCAAGAAGGACAGACACACCAACACACCAGATATTAAACCGAAGTATTTACACACACTACGCTTGTCTTACAGAACTCCAGAAGCTCCAAGTCCGGAGAAAACCAGTAAACAGAAAAAGGAAAAGAAGACAGCCATGAGGACTCCCTTCTTCGTGCTCAACATATTTGTTATGGACATTTGGTTGCGCGGAACGCGGACCCCATCACTCCAAACCCCTTTACTGTTAACACTTCATGGCCCAGTAGTACTGAGGGCCCAGTCACCAACCACGCTGCATTATCCTGGTGTGCCAAGTTCATAACTTGGTACTCCCTATCGTACATCATTGAGGCACTGTTGGCATTGGCTATACTCAGTTGTGCAGTACAGAACATGCGCCTCTGCAAGTGGAAAAGGAGAGCGTACCGCGCTCGAACCCCGGTCTATCGGATCCGATCCCCGATATTCGGCTATGACCAGACCCCAGACCCCTGCGACATATGAATAATAAAACATGCACTGGCGGTTTTTCCTGTAAATAAAAAGAGAATGTATGGAAATGTATGATCCTGAGCTTGACTGCCAAGCCAGGAAAGAATATATTAAATGTTGTAATTGTTATTGTATAGAAAGATAAGATTGTATAATACTTGAAGAATTGTTTAGGTAAAATTAGAGGTTCCCAGTTTATTTTTTTCCAGACACATGCCCCTGCCTGACATAGCACCCTCAAGAATTGTTTAGGTAAATTTTTGTGCACAGCTAGGGTCAGAGTAGTGGCCATGTGGGAGGTGCCCCCCCCCCAGTCGGGAAACAAAGAGGACAAAATTTATGTGATCATTCACGCTTCGCGTTAGGATCACAAGGCGGGAATGTAGCCATGTAAAATTGCTGCGTTCCGATTAATCTGGCCAAAAACAGTTTAAAACGGCTAACCCAAAAGACTGCTGGGAAAAGCAGCCAAGAAGACACAAGCAGGCAGCTGCAGACAGTTTTGGATATTCGGCTCTGGGAAAGTAGCCCAGATCAATACTCAGGGCGATCAACAGCCCATCAACCCAGGTATTCGCAGTTGCATTCAGGACTGTTTGCAGCCCATCTATTCAGACATCCACAGTTAAATCGGCTATCCCCGGGAACAATTGCAACATATTAGCAATTGAATACCGGGCCAGACCTGTCGGCGCCTGCAGTGGCCGAAACAAAGACAGGTGAGCGACCACCCCCCCGATCGAGGAATCGCCTCACCATTGGACACATCGACCCCAGAGATTGGGGACAGATCCAATCACTTGGGACTCAGGGTCAAGGGCCGCCCCGGGAGGCGGGAATCCCCTGGGCCCTATAAAAGTGAGGGTCCAAGTTCAGATCTCGTTCTCTCTCATCTTCGCCTGCTCGAGACCTTCGCAAGACCAGCCACCGGCAATAGTAAGTTTGAATCCAGTGATCGCTATCCGGTAGAGACACCTAGCCACTGACCTGTAGCAGTCTTTTGAACCCCGCGGGCCAGATTTGATTGGACAAGCCACTCGTTTCCCTGACCTGGTGGGCTCTTCCTAAGTTAAGTATTGGCCAGTAGTGATAGGTTTATTATATAAATAGTAGTATTAGGGTATTAATATTGCTGGTTGTATATAATAAATGACCGTTGTTTTAATCCTTACTAAGCGGTGTGCTGTATTATTAATCATAACCTGAACTTGAACCACGTGGCGGTATCATAAAGATACCTGGCGACTCATGAGCAAAGGTGACGTAAACAGAGCAAATAGACTAAGGTTAAAAAGAGCAACAATGTTCCAGCCGCTTCCTAACATCTCCATTAGCTCCAGGATAGCATCTACCACAGGCTCAGCATCTGGCTTGGACCCACCTGGGTCCTGGGATTCAGCAGACCTCCAACTGATGTCTCACCTGGAGGATCCTGCCTCCACCTGATGTACATCAGCAACTGTGTGCTGCTCATCAGGTTATGTTCCAGGAGTCTGTCCACTAACATGTCCCACCGAGGTGTGCATCTCCACCCTTTTGGAGAGTGGGGATGACAGCTGTGAAGTGTCGATCGTGGCATCCTCAGAGCTCTCCTCCGAGGAGGTCTCATGGCAGGGCAGGGAGCCACCCCGGCCGGCGCCATCAGCTGGAGGACCTGCGGGAGAATGAAAATGCGGTCAGTGGGAGGGATGGGTCAGTCTGTATGGCAATAACAACTCACGTTTGACAGGTCATCTGTGTGGGGCCCAGTGGATCCTCACCTCCGCGGCATCCGCCAGCCTCCGCAGTGGTGGCCGCTTTGTCCTTGACCACACCCGTCACCTCCAGGGCCTGTTCCTCGAAGGTCATGAGGATTCTTATGTGGAGCACCCTCCGCCAGTCTGGGCCCTTTTCCGGTGATTGTGGAAGAGTTTCCCCTGTGGAGGTACAATGAGGGCATTGTTAGCCGCACGTGTGATTCACAGTGGTGGGGGGGTTGGTGAATGGAGGGTTGGGGGGTTAAGTGGAGTGGGGGCTGAAGGGAGGTTTGGGGCCGCATGGAGGCTGGAAGTGTGTGGATGTTCGCGTGGGGGTGGAAAGGTCTCGGGGGGGGGTGCGACGGTGTGGCGTTGGTGACAACTCACTCATGCTGCCCGGTGTAGGTCAGTGACCTTCTTGCGGCACTGTAGGTGGTGTAAAAGCCCTCCTGGCCACGCTTCCCGAGCTGACGGCCACTGCCACGTTGTCCCAGGTGACACTGGCTGCCCTGTGGCTCACCCTCCAGGTCCCTTGGGGGAATAAGACATCCCTCCTGGTCTCCACCGCATCTCGGAGCCTCCCCAGGTCCACATCTCCAAAACGTAGGGCCGATTTCTTGGCGCCTTTGCTGTGTGCTGAGTGGACTTGGCTGTGCAAGTGCTGTTTAAGTGCTGCTCAACCTTGTTCACAGAGGTGGTGGTGGTGGATGCGAAGCCCTTGAGGCAGCGTTAAGTGGACCAATTAACATTGAATCGCGTTCCCAGCCTCACCGGGAGCTCCGGAAAGCTCGTGGCAATTCCCGCTCACTACCACACTTACAATCTTTTTGGAGAATCGCGTCCAACAGCTGCTATTCACTTCAAATTTTGTAGGTCTTGAGGTGAAGGAGCAGCATCTCTATCTCTGGGCTAGAAACTACAGGATCAAGCCCCATGCCAGGACTTAGTGCCATGGAAGGAGCCTTCATGACGCCATTCAACAGGTTGATACTCAGCTTGGGAAATCTTCCACCATTCCCCAAAGGGAAAGAAGTGCGTGAAGATATGCTAAAAATCACTGAGTCCCCGAAATTTAAGGTGTGAAATTAATTTAAATATCTTAACCATTTAACTTTCAAATATAGATATTCTTTCACTGATGCACAATACACAGACACGTTTTATGACAAGCATTATTCATGCGCACACTCCTGTAATTTAAGTAAAAACTCCTTTAAGATCTCCCAGTCAGAATGTCACTGGCAGCAGACTCTTAACTCAGGAGTTTGTTCACTTCATTGCCAAAGCTCATTAAATAGAAAGGCTTTCTCCCACATTCTACATTGACTTGGATTGGCCTACATTATTCAGATTGCAGTGATCAGTAATTATCTTGAAGTCTATGTCTTTGTTAGTCGTTTACTGCCGCCCCTCTCCCCCTCTTTTCTTTTTACATCCAGTCTCAGGCATGAGATGGGAGTGCCTTCTGTCATCATTTATCATCATTATTTGTTCTTGAAAGTATATACACTGGTAAATATATGCCCCAAATAGGCTTGCTTGAATACGAATTATTGGGCCAAATTGCCTGGATCATTGGAGATCAAACGTATGACTGAAAATGCACATTGGGACTCTTTGGAAGTCCTGTGCGAACCTCCGTGAGAATTGTCCGAGACGTTTCAACTTTCAATGGGTAATTCCTTACTCCATAGGACCCTCTGTGGATCTGACTCTGAGTTAGAATTGGAGAATTGGGAAATATCTGGGGCGGAATTCTCCGTTGCAGCGGCTAAGTGCCAGCACCAACGGAGAATCCACGGGTGGTTCACGCCGGGAAAATTGGCACAAACCCCTCACCGATCCTGGTACCGGTGAGGGGCTTGCAACGGGCCGCGTCGCATGGAAAACGGCCGGGGAATCGCTGGGTCCCGGGCCAGGCATGCGCAGCGCTGACAAGCGGCACCGGTCGCACCAGAAAACATGACGCCGGCCATGCTGAACCGTGTACCCGCCTACCCCGACCCACAGACCACCCCATGGCCACCCACACCACTCTCCCCAGCCCTAGCAGAGCCTCCCCGGCCAGCGACATGGATGCCAGCCGAGTGTGACGGCACTGGGCACTGTCCGCAGCCGGCACACCAGGTTCCCGATCGCTGGGACCTCATGTGGCCCGCACCATTGGGGCTAGGCATCGCGGGTGGGCCAGCTGATGGCACGCCAGCTGCATTGCGACTGCGCGCGGTGAGCTTCCCGATGATGCCGATTTAGAGGGGAAGGAGCATCACAAACCGGCACCTGCCCCGATTCCGGCCTCGGAAGCCATTCTCCACCTGATCACCGATCCCGATGTCGTGTTGGGCTATGGAGAATTCCACCCCTGATGTACTTAACTGAATAATACCCAAGGAACTGTTCGACAGATTAAAACCTCGGTAAACACCTGGGTAACTGTGGTATTATAGGTATTACGGTACCTGATAGGCTGGATCACCATTGGTGGTAACTGTATGCTTTCTATTGGTTCGGATGTATATTAGCTCCGCCCTGCTAGGCGGGGTATAAGAGCCCGTGCCGCTCCAGCAGCCTTCATTCTGTACCTGAGCTGCTGGGGGAAACATCTAGCTTATTAAAGCCTTCAGTTGGACTACAACCTTGCTTTAGTGGTCATTGATCGGGTATCAATTTAATAAGCTAGATGTTTCTCCCAGTAACTCAGGTACAGAATGAAGGCTGCTGGGGCGGCACGGGCTCTTATACCCCGCCTAGCAGGGCGGAGCTACAATACACCCTAACCAATAGAAAGCATACAGTTACCACCAATGGTGCTCCAGCCTATCAGGTACAGTAATACCTATACCACATTCACCCCCTGTTAAAAAAGAGTCCGGCAGGGGTGGTGGCCTGATACTACAAACATGGCAACGTGGTAGAATTAGTTATGGAGGTACTGTAATACCTCCGTGCAGTGTTTTGTAACTATTTACAATTCTGATAGCTATGTACATTTGATGATTTACATTTACAGTTTACAGTTTACAGTCTACAATTTAAAATGAAGCAATCAGTCGATCGGGGTCCCTGGTCGTCCTCTGTGATCGTCGGAGCTTCGGTGGTGACTCCGGTGGAGGCGCGGGCGCCTGTGACTCCGGGAGCGTGGCTTCGATCTCCATGGCAGCTTCGGCACTCCTAGACGGTGGGGAAAACGGTTGACCTGGGAAGGGAGTGCCTGTGGGGAGCGTCGGTGGGTGGGTGGGGGGGGGGGGGGGGCCTGGACGGGGCCGGCGGAAGGACCGATCCTCCTGTAAGGTGCCCCGGTGGAGGGGCAGGTGGGACTGGTGGCTGGGGTATGCGTGGGGTTCCGGCAGGCGTCAGGTCTCGTAGGGAGACCGTATCTTGTCAGCCGTCGGGGTACGCCTAGGCGTACTGGGGGTTAGCATGGAGCAGATGGACCCTCTCGACCAACGGGTCCGACTTGTGCGCCCGCACGTGTTTTCGGAGTAGGATGGGTCCGGGTGCTGCCAGCCAGGTCGGGAGCGAGGTCCCAGAGGAGGACTTCCTGGGGAAGAAAAGGAGAGGTTCCTGAGGTGTCTGGTTGGTGGTCGTACAAAGCAGTGACCGGATGGAGTGGAGGGCATCCGGGAGGATTTCCTGCCAGTGGGAGACTGGGAGGTTCCTGGACCACAGGGCCAGTAGGACGGTCTTCCAGACCGTTCCGTTCTCCCTTCTACCTGTCTGTTACCCCGGGGATTGTAACTAGTCATCCTGCTCGAGGCGATGCCCTTGCTGAGCAGGAATTGACGCAGTTCATCGCTCATAAAAGAGGACCTCCTATCACTATGTATGTAAGCGGGGAACCCGAACAGTGCATAGATGCTATGGTGGGCCTTGATGACGGTGGTTGCGGTCATGTCGGGGCAGGGGATGGCGAATGGGAACCGGGAATACTCATCAATCACGTTCATGAAGTACATGTTGCGATTGGTGGAGGGGAGGGGGCCTTTGAAGTCCATGCTGAGGTGTTCAAAGGGACAGGAAGCTTTCATGAGGTGCACTTTCTCTGGTCGGTAGAAGTGCGGTTTGCACTCCGCGCAGATTTGGCAGTCCCTGGTGGTTGTCCTGACCTCCTCGATGGAGTAGGGCAGGTTGCGGGTGGCAGAGGTCCTCGTGGAGGGCTCGGAGGCGGTCCACTTGTGCGGTGGCACATGTGTCGCGGGACAGGGCGTCAGGAGGCTCTTTTAGCTTCCCGGGGCGATACCAGATCTCGTAGTTGTAGGTGGAAAGTTTGATCCTCCACCGCAAGATCTTGTCGTTTTTTATCTTGCCCCGCTGTGCATTATCAAACATGAAAGCCACCGACCGTTGGTCCGTGAGGAGAATGAATCTCCTGCCGGCCAGGTAATGCTTCCAATGTCGCACAGCTTCTACTATGGCCTGGGCCTCCTTTTCGACTGAGGAGTGGCGGATTTCGGAAGCACAGAGGGCACGAGAGAAGACGGCCACAGGTCTGCCTGTTTGGTTGAGGGTGGCCACCAGAGCTACGTCGGACGCATCGCTCTCGACCTGGAAGGAGATCCTGGGGGTTCATCCAAGATGGCGGCTCCCATTACTCGCACATGGCTGGGGGTGCACAAAATGGCAGCGCCCATCCCTCCAAAGTGGCGTCCGTGGAACAAGATGGCTGCGCCCGGGGTCCGCACGTGGCCCTGGAATGGGAAGATGGCGGCGACAGCTGGCTGCACGGGACCATGGAGAAGTTTGTGGTTGCGGTCCGCATTCACCGCCGGAGACCGCGGCAACCGCACGGACCTGACATACCCCCACAAAATGGCCCTTTTTGCCGCATCCCTTGCAGGTGGGTGGGCGGGCTGGGCAGCGCTGGCGGGGGTGCTTGGCCTGCCTGCAAAAGTAGCAGCGGGGCCCCCCGGGGTTGCCAGGCCGCCTTGCAGCGCAGGCCTGTTGGGGGATGGGGGAAGTCTCAGCGTCGGCCGCGGAGGTGTTCCACGCTGCCCAGGGGGCTGCCGTGCGGTTGGGAACGTAAGCGCGGGCATTCCTGGAGGCCCCATTCAGGGAGTCTGCAAGGGCCCGTGCCTCCCTGAGACCCAGAGTGTATTTTTCTAACAGTCGCTGGTGGATTTGTGAGGATAACATACCTGCCACGAAAGCGTCCCGGACTAAGAGTTCAGTGTGCTCGCTCGCCGAAACTTGCGGGCAGCTGCAGCTTCTCCCCAACACCAGGAGTGCACGGTAAAATTCTTCCAGCGATTCCCCAGGGGTTTGTCGCCTTCTTGCAAGCAGGTGCCGGGCGTAGACCTGGTTTACCGGGCGAATATAGTGTCCTTTTAGCAGCTCTATTGGTGCATCGAAGTCTTCCGCTTCCTCGATAAGGGTGTAAATCTCCGGGCTCACCCTTGAGTGCAGGACGTGCAGTTTCTGCTCTTCCGTGGGTGCGTTTTCAGCCGTCCCGAGATACCCTTTAAAGCACGCCAGCCAGTGCTTGAAGATTGCCGCTGAGTTCGCCGCGTGGAGGCTGAGTTGAAGACACTCCGGCTTGATTCGGAGCTCCATCCTTTCTTCTTAAAAAAACTAGCTTATTAAATTGATGCACGATCAATGACCACAAAGCGAGGTTGTAGTCCAACTGAAGGCGTTAATAAGGTAGATGTTTCCCCCAGCAGCTCAGGTACAGAATGAGGGCTGCTGGGACGGCACGGGTTCTTATACCCCGCCAAGCAGGGCGGAGCTACCATACATCCTAACCAATAGAAAGCATACAGTTTCCACTGTGCTCCAGCCTATCGGGTACCGTAATACCTATAATACCACATTCTATAAAACTGTCCCCTGCATCAGCCCCCCCCTCCCCGAAACCCTGACTACCATCCCAACCACCCAACTACCTTCCTAATCCTACAAATCCCCCCCAACCTTCTGACTGTCCGCTCTGAACACCCAAATACTTTCTTGATCCCCCAACATCTTCATAACCACCCACTACCCAGACCACCCTCCCATCCCTCGGACTACTCTCTCGAACACTCGACTACCTCACTGACCACCCAAACCCCCAACTAGTTTCCAACCACCCTGTTCTAATGCGCCTTTAAGGGATTGCAGCATAACGTCATGAGAAGTGTGTCATGCAATCCAGTTTTACTTTTGATTTTGCTTTCAACAGAACACACACAAAGCTCTCTTGCCTTCATGCTTTATGTCCATGTATATCTATTTACACAGCCTAGCAATAAGTAAACCCACAATATCTTTATCCAATCCCTTATGAGTTATTGAAGCTTACATATGATTTTAACAACATGGCACACCCAATTACACCCCTGACCAACCGACTAACCTCATAACCAGCCGACTACCTTCTGACGACCTTCACTCCCAACTGTTTCCAATCTCCCAATTGTCCCCCCAACTACCCAAGCACCCGACTAACCCCCAACCACCTGATTATTGCTCCATTGCCCAACTACCCTTACCAATCACTCAACTACCCTCACAATCCTCTGATTAACTCCTAACCACCCGGCTATCTTCATGATCTGAACAGACTGCCCCCTGACTTGACTACACACTCACCCGCCTCACCCACCTACTTACCCACCTCACCCACCTATACCATACCCACTTAACAATTTACCCACCTACTGATTCACGCACCCATTCACACACCCATTTACTGACATTCAGACTGGACATTTAAACTTATCATATGGCAGATAGTGCCGTAAAAAGGGACGTGTCTTGCTTTCCCCCATTCTGCTGCAATCATAGTTTTCCAAAGGAAGCTGCATTCCGTATTTCTGGAACAGCTGGTTTCGGAAGACCCTGTTAGAAATAGGGAGGGTAGCAAAGGGCAGCATGGTGGCGCAGTGCTTTGCACTGCTGTCTCACGGCGCCGAGGTCCCAGGTTCGATTCCGGCCCTGGGTCACTGTCCGTGTGAAGTTTGCACATTCCCCCCCCTGTCTGCGTGTGTCTCACCCCCACAACCCAAAAGATGTGCAGGGTAGGTGGATTGGCCTCACTAAATTGCCCCTTGATTGGAAAAAAAATTGGACACTCTAAATTTAAAAAAAAGAAATACATAGCAACAACCATTTGGGGAAATTTTTGAACCTAGTTGGAAAAAAACAATGATTGCCACTCTTCGGAAGATCCAAGATAATTGCCACTAACTTTAAGTAGTCTGTTAATGGCTGTACATTGGGTTGTAGTTTACACTGTTACTGCCAACCTATGCAAGAATAATTACCTCCACATCCAAATTATAATGATCCAAGCCAAGGACAAGTTATCAGTTATAACTGTTACTCAAATGTATTGCGAGTCATTCATTACCTGCTCTTTTACCACAAGCATTACCCTGCCATTTATTTTAGATTTTTGTCAGCTCTACAGTAATTTTGTTTGTGTTATTTATCTTATTGCCCTTGATATTGATGTTCCAATAATGTAATTCTGACATTTATAAAAGTAATTACAATGAACAGCAAAAATTGTATTTTACTGCATCAAACTTTTATGAATAACAACAATTAACATTGAGTTCTAAGCGTTTGGTTTGATATAGTGCCTTCCATGTGAGGAAACCACTTCATGGCCAATTAATTATTTTGATGTGTAATCACTGCAGGAAAAGGCAACAACCAATTAACATGTGCACAACAGTGAGAAATTATCAATTAATCGGGTTTTGCTGAGGGATAAAGGTTGGCCAAGAATGCTATCCTTTCAGAAGTGTCACAGAATTTTTTTTGCATCCGCCTGAACAACAGACGGTGCCTTAGTTTAAAATGTCATCTCAAAATCTGCACATGGAAGAAATAGGAGCTAGAGTAGGCCATTTGGCCTCTCGATCATGCTGACTCTGACTGTGGCCTTAACTCGACTTTCCTGCCTGCCCCCATTACCCCTGACTCCCTTGTAGCTCAAAAATCTGCCTACCTCAGCCTTGAACATATTCCATGACTTGGCCTCCACAGTTCCCTGTGGAAGCGAATTCCAAAGATAAATGACCTTCTGAGAGATTACCTGTGGGTTTCTCCATCGGCGGGTTCCTCTGTTTCATCAGCCGCGCACCCACGTCTGCGGGTTTCCCGACGATTTTGGATGGCCACAATGGGAAATACCATTGGCCAACTGCTGGAATGGAGGATCCCTCTGCCTGCCACACCAGAAAATGGGGCAGGGGAGGACGGAGAATCCCGCCCTACATTTCTCCTCAGCTCCATCTTAAATGAGAGACCCTTTATTTTGAAATTGTTCCCCCAATTCCAGATTTCTTCCTGACGGGAAGCATCCTCCCCCCACCGCACCCCCATCCCTGTGATGATGTGCATCAATGTTAATACATGTAGGTTAGCTAGACACTAGAGGGAGCACAAGAGACATCACACACACACACACACTCAACCAATAGATCAAGTAGATAGGATACGACCAATAGACATTCACGATACACAAGGCGGTGACACGACCACAAAGGGCATTACACCAACCCATATAAAAAAGGACACCACACACATGATCTGCCTCTTTCCAGTGGAGACAGTCAGTGAGTACAGACACAGGGTTGCTTCAATATTACATCCACCACGTGGATTGCAGCAGCTGGTTAGTCAGTCTGAGTAGCTATAGTAGGATTAGCAGTAGTGTCGAACCCGAGTAATAGAAATGTAAATAGTTTAATAAACGTGTTTAAGTTATCTCCACGTCTGAATCTTCCTTTGTCAAGTGCATCACAAGGAAGCCGCTTATGTTACACCTACAACATAACAAATCAACCCCCACAGTTGGAAGTTTCAAAAATAATATTTGGTGCCTATTAATAAATCTTGTCAGCTCACCAGTGCAGCAAGATGACTCGTGGATTGTGCACCATTTTTGAAGGGAGCTCTGAGCTTTCGACCACCACACTCAGCGACTCCATTGCACCCTCCCCCCCCCCCCCCCCCCCCCACACTGCAACCAACATACCTTTTACGCAGTCCTTGAGATCCCCTCACTCCACCTCCTTTGGGCTAGGCATCCCAGGCCCAACCCCTGGCATGGGCACCTGGGCACCTTGGCACTGCCAGCCTGACACCTGTCCATGCCCCTGACAGCCTGGCAGTGCCACCCGGTCCCTGCCAGGGTGTTCAGGTGGAAGAGCCTGGCAGCGCTTTTGTGCCCATTGCCAGTGGGAGTGCCAGGGTGCTACCCTGCCCAATTCCCAACCACCCTTGGACCTCCAGTGCCCTGGGAGACACCTCCAGGTGGTGTCATTACACCTGGTCCATGTTTGTGTGGACCAGCACTAAACAGCACCCTGGCAAGTTCTCCCAGGCACTGCCGTTACCTCCAGGGTGCCAGGAGAATCCACAACAGACATATTTGAATGACCCTAATGGATCACGCCAGTGAGACATTTCGAGCGGCACAAATTAGATTCAATGCCCTTGTTGTGTCACCAAGTCGGGTGCGACGAGGCAGGTAAATCACGTCTATGGTTGTTGAGCTTGGAAGTGCCTGTTTGTTAACTGTGCAAATAGATGTTTATGAAAGGATGCAAAGATTGGCTCCAGTCATACCCTTCAGCAGCTGGCTTTCTGAAATAGAAAGGGTTGCTGAGAATGGTTGCTTTTAGTTAAGGGTTGGAAGGTAAGAAATAAGCAGTTAGATAGAAAACTACCAGCTTCATAACCAAAGTGTGGAAAATGTTGGAAAGTTGAAGTTGTTGGGGTTTAATTACTCTCAGTGTTTGAACCATGTGACCAACGGGGGAGTTAAGTGGATATGTGGACTTGAATTATTCCTTTTCTCAAGGGGATTAAAAGTATGGCTTAGGAACTTGCTGCTCATCAGTTGCATAGTGATGAATGCTTGAATATTCTTTTTGAGTTCTTGGATGAGATTTCGACGAATCCTATTATACCTTTGATCTTCTAACCCTGTTGAGTACTCAGGATAGAGTGGCGTCACAGGGTGCAAAATATCGGACTGGAGTATTTCCATCAGACCATACGACATAGGAGCAGAATTAGGACACACAGCCCATTGAATCTGCTCCACCATTCCATCATGGCTGATATTTTTCTCATTCCCATTCTCCTGCCTTCTCCCCATAATCCCTGATTCCTTTATTAATCATGGGTGTGCAGCCAGTTTTTATTTTTAAAGATGTGATTCAGCCCTTCTTTGTAAGGGGGCCAACATCTTTCTGTTCCAGTAATATTCGAGGACCCAGGCTAGGATGCATGCCTGTACACTGAGATGGACCCGGCTTCCACATATAAAATGACCTGAAAGGCAGATTCTTTCTGATGTCCAATTGGCTGGATGGAAAGAAGGTAGGAGCTACGGAAATTCAAACAGGAAAACTGCCTTACTGGCTTGAGTTCCTTATGAGGTCAAGGAAAATGTTTTTGGTGGATGGAAGTTGTGTCTGGCATAGGGTCAGCGGAAAACTGTCTGCCTTGTCTTCTGGGTGAAGACCCAGCATGCCTAGGTCTTGCTTGATTTATGGCCCATTATTCGTCACGTCAGAAAACTAAGGTTGATTGCTTGTATGCTGCTGAGGTGCAATGCTATGCCTGTGTCAGTGAATGACTTAGCATGTGAGTCGAGCAGACAAAGTAACAAACAAAAGGGTAGCACTGAGCTTGTCAAAGAATTTGAAAAGCCTTCATAACAGGGGTTCATTAGCCAATAGTTGCAAGGTAATCTCTTGTTTGCATTTATTTCTGTTGAGTGGCCTTTTTCAGGTGCAAAAGGTGCACATATTAGCATTTGGAAGCGCAGAGAGTGTCATCCAAGTGCCTTCCCTATATGTCACCATGTCTATGAATATGAAACCTGATGTAACTTTGGCTTGCAGTACTGCTGATAGTCCTAACTTGCAGGGTTTATGTGAAATTTTCAAATCCACATTTTATTCCAAAAAAGTAAGCCTTGTATCACCATAAAGGGAGGTATTTCTACTTTCCACAGTGAAAAAAATTGCTTTTTCTAATCTATATTCTGTGCTTGTGTCTTTTGCAGTTGTTTTATTAACTTTCTGTTCAGTACCCTGCCATGTCTTTCTCTAGGTTAATTAGATATATCCGCTGGATGTAGTTAAAAGCAGTCTCCTATATTCGCCACACAAGTGGGTTTCATCAAGGCTAGCCACAAACTATCAGCAATCTGTTCAAAAATATACATTTTTTTCAGAAAAGCAAAAATCAAAAATATTATATATTCTGGTTTGCAATTGCTGCCAATTTGTCTAGAAATACAGAATACAATGCTCCAAAGAAAATTAATACAAATGACTCTAATATCTTTCAAAGCTTGCCAGGGAAGGAAATTGAATTCAGCAGGCTTAATGGCAAATACCAAAATAAGCAGTTTTCCATCAGGGCGGAAGGTAGATTTTTTTTTATGTGAGGTCGAAGACCTCCAAAGAAGAGAAGATAAAGCTGTGATTTTTTTTCACAGAAGTCTCTGCAATTGTGCATAATGTTATGAGATGCTACTATATTACATTTCAATGTTGGTCTTTTTAAATCCAGTGCTTCTGGTGGGATTCTCTGTTTCTGAGAATAAGTGTTGCCGCCAACGCAGAATTCGTGGGCTTTCATGACAGAAAGGCCAGCGCCGCACCTGGACTGATTTCGCCACCGTTAAGGGCTAGCACCAGCCCCACATGGAACACAATTGATTTTAATGCAAAACAGTGCCGGATTCGCCGGTTTTGCGATTGGCATGCAGGAGGCTGACAAGCTGCAGACCCATATACACACTGGGTGGGAACGGCGGCGGCATTGCGCAGGCACTGGTCGACATGGCACAGATTATAGAGGGAGGTGGCCCAGTCCCAGAGGGAGTTGGCGCAATCACTGGTTGATGTGACACAAACCCAGAAGGTAGTGGACAGTCAGTGGGTGATGTGGCGCAGTCCCAGATGGAGATGGTCCACTCCCTGTGCTCCATGGCCGCGAGCGTGCAGACCCTGGCCGAGAACAGAGCAGGCCTCCAAGACTGGCAGCACCAGGTGTTGGGGAGCCTCAGGCATTGCGCCCCTCGCACCCCCGTCCCATGGAGTAGCCCGAGGGCCATTGGGCACCCCGAGGGAGGAGGAGGTGATGGGGCCCATGCCGGCAACTCCCGCAGGGGAGGTGCCAGAACACCGCAGCACCTCAGACATCCCCCCTCCTCTCCCTTGTGCATTTGGTAGGCAGCAGCAGAACAGGGTGGCACCATGCCACCCGGGACACCCGAGGAGCAGCCGTGCCCATCCAGACCCAGTCGGCCCAGAAGATGCCCGCAAATGGGGACCCATGTCACAGGGCAGTGATCACATCAGGCCGCCTCCACTCCTGTTGTGAACTACCGAGACATAGCATAAGGCCCATAAGGCCAGAAAGTTAGACACCATTTAAGTTGGCCCGGGTGCAGGGAACAGTTTAGTTATAGGGGCTAGGGCACAAATCTGTATATATTCGTTCACGTTAAGCACCTGTTACCATCATTACAACCTGCCTCTGTTCTCTATCCATGAGGAGGGGGGGGGCATTGTCATACATTTGGGGAGGAGGGGCGGTGGAGTGGGCGGACCCTGTGGATGACCTGGGCTCAACACCCTCCCCCAACCCGATCGTCCCCAACACCGCCACCCCAGAGATTTGATGGGACCATGTGATGGAATGGCCAGTTCGCATGCAGGGGTCACCAGGTGGAAGGAGGACAGTGGGCAGGAATCCACCATTGCCAAACGATGCGGAGCACCAAAGCTCGATACAGAGCGGGTTGTAATCATCTTCCATCCCATGGACCAGACTTGCTGTTACTGCCAACCCAGGGCCACAGCCCGTAGAGTGACTGGTATGTATCATAGAGGGAGTTGCAGGCAGGGGGTGGCCGGGAAGTGGCTGGGGGGTGTGGGGAGGAGGGGGGAGTGAGGGGTAGTGGGGTGGGTTGCAGTGTCCGTGCCCCTGGCCAGTCCCCTCCTCTTCACCACGCCCCCCTCCCACTCGCCCTCCAGTCGGTGAACCTGGAGGCGATCAGAGCATCCCGTGTTGGCCTTCCCGCCTCTTCTTGAGCTCCATGTTGTGCCCACCCTCGTCCTCTTCCGCATCCTCCTCATCGGATGAGACCTGCCGATCCTCCTCCTTTTCCAGCACGTCACTCCGCTGCTGCATAATGTTGTGGAGGACACAGCAGGCCACCACAATGCGAGCAACCGTCCCAGCGTCCTACCAGAGGGCCCCTCCAGAGCAGTCCAGGCACCTGAACAGCATCTTCAGGAGGCCGAAACACTGCTCAATCATCTCCTGGTCGCCGTATGGGCTTCGTTGTAGCGGGCCTCCGCTCAGTCAGTGGCCTCCGGAGATAGGTGTCATCAGCTACAACCATAGTGGACACACTCTGTCACCCAGGAACCAAACCCCCAGCCGGGAGGCGTCTCAAACATGTCAGAAATCATCGAGTGTGGTAGGGTGAAGGCATCGTGCACACTGGCTGGGTATAGGGCGCAGCTGTGCATGATGCACAGCTGATGGTTGTCATGTTATTCACCCTGGGATAACACGGACTGCAACACGATGCAGATAAATGATAAAGCATACACCAAACGTAGGCGTTGGTTCAATAAGATTTATTGAACTTCTGTAACAATTCACACAGTTGCCTGTGGGTTGACTTTCTACTACTCTAAGTAAACTAACTCTAACTATCTAGACCAGGCTAGTTCTGTTCCACGTGTAGAAGGTGTTGACTGATATGTACACCCTGACTGTCACTACAGTTGTCACCAGTGGAAAGAGACAGACTGCTGATGCCTTGTGTGTTTTATAGTTGGAAGCCCCCCTCTGGTGTTCTGTCTGGTGATTGGTTGTATTCTGTTCTGTATGTTTACTGGCTGACCTGGGTGTCTGTCACTGCCTGCTTTTGCCTCATGCTGGGCATGGGTGCATATTATGACAATGGTCACATATCAGCTGCACGTTCTTCGAGTGGACCCCTTTCACTTTGTGTAGAGCAGCCTGTCATCTGCAGGTGCTCATAGGGGGACAAGCATCCCATCGATCACTCCCTGGACCCGGGGCACCCTAGTGATGATGGCAAACCCCATTGCCCAGGCATCCTGATGGGCTCAGTCCACATTGAAATGGATGTATTGAGCCGCCTGGGCATATAGGGCCTCCGTGACATCGCAGATGCATCTGTGCACAGAGGTCTGTGAGATCCCGACAGGTCGCCACTCGGCACCTGGAAGGACCCGTGGCGTAAAAGTTCAGGGCGGCCGTGACCTTGATGGCCACCGGGTGAGTTGTTCTCCCCGTTACCCCTGCGGTGCCAGGTGTGCTATCATCTGGCTGATGTGTTGCACTGTCTCTCTGCCAAGCCGGAGTCTTTGATGGCATGCCTGGTCTGACAGCTCCTCGAATGATAGGCGGTGCCGGTACACACGAGGCCTTCTGCAGTGCTTCCTTGGCACCTCCTCTTCCTCAGCCTGTTGGGCAGCCAGTTTTCCAATCTGGGTGGCTGCCACCTATCCTTCTGCGGCATGTTCTGCTGCTGCAGCTTCCTCCTCCTCCTCAGGCAGCCCCTGCTCATACAACCACAGGGCATCCCCCAGGGCTGCGGCAACTAACAAGAATGCCACTGTTTCTGGTTGAATTCCATTACCCATTGTCTACAGGGGGTGCAGGCCGACATGTTAGCATGGTGTGTACCCCCGGTGCCCAACCAGGCCCAACAGGCTACATGGTAGCTCCAGTTGGCACTACGGACTCTACCCCTGCATGTCCCTCTTCGCCCTCCCCCTCCCATCCCCGCAACACTGGCCCCATCAATGGCCGGCACCGTGAGGGCCTCTGGCCCATCCCTGATGCCGGGGTACCATCAGCTGGCACTGCCCTAGCCAAGGGCATGCACCGTGATCCCTGTGGGGCTATTGTGAGTGTTGCCCTGGATGGGCTGCCATGGAGGTTGTGGCAGAGGGTGGGGTGTGGAGGTGGGGGGGGGGGGGGGGGGGGGGGTGGCACTCTGCAGAATCAAGATGATCAGTGGGGTATGCAGCAAGATGGCCACGGTAATGACGGTCCATGGCTAGACACTGCCCCAGTCCCATGGGGAGTCACCCCGGCTGCTCGGCCAATTTCCCCACCACTCCCGCCTCTCCGGCCCTGGCAGGAACCCCCCCCCCCCCCCACCCCAGTCAGCCCGGCCAGTGTCCAGCCCGGCAACCCGCAGTCGCTCCTCTCCGTGACCTACCTCCTCTCTCTCTCCCTCAACAGCCACGACGCCGGTTTCACGATTTTTAAAAACACAAGTGAATCTCGGCGTCAGGAACTCGGCCCATCAAAGAAAGAGAATCGTGGAGGCCCCGGAGAATACCGGGTCGGGCCCGTTAATGATATGCAAATGGTGTTTACTGTACGTGCTTTCTGGCACGCATTAACGTTGCTGTCAAGGTGACTGAGAATCGCGATTTGGCGTCAAAACGGTGCCCACTGTGACTTTGGCATCGGAATCTATTCTCTGCCCAATCCCATTTCGCAATTTCGGCATCGGTAAACCGTGAATCCCGCCTCTTTTTAAAACTTTCATAGTAGTCCTCAGGATTTCCCTCCTTTTAAGTTCGCTTTCTTTCTCCTTTAAAAAAAATGTTGTATCATTGATTGAAATAAGCTTAATTGCTATACACCACTCAAGAATATTATAAAGAGCCAGTGCAAAGTAAAACTTTCACTTGCCACACCTATAGCAACATGAGTGTGCCTGTATCAACCATTCCAAAGGTAGCTTGAGAGCTATGAGTGTTCCCCTTGAAGCAGTACCAAAATGAATGTCTGTTGCTGGAGGGGCAGCACGGTAGCATTGTGGATAGCACAATTGCTTCACAGCTCCAGGGTCCCAGGTTCGATTCAGGCTTGGTCACTGTCTGTGCGGAGTCTGCACATCCTCCCCGTGTGTGCGTGGGTTTCCTCCGGGTGCTCCGGTTTCCTCCCACAGTCCAAAGATGTTCAGGTTAGGTGGATTGGCCATGATAAATTGCCCTTAGTGTCCAAAATTGCCCTTAGTGTTGGGTGGGGTTACTGGGTTATGGGGATAGGGTGGAGGTGTTGACTTTGGGTAGGGTGCTCTTTCCAAGAGCCAGTGCAGATTCGATGGGCCGAATGGCCTCCTTCTGCACTGTAAATTCTGTGATCTGTGATCTGTGGAGCTCCTCATAAGGCCACCTATTAAAGGTATTCTTTCTTTTGGCAATATTCATGAGTACATAATATTGCTTGAGCATCTTCTTCTTTGGCTATGGATGTGAAAAACTGCAATGTTATTATTCAGCAGAGACTTCAGCCTGAAATGTGCCCATCAGCCCCAAAGAGGTTAACCTTTCTTTGCAATACTTCCTGTAGTAAAGTTTCCAGAGCTGAATCTCAAGAAGTCTTGGTCTTTTCTCTCTCTCTGCTGCCCAACACGTGTGAGATTGGAAATGTGCAGCTCAGTGTTAATCGTCAGCACCAACTTCTTGAGAACTGCTGACTTGCCAGATGTGCTTCCTTGCAATTCCAGCACACTCTGCGTGCCAGACAATCCATGCAGAGAACATCACAATTATAAGATTTTCTCATGAGATGTCACTCGGTCTCTTATACATGTTACGTACATGCCATACACATGATATACTGCACAATATGCCCCATAATCCTTTCTTCTAACTAAATAATTTGACAAGGAATTTATAACAACCTTGCGATTTAAATCACAATCTAAAATGTTGTTTACACATCCTCTGCTTGCAAATCCACATGATGGCAGGCAATCCCTACTTTCCAAATACAACTTCAATCCCAGCCGTTTGCACTTATTTTGTGAATTATCAAAACAACTGACTACCTTAGAGAAAAACAGAAATTTTTCCTGGTTGGGTAGCCAACATTCTTTCCTCAATTAATAACAGCATCTCAAGCTGTGAATAAAACCATTAGCTACAAGACTAGGAAACACCAAGACCGGTTTGATGAGAATGACCACACCATCCAAGACCTCATCGACAAGAAGGGGAAAGCTACCTGCACCTGGCGAAACATTACCAGCAAGGCAAAGAGGAGAGCTCATCAATTAGCCAAGATGGAGGTACAAAGAAGAACTAGAGAAATCAAGAACCAATGGTGGGCTGAGAAAGCTTAGGAGCTGCAGCTCATTACTGACAAGCATAACAGAGCTTCTTCAGTGCTACCAAGGCAATTTATGGACCCAATACCTAGGCCTCAAACCAGCGCTGAGTAAGGACGGAACCCTCTTGAGAGACAGAGAAAATATCAGCCTTTGATGGAGAGAACACTTCAAAGAACTTCTAAACCATGAAACAACCACAGATGAGGGCATGTTTGAGAAAATCCCCCCAACTCCCCATCAAAGATGATCTTGGACTCCCACCAAGCAGGGACGAAGTTGAAGCCACCATTAAACACATGAGAATGGAAAAGTCACAGGAGTGGACGGGATCCCAGTGGAGATTTTCAAACTTGGAAGAGAAGAGATCACCTATCACCTCCATCAGTTATTGCTGAAAAACTGGGACAGAGAACAAATCCCTGCCGACCTCAGGGATGCCGTCATCACCACTATCTTCAAGAAAGGAGACAAAGTGGACTGTGGGAAATACTGAGGAATTTCTCTACTCTCCATCACAGGGAAGATCATTGCCCATATCCACACGAGCCGCCTTCTCCCAGTCTCTGAAGAAATCCTTCCTGAAAGCCAGTGTGGCTTCCAACCAAATCGTGGAACAGCGGACATGATTTTCACTACGCAGCAACTTCAAGAGAAATGCCAGGAGCAGCATTAACCACTCTACATGACCTTCATCGACCTGACCAAGGCTTTTGACTCAGTCAGTCAGGATGTGTTATGAAAGACCCTGTCACAGGCCAGTTGCCAGGGAAACTCATCAACATCCTCCGATTCCTCAATGACAAGATGTCAGTGACAGTCCTCACTCACGAAAATAATACAGAAACCTTCGAGGTCAAGGCTGGAGTCAAGCAGAGATGTATATTCACCACCACCCTTTTCTCCAATTTCATCGGCATCATCCTTCACCTTTTCAAATGCAAGCTTCCCAGTCGAGTGGACATCGCCTACAGGATGGATGGAAAATGTTTCAGCCTAAACCAGTTGAAATCCAAGAAGGAAACGACACTGACATGTCTCATAGAATATGTGGATGACATCGCCATCTCCAATCTCTCAAAAGACAATTTCCAAGCCATGCTTGACACCTTTGTGGAAGCATACCAAAGAATCGATCTCAGCCTCAACCTCAAGAAGACTCAAGTAATTTAACAACCTGCCCCAGGACATTCTGGTCTCTTCCTCCACCAAGATTAATGGAGAAACTCGACCAAACATGGAACATTTCCCTTCCCTGGGGAGCCCCCTCTCCTCTAAGGCTGACATCAATGCAGAGATCAAGCACCATATCCAATCTGTGAGCACCTCCTTCGGACGCCTAAGGAGGGAGCGACCTTTGATGACCCTGACATCTGTGCTGACACCAAGATCCTCATGTACAACACAATCGTCCTCCCAACTCTTATATACGGCTCAGAAACTTGGCCTACATACAGATGCCATCTCAAGGCCCTGGAGAGTTACCATCAACGTTGTCTGAGGCAGATTCTCTGCATCAGCTGGGAGGACATGTGCACTAAATCAGTATCCTTGAAGACGCCAAGAGCACCAGCATCGAGACCATGATTATCCGAAACCAACTCCGCTGGGCCGGCCACGATCTTAGGATGTTAGAGTCCCGATTGCCAAAATAAATTTTCTTTGCCATGCTCGAGGAAGGCTTCCAAACAAGAGGAGGACAAAGGAAGCGCTTCAAAGGCACCCTGAAGGCTTACCTCAAGAAATGCAACATAGACGTCAATGCCTGGGAGACCTTTGCTCAGGAGAGACCTACTTGGAGGAACCTGATTCAGGGCACACAATTCTTCGAGGACACCCAATGGCAAGAGGAGGTCCAGAAAAGCAGCCAGAGAAAGGAATACCAGCGACCTAGAGTCCAAGGACCGATCCCACCTCCTGGAAACACCTGCTAAGTGTGTGGTTGAAGATGCGGCTCTCGAATCGGGCTCATCAGCCACGCAAGGACCCACAGAATGCATGACCAGTAATGTTGAATTTCTTAGGTGGACAATCATATTCAATAGCAAGTGGTCGCTGAAGAAGAACACCAATAAAAAGGCTAACTGGGCATTGATTTTATATGCTATTAATGGGATTTTGCAGTTGTGTTTGCCTGTACGTATGTAAGTATGCTGCAAAAAGTAATTCTATGGGGGTGAAGTGCTTTGTAACACTCTGAAAATACAAGATGCTATATAATTACAATGTCTTCATATGAGGAAGGAGGCAACTGTAAGAGAACTTTATTGAGCTATGCAATATGATAAGCTGAATAGAAAAAGTTAATTCTGAAAGCGACATCAAGGACAAGATGACAAAAATATAAACTGGTAAAAGATAAATTCCAGATGAATGTCAGAAAGCCTTTCTTTACTCAAAGATTGAAAAATATCTGGAATGTACTTCTGAGTAGTGGAGGCAAAAATAAGGAATATTTCAAGAAGCAGCTTGAAGGCTGCAATGGGGCCTTTTCTTAGAAGAATGAGCTGGATAAACCAAATGGGTGCCTTCATCTGCACTTTATCTTTCTGATCTGCTATTGATATCTGCAACTTCCAGGTTCTTGCCAAGTAATCATCCTTGGTATATGAGCCGAGGCAGGGAATATCCATAGGCTACCATCTATGTGAACCATTATAAATGAGCAGTCTTGTTCACATCCAAAATCTATGCATGTATGCTTTCCAGCAGGGGTCACTAGATAGCAATTAGTATCAGCTAATTTTTAACCAAGCTTGAAGGTGCAGAACCCATTTGCAGTGCCTCAACTGCTGGTCTCATTAAGATCAGCCACCTCAGCACAGATCAAGAATTGAACTTACACCTTCCAACCTCCACAACTTTGCACCATATGACGCGATGTCCTTATCCATTTGGCAATCAAAGTACTTTCAATCATTCCCTTTCATTGTGTAGGTTCCCAGTTATCAAACCAAAATCTGTAACAAATAAATAAAATTGCTTTCACCTTGTGTGTGAAGATTAATTCAAAACTGGGTGTTTTTAATTGATATCTAATAGCACATTATTTGTGAAATTATGCACAGCCAATTTATTTTATTTTTTGAATAAATTATATCTTAGTTACAACAAAAAGGCATTTCAAAGCAAATTTGTTACATTTCATTGCACTAATCCTTAGATTAATGTTGGGGCAATGTCTGAATGGATTTTATTTCCAGTGCAATTTATTGTTTTTCTAATATAACCTTTTACATTGAAGCTTTTTTAATTGCTCACTCTGCCTAATCTTAAAAGATTAAATGTGTGAGCTATATAATCAAACTATTCAAAGGACAGTAGCTTAGCTGATACTACCATATAAGGAATCTTCAGTGGTAAATTATATCTGTCCCACAACTTGACTAAAATTGATTTTGTAGGATTGCATTGTCTCCAATAAATTATATGACAATATCTTTGCTCCTGTGACGTTTCCTTGAATCTTACTAAAACAAAGGGGCTTTTACAAGTTTGAGAAGATAATCTATGAATAGCAATTTAAATTTATTTGAGATGAAACAAATATTTGAAACAACTTTTCCAGTTATAGCTGCAATAATTTGAGCAAATCCTTCATTCAAATTTTACAATTAAAGCTAATTTTTTAAATTATCATTTATAATTGTTGGTGTTATGAATCCTGTAAGTGGTATAAATAAGTTAGAAGGACAATTTTGCAGAGAAACATAGGTTAAAATCCAATCTAACATTAAGAATAGGAAGGGAAATAAAGGACAACTTTACCTGCTGTACACATGAAGCTGTTTCATATGTTGTACTTTTGAAGTCAAAACTGTAGGGATGATTGTAAATCACAAATATAACAGAACATTAGCAAATGTTATCAGTGTAAAAGGGAGATAAGCATATAACAGGCTTGTCAGCAAAGTTGAAACCCAAAAGTCGAAGTCCATGGAATAAAAGAGACAGTGCCATCATGGATGTGGAGTTGACGGAGTGACAGGAAATGGGCAGTGGTAAATGATCATTTTTCAGATTGGAGGAAGGTATATAGTGGTATTCCTCATGGGTTAATATTAGGAAAACTGTTCAACTATTTTTCTTGATCAATATTATTAGTCCTGGACTTGGGTGTGCAGAGCATAATTTCAAAAATTATGTGTAATACAGAGCCTGGGCGTATTGTGAACTGTGAGGAGGATAGGGATGAGTTGAAGAGGACATGTACAGGCTTCTGGAATGGACAGATGTGTGGCAGATGAAATTTAACACACAAAGCGGTGTGAGGCGATATATTTTGGTAGGAAGAAAAAGGAAAGATAATGCAAAATAAAGGATATACTTCTAAGCTGGTGGGTGGGGGCAGGCGGGGGGAATGTAGTGCTAAAATCGAGAGAACGGGGGTTATATGTACACAAATTGTTAAAGGTGACAGGGAAAGTTGGGGAAATATTTAATCAGGCACACAGGATCCAGGGCTTTACAAATAAAGACATAGATTACTAAAGCCAGGAAGTTACTGTGAATCTTTATAAAACACTAGTTCACCCTCAATTGGAGTATTGAATCTAATTCTGGACATCACAGTTTAGGAAGAATGTGAAGGTATCAGAGGGAATGCAAAAAGGATTTAGGGAAATGGTCTTGGGGATGAACAATTTCAGTGTGAGGTTGGATTGGCAAAGCTGTGGTTGTTCTTTTGAGGAGTAGTTTGACAGAGATTTCATTGATAATGAATCCAGATGGTCCAGGACAGAGTTGATAGGGAAAACTGTTCCCATTGGCAGAGGGGTCGAGAACCAGAAGATACTGATTTCAGGTGATTGGAAAAAGAACCAGAGGTAGCATGAAGAAAAATGCTTTTTCACAGTGAGAATGTGGTCAAAGTAGATTTAATCATGGATTTTAAAAGAAAATTGAATAATTATCGAACGAGAAAATATTTGCAGATCTACAGGGAAAAGGAGAGGGAATGGGACTAGCTGAGTAGCTCTTGGAGCCAGCCATATGGTCTCAATGAGCTGTCTGAGATTTTTCTGTTCTGTAACCATTCTGTGAAGACTGTGGTCTCACACTGGTAACATAACTGCTTTTATACATCCAATTAACAATGAAAGATTCACACCAGTGCATAAAGTGCAAACAAACTCTCGAGGCTCATAGGACAATCATTTAAATCATAATTATTCAAGAGAATTGTTGAATAAATCACCGCTTTCTGATCATTAAAAATTCCGCTCGTCATCTGTGACCAGAATGCTTTGACTTGAGCATTCAGTTTGCAGTCATGAAGCCCTGATCTTCCAACTTCACAGTGATGCAAGTTGATAGTGAGAAACATGGCTACTCACTTATTCCACTGTAATAATAAAGCCTATACTGCACCCCTTGGTGAAGTATAAAAGTGATTAAAAACATTGCTGCAGGTTTTCATTGCCAAAACCTCTAGATGGAGTTGTAGAGTTTCTTTCCTACCTCAGTCTTTCTTTGCATTATCTCTGTTCCTTTTTGTATTGTTTCATGCTTTTCATTTTTCTCATACTTGCATCTTTCCCAGGCTTGATGAGCATTGTTTTATATTTCTCACACACCTCTTGAGCATTGATGGTCCTTTTAATCGTCCCTTGTTTTAAATGCTGATTATTCCACATAATTTTGCCTTTTCAGTCTGTCTCTGTTAGATAGTATACATTCTTCCTTCTTTCCTGGAAATACATCTCTCATCCAAACTATGCATTGTATTTTGAAATGTATCTAAAATGTTATTGCTGCATAAAAGCTGGAATGAATGTAAAGGTTGTGGAGTAATTTATGCAAAAATCAGTCGTTACTCTGGTTCTGTTTTTAGTCATAGCTGATACTCGCATTTACACCACAATTTTACTGTTGCTTTCACACTGTACTTTGGAATCAAAACAAATGTTAACGTATCAAATTAACACTGCACAAGGTAAATTCACCACTCTTTCTTCCCTCCACCCTGCTCCTGCCTGCCAAGAATTGATGATTGTCCAGGTCTACACAGGTGAGACTGTCTCTATTTTTATGTGGCACACGTTTCCATCGCAGTTTTGTGCCACCCCACTGCCACTGCACTCTTCCCCCTAACACTCTCTACGAATTCTTCACAAACAGGTCAGAGAAGTAGTTCCGCTTCCCATTCCTCGGAACAAGGTAAATGAGCTTGTTGCTCACATTGAAATTGGCCGGTACGAAGTTGTGGGCATCACAGAGTTGTGCTGCAAGGGGATCAGGGCTGGGATCTAAATATACAAGGATATGTGTCCTATCGAAAGGACAAGCAGATGGGCAAAGGGGGAGGAGTTGCATTGTTAGTAAGGAATGAAGTTCAAACGATAGCAAGGAGCGATATAGGATCAGAAGAGATAGAAGCTCTGTGGGTAGAATTGAGGAATCGCAGTAGTCAGGATGTGGGGCAGAAAATAAATCAGAAGATGGAAAAGGCATATAAGAAAGGCAATATTATAATAATCATGGGGGACTTCAATATGCAGGTGGACTGGGAAAATTAGGTTGGGAGTGGATCCCACGAAAAGGAATTTGTGGAATGTCTAAGAGATGCTTGTGACAGAGTCTGCCAGGGAACAGGCAATTCTGGATTTGATGATGTGTAATGAGGTAGACTTGATTAGGGAACCTTGATTAGGTGAAGGAACTCTGAGGGAGCAGTGAACAGAATATGATAGAATTTGCCCTGCAGTTTGAGAGGGAGAAACTGGAATCAGACGTAACGGTATTACAATGAAGTAAGGGTAACTACAAAGACATGAGGGAGGAGCTGGCCAGAGTTGATTGGAAAAGGAGCCTCGCAGGGAAGACAGTGGAACAGCAATGGCAGGGGTTTTTGGGTGTTATTCGGGAGGCACAACAGAAGTTCATTCCAAGAATGAGGAAACATGCTGAGGAGAGGACAAGGCATCCATGGCTGACAAGGGAAGTCAGGTACAGCATAAAAGCAATAGAAAAAGGATACAAAGTGGTGGGGATTAGTGTGAAGCCAGAGGATTGGGAAGCCTTTTAAAGCGAGCAGAGGACAACTAAAAAAGCAATAGGGGGGGAGAAGATGAAATATGAGTGCAAGCTAGCTAGTAATATAAAAGAAGATAGCAAAAGTTTTTTTCAATATATAAAAGCTAAGAGAGAGGCAAAAATAGACATTGGACCACTGGAAAGTGTGGCTGGAGAAGTAATAATAGGAAACAAAGAAATGGCAGAGGAGCTGAATAGTTACTTTGCATCAGTCTTCATGGTGGAAGACACCAGTGGGATGCCAGAGCTCCAGGAGAATCAGGGGGCACAGGTGAGTGTAGTGGCCATCACTAAGAAGATTCTGGGGAAACGGAAAGGTCTGAAGGTGGATAAATCACCTGGACTGGATGGACTACACCCTAGCATTCTAAAGGAGATAGCTGAGGAGGTTGTGGAGGCATTGGTGGTGATCATTCAGGGAATACTGGAGGTAGGGAGGGTCCCAGAGGCCTGCAAAGTGGCTAATGTAACACCGCTATTTAAGAAGGGAGGGGGCAGAAGACGGGAAATTATCAGCTGGTTAGCCTGATTTCAATTACTGGTAAGGTTTTAGAGTCCATTATTAAAGATGAGATTGCAGAGTACTTGGAAGCGCATGATAAAATAGGACTGAGTCAGTACGGCTCCATCAATGGGAGGTTATGTCTGACAAATCTGTTAGGGTTCTTTGAGGAGGTAACAAGGAAGTTAGACAAGGAGAACCAGTGGACGTGATTTATTTAGATTGCCAGAAGGTCTTTGACAAGGTGCCGCATAGGAGACTGTTAAATAAGTTAAGAGCCTTTGGTGTTCAGGGTAAGATGCTGGCATGGATAGAGAATTGGCTGATTAGAAAGAAGGCAAAGAGTGGGGATAAAGGGGTCTTTTTCAGGATGGCAACTGGTGACTAATGGTGTGCCTCAGGGGTCGGTGCTGGGACCACAACTTTTCACAATATACATTAATGATATGGAAGAAGGAACTGAAGGCAGTGTTGTATGGTTTGCAGATGATCTGGAGAGCGACAGGTAGTTGTGAGGAAGCAGGGGGGCTTCAGAAGGGCTTGGACAGGCTAGGAGAGTGGGCAAAGGAGCTGCAGATGGAATGCAATGTGGAAAAGTGTGCGTTTATGCACTTTGGAAGGAGGAATGGAGGCATAGACTATTTTCTAAATAGGAAAATGCTTAGAAAATCAGAAGCACAAAGGGACTTGGGAGTCCTTGTTCAAGATTCTCATAAGGTTAACGTGCAGGTTCAGTCGGCAGTTTGGAAGGTAAAAATGCAAAGGTAGCATTCATGTCAAGAGGGCTAGAATACAAGACCAGGGATATACTTCTGAAGTTGTATAAGGATCTGTTCTGACCCCATTTGGAGTATCATGAGCAGTTTTGGGCCCCATATCTAAGGAAGGATATTCTGGCCTTGGAAAGGGTCCAGAGGAGGTTCACAAGAATGATTCCTGGAATGAAGAGCGTGTCGTATGAGGAATGGTTGAGGACTCTGGATCTGTACTCATTGGAGTTTAGAAGGATGAGGGAGGGATCTTATTGAAACTTACAGGATACTCCGAGGCCTGGATAGAGTGGATGTGAAGAGGATGTTTCCACTTTTCGGAAAAACTCGAACTAGAAGAAACAATCTCAGACTAAAGGGATGATCCCTTAAAACGGAGATGAAGAAGGATTTCTTTAGCCAGAGGATGGTGAATCTGTGGAGCTCTTTGCTGCAGAAGGCTGTGGAGGCCAATTCACCGAGTGTCTTTAAGACAGAGATAGATAGGTTCTTGACTAATAAGAGGATCAGGGGTCATGGGAGAAGGCAGGAGAATGGGGATGAGAAAAATATCAGCCATGATTGAAAGGCGGTGCAGACTCGATGGGCCGAGTGGCCTAATTCTGCTCCTCTGTCTTATGGTCTTATAAATGCTCATCTGCTGCTCATGTCCTCACAATAGTTACAAACATAATAGGAACATAGAAATGAGAGTCAGCCATTCAGAGCCTCAAGCCTGTTCCACCATTAAATTTCTTTCATGATTGGTCTGTACCTCAATCCATTAATTGCCTTTGCTCCATATTCCTTAATCCCCTTGTCTGAAAACTGGGTTCACGTGGTCAGAACTGGAATGCATTTCGCTTCTCTGCTAATGGATTCTATTTCTTTTGTGAAATCATTTTCTCTCACAAGAACACCTCTACATCCTTCTTCTAACTTGCTGCTTATTCTTTTCAGCATTCTTTCCAAGGCAAGGAAGCCCACAGAGTTAAACAGTAGTCTATTTCAAAGGAATACAATGTTGCAGGATGCAGCAGGTGACCATGATATGGAAGGTGGAATGACTATGTAAGGAAACACCCATAATGATCAAGGCAACTGAGCCATTGTTTCAAAACACCATTGTTTGACAGTCCCAAGACCTGTCTCTCAGTTGGGTATGTGTGTGCTGGGCAGATGCCATCAGTAATGGCAATTACAATTGGCATTGTGCCTTAATACACCTCCTTGGACTTGCTGCTCGAGATTTAAAAGCAATGATGTTGGGCTGATGTAAGGTAGCAAAGCTGTTACCAGGACACCAATTGCAAACCTGTGTAGTTTTCAGTCAATGGTTATAAGACAGCTGCACAGGGAAATTGGTGTACCTTCCTATTTATAAAAAAGCGTGGCACATCTGGTGCTGTCTTATTCACCACATGAAAGCAATCAGTATCAATTAGGACTTTTGGGAGCCCTCAAATTGCGGCAAATCCTTTTGTTTACTGGCAGCCTCCATTGGGAACTTCATGTACTGGCTTGCCTTAGTGAATGGAGTTTACACTGCCATGTGCAACTAACAGGTGCAATGTCTCCCACTTGCGCTTAAAAGAACCCTGAAGCAAAAAAAGCTGGCAACCACCACCTTGACTGCCCTTGGCAAAGAGTGACAAGATGGCACTGAAGGTGCAGTCTCCTCATCAGAAGCGTGCACAGGTCTGCTATTGTCTGCCAAAAGAACGCTGCCTCCTGACACATTGCTAGCCTGAACTCTCGAGAACTAATTTTGGACTAGTTGCACACAACATTCTGCCTATGTGGTGCTCCAATGGTATCTGTTGCACCTCAAGTATACTCTCCTTGTTGATCCTGTTTGTTCCTGATACTGATATTGCTTTGCCACTTCTTCCTCTTCCCAAGACAGGATTGCTCGAATCATTCCTGCTGGGGGATGGTTAGCTCAGGGGGCTAGATGGCTCATTCAGATTAATGCCAAAAGTGTTGCTTTAGTTCTCATTCCAGCAGTGATAGCAGGGACCTACCCCCTCATCCTGCCCTTGAGAGTGCAAGGCAATGGCAAACCACCATTGACAAAAACTGCCAAGAAGCTCAGGATGAAGCATCAAAAGACAATGTGCCAAGTATCTGCCACCAGGCAGCACACACAAAGGAAGAATCACTCCTATTCCTCCTTCCCTCTCTCTGAAGCCAAAGAATAAATTATTTCAAAAAACCTCTTGGCAGAACTCATCTAATTTACACCACCTCTGGAATCATCAATTTTTTTCTGGACCTGTCCCATAACCATCCCCTTTTGCTTTGCACCATAATCCCTTTTGTCATTTATTCAGCCTGTCTCTGACCCTATCACAGACCTTCCATTTTGTTCTTCCACCACAACCACACCACCTCCCACTTTGCATATTGCTGTACTTGGCTAAAACTTGTTCTATCTCTAATTTATTCCAAGTGTGATGAAAAAACAGTTACTTGTTTTTTCTCTCCCCACAGATTTTGCCTGACCTGAGTATTTCCAGAATATTCTGTCTTATCATACGCGATAACATAACTTTGAAAATAATTCAGCTACTGGGGTCCATGAAAAAATCTACTACTACTACCAATGAAGGACTTAAGAAATATGACAGAACTTGTACATTGCAAAGTTTTCTTTGATGTTTGATAAGTAAACAGCTGGGCTTAGATATAACCCCTGGTGAAAATTGTAATGAATTATGATGAAATTATTGAATCTCACTCCACCTCTCACCCCCCACAAACCCGTCACCGCCATTAGTTTCTCTTTGGCAATCACAATTTGCTGTGACAATGATACCCATCAGTCAAGTTACGGAAAAGCTTTATTTTAAACTAAATTACTAGTTACTAAAGATATGTTCAGTTCTTTACATGTTTAGACAAGGATTTGGTGCTTCAAAGATACAAGTTAATAAAGTTGAACCTTGTATTTGCTGTGACAATGATACCCATCAGTCAAGTTATGGAAAAGCTTTATTTTAAACTAAATTACTAGTTACTAAAGATATGTTCAGTTCTTTACATGTTTAGACAAGGATTTGGTGTTTCAAAGATACAAGTTAATAAAGTTGAACCTTGTAAAGGTCTTGCTCTTGAAACTTAGATAAGACATTGCAACCGATATTCAGGACGCCAAAGCGTGTAATGAGGCAGTGGGGAAGGGAACACTGACAAAGGAGAGTACTTGCAGGCACGGAGATGGGTTGAAGTGTGTATACTTCAACGCAAGAAGCATCAGGAATAAGGTGGGTGAACTTAAGGCATGGATCGGTACTTGGGACTACGATGTGGTGGCCATCACGGAAACTTGGATAGAAGAGGGGCAGAAATGGTTGTTGGAGGTCCCTGGTTATAGATGTTTCAATAAGATTAGGGAGGGTGGTAAAAGAGGTGGGGGGGTGGCATTATTAATTAGAGATAGTATAACAGCTGCAGAAAGGCAGTTCGAGGAGTATCACCCTATTGAGGTAGTATGGGTTGAAGTCAGAAATAGGAAAGGAGCAGTCACCTTGTTAGGAGTTTTCTATAGGCCCCCCAATAGTAGCAGAGATGTGGAGGAACAGATTGGGAAACAGATTTTGGAAAGGTGCAGAAGTCATAGGGTAGTAGTCATGGGCGACTTTAACTTCCCAAATATTGAGTGGAAACTCTTCAGATCAAATAGTTTGGATGGGGTGGTGTTTGTGCAGTGTGTCCAGGAAGCTTTTCTAACACAGTATGTAGATTGTCCGACCAGAGGAGGGGCAATATTGGATTTAGTACTGGGTAGTGAGCCAGGGCAAGTGATAGATTTGTTAGTGGGGGAGCATTTTGGAGATAGTGACCACAATTCTGTGCCTTTCACTTTAGCAATGGAGAGGGATAGGTACGTGCAACAGGGCAAGGTTTAAACTGGGGGAAGGGTAAATACGATGTTGTCAGACAAGAATTGAAGTGCATAAGTTGGGAACATAGGCTGGCAGGGAAGGACACAAGTGAAATGTGGAACTTGTTCAAGGAACAGGTGCTACGTGTCCTTGATATGTATGTCCCTGTCAGGCAGGGAAGAGATGGTCGAGTGAGGGAACCATGGTTGACAAGTGAGGTTGAATGTCTTGTTAAGAGGAAAAAGGTGACTTATGTAAGGCTGAGGAAACAAGGTTCAGACAGGGCATTGGAGGGATACAAGATAGCCAGGAGGGAACTGAAGAAAGGGATTAGGAGAGCTAAGAGAGGGCATGAACAATCTTTGGCGGGTAGAATCAAGGAAAACCCCAAGGCCTTTTACACATATGTGAGAAATATGAGAATGACTAGAGCGAGGGTAGGTCCGATCAAGGACAGTAGCGGGAGATTGTGTATTGAGTCTGAAGAAATAGGAGAGGTCTTGAACGAGTACTTTTCTTCTGTATTCACAAATGAGAGGGGCGATATTGTTGGAGAGGACAGTGTGAAACAGATTGGTAAGCTCGAGGAAATACTTGTTAGGAAGGAAGATGTGTTGGGCATTTTGAAAAACTTGAGGATAGACAAGTCCCCCGGGCCTGACGGGATATATCCAAGGATTCTATGGGAAGCAAGAGATGAAATTGCAGAGCCGTTGGCAATGATCTTGTCGTCCTCACTGTCAACAGGGGTGGTACCAGGGGATTGGAGAGTGGCGAATGTCGTGCCCCTGTTCAAAAAAGGGACTAGGGATAACCCTGGGAATTACAGGCCAGTTAGTCTTACTTCGGTGGTAGGCAAAGTAATGGAAAGGGTACTGAAGGATAGGATTTCTGAGCATCTGGAAAGGCACTGCTTGATTAGGGATAGTCAACACGGATTTGTGAGGGGTAGGTCTTGCCTTACAAATCTTATTGAATTCTTTGAGGAGGTGACCAAGCATGTGGATGAAGGTAAAGCAGTGGATGTAGTGTACATGGATTTTAGTAAGGCATTTGATAAAGTTCCCCATGGTAGGCTTATGCAGAAAGTAAGGAGGCATGGGATAGTGGGAAATTTGGCCAGTTGGATAACGAACTGGCTAACCGATAGAAGTCAGAGAGTGGTGGTGGATGGCAAATATTCAGCCTGGATCCCAGTTACCAGTGGCGTACCACAGGGATCAGTTCTGGGTCCTCTGCTGTTTGTGATTTTCATTAATGACTTGGATGAGGGAGTTGAAGGGTGGGTCAGTAAATTTGCAGACGATACGAAGATTGGTGGAGTTGTGGATAGTAAGGAGGGCTGTTGTCGGCTGCAAAGAGACATAGATAGGATGCAGAGCCGGGCTGAGAAGTGGCAGATGGAGTTTAACCCTGAAAAGTGTGAGGTTGTCCATTTTGGAAGGACAAATATGAATGCGGAATACAGGGTTAACGGTAGAGTTCTTGGCAATGTGGAGGAGCAGAGAGATCTTGGGGTCTATGTTCATACATCTTTGAAAGTTGCCACTCAAGTGGATAGAGCTGTGAAGAAGGCCTATGGTGTGCTCGCGTTCATTAACAGAGGGATTGAATTTAAGAGCCGTGAGGTGATGATGCAGCTGTACAAAACTTTGGTAAGGCCACATTTGGAGTACTGTGTACAGTTCTGGTCGCCTCATTTTAGGAAGGATGTGGAAGCTTTGGAAAAGGTGCAAAGAAGATTTACCAGGATGTTGCCTGGAATGGAGAGTAGGTCTTACGAGGAAAGGTTGAGGGTGCTAGGCCTTTTCTCATTAGAACGGAGAAGGATGAGGGGCGACTTGATAGAGGTTTATAAGATGATCAGGGGAATAGATAGACAGTCAGAGACTTTTTCCCCGGGTGGAACAAACCATTACAAGGGGACATAAATTTAAGGTGAAAGGTGGAAGATATAGGAGGGATATCAGAGGTAGGTTCTTTACCCAGAGAGTAGTGGGGGCATGGAATGCACTGCCTGTGGAAGTAGTTGAGTCGGAAACATTAGGGACCTTCAAGCAGCTATTGGATAGGTATATGGATTACAGTAAAATGATAGTGTAGATTTATTTGTTCTCAAGGGCAGCACGGTAGCATTGTGGATAGCGCAATTGCTTCACAGCTCCAGGGTCCCAGGTTCGATTCCGGCTTGGGTCACTGTCTGTGCGGAGTCTGCACGTCCTCCCCGTGTCTGCGTGGGTTTCCTCCGGGTGCTCCGGTTTCCTCCCACAGTCCAAAGATGTGCGGGTTAGGTGAATTGGCCAATGATAAATTGCACTTAATGTCCAAATTGCCCTTGGTGTTGGGTGGAAGTGTTGAGTTTGGGTAGGGTGCTCTTTCCAAGAGCCGGTGCAGACTCAAAGGGCCGAATGGCCTCCTTCTGCACTGTAAATTCAATGTTAATCTATGATTAATCTAGGACAAAGGTTCGGCACAACATCGTGGGCCGAAGGGCCTGTTCTGTGCTGTATTGTTCTATGTTCTATGTTCTATGCAACACTCGAAAGGACATTGAAAGTCATACATCTATAATTATCTCTATTACAGTATTAAAATCACAATCTTCTAAACAAACTGTACCATTTTACCACTGATTTCTGCTGTTCTATCACCCCATAATATTTCTGTTATTTCATTGCAACTCTGAATTCAGAGTTAGGGAAATCAGAAGAGTCTGATTTTCTTCCTCTATTTAATTATATAATCACATTGAAGTGGTAAGGTTTATAATTACACAAATGAAGAAAAAGCTTCTTCGTGTTTACTTTGTTTCATATTTTTGAAGCAAACTAATCAAAATTGATTACAAACAGACGTCAAAATTTGCCATTAAAAGTTTTCTCAAAGAAGTTTAATTTTAATTTTATGATCAATGATTAGCATATTTAACATGAAGAAAGATAATCATCTTGACACAACAATTATTTTCTACATTACTCCTGTACTATGATATTGCTTGCAGTGCTTTTCTGAGTGGAATCTTGATGATTATGCTCCCGTGCATAGTCAGCTGTTTTCGAGTTATGAACAGATCTCCTGCAGTTCATAACAGTGGCCTCATACATTAGTTTCAGAAGTATTACATTGAACAAAAGCCGTTATTTTATAGAAAACTTCCAAAATATTGAAACAATAAATTATTTTCAATTCTTGAAAGAGTAAATATAAAAATTCTTATGCCTTTTAATTGCATCAATATGATTAATGAGGATATCCAGAATACAGCAGAATTTGCATTTGTGCAATCAAGTAGCAGGTGTTTCTGACATCATACAAAATCCACAAGCACTGAGTTCAGTGGCATGCTATTTTGTGACAATGTACACACTTTTTTTAGGAAAAGCATTTATTGTCTCCACACTCACAATTGATTGTTAATCTATGATTTCAGGTTTTACTAAGGCGTTGAAAAGAAAAGCTGTGCTTTTTTTTTGATGAGCTTACTGCTGGATTGACCCTCTGACCTCACATTTGTGCGACATTTTGTTTTGGGACACACTGCATAGTATGACTGCAGTATGACTATGCTGAATTTGCATCAGTTTACAGGAGCAGGAAGTCACTAAATGCTGCAAGTTTAGCATTGGTAAAAAAAAGTAGAAATAACCTTCCACTAAAGATAAATCAAGCCCCAGTCCAATTATGGGGATTGAGATCCGTTGGAAGAAGGAACCTCACAATTACTTCAGTGCTCAGCATCATTTTTTAAACTTAACTTTAATTTCAACGTTGCCCACTCTAAACATTAAAATTTTAACTGGTGGGACACAGCTCCTCAAGTTTGTAACTAGGGCATGATGGTTAGTGCCAGCCAAAAAAGTGTTCAAATTGTTCTACCCTGTCGAAACTCAAACATCAGCTGTTAGTTTAAGATTGATAACAGTAAACACGTTCTTTGAAGAGTTCCAAAGTTTTGCTGGCTGGCATCCCATCTTGGTAACTTCAAAACGTGAGATCATCCAAACTTCTTTTGTCCAACTCACACCAAGCCCTGTCCACTCATTACTCCTGTGCTTACTGATCTCCATTGACTCCTGGTCTGGCAATGCCTCAATTTGAAAGTTCTCGGGCGTCATTCTCCGACCCCCCGCCGGGTCGGAGAATGGCCGTTGGCCGCCGTGAATCCCGCCCCCGCCCCCGCCGAAGTCTCCGCTCCCGGAGATTGGGCGGGGGCGGGAATCCGGCCGCGCCGGTTGGCGGGACCCCCCGCTGGATTCTCCGGCCCGAATGGGCCGAAGTCCCGCCCAGGAATTGCCTGTCCCGCCGACGTAAATCAAACCTGGTATTTACCGGCGGGACCAGGCGGCGTGGGCGGGCTCCGGGGTCCTGGGGGGGGGCGCGGGGCGATCTGACCTCGGGGGGTGCCCCCACGGTGGCCTGGCCCGCGATCGGGGCCCACCGATCCGCGGGCGGGCCTGTGCCGTGGGGGCACTCTTTCCCTTCCGCCTCCGCCACGGTCTCCAACATGGCGGAGGCGGAAGTGACTCTCCCCACTGCGCATGCGCGGGAAACTGACAGCAGCCGCTGACGCTCCCGCACATGCGCTGGGAAACTGACAGCGGCCGCTGACGCTCCCGCGCATGCGCCGCATTTCCGCGCCAGCTGGCGGGGCAACAAACGCCATTTCCGCCAGCTGGCGGGGCGGAAATCCCTCCGGCGTCGGCCTAGCCCCTCAATGTTGGGGCTAGGACGCCAAAGATGCGGAGACTTCCGCACCTTTTTGCCGGCGCGATGCCCGTCTGATTTGCGCCGGCTTTGGCGCCAGTCGGCGGGCATCCCGCCATTGGGGGAGAATTTCGCCCCAGGGGCGAAATTCTCCTACCCGCCCCGCCACATTTCTGCGCCGACCGGCCGGCGGGAGTCTCCGTAACACCGGCCGGTCAATGGGGTTTCCCATTGTGGGGCACCCCCATGCCGTCGGGAAACCCCCGGGCGCCGGCAGAACGGAGACTCCCGCCGGCGGAGAATGACGCCCCTCATCCTTGTTTTAAGACTCTCCATAGCCTTACCTCTCCCTATCTCTGTAACCTCCTCCTGGCTCTGAAACTCTTTGAGATCTCTGTGCTCTTTCTATTATTGTCTCTTGAGCATCCCTGATTCTTTTGACTCTACCACGGGTGGCCTTATCTTCAGTTGGCTGTATCCTAAACTCAGGAATTACCTCCTGTCCCATATTTTCCACTCGTTATCTCATTCCACCCCTTAAAAATCTAAAATAAGCGGAATACGGCAGATGCTGGAATCTGAAACAAAGCAGTGAATGTTGGGGAAGCTCAACGGGTCTGACAGCATCTGTAGGGAGAGAACAATTGACTTTTTGGACTTAACCTTTGGTCATTTGTCCTGTTATTTCTTTCATAGAATCATAGAATCTCTACAGTGCAGAATGAGGCTGTTCGGCCTATCAAGTCTGCACCGATCCTTGGAAAGAGTACCCTCCCTCGGTCCACACGCCTACCCTATCCCCGTAACCCCACCTAACCTTTCTTGACACGAAGGGGCAATTCAGCATGGCCAATTCACTTAACCTGCACACCTTTGGACTGTGGAGGGAAACCGGAGCACTCAGAGGCAACCCAGACACACGGGAGAAAATGCATTCTCCACACAATCACCTCAGGCTGGAACTGAACCTGGGTCCCTGGGGCTGTGAGGCAGCAGTGCTAACCACTGTGCCACCATGCCACCCCAGGTGGGAAAGCAGGTAGTGAGGAGGAGATTAAAATTTTACAGCTGGATATAGATAGGCTAAGAGATTGGGCCACAATTTGGCAGATGGAGTTTCATGTAGATAAGTGCGAGGTTATCCAATTCAGCCGCAAAAATAGAAAGGCAAGTTATTATCTAAATTCAAAATTCATCTGGGCAAGGGGATCTGGGCGCCTTTGTTCATGGATCACAGAAAATCGGTATGCAGGTACAGCATATAATTAAAAGGCAAATACCACATGGTGTATTGTGTCCAGTTTCGGTCTCCTTAATTGGGGAAGGATGTGGTGGCAGTGGAGGCAGTTCAGAAGAGGTTCACCAAATTGATTCCGAGGATGAAAAGGTTGACGAATGAGGAGAGATTAAACAGTTTGGGCTTATACTCGCTGGAGTTTAGAAGGATGAGAGGGGATCTGATTGAGGAATATGAAATCAAAAAGGGATTGATAAAATAAACATAGACCAAATGTTCCCCCTTGTGGGCAATCTAGAATGAGAGGTCACTGATATTGGTTGAGAGGAGGGAGATTTGGAACTGAGATGAGGCGGAACTACTTCTCAGAGAAGGTGGTGAATTTGTGGATCTCGCTACCCCATAGTGCAGTCAATCGGAGTCATTAAATGGTTTCAAGGAGATAGATATATTTCTGATATCACGTGGCTCTGTATTGAAGCTGGATGGGAGAGCATCCTAGTATGGTGCCTGGTATGGCACCTGCTCAGTCCAAGATTGCAAGAAACTGCAGAGTGTGGAGAACTCAGCCCAACGCATCACACAAGCTTGCCACCCCCACATTGATTCTGAATACACCTCCCGCTGCCTCAGGAAGGCAGACAGTATTATCAGAGACCCCTCCCACCCAGGCATTGCCTTCTTCCAGACCCTCCCATCAGGTAGAAGGTACAGAAGTCTGAAGACTCGGACATCCAGACATAGGAACAGATTCTTCCCCACAGCTACAAGACTCCTCAACGACTCCCCCTCAGACTGGTCTGTTCCCTGTAAGAACACTACTCACGATGCCCTATGCTGCTCTTGCTCATGTATTTGCTTTGTTTGGCCCCTTGTTCCGCACTATAGCCAATCAGTGTTTGTCGATGTACCATTTATCAATGTTCTCTGTTGATTATTCTTTTTGTCTACTCTGTACGTACGTTCCCTCGGATGCAGAAAAATACTTTTCACTGTACTTCAGTACATGTGACAATAAATGAAACTAAAAAAATCAAAATCAAACTAACTTGTGAAGTACCTTGAACTTTTTACTAAGTTAAAGGTTGCCCCCTCACACCACTTGCATTGCATTTTGACTGCATTATTATTGAATGCAATTCAGAATGAATCGGCAATTAAAGGTTTAAAATCTTAACATTAATCTCAACGGACTTCCAAAGTTTCCAATGGTATACTGATGTCTCTTCTCTACTGGTAAACATATCATCAAATTTGTAAGCTAATCTGCTTTCTCACTTCAAAAGTGCTGTGTATGAGTGATATAATTCCATGATGTCTGCTTGCATCATCGAAAAATCAGTATCTGCTACACACCAATATGAATGATATAACTTGATATTTCAAAACATAAGATTCAAAAATATATATTTTTGAAGCTTGAGAACATTTTGGATTAATTGCACTTTTAAAGGACATGTATAACTGTATCTGAATTCTAATGTGGGTATTCTTATAAGTAAGAATGATGCAACAAGGGGACCTGCTGCTGTGGGGCACCACGGTAGCATAGTCGTTAGCACAGTTATTTCACAGCTCCAGGGACCCAGGTTCGATTCCCGGATTGGGTCACTGTCTGTGCGGAGTCTGCACGTTCTCCCTGTGCCTGCGTGGGTTTCCTCTAAGTGCTCCGGTTTCCTCCCACAGTCCAAAGATGTACAGTGTTAGGTGGATTGGCCATGCTAAATTGCCCTTAGGTTACGTGGGGATAGGGTGGAGGTGAGGCTTAAGTGGGGTGCTCTTTCCAAGAGTGAGTGCAGACTCGATGGGCCGAATGCCTCCTACTGCACTGTAAATTCTATGATTCTATGAAGTTCAATGCACTATAATTTTGCATTAATTGGCACAATTCAGCAGTTTTTTTTCCAGGAATGTACTTTATCCATAAAAAGAATGTAAAATTACATTTCAGTTTAAAGTATACATTACTGGAAGTGGAATACAGATCACATTCATTCCATACAGCATGTTGCACTCTGAGGTGACTCAATACAACTGCAATTACACATGATATTTACAATATACATTTCACGTCAAAGATACCATGCAACGGGTTTTACATAATTTCCAGCTCTGTTGTATCCTATGGCAGATGGACTTTCGACAGTGTATTTTGCCCATTGTGCCTTTGCAGCTGCTGCTCCAAGTTTTAGTCCGTTCCTCAGCATGTAGTTCTGGACCTTGACATGTGAAATTCAGCAGGTTCTTTTTTCCAGAAAATCTCCTTTTATTCGTAAAATTTGTGAAGGTACATCATATGACCATTCAAAGTAAAGGAGCAAATCAAATCCGTTTCTTCCAATACTGTATGTAACTGTTACGTTCCCAGTTGATGTTATAACTGGATGGGAAAATCCCAGAATGGAATTCTGGTGCAAAAGACCGTAACTTTTACTTTTTTATAAAGCAAGGAGGAACAGAGTCACAGGGCCACAAATCAATTTTTATAACAAGAAAAAAACATTTATTCAACATGAAAAAATGTAATTATATAATACTCCTTTACTTCCCCATAGCTAAACAAATATACATAGTTTAAGATTAACATAGATATAGACATACAGTGCAGAAGGAGGCCATTCGGCCCATCGAGTCTGCACCGACCCACTTAAGCCCTCACTTCCACCCTATCCCCGTAACCCAGTAACCCCTCCTAACCTTTTTTGGTCACTAAGGGCAATTTACCATGGCCAATCCACCTAACCCACACGTCTTTGGACTGTGGGAGGAAACCAGAGCACCAGGGGGAAACCCACGCAGCCACGAGGAGAATGTGCAGACTCCGCACAGTGACCCAGCAGGGAATCGAACCTGGGACCCTGGCACTGTGAAGCCACAGTGCTAATCACTAAACTACAACAGTTTGTTATCACAAATTACCACCATTTTAAGCACACAAGATGACTGTGGTCAAATACACACTCCGCTCTGAACCCAAATTAGTGTATGTGGATGTCTCCTCAGAATTCCCCCAGATGATTGTCATGTGAGAGTTTCCAAATCCACTCCCAAAACATGCTTCAAAATCTTCTCTCATAATGCTTTTCCTTAGCGGCTTGCATTCTGAAATTCAGACATGTTTTCCGAATGACACTTTTAAACAAAGCTTCCGCTCCAATTTTAACATTGAGTCTAGTCCAGGATTTCTACCACCCCCTTTCAGATTTCTTTTGCCTTGACAAGGCTTTCACACAAACTCAGAGGTCCAGCCACCAATTTCCACAATTATTTCAAATAATGTCTCCCAAATTGTAGTAATTTCTCACAAACCTTTGCACTACTGCAGATTTATTTCTGGTCTCTCATGCTCCAAAACATTTTCAACTCTCTGTGATTTTACTGTTCTGGTTCCCAGTGTCCTCTGTTCCGTTAACTCCCAACTTCTTGGAAACTCAACAGGTGAATCCTGATGAAGGAGCTACGCTCTGAAAGCTCATGATTCCAAACAAACCTGTTGGACTTTAACCTGGTGTTGTAAGACTTCTTTCTGTACACTAAAGTTAACAGGTTCTCTACAAGTCCCCAGTTGCTCAGCAACCACTGCTGGTTTATTTACTCATCATGTAGTAGCCCTCTCTAAGCACAATTGAAACCAACCCCCACACACCTTTGTCCTGCATGAATGAAACTATAGGTTGTATCCTTCCGGGCATATAATCATTAAATTAAACCCACTTAAAACGATACCTTATTTTTAATGTTTACCAATACAAATAAGAATCCCTTAAACTCACCTTTATTTTCCTGACATTACTAACTACATTTACAATGATTTAATATTTACACTATTCATTAAATGTTATATGGCCCAAAGGGTTTTACCCAGTCTCCAATTCCTGTGACTGATGGACCTCAGATGGTGGCTCTTTCCCATTGTGCCTTTACAATGGCAGTTTTTGTAGGTCCTGGACCTTGGTATGTACCAGTCTGCGACATTCGGTTGTGGAAATCTCTTTGCACTGGAGACCAGGAGGTGTACAATTGTTTCTTATGCCCACCACAGAGCAATGCAAGGAGCGGGCTTGAAACCCCAAGTATGCAGGAAGGAAATTCAGTAAGTTGACTCAAAGAAGGCATAAGGATCGCTAGTATAGGCAATTCACACTGTTATAATGATTCAAGTGTGCTTTTCTGATACAGGCCAGCTTCACAATATTGAATATTGGCCTGTTGCTGCTGCGGGGAGCGAAAAGGAGGACCACGTTTAATGACATCCGATTTGATTTGATTTATTGTCACATGTACCCAAGTACAGTGAGAAGTATTTTTCTGTGGCCGAGGGAATGTACACAGTACTTACATAGATCATATAATTTACAGTGCAGAAGGAGGCCATTCGGCCCATCGAGTCTGCACTGGCTCTTGGAAAGAGCACCCTACCCATGTTCAACACCTACACCCTATCCCCATAACCCAACCCAACACTAAGGGCAATTTACCATGGCCAATCCACCTAACCTGCACATCTTTGGATTGTGGGAGGAAACCGGAGCACCCGGAGGAAACCCATGCACACACGGGGAGGATGTGCAGACTCCGCACAGACAGTGACCCAAGCTGGAATTGAACCTGGGACCCAGGAGCTGTGAAGCAATTGTGCTAGCCACAATGCTACAAAAATAATAATCAATAGACTACATTAACAAATGGTACACCGACAAACAGTGATAGGTTACAGTGTGGAATAAGGGGCCAAACAAAGCAAATACATGAGCAAGAGCAGCATAGGGCATCGTGAATAGTGTTCTTACAGGGAACAGATCGAGGGGGAGTCATTGAGGAGTCTTGTAGCTGTGGGGAAGAAGCTATTCCTATGTCTGGATGTGCGGGTCTTCAGACTTCTGTACCTCTTGCCTGATGGAAGGGTCTGGAAGAAGGCAAAGCCTGGGTGGGAGGGGTCTCTGATAATGCTGTCTGCCTTCCTGAGGCAGTGGGAGGTGTATTCAGAATCAATGTGAGGGTGGCAAGCTTGTGTGATGGGTTGGGCTGAGTTCACCACACTCTGCAGTTTCTTGTGATCTTGGGCCGAGCAGTTGCCGTACCAAGCCGTAATGCAGCCAGATAGGATGCTCTCCATGGCACATCTGTAGAAGTTTGTGAGAGTCGATGCAGACATGCAAATTTCTTTAGCTTCCGTAGGAAGTAGGGACATTGTTGGGCTTTCTTGACTGTTGCATCAACGTGAGTGGACCAGGACAAACTGTTGGTGATGGTGACCCCCCAGGAACTTAAAGCTATCAACCATCTCCACTTTGGAGCCATTGATGCAGACAGGGGTGTGTGTCCTGCTGTGCTTCCTGAAGTCGATTGTCCAATAATTCTCTTGGCATTGCCCCATGACAAGTCTAACCTCAACATGCAATGTTAAAACTAAATGATCAGAGCTTTGCTGTTTAATTAGTGTTTTTGGTTGAAAGTATTACTTCATAAATCCACCTGGCCTGTTGAAAAACGAGCCAAACAGAAACCCTGATTACTCTTTGTTACAGATAAATTTCTCCAATCAGTCTGGTGACCTATGCTACTTGGAAGTTGATGCAGTTATCTGTCATATCCTAAATTGCAGCACATGTTGATATTTCTTGTCTGTTATTACAAATGCTATTTTCGTTTCTCTCTCTTCTGTAATTTAATGACCAACGTTCCTTATTTCCCACTTATTATTGTACTGCATGGAGGAAGCAAATAAAGCACATAAGGAAAGAAACAGAACTGCGACACAACACACTGCTAATCTAAACCATTCCTTTCCTATAAATAGTCTTCTTAAAGGTCAACTCCACCCTGCTTATAATTGCAGATTAGATACTTATAATTACGGGTAGGTTGAAATGTCACTTGTCAGGTTTCTATTTGTGCCGAACAGTAATGAAGAACGGAAGTTGTGTCAGATATATGTGCATCTTACCTGATATTAGAGAGAAAAGAACAATTTAATTGTGCATGTCCTGTTAGCTCACTTGCCAAAAAATATGAATTACATTTTTTTGGGAAAGTCTCAATATTGTGCTGTAAAATTCTCTCCCTATGCCACTGACTCTGGAGTCCTACAGAAGTTGGGAACCATTCTATTGTTCATAGGCAATTAGGGTTGATGATTATTCAACAACACGGGATATTATTGTCTTGGTCTGGTCATATCTTTATCTGATGTTCACACATGCTTAAAACATAATTAAAGTCTAGAATCACGAGTGGGAATGAGGATTTCATTCCTCCCCCTCCCCCCAAAAACTAACTGTGGTGACCCAACTGCTGAAATCAGCTAATTTAACTCAGATTGCGGATCAGCATTGGAGACTTCCTCATAATTCTAAGTAAGATGAAGACATTTCGAACACACCTTTTTTTTTCTTGGTTTGAACTGCTCAGTGTCACATGACAATACATTTGCTTAACAGGCCATCAGATATCTGAAATGTCATGATGTTTTAATTATTTATCAATATTGATGTAATACATTGACGTATATAGTTATGCTACGTTTACTTAAAGGTATGAATTAATATTCTGTACACCTATATTAGAAGAATTTCAGTGGTACATGTTAATTGCCAGAACCCAAGAACCGTATTCTGTAAAGCGGAGAGGAAAAATAACTGCATTGTTAATAATTATAGAACAAAGAACATTACAGCGCAGTACAGGCCCTTCGGCCCTCGATGTTGCACCGACCTGTGAAACCACTCTAAAGCCCATCTACACTATTCCCTTATCGTCCATATGTCTATCCAATGACCATTTGAATGCCCTTAGTGTTGGCGAGTCCACTACTGTTGTAGGCAGGGCATTCCACGCCCTTACTACTCTCTGAGTATAGAACCTACCTCTGATGGTAGGTTCTTTACTCAGTCATTATGGATGTGAATTTTAAAATTGGTGCAAGGTTCAAGCAGGTGATCCAACCTGGAACACGAATTAATGCTTATTGCAAGTGTGTTATTGCTCCGGACATTACGAGTCCACTTGTGTCCTTAAAATTTTGCATGGGGTCCTAACGATTTAATTTTGCCAGCAACATGGACCTTGTACTCAGCTGTGAGGACGCAACACTGGAGAAACTGGGCTCGTTGTAAGAAGCTGAATTGGAACCTGATTACAATGTGCATATATCTTACAGGATGTTTCTCACATCGGGGCTGTATATAGCTTATGTTGATTTAACCGCAGAATGTGACCTTTTCAGTTTATGTGGATCACATATAGAATGGGATTGTCCACCGTTTATTAAAGACCGCAAAGTTGAAATCGCGATGTATTAGAAGTCGCTTTGTGTTAAACACGAACCCCATTCAAAAAGCCATTCGCGCGTGGTATTCCTCGTTCAATTAAAATTCTAATTCACGGATAGTGCCCCTCGCACATCCTGCCCAGAACGTCGCATGCATTAGAATGTAAATCGCACCAAAAAGTTTCTTTGAAATGCAAATGAGGACACTGATTTTAAATAGTCTCTGGACCGATCAGCAGCATCACGAGCTCCGCTGATAGATTGCTTCACACAATAATCAACCCGCTTAAAGCTGCCTTTTTCTTCCCCCCTCCATCCTAAACTGCAATTATGGTAAGTAATAGTTGATGAGGAGGTAAAAGAGATGCTGATTTCTAACCTGCTGGTCACCAGGTAGATTTTTGTTAGCTCTCTCTCTCTCCCTATTTATTTCCATATTCTCTCTCTCTCTGCGGCTCTCTGCTCTCGCCAGTATTTTTTTCCTGTCTCTGTCATCACTTTCTGGCTGACACCAGTGCTGTCCCACGCCTCCCCGCGCAGGCGCTGCTCATTGCTGCCGCAGACTCGCTGCGGTCCGCGAGCTTCCTCTGGCTCAGTCCAGCAAAAGCGGAGGAAAGCGGGGCAACGAACTTTCATCCTCCAGAGCGCGGCTGCCAGCGCCTCCCGCTCCGAGCTTCTCTCTTAAAGAAGCCACCGCGGCGATGCACCACTCATAGCTGCAATTTGCAACTGCAGCACTCCCGCCCCCAGCTCCAAACAACAAAAAACAGAACGGGAGCTCCAACTCACCCATTCGGAGGAAGAAACGATGGTTTCTGTCATTAAAACGTGTTTTGTCAAATATAGAAGCATATATTTCTCCAGGACTCTCTAATCTTAGCTTTTGAATGGGGAGGGAGGGAATGGGTCAAACGGGGGAAACGCAATGGAAAGCACCATGCTTACGAATGAAATAATTTAGGGAAAAAAATACCATTTAACGATGTGGAACTCGCAGTGTTTTACACACACACACGAGCTTTTTCTACCCCACCGCGTCTGAATAAAAGACGAATTTTAAACCGCACCTTCCCTCAAAGCTACAGGACCAGCTGGATTTTTAGAAATCGATCATGCAAATGGTAAATATATAATATTCTTTCACAAAGAATACACTTCCAAGGGGAAACTGAGAGGTTTAAACACGAAGGGTAACAAGTCACGTAGCCGAATGAACATAGTCGAAAAATAGGAAGATAATGTTAAAAAAAAATCCAATGTCAGGAACATGTTTAATGGGGAAGATAACGTTGTATTAAAATAAGTGCAACGGCTCAGAGAGAAAAAACGAAGCGACGAACGTAAAAGGAAGCAAACGAGGGAAGAGATGGATGATGTAGAAAGAGGAATCTCTGCATTTCCTGACCGCGCTTCAGTTCCTTTTCACTCGTGTAGGTGACGCTACCTCAAATGAGTCAGAAAACTCTCACATTCACCCACACTCTGAGCGGGATGGCATACAAAAGAGGGTGGGAGAGAGAAATCGGAACTGTGCTGCTAACCTGAATTCACAGCTAACACATCGTGCAGCTATAAAGGAGGGGAGCAGCGGAATTTACAGATCGCTCGCCCGAGGGAGAGAGGAGAACATTGTTACATTCACTCTTTCATAGACTCCGATCCGCTGAGAACCACCGGCTTTGGAGTCAGCCTTGCGCTATATAACCTGCAGCGACTTTATGAATACAGAAGGCTGAATTGTACGCGGGGGGAAGAGAAAGACAAACCCAACTTCAACTGCAGGAATAGCAATGAACTACTCAGCAGACCACGACTAATCGAAGAACAAGGAAGGACTTTTTCCCCCCTCTAAGAAGGATTCAGCACCACAGAAAGAAAGGACTGCGTCAGGGAATACTTCGGGGACTGGAATAAGAAAACTTGCTGTTGTCAAAAGTACTGCAGCCTATTCATTCTTTAATTGGGGATTTTTTTTAATTCTCGGACCAGATCCAGAAGCAATGCACTTACAGCCGTCGTTTGTTTTCAAGGTCCGCATCGTGAAATCAGTTTTTTTTGCATTCGGATTCTCGTTGTGCCAACTCGGATTTCCCTATTCACCTTCAATCCAGAGGAGTATCTGCATATAGACGCATCTTGACCACCCCCCCCCCCCCCCCAACCCGGTGTACCATTTTTTTGCGGGTTGAATACGAAAGTCATTAACTGCAACCTTTTCTATTCTGCGGGACACTTGCTCTTCGTAATCTCCAACGACGCCGGGAAGCGGATCGCGTTCCCAATCGTCTTCACAAGCGCCCTTTTCAACTTTCTGATCGGCTTCCAAACCTTTTTCACCCCCCCCCCCCCCCCCCCCCCGCCTTCCGCCACTTTGTCGCTGCCTCTGGAGCCAGTTCGGACGGACGGAGGAAGGACCGCAAAAAAAAAAGAAAAGACACACAGAGTGTGAAGTGAAAGGGAAAGACTGCAATAGCAAGGCTGGGGCACTCAGAGTGCTGCTCACACACAGTCCAGTAACCAGCAGCATGCAGGTAAAGAAACACTAAACTGCGGATGCAGGACAAACTTGGAACAACGTGACTCCAGAGGCACGTCCAAAAAAGCACGGACGGATTCAGGTGATCAATTTGACTTCAATGCTCCTTCTTCTATCGGGTTTGGAAATCCCGAAGGCGGCAATCGCAAGGCTGGAACAGAGTGTGTGAGCCAATTTAAGGGGGATGCTGAGAGGGGCTGAAAAAGTGGAGCGATGTGTGTGAGTCTGCAGAGCGCCTTGTCCTTTTTTTGCCCGTTACTTTATTGAGTGTTGAGGGGAGTGTTTGTTGGACCGGCAGTTTTGAGCAGGTTCCTGGGCCGGAGAAGAGGGGGTCGGTTGTGGTTTGCACACACACACCGGGAGAACATGCCTCTCGGCTTCCCGCTGCTGCTCTTCCTGCGGAGCGCGGCCGTGCTGGCGAGCGCCAAGCAGGCGCTGCGATACCGGATCACCGAGGAGGGACCGGCCGACCTGCGGATCGGCAACGTGGCCAGCGACCTGGGCATCGCGGCGGGCTCCGGGGAGGTGACTTTCAGCCTGGAGTCGGGCTCCGACTACTTCAAGATCGACAACATCACCGGGGAGCTGAGCACGACCGGCCGGCGCACGGACCGGGAGAAGCTGCCCCAGTGCCAGATGATCTTCGACGAGAACGAGTGCTTCATCGACTTCGAGGTGTCGGTGATCGGGCCGGCGCAGAGCTGGGTCGACCTGTACGACGGCAAAGTCATCATCGAGGACATCAACGACAACACGCCCAGCTTCCCGTCTCCGGTGCTGACCCTGACGGTGGAGGAGAACCGCCCGGTGGGCACCCTCTACCTGCTGCCCACCGCCACCGACCGCGACTTCGGCACCAACGGCATCGAGCGCTACCAGCTGCTGCCCGAGAGCCGGCGGGGGGAGCCGGGCGACCCCGAGCTGCCCGGCGCCGCGGCGGGCCCAGGCCGCAGCAGCGTGTTCGAGCTGCAGGTGGCCGACACCCCGGACGGCGACAAGCAGCCGCAGCTGATCGTCAAGGGGGCGCTGGACCGCGAGCTGCGCGACTCGTACGAGCTGACCCTGCGGGTGAGGGACGGCGGGCAGCCGGGCCGCTCCTCGTCCGCCCTGCTGCGCGTCCTCATCTCGGACGTGAACGACAACAGCCCGCGCTTCGACCGCGGCCTCTACGAGGCCGAGCTGCCCGAGAACAGCCCGCCCGGCACCCCCATCCTGCAGCTGCGGGCCACCGACCTGGACACGGGCGTCAACGGGCAGCTGGAGTACGTGTTCGGCCCCGCCACCGAGTCGGTGCGCCGGCTGCTGCGGCTGGACGAGAGCAGCGGCTGGCTCAGCGTGCTGCACCGCCTGGACCGCGAGGAGATGGGCCAGCTGCGCTTCAGCGTGCTGGCCAAGGACCGCGGGCAGCCGCCGCGCACCGACCGCGCCACCGTGCAGCTCGGCGTCCGCGACCAGAACGACAACGTGCCCCAGGTGGACATCCGCAAGATCGGCCGCATCGTGCTGCGCGACGGCGTGGCCAGTGTGGCCGAGGACGTGCTGGTGGACACCCCCATCGCCCTGGTGCAGGTGTCGGACCGCGACCAGGGCGAGAACGGCGTGGTCACCTGCACCATCGTGGGCGACGTGCCCTTCCAGCTCAAGTCGGCCAGCGAGTCGGAGAACGAGCAGAAGAAGAAGTACTTCCTCCACACCTCGGCGCCCCTCGACTACGAGGCGGTGCGCCAGTACTCGGTGGTGATCGTGGCCGTGGACTCGGGCAGCCCCAGCCTCTCCAGCAACAATTCGCTGCTCGTCCGCGTGGCCGACATCAACGACAACCCGCCCGTCTTCCCGCAGGCCGTCTTCCAGGTGGCCATCGCCGAGAACAACTCGCCCGGCGACCAGGTGGCCACCGTGCTGGCCTCGGACGCAGACGACGGCCGGAACGCCGAGATCGCCTACTCGCTGGAGGCCGCCGCCGGCGGCCTCTTCTCCATCGAGCCGGCCAAGGGCGCCATCATCGCCAACGTGGTGCTGGACCGCGAGCAGACGCCGCGCTACGAGTTCAGGGTGGTGGCCCGGGACAAGGGCACCCCCAGCCTCCAGGGCAGTGCCACCGTGGTGGTCCAGGTGAAGGACACCAACGACAACGAGCCCAGATTCATGCAAGACATCTTCACTTTCTACGTCAAAGAAAACTTGCCGCCCAACAGCCCCGTTGGGATGGTGACCGTGATGGACGCCGACGACGGCAAGAATGCGGAGCTGAGCCTCTTCGTTGAAGAAGACGACAACATTTTCTCCATAGACAACGACACCGGCACCATTTACTCCACCATGTCATTCGACAGGGAGCAGCAGACCACGTACTCTTTCAAAGTGAAAGCCATCGATGGGGGTGAGCCCCCTAAATCATCAACGGCCATGGTGTCCCTCTATGTCATGGATGAAAATGACAACGCACCCACCATTACTTTCCCCAAAAATGCATCTTACACCCTGCTACCCCCTTCCAGTAACTTACGAACGGTCGTGGCGACAGTCCTAGCTACAGACAGAGACACTGGGATCAATGCTGACCTCAACTACAGCATCGTGGGGGGAAATCCCTTCAAACTCTTTGAGATTGATTCCGCCAGTGGCGTCATCTCTTTGGTGGGAAAGCTAACCCAGAAGCATTACGGACTACATCGTTTGGTAGTGCAAGTTAATGACAGTGGACAGCCTTCACAGTATACCACGACAATGGTCCACGTGTTTGTGAATGAAAGCGTTTCAAATGCAACAATAGTGGAAGCTCAGATAGCCAGAAGTCTTCGCACTTCGCTGAGGCAAGATATTGCTGGCGATCCAAATTATGAGATGAGCAAGCAACGACTTAGCATTGTCATTGGGGTGGTTGCTGGTGTCATGACAGTCATTCTAATCATCTTGGTCGTGGTTTTGGCGAGATACTGTAGACCCAAAAAATCCAAGAATGGATACGAGGCTGGCAAAAAGGATCCTGAAGACTTCTTCACCCCCCAACAACATGACAAGTCTAAGAAACCCAAGAAGGACAAAAAGAGCAAAAAGTCCAAACAACCTCTGTATAGTAGCATTGTGACTGTGGAAGCCTCAAAACCAAATGGACAGAGATATGACAGTGTGAATGAGAAACTTACAGAGAGCCCTGGCATGGGGCGCTATCGCTCTATGAATGGTGGACCAGGAAGTCCTGACCTCGGCAGGCATTACAAATCCAGCTCTCCATTGCCAACGGTTCAGCTTCATCCCCAATCACCCACTTCAGGGAAGAAACATCAAGCAGTGCAAGAACTGCCACCCGCCAATACCTTCGTAGGGACAGGTGACAACATCTCAATTGAATCAGACCATTGCTCTGAATACAGCTGTCAGATCAATAACAAGTACAGCAAGCAGGTAAGAAGCAACAATTACCTTGTGTCTAAATGCAGCTCAGAAATTAGAAATCTGTGATCTGAATGCAGAATATTATTGGTATTTTTAACACACATGTACGAGTGATGACTTATGCACATTCAGAATTGATTTTCTGTAATGTTGAATGTTGTACGATAGATTGAGACATATTTGGAAACTCAGACGAAGAAGTTTTGAATTATTTAAATCCTAAATGGGAATAAATGTAACTTAACTGTGTAGTTCTGTTAAAAATTTATATATGTTGCAAAGCCAAAACAGAACTGTACATAATCAGCCAGTTAGGATTGTGCATTTTGGGTAATTGAGCTTGTGTGATGTCACTGCACTAATCCTCCTCTTTCTCCTCCTCCTCTATCTCTGAATCAAAATGAATTACTGTGCAACATCAGTTGCTCACAGATCTCTTTCATAGTGACAACTACATTGAAGTACATTCATGTTCTGTTCGGATTTGTATAGTGTGAGATAAGCATATAAAATATAATCTGCGGAGATTTCTGTTCAGTGACGGTATTTGCAATGCCAACATTTTGCCACATGTCAATCATTGGTGAAATTCAGATGTTGTAAATGTCACTGTCGAAATAAATCTCCCGAGACTTTCGTTACATATGTGTCGTTATCCCTATATGGATCCCACTGAAACGGTTACCTTTGCCGTTTGGGTAACTGCACAACAGTAGCTCAAATACGGTCCTTGAACTAGAGACCATGCACAATAGCAATCACGTGTTGCACTGTGCATTTATTCCCACAAATTAAAATTGAGAAGACATTTACTTGTTTAAATTATTTAAAAAATGATAGAGCTATTTTTGATGAATGAAAATAGGACAATGTGTTAGGGTCTGAGAGTTCCCATTTCTCGCCAACCAATTTTCTGCAAACTTCAATCGTAAGGCTTATTTAATTTAACTTTCAGTACCTAAAATGTAATGTACACAGCTTTACTATAGATATAGATGTATTACTGTAATCCTGAAAGTTTTCAAATGGCTTCATTATTCCATTTCTTTGAAGCTTTCATACACAATGAATCAGAATGGAATAATGCTTTATTAAGGCTAAAAGTCTAGACTATTCTAACAGTGTTAGAAATTCTAATGCTATTCTGAAGACTGTTTAGTCTTCTGAGGCTGGTACAGTTAAGATATTTAATATCTGTGTCAGAAGCTGAATTTTGGGGCATGAGCATAACTCAACCATTTTTTACCAGTGTGTGTTGAATGGCAGGCATTCTCTCGCCAAGATAATAAAAACAGGCTACAGCAAATTTTGGGTTTTGTTACTATTCGAGGTATAGATGGAGAACGAGATGTCACAGTGGTTACACACATTCCTGCATTAAGTCAGAGCGCTTACATAATCTGATGCATTCGAAATTGTTAAGTAGAAAGCATACCTTATTAATGTTAATACAAGCACCAACGTACAGCTGCACCAGAAACTTGCACTTTTTACACCATTAATTTAATCTGAAAATGTGCAAACTAAGCCAAAATAAGAAGATTTGTGCACTGTAATTTGGTATAAATGATAGTTTTGCTCATCAAGTAATGCCGCTGCAGATCAGATATATTAAATTCTTTGTTGTCATGATGTTAAATAAATATGCTGTGCTTCTGGTCGCAGAGAAATTAAGTATTATAACAGGGAAAATAGCTTCAAGACGTGGAAAGAATAGTCTTGCTCATCAAGTATTGCCGCTGCAGATCAGATATATTAAATTCTTTGTTGTCATGATGTTAAATATGCTGTGCTCCTGGTCGCAGAGAAATTAAGTATAACAGGGAAAATAGCTTCAAGATGAGAAAATAATATAGTTACATAAATTATAACTTCAGGCTGCTGGTATTTGTTTGTGTTTTTATTCCCTATTGTGCCACATTAAGCAACTCTTCGCTCAAGTAATAAATCTGGGGGGGGGGGGTCACATTTTTGCACATTTGCTGGGTAAGTATGTATTTTTTGGTAGATTGTCAGTGCAAATGAAAAGATATGTATAGCATATTACTCAGTGAATTTTCCTGGCAACTGGAACTGAAGAGGGTACTAAAGTCAATTGATAATATTTATGTAGAAGCTTAATAACCCCAATCTGTTCCAAATATTCCATGTAAAATTCTATGAATCTTAATAACCAAGCAGAATTAAATGAGTATTTCAAATACGTTCCGAAAATACACAGAGAACATTGTCAATTAGGAATATAAATGTCAATATAGGGAGATGCTTAATGACATTCAAACCTTTCTTAACTAGGTGTGGAGGAAGTTGAAAGTAATTAGACAAATGAGACATTTTTAGGCAGCTGAGCTTCTCTGTTGTTTGATATGGATTTCTTTGGATGTAAATCAAATGATACAAGAAGTTGCAATTCTGCTCTCACTGTAGAAAGAGCATCAATGAATCATTTGTTTTGTTGATAATATCTTTAGCTTCTCAGTCTTGATTCATTTTATGCACCTTTGCAAGTGAACCAAAGTTGAATTAAATCTCTTTGAAGTCTAAAATGACTTTTGATTAAACTGTTTCTGACTTATGTTTCTCAATCAGAAACAGTGCTTGATAGTAGAACTGGCTGGTGTAAAAAGCAATTGTACATCCATTGTGACATGTCTGTGTTATACGGGTGAATTGCACTATAACTTGATGGCACTGATTTTATTGGAAATGAAATTGTGGAAATCAGTTAATGACCACTTGGAGAAGGGGTTCCATGTTCTGTTTTTGCCATCTACCCACTAAATTTTAACTGTTCAATGCAATTTAAATTTAACCTCCACACCTTTGGGCTTTGCTACTAATGACCGTAAAAATGTGTCCATTAATAAATTAATTCAGTATGTCAATTTTTAAAATCCACACCTAGTTATTTGTGTGCACCACCAGGAATTTGTACCTGCAAATTTATGAATGCAGTATTCGAACATTGTAAATGTGCAGTCTACATGCTCGCGCCTTGGAACTGAAGAATGGCATTTGATAAATCTTCAACTGAATGAGTGTGAGCAAAATGTAACTGCTCTGTTCAGACTGCTCTTTGGGCTGCAGATATACTGCAGCTATTTTGACTGTGTGGGGAATGCAATATTCAGCCAACTGCATATATCACTATTGATCTCACTAAAGTCAGCAACAAAATTGTCTCTGCATGCATCCTTGGCCCCAAATGCAGAGATCAGCTTCTTGGGTGATATAAATTGTCTGCTTTCTTTTCACATTACACACATTGAAGAGTAACTGGTCACCTGGTTAACTTTTAAAATGCAACTCGCTGGAATTATACTTAGTGTAACCTCAAACCAGTGTGAGAGTACCTTCTGGAGGGAGCTTCAGACCTTTCGGTTTTGCAACAGACCACAACCTTTTGCTCAAGTTATATGGCCATTTTCACAATGATGCAAATCAAAACAGCATCTGACAGACATGTGTCAGTAAAAGGTACCTCCAGCAAATCTGTAATATTCCAGAATTTATTGCTTGTTACTAGATGCCCTGAGGACATTAAGAGCCATCCACCCAACATGGGATTGCAGTTGCAGGATGCTCTACCCAGAAGAACTGTGGTGAACTAGGTGTTTTGACAATTTAGCAGCTCTCACAGTCACTTGTTCGTTCAAAAATGACCAGAATTTTTGAATTCATAGGGTGATTATGAAGGTACAATCATTTGGATTCTGGTACAGTAAGCCAATCCTTTCACCTTCAATTTAATTTCAGTAGCTTCAGTGAAAACAAAACATCAAGCTTGACTTTTGGATTTTGATCATTGGTGTTTCATAAAAGGTTCGAATAATTGAAATATTTGCACACGTAGATCCTAATTTGGTACTGGAATTTAAAAAAGTAATCCAAACAATGATTGAGTGTATTATTTTATTAGCAACATAGAACATTTAAAACATTTTATGCTTTCTTTTCCTTCCTTGAAAAACATGAAGCACGACAAAAAGCATGCCTTTCAGAAACGAGAAGATACAGTAATTTACTTTACAAAATGCAAGTTTAAGAAGATTAAAATAACCAATAGTTGCATGTTATTTGGACCTTTTCATGTTTTGGCATCTTAAACCATCTGATTTAACAATACAGTTGCATACCAGAGACATAACTTTGCTTTAAATAGCAAAGAACAATAAGGCACAGGAACAGGCCCTTTGGCCCTCCAAGCCTGCGCCGACCATGGTATCAGCCTAAACTAAAACCATATGCACTTATGGAGTCCGTATCCTTCCATTCCCACCCTATTCATATATTTGTCTAGATACCCCTTAAATGCCGCTATCGTACCTGCTCCCACCACCTCACAGGCAGCACGTTCCATATATTTAGCACCATCTGTGTAAAAAACGTGCCTCGTACATCAGTTCTAAAGTGTTCCCCACGCACTTTAAACCTATGTCCCCTAGTACTTGACTCTCCTACCCTAGGAAAGAGCCTCTGACTATCCACTCTGTCCATGCCACTCATAATCTTGTAGACCTGTATCACGTCGCCTCTCAAACTCTGTAGTTCCAGTGAGAACAGACCGAGTTTATCTAACCTCCTCATTGTTAATGCCCTCCATACCAGGCAACATCCTAGTAAACCGCGTCTGTGCCCTCTTCAAAGCATTCACATCCTTCTGGTAGTGTGGCAACCAGAATTGTATACAATATTCCAAATGAGACCTAACTAAGGTCCTGTGCAGCTGCAAAATGACTTGCCAGTTTTTATATTCAATGCCCTGACCGATGAAGGCCAGCATGCCGTATACCTTCTTGACCACCTTATCCACATGCATTGCCACTTTCAATGATCGGTGGACATGCAAGCCCAGGTCTCTCTACCTGTCAGTACTCACAAGAGTTCTGCCATTTATTGTGTAATTCTTATATGCATTGGACCTTCCAAAGTTCATTACCTCACACTTGTCCGGAGCATTCTTCTGATGGCTCAGTGGATATATACACCACATAATGGTGGAGTGAGCAGACACAGCTAGAGAAATAGATCAATGTTGGCCGTTGGCCTATTTTAACTGATGTCAATCTCACCTGGATCACAGTAAAGGTACCCTAATTGATGTCTCAAGGCTAAGACAGATACAATTGGCAATACTACTAAATCATGATGGCTATCCTTGGTAGAGGTACATGTTTGTAGGTATACTAAGTTCACCTGTTATGGCTTGCACCTTGAACTAATCTGCCCACTGTACAAAACAATAGCTATTTGGCTGAGGAGGCAGAGTAATTGACAAATGATTTCTGATGCTGTTTAGCAGTTTATCACTTCATTACATTGGTATTTCTTCTAGCTTTGGCATCCGTCACTGTATTCACTTTTTTTCTTCACCTCTTCAGTCTATTTATTCAGTACATTTTGTGTTTGTGATTTGCAATTTGATTCTGTTTGTTTCATTCTGTCCATTTGTTTGTGTTCCTCTCTTGTGCCTTTATTATCCTGCTGAAATCATTGTTAGTTTTGCTTCCAACTGATTCCATTATATTTGATATTCAAAAGGGGTAGAATTGGGGAAACTATGCATAACTGAAATAAAAAGAGAAAGTGCTGAAAATGCTGTGTAACATAAATGTTTATGTAGTCCATTTGTTCCTTTTATTTCACCACATTTGAATTCACATCTCTTTTCAACAGGGTAGAAATTGACAAATTCCACATTTAAGGAAAATAAAGATTGTAGAATGATGATTCTAGAGTCTACACTATTTTAGAATTGCTAGAATTGCAAATAAGTTTCTCAAGGATAAATCAGCAATAGTTCTAGTACAGGCATTGACGTGTAGTGGAATTTCATCATTGTAATAGGTAATAAAATAATTAATAGGCCATATATTTGTAAAGTATTGAAATTGACTAATTTTACCTTTTACTGTTAAGTTTTTAGGTAGCACCAAGCAGCACCATAGATTCTATCATTTTCCAAAATTGTAATTTTCCTTTGATTTGTTGACCACATTATGAAATGAAAATGAAAATCGCTTATTGTCATGAGAAGGCTTCAATGAAGTTACTGTGAAAAGCCCCTAGTCGCCACATTCTGGCGCCAGTTCGGGGAGGCTGGTCCGGGAATTGAACCATGCTGCTGGCCTGCCTGGGTCTGCTTTAAAAGACAGCGATTTAGCCCTGTGCTAAACAGCCCAGTGATGGTCGCCCTGCGCAACGTCCAGTCCTACACCCCCAGCCGCGCGGCCCACCCCTCCTATGCTTTGTGAACCCCACAGACATAGTTTATCAACTCTAGTTTTGTCATCTAATTGGGAAAAATAGTGATCGTACCAATGTTTGAAGGAATAATTTTGTTATTTTGTATATTAGGTGGGAGAAAGGTTAGGATGAAAGCCTCCATGGTAATGTTTTTCTGAACGAGGTTTGACCAAGTTAAGTAGTATTTGGGTATGGTAAGATGGCCTGGGAACAATGTGGCCAAATAATTAACGAACAATGTTTTCTACATGTGGGGCAAAAATGACAATGAACAGAGACTGCTGTTGCAGTCCAGTATCAGTACTGGAAGTTAAAACTTACCAACAGGTGGCGTCACATTGTTATAATTGCTACTGGCACAAAATTCCCTTTTAACAAACTTGTTCAAAAGCACTCTTTAAAAACATCTTTAGTGATACTGTAGGCCATCTTCCTGTCTTCGCCGTTGGTAAAATATGACCATAGTTGGAGGTCTGAAAGCAGCACTCTATTTGAATGGCATGTGCTAGTCTTCCTTTGTTTAATCTACGGGAGGTTATCCAATGCTGTCACAATGGCTGAGTGCTGCGCTGTCATCATTGTGCTGAAATGTAAAATTTAGAAGGCTATGTAAAGATACAATGCTCTTTGAATTCAATTTGATAACCACAGGTAGATTATTCTATACTTAAAATATTAATTTCTGTTCTTTATTCCTTGTTCAACAACGCAAATGGCAGGAATTATAGATTGAAAAAAGGAGTGTAGTATGGAAGTTAGCATCAAAATAATGCTATGTAATACTATATGTAACAATATTATAATATAAAATACTTGTTGCCTTTAAATATGTAGCTGTCAAAAAAGAAACATTTGCATTTAGGTTGCACCTTTCACAACCAAAGCACTTTGCAACCAATTAAGTAATTTTAATTGTAGCCATCATTGTGATACAGAAAATATAGCAACCAATTTGTACACCGCAACTTTCCACAAACCACCGGATAACGTGTTTTTGAAATGTTGATTAAGGGATAAATATTGGCCAGGCCATTGAAGATAATTTCTTGTTCTTCTTTGAAATGGGCCGGGATTCTCCGAAACGACGGCTAAGTGTTGACGCCGGCGTAAACACCGGAGCGTTTCACATCGGTGTCAACGGGCCCTTTGGCCCAGCGATTCACTTACCTGAAGGGGGCCAGCAGGGCGCCGGAGTGCTCCGCGCAGCGCCGGCTGCCGATATGGGGCCCTGCACACCCGGCCGCAGGTCTGCGCATGCGCACAGCGGCGGCCCTGCGCAACATGGCTGACCCACACAACAAGCCGGCCCCAACAATATAGGCCCTCCCACAGATCGGCCGTGCCCGCTGATCGGTGGCCACCGATTGGAACCCTGGCCATCCTGGAGCACCAACCGGTGACGGATCCCCCCGCCCCCCACCAGGGCAGTCGCGGCAGCCACCACTCTGAGTGCCCACCGGGTGGAACCATGTTAGAACCACACCGGTGGGAACTCGACCAGCTGCCGATGGAGAATCGGCCTCTTTCAATGGCCCCCGACCGGCGCCGCGTTGACTGCGCGACTGGCGACGATTCTCTGGTCCACGGAGAATCGCAGGAAGGTGTCCGATCGCGGGTCTGACATCCCATTCGCCACCCCCACGCTGAGCGTGATTTCGGCGCGGAGGCTCGGAGAATCCCGGCCAGGGTGTCTGTCGAGAAGAAATGTTGCTTTAATGCCTAACCCAAAGGATAGCACTTCCAACAATGCAGCATTCTCTCTCTCCTGCACTGGAGTGTCAGATTTTGAGTTAATGCTCTGGTTCCAGAGGCAATCTGAACCCTTCTGCTATCCAGAGGCAAAAGCTACCAACCTTGCCATAACTGGTTCAAGAATTATTTGTGTTGAGAATGCAACTGGTTTTCCTGCGATTACTTGCTTTACCTCTGGTGTCAGAAAAATAATTTAAGGAAAGGCAATTATGAAGAAATACAAAAGTACAATTTCTTTATTTTTATGTTTCATATTCTTGTCAATTAATGTAAGTAAGAACGTACAGCATCTTCTGCACCTCTCTATTATTTGGCCATTACTCTAGTTCGGCTTCTATGACCATTCACGCTTTTTCTCTTTGGCTTCATCTCACTTGTGTTCACACATATATGGGGTAATACAAGAGCAAAATTCTGTAAGACAGATTGTGGATGAATGGAACCAATTTGTTAATTTATACTCAAATTAAAGAGTATGTTGCCTTGATCACTCACACTCATCCTCTATTTCTATGTCTGACCATCACCCCCTTCCAGATATACACACACCTCTGAGTACAGACAAAAACAAATCAAATAATTATTTACAAGATTATTAATATTAGCTTCTCTTAGTCAGGGATTATTACTCTTTCAAATTAATAGTTACTTAGCACAGGGGTTTCCTGATGGTTTTTCATAATTTAGAAAGCAATGTGGACAGGCTGTTCTACATCATGCTTATTTCAACTTTCCATAATCTCTTCCCATCTGAATCAAATTTCAGGGGTGGTCCTTGCTCCATGTAGCTTCATGTTTCTTTAGGTACCCACTGTGTTTCTGAGATTCTTCTAACCTCCTTTGCCTTTGGGATACTCCCGAAACTCTTTGCCCTTACACAATTCTCTATTTCCCCAACACAAGCTCTCAAAATTTCACTTCCTCTTCCTTTCTGTCTTTCTGGCTAATTATATTTATTGCATTGTTTCATGGGATGTGAGCCTCGCTGACAAGGCCAGTACTTGTTGCCCCTCTCCAGTTGCCCTTGAGAAGGTGGTGGTGAGTTGGCTTCTAACTTAGTGGTTTGATAGGCCATTTTAGAGGACCGTTAAAAATCACGGAGGCCAGACCAGATAAGAACAGTGAATTTTCTTTCCTAAAGAGCATTATCGAACCATATAGGTTTTGACAACAATCCAGTAGTTTCCTGATCATGATTACCACCAGAGCAGTTGCAAATGGAATTCAACCCCGAAAAATGTGAGCTAATGCATTTAGGAAGGGTTAACAAAGCAAAGCTTATATTATGAATGTTAGGACCCTGGATAGTACTGAAGATCAGAGGGACCTATGAGTGCCTATCCACTGTTTCCTGAAGGTGGCAGCGTAGGTAGATAAGGCGGTTAAGAAAACATGTGAGATAATTGTCTTTATTAGCCGCGACGTTGAATACAAGAGCAGAGAGTTCATGCTGGAACTGTATAAAATGCTCGTTAGGCCACAACTGGAGTACTCCGTGCAGTTCTAGTCACCACATTAGAGGGAGGATGTGATTGTACTACAGAGGGTGCAGAGGAGAGTCACTAGGTTGCTGTCTCAGCTATGAGGAAAAAATGAATAGGCTGAGCTGTTTTCCATGGAGCAGCGAAGGTTGAGAGTGGACCTGATAGAGGTGTGTAAGATTATGCAGGGCAGGGCAGCACAGTGGTGCAGTGGTAGCACTGCAGTCTCACGGCGCCGAGGTCCCAGGTTCGATCCCGGCTCTGGGTCCCTGTCCGTGTGGAGTTTGCACATTCTCCCCCTGTTTGCGTGGGTTTCGCCCCCACAACCCAAAGATGTGCAAGATAGGTGGATTGAGCATGCTAAATTGCCCCTTAATTGGAAAAAACGAATTGGGTACTCTAAATTTATTTAAAAAAAGAAAAAGATTATGCGGGACAAAGATAGGATAGATAGGAAGGCACGTTTTTCTTTAGTAGAGTGGTCAATAACCAGGGAGCATAGATTTCCGGTGAGAGGTGGAAGGCTAAGAGGGGAGCTGCGGACAAACCTTTTCACTCTGAGGGTGGTTGGAGCCTTGAACTCACTGACTTAAAAGGCATTCACCTGAGGAAGGAGCTGTGATCCGAAAGCTAGTGATTCGAAACAAACCTGTTGGACTTTAACCTGGTGTTGTAAGACTTCTTACTGTGCTCACCCCAGTCCAACACCAGCATCTCCACATCATGGCCTTAAAAGGTGGTTGAGTCAGAAAGTCTTGTAACATTTAAGACATCATTAGGTATTCACTTGCGCTGCCACAACCTGCTGGGCTATGGGCCAAGCACTGGAAAATGGGATTAGTGTAGATTGACCTTTGATCGGCATTGACACGATGGGTCAAATCTGTGACGTCTGAGGATGAAAACAGATCAAATATTTACAGTTTTAGTTAAAAATCGAATAAATTGCCTGTTACTCCTTCGGAGTAGTTGATCATTTTTGGAATCTTTGCAAAATAAGTAAAACATTGGAGCAACTCATGATAGAGGTGACTCTTAAGTATCAGTAACTTTGTTGCACCTTGTTCTACTCCTTCCCATCTGTAAACTTTCAAGTTGCCAGAAGGAAATTGAGCATTTTGCTTTCAATTTTATCCAAGTTGTTAATTATTTGAAGCTTTGATAGGCATTGGTTCATGCAGTTTGCTATTGATGTTGAATTCAAATACCTCAAAGAATTACTGAATTAATTGAAAGACAATTTTAAGTTAAACAGTGCTTGGTATTATTTGCTTAGTGGCAGTGAAGGACTTGCTGTGACATTATTGAGCAATGAATGGAATGACTTATATTATGATGTCATCGGTTTAGCAAGCATTGTACACTGGCACTGAACCAACATGTTTGGGTGAGGTCATGCTTTTAATAAGCTTACCTAATTTAGATTTTAAAAACCATAGCAATAGCGTGTTCGGAATTAATTGGTAGTGCAGTGGTAAATTAATCCATCGTTTGAGAAATAAAGCCCAGCAAGAGTCAAATATATAAACCACATATATATTTATACATGACTGTTAATTTAGGCTCCCAGTTCAAGGATTTTAGAAGTGACTGAATAAAGCCTGAAGCGATTGCATCAAGTGTTATTGTGAAGATTGCTCCATAACTCTTGGGGCAATATATTATTTGCAACACAAAAGTATTGTCATGGTTAATTTTGCTAAAAACATGGGCGAAGGCAATTTGGAAAAACATCAGAAAAAATGTGACAATTGTGAAATATATTCAAACAGGCTTCAATCTTTGCTTTGTGATACAGGACTAGTGAGCATTAGCTTCTTCTAATCCATTCTCCACTCAAAGTAAACTTGCATCTAAAGTAAAGTCACCATAGTTCCAGATGACCATAAGCTGCTTTCCCCTTTGAGGGGATGAGCTGACTGGTGGTGATTTAACCTGAGAATCACCACACCTCGGGTGAGGGGCAAAGTTGAGAAGGCTGGCTTTCATAAATAACCTCAGCTGGTACAGAAATTTAACCCGCACGGTTGGCCTTGCTCTGCATCCAGCCAACTGAGCTAAACCGGCCCCCAAACTTACATCTATTCGTTTTGTAGTCAGGAGCAGATAATCATCACATTTCTACAAAAATATGGTGCATAATTTAGTACACTGGGGAGTAGGAATGAATAGAAATTTACTTGCAATCAGAGGCCAGCAATCATCCTTTAAATTCTTTCTTGCTTGTGAGTTGGTGTAATGATAATCAATATGGTGCATAATTTGGGCAGCACGGTAGCATTGTGGATAGCACAATTGCTTCACAGCTCCAGGGTCCCAGGTTCGATTCCGGCTTGGGTCACTGTCTGTGCGGAGTCTGCACATCCTCCCCGTGTGTGCGTGGGTTTCCTCCGGGTGCTCCGGTTTCCTCCCACAGTCCAAAGATATGCAGGTTAGGTGGATTGGCCGTGATAAATTGCCCTTAGTGTCCAAAATTGCCCTTAGTGTTGGGTGGGGTTGCTGGGTTATGGGGATAGGGCGGAAGCGTTGACCTTGGGTAGGGTGCTCTTTCCAAGAGCCGGTGCAGACTCGACGGGCCGAATGGCCTCCTTCTGCACTGTAAATTCTATGATAGTTTAACCTTGTGGTAGAGGTGTAACTTAGGAAACTATCACAAAAGATGATTAATAATGCCTTACATTGGGGTAAGTTATTTCCTTCACAGTACATTTGCATCTGTATTTTTCTAATGAAGAATGTGTCCAATATTAAAAATTTAAATTTGGGCTCTGAAGTTAAGAAAAATTCCTTTCCCTCCCCCTGAATACAAGTTGTGAATAATTTTATTGACAAAAGTAAGGTTCATATACTTTGGCTGTTGTAGCTGAACCATTGTGCACAGCAACATTATTTTGAGTGCTTGATAGTCTGTTAGAAAACCAAGAAATTGTCCCAACTAGCATTATACATATTTATTATTATAAAAACATGCAAAAACTGGAGAAGGCAAGCAATTTGTCCTTAAATCACACATTTTCTTTTTTGCACATAACTGAGGTTGAAACTTTAGTAGCAAGATTCATTAAATATTAAGCTGATGCTTATAGCAGCCACTATCATTTTACACTATTAGGCTAAAAATGTAGTTTGTACATTTAAATTATGTACTTCCATGTTATCTATTGGAGGTCTTGTGGTGTCGCGTCCATGCTTCTGAGCCAGAAGCTCTGGTTTTGAGTCTGAGCCCAGGATATGATGGTCAAGGAAGGTGCGTTCATAACATGGCCAAACAGGTGGAATATCAACCTGCAAAATCCTTCCACCATATACCAGTGGCAGAAAGTAAGAGAGGTAGAAAATCTGGTCAGCCATGCTTGATAAGGAGTGGTACCCCTCAAGCTATAAGCCTCTGGCGACAGGCTAGTGATCTGTTCCAGGAAAAACTAGTCATGGGAACAGGTGAAAGTCTGCCTTGTGCACCACTAGGCATGGGAAGAGCAGCAAGAATCAATGTTATTTACTCGTGTTGTAAACTTAATTAATACTTTTTTAAGACAAATGTATAATTATAAACTGAATGCAACAAAAATGTTTACATTAGGAATTTCTGTTTGAGAGTAATGTTCAGACAGTATCATGAGTATCTACAAAAGAACCTGCTGTGATTTTTGATATAATTGTAAGTTAGTGCTCATTAAATCTATTGGATGATCTTTGACAATATTTTGGATTCCTTTCCCCCCTGGCATCTCCATGGATGAATGCAGGAAATTTAAGTATTTTGACTAAAAATCTCTGATTACAGTGGACCTTTAACTGATAGCTAATCCTTATTTTGATTATAGGTTTCAAAATGGTTTGTGAGTCACAAGAACTCAGATACTTTTGAAGCTTTTAATTAGCATGTGTGGAAATGAGTCATCTTTCTGACACAAAAGACCTCAAACGACTGTAGTTTGGGAGTGAAATATTTCCAAGACATTTGCAAATGACTCTAATTGTGAAGTTAATGCTTGGCCTCAGTGATCCGGACCTTGCTTTCACAAGCTTCAAAGGAATGCCAAAAGTTACTTTGCCTGAAGTATTCGTGTGGATACTGGCATTTTCAAAAGATTGCTCGTTTAGTTATTTGATTGCAAACATTGCCAAATTTCCACTCCCCCCTCCCCTGCAGTTTTGTTTTCAGTTTGTTGTCTCCATGGGCGAGATTCTCCGACCCCCCCCCGCCGGAGAATCGCCGGGGGCTGGCGTGAATCCCACCCCCGCCGGTTGCCGAATTCTCCGGCACCTGAGATTTGGCGGGGGCGGGAATCGCGCCGCGCCGGTTGGCAAGCCCCCCCCCCCCCCCCGCGATTCTCCGGCCCGGATGGGCGGATGTCCCGCTGCTAGGATGCCTGTCCCGCCGGCATGGATTAAACCACCTACCTTACCGGTGGGACAAGGTGGCGCGGGCGGGCCTGTGCCGTGGGGGCACTCTTTTCCTTCCGCCTTCGCCACGGTCTCCACCATAGCGGAGGCGGAAGAGACTCCCTCCACAGCGCATGCGCGGGGATGCCGTGAGCGGCCGCTAACGCTCCCGCGCATGCGTCGCCCGGCAATGTAATTTCCGCGCCAGCTGGTGGGGCACTTCCGCCAGCTGGCGGGGCACTTCCGCCAGCTGGCGGGGCGGAAATCAGTCCGGCGCGGGCCTAGCCCCTCAAGGTTAGGGCTCGGCCCCCTAAGATGCGGAGGATTCCGCACCTTTGTGGCGGCGCGATGCCCAAATGATTTGCGCCGTTTTTGGCGCCAGTCGGCGGACATCGCGCCGATACCGGAGAATTTCGCCCCATGTCTTTCATGCTTTATTTGTCTCTCACTTTTTGTTTTCCTAATTTTTTCTGACTTGTCAATTTTTCCTGTTCTGTGTTTTTTGCCTTCCTTCTCCATAACAATTCCTCAATGCTCTATTTCCTCCCTTTCTTTAGTGCCATTTAATTTTTTGTTGTTCATGAGCTCTACCTATATTTGTTGTACTTCTGCTGCTGCAATGCTTGCCTTCTCTTTTTCCTTCTGTGTTTTTTACTCTTTGTCACAGTGGTTCACCAATCGAAGAGTCCCTGCCTTCCTCGCAGCTAATTCCTACTTGAATGAATATTGACCGGCTGCCGGCATGATTTCCGCCTCTCACATGTGAGGAAGTCCCTTCTTGTCCTATTGTGCAATCCTAATTCTAATTGCTCTCTAGTCCCTGCAGTGACTGAAGCTGTAGTGAACAGAAATGGAAGTTCATGAAGTCCACGGAACCTAATCCTGGAAGCACATAGAAAGCTGAGTTTTCAGGGTTGCAGGGTAAGGAAGGCCTGGCAGAGCGGATAGTGAGAGATTGGGGTGTTGGGGGGAGGGCCCGGTGGGTGTTGGAGCGTAGGTGGCGACCATAGTTAGAAGGAGGCTTCTAATGGAAGTGCATCCCCCCCCCCCCTCCCCTCCCCTCCCCTCCCTCTGCTTCTAGGCTGAGGCCTAATCCGAATCATTTTGAGGCTTCCCCCACACCTGAGAAATCCTCCCGCCAGCCTAGAAATTGAGGCTGGTTGGGAAACGCCACATTAAGTGGTAAATAATTGGCCACTTAAAGGCCTCACTTCTGATAAGGGCGGGCTGTTGTCTAAGTCCTTGTCTGCCCCATTGTAAAATCTCTGAAAAAAAATCGATGAGAGGTTGAGTGGGCGGGAACCCAGCAAGTAACTCTTTCATGGTATTTCAGGCCCCCCCCAGCCTAAAATCCACCGGTAGGGGAGAGTGAAATTCAGGAGCACATCTCTCAGAGATATCTATACTGTCCTCACGTGATTCCAATTCTAATTGCTCTAACATTGGTGGCTGTGCCTTCAATTGCCTAGGCCCACAAGCTCTTGAATTCTCTCTCTACACATCTTCTTCTCATTTTCTTTTTTTAATACTCTCCAGCTTTTGATCTAGCTTTTGGTCATTTGCCCTAAACATCTTGTGTGGCTCGGTAACAAACTTTGTTTTAAAATGCCCCTGTGAGAAGCGCCTTGGGACATTTCATTATGTTAAAGCTGCTATATAAATACATGTTGTTGTTATATGAAGAACCTAGGCCAGATGTTGCTTGACAGCAGGATACGTTGTCAGTTTGGATCAAAATAAGGAACTTAAAATTACACATTGCTTTGAAACAAAATTCAGGCAGATTCACTAGGTGGGGTGTACTTTTGAAGGGTCAGTGCAGACTTGATGGGCCAAATATCCGCCTTCTGGACTGTCGGGATTCCATGATGTTATGATAAAAAATACAGTGATGTTAGTTTGATACCTCTGCTGTGCCTGAGCCTGTAAATTAAGATTAGTAACCAAATCAGCGCCATCATGTGCACTCTTTGCTTTCATCAGATATCAATACCGTAGTAAACATATAACATTATGCTGCGTCATGGTGAGCATCAGAAACAAACTATCAAGTAACAATACATAAGTTTATAAGAGGAATGTGAAATGTATGACCCTTGTTAATGATGACCGTTAGCCTGACTCTAGCTTGCATGTTAGTCATGTTTCAACCCGTTTTCTTGTATAGTAGGGACACACATCACATTCATGCATTTAAACCTCAGCATGTTTACTGTGGCATTTGTTGTAATGAGTGGATACAATCCATTTTTGTTCCATCAAATAAGGTTTAATCAAGATTTAATTTTCTGGAATACATTTAATGGTTGCCCTTATATACTGAAAATGATGATTGTAATGCATTGTGACAAAAAACTGTTGTGTTGCCATACAAAACAAAATCCTAAAGCAAGAATGAAAAGGTGAATTTATACCAGACAATTCCTTTCGACAAGAATGAGTGTTCGATGAATATTGTGTCATTTTGAAGTCATAGTAAGAAACTGGACAGAATTGTTTTTCTGTTAGCATTCACATAATGTTGGTTGTGATAAGTGTGGGTCATTTAAACATCACTTTGTGTAGTCATGATTTGTGTTTATCATGTTCATATAGCTTAGCCTTGATGAAATCTCATCATAACTTATTGTTGAAGTCATCTTTGGAAAATGTTTGTCAGAGATCCACTGAAAATCTTTTCTTCATCTATATAGACAGTAAGTATGAAACTGAGATTTGTTGCATTGTTCCTATCCTCACTCATTCTTTCCCAGGACCCTGAAACAGTACCTCTCAATCGTCTATTCTTCTTGCAGTCCACGTGCTTTCAAATCCCAAATTTGGTGTGACCGAATCACTAATTGATTTACTTGGAACTCCCTCCTACTGCTTCCTTCAACCCATGGATGTTCTGCAATATGGTTCACTGCACTTTATTAATGTTGGCCAAAGATAGAAACCATTTGTAATACACTCAAATAAAGAAGAAAATATATACCAGATGATCTTTTGTTCCAGTCAAATATTTTGTTTATTCCATTGTTGCTTGAACCACAATGACAACTTGTATTTAATTCGCACTTTAAAGCGCCAAGGTGCTTCGCAGGAGCATTATAAAACAAAATGTGACACCAAGCCACATAAGGAAATATTAGGGCCTTAGACCAAAGGCTTGGTCAAATAGAGAGATTTTGAGGAGTGCCTGAAAAGAAACAAGCAAGGTAGAGGAGAGGAGAGGTAAAGGGAGAGAACTTCAGAGCTTAGTGTTCAGCTAAATTTGGGTGTGGGCACCAAAAATGGGGTGATTAAAATGAGATGCTCAAGAGGCCAGGATTAAAGTGGTGCAGACAAGATTGAAGTTTGAGGCCATGGGGCGATTTGAAAACCAGGATGAAAATTTTAAAATCAAGATGTTGCTTGACTGGGTGTCAATGAAGGTCAGCAGGCGCAGGAGTGATGGGTGCATGGGCAGCAGAATTTTGGATGACCTCAAGTTTACAGAGGGTTGAATGTAGGAGACCAGCTAGTCGTGCATTAGTACAGCCAAGTTTAAATGTTAGGGATTGAGGATTTTAGCAAATGAGCTGAGACAAAGGTGAAGTTTACAATGTTATGAGAAATGTGAAATCAGAGCTGAGAACCCAAACGACTAGAATAAAATGTGCAATCGTTCAGAACAACAGGAGATAAAAAAGTATAATATGCACACGTTTATAGGTGGGAAAAATAGATGACAAATATACTCAGAGTTCTGTTGAAATAGTTTAGGATGCAGTTAAAGAGACCTAGGAGTCCAACTAACATGAGGCAAGCCAATCATCAAATCCAAGAGAATGTTGTAAATTATATAGCTAAAACAGTAAAATGTTAAGTTCAGATATATTTCAATGAAATTATAAAGTACTCTGGTACGACACTATCTTGAGTATTATGTTCACATCTGATCAATGAGACAGAAAAGAGACATCATCTGAAGATGGTTTGAGAATCCTATCTCATCTGCAATTACTTTGCCATCTTGCAATATTAGGGGTATTCAAAAAGTCAATGCAAAAAGAGATACACAGATGCACAGATAGGATCTGTGGGATGGGAAAAATGAGTAATAAGGTACAGAAACGAAGAAAAAGAAGGCACAGCTAGAAAATAAAATTTAAAAAAGCAAGATTATTGCACAAGTTGTATGTCAGAATATGTTGAGTTCTTGATCATACTTGTGCCATGAGGGGTGCAGTAAGTGCAGGTTAGATGCTTGCTATAGGGGGAGGCAGAATTGTCAGAGCCTTCAACAAACTCATTAATAATATTTTGTACCGAGGTATATGTTAAGTCTACAAGATAGATATCGATGTAGTCTGTGTTTGATCTGGATCAGTGAAGTCAATATAATACCAAAAGATTTATCTTGTTTTGATTTATAGGAAAACATTTCCTTGGTTTTATGAATGTTGTGCAGTTGTACAATAATAATTCAGGTTCATTCTGTATTAGAGATTGATTTTCAACTTTCTCGTGTTTCATTTAGGTAGGATTTCAATTCTACAAAATGAAGTCACGGTTCTGAATTTAATATTGAATTATTTATCGGTATGAAGTTACAAGTAATGCAAATGTTCTAAATATTTTATTTCAAATGAATTATGGACTCCTTTTTATTTTCAAATGAAGTTAAAGTATATTTAATAGTGTTTAAATTTATTTCCTGTGTAAGACAATTTTTCTGTGCATATTTTTACATTGAAGTTATATGCAAAGCAACCGATGAAGTTAAATCTGAAGCGAGTCAACCTGTAATTTGGTAAAACTAAAATTAGCTCAAAGGCGGACTCAGTGTTTCAAACTGATTGTAAAATTAACATATAGTAATTATGCCAATGATTTGCAAAATGGGGAGGTGTGCAGCACCGTGGTAGCATGCCCCTTTATAAAATCATGGAATTATTGAAAAGTTACAGCACAGAAGGAGGCCATTCAGCCCATCTTGCCAGCCCGAGGACACCCAATTGCCCTTACTAATCCCACCTTCCCGCACCTGGTCCATAGTCCTGCAGCTTATAGCACTTAACGTGCAGATCCAGGTACTTTTAAAAAAAAAATTTTTTTAATGAGGTATTTTTGGCATTACAAACAACCACAGTAAAAAAAAATGCAGCCGCCGACATCCGTCCCTCCAAGGCCCGCCTATTTAACCCCCTACTCCGGGACAACCCTGACACCGACCCTCTCAAGGCAAACTTGATCTTTTCCAGGCCGAGAAAGCTCACCATGTCGGTTAACCAGGCCTCCGGCTTCGGAGGCCTAGAATCCCTCCAAGCCAGTAATATCCGTCGGCGGGCTACCAAGGAGGCAAAGGCCAGAACATCTGCCTCTTTCTCCTCCTGGACACCCGGGTCTTCCAACACCCCAAAAATCGCTACCCCTGAACTCATTTTCACCCTTGTCTTCAATACACTGGACATGACATCCGCAAACCCCTGCCAGTAAACGCCTAAGTTTTGGGCATGCCCAGAACATGTGGACATGGTTCGCTGGTCCACCTGCACCTCTGACACACTTATCTTCCACTCCAAAAAATCTGCTCATCCTGGCCACTGTCATGTGCGGCCGGTGCACCACCTTAAATTGGATCAAGCTAAGCATGTAGCGGCCGCGTTGAACCTGCTCAACACCTCCGCCTGTAGGCCGTACTCCATCTCATCCTGCAGTTCCTCCTCCCACTTACGCTTCAGCTTCTCTATATGCATCTCCTCCGCCCCCATTAATTCTTTGTAGATGTCCGAGACGCTCCCCTCCCCCACCCAGCCCCTAGACACTACCCTATCTTGAATCCATCTTAGTGGCAAGAGTGGGAAGGATGATACCTGCCTGCGCAGAAAGTCCCGCACCTGTAAATATCTGAAGTCATTCCCTGCTTCCAGCCCGAACTTCTCCTCCAGCGCCCTTAAGCTAGGGATGCTCCCTTCCAGAAACAGCTCCCCATCTTCTCAATTCCCGCCCTTTGCCATACCCGAAACCCCCCATCTAAGTTCCCCGGAGTAAACCGATGATTGTCACATATTGGGCACCAAACCGATGCACCCAGATGCTCAGGGCTGCCACCACCACGGGACTTGTGGAATATCTCGCTGGCGGGAACGGCAAAGGTGCCGTTATCAGCGCCCTCAAGCTGGTGCCCCTGCATGGAGCTGCCTCCATCCGTTCCAAACCGCCCCCGTCCCCACCACCCACTTCCTTACCATCGCAAAATTGGCCGCCCGGATAATTATTAAAATTTGGCAGGGCAAGCCCCCCCTCCCCCCGATTCCTCTCGAGCATCACCTTTTTCACCCCAGGGGACTTATCCGCCCAAACAAAGCCCAAAATGATTTTGTGATCCTCTTAAAAAAGGACCGCGGGATGAAAATCGGGAGGCATTGGAACACAAATAAAAATCTCGGCAATACCGTCAGCTTAACCGTCTGCACCCTCCCCGGAAGTAACAGCGGAAGCGCATCCCATCTCCGAAACTCGCTCCTCATCTGCTCAACCAACTTTATGTACATGCGAGTAGAAAGAGATCTCCCTAATCGTCGGCTGCCTAAACCTCCATGGGTCGACTCCTCCCATCTGCTCCATGAAGCCTATCAGCGCCTTTGCCATCGCTGGCACCGTCCCTCTTCTCGAGCACGACTGGTCCAGGCCGGGGCCGATAACCGTATTAAAATCTCCTCCCATCACCAGCTTGTGCGAGTCCAGATCCGGTATCTTCCCCAGCACCCTCTTAATGAATTCAACATCGTCCCAATTCGGCACATACACGTTAACCAATACCACCTTCCTCCTCTCCAGCTTACCGCTCACCATGACATAACGGCCACCCCCATCCGAGACTTTACAACCCACCTGGAATTGCACCCGCTTATTAATTAAAATCGCCACACCTCTCGTCTTGGTATCCAGCCCCAAATGGAAGACCTGACTGACCCAACCCTTCCTCAGCCTAACTTGATCCGCTACTTTCAGGTGTGTCTCTTGCAACATCACCAGGTCCGCCTTCAGAGCCCTCAGGTGCACAAACACACAGGCCCTCTTTACAGGCCCATTCAACCCTCTAACATTCCAGGTGATCAGCCTGGTTGGGGGGCACCGAGCCATCCCCGCTGATCAGCCATCCCCCTTCCTGGGCCCGCGCCCCCCCCCCGCCCATGTGCCGCGCCTCCATCTACCCGCCTCCAGGTAGCCCCCACCCCCGACCTGCTTTCAACTTCTGGATCGTCCGATCCTGGGCATCCAGCCTGCGTTCCAGCCGATAGATCGACTTCTTTATTGGGTCGAGACAATCTCGTTTCTGTCTGGCAAAGCCCTCTTGGATGACCTGCATCAGCTCCTCCTTCGATGGCTGTGCCGTCGCAGCAGAGGTCCGAACATCGGCCATGTTATCTTCAGCAGTCACCTCTACCCAGCCCTTCCTTATCTTTCTATTTCTTCCTTTATGGTCCCTTGGGGTTCTCCGTTCCATGCACCACTGTGTGGATCCAGTGCCTAAATGTCCACACTTTCAAAACCAAAACTCAAAGCCACGAAAGAGTCAGGGAAAAAGGTCCAAAAGCCCAGCCAGAGCGGGAGCCACCAAGTATGCAACTTACTCCTTCATAGCCGCCACCGGAAGTCCCCAGATCCAGGTACTTTCTAAAAGAGTTTAGGGTCTCTGCCTCCACCACCAACTTTTTGTTTTATTTGTTCATGGGACATGGGCATCGCAGGCTGTGTCAGCATTTATTGTCCATCCCTAGTTGCTCTTGACGGGGCAGTTAATAGTCAACCACATAGCTGTGGGTCTGGAATTGCATGTAGGCCAGACCAGATAATAATGACAGATTCTCTTCCCTGAAGGACATTAGTGAACCAGATGGGTTTTTACGACAATCAATAATGGTTTCATGGTCATCATTAGACTTGATTCCAGATATTTTATTGAATTCAAATTTCACCATCTGCAGTGGCGGGATTTGAACCTGGGTCCCCAGAGCAGTACTCCGGATCTCTGGTTTACTAGTCCAGTGACAATATTGATTTAGCGTCTCCACCATTTCTGTGTTCCCCACTATTAACTCCTAGGCCAGATCCTCCAATGGACCGGGCCTGTACAGTTTTCAGAGTGGGAAACTCTCATTGTGTCAGTGCTTAAATCAGATCGAGCCATCAGAATATGTGGGGACTATAAATCAATCGTGAATCAGACAGCAAAATATGACCGATACCCAATACAAGAACTGGAGATTTTAAACGTGAAATTAGCAGGAGGCTTAACTTACACTAAACTTGATATGAACCATGTGTACCAACAATTAGAATTAGACGAGGCATCTGAGAATTTGTTATGAGAAATACCCACAAAGGCTTTTACCGTTATGGCAGGCTACCTTTCAGAGTCTCATTAGCGTGTGCGGTTTTCTACCGCATGAGGGAAAGCTTAATACAGGACCTACCTGAGGTGGTTGTTTATCCAGATGATGTGCTGATTACAGGAGCGTCCGAAGAGGAGCACCTAGCAAATCTCAAGAAGTTTTAAAAATATTTAAGAAGGCTGGAATAAGGCTAAAAATAGAAACGTGTATGTTCCAGGATTATGAAGTGATGTACTTGGGATTTAGAGTAGATGCCCAAGGGCTGAACTCTATGGAGGAGAAGATAAAGGTAATTAAGGAAGCACCAGTCCCCCAAAATGTGTCAGAACGGAATTCTTTATTCGGAATGGTGTATTATTACGGAAGATTTATTCCTAATCTTTCCACAAACTTGGCACCCTACACACACTGCTCAAGAAGTACCAGGGGCATTATTGGAGAGAGCATGAGAAAGAAGCCTTTGAACAGGTTATATTAGCTTTGCAGTCATCCAGATTCTTAGTTAGTTTTGACTTCTCATTAGAGATAATTCTTACCTGCGACGCATCCCCTGATTGAATCGGAGCGGTTTTATTAATGATAATCTTTATTGTCACAAGTCGGCCTACATTAACACTGCAATGAAGTTACTGTGAAAATCCACTAGTCGCCACATTCCGGCTCCTATTCTGGTACACAGAGGGAGAATTCAGAATATCCAATTCATCTAACAAGCACGTCTTTCGGGACTTTTGGGAGGAAACCGGAGCACTCGGAGGAAACCCACGCAGACAGTGCTACCATGCCGCCCATTTTAGCACATAAGATGGCCTATCGCCTATGCCTTGAGGGCTCTGACCGATGCTGAAAAAGCTTATTCTAAAATTGAAAAAGATGAACAAGCCATAAGGTAAAAATAGAAACATGTATGTTCCAGGATTATGAAGTGATGTATTTGGAAGTGACGAAGTTCCATCAATACATTTATGGGTGGCACTTCATAGTATTCACTGACCACAAACATGTGTTTGGCTTATTTAGGAAGGATCAGGCCATTTCTCCCAAAGCTTCAGCTTTGGTCCAGTGCTGGGCTCTATTATTGGCAGCCTATGAGTCTCCTTTTCAGCATAGGCCGGACATACACACATCATACGTGGACGCTTTATGCCACCTTCCCCTATTGGAAAGTATATCGCCTCCACCAGTACCACAGGAAATTGATCTTGCTCTAAACTTTCTCAATACATTACCCGTGTCCGCACAACAGATCACAATTTAGACCCGGAAGGACCCCGTATTATCTCGAGTTAAGCATATGGCCCCCCATGGCTGGCATTATGATAACCGGTCTGAGCAATTAAGATCCATTTCAGATAAGAAAAGACGAGCTAAGTTGTAAACACGGCGTATAACTATGGGGAGCAAGGGTGGTTGGTCCCACTCCCGCGAGTAAGTTATTTCTACAAGAGTTACACTGTGCGCATCCTAGTATGACAAAGATGAAGATGTTTGCACGCAGCTATGTGTGGTGGTGCATAATGGATGCTGGCAGAGAGAATCTCATCAAACAATGTGACCAATGTCAAATGCAGCAAAACGTGTCATCTGCGGCCCTAATACACCCATGGAAATGGCCAGGTCATCCATGGGTGCAACAACATGTCAGTTTGGGGATCTGTTCATGAGCGCCATGTTCCTGCTCATAATAGATGTGCACTCCGAGTGGTTGGACAGACAATGAAATTAAGTTCATGACCTTATCAGCAACCGTAGAGAAAATGTGACAGACATTCGCCACCCACGTGTTGCCTGATGTGCTAGTCTCGGATAATGGGCCTGAGTTCCAGCATTTAATGAGAACCAATGGGGTTCAACATCTTCGAACTGCTCCCAACCAGCCTGCTTTAAATGGACTGTCTGAGAGATCATCCAAACATTTAAAAAGCTGCCATGAAGAAACAATCATTTGCCTCTCTACAAACCAAACTGGCCAGTTTCCTGATCGCCTATAAAAAACACCTCCACAGGTATTACACCTGCCGAGTTACTAATGGACGGATGTTTTAGAACAAGGTTGGATCTGGTATTTCCAAATTTGGTGGGGATTGTGGAGGCTAAACAGAACACACAGCAGAGACATCACGACTCAACAGAAACTGAGAGAACATTTGAGGTGGATGACTTGTTATATGTAAAGAATTTTGGTGCGAGTCCGAATTGGATCCCTGGAACAATCATGGCCAGAACAGGTCCAGAGTCCTACGAAATAGATGTCCAAGGTAAAAAGCTGAAGAAACACCTGGACCATTTGAAAAGAGAAACACACACAGATTCACTAGGGCAGTACACCTCGAGTATACCTATCAGTTACATTGCTATGAATGAAAGCAATGCTGCAGCAAGCTGTCCTGAGGAAGAACCAAATAATGTTCCAGTGGGAACTGGAGAAGTAATTGGCACTGATGCACCTTCACAAGTTGAGAGTCAACCCATTGAGATTCAAACCAAATTTACCTCTACTGCTGGAGCACCCACTAATGAATTACAATGCTCCCAAAGGATCAGCAAGTCCCTGGACTGATTTCTTACAAGGGACTGTGTTGACGTTTATTTGTTGTATAATGTTGTAAACAGTTCCATTGTTATTTGAATGTGTTAATCAGGAACTCAAAGGGGGAGGGATGCGGTTGCATGTCCCTTTTAAGAGTTGAGTTCTCGAGTCATGTGACCCATTCGGCCAATCTCGGAACGTGTAAATCCTGGGTCTGAGTTTTCCTTGCTAGTCTGGAATCATGGAGCATCTCTGTAAATAGTTACTTACCTTGACAAACCGTTTATTCGTTGATTTACTTTGTGGTCACCAGTCTTCCAGGATACTACAAGCACGTAATGGTTTTAGTGCTTATTGTTTGTGATGTACTAGCTGATTAATCACTAAATACGGTTAAGGTAATGTCCCAAAATTTTATTCATCGAGGTTTTGTGGCTAACATGCATTGTAGAATATCAGGGGCGAGATTCTCCGACCCCCGCCGGGTCGGAGAATCGCCGGGGGCTGGCGTGAATCCCACCCCCGCCGGTTGCCGAATTCTCCGGCACCGGATATTCGGCGGGGACGGGAATCGCGCCGCGCCGGTTGGCGGGCCCCCCTGGCGATTCTCCGGCCCGCATGGGCCGAAGTCCCGCTGCTAGAATGCCTGCCCCGCTGACGTGGATTAAACCACCTCTCTTACCGGCGGGACAAGGCGGCGCGGGCGGGCTCCGGGGTCCTGGGGGGGGTGCCCCCACGGTGGCCTGGCCCGCGATCGGGGCCCACCGATCCGCGGGCGGGCCTGTGCCATGGGGGCACTCTTTTCCTTCTGCCTTTGCCACGGTCTCCACCATGGCGGAGGCGGAAGAGACCCCCTCCACTGCGCATGCGCGGGGATGCTGTGAGCGGCCGCTGACGCTCCCGAGCATGCGCCGCCCGGCAAAGACATTTCCGCGCCAGCTGGCGGGGCACCAAAGGCCTTTCCCGCCAGCTGGCGGGGCGGAAATCAGTCCGGCGTGGGCCTAGCCCCTCAAGGTTAGGACTCGGCCGCTCAAGATGCAGAGGATTCCGCACCTTTGGGGCGGCGCGATGCCGGACTGATTTGCGCTGTTTTGGGCGCCGGTCGACGGACATCGCGCCGATTGCGGAGAATTTCACCCAAGGTATGGAATGTTGGCACTCCAGCCCGTATCCTTCAGGTGCAGCTACAATCTCAGAAACCCAGGATACTGTTTTTGAACAGCATTACAGTTTCCCAATTACATTATTATTCAACACAATATATAACTAGTCTAAAATAATTGCCCTGTTACATTATAGTTTCTGCAAAAACTAATGTAACTCACCAGTGAGATTGTGAAAGTGAGGATAAATTTGCTTTTTGGCATAAATCTGAGACCACCTTGACTGGGTGGTTTTACTGAATATCATATTCAGTGTTGGAGAGCTAGCTTATGTTTTAAACTTTGGTATTCGCAAGGATTGAACTACCATGTTAGCTCTTTTCTATGTTTAAAGATTTAGCTGATACTCTGAATAAAGTTATGCATTTGGCACAACAAAAATATGATTTATTGTTTTATGCTTGTGGAGTGCTGTACATCACGACCAGAGAGCAGTGTGGATCCAGCAATATAGTTCAGCTATGCGGCAAACTAAAGCAGTACCAGTCACAAACCTGTTGTTGCAGTACAACAGTGCCAGAAAGGAAGAAAATATGAACCGGTGACTGCACTATGATTGAGTTATATAATTACTAACATTTTTGTGTAGCAAAGGAACTCATAATTTATTGCCACTTAAGAAAAAAATAGAAAAACTCACATTTTCCAGAAATTTGAAATAATAAAAGAACACCTAACAAGCACGGTCTTTCAGGACTTGTGGGAGGAAACCGGAGCACCCGGAGGAAACCCACGCAGAAACGGGGAGAACGTGCAGATTCCGCACATACAGTGACCCAAGCTGGGAATCGAACCTGGGACCCTGGTGCTGTGAAGCAACAAAGCTAACCACTGTGCTACCGCGATGCCTTTTTAACTGCATCACTTATTAGGTAATTGGTTGAAATGTTGCAGTGCTGACATCTTTTGAACAGTGAAACAAGAATTACAATTCACTATTAAAAATTCATCCTCCCTATTTTTATTGAAATATGACTGTCTTCATTTATCAGGAAAGTCTTGGACACTAAAAGTCACCTGCTCTTTCAGTGATTTGATCAACAGTACAGAGACAGCCTGTTTTCCCCATGTTTGGAAGTGCACAGTGGAGCAATTTCTTTCTTACTCCACTCAGGGCAGCCACATTTCTCTGAGGGATTCGAAAACCGGCATTAGACTCCTCATTAGCATTTGTAATTGACTTAATGGCTGATCCTTAGGCTTGAAAAAGAGCACAACCTTATTTTGGGTCAGATGTTTTCAGGTGGTCTTATATAATAATAGGAATCTTTATTGTCACAAGTAGGCATACATTAACACTGCAATGAAGTTACTGTGAAAAGCCCCTTGTCGTCACACTCCGGCGCCTGTTCGGGTACACACAGGGAGAATTCAGAATGTTCAATTCATCTAACAAGCACGTCTTTTGGGACTTGTGGGAGGAAACTGGACCACCTGGAGGAAACCCACGCAGACATAGGGTGAACGTGCAGACGCCACACAGGCAGTGACCCAGGCTGGGAATCGAACCCGGGTCCCTGGAGCTGTGAAGCAACAGTGCTACTTAGTTCACATTGAAATGAAATGATTGTCTCTGAAATTGGAATTACCCGTTTAACGCTTGCAAAAGTTCCACTTTGATCGGTAAATTTAAGCCAATCCCAACATCTGAATTAGGCCAAACTATCAGCACTTATTTGGTAACACACAAGGTGACTTTCGATCAATCACAGCATGTGAATTCAACTGTATAACCAGTACTTTAACAGAACAAAGTTGATAGTTCAGTTACAACATAGAAGCAATTTATCTGATTGCATGAGAAAATAAAATAAATGGTTTACATTGACATAGGGTGGGATTTTCTGGCTCTGATACCGCTGGGCATTGTCATGGATGGGACTGGAAAATTTGAACAGCCGTAACAGCCGTATATGTGTCTTATATTTTCAGGATGTATCTATTAAATTACTTTTGGAGCACAGTCACTGCTTTTATGGCGGCAGCCAATTTGTGCACATCCAAGTTCCACGAACACCAAATTACCTGTTAGTTGTTTTTCTTTGACTCTCTCAAACAACATCAATAATGTGGACTCGGACACAGGCGGACAAGTTGCTTCTCTTTGACTAGCAGCATAGGATCTTTGATGTCCACAGTTAGATCTGAAAGACAGTACAGTAACTTCACAAAATCACATAATTGTTATGGAGAAAATGGAGGCCATTTGGCCCACTGTGTCTGGACCGGCTCTCCAAATGAAAACTCTAACTTAGCCCAGACTCCTGCTTTTTCTCCAACCCCTGCACATAAAGTTTTTATTCAAATAATCATCAAATGCCCCTTGAATGTCTCGATTGACTCTGCCGCCATCACACTTCCAGGCAGTGCATTTGAGACTCAGACCACTTGCTGGCTAACATTTAATGCATTGTTTTTTACACTATGGCCTCATTTTCTGCCAACCTTTGTATCCTCTGCCTTCCATTTTTGATTTCAACATTTCCGTCTTTTATTTCTATCTTTGATTCCCTCTCTTGTGTCTCTCAATTCAGGTTCCCATGCCCCCTGAAACTCTAGTTTAAATCCTCCCCAAAGCACGAGCAAATGCCCCATGAGGATATTCATAGATTATCATAGAATTTACAGTGCAGCAGGAGGCCATTCGGCCCATCGAGTCTGCATTAGCTCTTGGAAAGAGCACCCTAACCAAGGTCAACACCTCCACCCTATCCCCATAACACAGTAACCCCACCCAACCCAACACTAAGGGCAATGTTTTGGACACTAAGGGCAATTTTATCATGGCCAATCCACCTAACCTGCACATCTTTGGACTGTGGGAGGAAACCAGAGCACCCGGAGGAAACCCACGCACACACGGGGAGGATGTGCAGACTCCGCACAGACAGTGACCCAAGCCGGAATCGAACCTGGGACCCTGGAGCTGTGAAGCAATTGTGCTATCCACAATGCTACCGTGCTGCCCTATTGGATCCGGCCCTGTTCGTTTGCAACCCGTCCAGCTTCTACAGGTCCTATCTTCCCAGTATTGGTCCCAAATTCCTCCTTTTTATGCCACCTCTCCAGCCATACATTCATCTGGTCCATTCCTACCCCTGCTAGCATGTGGCACTGGGAATAATCCTGAGATTACTCCTTTTTGACCTTGTGTTTAAATTTTATTTCCCAGCTCCCTTTATTCTGCTTCCAGGACCCTACCCCTCCTTACCAATGTCATTGTTACTGATATGGACCACAAACTCTGGCTGTGCACCCTCCTCCTCATAATGTCCTGATGCCGCTCAGTGACATTTAAAACATTTAAAATTGATTCACGGGATGCTGGTTAGGCCAGCATTTATTGCCCATCCCTAGTTGCCCTTCAGAAGGTGGTGATAAGCTGCCTTCTTGAATGGCTGCAGCCCCTGAGGTGTAGGTACACACATAGTGCCGTTAGCGAGGGAGTTCTAGGATTAGGCCCCAGCAACAGTGAAGGAATGGCAATGTGTTTCCAAGTCAGGGTGGTGAGTGGCTTGGAGGGGAACCTTCAGGTAGTGGGGTTCCCAAGTATCTGCTGCTCTTGTCCTTCTAGATGGTAGTGGTCGTAGGTTTGGAAGGTGCATTTGCACGAGCAAATGCCCCATGAGGATATTGGATCCGGTCCTGTTCGTCTGCAACCCGTCCAGCTTTCACCTTGGTGAGTTCCTGCTGTGTATCCTGTAGATGAAACACATGGCAGCCATTGTTCGTCGGTGATGGAGGGTTTGAATATTTGTGGAAGACCTTGACCCTAACACCAGAGAGGCAACATACCATCCTGATGCCACGTTTGCGGCTGCAGAAACGTTTATCCGTTCCCCTTACGCGACGATCCCTGATTACTATTGTTCTCCCACTCGTTTTTTTTCCTCTCCTGCCCCCCTGTGCAGCTGAGCCTTTCATGGTGCCATGGATCTGACTTTTGCTGCATCCGCTTGTGTTATGGGCCAGGGTTTAGAGAACCCCAAAGTGTATCATGGAGTTCACCTGACCCACAACTTTTAATAGATTGTGGTATGGGGAGCACACGGCCCACTCTACAGGTGTGGTACAGCAGAAATGGAAAAGTATTTTTTAAAGCAAAACAATGTTTATTCTATGAACTCAATTTCACCTTTTCAAAACATACAGTGACCATCTTAGCAACCATTAATTCAAAAACAACCCCCAAAGAATACAACACCAAGTAATCCTTTAAGCTTTCTTTTTAACATCCATAAGACTTAAAACACCTTTTACCAGAAGCATATTAGGTTTACATTCACTACTGAGAACATTTATAACTCTGAATTCACCAAATGATCAAGAGACAGTCTTTTCATGGCAGAGAGATGAACAGTGCACCTGCTCTGTATGGCTTCAGCTCCAACACTGAAAACTAAAACACACCCTGCAGCAAACAGCCTAAGACGAAAGTAAAAAGCTGACAGCCAGCCCAGCTCCACCCACTCTCTGACATCACTGCAGTAGTAAACACGCATTTCTTAAAGGTATTCTCACTACAGATATTTATATATATACCCATTTATAAACACCCATTTCTTAAAGGTACTCTCACATGACACTTAAGAAAGCAGCTCCCCCAAAAGTATCCAAATGGAAAATCTGTTTGAGAGGGAGATGGACCCACGGACCTTGTACTGCCTGCCGAGTGTTTTTGCTCTGTTTGGTGGTCACTCATCTCTTTTTTGCGGAATGAAGTACGTAATGATTATTAATTGGCCAGTTAAGGGCCTTAGTTGGCCTGAGGGCCTGACTCCTCTTATCATCTCCTCTAAAATGGGAGACAAGTTGAGGCGGGCAGGAAAGTGACAGGCAGGCCATATACTGCATTTGGATTGGATTGGATTTGTTTATTGTCACGTGTACAGAGGTACAGTGAAAAGTATTTTTCTGCGAGCAGCTCAACAGCTCATTAAGTATATGAGAAGAAAAGGGAATAAAAGAAAATACATAATAGGGCAACACAACATATACAATGTAACTACATAAGCACTGGCATCGGATGAAGCATACAGGATGTAGTGTTAATGAAATCAGTCCATAAGAGGGTCATTTAGGAGTCTGGTGACAGTGGGGAAGAAGCTGTTTTTGAGTCTGTTCGTGCGTGTTCTCAGACTTCTGTATCTCCTGCCCGATGGAAGAAGTTGGAAGAGTGGGTAAGCCGGGTGGGAGGGATCTTTGATTATTCTGCCCGCTTTCCCCAGGCAGCGGGAGGTGTAGATGGAGTCAATGGATGGGAGGCAGGTTCGTGTGATGGAGTGGGCGGTGTTCACGACTCTCTGAAGTTTCTTGCGGTCCTGGGCCGAGCAGGTGCCATACCAGGCTGTGATGCAGCCCGATAGGATGCTTTCTATGGTGCATCTGTAAAAGTTGGTAAGAGTCAATGTGGACATGCCGAATTTCCTTAGTTTCCTGAGGAAGTAATGGCGCTGTTGTGCTTTCTTGGTGGTAGCGTCGACGTGGTCTGAGCCCTCTCGGTTTCAGACCTGCTGGCGGAGGAACCATAACATTTCACACCATGGGTTTTAATTTTAAAATATAGCTGAAGAATAATGATGCTTGTGTTGAGAATTTCTCTGACATTATACTGAGTAATTGGAATTATTTAATCATTTACATTTAATGTTTTAAGAAATGGGATAATTTTCTGACTTTAGTTATTGTGAAGCTTCACCTGCTGGCAGCAGGCCTGAAATTTGTGTGTACTGCGCTGGAAACAAGTTTGGAACTAGTGTCAGGAGTTAGGACTCCTTTCTTTCACAGCGGGTGCGATTCTCCAGCCTCGTTGCACTCTCACTCGGGCGCAACGAGGCCGATAAATAGCAGGAGAGGCGGAAACGAGAACCGTGCCAGGCGCCAAACAGTTTGCGATGCAACCGGCCTGATCCCGTAAGCAAATCGGGATCTCGGCATAGCGTGGCAAGAAACCAATTATCACCACTTCAGCCCGATTTCAATCCAATTAACGGGAGCAACCCCATTTCCAACGGCCTCATCGATCGCCCCAGCAAGTGGTCAGGCTCGCGCCGATTAGTACTCCTTTTTAAAAATGTGAACCTGATGGAAGCGTTTCTGCGGGGGAGCTGCGGGCTTCTGCCAAGTAGGTGAGTAATCATCTTTGCTCACAGGCAAAGGGTCCAGTGGCACTGGCCTGGCCGCCCAGGTGCACAGCGGGGGTGGGGGCCCCTCGGCTGGGTAGTGGGGAAGGGGGGGAGGAACTCACGGGGAGGGGGGAGGAACTTCCGGCTGGGGGGAGGGTGCGGCATCGTTTGGGGGGGCGGGTGGGGGAGTGGAGAAACAAGGCGCTGAGGTGGGGGGGGGGCGGCGGCAGCCGTACCGGCATCACCATGCATGTATCCTTGTCCCTGTGCATCTGCCCCACTGACCACCCATAACGTCCACCGACTGCTGGGCCTCTGGCCGTGTGGCCGAATGCTATTGCATATAGGAATTGGCAATCGTGGTTAAGTGAGTACTTCACACAACCCAAGTGGGTGGGATGGCCATGTGGCATGTGGGAGTCATTGCCTAGCATCCCAATCAGACTGCGATGCCTGGACACTGTGCCTGAACACTGCGGGTGGCAACACCTCACACGCAGCACCAAATATCTGAATACCCAGGGATAGGACACAGCTCCAGGGAGGTGTCCACGGCCGGAGGGTGAGTGAGTGCAACGGGGAGGGGACCAGTGCCCAATCCAGGTGACGTTATGAGCATGTATCTGGTGTACAGGGTCTGAGGTCTGGTGAGGGGGGCCTGCTGCTGCCGGGAGTGTGTGGGCAGGGCGTTCCGGGCACGGTGGAGTGGGGATCAATGGGGAATAGAGGGTACTAGGGGGGGGGAGCCACCACTGTTTGTCAGCCTAACACCCTCTCCCAATTCTTTACAGATATTGGACCCCCAGAACTTGCCCTAGTGGTGCTGCTGCTCGGCTGGGCGGCTAGACGCCGGCGGCAGCAACAGCGTCTGCCGATGCTCGAGGTGGTGGACCATGTGCTGGACCCCGCCGCACACCCTGAGGACCCTGCTCGCCATCAGGTCAGGGAGGGACCCAGAGAAGGAGGCCCAAGACGGCCCTGGGTGTACAGGTGCTGCTGTTTATTTGAACAGATGATGGACAGCGCGTGCTGCAGGAGGCTCCGCCTCAACAAGGAGGTGGCGCGGCACGGCCAAGTCTTCACGGACTTGCCAAAACCTGAAGGAGCAGGACACTACGTGGAGGAGTAGTACGCCCGCTCCTGGTGGCCGTCAAAGTCACCACAGCCCTGACCTTTTATGCCTCGGATCCTTCCAGGGCTCGAGCGGGGATCTGTGTGGCATCTCGCAGGCCCTAGCCCACCGGTGTATCTGGCAGGTCACGGAAGCCCTGTTTGCCCGGGGCGTTAAAGTATATCAACTTTGACATGGACCGATCTCAACAGGATGCCGGGGCAGCAGGATTCTCCACCATCGCCGGGGTGCCCCAGGTCCAGGGCTGATAGACTGCACGCATGTTGTCTTGTTCTTACTGGGCCATCTGGGAGTGCCCTACATTAACAGAAAGGGGTCCAACTTCCTGAACATTCAGTTCATTAGTGACCACCACATCAAGATCATGCACGTGTGTGCACACTTCCAAGGGAGTGTGCACGATAGCTACATCCTTGGGCAGCCGGTCATCCCTGGCCGCTTCGAGGACCACCCCAGGATGGGCGGCTGGCTCTTGGGGGATAAAGGGTACCAATGAGGGCCTGGCTAATGACACCAGTATTAAGACCGAAGCGGAGATCCAATCCAACCAGGCCCATGTGGCCACTCGGGTTGTCATTAAGCGGTGCATTGGATTTCTCAAAATGTGGTTCTGAATCCTCGACCGCTCCAGGCGTACCTTGCAGTACATCCCCCCAGAGGGTCGCACGCACTTGGTGGTCTCCTGTGTCCTCCACAACCTGGCGCAGCAGCGGGGTGATGTGCTGGAGGTTGGGGATGAGGAACATGTGATGACTTTCAAGAAAGAGGAGGAGGAGAACGAGGATGAGGAGGAGGCACCTAACCAGCTGGAGAACAACCTCAGGGGGGAACTGTAGGACCAGCTGAAGGCTGCAGAACAGCCAGCATTGATGAGGGTCCAGCAAGCCCGGAGGGCCAGGGAGGCCCTCATAGTTGCCTGCTTTACATAGGGCGTGGCCTGATCTGTCATCGATGCCGTACCCACCCTTCGCCCCCATTTCTCACCCTCCCTTGGTATGTGTTACATCACTTCAGGGTGCTGGGACTGTGTTAGCACTGTCAGCGGGTCATTATCGAGGGCAGGGGGGTGATGACCCACAGAGCTGAGCGCCAGTGCTCCTCAATCTATGCCATAGTCTGACCCCTGCCTGTTTGCTGAGTGCTTGCTCACACCTATGACCTGCATGCGGTGTGCCTGGGGAGGGAGGTGGGAGGGGAGGTCGGCCCGCATTGCAGAAGCGACAGAGGCGTCATACTGGTTGTGTTCAAGGATTTTAATGTGTCACAGGTATCATACAATTCGCCACTCTCCTGAGGGTGCTGCCCCATTCCCACCCCATCCCCTCACCCCCCACTCCGCGCCCTCTCCCCCCTTCCCCATGCCTTCAGTGATCCTCGATGTGCTTTGCCTTCCTAGCCACACCGCTGCGTATAGGTGTCTCCCTAGGATACACATCTGAGGTGGAGACAGCCAGCTGCTTACCTCGTCCCTTGACCTTCGATGCGCCTGGTGGCCGCCCTCAGGGGATCTGAGTCCGGAGGGCCCCCGGCGCACTTGTAGATGGCACTTGCACAGCCGTGCCGCCCTGTCCCGTGTGCTGACCTCAAGACGTGGCCTCATCAGAGGGGTGGAACTCGGGGGAGCTGGTGGCCACCATCCCCACTCCAAGGGACTGGTCCAGGTTGGCCCCCAACGTCCTCTCCTCCCGCTCGGTGCCCAAAGGGCCCTGGAGTTCACCTTGGGACGGAGGGACAGCTGGTCTGAGCCCCGGCTACCCCTGTGTCATCTGGCTCTGCCAGCCCTGGCGGTTCCCCGATGTCTGCACCCCCTCGGCGATGCTCCTCAGTGACTGGGCTGTGCTCTGCAGAGGCTCGGCAATGCCCACCTGTGACTGCGACAAGCTCCGCAGCACATCGGCCATTCCCATCAGAGAGCGGGACATGTCCCGCGGAACCTCATCAAGGTCGGGCCTGGTACTGGGTAGCATCCACCAGCGAGTCGGACATTCTGCTGAGACCCTTAGCCATGGCCGCCATCGACTGTGCCACGCCCTGGGCATCTTCAGTCATGGTGCTGACTCTCCACTGCCATCACCACCCTAGCAGCGTTCTTGGGGCTGGTCTTCTCGGCACCATGGCTGCGAGCTTACTGGGGTTGGTTGTGCAAGAGCTGTTTACATGCTGCGCAACCTCGTTAGCGGGGGACTGACAATCCTTCATTTGCGGTGAGAAGCCCTTGGGGCCTCATTAAGTGGATTAATTAACCTTGAATAGCGGTGCCAGTCTTCTGGGCCGAGCGCCGGGAAGCTTGCGGTAGTTCCCGCTCGCTACCACACTTAGAAATCTTTCCGGAGAATCGTGTACAGTATGTAATGAGCTGAAGAAGAGAGGAATCACTTGAATCTGGTAATGGAATATAACTAGAGCAGATGTGAGAACAAGCAGAGGAGACCATCTAGGGAATTGCGACTGTAACATAATATGGTTTAAAATAATGATTGAGAAAGACATGAGACAAATGGATTGAAAAAAATTCATTTTTAGTGGTTAAGAAGAGATCTAGAGAAGATACGTTGGGACAAACTGGTGGAACAGCAGTGGGAAATATTTAAAATGTGATCAATCGAGTTCATCTATTCCTCTTTTTTTAAAAAAAGAACAAACTAGCCAAGAATGAAAACACAAGGGTGAATGAAGAGATAACGAAGGAAAGGATGGCAAAATAGAATAAAAAGAGGTTCGAACAGAAGGAAAAAGAATTTAAAAAAAAATTAGGAATGCAAAACAGAACGATAAAATTTAATTACCAAGGAATTTCAAAAGAATGGTCGAGGTATTTTGCAACAACAACAAAAAGAAAAATAATCAGAAAAAAGGCAGGACAACAAAGGGACACACAAATCAAATCCAAGGAAATGGGACAATGTAATGGCGAAACAATGGTATTGTTACTTTGCCTCAACATTTATCAGAAAAACTTAACAAGAAGGGAATTGACATTAGAATGAGTGAGCCAAAGATAAGTTTAAAATAGAAAGAAGGGAGATAATTGATAAATGAAAATAAAAACTCCTGCCGCAGATGGATCACGTCTGTGCACATGAAAAGAGGTTTGGGAAGAGATAACAAAGACACTGGGCGGGACTCTCTGAGCACCATCGTGTCGGAGAATCGGCGGGGGGGGGGGCGTGAATCCCGCCCCCGCCGGTTGCCGAATTCTCCGGCACCAAAATTTGGTGGGGGCGGGAATCGCGCCGCGCCGGTCGGCGGGCCGGAATGGGCCGAAGTCCTGCTGCTGTCATGCCAGTCCCGCCGGCGTGAATCAAACCCCTACCTTACCAGCGGGACTGGCGGCGCGGGCGGGCTCCGGCGTCCTGGGGGGGCGTGGGGCGATCTGGCCCCGGGGGGTGCCCCCACGGTGGCCTGGCCCGCGATCGGAGCCCACTGATCCGCGGGCGGGCCTGTGCCGTGGGGGCACTCTTTTCCTTCTGCCTCGGCCATAGCCTCCGCGATGGCCGATGCGGAAGTGACACCGCCCCCCTGCGCATGCGCGGGGATGATGTCAGCAGCCTCCGACGCTCCCGCGCAGGAGCGGACTTCCGCCGGCCGGCGCAGTCTCTTCGGCCCCGGCTGGTGTGGCGCCAAAGGCCTTTCCCGCCAGCCAGCGGCGCTCCAACCACTCCGGCCCGGGCCTAGCCCCTCAAGGTGAGGGCTTGGCCCCTAAAGTTGCGAATCTCCGCACCGTTGGGGCAGCCCGACGCTGGGGTGGTTCCCGCCACTCCATCCCCCGGGACCCCCCGCCCCACCGGGTAGGGGAGAATCCCGGCCACTATTACGAATAAATTTTTAAAACTTCAGAAAAACGAATGGTGCCAGAGGACTGGTGGACAGCTAATGTTATCCCTATATTTGAACAGGAGGCTGGAACAAGTGGGGGAAGTATAGACCAATTAGCTTAATGTTGGTGGTAAAAATATTAAATTAAATTTATATTCAAAATATCATAGAAAAACGTCTAGAAATTAAAAATGTAATAAAAAATAGTCTGTACATGTTTTCAAAGAGCTAATCATGCTTGGCCAACCTTATTGAATTTTCTGAAGAACAAATAGAGTAAACAAGACTGATGTAGCAAATGCCCCTTGATAGGCCTATCATGTACAAGGCACAAGTCAAGAGTGTGGTGAAATGCTTTCTGCTCGCCTGGACCAGATGAACGAGACCAGCTGACATAACCTGCAAGTTTCCCGCCAAGTCACACACCATCTTGATTTGGAACTACATCATCTCATAGTAAATGCATTTACATGTGTCCATGTGGAAACGGGTATTGAGGAAGAAACAATCTCGCAGTGTGTGTCTGCATGTTTATTGAGTGCGAGTCCCGTTGTCAGTGGGTTATTTTTCGGGCTTCGGCAGGGAAGCCCCTGCCGAGGCTGCACTTACAAGCAGAGCTCCTCAATTCAGGAAGAGAAATCGATCTCTCGATCTTCCAACGCGACTCCTATACTCCACCAATGCCCCGACTTACCTGTTGGGAGGTCCTCGAGCGCCCTGCACACACCTCATAAGGGCAGGGCATCCGCCCAGCCCAATCCCCGGTGTGGCAAAGTACCACCTTGGCACCGTGGCACCATCAGCCTGGCATTCTGGCCATGTCACCTGGGTAACCTGAAATCATTGTCGATTGTCGTAAAAACCATCTGGTTCATTAATGTCCTTTAGGGAAGGAAATCTGTCGACCTTACCTGGTCTGGCATACATGCGATTCCTGATCTACAGCAATATGTTTGACTCTTAAATGCCCTCAGGGGTGGTCAATAAATGCTGACTCAGCCAGTGACACTTACATCCCATGAACATGTAAAAAAAATACTAACTAACAGAATTTGATTATATTTACTTTGTTACTGAATTCTTAATAACACCCTTCCTTGATAGAGACAAACAAAGAAAGCACATGGACAGAATTTGAAATCAGCATGTACCATTTACATGATTTCAATAATGTCGTTGAATTGCTTTGATTAAAAATGTTGAATGACAAAATGTAAGTAATTATTCATTTCTGTAACATTTTAAGTCTCGTTCTTTTGTGGGTAAGGACGCCACCAGCAGGAGGTTGCAGTTAGAAACACTTGGGGATGACTCTCCAATTGGATCAATCCTGCGATTGGAATGGGAGTGATTGGGAAGGCTGGTGAGTTAAGTTGGCGAATGGAGCTTGGCAGGGAGGTGCATTTGGCATTGGGGTTGTTGTGGGAGAGACTGGAGATTGGGACTGGGGAGGCCTGGCCAGGATTTCACGGCCCCACTATGGTGCGTCTACCCCCGGTGGAAGTGGCAGGCCATTTAAATTTCTATTTACTACGGCTGGAACATAATATCTCACTGAGTGAGAGGATCTGTAAAATCCTGATTAAATGGCTTACTCGAGGGGCCTAAGCAGAGTGCTGCTGCTTCTCCAGGCCCACAAACAGTGCTGGTTGAGTGTGTGTGTGGTGGTATGTATTAGTGGTCATGTGGGACCTGTGAAGCCGAGATGCTATTGGCTGACAGATCCCGGGTCCTGGTTGGATCTGCCGACTTCTGGCTCCGCCCTGAAGGCGGAGTATAAGAACCCGAGCTTCTCCCTGCAGCTTCATTCTGTTGCTGAGCTGCTGGGGACAAGCATCGCTTAATAAAGCCTGGATCGACTTCATCACTTCTCGTCTCTCGTAAGTCATTGTGCGCTACAATGTGCAACCAGGAGCTCCAAAATCCCTTTCACTGCCCTGTTTTCTGATACCTGGGAAGCGGTGCAGCAAGAGTATGGTTTAAATTGGCTCTCAATTGCAAATCGTGAGACTGATTTAAACGGCATTATTAAACAGCAAGACATTTGGAAGCCCCCAATTTAAAAAAAGGACCTAATGTGCGCGCTGCAGGTTGGGGTCATATTTTCCCAATTTAATGATTTAACCTCTCCCACTGATCACTTTTTATCCAATCAAGTACTGGAAAATAGGGTTAGACCAGATAAGTGCTTAATGGCTGGTTCAGACACGATGGACTGAAGGGTCTCTTTCTGTGATGTAAATTTCTATGACTATGATTCCGACATTCGTGGGGACAGGCCTTCATTTCTCAGTAATATTGTTCTCATGCGGTTTTTGATATCACACACATGCAGAGACTCGCACACGGACTCTGGATTTAGTCAGCATAGCAGGATATTACCTTGCAAATCAAGGCATCTAGTCAAGTAGCATTACCATTTGCTATGCTTGTTTGAAGTGTTCATGATCGATTAATCATTTTAGTAATTGAAAATAAAATGATTGCCAATATAATTGCGTTGTCACAGAGCTATTCTGAGCTGCCCAAGTGAGCAGTTGAATTTACAGATATTACATCCAAATAGTGTAAAAATTATCTGGTTTTGCAAAAATATATTACATTACACAGAAACAGCCCATAACAGCCTCCCCGAACAGGTGCCGGAGTGTGGCGACTAGGGGCTTTTCACAGTAACTTCATTTGAAGCCTACTTGTGACAATAAGCGATTTTCATTTTCATTTCATTTTCAAGTACATTGGAGTAGAAAAAAATAATTTCTCAAATTTGGCTCTTTTTCAATTTAGGAATTTATTTTCTCTGAATGCATATAAATCTTTGCATTTAAGTAGATTATATGGACTAAGTTTACTGACTACAGTGGAACTTGTTGCATGTACTTAACTGTTGTAATAAAGCAAAAGTTTATGATGGTATTTTACTGTTATGCACATTTTCAAAAGTGATTGTAATCCCATTGATCACATCATAGAATGATAAAGCACAGAGGAGGCCAATAGGGACCATCATGCTAGAACTTACACTGGTAGAAGTATTCTATGCTGAAGGAGAACAACCCTAGCTTCTCTAGTCTTTGAACATAACTAATGTCCCTCAATCCTGTTATAATTTTCATAAATTTATTCTGCGTCCTCCCAGTGCCCCTCAATGCTACTGTTAAAATTATACCATGTAACTTTTATTCACTAATTCACTATTCACTAATTCGCTCTGCTTTCTGCCCCTCAGCCAATTTTGTATCCACGCAGCCACTATCCAGTTCTAATGGTGACTTATAATTACATTTTTATGTTGGAAAAATCTGGCTTACTAATGTTCTTCGGGGGATGAAATCTTTCACGCAGTCCGGCCTATATGTGACTCCTGACTCAGAACAAACTGTTTGATTTAGCCTTAAATAGCCTCGCAAATCACTCAGTTGTACCAAACTACAATGCAAAGTAACTTTCAGAGCATGTACTGCAGTTATTCAAGAACGTTGCTCACCACCACCTTCATCTCTCAGGATGGGCAATAAAGCATTTCTCCGCCAATGATGCCCATGTTCCATGATTGAACGAAAAACAAAACAGAATTGAAAAGTGGAAATAGTGTGTTCAGTGGCAGCATGAGAGAAGCGGAATATAAGGGGTGCAATAAAAAATTGTTGATCGTATTTGATCTATGAATCTGTTCTTGCATTTGGAAAGTTATTCTGATCACTTAATTTCTACTTTATTTTGTTATCATATGTATCTTTTTATCTTACGCTTTGACCTTTCTTTTTTTTTAAATAATTTTAAAAATAGATTTAGAGTACCCAATTCATTTTTTCCAATTAAGGGGCAATTTAGTGTGGCCAGTTTACCTCCCTGCACATCTTTGGGGTTGCGGGGGTGAAACCAACGCAAACACGGGGAGAATGTGCAAACTCCACACGGACAATGACCCAGAGCCGGGATCGAACCTGGGACCTCGGTGCCGTGAGGCAGAAGTGCTAACCACTGTGCCGCCGTGCTGCCCCTCGCTTTGACCTTTCTTGTCTAATTCCCTTAAGTTATTTTCCCAGCACTTGATGCTTTCCACTTTTCATTTTTCCATTGAAGGTGGCAAATCAATCTAATGTATGATTTGATGAGCAATTATGATCCTATAAAATCCGCATTCATGAATCGGTGCTTTACAATCCTGATGGTTGCCATGAACAAGCATGGCCATATTTCCATTGGAAATCATACATCCGTGCTTCCAGGTGATCAAGAATGGGAACCTTGTCCAAAGTTTCCCTTTCTTATCTGAACGTCCTTGACATATATCATTGCTGATCTTGCATTGTCATTCTAATAACATATACTGTTGGAGTTCACGATAGCAAGAGAGACCTAAAAGACTCGACCATCAACAATAGCTCTCTATTATGTTAAATGGATGAAAATTCAAAAGCTAGAATACAACAAATTATTTTGTAAAACATAACATTTTATATTTATTGATGAACGAAGAAGTCTATTGCTTTTTGTTTTGGAAGACAAAATTCTTCTTCCTGTGATGTTTTGGTAATTTTATGGCAACATGGGGCGAAATTCTCCGGAAACGGCGCGATGTCTGCTGACTGGCGCCCAAAACGGCGCAAATCAGTCGGGCATCGTGCCGCCCCAAAGGTGCGGAATGCTCCGCATCTTTGGGGGCCGAGCCTCAACCTTAAGGGGCTAGGCCTGCGCCGGATGAATTTCCGCCCCGCCAGCTGGCGGAAAAGGCCTTTGGTGCCCCGCCAGCTGGCGCGGAAATGACATTTCCAGGCGGCGCATGCGCGGGAGCGTTAGCGGCTGCTGACGGCATTCCTGCGCATGCGCAGTGGAGAGAGTCTCTTCTGCCTCCGCCATGGTGCAGACCGTGGCGAAGGCGGAAGGGAAAGAGTGCCCCCACGGCACAGGCCCGCCTGCGGATCGGTGGGCCCCGATCGCGGACCAGGCCACCGTGGGGGCACCCCCCGGGGCCAGATCGTCCAGGACCCCGGATGCCCGCCCGCGCCGCCTTGTCCTGCCGGTAAGGTAGGTGGTTTAATCTACGCCGGCAGGACAGGCAGGGGGGGGCCCGCCAACCGGCGCGGCGCGATTCCCGCCCCCGCCGAATATCCGGTGGTGGAGAATTCGGCAACTGGCGCGGGCGGGATTCACGCCAGCCCCCGGCGATTCTCCGACCCGGCGGGGGGTCGGAGAATCTCGCTCATGGTCTGCCTTCCTGAAGTAAGAAACAGAAAATGCTGGAAATTACTCAGCAATCTAGCAGCATCGGTGCATGCTTTACTGTCTGGATCTAATAAAAGCCACTTTTGACAATTTTGATACACAGGAGTTTAACTTCCTAATAGTGATAAATTATTACTACTTTCATTTCAACAAGCAATAATGAGGCACTTGACCTATGGCGCCCAGTTGTAACCCATTCAAAACCCATTCACTTGAGCACGAATTGTAATTGCATGCTAGCAGATGTGTATTGGAAACTATTGTGCTAAAGTTCCAAATTCACACTTAAGGCATGAAGTCTTTCCAGCTGGGACTGAATGTGTGGACGTTGAAGATTCATCCCTCATGATTATCTACCCATTGAATGAATGGATAAAAAACTATAGGGAAAGACTTGCAATGTGTCAAACATGGCTCCTGGTGGGTCAGGCTGTGTATTGCAAGCTCTCTTTTGAAAAACAGCCCTTGAGACTAAAGTTATGCAGAGGCTAAGTTGTTCATTTTGGTGAAATAGTCTGTAAAACCAATGGCTAATCTCTTTGGAATTTAACCAACGTCTGTGACCAAGCAAGGATAAAAACAGAAATGGGCCATTATATTTCCTGCAGTCAATAAAGTGTCAAAAGGTCCACAAATGATACACGCTTGTTTTGTATCACTAATGATCTCAAATGAATGACAAAAAGAAGGTGGAGCACAATTAAAGCAAAAGGTCCACAGGACAACTACGAAGCCATCAAAGCAGTGAATCAAAAAAAAACTTTGTTGGCTTGAATACATGATCGTCAAAAACAACTATTTACTCCATGAGGGAATTAGTGTGTCATCAGTCTGAAAAGTCTGGTAAGTTCGAAATACAGTGTTTCTTTTAAAAATAATCTCCCTGAGCAGTACATAGTTTGAAAGCATAGTACATAATATCCACTTTAATCAGCTTGCTAAATTGTGTTTGTAAAGTAATTAATTCACATGACTAACATTATCTGTCCATATTAATATATGCCTCTCTGGCATCTGCAGAATTTTTTCTGCATCTCCATTGCAAGTTGAGTTCAAATCATTAATGAATCTAAATCTTTAATGTCTCCACAGATGAGTCATCTTCATCCAGATGTGCTGCATCTGTCCATGAGGCTATAAGCACAGAAGGATATTGAGACCACAGGCAAGGGAAAACCAATATCAGTCATCGATATTGTACTACCCAGGGTCACTGAACTGAAAGTCGTTGGAGAGATCTTTCTTGTGTTGCTCCATAGGTCCTTCAGGACTCCACCTTGATCCTCCACAGGGCCTTCACTGGAGCATACAATAGAACTTGGGAAAGTCAGTAGCCCAGGGCTTGCTGGAGCAGGGGACACAGCTGCTATTACCTTGTGCAGCCTGCTAAAATCCCAATATGCTGAATTAGTACACAGCATAATATTATACATTGATGACACTCACAGGTAAGATTCTAGTCAGTTTGTTCAACAAATTGATGCCAAAGGATTAACCCTTCTCCAGGCAAATCTAAGATATTATCTGTCACAGATGTACAGAATTTGCTGATAGCTTTCCATCAAGATTCCGGGGTTAACATACAATTTTTTTCGCTGAGTTGGGTCCAATGCAGAGTATTACCTTGTGTTAGTTTGAGTGCTAGATGCTCTGAAAACTAGCAGTCAGTACTTTGCACATCGGAGAACAGAAATGCACAGACTATACTAAGCTATCATATAATTATAAATTATATTGTTTTACAGTCACTCTTTCACAACAGTACTTATTGTGTTCCAATATTAAAGTAATATAGTGCTGCAGACATTGCACAAGAACTCTCACATTTTGTTACGTTATCTTGTATTTATTTACAGTTATTGGCTCAGGTTGTAATAAAGATAAGTAGACCTATAATATGTATATATAATAGGTTTTACAGGTTAAATCAGTATTTACTTTAAATGAAATAGGTTTCTATTTCTTAAAGTAAAAACATTTATTTTTATATATATATATACATATATCTCCAAGATCAACTTTTCCCAACCACACAGGTTTCCAATCCATATAACAGAGCCTTCTGCGTGTGCTTGTTCACCTTCCTGGGTGTGTAACCAAAGGATCTCAGAAAGTTCAGTCACATGTAGCACTTTAATTCTGTCATCTTCTCTTATTAATATATTCATGGAGACAGTATTTTGATGTCTACCAGTTATAACAAATAAATGTTTTCCTCCATATAAATATTGCACTTGTATCATTTTCCTTATTTGCTGTTAAATATAATGCATAAGCAAATATATGCAAAAGGAGACACATCAATGTGGCAAAACTTTGTATTTTGCACATGGTACTTCCACATGTGCCACTATTGATATGTGCACGTATGCTAATGGACATATTCAGTAAGGTATTTAAAAATCAGGGTCTCCACTAGTGGTCATATATACATGCTGTGGTACTGAGCAGGCTGGTTCCATATTCTGTGTCAATGTAAATTAGTTAATCTCAACAAGATTTGCAGTTTGGATACAAAAATTGACTTCATTATCTTCAGATCCAGTAGAGAAAAATCAACCAGACTTGTACCACCCAGATTTTTATCCAGTGATTATCGCTTAACTTGTGTTGAAATCAGATGTGGCTCAGCATCAGCAGTAATTCAATTTACAGAAAAGCTTAACCCTGAAGAATAGCTGCTCAGACAAGATACCAGAGGATTTCAGTGGCAATGGAAATGTCTGCCAGCTTGGATCACTGCCTTTTGAAAAAGAAGAGAAAACATGCAGAAAATTACAAGGATGCAAAGACTTGATCATATTAACTTTAATCTGTTGGAGTAAATTAAACCCAGTTGAAAGTGTGACTTGCAACATCGATTGAATATGCCAAGTAACTATTTGAAATTTGCGGCTTGACTTCATTGGATCTGCATCCTCCCATAATTGCTTTACCATTATTGCTGATATTTGCGAAGCAACTTTGACAGTACTTTTCATATGACAATATGTCTGTATAAAAGCAAAAGTTGGAATATTGCACTCTGGACATCCTGTGAACAAGACAATGACTCACTTGGTTCATTGACTGTTTAGCCACGTAGTGTATTCATCCACAGCTTGAACAAAATCTCACAATTTCTGTGATGCTTTGAAAAGGGTTTGAATAAACACGTTTTTCTTGCGATAAAACTTCTGCCATTGTTCAATGTATTGCTTGATTCTGCAAACGTGAACCTTTGAACTATTTCCTCTGCTTGATTATTAACCCCACTAATTGACCTTGAATTCAAACCTTGCTTCATAGTCACTTCTTACAATGATATTCCAATTTAAAAAGCATGAATGGGTATTCTTCTTTTATAGCTTCCCAATGTTTTAGTGTGAATAAAGTACTTAGTTCCTCTTATGGTCTAAGTCCACTCAGAGCTTTAGCCCCAAGCAGAATTAACCTTTCAAATCCTGAAATTGTATTTGTCACTTGTCAGGAACAAGGGTGATATATCCATAAAGAAACAATAATAATTGGATGCTTCATGAATGCCTGGGATTTCATGGCTATTAATTTTGAACTTTTGTTTGCAATTGTTTTACAAGCTCCGATGTTGCCAAGGAATGGCTCAGCTGTGACAGAAAGAGCTCCCACAAGATGAGACACATTTGCCCTCGTGTGATTTTTAAATACAGATTGGGGAATGCCAAGGAAACTGGATAATTCCATGCAGCTAGAGCAGTTTCTTATTTTTGGGTTCAGTTGTAGTAAAGTCATGCCAGAAGTAATGTGGCCACTTTTTATGTTAGGCAAGATAGAAAAAAAGTAAAATATTACATGTGGAAAAACTACCCACCCATCTCTGCAGACTTTTAGTGCTTGAAATGAATATTTGAGGTACAGGAAGCTGTGCTTTAATTTTTTTACCACGGACTTAACTTTGAATGACTTTTTCATTCACATTCACCACTGAATAAACTCCTTGGTGCTCTCTTAACCCAACCTGCCTGGAGGGAACGAATCAGGAATGAGTTGAACAGTTTACATCCTGCTTGCACTTACTCTGCAATGTAGAGAAAGGAAAGATTTAAATATGCATCTTCCACAAGCTCATCTTGATCTTGCCAGTTAGATTTGGTTAAATTTGGCATCTGTTACCAACTATCTTATTCGTCCTTTCTTGTGAAAATGTTAGTTTTGTATGCTCATTAATATGGGTTGAATTAGATGGATATTTATGGCTATATGCTCTTGTCAATTTGGTACAAATGTCACAAATACAGTACATTTTGGGATTTAAAAAAATTATTTTCACGGCATCTGGGTATCGCTGGCTAGGCCAGCATTTATTGCTTGACCTCAATTGCCCTTGAGAAGGTGGTGGTGAGCTGCCACCATTATTAAATCGCTGTTGTCCATGTGGTGTCGGTACACCCACAGTGCTGATAGGGAAGGAATCCAAAAATTTTGATCCAGTGACAGTGAGGGAATGACAATGTATTTCCAAGTCAAGATGGTGAGTGGCTTGGTGGGGAGCTTGAAGGTGGTGGTATTCCCATTGGTCTGCCGCCCTTGTCCTCCTAGATGGAGATTGGAAGCTGCTGTTTAAGGAACCTTGGTAAGTTTGCGTTGGCGGTGGAGGAAGTGAATGTTTGCGGAATGGATTGCTTCTGGTGGTTATAGTCCAGATGTATGTTGAGGAAGTAAAAGCTTTTTCTGGAACAATTGCGGCTGCTGCTAGGGAATTCTTAAAGTCACATTTGTGTTGTCAGTGATACCGTACCTGTGGGAAGCCGGAGATTGCTGCAAATCCCCCTTCTCTGGCAGACTGGCTGGGTTAACCTAGGAACAATTGGATGCAATTGTGTGCTTTGCTAAACACCTTTAGAGCCACTGGCAGTGAATGGCCTCCAAGGAGATGTGGCCTCTGCCCATCCCAAATAATGTGGCAGATGTGAGCCACCGCATGCCTTGACAAGCAAAGGCATCAACAGGGCAATAAATGCTGGCACAGCCAGCGACGCCCATGTCCCATGACTAATTAAAAAAAGATCCCACCACAATGGACAAGCTTCATACGCCTAAGTAGGTTTAAAACCCGCTTAGATGTGCTGACCGGGGTCTATCGGGCTCCCAGCATCTACCAGACTCCCCAGGGAGACCCCAGCCAGGCGCTGTTCAATACTGGTACACACAAATGTGGACCAGGTGGAATGGCACCTGAGGGATGTTTCCAGGGACATAGAAGGTCCCTGGGTAGTCAGGGAGAGGGGAGGGTGTCCCCCCAGTCCTCCCCTTGAACATCGGCACCTTGACACCGCCAGGCTAGCACCTTTGCACTGCCACCCTGGCACTGCTAAGTGCTCTGTTGGCACTGCAAAACCGCAGGAGCACTGACCAAGAGGGGGCCATGCTCATGAAAGGAGGGAAAGGGGGTATGAATGGTGGAGGGATGCAGGGTGGGTATGAAGGGGCCTCTGGAATGTTGGAGGGGGGATGAAGGGTAGGGGCCCTGGAAGCGAGGAGGTTTCGAAAGGTGGCATGGGAAAGCCTGAAAGGTGAAGGCCCTCAGCGACCTCATAGCGGGGTGTGTGGTAATGCCCAAGTGTGTGTGTGTGTGTGTGTGTGTGTGTGGGGGGGGGGGGGGGGGGGGGTGGTGACATTGCGTATGAGTGACGGGTGTGGAGGACCACCAAGCCCACCTTTCAAAATGGTGGCCCAATCTCTGAGGAACCGGTCTGGCTAGCGAGTTCAGCTTCCGAATGATGAAAATAATTCTGTGTGCGCTTGACCAGGGAGAAACTCCCATGGCCCAAAAAAGTGACCAAGTGTAGCTATTTCATAGATAGCAGTGGGGAACTCACCGATAGAGCCAGAGTGAAACTCTCAGCAGAACCCATACAAATGACACTTAAAAACGTTTCCATTAGATCATGCCCTATACGTCCTTAGTATAAAGGCAGCATTAAATGCCCTTAATACCTTTCTTCAAAATTGTGCGATTTTACATAAGTATTTGCGTGGCACGGTGGCACAGTGATTAGCACTGCTGCCTCACAGCTCCAGGGACTCGGGTTCAAGTCCAGCTTCGGGTGACTGTGTGGAGTTTGCACGTTCTCCCCCTGTCTGCGTGGATTTCCTCTGGGTGCTTTGGTTTCCTCCCACTGGCTAAAGATGTGCAGATTAGGTGGATTGGACACTCTAAATTGCCCCTTAGTGTCCAAAGGTTAGGTGGATTTACAGGGATAGGGTGGAGGAGTTGGCCTAGGTGGGGTGCTCTTTCCAGGGTTGGTGCAAACTCGGTGAGCCAAATGGCCTCCTTCTGCACTGTAGGGATTCTATGATTTTGTATGTTATGAGGCCTTAAACATTGTGAAAGATTGATTCGTTTGCCTACTAGTTTTTGATTACCCCTGTATTCTAATACAGGTAATGAAATTTGAAAAGAATTAGTCAAAAAGTTTGATTGTCTGTGTGAAGTTTGCACTTTCTCTCTGTATCTGCATGGGTTTCCTCCGGGTGCTCCGGTTTCCTCCCACAGTCCAAAGATGTGCAGGTTAGGTGGATTGGTCATGATAAATTGCCCCTTCGTGTCCAAAAGGTTAGGTGGGGATACTGGGTTACGGGGATAGGGTGGAGGCTTGGGCATAAGTGGGGTGCTCTTTCCAAGGGCTGGTGCAGACTCGATCTGTCGAATGGTGTCCTTCTACACTGTGAAAACAATGACAGGATGATGATTTAAAAGCAAAATACCTCTTCCAATTTTTGGAAAGTTGCAATTCCAGTTTTTTAATGCTTTGCTGGGCTGTGGGTCTCGCTGGTCAGGCCATATCTAATTGCCCTTGATAAAGTTTTTTGGGGTTATACTCCTGAGCTCTTGTTAATGACCTCACACATTACTAATTGACAATTTTCATTTCCGAAAACATTAGAAACAAATCATTTTAATTTATCACAGTATAGGTGATCCACCAACCTTGGAGTCAGGATTCCAAGGGCTGAATTTTACAGCTCCCCGCTAGATATGTTTCAGGTGGGGGCACAGGTACATACCCCGCTAGGTATGTTTCAGGTGGGGACACAGGTAAATAGGATGGGTAGCTAGCTCAAAGTTTTTCCACGGACCCCCAATCTATCCTGAAAATGTGGTGTGTGGGTAAGGCATCTGCTAACCCGCCCGGCCTTAGACCTAAATCTGTCTATGCTGCCATAATATGGCAGGCAGAGGAGAGTGGGCAGGCCACTTTTTCCACTAACTTTTGTTAAAAGGTGAGAAGGAAGGAAGGGGGGGATCTTTATTTGGGAGTTGCCCTGATTAAAATCTATTTACAATTCAACAGGTATGGCAACCTTTGGTTCCTGCCACCTCCAGAGACCGTTACGAGGCGGCAATGGCAGTGGACAAATGTGGAGACATTCTGGTTAAAACTTCCGCCTTGGTTCTCTGAGACTTTGGCCCAGAGTCTTAAAAAGCTGTGAAGCCCTATAACCTTCACACAAATCCACCCCATGTCACCTTGAGAGCAGCTCACTCAGTATCCAATATGTGCAGACCTCAGGGGCCGTGTGGGGATGAAAAATAATAAAATTTCTCACAATTCAAAAGATTTCTCATTCATACATACTTGATACAGAAAAAAACTCATTCATGAAACTGAGCCACTGATTTTATACCCCACAATTGATAATCTGTTACATATAAAAATGTTTTATTCAGTAATCACGTTATAGACAGCCCATCCTTAAATTGTCTCTTAACACAGGCAATCTGTGAACTTGGTTGCTCTGCTGAGATAAGTGGTTTTAGACCTTTTGAAACTCGGTCAGTTTTCATAATTGGCTCAGCTATAACAACAACCCTTGGGAAGTGTGAACAATAATGTTTGTTGGAACTGCAAGAACAGTTTGTAGTGTTTTTTCCGAAGCTACTCCAAATAGTCTGTCAAACAATGCACTCCACAGAAGCATATGGGGCGAAATTCTCCCCCAACGGCGGGATGCCCGCCGACTGGCGCCAAAGCCGGCGCAAATCAGACGGGCATCGCGCCGGCAAAAAGGTGCGGAAGTCTCCGCATCTTTGGCGGCCTAGCCCCAACATTGAGGGGCTAGGCCGACGCCGGAGGGATTTCCGCCCCGCCAGCTGGCGGAAATGGCGTTTGTTGCCCCGCCAGCTGGCGCGGAAATGCGGCGCATGCGCGGGAGCGTCAGCGGCCGCTGTCAGTTTCCCCGCGCATGCGCGGGAGCGTCAGCGGCCGCTGAAAGTTTCCCGCGCATGCGCAGTGGGGAGAGTCTCTTCCGCCTCCGCCATGGTGGAGGCCGTAGCGGAGGCGGAAGGGAAAGAGTGCCCCCACGGCACAGGCCCACCCGCGGATCGGTGGGCCCCGATCGCGGGCCAGGCCACCGTGGGGGCACCCCCCGGGGTCAGATCGCCCCGCGCCCCCCCCCAGGACCCCGGAGCCCGCCCACGCTGCCTGGTCCCGCCGGTAAATACCAGGTTTGATTTACGTCGGCGGGACAGGCAATTCCTGGGCGGGACTTCGGCCCATCCGGGCCGGAGAATCCAGCGGGGGGTCCCGCCAACCGGCGCGGCTGGATTCCCGCCCCCGCCCAATCTCCGGGAGCGGAGACTTCGGCGGGGGCGGGGGCGGGATTCACGGCGGCCAACGGCCATTCTCCGACCCGGCGGGGGGTCGGAGAATGACGCCCATGGTTTTTTTTACTCTGACAGCTGCAGCCTAATTTTTTATTAAATTTTTAAAGGCCTTCAGATCATGACACCTAAAATACCTATCCACCTTTCAAGAGTGTTTATGTCTCCTCCATAAATGTATGACTTCCACACTGCAGTGAAGATGGGATCTGTTTAAACTAAGCATTATTTTCAAATGGCTCCACAGATTTGTTGTGTACTTCTGTGATTCACACCCCACCGCCTTTACTGGTGAAAATTGTATCGGTCAGAAATGGGGGTGAGGATTCTGTATCTTGGTCCTGTCCACCATCAGTAAAGGCCTCTCGAGTTGCTCCAGCTTGTGAAAATGTAGCCCATTAAATGGATATTTGCAGCTGGATTTTCAATGCGTGGTAAGGAATGCAACACCTGAATAAATTCTAGGTCTCAGCCCTGTGGCCCTCAGTTGTGCTTTGATTACAACAGAATCTTCAAAGACAAATTACCTTATTGGCCAGGAGGTGGGAGCTGCCTGTCTGATGCCAGTGGGGGCAATGGCTGGCAGCAGCCATGTTGGGATTGAGCAGACAACCCCTTAAGGTGGAACGTGGTTGCAGGTGGTCATGGAGGAGACAGGTAGGAGCAGTGCTCATGCTGACACTCGTTGGACCAGCAAATTATTTAAATAGTGCGGCAGACCTGACAGCTGTGCATAGTAGTTGCCAGGATGAATTTACAAAGTCTCATTTTGTTTCAGACAGGCCCTTCAAAAAGCTCATTGAGGAGCTTACAAGGGTGTTAAATGGAGATGAGTACATTCCACACCACTACCACATCCTTGCTGCCGCACATCCCTCCCCGCAGCCGCACGCCCCTCCCCACTCCTGCCTGAGCCAATTGAAAATTTGAGTTTGTCCTGGAGGGGTTGGGACTCTGACACAGTGCGGCAGGGTGGCACAGTGGTTAGCACTGCTATTTCACAGTGTCAGGGACCTGGGTACGATTCTGACCTCGGGTGACTGTGTAGAGTTAGTACATTCTCCCCGTGTCTCTGTGGGTTTCCTCCGGATGCTCCGGTTTCCTCCCACAGTCCCCTTAAAGATGTGCAAGTTAGGTGGATTGGCCGTGCTAAATTGCCCCTGATGGTTAGGTCAGGTTACGGGTACACCAGAGATTCGGTGGGGGCGGGAAATACGCCGCGCCGGTTGGCGGACCCCCCCCGCCGGTGATTCTCCGGCCCAGATGGGCCGAAGTCCCGCTGCTAGAATGCCTGTTCCGCCGGCGTGGATTGAACCACCTACCTTACCGGCGGGACAAGGCAGCGTGGGCTGGCTCCGGGGTCTTGGGGGGGGGGGGGGGGGGGCGCGGGGCGAAAAGGCCCCGGGGGGTGCCCCCACGGTGGCCTGGCCCACGATCGGGGCCCACCGATCCACGGGTGGGCCTGTGCAGTGGGGGCACCCTTTTCCTTCCATGGCGGAGACGGAAGAGACTCCCTCCACTGCGCATGCGTGGGGATGTCGTGAGCGGCCGCTGACGCTCCAGCGCATGCGCCGCCCGGCAATGTCATTTCCGCGCCAGCTGGCGGGGCACCAAAGGCCTTTCCCGCCAGCTCGCAGGGCGGAAATCAGTCCGGCGCGGGCCTGGCCCCTCAAGGTTAGGGCTCGGCCGCTCAAGTGGCGGAGGATGCTGCACCTTTGGGGCGGCGCGATGCCGGACTGATTTGCGCCGTTTTTGGCGCCGGTCTGCAGACATCGCGCCGATTACGGAGAATTTTGCCCCTGATGACTGACATCCTAGTGTTTTAAATGAGACAGTGGATGCATTGACTTTGAACTTGCAGAAGTTCTTTAATTTTACACTGATTCCAGTGGATTGGAAAAATGCGAGAATCTATTATAATAATAATGAAGTTACTGTGGAAAGCCCCGAGTCGCCTCATTCCGGCGCCTGTTTGGGTACACATAGGGAGAATTCGGAATGTCCAAATATTAGGGACGTAGTATCAGGGCAGTTAGACAATCATAATATGATTGGACAGAGTCAGAAGAGTTATAGAAGGGAGATAATGGGCAGAATTCTCCATCCCGCCGAACTAGGGGCGAAATTCTCCGGAAACGACGCGATGTCCGCCGACTGGCGCCCAAAACGGCTCCGCATCTTTGGGGGCCGAGCCCCAACCTTAAGGGGCTAGGTTGGCGCCGGACGAATTTCCGCCCCGCCAGCAGGCGGAAAAGGCCTTTGGTGCCCCGCCAGTTGGCGCGGAAATGACATTTCCGGGCGGCGCATGCGCGGGAGCGTTAGCGGCCGCTGACGGCATTCCCGCGCATGCGCAGTGGAGAGAGTCTCTTCTGCCTCCGCCATGGTGGAGACCGTGGTGAAGGCGGAAAGGAAAGAGTGCCCCCATGGCACAGGCCCGCCCGCGGATCGGTGGGCCCCGATCGCGGGCCAGGCCACCGTGGGGGCACCCCCCCGGGGCCAGATCGCCCAGGACCCCGGAGCCCGCCCGCGCCGCCTTGTCCTGCCGGTAAGGTAGGTCGTTTAATCTACGCCGGCGGGACAGGCATTCCAGCAGCAGGACTTCGGCCCATTCGGGCCGGAGAATGGGCGGGGGGGGGCCGCCAACCGGCGCGGCGTGATTCCCGCCCCCACTGAATATCCGGTGCCGGTGAATTTGGCAACCGGCGGAGGGTTGGAGAATCCCGCCCCTGGTGTGCGCCCTCGGCAGCGGCGGGATTCTCCGTCCTGCCAGCCGGCCAATGGGGTTTCCCATTGTGGGAAGCCCCATGCTGGCGGGAAATCCCCGGGCATGGGTGCGCTGCCGGTATAATGGGGAATCCCGACAGCGGAGAATCCAGCCCAGTGTTTCAGAATTTTGAATTAATCAGCTTTGGACTCAAATGCTGCAAATTTGTCTTGTATTTCTTGAAGTTCTTCATGTGACTGGTGGACTGATACATTGAGCTACAGCAGTGTACAAAAGCAACACGGAGTGATGTAACATCCTGGATATTGATGCATATGTGTGTTAAACAATACAGTTGCAAACTCATCGAAATAATATAACAATATAACACCGTATGATCAGCACATTCCAAAAAACAACTTCAAGCATGTCTAATTTTATCCTTGTTAATTATTTTGCCTGCAATTACTGAGAAGTTGTTTAACCTTTCTGCATTAGTAATACTGCTAGCCTGTGAGAAATTATGATTTTACTTGAACCTTAAACATTCAGTTTTGTAATTAAAATATTAAAAATACAGACCCTGAAATTATTTTGTGATACAAACATTTAATATGTTTGTCTGAACTTCTCTGTTATTTTAGGGGAGATGCTAATCCTTTTATTTTAAACAGGAGAACACCAATAATGGTATGAAAAGAGGAATATCTGACTGAAAGGTTGATTCGAATTAAATTACATAATTCCAAGACCATAAACTCGCCATGCGATCTTCTTCACTGATTTGTTTTCAACGAATGCAAAGCAGTAGTAGCAAGAACAAAAATAGCTTTGTTTATCAGAGAAGGCTAGCACTTTCGCATAAAGAGTAATTAAGTGTTCGTGTGCTGTTATTGAATGCACAAACGTATATGATTACAAGGATAAAAATAGCTTATTTCAATTAACACATGGCTTCCGGCAACAGTTTATAAGAATGCTCTGCCTAAAATCATCTGAAATTGGACAGAATTATGTAATTGAAACTCTCTTTGTATCAATCAGCTCTCATTAACTATCTTAACAGCACCAGTTTCATGAAAACAGCTGGGCCATGCCTGAGAAAAGGCATGAAGTGTAGGTTACTATTACCCTTTACCACGGTTCAATAGCATATGTCCCAAAATGAGATTAACAGTGTGCAAGACAGGCTGCTGAAAATTCCAAATCCATCCATCAAACCACAGGGAAGATGACTGCCAGTCTCCAATGGCAAGCAAGTAGAAAACTGAAACATATCACTTCATCATCTTTCTTGTAAGTAATAGTAGAACACTGTGGTAGTGCCAGACTTTGTCCCAAAGGTTCCAAATTCAACAAATATAGTATCCGCAGTGATATGCATGTTTTGACAAATATGGAACAAAATACGACTTTTAAATTCCTTTCAGAGTTGGAAAAAGATCCTAGTGCTAGATGACGGAAGAACTCTGTTTTATCAAGGGCATAATATTCATGACTAATTAAGTTTCCTGTAAATAATTTTCTTGGTGCTTCACAGTCACAATGCAATTACAGAAGATTTGGTCGAAATAAGCAGAATGGAAATAGACACATATAATTATAATGAATAGTTTGCACATTTGGAATGATAGATTCCTGTTGATAGCCACGTCATGCTTTACTGCATTTCTGAAACCAAACTATGTTTGCACAGAATGTGGCCAATTACATCCAATTTGCCTTAAAATAATATTAGTGTGTGCACCATAACAATGGTTACTCTTTAATTTAATGAAAATAAATACCCAGTTGATTTTTCTTCATGAAAATAATTGGAGCATATCTTGGCCATTGGTTTATTTTAATTTTAACAAGATCTGATTAAAGCGGAGAGAGACAAGTATTCCATTTCCCGTTAGTTCCGTTTAGTGTCTTTTTGTGTCACAATCTGTAGATTGAGATCTCAGGCTGTGTTAAGTGAGGCCGCCTGTTGGGTATTGCTTGCCATAAGCACCTTCAAATTGAAGTGGACACTTAACTCAACAGGTGTTATGACACTGGGGTGGATCTCCTCAGATTTTCTTCAGCTCTGCCCCTATCCCATCTACTTGAAGTTACAAGAGTGAAACAGGAGAAAAAGTCTGGGGAATTTCACCCGTGGTGTTTTTAAACATTCAGAGGGTAAATGGTTAGAAATTAGCTGCATTTATTGCCTTTAGTGATGCCTGCAAGAAGGTGCTGTAAAACTGACTGGGTCCACCTGCTCTGAGACATAATAGGTAATACATTATAGTAATTTACATATGAAATAAGATGAATCGGGCGACAGCATGTAACAAGCAATTGACTGGACATCATGAGTTTTACACCTCCACCAAAGCTGACGCTTCTGCCGGCAATATTTGACTCATAAGGGGTTCTGGTTTTTTTTCAGTCCTGGGACATACTATTAGAAAATGGGCACTAAGACAGATTCTTGAGTATATGAGACAAAGGGATCCTTTTACTGGAGTGGTCAGCATGACGTTACCTGACAGAACATCTGAGGCAATTTAATTCAAAGTGAAAACTTACGACCTAATTTCAACATTGCTGTAGCGATGAGAATACAACAAAAGTTTTAAACAATATAATAAATCTACAACTGTCCCAGATTAGCAGCATACTTTTCATTAAATTGAATGAAAAGTAGGCAACTAAAATAAAATATTCTACCATCACCTGGCCGCTTTGCGATTCATGGATTATGCTCTGGGCCACCATGGTTATTCCACACTTTCCGAACTCTCCAAGAATTGCCTGTACTGGCCTGTTATTTGACAATAATTGCCTTTCCTGAAATGTCACATCAGTGAATTTGTTACAGAACTAAGCAAGCTCTTGAAAAGAAAGGAGCGCAATATCATGGGTAAAACATGGCAGTTGATGGTTACCGTGCAACGGGTGCACTTGTGGGAAAATAATGTGCTTGTGGTGGCATGAGAAATCACAGCTAATAAGAAATTATCATATGCAGCAAATAGATACTCGTAGTGTGGGGCGGGGTTAATTTTGATTTGTACAAGCATGTAAAAAAGGCAGCAGCAAATTGACAGGTCATTTTGTACTTCTCAATTTTATTTCCACCGACATCAATTGAAATAAAAATTGGGAGAGATGAAAAATAGGCTGCTGATTTTCTAAAACCCATTTTACACCATTACAGAAAGTCAAATGTACCCTCAAATCTTATTTGTATAATACACTATATAAACAAATGTATGAAGAGTATCAGTCATGATAGGCAATACCAGGTGCAGATTTTTGAATTAATTTTGTAAATAGGAATAATTTGAAGATATTAGCTAAGTGCATTTTGAAGATGGTAAAACTGACTTTGATTGCAGACACCTTCTACAGTGTCAGTCTCAGCTATGTTTAGATTTCAAATCACTGTCAGACTGTAATTTATCCATCAGCGATTCCCAAAGTACAAGCTTTGCAATTTGCAAGCATTTGTTCTATAGCTGCCAGAACACCCTTTTTAACAGCAGTTGTTATGTTGAACTAATGGAATCCCTTTCCTTTAAATAACTTCCCCATTCCATTTTACTTAGTTTCCTCAGACTATGCAACAATTTTGACTGAAAGTGAGTTGGTTAATTGTTTTCTCGCAGGCTACTGCCAATATCTGCCTAACCTGACCATAAAGAATTTTGTGGGGTATAGGTTAAGTGATTTCCTCCTACTTTCCACTCTGATTTATTCTCCATCAGCTTCTGCTCACCACTTTGAATAGTGGCCTGAATGAGAATAAGAACAAAGCATTAAAAAAAATTCTTCATTTTTTTGGTACCAATTGCTGATATTACCTTGTAATATTTGAGACTCTTATCAGCTTATTTTAATCTTTTGATGGCCTGAGCTTAGTAAATACAAGATATAAGAGTAATTGTACAACTTTGTGCTCCTGGCAGGGAACATCATTTATCAGAGGGATGCATTAGTAATTTAAGTAGAAATTGTGCATGAAATTGTGTGGAACTAAAGGGTTTAATCTTGACTCCCAAAAGCTTTTGTATCTAGTTAAATGTTAAAACAAATTCTACCAAACTCACCTTAAACCCACTCACCCACTTCTGGGTTTAATGGAGGTGGAGCAAGTACAGACAATTGTCTGTTCCGGGGGGGCAGGTTGGCCAATTAAATATTTGAATAAAGCTGGCAACCTTTAATTTAACATGCTTTGCTGGTTTAACTGTGACCAGGCCTGGCCGTCCTGAAGGACCCCCCCCCGGTGGCGGATACCCCCGACCTCCACCAGGGCGGTCACGGACTAAGTCCGCAGCCGCCATTCTGAGCTCCCGCCAGGTGGAACCATGAGTGAACCATGACGACCAATTGGAACTCGGCCAATTGTCGGTGAGAATCGCTGCGGGGGTCTCTTTCAATGGATCCCGACCAGCGCTGCGTTGACCTCGTGCGCGCAACTGCCGGTGATTCTCCAGTCCCCGGGGAATCACGGGAAGGCATCGATTCCGATCGCGGTCTCCGCCCCTGCGCCGAGCGCAATTGCGGCTCGGAGAATCCCGGCCCAGATCTACGATGCAGAAGAACCTTCTCAGAATAGGAATCCTCACAGAGTGCGGCGAAGAGAATCAGTGCAGAAGACACATCCACTTTTTATGGCACTAACTTCTTGGTAAGTTTAAATCTCCAGTGTGAATTGGTGATTGAGTGAATGGATGATTGAGTGAACGGGTCGATGGGTGAGGTAAATGGGTAGGATGATGTTGGTGGAAGGTGGGCAAGGTGGGTAGGATGGCAGGTGATAGGAAGACAGGTGGGTGAGGTGAAGACTTTTTGGAAGGTCACAGGGGGCAGGTGAACTGCCGATCAGGATTTCAAACTTCTCAGGCAATTCCCACAGAGCCAGCGTGTCGGCACTTGCTCAGGCCCCATTGCACAATGTGGATAGTATGTCCGGTATCTGACAATCTGGAGGCTGTAAGATCTGGATTGTTTGAGTCTCAGAATGATGGAATGTGGTTTAAATTCTCCCACATAAGTCCGGTCACTGTATCGAACTTTTAAGTGCAACTCAGGCACCAGGAGAAGGGGCTATCACAGGGAGTCAGGATACATGTCAGCCTGAAAACTTGATGAGGGTTGGAGAAAAATAAGAAAAAATAGAAGCCAACATAAGCTAAGGAATCAAAGAAAAGAATGCGCAATTATATATATATATATATATATATATGTTTCAATGAACAAGATTACAGAGTTAATGTCTGCTGTCAACTTTGCCATTAATCATTTCTCGTGCCTTCTAAACATGTTTCATGTAATGACAAGTGATAAAAAAAGGCAAGAAAGGATTAAACTGTACATACTATGGCACCATTTGACTCTGCTCAGCTTGCTTCTGCACTAACTCCAAATCTTTTGTGCAAATGGACTTGATGATACGGCACATTAGGTATACGTGGTAATATATCTAGAAGAATTTTGATAGCATTATTTATAGGAGGATATATGCAGAAAATGATTAACAAACAGAAAAGCTGGGATTCTTTGCTTAGTTAGAACCCCATAAGCATCTTGGCAATGACAGAAATTCCACCCACCCCAATGTTTATCAACTTTGAGGTATGATTGTTTTACATATTTAAGCAGGTTCCTTGCCCTCTGATGGGAAACATATTGGGAATTAGTGGAGAAGGGTTGTAGTAAAACTGACCTTGGGATTGCCCAAAAAATGCATTCTGAATGAAGAAAAGATGATCAATGTATTAGGTGCAAAAGATAATAAATAGTTGAAATTTATGCAACCCATCATTTAGATATCATTACAAGAATCATAATCATGATTCTCAATTGTAATCAATTTCTACCTTGAGACTTTACCATTTACAATTAACCACTGATCCTCTTTCTCTGCTGGCTGCAACTTTAACCATAGAAGAGGGCTTTCTTTCTGCCATCATTATGTAACCATCAGGTGCGTCTCTTTGCTAATTTTCCTATACTTGCAATCGCCGAGAGTTTGTATGTTTGCTGAACATGTGCGTCATTCTCCGACCCCCCGCCGGGTCGGAGAATGGCTGTTGGCCGCCGTGAATCCCGCCCCCGCCGAAGTCTCCGGTACCGGAGATTGGGCGGGGGCGGGAATCGGGCCGCGCCAGTTGGTGGGACCCCCCGCTCAATTCTCCGGCCCGGATGGGCCGAAGTCCCGCCCAGAAATTGCCTGTCCCGCCGGCGTAAATTAAACCTGGTATTTACCGGCGGGACCAGGCGGCGTGGGCGGGCTCCGGGGTCCTGGGGGGGGGCGCGGGGCGATCTGACCCCAGGGGGTGCCTCCACGGTGGCCTGGCCCGCGATCGGGGCCCACCGATCCGCGGGCGGGCCTGTGCCGTGGGGGCACTCTTTCCCTTCCGCCTCCGCCACGGCCTCCTCCATGGCGGAGGCGGAAGTGACTCTCCCCACTGCGCTTGCGCGGGAAACTGTCAGCGGCCGCTGACGCTCCTGCGCATGCGCCGGGAAACTGTCAGCGGCCGCTGACGCTCCCGCGCATGCGCCGTATTTCCGCGCCAGCTGGCGGGGCAACAAACACCATTTCCGCCAGCTGGCGGGGCGGAAATCCCTCCGGCGTCGGCCTAGCCCCTCAATGTTGGGGCTCGGCCCCCAAAGATGTGGAGCATTCCGCACCTTTGGGCCGGCGCGATGCCCGTCTGATTGGCGCCGTTTTGGGCGCCAGTCGGCGGACATCGCGCAGTTGGGGGAGAATTTCGCCCCATATTCCTAACACTTTGATATTAATGTGCATTACCTTTCCATCCATTCATCTAGAGCTGATCCGCTTGTCACATCGTCTAGAGATAGACTATTAACATTATGAGGTGACAAAGAGTCATTTGGGATTTCTCCAAAGGATTATTATTAGTCAGCAGTTACGTACAAAATGCCTTGAAATATTTTTAAATAATAAAAAAAAATCCAAGGAACGAGTTACTGGAAAACCAAAAATGAGCTGTAAAGCAAAGGTATTTGCTGCTGACCTCGAAGGAAGGTGCTCTTTGTGTTGTGGTTTTCTCTTTTCCCCGACAGTAGTTTAAATCAGCTGCTCAGTCAAGGGCATCTCAGGTGTGTAAGCAGTGATGCCAGCAAGCAGGGTAAGAAGCCAATTGCAATCAAGTATTCACACACAGCAAACCAGAAAATCAGGTTAAACAGGAATGAAGTTGACAGCTCCATTTTAAACTATGTAAGTTATTGAAGGGAAGGCACATCTTAAGGGGTCTTGAACTCATAATGAGTTAAGGGGGTTGCACTGGAACTACGCTTGACAAGTGCCCACCTGACTTCTTTGTCCTGCATCCCTGCTGGAGCGACATTGGAAGATGCAAAGGCTCGGTGTAAAATGATAAGTGGGCTGATTAAATCACAGTCAGTCTTACCTTCCCTCTCCAATGCTGACTGGAAGATATAGGATTTATCAAAAATATTTTCATTATCTTCAACAGAATAGGTTATTTTGAAACAGATTTACTGGTAAGTGACAGGTATGAAAAATTGTCCACAGCATTTACTGAGAACATTTTAAGGTTAGCGGCAATGTAAATGTAGCAACAATGCAGTGTGGGAAACATGAAATATTACAGTATTTTAGAACTGACAGTTTCGTCAAAGATTCCTGCCTCACCCTTTGGCTTAAAATAGCTTGTGGAAATTAAATGCCATATGGCCTGGGAAAATAGTATTGATGAAAGTGTAATACCTGATCTGTTTTCAGTTGTTGATGATGGGGCATTGTGAATGAAGCTAAGCTACAAGTTCAGTCAGAGCAATAATCCTTATAACTAATATAATCATTCTTAATATTTGTGTCTTAAATAGACACTGAGCAGCATAGTCTGTTTGATCTCTGTTCTAAAGCTTTGTTTTTTCAGCTCATGCCTCTGCATTAAATTTGACCCAGAAAGAGGGGCTGTGAAGACTTTTAAATGGTTATAAGTTTGATGATCTCTGGCAATCTTCATTGTCTCCTGTGAATACAAACCTGCAGCACTTACTTAGATTTAATTCCTCTGGTCTTGTGTGGAATAATGGACATCAGAGGGCCGGGATTCTCCCCTACCCGGCGGGGCGGGGGGTCCCGGCGGGATGGAGTGGCGTGAACCACTTTGGCATCGGGCCGCCCCAAAGGTGCAGATTTCTCCGCACCTTTAGGGGCCAAGCCCTCACCTTGAGGGGCTAGTCCCGCGCCGGAGTGGTTGGCGTGCCGCCGACCGGCAGGAAAGGCTTTTGGCGCCATGCCAGCTGGGGCCGAAAGGACTTTCAATCTGGTGGTGTCCATTCGACTGCCAATCTGTACGTCTAAGTGGCAAAATATGTGTGTCCTTTCAGCCCCAGTCATCGCTCCATCAGAATGTCCCGCAAGCACTTCTGACCAGTTGTCTGTAGCACTTCCTTGTTTTGATGCTGCCTCTTCATTTGATGCTGAGGATCTTACCTAGGTAACACTGGTGAAAGATGTCCAACTTATATGATACCTTTGCTATTCTCTTCCATGTCTTGTTGGCATAGATTTCAGTATGGACATGTAGAGTCATAACTTCATGGCCATGTTGATGGTGTTGGACGTCCAGACTGTGTGGAGCAGTTGGTTTACTGCTTTGCCAATTCTTGTGTGGATGTCAACTGTCATCATCATCACTACCCTCCCTGGAGATGTTGCTTCCTACGTAAGGGATGTGGTCGACATCCTCAATGTTCTATTGCTTGTTAGTGATGAGAGGACATTGTTGTCATCCAGTCATTATTGTCTTGGTCTTATCTCAGTGAATCCATATACCAATCTTGGCACCGTTACTCTCAAGACTGGTGGCCATGTCTTGGAGCGGCCATGATTCTTTGGCCAACAAGGCAATGTCGTCTGTGAAATCCAGGTCCGTCAACAGGTAATATTTTTAGCACATTCAATAATCACCAAGCCAGGCAACAGCTTCTGCAGAGGCTAAATGGAGCTCTCTGAACTCTCCGCTCAATTTTGACTGGGGGCAGTCTTCAGTGATATGAGTCATCGATTGGGGTGCACCACAGCTACAGTCGGACTCCCTGCAATGCCCACCTGTGCCCATTTGCTGCACAAAGGGGTTCCCCAGTGCGGAGACGGTTGAGGAGAGCCCAATGCTGGGGTGGCAGGTTGAAGCCGGATAAGCGGGCTGTGGGACCTCTGATGAGGATGCGGTTTTTAATGGTGGCATGTTTGTTCAATTCCTACTGCCATAGGGCCAATGCTGTTATTCCTTGACACGGTGGTCTTAACCATGCAGACTGGCGTAATGGGAGGTGGATTGGCAAGGTCCTTGTGTACTGGCAGGCTTGGATTGATGTAAAACTTCTCCAGGAGCTTTCTTGTTGTAATCTCCCTCCATCATGCGAGTGGGAGGAGGAGGAAATGTTGGGAGCCAGGTGAGTTCAGTTGGTTTGGTGGGTACCCAAGAGATGCGCATTGTGTGTTGAGCTGGGTATCTACAAGACTGGTGTGGGATGAATTGGACCATACTGGTGCACAGTACTCTGCAGTTGAGTAGACGATGGCAACAGCTCAGGTTCTTAAGGTTTAACCTCTGCACCCCATGAGGAACCAGCAAGTTTGCTGAAGATGTTGTTTCGTGTTTTGATCGTTGCTGCAGTCATGCTCGAGTCAAGGGTAACACCAAGATAAATCGGATGTTGTTCATGGATCAGTGTCTTGCCTTTCAAAGAGATGTTAAGTTCCACCTTGGCACTGGCATTGTGGAGGTGAAATAGAACCAAGACTATTTTGTTGCTGCTGAACTGAAGTCCCAGCAGTAGTTGGCCAGCTTTTCAACATTGTTTCGTGTTTCCTCTAGTTTACAAAATGCCCAAGCCTGAGGGGCACAGCAGATATTGTCAGCATAGAACTTCCAAGACAGGGTTGGAGGCAGATCGTTGATTCCTCACAAGGATTATCATAGAATCCCTGAATGCAGAAGGAGGCCACTCGGCCCATCGAGTCTGCACTGACCCTCTGAAAGAGCACCCCACCTAACCTTTGGACACTAAGGGGCAATTTTAGCAACCTGCACACCTTTGGACTGGAGGAGGAAACCGGAGTATTCTGAGGCAATCCATGCAGACACTGGGAGAAAGTGCAAACTACACACAGTCACCCAAGGTCGGAATTCAACCTGGGTCCCTGGTGCTGTGGGGCAGCAGTGCTAACCAGTGTGCCACCATGCTATTCTTAATTATCTGCGAAGGAAGGCTGCCTGTACCCTGGCTCATATCCAAAGTCATCTGCCCCCCAAAACCAAGCTTACCTTCAATCCGCCGACCAATATCTCTGCTCTCTGTGTGCTGCAGCTTCTTAAAGTGCCTCATCTTACAGTGGACAGAGCCAGAGATGGAGAAAATGTTGAAAGCTGAACAATTTTGGTGGGGGTGCAGCACATGTGACCAGGTCCTTGCCTGAACCACTTTCAATCAGACCGACTTTGAAAATAACCTCAAAACAGTTGCTGTCTTTCTCAATCTCACTGCAGCACATGACACGGTTTGACACACTGGTTTCCTTGTCAAACTCTCAAAAGTCCTCCCTCCGTCGGTTACCGATTCCATCAAACCATTATTCCGAGATAGATGGTTCAGGGTGTACATGGTGACGCGACAAGTGCCCGGAGGAAACAGAATGGGTTTCCCCAGGGATCTGTTCGAGCCCAATTCTTTTCAATCCTGAAATTAACAGTGTTGATACGGGATGCAAATGTTTGCACCACTATCGCCTTCCTCATGATGAAATCAATAATTCAGAGGAATGGAGAGAGTATACAGCCTCGTCGTACTCCTGTTATGATGTTGAAAGAGTTTGTGGTGCCTGTGCTGGTTTTGATGCAGCAACTGGAGGCCTAAGCTCTGAAGATGTTCGTTACCATTCCAGGATGCCATACTGCAGAGTGACTGCTGATGGATGTGATCAAAAATCTTTATGAAATCATTGAAGTTGATAACAAATGGCTCCTGATACTCTAGGCTGTGCTCTATGATGTTCCTGAGGCTAAAGATCTGCTCGCAGCATGATCTGTCACCCCGGAAAGCTGCCTGTTCTTCACAAAGGGTACCGTCTACCTCCTTCACTCTTTTAGAGAACATTGTGTTGAAGACCTTGCCAGGTATTGGCCGCAGTGTTATAGCACTCCTGTTGTTGCAGTCATTGAGGTTCCTTTTCTTTGATTACTCCTTGTCTCCAGTCATCCGGGACATCCTCTGCAGTCCATATCTTATTGAACAGATCTGTGAGCAGACTCGAAGGGCCGAATGGCCTCCTGCTTCTATTTTCTCTGTATATTTCTTTGTATGTTGTGATGGTATTCTTGCTATGTTTCAATACCTTTGCTGGTATCTTGTTTATCCCAGGTGCCTTGTTGTTCTTCAGGCTCTTTGATGGCTCTTTGGACCTCTGAAGTGGCAATTCTTCCCAGGTTGATGTTCAGCTGCTGAATTGCGGTGCTGTCGTGTGAACTCTAACATGAAGCTGGGGCTGGCCTACATCATGAAATCCAATAAAACTACACCAATCACTTCAACCTTGAGGAAGAAAAAGATGTAGCGTTCGACGAATTGCAAAATTGTTGTGGATGAAGTGGAGAGTATCACGATTTTAAAGAGGGCTGTGATAGAGAATAGTTTTGGAAAACCCACAGTTACATTCGCCATATGCTGTCTGAGGATACCAGACCAGACTCCAACTTTTCATAGATTATCATAGAATTTACAGTGCAGAGACCGGATGAGAGTCCCAAACAATTTTCCTCTCTGTAAACTGTGAGGAAAGGATACTTCACCCCAGGAGTGATGACTCTGGCCAATAGGTTTATTTTATTCCAAAATAAACTATAATTTAAACACAGAATTAGCCACGTTAGCATTAAAGAAATAGCTTTACAATTATTAGTTAAACAGTTTTTAAATAAAAGGAAACCTTGAAAGTACTATTTACACCTGCTACTAATTCTAATTAAGCAACCCAATATTCTTTGGAGAGAGTTCCTTTCAAGAGCAGATCCAGTACACCTCTGTTTTGCCAGAATCAAATGCTATGGTAAACTGCTGTTCAACGTAAAATCTTACAACAGACTGCAAAACTACAGACAGACCTCCCATTAATTATACCATACGTATCCCACGAAGTTCCATGACGTGCTTACACTCCAGGGAACCATCCACAATATAAACAATGTTCTCGCCTTTTATCTGTAACCAAGTACGAAGTCTTAGAACACCAGGTTAAAGTCCAACAGGTTTGTTTCGATGTCACTAGCTTTCGGAGCGCTGCTCCTTCCTCAGGTGAATGAAGAGGTATGTTCCAGAAACACATATATAGACAAATTCAAAGATGCCAAACAATGCTTGGAATGGGACCATTAGCAGGTGATTAAATCTTTACAGATCCAGAGATGGGGTAACCCCAGGTAACCTCTTCATTCACCTGAGGAAGGAGCAGCGCTCCGAAAGCTAGTGACATTGAAACAAACCTGTTGGACTTTAATCTGGTATTGTAAGACTTCGTATTGTGCTCACCCCAGTCCAACGCCGGCATCTCCACATCATCTGTAACCAAGTAAGTGGTTGGAATGAGTGACTATCTCACTCTTTTACAGCACCTTAATTACAGCTTTAGCAAACATACTACCTGTATGAATTTTAAACCAGGGTTTTTAATAATATTACTGCCACAAATATGAAATAGAATCTATATCAATTTCTTACATTCATTGTAGCTGATTTGTGTTCTAAGGGTGTATTAGTCATAGTACTATGAAAAGTACAAAATAGCCTTTTCTCCCAACATTGTCATCCATGGCAAAACTGAAAAATGCTGGAAAAACTCAATAGGTCTGGTTGCATTTGTGGCGAGAGAAACAATGAACCTTTCAAGTACATATGACTCTTCTTTGTCATCCATGGCTTTGATGGGAAAAAAAACTGGCCGGTGATAAGATGACAATATAGATTTGTTTTAAATGCATTGATTCTCTTCCTACTTCCTTGTTATTCCATCATATATTTTGTGGATGAATTTCTGAAAGTGTCCACAAAACATAATAATTATAAATGGGAAAATATGCTGGTAAGAATTTTAAAATTAATTTTGGAGAACCCACTTTGAAGCATTGGACTAAGTTCTCATCATGCATCACATTGCTGTGTTTCAAGATTCTGCTGGAGGCATCAAACTTTTCTGCAAGTGTAACATTCAAAAGTGTTTTTGATCTGCTTGTCATCTCTACCATTGACTAATTATTCTTATCACCATTAACATCAAATATCCTGTGTGGACTTCTGTTGTTAATCATTATTGCACATCCAACTATCTGAAGAGACATATTGCAATGCTTATAGCCTTTAGGCAGTGTCCACAAGTTTTTGCAGAGTTTGATCTGATGGGGTGTAAATGCTCAAATATGCCACTGTCATACTTGATTTATATTTCTCTCTAATGTTTTACACATTTTCTTAATGATATAATCTGGATATTATTGTCACTCATAGCAGTATCCTGATTGAACCCACCCCATATCCCTGGTGCACCCTTACTGCTGACATCCACTGCAATGGAACTGCAGCGGTGGCCTCCCCATGTCTCAGTCACTACCCATTGTCTTTTCTGACTTTGAAAATAAATTAAAAGAAACTGCAAGCTCGGTAAAATATCTAGTTAACAGAAACTATCAATGGCAATTAACTGTCAGTCAACTGAGAGTGGTTGCCTGAATTGGTGTTAATCACTGTAGTACATGAATTAGCAGTTGTAACTGGTGTGAGCTGTGTGTTCTATAGGTCAATCTAGTGGGAAGGGTGAAGAACAAATTTTCAAGGAAATGACAGGTGTAAAAACAATACATCAACCATAATTGGGCACTTTAATTATCCTAATATTGTCGAGGATAGGAATTGCGTAAAGAACTGAGAAGGAGAAGAGTTTCTGATATGTGTTCAAGAGAATTTTCTGGATCATTATGTTTCTGACTCAGCATGGAGGGGAGCATTGCTGGACCTGGATATGGGGAATGAAGTGGGTCAAGTGTCAGTAGGGCAACATTTGGGGACAGTGATTACTGGGTTCTGAGGCTTAAGTTAGCTTGGTAGTTTTGCTGTCACCTTAACACCATCTAGTCAGGTAATAAAGATTTTGAGCAGGTTTTTATAACAGTATATCAATACAAAAAGCCCCAATTCTGAAACATCACCTACTCTTCAGGTAAAACAGATTTTAATGGATAAACTATATACAATATAAGATTATTTAACTATAGGAAAGTGTACATGCAGAGGTTCAAAGGCATGATTCTCTTTATGCAGGGTGAAATGCTTAGCCTGATCATGGTCATAATTCAAACAGTTTAGGGTGAGGATCTTAAAGCCCAATATGTATGTCAAGTGCGAACATTTGACGATATTTTAAGGGGCGAACATTTTAAACATTCACATTTATGTTATTGCTCACTGTTATCAACTTTCCGATTGATTTTATTGGTGCAGTGCTGTACTCATTTGATTGAGTGCCTCTGCCTTTTTCGGTGGAATGTTGGGGGCGATTCTTCGAGCCCCGCGCCGGGCCGGAGAATCGCCGCAACTGCGCCACGACGCCCCGACGCCGGCGCACGATTCTCCGAGGTGCGGAGAATCGGCGCCATTTGCGCCGGCGCGTTTGGCACAGTGCGGGCCGCTGGAATCGGCGGGGCAGCCGATTCTCCGGCCCGGATGGGGCGAGCAGCCGCCCCGATATGACAGAGTCCCGCCGGCACCGTTCACCCCTGTTCGCTGCAGGCGGGAACTCTGCGGGAACGCTCGGTGGGGGGCGGCCTGTGGGGGTGGGAGGGGAGCTCCTTCACCGGGGGTGGGGTGGGGGGGGCCTCCGATGGGGTCTGGCCCGCGATCGGGTTCACCGATCGACGGGCCGGCCTCTCTCCCCCCCGGGCCTACTTTCTGGCGCGGCCGGCCCCTGAACACCGACCCCATGTTGGGTCGTGGCCGGTGCGCGTAAGAAACTCCCTGCGCATGCGCAGGTTGGCGCGGCCCAACTGCGCATGCACGAGTTGGCGCGGTGTCCATTTGGCGCCGCGTAAGGAGGCTGGAGCGGCGTGAACTGCTCCAGCGCCGTGCTGGCCCTCTGTGGGGTCGTGCCTGGGTCCTGTTCACGACGGCGTGAACACTTGGCCTCCATATCGGAGAATCACCCCCCATTAGTTACTAAAGTACTTCAAAATGTTGAGGAATGAAAACAAAAATGGTTCCATCTGAAGTTGAAACTCCTGAAGCATTTCCATTATGCAGAATGGTGAGCTTTCACCAATGGCGTTGTAAAACCCTTCACTGGCTTGACTTTTGGCACTTGCAATATAATGATCGAACAAATAGGAACTTGGGAGGGAAAGTGGAAAAATGGGATTGAAAGTGAAATTAATACCCAATTATATTGGCATGGGGAATTTAAAAATTGGAGAAATGTTTAGAACGTGGCCCATCTCTTCCAAGCAACAGCAATGATAAAGGGATTGTCGCTGCATTCGTAAATGTGCCCAACTCGATGCCGCTGCGCATTTCTTCCAAACCTGGCTTTCACAGGGGAACTCCATCGTAGCGGTGTGGGAGGGCGGACAGGTAGGGTGGTAGTCCGGATGTTGGGGGGTAGTCTGGAGGGCAGGAGGAATGATTGGGAGGGTGCTTGGAGGGTTGGATGTGTAGTTACCCAGGTGGTAGACAAGGTTTTAAAATAAAATTTCATGGGTAACTAAAGTAAGTAAAATCGCCATTGTCCCTGATGACCACGGCTGCTTTTGCCTTTAAAGGGGGAGATCTGACCGGCGATGGTTTAACCTGAGGATCACTACACCTCAGGCGAGGGGCAAGGTTGAGAGGGCCTTCATGAATATCTCAGCTGGTAAGGGAATTGAACCCGCGCTGTTGGCTTTACTCTCCATCACAAACTAGTAACTACCTGGAGATACTGCAGATCTCCTCAATGCCTCTGACTCTACTTCATAATCAAAAACATTCACAGAGAGTCTCGGGAGCAAGGAAATTTCACATTGGAAGTTTAAACTTCCCAGGCAATTTCCATGTAGGTCTGCATGGGTCCTGATGTGCATCTTTATCATAGAATCATAGAATTTTTTTTTTTACAGTGCAGAAGGAGGCCATTTGGCCCATCGAGTCTGCACCGGCTCTTGGAAAGAGCACCCTACCCAAGGCCAACACCGCCACCCTATCCCCATAACCCAGTAACCCCACCCAACACTAAGGGCAATTTTGGACACCAAGGGCAATTTATCATGGCCAATCCACCTAACCTGCACATCTTTGGACTGTGGGAGGAAACCGGAGCACCCGGAGGAAACCCATGCACACACGGGGAGGATGTGCAGACTCCGCACAGACAGTGACCCAAGCTGGAATCGAACCTGGGACCTGGGACTTACATATTTAGTTGGAGACTGGAAAATTTAGGCATTATGTTCAAGTTAACTATGAGTTATTTTGGATTCCACGAGCAGAATTTAATGCCCAATCCCTTGGAGAGTGTAGAGGCAGAGGGACATTGGGTTGGGTGGTGGGTGAGGTTGCAGCCACCTTTCTGACAATGCTCCAATGAAGTCCCAAGGCAGGAAGACCCATAGACAGCCTTCCTGTCCCACTGCTAATTGAGGCCTTTACATATTCATACCCAATTAAGGGTCTTACCTGCCACAGCTGATATTCACACAGTTGGAGGGCGCGCGAGGGTGTGGGGGGGTTGCTCAGCATGCTTGTGGGCTCCCAGTGAGGATCCGTCATACAAAGATATTCAGTAACTGATCGAGGAACCTGCCATTGGAAAGGGTGATGGATTTGCTGACAGCCACCCCTGCACTAGCTGCTGACTCTGATCTAATCTGAGTGGGTGCCAGCAACTTTGACCGTAGCACATTGTTTATGATAAAGCTTGGCTAGCAAGTTGATTAAATGTGGTGGGTGTTCAATGGTGGGAGATAGAGAGAACCTAGTGGAGTGGTGCAGCGACAACATCTATCCCTCAATGCCAGCAAAACTAAAGGACTGGTCATGGACTTCAGGAAGCAAAGTACTGTACACACCCCTGTCAGCATCAACGGGGCTGAGGTGGAGATGGATAGCAGCTTCAAATTCCTAGGGATACACATCTCCAAAAATCTGTCCTGGTCCACCCACGTCGACGCTACCACCAAGAAAGCACAACAGCGCCTATACTTCCTCAGGAAACTAAGGAAATTCGGCATGTCCACATTAACTCTTCACAGCCTGGTATGGCAACTGCTTGGCCCAAGACCGCAAAAAACTTCATAGAGTCGCGAACATAGCCCAGTCCGTCACACAAACCTGCCTCCCATGCATTTACTCCATCTACACCTCCCGCTGCCTTGGGAAAGCAGGCATCATAATCAAAGACCCCTCCCACCCAGCTTACTCACTCTTCCAACTTCTTCCATCGGGCAGGAGATACAAAAGTCTGAGAACACGCACAAACAGACTCAAAAACAGCTTCTTCCCCCCTGTTATCACACTCCTAAACGACCTTCTTATGAACTGACCTGATTAACACTTCACCCCTGTATGCTTCACCCCATGCCAGTGTTTATGTATTTACATTGTGTACCTTGTGTTGCCCTATTATGCATTTCTTTTCTTTTCATGTTCTTAATGATCTGTTGAGCTGCTCGCAGAAAAATACTTTTCACTGTACCTCGGTACATGGGAAAATAAACAAAATACAATCCAATGTCTAACATTGGGGCTGATTTAGCAGACTCGGCTAAATCGCTGGCTTTTAAAGCAGACCAAGGCAGGCCAGCAGCACGGTTCGATTCCCGTACCAGCCTCCCTGAACAGGCGCCGGAATGTGGCGATTAGGGACTTTTCACAGTAACTTCATTGAAGCCTACTTGTGACAATAAGCGATTTTCATTTCATTTCATTTCATTGTCAACCAGTGTTTCTCATGCGAAACCAAATCAAATTCCTTCACAAAATCAATGAAGCACATGCATATTGGCTACTGATGTTCTTGGACTTTGCACATGATGATTCTAAGATTAGCGACTTGATCTCTGGTTCCTCTTCCAGCTTGCTCAAAAACAACCTCATTCTCTGCCTTTTTCCTGATCCTGAGCAAGATTTTAATAGCGTAGGAGATCAAAACAATTGTTATGTATTATGCGCACTGTTTCAGGTGACCTTTCTTCAGAAAAGAGATACAGGTGGAACCAATCCAGTCCTCTGGCCAATCATTGGTCTCCCACAGTGCCAGCTATATTCTACACATCCTGTCCTCTACTGATTCTTCTCCAATCTAAAATTCTGCTGATATATTGCCCAGGCCCGTGGCATTATGGCTGGCTATTTGATGAATGTCTTGCTGTGCCTCAGCTTGAAGTGAAGGAGTTTCAACTTGACTTTAAAATTCCAACTCGCCTTCACCATTGTAAAGCTACTGACCAACATTGTGCCATTGAACAACAACATTCTTTGCGTCTGTTTCATTCTTGTGAAAAACTGAATGAATGTAATGTAGATGCTGCACCTTGGCAAGGACGGGGTCGGTTTGCGTCCAGTCACGAATACACAATGCAGTGACGGGCAAGGAGTCCATAAAATTCAGGGGAACGTCTTATGACATGGCACCGCGGTTCTGGGGCCGGCTGCGGAAGGATGTAGGCCTGGGGGGGGGGGAGAGGCCGGCCCGCCGATCGGTGGGCCCCGATCGCGGGCCAGACCCCATCGGAGGCCCCCCCCGGTGAAGGAAACCCCCCTCCCCACAGGCCGCCTCCCCAGCCTTCCCGCACAGTTCCCGCTGGCAGCGACCAGGGGTGAACGGCACCGGCGGGAATGTAATTTTTTTTGCCGGACCAGAGAATCGCTGCTCGCCGTTTGTGGCGATTCTCCGAGCACCCCGGCGCGATTCTTGGTTTCGGGGGGGGTGGGAGAATTGCGTTGAGGCGGCGTGCTGCGACTTGCGTGCCGCCCTGGCGATTCTACCGCCCTGGAAGTCCACACCGAGTTAAATAAAGAAAATTAGTTTTAATTACAACACGATATATACGCTACTCGGTAGATCTTATTTGGTTGGTGCCTTACTAGCCGACCTTTTATACAAAGGTTAATAGAGATCCCACACCTATTGGGGTAGCTCGTACTCCACAAGGACCACGGGGGAGACAGTCATTCTCACACCGTAGGCCCCGAGCGGGCTAATACAGTTGGCGAGTTTGGAACTTTTGTGTAAATGATTGACCCCTTCAAAATCTGACCTGCAGCCCTACGCGATGAAGGGGTGAACAATTGGAAGAAGGGGGTTTCTTGTTAAAGCTATGCCATCAGTGATGAAAGTTTTGTCTGAAGTGCCATCTCAGGTGTTATGCAAGATGGACATCTGGGGCGGGCTTCTCCGACCCCCCGCCGGAGATTCGGCACCGGAGATTCGGTGGGGGCGGGAATCACGCCGCGCCGGTTGGCGGGCCCCCCCCCGGCGATTCTCCGGCACGGATGGGCCGGAGTCCCGCTGCTGGAATGCCTGTCCCGCCGGCGTGGATTAAACCACCTCTCTTCCCGGCGGGATGAGGCGGCGCGGGCGGGCTCCGGGGTCCTGGGGGGGGCGCCCCCACGGTGGCCTGTCGCGCGATCGGGGCCCACCGATCCGTGGGCGGGCCTGTGCCATGGAGGCACTCTTTTCCTTCCGCCTTCACCATTGTCTCCACCATGGCGGAGGAGGAAGAGACCCCTTCGACTGCGCATGCGTGGGGATGCCGTCAGCGGCCGCTGACGCTCCCGCGCATGCGCCGCCCGGCAATGTCATTTCCGCGCCAGCTGGCGGGGCACCAAAGGCCTTTCCCGCCAGCTGGCGGGGCGGAAATCAGTCCGGCGCGGGCCTAGCCCCTCAAGGTGAGGGCTCGGCTGCTCAAGATGCAGAGGATTCCGCACCTTTGGGGCGGCGTGATGCCGGACTGATTTGCGCCGTTTTTGGCGCCGGTCGGTGGACATGGCGCCGATTACGGAGAATTTCGCCCAAGAAATAGGAGCAGCAGTAGACCACAAGGCCCTATGAGCCTGTCCTGCTATTCAATACGATCATGACTTATATTTTCACCCGTACCCAATATCCCTGTCTGTCTTTCTCAGCCATAAATATATTCAGTGATGGAGCGTCCGCAGCCCTCTGGGATGGAGAATTCAGAAGATTTACCATCCTTTGAGTGAAAAGGGGCGGGATTCTCCCACCCCCAACCGGGTCGGAGAATCGCCAAGGGTCGGCATGAATCCTGCCCCTGCCGTTGTCCGAATTCTCCGGCCTCCCAAAAATCGCCCCGGCGTGAATTGCGCCGCCGCCTCGAGGGTGGTGGGGATCGGCGCAACACAACCCTAATTCTCCGGGCCGCGATGGGCCGAAGTCCCGCAATTTTAACGAGGGTCCCGCCGGCGTAAATCAAGGTTGGTCCCTACCGACGGGACCCAGCTCCGTGGGCAGCCTCTGGGGTCCTCGGGTGGGCGCGGGGCGATCTGACCCCGGGGGTGCCCCCACGGTGACCTGGCCCGCGATCGGGGCCCACCGATCCGTGGGTGGGCCTGTGCTGGGGGGGCACTCTATTCCTCCGCGTCGGCCATCGAACCTACCCTACACATGCGCGGGGATGACGCTAGCAGACGCTGGCGCTCCCGCGCATGCGCCAACTCGCGCCGGCCGGTGGAGGCCCTTCAGCCAAGCCCCTTCCCGCCAGCCAGCATGACACAAACCACTCTTGCGCCGTCCTAGCCCCCGAAGGTGCAGAGGATTCCGCACCTTTGGGGCGGTTTTAAACTAATGTGGCAGGGGGATGGGAACCAGATTAGGAAGTTAAAGGTCAGAGGCAGCAATTAAAGCCAGTGAGGTACTAGATAATAAACTCCTTGTGACTAAGGGGAAGAGTAGACAGGGAAGGGATGATGAACACAAAGGGACAGGTGGTCTGAGGTGCATTTGTTTGAATGCGAGAAGTGTAGCAGGTAAGGCAGATGAATTTAGGGCTTGGATTAGTACCTGGGAATATGATGTTATTGGTAGTACTGAGATTTGGTTGAGGGAAAGGCAAGATTGGCAACTAAATATCCCATGGTATAGATGCTTCAGGAGGGATAGGGAGGGAGGTAAAAGGGGTGGAGGAGTTGCATTACTGGTCAGAGATGATATCACAGCTGTGATTAAGGAGGGCACTATGGAGGATTTGAGCACTAATATGGGTAGAGCTAAGAAATAGGAAGGGTGCAGTAACATTGTTGGAACTTTACTGCAGGCCTCCCAAAGCAAGCGTGAAGTAGAGGTACAAATATGTAGACAGATTATCGAAAAATGTAGGAGCAATAGGGTGGTCATGATGGGAAATTTTAACTTCCCCAACATTGAATGGGACTCATGTAGTGTTGGAGGCGTAGATGGAGCAGAATCTGTAAGGAGCATCCAGGAGGGTTTTTTAGAGCAGTATGTAAATAGTCCAACTCGGGAAGGGGCCATACTGGACCTGGTATTGGGGAATGATCCCGGCCAGGTCGTTGAAGTTTCAGTGGGTGAGCACTTTGCGAATAGCAATCACAATTCCGTAAGTTTTTGAATACTCATGGACAAAGACGAGAGTGGTCCTAAAGGAAGAGTGCTAAATTGGGGAAAGGCCAAGTATAACAAAATTCGGCAGGAGCTAGGGAATGTGGATTGGGAGCAGCTGTTTAAGGGTAAATCCACATTTGAAATGTGGGAGTCTTTTAAGGAAAGGTTGATTAGAGTGCAGGACAGACAGGTCCCTGTGAAAATGAGGGATAGAAATGGCAAGATTAGGGAACCATGGATGACGGGGGGAATTGTGAGACTAGCCAGGATGAAAAAGGAAGCATACATAAGATCTAGGCGACTTAAAACTGATGAAGCTTTGGAGGAATATCGGGAAAGTAGGACAAATCTCAAACGTGCAATAAAGAGGGCTAAAAGGGGTCATGAAATATCTTTGGCTAACAGGGTTAAGGAAAATCCCAAAGCCTTTTATTCGTATTTAAGGAACAAGAGGGTAACTAGAGAAAGGATTGGCCCACTCAAAGACAAAAGAGGGAATTTATGCGTGGAGTCGGAGGAAATGGGTGAGATTCTTAATGAGTACTTTGCATCGGTATTCACCAAGGAGAGAGGCATGACGGATGTTGAGGTTAGGGATGGATGTTTAAATACTCCAGGTCAAGTCAGCATAAGGAAGGGGGAAGTTTTGGGCATTCTAAAAGGCATTAAGGTGGACAAATCCCCAGGTCCGGATGGGATCTATCCCAGGTTACTGAGGGAAGCGAGGGACGAAATAGCTGGGGCCTTTACAGATATCTTTGCAGCATCCTTGGGCATGGGTGAGGTTCCGGAGGACTGGAGAATTGCTATTGTCCCTTTGTTTAAGAAGGGTAGCAGTGATAATCCAGTGAATTATAGACCTGTGAGCTTGACGTCAGTGGTAAGCAAACTGTTGGAGAAGATACTGAGGGATAGGATCTATTCACATTTGGAAGAAAATAGACTTATCAGTGATAGGCAGCATGGTTTTGTGCAAGGAAGGCCATGTCTTACAAATCTAATAGAATTCTTTGAGGGAGTGACAAAGTTAATTGATGAGGGAAGGGCTGTAGATGTCGTATACATGGACTTCAGTAAGGCGTTTGATAAAGTTTCCCATGGTAGGTTGATGGAAAAAGTGAAGTCGCATGGGGTTCAGGGTGAACTAGCTAGATGGATAAAGAACTGGCTGGGCAACAGGAGACAGAGAGTAGTGAACATAGGGTGGAAGGGAGTGTCTCAAAATGGAGAAGGGTGACTAGTGGTGTTCCACAGGGATCCGTGCTCGGACCACTGTTGTTTGTGATATACATAAATGATCTGGACGAAGGTATAGGTGATCTGATTAGCAAGTTTGCAGATGATACTAAGATTGGTGGAGTTGCAGATAGCGAGGGGGACTGTCAGAAAATACAGCAAACTATAAATAGATTGTAGAGTTGGGCAGAGAAATGACAGATGGAGTTCAATCCAGGCAAATGCGAAATGATGCATTTTGGAAGATCTAATTCAAGAGCGGACTATACGGTCAATGGAAGAATCCTGGGGAAAATTGATGTACAGAGACATCTGGGAGTTCAGGTCCATTGTACCCTGAAGGTGGCAACGCAGATCGATAGAGTGGTCAAGAAGGCATACAGCATGCTTGCCTTCATCGGCCGGGGTATTGAGTACAAGAGTCGGCAGGTCATGTTACAGTTGTATAGGACTTTGGATAGGCCACATTTGAAATACTGCGTGCAGTTCTGGTCGCCACATTACCAGAAGGATGTGGACGCTTTAGAGAGGGTGCAGAGGAGGTTCACCAGGATGTTGCCTGGTATGGAGGGTGCTAGCTATGAAGAAAGGTTGAGTAGATTAGGATTGTTTTCGTTGGAAAGACGGAGGTTGAGGGGGGACCTAATTGAGGTCTACAAAATTATGAGAAGTATGGACAGGGTGGATAGCAACAAGTTTTTTCCAAGAGTGGGGGTATCAATTACAACGGGTCACGATTTCAAGGTGAGAGGGGGAAAGTTTAAGGGAGATGTGCGTGGAAAGTTTTTTACGCAGAGGGTGGTGGGTGCCTGGAACGCTTTGCCAGCGAGGTGGTAGAGGCGGGCATACTAGCATAATTTAAGATGCATCTAGACAGATCTATGAACGGGCGGGGAACAGAGGGAAGTAGATCCTTGGAAAATAGGCGACAGATTTAGATAAAGGATCTGGATCGGCGCAGGCTGGGAGGGCCGAAGGGCCTGTTCCTGTGCTGTAATTTTCTTTGTTTGTTCCTCTTGGTCCTAAATGATTAGCTCCATATCCTGAGACTGCTGTTGTGTTTTAGATTCCCCAATCTCTCAGCAACCACCCTGTCAAACCCCTTCAGAGTTTTCTAGGTTTCAATGGGATCGCCTCTCATTTTTCCAAACTCCATTCTTCTAAAGTCCTTGGACAGATTCAACAGGAACTCCAAAGAAAGCTGGCTAATGTGGGCAGTGAAGACTTGGGCAGCAGCCGGTTCTTCTAACTGCTGGCTGGGCGGATGGCCACAGATAAAGTGTCAATGGCCAACCTATGGCAACAGGAAGGAAGATAATCAGTGAACTGGAGAATGGCGTCCTCACTGCTAAAGGAAAGATGGGCGCCCTATTACCTTATTTACCCAAACAGCACCATAGACAATGGAAGCAGAGAATTTATGTAGCAAATCCAGTAATGTTTAGCTGAAGTTATTATTTTAATGTATGTGTGCTATAAAATTGTACAAAGCAGGCACTCAATAGGGACCATAATGCTGGAAGTACAGGGAAGAAAGCACTTTGAGACTGGTTAAATGATATTATTATCCAATTATACTTTTGTGGTTAATTTCCTCTTTATGTTGTATTTGGTGCACTGGTATTAAATTCTTTTCTGCAATTTCAACAATTATTAAAAATACCAAACCAGTACATGGAAGTCATGAAACAAACTATGAAAGGAATGGAACAGTACAGAAGCGAATGGCAAACAGGTTAGAATTTTTCAAAACATCCATTAGGGTTAGTCGACACTAGACAAAATCAACACACAACCTGGAATCAGGTAGAGGAGTTATGTGCATTAGATTGCCAAGGGAGCAAGGAGCCACAATTTAAGCAATGCTGTATTTGGGCACGGATCTCTGGTTCTCGATAATTTTAAAAATGTTCACATTTATTACTGTTGAGGTACAGAAAAATAGTGGAAAAAACAGGAAAGAAATTAACCTTATGCAATACCATTATCCAGAATAGTGAGCTTTCAGCTGTTATTTTGTAAAATCCTTCACGTCCTGGTTTGATGTCTAGTAACATGATCACAACACGATGCAGATTTGTACAATTGGGAAAGTCTATACTAGGTGGCTATGTTTCATTTTTCAGATTACTTCCTGGAACAGTTGAAAAAACAACGCTGGCAGATAATAAAATGTCACCTTTGATAATGGAGTGTGAGAGAGAGAAAACCCCTTCTCCATTAACCTTTATATGAGACATGAACATATTGGACGCTAACATTCATTCACCAAGGTCATCATTGCTTTTGCAGGGAGTGCATTTCTATTTTAAATAGTAGTGAATTCAGTTATGCCAAATACTTCACTGTATTCTGTTCTATTCTTTATATTTGAGTGAGTCATATTGTTTGGAGCTTCTGCTTTATTAAATTATACTATTGCTTATTGTTTTCTTCGTCACGTGATTGACCTGTTTGGCTTGTGCATAAAGCAGGCAAAAATAAATCGACATGAAATATTTTCCAGATTGTATTTTCATGAATTGTATCTATAGTTCATAGTGTAGTGGTAACAAGCCTTGAATATCTGTATTATGTAGAATTGAATTGCTAAAATCTGTTCCAAATGTGGCAAAACAATTGAGCAATTGAGACTTCTTGTTTGTTGCTTTGCTGTAGTTCAGACATCACTTGTGATATTTTGAGGTCAAAATTGATTAATGTAATGACCAATAATATTGCAAGCTTATAAGAACTGAGCTATCAAAAAATGTTATATTCTCTGAGCATCCTTCAGACTGAAGCTCATTTACTTGTGGTGGAAGTGTCTTTTTGGGACAACTCTGACAGCAAATCTAATTATGCTGAAATCACTGGGGCGTTCGCTGATGGATTATTGTAAATACAATAAAAGGTTCCAACAGGTTTAACCCATTGAAATTGTCATTGACAGCAATATTTTATAGTTTTGGCATGATACATGCAGTTCAAATTACAGTTAGGTCACAGTACATTTGAACCTATGTATATATAATGACACAACCTTGGGGAAAACAAAGCATTCACTTCATAATTAAGATCTGTTAATCATTTCTTTTTTTAAAATTCTGAATTGAAAGTGTACAATTTCGTTCAATTTAAAATGAAAGCTTTATTTAATGACTTTGATAGCCTGGTACTGCTATGAATCATTTTTTGAATGAGACTTGTAGAAAAAGTTGCCATGGATTCAATAGCATATTACATTCTCAGTGATGGGGTGGATTTTGGTTACTGAGATTGGCGGCCTGCTGTCCCTGGAAGTGGAGTGTAGGCAGCCACAGCAACAAGCAAGTGTCAAGGTGGGCTGGTTAGAAGCTTGGTTCTATGGGACTTTGTCCCAGTTGTTTCAGAAGTTGTTGGGAGAGATCGCAGGGGGTTGAGGGTAGAGTACTAAATTGGATTGAGAATTGGCTGACTGACAGAAAGCAGAAGGTCGGGTTAAATGGGTCCTTCTCTGACTGGCGAACTGTAACTAATGGGGTGCCACAGGGTTCAGGCCTTGGCCCTCAACAAGGCCAATTATTATCTAAATGGAAAGCAGATTCAAAATGCGTCTGGGCAGAGGGATCTGGGTATCTTTGTTCATGAATCACAGAAAGCCTGTATGGAGGTACAAAATGTAATAAGAAAAGCAAATGGAATGTTAGCGTTTATTGCAAAAAGACTTGAGTATAAAAGTAGAGAAGTGTTGTTACAATTGTATGGGGTGTTGGTGAGACCACATCAGGAGTATTGTGTCCAGGTTTGGTCTCCTTATTTGAGGAAGAATGTGGTGGTCTTGGAAGCAGTTTAGAGGTGGTTCACCAGATTGATTCCGGGGATGAAGGGGTTGACGTTTGAGGAGAGATTAAACAGTTTGGGCTGAGTGTAGAAGGATGAGAGTGGAACTGATTGAGGTATATAAAATACTAAAAGGGATTGATAAAGTAAATGTCGACCAAATGTTCCCCCTTGTGGGATAATCTAGAACAATAGGTCACAGATGTAGGTTGAGAGACGGTAGATTTAGAACTGAGATGAGGGGGCTGTAATTCTCGCAGAGGGTGGTGAATTTGTGGAACTAGCTGCCCCATAATGCAGTGGAGTCCGAATCATTAAAGGTTTCACGAGGGACATAGATATATTTCTGAGAAAAAACGGGTTACAGGGATATGGGGAACAAGTTGGGAGGTGCCTTTGAGATCAGGAAGAGATCAGCCATGACCTGATTGAATGGTGGAGCAGGCTCGAAGGGCTGAATTGCCTACTTCTGCTCCTAATTCCTATATTCCTCTTTCCTATGTTTGGCCCTCGAGCCCTCACCCCTGATGCTGCTTCACACCCACCCTGTACCCCTGCCTCTCCAAGGCCCCTTGAACCCTACATGCCATGTCCACGCGCACAGTATTCACTATGGGAAGACCTCGAGCCATATGGAGATGAGGAAAATAAACTTCTAACCATCTAGTAGTGCTTTCACTTATACAAAAACACTTTTTGACCATGAAAAGAACTCTGATTCATAAAATAAATTCAAAGCTTTTAAATGTCAAGTATTTAATACCTTGTAAGAACAAACAACCCTCCATTTACAAGCTACATCAAGACAGCTAATCCTTTAATAGTTTATTTAAGTTGTCAATCAAGCTGTGAACCCAACCCCTGCTGAGATAATTGTGGCTTTTAAAATTCAGTCAAGCATTCATATTGAATTAATGATAGCCCTTGGGTAAATGTCAACAAAGAGCCCTATTGAAACTCCTTTGTTTCTAAACTACACCTGTCAATCAGGTTTCTGTTACACTCATTGACAACTGCAACCTTTTGTTTTAAAGTTTAAAGAGTGGGGCATTTAACAAATTTCAAATCTTTCCAGTTAGACAGACATGTTCTGCCTTTGCAAGAGTGTTGATATCTACTCCATTAATTTCTGATTCTCACATTGCAGGCTAAGACAGTTTGACCAACCAAAGTGGGGTCTGATTGAACACAGAACTTGAGTTCAAATTACCCTGCTGAGTTTGGCCAATCTGATTGGCTGGAAGCTGTCCAGTCCCACCACTGCCAGGACTGGGACTACAAGCAATCAGTGATGTCTAACTCCTGGAAGTCCAGGACCAGGTAGGTTTTAGGGGTCTCAGGGTGGGGTGGGGAGGTGTGGAAGGGTGGGAAAGGTTGGGAAGGGGCGTTGGAAGAGAGGCCGGGGGAGGGAGCACCCACAGTGGGCAGACCTTTTGGAGTGGGGGCGGGGGGGGGGGGGGGGGGGAGGGGGGTGGGGGGGAGCGAGGGATGGGGAACTATGTTAAGAGGGGGCACCCTCCTCTTTCTGCCTCAGGTCTGAGCAAGTTTTCATTTTGGGCGCCTCCCAACCCCTTATACTCCAGCCTGAAATTTGAGGCTGGGCAGGAAATGGTCATTAGTTAGCCATTTAATGGCTTCAGTTGGTGAAGGGGTGGGGGTGAGGTATGCATCCTCAGCTTCATCCTCACTCATCCAACTGTAAAATTGCAGAGCTCTTGGGGCCTTCCTTAGAATTTTACAGCCAAACCACGCCATCCCCACCCACAAACCTGCTATGGGTGGAATGGCAAGTGGGGCATCAAATTGGAATCTGGAGAACACAGAGCTGTTCGATGAGCTAAGAAATACAGAGCTTTCCTGTCTGAACATGAAAGTCACGGTTGGGTGTCAGAACAAAATGCAGGTTGTTCTTTTGTTTGGATTCTCCTGGAGAGGTTTCAAGCTGATTGGATCTTGCCTGTAACAAAGCTCTGCATGGAATATTATCGCCTCTCATAGATGGGTTTCTCTCAGGGCTGACCTGTCCGTGGACGGGTTTCCTTATGATTTGCTAACTCTGATGAGTTGCTTCTTTGCAAACTCAGCGGTTCAACTCATTTCTCTTTTATTTCCTTCCTGTTAACTTTGATCTCAACTTTCCTTGACAGCAGTTAATAGTGGACCTTTTAGTGGTTCTTTATTTATCTCCTGATTGATTGATATTTATTGTCACATGTACCGAAGTACAGTGAAAAGTATTTTTCTGCGGCCAAGGGAACATACACAGTACGTACATAGTAGACAAAAGAATAATCGATGGAGTACATTGACAAATGGTACATCAACAAACAGTGATTGGTTACAATGCGGAACAAGGGCCAAACAAGAGCAGTATAGGGCGTCGTGAATAGTATTCTTACAGGGAACAGATCAGTCCAAGGGAGGAGTCTAATAGCTGTGGGGAAGAAGCTGTTCCTATGTCTGGATGTGCGAGTCTTCAGACTTCTGAATCTTCTGCCTGATGGAAGGGTCTGGAAGAAGGCAAAGTGTGGGTGTGAGGGATCTCTGACAACGCTGTCTGCCTTCCTGAGACAGCGGGAGTTGTAGACAAAATCCATGGGAGGATGGCAATCTTGTGTGATGCGTTGGACTGAGTTCACCACACTCTGCAGTTAAATAAGAATCTCCTGATTCTTATTTAAAGTTTATGTATTTCTTTACCTCCCATTTCTGTTTTTTTTCTCCTAGCTGAGAACCTGCCTCGTCTCTTTTCTTTCATGTCCTATTCCATCGTTCTCACTTAGCCCTCAACTTGTCACACAGCAAGCTTCAGTTGAGAATTCCACTTGGTTGGCATTACCCAATCACCACCTTAAGCTTTAGTTTAATTTTAAAAACAAATTTGTATCTGAGTTTCTGTTAGCACGCTACATTTTAGCTATTTCGAAAATGCATTTGCTCATTTTTTTATCCGATTTGATTTGTGTGATGCAATTTTAGCTATTAAAATTTAAGCAGATGAAATAGACACAAAAACTACTTTAAAAATCTTACCTTAACAATCTGAGTACCCGAGGATTAATTCTGGACTACATGAAGATTGCTTATATTTAGTTTTATTCTTCTGCAAATGTTATAAATCATTTTCTGTCATTTAAAAAATTCCAATGACACAAATCTGTACTAATAACAACAATCATTGGAAATATTATTGAAAGAGTTTTGGGATAATAATGCAATTTAAAGGGTAAAAAGATTTCATTGAGGATGGAAGGGGTTACAGCCAAACCTTCTGTTGTTGTTGAATATTTGTCCCAAGGGTAAATGAGCTGGTTGCTATCTAGTCTTAAAGTGCTGATGGTGTAACAAAAACACTCGGGGAATGATAGGGCAGTTTGAAGCTGTCACCTGACCCCCCCTGAGTTAGATTAGATGACACCTTCAGTTCTGTCATGACTTCTGATTTTTTAATGCTGCATATCCTGTTTTCTTTGCATGCCCATTTTACATGGGTTTCATATACTAGCAGCATGCTGGTTCCCTGAACTTAAAGTTTATTTTAAACAAATTAACACATTTGCTAAAATAGAGGATTTTCAGTCAAATGTATTTGGTGTTCAAATTCTATTTGCAGATAGTGCAGTTTTCAGGTCTTGATATCTTTGATATATAATAACATTTACTAAATGTTAATGTTTTCCAGTAATATATGGCTGTGTGGGCTTATTGAAAGGATTCAGTAATGAGTAGATGTTGCACCCTTCCCAGCTGACCTTGCCACCATGACGCCCACCCCTGTCATCCCTCACTCAGGCCACCCTTCCTGTTCCTGGCATCATACCCAGCACCATACCTGTTACAGTGGACTCCATCACCAAGACTGATGGAACTGCTTGTAGCCCAACAGTGGCCACCAACCTGGTAGAGCTACTGGGACTGCATAAATCTGATCAATCAGATGGCAGATGACCTTCTGGGGTGGAACTTCCTCTGAGTGTCTCCCGCCAATTAATGGTCCTTGGAGCATGAAATGGCTGTGGGTCAGCAAGTCTCGGTAGGGATGTATTCCCTGCAAAACTGATTGGGTTACAGGGCAGGAAAGTCCGTCTGAAAAATCCTACCCATGGTGTTGAAAGCATTGACATAGCATCAAGTGACACAAAAAATGACAAGGCATTGTTTTGTACAACATCAGGGGCGAAATTCTCCACCAACGGTGCGATGTCCGCCGACTGGCGCCCAAAACGGCGCCAATCAGACAGGCATCGCGCCGGCCCAAAGGCGCGGAATGCTCCGCATCTTTGGCGGCCTAGCCCCAACATTGAGGGGCTAGGCCGGCGGCGGAGGGATTTCCGCCCCGCCAGCTGGGAGAGATAAACAACGACATAGGTAAAAAAGGGATGAGGTCCTAAAAGCAGAATACAGGGAGTTAGGAAGGAAGTTAAGAAATCGGACCTCGAAGGTAGTGATCTCAGGATTACTACCGGTGCCACGTGCTAGTCAGAGTAGAAACAACAGGATATACAGGATGAATACGTGGCTGAAGGGATGGTGTCAGGGGGAGGGTTTCAGATTCCTGGGGCATTGGGACCAGTTCTGGGGGAGGTGGGACCTGTACAAACTGGATGGGTTACACCCGGGCAGGACTGGAACTGATGTCCTATTTGCTAGAGCGGTTGGGGATTGTTTAGACTAATGTGGCAGGGGGATGGGAACCGATGCAGGAAGTCGGAAGGTAGTAAAACAGGGAGAGAAACAAAAGGCAGTAAGCGGGAAAGTGTAAGGCAGAGAAGCCATAGTCAAAAATCAAAAAGGGCGACAGTACAAGGTACGGTGACTGAGAGGAGCTCAGTGAATAGGCCCAAAATGCTAAAAGGAATAAAACGGGAAGTAAAAACATAAATGGAAAGCGACGCGGCAGGTTGTTACATGAAGATATGGGTTCAACAACAAGGAAAATTAGGAGAAAAGTTAAGAGGAAAAATAACTTAGTAGAGGTTACTGATCAAGGTGTTAAGATTCAAAACAGAGGTGCATGGTTAAAGGATGGTCACGACTGGGAGTTAAATATCTAAGGGCATCAAACTATTCGGAAGGACAGAGTGGATGGTAAGGGAGGTGGCGTAGCTCTGTTATTTAAGGATGACATCCGGGCAATAGTAAGGGATGACATCGGTGCTATGGAGGATAAGGTTTAATCCATTTGGGTGGAAATCAGGAATAGTAAGGCGAAAAAGTCACTGATAGGAGTAGCCTGTATGCCACCAAATAGTAACATTATGGTGGGCAGGCAATAAACAAAGAAATAACTGATGCATGTAGAAATGGTACAGCAGTTATCAATGGGAATTTTAATCTACATGTTGATTGGTTTAACCAGGTCGGTTAAGGCAGCCTTGAGGAGGAGTTTATAGAATGTATCCGTGATAGTTTCCTCGAACAGTATGTAATGGAACCTTCGAGAGAACAAGCGATCCTAGATCTGGTCCTGTGTAATGAGACAGGATTGATTAATGATCTCATAGTTAGGGATCCTCTCGGAAGGAGCGATCACAATATGGTGGAATTTAAATTAAAAATTTTATGATGGAGGGTGAGAAGGTAAAATCAAACACTAGTGTTTTGTGCTTAAACAAAGGAGATTACATTGGGATGAGAGAAGAGCTAGCTAAGGTAGACTGGGAGCAAACACTTTATGGTGAAACAGTTGAGGAATAGTGGAGAACCTGCCAAGCGATTTTTCACAGTGCTCAGCAAAGGTTTATTTCAACGGAAAGAAAGGACAGTAGAAAGAGGGAAAATCGACCGTGGATACCTAAGGAAATAAGGGAGAGTATCAAATTGAAGGAAAAAACATACAAAGTGGCAAAGTTTAGTGGGAGACTAGAGGACTGGGAAATCTTTAAAAAAAAAAAAAATATTTTGATTAAAGGTTTTCATAAAATATCAATAACAAAATGAGAAAGAAAAAAGAACCCAACAGGGTTAAGTACAAAACACAATCTAAAAAAGCAACCCCCCAAACCCCTCCCCCCCGTGCCTAAATAATAAATTAACATTAACACCCCGACTTAAGACAACAGGTGTATACACCCCCTCAGACCCTTGCAGTGTAATAACATAAACAAAAATAAAGTAAACCCCTCCCCCCCCACCCCCCGAGCTGCTGCTGCCATTGACCAATGTCTATCGTTCTGCCAGGAAGTCTAAGAACGGTTGCCACCGCCTAAAGAACCCTTGTACCGACCCTCTCAAGGCGAATTTCACCCTCTCCAATTTAATGAACCCTGCCATATTGCTGATCCAGGATTCCACGCTTGGGGGCCTCTTATCTTTCCACTGAAGGAGAATCCTTCGCCGGGCTACCAGGGACGCAAAGGCCAGAATTCCAGCCTCTTTCGCCTCCTGCACTCCCGGCTCCTCTGCCACCCCAAATATTGCGAGCCCCCAGCCCGGTTTGACCCTGGATCCTACCACCCTCGACACCGTCCTCGCTACGCCCTTCCAAAATTCCTCCAGCGCTGGGCATGCCCAGAACATTTGTGTGTGATTTGCTGGGCTCCCTGAACACCTAACACACCTGTCCTCACCCCCAAAGAACCTGCTCATCCTTGTCCCGGACATGTGTGCCCTGTGCAGCACCTTAAACTGTATGAGGCTGAGCCTCGCGCACGAAGAGGAAGAGTTCACCCTCCCTAGGGCATCTGCCCACGTACCCTCTTCAATTTCCTCTCCCAACTCCTCCTCCCACTTACCTTTCAACTCCACCACCAAGGCCTCCTCCTCCTGCATGGACTGGGAAATCTTTAGGGGGCAACAGAAAGCTACTGAAAAAGCTATAAAGAAGAGTAAGATAGATTATGAGAGTAAACTTGCTCAGAATATAAAAACAGATATATAAAACAAAAAAGAGTGGCAAAGGTAAATTTTGGTCCTTTAGAAGATGAGAAGGGAGATTTAATAATGGGAGATGAGGAAATGGCTGAGGAACTGAACAGGTTTTTTGGGTCTGTCTTCACAGTGGAAGACACAAATAACATGCCAGTGACTGATGGAAATGAGGCTATGACAGGTGAGGACCTTGAGATGATTGTTATCACTAAGGAGGTAGTGATGGGTAAGCTAATGGGGCTAAAGTTATACAAGTCTCCAGGCCCTGGTGGAATGCATCCCAGAGTGCTAAAAGAGATGGCTAGGGAAATTGCAAATGCACTAGTGATAATTTACCAAAATTCACTAGACTCTGGGGTGGTCCCGGTGGATTGCAAATTAGCAAACGTGACACCACTGTTTAAAAAAGGAGGTCGGCAGAAAGCGGGTAATTGTAGGCCAGTTAGCTTAACTTCAGAATCTAGCTGGAATCTATCTTCAAGGAAGAAATAGCGAGGCATCTGGATGGAAATTGTCGTATTGGGCAGACGCAGCATGGGTTCATAAAGGGCAGGTTGTGTCTAACTAATTTAGTGGAATTTTTTGAGGACATTACCAGTGCGGTAGATAACAGGGAGCCAATGGATGTGGTATATCTGGATTTCCAGAAAGCTTTGGACAAGGTGCCACACAAAAGGTTGCTGCATAAGATAAAGATGCGTAGCATTAAGTGTAAAGTAGTAGCATGGATAGAGGATTGGCTAATTAATAGAAAGCAAAGAGTGGGGATTAATGGGTGTTTCTCTGGTTGGCAATCAGTAGCTAGTGGTGTCCCTCAGGGATCAGAGTTGGGCCCACAATTGTTCACAATTTACATAGATGATTTGGAGTTGGGGACCAAGTGCAATGTGTCCAAGTTTGCAGACGACACTAAGATGAGTGGTAAAGCAAAAATTGCAGAGGATCCTGGAAGTCTGCAGAGGGATTTGGATAGGTTAAGTGAATGGGCTAGGGTCTGGCAGATGGAATACAATGTTGACAAATGTGAGGTTATCCATTTTGGTAGGAATAACAGCAGAAGGGATTATTATTTAAATGATAAAATATTAAAACATGCTGCTGTTCAGAGAGAACTGGTGCATGAGTCACAAAAAGTTGGTTTACAGGTGCAACAGGTGATTAAGACGGGGAATGGAATTTTGTCCTTCATTGCTAGAGGGATGGAGTTTAAGACTAGGGAGGTTCTGCTGCAATTGTATAAGGGGGGCGATTCTCCAAAATGGAGCTCAAGTGTTCTCGCCATCGTGAACGCCGTCGAGTTTCACGACGGCGGGAATCGAGCACGGGGATGACCGATTCTGTCACACACGGGGGCCAGCACGGCGCTGGGGTGGTTCACGCTGCTCCAGCCTCCCTCCCCGCCGCCAAATGGCCGCGCCAACCTGCGCATGCGCAGGCTACTTCTGCGCGCCGTCCCGGACTCAACATGGCGCCGGTGTTCAGGGGCCGGCCGTGCAACAAAGTAGGCCCGGGGCTGGGGAGAGGCCGGCCCGCCGATCGGTGGACCCTGATCGCGGGCCAGACCCCATCGGAGGCCCCCCCCCCCCCGGTGAAGGATCGCTTTTCCCCGCCCCACAGGCTGCCCTCCAGCCCTTGGCGCAGAGTTCCCGCCGGCAGCGACCAGGTGTGAACGGCGCCGGCAGGAATCGGTCGTATCCGCTCGGCCCATTCGGGCCGGAGATTCGGCGGCCCCGCCGATTCCGGCGGCCCGCCACCGCGTCAAAACGCGCCTGCGCAAATGGCGCCGATTCTCCACACCTCGGAGAACCGCGCGCGGGCGTCGGGCCTTTGTGGCGCGGTTGCGGCGATTCTCCGGCCTGGAGTGGTGCTCGGAGAATCGTCCCCAAGGTGTTAGTGAGGCCAGACCTGGAGCATTGTGTTCAGTTTTGGTCTCCTTACCTGAGAAAGGACATACTGGCGCTGGAGGGTGTGCAGAGGAGATTCACTGGGTTAATCCCAGAGCTGAAGGGGTTGGATTACGAGGAGAGATTGAGTAGACTGGGACTGTACTAGTTGGAATTTAGAAGGATGCGGGGGGATCTTATAGAAACATATAAAATAAAGGGAATAGATAGGATAGAGGCGGGCAGGTTGTTTCCACTGGCGGGTGGAAGCAGAACTAGGGGGTTTAGCCTCAAAATAAGGGGAAGTAGATTTACGACTGAGCTTTGGAGGAAATTCTTCACCCAAAGGGTTGTGAATCTATGGAATTCCTTGCCCAGTGAAGCAGTAGAGGCTCCTTCATTAAATGTTTTTAAGATAAAGATAGATAGTTTTTTGAAGAATAAAGGGATTAAGTGTTATGGTGTCAGGGCTGGTAAGTGGAGCTGAGTCCACAAAAGATCAGCCATGATCTCATTGAATGGCGGAGCAGGTTCGAGGGGCAAGATGGCCTACACCAGCTCCTAGTTCTTATGTTCTTATGTTAACATGTCGCGTCCTTATCACTCTTCAGAGCCAAAGAGTGGGAGAAATGTGATGGATTATAAACTGTTGATTGATTGATTGATTGATTTATTGTCACATGTACCGAAGTACAGTGAGAAGTATTTTTCTGCGGCCAAGGGAACGTACGCTGTACTTACACAGTAGCCAAAAAGAATAATCAACAAAGTTTATCGACAAATAGTGATTGGTTACAGTGCGGAACAAGGGGCCAAACAAAGCAAATACATGAGCAAGAGCAGCACAGGGCTTTGAGAATAGTGTTCTTACAGGGAAAGATCATAGAATTTACAGTGCAGAAGGTGGCCACTCGGCCCATCGAGTCTGCGGCAGCCCTTGGTAAAAGCATCCCACCCAAGCTCTCACCTAATCTCTTTTTGGACACTAAGGGCAATTTAGCATGGCCAATCCACCTAACCTGCACATCTTTGGACTGTGGGAGGAAACCGGAGCACCCAGAGGAAACCCACGCAGACACGGGGAGAACGTGCAGACTCCGTACAGACAGTGACCCAAGCCGAGAATTGAACCTGGGACCCTGGAGATGTGAAGCTCGTGAGGGAGAGCCGTTGAGGTGTCTAGTATCTGAGGAGAAGTTTCTGTTCCTATCTCTGGATGTGCGGATCTTCAGTCTTCTGTATCTTCTGCCTGATGGAAAGGTCTGGAAGAGGGAAAAGCCTGGGTTTGAGGGGTCTCTGACAATGCCGTCTGCCTTCCTGCGGCAGCGGGAGGTGTATACAGAATCAATGTGAGAGTGGCAAACTTGTGTGATGCGTTGGGCTGAGTTCACCACACTCTGCAGTTTCTTGCGATCTTGGGCCGAGCAGTTGCCGTACCAAGCTGTGATGCAGCCGTATAGGATGCTCTCTATGGCACATCTGTAGAGGTTTGTGAGAGTCGATGCAGACATGCTGAATTTCTTTAGCTTTTGTAGGAAGTAGAGACATTGTTGGGCTTTCTTACTGTTGCATCAACATGAGTGGACCAGAACAGATTGTGGTGATGGTGACCCCCAAGAACTTAAAGCTCCACTTTGGAGCCATTGATGTAGACGGGTGTGTGTTTCATGCTATGCTTCCTGAAGTCGATGATCAGTTCTTTGGTTTTGCTGACATTTAGAGAGAGGCTGTTTTCGGTACACCGTGCAACCAAGTGATCTATCTCCCTTCTGTAGTCTGATTCATTGTTGTTAGAGATACGACCCACCATCCGCAAACGTATAGATCCAATTGGAGTTAAACCTTGCCACACAGTCGGACATTTAGGAGTGCAGTAAGGACTGAGCACACATCCTTGAGGACTATTGTCGAGGAGGTCTTGTTGCCTATCCTGACAAACTGCGGCCTGTTGGTGAGGAAGACAAGGATCCAGCTGCACAGGGAGGGGTCAAGCCCAAGATTGCAGGGTTTGGTTATTAGTCCTGTTGGGATAATGATGTTGAAGGCAGAGCTATTGTCTCTGAACAGCAGTCTGAAGTAGGTGCCCTTGTTGTCAAGGTGTTTGAGTGTTGATTGTAGGGCTAGGGAGATAGCATCTGCTGTGGTCCAGTTGCGGCGATAGGCGAACTGCCACGGATCGAGACTGTCTGGGAGGCTGATGTTGATCCGCCTTATGACTAGCTGCTCGAAGCATTTCATGGCAACAGATGTCTGGGCCACCAGTCGGTAGTTGTTGAAGCACGCTACCTTGTTCTTCTTTGGTACTTGTATTATGGTGGTCTTCTTGAAGAAGGTGGTAACCTCGGAGGGGCAAAGTGAGGTGTTGAAGGTATCTGCGAATACACTCGGCTGCTGGGCTGTGCAGGATCTGACTGCTCACCCAGGGACTCCGTCGGGGCCTGTCGCTTTCCGCGGGTTCACTTTTAAACAGGCAGTTCCTACCTGTGAGGCTGTAATAATGGGTATGGGTGTGGGACAGAGTGGAGGTACAATGATAGGTCAGAGTCCAGGAAAGATTGTAACAAAGATGTGTGGGACACAAGACAGAGGAAACGTTAATGGCGGCGTGACGGTGCTAGGTGTTGTATAAGAGTAAGGGGCGGGATTCTCCTCTACCCGGCGGAGCGGGGTGTCCCGGTGCTGAGGAGTGGCGTGAACCACTCCGTCGTCGGGCCACACCATAGGTGCGGAATCCTCCGCACCTTCAAGGGCTCGGCCGGCCCCGGGTTGGTTTGCGATGCGCCGGCCGGCGGGGAAGGGGCTTCGGCGCCATGCCAACTGGCGCAGAAGGGCCTCCGCCAGCCGGCGCGAGTTGGCGCATGTGCGGGAGCGCCAGCGTATGCTGGCGTCATCCCAGCGCATGCGCAGGGGAGGATCTTCTCCGCGTTGGCCATCGCGGAGGACCACAGCAGCCAACGCGGAGGAATAGAGTGCCCTCACGGCACAGACCCGCCCGCGGACTGTTGGGCCCCGATCGCGGGCCAGGCCACCGTGGGGGCACCGCACCCCCCCCGAGGACCCCGGAGGCCGCCCGCGCCACCAGGTTCCGCTGTTAAGTACCTACTCTAATTTACGCCGGCAGGACCGGCCGAAAACGGACAGCCACTCGGCCTATCGCAGGCCGGAGAATAGCCGGGAGGGCCGCTGCCAGAGGCCGCCGACTGGCGTGGCGCAATTCCTGGCCCCGCCAAATCCCCAGCGCCGGAGAATTCGGCGGCTGGCGGGGGCGGGATTCACACCGCCCCCCGCCGATTCTCCAACCCGGTGGGGTGGGGGGGGGGGAGGGTCGGAGAATCCCGCCCAAGATATCCGACTGTGTTAATGGTGGAGCAAAGGTCAGTGCTCAGTGAAAGTGAAGCATTGCGCAGGTCAAGGAGACACAGCCTGAGTGAGAGAGATACAGACCGAGTGAGAATTTGGTAATTTGGTGCAGTGAGGTAATTCGGTGAAGAGTGGGAGAAGGTGCTTTTTCCCTACTGTTTTGTTCTCTCTCTTTCTTCGGGCCTAATTTCGGGAGCCGTTCGGAGGAGGAGGAGGAGCAGTCTCTGTGAGTATAAAAACCTAACGGAAACTTCCTGTTTTCCAGTTTTTTTTCCCAAAAGTGACGTCAGAGGGAAGCTGTGATCTGAGTGGTTGATAGCAAATCTGCCGCAAATTTAAAAAAAAACACAGCTAAACTCATAAACTTAAATTAAACTAATTAATTAATTAGTGATGGCTGGTCAGGTGATGTGCTTGAGCTGCTTGATGTGGGAGCTGGCAGATCCCATTGCGAGCTGCAGCGACCACATCTGCAGTAAGTGTTGGCTGCTCGAAGAGCTCCGGCTCAGAGTTGATGAGCTAGAGTCTGAGCTTCAAACACTGAGGCACATCCGGGAGGAGGAGACTTACCTGGACACTGTGTTTCAGGAGGCAGTCACACCTGTCAGAGTAAGTAGTTTAAATCCTGCCAGTGGCCAGGGACAGCAGGGTGTGACTGCAAGTCAGGCAGGTAAAGGGAACCAGCAGTCAGGAACTCAGGAGCCTCAGCCCTTGACTCTGTCCAACAGGTAGAACATAGAACATAGAAAATACAGCACAGAACAGGCCCTTCGGCCCACGATGTTGTGCCGAACCTTTGTCCTAGATTAATCATAGATTATCATTGAATCTACAGTGCAGAAGGAGGCCATTCGGCCCCCTGAGTCTGCACCAGCTCTTGGAAAGAGCACCCTACCCAAACTCAACACCTCCACCCAACACCAAGGGCAATTTGGACATTAAGGGCAATTTATCATTGGCCAATTCACCTAACCCGCACATCTTTGGACTGTGGGAGGAAACCGGAGCACCCGGAGGAAACCCACGCAGACACGGGGAGGACGTGCAGACTCCGCACAGACAATGACCCAAGCCGAAATCGAACCTGGGACCATGGATCTGTGAAGCAATTGTGCTATCCACAATGCTACCGTGCTGCCCTTAAGAACAAATAAATCTACACTATATCATTTTCCCGTAATCCATGTACCTATCCAACAGCTGCTTGAAGGTCACTAATGTTTCCGACTCAACTACTTCCACAGGCAGTGCATTCCATGCCCCCACTACTCTCTGGGTAAAGAACCTACCTCTGATATCCCTCCTATATCTTCCACCTTTCACCTTAAATTTATGTCCCCTTGTAATGGTGTGTTCCACCTGGGGAAAAAGTCTCTGACTGTCTACTCTATCTATTCCCCTGATCATCTTATAAACCTCTATCAAGTCGCCCCTCATCCTTCTCCGCTCTAATGAGAAAAGGCCTAGCACCCTCAACCTTTCCTCGTAAGACCTACTCTCCATTCCAGGCAACATCCTGGTAAATCTTCTTTGCACCTTTTCCAGAGCTTCCACATCCTTCCTAAAATGAGGCGACCAGAACTGTACACAGTACTCCAAATGTGGCCTTACCAAAGTTTTGTACAGCTGCATCATCACCTCACGGCTCTTAAATTCAATCCCTCTGTTAATGAACGCGAGCACACCATAGGCCTTCTTCACAGCTCTATCCACTTGAGTGGCAACTTTCAAAGATGTATGAACATAGACCCCAAGGTCTCTCTGCTCCTCCACAATGCCAAGAACTCTACCATTAACCCTGTATTCCGCATTCATATTTGTCCTTCCAAAATGGACAACCTCACACTTTTCAGGGTTAAACTCCATCTGCCACTTCTCAGCCCAGCTCTGCATCCTATCTATGTCTCTTTGCAGCCGACAACAGCCCTCCTTACTATCCACAACTCCACCAATCTTCGTATCGTCTGCAAATTTACTGACCCACCCTTCAACTCCCTCATCCAAGTCATTAATGAAAATCACAAACAGCAGAGGACCCAGAACTGATCCCTGCGGTACACCACTGGTAACTGGGATCCAGGCTGAATATTTGCCATCCACCACCACTCTCTGACTTCTATCGGTTAGCCAGTTCGTTATCCAACTGGCCAAATTTCCCACTATCCCATGCCTCCTTACTTTGTGCAGAAGCCTACCATGGGGAACTTTATCAAATGCCTTACTAAAATCCATGTACACTACATCCACTGCTTTACCTTCATCCACATGCTTGGTCACCTCCTCAAAGAATTCAATAAGATTTGTAAGGCAAGACCTACCCCTCACAAATCCGTGCTGACTATCCCTAATCAAGCAGTGTCTTTCCAGATGCTCAGAAATCCTATCCTTCAGTACCCTTTCCATTACTTTGCCTACCACCGAAGTAAGACTAACTGGCCTGTAATTCCCAGGGTTATCCCTGGTTCCTTTTTTGAACAGGGGCACGACATTCGCCACTCTCCAATCCCCTGGTACCACCCCTGTTGACAGTGAGGACGAAAAGATAATTGCCAACGGCTCTGCAATTTCATCTCTTGCTTCCCATAGAATCCTTGGATATAACCCGTCAGGCCCGGGGGACTTGTCTATCCTCAAGTTTTTCAAAATGCCCAACACATCTTCCTTCCTAACAAGTATTTCCTCGAGCTTACCAATCTGTTTCACACTGTCCTCTCCAACAATATCGCCCCTCTCATTTGTAAATACAGAAGAAAAGTACTCATTCAAGACCTCGCCTATCTCTTGAGACTCAATACATAATCTCCCGCTACTGTCCTTGATCGGACCTACCCTCGCTCTAGTCATTCTCATATTTCTCACATATGTGTAAAAGGCCTTGGGGTTTTCCTTGATCCTACCCGCCAAAGATTGTTCATGCCCTCTCTTAGCTCTCCTAATCCCTTTCTTCAGTTCCCTCCTGGCTATCTTGTATCCCTCCAATGCCCTGTCTGAACCTTGTTTCCTCAGCCTTACATAAGTCACCTTTTTCCTCTTAACAAGACATTCAACCTCTCTTGTCAACCATGGTTCCCTCACTCGACCATCTCTTCCCTGCCTGACAGGGACATACATATCAAGGACACGTAGCACCTGTTCCTTGAACAAGTTCCACATTTCACTTGTGTCCTTCCCTGCCAGCCTATGTTCCCAACTTATGCACTTCAATTCTTGTCTGACAACATCGTATTTACCCTTCCCCCAATTGTAAACCTTGCCCTGTTGCACGTACCTATCCCTCTCCATTACTAAAGTGAAAGTCACAGAATTGTGGTCACTATCTCCAAAATGCTCCCCCACTAACAAATCTATCACTTGCCCTGGTTCATTACCCAGTACTAAATCCAATATTGCCCCTCCTCTGGTTGGACAATCTACATACTGTGTTAGAAAAGCTTCCTGGACACACTGCACAAACACCACCCCATCCAAACTATTTGATCTAAAGAGTTTCCACTCAATATTTGGGAAGTTAAAGTCGCCCTACCACCCTATGACTTCTGCACCTTTCCAAAATCTGTTTCCCAATCTGTTCCTCCACATCTCTGCTACTATTGGGGGGCCTATAGAAAACTCCTAACAAGGTGACTGCTCCTTTCCTATTTCTGACTTCAACCCATACTACCTCAATAGGGTGATACTCCTCGAACTGCCTTTCTGCAGCTGTTATACTATCTCTAATTAATAATGCCACCCCCCCACCTCTTTTACCACCCTCCCTAATCTTATTGAAACATCTATAACCAGGGACCTCCAACAACCATTTCTGCCCCTCTTCTATCCAAGTTTCCGTGATGGCCACAACATCGTAGTCCCAAGTCCCGATCCATGCCTTAAGTTCACCCACCTTATTCCTGATGCTTCTTGCGTTGAAGTATACACACTTCAACCCATCTCCGTGCCTGCAAATACTCTCCTTTGTCAGTGTTCCCTTCCCCACTGCCTCATTACATGCTTTGGCGTCCTGAATATGAGGCACTTGCGCCCTGTGTGGACGGCGAACAGGGCTGCAGGAAGGATGAGTCAGCTGACCAAGGCACCATGGTTCAGCAGGCCATTCAAGGGGAGGGAGTAAATAGGCAAGTTGTAGTTGTAGGGGATTCTATTATCAGGGGAATAGATAGTATCCTTTGTGAGCAGGATAAAGAGTCCCGCATGGTATGTTGCCTGCCCGGTGCTAGGGTGCGGGACATCTCTGACTGGCTTGAAAGGATACTGGAGAGGGAGGGGGAGGATCCAGTTGTTGTGGTCCATGTCGGTACCAACAACATAGGCAAGTCTAGGAAAGAGGACCTGTTTAGAGATTATAAAGAGCTAGGATTCAAATTAAAAAACAGGTCCTCAAGGGTCATAATCTCCGGATTACTGCCCGAGCCACGTGCAAATTGGCATTGGGAGGCAAGAATGAGGGAAGTTAACACGTGGCTGAAAGAGTGGTGTGGGAAAGAGAGGTTCCTTTTCATGGGACACTGGCATCAGTTTTGGGACAGGGGGGACCTATACCGTTGGGATGGTCTCCACCTGAACCGAGCTGGGACCAGTGTTCTGGCGAAAAGAATAAATAGGGTGGTCAATAGGACTTTAAACTAAAGATTGGGGGGGAAGGGAAAGTCAGGGAACCAAGAGGTGAAGTAATCAGTGGGAAGGGTAGCTGCTTAGGAATACAAAAAAGCACGAAAAGACAAAACTCAGGAGAGGTTACGATAGTCCCCATCCCACAAAATATGACACAGTGTATGGAAAGGCTCAGTAAACCAAGGTCCACCACACTAAGAAAACAAAAAGGGACGGTCAATAGAGAATTAAAGGTGCTATATTTAAATGCGCGCAGTGTACGGAACAAGGTAGATGAGCTTGTGGCCCAGATTGTGACTGGCAGGTATGATGTGGTAGGCATCACAGAGACATGGTTGCAGGGGGTTCAGGACTGGCATTTAAACATCCAGGGATTCACAACCTATCGAAAAGACAGGGAGGTGGGCAGAGGGGGCGGGGTTGCCTTGTTAATTAGGAATGAAATAAAATCAATAGCACTAAATGACATAGGGTCAGATGATGTGGAGTCTGTGTGGGTAGAGTTGAGGAACCACAAAGGCAAAAAAACCATAATGGGAGTTATGTACAGGCGTCCTAACAGTGGTCAGGACCGGGGGCACAAAATGCACCACGAAATAGAAAGTGCATGTCAGAAAGGCAAGGTCACAGTGATCATGGGGGACTTCAATATGCAGGTGGACTGGGTAAATAATGCTGCCAGTGGACCCAAGGAAAGGGAATTCATTGAATGTTTACAGGAGGTCTTTTTGGAACAGCTTGTGATGGAGCCCACGAGGGAACAGGCCATTCTGGACTTAGTGTTATGTAATGAGCCAGACTTGATTAAAGATCTTAAAGTAAGGGAGCACTTAGGAGGCAGTGATCATAATATGGTAGAATTCAATCTCCAATTTGAAAGAAAGAAGGTAGAATCGGATGTAAAGGTGTTACAGTTAAATAAAGGTAACTACAGGGGCATGAGGGAGGAACTGATGAAAATCGACTGGGAGCAGAGCCTAGTGGGAAAGACAGTAGAACAGCAATGGCAGGAGTTTCTGGGAGTAATTGAGGACACAGTGCAGAGGTTCATCCCAAAGAAAAGAAAGGTTATCAGAGGGGGGATTAGGCAGCCATGGCTGACAAAGGAAGTTAGGGAATGCATCAAAGCAAAAGAGAAAGCCTATAATGTGGCAAAGAGTAGTGGGAAGTCAGAAGATTGGGAAGGCTACAAAAACAAACAGAGGATAACAAAGAGAGAAATAAGGAAAGAGAGGATCAAATACGAAGGTAGGCTAGCCAGTAACATTAGGAATGATAGTAAAAGTTTCTTTAAATACATTAAAAACAAACGGGAGGCAAAAGTTGACATTGGGCCGCTCCAAAATGACGCTGGTAATTTTGTGATGGGAGACAAGGAAATAGCTGAGGAACTAAATAAGTACTTTGCGTCAGTCTTCACAGTAGAAGACTTGAGTAATATCCCAACAATTCCGGAGAGTCAGGGGGCAGAATTGAATATGGTAGCCATCACAAAGGAGAAAGTGCTAGAGAAACTAAGAGGTCTAAAAATTGATAAATCTCCGGGCCCAGATGGACTACATCCTAGAGTTGTTGGCAAGATTCTAGAATCCATTGTTCAGGATGAGATTTCTAAATTCTTGGAAGTGCAGGGTCAGATTAGGACAAGTCAGCATGGATTTAGTAAGGGGAGGTCGTGCCTGACAAACCTGTTAGAGTTCTTTGAAGAGATAACAAATAGGTTAGACCAAGGAGAGCCAATGGATGTTATCTATCTTGACTTCCAAAAGGCCTTTGATAAGGTGCCTCACGGGAGACTGCTGAGAAAATAAGGGCCCATGGTATTTGAGGCAAGGTACTAACATGGATTGACGATTGGCTGTCAGGCAGGAGGCAGAGAGTTGGAATAAAAGGTTCTTTTTCGGAATGGAAACCGGTGATGAGTGGTGTCCCGCAGGGTTCAGTGTTGGGGCCACAGCTGTTCTCTTTATATATTAACGATCTAGATGACGGGACTGGGGGCATTCTGGCTAAGTTTGCCGATGATACAAAGATAGGTGGAGGGGCAGGTAATATGGAGGAGGTTGGGAGGCTGCAGAAAGATTTAGACAGTTTAGGAGAGTGGTCCAAGAAATGGCTGATGAAATTCAACGTGGGCAAGTGCGAGGTCTTGCACTTTGGAAAAAAGAATAGAGGCATGGACTATTTTCTAAACGGTGACAAAATTCATAATGCTGAAGTGCAAAGGGACTTGGGAGTCCTAGTCCAGGATTCTCTAAAGGTAAACTTGCAGGTTGAGTCCGTAATTAAGAAAGCAAATGCAATGTTGTCATTCATCTCAAGAGGCTTGGAATATAAAAGCAGGGATGTACTTCTGAAGCTTTATAAAGCATTAGTTAGGCCCCATTTAGAATACTGTGAGCAATTTTGGGCCCCACACCTCAGGAAGGACATACTGGCACTGGAGCGGGTCCAGCGGAGATTCACACGGATGATCCCAGGAATGGTAGGCCTAACATACGATGAACGTCTGAGGATCCTGGGATTATATTCATTGGAATTTAGGAGGTTGAGGGGAGATCTAATAGAAACTTACAAGATAATGAATGGCTTAGATAGGGTGGATGTAGGGAAGTTGTTTCCATTAGCAGGGGAGACTAGGACCCGGGGGGCACAGCCTTAGAATAAAAGGGAGTCACTTTAGAACAGAGATGAGGAGAAATTTCTTCAGCCAGAGAGTGGTGGGTCTGTGGAATTCATTGCCACAGAGGGCGGTGGAGGCCGGGACGTTGAGTGTCTTTAAGACAGAAGTTGATAAGTTCTTGATTTCTCAAGGAATTAAGGGCTATGGAGAGAGAGCGGGTAAATGGAGTTGAAATCAGCCATGATTGAATGGCGGAGTGGACTCGATGGGCCGAATGGCCTTACTTCCGCTCCTATGTCTTATGGTCTTATGGTCTTAAAATATTTTGACTAGAAAAAGGGAAAAAGGGGTCAAAATGGGGGACAAATTTCACAGTCTAAAGTTGTTGAGCGCAGCGTTGAGCCACGAAGGCTGTAATGTGACTAATTAGAAGGTGAGGTGCTATTCTTCCAGTTTGTGATTGGCTTCAATGGGACATTGCAGCAGGTCAAGGATGGACATATGCCAGGATTTAATGCAGCCTCCCCAATTAAATGAAACTAATCTAAATCTCCCATGCCTCCAAGAATACCCATTTAGTCCTGGTTACTTAAATGTGGCTCACCTAACTCACTGTGAGAGCTCTTTTCACTTGCATGTGAATGAGTCACAGGGAGCTGCACTGCCTTTGGAAATGTTTTCTCTGTGTTCAAAAAAAACTTTGAAACTCTTGAGGGGCGAAGCCAGAGGCAGAAAGTGGCTTGGTTGAAAGTGTTAGTTCCAAAAATTGAAGCGGCATGTGTATCCTAGGGATAGAGGGTTACTCAATAAAGTGTTATTACATATTTGACTCCTAAGGGAAGGTCACTTCAGAGGCTGCCTTAAAAGAACGGGAAACAGCTGCACAACAGGAATCATTACCTCAAGCGTTGGATGCAAAAAGCACTGCACAGGAACGAGTGCAAATAGTTCAGCTGCAGCACCAGGAGAGAGCACAATGACAGGAGACCAAGCAGCAAGGCAAATGCAGACCCTCACACATCAAAGAGTTTACAGGACCTTGATGATGTACACACAAATGTTGGAGAGACAGTGCCTGAAGAGACTAGGGAGACTCTCGCAGAACTATGCACCCTAATTCAGGATGAACTCTATGTCAGCGGTAATGACGGTTACTGAAGCTCTTGCTCTCTATGGGCCAATTCCATCTCTGGGTCACAGGTGACATCTACAACATCTCTCAGGCAGCCACGCACCACTACTTCAATGAGATTACAAATGCACTGTGCAAGAGGGCTGGAGAATTCATAAGATTGCAGGCAGACTAGGTCAGCCAGGTGTAGAGGACAATGGGATTCACAGCCATTTCCACCGTTCTGCACTTTCAAGGAGTAATAGACTGCACTCGTGTTGCCTTCAGGCCACAATCTGAGCGGCCTGCGCATTTATGAACAGAAAAGAATTCTATTTCCTTAATGTGCACTTAATCTGTAACAACAAGGAGTGAATTATGCAGATGTGTGTATCTCGACTGTAGCCATAATACCTAAATGCTTCGGCATTTGCAGCTGGCGCACTTGCTTGTGCCAAGGTCACAAATCAAGGGATAATGCCCATCATCAGAAACCCGTACGGTGAGACAGAGGTTCAATGCCAGCCACAGCACAGCACAGAGCAAACCATTTGGCTGCTGAAGATGCGCTTCCTCTGTGTCAATCATTCTGGGGATGCTCTCCAGTATGACCCAGTAAAGGTGTCACAGATAGTTGTTAAGTGCTGTGCAACTCGGGATGGGCAATAATTGCTGGTTCTAGCCAAAAACACCCAAATCGCATAAATTAGTTTAAAAAATGCACCAACATTACTCGTTTAAGAAACTGAAAAATGCCAAGTAAATTATATAAAATCTGTTTGGAAAAATATTATGTACATCTCCAGAGAAATGATCAGGCTGAATAGTTATTAATTGTTATTAATCTTTATACCAAAGGCATTTTTTGGAAATTGGACATGATCATTTTGGGCTTTGTATGGGTGAGGAAGGTGCCGAAGGTCGGGACTAACCTGCTGCAGAGGCAGAGGCAGCAGGGGGATTGGTGTTGCTGAATCTGCTTCATTGTTGTTGGGCGGTGAATGTGGATATGGTGGGAAGGAGAAGGGGTAGAATGAGTTAGGATGGAGGTGGAGTCTCGTAAGGAGTCCAGTTTGAGGGCTATGTTGATGGCAGCATTGCCAATGGCTCCGAGTAGGTATTCAGGGAGCCCGATGATGCAATCCACAGTTGCATAGTGGGTAGCACTGTTCCTTCACAGCTTCAGGGCCCAAGTTCGACTCCCGGCTTGGGTCGCTGTCTGTGTGGAGTCGGCACATTCTCCCCGTATCTGCGTGGGTTTCCTCCAGGTACTCTGGTTTCCTCCCTCAAGTCCCGAAAGATGTGCTGTTAGGTAATTTGGACATTCTGAATTCTCCCTCTGTGTACCCGAACAGGAGCCGCAATGTGGCGATAGTGGCTTTTCGCAGTAACTTCATTGCAGTGTTAATGTGAGCCTACTTGTGACAATAAAGATTATTAGATTAGATTGTTAGATTATTAGATTATTATTGGCATCTATATAATAATAACTTTTAAGATTAAATATTGTGCCTTTGTGATGGGAACTAAGCATCTAGCTATAACAAATATTTGGGACAATTTTACTGGTGAGGGTGGGGAGGTCAGAATAGAGTGAGGCTGGGAGAGAGTTTTGCCCCTGGGTCACATTTCCATATTGGAGGCCAGATTCCCACCTGACCAAAATATTAATCACCACCTGGCTAACCGTGTGAATGAGGTTTTGAGAGGGGGGGGGGGGGTGCAGGAAGTTGCAGCATTGGAAAAAATGAAATGTTTTCCAGCATTTTGATAAGTGGTAGTGGCGGGGTAGGAACCAATGGTAATTATGCCTAGTGGAGGGAGAGGTATGCAGTGAAGACCGAACATTTATTCACAGGGCTGAAAGGAACACCTATCCTCTTCCTGGCCCACAATAAAACTCAGAAAATACACAAAATAAACCTTAGCTTTCTGGGTCTTTTGGCCATGGATTCACTTCTTGGTCAGACAAGGAGTGAAGGCGTGCATTACTGCCTGGAGTCTTGTTTCTTTTAATACATTATTTTTTTATTAATAAGAACAGATACAATATAACCATGACTCAATGTTAAGTTGCTCCTAATTACACTTGAACTTCAGCTAAACATTCCTAAAATAGTAGCACATAGCTGCTCGCTTTTCTGCTTTACCCCACTTTGTGTTACACAATCTTATCACAGTTTGGGCTGGATTCTCCGTTTTTGGGACGAAGTCCCCACGCCGTCGTGAAAACTGTTGTCTTTTACGCCAGGAAAACGAGTCAAAAGGCCACAGATTCACCGTTTTGCTGGGGGCCAGCAGGGAACCGTAGCAGAGTTCGCAGCTCTAGCTGCTGATATGCCCCCAGCAGTTCCGCATCAGAGGACACGCATGCGCACGGCGGCAGCCTGCAGCGGGCGCGCCGTGCTCCATGGCGGAATCAGACCTGTATCGCCGAAGTAGTGCCCCGCATCGGCCGCTCGGGCGCCCCGGATCGCCCGCCCACATTAGCCCCAGCCTGAATGAGTGCCCTGAATTGGCCCTCCCCTGACTGGCAGTCCTGGACTGAGTCCGCAGCCGTCACGCGAGGATCCCGGACGGTTTGAGCACACGTAAGCCACGCCGTCGGGAATTCAGCCGGTCGGCAAAGGAGTATCGCGGGGTGGGCCTCAGGCAATGGCCTGAAGTGGTGGATACTCGGCGCAGAGTACGCCAAATTTCGGGGGGCAGAGAATTGAAAAACCGACGCTGCTCCCGATTTTAGCGCCAAAACGGATTTTCCACCCTGTCGCTGAATGCGATTTTGCCGTTGGGGAGTGGAGAATCCAGTCCCTTATGTAGAGTAAAATGCGGTTAGCTATGGTACTAATTTGAAACATGCTAATTAAGGTTTAATCTGCTGTCTACAGTTTATGGGGCTGCTGTGCAAAAACAAATGCTTGCTAAACAATTTCAAAATATGTATATTACGTATTCAATTGTAATACCTGTTAAATAACAGCTGTGTTTAGTTAAAAAGGACATTGTAACATTAAAATGTGCTTACTAAGTCTTGCCTTTAAGTGACCTTTTTCCCATTAGTTGGTCATGTGTGGGAGACTGAAACAAGTGGCAAATTAGCATATTACTGAATGAAAGCTTGAATGCCAATCACTTTGCTAATGGATTAGAATGTGTTGAAATTGACCCGTGTTTGAGATGCCATGTTATAGCTCTGAAATGGGTACTCCTGTTTGTTAACCCTTCTGTAATTTCATCAGTTTCTCTCTGATTGTAAGTGAACTGATCGACAATAGTGTTGATTATTATGGTGCTTGGCAGGCTGAACACAGCAGTGTCACATAGCAGGAGACTATCATAAGCATCAAGATTAATTTGAATCCCCAAAGCTCAAACTACTTGCCTAGAATAGCTGCTTGTATTTTTTTTCTGGACTGTGTAGAAACAGGCTACCTCTTGCTGCAACAAAGCTAAAGGCATACAGTCAGCCTCGCTTTCGTCAACCCAAGAGGCTGGTAGAATAGCTCTTCAAATTAGGGCTTTATTCACCATGTTTTGAAATTTGGACATTTATTACCACGTACACATTTTGTGATAATACATGGTTATAATACCATAGTAATAATAGAGGTTTCTAATAGAAATGGTTTGTCTTAACCAGCAGATCTACAAATCAGAGCATGCAGGTTTGCAGTTTGGGTTTATATTTTCATTAAACTGGATAAAACAGACTAAACACATATCCAGTTGAAAAACTGTTGCCATCTAAGTATCCAACCAATGTAAATAATTCATGAAAGCATTAACCTCAAAACTCTGAAAACTTCTTAGCCTAGAAATTCCACTACTTTTGAAAGTGAAAATTCAATGCAGTAGACATGGAAGGGGCTGGGATTGGGACATTGGTTTTGCTTCATCATGTCCAACACCTGTCGGCCTCCATCCTGACCCTCCAGCTTCTAGATCAAATCAAAACTAAAAACCAGTTGAAGCCTTCCTGTCCTTGGCAGAATATTCCAGAACGGTCAGCACCAATCAGCATAGACTATCAGCTAAGAGCCCAGTAGAGTAAACAACTCATTGGCCGACAGCCAAGTCCATCAAGATGAGTCATCACCGATGTCAGCACATCCTGCTGGATTCCTTACAGATATCAAGCAAATTTTTGTCCAGGTACAAAAATTGAAATAGCAGATTAACAGAAATTAAAGGGAAAAAACAAGAATTAAACATGGTGTAACAGGAGGATCCTTACACCCCTCACAACCACAGAATTGTGCTTAGATTTACAGGTGTTCATGGGAACCTGCCAAGTGCAAAATATTAAATACAGTATAATAAAAGTACATCGCATTAACCGTGCAAACAAATCATTAGTCCAAAAATTATTGGTACTGCAAAGGGTTGTTGTATTGAAACTGTAAAAGGGGTTAAAAGTCAGGATACAACATGGGATCCCCATTCTTAGCCTGTCAAAATTGCCATCGGTTTTGGGTGTGGGTCCCAAATTGAGCAAGCAGATTATAACAGGTTATACAGTTATAATGTACTTTCCTCGTTTATGCCCATTGAACATTAAAGACATCTATAAGTTCTCAGTTTTAAGGATTGCCAGGCCAGGTTGAGTGAGTTGGAGGAGGGGATAGAGGCTGGGGTGGATCAGGATGGAGTGATTGATTTGATTATCTAAATCAGCTGATGAGGATAGTTCACAGTTTCAATGATTTCTTTAGAGATCATTTTCCAAACCTGCAGTGGAAATGGTGATGGGATGATCTTAAGATATGTAAACTTGCCTGACCCCAGAGGGGATAGGTGCCAGGCTCATTCACAATGGATGAGCATGGGTTCTCTGCCAGCCTTCAACAACCCCAAATCTCTGCATGGGCTTCGGAATGGACAGCCCCCCCCCCCCCCCCCCCCCACTCCAGTGGTCAGTAGTGGTTTCTTCATCAGGTATTTCTGTCTAAAAACTAATTATCCAATCAACAGTGGAAAAGAAAAATCTGAATGTATTAATTCTCTCGGTGGACTTTTCATCTAACTGGAACTAATTTTACCAAAGGATTACAGGGAAGAGCTGACACTAATGTGTGACACTTATTTTGTTATAAATTGCTGCTTCCTGGACTCCCTCAGAGGCTGAGCAGATGGTATATGAATGTATCTCTCCTTGGGGACTTGCAGTTCCTCACCCAGCTTCAGAATGTTTGTTTTAATTTCTCGAGCTCAACACAGTTCAGCACTGAAACCTTCGTAAATCTGTGTTGGGAAATTTCCAAGACATTTCTCTGTCGCAATATTGTGGCCTCTGCTTCTATCAAAAATTAGATTTGTCTTGCCGGAGGCAGCTGGAAGCGTAAATCCGTTGCTTGGAAATTGTACTGATTGGGATGAATCAGACATCAGAGATGTTCTCTCCTCTTCAATGTGCTAGAAAGTAGCTCCCTTTCCTCCAGTATTCTAATATCACGCACATGCCCATCTGTGCCTACTTTTATGAATACTGACAGCTGACAACATTTTATTATTTGAATAGCAACAAAAATTACATTGACGCAGTCCGTTTACCATAGTTAACCATCACAAGGAGGTTCACAGACAGCCAAGCCCGAGTCGTTGAGAAGGGGCATTAGAGAGGATGGTTGAAGGTGCTATTCATGAGGGGAGACTTTAAAGAGGATTTTGATGGCATTAAGAAATGCAGTGGGACAAGAAGGTTTCGATAAAAATGATAAAGGATGATATGATTGACCACATCAAAGTCCACAGAGAATGAGGAAGGAGCTGCGCTCTGAAAGCTAGTGATTCGAAACAAACCTGTTGGAATTTAACCTGGTGTTGTAAGATTTCTTACTATGTCCTCAGAAATAGCATACTCCCTATTCGTACAGATAACTGAAGGAACTGCATCTGTTCGAAAACAAGCCAAGTCAATTTACTGTGATGAAGTATGAATGCAGAGTGTCAAACTTTATTTAGATTAGCAAATATTGTATTGGTTGAAATATTTTGAAAAAGCCATTTGAATGAGGATAGTGGGATTATTCCAATTACCTGTTTTATTCCTGGTCAATACAACATATCTACACTCCTTTGTCAATTGAACTCAAACTTTGGTCAATTATCCTTTTGTGTAGATTAAGGCAAGTGCTCTCATCTGCTATTCTGTTTTTTCATTTGCTGTCTGTGGTAAGTTGTAGAGTTCCTGCCTGGGCTAGATGGTATTGTATATTGTCCAATGACCCTAATACTGCAGTGAAGAGAAACATTTTAAAATTCTTGAAGGATTGTTTCATGGTATAAATTTTAAGTTATGGTCCTTATTGTAAGTATTATATTATTCACAGCATAAGTTATGACAAATTTCTCCATGGGCTACTTCATTGGGCACCTTTTTTGCAGTTCAAGGCATTCATAATAGACTTCTCTGTTCATAATTTTAATACAGCCATTAACCTGTCCATAATATACACCTTTGTACCTCAGTTAAGGTATCAGACAGTGGAATTTGATGCAAACACATGAAGTACCCTTACAGCAAATGATAGTCATTTCTAAGATGTGGTTCCCTTTTCTGTGCCATTGTATCCCTAATGATGACGAATTGGTTTTTCAATGTGACATTGGTCAGTTGCACACAACAGAACTGGTTGGATGTGGAGCATTGGTATTGCATATTTCTACATTGCTATCTTACTGAGCAGCTTCATAGGAATGCAACAATGTGTAGGCTTGAAAAGGACAATTCTGATCCATCTGACAAGTCCCAAAGTTCAAAATAATACCAGGATAGGGATGGGATTCTTCTCTTTGATCTGGAACAACGTAGGGCAGAGCTTTACCAACCCCTATATCTCCACCCTAAACTTGACCCATTCCTACTGCCTAATCCATTGACTGCTACTGAGTGGAAGAGCCCCAGAAAGGAAAACAACTTTATGGTTTTGTAAGCCCAGTCACAATCAGAGCCTAAAAATTTGTGAACGGAAATGATGTGGCCTCAACTAGGACACTTTCCTCTATTTACAAAGTTCACCTATATCCTAGGCCTATTGCTCCTTTTCACTGGGGAGGCCCAAGAAGCTCCTGTAATCAGTTTGGCAATTTTATGTATGTACCTGTCTGTTTCTACTTTTAAAAATTCTTCAGCATTGTACTTTTCTGTGGTTAGTTGTTTTGCAATTCTGATGGTATCAGTGGTTTAAGTGGTGTTTTTGTTGCACTCATTGGAATTATACACAAATTGAAAAAATAAGTGAAGTAAGAAAATACTGTCCACTGAATCCTGGGCAATATAAAATGGAAGCGATGGGGGTCTTGCCCGCTAGCTGGAGAACTGGCGAGAGCCAAGTTTGCCTTTTTTAGGGATGGCCCACTGCTTTAAGTACTACGCAGGTACTTACCTGAACAGTGGCAGGTCTTCTCGGGTAGCAAAGAGCCTGGGCTGGAAGTCTTGCCTGCCAAGAGCTGCTGGTCAGTCAGAGGCCAACATCCTACTGAACAACAGCAGCACAAGGTAAGCAGTGGCCTCTGCCAATAGGGCACCCACCTGAGGCCTGGGATCGTTGGTCCATCCCAGACCACAGGGGAATGATGGTGGGATAGGGAGGTTGTGTGGTGGGGGTCGCAGGGTAGATGGGGGAGTGGGATTGGCCGGAAGGGCAGGGATCCCTCTGGGAAAGGACCTCCCCCTCTCCCCCCCCCCACCCCAGGAGCCAGCAAGCAACCGTACGCAGGTTTGCTTGTCGTGCACACTTAAGGGCCTCAATTGTCAGCCGGACAGGAAGGCCATCCATGAGCCTTCCCAACATGGTCTTAATCGGGTTGAAAGTGGGAAGGTTCCACCCACCATCCTCCCACCCGATTAAGTGTATTCCATCATCAAACTTGCAACAGGGTAGGGAATTAAATTCTGTGTCCTGTCTCTGTAGCAGGGTGGACAATTGCTTTGTGATTGTAAGTAAATTAAGAACTAGGGCGAGATCTTCTGGCTGTTACACCGGCAGGATCTTCGGTTCCGCTAATGGCGCACCACTGCCACGGGTTTCTCGGTGGCGTGGGGCGAATTCAATGGGAAATCTCATTAACAGCAGCAGGACCAGAAAGTACCGCCACCAGGCCACCATCCACCGCCGAGAAACACACCGCGGGGAGGCCCGAGAATCTCACCCCTTATGTTTCGGTAGAGGCAACAATAAGATCAGTTTACATCTGATATTGTTGTGCAGTGGACAAGGAAGTTGAAATAGTGTGGTTGCTCAACTGACCTGTATCCTTGTCTGAACCTTGCTATCACCACTGCTCACAGATTGATAATGTGATACCGATCCAAATTTTAATTTATTGTAAATTAAAAGATATGAAAGTGATAATGTTAAAGTCGCCGGGTGATGTAAGTCAAGATTTGACGGTTTTCCTTTCCAAATAATAGGGAGTGGCTGTGAAGTCAGCTATAAACCTTTGTTGTCCTTCTCACTGCTTTCTGCTCCCCGGATTTGTCTTGCTTTCAAAGGCAATAGGTCAATGTCTCTGAAATGTGGAACATGTCAACCAATGACCTTTTGTTCACACAGCTTTCCTAAAATACAGTGGCCGGGATTTTCCGACCGTGCCCGCCTCCAAGATCTTCCAGACCCGCTAAAAGTCAATGGACTTTTGGCTGGCCCGCCGCATCCCTTGCAGTGGGCCCCACCACAACGGAGCTGGGAAATCCTAGCCAGTAATACTCGCACAAGAACTTTTCACTGGAACTGAATGCAGTGGATTCTAACTTTTGCCTCTGGGTTCACAAGAAGCTCTCAGACAATTGGAATGAAAATATCTTATCATCACCGAATCATAGGCCTCCTAAGTGAGATGATTTCAGACATTCTGACCCACCAACTAGAAGGCACCATTTCATGATATGAAAGTGCCCATAACTCATCAATAATTGGCCTTAAATAAGCAATTTTACTCAGTGCGACCACAAATACGGTCAGTCTGGGAAATAAAAATGTCATGTTGCGTTAAAGTGAGAGAAAAATATGAATACAATGTACAGATTTTGATGGTGGAGTCATTAAAATAGGAAAACAAACTACACTTATGTCGTTGGAGACTTACATTTTGAAAAAATGAAGACTGCAATAATTCAGATGATTTTCTGTTTTAAAAAATCTGTTGGGATTATTTTTACATTCATTGCCTTGTCTTTTGATTTTGGATTAAACCTCGTTCTTGAGTTAAAAAAAATCTATTTGACTGTATGTATAAGTTTATTTCACAGATTTTCATAATAACGATAACTTTTGTCTGACAAGGCAACCAAAATATGCAATTCTCCATTTATTCCTCTCAACTCACTGGGGTAGATTTTCCCTTTCTCTGCCCAGAAGCAATCCAGTGGACAGGATCAGACTCAGTTGTAGACTCGCCTGATCTTTATTTCCTGGGACGAAAATCAGAGTGGTTCTACCAAAGTTGGGTCTTCTGCTCTGCCTGATTGCAGCCCAGGTACTGAAGGTGAAATCTCATCCCATTATTAACCCGAGAGAAATAAAGACAGAAAATATTAGAAATACTCAGAAGGTCTAGCAACATCAGTAGGGGGAGAAACAGGCTGGATTTTCATGTTGGAGGTAGGAATCGGGAGATGGAATTAATCCCACTGTTGTGACCCATCTCTGTCTCGAGACTGCTGGTTGACAGGATTTCCTTGATTTGGGCCCGAAGTGGCCTGGAGACTGACCTGGTGGTTTGATGGGCCAAGTCCAGAATGGGCAGGTTAAAAGGCTCGGAGGCTGGAGCTCCGAATGGAACCAGCAGCTCATTTATGACCACTTTAGCACCTCCGCACCATGTCACACGCTTAACCCCCTCACAATCCCTCATCCCCTTCACCCACATCCCTTCACCCTCTCACCCTCGCTTCTCTCACCCTCACCTGAATCATCTCACCCATTATCCGCTTCATGAACATAACTCACAAGCCCTGTTATCACAGTTAGAAGCTGTTGAATAACCCATTAAGATCTCCAAGTAAAAAACAAACTCTTCAAACCAACAGTGAAAACAATTTCAAGCATTTGTAAAATTATCAGGCAGTTGCATTACAGCCAAGAACCCACAAAACTCTCTGAGTCGACAAACAGGCTTCAGAACTGCTATTGTAACAGATGTCGAGACTGAATCTAAATATGCAGTGGGAACCATTAAACATTTACATTTGGTTATCATGATATTCTACCTTTTCAATAGTTTGAAATGTACTGTATTTTCTTATCTATTAATTTTTAAAAATTAATCGGAAGACTTTTCCAAATTCACAGTGCCAATTGACAGCTTGCCAGTTGGCAGAAGTGACAATCTGACAAGCACACTGGACGGAATTTAATGCTTTCCTTGAGATGGATTTGGTGGTGCAAGGAGCATTTAATCAGGTGGGTGTTGAGTGAGGAGCCCACCACCTTTTGATTATGTCCAGGGAAGAAGGCTCTTGGACAGTAACTAGTGCACACTAAAGGGCCTCATCCTGCCATCATTGGTATTCGAACAGAGGCAGAAGGGGGACTCACCAGGCAGGAAGCCTGAACAGCAAAAGCTAGTGTCTTTGCTTGTGGGTTTTCCGAGTGGGGGTACTCATTCAAAGGCACTCAGTGACCAGCATTGTGAAGGGGAGAACCTGCTGATAGCCATATCTATGCCCATTCTGCTGACCTTCCTCCCCCTCTTGACCCCTGTAGCATGAGTCCCATCCAACCATCACGCACATGTGACCTAGATCCCATGCTGATCCTGGGCCTCTGATGGATGTGTTGTCGGCAGCTGTCACCAGTCCCCAAGTGGCACTACTGACTTCATCCTGGGGGAGGCCCACCACTGTCCTGTTACTTGGCTGATTGGTGATTTCTTGAAAGGAGATGATGCAGGTGTCCCGATTACTCCCCAACCAGTAGGCAAGAGCCCCATCATCTATAGTAAATATTCACCATTTAAATCACAACGCTGTCATAACTCACTTTACTGAACATGATACAACTCATACGGCATCATTTAATCTTGAACTGCAGAGGAGCAATAACTATTTTACTTTTAAACTTTTCCCTTCTCCAAACTATCATTCATGCAATTGACATAAAACTTTAAAAAGTCCATCCACCTTCATGAAAATTAAAAAACTTGTCTGAAATGGGTTGTACATTCCTTTGTGAAAATGGTTGAGGCGGGAGATTCAGCCTGGTGACTATTTCCGGTTCCATCTCTGTTTGGTCAATCGCTCCATGAAAATCCACGCCAATGTTTCAGGTCTGTGACCTTTTATTAGAACTGGGAAACTTTAAAAATGCAATAAGTTTTAAACAAATGAAAGGGGTTATTTGGGAAGAAGAACAAAAAGGAAAGTCTGTGATAGGGTGGAGAGCAGGAGGGATTAAATGATAAAAGGTTTCATAATGCAAGGCCAAAGGTAATGGGACAAACAAAGATCCAAAATATATCTAGAGGGAGTATGAATGGCAGGATTCTAAATAGCTGCTGTTCAAAAGCAACATAAAGGAAATAGGAGAGAAACGAGAGAGGAAAAAAAAGCAAAGACAAGCAAAATGAAATGGGACAGAGATTATGATCTAAAATTGTTGAAGTCAAGGTTGAGTCCAGAAAACTGTGAAGTATCAGGTTGAAAGCTGAGGGGCATGATTTAATGGCACGCTGAGCCAAAAAAGCAGCTCCCTGTGGCATAGTGTCGCCAATAAAAGCCGGGAGACCCCACTCCCGGGATCTACTCAGCGCGCAATGCCTCGTGAGATCCAGTGCTTCCCGATCACTTGCTACACTGAGGAGTTCCGGTGAGCGGAGCTCCTCAATGTACAAAACGGGACTATGTGCGGCTTCGATCGCGCATTCCCCGTTGAGGCTCCTTATCAAAAGCGAGTCGCATTTTATATCCTTGTGTTTCTTGGCACTGTAAGCGCCGGGAAACACGCGGCTAAACGTGCTTGCTGTGGGACTTCTTTCCCATTTAGTTAAATCACGCCCCATGTGTTGTTCCCTAAGCTTACATTGAGCTTCATTGCGACACTGGAGGAGGCCAATAATGGTAAATTCAGAATGGGAGCAAGATGGAGAAATAAAATAACCCTAAAATTAACACGAGAGAGTTCACTGGATTTTGGCCTACAAGCAATGTTCGGATAAGATATGCTCGGAGGTTGGCATCTATTGAAATGAGTGCCACATTTTCACCATCATATTGACTGGAGCAAGTGTGAAGTCAGTTTGCTCAGTCACAAGTTGCTGATGTGGAAGATATTTTTTCATTTGTTATTTACAGCTGACAGCTTGACACAGTGTGAATTTTCTGTGATTGAGGTTGCAGAACTGTCATCTGCGTATCTTTTCCTGTTCTGTGAGTTGGACACACTATCCCTTATTGCACATTGGACTCCTTGCTTTTTCTTCCAATGTGATTCAAAATTTCACTTTGTGAACAAAGTGACAAAAATGCTAAGTTTAACGTTTTCTTCCACAAAGATATTTTGGTCTGACACAGTGAGAATGACCTCCACTCCCATGTCTGCTGCAGCCTGTCCCAAAGAAGGGACTATAGACACAAAGCTGCTTTTCAAAAAATTATCTTTTCGTCATTTCCCCCTCCCCAGCTCCCAATAAAAATAGGTAGCTGCTTTACGTTCTGGGTGGAGAGGTGCTTTTGAGTTTTGCACCTGGTTGTTTGAGGTCACAAATACAGAAAATGCATCGGGAATAAAATACATGTAAATTCCATAATAATGTTTATTCTGTGCTATGCAGCAGTGTGCTGTGCTGACAAACAGAAAATCTAATTCAGTGCACCAGTTGATATGCTTCAAAATGTAATTTAGCTATATCACTGACACAGGATCCCTATAGAAAGAGCTTTTATTGTTCTGAACGTTTTATTACTATTAGGACACCAAGGGTAATCTTATGACTTTGCAGTGGTACCACTTGTGCCTTCCACTGGGAACACATATTGGCAATTCCTGCTCACTGTAATTCTGTCAGCTTATCCCACTGAGCCCTCCTTGCTTTCTCTGCAGTATTCCAGATAGTCAATCTTACCATTCTTCCCCTCTGCTTCTCTTCCATGATATTAGCTTTTCTTTGGTTCTACTCTTACCACCCTATGAAGCCATTGCTCTCTAAAAGTGGCACTTTCTGCAGAAGCCAGACACCCAACTTCCAGAATTTCCTCAGGATCCATTCTTGATATCATTCTTTTTATTCATCTACATGTTGCCCTTTGGTAACATTGGGGCAAACTTTAATTTTGGCACTCACAAATGGACAATAGTGAATCACCCATCAATTATAGCACCTGTGGGAATTTCCTATCCATTGACTGAGGATCAGGTATATAATGGATATCTTGCCGCACTTAGTCCCATTGCCTGCACTGAGGAACCCCGCTGTCCAGAACTCCTCAGTGCAGGGAGAGATCGGGACGCCATTTTAAAATTGGGTCCCGATCTCTCAAGCCCTCAACGTGAACCCCCCCAAAAGCCCCAACTCATCTATAAGGGGGTCCTCGGGGGGGTCCCCCTGCACCCCGCCTCACGTGCACGTAACGCCTCCGGGCCGCATTCAACGTGAACCTCCCCAAAGCCCCAACTCATCTATAAGGGTGTCCTCGGGCCCCCCCCCCGCACCTCACCTGATATGCACAAGGCATCCCCGGGCCTGATCCGCAGCAGTAAAAAATGTCAGCTTGCCACCCTGATAGTGCAAGTGCAAGCCTGGCAACCTGGCGGTGCTCCTGCCAGCTAGCAGTGCCACCTGGGCACCTTGGCAGTGCCACCTGGGCACCTTGGCAGTGCCAGGCCTGTGCCCAGGTGGTACTGCCAGGATGCCATCCTGGCCAGAGTGCAAGCACTTGGGGGCCTCCGATCCCCTCGGAGACCCCCACCAATGCCGTTCTGCCTGATCCCTATTTGTGGGGCCATAACCTGATGGCACTCGCCTTAGGTCTCCGAGGCAAAGGAGATAAATACCAACACCTCAGTTACCTCAGGGATTTGCCAAAAAGTGATCCCGCCTACAATGGGCGGGGTTCACATTGCGACGTCTCGTGAGATTGCATTAGACTTCGCAAGGCATGGCGAGCTGGGTAGATTCCAGGAGCAGGGTCTCCCGGCATCTACTGCCAGGGCGCGCTGACGTTCAGGTGCTGCGTGGCTGGTAGATTGCGCCCTTTATCTAGTTTCCTAACTGTGGAACCAACTATTAAACAGTCTAGGGGTAATATTAAAATGCAAGGTCTGAGTGGTACCCTGGCAGATGGCCACCCATTGTAGAATACATCCAATTTTCACCCTGTTGTTTGAATGAGATGGAAATTAGGTGGGTTCTTCAGTGGATACTACCCCAGTGACGTAAGAAATTGCAATATAAAAATGTTGCATATATTGGGTTAATGAGGGAACTGAGTACGGTATCACCCACACAGTGATGTAAGAGAGGTGATCAGAGTCTCCTGGTTGGTCGGGCTCTGGGAAGGGTGGCACCCTGGCACTGCTGATGCCACCCAGGCATCTTGGCATTGCCAGCAATTCCAACCTGGAAGTGCCACCTGGGTTGCCAGCCTTGCAGTACCAAGGTGCCCAAACGGCCCTGAAAGCCTGGCTGGGGCACAGCCAGGGTGCCCAAGTGGCACAGCCAGCCTGGCAAGGACATTGGCAGGGTGCAATGCTGGCAGTGTCAAGGTGGCATTTTGCCTGCGCCCGGGATCAAGCCAAATGGTACTCTGCCGTTATGAACTGGGATGGGTGGGGTCCTCGAGCAGGTAAGTCGGGACGTGGGGTGGGGGGGAGGGGATCGACATATCGAAGTGCCATTTAGAAATGATGGTAATGGTGGCATAGCCTTCTCCGCCAAGGTCCGAAAAACATAACAGAGTCATGTTCGAAAGCGGGGTTGTTCATGCCAGAAAACACTGCTAACCCGCCCACAACTGGACTCTCTTTGTGAAATCGTGCCCGGTGTCAAACTGGAAAATACTCTAAAGAAACTAAATAGCTAAAGTAAATGTCAATTTTGATTAAACATTTCTGGACTTTATACTCTATTGCTGCTTGATTGACAGATGTCATTAATGAGATGTAAAAATGATGCAGAGGAAATGGACCCCACATCATACTGCATTCTTTCCCTTTATATGCAGACTCATACACCCACATACAAAATCTGGCTTGATTGCTTCAGGGATTGATTTAAAAAAAAAATCAGATTCACACAGTATCTATTCTTTTAAAATGTCATCTAATTTCTATTATAATGCATGGAAAAAATAGACAATTTAACAATGCAAGGCCTTCATGAAAATCTCATTAAAAAGGAAGAATCCCAGGACGGATGTACACATGATCCGAAAGAGGCTCAGAGAATCAGAGAATGAAACAAAACCAAAGGAGGTAATTCGGCCCATTGTGCAAGCTCTTTGAAAGAACTAACCAGTTATTCTCACTCTATTTCCCCATGGCCCTGCAATCTTTTTCCCTTCAATTATTTATTCCGCTCCTTTTGAAAGTTACTATTGAATCTTGTTCCACCACTCTTTCAGGCAGTGCATTACAAATCGTTACAACTCAGTTCTGCTTCTTTTGCCAATCACCTTAAATCGGTGTCCTCTGGTTAACAACACATCTGTCATGGAAAACAGCTTCTCTTTATTTATTCACACTTGCTTATTTATCATAACCCCCCCACAAGATTTTGAACAGCTCTAATAAATCTCCACTTAATCTTCTCTACTCTAACGGGGACAACCTAGTTTTTTTCTAGTCATGCCGTTTAACTGATATCTTTTATCCCTGGTATAAATCTAATAAATCTCCTCTGCACCTTCCTTGATACCCTTCCCAAAGGGCTGTGGCTAGAATTGGTTATAATACACTAGCTGGAGCCGAACCAGTATAAAGGTTCTTCATAACTTCCTTGCTTTTATACTCTATGGTCTGGATATTTACTTGCCTGATCTCCCGGGAGTGGGTGAGACAGAAAGGCACGGGGAACCCAGAAGTTGGGACACCTGTGTGTACTGTGAAGTTTTAATGGTGATGTCATTGATTTACCACTGATGAACAGGCTTGCCTTCCAATCATAGACAGGGAACTGTTGGTGAAGGGTGCAGGACCAGAAAGGAGTGCAAGTGGAGGATATGCAGTTTCGGGAAGTGGGCAGTGAGAGTTGATTTTGTGTCGAGCAGGGCAGTGTAGATCCTGGGATGGGCTGCTGATCCTGGAGTTGGGGGTGGGGGAATTGATCTAAAAGAGGGGTTGGAGGACAGGTGAGGATTATCAGATGTGTGGGAGAGATCAGTGGCTTGGGGAGGATCAGATGCCTTCCAGAAAAGTTGAAGACCTTGGGATGGATGTTGGGGGTGGGAAATGAAGGCCGAGGTAGGGATTGAAGGCCCCAGGGTGGGGGATAAGGGGGTTGGGTGGGTGTTATTCATTCATCGGATGTGGGCATCATTGGGAAGACCTGCATTGGTTGCTTGACTTTAATTACATTTGAGAAGGTTAGGGAAGCTGGCTTCTTAAACCACCACACTGGTGTAAGTAGACTCAGAGTGCTTTAGGGAGGGAATTCCAGGACTTTTGTCCAGCAACAGGAAAAGAACAGCGATGTAGTTCTAAGTCAGGGTATTGTTTGAATTTGAGCAGAACTTGCGGGTGGTCGTATACACATGTGTGTGCAACCCTTGTCTTTCTAGGTGATCGAGGTTATAGGTTTGGAAGGTACTGTCGAAGGAGACTTGGTGGGTTGCTGCAGTGCAAATTGTATATGGTAAACACTGCTGCCATTATGTGTTGGTGCTGAAAGAAATTAATGTTTAAGGTGTTGTATGGGGTGCCAATCAGGTGGGCTGCATTGTCAGGGATGGTACGTTGTGTAGGTTAGAGTTATGGGCTTGGAATTGCAATGAGCTCACCCTGTGAATCAGAAGCCTTGAGGGGATAGAACAAGTGGCAGGGGAATTGCAAAATTCCAGCTTGACAGTTTAACCCACCCACTCAAACCCAGCCTTCTTTTGGTTAGGTCCCGCCCCCCCCCCCACCTCCATGCCCCTAATTATACAGCCAACAATTCCATAATAATTATCATTTTAACACTTTATTCAACTTGATCTACCACTTTTAAATACTTGTGTACACCCATAACTCTTCCCTTCAAACTGTATCAGCTTGCTTATATTGCCTCTCCTTACTCTTACCTATTACACTTCTCTGCATTAAATTTCACCTGCCTAATGTCTGCACATTTCGCTAGTTTGTCTATCTCTTCTTGAACACTGTTCCTCACTGTTCACTACATCTCTAACTTAATTGCCTAACAGTGAAAGGGCTTGCTGTATGTATACTCTGTGATCATATTTCAAAAGTTTTCTGCTATACATAGATGTCAAGGAAACATTAAAAGGTGCAAGTGTATTGACACTAATAGCAACATACAAGGAAAGAGGCAAGCAACATCATCATTAATTGAACCACTGATGGATTGGATCAAAAGATAATGATGATGACCAAGAAGTATTCCTTATTTATGCATATTAAATCAGAAATATTGTGTGTCCACACTTCCTGACCACAAAGCCATCATTCTCTGGTCGTGTTTTGTACATTTTTATGTTAATTTTTATCATTGTGAATTCTGCAGCGAAAATGGAAATACAATTTTCAGATTGTCACTCTGCAATTACACTCATCAGACACTGACAGCAGATTAACTCTTCAACTGGAATCTTATCAACATAACCTTTAAACGCAAGCAGGGATCATTTCTGGGTCCCGAACTTGAGCGTGTCTGAGAGCCGCCTGCCTGCATGACCTTTCTTGAAGCGGCTGCCTCTGGGAGCCCTGTCCAATTAAGGGTGGTGGGCAGGCTCCAGTCATGAGAGCTAAGTAGAGCAGTTGAGATTATGGGTATCTGACAACACCACAGGAAGAGATGGGCACTTTGGGTGAGGGGCTGTGAGGGTGCCTCAAATGGAGGCTGCCTCTGAAAGACTTTTTCAATTTTAAATATAAAGTATGGCCGTAGATGGTAGACAGTCACTTCCGAGGACGAACCTTTCCACAGGCTGGCCTCCACCTGGAGCTGGGGCGCTTGGCCCTGTGGTTCCATGAGGATGAGAGTGGTGCGGAATTAAAGAAGACCATGTGGGTCCATAGGATTGGAAGGCCACCTCCAGGCATCTCCTGGGCTTTGGCCTCAGCAGAGACCCACAACAATTATCAGGAAGATCCTGGTTTTACCAATCTGCCCCTCAATGGATGCTTCATTGCCATAGTTAACTACCTGCTGCTGCTGCCGGGAAGGTAGCAGGTGACGGTTAGACCTTGCCTTTGGCAAGACCGCTTGCAGAAGGGAACACAGTAGACAACCCAATGGACGCCTTACAAAAATTCCCCACCCTCCGAGACCATCTTCATGTAGCTGATCAGAATCCGCTGCTCAGTTTAGTATTTCTCAGTGCTTCAACATTTTTCCGCAGCGAAACTACTTTATTCCAAACCAACTTTAATTTCCTTCCCACATTGTCTTAAGTCTTGTTGCACAATCATAAATAATAATTAAAATATTGACCTGGAGTGAGACATCCTGCAAATCATTGACACGAATGTTATTTTTTTCAACAAATTCTATGCTACTAGATTAAGTACAGAGTTTTGGACTTTAAATTGCGGACTAAATTACAATTGTGCACTCTGGTTGAATTATCAGATGCTTTTCAGTGCAGTATCACATGAAGACGACACCTTGGGCGTCATTCTCCGACCCCCCGCCGGTTGCCGAAGTCTCCGGCACCGGATATTTGGCGGGGGCGGGAATCGCGCCGCGCCGGTTGGCGGGCCCCCCCGCTCGATTCCCGCCGATAAATTGCCTGTCCCGCCGGCGTGGTTTAAACCACCTTTTGAACGGTGGGACAAGGCGGCGTGGGTGGGCTCCGGCGTCCTGGGGGGGGGCGCGGGGCGATCTGGCCCCGGGGGGTGCCCCCACGGTGGCCTGGCCCGCGATCGGGGCCCACCGATCCACGGGCGGGCCTGTGCCGTGGGGGCACTCTTTCCCTTCCGCCTCCGCCACGGTCTCCACCATGGCGGAGGCGGAAAAGACTCCCTCCACTGCACATGCGTGGGAAACTGTCAGCGGCCGCTGACGCTCCCGCGCATGCGCCGCCCGGTGAGCGGCGGAAATTCCTCCAGCATCGGCCTAGCCCCTCAATGTTGGGGCTCGGGCCCCAAAGATGCGGAGCATTCCGCACCTTTGGGGCGGCGCGATGCTGCGTCTGATTGGCGCCGTTTTGGGCGCAAGTCGGCGGACATCGCGTCGTTTTGGGAGAATTTCGCCCCTTATCTTGATTCCTCAAGTACTTTAGCATGAGAGATTGACTCGTACAACCTTTTTTTGCTAGTTATCTGTCTGGGAGGAAGTTCTTGTGAAGCAGATGTAGGGTCCTTACATCTGAACCAGAAGCGTCAGATTTGAGTCCCACTCCAGGACCTGGCAACCAAGGAAGGTGCATTCATAATGTGGCCAAACAGGTTAATTGTCAACTTGTAATTCCTTCCAATGTGCTTCTGGCAGGTACTTAGAATGGAAGAATCCCCTGCTCAGCCATACTTGACGTGGAGTAATGACACTCAAGCTATAGCTTCTGGCTTCAGACTAGTGACCTGTTCCAGAAATAGTAAGCCATAGAAAACAGGCATAAGCATGTGCTTTGTCTATATCATGTGCCTCTAGATGTGGGTTGTCTTCTCAAGTCTATTTGACTAGGGATTAACATGTTTCACATACAATTATGTGAAACAAGCAGTTATTAATCGGGAGTTGTATTATATAAAAGGTAAATCAGCAATAAACTTGTTATTTGTTCTTCTCTTGCCAATCTAGGTGAACATTCTTTAATACAAATGTGACATTGACCTTTTGTATATTTGCACAGTGGCAAGAATGAACCGATTATTTTTAAAAATCAGATGTTCAAGCCAGTGTTCTTTTTTGGATCCTGATGTTCTGCTTAAAATGAAGTGGGCTATTTCAATAGAGAACTGCAGGAAACAATTTGTATTTTGCTTAGAGCTAGAATGTTTGTCCAGTCAGGGTGAACTGCTCATCGCAAACATCCAGCTTCTCCCCTGCTCTGCAGCAAAGTTATTGATGTGTTGTTCCATAAACATCTGGAGATCCCCAGGATGTTGATAGGGTATTAGCAATTATGGAGCTGTTGAAGACAGGGAAGAAAGGCGTTGATATTTTATTCCTGGAGACAATCATTGCCTGCGTATGTGTGGCACAAATGTTTACAGGTACTTCCTATCTTGAACTTGGATGCTACCAAGTGCTACTTTGTGATTGGAGTAGTATTGAATAACGATGAAGCCTGGAAATTGCTAGCGGACAGCCCTATTTCTGATCACGTCATAAATAGAAGATCATTAATGAAGTACAAAGAAACATACATAGAAAATAGAAGCAGAGGGAGGCCATTCGGCCCTTCAAGCCTGCACCACCATTCATTATGATCATGGCTGATCAGCAAATTCAATACCTTGATCCCCCATATCCCTTGATCCGTTTAGCCCCAATATATACATCTAACACCTTATTGAAATAACTCAACATTTTGGCCTCATCCACTTTCTGTGGTAGTAAATTCCACAGATTCATCACTCTCAGGGAGAAGAAATTTCTCCTTAACTCAGTCTTAAAAGGTTTACCCCTCATTCTCAAACAATGACCCCTAGTTCTGGGCTCCCCCCCCCCCCCCCACCATCGTGAACATTCTTTCTGAATCTACCCTGTCTAATTCTGTTAGAATTTTATAAGTTTCAATGAGATCCTTTCTCACTCTTCTAAACTCCAATGAATATAATCCTAACCGACTTAATCTCTCCTCATATGACAATCCCGCCATCCCAGGAATCAGCCTGGTAAACCATTGCTGTACTCCCTGTATGGCTGGAACATCAATCCTCAGATAAGGATACCAAAATTGTACACAACATTCCAGGTGTGGCCTCACCAACACCCTGTACAATTGCAGTAAAACACCCTGGGCGAAATTCTCCCCCAACGGCGGGATGTCCGCCGACTGGCGCCAAAGACGGCGCCAATCAGACGGGCATCGCGCCGGCCCAAAGGTGCGGAATACTCCGCATCTTTGGCGGCCTAGCCCCAACATTGAGGGGCTAGGCCGACACCGGAGGGATTTCCGCCCCGCCAGCTGGCGGAAATGGCGTTTGTTGCCCCGCCAGCTGGCGCGGAAATGCTGCGCATGCGCGGGAGCGTCAGCGGCCGCTGTCAGTTTCCCGGCGCATGCGCGGGAGCGTCAGCGGCCGCTGTCAGTTTCCCGCGCATGCGCAGTGGGGAGAGTCTCTTCCGCCTCCGCCATGGTGGAGGCCGTAGCGGAGGCGGAAGGGAAAGAGTGCCCCCACGGCACAGGCCCGCCCGCGGATCGGTGGGCCCCAATCGCGGGCCAGGCCACCGTGGGGGCACCCCCCGGGGTCAGATCGCCCCGTGCCACCCCCCCAGGACCCCGCCCACGCCGCCTGGTCCCGCCGGTAAATACCAGGTTTGATTTACGTCGGCGGGACAGGCAATTTCTGGGCGGGACTTTGGCCCATCCGGGCCGGAGAATCCAGCGGGGGGTCCCGCCAACCGGCGCGGCCCGATTCCCGCCCCCGCCCAATCTCCGGTACCGGAGACTTCGGCGGGGGCAGGGGCGGGATTCACGGCGGCCAACAGCCATTCTCCGACCCGGCGGGGGGTCGGAGAATGACGCCCCCTATTTCTAATCTTAAATCCTCTCGCTATGAAGGCCAACATACCATTTCCCTTTTTTACTGCCTGCTGTACCTGCGTGCTTACTTTCAGCGACTGATGTACAAGGACACCAAGGTTCGCTCAGTATCCACCTCTCTCAATTTACACCCATTCAAGTAATAATCTGCCTTCCTATTTTTGCTATCGAAATGGATACCCTCACATTTATTCACATTATACTGCATCAGCCATGCATATGCCCATTCATTTAGCCTGTCCAAATCATGCTGAAGCATCTCTGCATCCTCCTTACAGCTCACCCTCCCACTCAGCTTTGTATCTGCAAATTTGGAGATAATACATTTAATTCCCTGTCCAAATCACAAATATATAATGTGAACAGCTGGGGTCCTAGCACTGATCCTTGTGGTACCCCACTACACTGCCTACCATTCGGAAAAAATACCCATTTATACCAACTCTTTTCCTCCTGTCTGCGAACCAGCTTTATATCCATCTCAAGACCGTACCCGCAGTTCCATGCGCTATAACGTTACATAATAATGTGCTCCGTACAATCTTGTCGTAGGCCTTCTGAAAGTCGAAATAAACCACATCCAGTGGTTCTCCCTGGTAAACTCTACTAGTTACATCCTCAAAGAATTCCAATAGATTTGTCAAGCATGATTTCCCTTTTGTAAACCCATGCTGACTTTGTCTGATTGTACCACTGCATTCCAAATGCTGTGCTATGGAATTCTTGATAATGGACTCTAGCAACTTCCCCTCTACCAACATTAGTCTCACTGGTCTATAGTTCCCTGTTTTATCTCTACCTTCCTTTTTGAATAGTGAGCTTACATTAGCTGCCCTCCAAACTGTAGGACCCATTCCAGAGTCCAAATAATTTTGGAAAATGACAACCAATGGATCTTCTATTTCTAGAGCCACCTCTCAGATGAAGATGATCAGGCCTGGAAATTTAACAGCCTTTAATCCCATCAATTTCCCCAAAACCATTTCTCTACTAATACTGATTTCCTTCAGCTCCTCACTAAAGCTGGAGTTTCTGAGAACGTCAGTGCATTATTCATGTCTTCCTTTGTGAAGACAGAAGCAAAGAACAAATTTAGTTCCTCAACCATTTTTCTATTCCCCATTATAGAATTCCCCCATTTCTGACTATAAGGGGTCGACATTCGTTTTTGTCAATCCTTTTCTCTTTACATTGTAGCCATGTAAAATGGCTGCGTTCCGATTAATCTGGCCAAAACCCAGTTTAAAACGGCTAACCCGAAAGACTGCTGGGAAAAGCAGCCAAGAAGACACAAGCAGGCAGCTGCAGACAGGTTTGCATATTCAGCTCTGGGAACGTAGCCCAGATCGATACTCAGGGATATCAACAGCCCATCAACCCAGGTATCCGCAGTTGCATTCAGGACTATTTACACCTAATCTACTCAGACATCCACAGTTAAATCGGCTATCCCTGGGAACAATTGCAACATATTAGCAATTGAATACCGGGCCAGACCTGTCGGCGCCTGCAGTGGCCGAAACAAAGACAGGTGAGCGACCACCCCCCGATCGAGGAATCGCCTCACCATTGGACACATCGACCCCAGAGATTGGGGACAGAATCCAATCACTTGGGACTCAGGGTCAAGGGCCGCCCCGGGAGGCGGGAAGCCCCAGGGCCCTATAAAAGTGAAGGTCCAAGTTCAGATCGCTCTCTCTCATCTTCGCCTGCTCGAGACCTTCGCAAGACCAGCCACCGGCAAGTGTAAATTTGAATCCAACGATCGCTATCCGGTAGAGACACCTAGCCACCGACCTGTAGCAGCCTTTTGAATCCTGCAGGCCAGATTTGATTGGACAAGCCATTCATTTCCCTGACCTGGTGGGCTCTTCCTAAGTTAAGTATTGGCCAGTAGTGATAGGTTTGTTATATAAATAGTAGTATTAGGGTATTAATATTGCTTGTTGTATATAATAAATGACCGTTGTTTTAATCCTTACTAAGCGGTGTGCTGTGTTATTAATCATAACCTGAACTTGAACCACGTGGCGGTATCATAAAGATACCTGGCGACTCATGAGCAAAGGTGACCTAAACAGAGCAAATAGACTAAGGTTAAAAAGAGCAACAACATACCTGTAGAATCTTTTACAGGCAGTTTTTACGTTCCCCACTAGCTTACTTTCAAATTGCATTTTCGCCATCTTAATCAAATTCTTGGTCTGCCTTTGCTGAATTTTAAAGTGCTCTCACTCCTCAGGTCTATTGATTTTTCTTGCCAATTTGTATGCTTCTTCTTTGAATCTAATACTATCTCTAACTTCCCTTGTAAGCCATGGTTTGGCCTCTGATCCCTTCCTACTCTTGCGCCAAATAGGAATAAACAACTTTTGAAGTTCACCTATCCGTTCTTTGAATGCCTACCATTGCTTGACCATGTCCTTCCTCTCAGTAATGTTTTCTAGTCCACCAGAGCCAACTCATGTCTCATGCCATCATAGTTACCTTTATTGAGATTCAGGATACTGGTCTCAGAATCAACTATCTCACTACCCAGCTTGATAATGAATTCTGTCATATTATGGTCACTCCTCCTCAAGGGCTCTTTCATAACTAGATTGTCAACTGATCCTCTCTCATTGCACAATATCCAGTCCAAGATGGCCTGTTCCGTTGTTGATCCTTCAAAGTATTGGTGCAGAAAACATCCCGTATACACTCCAGAAATTGTTCCTCTATTGTCCTGTGACTAATTTGACTCACCAAATCTATATGCACCTTAAAGCCACCCATAATCACCAATGTTCCTATATCACATGCATCGCCGATTTCCTGTTTAATGCTATTTCCAACATTACCGCGATAGTTTGGTGGTCTGTATACCACCTCCATGTATGTTTTTTGTGCCTTGGTGTTTCTTAATTCCACCCATACAGATTCCACATTGTCTGCGTTGATATAGTTTCTCAATATTTTATCAATATCCTCTTTAATACAATTCCACCGCTTTTCCTTTCTGTCTATCTTTCCTAAACACTGAATCGCCCTCTATGATTATTTACCATCCTTGGTCACCTTGGAGTCATGGGCGCAATTCTCCCATCAGGAGACTATGGGCGAAATTCTCCGACCCCCCGCCGGGTCGGAGAATCGCCGGGGGCTAGCGTGAATCCCGCCCCCGCCGGTTGCCGAAGTCTCCGGCACCGGATATTCGGCGGGGGCGGGAATCGCGCCGCGCCTGTTGGCGGGCCCCCCCGCGCGATTCTCCGGCCCGGATGGGCCGAAGTCCCGCCGCTAAAATGCCTGACCCGCCGACGTAAATTAAACCAGCTACCTTACTGGCGGGACAAGGCGGCGCGGTCGGGCTCCGGGGTCCTGGGGGGGGCGCTGGGCGATCTGGCCCCGGGGGGTGCCCCCACGGTGGCCTGGCCCGCGATCGGGGCCCACCGATCCGCGGGCGGGCCTGTGCCGTGGGGGCACTCTTTCCCTTCCGCCTCCGCCACGGCCTCCACCATGGCGGAGGTGGAAGAGACTCCCTCCACTGAGCATGCGTGGGAAACTGTTAGCGGCCGCTGGCGCTCCCGCGCATGCGCCGCCCGGAGATGTCATTTCCGCGCCAGCTGGCGGGGCACCAAAGGCCTTTTCCGCCAGCTGGCGGGGCGGAAATTCGTCCGGCGCCGACCTAGCCCCTCAATGTTGGGGCTCGGCCCCCAAAGATTCGGAGCATTCCGCACCTTTGGGGTGGCGCGATGCCCATCTGATTTGCGCCGCTTTGGGCGCCAGTCGGCAGATATCGCGCCGTTTCCGGAGAATTCCGCCCTATATCCCGACGCCGGAGTAAAAACCGGAGTATTTCACTCCGTTGGCGGAGGCCGCTCCCAGCCCCCTATTCTCCCACCCCTGGGGGGCTAGGAGCGGCGTCGCATCATTTACGCGCGCCGGGCCTTGGTGCCGCGTAAAAGCGGTGCCGCGTAAATGACGTCACTCGCGCATGCGCGGTTGCCGTCCTCCCCGAGGCCTCCCCGCAAGAAGATGTCGGATGGATCTTGCGGGGCGGCGGAGGAAAGGAGGTCCTCCTTCAGAGAGGCCGGCCCGCCGATCAGTGGGCACCGATCGCGGGCCAGACCCCTTTTGAGGCCGCCCCCGGTGCAGGAACCCCCCTCCCCCCCACAGGCCACCCTCCCAGCGTTCCCGCGCTGTTCCCACCGGCAGCAACCAGATGTGGACGGCGCCTGGGGAAGCCGTCGTGTTGGGCAGGCCGCTCGGCCCATCCGGGCAAGAGAATCGCCACATTCCTGTTACAACTGGCGAGCGGCGATTCTCCCAGCGGCCAGCCGTGATTCTTGCCGCATGGTTTGGGGGGGTGGGAGAATTGCGTGCGGGTGCCGGGGCGGCGTGGCGGGTCTCGCGCGACGCCCCGCCCATACTCCCACCCGGCATGGGGGGGGAGAATTCCACCCCATGTCTCTGTAATCCCAACTATATCAGACCCATGTGCATCTGCACAGCTAATTCATCATTTTATTTTGAATGCTCCAAGGGTTCAGGTACAAAACCATAAGGCTAGTTCTTCTAACGTTCCTTGTCCCTTTCCTACTATTTTTTATTGTGTCCTTATCTGATTCAGGCCCTTGATTACTCTGCCTACCAGTTTTCTTATTCTCCTTACTGTATTTTTGTCTTGTTCTTGACTTCTCCTGCTCTGAATCCTTACATAGGTTCCCAACCCCCCTGCCATATTAGTTTAAACTCTTCCCAACCAATCTAGCAAGTACCTCCCCAAGGACATCTGCCACTGTCCTGCCCAGGTGCAACCCAATCAGTTTATACAATGGCTGAAGATGACTGGGTCGAGGGACATTCTCTTTATGGATTTGTATGGGGATGTCTTCGGACTGTGATGATTGCCTTTGAACAACAAGAGCTACCTTTTTTTGTGTCACTTTTGACTTCAGCAACTGAATACTTTTCCACAAGCTCCCCATTTGCCTGAATGATATCAAAGAGAGTTGCTCTCACCACTTTTCAGGCATTTAGCTCTTTTATCCATGTCTGAATCAAAGCTCTGAAGAGGTCTGGAGCAGTGCTTTTGGAAGGCCCTGAACAAAACATAGGTAAGCAGATTGGTGAGTAATGGTACCTATCATCACTTTATTGACCGGAAGGAGAGGACTAATAGCCCAATAATTGATGAGGTTTGATTTGTGCTGATTTTTGTGCATCCAATATATCTGTGCAATTTTCCATGTTCTTTTGTAGGTGCTAGCTGTGTGGAATAAATTGACTATGTTGAGAGAAGGTTAGTTCTGTTATTCATGCGCCTTTACTGTGTCCAGTGCACCCAGCCATGTTTTAATATTACATGGCGGAAACCAAATTTGTTGCAAGTTGGCACTTGTGATGATAGCAACATCAGCGAGAGGCTGAATATGTTTATCTACCTGCCATCTTTGGCAGCGGACATGTTCATACACTTACCAGCCTTCTCTCTTAGACTTGCATGTTTGCTGATGGGAATGTTCAGGAGGTTCCACTTTCTAGACATTGTTTGGTCCACCATTAACTAGATGTGGAAGGAGTCGAGAGCTTTGCGGTGACCAATTAATTGTTCCGTAGCTCAGTCTATAACCTACCCTTTTTTGTGTTTTTCAAATTGGGAGATAAACTCGGTCTTATAGCATTGTGAGAGAGAGATTGTCTGTCAGCATGTGCTAAAAGTCACAGAATCTGCCAACCATCTCCAGTGGGGCGTCGTTTAGTGTGATCAAGGGTGAGATGTGACATCTTGTCCATCAGCACAATTTTCTTAATTAAGCAAGGTCAAATGAAAAGCCCATTACAATTTTGTAGTATGGCTGTTTGTTTCAAGTATCTACCAGCTGTTCTCACACCATTCCTGAGGCCTTCTGTGGCCATGGGGTCCCTTTTTGGGCTAGGTACTTTTCCCATCACCTCAGAATAATTATTCCACTAATTAGATTGGATTTGTTTATTGTCACGTGTACTGAGGTACAGTGAAAAGTATTGTTCTGCATGCAGCTCTGACAGATCATTCCTTACATGAAAAGAAAATACATAATAGGGCAAACATAAAATACCGAATGTAAATAAAGACACAGGCATCAGGTGAAGCATACAGGAGTGTAGTACTACTCAGCAGAGAAGATGTGTGAAGAGATCAGATCAGCCCATAAGAGGGTCGTTTAGGAGTCTAGTAACAGCGGGGAAGAAACTGCTTTTGAATCTGTTAGTGCGTGTTCTCAGACTTTTGTATCTCCTGCCAGATGGTTGAAGTTGGAAGAGTGCGTAAGCCGGGTGGGAGGGGTCTTTGATTATGCTGCCTGCTTTCCCAAGGCTCTGGGAGGTGTAGAGAGAGTCAATGAATGGGAGATGGGTTTGTGTGATGGACTGGGCCATGTTCATGGCTCTCTGTAGTTTCTTACGTTCTTGGGCTGTGGTAGTAGAGGTATTACGGTACCTGGTAATGCTGGAACACCATTGGTAGAATTGTATGCTTCCTATTGGTCAAGCTGCATGGTAGCTCCGCCCTGCTAGGAGGGGTATAAGAGCCCGTGCCGCCCCAGCAGCCTTCATTCTGTACCTGAGCTGCTGGGGGAAACATCTAGCTTATTAAAGCCTTCAGTTGGACTACCACCTCGCTTTAGTGGTCATTGATCGTGCATCAATTTGATAAGCTAGATTTAAAAGGATGGAGCTCCGAATCAAGTCGGAGTGTCTGCAACTCAGCCCCCCCAGCGGCGAACTCAGCGGCAATCTTCAAGCACTGGCTGGCGTGTTTTAAAGGATATCTCGGGACGGCTGAAAACACACCCACGGGAGAACAGAAAATGCAAGTCCTGCACTCGAGGGTGAGCCTGGAGATTTACACCCTCATCGAGGAAGTGGAAGACTTCGATGCGGCAATAGAGCTACTAAAAGGACATTATATTCGCCCGGTAAACCAGTTCGACGCCCGACATCTGCTAGCGACAAATCCCTGGGGAATCGCTGGAAGAATTCGACCGTGCACTCCTGGTGTTGGGGAGAAACTGCAGCTGCGCGCAGGTTTTGGCGAGCAAACACACTGAACCCTTGGTCCGGGACACTTTCGTGTCAGGTATGCTGTCCTCCCAAATCAGCCAGCGATTGCTGGAAAAAGACACTCTAGGTCTCAAGGAGGCACGGGCCCTTGCAGGCTCCCTGGATGTGGCCTCCAGAAACGCCCGCGCTTACGTTCCCGACCACGCGGCAGCCCCCTGGGCAGCGTGGAACCCCTCCGCAGCCGACCCCGAGACATTCCCCCATCCCCCCTCAGGCTTGTGCTGCAAGGCGGCCTGGCAACCCCGAGGGGCCCCGCTGCTACTTTTGCGGGCAGGCCAAGCACCCCCGGCAGCGCTGCCCGGCCCGCCCATCCACCTGCAAGGGATGCGGTAAAGAGGGCCACTTCGTGGTGGTATGCCAGGCCCGTGCGGTTGCCGTGGTCTCCGGCGGCGAATGCGGACCGCCACCACAAACCTCTCCACGGTCCCCGTGCGGCCAGCGGGCGCCGCCATCTTCCTACTCCAGTGCCACGTGCGGCCCCCGGGCGCAGCCATCTTGTCCCGCGGACGCCACGTTAGATGGATGGGCGCCTCCATTTTGTGCACCCCCAGCCATGTGCGACCAATGGGGGCCGCCATCTTGATGGACCCCCAGGACCCCAGCTTGGCTGACCACACACTGCCCGAAGAGAACACTCAACTGCTGCGATAAGCCTCGGTGACTCTGGATCAGTCCCGGCCTCGAAAACTCTCAACTGCTACAACGATTGTATTTATCAACGGGCACAAGGCGTCCTGCCTAATGGACTCTGGGAGCACGGAGAGCTTCATATACCCCGACTCGGTAAGGCGCTGTTCTCTCCTCGTCCACCCCGTTAATCAATAAAATCTCCCTGGCCTCCGGTTCCCACTCAATTGAGATAAAGGGGTTTTGTGCAGCAAACCTCACAGTCCAGGAAAGGGAGTTTAAAAATTACCGGCTCTACGTCCTTCCCCACCTCTGCGCGGTCACACTCTTAAGTTTAGACTTTCAGTGTAATCTCCAAAGTCTAACTTTCAAATTTGGTGGCCCTAATCCCCCCTCACTGTCTGCGGCCTCGCGACCCTTAAGGTCGACCCGCCTTCCCTGTTTGCGAACCTCACCCCAGATTGCAAACCCTTCGCCACCAGGAGCAGACGGTACAGTGCCCAGGACCGGATCTTTATTAGGTCAGAGGTCCAAAGGCTACTGAGGAAAGGAGTCATTGAAGCTAGCAACAGTCCCTGGAGAGCTCAAGTAGTGGTGGTAAAGACCGGAGAGAAGCATAGGATGGTCATCGACTACAGTCAGACCATCAACATGTTTACGCAGCTGGACGCGTACCCTCTCCCCCGCATATCCGACCTGGTAAACAGGATCGCTCAGTACAAGGTCTTCTCCACGGATCTCAAGTCCGCCTACCACCAGCTCCCCATCCGCACTAGTGACCGTAAATACACTGCCCTCGAGGCAGATGGGCAGCTCTATCACTTCTTAAGGATTCCTTTCAGTGTCACTAACGGGGCCTCGGTCTTCCAGCGCGAGATGGACCGAATGGTTGACCGGTACGGTTTACGGGCAACATTCCCGTATCTCGATAATGTCACCATCAGCGGCCACGACCAGCAGGACCACGAGACCAACCTCCGCAAATTCCTCCAGACCGCAAAGATCCTTAACATTACATACAACAAGGATAAATGCGTGTTTAGCACCAACCGCCTAGTCATCCTCGGCTACGTAGTGCGAAATGGAGTTGTAGGCTCGACCCGGAATGCATGCGCCCCCTTATGGAGTTCCCCCTCCCTCACTGCGCCAAGGCCCTGAAGCGCTGCCTAGGGTTTTTCAGTGACTACGCCCAGTGGGTCCCCAACGATGTGGACAAGGCCCGTCCCCTGATCCAATCCACAGCTTTTTCCCTGTCGATAGAGGCCCGCCAGACCTTCAGCCGCATCAAAACGGACATTGCAAAGGCCACGATGCACGCCATCGATGAGTCCCTCTCCTTCCAGGTCGAGAGCGACGCGTCTGACGTAGCTCTGGCGGCCACCCTCAACCAAGTGGGCAGGCCTGTGGCCTTCTTCTCAAGTACCCTCCATGCTTCCGAAATCCGCCACTCCTCAGTAGAAAAGGAGGCCCAGGCCATAGTAGGAGCTGTGCGACATTGGAGGCATTACCTGGCCGGCAGGAGATTCACTCTCCTCACTGACCAAAGGTCGGTTGCTTTCATGTTCGATAATGCACAGCGGGGCAAGATAAAAAACGATAAGATCTTGCGGTGGAGGATCGAACTCTCCACCTACAACTACGAGATCTTGTATCGTACCGGGAAGCTAAATGAGCCTCCTGACGCCCTGTCCCACGGCACATGTGCCACCGCACAGGTGGACCGCCTCTGAGTCCTCCACGAGGACCTCTGCCGCCCGGGGGTCATTCGCTTTTTCCACTTTATCAAGACCCGCAACCTGCCCTACTCCATCGAAGAGGTCAGGACAGCCACCAGGGACTGCCAAATCTGCGCGGAGTGCAAACCGCACTTCTGCCAGTCAGAGAAAGCGCACCTGATAAAGGCTTCCCGTCCCTTTGAACGCCTCAGCATGGACTTCAAAGGCCCCCTCCCCTCCACCGACCGCAACACGTACTTCCTGAACGTGATTGACGAGTACTCCCGGTTCCCATTCACCATCCTCTGCCCCGACATGACCGCAACCACCGGCATCAAGGCCCTCCATAGCATCTTTGCACTGTTCGGGTTCCCCGCCTACATACATAGTGATAGGAGGTCCTCCTTTATGAGCGACGAACTGCATCAATTCCTGCTCAGCAAGGGCATCACCTCAAACAGGATGACCAGTTACAACCCCTCGGGGTAACGGACAGGTAGAGAGGGAGAATGGAACGGTCCTACTGCCCCAACGGTCCAGGAATCTCCCAGTCTCCCGCTGGCAGGAAGTCCTCCTGGATGCCCTCAACTCCATCCGGTCACTGCTTTGTAACACAACCAACCAGACACCTCACGAACGTCTCCTTGTCTTCCCCAGGAAGTCCTCCTCTGGGAACTCGCTCCCAACCTGGCTGGCAGCTCCCGGACCCATCCTGCCCTGCAAATACGTGCGGGCGCACAAGTCGGACCCGTTGGTCGAGAGGGTCCATCTTCTCCACGCTAACCCCCAGTACGCCTACGTGGCATACCCTGACGGCCGACAAGATACGGTCTCCCTACGAGACCTGGTGCCCGCCGGCGCCCCACGCACACCCCAGCCACCAGTCCCACCCTCCCCTCCCCCAGGGCATCTGACAGGAGGATCGGTCCTTCCGCCGGCCCCGTCTAGGTCCCCCCACCCACCGACGCACCCCGCAGGCGCTCCCTTCCCAAGTCAACCGTTGTCCCCACCAGCGCCGTCTATGGGTGTCGAAGCTGCCACGGAGATCGAGGGCACGCACCCGGAGTCACAGATGCCCGAGCCTCCACCGGAGTCACCACCAAAGCTCCGACGATCGCAGAGGACGACCGGGCCCCCGATCGACTGATTGCTTCATTTTAAATTGTAAATTTAAATAATAAATTGTAAATAGTTACTCGAATTGTAAATAGTTACAAAACGCTGTCCAGAGGTATTACGGTACCTCCATAACTAATTCTACCACGTTGCCATGTTGTAATATCAGGCCACCACCCCCGCTGGACTTTTTTTTAACGGGGTGAATGTGGTAGTAGAGGTATTACGGTACCTGGTAATGCTGGAACACCATTGGTAGAAATTGTATGCTTCCTATTGGTCAAGCTGTATGGTAGCTCCGCCCTGCAAGGAGGGGTATAAGAGCCCGTGCCGCCCCAGCAGCCTGCATTCTGTACCTGAGCTGCTGGGGGAAACATCTAGCTTATCAAAGCCTTCAGTTGGACTACCACCTCGCTTTAGTAGTCATTGATCGTGCATCATGGGCCAAGGAGTTGCGATACCAGGCTGTGATGCAGCCAGATAGGATGATTTCTATGGTGCACCTGTAAAGTTTGATAAGAGTCAATGTGGACATGCCGAATTTCCTTATTTTCCTGAGGAAGTATAGATGCTGTTGTGCTTTCTCGGTCGTAGCGTCGACGTGGGTGGATCAGGACAGATTTTTGATGATGTGCACACCTAGGAAACTGAAGGTGACAACCATCTGTTCCTTGGCCCCGTTGATGCAGACGGGGTGTGTACAATACTTTGCTTCCTGAAACAAATGGCCAACTTTTTAGTTTTGGTAACAGTGAGGGAGAGATTGTTGTTGTTACACCACTCCACTAGGTTCTCTCCCTCCCTCCTATATTCTGACTCATCGTTGTTCGAGATCCGACTCACGACGGTTGTGTTGTCAGCAAACTTTATCGATGGAGTTGGTGCCAAATTTTGCCATGCAGCCGTGTGTGTAAGGAGTATATGAGGGGCCTAAGTAAGCAGCCATGCGGGGCTCCGGTATTGAAGACTATTGTGGAGGAGGTGTTGTTGCCTGTCCTTACTGATTGTGATGTATGTGTGAGAAAGTCGAGGATCCAGTTGCAGAGTGAGGAGCTAAGTCCTAGGTTTTGGAGCTTTGCTATGAGCTTGGTTGGGATTATGGTGTTGAAGGTGGAGCTGTAGTCAATAAATAGAAGTCTGATGTAGGAGTCTTTGTTGTCGAGATGCTCCAGGAATGAGTGTTGGCCAGGGAGATGGTGTCTGCTGTGGACCAGTTGCGGCGGTATGCGAATTGCAATGGATCTGGCATTCTGGGAGTGCCTCATTGAGGCACGTTGCCTGGTTCTTCTTTAACACCGGTATGATGGTGGTCTTCACAAAGCAGGTGAGGATCTCGGAACGGAGTAGGGAGAGGTTGAAGATGTCCGTCAACACATCTGCCAGCTGGTCCACTCAGGATCTGAGTGCACGACCAGGGACCCCGTCTGGACCCGCCGCCTTCCCAGGGTTCACTTTCAAGTAGGCCAATCTGACTTCAGAAGCTGTGAAGGTGGGTATGGATGTGTTTGGGGCTGCTGGGGCAGTCAACAGCAGTTTGATGGTTTCCTGCTCGAAGCGAGCATAGAATGCATTGAGTTCATCGGGGATGGGTGCTCTGCTGAAGATTCTGCTCGGCTTTGCTTTGTAGCCTATTATGTTGTTTAAGTCTTGCCACAACCGCCGAGAGTCTGTAACGATAGTCTGTGACTCTAGCTTGGTCTGATATTGTCTCTTGGCATGCCTGATGACTTTGCGAAGGCTGTACCTGGATTTCTTGTATAGGTCAGGGTCGCCTGACCTGAACGCCTCAGACCTGGCCTTCAGTAGGGACTCAATCTCCCTTTTAAGCCATGGTTTCTGGTTGGGGAGCGTACGTGCTACTTTCTTTGGCATGCAGTCACCTACACATTTGCTGATAAAGTCTGTGACTGTGATGGCATACTCGTTTAGGTTGATCGCTGAGTACTTAAATATGGACCAGTCCACTGACTCCAAACACTCATGTAGGAGCTCTTTTGTTGTCTCGGACCAACATTGCACGACCATCTTAACTGGATTCTCCTGCTTAACTTTCTGCTTGTATGTCGGGAGAAGGAGCACCGTCTTATGGTTCCGATTTTGGGAAGTGCGGTCGGGGTTGGATTTGATTTGACAAACAGAATCTTAAGCAATTTCCAGGAAAATAAAATTAGCTTTGCGAATTCTTTTCCTTTTATCTATTTCTGGATGATTTACATGTACGTTTATTCTGAGCCTATATCCAACCTCTGACAAGTTTGAGTATGGTTCGTCATCCAACCCATTAAACACTTTGTCTGTGCATGATCATGAATTTCCCACCCACACCACTTGTCGATCAGCTCCTTTTGAGAAACATAAAAGTATAGAAAAGCCCACTTCATGTATTCCTTCCCACCATCTCCCATGTACATAAAATGTAACTGCAATTAATGCTGAGGAAAAAAAATGAATGAAGAGGTTTTTCAGTTTATGAATAAGAATCAATCTCTCTGAACTGCCCCAGCCACCCTGGCCCCTCTCCACACCTGCTATTTGAAGTTTACTAAAGGTAAACCAAATAAGGGATTGCAGGAAATGTAATTATATTGTCATGCAGAACATTATAAAAATAAGGGGCGAAATTCTCCCGAATTGGCGCGATGTCCACCGACTGGCGCCCAAAACGGTGCCAATCAGACGGGCATCGCGCCGCCCCAAAGGTGCGGAATGCTCCGCATCTTTGGGGGCCGAGCCCCAACATTGAGGGGCTAGGCCGACGCCGGAGGAATTTCCGCCCCGCCAGCTGGCGGAAACGGCCTTTGGAGCCCCGCCAGCTGGCGCGGAAATGACATCCCCGGGCGGTGCATGCGCGGGAGCGTCAGCGGCCGCTGACAGTTTCCCACGCATGCGCAGTGGAGGGAGTCACTTCCGCCTCCGCCATGGTGGAGACCTTGGCGGAGGCGGAAGGGAAAGAGTGCCCCCACGGCTCAGGCCCACCCGCGGATCGGTGTGCCCCGATCGCGGGCCAGGCTACCGTGGGGGCACCCCCCGGGGCCAGATCGCCCCGCGCCCCCCCCCCAGGACCCCGGAGCCCGCCCACGCCGCCTTGTCCCGCCGTTCAAAAGGTGGTTTAATCCACGCCGGCGGGACAGGCAATTTATCGGCGGGACTTCGGCCCATCCGGGCCGGAGAATCGAGCGGGGGGGCCCGCCAACCGGCGCGGCCCGATTCCCGCCCCCGCCGAATATCCGGTACCGGAGACTTCGGCAACTGGCGGGGGCGGGATTCACGGCAGCTCCCGGCGATTCTCCAACCCGGCGGGGGGTCAGAGAATGACGCCCAAGTCCTGCACTGGTTTGCAAAAGAGGGTTTCTTCCTGAAACCAATTTTCCCAAATCTAACAGCAAAATACTAGACCTAACTTAGATTTGAATAGTACTCAATCTACACTTCACTGCCCTTTGGGATTAGGTTAATGTGTCGATGTGTGCAAAGCTGTGCTTCTGGGATTTCTAAGGTGAATTCAGCATACATAATTTAGACTAAAGCGAAGGAAAAGAAAAAAGCTACAATTTTTTCATTCAGCAATTGTAAGTTATTTTAAAGATTTTAGAGTGTCTGTTTAGTGTAAACCTTGAGATAAGCTTTTCCCATAAAACATGCACTCTGTCAGTGTTTTAGCCTATTGCTTCACCGTGGGACCATTTTCAGAATTAATGTTTCCACTGAGTGCAGAGTACGAGCAATTTCTCTGTGCGTGTGCTGAGTAAGGGTTGTGAATTTAATGCTTATTTCTGCAGCTGGATGCTACAGCATTCGCCATCATAATTTGGCAAGCCACAGTTACTCACTTTGCAACTGTCGGTTTGATTTCAAATTTGCCTTTACATATTAGATGACTTCACAACATAACTGATCATACTTACATTAACATAAGTGACTTTTTCGATTCAGTTGTTGTGCCTGATATGTTTTCCTCACCATTCATCTCCTGATGGCAACTGATGCTGGTAGATAAGTTCCTTACACTCTGGAAGCCCTAGGGTACCACATACAAATATCACTCTGCACCAACGAGCCTGAACAATAAATGCTGGCAGACCGTTTGATCAATAGGCCCAGCTTGAGATTAATACAAGTGAAAATTCTCATTTTAGAATAAACGTTCTCTACTCTAGAGACTATCAACTAAAAACCTGGGTTGATTTTTAAAAAAATTTAGAGTACCCAATTATTTTTTCCAATGAAGGGGCAATTTAGCATGGCCAATCCATCTACACGGCACATCTTTGGGTTGTGGGGTGTTGATAACTTTTGGTTGGCTCTTAATTTGTAATTTGCTCTGTTTGTTTAACCTTTGCTCTAGAGTCGCCAGGTATCTTTATGATACCGCCACGAGGTTCAAGTTCAAGTACTGATCAATAACTCAACACACCAATTAGTAAGATTCAAATCAAAACACATTTATTATATACAGTAAGTCACCACTTATGCATATAACTCTACTTTCTAGACTATTTCTATCACTAAAAGGCCTATACTTAGCTTCGGAATTGGCCCACCAGGTCAGGGGAACAAATGGCCTTTCGTTCAGGTCCTGAGTCTGCAGGATTCACAAGCTGATATGGACTGGTAGCTAGGAGCGCCTATCTCGTAGCGAGCATTGACTGGAAATACTGGAGTTGTTCCCTGATTGCTGGGCGGTCCCTAAATGTCCGTTGGCCTTCCTTTGTCTTGGCTCCTGCTGGCACGAGGAGTCTGGCTTGGCTTTATTCACCTTAAGTGTTGCGATTGTGCCTTGGAATCGCTCATTGCTAGCAGATGGCTGCTGGTTTCAGTGCTGTCTGGTTTTTGCAGGTTCCAATACACAGGATTTCTGCACTTACTCGGTTTTGCCTGTGTTGGCTGAATTTCCCTTTAGTCTTTGCGGTTCTCCATTTTAAGTCGGAAAGTAGCCAATCCAGGGGGCGAAACCCACACAAACACGGAGAGAATGTGCAAACTCCACACGGACAGTGACCTAGGGCCTGGATCGAACCTGGGACCTCGGCGCCGTGAGGCAGCAGTGCCAATTACTGTGCCACCGTGTTGCCCCTAAACCTGGGTTGATTTAAATGATCCACAGTAAAATACAGGAAAATAACTCACACCCACATTTGAATCATTTCTTTCATTAAATCTTGTTTCAGATGTAACAGTCACACCTCTCTGTTCGAAGTTAATGGGCGAAATTCTCCGTTATCGGCGGAAAGTCCGCCAATCGGCGCAAAAAACGGTGCAAATCCCACTTGCGTCACGTCATAAAAATGGGCCGATAGTCTCCGGCCCGAAATGGGCTAGCAGCGACGTGACGGGATCCGCGCTTGCGCAATGGTTCACGCCGTGCAGCGTCATACGCGCTGCACGGCGTGACGGCTCATAAGGCCGCGCAGCTCCCCCCCACCCGACCGGAACACCCGACCGCAACACCCGACTGGATGGCTAGCCATCGCTCAGCCCCGAGGTTCGAGTCACGCGATGTGGAGGCGCTCCTGGACGCGGTGGAGCAGAGGAGGGATGCCCTGTATCCCGGGCACGGCCGCAGAGTTGCCCCACGCCACAGCCGGCGTCTGTGGAGGGAAGTGGCAGAGGCCGTCACCGCTGTGGCCCTAACACCACGGACAGGCACCCAGTGCCACAAGAAGGTGAACGACCTCGTCAGAGCAGGCAGGGTGAGCCTCCCCCATATCCCCCATATCCCCCCCTCCCCATATCCCCCCTCCCCCATATCCCCCCTCCCCCATATCCCCCCTCCCCCATATCCCCCATATCCCCCCTCCCCCATATCCCCCCTCCCCCATATCCCCCATATCCCCCCTCCCCCATATCCCCCCTCCCCCATATCCCCCCTCCCCATATCCCCCTCCCCCATATCCCCCCTCCCCATATCCCCCCCTCCCCATATCCCCCCTCCCCCATATCCCCCCTCCCCCATATCCCCCCTCCCCCATATCCCCCCTCCCCCATATCCCCCCTCCCCCATATCCCCCCTCCCCCATATCCCCCCTCCCCCATATCCCCCCCTCCCCCATATCCCCCCTCCCCCATATCCCCCCTCCCCCATATCCCCAAATACCCCATATTCCCCATACCCCCCTCCCCCATATCCCCCCTCCCCCATATCCCCCATATCCCCCCTCCCCCATATCCCCCCTCCCCCATATCCCCCCTCCCCCATATCCCCCATATCCCCCCTCCCCCATATCCCCCCTCCCCCATATCCCCCATATCCCCCCCTCCCCATATCCCCCCTCCCCCATATCCCCCCTCCCCCATATCCCCCATATCCCCAAGTGAATCCAGCCCTAACCTTAACCGCTGCAATGCACGCGCAACCGATGGCGTGCATTCATATACCTGCCTAACACTGTTGCCTTTTACCCCTGCCACCACCCGCCCCCCCCCCCACAGGAGAAGCGCGCACACAACAATAGGGAGCATGTGAGGACTGGAGGAGGGCCCGCTGATGAGAGGCCACTGACCGTACACGAGGAAAGGGCCCTGGAACTGGCTGGCGGACCTGAGGACCGGGAGGTTGCTGATGCAGAGGTCGGGGCCCCACGAGCAAGTGAGCCACCAACAGCCCGTCCCCATATCCCCCCTCCCCTATATCCCCCTCCCCCGTATCACCTGATCACTGCCTGATGTCTAACCATGCATGCTTCATTGTGTATCGCAGGACCAAACATCCAGGCACCCATCCCCGCAGATGCACACCGCCCGCAGGATGCCCCTCGGAGACCACAGGAGACGGAGAGACCCGCACCCTCCAGCATGCGACGCCCGCAGGATGCCCCTCGGAGACCACGGGAGACGGAGAGACCCGGACCCTCCAGCATGCGACGCCCGCAGGATGCACCTCGGAGACCACGGGAGACGGAGAGACCCGGATCCTCCAGCATGCGACGCCCGCAGGATGCCCCTCGCACACCACGGGAGACGGAGAGACCCGGACCCTCCAGCATGCGACGCCCGCAGGATGCCCCTCGCACACCACGGGAGACGGAGAGACCCGGACCCTCCAGCATGCGACGCCCGCAGGATGCCCCTCGGAGACCACGGGAGACGGAGAGACCCGGACCCTCCAGCATGCGACGCCCGCAGGATGCCCCTCGCACACCACGGGAGACGGAGAGACCTGGAGCAACAGGGAGACGACACCCCCGTCACGTGCGGGAGCGACCACCCAGCGATGAGGGGGGCAGCCACAGGCCCCCGTCACATCCGAGCCAGGACACCACTACCCAGGACACCACTATCCAGGACACCCCTACCCGGGACACCACTACACAGGACACCCCTACCCGGGACAGCACTACCCGGGACAGCACTACCCGGGACAGCACTACCCGGGACAGCACTACCCGGGACAGCACTACCCAGGACACCCCTACCCGGGAAGACGAAATACCGGACAGTGACTCAGAGTGGATGGGTGGAGACGAACCCCCACCCCAAAGTGCCATGGACTCAGAGTGGGACGAAGAGCACGACACAACGCCACTGCTGTCACCAACACCCTCCACCATCGCAGAAACACTCACCACGGTTGGGCACTTTAGTGATGAGGCGTCTGGTACACTCACTGGTGCGCACAACACAGCCGTCCCGGTACAGCAGGTGGAGGTAGGAGCAGCAGAGGGACCGGGCGGTCGGAGGGCAACCACCGACACGGAGACGAGCGAATCGGGTGGCTTGCGGCGGCTGCGGTCGCAGGTGGAGGACTCCACCCGCGTCCAGGAGCTGGGAGTGGTCCCGGTCATGCGTGCCACCCAGGCTGACACCGCACGGGTGGCGTCCGCGGTGGAGGCAATGGGTGCGACGGTGTCAGACATGGGGAACGGTTTGCGAGGCCTGGGGCCTTCCGTGCAGGCGGCGTCTGTGGCCCAGGAAATGGCTGCCCTCTCACAGGAGGCCATGAGCCAGTGCCAGCGCCAGATGGCAGAGGCGCTCAACGCCATAGCCCAGTCTCAGCAGGCCATGGCCCAGTCTCAGCAGGCCATGGCCCAGTCTCAGCAGGCCATAGCCCAGTCTCAGCAGGCCATAGCCCAGTCTCTGCAGGCCATGGCCCAGTCTCTGCAGGCCATGGCCCAGTCTCTGCAGGCCATGGCCCAGTCTCAGCAGGCCATCGCTGAGGGCATCGGCGCCAGTGGCCATGTGTGAGCCGGCGTCGCACTGTTACAGACAGGGTTCGACAACCCTCTGGGCTCCATGGCTGCAAACCTGCAGACCCCTGTCGATACCAGCACGGGACTCCAGGACTGGCAGCGCCAGATGTCGGGGGCGCGTCGGATGGCCAGTCCGTCCGTTCGCATCCCCCACCCATGTAGAGGCCTGGGGGCCATTGGGCACCCCGAGGGAGGAGGAGGTGGTGTGGTCCGTCCCGGCTCCCTCTGTAGGGGAGGTCCCGGTACACCGCGACACCTCGGACTCCCCCCCTTCCGTCCCAGGTGCATCGGGTGGGCAACGTGCAGGACAGGCTGGCAGCTCGCCATCCCGGTCGCCCGGGCCGCAGCCTGGCCCATCTAGGCCAGGACGCCCCAGGAAACGGCCGCCAAAGGGATCCAGTGTCAGAGGGCAGGAATCACAGGAGTCCACCTCCAGTTCTGCTGTACCGTCTGGGGAACCACGTAGACGTAGTCAAAGGGCCCGTAAGGCCAAACAATTAGACACTGAGTAAGTTGGCACGGGTGCAGGGCACAGATGAGTTTTAGGGGCTAGGGCACGTGCATGAACTCCTTTGGTTATTAAAGTCAATGTTACACTTACCGAAGCTGCCTTTGTGCTCTGTCCAAAGTGTGCGGGCGTGTCATGTACGTTGAGCGCAAGTGTGTGTGTGACGGGTGGTCTTACCTCAGCCCCAGGTGAGTCTGCCCCCTTCCCCCTGGGCCGCCATCAACATCCACCGGGCAGAGGACGGGACCGTGCGCTGCAGTGTCACAGCCGCATGCAGGGATGGTCCGGGTGGATGGTGGTACTGTGGCCATGGGTCAGACATAGTCCAACGATGTAGAGCCAGGAGCTCATCGGAGGTGGGTTGTCATCATCCTCCATGGCCTGCGATAGACACGCGTCCACCCGCAACTGGGTGAGCCCGGCCCGTTGTGCCGCCGGTGGATCGGCAATTGGGGGGGGGGGGGGTGGTGTGCATGCGGGTGGGGTGTGTGGGGTTGGGGAGGGGGGTGAGGGTGCTGGGTGGGTGGATGGGTGGGGGGTGTGGGTGGTCGGCTGTTGTCATGGTGTGCGGTCTGTGGCCATACTACCCGATTCCCACGCCCATCTAGTCAGTGAAGCGGGCGTCTATCAGTCTGTCCTGTGCCCGCTGGGCCAGCCGGTAACGGTGGACAGCCACCCGCCTGTGTCTACCCCGTCTGCCCTGACCATTGCCCCCATCCCCCTCATCTGGGGAGGACTGGGCCTCTTCCTGCTGCTCCTCCACTCCGCCCTCCTCTGCCTGGGGCACATCGCCCCTCTGCTGGGCTATGTTGTGCAGGACGCAGCACACCACAATGATGCGGCCGACCCTATCTGACCGATACTGGAGGGCGCCCCCAGAGAGGTCCAGGCACCTGAAACGCATCTTCAGCACGCCAAAGCACCTCTCGATCACTCCCCTTGTCGCTACATGGGCATCATTGTAGCGGTTCTCTGCCTCATTGCGTGGCCTCCGTATAGGCGTCATCAGCCACGATCGCAATGGGTAGCCCCTGTCGCCCAGCAACCAGCCCCTCAGCCGGGGATGGCGTCCCTCGTACATGCCGGGGATGGATGACCGCGACAACACGAATGAGTCGTGTACACTGCCCAGACGCAGTGTACACTGCGCAGACGTGCAGGATCATCATGCGGTGGTCGCAGACCACCTGTACGTTCATTGAATAGGTCCCCTTCCTATTAGTGAACACGGCCCTGTTCTCTGCAGGTGGCCGCACGGCGACGTGCATCCCATCGATCGTGCCCTGGACCATGGGGAACCCGGCAACGGCAGAGAAGCCCACGGCCCGGGCATCTTGGCTGGCCCGGTCCACGGGGAAGCGGATGTAGCGGTGCGCCATGGCATAAAGGGCATCTGTCACTGCCCGGATGCACCGATGCACCGATGTCTGCGATATGCCGGACAGGTCCCCACTCGGTGCCTGGAATGACCCCGTTGCACAAAAGTTCAGGGCCACCGTAACCTTGACGGACACGGGGAGAGGGTGTCCCCCGCCAGTGCCACGCGGTGACAGGTGTGCCAGCAGGTGGCAGATGTGTGCCACGGTTTCCCGGCTCATCCGGCGTCTCCTCCTGCATTCCCGGTCCGTGAGGTCCTGGTATGACAGCCGGGGCCGGTACACACGGGGCGCCCTCGGGTGCCTCCGTTGCCGTGGGGCCGCGACGTCCTCCTCCCCCTCCTCGTCCTGTCGGTCAGGTGTCCCTCCAGCCTGGGCGGCTGCCGCCTGCCCCTCTGCGGCAGCCTGCGCCGCCTCTCTGGCACGCTCCTCCTCCTCCTCCTCATCCAGGGCAACATAGACATGAGCGGCTGCCACCACGGCGGCCAACATCACTGGATGGTCTGAAAACATGACGGCCTGGTGGGGGGGAGGGGAACGACGACATGTCATCATTGCCCATATCCACTCCTCCCCCCAGCCAGGTGGCATGGACCGCATGGGTCCAACTGTTGGAGGCTGGCACCTGGCCAGGTGGACCAACTCATTTGCCCTCCCATCACCCACCCCGGCACAGACCCCCTCCCAACCCCCAACCTCCACCCCAGCACGGACCCCCTCCCCAAACTCCACCCCTGCACGGACCCACCCTCCCAACCTCCACCCCAGCACGGACCCCCTCCCCAACCTCCACCCCAGCACGAACCCACCCTCCCAACCTCCACTCCAGCACGGACCCCCCCCCCAACCTCCACCCCAGCACGGAGCCCCCCCCCCAACCTCCACCCCGGCACGGACCCCCTCCCCAACCCCCAACCTCCACCCCAGCACGGACCCCCCCTCCCAACCTCCACCCCAGCACGGACCCCCTCCCCAACCTCCACCCCAGCACGGACCCACCCTCCCAACCTCCACTCCAGCACGGACCCCCCCCCCCCCCAACCTCCACCCCAGCACGGAGCCCCCCCCCAACCTCCACCCCGGCACGGACCCCCTCCCCAACCTCCACCCCAGCACGGACCCACCCTCCCAACCTCCACTCCAGCACGGACCCCCCCCCCAACCTCCACCCCAGCACGGAGCCCCCCCCCCAACCTCCACCCCGGCACGGACCCCCTCCCCAACCCCCAACCTCCACCCCAGCACGGACCCCCCCTCCCAACCTCCACCCCAGCACGGACCCCCTCCCCAACCTCCACCCCAGCACGGACCCACCCTCCCAACCTCCACTCCAGCACGGACCCCCCCCCCAACCTCCACCCCAGCACGGAGCCCCCCCCCAACCTCCACCCCGGCACGGACCCCCTCCCCAACCTCCAACCTCCACCCCAGCACGGACCCCCCCTCCCAACCTCCACCCCAGCACGGACCCCCCCCCAACCTCCACCCCAGCACGGACCCCCTCCCCAACCTCCACCCCGGCACGGACCCCCTCCCCAACCTCCACCCCAGCACGGACCCCCCCCAACCCCCAACCTCCACCCCAGCACGGACCCCCCCTCCCAACCTCCACCCCAGCACGGACCCCCCCCCAACCTCCACCCCAGCACGGACCCCCTCCCCAACCTCCACCCCAGCACGGACCCCCCCCCCCAACCTCCATCCCGGCACGGACCCCCTCCCCAATCTCCACCCCGGCACGGACCCCCTTCCCCACCTCCAATCCAGCACGGACCCCCCCCCAACCCCCAACCTCCACCCCAGCACGGACCCCCCCCCAACCTCCACCCCGGCACGGACCCCCTCCCCAACCTCCACCCCAGCACGGACCCCCCCTCCCAACCTCCACCCCAGCACGGACCCCCTCCCCAACCTCCACCCCAGCACGGACTCCCCCCCCCAACCTCCACCCCGCACAGACCCCCTCCCCAACCTCCACCCCAGCACGGACCCCCTCCCCAACCTCCACCCCAGCACGGACCCCGCCTAACCCCCAACCTCCACCCCAGCACGGACCCCCCCCCAACCTCCACCCCGGCACGGACCCCCTCCCCAACCTCCACCCCAGCACGGACCCCCCCAACCCCCAACTTCCACCCCGGCACGGACCCCCCTCCCCAACCTCCACCCCGGCACGGAACCCCCCCAACCCCCAACCTCCACCCCGGCACGGGCCCCCTCCCGGCACTCCCCCGGAGCCCAGCCTACTCTAACCACCCCCCCCCCCCCGCCGCACACACACACAAGCCGAGACACACCTCTCCTCATGCAATCAGTCTGCGGCCACGCCATTTCCTGCCCAGAGCCAACCCCCCAGGCCGTCACTCACCTCCTCGCTGGTCGGCGTGAGCCTGGAGCACCGGGTCACGCCGATGAAAAGGAGGTTTGATTGACGTCGACGTGAACGGTCATCACGTCGACGGGACTTTGGCCCATCCGGAAGGGAGAATATCGGCAGGCCGAAAATCGGCTGCCTTGCGCAGACCCGTGACATTCTCCGCGGCAGCGGCGCCATTAACGCCCCGCCGACTTTTCTCCCTTCGGAGACTTCGGCGGGGGCGGGGGCGGGATTCACGGCGGCCAACGGCCATTCTCCGACCCGGCGGGGGGTCGGAGAATGACGCCCAATGTGTTCAAACCATTCCTTAGTGACTTTATTAAATACTGTCAAAAGTATAGATGCCCAGGGTAATATGGTGCCCCATTGTTTAAAATATAGGCTTGTTGCTTCAGTGGCAGATTAGACTCCAGGCTGCTACTGCATCAACTAAAGAACTGGGATCTGGTTTAGTTTGTCAGCTGTTTCTTTCCTTTGCTGGTTTTTGATCCTTCTCTGTTCCGTTCTCCTGAAGCTGGTAGCAATATACTTAGATGGTGTTTGGTTACTTCGGAGTGTTTAAAAAAATGTTGTATCATGTATTTGAGCCATATTGTTTATACTTGCTAATATTTTAAATGAAATCTTAAAAGGTGGATTATATTTCAAAAAGAGGATGAAATTGCAGATGCAGGAATTTTCGGTCTATTGCACAGTTGCCATTCCAGTGAAAGATTATGAATAATGATAGTTATTTATTATACATCACAACAGTGACTACATTTAAAAAGTAATTTGTTGGTTGTAATGCACTTTGCAATATCCAGAGGTCGTGAAATGCTAATCTTTTTCTTTTCATGCATCATTTTCCATATATTTGGAGGGTATATAAGAAGACAAGAATATTAGAAATAGGAGCAGAAGTGGACCATATATCGTACCAAGCCTGTTCACTATTCAAGCACCATTCAATAACATCATAGGTGTAAACACATGCAGAAAGGTAGGACCTATAGGCAGGATTTCATAGTTTATTTCATTATTTACTTGTGGGATGAGGGTGATTCAAGCAAAGCTGTATTTTATTGCGTATCCCAGCTGTACTGAGGAGGTGGTTGTGAGTCTTCTAATTGAATTGTAATAATGTTTGATGGTGCTACCGTTATGGGCCGGGATCCTCCCTTCTGGGGACTAAGTTCCCACGCCGGCGGGAAAACCGGTGTCAATGGCCCCCCAAGCTGAGGAATTCTCACCTTTCTAGGAGGCTAGGTTGACGCCGGTGGGGTTACGCCGCTCCAACCGGCGGCGAAGGGACGGCGCAAGTTCGCGCATGCGCGGAATGGCCCGCATGATTCCGCGCAGGCGCGGACTGGCTGGCGTATTCTCGCGCATGCGCGGGGGGTTCGTTTCTCCACCTCGGCATTCGGGCAATATGGCGGAGTCCTACAGGGACCCGGCGCGGATGGAAGAAGTGCCCCTACGGAACAAGCCCGCCCACAGACAGGTGGGCCCCGATTGTGGGCTAGTCCACTGTGGGGGCCCCCCCAGGGTCGGATCCCACTGGCCCCCCTGTCCCGTTCCCCCCCCCCCACCCCTCCCGAGGACCGCCCACGCATACTGACCTGCCAGGTCCCGCCGGTGCGTGAGGTGAGTGATTCACGCCAGCGGGACTAGCCACAAATCACCGGCCGTTCGGCCCATCAGCACCCGGAGAATCACCGGGGCGGGGGGGGGGCGCTGTTATTGGCCCCCGACCGGCCTGTCAGCGATCCCGTCCCCGCCCAAACAATGGCGCCGGAGAATACGGCAGCCGATGTCGGGGCGGGATTCGCGCCTCCCACCGGGGATTCTCCGACCCGGCGAGGGGGCCAAAGAACCCTGCCCATGGTGTTTGTGAGGAAATTCATGGGGCTGGATTATATGGAGCGACATGGTCCCTGCCGCCCCTCGCCGGCTAGTAAGTCACTGGGGAATCTGCCCACAATCCTCATAGCTGTCGCAGCAATTAAAGACTGGGAGCAGTGCCTATTGCTTTAAAGTTAGGCCCCCATTCCTATCTCGGAAGGGAGTCCCACCTTAGAGAACGGGTGGCCAGATGGGTGGCTGGCAACTCTGTTGCCCCAGCAGCGCTAGGCAGGAATGGTAACAATTGCTGGGATTACAGGCAGCTCCAACGAAAAGGAGCCTGGACTCAAAGGTGAATCCGTGGTGTCTTCAAGGTGAGGCTGGCAGTCCACAATGAAGTGGGGGGGGGGGAGGATAAAAAGAACGGAGACCCCTGGAGGGGCGAGGAGGAGGGAAGAATTCCCCCTTGAGCCTGGGGGACCTCAAAGATTACTTTCCCAACACCAGTGTGTGCAGCTAAAGTTGTTGGCCTCACCGCATGCCATGGGTCTCGGCCTGCCTTGGGTAAAACGCTGGGCGCAATTCTCCCATCGGGAGACTATGTCCCAACGCCGGAGTGAAAACCGGTTTTCAGTCCGGCGTCGGAGGCCGGTCCCAGCCACTATTCTCCCACCCCCGGGGGGGGGGGGGGGGGCTAGGAGCGGCGGCGCGCCATTTACGCGCGCTGGGCATTGCCGCCACGCAAAAGTGGCGCCGCGTAAATGACGCCACCTGCGCATGCGGGATTGGCCAGCGCCAACTCGCGCACGCACGGTTGCCGTCCTCCCCGCTGCCGCCCTGCAAGAAGATGGCGGATCGATCTTGTGGGGCAGCGGAGGAAAGGAGGTCCTCCTTCAGAGAGGACGGCCCGCCGATCGGTGGGCAACGATCGCGGGCCAGACCCCTTTTGAGCCCCCCTGTGGTGCAGGAACCCCCTCGCCCTCGCACAGGCCGCCCCCCACACAGACCGCTCCCCCACCGTTCCCGCGCTGTTCCCCCCCGGCAGCGACCAGGTGTGGATGGTGCCGGCGGGAACCTGTCATGTTGGGCAGGCCGCTTGGCCCATCCGGGCCGGAGAATCGCCGCTCGGCCATTCCCAACGGCAAGCGGCGATTCTCCCAGTGGCCAGCCATGATTCGCGCCGTGCCGGTTTGTGGGGGTGGGATTATCGCGTGCGTGCGTCGGGACGGTGTGTCGGGACTCGCGAGGCGCCCGGGCGATTCTCCCACCCGGCGTGGGGGGGGGGGAGAATTCCGCCCCTTGGTGTGCATGGGTGGCTTAGGGCTTCAATAGGCCTAAGGGAGACAGGGCCGTATGATGCCTCCCTGCCCTCAATAATTTCAGGCAGGTCGGAAGTGGGAAGGACTTACCCTGCATTTTCTATGAGCCCCCCAACCTCCACGTTCAAACCCAGCAATCCTGGAGTGTAAAATTGAGCTCATGGATTTTGATAGGTTGCGAATGAAAGAATGGCAATTTCTATGTTTTCGTTTTTAATTAGTCAAAAACTAGCTGGGACAAACTAGAAAGCACAAAAAGTAAAATCCAGCAGGAGTTTGCAGTCCAATGAAATATAAACATGATGGTTTCCAATTGAGATGTGACTTCAAGGCAAGCTGTGGCTCAGGTTTAAATGTTAACAAAATCATAAATTACTTAGAAATTAGGGCCTAGATTTTCTCCATGACAGAGAGCTTCTCCATGACAGCGGCGAAAATGGCAGACGAGACCTGAATCAAGAAGTCCTGCCCCTAAATATGGCACCTAGCATTTTCCCGTGGGCAGCAATGAGGTTCAGATGGGTTTGCCACATAGAAATCAGCAGTTGCCTCCCCTCATGTGTGATTTTGGTGTGAAAGGTGTCTGAAACCTCACACTCACAGGTTATATCTGATAGAAGCAAGTCTGAACTTTGTTGATTCATTTGGCTAGCCAGGGTATTCTTTTGGAGGGATAAAGTGCCCCTTTGTATGTGGTCTCAGGCCACCTTAAGGGGAGGTTAGGTATTCTCTGGGAGAGGTAAGGTGCCCTTTGGGATTTTTAAAAGTAGGCATGAATGTGCATTAACTCATTGGAATTGTGAAGAACATTGGAACTGTCATAAACAACTGTCAAAGATGTCAAGATGAACCGTCAAAGGGAGTTGTCTTGTAGTCAAGAAATGTAAAATTCCTGCCCTTTAACTCTTTCAAAAGGGCTATGTGGGCTGGGCAGAGTACATGAGATGAAATGGGTGGGCATGGCGAGTGTGTGTGGGAGGGGGGAGAGGACTGCTTTATGTTTTTCTGTTTTTTCATTAAAGCTCAGCACAGTCCTGGGCAACTGAGGCAGGCCTTACAACCACCCTGCCTCTGCATCTGGCACCCTTTGCACTCGTTCTGGGCTCGTTCCCTCCAGGAACTAAATCTGATCTTCGGCCAGACATTTTTAGAATCAGATTTGCGGAGTCAGGAGTTTTTCCAACTCTGGTGCGTGGATGAAATTTTAGGCCTAGAACTTGATCATTCTTTTCCCCTGATGTTGAAGGGTATGTTGATGGACCATCAATTCACATGAGTCGAGTTGTAGAAGAGAACAGTGGTTTTAATAAGCTCAGAAGTATGCCAGCCTGCTGCTGCTCCCACATTGAGAGCTGGCCATAGGTCCGTCAATTATATACCTCCCCCGAGGGGCGGAGCCACAGGCGGAGCCAACAGTGGCATCAACACAACAACAGTAAGTAACAATGAATAAGAACAACAGTGGACATATATACAGTGGTGGATAACAGTAGGACGAATAACGGTAAATATATATATAGTAGCAATACGTGGTTCACCACATATGTGTACCTTGTTTCTATTACCAGTTACTTTTAAATGTTTCTGAATAATTTGTGCACCAACGTTTTTCACTGACTTTATTTCATTTTGTTCTTTTGCATGTTCTTTTTAAAGGAAAATGTGTTTTCATGCGTGTTTTTACCTCAGTTATTTTTTCCTACAGTATTTTGAATCTCTCCAGATCCCACTCGGTTTCAATCTTGATCCTTCTTATATTAGTTGCAGCATGCTGAATCCTGACTTGGGAAGCTTTAATTCCCTTTGGATTGTTATTTGCCCAAACACAAGTTGGCGGCATCCTTGAAGCAAATATCATAAAGTATTTAATAGTTAAATTAATTACTAAAATATTAAAATTAATATTAGTTGCAATAGAATCTATGGAGACAGTGACGTAATGACTGGTTGCTGGCTCCCTGCAGTGCCAATCACAGTAACTGGAAGCCAACTGCATGTCCCATGTGACTACTGCATCCCTATTTGAGTATCCAGTGAATAGTACGCTTGAAATAGTGCACAAAATGGCACAGGAAACATTAAGGTTACTTAATGTGACATGATGAGGCAGCCATCTTAGTTAGTCTGCACAGCAAGCAGCACATTTAGCAGCAGGAAGAAGAAGTCCCATTAAAGGTCTGTGTTTAACGTCTGCATATGCCTTCAGCTTCGTTTGTATCAGTCTCGAACAAGATAATGCACCAAGTGGGCCTTCCTGCCATTCAGCTAGAGTATTGAAGTGTTGTTGAGTGACTACTTGGAATAGGCATTTTAAGGAAAGCTCATTCTCAAACTTTAAACATGCATTCATGGGTGGTTCTCTCTTTGTTATAAGGCAATGTTTATTTTTAGTTCAATCTACAAACTGTCATAAATAGCAGTACTATATAGGCATCTAACAGCCCTCGAGTTGCTTTGGGCCCCCAACATTCTGGCCCTGACCAACACACCATTCCGTGTACATTTTACTATCTGTTAGGGATACCACAAAGTATAAAGTGAGCAGACCTTACAGTATGACTTAAATCAGCTTATTCTGATCCAGGTGTAGCCAATATTCACAAGGGGGTGAGCAACACAGCATAATAAGGATTGCATTCTCAGCTTCTGTGTTATTTTAGTTATGAAAGTAAATATTGAAGGGAATCATAAATATCCTCAGTTTGACCCTTTCCACTCTCCTCACATTTCTGCTTTCCACCTCGGCTTTTTCTTCTAATTTCCTCTTTAATAACTTTTCAAATATTTTCTCTCTCTCTTGCTGCTCCCCTGTCACAAAATCCTTTTAATAGAGAGGTGATCAAGTGATGACAGCAATTAAGTTTCAAGGCTTAAAACACAATTCAGCTCTCTGAGTGCAACTGAAATAACAAGGATTCTAGAAATAATTATATTAGAGAAAAGAAGATTCAGGGAGGTCTTATTGAAGTTTTCAAGCTTCTAAGGGATATAAATAAATTGAACTCTTCGAAATTGATTATCATAACCATAAACCTTGTAACCCAAGCCTGGAATCATGCTGACAAGATTTAAAAAAGTAAATAAGCAGTTTAGATCTACCTCTTTCACATGGGCGATGGTCAGTGCAGGGAATCAACTACCCAGAGAGAAGCTGAAGGTCGAAAACACAGAAACCAAGAGCAGGAATAGGCTGTTCGGCCCTTGGAGTCTGCGCCGCCATTCAATATGATCATGGCTGATCCTTGATCTCAATGCCATATTCCTGTTATCTCCCCATACCCCTTGAAGCCATTAAAATCTAAAAATGATCTTTCTTGAATATATCCAGTGACTTGACCTCCACAGCCTTCTGGGCTAGAGAATTCCACAGATTCACCCCCTTTGAGTGAAGAAATATTTCCTCATCTCTTAAATAGACTACCTGGTATTTTGTTACTCTTGTCCCCTGCTTCTAGATTCCCCAAACAGGGGAAATAGCCTCCCTGCATCTAGTCTGACTTCATAGTCCAGCCCTGTTAGAATTTTATGCATTTTAATCAGCTCTCCTCTCATCCTTCCAAACTCTAGTGAATACAGGCCCAGGCAAACCAATCTCCCCTCATAGGACAGTCCTGCCAACTCTGGTATCAGCCTAGTGAACCTCCGTTGCATTCCCGCTATGGCAAGTATATCCTTTCTTAGGTAGGGAGACCAAAACTGTACGCAGTTCTCCAGGTGTGATCTTACCATAACTTCACTAAGACATCCCTAATACGGAACTCAAATCCTCTTGCAGCGAAGGCCAGCATACCTTATGCCTTCCTAATGCTTGCTGAAACTGCCTCTTCACTTTCATTGACTGGTGTACAAGGACACCCAGATCCCTTTGTACATCCACACTTCCCAGTATATCTCGACAACAAGGACACAAACGTCAGACTCCTGTTCGTTGACTACAGCTCCGTCTTCAACACCATAATCCCAGCCAAGCTCATATCCAAACTCCAAAACCTAGGACTCGGCTCCTCCCTCTGCAACTGCATCCTCAACTTTCTGAACCACAGAACGCAATCAGTCAGATAAATAACAACACCTCTTCCACGATAGTCCTCAATCCCGGGCCCATAAGGCTGCATACTTAGCCCACTACTATCCTCCCTATACACACACAACTGTGTGGCAAAATTTGCCTCCGACACCATCTACAAGTTTGCTGATGACATGACCGTAGTGGGGCGGATCGCAAACAACGATGAGTCAGGAGGGAGATAGAGAACCTAGTGGCATGGTGTAACAACAACAATCTTTCCCTCATTGTCAGCAAAACTAAGGAGCTGGTCATCGACATCAGGAAGTAAAATGTCGTCCACGCCCTTGTCTATATCAATGGTGCTGAGGTGGAGACGGTGGACAGCTTCAAATTCCTAGGTGGGGAAGCGGGCAGCATAATCAAAGCAGCATAATCAAAGACCCCTCCCACCCGGGTTATTATCTTTTCCAATCTCTTCCATCGGGCAGAAAATGCAAAAGTCTGACAACACGCACTAACAAATTCAAAAACAACTTCTTCCCAACTGTTACCAGACTCCTGAATGGCCCTGTTAGGGTCTGAACTGATCTTATGGACTGAACTGACCTTTTTATGCATCATCTCTACAGTTGTAGCACTAAATACTATATACTTCACCCGCTGTCTAAGTTTATGTATTTTCATTATGTATCCTCACGTATTTATCGTATGTTCTATGTTTTCATGTACTAGACTGTACGCAAAACAATACTTTTCATTGTACTTCGGTACACGTGACTATGAATCTAAATCTAAATATCACTGTTTAGATAATACACTTCCTTTCTGTTTTTCACACCAAAGTGTATAACTTCCCATTGCTACCACATGGCTATCTGCACTAAAGTCCCTTGGCTCCCACGTTACTTTTGAAATCTTACTATTGATGGTAGATTTCTCTTTCCCATTCCTTGTTCCAAAACGCATTACTTAATTTTTTTTCTGGATTCAGCTATATCTGCCATAAATCTGTTCCTTCTGCCAGCCCATCTATATGCTCCTGCAATCTGGCACTGACACCTGGTAAAGCAAACCTGATATGCTGGAGTAACAAATAGATGGCAATTTAGTGTGTGCAGATGGTGAGGTAATATCAGTTTGGGAGGGAAAGGAGGTAATGGGAACAAATGCTCATAGGGAAGACACTGAATGATGCTGATGAACAGAAAGATCTAGGAGTTCAAATTCAGAATTACCTGAAGTCATAGAGTTTTACAGCATGGAAAGAGGCCCATTAGCCCATTGTGTCAAAGAAATGTAAGGAGATAAAACTGTGATAAAGACCTGGATAATTCTGGGTTTCGTAAATAGGACCAGAAAGTACAAATGTAAAAATGTAACAAGGAATTTACACAGATTGATTGTTCGGACACAACTAGAGCACTGTCTCACAGATTCATAATATGAAGGTCATAAAAACCACAGACAGAATTACATGTAAATTCACTTGGATATCAGGCATAGAAAATTATAGTTATGAGGAGAAATAAGGGGCTGGATTTTCCATTATTGAGACTATTTTCCCATGCCGGCGTCAAAACGGTGGAGTTTTACTCCTGAAAATCCTGAATTGAAGAGGATTCCCAGCCCTCCAGCGGCCGTGCCGTGCTCCATGGCGGACTCGGACCACGGAGCTGGACCCGAAAAAGAGACCCCCGATCTGCCACTTGCCCAACCTTCAAACCATCATTATAAGGCCTCCCTGGCTGAGTTCGCAGCCGCCACGCGAGTATCCCGACCGGCAATACCAGATTAGTTCCACGCCATCGGGATCTCGGCTGGTCGGGGGTGGAGGATGTCGGAGCGGGCCTATGGCAATGGCCTCCGCTGGCGCGACCTACTCCCCAGTGACGCCGCTTTCCGGTGCCTGGAGAATTGCTGAACCGGCGCCGGGCCCGATTTCGGCGTCAAACTGGATTCTCCGCCCTGGCACCGGCCACGATTTCGCCGTTGAAGTGCGGAATATTCAGCCCAAGATATTGGGACAATCTATATTAGAGTAGTGAAGCCAAAGAGGAGACTTAATAGAAAACTTCAAAATCATGAGGACCTTTGCTGATGAATAAGGAAAGGAAATTTCCTTTCGTTGGTAACTAAAATTGTCATTAATTGAGCGAGCACTGAGGTTAAAAGAGAGAGTTGTGGAACAGCACCTGCTTTCTTCACAGTGAAGTGTTTCGATAGAATCTATTGCATCGTATGGTGGAAATTGGCATGAATATTTGAAACAGAACAGGAAGGACAATGGGGAGAGGGTATGTCGCTACCTTTCTCAGGTGTCGATGATACATGACCCAGGCTCACAGCTACAGAGTAACATCAGGAAGATGACTACCTTGTAGACTGCAACCTTTGTATCCATCGATCTGCAGTTAATGGTGAATGAAAACTTATCTGAGCAACTTCCCAAAGGAAGAGCTCATACACTAGAGACTGTGCAGGATCTCCAAGTCTGTGGTTATGAGACATGTGGATAACAATGTAGTCAACTGCCACCGGATATATAGAAGCTATTCTGCTGGAATCTCAATGTTGGTTTCGGAGCATCGAAAAACACGATGGATCTGATCTTTATCATTCGGCAGGTCCAAGAGCAATGCCGTGAGCAAAAACAAACTCTTCACATGGCCTTCATCCATCTGAAAAATGCCTTCAACTCAGCCAACCAGGAAGCTCTCTGAAATATTCTGGGCCACAACAACTGTCCACAGAAATATGTTGAAGTTGTACAGTTTCACCACGATGAAATGACTGCCACCATTCTCCATAATGGGCTGGAGTCTGATATCTTCTCATCAGAACTGTTGTCAAGCAAGGATGTGTGCTTGTGCCCACCCTTTTCTCCATCTTCCTCGCGGCCATCTCCAACATGGTCAAGGATACCTTCCCACCCAGAGTCCAAATTGAGTACAGGTTCAACGGTAAGCTTTTCATCCACCGATAGTGAAGATCAAGTCTCATGCATAAGCATAACAGACATCCAGTATGGGATGACTGTATTAACCTCGTGCACACAAAAAAAGACGGATCACTCATGGCCTGTTTGAAGAAACAACTTTAGCTTTGGGGCTGCATCTGAATGTTGATAAGACAAGGGTCCTCCTCCTGCTAAAACTGGGTTTACACCTAATCCCCCAGCATCACAACTACAGGTTTCCACCATTGCTTTTAATATAGGAGTGGAATTCAATTTATATTTTTTGACAAGGTTGAAGTGGAATAAGTCTGATTGAAGTGATGTTGAAGTTTGAGTTTTGAACAAAAGGTAATTACACGCTGATCTCTTCCAGCTTGAAGATATCTCCCAGCAAAAGCACAGCTAGAAATATATACAAGGGCAGCATGGTGGCACAGTGGTTAGCATTGCTGCCTCACGGCGCTGAGGTCCCAGGTTCGATCCCGGCTCTGGTGACTGTCCGTGTGGAGTTTGCACATTCTCCAGTGCGTGGGTTTCACCCCCACAACCCAAAGATATGCAGGGTAGGTGGATTGGCCACACTAAATTGCCCCTTAATTGGAAAAAATGAATTGGGTACTTTAAATTTATATTAAAAAAAAGAAATGTATACAAGATATCAGCAAAGGGTGTTGTATAGTCTTGTACTGTGTGATGGGCCATATGCCTTTTGAGTAAAATATATGTTTATTTGGGCTGGTTGTCCCCATAAGAATTACATCTGATTACTAGTAAAAACAGCTAGGTGTTGGCTAAAGGAATTAAAACATTTGTTAACCGAAGGACTCAAGTACCAACAGTGAGTTGAATTTCTGGTACAGCCAAACTGAGAAGGGGACAGAGACAGAGTTTAGATGCAAAACTTTATTGTTCAAAGTATATTAGAGCCAGGAGAGTTCTGACCTGAAGTGGCTATGCTTAAGATGCCTATTTTGACCAAGCAGTTTGAAACCTTGGGGCACATGGAGGGGGTTTGATGGGACAACCTTTCTGGAAATAAACTTTCTGGAAGGCCCAAGAAACTTCAGCCCAAAAAACGATTCATTGACACAATAGTGTGTTGTAGCCACGTAAAATGGCTGCGTTCCGATTAATCTGGCCAAAACCCAGTTTGAAATGGCGAACCCGAAAGACTGCTGGGAAAAGCAGCTAACAAGACACAAGCAGGCAGCTGCAGACAGTATTGCATATTCGGCTCTGGGGAAGTTAGCCCAGATCGATACTCAGGGCTATCAACAGCCCATCAACCCAGGTATTTGTAGTTACATTCAGGACTGTTTGCAGCCATCTATTCAGACATCTGCAGTTAAATCGGCTATCCCCGGGAACAATTGCAACATATTAGCAATTGAATACCGGGCCAGACCTTTCGGCGCCTGCAGTGGCCGAAACAAAGACAGGTGAACGACCACCCCCTGATCGAGGAATCGCCTCACCATTGGACACATCGACCCCAGGGATTGGGGACAAATCCAATCACTTGGGACTCAGGGTCAAGGGCCGCCCCGGGAGGCGGGAAGCCCCTGGGCCCTATAAAAGTGAGGGGCCAAGTTCAGATCTCTCTCTCTCTCCTCTTCGCCTGCTCGAGACCTTCGCAAGAACAGCAACCGGCAACAGTAAGTTTGAATCCAACGATCGCTATCCGGTAGAGACACCTAGCCACCGACCTGTAGCAGCCTTTTGAATCCCGCGGGCCAGATCTGATTGGACAAGCCATTTGTTTCCCTGACCTGGTGGGCTCTTCCTAAGTTAAGTATTGGCCAGTAGTGATAGGTTTATTATATAGATAGTATTAGTGTATTAATATTGCTTGTTGTATATAATAAATGACCGTTGTTTTAATCCTTACTAAGCGGTGTGCTGTATTATTAATCATAACTTGAACTTGAACCACGTGACGGTATCATAAAGATACCTGGCGACTCATGAGCAAAGGTGACGTAATCAGAGCCAATAGACTAAGGCTAAAAAGAGCAACAGTGTCCGTGAGATTAATCTTCCAAGTTCTGATTAGTATCAGATTTGAGGTTTCTGGGCCATAAGTTCAGAGGGATGAGGTAGAGGTTTAGAAGAAAATTGGAGTTAAAACCTTTGATTTGGAGCATAAGTAATTGTGTTCATTGTATTTTTATTATCTTTGACATAATTGACTATTTAAGACAGAATATAGTCAGTGTTGTTCATGTTCTTTAATTTTTGTGTCGTCAAATTCTTTTGTTTAAAGCCTGATCCTTCTTGTTCCATTCTTCTCGTAAATAAGTGAACTTTGGATTCTAAAAATAAACTAACAAAGTTGGTAATCTCTACCAAGATCAGAACAACAGTCTTGGCTTGGCTAATTTCTTTCTCACATACCATCCAAAAACAAAAACTGATGTTCTCAAAGGCATCATCATCAACCAAAGAAGAAAAATTGGTCAGAATTTTTCAAAATTAGAAATTCAATATTCTGGGTAAGATCCTGAATTGGTGCCGGAAGTTTAGAGTTGGTAATCTTGTGTGAAGATTCAGATGGCTCATGAACTGCAAGAATAAAGTTCAAAGAGAAGCGCTTCATGGTGTCACTTAATCCTCTCCGCTGTGTTCAACCCAACTCAACCAGTCTTTATGTGCACAAACATAATTTTCCTTTGGATCAATTTTTGGTGAACATTTGGTGAACCACACTGACTATAGCAGACATTTGATCAGCTATTCCTGCCACAAGGGTATATAGACAATCATATTCCTTGACATCATGCCAACCATGTCACCTGGTATTGTGCCAGTGTTTTGCAGGCAGTCCGCCCAGCATATCAGAAGCATGCGCCAGCCTATTAGGCAGCATGCCAACACTATGTGGACTTCTGTTCTGCCAATCATAAACCATCAACCTGCCAAGTGTCATTGTTTTCTGTGCCTCTTGCCAGTGTCAATGCCTCCCTAAATGTGGTTTACTGAAAAAGTTACTGTAAGAGATTGAAACAGCTATTCAACAGTGAAAGATTACTGTGTAGAATCCAAAATAGTGGAAAATAAAGAAGCCCATTGTTGACTGTAGAGCAGCTTAGTGGAATTTCTTTTGCTTGGAGTTTTCGCTATCAACAGTATCTGAGTTCACTGGCGAACAACAAGAACATATATTATTGATACAGTGATGTGTATAGTATTTAAATGTATATGTGGTGTAATTTTTTTCAAGTGCATCAAGATCTCAGAGATTCTATTAATGCATGAGCTTAAAACCTATCTACAGATTTGCTTTAATATTTATGTTGTTATTTTGTACATTTGTATGTTGCTATTTTGAAGGACCATTACACAACCATAATTAGTCAAAAAATGTTAGTGCTTCATTATTATTGATGGATGTTCACCCACTTGTACACCTGATGGTTTGCAAACAATCTTTGGTCACAAAAGTCAACAGCTGAGGTTCGTAATTACACCGATCTCTGCACAGGTGAAGCTAATTAGAAAAGCTAGTAGGCAAATGGGAATTCCTAAGAAATCTTTTTGTTTCTTATCCTTCCGTGTTCTATGAATCTTGTATCTTGTTAATTAACTAATCTTTGCAGTTCACTTTGGCCACGATGTTCATTGTAACCCACGTCCCCGATAAGGAGCCCCGATCATCTCACCCTCCCTGCAACTTGAAAAAATGTGAGCAAGTTGTTATATCTCCTTAAATTTCTAAATATCGTAGCATCACAAGAAGTGGTGGCACTTAAATCAGGGGCTGGATTCTCCGGTCGCTGATGCCAAAATCGCGTGTCCAACCGAATCATAGTTCCCAAACGCTTTCCCGATGCTCCACCCCCTCCAAAGCGGCACGTGTCAACGGCCTCAGGAAATTGCCTGAGGCCCGCCCCCATATGCTCCGCCCCTGACCGGCTGAGTTCACGACGGCACCGATTGCGTGTGGTCTCATCCGTCGGGAACCCGGCGTGGCAGCTGCGGACTCAGTCCAGCACCACCACAGTTGGGGGAGGGCCGATCCAACGGCAGGGGGGGACTTCATTAGGGGCTGGGGGGCACTATGGAGGGGTGGTCTGTGGCGCGCGAGCTGGCCAAAGGGGGGGGCACTATTTCGCCGGCCGGGTCTGCAAGCGGCCTCCGCCATGTAGCACGGCGCAGCGGTGGCAGGCTGATGGCGTGCGCATGCACGGCCACGGACCCGGCAATTCTCAGGGCCGTATCGGCAGGTAGAGCCGGGTGCTCTATGCTGCTGGCATGCTAGCACCCAGCAAAATGGGGATCGGCCGTTTTACGCCATATTTTCTGGCGTGAAGAGCCACCGTTCCCATGCCGGCGTGGGGACATAGCCTCAAAATATGAGAATCCAGCTCCCCTCAGAAAAGCAATATCCTTTTAAAAGTGCCATGAGGATATACCTACTATGGCCATTATGTCAAACTTTCTGTCACTTTGCAATGCAATACTACTGCCTCTCCTCTTCATTTTTCTTTTATCTCCTATAATTTGACTGCAATGTGTCTCTAGTCAGCCTCCTAATTTCAAGTGTAGTAATAAAACTTGTTGCTGTATTATTGAGGGAAAATTACCTCCTTATTGGTATCTTGCACATAGCGAGGTGAGAAAAAAATACAATAAAGCAATGGCTTGCTGTTGTGAAATCCGTTGTGGGGAAATTGTTAGAATCTATAATTTAGGACTGGGCGTTTAAAGAATTTTGAGATGATCAGAGGGAGCGAAATTCTGTTCAACCTTTACCGCTGTGCTCTCTGATCTACATTATTTCCTGGTCAAGCAATTCTTATCCTTATTTTCTAATTCATCCATTGAATTACCCCTCCATGACTCTAAGTTCTCCCCCTACTCACAACCATTCAGGATATCTGCACTCTTCCAATTCTGGTCTCTTGAACATCCCTAGTTTTGATCGTTCCACTAATGTTGGCCATGCCTTCAGCTGCCTAAGCTTCTCAGTTCCAGGAAATCAATCCCTAAACATCTCCACATTTCTGCCTAATTTTCATTCTTTAGGACTGTTTTCACAATCTACACATTTCACCAAGCTGTTGGTAATTTGTCCTCATATCGCCTATATCTCCTTATGTGGCTTAGTGTCAAATTTGCTTGATAATATTCCTGTGGGGGCGGGACGGTGGCGCAGTGGTTAGCACTGCTGCCTCAAGGCGCTGAGGACCCAGGTTCGATCCCGACCCTGGGTCACTGTCTGTGTGGAGTTTGCACATTCTCCCCGTGTTTGCGTGGGCTTCACCCCCACAACCCAAAGATGTGCAGGGTAGCTGATTGGCCACGCTAAATTACCCCTTAAATGGGAAAAAAATAATAATTGGGAGCTCTAAAAAAATATATAATATACCTGTGAATTAAGTACCTTGCGATCTTTTTATTATGTTGAGGATGCTATATAAATACAAGTTGCTGTGTAGCTAGCAGGGTAGTTAGGAGGGGAACTAATGGATGCAGTATAATTGGATTTTCAGGAAGCATTCAATAAGGAGCCATACAAGAGGTTGTTACACAAGATTAGAGCTCATGGGTTTGGAGATAATCTGTTAGCATAGACTGAGGGTTAGTTAATAGATAGTATGAATAAACAGGTCATTTTTGGCCTGGCAGAGCGTAACTAGCCAAATTGCAACAACTTGTATTTTGCACTTAGGCCCCAGATATCTACAAGCCATGTCAATGATTTAGATGGGGAGACTGAGAGTAATGTATCCAAGTTTGTTGTCAATGTTGTGAAATGATGAAATGCGTCTTTAAGGGAGCATAGCTTATATTGTTTTCAATCAATACCACTTTGACAGGATATGATGTATTAGCCCCATGCCTTGTGGCTCGTCTGCAAGTAGCAGAGTTCGAGGCCAGACATTTGCCTCACAACGTCTCAGTGAAGGTTTTCTGTATATATTCATATCTTCAAAAAATGAACTCATTATTGTTTCACCCATATGACTGATATGTTTACATCAAAGAAGTGAAGAATATGGTGGCATAGTGCAGCACTCCAGCCAGCAACCATTGGGTCCCTGTAAGACTGATCAAATTTGGAAGCGCTTAAAGAGTAAAGTTTATCTGCTGTGAAATTTTTATTTTTTAAATTTAGAGTGCCCTATTCATTTTTTCCAATTAAGGGGCAATTTAGCGTGGCCAATCCACCTACCCTGCGCATCTTTGGGTTGTGGGGGCGAAACCCACGCAAACACGGGGAGAATGCAAACTCCACACGGCAAGTGACCCAGTGCTGGGATCGAACCTGGGACCTCGGAGCCGTGAGGCAGGAGTGCTAACCACTGCGCCATCGTGCTGCCTATCTGCTGTGAAATTTGAGGAGGAACAGAAATTAAATGGAAGCATCTGGAGAGTGTCACCTTAGGCAGAACTCACAGAAAAGAGAGAGTCTATCATTGCTGTTTCTGGGACGTTAAAATACTGCAGATTGAGCTGAGAAGAATTATCCATCCAGCACAGTTCCCAGCAGTCAGAAGAAGCCTGTTTAAAGAAATGCTAAGAGAAATATAATAAATTTATTAAAAGGGAGTAAGAATTCCTGAATCAGAGTAAAGAGTACATGCTATTTAAATGCTTACACACCCAATCACCAATGAACCTTCTACACTCTATGGGCCCATATCAGCAGAACTCTCTAGTAAGTTTTGGGAACCAACTGTTTACTGGTATATGGTTTACAGGAATTAAGACAAAGGTATAGGGCACAACTTAATGCACAGAAAACAGAGTCCCGTTCTGGGCATGTACAATGGGGTCTTTCTCGGTGCTGCAGGCAACCCCACTATCAAACAGGACTGATGTTTTTTTCTGGCCTTGTGGAAGAATGTCCTGCCGAGCCACACTTAGCTCACTCGTCAGTGCAGGAAAAGATTGGGCCGCCATTTTAAAATGCCGCTCCAATCTGTCAATCCTCTTGACAGCCCCCCCACCCCATTGCCCCAATTTAACTCTTAGGGGGTTCTTGAACCCACCCTCACCCACCTTTTAAGGGCAAGGTACGTACCCCTGGGACCGATACCTGGCATCGGCACCTGGGCACCATGGCACTGCCAGGGTAGCACTGCCAGGGTGCTTATGTGGCAGTGCAAAGGTGCCAGTCTGGCAATGCCAAGGTGCCTGGGTGCCAGGGTACCACCCTGCCCAGAGCCCAACCGCATGGGGGCCTCTGATGGCCGGGGAGACCCTCAAAGGTGCCATTACACCTGGTCTATGTTTGTGTGGACCAGTGTTAAATGGTGCCATGGTAAGGTCAAGTACACAGAACATTGTTTAAATTACAATCTTGTCCACCTATATGTTTATCGTACTTCACCAAATCAGGCTCATTATTTCCTCCCAGTTAGATACTATTTGTCGTCACCCAGAGACTTTGTGATAGGGTGAGATCAGATTAACATATTTATATGAGCCATTAGATTCATTTAAATATGTCTGCACCCGATTCTCCCGAGGCACAGGAACTAACGCCTGTGCCTGGTGACCTTACCATGGCATCATGGCAATGGCGATCTGTTTGTAGACGCCAACCGTAACAATTTGCCGTAGTCAACAGGAGACTCGTATCGGATCTTCAGAATGGCCCAGCAAACAGGGTGGGCATTTTTTATTTACCACCCTTAGTTAGTGCAGCAAGCCTGCCTGAGTACGGCCTGGTCAAGTATCAAAAGAATCTGTAAGGAGGGCTCAGGACATGAGGCACCGGGATGTGATGCAGTACAGTGCTGATGGGCTTGCGATGCTGACGCCATGCCATGTGAAGTTGAGGAGGCAGAGCCATGCAGGCAGGCCACATTTGGGAACGACAGGAGTTGAGGCTGAGCAGGTCGGCCAGAACCCTGTATAATTGAAGCTGGGCAGATGGACTACAGTCAGGAAAGACAGTAGTTGAAGCCGTGCTGATGAGCTGTGGCTCGTTGAAGTCGCGCACATAGGTCAGACCTCACATAAACAAGTTGATAGGAGCTGCACAGGTTCAAGAACAAATGGCTCAGAGATGGACAGGTATAGAATTCAGATGTGAAAAGAAGAGGAGAGTATCATTAAACATCGATTGGGGAACTGAGAACTCCAACATGAGCAGAACAGCAGTCAAAAATAATTAAGAAAATGTGGAAAGATGGGTGGAACCCACAGGGAATTCCCAAGGAACAAGTGAGTTGGTGGATAGATCAGAATATGGATAAAGAACAAAAGGGGGTGATTGCCCCATCAAATAAAGGATGGGGCTAACCTAGTGTGTGTATTTGTTTGAGAAACAGCGCAAGACATACAGAAGGGCTCCTCCACTTCACACTTCCACTTATGAAGTCTGCAGCTGTTTTTCCCACCTAAATAACTACTTAATGTGCGAAGCTAGAGCTGAACCCAGGAAAATTTGAGTGTGCTCAACAGTGCAGTCAACCAATAACCTATGAGCAACGAAGGCAGTGGTCACTAAAGGTAGTGCAACTCAGAGCTAAATTTACTTTAAAAGAGTTGGAGGAAACCCAATAGCTGTAAAACATTTCAGATAGCATTAAAAATCCTGCAACCAGCTAAATGATGACCACACAATTTCCAATACTCAATTGGAAAGCAATGGATCTTCTATCTGAATTTATTTTGTTCCAGTAAACACCTCAATATTTACAAACCCGATAAGCAAGTAATTAAAATTAAAATTGCAATTGTCAATGTAGACCTCAACAGACTGAACATGTCAGGTCTGTCCACGAATCACTTTAAAATTCCAGAAAAAATATGGTCAACACTCGAAGATCAATCAAGTTCAGAATACACCATCTGGAATTTAGGCAACACCCAACAGAGATAATTGCCCGATTCATAAGTAGATGCAGAAACAATAGCATGATTGTGAATTAATGACAGCTGACATAGCTGATCAAATAATTTAGCTTGTTATAACATCCACCACAATGGAAGCGTTCCAAATAGACCTCTTGGACCAATCAAAGGTTACACTATGGAGACACTACTACTAAGTGGATAAGTATGAAGCCATACTAATGGATAGATAGAGTCTCCAGGTTAAGCAATGTGCCAGTGTGGTCTCAAGTATGCACATAGAAAATGCCCAGCTTTTAACATTGTATGCAAGACATGTGGTCCAGAGTAAATTGGAAGTGCCAGTGCTGGAACAATGGTTCAATGTCACGTGCAGCCTCAATTAAAAGTCACACAGCTACAGCATTCCAGGCAACCACGAATTCCATCACTCTGTGCGACCAATCCCTCAGCTGCAGAATCGCTATTCAGCAGCCAAGTGCAGACAAACCTTCCCATCCATCACTCGTCAATACTTCCAGGAATAAGTGATGCATTACTTGATAAACATGGGGACAAAAGATCCCCACAACCAGCACGTGGGTAATGATTACCCTACCTGAACATTTGATAGAAAGTTTGGGTGGAACACCCGACTGGTGGCACCTGGAATCCAGCAGAAATTGTCAGCATATGCCTTGGACCAAGATAATATCAAGTACAAACATCAAGTAGCATGACAACGTGACAAAACGGATACCAAATCAGAACAGTACCATGACTAGGAACATCAAGTTAACTCTATTGGGACTAGACATGGTCTAAGATGCAACACAAGCAAAGCACCCCTACCCAGCATTCTTAAAATGTCCAGCAACCTCCAGAAAAGATCATCATTACTAAAGCTGCACGTTAAAGAAAACCACCAATTTGTTTCAGAGACTTGTTTAGTTAACTCTGTGTTAAAATATATTCAGACAGAACGTAAATTTCTTTTTCTTTCATGTAGTTTGATTATTTAAGGGTATGTTGTGATATGATGACATGCACCATTAAGGAGACATATTTTAAACTGTTGTCAATCAACATCACATTGATAAGATGCGATGTATTCATCTCATGACTTAGAGGAAATCTGCAAGTAGCAGTGATCGAGGTCAGACATGTACCTCACAGCCTCTTCAACTAAAGCATGCAAATTATTGTTTCATCAATAAATGCACATTGTTTTATCAATAAATGCACATTATTGCTCTGTCAATCCTTGTATATGATTGGTATGTTTACTTAAAAGAAAGGAAGAATGGAACAGACAATACAAAGTTAGGCGGGAAAGTATGGTGTAAGAAGGGCACAAAGAGGCCGCAAAAGTATGTAAACTGATTCAGTGATTAGGCAAGATAGTGGCAGATCAAGGATGATATGATTAGTGTGAAACGATCCTCTTTAGTAGGAAGAATAAAAGAAACATAGAAACATGAAAAATAGAAGCAGGAGGAGTCCATTCGGCCCTTCGAGCCTGCTCCGCCATTCATTATGATCATGTCTGATCATCAAGTTCAATACCCTGATCCCACCTTCCCCCATATCCCTTTAGCCCCAAGAGCTATATCTAATTCCTTCTTGAATTTACACAATGTTTTGACCTCAACTACTTTCTGTGGTAACGAATTCCACAGATTCACCACTCTCTAGATGAAGAAATGTCTCCTCACCTCAGTCCTAAAAGGTTAACCCCTTATCCTCAAATTATGACCCCTAATTCTGGACACACCCAGCATCGGGAACATTATTTCTGAATTTACCCTGTCTAATCCTGTTAGAATTTTACATGTTTCTATGAGATCCCCTCTCACTCTTCAGCCTGAAGATATCCCGCTGAAACATCTCCGCACCTTCCTCACAGCTTACCCTCCCACTCAACGTTGTATCATCTGCAAATTTGGAGATAATACATTTGGTTCTCTCTTCCAAATCATTAATATATAATGTGAACAGTTGGGGTCTGAACACAGATCCCTGCGGTACCCCACTAGTCACTGCCTGCCAATCAGAAAAATACACATTATTCCAACTTTTTGCTTCCTGGCTGCTAACCAGCTTTCTATCCATCTCAAGACACTACCCACAATCCCATGCGCTTTAGCTTTACATATTAATCTGCTTTTTGAGACCTTGTCGAATGCCTTCTGAAAGTCTAAATAAACCACATCCATGGTTCTCCCTGGTCAACTCTGCTAGTCACATCTTCAAAGAATTCTAGTAGATTTGTCAAGCATGATTTACCTTTCGTAAATCCATGCTGACTTTGTCTGATTGTACCACTGCTTTCCAAATGCTGTGCTATGAAATCCTTGATAATGGATTCCAGAAATTTCCCTACTGCTGACATTAGGCTCACTGGTCAATAGTTCCCTGTTTTCTCGCTATCTCCCTTTTTGAATAGCGGCGTTACATTCACTATCCTTCAATCTGTAGAAACCATTCCAGAGTCCAAAGAATTTTGGAAAATGACCACCAATGGATTTACTATTTCTAGGGCCAATCAACCTATTTTGTATCCATGTTGCTAATGTCCCTTTTCTGTGAGCTATAACTTTGCTCACAAGTCTGTTATGTGGCACTATATCAAATGTCTTTTGGAAGTCTGTGTACCACATCAACAGCATTGTCCTCATTAACTCTTTCTGTGACTTCTTCAAGGAATTCCAGCAAGTCAAACATTATTTTCCCTGGCTTTCTTTAGTTAATCTGCATTTTTTTCATGTGACTATTAATTTTGACCCATATTGTTGCTTTGAGAAGTTGCCCCACCACCAAAGATAAACTGACTGGCCTGTAGTTGCTAGGCTTAACTTTACACTCTTTTTTTGAACAAGCGTATAATGTTTGCAAATTTCTAGTCCTCTGGCACCACCCCTGAGTCTAAGGAAGACTGAAAGATTATAGCTAGTGCCCCTGCAATTTCCACTCTCACTTCTCTCAGCATCCTTGGAGGCATCACATCCAGTCCTGGTATCTTATCCACTTTAAGTACAGAAAGTGGATCCAGTACCACTGCCGTGTCAATTTTAAATCATTGTAGCATCTTAATTACATCTCTTTCACAATGGCCTTGGTAGCATCCTCTTCCTTGGTAGAGACAGATGCAAAGTATTCATTTAACACCTCAGCTATGTCCACTGCCCCCATGCATGAATCCCCTTTTTTCCAGCCCTACTCCACATTTTACTATTTGTAATTATTCTAATGTCTCTAGAATACTTTAGAATTACCTTTTTATGTTAGCTGCCGGCCTCTTTTCAGATTCCCTCTTTTATTTGCTTTCTCGCCTTTCTTCTGAACCTCTATATTCAGCCTGGTTTTCGATTGTATTTTCTGCCTGAGATCTGCCATAATCACTCTTTTTCTTATTTATCTTAATTTTTTATCTTTTTTGTTATCTAGGAGCTCTGGCTTTGTTTCCCCTACCTTTCCCTTTCAAGGGAATTATTTTTGGTATTTATTCATTGACCTTGCCCGAAATACCCGCTCTTTGATGGTAGCCTATTATTCAGCTACTGTTTTTTTCTGCCAATCTTTAACACAATTTATTTGGTCCAGCTCTGTTCTCACTTCATTGAGGTTAGTTTCCCCCCAATTAATTATTCTTATTCTGGATTGTACTGTGTCCTTTTCCATAATCAACCTAAACCTTATGATGCAGTGATCATTGTCCCATAAATATTCTTGTACTGACACTTGATCTGCTTGGCCTACCTCATTCTCATGAAACAGGTGCAGCTGTGCCTCCTATCACATTGGATTTGAAATATATTGCTGTTGAAACATTTCTTGAACAAACTCTAGGGACTCTTGCCCCTCACTGCCCTTTATGTTACTGCTGTCACAATCTTTACTTGGATAATTAAATACCCCATTATAGATGCCCTCTATAGTTTGCACCTCTCTGTAATTTCCTTACAAATTTGTCTCCTATGTCCTCCCCACTAGTTGGTGGCCTATAGACTACATGGAGCAATGTTACTGCATAGTTTTTGTTCCTTAGCTCTAACTAAATAGATTCTGAACTTGATATGTTTGCGGCATCCTCTCTACAATGCTATAATGCTCTCCTTAATCAACACTGCCACCTCTCCCCATTTTTCTTCCTTTCCTCTTGTTCCTGAACACCTTATATTTGTTTTTTTTTAATATCCAGTCATGTCCTTTGAGCCAGTTTTCTGTTATAGCCACAACGTTTTATTACACATGACAATCTGCGCCTGTAACTCACCAATCTTAATGACCACACTCTGTGTATTTGCATACATGCACATTAATGCTGATTTAGACTTTATTACTTTCTCCCTTACTCTCTCATAACCTGTTAAATTTATATTCCTTAATTTAATGCTCTCTACCTCTCCAAGTATTCTGTGTACCTTGGTATTCCTCTCAGATATTGGGCTGAACAGAAAATAGCTTGTGGAACTGGGAACAGCTGTCAAGACACATAGACCAGGAACATGAGGCCCTGGCTGAAACCGATACTGGCTACTTGCAACTCAACGCATAAACTCGTTGGGCGTCGTCGGAGAATCGCCGGGGGCTACAGTGAATCCCGCCCCCGCCGGTTGCCGAAGTCTCCGGCACCGGATATTCGGCGGGGGCGGGAATCAGGCCGCGCCAGTTGGCGGGCCCCCCCCCCTGGATTCTCCGGCCCGGATGGGCCGAAGTCTCGCCGATAAATTGCCTGTCCCGCCGGCGTGGATTAAACCACCTTTTGAACGGCGGGACAAGGCGGCGTGGGCGGGCTCCGGGGTCCTGGGGGGGGTGCGGGGCGATCTGGCCCCGGGGGGTGCCCCCACGGTGGCCTGGCCCGCGATTGGGGTGCACCGATCTGCGGGCGGGCCTGTGCCGTGGGGGCACTCTTTCCCTTCCGCCTCCGCCACGGTCTCCACCATGGCGGAGGTGGAAGAGACTCCCTCCACTGCGCATGCGCGGGAAACTGTCAGCGGCCGCTGACGCTCCCGCGCATGCGGTGCCCGGAGATGTCATTTCCGCGCCAGCTGGCGGGGCAACAAAGGCTGTTTCCGCCAGCTGGCGGGGCGGAAATTCCTCTGGCGTCGGCCTAGCCCCTGAATGTTGGTGCTCGGCCCCCAAAGATGCGGAGCATTCCGCACCTTTGGGGCGGCGCGATGCCCGTCTGATTGGCGCCGTTTTGGGCGCCAGTCGGCGGACATCGCGCCGTTTCGGGAGAATTTTGCCCGTTATTTCGATATGGACTTTGTGATTACCACTCACATTTACACAAAAGAACAAGACCATGCTATGAGTATGTAACAAATTTCAAGACACAGGTGATCAACTTTGCAGCAGGATGAAGGACAGACAAAAGAAGCCATCAGACTCCTCAATGAGCTGATGGCTAGTCAGACGAGGGTGTTTCAGAGGACGGTGGGTCTTGATTGAGTCGCCATCGATAAACAGGAGTATCTTGTCTTTCCCATTAATGAGTTGGGGTCTGGATGGGACAATTGCCAGTTGTGGTCATATACCTCTGACTCAATGCTAGTAGAACAGGATAAAGAAAGGAACATCAGAATAGATCCTCAGCGATAACCTGGGAGTGTCCCAGGCACAACCATTGCATGAAGACGGGACCCTGGGTTTCGAGGCCCAGAGAAGACATCCACATCGAGTGATCGTACCTCACCAGCCTCCTTCATGAAGTGCGGGCAAAACCTGGAGCTCAGCTGTGAATCATACTTTGTTAAGTAAGAGAATTGTGAATAAAATTGCGTTAAACTGTGAACCTGGGGCGTCATTCTCCGACCCCCCGCCGGGTCGGAGAATGGCCGTTGGCCGCCGTGAATCCCGCCCCCGCCCCCGCCGAAGTCTCCGAAGGGAGAAAAGTCGGCGGGGCGTTAATGGCGCCGCTGCCGCGGAGAATGTCACGGGTCTGCGCAAGGCAGCCGATTTTCGGCCTGCCGATATTCTCCCTTCCGGATGGGCCGAAGTCCCGTCGACGTGATGACCGTTCACGTCGACGTGAATCAAACCTCCTTTTCATCGGCGTGACCCGGTGCTCCTGTCTCACGCCGACCAGCGAGGAGGTGAGTGACGGCCTTGGGGGTTGGCTCTGGGCAGGAAATGGCGTGGCCGCAGACTGATTGCCTGAGGAGAGGTGTGTCTCGGCTTGTGTGTGTGTGCGGCGGGGGGGTGGGGGGGGGGGGGTGGTTAGAGTAGGCTTGGCTCCGGGGGAGTGCCGGGAGGGGGTCCGTGCCGGGGTGGAGGTTGGGGGTTGGGGAGGGGGTCCGTGCCGGGGTGGAGGTTGGGGAGGGGGTCCGTGCCGGGGTGGAGGTTGGGGAGGGGGTCCGTGCCGGGGTGGAGGTTGGGGAGGGGGTCCGTGCCGGGGTGGAGGTTGGGGGGGGGTCCGTGCTGGGGTGGAGGTTGGGGGTTGGGGAGGGGGTCCGTGCCGGGGTGGAGGTTGGGGGGGGTCCGTGATGGGGTGGAGGTTGGGGGTTGGGGAGGGGGTCCGTGCCGGGGTGGAGGTTGGGGAGGGGGTCCGTGCCGGGGTGGAGGTTGGGGAGGGGGTCCGTGCCGGGGTGGAGGTTGGGGAGGGGGTCCGTGCCGGGGTGGAGGTTGGGGAGGGGGTCCGTGCCGGGGTGGAGGTTGGGGGGGGGTCCGTGCTGGGGTGGAGGTTGGGGGTTGGGGAGGGGGTCCGTGCCGGGGTGGAGGTTGGGGGGGGGTCCGTGCTGGGGTGGAGGTTGGGGGTTGGGGAGGGGGTCCGTGCCGGGGTGGAGGTTGGGGAGGGGGTCCGTGCCGGGGTGGAGGTTGGGGGGGGGTCCGTGCTGGGGTGGAGGTTGGGGGTTGGGGAGGGGGTCCGTGCCGGGGTGGAGGTTGGGGGGGGGGTCCGTGCTGGGGTGGAGGTTGGGGGTTGGGGAGGGGGTCCGTGCCGGGGTGGAGGTTGGGGGGGGGGTCCGTGCTGGGGTGGAGGTTGGGGGTTGGGGAGGGGGTCCGTGCCGGGGTGGAGGTTGGGGAGGGGGTCCGTGCCGGGGTGGAGGTTGGGGGGGGGGTCCGTGCTGGGGTGGAGGTTGGGGGTTGGGGAGGGGGTCCGTGCCGGGGTGGAGGTTGGGGGGGGGGGTCCGTGCTGGGGTGGAGGTTGGGGGTTGGGGAGGGGGTCCGTGCCGGGGTGGAGGTTGGGGAGGGGGTCCGTGCCGGGGTGGAGGTCGGGGGGGGGTCCGTGCTGGGGTGGAGGTTGGGGGGGGGTCCGTGCTGGGGTGGAGGTTGGGGGTTGGGGAGGGGGTCCGTGCCGGGGTGGAGGTTGGGGGGGGTCCGTGCTGGGGTGGAGGTTGGGGGTTGGGGAGGGGGTCCGTGCCGGGGTGGAGGTTGGGGGGGGGGGGGGGGGGGGGTCCGTGCCGGGGTGGGTGATGGGAGGGCAAATGAGTTGGTCCACCTGGCCAGGTGCCAGCCTCCAACAGTTGGACCCATGCGGTCCATGCCACCTGGCTGGGGGGAGGAGGGGATATGGGCAATGATGACATGTCGTCGTTCCCCTCCCCCCCACCAGGCCGTCATGTTTTCAGACCATCCAGCGATGTTGGCCGCCGTGGTGGCAGCCGCTCATGTCTATGTTGCCCTGGATGAGGAGGAGGAGGAGGAGGAGGAGGAGCGTGCCAGAGAGGCGGCGCAGGCTGCCGCAGAGGGGCAGGCGGCAGCCGCCCAGGCTGGAGGGACACCTGACCGACAGGACGAGGAGGGGGAGGAGGACGTCGCGGCCCCACGGCAACGGAGGCACCCGAGGGCGCCCCGTGTGTACCGGCCCCGGCAGTCATACCAGGACCTCACGGACCGGGAATGCAGGAGGAGACTCCGGATGAGCCGGGAAACCGTGGCACACATCTGCCACCTGCTGGCACACCTGTCACCGCGTGGCACTGGCGGGGGACACCCTCTCCCCGTGTCCGTCAAGGTTACGGTGGCCCTGAACTTTTATGCAACGGGGTCATTCCAGGCACCGAGTGGGGACCTGTCCGGCATATCGCAGACATCGGTGCATCGGTGCATCCGGGCAGTGACAGATGCCCTTTATGCCATGGCGCACCGCTACATCCGCTTCCCCGTGGACCGGGCCAGCCAAGATGCCCGGGCCGTGGGCTTCTCTGCCATTGCCGGGTTCCCCATGGTCCAGGGCGCGATCGATGGGATGCACGTCGCCGTGCGGCCACCTGCAGATAACAGGGCCGTGTTCACTAATAGGAAGGGGACCTATTCGATGAACGTACAGGTGGTCTGCGACCACCGCATGATGATCCTGCACGTCTGCGCCCGTCACCCAGGCAGTGTATACGACTCATTCGTGTTGTCGCGGTCATCCATCCCCGGCATGTACGAGGGACGCCATCCCCGGCTGAGGGGCTGGTTGCTGGGCGACAGGGGCTACCCATTGCGATCGTGGCTGATGATGCCTATACGGAGGCCACGCAATGAGGCGGAGAACCGCTACAATGATGCCCATGTAGCGACAAGGGGAGTGATCGAGAGGTGCTTTGGCGTGCTGAAGATGCGTTTCAGGTGCCTGGACCTCTCTGGGGGCGCCCTCCAGTATCGGTCAGATAGGGTCGGCCGCATCATTGTGGTGTGCTGCGTCCTGCACAACATAGCCCAGCAGAGGGGCGATGTGCCGCAGGCAGAGGAGGGCGGAGAGGAGGAGCAGCAGGAAGAGGCCCAGTCCTCCCCAGATGAGGGGGATGGGGGCAGTGGTCAGGGCAGACGGGGTAGACACAGACGGGAGGCTGTCCACCGTTACCGGCTGGCCCAGCGGGCACGGGACAGACTGATAGACGCCCGCTTCACTGACTAGATGGGCGTGGGAATCGGGTAGTATGGCCACAGACCGCACACCATGACAACAGCCGACCACCCACACCCCCCACCCATCCACCCACCCAGCACCCTCACCCCCCTCCCCAACCCCACACACCCCACCCGCATGCACACCACCCCCCCACTCCCAATTGCCGATCCACCGGCGGCACAACGGGCCGGGCTCACCCAGTTGCGGGTGGACGCGTGTCTATCGCAGGCCATGGAGAATGATGACAACCCGCCTCCGATGAGCTCCTGGCTCTACATCGTTGGACTATGTCTGACCCATGGCCACAGTACCACCATCCACCCGGACCATCCCTGCATGCGGCTGTGACACTGCAGCGCACGGTCCCGTCCTCTGCCCGGGGGATGTTGATGGCGGCCCAGGGGGAAGGGGGCAGACTCACCTGGAGCTGAGGTAAGACCACCCCTCACACACACACTTGCGCTCAACGTACATGACACCCCCGCACACTTTGGACAGAGCACAAAGGCAGCTTCGGTAGGTGTAACATTGACTTTAATAACCAAAGGAGTTCATGCACGTGCCCTAGCGCCTAAAACTCATCTGTGCCCTGCACCCGTGCCAACTTACTCAGTGTCTAATTGTTTGGCCTTACGGGCCCTTTGACTACGTCTACGTGGTTCCCCAGACGGTACAGCAGAACTGGAGGTGGACTCCTGTGATTCCTGCCCTCTGACACTGGATCCCTTTGGCGGCCGTTTCCTGGGGCGTCCTGGCCTAGATGGGCCAGGCTGCGGCCCGGGCGACTGGGATGGCGAGCTGCCAGCCTGTCCTGCCCGTTGCCCACCCGATGCACCTGGGACGGAAGGGGGGGAGTCCGAGGTGTCGCGGTGTACCGGGACCTCCCCTACAGAGGGAGCCGGGACGGACCACACCACCTCCTCCTCCCTCGGGGTGCCCGATGGCCCCCAGGCCTCTACATGGGTGGGGGATGCGAACGGACTGGCCATCCGACGCGCCCCCGACATCTGGCGCTGCCAGTCCTGGAGGCCCGTGCTGGTATCGACAGGGGTCTGCAGGTTTGCAGCCATGGAGCCCAGGGGGTTGTCAAACCCTGTCTGCGACAGTGCGACGCCAGCTCGCACATGGCCACTGGCGCCGATGCCCTCAGCGATGGCCTGCTGAGACTGGGCCATGGCCTGCAGAGACTGGGCCATGGCCTGCAGAGACTGGGCTATGGCCTGCTGAGACTGGGCCATGGCCTGCTGAGACTGGGCCATGGCCTGCTGAGACTGGGCTATGGCGTGCTGAGACTGGGCTATGGCGTTGAGCGCCTCTGCCATCTGGCGCTGGCACTGGCTCATGGCCTCCTGTGAGAGGGCAGCCATTTCCTGGGCCACAGACGCCGCCTGCACGGAAGGCCCCAGGCCTCGCAAACCGTTCCCCATGTCTGACACCGTCGCACCCATTGCCTCCACCGCGGACGCCACCCGTGCGGTGTCAACCTGGGTGGCACGCATGACCGGGACCACTCCCAGCTCCTGGACGCGGGTGGACTCCTCCACCTGCGACCGCAGCCGCCGCAAGCCACCCGTCACCCTATTCGCTCGTCTCCGTGTCGGTGGTTGCATCGGATCTATGTGTGGGTGTGGTAACTGCAGGAACCCGGGATCCATCTGGGCGGCAGATGTTCGCTTGGCCTGGGCTGCCCTCCGACCGCCCGGTCCCTCTGCTGCTCCTACCTCCACCTGCTGTACCGGGACGGCTGTGTTGTGCGCACCAGTGAGTGTACCAGACGCCTCATCACTAAAGTGCCCAACCGTGGTGAGTGTTTCTGCGATGGTGGAGGGTGTTGGTGACAGCAGTGGCGTTGTGTCGTGCTCTTCATCCCACTCTGAGTCCATGGCACTTTGGGGTGGGGGTTCGTCTCCACCCATCCACTCTGAGTCACTGTCCGGTATTTCGTCTTCCCGGGTAGGGGTGTCCCGGGTAGTGCTGTCCCGGGTAGTGCTGTCCCGGGTAGTGCTGTCCCGGTTAGTGCTGTCCCGGGTAGTGCTGTCCCGGGTAGTGGTGTCCCGGGTAGGGGTGTCCCGGGTAGGGGTGTCCTGGGTAGTGGTGTCCCGGGTAGGGGTGTCCTGGATAGTGGTGTCCTGGGTAGTGGTGTCCTGGCTCGGATGTGACGGGGGCCTGTGGCTGCCCCCCTCATCGCTGGGTGGTCGCTCCCGCACGTGACGGGGGTGTCGTCTCCCTGTTGCTCCAGGTCTCTCCGTCTCCCGTGGTGTCCGAGGGGCATCCTGCGGGCGTCGCATGCTGGAGGGTCCGGGTCTCTCCGTCTCACGTGGTCTCCGAGGGGCATCCTGCGGGCGTCGCATGCTGGAGGGTTCGGGTCTCTCCGTCTCCCGTGGTCTCCGAGGGGCATCCTGCGGGCGTCGCATGCTGAAGGGTGCGGGTCTCTCCGTCTCCCGTGGTCTCCGAGGGGCATCCTGCGGGCAGTCTGCATCTGCGGGGATGAGTGCCTGGACGTTTGGTCCTGCGATACACAATGAAGCATGCATGGTTAGACATCAGGCAGTGATCAGGTGATACGGGAGAGGGGGATATAGGGGAGGGGGGATATGGGGACGGGCTGTTGGTGGCTCACTTGCTCGTGGGGCCCCGACCTCTGCATCAGCAACCTCCCGGTCCTCAGGTCCGCCAGCCAGTTCCAGGGCCCTTTCCTCGTGTACGGTCAGTGGCCTCTCATCAGCGGGCCCTCCTCCAGTCCTCACATGCTCCCTATTGTTGTGTGCGCGCTTCTCCTGGGGGGGGGGGGGTGGTGGCAGGGGTAAAAGGCAACAGTGTTAGGCAGGTATATGAATGCACGCCATCGGTTGCGCGTGCATTGCAGAGGTTAAGGTTAGGGCTGGATTCACTTGGGGATATGGGGGATATGGGGGAGGGGGGGATATGGGGGAGGGGGGATATGGGGGATATGGGGGAGGGGGGATATGGGGGATATGGGGGAGGGGGGGATATGGGGGAGGGGGGATATGGGGGATATGGGGGAGGGGGGATATGGGGGATATGGGGAGGGGGGATATGTGGGAGGGGGGATATGGGGAGGGGGCGATATGGGGAATATGGGGGAGGGGGGATATGGGGGAGGGGGGAATATGGGGGATATGGGGAGGGGGGATATGTGGGAGGGGGGATATGGGGAGGGGGCGATATGGGGAATATGGGGGAGGGGGGATATGGGGGAGGGGGGAATATGGGGGATATGGGGGAGGGGGGATATGGGGGAGGGGGGATATGGGGGAGGGGGGAATATGGGGGATATGGGGGAGGGGGGATATGGGGGATATGGGGGAGGGGGAAATGGGGGATATGGGGGAGGGGGGATATGTGGGAGGGGGGATATGGGGGATATGGGGGAGGGGGAATATGGGGGAGGGGGGATATGGGGGAGGGGGCTATGGGGGATATGGGGGAGGGGGGGATATGGGGGAGGGGGGGATATGGGGAGGGGGGGATTTGGGGGAGAGGGGATATGGGGGATATGGGGGACGCTCACCCTGCCTGCTCTGACGAGGTCGTTCACCTTCTTGTGGCACTGGGTGCCTGTCCGTGGTGTTAGGGCCACAGCGGTGACGGCCTCTGCCACCTCCCTCCACAGACGCCGGCTGTGGCGTGGGGCAACTCTGCGGCCGTGCCCGGGATACAGGGCGTCCCTCCTCTGCTCCACCGCATCCAGGAGCGCCTCCACATCGCGTGACTCGAACCTCGGGGCTGAGCGACGGCCAGCCATCAAGTCGGGTGTTGCGGTCGGCTGTTCCGGTCGGGTGGGGGGGAGCTGCGCGGCCTTATGAGCCGTCACGCCATGCAGCGCATATGACGCTGCACGGCGTGAACCACTGCGCAAGCGCGGATCCCGTTACGTCGCTGCTAGCCCATTTCGGGCCGCAGACTATCGTCCCATTTTTATGAAGTGACGCAAGTGGGATTTGCGCCGTTTTTTGCGCCGATCGGCGGAGTTTCCGCCGATAACGGAGAATTTCGCCCCTGTTTTGTGCTTTGTGCATCTCGCAAATAAGGGCACCCGGGTAAAACCTTTGAGAAAGTAAACTGGTCGAAAGCATCTGAGGTTTCACAGGTACAACAAGGTTATACTTATCCCTTAAACAATGCTAATCAATATGGTGAATACAGTAACCCTTACCTGCTATCTTTATTCCCACTCAAAGAACAACAAGAAACTCAGCTCTCAATCCACTGTTAAAAACAGTTAGCACTCAGGAATATCTACTTTATAGAGACACTCTACTTTGAGAAAAATTGATCTTTCAACACTGCTTAAAATAAAATCCTGAATCCTGTCAGAGTCATGCAGAATCTTTGCTTTATTTCTTCAGAAGCTGGTCCAGCTTGTTTCCTGTCACCTTCTAAACACACTCTTCTGAACTGCTTGGAAATAAACTACTAATCTCGCTGCAGACATTTATTTTAACTGAACTGAGAGGCTTGACTTCTGCTCCTATCTCCAACTAACACTCACCTAAAACTGCTTTTCTACTAAATGCCTGATACCGTGGCTCCTCACTGTAATTAAACCTTGGCTCCTCCCTATAATTACATCATCTTAACAAGCTGAAATCTAATTTACTCCTCAGGGAACACTCTTAATCCACCAACATTCCATTATCCCAAGCTTTTTCGATGCTTTAATTGTACCCCTGACTCCCAAAGCCTTTCAACCCAGAATTCTTTAAAAACACTACAAGCTCAGGCTTTTAACCCTTACTGTGCCAGATACCTATAATGTATCTAAATTCCGACATTCATCATGACATTACTGAACGATGGAGCGGGGTTGAGAGGTTATCAATACAGATAAGTATGAGACCATAGATTTAAATTTAAAAAAAAATAATTTTAAATACCCAATTCATTTCTTTTCCAATTAAGGGGCAATTTAGCGTGGCCAATCCACCTACCCTGGACATCTTTGGGTTGTGGGGTGAGACCCATGCAGACACTGGGAGAATGTGCAAACTCCACATGGACAGTGATCCAGAGCCGGGATCGAACCAGGGTCCTCAGCGCGTGAGGCAGCAGTGCTAACCACTGCGCCACCGTGCAGCCCTATGTCATTGATTATGAACCAAAAAATGTTGACCCATGTATTATATGGTCAAAAAAGAAAACTGTGAATAGTGGAGGTACAAAGAGACTTGGGGATCAATGCACGTAAGTCACAAGATGTAGTGGTAAGGTACAAAATGTAATCGTACAGGATAGTAGAATGTTAGCCTTTGTTTGACTCGAATAAAAAGGGGACAAAGGTTTGCTACAGTTAGAGGAATCCCTGGTTAAATCATGTCTAGTGTACCTTTCTGGACAACACCCCATGACCTTGGAAGAAGTGTCGCACACATTTGCCAGAATGTTACCAGGACTCCAAGGGTTAGATTGTGAGAAAACATTACATAATCTAGGGTGAGATGTTTTCCACACATGGAGGCGGCTCACCATTAGTCGTTGGTGGGTTCTTCCTGTCCTGCCAATGTCGACAGTGTTTCCTGTGGCTCACCCATCCCGCTGCCACGAACCTGCCATCCGACCCTATATTCTTCAGAATAGTGAAAGTGTGGTTTGGTTTAGGTTCATTGGATTTATAATTAATGGTTTGAGTAATTGAGAGAAACCTCTTCTACTGATGGGACAGTCAAGACAAGGCGACATAATGTTAAAGTCAGAGCCAGGTCATTCCTGGTGGAAATTAGGAAACACTTAACGCAATGGGTGGTAGAAGTGTGGCATGCACTTCCACAAAATAGGCAGTAGATCCTCGTTCAATTAATAATTTATCATGTGAGATGTGTAGATATTTTTGACACAAAGGAATAAAAGGCAGCTGGATGGATTTAAGATTCAGATCAACCATTGAATGAAGTTCAGGGGGCTGAATCGCCTACTCTTGTTCCTGTGTTCTTATGATCCTAATTTTACCTTAATGCCTAAACGTAATTGCGGTACAGTGACAAAATAAATGCATGTAAATCAAGTCCTATGTATTTATTCATGACGTTAAATGGGAATTTGCAGTCCTGAAAAATCATCTGTTTCACAAAAATAAGACACAAAAGTACTCATGACATGCAATCAAAAATAATAAAGCGAGGAAGCTTTTACCTGGACTGTAGCTGATTATAATGTAATTTATCCCTATGAATCTGCATATTGCCAAACCTAATGTCAATGTCATTTTAAATTGGACTTCTGTCACCAAATTATGTAAATCTGCAACATCTTTTTCCTCACTGTACTAAATATTAAAAATAAGCCTGTCTCCCTTTGCATTTCTTGCTGTGCTCTGCAGGCTTATTACCATCCATTATGTACGCTGGTAAATTATAGCATATGATATAATCACCATGAAAGGATATGGATAGGATAAGATGATTGATGTTACATTGCTGAGATACATCAGTGATATTAGTTCCGTGCACTATCGGTAAACAAAAGAAACATTAAATAAGTATACTGCATTAGGTATTACAAGGTAGTGGCATGATATCACTGCTCCAAAATGGCAGATTTACTTTTGAGATTGACATCAACAGCCCAGAAATGAACTTGAGAAAAACAGTGTTGTCTTAATAACTCGACAAATAATAATTCAAGAGAACTGCTGTGTGAAATTCTCAAAGCTAATGAAACATATGAATTTGGGACTGTCTAACTTTTTGCAGAATTTCTGATCCTTTAGATTATTTAATAGTTGTTGACTCTCATTGAGAAAAATTATGTGCAAAAATATTCTCAGAACAGGGCAAAGATACATTAAAAGGTGAATGTGTGCCCCAAGGGGTGAAGGACAAGGCCGGATTCTCCAATCCCCGCTGCTGCGACCGGAATACCCAATCGGACGGAGAACGGAGTGTCCCCCGAAAAATGGTTTGGCACCGGGTGCTAAACCCGTTGCAATGTTCTGATCCCCTACTGGGAGCCTCTGAGTCTCAAGTGGGGAGCGGTGGTATTGTGGGGGCTGCAAGGTCACCCTCATGTGTGTGCTTTGGGGAGGTGACCCGTTTTTCTCATGGGTGGTGGGGCTGTGAGGGACGGGGAGGAGGATGCCCCTGCTTGTCAGTGGGGGAGGGACATGCCACCGGTCCTCGGTATTGGGCTGCCGATCAAAACCAGGGCCCGATACCAGGATTCTGAAGTAATCTGGTGAGCTCTCCCCCTTGCATAAATTAGCATGTTGAAATGGAAATATTTGAATACCGGGCCCCGCTCCTAGTGCCAGCGGAGATCAGCAGTGATTCTCCATTGGCAGGGGCATTTAAGCTCCTCAATGGAGAATCCTGACCAAGCTGGGCGGAATTCTCCAGCCTTCCAGCTGCGTGTTTCTCGGCGGCCTGCCGTTCACTGGCAGCAGTTCCCTTTCATAATTTCCTTGAATGCAAGCACAGATTGTTGATAGGTGGCTAAATAGGGTGTGATACATCAACAGTGTGTGAGGGCAGTAGAACAGTTGATGGGATATGGCATTTAGAGATCCATTCACTGACATTGATGATGCATGTGAACTTCTTGTGGCATTGAATCCAAGTCTTCAGGTAGACCCCTAACATTGACTGTCATGGCTATCTGGTCACTATTTCTTTGTGAAGCTTGACTGGAGAGTCTGCTGACCCCGCCTTCCGAACAAATGACATCTCTGCTCCCCTCCACCTCCACCAAGGCCTGCAATGCTATGTCATTGAATATTTGAGCCGGTTGTTCTATTTTGTGCCATTCTTCTGTCATTTCCACTTCTAAATAATTTTTAGAATGGCATTCCGGAAGAATGATCATCCCTTCAAGAGGTAGAGGCTCATTTAAAGCTTAAACGCTGGCTAATCGCACACAAATTTTGAGCTATTTGCTCAGGTATGCAACCATTCAACAGCATACTTATTTCTGGGTGCAAGCTATACTAACTTCAGCTGGCAGGTTGCACAAGGTATACATGCATTGCCTGCAGTGGGTACCTGGGCATAGTTTAATTGCACATCATTATCTTTATGCCTGTTTTGAGGAATTATTGAACTTTGTGGTCCTTGCGTTTGGCGCTCAGAACCACTCAGGACACCTTCATCAACTGACTTTGGCGTCAAGTTCACTTGTGGGATTCCACTGATCTGCAAAGACTTTTGTGGAATTGGGACAACTAACATGGACGTTCAGGGCCGGTGTCCCTTCACAAAGACAAAGAGAGTGGGAATGGGAGTAGTAATCCGGAACAAAACATTGGTCCAGAGTAGCTTTGCTGTTTCTCATTGATGTGATGGCTTTCATCACCTCCATGGGTGCTGGCAGAGTCCCAAGCTTGTCTCTAACTGGGTGTTGTGGGACGGAGTCAACAATTAATTTGGGAATGAAAAGGTTTTCAAAATTCTCCTTCCAACAGGCATTAACAGCTTCCCTTTACTTGATTAGATCTCCCAGTCCTTAGGTTTCAGGAGCAGGCCTTTGAGTACTTTGTCCATAAATACTTGTGGCAGTGCAGAATGGATGTCATTCATGTCAGCAGAATGCTGGATTTCCTTTGCATGTCTGCCCACTGCTTGTACTTCATGTCACGAGTACATCTTTGAGCCATTTTATGTTTTGCTTTGAGATTGGGTCATTCTGCCATGTGCAGGAAGTCCTGCACTTGTGATCAGTCAGTTCATTGATACCCTAATCATTTTCATCAAACCAATCCTGAGATTTCCTGACAGAAAATCCAAGTGTTCCTTTACAGGTATTGATGATAAAGGCCTTAAGGACAACTCCAGTAACGTGGACACATTTTCTTTTCTTGATTGAAGTTTGAAAGTTTTCCCTTAAGGCATTCTTTGAATCAGTCTCTTTTTATTGGATCCTTCGTGGACATCTCTTCTATTGCATCCGTCTTTTGGGAGCCAGACTGATGGACATAATTGAACAAGTAAGTGGGTGATAAGTCCAGCAGTCATCAGCTTCTGTCTTTGCTCTGGTGGTGCGGACATCTTTGTGATTCCGGGCATGGACAATGATGTATTCAATCGGATCCCAGTCCTTGGCGTTGCTTTAACATTTTCAACATGTTCTCCTGGTGGAACAGGATATTTGTGATGATAGTGTTCACTTGGGAAGGAGAGGATTGCCTTGAGGGGCGGGGTTCTCCGACCCGCCGGCGGGGTGAACCCCGCCCCCGCTGGCCGCCGAATTCTCCGGCACCGAAAATCTGGCGGGGGCGGGAATCGCGCCGCGCCGGTCGGCGGGCCCCCCCCCCACGGCAATTCTCCGGCCCGAGATGGGCTGAAGTCCCGCTGCTGTCATGCCAGTCCCGCCGGCGTGAATCAAACCACCTACCTTACCAGCGGGACTAGCGGCGCGGGCGGGCTCCGGGGTCCTGGGAGGGGCGCGGGGTGATCTGGCCCCGGGGGGTGCCCCCACAGTGGCCTGGCCCGCGATCGGGACCCTCTGATCCGCGGTCGGGCCTGTGCCGTGGGGGCACTCTTTTCCTTCCGCCTCGGCCAAAGCCTCCGCGATGGCCGATGCGGAAGTGAGCACCCCCTGCGCATGTGCGGGGATGATGTCAGCAGCCGCTGACGCTCCCGCGCATGTGCGGACTTCGCTGGCCGGCGGAGTCCCTTCGGCCCCGGCTGGCATGGCGCCAAAGGCCTTCCACACCAGCCGGCGAGACGGCAACCGCACCGGCGCGGGCTTAGCCCCTAAAGGTCAGGGCTTGGCCCCAAAAGGTGCGGAGAAACCGCCCCTTTGGGGCGGCCCGACGCCCGAGTGGTTCATGCCACTCCCTCCCGCCGGGACCCCCGCCCCGCCGGGTAGGGGAGAATCCCGGCCTTCATTTCCAATTCCTTTCCTGCCATTGGTTTCATTCCATAAATTTGAATCTCTTCCATTTTTGGTGTTAATGTCCCCTAGAACAATAAGCCTGTCCTACTGTGGAACCACACAGCGAGCTTGGTCAAATCTGGCATTGAAACCTCCCTTGGTTTTGTTGTTCAGAGTCGAGGCACCTGTGCTGATTACGTTGGCGTATTGACTCCTTTTCAGTTTGAGACGAAGTAAGAGGCTCTCATTTCTTCCAAAAGAAGACTCATTAAGCTGGTTCACATGCTCATTCTTTACGGCAACTCCAACTCTGTGAATTCTGCGTTCTTTTTCTGATTTCCATTTCCACCAAAAAGTATAATGGCCTCAGAGTTCTTTGGCTTGCCCCTCTCCAGCTTGCCGGGTCTCACTCAAACCGATGATGTCAATGTCATATTGCTGGAGTTTGTGGGTGACACCCGCAGTGTGAAAGTCTGGGAGTTCACTTGAGGGTCCTGATGTTCCAGGTCCCAAACTTTACTACTTCTGTTTGTTGTGTGTTCCTACTGCAGAAGTTGGTCCCTCTGGATGCAGCTATCCAGTCAGGATAATTTAGGGAGACTGTGTTTCGGGTATCTTTTCTAACTCTTTCCCCAATAATGTATGAGCTGAGCGAATCATAAAGACGTCATGCTATCCCAATAACCCCTTAACCTAACCTACACATCTTTTTTGGACACTAAGGGGCAATTTAGCATGACTAATCCACCTAACCTGCACATCTTTGGACTGTGGGAGGAAACCGGAGCAGCCGGAGGAAACCCATGCAGGCCGGGATTGAATCCGAGTCTCTGGCTATGTCAAAGCAGCATTGCTAACCACTGTACCACTGTGCCGCCCCTAATTTGTTGCGACTAGTTATTCAGAGAGCTAAATGTACTGGCATTCCTCATGGTTGGCACACATAGATGGTTATAAGGAGTTAGGGACGTTTCTTTCTTTTGGAAGAAGCATGTGTTTCTTTGTTCACTCTTTACCTAATGTTCATGTTAGCATCCAATGTTGTACTTGCCACCCTGTGCGATATGGTTGAGCTTGCAGGCTCATCTGCACTTCTGTTCTCTGCATTATATAGGACATTGTCAGAAATTACTCTCAGTGCGGATAATTTAAATGTTGTGAGTGGAAAACTCTGCAAGGACTCTTGCCAGTCAAAACTCTGACTTGAACCCACAATTGGAAAACACTGACAATGCCCTTTCGGTCCATCATTTTCTTACTTGACTGACTGTTCCCACCACTCAACCCACCATGCACAGGATGCCAGATCCTTCCCACTTCACTCCTTCATGTCCCCACTCCAAACCTCTGTCCTCCCTTGGATCCCTTTTCCATTCCTCTATGCCCTCGACCCGACCCCACATTCACCCACCTCACCACTGACTCAATCTTGCTGCTCCTGAGCCACCAATGCAAATTGCCATTCTTCTTCTTCCCTCGTTTGTGTCATAAAGTTCAACAAGGAAAAACACAGACTTCAGAACTACTGCACAAAACCAACCGGTGCACGCCACCTTTAAACAAAGTGAATTGGGTGTAATGAGATTCCTTTGCACTGTTGTCGTGATTCACTATTTCCCGCCTCTGCGATCAGCAGTCCTGATGGGGTGGAGAATGGGGTGGAGAATGGAGCATGGCCTGAAAAAACTGGATCGGCGCCAGGCGCCAGACTACTTGCCATTCTCTGCTGCCCTGCTGCTGGCAAGAAAGTACAAATTGATGATTAGCATGTTAATGCATGCAATTAATGAGCTAGAATCCCGAACTTCTTTACCCCTCCCAACTTGATGCTCTAACCCCGACAGCGGGAAATTCACCAGGTGGGCTTCATTGTAACATTGGCCACGTGCAGCCCTGGCGTGGTGGAGCACGAGGAGGGGTCAAGGGGGTCAGGGCACTGATAATATGCAGCTGCCAGGCAGCAGAGAGTTGGACCTCCAATGGTCCTGGGTTGGGTGGGTGGGGGCTTGACACTGGGACCCATGTCTTGTCTGCCTCTTCCAGCCTTGGGCATCCTGAAGATTACTCTTGCTGAACAGCATCCTCCTGGTCTGACATTGTTCACTCTGAAGTGACCTCCTCAGCATGAACTGCTGTTCCTGGCAGCTGAAGAGCATTCCAGGCAGTCCAGAGAAGAATCAATGCAGGAACACTTTCCCTTCAACTCCCTCAGACAAATGTCTTTAAAGTAGCATATGTTACAAGTCTCAAAGGCTTCCTGGAAAGCCCACAACACAAAGTCTTCAAGTCCCCTGACACCCTTTGAAATTCCAAGCATCCATTCTATTTCATGCAGTACCTTTCACTAACCTGTGATTCATAGTTTAATTGTTCATTTATCTTACCCTTCATGCTTGAATGCACCTTACGTACTCTGCTTCAATGCTAATCATAATGTTTATAAAGACTCTTGCTTTGATTGACAGCACCTCATGGCAGTTGCTCACCACATCAAAGCAGCTAAGTGTTTTCAATGTCTTGTTTCTAACAGTAGAAAGCACTTGGCTGCGTTGATATGGTGAGGAGCTGCCAATCATAGCAAGAGTCTTGATAAACATTAACTAACTTTGGGATTGGGCCTCCTGCTCAGTATACTGTAATTTTGCAAGAATCCGGCGAGTTCTTCACCATGCAGAAATTTACATGGCAAAGGGCTGTGACTTGCACCTGGGCGCTGCTTCTAGTGTCAGTGGAGACCAGTCCCAATTTGCCCCTGGGCAGAGCACTTAGACTCTGCAACAGAGAATCCCAGCTGTTTACTTTGTCTTGAAGGTAGAACTTAATTTTTAAAAACTTGCGATAATAATTTGCGGCCTGCAAACATATTACAAGTACAAGCCCACCACAGGCCAGTGTGAGGCCCGACCTGCTGCAAACAAGCCACTCTGCATCTCAACACATTATTGGGAAGTCAACATTTTGGTTTCCAGCTAATTCAGTCATGTCTTGCTCTCTTGCGTGCTTCTTAAAATTCCCACCAGAGTTTCTAATCTAGTTCAATTCAGACAGTGGGTGCAAAAGATCATAAAATATTCAATTATGTCTCTTTCATCACTCTGATAAACAAAATCACACATTGGGCCCGATCAAACAGTCTCGTCGCGCCCAACTCGGCGCCGCGATGAGGCTGTTCTCGCGGGATTTATGACTCTTAGGATGTCTCGTGAGATCTAATGAGATCTTGTGAGACGTCATGATCTGGACCTCGCCTTCACTGGGCGGGATCCAGATTTGCATATTTGTGTGCAGTTAGCTTCACTTAAATATGCCTATGCTGGAGTATCCCAAGGTCTAGGATTGAACACCCGCGCCTGCGAGACCTCGCCGGAGCGCCATTCAATAATGGTTTACACAAACATTTCCACCAAAAAGTATAATTGGTTTAAAGGCACTTGGGAAGAGCTCTCCCAGGCAATCTAAAACCCCCGGGTGGTCGGGCTCTGGGCAAGGTGGTACCCTGGCATCTCCAATGCCACCTGGGCACCTTGGCACTGTTGGCCTGGCATCTTGGCATTGCCACCCGGGCACACTGTCAGTGCACCCTGGTGTCCAGGTGGCGCTGACAGGAGCGCTGCCAGGCCTGCAGTGTCAGGTTGCCCATGCTAGGCATTGGGCCTGGGAGTGCCTTGCCCTAATGAGGTGGGGCGAGGGGGTCTTGAGGACCCCCTAATCGGAATGTTGGGGAGGCATCCGGAGGCTGCCGTGGGGGTTGAGAGATCGGGGCAGCATTTAAAAAGCTCGCCAGTGCAGGAAATTAAGCTAAGTGCTGCCTTGGTGGGGTGTTCCTCTCAGAGACTTCCCAAGAAAACAAAGTCCCGTTTAATAATGGGGTTATTCTTGCCGCTGCAGGTGACGAGAAACATCCCACTATTCATGCCCAAAACGGGATGTTTGTTTTTGTTGAATCGCGGCCATAGACATTTTTATGCTTTCAACATACTTCCATCAGTTAATTTACAATATCACAACTGCAAAATTTTTGTAATCATAACGAAAATATGTAGATTTTATTGATTGTAAAGTTCCTCTGTCTACACTGATTAAACACCAAGAGTATGGGTCCCATCATTTTCTTTTATTTCATCACATAAGAAGCATTTACTGGCTCAGGGCCACTGGCATTTATTGCTTAAAGAGCTAATCAACCATCTGTTCAGGTAATTTCATACAGTGAATCTTTTATCACTCATCGCTCCACAAAGGTGTAACTGTTTTGCAATTGGCTTCTGTGGCGTCTCCATTACTGAGCAGGTGAATGAAGAAATCTGCTACTTAGTTGAGAGGTGTGCTGCTGGAGCTGCCACTGCATACTGATGGCAAAGGATGAAAAGTGTAAGCTAAATGAAGCATGTAGCCCTGGGGCATCATTGAGATTCTACTGTGCTGTGGCATGCTGCTCATTTTTTATTAACTGTCAAATTAAAGAGCAGATAAATTGATGATTAAAAAAGTAATATTCTTGCAAACAGCAGGTGGTGATGCAAATGGAGAATTGTTTGAGATTACAAGATTATATAATTTTACACTTGGTTTTACTTCAGTGGGCTCATAGTGGAGTTTTTTAAGAGTCAGAAGCCTGGAGTAGTGCTTAAATAGCTATTCCTCTATCGGTACCGTGTGTGATCAATCAAAACCTTTGTGATGAAGATTTGGAACACAGTAATAGTATACAAGGTGTCCATAAACCAGGCCTGATATAGCTGCAGGATGTTTTTCTTTCAATGACATTTAAGAAAAATTAAGTGAATTTTATCGTATCATTTAACTAATTGAAAGGTACGATTAATAGAAGATGCACGAGAGAAGAGTAGAAGACTATGTAAAATAAATGATTGAGTGACATTGAGCAATAGCGCCTCTTGGATTTTATCAAGAGTGTTTTGTTGCTAAAATCCATCAAACACACAGCATGCAATCTGTTTTGTTGAACAAGTTTTAAAGACCCCTGGAAATACTTCAATAATGAAATTAACTTTAGAAAGGCTTTCGATATTCTTTGGCCACTTTGGGCACCCTTTTCAGATTGTGTATCTTCATCTCTCGCTGTTACGATTTTGACAATAAATTCTTTGGGGTTTTATATTGATTTGAACTAATTATGGATTTTATCTTAACCATCTTTTAAATAGTCAAGGTTGAAATTCTGCCTGCTGAGTGAGACAATTAACAAAGCAGTTTAAGAACAGGGAAATGGCTGCTTGTAAGAAACTTTTCTCGATAAACTAATGACCTTAAAGGTGTCAAAAAGTCGGAGTTCAAGCAGTTATATCTATCTTAATTACTCTTTGTGTAATTCAAAGCTCCTTTGCCAGCTTTAAAGAAATAAGGAAAGGTTTTGAACCCAGCAGCTTGAACTTAGTGTGACACCTTGCCTTTCAACAAGAGCCATGTATTTTAATTAGGTTTTCACTGACTAACTGCTTTGATTTATTAACTGTATCTGCAGGCCATAATACCATATTTAAAAAATACAGCACTACTAATATCTGTTCTTCATTTCCTCTGTATCTGTGGGAATAGGTTAGCATGTTTTTGTTCACAATGAAATGAAGATCTGGGGGCCCAGGAAATAAGAGATAGACATTTGTCTCAGTTTGCGACCCAAGTGGCAAGGATTATGAAGGTGGGGTGACACCAGATGATCCGCACTCTTAGCTAATGAAAGGGGTAATTTTGCCTAATGAGGCAGAAGAGACCCTCAGAATTAGCGATGAATGTTGAAGACTCAGAGCCTTCCTTGGCACAGCTTTTACCACTGCTTTTGTGGTATAATTATTCTGAGATATAGCTCAACATCACTTCAGAAACAGAAGAAAGAATTTGCCTGTGCTCGAAGCACTTGAGGAAACTGAGGCCCTTAGAGGATAAGAAACTTCCACACTGTCTTCACTGATTTTTGTTAATTATTTCTAACATCTTACTTGATAAATTCTATACAATTCACAAATATTAGTTGTATGTACCTTTTTGAGGTAACAGCACAACTGAAGGCCGCATTGTTATAAATTAAGAATTAGATATTTAATTAAAAGGGTTTTATGCCTCAAAACCTCTCGAAGTTACAGATCACAGGGCTTGATGCCTCTCAGGATTCATGAAAAATATTTGATCTCTGCTGTTGGTGCCGCAAAATATGTATAATTACATTAGACATTGCAAATTAAGATTCAATTAAGACTTGCAGAGGAGCAGCGCAGAAACTGTGCCATGTTTATTACTAGTCATATTTATTGTAATATTGTGTTCACTATTTGATAGGTTAGAAGTGAATTTCCACAAAACATCTCTTGCTTACCTCCATAACTTCAACAACAAAGCTGTGGAGTCCCTGGCAATGGTTTTGATGGGATTTAGCCACAGTTTCTGCAGGCCATCCCACTGAACTTATGGTGAATGAAGAACACAATAGTCACAGAAATTGACCCTTGTAGATTCACTACTAATGCATTAAATGATGCTAAAAATGTTTGAGACCACCTCTAGTATGTCCAAGTCTTGAATATAATTCCTGTATCTGAAGGAGCAATTCTAATAGCTCTCTGGACAAGGTACAAGAAAATGTTGGCTTCTTGATAGCATAAGAGTCCTTCCTATTTATTTCCTTTGTTCCGACTTACATTTTATTATTTTTGGTCCATGGACTCATATTCGGAATTTGCCTTTAAACTGAAGCAGTCTGCTTGTCAGGACACTGTGATCCTAGGATTTGTATTTTGGAAATGAGAAATAGACCCGTCTGCGCTGAGTGATCTTAGAAACCAGCTGTGGAGGAAGTTGGTTCGATTGGTTGGCTGGCAACTGTGGGTTGGCCAGAGACAATGGACGGGATTCTCTGACCCTGAGGCTAAGTGTTGACGCCGTCGTAAACGCCGTCGAGAAACATGACGGCGTCAACATCGCCTCAGGAGCAGCAATTCTGACCCCTACAGGGGGCCAGCACAGCACTGGAGCGACCCACGCCGCTCCAGCTACCGATCCCCGGCGTCAAATAGGTGCCGTGGGTTTGCGCAGGCGCAATGGCGCCAATGCGCACATGCGCAGTGGCTTCCTTCTCCACGCTGGCTCCAACGCAACATGGCGTAGGGCTACAGGGGCCAGCGCGGAACAAAAAGGCTCCCAGCCCGAGAGGCCGGCCCGCCGATCGGTAGGCCCCGATCGCGTGCCAGGCCACAGCGGAGGCCCCCCTGGGGTCGGACACCCCACCCCCAATAGGCCGCCCCCAGATGCATCCACGCCGCGGTCCCGGCGGGTAAGAGCAGGTCTGGACGGCGCCGGCGGGACCTGGCTTTTTTAGCGTGGCCGCTCGGCCCATCCTGGGCGGAGAATCGCCGGGGGGGTCCCGTAGAGCGGCCCGCGACAGGCGCCGCGCTGACCGTGCCGGTGCCAATGGTGCCGTGGCGCGATTCACGCCCGTCCTGGCGATTCTCAGGCCGGCCCCTGGGGTGAGAGAATCCCATCCAGTGTTCCGCCTGATAACAATCAGTGATTTGTTTCTGTGTGACGCTTTCCGAGAGAGCTTGTAATAAGTGTTTAGACCTTATAAGTGAAAGGGACAGTCTCTGTCTCCCACTCTCTCTCTCTTTCTCTTGCTGTTGAAGTAAAGAACTGTTTTATTGTTCTAAAAGCACTGAGTGCCTGGCACATCTTTGTTGGAAATTTGAACTAATCCTGAATCTACAGAGAAAGTAGACAACCTTGTCAGAGAAAAACCATCTCCAGCCGAGAAGGAAGAAGTACCAAAACAAAAGCTTGAACTCCATAGAATCCCTACGGTCAGGAAGGAGGCCATTTGGCCCGTTGAGTGTGCACCGATCCTCCAAAAGAGCACCCATCCTAGGCCCAGTCTCCCGCCCTATCCCGGTGACTCCGTAACCCCACCTAATGTTTGTACACTTAGGGGAATTTAGCATGACAAATCCACATGACCTGCACATTTTTGGACTGTGGGAGGAAACCGGAGCCCCCGGAGGAAATCCACGTAGACACAGGGAGAAAGTGCGAACTCCACACAGAAACCTAAGGTCGTAATTGAACCGGGGTCCCTGGCACTGTGAGGCAGCAGTGCTAACCACTGTGCCACCGTGCCAGAAAGACATTAACTGGAATCCTAGTGCATCAAAGATTCTTTATCCTTTTGTTTTTTATTAATAATTTATTTACTTCTCAACCACACTTTCCCCTTTGTGTTTGTCTGTGTGTGTAGAGAGTTTGGGGGTAGTTGGGAAATGCGGGATGGGGGGTTGCTGGGTTTGGGAAAGGGGTAGTAGATGGTCAGTTACGTTTTCCTGTCAGTTTAATAACACTGTACATAACAAAGGGTTACTTGTGTTAACGTTACAAACCTGGTGACTGCAGTTAATTGGGCTCAGCCAAGGTCCTCAGGTATTTTAAAATAACATCTAATTTCACTTGTGCAGCGACTTCAGATCAATTGGGGCTGGAATTGACAACGCACTAGCCCAGGGTGTCACGACAGTAGGCAACGCTTCTCTCACCTCTACCTTCTGACCTTGTGTCTAATTCAACCTTTCCTATCTCCTGTTATTTTATCAGTACTTTTAGGAAACTTTCCTTGTGCTTTGCTATCTTATTTTGCCCATACTTCAAATATGGCAATTTAAATGTGGCATACGGCCACAATTGATCAATAGCAGACAGTAACTCCCTTATCCTACACTCATCCCTGGAGCATCTCAACAACAAGGACTCCACGTCAGACTATAGTCATTGACTACGTCATTGACTATAGCACTACCTTCATCACCATAATCCCAGGCAAACGCATATCCAAACTCCAAAACCTAGGATTTGACATCTCCCTCTGCAACTGGATCCTTGAGTTCCTGACCCATAGACCACAATCAGTCAGGATAAACAATATCTCCACGATAATCCTCAATACCAAGGATCCTGGAAGGCTGCGTACTTAACCTCCTATTATACTCCTTGTACACACATGACCGTGTGGCAAAATTTGGCTCCAACTCCATCTAAACGTTTGTTACATGGTGGCACAGTGGTTAGCACTGCTGCCTCACAGCACCTGGGTTCAATGGGTCTTGGGTCACTATCTGTGTGGTGTTTGTACATTCTCTTCCTGTCTGCGTGGGTTTCCTCCGGGAGCTCTAGTTTCCTCCCACAGTCCAAAGATGTGCAGGCTAGTTGGATTGGCTATGGTAAATTGCCCCTTAGTGTCCAAAAGGTTGGGTGGGGTTACAGGGATAGGGCAGGGTTGTGTGCTTAGGTGCAGTACTCTTTCAGAGGGTCGATGCAGGCTCGATGGGCCGAATGGCCTTCTTCTGCACCGTAGGGATCTATGATTGTACGCAGAACAATACTTTTCACTGTACCTCGGGATACATGACAATAAATCGAAATCTAAATGCATGTTCCTGCATCATCTCCTTTCCATAAAATTACATAGAACTTACAACACAGAAAAAGGGCATTTGTTCCAACTGCTTTATACTGGTCTTCATACTCTCATTCTACTTCACCTAACTCTATCAGCATATCTTTCGAAGCTTTTTCCCCACATGTGCCTAATTTCCTCTTAAATGCTGTTTTTTTTTTCACGTTCTCTGTGTGTTGAAATCATAGTATTCATATTTTCTTCTACTTTCATTAAAAAATCAGCATGTTGAAGTATTTGCCCACTCAGTTTAAAAATAACCATGTGAAGTATTGACACCTACTTAATGTAGGTTAAATTTATTTTGTCCCTTTAACTTCTAACAATTGAAAAACAATATACCTTACATTGAAGTAATAACAGCCAATTAAAAGTTTCTAATTCCATTGCTGGATTAAAACCTCAAAATGGTTGTTTAAACAGGACAGGGAAATTACTTACTGCAAATATGCATTTGCATCATATTTGTGAATATAAATTTGTTGGCTGATCGGTAATCAGTCTGATCTATTCTAAGTATATCCCAGTTGAACAAATCGTGTAATATCTTTTCTGTTTGAGACTTTAGCATCTGCAGATGGAGTCCAATGGAGTTTAAAGTTAACCCTGGTCACAAAAAGTGATGTCCGTTGGAACTCTAGGAAGATACCTTAAATTGCAGGTTTCTCTGAGGAGATTGGATTTTCTTTGATAATCAATGATTAAAGTGACAAGTACTTCATGCTAAAATACTCATTATGCACCTAGAATTCCCCTTTAAAATCTAATGATAATCTCCTACAGTAAAAGATCCCTTTGTCCATGCAAACTACCTTCCTATCTCCAAAATGCTTTTCCTCTCTAAAGTATTTGAGCACCTTTGGGGCAGCACGGTAGCCTTGTGGATAGCACAATTGCTTCACAGCTCCAGGGTCCCAGGTTCGATTCCGGCTTGGGTCACTGTCTGTGTGGAGTCTGCACATCCTCCCCGTGTGTGCGTGGGTTTCCTCTGGGTGCTCCGGTTTCCTCCCACAGTCCAAAGATGTGCAGGTTAGGTGGATTGGCCATGATAAATTGCCCTTAGTGTCCAAACTTGCCCTTAGTGTTGGGTGGGGTTACTGGGTTATGGGGATAGGGTGGCGGTGTTGACCTTGGGTAGGGTGCTCTTTCCAAGAGCCGGTGCAGACTCGATGGGCCGAATGGCCTCCTTCTGCACTGTAAATTCTATGATAATCTCTTTGCGTCCCAAGTCCATGTCAATCTTTCACCCAACTCTATATTGAAACTACTAAATTTATGTTTTTGTTCTTGCATTTTTCAGTCACAAATGCCATCATGTGTGACTGTGACCAAGGTAAACAATCTCTTTTCATGCCTTCTTGACCTAGCTGTAGCCTTTGACCAGGCTGACCACACCATTCTCCTCTAATACATAACTTCTATTGTACTACTGGGTGGGATACCACTCACTCAGGTCCCATTCCTATCTACCTAATCATAGGCAGAAAAATCACCAGCAATAGCTTCTGATCCTACTCCCAGACATTTGGAGTTCCTGGGGGATTTATGCTTGACCCCCTCCTAAATCAAATGAAAACAAAATGTCAGGATTCACAGGTGTACTGATGACAACCACCAGTACTCTTGGCCTATCCACGCCCTCTGATCTGTCACGCTGTTTCTAAGATATGAGCCAAATTTTCTTCCAACTAATATTGGCAAGAACAAAGCAATTGATGGGAGTTGTTTATTGCACACAAACCTCGTGCTAACATTGGGCACGGTATAAATCAGGAAACTACAGATACATGAAAGGTGGGTAATAAGCTTCAATTTACACATAAGCAAGCGCAACCAAATCAGCTTTGGAGGAAGAATTCCTAGAGTGTGTATGAAATGGGTTTCTGGAGCCAACTAGGAATTGGGTTATTTTGGATTTAGTGTTATCGAATGAGAAACAGCTAATTAGTAACCTTGATGTAAAGGAACTTTTGGGAAATAGTGACCATAATTGGATATAATTTTATATTAAGTTTGAATGCGATATAGTTCATTCTGAAACTTAGGGTCTTAAATGAATTACGAAAGTCTGAGTGGAAAGTTGGCTCTGGTGGATTGGAAAAATACACTAAAAGATTTGATGGTAGACAGGTAATAGCTAATATTTAAAGAACTACTACATGATCTACAACAGATATACATTCTTCCAAAGCACAAACACAGAAAGGGAAAGGGAAATTAACCATGGTTAATGAAAGAAGTTAAAGATTGCAGTGGTTAGCACTATTGCTTCACAGCGCCCCTCAACCTTGGCCCTCGCTTGAGGTGTGGTGACCCTCAATCACCACCAGTTAGCTCTCTCTTTCAAAGGGAGAGCAGCCTATGGTTCTGTGAGACTGTGGCGACATTTCACTTCATGCAGGTTAGTAAATAAAATTAAAGTGCATGGGATTGGGGAAATATATTAGTGTGGATTGAGAACTAGTTAACAGACAGGAAGCAAAGTGAAGGATCATTCTCAGGTTGGCAGGCTGTTAAGAGTAGTGTATTGCAACGATCAGTGCTAGGTCCACGGCTGTTCACAATCTATTTAAATGACTTAGATGTGGGGGCTAATTTTCTGATGATACCAAACTCCACAGGAATGCAAGTTATGAGGAGGTTTCAAGAGGACTTGGACAGGTTAAGTGTATGGGCGAGAACATAGCAGAAGGAATATAATATGAATAAGTGCAAAGTTATTAACTTTGGTAGAAAAAAACAGAAAGATAGTATATTTCTAAAATGATGGCAGGTTGGGAAGTGAAGGTATTGAAAGGGACCTGGGTGTCCTTGTTCGTGAGTCACTAAAAGTTTACATGCAGGTGCAGCAAGCAATTAGGAAGGCAAATGGTATGTTGGTCTTCATTGCAAGGGGATGTGAATACAGGAGTGAAGATACCTTACTGCAATTGTTTATAGTCTTGTTGAGACTTCACCTGGAGTATTGTCCAATGTTTTGTTCCCCTTATCTAAGGAGGATGGTGATATTTGGAATTTTCGACCCCAGAGGGCTGTGAATGCTCAATCATTGAACATATTCAAGACAGAAATCAAAGGATATGGAGATAGTGCGTGAGAGTGACGTTGAGGTAGATGATCAGCCAAGATCTAATTGAATGGCAAAGCTGGCTCGATGGGCTGAATGGCCTACTTCTGTCCCTATGTTGGCGTTATTCTGAACTACACTCTAGCCATCTAGCCAACTGAGCTAACTGCCCTCATAATCCATTGCTCATAGCCACTCCTGAAAAACCCGTGAGAAAAACTGCACCCTGATGAATGAGGTGTAACTGGGATTTTAATGCCATACAAACTTCATAATTATCGGTAAACAACTTTATTGACCCTGAAAAGCTAATTTTATAGTTGGAGAATGTCAAATGCCTCCATGTTAAAAAGTATACATTTAAAAAGATATATATATATATATTAAAGTTTGAATAAAGTTGATCTTTATTTTACCTTTATTATTAATCCAATAGTAATCATTTATTTTGTAATAAATAGTCTGAAAGTTTTAATTAAAAGTGAAGGATATTAAGTACTTTAACTTCCAAGTTTGTTCTTGTGAATGTTTCAATGTGATTTGCTGCGTGCTGACATCACTGCTGCTGCAAGCCAAGAGATCCCTTTGACTTGGCACCAGATTTAAACTATTGTTGGGAAAGAGGAAAACCACACCAGAGGTTACTAAATCTTTGGAGGCATGCTTGCTCAAGGTTAGCAACGAGTGCTGAGGTTTCATCATTGACTGCAAAAATAGGCCATCATGAATTAACACAATTTATAAGGTAGCTGATAAGAGTGGAGTCCATGGTTGCAACAAAGTTGCATGTCTCATGAGATTATTGAAATTCTTAGCTTTGCTGATGTATTTTCTGATCTGATCTGAACCTTTCCATCATTCTCTTGTTTTTGTATTTTGAGGTCCTTCGTTTTTTCTTTAAGAAAGCAATGGTTTAAAAATAATGTATAAGCGATGCTGTGGCACAATTCATATGTGTTTAAATCCATGGTAGTTTCTACAGATTGCACTTCCTTGATCTCAGCCATACTATCAGGAAATACATTTAAAGGCGAGCTCGTACTTTCCTACAGATAGAGAGGCAAACACAGAGGGTACATCCTCCCAGACTGCTTTTGCAATCACAATTGACGGTGTCCTGGGAGTACAGAACCTCTCTTCCCAAGCCCCAGGATGATCTGAAGGAATTGTGCAGTGCACAATGTACACAGTAAATGGAAAAGAAAATGATTTTCCAGTGGGAAAGCCTTATTGTTAAAACGATACGTTATTCCTATTAAAAACAGACTCATGAGTACATGCTTGTGATTAATGGCATCAAGATCTGAAATAAATTAAATAATATTCTCTATTTGAAATTAATAGTCGTGAAATAAAAATGTATTTGAGGATTGTTAACTTCACATACAGAATATTTACATTGAATTAATATTCAGTCGTGTAAATCTAACTTCATTACGCTGCTAACGGAAGAAAATGAAATGATCAGTCTCGAGCAATATTTCTGCATTTTAGCTGTAAGTCTGTAAACGTTATTGTTATCTGATTTGGAAAAAGAAGTGGTTACTCGACATATATTCATTTTGGTTTATTCCTTTCAAGTTTTATTGTTGTATGTTTAGATTCTGATTTTGAATACAACCTATTTTTGTACCAATTTTCTATTGTAAACAATCAGTGGAGTTGTGAAAAGCTGGAGTACAGGAGCCTTATCTTCACCCTGTAGTCTAATTTAACCAGCAGTGTTCCAAATCCTCACCGCCCCCTCCCCCACTCCATTATGATGCATATGTCCCATGGTATTTTTCATAGCCTGACATGTGCTGGTAATGGTTCTATTAGCCACAGTGTATCTGCTGAGCTTGCTGTTTTCAGCGGCCTTGTCGTCATTACTGCTTTTCTGCAGTTTTCTTATTAGCATGTGCCCTTCACTGACTCTGCAGGAGCTATCACATAGAATTAGATGCTTTCCACTAGACCTGTCTTTACTTTGTCCACTCTGCTCCTTTCAAACTGACGCATGCTGCTGATATTACAATAAAATCACTTACTATATGAATATGTTATTTTTATGTTAAGACACCCTTATGATGAAACATGTGCAAAATATTAAACTGCGGAGAAACGCTGAGGTTTCTGGATCCCGTGGCATTTAATAAAAGGAGCCTTCTATGCGTCATACCAGCTACTTAAATAGCCATCATTCTTAGTAAGCCCCCAATTAAGGTTAAGTTCTCTTTCTGAGAGCAACAGTATATCTTTGATATCTGATGCAGACAGACCACTGTTGCAGCTGTACAAAACTCTGGTGCGGCCGCATTTGGAGTATTGCGTGCAATTCTGGTTGCCGCATTATAGGAAGGATGTGGAAGCACTGGAAAGGGTGCAGAGGAGATTTACCAGAATGTTGCCTGGTCTGGAGGGAAGATCTTATGAGGAAAGGCTGAGGGACTTGAGGCTGTTTTCATTAGAGAGAAGAAGGTTAAGAGGTGACTTAATTGAGGCATACAGGATGATCAGAGGATTGGATAGGATGGACAGTAAGAGCCTTCTTTCTCGGATGGTGATGTCTCGCACGAGGGGACATAGCTTTAAATTGAGGGGAGATAGATATAAGACAGATGTCAGAGGTAGGTTCTTTACTCAGAGAGTAGTAAGGGCGTGGAATGCCCTGCCTGCATCAGTAGTGGAGTCGCCAACACTAAGGGCATTCAAATGGTCATTGGATAGACATGTAGATGATAAGGGAATAGTGTAGATGGGCTTTCGAGTGGTTTCACAGGTCAGCGCAACATCGAGGGCCGAAGGGCCTGTACTGCGCTGTAATGTTCTATGTTCACTAAGACCATCCATTAAGCAGCACACTGAAATTGATTGTAACATTCATTACTGTAGGATGAAGCAAATGTGCCAATTCAGGCCAGTACCTTCAAATCAATACAGTGAAAACATTTGATCCCAGCATCTGGAATTTACTGAAGGGGTGTAACCCAGTTGTTTTGGAAAAATGCTGCCATCGCTGTGCCTATTCTGTCAATGTAAAAGTATGCTTGAATTTTTTACTAATCTCATTAGTGTACACCTAAATGTAAAACTGGGCACAACTGGCAAACTCCAGGAATTAATTTTGACAATTGGGGACAAAGGGGAGTGCTACATTTTTTCTTCAAGTATGAAAATTAAAGATTTAACTTATTCAACCACCATTTTTGCACATGCAGGCCTGATTTTAAAGGAAGAGTGGGTGCGGTGAGTGATCACTAAAACTTGAAAGGGAACCCAAGACCTGGACAGTCTTAAAGACAGGTGGAATTTGAATAGCCCAAAACCGGCCAGTTTGGCTACTTGGCTGGCAGGTAAAAGTTCAACTGAAGCTAGGTTTCCCTTCATCAGTTGAGAGTGGGATTGTGAGTGTCCCTGGAGCCAATCTGTTGGTGGTGGAGTGGGAAAGACCCACCAAAACAATTTGACATATATTATTCCTGGATCTCTTTTGCTGCATTGCTTGTGGAACTGATCGGAGATTATACAACAGTTCTCCCCTAAAATGGCAATTGCCATTCTATTCACATGATAGGAACCCAACTTGCATGTTACAAAGGGAGCACAATCTGATATAGCCAGGAACTTCAGCTTTCAAGCAGCCGAGTCCTGTCAAATTGATTGTCTGTGTTAACGAGGCAGTAAGGTTACTGACCCATTTTTAGCCCTTAGCTTCAACAACAATTTTTCTAAGTGCTCGTACTCTGATTGCATACCTGGAAATTCTGAGTGTCTGCAAATTTAAGAGTGGTTTGTACATTCGTCACAAATAGATTTTTAAGAATGTTTGTTCCTTTTCCCTCCTTGGTCTCTGTATCATGCAGCAGTGCAACATAGATGGATGTGTTGGTGGTCCTCTTCCAAGATTCTGGAAAGAGTTCCTACGGATTGGAGGGTAGCTAATGGATACCCACTATTTAAAAAGGGAAGTAGAGAGAAAACAGGATATAGACCAGTCAGCCTGACATCGTTAGTGGGGAAAATTCGAGAAAGAGTTGAAAAGATTTAATAGCAGAGCACATGGAAAACAGTGGCAAAATCGGACAGAGTCAGCGTGGATTTACAAAAGGAAAAAACTTAACAAATCCATTGAAATTTGAGGATGTAACTCGTGGAGTTGATGAGGGGGAGCCAGTGGATTTGGTTTATTTGGACGTTCAGAAGGCTTTTGACAAAATCTCACATAAGAGATTAGCATGTAAAATGAAAGCGCATCAGATTTGGCATAGTACATTGAGATGGCTAGAAAACCTTTCCCGAATGGCAGGCAGTGACGATTAGGGTATCGTTGAGATAAATGCTGCGACCCCAACTATTCCCATAAAAATTAATGATTTAGATGAGGGAACTAAATGTAATGGCCGGGATTCTCTGATCCCGCGGCGGGTTGGAGAAACGGCAGGTGGGCACGAGAATCCACTCCGATGCTGGGCCGCCGATTCTCCGGTCGCCGCCGTGCTGGTCGGGGGTCGATGAAAGCCCCACCCCCCGGTGATTCTCTGCGCTCGACGGGCCGAGTGCCCGCCGAGTCCCGCCGGCATGGGTTACATATGGTCCCACCCGGCGGGACCTCAGAGTTCTGGCTGCGGGGGCCATCCTGGTTGGGGGGGGGGTGATCCGACTCCGGGGGTGCCTCCACGGTGGCCAGGCCCATGATCGGGGCTTACCGATCGGCGGGCGGGCTAATTCCGGGGGAATTGTTCCTCCGTGCCGGGCCCCTGTAGGGCTCTGCCATATTGCCCGGGGGGCCGGGGTGGAGACGGCAACCCACACACATGCGTGGATCCGCACCGGCCGTGGCGCGCATGCGCGGATCTGCGCCGGCTGTGTCCCGCCGTCTTTCGAGCGCACAGCACTCCGGTGCCTTACTAGCCCCCAAAGAAGGGGTGAATGCCTGGGCCTGGAGGCCCGTTGACATCGGCGTTGCTCGCGCCGGTTTTGACGCTGGCGTCAACACTTGGCTGGGATTTCGGAGAATCCCAGCCAATATCTCCAAATTTACAGCTGACACAAAGCTGGGTGGGAGGGTGAGCTGCGAGGAGGATGCAGAGATGCTTCTGTGAGATTTGGACAAGTTGACTGCGCGGATAAATGCATGGCAGATGCAGTAAAATGTGGGTAAATGTGAGGTTGTCCACTTTGGTTGCAAAAACAGGAAGAGGGATTATTATCTGATGGCTGTAGATTGAGAGAGGCGAATGTGCACTTTGGCTTGGGAGTCCTTGTATACCAGTCACTGAAGGCAAACATGTAGGTGCAGGAGACAGTAAAGAAGGGATATGGTATATTGACATAGCGTGAGGATTCGAGTACAGGAACAAGAATGTATTGTTGCAATTATACAGGGCCCTAGTAAGATCACACCTGGATTATTGTGTGCAGTTTTGGTCTCCTTATCTGAGGAAGGATGTTCTTGCTATAGAGGGAGTGCAGCAAAGGTTTACCAGACTGATTCCTGGGATGTTGGGACTGTCATATGGGGAGAGATTAAGTCGGTGAGAGTTATATTTGCTGGAGTTCAGAAGAATGAGCGGGTATCTCATAGAAAACCTATAAAATTCTAACAGGACGAGACAGAATAGATGCAGAAAGGATGTTACCGACGGTAGGGAATCCAGAATCAGGAATCACAGGCTGAGGGTATGAGGTAGACCATTTAGGACTGAGATTTTTTTTAAATATAAATTTGGAGTTCCCAATTAATTTTTTCCAATTAAGGGGCAATTTAGCGTGGTCAATCCACCTAGCCTGCACATCTTTTTGGGTTGTGGGGGTGAAACCCTCCTCAGCACTCTGGTGGCAAGTATTGGGAGTGCAGTTACTTCGTTGCCACCCCTCGGACTGCAAGCCGCCAGGTCCACGTTCCTCAATACTTGCACCAAACCACGCCCATGTGACTCCTGGCTGGCAGAGGGTGGGTGGGGGGGGGAGGCGGAGAGTGAATCGGGCTTCCAACCCGTTAATTGCAATCAAATGACTCCTGGCTGGCACGGGGGTGGGAATCCCATTATGGTCAGTGAGGCAGGCCTAGAGACTCACGCCAGGTCTGGCGACCGGGGCAAATCCTGATTTTGGCTCGCCACGCTATTCTGCAGCTGATCGCAAATCCCGCTTCTAGCGGCCGGACCCGGAGGATCTCAGCCTATGTTCCTATGGAGGGAAAGAGCTGTCTTGATACTCTCACAATTGCCTAAGCTATTTTAAGGTGTGTGTGGGGCGAATAAGCCTCACTTTAGCTCTACTTCCCTCAATCAGGAAGAAACTGTCTTTCCCATAATAGTTTGGCTGAGATTAGAAATTTACCTTGTGGACAAGTGTATGCACAAAGCAATAATAATCTTCTGCTTTAAAGTACAATATATTGGAACTCGAAACTGTTCTGTCAGTCTGCATTTCTTTACATTGATACTCACATTACAATGTCAGAAAACGACAGAATAGCAAGAAATACCAAAGAAATTTCCTCCACACCCCAAAAGAAATATTTTTAGCCTTTACATTATTACAACTGTAACAAACTCCGATATTTACCTTATGTTCAGATTGGGAGTTTGAGAACTACAATTCCTTGCAGACTTCGCGACTTCTGCACATGCACTGGCCGGGAAAGTGCCGGACACGATCATTTTGTCAATTTTCAAGTCTTTAGGCCAGTAACCGGCCCTGCGCATATGCACAGAAGCAAAGAAGAATAAAAGTGAATATTGGATATCCCCCAGGAGAAAGCCAGAGGCCTAGATTCTCCTGCCCGCGATGCCGGAAACACGGATCATGATCGGGTGGAGTATTGGGCATCCGATCAAAACCGAGGTTCACGCTGGGCATCGTAATAACCACTATGCCCTAGCCCCCCCGTTGGTGGCGGGATAGAGATTCTCGTCCGCATTCCACGGAGAGGATGCTAATAGATGCAAATGGGTCCTAATGACCCATTTGTATCCACTTAGTGGGTCCGGCAAGAGAAAAGCAGTGACCTGTGTTCAAACCCCTGAGATCCTTTAGCTGCAAGCCATTCATTTATTTATGTTATTGGGTTGTGATTGACAGGTTCCACAAACACTGCTGTCAGCCTTGCTTCATTCATTTCCCTTCATGGATGAGAAACTCTGAAGTGCGGTAACCATAATATCATAGATATCATAGATAGCATAGATTTTACAGTGCAGAAGGAGGCCATTCGGCCCATTGAATCTGCACCGGCCCTTACAAAGAGCACCCTACTGAAGCCCACGTATCTACCCTATCCCCGTCACCCAGTAATCCCCACTTAACATTTTTTGGGGGGCACTAAGGGCAATTTAGCACGGCCAATCCACCTAACCCGCACATCTTTGGACTGTGGGAGGAAACAGGAGCACCCGGAGGAAAACCCACGCAGACATGCAGACTCCACACAGCTAGTGACCCAGCCGAGAATCGAAGCTGGGATCCTGGAGCTGTGAAGCAACTGTGCTAACCACTATGCTACCATGCAGCCCTCAACAAATACAAAGAGAGTTAAGTGCATTCCAATCACCCCTCTCCCTCTTACACTGGAGTGATATTGAAGTGCTGAGTTGGAAATTAACAGCACCTAACTCTCTGTTCATGTGTATGCCCAGGTAAGTGTTACAACAGGACTTTTTTTCACTGTCCTTGTCTGGACTGCTCTCTAGCTACAACTGGGGAGAATTAAAGGGAAAGAAAACCCAACAACCAGGGTTTCTGCCTCTGCTTGCTATCTTATTTCCTCAGCTGAAAGAGTGTGGTGTGGATTTTGGTGTCTCGACTACCTCGTGTTTCAAAGGGAACAGGGCAGTAGCAAGATCAAAATTGCAGTGTAAATACTCACCGCTTTCTTTGCTTGTACTGCAATCCTAGAGCAGCCTGAGGAATTGGAAGCCAATGCTATAATTGGAAATAGGTGGGATTTTCATGATTGTAAAACCATCAGAGTCCTATGATGTGCATAGAACACTATTGCACGTATAAATTAAAAACCTGCAGTCCTGACTATGCACTGGTCCAAACACTTGTACGTGGAGTTAAGTGGCCAAATCCATGTCCTCTAGAGAGATAGCTGGAGGTTGTTGAGAATTAAGCTTGGGAGCGGGAGAGCTCTTCATGTGTCCCCATAAAAATCCTCTTGACTGCACTCGAACTTTCAGCCACTCCTCACCCCCAAACTGGCCCAATCCACCCCCAAACCGCTTGTCCCACACCCTTTAAGGAAACTCGATCAACTTAACTCTGTGGATGACCATTTGAATCTCCCCTCTGTTCTCTCACTCTCTCTCTCTCTCTTTTCTCCCCCCCCCCCTCCCCCCGCATTGGAAAGGGTCCAGTCGACCCTCGTCTCTGGCAGCTTGTTGATTTTATTCGAATGAGACCTGACCATGAATATGGTGCAGGTCTCCATTGAAATTTGTAGGGCAGGCGATAGGCTCACTGTGCAAGAAGTTAGGCTTTTAGTTCATTATATGCAAGTTAATTGACTGCACAGAAATATAAAGAAATGACTGTTGGAGGCTAGATTAGTGAATGTGTTTAATATTCATATGACATTCCTCTGTACTAGACCATTTAAAATATACAAATTAATGCTTCTGTTACATTAAAGGACAGGAATGTCATATAAATATGTTAATTCTCATTCTCCAGGAATGCCGATGGAGTCAGTCATGGTGCAAAAGAAGTAATTGGAAGCAGAAATGTACTGAGCATCTATTTTCAAATGAAAGAAAACAAGATTTAATCTCTGGAGATAAGAGTTCACAATTGAAGGTTTAGGTGGCTCAGTTAGTTGAACAATGGGCTTGATTACCAAACAGCTTTGTATTTGAACATTAGTGGAGAGCCCTCACCATTTCACCCTTCTTGTGTGGATTGTGTGCTGTGCCTTAGGATGTGGAAGAAAATTCTACCCTGCTTCAAGTATTGTTCCAATATACCGCAGCTAAGTAGAAATTGAAACAAGAATCACAAAAACACCCGGTGGATCTTTCCTGTTGACCAGCGATGGCTTCTATGGGATCCTTTCTTTCTGCCTGTTCATGCAATTTAGAGTCATCGACTGGATCATTAGGAGCCCATTGGCATGGGCTAGATGACAGGCAGGCATGAAGAATTACATGGGAGGCCGCATGTCTGACTCCCAGCGGCGGAGAAACTGTAAGCAATTAATTACAGCCAAGGGACGGTACCGAAACTGGAAACATGCCTGTTAGCCGTGGGAAACTCAATGATATATGTTTAATTGCCCATTTACAGACAACTTAAATTTCAATTTGATGCAATTTAATCCTGCCTCTCCAGTTTAGTGAAGCGCCCATGTGTCTCTCATGCCTTCGATAACCCACCCAGTGAAAGCTTATGAATTAAATGTGGCTTCCTTGGCTCACCGAGAGAGTCCTTGACAATTCCACGAGACTAAGTCTTCGGGACTGGATCGATCCTGGAGATGTTTTCTCTGTGTAAAAACTTGCTGAGCTGCACGGAAGGATAGAGCTTCAGCAGGATATTCAAAACCCAGAAGCATTGGGCTCAAAATGTAAAGGGAGAACACACAATTAAGGTGCAGCTGGATCGTCCCCTAATGTGATATCACAGATCTGAGTCCCTAAATGGAGGACATTTAGAAGTCTACCTGTAAGGATACTGAGAGGTAGTGGCAGTAGGTGCATCATCCACCTCGAGCACTGGAGGCGATGCGCTGGCTGCAAAGTGATATCTTAGACTTCAGTTGAACCCATTGATGCCACGACATGATCTTGTGTGACGATGCCGAAATTGTAAAATAGACTTGGGAACACAATAATAATATTAAGAATAATCGTTGTTGTGACAAGTAGGCTTACATTAACACTGCAATGAAGTTACTGTGAAAAGCTCCTAGTCGCCACATTCCGGCACCTGTTTGGGTACACAGAGGGAGAATTCAGTATATCCAAATTACCTAACAGCATGGGTGGGATTCTCCGACCCCCCGCTGGGTCGGGGAATCGCTGGGGGGCAGCGTGAATCCCGCTCTGACGCCGGCTGCCGAATTCACTGGCGCCGTTTTTTTGGCGGGGGCGGGGATCGTGCCGCGCCAGTCGGGGACCGTTGGCAGTGGCCCCCCCGGCGATTCTCCAGTCCCCGATGGGCCGAGCGACTGCCCGTTTTCAGCCAGTCCCACCGGCGTGAATTACACAAGGTCTGTACCAGCGGGCCCTGGCTCTGAGGGCGGCCTGCGGAGGGAGATCCGGCCCCGGGGGGGCCCCCACGGTGGCCTGGCCCATGATCGGGACTCACCGATCTGCGGGCGGGCCTGTGCCGTGGGGGCACTCTTTCCCTCTGCGGCGGCCTCTGTAAAGCTCCGCCATGGTTGGCGCGGAGAAGAAACCCCCTGCGCATGCGCAGGAATCACGCCAGCGGTTCTGGGAACGCGCTGGCGCTCCTGCACATGCGCCAACTCGTGCCGGCCGGCGGAGGCCCTTCAGCAGAGGATTCCGCACCTTCAGGGCGGCCCGACGCCGGAGTAGTTCACGCCACTCTTTGGCGCCGGTACGGCCCACCCGCCGGATACCGGAGAATCCCGCCCAACGTCTTTCAGGACTTGTGGGAGGAAACCGGAGCACCCGGAGGAAACCCATGCAGACACGGGGAGAATGTGCAGCCTCCACACAGATGGTGACCCAAGCTGGGAACTGAACCTGGGACCCTGGAACTGTGAAGAAACCGTGCAGGGTCTGGCTTCCCTTCACCTGTCAGGTGATCCAGCAGCAAGCCCATGACACTCCCATTAATGAGCTTGCACCGCATTACCAGGTTCAGCCGACCGCCACACACCCTTGCCAGATCTCCAATAGTTTCCAGGATCGGTAGAGGCTGCTGCGACGGAATGGGTAAATCCAGCCCGTAGAGCCAGCACATAAGATGGTCATTTGGCCCATTGAGTCGGAGCACGCTTGACAGGCCGAATGGCCTATTCCTACTCCTAAATCCTATGAGTCCAGGCCAGCTCTCCATAGAGCAATTCAATCAGTCCCATTTCCCCTCCCTATCCTGTTGGCCCTGCAAGTTTGTGTCTCTTGAATTCCCATCCAATTTACTTTTGATATAATTGTCACTGCTTCCTCCTCGACAGTGACTTTCAGTTCTGTCATGTGAGAGTACCTTAAATGGGTGTTTAAGAAATGTACCTTTAAGAAATGGGTGTTTATCAGTGATGTCAGAGTGTGGATGGAGCTGGGCTGTCTGTCAGCTTTTTACTTTCATTTTAGGCTGTTTGCTGCAGGGTGTGTTTTAGTTTCGTTTCCAGAGCTGGGTAGCTGCAGTCACAGCCAGAAGGGGTATTAGAGTCTCCCTCTGTAATCTAAAGACTGTAAACCGATCCTTTGGTGATTTAAAACTAATAACTGCTCGCAGTAGTGACGTTAACCTGCTGTGCTTCTGTTTAAAGTTTTTTTTTTAGTCTTCTGGATGTTAAAAGGACAGCTTACGGATTACTTAGTGTTATATTCTTTGGGGGTTAAAGGGAAAGACTAATGATTGCTAAGATGTTCACTGTATGTTTTAAAAAGGTTAACTTGAGTTCAGAGAATAAACATTGTTTTGCTTTAAAAAATACTTTTCCATTTCTGCTGTACCACACCTGCAGAGTAGGCCGTGTGCTCCCCATACTACAATCTATTAAAAGTTGTGGGTCAGGTGAACTCCATGATACACTTTGGGGTTCTCTAAACCCTGGCCCATAACAGATCATTCTCACTTGCTGCACAAAAAAACTCTCACATCCCTTCTGCAAGTTTTACTAAAAACTTTAAATCTGTGTCCTCTAGTCCTCGTGAGGACAACTTCGTGTCCAGCTTCTCTAAACTTATAGTAATCTTGTACACCTCTATCGATTCTCTCTGTAATCATCTTTGATCCAAGAAGAACAACCTTGGTTTCTCAAACCTAACTGTATAGCTAAGATTCTTCATGCCTGGAACCTGGATTCTGGAAAGATTTCAGTGGAGTGGAAAAAGGCTAATGCAACACCACCATTTAAAAAGGGAGAAAGGCATCAAGTAGGAAAATATAGACTAGTTAGTTTAACACCTATCATAGAATCACAGAATTTACAGTGCAGAAGGAGGCCATTCGGCCCATCGAGTCTGCACCGGCCCTTGGAAGGAGGATCCTATGCTTCCACCCTATCCCCTTAACCAAGTAACCCCACCTAACATGTTTCTTTAGACACTAAGGGCAATTTAGCATGGGCAATCCACCTAACCTGTACATCTTTGGACTGTGGGAGGAAACCGGAGCATCCAGAGGAAATCCACACAGACATGGGGAGAACGTGCAGACTCCGCACAGACAGTGACCCAAGCCGGGAATCAAACCTGGAGCTGTGAAACAACTGTGCTAACCACTGTGCTACCGTGCTCCCCTCGATCCAATCTATCCTTATACCACAATCCTTCCATCCCAGGAATCAGTCTGGTGAACCTTCTCTGCACTGTCTTTCTGGCAAGTATATCCTTGATAAAATGAGATGAAAACTGCACACAATACTCCAAGTGCGGTCTCACAAGGCCCTGTGCAGCTGCAGTGAGACATCCTTGCTCCTGTACTCAAGTCCTCTTGCAATAAAGGCTAACATACAATTTGGTTTTCTAACTGCTTACTGTATTGATTTTCTAGTCTTTCCCTTTAAAGCGGCCAATCTCACTTTAGGTATTCTTTTCCACACATACAAACTTGGAGAACTTCTGTCAGTTTTTTGATTTCATCCTCTTTTTTTGTCATTCTTTGCTCGTTTCCAGAATGGCTCCAATCGTGCCCCCCCCCCACTGATTGTATTCTTTTTATTACAATTTGATACTCTTCCTCACTTTCTTCATTAGCCACGAATGGTGCACCTTTTCATCGAATGCTTTCTCTCATTGAAATATACCCTCGTTCAGACTTTGTTTCCTGAAATGTTTTCAACTGTTTTCTGCTTTCCTAACCTCTTGAGCCTTTTTTCCCAGTTCACCGTTAGCCAACCCTGTTCTCGGAGCTTTTTCATTGACTTCATTTAAGTTGAAGACACTAAACTTTGGCTCTGATTTCTCACCCACAAAGTGAAGCCAGATTATGATCAGTTTTGCCGAAAGACAGCTTTACTATGGCATTATTAATTAACCTGCCTCACTGTATATTACAAGTTCTAGAATTGCCTGCTTTGTGTTTGGCCCTTGAGAACCTGCTTCTCCAAGAAATTGTCCCAAGTCCATTCCATGAACCCACCTTCCATTCAGTCTTTGACTATCTGATTCATCCAATTTATATGACGATTAAAATATTCTATGATTAAGATGGTGCCCTTTTCCAAGCCCCCATTATTTCTTGCTTTATACTTGTCTGAAATTATGACAAGTGTTCGGGGCTTCTAAAGCTTAGCTAATTCCTACCTCTACCAAAGTGATTCTATATGCAGATTATTCAAACTAAGGTCACACTACTGTCATTTGTTATGAGCAGAGTGATTCCACCACCATTTCCTAGTGGCCTGTCCTCCATTTATTGTGAAAAAGAACAAAGAAAAGTACAGCATGGGAACAAGCCCTTTGGCCCTCCAAGCCTGCGCCGACCATGCTGCCCGTCCAACCTAAAACCTTCTACACTTCTGGGGTCCGTATCCCTCTATTCCCATCCTATTCATGTATTTGTCAAGGTGCTCCTTAAATGTCACCATTGTACCTGTTTTCACCGCCTCCTCTGGCAGCGAGTTCCAGACACCCACTGCCCTCTGTGCAAAAAACTTCCCTCACATATCTCCTCTAAATGTTTCCCCTTGCACCTTAAACCTATGTCCCCCAGTAATTGACTCTTCCATCCTGGGAAAAAGCTTCTGACATTCCACTCTATCTATGCCCTTATGATTTTGTAGACTTCTATTAGGTTTCCCCTCAATCTCCGTCGTTCCAATGAGAACAAACCAAATTTACATTATTCATTCACTTACCGCAAATAAAAGACTGCTATGTCCAGGGGAGCACCGTGCCACTCTGAGGATGAGGCGAGGACCTCAGATTATTCCCCTCACCCTCAACACAAAGATGTGTGGAACTGGTATCCCATTGCTGAGGATTCAGAGAGAGAAACAACAGGAGTCAGAATAAATGCCATTTCCCTTATTAATAACTGACGCCAATAGCAATGGATGGACTTTTTATACCAATAACAGTGCTCAAACTATGTTGTTGAATATTCAGTTATTATAAACACAATCACACAAAGTCTTTTACTTACTCCAGCCATTGGGAAATTGGTGGAATTCATTATTGAGGAAGTAGTAATGGGTCATTTGGAGTTTCAAAACGCAATCCATCAGTCAACATGGTTTTATGAAGGGGAAATGGTGTTATACTCATTTGCTGGAGTTCTTTGACGATGTAACAAGCAAAGTGGATAATGGGGGTCCTGTAGATGTAGCATATCGTATCTGGACTTCCAGAAGTGATTTGATAAGGTGCCGCACAAAAGGTTAATCCACAAGGTAAGATCCCATTAGATAGTAGATTGACTAACCAATGGAAATTAGTAAGCGGGATAAATGGTTTTTTTTCTGGTTCGTAAGATGTAACTAATGGTGTGCCTTGGAGTTCAGTCCTCTGGTCCAAACTATTTACAGTCTATATTAATAACTTGGATGCAGGGTTAGAATGTACAAAGCCAAATTTGTAGATGAACCTAAAATAGGTGGGAAAGCAAGTTGCAATGAGGAAATAAGCAATTTACGAATGGATATGGATAGGTTAGGCGAGTGGGACAAGATTTTACAGATGAAATTTAGCGTGACTAAGCGTGAGGTTATTCATTTTGGTCAGGGGAATAAAAAGTCAACTTATTATATAAATGGAGATAAACTTCAAAATGCTTCATCTCCGGGCGGCGCATGCGCGGGAGCGTTAGCGGCCGCTGACGGCATTCCCGCGCATGCGCATTGGAGGGAGTCTCTTCTGCCTCCACCATGGTGGAGACCGTGGAGGAGGCGGAAGGGAAAGAGTGCCCCCACGACACAGACCCGCCCGCGGATCGGTGGGCCCCGATCGCGGGCCAGGCCACCGTGAGGGCCCCCCCCGGGGCCAGATCGCCCCGCGCCCAGGACCCCGGAGCCTGCCCGCGCCGCCTTGTTCCGCCGGTAAGGTAGGTGTTTTAATCTACGCCGGCGGGACAGGCATTTTAGTGGCGGGACTTCGGCCCATCTGGGCCGGAGAATCGCGCGGGGGGGCCCGCCAACCGGCGCGGCACGATTCCCGCCCCCGCCGAATATCCGGTGCCGGAGACTTCGGCAACCGGCGGGGGCGGGGGCGGGATTCATGCCAGCCCCCGGCGATTCTCCGACCTGGCGGGGGGTCGGAGAATCTCGCCCAAGAACTCAGGCAACTCATACCGCACAATTCTAGTATGATTATTTGTTTATTACTATTGAGTTCATGATTCACTACAAGAACTTGGGTAGCTTACATGTTTCCATCATGACTTCAGTACACGGTGGTTTACTCAAATCACATATACAAATTCTACCTTTGATCTCTACATTCCATGCATATTCTTTTCAGGCAGCCCCTCAAGATTGAGGATGACTTGTTTCCACTCTGACTCAATAAGCTCTGAGGTGGCTAAAATGTCTAATGTGGGATCTGCAGATTCTGCCACATGCGGGGCAGGTGATGCTTGAAGGATCAGGTAGATGAGGTATTTGGAGGTTTGTGCACGCCCTCCAATGCCTCAGCATTCCTGCACGTTCCAGATAAAGGGTGGCATTCTCCGACCCCCTGCCGGGTCGGAGAATCGCCGGGGGCTGGCGTGAATCCCGCCCCCGCCAGTTGCCGAAGTCTCCGGCACCGGATATTCGGCGGGGGCGGGAATCGCGCCGCGCCGGTTGGCGGGCCCCCCCGCTCGAATCTCCGGCCCGGATGGGCCGAAGTCCCGCCGATAAATTGCCTGTCCCGCCGGCGTAAATTAAATCACCTACCTTACCAGCGGGACAAGGTGGCGTGGGCGGGCTCTGGGGTCCTGGGGGGGACGCGGGGCGATCTGGCCCCGGGGGGTGCCCCCACGGTGGCCTGGCCCGCGATCGGGGCCCACCGATCTGCGGGCGGGCCTGTGCCGTGGGGGCACTCTTTCCCTTCCGCCTCCGCCACGGTCTCCACCATGGTGGAGGTGGAAGAGACTCCCTCCACTGCGCATGCGTGGGAAACTGTCAGCGACCGCTGACGTTCCCGCGCATGCGCCGCCCGGAGATGTCATTTCCGCGCCAGCTGGCGGGGCAACAAAGGCCGTTTCCGCCAGCTGGCGGGGCGGAAATTCCTCCGGCGTCGGCCTAGCCCCTCAATGTCGGGGCTCGGCCCCCAAAGATGCGGAGCATTCCGCACCTTTGGGGTGGCGCGATGCCCGTCTGATTGGCGCCGTTTTGGGCGCCAGTCGGCGGACATCGCGCCGTTTCGGGAGAATTTCGCCCAAAGTCTTTCAAAGAGTTTGGCGAATTTGTGAATGAATCTTCTCCATCCATACGAACACTAAACCACAACAATCAGAAGGCTCACAATGCAGACATCAAAATAACAACACCGAGACAACAAGATACATTTAACACATCTCAACTTCCCCCAATCATCTTTTGCCATGGTTCACTTAAGCTCTGCAATCACTTTATTACTATAAACGTGCATGTTCCTGACGCTTAAGACATGGATATGACAGATCAGAAAGCTTCTCCACATTCAGAAATTGAAAACAAAATCCTGTTGTCTTTTTCTTAAAAACAAAATCTGCTGCCTATTCCATTCTCGCAACAGTTTAATGTCACTGTGGACATTTCTTGAAACTTTTTTCTTTTCTACCTAAACATTTTCTGTAATCCAGGGTTTTTAAAATTCAACTCTTTCACAACATTTGAATGCTATAGTCCCGAATTCTCACGCACTATTACTTTTCCTCTTCTCATGTCCTCTAACCTTATACCTCCTTCCTCATATCAGAAATCCTCAAAACCAGCAAATGTAGTCATACCATTATAACCACCCTAAGGAGTAAAAGATTTGTGGTCCGGCTCTTGCCATGTCTGCCGTAGCAATTTCTCACACTCTCTGTTGCTGCAAGTATGAATGTAATGTCCTGGGGTAACAAATCCTCTTTCGCAATCGCGGCACAGTAGTTAGCATTGCTTCCTCACTGCACCAGAGACCCAAGTTCAATTCCAGCCTTGGGTAACTGTCTGTATGGAGTTCACATGTTCTCCTTGTGTCTGTGTATCTTTCCTCCGGGTGCTCTGGTTTCCTCCCACAGTCCAAAGATGTGCAGGTTACGTGGATTGACTGTGCTAAATTGCCCTTTAGTGTCCAATGATGTGTAGGTTAGCTGGGGTTACAGGGATAGGGCGGGGTTTGGGCCTCGGGAGGGTGCTCTTTCAGAGAGCTGGTGCAGACTTGATTGTCTGAATGGCCTCCTTCTGCCCTGTAAGGATTCTTTGACTCACTAACTAATATGATTGTCCACCTAAGAAACTCCGTGTTACTGGTAATGGACTTTGTGGTCCTTGCATGGCTGATGAGCCCGATCCTAGAGCCGCATCTTCGACCGCACATCTGGCAGGTGGGATTGGTCCTTGGACTCTAGATTGCGGTTTTCCTTTCTCAGGCACCTCTTCCGGGCCTCCTCTTGTGCCGGGTGTCCTCAAGGAATTGTGTTCCATCAATCAGGAGGTTCCTCCAAGTAAGCCCCTTCTGAACGGCTTACCCAGGCATTGACGTCTATGTTGCATTTCTTGAGGTAAGGCTGTCTTTGAAGAGCTTCCTTTGTCTTCCTCTTTTTCAAGAGCCTTTCTGAACTGGGCAAAGAAGACTTGCTTTGGCAATTGGGACTCTGACACCCTAAGCACATGGCCGGCCCAACGGAGTTCGCTTCGGCTGAACATGGCCTCGATGCCCATGTTTTTGGCTCCTTCAAGGATGCTAATGTTAGTACGCCTATCCTCCCAACTGATGTGGAGAATCCGTCTTAGTCAGCATTGATGGTACCTTTACAGCACCTTGAGGTGGCGTCTGTATGTAGTTCAAATTACTGAGCCATACAGAAGAGTTGGGAGGACGGCTGCCTTATACATAAGGATCTTGGTGTCAGCACGGGTGTTACAATCATCAAAGTCGTTCGGCATCTGAAGGAGATGCTTGCGGATTGGATATGATGTTTGATCTCCTCATCAATGTCAGCCTTAAATGAGAGGTGGCTCCCCAGGTAGGGGAAATGTTCCACTTTTGGTAGGGTTTCTCCGTTAATCTTCATGGAGGGAGAGACCGGATCTTGCCCTGGCGCAGGTTGGTAAAGGACTTGATGGTGAGGCTGAGACCGATTCTTCAGTATGCTTCCATGAAGGTTTCAAGTATGGCTTGGAGATTCTGTACTGAGAGAGTGGCGATGGTGATGCCATCTGCATACTGAAGTTAGACTAGCGATGTCAGTGTCGTTTTTGTTCTTGAGTTTCAAGCAATTGAGGTTGAGATGCTTTCCGTCCATCCTGTACACAATGTCCACTCCACTGGGAAGTTTGCTCTTGACAAGGTGAAGGATGGTGGCCATGAAGATGGAGAAAAGGGTGGGGACAATTACAGATCACATGCTCAACTCCAGTCTTGACCTCAAAGGCTTCCGTCTTATTTCTGTTGGTGAGGACTGTCGGTGGCGTCTTTCCATGAAGGAATCGGAGGATGTTGATGAATTTCTCTGGACAGCTGACCTTTGACAGGGTCTTTCATAGCACTTCCCAATTGACTGAGTCAAAGGCCTTGGTCAGATCGATGAAGGCCATGTAGAGTGGTTGATGCTGCTTCTGGCATTTCTCTTAAAGTTGCAGAGCAGTGAAAACCATTTTCGCTGTTCCACGGTTTGGTTGGAAGCTACACTGGCTTTCTGGAAGGATTTCTTCAGAGACTGGGAGAGTAGGGAGATTTCTCGATAGTTTCCGCAGTCCGCTTTGTCTCCTTTCTTGAAGATAGTGGTGATGACGGCATCCCTGAGGTCGGCAGGAATCTGGGGCGACATTCTCCGACCCCCCGCCGGGTCGGAGAATCGGCGGGGGCTGACATGAATCCAGCACCCGCCGGTTGCCGAAGTCTCCGGCACCGGATATTTGGTGGGGGCAGGAATCGCGCTGCGCCGGTTGGCGGGCCCCCCCGCTCGATTCTCCGGACCGGATGGGCCGAAGTCCCGCCGATAAATTGCCTGTCCCGCCGGCGTAAATTAAATCGCCTATTTTACCGGCGGGGCAAGGCGGCGTGGGCGGGCTCCGGGGTCCTGGGGACGCGGGGCGATCTGACCCCGGGGGGTGTTCCCACGGTGGCCTGGCCCACGATCGGGGGCCACCGATCCGCGGGCGGGCCTGTGCCGTGGGGGCACTCTTTCCCTTCCGCCTCCGCCACGGTCTCCACCATGGTGGAGGTGGAAGAGACTCCCTCCACTGCGCATGCGTGGGAAACTGTCAGCGATCGGTGACGCTCCCGCGCATGCGCCGCCCGGAGATGTCATTTCCGCGCCAGCTGGCGGGGCAACAAAGGCCGTTTCCGCCAGCTGGCGGGGCGGAAATTCCTCCGGCGTCGGCCTAGCCCCTCAATGTTGGGGCTCGGCCCCCAAAGATGCGGAGCATTCCGCACCTTTGGGGCGGCGCGATGCCCGTCTGATTGGCGCCATTTTGGGCGCCAGTCGGCGGACATCGCGCCGTTTCGGGAGAATTTATGTTGTCAGGAAGGAGTTGCAGCTACTTAGCTTTCTCAATCTACCATTGTGTGATGAACATAGAAGATTGTTATATATATTGGGCACAATCTAAAGGCCGCGTCGCACCAGGTGTGAACCCAAACGAGCCGGTCAGATGGCAGGAGAGTCCCGAAATCGGGAACTGTGCCAGGCGCTGTTTGGTTTCGGATTTAACCAGCCCACTCACATTGGGAAGATCTGGATCCCGCCTCGGCGTGTGGAGAAACCAATAATCACCAGTTAAGGCAAATCTCCATGCCATTAACGGAAAGAACCCCCTACCTGACGGCCTCCCATCATCTAACCAGGTCTCCAGCAAACAGTCATGTGGCCGCTGATTTGTACTGGTCCAAACAAACGTGGACCAGGCATCACGACACCTGGGAGGTCTCCTGGTCAATCGGAGGCCCCTGGGTGGTCAAGGATAGGGTAGGGTGGCCCCCTGACCGTCCCCCTGGAACATGAACACCTTGACACTGCCAGGCTGGCACCATGGCACTGCCAAGATGCCGGGTGATACCACAAAACAGGTAGAAACACTACCAGGGTGTCAGTGCCAGGGTGGCACATCCAAGGGTCAGGCCCACGAAAGAAAGATGGAGGGAGTGGTATGACAGCTGGGGCGGAGTGCAAGAAGAGTCTGAAGAAGCCTTTGAAAGGTTGGGGGGTGATGGGTGGGGTCCTGAAAAGGGGTGGTCCCCCAAATGGTGTGTGGGGAGACCTGAAAAAGGGGGCCAACAGCGACCCCATAACAGGGTGCCATCACTTCACGTGGGGTGGGGGGGGGGGGGGGGGTAAATTCCATGTGACATCGGTACACTCACAATGCTCTTCGGGAGGGAGTCCCAGGATTTTGACCTTGTGACAGTTAAGGACCAGCGATATATTTCCAAGTCCGGATGGTGTGTGGTTTGGAGGAGAACCTCCAGGTGGTGGTGTTCCCATGTGTCTGCTGGCCTTGTCCTTCCAGATGGTAATGGCTGTGGGTTTGGAAGGTGCTCTCTAAGGAGGTTTGGTGAGTCTTGCAGTGCATTTATTTTTTATTCGTTTATGGGATGTGTACGTCACTGGTTGGGCATTTATTGTCCAGCCCTGAGAACTTTCAAGAGTCAACCACATTGCTGAGGATCTGGATTTAGCGTTGGTAATGTATTTGAATGTCATGGAGCAATGGAAATATTCTCTCTTGTTGGAGATAGCCATTGCCTGGCACTTGTGTTATGTGAATGTCACTTGCCACTTGTCAGTCTCATCCTGGATATTGTCCAGGTCTTGCTGCATTTGAACATAGGCTGCTTCATTATCTGAGGAGTCGCGAATGGTGCTGAACATTGTGCCATCATCAGGAACATTCCGACATCTGACTTTTATGATGGAAGGAAGGTCATTGAAGCAGCTGAAGGTGGTTGGGCCCAGGACACTTCCCTGAGGAACACCTACAATGATATATTGGAACTGAGATGATTGACCTCTAACAAACACAACCATCTTCCTTTGTGCTAGGTCAGACTCCAACCAGTGGGGAGTTTTTCCACTTTTGCTTGGGCTCTGTGATACCATACTCGGTCAAATGCGGCATTGATGCCAAGGGCAGTCACTCTCACCTCACCACTGGCATTCACCTTTTTTGCCCCTGTTTGAACCAAGGTTGGAGAGAGGTCAGGAGCTGAGTGGCCTTGGCAGAAACCAGACTGAGCATCGTAAGTGCTGCTTGATAGCACTGTTGATGACTCCTTCCATCAACTTATTTATCTTTGAAAACTGCTGATGAGGCAGTAATCCTCTGATTAGATTTGTCCCCCTTTTTGTGCACAGGACATATTTGGGCAATTGCCCACATCATCGGGTAGATCCCAGGGTAGTAACCAGGGTGTGGGAAGTTCTGGAGCTCAAACATTCAGCACTGTTGCCGGAATATTGTCAGAGTCCATAACCTTTGCAGTATCCAGTGCCTCAGCCATTTCTTGATATCATAGAACATGGAACATACAGTGCAGAAGGAAGCCATTCGGCCCATCGAGCCTGCACCGACCTACTTAAGCCCCCACTTCCACCCTCTCCCCGTAACCCAATAATCCCTCCTAACCTTTTTGGTCACTAAGGGCAATTTATCATGGCCAATCCACCTAACCTGCACGTCTTTGGACTGTGGGAGGAAACCGGAGCACCCGGAGGAAACCCACGAAGATACAGGGAGAACGTGCAGACTCTGCACAGACAGCGACCCAGCGGGGAATCGAACCTGAGATCTGGCTCTGTGAAGCCACAGTGCTATCCACTTGTGCTACCGTGCTGCCCACGTGAAGTGAATTGTATTGGCAGCAGAATAACAGCTGTGATGCTGGGGACATCGGGAGGAGGCAAAGATGAATCATTCACTCGGCAATCTGAAGATTTTTGCATGAGGGTATGGATGTTATTTGGACCTCCCCCTTTGTCTTACTCATCTTCTTTATATTATGAGCCATTTTGTCCTGAAGAAAAGAGAGGCAGTTAGTGATATTTGTAAAGGGAATTACATATATGTGCAATTTCTACAGAGTGTTTATGCTAATGGTGGAGGAGTACTTTTCAAGAAGAATGGGGAGGTATTTAATCAAAAGAAAGTGGCTGAATTGTGAAGTGGGAAAACAGATTTATTTTTTCATGAGAACACAATGCTCTTAATGCCTAATTTGAAGGCGTATGTAATTGAAATGAGAACAAGAGGTGGTCGAGTATCTCCTTGTGATGGCTGGAGGGGTAGGGAAATGAGGAGAGTGCAAGACGAGCGAGAGATGTTCTATTGCCAGATTTAATGCACAGAAATGTGGATTTGAAAACCTGTGTACACCCTTGCTTCTCTGGTCAGGTCACTAAAATGTTTCCTGCATTAAATATGTATACTGGAGGTGGTGCTCCAAGACCCTACTACCTCTGCTACCACTCTTCAAAGTAAGACCTTCTTTGGCAGCTTCTTTCTATCAAATGAAAATACAATATCCCTCTGTGCCCAAACCTCATCAACGCTATGTGTCCAAGAACCTGGGGCCATGCTGACAGCTGATTTTCAATGTTCAGCTGCTTTCAGCTAAGCTATGTGTAAATGTCAGCATTGTGAAACAACTTTCCTTAAAATCCAGCAAAGCGATTACCACTAGTTAAAATCCTCCAGGTCTCACATTGATGGTGTCCAGCAGGTGCACTATTTTGCCCATCTAAAAGCCAGTTAGAAATCCTGAGCCTATGCTCAAATGCCCCAAACTTCAGATCTTTGGCCATGCAGAGCAGAATGCTATTGTTCCAAAGGGGTACCTTTGCCCCAATAATCCACAGCACCAAGTCATTAACTTTTGGTGTCTTTCTTCACTTAAAGTCTGTTCCCCGTAATCCTTTTCTTGTTTGGTGACTGTTTCTCTGTTCCCCATATTTTCCTTAATTGGGACCTGTTTCTGTCCCCCCATCTCCGCCCCCTGACTGGATCTTCCATTTTGGACCTCTTCCTGTACCGTCGACCCTTTTTGAGTTCACTCCCTGCTTGATGGTTGTGGCACTCAGCACCCAGTACCTGACCTGCGATTTCAGGCTTTTCTCTCTCTTTATACGCATGACTGTCCTGGGCCCGAAGAACTTAAAGATGCACAACTGCTGAATTGAGCACGTGCAGCCCACTCCTGGTCTGCACATGTGCAGGAAGTCTGAGGTTTGTTGGGACTTGAAGTTCCTGACCTCTGTACTCAACATTCTGGTAAGTTTGGGTTAACAGACCCTGACCAAAGGTGAGGAAAGGCAAGATGGGGATCGCGGGTGGTGGGTGGAAAGGAAGGTTGGAGGCAAAGCCTGGCTGGTGGATTTCAGCAGCACCCCCATCCTCCTGATGCCGGGTCCTTTGATGAGGCATAGAGTCTCTTAAGGCACCTCCCTAAATGGGCCATTAATTAGCCACTAGCGTACATTTGACATTGATTCAATAGGAAAATAGTCCAAATATTGTGCAGCATTTGTCATGCGAAACTCTATAAAAAGAGTGTCTCATTGATGATTCTGCTGACATGAAAATGGATTCATTTGAGTTCAACATTGATATTTTGCATTTCAAAAGCAAATTCTTTCTACATGTAGATGATAGTCTGAAAACACAGTTTGTTTTCATAATGATCAAAACAGTAATGTTGTACTAAAAGAACGTATATCAAAGGTACCAGCATTTCTAATGTATTCACTTTTCCTGGAGGTGTGTACCACTATGGAACTGGCCTCGAGCAACATCAAACATCAGCTCATTTGTATTATGGGAACAGAAGGTGCTTGGTACTCCTGTCCAACCATCAAATAAAATATTAAGCTTGTTTATGCAATGAAGGGGGCAGAGTCATCGCAGTAGCAGAAATACTTGTCATTATTGTCATGATATTTAGATCAGCATATCATGGTGCAATCAAACACACACTGATGGACATGCAGTAGGACCAACCAACACACACACAACATCGCAGCCAATCACCAGTGAGAGCACACGCACTATAAAAACAGGGGACACTACAGTTCCCGTTCATTCCAGCAGCAGCCAGCTCAGAGCACCGAGCTCAGAGCCTGCCACTCAGACATTCACCATGTACTGAGTGCCTCACCCAGATAGTAATAGGACAGGGTCCACAGATTAGCTGGTAATGCACGTACCCAAGTTAGCAGTGTGCTGTTACAGTTGAGTAGTTAATAAAATTGAGTTACACCATCTCCAGCTGTGTTGGATCGTTTGTACATAAGAACACCCAACACGACATGATACCAGAAGTGGACGCAAACCAGCGCCTGTGAGACCTACCTGCAACGTATCAGCAATCCACTGTCCTGCACCATGGAGAACATCAACCCGCCTCCGCCGCTCTGAATCGCTGGCAATCTCGGGGTCAATTGGAAACTGTTCAAGCAGCGCTTCCAACTCTTCCTCGAGGCCACAGACAGGGAGAATGCATCGGACACCAGGAAGATTGCCCTTCTTCTCTCCATGGCGGGGCAACACGCCATCCACATCTTTAACTCCCTTACATTTACGGACGGCGAGGACAAAACCAAATACAAGACGGTGCTCCTGAAGTTCGACGAACACTTCAGCGTTGAAGTAAACGAGAGCTTCGAGAGGTACCTGTTCCAGCAGCGCCTGCAGGGTAAGGACGAACCTTTCCAGTCTTACGTAACACACCTCCGCATCCTCGCGCAGTCCTGCGGCTATGGGACCACCTCTGACTCCATGATATGCGACCAGATAGTTTTCGGAGTCATGTCGGACACCCTGCGCCAGCAGCTCCTTCGGGTCAAGCAACTCACCCTGGCGACTGCCATCGAGACCTGCGCCCTGCATGAGAACTCCACCAGCCGGTACTCACACATCCAGGCGGCCGAAACGGCGCGGCACGGACCCCACGAGGCGGAGCGGGTCCAGACGATCGCGTACCTCCCGGGCCGCAGCCTGGAGGAGGCCGGCCATTTCTCACACTTTCCGAAGCCTCCCGCGCTTTTACGCGCCAAAATAGGGGAGGCTGACGCAGAGGAACGCGATGCGCAGGCGCGCACTATGCAAGACCGCACCGCGCATGCGCGGTGGCGCAACGAACGCACTGACGTCACGACATGCGGCAACTGTGGCTCCGCCCAGTTAAAGCATGCCATCCATCTCCTGCCAAAGCGCGATAATGCCTACGCCGTGGCAGGTTGGGCCACTATGCTGCCTGCTGTCGAGCAGCTCACCCTGCCAACTCGTACCCGTTTAACCAGCCTCGCAGAAACGTTCGGGCAATTCAACCCACGTTCACAGAGTCCGATCCCAACGTCACACAGACCAGTGACACTGAGGAAGGGAGCCCTTCCGCGTTGCTGTCATCAACAAGAACAAGCTGTCCCTGAGTCGAATGCACCAGCCGCTATCAGTGCACAGCATTGGTCCGGACGATGAGTGGTGTGCCACCCTGACGGTCAACCGATCCCAGATCAGATTCTGCCTGGACACTGGTGCCTCCGCCAATCTCCTTGAATGGTCAGCATTGCAGACCCTGAAGGTTAAACCACCTATTCTGCCATCCAACTGTCAACTCGTTGACTATAATGGCAACGTCATCCCCGCCACGGGGTCGTGCAAGCTCGAAGTGGCACACAACCCACGTAAAGCCACACTACCATTTGAAATCGTGGGCTTCTCAAAGGACTCTCTGCTAGGCGCACATGCGTGCAAAATCCTCCACCTCGTTCGGCGTGTACACTCTCTTTCTCCAGAAGGCACGTCCAATTTCCCAGATGCAGACTTTAGGGCGCAGCTCAACTCAATCCTCACGCACAACCAGGATGTTTTTGAGGGCATGGGCACACTGCCCTACACGTATAAAATCCAGCTTAAACAGATGCCACCCCAGTAGTTCACGCACCTCGCAGGGTCCCAGCACCCCTCAAGGACCACCTCAAGCAGCAGCTGCAGGACCGACAGGACCAAGGAGTGCTTTCCCGGGTAACGGAGCCGACTCCATGGGTCAGCTCCATGGTGTGCGTCAAGAAGCCTTCCGGCGAGCTCCGCATCTATATAGACCCGAAAGACTTAAATCGCAACATTATGAGGGAACACTACCCTATACCCAAACGTGAGGAGATCACGTGCGAGATGGCCCGGGCAAAAATATTCACCAATCTTGATGCCTCAAAGGACTTTTGGCAGATTCAGTTGGATCAGTCCAGCAGGAAGCTGTGCACTTTCAACACTCCATTTGGCAGATACTGCTATAATAGGAGGCCATTTGGCATCATATCGGCCTCTGAAGTGTTCCATCGCATCATGGAACAGATGATGGAGGGCATCGAAGGGGTGCACGTCTATGTAGACAACATCATTATTTGGTCCACCACACCGCAGGAGCACATCAGTCGCCTCCAGCACGTCTTTAAACGGATACGGGACCAGGGCCTGCGTCTTAACCGAGCCAAATGCTCTTTTGGACAAACCGAGCTGAAGTTCCTGAGGGACCACATCTCCCAGTTGGGCGTGTGGCCGGATGCCGACAAGGTGGCAGCCATCACGGCCATGCAGAAGCCCACAGACAAGAAGGCGGTGCTACGCTTTCTCGGAATGGTCAACTTCCTGGGGAAGTTCATTCCCAACCTTGCTTCCCACACTACAGCTCTCCGGCACCTTGTCAGGAAGACATCTGAATTCCAGTGGCTTCCCACCCACCAGCATGAATGGGAGGAGCTCAAGGTCAAGCTCACCACCGCCCCGGTACTGGCGTTTTTCAATCCTGCAAGGGAGACGAAAATCTCGACTGACGCCAGCCAGTCCGGCATTGGGGCGGTCCTCCTGCAACGGGATGATGCCTCACCATGAGCCCCAGTCGCCTATGCGTCACGGGCCATGACCCCCACAGAGCAGCGCTATGTGCAGATTGAAAAGGAGTGCCTAGGCCTGTTGACTGGCGTTGACAAGTTCCACGACTATGTGTATGGCCTTCCCCAGTTCACTGTGGAGACTGACCATTGCCCGCTGGTTGGCATCATTCAAAAGGAACTCAATGATATGACCCCTCGCCTCCAGCGCATTCTGCTCAAACTCCGGAGGTACGACTTTCAACTTGTCTACACCCCGGGTAAGGACCGCATCATAGCAGACGCTCTGTCCAGTGCAGTCAACACAGCGTCCGACCCTGAGGGGTTCGTTTGCCAAGTCGACGCACATGTAGCCTTCACTTCTGCCAATCTGCCGGCCACTGATGCATGCCTGGCCCACATTCGACGTGAGACTGCGGCCGACCCCCTTCTGCAATGTGTGATGCGCCACATGACGGATGGATGGCTCAAGGGACAATGCCCACAGTTTTACAACGTTCGGGACGACTCGGCAGTCGTTGGTGGTGTCCTCCTGAAGCTGGACCGCATCGTGATCCCACACAGCATGCACCGGCTTGTCTTAGAACAACTGCACGAAGGCCATCTCGGCGTTGAGAAGTGCCGATGGAGGGCCCGAGAGGCTGTGTACTGGCCGGGAATAAGTGAGGACATTGCTAACACTGTGCTCAATTGCCCCACCTGTCAGCCGGCACAACCTCGTGAGACCCTTCAGCCCCATGAGTTGGTCACGTTCTCTTGGTCGAACGTGGGCGTGGACCTGTTCCATGCACTCGGCAGGGACTATATCATCATCATCGACTACTTTTCCAGCTATCCAGAGGTCATACGCCTGCACGACACCACGTCATCGGCCGTCATCCGGGCCTGCAAAGAGACCTTTGCTCGCCACGGCATTCCGCTCACTGTGATGTCAGACAAAGGCCCCTGCTTTGTGAGTCAGGAATGGTCTTCCTTCACCAGCTCATACAACTTCACACACGTGATGTCCAGTCTTCTGCTTCCTCAGTCAGATGGCAAATCAGAAAAGGGCGTCCATATCGTTAAAAGGCTCCTCTGCAAGGCTGCTGATGCAGGATCTGACTTCTCCCTCGCCTTGATGGCCTATCGCTCGGCCCCACTGTCCACGGCCTATCGTCGGCCCAGCTGCTTATGGGTCGCACCCTCAGGACCACTGTGCCATCCATTCACGTCCCAGACCTCGACCATGCTCTGGTACTTCGGCGGATGCAGGAACAGCGTGAGCAACAAAAGGTGACACATGATGCTCGGGTGAAAGATCTTCCTGCCCTGGCGTCTGGAGATAATGTCCGCATACGCCTTCCGGAGGGCGGCTGGTCGGCAACCGCTGAGGTTCTTCGACAGATAGCTCCCCGCTCGTTCCTGGTTCATCTGCCTGATGGCTCTATTCGCCGCCGCAATCGGCGTGTCCTTTGTCTGGTTCCGCGCTCGCTACATGACCCTGCACTGGTGCCACGCCCTCCTGTTGTCCCTGCAATGGACTTTGTTGACCTTCCGGACACCCTGCATCCTCCTCACTCGACCGTGGCCCGGCCTGTTCCTCAGCCAGTGGATTCTGACCCACCCTTGAGGCGGTCAACTCGAATTCGTCGCCCACCTGAGAGACTTACTTTATGAACCTTTTCATATTGGACTCACTGACCTGTTCGGACATACTGTTTCAGACTTTTTGCCATACTGTTTAAGATTTTGTTATTGTTTGTTAATGACATTGATTTCGTTCTTGGTGTAACATAGTTAGTTTCTGCACCTGGCAGCTTCCTGTGTATATTGTATAGCCACATGTACATATTGTTGTAAATATTGCACACACATGATTAGATGCATTCACCACACTTCTTTATTTATTATCATGTAGGCACATATTCTTTGCGAAAAGGGGGGATGTCATGATATTTAGATCAGCATATCATGGTGCAATCAAACACACACTGATGGACATGCAGTAGGACCAACCAACACACACACAACATCGCGGCCAATCACCAGTGAGAGCACACGCACTATAAAAACAGGGGACACTACAGTTCCCGCTCATTCCAGCAGCAGCCAGCTCAGAGCACCGAGCTCAGAGCCTGCCACTCAGACATTCACCATGTGCTGAGTGCCTCACCCAGATAGTGATAGGACAGGGTTCACAGATTAGCTGGTAATGCACGTACCCAAGTTAGCAGTGTGCTGCTACAGTTGAGTAGTTAATAAAATTGAGTTACACCATCTCCAGCCGTGTTGGATCGTTTGTACATAAGAACACCCAACACGATAATTATGTTGGCATTTTTACGACATTTTGTGCTCAACGATGAGACACTCACAATGGGGAAAACAAGAGATTTTAACCATGATGTGGAGATGCTGGCGTTGGACTGGGGTGAGCACAGTAAGAAGTCTTACAACATCAGGTTAAAGTCTAACAGGATTGTTTCGAATTTTAAGACCAAGCTTTTCAATCCACTTGGTGTTTCCCTCTGTAATGTTGTTTGCATTTTGGGAACAATCCCATCTTTAAAAAAATCTGCTCATCACATTTTGTATTCAGTTCAGTATCGCACCCTTCATTTGTTATATCAAAATTTTCAGTATTTCTGATTAATTATCTTCTTTATATTCATTATTTTGTCATATTTATCAACCCATGTTGCTTTTATGCTACTGGATTTCCTTTTCCCCTTTTTATTTGGTGATTTCTGCAGTGCTCAAGATTGCCTGCGCAGTAAATAGATTTTCAAGTGATTTATTTTTGAGATTGATGAATGTTTCATAAAATTTCATTTTCAGAATGCAGTTCTTGTTTTTGTTGGTGCAAAATCACCTCAGAGATCAATGATGTCTTTCATCTTGTATATCAGTGGTTTTTCCGTCTCTGAAGATAAAAAATACAAATTTTTTCGCGTCTGAGAGAAATTTGTAGTGATCTTAGTACATTGCTAAGAAGCATTATTTTTATGTTATTGCAATGAAAGGGGAAAAACAAGGAATTCACCAAGAAATCACAGCAAATTGACCTCACATAAAATCACAACAGTTTCACAATTCACATAAGAAAAATCCACAAGTCATCTCTCTCAATTCACAGTTTTACCTCCTTTGATCCCAGTACCAAGTAACAAATAAATTCATTTTTCTCATTGGTGGCACGGTGACACAGTGGTTAGCACTGCTGCCTCACAGCTCCAGGGTCTTGGGTTCAATTCCAGCCTCTGGTGACTGTTTGTGTGGAGTTTGCACTTCCCGTGTCTGCGTGGGTTTCCTCTGGATGCTCCGGTTTCCTCCCACAGTCCAAAGATGTACAGGTTAGGCCATGCTAAATTGCCCCTTAGTGTCCAAAAGGTAATGTGAGGTTACTGGGTTACAGGGATAGGGTGGTGGCGTGGGCTTAAATAGGATGCTCTTTTCAAAGGCCGGTGCAGACGTGATGGGCCGAATGGCCTCCTTCGCACTGTAAATTATATACATTGTGAGGTTACAGAACTGATATGTGATAATTCTGTGATTGCAACTGTCATGAGATTGCTTAAGTTGGAGGTGGCATCGCACTTCATTCACCGTAACCTGGAAACAGTGCTTGAAAATCATGAATGTACTTGTGTATGGGCGCGATCTAACCGGGTGTTTCGCAGTGCTTGCAGTACCGAGACAGACCACGTTATCTAACAGGTGAGGTGGGGCTTTGTTGCAATCCAGGGCCTCAGCAGGAACACCCCTCCGAAGCCGCACTTAGTCCCATTTTCTGCACGGAGGAACTTCGCTCACCAGAATTCCTCAGTGCATGAGGAGAGTGATCCCAGACTCACCCAAAGCCCCACCTCACCTGTAAGGCGTCCTCAGGGCCCCCCGCACCCCACCTCACATGGGCATGGCACCCCTGAGCCTGATCCCAGGGGCTGGAGAAATGCCAGCCTGGTGCCACCAGCCTTGCGCCCTGGAGCTGCCCCTGCCAGCCTGGCAGTGCAACCTGGGCACCTTGGCAATGCCACGCTGGCACTCAGGTGGCAGTGCCAGGGTTCCCAGGTGGAACCAGCAGTGCCAGGGTGCCACCCTGCTCAGAGTGCAACACCTGGGGGCCACCGATCCCCAGGAAGCACCCCTCCCCCAAATGCCATTCTGCCTGGTTTGTGGGGACCAGTACTGAATGGTGCTTGCCTAAGGTCACCGAGGCAAAGGGGTTAGACCCGGGAGGTCTTGGTAGATCAGGCGAGTGCAAATTAGAGTGAGTCGAGCTGCAGATTTTCCAAATACTGATTCCACCCACAATGGGTGGGGTTCAGATCACAACGTCTCGCGAAATCCTGTTAGATCTCATAAGGCATAGCGAGCTGGGTAGATCCCAGAAGAGGAATCTACCTGCGGCGCCGCGCTCCGGTTCACCAAAACAGGAATGTGACACGGCCAGTAGATTGTGTCCTATATGCCGATGCAGAGTGTTAGACATATAGAGCCTGATTTTAACTACTCAACGGCAAAGTGCATGGCACGCTTGCTTGACAATGGTAGCCGGGAGTCTTGGACTATTCTTATATTCCACTTACCCTATATCTGATTTTTAAAAATATATATTTTTATTCCCAATTTCCAACCTTTTACATGGTACAACAACAATAAACCCACCCAACACATTGAAACCCCCCTCCACCCAATCAAACCTTCCAACCCCCCAACCCCCACCCAGCAGTCAACGGTAACCAACTCTTCAAAATGCAGAATGAACAAACTCCAGCTTCAGTGGAACCCATCACTTGCACACCGCCTCCCCCTCCCCCCCCCCCCCTCCCCCCAGAGCAAATTCCACCTTCTCCTGGGCTAAGACCTCCAGCATATCTCCCCGTCATGCCAAGGCACAGGGCGGAGAAGCTGATCTGCACCACAGCAAGACCCGCCCATGAGCAATCAGCAAGGTGAAGGCTAAGACATCTGCCACCACACCTGTCTGCAACACCCCGAATATGGCTTCCCGGGGTCGGGCTCCACATCTACATGCAAAACTCTCGAAATGGTACTGAAAACCGCCCTCCAAAATCTTTCCAGCTTCGGACAGGACCAGAACGTATGTATATGATTAGCAGGACCCCTCCCACACTGCTCACAGATGTTCTCTACCCCTCAAACAGCCGGCTCATCCTTGACTTTGTCAGGTGTGCCCTGTGCACCACCTTGACCTGTATCAGCCCCAGTCTTGCACACAACGTCGAGGCATTCACCCTCCGCAGCACCTCACACCACAATCCCTCCCCCAACTGCTCCTCCCTCTTGGCCTTAACCCCCTCCATGGACATCTTATCCTCCTCCAAAATCCTCCATTAAGCACCGTCCCCCCACCCCCCTGCTCCCGTGCCAGTCCAAACGTCTTTCAACTCCTTCAAGCTCGCAAACCGCCCTCCCAGAAACAAATCCTTCATCTCCCTGATCCCACTTTCCTCCCATCCCCGGAACTTCGCATCCATCCTCCCTACCTCAAACCCTTGATTGCCCCTGATCGGCGCACCCCAACCCCTGCTGCCCCGACCCCGCTCCCAACCTAAAATGCTGCCAAAACTGCCTCCAAATCTTCAACCATGCCACCACCACCTGACTCACCGATTACATTCCTAGAGCCAACAGAAGAGGCTCCGTTGCCAGCAGCTGCAACCCCAACCCCGTACATGAACCCTTGATTGCCATCCACTCTGCAGTGTCACCCTCCTTATCCTGGCCGCCTTCCCCGCCCATACAACTGAAGAAATCAGCCTGTCCACCCGCTTGAAAAATGCCTCAGTCAAAAAGACCGGCATATACTGAAAAACAAAAACCATGGTAGAATGTTCATCTTTACTGTCTGCACCAGGCCGGTGAACACCAGGAAGATTATCCCCCCTCGACAAATCAACCGTTACCCTCCCCAGCAAACTAGAGAAATTCAACTTCTGAAGCCCTGCCCAGATCTGGGCCATCCCCAGATACTTAAAGCTGCCACACGGACTGGCAACCTCCCCTACCCGAGCCCCCATCCCTGGAGAGGAAACCACAAAATATTTGCTTTTCCTTCAGCTTATACCCTGAAAACGTCCCAAATTTTTGAAGCAAACCCATTATGTCAGCTACCAAGGAGCCCGGCTCTGAAATGTAGAAAAAGACATCTGCATACAAGGAGACCCTGTGCTCCACACTGCCCCCTCACTAACCCCTTCCACAATTCCAAGCTCCTCCGTGCAATGGCCAAGGGCTCTGTGGCCAACGCAAACAGAAGGGGGGACATGGGCCACCCCAGCCTTTGTAGCCACGTAAAATGGCTGCGTTCCGATTAATCTGGCCAAAACCCAGTTTGAAATGGCTAACCCGAAAGACTGCTGGGAAAAGCAGCTAACAAGACACAAGCAGGCAGCTGCAGACAGTATTGCATATTCGGCTCTGGGGAAGTTAGCCCAGATCGATACTCAGGGCTATCAACAGCCCATCAACCCAGGTATTTGCAGTTACATTCAGGACTGTTTGCAGCCCATCTATCCAGACATCTGCAGTTAAATCGGCTATCCCTGGGAACAATTGCAACATATTAGCAATTGAATACCGGGCCAGACCTGTCGGCGCCTGCAGTGGCCGAAACAAACACAGGTGAACGACCACCCCCCGATCGAGGAATCGCCTCACCATTGGACACATCGACCCCAGGGATTGGGAACAAATCCAATCACTTGGGACTCAGGGTCAAGGGCCGCCCCGGGAGGCGGGAAGCCCCTGGGCCCTATAAAAGTGAGGGGCCAAGTTCAGATCTCTCTCTCTCTCCTCTTCGCCTGCTCGAGACCTTCGCAAGAACAGCAACCGGCAACAGTAAGTTTGAATCCAGCGATCACTATCCGGCAGAGACACCTAGCCACCGACCTGTAGCAGCCTTTTGAATCCCGCGGGCCAGATCTGATTGGACAAGCCATTCGTTTCCCTGATCTGGTGGGCTCTTCCTAAGTTAAGTATTGGCCAGTAGTGATAGGTTTATTATATAGAAAGTAGTATTAGGGTATTAATATTGCTTGTTGTATATAATAAATGACCGTTGTTTTAATCCTTTCTAAGCGGTGTGCTGTATTATTAATCATAACCTGAACTTGAACCACGTGGCGGTATCATAAAGATACCTGGTGACTCATGAGCAAAGGTGACGTAATCAGAGCAAATAGACTAAGATTAAAAAGAGCAACACCTTGTTCCCCGGTGCATTGAAAAATACCCCAAATTCATATAATTAATGTGCACACTCGCCATCGGCTCCTTATACAGCAACTGCACCCATGCTACAAATTTAGGCTCAATCCCAAACTTCTCCAACACCGCAATCAGATAACTACACTCCACCCGATCAAACGCCTTCTCCGCATCCAACGCCATCACCACCTTAAGCTCCCTTCCCTCTGCCGAAGAGAGCACCACATTCAGCAATCGCCTCACATTCGATGACAACTCTCTGCCCTTAACGAACTCTGTCTGATCCTCCCGATCACCCTCAGAAGGCCCACCTCCAACCTTAATGCTGGCAGCTTTGCCAATACCTTGGCATCCATATTCAGCAGAGATATGGGCCTATACGACCCACACTCCACCGGGTCCTTATCTTTCTTTAGCAGCAACTAGATAGGGGCCTGCCCATCGTTTTCGGCAAAACCCCCTAAACCATTACGTCCTCAAACATTTCCACCAGCAATGGCGCCGATTTATCCTTAACGTTCTTGTAAAATTCCACCGGGAACACATCCGGCCCCGCCTGCATCTTCCCTCTTGCTGCCCTCACTTCCTCTACCACCACCGATCCCTCCAACCCCACCGTCTCCATTTAAGGAACCTTGGGCACTCTAACCCTCCCCCAAAAACTCCTTCATCTCCCGCTCATCCTCTGGTGGCTCCGACTTATCCAAGTACCTATAAAACTCCTCCAATACCTGTTAATCCACTCCGGGGCGACCACAACCTTCCCCGTCCTATCCCAATCCCAAACTATCTCCCTCGCCACGGCTTGCCTACAAAGCTAACCTGCCAACATACAACCTGCCTTCTCCCCTTACTCATAGACTGCCCCCCTCACCCTCCTCAGCTGATGCATTGCTTTCCCCATGGACAGCAGGTCGAGCCTTGCCTGCAACTCCTTTATCCCTATCCACCTTAGCCATAAACAAAATCACCTCCACCTTCACCACTGCCTTCAGGGCCTCCCAAATCATCAACGGCGAGAAATCCCCTGTACAATTGAACGCCACATATTCCTCACTCACCTTTCTTTTCCTGTCACAGATGCTCCGATCCGCCAACAACCCCACATCCATCCTCCACCTGACCAGTACCATGTCCATCCACTGTGGAGCGTGATCCAAAATCAGTCAGCTTCGGGCACTCCACCCCCTCGGGCAATATCACCATCCTCAAATTTTGTCTCCTCGACCTGTTCTCCAAGTCCTCCATTTTGGATCTCAGTCCCTTATTGACCTCCGCCACCGTCCATTGCTCCTCACCCATCGAGGTAAACTGGTCGCTATGTTGCGACAATGCCTCCTCCACCCCTTCGTCTTCTCCTCTTGGAAACAAAACGTTTACCTTTTAAAGGTAGCATATGAGCCGTATACTGGCCCTAGTGGTTGTTGCCAGCAGGTTTTGCCTAACAGGGCATCCACCAGCTGCCAGGCCTCAGGTTAAAATGGCAGGTCGGTGGATAGATGCCATTGAGAACCTGGGGCGAGATTCTCCGACCCCCCGCCGGGTCGGAGAATCGCCGGGGGCTGGTGTGAATCCCGCCCCTGCTGGTTGCCGAATTCTCCACCACCGGATTTTCGGCGGGGGCGGGAATCGCGCCGCGCCGGTTGGCGGGGCCCCCCCCGTGATTCTCTGGCCCGGATGGGCCGAAGTCCCGCCACTAAAATGCCCGGAGATGTCATTTCCGCACCAGCTGGCGGGGCACCAAAGGCCTTTTCCGCCAGCTGGCGGGGCGGAAATTCGTCCGGCGCCGACCTAGCCCCTTAAGATTGGGGCTCGGCCCCCAAAGATGTGGAGCATTCCGCTCCTTTGGGGCGGCGCGATGCCCGTCTGATTTGCGCCATTTTGGGCGCCAGTCTGCGGACATCGCGCCGTTTCTGGAGTATTTCGCCCCTGTAAAAGACTGGAGAGGGTAGAAGGACGAATAGAAGAAGTTGTGGATATGAATGAAAGAACAAAGTGGAAATTTTGGTGATTTCTATGTTCATTGGAAAACAAGTCAGAGGATGATGAATCACCTATGGTTCAGCTAGAATGACAAGAAGAAACTAGAGAGTCATAAGCATTGTGTTTATTCGGAAGAAATATTTGCTCATGGAGAAAAATTCTACCCAAAACAAAAATGTACAAACTGTATGTTGTAAAATTTTGAAACAGCAAACTATCTTCTATTGATAGCCTTCCATATTTAGGCTATTTTATTGTAAGTCAGTCTGCTGAATCCAGAGTTGTTAATCTCAGATTACTATTTCACTATTTTAAAAGTATTTCTTCTTTTTTGGTTACTACTTTGGGAACCATGTAGAAATAAAGGAGTTGTGGGGGTTAACTTGATCTTCAGTGGTGTGAACTGATCCATAGTTTGGGTTCCGCCAAGCTCACTCAGCTCCTGATCTCATTATAGTCTCAGTCCAAAATTAAGCAAAAGAGCTGAACAAAAGGTGAGGTGAAAGTGACTGCTCTTGACATCAAGGCAGCATTTGACCGAGTTTGGCATCAAGGACCCCTAGCAAAACCGGAATCAATGGGAATTAGAGGGAAAACTCTCCACTGTTTGGAGCCATGCCTAGAATAAAGGAAGATGTTGTGGTTGCTGGAGATCATTATATTGGTCCCAGGATTGTAGGAGTTCCTTGGCCCAACCATCTTCAGCTGTTTCATCAATGACCTTCCCTCAATCACAAGGTCAGAAGTGGGGATGCGGGGCAGCACGGTGGCGCTGTGGTTAGCATTGCTGCCTCACAGTGCCGAGGTCCCAGGTTCAATCCTGGCCCCGGGTCACTGGCCATGTGGAGTTTGCACATTCTCCCCATATTTGCATGGGTTTCGACTCCCCAACCCAAAGATGTGCAGGGAAGGTGGAGTGGCCATGCTAAATCGTCCCGTAATTGGAATAAATGAATTAAGTATTCTAAATTTTTTTTTAAAAGAAGCGGGGATGCTTGTTGATGATTGCACAACGTTCAGCACTATTTGCAGCTACTCAGATATTGCAGCCCTGCATGCCCAAATGCAGCAAGTCCTGCACAATATTCAGGCTGGGGCTTATAAGTCATGCCATACAACTGACAGGCAATGACCATCTCCAAAAAAGAATCCAACCATCTCCCCTTGACATTCCATTGCTGAATCCTCAACTAGCAGCAACCTGGGGGGTTACCATTTACTGGAAACTGAACTGAGACAGTCATACATATACCATGGCAGAACAGGGGCTGGGAATTATATGATAAGTAACTCACCTCCTGACTCCCCAAAGCCTGTCCACCATCTACAAATCTCGGGCGAAATTCTCCCCTAACGGCGGGATGCCCGCCGACTGGCGCCAAAGCCGGCGCCAATCAGACTGGCATCGCGCCGGCCCAAAGGTGCGGAAGTCTCCGCATCTTTGGCGGCCTAGCCCCAACATTGAGGGGCTAGGCCGACGCCGGAGGGATTTCCGCCCCGCCAGCTGGCGGAAATGGCGTTTGTTGCCCCGCCAGCTGGCGCGGAAATGCGGCGCATGCGCGGGAGCGTCAGCGGCCGCTGTCAGTTTCCCCGCGCATGCGCAGTGGGGAGAGTCTCTTCCGCCTCTGCCATGGTGGAGGCCGTAGCGGAGGCGGAAGGGAAAGAGTGCCCCCACGGCACAGGCCCGCCCGCGGATCGGTGGGCCCCGATCGCGGGCCAGGCCACCTTGGGGGCACCCCCCGGGGTCAGATCGCCCCGCGCCCCCCCCCCCCAGGACCCCGGAGCCCGCCCACGCCGCCTGGTCCCGCCGGTAAATACCAGGTTTGATTTACGTTGGCGGGACAGGCAATTCCTGGACGGGACTTCGGCCCATCCGGGCCGGAGAATCCAGCGGGGGGTCCCGCCAACCGGCGCGGCTGGATTCCCGCCCCCGCCCAATCTCCGGGAGCGGAGACTTCGGCGGGGGCGGGGGCGGGATTCACGGCGGCCAACGGCCATTCTCCGACCCGGCGGGGGGTCGGAGAATGACGCCCCTCAAGTCAGGAGTGTAAAGGAATACTTTCCACTTGCTTGGATGAGTTCAGCTCCAGCAGCATTCAAGAAGCTTAACACCATCCAGGAAAAAGCAGCTCCTTGATTGGCACTCCGTCCACTTCTTCAACATCCACTCCCTCCATCACCAATGCACAGTGGCAATGTGTATCATCTACAAGATGCACTGCAGCAAATCACCAAAGTTCCTTAGACTGCACCTTCCAAACTTGTGACCTCTACCACCTAGAAAGAGAAGGGCTGCAGATGTATGGGAACACCACATGTTCATGTTTTCTTCCACACACCATTCTGACTTTGAACTACATCACATTTCTTCACTGTTGTTGGGTCAACGTCCTGGAACTCCCTCCTTAACAGCACTGTGGGGGTACCAACATATGTACCTATACCACATTGAATTGGCAACTAGTTTTACATGCTGTCCAATGTTTCATATCTTTTTCTATAATTTTACCAATGTTATCACCATCCTTACCTGGTATGCCAGAGCTAAATCAGGGAATTTGCTTGTCTGCATTTCAGCTAAAAACTTTGATTAGGATAAGAACCTTATGGTATTTAGAATAAACATTTAGAGATGGTTGTTGATGTGGGTCATTTGCCACCTTTAAGAGGAGCTGAATGATTATCTGTTGAGAAATGGGATTGTGTTTTAGAAATTCTTAATAACATTTATTGATTTCCTTCAGGACATTGGAGAAAGAGGTTCTTGTTTCCTGAAATAAAGAGGAACTGGCTTGATTGCCAATCTGGGGCGAAATTCTCCGGAAACGGCACGATGTCCGCCGACTGGCACCCAAAACGGCGCAAATCAGATGGGCATCGCGCCGCCCCAAAGGTGCGGAATGCTCCGCATCTTTAAGGGCCGAGCCCCAACCTTAAGGGGCGAGGTCGGCGCCGGATGAATTTCTGCCCCGCCAGCTGGCGGAAAAGGCCTTTGGTGCCCCGCCAGCTGGTGCGGAAATGACATCTCCGGGCGGCGCATGCGCGGGAGCGTCAGCGACCGCTGACGGCATTCCCGCGCATGCGCAGTGGAGGGTGTCTCTTCTGCCTCCGCCATGGTGGAGACCGTGGAGGAGGCGGAAGGGAAAGAGTGCCCCCACGGCACAGGCCCGCTCGCGGATCAGTGGGGCCCGATCGCGGGCCAGGCCACCGTGGGGGCACCTCCCGGGGCCAGATCGCCCCGCGCCCCCCCAGGACCCCGGAGCCCGCCCGCGCCTCCTTGTCCCGCCGGTAAGGTCGGTGGTTTAATTTACGCCGGCGGGACAGGCATTTTAGCGGCGGGACTTCGGCCCATCCGGGCCGGAGAATCGCGCGGGGGGACCCGCCAACCGGCGCGACGCGATTCCCGCCCCCGCCGAATATCCGGTGCCGGAGACTTCGGCAACCTGCGGGGGCGGGATTCACGCCAGCCCCCGACAATTCTCTGACCCGGCGGGCGGTCGGAGAATTTCGCCCCTGATCTTTTCTGTTTATTTTTGTGTACAAATCTCATTTGCAAAAACTGCAAAAATATATTAACAAATCCACCACTTTGTAATTTATGTAACTTGGTGGTTTATGAACATTTTCAACTATGGTGGGGTGCGTGTACAGAATCATAGGCCGCGATTTACTGGTCATGTCCCCCCCGGAATCGGGATGGGACGCGGCAGGTAGGTGCCCCAAGAGGCCTCTTCCAGAATTCCTGATGGTCATTACGCATCGCGAGATCTAACAAGATCTCGCGAGATGTCTCAATCTGGATCCCGCCCAAATGGGCAGGTCCCAGACTTACAGAACTCTGCCGACGTCAGATCTAACTGGCTCCCGGGATTTACTGGCCTTGCTGAGGAGACCTCAGCCGGGCACCGTTTAGCACTGGTCCCCACAAACAGGGACCAGGCAAAATGCCACTTTGAGGGGGTCTCCCAGGGTGGCACCCTGGAACTGCTGATGCCACCTGGGCACCTTGGCACTGCTAGCCTGGCACCCTGACAGTGCCACCTGGGTACCCTAGCAGTGCCACTTGGGTGCAAGCCAGGCACTGCCAGGGTGCCCAGGTGGCACTGTCAGGATGGCCAGGAAACTGCCAAGATGCCCAGGTGGCATTTTGCCCACACCAGGGATCGAGCCCGGGTGTGCTCTGCCTCTATAAGGTGGGGTGTGGGGCTCAATGACCCCCCCCCCGTAGGTAATTTCAGGCAATGGGGTGGTCCGGGGGTTACATTGAAGGGGTCGAGAGAGGCTCCTCAGTGCAGGAAATGCAACTGAGTGGAGCCTTGACGAGATATCCCCGGTTGAGACCTCAATAAAAAGAGAGCCGTTTGATAGCAGGGTGGTTCCCAGTGCTCCAAACGACTGGAAAGACCCTTCTCATCCCTTCCAGAACGGACTCTGTTTTTTTTGGTTAGATCGCCCCATATTGTGTAATAACAATTGCAGATTTTCTTACGGGCCTTTTTGTGGCTAGTGTGATTGTTAGTTTAAGTAATTGGCTCAAATAATTTATTGCAACCAGTTAACATTCAGAAACTATTGCCTACAAATGACTGTCATCCATGTTATCGTAGCTTAATGCACTTGCATCAAATTCCTTTCACTAGACTTGCAATGTCTACAAATTTTGAACAAACTTATGCCCTGCTAAACTAATGGGGATAATCATTTGATTTGAAAACGTTTCATTTATCCAGGATCATATTACTGAAATCAAAATTTGGTTGAAGTAAAGTCTAAAAAATAAAATTATCATAAAGACATGGCTGCTTTATTTTGTGCAGATCAACAATGTCAGGAGGCACAGTCTGAGAGATGATTATTTTCCTGTTGCTTCCATTTGATTGACATTAAGTAACTCTGGGTGGAATTTAATCCAGCCCGTGCGACAGGAAACATGGTGGCCAGGCGCACTAAATTGTGTGTAAAGCTGCGGGCATTTTGCCGGCCGTGGGAAAACCTCCTGCAATTAAGATGGAGATGGGAAAGTGCTGATGCAAGAAACTCACTCATCTGAGGATGTCTTTGGCTCATTAGTTAGCCACCTGACTTGGAATTTAGTGGTGGCTCAGGGATTAAATGGAGGAAGGGAGGGTGCAGGGAACAGGGGCAGAATTTCTGAGATAAATATGACAGCCATCTACTGCCAATAACCTCAACCAATATTTGTCCTCGGGCTGGGAGATAGCATTGGATCCATCTAATATTTTCTTGCCTGGTATGACCCAAATCAGGAACTGTTTGACTGGAGGACATGAATCGATATACTCTGAATACATGGCGCTAGAGATTTTTCCTCCAGTGTTTAGTTTCAAACTTGTCAACTGTGAGCTCTAAATTGTGAATTACATTGTGCCTTTTAATATCCTGACGTGTCTAATCGAAATACCTAGAAATTGCAGCACATAAACTGGTCATTCAGCCCAAACAGTCTGTGTGGGTGTTCACTTTTCGATTGTACCAATTGCAGAAATCAGCATGTTACTGATTCTTCTTTTTCTCCTATTTTTCCCTTTGTATCACAACTGAGGCCATTAACAACTAATTCCATTGATATTCTAACCTGTCTAATTTAGATTTGACTTGTAAAAGAGAACACTTCTCATACTGAATGAATGATACACACATCATCACTCCTTCCTGCCCTCACATCTTCGTCAGGTTTTAACAATCTTCAGTTTAGGCCATTCCTGATGTCAGCATTTGTTCTTGTGATTAAGGAGCGTAGAGAGAACACTGTTATATCTCAGGTCAGGCTGTGTGATAATTTATGTGCTGCTATGAGCATCCCAGTGCCATTGCAGCTGTTAATATGCAGGCATCACACGCACAAATGTTCCCACTGAAATACCATTTTCGAATTCTCAGTACTGATGACTGAGAACTGTAGCAGATGAACCTTTTTGCGTATTCACTCCCTGTAACGTCTTAAGTCAGATGGTCTTATATTTAGGAAAGCTTTTACTTTTAATTTCTTTACAAACGAAAGAACGTAAAACAGATTAATTTTAAAAAAAAATTTAGAGTAACCAATAATTTTGTTTCCAATTAAGGGGCAATTTAGCGTGGCCAATCCACCTAACCTGCACATCCTTTGGGTTGTGGGGGTGAAACCCACGCAGACACGGGGAGAATGTGTAAACTCCACACGGACAGTGACCCAGGGCCATGATTCAAACCCGGATCCTCAGCGCCGCAGTCCCAGTGCTAATCACTGCGCCACATGCCGCCCAATCAAATAGATTCATAATGTTTTTTTTTAAAATAGCAGACCCACCCCACCAAACATGATATCAATGGGGCTTCACAAACACTTGCTATTTGAAGATAGTGCATCTTCAGTATTGGTAAGTTTTTCTATCATGATTCTATAAATAACTGTGAAATGCCACCAGGGTTTCCTGTATTCAGGAAATGCCAAAGTGTATCCACCATGGTAACAACAAACTATATTAAGGATCTGGCCAGCTGCATTTCTCTTATAGGATTTACACAATGCTCAGCTGTATTCATCAATATATTTCCAGTGATATTTATGGAAGTTGATGAGATTTTAAATGTGCCTTGAAGTTGCAAAGGGATTTTAATTACTTTGCCAAAATAATATGGGCAGATTAGGTTCTGATTTCACTCAAATTAGCAGAGAATTCTAAAGATTGTGAAGGACCCCCTGGCATCAGGGATGGGTGCCAGAGCCAGAGTCCCAATGGTGTCGGGCACCAACGGGGCCAGGGGTATGGGAATGGGGGTGCAGGACATGCGGGGTGGAGTGGCCAACCGGGACCACTATGTAGCCCGGTGGACCTCGTTGGGCACAGGGGTTTGCACCATGCTTACATGTTGGCCTTTCACCCCGGCAGACAATGGATATTGGAATACAAGAAGCAATGGTGGCCTTCCTGCTCGTCGCCACAGACCTGGGAGATGCCCTTCGGCAAGCTGCACAGCTGGAGCTGCTCGAGGAGGAGGAGGAAGCTGCAATGCTGGAGCGGGCAGCAGCACAGTGTGCCCCAGAGGAACAGGAGACAGCCGCCCAGGATGGAGAGCCGGCTGCTCAACAGGCCGAGGAGGAGGAGGTGCCATGGTGGCGCCGCATGAGGCCTCGTGTGTACCGGCAGCGCCTGTCATTCGAGAACCTACTGGACCGGGCTTGCCGTTGAAGATTCTGATCAATCAGGAGCTTATTAAATGGCAGAGCAGGCTCGAAAGGACTGAGTGGCCTACTCCTGGTCCTAATTCATGCTTTTGTATGATTCACATCAATATAATTTGACCTCCTATGGAAAGAGTTAACATCAACTCTTATTGTTCCATTAAAAACATTCAAATCCTATTGAGAGATTTTCAGTCCACTTGAAACAAATAGCTTATGGTTGATTCAAAGAAAATATTACAATTAAAATGATAAGGATGGATCAAATTAATAGCCATTTTAGCACAATACATAATGTGTATTGTTTAGCGTTTGTACACTTTTTAACAGTTAATTATTTTTTTAACTTTTATATAAATAAGTTTTCTGCAGACTAGCAAAAAGTGTGAGAAAGGAACAATCTTACATTTATTAATCTGCCAGAATTACTTTTGTCAACAAATTCAAAATCTAGTCGATCTTCAACTGGGCTTCATATCTATTTATCCCGCTTAAATTCCAATCAAGGAAATATTTTGTGTTTTCACTACAGAAATTGAAAATCTATGGACGTGTTCTATCTCTACTAATTGTACCTGATATATTATTGTACCTATTAAGGTGATTTTTCCCCGAAAATTACATTATTTGCAATGCCTCCTGTCTAAATCAGACAATTGCTAATTGTGTGTTTAATAATTTGACACATTTCAAGTTAAAGCATTATGGAATGTTTCATATCATGCCAATTTTTCATTGCAGTTATGTGCATGCAATGAATCACATGATTGTTACTAATTTGTATTTCTCTTTGAATCTCTTGTAATTGCACACCCTTGGGAGCTGCTATGTACAGCAGGTTATTCATTTTACTGAATTATTTGTAATGCATTTTTAAAGTCATCATAATTCATGAGGCAGACATATTTCTGTAGCTAGTTTTCCTGGAACAAATCATCAGGGGCCACAGTTTGAGGGGCAACCATTCAGCATCAGGCAGTGCCAGCCAGGAGTCTTTCCCACTCTTATTGGCAGTCATAGAATCATAGAATCATGATAGGCACATTGGAAGAATTTACAGGTTGATTATAAACACACATACACCTTTCTTAGCCATCAGGTCCTGCGGTGGGACTTGAACCAAGGGCTTTTGGTGCAGAGAAAGGAACACTACCCAATGCACCACAAGACCCTCCCTTTTTAAAGTCATCACAAGTTTTAAAATATCAACATTCAATAAATTCTGATATGATCTGTTTTAAACTGCACATTTTCAGAAATGATTGACAACCATGGTTGCTGAGACCCTTTCAGGGATGACAGCCGCCAGTGTACATTACAAGCCTTTGAGATATAAACACATGGACAATATCGATCAACAAAAAGGTTTAAAAAGCAACACTGTACTTTGCTTTGAAATTCCAGTTATCAGCATGAAAGGTACAAACAAAATACTCTGGATGGCTGAAATCTGAAATAAAAAACAGAATGGTGGAAATGTTCAGCAGGTCTGACAGCACCTTGGGGAGAGAGCCAGAGTTAAGGGGTCGGATTTCGCTCTGGTAGCAGGTAGCTCAGTTCAGAAAATTTCCCAACTTGGCAGAACTGTCTCACTATAGACACAGTTTTTACCCTGGGGAGGCAGGAGTGGGATCGTGGTGTGAGCCAATCGTAGTCGGACATGGAAGCGGATGGCGATCGGGGGGCTGGTGTGGGAGGGAGGAGAGGGGGGCAAGTGCGGAGGCAGGCTGATTTCTCTGAGATTTCATCCCGGTTGTTTTAAAAGTTGTATGGTACTCCAGCCGTCACACGCCCTAATCTCCAACTACCTATGCCTCCCCCTTTGCCCCCACATCACAACCATGCCACCTCATACTGCTCATGCAATCTCCATAGCCACTAACCCAGTACCCACTCTGGAAAAACTTAAGGTGTCATGTGACGATGAAAAAAATCTTCTCATGTTCTAATGGAGCTCTCACTCATACATGCTTGTTACTGAACAAAAAAACACTTATTTGAAACCATTCAAAGGTAAGAGCAGGAAATGTGGAGGGCAGGGTGACATAATTAGGCAGGAGCTGACATTTCTCTTTCCCAATGGCAGGTTCAAATTTAGAGATTAACTCTGCAGCATATTTGACCATGCTCACCCCATGGCATTTTCCTCCTTGTGTAACTTTGCATGCTATGAATACTCATTATATTTAAAACCAACATTTTGTAATCACATTCTACCTTCATGATAAGTCAGCAGCACATGAGAATCTCATGGAAGTCAGTTCACCTTCATTCAAAGGTTGTGTGTAACAGTTGGCTTTGTGCAGTTGTGCCTGAGGTCAGCTTGTTGAATTCTGCAGCGCGAGGGAGGGGAGCTGCAGAATGGCAGCTTACATGGAGGCTCAGGACCGACAAGGGTGAGTTGGGTGAGGAGTGGAGTTGTGCCAGGGCATGGAGGATGGGAAGAGGGATCCAAGGGAGTACTGAGGATGGGGTTGGGGGCTTGGATGAGCAAAGTATGAGGGGTCTGGCATCTTGGATGTGGTGGGTGAGGTAGGGGTGGTGGGAACTGTCAGCTGAGGTAATAAAATGAAGAGCTTAAATAGCAGTGTCAACACTATTCAAATGTGGATTCATCTCATGGAAGGTTGTGGCCAGGATGATAAGCCTCCGTGTTTTGTCTTTAAGGGCCAACTTTCCCACCTGTACCTGCTGCATTGACAGTTGATGGTAGGTTTCACCACTGAAAACGTCTCCCACAGTGTGACTGCACATGTCTCCCATGCACACCACCAGCACTTTAAATTTTACTTGTACAAGCAAAAATCAAGAGAGTGAAAATGGAGTCCACTCCACCTTTTGCTATTCCCAACAGGATGTCACCGTTAAAATAAAAGATTTTAATTAATCTGTTATAAAAAATAGACTTCTATTCAAAGCCACATTAAAGACAACTATTTCTTTAAAAACCTCTTAAAACTATCAATCAAAATGTGAACTTAGTGCCCCCCCCCCCACTCGCCCTGCTGATTTAAGTGCTTTTGGAGCCATTGAAACTTTGCTAAGCTTTCGCAAAGCACTCAGCTTTAATAGCAGCCCTGGGGAAATGTTAACAATAAACCCTTGAAAGTGCAGGTAATGGTTTTTCAATAACCTACACCAGATGGCCTGTCAATCAATGCACTCCAACAGCAAATATTTGCTTCTTTTTACTCCAGCTGAAGCCTGTTTTATCATCAAAGGACTGGGATTTAAACAACTTCCGACCATAGTACTTTATTATTTTTTTAAAATTTAGAGTAACCAATTTTTATTTTCCAATTGAGGGCAATTTAGCGTGGCCCATCCACCTAGCTGCAGATTTTTTGGGGTTGTGGGGGTGAAACACGGGGAGAATGTGCAAACTCCACACGGACAGTGACCCGGGGCCGGAATCGAACCTGGGTCCTTGGCGCCATGAGGCAGCAGTGCTAACCACTGCGACACCGCGCCGCCCTCTAGTACCCACAGTACTTTAACGGACCTTATGCTCCCTTTAAGAGTGTTCATATCTCCTCCATCAATTTGTAATTCCCGCAATGCAAGTAACAGCCCTTAGAACAGCGAAAACTCAGAAGAAAGTTTAAATAGTCCGGGTTTCCCATCTGTATGATTCAAGCCACACACCCTCTTTCACTTGCCAGCAAAAATGGGATCGGCCGGATATTGGAGCCAGATTGGAAATCTGATTCAGTGTTTCAGGTCAATGGTCTTTTAGCATTAATGAATGGAGAAAGGAATGTTGAACAGAGAATTCTGGACATCATAATTTGCGAACAAAAGGAAAATGATGCATAATACTTAAGTATAATAAAAGCAAAACACTGTGGATGCTGGAAATCTGAAATAGAAACAGAAACTGCTGGATAAACTCAGCAGGACAGGCAGAATCTGAGGGAGGGAGAAACAAAATTAACTGTTGTGATTTTATGCTGGCATCCGCCCTGAGTGTAAATGGCAATGTGGGTGCAAAATAAAGCTGCAGATTTTTTCTGCAGAGTGCTGGATTACCTGGCGAGAAAAGCTGGCGGTGCAGTCCAATGTCTTAAGTCCATATGACTGTTTTTCAGAATATTTATAATAATATTTAGTCTTACACTGAGGGTCTACTGAAAGAAAAATGAACAACATACTATAAACAGCTACCTAATTGGAAAGATGCAAGAGAAAACCATGGACGCAATCTAACGGAAAAGTTACTAAATATCATTAGTGGCGGGTTTTGCTGGGTGAGTTCCCCACCGCTATCTAACCACACAGTCAGTTTTTTAGGCCCTGGGGAGTTTCTCACCAGTTAGCCCACACTTAGAATTATTTTCATTATTGGAGAGTTGAACTAGCTGGCCAGACCGGCTCCTCAGAGATCGGGCCGCCATTTTGAAAGGGTGCCCAGCTAGGGCATCCTTGGGGAGGCTGGTAGATCCGGTAAACTCGCCTAAGTATGTTTAAAACATACAAAATATGTTTAAAAGCGTGTGTGGCTTGGTCATTCCCATTGTGGGTGGGATCCTGATCTCGACGCCTCACAACATCTGGGTAGATCTCACAAGGTGCACTAGCTGCTGGGAAGCCCACGGGAGGCTTCACCTGGCATCTACCGGCCACACTGTGTTCCTGGTGGAGCGCGACAAGGCTGATAGGTCGCTCCCCATATTTTTGTTCATGAAAAAGTATCAAGATTGAAATAAATGCACAGATATCAAAGAAATGTCCTTCTGAATTAATGTTGAGAAATTCCCAAATTGAGTCTCAATATCTTTTCTGCACCGAAAATAACCCTTTCATCTATGTCTTCCCATCTCTAGTTAACTACTGCATGCTTCCAGCAGAGGAAATTAAAAAGTTGAACTTAGTCAATTGGGAATTGGAAAGATACTGGAAAAGGAGGGGCTTGCAGAGCTAAAGAGTAGAGCTAATGTTAGAAAGAGCTGACATAGGCACGATGGGCCAAATGACGATCTCCTGTGCTGTATGTGTCTGGAAATTGTCAATAAGGGAGTGAAGAAAGATGGTAGCACGCACACTAAAAAGCTTGCTGAATTAATCGCACTTCACTTTTAAAAAGGAAATCATTTTGACAGACGGATGGCTCGAAGCTGACAAAACAGTGCTGAGTGGGCAACTTTTTTTAATTACCAGAAAGCACGTGGGAGGAATGCTCACATGGTCCCTGGTGTCTGCTGTTTCTTTGGTAGATGTTGCAGAAACCCCAGTTGAGAAGCTTTTACGCATTTGCTTGTGATTTCCACAGGTTTTACATCTAATTCACAGATAAGTAATGGGACTGCTCCATAGTAACACAGCCCCCTTTCCAAAACATTTAAATCTTGGATAATTATAAATGGTTAAAACTGTTACTGACTTTCACATTTTTGTAAAAACGCAGTCATGATTGGCGAGTAACAATATTTGTTCCTTTGAAATCCTTAGTACCCTTGAGATAGAAAATAGCAAAGCGGATGCAGTGACTTAGTGGTAATGTTACTGGACAAGCAATCTGGAAATTAAAAACCAGCTTCAGTAATCGTGATCAGGAAACCATTGTTGATTATCATAAAAACCCAGCTGTACCCCTACCCAAGCTGTTCCAGTCAAGCTTCAATACTAGCATCTGCCCAGCAATGTGAAAATTGCCCAGGGATGTCCTCTGCACAGGAAGCAGGAAAAATCTCACCTGGCCAGTTACCGCCTCCTCAGTATACTCTTGGTCATCAGCAAAATGATGGAAAGTGTCACTGACCGTGTTATCAAGTGGCATTTACTCAGCAATAATCTGCTCACTGATGCTCTGTTTGGGGCCTGCCAGGCAACTCAGCTCCTGATCTCAATACAGCTTTGATTCAAGCATGGATTAAAGGGCTGATCTCAAGAATTAAAGTGAGAGTGACTGCCCTTGAGATCAAGGCATCAATTGATTGAGTATGGCTTGAAGGAGCCCGAGCAAAACTGGAGTCAATGGGAAATGGGGGAAAGTTCCCCACTGGTTGGAGTCATTCCTGGCACAAAGGTTGTGGTTGTTGGCGGTCAATCGTCTCAGTCCCAGGACATAATTTGAGGAGTTCCTCAGGGTAGTGTCCTAGGCCCAAACATCTTCCACTGCTTCATCAATGTTCTCCCTTCCATCATAAGGTCAGAAGTGAGGATGTTTGCTGCTGATGATTGCACAATGTTCAGCATCATCTGCAACTCCTCAGCCACTGAAGCAGTCTGTGTATATATGCAACAAGACCTGGACAATATTCAGGCTTGGCCTGAAAAGTGGCAAGTAACATTCTAGTCACACAAGTGCCAGGCAATGACCATCTCCTACAAGAGAGGATTTAACCATCGCCCCTTAACATTCAATGGCAATACCATTACTGAATCCCCCACAATCAACATCCTGGGGGATAACATTGACAGAAACTGAATTGAACCAGTCATATAAATGCCATGCCTACAAGAGAAGGCCAGAGGCTGGAAATTCTGTGGTGAGTAACTCACCCCCTGACTCCAAAAAGCCTCTCAGCATCTACAATACAAGTCAAGAATGTGATGCAATACTCTTCATTTGCCTGGATGAGTGCAGCTCCAACAATACTCAAGAAGCTCAACACCATCCAGGACAAAGCAAATGGTTTAGTTGGCACCCCCTCCACCACTGACATGCAGTGGCAGCAATGTGTGTCATTTGCAAGATACACAGCAGAAACTCACCAAGACTCCTTAGACGTTACCTTCCAAACCCGTGACGTCTACCACCTAGAACGATAAGGGTGGCAGATGCCTGAAACACCATCACCTGCATAATTTCCCCCATCCTGATTTGGAACTATGTCATCATTCCGTCACTTTTTCCACGTCAAAATCCTGGAACTCCCTCCCTAACTGCCCTTTGGGTATACCTACACTATATGCACTGCAGCGGTTCAAGAAGGCAGCTCACCATCACCTTCTAAAGGGCAATTAGGGTTTGCCAATAAATGCTGGCCTATCCAACGAAGCCAACATCTGTGAAAAAATAATTTTTAAAAATGATGGATGACAAAACAAAGCATCTAAAAATAAGGAAAACCTGAAGATTTATTAATAAGCTAAATATAAAAAGGTGGTGTGTGGCTTCACTGGGAAGAAAGGGTAGGATAAATTATTCTAATTAATGAATATTAGACTAAGCTGAAATTTATATTTTTAAGTCAGTGCAGAGAATTCTGACGGAGAAAGAACTTACGCAGAAAAGTTTGTACATTCAACTCAATGAGAGACCAAACTGATACGAATCATATGGACAGCAATTGGGATTCATTATAATTAGATTTGCTGACAGTCAGGCAAAAGCATTGAAAAATGTTAATGACCGTTTTTTATTGCTATTCACTGAATCATTGGGTGGGGGATTCCAACTTCAGAGCGGGTGCAAAACTGGGAGTGGTGAATTGCTGGCCTATTATACATCCCACCCGATTCTCCTCCCCCATTGACGTCAAAGGAAAGGAAGCTTGTGTGAGTTTAGAATGAGCGGGTGACCTGCTACCATCTATTATACATCCCTACCCAAAGTTGAAAGGTCCACCCATTCTGTTTAGTGTGAAGAAAGAAATGTATATAGAATAGCGCCAATGTTCAATTTATACCTTTTGTCGAAACAAAGGATCTTAGGGGTAAAATTGCAAAGTTTGTGGTAAGCTGTTCAATGAGCAGAAGATCCTTTAAATGTTTTCTGCCAGTAGGACCGCTGAAAGCCAATTGTTCTTATTGGATGTGCTGGAGAGTCAGCTTCCAGCACATCCACAACTTGTAAAATGAAATTGAATCCCTCTCTGCCTTCCTTTTACATATGCAAATAAAGTTCCCATCTACTTCAGATACTTGTTCCAGGCCAAGCAAAAACAGTCAACAAACATCAAAACTAGGGAATCTGGCTGAATTGATTTCCACTGGTTTTCTTAGCCTCTTGTCACATAACGCCCAGATGTTCCAGCAGCATAGCTCTCCCTGCCATATGAAACATCACTTGAAACTGGCAGTCAACAGTGGCCCAAATAGGTATAATTCACTGCTGGGTTTTTATACAGTCAGATAGTTTGAACAGCTACAGGAATGATTAACTTTCACTGAACTATGCTGTATGCAAAAGAGGTCAAATTACCAAATATGTGTTCCTAGTTTAAAAGTCAATCTAAAATTAATAACTTGATTCAAGTCTTGTTGGCAGTAGACTTACTCAAATCCTGATAAAGATACTGACATAGCTGAAAGGCAATAGATTGTCAATTTTGTTGGAACTTTTCTTTAGGAAATTTTTAGTTTGGACTGACTCCAAATTTACACAGGTTAAACCGTAGTCATGCCAAAAGTTCTTCTGTTACTGATACAGTTACAACAGACATTGTTGCTCCATATCATGCTTTTAAAAGAAATTCCCATAACTTTCTTTATCTCATTCCTGACCCCTCGTCGTTTTTCATATTCTCCTTTTTCATTATTATTTTGCAATTACAGCCCACTTTCTTCAATTTTAATTGATGTCTAAGCTTTTCAATTATTCATAGCATCATAAAACTACTTGACCTCCTTTTAATAGAATATACTTACTCCGTACCTTCCAGTAAATAAAACTTGTCTGTTGCTGTACAATCTGTTGCAAGGTGTTAGTCTTATTAAGGTATTCATAGCCTTAGATAGTTAACAGTAAGTACTTATTAACTACAAGATACTACATAGGTACTGTAAAGGTCAAGCTAGGAGCTGCTCTATGTTTGCTTCTACACACGGCTCTACCCAATACTACACTATCCCCGAGGAATGGGTCATATGTTCTGCCATTTCACTGTGTGGGCAGTACTCTGCTCAGTCCCATTTTTACCTTTCATGTGACAGGCCTTTTACTACACTATCCTATTTACAAATCTCATTTTCCACTTTTGTGAAAAATCAATAAATCGTTAACATAATCATGATTGTTATGAAAGTCAAACTTACCTTACTTTTGAGAGCAGAGCTCGGGAACGTCAACTCCCGATGAACCTCGGTGCTTTGATTGATTGATTGATATTTATTGTCACGTGCCGAAGTATAGTGAAAAGTATTTTTTTGCGGCCAAGGGAACGTCCACAGTACGTACATGGTAGACAAACGAATAATTGAAAGAGTACATTGACAGTGGTGCAGCAACAAATAGTGATTGGTTACAGTGCAGAATAAGAGCAGCATAGGGTGTCGAGAATAGTGTTCTTACAGGGAATAGATCAGTCCAAGGGGGAGTCGTTGAGGAGTCTAGTAACTGTGGGGAAGAAGCTGTTCCTATGTCTGGATGTGCAGGTCTTCAGACTTCTGTATCTTCTGCCTGATGGAACGGTCTGGAGGAGGGCACAGCGTGGGTGTGAGGGGCCTCTGACAATGCTGTCTGCCTTTCTGAGGCAGCGGGAGGTGTATACAGAATCAATGTGAGGGTGGCAAGCTTGTGTGATGCATTGGGCTGGGTTCACCACACTCTGCAGTTTCTTGCGATCTTGGGCCAAGCAGTTGCCATACTAGGCTGTGATACAGCTGGATAGGATGCTCTCTATGGCACATCTGTAGAAGTTTGTTAGAATCGATGCAGACATGCCGAATTTCTTAAGTTGAGACGTTGTTGAGCTTTCTTGACTGTTGCATCAACGTGAGTGGACCAGAACTGACTGTTGGTGATCGTGACCCCCAGGAACTTAAAGCTATCGACCATCTCTACTTTGGAGCCATTGATGTAGACCGGGGGGGGTGGGGGGGGGGGGGTGGTATCGTACTACGCTTCCTGAAGTCGATAATCAGTTCCTTGGTCTTTCCAGCATTTAGAGAGAGGTTGTTTTCGGTACACCGTGCATCCAAGTAATCTATCTCCCTTCTGTCATCTGATTCGTCGTTGTTTCAGATACGACCCACCACAGTCATATCATCTGCAAACTTATAGATCGAATTGGAGTTAAATCTTGCCACACAGTCGGACACAGTGAGTACAGTAGAGGACTGAGCACACATCCTTGCGAGGTACGGTGTTGAGGACTATTGTGGAGGAGGTGTTGTTACCTATCCTGACAGATTGTGGCCTGTTGGTGAGGAAGTCAAGGATCCAGGGAGGGGTCAAGTCCAAGATTACAGAGTTTGGTTATTAGTCTTGTTGAGATAATGGTGTTGAAGGCGGAGCTGTAGTCTATGAACAGCAGTCTGACGTAGGTGTCCTTGTTGTCGATGTGTTTGAGAGTTGATTGTAGGACCAGAGAGATAGCATCTGCTGTGGATCGGTTGCCGCGGTAGGCGTACTGCAATAGATCGAGACCAGCTGGGAGGCTGCCGTTGATCCGTCTCATAACTAGCCGCACAAAGCATTTCATTATAACTGATGTCAGGGCCACCGGTTGGTAGTCGTTGAGTGAGGCACGCTACCTTGTTCATCTTTGGTACTGGTATTATGGCGGTCTTCCTGAAGCAGGTAGGGACCTTGGACTGGAGAAGTGAGGTGTTGAAGATATCTGCGAATACACTCACCAGCTGGTCAGCGCAGGCTCTGAGTGCTCGCTCAGGGACTCCGTCGGAGCTTTTGTGCATGCGGTGATTCTTCAGAACAGCACGCCTTAACAAGAAGAAAAACAAACGGTTCCAAAAACCAGTGTGCCAGACAGGTTGCAGGAAGAGATCCCAAAGGGGAGATGGGACATGGAGATGCCGCTAAGGGAGAGGGAACAGGGAGAGATCCCAACGAAGAGTCCCAGAGAGAGGTCATGGACAGAAAGCAGTCTTGGTTCGGTTAAAAAGAGAGAAGCAGAGACAAAAGGTTTCATTTGGGGAAAGGGATACATGTAACTGACTTTAAAGTGAAGAACAGAGGGCTTAAATGAAGCCCCTTGGCAATCGAAGAGACCACCGAAATAGCCCTGAAGATCAAAAAAGGCATACAAAAGTTGGTGACTCCATACTGCGAGCCTTGGGGCAAAAGTACCCCTTTGGAGCAAAGAACTAAAGTTGACCTTGTGAATTGGCGCTTGGGTGCATATTCAGGAATGGAGGGGAACAGAATCTTGGCAGACGAGGTTAAAACCCTGTGACATGGGCCCTTGGTGATGCCATCTGAGTTGGAGTGACCATTGTAGAGAATTCCCAGGTTGAATCTTCAAAGGGGAAGACTGGAATTCCTTGTGAGAGAGACAGAGTTTCAGTGAGATTGTTTGACTTACAGGGCGAGATTCTCCGACCCCCCCGCCGGGTCGGAGAATCGCTGGGGGCTGGCGTGAATCCCGCCCCTGCCGGTTGCCGAATTCTCCGGTACCGGAGATTCTGCGGGGGCGGGAATCGCGCCGCGCTGGTCGGCGGGCCCCCCCCCCCCGCGGTTCTCCGGCCCGGATGGGCCGAAGTCCCGCCGCTAAAATGCCTGTCCCGCCGGCGTAGATTAAACCGCCTACCTTACCGGCGGGACAAGGCGGCGCGGGCGGGCTCCGGGGCCCTGGGGGGGGTGGCGCGGGGCGATCTGGCCCCGGGGGGTGTCCCCAAGGTGGCCTGGCCCGCGATCAGGGCCCACCGATCCGCGGGCGGGCCTGTGCCGTGGGGGCACTCTTTCCCTTCCGCCTTCGCCACGGTCTCCACCATGGCGGAGGCGGAAGAGACTCCCTCCACTGCGCATGCGCGGGAATGCTGTCAGCGGCCGCTAATGCTCCCGCGCATGCGCCGCCCAGAGATGTCATTTCCGCACCAGCTGGCGGGGCACCAAAGGCCTTTCCTGCCAGCTGGCGGGGCGGAAATTCGTCCGGCCCGGGCATGGCCCCTTAAGGTTGGGGCTCGACCCCCCAAGGTGCGGAGCATTCTGCACCTTTGGGGCGGCGCGATGCCCGACTGATATGCGCCGTTTTGGGCGCCAGTCAATGGACATCGCACCGATACTGGAGAATTTCGCCCACAGTGTTTACTGGTCTGGGTGGATTGTTGAGAAATCGGTGGTCTCTGTCTTGGTCACATCTGCCATTTATTGTGCAGTATGTTGTGTTCGACCACAGGTTGCCTGTTAATTTACAAATACCTCATATTATCCTTGAATGTTAGAATACAGGACAGACCATGTCAATTGTTTTATTTTTCTGACCTCGTACAGTAAAGTTTATTTTTGTCCGTCCAAAACCCGTGGAGTCTTGTAGCTTTATGCACTTAGTAAGTATCTTGAATCTCAAATTTTATCAACCTTAAACAAAATGCTATTGGTCCCAAACTAAATCTTCCCAACACTTTGGGGGTCTGGCTAAGAAGTAACAAGTTATAAAGTATAATAAAATATAGTCTTGGTGTTTCTTCAGTTTCATTCATCGCGTTAGATCTCACGTGGCATGGCGAGCCAGATAAATCCCGAAAGTGGGATCTTCCAGAATCTTCCGGGCACAATGCAATCGGTAGATCTCGCCCTTATTCATTTTTCTGGGCCTTGGGATGTTTCTCCCCAGTCTAACCCGCTCTTAGAAATCTTTTCAGCAGTTAAGAACTGAACTCACTGGTGAGACCAGCTCCTCAGAGATTGGGCAGCCATTATGAAAGGGTGCCCCAACCTCTAAGTGAACTTGAGAGTCCCCCACAACCCCCACCCCTGGGCAATGTCACCCGCCACACACATGGGCATTACCCCACTCCCCTAAAATGAGGACACCCCGCTATGGGGTCATTGAGGTTCCCCCTTTTCACGCCTCCCCACGCTCCCTTTCGCACCCCCCCTCCCTTCATGACTCCCACCTTTCACCCCCTCAACCTTTAGGACAGGCCTTCATACCGCCCTTCACCCCTCCACCATTCATACCCTACACTCATCCCCCCTTTCATTAGCATGGTCCCCCTCAGGCCCCAGCGCTTGGCAGTGACACCCTGGCATATGGGCACCCTAGCACTGTCACCTGGCACCTTGGCAGTACCAGCATAGTAGCGCCAATGCGCCAGAGGGAGAGCCAGGGTACCGCCTTGCCCTGTCCTCCAGGGGTCTCCAATGGCTTGGGAGATCCTCCCAGGTGCCGTTACACCTGGTCCATGCTTGTGTGGACCGTGCTAAATGCCGCATACGTGATCACTCGCTGGGGAGCTGATTAGTTCCTGAGCGGCCATTAAATTGGACTTACATCTCACGAATGAGATGTTGAATGGTCTTAATTGGTGTCAGTTGGTGTCTCACCACATGTTGGCAGAATCTGGAACCTGCTACCGGGCTGGTTAGATCACGAACCATCGATTCGCATCCGACGGTAGCATTGTGGATAGCACAATTGCTTCACAGCTCCAGGGTCCCAGGTTCGATTCCGGCTTGGGTCACTGTCTGTGCGGAGTCTGCACATCCTCCCCGTGTGTGCGTGGATTTCCTCCGGGTGCTCTGGTTTCCTCCTACAGTCCAAAGATGTGCAGGTTAGGTGGATTGGCCATGATAAATTGCCCTTCGTGTCCAAAATTGCCCTTAGTGTTGGGTGGGGTTACTGGGTTATGGGGATAGGGTGGAGGTGTTGACCTTGGGTAGGGTGCTCTTTCCAAGAGCCGGTGCAGACTCGATGGACCGAATGGCCTCCTTCTGCACTGTAAATTCTATGGTTTCTATGGATCCTCAAATTTGCCTCTCCTGCTTTTTAACTGGTGTGCCTGGATCCGCGCCCATAGATTGTGATCCTTCTGTTTGAATAGATTGGGGAAGGATCAAGATATTATAAAGCAATTAGTCAAATCTGAGTTTTGGTGAAAATGCTGAACAACTTTTTTGTAGGGAGCTATATTTTTAATCTAATTAACATAAAGACAAGAAAGAATACTCAGTGGGCGGAATTCTCTGGTTCCCCAGCTGCGTCTGGCTCGGCTGTGCGCCCATTGTAACCACCGCATACCTCTGGCGGGTCGTGTTCCGACGTAAAAACTAAATTGCAACGACCGGAGAATTCCGGCCGCCAGGGTGGATTTGAAGCAAAACCTCGGGCATGATGCTCCGACCCCCGCCGGGCTGGAGAATCTACGGGGAGCGGCGCGAATCCCGCCCCGCTGCCCCGACGCCGGCTGCCGTATTCTCCGGTGCCGTCTTTCGGGTGGCGGCGGGATTCACACCAGGCCGGTCGGGGGCTGTTGGCAGCAGCCCCCCTGGCGATTCTCTCACTCCGATGGGCCTTGGGGCCGTCCGTTTTGGGCCAGTCCTGCCGGCGTGGGTTACTCAGGTCCCACACGGCGGGACCTGGCAGCTACGTCGGCGGGGGCAGACCTCGGGGGGATGCGGGGGGATTGGACCCGGGGTGGCCCCCATGGTGGCCTGGTCCACGATCTGCGGGCAGGCCTGTTCCGTGGGGGCACTTCTTCCTTCCGCGCCGGCTCATGTAGGGCTCCGCCATGGCTGGCGCGGAGGAGAGAACCCCCCATGCATCTGGCAAAATACACCGGCCGGTCTGCGCATGCGCGAGATCACGCCGGCCCTTAGGCACATGCGCGAACCCGCGCCGTCCCTTCACCGCCGGCTGGAGCAGCACCAACCCCTCCGCCGCTCACCTAGCCCCCAAAAGTACGGAGAATTCCGCATTTTCGGAGTCTGTTGACGCCGGAGTGGTTGGCGCCGATTCTCCCGCCGACGTGAGGACTTAGTGCTCAGAAGGGAGAATCCCGGCTCTCATGTCTCAAAATTACCAAAGTTCTATCAGAAGATAACAAAATTATTTGATGAAGACTATCCAGTGTCATTTACTTCAGCTTTTAGAAATAATCTTATAATCTTTTGCCAGTGAAGGCTTAAAACAAGATTAATGCTTATTAAGTCAAAGGCATGTCAGTGATTTGGCAAAAAGAAGTAGAAGATAATGATAGATGGGAAGATCTCTGCCTGGGGGACAATAACTCGAGTTATATTGGAGCCAGCTCTGGCTCCAATCCTATTTACACTATTCAGCTAAGAAGTGATTATGGGGTTAGATAATTCTGGCAATGCTATAACATGTATTGATAGCATCAAGTCATACAACCAGCGAATGAATGAACATACATGTTTTTGTGTTCTAAAATAATTGGTTATAAATTAAATAAATCACGATGCAGAAAACTTACAAATGAGGTAAGACATCTGATCACTTTAATTGATCCATTTGAAGGTATTTACAGATCCCCATTACGACATCAAATTGTTTCTGAAATTATTCCAAGGTTCTTTTCCTCCATCGCGTTATTGTCACATTATTCTATTCACTTGAGCTGCCTTTGGAAGCTTGTGCAGATTAGATGGCAGGGCAAAATACCAGACACTGAGATGCCCACCCAAGCTGGCATGCCAAGTATTTATGCCATATTGAGTCAGTCACAATCGTGTTGGGCCAGCCGGTTGGGATGTAGCCGGACTACCTGGCACTCACTTAGCAAAGCAAAGCTTTTGTGGCGCACTTGAGTCTGGGTGCGCTCCCATGGTAGTTGTAATCCAAGGGAGATGGCATAGTGATAATTTTGCTGGACTAATAATCCAGACTCCCAAGCTAATGCTCTGGCGACATGGGTTTAAATCCCACCTTCACAGCTGGTGGAGTTTGAAAACAGTTAATAAATCTGGAATTGAAAATGAGTCTCGGTAATGGTGACCGTGGAACTATCATCGATTGTCATCCGGTTCACTGATGTGATTTCTGGAGGATAATCTTCTCTCCTTACGTGATGTGACCTGCATTGGACTCCAGACCCATAGCAGTGTGGTTGACTCTTAACTACCCTCTGAAATGACCTAGCAAAGCCAGTTGTAGGGCAATTAGGGATGGTCTACAAATGCTGGCCTTCATCAGTGACAGCCACCTCCCATGAAAGAATAAAGAAAAAGTAAAGCCTTACAAGGACACTCTGACTGCTTTTGGGAGTTTTAATCTTGACTTCAAGTCCTGGGAGAAGTTCACTCAGGATTGCTGCGCCGGGTGCAACCAAATAAAAAAACGGTGCAGCCTCCTTCAAAAGCAAGCGCATGTCAGAGTCAGAGAGAAAATGCAAGGCGAGGAAATCCCAAGCCAGCGACTCATCCAATACTCAGTTGAATGTGATATCCTGTCCAATTGCAGCAGAACCTTCCACTCGCAAATCGGCCTTAGCGGTCACCTGTGCACCCACTGGAATCTTATCAAAACACCGCACATGATGAACATAGTCATCTTAACCTTGAAGGACAAACAAGAAGATTCTATCTGGGATTCTATTCCATGTATTGGTCACGTGAGATGTGAAGAGTTTCCTGACAATGGTCCTAAGATTTCCTTTCTCAAGTATAAATATGGTGCCTTTGACCTACTCTCACAGCTCAAAGTAAATTTCTGGAGTTATTTTTTAATTCCCTTCAGTATAATGCGCACCTCTACACAATTACCTCACAGAAACCTCCTTTCTAGTGTAAAAAGCCAGATGTTTCCATTCTTTATTCAGAATTCAGACACTCGTGATCTTCAATGGGTCTTCATTGCACTGCCTCCAGTACTTAAATGTCACCCTGAGCACTTTAATGTACAGCCTGATCATTGTACAGTTAAATCACAACTTCCTTTGACTTTTAAGGCCAGATTTTCAGATCTTTGAAAGTGAAAACATTTTTTGCCATTTCCAGGAGATCCCATTTTTGCCCGTGGGGGAAATGGCAGGGCATTAAAGACATAGGTGGGCAACCCTAACTCTGCAGGGCTATTGGAAACTAGTGTTAAGTTCAAACAGACACAATTTTGGCTGTTCCAAAGGCCTTAACCAGAATTATATGAGTAATAAATTGACGGAGTGGGCATTATTATTTTGATCTGCAAATGGCTCCTGAGGTCTGCCCCTGGTAGATGCTCGGTGAGTATCTATGGAGGTGGAATTTTTAAAAATAAATTTAGAGTACCCAATTTTATTTTCCAATTAAAGGGCAACTTGGCGTGGCCTGATCCACCTACCCTGCACATCTTTGGGTTGTGGGGATGAGACGCACACAAACAGAGAATGTGCAAACTCCACACGGATAGTGACCCGGGTTCGATCCTGGGCGGCGTGAGGCAGCAGTGCTAACTACTGCACCACCGACCCGCCTCTTCTATGGTTTGATTTGATTTGATTTATTGTCACATGTACCAAAGTACAGTGATAAGTATTTTTTTGCGGCCGAGGGAACGTACACAGCACGTACATAGTAGACAAAAGAATAATCAACAGAGAACATTGACAAATGGTACATCGACAAACATTGATTGGTTATAGTGCGGAACAAGGGGCCAAACAAAGCAAACAAAGCGAATACATGAGCAAGAGCAGCATAGGGTGTCTCAAATAGTGTTCTGACAGGGAACAGGTCAGTCCGAGAGGGAATCGTTGAGGAGCCTTGTAGCTGTGGGGAAGAAGCTGTTCCTATGTCTGGATGTGCAAGTCTTCAGACTGCTGTACCTTCTGCCTGATGGAAGGGTCTGGAAGAAGGCAATGCCTGGGTGGGAGGGGTCTCTGATAATGCTGTCTGCCTTCCTGAGGCAGCGGGAGGTGTATACAGAATCAATGAGGGAGTGGCAAGCTTATGTGATGCGTTGGGCTGAGTTCACCACACTCTGCATTTTCTTGCGATTTTGGACCGAGCAGTTGCCATACCAGGCTGCGATGGTGGTGGAATGTAAGGGTTAGTAGGATGGGTGGTATGGTTGTGGCATGGAGGAATGAGGAGGCATAAAGCTAAAAAAAACTGATGCTGACGTTGCATAGAGAAGCCAATAACAATCCATTGAATTCGGCCTTTAAGTTGAGCACATTCTTCAGCTGCCCTCAGGAACCCACCTTGGGAAAGGCAGATTGCTAATTATAAAGCGCAAAAAGGCAATTCACAGTTGTTTTAACAGGTGTTATGGGCCAGGGTTTAGAGAACCCCAAAGTGTATCATGGAGTCCACCTGACCCACAACTTTTAATAGATTGTGGTATGGGGAGCACACGGCCCACTCTACAGGTGTAGTACAGCAGAAATGGAAAAGTATTTTTTTAAGCAAAACAATGTTTATGCTATGAACTCAAGTTAACCTTTTTAAAACATACAGTGAACATCTTAGCAACCATCAATTCTACAACCCCCAAAGAATACAACACTAAGTAATCCTTAATAAATTCCCAAACAACATCCAGGAGACAAAAGACCCGTTTAACACAGAGATCAGGTTTAAATTCTCTAATGAGAGCAGTTATCCCTTTGAAATCACCCAAATTAACACTCTTTAGCTTGCAGAGAGATCCATGCACATCTGCTGGATTTCACTGCAGCTCTTCTCTCTGTAAACAAAACTAAAATCTCACTCTATAGCAGCCTGCTCAAAAACGAAAGTAAAGCAGATAGACAGTCCAGCTCCACCCACTCTCTGACATCACTGCAGTAATAAACACCCATTTCTTAAAGGTACACCCACTACAGTTATTCAATAAAAAACACCAATTTCTTAAAGGTACTCTCACATGACACAGGGATATTGAAATTTAACTCTGGGTGTGCACAGGTTTCCCAGGCTTCATATAAATTGTCTGTCTATGCAAGGCGAGAGGACAGCAGGAATTGCAGGGACTAAGCATACGGTACACAAAAAATCCTGGAAGTGCCCAGACCTCATACCTGACTCCGTGCCCAATTAATGGCTTTTGCTCATATGCCCTTCTGAGTTTGTGCTTTTGTTACTTTGGGGATGATTTCCAATCCCTTGGAGGTCCTTTCTATTACCTTGGAGTTTTGTGCATCTGATTGACACTTCTCATCAGTCAAACATCGGTGCAATATTGGTGTTGTTTATTCAACCTTACTTTGAATCTCAGATGCAAAATCAGCAACACCAGCGGCTGGAACAACAACATCAGAAGCAGCAGCAGTCTTTTCCTCAACCAGAGGAGAGGCCAATGAGCACAGAGCTTCAGCTCATAGGAAGCATAATCTCATCAGAGGTTTTGCAGACAGATGATCAGCTTCATGTACATATCAGAGCACCAGTGCCCCAGGAGACTCAGAGCACGGTGAAGCTCAGAGCGGGCAGCACAGTGGTTAGTACTGCTGCCTCACAGCGCCAGGGACCCGGGTTCAATTCCAGCCTTGGGTGACTGTGTGGAGTTTGTACATTCTCCTGTGTGGATTTCCTCTGAGAGCTCCCACAGTCCAAAGATATGCAGGTTAGTTGAGGTTATGGGGATAGGGTGGACAGGGCCTGGGTGGTGTGCTCTTTAAGAGGGTTGGTGCAGACTCGATTGGCCAAATGGCCTCCTTCTGCATTGTAGGTATTCTATTCTAATCTTGTTGGCATGTCGGGGATCTTGCCTACTGACTGGAGAGCCGGTGAGATACCTGCACTGCCTCTTTTCGAGCAGGCCCACTAAACCACACGCCAATCAGGCAGTGGCAAGGCCCCCACGAGGAAGCCTCCCCAGCACCATTGGGGAGGCCGTGGCTGCTGCTGGATAAACAGGCACTGGAATCCCAAGATCACAAGCGACCTAGACCATAGGTAAGAGCTAAGTAATGATAGTGGGGAGTTCCAGGGCTAGGCGTCATGGGGAGAGGGGTTGGCAGTGTTATTTACCACACACCTGGCCTTGTCAAGAGACTTCAGGCTTATGTTAGGAACAAGAAGGTGTTTATTTATAAAGAGTAACCTGGTACAGGAGGTTTGCAGCTCCAGGCAGCCTTGGAACACAGCGTGTGACCATTTCAGCAATCTTGTCCTGGCATGTAATCTCAGTTTCCTTCTCTGCCTGAATTGCTGCTTTGTCTAGTTCTCTCTGGCACAACTCCGTCAACTGTGGGGCATCGTTTTCCAATCTCTCCCTTTCGTCTTCTGCTTCAACCAATCTTCTGCTTGGACTGGAGCAGTTCTTTATTTAATGCATCCGCTTCCCCCTCCACCTGTATTTTGCACTCAGCCTCCACCAGTTTCAGTTTGGTCTGAGCCAGTTCCAGCAGCATCTCCTTTATCATATTCATCTGAAGTAACCTTCAATTAACTGACAATTTTAAGAGGCTGAAAGCAAATTACTGCAGATGCTGGAATCTGACTCGAAACATTAACTCCGTTCTCTCTCTGTCAGACCTGCAGCGATTGTCCAGTATTTTCTGTTTTAATTTTAAGTGTCTCCTCTTTGTTAAAGAGTTCTCTGTGGCGATCACAGTCTTCAACTTGTTTCCAAATTTGTTCCAACTCACCTTTGTTTCCCAACTGTTGCCTTCCTAATCACTCACTCAATTGAGAGTGAATGTGTTTGTGTCCGATGATTAAACTGTTCTTCTTCGTTTCTGATTCTCAATCTCCGTATATGCAAGTTTTACTCTCAGTCCATTTGTCTCATGTAAACATTGCTCCATCAGCCTTCCAACCTTGATGATCAGCTCTTTGCAAGAAATTTCCATTCGACAGCCATTTTTTGCCAACTTAACACTCAATTACGGAACACATCAGAGTTCTTCCTCAAACTACTGCAGTTTTCTTCTCTAGTGGAATAACTGTCTCTTGTTGAAGAGAATCACACTCATTCTGTAGTCCATTGTTCTGCATTTGCAATCCATTCAGTTTATCCATTTCTGAATTTCTTCCAAGGTGAAAAAATATTTGGTAACAATCCCTTCCTTCTCATGTTTTGCATGTTATCAGAAGACTGACACGTTCCTTTTGTTGAGTTTGCATCAAACTGTAAATTCTACATTCATCATTTCTTCCTTCTTTTACTTCTATTTATTCGACAATTCTCTTGAATTGCTAACTTGTTCCCACAGTTCTGCTTTCTCTTTGAGTTTGTCTATTGTTAAGTCTCTCTCAACACCTTCAAATACTGGACAGTTTCTGACTCTGCAGAATGCCAATTTCTCCAGTTCATTTGTGTTTTCCAAATGACTGGTAGTTCAATCATTCAGTTGGATCTCTAGAGAATTCCCAATAATGACTCTGGTAAATGACACCTCTGCTCTGATTTCTGCTTCAACTGTACGGTGACTCTTGCAGTAGATGATACAGGATGTCACACATGAGCACCATGGATCAAATCTTGGATTAGTTTCACTCTGAGACCAGTAGTTCTCTCACTCATCACAAAACTGACAATCTTTATTAGTGTCACAAGTAGGCTTACATTAACACTGCAATAAAGTTACTGTGAAAATCCCCTCGTCGCCACATTCCGGCACCTGTTCGGGTACACTGAGGGAGAATTCAGAATGTCCAATTCACGCACACACGAGGAGAATGTGCAGGCTCCGCACAGACAATAAACCAAGCCGGGAATCAAATCCAGGTCCCTGGTGCTGTGAAGCAACAGTGCTAACCACTGTGCTACCGTGACACCCTCATTCATTACATGGGATTTCCTTGGCTCTTCAAGCTCCATGCTATGTCCACTGTTCCTGAGTTTTTGGCTTGTGCTTTTTCTCTCAACTCTTTTTACCTTTTCTTCACATCTTTGTGCTCTAACTCCAGTTCCGTCGCCACTTACTGATGAATGTTATACTGTTTCTTACCGGCCCTTTCAGATTTCCTTGCTACTTCTGCCTTTTTCATTGTGCTTGTTTTTTTTTCTTAGCTTTGATATAGCTGGGCAACTCGTCATTTAGATTAGGGTCACACACTCTTACCTCATTTCTGATTTTCTGTAGTTCTCAGTGAAGTTTATCCAACTTTCTTTCCTCACTCTTACTGCTTCTTCTGCTGTGGCTTGTCTTACTTGCTGACTGATTACAGCTTTATTGTATGCTTGTAATTTATTGCTAAAGCTCTCCAGGAAATTCTCATTACAATACAAAAGGATGGAATACAACTGAGTCTTGCTTGTTTCAGCTCTTCATTTAGTCATTTTAGGTCTTTTGTTGTCCTCCTTCTGGGCCAATTGGTGCTCTCATTGTTGCCCATTTGTGCCCTCCTGGGTCTATTGGTGCCCTCTTTCTGGGACCCATCGGTGCCCTCCTGGGTCCATCAGTGTCTTCTTCCTGGGGCACATCAGTGCCCGCATCCTGGGTGCCATCGGTGCCGTCCTTCTGGGTCCATCAGTGCCCTCTTCGTGGGGCCTATTGTGCCCTCTTTCTGGGGCCCATCGGTGCCCTCTTCCTGGGGCCCATCTGTGCTCTTCTGGGCCCATTATGCCCCTCTTTCTGGGGCCCATTGGTGCCATCTTGCTGGGTCCCATCAGCGCCTTCCTCTGGGGCTCAGAGGTTCCCTCTTTCTGGAGCTCTCCTTCTGGGGACCATCAGTGCCCTCCTTCCAAGGGCCCATCTCCTTCTGGAGAGACGTCCCTGCCTACTTCAAGTCTGGCATTGCCTCTTCCTTGAGGGCTTATTACCTACTCTAAGCTCCAGTGTTGCCTCTTATTTGAGGTCCTCATTTTCTCCTTTGAGGTCATGTGTTGCTTACAGAACCCTTTTTTAGAGTTGCCCGCTATTAGGGAGGGGTCTTCTCTGATTTTCCTGTGTCTTGTCCTGTGTTGTTGCATTAAATGTTATACAACTTTAAATGCATTGCCACTTTAAGACTGTGTAGCAATCCTTATTCTCCACACAAGCTGTCATTGCTTGGATACAATCAACTTCCCTTTGCAGGAGTATTCTGCAACAAATGTATCAATACAGGTGCAGAGTGCCTCTGGCTGCCTTATTTTCAGAGCTGTAGCATGGCATCCCAGTGCCCACTGTTTTGCTTTACTTTTAAAATTTCTGTTCTTGTTTACAACAGGTTGGGGACTTCTCCCCAAAACTACAAAACTTCTCTGCTGGAAATCCTGCCATGCAGGGCTGTCTCTCCCCGACCCCCTGCTGGCTCTGTTCAGATCGGCAGATATAGAAACTGAAACTGAAGAGCGTTTAGTCTTCAGGAGCAAGAGAAGTAAAACTTAAGCTAAATAGAAACTAAAAAAAAGGGCCAGAAGTGCTTGAAGTAAAAAACTTAAGTTATACCCAGCTGGAAGAGAGCTGTGGTCCAGACTTAAGAAGAAGAAATAGAAGGCAGAGATTTGCTGCAGTTAGATAACTCAGCTTCTCCTTTCCCGCATTTCTGGGACAAGCCTTGCAACTTCCCTTTTCTCTTTTTAGCCTTAGAAATTATTTCTTACTTCAAACACTTCAGTCCCTCTTTTTTTTAGTTTCTATTTAGCTCTAGTTTTACTTCACTTACTCCTGAAGGCTAATCACTCTTCATTTTAATTTTCTTTCAAAAAAATATATTTTATTCCAAACATATTCCAACAGCACAGCACAAAAATAAAACTGGTACATATTGTTCAATTTCCCCCCATTTTACTCCCCTCCCCCCCCTATCCCCCGGGACAAACAGTTGAAAATGAAAAAAAATGAAAATCGCTTATTGGCACGAGTAGGCTTCAATGAAGTTACTGTGAAAAGCCCCTAGTCGCCACATTCTGGCGCCTGTTCGGGGAGGCTAGTACGGGAATTGAACCGTGCTGCTGGCCCGCGTTGGTCTGCTTTAAAAGCCAGCGATTTAGCCCAGTGTGCTAAACCAGCCCCTCAAACCAGTTCCTCAAACATGGACAGAAACGACCTCCACCGCATGTAGAACCCCTCCTCCCACCCCCTAAGGGCAAACTTTATCTTCTCCAAACTGGGGAACTCAAACAAATCCTCCAATCATACCAAGACCCCCGGCAGTGTTGCCAACTTCCAGTTCAAAAGCATCCATCGGCGGCCAATCCGAGAGGTGAAGGCCACAACATCAGCCCCCCCCCCCCCCCCCCCCTGCAGCCCTGGCGCCTCCAAAACCCCCAAACATTGCCACCATAGGGTGCAGTGTTATGTTGACCCCTACAATCCCCCACAAACTCTCAAACACCACATCTCAGAATCTATTCAGCTATGTACACCCCCAAAACATATGGATATGGTTAGTTAGCTCCCTCCCACACCTCTCACACAACTCTCAAGAAGAACCCATTCACACACATCTAATCACAACTCTCAAGAAGAACCCATTCATCCGGTCTGTGTTATCTGGGCCCGACGTACTACCTTACATTGTATGAGGCTCATCCTCGCACAGGAGGAGGTTGAGTTGACTCGATGCATTATTTCATTCCACATTTCTCTTGATTTCTTTCACCAAAGTCGACCCCTTTTCTCTCAACCATTTACAATTATCCCCAATCCTCACTTCCCCCCACACATCCAGGAGCAGAAACATCTCTAACAACGGTATACTCCAGCAACTGAGGGAATGAGGGTAGCTCCTTCCACGCAAAATTCCGTACATGCCAACACCAAAACTCGCTCCCGCTTGGCAACTCAAACCTCTCTCGTACTTGCTCTAGTCCCGCAAAATTACTCTCCCAAACAAGCCCCTCACTGTCACTATCTCTCCGACTCGCACCCTCCCATACATTCGCCCCCGGTACAAACCTATGATTCCCACATACCGTAATCCGAACCGACATGTGCCCAATTTAAAGTGCCTCCTTATCTGATTCCAAATCCTCATTGAAGATTCCACCGCCGGGCTGCTTGTATCGTTCCCTGGGGAAAATGGCAAGAAAGCTGTCACCAGGGCCCTCAAACTCATCCCCTTATATGATTCCTCCTTTAACCCAACCAATCGCTACACACCCCGCTTCCCCCATCTTCTCATAGCTCTCTACCAGTAATAATGCAGCAGGTTTGGGAGTGCCAGCCCTTCCTCCTGCCTTTGTCTTTGCAACAGGGCCCTGACCCTTGGAGTCTTGTCATCCCGAACAAATTGTAAAATCAACTTTTCCACCCTTCGAAAAAAGCTCTTGGGGAGAAAAACCAGGAGGGACGAAAAGATAGACAGCAATCTCGGCAGCACATTCATCTTTACCACCAGTACCTGCCCTGCCAATGTCAGGTGCAAGGTATCCCACCGTTTGACATCCACTTTTACCCCCTCTACCAGCCCTGTCAGGTTCCAATTGTGCATAGTAATTCAATCATGTGCCACCTGGATCCCCAAATACCAAAACCTGACCCTAGCCACCCTGAATGTCAGGGCCTCCAGGTTCACACTCTGTCCCAGTTCTTTCACCAGGAAAATCTCTCTTTTCCCAACATTCAATTTGTACCCAGAAAAGGCCCCACATTTCCTCAACAGATCCATAATTCTCCCCATACTGCCCAGTGAATTCACCGCATGCAATAGTAAGCCATCGCGTACAAAGACACCCGACGCTCCCTATCCCCTCTCACGATCCCCTGCCACTCCTCCAAAGCCCAGGGCGCAATCACCAAGGGCTCAATCGCCAATACGAACAACAGTGGCGATCCCTGCCTTGTTCCCCTGTGCAACCCAAAATACCCCGAATTGATCTAATTCAATCTCACAGTTGCTATAGAGGACGCATACAGTAGCCATACGCAAGCCACAAAATGTGGTTCAAACCCAAACCTTCCCAGGATCTTGAACAGGTACTGCCGCCACTCCACCCGGTCAAAGGCATTTTCCAAGACCATCGATATGATCATCTCTGAGACTCGCCCCTCCGACGGGGTCATAACCTCATTTAATAGCTTCATAATATTACTTAAGGGTACTCACAGGTAGGCTGTGTCATCCAATTTATCCCATCCTCGTCGCAATGTTATGTATTGTGACGCATTTCTTACATTGTCAAGAGACTTCAGATTTTGATCGGAACAAGAAGGTATATATTAGTAAAGAACAACTTAGTGCAGCACGAGACTGCCAGCACCAAGTCCTTAAATGCTTATTACATAGCTGCTCGATGTATTCCGCCCGGGAGGGGACTCCACCCTCTGGGGTGATCACCCCCTCTCGATTCCCATTGTTCCCCAGAGCCAGGTGACCTTCTTCTGCTGTGCTGTCTTAAGCTCACAAGGGAACCTCTGTCCTGACCAGCTCAATGACCAGTCCCTCGATCAGGCACTGAGTGCCTTTGACTGAGGGACCTTCCACTGGAGGTAGCAACTTGTCTGCACAATTTCCAGAACAGCAAACCATGGTTCTTCCTGGCCTGAGCTTAATTCTGCTAGAGGGAGAAGGATGGTGGGGTTCCGGTACACCATCATCCCACCTATGCCCTTCCTGTCTCTAGCAAGAAAACAAGATTTTGGCCAGAGTATCCTGTCAGGCAGCTGTTAATATTTCCAGTTTCCTGGAATAAGACCACCTGCCAATGTACCTGGTGGACATGCATTGTCAGCATCCATAAGATTCACCACGCCCCTAATTTCTTCGTTTCTGACTCCTTCCAGGAATCTGTAGGAGACATTTTCAGAATCTCACAATCTGTTGCCCACCAATGCATCTGACAGGTAACTAATGCCATTGTTGCCAGGGCTGGGAATTATGTGCACTTTGCAACCGATGAAACCATTCAGAATTAGCAGGTGCTCAGCTTTGCAGCCCTGGCTAGCTTCCCACAGCTCCAGGGAGTCATCAACTGTAAATATACATCTACCAAGGCATTCCCAGATTACCCTGGAGTCTTTATCATCTCCCAGGGCTTCCACCCTATCAATGTGCAGCTCGTCTGCAACCACAAAAACGATAATTATGCATGTTTGTGCAGGAATCCTAGGGAGATGATGCTTTTCTCCTGCACCAGTAAAACCTTTCTGAGTTTTTCACATTTTAAAACAGTTAGCGGCTGGGGACAAGGGCTACTTACCGAAGGTCTCCTGCTGACGCCCAATAGGAGTGCAGACAATGGTGTTCTAGAGGGATACAATCAAAATCAGCTACCTCCTGCTGGAGGAGGGCCTTGGATGTGGGAGGGCCTCTTCAGTAGAGCACACATTTTATCTAAGTTGCTGAATTCTTGCTTGCTTGCATTAGTGAAGCTAGCTGAGTGGCAAATTCTGAACCGATTGCACCCCCCAATCCCTCAGCACAATGCTGTTGCACGATCAGCAAAGCATTCCTAACACAGACGCCCACTGCTCACCTTATAGAACAAAGAACAACACAGCACCGGACCAGGCCCTTCGGCCCTCCAAGCCTGTGCCGGTCATGATACCAACCTTTGCCAAAACCCTCAGCTCCTCCTTAAAGAACAAAGAAAAATACAGCTACAGCACAGTTGTACCTCTTGCCTTAACCGTTAATCACAAATGAGAAGGCCACTTGCCTGGCAGCAAGCAAAATGTACAATAAGGGAAAATGGTCCATATATATAAATTTAATCTTGCAGAAAGATTAAGCAGAAACGCAACAATTTAACATTGTGTTTGTTGTGTTATGCTTTTTCACGTAGCATAAGCTGCTTCCTTGATGTATATTCTGACAAAGGAAGGTTCAGACTTGGAGATAGATTTTACACATTTATTGAACAGTTAACAATTCTCCTACTTGGGTTCGACTCTCCTGCTGATCTTACGATAGTAACTCAATCTAACTAACCAGTCTGCTCTAATCCATGCGGTGGGTGTGATGCTTCCCTGATCTGCCCCTGTCTCTCTGAGTGTCGCCTATGGAAAGAGAAAGAGCATTGTGCCCTGTCCTTTTATATGGGTAGCTCCCTTGTGGTTGTGTCACCTCTGGGTGTGTCTTGACTGCCCATTGGTCGTGTCCTATCTTACTGACCTATTGGTTGAATGTCTGTGTCATTATGTCTCTGGTGCTCCCTCTAGTGTTTATTTAGTCCCAGTGTATTTACATTAACCTCTTGGGTATTTACAGTGCCCCAATGTATCTACATTAACCCCTTGTGTATTTACAGTGATGCATATCACCACATCCCCCCTTTTTTCGTGTTACATATTTTCTGTACAGTGTTAAAGAAAATTGAACAAAATAGGTAGATCAGTGATGACATGTACAAATCATGATGAGTGATGATGACACAATAAGTCCAAATAATATATATGAGTCCAAAGTTCATAAATTAATATGGTCGAGTGGCTTTCTTGTTTTGTTGGTGAAGTGATGATGTTGATGCTGGCATACCCTTGTGAACGCCGTCAGTGTCGCTGTGCTTAAGGAACCAAGAAGTGGTCAAATCACTTTGTTGTCTGATTTGGACTATTTTTCTTTTTCTTTTGATGCTTGTGGTAGCGATGTATGTAATCTGTTTTTTAATTTTAAAAAATTGATTAAAGTTTTTTAACACAATTTTTCTCCCTTACAAACAATAACCCCCCCCCCCCCCCCGTGACAAAATAACAAGAAATCGTACAGAGCAAGATATATACATGGTAAAATGATATGTTTACATAGCTTTGTACACTGGCTCTCTCCCACATGTGCCAGTTTCCCCAACCCTTCATGTTATCTCTTGCTCATCCACCCTCCCAGGCAATCCCCCATTTCCCCCCCCCCCCCCCCCGCCCTCCCAGGACGCCCCCCCGCCCCCCCTAGGTTGCTGCTGCTGACCGACCTTCCTCTAACGCTCCACGAGATAGACTAGGAACGGTTGCCACCGCCTGTAGAACCCCTGCGCAGACCCTCTCAAGGCAAATTTAATCCTCTCCAGCTTTATGAACCCAGCCATATCATTTATCCAGGCCTCCGCGCTGGGGGGCTTCGCCTCCTTCCACATTAGCAAGATCCTTCGCCGGGCTACTAGGGACGCAAAGGCCAGAATGCCGGCCTCTTTCGCCTCCTGCACGCCCGGCTCGTCCACTACTCCAAATATTGCTAGCCCCCAGCTTGGCTTGACCCGGACTTTCACCACCTGAGATATTGCTCCCGCCACTCCGCTTCAGAACCCCTCCAGTGCCGGGCATGACCAAAACATATGGACCTGGTTCGCCGGGCTCCCTGAGCACCTTCCACATCTGTCCTCCACCCCAAAGAACCTACTCAACCTCACCCCCGTCAAGTGCGCTCTGTGAACTCCTCCCCCAGCTCCTCCTCCCATTTACCCTTCAGCTCCTCTACCAGTGCTTCCCCCTCTTCTTTCATCTCCTGGTGTATTGCCGACACCTTGCCCTCCCCGACCCATACACCCGAGATCACCCTGTCTTGAATTTCTTGTGCCGGGAGCAACGGGAATTCCCTCACCTGTCGCCTCACAAACGTCCTCACCTGCATATATCTAAAGGCATTACCCGGGGGTATCTCAAACTTCTCCTCCAGTGCCCCTAGGCTCTCAAACGTCCCGTCAATGAACAGGTCCCCCATTCTTCTAATCCCCGCCCGTGCCAGCTCTGAAACCCCCCGTCCATCGATGTATGTAATCTGTGTCGTCCTGCCATGGTATGTCATTGTACTGAGCTGAGCAGTAACAGTGTCCCACATTTGCAGAGTTGTACCATGTCGTACCAGTCGTAGTTCCATTGTTGTTGTTTTTCTCGTGCTTGTTATCGACGTTGTTGCCTCTGGTACGCTTCTTGATGTTGTCTTCGTTGTTGGATTTGTAGGTTTTGTTTTTGTGTTTGTTGCGCTCAATGACCACCCTCTGTGGATAATATGAGTCCTTTACAAAGTTACTCGTGTCAGCGTCCTTTGTGGCATCTGCTGTTTCCTTGAGCGTGCCGTCACTGCGGCGCTCCCCGTCTGGAGTCATGTCCGTCTTACTTGAATCAGCTTTGGCTTGTCGATGCTCCCCATCTGGAGTCTGGTCTGTTTCACCTGAGTCAGTTTTGGCTTGTCGATGCTCCCCATCTGGAGTCCTTTCTGGTTCACCTGTGTCAGCTGAGGTTTCTTGATGCTCCCCGTCCGGAGTCAAAATGTTCAGGAATGCATTTGCTTGTGGAGAGGCTTGAGCGGATGAGGTTTGAATTAACGTGGTGTCACCGAAGTCACCAGTAGTCTCATTGTGATTGTCAAGTGCCTCTGTACACACTAGCTGAGGTCTGTCACGTTGCACATGGGAAGTGGGATGCCGTCGTCACTTGTCGCACATACAGTGGGTAGAGACACAGTGTCTTCTTGTCGTTCACTTGACTGTAGTAGACTGTCATAGTCTTCTTGCTTTGCACTTGAGCGTGGTGGACTTGCATCGTCTGCTGCTGGTTGCTCAGATGAGGTTGCTAGACCTTCATGGTCTTGTTCATGCAAGGACTGCGCTCTGGAGTCTTGCGTTGCATCCATCGTGGAGTCTGTCCACGTGCTCGCTGTGGAGGCTTGTGTCACTCTCTCTCTGGGGTCTTGCAGCGTTCTCTGTGTGGAATTGTGCATTGGTCTAGCTGTGGAGACTGTCATTGCTTCTTGTGTGGAGGCTGGGACCCTTCATGGTGCATGGACCACTCTCTGTGTGGAGTCGGGGACTCTTCGTGGTGCGTGGACCACTCTCTGTGCGGCAGCAGGCCGCTCTCTGTGGGCTTGTACCGTTCTCTGTGTCTTGGTGTTCGGATGGCGTCTGTGCTGGGCTGAAGATCCTCAAACCCAAAGAACTTGTCCATATCTGTGTCGGGTTCTTCACTGTACAACACATCGTGTTGCGGTTCGGATTTGGTACTGGGGTCGCCATCTCCAAAGATGAAATCTTTTTCCGAGTCATAGTCTTCAAGGACCATATCATCACTTTTTGGTCAGAGCTGTCATTGTGCTTGCGATGTCCAAAGAAGTAATCAACATCTGAGTCGTAGTCGTCAAGGACTAAATCATTACTTTGGGCGGTGCTAACTGCTTGTTGGTTCTGTGGAGGTTACTTTCAGTGACTGGTCGAAGTTCAGGCATTGTGCTGTCGTTCCAGGTGAAAGAATTGTTTTCCGGATTGAAATTGTTTTTTCACTGTTTTGGGACATTTCTCCTTTAAGTGGGCGTGGTCCGGGGCCTCTGACATCATGACGCTGGTGACATAGAGCATAGGAACGGATCGCGCATGCATGGATCGCTTCTTTACTTTGCGCTCTCTGCGCATGTGCAGCTCCTTTCCCAAGGTGGCAGCAAATCAAAACTGCTGTTTTCTGCATTTGCAGGCCTACCTTCGCCTCGTGGTGAGTGTTGGCGCATCTTTTACCGTTCTCTCTTGTGTTTTCCTCGCAGAATTCTTTAAACTTGTCCAGGACTGCCTGGAAGTCCCTCTTGTCTTGCCCTTTGGAGTACTTGAAGGTCTCCAAGATTTCTGCTGCTCTTGCACCCGCGATGGTGAGTAGCAGCTTTATTTTCTCTGCATTAGCCACGCCATCTAGGTCGGATGCTACCAGGTAGATCTCAAATCTCTGCCTGAACGCATGCCAGTTTGCACTGAGATTGCGGTGGTACCTGAGCTGCTATGGAACCGGAATCTCGAACATCATGCCTGGGTGCTGTTGCTGGTTGTCACGGATTTGTTGAGTTGAACTATAGGGATTCAAAAGGTTACTCACTGATACCATGTTGTGTTATGCTTCTTCACGTAGCATAAGCTGCTTGCTTGATGTATACTCTGACAAAGGAAGGTTCAGACTTGGAGATAGATTTAACACATTTATTGAACAGTTAACAATTCTCCTACTTGGGTTCGATCTCCTGCTGATCTTACTATAGTAACTCAATCTAATTAACCAGTCTGCTCTAATCCATGCGGTGGGTGTGATGCTTCCCTGATCTGCCCCTGTTTCTTTGAGTGTCACCTATGGAAAGAGAAAGAGCATGTGTGCCCTTTCCTTTTATATGGGTAGCCCCCTTGTGGTAGTGTCACCTCTGGGTGTGTCTTGACTGTCCATTGGTCGTGTCCTATCTTACTGACCTATTGGTTGTATGTCTGTGTGTCATGATGTCTCTGGTGCTCCCTCTAGTGTTTATTTAGTCCCAGTGTATTTACATTAACCCCTTGTGTATTTACAGTGCCCTAGTGTATCTACATTAACCGCTTGTGTATTTACAGTGATGCATATCACCACAGTGTTAACCCCTTGTGGATGCCAATTTGTAACCACAGTTCTCTGCTATTTTGTTCTATTACCCACAATATGGTTTCAGCATCGGTCAAGTCAGGTTGCTCAAACCCCTCGTCTTGGTTGACATTGTCTCGGTTTTGAAGCCAGTGAGATCCCTACCCCCACCCCCATCTTCTCCCCTTTGGCCCACCTGTAGTTTTGTGCAAGCAGTGAGCTGGAGAGAATTTCATTACACATGTTCTAATCAAGAATAAGGGTGGGGCCAACAAATCCAGTGAACTCTGGATATCGAGGGATATGCAGCTTTGGATAAGGAGAAAAAGGGAGGCTTATGGCAGATGTTGAGGGCTCAAAACATAAGCCCTCTAGGCAAATAAACAAATCCAATCTAATCCAATCCAAGGCATATAGAATGTGCAAAAGGGAACTTAGAAAGGAAATTATGAGAGAAAACAGGAGACATGAAAGGATATTGGCAGGTAAAATAAAGGAAAATCCTAAATTATTTTACAAGTGCATTAAGGGTAAAAGGATAACCAGGGAAAGAGTAGGGCCCATTAAGGACCACAGTGGTAATTTGTATGTGGAGCCGGATGATGTAGGTAGGGTTCTAAATTAATACTTTGTGTCGGTGTTCAGTCGAGAGAAGGAGGATTTAGGTATAGAAATCAGGGCTGTGATAACATTTTTAAAATTAGCACAGACAGATAGGAGGTTCTGAGTGGTCTGTCACATTTACAAGTAGACAAGTCTCCAGGGCCAGATGAAATGTACCCCAGCCTTTTGAGTGCGGCAAGGGAAGAAATAACAGGGGTGCTGGCAATAACTTTTAATTTTTCTCTGGCCACAGGAGAGGTGCCGGAGAAGTGGAGGAAAGCCAATGTGGCACCATTATTCAAGAAGGAAGGAAGGGATAAACTCGGAAACTACAGGCAAGTCAGCCTAACTTCAGTGGTGGGGAAACTATTGGAAACAATTCTGAGATATCAAATTAATCTGCATTTGGAGAGGCAGGGATTAATTAAGTACAGACATTGTGGTTTTGTTAAGGGTAGGTCATGTCTGACCAACTTGATTGAATTTTTTGAAGTTGTGATCAAGTGTGTAGATGAGGCAATGCATTTGACGTAGTCTACTTGGACTTCAGTAAGGCTTTTGATAAAGTCCACATGGGAGCCTGATAGCAAAGCAAAAAGCCCATGGGATACAAGGAATTATTTTGGAAAATTGGATCCAGGATGCCTGGGTGGCACTACCAGGGTGCCAGGCAGATAGTGTCAGGGTGTTCTGGTGCCAGGTTGCCGTGCCAGGGATCGGGTCTGGGATGCCTTGCCCTTAAGAGGTAGGGTTAGGGGGTAGGGGGGGGGGCTCGAGGACGAGGTCCCCATAAGAGGCAGGTTGGGTGCAGCGTGGGTATCTCGAGGCCACGGTGAGCTGGCTGAGGGGGGGTCGAAAGACCGGGCGACATTCCAAAATGGCGCACCGACCCGCGAATACTCTTCGTGCACTGGCGAGCTGAACATGTTAGTGCAGGAAATGATTCAAGTGCGGCCTTGATGGACCATTCCCCGCCGAGGCAAAAAAACCCGGCAAAGTGACATTAAATAGTGAAGTACATTACCAAGAAACACCCCTAAACGTGTCCAAAACATGACTGTTTTAGTTCCATTGAATCGTGCCCATTGTCTCTCTGCATTTTTCCTACCAACATAAATTAATTTCTGCATAGGAGCAGGAGTAGGCCATTAAATCCATCGAGCCTGCCCCACCATTCAATCCGATCATGGCTGATCATCCACTGAAATGCCGTTTTCCCCACAATATCCCCGTATCCCTTTTTGTAATAGGTATTTAGAAATCGTTCAATCTCTAGTTTAAATATGCTCAGTGACTGAGCTTCCACAGCCCTGCAGGATAGAGGATTCTAAAGATTCACAACTGTCTGTGTAAAAAAAGTTCTCCTCATCTCGGTCCTAAGTGGTTTCCCCCTTATTTTGAAATTGGGCCCCCGGTTCTAAACTACTCAACCAAGGGAAACTTTGTATCTGCATTTGCCCTGTCTATCCCTTTAAGTATTTTATAGGTTTCAATGGGCTGAGCCATTCAACTGTTTGCAATAAGTAATATACAGACTGGAGCCAACCAACCTTGGCTTACAAAACTCAAAACAGTGTCTGACATTAAACGTGATTCCACAATGAGACACCATTTGCTAAATAATCCGCAATGTGCTGAGAATTACACTGACAACCAATTTCAGATTGTCAGTCCGGCTCACAGTGTGGTAATTTGCATGAACTGGAAGCTACTTATATTAATATCCAGGGCCCTGTTCTGTGCAGACTGAAGGAATATGTACACACATTGTGCCTGTTACAGCTAAACAACATAAGTGACAGCCATTTGCTGATTCATTCCCCAGGGCAATGCCTTTACCAATCAGAGTCAAACTGCCTGGTTTAAATTTTAACAATGCTTGACACTTTCCGGACATTCATCATCAACTGGTGCATTCTCCGTGGTAACGCCTATACCAATCAGGGTCTACTTGCCAACCAATCTGCATTCACTTCTCATACAGTATAAATAGTTGTTTTCCCCTTCCACTGGTGTGCTTGCAAAATCTCCTGATGAGTGTGAGATGGAAAGCTCCGACATGTCTCTTTTCTCAGCAATACTCAAGTTCTTTGCTGCCAAACATCTATTTACCTCTCCCCGACTGTCCATTCATTGTTATAGTCCTCTTCCAACCACCTCTCACAGTAAACCACTCCCTTCCATCAATTAAGATCAATGGCAAGATCCTGGAAAATATCTTACCACTTTCTGTAGCTTGGGAGCCACCTCTTGAAGAAAGCAGATGTGGATGACAAAATTCATCATCATTTCCAGTGTGCCCGTTGCGCATTTAGCCATGTGAGGAAAATAATATGAGGACCAGAAGCTCAAATCCGAGACTAAGGTCTTGATTTACCAGGCAGCAGTTATCCCCATGCTCCTATATGCTTCAGAGACTTGGAAGACCAATAGAAGTTACCTCAAAGTGCCACCAGCAGTGCCTTCGCAAGATCCTCCAAATCTAGTGGCAAGAAATGTGGTCCAATAACAGCATCCTTCCTCTCCCAAGCCAATTTGCCCAGCATGAAGACACTAATCACTCAACCAGCTCCGCTCGATAGGACATGTCATTCATGTACCTGACATCAGATTCCGAAGTAACTGCTCTCCTTGGAAATATGTTGGGGCAGGGGGACAGCAGAAATACTTAGGAATTTACTCAAGTCATCCCTGTAAAGGTCACATATAGCAATGATTCATGGGAGAATCTGGCTTGTACCCACCAAATGCAGAAGGTTCATTCGTAAAGGCTCCAAACATATTGCAGACTTAATTGGGAATGTGCAGTCGCTAAGTTGAAGCATTGGAGGGAAGGAAAACCTCCAAATAATCCAACCCTTCAAGCACCACCTGTCCTGCATGTAGCAGAGTTTGCATATCGTGCATAAGACCGAACCATTTCAGACCCCAGCAAAACAGAGTAGCAAATGATCCTTGATCCTGCGGGACCACCTAAGAAGAAGACAGTACTGAAATTATTTTTGAATATTATCTTTTGCCTTTGGCCATGTCTTCCTTTAATAGTTGTTTCTTAGCACCACTGATCACCCTTTTAACTTGCCTGAAAATGTTGTTTCATTCATTCCAATAAATTCCTTCCCCTTTCTCCCTGTATCGTTTAGAGCATTAAATACAAATCTATTCCTATACTGCAGATTAAGTGTTGATGAGATAAGTAATCTGTTGTATTAAAAGTTTAACACTTGTACATAAAAACATTTAAAAATAGGTATTTTCAGATCGTGTGGCAGATTTTACATGTATGAATGTCTGGGAGGGAGTGTTTTATGCTTGTAATTTAGCCTGGTTGTTCTGCATCCATTTAAAATAATGAACAGAAAGTCAGGTTGGATTTCTTATGGATATATGAGCCATCATACCTGATTTTCCTCTATACGCTCCATCCACATGATAATTTATGGCCAAATGCAAAACAGCAAAAGTGCCAATATGTATAAAATGCTTGAAATTCGCTGACATGCCTTAGTGTGGGACCTGAAGTCCATGCCTGTTATGGCACCACGTAATGTCCTCATTCCAATCGATCATTCTCTCTCCAAATTAATTTTGTGTATTTATTATTGTACAAAGTTCAAGTGTCAGGCACCTTCTTCTACTGCCACATTTCATACATTTTGGGGCTGAATTGCTCTCCAGGGTTCTCCTACTCGTTTGTCAGTGGAAGAGCTGCTGAAACCTAGAAATAAATTGCACAAATGTTTCCGTGGTTCTTCTATTCTAACAAACAATAATTCTGTAATTGTTGGCTTGTTGCACTTATTGTACAGAGTTACTGTCAATCCAGAAGGTTACAGTCAAAAATGCAAATAGCCTTTCATGATTTGAGTCGGCAATCTTTATGATCGAAATTTATTAAAATTTAGCCTTACAAATAATGTTTCATGAGACTATATTGGATTCTTTGACCAAATCAACAGAGGGGCAGATTTGTACTTGCGCATTTTTCGGGGCAGTATGCTAATATTACATTTAAGGAGGCAGAGGAACAAGGACTGCTGAACAATATTATTAAATTACAAAATTTGTTCATAACTCAGTTATTGAACTATGTCCGATAATTTAATCATGCTGTGCTTTAGGCTCTGGACTCGTTGCATTGAGCAGTAAAGTAAAATTCACTGCTTGGCTGTGTTTGAAACATGTACGAATGTTCATGGAAGGCAAAGATTCAATTTGTCATACATGCAGGAATAGAAATTGCAGGAATGGAAGGAGGGCATCAACTATAATGCTTATCTGTACCAACACGTAAGACTTGCCATAGAGTGACAATTATTCCACAGGAATAATTTAAAGTTGCACTCAGTATTGATCACGAAGCTGCAGAAAAATACTGTTTGAACATAGTTAATTTTATGTCAACATAATCAAATGGGCAGCACGGTAGCCTTGTGGATAGCACAATTGCTTCACAGCTCCAGGGTCCCAGGTTCGATTCCGGCTTGGGTTTCTGTCTGTGCGGAGTCTGAACATCCTCCCCGTGTGTGCGTGGGTTTCCTCCGGGTGCTCCGGTTTCCTCCCACAGTCCAAAGATGTGCAGGTTAGGTGGATTGGCCATGATAAATTGCCCTTAGTGTCCAAAATTGCCCTTAGTGTTGGGTGGGGTTCCTGGGTTATGGGGATAGGGTGGAGGTGTTGACCTTGGGTAGGGTGCTCTTTCCAAGAGCCGGTGCAGACTCGGTGGGCCGAATGGCCTCCTTCTGCATTGTAAATTCTATGATAATCTATGAAATCCCACCGATTATGTTTGGTTATGAAAAGGAGGAAAATGGCAGTAACTGAGATCATAAAATAAAAAGCATGTATTTGTTAAATTAATTCCCTCAAAATCCAAAAAAAAATTCATTCACTTGTGAATAATGAAGAAATCTGTGCATCAGTCAGATCCACTCTCCCAACAATGACAGCAGTAGACCACATGGTTGTTGTTTAAAAAGGAATAGTAATAAAAAAAATATAAACTGGGGTATAAGTTGGGTATTATTCTGGGCAGATAATAGAGACAAAAAAAACAATTTTGCCTGGTTAAAGGTGACCTGATGATTTTCAGCCATCTAGAAGAATTCCCAACAGCCTGCATTAAGCCCAATGCTTATGCTGATCAGGGTCTAAAAGCTATGTGAGGCCCCTCTGACTGAACCCTGAACAGAGGCAATAGTGGACCTGCTCAGTTCAGGGTTTGCTGATGTGTTAGCAGCCCAGCAAGTGACTGCGATTAAAAGGAGAAGCAAAAATGTCAATGAAGAGGAGCAGGAGTCCTCCACTTGACTCCACGGCACTCTGATCTTGATCTTTCCTCAGCCACCTGCTGCTGTTTACCACCCCTCCAATATCACCTGTGTCTGCTGGTGATGAGGCTAACAGTCCACAATTCAATCCTTCTGAAAACTGGGTAGCATGTGAAGGTGTGACATGTGCTTGAAACCTGGAATATCTAAATGAAGCCAGAGTTTTGTTTTTTTTAATTTGTTCATGGTTTATGGACGTCACTGGCTGGGCTAGCATTTGTTGCCCATCCCTAATTGCCCATGAGGAGGTAGTTAAGAGTCAACCATGTTACTGTGGATCTGGAGTCACGTGTAGGCCAGACCAGATAAGGAAGGCAACTTTCCTTCCTAAAGGACATTATTGGACCAGCCCAGGACCTCTTGGTTTGGTCTTGCGCATCCACAACATTTTCAAGACGATAATTAAAATAATGGAGTGTGAAAATTGCATTGAGACCATAATTTTGTATGCAAGAGAAAATCAATCTTTCAGATGTGGGTGGTACGGTGACACAGTAGTTAGCACTGCAGCCTCATAGTGCCAGGGAACTGGGTTCAATTCCGACCTTGGGTGACTGTCTAGAGTTTGTACGTTCTCTCCGTGTCTGCGTAGGTTTGCTCTGGGTGCTCCTGTTTCCTCCCACAGTCCAAAGATGTGCAGGTTAGGTGGATTGGCCATTATAAATTGCTCCTTAGTGTCCAAAGATGTACAGGTTATGTGGGGTTACGGCGATAGGTTGGGGGGGGGGGGGATTGGGCCTGGGTAGGGTGCTCTTTCAGAGGGTCGGTGCAGACTCAATGGGCTGAATGTCACTTAAATTCTATGATTCAATGATGCAGATTATAAAATAATTATATTCAGTGCTCTGGTTTTCTTCTAATTTTCAGTTATAAACAGACCCCATAGAACATGTTTATAGATTTAGAGAGCCTTGGACATTGCAACCAATTAAAACATCTGAAAAAAAATTTCCTTCCTATACAATATTCTTAACTTTTCTTTTTTCCTTGCCACAAACCTTATTTTAGTATCACAAGATTGCACACAACAGTGTAAACTACCCAAAGCAACTACAATATGAGAATATTTTATATATCAATACATTGCAAATTGTAACGCAGCACTCTGCATTTAGAATGTACGAAAATGCATGCCTTTGTGCGACAAGGCAACTTTAAAATTAAGATTTGAATTATTTTTGAATTTATATACAAAATAATTCATTTTAATGTGAATGTTTTATGATGTTAGCTCCTCAGACTGTAGAGTAATTGCTTACTCGTACAAAATACTTCTGTTCTTATCTGTCATCGTTTTTTTCAACTGAGTTCCAAATTATTGTTATGTGATACTGCAATTACTTTCCTTTTACTGACTTGGACAGAACTATTTTCAATTAATGAAATATTATTGCTGATGAAGGGTTAATAATCAGGAGCCATTACTAATCCATGTCATAATCCATTAGTAACAGGATAATCAATGACATGAGGCCAAGTGTGTTAATGTAATTTTTCTGATGAAATTAAGGGATATGATATTAAATTTAAAATATGGTTATGTTTTCAATGCTTCACTAGAAGTATTTAATGGGTTGGGTATTGCAGTAGGTATAACCGTGAGGCTATCAGACTCACAGTTATTATCGAGCAGTTAGATAGCAACGTCCGGCATCTTCACATGGAGATAAATGGAGAAATCAGAAATTTGCTGGCTGGGTTACCCAGTTCCTCCTGAAGCTTAAGTATAACAAGATATTGTGCCAAGAGATTTGGCGTTGAAATTGTCTCAGAATGTGAAGTTGAGGTGCTTATGTGATAGATACTCAATAAACATGCCAGAAAAAAGTTAGAGTTAGTCCATTCCAGGGTAAGTACACTTTTTTTACACCGTCATAAGTTTATGAATTATTGCCAAAATGACATATATGGCACTAAAAAATAATTTTGTAAATGCGGAGTCTCATTCTTCTGTTGCTAACTTCTGGTTGGTTCTTAACTTGGCTCTATTTAATCACGTTTGCTCAAGAGTCGCCAGGTATTTTTCGACACCGCCACAATGTTCAGAACCGAATACTGATCAATGACTCAATACACCAGTTAGTAAGTTCAAAAGCAATGCTAATTTATTTACACACAGTCAAATCTACTCATGCATAAACTCTACAAACTAAACTACCACTATTACTAAGGCCTATACTTAGGTTCGGGCGCCCACTCAGTCAGAGGAACAATGGCCGTTGCTCGGTTCTGAGGCTGCTGGGTTGAGCTGTTTACAGGGTAGCAACTAGGAGCGTCTATCTCGTAGCGTGCGTTGACTTGGAACTTACTTGGTCTGCTGTAGCTGCTAGGCTGGTCTCTCTCTTCGCTGAGAGCCAAAGCCAAAGGAGGAGGATTCTCCCTTGGGGAATACCTTTTATACTCAAAAGGGCTTCACGCTCTTTTGGGCGGGCCTTGAACTTGGCCTCAACTAATTGGGTCTTTCCCAGTCATCGGTATCGATTTTCCTCCAATAGAGGGGTGGTTCCCTGATTGCTGGGCGTGTCCTGGTGACTGTTAGTCTGCTTTGTCTTAGCTTCTTCTGGCGCCGGGGAGTCTGCCTTAACATTGTATATCTAAATGTTTCCCTTTTGTCCCCGGAGATGGCTCATTAGTATGTAAATCATTTGGTAGTTTCTGTCCTGTCTGAGCATTTAAGGTGCTAAACAACAGACAGAGCTTGCACCTACTTGTTTCTTAGCATTGTCCAATTTTCCCTGCAGTCTTTGCAAGTGTCCATTTTGTAATCGGGACGTGGCCATCCCAGATGGCTACACTTCCAGATTTTAATTATTGTTGGAGATTTTAATATGACAGATATAGTTTATTTTAATAAACACTGGGTTGTGGGTTAGGTTACAAGTATGGCCGGAACCATGTTGTATGTAGGTCATCAGCCGTGCGCATGCGCGGCCCTGGACTCGGCCATTATCCGGCCGATTTCGGCGTGGTCTGTGGTTGTTCCATGCAGCGCCATTGCTAGCCCCACACCGGTACTGGAATTGATGGGGGATTTTCTCCGATTTGCTGGTCGTGAAACACCATGGCAGGGATTCTCCCTTCCGGGGGTGCCGGAGAGTACGGCAGCCAGCGGCGTGGCGGGATTTGCACTGCCCCCGGGGTTTCTCCGACCCGGCGGGGGGTTCAGAGAATCCTGCCCCATGGGCCCCATCCAGCGTCAACACTTAGCTGAAAAAATGGAGAATTTTGCCCCTCATCTTTCTTTTTCTCTCCTTATTTCACTTTCTGTGTATCATTTGACATTGAATTTGTTATTTTATTCATTCCTGGTTCATTCTTCGATTTGGTTGGTGAAGAGACACTCGGCTGGATTTTTTGTCCACGCCCGCCGGAAGATCGCTCCGGATGGGACGTGGACCAGGTCAAGGTCAAGGTGGGAATTTCAGGTCGCCAGGCAGGCGAGGCTGAAGAATCCCGCCCACTGCTGTTTTTCCTGTTCACACTGGTCCTCAATCTCCTATAGAGGGCACGTGTTGCTCTATTAACTGCATGCTCAGTGCAAAAATTCATGGAAAGTCTGTGGACAAATATAAGTATAGTGTACTGTTTGTTCATCACTGACCGCAAAATCTGGTCCAGTTATCTTCCTAGGTATGCGTAACCTTTTATGTAAAGTATGCTAATAGCACTTTAATTATCATAGTTTAAAGATGCGTAGTACAGGGTGCTAGTTCGCCTTTTCATGAAATTTCACGGCATAATACAAGGACAAAGGATTGAACTTTAATCACAACTGTGGATAGCATTCACCATAGCTGAGAAAAATAATTGGTCAAGAATTCACAAATACTATTCTTGTGTTACTGTATCTCAGAAAATTATCCGTGCACATTCCACTCCAGGGGCGTCATTCTCCGACCCCCCAGAGGGTCGGAGAATGGCCGTTGGCCGCCGTGAATCCCGCCCCCGCCGGTTGCCGAAGTCTCTGAAGGGAGAAAAGTCGGCGGGGCGTTAATGGCGCCGCTGCCGCGGAGAATGTCACGGGTCTGCGCAAGGCAGCCGATTTTCGGCCTGCCGATATTCTCCCTTCCGGATGGGCCGAAGTCCCGTCGACGTGATGACCGTTCACGTCGACGTGAATCAAACCTCCTTTTCATCGGCGTGACCCGGTGCTCCAGGCTCACGCCGACCAGCGTGGAGGTGAGTGACGGCCTGGGGGGTTGGCTCTGGGCAGGCAATGGCGTGGCCGCAGTCTGATTGAGGAGAGGTGTGTCTCGGGTTGTGTGTGTGTGTGTGCGGCGGGGGGGGGGGGGGGGTGGTTAGAGTAGGCTGGGCTCCGGGGGAGTGCCGGGAGGGGGTCCGTGCCGGGGTGGAGGTTGGGGGGGGGGGGGTCGGTGCTGGGGTGGAGGTTGGGGGGGTCCGTGCCGTGCCGGGGTGGAGGTTGGGGGTTGGGGGGGGTCCGTGCTGGGGTGGAGGTTGGGGGGGGTCCGTGCCGGGGTGGAGGTTGGGGGGGGTCCGTGCTGGGGTGGAGGTTGGGGGGGGTCCGTGTCGTGCCGGGGTGGAGGTTGGGGGGGGTCCGTGTCGTGCCGGGGTGGAGGTTGGGGAGGGGTCCGTGCCGGGGTGGAGTTTGGGGGTTGGGGGGGGTCCGTGCTGGGGTGGAGGTTGGGGGGGGTCCGTGTCATGCCGGGGTGGGTTCCGTGCCGGGGTGGAGGTTGGGGGTTGGGGGGGGGGTCCGTGCTGGGGTAGAGGTTGGGGAGGGGTCGGTGCCGAGGAGGGGGATGGGAGGGCAAGTGAGTTGGTCCACCTGGCCAGGTGCCAGCCTCCAACAGTTGGACCCATGCGGTCCATGCCACCTGGCTGGGGGGAGGAGGGGATATGGGCAATGATGACATGTCGTCGTTCCCCTCCCCCCCACCAGGCCGTCATGTTTTCAGATCATCCTGTGATGTTGGCCGCCATGGTGGCAGCCGCTCATATCTATGTTGCCCTGGATGAGGAGGAGGAGCAGGAGCGTGCCAGAGAGGCGGCGCAGGCTGCCGCAGAGGGGTAGGCGGCAGCCGCCCAGGCTGGAGGGACACCTGACCGACAGGACGAGGAGGGGGAGGAGGACGTCGCGGCCCCACGGCAACGGAGGCACCCGAGGGCGCCCCGTGTATACCGGCCCCGGCAGTCATACCAGGACCTCACGGACCGGGAATGCAGGAGGAGACTCCGGATGAGCCGGGAAACCGTGGCACACATCTGCCACCTGCTGGCACACCTGTCACCGCGTGGCACTGGCGGGGGACACCCTCTCCCCGTGTCCGTCAAGGTTACGGTGGCCCTGAACTTTTATGCAACGGGGTCATTCCAGGCACCGAGTGGGGACCTGTCCGGCATATCGCAGACATCGGTGCACCGGTGCATCCGGGCAGTGACAGATGCCCTTTATGCCATGGCGCACCGCTACATCCGCTTCCCTGTGGACCGGGCCAGCCAAGATGCCCGGGCCGTGGGCTTCTCTGCCGTTGCCGGGTTCCCCATGGTCCAGGGCGCGATCGATGGGATGCACATCGCCGTGCGGCCACCTGCAGATAACAGGGCCAAGTTCACTAATAGGAAGGGGACCTATTCGATGAACGTACAGGTGGTCTGCGACCACCGCATGATGATCCTGCACATCTGCGCCCGTCACCCAGGCAGTGTACACGACTCATTCGTGTTGTCGCGGTCATCCATCCCCGGCATGTACGAGGGACGCCATCCCCGGCTGAGGGGCTGGTTGCTGGGCGACAGGGGCTACCCATTGCGATCGTGGCTGATGACGCCTATACGGAGGCCACGCAATGAGGCGGAGAACCGCTACAATGATGCCCATGTAGTGACAAGGGGAGTGATCGAGAGGTGCTTTGGTGTGCTGAAGATGCGTTTCAGGTGCCTGGACCTCTCTGGGGGCGCCCTCCAGTATCGGTCAGATAGGGTCGGCCGCATCGTTGTGGTGTGCTGCGTCCTGCACAACATAGCCCAGCAGAGGGGCGATGTGCCGCAGGCAGAGGAGGGCGGAGTGGAGGATCAGCAGGAAAAGGCCCAGTCCTCCCCAGATGAGGGGGATGGGGGCAATGGTCAGGGCAGACGGGGTAGACACAGGCGGGTGGCTGTCCACCGTTACCGGCTACCCCAGCGGGCACGGGACAGACTGATAGACGCCCGCTTCACTGACTAGATGGGCGTGGGAATCGGGTAGTATGGCCACAGACCGCACACCATGGCAACAGCCGACCACCCACACCCCCCACCCATCCACCCACCCAGCACCCTCACCCCCCTCCCCAACCCCACCCACCCCACCCGCATGCACACCACCCCCCCCCCCCTTTGCCGATCCACCTGCGGCACAACGGGCCGGGCTCACACAGTTGCGGGTGGACGCGTGTCTATCGCAGGCCATGGAGGATGATGACAACCCGCCCTGCGATGAGCTCCTGGCTCTACATCGTTGGACTATGTCTGACCCATGGCCACAGTACCACCATCCACCCGGACCATCCCTGCATGCGGCTGTGACACTGCAGCGCACGGTCCCGTCCTCTGCCCGGGGGATGTTGATGGCGGCCCAGGGGGAAGGGGGCAGACTCACCTGGGGCTGAGGAAAGACCACCCCTCACACACACACTTGCGCTCAACGTACATGACACCCCCGCACACTTTGGACAGAGCACAAAGGCAGCTTTGTTAGGTGTAACATTGACTTTAATCACCAAAGGAGTTCATGCACGTGCCCTAGCCCCTAAAACTCATCTGTGCCCTGCACCCATGCCAACTTACTCAGTGTCTAATTGTTTGGCCTTACGGGCCCTTTGACTACGTCTACGTGGTTCCCCAGACGGTACAGCAGAACTGGAGGTGGACTCCTGTGATTCCTGCCCTCTGACACTGGATCCCTTTGGCGGCCGTTTCCTGGGGCATCCTGGCCTAGATGGGCCAGGCTGCGGCCCGGGTGACTGGGATGGCGAGCTGCCAGCCTGTCCTGCCCGTTGCCCACCCGATGCACCTGGGACGGAAGGGGGGGAGTCCGAGGTGTCGCGGTGCACCGGGACCTCCCCTACAGAGGGAGCCGGGACGGACCACACCACCTCCTCCTCCCTCGGGGTGCCCGATGGCCCCCAGGCCTCTACATGGGTGGGGGATGCGAACGGACTGGCCATCCGACGCCCCCCCCGACATCTGGCGCTGCCAGTCCTGGAGGCCCGTGCTGGTATCGACAGGGGTCTGCAGGTTTGCAGCCATGGGGCCCAGGGTGTTGGCAAACCCTGTCTGTGACAGTGCGACGCCGGCTCGCACATGGCCACTGGCGCCGATGCCCTCAGCGATGGCCTGCAGAGACTGGGCCATGGCCTGCTGAGACTGGGCCATGGCCTGCAGAGACTGGGCTATGGCGTTGAGCGCCTCTGCCATCTGGCGCTGGCACTGGCTCATGGCCTCCTGTGAGAGGGCAGCCATTTCCTGGGCCACGGACGCCGCCTGCACGTAAGGCCCCAGGCCTCGCAAACCGTTCCCCATGTCTGACACCGTCGCACCCATTGCCTCCACCGCGGATGCCACCCGTGCGGTGTCAGCCTGGGTGGCACTCATGACCGGCAACACTCCCAGCTCCTGGACGCGGGTGGACTCCTCCACCTGCGACCGCAGCCGCCGCAAGCCGCCCGTCACCCTCTTCGCTCATCTCCGGGTCGGTGGTTGCATCGGATCTATGTGTGGGTGTGGTAACTGCAGGAACCCGGGATCCATCTGGGCGGCAGATGTTCGCTTGGGCTGGGCTGCCCTCCGACCGCCCGGTCCCTCTGCTGCTCCTACCTCCACCTGCTGTACCGGGACGGCTGTGTTGTGCGCACCAGTGAGTGTACCAGACTCCTCATCACTAAAGTGCCCAACCGTGGTGAGTGTTTATGCGATGGTGGAGGGTGTTGGTGACAGCAGTGGCGTTGTGTCATGCTCTTCGTCCCACTCTGAGTCCATGGCACTTTGGGGTGGGGGTTCGTCTCCACCCATCCACTCTGAGTCACTGTCTGGTATTTTGTCTTCCTGGGTAGTGCTGTCCCGGGTAGGGGTGTCCTGGGTAGTGCTGTCCCGGGTAGGGGTGTCCTGGGTAGTGGTGTCCTGGGTAGTGGTGTCCTGGGTAGTGGTGTCCTGGCTCGGATGTGACGGGGGCCTGTGGCTGCCCCCCTCGTCGCTGGGTGGTCGCTCCCGCACGTGGCGGGGGTGTCGTCTCCCTGTTGCTCCAGGCCTCTCCGTCTCCCGTGGTGTGCGAGGGGCATCCTGCGGGCGTCGCATGCTGGAGGGTCCGGGTCTCTCCGTCTCCCATGGTGTGCGAGGGGCATCCTGCGGGCGTCGCATGCTGGAGGGTCCGGGTCTCTCCGTCTCCCGTGGTCTCCGAGGGGCATCCTGCGGGTGTCGCATGCTGGAGGGTGCGAGTCTCTCCGTCTCCTGTGGTCTCCGAGGGGCATCCTGCGGGCTTCGCATGCTGGAGGGTGTGGGTCTCTCCGTCTCCTGTGGTCTCCGAGGGGCATCCTGCGGGCGTCGCATGCTGGAGGGTGCGGGTCTCTCCGTCTCCTGTGGTCTCCGAGGGGCATCCTGCGGGCGGTCTGCATCTGCGGGGATGGGTGCCTGGACGTTTGGTCCTGCGATACACAATGAAGCATGCATGGTTAGACATCAGGCAGTGATCAGGTGATACGGGGAGGGGGATATAGGGGAGGGGGGATATGGGGACGGGCTGTCGGTGGCTCACTCGCCAGTACGCCCCCGACCTCTGCATCAGCAACCTCCCGGTCCTCAGGTCCGCCAGCCAGTTCCAGGGCCCTTTCCTCGTGTACGGTCAGTGGCCTCTCATCAGCGGGCCCTCCTCCAGTCCTCACATGCTCCCTATTGTTGTGTGCGCGCTTCTCCTGTGGGGGGGGGGCAGGGGTAAAAGGCAACAGTGTTAGGCAGGTATATGAATGCACGCCATCGGTTGCGCGTGCATTGCAGAGGTTAAGGTTAGGGCTGGATTCACTTGGGGATATGGGGGATATGGGGGAGGGGCGATATGGGGGGGGGGATATGGGGAGGGGGGGATATGTGGGATATGGGGAGGGGGGATATGGGGAGGGGGATATGGGGGAAGGGGGATATGGGGGAGGGGGGATATGGGGAATATGGGGGAGGGGGGATATGGGGGAGGGGGGATATGGGGGATGGGGGAGGGGGGATATGGGGGATATAGGGGAGGGGGGATATGGGGGAGGGGGGATATTGGGAGGGGGGATATGGGGGAGGGGTGGATATGGGGAATATGGGGGAGGGGGGAATATGGGGGAGGGGGGATATGGGGAGGGGGAATATGGGGGATATGGGGGAGGGGGGATATGGGGGAGGGGGGATATGGGGGATGGGGGATATGGGGGATGGGGGAGGGGGGATATTGGGAGGGGGATATGGGGGAGGAGTGGATATGGGGAATATGGGGGAGGGGGGAATATGGGGGAGGGGGGATATGGGGAGGGGGGAATATGGGAATGGGGGATATGGGGGAGGGGGGATATGGGGGAGGGGGGCTATGGGGATATGGGGGAGGGGGGATATGGGGGAGGGGGATATGGGGGAGGGGGGGATATGGGGGATATGGGGGAGGGGGGATATGGGGGAGGGGGGATATGGGGGATATGGGGGAGCGGGGGATATGGGGGAGGCTCACCCTGCCTGCTCTGACGAGGTCGTTCACCTTCTTGTGGCACTGGGTGCCTGTCCGTGGTTTCAGGGCCACAGCGGTGACGGCCTCTGCCACTTCCCTCCACAGACGCCGGCTGTGGCGTGGGGCAACTCTGCGGCCGTGCCCGGGATACAGGGCGTCCCTCCTCTGCTCCACCGCGTCCAGGAGCGCCTCACATCGCGTGACTCGAACCTCGGGGCTGAGCGATGGCCAGCCATCCAGTCGGGTGTTGCGGTCGGGTGTTCCGGTCGGGTGGGGGGGTGCAGCGCGGCCTTATGAGCCGTCACGCCGTGCAGCGCGTATGACGCTGCACGGCGTGAACCACTGCGCAAGCGCGGATCCCGTTACGTCGCTGCTAGCCCATTTCGGGCCGGAGACAATCGACCCATTTTTCCGACGTGACGCAAGTCGGATTTGCGCCGTTTTTTGCGCCTGACAAATTTCACCTTGAGAGGTGCCCAAATGAAGGGAAATAATTCTTTTCAGGGATAGAAAATTGATTGCTACCTTGCCATCCTCAGCATCGGATTGTTCAAATTATATATTGAAGGAATAACTTTTGCGGACATTCTATACAACATCAATGGAACTATTTCATATGCATTTAAAGCTTGAAGTTACTAACAGTGAGAAAGAGACAGATGCTGAAAGTGTTGGTGTAACAGTCCTCTGTTACTATTTCATTCATCCATTTTATTTTTAAATTGAAGTTGAGGCTGAAATCGATGGTTGGGAAAAGCAAAGAGAGGTATACTCTGTAAGCTATTATGTGGCCCCTCACCTGGCAAGCTTTTTGATGTTGCCTTCCCAGTGAGAAAAGTATTTAATTTCTCTTTGTTCTGAATAGCACAATGTTCAAATAAATGGGTGAAAATGAAGGAATAATAAAGAAAAATTTGGAAGGAAAGAATCATAGAATTGACAGTGCAGAAGGAGGCCATTTGACCCATCGAGTCTGCATCGGCCCCCGGAAAGCACACCCCAGTTAAGCCCACCCCATCCCCGTAACCCTACCTAATCTTTTTGGACAGTAAGGATAATTTGCCATAGCCAATCCATCTAACCTACACATCTTTGGACTGCAAAGGAAGATGCAAGAAATGAAGAAAAGTATTTGCAGATAAAAGGATTAAAAATTAAATTATAAACATCCTGGAATTTTTACTATGATTTATTTCGACATCCATGGCAGTATGTTTCAATTATAATTCATGGAAAAAATCTTAAATGAGTTAATTGGATAATCCTGACTTATTTCATAATTGCAATAATATAAAAAAATAATCAGTTGTAATTCGGTTGTGTATAAATTTTGGTATTTGCAGATTCTGTGAAGAAAATAACTAATTGGAACATAGTCTGTAACCTAAAAATCTGCATGAAGGCACAATCACTATGTACTCTTTGTCCTGCCCAAAGCATGCACATATATAAATAGCTGTTCTGTGATATTCATAAATGTGATTTATTGTCTGGAAAAGTTGCTTTATGCAAGGATGTACCAGTATGTGCCAGCAAATAAATCCTACTGCAGTGCGGTTATTGGAAAACCAAGAAATGTAACTACTCTGTCCTTCAACTTCCAAGTACCCTGAACACAAAAGAGAATAGGAATCCCATTCCTTTATACGGCTCTGGATTAAATTCATTTAACAGCATAATTTGAATTAAATGCATGAATTTGTTTTCCAAAGTTCAACCTCTTAAATGTTTCCATCACTGAAATAGACAAACTCATTGATATAATTAGACTGCATTACCATGCAATGTTATTGTTACCCCTTGATCCAGGTGGATTTTAAGATTTTGTAATATCTGCAGAAAATTTGCTTCCAATTTGCCAATGCAATTGCTATTCATTAGCAATAATTTACTTGTCAGCAATCTGTGAAGATGTTAATTTAAAGTACTTTATGAACATTCAGTTCTTTGGAAAGGGGAAAATTACAATTTTATGAGTTTGCTTCAAATGGGTCATTTATTAGTGTGAGACATACATCCGATTCACATGACTGAGCATGATGGCACTGACAAAAATAGGAGTCATTGTCTTCAGTGGAAAACCTTTTGTTCAGGCTAGTACCACCTGATTGTTTTGATGGGAGAATAAAGCAAATCATTCTTCCTACTTTTGTTTACACATGATTTTAGTATATTTAGCACATTATTTGCATCATAAAATAGAACTTATTTTATTTGCAACCGTCAAAGAGACAGCAGTTTACATAGGTAGCACTGTATTAAGCAAAATAATGCAGAAAGCTTTTGCAATACAGGTGGCACTGTTGGTACAATTGTAAAACAGGCATATGTGACTGTTGGCAAAGTTGGCACAGATGGCACAACTGAGAACTTTAGAACAGATGGGAAAATTGGCTTGGTTGACATAGCAGGTCTGGCTAGGAAAATCTCCACAGATGGTATAATTGGCACGAGAAGGATCAGATGGTACACGCGACACCATTGGGCCACAAAAGTACCTCGTCTCCTCCAATTAATCTGGCCAGGACTCCAAGAAATAAAAGAAAATAATGGTTAAGAGAATTAAGTATGAAACAGCTAGTAATTCACCAGAGAAATCCCATGGCCATGAAATGTACTGTTGTGTTGTCTTCAAACTATACAGTCATTGAAGGGAGACTGCTAGAACAGGAATATAGCACCACGTTTGTGAAATAATCAAAATGAATTGTGTCAAATTATGTAAAGTCTACTCTGGCAATTGCTCTTGTCACTGAATAATTTTTATAGACGCAGTAGTTGCAAACAGTGATATTCATTACTGAACTAACAATTGAGCATTTTCATTCATTATTTCAGCAGGCCTCACTTTATTCGTTACGTCTCATTGAATGTTGTAGATTTGCATTGCGGATTTGATGGTGCTATTGCAGTTGTGACAATTATGATCATGTTTCTTCTAGCCTTTCCGTCGAGTGACTTTCTCTGTGGTGAGTCAGCCTCAGGATCCACACCAGGGGTCCCTACAGAGCTGTTATGACAGTGGCTTGGAGGAATCAGAAACACCTAGCAGCAAAAGTTCATCAGGACCAAGACTAGGTTCGCTCCCACTTCCAGAAGACAACTATGAGAGGACCACACCTGATGGCAGCGTTGGTGAGGCAGAACATATGGAAAATGGTAAGGTCATCAAGCTAACTACTTTTCTCCAAACCACAGTGTATTACTATTAATGCTTGAGACTAGTTTTCACAGATAACATAAACAATTAATGCAGAATTCAAAATATGGATATAGCATGAAACATTTTTAAAAGATGAATACAATTATATTTCTCCATGAGTATAATAAGATTATTGCTTTCTCGTCAAATCAACAATTGCAAGATGGTAAACTTCATTCATAATTCCACAGTATTAGATTGTATTGGTACATTTATTCAAAATACCCTTGATCAAGAGATTTATTATTATTCGCTCTTTCAGAATCATGCACAGATGCATCTAATACAGCTGTTGAACTGGAAACAGTCTAATTTCAGTTTTTTTTTCTCAATTTCAAATTTCCCCACCAATTTTCTCTCCCCTTTTTCTCCTGAAGGTGTTGACTCTCAAGTAAAAAATGTTTTGAAGGATTCTGATTATGCTCTCCTCCCTTGCTCATGTGATCATTATTCATGTGTGAGTCTGGACAGTGAGGGGTGATTATTGAACAGCTGATCAATAGAGCATGCTGGTCAGACAAATGTCATTAGACGTGTCCCATTTTCCATTACCATGCTGCTGGCAAACTATGGGCACCTTATCGTAGTTTGCTGAGACTGAGACGGCACAATATTGGACGGCCCGGAGACTGACCCACCAGGTCAGATGATAGGTCATAAGGTTAGTGGGGGAGTCAGTTGTGGAAAGGGTGTCTAGGGCAACGGCAGCTGATGTTATTCTTGTGGAGCCCAGAGAAACACTCTTGTTCGTTCTGGCTCCACAAGAATAATTTAAAAAATTGATGTGCATTTTCTGTACCACCTGGTAGAGCTAGGTGGAGTGTGAACGCTGCTTGCTCCCTCTGAGTTGTCCAACATTTAAATCTGGCCCTATGAACATCATGCAAACAGTATTTGCATATTAAAAGGGTCCCCCCCTGAAACAAGTGGAAGGACTTTAAAGATGGTGGTGACTGGAGTGAGATGGTAAACAAAGTGGTAAGTCATTTCCAATTAAAATTTACCCTGAATCTCGGTCGGCTATTTGACCACATTATCTGCCACAACCGAGGACCAATTTGTTCTCACCTGAAGTACACATGTGTACATAAGCCAGGATAATGTGTTAGCTTTGATCTATTGTTTTATCTGTCCCATCAATTGTGGTACTGCTTTATAACGTTCTCTTTATTTTTTATTGGATCAGTTGTGCTTTAAGATGAGTTGTCAAATAAATATTAAAAGATCATTCCCAACCAGAGGAAAATTAATCCCACAGAAACAATTGACCTGTTTTGGATGTCGCTAGACTAGGATTTCTGGGGAAGGTATGGCATATGCGCCATTAACATTGGAAGTCCTTTTTTCGGGTCTTCACAAGAAGTGATACTGGTAAAGTGAGTTCAAGTCATTATTTGGCCAACAGGATATTTCTTGCTATGTAAGAGACCTGATTTGAGTGATAATTTATGTCCATGTTTAAAAATATGTTGACTCGAAAGAAAGTTAAATCCGTCAGTATGTCAGGAGACAGACATCTATGCCGTTCATTAAAAAGGCAGGTTGCATCTGTCAGCAGTTATTGAAACTCTGTGGTCAGAGCTTGCATTAAGCTGTACATTAGGATTGATTACGTGAATTAAAAATGAGCAATTCTGCCTCTGCTCTTATCCTCCATTCAGATACATTTTTCATTATTATGGAAATATCAGGTACTTTATTTTAGTTGCGAAAATGTCAATTACTTTGGAGCAGGAAAATGTCCTTCCCCCTATTTTTCTGTGGGTCAGCTCTGTAAGCTGTGTATTATTCTGCTTAGGGAAAGAAAAGTTATTTTCTAAGCATAGAAAGCTTACATATCAATGCTATTTATAATCCTCTTCTGCCTCTTTACCCCAGTGGCCGCTGCAGCAGATGTTCCAGTCACCTTAGCCTGGATCTTAAGCTACATGATATTATACATACACTTAACTAATTCGTATCAAATTGTTTTGCCTGCTATTTTTACCAGAGGAGTTAACCCATTTAAAATGAAGCGGTGAGTGAAATGGCTGAACAACTCTTCCAAAATAGGGGACAACAGAGTTTAATATAGAAATCTTTTGTGCTTGCACTTCAAGTCATACAACATAATCTCTGCCATATGGTATCTCAGCTTTTGCCAAATGTTTTAATAGCATATTTTCTATTATTTTATCAAATAAACTGGCTCGCACTCCAGTTTGTTAGTCACGTTTGTTCAGTCTCAATCAGCCCAGTAAATTGAATGCATTGCAATAACTGTGAATTGCACCTCAGGGTAAGAAAAAAATGACTCTTAAAATCTCAATCTAATTTCCATCAAATAATATATAGAAAAAGGAGTGGGGTTCATTGAATACGTTGCATTGACCTTCATAATCTACTAATGACCAACTTAAGAAGAGGCTATAAAATTCAGAAACATTGGATTTTATGTATTTGTTAATCCCTACAGCTGTTATTCATACAGCCTGCAACAATCTTGCAGATGTCTATTTCAAATTTTCCAAGCTAGTTTACGGAATAGCATTTGTCCCTGTCAACAAAACTTAGAATAGGACAATGCTTTGAGTCCAGATACCTGAATGCAGTGGAACATTGCTCCTTATTTCGATGCTTTGTGACCAAGTATAGAAATTGATCTACATTTGGGGGGTAAACAAAGTTGCTAAAGTGACAATGTCGCTCTGATAGTCTGTCACCCATAGCAGAATTAGAAGTGCTGAAATTTGCACTTAAACCGACCCTTATAATTTACCAGCAATATCATTGAAGAGAGTAACAATGGGCTCAATTTTTGGGGCCACTATTTGAGCTTCCTACAGACAGGAATAGTGTGCGGAATAAGGAAATTCAGAACCTGCTGAGAAATACTGCCTAAATTATCTTATAAAGAAACAAATTGGAGAGGCTATTATATACAAGTAGCAAAAGAAAATGGTTAACTTACAAATTATAAATATCATCGATATTATCTGAAGATTGTACCTATTCTCCATGAATATCGACTGCTATTCTATGGACTCACCTGATGAAGGAGCTGTGCTCCAAAAGCTGGTGACTCCAAACAAACTTGTTAGACTTTAACCTGGTGTTGTAAGACTTCTTACTGTGTCCACCCCAGTCCAACGGCAGCATCTCCACATCATGGTAAGAAAAGACTTGCCACGTGATAGCCGGTGGCCCGGCCAAAATTCCATTGACTTTGGGAACACCCGGTGATGGGTAGGGTTGTTGTGGGGGAGGGGGGAGGGAAGAATCAATGCACTGGACAATGGTGGTTCAGGGAACAACAAAACATGTAGATTGTATTTTTTAAGACCTTCACTATCCTTTTATTATGCTCCTAAAAGGGATGAATGTCAAGGAACACACAGGCAATCAGTTAGCTCAAATGGTGCTCCACAAGAATGCGAGACAAATAACAATGAACTTTACTCTGAAAACAGACTCGGTCACAAACAGTGCGGAACACTGGCACTAAGAACATAAAAATAGGAGCAGTACCATACAGTCCCTCGAACCTGCTCCACCATTCTACAAGTTTGTGACTGATCTTCAACGTCGACTCTACATTCCAGCTGTATCCCTTGATTCACTTTGTCAACCTCAGTCTTCAGCACATTCTCATAGCTGATGACCTATAGTGCTCTAGGGTGGAAGAATTCCAAAATTTTACAGCCCTCTAATGAAGACACTTCCCATCGCATGCCTAAATGGCGAACCCCTTTTCCTGAACCCCCTAGATCTAGACCCTCCACCAAGGGGAAACAGCCTCTCAGCATCTATCCTGTGTTGCCATCTAAGAGATTTATGGGCGTGATTTAATGGAAATGAAACAGTGTCCTGCATTTTAGCGGGGTGTTTCACGGCGCTTGCAGCGCCAAGAAGGACCTGCTATTAAATGGGACTCCGCTTCAGATTTAGACACCAGTGAGGAACGCTCTATTGAGGTTGCAGTTAAGCTAATTTCCTGCACTAATGACCTCAACTCGCCAGTTCAGGAAGAGATTCGGGTGCCATTTTAAAATTGCAGCCTCTGGACCCCCGAACGCCCAACTTATCAGTTTGGGGGACCTCGAGCACCGCCCCCCGCACCCGACCTCATAGGGGCAGAGCACCTCAGGCCCGTTCCCCAGCATGGTAAAGATGGCACCTTGGTGCTGCCAGGGTGGCATTGCCTGGCTGGCAGTGGCACAGTGCCTGGATGGCATTGGGAATGTCAGTGTACAAACCTTTCCAGAGCCCAACCACCCAGGACCCTGATTACCTCAGAGACACCCCCCCCCCCACACCCGTGCCGGTACGCGTGGTCCATGTTTGTGATAAGCAGTGCTGAGCAGCGCCCACTCGGAGTCTCCGACGTGAGGCCGTTAGCTCCTGCGCCTTGTGTTACTCAGGCGGGAACATAGCTTAACTAGACACTTAAATATGCAAATCTGGATCCCACCATCGAGGTGGGATCCAGATCACAACGCCTCACAAGATTTGTAAGATCTCGCAAGGTGTAATGAACATCGTAAATCTCGCGAGAGGCCGCTCGTGAGATTTACCTGCCTTATGCTATCCCAAGTCGGGCGCGATGAGGCCGTTAGCACGCGCCCAAAACATTTTAACAACACTTCTCATCCTTCTAAACTTCAATGGTTCATTTTACTCGATCTCTCGGCATATATTAACCCTTTCATTCCAAGAACAACTTTGTGCTGGAAACTCAATATTAGGCGAGATTTATCGGTCTCTACGCGCCCGACTTGGTAATGCGATGAGGCCATTGAACCTTGTGAGAGGCCTCTCGCGAGATTCGCGACGCTCAAGATATCTCGCAAGATTCAATCAAACCTAACAAGCTGTCATGATCGGGATCTTGCCTATGCTGGGCGTGATCCAGGTATGCATATAGCTCATTTAATTATATCTGCGCCGGATCCTCCTGGGGCCCAGCACCTAACAGCCTTGCCTAGGAGACCTTGCCAGCGTGCTGTTTAGTACTAGTCTTTACAAACGAACACCAGGCGTCACTTCACTTGGGGGGATCTCCTGGGCTATTAGAGACCCCCCGGGTAGTCGGGCATTGGACAGGTGGTACCTTGGCACTTTCTCTGGTACCCGGGCAACTTGGCACAGCCACCTGGGAACCCTGGCAGTGCCATCCTTGCACTTCGAGGGTTCCCAGATGACACTGCCAGGCTGGTAGGGGCACTGCTGGGCTGGGAGCACCAAGATGCCTGGGGTCAGGTCGGTGTTCCTTGACTTTAAGAGGTGGGGTGAGGGGGGGCTCGAGGATCCTTGAAGCGACACATTGGGTGCAGTGGGGGGTCCAGAGGCCATGGTAGTGTTGCTAAGGAGAGTTATGTTAACAGTCAAGCCTATGGGCCAAGTGCTGGCAAGCGGGGTTAGGTGGGCAGCTCAGGGCCTTTCATGCGTTGGTGCAGACTCGATGGGCTGAAGGGCCTCTTCTGCACTGTAGTGTTCTGTGATTCTGATTAAAAGATCGAGGCTGCCTTTAAAAATGGCGCCCCGATCTGCGAGTCGTCTTCCTAGCACTTCCAGGAACAACTTTCTGCTGGAGACACAATATTAGGTGTGATTTACCGGCCTCTACGCGCCCGACTTGGTCATGCAATGAGGCCATTGAACCTTGTGAGAGGCCTCTCACGAGATTCGCAACACTCAAGACATCTCGCAAGATTCAATCAAACCTTACAAGCTGTTACGATCGGGATCTCGCCGATGCTGGGCATGATCCAGGTATGCATATTTCTCATTTAATTATGTCTGGGCCGGATCCTCCCAGGGCCCAGCACCTAACAACCTCGCCGAGGAGACCTACATGGAAGAGCCAGGAAATGATGTCATTGCGGCCTCGGCGGGGCTGCAGGCGCTGCTTTCCACAAATGTGAGTCAGGTGTAACAGCACCTGGGGGGGTGGATCTCCTAGGCCATTAGAGACCCCTGGGTGGTTGTGCATTGGGCATGGTGGTACCCTGGAACTCCCTCTGACACCTTGGCACTACCAGCCTGGCATTTTGGCAATGCCACACTGACAGGCGTCGAGAAACATCCCGTTAAACGCGCCCAAAATGGGACCCTGTTGTCCCATTGAGTCACGCCCATTATTTACAAAATTGAACATTTGTAATCAGCTTCAGACACAGTAAATCAAAAGCAAAATAATTTAATACAATTAGCATAAAGTCAACTGTGAACAATATTGTTAAAACATCACTGCTATTGCTTTATTACATCCTATTTCCATAACCATAAATTGCTTTGTTTAAGTATGATTAATTTGAGTATTCAAGCTGCGATACATTTTTTTGCAAAACTAACCCAATGATCTATTTGTTTCTTCAGCAGTTTATTTGCAGGTAATATTTAATTAAGTGCTAATTTTGATTAACCATTTAACATTGATAATAAAAAGCATGCTCTTAATCGTATTGAATGGCGGAGTGGGCTTGAGGGACTGAATTACCTACTCGTGACCCTAGTTCTTAGGTTCTGATCACCGCACTCAGGGCAGAAATGTTAGGTCTTGATGAGGACAGATTGGTGGTGAGCGAGTGGTGAAAATACAGGTGCTTGCTGGCGTTCTGGCTCTGGTTTCCCACGGCCATTCTCAGCATGGGTGAGTTTCACCAGGGCAGCGGGGGATGTCAGGAATGGGGGGGGGGGATAGAGGTTGGATGGCAGCCACCAGAGCCCACCAATCCATTAATAGGCTTAATTAAGTTGACTAAAGAATTCATTGAGAACTGCTTCTTTCGTGGACTTCATGATCAGAATCTGCCATCATAGTTTTCATGTTAATTTCTTGAACCAGTACAATGCCCTGCTCGGGAGCAGCGTACATCCAGGATGTCACCCTCAAACTTGAGTCGGGGGTAAAAATTTATTACGTGCTCCAGGGTTTGGCCAGGTTTTCTGAATTTGCAGTCAGGCGAGGCATTGAGGCCCCACCTATACATCAGGTGGCCACATTGACTATGTCCAGTCCGTATTCCATTGAGGATTGTCCACATGCTCCGGGGGAGATTGAACCCTGGTTATTGAGATGCTGGACGTAGACTATGGGCAGAATTCTCCCATCTGACACCAAACCCTATGGCGGTAGGGGGGGAACAAATGTTTCCCGCTGTGGAGCGGATAGGAAACCACGCCATTTCATCCGGCCCCGGCACACGCCATTTCATCCGGCCCCGGCATCATTAGTCATGTATCCAAGAGTTTTGCAGGCTTGATGGTGCTGTCATTCGTGGGTGGTATATTGAAAATGCACCCGATAGACTGACCTAACATTGAATAAAGAGGATGAACCTCCTGAAGGGAGAAGATGGACCTCCTCGAAGACAGTGAAGCTGGAAGATTCACCTCAGAGATGTTCACCCTCACCCACCGGTTCCACGGTCGCTGGCAGCCTCCGTCCCGTCAATGTGCAGTTGGTGTGCAGCCATCCAAAGCACATCCCGTATGCTTGTGCACAGTTCCCTGGGAGTTTCCATGACTCCTACATCCTCAGTCGCTCCCAGGTGCCTGTGATCTTCACAGGGCCAGGATGTCTGCAGGTTTGGTTGCTGGGGGAAAGAGCTCTCCCCTTAAACAGTGGCTCATGATTCCGTTGCGTCATCCTTGGACCCCGGTTGATGAAAGGTGCAATCCTGCTCATGCTACCACACGTTCCTTCATAGTGCAGTCCATCGAACTGCTGAAGATGCAATTCAGATGCTTGGAACGCTCAGTTGGCTCTCTGCAATTCACACCGGAGAGAGTTTGCCGCAGGATTGCAGTTTGTTTTGCCCTTCAAAATATGACTATGTAGAGAGGTGAGGCCATGCCAGAGGGTGAACTGAGTTCTGGAAGCCGAGGTGGATGCTGAGGGACAACATGAGTGCCATGATGTCATGGCGCAGGGGAGCTGGGGAAGTGCGTCTGTGATACACTCATAGCTGAAAGCTTTCAAGAGAAGTAACTCTTTAAGCCCGATCATCAGGAGACATCTCTCGCCTTCCAAGCCATTTCATGACTTCTGAAGGAATAGCTGAGTCATCTTTCCCCCAGCAACCACACCTGCAGACTTCCTGGCCCCTTGAAGATCACATTTTGAGAGGATGGGCCCTGCATTCACATTTGGGCCAAAAGTGCTTGCAACTCACTGGGATCAGATCTTATCTGTGGAAATTGCTGTTCTGGTAATGTGTCAACTTTAAGTCCAGCAAGGAAGGACAGTGATGTGAGTTGAAGCTGGACGTTTCCCATGCCATATAAAGATGCAAACACTGCCGCGAAGGAAATGCGGACCAGCATAGTGCCCTCACCATAAAGTGCATGTCTTGGTTTGGGACACTATCAGCTACGAAACCCAGATGTGCAGAAAGTCACATATCTGATGAGCCTTCATCAGCCATTGCTATTCCTTGAGGACTAATGATTGTGAACTCATCCATCTTGCGCCCTGAATAAAGAATTATGTACATCTCCCTGACAACACACTAGGGTCTGGTGCCAAGAGACACTTAGGGTGACATCACATGAATGTTAATCTTAAAAAGGAACACTTGCAGGATTGGGTGACATGATTGAGTTGAGATTTTACTAGGTTGTTGCAAGAGGCCAAGCTCTGCATCGTCACAGGGTGATCCTTGTCCTCGCTGGCGAGCGCTGCAACAGTCTCCTTGAACTTGCTGAAGCAGATGATCTCTGCCATCTCTCCCCTGGCTGGAATTGCTTGCTAGTTGTGCGCAAGTTTGGCCATTATGGGACAAAGAAAGAGATGTATGAGAGGGGGTGGAACATGCACTGTGTGAAATGCATGTCACCTGTGTTTGGTCCGCCCACCCAGAATGGACATGGATTGAGCAACGAGGCAGATGAGATGGTGGTGTTGAGAGAGTAATTGTTTTTTATAATTGTTTAAAAACATTTTTAAAAATTTTTTTAAAGAGTACCCAATTCATTTTTTCCAATTAAGGGGTAATTTAGCGTGGCAAATCCACCTACCTTGCACATTTTTGGGTTGTGGGGTGAAACCGACGCAAACACGGGGAGAATGTGCAAACTCCACACGGACAGTGACCTAGAGCCGGGATCGAACCTGGGACCTCGGTGCCGTGAGGCCGCAGTGCTAACCCACTGTGCCACCGTGCTGCCCTGAGAGAGTAATTGTTGATATGTATCCCCCATAACTAAATGTGTGAGATCCGTGGAGAGAGTAGCTGTTTGATATCATGCAGTGAGTTTGATAGTGGAGGAACTGAGAGAGGACATGGGAAAAGAAAGAAAACACCTCATCACCTGGATGTCTAAATCTCCGTCCTCCGCCATAATATTGAGTGCCATAAAAGCTCCCCTCTTATTAATCAACACTACATGACCTGGCATCAAAGCTGGAGTGAATCACTTGTCCAACCCATCCTTTCCGCAGCCTTGTTTGATCCCTAACTCTCAAGTGGGTCTCCTGTAGAACGATCACATCAGTCCTCAAATTTTCCAAATGGACAAGTACCTGGGATCTTTTAACTGATCCATTTAATGCCTTCACATTCCATGTAACCAACAGGACAAGGGGCCTCTGCACATTCCCCCTCCTCCAGGATCAGATATAATTCTCCCCTGTGAGTCAGTCCGATGGAGTCCCGTCAGTTGGAACACAAAGGAACCAGCCCCGACAACAAACTACCACCCCCAACTCATCTTCCTCCCTCCCACTTAGCCCCACCCACCTTGAACACCAGACAAACAAGCCACCAAAAAAACAAAAGAAACCCTCAACAAAACAAACACCCAAAACCTAAGCTCGTCACCTCAAGAAACAAAAGAACCCCCCCCACCGCAGGTAACCAGCTGCAGCCATCTCCCCCACTCTGCTCCCATTAACTAGCAAACCAGCTAGCCAGATGACCCCACATAGGGTAAAAAACAAAATCTTACACACCATATATCCATAACAGCCCCCCAACCCATACCCAACTTTAATATCAAACATTAAAAGTAGAAAACAGAAAATCACACCCCAATTCTCTCCCTCCACCAGTTCCAGCAACACCATAAACAACCCCCAAATACACCCAGAAACAACTCCCATCAGCAAACCCCAGTACAACAACACGTCCTCCCCCACTTAATACTCATCCCACAAACGACAAAATAAAATACAGGAGAACACAAAAATGTCCAAACAAAACCCTCATAGTCCTCAAAGCCTTCAGTTCCCCCAAACCCGTGTTTAGGAACAAAGTCTGTCTTTGTCTCTAACCTTTTCCTGCACACGTGATGTGCTCAGCACCCATTGCCACCCCATCTATGCGCTCACAAAAATGCACTAAAGTGACTGGATCTGAACTTGTAAAAGTGAGCTTGTACGGTGTACTGGTGCCGTGTCTGAAATCGGCTCTTGGTGTACTTGGCTCGGTGATGCAGGAGCCTTGGTACAAGAATTGATCTTCCTGTTTTGACATCAAAACCTGCAGAAGACACAAGACGAGTTCATGAGAATTAGCCTTGGAGAGCTAAATCTTCTGTAGTGCAGAGGCTTCCCAACACAGCTGAGTTTTCAACATGCTGTCAGATGAACTGGTGTGTTTCACCTACCCTCTCTACCAGGGATGCAAATCTTGTCATCACCAACTTGCTCCTCGTCAGTGACCCTGATGACTTCCAAGTCACTCTCTTCCATGGTGATGATAATGTGCAAGGCGTGAGCCACTGAGCCTTTCTGTGTCCATTTGCGGGCATTGTGAGTATAATCTCCCATGCAAGGATGAGAGAGAAAGAGAGCGATAAGGCACTGATGCCCTGACTGGCCATTGTCAGTGGCCTATTGGCATATGAAACTGCGTACATTAGTGGAAGAATGGTTCTCCACAGTGGCACAACTCTGAGACTTGTTGAGGGGTCAGTAAGTACCAGGCTCACATTTGTCCCATGTTCAGGAGCTGCATTCACCCTCTACTCTCAGCTGGAGTGTTGGCCTGAGGTTGAATACCCCAAGGCCTTTCCCGAGTGTCCAGTGTTGCACTCATCTTACCAGAGCAAAGAAGGCCATTGAAACTTTTCCTACCCTTCAGCAAATTCCTCCTGACTACACTCTGTCTGCTCACTGTCCATGGCAGCTCGATCCAGGTCTGCTTGGTTTAAGTGGTGGGGTTGCCTTTCCCCTGTCACCCTCCAGAAAGAGAACTGCTCCCACTCTCTCCCTGCCTCGAGGGGCACCTCCAAGGCACCAGTAGTGAAGTGAGGTGCTGTCCTGCTCTGAGTTCCTGCGATCCGTTTACTTTCTCCATCAGTAACAGTACAACTGCAAGTATTTAGTAAAACAGCAGCCACAGGAATGGCTGTTGTGGTCAGCTTAAATCCATCCCACTCTCTTTATTTCCCAATCCCTCTCCCACAGCACATCTGCTAATGGGCTGACTAAACTGCCCTCCAACTAATTAACACATTTCTCGATTAAAAATTGGGGCTGTGACTGCTTCCTGGCAGGGGTTGGGGGGCAGAGGAGGGGGGACGGCGGTGGCGGCGTGATGTGGTGAAGGATTGCAAATCTTTCCCTGTATCATTCAAAAACATTATCAGTGCATTGTTCATACAATATAGTAATAATATCAGCAAGCTAGTGAAGCATCTTGTTAAATGTTGACCTTCCTGGAATACAACATAGAACATACAGTGCAGAAGGAGGCCATTTGGCTCATTGGGTCTCCACCGACCCACTAAAGTCCTCACTTCCACCCTATCCCTGTAACCCAGTAACCCCTCCTATCCTTTTTGGTCACTAAGGGCAATTTATCATGGCCAATCCACCTAACCTGCATGTCTTTGGACTGTGGGAGGAAACCGGAGCACCCGGAGGAAACCCACGCATACACGGGGAGAACGTGCAGACTCTGCACAGACAGTGACTCAGCGGTGAATCGAACCTGGGACCCTGGAGCTGTGAAGCCACAGTGCCAACCACTTGTGCTACCGTGCTGCCCAATGCATTTTACAATTACTAAATCACGATAGACGTAAACACATTTCATACTTTTGTATCTCATAAGAACAAGCTGAAAACTGCAGAAAATTGATGAGCTAACTTTCTCCAATTCATTTCAGCATTTGAACTGAACCAAACTCTTGCAGTCTGCCTCAGGTTTTCAGATCCATTACCTGGTTCAGCCTCATTACAAATGTCCTTACAACTGAAACTTATTAACAATAGCAATGATAGGCTCTGCCTTTAATTTCCTGTTGGGGCCTATTCCAATGTTTTGCCAGAACAATATTCTCAGAAACTGGACTGCATTTTTTTTAATAGGTTGTTTTGCCCAAAGCAGCAAATATAAGTACTTGTGCTGTACAGATGACACGTTTTTAGTTCTTCCAGTATTTCATTTTGATGTTTTCTATCAAGTCATAAAATGATAGCTTTGCCAGGTGCCATTGGCATAGTAGTTTCTCCTGTTTCTAAGATCAGGTTAAAAATTAAATTCCCATGTTTCGTGGACCAAATTTGAAGCGATTGCAGGTGAAATACTTTTAACCCCTCATCGTGATACTTGTATTTTTCAGGAAGGGTGAGCAGTCATACAAATCATTCCAATGTCAAAAATGTTCACTGTTTAGCTTCAACATATGATTGGTACGGCTGACATTATCACCCATCATACATAAGTAAGGCAGTTCACCTAGATGGGTAGTTACAGAGACATGGCCAACATTTTAATTGCCCAGGTGAGCTGGAACAAGACTGGACGCACTGCAAAAATAATGCTGCTGTTTGGCTCCAAAGCCTCTGGGAGGTGCTGGAATACGCTAGAAGATACAGGTTTGTTTTCTGCTAAAAGTTTGCGGACCTGGGGGAACGTTCTCCGATCGTGCATTATCTTTCATTTGGCCGTTTGATCAACTTTGTGTGCTTTGAGGCTGCTGGCCATCAGAGGTGCTGCCTTCTCTCTTCTTCAAGGCAGTGGTAGGTCGCACCATGGATGCCATCACTTTGATACTCTGCACCAATTGGACACCAAGCTCGCTGCTGGCCCAATTAGGGCATTTACATTTGAACATAGTATTGCAAGGTTCATATCTGGAAATTATTTAATGTCAGGCTGACACCGAATTTAAATTCAAGCCCATGTTCTCATAATCAGCAACATTGCTTTTCATGGTAAAGTTATGTGCGTGACAAAAAACAATTTTCATTCAGTACCGCAACTATGTAAACGACAAGATCTTAAGGTGGAGGATCGAGCTCTCCACCTTCAACTATGAGATTTTGTATCGTCCCGGAAAGCTGAACGAGCCGTCCGATGCCCTATCCCGCGGCACATGTGCCAACGCACAAATTAACTGCCTCCAAACCCTCCACGAGGACCTCTGCCACCCGGGGGTCACTCGGTTTTACCACTTCATCAAGTCCCGCAATCTCCCATACTCTTTAGAGGAGGTCCGTACAGTCACAAGGGACTGCCACATCTGCGTGGAATGCAAGTCGCATTTTTTCAGGCCAGATGGAGCGCACCTGATTAAGGCTTCCCGCCCCTTTGAACGCCTCAGTCTCGATTTCAAAGGGCCCCTCCCCTCCACCGACCGCAACGCATATTTTCTTAATGTGGTGGACGAATACTCCCGCTTCCTTTTTGCCATTCCCTGTTCTGACATGACTGCGCCCACAGTCATTAAAGCCCTGAACAGCATCTTCATACTGTTCGGTTACCCCGCTAACGTCCACAGCGACAGGGGGTCCTCTTTCATGAGTGACGAGCTGCGCCAGTTCCTGCTCAGCAAGGGCATAGCCTCAATCAGGACGACCAGCTACAACCCCCGGGGGAACGGACAAGTAGAGAGGGAGAACGGCACGGTCTGGAAGGCCGTCCTACTGGCCCTACGGTCCAGGGACCTCCCAGTTTCACGGTGGCAGGAGGTCCTCCCGGACGCTCTCCACTCTATCCGGTCGTTATTATGTACAAGCACTAATCAAACGCCTCATGAGCGTCTCCTTGTTTTCCCTAGGAAGTCCTCCTCTGGAACGTCGCTGCCGACCTGGCTGGCGGCCCCAGGACCCATCCTGCTCCGAAAGCATGTGCGGGCACATAAGGCGGACCCGTTGGTCGAAAGGGTTCACCTCCTCCACGCGAACCCCCAGTACGCCTACGTGGAGTACCCCGACGGCCGACAGGACATGGTCTCCCTGCGGGATCTGGCGCCCGCCGGCAACACGCACACCCCCCCGACACCATCAACCCAACCCCCCCCTTCCTGCCACCACCGCACCCCGCGACCGCCCCCTTCCCAGGAGGATCGGTTCCCCTCCCCTCAGCACCGACCAAGAATAAAGCCCAAGCTGAAACCGTAAGGCTCCTGGAGGCGACAACACCGGTACAAGCACCACCACCACCGGGGCCGAGGCGATCGACACGGACGACCAGACCACCCGACCGACTCGTGGCGTCGATCTAAAACTAAATATGGACTTTTCACAAGAACATTTTGCTTTTCTTCCCATACCCTCTGTAAATAGTTGCAACAGGACAAAATTGTACAATACTGTATTGCCTTGTGAATGTTTTTTTTCCTCCCAGGACCAGCCCTGTAAACCCTTACCACCATACGAAGCATCACCCCGCCGGGTTCATTTTTGACAAGGGGTGAATGTGGTAGTATGTATTGGGGTCATGTGGGACTGGAAGCCCTAATGTCATTGGCTGACAGATCCCGGGTCCTGGTTGGCCGTTGACCTCTAGCTCCGCCCTGAAGGCGGAGTATAAGAAGCCGGAGTCTTCCCCCGCAGGCCAGTTTACTATCGAGCTGCGGGGGAACAGACACGCTTAATAAAGCCTCATCGACTTCACTCTATTCGTCTCACGGAGTCTTTGTGCGCTACACTCCCGCACACAGAACTTCCAGGTCCCGCTGAGTGGGACCATATGTGACCCACGCCGGTGGGACTCGGCCGAACTCGGCGGCCACTCGGCCCGTTGGGGCCCGTAGAGTCGGCAGGGCTTTCAACGGCCCCTGACTGGCGTGGCGGCGATCCCGCGGGCTCCCAAAAATCGGCGCCAGAGAATCGGTGAGCCGGCGGCAGTGTGGGATTCTTCGACTCGGCGCGGGGTCGGAGAATCCCGGCCTATATGTCTAGCTTCAAAACATATCTACATTTTTGGAAGGCCATCCTGCTAACCTTAGTCGTGACATTGATTCTACAACAGGCCACGTTTTGCCAACAGCTCCTCAGAAGTTCCAAGACATAAGGACCACATTTCAACCAACAAGTCTTAGTCACATGAGCCACATGGCTTCCTTCTCACAGCCGTCATTCGTCATTATGTAACCACTGTTTCAGAGCTGAACTTCAAATGTCAGTAAATTTTTCGAACCAAACAATTAAAGATGTTATGAACTGTAATGCAAGGCAAAAACACACAAGGCAAAGTATTGTGTGAAATATTCCGTTGCTGGTTTCCTTTCAAGTTTGGGTTAATATCTGTAACCTATTCATAACACTAAGCTGTGATGGAAACAAATTCTTTCTTCGAAACTACTTAATGATGCTGTGCCATAACCCCACCTAGCTCCAATTGAACCAAATTTTGTATGACCGATTGGAAAAGTACAAATTTTATTGAACAGAGTGGGCTTGATGAGGCATTTCTCATTCTAAGCCATCTAGAGTCCTACAACAACCAAGAACCTAATAACTTCCGATGGTGGCCGACGAGTAAATGGCCGAGCATGCGATAGCTCCTGCTCGAGGATGCATTCTTAGATCTTTTTTGCCAGGTTTTCGGGGATGCTGCAAGTATAAAAAGGAAAGGATTCCAGAAATATTTTTTCTTCTTCGGTGTTGTATGTCAAAAAATGGTAAAAGGAGTGTGTCGAGCAAAGGACATTCCTAAGACCTGAATAATATGCATGGCGCTGGAAAGGAAAATATGACAGAGAGCCCTGCGATGTTGCCACCTACTCAGTGGTCAACAGAGCAGTTGATAGAACTTGTATCGGCCGAATTCAAGAAACAGAGATTGGCGTCTTCAGAGGACCTTGCAAGTGCTGTGGAGCCGATAAAAATGGTCCTGTGGAGAGTAGGACAGAGCCTGGAGTCACAAATGGCAACGATTCAGAACGTTGAGGAATCAGTGGCCGGGTCGGAGAATGGCCGTAGGCCGCCGTGAATCCCGCCCCCGCCCCCACCGAAGTCTCCGGTACCGGAGATTGGGCAGGGGTGGGAATCGGGCCGCGCCAGTTGGTGGGACCCCCCGCTGGATTCTCCGGCCCGGATGGGCCGAAGTCCCGCCCAGAAATTGCCTGTCCCGCCGGCGTAAAACAAACCTGGTATTTACCGGCGGGACCAGGCGGCGTGGGCGGGCTCCGGGGTCCTGGGGGTGGGCGCGGGGCGATCTGACCCCGGGGTGTGCCCCACGGTGGCCTGGCCCGCGATCGGGGCCCACCGATCCGCAGGCGGGCCTGTGCCGTGGGGGCACTCTTTCCCTTCCGCCTCCGCTACGGCCTCCACCATGGCGGAGGCGGAAGAGACTCTCCCCACTGCGCATGCGCGAGAAACTGACAGCGGCCGCTGACGCTCCTGCGCATGCGCCGGGAAACTGTCAGCGGCCGCTGACGTTCCCGCGCATGCGCCGCATTTCCGCGCCAGCTGGCGGGGCAACAAACGCCATTTCTGCCAGCTGGCGGGGCGGAAATCCCTCCGCGTCGGCCTAGCCCCTCAATGTTGGGACTAGGCCGCCAAAGATGCGGAGCATTCCGCACCTTTGGGCCGGCGCGATGCCCATCTGATTGGCGCCGTGTTTGGCGCCAGTCGGCGGACATCGCGCCGTTGGGGGAGAATTTCGCCCCAGATTCGGTTTGCCATGTTATACCGGGCTCATCCGTGGGTCACGTATGGCAGCAAGAACAAAGAACAAAGACAAGTACAGCACAGGAACAGGCCCTTCGGCCCTCCAGGCCCGCGCCGAACATGCTGCCCATCTAAACTAAAATCTTCTACACTTCCGGGGTCCGGATCCCTCTATTCCCATCCTATTCATGTATTGGTCAAGATGCCCCTTAAACGTCACTATCGTCCCTGCTTCCACCACCTCCTCCGGCAGCGAGTTCCAGGCAACCACGACCCTCTGTGTAATAAACCTGCCTCGTACATCTCCTCTAAACCTTGCCCCTCGCACTTTAAACCTATGCCCCCTAGTAATTGACCCCTCTACCCTGGGAAAAAGTCTCTGACTATCCACTCTGTCTATGCCCCTCATAATTTTGTAGACCTCTATCAGGTCGCCCCTCAACCTCGTCATTTCCAGTGAGAACAAACCAAGTTTATTCAACCTCTCCTCATAGCTAATGCCCTCCATACCAGGCAACATCCTGGTAAATCTCTTCTGCACCCTCTCTAAAGCCCCCACATCTTTCTGGTAGTGTGACGACCAGAATTGAACACTATACTCCAAGTGTGGCCTAACTAAGGTTCTATATAGCTGCAACATGACTTGCCAATGTTTATACTCAATGCCCCGGCCAATGAATGCAAGCATGCCGTATGCCTTCTTGACTACCTTCTCCACCTGTGTTGCCCCTTTCAGTGACCTGTGGACCTGTACACCAAGATCTCTCTGACTGTCAATACTCTTGAGGGTTCTACCATTCACTGTGTATTCCCTACCTGTATTAGACCTTCCAAAATGCATTACCTCACATTTGTCCGGATTAAACTCCATCTGCCATCTCTCCGTCCAAGTCTCCAAACAATCTAAATCCTGCTGTATCCTCTGACAGTCCTCATCGCTATCCGCAATTCCACCAACCTTTGTGTCGTCCGCAAACTTACTAATCAGACCAGTTACATTTTCCTCCAAATCATTTATATATCCTACAAACAGCAAAATGTCCCAGCACTGATCCCTGCGGAACACCACTAGTCACAGCCCTCAAATCAGAAAAGCACCCTTCCATTGCTACTCTCTGCCTTCTATGACCTAGCCAGTTCTGTATCCACCTTGCCAGCTCACCCCTGATCCTGTGTGACAAGGAACATTATTTTGACATGCAGGAGGAGACGGCTAAGTTTATAAAAGATTATGGCTTGGGAAATGCCTGAGGAAATTGGTTCTTGTGTGGGTTCACCTGCCGAACTGTGGTATCGTACTTAGGGGGGTATCGTTATTGTTATTCACTTAGCACTGTTTATATGTAGGCATAGAGCCTTGTAGCATTAACTGTTGTTATTATTATTCACTTTGCACTGTTAATATGCAGTTATATGTTAATATTTGTAACATTTGCCATCCCATGTTCGGGGTATCAATATTAGGAGTCTTGAATATATTTGGAGTTTGGTGGGATACGCGGTGGTGGGGGGTGGGGGGTGGGGGGGGAGATGGGGAGGGAAGGTAGGATGCAGGAGTTGGACATTACGCGTTTGTGGTAATGGGCAGAGGAGGGCACGTAGAAATTTTTGTTTTAATGATGTTAGTTTATAACCTAGGGTAGGGGGTCACCCAGCTGATAGAAATGGGACGGATTGCTGATGTTGAGGTCCTTTCTTTGGAGTCATTGGGCGGAGAGGGATGGGGCAACCACCTTCAGGAGACCAGGAAGATGGGCAAGACTGGGGCGGAGAGCAGCTCATTGGTTTCTGGATATGTCTTTTCATTGGGGATGTGTGGAAAGAGACCACCCTTGAGTGGCCGATCAAGAAGTCTCGAATGTTCGCCAATTTAAAAAGTTTAAAGGCAGCCGTGGTGTTTATGCAAGAAACCCACCTTAGGATCAAAGACCAAACGAGGTTGAGGAAGGGCTGGGTGGAACAAGTGTTCCATCCAGGTTTGGACTCGAAGATGAGAGGAGTAGAAGTCCTTATTAGCAAAAGGGTGTGGTTTTCAGCAAGCAACAGAATGGGAGACCCATGGGTTAGATATGTAATGAAAAGTGGTAGATTGGAAAGAACACACAGGGTTTTGATTAATTTTTAGGCCCTTAATTAGGATCATGCTGATTTTGTGACGACATTATTCGCTAAGATTCCAGACTTGGATATACATCGGTTGATCATGGTGGAGATTTCAACATGGTGCTTGACCATGTGGTGGACCAGTCATGTCCCAAGTCCCTGAAAGTGTCCGGAATAGCGAAAGAGCTTTGGGGGTTCATGGAGAAGATGGGGGATGTGGACCCATGGAGGTTTGGATATCCGGTAACGAGAGAGTTCTTTTCTTCACATGTACATCGGACGTACTCCTATATCAATTTTTTTCTTATAGATAAGATGTTGCTGGCTGGGGTGGTAGGACCGGAGTATTTGGCGATCGTTGTGTCAGATAACATGCACTCATTCTGGATCTGTGCATGGAGAAGGGGGGATCCCAACGACCGCAGTGAAGGTTGGATGTAGGTTTGCTGACGGATGAGAAGGCTTGTGCAAAGATTGGGGCAACTATAGGCTCCTCTGTTGAGATGAAAACAAATGAGCAGACCACACCTTCCATATTTTGGGAGGCGTTAAAGGCTGTAATCAGAGGAGACATGGGGCAGGATTCTCCCCTACCCGGCGGGGCGGCGGGTCCCGGTGTGATGGAGTGGCGTGAACCACTCCGGCGTCGGGCCGCGCCAAAGGTGCGAATTCCTCCGCACCTTTAGGGGCCAAGCCCTCACCTTTAGGGGCTAGGCCCACGCCGGAGTGGTTGGCGTGCCGCCGACTGGCGGGAAAGGCCTTTGGCGCCACGCCAGAGGGGGCCGAAGGGACTCCGCCGGCCGGTGGAAGTCCACGCATGCGCGGTAGCGTTAGCGGCTGCTGACGTCATCCCCACGCATGCGCAGGGTGGGGTCACCTCCACGTCGGCCATCGCGGAGGCTGATGGCCGAGGCGGAGGGGAAAGAGTGCCCCCATGGCACAGGCCTGTCCGCGGATCGGTGGGCCCCGTGGGGGCACCCCCCGGGGCCAGATCGCCCCACGCCTCCCCCAGGATCCCGGCTTGCGCCGCCTGGTCCCGCCGGTAAGGGAGGTGGTTTAATTCACGCTGGTGGGACCGGCATTACAGCAGCGGGACTTCGGCCCATCGCGGGCCAGAGAATCGGTGGCCAGCGGGGGCGGGATTCACGCCGTGCCTGGCGATTCTCCGACCCGGCGGGGGATCGGAGAATCCCGCCCCTGATCTCGATCAAGGCTCATAGGGGCAAATTGGAAAGGATGGAAAGACTAAGGCAGGTGAAAGCCATCTAAGCAGTAGATGGGAAGTACTCGGCTTCTCCTGAAAAACGTTTATTGAAGGAGAGAAATAAGCTGCAGATGGAGTTTGAACTTATGTCACGGGAAAAGTGGTGGGACAATTGCGCCGGGCAATGAGCACGGAGAAAAGACCAGTAGGCTGCTCATGCACCAGCTGAAGTGACAGGCTATTGCGAGGGTGATTGTGCGGATAAAGGACTCTGGGGGCAGGGTGGTCACTGACCCAAGGAAGGTGAATGGAGCGTTTGAGGTCTTCTATCAGGGGCTGTATAGATCGGAGCCTCTGGGTGGAGACTCGAATATGAAGCAGTTAGTAGATGGCTTAAACTTCCCGGTGGTGGAGGAAGGGAAAATGCAAGGGTTGGGTGCCCCACGTGGGCTGCAAGAGGTAATGGAAGACATTAGGCTGATGCAATCTGGGAAGAACCGGACAGATTCCCAGTGGAATTCTATGAAAGGTTTGCCACTGTATTGGGGCCACTCCTAGTTGAAATGTTTAATGACTCGATGAATAAGGGAGAGCTTCCACTCACATTAGCAGAGGCTTCAATTTCACTCATTCTAAAGAAAGAAATAAACACGGAGGAGTGTGGGTCTTATCAACCAATTTTGCTTCTAAATATGGATATGCAATTGTTGGCCAAGGTGGTAGGGACACGCCTGGAGGGCCAGATACCATGGGTGATGGCGCAGGACCAGACAGGATTTGTAAAGGGGCGGCAGTTATCGTCAAATATCAGGAGATTGTTAAATGTGATGATGATGCGCCCATTGGGCCAGGAAACGGAGGTAATAATATCTATGGATGTCGAAAATGCTTTTGATCGGGTTGAGTGGGAGTATCTTTTCAAAGTACTAGGGCGTCCCCGCGCATGCGCAGTGGAGGAGGTCTCTTCCGCCTCCGCCATAGTGAAACCCATGGCGAAGGCGGAAGGAAAAGAGTGCCCCCATGGCACAGGCCCGCCCGTGGATCGGTGGGCCCCGATCGCGGGCCAGGCCACTGTGGGGGCACCCCCCAGGGTCAGATCGCCCCGCGACCCTCCAGGACCCCAGAGTCCGCCCGCGCCGCCTTGTCCCGTCATTCGAAAGGTGGTTCAATCCACGCCGGCTGGAGAATCGTCGGGGGTGGGCCCGCCGACCGGCACGATTTCTGCCGACCGGCGCGGCGCGATTCCCACCCCCGCCGAATCTCTGGTGGCGGAGAATTCGGGACACGGCGGGGGCGGGATTCACGCCAGCCCCCGGCAATTCTCCGACCCGGTGGGGGGTTGGAGAATCGCGCCCCGATTCCCAATATAGACAATGGGCGAGATTCTCCGCCATCGGCGCGATGTCCGCCAACCGGCGCCAAAAACGGCGCGAATCAGTCCGGCATCGCGCCGCACCAAATGTGCGGAATTCTCCGCATCTTGAGGGGCCGAGCCCTCACCTTGAGGGGCTAGGCCCACGCCGGAGTGATTTCTGCCCCGCCGGCTGGCAGGAAAGGCCTTTGGCACCCCGCCAGCTGGCGCGGAAATTACTTTGCCATGCGACGCATGCGCAGGAGCGTCAGCGGCCGCTCACGGCATCCCCGCGCGTGCGCAGTGGAGGGGGTCTCTTCCGCCTCCGCCATAGTGAAGACCATGGTGAAGGCGGAAGGAAAAGAGTGCCCCCACGGCACAGGCCCGCCCGCAGATCGGTGGGCCCCGATCGCGGGCCAGGCCACCGTGGGGACACCCCCTGGGGCCAGATCGCCCCGCGCCCCCCCCCAGGACCCAGGAGCCCGCCCGCGCCGCCGTGTCCCGCCATTCGAAAGGTGGTTCAATCCACGCCGGCTGGCGAGGGTTGACAGCGGCGGGACTTTGGCCCATCGCGGACCGGAGAATCGCCGGGGTGGGCCCGCCGCCCGGCGCGGCATGATTCCCGCACCCGCCGAATCTCTGTTGGCGGAGAAATCGGGACACACGGCGGGGGCGGGATTCATGCCAGCACCCGGCGATTCTCCGACCCGGTGGGGGGTCGGAGAATCGTGCCCCGAATTTTTGGGATACTGACAAAATTTGACTCGTTCTCAGGATATAAATTTAATGTGAGAAAGGGCGAGATACAATGCTCAGATACAGCGGAGGGGTCTGCAGATATTCCCGTTTTGGCTGGTTAGAACGAGTTTTCGGTATCTCGGAATCCAAACTGCACATAATTGGGCACACTTACATAAATTACACCTGCCTAGTCTGTTGGTGGACTGAAGGAAGACTTTAAGAGATGGGATTCAGACCCTGAAGATGACGGTCCTCCCGTCAGAACCCCCCAATCTTCTTGTCTAAATCTTTTTATGTGTGTAAACAGGATGATTTTGAACTTTCTGTGGGAGGGGAAGGTACTTCAAGAGCAGGATAGGCGGTTGGGTGGTTTGGCACTACTGAATTTGCTAAATTATTGCTGGGCAGCAAACGTGGAGAAGGTTCAGAAGTGGGTCGTAGAGTAAGGATCGGAATGGGGACGGATGGAGGAGGCTTCATGGAGGGGTCAAGTCTGAGGGACTGGTAATGGCGTCCCTTTTGCTCTCGGTGGCAAAATGCTCCACAAGTCCGGTGGATCTGGAACCAGCTCAGGCAGCGTGTTGAAATAGTGGGCATGGCGTTGTGGGCTCTGATCTGTAATAATCACAGATTTATCCCAGCAGGGTTGGACTCAACGTACAGGAAGTGGGGGCGAGAGGGGATAGAGTGGTTTAGAGATCTTTTTGTGGAGGGACATTTGCAGAATTCGGGGAGCTGGTGGAGAAATTTCTACCAAGGAGGAATGGGATCTGCTCCCTATAGATCAAGGATTTTCTTAAAAAAGAGTTGGCTATGTTTCCGCGGTTACCAGCCCCTCCATGAATGAAAAGATTGTGTCAGAGGATGAGATTGGGGAGTGCAAGTTCTCTGACATTTCTAATAAAAATCTTCATCAGTGTCACAAGTAGACTTACATGCTCCTGTAATGAAGTTACTGTGAAAATCCCCTAGTCGCCACATTCTGGGGCCTGTTCGGATACACTGAGGGAGAATTCTGAATGTCAATTCATCTAATAAGCGCATCTTTCAGGAGTTGTGGTCGGAAACTGGAGCACCCGGAGGAAACCCATGCAGACATGGGGAGAACGTGCAGACTCCGCACAGACAGTGAACCAAGCCGGGAATCGAACCCGGGTCCCTGGCACTGTGAAGCAACAGTGCTAGCCACTGTACTACCGTGCCACGCACATGGACATCGAATGGAAAGGGAGAAGGCCTCATTGTAACAGATAATGTGGAAATGGGAGGAGGAGATAGGTGGGACTTTTGAAGGGGGTTTTGGAGTGAGGCCCTGAGGAGGATAAATTTAACTTCCTCTTGTGCGAAGTTAAGTTTAATCCAATTTAATGTGGTGCATAGAGTGCACATGACAAAGTCCTGCATCAGTCAGTTGTTTATGGAGGTGGAGGATAAATGTGGGCGAGAGCCGGCTGACCATGCCCATATGTTTTGGTCCAGCTCAAACTGGTGAAGGTTTGGGAATACTTTCTAAGGACTATGTCAGCGATTTTCAGGCAGTAAGTGGCATCAAGCCTTTGGGTGGCGATATTCGGAGCATCGGAGGATTCGAGAGTACAGGTGGGAAGAGAGGCTGACTTTGCCTCCCAGATAGCCAGGAGGAGGATCTTGTTTGGATGACAAGCCCCAGAGCTGCCTAAAGCAGTGTGATGGGTGAGTGATTTGGCAGAGTTCCTCCATTTGGAAAAGACATAGGGCGGGATTCTTCAACCCCCCCGCCGGGTCGGAGAATCCCGAGGGGGCGGCGTGAACCCTGCCCCGCCGCTCCGATGCCGGCTGCTGTACTCTCCGGCGGCGGTTTTCGGGCGGGGGCGCGGTTTATGCTACGCCAGTCAGGGGCCGTTGGCAGCGGCCTCCCCGGCAATTCTCCGGGCCCCGATGGGCTGAGCGGCCGTCGGTTTGTGGCCAGTCCCGCCGGCGTGAAATAGACATGGTCCCACATGGCGGGATCTGGCTGGTAGGCCGGCTGGTGCGGTCCTCGGGGGGACGCAGGGGGATCCGGCCCTGAGGGGACCCCCCACGGTAGCCTGGCCCGCGATCGGGGCCCACCGATCTGCGGGTAGGCCTGTGCCATGGGGGCACTCCATCCTTCTGCGCCGGCCTCTGTTGGACCCTGCCATGTCCGACGTGGATAAGAACCCCCCTGCGCATGCGCAGGAAACACGCCGGCCGGTCTGCACATGCGCGGAACCACGCCGTCGGTTCTGCACATGCGCCAACTCGCGCTGGCCCTTCGCCACCGGTTGGCACGGCACCAACCCCTCCGGCGCCGGCCTAGTCCCCGGAAGTGCGGAGGATTCTGCAACTTCCGGTTGGCCCAACGCCGGAGTGCTTCGCGCCAGTCTTCGCGCCGGCGTCGGGCCATCCCTCCAATTGTTGGAGAATCCCACCCAAAGTTTGCCATTAGGGGATCAAAGGAAGGTTACCACTCGAAGTGGAGCCTGTTCATCTCCTTCTTTAAGGATAGGTAAACGTCAGCAGGAGGAAAGGGGTTTGGGAGGGTGGGACCTTTTGGGAGATTTGCTTTTTGTATTATTTAAAGTATAGTTACGAAGTGGAGCAGGTAGAGTTTAAGACAAGAGGGTTTTGTTGAGAAATACTTGTATAAAGTTGATTATAGTGTGTATTTTGTATATAAACTGAAAATGCCTTGAATTAAAGTATTTTAAAAAGAAACAAGAGCTGGAGATAATTACCTGAAATAAATTTTAATTTATTGGTAGAACATCACATCGTCAAGGCAGTGTTAAATCACAACAGTTTGAATGCCCTTATAATAAATACACGCATATTACTTACTACCTGTTGTTTTATAAGGAAAACACACTAGTAACCAATAGTATCGGAGGTACATTGTTATTCACTGAAAAAGCCAAAAGTTGGTTCCTGTGCCTTCTTTGAACATTGAACAAGCTGCTTCCTAAGGAACATTCTAAGATGATCACCCTTATCAAAATTGCAAAAGATGATGAACCAAGTATTATTGTATTTAAAATCGTGTCATTCTGTGCCTTTTGGTATTCTCAGAAATATGTGTAGCTTTATTTGATACTCTGTGGACAAGATCATGGAGCCCAATTTGTAGTAATGAGCACTCATCTATTCCTGGTGAGTTTGCCATTGGTCAGTTCCAGAATTCAAATGGCAGCCAGCATAGCTATGGAAGGAATGAGTCAGTAATTGGATTTATTTTCTCTATTTTAATCCAATTTGGTTGGATCAAAGTTAGGCTCTACATATTCATCATTACAATGTATGTTTTGCACAAGTAAGGACACTAATCTGGGTCTATATTGCTAAACTTTAGCTTTCTCCAGATACAAAACAAAAAAAGGTTTCCAGCTAAATTAGCCTCCCTTATATTGTACAGGAGGAGAAAGCTACACAATTCTTGTTGAAAAGTCTACTTAAAATGGGCTACTGTTTTTGAAATGTTTGTGGTACCTTTGATAGGTAGAGAAATGTGAAGAATATCTCCAGTTAAATAATGAAGTCATTTATTTTCAAAGGTTAGTAATCAACCTCTTGTTCCAGGACTTGGAAAATTTAATTGCATTTTTGGCTTTGTCTAGCACTTGCTGCAAAATAAATTTAGCTTGTCTTGCAGTATTATGCAACTGGACTAAAACTGTTCTAAATCGTTATGGCACGAGCTCTGTAGCTTCTTCAGGTAAATCATGCAGCACAATGACACATGTAAAGGTTTTGAGTGCTCTGTATGACAACTTTAATAATCAAAGCTATTCTGATATGAGAGTGATATCAATATTATCAGACATACATTATTATTCACTAATAAGGCAGTACTCCTTTTCTGTGATTTCATCTTTTGTTGGTAAACCATTGGCAGACAAGGTGATCTTTATAACCTGTATATAACAGTTCATTTTTTAAAACTGGTATTTGAAACTGGTACTTAATAAACCGTGCAACAGAGTTGTCACGATTGTCATCACTGATTTATTAGTTTCTTTAATACAATTGCATAGTTAGTACAGCAATAAAATACACTTAAAATGGTAGGGTGGTTGGCCTGAAAGCTATTTCAGCTTCTGATTTTACAGTGTTGAGATGTGTACAAGTACTATAAAGTGAAAACATGTAAAAATTTTAATATTTTATTTAAAACAAGTAAGTACAATGTCTAAGCCGCAAACACTGTATTTGTCAAAAGGAATATAGTTATGAACTACAAGTGGTTCAATTAAATTAACATAGGGGAATTAAGTATTTTGAACATAAAATCCTGAAAAAATAAAGATAATCCTTTGCAAAATAATTTGTTGGCAAACATTCCAAATATAATAAATAGGTTTGATTGACTGTATTTGCATAAGTGCCTGCATACATGAATGGTAGTTGCAATGTCAAATATTTTTAGGCATGTAGCATATTAAATATGCAGCAGACATATTACAAAAGCAGAATGCTAATTCATCTGCATCAATAGCAGAGTGGCCTCACATTGAAATCAGAAAGTCAACTGTGAAATGTAAGACAAAATGGCTCATACAAAAGACCATTGAGTAGATTGAAAGAAGGGCGTGTTCATTTCAAGCAAGTTAACTATGACAATGCTCAACCTAAGAAGGCATGTCCATAACATTTTGTGACTATGGCTCTCATAAAAGTCTATTTTATGGTTAACAACAAATAGATGACAGTCACAAGGGAGGAAAAGAAAAATGACTGTTAATAAAAGATTGTAGGGCTAATTTCTGTTCCTGGCATTGAAGCAGTGGAGTGGGCCCAGAGAGTAGTCAGCTGAGGTACTCAGCAACATAGTTCCAAATCACTTCATTGTTTCAACATGTAGGGAACCAGAGAAGACAATCTACTGGAAATGACTTTGCTGCCTTTACAAGGTGACCAGAAGTCTAATCCCATGTAGATTGGTGCACAATCGAACGGTAATCAGTCACACTTGGAACGGTTAAAGCTGTCACCTCTCTAACCTATCTGGGCCCCTCTAAGTCTCAAGGGCTAAAAAGTGGAAAGGATCTGCTGGTAGGATAAAGAAAGCACTCTGGATTTTCTGGGAAGACATGTTCGGAATTTACCATTGCACTTAAACTGGAACTGGAGATCTGTACATGGAACCCAGGAATTTCAGGGCTTTAATGTCCATACTGAACCTCACAAGTAATACAAGGAATGGGAAGTTTGATGATCTTACAAAATTTGTCTGCTTTATTTTATTGAAAATAAGATTGTTCAAAATCTTTATTTCACAATAAAGTTAATAGCAAAAATGAACTTCACCTGTTTCAAAGGATTGTTATTTTTTGGAAGATTAATTGGTCAAAATGTATTTTTGTGCTATTTTAAGCATAGTTAACACATTTGTATAAAATGTCGCCATGTGATATTTTAACAAAGCTGTTAACCGCTTACAACTCTTACAGCTAACAGACTAAAGATTTTATAATTAACTCTGGGCTTTATCAACTTAAGTCCTAGAGCTGTAAATGCAAACCTGTGGTTCAATTCCACCTTCTTGTGGCTCTATAACTTTCAGCAGCCATATTCTGGAGCAGCCTGGAGGAAACCCTGACAATTCTTTTTTCAACCTACTTCTGGATAAGATTCTGGTCCTCATTTTGATAGTTTGGTCCAATTTGAAAACTCACATGGACAACGACAGATATTAACCAGGCCACTGTGCTATCAGATTGCGATAAAGGATATATTTTTTAAAAAGCTGCCGCACTCTTTCTTGGCAAAAGCATTTGGCACACTTTATGAAAATTCATTGTGCACACTGAGGGCTAGACAAAATGTGAAGATTCATTTTTAGGTTAAAAAATAACACAGTTGAAGACAAATGTTATCTTTAAAAATAAAAGCTTTGTATGGGTAGTATTGAATTTTTAATGGATTTTCAGTACAAAAGAACTTAACTTGAAAGATGTAAATAAAAGTTTGATAAAAACGTGAGCCATTTTTATTTTCTTCAATGTCAATCAATTTAATGATGTGAGCTGCGACTGACCTTAATTAAATTATAGTGGCTGTTCATTGTTACAGAGTTGTTTCCCAGTCTCAAAAAAAGAACCTAAGAAAAGGCCAAGTGGTTCATCCATCAAAATATTTTATTTCTAGCAGACTCAGTATTAAACTTTTGATAGCTAAGGGCAATTTTCAGAATGTGCGATTTCTGGGATTTGTGTTCCCTTCAAATTATAGAACTTGAGTTTAATGACACAGCACAAACATCTGTGGTATGAAAACACAAACTGATCAAAGGCAATTACCAGGAGACATATTTTCTCCCCTAAGACAAATAGTTGTAACATTATATAACAGTTTTCTTTTGTGTAATCTAAATTGACAATGGCAATTGTTTTCAATACATTATTCTCTTATATTATGTGAGATCAGATGTTGAGATTTATGTCCCAAAGGCTAGCTTCTGTACATAAATGTACTGAATTACAATTGAATAGGTTTACATGTGCTCAAAACAAAAAAAGGGTAATTCACTCTACAAAAATTGTTGAAGCTTTCTTCATAAGAAAATAACAAACAGCCTTCTGTCCTTTTAGATATTAACAGGTTCTCATCTTTTGATAACGTCCTCGCAGGGAAATACTTGTAAGCAGTGCTGAGAATTATGCTCCACAACGTAACATTAATTTTGTAGAGACTATTGAGCAATTCTAGACAAATGCAAGACAAAAAAGATTTCAGTCAGGAGCGAGGGGATGACAAGTGACAATTCATTTCAACAACTTGTCCAGACTTAGATATTGCAGCATGCTTGAAATAAGAATATAGGAAACTGGAGCAGCGGTAGGCCGTTCAACTTCCCAAGCTGACTGCTATTTAATAAGATTAAAGCTGATCCTCAAACTGCACTCCACTTACCCATCCAATCTCCATATCGCTTGATTCCCAGAAAGTCTAAAAATTACTAATCTTGGCTATGCATATTCTCAGCTACTGAACGTCCTCAGCCCTCTCAGATAGAGAATTGTAACAATTCACAACCCCCTGTGTTAAAAAGATTTATTTTCAGCTCAGTTCACCATAGCATCCCCTTGTCCTGAGACTATGCTCTCTCGTACTAGAATCTCCAGCCCAGGGAAACAGTCTCTCAACATTTATTCTATTATTTGTTTCAATGGGATCATTTCTCATTCTTCTAAACTCCAGGGAGCATGGATCCATTCTACTTACAAAACAAATGTCTCATCTCAGAAATCAATCTAGTCAATCTTTGTTGCAGCCCTTCTAAGCCAATTGTATCCTTCAAAAGCAAAAAGGCAGAGTAGTCCAGGCGTGATTTGGCAAAAGCCCTGCACAGTTGCAACAAATCTTCCTTAAACTTAGGCCAACATACTATTTGCCTTCCTAATTGTTTCCAGCACCTGCTAGGTTGATGGGGAAGGAGGATGGGAGGGTTGGTGGTGGTGTTTATGTAGGCGTGTGAGATGATTCTTGCTGGTTGGAGACCTTGCGAGAGATCCATTTCGCCTCCTTTGGAAAGACCTGCTGGTATGAGGCACTCAAGTGGCCAACGGAGAAGCTTCCCAAGGATGAAGGAACAAGGAGGCAGAGCTCTGTCCACAGAGAGCTGCCAGTCAATCAGAGACAGGCAGTTCTTTTTCTCAGCAGCAGCACCGGGCAGATGATAGCTGCTGACAGAATGACAGTCACCAGGGGACCAGGATCGTGCGGTGTGATGCTGGGTGTGGTTTCGTGGGATGGGGTCACAGTAGAGAAGGTGTAGAATGGGCGGCAGCAAGGGAAGAGTGGTGGGTTCTCGCAGAGAGGTGGGCCTCTCAATCAGGCACTGAATGCCTTTGAATGTGGCGGAGACGATAAACAGCCGACACAAGTTTGATTGTTATGCTACCCGTGTGGTGATGGCCCGCTCACTGGTCAGTTAATATCAAAGGTGGTGGGATGAGACCCTTTAATGGTCATTAATAACCCATTTAAAGGTATCGTTTGCAACTGTGCAGGGCATCTTCCATGTTTAACTGGAATGTATTTCTATATGTGCAGGAAATTCCCATGGAACCAATGAGTCAGTGATTTTACAATGCAGAAAGGCAATGGACTGTGAACTTAACACTGGACTCTGGATTTAACTGTACGGGCACTGATTTTCCCAAGCTGTCTGAAACTTGGCAGGGCCAACAGGATGAGAACCCTTGCTGATTGGTGTGGCTGTGACATTGACGGGCTTTAAATATGAACCATGGCAGCTGCTTCTTTGTCTAAACGGAAGGTTTTTGCTCACAGGGCATATTCTGAGATTGTGCTTTCAATGCTTTGGAGGTCATTTTACTATCTTGGAGTTCTTTTTCATTTGATATGCGTTTTCTGGCTCTCAGCCTCCTTAGCAGCACAGAAGCAGCTTATGCAGCAATATGTTGGGCTTCTAATGTGGAACAGGAGGAGCAACACAAGCATCAGCACCAGAAGCAGCTGTCTTCTCATCAACCACTCCAAATGACAGGGGTAACCACAGAACCTCAGTTTGCACGAGTTGAAACACCCAATTACAGTGTCCTTTCAGTGGACCAGGTGTGGACACATTGCTGGTGGCTGTCAAGGTCTCTGCAGCCTTAGCTTTCTTTGCTTTTGGCTCCTTACAGGGTTCTTTATATTCATTCTTGGGATATTAACGTAATTGGCAAGGCTAGCATTTATTGCCCATCCCTAATTACCCTTCTGAAGTTGGCAATGTTCGTTCTTGAACATTTATCGTCTATGAGGCATAATAACACCCAGAAGCGGATCCGAGGATTTTAATCCAACTAAAGGAACAATGATATAGGACTGGATTTTCATCAAGTCAAATTGACCCGGGAGCCCTTTAAAAATGGTTGGCAGGCTCCGATTCCTGGATTACCCACCCTATTCCTGTACTGTTCAATTTTTTGGGAGTGCTAATAATGGGTGCAGATGTCTTCCTATCAGAAGCCTGCATCTGACACTCTGACTTGGCCAATTCCATTGTGAGGGGTAGACATGACCTATTCCTTTGGGATTTTCATGGAGTCAGGCCAGGGGTTGAAAGACTAATGGTTCACAACACTAGTCATGATGTGGAGATGCCGGCGTTGGACTGGGGTGCGCATAGTAAGAAGTCTTACAACACCAGGTTAAAGTCCAACAGGTTTGTTTCAAACACAACTTTCAGAGAACTGTTCCTTCTTCAGGTGAATGAAGAGGTATGTTCCAGAGACATATATATAGACAAAGTCAAAGATGCAAGACAATGCTTTGAAGACAGCGCGAGCATTTGCAGGTAATTAAGTCTTTACAGATTCAGAGAAAGGGGTAATCCCAGGTTAAAGAGGTGTGAATTGTCTCAAACCAGGACAGTTGGTAGGATTTTGCAAGCCCAGGCCAGATGGTGGGGGGTGAATGTAATGCGACAGGAACCCAAGTGCCCGGTTGAGGCTGTACTCATGTGTGCGGAACTTGACTATAAGTGTCTGCTCGGCGATTTTGCGGTGTCGCGCGTCCTGAAGGCTGCCTTGGAGAACGTTTATCCGGAGATCAGAGGCTGAATGCCCTTGACTGTTAAAGTCAACCGGGACTTACAGTACTCTATAAGTAACTCTTAATCTTTCCTTGCAACATCCATAAGACAAAAAAAAACTTTTTACAGAAAGACATCAGGTTTAACTTCTCTACAGAAACAGGTATTATTTTTAAATCACCAAAGGATCTGGAGACAGTTTTTAGATTACAGAGAGAGAGAGACTAATACACCTTGCTGTGACTGAAGCTATCCAGCTCTGCAAAACGAAACTAAACACACCCTGTAGCTGCTAGTCCAAAGCGTAAGTAAAAGCAGACAGACAGCCCACTCTCTGACATCACTGCAGCTATCTAATAAACACCCATTTCCTAAAGGTACACCCACTACAGCGATTCGATAAACACCCATTTCTTAAAGGTACTCTCACATGACAGACTACAGGAAGGAGGAGAGACTGTTGATGAAGCAGCTGAAGATGGTTGCGCCTGGGACACTGCACTAAAGGCGTCTGCAGTGATATCCTGGGGCTGAAATGATTGACCTCCAACAACAACAACCATTTTTCTCCTGCAAGGTATGACTTCCTCCTGATTACCATTGACTCCAGTTGTTCTAGAGCTCCTTGATACCACACTCAGTCAACTACTGCCTTAGAACATAGAACATTACAGCGCAGTACAAGCCCTTCAGCCCTCGATGCTGCGCCAACCTGTGAAACCAATCTAAAGCCCATCTACACTATTCCATTATCATCCATATGTTTATCCAATGACCATTTAAATGCCCTTAATGTTGGCGAGTCCACTACTGTTGCAGGCAGGGCATTCCACGCCCTTACTACTCTCCGAGTAAAGAACCTACCTCTGACATCTGTCCTATATTTATCTCCCCTCAATTTAAAGCCATGTCCTCTTGTGCTAGCCATCACCATCCGAGGAAAAAGGCTCTCACTGTCCACGCTATCTATTCCTTTGATCATCTTGTATGCCTCCATTAAGTCACCTCTTAATCTTCTTCTGTCTAATGAGAACAGCCTCAAGTCCCTCAGCCTTCCTCATAAGATCTTCCCGCAATACTAGGCAACATCCTGGTAAATCTCCTCTGCACCCTCTCCAATGCCAATGCTTCCACATCCTTCCTATAATGCGGCGACCAGAACTGCACGCAATACTCCAAATGCGGCCGCACCAGAGTTTTGTACAGCTGCAACATGACCTCATGGCTCCAAAACTCAATCCCTCTACCAATAAAAGCTAACACACCGTACGCCTTCTTAACAACCCTATCAACCTGGGTGGCAACTTTCAGGGTTCTATGTACATGGACACCGAGATCTCTCTGCTCATCCACACTACCAAGAATCTTACCATTAGCCCAGTACTCTGTATTACTGTTACACTTTCCAAAATGAATCACCTCACACTTTTCTGCATTAAACTCCATTTGGCACCTCTCAGCCCAGCACTGCAGCTTATCTATGACCCTCTGTAACCTGCAACATCTTTCCGCTCTGTCCACAACTCCACCGACTTTAGTGTCATCCACAAATTTACTCACCCATCCTTCTACGCCCTCCTCCAGGTCATTTATAAAAATGACAAACAGCAGTGGCCCCAAAACAGATCCTTGTGGGACACCACTAGTAACTGAACTCCAGGCTGAACATTTCCCAACAACCACCACCCTTTGTCTTCTTACAGCTCGCCAATTTCTGATCCAAACCGCTCAATCACCCTCAATTCCATGCCTCCGTATTTTTTGCAATAGCCTACCATGGGGAACCTTATCAAATGCTTTACTGAAATCCATATACACCACATCAACTGCTTTACCCTCATCCACCTGTTTGCTCACCTTCTCAAATAACTCAATAAGGTTTGTGAGGCACGACCTACCCTTCACAAAACCGTGTTGACTATCCCTAATCAAATTATTCCTTTCTAGATGATTATAAATCCTATCTCTTATAATCCTTTCCAAGACTTTGCCCACAACAGAAGTAAGGCTCATTGGTCTATAGTTACCGGGGTTGTCTCTACTCCCCTTCTTGAACAAGGGGACAACATTTTCTATCCTCCAGTCTTCTGGCACTATTCCTGTAGACAATGATGACAGAAAGATCAAAGCCAAATGCTCTGCAATCTCCTCCCTAGCTTCCCAGAGAATCCTAGGATAAATCCCATCCGGCCCAGGGGACTTATCTATTTTCACACTTTCCAGAATTGCTAACACCTCCTCCTTATGAACCTCAATCCCATCTAGTCTAGTAGCCTGTATCTCAGTATTCTCCTTGACAACATTGTTTTTTTCCTGTGTGAATACTGATGAAAAATATTCATTTAGTGCCTCTCCTCTCTCTTCGGACTCCACGCACAACTTCCCACTACTGTCCTTGACTGGCCCTACTCTTACCCTAGTCATTCTTTTATTCCTGACATACCTATAGAAAGCTTCAGGGTTTTCCTTGATCCTACCTGCCAAAGATTTCTCATGTCCCCTCCTGGCTCTTCTTAGCTCTCTCTTTAGGTCCTTCCTGGCTAACTTGTAACTCTCTAACTCAACCTTCACGTCTCATCTTTATATAAGCCTCCTTCTTCCTCTTGACAAGTGATTCAACTACTTTAGTACACCACGGTTCTCTCGCTCAACCACTTCCTCCCTGCCTGACAGGTACATACTTATCAAGGACACGCAGTAGCTGTTCCTTGTCCAAGCTCTACTTTTCAATTGTGTGCATCCCCTGCAGTTTCCTTCCCCATCCTATGCATCTTGCCTAATCGCATCATAATTGCCTTTCCCCCAGCTATAACTCTTGCACTGTGGTATATACCTATTCCTTTCCATCGCTAAAGTAAACGTAACCGAATTGTGGTCACTATCACCAAAGTGCTCACCTACCTCCAAATCTAACACCTGGCCTGGTTCATTACCCAGTACCAAATCCAATGTGTCCTTGTCTCTTGTTGGCCTATCTACATACTGTGTCAGGAAACCCTCCACACATTGGACAAAAACTGACCCGTCTAAAGTACTCGAACCACAGCGTTTCCAGTCAATATTTGGAAAGTTAAAGTCCCCCATAACAACTACCCTATTACTTTCGCTCCTATCCAGAACCATCTTTGCAATCCTTTCCTCTACATCTCTGGAACTTTTCGGAGGCCGATAGAAATCTCCCAACAGGGTGCCCTCTCCTTTCCTGTTTCTAACCTCAGCCCATACTACCTCAGTAGATGAGTCCCCATCAAACGTCCTTTCTGCCACCGTAATGCTGTCCTTGACTAACAATGCCACACCTCCTCCTCTTTTCCCACCTTCCCTGAGCTAACTGTAACATCTAAACCCCGGAACCTGCAACAACCATTCCTGTCCCTGCTCTATCAATGTCTCCGAAATGGCCACAACATCAATATCCCAGGTACCAACCCATGCTGCAAGTTCACCCACCTTATTCCGGATGCTCCTGGCGTTGAAGTAGACAGACTTCAAACCACCTTCCTGCCTGCCAGTACACTCCTGCGATCTTGAAACCTTACTCATGACCTCACTACTCTCAACCTCCTGTATACTGGAGCTACAATTCAGGTTCCCATCCCCCTGCTGAATTATTTTAAACCCTCCCGAAGAGCATTAGAAAATTTCCCCCCCAGGATATTGGTACCCCTCTGGTTCAGGTGCAGACCGTCCCGTTTGTAGAGGTCCCACCTACCCCAGAATGAGCCCCAATTATCCAGGTATCTGAATCCCTCCCTCCTGCACCATCCCTGTAGCCACGTGTTCAAATGCACTCGCTCCCTATTCCTCGTCTCGCTAGCACGTGGCACGGGTAATAACCCAGAGATAATAACTCTGTTTGTTCTAGCTCTACGATTCCACCCTCGCTCCCTGAATACCTGCCTTACATTCCCATCCCTTGTCCTACCTATGTCGTTGGTGCCTATGTGGGCCACGACTTGGGGCTGCTCCCCCTTCCCCTTAAGGATCCCGAAAACACGATCCGAGACATCAGGACCCTGGCACCTGGGAGGCAACACACCAACCGTGAATCTCTCTCGTTCCCACAGAATCTCCGATCTGTCCCCCCTAACTATTGAGTCCCCAATGACTAATGCTCCACTCCTCTCCCCCTTCCCTTCTGAGCAACAGGGACAGGCTCTATGCCAGTGTCCTGTACCCCATGGCCTACCCCTGGTAAGTCCCCCCACCAGTATCCAAAGGACTTGATGTCAAGGACAGTCAATTTCACCTCACTTCTTGAGTTCAGCTCTTTTATCGATGTTGAGACCTTGGAACCAAGACTGTATTGAGGTCTAGAGCTGAGTAGCCTATGTGGAACCCAAAACTGAAAATTGGTGAACAGGTTGTTGCTGAGCAAAAATGTGACTTGACAACACTCCCAGACCAACTGGTGATGTGCAATAAGTATTGCCAGGCCAGTGTTGGCCAAATTCCAAAAACTAATGAATAAAGTGTGGTGCAACCTGCTCACAACATCAATACCATCCCATGCCATAAAACAGACAGACATCCTTGCCATTATTGATGCATTTTGGGCACTCTCTGTGTGGTTGAAAGTAAAGTATAGTGTTTGCCATTTGCCAAAATCAACAAAACATCTGGTGACATTTAGAAGTGGATTTATTTCACTCAGGCAAACATTTCTTTTCGAGAATATTGAAGCATGACCCTAGCCTGGACAATCCAGTGGATCTATTTACGCTGCTGCTCTCAATTACGTGCCAACATCATGTCAGCATTTAGTTCATTTGAGACAGAGGGCATTAAGACATGCTGGAAGTTTTAGCATGACACCATAATCTGCCAGGCTTATTTCCTTTTCATACACCAACCTTCTAGATAATTGATGAAACTATTACCCACCTCTGGTCCCTGAGGCATACAGTAGGTTCTGAGAAAACTCTGTGGGCGCGATTCACCCAAATGGTAATAAAGTCCCATAGCGAGCTTGTTTAGCCTTGTTTTTCCCAGTGCTCGCAGTGCTAGGAAACACATGGCTATTCAACGTGACTTGCATTATATAAGGGGCCCGAACGGGGAACGCGCAGCCGAGGCCGCACGTAACCCCGTTTTATACAGTGGGAAGCTCCGCTCACCGGAACCCGCCAGCGTAGTGAGAGATCGGGAGGCGTTTGGATCTCTGAGGCCCCTAAAGCGATCCACGACCACTCTCCCCAAGCCCGAATGCACTATGAGAGTGTCCCCAGTCCCCTCCACAACACCCATGCAAGGCACCATGGCCGGATCGTACACAAGCAGAAAATGCCAGCTTGGCATCCTGGCAGTGCCCATGCAAACTGGCAATGCAACCGAGTGCCAGGCTGGCATCCAAGTGGCACTATAAGATTACCAGGCTGGCACTGCCAGTGTGCCCAAGTGGCGCCAGCAGTGCCAGAGCACCACCCTGCTCAAAGGACATGCAACTGGCGCTTCCGATCCCCATGGGAGACCCCCCCCCACAAGTGCTGTTCCCTGTTTGTGGGGAACAGTTGTTTTTTTCAAAAAATATACTTTATTCATAAAATCTATCATAAACATTACAGAACATTTTGAATTGGCTTGACTGTACAGTTCCATCAGAGTTACACATTCCCTTGACTTTCTTCCATTCAATTTTGATAACCTTACACACATATCTCTCTTTACGTTACAATTCCTTCTTAAATATTTACATTGTCATGTTTCTTTTATACATTGGAGTGTTAATGGCCCAGACCGAAGGGGGTTTACACTGTTACCCGCTCCTCGGTGTACATTTGTTGGTAAGACCTTACACAGTGGTGTTACCATTGCGCCTTGGCGGCAACTGCCCCAAGCTTGAGTGTGTCCCTCAGCATGTAGTCCTGGACCTTGGAATGTGCCAGTCTGCAACACTCGGTCGAGGACAGCTCTTTGCACTGGAAGATCAGCAAGTTTCGGGCAGACCAAAGAGCGTCTTTCACCGAGTTGATGACCTTCCTGCAGCAGTTGATATTTGTCTCGGTGTGTGTCCCTGGAAACAGTCCGTAGAGCACAGAGACCTGTGTCACAGAGCTGCTCGGGATCAACCTTGACAAATACCACTGCATCTCTCTACAGACCTTCTTTGCAAAGGCACATTCCACAAGGAGGTGGTTGACCGTCTCATTTCCCCCACAGCCACTCCGAGGGCAGCGTGCAACGGCGCTGAGCCTTCGGGTGTACATGAAGAATCTGACGGGGAGGGCCCTTCTCACCACCAGCCAAGCTAGGTCTTGGTGCTTGTTTGTAAGTTCTGGTGATGAGGCGTTCTGCCAGATGACTCTGACAGTCTGCTCAGGGAACCGTCCAACGTCCTCCACAGTCTCCTTTTCCCTGAGGGCCTCGAGGACATTACGTGCTGACCACTGCTTCATTGCTTTGTGGTCAAAGGTGTTTTTCTTCAAAAACTTTTCCACGAGAGACAGGTGGTACGGCACGGTCCAACTACTTGGAGCGTTCCGCGGCAATGAGGCCAGGCCCATCCTTCGTAACACCGGGGACAGGTAGAACCTCAGTATATAGTGACACTTGGTGTTTGCATACCGGGGGTCCACACACAGCTTGATGCAGCTGCACACAAAGGTGGCCATCAGGATAAGGGAGACGTTGGGTACGTTTCTCCCTCCCTTATCCAGAGGTTTGTACATGGTGTCCCTTCGGACACGGTCCATCTTGGATCTCCAGATGAATTTGAAGATGGCCCGGGTGACTGCTGCGGCGTAGGGTCGGGTAATGGGCCAGACCTGTGCTACGTGCAGTAACACCGAGAGTGCCTCACACCTGATGACCAGGGTTTTGCCCGCAATGGAGAGGGAGCGTTGCTCCCACCAGCCCAGTTTCTGTCTTACCTTGGCGATGCGCTCCTCCCAGTTTTTGGTGCCGCCCCAGCTGCCCCAAACCATATCCCCAGCATCTTCAGGTAATCTGACCTGACAGTGAAGGGGACAAAGGACCGGTCGGCCCAGGTCCCAAAGAACATGGCCTCGCTCTTGCCACGGTTTACCTTGGCTCCCGAGGCCAGTTCAAACAGGTCGCAGGCGTTCAAGAGCCTGCGTACAGACGCGGATCTGAGCAGAAGACGGCGACGTCGTCCATGTACAGGGAAGCCTTAACTTGCATGCCTCCGCTGCCTGGGATCGTCACTCCTCTTATACCCAGATATTTCCTGATGGACTCGGCAAAAGGTTCTATGCAGAACACAAACAGGGCCGAGGAGAGAGGGCAGCCCTGCCTGACTCCTGATTTGATCTGGAACTTTTTTGATTCCCACCCCTTGATTGAGACTGCGCTATAGATGTTTGTGTAGAGCAGTTTGATCCAATTGCGAATTCCCTCCACAAACCCAATTTTGACGAGCACATCCATCATGTAGGTGTGCGATATTCTGTCAAAAGCCTTCTCCTGGTCAAGGCTGATGAGGCAGGTGTCCACCTTCCTGTCCTGCGCGTAGGCGATCGTATCCCTGAGTAGCGCGAGGCTATCAGAGATCTTCCTGCCGGGTACAGCACAGGTCTGGTCAGGGTGGATCACCGACTCCAGAGCAGACATGACCCGATTGGCGATGAGCTTGGCTAGAATTTTATAATCCACATTCAACAGTGAAATGGGTTGCCAATTTCGAATTTCTTCCCTTTCCCCCTTCTGCTTGTAGATGAGGGTGATGATGCCTGTCCTCATGGATTCTGACATGCTGCCGTCCAGAAGCATACTCTCGTACACTTCCAGCAGGTCTGGGCCCATCCAGACCCACAGAGTCGAATACAACTCAGCCGGTCCATCGCTTCCGGGAGTTTTACTCATCTCAAAGGATCTGACGGCCTTTGTCAGCTCCTCCAGAGTTAGCAGTTTGTCCAGGTTTTCCCGCTCGCTGTCGCCTAAGACCTCCGTGATAGATGACAGGAAGGTCAGTGCTGAACAGCGCTCACCCGAGGACTCCAAGGTGAAGGGGATGAATGCCAAAGCCTCAGGTACATCAGAAATCTGCACATTAGACTGAGACTATCTGTATCGCTCTAATATGCAGATTTACCAAAAAGTGATCCCACACACAATGATTGCATTGGATCTCACAAGGCGTTGCGAGCCGGGTAGATCCCGGGAGCGAGGTCTCCTAGCTTTCATCGGACACGCTGCCCCACGGCGAGCAGCTTTTCCGGTGCAACGTGGCCATTGGCTCGCGCCAGATATGCTGAAATCCTGGAATCACCACTTTTAGTTGCTGACCCTGTCTGGAGTGTGCCACGGCCCAACTATCTCAGATTGTTTCAGATTTGAAGAGAATAGATGGAGAGATATTTTTTGCAGAAAACGACAGCAAAGAAAATTCAAATATGTATTTGTCAAACTAAATGAAAGCTGACAATTTATGCATATATGAACAAAAATTACAATATGTTGTATTGAATTGAATGGCCCATAGTTCCTTCAGATTCCTGGCCAAACAAAATCTGAGTGTATTTTGCATCAGACGAATTTGGGGATTTTCGGGCATGAACCTTCTTTAGGCCCTTTTATAGAGTAACATAATTTTAAAAAACTAATTATATGATAAGACAGTGGACAAAACGTTTCATTGTTGTTACGCAGCCCCATTCTATTGTGTTTATTCTTCTCCCACTGACGTCTCAACAGATTTTGTTTTCATAGTCCCCAGCATTTCATTGCCCTCCAACCATAGCACAAAAGGCTTCGATCTCAGGTGAATTATCTTTCCCTGTGATCAGTAGTTCAGAACTGATCATCTTTGAGAATCAGCTGGGATCTGTGAAATGAATTAGCATTCTTTTTCATGGACTCAAAAACATTAACTGATAGAGAACTCAGGTAGAGATGCTTCTGACTGTACCTCCAATATAGCTCAAATCAGGTCATGCTCATCGGCCTCGATATTCCAGTTAGCAGTGAAGCAAGGGTGTTCACCGCTGGTCTCAAAGGAATCTGTCCACAATGACCGTGTGCCATGGCTTTCCCCTTTCTTGGCAAGAGTGCAAATCTGACACCAAGTTGGTGGGATGCTTGGGATGCAGCAGCAGTGATGTTAAACAAAGAACAAAAACAATACAGCACAGGAGCAGGCCCTTCGGCCCTCGAAGCCTGTACCGGGCATGATACCAACCTTTGCCAAAACCCTCAGCACTTCCTTGTGCTGTATCCCTCTATACCCGTCCTATCCATGTGTTTGTCAAGGTGCCTTATGAACGCAGTTAATGTATCTGCTTCCACAACCTTCCCTGGGAATGTGTTCCAGGCACTCACCAGCCCCTGTGTAAAAAACCTGCCTCACACATCTTCTCTGAACTTTGTCCCATGGACCTTAAACCTATGCTCCCTGGTGACTGACCCTTCCACTCTGGGAAAGAGTGCCTGCCCATCTCCTCTATCCATGTCCCTCATAATCTTGGACCTCTATCTGGTCACCCCTCAACCTCCGTCGTTCTAATGAAAGCAGTCCACGTCTATTCAGCCTCTCCACATAGCTAACATCCTACAGATCAGGCAACATCCTGGTAAACCTCCTTTGCACCCTCTCCAAATCCTCCACATCCTTCTGTAGTGTGGCGACCAGAATTGTGCACAATATTCCAACTGCGTAACAAGTAGGTTTTTGCCAGTTACATTGAAGTATTCACATACAACACAAAAAAAGAAAGCTGGAAGCATTTCCTATCCTTCATTTTATGGTTAAACTCTAAGATTATTAAAGAAATGATTATGATTGGATAAGGATATAGTGGGTCCGATCTACCAACTGCATTGCGCTCTCGTTCGAGTAAAAAGTGAAGCTTTTAAAAGTAAACAAGTTTTTTTTTTAAATGTGTAATTTTCTAATCATCATGGAGAAACTTGGCCTTTCACTTTCCAGAGGCAGTCAGGGTATTTAGCTATAAGTATGAAGTTAGGACACGATTGAAAACCCAGTTACATCTCATTCAACAAGGTGTAATTTTTTTCAAGGGTTTTTCCAGCGAAACTAACAGTGTAAGACTGGAGTGGACGTTCTCATCCATTTGATTTCCATTGATTGCAGCCTGGGAGTGCCGCCAGCGCAGTCTCTGGAAAGGTGTAGAGTTATTTAATGCTCTCCTTAGGTTTTCGTGTTGTCCTGCATAGGTGTGAATTCCAGAAGTTGCTGACTGTGTCACGAGATGATCGTGAACGCTGACAGTTTCACCATCATTACAACGACAAAATTCAATGTAGTCAGTATCATAATGCAAAAGGCGATAACAGTTTTGTATATTAGATCCCATGGTATGTACTTTAACAGTAGAAAGCAAAATGAGGTAGCAACGTTTGAATCATCTACTGGAGTTCATTTTATTTCTGGTTTTGTAGTTGAGAATTGAGCTGGATACATTTTGAGTGAAAGGAATTGCTTGAGAATAAAAATTGTAGAACTGCTGCCATGCAGATATTCATTAATTTTATTTTTATGGTAGTTAATTGTGCCAATTGACAAGGAGTGTACTATTGTATTTTAATAAATGTGTCTTCTGATGAAACAATGAATACATGAGCGTTTATTTTTATTCAGTGTTTCAAGCAGTTACACTTACCTAGCTTGAGATGTTTGCGGCAGATGTTGATATTGTTGATTCAGTCAGTTCTGTGATTTGCACTGTTAAGATCAGTTCTGTCAGTCCCAGGCTATTTGTCGTCACTGAGGCTCTATTCAGAATTTCACATAATAGACAGACAGTACTTTGCAGAGGTTTCCCCCTCATGGTCCGGTTATTTAAACTATTGTTTTGTGTTACTGAACTATTTAAACATGAAATTAACGTTTCTAGCTGAAATACATTAAGTGAGACCCAAGGCAATGATTAGCTCAAGCAATATTTTGAGGCATTCATTGATTATTCTTTCTAAAGCGTCCTTGTGGCTTTTGTCTTCAAGGCTAACAAAGGGCAGCTCAATCCTACAGATTGTGGGTGTTCCTCTGTACAACAAAATAAAAAAGTGTATTAAACTACATAGTGATCTTGAGTTGATAGTCTTTCTCAAGAGAATTTGTGTGTTTTTTGTCCTAAATTGTTTCTAAAACACAAAGTTCCCTTGGAACAAGCATAAGCAAGTTTCTTGGATATGTGCTTATTTAAATTTAAAAGCATTTACACAGCAGTAAATTAAAGTCAATAAATTTAGATAATGACACAATTAGTGAAGCATATTAACTGAACTAATTAATGTTATAATGACCCTGAAACATTAAGGATATGATGCTTAACGTTTGTACAATTAGGCAGCAGATACGGTGTCTATAGAAACATTTTTTGCAACTTAGAAGTACACGCTTATAGTCCCGGAGGCTCAACCTGTCGTACCTGGACCAGCTCTTTGCTAATCCCACTGCCTTGTTTTCTGTCCTACATCTGCATGAAATATGTCAGGAAACTCAATATTTTTGTGTATACTATTAAGAGGTATGGCTAAATTTGAAATGCAACTCATACTATTTCTAGCAGTAACATTATTGGCAATTTGACTTGATGAGCATTATTAAATTATCACAGTATAAAGAAAAAACATATTTCCTTGCTGTATTTTTATCGTTATAAAATAAACCAGCATCATTACAGCCACTTTAAATGTTAAGCTGCATACTTCACCTAAACTTCCAAAGCAGCTCACTGCAAATTCATCCAGGCATACTTTTATTTTCATCAATTCCTGATGCTTGGTAACAGAATACAAATGAAACTTATTTTTAAAAAACTATTCTTGTAACATTTCCATGAAAGTCAACACAATTTGAAATATTTGGATGAAAGTGAAAACCAACAAAGAAAATGCAAAACAAAAGATTTGGTATCAAAGAGGATTTTTCTGCTTTTTTTTTCCATTCTGCCACTCCCTTTGATTCAGTGGCTTGCACTTGTGGTTAAATACATCATTCAGTACCGTGTTAAATGAACTGTTCTTCATTTGTGGAACAGTCAGGACCATATGTCCATGCTGTGCACTTCACACCCTGCTCCCTTTCCCCTTAGTGTAAAAATGGGGTCTGTCGGAAATAGGTCATGCATCTGGTTCCCTTCCTCCATTTTTGAAAGTCTGTGGAGTCTTCCAGACTGCACAGAACTCCGGCCATTAGTGCCATCAGACTAGGAATTCCATGATGACCTTTGAATAGTGAGCAATTTCGGCAGAGGAAGCATTCATGATAATTTGATTAGTTACTTCCAATACCATGGCAGCAATCCACAACATTGGCTATTTTAAGGACTTAAGTGAAATTGAAAATGTCGACTTTATGTTCCATTGTCACTTTTTAGTGAAAAAAGTAGATACAAATAAAAATGGTATAATATCAGTGGATATGCTGATCAAGTATTTTTGCTATCTAATATTTCTTTGATTCCTACATGTCTAAAATTGCACGAGTTCTAACAAATTCCGCAGAAAGATCAATTTTTGTTTAAGTCCACAATGAGGCCATCAATAAAGAAGTCTGCTCTGTTCCTTAGCTGCACAAGTAAATCAGGAAGTAAATATTTTACACCAAAGTTTACGCTATGAAATGAGTTGGTGCTACTGAAGGGAAAGGTTGAGAGCACGGGTATGTGTTGATGGTTGCCTCAGAATGCTGCAAGAGAACTGATCCTAATCACAGTTGCATCTACAAAATGAAGGTGTAAATTCATTTGTAATCCACGTGGGCTAAGTTGTAGCCAGAGGTAGTTACTGAGGAAAGAATTATGGTTGTCAAGATGGGTTTTGATGGGATAACTGGTGAAACACAAGAATGGAAACTGAAAGCAGTGAGGGTGAACAAGGTACCATACCAGTCAATGTGGCATGTCACACTGAGTCTCCATCCCCAGAACTCTCTGACTATGAAGAAAGCTGTGTTTTCAATCTGTGCCGGCTGCCCACTCTTCGTCCACCACCACTTGGGCTTTTTGTTAGTTCTAGAACTACTCGGCACAGAATAAAAGGTCAGTCATCTAAGATTGAGGTAAGAAGAAATTCATTCACCCAAGAGGGTTGTGAATCTCTTGAATTCTGCACCTTAAAGAACTATGGATGCTCAGTCGTTGAGTATATTCAAGACTGAGATTGGTTAGAATTTAGGGAATTGGGGAAAATTGGGGATAGCTTCAAATGGAGTTGGGGTAGAAAACTAACTATGACCTTATTGAATGTCAGAGAAGGCTTGAGGGGCAATTTGACCTATACCCACTCCTATGGCTTATGTTTTTTATGACTTACCCGATGCTTATATCATCAGTTATTTTGCCCTTTGAGTGTGCTTCAAATGGGGAATGTGACGGTTCAGAGCTCTGCTGAATGATCCTATTTAGATTCAGGTGGAATGTGACTGCAATTTCTTTGCTCTGTGCCAAGAGTGATAGCTTGCCACATTTTTATATTTGAGGATCATTATCCCCCATCAAAAATCTGCTCACATCATTGCAGTTTAAATCGTCTTGTTACATTGAAGATCCTGCCAGTGGAATGGGTTTTCTTCATTTTTCCTGAACCACTCTTCCTGATTTACTGGAGATGGCAAATTTTCTTTGACTTTGAAAATGTTAAATGGTTCGTTAACGATCCAAACAGTTATAATCATGACAATTATGTCACAATTGTGGCTGCTATTTCCTCATTACCACTAATGATATTGCATACTGGACATAACATTTAATGTGTTTTACCATTTTATGTGGCCGATATGTGTACCCACATAAGCCACCGTGACTAACAAAGGGGTGACTACTGGGTGACACAGATTATTCACTGATCATGTGGTTCATGATTTCAGCTGGCAATCCATGCATATGTGGGAAGCATGCTTAGAGTGGAAGTCATGCTGCCATATTAAATGCGGTGGAGCACACCATTGGCATCTCAACCAAGATTTTGTTTATTGCCTGGACCACTCTGGAGAGGCCCTGTAGAGCTCTGCTGAGCGGTACCACAATTCATGGTGACTGCTGAAAGCTGCACAAGTTCACAGCATGAGAGGATAGCCTTTGCCACCAGCTGCATGAAAAGCAGTCGTGGATCAGGAGGAGGAAGAAGGGAGGACCTAGACAGACTCGACCTGACCAGACAGCCTGTGAAAATAACCGTAACAACTTACATTTATTCATCACCTTTAAAACATTCAAATATACCAAGATGCTCATCTCCATGGGATAAGGATATGTGAGCGTGCCTGTCCCCTGATATTTTACTCCTGCTGTCATTGGTTCCATACTGCATTGTCCAGCAAGAGAGAGGAAAGTGTGTCAGTGAATGTGGTGCAATGAGTAGCTTGCTGAATTATTTCAAACGAGAGGCGGATGTGTTCCTGGCTGGGATGGTGACCAGTTTTTAAAAAGGACAGGTACTGAATAGAATTATCAGGACCAGAGCATTTCCCTGGACTAGTTTTATAAGTTCATAAGATATAGGAGCAGAATTAGGTAATTTGACCCATCGAGTCTGCTCCGCCATTCGATTGTGGCTGATCTCATCCTGGCCTTAACTTGACCGCCCTGCCTGTTCTCCATAACCCATTACTAATTAAAAATCTGTCTAACTACTCTTTAAATTTACTCACTGTCCCAGCATCCACCCCACTCTGGGGTAGCGAATTTCACAGATTCACCTACGGTGGGTCAAAGAGGAATTTCCTAGATTTTTTTGTCCCCAGTTGGTCTATATTCTTATCTTTTTTTGCCTCTGCCAGGAGATAACTTCTTTTTGAGTTGCAGAGTTTATTTATGTTGTGCGAGACATAGGGCAAAATTCTCCGTAATCGGCGCGATGTCCGCCGACCGGCACCAAAAACGGCGCTAATCAGTCCGGCATCGCGCCGCCCCAAAGGTGCGGAATCCTCCGCATCTTGACCGGCCGAGCCCTAAACTTGAGGGGATAGGCCCGTGCCGGACTGATTTCCGCCCCGCGCCGGACTTATTTCCGCCCCGCCAGCTGGCAGGAAAGGCCTTTGGTGCCCCGCAGCTGGCGCGGAAATGACATTGCCAGGCGGCGCATGCGCGGGAGCGTCAGCGGCCGCTCACGGCATCCCCGCGCATGCGCAGTGGAGGGAGTTTCTTCTGCCTCCGCCATGGTAGAGACCGTGGTGAAGGCGGAAGGAAAAAAGTGCCCCCACGGCACAGGCCCGCCCGCGAATCGGTGGGCCCCGATCGCGGGCCAGGCCACCGTGGGGGCATCCCCCGGGGCGAGATCGCCCCGCGCCTCCCCCCCAGGACCCCGGAGCCCGCTCGCGCCGCCTTGTCCCGCCGGTAAGAGAGGTGGTTTAATCCACGCCGGCGGGACAGGCATTCTAGCAGCGGGACTTCGGCCCCTCCGGGCCGGAGAATCGCCATGAGGGGGCCCGCCAACCGGCGCGGATTCCCGCCCCCGCCGAATCTCCGGTGCCGGAAAATTCGGCAACCGGCGGGGGCGGGATTCACGCCATGCCCCGGCGATTCTCCGACCCAGCGGGGTGTCGGAGAATCTCGCCCATAGTACAGGCTAGATGGGCCCTTTCATATATGTTGTAAGGATCTGTGAACCATTTCTACTTGGGACGGCACGGTAGCACAGTGAGGAGCATTGTTGTTTCACAGGGCCCGGGTTCCAGGTTCGATTCCCGGCTTGGGCCACTGTCTGCGGAGTCTGCACGTTCTCCCTGTGTCTGCGTGGGTTTCCGCTGGGTGCTCCAGTTTCCTCCCACAAGTCCCGCAGACCGGCTTGTTAGGCAATTTGGACATTCTGAATTCTCCCTCTGTGTACCCGAACAGGCACCGGAGTGTGGCAACTAGGGGCTTTTCACATTAACTTCATTGCAGTGTTAATGTAAGCTTACTTGTGACAATAAAGATTATTATTATTATATAGGTTATTGCACTGCAAAATGCCACATGAGGGGGAAAATGGCCGATATTCAGATAGCTCATTATTTGTAGAAATAATATTATGGAGACTTTAGACTAGTCTAGATCCCTGTTAGTGATAACAACGGATAAGTGCCTTAACACACGCTCATAACATTTTCCCGAGAACTATTTTAAGTTTGTTAAGGTAGTGAGCACAGAAGTAATTTATGAACTCATTAAGTGTTGGTCTGCTATCATTGCCAAGAATAATTTCTAGGTTTATAATTTTAAGCAAGAAGATTCCTTTCAGGTGCTACTTTTTGTGGAATCAAGAAGTTCCACCATCATCTTAGGGAGCAACTATGGATGAACGATATTCACCAGTCTTGCCAATGATACCCACATCCCTAGTGTCATGATATTCAGGTGGACATCACAGCCCATACATACACACATAATGATGGACAGATCAACGGACCAATCAACACACACAACACGACAGCCAATCACGGACAAGAGCATACACAGTACAAAGCAGGGAACACGATACTTCCTGGGAACTGGAGCAGGAGAGAGCTCAGGGCACAGACCTCATTGCCAGCCACTCAGAGGTTCACCATGTGCTGAATACCAGAGTTTACTATGTTTATAGTTCAATTAAATAAAACTGCGTTGTACCATTCGCAACCGTGTTGGTTCGTCTGTGTGTCAGAGTACCCAACACATCACCTAGAATTTTAAAAAACATAATCCCGGAAAGAATAGTTGTATGATTTTCCTACCCACATGTCCAAAATCTTTCCCACACAATTAAATTTTATAACAAATAAGATTGACTTTTTTTTTTAAACTGCTATCATTTAGATTTGCTAATATTTAAAGTTTAACAGGAGTAACTTTTTTTCAATCGTAGTTGAGATGCTTCAAATTGAAAAGTTGCATTGTTCAGGGATTTGACTACAGTAGCAGTTCAGATATACGCTGCCAAATTCTGGCTGCATGGATCCTTATGGACTCCAATGAAATGTGAAATACCAAAACTTATTTTCAGCTCACAGCCGCTCAGAAAACAAAAATGCACAACAGAGAAATCATGTTGTTCCCTAATGGAACCAGACTGTTCAGAAAGATGCAAGCTTAAAGCAAAGAAAGTTGAACTTTTTCCCTCAGGTGTCATATTAGTAGAAGACGATTTCAGTATTTAAGTTGTTGAAAGGTTGGAGAATGGGCGCGGTCAAACAAAGCAGATATCCAATAACTCAGCTGAGTGTGACATGAAACCAGATGAGAACTTGTTCCATTTAGTTTTTAGCACTGTGGAATCACTCAACTGAAAACAGTATTGCAAATAGTCTCTTTTACTGTAAGATCTATGTGTCTGGAGCTATTTTAAAATTGAACCTGTACAAATCACTAAGAAAATTTAATTTAAGTAGTATTAAGAAGTGCATTATTACCGTAATGATTTATTGTGTAAGAGTGCTCCTTCTTCCATTCCAATTGAGTATTGGATGATTCCACTATCTTAAAGATACCTTTTCTTTAGAGTACCTTTCTGTCAAAACTATAGGTTTTGGAGCTGTGTGCGCCATTTGAACAGGTGAGATATGCAAGTGCTTCATGACTGCAATGAGTGCAGCATACAAATTGTATAATTCTATACCTTTTATTATAAGCAATAATTAAATTTCAATTCCAGGCAAATAATCATCCGTTTCTCCAGGTTCACGGAGCTTCAAACCTAGTCATTCTTAGCATTGCGACTTCGAGTGAACATTCTTCAATGAGTAATTTTTTATTCTGGATGCAAACTTCATAAAGCAGGAGCAGCTCATTCATGTTATTTGAAAACAATACGAGCAATAGAATTTTAAATCACATGTTTTTTAAAAATCTCTGGTTTAACTCCTACTCCTCCCTACAGGTCAGTATTAGAATTGGGAGTTTTTCTTTCCACATTTTGTGCCCAAAAGTCAGCTATTCAATTGCAAACGCGATCTCACTGTCACGAAAGCTGGGGTAATTGAAAATAGAGTTGCTGGCAGATTTCTGTGTTTACACTAAATGAAAAATATCTCTATCCACTGATTATTATGCCACGATTATGCATTTCCAGCAACAAAGCCCAGCCAGCCATATATAAGGGAGGATTAAATCAAGGAAAACAAGGTTTCTCTTTCTCATCTTGACTGAAAGATGCATCTAATTTTATATTAAATTCAACAAAGCCTGTAATGTGCTGTTGAGCATAGTGATCTATCTATTTTCTCTGCAATGATTGATATCCACAGGAAAGAACTACACAAGGACTTCATTTCCACAACATATGGTGCCTTGTCCCTTGCATTCAAAAATTAAAAACAATGATCACATCTTCATTACATCTAACGTCTGTAGCATATTTTTACAATTTTTCACAAGGGTCTCAGATGAACACAGGCATCATTCATCCTTGAAATTTAAAATAAGAGGACTTCCGGTGACGGCGGGCGGGAGGCGGCCGCACAATGGAGAGCCCCCGCTCGGCAACGGCAATTTCGGGGCTTTAAGCCCGGTCCCAGGGTCCGCGGAGGCGGCAGAAGAAGGGAGAAGGCACGGAGGAGGCACTGAGAAGACACAGGAGGGAAAAAAACCCCAAAGAAAAATGTCGAGGGTGAGCAGAAAAACGGCCGAAAAAAAACCAGCTGGAGGTCTGTCGGGGAGTGGAAAGGTCACCGCGGGGTGGAGGCTGGAGCACCAGGGAAGGCCGCACTGCTTACGGCTGAAGAAATAACCAAGGTGATGGCTGCGGAATTTGAAAAACAGTTGGCGCAGATTGCGAAATGCATGGAGACGGTGAGGAAGGAGATGAGGGAGGTTTTGAGTGTGCTGGTGGAGGAGGCGGTTTCCCCGGTGAGGACGGAGGTGGCGAGTACAGTGGCAGAGGTGTGAGAGCAAGGGGAGGCGCTGAAGGAAGTGGAGGAGACGTTATTGCAGCACGGTGATCAACTTGCCTCGATGGGGAAAGAGATGCGGAAGGTGATGGATACTAACAAGGATCTGCGAGGAAAAATGGAAGACCTGGAAAATCGATCCAGGCGACAGAACCTGAGGATTGTGGGGCTGCCCGAAGGAGTTGAAGGACCGAAGCCGACTGAGTATTTTGCCGCGATGCTGGCAAAACTACTGGGGGAGGGGGAGGACCCCTCCCGATATGAACTGGATCGGGCTCATCGGTCGTGGAGGCCTGTACCAAAGGCGAGTGAGCCGCCAAGGGCAGTGACTCTGTGCTTCCGTAGGTACAGGGTGAAGGAGAAGGTCCTGAGCTGGGCCAAGCAGAAGCGGGTGGTGCAGTGGGCTGGAGCTGGTATACGTGTATACCAGGACTTTACGGTGGAGCTGGCAAGGAGGCGGGCTGCCTTCAACCGGGTGAAGAGGGCATTGTACATCAGCAAGATGCGGTGCAGCATTGTATATCCAGCGAAGCTGAGGGTGACTTACAAGCTCAGGGACTTTTATTTTGGAACGGCGGAAGCAGCGGAGGAGTTTGCGAAAGCAGAAGGACTGTGGCAGAACTGACAAACTGAGGAATGGCCATGTGCTGATGTAACCTCATGACTGTATTTTCTTCTTTTTTGTATCACTGCGCGCGGGTGTAGAGATTAAAGGAGCCAAGGTGGTATATATTTGGAAGAGGGAAGGGACGGGACTTTCACTCAAAATGAGAGTTCTTTGGTGTGTAGGTGGATAGGCGGGGTTTGTGTGCTAAAAGGGGATCTTTGGGCTTTCCTGGGGCCGGGCAAGTGGGAAAGGGACCCGGGCGGGGGCCTCCACGCTGGCCGGTGTGTGCCGGCCAGTGAACGGGAGTGAGGTGGGGGGAGGGGCTGCGGCCATCGGAGCCTGGCAGAACAGGGTCCGAGTGGTCTAGCCGGGGTGGAAAGTTGGGGGGGAAGGAACCGAGGGTAGGGGGAGGAGTTTTACAAGAGGCAGTGGACGGGAGGAGCTGGAGACCTGGGGTGGGGGGGTGGGGGATGGGGGGGTGGGAGCTGTGTAAGATTAAGGGTGACTACGGGTAATCCCTGATTTATTTTTGTCATTTGTTTATGTAAACATGCGGGTTGAGGTTTGGGGGTTGGTGGGTAGATGGGATCGTTGTTGTTATTATGGGGACTGACATATCTTGCTGATCATTGTTTATTGTTGATGGATGCAAATGTGGGAGAAAATGTGAAAATGGAGGAGAATAAAAAAAACATTTTTTTAAAAAGAAATTTAAAATAAGTTTTAAAAATATCACCAAATGAAGATAAAGGTCCATTTGTCAATAGACGTGGGTATGCCAAAGGTGGTTAAATGGGATGATTGCATAAACTTATGTTATCAAAAGATGCAAGGAAGGGAGGAATGCAAATCCTCTCCTGATTGAGCACTAATCAGATTGGTAAGGCTCAGAGCAACTCGATACTTCCATCTCCTTTGGATCACTGCCTAAAATTTGTCAGTCAAAACCTAATAACTGACAAATATCGGACCAGATGTTGTACAAGTTCAGGTTGCCAGAATGAAGGACATAACAAGTAAGAGTTCTGAGTTCAAAATAGAAACATATGTCTGTATAATCTTATGTTCATTGAGATTTGTATTACATGTAACATTGCTCCAGTAGTGATAATTTGAATCGAATAAATATTTTTTTAAATGTGATCAAGTCTTACTATCAGGATAAGATGAGGATGAAGCTGGACTTGGCTGAGGATGTAAAACAGATGATTTGCATCCTGTTAGTCACTCCTTCAATGCTTACTAACTGGAATAGACTTAAATATCAGATGTATCCTATAACGGGTGAGTAAAGCTGACCTCGTAGTGTTTTGCATCCGTGACCATGGGTCGCATTCTATGTACCCCCATTGGGTGTGTATTCGGTGGGACATGTAGCATAAAATAGGACGCGTCCAATCAATTACCTTCCCGCCCACCCCTAAGCTCACTCCCATAATATGAGGGCATGGTTTGGTGCTGAAATTGCTTGCCTGCCCAACATATTTAAACAGATAATCAAGGATCATTTAGGCCTTTTACCAAATCAGTTGATGCTGATGGTGCACTGTCTGTGCCACAAAACGGGTTGGTATGGGCAGTCAGCCAGGTGTTGGCAGCCTGGTTTTCAAAAATAAATTCTTCAAAGCATGAGAAAAGAGAGGGGGGGTTCTATCCTTGGGGGCTGCCCTTAGCGGATTGGGGTGACCTTCCCCCCCCCCCCCACAATAAAAAACAGAGAAACCCCTTTTCTTCCAACCCATTTGCTGCATCAAACCCACCTCCCTAACCTGCCCAAGAACCCGGAATTACCTACCTGCAGTATCCATTGGCACTTCTTCCTCCTGTTCTTGCAGTCCCGGCAGTGGCCACTAATGCATTCTTGCTGCTGCTGGGACCAATGGAACTGCCAGCAGTCTGATTAGCTGGCAGCTCCCGAGTGCAGGACCTCCTTCCCAGTGAGGTGCGGAAGTTCCACACTGCCCTGCCCTGTTTAGCCCACCCACAGCGCATTATTGCGTGGAGCAGTCCCCTCCTTCCCCCCACTGTAATATTCTGCCCCATGTCCAATTTCACCTGCTACATGTCTAAATGCAGTATGATATGATCCATTACGTTAGTACTGGTTTGCTCCTGGGGATTGTATACAAACATGACATTATTACAAGTGTAGTGTAGCTGGCCAAGTTAACAGTATTCGGTAACTAATTTTTCACATTGAATGGCCTACCAGATTACTGGGAATATGCATGTGATCCTTACCAAATTAAATTAATGCTTTTGTTAAAAGTTATACAACAACAAAAACTTTAGCTGCTAACAACCTATGGTGTTGAATTTCACATTGAGGTGGGATAGTGGCTAGAGGGTGATCCCCTGATTGTGCAATATAATTTTAGCAGAGCAATGCAGAAATCTTGGAACAATATCATGTACAGAGTTCCCGTGAGATTAAAGTTACTTCGGTCAATCAATAGAACCCATGGCAAAAATAAAGGCCTTGAACCCCCTTTCAACTCTAAATGTTCTTGTCCTATTTTGAAAATGCATTACAACTTAAAATTATGTTATTTCACATATATTCTAATCCTTTCAGCAACAGTGGTTAAGCTCATGACTTTATGGATGTTCAATGAGAAATCTGACACAACAGAAGAATGACACAAAAATTAACATCAGCTTGATATAGAAAATAACTGCACAAGGCTCCTGGTTCTTTTAAAGAGAAACTATACAAGGACATGAGGGAAAGGAATAGAAGGATGGGTCAATAGGGTGAGATGAAATGCAGAGATAAAGAGGCTCCTGTGAAGTATAAACACCAAGTAGATCTATTGGGCTGAAATGCCTGTTTCTGTCCTACATCCTTTTGTAATTCTATGTATCTTGAAGGAAAACATAGCGTAATGTTGGTATTTTAGTCAATTGATCTTCCCCACTCCCAACTGTTCGAGATTATAATCTGAATTTGTTCAGTTCTACTTTCTCCTCCTAACAATAACTGGTTTTTAGACATAAAAGAAACAGTTGGGATGGCATTCACTGGTTCAGAGACCAAGTGCTCTCGCCAGCAGAGAATCAGGACTGTGTCCCGTTGTTCCAGGGAGAGTTGCTCAGGTTGTATTCACATACTTTTGCAATGCTAAATTATGCATAACAGCGAACAAGCCAATTTCCCTGCACTTATTGGTCTTGGGCCGCCATTTAGAACAGGCCCCCCGACCGCATTGTCTAGAAGTAGGTCACACAGTGCAAATGTTGACCCCCCCAGCCGACAAGGGGGGGCACCCTCAGCCCCTCATCAAGGTGAAGAATCCTCCCCTTCACCACGGATATAATGGGTCACCCCCAACCCCCTCCCCTCCAGTTCAGACAAGGATTTAATTTTCAACAGAGGGCTGCTTGAGATCACCATTTCAAGCTGGAAGGGACAGTCCAGACATGGGGCCCCATCCCGGGGTCAACCCCAGATCCACAGTCTGAGCCCACCCACCCCCAGGACTCTTGGAGGACCATCCCTCTGCAGCCTGGCATCAGGACATGTGAGCAATGGACTAACCTCCTTGACCCCACCTTGGGGTCCACCGTGCCAGAACAGTGCTTATCAATGCTTGCACCAAATCCCACCCAGTGGAGTTCCTGCTGAGGGAGCATAAGAACGGGGGAAGGTTGGCGATTCTGGCTACCAGCCTATTAATCACATTCCAATGAATGCATATAAACTGTTTGCATGTTCCCACTGACATGGGGCGGGAAGCCCGCTATGGCCAGAGGGATCGGAGACTGAGGCTTGGCCTACTGCCTGGCACGAGTCCCATTTTTGAGCTGACGCGGTTTTCCGCCCGATCGGGATTCCCAATCTTAGCAGCGGGGAGCGGAGAATTCTGCCCAGAATGTGGTAAACAGTTCTTGTTTTATGGTACTTCGCAAAGTCCAGTTGAAGTTTCAATTTCCCTTTGTCATCTCTGTCATTTACCTTGATTGAGGCTTTGCTAACCTTTAGATATCATTCACATTGGTTGGTTTATTTCTGGATAATTTACATTTATCCTATTTTTGATGTTAACAGCTGGTTTTAACATTTGTTGATGAATGCCACAGATTTACCCAGTGGCTACAACCTCTGCAACAATTTCAGTTGTTCCTGAATATCATATCACTTCAAGATTTTGAAGATTCCTTCAAGTGCAACAGAAGACTTCAAAATAGCCATGGTGAGGAATTTGCTTGGAGCTGCTCCTACTCTAACAATATAATCACTGGATGAAGATATGAAATAGGAGCTGGCATAGGACATCTGGCAACATTTACTTTAACACAGTAACCTCATATCCCTTGATTCCCATTATATACAAAATATCTTGGCCTCTGACTTGAGTCTACTTGATAGCTGAACAGCTCAGTGCAGTAATGAATTCCAAAGTTTCACAACCCTTAGAGTGAATACATTTCTCCTCATCTTAGTCTTAATAGTCCAACCACTTATTCTAAGATTGCCACCCCTGATTATAAAATTGGAAAGTAGGGTTGTTATGCTAAAACCTATATCGAACCTTGGTTAGACTGTGTGCCATTCTGGTCACCATATTTTTAAGAAAAGGTATAGAGACATGGATGAAGCTACAGAGAAGATAGTCAGCGATGACCCCTGAAATACGTGGTTCATTGTTATGGGCATGAGGACTTAGTGAATTTGATTATTATTAATGTTCCCCTCTTCTGTCAGTGACGGCGATAGTTTAAATCTCTAATTTAATTTGTTTCCCTTAGTACACTTTCTCTTGTTGAAATGGACCGTGGTGTATTTTCTAAACCCTGGTTTATGAAGTCCAATGTTAAAAATAGCCCTGCAGCAAATTCTTTAAGGCAAAACAAAACAAGGCTTTATTGACATATGTTATGGGCCAGGGTTTAGAGAACCCCAAAGTGTATCATGGAGTTCACCTGACCCACATTTTTTAATGGATTGTGATATGGGAAGCACACGGCCCACTCTACAGGTGTGGTACAGCAGAAATGGAAAAGTATTTTTAAAAGCAAAACAATGTTTATTCTATGAACTCAAGTTAACCTTTTTTAAACATGCAGTAAACATCTTAGCAACCATTAATTTAAATACAACCTCCAAAGAATACAACACGAAGTAATCCTTTAAGCTTTCCTTTTAACATCCATTTTTAAAAATATATATATTTATTAAAGTTTTTCAACAAAACAATTTTTTTCCCCTTACAAACAATAACCCCTCCCCCGTAACAAAATAACACAAAATCGCCCTGAGCAAGGTATATACCTGGTAAGATGATATATTTACATAGCTTTATACACTGGCTCTCGCCCATTCGTGCCAGTTTCTCCCACCCTCCATGTTACCCCCCGCTCCTCCGTCCCCTCAAGCAATCTCTCGTTCCCCCCCTCCCAGGGTTGCTGCTGCTGCTGACCGACCTTACTCTAACGCTCCGCGAGGTAGTCTAGGAACGGTTGCCACCGTCTGTAGAACCACTGCGCAGACCCCCTTAAGGCAAACTTAATCCTCTCCAACTTTATGAACCCAGCCATGTCGTTGGTCCAGGCCTCCATGCTAGGGGGCTTCGCCTCCTTCCACATTAGCAAGATCCTTCGCCGGGCTACCAGGGACGCAAAGGCCAGAATGCCGGCCTCTTTCGCCTCCTGCACTCCCGGCTCGTCCACTACTCCAAATATTGCTAGCCCCCAGCTTGGCTTGACCCGGACTTTCACCACATGAGATATTGCTCCCGCCACTCCTCTCCAGAGCCCCTCCAGTGCCGGACATGTCCAGAACATGTGGACATGGTTCGCCGGGCTCCCTGAACATCTTCCGCATCTGTCCTCTACCCCAAAGAACCTACTCAACCTCGCCCCCGTCAGGTGCGCTCTGTGAACCACCTTAAATTGTATCAGGCTGAGCCTGGCACATGAGGAGGAGGAATTAACCCAACCCAGGGCGTCAGCCCACGAACCTTCCTCGATCTCCTCCCCCAGCTCCTCCTCCCATTTACCCTTCAACTCTTCTGCAAGCGCTTCCCCCTCTTCTTTCATCTCTTGGTTTATTGCCGAAACCTTGCCCTCCCCGACCCATACACCCGAGATCACCCTGTCTTGAATTTGCTGTGTCGGGAGCAGCGGGAATTCCCTGACCTGTCGCCTCACAAAGGCCCTCACATGCATATATCTGAATGCATTTCCCGGGGGTAGCTCAAACTTCTCCTCCAGTGCCCCTAGGCTCGCAAATGTCCCGTCGATGAACAGGTCCCCCATTCTTCTAATCCCCGCCCGGTGCCAGCCCTGGAACCCCCCGTCCATCTTCCCCAGGACAATCCGGTGGTTACCCCTGATCGGGGACCACACCGAGGCTCCCACTGCACCCCATGCCGTCTCCACTGGCCCCAGATCCTTAACGTTGCCGCCACCACCGGGCTCGTGGTCTACTTTGATGGCGAGAGCAGCAGCGGTGCCGTCACCAGCGCCCCCAAGCTCGTTCCTTTGCAGGACGCCATCTCCATCCTCTTCCATGTCGCCCCCTCTCCCTCCATAACCCACTTACGGATCATCGCCACGTTTGCTGCCCAGTAGTAGCTCCCTACGTTTGGCAGCGCCAGCCCTCCTCGTTCCCTACTGGGCTCCAGGAACCCTCTCCTTACCCTTGGGGTTTTGTTCACCCACACAAACCCCATAATACTCCTACCTACTCTCTTGAAGAAGCCCTTGGTAATCACGATGGGGAGGCACTGGAACACAAACAAAAACCTCGGAAGGACCACCATTTTTACCGACTGCACTCTACCCGCCAACGAGAGCAGCAACATGTCCCATCTTTTGAAGTCCCCCTCCATTTGGTCCACCAACCTCGTCAGATTCAATTTGTGTAGGGCCCCCCAGCTCCTGGCTATCTGGATCCCTAGATACCGAAAACTCCCCTGCGCCCTCCTCAGCGGTAGGTCCCCTATCCCTCTTTCTTGGTCCCCTGCCTGTAGTACAAAAAGCTCGCTCTTCCCTACATTGAGCTTATAGCCCGAGAACTCCCCAAACTCCCTCAAAGTCTGCATGACCTCCACCATCCCCTCCATTGGGTCCGCCACGTACAGCAGCAGGTCGTCCGCGTATAGCGACACCCAATACTCTTCTCCCTGCGGACCACCCCCCTCCATTTATTAGACTCCCTCCGGGATATGGCCAAGGGTTCGATCGCCAATGCAAACAACAGGGGGGACAGAGGGCACCTCTGCCTCGTTCCTCGGTACAGCCGAAAGTACTCCGACCTCCGCCGGTTCGTCACCACACTTGCCACTGGGGCGCTGTAAAGGAGCCTAACCCAGCTAATAAACCCTCCCCCAAACCCAAACCTACGCAACACCTCCCAGAGGTACTCCCACTCTACTCGGTCAAAGGCCTTTTCCGCGTCCATGGCTGCCACTATCTCCGCCTCTCCCTCCTCCGATGCCATCATTATCACGTTTAAGAGCCGCCGCACATTCGTATTTAATTGCCTGCCCTTTACAAATACCGTCTGGTCCTCATGTATCACCCCCGGGACACAGTCCTCAATCCTCGTGGCCAGCACTTTTGCCAATAGCTTAGCGTCCACATTAAGGAGCGAAATCGGCCTGTACAATCCACATTGAAGTGGGTCCTTGTCTCGCTTCAGAATCAAGGAAATTGTCGCCTCCGACATTGTCGGGGGCAGGGACCCCTCCTCTCTTGCCTCGTTAAAGGTCCTCACTAGCAGCGGGGCCAACAGGTCCGCATACTTTCTATAGAACTCCACTGGGAATCCGTCCGGCCCTGGGGCCTTCCCCGCCTGCATGCTCCCCAAACCCTTACTCAGCTCCTCCAACCAGATTGGTGCCCCCAAACCAGCCACCTCTTGCTCCTCCACCCTCGGGAACCGCAGTTGGTCCTGGAATCTTCTCATTCCCTCTTCCCCCCCCTGGGGGCTGGGATCTGTACAGCTCTTCGTAGAAGGCCTTCAATAACTTGTTTATTTCCGTTGCACTCTGGGCCATGGCTCTCCCACCATCTTTGACTTCCCCTATTTCCCTCGCCGCCGCCCTCTTACGGAGCTGGTGTGCCAGCATCCGACTGGCCTTTTCCCCATAATCGTAGGTCGCCCCCTGCGCCTTCCTCCACTGTGCCTCCGCCTTCCCCGTAGTCAACAGGTCAAACTCCGTCTGGAGCCGTCGCCTTTCCCCAAGTAATCTTTCCTCCGGAGCCTCTGCGTATCTCCTTCCCACTCGCAAAATCTCCTCCACTAACCTCTCCCTTTCCCTGCCCTCTGTCTTCTCCCTATGAGCCCTGATGGAGATTAGCTCTCCCCTGATCACCGCCTTCAACGCCTCCCATACCACCTCCACTCACACCTCCCCGTTGTCGTTGGCCTCCAGGTACCTTTCAATACACCCCCTTACCTTCCCACACACCACCTCATCTGCCAGCAGTCCCACATCCAACCGCCACAGCGGGCATTGGTCCCTCTCCTCTCCCAGCCCCACTTCCACCCAGTGCGGGGCATGGTCCGAAACGGCTATGGCCGAATACTCCGTCCCCTCCACCCTCGGGATGAGCGCCCTTCCCAGCACAAAGAAGTCTATCCGGGAGTATGCCTTGTGCACGTGGGAGAAGAAAGAAAATTCCCTGGCCTGCAGTCTTGCAAACCTCCATGGGTCCACTCCCCCCATCTGGTCCATAAACCCCCTGAGCACCCTGGCCGCCGCCGGCCTCTTTCCCGTCCTTGATCTGGAGCGGTCTAGTGCTGGATCCAGCACTGTATTAAAGTCCCCTCCCATTATCAGTCCTGCGCCCCAACATGCGCTTCATGAATCCAGCATCATCCCATTCGGGGCGTATACATTTACCAACACCACCCACGTCCCTTGCAACCTACCACTCACCATCACGTATATCCCTCCATTGTCCGCTACGATAGACTTGGCCTCAAATGACACATGTTTTCCCACCAGAATTGCCACCCCTCTATTTTTCGCGTCCAGTCCCGAGTGAAATACCTGTCCTACCCATCCCGTTCTTAACCTAACCTGGTCCGCCACCTTCAGGTGTGTCTCTTGGAGCATAGCCACGTCTACCTTCAGTCCCTTCAAGTGCGCGAACACTCGAGCCCTCTTCACCGGTCCGTTCAGGCCCCTCACGTTCCACGTTATCAGGCCCCCCCCCCCCCGCCAACTAGCCATCTCCTTTTCTGGGCCCCAGTCCCGTGTCCGCGTCTCCCTCACCCTCCAGGCCCCCAACCGGGGGACCTCCGTCCCGGCCACCTCTTCTGTGTCCCATTCCCTTTCGGCCAGTGCAGCAGCAACCCTGTTTTCCCCCCACTTCCCTCCCCCCCGCTAGATCCCTGTCTAGCTTTTTTGCTCCGCCCATATCACTCCCGTAAGTCAGCTGACGCCTGCTGACCCCGGCTTCCCCCGCCATCCCTTTGACCCCCCCGTGTGGGAATCTCCCCATCAGTAGACGTTCCTACGTTCCCCCTCCCACCTTTCTTCCCGCGCGCAGGAGAAAAACCCCGCGCTTTCCAGAGCCTGCCCCGCCCCCCCGACGCAGCTTCTGTTGCGGCCTTGTCTCTCGTCCCCAGCCCATATAACATTCCCTGCGCGTGCTTGCCCCCCTATATACAACCGCCATCATACTTCAACCCTCAAATACCCCCCACCCTCACAAACTCTCAATTAGAGTCCAACGTTTCAGTTAGTATAAAGGTCCACGCCTCTTCGGGCGTTTCGAAGTAGTGGTGTTGGCCGTTATATGTGAGCCACAGTCGCGCTGGCTGCAACATTCCAAATTTCACTCCTTTCCGATGCAGCACCGCTTTGGCCCGGTTGAAACCCGCTCTCCGCTTAGCGACCTCCGTGCTCCAGTCCGGGTATATTCTAATCTCAGCGTTGTCCCACTTGCTGCTCCGCTCCTTCTTGGCCCATTTCAGGACCCTCTCTCTGTCTGTGAACCGGTGAAATCTCACCACCATCACCCTTGGTGGCTCGTTTGCCTTGGGCTTCCTCGCCAGCACCCGGTGCGACCCTTCCAGCTCCAGCAACCCCGGGGGGGCCTCCGCGCCCACAGCGCCCCGATCATTGTGCCCGCATATGCCGCAGCGTCGGCCCCCTCCACTCCTTCAGGGAGACCCAGGATCCGCATATTCTTTCTCCTCGACCTGTTCTCCAGGTCTTCGAGTCTTCCTGCCCACCTCTTGTGTAGCGCCTCGTGCTGCTCCACTCTCACCGCCAGGCCCAAGAGCTCGTCCTCGTTCTGGCTGACTCTTTTCTCTACCTCCTGGATCTTAACCTCGTGGGCCTTCTGGGTGATCCCGAGTCCTTCAATTGCCGAAAGCATAGGCGCCAGCATCTCCTTGCGCATCTCCTCGCGCTGCTCTTCGAAGCAGCGCTTGATGAAGCCCTGCAGCACCCCTTTGTCCCTGGCCGCCGCCATTTTGTTTTTTTTACCCTGCTTCTCCCGTTGCTCCAGTGCCACTTTTCTGGCCGTTCTCACTTCGGGTCTGTTTCATAGGCATTGGAGGGGGACCTTCTCTTCCCTTCCCCACGGGTTTTTGTCGAAAAAAATTCCGTTGGGGCTCCTCTAGCGAGCCCGATAGTCCGTGGTAGCGGGAGCTGCCGAATCGTGCGGCTTAGCTCCGCATCGCCGCACCCGGAAGTGTCCTTTTAACATCCATAAGACTTAAAACACCTTTTACCAGAAGCACATCAGGTTAAAGTCACTACTGTTATTAGTTTTAAATCAGCAGGATCGATTTACCGTCTTTACAGAGAGAGACTCTAATACACCTTCTGGCTGTGACTGCAGCTATCCAGCTCTGAAAAAGAAACTAAAACACACCCTGCAGCAAACAGCCTAAAACGAAAGTAAAAAGCCGACAGAAAGCCCAGCTCCACCCACTCTCTGACATCACTGCAGTAATAAACACCCATTTCTTAAAGGTACTCTCACTACTGATATTTATATACACACCCATTTCTTAAAGGTACTCTCACATGACACCTATGTGAAACCCAAGGGATGGATCACATTCATATTCACGAACATCAAAATTAGAAAGGCAGAGAAAGAAAGGGAAAGAGGTTACAAATAGTGAATTAGTAAAAAATAATTAAAATGGTATTGGCATTATGTAAAGTATGTCAATGTCCAGTGAAGGTTCTTACAGGTAGCTTTGTCTGGCAGAATTAAGGATCTTTGTCCTAGGAACTCAGTTGAGGCAGTTGAAGATGTAGCCAAGTATTCTTGTACTCGAAGAGTTGGTTCACTCTTTCAGCAAAATACGGATTCTTTCTCGAGATCCAATTCTTCAGAGAGATGGAGCCAGAGGCATGCTGCATATCTAGAGTCCGTTTTTCTCTTCTGGGTTTAAGCCGCAACTGAAGACAGAATTGTAAAAGCTGTATAATTTAAGAAATTCAAACGGCTCAAGCCTCATTCATGTAACAGGGTGGTTTTGGGTCGAGCTATTTAGCTAACGATGTTTTTAAAAAAAAAAAAAAAATTTAGAGCACCCAATTCATTTTTTCCAATTCAGGGGCAATTTAGCGTGGCCAATCCACCTTGCCTGCACATCTTTAGGTTGTGGGGGCGAAACCCATCCAAACATGGGGAGAATGTGCAAACTCCACACAGACAGTGACCCAGAGCCGGGATTGAACCTGGGACCTTGGCGTCGTGAGACAGCAAAGCTAATCCACTGCGCCAGCTAACGATGTATTTTAAGGACCTTCATTAAAATCCTTTGTATTTTGAGCGGATAACTGTAGAACCATTAACACAATGTTTGGAACTGAGAGTTCACAAATTGCTCTGCCTTTGTCCAGAGTTGGCTGATGCAAACATCTCATCTCATTGTCCTTTGTGTTGGCTTGGCTGCAATGTTCATACAATGTGAGGGGTGTGACATTTCAGGTGTTTGATGAGTTAGCTGTTGTCCATTTATGAAATCAGAATTTAAAGAGAATATGGAAGAGAAACAATTTTTAAAGATTTTTCTTTCTTCATGCATGGCATACATATCAAGAAAGGATTGATAGTTTGAGTTTCTTCTTTCATGAAAAATGAATGGTGAGTGTTGCCCTAATAGAGATCTTTAAAATTAGCTAAGTGTTTGAGAGATGGATACAGAGAGAATACTTTCTCATGTGGCGGCAAGCATAACAAGAGGCCATCAACATAAGATAGCCCATCAAGAAATCCAATAGGGAATTCAGAAGAAGGTTTCAGAAGAAAGAGTGGTGTGGATGTGGAATTCGCTACCACAGGGAGTGGTTGAAGCGAATAGTATGGAAACATTTAAGGAAAAGTAGATAAGCATATGAGGGAGCTCAAGTGGAGCATAAACACTGACATGGACTGGTTGGGTTGAATGGTCTGTTTCTGTGCCACATGTCCTATGTAGACTCCTTAGGCAGGGGAAATATCCTCCCAACATCTACCCTGTCAAGCCCCTGAAGAATGTTATATGTTTCAATGAGTTCTCCTCTCTTCTAAACTTTTGGGAACAAAGGCATAGTTTGCTCAATCTCTTCTTATTGAACAATCCAGGAATCAGTCCAGAGAACTTTTGTTGCATTACTTTGAAGGCAAGTATGTCCTTCCTAGGGTATGGAGACACAGTCCTTCAAGTGTGATCCTGTACAATTGCAGTAAAGCTTATTTATCCTTATACCCAAAACCTGTTGTGATAAAAGCTGACGTACCATTTGATTTCTTAAATGTTTGCTGTAGCAGGATTTTAACTTTCTATGACTTGGATACAAGGACACCTAGATTCCTCTGAATGCAATGGGCAAGGTTGTTGTCCCGCAAATTCTGATTTTTCACGCATTTTCTGATATGGCGTGACCACGCTGGCAGCGGGATCCTCCGTCCCGCCAGCCGGCCAATGGGCTTTCCTATTATGGGCACCCCCACGCCGTAGGGAAATCGGCAGGCGTGAGTGCACTGCCGGTGAAACGGAGGATCCCGCCGACACAGAATTCAGCCCAACATTTCCTAGTCTCTCACAAAACAAGTTCTGCCTTTCCATTTTCCCTAAGTAGTTAATTTCGCATTTTTCCATGTTGTATTCCATCTGCCACATTCTTGCCCATGCATTTAAACTGCCCAAGAATACCGAGTCATTCCCACTAATGATATTCCACAGTGGTTACTGTATGTGCGTTCCTGAATGTGTTATCGCCGCTGTTGAGGCACTGGAGAATTGCGATTTGGCATGAAACCGCCGCCCGCCACGATTCCGACATCAAAACCGAATCTTTGCCCAGTCGGTTTCCTGATTCCGGCATCATTCGACGGAGAATCCCACGCACTATTTTAACTGGTTCCCCCTTGTCTATCCTACAAGCTACAGATTTGGTAATCACTATTTCCCTTTCATGTGGATTTTTCTCTATTAAGTTATGATTTTCTAAGTGCCCTATTATCACATCCAAAACAATATAATCTTGCCATTCGCCCTGTTACTGAAGTCAGGCTAACTGGAATATAGTTGCCTGTTTTCTCCATCTCTCTCTCTGTCTCCATTTTTGAACAGCAAGTTATCCTTTGTGTGTTTCAGTCCATGGGGGCCAGAGAGAATTAAAGACAATCAAAACCAATGTATCCACTATCTATTTAACCACCTCTTTGAGAAAGTATAACATGTAGCCATTTGGTCAAGGAATTTGTCAACTTTTAGACCCAGTAATTTCTCCAGTACTATTTCCTTAATAATGCAATCCTGAAGTCCTTAATTTCCCATTCTAGAATATTTTTGCATCTTCTACCATGAATAATACTTTTACAAAGTTTATGTCCAATATTTCTGCTGTTTCCTTTTTCCCCATGATAATTTCTCCTGCCTCTACCTCTAGCCCATGTTTCCTCCTATTTTTTCCTTTTTTATGGAAGCTTATACAATCTATTTTTATGTCTCTAGCTAATTTACTCTCAGATCCTATTCTTTCTTTCTTTGCCAGTTCTTGATCATCCTTTGCTGCATTATAAAATTCTTCAAATTCTCAGGTTTATTTATGTTTCTGGCAACATCATAAAACTCTTCCTTTAATCCAATACTATTATAAGTCCTACTGTTCGTCAAGGTAGGATCACATTCCCTTTTCGGATTTTGTATCCCTTAAGGGTATGCATAGTTGTTGTAAAGGTTGTGTATGGTTGTTGTAAATTATAAATTAATTAATCAAAGTTGGTTATTGCCTATCTGCAGTCATATCTAGTTTCCCAATCGACTTTAACTATGTCAACCGTCATATCACTTGCTTTGTTCAGGTTATAAGACTCTGGCTTCAAACTTAACTCATTCACTCTGTGATTTGGTAAAAACTCTGCTTTCAGGCATAATCAGACTTCTGTTGCACTTTCAGCTCGGATATGGTGACGGAGTGGCAGCAGCTCAGAGAATGTTTCTGGTCTATACTTTGGACTATTTGGTGGGACTATTTAAGCCCATTTCTTTTTATTGCATACAGTTCACAGGATAACATGGTTAACTTGGAAAAGGAAGACTATTCAGCTAATTCCATCTTCAATTTCAAATATTGATTGTTCTGTGAAAAGCTACCTTTCAGTAAATTGGCTTTTACACAAATTGTCTTGTGTCCCCATCTGTGACTTTTACCATTTAGTTTGAAGACATTTTTGAGACTTACATTTTTCATATCACCTCTCAGCCACTCCTTTTTAAAGCCCAAGAGTCCAGCTTTTTCTCATAATTCTATCATTTTGATGTTCGTGATGAACATGTGAATTGTCTCCAACATTTGGGGACCCTTACATCTTGATGACCAGAACTGAGCAGGTTTAATCTGATCAGAGTATTATGTAGATTTTTTTCTGATTTGTATTCTTGTGTTTTGATATTGTTTTTTTCTGTTGATTGCAATTTTGCAGTGGTTATGCATATTGGATGCCTAGTCTAATCAGACCCATTGATCTCTTATAACTTTATCTTTAGCCACTTAGGCACAATGCATAAGAGTTCTTACATTGCCTAATTTCCCTTCCTATGAAATTTAATTTGTGGTTCCTGAGCATCCTCCTCAGACATAATTGTTCTTCCTAGCCTGCTATAGCTGCAAATTTAACAATTTTCCTTGAGTCTTAAATGCATTTTGTTTATTGAAACTATAAATAGTGGGGGTCCAAACAAAATCATATCCATTCTGTACCTTCTCTTCGCTGACAGAACATCCCCCAAACCTTCTCCTCTACATCCAGTTTATTGCTTATTTCCGATGCTTACCCTCCATTCCTGCCACTTTTAGCTTAAATTGTTTTCTTTAAGTCTAGTTGCCATTATAGTTTGCATCCAATTAGGATATCAATCACTCAAAATGTTAAATAACTTGATCTGCAGGCATTGGGTCCATATTAAAGTAATGGAAATTATTTGAAATAGATGTGAAAAAAAACCACAACCAGTCTGATAGAAGTGTGACTCAAACACACAACCATTCATAATGATAAACCTCCAGACCCATTGAAAAAAACATAAATTCCCCCAAGTGGTCATTCAGTTGTAAAGACAAAGAGTCATCCCTTCAGAAACCACATCAAAGACAGATAATCCTTTAATAACCTCTTTAAACTGTCAATAATACTGTGTACACAACCCCCTGTGAAGATAGGTGGGTCATTGCATTTTGAAAATCAGCCAAGCATTCATAATAGACTAATCTGTCCAAAAAATTACAGCTCCAGACAATAGGGCTTATTGAAACTGAAATAACAAATCACTCGGTTTTTGGACACATTCACATATCATTTGGACCTGACACCAATTACATGAATCAAATATCTCTGAACCGGTGCAGTGATTCTTTGCAGTATCACATGTGAAAGTATGATAAGCCTTCTCTTCCTACCCCCACCTCCATTTAATAAATATGAATCTAACTTGGCTGACGGTATGATGCAGCATCCAGTAAATCCTGTTTGTGTTCCAAAGAAGAATCATTTTTACCCAAAACATTAAGTCTATTTCTCTGTCTAGAGATGCTGCTAGAGCTACTGAGTTTCTCTGTACTTTGTGTTTTCATGTCCAATGGACATGATGCATAGATTACTTTAGTGTTTTGTGTTGGATGGTTGGGACCACCCATTTAAATGTTTTATTTTTGCACTGTGGTTAATAACACACTTTCTAATATCATAGGAGCATGGAAATGAAGATAGCTTTTATTTTGATTTGGTAAATGTTTTACATTTTGTTTTGACACAAATATTAACATTATTTTTAATGGGTCAACACCTCCAATAAAACACTAGAAAGGGGAATGTCATGTGATTATGTTAAATGCTTAATAAACAATATGAATAACATAAATTTCTAGCCCAATAAAACAACTCTACTGGCCGCCTCGGGTGAAGAATATTCCATGTGGATCGTGACTGCTGCCAACATTTGCAAGTTGACAGCTATCTATCAATTAAACATTAAGACGTCCCCTTTGTTAAAAAAACTTTCATCTAGAACTTCGACCACAAATAATTACATGCAAAATGATTGTGATTTAAAACCACATTGTGATGTTAGCAGATTTTTCTGGTCCCCATTAAAAGAATAATAAAGGATGGATTTTCTGCATGAGCAGACTTCGGACAACTGACTGGCATAACATACAAAGTTGTCTTGACTGGACGCCTAAACCATTTTGCAGGCCTCGCCTCATTGGCAAAAAGACGACAGTCAGTGGCCATACACTGGGGCAGATCACCAGCTCGGGCTGCAGCAGTATTGGCAGCCCGGTTCGCATCCAGGCTGGAAAATGTTTGCTGGGGCAGGATTCTCCCCTACCCGGCGGGTAGAAACCTGGAGGCCGCCCACGGAGCTGGGTCCCGCCGGTAGGGACCAACCTTGATTTACGCCGGCGGGACCCTCATTAAATGGGCGGGACTTCGGCCCATCGCAGCCCGGAGAATTCGGGTGGCCCCGGGGCCCATTGAGTCGCGCCGGTCCCCGCCATTCTCCGAGGCGGGCGGCGCGATTCACGCCAGGACGATTTTTGGGGAGCTGGAGAATTTTGACGACGGCGGTGGCAGGATTCACGCCGACCCCCGGCGATTTTCCGACCCGGGCGGGGGGTCGGAGAATCCCGCCCTCCAGTGGAACCAGAACAGCAGTGGCCCAAGCTAGTATTTTGAATGAATGAAATGAAAGAGAAATGAAATGAAAATCGCTTATTGTCACAAGTAGGCTTCAAATGAAGTTACTGTGAAAAGCCCCTAGTCGCCACATTCCGGCGCCTGTTCGGGGAGGCTGGTACGGGAATTGAACCGTGCTGCTGGCCTGCCTTGGTCTGCTTTCAAAGCCAGCGATTAGACTGTAAGAGCAACTATGCCACTCCTGGCCCCAGAAAATAAAGAGGACCTTTCCCTTGGTGCCTTCCTGGGTCGGGTCAGCAGCCAAAGCTGCACTGTGCATTTGCTGACCAGTTCAGCCCCAAAATGGGAATTGGCAACTACGTACATCACTAGACACCCAGTTTTCATTTCAAACAGCACCTATCAGATTCACAGGGTTGCTACAGCACGGGTAGACAGAGGAACTATTGTTAATGGGGGCAAACAGGGTAGTAAGTCGTAGCCTACAGTAATGTAGTTGAAAATTCGCCCTTATATGTCAAAAATTTAATCTGGTCTGAAGAAACTAAGATGGAAAGCTAGACCTTTTCCTCAAGACACATCAAAACCAAATAACTTTGACAAAAAGATCTATAAATTTCCATGATTCAAAAAATGTACCTTTGTTTATATTGTATTTCTTGACATTATCTCAAACCATACCTTAAGGATTCAAGAGGCTTTTTTTCTTCTATAATGATGGAGACCTAATTCCATTTGGATGATTTTCTTGCCAGAAGAAATGACAGATATGACTGCACACTGGTGTCATCTAATTTTTGAAGAAGAAGACATTTAGGTCAGGATGCAGAAAGCAGACGGTAATGTTATTTCGACCTGTGGAATTCCACTTCAGGCATGTTCACAGCAAATTTTAATGATGCAACCTTTTTTTATTCTTCTGGGTATCTTTTGATTTATTGGATTTTGTTGTGAAACCAGAGTGTGCTAACTTTAATGAGTTCCTACATGTGTGAACATTGTCGCTCAACACCTTAGAAATGACAGGTTACAAAATGTCATTGTCAGAAATTGTAAACCACTGTTACTCTGCAATAACATGGACAGGTTAAGGAATGAAGTGGGGTGACGTAAATCACTAAATGTGCTTCAGGTTGTGAAATTCCAATGGCTGAACAGGATAGAGGCAGGGTGCATGACCTGCTGCATACAGGAATTTGGGCAAAACCCGTTTCTACTTTCTCCTCGATTACTAGCGTGGACATGTTCAGTCAGGGTTTGGTGTGCGGGCAGTTTTCTGTCACCATTACTGTCGAAAGCTGTGTTTGATACCAGACTAACCTGGGATTTCTACCTACCACACCAATGTAAAGTGCAGCCTAGCTCTTGCTGGTAAAGGACTGGTATGAATTTTGGAGAGTACCTCATTATGACTCTAAGTAGATGATTTTTTCCCAGATACTTTCGGCAATAAAGAGCCTCTGAGATGCAAAGATGGAGTGTTGGGCTGCAAAACCTATTTAGCCCACCTTCGGTGCAAGACGTGACCCAAATAAATGAATGAAGGACCAGCCACCCAAGGGCCATTAAGGTTCTTTTGGCTGCCAGTGTTCATGAAAGAGGCGATACACCATTTTGTTTGCTCACACTGCAGGAGATAACCTCTCATTGCTGAGGATTGTGAACACAACCAGCCACACTCAATGTTCACTGATCACTGCTGTTGGGGCGTGAATACAGTACATTTGAGGAAGACTGTTGAGACAGATTTCCTGGACCTTTGGTCAAGACTTCTTCAACACCATTCAGACTTATTATGGAATTTCTCAACTTGACCTGAAGAGAGTGAGTACTGTGCTACCACACCTTAGTGGACATCTTACAGAGTAACAGCAAGAAAGGGAGTGCATGTTCATGGGGATCTTTCTCGGAGTCCCCTTCGTTCCAGAGGTAGACTGGGAGGAGGTGTTAAAGCCAGACGAAACAGCACCCATCTGCTGCAGGTGAAATGGATGGGTGGACAAAGTTGTTCCCTTCCCCATGCAGGTACAGGACATCCCTCCTCCTCTGAACATCTTCCACCAGTATCTCCAGTGTTATATCTGAGAGCCTGTGCAGTCCTGAGCCATTCCGAAATATTTTGGGCTGGATTCTCTGTTCTGGAAACTAAGTGCTCCCACCAGATTAGAATTACTGTTGGTCTCTGCTGTCACTAGGAGCGGCGCCCCTCCCTCTCCTTTTCCATGCAAATGTATGGATGGAGGCAAGCTCGCGGGATTCTGTTGGGATCCCGGAATTGGACCGCTATTTATCGGCGGCCCGACACCGAGGTCCAGCGGCTATGCCCCCCCTTCCCCCCACAATGCAAATCCTGCCCCCGCCCCCGCAAACAAGTAGGAGCTTTCTTTTCTCCCCTCTGCCCACCACCACTGGAATAAAGGGTCACTCCCCCATCCCCCTACAGCACGCATGGGTGAGGGTGGCCCAACCCTATCATAATCCCCCATAAGAGAGACCCCCATTACAAACCACCCTATCAGACCCCAGTCAAAGGCTCCCTATCAGACCCCCAACAGAGATCGCCCCCATCAGACCCCCTCTCAGAAATCCCTACCTGAAAGCAATCTAGGCAGTAAGGTTTTACTTACCTTTCCGAACATCTGCCTCAGACAAAAGTGTTTAAAGCAGCAGCTGTTACAAGTGTCAGAGGTTTCCTTGAAAGCCCAGTACGCTTCAAAGGGCTTGAAATCCATCCACAGTCTTTGAAATGCAAATCTTACATTCAGTTTCGCACAGCAATACATTGCAATAGCCAATGGTTGACAGTTTTATTACTCCAGAGACAGCTGCTTAGTGGATATATCCTGCTTTGATGCTAACCTCAATGTCTATAAACATTCTTGCAAAGATTGACAGCTCACCACAGCAAAAGCAGCTAAATGCCTTTACTTCCTGTTTTTCACAGCAGGAAGCACCTAACTACATTGTGGAGGGAAGGGGGGCCTTCCTATGAACATGGGGGCACCTCCGTTATGCACTGACATCCTGGACCCACCGCAGGGTCCATTGCATCAAGACCACGCTTTAAACTACCTGCTCCAATTCACGCCCGGGTGAATCCCAGCTGAGAGCATCACGCTGGGCTGGACAATCAGGCTTTCAGCCCGTTAATCGGATGCAAATTGGTACAAATGACCCATTTGCATCTTTCCACTGGCATGGGACATGTAGCTCGCTGCAGCCGCTGGTGGGGGAATGGAGCATCCGAGCACCGATCCCATTTGTATACCGACACCGGATCTGGAAACCCATTACCGGCACAGGCAGCAGAGAGTCCACCCCTGTTGTGTGTCAACCAGCACACTCTACCCCTTCAGTCAAAAGGGGTACGTGGAACTCACATATACTGCTCCATGACAATTGCTTGACGGTACATTACAGGTTTTCTTTTGCAGCAATGACTCAAAAATTATTTTTTAAATGGCAAGTTGGAATTATCACTCAGTGGGGATAATTTTGACTTCGTGTTCCAGTGAAAAATGGGTGATTGCCAATTGACTGACCTTGTATACGTCTCCTGATTTCTATTTTCTTTGCCTTTGTTACAATCAGGTGAGAAGTGGTAGATGGCCCCTTTGTTTTTCCACCCCTCATTTGACCGCACAACAGGATTAAATAAAAAATAGTATACTTGCCAATTCAAAGTATTTAAATGCAGTGACTGTAAAGGACACATACAGACAGATTTGGTATACGGATTTAGTAGATGGATGCTTTGGATGGTTTCAGACTGGGTTCAGTGGTCTCTCCAAATTCTGCTTGTGATGATATAATGGTGCTGAAGGATGAGTTTTCTCTTTTGTCTCCTGGTGTCAGCAGCTGCTGAGTTGGGTTTTAGATGCTGTCCGCAGCGTATCGCAGTTAAAATCAGGCAGGGCATAGGCTTGCAGAATGGATGGAGAGAGAGAGATCAAAAGAAAGTGAACACGCTCAACGTCCTCCGTATTTTGAGTCTCTTTCCTTCTCTGGCCTGGAGAAAAGCAGTTTCTTTTAGAAAGCACAGAGATTCTGTGTTCTCTTGACATGATCTCCCCTCAGAAACTGACTCATTACCCAGAAACTAACTCGTTACCCAATTTTCAAATATAGACTGACAATGTGCCTATACCTTTGTAGGGTGCCTGTTAATTTGGACACTGTGGCTGGGAATTTTATTGAGACTGCTGCCACTCTCGCCATAAGTATGGCGTAAATCCCATTCTAACACAGTTAATACAACAGAGAAGGAGCAATTCTGTGGAAATTCTATTCCTGCCTCTGGGTTGTCCCATAATCCCTATGCTGTTGAGTTGTTGGTCTCAGTGATCATAGGTATATGGGCCTAGATTCTCCAAAAATGGGGCAATGTCCCCATGGCGGCGTAAAAACGCTGGTGTTTTACTCCAGACTTTCCTGAAAAAAATATAGAGCAATTCACTTACCTGCAGGGGGCTGGCAAGGACCCGGGGAGTTTCACGCAGCTCTGGCTGCGGATACGGGCCCCCGCACCTCCGGTTCCGAGTCCGCACATGCGCATGGCAGCGGCCTCCAGCGGCCGCGCCGAGCGTCTTGACGGACTCGGACCGCGGACCCGCACTCAGAAATAAGGTTCCCCCGATCGCCCCGTGCTGCTTCATCTGACCCCCCCCCCCCCATCACTGCCTCGGCCGCCCATAAGGCCGCCCCGAGTGATAGATCCTCCCGACCCCTACCAGGGTGGCCGCGGACTGAATGGCGACCGGCCATGCGAGGTTAAAACCATGCCATCGGGAACTTGGCTGATCGGGACCAGAGTATCGCCGGGAGGGCCTCTGGCAATGGACCCCCAGTCGCGCATCGTGATTCGCAGCTGAGCTATTAAACCAGAGAATTGCGGGAGCGGGTCGGGACCAATTATCGCGTAAAAGTCCATTCTCCGCCCCTGCGCCAAACGCGATTTCAGCACGGGGCTGCGGAGAATCCAGCCCATGGTGCATCTTGCAATGGGTCCAGAATTGAAAGGAAAAGTGACACATATTTGATCCTTTCTCTATTAATGTGTATAATATATAATGTGTATAATATGCTAATAATTATTCCCAGCTACAATTTATTACATTTGGTCTAATTCAAAGGGGTATAAACTCTTTGGCAAAGGAGCTTGACTACAAGCCTTTTGTGTCCTCTGCTTATATAAGTGCACTTTTCCCTGGAGCTTGAGATTCTTATTCTCATTCGAATGATGAAGCATAGGCTTTAAACTATGATCACTAGCATTAAAGAATAATTTAGTGCTTGAAATTGTTTTTCATATTTAAATTCATTATGGGCCAGCTATTAGGTAGGACACAATTTATTCCCAGAGCTTCTTGTCACTCAGCATTGATTTTTATCTTCACTTTGTAGTATTTCATGAACTAGCATTTTAGCCTTTAGCAAAGTTTGTTTTTGCAGCCACCAACGATTTATGTAGATTTGTATAAATGACTGATAGTCATTGGTTTGACTGATAATTGTATCTTGTTATTTATTAAACACTGACAAAAGTTATAATCATGTATTATCTATAATGGATAATTGAATAGAGTCTGAAGAGACTAAATTAATCAGCAAAGAATCTGCTGTTTGATTGAAAAATGTTCAGGCCGCTTCAAGACAGATTAAAATCCTGTTCGAGTGAAGAAAATAAAGTCACAGGGGAGTAAAATTGGGGTATAAGGGGCTGGATTCTCCGCCCCACCGTGCCACATTTCCGTTTCACCCCGCCGGCGGGATGCTCCGTAATGATCTTTTCCATTGTGGGGCTGCCCCATGCTGTCGGGAAACCCCCAGGCTGCCGGTAAACCGGAGCATCCCGCCGGCGGAGAATGCAGCCCCAGATCTCTTTCAAGTTGGCAGGAATCTATGGAATCAAAAATTGGAAGTACAGAAAATTCAATGAGCTACTAATGTAGACAATGTGCTGGTAAATTGAGAATAGTTTAAATCTAGTGATGTGTTCACTTGATCCTCTATTCTGTGCTTCCATTAAGTGAAGTTTTGTCAAATGTATTTTGTTGAGTGTTCAGAACTTATATTTCTGTAAAGATTGGGTTAGGTACTAATCCAGATTCAAATCTTTTATGAAACAATTTTAGGCAGAGCACATGTAGGATTTCTTAGCATATGCTTCCATGGTTGACTTTCGTAACTGGGTTCACATTTTCAAAATGATCTCTTACTTGTAAACTGGCCGTTCAACCATCGGCTGACTCTGCTCTTAGCCAACATACATATATGTACACACACAGAGTTTCAATAAGGACCCCTAAATACCTTACAAAAGGACCAATCCAGGCTATTTTCCAACCCTCCCCATCCTCTTCAGCAATTGCAGAGCCTGTTTAACGTTCAATTATACATAGGATAAACTTGGTGAATCATCCGACTGAAGTATATGAGGCGCCAGATTCCCCCTAGCTAAAACGAGAGGGAACCTGCCAAAGGGAAAAACAACTGGAGGCAGAACGTCCACCATTCTGGATCATAAAGCCACGCTTCAGAGATCTGCCATCCAGTCGGAGGGCGGCAGCTCTCCAGCACTTTGGGATAGAGGTCTGCAATACTGGTTTAATTTGGTGATCTTGCTGGGGCCCAGCTGGCAAGCCCAGGCAAGGGGATTGAGGGTCTGGGGTTTGAAAAGCCCTGAGAGGAAAGCAACTTGAGATGGGATAGACCCCCAGATCTCTCCCCAACACGAGCGCGCACGAGGATCCTGCTGGGGTGGCTGCATGACGTTGACCTCTGTTGTCTCGCAGCAACAAGATGAGCCCTTCAAATGGGCATTAGCAGCCCACTTAAAAGTCACAATTGGCCCACTGGCAGGCAAGCTGCCTGGTGCCATCCCCGCTGCTAGTATAATTACATGGGAGCAGGGGCGGGGACGTGTAAGCAGTGGGCAAGCCGCCAGAGGATTTAACAAGCCCCTTGACCTTCAAACCAGGGGAGTGTTAAATCCATCCTGTCAGAGGAGCATTTGAAACTTCCTGAGCTGAAATCACCGCTGTTGGGATGCTCCATTTTGCCGGCAGCCCGGGGATTTCCTGGCAGCGTGGGGCTGCCGCACAATGGGAAACCCCATTCACCAGCCAGCGAAATGGAGAATTCCGATGATGTTCTGGTGCGGCGGGACGAAGAAACCCGCCCTATATATTTTTAAGCAACCATGTTCTTTACAGTGATTCATGTAGCTTCCACAATAAAATATTCTACTGGAGACATTTTCCTACTCCCTTCCCTGTTTTATTTATTGGATGAGTCATTATGATCATTCTTTTATTGCAATCGCTCATCAAATATTAATACCATTTCTGCCATAACTTAGGTTTGAAAGACTTTGTAGTTTTTTAATTGGAGATTCTTAACTTACGTAATTACATATGTTCGATACACTGATTTCTGGAAGGTGTGGTGCAGATCATCCTCGAGGGGAAAGGGGGCCTGTCTGATTTAATTAATCGGGAAAGCTAAGTGTGAGATCCTGGGGACCCAGTTTTCATCTGTGTTTGTGTCCATGCAATTCAGTACAGCTAAGTGGAATAACAGGAAATTCTGTCAGCTGGATTCTAAGAATGAGTGTCGAAATTGAATTGTTTTTTTTAAATTGATTTCCAATTTACTGATAATGAAATGAAATGAAAATTGCTTATTGTCACGAGTAAGCTTCAATGAAGTTACTGTGAAAAGCCCCTAGTCACTACATTCCGGCGCCTGTTCAGGGAGGCTGGTATGGGAATTGAACCATGCTGCTGGCCTGCCTTGGTCTGCTTTAAAAGCCAGCAATTTAGCCCAGTGTGCTAAATGCTACAATCAACTCAGTTAAGATTTGCTTAAGATCTTGATTAGAAATTCGACTTTAGGCTATCCTTGATTTATCAATCTGGAGTGACCCTGGCATTAGCCCCTGGAGGCAGGCAATATGCAATTAAAAGTGGCATAATGTGCAACTGGTATTAAAGTTTAATAAGATGGAACTTAAATGTAGCAGCAATAAAATAATAGAGAAACTAAATCAGAGCAAAAAAGTTAGATCTTCTACACAAATTTGTTCCAGACTGTGTTTCATAGAGTAAAATTAACTTCATGGGGTGAAAGCAGTGGGGTATAACTTGTCCATTCATAATTAGGTATTAAATTAGTACTTTGCATCTGTCTCTACCAAAGAAGAAGCGGCTGCCGTAGTCATAATGAAAGTAGATTGTTGAGATGCTAGACTGGCTAACATTAAAGGAAGAGGTGTTAAAAAGACTGACTGTACTTAAAGTTGGTAAGTTACTTGGACCGAGGATGTATCCTCAGATACTGAGGCACGTAAGGATGAAAATTACAGAGGGACTACTCATAATCTTTCAGTCCTCCTTGGATCGAGGAGTGGTGCCAGAGAACTGGCAAATTGCAAATGTCAAGCCCTTCTTCAAAAAAGGGTGATAGTTTAATCTCAAGCTTTTTGAACCACTAACCTGGGACCAAATTAACAGTCACTGGAACAAATGTGGATTAGTTAAAGAGATCCAGCATGGATTTGTTGGTTTGAGTCTTTTGATTGGTGACAGCGAGTGTTGATGAGCATAATGTGATTGATGTGCATGGACTTCCAAAAGGTGCTTGCTAAGGCACCATAAAAAAATATCAGCCAATGGAATAAAATGTACAGAGGGAGCATGGATACAATGATGACGGAGTAACAGGAAACAGAGAGCAGTGGTGAGTGGTTGTTTTTGGACTGGAGGAAAGTATTTCGTGAGATTTGTTATTAAAGGAGTTGATCTTATTACTACTTTTCTTGATGTATATTAATTACCTAGATTTGGATGTGCCGGGCACAATTGCAATACTTGGAAATTCTGTGAACTGTGAAGAGGATAGTGACAGGCTTCAAGAGGACGTAGGCTGGTGGAATAGGCATACATGTGGTAGGTTAAATCTAATACCGAAGAGTCAAGTAATACATTTTATTTGGAAGAATGAGAAGCAAGAAATGCAATTCTAAAGGGAGTTCAGGAGCAGAGGAACCAGGGGGTATATGTGCACAAGGTGGCAGGGCAGGTTGAGAAATGGGTTTATAAGGCAGACAGGATCTTGGAATGTATAAATGAAAGTATAGAGTAAAAAGGCAAGGAAGTTATAGGGAACTTGAATAAAACATTGGTTGGGCCTTAACTGGAGTATGGTGTCCAATTCTGGGCACCAAAACTGAGGAAAAATATGAAGGCATTAGAGAGGATGCAGAACAAATTATTCCAGGGGGATGAGGCACTATAGTTATGTAGATAGATTGGAAAATTTGAAGATGTTTCCCTTTGGGAAGACGAGGTTCATAGAAGTGTTCAAAATTATGAGGAGTCCAGACAGAGTAGATATAGAGGCATTGGTCCCATTGGTCGAATGGTTGAAAAGCAGGGGACACTGATTCAAGGTGAATGGCAAAAGAAATAAAGGCGACATGAGGAAAAACATTTTTACACAATGAGTGGTTAGGATCTGGAATGCACTGTCTGAGAATGTGGTGGAGGCAGAGTCAATCGTGACTTTCAGAAGAATATTGGATAATTATCTGAAGAGAAGATATTTGCCACAAGAAAGCCACAAGAGTGGGACTAGTTGGGTTACTCTTACAGAGAGCCACCAAAAAATACGACAGGCTGAATGGCCTCCGTCTATGCTGTACTAATTCTCTAATTCTATATTGTCACTCAAATCCTAACATGCATCAACTCCCATTCACGCATACCTCCTGAGTTTACTAACCTTCATTAACTTCCTGTCCGCCAACACCTCAAATTGAAAGTCCTCATTGTGTTCAAACCCCTCCATTGACACACCCCTCCCTATCTCAGTAATCTGCTCCAGCCCTACAACCTCCGAGAATGCCAATCTTCCTCCAATGTTGGTCCCTTCTGCATCCCAGAATTTCACGCCACCACTGGCTCCCATATCTTGAGCTGTCTATGCCATAAGCTCTGGAATTCCCTCCCTAAATCTCACCATCTCTACTCTTTCCCCTTCTTTAAAACGTGCTTCTTTGACTAAGCATTTGTCATAATTAAAAATACCTCCTTCTCTGTCATGATCTGTAATTAATGGAGGAATTTCAGATATATTTTATTGTAAGGATTTGGTGAAATAAGGGTTAAAAGCCTCAGTTAGAGTGTGCATTGACTGCTGCAGTTACCTTTTAAAAGAATCTTAGTTTGATCGTCAACAAAGGTTTTTGGAGCCACTGTTGGGGTCTGGTCTGGGATCGTAACAAAATTGGGAGCTCATCCGGGATTTAAAGTATAATTTCTTGTTTGGCTTGTGATTATTGAATTTAAAGTCAGTGAATGTATGTGAAACAGTTGCTTTCTTTCAGGTTTTGAAATTTAAATAGGAAGTGTGACTGGACATGGCTCTTTCAGGTGCAAATGTTTTCATGGGTGTGGAAGAGGTCACTTGGGATGGTTGACTAAAACAAAACTTTTGGGTTTGGCGGAAATGCTGCAGTTAACCTTATCTAAAAGGGTGAAGAAGGTAGAGAAAATGCAAGCAATAGCTCAGCTTTTAAATTTGTCAGAGACACAGCCTGAATCCTAAGAATTAGCTAGAATTCAATTACAAATTAAACAATTAGAAATACAGGAAAAATAAACAGAAAGAAATAGAACTAAAGAAATTGGAAATTGAAGAAAAGGAGAGGGTTTTTCAAAAAGAAATGAAAACGAGGGAGCTTGAGATAGAAATGTAAAGGAAAAAAGAGAAAAGGAAAAAGTGAGATTGGCAATGGCAAAGGAAAAGGAGAGAGAATCTGAACTTCGCAAACTGGAACTGTAAATAGAACATCAATGGAAAATGTTGGCGTTAAAGGCAGAAGCTGAGGAAGTTCGAGAAGAAAGATAAATACTTCCTAGTCAAAAGCTTAGTAGGGATATGTTTCAGTATATTCAAGCACTGCTAAGTTTGATGACAAAGATGTGGAAGGCTTTGTTATCTCATTTGAGAACGCGGTTGAACACTTGACTTGTCCAAAGACCATGTGGGTAGTGTTAGTTCATGCAAAGTTGGCAGATAGAGCTAGTGATGTGTTTGCATTAGTATCAGAGGAGGTATCTGGGGTTATGGTGAGGTGAGACAAACCATATTATGTGCATAGGAACTAGTGCCAGAAGCCTACAGACAGAAATTTGGAAAACTAAGGAAAGAACCAGTTAGGAAGTCAGATTTGTATCCTATTCCTAGTTTGGAATGCTGTGTTGAAAAGATGAGACAAGCAAATGTTATTACCAAACTTGATTTAGTTAAACGATATTGGCAAGTACCTTTATCAGACAGAACAAAGGACGTATTAGGTTTTGTGATGCCATATGGTCTGTATCAGTTTAATGTCATCATTTGGAATGACGAATACGGCAGCAACATTTCAAAGATTAACAAACAAGGTTATTTCTGAACTAAACAATTGTTTACATCAACTACATTGATGATTTGGTGGTGTTCAATCAAACATGGAAGGAGCTTTTGGAACATTTAAAGGAACTATTTGATTGACTACAGGGGGCATACGGCATGCTTGCCTTCATTGGCCGGGACATTGAGTATAAGAATTGGCAAGTCATGTTGCAGCTGTATAGAACCTTAGTTAGGCCACACTTGGAGTATAGTGTTCAATTCTGGTCGCCACACTACCAGAAGGATGTGGAGGCTTTAGAGAGGGTGCAGAAGAGATTTACCAGAATGTTGCCTGGTATGGAGGGCATTAGCTATGAGGAGCGGTTGAATAAACTCGGTTTGTTCTCACTGGACCGAAGGAGGTTGAGGGGCGACCTGATAGAGGTCTACAAAATTATGAGGGGCATAGACAGAATGGATAGTCAGAGGCTTTTTCCCAGGGTAGGGGGGTCAATTACTAGGGGGCATAGGTCTAAGGTGAGAGGGACAAGGTTTAGAGTAGATGTACGAGGCACGTTTCTTACACAGAGGGTAGTGGGTGTCTGGAACTTGCTACCGGAGGAGGTGGTGGAAGCAGGGACGATAGTGACATTTAAGGGGCATCTTGACAAATACATGAATAGGATGGGAATAGAGGGATACGGACCCAGGAAGTGTAGAAGATTGTAGTTTAGTCGGGTAGCATGGTCGGCACGGGCTTGGAGGGCCGAAGGGCCTGTTCCTGTGCTGTACATTTCTTTGTTCTTTGTTCTTTGGTGGTAAACTTGGATAAAAGTGAATTTGTGAAAGCTCAAGTCACATTCTTAGGCCATACAATGGGACGTGGTCAGATGGTCCCACCGCATGTGAAAACAAAAGTTATTGGGGAGTTTCCAATATCATCAACGAGGATAAAAGTTCTGAGATTTCTGGGCATGAGTCGTTTCTACCAGAAATTCGTGTGTTTGACTACTGAAGTCATGTTTTAAAGGATCTTAGTTTGAAAAAAAACCAAAGCTTTTAGGAGCCACATTTGGGGTCCAGTCTGGGATCGTAATAGATGTTAACTTTTCTGTGATCCCATTTTGTCGATGTTCTTTACGTTAAGGGCATTATATAAATATAAGCGATTGCTGTTAAAGACTTTACATTGTGAAACATTCTGGATAGTTATGGGGCAAAATCGAGCTGCATAATGTTAATAATGAATTTTTCTATTTCTACACAAATGTGTAACATAAAATAATTACATTAGAAAATAGACGCCAAAGCATCTGAAGTATAAATTTGAAAAATAATTCCTAGGTGCTTTGAAATAATCATAGCAAGTTTATTGCAATTGTATAGGGTGGTGGTGAGACCACATCTGGAGTATTGTGTCCAGTTTTGGTCTCCTCATTTGTGAAAGGATGTGGTGGCATTGGAGGCAGTTCGGAGGAGGTTCACCAGATTGATTCTGGAGATGAAAGGGTTGAAGCATAAGGAGAGATTGAACAGTTTGGGTTTATACACGCTGGAGTTTAGAAGGATGAGAGGGGATCTGATCGACGTATATAAAATACTAAAAGGGATTGATAAAGTAAACATAGATCAAATGTTCATCATTGTGGGGCAATCTAGAATGAGAGGTCATGGATATAGGTTGAGAGGTGGTAGATTTAAAGCTGAGATGAGGAGGAACTACTTCTCGTAGATGGTGGTGAATTTTTGGAACTCGCTGCCCTATAGTGCGATGGAGTCTGAATCGTTAAATGCTTTCAAGAAGGAGATAGATATATTTCTGATTTTGAAAAACAGGTTAAAGGGATATGGGGAACAGGTAGGAAGGTGGATTAGAGACCAGGAAGAGATTATCCATGATCTGATTGAATGGCAGAGAAGGCTCGACGAGCTAAATTGCCCACTTCTACTCCTAATTCCTATGTTCTGATAATTTACCTGATTTCTGAAGATATAACTAGTTAGTTCAGTAGCTTTATAACAATTTAATTGAAAAAATGAAATGAAAATCGCTTATTGTCACAAGTAGGCTTCAAATGAAGTTACTGTGAAAAGCCCCTAGTCGCCACATTCCGGCGCCTGTTCGGGGAGGCTGGTACGGGAATTGAACCGTGCTGCTGGCCTGCCTTGGTCTGCTTTAAAAGCCAGCGATTTAGCCCAGTGTGTTAAACCAGCCCCTAATTAAATTCATAATTTCAACAACTTCAAATTGCTTATTTAAAATTTTTCCAATCATATCAAGTGCTCATCCATCCCATTCTGCCTGGACAAGTCCCTGCAGGTATGCATTAAACTTTCTGCTCTAGTTCTTTTTCTAGTTGGCCTGTTATATTTATCCTCATAATTACCTCACAGATTTATGTTTGACTTGCGCTTCAATAGTCCCTACAGTAGCTTATTCCATCGAGTGTAAAAACTGTTCCTTAAGCCTCCTTCATGGTTTTAATACCTATCGTAAATTTATGCTTTCTGTTAATGTTTCACTGACCACTGATAATTTTTCATTCGTTATCCTCTCAAAAAGACTCAAAACTTCAGTGAATAAAAATTTGATTGATGCCTAACTTTCAACCATAAATCAGGTGGGTACATGTCCAAGATGTTATAGGCCAAGGTTTAGAGAACCCCAAAGTGTATCACGGAGTTCACCTGACCCACAACGTTTAATAGATTGTGGTATGGGGAGCACACGGCCCACTCTATCGGTGTGGTACAGCAGAAATGGAAAAGTATTTTTTAAAGCAAAATAATGTTTATTCTATGAACTCAAGTTAACCTTTTTGAAACATACAGTGAACATCTTAGCAACCATTAATTCAAATACAATCCCCAAAGTCTACGACACTAAGTAATCCTTTAAGCTTTCCCTTTAACATCCATACGACTTAAAACACCTTTTACCAGAAGCACATAAGGTTAAAGTCACTACTGTTATTAGTTTTAAATCACCAAGATTGATTTACAGTCTTTAGATTACAGAGAGAGACTCTAATACACCTTCTGGCTGTGACTGCAGCTATCCAGCTCTGAAAACAAAACTAAAACACACCCTGCAGCCTGCTCAAAAACAAAAGTAAAAAGCTGACAGACAGCCCAGCTCTACCCACTCTCTGACATCACTGCAGTAGTAAACACCCATTTCTTAAACGTACTCCCACATGACAAAGATGACAGATGGCAAGGAGACCGTCCCTCACAAGATACACTTGCCGCCACAGGGTGACCCGGGCGCACAACAGGATCTTTTACAAATCTCATTTAAATAAAGGTCCAGAGTAAAGGAGTGATGAGATGCTCTATTAATATTGGACCGCAAGACCAAGATGATAGTGTATAAGTTTGACTGGTAACCAGATGAGTCACTCTTTTCTGAATAGTTGGACTGGCAAGCTGCATCAGGGTGCCTGACTAATGCTGGCAGCTCACCTGAATACAGAGGTGAGACCTGAGGCCCAATGTGGGACTCGCCTCAGGCCTCCATTTTTGGCTGAGAATTTTCAACACCCATTTTGCAGTGCTTTCCTGTTTGAACCCAATTACATCCACAACGTGCCTATAAAATACACTGGAACATTGACAGAACAATTTACGTTACTCTTACTCTAATGTGAAGAGGTGCTGAGATTTACAACTTCCTACAATCTTTGGGTGGGATTCTCCGTCCCGCATCACCCGTTTTCTGCTGCGGCGTACCCCCACTGGCAGCACAATCCCCCCATCCCGGCAGTCAGCCAATGGGGTTTCCCATTGTGGGCAGCAGCACGCCGTCGGGAAATCTAGCTGATTGTGTTTTACATCACCCACTATCTCCCACAATCTATCTTGTTGCTTTTTCTGTCTTTAGTTTTTTTTAAGTTTACTACTATTTAAAATCATCTAACAAGATAATGGCTGTGCACAGATGAAATATTCTAGGTCTGATGCCTTGAAGGTACAAAAACTGTTCACAGAGATTTGATGATTTCCCACACAATTTCTGACTATGGAGCAGTGGTATTGTGCTCCAGTTCTCTTTTGAAATAATCTTCAGATGTTTTTCTCCCTGCAAATTTGGTGTCCCCACATCATTTGCACGATTATAGCTAACAACCGAGTGGGTCCTGTACTGCTGTTTGTACCGGCAAGTTGCCTGCAGTCTCTGCACTCAGTAGTAAGGGCTGGCAGACTTGTTTGCAGACTATATAGAAGCAGCTGCCCCTCTTTAAGGCAGTAACTTAAAGAGGAGCTGCACAAAAATATTGCTGCAATGTAAATTATTGCATAGTGAACACCAGGATAGAGAGAGGGTTCCATGGTGATGGATGTAGCACTGGAGACATTTGTGGTAGAGGTGGGCAGGAGGAGATATACCATGGTTCCACAGGATGGGGATGGAGGAGGAGGTGACAGGAGGCTCTCAAAGCCTACCCTCAGCAGGTAGGGAGTGGGAACTGGTGGCCAGTAGGTCACCTCTCTGAGCCTGAACCTAAGGACCTGACAGCAGTGCCACAAGAAGTCTAATTACCTCATGCAGGTAGTCAGCACCTTTAAATGCATCGTCACATAACCTCTCCAACCCACCACAACACCAGCCATCTATACTGGTCAATCACCACAGCCACACCACTCCCTGGCAATCAGGACTCACGCCAAACATCTAGATATTCCACCTCGCCTTCATTCACACAATGATGCAGCCAGTACCATCGCTTGCTTCCAGCGATTCAACTTTAGCAGGCACATCACTCCAACGTATCACCATATAACTATTGACAATCCGCCTTCTCTCCTCCAGGACAAGGTGACACACAATAGAAGGGAACAGCATGACTGTCTCTCCTGAGCCCGATGGAAGAGATAGCTTTTGCATCACAAAGCTTGTGGCATCAGATGTCACTGAGAACATTGAGGATGATGGTATACACCTGCCTTATTCCCTTCTTAAGCGCTCAGCACGACCTCAATCTACAATCTGGCAAGCAAGCTGCAGGTGATGTAAACATGGGCCTCTTGCTTCTTATCACACCATCCTTCTTTTTATGAGTTCCCAGTTCAGATACCCAAGAACTGCTGCCTGCTCAACCCGAGCTCCATTGGAGGAATGAGTGCAACTGCACAGTACTGACGGAGAGACCCAGCCACTTGATCTGACACTGATGATCATCAGCTCAGATACCAGCGCTGCACATACCTCGGATGCATGTATAGAGTTTAGATCAGTAGGTGATGTGTCATCCAAGCACGTGAGCTGCAACCAGACCTGGGGTAATGGATGGTTAATTTCCTTGCTCATCGGAGAGTGAGGTGACAGATAAGTACTGTTGCAGGAGATTGCATCGAGGACCTCGATCGAGAGATATCGAGGAAAGCCCTAATGGGCATGCACATTGAGATGTTGGGCATATTGGCTGAGATGTTGGGCATATTGGCTGATCTGCCAGACAGCTTCCTGCCACTGTCAAGTGGTACGGCAGTAGCTAGGCAGAGGAATTATCCCTAAGTGTACCCTCTCTCTGGAGCCTCTGCTTAATTTCCCTAATGTCCTGCTGCTTCCATACCCATGACAGCTTTTGTGTGGGTAAGTCACTTACTGTCTGTCCGCAACCCTTACCACGCCTTCCATAAAAATGTTGCAGCACTCCCTGGAAAATCCAGCAACCAACTGTAACATCTCCAACACTCCAGGGTACTTCCAATTACTGAGCAAGAGAAAAAGTTCCAAGAAGTTACTGCAAGTTGAGTACATGGCCATTTAAATAACTTGTCCTAGTCCTTTCTTGCAGTTTCACCTGTTTAAGCTTGTTGTTCAAAGTGACCAATAAAGAGGGTGTCTAGATGTCAATTTACCAAATTTACATCATTATTTCCATTCAAGATCTTTCAGCACACACAGGGGACCCTAGTTCTTGTCCAGCCACACTGCACGAGATGAGCAAGAAACAAAAAGTGGTGTAAGGCAAAGAGGTAAAGTGATATAGTGCCTCTTGTTGTAGTGTTTTGGAGGCCTTATGTGAGTAAATCCCTTGCCCAATGTTTTCTGTATTGTGCAGTATTGGCATAAGTGGCACATTGACAGCTTAGTTGCTGTGTTCTGTTGCAGATTAATGTCACTTGAAACTCAGGGTGGCATCAAAACCCAATGTGTGTTCAAATAAGTTTGCTCTGTAGCATGAATGGAGCATTCACTAACTTCTATCTGTTGCTGGCATTACTCATTTTTTGGTGTTTGGTATTGCACGGACAGCATAAATATAGGGCTGGATTCTCTGTTTTAGCGGCTAAGTGCCGGCTCGAATGGAGAATTCACGGGAGTTCTACGACCGAAGAATCAGCGGCAACCCCTCACCGATTCCGGGACGAGGGGGTAGCAGTGGCGCCAGTTGAGACTCCAGGATCCCATGCCAAAACGGCCAGAGAATGTCCGGGTCCCTGGCCGTGCATGCACATGCGCACGGCGACAACCTGCAGCGGTCGTGCCATACAACATGGCTCTGGCCATACGCGGACCCAACCCACCACTACGACCCAACATGCCAACCCCCCACATGTCCCCCCAGCCCTCACGGTAGCCCGCCGGCCGGCACGGATCCCGGCCGATTGTGGCAGCGCTATGCAACTATGCAGGGTCCAATGGACCTGGATGTCCTCTGTTGCCATGGAACGATCACAACCTTCAAGAGAAGTCGGCCAGAATTCTCGGTTTGGGAGTGTTGCTGCCGGAACTGAATGGCCTGCAATTCGCATTCCCACTGGGGGCGTTATTCGGAAAGTGAGCCAGGACATGCCAATGCACCAGCACTCTGCTGGTGCGAATTCAAAGCAATTCCGAGCCCAGCGAGCATTCTAACCCTGGGGCCGGAGTTAGCACTAAAGAGCCTGGCAGCTGGAGCTGTTTTTAAGTACTCAACTTACCACACACTCACTGCAGCCATGAAGATGGTTCACAGAAGACCTGCTCGCTCTCTCTCCCCCTCCCCCCTCTCCCGAGGTCGGGTATCTGAGATAGACTCATATCTCCATGGCAGTGAGGGGCAGAGGGCTACGTTCTTCCCCAGGATTGGTCACAGATCAAGCCTGCCTGACTGAACAACATCTGGGAGGTGCTGACAGGTGCAGTCAGCATTGCCATTCTCACCAGGAGGAGACAGCTGGTGATCCGAAGGGGTGGAGCTCACTGGTAAAATCTCTTCCCTGAAAGGGGTCAAGCACCAAGAGGGCTCAAAGGCAACAGTGCAGATATCCTCTTGGGGTGAGCTCTACTGATTCCCTGTTTCCTCTGCAGTGGGGCAGTGCTTCTGAGGAGTGCCAACACCTGGTGGGCTCCTGATTGAAATTGGCCATGCCCATCCCTTTGACGAAACAGCTGGATATGACTGTGTCCCGATGGGCAGCCTGGATGTGCTTCCAGATGACCAGGGGTTCCTGAACATTCAAAGGACGCAGGCAGAATCCAGCAGAGTGAACAGCCAGGGGCTTGTAAGGAGTACCAAAGGGGTGTGTTTAAAAGACAGACTGCAGCAATGGTGGTCTGAGCCAGACCACCTCGATCCCAAAGGGGACATCCTAAGTCCACGGACCTGGCACCAAGCTATGCCCCACCACTTCCCCCTGGCTTGGGCAGCTATCCCCCAGCAAGCCCAACAATTTTCAAAGACCTTTCAATGTTTTTTAGTCACCCGCTCCCCCTCCCCAGCCATGGCGCCCAGGTCCTGCGTGTCAATACTTACACTAATTTGCGCCCGCGGGACTTCTCCTGAGAGGGGTGGAGCATCGCGGAAGGATGGAACATGCTGTGTCCAAGTTTGCGAGGTGCAAACATCGATATCGGCATGAGGGACCGGAGCATGGGACCCCTGGGACATGCTGCTGGAATCTGCAGCAGGAGCAAACAAACCTCGATTTTTGGGTTAGCCACAATTGTCCGCCCAATTAGATTTGTGTCTCCAGCATCGTGAAGCGGAGAATCCAGTCTGTAATGGAGAATATGTGGGAGGAAATCTAAGCACCTACAAATTTGACTCTCAAATAAAGAACAGCTAATCTTTCAATCCTTCTTGACTGATGAGATCAAAGAAAGACTAAATTCTCCATTTAAACTGAAAATAACTCGAATGGTCAAAATAAAATTATCAGCAAAGCTGTACATACGAGAGTTTTACAGCAGAAATATTTTTACAGATATTAATAAAGATATACCTGTATGTATAAAGGGATAATGGCATGTTACTTGCATTTAATTTCCCTGACACACAAGCATCTGGTATAAAGTTCATTTTGAGGAAATGCACAAGGTGCAAGAAATCCTTTTGGATTCTGGAAACGGCCTTTCAGAAAGACTGTGGCAAATTTTCACCAATTTAGGGAGACTCTGCGGACCTTTAAAAATGGTGGATAGATCCTCTTTGTGGAATCTTCCCAGCACAAATTCCCAACACCTCCAATTTTAAGTAATGTGGGAGAATGGTGCAGGCAGTGACCTGGTCAGCTTCTTTGCAGGATTGGGCACCTGTAATTTTCATGAAGTCAGACCAGCTTTTCAAGGACTTATGGTACACAGCCCCTCAGAGGAGTTATGAACCAAAACCTGACGTGGGGGAACGTTTTGAAGGAAAATTTTAAAAGTTCTTACCCATTCCAATTCCTCCCCCCACAACCAATTACCCGTCAAAACCTCCAGGCCAACTTGTTGCATTTCCATGCTCATTCACTCAGTATACACTCTGTACAGAACCAATGAACCCTACAATAACAATAACGTGTAGAAATGCTGAAAAAAACAACCATTCATAACTTTCTTTAAAAAACTACTGCTTCTAAAACTGTATAACAATGTCAATCAACCAAACCTTCAAAATAACAACTGAAACTATAAGCACTTGACACCTCTTTGCTCTCTCTTCATCTAGTGCAAATTAGCATTAAGCCAATGACTAAATAGGTCACAGAGAGAATAGATTACTAAATCATTCATTCAGGCAATATTTTTCCTGAACATTGTTTCAACAAAGTAATGTAAGTCTGGACTCTCAGACTACCATATATAATGAGGCTTGACTGAGAGCCCAGACTTACATTATTTAATTGAAACAGGCGCACAGAAGGGAAAATATTTTTTTTTTTGTTCATGGGACGCAGGCTGAGGTAGTATTTATTGCCCATTCCTAATTGTCCTTGATGGGGCAGTTAAGAGTCAACCACGTTGTTGTGGATCTGGAGTCACATGTAGGCCAGACCAGGTAAGGACGGCATATTTCTTTCCCTCAATAAAATTAATGAACCAGATGGGTTTTTACAACAATCAACAATAGTTTCATGATCATCATTAGACTTTTAATTCCAGATTTTAATTTAATTCAAATTTCACCATCGGCAATGGCAGGATTTGAACCTGGGTCACCAGAGCATTACACCCAGGTCTCTGGCTTTCTAGTCCAGTGACAATATCGCTTTACCACCACCTCCCCATAAAAATATACTTCATTGACAGCTCAAGCATTTTTTTCTTTAATCTATATTATAGGGTTAATTCTATGCTGTTGTGTTTATTTGTTCCATACAAAGTGTATACTGGGTGAATAGGCATGGAAGTGCGATCAATTGACATAGAGAGTATGATCGGACATTAATGGTGGATTAGGGGTATGGAGGTTATGAGGGGCCATTGGTTGTGTGTGGGGGCTAGAGTTGGTATAGAAAGTCAATGTTATTCAACTCAGTGAATTTTTTTTATTTTGTGGTTTTTCATATAAATTCTGTACAAGTCGGGCTTAGATGTATCTCAGTTGTCTGCAGTGGGTTTTCTTCCTGCATTAGAATGTAATCTGCCTTTCACTATTCTGGAGGACACATCAGGGAGGATGATTAATTGTTTTATTGAAAGGAACATTGAGTGAATTATCCTAAACAAGTACGGGCGTAAGATTATGCACAATGTTAATGCTTTGATGTTTGTCAAGGGCACTTATAGACTGATCACTCTATTTAATCTCTTTATGTTTTGCCGGATGCAAATCAATTTGACAAAAAACAGAATTGTGCCACTGAATTCATTCAAACTGAATTGTTAATGTGATTTTGCATTGGTTCAGTTTTGACCAAATCTCTACTCATACAGTGTACTTTCCACTGTCTTAAGTGTGAAGGTTAGAGTAAAAAATAAAAACTCATATTGAAGTGAAACTCAAGATATTAACATCATTAACAGTTAGGAACATTGAAGGAACGTATGTAGTGCATTCAAATGAGACTATGCTCGTAAATTAATTAGTTAATGAGCATAATCACTCTTATAATTGTCAATATTTGTTTCAATAGAATCAATGATTATCTACTTTATATATTTGCCTGAATCGCCAAAACTCAGTAATACATCTGTCCCCTAAAATTATTACTTGGAATCTGAGAGTCTAGATGAGGTAGAGGAACAAATGGAAGTAAAGTACAAATAGAATTGCAGGAATGGGAAACAATGCTAAACCTGTATTGAACCACACTTAAGAATACTGCATGCACTTTTCGTCAGCATGGGCTGGATTATATATTGAGGGTAGAATCTCTGCACCCCAGTCTAAAGGTCAGGGGCAAACCTGTCTCTGCTTGGCCAGCTCAGACCACTTTACCTTTTTTGGCACCTGCTCTTTAAGTAGAATGAGGCGAAACGTCTGCCTGTCTCCAGAAGGAAGGCCCACCTCAGGGTTACACTAGTCAGTTGGAGGCCAGCAGCTCTGTGCCGCACCAGGCTTGATGGTGGTGAAGAAGAAAGAGGAACAATGGATACCCACAAATCCAGGTAAGTCCAGGGTCTCACCAGAGCCTGGTTGAATGGGCCTGGCGAGGGACTGGGGTGCATGTTTGACAGGACAGGGGAAGAGGATGGACACTGGACAGCAGAACTGTAGGAAGGCCTCCAAATGGCACAGGAAAGAGGAACCTCCTTTTCACTGACCAACAGCCCGCAAGGCTAAATAAGAGCAACAGAGGGATGAAGCCCTTAACTGGGCATTAATTGTGCACTTAAAAACCTCAATTGGGCAACAGATGGGTGGACCCACGAATATCTCCCCCTCTGCCTGGGGCAGTGATGATGGGCACACAGACAATGGCATGTGCTCTAACTTATGGGTCGAGCTGCCTGTTTTTTGGTGGTCTGTGAAATTTAGCTCCATATTATAAAATGTATACAGAGAAACTGGAGAGTGTGATGTTCGGAAAACCGTAAATTTGTGAATGGTATTTTCCTTTTAAAATTTTGAGGGACATTGAATTGTAGTCATTCTGGAGTATAAAACTTGAGTATTACTGAAAAAAGAGACATGTTGAAGCTTTTCATTTTGCACTCATCAGGACACTTCACAAGAATTCCAGAATAAGGGGGGAAACAAAAATTAATACTGTATGAGAAGAGAATGATGATTGGTTGGCAAGTGGACTTTGATTGCTGGAGGAGTTGCCGTTGAGAATGCACCAGTTGGGGCAAGTGATAGGTAACTGCTAAGCATTATTGCAATTTTAACCAAGCGACTTGACCCTGATTGGCCAAGGCATTGCCTTGGGGAATGAATCAGTGAAAGGCTGTCACTTATTTTGTTTAGCTGAAGACGGCGTAATGTGTACACATGTTCTTTCTGTCTGCAAAGAACATGGCCTTGTGTCTTAATATATCTTACAAAACTACATAAAGCCTGACAGATCTATTATACTAACCTGCAGTTTTAGGCCACTGGATAATTCATTGAGCATTCCAAAATCTCACTTTGTTGCTAAGGCTGGAGTTTAATCAAAAGAAACATTGCAACTTTGGTCATCTACCACCTGCAACTGATATTTTGGCCAAATGGCAGCCACATTGATCCATAGAAAAAGAAACATGCTTCACACCTTCCATTATTTGTCAGGGTGTACTCCATTTATAAAAACAAAATCAATTGAGGAAACATACCTTGGCATTCAGTTGATCCAAATAGTGTAGATATATGATGAAGGGAGTGAACCAGTCTTCAAGGGAAAGACATGCTACACTCATCCAATGGAAAGTCATTTGTTGCGGCTAGGTTTAGCACAGTGGGCTAAACAGCTGCCATGTAATGCAGAACAAGGCCAGCAGCCCGGGTTCAATTCCCGTACCGGCCTCCCCGAACAGGCGCCGGAATGTGACGACTAGGGGCTTTTCACAGTAACTTCATTGAAGCCTACTTATGTGACAATAAGTTATTATTATTAGGTAAGCTTTATTCTGGAGATTTAAAGTAAAAAAAATACTGCTGCATCTGTAAATAAGTCATAATGACTATTCTAGCTTTCTGAAAAGTTAATACAGTTTTTCCATTTCACACTTCCCCGTCAGCTTCACAACGTGACGGAATTACTTTACTCTGAGACAATAAGGCTGAATTTCTTCTTGGATAAGAAATTCAGATGACGTATAAAAGAAGTTGCTGATGCACAATGGTTTTGTGCTACTGCCCTCAACAGATTTCACCTACAATGAACAGTTAAATGGTACCAATTAGGTATTGAGGAAATACGAGAAATATTTATAAATGAATGATATCCTTTGCCCAGATACTTGCAAAATGATTATGGGCTGTATTCTCCGGCCCCACAGCCGCGTGTTTCTCGGCAGCGGGAGGTGGCGTGGCACTTGCTGGAGGCAGGGTTCTCTGCTCCCGCCACTGTCAATGGGAATTCTGACTGAAGCCACCCCACGCTGCCGGGAAACCCCGTGGGCAGGGTTGTGCTACCAGTGGGATCAAAGAATCCGGCACTAGCGAATGGCTGGACAATATTGTTTCTTTATCTCAGATTGTTAGTCCAAATTCTTCAAAATCCAATTTTTCCAAGCACTTCCAGATTTTACTTTAAATGCAGTGATATATTGGTAACACTACTGGCTTCGACCAATTAAATGCAACAATGTGGTGAATTTTGCTTAATTCATTGTCAACTACTAACCCCTCCCAAGATACAGTTCATTTAAAACGATGATCCATATTTTTTGCAGTTTGAGTCAAAATGCTCAGTTTTTATTCTCCGCTACACTGATACAAAGCCAGTTAAATAGGGCTTGCATACCGGGGCTTTTTCCTTTGACTTGAAAAGTGGAATAGGCTGTTGCACTTACACAAGGTGCACATATGTGAAGTCATGGTATGAAGAGTGGGACAGGCTACAGGCAGAATTGGAAGATAACAGTAGCTTGCCATTTGTATTCTAGGTCTAGAACCAATTTTAAAATCGAATTTGGTTTTGGCTTAAGTGGGGTTTGCTTAGTTTGGATTGTACCAAAATAGAGGCTGATTTATTTATTTTGCCGCATTGCGTGCAGAGTGGGCAGGGTTATTTATCAATCAGTTTCTGTCTTTTCCCCAACTTTTGATTCAGACCTGGAATTTTGTGGAGTCATGGAAGCTCCAGGAACTTTTCTAATTAACAGACGGGACCCGATTCAGGATCCCATCCTCATTCCCATTAAATCTTATTTGATGAATGAGGCTTTTTTATACAGTGAACTCTGATATTTGTAGCTTTATTTTATTTAACCTCAGCATGGTTCCTGAGACTTTTGCTGAGTTTTGGAGACCCAGGGAACCTTCCAAAATGTTGGATTGGACTCGGAACTGGGAAATCCTACCCCCATTTCTGATAGATCCTATTTTTGTTTGTGGGACGGAACAGGGGCGGGCCAAATGTGGGGAACCTGAACTCAGCAGGGCCATTTAAATTAAATGCTGAGTTCAAATAGCCCCCAGTTTCACTGCATGTTGGATCTTAACCTGTAGTGTGCTAGTTCTGAATCTTCAGATAAGTCGTAAATGCTCTTAAAGAGTGCATAAAGTCTAAAACACTGACAAGCTCTCAAGTTATTTAAATGGCCAGCCATTTGATTTTAAATTTATAAAAGCCACCTGCCTGAGTCTGAGAGTGGAGAAAAATCTGTTCTCACAGCTTCAACAGCTTTTTGTTAACATAACCTTAAGTGCTACCATCATAGTCTTATTAATGATACAGACAATCATTATGACAGTGGGGATGGAGGAAATGTTGTTAGTTCACAATTTCATTGGCAGCTCCAAGTGGTTAATAAGGGGTTAGCTGTCTGTCTGGCGCTATGAATGCAAGTCTTTCTGATTCAATAAGGAATGAAGCACGTTAGGGACTTTTAAAGTTTTAAATGATTGGGACTATGAAAGCTGTAAATGGATATTTAGGTTGTTATTTTATTTCATCTCAATTTGGCTCCTGAGGGATGGTTATGATGGACATTGGGTTTGTTACCATGGAGGATAGATATGGGCAGTTGGTGGAGAGGTTATGAGTTGGCACTAAGTTGGAAGAGAGACTGTAAGGGGATGGTTTGAGACATGAGTTATGGGTTATCATGGAGGACATGAGAGGCCATTTAGGGTCGATGGAGAGTCATAGTTTTGCATGTGTGGGCATGGTGCAGGGGTGTGAGTGCGAGAGGGCCTAATATTTAAGAAAACAGCTAGGATAAAATCCTGTCGGCCTTTTAACCAGCCCACCTCGACATTGGGGCTGAGTCTAATCTGCTCCTGGGGGTGGCAGACCCGAATCCACCCCTTTTCCCAAAGTGGGTGCAGAGAGCCAGGAAGCATTCTGCTCCCACTACTACCTATTCGAGCAAAGCTACTCACCTCAGTGTCCAAAGTGAAACTGTGCTCTTTACATTTTCTGAAATATGAACAGTGGTTAATAGAATGACATTTTCATGAATTTATGTGTGCATGTTATCAGACACAATTATCAGCACCAACAAATAAATCATGTTTTCTCTTCACAAAGCAAATATTACTTGAGGATTGATGTTCTACTTTGTTATCTTTTTAAATATGGAGATGGTTTGCAGATTAGAAAAGGCAAAAATAGCTCTGATGGACAGAAAATTAATTCTAAAATCTTAAGCAAGTATTTGTGTGGTGTAAGTAGTAAAAAATTAATCTGGAAAAGTAAATTTAATCTAACATCCAGCAACACAATCAGTGTTATAGTCGTGAGATATGGAGACTGGTAATGTAGTAAAATGTAAAAGGATTCAGTGCTAATTGTGTGACATTTTAGATGATTTACTTTGACCTCTACACATAGACTAATACTGAACTAGAGAGCAGTTATTAGAAAACAGATTTATTTTCTGAGGATGGTATTTTCAAAACGTGAATTACATTTCAATTGAACACCTAATTAAATCAATGCTGAGCATCAAAGCTCAGTTCTTCATCTTCCACTTTTCTGATCATTGACTTTCTGAAAATTAAGGCTTTGTGAAATTCTCGTCACTGAAATTCTCTGCGACATCTGATAAGATGAGGCTGAATTTCTCTTTTGAGGTCAGTGCATCAGAAGGATCGAAGAAATTGATTTAGGGGAGACGATATGAACCTTCCAGCCTGCTCCACCATTTTGTACAATCATGGCTGATCTCCCACTCATGCTCCACTTCCTGACCCTTTCCCTATCCTTCGGTTCCCTGAAGGATCGGAAATCTATCTATCTATCCTAGCCTTGAAGATATTCAACAATGAAAATTAACCTCTGCCCGCACCCCTTCTATTAGAGAATTCATAAAACCAGGGGGATTTGCTGACTACTTATTGGTACCTACAAGCACCTCCATCATTTTGGAAATAACTGGAGCACGCAGCTCAAGGAGCAGAGAGGAATTTCGTTCTGCCACTGCTACATAAGGCTGCAGTCAGAATTAAGAAACATAGATTGTATTAAGGAGACTTAGATTTCAAATCTGACCTAGTCTGGCCTTGGATTAGGAGGGATTGGATTTTTCTTAATTCAATGAATATAGAGGCCTAGCCTTCCCTTTCCTTCCCATTCTTTCATTGTTGCCTTCCTTCCACATTGTTTGGCCATAAAACAACTCACAAAACAATGTAACATTGACGTCTTTCTACTGGTGCACATCAGAAAAAGAGGCACTCTTAGCCTGTGTGTTTGATAAAATACTACTTCCAACAGCATTGCAAACACTTGCTATCAGAGAAGAAGCCATAAGAAAGACATAAAAGAAGTCATAAGAAAGACACCACAGCATCAGGGAGCTGGGTTCGATTCTGACCTTGGGTGATCGTCTGTGTGGAGTTTGCACGTTCTCTCCATGTTTGCATGAGTTTCCTCCGGGTGCTCTGCTTTCCTCACGTAGTCCAAAGATGTGCAGGTTAGATGGGGTTACGGGGTTACAGGGGTAGTGCGGGGAAGTGGACCGCGCTACAGTGCTCTTTCGGAAGGTCGATGCAGGCTCGATGGACCAAATGGCCTCCTTCTGCATTGTAGAGATTCTATGGATCACTGTCCCCTGCCCCCATGTCCCCAACCCGGCCTTAAAGCAGCTTCCAGTAAAATATGGCAGAGGTGGAACATGCTGGCAGACTGCACATGCCGGCCAGTGGTGTAGAATTGCCCACACTCCTGCCTCAATTCAAACCTACCCAGCCCAACAAATATTCAGCCTATTAATTCTGTGGGCGCGATTTACCGGCCGCGTCCCACCGTAAATCGTGGCCGGTACGTATCTGGAGGGGCTTCTCCCGGGATTCCCTGGCAGTGCCAGCGTCACACCCAGGGTGGCCAGGTGGTGTTGGCAGTGCAGGCCAGGGTGCCAGACTGGCAGTCAGTGCCAAGGTGCCAAGCTAGAATTTAATCTGCTCTGGGCTTCAGGCCCAGGGATGTGAGTTGTGGCGGTCTGGGGGTCAGGGAATGAAAGATCGGAGCGGCGTTCAAAAATGGCGCCCCAATCTCTTCCTGCACCAAGGAGCTCTGCTTGTCAGAGCTCCTCAGTGCAGGATATGCAGCTAAGTGCAACCTCGGCAGGGCATTCGCCACCGAGGGCCGAAAAAAAGAGTGCATTTGATAACGGGGTGGTTCCCAGCACTCAGTTCCCACCCAGAACGGACTCTGTTTTTAAATCGCGCCCTTTATCTTTGTCCAGAGAGGCTGTCTGATCTCCTGAGTGTTTCCAGAATTTTCTGTTTTTATTCCATGGTAACTAACCTGCCTGAAATATGGAAACCAGAGATCGTTCACAATAGGAAAAGTGCCATGACTTACAACAAGTTTGAGTTAAGCATGATGATAAAAGGACAAATTAAAACAAGGTGTTAGCAAAAGGGTGGAATCATATGACACAACCAGCAATGGAAATCAATAACCAAAGAGATCGAAGTAGTCAATAAAATGAGATTCTCATTTAATTTCCTGCTGGCATTTTGTACTGGATGAAATATGCTATCATATGAGATATATTTGATATAATTTAGAAGGAAAGGGGTTGATAAGTAAGAATTTAGTGTAATTAATCAACTTTAGCAACCAGCTCTATTGACGAGTTTTGTTACGCAGACACAATTCTACTGACTGATCTTTTACTTTATTCTGCTGCCTCGCCTCATCAGCAAGTTCTGTTTTCTGGTCTATCATCTTGTTCTGCCACCTACCTCAATTGTATAGTTCGACTACCTATTTCTGTCACCTGTTTCTTTTTCATCTTCTTTCGTTCATTCGGACCTGTTACCAATTTCCAGTTCATAGTTCCATCTGCTAATCCTGTCATGCTTTATAGTCACCTAGTTATGTTACATGTTCCTATTATCTAACGCTGTCACCTTCTGCTGTCAGCTAGGTCAGCCATTTTGAGGGGAATTATGCTGTTTCTGTTTCAAACTGACTTCTGCAGCAGTTCTCTGTATTTCATGCACATTGGATGGGATTGAATTCCACTCTGCAGATATTTTATTCTGAGCAATCAGTATTTTATTCGGACTTGCTGGGAATTTCAGGCAGCATTGATGGTTTGTATTACAGAATTGCCGTTATGTGTGTGGTACACATGAGTCTTGAAATTTAAATATGAGCACTTAATTCCTTCACACATTAACCTGTTTATTCATTAATTTGTCAAAATAATTTCTTTAAAAAATGAACAAATCAAGCATTCATATGTTAATTACAGTGCAATTAATTTCAAAGTACTGAAATTTTTTTGTGTGTGTGTGTCTCATATTTTAGGGTCATTGAATGCTGCAATACTTCCTGGTTATTTTTACTTTAATTTCAAATAGATTACTTTTTTTTCACAGTTTCATTGATATTTGCAGTTTATTCTGGGTGGAGTTTTCCAGGCCCAGCAGCGCTTGATTTGACGTGAATTAGAAAGTCAGTTTTCTGCCAGCGAAGAATTAGTTTGGAATTTTGTTTTCCAGACTTTGATGGAGGGTTGAAGGCGGTCAAGTTTCCCGCTAAGCTATATTGGGAATCACATTTGCAATAATTTTCATCTCATGAATGCTCATTAAAAGGCCAACTCACTGGAATTACATCCTCCCTGCCCCCCCACCCCCCACCCCCCTGCAAATCAAGTGCCTGCTGGCAGATAGCTAGAACGGTCTGTTTTACGACCATGTAAGTGGCAAAGCTCAGTTCATCCATGCCTTGCAGGTCAGCAGATGCTGCTTTTGCCTTCCTTTGACAATGGCACTGGAATATATCAGGTACTGTAACAAAAGCTATAGAAAGGCTGGGGACGGGAGACATGACTAGTGGGGAGGGGTGAGACAGAAGCAGGATGGGGGGGAAAGGTGAGATGAAGGCAAGGCTAGGAGGGGGAAACATGAGAAGGGAAGGTGAGATGGTGGCAGGACTGGGACGGTGGGAGAAACACAAGAAGGAAAGGGTGAGAGGTACATAGGATTAGGGGGTAGACAAGGAACAAAGTGAAAGAGTGAAAAACTGTCCAAGGACAAAAGATAATGGAAGAGTCGGAGACTTTCATGGGACTGAAGCCATGCTGTCGGGGGCACATTTCAGAGAATGTCCTGTGGCTGTATTCCAGAATGCTCTGCATGGCACACATGTCTTGGTTCTAGCCTTGTATAGGGGTATACCTCTCTGGCAGTGACAACCATGCACAGAATGGTATCTAGGACAGAGTCAGTGACCAAAGGCATTTGGTCCTGGTGGTTCAAGGCATGGCATTCTGAGACAGAGAATATAGTCATGGCCGGGGTAAGCATCTGGATCCTGTCTGTCAGGAACTGCAAAGTTATGGGGATGGGGTGTGTGGGGTGGTCTCAGGTCAGCAAACGGCCTGGGGACATCAACATCAAAGCATTCAATGTGGCGAACAATATCGACATGAACAATGCTGTGGTCAAGGGTAATAGGGGAGGCTGGATTGTGACAGGATGAATGGGATTCAGGAGGCAGAAAGTATGGAGGAAGATGGCAAGAACTTGATGGGTGACGGAGAAGTTGAAAGTTGGGCCCACTGACATGTTAAGAGCACCATTTTTGCAATCACTGAAGGATGATGCAGTTTGAAAAACAAGCTAGAAAAAATAGATTGGGGAGGTATGGAAGGAGTTCAGCACAACAAATTTGGGCCCATTGAGGGGGTATCCTATAAAGTCCCTGCACAAAGCATGGAGAGCATCCCATGCCAGTGGATTTGAAGGTGACCGCCGCACTGAATTTCTTTACCAGCGGGTCCTTACAGGGCACTTTCTGGCATCTCACAATCAGCGACACACAAATACATTAGGGAGGTGACAGATGTCCTTTTTAGTAAAGCTCGCCATAACATGCAGTTCTGTATGGATGATGCAAATCACGCTGCCAGAACTGGGATTCGCTGCAATCTCAGGCTTCTTGCAAGTGCAGGGCACCATTGACTGCATGGTTGGGTACTCCCGGCAGAGCGGCAATGCTGATTGGCTGTTGTGGGGAGTTATTTGCCTCAGGTGCAGTCACTGCGACTAGAAAGAGCTCTCAGTGAGGATAGACTGCGGGGACAAGTTGAGGCAAGTACCTGCAGAGGGTGGCAGAGCGGCAACACTGATTGGCTGCTCAGTGAGGATAGACTGCGCGGACAAGTTGAGGCAAGTATCCTGCAGAGGGCGGCAGAGCGGCAACGCTGATTGGCTGTTGCGGTGAGTGATATGCCTCAGGTGCAGTCACTGCGACTAGAAGGAGCTCTCAGTGAGGATAGACTGCGGGGACAAGTTGAAAGCTGCTGTCGGGGAGTGTGAAAATCAGGTAAGCTTTTTTTTTCTCTCTGTAATTGTCAAGTGGATAAATGGAAGGGATGGCAGAGAGGGCAGTGCAATGTGCCTCCTGCAGGATGTTCGGGGTGAGGGACACCGTCAGTGGCCCTGCTGAGTTCACCTGCGGGAAGTGCACCCATCTACAGCTCCTCAAAGACCGTGTTAGGGAACGGGAGCTGAAGCTGGATGACCTGAGGATCATTCGGGAGGCAGAGTCTGTTATAGATAGAAGCTACAGGGATGTAGTTACTCCTAAGAATGAAGGTAATTGGGTGACGTTTAAAAGGAGGAGGAAGTAGCAGTCAGTGCAGGGATCCTCTGCGGTTGCTCCCCTCAATAACAGGTATACCATTTTGGATACTGTTGGGGGGGCTACCAGAGGTAAGCCACGGTGACCAGGTCTCTGGCACTGAGTCTGTCCCTGTGGCTCAGAGGGGAAGGGGGGAGAGCAGGAGAGCATTAGTTATTAGAGACTGTAGTTAGAGGTACAGATAGGCGGTTCTGTGGCAACGATAGAGGCTCACGGTTGCCCTCGGGTGCCAAGGTCCGTGACGTCTCTGATCGTGTTTTCAGGATCCTTAAGTGGGAGGGGGAGCAGCCACAAGTCGTGGTACTCATCGGTACCAACGACATAGGTAGGAAAAGGGACGGGGATGTAAAACAGGAATTCAGGGAGCTAGGGTGGAAGCTGAGAGCCAGGACAGACCGTGTTGTCACCTCTGGTTTGCTGCCAGTGCCACGTGCTAGCGAGGTGAGGAACAGGGAGAGAGTGCAGTTTAACACGTGGCTCCAGGGATGGTGTAGGATGGAGGGTTTCAGTTACTTGGATAATTGGAGCACATTCTGGGGAAGGTGGGACCTATACAAACAGGATGGGTTACACCTGAACCAGAGGGGCACCAATATCCTGGGAGGGAAATTTGCTATAGCTCTTCGGGGGGGTTTAAATTAATTTGGCAGGGGGATGGGAAACTGATTTGTAGTCCAGGAGATAGCATTGCTGGAGTTCACAAAGCTGAGGGTAGTGCAGTACTGAGGAAGGTACCAAGGTCACAAGAGTGGACCTGCAGGCATGAAGGTGGTTTGAAGTATGTCTACTTCAATGCGAGGAGATTCAGGAATAAGGTAGGTGAGCTTGAAGCATGGATTGGTACCTGGGAATACGATGTTGCAGCCATTACGGCGACGTGGATAGAACAGGGGCAGGAATGGTTGTTGGTGGTTCCGGGGTTCAGATGTTTTAGTAAGATTAGGGGAGGAGGTAAGAGAGGTGGAGGAGTTGCATTGGGCTGGTTTAGCACATGGCTAAATCGCTGGCTTTTAAAACAGACCAAGGCAAGCCAGCAGCACGGTTCAATTGCCGTACCAGTCTCCCCGAACAGGCACCGGAATGTGGCGACTAGGGGCTTTTTGCAGTAACTTCATTTGAAGCCTACTTGTAACAATAAGTGATTTTTGTTTAATTTCATTGTTGATCAAGAACAGTATAATGGCTGCAGAAAGGCAGTTTGAGGAGGATCTGCCTACCGAGGTAGTGTGGGCTGAAGTTAGAAATAGGAAAGGAGCAGTCACTTTGTCAGGAGTTTTCTATAGGCCCCCAAACAGTAACAGAGATGTGGAGGAAAAGATTGCAATGCAGATTTTGGAAAGGTGCGGTAGTCAGAGGGTAGTTGTCATGAGTGACATTAACTTTCCAAATATTGATTGGAACCACTACATTTCGAATATTTTGGATGGGGCTGTTTTTATCCAGTGTGTGCAGGAGGGTTTCCTCACATAATATGTGGATAGACCGACAAGAGGTGGGGCCACATTGGATTTGGTACCGGGCCAAGTGTTAGATTTGGTTGTGGGAGAGCACTTTGGAGATAGTGACCACAATTCGGTGACTTTCACTATAGCAATGGAGAGGTCTAGGAACATCCGGCAGGGCAAGGTTTATAACTGGGGGAAGGGTAATTATGATGCGATCAGGCAAGAATTGGGGAGCATAAGATGGAAACAGGAACTGTCAGGGATAGGCACAATTGATATGTGGAGCTTGTTGAAGGAGCAAATACTGCGTGTCCTTGACATGTATGTCCCTGTCAGGCAGGGAGGAAATGGTCGAGTGAGGGAACCATGGTTTACAAAAGAGGTTGAATGTCTTGTCAAGAGGAAGAAGGGGGCTTATGCAAGGATGAGAAAACAAGGTTCAGTTAGGACACTTGAGGGGTACAAGATATCTAGGAAGGAGCTCAAGCAAGGGCTTAGGAGAGCTAGGAGGGGGGCATGAGAAGTCCTTAGCAGTTAGGATCAAGGAAAACCCCAAGGCTTTTTACACTTATGTGAGGAATAAAAGAATGACCAAGGTGAAGTTAGGGCCGGTCAAGGACAGTAGTGGGAACGTGTGCATGGAGTCTGAAGATATAGGAGAGACCCTAAATGAATACTTTTCTTCAGCGTTCACAAAGGAGAGAGGCCAGTTTGTTGAGGAGGATAGTGCGATGCAGGCTGGTAGGCTGGAGGAGGTAGATATTCGGAAGGAGGATGTGTTAGAAACTTTGAGTAGCCTGAGGATAGATAAGTCCCCTGGGCCTGATGGGATATATCCTAGGATTCTTTGGGAGGCGAGGGATGAGATTGCAGAGCCTTTGGCTTTGATATTTATGTCCTCACTGTCTACAGGAATAGTGCCAGAAGACTGGAGAGAAGCAAATGTTGTCCCCTTGTTCAAGAAAGGGAATAGGTATAACACTGGGAATTATAGGCCGATTAGTCTCATGTCGGTCATCGGTAAATTATTGGAAAGGGTCCTGAGGGATAGGATTTATGATCATTTGGAAAGATACAGCTTAATCCAGATAGTCAGCACAGATTTATGAGAAGTAAGTCTTGCCTCACAAGTTTTGATTGTATTCTTTGAGGAGGTAACTAAGTACATAGATGAAGGTAGAGCAGTTGATGTCGTATACATGGATTTTAGTAAGGCGTTTGATAAGGTGCCCCATAGTCGGCTCATGCAGAAAGTAAGGAGGCATGGCATAGAGGGAAATTTGGCCGATTGGATCAGTAACTGGCTATCACATAGAAGACAGAGGGTGGTGGTAGATGGTAAATTTTCCACCTGGAGCCCAGTCACCAGCGGTGTACCACAGGGATCAGTGCTGGGTCCTCTGCTATTTGTGATTTTTATCAATTAACCCTGATAAGTGTGAGGTGATTCATTTTGGTAGGACAAATTTGAATGCGGATTACATGGTTGACGGCAGGGTTCTGAAGAATGTGGAGGAGCAGAGAGATCTCGGAGTTCATGTCCATAGATCTATGAAAGTTGCCACCCAAGTGGATAGAGGCGTGAAGAAAGCCTATAGTGTGTTAGCATTTATTAACAGGGGGATTGAGTTTAAGAGCCGTGAGGTTATGCTGCAACTGTACAGGACCTTGATTAGACCGGATTTGAGTATTGTGTGCAGTTCTGGTCACCTCATTATAGGAAGGATGTGGAAGCATTGGAAAGGGTGCAAAGAAGATTTACCAGGATGCTGCCTGGATTGGTGCGTGGGTCTTATGAGGAAAGGTTGAGGGAGCTAGGGCTTTTCTCATTGGAGCGAAGGAGGATGAGAGGTGACTTAATTGAGGTGTATAAGATGATGAGAGGGATAGATAGAGTGGACGTTAAGCGACTTTTTTCTCGGGTGGATGTAGCTGTTACAAGGGGGCATAACTATAAAGTTCATGATGGAAGATGTGCCAGTGAGGCTAGAAATAGGAAGATAGAGCAGCTAAACACGTGGCTAAACAGCTTGTGTAGGAGGGAGGGTTTCCGTTATCTGGACCACTGGGAGCTCTACCGGGGCAGGTGTGACCTATATAAGAAGGACGGGTTGCATCTAAACTGGAGAGGCATAAATATCCTGGCCACGAGGTTTGCTAGTGTCACACGGGAGGGTTTAAACTAGTATGGCAGGGGGGTGGGCACGGGAGCAATAGGTCAGAAGGTGAGAGCATTGAGGGAGAACTAGGGAATAGGGCCAGTATGGCTCTGTGGCAGAGCAGACAGGGAGACGTTGCTGAACACAGCGGGTCTGGTGGTCTGAAGTGCATATGTTTTAATGCAGGAAGTATTACGGGTAAGGCAGATGAACTTAGAGCTTGGATTAGTACTTGGAACTATGATGTTGTTGCCATTACAGAGACCTGGTTGAGGGAAGGGCAGGATTGACAGCTAAGCGTTCCAGGATTTAGATGTTTCAGGTGGGATAGAGGGGGATGTAAAAGGTGTGGCGGAGTTGCGCTACTTGTTAGGGAGAATATCACAGCTGTACTACGGGAGGACACCTCAGAGGGCAGTGAGGCTATATGGGTAGAGAAATGGAATAAGAAGGGTGCAGTCACAATGTTGGGGGTTTACTACAGGCCCCCCAACAGCTAGCGGGAGATAGAGGAGCAGATAGGTAGACAGATTTTGGAAAAGAGTAAAAACAACAGGGTTGTTGTGATGGGAGACTTCAACTTCCCCAATATTGACTGGGACTCACTTAGTGCCAGGGGCTTAAACGGGGCAGAGTTTGTAAGGAGCATCCAGGAGGGCTTCTTAAAACAATATGTAGACAGGCCAACTAGGGAAGGGGCAGTACTGGACCTGGTATTGGGGAATGAGCCCGGCCAGGTGGTAAAAGTTTCAGTAGGGGAGCATTTCGGGAACAGTGACCACAGTTTTAAAACAGTAAGTTTTAAAGTGCTGGTGGACAAGGATAAGAGTGGTCCTAGGGTGAATGTGCTAAATTGGGGGAAGGCTAATTATAACAATATAAGGCGAGAACTGAAGAACCTAGATTGGGGGCGGATGTTTGAGGGTAAATCAACATCTGACATGTGGGAGGCTTTCAAGTGTCAGTTGAAATGAATTCAGGACCGGCATGTTCCTGTGAGGAAAAAGGATAAAGACGGCAATTTTCGGGAACCTTGGATAACGAGAGATATTGTAGGCCTGGTCAAAAAGAAAAAGGAGGCATTTGTCAGGGCTAAAAGGCTGGGAACAGACGAAGCCTGTGTGGAATATAAGGAAAGTAGGAAGGAACTTAAGCAAGGAGTCAGGAGGGCTAGAAGGGGTCACGAAAAGTGATTGACAAATAGGGTTAAGGAAAATCCCAAGGCTTTTTACACGTACATAAAAAGCACGAGGGTAGCCAGGGAAAGGGTTGGCCAACTCAAAGATAGGCAAGGGGATCTATGTGTGGAGCCAGAGGAAATGGGCGAGGTACTAAATGAATACTTTGCATCAGTATTCACCAAAGAGAAGGAATTGGTGGATGTTGAGTCTGGAGAAGGGTGTGTAGATAGCCTGGGTCACATTGATCCAAAAGACGAGGTGTTGGGCGTCTTGAAAAATATTAAGGTAGATAAGTCCCCAGGGCCTGATGGGATCTACCCCAGAATACTGAAGGAGGCTAGAGTGGAAATTGCTGAGGCCTTGACAGAAATCTTTGGATCCTCACTGTCTTCAGGTGATGTCCCGGAGGACTGGAGAATAGCCAATGTTGTTCCTTTGTTTAAGAAGGGTAGCAAGGATAATCCAGGGAACTACAGGCCGGTGAGCCTTACGTCAGTGGTAGGGAAATTACTGGAGAGAATTCTTCGAGACAGGATCTACTCCCATTTGGAAGCAAATGGACATATTAGTGAGAGGCAGCATGGTTTTGTGAAGGGGAGGTCGTGTCTCACTAACTTGATAGAGTTTTTCGAAGAGGTCACAAAGATGATTGATGCAGGTAGGGCAGTGGATGTTGTCCATATAGACTTCAGTAAGGCCTTTGACAAGGTCCCTTATGGTAGACTAGTACAAAAGGTGAAGTCACACGGGATCAGGGGTGAGCTGGCAAGGTGGATACAGAACTGGCTAGGTCATAGAAGGCAGAGAGTAGCAATGGAAGGATGCTTTTCTAATTGGAGGGCTGTGACTAGGGGTGTTCCGCAGGGATCAGTGCTGGGACCTTTGCTGTTTGTAGTCTATATAAATGATTTGGAGGAAAATGTAACTGGGGTCTGATTAGTAAGTTTGCAGACGACACAAAGGTTGGTGGAATTGCGAATAGCGATGAGGACTGTCAGAGGATACAGCAGGATTTAGATTGTTTGGAGACTTGGGCGGCGAGATAGCAGATGGAGTTTAACCTGGACAAATGTGAGGTAATGCATTTTGGAAGGTCTAATGCAGGGAATATACAGTGCATGGTAGAACCCTCAAGAGTATTGAAAGTCAGAGAGATCTAGGTGTACAGGTTCACAGGTCACTGAAAGGGGCAACACAGGTGGAGAAGGTAGTCAAGAAGGCATATGGCATGCTTGCCTTCATTGGCCGGGGCATTGAGTATAAGAATTGGCAAGTCATGTTGCAGCTGGATAGAACCTTGGTTAGGCCACACCTGGAGTATAGTGTTCAATTCTGGTCGCCACACTACCAGAAGGATGTGGAGGCTTTAGAGAGGGTGCAGAAGAGATTTACCAGAATGTTGCATAGCATTAGCTATGAGGAGCGGTTGAATAAACCCGGTTTGTTCTCACTGGAACGACGGAGGTTGAGGGGCGACCTGATAGAGGTCTACAAAATTATGAGGGGCATAGACAGAGTGGATAGTCAGAGGCTTTTCCCCAGGGTAGTGGGGTCAATTACTCTGGGGCATTGGTTTAAGGTGCGAGGGGCAAGGTTTAGAGTTATTGTACGAGGCAAGTTTATTACACAGAGGGTAGTGGGTGCCTGGAACTCGCTGCCAGAGGAGGTGGTGGAAGCAGGGACGATAGTGACATTTAAGGGGCATCTTGCCAAATACATGAATAGGATGGGAATAGAGGGATACAGACCCGGGAAGTGTAGAAGATTGTAGTTTAGTCGGGCAGCATGGTCAGCACGGGCTTGGATGGCCGAAGGGCCTGTTCCTGTGCTGTACTTTTCTTTGTTCTTTGTAAGATATAGGAGGGATGTCAAAGGTAGATTCTTTACTCAGAGAGTGGTTGGGGCGTGGAACGCACTCACAGCTATGGTAGTGGAGTCAGACACTTTAGGAACTTTCAAGCGGTTATTGGATAGGCATATGGAGTGCACTAGAATGATTGGGAGTAGGTTGATTTGATCTTGGTTTCAGACTAGTTCGGCACAATATCGTGGGCCGAAGGGCCTGTACTGTGCTGTACAGTTCTATGTTCTATGCTCCCTGACATCAACCTGTGCGATTCATTAATAGAAACCAATTTCACTCTGAATATTCAGCTAATTTGTGATCACAGAAAGCAGATTTGCAAGTTTAAGCCTCTACCCAGGGAACTCTCGCGACTCTTACATTTTGAGTCACTCACAGGTGCCACAGATCTTTGAGGGACCTTAGCATTTAGATGGTTGGCTCTTCAGAGCAAATCGGTAGCCCAGAAGACATAGCTATTGACACCCATTCGTTGCTCACAAAGTGCATCTGGGGGGAGATATAATGCTATACATTCTTCCACAAAGTCCTTAATAGTTCAAACTGTTAGCCTCCTAAAGATGCCTTTCCGATGTTTGAACCACAGACGGGTCCCTGCAATACTCACCACAGAGACAGGCCCACAATGTTGTTTGCTCTGCCCTGCACAGCCTTGCATTGCAAATGGGTGATGTGTTGCCAGGGGGAGACGCTGAGGAGCTAAATATCTCCACGGATGAGGAGGATATGGAAGGGGATGAGTCTTAAGATGGCAAGGATTCAGATGAGCCACTGAAAAATGCCATTGCCTGGGCACAATGCTGCAGACTTGTCCATGACAAGCTCAAAGCTACAGGATTTCAGGAAGCCAGGTTTTCACAGTTGGATTTCTCTTCAGCCTTCAAAGTAGGGAACACAACGAGACCATCATTCTCAGCATGAATTGTCAGGAAAGGTCAGAAATCTCATAATCAAAAGTAGCATAATTTACCTAATGGCCTGATGATCGGGTTATCCGTAGAAGGAACATATTCTTGGCAATTGTACGAGCACACCTCTTTAAGTAACTATTGTTGCTCTATTAATAATGTTGGTGAACCACAAGCTTTCCCTCATATCGATCAAATAACCACAGAACCAGTTAGTTAGTTCAAAAGTTGGGGCAAAATTCTCCTACCCTACCCGCCACATTTCTGCGCCGACCGGCCGGCGGGAGTCTCCGTAACACCGGCCGGTCAATGGGGTTTCCCATTGTGGGGCAGCCCCACGCCGTCGGGAAACCCCCCGGTGCCGGCAAAACGGAGACTCCCGCCGGCGGAGAATGACGCCCATGGTTTATTTACATACACAAGAATTATCTCGACATGCAAACACAATCTACTACGAGTTAAACTACACCTATCAGCTACAGTAACCTATATTTAACTTCAGGGCGACCGGCACTGTGCAAATGGATAAGGCCTTTATCTGGATTTCACTTGGCTGGTTCAAAGAAAGTGGCTCTGTCTCTGCTGAGCTCATCCGTCAGGTAGCAATCGTTGGTCTTGAACTTGGCTGGCTCTTCCTGCTGCAATTGGGCTGGCACAGGCCGGATCCAAAAGAGACAGAACACATGGCTGTGTCCTCTTTTATCCCTCTGGGATTTCACGCTCTTTGGGGCGGTCCTTAACCTTGGACCCAATAGTTTGACAGGGCTCTGATCACTGCCTTCGATTTCGGCCAATAAAGGGGCGGGTGCCTTGGTGGCTGGGCGGGTCCTTAGCGGTCATTGACCTTGGCAGTTGGCCTTTCTGAGTAAGGGGAGTAGTGCCGATCAGTCTGTGGCTGTACCGATTGCTTGATTGGAGTTCTATTGTCCTGGGCAAATGGGCCATTAAAATGCAAGCGAATGGAGGTTTTGATCAGGCCTGGTTAATTGTGTTTCAGATACACATAGGCTCTGTATCTGCCTGAGTCCTGGGTTGGCCATAATTCCCATGGTCCTTTGCAAGTGGCCATCTTAGATGGCTACACTACCCCTATATTTTTTTCAATATGGTGTCAACAAGTCAGTTGGCATCGTGTGATGATATGCACAAAGCAAGCCTGCACATAGTGTTATGCATGACCTCTGACCACTAGGTGGCAGTGTAAACCGACCACGTGACCCTGTGGCTGGGGTGTTAGGAGTAGGCCGTGCTGGAGGATAGACATATTTTGCAGTAGCTCAACAATAGTTAGTTAGTGTTAGTAGTTTATTATTTTATTTATCCTAATTATCTTATCACACAGTTATTTCATAATAAATTAATAATCTTTATTATCACAAGTAGCCTTACATTTACACTGCAATGAAGTTACTGTGAAAAGCCCCTAGTCACCAGACTCTGGCGCCTGTTCGGGTACACAGAGGGAGAGTTCTGAATGTCCAGATCACTTGACAGTACGTCTTTCGAGACTTGAGGGAGGAATCCGGAGCACCCGAAAGAAACCAACGCACACACGGGAGAACGGGGGACTCCGCACAGTCAGTGACCTAAGCCAATAATCGAACCTGGGACCTTGGAGCTGTGAAACAACAGTGCTACCCACTGTGTTACCGTGGTTCCCTTATTTAAATTATTTCAACTGGATGTTCTCTATTCATCATTCACTTCAGCCAGTCTACAGAACATGACATGGTACCAGCTTTGATGATTTACTAAGAACTCGAAGTATCTGTACAAAGAAATCTGAACCACTGAAGATAACTTTGAAGGAAAAGGAAGAAAACACATTTTTGCTCCTAACCTTGCTGGCTACTGGCATCTGGTGCTCAATGCACGGTCAAACTTTGAAGTCTGGGATGGAAGACATTAAGGCACCCCAACAGCGCCGGATTACCGGTAACAGACGAGAATTAAAAGGTGTTTAAGCAACAGTTTAAACTATATGTTGCGGCTCTTGGTCTGCAGGCAAAGCCTGATGAGAGGCATATCGCGTTGCTGCTCACTGCAGCAGGTCCCCAAGCACTTTCCAACACTTTTGTCTTTGAAAACGAGGCTGACAGCAAAATCTTCAATGACGTTCATAAACAATTCGATCGGCATTGCTCCCGCCCAGAAAATGAAAACTTTAAGCCTATATATTCCGAGCGCATACCCAGAATGCGGGAGAAGGATTCGATAGCTTCCTCACTGACTTATGATTGAAGGCGCAGTCACGCAACTTCAGCACACTCCAGTCATCAATGATACGCAATCAGATAGTTTTGGGAATCTCCAATGGTAAAGTGCGCGTGCGGCTTCTGCAGGATACAGAACTGCAACTCGAAAGTCCGATTCAAATATGTCACACTAGTGAGCAAGCAGCAAAGCAGCTCAGTCACACTAGTGAGCGAGCAGCAAAACAGCTCGACACGCTGAATCTCCGGCATTTTGGCATGAAGGCAGAAGAGGCGTCAGACTTCATTAGTGTGGTGACGCAGTCGAATAAGAAACGTGTTTCCAATGCGTGCGGCCATTTTGAGCGCCGACCCGATCCTCCATTTTATGTCCACAATATGGCAAACACCATTTGCCACGGCAATGCCCTGCTTATGAAAAAACATGTGACAACTGTAATGGCAGAAATTATTTTGTGTTATTCAAAGAGAAGGCCTGAACAAGCAAAGAGTATCAGCACCATTGATGAAGTGTGCCTCGAGGACACATTCTTTGTGGACATGATCTCCAGCGAAGACAGGGAGACTCAAGTCATACCAAATAACAATGTATTTATACAAATCTGCAGCAATAGTGAATTGAAGGCAGATAATCATAAGGATAAATGGACAGTGCCATTAAAGATAAATAGCAGAGTGATAACAGTCAAGCTCGATATTGGTGCGGGGGCCAACCTCATCAACTTGTCCCGATGTACAAAACGCTGCAAAGTGAACCAAAACTCGTTACCAGAACGGTATTGCTAAGAGATACAATGGTAATGAAATGTTGTCATTAAGAGCATGTGAGCTTGATGTTTATGGTAAAAATAAAATTCACAAGTTGAAATTTCCTGTGGTGGCGGTAGACCGCGAGTCTTTAATTGGAGTTGAGGCATTTGAGGAGCTGCAGCTCGTCGGACGAGTCTACAGTGCAGACAGTGCTGCAACAGGCCTTCATCTTTCAGGAGACTCGATATTGAATGATTGCCATAAAATTTTCCAAGGCTTCGGTACGTTACCATCGACCTACAATATTCAATTAAAGGAAGATGTGAAGATTGTGATTCATGCAGTGAGACATGTGCCAGCCCCATTAAGGGATAAACAAAAGGCAGAGCTAGAGAGAATGACTGCCTTGGGTGTCATTCAGCATATTGAAGTCCCCACAGACTGCGTTAATTCTATGGTCTGTGTAAAGAAGCGCAATGGGGGCTTAAGAATCTGCATGGGTCCGAAGGATTTGAATCTCAGTGTTAAAAGGGAACACTACCCTATGCAAAAAGGGAGGAGATAATGTGTGAAATGGCAGGAGCAACCTGTTTCAGCAAATTGGATGCGTCACAAGGCTTCAGGCGAGATTTGTTTTTAAGAATGCCATTTGGCATTATCTCGGCTTCAGAGATCTTTCATCGTCCCATGGAGCACATAGTTGAGGGAATTCCTGAGTCCGTATCTATGTGGATGACATTATTATTTGGGGGTTGACCCGGGAAGAGCATAATAAACGGCTTTTCAGAGTCCTAAAAAGTATCAAGAAAAACGGTCTGAAGTTGAACAGGGCGAAATGTCAAGTTGGGGTGCACAGCATCACCATCCTGGGAGGCAAGCTGTCCGCACAAGGTGTCCAGTCCGATCTAGACAAGATGAGGGCAATTCTGCAAATGCCAAGCCTACGGATAAAAAAGGCATTTTGAGAATGCTAGGCATGATAAATTTTATGGCCAAGGTTATTCCCAACTTGGCAACCAAAACAGCACATCTGAGGGAGGCCATAAAGTAAGATGTACCATTCCAGTGGTCCAGCAACCATGGACAAGAGTGGCAGCACTGCAGGTTTTGCTTACCATGGCGTCAGTTCTCACGTTTTTTGACCCAGCCAAAAATACAAAAATCTCAACCGTTGCATCACAGGATGGTTTGGGGGTGGTGCTCCTCCAGCAGGACCTGGAAGTAGACTGGCAGCCAGTAGCGTATGCGTCCAGGGTGATGTCTGACACTGAATGAAGGATTGCACAAATCTAAAAAGAATGTCTCGTGCTTATTAATGGGCTAATTAAGTTCCATGATTACGAGTATCGGCTTCTAACCTTCATTGTGGAGACTGATGCAGGCCACTAGTCGACATCATTAAAAAAAAATCTTAATAAGTTGTCGCCGAGACTTCAGCGAATGATCATGAAGTTGCAACGGTACGACTTCGAGTTGGTGTATACGCCGGGTAAACATCTTACTGTGGCTGACACGGTTTCCAGATCTACCGGCAATGAGGAATCACTCCAACTGGATGAGGACGTACAGGTCCAAGTAGGGCAGCACGGTAGTACAGTGGTTTGCACAGTTGCTTCACAGCTCCAGAGCCCCAGGTTCGATTCCCGGCTTGGGTCCCTGTCTGCACGTTCTCCCCGTGTCTTCATGGGTTTCCTCCGTGTGATCCAGTTTCCTCCCACAGTCCAAAGATGTGCAGATTAGGTGGATTGGCCATGCTAAATTGCCCTCAGTGTCCAAAAGCATTCGTGGGGTTACTGGGTTACGGGGATAGGGTGGCGATGTGGGCTGAGGGAGGGTGCTCTTTCCAAGGGCCGGTGCAGAGTTGATGGGCCGAATGGCCTCCTGCACTAAATTCTATGATTCTATAAAAATGGTGACAGAGTCTCTGCCAGTCACTGACAACAAGTCAAAAATAATTAAAGGAGAAACTGCCAAGGACACTACAAAAAGTGAGAAAATATGTCCATGAAGGATGGCCCAAAGGATCCTGTTCAAGCTTCTACAAGAGTCAAGCAGAATTAAGTGATGTGAATGGCTTTTTGATGCGGAATCAGCAGATTGTGATTCCACAGGCACTACGGTCAATGATCGTCATGAAGTTGCACGAAGGGCACTTGGGATTAAAAAGTGCAAGAGGAGTGCCAGGGAGACAGTCTGTTGGCCTGGGATCAACCGGGACATCAACTTGGTGGAGAACTGTGAAACATGCCAAGGTTATCAGCGCAGACAGAGCAAGGAACCTATGCAGGTGGGCGAGACAGTCACAACTCTCTGGATGAAGATTGGCATGGACCTTTTCCATTGAAATGGAAAGGAGTTACCTTCTGGTCATAGACTATTTGTCTAACTAACCCGGAGATAGCGCAGTTGTCGATTTCTATGGCAAGATGTGTTATTAAGAATGTCAAAGAAAGTTTTACGCAACACTGCATTCTTGTTATGGTCATGAGCGATAATGGTCCTTGTTTTGACTGCTCTGAGTGGACAGAATTTGCACGGCAGTATGATTTTCAACACATTACCTCCAGTCCGCAATACCCTGTCATGAGAATGTCACTTTAAGAAATGTTTGAATGCTCATGTTACTGCAGTGATGTCAGAGTGTGGGTGGAGCTGAGCTCTGGCTCTGCTTTTTAGTTTCACTTTGAGAAAAGCTTGGGTGTGTCTATGTTTTTTTGGTTTCGTTTTCAGTGTTGGAGCTGAAGCCAGACAAAGCAGGTGTACTGTTGTTCTCTCTGCCATGAAAAGACTATCTCTTGATCATTTGGTGAATTCAGAATTATAAATGTTCTCAGTGGTGAATGTAAACCTGATGTGCTTCGGTTAAAAGGTGTTTCTTTTGTCTTCTGGATGTTGTTTGGGAAGTTATTAAGAATTACTTAGTGTTGTATTCTTTGGGGGTTGTATTTGAATTGATGGTTGCGAAGATGTTCACTGTATGTTTTAAAAAGGTTAACTTGAGTTCATAGAATAAACATTGTTTTGCTTTAAAAAATACTTTTCCATTTCTGCTGTACCACACCTGTAGAGTGGGCCGTATGCTTCCCATACCACAATCTATTAAAGGTTGTGGGTCAGGTGAAATCCATGGTACACTTTGGGGTTCTCTAAACCCTGGCCCATAACTGCGAACAACTCTACCTCATTTTCCTCATGAGCCCGTGAACCACTCATTAGCAAGACAATTGACCTCTCAGAAAAAGGGGCAGAAGGGATTCTATGATAGGTCTGCCAAAAGATGTCAACCTCTGCAGCCAGAGGATATGGTGAGAGTAGAAGACTCCAAAGGAAATGGTTGGTCTAAGCAGGCAAAGGTACTGCGATAAGCAGGTCCAAACTCGTATCTCATTATTATGGATGAAGCTGCTGTCCTGAGAAGGAATAGAAGAGCTTTGCTCAAAGTAGAGCAACTGTTTGTGATGCAACCACCAGAAGAAGCATGCAACAGCCCTAAAACATCTGAAGAACATACGGAACAAATACAACAAGAGGATGATACATCAACACATGAAGAACATCAAACTCAAGCAACAAATACTAAAGAAAATTAAGAACCTTCGCAAGTTCAGCAGATTCTGAGAAGGACCCCAAGAATAAGGTGCAAGCCAGAAAGACTGAACTTGTGACAGACTTTAAAAAATTCTGAGCATGTAAATAGTTATGCATATCATGGTGAAACATAAAAATAAATTGAATGTATGTAAATAAACTAATTTTCCAAAGGAAAGGGGATGTGGTGGTATGCATAAAGCAAGTCTGTACATAATGTTATGCACAACCTCCGACCACTAGATGACAGTGTTAACTCACCACGTGACCCTATGGCTGGGGAGTTGGGAGTAGGTCGTGCTGGAGGATAGATGTATTTTGCAGTAGCTCCACAATAGTTAATTAGTGTTCGTAGTTTATTATTTTATTTATCCAAGTTATCTTATCATGCAGTTGTTTCATAATAAATTATTCAAACTAGATGTTTTGTAGTTCATTATTCACTCAGGCCAGTCTTCAGAACATGACACATGGCAGCTTTCAAGCAGCTGAAAAGCCAATTCACACATGGATGCACTCACATCATTATTAAGCAGCTTAAGTAGGTGGCCCAAACAAAAAAGAAAGTTTGAACTTGCTCATTTTAAGGGGGAGCAGAATCCGGAGAACTCCATCTCGCCAATCAACAGCCCCTATGGATGAACAATGCAGAGGCATCAGCTTGCCAGTGACCCTCAATTGCCCTTCGTACAGAAGGACTCAGTGACCTGTATCTCTACATCATGCAGCTAAAGCTGTTTGCATTATCCTGATAGAGAGTGCCTCACCAGGACAATGTTTTGATGATTTATGAACACTCAGGACCCTGTAGTCATTGTAAGCCTGCCTTGTTTCTGTCTTGGATAACCTTTGCATATGGGAAAATCATGGCCAAGTCAATATTGACATGGCAGCTAAAAACTATTTCTTCCCTTCGTAGATCTACTGAGATGTGCAAAAGCATTCTTTCCTGAGTATATTGTCCACCTCACAAAGGTCATTCTTTTCTATATTTGCTAAGCCAGCAAGAGCACAGTTTGTGCAATAAATTCAATATCAGGTGCGATATTTACACAACGCACTGCAGGCAGCCATTCAGGAGGGAAATAGGAAACTCACGTTTTAGGAGATGGGTTCATCAAGATGAGCACACACCTCTGACATCTCACACTCATGCCTCTCTGGCAGACACTTATAATGTTCCTGATTGACCCTTACTTCCCTAGTTCAGCATCATGCATGGGGAGTGTGGGAACTAAGAATGGGATGATTTGAATGCAAAGATAATAATCAGCTGCAGGGAGACCTGGAAACCTATGGTGGTTGGTCATGAGTACGACATTTTCCCAAAACACACACTCATAAAATAAACACGACTGCAAAATACATTTTGGAGAAATGATTAGAATGTTTGTTGTGACAGATACTTGCACTATTCACAAACAACAGACATCAGTACGACAGTATCAGGACAATCACTAAACGTGAAGAGAAATTCTCCAGAGCCCAAATAATGTCTGCCTGAGATCAATGGGTCACAGGTGTATTAGTCAGCCATTATCGTCACATACGATGTGCTTTGTGATGTTGCAGAAATGGAAATAAAGGTTACTTACTGTGGTGAGATTGTGATAGAATTAATGCAACTGAGGATACAGATGGGAGTTCATAGGTGGAGGATACATTTTTGACACTTGAATGAGCTCTGGACCTTGAATCACATTGATGAGCCATTCACTCTGTGAGATTTGGAGACGGATTAATGTAAAATGTATTCATAGAAGTGAAAATGATCTACAATGAGTGACATCATGCCACCATTGTGTTCTCAGCACTTAATTTTTCTAACCCTATTTCTATGTTTAGGTAAAAGCAAATTACTGCCGATGCTGGAATCTGAAACCAAAGAGAAAATGCTGGAAAATCTCAGCAGATCTGGCAGCATCTGTTGGGAGAGAAAAGAGCTAACATTTCGAGTCCAGATGACCCTTTATCAAAGCTGTCGCTTTTTCTCTTTGGGTTCTATATTTAGGTGCTGTCCCCAACAACCACAGCAGTGTTGGAGGCAGCCAGCTGATTGCTATGCCCTGTTAAAAACCTCCTGATCTGGGGCAGTTGCACCCTCCTCAGCCTGACTGCTGGAGTTGATGGCGTCATTGGTAGAGGAGAGTTGGAGCAACAGAACTTCCTTGGAGTCTCCTCGATGGATTCCCCCAGGGCGCTCCTCCTTTGTGGGGGTCAATCGATTGCCTTTTCTTACTGGTACTTGGAATGGAGAGAAGAGGGAACTAGTAATTGACTCGATAGGCTCCTGCATTATAGATCAGTCACAGTCATTATTTGCATGTTTAAAATATATACAGGGTGGACCCTCACTGGATTGTTGGGAATGTCCGATGTTGTCTTCCAAGTAGGAACTATCCCTACACTCACCAGCCAGATCTGATGCTTGTTCGTTGAATGGGGAGAGTGTCCTCAACTGCAGGACAGCCCCCTTCCTCCCCAACACTCCCACCTCTGGTCTAGGACCTTCTCCCTTTTGTTTTGGGAGGTCTTAGGCGGGGTTCTCCGCAATCGCCGCAATGTCCGCCGACCGGCGCCAAAATCGGCGCAAATCAGTCCGGCATCGCGCCGCCCCAAAGGTGCGGAATTCTCCGCATCTTGAGGGGCCGAGCCCTCACCTTGAGGGGCTAGGCCCGCACCGGACTGATTTCCGCCCCGCCAGCTGGCGGGAAAGGCCTTTGTTGCCCCACCAACTGGCGCGGAAATGACTTTGCCGTGCGGCGCATGCGCGGGAGCGTCAGTGGCCGCTCACGGCATCCTTGTGCATGCGCAGTGGAGGGGGTCTCTTCCGCCTCCGCCTTAGTGGAGACCATGGCGAGGGCGGAAAGAAAAGAGTGCCCCTACGGCACAGGCCCGCCCGCGGATCGGTGGGCCCCGATCGCGGGCCAGGCCACCGTGGGGGCACCCCCCGGGGCCAGATCGCCCCGTGCCCCCCCAGGACCCTGGAGCCCGCCCGCGCCGCCTTGTCCCGCCGGTAGGAGAGGTGGTTTGATTCTCGGCGGCGGGAAAGGCATTCCAGCAGCGGGACTTCGGCCCAACGCGGGCCGGAGAATCGGCGGGGGGGGCCCGCCAACCGGCACGACGCAATTCCCACCCCCGCCGAATATCCGGTGCCGGAGAATTCGGCAACCGGCGGGGGCGGGATTCACGCCAGCCCCCGGCGATTCTCCGACCCGGCGGGGGGGGTTCGGAGAATCCCGCCCCTGGTCCTGCATAAAGACAGGTGGATTAACCGTGAGCACTTTGGATGAAAGAGCAGTTTGGAAGCATGCATGCCTGTTATGTGTGCTTAGTCCTCTCCAGTAAAGAATTAAGATGCCATTTGTGCAGGATCTTGCATGAGATAATGAGCTTCAAGTGGCTGGCAGACATTCAGTGCCGTCTCTAACCTTTTGACTGCGTGATGCCCTTATGAGAATGTATTTCTTTGGTGTGTATAAGTTTCAATTGCCCTGGCGAAGCTCATCAGATCCTTCATCCCTTTCCAGCACTGCGGATAGTCCGTTTTCTTTGCCACAGGCGCTTACCTCCCCAGCAATCTTCTCCCAGTCCATGTGGTCATGTAGGAGGACCTCCTGCTCCTATCACAAGGAAAGCAGGCCTTCCACCTTTCCTGGGCAGCGTGGAGGAGAATCCCCAGCGAGGCCTGGTAGAAATGTGATGCCGATGGTTTAGCTCTTCTTAGCACCATAGATTACCTATCCAACAGAACACCTGGGCTCAATGAGGAATGTTCGTCCAGGTACCATTTAAAGAAAATGCCAGGATCTTTGACCTTTTGAGGTAACAGCAAGGTGGATGAATCAGAGCCCAACCCACTATGAGATTTGCTGAGCTCCTCACTGATGCACAGCAAATGAGTTGAAACGCTTCTGTGTCCAGCCAACCAACCATCCAGCGGACATCACAGCCACTTTACTGCCTGTCACTGCACTTAATTTTGCCCCGTGTTCAACATCTATCCATATAAAATCTCTTCACATCCAATACTGCTTATTGATACAGGCAATATTGTTTGCAAGCATACCAAATGTTTTGAAACCAGGTTCAGATTAAAAGGTGGGAAGGAATAAATGAAGGAAAGAAGGCTTCGCCAAGAGCTCACCTATATATGAGAGTGAGCAGCTGGGATTTAAAGATTGCAGCGATGTTCTGGGACTCCAGCAACCACAACCATCTTCATTTGTTCTATAACCAAGATAGAAGATGAAAATAAGCAACACTTTTGGAGAAAAACAGAGCTAATGTTTTAGAACAATGGCCCTTCATCATGTGCACTGGCTTGCTAGATAGTTTCGGAGGGTAGTGCCAGGAGTTAAGTGTAGGTGAACCAGATGAGTTTTTACAACAATCAAATAGTTTCATTGTCACCATTACTGAGACTAGCTTTTAATTCCAGATTTATTTATTAAATTTAAATTCTGCCTTGGGGGGATTTGAACTTTATTTCCCAACACAAAGTTGCCCCCCCGCCCCCCGTTCCAACAGCTTCTGCTCTTTGGGACCTCTGTTTATTCTCCAAGTCATACTATTTGAGGGAGAATGGTTGCTAATGCACCCATGTGTTGAAACAACTGGGTTGGGCAAAAGCCTTGAAGTCAGGGCAAACAACCTAGCATGTAGACTTTTGCAACTTGAAACAATAACAGAAAGCACCAGACCATGTGCAAGTGAAGAATTGAAGCAACGGGCATAATACATCAACCGGCAACTAATGGGGATGGGGTGGGGGGTTCGATTCTTCAGCTAAACGTGTTCAGAGGGGATTTAGACAAGTTGAGTGTGGGCAAATACATGGCAGATGCAGTATAACGTGGATAAATGTGAAGTTGTCTACTTCAGACGGAGAAACAGAATGGCAGAGTATTATTTAAATGTTGGTAAATTGGGAAATGTTGATTTACAAATGAACCTGATGATTTGTTATGCTCTAGGTGTACCATAAGTGGTTTCCTTGTGGTGCACTTGACAAGGAAGGTTCAGACGTGGAGATAACTTCAACACGTTTATTAAACTATTTACACTTCTATTACTCGGGTTCGCCACTACTGCTAATCCTACTATAGCTACCCAGACTGACTAACCAGTCAGCTACAATCCACGTGGTGGGAGTGATATTGAATCAACCCTGTGTCTGTACTCACTGACTGTCTCCACCGGAAAGAGGCAGATCATGTGTGTGGTGTCCTTTATTTATGGGTTGGTGTAATGCCCTCCTGTGGTCGTGTCACCTCTGTGTGTATCGTGAATGTCCATTGGTCGTGTCCTATCTAACTGATCTATCGGTTGAGTGTGTGTGTGTGTGATGCCTCTGGTGCTCCTTCTAGTGTCTAGCTAGCCTACATGTATTTACATTAACCCCTTGTGTATTTACAGTGATGCACATCACCACATCCCCCTTTTTTATATGTTACATATTTTCTGTACTCTTCAAGAAAATTGAACAAAAAACAGGTAGATAAGTTAAGGCATATACAAGTCATGGGAACAGTGATTAAACAATAAGTCCAAATCATTTGTGTGAGTCCAAAAACCATCAATCATCATGGTCAAATATCTCTCTTAGTTATGAACGCCATCAACGTCCCTGTGCCACAGGAACCAAGAAGTGGTCAAATCACTTTGCTGTCTGATTTGGAGTCCCTTTCTTTTTCGATGTTTGTGATGGTGCTGTCGGATGGCATCTTGTAGCTGATAAGGTGTTGACGTTGAAGAGGTACCATCAATAGTATCATTCGAGGTCATGGATGTGCCATATGTTGAAGTTGGATAAGACTGTACATACTGGTTCTGGCCACGTGCTGTGCAGGAAGGGTGGTCCTGCTGAGAACCGTTGAAGCTTGTCGAATTGGAAACAGAATTGCTGCTCGCATAAATACCTGGTGATGGTGTGAAACTAGAACCTTGCATCTGATAGGAATATGCCGTCTGGCCAGGCTGGGGTGCAGCAAATCCAGGGCTGCCACTAAGGCATCCAATCTGTAGTGCAGATTGCCCTTGCGGTAGTCCTCCTTCGGTCTTGATTCCATTAGTGGGCAATCCGTAGTGCTGGCCTGTTTGAGAATATGCTGCATAGACTGCTGGCTGCTGACTGCCTGAACACTGGGTTTGTCTTTGGCTGCACGGCTGGTGTGTAAAAAATGTGTGGATATAGCTGTGGTGAATATTGGTGTATTCCTCTTGGACTGTGGACACTGCTTGTTATTACTGACCTAGTGTAATTGTTAAGTCATCCATCTCCTGTCGTTGTGGCATCTGCTGTCACCCTGAGCGTGCCATCACTGAGGTTGCGGCACTCCCTGTCTGGAGTAAAGTCCGGCTTACCTGAATAAGAGTCGGCGTTTGGTTGCTCCCCATCTGGAGTCTGGTCTGTATTAACTGAGTCAGTGTTGGTTTGTTGATGCTTCCCGTCCGGAGTCTTAGCAGGTTCACTGGAGTCAGCTGAGATTTCTTGAAGCAATACATCTGGAGTCAGAACATGCAGGAATGCATTGACTTGTGGAGAGGTTCGAGCGAATGAGGGTGGAAGTATTGTGGTGTCACAGGAGTCACCAGTGGTCTCACAGTGATCGTCGAGTGTCTCTGTACACACTAGCTGAGGTCTGTCACTTTGCACATCTTGCATGGGAAGTGGGATGCTGTCGTCACTCGTCTCACATACCGTGGGTAGAGCCTCAGTAGCTGTTTGTTGTTCACTTGGGTTGTCTAAATTGTCAGAGTCGTCATCTGGTGGTGCAAACAATGTGGGTGGACTGTCATTGTCTTGCTGTTGTCCGGCATTTGGGCTTGGACTGTCATCATCGCGTTGTTCTTCACTGTAGCATGATAGACCGTCATGGTCGTCCTGCTGTGCACTGGAGCATGGTAGACTGTCATAGTCTTCTTGCTGTTTACTTGAGCATGGCAGACTTGCATCGTCAGAGGAGGTTGCTAGACCCTCAAGGCCTTGTTCCTGCAAGGACTGCGCGCGGAGTCTTGCGTTGAACAACGAACAAAGAAAATTACAGCACAGGAACAGGCTCTTTAGCCCTCCCAGCCTGCGCCGATCCAGATCCTTTATCTAAACCTGTCTTCTATTTTCCAAGGATCTACTTCCCTCTGTTCCCCGCCCGTTCATATATCTTTCTAGATGAATCTTAAATGATGCTATCGTGTCCACCTCTACCACCTCCGCTGGCAAGTCGTTCCAGGCACCCACCACCCTCTGCGTAAAAAACATTCCACACACGTCTCCCTTAAACTTTCCCTCTCTTAACTTCAAATCGTGACCCCTTGTAATTGATACCCCCACTCTTGGAAAAAACTTGTTGCTATCCACCCTGTCCATACTTCTCATAATTTTGTAGACCTCAATCAGGTCCCCCCTCAACCTCCGTCTTTCCAACGAAAACAATCCTAATCTACTCAACCTTTCTTCATAGCTAACATCCTCCATACCAGGAAACATCCTGGTGAACCTCCTCTGCACCCTCTCTAAAGCATCCACATCCTTCTGGTAATGTGGCAACTAGAACTGCATGCAGTATTCCAAATGTGGCCTAACGAAAGCCCTATACAACTGTAACATGACCTGCTGACTCTTGTACTCAATACCCCATCCGATGAAGGCAAGCATGCTGTATGCCTTCTTGACCACTCTATCAACTTGCGTTGCCACCTTCAGGGTACAATGGACCTGAACTCCCAGATCTCTCTGTACATCAATTTTCCCCAGGACTCTTCCATTGACCGTATAGTTTGCTTTTGAATTAGATCTTCCAAAATGCATCACCTCGCATTTGTCTGGATTGAACTCCATCTGCCATTTCTCTGCACAACTCTCCAATCTATCTATATTTTGCTGTATTCTCTGACAGTCCTCCTCGCTATCTGCAACTCCACCAATCTTAGTATCATCTGCAAACTTGCTAATCAGACCACCTATACCTTCGTCCGTTGCTTCTATCGTAGAGTCGGGAACCCTGAGTGTTGCGTGGACCACGCGCTGTGTGGCAGCAGGCCGCTCTCTGTGGGCTTGTACCGCTCTCTGTCTCTTGGTTTCAGGCCGCAGCATAATCCTGCACTCACGAGTCGGGATGTCGTAGATGCTGGGCTGAAGATCCTCAAATGCGAAGAATGAATCAGCGTCTACGTCGGATTCAGTACCGGGGTCGCCATTTCTAATGAAAAAGCCTTTGTCCGAGCCATAGTCTTCTAGGACTATATCATCATTGTTTGCGTCGGAGCTGGCATTGGGCTCGCGAGGTCCAGAGAAAATGTAACGGCCGGTTTTGAAGTATTCAAGGTCGGAATCATCGGTTTGGGCATAGGTAACTGCTTGTTGCAGGGTTCTTCGGAGGTTAATTTCATTTCCTGGTTCAATTTGAGGCATTGTGCTGTCATTCCAGGCTTTAAAAGATTTTTTCTTTGATTTGGGACGTTTCCCCTTTAAATGGGCGTGGTCCGGGGCCTCTGACTTCATGCCGCATGTGTCATCATACGTAGGAATCGTTGCACAATCCGCTGTTCCTGTACCAGGGGCCGTTTTTGCAATTGTGCATGCGTGGCGTCTCGCGCATGCGCAAACGGACCTTCCCGTTCTGTGCACTTCTTGTGCAACTGCGCATGTGCAGTCCCTTTAGAAAGATGGCCGCCGATCAAAATTGTTATCTGCTCCGGGATCTTGGCCTCGTGGTGAGTGCTGGCGCTTCTCTTACCTTTTCTTGCTCGTTGAAGTGTGTTTTCCTCACAGTATTTGCCGAATTTGTCCAGGACTGCCTGGAAGTCGCACCTGTTTTGCCCTTTGGAGAACTTGAATTTTTTAAGGATTTCTTCTGCTCTGGCACCGGCCATGGTGAGCAGAAGCTCTGTCTTTTCAGCATCGGCCACATCTTGTAGGTCGGCTGCTACCAGGAAGATTTCAAACTTTTGCCGGAATGCCCACCAGTTTTCGCCAAGATCGCCATGGCACTGGAGCTGCTGCGGAACCGGGATCTCGAACATCTTGCCTGGGTATTGTTGCTGGTTGTCACTGTACGCTGAGGTATGGCTATATGGATTGAAACAGTTCACGCCTGGTACCATAATTTGTTATGCTCCAGGTGTAGCATAAGAGGCTTCCTTGTGGTGCACTTGACAAAGGAAGGTTCAGACGTGGAGATAACTTCAACACGTTTATTAAACTATGTACACTTCTATTACTCAGGTTCGCCACTACTGCTAATCCTACCATAGCTACCCAGACTGACTAACCAGTCAGCTACAATCCACGTGGTGGGAGTGATATTGAATCAACCCTGTGTCTGTACTCACTGACTGTCTCCACTGGAAAGAGGCAGATCATGTGTGTGGTGTCCTTTATATATGGGTTGGTGTAATGCCCTCCTGTGGTCGTGTCACCTCTGTGTGTATCGTGAATGTCCATTGGTCGTGTTCTATCTAACTGATCTATTGGTTGAGTGTGTGTGTGTGTGATGTCTCTGGTGCTCCCTCTAGTGTCTAGCTAGCCTACATGTATTTACATTAACCCCTTGTGTATTTACAGTGATGCACATCACCACACCTTGGTGGCCTTGTACACTCGTCATTGAAAGGCCCAACAAGCAAATAGGAAAGCAAATGGTATATTGGCCTCCATGCAAGATGGCTTGAGCAGAAAAAATGTCTTAATGCAGCTGTACAGAGCCTTGGTGAAGCCACATCTGGAGTATTGTGTGTAATTTTGACTCCTGACCTAAGAGTGGATGTATTTGCCATAGAGAGAGTGCAACAAAGGTTCATCAGACTAATTCCTGAGATGGCAAGATTGTCGCATGAGGAGGGATTGGGTCGGCTAGGCTTGTATTCACTGGAGTTTAGAAGAATGAGAGGGGATCTCAGTGAAACATGTAAAATTCTGCCACGACTGGACAGACTGGATGAGGTGATGTTGTTCCCTCTGGCTGGGGGTCTAAAACAAGGAGGTCATAGTCTCAGGATACTGGGCAGGCTATTCCGGTCTGAGATGAGGAGAAATTTCTTCACAGAGGGTGGTGCCCTGTGGAATTGTCGACGACAGAAGACAAGAGGCCAATTCACTGAATATATTTAAGATGGAAATATATTTTCAGAGTGAGGGATATGGGGAGAGAGTGGGAGTATGGTGTTGTGATAAGAGGATCAGCCATGATCATATCAAATGGCGGAGCAGGCTCGAAGAGCTGAATGACCTTCACCTGTTCCTATTTTCTGTGTTTCATCTGGAGAGTTGAGCTCCAAAATTACTCCATTGAAAGTTATTGCTTTCTAATTTGTCTCATCAACTACCTGCTCTGGCGGCAGCTACCTCGGTCACCAATATGGTGTCCACTGCGACTCACCATAAATGTGTTCATGCACTCTGTGGCTATCAGTTTGGATATCAAACTTCACTCCATGTTGATCCAAAATGGATCCACGGTATCATGGCTTATTCAGCTGTTTACACGTTTTAACTCTGGGATATGCCAGCACATAGATTCCTGCTCCAGCTCCAACTTAATTCAAATAAAACCCCTTTGCCAGAGAGCAGGAAGGCTTCCAGTCATGTTAAGCCTCATCCCAACACTCCAGCCGAGGCTTCCCTGAGGGCCACAGCTGACAAGGCAGGCAGCCCAAATTGGGGTTTCTCTTGGGGTCAGCTAGCTGTGGAAGAATTGAAGAAGAGCCCCTGAGAGACTGGTGCTAATCACCAGGGTCCCAGCCTTTGGGATCCAAGCTCAAGCAGCACCATGTCCTCTCTCAATAGCTGATTCACATCTCAATGTGCTGGCAAACAGCTCACATTGGGTACTCTGCTCTGGGGAAAAGTTCTGTAGTATTAGGGGTTATTGGAGCGAGAGTCTGAATCCTGCAGCATCTGTTTTGACAGGCAGAGTGGTTTCTAGGCAATGTAGTCCACCCTGTGAATAGAAATAGTATATGATTACAGGTGAATCATTTGGTACTAATTTACTGGAATTTCTTTCCCATTTTTAAACATAGCAGTGAAACCAGGAGTGAAATAATTATAGTTTAATACAATATTGTATGTCACTGTTAAAGATATTCTCATTTGGACAAGGGATTGTTGTTTGTGTTGCTTGTGAGGTTCAAGTCTTTTGGATGTTGCTGTCCAAAAATTGCCGAGGGCCAAGTTCAGAACAGCATAGCTGATTGCATTATATGAATGAACAAATTGTGTGCAATTGTCTGACAGAGCCATGGTTGTAAAGTGTATCATACTGAAACCTGAGTTTACAATGGGATTTATAAATCGAGGCAAAGAATACAAAAGCCAAGAAGTTTTACTGAACTATATAAAACAGTTTGACTTCACCGTGGCTATGGTTTCCAATTCTGGGCACATGAAGGATGTGAGGGGGAGGGTTAAAGGAGAGGAGCATGGATAAGGGGCCTAGATTCAGGAAAGTACCAGGCTCATGATCTCTCTCCCTGGCCCTGCATTGGAGTTAATTTTAGGAGCATTGCAACTCAATAGATATAAATGACCTTCATTCATGTAAAGGGAGTACATTATCGAAATTTAGAGGTGACAGAAACAGATAGCATGGTTACTTGTGTGAATAAAATGGTACTTAATTTCACGAGGACATAGGTGGATTGACACATGGATGACAGGTGAAATTAATTCCAAGAAATATAAGATGAGGGATTGCAGGAGGAAAAATAAGTATTGAAAGATGATGTAAAATAAAAAGCATTAAATATGTAGAGGAGCTGAATCCAGGTACATAAACGTTTAAAAGGGGAAAACATTTGATAAAATTATTTGTAAAAATGCACAATGGGAATTATAAGTATATAATCGAGGTTGACTCTTGAACCTGACTCTTGAATCTCACACTGAGGGAGGGAGTGAAGCATTGTTAGAGGTGCAATCTCGGGATGAGACATTCCTGTAGACGTAAAACAAAATCCAATCTGTTCACAGAATAGCAGGGAATTTGTGTTGTGCCTTGATCAGCAAAAATCCGGCAATCAACATCATTAAACAGGAGCTGGATTTACTGCCGCATCGGGAACTCGCTACCAGTGGTAAACGGTGAAGAATCCAGCATTAGGCAGAAAACGGGATCGGCACCGATGCTGTGGCCCCTATTGGTGTCGGGATCGAGGTTCGTGCCCCGCACCAGCGAGAGGATACAACTGGGTCTTAATGACCCATTTCCATCCTATTAATGGGCCGGTCACCATATTGTCCTGTCCTCTGGGCTGGGAATGACATGGGCGAGAAGTGGTACAGGTCATGAGAAGCGTGTACCTGACATGGTGTGCCAAGGAGGTAACTCTTTAAGGGAGTTGCCCCCAGACATTCGGAGGGCCACCCTACCCCCCACAATGGAAGATCTGACCACCTCACCTCCACCAGAACTCTCCCCCGCCAGAGAGCCCCTAATTAAAGAGACCCACCCCAGAGACCTCCTAATTAAAGAGACTCCCCCACACCCCTAATTAAAGAGACCCCCACCAGAGAACCTCGCAGAAGAGAGACCCTTGTCTGGAAGCCCCCAAAGAAGAGATACCCCTGGAAGCTAAAGAGCAGCCCAGACAGAGAGAGTGAAAAAAGTCACTGCTTTGAAACATACCTCTGCAATACACCCTCTGGCTTAGGCAGAGGAAGCAGCACCTGTAAATTCTTGGAAAGGGAAAACCAGTCAGCTGTGTTTTAATCCCCTCAGATCTTTTTCTGCAAGCCATTCATTTATTTCTTTTTGATATTGATTTCACTAGGCTGTGATGGACAGCTTCTACACACACACATGTCAGCATTGTTCCATTCCCACAAAATGTATAAACATCAAGCTTTGATTGACAGCTCCTGGAGAAGTTGTGCTTTCTGTTAGTTTCACAGCTGACTACTTCAAAGTCAGTTAAAATATGTATGCATTTTTGAATACCCTAATGTAGGAAAGATGCTAAATCAGTGGTGACTGTACAGAAGAGGTTTGCTGAAATTATATTTGGGATGAGAGCTTTCGTTTTGAGGGTATAAAGAACTGATATGGTTTTTTTCATGAGAACAGAAAAGGTTAAGAAGTTGTGAGAAAGTGTTGTTCAAAGTTTTGTAGTGTTTAGATCAAGTTAATCATTACAAAATTATTCTTACTGCTTGCTGAGCTAGTAACTAAAAGTACATAAATTCAGAAGGCAGTGAGAGATTTGCAGAATTCTTTAGCAGGCCCGATCAGAATCAGTGGCAGAAGCAGAATATACACGAGCTATTGAAAATGATGGTGGATAAATATTTAAAAATAAATAGAGGAGTATGTGACAGAGCAGGAAATAGCTAAATTGGGAAGCTCCTTCAGTGAGCTAACGCAAGCACAATAGGCCTTCTTACCCCCTGTGTCGTGAAGTTCTGCATTTCTATGATTCTCTTCAGAAATGAGACACAATATTAGTCTGGAAAACAATTTTCAATTCAGGTCAATTATTTAAAGGATTAAGTTGTCAACTAATTTGTATAATTAAACTTGTTGCTGTTTCCTGTATAAATTTTACATCAACATGTAGAAATAAGCAGACATCCACATTACATTGCTCCTAGGAACATTATTGTCAAATTCATCATCTGTAATTAATATGAATATGAATAATTTTCTTTGAAAAATAAATCTTCCGAGAGCAATCCATTTCCCTTATACATTGGCTGACCCTATTGGTGAATTTTGTTATATTTTTCCATTAGAGCAATTTTTGGCTACTCTTCTGGTAATTTATTATAGACTCTGCATCACAAAGATGGGATTTTAGATGTAGTGTCTCGTTGTTAAAAATCCATGACATAGACTTCAGTTCATGATTTTTGTTTTCATGTCAAAGGTTGTCTTTAACAAAGTATAAAATTGCCTCACTATCATGTTACAATATGAATACAAATTAGAATACATTAGGGCAGTTTTAAAATGTATTGTTTCACAAGATGTGGGTGTCGCTGGCTACCTTTAAATATTTGCTACAGGCAATCAATGAATGTGATAAACCATTTCACTAATCTCCGTTAAGGATGTTTCATTACTTGTGATCACAGATTCTGTACCAAAATAGCCAATTTCCACAAAACATGTCAGTTTATATATTCTCTAGGTGTCTTATGAACCATGCAGCTGATAGTCTAAGGGGGCAATTTTCAGCCCACGTTTGCTGTCAAGAGAACCGCAATGAGGGTGGAAAATCCGGAGAGAATCGGGAAACACAATTCTCTTTGGACAGATCGTGTTTCCTGAATTTCCACACCCCTCGCTGGTGGCGTCATGCAGTTGACACCCACAAAGGACGAGAACCTCTTTTTCATAGATTTAAATAAATTTGAATATTATTAGCCAACACCCCCGCCGCATTATCCGTCCTCACTGAATATTCAAACCCCGCCTACATGATGTCACGTCAGTGAGGTTTACAATAGCTTTTTAAAGCAAGATTCAGTTGAGGGGATCCCTCCGGGGATGCAAAGGTAAGTATAGCCACGTAGGGAGAGGAACATGCCGGACACAGGTTGGCACTGCCTTACAGTGCCTGTGCCAGGGAGGGACCTCTGGGGAACCACATGTTTGATGGATCCCAATGATTGTTGGAGGTGGGGAGTTGATGTCCAGTCCTGGGCACCCTAGAGAGCTGGCGCCTTGATCTCTGTGGAACCAGGCTCACCGGCTCTATCAGGCCCCGCCCTGCCAGAGTGACGGCAAAAATCCCGCCCACTCATTTTTCTTCTGAGAAGCTCAACATCTGGAGTGAAAACTGGTCTGTGCAACTGGAGAGCGACACGCGGGTTTCCAATCAGAACCTAACACTTTATTTTTCAGATGGTATTAATGAATAAAAGTCTAATTTGCTTGAGGGAGTTATTGGACTTACTGAAGGCTGTGATTATACCTCAGCAGCAGAGATCAAATTGGTAGCTCCTGTACAGATTCACAACGGCAACATCCTGCTTTACACTGCCTGGCTGAATATCCAATACCTATGACCAAGTTTGTCAATGTACGTTCCATTTCTAAGCAATAGTTATGTGCTGTTAATGCAGGGGGCAACATTGACTTTATCAAAGCAGTTAAATAAGTTCTGCTTAAGTTGATAAAATGGCCAGGAGGTATTTAAACGCAACTTGATGCTACATTGCAGTTATACAACATCTGCTGTCAAACCAAAGTGATGTGAGACAACTATCCTAAGGCAGTGTCACACCATGATTCCCAGGAGTCAGATAAAACTCGATTGTGTTTTTTGCGGTGAAGCAGACACTAGTCCTATGCCGCCCATTTATGATAATATATATTGAAGTCTGGCCTGGATGTTACATTTGTAAATATTAGTCTCATATTTTAATGTTTGCTGCTTTACTTAAAAATAAATAATTATGCTTGAAAATGTAGGAATGTTTCTGTCTTTAAGAATATCCCGTACCTTCTAGCATGAATAGATACCACATTTATGAAAGGAACATAGACAAGAGCTGACAGTAATGACAACTCTGAATACTGTTGCGAAGGGTTAACTTCAATCTTTATTTTCCAATTCTTTCTGTGTTTACCATAATCTTATTAGAGATTCCTTTTTGTTTGTACCTCACAGCAATCATTATTTCCAGAACTTTCCACACTGCTGCCTCAGTGTGGCCTAAGACCTTCAATTCCTCTGCATTAATGTTGAACTAATTTTTATTTTAAGCTTTCATATCTCATACTCTGACAGAAATCTTTATTTCCATCTATTCAAAGGTGTTGCAACCCCCTGTGATGCAGCTCCTACTCATGCTGTTCTCACGACAGACCTATAAGCCTATATCAAGATTTGGGTGGAACATTGAAGCACACTGCCAAAATTAGGCAAAGCATTGCAGTTCCTAATGAATAACTCATACTAGCAGACAAGATACTTCCCGATGCTTATTGGGCATAAATGGATATGAAGGTGTTGTACATTATTTTGTATACTATGTAAATAGGTTTGCTCAGGTAGTTCATTTCAAGAACAAACAGTTTATTATCCGTCCAGTGGAGTTTACCACTGTGGGAACCCCCATGCCATCGGAAAATTTGCGTGCATGGTGCTGCCGGTGTAACAGAGGATCCCGCCGATGGAGAATCCAGCCCATAGTCTCCCAAATGGAGAATCTCACCCAACTTGTATTTGATTCGTGCCTTTAATGTATCAAACAAAATCTGACATTGAATCATCTGAGGAGATATTTGAGCAGACTGAAATCGTGGTCAAAGTGGTAGATTTTAAGAAGTGTTTCAAAGGAGGATGAGATACGGAGGTTAAGAAGTGGAATTTTAGAGGCTTTTCTATCTGTGTAGCAAAATAAATCTACTCAGTGGAAGATCTAGTCCATGATGTACGGTAGCAGTATTCAGTAGGCTCAATATTGGAATTTAAAAACCCCACTGCAATACTGCTGTTTACCCACACGAGGTGGCAACCACGATGGATCGATAAAATTCTGACTATTGCCACCTGTTTAGATGAGGGTCAATGATAGCGTTCAAACATTAGAAATAGGAGCAGGCGTAGACTGTTCAGTCGACTGAGCCAGCTTTGTTTTTAATATGATTGGTGATGGCTCATCTTCAACTCCACTTACCCACCTACTCCACATATTTCTTGATTCTCTGAGAGAGCAAAAATCTATCACTCTCCGGCTTCAATTTACTCAATGATGGAGCATCCATAACCCTCTGGGTAGAAAATTCCAAAGATTAAGAACCCTTTGAGTGAAGAAATGTCTCCTCTCAGTATCTACCCCAAGTTCACTTTTTAAGGGCCTCTTAGTTTTCTACTTTTCCCAGTACGAAGTCTTACAACACCAGGTTAAAGTCCAACAGGTTTGTTTCGATGTCACTAGCTTTTGGAGCGCTGCTCCTTCCTCAGGTGAATGAAGAAGTATGTTCCAGAAACACATATATAGACAAATTCAAAGATGCCAAACAATGCTAGGAATGCGACCATTAGCAGGTGATTAAATCTTTACAGATCCAGAGATGGGGTAACCCCAGGTTAAAGAGGTGTGAATTGTACCAAGCCAGGACAGTTGGTAGGATTTCGCAGGCCAGATGGTGGGGGATGAATGTAATGCGACATGAATCCCAGGTCCCGGTTGAGGCCGTACTCATGTGTGCGGAACTTGGCTATAAGTTTCTGCTTGGCGATTCTGCGTTGTCGCGCGTCCTGAAGGCCGCCTTGGAGAACGCTTACCCGGAGATCAGAGGCTGAATGCTCTTGACTGCTGAAGTGTTCCCCGACTGGAAGGGAACATTCCTGCCTGGTGATTGTTGCGCGATGTCCGTTCATTCGTTGTCGCAGCGTCTGCATGGTCTCGCCAATGTACCACGCTTTGGGACATCCTTTCCTGCAGCGTATGAGGTAGACAACGTTGGCCGAGTCGCACGAGTGTGTACCGCTTACCTGGTGGGTGGTGTTCTCATGTGTAATAGTGGTATCCATGTTGATGATCTGGCACGTCTTGCAGAGATTACCATGGCAGGGTTGTGTGGTATCGTGGTCACTGTTCTGAAGACTGGGTAGTTTGCTGCAAACAATGGTTCGTTTGAGGTTGCGCGGTTGTTTGAAGGCAAGTAGTGGGGGGGTGGGGATGACCTTGGCAAGATGTTCATTGTCATCAATGACGTGTTGAAGGCTGTGAAGAAGATGACGTAGTTTCTCCGCTCCGGGGAAGTACTGGACGACGAAGGGTATTCTGTCGGTTGCGTCCCATGTTTGTCTTCTGAGGAGGTCGGTGCGGTTTTTCGCTGTGGCGCGTTGGAAATGTCGCTCGATGAGTCGAGTGCCATATCCCGTTCGTACGAGGGCATCTTTCAACGTCTGTAGATGTCTGTTATGCTCCTCCTCGTCTGAGCAGATCCTGTGTATACGGAGCGCTTGTCCATAGGGGACGGCTTCTTTAATGTGTTTAGGGTGGAATCTGGAGAAGCGGAGCATCATGAGGTTATCCGTGGGTTTGCGGTAAAGCGAAGTGCTGAGGTGACCGTCCTTGATGGAGACGAGTGTGTCCAAGAATGCAACTGATTTTGGAGAGTAGTCCATGGTGAGTCTGATGGTTGGATGGAACTTATTAATGTCATCGTGTAGTCGTTTCAGTGATTCTTCGCCGTGGGTCCAAAGGAAAAAAATGTCATCGATGTATCTGGTGTATAACGTCGGTTGAAGGTCCTGTGCGGTGAGTAGGTCCTGTTCAAACTTGTGCATGAAGATGTTGGCGTATTGGGGTGCGAATTTGGTCCCCATGGCTGTTCCGTGCGTCTGGATGAAGAACTTGTTGTCGAAGGTGAAGACGTTGTGATCCAGAATGAAGCGGATGAGTTGCAGAATTGCGTCTGGAGATTGGCAGTTGTCGGTGTTGAGTACTGAGGCTGTTGCAGCAATGCCGTCGTCATGGGGAATGCTGGTGTAGAGTGCCGAGACGTCCATTGTGACGAGGAATGTTCCTGGTTCAACTGGTCCATGGGTGCTGAGTTTCTGTAGGAAGTCCGTCGTGTCGCGACAGAAGCTGGGTGTACCTTGTACGATGGGTTTCAAGATGCCCTCGATGTAGCCAGAGAGGTTCTCACACAGGGTCCCATTGCCTGAAACGATAGGGCGGCCTGGTGTGTTGGCCTTATGTATTTTCGGGAGGCAGTAGAGATCTCCAATGCGGGGAGTACGTGGGATGAGAGCACGTAGGGTGCTCTGAAGATCTGGATCCAAGGTCTTGATCAGTCTGTTAAGTTGGCGGATGTGTTCCTTGGTCGGATCTGCGGGTAACTGTCTGTAGTGTTCTTGGTTGTTCAGTTGTCGGTATACTTCTTTGCAGTAGTCCGTTCTGTTCAGTACGACAGTGGCCCCCCCTTTGTCTGCTGGTTTGATGACGATGCTGCGGTTGGTCTTGAGAGCGCGGATGGCATTGCATTGTGCTTGGGTGATGTTCGGGGCAGTCTTGTGAATGCGACTGATGAATCTGGCATTGACGGGACTCCTGACGGCTTGAGCATACATGTCGAGTCTAAGGCAGCGGCCTTCCGGAGGGGTCCAATTCGACTCTTTCCTCTTCGATTGCCGCACCACAGATCTCTCGGTCTGCTGTTCCGGTTCATTGATAGTCTGCTTGAGTTCGCTGTTGGCCTCTTGGGGTCTGTGGAAGAATTCCCGGAGCCTCATTCGCCTGATGAATTCCTCCGTGTCTGCCGCGAGACTGATGGGGTCCATTTTGGTGGTGGTGCAGAAATTGAGCCCTCTGCTGAGGACTTCGATTTCGTCTGGTTGAAGGGTGTAGTCTGACAAGTTGACAATAGATTTCCCTGTATTGTTTTCTACTGTGACACCGGGGGTCGCTTGATTGCTGCCGGCGGTGATGCCAAGTTTCTCAAGCTTTCTGTTCTTGGTGTGCATATAGGTGGCATAGTATTGTTGTCTCATCTGTTTGGCGGTGTTCCGCAGCTGGTCTGCTGCATCCTGAGCGCAGGTTGAGAACATGGCCTCTATCTTGGTTTCCAGGTTGCGTCGTCTGCTGTAGAGCTGGTGGACACCTGAGGAAGGAGCAGCGCTCCGAAAGCTAGTGACATCGAAACAAACCTGTTGGACTTTAACCTGGTGTTGTAAGACTTTGTACTGTGCTCACCCCAGTCCAACGCCGGCATCTCCACATCATTTCTACTTTTCCAGCAGCTCCTTCTGCAAAGACCAATGTTGCAAACATGCGACTTGGAAGGTACCGCATAGTCAACTCGCAGGTTGTTAATCCTTTTTTCAACAAGAAATCAGAAAGGCATTTGGGCAGCATTTTCCTCCCGCTCTGTGGTGTGTTCTGCAACATCAGAGGGCGGCTCGCCATTGGCCGGTGGCGGCATCTTCTGGTCCTGTCGTTGATAACGGGGTTTCCTGTTGAATGCCTCAAAAACATCGGTGGGACCATAAGATCCCGCCAGCATGAACTGACAGAAAATCCCAGCCATTATCCATGTAGCTCAGTTCTTATTCATTCCAATATAAAGACCAAGCAGCCCCCCATTCTATCCATTTCAGTCCCTCATACCTTCATTACAACATCAGAACATGGGCTGAATTTTCCCAGTCCATTGGAGAAAGGCTGAGAGCCAGAAAGGCTGCAATATGGTGGGGGGAAGGCATCAGGATGGGAGCCCAACTCCTTGCTAGCACCAAGAAACATGGTGGCTTGGCCGCCCAACCAGTGGATTTTAAGAGCCAGTTTCCATCTCTGTGTATTTTACTGGCATTGCAAGGACCCTTCGCAGCCAGGTGAACCTTAGTGGTCTCCCAGAAGTTTTGCAGGGTTGGGGGTGGCATGGGGGGGTTCCTGGATGGGTGCACCATGGACCATGGAAGAGCCCTCCAGTGGCAATGACCATCCTCATGCCAACAACACTGCCGGTGCACCACAACCACTGCCCACCTCCCCAGCTGATTGCCAGGGTCTGTCTGCTGGTCCCTGCTTTCCTCAAAGTAACTCATCTCATTTTGAGGATACCCTGTCATTGAAGCCTTTCTGATGCCTCCAGTGAGCCTTCTGATTAGGCAACAGATCTCAGGTACAAGCCACAATCTTAAATTAAAAGACTGCCGGAGGCCATATGCCGCCCTGGTTCCTACCACCACCGAAGCAGAGTCAGCTCCTGCTTTCAGCTCTGGCAGTGGGATTTCTAAGTAAATTAAAAATTCCTAAATCAAAGTGCTTTCAAGTCTCCTCCCCAGCATACACCTGGCAAACGTCCAAGCGGGTGAAAACAAGCCAGACAAGCTAAATGCGAGACTTACCTCTCAGAGGGAAGTAAGAGACTACTGTGTGCTCTGTTTCACGGAGATATGGCTCACTGCTGCCTCAGCGGACTGCCTTACAACCTGACGGCTCAGCGACGTCGGGCAAAGCTAAGGGTGGAGAGGTTTGCCTCTTCCTATGCTAAGATGTGGTGCCCCTGACGAACTACTGCTCCCCAGACCTGGAATACCTGTACTGCCAAAATTTCACCAACACATCTCCTGCAATACCAGGGGCCCCAACATCCTTGACCACTGCTCCACAAACATCAAGGGTGCCTTCTGATCCATCCCCCAACCACACTTCGGAAAATCGGACCACAAGACGGTGCTCCTTCTCCCGGCATACAAGCAGAAACTTAAGCGGGAGAATCCGGTTAATAAGGTCGTGCAATGCTGATCAAAGGCAATGGAAGAGCTCCTACAAGACTGCTTGGAGTCAGTGGACTGGTCCGTATTCAAGAACTCAGCGGCCAACCTAAACGAGTATGCCACCACCGTCACAGACTTCATCAGCAAGTGTGTAGAAGATTGCATGCCAAAGAAGGTAGTATGTGCGTTCCCCAACTGGAAACCCTGGTTTAAATGGGGGATTCACTCCCTGCTGAAAGCCAGGTCTGAGGCGTTCAAGACCGGGGACCCTGAGCTATACAAGAAATCGAAGTACGACCTCCGCAAAGCCATGACGGACACCCAACTGCCAATACCAAACTAAACTAGAGTCGCAGACTAACGACACGGACTCTCATCGGTTGTGGTAAAGCTTAAGCAACAATAACAGTCTACAAAGCAAAGCCGAGTAGGATCTCTGGCAACAGAGCACCCCTCACCGATAACCTCAATGCATTCTATGCTTATTTCGAGCAGGAAACCAACAAACCATTGTCAGCTGCCTAAAAGCCTCGGGCACACCATACCCACCGTCATAGCCTCTGAAGTCAGATCAGCCGTCTTGAAAGCAAGCCCTCAGAAAGCAACTGTCCCTGACGGAGTCCCTGGTCGTGCACTCAGATCCTGCGCGGACCAACTGGTGGTTGTGTTTGTGGACATCTTCAACCTCTCCCTACTCCATTCCAAGGTTCCCCCCTACTTCAAGAATACCACCATCATACCGGCACCAAAAAAGAACCAGTGCCTCAACGACTAATGTCCAGTGTCCTTGACATCTATAATTATGAAGTGCATCGAGAGGTTGGTCATGAGACACATCAACTCCATACTCCCAGAATGCCTTGAGCCACTGCAATGCACATACCGTCACAACCATTCCACACCAGACGCCATCTCCCTGGCCCTATACTCATCTCTGGAGCATCTCGACAACAAGGACTCCTGCATCAGAAGTCCTATCAGCTCCGTTTTCAACACCATAATACCAGTCAAACTAATCAAAACTCCAAAACCTAGGACTTGGCTACTCACTCTGCAACTGGATTCTTGACTTCCTGACCAATAGACCACATTCAGTAAGGATAAACAACAACATTTCCTTCCCGATAGTCCTTAATACCGGTGGGGCCCGCAAGACTGCGTATCTAGCCGCCTACTATACTCCCTATACACCCACGACTGTGTGGCAACATATAGCTCGAAATCCATCTGGAAGTTTGTTGATGGCACAACTGTAGTGGGTCAGATCTCAAATAACGATGAGTCAGAATACAGGAGGGAGGAGGTGGAGGGCAAATGTGAGCGGTGCCAGAGGGGCCCGGCCAACCACACCCACATGTTTTGGGCTTGCCCCAAACTTGTTGGGTTCTGGACAGCCTTCTCCGTGACAATGTCCAAGATTGTGGGGGTGAGGGTGAAGCCATGCCCAATAGTGGCAATCTTCGGGGTATCGGAGAAGCCAGAGCTACACATGGGGAAGAGGGCCGACGCCCTTGCTTTCGCTTCCCTAATTGCACGGCGGAGAATCCTGCTCGGCTGGCGATCGGCAGCACCACCCAAAGTTGCAGACTGGCTCGCTGACCTCTCAGAATTTCTCCACCTGGAGAAGATTAAGTACGCCATCCGAGGGTCAGAGGAAGGCTTCCTGGATACTTGGGGGCAGTTCGTTGGCCTGTTCCAAAACCTGTTCGAGGCCAGCAACAAAGAGTAAGCCAGGGGGGAAAAAAAGATGAAGAACCAAAGGACTGTGCAACCCGGAGGGGGGGGGGGGGAAACCACAAGAGAAGAGGAAGGGAGCTGAGACCAATGGGGGGGGGGGGAGAAGGGGGGATATCACAGACCGATCCAGAGGGCAGCAAAATGTATGTACAGTCAAATGAAGGACAAAACAAACCTCTCTGTAAAATAAAGCTAATTAGCACAGGCAAGAAATATGTAATGTACATAAGCAACAATTATTTATAAATATGAGAAAAGCCAATAAAAATATTTTCCAAAAAAAAAAGAATACAGGAGGGAGACAGAGAACCTAATGGAGTGGTGTAGCAATAACAATCTCTCCCTCATTGTCAACAACACAAAGGAGCTGGCCATTGACTTCAGGAAACAAAGTGTCGTACACACCCCTATCTGCATCAATGGTGCTGAGGTGAAGATGGTTAACAGCTTCAAATTCCTAGGTGTGCACATCACCAACAATCTGTCCTAGTCCACCCATATCGACATTCTGACCAAGAAAACACAGCAGCGCCTTGACTTACTCAGGAAACTAAGGAAATTCCTCAAGAAACTAAGGAAATTCGGCATGTCCACATTGACTCCGTTTTTAAAGATGCACCGTAGAAAGCATCCTGTCTGGCTGTATAACAGCATGGCTGCATCACAGCCTGGTATGGCAACTGCTTCACCGAAGGCCGTAAGAAATTACAGATAGTTGTGAACATAGCCCAGTCCATCACGCGAACCTGCCTCCCATCCATTAACTTTGCCTACACCTCCTGCAGCCTCGGGGAAGTGGGCAGCATAATCAAAGACCTCTCCCAACCGGGTAATTCTCTCTTCTAACCTCTTCCATTGGTAGAAGAAACAGAAGTCTGAGAACACGCACTAACAGACTCAAAAACAGCTTCTTCCCTGCTGTTACCATGAATGACCCTCTTATGGACTGAACTGATCTCTCCACGCATCTTCTCCATTGTGTCGCACTCAACACTGTATGCTTCACCTTATATCTATATGTTTACATTGTGTATTTATTGTATGAAATGTATGGAATTATCTTCCTGACTGTACGCAGAACAATACTTTTCACTGTATCTCGGGACACGTGACGATAAGTCTAAATCAAATCATCAAATTCAGCTCCATCTTTCCTTGCACTTTTCCGTTCAGCTCAGACACTTCTTCTCGCTGATTCATATCAATCCTGACTGATAACCCCAGGCTTGATAAGTATCTCAGGTGCTTCCCCTTTAACTGTGGATGTGCTGCAATTTTTTTAAATCTAAAAATTGAGCACAAAGGGAAAAAGCTTAACATTTTATGAAACATAAATGAAAAGAGAATGTGATAAAATGAAAGGAGGAATTAGGGAGCAATTGACAAAAATTGAAAAGCAAAAGAGACACATTTTAATTCCATGGAACACAATGAATGAAACCCTCAGTAACAGATTGCACTATGGACTGCCATTGAAAGTAATCCAATAAATATGTTCCACCATGTATATTTTGTATTGACACGTCCTCTCCGTTTTAATGTAGTGAGGCTATTAGTCCCAATTATAGATGTTACTTTGACTGGCCAGATGTATATATGTTCACTATTTTGTGTTTTGTAATAAGGCATATTCTACTCTGTTGTTCGATGTTACTTTTTACTTTATAACTGCCACAGCTGTGCTTTTGTTATGTCCAGATCTTTCTAATGCCCTCTGTTATGCTGAGCTCCACTTACATAAACTTTGAAATCATCCAGGCCTCTACCACTCACTGTTATCCTGCACAATTTCCATCCTTACTCTTGACTAGCTCAATTTTAAAATAATTATTCCAACCTTTTTATCCCTGACTCCTCCTCCAGCTCCATCTTCTTGCCCATATATTCTGTTCTTCTAATGGATACAATTTTTCCAGTCCCTCTGTGTACCAGAAGGGGTGGAGCCTTCGACCATCTTGTCCCTCCATTCTGACACCACCACACTTTGACACTTTTTCTGTTCTGAACCTAGATCACAGCAATAGTGATAAGCTACTCACGCCAGATGCAAAACAAAGGCAATGAGGTGTGAAAATAAAGTGCTGTTTGAATTTTCAGTGATTTGTCTACAAATAACAATTCTTTTCCTGCTTTGTTTACCACTTGGTATACAAGCATCTGCAAAGAAGCTGCTAATCCAATGCATTCAATTGGGGGCGGCATGGCAGCACAGAGTTAGCACAGTTGCTTCACAGCTCCAGGATCCCAGGTTCGATTCCCGGCTTGGGTCACTGTGCGGAGTCTGCACGTTCTCCCCGTGTCGGCTTGGGTTTCCTGCGGGTGCTCCAGTTTCCTCCCACAGGTGTGCAGGTTAGGTGGATTAGCCACGCTAAATTGCCCTTAGTATCCAAAAAGGTTAGGTGGGATTACTGGGTTACGGGAATAGGGTGGAGGTGTGGGCTTAGGTAGGGTGTTCTTTCCAAGGGCTGCTGCAGACTCGATGGGCCGAATGGCCTACTTCTCCACTGTAAATTCTATGTCTATCTCTATGCCATTCTTTTAAAGATGAAAACTTGTTGTCCCACGGCATAATAAACAAGATAAATGGTTTTCACAGGATCAGCTGCCCTGCTGATCCATGTTGTGATCGCTTTGGTCAGTACACATTTACCAGATATGAGATTGCCGAGGTCAGTAACTTCACATTTGTGCATGTTAAATTATGATAAATCTAATTGTATTTGACAGAATCCCTACAAGCATCTCTTGCTGCCCATGATTTGAGATAGGTTTCTTCCTTTTCTTGCTGTGGAATATTGCTTGCTAGTGAATTCTTCAGAATTACCCGCCTGCTCATTGACTCCTGCAGTCAGCAGCTTTTGAACAAATGCAGTATATTTGTGAAATGTCAACCTCCGAATAGGCTGCCTTCGATCACCATGATAACTAAATGGAAATGTTCTGAGTTAGTTTGCTTTGGAAGCAAACATTTGAACAAAACCTGCTTCATAATTTATCTATTTTACAGTAAATTACTAAAAGTAAGCAAACCGATCAAGCTCTTAGAATTTACACAGAGAAACACAGAAAGCCTAGAAAGAGGCAAGGTAAAGGCCTGGGGGCAGACATTAGGAATAGTGTGTGGGCCACCCGTACTGGGCATGATGATGGACTGTTACTAGGCTGAATGGAAATATCAGGTTTTGTTCTGGGTCAGAAAGTATTGTTTGAATCCAGACTGAAGACATTAGTATAGAATTCTTGAAGAATTGATTAATCTATTTATTCTCAATTCAGGCACTTTTTTTGTTTCATGAATAAAGCGAGTGTGGCCATTACAGAAGTTACTGTTTAGTGACTATGCCTTCCCAGGCTCATGGTGAGGTGAGCAGCAGCAAATCTGCCAGCATTCTGACCAAATCAGTGATCGTGAAATAACAATTGTTATCTGTGACCTCCTGCAGCCCCATCCCCAATTGCCATTAAACGTGCCCCAGTTTAAACAAAGGAAACATGACTCACTTAACATGGAGAATGATTTAACACCAATCTGTCAGAGAAATTTTACACCTCGGTAAATTCAATAGCTGAAGTTGCACGATTGTCTGGATTCTTTTGTCTGCCTTCCTGTTCACTTAGGAGAACAGCAGACCTGTTATTTCCAACCCATGAAATCTGAATGGCAACAAAAGTGCAACTGCACTCGGCTCACCAGAAGGCAAAAACTGTTGGTTGTTACTATAGCTCAGCAAGGGATTGACATGTGTACTCAAGTGAGGATAAAGCAGGTATGTCAGTGAAAATAAAAAGCTGCCAAAATACCAGACATATCAATCACATGTATAAAAACTATTAAATTGAATGAATTATTACAAACTACCAACTATATATAGATTAAGCTTCATTGTAACAGGAAAGGCTCTCAATAGAGAAAACAAAGTGCTCCAAGATCTTTTACAGTCAGTACAATTTAAACATCCTTTGCTGGGGTGAAACTGTGCCTATTCTGGTTTGTAGGTAGAAATGTTGTATGTTGGTGTTTATAGTCTGCACCTGTAAAAACATATCTGAGAGGACAGGACAAGCTGAATTTTCAGAAGACAGATAAGAGGCCTGATTTTAACTCTGTAACTTGAATTAATTAAAATCTCACTCATTGGTTCAGTTGCTGCTGCTTTATTTATCTGATTGCATTGCTACTGAATTAATTACCTGTAACAAAGAAAGAGATACAGAATGTACTCATCTTTTGGATGAAACCTTCTTCTGAAAAGGGAAATAAAATCACAAATGTGACCAGCCAAGAGATACCTAATGCAAAGTTGGTTCTAGACAGAAATATTTTCACATTAAATGTATTTGTATAGGGCAGCACGGTGGCTCAGTGGTTAGCACTGCAGTCTCACGGCGCCGTGGTCCCATGTTCGATCCCGGCTCTGGGTCACTGTCCGTGTGGAGTTTGCACATTCTCCCCGTGTTTGCGTGGGTTTCGCTCCCACAACACAAAGATGTGCAGGGTAGGTGGCTTGAACACACTAAATTGCCCCTTGTATTGGGCTGTTTAGCGCAGTGGGCTAAATAGCTGGCTTGTAATGCAGAACAAGACAAGCAGCGCGGGCTCAATTCCCATATCGAACAGGCGCCGGAATGTGGCGACCAGGGGCTTTTCACAGTAACTTCATTGAAGCCAACTTATGACAATAAACGATTATTATTATTCATTGGAAAAAATGAATTGGGTCCTCTAAATTTTTTTTTTTAAATGGGCGGGATTCTCCGACTACCCGCCGGATCGGAGAATCGCCGGGCGCTGGCGTGAATCCCGCCCCTGCCGGTTGCCGAATTCTCCGGCACCGGATATTCGGCGGGGGTGGGAATCGCGCCGTGCCGGTTGGCGCCCCCCCCCCCCCCCGGCGATTCTCCGGCCAGTGATGGGCCAAAGTCCCACTGCTGGAATGCCTGTCCCGCCGGCGAGAATCAAACCACCTCTCTTACCAGCGGGACAAGGTGGCGCGATCTGGCCCCGGGGGGTGCCCCCACGGTGGCCTGGTCCGCGATCGGGGCCCACCGATCGGCGGGCGGGCCTGTGCCGTGGGGGCACTCTTTTCCTTCCGCCTTCGCCATGGTCTCCAGTATGGCGGAGGCGGAAGAGACCCCCTCCACTGCGCATGCGCGGGGATGCCGTGAGCGGCCGCTGACGCTCCCGCGCATGCGCCGCCCGGCAAAGTCATTTCCGCGCCAGCTGGCGGGGCACCAAAGGCCTTTCCCGCCAGCTGGCGGGGCGGAAATCAGTCCGGCGCGGGCCTAGCCCCTCAAGGTGAGGGCTCGGCCCCTCAAGATGCTTTAATATTTCAACCATTAAATTCACCAAAATTCACTAAAATATTATCAATATTGCATTAAAATTCTTTACTCCTGCATTTCAATGAATGTTGCCTTTGACATTTCTGGCAGCCATTGCCTTTTCTCCAATATTTCCAGAAGAGTTTAAGGGTACAGCATAATAAAATATTGTAGACACATGGGCCCAGATTTTCACAGGTTCATACACTGCAGCAGGATCTAGCACCAGAGGATCCACCCCCATTTTCGACAGATTCCATTTTTGACTAATGGGGAAAGGGAGCGAGGTGTGACTCACACATGAGGGTAACACCAACAATGATCAACCTCATCAACGAGAGTTAAGTGTATTCCAGTCGTGCCCCTTCACGCTTGAGTGATTTTGAAGTGCTGAGATAGCAATTGATAGCATTTAACTGGTTGATGTTTGTAAGCATTGTGGTTTCAGCACTCAGACTTACTCATCCATGAAGAAGATGAATGAAGCAAGGTTCACAGCTGGTTTGTGGAAGCTGTCAATCACAGCCCACTACCAGAAGTGAATGAATGACTTGCAGCTAATAGATCTGAGGGGTTTAAATACAGGTCACGGTTGTTCTCGTTCCAGAAATGGACACGTGGGGCGAAATTCTCCGACCCACCGGGTCGGAGAATCGCCGGGGGCTGGCGTGAATCCCGCCCCCGCCGGTTGCCGAAGTCTCCGGCACCGGATATTCAGCGGGGGCAGGAATCGTGGCGGTTGGTGGGCCCCCCCGCTCGATTCTCCGGCCCGAATGGGCCGAAGTCCCACCGCTAAAATGCCTGTCCCGCCGGCGTAAATTAAATCACCTACCTTACCGGCGGGACAAGGCGGCGCGGGCGGGCTCCGGGATCCTGGGGGGGTCGCGGGGCGATCTGGCCCCGGGGGGTGCCCCCGCGGTGGCCTGGCCCGTGATCGGGGCCCACCGATCCGCGGGCGGGCCTGTGCCGTGGGGGCACTCTTTCCCTTCCGCCTCCACCACGGTCTCCACGATGGCGGAGGCGGAAGAGACCCCCTCCACTGCGCATGCGCGGGGATGCCGTGAGCGGCCGCTGACGCTCCCGCGCATGCGCCGCCCGGCAAAGTCATTTCCGCGCCAGCTGGCGGGGCACCAAAGGCCTTTCCCGCCAGCTGGCGGGGCGGAAATCAGTCCGGCGCGGGCCTAGCCCCTCAAGGTGAGGGCTCGGCCCCTCAAGATGCTTTAATATTTCAACCATTAAATTCACCAAAATTCACTAAAATATTATCAATATTGCATTAAAATTCTTTACTCCTGCATTTCAATGAATGTTGCCTTTGACATTTCTGGCAGCCATTGCCTTTTCTCCAATATTTCCAGAAGAGTTTAAGGGTACAGCATAATAAAATATTGTAGACACATGGGCCCAGATTTTCACAGGTTCATACACTGCAGCAGGATCTAGCACCAGAGGATCCACCCCCATTTTCGACAGATTCCATTTTTGACTAATGGGGAAAGGGAGCGAGGTGTGACTCACACATGAGGGTAACACCAACAATGATCAACCTCATCAACGAGAGTTAAGTGTATTCCAGTCGTGCCCCTTCACGCTTGAGTGATTTTGAAGTGCTGAGATAGCAATTGATAGCATTTAACTGGTTGATGTTTGTAAGCATTGTGGTTTCAGCACTCAGACTTACTCATCCATGAAGAAGATGAATGAAGCAAGGTTCACAGCTGGTTTGTGGAAGCTGTCAATCACAGCCCACTACCAGAAGTGAATGAATGACTTGCAGCTAATAGATCTGAGGGGTTTAAATACAGGTCACGGTTGTTCTCGTTCCAGAAATGGACACGTGGGGCGAAATTCTCCGACCCACCGGGTCGGAGAATCGCCGGGGGCTGGCGTGAATCCCGCCCCCGCCGTTTGCCGAAGTCTCCGGCACCGGATATTCAGCGGGGGCAGGAATCGTGGCGGTTGGTGGGCCCCCCCGCTCGATTCTCCGGCCCGAATGGGCCGAAGTCCCACCGCTAAAATGCCTGTCCCGCCGGCGTAAATTAAATCACCTACCTTACCGGCGGGACAAGGCGGCGCGGGCGGGCTCCGGGATCCTGGGGGGGTCGCGGGGCGATCTGGCCCCGGGGGGTGCCCCCGCGGTGGCCTGGCCCGTGATCGGGGCCCACCGATCCGCGGGCGGGCCTGTGCCGTGGGGGCACTCTTTCCCTTCCGCCTCCACCACGGTCTCCACGATGGCGGAGGCGGAAGAAACTCCCTCCACTGCGCATGCGCGGGAATGCTGTCAGCGGCCACTGACGCTCCCGTGCGTGCGCCGCCCGGAGATGTCATTTCCGCGCCAGCTGGCGGGGCACCAAAGGCCTTTTCCGCCAGCTGGCGGGGCGGAAATTCGTCCGGCGCCGGCCGAGCCCCTCAATGTTGGGGCTCGGCCCCCAAAGATGCGGAGCATTCCGCACCTTTGGGGCGGCGCGATGCCCGTCTGATTTGCGCCGTTTTGGGCGCCAGTCGGCGGACATCGCGCCGTTTCCGGAGAATTTCGCCCGTAGTGTCTCCAGTTAGCGTTACAATTAAGTTTTTGCACTGTCCCTCCCTGGACGCTCTATAGCTTTCAGACCGGGGTCTCTTTTCTGAGGGTCCCGGGGGAGATCCCTCTAGTTAGACGGTTTGTTTAGTTAGGGGGTCCCTATGGAGAAGTTTCTTTAGTTCGAGGTCCCCGTGCGCGTCTCCCTATTTAGGGGGTCTTGGGAGGTCCATCTGGTTAGGGGGTTTCTGGGAGGTCACACAAGTTACGGGGTATCTTCGGGTTGGGGGGTTCCTGTGGGGGTTCTCCCTGTTTAGGGCGATCCTGGGGGGTGGTCCCTGTGACGGGATCCCCATATTGAGAGGTCTCTGCGGTGGTCCCTCTAGTTAGGGAGTCTCTGGAGCGTCCCTCTAATTAGGGGATCCCCATGGGTGTCTCACTATTTAGGGGGTCCCTGGGGGGGTGTTCGGGTCACACACACACACCCCCATACTTGGAGGAAGAGGGCACCCAGAAAACCTGGGGATGGGGGGCTACTTTCTGCTGCCGGGGGGGGGGGGCTGGTTTTCAGAGCGGGGTGGTGGCTGGCAGAGGGACTTTGCTATCGAGCTGCTCACTCAAAATTATGGCCCGATAGCGGGAATCCCTTATATTCTCCTCATCGTGCATAAAGTTGCATTCCAAGGGCTACTGAATTGCTCAGTGATTTGTGCTCCCAGATCACATGCAATGCAGCTCCAGCGGGAGAACATAGAGTTGGTTTCTCTGAATTTGAGGCTGTTTCCTGAGGAAGGGTCTAGTTTTACAATGAAAAAGTCGGCGCCGGCCTTGCACCGATGCTCCTCCCGGTGAGGGGGGCAGGCAGCCGTGCCACGTAAAACTCCCGGTGTTCCCGACATATACGGCCTGAGAATTGCTGGGTCCGTGGCCACACATGCGCTCGGAGACAACCTGCAGCGGTCGCGCCGTACAACAAGGCGCGGCCGCGCGCGGATCTGGCCGGCTAAATAGTGTCCCCCTGGACACCCGCCACCAGTCCCCCCAGCCCTCACCGAAGCCACTCCTGCCAGCAGCACGGCTCCTGCTCAACTGTGGTTGCGCTGGACACAGTTCACTGCTGCTATGCCGGGTTTATGAAAACTCAGCCCACATGCATCCCACGTGGGCGGGGGCGGAGCATCAGGGTGGACCTCAAAGCGACGCACTGACGCCGTCACAATGGCGTGCGGCGCACGCCTCAAAGACACTGATTTGGAGGGGGCGGAGCACCCAAAAAACAGCACCGGCCCCGAGTCGGTCGTAAACGGTGATTCTCCGCTCGATCGACAAATACAATTTTGCCATCGGGCAACGGAGAATCCCGCCCATCGTCTCCCGATTGGAGAATTTTGCCCATTATTTCTGTAACAGATCCTGCATTCGCAGTTTAATAGCTCAAAGAGGTTACTAAAGAGTTCTTTTATGTGGCATTATGAATACATTCTTTTTATAAGGGATTAGTTGCTTGAGGAGATTTAAATGTTTTGCACGGGCATTCATGGAAGGAAGTGTTTTTTAAGTATTTTTAAGGCTGTATGGATATTTAGATATTTAATCTCAACATAGCTGCTATGGTCTGCCTATGGTCTTACTGGAAGAGTTGGCATGGAAGTTTTTAAAAAATAAATTTAGAGAACCCAATTCATTTTTTCCAATTAAGGGGCAATTTAGAGTGGCCAATCCACCTAGCCTGCACATGTTTGGGTGGTGGGGGTGAAACCTACGCAAACACAGGGAGAATGTGCAAACTCCACACAGACAGTGACCCAGAGCCAGGATCGAACCTGGGACCTCGGCGCCGTGAGGCTGCAGGGCTAACCCACTGTGCCACCATGCTGCCCTGGCATGGAAAGTTTGAGGGAAAAGGTTAGCAGATGGGGACATGGGTTGGCAAGGTGGCATGAAAGTGGAATGGGGATTCGGTCAGCGAGTGATGGAGTGTGAGGGGTAAAAGCTTGAGGACCTAAAATTTGACAAAATTGGACAACGACGCAGAGAACTGAAATGGGCCTCTGATCGCTTCTTCTCTGGGCCCAGGAGCAGGAGACCCAATTCCATCCTGCACACACCTCCCACAATGAAGATCGTGGAGCTTTTCACGAGGCAGGTACAGTGAGCCAGGACATTTCCTGACTCCTACCACCTGACTCAGGAGCAAAAATCCACGTCATTAACTTCCAGGCCAGCATTAAATTTTACACCAGAGACTTTACCCTGGTGTTGTGTTTAGGTATGTCATTTCATTGACTTGGTATGTACTGCAGTAGTATCATAGCTTGCAGGGTACTGAGGCTCTTTACCAGTTGAAGGATTAGTTCATCCTTCTTTTCATGTTATTTCCCCATCTAAGGAGCCACTTTCCTCTAGGTGCTTATCGATCTGAAACAGTGATAATGTTTTGCCGGTGACAAGGTTATTCAAGCATCACTCAGCACTGACTCACAGGTTATACCGTCCACTCTAATTATGGTCGCAAATCTTTACATTGCCAGAGAATATTTGGACTTAGAATAAAGACGGTATAAAAGCATGAAGAGCTGAAACTTGCTGGCAAATGTTTTAGAGTAAAAGAGAATCTAAATTCAAAGCTATTTTCTTGCAATCAAAATATTGAAACAAAAAAAAGAGAGGTTGGCCCAGAATTGAGCACAAAACTTAACTTGAATAGGCTTCCGATATTCCCATAGAAAAATTACCACCATGTATGATGAATGAAGAGGTCCAGTGAAAATCAATTGATCTCCAAAGCTCGTTGATGATGATGGTAATAATATGATAAATATAGAAATGGGTACTCAACCCAGTAAGAATGTTTCTTATACATGGACACAATACATACTGTAAGGACCAAGAGTCGAAGAATCCATTTTCCTGTCTCTCTCATTGCTATTGATGCGACCTACTATCCCAAAATGGCTTCCTGATTTTGAACAAAGCAATTCATTATAACTGAAATCTTTGAAATCTTTTGGAGACATCCTTCTTTCAATCCTGGAAGTGAGGCAATGAAGATTTCCTCTCATTAACATCTTGAAAAATTAGTAATTGTTGCTACAAATTTCCAAACATTACATAATACAATATTACAGACTTCATAAACAAATATTTGTATAGATTTTTTTATTAAACTTTGCAATTATAGTACCCTAGAAACTTCAGTACCCTGGTGCAAATGAGTTACAGTGACACTAAATGACAGCATACTACAGAGATGGCTTTGGCAGAAATAACTCCGTTTTTTTGGGTTGATTAAGGCACACAACTTTCAGTCATGGCTTAGCAGCAAAGCCGATCAGCAGGATTCTCTGCAATCGGCACGATGGCCCGACGCCGGCGTCAAAAACAGCGCGAACCACTCCGGCGTCAGGCCGACCGGGGGCAGGTGGACACCGGAATTCTTGGCGCTGCATTTCCGGGGGCAGATGGACACCGGAAGGGTTGGCGCTGCGCCAGCCAGCACCGATGGGACAGCTCATGTCCGCGCATGCGCCAAAGGGCCGGCATGATCCCATGCAAGTGCGGAACCACCGGCGTATTCTGGCACATGCACGGGGGGGTCCTCTCCGCACCGGCCATGGCGGAGCCCTACAGGGGCTGGCGCGGAAGGAAAATGTGTCCCCACGGCACAGGCCTGCCCACAGATCTGTGGGCCCTGATCGCGGGCCAGGCCACCACGGGGGGCCTCCCGGGGTCGGATCCCCCTGCGCACCCCCAAGGACCGCCCCATCCGACTTACCTGCCAGGTTCCGTCGTGTAGGACCATGTCTACTCCACGCCGGCGGGGCCAGAAACCGCCGGCCGCTCGGCCCAACATGGCCCGGAAAATTGCCAGGGGGGCCTTAACCCCGCCCGGCGGGTGGTCGGAGAATCCTGCCCAATATCTCCACGACAGAAGGTTATGGGTCCAAACCCCAAACCAGAATCGAGGCGCTCTGTCCAATGCATTACAGAAGGAGCGTTGCACTTGTTGAAGTTGCCGTCCTTTTGTTGAAATAATGAACCTTTTAATAATTTTTTTTGTCACAAGTAGGCTTTCATTAACACTGCAATGAAGTTACTGTAAAAAGCCCCTAGTCGCCACATTCCGGCACCTGTTTGGGTACACAGAGGGAGAATTCAGAATGTCCAAATTAGCTAACAGCACGTCTTTCGGGACTTGTGGGAGGAAACCAGAGCACCCGGAGGAATCCCATGCAGACATGTGGAGAACTGAGTGGTGCTGCAGACTCCGCACAGATAGTGACCCAAGCCAGGAATCGAACCTGGGACCCTGGAGCTGAGAAGCAACAGTACTAACCACTGTGTTTTTGATAGATACAATCTCATGGCAAAATCCTAAGAGCAGGGTATTTCTCCTGTTGTCTTACGTAGTGTGTATCCCTCAATTAACAGTACCAAAACACATCATTAATTTCACTGCCATTTGTGGGAGTTTGCACTTCCATTATATTATTGACTGTGCCTGCTATCTGGCCTCCAATCGTGCTGTTTCCTACAACCCCTCTTGGTTGTCAACCTCTTATCTGGAGTTGTTTGTTTATGTGAGTGCAACATTTTCATTGCGGCATCTTCTGCACTTATAAAATTTGGAGGTAATGGGACCATTTCCAAAAATGGACCCCACTTTTGTCAGCAGCGTGCCGGCAGGGAAGATCGTCTGGAGGGTGGCCCATGGCAGGCTGTCTTCGCAGATGGCATGCAGAAAAGGCATGTGGGAGGGCCAATGGGAGACCTCACAGGACTGTCCAGCCAGCAGCCACATTGGAAGAACTGAGTGCTGCTGAAAAAAAAGAGACCCAGGGACTGCTTCATATTGGAGGCACTCGCAAAAGGCTCAAAAGTCAGTTTAAAAGACAAAGTCTAGAACCGTGAGGGTTCTCCGAGGGGAGGGAAAACTCCACCACCCTGTGGCTACAAGTGGACCCATTTGAGCCTCGTGGCTCCCTGACACTGGATTTTATTTAGCCTCTGATGACCCACCGATCCCCTGCCAAGTGGGCATCCTTGAAGCGTGGGGGGGGCGAGGGCGGGGGGGAGTTGGTGGGCTTAATGATAATTAAAACCTCATGCATCTGGTGAGAAACTGAGTAAATCAAAGCAGGCAATTGTTTTAAAATGAGAACCTAATTTGATCCTGTCAGTTTTGAGTTGGACAGAATTAATTAAGTCATATAAGCCTCAAGGTTACGGAAATTAGCTGTGTTCCATTGAACCCGTGATATCTGATTATGAGCAGAAGGAGTTGAAATCTTCCTGCTTTTGTTACATTAGCAATGGGGCAAATCTCTGACCAGCCTTGCAATTTCAATCCCATTTATTCAAGTTCCTTCCAGAGTTTCAAACTATCAAGAACCAAATCGAAAAAGAAACTCAAAAGAGAATTTACTCAACGTTATGTTGTTCAATAGTTGCTCCATTCTGTTTTGCACTTTCTGCTGAGAAAATGATGTGGTGAGAACCTGTCAATCATAGCAAGAATGTCCAGAAACATTGTGGTTACCATCGAATGAAGGGTACTTGATTGCATTTAAGTCTGAAGGGAAAGATGAATAAACAAACCCCCTAATCATGCTGTGTACGTACCAATACAACTGCCAATCACTGGCTTGTGAAATTTATTACTGTTTGAAATTGAATGGAAGATTTGCATTTCAAAGGCTGTCAAGGGATTTGAAGCCATTTGAAGTGTGCTTGCCATTCAAGAAAGCCTCTGACACTTGTACAGCTATTGCTTTAAACATTTTTGTCTGAGGCAGCAGATGATAATCAGATGCTCTTTCCTAGGGTAGGAGAGTCAAGTACGAGGGGACATAGGTTTAAAGTGATTGGGGAAAAGTTTAGAACAGATGTGCGAGGCACGTTTTTACACAGAGGTTGGTAAATATATAGAACACGCTGACTGGGGAGCTGGTTGGAGCAGGTACAATAGTGGCATTTAAGGGACAAATAGACAAATATATGAATAGGGTGGGAATGGAAGGATACGGACTCCGTGAGTGCATATGGTTTTAGTTTAGGCAGGTACCATGGTCGGTGCAGGCTTTGGAAGGCCGAAGAATACAGTCTTGCGCTGTATTGATAGGGAAGGGGAAGTGAAAATGCAGTGACTTTACACTCTGCTGCCTGGATTGCTCTCAGGCAGTGGTGACTGATGGGGTCTCTGATGGGGGGGGGGGAAGATTCTGATGGGGGTCTCTGTTGGGAATCTTGATAGGGGTTGGGGGGGGGAGTGTAACCCATTATGGGGGTGGCACAAGTTACACTGTGTAGGGGAGGGGGCCGCTGGACCTTATATCGGGTGCCTACTCAAAATTACACCAAATTCCGTGATTCCAACGGGATCAGGCGAGCTCTCCCCCATGCATAAATCAGCATGGTAAACGGGAGAGACTCGCATACCGTTCCCCGCTCCGAGCGCCAGTGGAGCGCAGTAGCGATTCTCCGCTGCTGGAAGCACTTCGGCTCCAGAACGGAGAATCCCAGCCATGATCTCGATTTTTTTCCAGTTTTTGGAGGGTCTGTGTTTTAGATATGGGGCTGGATTTCCCACCGTCGGGATGCTCCATTTTGCCGACAGCCCGGGGGTTTGACGACGGCATGGGGCTGCCCCACAATGGGAAGCCCCATTGACCAGCCAGCGAAACGGAGCATCCCGCCGGCATACTGAACCAGAAATCGGGCGCGGCGGGATGGAGAATCCAGCCCATGGTGTCAAGTATGCTGTAACACTGAGGCAGGTGGATCTTTTGGGTCTTTCTGGACTTTGTACTAGTCCTCAGACTAGTCCAAAGTGCAGGTTACCAAATGAAGGAATTAACTCCACTGCAGCACTCATGAAACTCCTCTATTATATGCATCATTCGCACAGCTCTGAGTTTGAACAGCAACCTGAAATTATGGGTCGTACTGTCAACCAAAGTAATCCACCAGCCTTATTCCTTTCGTAATTAGAGTAACATTAATTACAATTTTCAAAAATAGAGGTTAGTAGTGTTTAATGAGGAAATAACCTTTTTTAGGGTATTATAAATTATCTTTGTAGCATTCAGTAAACAGCTCTAACTCACCTCCATAATTCATAAGGCATAATTTTACAGCAGTGAGAAGCTGGGCCCAGAAGAAACTGTGCATAGATCATTTGGTCTGTGCTGAGTTCGCTCATCTCAACTGGGATGCATTTTTTTTTCTTGACTCTGGGCTGGTAAAACTAACTCAAGCTTCTACTTATGATCACTGTTCAGCAATTCCTGGATCAATTATTGATAGAGGATAGATTGGGTATTCACAGGATTGAGATTGCCTCAGAGCCCCCTTCAGTCAAATAGCCCAATGAAACTTGAGGCTGAATTCTATAAGGCTCAGAAGTAGGAAGGCTGACAAATTGTTGAGGGAAGTCCTCGGAGGGGTGGGGGATGGGGGGTGGGGGGGGGGGGGGGGGGGGGGGCTGTTCAATGCCTGACTGTCACCATGCCATTATTCTGAGACAGGAAAAATGACAGATGGCCCACCTGCCCATCTGTGTGGAACCAAAATGAACCTGTTAAGGTCCTCTTCCCATCTCTATAGTCATTTTACCAGCCGTGAGGAACTCTCTGCCTCATGGGAAGACTGTCAGATAAGCTCTGGCATCCTCCAGCAGAAGCTTCCTTTTTGGGCACTCTTTGGCCCATCAATGCCACCCTTCCCCCACCCTCTCCCATCACATAAATGCCTGCACTCAGTGATCCCTCCCACATCACAGTGGCAGAGTTGCATTGTCACTGGACTCGTAATCCAGAGACCTGGGGCGTCATTCTCCGACCCCCCAGAGGGTCGGAGAATGGCCGTTGGCCGCCGTGAATCCCGCCCCCGCCGGTTGCCGAAGTCTCCGAAGGGAGAAAAGTCGGCGGGGCGTTAATGTCGCCGCTGCCGCGGAGAATGTCACGGGTCTGCGCAAGGCAGCCGATTTTCGGCCTGTCGATATTCTCCCTTCCGGATGGGCCGAAGTCCCGTCGACGTGATGACCGTTCACGTCGACGTAAATTAAACCTCCTTTTCATCGGCGTGACCCGGTGCTCCAGGCTCACGCCGACCAGCGTGGAGGTGAGTGACGGCCTGGGGGGTTGGCTCTGGGCAGGCAATGGCGTGGCCGCAGTCTGAATGCGTGAGGAGAGGTGTGTCTCGGGTTGTGTGTGTGTGTGTGCGGGGGGGGGGGGGTGGGGGGGGGTGGGGTGGTTTGAGTAGGCTGGGCTCCGGGGGAGTGCCGGGAGGGGGTCCGTGCCGGGGAGGTGGATGGGGGGTCCGTGCTGGGGTGGAGGTTGGGGGGGGGGGTCCGTGTTGGGGGGGGGGTCCGTGCCGTGCCGGGGTGGAGTTGGGGGGGGGGGTCCGTGCCGTGCCAGGGTGGAGGTTGGGGGAGGGTCCGTGCTGGGGTGGAGGTTGGGGGGGGGGTCCGTGCCGGGGTGAGGTTGGGGGGGGTCCGTGCTGGGGTGGAGGTTGGGGGGGGGTCCATGCTGGGGTGGAGGTTGGGGGGGGGGTCCGTGCCGGGGTGGAGGTTGGGGGGGGTCCGTGCTGGGGTGGAGGTTGGGGGGGGGGGTCCGTGCCGGGGTGAGGTGGGGGGGGGGGTCCGTGCCGGGGTGGAGGTTGGGGGGGGTCCGTGCTGGGGTGGAGGTTGGGGGGGGGTCCATGCCGGGGTGAGGTTGGGGGGGGGTCCGTGCCGGGGTGGAGGTTGCGGGTGGGGTCCGTGCTGGGGTGGAGGTTGGGGGGGGGGGTCCGTGCAGGGGTGGAGGTTGGGGGGGGGTCCGTGCTGGGGTGGAGGTTGGGGGCGGGGGCCGTGCCGGGGTGGAGGTTGGGGGGGGTCCGTGCCGTGCCGGGGTGGAGGTTGGGGGGGGGTCCGTGCCGTGCCGGGGTGGAGGTTGGGGGGGGGTCCGTGCTGGGGTGGAGGTTGGGGGGGGGGTCCGTGCCGGGGTGGAGGTTGGGGGGGGGTCCGTGCTGGGGTGGAGGTTGGGGGGGGGTCCGTGCTGGGGTGGAGGTTGGGGGGGGGGTCCTTGCCGAGGAGGCGGATGGGAGGGCAAGTGAGTTGGTCCACCTGGCCAGGTGCCAGCCTCCCACAGTTGGACCCATGCGGTCCATGCCACCTGGCTGGGGGGAGGAGGGGATATGGGCAATGATGACATGTCGTCGTTCCCCTCCCCCCCACCAGGCCGTCATGTTTTCAGATCATCCAGCGATTTGGCCGCCGTGGTGGCAGCCGCTCATGTCTATGTTGCCCTGGATGAGGAGGAGGAGGAGCGTGCCAGAGAGGCGGCGCAGGCTGCCGCAGAGGGGCAGGCGGCAGCCGCAAAGGCTGGAGGGACACCTGACCGACAGGACGAGGAGGGGGAGGAGGACGTCGCGGCCCCACGGCAACGGAGGCACCCGAGGGCGCCCCGTGTGTACCGGCCCCGGCAGTCATACCAGGACCTCACGGACCGGGAATGCAGGAGGAGACTCCGGATGAGCCGGGAAACCGTGGCACACATCTGCCACCTGCTGGCACACCTGTCACCGCGTGGCACTGGCGGGGGACACCCTCTCCCCGTGTCCGTCAAGGTTACGGTGGCCCTGAACTTTTATGCAACGGGGTCATTCCAGGCAGTGAGTGGGGACCTGTCCGGCATATCGCAGACATCGGTGCACCAGTGCATCCGGGCAGTGACAGATGCCCTATATGCCATGGCGCACCGCTACATCTGCTTCCCTGTGGACCGGGCCAGCCAAGATGCCCGGGCCGTGGGCTTCTCTGCCGTGGCCGGGTTCCCCATGGTCCAGGGCGCGATCGATGGGATGCACGTCGCCGTGCGGCCACCTGCAGATAACAGGGCCGTGTTCACTAATAGGAAGGGGACCTATTCGATGAACGTACAGGTGGTCTGCGACCACCGCATGATGATCCTGCACGCCTGCGCCCGTCACCCAGGCAGTGTACACGACTCATTTGTGTTGTCGCGGTCATCCATCCCCGGCATGTACGAGGGACGCCATCCCCGGCTGAGGGGCTGGTTGCTGGGCGACAGGGGCTACCCATTGCGATCGTGGCTGATGACGCCTATACGGAGGCCACGCAATGAGGCGGAGAACCGCTACAATGATGCCCATGTAGCGACAAGGGGAGTGATCGAGAGGTGCTTTGGCGTGCTGAAGATGCGTTTCAGGTGCCTGGACCTCTCTGGGGGCGCCCTCCAGTATCGGTCAGATAGGGTCGGCCGCATCATTGTGGTGTGCTGCGTCCTGCACAACATAGCCCAGCAGAGGGGCGATGTGCCGCAGGCAGAGGAGGGCGGAGTGGATGAGCAGCAGGAAGAGACCCAGTCCTCCCCAGATGAGGGGGATGGGGGCAATGGTCAGGGCAGACGGGGTAGACACAGGCGGGTGGCTGTCCACCGTTACCGGCTGGCCCAGCGGGCACGGGACAGACTGATAGTCGCCCGCTTCACTGACTAGATGGGCGTGGGAATCGGGTAGTATGGCCACAGACCGCACACCATGGCAACAGCCGACCACCCCCACCCCCCACCCATCCACCCACCCAGCACCCTCACCCCCCTCCCCAACCCCACCCACCCCACCCGCATGCACACCACCCCCCCCCCCCCCATTGCCGATCCACCTGCGGCACAACGGGCCGGGCTCACACAGTTGTGGGTGGACGCGTGTCTATTGCAGGCCATGGAGGATGATGACAACCCGCCCTGCGATGAGCTCCTGGCTCTACATCGTTGGACTATGTCTGACCCATGGCCACAGTACCACCATCCACCCGGACCATCCCTGCATGCGGCTGTGACACTGCAGCGCACGGTCCCATCCTCTGCCCGGGGGATGTTGATGGCGGCCCAGGGGGAAGGGGGCAGACTCACCTGGGGCTGAGGTAAGACCACCTCTCACACACACACTTGCGCTCAACGTACATGACACCCCCGCACACTTTGGACAGAGCACAAAGGCAGCTTCGGTAGGTGTAACATTGACTTTAATAACCAAAGTAGTTCATGCACGTGCCCTAGCCCCTAAAACTCATCTGTGCCCTGCACCCGTGCCAACTTACTCAGTGTCTAATTGTTTGGCCTTACGGGCCCTTTGACTACGTCTACGTGGTTCCCCAGACGGTACAGCAGAACTGGAGATGGACTCCTGTGATTCCTGCCGTCTGACACTGGATCCCTTTGGCGGCCGTTTCCTGGGGCGTCCTGGCCTAGATGGGCCAGGCTGCGACCCGGGCGACTGGGATGGCGAGCTGCCAGCCTGTCCTGCCCGTTGCCCACCCGATGCACCTGGGACAGAAGGGGGGGAGTCCGAGGTGTCGCGGTGTGCCGGGACCTCCCCTACAGAGGGAGCCGGGACGGACCACACCACCTCCTCCTCCCTCGGGGTGCCCAATGGCCCCCAGGCCTCTACATGGGTGGGGGATGTGAACGGACTGGCCATCCGACGCGCCCCCGACATCTGGCGCTGCCAGTCCTGGAGGCCCGTGCTGGTATCGACAGTGGTCTGCAGGTTTGCAGCCATGGAGCCCAGGGGGTTGGCAAACCCTGTCTGTGACATTGCGACGCCGGCTCGCACATGGCCACTGGCGCCGATGCCCTCAGCGATGGCCTGCAGAGACTGGGCCATGGCCTGCTGAGACTGGGCCATGGCCTGCAGAGACTGGGCCATGGCCTGCTGAGACTGGGCTATGGCGTTGAGCGCCTCTGCCATCTGGCGCTGGCACTGGCTCATGGCCTCCTGTGAGAGGGCAGCCATTTCCTGGGCCACAGACGCCGCCTGCACGGATGGCCCCAGGCCTCGCAAACCGTTCCCCATGTCTGACACCGTCGCGCCCATTGCCTCCACCGCGGACGCCACCCGTGCGGTGTCGGCCTGGGTGGCACACATGACCGGCACCACTCCCAGCTCCTGGACGCGGGTGGACTCCTCCACCTGTGACCGCAGCCGCCGCAAGCCGCCAGTCACCCTCTTCACTCGTCTCCGGGTCGGTGGTTGCATCGGATCTATGTGTGGGTGTGGTAACTGCAGGAACCCGGGATCCATCTGGGCGGCAGATGTTCGCTTGGGCTGGGCTGCCCTCCGACCGCCCGGTCCCTCTGCTGCTCCTACCTCCACCTGCTGTACCGGGACGGCTGTGTTGTGCGCATCAGTGAGTGTACCAGACGCCTCATCATTAAAGTGCCCAACCGTGGTGAGTGTTTCTGCGATGGTGGAGGGTGTTGGTGACAGCAGTGGCGTTGTGTCGTGCTCTTCGTCCCACTCTGAGTCCATGGCACTTTGGGGTGGGGGTTCGTCTCCACCCATCCACTCTGAGTCACTGTCCGGTATTTCGTCTTCCTGGGTAGTGCTGTCCCGGGTAGTGGTGTCCTGGGTAGTGGTGTCCTGGGTAGTGGTGTCCTGGGTAGTGGTGTCCTGGGTAGTGGTGTCCTGGGTAGTGGTGTCCTGGCTCAGATGTGACGGGGGCCTGTGGCTGCCCCCCTCGTCGCTGGGTGGTCGCTCCCGCACGTGACGGGCGTGTCGTCTCCCTGTTGCTCCAGGTTTCTCCGTCTCCCGTGGTGTGCGAGGGGCATCCTGCGGGCGTCGCATGCTGGAGGGTCCGGGTCTCTCCATCTCCTGTGGTCTCCGAGGGGCATCCTGCGGGCGTCGCATGCTGGAGGGTGCGGGTCTCTCCGTCTCCCGTGGTCTCCGAGGGGCATCCTGCGGGCGTCGCATGCTTGAGGGTCCGGGTCTCTCCGTCTCCCGTGGTCTCCGAGGGGCATCCTGCGGGCGTCGCATGCTGGAGGGTCCGGGTCTCTCCGGCTCCCATGGTCTCCGAGGGGCATCCTGCGGGCGTCGCATGCTGGAGGGTGCGGGTCTCTCCGTCTCCTGTGGTCTCCAAGGGGCATCCTGCGGGCGTTCTGCATCTGCGGGGATGGGTGCCTGGACGTTTGGTCCTGCGATACACAATGAAGCATGCATGGTTAGACATCAGGCAGTGATCAGGTGATACGGGGGAGGGGGATATAGGGGAGGGGGGATATGGGGACGGGCTGTCGGTGGCTCACTTTCTGGTGGGCCCCCGACCTCTGCATCAGCAACCTCCCGGTCCTCAGGTCCGCCAGCCAGTTCCAGGGCCCTTTCCTCGTGTACGGTCAGTGGCCTCTCATCAGCGGGCCCTCCTCCAGTCCTCACATGCTCCCTATTGTTGTGTGCGCGCTTCTCCTGTGGGGGGGTGGGGGCAGGGGCAAAAGGCAACAGTGTTAGGCAGGTATATGAATGCACGCCATCGGTTGCGCGTGCATTGCAGAGGTTAAGGTTAGGGCTGGATTCACTTGGGAATACGGGGGATATGGGAGAGGGGGGGATATGGGGGAGGGGGCGATATGGGGGAGGGGGGATATGGGGGAGGGGGGATATGGGGGAGGGGGGATATGGGGGGGGATATGGGAGAGGCTCACCCTGCCTGCTCTGACGAGGTCGTTCACCTTCTTGTGGCACTGGGTGCCTGTCCGTGGTGTCAGGGCCACAGCGGTGACGGCCTCTGCCACTTCCCTCCACAGATGCCGGCTGTGGCGTGGGGCAACTCTGCGGCCGTGCCCGGGATACAGGGCGTCCCTCCTCTGCTCCACCGCGTCCAGGAGCGCCTCCACATCGCGTGACTCGAACCTCGGGGCTGAGCGATGGCCAGCCATCCAGTCGGGTGTTGCGGTCGGGTGTTCCGGTCGGGTGGGGGGGAGCAGCGCGGCCTTATGAGCCGTCACGCCGTGCAGCGCGTATGACGCTGCACGGCGTGAACCACTGCGCAAGCGCGGATCCCGTTACGTCGTTGCTAGCCCATTTCGGGCCGGAGACTATCGACCCATTTTTCCGACGTGACGCAAGTCGGATTTGCGCCGTTTTTTGCGCCGATCGGCGGACTTTCCGCCGATAACGGAGAATTTCGCCCCTAGAGTCACGTTCTGGTACCCAGGTTCGAAACCCGCCACGGTCGATGGTCAAATTTCAATTAAATTTAAAAATTGAATTAAAAGTCCAAAGGTGACCATCTGGTTCGCTAATGTCCTTTCAGGGAGGAAATCGGTCATCTTTACCTGGTCTGGCCTGCATGTGATTCCAGACTTGTTGCAATGTGGTTGACTATTTTTTAAAAAACTATTAACATTTTTTTTAAATACCCAATTCTTTTTTTCCCCCAATTAAGGGGCATTTAGCATTGCCAATGCACCTACCCTGCAAATCTTTGTGTTGTGGGGGGTAGACCCACGCAGACGCGGGGAGAATGTGCAAACCCCACACGGACGGTGACCCCGGGCCGGGATCGAACTTAGGTCCTCGGCGCCATGAGGCAGCAGTGCTAACCACTGTGACACTGTGCCTCTTAATGTGGTTGACTCTTAATATCTCAGAAATGGGCAATAATGCTGGCCCAGCCAGCGGAGTTCACATCCCATGAACGACGAAAAAAAAACCACTCCCCTTAGCCTGCCTGACTGGCACAACTAGACAGACTTAACGTACTTGATAGTGAGGGCAAAAGCCTATCTCTGCATCGTCTTCCTCTGGGTCCAGCCTCAGGATTAGTCACCACTCCTGGTGGCACTGCTGAGCTCTGAATGCATCGGCAGCTATAGGGGGACAAGTCGGTGCTCTTATTATGATGACCGGGGTGCAGCTGCCACTAAGTTGACTGCCGTCCATACAGTGTGGCTGTGGGTTCCGCCACCCTGCCAAACACAACCTTCACTTTTACCCCTGGTGGCAGGACCCCTCCTTCCTCCAGAAAATCCCAGCCTCATTGTCAGGTTTCACAAATAAATCTGCTTGAGGAGTCATATAGGTTGATTAGTACCTCTGAAATCATACACCGCTAAGAAGTAATTATTTTGGGCAGAGATTGGGGAAAAAAAACATTAAGAAAGGAATACAGTAGGAAACCCTGAGCAGAATTTTATCCCAAAATGGCTGTCTCATTTTGGGCGCGAAAATCATCAGATCCTTCCATACTTAGTCATTTGTTTGGAGGGGGTATGATTTCCCCAGCATTGAAAGGGGTGGGACCAAAACACCAGCAAACATGGCTTCACCGATTCGGAGGGCTTTTTTTAAAGGGCGTCCCGATCTCAATGTGACAGTCAAGGACACGCACCAGCGACATCGGGATTTTAATGCCCACCACCCAACCACCACCATCCTCGCCGGCACCAACCTCCCCCCTCGACATACCCACCCCCTCCCACCACCATCCTCTCCTGCCCCCCCCTTTCAGGCCCCGCCCACTCTCATCATGAAAGACCGCTCCCCGTCCTCTCTGACATTGGCCCCCCCCCCCCGCCCCTATTATCGGCACCTGCGTTCCTGCCTTCCCTCCCCCCCCAGGTGAGCGACACTCTGCCCAGGTCACCAAATGACCCCCCTTCATGCCCCTGCCCCTTTCAGGCCCGAACCATGGCATCCTGGCAGTGCCAAGCTGGCATTGATTCGCACCGGTTCCACTTTGCGCCGGTAGATGGGAGAATAGTGGGAGCCGGGAGAATTCGGCTTAAAGCCAATTTTGAATATGGTAATACTACTTTTATTATGCTCATTTGGGGTTCACGCCCAGCAAGTGTGCAAACCAGATCACATCAGCTGCAGCGGGCCGGGAGCCTCACGCACTGTTTGGCGGTCAGCATGGATCCTTTTTTTGGCCCCTCCCACTATTCTGACACAGCGGGATTTGCGCCGGGGTGCAAAGTGGCTGGAAAATCGCCCCTCTAAAAATATTTGGCATGAAGGTGAAATAAATACGGTAAACAACATCAATTAATTCTCAGCCAGTGCAGGATTATCCGCTGACTAATCTGAAATGAGCTGATTAATAAAACTTCAAACCAACTAATTACTTGACACATATTACCTATTCAAACAAATCAAAGATTCTGTCAGCTGTTAAAGAAGACATTTATAACTGGAGATTTGATACAAAATTCTCCAATTAACAAAAACTGTTTCTGTCTGAAGGAAAGCTCTTATTGATTATGCTAATATACTCAGTGCTATCTTGCCATTTGTCACATTATGCACAGAAAATTGCAGCACCTCATAGTAGGAATCCACTTATGTAACGCCTTCACTTAGACTGCAGCTTCAATTATATAAATCGGACTACACAAATAAAGACAAAGTATTATTGTTGCACATGTCAAAAGTTAATGGGTGAGAAATTAGGCTGAGTAATAACTGTTTTTGTGGTGCTATGTGTGTCATTAATAATCCAGCAAGGCAATGCCAGGAGTATACGAAATAAGGTAGGGGAACTGGCAGCATGGGTTGGTACCTGGGACTTCGATGTTGTGGCCATTTCGGAGACATGGGGCAAAATTCTCCCCCAACGGCGGGATGTCCGCCGACTGGCGCCAAAGCTGGCGCCAATCAGACGGGCATTGCGCCGGCCCAAAGGTGCGGAAGGCTCCGCATCTTTGGCGGCCTAGCCCCTCAATGTTGGGGCTAGGCCAACACCGGAGGGATTTCCGCCCCGCCAGCTGGCGGAAATGGCGTTTGTTTCCCCGCCAGCTGGCGCGGAAATGCGGCGCATGCGCGGGAGCGTCAGCGTCCGCTGTCAGTTTCCCGCGCATGCGCAGTGGGGAGAGTCTCTTCCGCCTCCGCCATGATGGAGGCCGTAGCGGAGGCGGAAAGGAAAGAGTGCCCCCACGGCACAGGCCCGCCCGCGGATCCCGATCGCGGGCCAGGCCACCGTGGGGGCACCCCCCAGGGTCAGATCGCCCCGTGCCCCCCCCTAGGACCCCGGAGCCCGCCCACGCCGCCTGGTACCGCCGGTAAATACCAGGTTTGATTTACGTCGGCGGGACAGGCAATTCCTGGGCGGGACTTCGGGCCGGAGAATCCAGCGGGGGGTCCCGCCAACCGGCGCGGCCCGATTCCCGCCCCCGCCCAATCTCCGGGAGCGGAGACTACGGCGGGGGCGGGATTCACGGCGGCCAACGGCCATTCTCCGATTCGGCGGGGGGTCGGAGAATGACGCCCATGGATAGAGCAGGGACAGGAATGGTTGTTGCAGGTTCCGGGGTTTAGGTGTTTTAGTAAGCTCAGAGAAGGAGGCAAAAGAGGGGGAGGTGTGGCGCTGCTAGTCAAAAACAGTATTACGGTGGCGGAGAGGATGCTAGATGGGGACTCTTCTTCCGAGGTAGTATGGGCTGAGGTTAGAAACAGGAAAGGAGAGGTCACCCTGTTGGGAGTTTTCTATAGGCCTCCAAATAGTTCTAGGGATGTAGAGGAAAGGATGGCGAAGATGATTCTGGATAAGAGCGAAAGTAACAGGGTAGTTATTATGGGAGACTTTAACTTTCCAAATATTGACTGGAAAAGATATAGTTCGAGTACATTAGATGGGACGTTTTTTGTACAATGTGTGCAGGAGGGTTTCCTGACACAATAAGTTGACAGGCCAACAAGAGGAGAGGCCACATTGGATTTGGTTTTGGGGAATGAACCAGGCCAGGTGTTAGATTTGGAGGTAGGTGAGCACTTTGGGGACAGTGACCACAATTCGGTGACATTTACGTTAGTGATGGAAAGGGATAAGTATATCCCGCAGGGCAAGAGTTATAGCTGGGGGAAGGGCAATTATGATGCCATTAGACATGACTTGGGGGGGGATAGGTTGGCGAAGTAGGCTGCAAGTGTTGGGCACACTGGATATGTGGAGCTTGTTTAAGGAACAGCTACTGCGTGTTCTTGATAAGTACGTACCGGTCAGGCAGGGAGGAAGGCATCGAGCGAGGGAACCGTGGTTTACCAAAGAAGTGGAATCTCTTGTTAAGAAGAAGGAGGCCTATGTGAAGATGAGGAGTGAAGTTTCAGTTGGGGCACTTGATAGTTACAAGGTAGCGAGGAAGGATCTAAAGAGAGAGCTAAGACGAGCAAGGAGGGGACATGAGAAGTATTTGGCAGGTAGGATCAAGGAAAACCCAAAAGCTTTCTATAGGTATGTCAGGAATAAAAGAATGACTAGGGTAAGAGTAGGGCCAGTCAAGGACAGGGATGGGAAGTTGTGTGTGGAGTCTGAAGAGATCGGCGAGATACAAAATGAATATTTTTCGTCAGTATTCACTCAGGAAAAAGATAATGTTGTGGAGGAGAATGCTGAGACCCAGGCTATTAGAATAGATGGCATTGAGGTATTGGCAATTCTGGACAGGCTGAAAATAAATGCATCCCCGGGGCCTGATGTGATTTATCCTAGGATTCTCTGGGAAGCCAGGGAAGAGATTGCTGGGCCTTTGGCTTTGATTTTTTTGTCATCATTGGCTACAGGAATAGTGCCAGAGGACTGGAGGATAGCAAATGTGGTCCCTTTGTTCAAGAAGGGGAGTAGAGACAACCCCGGCAACTATAGACCAGTGAGCCTCACGTCTGTTGTGGGTAAAGTCTTGGAGGGGATTATAAGAGACAAGATTTATAATCATCTAGATAGGAATAATATGATTAGGGATAGTCAGCATGGCTTTGTGAAAGGTAGGTCATGCCTCACAAACCTTATTGAGTTCTTTGAGAAGGTGACTGAACAGGTAGACGAGGGTAGAGCAGTTGATGTGGTGTATATGGATTTCAGTAAAGCGTTTGATAAGGTTCCCCACGGTAGGCTATTGCAGAAAATACGGAGGCTGGGGATTGAGGGTGATTTAAAGATGTGGATCAGAAATTGGCTAGCTGAAAGAAGACAGAGGGTGGTGGTTGATGGGAAATGTTCAGAATGGAGTTCAGTTACAAGTGGCGTACCACAAGGATCTGTTCTGGGGCCGTTGCTGTTTGGCATTTTTATCAATGACCTAGAGGAGGGCGCAGAAGGGTGGGTGAGTAAATTTGCAGACGACACTAAAGTCGGTGGTGTTGTCGACAGTGCGGAAGGATGTAGCAGGTTACAGAGGGACATAGATAAGCTGCAGAGCTGGGCTGAGAGGTGGCAAATGGAGTTTAATGTAGAGAAGTGTGAGGTGATTCACTTTGGAAGGAATAACAGGAATGCGGAATATTTGACTAATGGTAAAGTTCTTGGAAGTGTGGATGAGCAGAGGGATCTAGGTGTCCATGTACATAGATCCCTGAAAGTTGCCACCCAGGTTGATAGGGTTGTGAAGAAGGCCTATGGAGTGTTGGCCTTTATTGGTAGAGGGATTGAGTTCCGGAGTCAGGAGGTCACTTTGCAGCTGTACAAAACTCTGGTATGGCCGCATTTGGAGTATTCCGTACAGTTCTGGTCACCGCATTATAGGAAGGACGTGGAAGCTTTGGAGCGGGTGCAGAGGAGATATACCAGGATGTTGCCTGGTATGGAGGGAAAATCTTATGAGGAAAGGCTGATGGACTTGAGGTTGTTTTCGTTAGAGAGAAGAAGGTTAAGAGGAGACTTATTAGAGGCATACAAAATGATCAGGGGGTTAGATAGGGTGGACAGTGAGAGCCTTCTCCCGCGGATGGAAATGGCTAGCACGAGGGGACAGAGCCTTAAACTGAGGGGTAATAGATATAGGACAGAGGTCAGAGGTAGGTTTTTTACGCAAAGAGTGGTGAGGCCGTGGAATGCCCTACCTGCAACAGTAGTGAACTCGCCAACATTGAGGGCATTTAAAAGTTTATTGGATAAGCAAATGGATGATAATGGCATAGTGTAGGTTAGATGGCTTTTGTTTTTTGACTTCCCATGTCGGTGCATCATCGTGGGCCGAAGGGCCTGTACTGCGCTGTATCGTTCTATGTTCTATGTTCTATCTGCTGCAGGACTCCTATTTTGAAGCATAACGGATGCTATCTTGGTACAAGCATTTGTGCACACACAATATCTGCTGGGTATATACAGAATAGGCAGATCATGATACCAATCAGTGTGCAATGAGAATTCATCATGGCCCCGCCATTTTGGAGCTCCAGCCAACATCCTCTCTGCACAGTTGAACACGAGTTAAGCAGAATGATGGCCAGTCCTACCGGTCCCACCCCCAACCACTACCACCGTCACTACTTAAAGGAGATAGTCAATGAATTGCAGATTAATTCCCACTTTGTTCTAGTTGCAACAATTCTACAAGTGCTTGGTGCTTTCTATAGTTGTTTCAAGTTGCAGAATGTGCAAGATGTGGCAGATGCTGACTGTCCTTTTGCTGATTTCTAGACTTCTGCTCAAACCAGCTATATTCCCAGACCTGGGTGCACCAGTAGGCATTCTCCTTGGATGACAGCATGATTTGGAGAATGAACATTGGCCTTGCAGAAGAGGGCAGCTGGGACAACCTGTTAAAAGAAGGAGGAGGGAAAGAATATCTCTGAGCAGAAGGGCGTGTCTATCCAGGGTGCAGTAGTCCGACCTGAACATCAGTAAGGGACAGTGAGTGAGATACCTGTGCTTCAGTAAAGTCATCCCCATTGAAATTCCCAAATTTAGCGAGAACTGCAAACTCTGAGCAGGGCCCTGACGATATTTCTAGTTGCTGTGAAGGTGTTCAATGAACACTAATGTCTGGTTCCTGTTGTGTAAGGGCTGATTACTTGAGGCCCTGTTTAACAGAGAGCCAACTTCATTTCATTCTCCCTTGTCAGAGGCAAACGTCGGGATTCTTCAAAATCCGACAGGGTGGGAAATTCCGGCGCGAAGGAGTGGCGTGAACCTAGTGACACCGAGCACCTTCAGGGGCTAGGCCGGCACCGGAGTGGTTTGCGCCTCGCCGGCCGGCGGGGAAGGGGCTTGGCGCCACGTCAATTGGCGGCGAAGAGCCTCCGCCGGCCGGCGTAAGTTGGCTCATGCGCGGGAGCGCCAGCGTGTGCTGGCGTCATCCCAGTGCAGGGGGTTCATCTCCGCGTCGGCCATCGCGGACTGTTACAGCGGTCGACGCGGATGAATAGAGTGCCACGACGGCACAGGCCCGCCCGTGGATCGGTGGGCTCTGATCGTGGGGCAGGCCACCGTGGGGGCTCCTCCCGGGGTCAGATCCCCCCCCGAGGACCCCAGAGGCCGCCCGCAGAGCCAGGTCCCGCCGGTAAATACCTGTTGTAATTTACGCCGGCGGGACCGGCCGTAAATGGGCGGCAACTCGGCCCATCGCGGGCCGGAGAATCGCCGTGCGGGCTGCTGCCAGCGGCCGCCGACCGGCGCAGCGTGATTCCAGCGCCCACCAAAACCCCGGCGCCGGAGAATTTGGCAGCCGGCGGGGGCGGGATTCACGCCACCCCCCGCCGATTCTCCGACCTGGCAGGGGGTCGGAGAATCCCACCCAAAGAAGCTGAGCAAGCACAAGGGTTTGCAAAGTTTGCAGCTTCCCCATTGTTACATTGTTGAATTATTCAAAAAAGCTACGGACTTTATTGTTAGGTGCATGTGTACCTATGTATCTGCAGCACTCACCCCTGCACTAGTCTGTACATCAAACTGACAATGTACCATTCCGTAGCACATGGTGATATCTGACAAATGCATTTGATGCCAGCTCCTGGGAACCACAAGACATAATATTGCGGCAGCAGGTGTTTATGAGCAAAATCCAAGCAGTAAATACAAAATAAATGCTGAATTATATTGAGAAAATCAACCCGAATCAGTGCCAGAGAGAAAAAAACTGAGTGAATGGTGCAAAAGCAAAATGGTCACCAGTTCAGCAATGAACACAGCTCCAACTCTGGATGGATTGGGAGGCAGGTGATGTTATGGAGGCATGTGAGGAGCTTCAACAAAAGTGCAGATTTACATTCAATAATTTTCTAAAAAGTACTGGTGAAGAGTCAGCTTCATTCTTTCATGAGTAAGGAGAGAAAGATTTAGATCTGTTCAATAGCTGGGTAATGAATGAGGACAGTAAAAACCCAGACAAAATTGGAGAAGTTCAGCACTTGTCTCCAGCCAAAGTCAAACCATCAGATCCATCAAAATGAATTCCAGAGCCGAAGACAGGAACCAGATTGGCCTGTTGACAATTTCACCTGAAATTGTGAAATGTAGCCAGCAAGTTGGCTCACACCAACTCATTTGGGCACTGCACACCCTAATATACACAACGTTCACAATAGCACAGGTTGTTGAGACTACCAGAGTACTTGAAGCCACAAGTAGACAGATGAAGATGCTGACTACCCGAACAGCTAGACTTTAGTGAAGAGAAAGGCAGCAGTGTTGATGCAGTGAAACATTAATAGAATGCACAGCAGACAGAGAAAGATGTGCAAGAGCTATAAATGACCATGAGAGTTCACAGACAGAAGGAAATGTCCTGAACACGGATCAAACTGCAGAGCCTATAGAACACTCAATCACTGGGAAAAGCTGTGCAGAACAAAGAAAGATGGTGGTAAATGATGGATACATTTGTATCAAATATTTCTTACTTCTGGTAGGAGTATGAGTGTACTACCGTCAAACTCAGCATGACGACTCCTTCATCTCACGGTTTGCTGAGATTAGCTGCAGATCTTCGCAACTGTTTATCCTCGGGAAAGCAGAACCATTTGTTTCAGTGGCATAAAACACGTATTTAATATCTTTTCCTATATGTGTCCCTCTGATTTGGTCATTCCTAGCTACCGAGTCTCAGTTCCACCATATGCCGGAAACATGGCACTATTCGTTTTCAGAGCATTTTTTTTGAGTAACAATTTTCTTTCTAATTTTCTGATATAGACCTCCAGTGGGACACAAAAAGATCTTGGTGCATGCCCCCTCCTGTGGTCACCATTGCTTTTTGTTGCACAACACACCTATTCCCAATGATGCATCAGCCACAATGCCCCTTCCCTTAGAGATGCAGGCTAGTTTTATGCAGTGCAGGCTAGCTTTAAATCATGCATGCAGGTAACCGTTTAGTCCCCCTATTAATGCAACTGATGAACAGTGTGATGAATGCTGTCTGCATGCAGAAATTATGATAAGCAGGCAAAATGATCGAATGGGCGGCGATTAATCATGTGTCATGATCCCAACACCTGTTTTTGGGGACTACCCACTTACCTCAGTAAAGTACAGCTTCACAATTTCTTTAGCTCCTATTTATTCATCATACTGCCAGTTCCTATATACCTATCTTTTTGAGGAGAGCACAGGGTTCTACCAGTCTCCCAGACTAACTTCAACTGGAACCCCACTGACAAGCTTAAGTGGCAACAGTCAGTTGGGAGAGACGCCAATGGATGTTCCAGGTATTTTTCTTTAACGTTTGTCAGTGCGCTGACATACCTATTTGCATTGGTAAGCTCTGTTCAAACATTCTCCTTTCAATTTTGACATTAGGCTCTTTGCAAATACAAATAAAAGGTGTAAAGCCTTTATGAGGTTGCCTTTGCAAATGTTGGTAATGAACAGTCGACCCACGAATTATGGGCATGTAATTGACAAATTAATTCCAATATATTTAACTGTGAAGTTCTGCAATTCACTGAGAAGAATTAAGAGGCCACCAAATTTTCGATACCAAGCCGTGTTGGTCAACTTAAAAAATGTCCTCACTCGCTGGACATGCCTTGGTAGGAAGTCATCTGAATGGTGCAATCTTCATCTGGAGGTGGAGGGGGTGGGAGTTTGCGTGCGCGGGGTTGCAGGTGCGGAATAGGGGCGGGCCTGTCATCCCCGGCAGAAATGGGTAGATGACCACTGAGGAGACCAGATGCCAAGGCGGGGTGCTTAAAAGGCCCGCTTTAGTTCTCTGGGACTTGGTTCCGTTGTATTTTGGGTCCTTTAGCCTTCAGCAAAAGGTACGAAACACATTTTTACCAAAGGAAACCACATTTCAAGACAATATTTGATTATTTTGAATAATTGTCTATCATGGGCAGCTATCTAACATGATTCCTCCGCGCATCTTATTTCTCCTATTACAAACAACCCTGTAATCGGTTGCCCAGTAGTATTGTCACTGTGGTAGTAATCCAGAGACCCAGGGTAATGCTCTGGGGACCCGGGATCAAATTCCGCCATGGCGGATGGTCAAATTTGAATTCAGTTAAAATCTTAAATTAACTCAGATAATGACCATGGAACCATTGTCGATTGTTGTAAACACCCTTCTGGCTCTATCATCCTTGCCTGGCCTGGCCTACATGTGACTCCAGACCGACAGTAATATGGCTGACTCTTCAACGGCCTAGGAAGCCACTCATTTCAAGGGTAGTCAAGGATGGGCAATAAAAACTGGCCCAGCCAGCGATGCCCACATCTCATGAACATGAGCTTACGAGACATCACTGTCCATAGAAAGAGACCCCTTCACCTCACCACACCCATGGCCCCTTATACCTTCCATGCCAACTCACCCAGTATTCACCAGTATTTAAAATTTAAATAACTTCACATCATGTCAGTTACACAAATCTTCATGTTATCTGCACTTCAAATGTGTTTATGTCTACTCCACAAATTCGAGATTCCCACACTGCAGATTATGACCATTACAAGAGTTAAATGGGTTATTTTGAACTCGGCACTTAGTTGAATTGGTCCTGCTGAGTCCGGGTTTCCCTCGTGTGTCAACCATGCCTTGCCACTTTTCTCCTACCGGCAAAAATTTGCTCTGTCGGATATGGGGGCGAGACTTAAACATCTGAGTCCCGCCCACCATTTTGAAAGCTCTGCGCGGAGTCCCCATGGAGGGGTGGTAAGAGAGACAATGGGAGCAGAGTGTCCACCATCACAAATGATTAAAAATGATGCAGGTTTATCAAACTATAAAAAAAAGTAAGCGCTGGTATTCATTTGCAGAGGGATAAACGTTAAAGCAGATAATTTGTGAATTTTGTTTCGACCACATTTGGAATGTTGTATCAATTTTGTTACAATTGGCTTGGGACCATTAACATTTAAAGAAAATCTGAACACGCATATTAACCAATAAAACTGTGGCACAATATTTCACTTTTATTTTTAACAAAGCACATTCATTATTGTATATAGAACAAATTAAACACAACAAATACTTAGGGGGCGATTCTCCGAGCCGGGTGCCGGGCAGGAGAATCGGCGCAACCGCGCCATGACGCCCCGATGCCGGCGCACGATTCTCCGAGGTGCGGAGAATCGGCGCCATTTGCGCCGGCGATTTTGACGCGGTGTGGGCCGCTGGAATTGACGGGGCCGCCGATTCTCCACCCCGGGTGGGCCGAGCAGCCGCACGGATACGACAGAGTCCCGCCGGCGCCGTTCACCCCTAGTCGCTGCCGGCAGGAACTCTGCGTAAATGGTCGGGGTACGGCCTGTGGAGGGGGAGGGGGGCTCTGTCCCCGGGGGGGCCTCCGATGGGGTCTGGCCCGCGACCGGGGCCCACCGATCGGCGGGTCGGCCTCTCCCCTCCCGGGCCTACTTGCCTGCGCGGCCAGCCCCTGAACACCGCCGCCATGTTGAGTTAGGGCCAACGCACGTAAGAAGTCGCATGCGCAGGTTGGAGTGGTGCCCATTTGGCGCCGGGAAGGGAGGCTGGAGCGACGTGAACCACTCCAGCGCCTGTGGGGGCCAGAATTGGTCGTCCCCGTTTTGCACCGTCGTTGGGCTCCATTTGGGAGAATCGCTCCCTTAGTGTTGGTGAGGACAATCTGTAAGTATGCCATCAACCCCTGGAGAATTCGCCTCAGTTCCAGCTATTCTCAGAGATAAAACTTTAATTTACTATTTCTTGACAGTCGTGCCTCAGTCTCTTGTTCTGCTTATATGTCAATACTTCCCAACTAATCTTTAACTAACTCACTCATCAAAAACTGATACCAGAGCACTTTCCTCAGCTCCAGCCATCTCCATAAACATGTAGCCTACTAGAGGATGTCCTCAAATAATTTCATATTTGATCTGATATTCAGAGCTTACTGAATGTTTTTAAACTAATTTTTACTCCAACTCCCTGAACAAAACATCTGTCTGTAATGCCCTTGTTTTTACAAGCATTGCAGCCTCATATCTCCAGTTTTCCATAACTGAGTAAGCCCATCTGCTGTTTTATGATCTTACCTTTCGAGCTGTTAACCCCTTACGTCACCATGGCCCCAACCTTTTACATATCAAACACTCCATGCTTGTTATAATTGCATTCACCCCATTTTCTACAGTTAAACTTTAATTCCTAAAACTGAAAAAAACCTCCAAAACGCCTGAACTTTGAACTAGGTAATCAAGGGTGGAAACGCGGCGTGCTGCAGTACAATGTGGCCGATAGAAACCGAGAGACCCCGCTCCCGAGATCTACCCGGCTCACAGCGTCTCGCGAGACCTAACGCGATCTCGCAAGATGTTGCGATGCGAATCCTGCCAATTGTGGGGACCTTTCCCCTTTGCCTTGGAGACCTCGAGCGGGCATGGTTCAGTACTGTTCTACACAAATGGGGAGCAGACCAAGGCAGGCCAGCAGCACGGTTCAATTCCCGTACCAGCCTCCCCGAACAGACGCCGGAATGTGGCGACTAGGGGCTTTTCACAGTAACTTCATTTGAAGCCGACTTGTGACAATAAGCGATTTTCATTTCATTTCATTTCAGACGAACAGCACTGCCAAGGTCCCAAGCTGGCATTTTTCACAGGGCAGCAATCGGACCAGGGGTGCCATGCGTGAGTGTTGGGGGAGCTGCGGGGGCTCCCATGGACCCCCTCATAGTGAGTTTGGGTTTGGTGTGTGGGGTCGGGGATCGCGTTGGGGGCTCAAGAGATCGGGATGCCATTTAAAAATGGTGACTGATCTCTTGCTGCACTGAGGTGTTCTGGCGAGCAGAGTTCCTCAATGCAGAAAATGGGAATATGTGTAGCCTTGGCAGTGTATTCCCCGCTGAGGCCCCGTATCTAACCCGAGTGACGTTTGATAGTGTGTTTTTCAGCACGCTGAACGCTTGGATACACGTGGCTGAACACGCTCACTCCTGGACTTTGTTCTCATTTAGTTTAATCGCACCTCAAAACAGGGCAGCACGGTAGCATGGTGGTTAGCACAATTGCTTCACAGCTCCAGGGTCCCAGGTTTGATTCCCGGCTTGGGTCACTGTCTGTGCGGAGTCTGCACGTTCTCCCCGTGTGTTCGTGGGTTTCCTCCGGGTGCTCCGGTTTCCTCCCACAGCCCAAAGATGTGCAGGTTTGGTGGATTGGCCATGATGAATTGCCCTTAGTGTCCAAAATTGCCCTTCCTGTTGGGTGGAGTTACTGGGTGTTGACTTTGGGTAGGGTGCTCTTTCCAAGAGCCAGTGCAGACTCGATGGGCTGAATGGCCTCCTTCTGCACTGTAAATTCTATGATCTATGAATATCAAAAAAAGAAGACATAGGAACTGTAGGAAATGCAAAAAAGATTCACAAAGATGTTACCAGAACTGAAAGCAGCATGTATCAAGAATTTGGGCCTGGAGATCAGTATTCAGTGTACAAAAGACTTGGGGTTGATGATATTGGACTTGTAACCCAGCTGGTCAGCTCGTTCACTACTGTTTTTCACCTTTCACTCCTATTTCGTCTGACCAAAATTTGACTCCAGCCCAACATTATGGGTGCAATCTAAAGGCCTCTCGCGAGATTTACTCAACTCGCCACACCTTGTGAGATCTAGCGAGATCTTGCGAGAGGTCGCACTCTGGATCCTGCCCACAATGGGCGGGCCTAAATTTACATAGTTAGATGTGCAGTTAGGCACACTTGAATATGCACTCCGCAGAACTAACCAGCGCTCGCGATCAAATCGCCCCGCCGAGGAAGCCCATTGGTCTCCACAAACAGGGACCATGCAGAAAGGCACTTGGGAGGGGCTCCCAGGTGATCAGAGGCCCCCAGGTAGTCAGCCTCTATGCAGGGTGGCACCCTGGCACTGCCGATGACACCTGGACACCTTGGCACTGCCATCTTATCAACCAGGCAGTGCCACCTGGGCACCATGTCAGTGCCCTGTCAGGATGCCTGGCATCCTTGAAGTGCCATCTGGATGCCGGCCTAACACTGCCATTGTGCCCAGATGGCACTGCTCGGCTGGCAGGGGCACTTCCAGGTGACATTTGGCCAGTGCTAAGGATCGGGCCCGGCGATGCCCTGACCTTATAAGGTGGGGCGCTGGGGGCTCAAGGACCCCCAAACAGGTAGGGTAGGGTGTTGGGAGGGTCCGGGGGTCACATTGGGGGATCGAAAGATTTTAAATGGCACTGCGATCTCTTCCTTCACTGGCGAGTGGTGCTCCTCAGTGCAGAAAATGAAGGTATGTGTCCGCCGAGGCCCATAAAATGTCCCGTTCAATAGCGTGATTGTTCCTGGCGCTGAAACACCCCGCTAACCTGTCCACAACGGGACTCTGTTATTGTTTTCATTAAATCTAGCCCAAATGTCTGACTCATTGTAGCCGCTGGGCAAATAGAATGGAAAATAAATGACATTTGGCAGCAATACCTATATCCAGAAAGCCCCCCAAAAAGTTGAGATTGACCAATTGTTCATCATGTTCAAATAGCAGTTTAAATCTTGCACCAAGCTAAAGGCACCTCCAAGCATTTGACAGCAACAATGTCAGCAAGAAGAGTAAACAGCCAGTCTCACTGAAGTATTCTCACAGATAGCAAATTAGAAAGTTAAAAATACTGAATAGTTTTACTTTTTGTTTAAGTTTGCAGATAGTGAAATAAATAATTGCTTGGTTTCAGATAGAAGATAAAATCATGTATAAAAATTTAGAAAAAATACTTTTTTAAAAATATGCAATTCTTTTATCACAGAGAAATTCAACATTCCAAAAATATATGCTTAGCTTTTCAAAATCAGAGAGTGTTTAGCAATAATTATGAAGTTCGTGTGCTGCTAAAAACCCAGTTATATCTCATTCAACTAGATGTAACTTTCTCACGAATTTCTACAGCAAGACTGACAGCATAAATATCTGACAGAGATAGATAGGTTCTTGATTAATAATGGGATCAGTGATTACGGGGAGAAGGCAGGAGATTGGGGATGAGAAAATATCAGCCATGATTGAATGGCAGAGCAGACTCGATGGGCCGAGTGGACTAATTCTGCTCCTATGTCTTATGGTCTTATAAAAGTGGAATTTTTCATTGATGACCTGGATTTTGCAGTGGTAAAGACAGTGAAATAGTCATCTTTACTTCCATTACTCCACTGCAACTATAAACTTTGGTATTTTGCAAATGCATGGAAAAATGTAGAAGTCACTGTCAGCAATGCAATGCTGTTCCAGAGGGAATGGTGTTGATGTGCACCGTCCGTAAATAAAAGTGCAATAGCTGAGCAATCAGTGAATGTTATCAAAGGAAAGAAGTCTGGGAACATTTGATAAAGTAAGGCTTTTCAAGTTTATAACTTCAAATATAGGCATCTCAAGTATTACTTTATTAACTGCATTGACCTAAAATTGTATCTTCAACTTAATCAATCAGCTGAGTTAGATGACTCTGCTGTGATTCTACAGTTGGTCTACTCCGGTGGGAAGGCTGGGAAGAATATTTCCAGTGGTGCCTGGTGATTCTTGTATGCACATCTGCTGAAAACACAATTGAGCTTAGACGTTAATATCCTCCCCACAATCAGACAGCACACCAACATCTCTTAAGACTCTAGGAAATGGCACAAGATGGAACGCATTGTTCAATGTAACTGTGCCCCAGCAAGGAGTCAACATCTTCAGAAAGGAGAATATTGGTGAAGATGAATGGTTTATTGGTAAAACATTTTAATGGAAACTGCTTATGGTTGTGTGCACCTGAATCACGAGAGTAAACAAGTTAATGATGTTACAAATGTAGTTTACTATGTGAATTTTGACTAATGGCCCAAATTAACTCTTGCAAGGCACAATTTCCATGTTCTTTTGTGGATACATGGATAAATCTATTTTATCTATTGCTTAAAATAATTTAATTAAATGTTAGCACAATGGAAAAGCAAAAGTGGGGTATCAAAATTAATCTATTAATTACTTCAGCATCTATAAGAACTCAACCAAATTAGAAGTAGAAGTACACAAAACATACCCATGCATCACGTTTAGTGAATTACAGCACTAAGTATGTCTATGAAAGTGTACGAAGGATTGACATTTCTCAATTCCCACTCAGGCATCAGATTTGCAGTGAGGCAGCACTTACAACCACTCAACATCATTCTTGACCCAGTCCAAAATTCTGGCAATAGTCATTAACTTCGAAAGGGTAGGAATCTTTGTCATTTAAGTGAGATTTCAGAGTAGCTCATTCTCACTGTACTGGGGATATAGAGAGAGTTTACCATTTCACCTCAGGTGGTATGCATGCAGCTTTGTGAAGCCAATTAAGAAGGTGGCATAGTGGTTGGCACTGCTGACTCACAACAGCAGGGACTTAGGTTCAATTCCAGCCTTGGGGAACTGTCTGTGTAGAGTTTGCATGCTCTCCCTGTGTCTGCATGGGTTCCTCCTGGTGTTCCAGTTTCCTCCCACAGTCCAAAAATGTGCAGATTAGGTGGATTGGTCAGGCTGAATTGTCCCTTGATGTGCAGAGATGTGTAAGTTAAGTTCTGGGGAGAGGGCGGGCGGGGGAGTGGGCTTGGGTAGAGTGCTCGTTTGGCGAGTTGGTGCATACTCAATGGCAAAATGGCCTCATTCTGCACTGTAGCGATTCTATAGGATACTATGCTGCCCATCCTATATTTGCAGGCTCTCACAACCATACTTTCCACTGGTGAAAGAAAGACAGAGAAGCTAGGATTTCTAAACATGGTAACTTGCCTCTTTGAGTGAGTCCAGGATGGAAACTTAAATGGTTCAAGAGGTACCCAACAGCCTCCATGCTGAAATGAATAAAGTTGAAAAACTAATTTGTCGATCTGTCGGAAGGCAGACCCATCCTAAATTTCAGTATGACTTGTTTTTCCATCCCAGGGACTTCAGGATTCCTGAATTAATGGATGTAGTAGATGTATTATTCTGACAGACAATGCCACAGACTCCAGTCCTTAACTACAGACTATCCCTTTCTCTGACCACTGTCCAAGGCCTAACCAGATTGTTTGCACTCCAGTGTCATATTTATCAATCGTATATCTGCAACATCACTAAGACTGTAAATTTCTGTCCACATAGCATTGCCCGATTCTACTCCTGCCTCAGCTCATGTTGCTGAATCCATCATCCATGCCTTTGTCACCTCTTCATCCTTCACCTGTGCTCTGTTTGAAAGCAGGTCCTTGGTACATTGCCTCCTGATGCTTCATCCTGAGCTGTTTTTCTTGGCAGTTTTTTTGTGGGTGTTAGTTTGACATTGGCTTGGCAGGGGCAGGGTAAGGAGGTAGGTCCCAAGTCTACCTCAGCCAAAACAATCATCAAACTCACACTGTTGGCATTACTCCAAACCATGCACTAGCCAGTATACCAACTGAGCCTTTGTTTGTCACCTTCCAACTTCACAAAACACACATCTGCTTTTTGTTAAGTGAATTTCGGCACCAAGTATGTCTTTGGAGCTGTACAAAAGGGCTGAAATTCCCCAATGTCCACTCGGTCATCAGACTTGTAGTGAGACAGCACTTACAACCACTCAACATCACTGTTGACCCAGTCTCAAATCCTGGGAATAGAGCCATTAACTTAGAAAAGGCAGGAACTATTGCCATTCAGGAACTATTGTCATTGACATGAGAATTCAGAGTGGCTCCTTGACTCTGTACTGGGAGTACAGAGAGAGTTTAGCATTTCAGCTCAGAGGTTCCGCATGCAGTTTTTGTGAAGCCAATTAAGAAAGCAACATTATGTTCCCACTCCTATATTTGCAGGTTATGTTGGCTGGCCTCCCATGTTCTTTAAACTTAAGGTCATTCAAAACTCTGCTGCCCATGTCCAGTCATCAGGTCCAATTCATCCACGATCCCTATCCTCGTTCATTAGCATTGGCTCTCAATTAAAGAACATTTTGATTTTAAAATTCTCATTTTTGTTTTCAAATTTTTCCATGACCTTGTCCTCTTCCCTGCCGCTCCCCAATCTCTGTAATCTCCTGTCATACCAGATCCATCTCTGTTAATTCTGACCTCTTCTACATCTTTGATTTCAATTTATCCACCATTGATGGCCCTGTCTTCAGCTACCTGGACATTAAGTTCTGGAATTCCATCCCGAAACTTCACCGCCTCCCTAACTATCTCTCCTCCCTTAAAACGTTCCTCTTTGACTAAGCTTTTCCTCATCTGCCCTATTAATTCTGTATGTGACTCATTTTTTGCTTTATAATGCCCCTGTGAAGTGCGGTGGGGAATTTTATTATGTTAAAGGATCTAAATAATTGCAAGTTTTGTATTTTTTTTTGTTCAGGTTGTTCAACCAAATGTTCAGGTTCTGCATCTCAGGGTAGAATTTACCCCTTCACCAGCTGGTCAGTAAATTGGTGTGATTGATTGCACATCCATTCTACAAACCTTTGGAATTAAATTCAGGCAAGTTCTATAAGAGTTGCAAAGTCCATCCCATCCGATTACTGCCAGACTGGTGACAAGGCGAATCAATCACGAGAGGAATTTTCTGGCCCTTCCCGCCTGTGGGTCCCGCCGAAGACTGGCAAGTCACACAAAATGGCGCAGACTTCAGCGGGTCTGGAAGATCCCGCCGGCAGCCGATGGCTAGCCACCTCTGCTGCCAGAAAACATGCCGCGCCAGGGCTGGAAGCTACCACCCCATGATTCTGGAAACAAAGCAATATAAGAATAAATTTCATTTTTATTAATTCAAATCTATTGACGAAATGCAAACATTGAAACCAAATGAATTAATGACAGATCTCTTTTCGCTTGCTTGTAGTCCCCTATATAAGAACAGAACCTTACAATAATATTTCAAAACCTTTCGCTGCATGCTTTTTGCCAACACGTACAAATCTATTTTAAAATGTTGACAAGTATTTACTGAATGAAACACCTGTCTTCAACTGGTCCAAGTAAAATGAAATTGGAAAATGTTGGAAATATATAGCAGGTCACTCAGTATCTGAAAGGAAAACAATAGGTTAATATTTTCTGTGACTTTCATCAGAACTGGCAAAATTCAAATTGATGAAGGCTGTCAACCAAAACATTAATCTTGTCCAATCTTCTCTATGCTGTACATTTCTAGCACTTCAAATTTTTATAAAAATCTATTATTCCTTAATTTCTTTTGAACAATCAGCTACATTTTTTTATTTATCCCACAACAGTCATCAATGGTAGATAAATTGGCAGTAGTGCCAGCCTAGTTATGCAGCCCAGACTGTGAATGCACCGAATCTACCATATATGTCAGCGCACAGGAAATTTACTGTGATCTATCACAGTATAGATCACGCTATTCCAATTTAGGAATTACAGCATTATTATAAATACTGTAAGTCTGTCCCTGTACACATGAGAGAATTATTTATTTAGAATTTAAAATATTGCAATAAATAATTACTACAATTAAATGAATGTAGATGAGATTATTCCATTTAAAGTCTTGGCTAGTTGTATGAACTCAGGATCATCCTACCGTAATGATATATTGCAGCCAAAGCTGCTTTGGATTCAGGGCACACTGTACGCTTCCACACAGTAACATGTTTTCAGAATTCAACAGCTGTCTTGGGTATCAATAAAGGAAATGGTTGCAAAAATCTACCATTTTCTCTTGATACAAAGATATTTTCAAAATTTAAGAATGACCACGTACTACACTATGAAAAATCATTTTTTCAGGAGGGTGGAAGATTATAAATGTATTGTTCATAAAGCAAATTAATCATGTTTTGAAATATTGGAGAAGCGAAGAAATATTATACAAACTGTGCCACATATCTAGTAAAGGTGTAAGAGGGAAGATTAGAAGTTGATAGTATGTTTGCTGCTGTACTTAAACAGTCCCATCTTGTGGTGAAATGGAATGAAAAATGACAGTGCTGTAATATGGCTCAGGTGTCTTAGCAGCTTCAGCCACTGATTCTCACCAGCGTGACTGCAGTTTAAATTGCTGCTTACTCAGACAAAGTGAAGTTAACTGCTGCAGCCAGAAGAGTCACACTGGAATAAAAAAACTATTTTTTTCCCCAGCAACCAGAAAAAAATTATGTAATTAAAATTCATCAATTATGATGAATTATTTAACTTCATAAAGTTATCAATAGCCAAAATGGCTCAGTACCCACAATCCTAGCTGTTTCGACAAGATTGTGACCTCTTGTCCCCTCCAACATGGACTCCACCAGTATATTTCAGGGTGTTGGCACCGAACCTTCATGGGGGCCGATGGGCGGCATCACAGTTATGTATCAGACCGCGAGGAAATCTGGCCTCAGCCGTTCTGACTAGAAGAAGTTTTCACCTCTTCCAGAAGCCATCCACATGTGGTTATTCACAAAAACAAACTTGTGAAATATTTGCTTTATCATACTGTGAAAATTGAATCCCTATGTTGAACTGAATCCACCCTAAATAATACTCTCATTGTTACTGGGAATGGTTTAGGTCAGCTTGCCTACTGTCAAACATCAGGAGAGGTTTCTGATACTCTTGTTGCTGTGATGCCCACAAGGAAAATAACGTGTTTCAAATAATATTGTGATAGGCCATTTTATTTATTTAAATTATTATATATATGCAACATATACATGTTAATATTTACAGTGAATTTTTTGATGGTTATATTATAGGGGGTAGAATGTCCCCACGATGCAGATAGGAAGCTCTCCTCCTTAATAATGCAGGTCAGCTCTTTTTTTTTTCAACACCCAATCGTGACTAAACCTTTTATGCTTTTTGAATTCAGTTACTGTGGTGAAATAGAGTTGAGGACAGAAATGTATGTTGGCAATCTTATCTCATGGAAGCCAAATGTTCTTGCACCAATTAATAGTGTTTACTATTTTAACAAGAGGTGTTAACACATTGTGTGCACCATATGGGATAATGCTTCCAGTAACCTAGTGACAGAGAAATTTGATGCACAAAGATTAGGGGTAATTTTGACTCGGATCACAGTGTAAAAGGTGCAATATTGATTCAACTGTGTATTGTGTATTTCTCCAATTCAGTCAAAAACAGAGGAGATATACAAAGGCACCTGATCAGATAATAAATACCATTTTATTACCCAGAATCAAAATTGCCCCTATCAGGTAACCATTTGATAATATCACCAGTGGTAATTTCAATTCTGAAAATAGTTGAACACTATTAGACCAGACTTCATTATTGTGTAACTGATTCCAGGATATGGACGATAGATTATTATTAGTCATCTGAGGAATTTTTCAAATGCTGCTGATAATTTTTCAGAAATCTGCACACCAAAAAAGGTCAAATAGAAAGAGAATTTGTAGATCTGGGGCGTCATTCTCCGACCCCCCGCCGGGTCGGAGAATGGCCGTTGGCCGCCGTGAATCCCGCCCCCGCCGAAGTCTCCGAAGGGAGAAAAGTCGGCGGGGCGTTAATGGCGCCGCTGCCGCGGAGAATGTCACGGGTCTGCGCAAGGCAGCCGATTTTCGGCCTGCCGATATTCTCCCTTCCGGATGGGCCGAAGTCCCGTCGACGTGATGACCGTTCACGTCGACGTGAATCAAACCTCCTTTTCATCGGCGTGACCCGGTGCTCCAGGCTCACGCCGACCAGCGAGGAGGTGAGTGACGGCCTGGGGGGTTGGCTCTGGGCAGGAAATGGCGTGGCCGCAGACTGATTGCGTGAGGAGAGGTGTGTCTCGGCTTGTGTGTGTGTGTGTGCGGCGGGGGGGGGGGAGGGGGGGGTTAGAGTAGGCTGGGCTCCGGGGGAGTGCCGGGAGGGGGTCCGTGCTGGGGTGGAGGTTGGGGGTTGGAGGGGGTCCGTGCCGGGGTGGAGGTTGGGGGGGGTGGGTCCGTGCTGGGGTGGAGGTTCGGGAGGGGGTCCGTGCTGGGGTGGAGGTTGGGGGTTGGAGGGGGTCCGTGCCGGGGTGGAGGTTGGGGGGGGGTCCGTGCTGGGGTGGAGGTTGGGGGTTGGAGGGGGGGTCCGTGCCGGGGTGGAGGTTGGGGGGGGGTCCGTGCTGGCGTGGAGGTTGGGGGTTGGAGGGGGTCCGTGCTGGGGTGGAGGTTGGGGGTTGGAGGGGGTCCGTGTTGGGGGGGGGGGTCCGTGCTAGGGTGGAGGTTGGGGGTTGGAGGGGGTCCGTGCCGGGGTGGAGGTTGGGGGGGGGGTCCGTGCTGGGGTGGAGGTTGGGGGTTGGTGGGGGTCCGTGCCGGGGTGGAGGTTGGGGGTTGGAGGGGGTCCGTGCCGGGGTGGAGGTTGGGGGGGGGCACGTGCTGGGGTGGAGGTTGGGGGTTGGAGGGGGTCCGTGCCGGGGTGGAGGTTGGGGGGGGGGGTCCGTGCTGGGGTGGAGGTTGGGGAGGGGGTCCGCGCTGGGGTGGAGGTTGGGGGTTGGAGGGGGTCCGTGCTGGGGTGGAGGTTGGGGGTTGGAGGGGGTCCGTGCTGGGGTGGAGGTTGGGGGTTGGAGGGGGTCCGTGCTGGGGTGGAGGTTGGGGGTTGGAGGGGGTCCGTGCCGGGGTGGAGGTTGGGTGTTGGAGGGGGTCTGTGCCGGGGTGGAGGTTGGGGGGGGGCCGTGCTGGGGTGGAGGTTGGGGGTTGGAGGGGGTCCGTGCTGGGGTGGAGGTTGGGGGTTGGAGGGGATCCGTGCCGGGGTGGAGGTTGGGGGGGGGGGGGGGTCCGTGCTGGGGTGGAGGTTGGGGAGGGGGTCCGTGCCGAGGAGAGTGATGGGAGGGCAAATGAGTTGGTCCACCTGGCCAGGTGCCAGCCTCCAACAGTTGGACCCATGCGGTCCATGCCACCTGGCTGGGGGGAGGAGGGGATATGGGCAATGATGACATTTCGTCGTTCCCCTCCCCCCCACCAGGCCGTCATGTTTTCAGATCATCCAGCGATGTTGGCCGCCGTGGTGGCAGCCGCTCATGTCTATGTTGACCTGGATGAGGAGGAGGAGGAGCGTGCCAGAGAGGCGGCGCAGGCTGCCGCAGAGGGGCAGGCGGCAGCCGCCCAGGCTGGAGGGACACCTGACCGACAGGACGAGGAGGGGGAGGAGGATGTCGCGGCCCCACGGCAACGGAGGCACCCGAGGGCGCCCCGTGTGTACCGGCCCCGCCAGTCATACCAGGACCTTACGGACCGGGAATGCAGGAGGAGACTCCGGATGAGCCGGGAAACCGTGGCACACATCTGCCACCTGCTGGCACACCTGTCACCGCGTGGCACTGGCGGGGGACACCCTCTCCCCGTGTCCGTCAAGGTTACGGTGGCCCTGAACTTTTATGCAACGGGGTCATTCCAGGCACCGAGTGGGGACCTGTCCGGCATATCGCAGACATCGGTGCACCGGTGCATCCGGGCAGTGACAGATGCCCTTTATGCCATGGCGCACCGCTACATCCGCTTCCCCGTGGACCGGGCCAGCCAAGATGCCCGTGCTGTGGGCTTCTCTGCCATTGCCGGGTTCCCCATGGTCCAGGGCGCGATCGATGGGATGCACGTCGCCGTGCGGCCACCTGCAGATAACAGGGCCGTGTTCACTAATAGGAAGGGGACCTATTCGATGAACGTACAGGTGGTCTGCGACCACCGCATGATGATCCTGCACGTCTGCGCCCGTCACCCAGGCAGTGTACACGACTCATTCGTGTTGTCGCGGTCATCCATCCCCGGCATGTACGAGGGACGCCATCCCCGGCTGAGGGGCTGGTTGCTGGGCGACAGGGGCTACCCATTGCGATCGTGGCTGATGACGCCTATACGGAGTCCACGCAATGAGGCGGAGAACCGCTACAATGATGCCCATGTAGCGACAAGGGGAGTGATCGAGAGGTGCTTTGGCGTGCTGAAGATGCGTTTCAGGTGCCTGGACCTCTCTGGGGGCGCCCTCCAGTATCGGTCAGATAGGGTCGGCCGCATCATTGTGGTGTGCTGCGTCCTGCACAACATAGCCCAGCAGAGGGGCGATGTGCCGCAGGCAGAGGAGGGCGGAGTGGAGGAGCAGCAGGAAGAGGCACAGTCCTCCCCAGATGAGGGGGATGGGGGCAATGGTCAGGGCAGACAGGGTAGACGCAGGCGGGTGGCTGTCCACCGTTACCGGCTGGCCCAGCGGGCACGGGACAGACTGATAGCCGCCCGCTTCACTGACTAGATGGGCGTGGGAATCGGGTAGTATGGCCACAGACCGCACACCATGGCAACAGCCGACCACCCACACCCCCCACCCATCCACCCACCCAGCACCCTCACCCCCCTCCCCAACCCCACACACCCCACCCGCATGCACACCACCACCACCCCCATTGCCGATCCACCGGCGGCACAACGGGCCGGGCTCACCCAGTTGCAGGTGGACGCGTGTCTATCGCAGGCCATGGAGGATGATGACAACCCGCCCTGCGATAAGCTCCTGGCTCTACATCGTTGGACTATGTCTGACCCATGGCCACAGTACCACCATCCACCCGGACCATCCCTGCATGCAGCTGTGACACTGCAGCGCACGGTCCCGTCCTCTGCCCGGGGGATGTTGATGGCGGCCCAGGGGGAAGGGGGCAGACTCACCTGGGGCTGAGGTAAGACCACACCTCACACACACACTTGCGCTCAACGTACATGACACGCCCGCACACTTTGGACAGAGCACAAAGGCAGCTTCGGTAGGTGTAACATTGACTTTAATAACCAAAGGAGTTCATGCACGTGCCCTAGCCCCTAAAACTCATCTGTGCCCTGCACCCGTGCCAACTTACTCAGTGTCTAATTGTTTGGCCTTACGGGCCCTTTGACTACGTCTACGTGGTTCCCCAGACGGTACAGCAGAACTGGAGGTGGACTCCTGTGATTCCTGCCCTCTGACACTGGATCCCTTTGGCGGCCGTTTCCTGGGGCGTCCTGGCCTAGATGGGCCAGGCTGCGGCCCGGGCGACTGGGATGGCGAGCTGCCAGCCTGTCCTGCCCGTTGCCCACCAGATGCACCTGGGACGGAAGGGGGGGAGTCCGAGGTGTCGCGGTGTACCGGGACCTCCCCTACAGAGGGAGCCGGGATGGACCACACCACCTCCTCCTCCCTCGGGGTGCCCGATGGCCCCCAGGCCTCTACATGGGTGGGGGATGCGAACGGACTGGCCATCCGACGCCCCCCCCCGACATCTGGCGCTGCCAGTCCTGGAGGCCCGTGCTGGTATCGACAGGGGTCTGCAGGTTTGCAGCCATGGAGCCCAGGGTGTTGTCAAACCCTGTCTGTGACAGTGCGACGCCGGCTCGCACATGGCCACTGGCGCCGATGCCCTCAGCGATGGCCTGCTGAGACTGGGCCATGGCCTGCTGAGACTGGGCCATGGCCTGCAGAGACTGGGCCATGGCCTGCAGAGACTGGGCTATGGCCTGCTGAGACTGGGCCATGGCCTGCTGAGACTGGGCTATGGCGTTGAGCGCCTCTGCCATTTGGCGCTGGCATTGGCTCATGGCCTCCTGTGAGAGAGCAGCCATTTCCTGGGCCACAGACGCCGCCTGCACGGAAGGCCCCAGGCCTCGCAAACCGTTCCCCATGTCTGACACCGTCGCACCCATTGCCTCCACCGCGGACGCCACCCGTGCGGTGTCAGCCTGGGTGGCACGCATGACCGGGACCACTCCCAGCTCCTGGACGCGGGTGGACTCCTCCACCTGCGACCGCAGCCGCCGCAAGCCACCCGTCACCCTCTTCGCTCGTCTCCGGGTTGGTGGTTGCATCGGATCTATGTGTGGGTGTGGTAACTGCAGGAACCCGGGATCCATCTGGGCGGCAGATGTTCGCTTGGCCTGGGCTGCCCTCCGACCGCCCGGTCCCTCTGCTGCTCCTACCTCCACCTGCTGTACCGGGACGGCTGTGTTGTGCGCACCAGTGAGTGTACCAGACGCCTCATCACTAAAGTGCCCAACCGTGGTGAGTGTTTCTGCGATGGTGGAGGGTGTTGGTGACAGCAGTGGCGTTGTGTCGTGCTCTTCGTCCCACTCTGACTCCATGGCACTTTGGGGTGGGGGTTCGTCTCCACCCATCCACTCTGAGTCACTGTCCGGTATTTCGTCTTCCCGGGTAGGGGTGTCCTGGGTAGTGCTGTCCCGGGTAGTGCTGTCCCGGGTAGTGCTGTCCCGGGTAGGGGTGTCCTGGGTAGTGCTGTCCCGGGTAGTGCTGTCCCGGGTAGGGGTGTCCTGGGTAGTGCTGTCCCGGGTAGTGCTGTCCCGGGTAGTGCTGTCCCGGGTAGGGGTGTCCTGGGTAGTGCTGTCCCGGGTAGGGGTGTCCTGGATAGTGGTGTCCTGGGTAGTGGTGTCCTGGGTAGTGGTGTCCTGGCTCGGATGTGACAGGGGCCTGTGGCTGCCCCCCTCATCGCTGGGTTGTCGCTCCCGCACGTGACGGGGGTGTCGTCTCCCTGTTGCTCCAGGTCTCTCCGTCTCCCGTGGTGTGCGAGGGGCATCCTGCGGGCGTCGCATGCTGGAGGGTCCGGGTCTCTCCGTCTCCCGTGGTCTCCGAGGGGCATCCTGCGGGCGTCGCATGCTGGAGGGTCCGGGTCTCTCCGTCTCCCGTGGTCTCCGAGGGGCATCCTGCGGGCGTCGCATGCTGGAGGGTGCGGGTCTCTCCGTCTCCTGTGGTCTCCGAGTGGCATCCTGCAGGCAGTGTGCATCTGCGGGGATGGGTGCCTGGACGTTTGGTCCTGCGATACACAATGAAGCATGCATGGTTAGACATCAGGCAGTGATCAGGTGATACGGGGGAGGGGGATATAGGGGAGGGGGAATATGGGGACGGGCTGTCGGTGGCTCACTTGCTGGTGGGCCCCCGACCTCTGCATCAGCAACCTCCCGGTCCTCAGGTCCGCCAGCCAGTTCCAGGGCCCTTTCCTCGTGTACGGTCAGTGGCCTCTCATCAGCGGGCCCTCCTCCAGTCCTCACATGCTCCCTATTGTTGTGTGCGCGCTTCTCCTGTGGGGGGGGGGGGGGGGGCGGTGGTGGCAGGGGTAAAAGGCAACAGTGTTAGGCAGGTATATGAATGCACGCCATCGGTTGCGCGTGCATTGCAGAGGTTAAGGTTAGGGCTGGATTCACTTGGGGATATGGGGGAGGTGGGATATGGGGGAGGGGGGATATGGGGAGGGGGGATATGGGGGAGGGGGGTATGGGGGAGGGGGGATATGGGGGAGGGGGGATATGGGGAGGGGGGATATGGGGGAGGGGGGGTATGGGGGAGGGGGGATATGGGGAGGGGGGGATATGGGGGATATGGGGGAGGGGGGATATGGGGAGGGGGGATATGGGGGAGGGGGGATATGGGGAGGGGGGGGATATGGGGGAGGCTCACCCTGCCTGCTCTGACGAGGTCGTTCACCTTCTTGTGGCACTGGGTGCCTGTCCGTGGTGTCAGGGCCACAGCGGTGACGGCCTCTGCCACTTCCCTCCACAGACGCCGGCTGTGGCGTGGGGCAACTCTGCGGCCGTGCCCGGGATACAGGGCGTCCCTCCTCTGCTCCACCGCGTCCAGGAGCGCCTCCACATCGCGTGACTCGAACCTCGGGGCTGAGCGACGGCCAGCCATCCAGTCGGGTGTTGCTGTCGGGTGTTCCGGTCGGTTGGGGGGGAGCAGCGCGGCCTTATGAGCCGTCACGCCGTGCAGCGCGTATGACGCTGCACGGCGTGAACCACTGCGCAGGCGCGGATCCCGTTACGTCGCTGCTAGCCCATTTCGGGCCGGAGACTATCGTCCCATTTTTATGACGTGACGCAAGTGGGATTTGCGCCGTTTTTTGCGCCGATCGGCGGACTTTCCGCCGATAACGGAGAATTTCGCCCCTGATGGTTCAATTTTATGATAAAATCACCACAAGAAAACAAAGAAGCAACTCTATTGTGCATATGTCTGTGTCATCATAAACAATGATTCCTGCTTTATCTTCATTTGAAATGAATAGGATTCACTGCGTACATTATTTCTACCATGCTGGTAAATAAAATTGTGACCTCAATCTTTTGTCTTTTTTGCATTATTTTTTAGCTACCTAACTAGCAAACTCCAGTGAATATTAAGTGAGCCATTTTATTTATTAATGTAAACCTTTATGTTATGGGCTTTACTGAATGCAAAGGATCAATAGAAATGATTTCCATCTGCATGCATTAGCAGAGGTGGCAATTTTCTTAAAATATAGTTCTAAAAGCTGTTAATTAACAGCCAGTCATTTATCACATGTGCATGCTTCAGCATTGACATGTTTTTAAGATCACATTTTATTTGCAAGTTGGAAGTCACTGAATTGCACTGAAATATAAATGTTGATTGCAATTAATTATCAAGGAAAATGAAGATAAAATTAGATCGACTTAATTAAAAAGTAATCAACAGAAATTTCTGGCTTAATGTAGCTCAATGAAATCAATTTGAAATGTTGTATTTAAAACAGAACCAATTTTATATTGGATTCAGTTTTAAACCCTTCCCAACTTTGTTGACTTGTATTTCCTGTTGGGTTTACTTGCGCCATATTTTATTCTCTGCCAACATAAATCGACAGGTAACATGCTCGCAATACTGCTCTCGAACTAGCTAATAGAGTGTGACTCTTTTTCTAATTTTCTCATCCTCTGTGTGAGAAGGTACATGAGAAAATATGCATAAGAAATTTCAAAAATATGCAAGAGTGGATTTTGTTATTTTTTTAAATGTATCAAACTGCTTCCTCCATTGATCACTTACCCTGTCATGAACTCTACCTTACCTAGTTAATCATGTTTGGCAAAGCTCTGCAGAGTTCCTCCCTGACTGCTGGGGATAATCAAGTAGTACATGATAATGTCTATCTTCACTTCCAATTGTATTTACAGCTGTTTTTCACAGTTAAGTTTTCTACAACCCCAGTGGCAATGGAAGCATTGTGTTGCATATTTATCTCAATGTGATGGCATGCTTAAGGTGAAAGTAGACTTTTAGGGAATCACAGGGGTAAATCTGTGCCTCAGCGAACGATCCGTTTAGTTACATACACCGGATATTTCCTCATGGGGTCTCCTGATCAGTTGCCCAATCTTCAGAAGAAGAGTGGCTGCACTTTCACCTAAGAACTTTAGGGAAAATTTCTGATGATTGATTGCAGTAGAATCTCACACTTACGCAGATAGGAAGATCTACAGATAGTTGTTTCTTTCAATAACTCGATCATCCTCGCTTCTGGCAGCTATGATATGTTGCCTCCCCGCCCTCACCCCAATGGCGACTGCAGCTGCAGATTCTCATCCACTGTCATGAGGTCCATTAAGCCCTCCTTGCTTTCCTGAGAGGAACCAAGAGCTGCATGTGTTTCCAGGTTGCTCATCACCCTCTCACCTGGCACTGGACTCCTAAGCCCAGAGACCAGGTGATGGAGTGCAGGTCAGGACACATAACCAGCATCTCATCAGTGTGTTGCTCAGTTTGGCTCTCCATGACAGTCGCCAGTCTCTCAATGAAGGAAGCCATACGTTCTGTAGATTGTGTGATGGCAGCACTCATGGCCTGCAGGGACTCCTCTACAGTCAGTGTCAGTGCACACAACCTCTCTGGAATCTCTGCCACAATTCCATGTACCTCATGCTGCATGTCTAGCATCTGCCACCTGATAGGCACCTCAAGAGGCTTATCATCATCCTGTGGCCCAGCATCTAGGTTGCCTCAAGCATTCCTCTGACTGTCAAAGGTCTGCTCAATCTTAGTCTCTGATAGCTGGTCAGGAGGCTGTGATATGCTGGCATCAGTGAGTGGATCCCTTGAAGCTACATCATGCATACCCACCAAGGTTTGTCCATCTGTGCCAATGCTCACTGCAGAACAAGGATGTGAGGCTGCACCCTCCGAGACTGCCTCCTCAGATTGATGTCCCTCAGGGCTAATGGCTGCAGCTGCTGATGTTTCACCAGTGGGGAGACCAAACAAGGGGAATTTTTAAAAAAATCATCATTTGAAATGGCTTTAGGGAGACACACTTCCTAAAACCACACACTGGTGACATTGGGAGATGCTAACCCGGGTTTGAACCTTAGGCCCTTCAGTATTAAGATGCTCATTTGTCCACAAATTCTGTAAGCCGCCAAAGTCAAAAGCCATAAATGCTACATTAGGGTATAAGGGTATCTGGTATAGCAAGAGTTAATGTGGGCCTGGGAAACAGTATGCTAAGAGGAGACCATGACCTGAAACTACCATTTTATCCCTACCGTGCAGAAGGAGGCCACTTGACCCATCAAGTCTGCACTGACCCTCTGAAAGAGCATCCTACCCAGGCCCACTCCCACCTTATCCCTGTAACTTCACTTGACCCAAATAACTTTGGACACTAAGGGCCATTTAACATGGCCAATCCACCTAACCTGCACATCTTTGGACAGTGGGAGGAAACCAGAGGAAACTCACGCAGACACGGGGAGAATGTGCAAACTCCACACAGACCAAGGCCAGAATTGAACCTGTGACCTGGCACTGTGAGGTAGCAGTACTAACCACTGGGTTACCATGCCACGGATGGGACAGAGACCTGTGAAGGAGCAAGCACAGAGTTAGTTCCCAGCTCCTGCTATAATTTACATGTATGTGGATGTAAAAATGTAAATGTCACCATAGCCCAGAGGAACATAAGCTGCTTTCCCCTTTGACAAACACCCGCTACACCAACCCACAACGAGACTCTGTTTTTTTTTGTTAAATTGCACCCTTAGTTCTAAACCAGGACTAGTTTAAAAAGCTTCAGTGCTGTTAAAAAATGAGAGCGTCGGATTTCTGAGAGGACCCTGACCAGACCGGGTTCGGAGTCAGTGCCATACCACATAACGGCCGAGCTCGTTGAAAGAAACAAAAACAAAAACAAATCAGAAGGTCAAATCCACTGTAAAATATATGAAAATTCAACGATGTTGCAGGGAAGACGCAGAAAAGTTAATTGACTAAATCGCTGAACACAATTACAGAGAGAGGTCACGGATCACCATCGCCGCAGGATCCAGCAAAAACGCAACAAGTACTAAAAGATTCTTTGAAAAACGGTTGTGCCGGTCCTTCCTGAAAAAGCTGCAAGCATTTAAAGTAACCTCAACTTTAAAAAAAAACCATGGACAGCAAATCAACACTGCCAGAGCAATTTTGCCTGATCCAAGGGCCTGATAAAACTAAAAACTGGAGTCTTTGGCGAAAGAGATTCTTAAAATACATGATAGCTTCAGGATTAGATAAAAAGACAGAAGCTGTATCAGTAAATACATCATTTTATTCAGTAGGTCCAAGTGCCAATGATATTATTGTAAAGCAAGGAATAAACAAATCCTCAGATAAAAATAGATTAAGTTCTGAAGTCATTCAATACAGATTTTCATCGAAGAAGCAGCAAAACTTTAGAGAGCGTGAAATTCAATAACCATGTCCAACAACCTGGAGAACAGGTTGAGTCTTTTATTCTGCAAATTAAATGAAGGCTGTCACTATGGTGACCTTAAATCAGAATTCATAAGGGACAGAATTGTTGTCGGAGTGGCTGATGATGCCCTTTCAGACATATCACAGGCCAAGGAAGAAATGACTCGAGAAAAGACCATCCAAATAAAATAGTCGATGAGTCTGAAATCCGCTAACAACATCAATTCATTGGTGAAAGCAAACCATGGTATAGAGAACCCCGACTGTCCAGCGAGTGAAACAATAAAGGGGTAGAGAGACTCCAGGCCAAGGAAGATAATACCCAAACCGACCTGACCACAAGAGAGCAGGGAACCATATCCACACTGTGAAATCAAATGGCCTCACAGGCAAAAGCAATATTCCACAAAATCCATGCAGTGTTTCAACTGTAACCACCTGGTAAACTTCAGAAAGTCATGCAAGACTAAGATACTCTTCTGGATGAAAGGTACCAAGATAATCCATGAGATTGAGGTACTATTCTGAGGGTGAAAATGACCATGTTGGCTTCTGAGGTGCAGATGGCAAGTTCTTTGGCAGCGGTCACCAATTCTCAGTGCTCTTTGCGAAACAATTTGTGGTGGACGGTTGTGTGGTGGTAATCTCACTGGACTAGTAATCCAGAGGTCCAGGCTAATGCTGTATGGATAAGAGGTCAAAAAGCCTGGATAGATGGGCGTTGCAGTGGCACAGTGGTCAGCACTGCTGCCTCACGGTGCTGAGGACCTGAGTTCGATCCCAGCTCCAGGTCACGGTCCATGTGGAGTTAGCACATGTTCCCTGTTGTGGATCTCACCCCCACAACCCAAAGATGTGCAAGATAGGTGAAATGGCCACTCTAAATTGCCCTTTAATTGGAAAACAATGGCTTGGGTACCCCAAATTTATAAAACAAAAGCCTGGATAGCTCAGTCAGCAGAGTATCAGTGTTTCAATCTGAGGGTCCAGGGTTCTAGTCCTTGTCTGGGTGCTTCTTTTGGTCCAAAGAGCTCACTCTACGTGAAACGATAGAAAAAAGAACGTATGTTGATTTGCAAAAAGAAAACACCTTCTCAAAATTGCATGGATTCATATCCTACAACGGCATCAGATGGAATTTAAATTCAATTATTAAATCTGTCTCAGTAATGGTGGCCGTGAGAACCATCATTGCTTGTTGTAAAAGCCGCATCTGGTTCACTAATGCCCTTTAGGGAAGGAAATCTGTCATCCTTACTCGGTCTGTCCTACATGTGACTCCAGATCCACAGCAGTGTGTCTGAATGACTCTAAACTGTCCTCTGAAATGGCCATAGCAAGCCATTCAGTTCAAGGGTTGTTACGGATGAGCAATAAAGGCTGGGTTTCTCAGCAACACCCACATCCCAGAAAATAATAAAGAAAAAAGAAACTGGGATTGCAGTTCGTAAGCCCTCTCCCCTCCCCCCAAAAAAATTGTCACTCCATTGCCATGCAGAGTGGTATGTTTGCTTCATGCCGCCTTGTGCACTTGGCCAACACATGAAGCAATCTCACACTTGACACTCATTATCCTCTTCCACATAGGTCCATTTCCAAAATGATTACACACACTCACCCTGGCAAACTGTAAGAGATAGAGATCACTCAACCTCTTACGGCACTGTAGCTAAGTCAACCCCATGGCTGCTGATCCCATCTGCGATCTCCATTTTGCAGCTTTGGTCTGGCTGGGAGCTCTCCTTTTCCCATAAGTAAAAATGAGGACCCCCCCCCCCCCCCCCCCCCCCCGATCAGTCATAGTCTGAAGGAGGACTTGCAGGGAGGCATCAACACACCATGGAGCTGGACCCCTCAACAGCTTCTCTCTCTACCATATGGTGGCCTTACAGCCTCTGTGGATAGACAAGGTAAAGGATAGAATTTGAATCTTTTTTTAAAAAGATTTTTAATTCCGAATGGGAGTAGGACGGGTGTGCTGAAATGTTTTTTCCTCCCAGCAAGTGTCCTAAATGAGACTGTGCAGACACAATGGTCACCACCATTTGAAAAACAAGCTCTTACCTACGGCTGCTGCAATAGTTCAAAGTATTTCACACTCTTCTGGTCCAAAGCATCTGTCTGAAAACAGCTATTTATAGTGCAGCTATCAGAAGCTCGCACCAGGGTGTCGTGACCAACTTCTAATTTAAGCTGGCCCCCCTCTCCCTGGATGTTCCATCCTAGAGGCCCGATTGGCAAAGCTGATCACTCTTCCCTTTCCTCTTTGACCAACTTTCTAATGGGCGGCATGAATTGGCTGCAAAATGCTGTACTCGCTGTCTCTAGAAGGAGTCAAAGAACTGCAAACTTCAGGTTGGACTCGCGCCCATGGCCAAGAAGTATAAAATTCACCCCTTGGTTTTTCATTTCAGTCCACTCTGGTAAACTGCCATCACCATATGGCATTCCTGCATGATTTAACAAAACAACAGAGTAAAGGCATCGATTATAGATTTTGGATCAAAAGGGTGAGTGGGGTGGAGGTGATGGAGGGAGTTTGGGGATGTCTGGAGGGAGCTTTGTTACTGTATTCTATTCGAATTTGATTGGGTCCAAAGACATTCTGTCCCCTTAGCAAACAAAATTAAAAAGGAAACATGCAAATGCAGCATGAGTCAAATGTCGAGGGGCGATTTTGTGCATTCTCTAAACCAAATACCATATAAACAAATTTGCTGTGCTACTGAAAACGTAATCTGGTTCTGACTGGTTTTCAAGTTGAAATGTGATGTTGTGGCTAGTGAGGTGACCACTGTTTAGCCACTCTGTGCAGTAATATTTGTATTATTTCACTTCAGTAAAATGACTTTCAGTATATTAACAAACAGATGCCAATTTATGGCTTTTCCAGCAGATCTTAAACATTTTCAATGAGGGTTAGATGTCCAATGTGCATTTCATATGGAATTAGAAGTCCGTGCTGAATGTTCTGGTACATTAGCAACAGAGCAATGCTTCAGCTGAATAGAAATTTATTTTCAAGGACAATGTGTTGCATACCCGACACATGAAGTTAACTTGATTATTACATTGCATAATTTGCTATAGACTATAAATATATATGACTCATAACTTTATAAAGAATGTCTTCTTGAAATAGGCATTGTGTAAAAATACTTTCCCTGCATCTTACTGAAAGCCATGAAACTTGACTGGTGACTTACGGATTAAACTGATACTTGGGCGGGACTCTCCCCTACCCGGCGGAGTGGGGGGTCCCGGCGGGATGGTGTGGTGGAAACCACTCCGGCGTCGGGCCGCCACAAAGGTGCAGATTTCTCCGCACCTTTAGGGGCCAACCCTTCACCTTGAGGGGCTAGGCCCGCGCCGGAGTGGTTGGCGCGCCGCCGGCTGGCGGGAAAGGCATTTGGCACCACGCCAGCCGGGGCTGAAGGGACTGCAGCGGGCGGCGGAAGTCCGCGCAGGCATGGGAGCGTCAGCGGCTGCTGATGTCATCCCGCGCATGCGCAGGGGGTGTGACATCCTCATCGGCCATCGCGGAGGCTGTGGCCGAGGCGGAAGGAAAAGAGTGCCCCCACGGCACAGGCCCGCCCGCGGATCGGTAGGCCCCGATCGCGGGCCAGGCCACCGTTGGGGCACCCCCTGGGGCCAGATCGCCCCGCGCCCCACCCAGGACCCCGGAGCTCGCCAGCCCCGCCGGGAAGGTAGGTGGTTTGATTCACGCCGGCGGGACTGGCATGACAGCAGCGGGACTTCGGCCCATCGCGGGCCGGAGAATCGCCGTGGGGGGGGGGGGGGGGGGGGGGGGGGGCCACCGACCAGTGCGGCGTGATTCCCGCCCCCGCTGAATTTTCGGTGCCGGAGAATTCGGTAGCCAGCGGGGGCGTGATTCACGCCGCCCCCCCCCGGCGATTATCTGACCCGGCACGGGGTCGGAGAATCCCGCCCGATCAGTGTCCAGGGGCGTCATTCTCCGACCCCCCCGCCGGGTCGGAGAATCGCCGGGGGCTGGCGTGAATCCCGCCCCCGCCGGTTGCCGAAGTCTCCGGCACCGGAGATTCAGCGGGTGCGGGAATCGCGCCGTGCCGGTTGGCGGGCCCCCCCCGCTCGATTTTCCGGCCCAGGTTGGCCGAAGTCCCGCCGATAAATTGCCTGTCCCGCCGGCGTGGATTAAACCACCTTTTGAACGGCGGGACAAGGCGGCGTGGGCGGGCTCCGGGGTCCTGGGGGGGGCCGCGGGGCGATCTGGCCCTGGGGGGTGCCACCACGGTGGCCTGGCCCGCGATCGGGGCCCACCGATCCGCGGGCGGGCCTGTGCCATGGGGGCACTCTTTCCCTTCTGCCTCCGCCACGGTCTCCACCATGGCGGAGGCAGAAGAGACTCCTTCCACTGCGCATGCGCGGGAAACTGTCAGCGGCCGCTGATGCTCCCGCGCATGCGCCGCCCGGGGATGTCATTTCCGCGCCAGCTGGCGGGGCAACAAAAGCCGTTTCCGCCAGCTGGTGGGGCGGAAATTCCTCCGGCGCCGGTCTAGCCCCTCAATGTTGGGGCTCGGCCCCCAAAGATGAAGAGCATTCAGCACCTTTGGGCCGGCGCGATGCCCGTCTGATTGGCGCCGTCTTGGGCGCCAGTCAGCGGACATCGCGCCGTTTTGGGAGAATTTCACCCCAGATTCTTGTACTGTCCATCTTGCAGCATTACACTTGCGTTGGAATTATAAAGGACAAGGAAATCATCGTTAGATTTCGTTAATTTGCAAGTAATTTAAAGCACTGTGCTCTTTGGAACTCATGGCTAATTGATCGATTTATTAGTAGGAGAAAGGAATGATATAACTCCAGAGAGTTAACTAGTTTGCATTGACTGTCCGGTTCTTGGGCGAAATTCTCCATTATCGGCGGAAAGTCCGCCGATCGGCGCAAAAAACGGCGCAAATCCCACTTGCGTCACGTCATAAAAATGGGCCGATAGTCTGCGGCCCGAAATGGGCTAGCAGCGACGTAACGGGATCCGCGCTTGCGCAGTGGTTCACGCCGTGCAGCATCATACGCGCTGCACGGCGTGACGGCTCATAAGGCCGCGCAGCTCCCCCCCCACCCGACCGGAACAGCCGACCGCAACACCCGACTTGATGGCTGGCCGTCGCTCAGCCCCGAGGTTCGAGTCACGCGATGTGGAGGCGCTCCTGGACGCGGTGGAGCAGAGGAGGGACGCCATGTATCCCGGGCACGGCCGCAGAGTTGCCCCACGCCACAGCCGGCGTCTGTGGAGGGAAGTGGCAGAGGCCGTCACCGCTGTGGCCCTGACACCACGGACAGGCACCCAGTGCCACAAGAAGGTGAACTACCTCGTCAGAGCAGGCAGGGTGAGCCTCCCCCATATCCCCCCTCCCCCATATCCCCCCTCACCCATATCCCCCCTCCCCCATATCCCCCATATCCCCCCTCACCCATATCCCCCCTCCCCCATATCCCCCCTCCCCCATATCCCCCCTCCCCCATATCCCCCTTCCCCCATATCCCCCCTCCCCATATCCCCCCTCCCCCATATCCCCCCTCCCCCATATCCCCACCCATATCCCCCCTCCCCCATATCCCCCTTCCCCATATCCCCCATATCCCCCCTCCCCCATATCCCCCCTCCCCCATATCCCCCCCATATCCCCCCTCCCCCAAATCCCCCCTCCCCATATTCCCCCCTCCCCCATATCCCCCCTCCCCCATATCCCCCATATCCCCCCTCCCCCATATCCCCCCTCACCCATATCCCCCCCCATATTCCCCTCACCCATATCCCCCCTCCCCCATATCCCCCCTCCCCCATATCCCCCTCCCCCATATCCCCCCATATCCCCCTCCCCTATATCCCCCCTCCCCATATCCCCCCTCCCCCATATCCCCCTCCCCCATTTCCCCCCTCCCCATATCCCCCCATATCCCCCCTCCCTTATATCCCCCCTCCCCCATATCCCCCCTCCCCCATATCCCCCTTCCCCCATATCCCCCCTCCCCCATATCCCCCCCATTTCCCCCCTCCCCCATATACCCCCTCCCCCATATCCCCCTCCCCCATATCCTCCCCATATCCCCCCTCCCCCATATCCCCCCCACATCCCCCCTCCCCCATATCCCCCCTCACCCATATCCCCCCTCCCCCATATCCCCCCCTCCCCCATATCCCCCCTCCCCCGTATCACCTGATCACTGCCTGATGTCTAACCATGCATGCTTCATTGTGTATCGCAGGACCAAACGTCCAGGCACCCATCCCCGCAGGTGCACACCGCCCGCAGGATGCCCCTCGGAGACCACAGGAGACGGAGAGACCCGCACCCTCCAGCATGCGACGCCCGCAGGATGACCCTCGCACACCACGGGAGACGGAGAGACCCGGACCCTCCAGCATGCGACGCCCGCAGGATGCCCCTCGCACACCACGGGAGACGGAGAGACCCGGACCCTCCAGCATGCGACGCCCGCAGGATGCCCCTCGGAGACCACAGGAGACGGAGAGACCCGGACCCTCCAGCATGCGACGCCCGCAGGATGCCCCTCGCACACCACGGGAGACGGAGAGACCCGGACCCTTCAGCATGCGACGCCCGCAGGATGCCCCTCGCACACCATGGGAGATGGAGAGACCCGGACCCTCCAGCATGCGACGCCCGCAGGATGCCCCTCGCACACCACGGGAAACGGAGAGACCTGGAGCAACAGGGAGACGACACTCCCGTCACGTGCGGGAGCGACCACCCAGCGATGAGGGGGGCAGCCACAGGCCCCCGTCCTTTCCGAGCCAGGACACCACTACCCAGGACACCCCTACCCGGGACACCACTACCCAGGACACCCCTACCCGGGACACCACTACCCAGGACACCCCTACCCGGGACACCATTCCCCAGGACACCCCTACCCGGGACAGCACTACCCAGGACACCCCTACCCGGGAAGACGAAATACCGGACAGTGACTCAGAGTGGATGGGTGGAGACGAACCCCCACCCCAAAGTGCCATGGAGTCAGAGTGGGACGAAGAGCACAACACAACGCCACTGCTGTCACCAACACCCTCCACCATCGCAGAAACACTCACCACGGTTGGGCACTTTAGTGATGAGGCGTCTGGTACACTCACTGGTGCGCACAACACAGCCGTCCCGGTACAGCAGGTGGAGGTAGGAGCAGCAGAGGGACCGGGCGGTCGGAGGGCAGCCCAGGCCAAGCGAACATCTGCCGCCCAGATGGATCCCGGGTTCCTGCAGTTACCACACCCACACATAGATCCGATGCAACCACCGACACGGAGACGAGCGAATAGGGTGACGGGTGGCTTGCGGCGGCTGCGGTCGCAGGTGGAGGAGTCCACCCGCGTCCAGGAGCTGGGAGTGGTCCCGGTCATGCGTGCCACCCAGGCTGACACCGCACTGGTGGCGTCCGCGGTGGAGGCAATGGGTGCGACGGTGTCAGACATGGGGAACGGTTTACGAGGCCTGGGGCCTTCCGTGCAGGCGGCGTCTGTGGCCCAGGAAATGGCTGCCCTCTCACAGGAGGCCATGAGCCAGTGCCAGCGCCAGATGGCAGAGGCGCTCAACGCCATAGCCCAGTCTCAGCAGGCCATGGCCCAGTCTCAGCAGGCCATAGCCCAGTCTCTGCAGGCCATGGCCCAGTCTCTGCAGGCCATGGCCCAGTCTCAGCAGGCCATGGCCCAGTCTCAGCAGGCCATCGCTGAGGGCATCGGCGCCAGTGGCCATGTGCGAGCCGTCACAGACAGGGTTTGACAACCCCCTGGGCTCCATGGCTGCAAACTTGCAGACCCCTGTCGATACCAGCACGGGCCTCCAGGACTGGCAGCGCCAGATGTCGGGGGCGTGTCGGATGGCCAGTCCGTTCGCATCCCCCACCCATGTAGAGGCCTGGGGGCCATCGGGCACCCCAAGGGAGGAGGAGGTGGTGTGGTCCGTCCCGGCTCCCTCTGTAGGGGAAGTCCCGGTACACCGCGACACCTCGGACTCCCCCCCCCTTCCGTCCCAGGTGCATCGGGTGGGCAACGGGCAGGACAGGCTGGCAGCTCGCCATCCCAGTCGCCCGGGCCGCAGCCTGGCCCATCTAGGCCAGGATGCCCCAGGAAACGGCCGCCAAAGGGATCCAGTGTCAGAGGGCAGGAATCACAGGAGTCCACCTCCAGTTCTGCTGTACCGTCTGGGGAACCACGTAGACGTAGTCAAAGGGCCCGGAAGGCCAAACAATTAGACACTGAGTAAGTTGGCACGGGTGCAGGGCACAAATGGGTTTTAGGGGCTAGGGCACGTGCATGAACTCCTTTGGTTATTAAAGTCAATATTACACCTACCGAAGCTGCCTTTGTGCTCTGTCCAAAGTGTGCGGGCATGTCATGTACGTTGAGCGCAAGTGTGTGTGTGAGGGGTGGTCTTACCTCAGCCCCAGGTGAGTCGGCCCCCTTCCCTCTGGGCCGCCATCAACATCCCCCGGGCAGAGGACGGGACCGTGCGCTGCAGTGTCACAGCCGCATGCAGGGATGGTCCGGGTGGATGGTGGTACTGTGGCCATGGGTCAGACATAGTCCAACGATGTAGAGCCAGGATCTCATCGGAGGCGGGTTGTCATCATCCTCCATGGCCTGCGATAGACACGCGTCCACCCGCAACTGGGTGGATGGGTGGGGGGTGTGGCTGGTCGGCTGTTGCCAGGGTGTGCGGTCTGTGGCCATACTACCCGATTCCCACGCCCATCTAGTCAGTGAAGCGGGCGTCTATCAGTCTGTCCCGTGCCCGCTGGGCCAGCCGGTAACGGTGGACAGCCACCCGCCTGTGTCTACCCCGTCTGCCCTGACCATTGCCCCCATCCCCCTCATCTGGGGAGGACTGCGCCTTTTCCTGCTGCTCCTACACTCCGCCCTCCTCTGCCTGCGGCACATCGCCCCTCTGCTGGGCTATGTTGTGCAGGACGCAGCACACCACAATGATGCGGCCGACCCTATCTGACCGATACTGGAGGGCGCCCCCAGAGAGGTCCAGGCACCTGAAACGCATCTTCAGCACGCCAAAGCACCTCTCGATCACTCCCCTTGTCGGTACATGGGCATCATTGTAGCGGTTCTCCGCCTCATTGCGTGGCCTCCGTATAGGCGTCATCAGCCACGATCGCAATGGGTAGCCCCTGTCGCCCAGCAACCAGCCCCTCAGCCGGGGATGGCGTCCCTCGTACATGCCGGGGATGGATGACCGCGACAACACGAATGAGTCGTGTACACTGCCTGGGTGACGGGCGCAGACGTGCAGGATCATCATGCGGTGGTCGCAGACCACCTGTCCGTTCATCGAATAGGTCCCCTTCCTATTAGTGAACACGGCCCTGTTCTCTGCAGGTGGCCGCACCGCGACGTGCATCCCATCGATCGCACCCTGAACCATGGGGACCCGGCAACGGCAGAGAAGCCCACGGCCCGGGCATCTTGGCTGGCCCGGTCCACGGGGAAGCGGATGTAGCGGTGCGCCATGGCATAAAGGGCATCTGTCACTGCCCGGATGCACCGATGCACCGATGTCTGCGATATGCCGGACAGGTCCCCACTCGGTGCCTGGAATGACCCCGTTGCATAAACGTTCAGGGCCACCGTAACCTTGACGGACACGGGGAGAGGGTGTCCCCAGCCAGTGCCACGCGGTGACAGGTGTGCCAGCAGGTGGCAGATGTGTGCCACGGTTTCCCGGCTCATCCGGAGTCTCCTCCTGCATTCCCGGTCCGTGAGGTCCTGGTATGACTGCCGGGGCCGGTACACACGGGGCGCCCTCGGGTGCCTCCGTTGCCGTGGGGCCGCGACGTCCTCCTCCTCGTCCTGTCGGTCAGGTGTCCCTCCAGCCTGGGCGGCTGCAGCCTGCCCCTCTGCGGCAGCCTGCGCCGCCTCTCTGGCACGCTCCTCCTCCTCCTCCTCATCCAGGGCAACATAGACATGAGCGGCTGCCACCACGGCGGCCAACATCGCTGGATGGTCTGAAAACATGACGGCCTGGTGGGGGGGGGGGGGAGGGGAACGATGACATGTCATCTTTGCCCATATCCCCTCCTCCCCCCAGCCAGGTGGCATGGACCGCATGGGTCCAACTGTTGGAGGCTGGCACCTGGCCAGGTGGACCAACTCATTTGCCCTCCCATCACCCACCCCGGCACGGACCCCCTCCCCAACCTCCACCCCAGCACGGACCCCCCCAACCCCCAACCTCCACCCCAGCACGGACCCCCCCCCCAACCTCCACCCCAGCACGGGCACCCCCCCCCCCCCAACCTCCACCCCAGCACGGACCCCCCCCCAACCTCCACCCCAGCACGGACCCCCCCCAACCTCCACTCCAGCACGGACCCCCCCCCCCAACCTCCACCCCAGCACGGATCCCCCCCAACCTACACCCCAGCACGGACCCCCCCCCAACCTCCACCCCAGCACGGACCCCCCCCCAACCTCCACCCCAGCACGGACCCCCCCCCAACCCCTAACCTCCACCCCAGCACGGACCCCCCCCCCCAACCTCCACCCCAGCACGGACCCCCCCCCCAACCTCCACCCCGGCACGGACCCCCTCCCGGCACTACCCCGGAGCCCAGCCTACTCTAACCACCACCCCCCCCCCCCGCCCCGCCGCACACACACACACACAAGCCGAGACACACCTCTCCTCACGCAATCAGTCTGCGGCCACGCCATTTCCTGCCCAGAGCCAACCCCCCAGGCCGTCACTCACCTCCTCGCTGGTCGGCGTGAGCCTGGAGCACCGGGTCACACCGATGAAAAGGAGGTTTGATTCACGTCGACGTGAACGGTCATCACGTCGACGGGACTTCGGCCCATCCGGAAGGGAGAATATCGGCAGGCCGAAAATCAGCTGCCTTGCGCAGACCCGTGACATTCTCCGCGGCAGCGGCGCCATTAACGCCCCGCCGACTTTTCTCCCTTCGGAGACTTCGGCGGGGGCGGGATTCACGGCGGCCAACGGCCATTCTCCGACCCGGCGGGGGGTCGGAGAATGACGCCCCTTATGTCCAGTATTCTGCTAAGAAATGTAAAGCTCAGGGGCGTCATTCTCCGACCCCCCGCCGGGTCGGAGAATGGCCGTTGGCCGCCGTGAATCCCGCCCCCGCCCCCGCCGAAGTCTCCGCTCCCGGAGATTGGGCGGGGGCGGGAATCCAGCCGCGCCGGTTGGCGGGACCCCCCGCTGGATTCTCCGGCCCGGATGGGCCGAAGTCCCGCCCAGAAACTGCCTGTCCCGCCGACGTAAATCAAACCTGGTATTTACCGGCGGGACCAGGCAGCGTGGGCGGGCTCCGGGGTCCTGGGGGGGGGCGCGGGGCGATCTGACCCCGGGGGGTGCCCCCACGGTGGCCTGGCCCGCGATCGGGGCCCACCGATCCGCGGGCGGGCCTGTGCCGTGGGGGCACTCTTTCCCTTCCGCCTCCGCTACGGCCTCCACCATGGCGGAGGCGGAAGAGACTCTCCCCACTGCGCATGCGCGGGAAACTTTCGGCGGCCGCTGACGCTCCCCGCGCATGCGCCGCATTTCCGCGCCAGCTGGCGGGGCAACAAACGCCATTTCCGCCAGCTGGCGGGGCGGAAATCCCTCCGGCGTCGGCCTAGCCCCTCAATGTTGGGGCTAGGCCGCCAAAGATGCGGAGACTTCCGCACCTTTTTGCCGGCGCGATGCCCGTCTGATTTGCGCCGGCTTTGGCGCCAGTCGGCGGGCATCCCGCCGTTGGGGGAGAATTTCGCCCCAGATGGCTGAGTAGAGGGCCCAGTGAAAACAGAGGCCAGCAAATGGTGCATTGCGTCAGCCCACTGCCTTCCTTTGCAGCAAATTTAGCAGAGACTGCCTGGCCAGAGTGGGGCTCCTGAGCCACACCAGGTGATGCTGAGCAAACTTGACCAGTATGAGGGGCTGGTTTAGCACACTGGGCTAAATCGCTGGCTTTTAAAGCAGACCAAGGCAGGCCAGCAACACGGTTCGATTCCCGTACCAGCCTCCCCGAACAGGTGCCGGAATGTGGCGACGAGGGGCTTTTCACAGTAACTTCATTGAAGCCTACTTGTGACAATAAGTGATTTTCATTTCATTTCATTTTCATGATGCAAACCCTCATCTTAGGGGATGGAAGGCTGTCACCTCCTGGTAAGGCAGCAACAGGTTAATAATAACCGCGACCATTAACCTTTTTAATTACAAAACTCTAATGCCAGGAATTTGTGTGTTACTCACATAGTTTGTGGGCACTGTAAAATTGCTATTGCATCAGGATTTCTGCCATCTATGCTAGAAATCCCTAATGACAATGGCCCAACATAACAGAGGAGATGCAATGCTGCATAAAATTAGATTCTGTGGTTCGGATTGATGAAATTCAATGCAAGTGGACCACATACTTCACCGGCGGGGGGTCAGAGAATGACGCCCCGTTCTTCCAAGAGCAATCTCATGTCATTTTCTGACAAAATCTAGGTGTTGGGATTTCAACGAGTCGGACCAACTTCCGAGACCTTTAGAAATGGCCAGGAGAATCCGGCTGGAGAAGTCCTGCCCCATTTCCAACAGATCCCATTTTTTCCAGCAGGGGAAAAGAGGTGGAGTTTGAATAACACAGGAAACTCAAACTCAGCAGGACCATTTGAAATTAGTGCTGAGTTCAAACACACCCTATTTTGCTGTCTCAAGGGCCTTAACTTATGGTATGGGATTTGCGAATGGATGAAATAGATGTAAATTATTTTCAAGTGTAAATATGGGGTGGGATTCTCCCCTACCCGGCGGGGCGGGGGGTCCCGGCGTGATGGAGTGGCGGGAACCACTCCGGCGTCAGGCCGCCCCAAAGGTGCGGAGACCGCACCTTTAGGGGCCAAACCCTCACCTTGAGGGGCTAGGCCCGCGCCGGAGTGGTTTCCGCTCCGCCGGATGGTGGGAAAGGCCTTTGGCGCCATGCCAGCCGGGGCCGAAAGGTCTTCGCCGGGCGACGCGGGTCCGCGCATGCGCGGGAGCGTCAGCGGCTGCCGATGTCATCCCCGCACATGCGCAGGGGAGGGGGTCTCTTCCGCTTCTGCCATAGTGAAGACCATGGCGAAGGCGGAAGAAAAAGAGTGCCCCCACGGCACAGGCCCGCCCGTGGATCGGTGGGCCCCGATCGCGAGCCAGGCCACCGTGGGGGCACCCCCCGGGGCCAGATCGCCCCGTGCACCCCCCCCCCCCCCAGGACCCCGGGGCCCACCCGCGCCGCCTTGTCCCGGCGTTCAAAAGGAGGTTTGATCCACGCTGGCGGGACAGGCATTCCAGCAGCGGGACTTCGGCCCATCGCGGGCCGGAGAATCGGCGGGGGTGGGCCCGCCGACCGGCGCGGCACGATTCCCGCCCCCGCCAACCGGTGCGGCACGATTCCCGCCCCCGCCGAATCTCTGGTGGCGGAGACTTCAGGACACGGCGGGGGCGGGATTCACGCCAGCCTCCGGTGATTCTCCGACCCGGCGGGGGGTCGGAGAATCCCGCCCAAGGTCTGTTTAAGTGTCAGTATTTGAAGTTTTTAAATCCCCAGCTCTTTAGATTAGAAAACAAGGATTGAGCTGTCAGGGAGAGTTGAATATACACAGCTATCTCAGCGGGGGGTTCCATGTCTTCAGTTTGATTTACAGTATAAAGAGGAGATTAAAGGATTAGCTGTCTTTGTGAGTACTGAAGGGAAGTTTGTTTTTTATCGCATTGAATATTGAGGGTATTTGAAAGCTTCATGCATTTCATGAATGTAAGTTTTTTCACTGTCCAGTGTACATGAGTGAGAGCTGTATTCGATTGTAGGGTTTTAAAAAATATCCACATGGTTCCTGAAGTCTGTTGCTGGTGGATAATGGGTGAGTGACTGTGGAGGTGACATGGGAGTTATGAGAGGGCATGAGGCATGGTTGGGAACTATGAATTGGCAACAAGGGGCCGTGAGAGGGCATGGGGGAATAGGAGGTAGATGGGGGGGTGGCTGAGTTAACATAGAGGGGCATGGGAAGTGGGTGGGGTGATGGAATGTGTGGGGTGAGAGCGAGAGGGCCGAATAGTTTCTAAAACAACTGGGAAAAAATGCCTGAGAACAGCAGTGGATCTTCTAACCAGCCTGCCTTGGCACATATCCACCTCTGTGGCCACCTAGGATCTGTCTCTGGGACCATCAAACCAACTCTATCTTGCCCTTTCTCCAGCAACAAAAATGAGGTGTAATAGGGTGTTTTAATCCAAGGTGGGTCAGGAAATGTGCTCATTTTGGCAGCAAAATTACAGCCCAAGGTATAATTTTTGCAGCAGTTTTTTAAAAAATAATTGCAATTATGAACTCAAAATCTGATTGTGACAAAGCCCACTTTTGGATTTCTCTGAATCGGTTAAGTGCGGTTTTATTTCAAACTTGTCTGCATTGTTGCTTTGAGAGTGAGTCTTCCAATGGACTGAAATTAATGCTGAATTCAAGATATTTTATTCCTGTTAATCTTTGACCTCAATCAACAAGGTCGATACATTTCACGACTGGTCAGTAATTCGCCTTCTCTAAAGGAGGAACTACATCAAAGGTCTCCGCACCTTTAGGGGCCAAACACTCACCTTGAGGGGCTAGGCCCGCGCCGGAGTGGTTTCCGCTCCACCGGCTGACGGGAAAGGCCTTTGGCGCCACGCCAGCCGGGGCCGAAAGGTGTTCACCGGGCGACGCGGGTCCGCGCATGCGCGGGAGCGTCAGCGGCTGCTGATATCATCCTCGCACATGCGCAGCGGAGGTAGTCTCTTCTGCCTCCGCCATAGTGAAGACCATGGCGAAGGCGGAAGAAAAAGAGTGCCCCCACGGCACAGGCCCGCCCGTGGATCGGTGGGCCCCGATCGCGAGCCAGGCCACCGTGGGGGCACCCCCCGGGGCCAGATCGCCCCGTGCCCCCCCCCTAGGATCCCGGAGCCCGCCCGCGCCGTCTTGTCCCAGCGTTCAAAAGGTGGTTTAATCCACGCTGGCGGGACAGGCATTCCAGCAGCGGGACTTCGGCCCATCGCGGGCCGGAGAATCGGCAGGGGTGGGCCCGCCGACTGGGGCGGTGCGATTCCCGCCCCCGCTGACCGGTGCAACGCGATTCCCGCCCCCGCCGAATCTCTGGTGGCGGAGACTTTGGACACGGCGGGATTCACGCCAGCCTCCGGCGATTCTCCCGCCTGGTGGGGGGTCGGAGAATACCGCCCAAGGTCTGTTTAAGTGTCAGTATTTGAAGTTTTTAAATCCCCAGCTCTTTAGATTAGATTTCTTTTGGAATTCTCTGAATCGGTTAAGTGCGGTTTGATTTCAAACTTGTCTGCATTGTTGCTTTGAGAGTGAGTCTTCCAATGGACTGAAATTAATGCTGAATTCAAGATATGTTATTCCTGTTAATCTTTGACCTCAATCAACAAGGTCGATACATTTCACTACTGGTCAGTAATTCGCCTTCTCTAAAGGAGGAACTACATCACAGATAGTGCGGGTGAAATTAATCCTGGGAGTCAAGGCAAAATAGGACACAATCTATCCAAATGGGTACAGAGTCCCGTAGCGTGCTCGATTAGCCTGGTGTTTCCTGGCACATAAAGCGCTGAGAAACACCCTGCTATCTAACACCCATCCGGGTAGATCAGGAGCCTCAGCGGGGAACACATGGCCGAGGCCACACTTAGCCTGTTGTTCCCTGCACTGAGGAACTCTGCTCACCAGAACTCCTCAGTGCAGAGAGAGAGATCGGGACACCATTTTTAAATGGCACCCCGATCTCTCGAGCCCCCAACGCAACTCCCAAACCCCCCCCGCCGAATCCCCAACTCACTATAAGGGGGGTCCTTAGGTCCCATGCACTGATCCACCCCCTACCCCACCACCCCCCTCCGGTTTGAACACTGCTGCGTGCAAAATGCCAGACTGGCACCCTGGCAGTGCGGCAAGCACCTGGTGGCCTACGATCCTCTGGGAGACTCCCACGAGTGCTGTTCGGTCTGGCCCCTGTTTGTGGAAACCAGCACTGACCAGCGCTCGCCCGAGGTCTCCAAGACAAGGGGTTCGGGCCCACGCCTTGGTTAGATCTCGGGAATGCATATTAGAGGGAGTGGATCTGCCTCACTCCAATGTGAAAATTTGTCATAAAGTGATCCCACCCACAATGGACGGGATTCACATTGCGACGACATCTTGCGAGATCTAACGTGGTCTAACAAGACGTGGCAAACCGGGCAAATCCCGGAAGTGGGATCTACCAGCCGTGCTGCCTTTCGGGTGCAACACGGCCAGTAGATCCAGGACAAGAATATCAGCAGCCTGTTAATGCCCCACCCAATATTTGTTCTGTTGATGTCAGTAGAAATCAAAATTGAGCTGAGTGTAAAACAGGCTGAGAATTTGCTGTCACTCATTTTGTGCAACTATCCAAGATAAATTTTACCCCCCGAATATCCTTGTTAAAATATTTCTAGTATTATTCTAAAAACTAAACATGCCACGGTCATTGGAAAATATTCAATAAGTTAAAATGTTACTTAATCCATATATTTTTCGTTAAGTTTTCATGTAAGATAATTTTGGTGCCCATTGGAAAATTTTAATGTTTCTTCTTGCTGTCAAAGATATCAAACCTTGATTGCATGCTCCAATTGACTGTCAGTGTAAGTGCAGTAATTTAGAGAAGTGCTTATTGATGCATTTAAGGGCAATCTCATTGCTTTTGCTTTAGGCTGATGTGAGCATTTTCAGCAAGAAGCTGAGATTCACCTTTCAAAGGAAACCAGAAATGCCAATGAATAATTTGTTAAATTGTAATTGCACATTAACATATACTATGTCAGATTGATGTAAATTTACAAAATGTGATAGTCTCTGTTCAGCCACACTTGAATGTAGCCTTGAGTGCAGAAATGAACTTGAGTGTTTGTTGACTGTTGCCTTTCTGTGCTATCTCACAACTACACCAACAAAATATCTACATATATAAAAGCCAAATGTTCAGATTTCAGCAAAGAAAGGAAACTAAAATGTGTCCGCAGATTGCTGTGTTAAGGTATAATATGTGAAGTTATATTTTTATTGATGCAGAAAAATTACATACTTTTTCACTGTTTTAGTTTATTATCAAGAAAGGCATAATCATCTATCACGAGGTTTACATTAATCTAAATTAAATTGAATAGTCCAATTCAGCAGAAACATTGAGTATGGGTTGTGCAGAAGTTTAATCCTTAATTTTACATATTGGTTGCCCACCCATCATCAAATCAGCCTTTTGTGATGTTGAGTAAACATTTGATATTCATGCAGTGGCTCATAGTTATATTTAAATAAAGCTGTGTTTAGACCTCACTTAGAATGCTGCATTCAGTTCTGGGCACTACACCTCAGGAAGGATATATTGACCTTGGGCAGGTTGTAGTGTAGGTTCACCAGATAATAACAAGATTAAAAGGATTAAATTAGGAGGACAAGTTGCATAGACCGGGCTTTATTCCCATGAGTGAAGGGGATTAAGCAGGGATCATACCAAGGAGTTTCAGATGATCAAAAGAGTTGATAGGATAGATAGAGATAAACTATTTCCTCATGTTACCAGCACAAGAGGCATAACCTTATAATTAGAACTGGGCTGCTTAGGGGCCAGGGATCACTTCTTCACACAAAGGATGATGGACATCTGGAACTCTGGGCGAAATTCTCCCGAAACGGCGCGATGTCCGCCGACTGGCGCCCAAAACGGCGCCAATCAGACGGGCATCGCGCCCCCCCAAAGGCGTGGAATGCTCCACATCTTTGGGGGCCGAGCCCCAACATTGAGACGCTAGGCCGGCGCCAGAGGAATTTCCGCCCCGCCAGCTGGCGCGGAAATGACATCCCCGGGCGGCGAATGCGCGGGAGCATCAGCGGCCCCTGACAGTTCCCCACGCATGCGCAGTGGAGGGAGTCTCTTCCGCCTCCGCCATGGTGGAGACCGTGGCGGAGGCGGAAGGGAAAGAGTGCCCCCACAGCACAGGCCCGCCCGTGGATCGGTGGGCCCCGATCGCGGGCCAGGCCACCGTGGGGGCACCCCCGGAGCCAGATCGCCCTGCGCCCCCCCCAGGACCCCGGAGCCCGCCCACGCCGCCTTGTCCCGCCGTTCAAAAGGTGGCTTAATCCATGCCGGCGGGACAGGCAATTTATCGGCGGGACTTCGGCCCATCCCGGCCGGAGAATCGAGTGAGGGGGCCCGCCAACCGGCGCGGCGCGATTTCCGCCCCCGCCGAATATCCGGTGCCAGAGACTTCGGCAACCGGCGGGGGCGGGATTCACGCCAGCCCCCGGCGATTCTCCGACCCGGCGGGGGGTCGGAGAATGACGCCCTCTATCTCACAAGATGTTGAGGCCAGTTCAGTTGAAAATTTTCAGAAGGAAATTGCTAGATCTTTGTTAGGCAAGTGTGCTAGGCGTTATGAAACCAAGGTGAGTAGATGAGTTAAGTTATATCTAAATATTATGCAGAACATGCCTGAGAGAATGACCTGCTCCTATTCTGTAACACTGAACCATAGAGACTTCACTTTGCTTAATGCTCAATCTACTCTCCTCAGTAATGGTTAAGCTGGGCATCACTGAATAGAGATGATAACTATATAAGGGTTCTCATCTTTGGTTGCTATCACAACTGCAAAGAGTGCAATATTAGAATAAAGCTAGCTGTAGCTTCCCCTAAGGTCAAAGAGGTGGCTGACATTCACTCTGCTGGAAACCAATATGAGCCGTCTCTCTGCCCTGGAGAAAATAATGTCAAATTAAAAACTTGGGCTTGTAAATAAATATTTTTCAACTGAGCTAGATATGCTCAATGATATTTGTAAGTACATTATATTCAACAGCATAAAATGTCTACATGTCTCCAGTTATCACATGTGTACAGATGAATCATGCAATTCATTTCACACTTATTACACATTTTTTCCATTAATGTCTAAAACAATGATCCCTTTAACGGTGTGCATTTTTGCTCAGTTAAAAAGAAAAAACTTTAATAAAACATTTACTTTAAAAAAAGCTAGATCATTGAAAAAAGAACAATGTCAATTACTATGTCACAATTTAATTTCTTCTAGTTGTGCTCGTACCAAATGCTATCAATACCTCAGTTGAGTAAGCTCTCAATCCTCTATTTCAGCAGATTGTAGTTAGAGTTGTTCATTATATATAGAAATGCAGATAGCTATGGGGACTCAAGGATGTATTAGAAACAAGCAATTGTCATTGCCCTCATAAATGACTTGGTTTCACTTGAAAGCTGATGACATTGTTTGCCGCTCCCCTCCACCACTTCACTCCTGATTAAGTTCTAGTCAAGTAAAGGACTAATGGGAGGTTTTGTGGTGATGTGGATAGTAGCCATGCCTCTGAGTCAGAAGCCCCATGTTTGAGTCCACCTCAGAAGTGATGGCCAAGGAAGGTGCATTCATAATGGAGCTGAACAGGTTTATTAACGACCTGTAAAGTCTTCCAACATACAGCAATGAAAGCTGGTAAGAACGAGAGAGGCTCATAGTCAGCCATGTGACAAAAAGAAAGTTGAAGCTTCTATCATATCACTATGCATAGCTCCAGATGACAACACGCATATAAAAGTTCATGTTCCGACAGAAACCCAGACTTGCTGAATGATCTGTAACACACCACTACAACTAAAGAACTTATTCTGTCATTTATTTTCTATCATATTGCATATTATCGTTGGTTTCATACACTGGATTATACACTGGGGGCGGGCTCCCTACACCCCAGTATAAATTTCAGGAATGAATCCGCCAATATTTGATCAGTTCCCACTGCTTTAATCTTTCAGCCGATGGCCCTCTAATTAGAATGAGGCGGAACATGCATTGATTTCCATGAGGAAGTCCCGCCTCATTGAGCTGCTGGCCAATCAGAGGCAAGCAGTTCTACATTAAACCAGGATCTGCGCCACTCCGGGATTGGTGGCCACTTCTATATTGCAGGATGCCCTGGACGAAGAGGAACAATGGATGCTGGTTGAAGGTCCAAGTGAAGAATTGTGGAAGGTCATGTTGACAGGGCAGGGAGTGAGGCTGGACATGAGGAGGCACAACTATGGGGAGGGACTCTGATTGGCACAGGGGAAGCAGGCTATTGACCACAGCCCCCCCTTTCCCCCAGGCCCTTCATTGACCAGCAGGCTTCAGGGTTATATCAGTCAGGTTACATGTTGGGTCCAGGGCTCTCCTGCTGCCTGTTTTATTGGAACAGTGGCAAGATGAGGCCATTAATGTGCCAACACTTGTGGACTTAGGCCCTCGATTGGACATGGGCTGGCATCGCACCCAACGCCTCGCATGTCACCCATAAGATCATGGGCAGAGAGGTGTCGGGCAGGCTGGTGGTGGGCATGTCATCAATGGCACGGTGCCCTAATTTACAGGACCGCCAGCCCATTTTTCTACCTGTGGAAGGCCTATAAAATTGACCCCTACATGTTTTGGGTTATCAAAGTCATTTTTCAACTCACTAACCCACGTACAGGCATATTCAATTCATGTTGCTCGATTCATGCAGCCTTTCTGGTCTTCATCTCTTAATGGATAAATAACATCTAAAACAAAATTGTCGCTATTTCCAGTGCCATTATGAGGAAATGTGAATACTCTATAAATTTTTACCAAAATTAGTTAGCGAGTTAGAATTCACTAAAATCCTCAGTATTAGAACATAGCTATAATTACTTAACAGCTTGAAAGAGAAAAATTAAAAATATCTATATATGGGGTTGGATCGCATGGGCGGGAAGCAGGCAATGGAAAATTCATGAAATGAATGAAAATCGCTTATTGTCACAAGTAGGCTTCAATGAAGTTACTGTGAAAAGCCCCTAGTCGCCATATTCCGGCGCCTGTTCGGGGAGGCTGGTACGGGAATCGAACCGTACTGCTGGCCTGCCTTGGTCTGCTTTAAAATCCAGCGATTTAGCCCAGTATGCTAAACCAGCCCATTGACCTCGGGCGGGATTCTCTGGTCGTCAGGCGGGCACAGCCGGAGAATCCCGCTCATGTTGTTTTGCTTTCAAAATATCAAAGTATCAGGCACGATTCTCCGGCCTCGTTGGGCTCTCATTCAATCGTAAATAGCGGGAGAGGCAGAAAACGAGAACCGCGCCGGGTGCCAAACAGTTTTGTGATGCAACCTGCCCGCTCCCTTAAACAACATCAGGATCTCGCCTTAGCGTGGCGAGAAACCAATTATCACTACTTAAGCCCTATTTCCATACAATTAACGAGAGCCACCTCTTATCCAACGGCCTCCCGTCATTCAGCAGCCTCCCCAGCAAGTGGTCTCGCTGGCGCCGATTAGTACTCCTTTTGAAAAACCTGGGGCGAGATTCTCCGACCCCCCGCCGGGTCGGAGAATCGCCGGGGGCTGGCGTGAATCCCGCCCCCGCCGGTTGCCGAAGTCTCCGGCACCGGAGATTCAGCCGGGGCGGGAATCGCGCCGCGCCGGTTGGCGGGCCCCCCCGCTCGATTCTCCGGCCCGGATGGGCCGAAGTCCCGCAGCTAGAATGCCTGTCCCGCCGGCGTAGATGAAACCACCTACCTTACCGGCGGGACAAGGCGGTGCGGGCAGGCTCCGGGGTCCTGGGGGGGGCGCGGGGCGATCTGGCCCTGGGGGGTGCCCTCACGGTGGCCTGGCCCGCGATCGGGGCCCACCGATCCGCGGGCAGGCCTGTTCCGTGGGGGCACTCTTTTCCTTCCGTCTTCGCCACGGTCTCCACCATGGCGGAGGCGGAAGAGACTCCCTCCAATGCGCATCTGCGGGAATGCCGTCAGCGGCCGCTAACGCTCCCGCGCATGCGCCGCCCGGAGATGTCATTTCCGCGCCAGCTGGAGGGGCACCAAAGGCCTTTTCCGCCAGCTGGCGGGGCGGAAATTCGTCCGCCGCCGGCCTAGCCCCTTAAGGTTGGGGCTCGGTCCCAAAGATGCGGAGCATTCCGCATCTTTGGGGCAGCGCGATGCCCGACTGATTTGCGCCGTTTTGGGCGCCAGTCGGCGGACATCGCGTCGTTTCTGGAGAATTTCGCCCATGATCCTGGCGGAAGGGCTTCTGTTGGGAGCCGACGAGGTGAGTAGTCATCTTTGTTCACAGGCAAAGAGCTTGGGGGCACTGGGCTTGCCACTCCAGTGCTGGGCAGGGTGTGGGGGACCCTTGGCTGGGGAGGGCGGGGGGGCGGGAAAGCTTCTGAAGGAGGGAGGGTGGGAAACGCTGGGGGGGGGGCAACCGGCAGGCAACCGCTCGTGGCACCAACATGCCATCCCCTGGATCATGTGTACCCATTCCCGGGGCAACCCTTGTCCCTGCCCATCTGTCCCACCGACCACTGCCAAGGCCTCTGGCTGTGCGGCTGAGGCTATTGCTAATATGGAATTGGCAATCGTAGTTAAATGAGCACTTCACACAACGCAAGTGGATTCCCGTGGATGGGCAAGCCATGTAGCTTGTGAGAGTCATTGCCTAGAATCCCAATCAAACCATGATGCCTGAACACTGTGCCTGAACACTGCCGGTGGCCACACCACATATACAGCAGCCAACATCCGAACACCCATGGGACAGGACACAGCTCTGGGGACATGTCCATGGCCGGAGGGTGGTGCGTGCTATGGGGATGGGACCAGGCTAGGTCCAGGTGACATTATGAGCGGGTGTCACATGGCATCCGGGCAGTGCTCCTGTCAGTTTGCCAGTGCTACCCGGGCACCTGGGCAGTGCCAAGGTGCCCACGTTCCAGGGAGAGGGCCAGGGAGCTACCATGCACTTAACCTGGCCACCCAGGGGTCTCCAATGGCCCGGGTGACTCCCCCCAGGTGCCATTCCACCTGATCCACATTTGTGGACCAGGTGGAATGGCACCCAGCTGTAGCCTCCCTGGGGTGGCCGGAGAATCGAGGGAGGCTGGTGGATATTGGCAGGTTGTAAGTAGGTTTAAGTCCTACTTCAGCGAGCGTCATTTGGTCCTGCCCCTTTTGGGCAGAGTTTCGACTCCGACATGTCGCGGGACTTGGGTAAATCCCATGAGGCGCGGAGGCTGCTGGGAGGCTCGCTGGAGGGCTCTCCCGGGATTCTCAGGCCGCATTGTGCTCTCTTTTCACGCAATGCAGCAAGAGAATCGTGCTCAATCATTTGAAATATATTTTGCTAATCTATTTCTTTTCTTTTTCCTTATCAGTTTCTTTGTCATCCTGAATTTAAATTTTAAAAATTAAAAACCGTCCTAATTCTCAGTCTTTACTACTCTTCTTGGCAACATTGTAAGTCTCCTCCATTGATCTAACACTATCTTTAACTTTCCCTGTTAGCCATGATTGGACCTGAAGAGTAAAGAGAGCAAGAAAATAGCTTCAGGAATGGAATGGTTCCTGACCCTTGACATTTCTTTGCGCCTGTGACAAGATTTCTGACCTGGACTTGCTGCCATCCCTTTTAGGAATGCTAAGATATTTACCAGCAAGATTCCTTTGCTCGAAATTTCTTCAGAGCTGCCCCTCTGTCACCACCAGTATTTCCCCAGACATGCAGTAGGAAGTCACAGAGACGAAACAGGAGCAGTACTGAGGAATTTTCTGGCCTATGCTTTAATTCATAGCATGACGGACATTGCCATCAAGCCTTTTGTAGCCCTCTTTTTATAATCTCCTATTAAAATAGGGCAAAACATGTTTCCAATTTCAGAACTCGAACAAATTGGAAACAATTGCAAATTGTTCAGTAACCCCTTCAGTGTGGGCCCTGATGGAGGTACTTTCAAAAAGTATATTACACACAAATAGTACATGCATGGTATGCCGTTATTCCTGCTCTGCCAGTAATTTCAGAAATGTCAAATTTTTGTTTTAACAGATTACTTAATATTTATGAATTACTTAATGTTATAGTGGTTCGTTACTGGGCTGACATTCGGGAAGTCTGGACTAATAATTTGGAGATAGGAATTTCAATCCCACGGTGACCTGAGAAATTTAAATTCAGTTAATGTTATAGATCTGGAATTAAAATGTTGCTATCTGGAATGGCGACCATTTTACGATTGAATTTCTACAATAACCTTTAGAAAAGGAAATGTGCCATCTTATGTAGTCCGGCCTGTACATAATTCCAGACCTACAGCAATGCTATTCACTCTTAACAACCCTCTGACATGGACTAGCAAGCCACTCAGTTGCATCGAACTATTATAGAAAATTAATGCCTGCTGCAGTTCAAGAAGGCAGCTCACCACCACCATCTCAAGGGCAATTAGGGATGGGTAATAAATATTGGACTTGCCAGCGCACCCACACCCTGTGAACCAATTGAAACAAATGCAGAAGGGATCCTTTTAGGATTCCAAGGCCTATCTGTGCAGAACAGAAGCTGAGATGCCGCAGTAACGAGAAAAGATGGTGGTTGTTATATCTAGAAATTAAAATGAATGAATACTCCCTCATTTCACTTTCTGTGATCACTTTCTACTTTATCTCATTATTAAGAAGCTGTATAATTTCAAAGTTCTTTTATTTGTGAATGTATTCATTTTGTTTCTAATTAACATGAATAAACCTATTCCATATTAAATTGAAACAATAGCTGGCAGATATTTCATTTATGTTGAAACTATGTAAATATGACACAAAAATGTTGACTGCTAAGCAAAACCTAGAAAATAAAACTTGGCTTTCATTGCATTATGTGTGATATTGTATTAAAAGGGAAATATAGTGCATTCATGTTTGGAACTTAATTGATGTTTCTACATTGGCTTAAAAGTTGATGGTGTTGTAGAATGGGTGAAAATGTTACCACTTCAGCAGTGAAGCTAATTTATATTGATCCTTGGAATCAATACCACTGCTTTGGGTGCATGCTTGTTGTACAATGCCAAGTTCAGACAGAGAATCATTTCTTGGCCATTAAATTGGTTATTGCTTTTGGTAATTAAAATGTATTGCATTTATTTTCTTCATTCGGGAGTGTTAATAAGACAGGTTTAGCTTATTTCCTGTTGTGAAGCACAGGTTTAATACTTACCTGATTTCCCCAGTAATTATTTGCCAAACACATCATCATGTTTCCCTCCTCTCATCCTTGTTATTTCCCCTGTATTTTCTATGTTTCTTCCCTCAAGTCCAACGCTTGAGTGTATTTAATGCTTGGCCACCCTCTAGGAGATGTAAAAAAATTACTGGGCTCCACTGACCTCTGCCAAAATCATCCACTTACCCAAGAATTGCCCTTGTCTTCTTTTATCTGCTACCAAGCATCTTCTTAAACTGTTCTCCTCTGCCTCTTCTATTTTCTCCTCCAAGATAAAGTGTGCTGACTCCTTTGTCACACAACTGAGGCCATCTGTTGAGTTGTCTCTGTTATCTTTTACATTTATGTTTGTCCACCAACCCATACCTTCCCCACTTTTTGAGTTTGTCTCGTCAATCTTACTCTCTTGACTGCGTGTCTGGTAAGCTGTTGACCATCCGACTCTCCTTTCTGACCCCATATTGGTCCGCATGCATCATCTTCCACAAGTATAATCCCATCCCTTTAAAAACTGCTATTATTAAACTCCCCTCGTAAGAAAACCCTTGACCTGTCTGTCCTTGCAAACTGGAGTCCTCTTTCTGGCCTTACACAGTGAATGGTAAAACACTCAAGTGTATTGAAAGTCAGAGAGATCTAGGTGTACAGGTCCACAGGTCACTGAAAGGGGCAACACAGGTGGAGAAGGTAGTCAAGAAGGCATACGGCATGATTGCCTTCATTGGCCGGGGCATTGAGTATAAAAATTGGCAAGTCATGTTGCAGCTGAATAGTACCTTAGTTAGGCCACACTTGGAGTACAGTGTCCAATTCTGGTCGCCACACTACCAGAAGGATGTGGAGGCTTTAGAGAGGGTGCAGAAGAGATTTACCAGGATGTTGCCTGATATGGAGGGCATTAGCTATGAGGAGCGATTGAATAAACTCAGTTTGTTCTCACTGGAACGACAGAGGTTGAGGGGTGACCTGATCGAGGTCTACAAAATTATGAAGGGCATAGACAGAGTGGATAATCAGAGGCTTTTCCCAGGGTAGAGGGGTCAATTACCAGGGGGCATAGGTTTAAGGTGCGAGGGGCAAGGTTTAGAGGAGATGTGCGAGGCACCTTTTTACACAGAGGGTAGTGGGTGCCTGGAACTCGCTGCCGGAGGAGGTGGTGGAAGCAGGGACGATAGTGACATTTAAGGGGCATCTTGACAAATACATGAATAGGATCGGAATAGAGGGATACGGACCCAGGAAGTGTAGAAGAGTTTAGTTTAGACGGGCAGCATGGTCGGCACAGGCTTGGAGGGCCGAAGGGCCTGTTCCTGTGCTGGACTTTTCTTTGTTCTTTGTTCTTATTTCCTCTCTAAACTCTTAAATGTGTTATTGCATCCCAAATGTGTGCTCTGCCACAAAAGCAAAATGCTGTGGATGCTGGAAATTTAAGATAATGGGCAAAATTATCCGGTATCGGCGCGATGTCCGCCGACTGGCGCCCAAAACGGCGCAAATCAGTCGGGCATCGCGCCGCCCCAAAGGTGCGGAATGCTCCGCATCTTTGGGGGCCGAGCCCCAACCTTAAGGGGCTTGGCCGGCGGCTGACGAATTTCCGCCCCGCCAGCTGGCGGAAAAGGCATTTGGTGCCTCGCCAGCTGGCGCAGAAATGACATCTCCGGGCGGCGCATGCGCGGGAGCGTTCACGGCCACTGACGGCATTCCGGCGCATGCACAGAGGAGGGAGTCTCTTTCGCCTCCGCCATGGCGGAGACCGTGGCGAAGGCGGAAGGAAAAGAGTGCCCCCACGGCACAGGCCCGCCCGCGGATCGGTGGGCCCCGATCGCGGGCCAGGCCACCGTGGGGGCACCCCCCAGGGCCATATCACCCCGCGCACCCCCCAGGACCCCGGAGCCCGCCTGTGCCGCCTTGTCCCGCCGGTAAGGTAGGTGGTTTAACCAGGGCACCGCAGGGCATGTCCCAGGCACCGAGGAGCATTGCCGAGGGCATCCACCCCATGCTGCAGACATTGGAGAGCCATCAGGGCTGGCAGAGCCAGATGAGGCAGGTGCAACTGGGGCTCGAACCAGTTGCCCCTCCATCCCGATTGAGCACCAGGGCCCTCTGGGCACTGACCAGATTCAGGGGCACTGGATGCCAACCTGGACCCATCCCACGAGTGGCAACTGCGGCTACCAGCTCCCCCGGGTTCCGCCCCTCTGATAATCTGGCATCTCACAGTAAACACCCGGTTTAGTGTGGCACGGCGGAGCATGTGCTGCCGGCAAATGCGTCGGGGCCCTCCAGCCCCAGAGCCCCCACGGGATGGCTGTCAGGGCCATCAAAGACCATGGGACATGGTAAGCAGCTGGCTGCCTCTATCTCTGATGTGCATCCTGGGGAGACACCTAGACACAGCGGTAGAGCACGTTTAGGATCACTGAGAGAGCATTGGGGCGGGAGGAGGGGAAAGGGGGTAAGAGGTTCGTGTGCATTGGGGGGAAGGGTAAGTGTGGGTGTAGTGGGGACGGGGGCAGCACCATCAGGAGAGTGGGGCAGTGGTTGACACTCTGTGAAATCCATTAAAGTATCTTCTCCTCAACCAGTATGCCGCCTCTGGCACTTTCTTCCACTATGCAGGCCACTCCCATTGGCGAAATCAGCATTTTCTCCCACTTTAACAGCCTTGTCACGCTCCTGCCATTAAATCGTGGCTAATATCTTCGGTAAATATCTTTTAAAAAATAAATTTAGAGTACCCAATTACCTTTTTTTCCCAATTAAGGGGCAATGAAATTAAATTTGAAATGAAATGTGCTTATTGTCACAAGTAGGCTTCAAATGAAGATACTGTGAAAAGCCCCTAGTCGCCATATTCCGGTGCCTGTTCGGGGAGGCTGGTACGGGAATTGAACCGTTCTGCTGGCCTGCCTTGGTCTGCTTTAGAAACCAGCTCTTTGGCCCTGTGCTAAACCAGCCCCTGCAATTTGATGTTGCCAATCCACCTAACCTGCACATTTTGGGTCCTGGAGATGAAACCCACGCAAACACGAAGAGGATGTACAGTAAATATTTTAACACTTTTTTCATCCAGGACATTTCAGTTTTTCTTCATTTCAAAGTTAACTTCTGTTTCGTATTATAAGTAACAGAACTAAAAAAACTAATGTCTGACGAGGAACCTCAAGATGTTTGTAGTTAATAGTTAAATCATTATTTTCTGGGAATTCTATGTGAAAATCATCTAAAGGTCAGCATGGTAGCCAGGGGACCTAACTGCAGTGTGTATTAATAATGTATCATTTAGGACTTTAAAGGAGCAACATTGACAGGAATTAGTGGTTGAAGAACTGTGAAATCCTAAAATAAACAAATTCCATGCTTCATAGCACCCAAAAGGATTTTCAATTTATCTAGCTTTTGAAAAGTTTAAACAGTGCAACTTTATATAGGTTAACTGTAAAAGAACAGATGAACTGCTTCAATGACAAAATTCTTCATTTAGAGAGAAAAAGTTCTCAGTCGTTAGGTAAGCTATGGTCATGGTGGTGTGTTACAGATCACTCAGGGAGTTTGGGATGCTGTGGCAATGTGCACCTTTGCATGCATGTTGTAGGCTGGAGCTATGGCTGGTGATCGTAAAGGCACTAACTTTCTTTCCATCTCATGGCTGACCAGGAATTTCTCCCACTCTTGCCGCCTGCCATTGGCACATCCTGGGGTGGGACTCAAACTCAGAGCTTCTAATTCAGAGATAGGCACACTACCCACTGCGCCACAAGATCTCCACATTAAGATATCAGAAAAAAACATGCAAAGACGAAAATGAAGTTCTCCACTTTGGCAAGAAAATTAGAAAAGCAGAATATTTTTCAATAAGTGAGAGTCTAGTAAAAGTTGCCCTTCACATGATTTGAGGATATTTTTAAATGAATGACCAAAAGCTGACATGCAGTTACAGCAAGCAATGAGGAAGACAAATGGTATGTTGATCATTATTGCAAGAGGACTGGGGTTATAGGAGTAAGGGAGACTTGCTACAGTTTTATAGGGTCTTGGTGAGGCCACAACTGGAATCTGTGTAGAATTTAGTCTCTTTAACTAAGGAAGTGTATACTTGCCTTGGAAGGGGTGTAACAAAATTTCACTGAGTTGATTCCTGGGATGAGAGGGTGTCTTTGAGATGAGAGTGAGTAGAATGGGCCTGCATTCTCTGCTCTTTAGGAGAATGAGAGGTGATCTCATTCCTTGGAGAGATTGATGGGGTAGATCCCGAGAGGTTTCTTCCTCTGTCTGGACAGTCCAGTACTAGAGGGTCATAATTCAGGATAAGGCGGCCACTTAGGACTGAAATGAGGAGAAATCTCTTCACTTAAAAGGGTTGTGAAATTTGGAATTCTCCACCTCAGAGGGTTGTGGATGCTAAGTTACTATACTCAAGATTGAAATTGATCAAATTTTTGGAACGTAAAGGATTTATGGGATAATGGAGTAGTTTTTAAATATTAATTTCCTTGAATGCTGGAGGATCTGGCTCAATGACCATGTGGTTTTCTCCTGCTTCTATTTCTTAAATAATGTGTACCCTCTATCTGTTTATCATGATACTGTGGGGATGAATGCTTCCACAGGCTACTTTCAAACTGCAGCCCATAATCCTCGTCACACCAGTGGATTTAAGAACGGCCCCAGAATTCAGCAGGAACGACACATTTTACACTGCTATAAAAGGACAGGGAACTATTTTGTTTATCCACTTTATTACTTATAGCACTCATCTCCATCCCACCAATCTGGATGTAGTATGTTACAAACTCAGAAAGGGTAAAAGTTTCACAGGGAAATTGGCATCAACAGGTTGGTAAGGGCCTTTGTTTACATCAATTCCCTGGACACCCCAGAGCACTTGCCTGAAAAAAGCAGCACGTTTATTTCCAGTGCCAGTCAGGTCCCAGTATTATATTCCAATCATGTTGTACTGGATTTCTTATCTGGGACTGGCATGAAAAATATATACTTTTTATGAAGCTGGGTGGTGCAGGAGTGATCCTCCTGCCTTCACTGTCATATGTGGACCATTATCAGCCCAGCCTCTCTCCACTTGATGACAGCCACCCATCTATTCGGTGCGTCTGTCAATATCCCAACCACAAATTCTTGGCCAAAGATTAGTGAGCTACATTGGGAAACATGTTTGGCATCCACCTGCAGCTTATTTGTCAAAAATAAATGGGGTAGAGCCCTCAAAATAGTGGCAGCTCTTCAACACTGGTACAGAAAAAATCATCACTACAGAAAGCAATTTATACACTTGGTGTACACCAATTGTCTCATATTGTAATGCCAGTTAAACTTAAATACACAAAATCGAAACTAATTTTAACAATCCACATTCTGAGATTCATTCTCTGTTTTGGATGCCATTGGATATATGTCTGCCTACTACAAGTAGCATCATTTCTACCTGACCCTTTACATGCATTGCTACATATAGTTCAACCTTGCATCTGAAATTTTAGTTGAAGGAGCAAGAGAGATATGTTTTGGTTTAGCGTACATGTCATAGGCATCATAAGCAAGAATATCTCCATCTGGCTAAATATCTAATACATAACTTAAGGAATCTCTATTCACAGTTATGTCCTTGACCATATGCCACACAATGTATCAAAATGTAGTGGAGTGCCATCCCATTAATTCATTTTTAAACAGAATTTTAAATACCCATTTTTCTAGTTATGTAGCAATGGTTTAGGATTATAGTCAGCCAGATTCCCGGCCTGCACCCCAGACCATAGAACTATAACATTCATAGAAAGAAAACAGAAATGCATACTGTCGGACACTTTATCCCAGAGGCTTTGCTTGTAATTTGAGACATTACCTATCAAATCTCACCCAGAATCACAGTGTCAAATAAGGCCATTTGACCCATTGTGTCTGCACCAGCTCTCCAACTGAGCATTATGATTCAATGCCATTTTCTTGCTTTTTTCCTGTACCACTGCACGTTGTTTCTATTTAAATAATCATCTAATGTCTTATTGAATGCCTCGGTTGAACCTGCCTCCACCACACTTCCAGGCAGTGTATTCCAGACGCAAACCACTCACTGGGCGAAATTCTCCCCCAACAGCGGGATGTCCGCCGACTGGCGCCAAAGACGGCGCCAATCAGACGGGCATCGCGCCGGCCCAAAGGTGCGGAATGCTCCGCATCTTTGGCGGCCTAGCCCCAACATTGAGGGGCTAGGCCGACGCCGGAGGGATTTCCGCCCCGCCAGCTGGCGGAAATGGCGTTTGTTGCCCCGCCAGCTGGAGCGGAAATGCGGCGCATGCGCAGGAGCGTCAGCAGCCGCTGTCAGTTTCCCGCGCATGCGCAATGGGGAGAGTCTCTTCCGCCTCCGCCATGGTGGAGGCCGTGGCGGAGGCGGAAGGGAAAGAGTGCCCCCACGGCACAGGCCCGCCCGCAGATCGGTGGTCCCCGATCGCGGGCCAGGCCACCGTGGGGGCACCCCCCGGGGTCAGATCGCCCCGCGCCCCCCCCCCCCCCCCAGGACCCCGGAGCCTGCCCACGCCGCCTGGTCCCGCCGGTAAATACCAGGTTTGATTTACGTCGGCGGGACAGGCAATTTCTGGGCGGGACTTCGGCCCATCCGGGCCGGAGAATTGAACGGGGGGCCCCGCCAACCAGCGCGGCCCGATTCCCGCCCCCGCCCAATCTCCGGTACCGGAGACTTCGGCGGGGGCGGGATTCACGGCGGCCATCGGCCATTCTCCGACCCGGCGGGGGGTCCGAGAATGACGCCCACTGTGTGAAAAAGTTTTCTCTCACATCACACTTGCTTCTTTTGCAAATCACTTTATTTCTGTGTCCTCTCGTTCTCGATCCTTTTCTAAGCGGTAACAGTTTCTCCCTATCTAATCTGTCCAGCCCCCTCATGATCCGCGAATCAAATTTGTCAGACAAGCCATTCTGAAATGTATTCCCCATACTTTGAACTTTTCAGAAGTCCCATCGCTATGGTTACGATCAAACATCGAATCATTTCCAGGAATAGTCCAGGCACCTTGACCGAAAAGCAATTATGGCCTCATTATTTCCCCATTTGCAATTGGGAAGATTCTCTCTTAACCTAACACTACCCACAATCAAATACCATTAACTGCAATAAAAAAAGCTTTTTATATTAAATGCAATGAGTGAAATGTATTTAACACCTCCTTTTCCTATACTTCCTATAAGCCTAGTTACAACAGTTCATATTTTGCATTGCTCTCCAAAAGTCTTTTATTTTAATAAATGGCAACACATTTTCACTCTCGGGGTAGCGGAAATCTGGGGCGTCATTCTCCGATCCCCCGCCGGGTCGGAGAATGGCCGTTGGCCGCCGTGAATCCCGCCCCCGCCCCCGCCGAAGTCTCCGCTCCCGGAGATTGGGCGGGGGCGGGAATCCGGCCGCGCCGGTTGGCGGGACCCCCCGCTGGATTCTCCGGCCCGGATGGGCCGAAGTCCCGCCCAGGAATTGCCTGTCCCGCCGACGTAAATCAAACCTGGTATTTACCGGCGGGACCAGGCAGCGTGGGCGGGCTCCGGGGTCCTAGGGGGGGCGCGGGGCGATCTGACCTCGGGGGGTGCCCCCACGGTGGCCTGGCCCGCGATCGGGGCCCACCGATCCGCGGGCGGGCCTGTGCCGTGGGGGCACTCTTTCTCTTCCGCCTCCGCCACGGCCTCCACCATGGCGGAGGCGGAAGTGACTCTCCCCACTGCGCATGCGCGGGAAACTGACAGCGGCCGCTGACGCTCCCGCGCATGCGCTGGGAAACTGACAGCGGCTGCTGACGCTCCCGCGCATGCGCCGCATTTCCGCGCCAGCTGGCGGGGCAACAAACGCCATTTCCGCCAGCTGGCGGGGCGGAAATCCCTCCGGCGTCGGCCTAGCCCCTCAATTTTGGGGCTAGGCCGCCAAAGATGCGGAGACTTACGCACCTTTTTGCCGGCGCGATGCCCGTCTGATTTGCGCCGGCTTTGGCGCCAGTCGGCAGGCATCCCGCCGTTGGGGGAGAATTTCGCCCCTGGAATTCACCCCTCCAAAAGGCTGTGGATTCTGGGTCAATTGAAATGAAATCAGTAGATTTTTATTAGATAAAGGTATCAAAGACTATAGAACAGAGGGATATAAAATTAAGTAAAATTGAGCCCTGATCTAGTTGAATGTCAGAAGAGGCTCATTAAAGAGCTGAATGTTTCTGTTTCATTTCCATCAGTAAATTTAGCTGGAGAATATTAAAGAAATAATTTGGAATGAAAATGCCTTCCTTGTAAATTTTGAAGTATCACAAAAATTCTCTATGCATTTTTAGGTTGTCATGATAAAAATCTATAATCAAATGATGATCTATATGAAATTATATCAGTGTACTATTTAATATGGTTTTGCGTGTTTCTAATAGGGGGAATTGCAATCACCAAGTAGTCTGCCAAATAATATTTTGAGTTTTCTCTAAATCATTTCTACAGTTATAATTTTAAACTAACCCACCCGCCAGCAATGGGCAAATTTAGTCAGATGTCTACCCCACAATCTGATTTACTCTCCATTGGCATCAACAAGGTTTAAAAATAAGCAGGACGGTAAACATATATCTGACACTCATTCATTACTTCCGGGTAAATTAGTGTTAAATCAGTGCCCATGTGAGCAAATTAAGAAAAAATAGACTGAAAAGGTGCAATAGAGGTGACATAACATGTCTAATTGTGAATCTAGATTATATAGACTTTCCTTTCATAGAATTTATAGTGCAGAAGGAGAATCGAGTCTGCACCGGCCCTTGGAAAGAGCACCCTACCTATCACCACACCTCCACCCTATCACCACACCTCCACCCTATCCCCACACCTCCTCCCCAACCTCCACCTATCCCCACACCTCCACCCTATCCCATTAGTGCTTTAAATAAATGTTTCACTTATAGATTTCCTGCAGCTTTGCTCCTGGTAAGACAGAAGATGCAGTATCTTTTTAAGGATAGGAAACATACCATATAACATTCATTGTTATTCTGGTTGAGTTTTTAAGGCAATATAGTCTAATTGCCAATAATGATCACAAAGTGAAGTCAGAGTTTGATTGTTCATCAGACTGCTGGTCAGCAGCTGGCTTCCTTCCTCTTTGTTTAACATTCAGATCAGTAAGATCATCCAGGGAGTACAGATTCTGACTCTTATGTCAATTAATTTTGCAAATTACTGCCTTTGTTTCTATTTTTTTAAGTGCAATAGGGCATACAATAGACTCCAAGTGGATTCCAGATGTATTGTATTTATTTTACTGTAGGCAATTTAGTAATTAAAGTGCAACAACCAATAGAATATCAGCATCAGAACCCCTTTTTCTGGTGTCTGAGGTAGTTGATTAAAAGTGACAAGCCCTGGAATTAAGTTGTGAGGTCCAAATGTGTAAACACTTAACAAATTCATCTGAAATTATACTCTGTTGTTTCAGTGAAAGCGCTAACGTGTTTATTTTAAAGTGGCAACATTATGCTAAAATAGCAGAGAGAAATTTCAGGTGACATTTTACATAAGCACCCTGCAGCATAATTGCAGACCATAATTCTGCCTGTAAATAATGTGTTCATAAAAGAACAGTAGGAATTTTTGAATTCAAGTTTCCCCTATTCCTTCCCTTCCTACATTGAGTGACAAGATCAGCGTTCAACATTCCTTACTCCACTAGTTTTAAAATGCTAAGACAACCATAGCATAAACTAAGCAATTAATCTGCCTTTCCAACTGATTTTATGTTTGACGAGATTCGAGACAAGTTCATTCTTAATGCAAAGTCACGAGTAATGGAAAAGTTGCCACAAAATAGACAGAAACTGTTGTAAAAAATCATTAGTGCTGTTATTAGCAAATACAATCATTGTTTTTGTTCATTAGGAACTTGGCATACCACCATCAGATTCTAATTTACCCATAACTGATGTGTCTTGCACCATCTTGACACACACATTCAGCAGCCACTCATCAGGCCCATTGCCAAGAAACAAACCTCTCTTTCATGAAATCCTTCATCACAAACACAAGAGACAATTATCTAAGTTAAAGCTGCCTGCTTTTTTTTTTCAGAAGTATTGCCCATGCTGTCATTCCTGCAGGCAGCTTCCTATCTTCTTGTTTCGCTTTTGTGTTTTGGAAAATTTGTTCTGATTAATGCACAGAATGTCATTTCTGGGGTATGTGATTAGAATAGTGAGGGAATTACAATTATCATACTTGTACCTACCATTTCTATTTCCTATGTAAGTTATCATTGTTGTTTCTTGTATGAGGCAGCTAAGTTAGTACTATTGACATTAAATTTAATGCCTTTAATGTAATGAAATCACCCAAGGCCCATCACAGGAGAGTATTCAATCAAAAATTGACACCAAGCCACATGAAGAGATGTAAAGAGAGACAACCAAATGCTTGGTCAAAGAGACAGATGTTAAAGAGTATCATAAAAGAGGAAAGTGACATAGTGTTATGGAGTCATTTCAGAAGGGAATTCCAAAGCTTAGGGCCGATAGTTAAAGGCATGGCTGCCAATAGCAGAGCAGTGAAAATTGAATATGTGCGAGAGGCCAGAATTGGGACAGCACAGGGGGATTATAGGGCTTGAGAAGGTACAGAGATAGAGAAGGGCAAGACCTTGCGGAGATTTGAAAACAACGATCAGAATTTTGTTTTTTGTGTGTGCTTAATGATCACCGAGATTTGGGTGGAGATTTCCTATAATTCACTTGGGGTACACATAGACAACTGTGAAAGACTTTAAATTGAACAACTTGGAATGTATTTGAACTCAGGTCCAAAAGAATTTTAGCCCGAGGTTCTACCATAGTTAAATATTAACTGGCTTTCTAAAATCCAATTGAACATATCTAATCACTTTTCAATTATATAAACAAGAGAGTACATTTCTGCATTAGTTGAAAGATACCTAAAATATGAGCAATGTTTCAATTTATGCTAAGTTGAAGGCCTTCTTCATCAGTTGAAAATAATTTTTACTGTGATGTTCGTTTTGTAAATTATACATGAGAAATTAATTTAAAATTCCACACCATTCATTTTACTCTCACAAGGAATCTACAAACATTCCGATACATTTTGGTTCGATTACATTTTTACAGGATTGTTCAAAAATTGAGCAGTGGCATGGTTATTTTCAAGAAATCTTGTGGAAGGAAATGATCTCCCAGTTTCCTCCAAAGTATCTTCTAGTCGCCACATGGTGGCACAATGGTTTCTACTGCTGCCTCACAGCATAAGGGGCCCGGTTCAATTCCGGCTTTGGGTCACTGTCTGTGTGGAGTTTGCATGTTCCCCCCGTGTCTACGTGGGTTTCCTCCAGGTGCTCCGGTTTCCTCCCATAGCCCAAAGATGTGCAGGTTAGGTGGCTTGGCCATGATAAATTAATTGCTCCCTTAGTGTCCAGGGATGGGCAGGATAGGGTAGGGTGGACAGGGGAGTGGACATGGGTGGGGTGATCTTTCTGAGGGTCGGTGCAGACTCGATGGGCCAAATGGCCTCCTTCTACATTGTAGGGATTCTATGATTTTAGTACCACCAAGCATCTAAATTATACTGAGCATTTCATTGGTAAAAATGTGCATGGATAGCTTAAATATAACAGGGGGCGAAATTCTGCGTTATCGGCGGAAAGTCCGCCGATCGGCGCAAAAAACGGCGCAAATCCCACTTGCGTCACGTCATAAAAATGGTACGATAGTCTCCGGCCCGAAATGGGCTAGCAGCGACGTAACGGGATCCGCGCTTGCGCAGTGGTTCACGCCGTGCAGCGTCATACGCGCTGCACGGCGTGACGGCTCATAAAGCCGCGCAGCTCCCCCCCACCCGACCAGAACACCCGACCGCAACACCCGACTGGATGGCTGGCCGTCGCTCAGCCCCGAGGTTCGAGTCACGCGATGTGGAGGCGCTCCTGGACGCGGTGGAGCAGAGGAGGGACGCCCTGTATCCCGGGCACGGCCGCAGAGTTGCCCCACGCCACAGCCGGCGTCTGTGGAGGGAAGTGGCAGAGGCCGTCACCGCTGTGGCCCTGACACCACGGACAGGCACCCAGTGCCACAAGAAGGTGAACGACCTCGTCAGAGCAGGCAGGGTGAGCCTCCCCATATCCGCCCTCCCCCATAACCCCCCCTCCCCCATATCCCCCCTCCCCCATATCCCCCTCCCCCGTATCACCTGATCACTGCCTGATGTCTAACCATGCATGCTTCATTGTGTATCGCAGGACCAAACGTCCAGGCACCCATCCCCGCAGATACACACCGCCCGCAGGATGCCACTCGGAGACCACAGGAGACGGAGAGACCCGCACCCTCCAGCATGCGACGCCCGCAGGATGCCCCTCGGAGACCACAGGAGACGGAGAGACCCGCACCCTCCAGCATGCGACGCCCGCAGGATGCCCCTCGCACACCACGGGAGACGGAGAGACCCGGACCCTCCAGCATGCGACGCCCGCAGGATGCCCCTCGCACACCACGGGAGACGGAGAGACCTGGAGCAACAGGGAGACGACACCCCCGTCACGTGCGGGAGCGACCACCCAGCGATGAGGGGGGCAGCCACAGGCCCCCGTCACATCCGAGCCAGGACACCACTACCCAGGACACCACTATCCAGGACACCCCTACCCGGGACAGCACTACCCGGGACAGCACTACCCAGGACACCCCTACCCGGGAAGATGAAATACCGGACAGTGACTCAGAGTGGATGGGTGGAGACGAACCCCCACCCCAAAGTGCCATGGAGTCAGAGTGGGACGAAGAGCACGTCACAACGCCACTGCTGTCACCAACACCGTCCACCATTGCAGAAACACTCACCATGGTTGGGCACTTTAGTGATGAGGCGTCTGGTACATTCACTGGTGCGCACAACACAGCCGTCCCGGTACAGCAGGTGGAGGTAGGAGCAGCAGAGGGACCGGGCGGTCGGAGGGCAGCCCAGGCCAAGCGAACATCTGCCGCCCAGATGGATCTCGGGTTCCTGCAGTTACCACACCCACACATAGATCCGATGCAACCACCGACACGGAGACGAGCGAATAGGGTGACGGGTGGCTTGCGGCGGCTGCGGTCGCAGTTGGATGAGTCCACCCGCGTCCAGGAGCTGGGAGTGGTCCCGGTCATGCGTGCCACCCAGGCTGACACCGCACGGGTGGCGTCCGCGGTGGAGGCAATGGGTGCGACGGTGTCAGACATGGGGAACGGTTTGCGAGGCCTGGGGCCTTCCGTGCAGGCGGCGTCTGTGGCCCAGGAAATGGCTGCCCTCTCACAGGAGGCCATGAGCCAGTGCCAGCGCCAGATGGCAGAGGCGCTCAACGCCATAGGCCAGTCTCAGCAGGCCATGGCCCAGTCTCAGCAGGCCATAGCCCAGTCTCTGCAGGCCATGGCCCAGTCTCTGCAGGCCATGGCCCAGTCTCTGCAGGCCATGGCCCAGTCTCAGCAGGCCATCGCTGAGGGCATCGGCGCCAGTGGCCATGTGCGAGCCGGCGTCGCACTGTCACAGACGGGGTTTGACAACCCCCTGGGCTCCATGGCTGCAAACCTGCAGACCCCTGTCGATACCAGCACGGGCCTCCAGGACTGGCAGCGCCAGATGTCGGGGGCGCGTCGGATGGCCAGTCCGTTCGCATCCCCCACCCATGTAGAGGCCTGGGGGCCATCGGGCACCCCGAGGGAGGAGGAGGTGGTGTGGTCCGTCCCGGCTCCCTCTGTAGGGGAGGTCCCGGTACACCGCGACACCTCGGACTCCCCCCCTTCCGTCCCAGGTGCATCGGGTGGGCAACGGGCAGGACAGGCTGGCAGCTCGCCATCCCAGTCGCCCGGGCCGCAGCCTGGCCCACCTAGGCCAGGACGCCCCAGGAAACGGCCGCCAAAGGGATCCAGTGTCAGAGGGCAGGAATCACAGGAGTCCACCTCCAGTTCTGCTGTACCGTCTGGGGAACCACGTAGACGTAGTCAAAGGGCCCGTAAGGCCAAACAATTAGACACTGAGTAAGTTGGCACGGGTGCAGGGCACAGATGAGTTTTAGTGGCTAGGGCACGTGTATGAACTCCTTTGGTTATTAAAGTCAATGTTACACCTACCGAAGCTGCCTTTGTGCTCTGTCCAAAGTGTGCGGGCGTGTCATGTACGTTGAGCGCAAGTGTGTGTGTGACGGGTGGTCTTAACTCAGCCCCAGGTGAGTCTGCCCCCTTCCCCCTGGGCCGCCATCAACATCCCCCGGGCAGAGGACGGGACCGTGCGCTGCAGTGTCACAGCCGCATGCAGGGATGGTCCAGGTGGATGGTGGTACTGTGGCCATGGGTCAGACATAGTCCAACGATGTAGAGCCAGGAGCTCACCGCAGGGCGAGTTGTCATCATCCTCCATGGCCTGCGATAGACACGCATCCACCCGCAACTGTGTGAGCCCGGCCCGTTGTGCCGCCGGTGGATCGGCAATTGGGAGGGGGGGGGTGGTGTGCATGCGGGTGGGGTGTGTGGGGTTGGGGAGGGGGGTGAGGGTGCTGGGTGGGTGGATGGGTGTGGGGTGTGGGTGGTCGGCTGTTGCCATGGTGTGCGGTCTGTGGCCATACTACCCGATTCCCACGCCCATCTAGTCAGTGAAGCGGGCGTCTATCAGTCTGTCCCGTGCCCGCTGGGCCAGCCGGTAACGGTGGACAGCCACCCGCCTGTGTCTACCCCGTCTGCCCTGACCATTGCCCCCATCCCCCTCATCTGGGGAGGACTGCGCCTCTTCCTGCTGCTCCTCCACTCCGCCCTCCTCTGCCTGCGGCACATCGCCCCTCTGCTGGCCTATGTTGTGCAGGACGCAGCACACCACAATGATGCGGCCGACCCTATCTGACCGATACTGGAGGGCGCCCCCAGAGAGGTCCAGGCACCTGAAACGCATCTTCAGCACGCCAAAGCACCTCTCGATCACTCCCCTTGTCGCTACATGGGCATCATTGTAGCGGTTCTCCGCCTCATTGCGTGGCCTCCGTATAGGCATCATCAGCCACGATCGCAATGGGTAGCCCCTGTCGCCCAGCAACCAGCCCCTCAGCCGGGGATGGCGTCCCTCGTACATGCCGGGGATGGATGACCGCGACAACACGAATGAGTCGTGTACACTGCCTGGGTGACGGGCGCAGACGTGCAGGATCATCATGCGGTGGTCGCAGACCACCTGTACGTTCATCGAATAGGTCCCCTTCCTATTAGTGAACACGGCCCTGTTATCTGCAGGTGGCCGCACGGCGACGTGCATCCCATCGATCGCGCCCTGGACCATGGGGAACCCGGCCACGGCAGAGAAGCCCACGGCCCGGGCATCTTGGCTGGCCCGGTCCGCGGGGAAGCAGATGTAGCGGTGCGCCATGGCATAAAGGGCATCTGTCACTGCCCGGATGCACCGATGTCTGCGATATGCCGGACAGGTCCCCACTCGGTGCCTGGAATGACCCCGTTGCATAAAAGTTCAGGGCCACCGTAACCTTGACGGACACGGGGAGAGGGTGTCCCCCGCCAGTGCCACGCGGTGACAGGTGTGCCAGCAGGTGGCAGATGTATGCCACGGTTTCCCGGCTCATCCGGAGTCTCCTCCTGCATTCCCGGTCCGTGAGGTCCTGGTATGACTGCCGGGGCCGGTACACACGGGGCGCCCTCGGGTGCCTCCGTTGCCGTGGGGCCGCGACGTCCTCCTCCCCCTCCTCGTCCTGTCGGTCAGGTGTCCCTCCAGCCTGGGCGGCTGCCGCCTGCCCCTCTGCGGCAGCCTGCGCCGCCTCTCTGGCACGCTCCTCCTCCTCCTCCTCCTCCTCCTCCTCATCCAGGGCAACATAGACATGAGCGGCTGCCACCACGGCGGCCAACATCGCTGGATGGTCTGAAAACATGACGGCCTGGTGGGGGGGAGGGGAACGACGACATGTCATCATTGCCCATATCCCCTCCTCCCCCCAGCCAGGTGGCATGGACCGCATGGGTCCAACTGTTGGAGGCTGGCACCTGGCCAGGTGGACCAACTCATTTGCCCTCCCATCACCCTCCTCGGCACGGACCCCCTCCCCAACCTCCACCCCGGCACGGACCCCCCCCAACCTCCACCCCAGCACAGACCCCCCCCCCCAACCCCCAACCTCCACCCCGGCACGGACCCCCTCCCCAACCTCCACCCCAGCACGGACCACCCCCCCAACCCCCAACCTCCACCCTGGCACGGACCCCCCCCAACCTCCACCCCAGCACGGACCCCCCCCCAACCCCCAACCTCCACCCCGGCATGGACCCCCCCCCAACCTCCACCCCAGCACGGACCCCCCCCCAACCTCCACCCCAGCACGGACCCCCCCCAACCCCCATCCTCCACCCCGGCACGGACCCCCCCCCCAACCTCCACCCCAGCACGGACCCCCTCCCCAACCTCCACCCCAGCACGGAACCCCCCCCAACCTCCACCCCGGCACGGACCCCCCCCAACCCCCAACCTCCACCCCAGCACGGACCCCCTCCCGGCACTCCCCCGGAGCCCAGCCTACTCTAACCAGCCCCCCCCCCCCCCCGCCGCACACACACACACACAAGCCGAGACACACCTCTCCTCACGCAATCAGTCTGCGGCCACGCCATTTCCTGCCCAGAGCCAACCCCCCAGGCCGTCACTCACCTCCTCGCTGGTCGGCGTGAGCCTGGAGCACCGGGTCACGCCGATGAAAAGGAGGTTTGATTCACGTCGACGTGAACGGTCATCACGTCGACGGGACTTCTGCCCATCCGGAAGGGTGAATATCAGCAGGCCGAAAATCGGCTGCCTTGCGCAGACCCGTGACATTCTCTGCGGCAGCGGCGCCATTAACGCCCCGACGACTTTTCTCCCTTCGGAGACTTCAGCAGGGGCGGGATTCACGGCGGCCAACGGCCATTCTCCGACCCGGCAGGGGGTCGGAGAATGACGCCCAGGGTTTTAGCTGATCTATTGTCATGAAGTGAATGTAAATGGGTTTCACTCTCACCATCAGCCGTGCCCCTTAACACCAGTTACATAGATCATTAAAATATCATGAACAGATGCAAAAAATTGTCTAAACGCCTGATGAAATGTTGGCCTTTATTGCTAGAAGACTAGATTACAAAGGGATAGAAGTCATGCTTCAATAATACAAAAAACTGGTTGGACCACAGATGGAGTTCTGCGAATAATTCTGGGAACCAAAATTTTGTGAGGATATATTGACCTGAGAGGGAGAGCAGCCTTGGTTTACTGGATTGTCAACTGGACTCAAATTATATTACAAGGCGAGATTACACAACTAGGGTTGTATTGTCTTGAATTTAGATGTGTGATTTAATTAAAGATTTCAAGATATTAATGTCTGCTGCAGGCACTTGTCCAGAAATCAACATAGGGATTAAATGTTCAAAGCATTACCTTCATAAACTAATGGAAAGCTGAGTTGAAGCGGGTACTCATCTGCAGGCACCTGGATAATTAGGATCTGTTTTTGCCACTGTAAATAAGTCAAGATATTTCTGAGTCCCAGTTTGTTTCTTTTGTCTTTTTTTTCTTATCTACCCTTGTTGAGAGCTCACTACGTCTCATGGGTGCTGCTTTTGCTGTACTCCTTTGGATCGATGCACAGGTAGCTGAAGGAGAGCAGTTGCCCTAAGTAACCAGAAATGTGGGGCGCTATTCTCCCCCCCCCACGCCGGGTGGGAGAATCGCCGGGCGCCGCACGAATCACGCCACGCCGCCCCGACCCCCGCACGCGATTCTCCCACACTGGAAACCAGCAGTGCGCGATTCGCACCGGGCCGCTCGGAGAACCTGCGAGCCTAGATTCTCCGGCCCGAATGGGCCGAGCGGCCGCTACGACATGAAAGGTTCCCGCCGGCGCCGTCCACCCCTGGTCGCTGCCGGCGCGAACTCTGCGGGAAAGCTGGGGGGCGGCCTGTGGGGGGGGGAGGGGGGCTCCTTCACCAGGGTGGCCTCCGATGGGGTCTGGCCCGCGATCGGGGCCCACCGATCGGCGGGCCGTCCTCTCACCCCCAGGCCTACCTCCTTCCGCGCGCTGCCCCAGAACAACGGCTCCATGTTGGTGAGGAGCCGGCTTGTGTAAGACGTTCCCCGCGCATGCGCAGGATGGCGCAGCCCAGCTGTGCATGCACAGAATTGGGCTTCCCCAACTGCGCATGCGCGGGTTGGTATGGCGCCCATTTGGCGCCGTGTAAGGACACTGGAGCAGCATGAACCGCTCCAGTGCCGTGCTGGACCCCTGTGGGGGCCAGAATAGGTCGTGTCTGGGCCCTGTTTGCGCCGTCGTGAAACGCGACAGCATTCACGACGGCGCGAACACTTGGCCTCAATATCGGAGAATCACCATCGTGATTCCTGCCTGATCCTGTACTTGCAAATAAGGCCCCAGAGCTCATCATCCACATCCCTGCTTCCAAAACTACCACCACCGTAAAGCGTGCACTAATGCAATCCTCAGCTAAAACTGTGCCTTCTTAGATATTTGCTTGACTTTTCCATGTGGAGTAGTGTGGTGAATGTATAGTGCTAATAATTCACCAGTGCATTTGTATCATGTTCTGCTGTTGTGTTATGTTGTTAACCCTGTGGGCTCCACCTAGGGGCCATTGTGTGGCTTCACCCGCAGGGGGATATGTTGGGGCATGTACGGGCTCCGCCCATGGCTCCTGCCCTTAAGAGGAAGTATAAAGAGCAGCTGACCTGCAGGCAGTTCCCAGTATTGTACCAGTCGCAGGCAGGCACTGTTCTAAGCTGATTAAAACCACGGTTTACTTCTCCTCGTGTCTTTGAGTGAATTGATGCTCGCATCAAGTAGTTGTTGAATTAAAAGGGAAAGTTAATGCTTTAAAATTGTAATTTGCTTTCATTTCATAATTATGGTTCCATATGAAAATACAAATGGGAGTTAACAGGTCATAAACTGCCTGGATGAGTGCAGCTTCAACAACACTCAAGAAGCTCGACACCATACAGGACAAAGCAACCCGCTTGTTTGTTCCTCCTTCCACAAACATTTAAACCCTCCACCAGCGAGGAACAGAGGCAGCCATGTGTACCATCTATAGGATGCACTGCAGTAAGTCACCAAGGTTCCTTAGCCAGCATCTTCCAAACCCACGACTACTATCATCTAGGAGGACATGAGCAGCAGATACCTGGGAACCCCAGCCACCACCTGGAGGTTCCCCTCCAAGTCACTCGCCACCCTGACTTGGAAATATATCGCCGTTCCTTCTCTGTCGCTAGGTCAAAATCCTGGAACTTCCTGCCTAGCACAGTGGGCATACATACGCCTCAAGGACTGCAGCGATTCAAGAAGGCAACTCACCATCATCTTCTGAAGGGCAACTAGTGATGGACAATGAACGCTGGCCTCACCAGTGTCGCCCACATCCCATAAATGAATAAAATTAAAATAAAAACTTGTATTTAGGAGTATGACTACCTTTTGGCAGCTGGTAGAATGAATATGGAATTGCGCTGATCAATGAATGCACATTTAAATAAAAACAAGTCATTTATATACAGACAGAAATTTATATATAGACAGTTGTGCTATGAATATACATATGATGTACACTCAAAATTGACTGCAATTGAATGGCACAGAATCACGAGAGAGATTGACTGCCATAAATACAGCTTAGCTTAACGATCCGCTCTATTTCACAGCTTAAATAACACATTAAATGTAGAAAGCCAAAGTAACAAAATATGACTGCAACATAATGCCAGGTTGATCTGCAGCTTCCAGTCTTATATAACATATGAAAGAGGAAAGGCTGCTTTGTTGGTGAAGTGTATTTACAATTGCAAAGGTCTGAATGTGCTTGTCAGAGTTCTGGTCATAATGTATTCCATAGAACAGCTGGAACAAATCAGACATGTAACCTGGCCATTTTTCAACTTTGGTTTCAACCATGAGGAAAGTTGAAGCTTTGAGGATTTTCCCAACATTAGGAATGAGCAGAGCAAATATGGACTGGAGGGGCCAAGCTAAGGAGGCAGAAGAAACAATGGGCGCGGTTTACCGACCGCGAGTCGCCGGAATCGGGTTGGGACATGGCTGGTAAATTCTGCGGGAGGCCTCTTCTGGGATTCCTGACGGTTTTTATGGCCTATGAGATCTAATGAGATCTCGCGAGACGTTACAATCTGGATCCTGGCCAGACTTGCATAGTTAATTGAGCTTAACTGTTCACTTAACTGTGCCTACCCAAGATCTAAATGGCCCACGGGATCTATCGGTCTCGCCGAGGAGACCCCAGCCGGGTGCCGTTCAGCACTGGTCCCCACAAACAAGGTGGCATTTTGCCCATGCTGGGGATCAGGCCTGGGGGTTGCTTGCCCGTATGAGGTGGGGTGCAGGTGGGCTTAAGGATCCCCAACAGGAGAGTTGGGGAATTGGAGGGGTCCAGGGGTTGTGTCAGGAGGTCGTAAGATCGGGCCACCATTTAAAATGACACTGCAATCTCTTCCTGCACTGGCGAGCGTTGCTCCTCAGTGCAGGAAATGCAACTGATTGCGACCTCGGCGGGACATTCAAGGCCCACCAAGGCCCCAAAAAATAACAGAGTCCCATTTGGTAGCGGGGTCACTCCTGGCTCTACAAGTGCCGGGAACGACCCCGCTATACCCGCCCAAAACAGAACTATTTTTTGTTAAAACACGCCCAATATTAATTGGAGGAAGTATAAACAGAGGACACTGCACCGGAAAAGCAGCTCACCGTGGCGCAGCATCGCCAATAAGAGCTGGGAGACTCCGCTCCCAGGGACTATTCGGCTCGCAATGCCTCATGAGATCATGAGACGAGAAAAAGGCAGCTGCTAGTGTTGCTCCTTGTGCTGTTAGTGTTGCTGAAGAGATAGAAGATTGAGAGGTGATCTTATTGAAACATATAACATTCTGAGGGGAACTGACGAGGTGGATGGTGAAAGGTTGTTTCCCCTTGTGGGAGAGACTAGATCCAGGGCACACAGTTAAAAAATAGGGATCTCCCATTTGAGAATGAGATGAGAAAAGAAAATTATCTTGAGTGTTATGAATCTTCGGGATTCTCTTGCCCAGAAAGCAGGGAGGCACAGCCCAAGTGTATTTTTTACACAAAAAAAGATAGATTTTTGACGAACCAGGAAGTCAAAGGTTATCAGGGGCAAGGCAGAATGTAGAGTTGAGGCTACAATCAGATCGGCCAGGAGCTTATTGAATGGCCGAGAAGGCTCGAGGGTGCCGAGTCGCTTACTCCTCCTAACTTGTGAATTTGTTGTTCTTATATGTTGCTCATGTTATTCCTCATCAGAGGTGATATAGGGTACGATCCTCCGGCCACGCTGCATTGGAAAACCAGCTCGCCACGACGCAGCGTGGCCGATGAAAGCCAGATGATCCCACTCCCAGGATCTACCCGGCTCGCAACGTCTTGCGGGATTCTCGCGAGACGCTGCAAGGGGAATCCCTCCTACAGTGGGCGGGGTAACGTTTTAGCAAATCTGCATATTAGCGCGAGGCAGTAAGCCTTACTCTAATGTGCAGATGCCTGAGGTACCTGAGGCTTTGGGAGTCAATCCCTTTGTCTCTGGGACCTCGGGCGAGCGCTGTTTGGTACTGGTCCTCACAAACGGGGACCAGGCGGAATGACACTCATGGGGGTCTCCAAGGGGATTGGAGGCCCCCACCTGAATTCCCTTTGGGCAGGGTGATGTCCTGGCACTGCAGCGGAAGCCTGGCACCCTGGCAATGCCATCTGGCGCCAGCCTGGCATTGCCAAGGTACCCAGGTGGCACTCCCAGCTGGCAAGGACACTGCCAGGGGGTCACGTTGGAACTGCCAAGCTGGCATTTTTTGAGTGTGCATGATCAGGCCGGGGTTGCCGAGCGTGGGTGTGCGGTGGCCAGGTGACCTTCCCATGTTGTGTTTGGGCTGGGGGAAGGTCGGGAATTCTTTTCAGGGCCTCGGAGATTGGGACGCTACAAAGAGGAGTTCCGGCGAGTGGAGCTCCCCAATGTAAAAAACAAGGCAATGTGTGGCCTCGGCCACGCATTCCCCATTTGGGCCCCTTATTCAAAGCGTTGAATAGCCACGTTGAATAGCCACGTGTTTCTCGGCACCGCGGGTGTCAGGAAACACGTGGCTAAACGCACTCACTCCGGAACGTTGTTCTCTTTTGGGAAGATCATGCCTATAGAGTTCAACTCATACCAGAAAAAGAAATATTGACTTCTCCAGTAGTGAATTTATACCTTGGTCTTGGTCAGTTTTTTCATTATAGCAAAAGTTCATAACAACTGTCCCTATCAGTGTGGACAGCCTGGAGGAAGGTTTGAATATTGCCATCTGGGCATCAATACTGAGGTGGGGATCACCAGCTTTTTGTAGAATCTGCCCCTTTTTCATACTATTGATTTGAATGGAACAAATATTAGGCATGTTCTAAAATGGGCATTCATTCCACGCTGCCAGGGGTCTGTTCAAATGCAAAGTTGAAAATTATCCTTTGTAATCAAGCAACTGAGTTGTCTTACCAATAACATTAGATTTTTGATCAGCTATCACAAGGCATCATCAGAGTAATGATTGAGTACATTTGCTTAATTCATTTGAAAACATTAAATATATTTATCTGGCATTGTATAAAGGAAAGGCCGGTTTGGGATAGCTCAATAGCAACTGTCCCCATCAAAGGTTTGGCAGCCAAGCTGGGAATGTAACTTGCACGCATCCCCAAAGTTAACAGTGCTGATGTCCCACTAGTCATTGGCTCAGTGAAGCTTGAAGTACACTTGTGCTGCTACAGTTATTGGACAATTGCATGAAATTGGCATTGAGTTATGATAAAACTATCCTCCTTGTTAGTTTATTAGGCAGTGTACACCCCCCTGTAGGAGCAATGCAATATAATTGAGACAAATAGCTTATGGTAACATTTGGAATATACCTTATGCAGTTTACTCGATAAATTCATTTGGCACAGGAGAGACTAGGCGGAATTTAACGGTCCCGTCTGCTGTGGGCGCAAATCCCATTATGGCAGTAAAATCTCGCGAGAGGGCCTTAACGGGATTTGCGCCAGCGACATTTCATGACACAATTTTCCCCTCCCCTGTTGGTGAAGTGATCAGATTCACGCCGTAGTGTTCGGCCCCATTCAAGCCTCCCCCTGGCAGCGTGATGTCACACCAGTGTGAATCACTACTGGTTTTCGAAAACAAAAAGACAGTCATAATGACCTCGCTGGGGGCGCAGAGCTGAGTATAGCTCCTGGGTGGTGTGGAACGTGGTCAGGCAGTGCCCTGGAACTGCCCCCGGCACCCTAGCAGTGCCATCCTGGCAGTCAGTTTGGCAGTGCCAGGAGCAGGCCATCTGGGGAGCACGGTGTGGAGAGTACCCGATGGTTGATGGGGCTGGTGTTGCGCATGCATCAGGATGGGTGGAAGAGGGGTGGGCACGGAGACTGTGAGAGGGCAGTGGGGCGGTGACAGTGACTGGGGGCTGCCTCGATGTCGAGGGTTTGGGGTTTAGTGTCAGGTCACGCTAATGCTTTCATGGTGTGGGGGGGTTTGCCTCTCTGAGGCTCGAGAATTGGCGGCTCTCACCTTGACTGTTGGGGAGGGTGGGAGAAGGTCAAAATTCTAAATGTCCATGGGGGCGGAAGGGCCTTTAATTTAACTTAATTTAACGCCCTTTCAAAAGCACACCCTGATCTCAGAACCCCGGTTTTGCTGGTGTATTTAGGCACCCTCTCCCCCCCGCCCCCCACTCCCTGCAAGCTGGCTGTGTGATCCTTGCCAACAGTTTGAAATTGCACAGAATGCTGTTTAATCAGGTGAGAAAAGGCAGCTGTGAAGCCAGCGAGTTTCACACAGCTTTTCTCGCCTAATCCAGCACTTTGTACAATTTTAGGAGAATTCCACCCACTATTTCTAACCTACATAAAGAGAAAGCAAGGGAAAATGTCATATTTTACACAAGTATTTTTCATTCCACTTGTTCAAATATGGGACAGATGTGATGTATGACCTATAAATATGACTTGAAGAACTCCTGCCAAGCATGTGCACAGCAGAGGCACAACTCTGTGTCAGAGTGTGTTCAGAAGTGAAACTAATATTGAGCCTAGCTCTTGAAGTCATGCATGTTGTAATGTGAGGGATTACTTGATTTAAATGCTAACGTGAAATGCATGAAGCTGACAGAGCAGTTAATTTTACTGTAGCATTTAAGAAAAATCATACATTAGCCTGTCAGTCAAGGCGTTGTACCATCCTTATTTTGTTACTGTTGTGAACCCTGTAAATCAGATTGTCATACCTGACATTATTGTCTTATCAACATTATTGTCTCACCAGCAATAACTCCAAGTATGCCTTCCCCCAAATGCATGCAGGACAGGCTTTCACATTAACAAGAAGACTACAGATATGTTTCATAAGGCTAAGAAGGGAATAGTGGACTTCTATATGCGTATGTGCAAAGTACCTGAAGTCCATTAGCAGAAAGGTTTGTGAGCTATCCCAATTTTATATTTTGCTTGGCATAGGAAAAATCTCAGCACCAACTGGGTTAAGATTGAGCTTTCAACACAAAAATATGCCTTAGATCTTGGTTTTGTTTGCAGCTGAGCTTTATAAGTTCTGCATAAAATTAAATACATGTATTCATGGTTTACAGCATTTGAAAAACATGCCAAATAGCATTTTATATGATATTCTATTCTGCAGAGCTCCTCGTGACAAAATTTAGAGGGCAGATTTGAGTTTGGATGATAGTGTAAAACAGGTGATAGTGATTCAGCCAAGACAGATGTATAATGGATGGCTGAGTCACTATCATCTGCTTTACATTACTATCACCCAACTTCAAAATCGCCTCCTCGGTCTCTGAATACTCAACTGAACAAGTGAACAGATGAACAATTTACAGACAGCTGACTGATGAAGGCTGTATGAGGACAGAATGTCTTCACTGACTCTCTGACTTTCCTTCTCTATTGCTGGGGAAGTGCCTCATCTCCCAGATGCCATTTCTCCGAACAGGCTATCTGAGATTGGCAGATCATTTTATTGAGTCCAGGACAATCTGTTGATTTACCAACACGCAGTCCCAAACAGGTCACCATCTTATCTGTTTTAGATAAACACAAGGTAAAATTGTAGAATTGTATTTGTCAGGTGCCATAGTAGTTAAAACAGGAAAATATGTAGGTTACTTGCAAACATTATGTTTAAATTACCTCCGTCAGTCATATCAGATTAGTGCATCATTAACTGGTGTAAAATTCAGCTATTAATTAAATGCCAGATGTGAAAACTAATTGTTTCATTCACACAAAGTAATAGCTTTTATGCATTAAATAGTATTTGTCTAAACAAATTTCTTAATGCTTTGCAAACAACTGTTCAAATTAGAAACTTTTTATTGTAACAATTCAACAGCAATTAGACTTTAGGAAGGTACTATAAATAGCATGAATGTTAGTACCAGAAACATTATTTTACAAATAGTGCTGTCATTGGGACTTCTTGGTAAATTAAATTAACTCTTTTGATTAGACTTTAAGTATGATTTATATTTTTCTTTGAATTGTTCGTTCCATTGTTTTCCTCCGGATAGATTTTGTCACCGTTAGATTTGTGCAGATGAGCTTAATGCGAGACAGGACTTTAGTAAGTATTGTGTCTCGATAACCCTTCTGCTCTTACCTATTGCTTTTAAGTCTTTAAGTATAATGTGAGCATTTGTAATGGGCTTCTCCGGCTAATTCCTCAAAGGTAATGTTTATATTCACTGCACCTGATAGTAATCAGCGACAAAAGTACCACAGCCTAAATTTGCTGATGGCAGCAGTTTTTGTAATAACATTGATCATTGCAGATGTTCTGTACTGCTAAACTCATATCAAACAAAAGCGTATGGTCATCTAGTTGTATTATCAAGGATATTATTTGAAGGTCAGTATTCATGTAGTGGATGTTACTTATTTTTTGGGGATTTCTGTATTCACATTCTGACCTGTGTAACAAAATACAATATATTATTGCTTAATATTGTTGCTGTTCATACACTGACTTTGCTTAATCACCGAATAAAGATGTTGCCTGTAAAATCTAGCCAATTAATGGCTAAGGCTATGTTTTCAGTAGATAACATACGAGATGTATGCTTCAAGTAATCTTATTTGAATGCAAACTAAAAGAAGAGCACAATTTCAATGTAAAATAATTGCTCTTTTTTCTTTCTGCCAAAGTGTAGTGACTGCATTTTATAAGAGTAAAAAAGATCTTCTGGTAAACTGTTCTGTGTAATAGTTATTATTAGGGCTTCATTTTTCCAATACATTTGCACTACTTACTGAACCTAAATTGGGGTCAGTTAACTTTTATGAGATTTGCTTGTAATGGCAGTCTTTCATAAAACACAGAAGAATAAAATTGCTTTCAAACTAAAGCTACCTTTATTTGCTAACTGAGACATACCTCATTATGAAAATTGCTGGTATAATAGTGTGTGCTATATAAATCTTGTACATCAGCTAATTCTCATCTTTCATGATTAAACCGCTAACACATTCTGGGTTTTTGTTATACAGACATCACATATTAAATAGGTGGTTGGACAAACCGATGCCAAGACTTATTTCTTGAATTTAACTGGGATATGTAGGGTTTTCCACTGATGCATCTCTGGTCTGTGACTAAGGGAATAGGTCCTGATTTTGTATTGCTCTCTAGATTTGATGTTCTGAGTTTTCTACATTACCACAGACACAAATTACAGGGCACAGCACTAATGTCTTACAAGTGCAGAGCACTAAGGTGCTTCCCCATCCTTTCTCTCTATTCAGTACAATGCCCCTTGCTCCTTCATAGTTTTTTTCACAATAATGTTCTTAAGTGGGGTATAAAATCACTTCTGTGCACCAGGTTTGGAAAAAAATGGATTTATAATTAAGTAGCATGCACTTCAGTGGCATTGTCACTATGGAAACAAATGATAAACGATCATACAGTGAAAAATTGTGCTGTTAGTTATGGTGCCCCTCCCCCTTTTTCTGTATTTTTCTTAGGCTTAAGACTGAAGGCTTTCATTTCCAAACTTATTATTTTACCTCTACAAGTAGGGACGAGAAGAAAATGGTGGTAGGTGTTCAGAGAGTCAAATGAATGTCTCTGCTGTGTGACAGTGTTGTTATATGGAGTAAGTAGTGGCTTTCCATTTGTTGAATGGCATCAAAACTTTCCATGTGTCCATGTAGACTACCATCAGGGCATCTTTCCCTAGTTTTTAAAATTCTTTCATGGGATATGAACGCCACTGGCTAGGCCAGCAATTATTATTCATTGCTAGTAGCACTTGTGAAAGTGGTGGTGAGCTGTCTTCTTGAACTGCTGCAGTCCATGTGGTGGAGATACACCCCCAGTACTGTTAGGATGGGAGTTCCAGAATTTTGACCCAGTGACAGTGAAGGAACGGCAATATGGTTCCAAGTCAAGATGGTTTGTAGTTTGGAGGGACAATTGCAGGTGGGGTGCTCCCACCAGTCCATTGACCTTGTTTTCTTGCTGGTAGAAGTCATGTGCTTAGGAGGTGCTGTGAGTTGCTGTCGTGCATCTTGCACATTGCTGGCAGTGTGGTGGAGGGAGTAAATGTTTGTGAATGGGGTGACAATCAAGCGGGCTGCTTGCCCTGGATGGTGTTGAGCTTCTTGACTGTTATGGAGCTGCACTCATCGAGGCAAGTGAAGAGTATTCCATCATACTCCTGACTTGTGCCTTGCCCTGTAGATAATAGACAGACTCTGGTGAGTCAGAAAGTGAGTTACTTGTAGTTGAACTCCCAGTCTCTGACCTCATCTTGTAGCCACGGCATTTCTTGAGCTGGTCCAGTTCGGTTTCTGGTCATTGGTAACTTCCATGATGTTGATAGTGGAGGATTCAGTGATGTTAATACCATTGAATGTGAAAGAAATTTGGTTAGGTTCTCTCTTGTTAGAGATGGTCATTCCTGACACTTGTGTGGCGTGAATATCCCTTTCCACTTATCAGCCCAAGCCTGGATATTGTCCAGGTCTTGCTGCATTTGGACATGGGTGGCGACAATATCTGAGAAGTTGTGAATGATGCCAAACATTGTGTAATTATCAGCGATCCCTATTTCTGACCTTATGATGGAGGGACAGTCAGTAATGAAGCAGCTGAAGATGGTTGGACTTTTAACAGTACCCAGAGAAACTCCTGTGACAGTTTCCTGAGCATGAGGTGATTTGATCCCGATCTAGGCAACACGAGCTGCTCCCAAGCTTTTGAGAGTAATTAAATAAACATTCTGTCCTATATTGACAGGGATGTGAACAGAACTCTGAATTTTAAGCACTGGACTTGTAGTGACAAGGGTTCAGACAAAATAGTGATAAATTTGAAGTATAATAGAACAATAGAAATCAGCATTAGAATTTCACAGAAAATCATATTGTTGATTGAAAAACATGCGGTAGTTCAACGGCTGCAAGTAGCATTCTCCGTTATATGTGTTAAACTGTTTACAAAGGTTTGTAATTTTGAAAACATCAATGTAACTTTTTCCAGGGTGCGATGTTATGGCCTCGTCGCACCCGACTCGGGACGCAAAAAGGCCATTGAATCTCGAGAGAGGCCTCATGTGAGATTTGAGGTGCTCAGGTCGTCTGGCCAGATCTAACGAGCTCTCACAAGATGTCGGGAGCTGAATCTCGCCTTCACTGGGTGTGATACCTCGCTGTGGCGCTGTTTAGCACTGGTCCACACAAATGTGGACCCGGTGTAACAGCAACTTTGGGGTTCTCCCAGGCTATCAGAGGCCCCTGCGTGGTTTTATTCTGGGCAGGGTGGTACCCTGACACTCCTCTGCCACCAGGGCACCCTGGCTGTGCAACCTTGGCACCCTGGAAGTGCCAGGCCAGGGTACCTGCGTGGCACTGCTAGGCTGGCAGGGGCACTGCCAGGGTGTCAGGCTGGCAGTGCCAAGGTGCCCGGGTGCCCTATGTGGTGAGAGAAGGGGGGCTCAAGGACCTCCTAACAAGTAAATTGCGGCGCTGGGGGGGGTGGATTCCGCATGCTGCGGTGTGGGATTGAGAGATCGGGGCGCCATTTTTAAATTAGCTCATCAGTACAGGAAATGAAGGTAAGTGTGGCCTCGGGCGCGTTCTCTTCCTGTACTGACAAGCTGATCTCATCAATGCATACAGGAGAGGAAGTTAAGTGGGGTCTCAACTGGACATTCCTTGCTAAGGCCAGAAAAAGAACAGTCCCGTTTGATAGCAGAGTCGTTGTCAGCGCTGCTAGTGTCAAGAAACACCCTGCTAAATGCGCCCAAAACAAGACTCTGCCCTTTTTCCCGTTAAATTGGGTCCTTAATTTTGATGGTCAGTATAATTAGGGTTAATATTATTCAGAATATTTTGAGGAATGATTTTCCAAAATACCTTTTATGCAGCCATTCTACAGATTGTAAATAGAATCCTAAATTATATTTATTTTGGACTTTTCTTTATTCTCTTTCTGAAATGGATTCAGTGCTCAGATTAGTATCAAGGGTTGTACTTGTCATCGGCCACCTTTCATTTCAATTCTATCAAAAATCAATCTTCAGTGCATTAATCCCTACCTTTGAAAAGCAATGCAGGATTTAACCAAATTATTACAATTTTCAATTTGTTCCAACAAAATATATAAGAAAGAATTATCATAACTGTCTTGTACTTAAATCTTATCCTGCTTTATGTCATTAAGCTTTTAAAATCTCATAATATCGTTATTAAAGGTATTATGTGGTAGAGGGCATGTTTACAACAGCAAGCTGCCATGATAAATTCAATACTTAGAGTCAAGTACTTTTGTAATCCTGCCTTGTATCCAAGCGAAAAATGTTGCAGATAGGTATTTGGATAAATGTTTACGAGAGTAGGGGCATTCCAGTTTTTTTCCCAAAGAACATTATTCAGAAATTGCTAAATGTTAAAGCATACTTGGAAGGAAGTGAAATATGTTTTTTCTTTCTAAAATCCACGATATATAACTAATCCAGTAAGTTAATACCATTGCTACATTCAAAAGAAATGCAAAATGATTATCATAGAATTTACAGTGCAGAAGGAGGCCATTCGGCCCATCGAGTCTGCACCAGCTCTTGGAAAGAGCACCCCACCCAAGGTCAACACCTCCACCCTATCCCCATAACCCAGTAACCCCACCCAACACTAAGGGCAATTTTGGTCACTAATGGCAATTTATCATGGCCAATCTACCTAACCTGCACATCTTTGGACTGTGGGTGGAAACTGGAGCACCCGGAGGAAACCCACGCACACACGGGGAGGATGTGCAGACTCCGCACAGACAGTGACCCAAGCCGGAATCGAACCTGGGACCCTGGCGCTGTGAAGCAATTGTGCTATCCACAATGCTACCGTGCTGCCCAATAATTGGCAATAAAATATTTAGACCCAAAGGTCATTGGGCTTTGTAGCAAGAAGTTAGGCTTAACCACTCCATTAGAATCTAAATCCAGTCAAAACCCAGAAATATGGGGGGAAATTGTAGAGTCATAGGGTGGGATTCTCCGTTTCAGAAAGGAGTTTGCTTCTGTTGAACCTCTGTTCCATGGAGTAGCCCGGGAGCCATCAGACACCCCATGGGAGGAGGAGATAATGGGACCAGTGCCGGTGACTCGTGCAAGGGATGTGCCGGAACACCACAGTGCCTCAGATTCCCCCTCCTGTCCCTGGCCTATCCGCTGGGCAGCAGGCAGAACAGGGTGACACCACACCACCTGGGACACCCGAGTAACAGCCGGGCCAATCCAGGTCCGGTCGCTCCAGAGGACGGCCGCTGAAGTGTACCCAGGTCACAGGACGGGAATCACAGCAGGCCACCTGCACCCCTGATATCATGCCTGGGGATCAAACTAGACATAGTGTTAGGGCCCGTAAGGCCAGAAAGGTAGACACCAGTTAAGTTGGCACGGGTCCAGGACACAGGAGAGCGTTAGGGGCTAGCGCACAAACCGTTATAAAGATGTTCACCTGTTATGTTCAAAATAAACACCTGTCCACAAAGGGTCCAAACTGCCTCGGTGCTCTTTCAGAGGGTGTGAGGGATGGGCTAAGCTGGGCTGGCTGGCTGCATAGGGGGCGCTGGGCCGAGGGTTGGGTTGGCCGGACATTGGAGATGGGCACGGGCCGGGTCCCTCAGGTCGGACACCCTACTTCGGCCCGGTACCCCGCCCCCTCTCCCTCTCCCCACCCCGCACCACATTCCCACCTTCACCAACCCAAGGGTTCAGTGGGACCGTGTGACGGATGTCCAGCTCACAATGAGGGATCACCCAGGCGGATGGTGGAAAGTGCTACCATGGACAGGAGTCAGACGTTGTCAAACAACATTGAGTACCACAGGTCATCGCAGAGCAGGTTGTCTTCATCCACCATCCAATGGAACAGACCCCTTGTTACTGCCAACCTGGAGCCCGCACCCCGTAGTGTGGCAGGTAGGAATCATGAAGTGGATTGCGGGGGGCAGAGGGGTGGGGAGTGGGGGGCGGTGCATTGGCCAGGCCCCCTAGTCAGCGAACCTGGAGGCGATTAAAGCGTCCCATGCGCGCCGGCCCTGGCACACACGTTGTGCGGCCTGTGAGGCAGAGCATCGAGGGAACCCGAAGAATACCATGTCAGGCACGTTAATGATATGCCAACGGCGTTTACTGTACGTGTGGAGTTTAATGCATTGACGCTGCTGTTGAGGCACTGGAGCACGGCATTCCGTCAGGTGCCCAGCGCTGGCCATGATTTTTGGCTGGCACGGGATTCGCCGCCCAATCACTTTTCCCGATTCCAGAGTCGCCCAACGGTGAATCCTGTCCATAGAGTTTTACAGTACAAATATGTGCCCTTCGGCCCATCATTTCTGTGTCAACCATCAAGCACCCATCTATTCTAATCCCATTTTCCAACACCGGGGGCGAGATTCTCCGACCCCCCGCCGGGTCGGAGAATTGCCGGGGGCTGGCGTGAATCCCGCCCCCGCCGGTTGCCGAAGTCTCCGGCACCGGATATTCGGCGGGGGCGGGAATCGCGCCACGCCGGTTGACGGGCCCCCCCCCCGTGCGATTCTCCGGCCCAGATGGGCCGAAGTCACGCCGCTAAAATGCCTGTCCCGCCGGCGTAAATTAAACCACCTACCTTACCGGTGGGACAAGGCGGCGCGGGCGGGCTCCGGGGTCCTGGGGGGGGTGGGGGGCAATCTGGCCCCGGGGGGTGCTCCCACGGTGGCCTGGCCCGCGATCGGGGCCCACTGATCCGCGGGCGGGCCTGTGCCGTGGGGGCACTCTTTCCCTTCCGCCTCCGCCACGGTCTCCACCATGGCGGAGGCAGAAGAGACTCTCTCCACTGCGCATGCGCGGGAATGCCGTCAGTGGCCGCTGACGCTCCCGCGCATGCGCCGCCCGGAGATGTCATTTCCGCACCAGCTGGCGGGGCACCAAAGGCCTTTTCCGCCAGCTGGCGGGGCGGAAATTCGTCCGCCGCCGACCTAGCCCCTCAAGGTTGGGGCTCGGCCCCCAAAGATGCGGAGCATTCCGCACCTTTGGGGCGGTGCGATGCCCGTCTGATTTGCGCCGTTTTGGGCGCCAGTCGGCGGACATCGCGCCGTTTCCGGAGAATTTTGCCCCTGGTCTGTATGCTGTGGCATTTCAAATGCTCATCTAAATGCTTGTTAAATATTGTAAGAAGTCTTACAACACCAGGTTAAAGTCCAACAGGTTTGTTTCGAATCACGAGCTTTCGGAGCACTGCTCCTTCCCCCCAATGATTTATAACCTCATTCTTACCCTCCATGACTTAACCTCCCTCCCATCCCACTTACCCATAACTTAATCTCAATCTCACTCCCCCAATGACTCAACTCTCCTCCCATTTCTCCATCACCCCCAACCCAGAACCTGAGGAGCAGTGCTCCGAAAGCTAGTGATTCGAAACAAACCTGTTGGACTTTAACCTGGTGTTGTAAGACTTCTTACTGTGCTCACCCCAGTCCCACACCGGCATCTCCACATCATTCTTAAATATTGTGTAACTTTGAGTGATGTTGTAATATGGGTGGTATCAAATTTGCTGCTCATCATACATCCCAGACAATTTTCCAGAACACGGGATACAAATTTTAAAAAGAGTGGAGAGCGGAGCCCACCAGTGTACCCAGCACTGGGACCTGATCTGGATCACATTGAAAACTTAAATCTGAAGTGATATTACTCCAACTTCAAGTTCAAAATATTTCTGAATCGTTGGCACCCAATCTACGAACTACTTTTCTAGAAGGCACCCAAAATGTACAAACGCTGGCACCGGTGCCTGCTGAAGATATATTAATGCAGGGACCCCATGCTGATAGCAGGTCTCACGAGCCGAGACTTTCCGCACTTGGATTGTACTTGTACTGATTGAGTGATGCCAAGGAATCAGGTCCTACATTTCAGGATGTGCTACTTATTTTTTCAATATTTTAATACAAGTGATATATTCTGGACTCCCATTATTTCTTTCTCAATTTTAGAATTAACACTTGAATCTTGGATAGCCACTGCCTATAAATGCCTCAATCGGAGCTTAGAATCACCTTGACTCTGGCTGAGTTCAAAACTGCAATACTCGAATACTCAATAGTGCTGGTGGAGCTCAGCACTATTACTGCTGAGGGGCAAAAGAGACTTTTAAGTCTCAATATTAGAATCCCTGCCCAAGATGCAATGCGTGCACCTACTATTCTTTTTCACAAGAGCAGATATTGTGGTGGGAGATGTCTGGTTTCCTACTGCGGAAACACAGGGTCACTTCATGAGAATATTTAAATCCCACCAGGCAAATTGGGAACCCGATTTTACAATGCTCTGTTGCAATGATCTTATCCTCAGGATTTGGGATGAAGGTTGTGCCTCTGTGTTTCCCATTCGGCTCTCAAATATCCCTATTTCAAAAGTTGAAAATCTGTCAGTCCTCTGAGCTTTAATGATATGAGATTTAAAGCATGCATTTATCTTTTGTGATTAAAATTCATGTGGTGTATGTGAACAGTTTGGTGCAGGCTTCCTCTGGCTGGAAAGGGTTTATCATGCAAGCTAGATCAAAAATAGAATCAAACAACCATTAATTGTCTCTTACTTCAATTTCAATAATGGTGGTTAGTCATGTATTGATTGACATTGTGAGACTGCTGCTGAAAGTATAGTGTATGCCACACAGGAAAGGGGGAGCTGGAAAATTTGCACCAGCATATTGCCAGTATCAATCACATCTCTTCACCTTTAATGAGGGAGGTGAATTAGTTACCCACTGCCCTGCATGTAAACTATTAGCCTACTAATTGATTGGCTAATGGGCAAGAGAAAGAGCCAATCAAAGGGTAAGTACTTTTGATGCAAGGCTTTGCTGAAAATCTGATAGATGACTGGTTGCTAATTTTCTTTGCTGACACATGGAATCTTGGATAAAGAGAACTGCACTTATTCATTTTTTTTGAGAGTTCTTGAATGTATCATCCATTAGGAGCAGGATAAAGATTGACTTCCTAGTTATATTTTAAGCTGATGAATTATAATCAGCTCCAAAATGAAGCATTGACCTACTACATGAAAAGACTAGTTTCTGTTTAATTATTGATAAAACGCTAATATATTAAAATAACATATATAAAAAGCAACACATTTAATATAACTAACTGATTTAGAGCAAAGGCTCTGAGTTCTTACAAATTTAGATACATGTTTTCATAACAGGGTGTGTCCATCTCTGTAGTCTGAAAATGAATGGTTTGTGCGGGTGTGATCGGCTACATGTTTTTACAGAGATTGGGTTACAATTTACACTTGTGTACATATCACCAGATGGTCCCTTTAATAATATAACAGAATATTATAACACAACTCATTAAAAGTTTATATAGATATAGGTGAACAGTTCTGAGTTTGCAAAAGATAGTTTTGCAAGATTATTTTTGATTTTCATGTAGAAATTTTGCTACAGTCCTCAAAAGTGCTGGGAGAAAGATGTGTTTGCATATCTTCAAAGCAGCACCATGTAGACTATGTTGATTCCCCAGGGGAATCGCTGCTGGCATATCCTGCACAGCATTTCTCATTGATATCGTTGATGGGGAGGTGTGAAGGTGCTTGTATATTAATTTGAGGTGTTTGTTGAATCTGGTGGGAGAAACCCGAACCCATTGTCTCAGACTGTGAGGACGCCTTCTTGGTCCTTCTCTCATGAGTGGAAACTACGAATATTCTGAGGTGATTCTATTCCAACAACTCCCCTCTCTCACCCAGTTCAGTAGAAACTGTCCACACTTGGCTTCACCCAGAAACATAGGAAAAGGTGTCGACCCCTTGAGCCCGTTCTGCAAATCAGTGGGATCGCAGATGAGCTGTTGCCTAGCTTCGTACACCTTTGCCCACTTTCCTTAATATCTTTGGTTAACACAAATTTATCAATCTCAGCTTTTAAATTACCAATTGATTTTGCATCAATTGCTTTTCGTGGAGAAGAGTTCCAAACCTCGACCAGCATTTGCATAAAGAAGTGCTTTATAATTTCACCCCTAAAACTTTGGGCTATAATTTTTGACTCCCCCCGCCCCCCCACAGACCTAGACTCACCAACCAAAGGAAACAGTTTCTCCCAATTTACCCTACCGTTTTCCATTAATATCTTGAAGATTTTGAACAAATCAACCTTAACCTTTTTAGTTACAGGGAATACAAACTCCATTTCTTTAATCATTCCTCTTAGTTTAACCCGTGGAGTTCAGGTATCATTCTACTAAATCTAAGCAGCATGCCCTCCAAGGCTAATATATACTTTCTAAAGTGTGGAGCCCAAAACTGCTCACAGGATTCCAGGTGTGGTTGAACGGGGCTTTCTCCAGCTGAATCATGGGTAGAATTCTCCCGTCGGCATGTTCAATGGCGGGCGAGGGTGAAAGAAATCGGCAGGATGCCCCAAAAGTGGTTTTACACCGCGTGAATTTCCCGTAGGATCTTCCGCTTGTGCCTGCCATGGTAGATAAAGAAACCTGCTGGAGGCTGGCATGAAACTGAGATGATTGACCTCCAACAACACAACCATCTTCCTTTGAAATGAAATGAAATGAAAATAGCTTATTGTCACAAGTAGGCTTCAATGAAGTTATTGTGAAAAGCCCCTAGTCGCCACATTCCGGCGCCTGTTCAGGGAGGCTGGTACAGGAATTGAACCGTGCTGCTGGCCTGCCTTGGTCTGCTTTAAAAGTCAGCTATTTAGTTCAGTGTGCTAAACCAGGCCCTTTGTGGTAGGTATGACTACTATCCAGTTTCTTAACCAGATTAATAAGTTTTCTTTCGTTCTATGATCTTCAATTTTAGCTGACAGTGTCTTTTGCGGGACTTTCACAAAAACCTTCTGGAATTCCATATAAATAACACACATAGCCATTCCCCTGTCTACTACTTTAGTCGCCTCTCAGAAAATTCAATCAAATTCGGCAGTCATGGCTTATTTTTTACAAATCCCTCCTGGTATTCTATGATAAGCTGAAAATTTTCAAGGTGTTGAGCAACCCTATCCTTAATTAAAAACACTCGCAATTTCCCGACAGATGTTAGACTAAGTGGTCGATAACTCCTTCGCTTCCCTCTGACCACCTTTCCAATTGTGCTGAGAGCATTTCTTGTCTTGTTTACATAGACACTGATGACACCGAGCTCTATCGCTCAACCATATATGACCTCTCCAACATGCCTCTCTTCTCATGCTTGCCAGGCATCTACCCTTGGTTAAGCCTCATTTTCTTCCAGCTATACCTTAGGAAAACAGTAATTGTGCAGGATTGACTCCTTGGAGTCAGGAAGTGCGAGTTGGCCATTTTGTGACATCGCTTTCCTGACTTCTGAAAGTCAGTCCATTCACGTGGAAATTCAATTTTCCAGAGTTGGCGAAGAGCTGGAATGGTGGCCACCACCTCTCGATGTAAGCCCAAAGCTAGAGCGGGGTTAGGGCGATGTCGAGGTCAGCAGGTAAAAAGGTCCACCTATGTTAACTGGGACATGGGACCAGTTCTCTACATAGTGGTTAGGTCCCTCTAAAAGATTTGACATTTTTCTTTGAAAGATCTCCAGTGCTGATGTTTTCCCAAAGGGAAAGCAGAAACTTCCAAATGATGTTATGAAAGTTATGAGAATCTTGGATTCCTCTTCTGGTTATATTTGCTGGAACCTGCTGTTAGCATCTAATTTAGAGAATATTGAACTGTTCCTTAACTTTGATAAACTCTCCTCTACTGATTCCACTCGATGGATTTCTCTTTTCACAGCCTGATTGATTTGTGTGTGATCAACACATATTCTTATGGAGCACTTTGGCTTTGCAACTTGTGCCACTCATAAGCACCAACTCGTTGGCTTTTCAACGGGTGAAATGACTCCTTTATACTACAATATTCACGTTTAACTCGGGTGTATTTTTTTTTCATTCATGGGATGTGGGTGCGGCTGGCTAGGACAGAATTTATTGCCCTTCCTAACTGACATTGGGAAGATGACCTTGAAGTGCTTCCATCTGACTGGAACACGATGTGTGGCTCTCCAGCTGAACAGCCAAATTTTTAGTCCAGATTTTGAGACACTCTGGAAAAAGAAAAATTCAGGGAGCATGGTTTACATGAACACTGTTGCGGTACAAGGCTTGTTAGAGCCAGCACAGCCAGCTCCACTGAGTTTACACATCCCGATGAGCACAGAATATATACTCCCCCCAGCAACCCCACCACAGACACAGGGGACCCCCCCTCCCACCACAAGCATCAGGGGCTCCACTTCCCCACCCCCAGTGCAAGCATCAGCATTGGGGGCTCTAGCAAAGATTACGGGGGCGATTCTCCAAAATGGAGATGAAGTGTTCGCGCCATCGTGAACGCCGTTGCGTTTCACGATGGCGTGAAATGCGCACAGGGACGACCGATTCTGTCCCCTACAGGGGGCCAGAACGGCGCTGGAGTGGTTCATGCCGCTCCAGCCTCCCTTCCCAGCACCAAATGAGCTCCGCGCCAACCCGCGCATGCGCTGTTTGGCCGCACCAACCTGCGCATGCGCGGGGGACTTCTTCAGCGCGCCGGCCCCAACTCAACATGGCGTCGGTGTTCAGGGGCCTGCCGCGCAGGAAAGTAGGCCTGGGGGGGGGAGAGGCCAGTGGGCCCCAATCGCGGGCCAGACCCCTTCGGAGACACCCCCCCCCCCCCGTGAAGGATCACTTTTCCCCGCCCTGCAAGCTGCCCGCCGACCCTTCGCGCAGAGTTCCCGCAGGCAGCGACCAGGGGTGAACGGCGCCGGCGGGACTCTGTCGTATCCGCCCGGCCGCTCAGCCCATCCGGGCCGGAGAATCGACGGCCGCACCAATTCCAGCGGCCCACGGCCGGCGCCGCGTCAAATGCGCCGGCGCAAATGGCGCCGATTCTCCGCACCTCGGAGAATCGCGTGCCGGCATCGTGGCGCAGTTGTGACGATTCACCGGCCCGGCGCGGGCTCAGAGAATCTCCCCCAACGTAATCCCCAACCCCAACAGGGCTAACAGAGGGTCTGCTAAAATAAGGTTAATGTATGATTTTCAGTGCATTTAAGGAAAGTTTGTGGAGGAACATTTAGTGTAATGTAGTAGAGAACAGAACATTCTGTAACTAATTGTATTTTTGAATGCTTCCTGTGAATTTTTACTTTTTTAGACCTAAAATAACAGACAGAATTCCATAATGCGCTAGGTTTACAAATATTACAGGTATAAACTTTTATCCTCACCTGCCCCTTTCTATAATGTCCATGTTTTCTCCTTTCCCAGTGATGGTTGTTTGCTAATAATAAACCTTACAAGCATGATAATAAATAAAATATCTCGACTTGCCTCTATTCACCAAAGAGAAGGAATTGGGAAATGTTGAGTCTGGAGAAGGGGGTGTAGATAGCCTGGGTCACATTGTGATCCAAAAAGACGAGGTGTTGGGTGTCTTAAAAAATATTAAGGTAGATAAGTCCCCAGGGCCTGATGGGATCTACCCCAGAATACTGAAGGAGGCTGGAGAGGAAATTGCTGAGGCCTTGACAGAAATCTTTGGATCCTCGCTGTCTTCAGGGGATGTCCCGGAGGACTGGAGAATAGCCAATGTTGTTCCTCTGTTTAAGAAGGGTAGCAAGGATAATCCCGGGAACTACAGGCCGGTGAGCCTTACTTCAGTGGTAGGGAAATTACTGGAGAGAATTCTTCGAGACAGGATCTACTCCCATTTGGAAGCAAATGGACGTATTAGTGAGAGGCAGCACGGTTTTGTGAAGGGGAGGTCGTGTCTCACTAACTTGATAGAGTTTTTCGAGGAGGTCGCTAAGATGATTGATGCAGGTAGGGCAGTAGATGTTGTCTATATGGACTTCAGTAAGGCCTTTGACAAGGTCCCTCATGGTAGACTAGTACAAAAGGTGAAGTCACACGGGATCAGGGGGGAGCTGGCAAGGTGGATACAGAACTGGCTAGGCCATAGAAGGCAGAGAGTAGCAATGGAGGGATGCTTTTCTAATTGGAGGGCTGTGACCAGTGGTGTTCCACAGGGATCAGTGCTGGGACCTTTGCTCTTTGTAGTATATATAAATGATTTGGAGGAAAATGTAACTGGTCTGATTAGTAAGTTTGCAGACGACACAAAGGTTGGTGGAATTGTGGATAGCGATGAGGACTGTCGGAGGATACAGCAGGATTTAGATTGTCTGGAGACTTGGGCGGAGAGATGGCAGATGGAGTTTAATCCGGACAAATGTGAGGTAATGCATTTTGGAAGGTCTAATGCAGGTAGGGAATATACAGTGAATGGTAGAACCCTCAAGAGTATTGAAAGTCAAAGAGATCTAGGAGTACAGGTCCACAGGTCATTGAAAGGGGCAACACAGGTGGAGAAGGTAGTCAAGAAGGCATACGGCATGCTTGCCTTCATTGGCCGGGGCATTGAGTATAAGAATTGGCAAGTCATGTTGCAGCTGTATAGAACCTTAGTTCGGCCACACTTGGAGTATAGTGTTCATTTCTGGTCGCCACACTACCAGAAGGATGTGGAGGCTTTAGAGAGGGTGCAGAAGAGATTTACCAGAATGTTGCCTGGTATGGAGGGCATTAGCTATGAGGAGCGATTGAATAAACTCGGTTTGTTTACACTGGAACGAAGGAGGTTGAGGGGAGACCTGATAGAGGTATACAAAATTATGAGGGGCATAGACAGAGTGGATAGTCAGAGGCTTTTCCCCAGGGTAGAGGGGTCAATTACTAGGGGGCATAGGTTTAAGGTGAGAGGGGCAAGGTTTAGAGTAGATGTACGAGGCAAATTTTTTACGCAGAGGGTAGTAGGTGCCTGGAACACGCTACCGGAGGAGGTAGTGGAAGCAGGGACGATACGGACATTTAAGGGGCATCTTGACAAATATATGAATAGGATGGGAATAGAAGGATACGGACCCAGGAAGTGTAGAAGATTGTAGTTTAGTCGGGCAGCATGGTCGGCACGGGCTTGGAGGGCTGAAGGGCCTGTTCCTGTGCTGTACATTTCTTTGTTCTTTGTTCTTTGTTGACAGTGGAATAACCACATGCAGCTGAGAATAGAAACCCAATGTTGTTTTCTCACCACTGATTCACGTTTGGCTAGCTATTTGTGCTCATTGGACTTTCTGTAAGAATGTCGCTTCCCTTTCTGCTTCACTGGTGTATAGATGTGCTGAATCAACGGCACTGTCAGTTCTACACTGCGTTGCACTTTTCAGTCACAGAAATATCCGAGGAAGGCGAAAGAAAGCATCAGAACATTCATGCCAGAGACAGGAGTTTGATCCAGCTGGATGTCTGTTAGCATTTTCTGCGGCAAACAATGACACTTTTTATTTTTAATGCACAACTTAAAAAGGCTCTACTATACAAGAAACAGAGGACAGAATTTTATCGGAACAAACCCACACCCAGTAAGGAGGCAGCTCGTGAGCTCCGGAACCCATTTGTAATTGAATTGAGCTCTGCCACGGCTCTTTAACTGAACATAGCTTTAATTTCCCATTTCTTAGTTTCCCCATCAATCTGAAAGGGCGGGTGGATTAGTAAACTGAACCTGTCAAAGGAAGGATTTCTGCTTAAAGGGACCCTAGAAGGGGTCAGAATGACTAAGCTGTACATTAATACCAGAGTCTTCAGTAATCACAGGAATGGAAAGGTAATCTGGGAAGACTGCTGTGTGGGCTGAGGGTCAGGAATGGGGTGATGTTTACCAAGGAAGGTCAGCAACAGCCTCTCAAACCAAGCAGGCATGGGTGGAGGTGGTCAAGAAAGTCAGCAGCAGGAGTAAGGTTCCTCAAACCTGAAGACAGTACCCCAAGACGTTCAAGGCCCTTGTGAGCTTATAGGAAAGGTGAGTAACATAAAATTCACTGGTGCCAAGTCCTACCTTCTTAACTTTGCAAGCTTCTCTTGCACAACACTCTTCGGAACAACATACTTTGCACTACTCACCCCTTTTCTCCAGACAACTCACATTTCCATCGGAACAAACAACACTCTCGTCCGTCCTCATCTTCATGTCAACTCATGTATGCATTTCTCATAATCAGTGCTGCAAATGTTGTCCTTCCGTCCTCTCCACATAATTCATTTCTCAAATTCACAACCCTCTGCTTTCTCCTCTCTGGGAGCAGAAAATGCAGAACCTCAAGGAGGGACAGAGAATCAGAGGCACCCTCTGTTGATAGCCACCTTGTCAAGTCAATGGCAATGCAGACCCCGAAAATCTGAGCCTCCTGTGTATTAATAACACTCTGAATAGAAATTAAAACTTGAAGCACATGCAGCTTCCTTTCAGCTCAGGTGTTGCCAGGAGCATATGTTTACCCAGGAGGCTGGGCGAGGTTGAGCTGTCTCCGAGTTCATCACTCATACTGCACATTCCCTGCTCGGCAAAATCCGTCTGTTGCCCCTGAGGTGCATGAGGAGAGAGCTGATCCTCTCCCAGTAGACCCTGTGTTCTGCTTCTAAACCCTTGTCAAACCAGATCCCCGTATTCATCCCTTCTCTTCTGCGGCATAGCATGTGGCATTTTCCTCATCAGAGGTCTAAGGTAGAACTGCATAAGCTGTTGCCATGATGCATTGAAGGCTGACAGCAGGGAAGTGCAGATCAAGCTGAGTGAAGTCCAAAACAGGTAACCTGACTTCCAAGGAGTTGGAAATGACCTGTCAAGGAGTAAGAGCACACTCTCAGAAGAGGTGGTTTGAGTACCTGGCAGGGCTGCAGCTATTCAGATTCACTCCCTGAAGCCTTCCCAGCCTGTCAGCTTCATTGATCAAGCACTCCACACTGTATTCTTGCCTGGCTGACACAGGGGGCGCGATTCTCCACTCCCACGCCGGTTGGGAGAATCGCCTGGGCCGCCAAAATTTCCGGGGCCGCCGGTCCGACGCCCTCCCGCGATTCTCCCGAACAGCGGGAACGCACCTGGTCACTACAGTCGTGGGCGGTGCGTGAACGCTGGGGGGGGAGGCCTGTGGGGGGGCGAGGGGGGATCCTGCACCGGGCTTCACCTTGAACGTGGGGTGGCCCACGATCGGTGCCCACCGATCGTCAGGCCGTCCTCTCTGAAGGAGGACCTCCTTCCTTCCGCGGCCCCGCAAGATCCGTCCCCCATCTTCTTGCGGGGCGGATTTGGACAGGACGGCAACCACGCATGCGCGGGTTGGCGCCGGCCAACCCGCGCATGCGCGGATGACGTCCGTTATGAGGCGCCGGTCGCGTCATCTATTCGGCGCTGCTTTTACGCGGGCGACAAGGCCTGGCGCGGGTAGATGACGCGGCCCCGATACTGGACCATTGTCAGGGCCTGAATCGGTCGGGACCGGGGCCGTTCCGCGCCGTCGTGAACCTCAATGGCGTTCACGACGGCGCGGCCACTTCGGCGTGGGGGTGGAGAATCCCGCCCAGGAAATCTCCACACAGCCCGGGGAAACTCATGCATTAGCTGTTAACACGAAAATGCTGAATTGAATCCTCAGTTCATTGAAGATTTAAATATTGAAATGGCTTACCCAACAGCTCCACGCAGCTTTCCCATTTTTCTGCAAACCTGCCTGGGTTAAATCGGGAAGTGGGCAGGTTCAAGCTGGGTTTCCATCCCAATGCGAGTTTTCAGGGCTTTAACACCCTGCGTGCACCTGAACACGCACTCCTGAACCTGCAGTTGAAATTCTAGCCATAATCTTCAGGAGATCAAAAGTCTGCGATGACCACCTTCTGGCTTAACAGCTGGGATACAACTGCTGGGAGGGTCTACCGCTGGAATGGAGCTTCCAAAATCAAAGAAAAGCAGTGTCATCTACAGTTCATCAAAAGGGCTTGCATCATTGGGAACACATTTACATCGCTTGCTTGTTCCTAAGCCCAGAAAGTTGGTTCACTACTACCCAATCTGAAGGGGGGAAGAAAGCCAAAATGCCCCAATTGATACCCTTTTAGCAAGGGTGGCAAATTTGTAAAATGGTTACTGTTTTATTTGAGGTATAGTTAAGATGGGATCCATACCCACCATGTATGTTCCATCCAACTATTGGGGTACTAAGCTCCTTGAAATACTGGGTAATGTATTGCATCCCAATCTGATTTAAAAAAACGTCTGGTATTCTCACCAGAGTTATGATGGAATTGCATCAAGAAGGCCATGGATTTTCAGTCCCGTTATGAGTAAACAGTAATAGAATCGTAGAAATTTATCTTGGGTGGTAGAGAACAGCAGGTGGTATCACTTTGGCAGCCTGTTATATATTGTCAGAATATTCAGCTCCAATGTAGTAAAATTGAGCAACATCTGTATGTGATTTTTTTTCTACATCCTAGTTAATCTTCTGAAACTACTGACTCATCCTGGGTTATGGGTCCATGGAAAGCGAGTAATCTCCAGTGGCTGTTCTTAATGTGTTTTTTCACCACTCATTCAGAGGCAATGAGCAGTGACTGTCTCTTGGGCCACAGGGACTGCAGCTTAGCCAAGTCTTTCCATGCAGAAGGACACCTTCCACAGGAAGTGTTCTATTGTGGTTCAGCACATACATTGTCACATTGTCTTGAGTTTATGCTCAAATTGCACATAAAGGTCCATTTAGAGTCTTTCAAATGCCTAGCATTCAATTATAGATTTTTTTATAGCTTGTCTTTTATATATTAAAGAATGATCCGAATTGAGAGGTAAAATGTACGAGAGAACTGCTTAACTAGTAACCTGTTTGAAATTTAAATATATCAGTCAGAGTAATTGATGTGTTTTCCACAGTTAGTATGGAACTGTGGACCACAATTGAATATGTCACTTTATTATGTCCCAGTGGCTATATATTCCTGCTTAGTGCAAAGAGCTTCACACAATGTGATTCAGCAATTTGGGCATGGACTTGCATTTTAGACTCTCCCATTGCAGAAATGTTTGCTGGAAGTGTGCTGAACTCAAAGATTTACCTCAAGCTATTTTTAGTACCATTCCACAGCCAAACAACTGGAATTTCCATGGGTGTTCCACTGATTGTTTTCCATAACTGCTGTGAAAAATGAGCAGAAACCCCAGAGTAACATTCTATGATGATACAAGGGATATCAGAGTACCCTGACATGATTGGATTTGTTGGATTTGCTTTATTGTCACGTGTACCGTGAAAAGTATTGTCCTGCGTACAGTCCAGACAGATCATTCCATACACGAATGAAAAAACATAAATACACAATGTAAAAGACACAGGCATTGGGTGAAGCACACAGGAGTGCAGTACTACTCAGTGGAGAACATGTGTGAAGAGATCAGCTCAGTCCATAAGAGGGTCATTCGGGAGTCTGGTAACAGCGAGTAAAAAGCTGTTTTTGAATCTGTTAGTGTGTGTTCTTAGAATTTTGTATCTCCTGCCTGATGGAAGTAGTTGGAAGAGTGAATAACCCTGGTAGGAGGGGTCTTTGATTATGCTGCCCGCTTTCCCAAGACAGCAGGAGATGTAGACAGAGTCAATGAATGGGAGGCGGTTTGACGTGATGGACTGGGCTGTGTTCATGACTCTGTGCTTTCTTACGGTCTTGGGCCGAGCAGTTACAAACCAGGCTGTGATGCAGCCAAATTGGATGCTTTCTATGGTGCATCTGTAAAAATTGGTTTCCTTAGTTCCTGAAAAGGTGTAGGCACTGTTGTGCTTTCTTGGTCATAGCAATTTGACCACGAGCATTGCAAGAGGAATTGAGCAATCTACTTTTGGTCCTGAGAGCACTTAGTAGCAGCAAAAGGGAAATCTAAGATTCCTGATTCAACCAGATTTTAAGTCTGATACAAACCTGCCATTACAGATTATGAAAAAGCAGTTCAGATGTCAAAAATAACTTTATTACACTATTGTGCACCTTATTCAACTATAGCAAATAATGTGACTTGACAAATTCAACATTTGATTTGAATTTTCAATATCAAACACTTGAGCACGATTGCCCTGGATTATTATTCACGGTAGTGTGATCATGCCTGGATCTGCAGTGCAACATAATGAGTTACTTTATTTTAAAGTGCAATAATTGTTGTGTAGGTAAACTAGTTGTTGATGGGGAGGTGGTGGAATAGTGATATTGTCACTGGACTAGTAGTCCAGAGACCAGAATAATGCTCTGGGAACCTGGTTCGAATCCCACCACGGTGTGATTCAGATGGTGAAATTTGAGTGTAATAAAACTCTGGAATTAAAAGTCTAATGATGACCATGAAACCATTGTCGATTGTTGTAAAAACGCTTCTGGTTCACTAATGTCCTTTAGGGAAGGAAATCTGCCATTCTTTCCTGGTCTGGCCTACATGTGACTCCAGACCCACAGCAATGTGGTTGACTCTTAAATGCCCTCTGAAATGGCCAAGCAAGTTACTCCGTCCAATGGCCATTAGAGATGGGCAATAAATACTGGCCCAGCCGGCGACACCCAGATCCCCATAACAAATTTTTTAAATTAACTTATACGTTAATAATGATGACTTTTTATTAAGGGTGTGGACTAAATGGTGTTTCAGCAGTCTTTTTAACTGCGCCATTTTGATCACATAGGTAACTGATAGATGCATTTCAGGACAATTAATAGTTTTACCGCCAGGATTTTTAGGATGGTGGGGTTTCCCTTCCCACCATCTGTGGAGTCGGTGACAAATATATTGCTGCTGATTCAGTCTGCCCTGCAGACATTTAACAATCCAATGAGTTTCATTGACTGGAGATGGGACTTTCACCCCTCAGTCAGGAGGAGGTCCAGCCTCAGAGAGCTGCCAGCCAGTTTGATTGGCCAGCAGCACTCTAGACCTAGCAGTACCAGAAGCTGCAGTGAGCAAGCCCACTGCAATCAATCCCGAGAGACCCAGGATCAGGTAAGTGTGGGGTTCTCAGGGGAATGGGGGGTAGATAAAGCCTGGGGAGTGGCGGGGGTGTTGCTGGATAGAAGGGAGTGTGTATGTTTGTGGAGAGACCCACAGGGGTGCCCAATGTTGGAAGGAGACTGTTGATGAAGGTGTCCCTACCTCCTGGGCCCACCCGTGGCATGGGCAAGGTCACATTTGAGACTTCCCCCTGCCCCTGAACTCCTCTCTCCAGCCTGAAAATTGAGACTGGGCAGGAAATGGCCCTTTAGTGGTCATCAACTGGCCACTTGCGTGCATCAATTAGGGCAAAAGCAGGCAGGCCAGCCTAGACCTTTGCCCAGTCCACCATAAAATTCCTCAGAAGTTGGGGCTTGGTGGGAATACCATCCGAAGAATTGTAGGCCACCCATGACTACAAATCTGTTGGCAGGGGAACGTAAAATTCTGCCCCATACCTTGAGTTTGACATGCATATTTTCATGAAAATGTTGCTTGTTTTGGTTACTTCTCATACACCCAATGCATTTTTTCTTCAATTCAGTTTCTTCCATTTTAAAAGCACGAAAATAGCCTTAACTAAAATCACAAATGATGGGTGGAATTTTAGATGTTCCCTCACTCTTTGCCAATCAATGACTGACAGTTGTAAAAAGAGCTCAGGTCTTCCCAACCACAAGGAGGCAGGCTCACCTCTGACTTCTAAGCCAAAAAATTAGAGTCACCCCCTCCATGTAAAATTCCATCCAGTGTTGACTTTGACTCTGATGCATTGTCTCTTTTTGTCTTCCTCAAATTCTCGATTGCCATTGACCAGTTGACCATGCCATTCTTATCTACCATCATTCCTCCACTGTCCAACTCCATGGGACAGCCCTCAGCAGCTAGTCCAGTTGTAACCCCTATAACACCACCTCCAGAATCCCCCAATCGCCTTGGTCTCTCCACTCTATTGACTAAATACAGCTCCTTGGCGACACCAGAAAGGCCGTAGTGTCAGATTCCACAGATACATTGATCCTCAGATAAATATTACGAAGATCAAAGCACCTGCTTTCAGCTACTTCCCCGAAAATTGACTCCATTCTCCTCATGCATCTGGCTGAAACTGATTATCCATGATCTCAGGATCCCATTCAATCCCAAACTCTGTAAGATTCAACAAATTCAAAATTATTGGCCATATTCTGCACAGAATTAGTTTTGCTCTTGAATCACAGCTATGCTAGTTGACCTACATTTGGCTCTTGTCTCCCAACACCGTAAATGCAAACTTCTTGTCCTTGCTTATACATTTCTGTATGGCCACTGCCCTTCCGATTCCTACCTCAGTCAGCCCTTCAATCAGCCTTCCCTCGCAACCTGTTCATTTAAATGCAAGGGCCCTTTAATTTGTTTTGCATCCACACATGGCAACAGGAAGAGGCCGAACCAGTGTTCAGCCTGTGTGGGAACGATCAACTTCCTGCCCAGGTATGCAGCTTGGGGCAACAATGTCTACAATTCCTTTCTGTGTTTCCAATTCTTGGGATTCCATGCATCCTCCTAAACTTTGCCAAATGATTGCTGGCCATGCTTTTAGCTGCCTGGACTCTATGTTTTGGCAATTTTTCCCAGCACCCACCTCTCCAGCTCCTTTCTCCTTTAAGACCTTCCTTAAAACAAGCTTATTTACCAAAGCATTGGCTTAACCATTTTTCTTACGCATCTGTGAAGCAGTTCGACATTTATTTTATATTAAAGGCACTAAAACAATCAAATAGTTGTTAATCATTTTCCATTGAAAATAATTGAAATGTCCAATAAAACATTAAATACTTAAAAATGTTATGATTAAAGTAATAACGTAATTGGTTTTTTTTCCCAGTAATGTTTTTTGATGACCAAACAATGAAATAATCATGGATATTACTGGAATAAAATTGTGCATTGAGATTATTCACTGTTCAGCAAAGCGGAAATATTTGAAGACACTTTCATTGTCACAGTCAAGAAGGATTTATTGCAGTGATTTTTGACAGTCTTTGTGCTTTATCAGCAACTGATTATAATAGCTGGTTAATGGTACCGAACATGAAAAAGCCAACAAAAATACAGGGTTATAATCTCTAAGTGCTCAGGAAGGAGTGGTGGAAAGGTTCAAGATTCAAGTTTCATGTGAAGCAGTGTTATATGATAAGATGAAAATGACACTATCAATAAATTATTCAGTTGGGGAAGCAGCAAGAATTCATTGTTTCCTGAAACATAAGATATTGTTGGATAATGCAGGTTAAGAATAATACGCTAACATTCTTCTGTGATTGCACTTGCTCCAAAAATCACAAACAGGCTGATATGTAAATTGTCTCTAAATGCAGCCTGCAATGTTAAGCATCCTCCACAAAGTGACAGCTAATATGGTTTACGTTTAATATTTTTGAGGATTTCCAGTATGAGAACGAGTCAAGTTCAACACCATTCCAAAATGTCAATGGTGTGAAATTGGGTGTTGCAATCAAAAGAAAAGAAAATCGAGTGGGCGTAAACAAGGGACTGATTTTACTACCGCTTGTTTTGTGCTGCCAACCAAGACCAGTTTCACCTCCTCTCTCCCCCCCCCCTCCCCCACCCCATGTGCCAACGGAAAATTCATAATGTGGCCTGTATCCCACCTGGGTGTTAATAAGCAATGTTGCAGCAGGTGCTGATGTGTTAGAAGGACGGTAATATGGCCAATGTGTCAGTCTGTTAGCAGGACGGTAATGTGGCTCTTGTTGTCGAGGTATACATTCAGAAGCTACATTCAGAGAATATTCTAAACAGTGTTAAGCGATTGCATGTGATCACAACTAATTTCATAACAATCTTAATTGTCTGTCATATCTTAGGCTGAAAGAACACTCAAAAATCACTGATGTAACTGCAAGAAGAACAACAACATAATTTAATCTGCCATGCTGGATAACTCCCTAATATCTACGATCTGATTTTCCATCCACCACTGAGGTGACCCCAATGTAATGCCATGTGTACTTCACAGTATCTTATCAGAGTACCGGATAGAATCTAATGCAGAAGTCCACAGATATAGTCAGCTATCATCATGACATTCCTCCCTTATTAGAACAAAAACATGTCTATGATTTTTCTGCTTGGTATGTCTAGCTGAGACTCCATCCCTTACTAAATATACTTCAATACATTTTGAAAACAAACTTAATAAATCGTTATTTCCCTAACTCGCTGGGTAAATGAATTTCTTCAGTTACGAATGTCAGACAAGTTCAGTACATCACACTCCAACATAATTACAGTCTTTTGTTCAGTATTACATAAGGGGAGCAGTGGTGTCGTGGTATTGTCACTGGACTAGTAATCCAGAGACCTAGGGCAGGATCTCGGTTCAAATTCCACCATGACAGATGATGAATTCGATTTGAATTATCTAGAATTAAAAGTCTAATGATGACCATGAAACCATTGTTGATTGTTGTAAAATGTCCTTACGTGAACCTGCATACATGTACAAAGAATAGCAAAGGAACAGGCCCTTCGGCCCCCCAAGCCTGCACCGAGCATGATGCCTTGACTCCAGATCCAGAACAATGTGGTTCACTTTCAAATGCCTTCGAAAATAGAAGGCAGTTGGGGATGTCCAATAAATGCTGATCCAGCTAGTGACACCCACACCCCAAAAATTTTTTTTTTTAATTTTACGTTTAGTTGCCCCTCCATCACAATGTTCTTTGTAGCACTTCTTCATTTTGATGCTGTGTCTCCATGTGATGCGCATGATCTTATGTAGAAAGCAATGGTGAAAGACATCCAATTTACATGACCATAGAATTAGAACTCCTAGAGTGCAGAAGGAGACCATTCGGCCCATCGAGCTTGCACCCACCCTCTGAAAGAGCACCCTTCCCCGCCCTGTCCCCATAACCCCACCTAACCTGCACATCTTTGGACACTAAGGGGCAATTTAGAGTGGCCAATCCACCTAACCTGCATTTCTTTGGACTGTGCTGTCTCACAGGGATCCGGGTTCAATTCCGCCTTAGGTGACTGTGTGGAGTTTGCACTTTCTCCCCGTGTTTGCATGGGTTTTCTCCAGGTGCAACTGGTCAACTTTCTCAATGGATAGCCAGGGTTGCAAAGTTAGGTATGTACCTCACACAATAGTTCTCAAGTTCCAGAAAACGTCTCACTTTGATGGAATTTTGTGGTTAATGTGCCTCTGTTTTTCCTTTTTTCTTGTCTCTCGGTTGAATTGATTCCATCACTCGTGCATTTCTGCATCATGAACATTAGCTCTGTCGCACCCAGTGAGCACTTGTCTACATTTACCGTAAATCCTGCTGACTGCAATCTAGCCAATATTAACCTCAGCACCTTGTTATGTTCCTCTCTATTGGCTTCATGAACAATGATGTCATCTGAGAAATTGGCTGTTCATGGGATCGCTGGTATCACTTCATGGATTTTGTGTTGATAAATATCTGGTGCCATATTGCTACCAAAATACCAATCTCTTGTATTGGTGAAATCCACAATGAGTGACAGAAGTTGTCACCTTCCTTGAATCGAGATGGAGCTTAAAGTGGTGGTGTTCCCACTTTAATTCTAATTTAGAAAATACCTTGCTTGTTGAAAACTCTTCAAAGACTTTGTCCACAGTGGGAATTGGGTGATGTTCTTGGCCAGTTTCTTAATCCTTGACTTTCCCTCTCAGACCAAAAAGTTTTTGGCATATGTGCTGAGAACTACAGGCTTCACATTCTCATAAATGGTTAATGTCATTTTGGGATTGTGCAACTTCCTAATCCTTGCAATCACTGCCCCAATCTCCTCTCTCAGCTTCACAATGGATTCCACAGAATTCATTTTCAACCCATTGTGTAGAACCCCCAAGGTTTGGGCCATTTCTTTGCTGAGAAAAGGTTCACTATCCTCCTCAAATTCTGCCTCTACCTTCTAATCCACAATGCTTACATCCACAATGAATCATCCAACAATTTGAAGTGGGTCTGGCAGCATCTGTCGGGAGAGAAAGGGATAACCTTTTGAGTCCAATGACTGTTTGTCAAAGCTTTTTTTAAAAAATAATTTTTATGAAAGGTTTTCATAAAATATCAATAACAAAATGAAAAAGGAACCCAACAGGGTTAAGTACAAAACACAGTCCAGAAAAACAACCCTCCATACCCCCCTCCCCCCCCTGTACATAAATAATAAATTAACATTAACACCCCGACTTAATACAACAAGTATATACACCCCCTCAGACCCTCCAGTGTAAATAACAAAAACAAAAAATAATAAGTTGCTGCTGCCATTGACCAATGTCTACCGCTCGACCAGGAAGTCTAAGAACGGTTGCCACCGCCTAAAGAACCCTTGTACCGACCCTCTCAAGGTGAATTTCACCCTCTCCAACTTAATAAACCCCGCCATATCGTTGATCCAGGATTCCACGGTTGGGGCCCTCGCATCCTTCCACTGAAGAAGAATCCTTTGCCGGGCTACCAGGGACGCAAAGGCCAGAATTCCGGCCTCTTTCGCCTCCTGCACTCCCGGCTCCTCTGCCACCCCAAATATTGCGAGCCCCCAGCCCAGCTTGATCCTGGATCCTACCACCCTCGACACCATCCTCGCTACGCCCTTCCAAAATTCCTCCAGCGCTGGGCATGCCCAGAACATATGGGTGTGATTTGCTGGGCTCCCTGAGCACCTAACACACCTATCCTCACCCCCGGTCATGTGTGCCCTGTGCAGCACCTTAAACTGTATGAGGCTGAGCCTCGCGCACCCTCCCCAGGCCGTCTGCCCACGTCCCTTCATTAATTTCCTCTCCCAACTCCTCCTCCCACTTACCTTTTACCTCCACCACCGAGGCCTCCTCCTCCTCCTGCATCACCTGGTAAGTTTCCCACCAAGATCGCCACCCCTCGATTTTTGGCATCCAACCCCGAGTGAAACACCTGACCTACCAACCGTTTCCTCAATCTTACCTGGTCTGCCACCTTCAGGTGAGTCTCCTGAAGCATAGCCACATCCGCCTTGAGCCCCTTCAGGTGCGTGAACACGCGGGCCCGCTTAACCGGCCCATTCAGTCCCCTTACATTCCAGGTTATCAGCCGGATCAGAGGGCTACCCGCCCCCCTCCCCCGCCGACTAGCCATGACCCCCTCCTCGGCCGGCCACGCGCCCGCACCCCACACCCGGCCCGTTCCCCACTATGGCATACCCCCGTCTCGACCCCCCCCCCCCCACTCGCTCCAGCTCCTCCTTGACCATAGCAGCAGCAACTCGATTCCCCCCCACCCAAACCCACCCCCCCCCCGGGCTGGGACCCACCCTAACTGATTTACTCCCCCCATTGCACTTCCGCAAGTCAGCTGACTCCTGCTGACCCCGGCCACTCCTGCCTCTCCTTCGACTCCTCCCATTGTGTGGCACACCCTACTCTCCCGCCCCCATCCATAGACTCTCCCTCTTCCGTTCTAAGCGCGGGAAACAACCCTCGCTTCCCCACCCCGGCCCAGCCCCCTCCAGTCTTCAGCGTGGGAAAAAGCCCGCGCTTTCCACCTACCAGGCCCCGCCACCTCTGACGCAGCTCCTTTTACAGGCCTGGTCCCCTCACCCCTGGCTCGGGCCTCCCCCTCCCCCGCAGGGCCCCATCTCACCTCCAAGAGCCCCCCCGACCATTCCAACCAAAACAGTGCCCAACCCGGCCCAGCCACCCTCACCAACCCAAAAGAGAAAAAACACAAAGAAAAAGAAACCCGGAGCAATACAAAGGCCCCCCCCTCAAAACAAAAATAGTCATGGCATATCAACCGCAGTCCCCAATCGCCCGTCCCGACCCTCAATCTGTGTCCAATTTCTCGGCCTGAACAAAGGCCCACGCCTCCTCCGGAGACTCAAAGTAATGATGCCGGTCCTTGTAGGTAACCCACAGTCGCGCCGGCTGCAACATGCCAAACCTCATCCCCTTCCTGTGCAGCACCGCCTTTGCTCGATTGTACCCGGCCCTCCTCTTCGCCACCTCCGCACTCCAGTCCTGATATATCCGAACCTCCGCGTTCTCCCACCTGCTGCTCCTCTCCTTGGCCCACCTGAGCATACACTCCCGATCGACGAACCGATGGAACCTCACCAGCACCGCCCGCTGAGGCTGGTTAGTCTTGGGCCTCCTCGCCAGCACTCTATGGGCCCCTTCCAGCTCCAGGGGCCCCTGGAAGAACCCCGCTCCCATCAGCGAGTTCAACATGGTGACCACATAGGCCCCCACGTCCGGCCCCTCCAGCCCCTCCGGGAGGCCCAGAATCCGCAGATTCTTCCGCCTCGACCGATTCCCCATCTCCTTGAACCGCTCCTGCCATTTCTTGTGGAGCGCCTCATGCGCCTCCACCTTTACCGCCAGGCCTAAGATCTCGTCCTCATTGTCAGAGATCTTTTGTCGAACCTCGCGGATCGCCACCCCCTGGGCCGTCTGTGTCTCCAGCAGCTTATCAATAGACGCCTTCATCGGCTCTAGCAGGTCCGTTTTAATCTCTCTGAAGCAGCGCTGGATACCCTCCTGCTGCTCTTCCGCCCACTGAATACACGCTGCTTGATCTCCGCCCGCCGCCATTTTGTCCTTCTTCCCTCGTACCTTCTTCGGGTCCACCACCACCTTTTTTGTCGACCTGCTCCTAATTGAAGCCATATACTGACGGGGAGCTGTTGTAGACTCCTTCCCACACCGGTAAACGTCGAAAAAGTGCCGTTGGGGGCCCTGAAAAGAGCCCAAAAGTCCGTTTTTGCGGGAGCTGCCGAATGTGCGACTTAGCGCCGCATGGCCGCAACCGGAAGTCACTGTTTGTCAAAGCTAACAGACAGAGAAAGTGGGAAATATTTATACTGTGGAGTGAGAATGAAAGATGAGTCATAGCCACAGAAACCCAGGGAAACCGGGTGCTAATGGCCACAGAAACCAAGAGGAAAGAGTGCTAATGGCAGTCCCCAGAGAGGACAAAAGGTGTGAAAGGCCAAACAGCAGAGAAACTAACATCAGACGGTAAACTGTGACAGCTATAGATGTGGGGGAAGGGGAAGGGGAAAGCAAAGGGGAGAAATGGTAAGGAAAGGTGGATAAGATGGGGGGGGGGGGGCTATTAGCACCCCGTTTCCCTCGGTTTCTGTGGCTATGACTCATTTTTCATTCTCACTCCACAGTATAAATATTTCCCACTTTCTCTGTCTGTTAGCTTGACAAAGGGTCATTGGACTCGAAACGTTAGCTCTTTTCTCTCCCTACAAATGCTGCCAGACCTGCTGAGATTTTCCAGCATTTTCGATTCAGATTCCAGCATCCGCAGTAGTTTGCTTTTAATTTGACATGCGGTCTTAGATATGTAAGGATAGAGTTTTTTGACACGTTTTTGGGATGGACACTTTGATTCTCTTTGTCTTCAGTTTTTCCCACTATGTTTTGTCACTGCCTGAATCTACAATATTGCTCACTTCAACATCACCAATATTCACTTGAACTTTCTCGTGGTTTCCCCCATAACATAAAACATGTACTCATGTTTGAATTTGTGTCCACACTTTCTGTATCTTCTTCAATTCATCTCACAGTTGTGCTACTTTCATCTCTCTTTCTTTTACGTGGTTTTTCACCCTTGTTCAGCTTTGTTTTTACACTACATGGCAAAATGGTCTTTGCCCCCTCATTTTTTGCATATCTTTCCATTGGTAGGACAGCAGGCAACCTTTGCATAGTTTACCAAGTTGCCACATCTGAAACGCACTCTCTCAGAATTTCACTGTTTACATTTGCAGGTACCTGGATTCCTTTGCACCATTCAGTTAACCTCAGCTTTTGTTGTGCCAACGGCAGAAATAAGACCAAGTTTCATGCTGTGAAATTGTCCATCCATTACTTGGAATGCAGCTACTATTTTCAAGGTGTCATCCAACATTGAATCACGTCCGCTTTACAGCAGCTTAAGCCTCAACGTATCCGACTTGCAATGTTAACTGCCTGAACCATTGTCTGGTTAATGAGATATGGTGCCATAACATAATTGCAACCATCTGACCGACGTCTGCCTCAAACGGGTTACAAATTGGGCAACAGTTTCCCCCATTTCTGTCTCATCTGACAGAAAACATGCCTTTAGAATAAGACCTTTGATGTCACCACTAATGGTACTTCAAAGCTTACACTGCACATTCATAATCTGCCCTTTCTCCCATGTCAGGCAACATTTTGAAAGTCTCCCTCACAGAAATACCCCTTGAACAATTAGAAAGCCCATTGCTATGCTTTCTTGGCTGCCATCGCAGAACCACTGTCAGTATTTGTTTCAAACTGCTTTCACCAGCTATCATCACGACAGTTTCAATTCAAATTTACGTGTAGCGAATGATGTAGCAGAATTGTTCAATCAATCCAGATATGAGGCATTGTCTTAACAACAATTACATAAAAGGCAAAACTTCATTCCAAATGAGTTCTGCTTGCCAGCTTATTTACTTGTACACAGAAAATTGTTATTTTTTCCCCCTGCCATTAATGCCAAGCTACTTTATTAGGAAGATATTTCTCACCAACTCTGATAATATTTCATCGCATCAGCTATGTGTTGGAATCACCTCCCACCCTCGCCTCCCACTCTTTGACAACCTGTTAAGCAACGTTGTAGCAACTGACACAGTTCTCAATGTTAGGTGCAGGCAGTTCCTGCTTCAGGATTTTCTGTGAATGGGATTGTGCTTTTGCAGACACCGATTTGAGATTCTCAGACATGAAGATACCAAGCAACAAAAACTTGGAAGGAAAATGTTAGGGAGAAATTTATTTACGTAATGATGCTTCTACTATGTGGATATGCATTCATTCCCTGAATGTAGGTAGTACTTGGGCCTCTATGGTTACCTCTATGGTCCAGGTGACATCCTCCATTGATATCATTTAAGTGGGCCATGCAGGAATCAGTCCACAATGCTACCTGTCTCTAGGGTATCAACCAAAGTCTATGTCACTGAAGCGGCACTTTACAGACAAATTCCTCCCGCCCCCCATTAAATTCTAAAAAATGACAGTGATTCCAATGCAAAATTCAGATGGTGCTGTAAACTTGGTTTGCAGAGGTTCGAGCTCAACAATATCTGCAACTAAGATTCTAAACAGTTTCAGGTGATGGACAGAGATGATGAAATCCTCTTCCACCTTTATACATGTGGAGATGCCGGCGTTGGACTGGGGTGAGCACAGTACGAAGTCATACAACACCAGGTTAAAGTCCAACAGGTTTGTTTCGATGTCACTAGCTTTCGGAGCGCTGCTCCTTCCTCAGGTGAATGCAGAGGTCTGTTCCAGAAACACATATATAGACAAATTCAAAGATGCCAGACAATGCATGGTCCATGGGTGCTGAGTTTCTGTAGGAAGTCCGTCGTGTCGCGACAGAAGCTGGGTGTACCTTGTACGATGGGTTTCAAGATGCCCTCGATGTAGCCAGAGAGGTTCTCACACAGGGTCCCATTGCCTGAAACGATAGGGCGGCCTGGTGTGTTGGCCTTATGTATTTTCGGAAGGCAGTAGAGATCTGCAATGCGGGGAGTACGTGGGATGAAAGCACGTAGGGTGCTCTGAAGATCTGGATCCAAGGTCTTGATCAGTCTGTTAAGTTGGCGGATGTGTTCCTTGGTCGGATCTGCGGGTAACTGTCTGTAGTGTTCTTGGTTGTTCAGTTGTCGGTATACTTCTTTGCAGTAGTCCGTTCTGTTCAGTACGACAGTGGCCCCCCCTTTGACTGCTGGTTTGATGACGATGCTGCGGTTGGTCTTGAGAGCGCGGATGGCATTGCGTTGTGCTTGGGTGCCGCGTCAATGCCAGATTCATCAGTCGCATTCACAAGACAGCCCCGAACGTCACCCAAGCACAACGCAATGCCATCCAGGTACGCGGTACATACTCGTGCGACTCGGCCAACGTTGTCTACCTCATACGCTGCAGGAAAGGATGTCCCGAAGCGTGGTACATTGGCGAGACCATGCAGACGCTGCGACAACGAATGAACGGACATCGCGCAGCAATCACCAGGCAGGAATGTTCCCTTCCAGTCGGGGAACACTTCAGCAGTCAAGGGCATTCAGCCTCTGATCTCCGGGTAAGCGTTCTCCAAGGCAGCCTTCAGGACCCGCGACAACGCAGAATCGCCGAGCAGAAACTTATAGCCAAGTTCCGCACACACCGGGACCTGGGATTCATGTCGCATTACATTCATCCCCCACCATCTGGCCTGCAAAATCCTACCAACTGTCCTGGCTTGATACAATTCACACCTCTTTAACCTGGGGTTACCCCATCTCTGGATCTCACATTCCGAGCATTGTCTGGCATCTTTGAATTTGTCTATATCTGTGTTTCTGGAACAGACCTCTGCATTCACCTGAGGAAGGAGCAGCGCTCCGAAAGCTAGTGACATCGAAACAAACCTGTTGGACTTTAACCTGGTGTTGTATGACTTCGTACCTTTATACATGGTACGTATTAGGTGCCGTTACTTCAGGTCCGTTTTCCCTGACCTGGTCCAGCCTGTATTTGCAATGTTTTTTGCATATCCTTGACATAACATGATTAAAAGTCTGATCCAGAATTGGAAAAATAAATACATCCATTGTCATTACAGGCCTGCCCAAAACCAAAGTTCTCATGGGCACAAACATCCATGCCCAAATGCAGCATGACCTGGACAATTCGAGGTTTGGGCTGATAAGTGACAAGTAACATTCGCGCTACACAAGTGTCAGGCAATGACCATCTCCAACAAAAGAGAATCTCACCATCGCCCTTTGACATTCAACAACATTACCATTGATGAATACCCCACTGTCAACATCTGGGAGGGTTACCATTGACCAGAAACTGAACTAGACTAGCCATATAAATACTGTGGCTACAAGAGCAGATCAGAAGCTAGGGATCCTGCAGTGAGTAATTTCACCTCCTGACTCCCCAAACCCAATCTATACAGTACAAGATAGGATTGTGATGGTATGCTATCCACTAGCCTAGATGAGTGCAACAACACTGAAGAAGTTTGACACCATTCAGAGCAAAACAACCCACTTGATTGATGCACCATCCATCACATTCAACATCGACTCCCTCCACCACCGACAATCAGTGGCAGCCGTGTGTGCCATCTTCATCATAGATTATCACAGAATTTACAGTGCAGGAGGAGGCCATTCAGCCCATCGAGTCTGCACCGGTTCTTGGAAAGAGCACCCTACCCAAGGTCAACACCTCCACCCTATCACCATAACCCAGTAACCCCACCCAACATTAAGGGCAATTTTGGACACTAAGGGTAATTTAGCATGGCCAATCCACCTAGCCTGCACATCTTTGGACTGTGGGGGGAAACCGGAGCACCCAGAGGAAACCCACGCACACACGGGGAGGATGTGCAGACTCCGCACAGACAGTGACCCAAGCCGGAATCGAACCTGGGACCCTGGAGCTGTGAAGCAATTGTGCTATCCACAAGGCTACCGTGCTGCCCTAAATGTGCCTGTAGTGCATCTACAAGATGCACTACAGAAACTCCTTCGGCAGCACCTTCCAAAACCACAAACCCTACTATCTAGAAGGACAAAGGGCAGCAGATACATGGGAAAACCACTACCTGAAAGTTCCCCTCCAAGCCATTCACCATTCTGACTTGGGAATATATCGTCGTTCCTTCACTGTCTCTGGGTCAAAATCCTAGAATGCCGTCCCTAACAGCATGGTGGGTGTGCTTACACCCGAGGGACTGCAGCGGTTCAAGAAGGGCAGCTCATCACCATCTTCTCAATGCAATTCAGGATGGGCAACAAATGGTGGCCTCGCCAATGATGCCCACATCTCCTAAATTCATTTTAAAAATTACTCTCATAATGGCATTTGCAGCCTGCCCTGTGCGATCACAAACACAATTCTTTGAAAGAATTACCACATTTTGAAAGGGGAACTGGAAAAGATATAACACTGTGTTCAATGGGGATTTCAGTGGAGAACCAGCAAGTGATGAGTTCAGTTTTCATGACAAGGGATTGTAAAAGTAAAGCAATATTATTAGGCTCACTGAGGATTTGTTCCAATTTAGTAGTAGTTACCAAACGCAGTAGGTCTCCACAATTCCCTCTTCAGAATATTGGATTTCTTTTAAACTGACAGTCAGCATTTTCTTAGGATGCACATGGTCATGTTGTGGTAAATTCTGATCTAGGTACAGTCCAGCCTTCTAGAACAAAGACCACAAAATGCTGTATCCCAACCATATTTTTCTGCTATCTGTTTAAACTAATGCTGTTAATATGAAAGCACAAATGTGTATCTTTGCTTTACTTCTAATTCAAAAATACTCAAAAGTGAAAATCAAAACCTTTCTCCCATTGTTGGTTATTTTTTTGAATATAGGGATTAAAGATTTGGAAAACGTAATTGTGAAAGGCATTTACCGGACATTTTATGTTCACAAACAATGACAATGATAAAAATCATTTGCACATTTATTCTTTGACATTATTGTGCGACACGGTTTTTCTGGTTGTTCTGTGTGTTCGAAGAAATAAGCAAATGATTACTACTTCCTGCATTACAGCAGTGACTATATTTCAAAAATAATGGGCGAAATTCTCCAGAAACGGCGCGATGTCCGCCGACTGGCGCCCAAAACGGCGCAAATCAGTCGGGCATCGCGCCGCCCCAAAGGTGCGGAATGCTCCGTATCTTTGGGGGCCGAGCCCCAACCTTAAGGGGCTAGGTCAGCACCGGACGAATTTCCGCCCCGCCAGCTGGCATCTCCGGGCAGCGCATGCGCGGGAGCAGCAGCGGCCGCTGACGGCATTCCCGCGCATGCGCAGTGGAGGGAGTCTCTTCTGCCTCCGCCATGGTGGAGACCATGGCGGAGGCGGAAGGGAAAGAGTGCCCCCACGGCACAGGCCCGCCCGCGGATCAGTGAGCCCTGATCTCGGGCCAGGCCACCGTGGGGGCACCCCCCAGGACCCCGGAGCCCGCCCGCGCCGCCTTGTCCCGCCGGTAAGGTAGGTGGTTTAATTTACGCCGGCGGGACAGGCATTTTAGCAGCGGGACTTCGGCCCATCCGGGCCGGAGAATCGCACGGGGGGGCCCGCCAACCGGCGCGGCGCGATTCCCGCCCCCGCCGAATCTCCGGTGCCGGAGCCTTCGGCAACCGGCGGGGGCGGGATTCACGCCAGCCCCCAGCGATTCTCCGACCCGGCGGGGGGGCGGACAATCTCGCCCAATGTTTCATTTGCTGTAAAGTGCTTTGTCGTGTTATCTGGTCATGAAAGCTATAGACCCTATAAAGAAATGCAGCCTTTCTTTTTCTTTCCCTCTGTTATGAACAGAGCGCACACCGGTGTGTTACATGTGCAACATTTTTATTTTATGTAACAATATTTCAATCATTTTGAAAGAATCATGAACTAACTTTCTACTGCACTTTGTTACAATCAATGCCATTGAACAGCTTATTCCACAATTTACTTGAAATCAGTTTTTTAATCAATGCAGTGTAATAGCATTTTGGCAATTAGTTACAAGGTCTGTGTAATTCAGAAGCCTGAAAGACTTATTAACTCTGGATGTGCAAGGACTCATCAGGGAGAAAAAAATGGCACTGACGGCTGCCAACGGCTGCACAAAGTGAAGCGATGGTGAGCAGCCTCTGTCTAGACTCTAATTAGTGAAGGAAAATGTCACAAAAATCACTTCACATTTTTTTACATCAAATTGGCCATCTCAGTTGGAGAGGTTGATGTGGAAACTGGATGGACCCACCAAGCATTTGTTTGTTCCTTTATTGCTTAGTTTAAGATGTATTGTTCGAGCCATGTAGAATTATCATGCATTTAACCTGCATTATGGAACTAGTTGATGCTAGGATCAAAAAGTGGGAAAATCAATTTCCCTCAGCTGACACTTAATGTTTTATTGACACTTAATGACACTTAATTACACTTCCTGTAATGTTTATAGATCAATACTGATCGTGGCTTGGGAATAGACCATATTGTGAACTCCACACATGAAGAATGATGTATGATATTAAGAGGATTCGGGTTATAACAAAACAAGAAAATCTCCTTAATGTTCTAAAGATGGGCGGTGACAGAAAACATTTAGCAGCAGAAGTTTATTCTTCCTGTAAAAGGGGACTTGTTATTGGGCTGAATCTTCTGTGGAGTGGTAATCACTGCCGGATAGCCACTCTGCCCCTGTTTACTTACCATTCTCGCCTGGACTTCCAAACCAGGCCTCCTGGGAATTGTGGACGCACCTGCTCCGACAGTCTTTCCCTCAGCATGTAGGAGCATTGGGGAAAGCCAAGCCCTTTAACAGGACACCCCGTGTTCCAGTAAGTTTAAATGCCCCAAAGCCACTTTGACAAGATATAGACAGAATGTAAGTGGGTGAGGGGATAGGATGATCTCTGACAATCTGGTAGTCGGGTGGTGGTAGTCAAGGGGTGTGGGGTAGTTGGGGGTGGGGGATAGTTGGGTGGTGAGGAGGGATCGGGGCAGTGAGGAGATACTTGGGTTGGGGAGGGTAGCCAGGAGTCCCTGTGGGGGGGGTCGGGGGTTTAGTTGAGTGGGAGGGATTGGAGTTCTGTGGGTAGTTGTAGAATGGGGTGTTAGTCAGATGGTCAGAGGGCTAGTTGGGGGGGATCAATGCCGGGGGTGGGGGGGGTTCAGTAATACTGTTACCTGAGAGTTAGAATTGGTATTAATCCTTTTAACATTTCCTGGATAACTATTCTGTTAAGTGAGTTGAATCCATCAGAATTCTCTGACCTTAAGTCAGCATTTCAGAGGGTTCCAGATGGAGGGGAATTACCCATTGGAAGTTAAAACTGCATTGGGACTTCTGAGGCGATTCCCAGTGCATTTTCCAGAGTACCTCCATGGAGACTGGAAGATCTGAATTATTTCTGTATATCTAAATATGTTTCCCATTTGATGTTGGGCTCAAGATTTTAATTGGTGCCAGATTAAGTTCAGCAGCAAGTAAATTTAGAAGGTAATTCCAGTGTTTCTTTGGTTGCCTTGCCTATTTCACCTATTAAATTTTTTAATTTCTTCAACCAGTCCTTTGCCAGGAAGGAGGGAGTTGGCAGGTGTGCTATTTTGTCCCTTTTTAAGAAACAAGACTTGCCTGGAATAAGAAGCTCAAGAAGATTGGTTATTTTAATAAAACCTCCATTTGGCTTTTTGAGACGGGTGGCAGCCTGTACCTCACAAGATAATCGCTTGCGCTATGGTGGTCAACTCTGTGTGAAGCATCACCTGGTACGGCTTAGGAGTACCACTCTGGCATGGCAGTCTCTGCCCCATTTGCTGCAGAGGAAGACAGTGGGCTGAAAAGGTTCATGATGCGCATGCTTCTGCACCCTCTTCTCAGCCAGCTGAGCTTCTTGTTATATTACTGGGTCTAATAATATGTATCGTTACTAGCTGCTGTTGATGCAGAAGGTCTGATGATGTGATCCTGAAGAAACCACAAGTCTTCAACTTAAGCAAACTAATTTATTAAAGTAACGATTGATTATATCTGAGTTCGACACTCTACAGAACTATCTCGAAAAATGAAGTAATTAATATGATTGTATTAATTGATAACAACTATAAATACTAACTATACTGAGAGCTATCTGTCATGCACTACTGCTTATTAAACACTCCTGGGTTGAAAGAGACCAAGATCCTCTGGTAGCTGATACTTATAGGTGGATCTGTTGGTGCCCTCTAGAGATAGTGTTACAGCGAGATGTTATAATTAACCCTTTAGTTATATACATATCATTACACTTCTCATTTCTGCTTGTCTTTTCCAATGACTTTCCAAAATCAGCCTCCAGAGGTCATGGTCATCAGTGACTGTCCCTCCTCGTCAGTGTCAATGTCTACTATCTCCCATATCCTATTTGCAGGTGTCCAATGGTCGGAGGAATAAACATCCAGGAGGTCATGACCTGTGACCAGTTCAACAGAGGTTATATGGCCACTATTCATCCAATAAATGTGGCCAAGTCAGTCAGTGCAGCCATTAGCTTAACAATTAGTGTATGCGAATGGAATCAGCATGCTCCAGTACCTATGTTGGGGACCTTGTCCTGCAAAAGATGGCGAGCATACATTTGAGTTAGCAAAAGTGCTAACTCAGGATTTTTAAAAAGGGTCAAGATGGAGGAGAATGTCCATAGTCTAAAGTTATTGAACTCAGTGTTGAGTCCAGAAGGCCTAACTGGGAGATGTGGTGCTGTTCCTCAAGTTTGTGTTTGGCTTCACTAGAACATTGCAGCAGACCAAAGATGGACATGTGGGCATGAAAGCAAGATGGTGAGTTGAAATAGCAGGTGACAGGAAGGTTAGGGTCATGCTTGCGGACTGAGCAAAAGTGTTCTTCAAAGCAGTCATCTGGGGCGAAATTCTCCGTAATCGGCGCGATGTCCGCCGACCGGCGTCAAAAACAGCACAAATCAGTCCGGCATCGCGCCGCCCCAAAGGTGCGGAATCCTCCGCAGCTTGAGCGGCTGAGCCCTAACCTTGAGGGGCTAGGCCCGCGCCGGACTGATTTCCGCCCTGCCAGCTGGCGGGAAAAGCCTTTGATGCCCCGCCAGCTGGCGCGGAAATGACATTGCCGGGCGGCGCAGGCGCGGGAGCGTCAGCGGCCGCTCACGGCATCCCGGCGCATGCGCAGTGGAGGGGGTCTCTTCCGCCTCCGCCATTGTGGAGACCATGGCGAAGGCAGAAGGAAAAGAGTGCTCCCAAGGCACAGGCCTGTCCGCAGATCGGTGGGCCCCGATCGCGGGCCAGGCCACCGTGGGGGCACCCCCCGGGGCCAGATCGGCCCGCACACACCCCCAGGACCCCGTAGCCCGCCCGCGCTGCCTTGTCCCGCCGGTAAGAGAGGTGGTTTAATCCACGCCGGCGGGACAGGCATTCTAGCAGCGGGACTTTGGCCCATTCTGGCCTGAGAATCGCCGGGGGGGTCCAACCAACCGGCGCGGCGCGATTCCCGCCCCCGCCGAATCTCCGGTGCCGGAGAATTCGGCAACCGGCGGGGGCGGGATTCACGCCAGCCCCCGGCGATTCTCCGTCCCGGCGGGGGGTCGGAGAATCCTGCCCCTGGTCTGCTTTTTGGCTACCCAATATAGAAGAGACTGTATATTGGGAGCATCGAATACAGTAGAACAAATTGAAGGAGGTACAAGTGAAATGCTGCTTCACTTGAAAGGCTGCTTGAGGCATAGGGCAGTGAGGAGAGAGAAGGTAAAGGCATAAGTGTTACACCTACTGCAATTGCAAGGGAAGGTGCCATGGGTCCTGTTTAACCTCAGGTTCCTATTTGACCCCACTGTAGTTCTCACAAAAATTCCAGTGTTGCCCTGCAGTAGCTGCCCTTACTCATAATGTTGTCATATGAAATAGTAGATTTATTTGAGCAGCCTGGGCAGCAGCTGAAATAGACCACTCCTGCCTGCATGGTTAAATATGTTGGTGAAATTGACAAAGTCTTCTTGTTCATGGCATTCCTTTTGCTTTACTGAGGAAACCATTTCAACTATAGATTTTTCAGTTCTGACACCACATTAGATTCATGGCAGACACATTGAGCCAAGATCTGGGGCGAGATTCTCCGACCCCCTGCCGGGTCGGAGAATCGCCGGGGTCTGGCGTGAATCCCGCCCCCGCAGGTTGCCGAATTCTCCACCACCGGATATTCGGCGGGGGCGGTAATCGCGCCGCGCCGGTTGGCGGGACCCCCCGGCGATTCTCCGGCCCGGACGGGCCGAAGTCCCGCCGCTAAAATGCCTGTCCCGCCGGCGTAGATTAAACCACCTACCTTATCGGCGGGACAAGGCGGCGCGGGCGGGCTCCGGGGTCCTGGGGGGGGGGCGCGGGGCGATCTGGCCCCGGGGGGTGCCCCCACGGTGGCCTGGCACGCGATCAGGGCCCACCGATCCGCGGGCGGGCATGTGCCGTGGGGGCACTCTTTCCCTTCCGCCTTCGCCACGGTCTCCACCATGGCGGAGGCGGAAGAGACTCCCTCCACTGCGCATGCGTGGGAATGCCGTCAGCGGCCGCTGCCGCTCCCGCGCATGCGCCGCCCGGAGATGTCATTTCCGCGCCAGCTGGCGGGGCACCAAAGGCCTTTTCCGCCAGCTGGCAGGGCGGAAATTCGTCCGGCACGGGCCTAGCCCCTTAAGGTTGGGGCTCGGCCCCCAAAGATGCGGAGCATTCCACACCTTTGGGGCGGCGCGATGCCCGACTGATTTGCGCCGTTTAGGGCGCCAGTCGGCGGACATCGCGTCGTTTCCGGAGAATTTCGCCCCTGCAGTCTGAAAGCTAAAGACTTGTACTTTTCTTTAGCTCTTAATTGACCTTCTGATGCCCCTGTTAGAGTGATCGCAGGCTGTTCCTTCACCGACTGAAAGTTTGGGTTTGGAACACTTGAGTCCCTTGACTATATAGATGGTCTCATACCTGGGTGTTAGCACTAAAGTCTGCAGTATTTGATTTAAGTCAATGGGAATTCCACTGCATCATAGTTGTACCAGCAGAGCAGGCCCATGGGAATTTTGGCCCTGTGTGTTCTCTAATTCCTTTGATTTCCTTCTCTCCATTTGTTCCAGTTCATTTTCATTTCCGCTTCACTGATTTGTTACTTGATTTTCTTATTTTTAATTAATATTCTTGCTGTTTTGCATCAATATTTTTCTTGCTTTAATTTCCTAAGCCAATCAATACGTTTGAATCACCTTCACTCAGGAAATGTGGTCCCTTCTCTAGTTTATCATCTGCTGTTTTGCATTTATTTCCAGACACAAGATCATTAAATTTTCAAAAATGTATTTGTTAATGCATCACTGCTGCTCGAGTTTTTCCCACCATTAAATTTTCACATTCTTGACACCACATTCACTCAGGGATTTAGTTTTTTCTAAAAGAGTTTATGATAATTGAAGCCGCATATTTACCTTTTAAGCAAATCTTGGTCTGTGCTCATGCAAAATGTCGATTTTTGAGGATTTAATTTATCTGTTTTCCTAAATGTTGGAGTGAGATACCCAAAGATATGCAAAGAAAGAACAAATTTACATTTACGTGCCACCTTTTGTACACAATGCTTCAAAGGCAATGAGCTGTTTTATGGATAAAGCAGTCAATTAGTGCACAATTCCACTTTTATTTCCACAAGTGTGAAAGCACTGCTAGACCTAGTAATGGAATAAGAGAACTAAGCATGCGAGCACTCAGGGGAATAAAAAAGCATATTGCAGATGTTGGCAAGTTGGAATAAAAAGAACAAATGCTGGAAATACTCCGGATGTCAGTGGGGAAGGAAACAGAGTTATCGGCTCACGACTTCAGATTTCCAGGGTGTCGTACCCAGGGGCAGGGATACCCTGAAGATGGGCTGGAGGTCACCTCCCAGAAGTCCCCACGTAAAGATTGCCTGAGATATTCTAACCTTCATTGGGCAATTACCCTGCTCTGGGAATCATCGGATACTCAGGTTTAAATCACAATAGAATTTACAGTGCAGAAGGAGGCCATTGGGCCCATCGGGTCTGCACTGGCCCTTGGAAAGAGCACCCCACTTAAGACCACACTTCCAAGCTATCCCCGTAACCCAGTAACCTCACCCAACCTTTTTGGATACTAAGGGCAATTTAGCATGGCCAATCCACCTAACCTGCACATGTTTGGACTGTGGGAGAAAACCGGAGCACCCGGAGGAAACCCACGCAGACAAGGGGAGAACGTGCAGACTCCGCACAGACAGTGAACCAAGCCAGGAATCGAACCTGGGACCATGGAGCTGTGAAGCAACTGTGCTACCCTGCTGCCCACCTATGCTACCATGCTGCCCACTTATTCTACTTTGCTGCCCACCTATGTTACCGTGCTGCCCACTTTGGATGATTCTAACTGTCTCACCGGAACAATTACCCAGAAAAAAGTTAGGAGAATTAAAACTTCTTCTGACTCTTGGGTAACTGTAGTATTCCACAACCCCCTCTCCACCCAAACCCCACTGACCAACCCACAACCCAACTACTTCCTAACTATCCCCCCACTTACCCTCCTGACCCCTGTGCGACCTCACGACTATCCTCTCCACCCCCTCACTGACCATGGCCCCCCTGACCAGCCACCCCTGACAATCCTATCACCACCCCCAACCACCTGAAAACCTGACAGGGCTAATGAGTGGTGGCATTAATGTCCTTATCTAAAAATGTATTATGTACATGAATAGTCCCAGAGCATTTGGAACAGCAAATTTAATTCCTGCCTTCAAAGGGGAGATCAATCTACCTCACAAAACAATAGGTCCAGTTAGCTTAATGTCAGTGATAATAACAACAACAATTAATGCTTTTAATGTAATAAAATATATCATGGTGCTTGCAGGAGCATTGTAAATCAAAATGTAATGCCAAGCCACATTAGGACATACATGGGCAAATGACCAAGGTAGGTTTTAAAGAGTGTCTTAAAAGAGAAAAAGGAGATAGAGAATTCATAGAATCCCTACGGTGCAGAAGGAGGCCATTTGGTTCATCATGTCTGCACCAACTTTCTGAAAGAAGCCCCTACTTATGTCCAATCCCCCACCCTATCCCCATAACCCCACCTAACCTGCACATAATCGGACACTATGGGACAATGTACCATGGCTAATCCACCTAACCTGCACATTTTTGGACTATGGGAGGAAACCGGAGCACCTGGAGAAAACCCACGCAGTCACTGGGAGAATGTCCACGCAGACAGAAAGGTTTCAGGAGAGAACTTCCGAGCTAAGGGCCCAGGTTGCTAAAGGTACAATTATCAATGGTATAGTGATTAAAATCTGGAATGCTCTAGACTTTAGAAGTAGCAGAGTGAGGGTTTTCAGGCTGGAGGAGATTACAGAGAAGGGGTGGGCCGAGGCGATGGAGAGATTTGAAAGTAAGGAAGGGAATTTGAAAGTAGAGGAGTAGCTTATCCAGGAGGCAGTATAGCTTAGCGAGTACAGGACTGAGGGGTGAGTTAGGACATTGGCAGCAGAGTGTTGGATGAGTTCAAGTTTATATGGAGTTGTGGCCAGGAACAGGGTGGAATAATCGACTCTGGAAGTGACAGTGATGGATGAGGGTTTCAACAGCAGGTCAGTTGAAACAATGGCAAAGTAGAGTGATGTCGCAGAGGTGTTCAAGTTTGTGACGATTGGAACACTTTCAGAAAATTGGATTATAACTGTCTTGGGCAATTTAAGGGTTAAAAGCCTGGGTTCGAATGTGTTTGTTCAAAAAGAATTCTGAAATCCTTTTTCTCCCAGATATTCAGGGTCTACACTAGGATCGACTTCTTTGTAGTGGGGAAAACAATGTTTCCAGGGATAGTGGGAGGGGAATACTCTGCAATTGTAATCTCCAACCACACTCCGTAGATGTGAGATTGGAGATGGGCCGGGCTCGACACCCCCCATGGAGGCTGGACACTGCTCTCCTTGCCGACAAGGCATTCTGCGAATGGAAACGGCAGGCCATAGATGGGTACGTTACCAACAACCAGAACGGAGAGGTCTCACCCTCCATGTTCTGGGAGGCACTGAAGGCAGTGATAAGGGGGCAATTATCACTCACAAAGCACGCAAAGATATGAATGAGAGGTCGGCTATGCAACAGCTGGTGGATTCCACACTGGAGATGGCCCGGTAGTGCTCCATGGCCATGACCGTAGAGCTACTGGCAGAGAGGAAGCAGCTACAAATGGACTTTGACCTGCTCTCCACCGGGAAAGCAGTACAAAAGTTCCACCAGACATGGGGGTCTTTTACGAACATGGAGACAAAGTCAGCCGCCTTCTGGCTCACCACCTGAGAAAGCAGGCAGCCATGAGGGAAATAGCGCAGATTCGGGACAACAAGGGAAGGCTAGTTGCCACGCCGGAAAGGATCAATGAGGCCTTTGAAACTTTCTACTGGGGGCTGTACACCTCTGAACCCCCCCACCCTCCACCCCACCTCGGGGGACTTGGGAATGAAGTAGTACCTCGATGGACTGGACATGCCGGCCATGGGGGAAGACAGGAGATGGGACTTGGAAGCAGCATTTGAACAAGGAGAAGTCATGGAGAGTATCAACTCCATGCAGGCAGGGACGGCGCCTGGGCCAGATGATTCCCGACGGATCTCTACAAAAGATTTGCAACAGTACTGACCCCACACTTGGGGCAGATGTTTGCAGACTCGCTGGTAAAGGGCTCCCTGACACCAACACTAGCACAAGCCTCAATATTGCTGATACCCAATATTATAGATGAATGGTGTGTGACCTACAATCTGTTTTGTTTTGCACGATATGCAACATGTAATTTAACTTATGAGCTGAAGTGTGAAACATAACAAGTGAAAACCAATAAAAACATTAAAAGAAAATAATTCTGTTCTTCAGTGATATTAGTTTTAGTAATGAATTTGGTTTGCTTCTAGGGAATAGCAAGTGAAATTGGCGAAGGGATGTTTTTCAGTCTAGGTTAATGGACTGTGGTTTGACTGGGGAGGTCCTTGGGGAGTTAATGTGCTTTTGCAGCCTGCAAGGAGAATTTGTTTTTTTAGCTTGGGTAGATTAGGTCATTACTTGGTGGAGCCAAGGAATGCAGAAAGCCATTTTGAGAAGCTGCAGGGAGAGGTAGTTTTGGAGAAAACAGTGGAAAGAGAACGGCTTTTGGAGAAAATACTTTTGGAAGTGAGGTCTGATCTGGCAATTGTTGTTTTTAAGACCACAGATAAGGCGGATGTCTTTCCCAGTGGGATATGGAAAAAAGAATAATAATATTTTAAAATCCGAGCATTCTTATCTGAAGACAAGGAAGAGGCTGAATAAACTGAGCTGAAGCAGCTATAGAGTTATTCAGCCAGAGACTGAAGGGGTTCTAACAAGAGCCAGAATCCGTTCAGTACCGCCCTGCTAATTTTAAGATGAATTATGAGCTGTGGTTTATTTTGTTGTTTAATGGGAAATGTTATGGTTATGTTTTTCGGGTGTGAAGTTAAAAGTTTAATACTGTATTTATAACAAAGGTTACGCTTTAGAAATCCCAAAGCCCTATTTTTTTCATGCAATCACTGCTGGAGCGAATCATTCTTTCCGCACAATCTTAAAATGAACTAAAATATTGGGATTTTGGTCCAGTATCCTAGCCACTGTTGGGGTCTGGTCTGGGATCGTAATAAGTTCAGAAGTGAGACTTGGACTTGGACCTTATGTTCAACTAATGGTTACCAACTTAGCCGTGGCTGATATTTGAAGATACCATGTAACAGATTCATAGCAGCGGTCAGGGCACATGGATCAGGAACTAGTTAGTAGGATGGATTGAAAGATGACTATGAAACAGTAAACACAAAGTTTAGTGGTAGTCCAAAGTGATCCACACTGGGATTATTATTGTACACCAGATAGGTAAATGATTTGGACTCTGGAATCGGATGTATGGGGTTAGGAATTTCAAATGGGAACAACTTGGGGAGTATGGCTAATAATATGAAGATTGGAACAAATTATAGACACCAACAGTCTTGCAAAATGGATGGGTTAACAGCAAATAAAATTCAAGGCAGTCAAATCTGAATTTGTTCATTTTGATAGAAAGAATGAGGTGGGCACTTATTCCTCGGAAGATAAGAAATTAAACGAGCTCAAGTGGCAAAGAGATAATCAAATAAAGTTGTATAAATCATTAAAAGCACAAATTAAATGTAAAGAGAGTCTAAATAGCGAACAAAATTTTATATAAATCCTAGGAGTAAGATGCACAGTTCTGCTTTCGGTACAGCAAAAAAGATATTGAAGCGCTCGATTTAAAATGCAGAATACAGAGAAAACTGTTCTCCAGAAAGATTGAGCAAGCTGGGACTCTGCAAAATAAGAGACTGAATGGTGGGATTCTTCAAAATGTTAAAGAGTGGATGGAAAGGAACTGTTATGTAGTCGTCTTCCAATCAGTTTGTGGGCAAGTCGAACAAGTCGATGAAAATTGGAGTTCGGCACTAACAAATACAGGAAAAATATTAACAGGAATTGTTTAACACAGAGCGTGGTGAGAATATGAAACTTCCTGCTACGTGGGGTGGTCAAATCAAATGCCATTGACACATTTAAGGGAAGGCTTAATGAGAAAGAGTGGAATAGAGGGATAAGGGATTGGGGTGGTATGCTGTCATCAGAGCTTTATGAGGCCCACGTGGAGTATAAACAAAGGCATAAACCAGTTTAGCTGAATGATCTTTTTGGATGCTGTAGATTCTAACACAAAAAGCATATCAGATAAATGGCAATAAATCTACTCACTGAGGGTTGATGTTGACTATGATTACAGGCTATTGCATAGTGCTATGGATCTTGTCTACTTACTGTAGAAGAAAAATTGAGCTCGGGACCTGGGGTAGCTTTTGAAGCAACAACTTCCTGTTGCTTTGATAGAGGTGTCCAAAACTGTGAAGGGTGTGGGCAGATTAGATGGGGAGAAACTGTTCCCACGGGCAAAAGGATCAAGAACCAGAGGGTGAAGCTGTATGACCAAAGCAGCAACATAACATGAGGAAAAACATTTTTATGCAGTGAGTGGTTTTGACCTGGAATGCACTGCCGGAGAGTGTGGTAGAAGTAGATTCAGTCATCACTTTCAAAATGGAATTGGACAATTATTTGAAAAGACAAAATTTCAAAGGCTCCAGGGAAAAGGTGGGTGGGGAGAGGTGTTGGAGGGTGGGACTAGGTGAGTTGCTCCTACAGGGAGCTGGCATGGACACAGCAAGCTGAATGACCTCCTGTGCTTTGAACATTCTATGACTCTATGACTTAAATAGAGAGAGTCCTATAACTGAACTAAACTGGTGGTAAATAAATATTTTATGATTTTCAGTTTTCCAGTCCATTTGCTTTTCTTCCTTTAAGCTTGTCCCTGTGCTCTGCTCTCTCCAAAATACCAATTGTTTCTTGCCTCTTATTTGACAAAGTGATGCATCTTCTCATGATACAACACATATTAATATGTATGGGATTTGCACATTTTGGTGATTGAGACGGTAAACATATTCCTGAGCAGGAATTAACAAATGGTCACTACCGTGCTTTGCTGAGTACAAAGTAGAACTTCCAGGAGCAGCTCTCATTGTAACTGACACCGGCTGACACTGCTTCCTTCTCTCAGTTTGGTTTGAGTCCATTAGAACTTTCACATAGGGATTGTCCAAATCACATGTCAGTAGTTCAAATGGTAACTGATATCAGTAATGCTTCCGTCCAAAGGAAGTGCAGTAATAATCAACTGGAATGCAACCTGGAGGATCCCTTTCTGAAAATTCCCAGTGGATTTTCACTGCAGCTTTGTTTGGACTGCAATGCTATTGGTATCATTTTCGTTGCAAGCTGCTGCCTAAAATTTTGTGTTGTATGAATCACAACATAGTCATGCTGTGAAGTTGATGATCAACATTTGTTCACATTTTTTTTCCATAAATTTAGAGTACCCAATTCATTTTTCCAATTAAGGGGCAATTTAGCGTGTTCAATCCACCTACCTTGCACATCTTTGGGTTGTGGGGGCGAAACCCACGCAAGCACAGGGAGGATGTGCAAACTCCACAAGGACAGTGACCCAGAGCCGGGATCGAGCCTGGGACCTCGGCGCCGTGAGACTGCAGCGCTACCACTGTGCTGCCCACATTTTTTAACTTTGCCTGGGCAGGACTTGCTCTTCAATGTAAAAAATGTTTTTCCAATTAAGGAGCAATTTAACGTGGCAAATCCACCTACCTTGCACATCTTTTGAGTTGAGGAGGTAAGACCCACACAGACACGGGGAGAATGTGCAAACTCCACACGGACAGTGACCCGGGGCTGGGATCAAACCCAGGTCCTTGGCACCGTTCCAACTACCATGCCGCCGACTTGCTCTTCAATGATGGGGTGAACAACATTGTATGAAAATTATGGCTGTAACATATTGTGGTTCAAGATACTGAAGAGATTGAAGTTTTGAAAGGTTGGTAAAATTGGTGAAAATGACAACTTGTGAAAGTTAGCTCAAGGGCACCAATTTCCAAATTAAACTCGGGCATCTGTCATTGCTTCTGTATAACTCCTCCACAGAGAAATTAAATGAGGCAATGTTGACGAGAGTTTGACTGCTTTTTAAAATTTGCATCACGTGCAATTCATGGGGCTAATTAAAATTTACAAATACAGTAAATAATGATCTCTCATTCTTACTTCCCACTTGGGAAGAGTTTACTGAGTGTATTTGGGTTGAGAAGTTAACTTGGGGATTTTAGAAGTGTTTGACACTCAGTGCATCAGAATGAGTAACACCATGACTGCCATCCACTGAACCTCAGACAAGGAACAAAGTGACCATCAGCAGCAATAGACTTCTGTGGAGAGAATTGTATGCTCAGTAGAGGAGCATGGAGCAGCAAAAGGGGTTCGCACTTTCCCCTCTTCCATAAGATATGAGCATCGCTGGCAAGGTTGGCATATGTTTCCCATGCCTTTTTGCTTAGAGGAGGTGGTGGTGAGCTACTACGTTGAACCACTATATTCCATGCAGTTTAGATACACCCACAGTGTTGCTAGGCCGTTCTATGATTTTGACCGAGCAACGTGAAGAAGCAGTGACAAAGTTCCAAGTTAGGAAAGAATGTGATTTGGACCGTAGCTTGAAGGTGGAGATTTTCCCAAGTATTTATCACACTTGTCTGCTTGGTGGCAGAGGTTGCAATTTGGGCAGGTGTTGCTGAAGGATTGTTGGCTAGTTGCTGTAATGCATCTTGCAGATAGTCCACACTGCTCCCACTGTCCGTGAATGGTGGAGGGAGTGAATGTTTAAGGTGCTGGATAGGGAGCCAACCTTGACGGGTGCTTTGTTTCAGATGGTGTTGAGCTTCTTAATGTTCTCGAGCTGCACTCAGCCAGGCAAATGGCGAGTATCCCATCATATTCCTGATTTGTGCCCAGGAGATGATGGATAGGCTTGGGAGTTAGAAGGTGAATTACTCTCTTTGGAAGTCCCAGCCACTGACCTATAAACTTTGAAAGATAACAATCTCTGGATTATTACCTGAACAAATTGCATGGGGCAAATAAGATTAGAGAGATGAATGTGTGGTTCAAAGATTGGTGTGGGAGAAATGGGTTTATTCATGGGGCACTGGCATTATTAGTACTGGGGAAAGTGGGACAGACATCACTTGAACAGTGCTGGAATCAGTCTACTGGTGAGTTATACTACAAGGGCAATAAAGAGGGCTGTAAACTAAATGGGGGGAGGGATTGTGTGAGGAGAAATGTGGTGGATTAAAGGAAATGATAATGTGATAGATTCGGCTGATGATTTAGATAATGATAATCAGAGTGAGGGAGGAAGGGAAGGAACATGCAAACTTAAGAAGAGCAGATAAGAACAGAGACTGAAAAGGTAGCCATAAATGATGTTCATAAGAGTGCATTCAGGTCAATTTCTTAGAGCAGTACATTCTAGCACCAACCAGAGTTATTCTAGACCTGGGAATATGCAACGAGACAGGATTAATCAATAACCTCCCAGTAAGGGAGCCTCTGGGTGACAACAATCAGAACATGATAGAAGGTCACATTCAATTTGAAGGTGAGAAGTGTTTTGAGCCTATGAAGGCAGAGTAGGCTAAAGTGAACTAGAAAACTACATTAAAAGATAAGATAATAGAAATAAGGTGGTAGACTTTAAAGAGGATATAACTCTCGGTAAAGATTTATTCCAGTGGGAAAGGGAGACTCTTTGAGAAGAATGCATCATCTGTGGCTAAAAAAGGAAGTTAAGGAGAGTATCAAATTGAAAGATACACTGCACATTCTGCGAAGCTCAGTGATATGCCTGAAGATTAGAAGCGTTAAGCAGGTATTTTATGTATATCTTCACTCTGGAAGATTTAGATGAGTTCCCAAAGACACTTGAAAATCATGAAGTCACATAGCACCAGGTCAAACATGGGCAAGGAAACCTCCTGATGATTATCACATACTGTTGATGAATCAGCACTCCTCCATGTTGAACACCGCTTGGAAGGAGCACTGAGGGTGGCAAGGGCACAAAATATTCTCTGGGTAGGGACTTCAATAGCCATCGCCAAGAGTGGCTCGGTAGTACCACAACAGACTGAGCTGGCTGGGTCCTAAAGGACATGGCTGCTCGACTGTGACTGCAGCAGGTGGTGAGGGACCCAACAAGAGAGAAAAGCATACTTGACCTCCCTCTCACCGACCTGCCTGCTGCAGATGCATCTGTCCATGACAGTATCCGTAGCAATGACCACCGCACAGTCCTTGTGGGGACAGAGTCACGCCTTCACATTGAGGATACCCTCCATCGTGTTGTATGGAACTATTACCATGCTGAATGAGATAGACTTTGAATAGATACAGCAACTCAAGACTGGGCATCCATGAGGCGCTGTGGGACATCAGCAGCATGAGAATTGTACTCAACCAAAAACTGTAACCTCATAGCCTGGCATATCCTCCACTCTGCCATTACCATCAAGCCAGGGGATCAACCCCAGCACAAATATAAATTTAGAGTACCCAATTCTTTCTTTTCCAATTAAGGGACAAATTAGCATGGCCAATCCACCTACCCTGCCCATCGTTTTGGGTTGTGGAGGTGAGAGCCACGCTTACACGAGGAAAATGTGCAAACTCCACATGGACAGTGCCGGGATCTAACCCGGGACCACGGCGCCATGAGGTAGCAGTGTTATCCACTCAGCAGTGCTAACCACTGACCCTGGTTCAAAGGGCATGCTAGGAGCAACACCAGGCACACTTAAAAATGAGGTGTCAACCTGGTGAAGCTACAAATCAGGACTACCTGCGTGCCAAACAGCACAAACAGCAAGTATTAGAGGTAAGCAATCCCACAACCAACCAATCAGGTCAAAGCTCTGCAGTCCTGCCACATCTGTTAAACAACTCCCTGGAGCAGGAGGCTCTACAAATGTTCCCATCCTCAATGATGGAGGAGCCTAGCATATCAGTGCAAAAGATAACACTGACGCATTCACATCAATCTTCAGCCAGAGAGAATCTAACCATCGTCCATTAACATTCAATAGCTTTACCATCACTGGATCACTATCAACATCCTGGGGGTGCCCCCACGGTGGCCTGGCCCGCGATCGGGGCCCACTGATCGGGCCTGTGCCGTGGGGGCACTCTTTTCCTTCCGCCTTCACCATGGTCTCCACCATGGCGGAGGCGGAAGAGACCCCCTCCACTGCGCATGCGCGGGGATGCCGTGAGCGGCCGCTGACACTCTTGCGCATGCGCCGCCCGGCAATGTCATTTCCGCGGGTGCTGGCGGGGCACCAAAGGCCTTTCCTGCCAGCTGGCGGGGCGGAAATCAGTCCGGCGCGGGCCTAGCCCCTCAAGGTTAGGGCTCGGCCCCTCAAGATGCTGAGGATTCCGCACCTTTGGGGCGGCGCGATGCCGGACTGATTTGCGCCGTTTTTGGCACCGGTTGGCGGACATCGCGCCGATTACGGAGAATTTTGGCCGATGTTTCACTCGCTCACTCACTCACACTCTGACACACACATAAAATTAGGTGCAGATGAAGAAAAAAACAGTCATTATAAAAATTGAATTTAACTCAGTCTCTGTTTTGGTGCAGGTATGTTTCGTAGTCAGGTTGTTACATTGTTTCAAGTAAAGGCTTTTAAATTGTAGAGATATGTCATCAACTGTGTTGGCTCCGAAAGATGCTTTGCTGGAGGCTGGTTTTCTCAGGTAGGCTTGAAGAATGGAGCAGGGTGGATGAGAGAAAGGTTATTTGTTTCACTTTCCAGGTCCTATGGTGTGGACCTTTAACAGCCTTGTTGAATATATCGGGCTTCCTCCCACCCCATTTCTCTTTCTTCTCTGTAACAAAAGTCTACCTGTCGCTGAAGATGTCTCTGGAAAAAGTTTGTATTTTCTCAGCCATATCTTTAGCAGACAAGGAAGAGGGCTGCTGTACTGTGTGACCTCACACCATTGTCAAGACATGGTGCAGTTAAGCTATTGTGGCAGTTGGATTCTGCTACCACTGTCATTTCACTACACCAAAACATTATACTTCTTGAAAAGTTAAATTGTTACAATGGGGTTCTCAGCAGATTTTTGTCTATCTCCTGGTCTGACAAACATTGAGTCAATATCAGAAAGCGTGCCTTTGTCCTCTCGAAACTTAATGGCTGATCCACAAAAATTGTAGATTGGATCCATTTTAATTTGAAGAATTTTAAAAGGTAGCTCTTAAAAATATAGGGCTGGATTCTCCGATCCCCGACACCGAAATCACGTTCGGCGACGGGGCGGGGAATCCCCGATGATGCCGAAATCGGGGGCGGTGCCACTTTCGTGATGCTCCACCCTCTGAAAAGCACGCCATGCGCCATATTCACAGCCTCCGAATATTGGCTGAGGCCCACCCCCCCCGATGCTCCGGCCCCGACCAGCCGAGTTCCCGACAGCGTGGGTCTCTCATGGTCTCACTCGTCAGGAACTCAGCATGGCAGCTGCGGACTCAGTCCAGCACCACCACAGTCGGGGGAGAGCCGATCCGCGGGCAGGGGGGACATATTCGGTGCTGAGGGCACTGTGGTGGGGCAGTCCGGGGTGCGCGAGCAGCCGAAGGGGGGGACTACTTCGCGGGCCGGGTCCGTGAGCGGCATCCGCCATTAAGCATGGCACAGCCGCTGCAGGGAGCCGCCATGCGCTCTCCAGGCCGAATCGCCGAGCTCTATGCTGCCTGGCTGCTAGATGCCCCGGAACAGGGAATCGGTGGCCGTTTTGCGCTAATTTTCCTGGCGTAAAATGCCACCATTTTCACGCCGATGTGGGGGCATAGTCTCCAGGACGGAGAATCCAGCCCATCGTTCTTTTTTCCACAAGTCACAATATCACCATGCCGGTTCAGCCCTGATGCTTGGATTCTGGAAGGGTCCAGCCAATTGGAAAATAGTAACGGTAACATCTTTATTCAAGAAAGGAGGGAGACAGAAAGTAGGAAACTATAGGCCAGTTCGCCGAACATCTTTCAAAGGAAATTTGCTTGAGTTCATGATTGACGAGGTTATAATAGGACAGTGTGATGTTTTTTGTTGAGTTTCTCAGGATGGGTTAAAATTGTAGTGTCGCCAAAGAACATCAAGCTATGTTATTAAACAAAGCTAGTTTATTTACACTACACAAATTATGATTCAAACACGTTACAAGGCATTAACTAATAAACAAGCCTGTACTATATCTATGCTACAAAACTCTATACTATTGATCTATCTTAACTCACACCTACTCCAAGCTTCTCCTTACTCCTTCTTACACGTTCTCCCGGAAGTCTGAGAGGCATTCCCTTTGAAAGGTCTGCTAACCAGCTCTACCTGGTGGTAGAATAAAGTATCACATCAACTCTCAATGTGCCAGACATTACACATAATGTCGCAGACAGCAGGATACTTAGAAAATCATAATGGGATCATGTGGAGGCAACATAGCTTTGCAGAAGGCAAATCATGTTTAACTAATTTGTTAGAATTCTTTGAGAAAGTAATAAGAAACTAAAAAGGGGAACCTGTCGACCTGGTGTACTTAGATTTTTGACAAGTTGTCACATAAAGGGTTACTGTACAAAATATGAGTTCATGGTGCAGGTGGTAACATATTAGCATCAATAAAGGACTGGTTAGCTAAGAGGAGCAGAGAGTAGGGATGTGGGTCATTTTCAGGTTAGCCATCCGTAGCTCGTGGACTGCCAGAGGGATTAGTGCTGGGAGTCAACTATTTTCAATGAACACCAATGCTCATAGAATCATAGAATTTACAGCACAGAAGGAGACCATTCAACCCATTGAGTCTTCACCGACTCTTGGAAAGAGAACCCTACTTAAGCTTATGATTTGGATGAAGGGACCAAATGTGTGACAGCTAAATTTGCCAGTGGCATCGATATAGGTAGGAAAGTAAATTGTCAAGAGGGGGTGAAGAGTTTGCAAATGGATGTACAAAATTTAAGTGAGTGAGCAAAAAACTGGCAGATGGGGTTCAATGTGGGAAATTGTGAACTTGTCTAGTTTGGCAGGAAGAATGGAAAAGCTGTATACTATTTAAATGGAGAGAGATTGCAGAACATGGTGGTACAGAGGGATCTGGGTGTCACAATTCCATCTGTGACAATCACATCCCTTGATTACGCTACCTCTTCCCTGAGACACGTCATTACCCAATCCAATGACAGAAAGCAGACTTGAAATCAACCAACTGCCCATTACATTCCCACATTAATTTCTGTTGATTTGTATCTTACTGTGTGAATATTAAGGGGATTGAGAAATATGGGGATAGTGCGGTAATATGGAAATAAAAAAAGATTTAACATCATTGCATTGAATAGTGGATCATATTTGAAGGGCTGAATGACCCACTCTGGATCCTATTTATGCTATATGTATTCATCAACAAGCAACTGAAAAGTGAAATTATCACCTTAAGATCAAGAATGGGCAACATGAGAAAGTGGTGCAAAGTAATAAATTCTATGTGATTCTAATAGCAGTGGAACTTAACAACATTTGGTCAAACACGTGCACACCATGATTGAACTACAAAGCTTTTCTCTTCCCTTTTTCTATCATTCCTATGTGGTGCAACGTGTCCCTGTAACTTGAGAAGGGGTAGAGGCAGGCTGCTCAGCTTTTTGCTCTGACTGCTGAGATGCTGTTGGCCAATGTCTTCTGAGTGCTGGGCCCTAGAAAAAACAGCCCATCTGCACTTGTGCAGAGCCAGACTCAACCATCAGGAAAGAAACAGCATGGTTCCTGGCTGAGACAACATGGGGGAGTGCAATGGGTGGGAAATGGAAATGCTTTGAGTGGAGTTCTCACTTCCACATCCTCTTTCATCAATATCCCTCTCATGGGTCAGCTGAACTTCATTCCTACACTCTGTAAGTGGCAGCAACTCGAAATAGATCAGTGACATGTTGGACGACCAAGGCCAAGGTTTCTGTCATTCTGTTTAAGATGCCAGACATGCACACATCCATATTTTGCATAACCAGGGTCAAGCCCTGCATTAAGTCATTTTATTGCCATGATAGATATTCCAGAGTTGGCCAGTCTGTCCATGGGAGGAAACATTCCCACAATGCCCTGTGATATCGGCTCACATATACAAAGAACAAAGAAAATTACAGCAGAGGAATTGGCCCGAGCAGCAGAGGAACAGGCCCTGTTTGAATTGGTTAACTGTATTCTCTCTGTACAATGAAGGCCTGCCAGTACATCACAGACTTTCTGTTTTCCCTCAATGATTATTCTTTCATTGATGGGTCCTGGGTACAGCGTCTCTACTCAGCTGAATAATATTTGAAGCGGGCTGTTCCCTCCTTCACAGGCTCTCCTTAATCAATTCTACCACCCACTGCTATCACACTTGTGAAGTGTGAGTGACCAGTTGAAAACCCAAATATCTGTCCAATTGGAGCCACTGACGTATGGGTGACAGAGCTAATGTATGGATGGTATGTTTCCTGTGATGGCGCACCCTCAGGGAATCTGGTCTTCAGAGGATTTGTCACCTGGAAGGTCTACCAATTGCTGATATGTGTATGAAGGGTGATGGAGAAAATAGATATGAAGTAGTAACAACATTGTAAGAATGTTGTAACTTAGCACTATGAAATTAATTGTATTTCACTCACAACTGAAATCCAGTCAATCTGACTGAACGTTATATGGCACGCAGGTCGCTGATATTTAATTCTATTACCACATAACTGCAAGACCCAGTCTGTACATCTTTAGTGGTCAGGAATGCTAAAATGGAGAGTCAAAATCCTGGAATTCCCTTTTTGACAACACTGAAACAGACTCGCGCGGTTCAAGAATGCAGCTCACCACCACTTTCTCAGGGGAAATTAGGGATGAGCAATAAATTCTGACCTTGTCAAGGGGTCTCATCCCGTGAATGACTAAATTTAAAAAGCCACTAATCTCCAATGGTTCCTCCACTGCAGTGTCCACTGGGAAATCTGTAGAGGCCTACCTTGGGTCCCATCCCTCGTTAAGTGCTATCTTGTGCAATGGATAAAAGTACGAATCGATGAATGACTGTAATAGTATGTGTTCACCTGATGAATCTCGTGCATTTGGTGTTGTGACTATGAGAGAAACATCAAATGGATCACAGTGAGTGGAAGGGTGATTGGTCGATAAGGATGTGAGAAAGTGCATCTATAGTGATGGGTTATTCTAAGATCAGTGGGTGTGAGAGTGATATGATGGAGTGGACCTGCCGAGGCAGAATGAGGGTGTGTACAAGGTTGAGGTAAATGTATAACTGTAACTCAGCTTTCCTAAGTGGTTAGGTCACCTTAAGACACTTAAGACTGCTTGAATGTAGATTGTAGCACACTGCTCCTGTTGGTGACTTCCTTCTCCAACCACTCACTTTGTTACACAGGCAGGTTATTCCTCCCATGTTGCAGAAGGGATTCTCTCTCCCACTTCTCACTGAATTCAGCATTACATCAAGGGAGATATCACTGAACCTTGATGCAGCTTATATCCATCTGGATTTCTTCCTCTTTCTATAACTCCTAACTGCTCCAAATTCCATCTGCGGGTTGCTCTTTTAAATGCTCTAGTTGAGATTGAGCCATGCCTTTCTGCATCATGCCTGCTGCTGCACATTGAATATCTAACCCAAAAGTGATATTGGAATGAGGTGGCCCTCATTAAACATAATGATGCACTGAGACTTCTTCCGGGTTTCACACCAGATATTACACTTCTGCCCCCACCACCCACTGCAAATGTGCTTTAAATTTATCATCAGAGCCTAAACATTTTTGAAATGAAATGTGGGATATTTGCAATGAACATGTTAGTGCACTCAGATCAAATTCATCTTAACTTTGTTAAAACAGTAAGACCTGTTTGTCGAGCACCAAAGTTCAGAAGGTGTCAATGCCAGAGAATTAAACAGTTTCTGACACTGGGGATCCAAAATGCCGATTGTGTTTCTATTGCGTGCACAGCACAATGGAGTGTAAAGATGTCTGATTCTACCCATAATGTGCGTTCACTTCAATATTAGATGAGCATTCCTTATTTCACTTCCCACACCGCCCACTATCATGGCCTGTTTATGCCTTATTAAATCACTTGCAATTTGTACCGAATTGTATAATTTTATTTTCCTGTGGATTAAAGCCTAATAGGTAGTGGGTTGAAACAACTCAATCTCACTTAATGCTCACAGACATCCATCCTCCCAGCTTAGATTTGTACCCAGAGCCCAGAAGTGCAAGTTTGCTAATATACATTTAACACCATGCCTTGGGAAATATCGAGGGCTTTTTGTGCATTCACGACCTTGTGAAAAATTGACACCAGTTAGGAAATGGACAAATTATAGGTAATTGTGTGCAGTCTGAAGGGAATATTTTCCCCAACGCCACATTGCCACATCACATAGTTACAGACAAGGAAGCTCATTTGACCACTTTGATTCATCCATCGTAGAGATCATGATCCCTTCCCCACATTTTAATATCAAATTGTTTCTTAAATGATTCCAGAGTCTTCACCTTCACATCTTCTGCCACATTGTTTATCTGAAATTTCATTGCTGAGTATGCACCTTAAACATTCCATTCTCTAGATTTTAAACCTTCTCTTTTAACAATGTTTCAGTCTCTCAATTCAAGTAATATTCTGAGTTAATCTTTTCGATATTGTTAATTTTTATGATACAACTTTAGTATCTCAAGCGAGGAAGTTCAAACTTCTGCTGTCTTTTTTTTATAACCCCAATCTCAGGGCAGCACGGTTGTGCAGTGGTTAGCACTGTTGTCTTACAGCACCGAGGTCCCGGGTTCGATCCCGGCTCTGGGGTGTGGAGTTTGCACATTCTCCCCATATTTGTGTGGATTTCGCCCCCACAACACAAAGATGTAATTGGTTGGTGGATTGGCCACGCTAAAATTGCCCCTTAATTGGAAAAAACAAATTGGGTACTCTAAATTTTTTTTTTTTAAATAATAACCCCGACCTTGACACTGGAAATGAACCTCATGCCTGTTCTCTGTATTGCCCTCAGCACTTGAATATTCTTCATGATTTGGCAACCAGAATTGGATGTAGTATCAAAGTCTGAATGGAGCATTATAAGAGTTTGATAATTAGTGCCTTTAACTTGTATTTGAATGTTTTGGATAAGTAGTTCAATACCTTATCAGCTTTGCTGTTTACTGCTGTCCAAAATTATACACAGTCACTTGGTAGTATAGGGCTTAAGCCATTTGCTCACTGTGTAAGCTTCGTGCCGAACTAAGGCGCATCAAAATTATCCTGTGGGATAATGGCTATCTCTGTCAGATCTTTTCATGCTGTATATCGTGCTAATTTTTGAATGGGACTAAGGCTGCCACTTTCGGCCCTGAAAAGTGCCCAGTCTACTTCAGATTACCCTGCAAAGGTAAAAGTATCTCAAAAATTTGTGTAGCAAGTGACACTAGCCATTTCACGCTGAGTGGTATTCTCCATTAACAAGATGCTGCTGTCAAGCCGAAAAAACATTCTGTCTAGCATACACATGAATAATGTGGATTATGAATTTGAAAAATGAAAATCGCTTATCGTCACAAGTAGGCTTCAAATGAAGTTACTGTGAAAAGCCCCTAGTCATCACATTCAGGCGCCTGTTCGGGGAGGCTGGTACGGAAATTGAACCGTGCTGCTGGCCTGCCTTGGTATGCTTTAAAAGCCAGCTATTTAGCCCAGTGTGCAAAACCAGCCCCTGGTTTAATACCAGTTTAATACCAATTTTAATACCAGTGGGACACCCAGTGTGTAGGCGCACATCCCAGCGACTGGTGGATCATATCAAACAGCACTTAGCTTTGGCTGTTCGTAACAGGCACAATACTGACTGTACAAGCCCATGTTTGCAAAACTCAGAATATCGTGTCCAACATTAGACGTGATCCAATGATTGACCAGCACTACCTAAACAATCCTGGTTGTGCTAAGATTTACACTGATAATTAATTTAAGATTACCAGTTAGATTTTCAGTGTAGATCACTTACTCATTCTCAAAGCTGCATATATTCACACACAGGGCCCTTTCCAAAAAAAAAGAACATCTCCACACTTTGCACCTTTTTCAATTAAACCAAAACTTGGGGGACAACCATTCCCTGGTTCATTCCCCATGGCAATGATTTGACCAATCAGAATCAAGTTGCCAGGTTGGCAGTTAACTGTTCCCTGGTGCATTCTCCATGGCAATCAGAATCCACTTGCCAACCAATCAGCACCCACTAATCATGAAGTATAAATTGTTGTTTCCTTTGAGATTTGGTATTCTAATAAATCTGTCCTAGCCAGAGCAAGACAAAAAAACTTTGACAGCATGCCTGTTTTTTTAAAGCAATACTCATGTTCTGTGCTACCAAGCTACAGTTGCAAAGTAAATTTTCATTGCTGAAGAATGAAATAATAATCGCTTATTGTCACAAGGCTTCAATGAAGTTACTGTGAAAAGCCCCTAGACGCCTCATTCCGGACGGGGAGGCCGGTACAGGAATTGAACCCACGACGCTGGCCTTGTTCTGCATTACAAGCCAGCTGTCTAGCCCACTGTGCTAAACCAGCCCCTTTATTTGACAGTAAATAGAATTTATCATGGTATTAAAAGGATACTTGGACTGGAATGGAAAATCTCTAACTTTTGTTGACTTTAGTCCATGGGCAGAATTTTCCGGCCACTCCCCCCGACGGGATCTTCCCGTGCTGCGGGGCGAGTGAGCCACACAAAAGCCCACAGACATCGACAGGACTGAGTTCTGCCAGCGGGCAGTGATTTATTGTAGCCGCTGTGGGAAAACCCGCCATGGTGGGGGGTCAGAAAATCTAGCCCAAATAAATTAGGTGTGTACAGAAACATCATGTTAGTCAATACCTTTGGATGGTGAGTCAGAGAAGAATTTTCTGAAGGAGCAGAACACCTCGAACAGTAATTTCTCGACTTCCACATTTAACTGTGTGTATGTTTTCAAGAAGGCAATGTCCAATTTGCAAATAAGTAACGTTTAAATTCTTATCGCAAATTCTGGCCCCAGCATCCTTAATATAACAAAATGTTTCAAGGTGTTTCACAAATGGGCAAAATGAATTGAGCAGTGAGCTAATACAGATTAGGCAACAGTTGCTGCCCTCCAGAAATAATTCATTACATTTTGAAAGCCGGGCCCACTGCGCATGCGCGCATCCCCCGGCGTCCATTCTATGGCCGGATCAGCAGCAGGAGCAGCGTGAACCACTCCAGCGCCCAGGCCAGAATTGCTGATCCTGGCGCCGTGTTGACGCCGTCGAGAAACGCGACGGCATTTCCGACGGCGTCAACACTTAGCCTCAGGATCAGAGAATCCTGCTCCTGGTTTCTCCCATTAATTGTATTACCTGTATACCACTAACATGTTCCATGACCTGCATGGCTAGAGCTAAATACAACCCTTTGTAAATTAATGAAATGAAAATCACTTATTGTCACAAATAGGCTTCAATGAAGTTACTGTGAAAAGCCCCTAGTCGCCACATTCCGGTGCCTGTTCAGGGAGGTTGGTACAGGAATTGAACCGTGCTGCTGGCCTGGCTTGGTCTGCTTTAAAAGCCAGCTATTTAGCCCAGTGTGCTAAACCAGTCCCTATGATCCCTATGATCTACTCTCCAAGGAATCTCCAGCAATCATAACAATATTCCATGAGCCTTTTATCTGTAATCAGGTAAGTGGTTGGAATTAATCATGACCTCACATTTATGACTCTTTAATTACAGCTGGAGCAGACTTACTGCCCGTCTATATTTTAAACCAGGGTTCTTTAATAATATTACTGTAACAAATAGGAAATACAGTATATAACAATTTCTACATTCAACACGCTGCTATTCAGTACAAATACACTAGCAAACGTCTAATATCTGTTAGTTGTGTTAGTGTTGAGTGTAGTAAGCCATCTTAAACATTTTAAACATCCTCCTACCTTTCGTGAGAGATGTACGGAGCAGTATTCGGCATCAAAATTTTCTGCTTCAATTGATTTTGGTTATAATGTCTCCTGAATGTTACTACAGCTGATGTAACAACTAATTGATAATATAAATTGATAATATAAAGGACTAATTGATAATATAAATGTATCTCTTGAAATGCAAGCCAAATGGAAACTGCCACTTTTTGTAATCACCTTAGCGGGAGAAGGAGGGGAATAAATTTCACAGTGCCCTTTTAGCTCAACATTGAACTATCAAAGCATTGAGTCACCAATATACAATGATATTTTAGTACCATGACTCAATATAGGAACCAATAAAAAATGATCATACTTGTTAAAATTGAAAAATTCAACAAGAGTTCACAATTAATGACCATTTTCACTGCTTCGAGGCTCTAAGTGGTAAGGACATATTCCAATTCTTTACGGCACAGTCGTCTGACTGGATCAGTAAAAATGCTTTTTAATTTCATGCTCTAGCCAAACATCAAGTTAACCAGTATTTTAACATTTTTTCAGCCCAATACCCAGATTCTGCCTCGGTCTTCATGATCGAAAAAGATTTCTATTGTATGCCAGTATCGTTGCATTTGTAATTTTTCAACTCGCCTTTGGGAATTGAAATATCCAAAGTTTGAATGGGGAGATCTGACTTTATGGGCAATAATAATGCAAGATGTTACAGTTTGTTTTCTTTCTAATGAATAATTATTAACTAAAAGTAAATGAGTCTTTTTCAAGTTGCCAGGCTGTAATGAGTGGAGTGCCGTAGGAATAAGTACTGGGCCTCAACTATTTACAACCTCCATCAATGATTTGGATGAAGGGACGGAATGTATGGTAGCTAAATTTGCCAATGATACCAAGATTTGTAGGGAAGTAAATTATCAAGTGGAAGTAAAGAGTGTTTAGAGGGATTGATAGGTTAAGCAAATGAGCAAACATTTGACAGATGAAGATTAATATGAATGTGAATTGTCCCCGTTGGCAGGAAGAATAGAAAAGTTGCATAATATTTAAATTGGAAGAGATTGCAAAACCCAGTGGTACAGAGGGATCTGGGTGTCCAGGTACGTAAGTCACAAAGGTTAGTATGCAGGTACAGCAAGTGATTAGGAAGGCAAATGGAATGTTGGTGTTTATTGCAAGGGGAATGGAAACTAAAAGTAGGGATGTTTTACTGAAACTGTCCAGGGCCTTGGTGAGACCACATGTGGAATATTGTGTACCGTTTTGGTCTCCGTATTTGAAAAAGGATATAATTGCTTTAGAGAAGGTTCACTCAACTCATTCCTAGGATGAAGGGTTTATCCTATGAAGAAAGATTGAACAGTTACCCATTGGAAATCAGAAGAATGAGAGGTGACCTTGTACAAGATACTGGGAGGAAGTTTCCACTTGTTGGGGAGACTAGAATTAGGGGACACCATTTAAGAATGAGAGGTCTCCCTCCTTAAAAAAGACTGAAATGAGGAAACATTCTTTTCGAGGGCCGTTAGTATGTGGAAATCTCTTCCCCAGATTACAGTGGAGGCTGGGGTATTGAATTCATTCAAGGCAGAGTGAAACATAATTTTGTTAGTCAAGGGAGTCAACGGTTAAGGGGGGTAGACAGGAAAGTGGAATTGAGACCACAACCAAATCAGCCATGATCCTATTCAATGGGAGACCAGGGGCGAGATTCTCCGACCCCCCGCCGGGTCGGAGAATCGCCGGGGGCTGGCGTGAATCCCGCCCCCCCCGCGATTCTCCGGCCCAGATGGGCCAAAGTCCCGCAGCTAGAATGCCTGTCCCGCCGGCGTAGATTAAACCACCTACCTTACCGGCGGGACAAGGCGGCGCGGGCGGGCTCCGGGGTCCTGGTGGGGGGCGCGGGGCGATCTGGCCCCGGGGGTTGCCCCCATGGTGGCCTGGCCCGCGATCGCGGCCCACCGATCCGCGGGCGGGCCTGTGCCGTGGGGACACTCTTTTCCTTCCGCCTTCGCCACGGTCCCCACCATGGCGGAGGCGGAAGAGACTCCCTCCACTGCGCATGCGCGGGAATGTCGTCAGCGGCCGCTAACGCTCCCGCGCATGCGCCGCCCGGAGATGTCATTTCCGCGCCAGCTGGCGGGGCACCAAAGGCCTTTTCCGCCAGCTGGTGGGGCGGAAATTCGTCTGGCGCAGGCCTAGCCCCTTAAGGTTGGGTCTCGGCCCCCAAAGATGCGGAGCATTCCGCACCTTTGGGGCGGCACGATGCCCGACTGATTTGCGCCGTTTTGGGCGCCAGTCGGCGGACATCGCGCCGATACTGGAGAATTTCGCCCCAGGTTTGAATGTCCTGCTCATAAGCCGTTTGTCCCTATGTTAAAAGCATACAGTATAATCTCTACCTGCGCATGTACATTTTTATGGAAACCTTATATGGAACCTCAGACTGTAATCAAGAATGCTCCAAAATAAATAAGACATGGCTGTTGCTTTTTGGTCTTATCCTCTTACAAAATTAAGTTCACCATTAATGATCGGCAAATTAAACTCTGCAGCATTCATTGCTTATCTAAAATGTTAGATATGTATTTGATTTGATTTGATCAGGTTTGTCCCACAGACTCTGTGTACCACTGCTTCTATACACTGTAAAGCCTGAATCAGGATGCTTGGATTTCAGGCCTCTTAAGTTTCCGTTTAGCTACTTCTATCCATAGCTGCATGAAAAGATGCTGAATCTTTCATATATGAAGCACATATTACAGTCATGGCACAGAGCCCAGATCCATTGTAAGATTCTATAAAAGATTCTTGTCAGTAATGCCGGAGATAACATTTTCATGATTGTGCTTCTTTTCTCTTTGCAATTCTTTTTACATTGTATAAGATATCAAGATTCATGAGCTGTAATTTTGAAATTAAGTACAAAGATATATTGCTATCTGTATTAGTATAGATACGTTCAAAATATCAGTGTGAGGAAGGTCATCAGGGCACACAAACTTTCAACAGATCAGGTTTAGCCAACGGAGTTTATATTACTTTCACCTTGAATTTTATTCAATTTTTAAGAAGTAGAATTCAATTTTTTCTGAAAAGCATTTAATCTTCAAGGCTCCCGAGACTGCTAAAATATTGGAATTACCTTATTAATGAATTCTCATCTCTCAGAAATCAGAGAATAAAAGTACAGTGTCTCCCCAATGGTCCAGGTAATAACTGCACTTCTGTCTGTCTCTGAGTCATGCGGACCATGTTTGAATTGCCAGAATGTACGAAGATGGCTGATCTTTACCGTGTGGCAGTAATGTATGGCGTTGCAATTCACCCAACACCACTGGGTGAGGTAGGGGCAATTTCACCCAATTTCCCACTTGTGATAGATATACAGTGAATCACAATGGCAACTAAGCAGAGAAACAGAAACAATGTGATGGTCAAATTGCCTGCTGATAATATCCAAGCTTAGGTACAAAGTGACTTGGACAAGTTATTCCTGATAGCTGATGCTCATGAGATAATAAACCAGCATCATCTGCAGCCTTCTTAAAGATGGGAGGGGAATTGGTTGATACTCCATCAAATACTGTGACAATTGCTGCTATTGAGGGCTGTAATAGCATTGCAACCTCCAAGGAACACGCTTAAGCTCAAACTGAAAGTTGCAGTGTGGCTGAATGGGTTCCAGGGAGAAACCCTTGCCGATGGTTCACTGCAAAGTGAGTGATGGGAGGGGAGCCAGGGGTGGAGCTGGAATTAAAAGTAATAAAAGAGAACCTTTATAATTTTTTTTCTCTTTCTAAAAATTTATACGACCAATTTGATTTTCCAATTCGAGGGCAATTTAGCGTGGCCAATCCACCTACCCTGCACATCTTTTTTTGGTTGTGGGGGTGAGACCCACGCAGACACGGGGAGAATATGCAAACTCCAAGTGACCCGGGGCCGGGATCGAACCTGGGTCCTCGGCATCGTGAGGCAGCAGTGTTGACCACTGTTCCATCGTGCCGCCCTACCTTTACAATTGTTACACACACTTAACCTGTCATTGAGCTGAAGACAGACCTTAAGGTGCGTGTCTTGATGGGGACATGTGGCCTCCTCAGGAAGGCACCACGCTCCAATACCTCCCCCTACATTGCTGATGGACCCTGCTGCAGCCGGTAGAGCAATGTCCCACTGCAGCCAAGGAGAAAGGTAACACACAGTCATATTAGGCTTCTGAAATGGCAGCATTTTTTGATGTTTCAACCCTCCGCCCACCCCTTTGAAGATAGAATTCTGCCCTAAATCTTTTTAACTTTATTACATTTCACTATAAATGATAGAAATATCTCTGCCCCTCTTTCCTCCTAAAAATTGCAGCAAATGGGAAATTGTGGTTTTTCACAATTGTGTCTGAGTTTGTGCTTGCAAGGACAAACAGAAAATGAAACTCAGTAATATCGACCTTTGTAAAAACTGATTCTCACTGGTGGAAAGCATTTCTGACTTGCTTCAAAAACATCTATAAATCCTGATTTAACTGCAATTCCTGTTGCCTGCTCCTGCCAGTGATAGATAACAAAAATATTGAAGACTGTCAGCCTCATCAGTTCTTGATTCAACTGTGAGGCCTGCACATTCCACATAGTGCATGAAGAATATAAATATTTACTGCTCATTAAACCAAATCTGGATTCAGTTTCTACTCCCAACATGCGAAAGTAATAATTCATTATATCCTCAGAATTTGGTGCAGGGTGGGGGTACGGTTCCTGAAAAAAACTAGAAACAGTTGCGTCTTTTTCATTAGCCTGGATCTCTCAGTCAGTGGAGAAGCGGAGGTGTATTCCTGAACTTCAGCTTCGCGCAGTGTGCAAAGGTATACAGGTAGCCCCTATTGGAACGGTGGATCTGTGAATTAGACAAGTAAAAAATGAAACTGTAAATACATTTAACCTTGAATTCTGGCTTGAACTGTCAGTGCACAGGTTCCCAAACTCTCTGAAATTTACCCTGGTCAACAAGGAGAGACCACAGCAGCAATTGACAGTGCTGTCAAATTAACAGGCTGGAAAATCTTCGGGCGCGATTCTCCCCAAACATGTCGAGGTTAATTTGTGGCGGGTTTTTCAGGGAGTTTTCTGCCGGCGAGTTCCCCACTGCTATTCAAGGACGCTTTTTTGAGTCCTGGGGAGTTTCTCACCTGTTTAGCACTGGGGAGCTGAACTCAGAGATCGGCCTGGCATTTTGAAAGGGTGCCCAATCTCGAAGAGAGCTTGTGGGTCCCCCATACCCCCTACCCATGGGCAATGTCACTGCCTACTCACATGGGCATTACCCCATACCCCCCCAAGTCAGGACACCCTGGTTTGGGGTCCCTGGGGGTCCGCCCTCTCCAGGCTCCCCCCAAGCCCCCTTACAGCACCCCCACCCTTCCAGGACCCCCACCCATCACCCCTCCAACATCCCAGAGGATCCTACCTATCTGCCCTGCACACCTTCACCCTTCAATTCATCCCTTTCATGGACATGGCCCACCTTGTCCACTGGCCCTTGGCAGAGCCCCCCTGGCACTTGTGCATCCTGGCACTGCCACCCTGGCCCCCAGGCAGTGCTCCTACCAGCTTTGCAATGCCACCTGGGCACCTTAGCAATGCCCTCCCCTCCAGGAGTGGAGCCAGAGGCCCACCCTGCACTTATCCTGACCACCTAGGGGTCTCCGCTGGCCCGGGAGACCCCCGAGTGCCGTTCTGCCTGGTCCACATTTGTGTGGAGCAGTACTGAACGGCGCCTGGCTGTGGCCTCACTGGAGTGGCCGTTGGATCCCGCGTTGCCAGTGGATACCGGTTAAATATGCCTAAACCAGTTTAAAACCGGCTTCGGCATGCGGTGTTTGGTCATGCCCCACTTATGTCCACTTTCATACAGCTCACTTCTGATCTGTGGCTTACCATGTGACAAAACAGCTACCTGCCTTTGAGATCCCACTGAAGCTTTTGTACCTGCACTGGGAGATGGTGCACATGAGTGTTGTGACGGTATGTTCGTACAGCACTTAATCCTCAGCCTCTTTTCACTCCAGCTCCTACATGGATGTTTCAAGGATCTGTAGGCGATGACAAATATGAAATAGAAGTAACATGGGGAAAGCCTTCAAAGTCATCATTTTGCAGATGAATAGCTTTCAGATTTTGATGACAGCGCATCAACATTACTGTTATGTGCCATATGGCAGTGAGGCTAATTCTGTCACCCAAGTATGTGTGAGACCCTTCCCTTCATCTCCAATCAGCGTATGGTCCACACCCTGCCAATGTCCAAGACTGACGTCTCCACAGTGGTTAGGGTAGCTCCTTAGTGGAGGGCCACTCCTTTTCATCGTCTCTCAGGAGTTCTACAGTCTCTTCTGCAGGGATAGTTATGAGTGTGAGAAATGGATTGTGTGGAGAGGTTGGAATGACAACATTTGTGGAGAGTGACTGTGAGGGACGAGTGTGAGATGGTTGAAAAATGAGGGTGAGTGTTGGTTATTCAGATGGGGATCTGTGGACATGCCTTGAGAAAAAGGAATGAGTGGAGTTGCAAGGTGTGTTGATCTGAGGAGTGCTGTGTCAGGGAACACTGGGAAAGTCAGAATGTAGGTGTTAGCACCTGAATGTTAGACTCACCTTTCTTTCCCTAGTAATGTGATTAAACCTCTTGTGACACTGAACCCTTGTGCAACCCAACTCTGAGACAAGTAAAAGGTAAAAACTTCTGCCTTCAGTTTCACTTAATTTTCTTAGCGATACTGAAATGCAACTTTAGAATGATCAGTGATACCAATGGCAGGAGTAGCCCCGTGTATTGAAGAGTGACGGCAGAAGAATAAATTGTGCTTGATTCCAACACCTCTACTGTGAAGTTACCCAAATTGGATTTATCCAAACACTGAAAGATACCTGAACTCACTTTGGGCTCATGCATGCTGTGGTATAACATTGTGAATTACAAACTGTCTCTGTGTAAGAGGAATATTGTTACTTAGGACTGGTACTGTTTCATGGCAAAATTCAGAAAGCTGTGACGACCTGAAAAAAGGGTTTTAGTCCGATCTGTTATCTGTCTAGGATTCTCCGGTCCCGCGGGTTTCCAGGCAGCGTGGGGTGGCTTCAACGGGAAATCCCATTGACAGCGGCAGAAGCAGAGAATCCTGCCACCAACGAACGGCGCAACACCTCCCGCCGCCGAGAAACACACGGTTGGGTGACCGGAGAATCTCACCCAAAATATAATCAGCTTGAAAATATGTATTTTCAAATAATGTGTGGTTACGTCATATAATATGTTTTGTTTTTTTAAAGTAACTTGTAAAATCTTGCAAGCTTTTGGCAAGAGTCAGTGGGGTAAATTTGAACTTTTAGTAATGGTGTAAGAAGATCAGTGACCTATTATAAACCTCATCCAGCTGAAGAGAAAAAGCACTAGGCTGGCTGCATTACAGGTATCTGATCTCATGGCCCAGATTTTACAGTCATGAGTGAAGCAGTGCTGCCTGCTGCTGACCTCAAAGAAAGCCTCGCAAAGAGATCTATTCATCTCCGTGGTGAGAGCTTTAACTCTCTCAATGTGTCATTGATTGTAACATTGTTTAACAGGGAATCCGAGCGTCAATTTGCAGTGATGTCATCAATCTGTGCAAGCTGTGAATCACATTTAAGTCGTTTTATGAACAACTGATAGGAAATGATGAAGATTAGTTTTTTTTTTCATTTTACCAAGAGTGAAATGCAGTGATGGTGGATGCATTGTTGTAATCTTGCAAAATTCCCTGGATTCTGGAAAGATTCCAGTGGATTGGAAAACCGCAAATGTAATATCTATATTCAAGTATTGAGGGAGACAGAAAGCAGGGAACTACAGGCAAGTTCATCTAATCTGTCATTGAGAAAATGATGGGATCCATTATTAAGGAAGGAGTAGCAGGACATTTGAAAATCAATCAAGCAGTGTCACAAGGTTTTCTGGAAGTAAAATCGTGTTTTACACATTTATTAGAGATTTTTGAGGATGCGACTAGCAGAATGGATAAAGGGGAACGAATAAATGTATGCAGGGATTGAAAATGGCAGAAAGCATGCAAAATCTTGTGAGAGGCCAAAAACGAGAATCTCGCTCGCAAGATTGTCCCCCCTTTTCTTGCCTGAGTCAGTACTTAGGAAAGAAAAGCAGACAATTCTGTCCTGAGTGTATTTGGATTTCCAAAAGCATTCAATATAGTGCCACATAAAAGGTTGCTACACATGGTAAGAACTCATCTAGCTGGGGGTAATATATTAGCATGAATAGAGAATAAAAAATAAATACATATAGAATACCCAATTTTATTTTCAATTAAGGGCAATTTAGCATAGCCAGCCCACCTATCCTGCACATATTTTTGGGTTGTGGGAGTGAGACTCACGCAGGCACGGGGAGAATGTACAAACTCCACACGGACAGTGACCCAGGGCTGGGATCAAACCAGGGTCCTCAGCGCCGTGAGGCAGCAGTGCTAACCACTGTGCCACCGAGCATAAATAGAGAATTGACTAACTACCAGGAAACAGAGTCCGATACTTGTGTCTTTTTCAGTTTGGCAAACTGTAACTGGTGGAGTGTCACAGTGATCAGTGCTGGGGCCTCATCTATTTACGATCTATCTCATTGGCTTGGACGAAAGAATGACTTGTAGTGTAGCCAAATTTGTGGATGATACAGAGATAGGTAGAAAAGCAACTGATGAAAAGGGACATAAAGCATCTGCAAAGGGATGTGGAGAAATTAAGTAAAGAGGTAAACGTTTGGCAGATAGAGTTTACGACCATAAGAAACAGGAACAGGAGGAGGCCATTCGGCCTTTTGAGCCTGCTCCGCCATTTAATAAGATCATGGCTGATCTAACACTCACTAAGTGCACTTTCCTACCTTATCTTCATAATACTGATTAAAAACCTATCGGTCTCAGTCTTGAAAATGTTAAAAGACTCGGCCTCCACAGCTTCCTGAAGTAAAGAATTCCAAAGATTCACCACTCTCTTTGAGAGAAGAAATTCTCCCTCAAATCTGTGATGAGTGTAGAAATTTTTATACATTATATTTCATATTTGTGGCAATAATGTTATGAAAAACCCCGGTCTAAAATACATGTACGCAGTGTGTCCACTAAAGCTGTATTTAAGGTGTCATAAAAAGGGAGGTAATGATTTATTTTAACCACTTGTTTACAGAGAGATGGTTAATGGGGTATTGTTTTGATTTTTGGAGATTCCCTGAAAAGTAGATAATTTCTGAAGTATTGTATTTAGTCATAGCTAAGCAGGTGATGGGACCTCTTAGTAGGATACAGGGTGATGTAATAAATGGGAGGAACCAGGTCTGTCTGTAGTTTGCAGTTTTGCCAAATGTTATTAGGTTGGGCAGAAGAGTGACAAGACAGACGTATTTTCAGGTTGTTCCTGAAAGGGTCTCTCTCTCCAAAGGTCTGCACAGATAAGCAAGTGAGCTGTTTTGTTCATTTTATTTATAAGTGTCATTTGAATTGTATTGAGTTGCTCAATTGGAATTCGTGGCATATAGTGTGTGGAGTATAGTAAGTTAAAGTTTTTCCTTTTACTTAAGAACTGTTTAACCGTTAATTGTAAAGTCTTTTCTGTAATGTTAATGTGGTTAATTTTGTGTTTAAATTAAAATTTGTTTCAACATAAAAGATACCTATTGGTCAGAGTCATCACTCCAGGGGTGAAGTATCCTTTCCTGACTGTTTTTAAAACTGAAAGTTGTTTGGGGTTCTTGTCTGGTATCCTAACAAAGGTTGGGACCTGGTCCGGTATCCTAATAAGTCCAACTTAAATGAGCACCCCCTTATTCTGCTACTATGCCCTCTGGTTCTACACTTTCCCATGCGTGGAAACATCTTCCCAACATTTACCCTGTCTAACCTCCTAAGAATCTTATATGTTCCAATCATAATCACTTCTCATTCTCCTGAACTCGAAGGAGTACAGACCCACATGGCAGTCCCTCCATACCTGGATCATCCTAGTAACTTTCTCTGTACTGCCTCCAATAATATCTCTTTCCTTAAATAAGGGACCAAAGCTGTACACAGTATTCTAAATGTGACCTCACGAGTACCTGTACAGTTGCAGCAACACTTCTTTACTTTCAAGTTCCATCCCCCTTGAAATAAAAGCCAGCATTGCATTTGCCTACCCTATTACCTTCTGCATCTGTCTGCTAGTTTTCTGGGTTTCATGAACAAGGACCCCAAACCCCCTTTGTGCTCCAGCTTTCAGCAGTCTCTCTCCATTTAAATAATAAACTTCTGTCTAATCGTTTCTTCCAAAATGAACAAGCCACATTTTCCCACCCTGAGTTCCATTTACCAATTTTTTGTTCAATCATTTAACCTGTCAATGGTTAACAGTGGTTAGCACTGCTGCCTCACTGTGCCGAGGATGTGGGTACGATCCCGGTCCCGGATCACTGTCCGTATGGAGTTTGCACATTCTCCTCATGTCTGCATGGGTCTCACCCCCCACAACCCAAAGGTGTGCAGAGTAGGTGGATTGGCCACACTAAATTGCCCCTTAATTGGAAAAATTAAAAATATATTTCTCTCTGTCTACTATAAGGTGTAACAAATTGAGGTTGCCCACTTTGCTGGGGAGAATAGAAAAGCAGAATTTATTTTTAGATGAAGGGAGGCCATAGAATGCTGTGGTACAGACGATCTATGTTCCCTTGTACATGAATCACAACAGTTTAGAATTCAAGTATAGCAATTAACTGGTAAGGTAAGTGGAAGGTTATTGTAAAGGGAATGGAGTATAAAATAGGGAGGTCTTGCTACATCTGTACAGATCAGTACATTTCTGTACAGATCATATGGGCAGCACGGTAGCACAGTGGTTAGCACAGTTGCTTCACTGCTCCAGAGTCCCAGCTTTGCTTCCCGGCTTAGGTCATTCTCTGTGTGGAGCCTGCACGTTCTCCCCATGTCTGCGCGGGTTTACTCCGGGTACTCTAGTTTCCTGCTACAGTGCAAAGATGTGCAGGTTAGGTGGATTGGCCATGCTAAATTGCCCTTAGTATCCAAAAAGGTGAGGTGGGATTACTGGGTTTTGGGGAGAGGGTGCAGGTGTGGGCTTGGGTAGGGTGCTCTTTCCAAGAGACGGTGCAGGCTCAATGGGCCGAATGGCCTCCTTCTGCACTTAAATTTTATGATTCTATGATTCATTGGCGGGACTACATCTATAGTTTTGGTACTTTTACTTAAGGAACGTTATACTTATATTGTGGGCAGTTCACTAGATTGATCCCGGGATGAAGGGGCTGTCTTCGAGGAAAAGTTGAGCAGTTTGAGCCTCTACTCATTGAAGTTTAAAAGAATGAGAGGTGATCTTATCGAAATATATGAGATTCGTGAGGTGGTTAACAGGGTAGATGCTGAAAGATTGTTTTCTCTCAGGTTGAAATCTGGTACTGGGGCATCCAAAATAAGGCATCTTCCATTTAAGACGGAGATGAGGCTTTTCCTTTTTCTCCCAGAGGATTGTTAATGTTTGGATTTCTCTATCTCACATAGTTGTGGAGGCTGGGTCATTGAATATATTGGGGATGGGCGTGAGGGGGGTTGGTGCAGGTTGAAATGTTGAGTTCAGGCCACAAATCTGATCAGACATGATCATATTGAATACTGGAGTTGCCTGGAGGGACTAAATGGCCTACTCCTCTCTCTGATATCCTATGGTCAACAGTATTTTAAATTCAAGTTATTTTAGGAAAGCTATGAGGTCCTGTAACTAGTATAAAAAAGCAATGCACCCAATGACATATGTAATATCTATCTATATATATCATATTTATATATCTATCTGTATATCATCCATGTATCATACCTGCCTATCTTTCTCTCTATCTATTTCTATCAATATTTTACTAATACATATATGTAAAAAAAAATTGACACTTTACAACTTATGCACTCTTAGCCCAGGAATTTACTAAGAGCTGTTCTTGCTTCACTAGATGTGTAGTGGAAATGATAAGGTATTTTCTATATCTCACGAGACGTTACTGCAGTGGATACCTTAAAACAATTTCCAGCCAGGCATCTGCAGAAATAATGTACACATCTCAACTTTGTGTGTGTCACACATTGATAGTGTGCATTGCGCATTAACAGGCTTTTGTTTTCTCCACAGATTCAAGGCCATTACCCGATGTAGCTTTGACTGGAAAATGTACACGCGAATGTGATGAGTTTGGCCACTCCGACTCCTGCTGGATGCCAGTGCGCACCTCACCAGAGAGAAGGAAAAAGAACCCACCCAAGCTTTCCACATTCATGCCTGTTACAGATCGAGGCAGTCAGGAGAAACTAGCCAATGGTACTCCTCAGATTATAGGCGATCGCAATCGAAACCTTCTCAACAAGAGTCTGACTTCATCATACGAGAACTTCAACACTGCAAGTTATGGTAAAAATGAGGAAGGCAGTCCTGAAGATATACCCCTGACACAGACAGCAGATTTTAAGCCATCTTCTGTTTCTCAACTCACTAGAAGAGAAGTCTACCTGTGAAAATATATGAGCATGATATTTCAAAAACGCAACACATTAGATATAAATAAAGAGAATTAAAACATTGTGCAGGATATCCCATAAAGGGGGCTACCAAAGAGATATGCTAATGTCTGCTGTTTCTGACTCAACACCTGGCATCTGACCAGTTCTGTAAATTGTAGAAATCATTCTGGCTACCAATTACATGCATGCTGTAAACCTGAACCTTCCTCACAGTCCATCCCAAACCCCCCCTTCCCTCCACTGCCCCCGCCCCCCAACACACACACACACAACACACCAATAAACACATTCACAGAATTTTATACATTAAAAAGTTGCAAGTGTACATAATGGGGGAATATGTAATTAAAAGAGCACAGGAGTAGTACAGTATCAAGTCTCTTATGTAATGTAACTGTTTCATTGTTTTGAAGCATGATTTCAACTTCCAGGGTATGGATTGCAATGTGTTTTGTGACATTTTCACTTGGAAACTAATGCCCGATTTAGATGATGGGTCAGTGTAGAATATTCGGGAATGTATTACAATCAGAATACATTCAAATGGGGATGTTCCTGTTAACATTTACTGAACTGCTGCTGCTTCAGGTAGCCTGATGTATCTATTTAAATGACTTTAATTCTGGGATCTTACAAGCCTTTTGGAGACATTGATGAAACAAGTCTACCCGCGGTTGGAGAGACAGAATATACAATATTTTTCCAGTTTCAAGACTCTGATAAAATTCATAGACCTGGCCGGAAGCCATGATATCATTATGGACCAGGCTGAATTTTTTTTAAAACCGCAATGGTTGGCCCCACTGCATAATAATAACAATGAGAAATCATTGTGCTCATCTGCAACCCCATTACATTATTGGAGCTGGCAAATAATAATCACAGTGCAAGTTCCTGATCTGTGGGCAATGTAGAACAAACAGTTGACATATTAATCAGGAGCATCACTCTGTGAACTTAAACAAAGACACAACTGTGATATAAAACAGCTTGTGTGAACATAAGTCAAAGGCCCAAACAAGACCCAGGAGAAAACCTGCTGTAGGATGTTGCTCTCGGGTTCTACAGTGAAAGCCAACACTATTCCAGTCCCAGGGAACATTGTCAATTGATTCACACAAGAGAAAGCACTGCAATACTGGATTGTTGCTTCAAAACTGTGCTGTTGTGTAATAAAACAGGATGATTCAAGTTATTGTATGAATAGATGATTCTCTACTTTTGCAGCAAGCTGTCCCAACATACCAGACCAGAAATTCCTTATACTGTTACATTAGTCTGGGATGTTTAAAACCTGATAACTTGCTTGGAAAAAAACTGTAATGTTGGAAAACTCCTCTGTTTTTCACACTTGATCATTAAAAAATGCTAGATGACATCAGTAGAATGCACGTTATAGCTTTAGCAAAGATGCAGCATTATCTAGTTCACGACCACCCTAAAGCACTACTACAGCACATTGTTGTGGTTAGTATACTTTATTCAGCTCGCTGATATGTTTAGTGGTATTATTCGCATTAGAGTTTTACCAAACAGGAATGTGGCTTTGACTAGCTAAGAATCCAGACTGTTACTACACATAATGTGGATTTTCACTAAAGATTGTGCTCTTTGGGCGACAAGAGAATGAGCTGCAGGGTTTGCTTAATTGACTTAAAAAATATACTTCAGGGCACTGGAAGTGTTGAAGAATCTTCACAGCAGTATTACAGTGAAGTATCAAAGGATCAATTATTCTCTGAGATTCACCAAACAAATATGGACACATTATGCTTAATCACAAAATATCATTATTTAAAGAGAGAAGATAATATAAAATAAAGTTCAAAAGTATGAACTTCAAAGTGGCATGCAAGGTGAAACTTGATGTTGCTTTGGTCAATTCTGGACAAAATACAGCTTTTGGTAGAATACAATGCTTTTCATGATATGCATAGAGTTATTTAAAGTTGTCGCAGCTTAAATATTGGTCAATTATTCAATAAATACTTGTTGCACCCTTGTTTACCTGGTACCTGCTGTCTTTCACTGTTTTACTGCATCCTTTCCATGATGTTTAAGCCACTGGTTGGAATATTTCTTATTTGACACATGAATGATCTGATGTAATTCTGTGTATTCATGGTGAAAGCAGTGTTAAACAGTGGACAGCTGTGGTGTAAATATGATGCAAGGTCAGCTATTTGAACAGTCAATTATAATTAAAAATGTTTGTATTTGATTATTATTTGAATGTTCAAATTTCTGTTGCACTTCTATTCAATAGTGAGGTACAAAGCTGCTCCTAGCGGTGCTGCTGTGTAGATACAGAAAGTACTTGTTGTTAATGGATGTTCTCATAAATTGCAAATATATACATAAGTATTTTTATTGCACGTTACAAAAAAAAGCATTCACTAAATGCAAAGAAAGTTCTGTTAATGATAACTGTAGCATTTTGTTTTCTTAACTGCAAATATGAAGGTACAGTTAGATTGTGTCCCTTCTATCGTAGTTAGCTCCATATTCCCTGAAATGCAAGTCACCTTGATTGATTGGATTCATTTAGTTATGCAAAGTAGCCTCATCACATATGACATATATAATGAGCACCATTCACAAAGAATGGAAGCCACTACAATGACTTTCACATGTGCATGACAGGAAATGCGAACATGTGCAAAGGATACATGATTTATTTTGATTTAAGCATTTGCACCAAGCAATAGCATCTAGATTGAAGCGCCATTTTCAAAATGTTTTGGTGTTTTGATGGGGTGCTAGATTAAGTCTTTCTTTATGACATGGATTAAATGTTGGTAATTACCTGATGCCACATGTGGGAGTTCTCCAATAAACAGAGCGAATGCAGTCTGTGAAACTGTGCCTTTTATACCGAGAGGTATAAATAACATTTGGTTTGATGAGGGGAGAGAAGGGATAATAATGTTGAAATTTTCTGCAAAGCAGATTTGTGTTATGATTGGGGGTGCATTGGCTTGTCATACATACAATAAATAAATGTAAAATTTAATATTTTCTATTATCAGATAGATGGCCATGCAAAAAGTCAGTACGTACACAATGAAAAATTGGTGTGATTTTTTTTTTCTCCTGGTCTATACACTGTTAATTTAATGCTTAAATCAAAAGCAATTGTACATTCAGTTGGGTAATTGCCTTCTTCAAACCAGTGAAACTGTCAGTATCAACTTACAAAATTATGTTGACTTTGATTAAAATGTTGTATGTTTACACATGAAAAGAAACTCATTGCAAATGTGTTTTTATTTACATGCAAATGCACACACTACAGCAGCGCTTCTAATAATAATTTCTCAGCAATGGCTTCTTCTCATAATGATTTATATGCCAAATCGAAGCAAGTCCATGTTTCGGTAAGTGCATCTGCAGTTTGTAGTTGGAGCATCAATAGGTTCACAGTGAAGAAAATAAAATTGTTCCGGCCAATATGTTTTATATAGTCTGACATAACGTCTGAATTTCTGAATAGCAACGTTTTTATTTTCCACACTGGGGAAAAAGCTGACTGAAAGAATACTCCAGGAAATGTAGTTTTCAGATAGCACCAAGGAACACAGATCAGATTATTATATCCACAAACATTATGATCGTTTCCTAGTAGAACGTTTGTGAAGTAAAGGATGGCGACTAGTACCCATTATGATAATTTAAAAATTACAGCTGCAATGCTTAACCTGTCCCTAAGTATTTGATTTTTTTTTTTAATTACCATTTTGGCAAGGAAATGTAAACGGGATAGTTCGAAACAAAAAAAAAATCATTTTATTTAACAAAAATTCATTTATACAAATGATATTCTAATTTAAAATAAAACAGTCAAATCATGAAATATATTCACTGGATGCTGCTTTAAAAAATATTGAATACTCTTCTAATTTAAAGCAATACATTACCTTAGGCAATACTTGAAAATAACTATCATTTTACGCGCCTTGGGTGTGCTTCCAGTCAGCATTGCATGAGATTAAAGCACTTCCATTCAATGCTTTTCCGATCTGCTTGTAATAGTAATCATGAACTATTGTGCTGTGACTTGGGTGTTGATAGCAAAGCAGAGAACAATTTATCATGGTTTACTTACAATGAGTCACAATACACGTAGCTCTGTTGAACATGACAAAATATATTGAATGTTTGTCCACTTCTGTTTATAAAATAAGAAACATGATTTAATCACCATTGTACAGTTTACTATAAATAAAAGACTTGGTTTTTTTTTTGTTGACTGCAAATGAACTCGACATTTTGGAATTTTCTTGTAACATTTTCATATTTTTTTGCATTCTGAGGCAAATTGTTGTGAATGTTTCCTTCCTCCCACTCAGACACCTTTTGTATATATACCTTTGAATACTGGTAGTAGCATCTCTGTAATCTGACATTAATTAGAGAGAGTTAAGCTTTCCGAGCTTTATTTAAAAAGAGAATGATGATATGCAAGAAATATTTTGTGAGTTCTTGACATTACCTTGCTCCTCTTCCATTTTCATGATATTTATATTGTTGATTTACAGAGTACACTTTGAAGGTTGTTCATGTAGTAGATAATTTGATGTCATGCTACAACCTGCACCAGAAGGGCAGGATCTAAAAGATTAAAGCTAAGTTTTTTGCTGCAGTTAAATCTTGTCTCATTTCTCTGGTGCTTTGCAATAAAAAAGTGAATCTAATTTTGTGACTGCATTTTAGTTTGTACAACCTTTCTATTTTTTTCTCTACTTACTCAGATTCGTGGAAGGGACTGAACAAAACAGCCTATTTCGTTAAAAATAAATAATTACATGTCAAGCTGCAGAACATCTCCAATGACAATGTATTTGTTCGATCAAGGTTAATTTAATTAATTCTCAAACATTCAAAAGGTGACATCTATGCAGCAATTCATCAATGAAACTATCAGTTGAGGATGAGAAAACAATTTCCCAATTAAACTGCCTTCTCAATACCTGAGTAGAAAAGTCAAAATTTAACCTGTATTTCCATTTGGCAATTAAACAATAAAAAATAAATAATAGCACCAACATTACTACAGATTTGTCCTTGCACTGCTTTGATCCCTGGACCATTAAAAAGCTCACTACATGTAACTAGTTTCACAAAATAAAATTCACATTTCTGTTTGTTTCTGCACGATTCTTACACTCCCTCATTGGAGGTAATATACATTTTGTGTGACTAAAACAGTTGACAGCAAGTCAGCAGTCGCTTTTACAGATTTTTATTTGTATTGAATTCATTGGAATTTAAAATTGGGAGAGATGTAAAATGGGACTGTTGCTTCGCTATCATCCATTTTATATTGTCATGGAAAATTAAAATGACCCCAATACCTACACTAGGGCAATAATGTGATTGGATGCCCTTGAACATCACAGAGTGCAAGTTATGGCACCCTACATCTTCTGTGCACTTGGCATGCCAGTGCAATACAGAGACACTTGTGCATGAATTCCATGCAAGGTTTAACAATGAATGGGAGTTTCTCATGATGGCCCCTAAATCTGAGCAATGGCAATAGCATGAGTACTAAAATAAAAGGCTTGCTGCAGAAAAAGAGGTCCATTCCTTTTAGTTGAGTCACTGTTATCAAAACGTATATGCAATATTTTAGTCTTATTGGACAAGGAATACTTTATGTGTAATCTGCTGATAACTTACCAATGACTGCATCTGAAGCTATTGGCAATTTCTTTCTTATGCAGCTATATTCCTGTTGACATTCCTCTCCATTGGAAGGATCAGAGGAGGCATGTTGCATTTCAGACATTGGGCTGGATTTTTGACCCGCCCACGGCATATTTTGTGGAGGCGGCCCGCCATTGGCCATGGCAGGATCTTCCAGTCCTGTCACTGTTAACAGGTTTTCCCATTGTTCCCACCCTCCTGGCTATTGGTGGGGCTGGAAGATAACGCCGGCGGGAACAACCACTATATTCAAATACATCTTTGCGACATCATTTTTGTACATAGCTGAGCTCTCCCCTGGATGTCTGAGTACATTTGCCTGCACAGACTAACATTTTGCAATTTGATCATCATTGAATTGTGAACACTCCAGCAGTTAAGCTGCAAACCAATTTAAGCACAGGATTGATCCAGTTGGTAGTTTTGAAGGTTATATTTGTATTGAACTTATTTTTTAACAGCACATGCAAACCGTGTGGTTGTGTGTTCAAATCCCAACCACAGCAGTTGAGGTTACCAAAGCTGTTACCAAAACTGTTACCAAAACAATGATCAACGTTGCTGTAAAAATTGAACTAGTTCATTACCTTCCTTTAGAGAATCATAGAATCACTACAGTGCAGAAGGAGACCATTTAGCCCATCAGAAGAGAACCGACCCGTAACTCTACTTCCATGCTATTCTTAATGCATTGACTGAAGTGGCCTTGTAAAAGCTGTTGAATAAATCATTATCAGTGAGTTAAGAAGGCCGACTGAGTTAAAATATTTTTTTAAAAACACACATACTGGCAAGTATGGGAGATTTGTCACATTTTCCAATTTTAAGTGCACACTTTCATAAAACAGGTCACTGATGGATTGTTTTTCTGGCCAAGTAATTTAATCAATTTCCCTTGACAAAGCAGTCAGCTTTGCTGTGTGCCAGGCTTCCTACAAGTGTGATGCATAACTCAATACACTCATCAATTGATTGCATTCTCATCCAATGTTCAAATCCCTCCATGATTTTCCCCTCCTAGCTATTTAGGACCTACACACGGCCCCCAAAACACTCAGTTGCACTAATTCCAGCCTGATCAGCAATCCCCTCACGGGAGCAATAGGTCAGAAGGTGAGAGCATTACGGGAGAACTTGGGAATAGGGACAGTGTGGCTCTGAGGCAGAGCAGACAGGGAGAAGTTGCTGAACACAGCGGGTCTGGTGGCCTGAAGTGCATATGTTTTAATGCAAGAAGTATTACGGGTAAGGCAGATGAACTTAGAGCTTGGATTAGTACTTGGAACTATGATGTTGTTGCCATTGCAGAGACCTGGTTGAGGGAAGGGCTCGATTGGCAACAAAATGTTCCATGATTTAGATGTTTCAGGCGGGACAGAGGGGGATGTAAAAGGGGTGGCGGAGTTGCGCTACTGGTTAGGGAGGATATTACAGCTGTACTACGGGAGGACACCTCAGAGGGCAGTGAGGCTAGATGGATAGAGATCAGGAATAAGAAGGGTGCAGTCACAATGTTGGGGGTTTACTACAGGCCTCCCAACAGCCAGCGGGAAATAGAGGAGCAGATAGGTAGACAGATTTTGGAAAAGAGTAAAAACAACAGGGTTGTGGTGATGGGAGACTTCAACTTCCCCAATATTGACTGGGACTCACTTAGTGCCAGGGGCTTAGACTGGGCAGAGTTTGTAAGGAGCATCCAGGAGGGCTTCTTAAAACAATATGTAGATATTGGGAAGGGGCGGTACTGGATCTGGTATTGGGGAATGAGCCCAGCCAGGTGGTAGAAGTTTCAGTAGGGGAGCATTTCGGGAACAGTGACCACAAATCAGTAAGTTTTAAAGTGCTGGTGGACAAGGATAAGAGAGGTCCTAGGGTGAATGTGCTAAATTGGGGGAAGGCTAATTATAACAATATTAGGAGGGAACTGAAGAACCTAGATTGGAGGCGGATGTTTGAGGGCAAATCAACATCTGACATGTGGGAGGCTTTCAAGTGTCAGTTGAAAGGAATTCAGGACCGGCATGTTCCTGTGAGGAAGAAGGATAAATACGGCAATTTTCGGGAACCTTGGATAACGAGAGACATTGTAGGCCTCGCCAAAAAGAAAAAGGAGGCATTTATCACGGCTAAAAGGCTGGGAACAGACGAAGCCTGTGTGTGTTGCTCTTTTTAACCTTAGTCTATTTGCTCTGTTTGCTCATGAGTCGCCAGGTATCTTTATGATACCGCCACGTGGTTCAAGTTCAGGTTATGATTAATAACAGCACACCGCTTAGTAAGGATTAAAACAACGGTCATTTATTATATACAACAAGCAATATTAATACCCTAATACTACTTTCTATATAATAAACCTATCACTACTGGCCAATACTTAACTTAGGAAGAGCCCACCAGGTCAGGGAAACGAATGGCTCGTCCAATCAAATCTAGCCCGCGGGATTCAAAAGGCTGCTACAGGTCGGTGGCTAGGTGTCTCTACCGGATAGCGATCGTTGGATTCAAACTTACAGTTGCCGGTGGCTGGTCTTGCGAAGGTCTCGAGCAGGCGAAGATGAGAGAGAGAGAGATCTGAACTTGGACCCTCACTTTTATAGGGCCCAGGGGCTTCCCGCCTCCCGGGGAGGCCCTTGACCCTGAGTCCCAAGTGATTGGATTCTGTCCCCAATCTCTGGGGTCGATGTGTCCAATGGTGAGGCGATTCCTCGATCGCAGGGTGGTCGCTCACCTGTCTTTGTTTCGGCCACTGCAGGCGCCGACAGGTCTGGCCCGGTATTCAATTGCTCATATGTTGCAATTGTTCCCGGGGATAGCCGATTTAACTGTGGATGTCTGAATAGATTAGCTGCAAACAGTCCTGAATGCAACTGCGAATACCTGGGTTGAAGGGCTGTTGATAGCCCTGAGTATCGATCTGGGCTACCTTCCCAGAGCCGAATATCCAAAACTGTCTGCAGCTGCCTGCTTGTGTCTTCTTGGCTGCTTTTCCCAGCAGTCTTTCGGGTTAGCCGTTTTAAACTGGGTTTTGGCCAGATTAATCAGAACGCAGCCATTTTACATGGCTACATGTGGAATATAAGGAAAGTAGGAAGGAATTTAAGCAAGGAGTCAGGAGGGCTAGAAGGGGTCTCGAAAAGTCATTGGCAAATAGGGTTCAGGAAAATCCCATGGCTTTTGACACGTACATAAAAAGCAAGAGGGTAGCCAGGGAAAGGGTTGGCCCACTGAAGAATAGGCAAGGGAACCTATGTGTGGAGCCAGAGGAAATGGGTGAGGTACTGAATGAATACTTTGCATCAGTATTCACCAAAGAGAAGGAATTGGTAGATGTTGAGTCTGGAGAAGGGTGTGTAGATAGCCTGGGTCACATTGAGATCCAAAAAGACGAGGGGCGAAATTCTCCGTTATCGGCGCAAAGTCCGCCGATCGGCGCAAAAAACGGCGCAAATCCGACTTGCGTCACGTCGGAAAAATGGGTCGAAAGTCTCCGGCCCGAAATGGGCCAGCAGCGAGGTGCGGGATCCGCGCTTGCGCACGTGGTTCACGCCGAGCAGCGTCATACACGCCGCACGGCGTGACGGCTCATAAGGCTGCGCTGCTCCCCCCCACCCGACCGGAACACCCGACCGGAACACCCGACTGGATGGCTGGCCGCCGCTCAGCCCCGAGGTTCGAGTCACGGGATGTGGAGGCACTCCTGGACGCACTGGAGCAGAGGAGGGACGCCCTGTATCCCGGGCACGGGCGCAGAGTTGCCCCACGCCACAGCCGGCGTCTGTGGAGGGAGGTGACAGAGGTCGTCACCGCTGCGGCCCTGACACCACGGACAGGCACCCAGTGCCACAAGAAGGTGAACAACCTCGTCAGAGCAGGCAGGGTGAGCCTCCCCCATATCCCCCCTCCCCCATATCCCCACTCCCCCATATCCCCCATAACCCCCCTCCCCCATATCCCCCATAACCCCCCCATATCCCCCCTCCCCCATATCCCCCCTCCCCCATATCCCCCCTCCCCATATCCCCCATATCCCCCCTCCCCCATATGCCCCATAACCCCCCCATATCCCCCCTCCCCCATATCCCCTCCTCCCCCATATCCCCCCTCCCCATATCCCCCCTCCCCCATATCCCCATATCCCCGCTCCCTCATATCCCCCTCCCCATATCCCCCATATCCCCCCTCCCCCATATCCCCCCTCCCCATATCCCCCCTCCCCATATCTCCCCTCCCCATATCCCCCCTCCCCCATATCCCCCATATCCCCCCTCCCCATATCCCCCCTCCCTCATGTCCCCCATATCCCCCTCCCCATATCCCCCCTCCCCCATATCCCCCATAACCCCCCTCCCCATATCCCCCCATCCCCCATATCCCCAAGTGAATCCAGCCCTAACCTTAACCTCTGCAATGCACGCGCAACCGATGGCGTGCATTCATATACCTGCCTAACACTGTTGCCTTTTACCCCCTGCCATCACCCCCACCCAAACCTCCGCCACAGGAGAAACGCGCACACAACAATAGGGAGCATGTGAGGACTGGAGGAGGCCCCGCTGATGAGAGGCCACTGACCGAACACGAGGAAAGGGCCCTGGAACTGGCTGGCGGACCTGACGACCGGGAGGTTGCTGATGCAGAGGTTGGGGGCGTACTAGCAAGTGAGCCACCGACAGCCCGTCCCCATATCCCCCCTCCCCCATATCCCCCCTCCCCCATATCACCTGATCACTGCCTGCGTGTCTAACCATGCATGCTTCATTGTGTATCGCAGGAGCAACCGTCGAGGCACCCATTCCCGCAGATGCAGACCGCCCGCAGGATACCCCTCGGAGGCCACGGGAGACGGAGAGACCCGGACCCTCCGGCATGCGACGCCCGCAGGATGCCCCTCGGTGTCCACGGGAGACGGAGAGACCCGGACCCTCCGGCATGCGACGCCCGCAGGATGCCCCTCGGAGGCCACGGGAGACGGAGAGACCCGGACCCTCCGGCATGCGATGCCCGCAGGATGCCCCTCGCACACCACGGGAGACAGAGAGACCTGGAGCAACAGGGAGACGACACCCCCGTCACGTGCGGGAGCGACGAGGCAGGCGTGTGCCACCCAGCGACGAGGGGGGCAGCCACAGGCCCCCGTTACATCCGAGCCAGGACACCACGACTCAGGACACCACTACCCAGGACACCACTACCCAGGACACCACTACCCAGGACACCTCTACCCGGGACAGCACTGCCCAGGACACCCCTACCCGGGACAGCACTACCCAGGAAGACAAAATACCGGACAGTGACTCAGAGTGGATGGGTGGAGACGAACCCCCACCCCAAAGTGGCATGGACTCAGAGTGGGACGAAGAGCACGACACAACGCCACTGTTGTCACCAACACCCTCCACCATCGCAGAAACACTCACGGTTGGGCACTTTAGTGATGAGGCGTCTGGTACACTCACTGGTGCGCACAACACTGCCGTCCCGGTACAGCAGGTGGAGGTAGGAGCAGCAGAGGGGCCAGGCGGTCGGAGGGCTGCCCAGCCCAAGCGAACATCTGCCGCCCAGATGGATCCCGGGTTCCTGGAGTTACCACACCCACCCAAAGATCCGATGCAACCACCGACCCGGAGACGAGCGAAGAGGGTGACGGCCGGCTTGCGGCAGCTGCAGTCGCAGGTGGAGGAGTCCACCCGCGTCCAGGAGCTGGAAGTGGTGCCGGTCATGGGTGCCACCCAGGCCGACACCGCACGGTTGGCGTCCGTGGTGGAGGCAATGGGTGCGACGGTGTCAGACATGGGGAACGGTTTGCGAGGGCTTTCCGTGCAGGCGGCGTCTGTGGCCCAGGACATGGCTGCCCTCTCACAGGAGGCCATGAGCCAGTGCCAGCGCCAGATGGCAGAGGCGCTCAACGCCATGGCCCAGTCTCAGCAGTCCAGAGCCCAGTCTCTGCAGGCCATGGCCCAGTCTCAACAGGCCATGGCCCAGTCTCAACAGGCCATCGCTGAGGGCATCGGCGCCAGTGGCCATGTGCGAGCCGGCGTCGCACTGTCACAGACAGGGTATGCCAACCCCCTGGGCTCCATGGCTGCAAACCTGCAGACCCCTGTCGATACCATCACGGGCCTCCAGGACTGGCAGCGCCAGATGTCGGGGGGGTGTCGGATGGCCAGTCCGTTCGCATCCCCCACCCATGTAGAGGCCTGGGGGCCATCGGGCACCCCGAGGGAGGAGGAGGTGGTGTGGTCCGTCCCGGCTCCCCTTGTAGGGGAGCTCCCAGAACACCGCGACACCTCGGACTCCCCCCCTTCCGTCCCAGGTGCATCGGGTGGGCAATGGGCAGGACAGGCTGGCAGCTCGCCATCCCAGTCGCCCGGGCCGCAGCCTGGCCCATCTAGGCCAGGACGCCCCAGGAAACAGCCGCCAAAGGGATCCAGTGTCAGAGGGCAGGAATCACAGGAGTCCACCTCCAGTTCTGCTGTACCGTCTGGGGAACCATGTAGACGTAGTCAAAGGGCCCGTAAGGCCAAACAATGAGACACTGAGTAAGTTGGCACGGGTGCAGGGCACAGATGGGTTTTAGGGGCTAGGGCACGTGCATGAACTCGTTTGGTTATTAAAGTCAATGTTACACCTACAGAAGCTGCCTTTGTGCTCTGTCCAAAGCGTGCGGGGGTGTCATGTACGTTGAGCGCAAATGTGTGTGTGAGGGGTGGTCTTACCTCAGCCCCAGGTGAGTCTGCCCCCTTTCCCCTGGGCCGCCATCAACATTCCCCCGGGCAGAGGACGGGACCGTGCGCTGCAGTGTCACAGCCGCATGCAGGGATGGTCCGGGTGGATGGTGGTACTGTGGCCATGGGTCAGACATAGACCAACGATGTGGAGCCAGGAGCTCACCGCAGGGCGGGTTGTCATCATCCTCCATGGCCTGCAATAGACACGCGTCCACCCGCAACTGTGTGAGCCCGGCCGTTGTGCCGCAGCAGGATCGGCAATGGGGGGGGGTGGTGTGCATGCAGGTGGGGTGGGTGGGGTTTGGGAAGGGGGTGAGGGTGCTGGGTGGGTGGATGGGTGGGGGGTGTGGGTGGTCGGCTGTTGCCATGGTGTGCGGTCTGTGGCCATACTACCCGATTCCCACGCGCATCTAGTCAGTGAAACGGGTGGCTATCAGTCTGTCCCGTGCCCGCTGGGCCAGCCGGTAACGGTGGACAGCCACCAGCCTGTGTCTAGCCCGTCTGCCCTGACCATAGCCCCTCTGTTGGGCTATGTTGTGCAGGACGCAGCACACCACAATGATGCGGCCGACCCTATCTGACCGATACTGGAGGGCGCCCCCAGAGAGGTCCAGGCACGTGAAACGCATCTTCAGCACGCCAAAGCACCTCTCGATCACTCCCCTTGTCGCTACATGGGCATCATTGTAGCGGTTCTCCGCCTCATTGCGTGGCCTCCGTACAGGCGTCATCAGCCACAATCGCAATGGGTAGCCCCTGTCGCCCAGCAACCAGCCCCTCAGCCGGGGATGGCGTCCCTCGTACATGCCGGGGATGGATGACCGCGACAACACGTATGAGTCATGTACACTGCCTAGGTAACGGGCGCAGACTTGCAGGATTATCATGCGGCGGTCGCAGACCACCTGTGTGTTCATCGAATAGGTCCCCTTCCTATTGGTGAACACGGCCCTGTTATCTGCAGGTGGCCGCACGGCGACGTGCATCCCATCAATCGCGCCCTGGACCATGGGGAACCCGGCCACGGCAGAGAAGCCCACGGCCCGGGCATCTTGGCTGGCCCGGTCCATAGGGAAGCGGATGTAGCGGTGCGTCATGGCATATAGGGCATCTGTCACTGCCCGGATGCACCGATGCACCGATGTCTGCGATATGCCGGACAGGTCCCCACTCTGTGCCTGGAATGACCCCGTTGCATAAAAGTTCAGGGCAACCGTAACCTTGATGGACACGGGGAGAGGGTGTCCCCCGCCAGTGCCACGCGGTGACAGGTGTGCCAGCAGGTGGCAGATGTGTGCCACAGTTTCCCGCCTCATCAGGAGTCTCCTCCTGTATTCCCGGTCCGTGAGGTCCTGGTATGACTGCCGGGGCCGGTACACACGGGGCGCCCTCGGGTGCCTCCGTTGCCGTGGGGCCGCGACGTCCTCCTCTCCCTCCTCGTCTTGTCGGTCAGGTGTCCCTCCAGCCTGGGCGGCTGCCGCCTGTCCCTCTGTGGCAGCCTGCGCCGCCTCTCTGGCACGCTCCTCCTCCTCCTCCTCATCCAGGGCAACATAGACATTAGCGGCTGCCGCCACGGCGGCCAACATCGCTGGATGATCGGGCCTGGGGGGTCCCTGCCCTTATGAGGTCTGGTGTAGGGGGCTTGAGGACCCTCAATCTGTACACTGGGGTGTTGGGGCAGGTCCGAAAGCCACGGTAGGGGGTCTAGAGATTGGGGCGCCATTTATAAATGCACTGGCAAGCGGGCTTGTTAGTGCAGGAAATGGGACTAAGTGCAACCTCGGCGGGGTGTTCCTCGCCGAGACCCAGAAATGAATCAGAGACCCGTTTAATAGCGGGGTCGTTCTCGCGCTGCCAGCGCTGGGAAGCACCAAGCTAAACGCGCCCAACACGGAATTCTGTTTCATTTCCAGTACATCAATCCAGTTATCTCAAGACAAAAACAAAAGCAAAATACTGCAGATGTTGGAAATCTTGAAGTGAAACCAAAGGCCAGAATTTCCTGGCTGTTCCCACCAGTAGGATCTTCTGGGTGCAAAAAATGGGAAGCCCCGTTGACAGCAGCAGAACTAGAAGATCCTGCCGCCGGCGAATGACACACAGGGTGAGAGGCGTGGAAAATCCCTCCTAAAATGCTGGAAATACACAGCAGGTGTGGTGGCATCTATGGAGAGAGAATCTCTATTCATTGAACTTATGAATTCAGCAACTCGTGCAGTTTAGTTGACACCCTGGCCGGGATTCTCCGACCCTGTGCCAGGTCGGAGAATCCCCGGGGGAGGTGCGAATCCAGCCCCGCCGCCGGCTGCCCTATTCTCCAGTGCCATTTTTCGGGGGCTGGCGGGATTCCTGCCACGGAATCTGACCCCAGGGGGTCCCCCCACGGTGGCCTGGCCCGCGATCGGGGCCTACCGCTCTGCGGGCGGGCTGGTTCCGTGGGGGGCCTTCTTTCCTCTGCGCCAGGCCCCTGTAGGGCTCCGCCATATTGCCCGGGGTCCGGCGCGGATAAGGGAATCCCTCGCATGCGCGGAAATATGCCAGCCGGTCAGCACATGCGCGAGGTCACGCCGGCCATTCCACGCATGCGCGAACTCGCGCCGGCCCTTCGGCGCCAGCTGGAACGGAGCGAACCACTCCGGCATCAACCTAGCCCCTGAGAAATTGGAGAATTCCTCATTTTCAGGGGTTGTTGACACCAGAGTGGTTGGCGCCGGTTTTACCGCCAGCGTGGGGACATTGCCCCATTTTCAGAGAATCCCGCCCCCTGTATGCCCAGATAGATAGCATTGCCATTGCGTCCTCTCTAGGCCCAGTTCTTAAAAAATGTCTTTTTTGGTTTCCACCAAAACTAATTTTCAATGGAATGACTCCTAACCTCCTACTCCTTGCATACTTTGAATACCTAGATGATGCGTTTGCTATACTTGAATCTACAGCTGCATGCAAACATTTCCTTACATACCTTTATCGGCTTCATACTCTGCTCAGATTCACCTTTGATATGGAGCAGTCAAACTTTCCTCGATGTGCTAGCTGAGTAATCTGTCAATGGGGTCTCTACCACAGTCTAATGCAAGCCTACCTTCACTGGTCAATATGCACATTGGAACTCCTGCAGTTCCACGTTCTATAAGATTGGTCTTATCAGCAATCTTGTAAACAGGGTCCAAGCCATTTGCTCACCATGCAAACTTGATGCGCATCAAAGCCATCTTGCAGGGCAATAACTACCCTGATCAGATTACTATGCACTGTATATCATGCTAACTCATGAACAGGCCTAAGGCCATTGCTTTTAGCCTTGAAAAGTGCCCAGCCTACCTCAGATTACTCTGGTTTCATGGATGATGTCAGATGTAGCAGATGTCGCAATTGTTATCAGATCTCAGTTCACTGGTAGATGTCGAATAAAGTTGGCTTCTGAGCTGGTTAACGCACTTGTACCAAAAGGGTAAGAGGGAGAGAGCCCAACTTTCAATCAGTTTCCACTGCTGAAAACATTCACCCATTGTGTATTTCCAAAGAGTTTTGGATGGGTCTTTTTGTGGCAGCCATTGTTTCAATATTCAGCAATTCGTATTGTATGTCTCTTCCTCAGACAGCAGTGGCTTTTAATAGGTCTCTAAATTATAGGAAATGTCTCTCTCTTCGCACTCCCCTGAGGGCAATTGTTTGTTTTTCACCTTCGCCTTGGAAGGTGACCTTGCATTTTTAAGTAGTTTATTCTGTCTCATTTCAAATTGCAGAATTTTCAGCCAGTTGAAAATTGAAAAATCATGGGCGGGATTCTTCCCTACCCGGCGGGGCGGGGAGGTCCCGGTGGGATAGAGTGGCTGAACCACTCTGGCGTCAGGCCGCCCCAAAGATGCGGATTTCTCCGCACCTTTAGGTGCCAAGCCCTCACCTTGGGGGGCTAACCCCGTGCCGGAGTGGTTGGCACGCCGCCAGTCGGCGTGAAAGGCCTTTGCCGCCACGTCAGCTGGGGCCGAAAGGACTTTGCCGGGCGGCGGAAGTCCGCGGATGCGCAGGAGCGTCAGCGACTGCTGACGTCATCTCCGCGCATGCGCAGGGGGGGTGTCTCTTCCGCGTCGGCCATGGTGAAGACTGTGGCTGAGGCGGAGGGAAAAGAGTGTCCCCAAGGCACAGGCCCACCCACGGATTGGTGGGCCCTGATCGCGGGCCAGGCCACCGTGGGGGCACCCCCCGGAGCCAGATCGCCCCGCGCCCCCGAGGACACCGGAGCCCGCCCGCGCCGCCTAGTCCCGCCGGGAACAGAGGTGGTTTGATCCTCGCTGGCGGGACAGGCATTCCAGCAGCGGGACTTTGGCCCATCACGGGCCGGAGAATCGCCGGGCGGTGCGATTCCCGCCTCCGCCGAATATCCGGTGCCAGAGCATTCGCCAGCCGGCGGGGCGGGATTCACGCCAGCCCACGGCGATTCTCCGACTCGGCGGGGGGGGTCGGAGAATCCCACCCCATATTTTCAAAGATAAAGGGGCATAGCCTCATGAAAATGGCTGTTCTAAATCAAGAAAGCTGAGCACGCATTTGGCAGCAGGAAGGAATCCCACCACTGTTATTGAAAGAGATCAATGTCTGCTTGCAGGTTAGTTAATGGCTTATTTCTTCTGGCCTATCCTTCAATTCTACAATGATTTGGTGCTTCATTTAGTCGCCAAAGTCTGCACAGTGTTGTGGTTGGTGCTGATCAATGTCACTTTATGACTTCAGGGCCTCTGCATGCAAGGGCAATTGCCAGAGTAGCCATTCCCCTTTGAATATAAGATGCCTGGGAGAATGAAAAGATGCTAATTAGAGCGGAACAAGCTGCTGGAAGAGGGTTGAAGAGGAGGAGAAGAATGTCTCTCAGTGGGAGGCCATACATGGTGGTGTTCAGGGAGCAATTCTGCAACCTGAACCTCAATGAGGAATAGTAATTTAGATGGACGGTGATCTAATTTCCTCATTGAAATATTACACCTGCTGGAGCCACAGCTGCAACCTCAGAGCACAACAAGGACTGCATTACCTGTGACTGTGAATGTAGTTGTGTCAATGTCTTCTTATGCACCTGGTTCCTTGCACATTGAAGCTGGAGGTTTTTGCAGCATCTTGCAGTTTGCCACCCAGTCCATAAGACCATAAGACATAGGAGCAGAATTAGGCCACTCGGCCCATCGAGTCTGCTCCGCCATTCAATCATGTCTGATATTTTCTCATCCCCATTCTCCTGCCTTCTCCCCATAACCCCTGATCCCCTTATTAATCAAGAACCTATCTAACTCTGTCTTAAAGACACTCAATGATTTGGCCTCCACAGCCTTCTGCGGTAAAGAGTTCCACAGATTCACCACCTTCTGGCTGAAGAAATTCCTCCTCATCTTAGGTTTAAAGGATCGTACCTTTAGTCTGAGATGGTGTCCTCTGGTTCTAGTTTTTCCTACAAGTGGAAACATCCTCTCCATGTCCACACTATCCAGGCCTCGCAGTATCCTGTAAGTTTCAATAAGATCCCCCCCCCCTTCCTTCTAAACTCCAACGAGTACAGACCCAGAATCTTCAACCATTACTCATTTGACAAGTTCTTCATTCCAGGGATCATTCTTGTGAACCTCCTCTGGTCCCTTTTCAAGGCCAGCACATCCTTCTTTAGATACGGGACCCAAAACTGCTCACAATTATCCAAATGGGGTCTGACCAGAGCCTTATCCAGCCTCAGAAGTACATCCCTGGTCCTGTATTCTAGCCCTCTTGACGTGAATACTAACATTGCATTTGCCTTCTTAACTGCCGACTGAACCTGCACATTAACCTTAAGAGAATCATGAACAAGGACTCACAAGTCCCTTTGTGCTTCTGCTTTCCGAAGCATTTCCCCATTTAGAAAATAGTCTATGCCTAGATTCATCCTTCCAAAGTGCATAACCTCACACCTTTCCACATTGTATTTCATTTGCCACTTTATTGCCCACTCTCCTAGCTTGCCCAAATCCTTCTGCAGCCCCTTTGCTTCCTCAATACTGCCTGTCCCTCTACAGATCTTTGTATCATCTGCAAATCTAGCAACAGTGCCTTCAGTTCCTTCTTCCAGATCAGTCTTGTGTAAGATAGGTCACTGAGACTCTCTATTCAAAGAGAACTGATCGCATTTTATCCTCTCTTACGAGATAAATGGATTGCAGGCCTCTCCATGGTGCAGGATGCCATTGACTGCAGGTATATCACTTTCTGGGCCCCTCCTGCCAACTCTGCCCCACACTGGAACTGAAAGGACTCCCTCAACATCCAGCTGCATTGTGAACATAGACAGGGAACCATGCAGGCCAATACCCAATATCCCCGCAGCAGTCATGATACCTTATTCTGCTGTAGTCTGCTGTGCCACCTGCATTTAAACCACCACAACAACGTAAAAGGTGCTTAATGGGCAGTGAAGGCTATGCACTGACAACATGATGAATGACTTTGGAGTGCAACCTGTACACTGCGCTCAGCATACAAACATTGAGAGCACATGAAATGTGAGAGAGCAGACCACTGGTGTGCAGATGTTCCTGTTTCCTGGATCTCTTTCAGAGTCTCTTGCAATATTTGACAGAATGGATATCAAGATTTGTTTGGTCTTTTAAATGCTGCACAACCGTACCATCATGAGGAGACTGACTTTGCCACCAGCTGTATGGTCAGGAGCAGGAGCAAAAGGAGGAGGAAGTTGAAGAGAGTGGCAAACTAGAGAGTCCCCTTCTGGTCCCGCTCTCCATAAAGAACTCACCTGAGTGTGATAGCAGTCAATGAAACCCCAATTCCCCATTCATCAACAGTCCCTCACCCTACCGTTCCTCTGTGAAAGACTATCACAGAATGGAAAAATTAAGGGCAACACAAAATAAACATTTCAAACCAAATGTATAGATGGAATCAATCCATATTGCCTACACGCATAAATTGATCACTCATATGTTAAGTTGTGCCTGTTGTCCATGTGTCTTTGTCTGTCCGAGTGCCCCTCTGTGCTACTATTCCAATGGCTGTAGCATGGCTGGTGGAAGGCCGCTGCCAATGAGTGGAGTAGACTGCAGGTGCCCAGAGGACAATGTTAAGCAACTCTGGGCCTGGAAGGCGATGCTTTGGACCGCACCATCTCAGCATGGGCAGCAGCAGTCTGGACTAGATGGATGCTACATAACAGCAAGGGAACTGGAAGAGTAGCAGGAGTGAGAGGATGAATATTGTCAACCCGAGAGATGGTGACAGGTTCGTGCTCGCTGAAGTCACTGCCACTCCCCTGGGGTGACAACTTTAACAATTGTAGTAATCTGTTCGAGGACAGATTTCTAGACTGCTGTGACAACTTGCAAGTCACCTTTGCACACTGTTATCCTCAGCCATGATGTTAGCAGTCTGAGTCTGCATGGCAACAAGCTGTCCTTGCATGACAGCAATCTGTGATTCCACAGGTGTAATCAGGCTTCTGGTGGAAGCTACTTAATTGTTCTGCAATAGATTGCATGATTTCTGTCAGACGTTCTAATCCACCAAACATTTTGTTGTATATATCGATCAGTGCTCTTCTGTAAGTGCTCGAAACCTCTGCAGCAGGGTGCAAACTCATCTTCTTCCAAGCTGACATGTGTACTGTCCTTGTCCTCTGCTCTGGCTGCAGACGACTCATGCTCAATGCCCAGTGTATATCCCATGTCAGTATCTGAGCTGGTGGCTGTGAGTATGGAATTGAGTGAGGCATAAGTGTAACAGGAGTGGAGGAGGGAGTGATATGCAGCTTGTAAATCGGTACGGATTCTGGACTGTCAGGCTGGGGTGTGAGAAGTGATTAGAAACAAGGATACTATCAGCTTTGGTGGTTTCAGCCTTCTGGGGGCCACATCCTCAGTCATGCCCACCCCCAGTAATGGCCAGCACTAACTTCTCAATGGCTTTAAGACCATTTCTGTGTCTCTCTGGTTACCACCCTGTCCTGCAAGAGAGAGGGAAACGGGTGAGTGAGTGTCATGCAAACTGTTTGGGGTAGTTGGGTGTGCAGTCTATGGTTTTGAGGCTTGCAGTGTTGTTAAGTGTGTGACAGTGGAGCATATGAATACCAGGTAGTAGTTCTGATAGGTAGAGACTATTGGGAAGGTGAGTGATGAGGGTACGAGGCTAGTGGTGCACATGGTCAGATACAGCAGCCAGAAATCTCCGGTTGTTGCTATTCAATGTTTCCGCCAGCAGCATACGCCCGCCAGAGGGTTTTGTGGCAGCGTGGGGTGGTTACAATGGGAAATCCCATTGACAAGCGGCGGGAAGATAAATCCCGCTGGTAGCGAAATGCACGCTGCTAAGAAACACGCGGCTGGGTAATCAGAGAATCCTGCACAGCATTTGAAGATACACTCATTAACCTTGACCACTTACGTGCATTATTAAACTTCTTGCGGCTTCTGGCATTTTCCTCCACGGTTATCTGCTCCCATTACTTTCTGTGGGTATGCTGAAGAAAGTACTATTCCCATGCTGATAGAATACAGGATAACTCTTTCCATATCCCTCCACTAAGGACTTGGAGCCTGCTCACTCCCATGTTGTGCCAGTCTTCACTGTTTCCCAGCTCAGATTAATTTCTTGCATGACTGACAGCACCCTCTTAATTAGTTGAATGATTCCTCGGGATTCAGACTTGAATGTGTTGTCCAAATGCAAGTATATTACTCAGACGAAAAGTGCAGGGAGTATTATGGTTAGACAATCAACTCATACCACCTTGTTTCTTGCAGACTGGAGATGGTCAGGCTTGGTCTCTGTCACTGTTTATTCCAACTGGCCAAAGGTCCCTCACTGTCCCAGAAAAAAACTACTTATCTCTCCCACTAAAGTCCAGAACCTTCAGTTCTGATGTCTTGTCATGTTATTTGGTGCTCAGCAATGTGTATGAAAATTAGATTCCTACTTGCAAACCTCCAGGCAATGATATAATGGCTGTTTTTATCATACAATTGAGGAGACAGGAGGAATCCTGGCTATTTATCCATCGGACTTCATGCCGCCACCAAACCCGCCCCCCCCACCCCCCCCCCCCCACCCACCCCGCCCCATTTTTACAGTCAAATTGGGATGTTCTCAACTATTCAAGCTTGACAGGGGCTCAGAATGTAAATAACTAAAAAAGGGTGATTTCACACAAAACTGAGAAGATTTGATTAAGAAATATAATGAAGCAGATTCTAACACTTCTTCAGCCACAATGTTATTCCACTTTAAGAGATTCAGGTTAGCTTTAAGCAGTGCATAAAGGGTAAAACTCTGAAAGGTGTTCAGGAGCAGAGGAACTTGGATATATGTGCAGAGATCATTGAAGATGGCAGGACAAGTGGAGAGGGAAGTTAATAAAGCATACAGTATCCTGAGACCATAAGGCATAGGAGAAGAATTAGGCCATTCGGCCCATCGGGTCTGCTCCTCCATTCAATCATGGCTGATATATTTCTCATCCCCATTCTCCTGCCTTCTCCCTACAACCCATGATCCCGTTATTAATCAAGAACTTATCTATCTCTGTCTTAAAGTCACTCAGTGAATTGGCCGCCACGGCCTCTGAGACTGAGTTCCACAGATTCACCACCCTCTGGCTGCAGAAATTCCTTCTCATCTCAGTTTTAAACGATCGTCTATTCAGTCTGAGTGTCCTCCAGTTCTGGTTTCACCTACTAGTGGAAACATCATCTCCATGTCCACTCTATCCAGGCCTCTCAGTGTTCTGTAAGTTTCAATGAGATCCCTCCTCATCCTTCTGAACTCTAACAAGTACAGACCCAGAGTCCTCAACTACTCCACAAAAGACAAGTCCTTCATCTCAGGGATCATTCTTGTGAATATTCTCTGGACCTCTCCAAGGCCAGAACATCCTTCCTTAGATACGGGGTTCTAAGCTGCTCACAATATTCCAAATGGAGTCTGACCAGAGCCTTATACAGCCTCAACGGTACGTCCCTGCTCCTGTATTCTAGCCCTCTCAACATGAATGCTAACATTGCATTTGCCTTCCTAACTGCCAACTGAGCCTGCATGTTAACCTGAAGAGAATCCTGAATCCTGAACCAGGACTCCCAGGTCGCTTTGTCTTTCTGAATTCCAAATCCTTTTGCCATTTAGAAAATTGTCTATGCCGCTATTCTTCCTACCAAAGTACATAACCTCACACTTTTCCACATTCTCTCAGTCTATCCAGATCCTTCTGTAGCCTCTCTGCTTCCTCAACACAACTTGTCCCTCTACATATCTTTGTACCATCTTCAAACTCAGCAACAATGCCCTCAGTTTCTTCTTCCAGACCTTCAATGTATATCCTGAATAGTTGTGGTCCCAACACTGACCCCTGCAGAATACCACTAATCACTGGCTGCCATCCTGAAAAGGACCCATTTATCCCCACTCTCTGTCTTTTGCCAGTCAGCCAATCCTCTATCCATGCTAGTACCTTGCCCCTAACACCATGAGTTCCTATCTTATTCAGCAGCCTCTTGCATGGCAACTTGTCAAAGCCTACTGGAAATCCAAATAGATCATGTTCACTGGTTCTCCTTTGTCTATCTTCCTCATTACCTCCTCAAAGAATTCTAACAGATTTGTCAGGCATGACCTCCCCTTGATGAATCAAGTTGACTCAGTCCTATTTTACCATGCACTTCCATACACTCCACAACTCATCCTTAATAATAGACTCTAAAACCTTACCAACAACCAAAGTCAGGCTAACCGGCTTATAGTTTCCTGTCACCTGTCTCCCTCCCTTCTTAACAGTGGTGTTACATTAGCCACTTTCCAGTCCTCTGGGATGCTCCCTGCCTCCAGTGATTCCTGAAAGTCCACCACAATCTCACAGCTATCTCCTTCAGAACATGGGGTGGAGTCCAGGTGTTTTATCCATCTTCAGACCTTTCAGTTTCCCCAGCGCCCTCTCCTTAGTGATGGCCACTTCACTCATCTCTATTCACTGACTCTCTTGAAGTTCAGGTATGCTACTGGTGTCTTCCACTGTGAAGACTGATACAAAGTACCTATTCAGCTCCTCTGCCATTTCTTTGTTCCCTATTACTACTTCTCTGATCTCATTTTCCAGTGAGCCAATGTCCATTCTTGCCTCTCTCTTACTTTTATATATATAAAAAAAACTCTTTCTATCTTCATTTATATTATAAGCTAACTTACACTCATATTTCACCTCCTCCCCCCTTATTGCTTTTTTAATTGGCTCACTTTTAAAGGCGTCCCAATCCTCTGGCTTCCCACTAATCCTTGCCACATTGTATGTTTTTTCCTTTGTTTTTATGCTATCCCTTATCAGCTATAGTTGCCTTGTCCTCCCCTTAACATGTTTCCTCCTCCTTGAGATGAATTTCTGTTGTGCCTCTCGAATAACCCCCCAAAACCCCTGCCATTGCTGTTCCACTGTCTTCCCTGCAAGGCTCCTTTTCCAATCAACTCTGGCCATCTCCTCCCTCATGTCTTTGTAGATACCCTTATTTGATTGTAATACCATTATATCTGATTCCAGCTTTTCCTTCTCAAACTGCAGGATAAATTCTATCATATTGTGGTCACTGCCCCCTAAGGTAACTTTCACCTTAAGTTCCCTAATCAAGTCTGCCTCATTACACATCACCAAATCCAGAATTGCTCATCCCCTAGTCGGCTCTACCACAAGCTGCTCCAAAAAAACACCCTAGAGACATTCCACAAATTCCTTTTCTTGGGATACACTACCAATCTGATTTTTTTCACAGTAACTTCATTGCATATTAATGTAAGCCTACTTGTGACAATAAAGATTATTATTATTATATAAATTGAAGTCCCCCATGATTATTGTAATATTGCTTTTATTATATGCCTTTTCTGTCTCCTTTATTTATTTTCTGCCCCACATCCTGACTATTGCTAGGGGGCCTGTACATAACTCCCAACAGGGTCTTTTTTCCTTTGTGATTCCTCAACTCTACCCACACAGATTCTGTGCCTTCCAACTCTTGCAATCAATTTAATTTAATTCCTTACTAACAAGGCAACCCTGCCACCTTTGCCCATCTGCCTGTCCTGTCAATGGACACATATCCTTGTATATTTAGATCCCAGTGCTGATTCCCTTGCAGCCACGAGTCTGTGATGCCCACAACATTGTCCGGCCAATTTCAATGTGCGCAACACATTCATTTACCTTGTTCCGTACACTGCGTGCATTTAGGTACAACACCCTCAGTCCTGCGTTGACTGCCCCCCTTCTCACAATTGCCCCTTTCTGGCTGTGCCTGAAGTGGATTGCTACCACAATTACATATTCTGGAAGCTTTACTAAATTCCCATTAGCATTCAGCCTCTTTAACTCGTTTAAAGTCCTCATTATTAACCTACACTCTCACCTTCTCCTTGAACTTTAGTTTTCTAATTTTCCATTCGAGTGAACCCTCCGCCCACTATTTAGTTTCAAACCCTATCTACAGCCCTAGTTATGTGATTCACCAGGACTCAGGTGAAGACCGTCCCATCGGAATAGGTCCCCTCTTCCCCAGTACTGGTGCCAATGTCCCATGAACTCAAACCCATTTCTCCCACACCAACCTTTAAGCCACGCATTTACCTCCTTAACCTTATTGACCCTGTGTCAATTAGTTCATGGCTCAGGTAGTAATGCAGAGATTATTGCCTCTTTGGTTCTGCTTTTTAATTTAGCACCTACCTGCTCATACTCCCTTAGCATAACCTCTGCCTGTGTTCTACCTATGTCGTTGGTGCCTACGTGGCTCACGACAACTGGATCTTTACCCTCCCACTCCAAGTTCCTCTGCAGCCCAGGTGGGATTGTCCAAACCCGAGCACCAGGCAGGCAACACAACATAACCTTTGATCCTGGTCATACAGAGCAGTGTCTGTGCCTCTAACTACATTATCCCCAATTATGAATACATTTATGTTCTCTCCCCCCAATTGAATGGCTCCATGTACCACGGTGCTGTGGTCAGTTTGCTCATTCTCCCTGCAGTCCCCATTCCTGTCCACACAGAGAGCAAGAATCTAGAACCTGTTAGACAAGGTCAAGGGTTGAGGCTCCTGGAACCCTACTTCCCGGATCCCTCTACTTGCCTCACTCGCAGCCACACCCTCCTGTCCCTGACCACTGGCCGAATTCAAGTTAGTTAGTCGAAGGGGTGTGACTGCCTCCTGAAATACAGTGTCCAGGTACCCCTTCCCCCTCCCTCATGTGTCACAGCGTCTGAAGCTCAGAATCCAGCTCATTAACTCTGAGTTGAAGTTCCTCAAGTAACAAACACTTATTACAGATGTGATCACTGGGAACCACAATGGGATCCACCAGTTCCCACATCATACCGGAACAACACATCACCTGGCCCTGCATCTCTATTTTATTTAATTAGATTTAATTTGGGTTTTTTTAATTTCCAGCTAATTTTAGTCTCATAATTTGTAAAATATTTCCCATTTTACCTTTAATCTGAAAGCAGTAGGCCGTGCAAATTCCCAGTTACTTACCAGCTAATGAACCTAACGTTTTCCTGTGACATCACTCCTGGATGTTCTTCAAACTCAGCCCGTTGTCCAAAGGGTCCCTCTCAGCTCCTGCTTTGACTCTCAGCTCCCGCTCTGACACTTAGCTCCCACTCTGACTCTCAGCTCCCACTCTGACACTCAGCTCCCACTCTGACTCTCAGCTCCTGCTCTGACTCTCAGCTCCCGCTCTGACACTTAGCTCCCACTCTGACACTCAGCTCCCACTCTGACTCTCAGCTCCCGCTCTGACACTCAGCTCCCGCTCTGACTCTCAGCTCCTGCTCTGACTCTCAGCTTCCGCCCTGACTCTCAGCTCCTGCTCTTTTTAAATCTCCACTCTGATTCTCAGCTCCCGCTCTGACTCTCAGCTCTCGCTCTTTAAAAAAAAAAAAATTTAGAGTACCCAATTCATTTTTCCAATTAAGGGGCATTTTAGTGTGTTCAATCCACCTACTTTGCACATCTTTATGTTGTGGGGGCGAAACCCACGCAAACACAGGGAGAATGTGCAAACTCCACACAGACAGTGACCCAGAGCCGGGATCAAACCTGGGACCTCGGCGCCGTGAGATTGCAGTGCTACCACTGCACCACCGTGCTGCCCTAACTCTCGCTCTTTTTAAATCTATGCTCTGACCCTCAGCTCTCGTTCTGACTCTCAGCTTCCGCTCTTTTTAAATCTCTGCTCTGACCCTCACCTCCCACTCTGACTATCAGCTCCCTCTCTTTTTAAATCTCCGCTCTGACTCTCAGCTCCCCCTCTTTTTAAATCTCTGCTCTGACTCTTTGCTCCCACTCATTTTAAATCCTTTAAAAATACAACAAAGAGGTTATGAGAATTTATACGGAACGAGTTAGACCTCAGATGGAATTTTGTGTACAGTTCTGGGCGCCACACTACAGGAAGGTTGTGAACGCATTGGAGAGAGTGCAGAAGAGGTTTCCAAGAGCGGTTCCAGAGGTGAGAAACTTCAGTTCTGAGGATGGTTGGGACTGTTCTCCTTGGAGAGAAGACGAAGTCTAAGAGGAGATTTGATAGAGATGGTCCAAAACATTACAGGGCTTGACAGAGTAGATAAGGAGAAATTGTTCCCATTCATAAGAGGATCAAGAACGAGAGGACACAGATTCAAAATGATTTTCAAAAGAAGCAAATGTGAGGTAAGATAAAACATTTTCACACAGCAAGTGATTTTATTATGAGAGACACACCTGGAAGTGTGGTGGAGGCAGGTTCAACCGGGGCATTCAACAGAGTATTGAATGGTCATTCGAATAGAAACAATGTGGAGGGTATGGAGAAAGGTCAGGGAAATAGCAATAAGCCAGGATGCTCATTTGGAGAGTTGGTGCAGACATGATGGGCCAAATAGCCTCCTTCTGTACCGTGACAATTCTGTTAGTGCAGCCTAGCTTTAACTAATACTCACAATATTGGCTCCCTGCTCAGGTGTCCAGCCAATAAATATCAAAGTTAGCGCTTGCCAGATGCTGAAATCATTTAAAACAACAGTTAGCAGGAGGTTGGTGTGCTGCTGCATTACAATGGATGCAGGTTAACTGCACATGAAAATCTTGCTCCTGCCTGCTCCCACAACCCGTCCCCAAATTTGATGCCCATTGTCTTCATTCATAGCTCATGTACTTAATCTGATGCATCCATTTAGTTGTCTACCCATGTATGGTTACTAAAGCCTGTGTTTTGAAATCCGATTGCAATCAAAGATGGGCACACAAGGAGCATTGTGCACAAGGACAGCATAAGATTTGTGGAGGAATTTGTTGATGATGGATTGAGCATATTGTGAACTTGACCCGTGATGCTTATTGGCAGTGGGCTTCATGGAGCGGGTGGGATTGTTGGGGTTAGATTTCCAATCTTCAATGGAGGCAAGGTCAGATGTGGGCGTGCATTAAACATTGTGCTTTCGGATGGCACACCAGCCTTCTAATGCCTCCGGGATGTGTTGGAATCTTTAAAGGGAGGATGGGGTGGAGGGCAGCTGACAACACGCATGTCTCCAACTAACTTGCTGTTAAGGTCTTGAACAGATACAGAGTGTTCACAGGCTGGGGAGGCACAGAATCAAATTGTCAATGTTAATAATGGGAGGAGCATATGGCCTGGGCACATTACTACACAGCTGTCAGGAGACATTATTCATTGTGGCTGCTGATGAAAAATTGTGTATAAAAATGGAAGAGTCAAATTGAGGTGCTCATGCAGTGTTACAAAGTTGACTTTGCTTGAGCAGGGAAGCTTGAGTACATGAGGAGCGAGGATTTGGGCACATGTTCGGACGGTGAACCTGATGACCCTCTGCTCTCCTGACCACTCTATTCTGCAAGGCAACAGCAAGCTCAGTAACAGCTGCTGTTACTTTCCAGGGTCACACATCGCCCCCCCCCCCCCACCGCCCCCCCCCCCCCCACTCACACCCCTCATCCCAGCCCTCCCTTGCCTCCAGGCTGTTTTCAGTGGCACTAATTGGACACCAAAGCTTGTGTCTGGACCAATGCCTCTGCCTTTGAAACTAGCACAACGTGGGCTTGAATCCCAGAAATGATCCAGCTGGCAATCTCTTGCCACTGGATTGAAGATCCAGCTGGTGCTATCTTTTATTATTTAATGGCAGCTGATACCTCTTAATGGTTAGGGCAAAACAGTGGTGCAATGGTTAGCACTGCTGCCTCATGGCGTCGAGGACCCGGGTTCGATCCCTGCTCCGGGTCACTGTCTGTGCGGAGTTTGCATATTCTCCCCATGTCTTCATGGGTCTCACAAACCAAAGATGTGCAGGGTAGGTGGATTGGCCACGCTAAATTGCCCCTTAATTGGAAAAAAAAAGAATTGGGCACTCTAAACTCACTGAAAAAAAGAGTTAACATTTTGAGTCTGTGTGACTCTTTTTCAGAGCTTCTTTATTCAACCATAGCAAGCAAATCCTCAAAAGAGTTCACAAAGTTGTCACAAACACATTGGGTGGGATTCTCCGCCGGCGGGATTCTCCGTTTTGCCGGCGCCCGGGGGTTTCCCGACGGCGTGGGGTTTCCCCACAATGGGAAACCCCATTGACCGGCTGGTGTAACAGAGAATCCCGCCGACGGGTCGGGGCAGAAAAGTAGCGCGGCGGGGCAGAGAATATAGCCCATTCTCTTCACTCCTGTAAGAGAAGGTCGCATACAACATGAGGCAGCAGAAGCAATCAGAAAAGCCATTGGCTGCTTCACCACACTCTTCCCACTGAAGGATGTCATGAGGGTATGCCCCTTTATTTTTGAAAGAAATGACAGGACATTTTGCAATCTGAACTGAGACATTGCAAACTGCTTAGACATGAAAAGCCACATTCCATAGTGAAGATGAGAAATTAAATATCACCCTCAGAGAGACATTTCCTATAATCCAGAAACTCATCAAAAATCATAACTTACTAAGGAAGAGATATTAAACATACAAAGTACTGGACTGTGAGAAAATGGCTGCCACCGACAAACATACCCAAAACCTGTTGGAAATACTCAACGGGTGAAGTGTTTCAAGGCGAGGATTCCAGCCACGAGTGAGAGATTGTAAAAAATACTGGTGGTGTCGAGAAAGCCGTCAAAAGAACATAAGAACTAGGAGCAGGAGTAGGCCATCTGGCCCCTCGAGCCTGCTCCGCCATTCAATGAGATCATGGCTGATCTTTTGTGGACTCAGCTCCACTTTCCGGCCCGAACACCACAACCCTTAATCCCTTTATTCATCATAAAGCTATCTATCTTTATCTTAAAAACATTTAATGAAGGAGCCTTTACTGCTTCACTGGGCAAGGAATTCCATAGATTCACAACGCTTTGGTTGAAGAAATTCCTCCTAAGCTCAGTCCTAAAGCTACTTCCCCTTATGTATTTTGAGGCTATGCCCCCTAGTTCTGCTTTCACCCGCCAATGGAAACAACCTGCCCGCATCTATCCTATCTATTCCCTTCATAATTTTATATGTTTCCATAAGATCCCCCCGCATCCTTCTAAATTCCAATGAGTACAGTCCCAGTCTACTCAACCTCTCCTCGTAATCCAACACCCTCAACTCTCGGATTAACCTGGTGAATCTCCTCTGCACACCCTCCAGGGCCAGTACGTCCTTTCTCAGGTAAGGAGACCAGAACTGAACACAATACTCCAGGTGTGGACTCACTAACACCTTATTCAATTGCAGCATTATCTCCCTAGTCTTAAATTCCATCCCTCTAGCAATGAAGGACAAAACTCCATTTGCCTTCTTAATCACCTGTTGCACCTGTAAACCAACTTTTTGCGACTCATGCACTAGCACACCCAGGTCTCTCTGCACAGCAAAATGTTTTAATATTTTAACATTTAAATAATAATCCCTTTTGCTGTTATTCCTACCAAAATGGATAACCTCACATTTGTCAACATTGTATTCCATCTGCCAGACCCTAGCCCATTCACTTAACCCATCCAAATCCCTCTGCAGACTTCCGGTATCCTCTGCACATTTTGCTTTGCCACTCATCTTAGTGTCGTCTGCAAATTTGGATACTTAAGAACATAAGAACATAAGAACGAGGAGCAGGAGTAGGCCATCTGGCCCCTCGAGCTGCTCCACCATTCAATGAGATCATGGCTGATCTTTTGTGGACTCAGCTCCACTTTCCGGCCCGAACACCATAACCCTTAATCCCTTTGTTCTTCAAAAAACTATCTATCTTTATCGAAAAAACATTTAATGAAGGAGCCTCTACTGCTTCACTGGGCAAGGAATTCCATAGATTCACAACCCTTTGGGTGAAGAGGTTCCTCCTAATCTCAGTCCTAAATCTACTTCCCCTTATTTTGAGGCTATGCCCCCTAGTTCTGCTTTCACCCGCCAGTGGAAACAACCTGCCCGCTTCGATCCTATCTATTCCCTTCATAATCTTGTATGTTTCTATAAGATCCCCCCTCATCCTTCTAAATTCCAACGAGTACAGTCCCAGTCTACTCAAACTCTCCTCGTAATCCAACCCCTTCAGCTCTGGGATTAACCTAGTGAATCTCCTCTGCACACCCTCCAGTGCCAGTACATCCTTTCTCAAGTAAGGAGACCAAAACTGAACACAATACTCCAGGTGTGGCCTCACTAACACCTTATACAATTGCAGCATAACCTCCCTAGTCTTAAACTCCATCCCTCTAGCAATGAAGGACAAAATTCCATTTGCCTTCTTAATCACCTGTTGCACCTGAAAACCAACTTTCTGCGACCCATGCACTAGCACACCCAGGTCTCTCTGCACAGCAGCATGTTTTAATATTTTATCATTTAAATAATAATCCCTTTTGCTGTTATTCCTACCAAAATGGATAACCTCACATTTGTCAACATTGTATTCCATCTGCCAGACCCTAGCCCATTCACTTAGCCTATCCAAATCCCTCTGCAGACTTCCAGTATCCTCTGCACTTTTTGCTTTACCACTTATCTTAGTGTCGTCTGCAAACTTGGACACATTGCCCTTGGTCCCCAACTCCAAATCATCTATGTAAATTGTGAACAGTTGTGGGCCCAACACTCATCCCTGAGGGACACCACTAGCTACTGATTGCCAACCAGAGAAACACCCATTAATCCCCACTCTTTGCTTTCTATTAATTAATTAATCCTCTATCCATGCTTCGACTTTCCCCTTAATGCCATGCATCTTTATCTTATGCAGCAACCTTTTGTGTGACACTTTGTCAAAAGCTTTCTGGAAATCCAGATATACCACATCCATTGGCTCCCCGTTATCTACCGCACTGGTAATGTCCTCAAAAAATTCCACTAAATTAGTTAGGCACGACCTGCCGTTTATGAACCCATGCTGCGTCTGCCCAATGGGACAATTGCAGCAAGGGGAATAGGCTCCTCTCTCTTTTGGAATCAGCACATTGCCTGGTTTGAGAAGTGAACTCTACCACAAACCTACCAGAGAACAAAGACCTCATAATAGTTCCAACATCTTTTACATTGGACGGCACAGTGGCACAGTGGTTAGCACTGCTGCCTCAGAGCACAAGGCACCCAGGTTCTATTCCAGCATTGGGTTACTGTCTATATTGTTCGGGGTGAGGTGGTTTCAGAACCCCAAAATTTATCATGGAGTTCAACCAACCTCCCCCTTTAATGGATTGTTGCTTTTCCAAGCATACGGCTTGTTCCCTAGGTGTGGGATTACAGTTATGGACACGTGGTTTTTAACACATAACAATGTTTATTCCATGAACTCAAATTAACCTATTAAATAAACATGGGATCTCTTAACACCCCTTACTTCAAAGATAACCCCGAAAATAACAGAACACTAAATAATCCCTCAAAATGTTCCTTCAAACATCCAAAAGGCTTCAAACCTTCAAAGCAGTAACACCCCAGGTCACAGTTAATATTTATTTTCTGGTTTATGGCAGAGATATATCAGCTTGGTTGACTTCAGCTCCAGCACCTTGCTTTCCTTCCTGCAGATCTCTGGAAACACACAGACACACACAAGCTGCTTTTTAAAAGTGGCTTTCTCCCTTCTAGCAACTCACAGCAAACTAGAACTTCTCAAGCTGCTGTCTCAAATTGGCTTTCTCCTTTTAATCAGCTCACAGCAAAACAGCCAGGCACTTTGAAGCTGCTCTCAGCAGAACTGAAACCAAAAGCAGAAGTGAGCTCAGCTCCCCCCAACCTCTGACATCACTTCAGTAATATGATCAACTCCATTCCTTAAAGGTATATTGCTTAAATATCCATTTCTTAAAGGTACTCTCAACATGACACCTCCCACCAAGAAAAAAAAAACCCATCAACTTCAAGATGGTTTCATTTTTCACTTTTGCGCCATCGACTAAGAAATGCACACAGTAAAAATACTTTTTTGTTTCACAAAAAAAAACATGCAAACAGGCATAATAATATAGTCCATTTTTCTTTGCTCTTCTTCCTCCAACCGACATCCTTCTCGATTGACAGTCTCTTTAAACAAGAAAGCCTTTGCACAATCCATCCATTCCTCTACTCCTCGGCATTTCTCTTTAGAATCAGATACTTTAGTTCAATCTGACCACAGAGCCCCTTGCAATTCTCCAATACAGGAGCATTGGTGCTCACAGCATTTAGGCAGTCAATGCCTGTTGAAAGTCCTCTGTCCATTGAAATTTTTGACGTTTCTTTAGCAAGTCCATCAGTGGAGTTATCATGCCACAAAGCTTTTGCACTAATGTTCGATCAAATCCACTCATGCTAAGAAATCGCATTATTTCCTTTCATCTTGAGGGTATCGGAAACTCCGCAAGGAAAGTGATTCGGGCTTCTCCAAATTCACTTTCGGCTAGGTTCATCACCAAACCCGCCTCCTGAAGTCGATCAAAGAACTCCATATGATGTTTTAAATGTTCTTTCCATATCTGGAAGTTGGAAATAAAAGCAGATTGTCCCACTTTCTCAAAGCAATCCTTCAAACGTGGGATAGGATAAGAATCCGTTCTTTTAACTGCATTAGCCTTTCTATAGTCCACACGCAATCGTTGGGTACCATCTGATTTAGGTACCATCACTATGGGTGAGCTCCATTGGCTGCAACCCACTTCAATTATGCCATTTTTAAGCATACTCTCAATCTCTCTATTAACCTGTGCCAATTTTAAGGATTAAGTCTATATGGATGTTGTTTGATAGGAACAACATTTCCCACATCTACATCATGTATAGCCATTTTAGTACATCCCAACTTATCTCTGCAAACTTGCCCATGTGATATTAATAACTCTTTCAGGTCAGTTTGTTTTTCCTCTGGAAGGTAACTTAACAGTTCATCCCAATTTTTAAGAACATCCTCATTTTCCAATTTAATTTGAGGTATGCCACATTCACAGTCATCTGGATTTGGTTTGTCACTGAGGTAAAATCATTAAAACCTCCTTTTTCTCTCAGTCCCTTTCAAAGTACCATTTAAGCATGTTCACATGACACACTCGGTGAGTCTTCCTTCTATCTGGTGTTTTTACCACATAATTCACCTCACTTAATTTCCTTTCAATCTGATATGGTCCACAAAACCTAGCTTTTAAAGGCTCCCCTACCACTGGTAACAACGCTAAAACTTTATCCCCACTGGCAAAACTACGAACTTTGGATTTCTTGTCTGCTACCCGTTTCATCACATTTTGTGCAACTTTCAAATGTTGTCTAGCCAATTCACCTGCTCTATTTAATCGTTCCCTAAAATTTGACATGTAATCCAATAGTGTAATTTCCGATTTCTCACCCACCAATTTTTCCTTAATCAATTTAAGTGGTCCTCCTACCTCATGACCAAAAATTAGTTCAAAAGGACTAAATTTGGTAGACTCATTAGGTACATCCCTAATTGCAAACAATACGAATGGGATTCCTTTATCCCAATCCTCTGGATAATCTTGACAATACGCCCTCAACGTTGTCTTTAATGTCTGATGCCACCTTTCTAATGCTCCCTGCGATTCTGGATGGTAGGCAGTTGATTTAAATTGTTTTATTGCTAAGCTGTCCATAACTTCTTTGAATAATTTTGAAGTAAAATTTGATCCTTGATCCGATTGAATTTCTGTGGGTAGTCCATATCTAGTAAAGATTTTAAGTAACTCCTCCACAATCCTTTTAGCTGTAATATTATGTACTGGAATGGCCTCTGGAAACTTAGTAGACACATCCATTATAGTCAAAAGATATTGATTCCCACTTTTTGTTTTAGGAAGGGGTCCTACACAATCAATTGGGACCTTCGTAAAAGGTTCCTCAAATGCTGGAATGGATATTAAGGGCGCAGGTTTTATCACTGCTTGAGGTTTCCCTATCACTTGACATGTGTGACATGATTGACAAAATTTAACTACATCTTTATGTAGTCCAGGCCAATAAAAATGTTTCTGGATTTTAACTTGAGTTTTCCTTATTCCCAAATGACCTCCCACTGGTACCTCATGTGCAATTCGCAACACCTTCCTTCTATACCCTACCAGCAATACTACTTGGTGAACTTCTGCCCACTTTTCATCCGCCTGTATATGTACAGGTCTCCATTTCTCATCAAGACATCACTTTTACGGTAATAACACTCTGGTATACTCTCAGGTTCCTCTTCCGTATATACTTTCTGATATATCTGTTTTATTTCTACATTTTTCTGTTGTAACTCCGCCAATTTTCCTGAACTAAAAATATCCACCTCATCCTCCACCAACCATCATTTCCAGCCATCTGATCAAAAATTGTTTCTGATAATTGCACTTCAACTTCATCTTCACTCTTTGATTTCTCCTCTTGTCTTAACCTGTGACTTTGCAACCTTGTTACAATCCGGAAAAATCCCAGGATATTCGTCCTTCAACCCTTCAGTTGTCTGATTTTGCACTGGCTTATCAACCACAGTAGGCATCACTCCCACCTGCGATCCAGCTATATTAATACCCAAGATAAACTGTACTCCTGGACAAGATAGTTCATCTATTACTCCTACTACCACTTCACCACTCTTCACTGGACTTTCCAACCTTACCTTATATAATGGAACGTGCCTCCTCTCACCCTGAATTCCACATATCACCACCTTCTCTGGCAACATTCTTCCCAAACTACATAATTCCTCATCTCTTACCATCAAAGATTGACTAACCCCTGCATCTCTTAAAATTGTGACTTCTTTACCTGCTCCGCCTGATACACATGAGTAACCTTTACCCACACAAGTAAATTCTTTAAAGACGTTTGGCACCTTCTTAACAATCACTTCTTGAACAGGCTGTTTGCACCTCCTTCGCTTCCCTTGGGCTTTCCTTTACCACTCTAACAAATCCCAGTGTCTTATCCTGTTTTACCACATCAGCCTTCCCAGTGCTTTTCTTCAACCACCAACACTGTGACTTTACATGGCCTAGTTTATTACAGTGAAAACATGTGAAACTTTTCATCTCTTTTTCACCACCTGGAGTTCTTTTTTAATCTGAGGTACACTCGCTTTATTGTCTCCCATCAGATCACCTTTACCTTCACCACTTGAGTATTTCTCATGTCCCCAGTTCCTATCTCTCACCGGCTGAAACTGATGTCGGAAACCAATCTTTGATTTATGAACTAATTCATAATCATCTGCTATTTCTGCTGCTATTCTCGCAGTTTTAACCCTCTGTTCTTCCACATGAGTTCTCACTACATCAGGAATTGAATTTTTAAACTCCTCCAAAAGTATAATTTCTCTGAGAGCTTCATACGTTTGTTCTATTTTCAAAGCCCTTATCCACCTATCAAAATTACTCTGTTTGAGCCTTTCAAACTCAATGTAAGTTTGACCAAATTCTTTCCTTAAATTTCTAAACCTTTGTCTATAAGCTTCAGGCACTAGCTCATATGCACTTGAGATGGAGTTCTTCACCTCCTCATACGTTCCAGATACCTCCTCCGGTAGTGATGCAAACACTTCACTAGCCCTACCTACCAGCTTTGTTTGAATCAGTAATACCCACATGTCCTGTGGCCATTGCATTTGTTTAGCTACCTTCTCAAATGAAATGAAAAAGGAATCTACCTCCTTCTCATCAAACCTTGGCAATGCTTGGACACATTTTAATAGATCCCCACTACGTCTTTGACTATGACGCTCTGTCTTATTATCCGCATCCATCTCCTCCAACTGTACGTGTCACTTTGTGTCTGCCAATTTTAACTGATTTTCATATTTCAGAGCCATTTTCTGAAGTTCAAACTCTCTCTCTTTTTCCCTTTCCTCTCTATCTCTTTCTTTGTTTCTTTCTCCTCTCTCTTTTTCCTCTCTATCTCTATCTCTTTCTTTTTCTTTCATTGCATATTCAAGCCGCTTTAATTTTTCATGTTCAAGTTGCTTTAATTCTTGTTCATGTTCAAATTGCTTAATCTGCAACTGGAGCTTTGCCATATCTAATGAGTCAGAATGTATCTCAGGCAAACGTAAATGCGCAGATACTGCGTTAAGTACCTCATCTTTTTGTATTTTGCGAGGCAGTGTTAAGTGCAATGCTTTTGCCAAACCTAACAGTCTGTCTTTACTCTCTGTCCGTAAGGTATCACGTGTCAACGAGTCCACCCCCAAAAACTTCTGAGCCTCCGAAAGAGCCATTGGTCACAACACTCTCCCCACTTAAACTACAATACCGCACCGGAAAAGCAACAATCCTTCACTGTCTTTAAGTTCACAAAAGCTAATCTAATAGATAGACTTTTATCCCCCTCGAGCCCCCAATTGTTATGGGCGAGGTGTTTTCAGAACCCCAAAATGTATCATGGAGTTCAACCAACCTCCCCCTTTAATGGATTGTTGCTTTTTCAAGCACATGGCTTGTTCCCTAGATGTGGGATTACAATTATGGACACGTGGTTTTAACACATATCAATATTTATTCCATGAACTCAAATTTACCTATTAAATAAACATTGGATCTCTTAACACCCCTTACTTCAAAGATAACCCTGAAAATAACACAACACTAATTAACCCCTCAAAATGTTCCTTCAAACATCCAAAAGGCTTCAAACCTTCAAAACAGTACCACCCCAGGTCACAGTTAATATATATTTTCTGTTTTATGGCAGAGATATATCAGCTTGGTTGACTTCAGCTCCAGCACCTTGCTTTCCTTCCTGCAGCTCTCTGGAAACACACAGACACACATCAGCTGCTATTTCAAATTGGCTTTCTCCCTTCAAGCAACTCACAGCAAACCAGAACCTCTCAAGCTGCTGTCTCAAACTGGCTTTCTCCTTTTAATCAGCTCACAGCAAAACAGCCAGGCACTTTGAAGCTGCTCTCAGCAAAACTGAAACCAAAAGCAGAAGTGAGCTCAGCTCCCCCCAACCTCTGACATCACTTCAGTAATATGATCAGCTCCATTCCTTAAAGGTACATTGCTTAAACATCCATTTCTTAAAGATACTCTCACATGATAATATGGTGTTTGCACGCTCTCGCTGTGTCTGCGTGGGCTTCCTCTGGGTGCACCGGTTTCCTCCCAAAGTCCAAAGATGTGCAAGTTGGCTGGATTGGTCATATTAAAAAATTGTTGCCACTTAGAGTCCAGGGTTGTGCAGGTTAGGATAGAATGGGGTTCGCAAGATCCAGAACTCGCCATTGGGAGGGGGCCTGGGTGAATCACAAATTGTTTGTGTTTGGTACGAATCTCAACTTTGTCCTCTCCCGTTATTCACCCACACACCTGGATCAATGCTGGGTGCAATGCGGTCCCTGAATTGTGCCCTAAGTGTGTGTGAATACCAGTCTGGATCACGTCCAAACACCTGGCGGGAATCACATCGCCAAACCCATCCATTTTTTGGGAGAAGGTTGCCCTTGGTGTCAGGCTCTTTGGTTAAGCACAAGCACCTAATGCATTGCTCTTCAGTAAAGGTGACATATAGGCTAGTGATTCCCTAAAGATTTGCTAAGAGTATGGACTCCTGCAAAGTGACCTCCTCCTCTATCTCCTCCCAAACAGTCCTGTTCCCTTTTGTCTTCCTCGTGTTTAGTCTCCTTGCTCATTTCCAAATGCAGACCTATCTGATTGTGCAAACCTGTGAACAAAGCACACCATAGCAGTGTAAGACAGCAGAAAGTTGTTCCCAGATTTTGGAATTCTCTTGTGAAACCAGCCGAAAAAAATAAAATGCCCAGATATTAATCAGCAATTTACCTGACTGGAGGGAAAAAGGCCATTATATAGAGTTCCTGCCAAATCTTGCTAGCACCACAGTTGCTAGGCAGTCACATGGTTAGTCAAGTTCTGAGGCAAACTAATTTTACAGGCAGAGACCACAATCCACTTCAACCTCCTTCTTTGGGATATAGCTGAGTGCCAGTGCTGGCAGGTTGAGTGGCAGGAAATTGGTTTGCTCCATGAGTGAGCCACTTGCAGAAGCATGATGGCAGATCACCTTGAATATGCAGGTCAGGCCCGAGGACCAATTTCTCTCAATCCCTCTGTCATAATATGCACCCATGTACATCATGAGGTAAAAGCAGGCAGTGACAGACACCCAGCTGAGCCAATCAACATATAGAACAGAACACGACCAATCACCAGACTGAACACCAGAGGGGGGCTTCCAACTATAAAACACACGAGGCATCAGCACTCTGCCTCTTTCCACTGGTGACAACTGTAGTGACAGTCAGGGTCTACAAATCATTCACCACCTTCTGCACGTGGATCAGAGATAGTCTGATCTAGATAGTTTATGCTAGTTTACTTAGAGTAGTAGAGAATCAACCCACAGGCAGCTGTGTGCTTTGTTACTGAAGTTCAATAAATCTTATTGAACCAACGCCTACGTTTGGTGTATGCTTGATCATTTAACTGCATCGTGTTTCAGTCCGTGTTACCCCAGGTGAATAACACTACACCCTCCACCTCCTGCTTCCATAGCAAAATCAGCCCACACTTATTTCTACCCCATCATGTTATAAAATATAGCACTTAGTGTTCAGTTGTATTTGCATTCTAAGTTTTCCGGTACAGAAGAATACGACAGCCACTCAATAAATAACATGCAGTGAAATGTGTTATTGTGTTGGTTGTAGCAAAAGGGTAAGCAATTTAAATTTTCCAGAAACACAACCAGCAGGTTGCACTATTTAAAAGTCCCTATCAGCTATAGCTTGCAGTTATGCTGCAGCTCTGTGCGGTGGTGACATTCAAGCACAACAATTCACTAGAAAGCTTTCAATTCTAAATGTTAATTGTACATCAGCAATTCCTAAAGGAGAAATCTACTGGAGGCTGCACCATGCTGCTGCTGCTCTATAATGAATACGTCATTTAGTAACCGAGCCAAGAAAAAAAAATGTAATTTCTACGGATTTCAATTAAGTGCTAATAATCTTGAAAGTGCACATCATTTCACGGCTGACACTACCAGGTTTGCACAGTGCGACTGAAAACTCTGCACGTTATCCTTTTAAATTTTAGTTTTGCTACCAGGTCCCACTTCTGTCATGGAATGTTCTTTGTAGTGTGATGCAATAATTGACACAACTGGTGACTGAGGGCATGGAATTTAAAATCCTCTAACAACTTATGGTTCTGCTTAGTTGGAGACTTAGGTGCACCTTATTATCTATGAACTAGTGATGATAATTACCCAGAGGTTTTGATCTTACTACCAATTTGTAGAACCTAAAGCAATGCTAATTACAATAAAATGATTCTACTTTAATTATAATGTATCATTTCCTTTTAATTAAAATGATCTTTAATTGTATTTTAAAATTACTCCATGCACATAATGAAAAGTTCTCCTATTCTAGCTTTTATTTAATGTATTCTGTCATATAATTTAATTATTATTTTATTACAATTTAATGTTGTGAATGACTTATTAACACCACTCATAACTTACCTGTCCTCAAAACCTATAATCTTACACATCATTAAACATTAAGAAAAGTGTATAGATATTTTAAGAAACATGCATAATATTGTTCAAAAGAATGTTTTCTGTCAGTACTATCTTGAATCCATAAATAAAATAAAACACATAAAATCCTCATAAAGCAGTTGGGTACAATTAAGGTGTATTTTTCCTTCCTTTGCTGAATGTTTATGTTGATTTTATTTTCTTGCGTGCTTCAAGATGAGTGTTATCAATGTTATACAGAGGCCATTTTCCTATCTTGTGCTAATCCTAGCCTGGTGTCAGACGTTGGTGTCAAATATCACCCAGTCAGGCTTAGTTTCAATAGATCAGAAAGTAACTCTCATGTGACTATGTCCTAAAAATGGACCAGTTATTCACCCCAAGAACCTCAGTATGAAGTTTTATCTGGGTGAAATGCAGAGAGGAAAATAGGGTAGGAGGACTATACACTGATGACAGGGCACTGCCATTGTGTCTTCCATTAATTGAAATCATACAGGCTATCATACAGGTTTCTTACCTGATTTATTTTTCTGCACATTTGCCAGACAATACTTTACATTAAGATGTTATTTTATGATCAAACAATATTTTCATCCAGACAATACTTTATATCCAGATGATACTTTGGCGAGATGATACTCAACCTCCACACCACGTAGGTAGAATCATAGAATTTACAGTGCAGAAGGAGGCCATTCGGCCCATCAAGCCTGCACCAGCCCTTGGAAGCCCATGCCTCCACCCTATCCCCACCACCCAGTAACCCCATCTAACCTTTTGGACACCATGGGGCAATTTAGCATGGCCAACCCACCTAACCAGCACATCTTGGGACTGTGGGAGGAAACCGGAGCACCCAGGGGAAACCCACACAGACACGGGGAGAACGTGCAAACTCCACAGTCATCCGAGGCCGGAATTGAACCCGGGACCCTGGAGCTGTGAGGCAGCAGTGCTAACCACTGTGCCACCGTGCTATGGTCCTTTGATTATGGTAGGTCGCTAAATGCACCTGAAAGCATGATCAATGACAGGCAGCACTATGCGATAACTCGGCTGCCCTATTTAGGGATGCACAACCAGTCTGTTTTCACAAGAGGAGCCAATAAATGGAGGCCCAACCCAAAGCTAGCTTCTTATGTTACTGCCCAGCACACTGTAGCTGGCAGTGATTCAATCCAGCAGCAAGAAACTACAAAAGAAAGCAAAGACAAACACAAAGTCACCCATCATGACAATGCCATACTGGAATGTCTTCACCCTACTTGATTGTCAAACCAACAATTAACCTGAATGTTGTTCAGTATTTTTTGTGACTATGTATAGATTAAAAATGCCTACAATAAAATGATTTTAAGAAAAAACTTTTCATCCTGTACTTATCAGGGCAGATTTGCAACAATACGAATTCTAAAGGGAACAACAATTTATACTGCATGAGAAGAAAGTGCTGACTGGTTGACAAGTGAGCCCTGATTGCTGGAGGCATTACCATGGAGAATGCACCTGGGAACTTTTAGTTCAAGATGTTGTTCAAATTCAAGCCAGGCAGATTTATTTGGATTGGTCAAGTCATTGCTGTAGGGAATAAACCAGAGAAAGGCTGTCCCCCAAGCATTTGGTTAGCTTTATCAGTCGTGCTAGCAGTGCAGCTCACTTACATTTGCAGGAAGATGCATATATTTACAGACATGGTCCAGTCCTTTGCCAGCAGAGAGAGCTTGTCCATACATTGAGCCTTTTTCAATTAAACAAAAGCTTGGGGGCCAGGCATTCCCGCATTCATTCTCCATAACAAGACTTTGACCAGAGTTGGCGCGCCTGGTTTCAATTTAAACAAAATCTTGGCAGTTAGCTGTTCCCTGGTGCATTTTCCATGGCAACACCTTTACCAATCGCAGTTCACTGGCCAACAATAAGCACTCTCTTCTCAGACAGTTTAAATTGTTGTTCCCTTTAGAATTGTTCTGCAAATCTGTCCTGATGAGTACAAGCTGAAAAGCTTTGACAGCATGTCTCTTTTTCAGCAATACTAAAATTATCCATACAGTCATTTTAATGCCAAAGTTGGACATAGCAATATTACATGGGCAGGTATCCTCGGTCAACAAGGAGTTGGAAAGGAAAACTTAAATGGCATTCTCCTACTTGCATTGTGTGACAAATATGACATCGTCATAACAAATACCATGTTCCACAGGAATGGAACATACAAGACACCCTGCCAACATGCATGATCTAAGCGCTGCTGTCTCTTTGTCAGATAGAGGAAAAAGCTGACATCAAGATAACTCATGCCATGTGAATAGCTGATTGCTGTACAAACCAGTGTCTGATCGGCACAAAGCTGACTCTAAAGATCCAGGCAAAACATAATGAATTAACTTGTCAGGCACAGCCAAAGCTAGATGTCAAACTCCTCAAGAACCCTTCCTTAGACCTTGCCATATAATTTGTTCTGCAGATTCATCTTCCCCAAGTAACTTAGATGAATGGAAACAGCACCGTGTTCAAATCATCAAGGCGTCAGTAGATTATGTTTTCTTCATTCATTTATGGGATGTGAGCATCACTGGCTAGGCCAGCATTTATTGCCCATCCCTAGTTGCCGTTCAGAAGATGGTGGTGAGCTGCGTTGTTGAACCACTGCAGTACCGGAGGTGTAGGTACACACACAGTGCTGTTAGGGAGGGAGTTCGAGGATTTTGAACTAGCGTCAGAGAAGAACGACGATATATTACCAAGTCGGGTGGTGAGTGACTTGGAGGGGAACCTCCAGGTGGTGGGGTTCCCAGGGATCCGCTGTTCTTGTCCTTCTAGATTGTAGTGTTTAGAAGGTGCTGTCAAAGGAACCTTGACGAGTTCCTGCAGCGCATCCTGTAGATGGTACACACGGCTGCCACTGTTTGTTGGTAGTGGATGGATTGAATGTTTGTGGAAGGGGTAGCAATCAAGTGGGCTGCTTTGCCCTGGATGGTGTCGAGCTTCTTGAGTTGGTGCGGTGACCAAGGGACTGGAATTTGCTGTTAAAGTACCTGGTCATTCAGTGGCTGCCCATCTGTTTGGAGCATAGCTACATGTCAGGAATAAGGCGGTGTGATGTCCAATAGTGATCATCCATCAAGTATCCTTCCTGTGCACTTTCACATTCCTGCCAGCCGAGGGCCTCCTAGCAACTGTCCATCATCAATGAGATTCCAGCTGTAGCCATCTGGCATGGCCACGTCCCGATTACAAAATGGACACTTGCAAAGAATGCAGGGAAAATTGGACAATGCTAAGAAACAAGCAGGTGCAAGCTCTGTCTGTTGATTAGAACCTTAAATTCTCAGACAGGACAGAAACTACCAAGCAATCTACATACTAATGAGCCATCTCCGGGGACAAAAGGGAAACATTTAGACACACAATGTTAAGGCAGACTCCCCGGCGCCAGAAGAGGCTAAGACAAAGCAGACTAACAGTCACCAGGACATGCCCAGCAATCAGGGAACCACCCCTCTATTGGAGGAAAATCGATACAGATGATTGGGAAAGACCCAATTAGTTGATGCCAAGTTCAAGGCCCGCCCAAAAGTGCGCAAAGACCTTTTCAGTATTAAAGGTATCCCTCAAGGGAGAATCTCCCTCCTTTGGCTTTGGCTCTCACTGAAGAGAGAGACCAGCCTAGCAGCTGCACCAGACCAAGTAAGTCCCAAGTCAATGTACGCTACAAGATAGACGCTCCTAATTGCTGCCCTGTAAACAGCTCAACCCAGCAGCCTCAGAACCGAGCAACGGCCATTGTTCCTCTGACTGAGTGGGCACCTGAAGCTAAGTATAGGCTTTAGTAATAGTGGTAGTTTAGTTTGTAGAGTTTATGCATGAGTAGATTTGACTGTGTGTAAATAAATGAGCATTGCTTTTGAACTTACTAACCGGTGTATCGAGTCATTGATCAGTATACAGTTCTGAACCTTGTGGCGGTGTCGAAAGATACCTGGCAATTCTTGAGCAAACGTAATTGAACAGAGCCAAATTAAGAGCCAACCAAACATTAGTAACATTTACTGGCGACTCCGCCGGGACTCAACTTAGAAGTGGCCTAACCACTCCGAGAGAACCCAAAATTTGATTTGAGGATCCAATTGGGAACAGAAAGAAAAAACCACAAGCGTCAAAACAGTACTGATCAAACCTCTGAGATTCGGAAGTGTGTTAATGCATGCGTACTAACAGGGCAATGATTTAAAAGCAGCCCTACGAGCACTCCATACTTCCACAACGGAACAAAGGCAGAGCTCAGTAGCCCACGCAAAGTGCTGGAAGCAAATTGCAGAATTGCAATCTCTGCTTTCCGTTCAAAATGGATTTCAAAGTACATTCGGACCCCAATTAGATCAAGAAAACGGCCCCGACTGGAAAGAATTGAACGAGACTGCCCATAGATACATACATGGGACATGTACGCAGGAAAAACCCCATTAAAGGAAAGTGCCCCAACCCCCAACCGAACAGGCAGAACACACCCCCATGAATCCTGTAACCACACACCACAGGGCCGCAGGAGAAAGAGAAGCAGACTTCCTTTGCACAACCCCGTTAACTGTGACCCAATTACGGGACGCGTGTGGAAAAATTACACCGTTCCTTCCCACTTCAGACCCCCATCACTTTTTCGCGAATGTCAAACAACAGGCAACCATGTACGGCCTGGATGAAAAGGAGTAAGTGAAGCTCACAGTTTTAAACCTCGACCCTTCAGTCGTAGCAGCCCTTCCCGACCCACAGAATGTAGGAGGAGGCACACTTCAAGAGATGTACACAGCGATCCTTGATGCAATCGGCTTTAACAGAGGAGACCCCGTAGAAGGCCTAAATAAGGGTAGGCAAAAGAAGACAGAGCACCCCACAGCGTTTGCTGGACGTTAGTGGATTCACTTCACCGCAGTTTTTTGAGAGTTAGCCCATGCCCATTTGTCCCCAGATAATATGGCCAAATGGACCCGAATTCCAGTCTCCCACGCCACAAAAGCAGGACGAAAAGCTTGCGCAAATTATGATCCCTCAGATGAGGCCCACAATGAAAAATGGGTTTTGAAGCGATTGTCCCGCACTTGGGAGCAATCAATTGCAGGCAAAACCGCATTTATAACACCCGATGAAGAGCAGGCAGAAATGAACCCAGTTAAAGCACACCAGAACCCCGCATGGGTAAATGAGGGCAGGAACAGCCAACGCTAGCCCAAAACTCAGGTTACAACTGTGGATAGCTAGGACACTTTGCACGAGAGTGCAACGTGCCCCAAAAGCAGCAGAGAAACCAACAGACAGACACCCGAAACAATAATAGGGCAAAGCCGATCCATAGCGTCAGCGCCCGTTCAGAGAATGCAGACATGAACGGCACCGACTGATGGAGTTCGGGCTCCCCAACTTGGGTCTGCGATACCCTTTGGGACAAGTCCGGTAGACCGGTAGTAGCAGGCAAAGTCCGGTGACAACCTGTAGAATTTCTTTGGGGCACAGGAGGGTCCCGCACCGCACTCAATTCCTCCACGGTGTTTCAGCGAGACACGTGGCCCACAACAGACACCATTACACTCAGTGGTTTTACAGGCCATTTACAACAGGGACACATCACAGCCCCTGTAGCAAGAGATAGGGAACATCACAACCAAGCACACCGTAGTTTTAGTTGATCTGCCCCAGACAGCAAAACATATCCTTGGGATCAATTTCATGACCTCTCATAACCTTTCTTTTGACCCAGTGAATAAGTGTGTATGGGAAATGGCAAAGGCAGCACAAGCCCCCGCTACGCTCACAGTCGGAGAATACGTAAATAGGATTAGCTCAGTAGGAGACTTCTGGTTCGACCCTCGAGCCATTAGTGCAGACAAACAGGTTAGGGCAGACCTGCAGGAACATAAAGCAGTATTTGCACAGCACAAGCACGACTGTGGCAGTCTGATTGGCTTTGTGAAAATTACAGGTCCCGACCCTAAACCCCAGAAGCAGTACAGATTTCCCAGGAAGCAGAGGGAGAAATCTCCAAAGTAATAGAGAGTTTGTTGGATCAACGCGTACTCAGATCAGTAGCCTCCACAAACAACGCACCGATTTGGCCCGTCAGGAAACCGGATGGATCATGGCGACTGACCATTGATTACCGGGAACTGAACAAAGTAACCCCAGCAGCAGCCCCCACCGTAGCCACGAGTCCCGAGACCATGCTCAAACAGGGACTCCAGTCAAATTATTTTTCAGTTTTGGACATTAGTAATGGCTTTTGGTCCATTCCATTGGCTAAAGCGTGCCAGTACAATTCACCTTTACATTCCAAGGGCAACAATAAACATGGACGTGCCTTCCACAAGGTTCCAACAACTCCCCCTCCATTTTCCACTGACAGCTGGCAAATGGTTTAGCAAAATCTTTCCGCCCCGATTGTCTGCTCCAGTATGTAGACGACTTGTTACTACAGACAGACACAAAGGGAGAGCACTTTTTGCTTCTCGCCGAACTCCTAGCACTCCTAAAAGAAATTGGTTGTAAAGTCAACCCCAAGAAGGCCCGGATTCTGAAAGAAAATGTGATTTACTTGGGACCAGTGATCACTCATGGTAAACGCGAGATCGAGCACAAGAGAATTGACTCGATCGTCAAATTGCCCCTTCCCCACAATGTCTCAGCCCTCCGGTCATTTTTAGGACGGGTTGGCTACTGCCGAAACCATATTGACGGTTTCGCCACTAAAGCAGCGCCCCTTTCCGACCTCAAGAAGCAGCCACCTTGGGAATGGCTTCCACAGCATACAGATACCGTGGACGCTTTAAAAAGAGCACTCAGCACAGCACTACAGGTCCGAGATCCACTTTCCCCATATGCAATCGAAGTTGCAAGCACCGACCAAACCCTTTCGGCTGTCCTCCTCCAGGAACGCCATGACCAATTATGCCCCATAGCATACATCTCACACGTGTTAGACCCTGTGGAGCAAGGATTATCTGCCTGTGAAAGGCACCTGCTCGCAGTTTTTTGGGCAGTACAACACTTCGCCTACATTACAGGACTCAACAACCAACACCATCCTCACAGAACACACACCGACACAGCTATTTTTAGACGGCCGACTTAAGGATGGCACAGTCAGCCAAATCCGCGCAGCCCGTTGGATCCTTCTTTTGCAGGGACGGGACATCACGGTAAAGAGAACCAAAACCCACACATTCCTAGCCGATAATTTGCAGTATGCAGGCACCCCCCACGAAACAGAACACAGGCCCATTTATTCCCAAAACACCTCCCAGGAAGACAGGTAGTACACCCCAGAGACCCCAGCCCACAGACACGTGTGCACCCGTGAAGATTTATGTGGATGGCTCATCCACAGTGTCAAACAGAGAGAGAATTACCGGTTGCGGTATATATGTAGAGGACGCGCAGGGAAGCGCCCGAGGTGAAATTTCCTTAAAGTTGCCAGGACACTTAGGCTCTCACACAGCAGAGCTGGCAGCAATTGCATATATTGTAGACCACCCAGATTCGTTCCAGACCCCAGAGACATCTATTCGGACAGCTTGTATGTCTGTAATAGTTTGACAGAATTCCTACCACTCTGGGAAACAAGAGGATTTGTTTCCGCGGACGGTAAACCCCTCAGCCCCATTACTCCGCCATATCTTGGAGACAGCGAAGGATAGGAAATACGGAATAATTAAGGTTCGCAGTCATCACCATTCTTCCCCCCCCCGGTAACGTTAAAGCTGACGCCGGAGCGAAGGCAGGCTCCAGGCATGGTTATTTTTGGAACGCCCCCGAAAGCACCCCAGTACACGCCGTTCAGGTCTCACAGACCAACATTCAGGATTTAGCGAAGGCACAGAGAGGACGAGAAACTCAGGGAAGTTTTAAAGGGAACCTTCCCAGCCCCGTATTATAAATACAGAAATGCAATCACCACACACGACGGTGTGATTTTAAAGGATGATGTGGAGATGCCGGCGTTGGACTGGGGTGAGCACAGTACGAAGTCTTACAACACCAGGTTAAAGTCCAACAGGTTTGTTTCGATGTCACTAGCTTTCGGAGCGCTGCTCCTTCCTCAGGTGAATGAAGAGGTCTGTTCCAGAAACACATATATAGACAAATTCAAAGATGCCAGACAATGCTCGGAATGTGAGCATTAGCAGGTGATTAAATCTTTACAGATCCAGAGATGGGGTAACCCCAGGTTAAAGAGGTGTGAATTGAGTCAAGCTAGGACAGTTGGTAGGATTTCGCAGGCCAGATGGTGAGGGATGAATGTAATGCGACATGAATCCCAGGTCCCGGTTGAGGCCGCACTCATGTGTGCGGAACTTGGCTATAATAGCCAACTGTCCTACCAACTGTCCTGGCTTGACACAATTCACACCTCTTTAACCTGGGGTTACCCCATCTCTGGATCTGTAAAGATTTAATCACCTGCTAATGCTCGCATTCCAAGCATTGTTTGGCATCTTTGAATTTGTCTATATATGTGTTTCAGGAACAGACCTCTTCATTCACCTGAGGAAGGAGCAGCGCTCCGAAAGCTAGTGACATCGAAACAAACCTGTTGGACTTTAACCTGGTGTTGTAAGACTTCGTACTATTTTAAAGGATGGCATTGATATAGTTCCCAGCCAGGACAGGAACCAGATCATTTGTCAGTTCCATGACAATCATGGACACCAAGGAATTGAACCCACCCTAGCCCACCTCAGACCGCTTTGTTAGTGGCCTGATTTAAAAATCGATGTCACACGCTATATTGAGAATTGCTTAATCTGTGCCTAGACAGATATGCTAAAAAGGCTCAACTTAGTCATACCCGCCCTGTTAATGGACCCTGGACAAATCTCCAGATAGATTATATAGGACCCCTACCCCCGTGCAGAAATGGTTACAAGTATGTGTTGGTGGTCATAGACACCTTCACAAAATGGGTGGAAGCATTTCCATCACAAACCAATACGGCCAAGACAACGGCTAAAATATTAATACACCACATCTTTACAAGATGGGGCCTCCCACGCAGTCTAGAGTCCGACCAAGGCTCCCATTTCACCGGACGTGTAATGAAAAACGTCCTCACAATTTTCGGCATTAGACAAAAGTTCCATATCGCATACCAACCCCAGTCAAGTGGTATTGTAGAACGAATGAATAGGACATTGAAAGCCAGCCTCAGGAAAATGGTACAGCAGAATAATAGCACCTGGGATTCAGTACTCTCATTTGCTTTAATGTTTTTAAGAAACATGGTATCTACATCCACAGGACACACCCCCCACACCCTCATGACCGGATGCCTCATGAAAGGCACTGAGTATTTACTCGGACTGGATTTGGCCAGCCCCGCAGTTACAGCCCTCACACATGAAAATGCAGTGAAACAACTAGTACAGAACATAAAGGCAGCCCAACTCGCAGCAGCAGTGAGACTTGGAACCAGGAAGAAACAGAGCAAGGCTTGTTTTGTCAAAACAGTACATGCCACTGTGTTAACAGTAGGGCAACAAGTTATACTTTCCCTTTACAACCCCAGTTCATTCCTCTCCCCAAAATTTTCCGGACCATATTCCATTTCGGACAAAGTCAGACCCTCAGTATACATAATAACCTATCCCAATGGTAAGTCTGCGTGGTTTCACATAAACCAGCTCAAGGCTTACGGCTCACAGAATAACTACACACACCACATCTTGCTCGCAGCAGCAGACGATCACGCCCCGCCCACAGATGACATATTCCTACCCTCCCCCAACCACTCCAGCCTGCCCTTAAACACAACTTCAAATCCACCCCCAGAGGCACGACTCCCCCTCTCCCTTCCCTCAACCAGCAGCGACAGCGACAGTAATAGCGATCACGATGACGATAGCCACAGCACACCACATTACGACTATACCCCTGCACCAGGCCCCACTCCCAGCGAATCCAAGCATGATTCCACTGACCCATTTGAAATCACTTATATCAAAGCCCCTGACCCAGACCCACCGCCCGACGATTACGGACTGAAGCATAGTAGCTCCAAACTCGACACTCGATTCTGGCACCGAGACAATTCGTTCAGGCTCATCCGGAATGATGAGATGGACCCCAATTCGTCCCAAGCAGCTTTAGCACGGTTACGACAGACAAGTGTTTGGCAGCCGGGAGAAGATGATGACTTAGAGTCTGACTCCCACCAAACAAATCCCTTTGCGACCCTGTTCGCTATTGAGCAGTGAGGTGTCCAGGTGATGGAGAAAAAAGGAACCGATGGAGAGATACGGTGTCCTTTCTGATGGAACCTGCATCATTTCTGTTGAATGTTTGTTCGTTAGTGTTAACGTTAAGTGTGGTTTGTAAACTCGAAAAGGTTTTCACGGCCCCACGTCACCACTCCTTTAACATCCCCCCCGGATGTTAATGGAACAAGTTTATCCCCAGGCAATAGTTCAGAGGAACTAGTTTGTCCCCCAAAACCTGTTAAAGGTACAAGTTTGTCCCCAGACAATAGTTCAGAGGAACTAGTTTGTCGACAGAACACGACTCATAGTTGCTCTCCTAATTTGAGAGGCAGCCCCCACGACGACTACATTCTTACCCGTTCTTGCCGGTTGCACAGGCAGTGGAGAAACGGCATTGGTCCCCGTCCTGCCTGAGGACCCCCCCTCTGGTCAGCTACGCTCGGGTAGAGCACAACTGGCATTGATCACCGTCCTACCCGGGGATTCCACCCATTTCTTACCCGCCGCGGTCCATACGCACCCCATTTTTGGCTCATTATGTTCGAAATTCCTTTGTTTCGTTTTGGCAATCCTTAGGTTGCTTCCCTATACGATTTACATCTTCAAACACTGGGATGGTAAATCACACAGGCTGCGAGACGGCTCGCAGTACGACAGTATTTTCTTAGATGTCTAGTCCAAATATTCAGGGTTTTTTTAAAAATGAGGGAGTCACAGATGGTGACCAATTATAAAGGGAAATTGGCAATAAAGGACTGATAGACAGACATACGAGATCTTAAGCAAGATAATAACAGAAATTATGCTTGTGTTCACAGAACTCCGGAACCTCAGGAACCCCAGAGGAAGAAAAAGAAGAAGTCCGACAATGATGAAGACAGCCTTCGTGTTCACATGGATCTTCGCGGGATCCCTTCAGTTGCGTGCGGACGCTACCCCCCTCCGACCCCTACCACATAAACCGTAAATGATTCTCACCCCTGTAATACACGGTAATACACCCTGAGATAACTAGCCCAGCGACAGCTAGCAATACCCCGACCTGGTGTGATAAGTTTATCACCTGGTTCGTACTCTCATATGTAGTCGAAGCACTCTTAGTGCTGGCGATACTTTGCAGTGTCGTGCAAACGTTTAGAGTTAGGAAATGGCGAAAGAGAGCATATCGCTCTCGCACCCCGGTATACAGGTTTAGGTCCCCCATTTTCGGATTTCACCAGACCCCCGAACCCATTGGGACGGATTAAAGTGCATCCATTTTCTTCATGTATTCTATGGAATAAAGAGATGTAAACCTCTGTGGCTGACTGCCAGGCCAGAGACATTTGTGTGCTGCTATTTTGTGCAGTTTAAGATGGAAAGATTATTTTGGATCGTTTGTATTTTTGGATTGTTTGAATGAGGATAGCTTATTGAGAATAGTTAGAGGTATTTTTTTGTAATGGATGTATTAATGTCATAGCGCCCCGTAGAGTTTTATGATAATGAATGTATTTAAAATGGTTTTGGTAAAATTGTGTTGCATAGGATAGGACAGTGTACAGCCTAAGTATGGGTGCCCTGGCTGGTCAGAGGATGAAGACGACATAGTAATGTGATCCTTCACGCTTCGCGTTGAGGATCACAAAGAGGGTGTGTAGCCATCTGGGACGGCCACGTCTCGATTACAAAATGGACACTTGCAAAGAATGCAGGGAAAATTGGACAATGCTAAGAAACAATCAGGTGCAAGCTCTGTCTGTTGATTAGAACCTTAAACTCTCAGACAGGACAGAAACTGGCAAGCAATCTATATACTAATGAGCCATCTCCGGGGACAAAAGAGAAACATTTAGATACACAATGTTAAGGCAGACTCCCCGGCGCCAGAAGAGGCGAAGTCAAAGCTGACTGACAGTCACCAGGACACGCCCAGTGATCAGGGAACCACCCCTCTATTGTAGGAAAATCGATACAGATGATTGGGAAAGACCCAATTAGTTGATGCGAAGTCCAAGGCCCGCCCAAAAGTGGGTGAAGCCCTTTTCAGTATAAAAGGTATCCCTCAAGGGAGAATCTCCCTCCTTTGGCTTTGGCTCTCACCGAAGAGAGAGACCAGCCGAGCAGCTGCACCAGACCAAGTAAGTCCCAAGTCAACGCACGCTACTAGATAGATGCTCCTAGTTGCTACCCTGTAAACAGCTCAACCCAGCAGCCTCAGAACCGAGCAAAGGCCATTGTTCCTCTGACTGAGAGGGCACCCGAAGCTAAGTATAGGCTTTAGTAATAGTGGTAGTTAGTTTGTACAGTTTATGCATGAGTAGATTTGACTGTGTGTAAATAAATGAGCATTGCTTTTGAACTTACTAACTGGGGTATCGAGTCATTGATCAGTATTCGGTTCTGGCCCTTGTGGCGGTGTCGAAAGATACCTGGCGACTCTTGACCAAACGTAATTAAACAGAGCCAAATTAAGAGCCAACCAAACGTTAGCAACACAGCTATTCCCCAGGCTCAATATCAAAGCATAGCTCAAGTGAAGAGGTAGTCAAAGGCAGGGCATGGGCCGCATGACAAGTGGGCCGCACAGGGCTGTCTCCTATCAACAGGACATGCAGCTCAACATTACTGAGGGAGTGAAGGGAGGGAGGTCACTCGGACTGGAGGCCATGGATGAACATTAGGGGACATGGGACAGTGTAAGTGACTGTACAAGGTACCTGTTGAAGCCAGCAGCTCATCAACAAAACGCTGGCTGGCGAGAATGATGATGGTTGGTCAGCCATCATAAGCAGGATGACCTTGCTGACTGTCTCTCTTATCCGCCTGCCCCACCATCCATGCATCACCTCCCAGCCTGCGCCGATCCAGATCCTTTATCTAAACCTGTCACCTATTTTCCAAGGATCTACTTCCCTCTGTTCCCCGCCCATTCATATATCTGTCTAGATGCATCTTAAATGATGCTATCGTGCCCGCCTCTACCACCTCCGCTGGCAAAGCGTTCTAGTCATCCACCACCCTCTGCATAAAAAACTTTCCACGCACATCTCCCTTAAACTTTTCCCCTCTCACCTTGAAATCGTGACCCCTTGTAATTGACACCCCCACTCTTGGAAAAAGCTTGTTGCTATCCACCCTGTCCATACCTCTCATAATTTTGGAGACTTCAATCAGGTCCCCCTCAACCTCCGGCTTTCCAACGAAAACAATCCTAATCTACTCAACTTTTCTTCATAGCTGGCACCCTCCATACCAGGCAACATCCTGGTGAACCGCCTCTACACCGTCTCGAAAGCATTCTCATCCTTCTGGTAATGTGGCGACCAGAACTGCATGCAGTATTCAAAATTTGGCCTAACCAAAGTCCTATACAACTGTAACATGACCTGCCGACTCTTGTATTCAATACCCCGTCCGATGAAGGCAAGCATGCTGTATGCCCTCTTGACCACTCTATCGCCCTGCGTTGCCACCTTCAGGGTACAATGGACCTGAACTCCAAGATCTCTCTGTACATCACTTTTCCCCAGGACTCTTCCATTGACCGCATAGTCCGCTCTTGAATTAGATCTTCCAAAATGCATCACCTCGCATTTGCCTGGATTGAACTCCATCTGCCATTTCTCTGCCCAACTCTACAATCTATTGATATTTTGCTGTTTTCTCTGACAGTCCTCCTCGCTATCTGCAACTCCACCAATCTTAGTATCATCTGCAAACTTGCTAATCAGGCCACCTATCCCTTCATCCAGATCATTTATGTATATTACAAACAACAGTGGTCCGAGCACGGATCCCTGTGGAACACCACTAGTCACCTTTCTCCATTTTGAGACACTCCCTTCCACCACTACTCTCTGTCTCCTGTTGCCCAGCCAGTTCTTTATCCATCTAGCTAGTACACCCTGAACCCCATACAACTTCACATTTTCCATCAACCTGTCATGGGAAACTTTATCAAACGCCTTACTGAAGTCCATGTATATGACATCTACAGCCCTTTCCTCATCAATTTAACGTTGTCACTTCCTGAAAGAATTCTATTAGGTTTGTAAGACATGACCTTCCCTGCACAAAACCATACTGCCTATCACTGATAAGTCTATTTTCTTCCAAATGTAAATAGATCCTATCCCTCAGTATCTTCACCAACAGTTTGCCTACCACTGCGTCAAGCTCACAGGTCTATAATTCCCTGGATTATCCCTGCTACCCTTCTGAAACAAAGGGACAACATTAGCAACTCGCCAGTCCTCCGGGACCTCACCCATCTCAAGGATGCTGCAAAGATATCTGTTAAGGCCCCAGCTATTTCATCCCTCACTTCCCTCAGTAACCTGGGATGGATCCCATCTGGACCTGGGGACTTGTCCACCTTAATGCCTTTTAGAATACCCCAAACTTCCCACTTCCTTATGCCGACTTGACCTAGAGTATTTAAACATCAACCCTTAGCCTCAACATCCGTCATGTCCCTCTCCTTGGTGAATACCGATGCAAAGTACTCATTAAGAATCTCACCCATTTCCTCTGACTCCACGCATAAATTCCCTCTTTTGTCTTTGAGTGGGCCACTCCTTTCTCTAGTTACTCTCTTGCTCCTTAGATACGAATAAAAGGCTTTGGGATTTTCCTTAACGCTGTTAGCCAAAAATATTTCATATTTTTAGCCCTCTTTATTGCGCGTTTGAGATTTGTCCTACTTTCCCGATATTCCTCCAAAGCTTCATCAGATTTAAGTCGCCTAGATCATATGTATGCTTCCTTTTTCATCTTAGTCTCACAATTCCACCGTCATCCATGGTTCCCTAATCTTGCCATTTCTATCCCTCATTTTCACAGGAACATGTCTGTCCTGCACTCTCATCAACCTTTCCTTAAAAGACTCCCACATTTCAAATGTGGATTTACCCTTAAAGAGCTGCTCCCAATCCATATTCCCTAGCTCCTGCCGAATTTTGTTATACTTGGCCTTTCCCCAATTTAGCACTCTTCCTTTAGGACCACTCTCGTCTTTATCCATGAGTATTCTAAAACTTACGGAATTGTGATCGATATTCCCAAAGTAATCACCGACTGAAACTTTAACGACCTGGCCGGGATCATTCCCCAGACCAGGTCCAGTATGGCCCCTTCCCGAGTTGGACTATTTACACACTGCTCTATAAAACTCTCCTGGATGCTCCTTACAAATTCTGCTCCATCTACACCTCCAACACTACATGAGTCCCATTCAATGCTGGGGAAGTTAAAATCTCCCATCACGACCACCCTATTGCTCCTACATTTTTCTATAATCTGTCTACATATTTGTACCTCTACTTCACGCTCACTTTTGGGAGGCCTGTAGTAAAGTCCCAACAATGTTACTGCACCATTCCTATTTCTTAGCACTACCCATATTGCCTCAGTGCTTGAATCCTCCATCGTGCCCTCCTTAATCATAGCTGTGATATCATCTCTGACCAGTCATGCAACTCCTCCACCCCTTTTACCTCCCTCTCTATCCCTCCTGAAGCATCTATACCCTGGGATATTTAGTTGCCAGTCTTGCCCTTCCCTCAACCAAGTCTCCGTAATACCAATAACATCATATTCCCAGATACTAATCCAAGCCCTATGTTCATCTGCCTTACCTGCTACACTTCTCACATTGAAACAAATGCACCTCAGACCACCTGTCCCTTTGCGTTCATCATCTCTTCCCTGTCTACTCTTCCCCTTAGTCACATTGAGTTTATTATCTCGTACCTTACTGGCTTTAGTTGCTGCCTCTTTACTGACCTCTAACTTCCTAATCTGGTTCCCATCCCCCTGCCACATTAGTTTAAAACCTCCCCAACAGTGTTAGCAAAAGCACCCCCTAGGACATTGGTTCCAGTCCTGCCCAGGTGTAGACCATCCGATTTGTAATGGTCCCACCGCCCCCAGAACCGGTTCCAATGTCCCAAAAATCTGAATCCCTCCCTCCTGCACCATCCCGTAACAGCCTCCCCAAACAGGCACCGGAAAGTGGCGACTAGGGGCTTTTCACAGTAACTTCATTGAAGCCTACTTGTGACAATAAGCGATTTTCATTTCATTTCATTTAATTTCATCTCTCAAGCCACGTATTCATTCTGATTATTCTTGAATTTCTGCTCTGACTGTCTCGTGGAACTGGTAGCAATCCTGAGATTACTACCTTTGAGGTTCTGCTTTTTAACTTATCTCCTAACTCCCTAAATTCTGATTGTAGGACCTCATCCCGTTTTTTACCTACATCGTTGGTGCCTATATGCACCATGACAACTGGCTGTTCACCCTCCCCCTTCAGTATGTCCTGCAGCCGATCTGAGACATCCCTGACCCGTGCACCCGGGAGGCAACATACCATTCGGGAGTCTCGCTTTCGACCACAGAAACGCCTGTCTACTCCCCTTACGATTGAATCCCTTATGACTATCGCCCTGCCAGTTTTTTTCCCGCTCTTCTGTGCAGCAGAGCCAGCCATGGTGCCATGAACCTTGTTACTACTGCCTTCCCCTGGTGAGTCAACTCCCCCAACAGTATCCAAAACGGTATACCTGTTTTGGAGGGAGATGACCGCAGGGGACACCTGCACTGCCTTCCTGCTCTTTCTCTGCCTTTTGGTCACCCATTCCTTGTCTCCCTCACCAACCCTAATCTGCGGTGTGACCAACTCACTGAAAGTGCTATCCACGACCTCCTCAGTATCGCGGATGCTCCAAGGTGAGTCCATCCGCAGCACCAGAGCCGTCATGCGGTCTAACAGGAGCTGCAGCTGGACACACTTCCCGCACATGAAGGAGTCAGGGGCATTGGTCATGACCCTGAACTCCCACATTGAGCATGAGGAGCATAACACGGGTCTGGGATCTCCTGACATTTTTACACTTTACCTTAACTGATTACAAATATAATTTCAAATAATGAATCAGTGAAAGGAATAAGGATTTTACTTACCAATCACAATACTTACCAACCCAGGAAGTGTTAAATTTCTCCCAGCTACTTACCTTCCCGACAGACCCCTGGCCACTGCTCCCGCCGAAAATCTGAAGGACGCTTCTCCTGCAAGGTAAGTTTTTAAAGGGTAAACTTACTGTTATAATCTGCCTACTTACCATTGGCTGGGGACTAATGACAATCCCACAATCCTGTGGGAGTATGAGCTTCCCCAATGAGGGGGGCGGAGAAACCATTAGTAAACTCCTAGTGTAAATAAAGCTGGCCAGTTTAGGAACCGGCAGGAAGGAGTGTGCAGCAAGTGAAATTGTTGCTGCTGTTTTATATATATATGTTATTGTAAATAAATGTTATTACTTTGTATCCTTAAAACTCGTGCTGGATTCTTCGTGGCCCTCACAAAACGTACCTTCCCGACAGACCCCTGGCCACTGCTCACGCCAAAGATCTGAAGCTATAACTTGCGGATAAAAGAAAAAGAAAAGAGTGAGCTTTCCTGATATTCACTCACCCCCTTAGGCTAGAGGAGGTGGAAGGGTGGGAGACACGACAAGTGTAGTGTCTCGGGTTTAGCAACCACCCAACTTAAATAGAGGTAAAAATCAAACACTTAAGCACCTACCTGATTCCCAAGCTGCACTCCAGCTCGCTCTCTCTCTCCCGCTCCCGGAAATGAAGGTCGCTGGAACCTGGGAGCAACTTTAAACACCTACCTGAATCCCAAGCTGCACTCGCTGCGCTCCTGCTCCCTCTGTCTCTCCCGCTCCGGAAAATGAAGAGCACTGGAACCTGGGGGCTAGTTTAAACACCTACCTGAATCCCAAGCTGCACTCGCTGCGCTCCGGCTCCCTCGCTCTCTCACGCTCTGAAAAATGAAGCATCACCTACATCACCTTTCACCAAGACCAGGCTCACCAAGATGCCTGGGCCGCAGGATTCCCTGACATCGTTGGCATTCCTCAGGTCCAGAGGGCAATCAATGGCACACCTCCAAGAACTGGCTCGACAGAGGGCGCCCTTCATCAACAGGAAGGGGTTCCAATCCCTGAACTTTCAGTTGGTAAGCGATCAGCAGATGCACATCATGCACGTTTGTGCACGCTATCCAGACAGTATGCACAAAACTTTATCCTGGCTCATTCATAGGATCCCGGCACATTCGAGGTGGTCCCTCGGATGGCTAGTGGATGACAAGGCCTATCGCTTAGGTCATGGCTGATGACACCTGTGCAGAGGTCACAGACCAAGGCAGGGAACCATTTTAATGAAGTCCACTCAGCAACCAGGAGCATCATCGAGCTGTGCATTGGGCTCCTCAAAATAATAATAATTCTTATTGTCACAAGTAGGCATACATTAACACTGCAATGAAGTTACTGTGAAAAGCCCCTTGTCATCACATTCCAGCACCTGTTCGGGTACACTGGTAGTAACCCAAGTCGGGAATCGAACCTGGAACCCTGGCACTGTGAAGCAACAGTGCTAACCACTGTACATGTGGTGTTACATATCTGGGAAGACATTCTTTCTGGTTCAGCATCACATGATGTGCACTGGCATCAGCAGAGTGTTTGCGCAGGCTTTGAGCAGATCACCATTTGATTGTTTTGTGCAACATCCTCAATAAACCTCTCATTGCTTTCACAATAATCCAGAGTGTGGGCACCTCCATACCTTTTCTTTTTGTGGCAATAAAGAAATATAACAGGAGACAAAACTGGCAACTGGGATTTGGGCCAGAAAACTGGCAAAAAGGATTGACGCAGAAAAATGTCAGGAAAGAAGATTTTTGTCAACTAATTGTGAGACGGCATTTGGGGCAACAGAGGATTCTCGGGACTGGACTCGCACACACACAGACATTGGGCGAAGCATTGCCGCCAATGTGAAGGTTTAATTAAAGTTTTCAACAGCAACTGTGAGTAAGAAGACCGACAGCCAGGGAAGACTTGCTTGCGTTGAAGTGAGTGGGGTCTGGGTTGCAGGAACCATGCACGTGGTGAAACTACACTGGCTGCGGGGAACGGGGGTTTCAAAGTCTGCCGATTCTGCATGAGCCATTACTTGGTAGAATAGTTGAATACTCAGGCAAAAAGTGAAAGATTTCCCAGGTGCTTGTTTAAGGGATTGTTTGTGCCATATTTTCCAACCCAATTGTAAGGGAAAAAATCTCAGCCCTCGGAGCTGGGATCCAAAAAATGTCGGTAAAACGGGCATCGACGTGTTTGATGAGGATTATGAGACATAGAATTCATATGGGAAAATATTCCAATTGCTTTTAATAGCAAATCAGACACTGGAGAACCTAAAGGTCGCAACATTTCTCAGCTTAGTTTGTGCTGCAACAGAATCCTGTTCACCCAGCAAAACCAGGAGACAAGTCCTTAAGTGAATTAATAACAATTTTAGGAATTTTCTCTTCTAAACCGTTACTAATTGCAGAAAATTTCCAATTCCACCGTTGTAGTTAGGAAGAAGGTGAAACCATTTTACTGCTTTTAGTGTCTTTATGCAGATTAGCTAGATATTGTGAATTTCGTGCAACATTGATGATACTCTTCGAGACAGGTTGGTTTGTGGGTTGTGCAATGAAGCAATTCAGAGGAAATTACTTACCGCAAGTGATTTAATGCTGTGTCAGTTGCCACATCTATGGAACTTGCTGCAAGAGAAGCCTTTGCAGACATGGGCAGAAGCGAAGATTCACAAAATGGATGCCTCAAGGAACAAGGCTGCAAAGGTGCAACTATATCACCATTATATACATAAGAACATAAGAACTAGAGGCAGGAGTAGGCCATCTGGCCCCTCGAGCCTGCTCCACCATTCAATGAGGTCATGGCTGATCTTTTGTGGACTCAGCACCACTTTCCGGCCCGAACATCATAACCCTTAATCCCTTTATTCTTCAAAAAACTATCTATCTTTATCTTAAAAACATTTAATGAAGGAGCCTCTACTGCTTTACTGGGCAAGGAATTCCATAGATTCACAACCCTTTGGGTGAAGAAGTTCCTCCTCAACTCAGTCCTAAATCTACTTCACCTTATTTTGAGGCTATGCCCCCTAGTTCTGTTTCCACCCGCCAGTGGAAACAACCTGCCCGCATCTATCCTATCTATTCCCTTCATAATTTTATATGTTTCTATAAGATCCCCCCTCATCCTTCTAAATTCCAATGAGTACAGTCTCAGTCTACTCAACCTCTCCTCGTAATCCAACCCCTTCTGCTCTGGGATTAACCTAGTAAATCTCCTCTGCACACCCTCCAGTGCCAGTACATCCTTTCTCAAGTAAGGAGACCAAAACTGAACACAATACTCCAGGTGTGGCCTCACTAACACCTTGTACAATTGCAGCATAACCTGCCTAGTCTTAAACTCCATCCCTCTAGCAATGAAGGAAAAAACTCGAGTTGCCTTCTTAATCACCTGTTGCACCTGTAAACCAACTTTTTGCGACTCATGCACTAGCACACACAGGTCTCTCTGCACAGCAGCATGTTTTAATATCTTACCATTTAAATAATAATCCCTTTTGCTGTTATTCCTACCAAAATGGATAACCTCACATTTGTCAATATTGTATTCCATCTGCCAGACCCTAGCCCATTCACTTAGCCTATCCAAACCCTTTGCAGACTTCCAGTATCCTCTGCACTTTGTGTTTTACCACTTATCATAGTGTCATCTGCAAAGTTGGACACATTGCCCTTGGTCCCCAACTCCAAATCATTTATGTAAATTGTGAACAGTTGTGGGCCCAACACTGATCCCTGAGGGACACCACTAGCTACTGATTGCCAACCAGAGAAACACCCATTAATCCCCACTCTTTGCTTTCTATTAATTAACCAATCCTCTATCCATGCTACTACTTTACCCTTAATGCCATGCATCTTTATCTTTTGCAGCAACCTTTTGTGTGGCACCCTGTCAAAGGCTTTCTGGAAATCCAGATATACCACATCCCTTGGCTTCCCGTTATCTACCGCATTGGTAATGTCCTCAGAAAATTCCACTAAATTAGTTAGGCACGGCCTGCCCTTTATGAACCCATGCTGCGTCTGCCCAATGGGACAATTTCCATCCAGATGCCTCGCTATTTCTTCCTTGATGATAGATTCCAGCATCCTCCCTACTTCCGAAGTTAAGCTCACTGGCCTATAATTACCCGCTTTCTGCCTACCTCCTTTTTTAAACAGTGGGGTCACGTTTGCTAATTTCCAATCTGCCGGGCCACCCCAGAGTCTAGTGAATTTTGGTAAATTATCACTAGTGCATTTGCAATTTCCCTAGCCATCTCTTTTAGCACTCTGGGATGCATTCCATCAGGGCCAGGAGACTTGTCTACCTTTAACCCCATTAGCTTGCCCATCACTACCTCCTTGGTGATAACAATCCTCTCAATGTCCTCACCTGTCATATCCTCATTTCCATCAGTCACTGGCATGTTATTTGTGGCTTCCACTGTGAAGACCGACCCAAAAAACCTGTTCAGTTCCTCAGCCATTTCCTCATCTCCCATTATTAAATCTCCCTTCTCATCCTCTAAAGGACCAATACTTACCTTCAACACTCTTTTTTGTTTTATATATTTGTAGAAACTTTTACTATCTGTTTATATATTCTGAGCAAGTTTACTCTCATAATCTATCTTACTCTTCTTTATAGCTTTTTTAGTAGCTTTCTGTTGCCCCCTAAAGATTTCCCAGTCCTTTAGTCTCCCACTGATCTTTGCTACTTTGTATGCTTTTTCCTTCAATTTGATACTCTCCCTTATTTCCTTAGATATCCACGGTCGATTTTCCCTCTTTCTACCGTCCTTCCTTTTTGTTGGTATAAACCTTTGCTGAGCACTGTGAAAAATTGCTTTGAAGATTCTCCACTGTTCCTCAACTGTTTCACCATAAAGTCTTTGCTCCCAGTCTACCTTAGCTAGTTTTTCTTTCATCCCATTGTAATCTCCTTTGTTTAAGCACAAAACACTAGTGCTTGATTTTACCTTCTCACCCTCCATCTGTATTTTAAATTCCACCATATTGTGATCGCTCCTTCCGAGAGGATCCCTAACTATGAGATCCTGAATCAATCCTGTCTCATTACACAGAACCAGATCTAGGACCACTTGTTCCCTCGTAGGTTCCATCACATATTGTTCTAGGAAACCATCGCGGATACATTCTATAAACTCCTCCTCAAGGCTGCCTTGACCGACCTGGTTAAACCAATCGATATGTAGATTAAAATCCCCCATGATAATTGCTGTACCATTTCTACATGCATCAGTTATTTCTTTGTTCATTGCCTGCCCCACCATAATGTTACTATTTGGTGGCCTATAGACTACTCCTATCAGTGACTTTTTCGCCTTACTATTCCTGATTTCCACCCAAATGGTTTCAACCTTATCCTCCATAGCACCGATGTGATCCCTTACTGTTGCCCGGATGTCATCCTTAAATAACAGAGCGACACCACCTCCCTTACCATCCACTCTGTCCTTCCGAATAGTTTGATACCCTCGGATATTTAACTCCCAGTCGTGACCATCCTTTAACTATGTTTCAGTAATGGCCACTAAATCATAGTCAGTCACGATGATTTGCGCCATCAACTCATTTACCTTATTCCGAATACTACGAGCATTCAGGTAAAGTACACTTATGTTCGCTTTTTTACCTCTGTTCGGAATCTTAACACCTCGATCAGTAACCTCTCCTAAGTTATATTTCCTCTTAACCTTTCTCCTAATTTTCCTTGTCGTTGAACCCATATCAACCCATTGGGCAGCACGGTAGCATTGTGGATAGCACAATTGCTTCACAGCTACAGGGTCCCAGGTTCGATTCCGGCTTGGTTCACTGTCTGTGCGGAGTCTGCATATCCTCCCCGTGTGTGCGTGGGTTTCCTCCGGGTGCTCCGGTTTCCTCCCACAGTCCAAAGATGTGCAGGTTAGGTGGATTGGCCATGCTAAATTGCCCTTAGTGTCCAAAATTGCCCCTAGTGTTGGCTGGGGTTACTGGGTTATGGGGATAGGGTGGAGGTGTTGACCTTGGGTAGGGTGCTCTTTCCAGGAGCCGGCGCAGACTCGATGGGCCGAATGGCCTCCTTCTGCACTGTAAATTCTATGATCTTCATGTAACAACCTGCTGCATCGCTTACCATTAATGTTTTCACTTCAAGTTTTATTCCTTTTAGTATTCCTGGTCCTATTCACTGAGTCACTGTACCTTGTACTGTCGCCCTTTTTGATTTTTGACTGTGGCTTTTCTGCCTTACACTTCCCCCCTTACTGCCTTTTGTTTCTGTCCTTGTTTTACTACCTTCCAACTTCCTGCATCGGTTCCCATCCCCCTGCCACATTAGTTTAAACTCTCCCCAACAGCTCTAGCAAACACCCCCCCTAGGACATCAGTTCCAGTCCTGCCCAGGTGCAGACCGTCCGGTTTGTACTGGTCCCACCTCCCCCAGAACCGGTTCCAATGCCCCAGGAATTTGAATCCCTCCCTCTTGCACCATCTCTAGAGCCACGCATTCATCCTATCCATCCTGACATTCCTACTCTGACTAGCACGTGGCACTGGTAGCAATCCTGAGATTACTACCTTTGATGTCCTACTTTTTAATTTAACTCCCAACTCCCTGAATTTAGCTTGTCGGACCTCATCCCGTTTCTTACCTATATCATTGGTGCCTATGTGCACCATGACAGCTGGCTGTTCACCCTCCCCCCAGAATGTCCTGCAGCCGCTCCGTGACATCCTTGGCCCTTGCGCCAGGGAGGCAACATACCATCCTGGAGTCTCGACTGCATCCGCAGAACCGCCTGTCTATTCCCCTTACAATTGAGTCCCCTATCACTATAGCCCTGCCATTCTTCTTCCTGCCCAGCTGCGCAGCAGAGCTAGCAACGGTGCCATGAACCTGGCTGCTGCTGCCTTCCCCTGGTGAGCCATCTCCCACAACAGTATCCAAAGCGGTATATCTGTTTAGCAGGGAGATGACCGCAGAGGACACCTGCACTGCCTTCCTACTCTTGCTCTGTCTTTTGGTCACCCATTTTCTATCTCCCTCAGAACCTTTCACCTGCGGTGTGACTAACTCGCTAAACGAGTTAGACAGTTGGACAAAATGTTGGACAGTTAGTGGGGAAACGCTGGAGTAAATCTTATCAATGCAAGAACTGTGGCAAGAAGGGCCACATTGCCAAAGCACATTGGAGGAAAAGCAATTAAACAATATAGTTGCGTCTACAAATTAGTGGATGAAGCTCATGGTCATTCAAAAGACAATGTGTGGAATTCTCCATCTCGGCACGCCTGGAATGCGCTCCCCTCTGGGACGGAGAATTGGGAATTGGGGGAAAATCAGGATTGGCATGGGGTGCCGACCTGAACTCAATGCTCCGACCCCCCGTTGGCAGTATGAACGGGGTCTACTATGCACGCCGTCGGGAGGATATACATAAATGCTATTGGGTCTTAATGACCCATTTGCATTTATTTAGCAGTCTCGGTGCCCTATGCCCTGGTCTCCCATTATTTTGTGGTCCCTGTGGCCAGGAATCACATGCGCGCGGATACTTTTTGGTTTTTACCAGCGTGGCTGTGACATGGTGGGTCAAGTGGGCCCCTTTGGCAAACCACCAGGTCCACCCCATCAGGGCCATGCCAGTAGAGACCATCCAAGCCCATCCAAGGGCCACCCCCCCACAATGCACTGTCTGCCCAGATCTCCTCGAGCAGACCCCCCGCCCACACACTTCCCCTCCCTCAGGGACCCCTGTAATAGGGGCCCCCCCAGACACCTGTAATAGGTGATCCCCCAGGGACCCTTGTAATAGGGGGAACCCCCACAGGGACCCCTGCCTAAAATAACTCCCCGCAGATACCCCACACAGACCCACCCCACACACAGCATGTCTGGGAGCAAGAGAGCAGTCCAGACAGGGGCGGTGGGAAGCATTATAGCTGTAATACTTATCTTGCAGCTCCATGTGTCCATTCCTCAAGCGAGAGCAGCTGTGCCTGTGTTTGGTTCCCACAGATCCATTAGCTGCAAGATATTCATACCTTTCCTATCCCTTCACGCTTCAGTAGCATAAATGGTGAAACCCCAACCTTTGTTTATATTGACCATATGAAAGAGATTTAAGTGCATTCTAACCACAAAGTGCATTCCAATCACTCAAGCGTATGATTTCACTCCACTTACCTCTCTTTGATGTGGCCAATGTTTACAAACACTGGGGTTTCACTACTTAGGTCACTGAAGCATGAAGAAATATGAATGGATCAGATGGTTTGTACAAGCTGTCAATTACAGACCACTACTGGAAAGCTATGAATGGTTTGCAGCTAATGGATTTATGGGAACCAGAGGTAGGCACAGTTGTTCTCCTTTGAGGAATCGACACGTGGAGCTACAAGGTAAGTGTTATGGCTTAATGCTTCCCACTGCCTCTCTCTGGACTGCTCTCTAGATTCCAGTCAGGGGTCTCTTTGCTACAGGGGGGTGGGGTCTGTGTGGGGGGGGGGCGGTCTGTGAAGGGGGTTCTTTAGGCAGGGGGTCCCCGTGGGGGTTCCTATCTTACAGGGGTCCCTGGAGGGGTCCCCCTATTACAGGAATCCCTGGGAGTGTCCCTCCATTACAGAGGCCCCTGTGGTACAGAGGTCCCCTTATTATAGAGGTCCTTGGGGGATCCCTGTATTACAGGGGTCTCTGTGGGGGGTCCCCCTTTTACCGGGGTCATTGGGGGGTCCCTGTTTAACAGGGGTCCCTGTGGGGTTCACTCTATTACAGGGTTCCCTGTGGGGTGTTCCCCTATTACAGGAATCCGTAGAGGGGGTGGGATTCTCCATCTCTCGGACGGAGAATTGGGCATTGGGGGAAATTCACGATTGGCACAGGATGCCGACCTGAACGCAATGCTCCGGCCCACTGCTGGCAGTATGAACGGGGTCCACTATGCGTGCCGACGAAAGGATATAGACAATTGGTATTGGGTTTTAATGTGGAGTTCACTCTATTACAGGGTTCCCTGTGAGGTGTTCCCCTATTACAGGAATCCGTGGGGGAGGGGTGGGTTGGGTCACCCTCCTGTACTTGGGGATAGGGGGAGTCACCCAGCAATCTGGGGGTGGAAGGCTGCTCTGGAATGCGGGTGTGGGCGGGGGTTGGCTGGGCGCAGGAGCTCGCTATCAGGCCACATGATCATGATGGTGGCCCGATAGTGGAATTCCCTCGGAATCCCTCATATTCTTAGCGTTGCAAATTAATGCATGGCATGAAACATTGAATTGCATCCCGCTTTACGACCCCAAGAAGGATCAAACGGGGTTCGTCAAGGGCAGGCAGCTGTCGTCGAACGTGCGGTGGCTGTTTAATGTGGTGCTTTCTCCGGCAGAGGGGAGGGGGTTAGAGGTGATGGTGGCGTTGGATGCGGAAAAGCATTTGACAGAGTGGAGTGGAGGTATTTGCTTGCGGTCCTGGAGAAATTTGGGATTGGGCCTAAGTTTTCTATATAAGGGTCCGACAACTTGTGTTGAATGAGATGCAGTCAGAGTACTTATCGCTAGTCTGGGGAACAAGGCAGGGGTGCCCCATATCCTCTCTCTTGTTCGAGTTGGCGATTGAGCCCTTGGCGATTGTAATGAGTCGTTTGGGCTTATGACAGGGGATAGTGAGGGTGGGGTTGGAGCATCAGGCATCTCAATACGTAGATGATTTACCGCTGTGAGGGAGATAATGGGGCTGCTACGGAAATTTGTGGTGTTTTCAGGACATAAATTGAATCTAGGGAAGAATGAGTATTTTGCTGTGTCTCCTTCGGGTGGAGGGTTGGGAGTGGAAGTGTTGCCATTTAGGGTGGTGACAACTCACTTTGGGTACTTGGGGATGCAGGTCGCATGGGGCTGCGTGTGGCTCCGTAAGCTAACTTTCACAAGCCTGTAGGGACGATGAAGGAGGATCTGGGAGGTGAGATAGTCTCTGTTTGTCATTGGCTGGGTACAGGCAGTCAAGATGAATATTTTGCAAAGGTTTTTGTTTCTATTCCAGTGCCTACCGGTCTTTTTACCAAAGATATATTTCCAAGGCGTGGATATGCTGGTGTCACCATGTGTGTGGGCAAGGAAGGTGGTGAGGATAAGGAAGGCGGTGCTCTGGTTGCTGCCAAGAAATGGGTGGGGGGAGATGATGGGGTGGGGGGTTGGGGGGTGGGGAGCATTGGGTATTGTTTGTGTAAAAATGTAAAAATATTGAATAAAAATATTTTTCACAACAAATATTCACTTGTGTTGTGACTCCAGGGCACGTGAGGCTGACATTGACTGCGCACGAGCCCAGGGTGTCGTAACAATTGCAAAGGTGGTCATTGGTGTTGTTGGTACACATTTACGATATCCAGTATGCAAGTCAGAACAGCATGCAAATGCTGATGCTGTATCACAGTGGCCATTAAAAATCAAGCATGGCCCTGAAAAATTGTCAATGATTTGTATTTCTCGCTCATGTTACTTCACAAGTACAAAGATATGGAATAATCGATCCAGTGATGCGGAAGGTGATGGACTTGGTTCATAAAGGAATGCTGTTAGATGTTCATAAGAAAAATCCAGACCTCAATCCCTAAATCATATGAAGACTTGAGTTGACAGTACAGAATGGAGTTCTATTGTGGGGAGCCCATGTGATTATTCCTCCATGCTTACATTGTGAGATTCTTGACCAATTGCATGAGGGACATCCTGGTATGGAAAGAATAAAGGAATTAGTACGCATTTATTTTTGGTGGCCAGGGTTAGATGCTCAAATTGAAGAGATATTAAGCAATTTCAATCTTGTGCAAAACTAAGGAACACTCCATCATTATAACTATTCCATCCATGTGAATGGCTGACACAGCCGTGGCAAATAATACACATCGATTATGCTGGTCCACTGGAAGGTCACATGCTCATGGTGATGTCAACATGCACTCTAAATGGCCAGAAGTGGTAATAATGAAGTCAACGACACCTGAACAGTGAAGACAAAGTATTCACAAGATTCGTAACACCGGAGCAGATTATCAGTGATAATGGATTACAGTTTAGTGCAAAGGAGTTTTAGGATTACTTTAAAGGGAGTGGTATACACTATATCAAATCAGCTCCACATCGTCCAGCAACAAACGGATTGACCGAACGTTTTGTGCATCATTAAAGCATTCCATAGTAGCGTCAAAGGACCAGGGACATTATCAAGAAGAGTAAACAAATTCCTTATATCTTACCGGAACACTGTACATGCTACTGCACAAAGTTCACCGGCAATGATGTTGTTCAAGAGGAAACTACGAACAGAGTTTACTTTGTTAATTCCACCCGATACTTTAGAGTTTGTCAAACGACAGCAACAAACACAAATTGTGAGGTGGGAGAAAATCTCTACTTGATGAGTATTAACCAGGGTGAGAGAGTGTTAGCTAGGAATTACACCACCAACAAGAAATGGATACCAACTGTGATCCTAGCAAAGACAGGTCCAATATCCTTACAGATGGATGATGAAAGAGTTTGGTAACATCATGCTGATCAGTTACTTGTTGCACGAAGTGAGTTTGCAGAAACTTCTCAAGGGGCAGCATGGTGGCACAGTGGTTAGCACTGCAGCACCAGGGACGTGGGTTCAATTCCAGCTTTGGATCACTATCTGTGTGGAGTTTTCACGTTTTCCCTGTGTCTGCATGAGTTTCTTCCGCGTGCTCTGGTTTCCTCCCACGGTCTAAAGATGTGCAGGTTACATGGATTGGCCATGGTAAATTGCCCCTTATTGTCCAAAAGGTTAGGTGCGGTTACTAGGTTACGGGGATAGGGTGTGGGAATGGGCCTAGGTAGGATGCTCCTTCAGAGGGTTGGTGTAGACTTGAATGGCCTCCTTCTGTACGGTCATGATTCTGTGATTCTATGTTTCTAGGTTCTACCTTTAGAAGACCTGGAGAGTTGTACTTTGGAACAGAGACCAGTGACGGATTTAGACTCTGTTTCTGAAGACTTTCCAATGTCTATAGTTAATAACTACTCAAGAAGTACCATCTCCGGAGGACACTTCTGAGGTCGCTAGTAGCTGAGTTCAAGAACGCTGAATTGTACCACATACCACTGTCTGCCCGGCTGGTCCCTGAGTGTGTGACAAGGGGACTTATTTCTGGGCCACATTATTATGATAATTTGGTGGGGGAGGGGTGTGGGAACGGGAACGAGGTTTGGGGTCATAGACTGGGGATGCTGTCATACCAGAGTGTCTCACACTGGTGCTCTCATGGCCTTTCACTTCTGGGTGAGGCTGGAGAATCTGTGGGAAGTTCATGGGTTCAATGTGGATTAAACTCCTCCCTTCCCAACTCCAGCCCAAAACCTACCCCCCTGGTGTGATTGATGAAGGCAGAGTGATTGCCCATTTGCCCTTCAGCGCTCTGAGTGCCAATGGGAAGCACTCTGGTTTTCCCGCTGGCGGGAGCACTTTGTCGCCGATCGGGAGAATTATGCTCAAAAGTTTATAAAAATGCTGAACACAAGCTCCAGTGTGCTTTAAGAGAAATGCAGAATGACAAGTAATTCAATCACAAGTAATATCCTTACAAGGTTTATATTAAACTGTTTACTAGACAGCCTGATAGATGATGTCCTGCTGGAACCATAGTATGGCTTTTAGCCTAACTGTGAAACAACAGTTTGGCAAGAAAAGTACAAAGAACAATCTCAAAATCCATATATGCCGTTCATTGACCAAACAACAGTGATTGATCTGGTCTATGTCACTTTCTCTTCAAACTAGGAGTCTAAACACAGTTGTCAAAATCATGCACCTCCTAAATGATGGGATGATTAGGCTTTTGTGCCTGTGGCAAAATGTCTAATGCCTTTGCGGTAATCAAAGGCATAAAGCAAGATGTGACTCCCTAACATCACAATCTTTTCTTTGGTGCCATGCTTAAGGAAGCTATCAAGGGGCATACAAGGAGGCAGCAACTTTAGGTTCCGTTCAGGGAAGCTCTTCAATCTCTCCAGACTGTGTGCCTCCTCCAACGTCATAGAGGCAGTAATCAGAGAGCTTCTTTATACAGACAACTGTGTCCTAGCTCTCCAACAATGAAGACATCGAGACCTGCAAAAAACTTTGATCTCCAAATCAGTGACCCCAAGACTGAGGTTATGGTGAGTTTCTGGGCGTTTTCTGTCGGAATGGATGTCAGGAAGTATGAAGCATTAACTGGCCATTATTGTTTTAAGAGGCTGATATGGTCTCGTATATTGACAGCATTTGCTGTTTTATCCTATTTCAGATTTCCAGCATTTGCAGTTTCTGTTGCGAATATTTAACATATTTAACAAGTGATGTTCGACCGAGTTCCAAAAGATAATGAACAGGTTCCTAACTTTCTTAAAATACATTTGACAACTCAGTTGACAGGACAGGATCATTTTTAGTCAGCATAAGTTGAAAACTAAATTAAAAAATATTTCCCCTTAGCTTGAAAGACAAAAAGCATTAGTTTAATTTCAGATGAACATTTTAAGCTCTGTGGCGATTTTAGGTTGAACTATGCTCAGGTTTGTGTGTGGCGATCTGGTTTCTCATTTTGACTCAGTTATTGTTTAATGCAATGTCAAACAAATCAGAGCCGAAGAAATGAAAAGGTACAAGTGATGCAATATATACTGACAAACCTGTTTTTGAACAAACATTGATATTTTGGCTATATGTTCCATCAGTGGCGGTAAATATAAACCAAACACAATTTTTGAGGCAAAATCTGTTGTCCCAATAGCGTCCAAATTTTTAAAAATCATTTTTTAAATTTGCTGCTTTTTGCAAAAGAAAGGCCTGCATTTATATAGCATCTTTTTCAACATCATGACATTTCAAAGTGCTTTACAGTCAAAAGGACTTTTGACGTGCAATCACTATTGTAATGTGGACTTGTGCATGCAAGATCACACAAACAGCTTTTATATGATGATCAAATAGACCCTTGGTGATGGTTAAAGGATAAACAATAGTCAGGTCACACGAGGGCAAACGTTTCTACTCTTCTTTAAAATAATGCAATGAGTGTTTTCTGTCCACCTGAGAGGACAGGGTGTACTTCAGTTTAGAGTGTTAACTGAAAGGTGACAGGAGGTAGAATTTAACTGGCTTCCTTTTGGAATATCCAGCACCATGCGTCACTACTGCTCTCTTACTCTTTCCCATTTCCCATGTGATTCTAAATTAAATTCTGAGTGCCGGCAGCATACAAAGGAAAATCCCAAGGCGGGGGAAGCTTTTCATTGGAGAAATTCCCTGTCAGCAGCAACTGGCATGTGATAAAAAATCTCCGAGACAAAAAAGGGGTTCAGCATCAAGGCTACAATGATCCTATGAAACTCCCAGAGCCGTCTTCTATCGTGCCTTCGCTGGATTGCTGCATCCTGACCAGCCTCCCACTCTGGTGCTGCCTGCTGCTGGCACTGTGGCCTCTGTTTTTGGTTGACAGGACACCTCCTTTGACCCATCCTCTCCTCCTGCTGCAGCTGGGGATTGCAGGAATATTGGATGCATGAGACCCATAGGTATTCCAGATATGCGAAGAGGGCATACAATGGGATGAGAACATGTGTGGCCATGAATTTCATACCATAGAACTGATGACGGTGAGATTTTCAATGGGGAGATTTTCAAATACTTCCATTGCCCGCAACCAAAATTCCCAGACCACATCCAGGACACGAGACCCTTCTATTTTCCACCCCTCAATGCCCCCGGCCCCACTCCACATATCTACCCCTGACTCGCCCTTGCCAGTCCAGAGCCTCCATGCAAGCTGTCATTCTTCTGCTATTCTCCTTTATGCTGCAGAGTTCAACAGAGAAAGCCACTAACCTCAGACACAACTGCACAAAGCCAACTGGTGCATGCCACCTTTAACCAAATATGAACCGGGTGAAACAAGGTTCCCGCGCATTGCTAGCTTTTATCTATCTTGAAGGTTGGATGTATTTATACAATGATTCATGCGAATGAGTATTTATTGGATGTAAATGTATTTCAAGTATGAACTTGCCACAGGCTGGCATGAGGTACGTTATGGCGCAAACATGCCGCTGACTTAATCTCAGCATCTCAACCCGCTGTCGGGAAATCAAAGCTTTGGCTCCCGCCTAATTCAGTTACCCAGCACAATGTTCCCTGCTCTTATGGGCTCTTTAAAATAACGCCCCCCCAACACAATATTTTCCAGAAGATTCTACTTGTCAACCATCCACAAAAAAATGATTGCTTTCTCAGTCAGTCAAGTTTCAAAAAGTAAATTTGTGAACATGTATGATGTACTTCTGTTCATCCTTTTATTCTAAATAAACTGATTTAAACAAATGAAAACTTCCAGCTGTTGACATGGAAACCAGAGCGGGGCCTGCAATTACAGGAGATAATTCAATGAAGAGACTAGTAAAAGATATGAGGAACAATAGGTAGCTGAGTAGTATAGGATCAATAGTTGTTCATTTAATTAAGCACCCAGTAATTAATTATTGAAGATAATTATCTGTTGATGGACTGGTTTAATTTTGCACTTCATGAGCAATATGACTGAGGAATTGAAGGAAAACTGAAAAAGTGTGTAATTAATGTACATAGTCATTGTGCAGTAATGGCAAACATATTTAACAAAAACTACTCAACTTCTGATAACAAAAATTATAAATCACACACATTCAATTTAACTAATCAAAGAATATCTGTTTATAGTCTGAAATTCATTATAGAACTTTCTTCAAATATTGCTCTGGGGAGGACTCATTTCACTAATGTTCTAATCTCTCTGTAGGTGTTTTTTTTACTGATGGTAGTTCCAGTTGTGCTGCCTACAACTTGTTGCCCTCAGTCCCAAAAGAATGATCATCAAGCAAGCTGCTTGTGCTGAATACCTGCTGATATTATCAAAATGTGTTGCCTTTCTACCACAGGCAACATGAAATACAAAATGCTGATGATCCTCTGCATATTTTGTTCATTAAGAAACAGCAGCTACTCTTTGCTGTGTTTTGCTTTTTCGTGTCCATTGCAATCAGTGACTGCTGAAGCTAATTTGTCCATTGACATCATTGGGTCATGCATACTACCATAGTGACTAAATTCAGTAGAGTGCAGCAAATAATTGAGCTGGCAAATGAAAAATAGCATCTCTTTTGGCTTCAAACAGAAAAGAAAATATTTGACTATTTTTCCAGGTATTAAGCTTGTTAAGACCAATTAAAGCTGAGTTATTGCATTACTGTTTCTCTACCATTGCTTTCTGCTCATTATTATTTGCTTCAGTCAATGCTGTCATTCCTGGGAACCCAGTTTGAAATATTGAATGTGCAGTAATATTACAAATTTGACACAATTAGCACTTTTGTTGGTGGTTGTTTTCAACTTATGATCATAGAAAACAGATGGCTGAAAGAGAATGCATTTAGCATTATACCTTCACAGCACATGTCATCAGATGCCCCTGGGAGAGCATCTGCCTCCTCAATAGCACCCATCTGATCATGATTGCCTAGCAGCCTTTACAACACTTGCAATTACCCAGGGAGGTAGCTGAAATTGTGGTACTTCATGGGATCCAGCTGGAGGAAATTCAAGATGAGGAAAGCCTTTATAATGATCACAGCCCTGACTTTTTATCTTCCAGTGTCCTTTCAATCTACCAGGTGAAATTTATTAGCAGTGGGCTATTCCGTACTGCAGCAATGCACTGAAACATATATCTCTTCAAGCGCACAAAATACAGTTGGCAAACTAACTTTCTTTTGACATTTGCTTCTCATGGATCAAGGAATCATTGATTACACAAACAACTTTCAACAACTCTGTGGTGTCAGCAGTGTCCAAGAATTTTGATGTCCCTTTTTGCAAGGATTTGGAACTGTGCAAATCAGGCAATACCTCTGAAATCTATGCCTATATCAGATGTCTCCATTGGGAGTACCAATTGCCCCACCTTTCACACAGACACTGCTTTGCAAACTGGAGGATTGGAGCTAGCTGGTAGGCTTGAATGATAGTCAAGAACTTGATGCCATCCCATCTTCTTCCCTGCTTTTCTTCAGTGTTCCCCCAAAGAATTGAAGCCAATCTTGGCAGTAGTCATACTCTTAATGCTCAACACATTGCTGTAGCTGTGTACGCAAATGTCAAATGTGCTTTGTAGCTATGCTCTCATAGTTTATGGACAAAATAGGCACAATGCCAGCAAGTAACCATCTGGGAGAAGTTTGTTCTGTGGTTTCTGATGATTAGATTATTCAAGTGGACATTTCTGTATAGTACAGATATGTTCACTCAAACTATAATAATAATCTGTATTAGTGTCACAAGTAGGCTTACATTAATACTGCAATGAAGTTACTGTGAAAATCTCCGAGTCGCCACACTCCGACGCCTGTTCGGGTACACAGAGGGAGAATTCAGAATGTCCAATTCACCTAAAAAGCATGTCTTTCGGGACTTATGGGAGAAACTGGAGCGCCCGAGGAAACCCATGCAGACTCCGCACAGACATTGACCCAACCCGGGTCCCTGGCGCTGTGAAGCAACAGTGCTAACCACTGTGCTACTGTGCCACCCTGTACTCTGTAGTGATAAATGACCTGCTGCACCCAAAATATGGTTGAACATTCGCTGCCCAAATGGATCTGCATGGAGGTCACCATCCTTAAGGAACACAGAAGTGGCAGTAGGTGATTCTAAGTTCTTCCAAAAGCTTACATGCAAAATTGCTCCAAGTATACTTCCTGATCTCACATTATTCCATCATCCATGGATAAAGTCTTTGCCTTCGAATGAAGGAAAATACTTGTGTTGTTGCAACCACAAGATGCACTCTGCAAAAGGGACACTGGAGGCATTTGTGGCTGCTTGAATATGTTTACTTTCTTACTCTTGAGCTTCAGGTTTTGACTTCTATTGTTCAGGAAATACAGAAGAAAAGCTTTGGGACATAATTAATAATACCTTATTGTCACAAGTAGGCTTCAATTAAGTTATGATGTGGAGATGCCGGCGTTGGACTGGGGTGAGCACAGTACGAAGTCTTACAACACCAGGTTAAAGTCCAACAGGTTTGTTTCGATGTCACTAGCTTTCGGAGCGCTGCTCCTTCCTCAGGTGAATAAGGAGGTCTGACCTCTTCATTTGCTTCAGACCTCCTTATTCACCTGAGGAAGGAGCAGCGCTCCGAAAGCTAGTGACATCGAAACAAACCTGTTGGACTTTAACCTGGTGTTGTAAGACTTCGTACTCAATTAAGTTACTGTGAAAAGCCCTTAGTCGCCACATTCCGGCGCTTGTTCGGGGAGGCCGTTATGGGAATTGAACCCGTGCTGCCCGGCATTGTTCTGCATTGCAAGCCAGCTATTTAGCCCACTGTGGTAAATGCCACATGAAGTGCAGTTGCAGCCAGCAATACCACTGATGCACAAGTCTTCAGCATTATTGGTAGAATGGTGTCAGGGCCCATAATCTTTGCAGTATTCAGTGCCTTCAGCCATTTCCTGATATCAATGGGAGTGAATTGAATTGGCAGAAGACTGGCATCTGTGATGCTGGGAACATCAAGAGAAGGCCAAAATGGATCACCCATTCAGTGCTTCTCACTGAAGATGGTTGAAAATGCTTCAGCCCTGTCTTTTTGCACTGATGTGCTGGGCTCCCCTACCACTGAGGATGGGGATCGTTGTGATGACTCCTCCTCCAGTTATTTGATCAATTATCCACCACCATTCATGACTGGGTGGCAGGACTGCAAAGCTTAGATCTGATCCATGGTTATAGGATCGCTTAGCTCTGTCCATAGCAGACTGCTTCTGGTGTTGGACAGTTTTTCTTCTTAAAGTTTAACTCTTCTGGTTGTATTAACTGAACAATAAGTGATCTACATGATGTTCTCTTTTCATTGCAAATGCTTATTTGGTGGCTTTCTTCACATTATAAAATTCCTTTATATATGTCATTATCCGTTGTTGTGTCCATTATATTGCATTAACCTTTATTAGTCCATTGTAAAATAAGACAGTGGATAAATTCCACCCTATAGTCCACTGACCACATATGAATTTCCAAGATTAGTTTAAGTCTAATATTACAGGTTTGATATAACTTGACCAATTTTTACAATAGCATGCTTTGCAAGGCCAAAATAAGTTTTGAAGCAAATTAACCTGCTAAAAGCTGCAGGCTGCTTTTTCACAGATAAACAAGAACCAGAGAGGAGACATTCAAGGCCATGGTATATCTGGCTGTGAGGCCCCACTGTCATAAAAAGAGAGCTCAAACAACAGACAACCATGCTGCAAAGCTGTTTTAAGTAATCCATGCCTAATTAAGAAAGGATTGCTGAAATGCAAAAGTTAATTGGTGTGAAGGCCTTCGTGAAAATATCTCTATTTGAATAGCCTGATAAGAAATAAGAAGAACTGAATTAAGTAAACAAGCAGAGGTCACTTTTTGCACTTGGAGGTGATTGTTGTAATGAAGGTTTTTGATGAATATGAGAAAAGAGGGGCTTGCTTTTTAGTTTGGATTGTTGACTAGCACAAGGCACTAATTATGCCTGAATGATGGTAACTTGGGATAACACTGAGCAACATGATAAAGAAGGGTATGGAGGGGTTGACCTATTTAAAATCATAGTACAAACTGTGCAGAGTGAAGAGGAACACCCAGAAGGGTTTGTGAGCAGATTGTGGCCTGTTTATAATGAAGTACAAAGAGGAGGGTTGATTGAAATGGACGGCAGCAGATAATCTCTGCCAATGATTAAGAGCTCTTATAGCTCGCATGGAACCTATTATTTATACAACCAGGTCAAGGTTTGATTTGGGATAGGCAAGCAAGGCAGAAGTTTGACTCTTGTAGAAGCTGATTATGTTTTGGGAAGACTAGCTGGATTAGAGCAGAGCAGACAGCAGGAAGAAAGGCAAAGTACAGGAAATTAAATAAAAGCAAAATATTAGATCTGCAATAAAAACAGGGGGATGGATTCTCCGATTCTGAGGCTATGTCCTCACGCATTCGTGGGAACGGTGGCATTTTACGCCCGAAGATTTGGCGCAAAGGGGCCAACGATCCTCCGTTTGGCTGGGGGCTAGCATGCCACCAGCATAGATCACCTGGCTCCAACTTCCGATATGGCCTGGAGAATTGCCAGGTCCGTGGCCGCGCATGCGCACGAGGGCGGCCTGCAGCGGCCGAACCGTGCAACATGGCGCGGCTGCGCGCGGACCTGGCCTGCAAAATAGTGCCCCCCCTTTGGCCGGCTCGTGAGCCCCAGACCATCCCCCAACAGTGCCCCCAGCCCCTGACAAAGTCCGTGGATCGGCCCTCCCCCGAATGTGGCGGCGCTGGATTCAGTCCGCAGCCGCCATGCCGCGTTCCCGGCGGATGATAGCACACGCGACCGACGCCGTCGGAAACTCGGCAGGTCGGGGATGGAGCATCGGGGGGTAGGCCTTAGGCAAGTCCTATGGCATGCAGCGTACTCTCCGAGTATTCCGCTTTTGGAGGGGGCGGAGTATCGTGAAAGTGGCGCCGCCCCCAATTTGGTCGGAAACGGGTATTCTCTGGCCGATCAGAGTCGGGGACCGGAGAATCCCGCTCAGGAAGTTCCAGAAAAACTCAGTACATCAGGCAGCATCTGTGGAGAGAGATAAAGAGCTAACATTTTGTGTCCAACAGGACTCTTCTTCAGACCTCTTTTGAAGAAGATCCATATTTTAAAGGAGATGAAATCCCAAGTAATTCCAGACTTGGCACCTAAGCAGACCCAGGGAATACAAAAGGAGCAGGATCTGTGGAAAAAGAGAATGCAGATAATCAGCCAAGTAGAGATGGAAGGGAGTGCTATAAGTGTTGTGTGGTAACTTGAGACAACACTCTGGAGGCTTCCAGTAGTAACAAAGGAGTTTATTAACGAAAGGCAAAGGCTAGTATATCTACAGGCACAGAACACTAAAGGATGGGTCCCAGCTCTTTAGCTCCCCAGTCCACAATGCCCGTGCCCTTGCTCCCAGGGCCTTGCGCTAACTCGCTATTAGCTGGGGATTGCATGCTCCCACAATTGGCCCGAGCCAGTCACATAAACCGTCAGGCACACCCCCTTAAGTCCCTTATTACGTTTTATACAGGTTCTATATATATGGTAAAAGACATCAGGGAAAAAAAGAGTTCATCTTTGATTTTCTCCTCGAGTGGAGGCTCCGGTGTCGACTTAATATCCAAGGGTTTACCATTCACACTTAGGACGATTTCAGATTTTCATGCGGGCTATCTTGTTTGCCTGGACTACGTTCAAATGGTAGATTGCGGGCTCCTCCTAGGAGCTCCTCTCCACTTTGTTCAGTGGTGTTGTGGACTGCTGCTACTGTTCTTTTTTTTCCATTGGCGTGCCCTGCCTTGCGTGGCAACTGGCTTCAATATGATTAAAATAGAAACCATAAGACAATAAGACATAGGAGCGGAAGTAAGGCCATTCGGCCCATCGAGTCCACTCCACCATTGAATCATGGCTGATTTCAACTCCATTTACCCGCTCTCTCTCCATAGCCCTTAATTCCTCGAGAAATCAAGAATTTATCAACTTCTGTCTTAAAGACACTCAACGTCCCGGCCTCCACCGCCCTCTGTGGCAATGAATTCCACAGACCCACCACTCTCTGGCTGAAGAAATTTCTCCTCATCTCTGTTCTAAAGTTACTCCCTTTTATTCTAATGCTGTGCCCCCGGGTCCTAGTCTCCCCTGCTGATGGAAACAACTTCCCAACGTCCACCCTATCTAAGCCATTCATTATCTTGTAAGTTTCTATTAGATCTCCCCTCAACCTCCTAAACTCCAATGAATATAATCCCAGGATCCTCAGACGTTCATTGTATGTTAGGCCTACCATTCCTGGGATCATCCGTGTGAATCTCCGCTGGACCCGCTCCAGTGGCAGTATGTCCTTCCTGAGGTGTGGGGCCCAAAATTGCTCACAGTATTCTAAATGGGGCCTAACTAATGCTTTATAAAGCTTCAGAAGTACATCCCTGCTTTTATATTCCAAGCCTCTTGAGATAAATGACAACATTGCATTTGCTTTCTTAATTACGGACTCAACCTGCAAGTTTACCTTTAGAGAATCCTGGACTAGGACTCCCAAGTCCCTTTTCACTTCAGCATTATGGATTTTGTCACCGTTTAGAAAATAGTCCATGCCTCGATTCTTTTTTCCAAAGTGCAAGACCTCGCACTTGCCCACGTTGAATTTCATCAGCCATTTCTTGGACCACTCTCCTAACATGTGACATTGGTAAGACTCTTGGGGATGGTTCCCCCCCACGCTGCTAGCAGTCCAACTCTGTCTTAGTTTGATGTCCTGTCCTTCTCACGTTCTTTGACTCTGGTCCAGTCTTGAGGATCTTGTCGAGTTCTCTGCTGTGCCTGTTGATCCTGTCACACACCTCACGGCCATGCTATCCCACACCTGATTGACTTCCTCTTTGACCACCCTTTGGAGCACAGTAGCGCCTTTTAGGTGCACTCCGTCACTTCGGTCATCTCGATCGTTTTTCCAATGTAATGGTAGTGTCAGCCAGGAGTTTCTTTTGGATGTTTAGATTATGTATTCCACAAACTAAATGGTCACGCATCAGGTCACTAAGCATAGTCCCAAAGTCACATTGCTCAGTGAGCTGACAAAGTCAAGGACATACCTTTAACTTGTGCAAATGAACAAGTCATTATTTAACCAATTGGATCTGTGTAGCCCAGAGAACAGAGTAAGGACCAGTGCAGAGTGAATCATTGTTTTTATTTTTCCAGGAAAATGAGGAAACAATGAAGAGTGTATCAGTGCTTCACTGGGGTGCAGAATTCTCTGAAGGTGGCCAGGCAAGATGAAACAGTTGTTACGAAGGCTTATAGCATCCTTGGGTTTCTAAATCGAGGCATAGAGTATAAAAACAAGGAAATTATGCTATACCTCTACAAATCATTGGTCAGACCACATTTGGAATATTGTGTTCAGTTCTGGGCACCTAATTTACGGAAGGATGTTAAAGCTCTCGAGAGTGCAGAGGCGATTAATAGAATGATACCAGGAATGAGGGATTTTAGGTACAAGGAAAGATTGGAGAAATTGGGCTTGTTCTCCTTGGAGCAAAGAAGATTAAGAGGCAAACTTATTGAGGTGTTCAAAATTCTGAACCATTTTGACAGGGTAAAGAAGGATATTCTGTTTCCACTAGATGGTATGTCAGTGTCATAATTTCAAGATGGTCAGCAAGAGAGCTAGGAGGGAGATGAGAAGAAACTTCCTGACTCAGAGAGTTGTTGGGGTTCAGAAACACTCCTGGGAGAGTGGTGGAGGTGGGTTCCATAGGAGTTTCAAATGATAGCTGGATATATATTTGAAAGTGATGAATTTAGAGGGTACAGAGATAGGACTGGGGAATGGGATTAGCTAGGTGGATCTTTTGGAGCCGGGGCAGACACGATGGGCCAAATGGCCGCCCTCTGCCCTGTAAATAACAAACAAATAACAAACAAATGTGTGACCTGCAAACTAGGTGTTCCTCAACAGTCATCCACCAGGGGAAAATGGTCAAAGCTGAAAAATGTGTTTGTCAGTTTGGTTATCACCGAAATTTACTTGAACCTCAAGTTCAAGTTAAAACTAAATGAATTAAAATAATTAAATCAGCGAATGATTTTAATGTAACCCAACATATATTGTGGGAATGAAGACAAAGACAAAGTGAGGTGAAGAAAGATGTATAATACATTAAAATTATCCCAGAGTGGAAACAATTGTGGGGGACTACAATTGTAATAAATCTTTGGGTGTGTTGGTCATAATCCAATTGATCAATGTAATCTATTTCCTATGCCTGGCGATGGTGGAGAAATGATAAAGAAAGCAGAGACAGCTGTAAGCTTTTGCGTTCAGGAGTTACAGATACCTAAAATAAGTATTTGAATATTTGCAAGTAATTTTAAGGTACTTTATTACATTAATTAAGAAGTTACAGTTTAGAGCAGTATCAGTTTAGGTATGATGCATTATATAAATAGACAGGAGAAGCACACCATCCGCACTTCATTGATCCCAGAGAATGAACAGATGGTCAGCACAGAGTGTGTTGATCTCAGTAGCTTGATATGGCAGCATTCTGATCTCTAGCCCCCTTTGTTGATCTTCCTTGGGCCATTTTCTATCTGAACAAGTCAGCTGCCTGACAAGGACTTCCTCCTGTCTCCAAACACTCATTAATATATTTTGTTTGCGATTTACCCAATGTCAATCATTCATTTGAACCTTTCTGCCCAATGAATACAGAACAGGTACTCAGGATATCCAGATGGTCACCTCCTCCCAGTCCATCACTTAGCTTGAGGTCACTTTTTAGTTTACCTCATTTCCTAGCCCATACACTCATATAAATAATAGTCAAATAGGCACCATCCTACTGACTTACAAACCTGAACATAAAAGCCTGATCCAAGAGGCCTCAATATTTCTAGGGGCTGTTTATGTGTTTTTCTAGAGAGATGGCCCCTTACTAATTATATAAAAATTCTATACAATTGCAAAAAAAAATAATATCTCAAAGGTCTCTCGTTCTTTCAGCTCTCCCATTTGAGACTGAAATATCCTTATTGGCTTCTCACAACTAATTTTAACACATTTATTTCTGAAGTGCAAGTTTGTTTCCTTAATTTTTTGATTACATTTCATAGATAACATACTGACACTACAAAAATTATCTGATCATTATTGACAAGGATTGGCATTCCTCACCTGCAGATCACTTTATGCAATGGTAAACCTTGGGCGGATTCTCCGTCCCGCCACACCAGAAATTCCCAGGATTCAGCCGGCCAATGGGGTTTCCTATTATGGACAGCCCCATACCGTTGGGAAATCCTCAGGCTGCCGGCTCAACGGAGAATCCCGACAGCGAGAACCCAGCCCCTTATGCTTTTCAAGAGCTCTCGTCCATTAGCATATCCATACAAACAACGAGAGCAACAGATTATGCATGAACTTGAAAGAACTTGAGCACTCCCTTCAGCTATATCCATCTTGTGGATAATTCTTATTAGATATTATTTCTTCCAATTGACCCAACCCAGAATTCCTTTTGTTTTACTCCCTTTAAATTACCATCTTGATTGTCTTAAAGTCTCTAAGGAATTTGTGTCAGTGCCTTTAAAAATGTTTTCTTACTCTACAGGCCATATTAACCATTTCATGTCATGCTGTTTGCCATGTACTGAGCTTGTGTGAGACCCGTTTTACAGTGCAGCTTCACCACGCACTCCAGCATGTTAATTACTTCATTTATTACAAATCACTCCTGCACACCCACACTGGTGTCCCAATTCTGCCATTTTCACACTTTCCCCTTTCTGTTGGATGTGGTCTTCAATGTTTTTTCCCCCCAGATCTTTGATTGAAAAGCTCACTTTCACCCATCAAGTTTGGTGGTAAACCTTTTGCCCTTCCCCCAAAATCCTTGTGTTATTTTTGTCAAAGGTTTACCTGCTCCAGAGGAATTGTGCTACGTATCCTGCCAATCAATTTTGATATCCGATTTATTTTCTTCCTGGTCAAGTTTTGCACATCATATCTTACATGCTGCATCAGATAAGTCTTGCTGACTCTCAGGTAATCTTCTCAAAAGATCAAAGTGGATCTCTGACTTAAGACCTTTGCTTATCCTTCGCTGCATGGTCCCAATATTTCCATAAGACCATAAGACATAGGAGCGGAAGTAAGGCCATTCGGCCCATCGAGTCCACTCCACCATTCAATCATGGCTGATTTCAACTCCATTTACCCGCTCTCTCTCCATAGCCCTTAATTCCTCGAGAAATCAAGAATTTATCAACTTCTGTGTTAAAGACACTCAACGTCCCGGCCTCCACCGCCCTCTGTGGCAATGAATTCCACAGACCCACCACTCTCTGGCTGAAGAAATTTCTCCTCATCTCTGTTCTAAAGTTACTCCCTTTTATTCTAAGGCTGTGCCCCCGGGTCCTAGTCTCCCCTGCTGATGGAAACAACTTCCCAACGTCCACCCTATCTAAGCCATTCATTATCTTGTAAGTTTCTATTAGATCTCCCCTCAACCTCCTAAACTCCAATGAATATAATCCCAGGATCCTCAGACGTTCATTGTATGTTAGGCCTACCATTCCTGGGATCATCCGTGTGAATCTCCGCTGGACCCGCTCCAGTGGCAGTATGTCCTTCCTGAGGTGTGGGGCCCAAAATTGCTCACAGTATTCTAAATGGGGCCTAACTAATGCTTTATAAAGCTTCAGAAGTACATCCCTGCTTTTATATTCCAAGCCTCTTGAGATAAATGACAACATTGCATTTGCTTTCTTAATTACGGACTCAACCTGCAAGTTTACTTTTAGAGAAACATGGATTAGGACTCCCAAGTCCCTTTTCACTTCAGCATTATGGATTTTGTCACCGTTTAGAAAATAGTCCATGCCTCGATTCTTTTTTCCAAAGTGCAAGACCTCGCACTTGCCCACGTTGAATTTCATCAGCCATTTCTTGGACCACTCTCCTAAACTGTCTAAATCTTTCTGCAGCCTCCCCACCTCCTCCATACTACCTGCCCCTCCACCTATCTTTGTATCATCGGCAAACTTAGCCAGAATGCCCCCAGTCCCGTCATCTAGATCGTTAATATATAAAGAGAGCAGCTGTGGCCCCAACACTGAACCCTGCAGGACACCACTCGTCACCGGTTGCCATTCCGAAAAAGAACCTTTTATCCCAACTCTCTGCCTCCTGCCTGACAGCCAATCGTCAATCCATATTAGCACCTTGCCTCGAATACCGTGGGCCCTTATTTTACTCAGCAGTCTCCCGTGAGGCACCTTATCAAAGGCCTTTTGGAAGTCAAGATAGATAACATCTCCTTGGTCTAACCTATTTGTTATCTCTTCAAAGAACTCTAACAGGTTTGTCAGGCACGACCTCCCCTTACTAAATCCAAGCTGACTTGTCCTAATCCGACCCTGCACTTCCAAGAATTTAGAAATCTCATCCTTAACAATGGATTCTAGAATCTTGCCAACAACCGAGGTTAAGCTAATTGGCCTATAATTTTCCATCTTTTTCCTTGTTCCCTTCTTGAACAGGGGGGTTACAACAGCGATTTTCCAATCCTCTGGGACTTTCCCTGACTCCAGTGACTTTTGAAAGATCATAACTAATGCCTCCACTATTTCTTCAGCTATCTCCTTTAGAACTCTAGGATGTAGCCCATCTGGGCCCGGAGATTTATCAATTTTTAGACCTCTTAGTTTCTCTGGCACTTTCTCCTTTGTGATGGCTACCATATTCAACTCTGCCCCCTGACTCTCCTGAATTGTTGGGATATTAGTCATGTCTTCTACTGTGAAGACTGACGCAAAGTACTTATTTAGTTCCTCAGCTATTTCCTTGTTTCCCATCACTAGATTACCAGCATCATTTTGGAGCGGCCCAATGTCTACTTTTGCCTCCCGTTTGTTTTTAATGTATTTAAAGAAACTTTTACTATCATTCCTAATGTTACTGGCTAGCCTACCTTCATAGTTGATCCTCTCTTTCCTTATTTCTCTCTTTGTTATCCTCTGTTTGTTTTTGTAGCCTTCCCAATCTTCTGACTTCCCACTACTCTTTGCCACATTATAGGCTTTCTCTTTTGCTTTGATGCATTCCCTAACTTCCTTTGTCAGCCATGGCTGCCTAATCCCCCTCTGATAACCTTTCTTTTCTTTGGGATGAACCTCTGTACTGTGTCCTCAATTACTCCCAGAAACTCCTGCCATTGCTGTTCTACTGTCTTTCCCACTAGGCGCTGCTCCCAGTCGATTTTCGTCAGTTCCTCCCTCATGCCCCTGTAGTTACCTTTATTTAACTGTAACACCTTTATATCTGATTCTACCATCTTTCTTTCAAATTGGAGATTGAATTCTACCATATTATGATCACTGCCTCCTCAGTGTTCCCTTACTTTAAGATCTTTGATCAAGTCTGGCTCATTACATAACACTAAGTCCAGAATGGCCTGTCCCCTCGTGGGCTCCATCGCAAGCTGTTCCAAAAAGCCCTCCTGTAAGCCCGCCTGTAGCTTCCCGGACAATCAAATTCAGTTCTCTCAAAAAGTCCATAGGCAAGGACACAAATATCTCCAAGGAAAGCTGTCAACTATTAATCTCATAAATATTTTCTCTTCACTAGAATTTTCATCAATGTCAGATTGATATATTCCATTGAATACACTCAAGATGAGTTATTCCAATTCCCATTTGGTGTGACTTTTTTCCTAACTCTATCTCTCTACCCTTTATCACTTCCTCGGGCCATTTTATATATGCAATAGCTGTCATCTTACCTTATTCATAAGCAAGGAATAAACTTTACAGGCCAATAAAATGTTTTCATAATTGTTATATGTCAGAGAATACTGATGAAGCATCATGTGACCTGTAGTGACATCAGCAGTGAGTGTTTGCTTGGGATCCAGATCTCCATATTAGATTGTCTGAGGAACATCCCTAATCTGACCACTCATCATGTCTGTAATAATCCAGAGTCTGAGTACCTCCGTACCTTTTCTCTTTGGTGCAAACTCAAAGGGGTAGCAAAAGAGAAAACTGGCGATGAGGATTGAGGCAGGCCAAGAGAATTACTGAACAAAAAATAAATTGTTGATTAAATTGGTGGAGAAGGAGTCAAGAGTGGAGAAAGATTCTCGAGACCAGACTCTCTTACACACATTGGGTCAAGCAAGCTACCGATACAGAAGGTTTTTAAAAATAAAACAGCCACAACCGTGAGTGAAGAAGAATGAAGGTTTGAAAACTTTTTTGCCCTAGAAATGGTTGAGTTTGGGGTGCAGAGATCGTTCACATGGCAAAGCTAAACAGGCTGTGCGAACGAGGATTCAGAATTCTTCCGATTCTGTGCCAGTCACTGCCCAGGTAAAAGTCAAACACAGTGAGGCAAAGATGAAAAAAGCTCTAAGCTGCACAGTGGGTAAGGAAATCACTTGTACATCAAAAAGAATTGTAATGGAGGAAGTTGGTTGAAGTTTGGACTCTAGGAACCAGTATCTGGAATGGCAGGGCACCATGAATGCGTTTGATGAAAACTGTAAGACTTGGATCTCAGATGAGGAAAGATTTTAGTTATATCTCATCGCAAATCAAACACCAGAGAACCTAAAGGTCGCAACCTTTCTCAGTTTGGTAGGGTGCAAAACGTTTATGCTGCTGCAAAACAAAATCAGGAAATAAGTCCTATAATGAAGATTTTTGGTGGGCATTTCTCATCAAGGCCTTTGTTAATTGCAGAAAGATTTGGGTTCCATTGCTATAATCAGTTTACAATGCATAACAACTTTAAGAAGGCCAGCAAAATGCTGCGAGTTTGGTGCAACACTTGGTGACCCTCATTGTGATAGGCTGGCACATGGACTCTGCAGTGAAGCTATTCAGAGGAAGCTGCTTACTGCAAGCGATTTAACTCTCAAGCTTCTGTGGAATTTGACACATCTATGGAGCTGGCAACAAGATAAGCTTCGCAGATAGGGGCTGGTGTGAAGATCCACAAAATGGATACAAGAAACAAGGCTACAAGGAGGCAACTATATCACCAATGTACACAGGTTGGACGCTCTGCAGGGGAATGCTGGAGAGGTGAAAATAAGTGCCATAGCTGTATTTTAAAAAGTCCATACTGCCAAGGAACATTGGGCTCAGAAAACTTCACCAACACCAAGGATGTGCAAGAAAAGCAACACATCTAAACAGAATAGTCGTGTCTATGAATCAGTAGATGGAGTTCAAGGCCATTCATAAGGCGAGGCACCTGAGCAAATGAAGGAGCTGAAACTAAATGTCTTGTCTGTGCGTTTCTGGACATTTCTAAAACTTGACGGGCATCAAATTAAGATGAAGGTGGATATGCAGCTGTATCGTTAACACCTGAGACAATGTACAATCAAAAGTTGAAGCATCTGCCTTTACAATCATCAAATGTGGTCCTAAGGACGTACACAGAAGACATTGTACCATTAAAAGGATGATTTATGTTGAAAATTGAAGTAAATGGACAGATGGCAGAGTTGCCTCTTCACGTTGTCCGTGGAAAGTTTCCTGCTTTATTTGCCAGTGATGGCAGACAAAGCTTCAATTCAACTATGGTGCAGTGGAATCCAAGAACAACCTACACAACTTCAGAAGTATAAGGAGGTGTTCAAAGATTTACTCGGCTCCATGACCAGAGCTGAAGTGCAATTAAAATTCAAGCCAAACGGGCAGCAAGGTGGCGCAGCGGTTAGCACTGCAGCCTCACGGTGCCGAGGTCCCAGGTTCGATCCCAGCCCTGGACCACTGTCCGTGTGGAGTTTACACATTCTCCCCGTGTCTGCATGGGTTTCGCCCTCACAACCCAAAAATGTGCAGGGTATGTGGATTGGCCATACTAAATTGCCCCTTAATTGGAAAAATGAATTGGGTACTCTAAATTTTTTTTTTTTTTATAAAGATCAAGCTAAACAATACACTGAAATGTCTCAAAGCTAGAATCGTGCCAAATGCTATCAGGCCAAAAGTCAATGAAGAACTGGAAAGGATTGTCCAAACAGGAGTCACTGACCAGTTGCTTCAGTGATTGAACAATACCAATAGTTCCTGTACTGAAACATGAAGGCTCAGTGAGATTACGTGGAGATTGGAAAACAACTATTAACTCTGAATTGTGCACAGATAATTATCCACTGCCACTGATAGAAGACTTATTTGCCGGACTTTCTGAAGGATATGAATTCCATAGAATCAATAGAATCCCAACAGTGCACAAGGAAGCCTTTCGGCCATTCGAGTCTGCACCGACCCTCCGAAAGAGCGCTCCATCTAGGCCAACGACCCCCCCCCCCCCCCTCAAACCCCGCACCTTCATCATGGCCAATCCACCTATCCTGTACATCTTTGGATGTTAAGGAGCAATTTGCATTGTCAATCCACCTGTGGAAGGAAACAGGAGTACCCAGAATAAAGCCATGCAGACACGGGGAGAATGTGAAAACTGCACACAGAGAGTCACCAAGGCTGGAATGGAACCCAGGCCCCTGGCGCTGTGAGGCAGCAGTGCTAACCACTGTGCCACCGTGCCGTCCCTCAGAAAAATTCAGTAAAATTGATTTATCACAAGCGTATTTAAAAATGATTGGAGCTGCAAAATCGCAGCCACTATTCACTATTGTGACGCACAAAGGTCTGTCTCATTACAGAAGGCTTCCATTTGGAATAACATCTGCATCTGCTCTTCTTCAGAGGTCCATGGATCAAACTCTAAGTGAGCTACGTGCAGTGCATTCTCACCACCTGTTCGAGTGACCAGGAACACTTGGAAACTCCTCTGAAATATCGACAAAACCATAATCTACGAATTAAAAAGGAAAAATGTGACGTTTTCAACACATCCATTAATTATCTGGGCCACATCATTTATAAAGATGGCTAACACAAGGAGCCAAAGAAGATGATAGAAATCTTAGAAGCACCATGTTCTCAAAATCTTTTTAGGATTGATCAGCTATTGTTGTAAATTCATGCTGAATTTAGCAACACGATTGAAGCATTTCCACTTTATTATGTGCCAAACAACATGGCACTGGTCAGAAAAATGTGAAAGTGCATGCAATGAGGTAAAAGATGCCTTACAGAAGTCAGAGCTGTTGGTTCACTACAATCCCAAGCTGAAGTTACAACTTGCGTGCAATGCAAGCTTTATGTCACCTTATGTAGTTGTTGCAATTGTTTCACACATGATGGGCAGGATACTCTCACCTCGAGGGCCGGGATGGAGAATCGCCGGGATGGGCGCAAATCGCACCACGCCGCCCCGACGCCGGTCTGCCGATTCTCCGGAGAGCGGAGAATTGCCACCATTGGCGCTGGCGCGGTTGGCGGCCGCTCTACGGCCCCCCCCCCCCCCGGCGATTCTCCGCCTGGGTTGGGCCGAGCGGCCACACAAAAAAAGCCAAGTCCCGCTGGCGCCGTTCACACCTGCTCTTACCCGGCGGGACCTCGGCGTGGATGCATCCGGGGGCGGGCTGGTGGTGGGGGAGGGAGGTCCGAACTCGGCGGGGGGCCTCCCCTGTGGCCTGGCCCGCGGTCGGGGCTACCGATCGGCGGGCCGGCTTCTCAGGCTGGAGGCCGTTTTTGTTCCGCGCCGGCCCCTGTAGCCCTACGCCATGTTGCGTCGTGGCCGGCATGGAGGAGGGAGCCACTGCGCATGTGCGGCAATCATGTCGGTCCCACTGCGCATGCGCACGTTGGGGCCAGTCCCACTTCAATGCGCAGACTCGCGGCGCCCATCTGATGCCGGTATCGGCAGCTGGAGTGGTGTGGGTCGCTCCAGTGCCATGCTGCCCCCCTGTAGGGGTCAGAATCGCTGCTCCTGAGGCCATGTTGACGCTGTCGAGAAACATGACGGCATTGATGACGGCGTCAACACATAGCCTCAGGATCAAAGAATCCCGCCCAATGCCTTTGGGAGAGGATCAACCAATAACATTTGCTTCACGAACACTGACTAACGCTGAAAAAAATTACACTCAGCTAGAAAAGGAGTCTGAGCATCATTTTCAGGGCAGAAGGCTCCACCAGTAGTTTTATGGATGCCACCTTTTGATGGATCATCGGATCTTGACAGCAATCTTTGGGCCGTGTAAAGGCACTCCTTCTTTAGCAGTTAGTGGTTTACAAAGGTAATCATTGATATTGTCGGTACACATGTACAACATCCAATATTGTAAGTCAGAGTAACATGCAAACGCTGATGAATTGTCAAGATTGCCATTACACGTCAAGCAAGAAACTAAAGAGCATTTTGTCAACATCATGTATTTCTCACTGGTGGATAATGTGGCTGTGACTTCATCTCAAGGACAGAAGTATCCAAGAACTGATCCACTGATGCGGAACGTGATGGACTTGGTCCAAAAAAGGAACAATGTCAGATGTTCATCATAAATTATAGTCCTTAAGCACACTGACACATGGCGACTTGAGTTGAAGGTCCAAAATGGAGTTTTATTATGGAGAATCTGAGTAATTATTTGTCTGCTCTTGCATAGTAAAGACTTTGTCCAACTACATGAGGGACATTCTGGTGTGGTAAGGATGAAGGAACTGACATGCAGTTATTTTTGGTGTTCAGGATTAGAAGCTTAAATCATTGAGAAAGTGGGGCAATGTCAGTCCTGTGCAAAACCATGAAACATTCCACCACTGCAACCATTACATCCATAGGAATGGCTGACAGTCATGGCAGAGAATACACATAGACTATGCTGGTCTAGTGGAGATTCACATGTTCCTAGTGACTGTGGATGCATGCTATTACAATCCAGATCAGACCCCAACATTTCCTCGGATACCCGACAAGAACCCCAACATTTTCTTTAAACTGTGAGGAAAGAATACTTTGCTGCAGGATTGATTCCGCGCATAGGGTTATGATATGTTTAATAGGGTTATGGTATATTAAAACAAACTTTATTTTAGCACAGTATTAAACTACCTTAACATCACAGAAATAGAGCTTACAATTAGCAGTTAACAATGCGAAACAATAAAATAAAAGGAAACATTTTTACTTCTGGCTGATACCTTCTCTATTTCCAATCAAGCAAAACCCATCACAGGTTAAAAACAGCTTATACATAAAATTAACAAACATAGGGTTACTTGCCGTTCTCTGGAGAGAGAGGGCTTTGAAAGACTGCTTGAAGAGAGGGAGATCCTTTCAATAAACAGCCTGCATACCCCTGTCTGTCAGATTAATGCTGAATCTGATAGCCTTCTGCCAGAAGCTGCTGTTCAGCTCCCAGCTTCCATAAACTATTTTTACAAATATTACTGCACCATTATTACACCATGTACATATGATACAATATATATACACCAATTTCTTACATTCATCACAACACTCTAAATGGCCATAACTTGTGATCATGAAATCCACAAAGACAAAACAAACCATTGAGAAGCTTCACAAAATATTCGCAAGATTTGGTAGACTGGAGCAGGTCATAAGTGAACAATGGTACTCAGTTCACTTCGAAGAAGTTAGAGGACTACTTAAGAAGAAATGGTATACAGCACATAAAGTGAGTGCCATACCATCCTGCAATAGATGGGTTGGCAGAACATTTTGTTCAATTGTTGTTCAAGGTATCGAAGGACCAAGGTACATTGGAAGAGGAAACTATTTCTTAATGTCTTACTGGAACACCACACACAAATTTCACCAACAAAGCTGCTGTTCAGAAGAGTGTACACACAATTTGATTTGTTATTACTCCCTGATACTTCAGGGATTATCAAATGACAACAACAAGCACAGATTGCGAGGAGAGAATTCTAAAAAGCGAGTATTCAATCAATGAGCGCCAGCCAGAAACTACACCACCAATGAGAAATGGATACCCACTGTGATCCTGGAAAAGACAGTTCCAATATCTACATCGTACAGACGGATGATCGTACAGACTGATGATGAAAGATTTTGGCCATGTCATGCTGACCAGCTAATAGCTTCGCAAAGTGAAATTGCAGAAATTTCTCAAGATGTATTTCCCCTGGACATATTTGATAGCAATGGAACTAAGGCCAGATGAAGAGACATATTTTGTTTCTGAGGGCTTCCAGATTCCAACAGAAATGGAGGATATTTCCCAGGAAGTACCACCTAATGAAGGAAAAGAGAACACTTCTAAGGTCTTGAGTAGCCAGTTTCAAGAATGTCGAACACAACCCAAAAGGAACCCACATCCACCTGAGACTTATTAAGTTGTGCACAGAAATAATGCATAAGTGTGTCTGTTGTAAAAATGTTAAACAGTTGTCATTATATTAAAGAAGTAAAGGGGGAGGGATGTTATGTATCAGGGAATACATCCCTGCTGGTGAAGCATCATGTGATCTGTAGTGACATCAGCAGTGAGAGTTTGTGTGGGTTTCAATTCTCCATTTTAGATTGTCTGAGCAACGTCCCGAATAAAACCTCCCATTGTGTTTGTAAGAATCCAGAGTGTGGGCACCTCCATACCTTTTCTCTTTGTGGCAAACTGGAAGATATAACAATGATATATTTAAAACAAAAATTAAACATTCCTACTTGATTCCAGGCATTAGCATACTTTGCTTGTCTGTTCTTTCTCTGAAACAACATTTTATTTCCTCAAAAGCAACCCACAAGATTGGGCCTGACATTTTAGTTTGGCATTTAAAAATTATCCCAAATTCAAGAGCAATCTTGTCGGGCTGACAGGTATTAAGTCATAGATTTTTAAAAAATCATAGTTGTTCGTGTTCAATTTAGTTCTTCCTGAAATAAACTTTTTTTTTGATTGTGCATACTGAGTAACCACACAGACTGTTTTTCCATTAATTTGTTTGAGAATTAAGATTTGTTTATCCCTTTAACATCAGGTAAATTTCCCTTTGAATACTTGAATAGCAACTCACATCAAGCTACTTTATCAATTCCAATTTCAAGAACAATTGTCCAGGAGTGGTGGATTTAAATGGTGTTGTTACTTTGAGACAGCAAGTGCTTGCAATCAGTTTAGGAGTAACTTGCACATCTCCCATGTGCAAACATTTATCTCTGAAGACAACAAATGGCATCTAGTGGCCTGAATGGTTAAAATCAAGTCTCTGAAAGGTAAGGTCTTTAAAATGTGATGACTATAGATTAATGCAAGACTGCAGTTCCTTGCTGCGTTACCAACACTCATGTAATCCTGGAAACCAGCTGGGGAAAAAAACCAAAAACAAAATTTGTTGTGGCTCTGGTCTCAAGTCCAATGTGTTAAAAATGTCCAAATTATAGAACTGTAAATAATACATACAGGTTAATGAGCTACATGCAGTTACTATGTCTAAACGTGCCCCCACACACCCAAATTTGAATCCCATAGAATTGTTTGATCAAAGCGAACCTGATGAAGTGGAACCAGGATCTTCCCCATCAAAACACCTTCATATATTGATAGACTATTCCTGAGCCCAGAAATTGTGGTTGATGCAATGTGTAAGAAGTCACCGATCTGAGAAGGGGTTTGTGGTCAAGGGTCTGATTTTTGATTGTTTTGATAAACATGTGTAACAGACGTCACAGAAGCAGCACTGCACAGTATGGGGCTTCCCAGAAAATAAGTTTAATTAGGGGATTGGATGAAATTAAATGGGACAACTAAGCTAAAGGGACAGCAGTAACAGACCAGCAACTTTTCAGGAGCAGCAACTCCTCAAGGGTTAACAGGATGAGTGCCACACAGACGTTATGGAGACAGTGAGTATGGTACTGATTTAATGTATGTAGGACCAGGGTACTGACATTCAGAAGTTATCAATGGTAAACAGTATTCATAAGTATTGTTACAAGGTCCTGATGTTTGTAAATGTATCGATGTTACAATAAAGAGTTGTGAACCTTGACCATTTTCTCCACCCAGGCAGGTTCAGGCCGAACCTTATAATCAGGAGTATAAGAGGGAGATGTGGATTCACTGCCCTACAGAGGGGTAAGGGTGCTGATCATGACAGAGTGATTGTGAGCAGCAACAAATGTAAAAGAGTTCCATTAAAAAAGTCATGGTCTGGGCAATTGATGTGCAAGTAAAGAATTAGGAAAATGGCAAAGAAACTCTTCCCTTTATTCCCCTTTTTATGTGAACATGTTGAAAGTTTTACTTCATTGCGAAAGCTAACTTATTCCTTTGGCTTTTCAATATTTGAAAAGCCACCAAAAGCAAGAAAAGGAAAAAGATGGGATAATTTATTGTTTTTGTTAGAAGCATGTGTGAATGTTACCGTGAACCTGGTAATGGCTTTGCCTATTTTAAAAGCTGTATTGTGTTTGGTCAATAGAACAAAGAACAAAGAAAAGTACAACACAGGAACAGGCCCTTCGGCCCTCCAAGCCTGTGCCGACCATGCTGCCCGTCTAAACTAAAATCTTCTGCACTTCCGGGGTCCGTATCCCTCTATTCCCATCCTATTCATGTATTTGTCAAAATGCCCCTTAAGCGTTATTCTCATCCCTGCTTCCACCACCTCCTCCGGCAGCGAGTTCCAGGCACCCACTACCCTCTCTGTAAAAAGACTTGCCTCGTACATCTCCACTAAACCGTGCCCCTCGCACCTTAAATCAATGCCCTCTATCAAACAATTGATTTGAATTGATTTTACATTATTAAGGTTAAATGGTGAAAAACAGATTTACACTGTGGCCAATGAAATGTTGTAATACCCTCGATCCAGGAATGAAGCTACCACATAAATAATCTACATTCTTGATTTCTGGCCAATGCCAAAGATACGATGATTTGAGGTGATTCTGATTGTTTAATTATATTGATAGTTCTTTGATGTGTGACTTGGGGAAAAAAAAGTGGAGGGTTGGGGGGGGGGGGGGGGGTAAAACTCCTGAGAGTATGATAATGATCTTGAAGATATTTTGCATTTTGATTGTACTAAGAAATTGTTTCACAGAATGTTTAAAGTTGATTGTGGTGATTGATACTAATGATTCATGTGGTTTTTAACTGATTTTTAATTCCTAGGGACGGATAAAAAATTCTTTACATGATTTATTTTTGCCTTCATGAGTCATATTTTGAAAATTGAATCTTAAAGGGTCTTCTTGCTGTTTGTCAATGGGATTTCCCATTGAAGCCAACCCACGTCACCGGGAAACCCGCGTGGGTGGGTGGGGGGTGGGGGGGTGGGGGAGCGGTGGGGGGGGCTGCTGCTAGCAGCATCAGAGCATGCCAATGAGTGCAGAATTCCAGCCATGATCTTCTGGGCTTTTGTCCGAGGTCTGATGGCAAACATCTGAGTGATAATATTCATCGGACAATGGTAGTCTAAAATCTGCATGGAATGATTCCCGTAACAGCCTCCCCGAACAGGCGCCTGAATGTTGTAAGGTTTTCGGGCAATTCGGCCCTTTTTGGACTGCCCAAGAATAAAACCCAGAGACTGTAAACTGGACATTTGTCAGCCAAAAGAACGTAACCAGATTTCCCAGCAGGCTTGGTCCGCTGAGCTGAGTAGGGGCATAGGTATTTACAAACCCCCCCAGGAGCTACAAGGAAGAAGGAGCCAGACAACTAGATGAGATTAAAACACAGACAAAGGGGCATGGTAATGCTGTAAGGGGCCTGCCTGCAAGCAGGACAATGGGATGGTCATAGCCCCATGCAGATGTAAATGACTTGGCCTCCACCAGAGCAGAATCCAATTAACACCCCATCAACATAGCAAGGTGAGAATAGCAGCCATCTCCGGAGCAGCTGGAAGACTTTGAAAATCTTCACAAGAGAGCTTAACCTTGTTATCCCAAAAAGCAGACTGTCTGGGCTCAGTATATTGCGCTGGAAAAGCCCCTTGAAGATAAAGGGTAGAAAAAACCAAGTTGGAGGCGGACCTGGGGGAGGTACTCCAATCCTGACAGAAGCCACCGGCAGGAACTCACTGGGTGGAGGGGGCGGAGTCGGCGCCAAATTCAAATCGCGGCAGGTCTGCCTGGCTGGAAGGAGCGGACCTGCGAGGAGAACCCGGAAGCGAACAGCTCTGACCGGCTCAAAGGGGGCGGGACCAGCGGGAACTTTAAACTTGGACCGATACAACGCAAAGGGGGAGGAAACCCGGAAGTCGACAGCTCTGACCGGCTCAAAGGGGGCGGGACCAGCGGGAACTTTAAACCTTACCAATTCAATGCAAAAGGGGCTGGCCGAACACAGGAAAAAGCCAGGTAAAACGGATATAAAAGGGGCTGTGTTTCGATTGAGGGTCTCTTGGCTTGACCTCTCCACCTTTGACTTGACCTCCTGCAGCCAGTGACTGTAAGTACCCTGCAGCAGCTTGCGAAACTCCCTTGACCTTGATAGTGGTTGAGGCTTTGGGGAAGGGGACTTGATTTGTGTTCTGTGTCATTGCTAAAACTGTGTAACAATAAGATTTTACGTTGTGTCCGTTATAGTACTTTCTGAATAGACTTAGTTTGTGTTAGAGTTTAAGATTTTATTATAATTTCTTCTGTTTGATGATTTTGACCTGGGTTTTGCAATAAACCTTGATTTGCTGATAATTGGAGTCGTTTAAATTCTTCAATCTCTCACCAGCGATCTCTGACCAAGTCATTGTTAAGATATTCCTCACCTTAATTCCGGGTTCGAGAATCTAGGGTCATCTTGAACAATTCACTCAGGACAGGCTGCTGGTTAGGTAATAAACAGCAGTGTCCTATTCTCTCTCTTGGGAAAGCTACTCCAGCGAAGTAGGAACCGGGTGGGTGTTGCACCACCGGCAAGAGAGAGAATCACCTGGGCATTGGTGGGGGTCTGGATATCTGTGTGATATAAGCCTCAGGCTTCCGGTTAGGGATAAACGGCAGGCTTGATTCAGTGCTCTCTCCCGTGGAGGTGTCCCAGTGCGGCATCCCCTGGCCTCTGAAGTTTCAGTGCCAGCTGGAGAGAGACACACACAGATACTCAAACCCCAGATATCGGCCCAGTAGTGGAGTAGCAGAGATGGCACCCTCTACAATGTGGCGACTAGGGGCTTTTCACAGTAACTTCATTTGAAGCCTACTTGTGACAATAAGCGATTTTCATTTTCATTTCATTTCATTTTTCATTTTTCATTTTCATGTTGAAATATGGAGATTAAATTAGTCCGTAATTGTGGATATGGGGGGCGGGATTTTCCCAGCCGGGGCCGGGCCAGAGACTCCCCATGAACTGGCCATGCCGCCCCGACGCCGGCATGCAATTCTCCGCAGAGCGGAGAATCGGCACCATTGGTGATGGCGTGGTTGGCGCGGCGCCAGTCGCGGGCCTCTCTACCCGGCCAGCCCACCACCAGATGGGCTGAGCGCTGTAAGAAAAGAATCGAGTCCCGCTCGCGCCGTTCTAACCTGCTCTGCGCCGGCCTGACCTCAGCGTTGAAGGGTCGGGTTGCGGCCTGTGGGGGTGGGGGGGGTGGGAGGGGGGGGGGGGGAGGGAGGGGAGGGGAGGTCAGACCCCGGGGTGGGCCTCCGATGTGGCCTGGCCCGCGATCGGGGCCCACTGGGACACCCTGCCGCGGGATTGGAGAATCCCGCCCGGGGTTTGGACGACTGTGTGCACCTAATTTCCGTCCTTGTAACAGTTTTTGTTACGAATGTCCAGGTACATATATCTGAGAGTTAGATCTTAATGTGCTCATCAATATGTTTGAATTCTCAAGTGTGGTTGTTTGCAATTCTATTGGCATGAAGTGATCACGGACCACCAGAAAGAGAATTTGAGTCGCAGCAATCTTACTTCGATCCTGATTGTGTCGATATTATTTGGAAGGAGTTGCAGAAATGGACAGCAATGTCGCAAAGGCTTCAGCATTTGAATCAAATGACTATTGTGGACATTAACTATTGAACTGTGAAAATTGAGAATGTTTCCACAACTTTGGATCACATTCGACATCCAAGCTTTCGGGAGTTGTTATTTAAATGGAGCACAACGATCCAGCCAATTCATATGATATTTCTGCTCTAGTCAATTATGCTGGTGATGTTGATGTACTATGGTCAGAAAATGAGCTAAAATAACTATACAAATGCTACTTGGACAACTCCTGGTGAAAGGACAGAGAGAAGAATTGGTGAGTTGTGATAACATGCGTTCAAATTACCTGAGTACCTAAATGTCCTGGGTCGTCATTAGAATCAACACATTGTTAGGAAAACAAAGGTAGTTTTAAGGGATTTATATTTGTTTTGATAAACTACATCTTATTTCTTAGGTTTTTGGTGGGTTTTATTTATTGGCGTGTAATTTCCTGTCTGTTTTTGGACTTATATTGATTGTCCGCCGCACATGCATGGCGCAACAAACCGGAAGTGTAGACACACGGGAATGCACGCTGGAAGCGCAGTGTTTAAACTCTCGAGGCAGTCTTTTTCACCTGCTTTCCTTCCACCGCTGCACTGAAGAGACAGGGATAGCGCTAACTTGGCCTGCTTGCCCTGATGTTAGGTGAGTTTTTACACATTTTTATTTGCACTTTTTTTCCCTCAGTCCAGAATTATGAAGCAGAGGCAGGAGACACCGGGAGCCATTTGTTTGGCGGGTTAATGTTTTTTTCATTAGTGATCAGCATTTATAAATATGCTTAAAATGCCAATAAAGTGAAAGACAGATATATTTTTATTTTGTTAAAAATTTGGTTTGTTATGAGCCTGTTAATGCCATTAAAAAGGTACTTTACTGTATAAAGTGAGTTTGGAGTCACATAAAGTGAAAGAAAGAAACATGAGGATGTTATTTCTAAGGAACTATAATGGATAGAATGGATTTGGAGTGTGTGTCATGTTCAGTGATCACTTGCTAATGAGTATGCTTGACTACCTAAGATACTCTGTGTTACTGGTCATGGGTTCTGTGAGTCCTTGCGTGGCTGATAAGCCCAAACCTAGACCGCATCTTCAATTACTCAATTGTCAGGGTTTTTTGAAAGGTGGGATCGGTCCTTGGACTCTAGATTGTGGATATTCCTTTCCGGCCTCCTTTTCCAGGCCTCCTCTTGCCGTTGTGTGTTCCCATATAATTGTGTCCCTTCAATCAGGCGGTTCCTCCAAGTCGGTCTCTTCTGAGCAAGGGTTTCCCAGGCATTGATGTCTGCATCCCATTTCTTGAGGTCAGTCTTCACGGTGTCTTTAAAGAGATCACTTTGTCCTGCTCTTGTTCGGAATCCTTCCTTGAGCTGGATGAAGAAGGTTTGATTTGGCAGTCGGGACTCTGACAACCTGAGCATATGGGTGGCCCAGCAAAATTGGTTTTGGATGATCATGGCCTCGATACTGGTGCTAGTGATTCCTTCAAAGACATTAATGTTTGCACGCCTGTCCTCCCAGCTGATTCAGAGCTAAAGTACATTTGGATTTTGTTAAGTATTTTAAGCTGTGTTGGTTAAGAGTCTCCCTGATGTAATGCTCATCCTCACAAGCCTCAGTGATTATTTAAAATGTTTTATCAAAGTTGAATGCCTTATTTGGCATATGCAAGTTCCCTGTAAACTAATGTGAACTATCCCTCTGACAGGTATTGCTGAATCCAGTGCAGATTAAAATCTGTGGTCATGCTTCATCCCCACTGTAGCATCACACTTTCAGCTTGGCTTCTTAAAATGCTTGAACTTCTTTTGAGGCTCGAATAGGCGTAGGAATCATGAGAGAAGAATCAGCCTACATCTCCGCCTGGCGAGGAATCAAATCAATTACACCCCTAAGAGTGTACAGGCAAAGGACAACCTGAAACGATGTCAGAGGAGATGTGTGCCATGATACTGCACTTCAGTAGCTGCTGCTTTTGGACTTTGAGCTTGTAAAATTAACAATTGATATGTCTCCACACTCTCTCCCTCCTCATCTCACTCTATTTCTCACCCTTGCATCCCCTCTCCCCTTCCCCCCTCTCGCCCTTTCCCCACTCTTCTCTCCCTTCCCCCCTTTTGCCTCCCCTTTACAAATAGACAATGATTGTGTTTATGTGGGAAAATATATTTTATTGCAAGAAATTTGTAAAAGTTGAGGTTGTTATTACACAAACTCTGTAATTATTCAGCTGAAAAAACATTACGTTAAATGTTAACTGGTTTCCAAGTTTGGTATTTATAAAATTATTTTTTTTAATAAATGTTTTCCACTGAACTTACAAGCTTCTACAAATGTCTTACTGAAACATCAAAACACAACATTTAATTATGAGATAATTGTAAATGAATATAATTGAACAAGGCAGAAACATGGGGCGAGATTCTCCGACCCCCCGCCGGGTCGGAGAATCGCCGGGGGCTGGCGTGAAACCCGCCCCCGCCGATTGCCGAAGTCTCTGGCACCAGAGATTCGGCGGGAGCGGGAATCGCGCCGCGCCGGTTGGCGGGCCACCCCCCGCGATTCTCCAGCCCGGATGGGCCGAAGTCCCGCGCGCTAAAATGCCTGTCCCGCCGGCGTAGATTAAACCACCTACCTTACCGGTGGGACAAGGCGGCGCGGGCGGGCTCCGGGGTCCTGGGGGGGGCGTGGGGCGATCTGGCCCCAGGGGGTGCCCCCACGGTGGCCTGGCCCGCGATCAGGGCCCACCGATCCGCTGAAAGGCTTTCTTCTGCACTGCAGGGATCCTATGATTCTATAAACCCAAATCAAAAAGATATCAAATGTTGCAAGGGCAAAAAGAAGCCCTGGGGACCTTTTAAAATCTTATGACCATAATCTAAATTAAAACATAGAAACTATTTTAAGCATGCCACATGTAAAGTTATTTAATAATTTAGTGCAGATTTAAATAGTTTCACAGAATTAAAACAAATATAAAAACCTGTGTTCACTTACAAGTAAATAATAATCACCTTTAGTCATAAAATTTTTTAAATGATTTTAAAAGAATGCATAACAACAGCAATGCCTGTACAAAAGAAAGAGCAAAAAAAATGTTCAAAAAACTGTTACATGCCTTTAAAACACTTGTAAAACACATGTAGGTTTTTGGCTTCAATATAAATCTGAAGTTTAAATGCCTGCCCTCAATGGGTGCTCCGCCAAAAGGCGGCGTGGCTGCATCAAAACTGCGCCCTGTTGGAGCCTGCACAGGCCGTCGCACTGGAAGCCTGAGGCCGCCGCTGGTACAGGACGGTTCCCTGCAATTTCTGACCGTAGGTTAGTGCAAAGTTTGTTCTTCTGGTATCGGCAGTCCGTTGCTTTCTGCCGATACCTGGAGGTTACAGGCTAATGAAATGAAATGAAATGAAAATCGCTTATTGTCACAAGTCGTCTTCAAATGAAGTTACTGTGAAAAGCCCCTAGTCGCCACATTCCGGCGCCTGTTCGGGGAGGCTGGTATGGGAATTGAACCTTGCTTGGTCTGCTTTAAAAGCCAGCTATTTAGCCCTGTGCTCAGCCAGCCTGATTCTGTGCCTGAAAGGGTCCTGTAGGTAAATTCATGTTGGACAAAGTATGTTTGTATGTGTAAGGATGGGGCATTGGTTAAGTTCTAACTGTGATAGAGAGAGCCACGGTGTGACAAATAAATATATTTGCTAAGCAACTAGCGGCTCTGGTATGGAAAAAAAACTTTCCTTTGTTCTTTAGTTTTAACTGAAAGCTACAACAGTATATAGATAGACAGCCGGAGAGGAAATGTTTCCAAAACTGCTAAAAGCAGTGATTTTATAAAGCTAAAGAGAGAACACCTCTCTGTCAGCTTTGTTATAAGAAAAAACATACAATGGTGTAATGGGTGACTAAAAAGTGGCTCGTTAAGGAAACTAGAGAAATTCTCATTTCCAGGTGGTCTGAGGTTAAAAGTACGGGAGCAGAGGACTATTCAGTAAAAACATTCCGAGCACAGAGGAAGGCTGAGATGCCAGAAAGATATCTGAAACGATTTTCAGGTTGGTCAGATTTTACTACAGCCTGAGGAACGTGAATGGAAATATCTGTGGGAATTGGAGGCTGGACCTCAAAAGTTTAAAAGTAGTAAAGACAAAGAAATCCTAAAAGGGATTGGTGTAAAACATGGAGTGGATTCACTGATAGAAGTGGAGCAGAGGCTCTGTTCAAAAGAGTCCTTTGGAAAATGTGGGGTGGATTTCAGAATGCAATGTGCTAATGGAAAGCTTTATTGCGAGAGAAAGTTTTAAATCGTGCTTTTGGAAGTGGAGTTTGGAACTCTCACGTGACAATCATCTGCTGGGATTCTGAGGAGAAATGCACAGACACTAACTTGTGTTAAGAATGACCTTGCCAATCCGTGTTCTTTGAAAAAAGGACTTTATGTGCTAATGAGACTATTGTAGTTTCAAATGGATTGTCTCATTCTTTGAGAAGGTGACTTTCTTTGAGAAGGTGACTTAACAGGTAGACGAGGGTAGAGCAGTTGATGTGGTGTATATGGATTTCAGCAAAGCGTTTGATAAGGTTCCCCACGGTAGGCTATTGCAGAAAATACGGAGGCTGGGGATTGAGGGTGATTTAGAGATGTGGATCAGAAATTGGCTAGCTGAAAGAAGACAGAGGGTGGTGGTTGATGGGAAATGTTCAGAATGGAGTTCAGTCACAAGTGGAGTACCACAAGGATCTGTTCTGGGGCCGTTGCTGTTTGTCATTTTTATCAATGACCTAGAGGAAGGCGCAGAAGGGTGGGTGAGTAAATTTGCAGATGATACTAATGTCGGTGGTGTTGTCGATAGTGTGGAAGGAAGTAGCAGGTTACAGAGGGATATAGATAAGCTGCAGAGCTGGGCTGAGAGGTGGCAAATGGAGTTTAATGTAGAGAAGTGTGAGGTGATTCACTTTGGAAGGAATAACAGGAATGTGGAATATTTGGCTAATGGAAAAGTTCTTGAAAGTGTGGATGAGCAGAGGGATCTAGGTGTCCATGTACATAGATCCCTGAAAGTTGCCACCCAGGTTGATAGGGTGGTGAAGAAGGCCTATGGAGTGTTGGCCTTTATTGGTAGAGGGATTGAGTTCCGGAGTCAGGAGGTCATGTTGCAGCTGTACAGAACTCTGGTACGGCCGCATTTGGAGTATTGCGTACAGTTCTGGTCACCGCATTATAGGAAGGACATGGAGGCTTTGGAGCGGGTGCAGAGGAGATTTACCAGGATGTTGCCTGGTATGGAGGGAAAATCTTATGAGAAAAGGCTGATGGACTTGAGGTTGTTTTCGTTGGAGAGAAGAAGGTTAAGAGGAGACTTAATAGACGCATACAAAATGATTAGGGGGTTGGATAGGGTGGACAGTGAGAGCCTTCTCCCGCGGATGGAAATGGCTGGCACGAGGGGACATAACTTTAAACTGAGGGGTAATAGATATAGGACAGAGGTCAGAGGTAGGTTCTTTACGCAAAGAGTAGTGAGGCCGTGGAATGCCCTACCTGCTACAGTAGTGAACTCGCCAACATTGAGGGCATTTAAACGTTTATTGGATAAACATATGGATGATAATGGTATAGTGTAGGTTAGATGGCTTTTGTTTCGGTGCAACATCGTGGGCCGAAGGGCCTGTACTGCGCTGTATTGTTCTATGTTCTATGTTCTATGTTCATCCGTGTTAATCTAAACCTATGTACAATTGTTAAACTGAGGGGGGAGTAAAATAGTATTATATTATAATCCAATTTTCCCATGTTTAATAATTTTTTCCCCTCATTGTTAATTAGCAGCCCTGTGACTCTGTTCCTCCATGTTTGATTGAACAAAAAGTAAAGTTTATGGTCTTTTGAGCCAGGGTTCCATTCTGGATCTTCCCATTCTGTTATAACATCAACTGGGATTGTCACAATGTAACGAGTTCAGAAAGATTTCTACTGAGCATGCATTCACTGTATGAGCAAGTCTAAGGCAAGAGTATCTTTTTAATATAATCAGTGTGGTGGAATATGAAAAATTGACTCACCCATCTTCAATAAGTTAATTTTGTCACTTGTGTTATGGCAATAAAATGATCAGAAGAGATTTTGAAGTCAACATAGCCAAGGTAATAAAATGGCTGGAATGGATTGAATAGGGCTCAGTGCACTTTATTCAGTTCATGTTGTTATTTTGATGTCACTTACATGTATCATTGCTTTTCCAAGATTTAGTGGTGGTGTGCATATAATGCAAAAATCAAAAGTAGAATTGTATAAGAAGTGTGCGGTGTGGCTTTGTGCGTGGCACTGATACTGGAATTATGGGTCAGAATTTTACGGATCTAAGGCCGGCATGTTGTGCAGTGGTTAGCACTTGGACTACGGCTCTGAGGACCCGGGTTCGAATCCCGGCCCTGGGTCATTGTCCGTGTGGAGTTTGCACATTCTTCCCACAACTCAAAGATGTGCAGGTTAGGTGGATTGGTCGTTAGAAGTGAATTAATGTGTACGCTGTTGTTTTAAGTAGCATGATGAATTAGAATAGAAAGCACTCCAACAAGAGGCAACAACAGTTCTTGCTGAACCAATAAGTAACAGCAGCTAGTCTCATTTCTAATTCTGTAAGTGGCCTGTGCGCAAATGCTGTAAACCTGTTTGAAGTGTAATGTCCTTCAATGTAACTTGCTTTAAGTCAACTACAGTGATTGCCTTGGGTGTAGAATATTGAGCTACCAAATTAATTAACCCTCCAGTTCTCTCTGACCTGTGGCAGCATCCAAATGTGAGTGGCATAACATAACTAACAGGCTTATAAGATTGAGCGTGATCGTTAATGATTACATTGTCAGACTGGACCGTTTGCAACCAGTACTGCATCAGAGAAGAATGTTTAGTCTGTGGTTTGTAGAATATATATTCGTGGAACAAGTGTGTGGTCCATATAACTCAGGGATGAGAGAGTGGCTGAAGACACAAATGTCTGAATTTTTTTTGTGACAAGGAATCATGGAATTGTAACACTTTATGTCAGCTGTGATGAAGTGCAAATGCTTCTAGGCTTCAAACAGGTGGAATTATTAGACTTCAAGTGGGTAGAAACAATAGTTTGCTCTTTTTTTTAACCTTCCATTGCTATAAACACCATGGATCAATGCATTTGTATCAAATCATAGAATCATAGGATCCCTCCAGTGCAGAAGGAGGCCATTCGGCCCATCGAGTCTGCACTGACCTTTGGAAAGAGCACCCTGCCTTGGTCCACGTCCCCACCCAATCCCCGTAACCCCACCTAACCATTTGGATACTATGGGGCAATTTGGCATGGCCAATCCACCTAATCTACACATCTTTGGACTGTGGGAGGAACCCAGAAGAAACCCACACAGATATGAGGGGAATGTGCAAATTCCACACAGTCACCTGAGGCCGGAATTGAACCCGGGTCCCTAGGGCTGTGAGGCAACAGTGCTAACCACTGTGCCACCGTGCTGCCCACAAAGGTGACCTCCACATTTTAGCATTCAATGCAGTTAGTGCAGGTCAGACAATAGAAGACTTTGCTGGATTATGTACATGCAAAGCGAACCAAAGGATTATGGAATTACTCTGCACACTATGTGCCATTTGACTCCATTTTAAATCACCACTACCTTCTCAAGGACAATTGAGGATTGGCAACAAACATTGGCCTTACTACTAACATCCACATCCCATGAACAAATACATTGAAAAACCTCTTGAAAATTAAAGTGACACCACATGCCACAAAATCAAAGTGGCAATAAAGCAGCATTTAACAAGCATATAATAGTTAAAGTTTGCATATCACATATAATAATGCATCATTAAAATATGAGCGTCTATGTTTTCAAGTACCTTGAGCAGATATTGTTATTTTTACATTCATATAGGTTTCAGCCAAGCTCACCATATTCCCTGTTGACAGGAGACTCAGTGAAACCTCTTCCGTAACAGTATCTCCCAGGCATATTGGGCCATAACTTCCAAGTTCCTAAGTGTTGCATTTTGGTGTTAAACCAATGATGTGCTGGGGAATCCCTCTAAGAAGTTCCAAGGGAAGGGTATGCCCAGCAATTGTCAACTGCCCTAGGCTTGGGAACCGACAAAGTGATTGAATTAAACTGCTAACTTCCCAATCCCTTCCACCCCAGTTGCTCACCTCTCCAACACACCCCACGATGGGGCTGTTGAATCCCACTGAGCATCGGTCCCTGCTGTTTCTTGTCCAGTGCCACGCCACCCTGACCTACCCCCTTCCTTCTAGCCCCACCCCTCTGGGTCCTATTCCTGCCTTGCTACTGGTGCAGATTTTGCAGGCTGTGCTTCTCTCCTTCTGGATTGGCTTAATTGGTGATAGGGGTGGTTGAAGGGAGGTAGATGTTGGAAAAATAATGAAAAGGGTGGGATTCTATTATCTTCAAGTTGGAATTTCACCATCTGCAAGAATTCCTCACCCTTGCACAATTGCCAGTTCTCATGCTCAATCTCACCAGAACAGTGCGTTGTGAAATTGTACGAAAGATTGACATATATGATAGGTCTAGTTGCACAAAAATGACTTTCTTTTCATTAGAATGCTTCTTAAGCTCATCCAGCTGAGATAAACATAGACCTTTATTAGAATCAAAATAAACCATCACTGTATGCTTCTGATGCATTACTTAAGGCTGCAGCCTTGTGGATTACATTAGCTTTCTCGGAGCCAAGTCATTTTCTGCATCAAAATATACTGGGGTTTGTATACCAAATTCCAACTATTGCAAGGTAATTTATGTGTAGCCTATGAAGAATGCAGCAAAGACATGTATTTCTTTGTTTGGTGTATGAATCATAATCACATATATTCCAGCTCCCTGCAATTCCTTTCATAAAATGCCGACTGGTACATTTAAATAATTCTACTCTTGTAAGTGTACCAAATCCTAGTTTTTGGACACTTCAGAATCAACTTAATTGTGTTGAAACTTGTTTGCTGTAGCTGCCACTCCTATAGATTTATTATTGTCATATCAGGAAAAGACTTACACCCTTCATGTACATCAACCTGATCTGAATATATATTACAGAACTTCATCGTAGCTGAATGAGAATTCTATAGCTCTCCAACGAACACCACCATACGAGCATTATCATCAATGTAAAAGAAAGGTATTCTGGGTGTAGAATTGTCTACAGGTTCATTGTTGTATGTACCACTGAAGATCAACTTGATCCCCTCTGTATGTAGGTTTCCTCTGGGTGCTCCGGTTTCCTCCCACAAGTCCCAAAAGATGTGCTTGTTAGGTGAACTGGATATTCTGAATTCTCCCTCAGTGTACCCAAACAGCCGCCGTAGTGTGGCGACTCGGGGATTTTCACAGTAACTTCATTGCAGTGTTAATGGAAGCCTACTTGTGACACTAATAAAGATTATTATTATTGCTCCACATGATAATTGCTTTCATGCCTTCTGAACTCAATGTTTATTTTATTATAACCCTGGCCTTTCGGCACCGTTTCTTCATTGCACTTCAAATTGGGCCATTCCGCAGCTGCACTCATCTACTTGCCGGGAAAAGTATGATCAAACAGGTTTACAGCAGATGTGGCTAGATTGCCTGACTTGTTCTGTATACATACTCATGTCACAGGTTCTACAGACAAGGCGCACAGGCAGATTTCCTAAATCCTTGACAGAAGTGACACACACAATGTGAGCAACATCCCCACGTGTGTGGAGTCAGAAGATCTATCCGACTGAGTAATATTCTGTGGAAATGAGAACACTAAAAGTAATGGAAGTTATATTTAACTGACTCGAGGTGCAATAAGAGTAAATTAAAGTCCATAATACATGCGTCTGATTACATTACTGTGACCTAGTTTTGGAGAATCAGTTTGATGAATCCATTCAAAAGGAAGATTTGTAACTGAAGAGTCTTACTCATTGTGATGTGCACTGGTGGCAAGGACACAGTATGCTATTGCAGGTCTCCAGAATAGCCTTTTTGTCACACAAATGGTCATTGGATTGCTGATTTTCGAAATAGGGAGTTGATGAATTCCCTCCTATTCAGTGAGTCACTGAGCCACTAATCAGAAAGACCCAGTTTAATACGGTTTGTGCTGAGGTAACTTCTCTCATGGGGGTCTATGGAAAGGGAAACAATTGCTCCCACAATCTTTGGCTCTGGGTCCCTGATCTTTGTGATGTGTTGGGTGTTCTGGATCACAAACAAGTCACCAACACTTGAAGTGGTGCAACTCTATTTTATTACAAGGTTAACTATTTAAACATACTTGAACTGTGGGAAAATACGACACCAGCTTTAACTATAGACCTTTGCCTAGTCCTAACCAGGTGATGCACTCAGCACATGGTGAATGTTTGTGTTGCAGGCTGCGAGCTCTGTGCTCCTTGCTGGCTACTACTCGAATGAGCGGGAACTCTGATGTCCCCTGTCTTTATAGTGCGTGTGCTCTCACTGGTGATTGGCTGTGGTGTTGTGTGTGTTGATTGGTCCCACTGTGTGTCCATCAGTGTGTGTGTCTGCACCATGATATACTGGTGTATATTATGACACTTTGCTCAATGCCCACTTAGTAAATTAGTGCATGTGTGCAACAGGAAAGGGTGGAATCAGATTTTGCTGCAATATTCCAATGGACTCTTTTTCTAACAGCACTGTAGGTGTACCAATGCCAAATACACTGTACAGTTCAAGAAGGCAGCTCACCACCACCGAGTCGGGCAATTTGGGAAAGGGACATTATGGCCAGTGGTGCTCACATCCCCCGAAAAATTGAAAAGTATATATACAGGGCTGGATTCTCCATTATTGAAAAAAAAAATTTAGAATACCCAATTCATTTTTCCCAATTAAGGGACAATTTAGCGTGGCCAATCCACCTACCCTGCACATCTTTTGCGTCGTGGGGGCAAAACCCACGCAAACACGGGGAGAATGTGCAAACTCCACACGAACAGTGACCCAGAGCCGGGATCGAACCTGGGACCTCGGCGCTGTTAGGCAACAGGGCTAACCCACTGCGCCACCGTGCTGCCCTGGATTCTCCATTATTGAGACTATGTCCCCACCCTGGCGTCAGAACCGTGAAGTTATACTCCTGAAAATCCTGGAAAAAAAGTGACACAAATACATAGCCCTGCAGGAGGCTAGCAGGGACCCGGAGTAAATCTCACAGCTTTTGCTGCAGATACGGGCCCCCGCACCTCCGGGTCTGAGGCTGTGCATGCGCACGGCGGCGGCCTCCAGCGGCCACGCCATGCTCCATGGCGGTCTCGAACTGCGGAGCCAGACCCAATAAGGAGACCCCCCCGATCGGCCGCGCGCCTGACCCTCAAACCTCGCACAAACACTCTCAGGCCGCCTATAAGGTCCCCCCCCCCCCCCCCCCGGCCTCCGATCATCCTGACCCTGACCAGGGCGACCATGGACTGAGTCTGCAGCCTCCATGCGAATACCCCGACCGGCAATACCAGGGGGGTTAGTTCTACGCCGTCGGGAACTTGGCCGGTTGGGGGTGGAGGATGTCGGAGCGGGCTTCTACCAATAGACCCCGGCGGCATGGCGTACTCCCCGGTGACGCCACATCGGTGCCCGGAGAATCGCTGAACCAGTGCCAGACCCGATTTCGGCGCCAAACTGGACTCTCCGCCCCGGCGCCGGCCGCGATTTCGGCGTCGGGGTGCGGAGAATCCAGCCCATAATTTCCCACCCCGGCAGTGGCTGTTAAATCTCACACATAAATAAGGATCACATGTATAGGTGACTGAAGTTCAAGCAGTTTCTGCAAAAACTTATTGCCCCATGGAATCAACAGTTTTGCAGGAGGAAGAGTGGGAGAAAGCTGCTAAGATGGAATAAAATCAAATTGATGCGGAGTGCTCCTGTGACCAGAGCTAACACTGCTGAAGGCATGAACAGTGGGGTGGGGTGGGGGGGGGGGAGTGGAATTTCAGATAGGAGGGGGCAGCATGGTAGCACAGTGGTTAGCACAGTTGCTTCATAGCTCCACGTCCCAGGTTCGATTCCCGGCTCAGGTCACTGTCTGTGTGGAGTCTGCATGTTCTCCCTGTGTGTGCGTGGGTTTCCTCCGGGTGCTCCGGTTTCCTCACACAGTTCAAAGATATGCAGGTTAGGTGGATTAGCCATTCTAAATTGCCCTTCGTGTCCAAAAAGGTTAGGTTGGGTTAAGTGGATAAAGGGGATATGGGGGAGGCGTGGGGCATAAGTAGGGTGCTCTTTCCAAGGACCGGTGCAGACTCGATGGGCTGAATGGCCTCCTTCTGCACTGTAAATTCTATGATTCTATGATTCTATGAAGGTTGGGTTTCGCCACTTGCAGTGGAGTATTAACAGATTTTGTTGGCATTCTCCTGGCCTGAAAGTCAGTGTGAAAGGCTTGGCTTCTTTGCTAGGAGGGCGTAACAGAAGCAGGTAAGCTTCCTCTAAATCTCTGGTGAGGATCCCGATCTCTGGGGTTCTGATTCAGGCTTGGGAGTTCGACAGGGAGTTTGAGCCCTGAGCCTGGAAGTTTTCGAACTGAGGGGATGAACTCAGTTGGGAGGTAGCTTGGAGGGGGCAGGGGAACGCCCTGCTGTTCCTCCTGTCCTTTGCACAGTGCTGGAAAGGCACTTGCCTTCTCCCCGAAGCCTTACTCACTTCAGCTGCTGAATTTCTGAAGGCACCAACCAGCCACTTTAATACTTACAAAGCAGATTAAATCTGAGAATTCACACCACATTAAAATATTTAAACTGTCAACCCGTTTCATGGGAGCCTCTTTTCCGCCTCTGTTAAATCAGTTAGTGGGTAGACTAGAGGTGGATTGGGGTCGGGGTTCAGATTTTACATTTACCCAATCCAATCTACCCATTTTGACTGTTAAAATTCATCCCAATTGTGTCAGAAGCAAAGAACCAATACACCAAGGAGTAATTTTCATGGTTCAGTGCTCCTGACACAAAGGCAGGATTGGGTATTAGGATTTGGGGCGGGGGGCTGCTGGGTGGACAGGATTAGTTTCTATGTAGCCTGAGCCAAAGAGGATGGGGAAGAGGATCAACATGCTGGCTCTACATGAAAGACAGATGTAGAATATTGAGCTTGGAGTTGGAGTCCAGTTGTTTCATCCTGAAACAATACTGGTCCACATCCTCTCGGTTCCCCAGCAGCGCATTTAGGGGTACCCCAATGATGCACTGGGGAATCCCTTTCGGAAGTTCCCACATAAGGGTTTACCCGACAATTGCCCAGATGTAGAATATTGAGCTTAGCGTTGGAATCCAGAAGCGATTTAAATTAGCACCTTCGCAAGCTTCTGCCAGTTTTATCCTGATAATTACTCAGTAAGAGTTCGAAGAAATAAAAGCACTTTTAACACCAGAGTAACTATTTAAACATCCAGACCCAGCCTCGCATGGGACATCCTCCCACACTCAGGGAACCCGCCACACTGCCCCCACCGTGACCGGCCCACCTATGGGATGAGATAAAGTTGCCCTACACCAGAAGTGCAAAATAGGTTGGAGCAAGTCAGCAGCCAATTATTCACGGCACCTAATTTTAGTTTCCATTGAATTGAAAAATATTGCCAAGGTTTTTCATTTTGAATCAAGTAAGAATGACAGTGAGACTAGCCTCCCAAAAAAATTTGATCTGTTGTTCTGTGAACCTGAGGTACCCTCAATAATGACGCTTAGAGATTAAACTGTAAAGAAGGCTTTATTAGACTAATAACTATGCTACAGCTATGGACGAGAGCTGGCTGCTATACAGACCATGAGGCAGGCCTTTATGTATGGCTCCCAGATGGGCGGAGCCAGAGGCGGAGTCCCCAGGGTTCCAAGCCCGGTCTTAAAGGGGACATCACCTTACATGATGATAAGACAGTAACCGTTCATCACAGAACCTCAGTGTGTTAGGAATGCATACCTCCAAGAACTGCATGATTTTAAAAATTGGAAGGACATTGAATAATTTGGACTCTTCCTTGGGAACTGACCTTTTTTAAAAAAAGATTATAAGTTCACTTCTTCATGAGCAAACTGGCTGTTCCAAGAAGTCACATGACTTGGCTAACTGACCAGCAAGGCACTTGAGGAATTAAGAGTTATTTGTTTACTGGAGATTTAATTGCTGGGGAGAAACACTTTCAGAGGCTGCCCGGCGATATTACTGGAAAGCACCTGGCTGAGAGGAGTTTCTGTTTTGAACTTGTGTTTTGGACTCAGTTTTGGGAATAAGTAAAAGGTGAAGATTGTGCAACTTGGCTTTCCTGAATTCCAATGCAGTTATCAGTATCCAGCTCGAAGCCCCATCTCAGTGAAACCTATCTGTATTTGAAAGCCTGAGAAGCTGAGATGAGAGCGAGATGCTGTGCCCAGTGATCCATCCTTGCACTCAAGAACATCAGATCAACAGGACCAAATTCTTTAAACATGGTCCTATTAGCCAAAAAGTGTCGTCCCCCCCCCCTCCCCCCACCTTAAATGCCAAGCTCTAAAGAGGCCCTGGGCTGGATTCTCTGATCCCTGACGCCAAAATCGCGTTCGGCGCCGGGGCGGATGTCCCTGATGACGCCGAAATCAGGGGCGGCACGCTTTTGTGATGTTCTGCCCCTGAAAAAGGGCGTACTCACAGAGTGTGGTGCATGCCATATCCACGGTCTCCGCACGTTGGTTGAGGACCGCCCTGCAATGCTCCGTCCCCGACCGGCCGAGTTCCCAATGACGTGAGACACATGTGGTCTCACCCATCGGGAACGCAGCGTGGCGGCTGCGGACTCAATCCAGCGCCGCCACAGTCAGGGGAGGGCAAATCCGTGGACAGGGGTGGACATTTTCAGAGCTGTGGTGGGGCGATCTAGGACGTGTGAGCCGGCTGAAGAGCGGGGCTATTTCGCGAGCTGGGTCCGTAGGCTGTGTCTGCCATGAAGCATGGCGCAGCCGCTGCAGGCCGCTGCCGTTCACATGTGCGGCCATGGTCCCGGCAATTCTCCAGACCGTATCGGCAACTCGAGCTGGGAGCTCTACGCTGCCTGGCTGCTAGACACCCTGGAACAAGGAATCGGTAGCTGTTTCATGACAATTTTTCCGTCGCGAAACGCCACTGTTTTCAAGCCGGCGTGGGTACTTAGCCTCCAGAACGGAGAATCCAACCCCCTAATTGTTTTGAGTTTTGTGTGTATGTGTCTTTGTATGCACATTGTCAGTGAATCTCTGTTTTGTGTGTATATCTGTGTATGTATAATGTGTGTGTGTCTGTGTAATGTGTGTGTATGTCTGTGTCTGTATATTGTCAGTGCATCTGTGTTTTGTGTGTGTTTGTGTATGTATATTGTGTGTGTGTCTGTGTATTGTGTGTATATGTCTGTGTATGTTGTGTGTGTGCCTGTATTATGTATGTATGCCTGTGTATGTATATTGTGTGTGTCAGTGTGTGTTGTGTGTATGTCTGTGTATGTTGTGCGTGTGCCTGTATTATATATGTATGTCTGTGTATGTATATTGTGTGTGTGTTGGTGTGTTTTGTGTGTATGTCTGTGTATGTTGTGTGTGTGCCTGTATTATGTATGTATGTCTGTGTATGTATATTGTGTGTGTGTCGGTGTGTTTTGTGTGTATGTCTGTGTATGTTGTGTGTGTGCCTGTATTATGTATGTATGTCTGTGTATGTATATTGTGTGTGTGTCTGTGTGTTTTGTTTGTGTGAGTTTTGTGTGTGTGTGTCAATGGGTATATAGTTACTCTTCCGGATTGGAAATTGTATATATACCACTTTTGCAACTTGCTTTATAAAAATAAGTTTTGTTTGAACTATCATTTTGCATTTATTGAAATAAGCCTGCTCAAAGCTTTATTCTGAATCTAACAATAGCGAAAGTTCACATTTGCCCATTTTGGTGAGTGAATTAAACATTTACATTTATGTTGTGACCTGTGGAGTAGTTGGGCTGGAGAAACTGCACACTCCTCCTGGTATGGTTGGAACAAGAGGAAAGGAGGTCAAGTGTTGTGGAAAATCAGTCGATAATTTGTTATGAGCCAGTTTTGTGCTGTTGGTGCATGACAATTTCATTCCTCCTTGACTTCAATGGAAATAAAAATCTGAAGACATGCAAATCAATTTGCTATTTTACTCAGTTTTACTCAGTCTTACAAAGTCAAAGTTTACCCCATTATGTATTAAGGATGGTTAACACAATGCAGATGAAAATCACACCTTATAATTAAATAACATTGTGACGTTTCTATTCAAGATGTGCAACAACGTAAGAATTTGTTACAGTATATGATCCTCCCTGTCACTTTTTCTGTGTTTTCCAATTATGAAAGAGGAAAGATCAGTCCTGATTTGTTTCACTGCAAAGGATGATTAATCTCTCAGACACTTGATTATGTAATGCCAGGAATCTCCAGTTAGCTTAGACAGTTAGTTTTTGGGGGGAGGATTGTATACATGCTTTTCAATGTTTCATAGGATGTGGCATCACTCACTGAGCCAAATTGCCCTTGAGAAGGTAGTGGTGGGCTATAATTGATGTAGGAACACCCACAGCACTGTCAGAAGTGGAGTTCCAGACTTTTCATAGAATTTATACAGTGCTGAAGGAGGCCATTCGGTCCATCGAGTCTGCACTGGCCCTTGGAAAGAGAACCTTACTCAAGCCCAGACCTCCACCCTATCTCCGTAACCTTGTAACCACATTAACCTTTTTGGAAACGAAGGGCAATTTAGCATGGCCAATCCACCTATCCCGCACATCATTGGACTGAGGGAGGAAACCGGAGTACCTGGAGGAAACCCACGCAGACACGAGGAGAACGTACAGACTATGCACAAACAGTCACCCAAGCCAGGAATCGAACCTAGAGCTGTGAAGCAACTGTGCTAACTACTGTGCTACCGTGCTGCCCAGCAACAGCGAAGGCACAGCGATACAGTTCCAAGTCAGGATGCTGCATGATTTGGAGGGATACTTCCAGGTGGTGTTTGTTTCATAATAAATCAATCATTCTGCAGTGGTGTTCCAATGCATCTGTTGCCCTTGTCCTTCGAGGTGGCAGAGATCACCATTTTGGAAGGTGCTATTGAAGGAGGCTTGGTGTGTTGCTGCAGTGCATCTTGTAAATGGTGCACACTGTTGACACTGTACATCAATGGTGGAGGGAATGAATTTTTAAGTTGGTACATGGAGTGATTCTCAAATGGCTGCTTTGTCCCAAATGGTGTCGCGCTTCTTGAGCGTCGATCGGGCCTCACTCAACCAGGCAAGTGAGGAGCATTTCATCACACCCCTAACTTATGCCTGATAAATGTTGGACAGATATTTGGGAGGTAGGAGTTAAATTATTCACTGCAGAATTCCCAGCCTCGCTGATTTGCTCTCATAGCCAGTATTTATGTGGCTGTTCCAGTTCAGTTTCTTCTGAATGGTAACCCCAGATTGTTGATGACGGGGCAATGGTAATGCAGGTGAATGTGAAGGGGAGATGGTTACATTCTCTTTTGCTGTAGATGGCCTACGACTTACACCTGTACGGTACTTGCTACCTATCAGTCCAAGCTTGAATATTGTCCAGGCATTTCTGCATATGGACACAAACTGCTTCAATATCTGAGGAGGTGTGAATGGTGCTGAACATTGTGCAATAGTCAGTGAACATCCCCACTTTTGACTTCATGATCTTCATGATGGAGGCAAGATCATTGATAAAGCAGCTGAAGACAGTTGGGCCTAGGACAGCTCTTTTGTCCATGTTTGGACAAATGCTGCAATGAGATCAGGAGCTGATTGGCCCTTGCTCATGCAGAGTATCATTGAGCAGGTCACTGCTCTGTAAGCTCTACTTAAAATCATTGTAAATTATATATTCCATCGCTTTTCTGATGATAAAAATTAGACTGATGGGGTAGTAATTCCCTGTGTTGGATTTGTACTGATTTTTATGGACAGGGCATACCTGTGCAGTTTTCTAGATTGTCAGGGAGATGCCAGCCATTGTAGCTGTGCATGGACAGCTTGGCTAGGGGAGTGGCTGGTTATGGTGCACAAGTTTTCAGTACTAATGCTGCATGTTGACACAGCCCATAGCTGATACCACACGGAGTAAATCAAATTGGCTGAAGACCACTCCACGATGCTGGGGACCTCAACAGGAGGCCGCGATATATCATCCACTCATCACATCTGATTGAAGATGGTAGCTAATGCTTTATCAACTTTGCCTTCTGCACTGAAACAAACATATGAACATATGAATTAGAAGCAGGAGTAAAAGGCCACTTGAGACTTTGAGCCAGCTACACCATTCAATAAGATCGTGACTGATTTGATTTTAACCTCAGCTTCATGTTCCTGCCTAACCCTAATAACCTTTGGTCCCTTGCTTATCAAAGATCTATCTATTTCTGCCATAAAGATATTCAAGGACTCTACCTCAACAACCTGTCGAGAAGGGAATTCCTCACTTTCACAACCCATGAGAGAAAAATGTTTTGCTTCTAAATGGGCAACTCTTTATTTTTAAACAGTGACCCCTAGTTCTAGATTCTCCCGTAATAGAAAACATCCTTTCCAAATCCACCTGACCAAGTCTCCTCAATCTTATATGTTCAATCAAGTCGCCTCTTATTCTTCTAAACTCCAGCTGCTACAAACCTAGCCTGTCCAACATCTCCTCAGAAAACTGTCATAATGTACATCTATGTATACAATGGAGTGCAGACACGCAGTGATTGACACACAGGATGACCAGTAAGCACACAGAATAGAGCAGCCAATCACCAGACAGGACACGACCACTATAAAGCCAGAGGGCACCAGTTTACCCGCTCTCTTAGGACCCAGTCTCTGAGACAGTCAGAGCTCGTGAGCTAGCCAGTGCCTACACCATGTGGTAGCTAAGTTAGTCTGGTCAGGCTAGTGTCAGGCCTCCAGTCAAGTCAGCATAGTGTCGACCCACAGTTGAACATGTATAATAGTTTGGATGTTGAATAAAATCATGTTGCATTTTATCAAGTGTTGGAGGTCTGTCTCTCGCTACACTGCATCAAGTGCAGTTCGCCTCGACCCAGCCTACCCAACACATCAAAAACAATCCACCCATTCCATGTATTAATCAAATAAACATTCTCTGAACTGCTTCTAATGCATTTACATCTTTCCTTGAATATGGAAACCAGTACTGTACACAGTATTCAAGTGATCATCTATGTCCTGTATAACTGAAACGTAACCTTTCTACTCTTGTATTCAATCCCCTCACAATAAACAATATAATTTTATTAGCTTACTTAATTACTTGCTGTACCTGTGTACTAACCTTTTGCAATTCATGCACATGACACACAGATCCATCTACATCTCAGAGCTCTGCAGTCTCTCACTATTTGGATAATAGGCCTCTTTTTATTTGTCCTTCCAAAATGGGCAACCTCAGTTTTTCCCACATTATACTCCACTTGCTAAACCTTTGCCCATTCACTTAACTTATCTGTATCTTTTTGTAGCCTCCTCATGTCTTATTCAGAACTTACCTTCTAACCTATCTTTGTGTCAGCAAATTTAGCAACCATACCATTAGTCCCTTCATCCAAATCATTTATATAAATTATAAAGAGTTAAAGCCTCCGCATTGATTCCTGTGGAACACCACTCATCACATTCTGCCAACAAGAAAATGACTGATTGTTGACTACTCTCTGTTTCCTGTTAGCTAGTCAATTTTCTATCCATGTCAATATGTTGCCCCCCACAGCATGAGCTTTAATTTTCTGCATAACATTTAATGAGGCACCTTATCATACATTTTAAAATTCTAAGGACACTACATCCATCTAACTTTGCCCACCTGACAATTCCAGTCTGTTTTTTAGTTAAATTCACCCATAATCGCCGTACCTTTCTGACAAGCTCTCACTATTTTTTATTTTAAACTCTGTCGTACCATGTGATTATTGTTAGGGGGCCTTTATGTTTCCTCATCTTTACCAAAATTGCTTCTAAATCCTGGATTTCTAAACTTAGGTTATCCCTCCCTATTGTGCCAATGGCATAGTTAATTAACAGAGCTGCTGCTCCACCTTTTCCGAACTTCCAATACTTCCTCAAAGTCACATTCACTTCAATTTCCAGATCCCAATCTATGCCATCCTGCAGTCATGTCTCTGCAATGGCTATCAGATCATCTGTTTTGTTACAATTTCTACATGCATTCAGATGCAGTGCCTTAGGTTTTGACGTTTTATTTGTTTTGTAACCTCTAGCCTTACCTGTTGCCTACTCTTAGACTTGAACTCTCTGGGCTGGATTCTCCGATTTTGAGGTTATCTCCAGAGTATGTGTCAAGTCTTACGACCAAACAGTCAGCGTCGCCCCCGCACCGATGTTCCGCCCGGTGGGGTCTAGCAGCCGCGCCACGTAAAGCGCTTTACCTGCAGATATGGACAGCGAATTGCCGGGTCCGTAGCCGCGCATCTGCACGGCAGCGACCTGCAGCGGTCGCGCCGTACAACATGGCTCCGGTAGCGCGTGAACCCGGCCTGCCAGATAGTGCCCCCCTGCAACACCCCTCGCCACCCCCGGACCACCCCCCACCAGTACCCCCCAGCTCCCGCCGAAGCTCCCTCGGCCAGCTGAACAGCTCCCCCCCCCAAATGTGGTGGCGCTGGACACAGTCTGCAGCTGCCACGCGAGGTCCTTGAAAACTGTGAGCACAAGTGCCCCACGCTGTCGGGAAGTCGGCCCATCGGGGGCGGAGCATCAGGGGAGGGCCTCAGGTGATGTCCTGAGGCCGTCCCAACGGCTTGCGGTGTACTCAGCGATTATGCCGTTCTTAAGGGGTGGGCTATCCGAAAATCAGCGGCGCCCCCAATTTCGGCATAAAAACGGATTCTCTGGCCAATCGCCAAACACGATTTCGGCGTCGGTAATCGGGGAATCCAGCCCTCTGTCTTTCCTGCCACAGTCTGCTTATCTTAATTAATACTTTCCTCTCTTAGGGGCAGCACGGTAGCACAAGGGGATAGCACTGTGGCTTCACAGCTCCAGGGTCCCAGGTTCGATTCCGGCTTGGGTCACTGTCTGTGCGGAGTCTGCACATCCTCCCCGTGTGTGAATGGGTTTCCTCCGGGTGCTCCGGTTTCCTCCCACAGTCCAAAGATATGCAGGTTAGGTGGATTGGCCTACTAAATTGCCCTTCGTGTCCAAAAAAGGTTAGGAGGGGTTATTTGGTTACGGGGATATGGTGGAAGTGAGGGCTTAAGTGGGTCAGTGCAGACTCGATGGGCCGAATGGCCTCCTTCTGCACTGTATGTTCTATGTTCTATGTTCTTACCATGTCTCGTCTCTTTGATATACCACATCTTACCACATACAATTTCTTGTCCCCGCTATTTAGTTTAAAACCCTCTCTGCTTCATTAGTAATGCAATTTGGCAAGAACACTTGAATTGACCCAGAATGGCTCAGGTGTACATTGTCCCAGGCTCTGTCACAATTGAGGTTGCAGAGTCTAGCAGATCCATCATCAGGGTTCCTGTAACTTAATTAGTAGTGGTATTATTGAGCCACTCTTGGTGATGGGCATTGAAGCCACCTACCCAGAGTGCATTTTGTGCCCTTGCCACACCATCCTCAGTGCCTCTTCCATTTGGTGTTCAAAATGGAGGAGTACTGATTCATCAGTTGAGGGAGGGTGTTAGGTGGTAATCCGCAGGGGGCTTCCTTGCCGACGATTGACTTGATGCCATGTGAATTCATGGAGTCTGAAGTCAATGTTCAGCAATTCCAGCACAACTCTCCCATAAATGTAGACCATTGTGCTGCCACCTTTGGTGAGTTTGTCCTGCCAGTGGGACAGTCAGGGCTGGTGATGATGGTGAGTGGGACATTGGCAGCAAAGAATAGGTCCATGGGTATGACCATGTCTGATTATTGCTTAACTAGTCTGTGAGGTAACTCTCCCAATTTTGGCACAAGCCCCCAGTTGCAAATAAGGGTCAACAGGGCTGGGTGTGCCATTGCCATTTTTAGTGCATAAGTTGATGCGGGGTGATCAGTCCATTTGTAACTGTCAATCAGTGGAAGCATGGACAGGACAGTCAGTCGTTCAGGCCAAAGCCAACTTGTGGAGCTTCTAATTTTCAGGTCATTAGCATTCATCATCAGAAAATTGGATGGCCCAGAAATTGGGTGTGCGGGATAAGTCACTCATTACCCCTGATTCACACCATTGTTAAGTGAAGTGCTAGGAACAGAGCTTGAACAGGTGTCCCTTATATTTCAGCAATTTGTGTTAAGCTTCCATTATATATCGATGGATGAATGTTATCTGTATTTTGTAGGAAATGAGAACTGTGGTTCAAGACAGTTCCCCTATTCCACCTCAAACTTGCGAAATGCCAAAAGACTGTCACTGGGTTCCACACAGTCGATTCCTGATAAATATTATGAATCATTTGTCTGTCTTCACTCGTCACACATCACAGTAATTCATTTTCAATTGAAACACTTTGAATGAAGTCTGCACAGTTATTGAAGTATTTCCAGTACTATCAATGGTGTGTTATTGCAGAGCTTATTAAGTTTCTTTTGTGAAAAATACAGTTTTGTTCAGACTACTTAATTTAAACAAATATATTTATTCCAGTTATTTTTAATATTCGGTCTAATAAAGAAAAACATGCCATTATTTCATATTACTGGCAATTTTAATTCGCACTTGAGTAACTTTTAACAGGGCTTTAATTAACTATTTTTTGGGAAAGCTACATAGTTTAGCATCTGAGCTAGATATCTGTGAGCATGGAAGAAATGTTGTCTACTGTTATTGCTTCCATGTTTACTAATTTTCTTTTTCTTTCATGGAGAGGGACGTATGGTCCTTAGTTATTTAATTGTTCTTGGTCACATCTAGTGCAGGTTGGAGCAGTCTCAATAAACTCAGCACAAAACATATGGCAGCGGAGCTGAGCCTCAGCAGTCGAGTTGGACACCAATGTGATTCTGGCAAGGAGAGGCCAGCAGTGAGGAGTTTTGGAATTGGATTTGGTTCATAAAGGCTGAAAGGTCAATTTTCAGTAGATTAGTGACAGAAGCAGCGGGGCAGGCATAGGATCAAATGAGAATGTCCAGATATCCACCAAATTAAGTTAGCTCCTGTCTATATTGTGAGCCATATGCACAGAACATTTATTACAGAACACTAACTGATTAAAGGATTGCAGCAGCAACGTGAAAAACTCTGATCTTGAATGATCTTGATTTTGGTGCTTTACACCTTTTCCGTGCCTTTATCGCACCAAAAAAGATCCAGAAAATTTGCATTTGCCACATCTAAAGCATGCACACTATTATGTCATTCAACATCATTTTCCGCCATTCAGACATGACCAATAAGTGTATAATTGTAGCCTAATTTTAATACCTTTTACAAGTTTCGTTCAACAAATTGACGGCCTTTTAACTATAGTATTTTTTTAAAAATTGTTTTTATTCAAGTTTTTCTTCATCAAAATTTTACATAACCAATAACAAAAAGGAGAAAATTTAACAAACAAGTGGTTATAGTCCATTTACAAAAGAAGAGTATACATTCCATACACAATTCCCCACCTTGCTCATTCTCGCTGTCGTCATGTGTGCCCGGTGGACCACCTTAAACTGAATTAGGCTAAGCCTGGCACAAGATGAGGAGGAATTAACCCTGCCTAGGGCATCAGCCCACAGGCTCTCATCCAGCTCCTCACCCAGCTCCTCCTCCCACTTGCCCTCCAGCTCCTCCGCCGAGACTTTCTCTGCCTCCTGCAGTTCTTGGTATATGTCCATCACCTTCCCCTCCCCTACCCAGACCACCCTGTCCTGTATCCTGTAGGGGGGAGAGGGGGGGGGGGGGGGGGGCGTCTACCTTGCCCGGAGCAAATCGATGATTATGCCAGATCGGGGTCCAGACTGAGGCCACTTCCTCCCTCCTGTGCCTTCTCCACTGACCCCAGATCCTCAGTACCGCCGTCACCACCGGGCTTGTGGTGTACCGTGCCGACGAGAACGGCAGCGGTTCCGTTATCAGTGCCCCTAAGCTGGTGTCCTCGCATGACGCTGCCTCTAGCCGCTTCCATGCCGCCCCTCGTCCATTACCCATTTCCTAATCATCGCTATATTAGCCGTCCAGTAATAACTGCAGAAGTTCGGCAGCGCCAGCCCTCCTCCCCCCCCAGCTGAGTTCTAAGAACAGCCTTTTAACTCGCGGGGTCTTGTTTGCCCACACAAATCCCATGATAATCCTGTTCAACCGCTTGAAGAAGGATTTGGGGATGAAGATGGGAAGGCACTGGAAGACGCACAGAAACCTGGGAAGGACCGTCATTTTCACGGACTGCACCCTACCCACCAGGGAAAGCGGGAGCATGTCCCACCTTTTGAAGCCTCCCTCCATCTGCTCTACTAGCCGAGATAGATTGAGCTTGTGTAGGGCATCCCAATTCCTAGCCACCTGTATACCCTGGTACCGAAAGCTCCTCTCCACCCTCTTCAGTGGGGGCTCCCCCAGTCTCTCCTCCTGGCCCCTCGCATGGATCACAAATAGCTCACTTTTCCCCACGTTCAACTTGTACCCTGAAACTATAGTAGTTTTGATGAATACCAAATTGTCACAATTATTTATTCCATTGGCTTGCAATTGATGGAATATATTTGTTTCTCTCGGTGCTTTGGCACGAAAACTAACTACCATCTGGTGCGAATGTCTGTATTCAATAATTTACTGGCATTAAGGACGCCTATTGGAATTGCGCTTTTTAGTAATTTGTGGGAACAAAAAAGCTAAGAAGAGCCAGGAGGGGACATGAGAAGTCTTTGGCAGGTAGGATCAAGGATAACCCTAAAGCTTTCTATAGGTATGTCAGGAATAAAAGAGTGACTAGGGTAAGAGTAGGGCCTGTCAAGCACAGTAGTGGGAAGTTGTGTGTGGAGTCCGAGGAGATAGGAGAGGTGCTAAATGAATATTTTTCGTCAGTATTCACACAGGAAAAAGACAATGTTGTCAAGGCGAATACTGAGATACAGGCTACTAGACTAGAAGGGCTTGAGGTTCATAAGGAGGAGGTGTTAGCAATTCTGGAAAGTGTGAAAATAGATAAGTCCCCTGGGCCGGATGGGATTTATCCTAGGAATCTCTGGGAAGCTCGGGAGGAGATTGCTGAGCCTTTGATCTTTATGTCATCATTGTCTACAGGAATAGTGCCAGAAGACTGGAGGATAGCAAATGTTGTCCACTTGTTCAAGAAAGGGAGTAGAGACAACCCTGGTAACTATAGACCAGTGAGCTTTACTTCTGTTGTGGGCAAAGTTTTGGAAAGGTTTATAAGTGATAGGATAAGAGATAGGATTTATAATCATCTGGAAGGAATAATTTGATTAGGGATAGTCAAGACTGTTTTGGGAAGGGTAGGTCGAGCCTCACAAACCTTATTGAGTTCTTTGAGAAGGTGACCAAACAGGTGGACGAGGGTAAAGCAGTTGATGTGGTGTGTATGGATTTCAGTAAAGCGTTTGATAAGGTTCCCCATGGTAGGCTATTGCAGAAAATACGGCTGGTGTTTGATGGGAAATATTCAGCCTGGAGTTCAGTTACTCGTGGTGTACCACAAGGATCTGTTTTGGGGCCACTGCTGTTTGTCATTTTTATAAATGACCTGGAGGAGGGCGTAGAAGGATGGGTGAGTAAATTTGCAGATGACACTGAAGGCGGTAGAGTTGTGGACAGTGCAGAAGGATGTTGCAGGTTACAGAGGGACATAGATAAGCTGCAGAGCTGGGCTGAGAGGTGGCAAATGGAGTTTAATGCAAAAAAAGTGTGAGGTGATTCATTTTGGAAGGAGTAACAGAAATATAGAGCACTGGGCTAATGGTAAGATTCTTGGTAGTGTGGATGAGCAGAGAGATCTCGGTGTCCATGTACATCGATCCCTAAAAATTGCCACCCAGGTTGATAGGGTTGTTAAGAAGGCGTACGGTGTGTTAGCTTTTATTGGTAGAGGGATTGAGATTCGGAGCCATGAGGTCATGTTGCAGCTGTACAAAACTCTGGTGTGGCCGCATTCCGAGTATTGCGTGCAGTTCTGGTCACCGCATTATAGGAAGGATGTGGAAGCATTGGAAAGGGTGCAGAGGAGATCTACCAGGATGTTGCCTGGTATGGAGGGAAGATCTTATGAGGAAAGGCTGAAGGACTTAAGGCTGTTTTCGTGAGAGAGAAGAAGGTTAAGAGGTGACTTAATTGAGGCATACAAGATGATCAGAGGATTGTATAGGGTGGACAGTGAGAGCCTTTTTCCTCAGATGGTGATGGCTGGCACGAGGGGACATAGCTTTAAATTAAGGGGAGATAGATAAAGGACAGATGTCAGAGGTAGGTTCTTTACTCAGAGAGTTGTAAGGTGTGGAATGCCCTGCCTGCAACAGTAGTGGACTGGCCAACATTCAGGGCATTTAAATGGTAATTGGATAAACATATGGATAATAAGGGAATAGTGTAGATGGGCTTTAGATTGGTTTCACAGGTCGGCGCAACGTCGAGGGCCGAAGAGCCTGTACTGCGCTGTAATGTTCTATGCACAGTATTTTTGAAACCATTAAATGTTGGCCACTGATTCAAGTTCTCTGAAAAGTGAAGTGTGTGAATTGCGAGGCGATGTGGAGTAAATTACAATTTAATACTCTGGGGTAGAGATTTTCATGACAGAATCCAGAATTTTCCGGCAGTTGGGATGATCTTTTTCCGCTGGCAGCACACTCCCGCCAATGAGTTTCCTTGCGGCTTATGGTGGCTTCATTGGGAAATCCCATTGACAAGTGGCGGGAGTAGAGTATCCCATTGCCAGTGAAAGGCACGCCACCAAGAAACACACAGCCAGGGACCGGAGAATCTGGACTTTTAGGTGGAAAGATCAAATACCTGATTGGAAAGCGGGCAAACTGCATAGACGACACAAGGGTTTTGTGGTCCACTGCTTCCAAGTTTTTACATTATACTTCTATCTTTGTGGGCAGCACGGTAGCACAAGTGGATAGCACTGTGGCTTCACAGCGCCAGGCTCCCAGGTTAGATTTGTTGCTGGGTCACTGTCTGTGTGGAGTTTGCACGTTCTCCCCGTGTGTGTGTGGGTTTCCTCCGGGTGCTCCGGTTTCCTCCCACAGTCCAAAGATTTGCAGGTTAGGTGGATTGGCCATGATAAATTGCCCTTAGTGTCCAAAATTGCCCTTAGTGTTGGGTGGGGTTACTGGGTTATGGGGATAGGGTGGAGGTGTTGACCTTGGGTAGTGTGCTCTTTCCAAGAGCCGGTGCAGACTCGATGGGCCAAATGGCCTCCTTCTGCACTGTAAATTCTATGATAATCTATGATTGGGTTACGGGGATAGGGTGGAAGTGAGGGCTTAAGTGGGTCGGTGCAGACTCGATGGGCCGGATGACCTCCTTCTGCACTGTATGTTCTATATTTGTGAAACTCTTTGCAAACAGCATTCAATTATAAAACTCGACACAGAATTTGTGCTTCTGGTGCGTTGCTTTCTCTGCAGGGTGTACAAGAGTTAGGTAGATTTTTGATCCACAAGGGCATCGATGATTATGGGGAACAAGCAGGAAAATGGAGTTAAGACCACAATCAGATTAGCTATGATCTTATTGAGTGACAGAGCAGGCTCGAGGGGCCAAATACCCTCCTCCTGCTCCTATTCCTTATGTTCTTAAGTTGTTATATCAGAGATCCAGACGTATGGTCCCTGTAACCTTTTGCCCAATTGTTTGAGTGGGAGTTTGAGCATATGCTACCCTAAATGCTGTTGTCCATAACTTTCAAAGTGCTGATGCCTCTGGATTAAATTCTTGGAAAAACTTGATGTGGAATAACACCCAACATGGGCACAGCTTGGAGCTTCAGGAGCGGAGGTCAATGAATTTGATTCACAACAGTCACAATCTAACAGTTTTAATTTGACAATCTTGCTGTCCCATTCTTCAAACTTCATTCCTGTCAAGAAAGGCTCCACATTGATGATTCAAACCTCTGAAAAATAGCCTGATAAATGAAACACTTCAATTTATAATGTTGGATACACTCATCCAACAGCGAACAACAATAATCTAGCAAAGTTTGCTGCAGTGTGCCGATGGGCTGATTCTATGCAAAGTTACTGAAGGGTTGAATGGCTCAGTGGCTAGAGGCAAGAAATCAGAATTACTTGCCTGGTTTTTTTTTCTAAACTTGTATTCATGTCAGATGTGAAACTGGATTGAATTTAAATCCAGAAGTGGGCTGAATTTTGGAACCCCGATGGAGCAGGGGCAGAGATGGATGGGCCCAGAATTCCCCATCATCCGCTAGTGTATTAGTTTGCTGGCACGGACCCATCTCTGGGCCATTGGTAAGGAGTCGGGTAGGGGACAAGACGGCTCCCCACTCGCAAGCAGCAGATATCCAATTGAGACCTTAAGGGAATTGGATTTTTTTCTGCTGGCAGATGGCCTCCTGCATTGGTCAATACATGGCCATTGAAAGGAGGCAGCTGTAAGGCAGCAAATTGGTGGGCCAGCATTCATGATGCACTTTAAGGCCTGCCTGCCAACTGATGCAGTTGTAGTTATGTCCAGAGGCTGTCCTGCCCTCCCATAAATGTGTTCTATCAGCCGTGGCCATTGTTATTCTCAAAGAAATGTTCAGAGGATGCACCCATCTTGAGGTACCCTCTCTCCCTAACCTGCAATGGCAGGCTGCAACATTCCAGCTGTTGGTGTTGGAAGTCCACCTGCAGTCCTTAATTGTCCAATCCAATGCAATTCACATTAGGCGGAATTTTCCGGCTGTTCCCGCTAGTGCGGCACGGTAGCACAGTGGTTAGCACTGTTGCTTCACAGCACCTGGGTCCAAGATTTGATTCCCGGCTTGGGTCACTGACTCTGCGGAGTCTGCACGTTCTCCCCGTGTCTGCGTGGGTTTCCTCCGGGTGCTCCGGTTTCCTCCCACAAGTCCCGAAAGACACGCTGTTAGGTGAATTGGACATTCTGAATTCTCCCTCCCGAACAGGCGCCGGTGTGTGGCGACTAGGGGCTTTTCACAGTAACTTTATTGCAGTGTTAATGTAAGCCTACTTGTGACAATAAAGATTATTATTATTATTATTCCAGTCCTGCTGATGGTGCCCACCCTCCTGTGGGTTCCCCGGTGGTGGAGGATGTGAACAACGGGAAATCTTGTTGAATGCGGCGGAACTGGAAGATTCTGCCGCTGGCTAATGGTGGGCCGCTTGCACCGCTGTAAAACGCGTCGTGGGTGGGGGGGACTCCCGCCTATTGTGTAGTTATGCCCGCGCAATGTGGGTTTGGGACCCAGAAATAATCCCGATGTTGGTGTCCAAACTCAAAATTTATTTCCATTGATTCTGTTAATGCTAGAAATACAGCTAATTACCTAAATACACCAAATTATAAAACAGCTGCAGAAAGATCTTTGTGTTGCTGGTAATTTTTATACTGATTTGTTAGCATGGGATAAATAGCAGTCCAGGCATCCAATCAATTCAGGCATTAATAACGCCAGTTCATACATTTAATGTAGGGTCTAATACATTGGCAATTTTACAGCAGTCGACTTCAGTCAGTTATTTGAGGATTGATTTAATTGACTGAAGAAACACTCTACAATTAAGATTGTAAAATTGTGCACACCACCAGAGCTGCAGCCAAAATCCTGGATCAAGCCAATGTGCACAGGATTTGCATACCTGGAATTAAGTTGCATGCTGCATTGTTCAAGTTTGTGGGATTTGCTTTTTTTAATCAAATGTTTTATTCAAGGCACTTTTATCTAAACAAACAAAAGCAGAAGAACAACCAAACAACATTATAAACAACCAACTCCCACTCCCCCCCACCCCCTGCTCCCCTAACACTGCTCCCCTCTCCCATCCTGCCTTCCCCATTTTAACCCACCTTACCACCCACCCCCTACTGACACCTCAATCCTCCTTAAAGAAATCAATGAACGGTTTGCACCTCCGAGTGAACCCATCAAACGACCCCCTCAGGACAAACTTGACCTTCCCCAACCAGGAATTCCACCAGGTCACTCACCCACACCCCTGGTTTCGGCGACTCCGAGCCCCTCCATCCGAGCAAGATCTGTCTCCGAGCTATCAGGGAGGCAAAGGCCAAAACATCGGCCTCTCTCGCCCTCTGGACTCTAGGATCTTCCGACACCCAGAATAACGCCACCTCTGGACTTGGGGTCACCTCCATCCCCCCCTACATCGGACTTTACGTCAGCAAACCCCTACCAGAACCCCTTCAGTTTCGACATTGCCCAGAACATGTGGATGTGATTTGCAGGCCTCCCCGCACACCACCCTCACCTATCCTCTAACCCCCCTCAATGAACCTGTTCATCCTTGCTACCATCATATACCCCCTGTGGACTACTTTAAACTGAATGAGGTTTAACCTCACGCATGACAAGGATGCATTCACCCTCCGCAGGGCCTCAGCCCACGTCTTAGCTTCCACCTCCCCTCCCTGCTCCTTCTCCCACTTATACTTTGTGTCCCCCACCAGGGCCTCCTCCCAATCCATCAACTCCTTGTAGACCTCGGACACCTTCCCCTCCCCTATTTCATCCTTCGACAGTACCATATCCTGAAACCCCAGGGACGGCAGCCCAGGAAAGGACAATGCCTCGCTCTTTACAAAATCACGAATCTGGAGGTACCTAAAACCATTCCCTTTGGGCAGCTCGTACTCTTCCTCCAGGTCCTCCAACCTTGCAAACAGGCCACCAAAGCACTCATTCCCAGCTCAGCGCCAGCTCCAAAACATCGCGTCAAGCCCCCGGTGCAAATCTGTGGTTGTTGTAGATCGGTGCTCACACCGAGGCATCCTCCAGTCCCAAAGGCTGTCTCCACTGCCCCCACACCCTTAAGGCTGATACCACCACTGGGCTCACAGAGTACCTGGCCGGCACGAGTGGCAGAGGTGCTGACAGCAAAGCCCTTAAACTCATTCCTCTACACGATGTCGCCTCCATTTGACCCCATGCCAACCCCTCCCCAACAACCCATTTCCTCGCCATATCGATATTCGCCGCCCTGTAGTTCATTATGTTCGGCAGCACCAGCAGCCCCCACCGCCCCCCATCCTCGCCCTAGCTCCAGGAAAACCTCCTAACCCGTGGGGTCTTCAGCACCCACACAAACCCAGAGATCAACGCATTAACCTTCCTTGAGAAATGACTTGGAGGGCGAAGATTGGGAGGTTCTGAAACACAAACAGAAACCTTGGCAGCACCGTAATTTTCACTGTCTGCACCTGCCCCACAGGTGACAGTGGTAGCACATCCCACCTCCTAAAATCCACTTTCATCTGTCCCAGTCAGGTTCAACTTGTGCAGCTGCGCCCAACCCCGAGTCACTTAGATGCCCAAGTCTCTAAAGCTCACCCCCACCACCTTGAACGGCAGCTCCCCTAATCGCCTCTCCTGCTCTCTGTTCTCAATCGGGAACACCTTGCTGTTTTCCATATTCAACTTGTACCCGGAGAACTGGCCAAATTAGACATAGAACATACAGTGCAGAAGGAGGCCATTCGGCCCATCGAGTTTGCACCGGCCCACCCAAGCCCTCACTTCCACCTGCAACCCAATAACCCCTCCTAACCTTTTTGGACACTAAGGGCAATTTATCATGGCCAATCCATCTAACTTGCACATTTTTGGACTGTGGGAGGAAACTGGACAACCCGGAGGAAACCCACCCAGACACTGGGAGAACGTGCAGACTCCGCACAGACAGTGACCCAGCGGGAACTCGAACCTGGGACCCTGGCGCTGTGAAGCCACAGTGCTATCCACTTGTGCTACTGTGCTGCCCTGAAATTCCTCCAAATTCCCCATAATGTCCCCGATACTGCCCAATGGATCTGAGATATATAGCAGCAGGTCATCTGTGTACATTGAGACCCTGTGCTAGGTGCCACCTCCCCCCGGATAATCCTGCTCCAGTCCCTCAACGCCCTAAGCCCCATTGCCAGTGGCTCTATTTCCAAAGTGAAGAGCAACGGGGAGAGTGGACATCCCTGCCTCGTCCCCTGATGCAGCCCAAAATATCCCAAACTCACTTGATTCGTCCGCATACTTGTGACAGGCGCCTTGTATACCAGCCGGACCCAGTCCATAAACCCCAGCCTGAAACCGAACAGCAACAACACCTCCCACAAATACTCCCACTCCACCCAATTAAACACCTTCTCCGCATCCATCATCACCACTACCTCCACCTCCTGCCCCTCTCCCACCTCCTCCACTTTCTGGATTGCCCGGCCCTGGGACCTCCATTTTCTCGATCCCCGACTTAATCGGTTCCATCACCTTGGCCAGGTCTCCCAGGTCCTCTTTCCCCTGCTAGCAGAACTTTCCATTAAGGAACTCTATTAACTGCTCCGTTTACCACTGGGCAGGCAGAGCAACCCCCTTGCCCTCCACCATCTTAACCTGTGGCGTACCACAAAGACTCTCCTGCTCCAGCTGCGCTTTTCTTCTTGCCCCTCTCCTAGTCTGTGGATCCATCCACCAGCCACACCAGAGTTAAACGTTCCTCAGGCACTCCTGCACCTCTTACATTCAAATACTTTGCTCTTCGGAGGGGGAGAAGACTGAAAAAATCCTCCTTGAGTGGGAGCCGCCAACTGTGCGACTACTCCCTCCGTTGCCGCCACCGGAAGCTGTTTGTGCAATTTTCTTAAAGAGAATGTCAGTACGTGCAAGACTGTCCCTCATATGCAGATTTTCAAATATAGAATCCCTTACACTAGATGGTGGGAAATCTGTGACTTGCACATGGTTACTCTGCCCGCTACAATCTCTCCAAATCTTTTCTATTCTCAGTTACTATCTGTCTCTCAATGTATGCTGCTGTCATGCCGTCTAATAAAGCAAAAATAACAAAAGAGAAAGATAAATTCTTGGTGAAAACCTTTTACAGCACCGTCACAACTTTTTCCTTTACCAACACCAGCCATCACTGTAATTGTCAAATTAATACAAACTGGAGGCACATTATTGTCTGTTTTGTATTGCTGAACGTGAGAGGCCAGATCGCGGACTGTCAATTTCAATTCACTAATGAACTAACAGATATCAAAGAGTGGAAACTGTATCATTCAGATTGAATTGAAATCTATTGGAAAGGCATTTGTGTAAATTCATTGCACTCGAACACTTAAAGGGACCAGAGATCAGTGATGGAGCAATACTATAAAACTTTATCCCTGATCATAGCTTCTTGAATAGGTGTATTCAATCATGAGTGTATTTACCCTAAGGTTAGTCCACCTTATGACATAGGGCTGCATTTTATCATCCCCCACCCTGTTTCTGACGGGGCTAGACATGTAAAATATGGTTGATGGGGTGGGTGGGCATGTGGACACCGGCCTGCACCTGAGCCTGTCCCCATAACATGGGATGGTGGGGGTGCGGATGGGCACTGAAATTGGCAACCCCTTCACCATGATTAAATAATTAATGGTGAATTAGGTTTGTTATCATGCCAATTGAGGGGCAGAAGTCCTTACGTTGGCCCTGTTGAGCCTACCACAGCATCATTCATCTTATGTGCCTGTGCTGAAACACATCTTTGTGATGCAACATATAAACTGACACTGCCAGATGTGATGAAGTGGAAACTTAATGATCAAAGACTCATGATTTGCTTAGACTGGCAAACTGTAAGCAACTCTTTCAACTACATTTGCCCAATGAAAATCTATAATTACATTAAATAAATTGGCAGACAAATTAATACTGGATGGCACGGTGGCACAGTGGTTAGCACTGCTGCCTCACGGCAACAAGGTCCCAGGTCCGATCCCGGCCCTGGGTCACTGGCTGTGTGGAGTTTGCATATTCTCCCTGTGTCTGCGTGGGTCTAACTCCCACAACCCAAAAGATGCGCCTGGTAGGTGGATTGGCCATGTGAAATTGCCCCTTAACTGGAAAAAATAATAATTAGATACTCTTAAAAAAAAAATTTAATAAATTAATACACAGAAACATACATAGAAAATAGAAGTAGGAGGAGGCCATTCAATAACTTAACCCCACCTTCCTCCCATATTCCTTGATTCACTAATCCCTTCTTAAAATTACACAATGTTTTGGCCTCAACTACTTTCTGTGTTAGTGAATTCCAATGATTCACTACTTTCTGGGTGAAGAAATTTTTTCTCACCTCAGTCCTAAAAGGTTTACCCCTTCTCCTCAAAAAAGACCCCTAGTTCTGGACTCCCCAACATCGGGAACATTCTTTCTGAATCTACCCTGTATAATCCTGTTAGAATTTTGTAAATTTCTGTGAGATCCCCTCTCACTCTTCTAAACTCCAATGAATATAATCCTAACTGACTCAGTCTCTCCTGATATGACAGTCCTGCCATCCCAGGAATCACTCTGGTAAACCTTTGCTGCATTGTCTTTTGCAAAGACAAAAAAAACAGAGATGTAAGTACAAACACTGTCCAATAAATTCTAATTTATTTTACAAACATAGGTAACGTGCTCAAAGTCAGTCGCAAGATATGAACATTCATGCCACACAAGTGCCAGGCAATGACCATCTCCTACAAGAGAGGATCTAACTATCACCCCTTAATATTCAATGGCATTACCATCGCTGAATCCCCACAATCAACATCCTGGGACTTACCATTGATCAGAACCTGAACTGGACTAGCCACATTAATACTGGCTATCAGGGCAGGTCAAAGGTTAGGAATCTGATGGTGAGTAATGTCATGATATCCACATTAACATATCATGGTGCAATCACACACACACACTGATGGGACAGGTAGATGGACCAACCAACACACACACAACATCACAGCCAATCACCAGTGAGAGCACACGCACTATAAAACAGGGAACACCACAGTTCCCGGTGATTCCGTGTTGGTTCATTTGTGTATCGGAACACCCAACACGACAATTAACACACCTCCTGACCCCTCAAAGCCTGTCCATCATCTACAAAGGAACAAGTCAGGAGTGTAATGGAATGCTCTCCACCTGCCTGGATAAGTACAGCTCCAACAACACTCAGAAAGCTTAACACCATCCAGGACAAAATAGTCCACTTGATTGCTCCCCCATCAGACCCTCCACCATCAACGAACAGTAGCAACCGTGTGTACCATCTACAAGATGCATTGCAATAACTCACCAAGGTTCCTTAGATAGCACCTTTCAAACCCACAACCGCTACCATCTAGAAGCACAAGAGCAGCAGATCCTGGGAACCCCACTACCTTGAGGTTCCCCACCAAATCATTCACCACCCTGACTTGGAAATATATCGCCGTTCCTTCACTGTCGCTGGGCAAAACCCTGGAACTTCTTCCCTAACTTCACAGTGGATGTATCCACAACTCAGGGACTGCAGCGGTCCAAGAAGGCAACTCACCACCACCTTCTGAAGGGCAATAATAATCTTTATAAGTGTCACAAGTATGCTTACATTAACACTGCAATGAAGTTACTGTGAAAATCTCCTAGTTGCCACATTCTGGCACCTGTTCGTGTACACAGAGGGAGAATTCAAAATATCCAATTTGCCTAAACAGCACGTCTTTCGGGACTTGTGGGAGGAAACCCACGCAGACACAGAGAGAACGTGCAGATTCCACACAGACAGTGACCCAAGCCGGGAATTGAACCCAGTTCCCTGGCGCTGTGAAGCAACAGTGCTAACCACTGCGCTACCGTGACTAGGGATGGACAACAAATGCTGTCCAAATCAGCGACGTACACATCCTGTAAATGAATTTTAAACCAATATCTGAAAACAACTGTCAGGGAAAAAACTGGATGGCCCACCAGCCCAGTCCTGAACTCATGATGGGCACTTCCTGCCTGCCACCTCTCAACCCCAGGCTTACCCACAGCATGCAGCCTGAGGCAGAAAATAAACCAGAGAAAACTCAGTGTCATCAAGAGGTAAAAGAATCTTAAAATCGTTTTCTGTAGTATTGCTTTCATCCCTCTGCAGCATAGGTTCTATCCATTGTGATCACGAAGGTCATTGCATCACCTATCTTTTCAAGCTCTATGCGATGATTTTTCACCTACAGGCTGAATGGTATGCCCAACTCAGCTCAGAGAAAGCTGCTCTGAAGACTGAAGAGGCCACATACTCGTGTTAAATTTTTCCCCGCTTGAGGAGGAGGCAGTTTGGGGTCTGCTACTAAACAGCCCTGTAGCTTTCGTCCTGCATAATCTTGTTGAAAACCTTTCTATTGGGTTTGAAAGGTGTCAAACAGTTGACGTTGGATGGATTTAACACATTTGTACCTGCCCAAACCTGCTGTCCGGCACAGAAGAGACATGCCCTATCCATACCTTTTAAAACATGAACAGTAATCAGTTTGGAATCTTTGGGAACTGAGGATGAGGTTTTCCGCCTGTTCATGCCAGCGGGACCTTCCAGTCCCACTGACAGTGCACTCCCGCCATGGGTTTCCCAATGGCTTGGGGTGGATTCAGTGGGAAATCTCATTGACAGCAACAGGACCAGAGGATCCCGCTGTCGGCCAACAATGGGTCACTTTCTGCTGCCAAGAACTACGCACGGAGAGGCTAGAGAATCTCGCCCTAACTTTTCTTTCATAAATTAACAATAAAATGCTGCAAAAGATGGCTTGTGTCAAAATACCACACTGTCTTTAAAGGACAAAAGGACACCTTCAAGACTAACAAGTGTCAACACCCATATCCTGAAACCATGGGGTGTCGTGATGTGCATTAACAAGTATATATTTAAATATGTATGGCCTCCGACCATTAGATGTCAGGCAAGTAGCATGTGACACTGTAGCCTAGAGGGGAGCCTGGAGGAGAAACCATTGTGGCTAGTCATGTTTATATTAGTTCCAGTTTTATAGCATTACTTTCTTACCCACAGTTCATTTAACCATAAATGTTAAAAAAAAAAAAAAATTTATTGGCATTTTCAAAATTTATAAACAGTTATGTAGGTTGTTGGCTGTGTTTATTCACAGTACAGTACAGAAAGGTTTCTCCTTTCCTTCCCTTCATTTCCCATATTTACATTTTGCCGCCCTCTGGCTCGGTGTGTGGTCCCTCCCACCCCCCCCCCCCCCCCAGCCCACCCCTCCATGCCCCCCTCCCCCACCTTGTGTCCCGCCTGGTCGGTTTTGGGGGGGTTCCCCCCTTCCTCTCCCCTTCCCCCCTTTCTTTTCTTCCCTCATCAACTTTGGCTGTGTTTCCCTTGTGATTGGAGGGGGAGGGGTGCCCCCACCCTCCCACATTGTTTCTTTTGTGTCTCTCCAGCCTTTTCTCCTCCTCCCCCCGTGTTGCGCGTTCCTGTGGTACCCCCCTTTCTACATTTTTCTTTTTTCCTCTCCCTTTTCTTCTAACTTTCCCATTGCCCCATCTTATTCGTTGTTGCTGGCCTCGAACAGGTTCTGGAACAGGTCCACAAACTGCCCCCAAGCGTTTAGGAAGCCTTCTTCCGACCCTCGGATGGCGTACTTCATCGTCTCCAGGTGGAGAAATTCTGAGAGGTCAGCGGGCCAGTCTGCAGCTGTGGGTGGTGCTGCCGATCGCCAGCCGTGCAGGATTCTTCGGCGTGCAATTAGGGAAGCGAAAGCAAGGGCTTTAGCCCCCTGCCTCATGTCTGGCTCTGGCTTCTCCAATACCCCGAAGATTGCCACTATTGGGCATGGCTTCACCCTCACCCCCACAACCTTGGACACTGCCTCGGAGAAGGCGGTCCAGAACCTAGCAAGTTTGGGGCATGCCCAGAACATGTGGGTGTAGTTGGGCGGGCTGCTCTGGCACATTTATCCTCCACCTCTGGGAAGAACCTGCTCATTCGGGTTCTAGTCAGGTGCGCTCCGTGCATCACTTTGAACTGCACAAGAGCCTTAGCAGGAGGAGGTGGAGTTGGCCCAGCTCAGTGCCTCGCTCCAGAGTCCCCACCTACCTCTGTCCCCAGTTAGTCCTCCCATTTCTGTCTGGTCCTATCCAGTGGTGTTCACGCTTTGTCCAGTAGCTGTCCATACATTTTCCCATAGAGTCCCCCTTCTTTACTGTCCGTGTTTATCAGGTCCTCTAATAATAATAATAATCTTTATTGTCACAATCTTTATTGGCTTACATGGCAATGAAGATACTGTGAAAATAATAGTGTAGTCACCAGGGCCCCGGGGTACCCTACTGTCTCTTTGCGAAGGAAGTCTAGCATGGCCGGGGGGTATTTGACATCCTAGTCAGCCCGAAGTGCTGCCTTAATTGGGCCCACAGTTTCAGTGTGGCCGCCACTGGGCTTGATGTGTATTTTGCCGAAAGGGACGAGAGTGTTACATAGCCAAGGCCCAGAGGGTCGTCCCCTTGTAGGAGGCCTCCTCCATCCGTACCCACTCTGAGTTGGGTTTGTTTACCCATCCCCTCACTCTTTCCGCTGTTGCTGCCCAGTGGTAGTACTGCAGGTTTGGTAATGTCAAGCCACCTTTGATTTTCCTCCTTTGCAGTGTTGGTTTGGGAACTCTTGGGTTCTTCCCCCCTAAACAAACGTCATAATTAAGCTGTCTACGTTTTGGAAGAAGGCCTTGGAGATGATGATGGGTATGGATCTAAACAGGAAGAGGAACCTTGGCAGCACGTTTATCTTGACCGTCTGCTCCCACCAGGGAGAGTGGGAGTGCGCCTAGGTCCTTTTTAACTTCCTCCGCCAGGCTGGTCAGGTTTCACTTCTGGATCTGTGTCCAGTCTCTGGCTATTTGAATCCCCAGGTAACGGAATCTGTTTTGGGCTGTTTTAAACGGGAGTCCCTGCAGTTCTGCTCCTCCCCGTTTGCGTTCAGTGGGAATGCCTCACTTTTGCCCAGGTTGAGTTTGTATCCCGAGAAGGTTCCGAACTCTTTCAGGATCTGCATGATTGCTTTCAGTTCTTCCTGTGGCTTTGAGACATACAGGAGAAGGCCATCCGCTCTCTGTCTCCTCTCTGGATGCCATCCAGCTTTTTGCATCCCGCAGGGCTATCGCCAGGGGTTCAAATGCTAACGCGAACAAGAGCGGGGACAACGGGCATTCTTGCCTTGTGCCTCTTTGTAGCTGGAAGTATTCAGAGCTGGTGATGTTGGTTCGAACGCTCATCTTGGGGGCGTTGTACAGGAGTCTCATTCCGACGGTGAATCCCGCTCCTAGCCCAGACTGTTCCAGTACCTCGAGGAGATGCTTCCTTTCGACTCTGTCGAAGGCCTTTTCTGCATCCAGGGAGATGATCACCTCTGGTAGTCTCTCCCCGGGGGAGGGAGCGGGGACAATAATACATTCAGCAGCCGCCTGATGTTCGCTGTGAGCTGCCTACCCTTGACATAGCCCGTTTGGTCCTCTGCGACCACCTCTGGTTCGCAGCTTTCCAGCCTTTTGGCCAGGAGCTTTGCAAGTATCTTTGTGTCCACATTCAACAGCGAAATGGGTCTATAAAGATTCCGTTGGGTCTTTATTCTTTTTGGGTATCAGTGAGATTGTGGCCTGCGCTAATGTGGGAGGCAAAGTGCCCCTTGCCAGCGAGCCCACAAACATGTCTCTTAGGAGTGAGGCCAGGGCTGGTGGGAATTTTGTATACAAGTCCGCCGGGAACCGGCCGGGTCCCGCTGCCTTCCCTGTCTGCATAGTGTTGATGCTCTCCATGATTTCTCCCAGATCTATTGGTGCTTCCAGATCCCCCCCGCCATCTGCCTCCCCCACAACTGGTAGTTCCAGTCAGTCAAGGAACTGTTTCATCCCCATGTCCCCGTCAGGGGGCTCGGAGGTGTACAGCCCTCGGTAGAAGGTCTCGAATGATTGATTGATCTCTTTTAGTTCTGTGACCAGTCCGCCTCTGTTATTCTTCACCTGCGCTATTTCCCTCGTGGCTGCCTATTTTCTCATCTGGTGAGCCAGTAGGCAGTCAGCCTTGTCCACGTGCTCATAGAAGGTCCACCGTGTTTGGCGGAGTTGGTACACTGCTTTCCTGGTGGATAGCAGGTTAAAGTCCATTTGTAGCTTTTACCTCTCCACCAGCAACTCTACAGTCAGGACCTCGGAGTACATTCTGTCGACTTCCAGAATGGAGTCTTCTAGCTGCTGCCTGGCTGCCTTCTCTTTCCTATCTCTGCACGCCCTTTGCCCAGGGGCCCTCCCGAGTGGCTGCTTGCAGCGCCATCTTGGTTCCTCACCCTGCTCCATGCCTGCCCAGGTCTATGTTTGTTTTGTTGCCTAACCTTATCTGTCTTTTTGTTCTGTTTCTGTTCTGCGCGTCCTCCCCATCTCCGCTCCCCACTTCCCCTATGCCTCTCCCCTGTACCCCATCTGTCTGTGTTCTCCCTCCCCTTCTGCCCTGTCCCACTCCGCCTTTTGGCCAGACGTCCCTCTCCCATGAGAGGTGCACCACGGCCTCCCTTACTACCTGTCTTCCCATGCTAGCCAACCTCGCTAGTACGGTGGCTCCCCTCCCAATGCTGGTCTAGCTCTGTACCTGTTTTACCTACCCATCTCCACCCCGTGTCTCACCCCTTTGCCTGTTTCCCCTATTGTTGCTCCCCTTTCCCTGAACTGAGAAAAGAGATGAATACGAAAATGAGGCAGCACAGTCCCGAGCAAAAACACAGTCCATATTATAGTCTTTGTTTTCGGTCCATCTTCCACTCTCATTCCCTTCCTTCCTCTGTCCCTGCCACTTTCACCGCTGCCGCATCTGCTCTCCCTCCAGGTTGTTCGTTTTTGCGAACTCATCAGCCTCCGCCGGAGTGCTGAAGTAATGTTCCTTCCCATGGTATGTCATCCAGAGTCTGGCCGGGAACAGCATGCTGCATCACAGCCCTTTTTTGTAGAGTGGTGATTTCGATCTGTTGAATTCGGCCCTCTTTTTTGCCAGGTCCGCCCCAATGTCCTGGTAGACCCTGATTCTGTGCCCTTCCCACAAGCATGACTTTGTCTGTTGGACCCACCTCTGGATTTTTTCCCGGTCCTGGAGTCGGTGCAGCTTTGCAATTATTGCCCAAGGCTGCTCTCCGGTTTTGGGTTCAGGCCGGAGCGACATGTGTGCCTTGACCATCTCTGGGGGGTTTGGAAAGCCTTCTCTCCCAACTGGGTTGCCCAGAATTTGGGCGATGTAGCCCGTTCGATCCCTTCCCTCAATCCCTTCTGGCAGACACACGATGCGTATGTTTTGCCGCCTGGACCTATTCTCCTGGTCCTTGACCTTCCCTTTTATGTTCCCCTGCGCCACCACCAACCTCTTCACCTCGGCCTCCAGAGCCTATTGCTCTGGTCTGTTGATGCCTTCTCCAGGTCCAGGATCGTCTTCTCCTGGGCCTCCACCTACCGTCCCAGGCCATCTATCGTGCGCTGAAGGGTGGCTATCGCTTCCGTCACCACCTCCTTCACCACCACCTGGAACTCCGTCTTGATTGCTTCCTCATAGCGGTCAGTTCCTTTTTGAAAACATTTCTTCCACCCATCCCCCTGTGTTGGTGGGGGGGGGGGGATGTCGTTGACTGCTCCTGTTCTGCCGTTCGGGTCGCTGATCTTTCCCCATCCTGGTTCGCCTGGACCTCCGCCTTGCCTCATGGGCCGTCGGTCCACTCCTGTTGCTCCTGTCCCTTTCCTCTCCTTTTGCTTCTGACTTCTCGGCATCCTGTCGAGCTGCTGTTCGCGGGCATTCTCTTTTTTTTCTCCGCTCAGCACATCTCTGCCACTGGAAGTCCCACTGTACTATAATAAAATTAAATAGTCTTGAACTAGATGTTCTTAGTACGTGATGCACTATCAATTACGATGAGACAAGAGTAGAATGTAATCAAGGCTTTATTACACAGAGATGTGTGGCCTCCTACAGCAGCTTACAAAATGGCTGCTGTTCGGAGAGCACACACATTTATACTCCGCCTCCTGGGCGGAGCCAGCAGGCAGGGATCTACCCCCGTACCTGTAGTACAGGGGCCTTACCGTAATACCCATATATACAGTATAATACAACAGTGGTGACTACCACAGTACGCTGACTCAGTAATTGTCTCTTGGGGAAGACGGTTCCTGACCTGAAAGGGTCTTTTCAGAAACAAAGACAGTGATTGCCTCAGACCCCGGGGTGAATGTTTCACACAAAGAGCGAGGTTGTGGCTAATTAACTTATGCCTAACAACATATTTAGAAGGGTTCTTTGAAGGACCATGCTGTATGGAAGCCATCTTTAAGCTTTAAGTTCTGTCTAGAACTGTACAGAACAACAGCAATAAGAGCAGCTTCATTTACGGCTTAAGACGTGTAGAGACTGTGACATCATATGGTTTACGAGCATATTCCTTTTCATATCAACCAGTACACAAAAGCGACCTCCTGGTAATGAGACTGTAGTAACTAACTTTGTGGCCTAGCGCAGCACGGCAGCACAGTGGGTAGAACTGTTGCTTCACAGCTCCAGGGTCTCAGGTTCGATTCCCGGCTTGGTTCACTGTCTGTGTGGAGTTTGCACGTAATCGAGGCAACCACCCCACCTTGCTGATTTCACATCTCATGCCCGAGCAAATTAACTATTGGTTTACCCATCCATCGCTGGCCTCAGCCCGTCTGCCACCTGTGAAATAATAGAGGTGGCAAGTAGCACAAGGATAGGCGGGCTGCCTGATGCCTCCCCCACTGCTCATAAAAGGTTTTCTGGGGCAGGCAGGTAGGTGCTGAGAAAGATACCATGGCATTTTACAGGCCCTACTGTCTGAAAACACACCCACAGTGAAAGGAACGTTCTGCCCATTGAATGTGGACAGAGTCCTGCAAGTGTGTCCATTTCATCACATGTTCCCTATCTCCATCTAATTCTGGATAATTAAAATTGCCTCTCCTCTAATTATAACAGCATTCACTTGGTAGAAAATATATTTTCGTGTTACTGGGAAATAAAGAATATTGGGCAGAGAAATAGGTTCCGACTCCAAAATCGCGGCGGGCACCAGTTTGACGCCAAATCGCAATTCTCCTTCACCTCGACAATGGTATCAATGTTTTCCGGAACGCACGTACAGTAAACACTGTTTGCATGTAATGAATGGGCCCGGTCCGGTATTCTCTGGGCCTCTGTGATTTTCTGCCTCCGATGGGCCGAGTTCCCGATGGCGTGGTTCGCTTGTGCTTTTAAAAATCGTGAAACCAACATCGTGGCAGATGAGGAAGAGAGAGAGGAGGTCGGACACAGAGAGGCGCGACTGTGGAATGAGCTGGACACTGGCTGGGATGGCTGGGGTGGGGAGTCCCTGCCAGGGCTGGGGGAGGGGGGGGCGGTGACAGGGAAACAGGCCGAGTGGCTAGGGTGACACCCCATGGTACAGGGGTGGTGTCCAGGCACGGACTGCCATTGCTGCGGTTGCAAGGCAGCCATCTTGCTGCGCACTCCACTGACCACCCACCTTGGTTCCTGGTTTTACAGAGTGACACTGGCCGTGTTGGGTGCCCCCACCCTCCAGCATACCCCCCCCCCAGCCACCCGGACACCAACCGCTGGTGGACCATCAGGCACCCACCCAAGGACAATGCCCACTGTAGCCCCTACGAAGGTGCCAGGCGGGGTCCATGGAGCATACTGCTGGCAAGGGCAGCGGCAGCCGACGGTATGCCTGACATCAGGGACAGGTGCCAGGGCCAGAGGCCCACATTTTGCAGCCCACCGTCGGGGCCGGGGGCGCAGGGATAGGGGGTGGGGCATTTAGGGCAGAGCATGCAGTGCCAACCCGGGCCACCATGTAGCCCGTTGGATCAGGTTGGGCACGAGACACGCAGGATGTTAACATGTCGGCCTTTCACCTCCTGGAAACAATGGATATTGGAATACAACCAGCACTGGTGGCCTTCCTGCTAGTCACCGCAGCTCTGGGGGACGCACTGCGGCTGTATGAGCTGGAGCTGCTCGAGGAGCAGGAAGCTGCAGCAGTGGAGCATGCTGCGGAGGAACAGGAGGCAGCCGCTGAGGATGAAGAGCTGGCTGCCCAACTGGCCGTGGACACGCTGATCCATAGCCAAAACTGTCGCCCCCAGTGCCTCCGCCGCAGACGGCACCCGTGCGGTGTTGGCCTGTGTGGCATGCTTGGTCGGCACCACCTCCTGCTCCTGCATGCAGGTGCTGGATGCTCTCCCACAACCCCTCATGTAGTCTCTGGCTCTGTGACTGAATCTCCACAATCGGTGGGACCGTCCGTTCCAGAAACCCGAAACCCATGCGGACGGCAGCTATTTCCTGGGGTTGGCCTGCCCGCCGACCTTCCGCCCCCTCAGGTGTTCCTACCTGCACCTACTGTACCCGATCAGCTGTGAGTTACGCATCAGGTAGTGTCCCAGGGGCCTCTTCACTATAGTTCCCACCCAAGGTGAGTGTCTCTGGGATGGTGGAGGGTGTTGGAGACAGCTGTGATGGGAAATCACTGTCATCCTCCGACCCTCCTGCATCTCGGGTGGAGGGCTGGCAGCTGAGATGCTCTCATTGTCGGTGCTCAGCTTACAGGGTTATGGGACTGGCTGGAGGTGGGAGACATCAGATGGATCCGCCCCATCCCCAGTAGTTCCTGCAAGCCACAAGAAAGCTGCATGATTAGACCGCGGGCCGGAGTAGGGGTGGTGAGGCTGAGCGTGTGGGTGTGGGTAAGGGGGTGGTGAGGGTAGTGTGGGGGGGAGGGTGAGAGTAGTGTGGGGGTGAGGGTGGTTTGGGGGTAGTGTGGGGGGGGGGAGGGGTAGTTGACACACATGTCACGGGAACCGCAACTCAGCAGGGTCTCACTTCCTCGCCCATGGACGAATCCCACCCCAGCGACCTGACATAGACATAGAATTTACAGTACAGAAGGAGGCAATTCAGCCAATCGAGTCTGCACCAGCCTTTGGAAAGAGCACCCCACTTAAGCCCATACATCCACCCGATCCCCGTAACCCAGTAACCCCACCTAACCTTTTTGGACACTAAGGGCAATTTATCATGGCCAATCCACCTAACCTGCACATCTTTGGACTGTGGGAGGAAACCGGAGCACCCGGAGGAAACCCACGCACACACAGGGAGAACGTGCAGACTCCGCACAGACAGTGACCCAAGCTGGGAATCGAACCTGGGACACTGGAGCTGTGAAGCAACTGTGCTAACCACTGTGCTACCATGCCACGGCTACACATGTCACGGGGAACCGCAACTCAGCAGGGTCTCACTTCCTCGCCCATGGACGAATCCCACCCCAGCGACCTGACATAGACATAGAATTTACAGTACAGAAGGAGGCAATTCAGCCAATCGAGTCTGCACCAGCCTTTGGAAAGAGCACCCCACTTAAGCCCATACATCCACCCGATCCCCGTAACCCAGTAACCCCACCTAACCTTTTTGGACACTAAGGGCAATTTATCATGGCCAATCCACCTAACCTGCACATCTTTGGACTGTGGGAGGAAACCGGAGCACCCGGAGGAAACCCACGCACACACAGGGAGAACGTGCAGACTCCGCACAGACAGTGACCCAAGCTGGGAATCGAACCTGGGACACTGGAGCTGTGAAGCAACTGTGCTAACCACTGTGCTACCATGCCACGGCTACACATGTCACGGGGAACCGCAACTCAGCAGGGTCTCACTTCCTCACCCATGGACAAATTCCACCCCAGCGTCCCTTTACTCCAGGCTGTCGATAGGTCCCAGGCCCTCTCCTCTGCCATGCTAAGGGGCCACAAGTCCAGCGGTCCCCCTCCAGTTTTCTCCCGCTCCCGGGGGTTTTGGGCGGCCTTCTCCTAAGTGGGGCGGGTGACAGAAAACAACAGTGTTAGACAGTCCGGTGCATGCAGCCCAGGGGATGGGTAGCTGGTGGCCTCAGTGGCCAGGGCACCAGGCCATGGCAGCCGGTATGGGTGCAGGGTGGGGTTTCAGCTGCCCTCCGGGTGGGTTGGTTGGGTTCTGGGTTGTGTGGACGGGGGTTAGTGCCAGGGGCACAGGGTTGCCTACTCACCCTGGCCTCCCTGAGGAGGTCAAGCGGTTTTTTCCAGCACTGCTGGCCGGTCCAGACGACGTTGCCCACGGCGCTGACCGCCTCTGCCACCTGCACCCAGGCACGGCAAACAGCGATAGCTGGCAACTTCCTTCCCGGAAGGGTACAGGGTCATCTGCCTCTCCTTCACCGCAACCAGAAGACTCTCAAGCTCGGCGTCTGTGAATCTCGGGGACGCTCTCCTTGCTGCCATCTTGTTGGCTGGGATGGTGTGTGTGGGGAGTGAAATCTGTCTATGCGTCTGCAGCTTGCCAGCCTCCTGAGTGTCAATCGCAAAACCAATAAATCCTGTACCATTAGTCATTGGAATCAATTATGTTCCACGTGATGCCGGTGCTCGCCCCTTAACGGTAGCAGAATCGGTCCAGGTGGTTTTGCTGTTGTGGAACTCCACGATTCCTGCGCCGGCATCAACACTTAGTCTCAGAAATAGAGAATTCAGCCCATTGCCTTTATGTCTTGCATATTGTTAATTTATAGCCAACTAACACAAGAATTCAATGAAAGATTGATAGTGAGAACACCAAGGGCGAAATTCTCCGGAAACAGCGTGATGTCCGCCGACTGGCGCCCAAAACGGCGCAAATCAGTCGGGCATCGCGCCGCCCCAAAGGTGCGGAATGCTCCGCATCTCTGGGGGCCGAGCCCCAACCTTGAGGGGCTAGGCCCGCGCCAGACGAATTTCCGTCCCGCCAGCTGGTGGAAAAGGCCTTTGGTGCCCCGCCAGCTGGCTCGGAAATGACATCTCCAGGCGGCGCATGCGCGGGTGCGTCAGCGGCCACTGACGGCATTCCCGTGCATGCGCAGTGTAGGGAGTCTCTTCCGCCTCCGCCATGGTGGAGACCGTAGTGAAGATGGAAGGGAAAGAGTGCCTCCACGGCACAGGCCTGCCCGCAGATCGGTGGGCCCCGATCGCGGGCCAGGCCACCGTGGGGCACCCCCCGTGGCCAGATCGCCCTGCGCCCCAGGACCCCGGAGCCCGCCCGCGCCGCCTTGTCCCGCCGGTAAGGTAGGTGGTTTAATCTACGCCGGCGGGACAGTCATTTTAGCGGCGTGACTTCGGCCCATCCGGGCCGGAGAATCGCGGGGGGGGCCCGCCAACCGGCGCGGCGCGATTCCCGCCCCCGCCGAATCTCCGGTGGTGGAGAATTCGGCAACCGGCAGGGGCGGGATTCACGCCAGGCCCCGGCGATTCTCCGACACGGCGGGGGGTCGGAGAATCTCGCCCCAGATCCATACCAGTATATGTAGCCCAACAGTAAAGTAACAACAGAGGTGAAATACCGATGTCAGTGCTGCTGGAGTACACCATCTGTCCACCCTTGGGACCAAAGTGTATCAACACAATTCAAAGCTATTGAACCTGACAATTAACTAGCGTAACTTATATTGATATGTTTCTTATTGAATAAGAACATAATGACCTTTGGATACAAAGAGGAGCATTTCTATAGTGCTCGATCACCATGCAAATAAAATTGTCTTCATTTTGTGCTGGAGTTTGATTGAGTTGCAAGCAAAACTCCATTAGAATGCCATTGAAAATGTAATAGGAGCTGACCTGCCAACTTCCTGATTGCACCAGTTGGTTCCAGGATTACTCACTGGAAGTGGCAAGCAGTATACAATATGCCCGACCATATGTCGACATCCATGTTGAAATGATGTGCATCTGATGTATTCTCTGTTGCTTATGCCAGAGTGATGCTGGATGCAAAGGATGCCTGTTCACCTTGGCATTTATTGCCTCCCAACTGAAGGGCCGTTTAAAATGTAAGAGATCAAATAGTCAAAATAGTCAATAACAAAGCATTGATTATGCCATTATTGGAAGCTATTTTTTCCAACTTAAACCCTCAGCATGAAGGCTGCCAGCCATGTTATGTGGCAACACACCACTGGAGGTTTGCTACAGGCAATCTCTGCCCCTCTTCCCTATGCCTCAGGCTAGGCCACCCAGGAGGCTGTCAAAATGATGCAAATAACTTGTAGGCTAAAGAATTGTCTGGGGTCAGGAGTTAATCTGTGTATTGGATACATGTCTTCCCACATCTCACTGGTGCTGACAAAGCCACATGCACTTTGCAGGCCATTGACTCTTTAGGAGGTAGCAGGATGAAATTGGAAGCTTGGGGTGGGGGAATGACTGATATTTATTTTGGTCAGCAAGATGCTTCCTGATCAAAAGTCCATTGGAATGTTTAAAGGTGGAATTTTATCCTGGAGCCTGGGCAATCAGTGGCCTGACCAGGACCGGCAAAGCGAGGCTTTGTTCATTTTAACAGCTGGCTCTCATTTACATCCAGCTGGTCTCAAATACTTGAAAATAATTAATAGCCAGCAATCGAAAATACCTCTCAAAGCTCAGGTAGGTTATGGGTGAAGTGATTCGACGAGGTTGTAGCAGAGTGTTTCCCCACTGCTGAAGCAGACTATCCCCCGTTGCTGCAGCAGACTATCCCCCGTTGCTGCAGCAGAGTGTTTCCCCCGTTGCTGCAGCAGAGTGTTCCCCCGTTGCTGCAGCAGAGTGTTCCCCCGTTGCTGCAGCAGAGTGTTCCCCCGTTGCTGCAGCAGAGTGTTCCCCCGTTGCTGCAGCAGAGTGTTCCCCCTTTGCTGCAGCAGAGTGTTCCCCCATTGCTGCAGCAGACTATCCCCCGTTGCTACAGCAGAGTGTTCTGCAATGCTGCAGCAGAGTATTCCCCCGTTGCTTGTGGTGAACCATTGTATTAGGGGATGTAAGGTAGGACCTGCACTACAGATTCGCCGGTAGCTCCTGCCGGCTGGCTCCGCCCACGGAGAACTGTATAAATATGCATGACCTCCAGTGCCCTGCCATTTCGCCAGCTGCAGCAGGAGGCCACGCACCTGACTGTAATAAAGCCACAGTTATACCCAACTTTAGTCTTTGTGCAATTGATCGTGCATCAATTTATTACAGTCAGATTTTCCACAGAATGGATATCAGAATTAATCCCGATCGTCTGCAGCTGGATCCGCACTCGCCCGACGCCAGGAAAGACTTTGCTCACTGGCTAGCCTGTTTCGAGGCCTACATCAACGCGGCGGACCCCGCCCCAACGGAGGCTCAGAAGATAAATGTCCTGTACTCCAGACTGAGCTCCAGCGTGTTCCCATTGATCCAAGACACCACGAATTACACAAAAGCAATGGAACTCCTTAAAGAACACTACGCGCAGAAGGCGAACACGCTCTTCGCCAGGTATGTACTGGCCACCCGCTCGCAACTACCTCGTGAGGCCATCGAAGACTTCTGGCGGGCCCTAATTCCACTCGTCCGGGACTGTGACTGTCAGGCAGTTACGGCTGGTGAACACGCAAATCTCCTCATGCGCGATGCCTTCGTGACGGGGATTACGTCAGACCGCATCCGAGAACGATTACTGGAAGGGGCCACGCTCGAACTGGCGGAGACGGAAACCTTGGCGCTCTCCATGACGGTCGCATCCCGTAACATACAATCGTACCCCTCCCGCCGTGCTCCCCACCCTTCTACTCCTTCCTACCCTTCCTGGAACCCGCCGACGACCTCCTCAGCCGGGGTCCTGCCTTCCCAATACGCCTGTGCCGCAGGCCGATCCACGCACCCCGGGGGTCCACGCTGCTACTTCTGCGGTCAGCAGAAGCACCCCCGCCAACAGTGCAATGCCCGCACTGCAGTTTGTAAAGCCTGCAGTAAAAAGGGCCACTTTGCGGCTGTGTGCCAGGTCTGCGCAGTCGCTAGGATTGCGCCTGCTATTGCCCCCTCCCCATGCCAGACGCACAATGGGAGACGCCATCTTGTGTCCCTTCGCCCACGTGCGCCCCATGGGCGCCGCCATCTTGTCACGACCCCGCAATGTGTGCACCATAGGCGCCGCCATCTTGTCCCGACCCCGCAATGTGCGCAGCATGGGCACCGCCATCAATGCCCCACACAGGGTCTCTGGACATCCCGACATCGGAACCGCACACGCTCGCCACCTGAAGCATCCGATGGCTACCCGCAGCTCGCTTCGATGACGCTGGACCAATCTCGCCTGCACAACCTGGCCACCGCGTCAACGACTGTTAAAATCAACGGCCACGCGACCTCGTGCCTGCTGGACTCCAGGAGCACTGAAAGCTTCGTTCACCCAGATATGGTAAGGCGCTGCTCCCTCGAGGTCCACCCTGCCAATCAAAGGATCTCCCTCACCTCCGGATCCCACTCCGTCCCGATCCGAGGCTTTTGTACAGTCACCCTCATGGTCCAGTGCATAGGATTTAGTAACTTCCGCCTCTATGTCGTTCCTAATCTCTGCGCTGCACTCCTGTTGGGCCTGGACTTCCAGTGCAACCTCCAGAGCCTCACCCTCAAATTCGGCGGCCCTTACCCCCCCCTTACTGTTTGCGGCCTCGCGACCCTCAAGGTCGATTCTCCCTCCCTTTTTGCCAATCTAACTGCGGATTGCAAGCCCGTTGCCATTAGGAGCAGACGGTACAGCACCCAGGACAAGACCTTCATCAGGACCGAAGTCCAGCGGCTGCTTAAGGAGGGTATTATCGAGGCCAGCAACAGCCCCTGGAGAGCCCAAGTGGTAGTGGTTAAAACTGGGGAGAAACACAGGATGGTCGTGGACTACAGCCAGACCATCAATCGGTACACGCAGCTCGACGCGTACCACCTCCCACGCATATCTGATATGGTCAATCAGATTGCACAGAACCGGGTCTGCTCAACAATTGACCTTAAATCCGCCTACCACCAGCTCCCCATCCGGAAGTCGGACCGGCCATACACTGCCTTCGAGGCGGACGGTCGCCTCTACCATTTCCTTAGGGTCCCTTTCGGTGTCACAAATGGGGTCTCGGTCTTCCAAAGAGAGATGGACCGAATGGTTGACCAGTACGGTTTATGGGCCATCTTTCCGTACTTGGATAATGTCACCATCTGCGGCCATGACCACGATGCCAACCTCGATAAATTCCTCCGCACTGCCACTCTTCTCAACCTGACCTACAACAAAGAGAGGTGTGTGTTCAGCACAACCCAGTTAGCCATTCTCAGCTATATTGTCCAAAATGGACTTCTCGGGCCCAACCCCAACCTTCCCCTTCCCCTTCGCCGCTGCCCCAAGGCGCTCAAACGCAGCCTGGGGTTCTTTTCTTACTCCACTCAGTGGGTCCCAAACTATGCGGACAAGGCCCGCCCACTCATTCAGTCCACCCAATTCCCCCTCGCGGCCGAGGCACAACACGCTTTCGCCCGCATCAGAGCAGACATCGCCAAGGCCGGGATGCGCGTAGTGGATGAGTCACTGCCTTTCCAAGTAGAAAGCGATGCTTCAGACGTCGCCCTTGCTGCCACCCTGAACCAGGCAGGCAGACCCATGGCATTCTTTTCCCGCACCCTTCATGCCTCCGAAATTCGACACTCATCCGTCGAAAAGGAGGCACAAGTTATCGTTGAAGCTGTGCGGCATTGGAGGCATTACCTGGCCGGTAAGAGATTCACTCTCCTTACGGACCAACGGTCGGTAGCCTTCATGTTCAATAACACACAGCGGGGCAAGATCAAAAATGATAGAATATTGTGGTGGAGAATCGAGCTCTCCACTTATAATTCCGAGATCTTGTATCGCCCCGGTAAACTCAATGAGCCCCCAGATGCCCTCTCCCGAGGTACATGTGCCAGCACACAAGTGGACCAACTCCGGGCCCTACACGACAGCCTTTGTCACCCGGGGGTCACTCGATTGTACCATCTGGTCAAAGCTCGCAATCTGCCCTACTCCGTCGAGGAAGTAAGGACAGTCACCAGGTGCAAGTTCCCTAGTTGCTGCAGTGCAGTGTTTCCCGATTGCTGCAGCAGTGTTCCCCCGTTGATGCAGCAGAGTTTTTCCCCGTTGCTGCAGCAGAGTGTTCCCCTATTGCTGCAGCAGTGTTACCCCATTGATGCAGCAGAGTGTTCCCCCGGTGATGCAGCAGATTGTTCCCCCGTTGCTGCAGCAGAGTCTTCCCCTGTTGCTACAGCAGCGTGATCCCCGTTGCTGCAGAAGAGTGTTCCGTTTTTGCTGCAGCAGAGTGTTCCCCCATGGCTGCAGCAGTGTTCCCCGGTTGCGACAGCAGAGTGTTCCCCCGTTGCTGCAGCAGAGTGTTCACCCATGTCTGCAGCAGAGTGTTCATCCATGTCTGCAGCAGAGTGTTCCCCCGTTGCTGCAGCAGAATGCTCTGCCGTTGCTGCAGCAGAGTGTTCCTCCGTTGCTGCAGCAGAGTGTTCCTCCGTTGCTGCAGCAGAGTGTTACCCCGTTGCTGCAGCAGAGTGTTACCCCGTTGCTGCAGCAGAGTGTTCCCACATTGCTGCAAAAGAGTGTTCCCCCGTTACTGCAGCAGAGTGTTCCCCCGTTACTGCAGCAGAGTGTTCCCCCGTTGCTGCAGCAGAATGCTCTGCCGTTGCTGCAGCAGAGTGTTCCTCCGTTGCTGCAGCAGAGTGTTCCTCCGTTGCTGCAGCAGAGTGTTACCCCGTTGCTGCAGCAGAGTGTTACCCCGTTGCTGCAGCAGAGTGTTCCCACATTGCTGCAAAAGAGTGTTCCCCCATTACTGCAGCAGAGTGTTCCCCCGTTGCTGCAGCAGAGTGTTCCCCCATTGCTACAGCAGAGTGTTACCCCGTTGCTGCAGCAGAGTGTTTCCCCTTTGCTGCAGCAGTGTGTTCCCCCATTGATGCAGCAGAGTGTTCCCCTGTCGCTGCACCAGAGTGTACCATTGTTGCTGCAGCAGAGTGTTCCCCATTGGCTGCAGCAGAGTGTTCCCCGGTTGCTACAGTAGAGTGTTCCGCCGTTGTTGAGGCAAAATGTTCCTCCCTTGCTGCAGCAGCATGTTCCCCCGTTGCTGCAGCAGAGTGTTCCCCCGTTGCTGCAGCAGAGTGTTCCCCTGTTGCTGCAGCAGAATGCTCTGCCGTTGCTGCAGCAGAGTGTTCCTCCGTTGCTGCAGCAGAGTGTTCCTCCGTTGCTGCAGCAGAGTGTTACCACGTAGCTGCAGCAGAGTGTTCCCACATTGCTGCAAAAGAGTGTTCCCCCGTTACTGCAGCAGAATGTTCCCCGGTTGCTACAGCAGAGTGTTCCCCGGTTGCTACAGCAGAGTGTTCCCCCGTTGCTGCAGCTGAGTGTTCCCCCGTTGCTGCAGCAGAATGCTCTGCTGTTGTTGCAGCAGAGTGTTCTGCCGTTGATGCAGCCGAGTGTTCCCCCGTTGCTGCAGCAGAGTGTTCCCCCGTTGCTGCAGCAGAGTTTCCCCCATTGCTGCAGCAGAGTGTTCCGCTGTTGCTACAGAGATGGATCCCCCGTTGCTGCATAAGAGTGTTCCGTTGTTGCTGCAGCAGAGTGTTCCCCCGTGGCTGAAGTTAGAGTGTTCCCCGATTTCGACAGCAGAATAATCCCCCGTTGCTGCAGAAGAGTGTTCCGTTGTTGCTGCAGCAGAGTGTTCCCCGATTGCTGCAGCAGAGTGTTCCCCCGTTGCTGCAGCTGAGTATTCCCTGGTTGATGCAGCAGAGCGTTCCCCGATTCCTGCAGCAAAGTGTTCCCCCCTTGCTGCTGCAGAGTGTTCCCCCCTTGCTGCAGCAGCGTGTTACCCCGTTGCTGCAGCAGAGTGTTCCCACTTTGCTGCAACAGAGTGTTCCCCCGTTGCTGCAGCAGAATGCTCTGCTGTTGTTGCAGCAGAGTGTTTCCCCATTGCTGCAGCAGAGTGTTCCCCCGTTGCTGCAGCAGAGTGTTCCCCCGTTGCTGCAGCAGAGTGTTCCCCCGTTGCTGCAGCAGAGTGTTCCCCCGTTGCTGCAGCAGTGTTTCCCCATTGCTGCAGCAGAGTGTTCCCCCGTTGATGCAGCAGAGTGTTCCCCCGTTACTGCAGCAGAGTGTTCTGTTGTTGCTGCAGCAGAGTGTTCCCCCGTTGCTGCAGCAGAGTGTTCCCCCGTTGCTGCAGCAGAGTGTTCCCCCGTTGCTGCAGCAGAGTGTTTCCCCATTGCTGCAGCAGAGTGTTCCCCCGTTGATGCAGCAGAGTGTTCCCCCGTTACTGCAGCAGAGTGTTCTGTTGTTGCTGCAGCAGAGTGTTCCCCCGTTGCTGCAGCAGAGTGTTCTGTTGTTGCTGCTGCAGAGTGTTCCCCCATTGCTGCAGCAGAGTGTTCCGCCGTTACGACAGAGAGTGATCCCCCATTGCTGCAGAAGAGTGTTCCGTTGTTGCTGCAGCAGAGTGTTCCCCCGTGGCTGCAGTTAGAGTTTTCCCCGGTTTCTACAGCAGAATAATCCTCCGTTACTGCAGAAGAGTGATCCGTTGTTGCTGCAGCAGAGTGTTCCCCCGTAGCTGCAGCAGAGTGTTCCCCGGTTGATACAGCAGAGTGTTCTGCCGTTGGTGCAGCAGACTGTTCCCCCTTGCTGCAGCAGAGTATTCCCCCCTTGCTTCAGCAGCCTGTTACCCCGTTGCTGCAGCAGAGTGTTCCCACATTGCTGCAGCAGAATGCTCTGCAGTTGCTGCCGCAGAATGTTCCTCCGTTGCTGCAGCAGAGTGTTCTGCCGTTGCTGCCGCAGAATGTTCCTCCGTTGCTGCAGCAGAGTGTTCCCCCATTGCTGCTGCTGAGTATTCCCTGGTTGATGCAGCAGAGTGTTCCCCAGTTACTACAGCAGAGTGTTCCGCCCTTGTTGCAGCAGAGTGTTCCCCCCTTGCTGCAGCAGTGTCCCCCCTTGCTGCAGCCGAGTGTTCCCCCGTTGCTGCAGCAGAGTGTTCCCCCCTTGCTGCCGCCGAGTGTTCCCACGTTGCTGCAACAGAGTGTTCCCCCGTTGCTGCAACAGAGTGTTCCCCCGTTGCTGCAGCCGGGTGTTCCCCCGTTGTTGCAGCAGAGTGTTCCCCCGTTGCTGCAGCCGAGTGTTCCCCCGTTGTTGCAGCAGAGTGTTCCCCCATTGCTGCTGCAGAGTGTTCCCCCGTTGCTGCAGCAGAGTGTTCCCCCGTTGCTGCTGCAGAAAGCTCTGCTGTTGTTGCTGCAGAAAGCTCTGCTGCTGTTGCAGCAGAGTGTTCCCCCGTTGCTGCTGCTGAGTATTCCCTGGTTGATGCAGCAGAGTGTTCCCCGGTTGCTACAGCAGAGTGTTCCCCCTTGCTGCAGCAGAGTGTTCCCCCTTGCTGCAGCAGAGTGTTCCCCCCTTGCTGCAGCCGAGTGTTCCCACGTTGCTGCAACAGAGTTTCCCCCCGTTGCTGCAGCAGTGTTCCCCCATTGCTGCTGCTGAGTATTCCCTGGTTGATGCAGCAGAGTGTTGCCTGGTTGATGCAGCAGACTGTTGCCCTGTTGCTGCAGCAGAGTGTTCCCCCGTTGCTGCAGCTGAGTATTCCCTGGTTGACGCAGCAGACTGTTCCCCGGTTGTTGCAGCAGAGTGTTCTGCCGTTGCTGCAGCCGGGTGTTCCTCCATTGCTGCAGCTGAGTATTCCCTGGTTGATGCAGCAAAGTGTTCCCAGGTTGCTACAGCAGAGTGTTCCGCCGTTGTTGCAGCTGAGTGTTCCCCCCTTGATGCAGCAGAGTGTTCCCCCATTGCTGCAGCAGCGCTTTCCCCCGTTGCTGCAGCAGAGTGTCCCCTCGTTGCTGCTGCTGAATATTCCCTGGTTGATGCAGCAGAATGTTCCCCGGTTGCTGCAGGAGAGTTTTCCCCGGTTGCTGCAGCAGAGTGTTCTGCCGTTGCTGCAGCAGAGTGTTCCCCCGTTGCTGCAGAAGAGTATTCCCCGATTGCTGCAGCAGAAAGCTCTGCCGTTGCTGCAGTAGAGTGTTCCTCCGTTGCTGCAGCAGCGTGTTCCCCCGTTGCTGCTACTGAGTATTCCCTGGTTGATGCAGCAGAATGTTCCCCCATTGCTGCAGCAGAGTGTTCCCCCCTTGCTGCAGCCGAGTGTTCCCACGTTGCTGCAACAGAGTTTTCCCCCGTTGCTGCAGCAGTGTTCCCCCATTGCTGCTGCTGAGTATTCCCTGGTTGATGTAGCAGAGTGTTCCCTGGTTGCTACAGCAGAGTGTTCCGCCGTTGTTGCAGCAGAGTGTTCCCCCCGTGATGCAGCAGAGTGTTCCCCCGTTGCTACAGCTGAGTGTTCCCCCATTGCTGCAGCTGAGTATTCCCTGGTTGATGCAGCAGAGTGTTCCCTGGTTGACGCAGCAGTCTGTTCCCCGGTTGCTGCAGCAGAGTGTTCTGCCGTTGCTGCAGCCGGGTGTTCCTCCATTGCTGCAGCTGAGTGTTCCCCTGTTGCTGCAGAAGATTATTCCCCGATTGCTGCAGCAGAGTATTCACTCGTTGCCGCAGCAGACTGTTCCCCCGTTGCTGCAGCAGAGTGTTCACACATTGCTGCAGCAGAGTGTTCCCCCGTTGCTGCAGCAGAGTGTTCCCCCGTTGCTGCAGCAGAGTGTACCCCCGTTGCTGCAGCAGAGTGTTCCCCCGTTGCTGCAGCAGAGTGTTCCCCCGTTGCTGCAGCAGAGTGTCCCCCCATTGCTGCAGCAGTGTTCCCCCGTTGCTGCAGCAGAGTGTTCCCCCATTACTGCAGCAGTGTTCCCCCGTTGCTGCAGCAGAGTGTTCCCCGTTGCTGCAGCAGAGTTTTCCCCCGTTGCTGCAGCAGAGTGCTCCCCCACTGCGGCAGCAGAATGCTCTGCAGTAGTTGCAGCAGATGATTTCCCGGTTGCTGCAGCAGAGTGTTCCCCAGTTGCTGCGGCAGAGTGTTCCGCCATTGCTGCAGCAGAGTGTTCCCCCGTTGCTGCAGCAGAGTGCTCCCCCACTGCGGCAGCAGAATGCTCTGCAGTAGTTGCAGCAGATGATTTCCCGGCAAAGTGTTCCCCGGTTGCTGCAGCAGAGTGTTCCCCCGTTGTTGCAGCAGAGTGTTCCGCCGTTGCTGCAGCAGAGAGTTCCGCCGTTGCTGCAGCAGAGTGTTCCGCCGTTGCTGCAGCAGAGTGTTCCGCCGTTGCTGCAGCAGAGTGTTCCGCCGTTGCTGCAGCAGAGTGTTCCGCCGTTGCTGCAGCAGAGTGTTCACCCATTTCTGCAGCAGAGTGTTCCCCCGTTGCTGCAGCAGATTGTTTCCCCACTGTGGCAGCAGAATGCTCTGCGGTTGTTGCAGCAGTGTTCCCTGGTTGCTGCAGCAGTGTGCTCACCCGTTGCTGCAGCAGCTTCTTCCCTCATTTGTGAAGCAGAGTGTTCCTCCGTTGCTGCAGCAGAGTGTTCCCTGGTTGCTGCAGCAGGGTGTTCTCCCATTGCTGCAGCAGAGTGTTCCCCCGTTGCTGCAGCAGAGTGTTCCCCCGTTGCTGCAGCAGAGTGTTCACCCGTTGCAGCAGCAGAGTGTGATGCATGATCAATTACTATTAAAACGAGGTAGTAACATTTCTGAAGGCTTTAATAGACTAAAATTGTTCCCCAGCAGCTTCGGTACAGAATGAGGGCTGCTGGGACGGCACCGGTTCTTGTACCCCGCCTGCCAGGGCGGAGCTACATACAAAACAGCTAATGGTAAACTCCTAGGTTTAACCAATGGTCTTCAGCCTCTCGGGTACTGCAATACCTGCTAATACCACATTCACCCCCTGTTAAAAAAGAGTCTGGCGGGGGTGGTAGCCAGTGGTTACAATTGCATTGAACATGGTATGATCAGATATGGAGGTACCGTTGCTGCAGCAGCATTTTTCCTCATTGCTGCGCAGAGTGTTCCCCTATTGCTGCAAAAGTGTGTTCCCCCATTGCAGCAACAGATTGTTCCCCCGTTTTCAGCAGCGTATTCCCTCGTTGCTGCTGCAGAGTGTTCTGCCACTGCTGCAGCAGAGTGTTCCCCTGTTACTGCAGCAGACTGTTCCCCCATTGCTGCAGCAGAGTGTTCACCCATTCTGCAGCAGGGTGTTCCCCCGTTGCTGCAGCAGAGTCTTCCTCTGTTGCCGCAGCTGAGTGTTCCCCCATTCCTGCAGCAGAGTGTTACGCCATTGTTGCAGCAGAGTGTTCCCCCATTGCTTCAGCTGAGCGTTGTCCCGTTGCTGCAGCAGAGAGTTCCCTCGTTGCTGCAGCAGAGTATTCACCCTTTGCTGCAGCAGTGTTCCCCCATTGCAACAGTAGCATATTCCCTCATTGCTGCAGCAGTGTTCCCCCTTTGCTGCAGCAGAGTGTTCCCCCATTGCTGCAGCAGAGTGTTCCCCTGTTGCTGCAAAAGAGTGTTCCCCCGTGGTTGCAGCAGTGTTCCCCCATTGCTGCAACAGAGTGTTCCCCCGTTGCTGCAGCAGAGTGTTCACCCATTGCTGCAGCAGGGTGTTCCTCCGTTGCTGCAGCAAAGTGTTCCCCCGTTGCTGCAGCAGAGTGTTCACCTGTTGCTGCAGTGGAGTGTTCCCCCATTGCTGCAGCAGAGTATTCACTCGTTGCTGCAGCAGAGTGTTCCTCCATTGCTGCAGCAGTGTTCCCCCGTTGCTGCAGCAGAGTGTTCACCTGATGCTGCAGTGGCGTGTTCCCCCATTGCTGCAGCAGAGTATTCCCCGGTTGCTGCAGCAGAGTGTTCACCCTTTGCTGCAGCAGCATATTCCCTCGTTGTTGCAGCAGAGTGTTCTCCCGTTGCTGCAGCAGAGCGTTCCCCCGTTGATGCAGCAGAGTGTTCTCCCGTTGCTGCAGCAGAGTGTTCCCCCATTGCTGCAGCAGAGTGTTCCACCGTTGCTGCAGCAGAGTGTCCCCCCGTTGCTGCAGCAGAGTGTTCCCCCACTGCGGCAGCTGAATGCTCTGCAGTTATTGCAGCAGAGTGTTCCCCGGTTGTTGCAGCAGAGTGTTCCCCCGCTGCTGCAGCAGAGTGTTCCCCCGTTGCTGCAGCAGTGTGTTCACCCGTTGTTGCTTATGTGTTGGTTAAGCTGGGTCTGCGAGGACTACGTTTACTATAGCAGGGAAAGAGACAGTCTTCCAACATTGAAGAAATGCAGCTCTTTTTTATTAAACTCTTAACTATTAAACATGCTTGAACTGTGGGTTGACACTATGCTGAGTTGACTGGAGACCTGAGGCTAACCTGACCAGTCTATCTTACTACAACATGGTGAATGTTGTAGTTGTTGCCCACAGGCTCTGACTGTCTCAGAGGCTGCATCCCAAGAGAGAGGGAAAACTAGTGCCCCCTGGTTATATAGTGGCCGTGTCCTGTCTGGTGATTGGCTGCTGTGTTCTGTATGTTCATTGGTCATCCTTTGTATCAATCACTGTCTGTCTGTGCACCATCATATACTTGTGTGTATATTATGACATCTCACCCCTTTTAAAAAATGTGTTTGTGTCAATAAATAGTGGGTGTGTGTATGAGCCTGACTATATACAAAGTATGTGAACGTATTTACATGGGAAGGTGTCTAGTGCAGATAGATTGCATACAACAAATTAGGAAGAATCAATATGTACAGATGTGTAAACGAAGCACAAGGCAATGCAACATTCAGTCTCTGTGGCGGGCGACAAATTCTGGTTGACCGCCTCAGGGGCCGCATGCACTGGAATGGGCGGAGCTGCGTCCAACGTAGACGGTGGCAAAAGAAATGGCAGATCGGTGACCTCTTGGAAGGGTGTGTCCTGAGGATTCAGCAGGCGAGGCGGGACATCACGTTCAGGTGGCGAGCGTGGAAGCAGCCGCAGTGTCCGCCTATTACGGCGAAGAAAAGAGCCGTCATGCATGCGAATGAGAAATGATCTGGGGGCCACTTGCTTGACCACCACAGCTGTGGCAGACCAGCCACCGTCAGGTAGCTGAACATGAACTCGGTCAGCAGGGACCAGAGCAGGGAGATCTGTGGCGTGAGCATCATACGCCGACTTGCATTGGGCCCAAGACAGTTGCATTCTTTGCAGGCCCGGAAAATTGTCAAGGTCCGGGATGTGGATAGCTGGCACCGTCGTCCGTATTGTCGGTTCATTAGCAGCTGTGCTGGGGACAGGCCAGCAGACAAAGGAGTCGCCCTGTAGGCTAGCAGTGCCAGGTGAAAATCTGAACCCGAATCAGCAGCTTTACACAACAGTCGTTTTACAATGTGGACCCCCTTTTCTGTTTTCCCATTTGACTGGGGGTAGTGGGGGCTTGAAGTGACATGCGTGAAATTGAACCGTCGGGCAAAATCCATCCACTCCTGGCTGAAGAAACAAGGGCCATGACCGTAAGTGGAATGCCATGACGGGCAAAGGTCTCTTTGCACGCACTGATGACCGTTGCTGATGTGAGGTTATTCAGTCTGACCACCTCGGGGTAATTTGAAAAATAGTCCACGAGGAGGACGTAGTCCCGGCCTTTTGCGTGGAAGAGATCAATGCCAACCTTGGTCCATGGGGACGACACCAGCTCATGCGGCTGCAAAGTCTCTTTCGGCTGAGCCGGCTGGAACCGTTGGCACGTTGGGCAATTGAGGACAGTGTTGGCGATGTCGTCATTGATGCCAGGCCAATATATTGCCTCTCGGGCTCGCCGCCGACACTTTTCCACCCCCAGGTGACCCTCGTGGAGTTGGCCGAGGCCGAGCTCTCGCATACTCTGTGGTATTACTATCCTGTCCAGTTTCATCAGTATGCCATCGACCACTGCCAGGTCATCTTTTATATTGTAGAACTGTGGGCACTGGCCCTTTTGCAAACATCTGTGAGCTGGCGCATGACCCTTTGGAGTAAAGGATCCCTGTCCATCTCTTGACAAATCTGCACGACACTTTCGTCAGTGGCCGGAAAGTTGGATGCGCAGAACTCAACATGGGCGTCGATCTGGCAGACGAAGTCCGACTGCTCGCACGGCGTGGTGATGGAGCGAGAGAGTGCATCGGCCACAATGAGCTCCTTGCCCGGGGTGTAGACCAGTTAGAAATCATACCGTCGGAGTTTGAGGAGGATACACTGTAGACGTGGCGTCATATCGTTGAGGTCCTTCTGTATGATGTGAACCAGTGGCCTGTGGTCCGTTTCGAACGTAAACTTGGGGAATCCATGCACGTAATCATGGAATTTGTCAATCTCCGTGAGGAGGCCCAGGCACTCTTTCTCGATTTGAGCATTTCGCTGCTCAGTAGGGGTCATGGCTCTAGATGCATATGCGACTGGGGCCCAGGAGGAGGATTCATCGCGCTGGAGGAGTACTGCCCCAATGCCAGCCTGGCTCACGTCAGTGGAGATCTTCGTCTCCTTGGCAGGGTCGAAAAACGCTGGGGCCTTGGCGAGTTTCGCCCTGAGCTCACGCCACTCTCGCTCACTTGAAGTCGGTGTTTCTTTTGACAAGATTGCGGAGAGCTGTGGTGTGAGATGCGAGGTTGGGGATAAACTTCCCAAGGAAGTTGACCATCCCTAGGAAGTGGAGGACCGCCTTCTTGTCCTCCGTTGTCTTCATGGCATTGATCGCCGACACCTTATCTGCGTCTGGCTGCACACCGAACTGCGAAAATGGTCGCTGAGGAACTTTATTTCTGCTTGACCGAACAAGCACTTGGCTCTGTTGAGTCGAATGCCATGCTCGTAACACTCGCTTAAAGCGGTCGATGTGTTCCTGAGGAGATGTGGACCGACAATGTGTAATCGACGTACACTCGCACCCCCTCGATGCCCTCCATCATTTGCTCCATTATTCGGTGGAACAGCTCCGAGGCGGAGATAATGCCAAAGGGCATCTGGTTGTAACAGTAACGACCAAATGGGGTGTTAAAAGTGCAGAGCTTTCGACTGGATGCTTCTAGCTGTATCTGCCAAAACCCCTTGGAGGCATCCAGCTTCGTAAATAACTTGGCGTGAGCCATTTCGCTTGTGAGCTCTTCTCGCTTACGGATAGGGTAGTGTTCCCTCATGTTGTTACGATTCAAATCTTTGGGGTCAATACAAATGCGAAGTTCCCCTGACGTTTTGTTTACATAAACCATGGAGCTAACCCAGTCCGTGGGTTCCGTGACCTTAGAAATGACGCCCTGGTCCTGGAGGTCTTGCAGCTGCTGCTTGAGGCGATCCTTAAGGGGTGCCGGCACCCGACGCGGTGCATAAACCACGGGTGTGGCATTCGGTTTCAGCAGTATCTTGTATGTGTAGGGGAGTGTGCTCATACCCTCGAAGACGCTGTGGTATTGTGCTATGATGTCATCTAATTGGGTTTGAAAGTTGGCATCTGGCGGGGCTGATGCCTCAACGGGCAGCATGGAGTGAACCCGCTGCACTAGATTCAGGATTTTGCAGGCCTGAGCACCGAGCAAGGAAGCTTTGTTGGACGCTACTATTTCAAAACGCAGGGTGGCTCTTGAGGAACGATGAGAAACCATAAGCTGGCATGAGCCACTGGCAGCAGTGGCATTACCATTGTAGTCGATAAGCTGGCAGGCCGATGGAAGAATGCTCGGCTTGACGTGGATGGTATCCAGGTCAGACTTCAAAATGAGGTTCGCTGAAGCGCCGGTGTCCAGCCTGAAGCGTATGCAAGATTCGTTGACCGTAAGGGTGACACACCACTCGTCGTCCGGATCAATGCTCAGCACTGGGAGTGGATTAGCCTTTTTTTCAGAAAGCATCGTATGCTTGGTGATGATACCCACTCGGAATGGGGATGTGAGATCCTCGGTGTCGGGATCTGGAACCATGTCGGAGTCGGAGTCTGCAACGGGTTGCTGTACTGACCGGACGTTCCTGCGCTGCGACTGGGATCGCTGTGTGGTGGGCAGTTGAGCAGATCTGCACAGGGCTGCATAGTGGCCAAGCTTGCCACACTGGAGACAGCGTAGAGATTTCGCGGGACATTGCCGCTTTAAGTGGGCGGAGCCACAGTTGTTGCAGGTCATGGCACCGATGTCAGGACGTTCCGTGCGCCACGTCGCATGCGCGATGCACCGTCTCTGCCGCCTTGATATGGGAGTACCGGTTTTAGCGTGTTCATGTAGGACACAGGTTTCGATGGCGATGGAGAGGGTGAGCTGCTTAACTTTGAGGAGTTGCTGGCGAAGGGGATCGGAATGGACCCCGAAAATGATCTGGTCGCGGATCAAGGAGTCGGAAATGGAGCCGTATTTGCAGGATTGCACGAGGATACGGAGATGGGTTAAGAAGGACTGAAAAGGTTCATCCTTACCCTGAAGCCTCTGCTGGAACACATAGCATTCAAAGCTCTCGTTGACTTCGATGTCACAGTAGCTGTCGAACTTCAGCAGGACTGTTTTGAACTTTGTTTTGTCCTCACCTTCAGCAAAGGTGAGGGAGTTAAAAATGTGGATAACGCGGTCCATGGCTGTGGAGAGCAAGAGAGCGATCTTCCTGGCACCCGATGCGGCCTCGAGGTCGATGGCTTCAAGATACAGCTGAAACTTCTGCTTAAAAATCTTCTAGTTCGCACCGAGGTTGCCGGCAATGCTGAGCGGCGGGGGAGGGCAGCGCTGTCCATGTTACCGGATGGCTGATCGCTGGTCAAAGGCAGACTATCTCAAGGTGGGTCCGTCAAACTCAAACATAACTCAATGGTACCATGATGTGTTCGGTAAGCTGGGTCTGCGAGGACTGCGTTTACTGCAGCAGAGAGAGAGACAGGCTTCCAACACTTGAAGAAATGCAACTCTTTTTTATTAAACTCTTAACTATTAAACATGCTTGAACTGTGGGTTGACACTATGCTGAGTTGACTGGAGACCTGAGGCTAACCTGACCAGACTATCTTACTACTACATGGTGGATGTTGTAGTTGTTGCTCACAGGCTCTGACTGTCTCAGAGGCTGCATCCCAAGAGAACGGGAAAACTAGTGCCCCCTGGTTATATAGTGGCCGTGTCCTATCTGGTGATTGGCTGCTGTGTTCTGTGAACAGCGGACTGTTCCACCATTGCTGCAGCAGAGTGTTCCCCGATTGCTGCAGCAGAGTGTACCCCCGTTGCTGCAGCAGAGTGTTCCCCTGTTGCTGCAGCAGAGTGTTCCCCCGTTGCTGCAGCAGAGTGTACCCCCGTTGCTGCAGCAGAGTGTTCCCCGATTGCTGCAGCAGAGTGTACCCCCGTTGCTGCAGCAGAGTGTTCCCCTGTTGCTGCAGCAGAGTGTTCCCCCGTTGCTGCAGCAGAGTGTACCCCCGTTGCTGCAGCAGAGTGTTCCCCTGTTGCTGCAGCAGAGTGTTCCCCCGTTGCTGCAGCAGAGTGTTCCCCTGTTGCTGCAGCAGAGTGTTACCCGTTACTGCAGCAGAGTGTTCCCCCGTTGCTGCAGCAGAGTGTTACCCGTGGCTGCAGCAGAGTGTTCCCCTGTTGCTGCAGCAGAGTGTTCCGCTGTTGCTGCAGCAGAGTGTTCCCCGATTGCTGCAGCAGAGTGTTCCCCCGTTACTGCAGCAGAGTGTTCCCCTGTTGCTGCAGCAGAGTGTACCCCCGTTGCTGCAGCAGAGTGTTCCCCCGTTGCTGCAGCAGAGTGTACCCCCGTTGCTGCAGCAGAGTGTTCCCCTGTTGCTGCAGCAGACTGTTCCCCCGTTGCTGCAGCAGAGTGTTCCCCCGTTGCTGCAGCGGAGTGTTCCCCTGTTGCTGCAGCAGAGTGTTCCCCTGTTGCTGCAGCAGCGTGTTCCCCCTTTGCTGCAGCAGAGTGTTCCCCCGTTGCTGCAGCAGAGTGTTCCCCCGTTGCTGCAGCAGAGTGTTCCCCCGTTGCTGCAGCGGAGTGTTCCCCTGTTGCTGCAGCAGAGTGTTCCCCCGTTGCTGCAGCAGAGTGTTCCCCTGTTCCTGCAGCAGAGTGTTCCCCCTTTGCTGCAGCAGAGTGTTAACAGGTCATGAAAGAAACATCAGTGCAAAGCTGGAGTCCAAAGAACTGGGGCATACTCTCACTGAATGCGCAGCACCGTATTCAGGTCTTGAATGCCATGTAAGGAGTGCTTTGTTGATCGAAACAGGTCAGGAAATGTGACTACATTTCCCGATTCACTTGTACCCTGCTGTATATGACCCCACGCCTTGAATTCTTTCCTGCTAAACATTCTTCAGTCCTCACAGCCACTCAACTTCCAGCAGCATCCAGCCTTCACTTTCAAGAACTTCACCATGCACCAGGGGCGGGATTCTCTGGGAATTGGCGGGATGGGCAGAAACGGCGCAGTGGAGTGGCTGGAACCACTCCGGCCGCCCCAAAGATGCGGAATCCTCCGTACCTTCAGTGGCTAGGACGGTGCCGTCATCCCCGTGCATGCGCACATGGAGTCACTTCTGCACCGGGAATGGCGGATGACCACGGCCTCCGGTGCGGAAGGATTAGAGTGCCCCCACGGCACAGGCCCGCCCTCGGATCAGTGGGCACCGCAGGGAACAGGCCACCATGGGAGCACATCCCGGGGCCAGAATTCCCCATGACTCCCCAATAACCCCGGAGGCTGCCCGCGCCGCCAGGTCCCGCCGGTAAGGGACCAACTCAATTTACGCCGGCAGCACTGGCTACAGGCGGGCGGGACTTCGGCTCATCGCGGGCCGGAGAATTCGGGCAGCCTCGGGGCCCATTGAGTCGCGCCGGACCCCGCCATTCTCCGTGGCGGGCGGCGTGACTCACGCCACACCGATATTTGGGGTTTGGGAGAATTCAGAGGCCGGCGGGGGTGGGATTCATGCCGACCCCCGGCGATTCTCCGACCCAGCGGGTGGTCAGAGAACCCCGTCCCAGATGTCAACACTTCACCCATTCCTTGTGCAATGTGTCACACATTTCTCATACTCATTGTGTGCCCTGCATACATTGAGTGAATACCTCAACTCCACTCACTCAGAGGATTGTGTTCACTTGCTGTAGCATTACATGAATCAGACAGCCACATGAATCCAAAAACTCAGTCATGTTGACTGAATGTTGGTAAAATTACATTCACTTCGAACCTTCTTACCGTGACTGTCATAATGTGCCTTCAAAGGATGGCAGAATGCCATCACGAGAATGGGAGTGTGTCATGTGATCCAGTCTCAGTTTCACTTTGACCCATGTGCAAAACGCGGCACACGCACAGCTCTGCTGCTGATGCCGTCATATGCTTTATATCCACCTATCTGTTGACCTGCACTTAGTTTTAAAAAATGAACCCATAACGTGTTCACCCAATCCCTTATTGGTAGCTTGATATCATTCTAAAAAAACAACACGGTATTGAATGGTGGTCAAACTTGCGTGGCAGCAAGATTAAGTGCAGGCACGACATGGTGAACAGCTTTAGATCCTGTTATCTGGCATGAGACGAGCCTCAAGGCTTTCTTCAGACCTCAAAGAAATTGTAGTGTCAGAGAGTGTTGAAAATGCAGCATGCTGACTGTACAGAAAACCTTAGAAGACACAGTGGGATAGGTTTTCTGGTCCTGCCCACCATGGGAACCATTATAGGTGGGACGGATGATTTGCCGGACTATTTATAGATCAGTTGGGCGCGGACAGGTATTTTCAGTCTCTGAGCTGGCGTGATCGGGAAATTCCACCCAGTACTCCAGTAAAGAGCTGGTAAGCAGATGGATCCCTCTTGGTGAAGTTGCAGCGCATAACTTGTCAGTTCTGTGAGTGGAACAGCAGGTCGAGGGGTCCTGAACTGGGTTAGCTCAGTCGGGAGAGGTGAGTGACCAGGGTGTGGGTCGGATCGATTACAAGTAAGAGAGAGAGTTATAACAAAAAGAAAGTCATAAAATCAAGCCAGAGAAGGTTGTGATTAGAATGGGTGGCTTCAGGAGCTGCTGAGCAATGAATGAATAAAACAAGGAGGGAGGTCAAAGAGGTATTGTCAGAATGCCTACAATATTCCCCAGTTTGAACTGGGATGCAGCTGACCTACTGGCCGAATGCAGAATGTTTAAACAGGGCACAAACCTGGTGTGTCTGAACCAGAAAAGAAAATTAAGTGATGGGAACGTGGGACTGGCTGTATTTCCGCGAGCTCTGGTTCTGCTCGTCTTTTAACCCTTTACTTTATCCTTGCGCATCTTTCATAACTATCTCTTTTGGGGACATACTCTTGGTAATATGTCCCTGGAGGATCCTGATTGAAGTTTTGCTATGAGGAGCTTAGTTAAATTGTAAAGGATCCTCGTGTGATTAAGGCAGCCAGGGTTGGATGGGGTGGGGCCCAGCTTGCAGTGGCGTTGTTGCTGATGAGAGGGCCGGCACTTCGCTGGCGCAGTGGGCATCAGGATGATGACCGCCTCTGGGACCACTTTTCGAGATGATGATCTCGGCTCCGTGTTGCATGTCTTTGGTCATCATCTTTAGTAACCGCAAAATAGCCTTGAGAGAATGGTGGAGACGCAGGAGAGATTCCGTCCATTTGATCGAACATTTTCTTTGGTAATGGTCCACCTTTGGTTCGTTAAAACCCTGCTGCGGTGTGTTGCATATCCTGATGGATTCAGGACCACGGACTCAGTGAGGAGTGTCTTTGCATCCGGTTTCTGTGGGAAGTAAGGTGCGAGCTCCCGACTGAGTTTGAAGATTGGCTGATTTGAATGCTGGGTGTAACTAGGTTCGACGGAGCACAGTGCATTCAGTCTTCGAGGCCTCTGTTCGGATGTGGCCCCGGACCTCTGGCCTTATATTATCCTGTTAAGTTACTCTGTTTCATTCATTGAAATCCTCGAAAAATCCTGAGAAGTGTTTGATTTTCCTGTAATAATAATGATATTTATTGTCACAAGTAGGCTTACATTAGCATTGCAATGAAACAGCTGTGAAAATCCCCCAGTCGCCACACTCCAGCGCCTGTTCGGGTACACGGAGGGAGAATTCAGAATGACCAATTCACCTAACAAGCACATCTTTCGGGACTCATGGGAGGAAACTGGAGAACCCGGAGGAAACCCCGCAGATACAAGGAGAACGTAAAGACTTTGCACAGACAGTGACCCAAGCCGGGAATCGAACCTGGGATCCTGGCGCTGTGAAGCTGTTATGGGCCAGGGTTTAGAGAACCCCAAAGTGTACCATGGAGTTCACCTGACCCACAACCTTTAATAGATTGTGGTATGGGAAGCACACGGCCCACTCTGCAGGTGTGGTACAGCAGAAATGGACGAGTATTTTTAAAACAAAACAATGTTTATTCTATGAACTCAAGTTAACCTTTTTAAAACAAACAGTGAATATCTTAGCAACCATCAATTCAAATACTCCCCCCAAAGAATAAAACACTAAGTAATCTGTATGCTGTTCTTTTAACATCCAAAGACTTAACAAACCTCCAAACAGAAGCACATCAGGGTTTACATTCAATACTGAAAACCTTTTCAATTCTAAATTCACCAAATAATTAAGAGATCGTCCTACATGGCAGAGAGCTCAACAATACAGCTGCTTTGGCTGACTTCAGCTGCAACACACTGAAAAACACAGACACACCCAAGCTTTTTCTCAAACTGAAACTAAAAAGCAGAAGTAGAGCTCAGCTCCACCCACACTCTGACATCACTCCAGTAACATGAGCAGCTCCATTTCTTAAAGGTACATTTCTTAAACACCCATTTCTTAAAGGTACTCTCACATGACAAAGCAACAGTGCTAACACTGTGCTACCGTGCAGACCCTAGCATGACTTTGGCCCTTCCAAGCAACATATTTTAAGCAACAGAGCATTATTATCCTGTAGCTCTTTAATAGTCCTGGATGTTACTCCCTTATGTTTTTGTTGTTGAATATTTGTTGTTGTATTTTCTCCTGCAGGGTGTGAAAAGTGTGAGCACAAGGGTGGGAAGTGCCTATTAGCCTGTTCTAGAAAAAAACATAGTAAGTTGATTCTGTGATATATTGTCTGTGCACAGCTTTTCTCTTTTTTTTTCTTATGTGCTGTTATTGATGCAGTTATGGTAAGGGATACCCCTTATCTTGTTGATAGTGAAGATAGTCACCCCACAGTGGCACAGGGATTAGCACTACTGCCTCACAGCACCAGGGACCCAGGTTCAATTCCAGCCTTGGGTGACTGTGTGGAGTTTGTACGTTATCCCCGTATGTCTGCGTGGGTATCCTTCGTGTGCTCCAGTTTCCAACCACAGTCCAAAGATGTGCAGGTTAGGTGGATTGGTCATGTTAAATTGTCCCTTGGTGTACAAAAGGTTAGGTGGGGTTACTGGGTTACGGGGATAGGGTGGGGCCGTGGGCCAAAATAGGGTGTTCTTTCAGAGGGTCGGTGGAGACTCAATGGGCCGAATGGCATCCATCTGCACTGTAGGGATTCTATGGTTCTATTCTATGGTTCTATGAGTGGGGCCATGGCAGGGTGATGGGTGATTGGTTGGTGTGGAGTTGGGTGGTAAGGCTAGTTAAGTCCTCACGGAGTTTGAGGGTAGCCTCCCCAGTTAGGACTAACCATATCATATGTTTATTTTGCTTTTAGTTTTTTTGAAGTTTAAATATCCGTGCCATTCTCCATCAATGACCTGGGCAGATTATGTATCCTGGGAAGGACGGGGATCCTTCTGACACTTCCCTGAGGTTGGTGTTTTTTAAGTAATAAATGGTGGCGCATAGCAAGGTGGGCTTGATTAATCCTTGATTATCCCTGGGTCAGCTTGGGTGTTTTTTCCTCAGGGAGTTTTTTCTTCTTCTCTTCATCTGGGTGAGCAGTGTGCTGTTATAAATCCTGGTGTGGTTCGGTGGACCATGGAGGACTCGCTTTAACCTATCAAGGAGGAGGGAGTCGGCCCCTCCCCCACCGGACACCGAATTATTGGATGTCTTGATGATTCTCCTTCTCTCCGGTGGTGGGGTCTCCCCGGTTGGGACTGGCTTAATTTTTGGGGGGTTTCACAAACTAGGCCACTGAAACATGAAGGGATATGAATGGATCAAAGCTGCCATGTGATCTGCTGTCAGGTGCTTGAGTGTGCAGCATTTACTCAGTTTGTAACATTATAATTTTTACAGTAATGCAGCTCCTTGAGGTTGCTCTACAGAACTGTCAACCTTTAGGAGCACCTGCTCACACCCTCACTTCCCAGGCGCCCATCCTACCTTTCTCAGTGCGAGCTTCTCACTGGCTGCCATTTCATTGCCCAGTCAGCATAAAATTGCGATTGGCTGCTAATCGTGGCCAGGAACACATCTTATGCCCACTTCGGGGCCGCTAACCAGGTGTGCCCAGCGAATGCAAGATTCAGGCCATGAACATGTCTTGTAAGTAGTTCCAATTCTTTGGAGGGCGGGGGTGGGGGGTGGCAGGTGGGGGGGGGATGTCTAAAAAAAAAAGGGAATGTTATAATATTCTTTAAGGGTGCCTGCAATGACCAGAAGGGAAGTACGTCATGTGATCCAGTTTCGCTTAGGCCTATGAGAAGAGGACAGCACACCATAAGACCACAAGATATGAGAGCAGAATTAGGCCATTCGGCCTATAGAGTCTGCTCCACCATTCAATCATGGTTGATATGTTTCTCATCCCCATTCTCCTGCTTTCTCCCCATAACCTCTGATCCCCTTATTAATGAAGAACCTATCTATCTCTGTCTTAAAGACACTCAGTGATTTGGCTTCCACAGTCTTCTGTGGCAATGAGTTTCACAGATTCACCATCTTCTGGCTGAAGATATTCCTCCATATCTCTGTTTTAAAGGATTGTCCCTCTGAGGCTGAGCCCTTGAGTTCTAGTTTCTCCTGCTGGTGGAAACACCTTCTCCACGCCTACGCTATCTAGGCCTCTCAGTATTCAGTAAGTTTCAGTAAGAACCCCCTCATCCTTCTGAACTCCAGCGTGTACAGACACTGAGTCCTCAACTGCTCCACATATGACAAGCCCTACATTCAGGGGATCATTCTTGTGAACCTCCTTTAGACCCTCTCCAAGGTCAGCACATCCTTCCTTCGATACGGGCTCAAAACTGCTTACAGTATTCCAAATGGGGTCTGACCAGAGCCTTTTGCAACCTCAACAGTACATCCCTGCTCTTGTATTCTAGCCCTCTCGACATGAATGCTAACATTGCATTTGCCTTCCTAACTGCCAAATGAATCCTGAACTAGGACTCCTAAGTCACTTTGTCCTTCTAATTTCTGAAGCCTTTTCCCATTTAAAAAATAGTCTATGCCTAAATTCCTCCTTCGAAAGTGCACAACCTCACACTTTTCTACATTGTATTCCATCTGCCACTTCTTTGCCCACTCTCCTAGCCTGTCCAAGTCCTTATGCAGCGTTCCTGCTTCCTCAGCACAACCTGTACCTCTACATAGCTTTGTGTCATCTGCAAACTTAGCAACAATGCCCTCAGTTCCTTCTTCCAGATCATTAATTTATATCCTGAAAAGTTGTGGTCCCAACAGTGACCCTTGCAGAAAACCACCGGTCATCAGCTGCCATCCTGAAACAGAACCTTTTGTCCCCACTCTCTGCCTTCTGCCTTCTGCCAGTCAGCCAATTCTCTATCCATGCTAGCTCCTTGGCCTCCAACACCATGGACTCATCTTATTTAGCAGCCTCCTTGACGGCACCTTGTCAAAAACTTTCTGGAAATCCAAATAGATCACATCCACTGGTTCTACTTTGTCTAACGTCTTCGTAACCTCCTCAAAGAATTCTAACAGATTTGTCAGGCATGACCTCCCCTTGACAAATCCGTACTGACTGAGTCCTATTTTCCCATGCATTTCTTCGCACTACTCAATCTCATCCTTAATAATAGACTCTAAAACCTTACCAACAGCCACACAGTTCTGCTTCTGATGTCTTCAAGTTTTATGTCCATGTATATCTGTTCACATGAACCCACAACGTCTTTACCCAATTCCTTATGAGTGATTGGTACCTTGATATAATTCTGAAAACACAACAGTGACAGTTTCAATGAATATATTTAATCTCAGTGTGCCAACAGACATTGTGGCCATCTAAAATGGCCACGCGCAAGGGATAATGGGAATTGTGGTCAAGTTGGGACACGACAGTGCACAGCCCCTGCGTATTGTGCAAAGGAAAATCAGACCGAACTGAAACCTGCACCTGTTAAAGGTCAATCACCGATTTCCCCAGGACAATAGACTCCAATCAAGGAATAGCAACAGGAGCAGACTCACCGGCGCCGCTTCCCCTTATTTAGAAAGGCATGTCACCCTCAAACTCGCTGAAATGTTTTCTGCACACTTCATTGCCTTGGGCAGGTCTTAATCTCCACTTCCAATCTGACTCTATCCCCTCTGTTTGGTTGTCGGATAAAGAATGTATTCCACAATGCACCGCACTCTAAATCCTTCTCTCTTCCACCTTTCTCTAGACCCCTTTGGTCGTTCACCCCCACCTGCTATTTACACTTAAGACACAACGGTTGTTGATTACTGCTGCTATACATGGAACCCCTCTGTGCCCCTGGGACGAAACTTTATAAAACTGGCTGTCTTGAAATTCAGCTGGTTAAGCAAAGCCTCAACCTCTCATGGTTGTGAGTAAGATGGAGACTGGTCAAAGAAAGTGTCTGCCCACTCCAAGCATCGACCACAGAAGCTGTGAGATACTCGAACAATGGAATTCTGCACTTTAATTTGCATTTCTGGGGCGAAATTCTCCCCAAACGGTGCGACGTCCGCCGACTGGGGCCCAAAACGGCACCAATCAGATGGGCATCGCGCCGCCCCAAAGGTGCGGAATGCTCCGCATCTTTGGGGGCCGAGCCCCAACATTGAGAGGCTGGCGCCGGAGGGATTTCCGCCCCGCCAGCTGGCAGAAACGTCCTTTGTTGCCCCGCCAGCTGGCGCGGAAATGACATGTCGCGGCGGCGCATGCGCGGGAGCGTCAGCGGCCGCTGACAGCTTCCCGCGCATGCGCAGTGGGGAGAGTCTCTTCCGCCTCCGCCATGGTGGAGACCGTTGCGGAGGCGGAAGAGAAAGAGTACTCCCACGGCACAGGCCCACCCGCGGATCGGTGGGCCCCGATCACGGGCCAGGCCACCGTGGGGGCACCCCCCAGGGCCAGATCGCCCCGCGCCCCACCCAGGACTCCGGAGCCCGCCCACGCCGCCTTGTCCCGCCGGTAAATAGCTACTCTAATTTACGCCGGCGGGACAGGCAATTTCTCGGCGGGACTTCGGCCCATCCGGGCCGGAGAATCGAGCGGGGGGGCCCGCCAACTGGCGTGGCCCGATTCCCGCCCCCGCAGAATATCCGGTACCGGAGACTTCGGCAACCGGCGGGGGCGGGATTCACGGCGGCCAACGCCCATTCTCCAACCCGCTGGGGGTCGGAGAATGACGTCCCTGGTCTCTCCCAAAATCTATTTAAAACAAAATGGGGGAGTCACACATGGTGACAATCATAAAGGGTAATTGGAATTAAGAGAGAAAGATTAATAAAATACAGATGTTAACCAACGATAATAACGCGATACTATGCTTGATTCCCTAGGAAATACACGGAAGACAGACAACCTACAGAATGAATCCAGGACCCGTTTTCTTCGCAATGATCACCGCTGGACTTACTGAACTCCGAGCGCAACAAAACATGGACTTACTCCATGCTGGACAATTGTGGTTTGCCCCACCAAGTGCAGGGGAATGTGAGGACGGTAAATTATGGGTAAACCACAAAGAAGCATCCTATTTGGGTGTAACAATCAAAGGGCAATGTACAAAAGGCCGAATGGGACCACATCAGCGTGCTACATCAGCACAACTGGAAAAGGGGATTGGTGGGAACTTATGAATAGTGGGTGTCCCGAAATAGGATGATTGAGGAGAAGCTCAGGGAACACATTAGGAATCAAACAAAACTGCCCCGGGACACCCACTAAAGGCAACTTGGTATTGCACAGAATTGGATTAGGACTTAAGCCAGCCCCAAACACCACCACTCAACAGACCACCTCCAGTCAGGATACACCCAGCAACTGTTAGAGATCGAGACCAAAACCCCCACCTGGTGGGAAGACTGCTAAATAGAACCCTCTGCCTACATAGCAGAAATGGAACCCTCCTCCTGATTGCAGTAATATATATTGTCCTCCTCACATCCCAACTCCGGAAATGGAAGGCAAAAGCCTCCCACCCCCAGATATACATGGTCCGAGACCCCTTTTCAGAATTCAATAAGAAGGTCCCCTGAGAATGTACAACTTATAATCGAATGTAACAACTGCTGCTGAAATGAACCATTTATGCCTTTGTATTAATGATCAGGATAAGTAGAATGAATGAGGTGCTGCTGCTTTGAATTTTGTGTTGTAAATAAAGTCTTTAATGTATGAGCAAGCAGCATGAGAGTAGATTAGTTTAGAAAGGTTATTAGAAATGAACTGTCTTTATATGAATGTAATTTAAAATGAGATAATAATTAGCAATGGATTTAATTTTGATGAACTGTATGGAACAATGAATGAATTAGGTAAAACTGTGCAATGAATTTAGGACAGGGTAGAGTAGGACCTGAACTGACTGACAGGTGACCGGGACAATAAGGTAGACATGGGCTCGAGTCTGTGATCCACCACGCTTCACGTTCAGGATCAAGTAGATGGATATGTGGCCATCTAAAATGGCCACCCGCAAAGGATAATAGGAATTTTGGTCAAGTTGGGACACAGACAACACACAGCCCCTGTGTATTGTGCAAAGGAAAACCAAACCGAACTGAAACTTGCACCTGTTAATGGTCAATCACCGATTTTCCAGAAAATAGCAAATTAAGGAATAGCAACAGTAGCAAACTCACTGGCGCCGCTGGGGACTCACCGGCGCTACGTACTTGGGACAATGGTAACTAGGACCCACCCTGCCATCGAGGTACCCGCCCCTAATAGGCCAGAATCAATTAGAGTGATCGAGACCCTATCGATCCATTGGATCCTGAGTTAGCACCGCCCAAAAGGGCGCAGAAAAGGAGAAGGATAAGAGGCACTGTGCCACTAGGGATCGATCTCTTTTGGGGCCGGCCTGTGCCCACACCAACTGCAGCATAACGACCAGCCAAGTTCAAGATCCACAATCGCTACCTGAGAGAGACGAGCCGCAGCCGAGACAAACCTGACGACTTCCAGCCGACACACATGGGGATTCAGATAAAGACCTTATCTACCTGCACAGAGCCGGTCATCCAGAAGTTAAGTAAAGGTCATCTTAGTTGATAGGTGTAGTTTAATGCGTAGCCACGTGTATCATTGCACATAGACATAAGTCTTGTGTTTAATAATAAACGGTCTTTTGAACTAACATACTGGTTGTGTGGTCATTTGGTCAATAAAAGAAACATACTCGCAGCTTGTGGTTATTATTAGCAACTGCATCTCAAGTAGGTAGTCCAGGAAGAGAGGGGCTCCAGAGGAGGTCAGTCACTCGGAGTGTGTAGATCATGCACCTACTCTGATTCTAGCACCTCAGTAGGAATGAAAGTGCCCTCTAAAGTAGAAATCACCTGTAAAATAGTGAAATGAAACTCCTTGATTCAGCACTGTGAACAAAAGTCTCTCACGCAATTAGGCAAGGAAGCCATGTGAGATCTCAGTACTTCTGTTTATTTTGAGTGTAATTTCTTCATTTCCCTCAGCTTGTGTGAGTGCACCTTACTTTCCCTGGTGACTTCCAGGAAACCCATACACTCACAATTAACATTGACACACGCTGTTGCGAAGGCTCTTAAGCACCTGTTAAGATATTCAAATTAGCAACATGCCTATCCCAAGGGCATAGCTCACGCACAGCTTAACATGCTGCAATTCAATGTGGAATCTAATAGGTTGAAGCCAGCTTCCTTATGCACTGTCAGTCTCAGTGTTTTTAATCCTCTACCCCACCCATTCCAAAACTCACTCCTGAAAGTTGGAATTACCCACTGTATTTTTGAAATCCTCTCTTGAGCCTAGTGAAATCACTGGAGTTGACCTTCCACGAGCAGTCTCAGAATTGTCTACCGTAACCTGGGCAGAACCCTGGAGAAATTATATATACGGTGTTGATGCTGTGTCTCTGGGGTTTCCACAGAAAATGTCAAAGGTGCAGGTGGTGATAGGAGGAACCTTGATGGAATTTTAGCCCATAATCCCATCCATAATGATTGAAGCTTGGCTGACAGTGGGCATTTCATTGATAAGCACACAGATAATTCTTCAATTTTGGTTAAATAAATATGAAATAGTTTGTGCTATCAATACTGCCTACTGCCCAAAACAAAATGTCATTTTAGGTCTCGCCATACGGTATCTGGTAAAAAGAAAAAAAATGCCAATACAGTAAACGTAGTCCCTTAGGTTCAAAGTTACATCCTCACAGAATAGTTGGAACATTTGTCTGTTTTTGTAGTGCCTGGGGCAGTTTGTGTAAAATTGCATTTACTGTTCTAGGCTTTGTAGTTACTGAGTCCATTCTTCACAGTTCCTCAGGCCATGCACTTGATTCAAGTTTCAATACCGTTGCTGTGTAACTGATTGTTTGGATCCCAGTGAAGGTGGTTTGAAAGATTTGATCAATGGACTGGCAGCATCAGGAACCATTTTCAGCCTCCAGCAATAAACATGAAAGGTGGAAAATGTTCCTCTGCCAAACTGGCCAGCAGGGTGGGGAGTCCATCCTGAAGTTGGGTGAGCTTGTGCCAACAGTGGGCCACAGTATTTGTATGGAGCCAAGGGACATTTGCACATCCTCCCCATGTCTGCGTGGGTTTTTTCTGGGTGGTGTGGAGGTGATAGTGATGGTGGGGTGAGGGTGGTGTGGGGGTGGTGTTCGGGGGCGGGAGGGGGGGGCGGGGTTGATACACGTCTCATGAGAACCACAACTAAGGGGGGGGGTCTCATGTCCTCGCTCGAGGCCGACCTCCGCCTCAGCAACTTCCCTTTCCTCAGAGCTGCCAATCACGCCCAGGGCCCTCAGCTCTGCCACGGTGAGGGACCACAGGTCTGGTGGTTCCCCTCTAGATTTCTCTCCTGCACCTGGCAGTTACGGGTGGCAGTCTCTGGGGGAAGGGGTGGTGGGGGGGGGTGGGGGGACGGGGACAGAAAGCGACAGTGTTAGACAATCTGACGAATGCAGCCCAGGGGGTGGTTAGCTGGTGGCCTCATTGGCAGGGCACCCGGCCATGGTGGCCGGTATGGGTTCCAACATGTGGTGCAGGTTGGGAGTTTGGTGCCCTCCGGGTGTGGTGGTGGTGGGGGGGGGGGGGGGGGGGGGTGGTCATGGGGGTGTGGGATGAAGATTGGTACCAGGGGTAGTATTGCCTCCTCACCTTGGTCGCCCTAAGGACTTCTTGCTGTTTTTTCCTGCACAGCAGGCTGGTCCAGGCGGTGTTGCTGATGATGCCCACCGCCTCTGCCAACCGCGCCAGGCACGGCGAACGGAAGGGGCTGGCAGCCTGCTTCCTGGGCTGGGGTACAGAGTCATTAACCTCTCCTTCTCAGCATCTAGGATGGTCTCAAGCTCGGCATCCGTGAAGTGTGGGCAGCGCATCTTGCTGCCATCTTGTTGGCTGGAATGGTGTGTGTGGGGAGTGAAGGGTGTATATGCGGCTGCAGCTTGACAACCACCTGAGTGTCAATCGCGCATCCGGCGAATCCGGCACCGTTTCTCATTGGAATCAATTATGTTCCACTGCTGCCGGCACTAGCCGCTTAATTGTTGCTGTATCAGTCTAGGTGCAGCGCCAGTTTTGCTGTTGTGGAAGTCCATGAATCCTGCGCCGGTGTCAACACTTAGTCTCAGGGATGGAGAATCCAGTCGGTGGTCTTAACTAGTTCTTCTGTTTGGTCAGCAATCTGCTGAACCAATTCCTCTGGCAGAGGCTTTGAATGGTTTGGATTATATGCCTAATTGTTCTCAATCCTGCCTATTCATCATATTAACTCTCTGTTTTCTTAACAGCAGAGATGTTGAAATAGATTTTGATGACATTTGCCAGATGGAACTTGGGTCACCAAATTTCTAATCATTAATATGCAAGGAATGAGTCTTTTGAGTTGGGGAACATAGGAATTAGACTATGAAGCGCTGTCAAGATACTGATAGAACAGCAGAATGAAGGAGACCAGAGATTTACAAAACACAGCTGTCAATTGTCATGCTCAACTCTATTCTACTTTGCCCCCCTCAAAATCCACCCCTTTCAGTCTCCGAGGCATTTTGGTGGATTGTAAACTTCAGCGCGCAAACAGAACTCAGGCTGACAGCGGCCTTTTCTTTTCCACAATTCTACAATTTTCTGGCTTTCGATCAGCTGTGAAATGGAGTTTATTAATACTGCGTGCTTGTAAAACTTTACACCAAGGAGCCTGAAAATCCTAATGCCAGGTGTCAGCCAACAATTAGACTATTGGGCCTTATCAAAGCCAAGCCTGTTCTTGTCCTCATTTGTACTCGACATACATAAACTTTCCAGCAGTGATTATTGGATAGCAATCCTGAGTGGGAATTTGTGCAGGTTTCTTAGCTCTCTGTACTCCACAAACACCGAGGTTCACTTCAGAGCCTCACTGCTACCCTAGTCGACATTCATATCTTCAGGAGAGTACAATTCTGTGACATCTACTGGGATAATGCCTCTGCTCAGCACCATTTTTTGTAGATTAGGAATGCAATCTGTGAGAATTTATTCATGAAATACAAGTCCCATTACACCAAGCTACAGCACAGAGTCAGTCTGTACCAGAATGTCAATCTCTGAATACTGGCATCAGTTACGTTTCAGAGTAGAATCTACCCACTCCTAGTTTTCAAATTTGTGTGTTTAATGATTTATCCCACCAACTAAGTCTTCCTAGACATTGAAGGAGTAAATCTGATAGCCTGTGCTATAATCTTTCATTGATAATAGAAACCAGACCCCTCAATGGATATTGTATTCAACAGTTGGGCCGTTCTGATTCACTCATTAAGTTCTTAAAGGCGATCATGAGAGGGAGGAATTGGGATGGATGTCAGTGGCAATCAGGGTGGAGGATAATGGTCAGCAACATTTGGGAAGTGTACCGGCTTCAGGAGAATGATAGTGATGTTTTAGGGAGGGTAGTGAGCAATGTATAAATATGGCTTAACATATGGCTTTAATGTCCTTCGTGGGTACCTATTTTTGGCCTTTGCCAATATGGTGTGTGGCCTATTTCTGGCTCATAATGAGTGTGCACTTTCTGCCATGATATTGGAGCTTTAGGAGTTTGCTTACTGCCTTGAAAATAGACAATATCCAGGCTTGGGCTAACAAGTGGCAAGTAACATTCCCACAAACATAAGCGCTAGTCAACAATCAATTTCTAACCATTGTTCCTTGACATTACCATCGCTGAATCTCCCACTATCAACATCCTGGGGGTTACCATTGACCAGAAATTGAACTGGACTCGCCACTTCAATAGTGTGGCTACAAGAGCAGGTCAGAGACTAGGAATCCTGCAGCGAGTAACTCACCTCCTGACTCCCCAAAGCCTGTCCACCACCTACAACGTGCATGTCAAGAGTGTAATGGAATACTCCCCACTGGCCTGGATGAGTGCAGCTACAACAACACTCAAGAAGCTTCAGGACAAAACACGCCGTAAGATTGTCACCCCCTTCCACAAATATCTGCTCCCTCCACTATCGACAAACAGTGGCAGCAGTGTGTATCATCTACAAGATGCACTGCAGGAACTCAGCAAGACTCTTTAGGTAGCACCTACCAAACCCACGACCACTACCATTTAGTAGGAGAAGGGCAGCAGATACCTGGAAATACCACCATCTGCAAGTTCCCCTCCAGGTCACTTAAATCCTGACTCAGAAATATATCAGCGTTCCTTTACTATTGCTGGGTCAAAATCCAGAACTCCCTCCCTAACAGCATTGGGGGTGTACCTTCACCTCAGGGGCTGCAGGGGTTCAAGAAGGCAGCTCACCATTAGCTTCTCAAAGTCAACGAGGGATGGAGAGTAAACGCTGGCCTAGCCAGTGACACCCACATCCCGTAAATGATTTTAAAAAGCTGTACAGTTGTATTTTGAGGCCATTGTTTTTCTATGATACTCCCACTAGATAAAAATGTAGTATCAAATGATCAATATATGGTGGCAACTTGGACGATGGTGGCATGGTGGTATTTTCACAGGTAAGGTAAAGTCGCCATAGTCCAGGTCACCAGAAGCTGCATTCCCCTTTGAGGGGGAGAGCTGGCTCTTGGTGATTTAACCGGAGGATCACCACACCTCAGGCAAAGGCCAAGGCTGAGAAGATGGGCCTTCATGAAATTCACAGGATCAGTAATCTACAGCCCCAGGCACTAAGGACATTGGTTGAAATCCCATTAAAGTGGTGATGGAATTTAAATTCAGTTAATAAATCTGGAATAAACAGCTAGTCTTAGCAATGGCAACCATGATAAATGTTGATTATTCTAAATACCCATCTGGTTCTTACCCAGTCCAGCCTAAATGTAACTTGGGACCCAAGTAATGCGGTCGACCCTTAACAGCCGTTTTAAATGGCTGAGCAAGGGCATTCAGTTCAACGGCCTTTCCAGCGGTGCCCACATGTCATGAAAGAATAAAGCAAAATTGAACAATTTTGATGGTCTCATAAACTGTGCAAGTAAGCTGGAGAAGTTTACACATTTCAGCAAAAGTCAAGTATACAAAGAACAAAGAACAGTACAACATAGGAACAGGCCCTTCGGCCCCCCTGCACCGATCATGATGCCTGTTTGAGCTGAAAACGTTTTCTGGGGTCTATGTCCCTCTATTCCCATCTTAGTCATGTATTTGTCAAGATGCCTCTTAAAATGTTGCTATCATACCTGCTTACACCATTTGCCTCGGCAGTGAGTTTCAGCCACTCACCAGCCTCTGTGTAAAAAAACTTGCCTCACACATCACCTCTAAATTTTGCTCCTCGCACCTTAAACCTATATCCCACTAGTAATTGACTTTTCCACCCTGGGAAAAAACTTCTGACGAACCACTCTGTTCACGCCACTCATAATTTTGTAACCTTCTATCAGGTCACCCCTCAACCTCTGTCGTTGCAGTGAAAATAATCTGAGTTTATCCAACCGCTCCTCACAGCTAATATCCTCCAGACCAGGCAACATCCTGGTAAATCTCTTCTACACTCTCTCCAAAGCCTCCACATCATTCTGATAGTGTGATGAACAGAAATGTAAGCATATTCCAACTGTGGCCTAACTAAGGTTCTGTACAGCTGCAGCATTACTTGCCAATTTCTTTACTCAATGCCCTGAGCAATGAAGGCAAGCATGCCATATGCCTTCTTGACTACTTTTGTGAGGGCCACGAAGAAATAACATTTATTTACAATAACATATATATATATATATATATATATATACAACAGCAGCAGCAACTCCCTTGCTGCTCACTCCTCTCTAGCTGGTTCCAAAATGGCCAGCTTTATTTATGCAGGGAACCTGCTAATGATTTCTCCGCCCCCCCCTCATTGGGGAATCTCATACTCCCAAAGGATTGTGGGATTGCCATTCGTCCCCAGTCAGTCGTAAGCAGGCAGGTTATAACATCCCCCCCCCCCCCTCAAAGTCCTAGGAATCCACCGAAGACTCTGGTGCAGGAGGGCGTCGGACTCGTTTTGCCAGAAGACTGCTTCTTTAGGCCTCGTTTGAATGTCTGCACTGCGCGCTCCGCCAACCCATTGGAAGCCGGGTGGTATGGAGTGGTGCGGATATGGCATATGCCGTTCATCTCCATGAACCTCGCAAACTCCTCACTTGTGAACGGAGTGCCATTGTCCGTGACCAGCACCTCAGGGAGGGCATGCGTACTGAAAGACAAACGCATGTTCTCGATTGTTGCGCAGGACGTTGTGCCGACCATCTTATGCACCTCTAACCATTTAGACTGCGTATCGATTACCAGAAGGAACATGGATCCTTGAAAAGGGCCGGCGAAATCCGCATGCAAGCGTGCCCAAAGCCGCCCTGGCCATTCCCAGTGATGTAGGGGCGCGGCTGGAGGAAGCTTCTGATGCTCCTGGCAAATGGAGCAGTTTTGGGCCACCTTCTCAATGTCGGTGTCGAGGCCTGGCCACCAGACATAACTCCGGGCCAACATTTTCATTTTGGTCACACCCGGAGGCCCATTATGCAACTCTCTTAGTATCAGATCCTGTCCTTTTTCAGGGACAACCACATGCGTCCCCCACAAGAGGATACCGTCTTCCACGCTAAATTCTGATAGCTTGGTGGAAAATGCCCGCAACTCGCCTGGGAGCTGTATATGCTGCCCACCATACAGGACTATGTGCCGAACCTTTGACAGGACTGGCTCAGTCTGGGTCCACGCGCAGATCTGTGATGCCGTGACAGGCAAGGAGTTCATAACATTCAGGGTTGCAACCACCTCACCGGTCTTGGGGGTCGACATGGGCCGGTCAATAAAGGTAATCGGCTCAGTGCGTTGCCATTCGCTATCTGGGTTCCTGGTTTGTGCTCCAGAGAATACCTGTAGGCAGCGAGCAACAAAACCCAGAGCTGGATCCGTGCGGAAGCAATGGGCGGTATTGGCATATCCTCTCGGAAAAGTCCCAGCAGAGGCTTATGATCAGTCATGATAGTGAAGTGGCGGCCATACACGGACTGGTGGATGTGTTTCACCGCAAAGACCACCGCTAGGCCCTCCTTCTCGATCTGTGCGTACTTCTTTTCCGCTGCAGTCAATGTGCGGGAGGCAAAAGCTATCGGTTGCTCGGCCCCGTTCTCCACCTTGTGGGACAGGACGGCCCCAATACCACACTGAGAAGCTTCACACGTGATGAGCAAATGCTTTCCAGGATCATAGTGGCCCAGACGATGACAATTGTTTTACCCGCCGGAAAGCGGTTTCTTGCAGCTGACCCAAAACCCAGGTGTGATTCTTCTTTAGCAGAAGGTGCAACGGGGCCAGCGTAGTTGCCAGATTGGGGAGTAACTTGCCGCAATAGTTTATGAAGCTGAGAAAAGAACGAAGATGCGAAGTGTCAGTCGGGGCGGGGGCATGTTGACTTGCACGCATCTTCGCTGTGACGGGGTGCAAACCTTTGCGGTCCACCCGATAACCCAGGTAGACTACTTCCTTCGCCTGAAAGATGCACTTTGTGAAGCATCTGAAAAGTGTCTAAGGACGGCCTCCAAATTTTCCAACTGTTCCTGCTCCGATGTCCCTGTAAACAATACGTCGACTAAGTAGACAGCGACACACGATAAACTTCTCAAGATGCCCTCCATGAACCGTTGAAAAATAGCGCAGGCAGAGGATACCCCAAAGGGCAACCGTGTATATCCATACAGGCCCCGGTGTGTATTAATAGTTACATATGGCCGGGAGGCAGGGTCCAGCTCCAACTGTAGGTAGGCGTGACTCATATCTAATTTCGCGAACGAGAGTCCGCCTGCAGGCTTCGCATAGAGATCCTTTATGCAAGGCATTGGATATCGGTCGAGCCGGGAAGCCGCATTCACTGTAGGTTTATAGTCACCGCACAAGCGAACTGTGGCATCTGGCTTCATTACAGGTACAATTGATGCTGCCCAGTCAGCGAGATGGACGGGCCTGATAATACCCAAGGTCTCCAAACGAGTGAGCTCCCTTTCTACCTTCTCGAGCAAGGCGTAAGGCACCGGCCGCGCCCGGAAATAGCACGGCGTGGCTCCTGGTTCGACTTGGATATGGGCTACGGCCCCTTTTATTTTCCTCAAAACGGGCTGGAATACATCTGGGTACCGTCCTAGCACCTCAGTCAATCCTCAGAACCTGTTTGGAGGATGTGCTGCCACTGCAGCCGCAAATGGCGCACCAGTCCCGACCCAACAGGCTGGGCCCGTGGCCGCGCACCACGAGAAGTGGGAAACACCCCCTTGGCATCCATAAACAACAGGGCTCATCATAGTTCCTACAATGTCCAATGGTTCCCCCGTGTAGGTGGCCAACCTGGCCTGTGTGTCGGTTAATGTAAGGGTCTGTATACCCTGCTTGATGCGGTCGAATGTCCTCTGGGCGATCACGGAGACCGCTGTGCCAGTGTCCAACTGCATCTAAAGCGCGTGACCATTGACACATACGGTCACCTTAATGGGGGCCACACGGGGAGCTGCCACACAATGCAGCTGCAGGCAGTCGTCCTCCGTCTCCACGTCCTCGGGAGTAGTCGCTGCGGGTTCATCCAAATGGAATGTACGGCACCTGGGCTGTCCCCAGTTTCTGTCGGAATGACGGCACCCCCAGGACCGGCGTCCACGCCGGGGTGGGCACCCACAGGTCCGACACGGACATGGCTCCTCATCCATTGGTTCTGGAGAAGGCTCCCTTCGGGGAGGAACGTCCGACGGTCACTGGCATCGATCTGGACTTCGCCTCACCCAATGTACCGCAGGGATGCAGGGAGATGCTTTTGGGCGGAAGGGGTTGCACCCCAAGGCGTGCACCTCCATTCCCTGTAGCTCCTGCACTCCCCGTTCTGCGCTCTCTCGGGACAATACTATTTGAATGGCCTGCTGAAAAGTCAATGTTGGCTCAGCTAACAACTTTCTCTGGGTGGCCACATTGTTAATACCGCAAACCAAATGGTCGCGTAGCATTTCTGACAAGGTCTCACCATAGTCACAGTACTCCGCAACCCTGTGTAGCCTGGATAGAAAGTCGGTAAGGGATTTTCCGGGGATCCTCTCAGCGGTATTAAACCAGTAACGCTGGACTATCGTGGATGGGGTTAGGTTAAAATGTTGCCCCACTAAGTTCACAAGTTCACCAAACGCCTTGGTGTCCGGTGCAGCTGGGATCACAAAGCTCCTAATCACCCCAAACATATGCGGGCCACAGGCAGTGAGCAAAATGACCACCTGGCACTCGTTTCCGTTGATGTTGTTTGCCTAGAAATAGTAACGCATCCGTTGTGCGTACTGTTTCCAACTTTCCAGCGCAGCATCAAAAACATCCAAACATCCATTCAGAGGCATGGCATAATAGAAAACAACTTCCAATCTGTATCAAACAAAATTCCAGGGAGGTGGCTTCAGCAGCGTAGACAGCTATCCACTGTAACCCTCGTCGTCACTTTTGTAAGGGCCACGAAGAATCCAGCACGAGTTGAAGGATAGAAAGAAATAACATTTATTTACAATAACATCGACATACAACGGCGGCAGCAGCTACTCCCTTGCTGCTCACTCCTCTCTAGCTGGTTCCATACTGGTCAGCTTTATTTATGCAGGGAATCTGCTAATGATTTCTCCGCCCCCCTCATTGGGGAAGCTCATACTCCCAAAGGATTGTGGGATTGCCATTAGTCCCCAGCCAGTGGTAAGCAGGCAGGTTATAACAACTACCTTCACAACCTGTGTTGCCAGTTTCAGTGATCTGTGGCCCTGTACACCTAGATCTCTCTGCCTGTCAATATTCCTAAGGGCTGACTTCTGGTGGCGTTTGCGAGTGGGTCGGCTGCATCCGGAGGAGCTCCCGCCGGTGGCCACTATTTGCGGCGATTTGGGGGTTTCCCCGATTCTTCGCTCTCCCCACCCGATTGTTGTCGGCCTTTGGGGCCGTCCCAGGCATCATGAGCAACAAGACGAACGGCGTTCGGGCGAGTGAAGGCGGCATGTACAAGGGGGTGTGATTTGGTATGGTATACCCGGCAAAGCTGAGGGTGACGTATAGCGGCAAAAACTTTTGTTTTGAAACAGTGGAGGCAGCTGAGGCGTTCGTGAAGGCAGAAGGCTTGGGACAGACATGAGGAGTGGAGCTGGAAGAGAGACTGTGGACTGTTAATGGGGAGCTGGGAAATGTATAAATGCTATAACTATCTTTTCATTGACGTGTATTGTAATTTACTTCACTTCACATTGTTACAGAGTTCAAGTTTTTAGTTGGGTTGATTGGCATTCTGTATTGCGACGGTTATATCTTATTTTAGTGAATTGTATGGGTTGGATTGTTGTTTTTGTTTTTTCTCTGGGACTGAGTGGGAGGGGACGATATACCTTGGGGCGGGTGGGGGGGGAGCCACCTGCGCTAGCTAACTAAAGTCGGCTAGTGAACGGAGGTGAGGTGAGAGGAGGGCTGCGGACATTGGAGCCTGGTTAGCAGGTTTCGATGGGCCTACGAGGCGAGCGGGCGGGCGGGGGTGGGGGGGGGTGGCAGGTGGGGGTGTGGGTGTGTGGGGGGGGGGGATTGATGCTGGGAGATATTTTTTTCGAGAGGAAATGTAGGGGGGGATTTTGGGAGGCGAGAAGGGGTTCGATGTTAATAATGGATAGGGGCGGGGCAGGCTTATGGGGCAGGGCCCGATGGTATGATGCTGGTGGATAAGAAGGGTGGGGCAGGGGGGTGAGAAACCCCCAGTTAGGATAGTCACTTGGAACGTGAGGGTGTTAGGAGGTCCGGTCAAGAGGTCAAGGGTGCTTGCGCATCGTAAAAGTTTGAAAGCCGATGTAGCAATGCTGCAGGAGACTCACTTGAGGGTGAAGGACCAGGTGAGACTTAAAAGGGGCTGGGTTAGTCAGGTGTTTCACTCTGGATTTGACGGAAGGGCTCGAGGGGTAGCGGTAATGGTCAGCAAAAGAGTCTATTTCCGGATGGAGAATGTGGTTGCAGATCAGGGGGGTAGATATGTGATTGTGACAGGGGTGCTGAAGGGGAGTTAGTGGCGCTGTTAAGTGTACACGGTCCGAATTGGGACGATGTGGGATTCGTAAAGAAGGAGTTTGGGGCCATCCCCGACTTGGACACACACAAACTGATAGTGGGGTGGGGGACTGGAACTTGGTGTAGGAGACAAGGTTGGACAGGTCACGGCCGCGCTCACTGGTCCCATCAGGGGGGGTGAAAGCGTTGGCTGAGCTAATGGTGGAAATGGGAGGGGTGGACCCTTGGAGGTTTTTGCATCCGAGGGAACGGGAGTATTCGTTTTTCTCGGCAGTCCATAAGGTATACTCGCGGATCGACTTTTTCGTGCTGGGGAAGGCTTTGCTGGCTGGGGTTAAGGGGCCGGAATACTTGGCAATTGCAGTATCAGATCATGCTCTGCATTGGGTGGATATGGTACTGGAGAAGGGGGTTGCGCAAAGGCCGGGGTGGAAATTAGATGTGGGACTTTTGGGGGACCAAGTGTTCTGTGACAAAATTGAAAAGGTAATTGAGGAATATGTAGGTTTCAACTGTACAGGTGAGGTGTCGAAGGTAGTTTTCTGGGAGGCTCTAAAGGCGGTGGTGAGGGGTGAGGTGATCTCGTTTAAGGCCAGGGTGGACAAAGAGGAGAGGTTGGAGCGACAGAGGGTAATAGATGAGATGTTGGAGGTAGAAAGGAGTTATGCAGAAGATGGGGACCCAGTGAAGTTGGCAAAGAGGAAGGAACTACAGGCGAGCTTTGACCGACTATCTACCAGGAAGGCGGTGCGACAACTGAGGCGAGCAAGGGGTGCAGTTTACGAGCATGGAGATAAGGCTTTTAACAGGTCAGCTCCAGAGGGAGGCAGCGGTAAGGGAAATTGTTCAGGTGAGGGACAGGGCAGGGAAGTTGGTGGTGGCTCCGGTTCTGATTAACAAGGTCACTGAGGAATTTTATGAGAGGTTGTACAGGTCAGAGCCACCTGGGGGAGACTGGGAGATGCAGGAATTTCTAGCTGGGTTGAAGTACCAGAGGTTAGGGGAGGGGGACAGAGCTACATTGGAAGGAACGATAGTGGAGCAGGAGATAAACAATGCGATTGGGAGGATGCAGTCGGGGAAGGTGGCAGGGCTGGATGGGTTTCCAGTGGAATATTGTAAAAAATTCAAGGATAAGCTGGCACCCCTGATGGTGGGGATGTTTGAAGAGGTGATAGGGAAGGGGTGTTGCCACAAATTTTGGGGCAGGCATCGATTTCCCTGTTGCTAAAAAAAGATAAGGACCCGACAGAGCGTGGGTTGTATAGGCCTACATCACTTTTGAATGTGGACGCAAAAGTATTGGCCAAGGTACTGGCGGGTAGGCTGGAGGAGTGCCTCCTGAAGGTGATAGGTGAAGATCAGACGCGGTTCGTTAGAGGGACGCAATGCTTTTCAAACGTTAGAAGGGTATTGAACATGGTTATGGCACCGGCAGTGGGGAAGGAAACAGAGGTGGTTGTGGCATTGGACGCTGAGAAGGCGTCTGACCGGGTAGAATGGGGGTACTTGATGGCAGTTCTGGAGCAGTTTGGGATTGGATCAAGATTTGTGAACTGTGTAAAGCTACTGTATAAGGAGCAGAGGGCGATGGTCCGCACAAATAACATCAGCTCGAGATACTTTCCTCTCCACCGTGGGACTAGGCAGGGATGTCCTATGTCCCCCCTGCTGCTTGCACTCGTGATTGAGCCGTTGGCCATTGCATTTCGAAGTTCGGGGGTATGGAAAGGAATAGTGCGTAGGGTATCCTTATATGCCGATGACTTGCTGTTGTACGTGTCGGAACCGAGTGTGTCGATAGGGGGAATATTGGAGCTGCTTCGGGTGTTTGGGTCTTTCTTGGGGTACAAACTAAATCTAGACAAGACTGAGTATTTTGTGGTGTCTCGGGCAGGGGTGGGGGGCTGCCATTCCGTAGGGCAGGGACTTACTTTAGGTACCTGGGGGTGCAGGTTGCCCTGGAGTGGGGGGGACTCCGCAGGTACAGCATTTCTAGTTTGGTGGGGAGAGTGAAAGCGAATCTGGCAAGGTGGGATGGTCTCCCTCTATCACTGGCGGGTCGGGTGCAGGCGGTTAAAATGAACATGTTATGCGATTTCTGTTTATTTTCCAATGCTTGCCGATTTTCCTGCCAAAGGCTTTTTTCAGAGAGATTGAGGGAATGATTACTTCGTTCATATGGGGAGGGATAGTGGTCCGAGTTAGAAAAGTGCTGCTCATAGGGGAAGGCAGGCAGGTAGTTTGGGTTTTCCGAACCTGATGTATTACTACTGGGTGGCGAATGTGGAGAAGGGGCGGAGCTGGGTCAGAGGGGTTGATTCCCAGTAAGTCAGAATGGATGAGAGTTTGTGCAGGGGATCGGGATTGAAAGCACGAGCAACAGTGCCGCACCTGATAGCCCCGGGGAAATACTCAGGGAGTCCGGTAATAATAGCTTCATTGAGAATTTGGAGGCAGTTTCACCAACACTTCGGGTTGGGGATAGGGTCAAGGGAAATGCCGATTCGGGAGAACCACAGATTTGAGCCAGGGAGGTGGGATGGAAATTTTCGGAAATGGGAGGAGAAGGGGATTAAGACACTAAAAGATTTGTTTCTTCGGGGTCGGTTTGCAGGATTGAAGGAGCTGGAAGCGAAGTATGGGCTGGTGCAGGGAGAAATGTTTAGATACATGAAGGTTCGAGATTTTGCCAGGAAGGAGATACAGAGCTTCCCGGTGGAGCCGGCCTCCACATTGCTGGAGGAGGTGCTGACGGCAAGGGGACTGGAGAAGGGGGTAATGTTGGCGGTTTACGGGGCTATTTTGGAAGAGGAGAAGGCAGCACTGGAAGGGATTAAAGCAAAGTGGGAGGAAGAGTTGGGGGAGGATATGGAGGAGGGGTTCTGGCGTGAGGTGCCCCAGACAGTGAACGCCTCCACCTCGTGCGCAAGGTTGGGGCTGATACAGCTGAAGGTGGTTTACAGAGCACACCTCACGAGGGCGAGGATGAGCCGATCCTTTGAAGGAGTAGAAGATGTGTGTGAACTTTGGGGGGGCGGGGGGTGGGGGGGAGGGGGAGGGGCTGGAGGTGGCTCTATTCACCTTCATATGTTTTGGTCCTTTCCAAAGCTGGGGGATTACTGGGAGGAGGTTTTTAGGGTAATTTGTAAAATGGTGCATGTGAAACTGGACCTGGGCCCCCGGCAGGCCATATTCGGGGTGTTGGATCAGCCAGGGTTGGAAACGGGTGCAGAGGCAGATGTTGTAGACTTCGCCTCGTTGATCGTCCGAAGGCTGATCCTGATGGGTTGGATAGCAACCTCTCCACCCTGTGCCCTGGTGCAGCGGGGGGACCTGTTGGAATTTTTGACTCTTGAGAAGGTTAAGTTTGAACTGAGGGGAAGGACGGAGGGGTTCTACAATTCATGGGCATTATTCATTATGCACTTTCAAGAACTGGATAACATCGAACATTAGTTGGGGCGTGTGGGTGGGAGGATTGGGGGGAGGGGGTCTGTGTGTGTTAATGGCGACTATGGGTGATTCCTGATTCCTCTTTGTCATTTGTTTATGTAAACATGTCGGCTAATGTTTGGGGTTTGGTGGGCGGATGGGATCGTTGTTATTGATATGGGGATTGACATATTTGTTACTGATTATTGTTTATTGTTGGTGGGTGTAAATTTGGGAGAAAATGTGAAAAAGGAGCAGAACAAAAATCTTTTCAAAAAAAATATTCCTTAGGGTTCTGCCATTTGCTTTATATTTCCCACCTGTATTCGACCTTCCAAAGTGTATTAGCTCACATTTGTCCAGATTAAACTCTATCTTCCATTTCTCCACCCAAGCCTCCAACTGATCTTTTTCCTGCTGAATCCTCTGACAACCCTCATCACTATCCGCAACTTTATCTTTGTGTCGTCTGCAAACTTACTAATCAGACCAGTTACATTTTCCTCCAAATCGTTTATATATACTACGAACAGCAAAGGTACCCGCACTGATCCACCAGTCACAGCCCCTCATTCGGAAAAGCGCCCTTCCACTGCTTCCCTCTGTCTTCTATGACCGAGCCAATTCTATATCCACCTTCCCAGCTCACCTCTGATCCCGTGTGATTTCACCTTTTGCACCAGTCTTCCATGAGGGTCCTTGTCATAGGCTTGACTGAAGTCCATATCGACACCCTTCATCAATCATCTTCACCACTTCCTTGAAAAACTCGATCAAGCAAGTGAGGCACGGCCTCCCCTTCACAATACCGTGCTGCCTCTCGCTAATACCTTCATTTGCTTCCAAATGGGAGTTAATCCTGTCCAGAAGGATCCTCTCCAATAATTTGCCTGCCACTGGCGTAAGGCTCACCGGCCTGTAATTTACTGGATTACTCTTACTATGCTTTTGAAACAAAGGAACAACATTAGTATTCTCCAGTCCCCTGGGACCTCACCTGTAGCCAATGAGGATACAAAGATTTCTGTCAAGGCGCCAGCAATTTCCTCCCTTACCTCCCTCAGTATTCTGGGTTAGATCTCATCAGGCCCTGGGAACTTATCTACCTTAATGATTTTCAAGACGCCCAACACCAGTTCCTTTTTGATATTGACATACCCCAGACTACCTACACTCCCTTTCCTAGACTCATCACCCACAAAGTCCTTCTCTTTGGTGAATACCTCGCCCATTTCCTCTGTCTCCTCACATAGATACCCTCCTCTGTCTTTGAGTGGGCCAACCCTTTCCCTGGCAATCCTTTTGCACTTTATAGACGTGTAAAAAGCCTTGGGATTCTCCTTAATCCTGTTTGCCGATGACGTTTCATGGCCCCTTTTAGCCCTCCTGACTCCTTGCTTAAGTTCCTTCCTATTTTATATTCCTCAAATGCTTTGTGTGCTCCCAGCTGTCTAGCTCTTACAAATGCTTCCTTTTTCTTTTTGACACATTAGTGTCTTCAACTTCTTGCCTTGACTATTTGTTATTCCTTATACCATGCACTGAATAGTTTAAGAAAAAAGACATATGACATTTTTACCACTTCAGCGGGTCCTCAATGTGGCAGCGGGAAAATGAAAAAGTAAAAATCACAGTTGCAGGCATGCTGCTTAGCCTAGTTAGTCACAGTTAAATTAGTCTACCTATTACTCATTCTAATTGGTTTTAACTAATGGAAATTGAAATTTGAAGCGAGTTTAATACGTGAAGCTATATGGTATTGACCACTTTGGCAGCTTGGCCATTGTTTTTTGGCAGTGCATTTCCCTGGAAATAAATTATATAATCAAGGTCTTAAAATGTTGTCATAAGTAGATTAATGTAGGGATATTTATGCACTTGTATTAAATTTCCTTTATCTACTATGTGATTCTATAAGAGACTCAACCTAGTTTTATTGAACACAATGCATATACTCATATCTTTCGATTATATAAGTTCTTGAAGTTGACAAATGGAACCTCATTTCACATAATTCGGTTTTCACAATTGCTCAGGATAAATAAATGATTTTTAAAAAATTGTACTGCCAGTAACCTATGTCTATTTTATTTATTGGCAGACAGTGAGTGGAAAAGGAGCACCTGTTTGATGTTTTCGGTCAGAGGGCCTAGTTGAGAATTCTCCAACCGTTTACGCTGACAGGATTCTCTGGTCTCGCTGACAGTGCACTCCTTCCCACCGGTTTCCCGACAACGTGGGTTGCCTCCAGCGGGAGTTCCCATTGACAATGGAGTATCAGAGAATCTCACTGCCAATGAACGGCGGCCAGAAACTGGGAGACAAGAGAAACTGGCGCAGCTGGGAGACAAGAGAACCTCACCCTGGGTGGGATTCTCCGCAATCAGCGCGATGTCTGCCGACCGGCGCCAAAAAGGGCGCGAATCAGTCCGGCATCGCGCCGCCCCAAAGGTGCGGAATTCTCCGCATCTTCAGGGGCCGAGCCCTCACCTTGAGGGGCTAGGCCCGCGCCGGACTGATTTCCGCCCCGCCAGCTGGCAGGAAAGGCCTTTGGTGCCCCACCAGCTGGCGCGGAAATGACTTTGCCATGCGGCGCATGCGAGGGAGCGTCAGCGGCCGCTCACGGCATCCCCGTGCATGCGCAGTGGAGGGGGTCTCTTCTGCCTCTGCCATAGTGGAGACCATGGCGAAGGCAGAAGGAAAAGAGTGCCCCCATGGCACAGGCCCGTCCGCGGATCGATGGGCCCCGATCGCGGGCCAGGCCACTGTGGGGGCACCCCCCGGGGCCAGATCGCCCCGCGCCCCCCCCCAGGACCCCGGACCCCACCCGCGCCGCCTTGTCCCGCCGGTAAGAGAGGTGGTTTGATTCTCACCAGCGGGACAGGCATTCCAGCAGCGGACTTCGGCCCATCACGGGCCGGAGAATCGCCGGGGGGGGGGGGGGGGGGGGGGCGGGGCGGGGGGGGGGGGCCGCCAACCGGCGCGGCGCGATTCCCACCCCCGCCGAATATCCGGTGCCGGAGGATTCAGCAACCAGCAGGGGCGTGATTCACGCCAGCCCCCGGCGATTCTCCGACCCGGCGGGGGGTCGGAGAATCCCGCCCCCTGTGTCTGGTCTGTGGAGTGAAGCTGAAATCGCAAATTTAGGGCGTGATTCTCCCAGAAAATGACTAAGGGCTCGATTCAGGGGACCTGAGTCAAAGTCTGCTGAGAAACATCCAACTGTTCAACTGCACTTAGTCTTTGTTTGGCCTCGGGGTGATTCTCTCTGCCCAGGCCACACTCAGAGGGATTTCCTGCTGGTGAGCTGAAGCTTGTCAGCAGGAAAGGTTCCTCACAGATAGGGGGGCCTTTTGGAACACTGCCCCGATCTTTCTTCCCCGTCCTTGCAGGCCCCCTCCATCATTTTTGTGACCACCCCCCTCACTCTCCACAACCTTGGGGAGGCCTTGAGAACCTCCCCTCACATCCCTCTACCTGGCAACCCCCCCACACCCCCCCTCCCCCCAGACACGATCCCTGGCAGTGCAACACCTGCCACCTGGGCGCCCTGGCACTGCCAGCTTGGCATCCTGGTAGTGCCAGGTTAGTACTGACAGGGTGCCAGGGTGTCTGGGTGGCAGTTTCAGGGTGCCATGTTGGCCATGCCAAGGTATCCAGGTGCCAAAGGGAGTGCCAGGTGCCACCTTGCCCTGTCCCTGACTCCCTGGGGGTCTCCAATGGCCTGGGATACTCCCCAGCCCCCCATGTGCCATGACACTCTGGTCCACGTTTGTGTGCACTAGTACTAAATGGCACCCTGGCGAGGTCTCCGAGGGAATCCTGGGCCCTGGGTTAATCTGAAGTCTAATGTAATTATGCTCATTTATATATTCAGATCTGGTTCATGCCCAGTGAGGGCGAGATCCAGTTTGCGATGTCTCGCGAGATTCCGTTGAATCTCGCGAGAAGTTTCAAGCGTCACGAATCTCATGAGAGGCCGATTTGTTCCCTGAGTGTCATTTTGGGTGGGATTGGCGAGGTGATTCCCACCATGATGGACGTGATCCAGATCGCAATTCACCCACATTCACAAAATGATCTCCTAAGTCAAGCACACCGAGCCAGAGACTGCAGCCCTCTGATTTGCCCAATCCTGGGCTCAACTGGTCACAGCTCACAAGGGTTAGGGTTATTTAAACGGCCCCTCAGCACTCGCTCCCAGTCAAGCCAGGAAGATGGCAGCGCAGAGTCCTTCTCCTTGCTTCCAGGAGGGAGACCTGGCCAAGCTTCTGCACACCTTGGAGGAGAGGCGGGGAGCCCTGTAACCACAAGTGGGAAGGAGACACCAGAGCACTGTGAAAATTCACACCTGGGAAGCAGTAGCAGCTGCACTTAGTGCCAGCAGCATGACAAGGATGCCTGGCATCCAATGTAGGAAGAAGATGAATGACTTCCTCTGAGCAGCAAGGGTGAGTTCCCACCTCTCTGCTCCTGGCATCAATCCGCCATCCACCCCCCACACACACACCTCAATCCACTGGTTCACACCTTGCACCCTCCCAATATGCGACCTCCCAGTTTGTTTCTCAGAAACCCCCTGGTACTCATTATCACAACCCTTTTCTGTCCAGATGCTGTGCCCACACATGTCACCTGCTATAGAACCCCTGATTCACTGATTGTTTTGTCTCTGCTGCAGAAGATAGCCCAAAAGTTGCGAGTCCTCACCCTCTATGAGGAAAGGGCCTGGAGGACGCAGGTGTGGCCGAGGAAAGAGTAATGGTGGAAGCAAGGTTAGCCTGAACCAGAGAGGTGAGGATCCATTACACCTTCATCCAGATGACCTGATTCAAGTGAGTTGTTTATTTCCCAGACTCTTTTCCTTCGCTTTCACTAAACCCATGTCCCTTGTCTTGCAGGATCACCAGCTGATGAGGGCGGGTCATCGGAGGAGAATGCCTCGAAGGAGAGCTGCGAGAAGAACACCGACAGTGCATCAAAGCTATTACCATCCACCTTGCGCCAATGCAGAGACATACACCTCGGTGGGCAAAATTAGTGGACTGGCTTTTGGGTCACTACCTGATGAGCACCACAAATCAGGTGGAGGGAGAAACATCCAAGGGGGATAGCAGTCAGAGGTCTGTTGGATCCCATAACTCACCTGGCCTCAGATGCCGAGCCGTGAGATTCAGTAGGGGGTGTCAGTGACTTTCCTGCAACTGCAAGGCTGATTGGAGGAGCCCCAAAGTCTTCTGGTGCAGGAGATGGTGGTGTCATTGTATGGCACCCAGGCCAACACTGCTAGGGTGGTGACCGCAGTGGAAAACCTGGGGCACGATGTCCAAGTCATGAGCGGTGGAGTCCAAGGCGTGGTTCAACTTGTGATCACCATGGTTGAGGGCTTCGACATCATGTCCCATTTTCTGAGGGACATGGCCCACACACACAGGTGGACACTGCCAAGGAACTCCAGAGCATGGCCCGATCACTGAGAAGCATCACTGAGGGCTTTGATACCATGGTGCAGGCATTGGGGGACTTCCAGGACTGGCAGCTCCAGATGACTCAGAGGCTTCTGGAGCTTACTCCAGCTGCCCCTCCACCCAATGAGGCCTATGAGCACTCTGTGGGAGGAGGAAGTGCTGCAGTCCATCCCAGGCTCATCCACCAAGGAGACGGAGGCAGTCTCCAGTACTTCTGACTTCCACCCCCATCCACCCAACCCACCTGACACTGCGGTATCTCAGGGGCAGTGGGCAAAACAGGGTGGCATGGCGACACCAGTAACACTGGTAAGTCAGCCAAGGTCCTTTGGGTCCAGGCCCACCACAGGCCGACCATCAAGGGCATCAAAGGCTACAGGGGCATGGTAGGCAACAGGCCACCTCTGCCTCTGATGTGCATCTTGGGGAGACACCTATACATAGAAAAAGGCCACTAAAGATTAAGAAGTTATAGGAGTGCTGAGTGAGCAATGGTGAGGTCAGTCACCATAGTTAGGGAATGCATACCTGTCACATGAAATGCTCACCATTAAAATATGTCACACCTGATTCTTGCAATGCCCCTGTCATTTAAAGCTTTACAATAGGCTGGATCCCTCTCCCCATCTGGTCACGCTTCCTGCTACAGGCGCCCCAGGAGACGCCACCAGTGAAAGCCCAGCTCCTGGCCCTCCTTTTCAGATGAGGCTGCATGTTCCTCCTCCTCCTTGTCCAGCATGTAATCCCATTGCTGTGCCAGTTTGTGGAGGGCACAGCAGACCACAACAAAGTGGGAGACCCTTGAGGGGATGTACTGCAGTGCACCCCATAAGCAGTCTAGACAGCGAAACCACATTGTCAGCAGCCCGATGCACCATTCAATGACACCACGGGTGACGGCGTGGTCCTCATTGTAGCAGGACCCGCCTCGGCCTGGAGCCTCTGCACCGGCATCAACAGTCATGACCTCAATTATCCCCCAGGAGCCAATCCGTCAGCTTGGGATGGTCTTCAAAGACCCCGGGGATCTCTGAGTGCTGCAGCTGTTACTGCCATGCATGCTTCCAGGGCGCCATACGCACAAGTACATGATCCTGAGGGAGCGGTCGAAGATAAGTTGGACATTCAGGGAATGGAACACCTTCCTGCTAATGATGAACACTTCTTGATGCTGCATTTCTCAAAGGGTGGCATGCGTGCTACCTATGGTCCTCTGGACCTGGGCATCATCCTGGCGATAGCAGCAAATCCTACAGCCCAGGCACCTTGCTGGGCCTGGTACAGGTCGAAGGTAATTTAGTCGGATACCCGGCATACAGAACATCCGTCACCTCCCGGATGCACTTGTGGGTGATGACTGCGGTGTGCCACACAGGACCCCACCCGATCCCTGGATTCACCCAGTGGCATAGAAATTGAGGGCAGCCATGGCGTTCACAGCCACCGGGTCCTCCTCCTCCATGGCATGCTCGTTTCATGAGGACATGGCACAGGTGCTGGACTGTCTCCCTGATGAGATGCAGTCTTCTGTGGCGCATGGTCTGTAAGCTCGTTACCCTTCGGCAATATGAAGGTCCTCAGTGGTGAACCAGCCTCCGCGTGTGTGACCCATCCATCCTCGGCCACCCCGGTCACCTCCAGGGTGCGCCGCCCTCATGTTCAGCACCCCACCGCCAGTCTGGGCCCTCTCGCACCGATTGTGGGAGAACCTTTCCTGTGGAGACACAGAAAGGGCATCATTAGCCACACACGTGGTGGGGATGTGTGAATGGAGGGTTGGGGTGTGTTTGGAGGAACGATTTAAGGGGGAGGGGGATGGCGGGAGGGTTGGGGGTTATCTGTGAGGTTGGGGAGGGCGGAGGCGCGCTTGAAGGTGGGGGGCGTTGGTGTCTACTCACTTGTGCTGCCCGGTGCAGGTCATTGACCTTCTTCCTACGCTCCTGGCCAGTCCTCCTGATCATATTCCTCGAGCTTACGGCCACTGCCACCTCATCCCAGGCAGCACTGGCTGCCTTGTGGCTCACCCTCCGGGTTCCTTGGGGGACCAAGACATCGCTCCTGGCCTCCATCGCATCCACGAGCCTCCCAGGTCAATGTCCCCGAAACTTGGGGCTGGTCTCCTCGGCGCCATTGTTGCGAGCTGGCTGGGGTTGGCTGAGCAGGTGCAGCTTAAGTGCTGCTTGACCTTGTTAGCAGAAGGCTGGCGAGCGCAGTCCCGGTGAATCAGCTGGTGAGTCGTCAATTGCAGCGTGAAGCCCGTGAGGCCTCGTTAAGTGGAACAATTAACGTTGAATTGTGTTGCCAGCCTCGCTGGGCGGAGCGCCGGGAAACCAATGGCAATTCCCGCTCGCTACTACACTGAGAAATTTTTCCGGACAATTGCACCCACTCTCTCCTGAGAGAAGAAAGAACAGGGGGATGGCCAGAAAGGTTTTCCGGTACGAGGAACTGCATTCATTATTGTTCAGGCCTCACAGAAATTGTTTTGTTTGCTTTTGTGTGCTGTTTCAGAGTGCTCTGTAGTAGCCCCCTTAAGGACCACAATTTAGGACATTCTGCACCTCGTGCTATCTAACAGGGCACACGATGTCCGTCTCATCTATTGGAACCGGAAAAGTACATTGGGTATCTCTATATATATATATATAACAATTTTAGTAATCCTGACCCATTCACATCATTTCTTGTCAATTTTTATTAATATTTCTTCGGATTTAATTGCACCATTCACAAAAACAAAAAGATGCCAGCATTCCAACAATAACACATCTTGCAGGTTTAGAAATATATTTTTACATGTTAACTTTAAGTATCTGGTGAATTTACACAAACTTTAAACTTACATCTTTAACATTCAATTGAAGTGACAGCACATATCTACCCATTAACTTGTCCAAAAATAGACAGATGCTAAAAGAACCACAATTAAAAAACAATGGAGAAGAATGGTGATGAAATTAAAATAGAGTATATTATGGTGTATTCTTAGCATAATACTAATTAGTGAATGTAATTATGATGCGATGCATTTTTAATGTGGGCTATTATCGTACATGAGCCATCCGAATATTGTCATGTGATGTTCTCTTACAAGATGACATTTTATCATGCTGCTTGATTGAACATGATCTTGGAAGTAAATGTAAGGGATAGAAAGGACCTCTTGATATGTGAGTGAAGGTACATTAACGATATAGGATCAAATATACTTTGCTTAAAATCCAGCTGGATCCTGACGAATGGGCATGATGCAAGGTGAAATTAGATGTGACTGTTTTGTTCCCATTCTTCACCTGAAGAGTAGGCAGGAAAATATGGGGCAGAATTTTCTATTACTTTAGGCCAAGGGCCATAGCTGGCAGGTTTTGTGGTGTGTTTCCCACTGGTCGGAGTGGCAGGAAGTCATGCCTCATTTCACACTCGGAAGCTAATTAATTATGCATTCATGAAGGTCTAGATACCATATTTTAACACCACCCGAACACACACATTCACTCTCGACAGCCTAGCTGTCTTCAGGAGATGTCTTGAGATGGCTCCACATAGAATTTAGAGTGCCGAAGGAGGCCATTCAGGATATCGAGTCTGCATCAGCCCTTGGAAAGAGCACCCCACTTAATCCCACCCCTGCACCCTATCCCCGCAACCCAGTGACCCCACCTAACATTTCTGGACACTAAGGGCAATTTAGCTTGGCCAATCCACGTAACCTGCACATCTTTGGACTGTGGGAGGAAACCAGAGCACCCGGAGGAAACCCACACAGACACGGGGAGGATGTGCAGATTCTGCACAGACAGTGACCCAAGTCGGGAAGCGAACCTGGGACCCTGGAGCTGTGAAGCAATTGTGCTAACCACTGTGCTACCGTCCTGCCATATGGGAAGAAGGCTCCCCTGGGATTTAGACACAACTCCCTTCAGGCAATAATAAGAGGAGCATGCCAACACTAGGACGCCCATCACTCAAGAATGGCACCAGGAAGCCCACCAGCGAAAACAGCGCGGGAGCAGAGAGCCGGGAGATTTAAAAAGCGCGGGAGGAGAGAGCCGTGACAGCGAAAACAGCGCGGGAGCAGAGAGAGCCGGGACAGCGAAAACAGCGTGGAGGAGAGAGCCGGGAGATTTAAAAAGCGCGGGAGGAGAGAGCCGGGACAGCTAAAACAGCGCGGGAGCAGAGAGCCGGGCGATTTAAAAAGCGCGGGAGGAGAGAGCCGGGACAGCGAAAACAGCGCGGGAGCAGAGAGCCGGGAGATTTAAAAAGCGCGGGAGGAGAGAGCCGGGACAGCGAAAACAGCGCGGGAGCAGAGAGCCGGGAGATTAAAAAAGCATGGGAGGAGAGAGCCGGGACAGTGAAAACAGCGCGGGAGCAGAGAGAGCCGGGACAGCGAAAACAGCGCTGGAGGAGAGAGCCGGGAGATTTAAAAAGCGCGGGAGGAGAGAGCCGGGACAACGAAAACAGCACCGGAGGAGAGAGTCGGGAGATTTAAAAAGCGCGGAGGAGAGAACCGGGACAGCGAAAACAGCGCGGGAGCAGAGAGCCGGGCGATTTAAAAAGCGCGGGAGGAGAGAGCCGGGACAGCGAAAACAGCGCAGGAGCAGAGAGCCGGGAGATTTAAAAAGCGCGGGAGGAGAGAGCCGGGACAGCGAAAACAGCGCGGGAGCAGAGAGAGCCGGGACTGCGAAAAAAGCGCCGGAGGAGAGAGCTGGGAGATTTAAAAAGCGCGGGAGGAGAGAGCCGGGACAACGAAAACAGAGCAGGAGGAGGGAGTCGGGGGATTTAAAAAGCGCGGGAGGAGAGAGCCGGGACAGCGAAAACAGCGCCGGAGGAGAGAGCCAGGAGATTTAAAAAGCGCGGGAGGAGATAGCCGGGACAGCGAAAACAGCGCGGGAGCAGAGAGCCGGGAGATTAAAAAAGCGTGGGAGGAGAGAGCCGGGACAGTGAAAACAGCGCGGGAGCAGAGAGAGCCGGGACAGCGAAAACAGCGCTGGAGGAGAGAGCCGGGAGGTTTAAAAATCGCGGGAGGAGAGAGCCGGGACAACGAAAACAGCACCGGAGGAGAGAGTCGGGAGATTTAAAAAGCGCGGAGGCGAGAACCGGGACAGCGAAAACAGCGCGGGAGCAGAGAGCCGGGCGATTTAAAAAGCACGGGAGGTGAGAGCCGGGACAGCGAAAACAGCGCAGGAGTAGAGAGCCGGGAGATTTAAAAAGCGCGGGAGGAGAGAGCCGGGACAGCGAAAACAGCGCGGGAGCAGAGAGAGCCGGGACAGCGAAAAAAGCGCCGGAGGAGAGAGCCGGGAGATTTAAAAAGCGCGGGAGGAGAGAGCCGGGACAACGAAAACAGAGCAGGAGGAGGGAGTCGGGGGATTTAAAAAGCGCGGGAGGAGAGAGCCGGGACAGCGAAAACAGCGCCGGAGGAGAGAGCCAGGAGATTTTAAAAGCGCGGGAGGAGATAGCCGGGACAGCGAAAACAGCGCGGGAGCAGAGAGCCGGGAGATTAAAAAAGCGTGGGAGGAGAGAGCCGGGACAGTGAAAACAGCGCGGGAGCAGAGAGAGCCGGGACAACGAAAACAGCGCTGGAGGAGAGAGCCGGGAGGTTTAAAAATCGCGGGAGGAGAGAGCCGGGACAACGAAAACAGCACCGGAGGAGAGAGTCGGGAGATTTAAAAAGCGCGGAGGAGAGAACCGGGACAGCGAAAACAGCGCGGGAGCAGAGAGCCGGGCGATTTAAAAAGCACGGGAGGTGAGAGCCGGGACAGCGAAAACAGCGCAGGAGTAGAGAGCCGGGAGATTTAAAAAGCGCGGGAGGAGAGAGCCGGGACAGCGAAAACAGCGCGGGAGCAGAGAGAGCCGGGACAGCGAAAAAAGCGCCGGAGGAGAGAGCCGGGAGATTTAAAAAGCGCGGGAGGAGAGAGCCGGGACAACGAAAACAGAGCAGGAGGATAGAGTCGGGAGATTTAAAAAGCGCGGGAGGAGAGAGCCGGGACAGCGAAAACAGCGCCGGAGGAGAGAGCCAGGAGATTTAAAAAGAGCGGGAGGAGATAGCCGGGACAGCGAAAACAGCGCCGGAGGAGAGAGCCAGGAGATTTTAAAAGCGCGGGAGGAGATAGCCGGGACAGCGAACACAGCGCGGGAGCAGAGAGAGCCGGGACAGCGAAAACAGCGCCGCAGGAGAGGGCCGGGTGATTTAAAAAGCGAGGGAGGAGAGAGCCGGGACAGCGATAACAGCGCCGGAGGAGAGAGCCGGGAGATTTAAAAAGCGCGGGAGGAGAGAGCCGGGTCAGCGAAAACAGCGTGAGAGCAGAGAGCCGGGAGATTTAAAAAGCGCGGGAGGAGAGAGCCGGGACAGCGAAAACAGCGCGGGAGCAGAGAGCAGGGAGATATAAAAAGCGGGGAGGAGAGAGCCGGTACAGCGAAAACAATGCCGGAGGAGAGAGCCGGGAGATTTAAAAAGCGCGGGAGGAGAGAGCCGCGACAGCGTAAACAGTGCGGGAGCAGAGAGCCGGGAGTTTTAAAAAGCGCGGGAGGAGAGAGCCGAGACAGCGAAAAAAGCGCCGGAGGAGAGAGCTGGGAGATTTAAAAAACGCGGGAGGAGAGAGCCGGGACAGCGAAAACAGCGCCGGAGTAGAGAGCCGGGAAATTTAAAAAGCGCGGGAGGAGAGAGCCGGGACAGCGAAAACAGCGCCGGAGGAGAGAGCCGGGAGATTTAAAAAGCGCTGGAGGAGAGAGCTGGGACAGCGAAAACAGCGCGGGAGCAGAGAGAGCCGGGACAGCGAAAACAGCGCCAGAGGAGAGAGCCGGGAGATTTAAAAAGCGCGGGAGGAGAGAGCCGGGACAGTGAAAACAGCGCTGGAGGAGAGAGCCGGGAGATTTAAAAAGCGCGGGAGGAGAGAGCCGGGACAGCGAAAACAGCGCGGGAGCAGAGAGCCGAGAGATTTTAAAAGCGCGGGAGGAGAGAGCCGGGACAGCGAAAACAGCGTGGGAGCAGAGAGCCGGGAGATTTAAAAAGCGCGGGAGGAGAGAGCCGGGACAGTGAAAACAGCGCGGGAGCAGAGAGAGCTGGGACAGCGAAAACAGCGCCGGAGGAAAGAGCCGGGAGATTTTAAAAGCGTGGGAGGAGAGAGCCTGGACATTGCTGGGAGAGGTGAGTGCACAAAAGGTGTGGCAGGAGTGCCTTTAGACACGGAGTGCTGTTTGGAACAGAGTGCATCTGAGTTTAGGTGAGTGACTGAGTTTGGGTGAGTGGCGAGAGAGGGCTGTGTTTTTGTTGGTGTTCGGGTTTATCCTTGAGGTTCTATAAAGACAATTTAAAAAAATATATATTTAAATGAATTAACTAGTTGAATATGGCTGGACAGGTGATGTGCTGTTGATGTATGATGATGGAACTGGTGGATCCCATTGAGACCGTCAGTGACCACATCTGCAGCAAGTGTTGGCTGCTCGAGGAATTTTGGCTCAGAATTGATGAGCTGGAGACCGAGCTGCACACACTGCGGCACATCAAGGAGGGGGAACATTACCTGGACGCTTTGTTTCAGGAGGCAGTCACACACGGTAGAATAAGTTCTGTTAATTCGGACAGTGGTCAGGGACAGAGTGGTGTGACTGCAAGGGAGGCAGGTAGGGGGATCCTGAGTTTAGGAGTTGAGGAGCCTCAGCCCTTGGCCTTGTCCAATAGGTATGAGGTACTTGCTCCCTGTGTGGATGAGGAAGAGGGCTGTAGGGAGGATGCGTTGACTAACCACTGCACCGTGGTACAGGAAGCCATTCAAGAGGGGGGAGCAAAAAGACAAGTGGTAGTTGTAGGGGATTCTATAATTAGGGGGATTGATGGCATCCTTTGTAAGCCAGATCGAGAGTCCCGCATGGTATGTTGCCTGCCCGGTGCCAGGGTGAGGGACATCTCTGATCGTCTTGAAAGGATTTTGGAGAGGGAGGGGGAGGATCCAGTTGTTGTGGTCCACGTTGGGACTAACAACATAGGTAAGACTAGGAAAGCGGACCTGTTTGGGGATTATCAAACACTAGGGACTAAATTAAAGAGCAGGTCCTCCAGGGTTATAATCTCTGGATTACTACCCGAGCCACGTGCCAATTGGCATAGGGTTGAGAAAATTAGAGAAGTTAACACGTGGCTAAAGGAGTGGTGCGGGAAAGAGGGATTCCATTTCATGGGGCATTGGCATCAGTACTGGGGCAGGAGGGACCTGTACCGTTGGGACGGTCTTCACCTTACCATTCTTGGACCAGTGTTCTAGCGAATAGGATAAATAGGTTGGTCACAAGGACTTTAAACTAGCAAGTTGGGGGGAAGTGAAGTGTAAAGCTATGGACAGTATAATGGTTAATGGAGATCAAGGCAGCAGGTTACGTGACAGGTTATTATGTAGAGATATGGGTTCAAAGACAAGGAAAATTAGGAGAAAGGGTAAGAGGAAAAATAAATTGCGAAAAGTTACTGATCAAGGTGTTAGGATTCATAACAAAGACATAAAAAAACAGCATAAGTGTACTTTACCTGAATGCTCGTAGTATACGAAATAAGGTAAATGAGTTGATGGTGCAAATCATCGTGAATGACTATGATTTAGTGGCCATTACTGAAACATGGTTAAAAGATGGTCACGACTGGGAGTCAAATATCCAAGGGTATCAGACTATACGAAAGGATAGAATGGGCGGTAAGGGCGGTGGTGTAGCTTTGTTGTTTAAGGATGGCATCCGGGCAATAGTATGGGATGATATTGGTGCTATGGAGGACAAGGTTGAATCAATTTGGGTGGAAATCAGGATTAGTAAGGCGAAAAGGTCACTGATAGGAGTAGTCTATAGGCCACCAAATAGTAACAGGATGGTAGGGCAGGTAATAAGCAAAGAAATAATGGATGCATGTAGAAATGGTACAGCGGTTATCATGGGAGATTTTAATCTGCATATCGATTGGTTTAACCAGGTTGGTAAAGGCAGCCTTGAGGAGGAGTTTATAGAATGTGCCCGGGATAATTTCCTGGAACAGTATGTAATGGAACCTACAAGGAAACAAGCGGTCCTAGATCTGGTCCTGTGTAATGAGGCAGGATTGATTAATGATCTCATAGTTCGGGATCCTCTTGGAAGGAGCGACCACAATATGGTGGAATTTAAAATACAGTTGGAGGATGACAAGGTAAAATCAAACACTAGTATTTTGTGCTTGGCGATTACAATGGGATGAGAGAAGAACTAGCTAAGGTAGACTGGGGGCAAAGACTTCATGGTGAAGCAGTTGAGGAACAGTGGAGAACCATCCGAGCGATCTTTCACAGTGTTCAGAAAAGGTTCATACCGACAAAAAAGAAAGACGGTAGAAAGGGGAAAAATCGACCGTGGATATCTAAGGAGGTGAGGGAGAGTATCAAATTGAAGGAAAAAACATACAAAGTGGCAAAAATTAGTGGGAGACTAGAGGACTGGGAAGTCTTTAGGGGACAACAGAAAGCTACTAAAAAAGCCATAAAGAAGAGTAAGGTAGACTATGAAAGTAAACTAGCTCAGGACATAAAAGCAGATAGTAAAAGCTTCTACAAATATATAAGACAAAAAAATATTGGTCCTTTGGAAGGTGAGAAGGGAGATTTAATAATAGGAGACGGGGAAATGGCTAAGGAGCTGAACAGGTTTTTTGGGTCGGTCTTCACAGTGGAAGACACAAATAACATGCCAGTGACTGATGGAAATGAGGCTATGACAGGTGAGGACCTTGAGAGGATTGTTATCACCAAGGAGGTAGTGATGGGCAAGCTAATGGGGCTAAAGGTAGACAAGTCTCCTGGCCCTGATGGGATGCATCCCAGAGTGTTAAAAGAGATGGCTAGGGAAATTGTAAACGCACTAGTGATAATTTATCAAAATTCACTAGACTCTGGGGTGGTCCCAGAGGATTGGAAAGTAGCAAACGTGACACCACTGTTTAAAAAAGGAGGTTGGCAGAAAGCGCGAGATTATAGGCCGGTAAGCTTAACTTCGGTTGTAGGGAAAATGCTGCAATCTATCATTAAGGAGGAAATAGCGGGGAACCTGGAGGGAAATTGTCCCATTGGGCAGACGCAGCATGGGTTCACAAAGGGTAAGTCGTGTCTGACTAATTTGGTAGAATTTTTTGAGGACGTTACCAGTGCAGTAGATAACGGGGAGCCAATGGATGTGGTATATCTGGATTTCCAGAAAGCTTTTGACAAGGTGCCACACAAAAGGTTGCTGCATAAACTAAAGATGCATGGCATTGAGGGTAAAGTGGTAGCATGGGTAGAGGATTGGTTAACTAACAGAAAGCAGAGAGTGGGGATAAATGGGTGTTTCTCTGGTTGGCAACCTGTAACTAGTGGGGGTCCCTCAAGGATCAGTGTTGGGCCCGCAGTTGTTCACAATTTACATAGATGATTTGGAGTTGGGGATCAAGTGCAATGTGTCAAAGTGTGCAGACAACACTAAGATGAGTGGTAAAGCAAAAAGGGCAGAGGATACCGGAAGTCTGCAGAAGGATTTGGATAGGTTAGGTGAATGGGCTAGGGTCTGGCAGATGGAATTCAATGTTGCCAAGTGTGAGGCTATCCATTTTGGGAGGAATAACAGCAGAATGGATTATTATTTAAACGGTAAGATGTTAAAACATGCTGCTGTGCAGAGGGACCTGGGTGTGCTGGTGCACGAGTCGCAAAAAGGTGGTGTGCAGGTGCAACAGGTGATTAGGAAGGCTAATCGAGTTTTGTCTTTCATTGCTAGAGGGATGGAGTTCAAGACTAGTGAGGTTCTGCTGCAATTGTATAGGGTGTTGGTGAGGCCGCATCTGGAGTATTGTGTTCAGTTTTGGTCTCCTTACCTGAGAAAGGACGTATTGGCACTGGAGGGAGTGCAGAGAAGATTCACTAGGTTGATCCCAGAGTTGAGGGGATTAGATTATGACGAGAGGTTGAGTAAACTGGGACTGTACTCATTGGAGTTTAGAAGGATGCGGGGGGATCTTATTGAGACATCTAAAATTATGAAGGGAGTAGATAGGATAGATGCGGGCAGGTTGTTTCCACTGGTCGGGGAAAGCAGAACTAGGGGGCATAGCCTCAAAATAAGGGGAAGTAGATTTAAGACGGAGTGTAGGAGGAACTTCTTCACCCAAAGGGTTGTGAATCTCTGGAATTCCTTGCCCAGTGATGCAGTTGAGGCTCCTTCTTTAAACGTTTTTAAGAAAAAGATAGATGCCTTTCTAAAGAATAAAGGGAATCGGGGATATGGTGTACGGGCCGGAGAGTGGAGCTGAGTCCACAAAGATCAGCCATGATCTCATTAAATGGTGGAGCAGGCTCGAGGGGCCAGATGGCCTACTCCCGTTCCTAGTTCTTATGTTCTTATGTAACCTCACCTTGCCAACCTGGGAGGCAGTGATCAGCTTGTCGGACATCTACTCCAGAAACGCCATTCTGCACAGACAGTGACCCAAGTCGGGAAGCGAACCTGGGACCCTGGAGCTGTGAAGCAATTGTGCTAACCACTGTGCTACCATCCTGCCATATGGGAAGAAGGCTCCCCTGAGATTTAGACACAACTCCCTTCAGGCAATAAGAGGAGCATGCCAACACTAGGATGCCCATCACTCAAGAATGGCACCAGGAAGCCCACCATCCTCACCTTGCCAACCTGGGAGGCAGTGATCAGCATGTCGGACATCTACTCCAAAAACGCCATTCAGTGCTGGACGATGATGAATGATCTAATCCACTTGCCAAGGTAAGTCAACCGTTAGCTCATTCCAATCCCACCGCCTCAACATGGCATCATGCACTCAAAGGTAGACACTGCTCAGGAATATTGCACAATGTTAACGGGGGACACATCAGCGTTAATTATCTCAGTTTCACACCATTAGCATCTCATCTATCATGCTGGATCAGCCCATCCTCAGCCCTTACTGGGGAGGGCACAGCACACACAGGAGGCATGCATGTTTCCCAACCTCTCCTCCAGCACTTCTCATCACATTCCATCCACTTGGCTTCATGCAGGTGAAGCTGACGCACAACAGGAAGGAGTGATCCCAGACTAGAGGAGGGACGGTCAACATCCAGGATTGCACTCTCTTCAAGGAGGATGTTGCCAAGCTGGTAGGCGAGGACAGGGATTGTTCCTGCGGAGCATGCTAGATCAGCCTCTCCCAGCAACCCATTACGGAGGAGCCTTCCAGAAGTTGATCACATTCTGACATTCACAGTGAGTGACATGCAATGTTGTATTGAGCCGGTTCATGAGCTATATCTATCCTCTCTCTATTACAGGCATCAGCAGGCCTAGGAACACCAGCCAGTCCCCAGCCTCTAGCCCACCTCAGAGGAGGATGCTGAGGCACCATCAAAAGAAGAACCTTAACTGTGTTCACTTGCATCCTCCACCAGCACAGAGACACATACCTCAGTGGCTCACAGTTCTAGATTAGACCCAGGGCCACTGTCTGGAGTGCACCTCACGGGCCTCGCCCCAGCAGTTGGAGGCAGTCACAGTCCAATTCTCTGGCTCTTGGAGGACTGCTAGAGATCAGGGGCAAATTTCTCCCCAAACGGCGCGATGTCCGCCGACTGGCGCCCAAAATGGCGCCAATCAGACGGGCATCGCGCTGCCCCAAAGGTGCGGAATGCTCCGCATCTTTGGGGGCCGAGCCCCAACATTGTGGGGCTAGGCCGGCGCCGGAGGGATTTCCGCCCCGCCAGCTGGCGGAAACGGCCTTTGTTGCCCCGCCAGCTGGCGCGGAAATGACATCTCCGGGCGGCGCATGCACGGGAGCGTCAGCGGCCGCTGACAGTTTCCCGCGCATGCGCAGTGGGGAGAGTCTCTTCCGCCTCCACCATGGTGGAGAACGTTGCGGAGGCGGAAGGGAAAGAGTGCCCCCATGGCACAGGCCCGCCCGTGGATCGGTGGGCCCCGATCGCGGGCCAGGCCACCGTGGGGGCACCCCCCTGGGCCAGATCGCCCCGCGCCCCCCCCAGGATCCCGGAGCCCGCCCAGGCCGCCTTGTCCTGCCGGTAAATAGGTACTCTAATGCACGCCGGCGGGACAGGCAATTTATCGGTGGGACTTCGGCCCATCCGGGCCGGAGAATCGAGCGGGGGGGCCCGCCAACTGGCGCGGCCCGATTCCCGCCCCCGCCGAATATCCGGTACCGGAGACTTCGGCAACCAGCGGGGGTGGAATTCACGGCAGCCCCCGGCCATTCGCCAACCCGGCGGGGGGTCGGAGAATGACGCCCAAGGTATCCACTGAATTCAAGTCAGATGATAAGCCTCTGAGCGGCCACCGAGATAATGTTGCAGATGGAAAAATATGCAAATAGAATAGAGTATAAAAGTAGGAAAGTTATGTTGCAATAGTATAGGGCATTGGTGAGACTGCGTCTGGAGAACTGTGCACAGTTTTCATCTCCTTAATGCGAAGGAGGTAAATGCATTAGAGGTAGTTCGGAGAAGATTCACTCAATTGATTCCACGGACAAAGGAATTGTCTTAGGAAGAGCGATATAACAGTTTAGGTCTATAGTCCCTGGAGTTTAGAAGAATGAGAGGGGATCTAATTGAGGTATTTAAGATGCTAAGGCGGATTGACAGGGTAGTTGTAGGGCGGATGTTTCCCCTTGTTGGACATTCTAGAACGAGAGGCCATAGTTTTTAGGTAAGGGGTGGCAGATTTAAAACAGAATTAAGGAAGAATGACTTCACTCAAAGGGTCGTGAATCTGTGGTATCTTCTCCCCCAGAGTGGAGTGGACATCAGAATGCTCAAAAATTTACGGAGAAGATAGATGGGTTTCTAATTAGTGGTAGGATGAAAGGTTATGGGGACAAGACAGGAAAGTGGAGTTTAGGCCGAAATGAGATAAGCCATGATCGTATTGAATGGCGGAGAAGACTCGAGGGATGCAATTGCTTACTCATTCTCCCGGTTTTAATGTTCTTATCAAGCAGAGTTGCGAGAAGCAGTCAACAGAGTGAAACAAAGGATGGAGGAGTCTGTCTACATGCTAACTGATGCCATGGTACTGACATGTGAGTGTTTTGAAATCACCATGGGAAGGGTGGTGGCCACCTTGGAGACCATGGTCAAGCATGTTCTTCTGGCGGTGTGCTTGGACCTGCAATCCATTGCTATAGATGTTAGTGGGATCCATCAGTGTGTAGGTGAGAGGAGGTGGGCACTTCAACCTCCCTCCAGGGGCCCCTTCTCAAGAAATCAGGGATGGGCCTTTGGGCACCCACTGGTAGTACATGCATCTGCCGGACACCCTGGGGAACTCCACACAGGGCACTCCAAGGGTATACAGCTGCTCAAATCTCTTCTGCCTGTCAGCCCATCAATTCCAGCTGGTCAGGCCGAGGAGGATTCACCTGCCCCTGAGCAGATGACCCTTATCAGGTGGCAGCTCTGAAGGCCTCGGACTTCGAGAGGACATCTGGCAAGTTAATCTCTGATAGCAGGGCATAGCTGTCAGCATGCTGCCTCTACCTGTGCTGTGGATGTCGGGGCTGTACCTAGACATAGAGGTAGGGCTCGAAAAAGTACAAAATTATGACATCACTTCTGGGTCATGGGTGTTCAATCACTTTACATATCATGTATATTTGTAAATACATTTGCTATTCTAGTCGCCATTCAAAAGCATGGTCTATATGTATCTATGTGTCCTCCAATTGTGAGGGCAAGCCATTCTCCCTTGTCTGACTTCGTCAGTCTCACTTTCATGTGATGTCCACCGGACTCATGATCGTCACTATATCCTTGTGTTATCTCAGGGAAATGTCTCAAACTCTATTTGAAGTGTGTGAAAAACACGCCAGTGACCTTTATGCTTTGCAAGACAACATGGAGGTAGGCCTGCTGAATAGCCTTTGAGGGTTTGTTGCAATTGTGTCTCTTCATTGGTGGTGCCAAAACATGATGGTCTTTCCCAACATGGGCACATCCCATTGTCCGCTGAGGTTTCTCATTGAAGTGACAATGATTGCTTCAAGTCCTTTAGCACAGCCCCTGTGCTGTTGTGCTGAATTCCTCCTCCCTGAGCGCATGGATACACAGTTTGCAATTAACTCTTTCATAGATTAGAGCGTGGTGAATCATGAAGGTTGAAGGTGCAAGTCCAAATGCTGAACTTGATGTCGACGTTACTGGTGGTGAAGGCCTTTCAGTGAACTGGAATGGCACTAAGGGACAGGAGGCATGTCACCATCACCCCTGCCTGCACCTTTCCCTTCCTGGAATCTTGTGGTTTTCAATGTGGCATTGACACATCTTCCACATCGTGCTTGTTCGATAACTCAGTTTCTTGCCCTTCCTGCTCTACATCATCCAAGGATCTCTCAGCCTCCTCCATGTCTCCCTCTGGTGAGGGATTCCCCGTTAGAAATGCATATTGTGAGGGATGCAAGGAACCACAACTTTGTGGGCCCTCTCTGTGGGAAGTACTGCAGAGCCCTGCCTGAGCGGAACAAGCATCACAAGCGCATCTTCAGGATGCCAATGGTCTGCTCTATGATTGATTGTGTTGAGCTATGAACCATGTTGTACTTTCCTTTGAGGCACTCTGAGGATGGCATACGGGTGCCATGAGCCATCATTTGAGTGGTACCGTTTATCCCTAAACAGCTGACCCTGTAATCACTGAGGCCCTTCAAACATGTGAGGCAGCTGAGAGTGACTCAGGATGTATGAGTCATGGGAACTCCCAGGGTCGCTGACATAAACGTGCATGATATGCTTCTGATGAGCGAATATCAGTTAAGTGCTTAGCGAGTGGAACACTTTCCTGCTAATGAGCATCAGTGACGGCTGCTATGGATCTCTCACAGTCACATGGTGCAATTGATTGCACTCTGTCCTCGAGGGAACCCTGGGATGGCCGCAAATCCCATAAACCTAGCAACCTAGTTAGCTTCATTGAGTGTGAACTTCATATAGTGTTGCGCCTTACTGTAGAGGGCATCTTTCACCTTCTTTATATATTGATGTGCTGAGCGCTGAGATGCCACATTGTTACCCTGTGGATTACTGGAATGAACCGCAGGCAAATAAATTGAGCCCAACCATGCTCTTCAGAACCACTGGGAGGGGTTGTCCTTTCAGCCCATGGGGTGGTATTTCCTCCCGCAGGTATGGTCCACCACATCTCTAGACAAGTGTAGACGTGTTCGACATTGTCTTTCGTCATCTCTAGAAAATAAAGTATTGTTTGGTAGACCCTCGGTCGTGGAGTCGCCTCCATGGACTAACCTCCTAATCCTTGATTCCTGCTGTGACTCCCCTGGAGCATGGAACTTAGGTGGGGCCTCCTCTTCAAGCTGCACTAGATGGCTCCGGGCCCTTCTTCTCCTCTATTAGGTCTGTGCCATCAAGACGGCAGTATTGAGCCTAGTCTCCATTATTCAATCCTCCCTCTCCCCATGGACTGATAGATGCAACAGGTTAACAAATGCTGGGCAAATATATTAAAGCTCCCACTGTTGCTAATTTTTGATTGGCTCTTAATTTGGCTCTGTTTAATCACGTTTGCTCAAGAGTCGCCAGGCATCTTTCGACACCGCCACAAGGTTCAGAACCGAATACTGATCAATGACTCGATACACCGGTTAGTAAGTTCAAAAGCAATGCTCATTTATTTATACACAGTCAAATCTACTCATGCATAAACTCTACAAACTAAACTACCACTATTACTAAAGCCTATACTTAGCTTTGGGCGCCCACTCAGTCAGAGGAACAATGGCCGTTGCTCGGTTCTGAGGCTGCTGGGTTGAGCTGTTTACAGGGTAGCAACTAGGAGCGTCTATCTAGTAGCGTGCGTTGACTTGGGACTTACTTGGTCTGATGCAGCTGCTTGGCAGGTCTCTCTCTTCGATGAGAGCCAAAGCCAAAGGAGAGGATTTCTCCCTTGGGAGATACGTTTTATACGGAAAAGGGCTTCACGCGCTTTTAGGCGGGCCTTGAACTTGGCCTCAACTAATTGGATCTTTCCCAATCATCTGTATCAATTTTCCTCCAATCGAGGGGTGGTTCCCTGATCGCTGGGCATGTCATGGTGACTGTCAATCTGCTTTGTCTTAGCTTCCTTTGGCGCCGGGGAGTCTGCCTTAACATTGTGTATCTCAATGTTTCCCTTTTGTCCCCAGAGATGGCTCATTAGTATGTAGATTGTTTGGTAGTTTCTGTCCTGTCTGAGAGTTTAAGGTTCTAATCAACAGACAGAGCTTGCACCTGCTTGTTTCTTAGCATTGTCCAATTTTCCCTGCATTCTTTGCAGGTGTCCATTTTGTAATCGGGACGTGGCCATCCCAGATGGCTACACTCCCTCCTTGTGATCCTCAACGCGAAGCGTGAAGGATCACATTGCTAACACGTCTTCATCCTTTGATCACTGGGGCACCCATGCTTAGGCTCTGTATTGCCCTATCCTATGCAACACAATTTTACCTAAACCATTTAAAATATATTCATTGTCATAAAATTCTATGGGGTGCTATGACATTAAATACATGCATTACAGAAAAATAAAAAAACTGGAACCTCTAACTATTCTCAATAAACTATCCTCATTCAAACAATCCAAAAATACAAACAATCCAAAAATAATCTATACATCTTAAACTGTACAAAATAGCAGCACACAATTTTCTCTGGCCTGGCAGTCAGACACAGGGGTTTACATCTCTTTATTCCACAGAATACATAAAGAAGCTGGATCTGTATACCGGGTTGCGAGAGCGATATGCTCTGTTTTGCCATTTCCTAACTCTAAACGTTTGCACAACACTGCAAAATATCACCAGCACTAAGAGTGCTTCGACTACATATGAGAGTGAGTACAAGGTGATAAACTTATCACACCCGGTCGGGGTATTGCTAGCTGTCGCTGGGCTAGTTATCTCGGGGTTCCGTGTATTGCATGGGTGAGAGTCATTTACGGTTTGTGTGGTAGGGGTCAGGGGGGTAGCGTCCGCGCGCAACTGAAGGGATCCCGCTAAGATCCATGTGAACACAAAGGCTGTCTTCATCTTTGTCGGACTTCTTCTTTGTCTTCCTCTGGGGTTCCTGAGGTTCCGGAGTTCTGTGAACACAAGCATAATTTCTGTTATTATCTTGCTTAAGATCTCGTATGTCTGTCTATTGGTCCTTTACTGCCAATTTCCCTTTATAATTGGTCACCATCTGTGACTCCCATCATTTTTTTTTTAAACCGAATGTTTGGACGAGACATTTAAGAAAAATACTGCCGTACTGTGAGCCGTCTCATAGCCTGTGTGATTTACCATCCCAGTGTTTGAGGATGTAAATAGCATAGGGAAGCAACCTAAGGGTTGCCAAAACCAAACAAAAGAATTTCGAACGTGACGAGCCAAAATGGGGTGCGTATGGGCTGCGGCGGGTAAGAAATGGGTGGAATCCCCGGGTAGGACAGTAATCAATGCCGTATGTGCTCTACCCGAGCGTAGTTGGCCAGAGGGCGGTCCTCAGGCCGTGGGGCCGTGAAAAACTTTCCGGGTTTACATTCAACACTTGAAATGAAATGAAGTGAAAATCGCTTATTGTCACAAGTTGGCTTCAAATGAAGTTACTGTGAAAAGCCCCTAGTCACCACATTCCAGTGCCTGTTCGGGGAGGCTGTTACGGGAATTGAACGGTGCTGCTGGCCTGCCTTGGTCTGCTTTCAAACCCAGCGATTTGGCCCTGTGCTAAACACTTAACGATAACACTAACGAACAAACATTCAACAAACATGGTGCAGGTTCCATCAGAAAGGACACCGTATCTCTCCATCGGTTCCTTTTTTCTCCATCACCTGGACACCTCACTGCTCAAGAGCGAACAGGGTCGCAAAGGGATTCGTTTGGTGGGAGTCAGACTCTCAGTCATCATCTTCTCCCAGATGCCAAACTCTTGTCTGTAGTAACCGTGCTAAAGCTGCTTGGGATGAATTGGGATCCATCTCATCATTCCTGATGAGCCTGAACGAATTGTCTCGGTGCCAGAATCTTGTGTCGAGGTTGGAGCTACTATGCTTCAATCTGTCATCGTCGGGCGGTGGGTCTGGGTCAGGGGCTTTGATATAAGTGATGTCGAATGGGTCAGTAGAATCATGCTCAGATTCACTGGGAGTGGGGCCTGGTACAGGGGGGTAACGTGGTGTGCTGTGGCTGTCGTCATTGTGATCGCTATCACTGTCGCTGTCACTGCTGGTTGAGGGAAGGGAGAGGCGGAGTCGTGCCTCTGGGGGCAGAATTCAAGTCGTGTCTGAGGGCGGGCTGGAGTGGTTGGGGGAGGGTAGGAATACGTCATCTGTGGGCAGGGCGTGATCGTCTGCTGCTGCGAGCAGGATGTGGTGTGTGTGGTTATTCTGCGAGCTGTAAGCCTTGAGCTGGTTTATATGAAACCATGCAGACTTACCATTGGGATAGGTTATTTTGTACACTGAGGGGCTGACTTTGTCCGAAATGGAGTAAGGTCCGGAAAATTTGGGGGAAAGGAGTGAAGTGGGGTTGTAAAGGGAAAGCATAACTTGTTGCCCTACTGTAAACTCAGTGGCGTGTACTGTTTTGTCGAAACAAGCCTTGCTCTGTTTCTTCCTGGTTCCAAGTCTCACTGCTGCAGCGAGTTGGGCTGCCTTTATGTTCTGTACTAGTTGTGTAACCGCATTTTCATGCGTGAGGGCTGTAACTGCGGGGCTGGCCAAATCCAGTCCTAGTAAATACTCAGTGCCTTTCATGGGGTGTCCGGTCATAAGGTTTTGGGGGGTGTAACCTGTGGATGTAGATACCGTGTTTCTTAAAAACATTAAAGCAAATGGGAGTACTGAATCCCAGGTGCTATTATTCTGCTGTACCATTTTCCTGAGGGTGGCTTTCAATGTCCCATTCATTCGTTCTACAATACCACATGACTGGGCGTGGTATGCGATATGGAACTTTTGTCTAATGCCGAAAATCGTGAGGACGTTTTTCATTACACGTCCGGTAAAATGGGAGCCTTGATCGGACTCCTTACTACGTGGGAGGCCCCATCTTGTAAATATGTGTTGTGTTAATATTTTAGCCGTTGTCTTGGCCGTATTAGTTTGTGATGGAAATGCTTCCACCCATTTTGTGAAGGTGTCTAGGACCACCAACACATACTTGTAACCATTTCTGCATGGGGGTAGGGGTCCTATATAATCTACCTGGAGATTTGTCCAGGGTCCATTAACGGGGTGGGTATGGCTAAGTTGAGCCTTTTTAGCATATCTGTCCGGAATGTTCTGGGCACAGATTAAACAATTCGCTACGTAGTGTGTGACATCGATTTTTAAATCAGGCCACCAGCAAAGCGGTCTGAAGTGGGCTATGGTGGGTTCAATTCCTTGGTGTCCATGATTGTCATGGAACTAACAAATGATCTGGTTCCTATCCTGGCTGGGAACTATATAAAAGCCATCCTTTAAAATCACACCGTTGTGTGTGGTGATTGCGTTTTTAAACTTGTCGTACGGGACTGTGAAGGTTCCCTTTAAAACTTCCCTGAGTTCCTTGTCCTATTTCTGGGCCTTCGCTAAATCCTGAATGTTGGTCTGTGAGACCTAAACTGCGTGTACTGAGGTGCTTTCGGGGGGGTTCCAAAAATAACCATGCCTGGAGCCTGCCTTCGCTCGGGCATCTGCTTTAACGTTACCAGGGGGGGGAAGAACGGCGGTGATTGCGAACCTTAAGTCTACCGTATTTCCTATCCTTCGCTGGCTCTAAGATATGGCGGAGTAATGGGGCTGAGGGTAGGGGTTTACCGTCCGCGGAAACAAATCCTCTTGTTTCCCAGAGTGGTAGGAATTCTGTCAAACTATTACAGACATACAAGCTGTTCGAATAGATGTCTCTGGGGTCGGGAACGAATCTGGGTGGTCTACAATATATGCAATTGCTGCCAGCTCAGCTGCCTGCGAGCCTAAGTGTCCTGGCAACTTGAAAGAAATTTCATCTAGGGCGCGTCCCTGCGCGTCCTCTACATAAATACCGCAACCGGTAATTCTCTCTCCGTTTAACACTGTGGAGGAGCCATCCACATATATCTTCAGGGGTGCGCACGTGTCTGTGGGCTGGGGTCTCTGGGGTGTACTACCTCTTTTCCTGGGGGGTGTTTTAGGAATAAATGGGCCTGTGTTCTGTTTAGTGGTGATGATCTCATATTCATGAGGGGTGCCTGCATTCTGCAAATTATCAACAAGGAAGGTTTGGGTTTTGGTTCTCTTTACCGTGATGTCCCGTCCCTGTAAAAGAAGGGTCCAACGGGCTGCGCCGATTTGGCTGACTGCCATCTTTAAGTCGGCCGTCTAACAATAGCTGTGTCGGTGTGTGTTCTGTGAGGATGGTGATGGGGTTGAGTCCTGTAATGTAGGTGAAGTATTGCACTGCCCAAAAAACTGCGAGCAGGTGCCTTTCACAGGCAGAAAATCCTTGCTCTACGGGGTCTAACATGCGTGAGGCATATGCTACGGGGCGTAACTGGTCATGGCGTTCCTGGCGGAGCACGGCCGAAAAGGTTCGGTCGATGCTTGCTACCTCGATAGCGTAAGGGGAATGTGGATCTGGGACCTGTAGTGCTGAGTGCTGAGTGCTCTTTTGAACGCGTCCACGGCATCTGTATGCTGTGGAAGCCATTCCCAAAGTGCCTGCTTCTTGAGAAGTTCGGAAAGGGGCGCTGCTTTAGTGGCAAAACCCTCAATATGGTTTCGGCAGTAACCGACCAGTCCTAAAAATGACCGGAGGGCTGAGACATTGTGGGGAAGGGGCAATTTGACGATCGAGTCAATTCTCTTGTGCTCGATCTCGCGTTTACCATGAGTGATCACTGTTCCCAAGTAAATCATTTTTTCTTTTAGAATCTGGGCCTTCTTGGGGTTGATTTTACAACCAATTTCTTTTAGGAGTGCTAGGAGTTCGGCGAGAAGCAAAATGTGCTCTCCCTTTGTGTCTGTAGTAACAAGTAGGTCTACATACTGGACCAGACAATCGGGGCGGGAAAATTTTGCTGATACATTTGCCAGCTGTCGGGGGAAAATGGAGGGGGAGTTGTGGAAGCCTTGAGGAAGGCACATCCACATGTATTGTTGCCCTTGGAATGTAAAGGCGAATTTGTACTGGCACGCTTTAGCCAATGGAATGGACCAGAAGCCATTACTAATGTCCAAAAGCGAAAAAAAATGTGACTGGAGTTCCAGTTTGAGCATGGTCTCGGGACTCGTGGCTACGGTGGGGGCTGCTGCTGGGGTTACTTTGTTCAGTTCCCGGTAATTAATGGTCAGTCGCCATGATCCACCCGGTTTCCTGACGGGCCAAATCGGTGCGTTGTTTGTGGAGGCTACTGATCTGAGTACGCCTTGATCCAACAAACTCTCTATTACTTTGGAGATTTCTCCCTCTGCTTCCTGGGTAAATCCGTACTGCTTCTGGGGTTTAGGGTCGGGACCTGTAATGTTCACAAAGCCAGCCAAACTGCCACAGTTGTGCTTGTGCTGTGCAAATGCTGCTTTATGTTCCTGCAGGACTGCCCTAACCTGTTTATCTGCACTAATGGCTTGAGCGTCGAACCAGAAGTCTCCTACTGAGCTAATCCTATTTACGTATTCTCCGACTGTGAGCGTAGCGGGGGCTTGTGCTGCCTTTGCCGTTTTCCATATACACTTGTTCACTGGGTCGAAAGAAAGGTTATGGGAGCTCATGAAATCGATCCCAAGGATATGTTCTGCTGTCTGGGGCAGATCGACGAAAACTACGGTGTGCTTGGTTGTGATGCTCCCTATCTGTATTGCTATAGGGGCCGTGATGTGTCCCTGTTGTAAATGGCCTGTAACGCCGCTGAGTGTGATGGTGTCTGTTGTGGGGCCATGTGTCTCGCTGGAACATCGTGGAGGAATTGAGTGTGGTGCGGGAGCCTCCTGTGTCCCAAAGAAATTCTACAGGTTGTCCCGAACTTTGCCTGCTACTACTGGTCTACCGGACTTGTCCCAAAGGGTGTCGCAGACCCAAGTTGGGGAGCCCGAACACCGTCAGTCGGTGCCGTTCATGTCTGCATTCTCTGAACGGGCGCAACGCTATGGATTGGCTTTGCCCTATTCTTATTTAGGGTGTCTGTCTGTTGGTTTCTCTGCTGCTTCAGGGGCACATTGCACTCTTGTGAAAAGTGTCCGAGCTGTCCATAATTATAACATTCTTGAGGTTTTGGCTGGAGTTGGCTGTTCCTGCCCTCATTTACCCATGCGGGGTTCTGGTGTGCTTTAACTGGGTTCATTTCTACATGCTCTTCATCGGGTGTTATAATTGCGGTTTTGCCTGCAATTGATTGCTCCCAAGTGCGGGACAATCTCTTCAAAACCCATTTTTCACTGTGGGCCTCATCTGAGGGGTCACAATTTGCGCAAGCTTTTCTTCCTGCTTCTGTGGCGTGGGAAACTAGAATTCAGGAACATTTGGCCATATTATCTGGGGACAAATGGGCACGGGCTAACTCTCCAAAAACTGCGGTGAAGTGAATCCACAGACGTCAAGCAAACACTGTGGGGTGCTCTGTCTTCTTTTGCCTACACTTATTCAGGCCTTCTATGGGGTCTCCTCTGTTAAAGCCGACCGCATCAAGGATCGCAGTGTGCATCTCTTGGAGTGTGCCTCCTCCTACATTCTCTAGGTCGGGAAGGGCTGCTACGACTGAAGGGTTGAGGCTCAAAACTGTGAGCTTCACTTGCTCCTTCTCGTCCAGGCCGTACATGGTTGCCAGTTGTTTGACTTGCGCGAAAGATTGGTGGGGGTCTGATGTGGGAAGGAACGATGTAATTTTTCCACACGCGTCCCGTAATTGGGTCACGGTTAACGGGGTTGTATAAAGTAAATCTGCTTCTCTTTCTCCTGCGGCCCTGCGGTGTGTGGTCACAGGATTCATGGGGGTGTGTTCTGCCTGTTCGGTTGGGAGTTGGGGCGCTTTCCTTTTCTGGGGTTTTTCCTGTGTACATGTCCCATGTACATATCTGTGGGCAGCCGCGTTCAATTCCTTCCAGTCGGGGCCGTTTTCTTGATCTAATTGGGGTCCAAATGTACTCTGAAACCCATTCTGCACGGACAGCAGAGATTGCAATTCTGCAATTTGCTTCCGGTATTTTGCGTGGTCTACTGAGCTCTGCCGTTGTTCCGTCGTGGAAGTATGGAGTGCTCGTAGGGCTGCTTTTAAATCATTGCACTGTTTCTGCAATTTCTCAACTTGCTGTCCTGTTTCTTGTCTTACCAAGACCGCGCGTTGCGTGTCCTGGTAGGCCTTATCGTATTGTGTCTGAAAACTGTTCAAATGCGCGAGACAAGACTGATGTGCCCACTTGGCATTATCTACCTCTCTGTCCCTTGCTGCTAACTGCTCTTTCAGATCTATATTCTCTTTTTCTACCTCACTCACGTCTACCTCACTGGTTCTGTCTCTCTCCTCTATCTCTCTATGGAGCGTCCTAACGACTTCCTCTGTGCCTCACAATTGTGCCAAACAGGACACGATTGCCATCGGCTTGCGAGCTTTTCTCAAGCTCTTCTTGTGGATCTCTGACAGGTTCTCCCACCAAATATGTCCTATACTCCCTGGTCCTGTTTCCTCATTATTGCAGAATTCACTCGAAAGGGGCCATTCTTTCCCTTTGAGATATTTTCTGATCTCATCTTCCCAAGCGGGACACTGTCCTACTCTACTGGTCGCTGCGACCTCGAATTCCTGGGGGTTCATAAGGCGTTCCATTGCCTTCATTGCCATTTTCTCTATCTAGGATCTCTACTGAATTTAAAACAGGGAATAATAAAGTGGTGATGTAAACACGGGTACGTCTTACGCTAATTTCCGGCCTACAAAACTCCCGACAGTTTTACGCAACAAAATCTCTCAGGTTTACCTTCTATCCCTGTTAGTACACATACATTAACACACTTCTGAATCTCAGAGGCTTGATCAGTACTGTTTTGGCACTTGTGGTTTTTCTGTTCCCAATTGGACTGTCAATTCAAATTTTGGGTTCTCTCGGAGTGGTTAGGCCACTTCTAAGTCGAGTCCCGTCAGATGTTGCTAACTTTTGGTTGGCTCTTAATTTGGCTCTGTTTAATCACGTTTGCTCAAGAGTCGCCAGGTATCTTTCGACACCGCCACAAGGTTCAGAACTGAATACTGATCAATGACTCGATACACCAGTTAGTAAGTTCAAAAGCAATGCTCATTTATTTACACACAGTCAAATCTACTCATGCATAAACTCTACAAACTAAACTACCACTATTACTAAAGCCTATACTTAGCTTCGGGTGCCCACTCAGTCAGAGGAATAATGGCCGTTGCTCGGTTCTGAGGCTGCTGGGTTGAGCTGTTTACAGGGTAGCAACTAGGAGCGTCTATCTAGTAGCGTGCGTTGACTTGGGACTTACTTGGTCTGATGCAGCTGCTTGGCAGGTCTCTCTCTCTTCGGTGAGAGCCAAAGCCAAAGGAGAGCGTTTCTCCCTTGGGAGATACCTTTTATACGGAAAAGGGCTTTGCTTGCTTTTGGGCAGGCCTTGAACTTGGCCTCAACTAATTGGGTCTTTCCCAATCATCTGTATCGATTTTCCTCCAATAGAGGGGTGGTTCCCTGATCACTGGGCGTGTCCTGGTGACTGTCAATCTGCTTTGTCTTAGCTTCTTCTGGCGCCGGGGAGTCTGCCTTAACATTGTGTATCTAAATGTTTCCCTTTTGTCCCCGGAGATGGCTCATTAGTATGTAGATTGTTTGGTAGTTTCTGTCCTGTCTGAGAGTTTAAGGTTCTAATCAACAGACAGAGCATGCACCTGCTTGTTTCTTAGACTTGTCCAATTTTCCCTGCATTCTTTGCAGGTGTCCATTTTGTAATCGAGACGTGGCCAACCCAGGTGGCTACACCACTCATGAACAGAAAACTTCTGTCATGCTCTAGAGCTGCGGCTCTGCTACCAGTTTGTCGCTGATACAGTTTTGTAGCTGAGGTGCAAATTCACAGACATGCGTCACCAAGATGCCAATCTTGATGCTTGACATCTCGATTCCACAGATATTGGAAGACGTTTGGATGCATTCATGACTAGCGTCACCTTACCAAATTCACTCCTGTAATCCCTGATCTAACATACTGATCAAGGATTACTTGCACATGAGCAAGGTATTAGTGAAATTCCGTACACCAGTGTCTCCTTTACCAACTGAGGATAGTTGGATTCCACACTTGTTAACGGAAGAGATGCAAAAGATACTGGTCTCTCTTCCCAAAAAGTCAGTATATGTGACACCACTGTTCAAACATCAAATGGCAAAGCATCACAGGCAACTTGGAATGGTAACTTTGGGTTGAAATATATAAATACTTCTGACTTTTTCAGGGCTTCTTTTGCAGATTGATATGCTTTATCGCATTCTGGTGGCCATTGCCAGGCCTGTTTTGCAATGTATGTAACGGTTTCAATAGTGTTTCCAGATTCTGGACAAATTTTCCACAGTAGTTGATTGACCTTTGTAATGACCTAAGTTGAGTGACATTCTTTGTTCGTGGAGCCTCCATTATTGCTTCCATCTTTTTCAGTGCTTTTGTGTAGATCCTTACTGTCAATTACATATCCTAGATAGTGTATGAGTGTCTGAAATAGATCACATGTATCTTCCCTGACATGAAGCCATTTCAGTTTGGCTTTTAAGTGTCATAAGTGTTCTTGTTCATTGGTGCTGGCTATCAATATATCATCTAGGTAACACTATACCTCCTGTAAGCCACTAAATGTGTCCCACTGACTGTTGAAATAAAGCTAGTGCTGACGTTATTCCAATAACCAATCTCTTGTAGTAGAATAGGCCTTTGTGAGTGATGATAAAGAGCAGGTATTGAGATTTAGTGTCTCATTCATTTGCAGGTAGGCCTGTGAAAGAAATCATATCACAGAATTTACAGTGCAGAAGGAGACTATTTGGCCCATCACGTCTGCACCGGCCCTTAGAAAGAGCACCCCACCCAAGCCCACACCTCCACCCTATCCCCGTAATCCAATAACCCCACCGAACCTTTTTGGACACTACGGGCAATTTATCATGGCCAATCCAACTAACCTGCACATCTTTGGACTGTGGGAGGAAACCGGAGCACCCGGAGGAAACCCACGCAGACACGGGGAGAACGTGCAGACTCCGCACAGACAGTGATGCAAGCCAGGAATCGAACCTGGAGCTGTGTTAACCACTGTACTACTGTGCTGCCCTGAAAGAGCAATGTCCTGCTAGGCCCACAAACAAATCTTCAATCAATGGTAGCGGGCATTGATCTGCGCATAGAACCAGATTTATTGTTGTCTTAAAATATCCGCAGAGATCAATTGTGCCATCCTGCTTCATGACAGGTACAATCGGGGTTGCCTAGTGATGGGTTCTAAGCCTCCTGTTTTCACAAGTCTCAGTAGTTCAGATTCAATGTTTGGTCATGCAGCATAGAATCCAGAGAATCTACAGAACTCCTACAGTTCAGAAGGAGATCATTCAGTCTATCAGGTCTGCACCAATCCTCGGAAAGAGCGTTCGACCTAAGCCCACTCCTGCATCCTTTTGTTGTAACCCTGTGCTTTGATCATGGGTAATCACCTAACTTGCACATGTTTGGACTGTGGGAGGAAACCAGAGCACTTTGAAGAAACCCACCAGACATGGAGAGAACATGCAAACTCCATACGACAGTCACACACACAGCATAGGCTACAGATCTAGCCGTGAGATATTTCAGCTGGCTATTTTCCATAATCTTCAGGGCCACGTTACTCCTTTCACAAATCCCAGTGTGTCTTCAAATGCACTGCTGTATTTTTCCATTATTGTCTGTAAGTCTAACTTTAAATCAACTAAGCTATTTACTGTGCTCTAGTTCAGTTTAATCCTTTCTAGCCTTTAAGAGAGACCAAAGAGAGCTGATGAACTTCTTTGGAAGTTCTAACCTGTGTTCGTCCACTTAGCTCAACCTTGACTGTGATGTAACCTCTCTGAGGTCTATTTCCTCAGTATAGGTTCTCAAGATCACATATGCTGGCTCCAAAGGCAGCTGATTACATTTCCATTCGTAGCTGCTCTCTGGAATTAAGGAGATGGCAGCTATCCTCTCAACTTCCATTTTGATAGGTTGCCGTCCGTTTTGGGACGTAAAATATGACAGCTTCACTATTGTTGTTGTTCTTTTCTTCCACATTGTGAATTTTCTTCGATGAATTTGTTTTGTTTCTTCCTTTAGATGTCATCATTTGAGCGTTCTTCCCTGGAGAAGTTATTTTACTCCAGCAAGTTCTTGCTGTGTGGCCATTTCTGCCACAACTTTTACATTGGCAATCAGCCTGTGAATGGCTGGATTTTGCACAGCGATGAAAAGCCTGTTGCTGGATAGAGTTCTTCTGGATGGCAGCCAGTTTATGGATCCTCGTGCATGTTCTGAGCTGAGAAGCCTCCTTAGCTGCGAGCCCCATTGAAACAGCAATATCTAATGCAATCTTCAGACATAGATTTCAATCCATCAATAATCTTCTCTGAATGGCCTCACTTTTCAAACCACACACTAAATGATCTCTAATTGTATCGTCTAACGAATCGCCAAATTCACGAAACTCTGCAAGTCGTTTGAGGGTGGCGACAAACTGGAATACTTTCCCCTTCTAACTGATTCCTTTGATGAAATCTATACCTTTTCTCAATTATTAACGGCTTTGGTGCATAATGGTCCATTAATATTTTAACCAAATCTCAGCATGTCCTTTTCCCAGGTCTCTCAGGCTGAACCAAGCTTCTAACAAATTGAAAGGTTTGCTTCCAGTTGTACTTTGGACTGCAGGGACCTTAATGTTTTCCAATACCTTATTGGCTAGAATGTAATATTGTAATTTTTCTGACTTTGACGTCCATTCTCTGACTCTTCATCAAATAAGCCCATTGCATCAAAATTTCCATCATTTTTAATGGTATCGGAATGCTCTCCCAACTCCCCTCAAATTAATGGTCTAGTTAAATAAAGCTGAATTACCAATTTTATAACAGCTTTAACTCAACTCACAAGCTGTAAGAACCTTTTGTTCTCTGCCCCTGCTCTATCTCTGTGCCTTACTGTGCTGCATTTGGTGAGCTTTGCAGCCTGAACTCGTTGGAGTGCCGGTTTAAAATTGGTATAAACCCTTCCTTTGAACTTTTTTGCCCCCAAATCCTTATTGGTTCCAATACCAGGTGCAATTTCTGACCTGCTGTTAATCTTCTTGATCAATTGATCTGTTGCTGCTGCTCCACTCTTTAACGTTGACATTAGGCCGATCTTCCGGCCACGCTGCACCAGAAAAGCAGCTCGCCGCGCGGCGCAAAGCGAGTCCCGCTGAATAGCCATGTGTTTCGCGGCACTGCGACTGCCGGGATACACGCAGCTAAACGTGCTCGCTCAGGAACTTTGCTCCCTTTTGGGAAGATTGCAGATGCACGTAGGTTCAAAGCAACATTAGCAAAGATTTATTAAACAGGTCTTCTCTGTACAAAGGCTGGATGCGGGAATCTCCGACAATGCCATGGCAATTCTGTGATTCAGTGAGCCCCCCACTCCACATAGTGCCTCTTCAACAACCTGCCCCCAACTCCCCACCTCCATGAATCTCGTGTAACCCATCCCTCCGGTGTCATATTAACATGCATCCCGTTTCCTGTTCCGGATTCTGCATACATCCCCACCCATTCAATTCCCATCCAGCCCCTTGTGTGTCTGTGTGCTATCTTCTACAAATGTCTTATTGAAACATTATATGAGATAATTATAAATGAATAAGATAAATGAAGTAAACAAGACAGAAATATAATAATGATAAACACATTTTTTTTTAAAAAGCGGATGTTACAAGGACAGTGACAGCTAAAAGCAAGAAGCACTGGGTGGGGGGCACATTTTCAATCTTATGACTATGACCAGGGACTGGTTTCTTAGTTCAGGAAACTAGGTTCTCCCAGCAGAGTAGAATCGCCCCTGATCTGTGGTTGTGCTAGGAGGGGCATCCAGGAGCGATTCGGTCTTCCTTACCATGCAAATGTATGCATGGCGGGGAGCTCGTGGGATTCAGTCGGAATTATAGGGGCTTCTGATGGGGGGTCTCTGTTGGGGATTTGATGGAAGGTCCCTGTTGGGGTCTGATGGGGGGTCTCTGTTGGGGATTTGATGGAGGGTCCCTGTTGGGGTCTGATGGGGGGTCTCTGTTCATGGAATTTGGGGGAGTGGGGTGGGCGGGATTTGCATTACACGGGAAGGGGACTCTCCAATGGACCTTGGGGGACACCTACGTTACATTCTTACCACCTTGATCCACTGTGGGGCCCACTGTGCCAGGGCCACACTTGAAAAGACTTGCACCAAGCAACCCTCGTGTGAATCCCAGTTGACAGGGCCTGAGCATAAAGGGGACATGGAGAATCGGCCTTCCGGTCCGATAATGGGATGCAAACAGGTTCAAATGATCCATTTACATCCTCCCACTGGAGCCTGGCATGTAGCTCGCTACCATCACCAGTGGGGGACCAGGAGCCCGATGCTGATACTGTTTTTACCCCAATGGTGATTCTCCGCCAGATCGGGAAATCCGCTACCTCGGTGGGTGAAACTAGCAGGCAGGCACCTAGGTCACTTTCTGGTAAGCACCGCACTGCTTCTGATGCACACCAAGTGGATGCAGAAACGTTCCAGGGATCGGACAGTCGGAGGTCAGCTGGATCTCATGACACAGCTGTGCCCCAGCCAGGTGTCCAAAAGTCTTCAGTCGCAGTAGATGTACCAGCGTTGCGTGGCACCCAGCCAACACTGCAAGGGTGCACTGTGGAAAGCCTGTGGCTAGATGTCAGAGCCATAACTGGAGAACTCCGAAGCATAGTTCAGTCCCTGAGGATCTTGGCTGAGGGGTTCAACACCTTGGTTCATGTCATGATATCCATATTAACATATCATGGTGCAATCACACACATACACTGATGGACAGGTAGATGGACCAATCAACACACACACAACATCGCAGCCAATCACCAGTGAGAGCACACGCACTATAAAACAGGGAACACCACAGTTCCCGCTCATTCTACCAGGAGATAGCTAAGAGCACAGAGCTCACAGCGCGCCACTCAGACATACACCATGTGCTGAATGCCTCTCTAAGATAGTGCTAGGGCTGAGTCCACAGGTTAGCTGGTGAAGTATGAACCATAGCCAGAAGTTAATAGTTATTATTGTACAGAATAATAAAACAGAGTTATACCATCTACAACCGTGTTGGTTCGTTTGTGTATCGGAACACCCAACACGACAGTTCAGACACTGGCGGGCCTCCAGGATTTGCAATGCCAGATGACATTGAGGCTTCAGGAGTCACTCCAGCTGCCCCTCCATCACATGGAGTAAACCAGGGGTGCACAAGCACCTGGTGGGCGGCCGGGGGGGAGAAATCCCTGAAGCAAATCTCGGGCCTTCCACGTAGGAAAGCCTGGAAATGACCAGCCATTCTGAATCCCCACCTGCCTGATACTGACACATCTTAGGGGAAGCGTACAGAATAGGGTGACATGGTGGCATCAATGCCGTCTGAAGGTAGGCCAGGGTCGCCAGGTCCTGATCCTCCAGAGGATGCTGGCCAGGGGCATCTGTAGCTACAGGGCATGGAATGCAGTAGGCTGATATGCATCCTGGGAATAGACCGAGACATAGTGGGGGGGCTTGCAAGAGTAAGGAGTTGTAGGGGCACAGAGTTGGCACGGGTGAAAATAGGCACAGATAGTTGGGGGTCATAATGAAATGTCACAATTGCACTTGTCAGCTTATTAAAATCTCTTGTTGTTCACAACCTAAGGCCTCACTCTCTTTGACCCTCTCCTATTGGGATAAGTGTCACCCACTCTGGCTGCAGCATAGCTCACATGTCCCCAATGTAAAAGAAACGGTTCGGCCCAATCAAACTGAGAATAACATACATCCTGGGTGCACTCTGGCATTAATCAGTGAACCCTCAACCCTTGCCTGTAAACCCCCTCGAGTGCAACAGGACAAAGAGATGTAGGCTTGAACCTCTCTCACACATGAACTGGGGAGTCAGTGTGCTGGCAGCAGACAGACAGGAGTCAGACATAAGCAACAGCTGAGGAGCATCAGAGCTTTCTTCACTGCAAGTCGTCATCACTCTCCCGCAGCAACAGGGTAAGCTGGCACAAGGGCTCCTCAGGCCCAGCTCCCTGAAGATTTGGTTTTCATGTGGACCTCCTCTATTGGCCACGTGGAGGGTTCACAATACTCTTGGGGACGCGGTTGTAGAATTGTCGGATAACATGTTGGTCCTCTTGTGCAAAGTGGGAATTGATGAGAGCATCCCTGGCCCTCCTGTCCATGTGAACCCTCACTCCCACCAGGCCTCCATCCTCCCACTCCTATTCAGCCTCTCGCTCCACTCCCTCCTTGACTTCTCCCTCATCAGAGGGGAAATTCCAGACCTCCTGATCAGCATCATCAAGGACGGCTTCCCGCTGTTGTGCCAAGTTATTTGGGCACTGCAGACCACGATAATGCACTGGAGGCCCTCTGGGGGCTGTTTATGCACTGTTCAATCACAGATTGGGTACACTGAGAGCCTCGTTGATGGGCCTCTGCATCGGTCTCAAGCCTCTGCACTGGTGCCATTGGTCATGAGCTCAGCGGGAATCCCCTGTCGCAAATGAGTCATCTCTGCAGCCTGGGGTAACCCTCAAATATCCCAGGGATTTGAGATTATCCAAGGATGAAGCTGTCATGCACACTCCCTGGAAAATGTACACACACACTCATGATCCTCATCTGGTGGTCACACACCAGCTGTACATTGTAAGAGTGAAACCCCTTCCTGTTAATAAATGGGACTCCCTGATGGCACAAAGCACTTGGAGCCATAAGAGTGCCATTGATGGCCCCTTGCACCTGTGGCAGACAGCTGTGGCACAGTATCTCGCAGCCCACCTGTCCTGCTGATCCTGGTCCAGTTGAAAAGTAATGTAGTCTGATGCCCTGGCAATGACATGGATGCATTTATGGACAGATGACTGCAAGATGCCACACAAGTCATCCGTTGAGCCCTGGAACGATCCTGTCATGTAGAATTTTTGGGATGCTGTCAGCTTCACGGCCTCAGAGAGGGGGTGCTCTCCTCCTCCACATGGCCCCAAATTGGCAAGAATGTCGCACAGGTTGATTCTCATGCGGCTCATGTTGTTCGACAGCTCCATGAAGGACACCCGGGCCTGTAAATCCTCAGTCTCCTTTTCCCCATTTGAACCCCCTGTTCTGCTTGTACTGCAACCGGCCAACTGCCGTGCTCTTTGGTTCCCTGCCCCCCTGATGCTGGGTTCTCCCTGGGTGCTCCCACTCGTTGCTGCTGGAGTCTGTGCTCCTTCAGTGCTGTAATTAGCAGAATTGCCAACTCTCGGAAAGCTGCGAGGGATGAGGGGCAGAGGGAGAGGCAGTCAAGTTGGTGTCCTCCCTGTCCTGCAAGCAGCCATTCCTACACCTTGTCCAGTAGCTGGCGCTCAACTCACATGCCTGGTGCACTACCAGCTTCATTGCCTAATAGGCCTCGGTCAACACCGTCACTCCTTCTGAGTCACCTGCAGCCTTCCGTCTGGTTGTCCCCTCCCTTAGTATAGACATTACTGGGGATTCGTACAGGCTGTTTCAATGGTTGCCCATCCTTCATGGGCAGGGTCATTAGATGCTTACGTATACCTTGAAGGCTATTGGATCTTCAATGGCAGGTGCTGGGATCTGACAATTATGCTGACAATTCCCTGTCGATCCAGTGGACCCAAGCATTTATCCTTGAACCAGGAGTTTTCACCCGCTTCCTTGACTTGAGCATGTGGACAGTTGACATTGTTAAGGGTTAACGCATGATGTTCGAGTAGTTTGATGAGCATGAGTCTCAGGAATGATAGAGGGCACAATAACCCTCTGAATCAGGGATAGACAAGGCTAAGAGGTACCTTCTTACTTAGGAATCATCATCCTGAGATAGCATTGCTGTTAGGCCCCTGGACAGCCACTCCATGAATTTCAAATGCTTGCAGCATCCTGTTGCCCCCGCTAGACTGATCACCGTCCTCCCTTCTGTTTCGGGATCTTGTCCAACCAGCCCCTTACACTGGCCTCCTTCAGTCTCATCACACCCTTCCCCACACCTCACGAGTCCCGCAGCCGTAGATGCCCCATACTCCCATGCCACTCCCAGCTGAATAACTCAGCAATCATTTTCATTTCCTGACAATGCAACCTGCAGACAGACACAGTGCTCTGAAAACGTTTTAAAATGCACAGCCTGCAGGCTGACAGCGATCTGAAAACTTTTAAACATACATAGTCTGCAAGCTTCAGAGCAACTAACACCAGCCGCAACTCCCATCCTGGAGGAGACCCCAATACACCCCCAACTCCCAACACCCTTGACCACCCACTTCGAAGCTGGCAAGAAAGCAAAACCTATCCCCTGGTACACTCTGGTGCAAAGTGGAGAGGGGGGCTCACCTCATTCCTCCCTCTCGGCGGTCATAGAACCCGATTCATGTTTTGAAAAAACAATAGTAATTTGTGTCCTTGTGACGTCATGCTGGTGGGAAGATTCAGTGAGGTCTGAAGATTCAACTTTAAACTCGCTAATTAGGTTAAAACGCATTCAAATTTATTCAAATCAGGTTCCTGCACATCCTGGGCATGAACCTGATTGTGTCACCAGGGATGATTCAGGAAATTTGCAATCGGAAATCTCATCAGTGCAAATCCTGGGCTGGATTCTCCGCACCTTCGCGCTGAAATCGCAGCCGGCGCGGAGGTGGAGAATACGTGTTCCCGCAAGAAATCGGGACCGCCGCCAATTCACCGATTCTGCGGGCCCCGAAAAGCGGCGTACTCGGAGAGGCTTGCTCCAGCATCCTCCACCCCTGAGCAGCCGAAGTCCCGACGGCATGGATCGGGGGCGGGCCGATCGGAGGCCAGGGGGGCCTTTTAGGCGGCCGGGGAATGTTTGTGCGGGGATTGTGCGGCCCATTGGGGGGTCTCTTTTGTGGGTCTAGCTCCGCGGTCCGAGTCGGCCACGGAGTATGGCGCAGCTGCTGGAGGCTGTCGCCGTGCGCTTGTGCAGCCTCTGACCTGGATGTGCGGGGGCCCGTATCTGCAGCAAAAGCTGCAAGATCTACTCTGGGTCCCTGCTAGCCCCCTGCAGAGCCGGGAATTCGTGTCCCTTTGATCCAGGATTATCACGAGTAAAATTCTACCGTTTAATAATAATAATCGCTTATTGTCACAAGTAGGCTTCCATGAAGTTTTTGGCGCCGACGTGGGGACATAGTCCCTGATGTGTTGGGTAGGCTGGGTCGATGTGGACTGCATTGATACAGTGTAGCGAGAGACAGACCTCCAAACTTGATAAGACGCAACACGATTTTATTTAACATCTAAACTATTATACATAGAATCACAGAATTTATAGTTCAGAAGGAGGCCATTCGGCCCATCGAGTCTGCACCAGCACTTTGAAAGAGCACCCTACCCAAGCCCACATCTCCATAACCCAGTAACCCCACCCAACTCTAAGGGCAATTTTAGACACGAAGGGCAATTTCTCCTGGCCAATCCACCTAACCTGCACATATTTCGACAGTGGGAGGAAACCGGAGCACCCAGAGGAAACCCATGCAGACACGGGGAGAACGTGCAGACCCCGCACAGACTGTGATCCAAGCAGGGACTCGAACCTGGGACCCTGGAACTGTAAAGCAATTGTGCTAACCACCATGCTACCGTGCTGCCCGTGTTCAAATGTGGGTTGACACTATGCTGACTTGACTGGAGACCTGATACTATCCTAACCAGACTTACTAGCTACCACATGGTGTTTGCACTGGCCAGTTCACTAACTCTGACTGTCTCAGAGACTGGGTCCCGAGGGTGCGGGAAAACTGGTTCCCTCTGGCTTTATGGTGGTCGTGTCCTGTCTGGTGATTGGCTGCTCTGTTCTGTGTGCTTACTAGTCATCTTGTGTGTCAATCACTGCCTGCCTGCGCTCCATTGTATACATAGATGTATATTATGACATCTCCCCCCCCCTTTTTCTTTTGTATTTGTGTGTTGAGATAATAAATATTAAGGTGCATGTGCGTGTGGATGTGTATATGTGCGTGACTATATACAGAATGTGCAAAAATGACCTTATGTACACAGGAAGGTGTCGCTAGTGCAGATATAGGGCAAATGAAACGGTAAAAAATGATATTTACAGAGGTCAAAACAATAAGGTAACACAGTTGTGCAAAAGTTCAGTCTGTAAGTTTAGTCTCTGCGGCGGGTGCCGAATTCTGGTTGACCGCCTCAAGGGTGGATCAGGGCCGCCTGCACTTGGATAGGCGGGACCGCCGCCAATGCGGTGGTCGCAGAGGTTGGCAGGATTGCTGGCAGATTGGTGGCCTCGTGGTAGGGCACGTCCGGAGGAAGCATTGTGTGAGGCGGGACATCATGGTTTGGTGGTGGGCGTGGAACTCTGCGAAGCGCCCGTCTGTTGCGTCGTAGGAAGGAGCCATCAGCCATGCGGACGAGCAATGATCTCGGGGCCACTTGCTTGACCACCACACCTGTGGCAGACCAGCCGCCGTCAGGCAACTGCACACGAACACGATCAGTTGGGACCAGCTCAGGGAGATCCGTGGCATGAGCGTCGTATGCTGATTTCTGTTGGGCCCGAGTCTGTGGTATCTTTTGTATGACCATGAGGTGGTCAAGGTCTGGAACATGGATGGCTGGAACCGTGGTTCGCAGAGTGCGATTCATGAGCATCTGCGCGGGAGACAACCCAGTTGTCAGCGGGGATGCTCTGTATGCCAGCAGCGCTGAGGTGAAGTTGGAGCCTGAATCTGCAGCCTTGCACAGTAATCTCTTGACGATATGGACCCCTTTTTCGACTTTCTCGTTTGACTGCGGGTAGTGGGGGCTGGAGGTTACGTGACGAAAGTTGTATGAGCGGGCACAATCAGACCATTCCTGGCTGTAAAAACAGGGACCGTTGTCACTCATCACCGTGAGCGGTATCCCATGCCTGGCAAACGTTTCTTTGCATGCTTTAATCACCGTCTTTGATGTGAGGTCGGACAGTTTCACCACTTCAGGGTAATTGGAGAAGTAGTCGACCAGGAGGACATAGTCACGCCCCTCGGCGTGGAAAAGGTCGACAGCGACTTTGGACCATGGGGAGGTCACTATCTCATGTTGCTGCAGAGTTTCTTTGGGTTGAGCTGGCTGAAATTTCTGACATGTGGGCAGTCGAGGACCGTGTTGGCAACGTCCTGGCTGATGCCCGGCCAATATACTGCCTCTCGAGCTCTGCGTCGACATTTCCCGACCCCCAGATGACCCTCATGGAGTTGGCCGAGCACCATAGCTCGCATGCTCTGCGGAATCACAATCCTATCGAGCTTCATGAGGATGCCGTCCACCACCGTCAGGTCATCCTTGAAGTTGTAAAACTGGGGACACTGTCCCTTCTGCCAGCCATTCGTGAGGTGCTGCTGTAGCGCACAATGACTTACGAGAGAGACGAGTAGAGATGAAGTCGATGAGGCTTTATTAAGCGAGACTTGTCCCCAGCAGTTCAGCAACAGAATGGAGCGGCGGGGAGAAGCTCGGGTTCTTATACTCCGCCTTCAGGGCGGAGCCAGGAGTCAACAGCCAACCAGGACCCGGGATCTGTCAGCCAATAGCATCACGGCTTCACAGTCCCACATGACCCCTAATACATACTACCACCGCTGCATCACATGGTGTAGCAGAGGATCCTTGGCCGTTTCCTCACGAATTTGGATGACCCTCTCACCAGTGGCCGGAAGGTTGGAGGCACACAATTGCACCTGCGCATCGATTTGGCAGACAAAGTCAGTTTGTTCACATGGTGTGGTGATAGACCTGGGAAGGTCATCTGCAACAATGAGTTCTTTGCCTGGCGTGTAGACAAGTTCAGAAACATAGCGGCGTAGCTTGAGAAGGATTCATTGTAACCGAGGTGTCATGTCAGTCAAATCCTTCTGGATTATGTGGACTAGTGGCCTCTGGTCCGTCTCAACTGTGAATTTTGGGAGGCCATACACATAGTCGTGAAATTTGTCGATTCCCGTTAGGAGGCCCAGGCATTCCTTCTCGATCTGAGCGTACCGTTGCTCAGTGGGCGTCATGGCTCTGGAGGTATACACAACTGGGGCACATGAGGAGGAGTCATCCCGTTGGAGGAGCATCGCCCCAATACCGTCCTGGCTCGCGTCAGTGGATATTTTGGTCTCTTTGGTAAGGTCGAAGAACGCCAGAACCGGGGCTGTGGTGAGTTCTGCACTGAGCTCATGCCATTCGTTCTCATGAGCGGGCAGCCACTGGAATTCCGTTGAGTTTTTGACGAGATGGCGGAGGGCTGTGGTGTGTGCAGCCATGTTGGGAATGAACTTCCCAAGGAAGTTGACCATCCCTAGAAAGCGGAGGACCGCCTTCTTGTCCTCTGGGGTCTTCATGGCATTGAACGCTGAGACCTTCTCAGCATCTGGCCACACACCTTGCTGCGAGATGTGGTCACCAAGGAATTTGATTTCTGATTGACCGAACGAGCAGTTAGCTCTGTTGAGTCGGAGGCCATGCTCATGGATTATGTGGAATACCTGCTTGAGGTGATCGATGTGTTCTTGCGGAGTTGTGGACCAAATTATGACATCGTCAACATACACGCGCACCCCCTCGATACCCTTCATCATCTGATCCATGATGCAGTGAAATACCCCTGAGGCAGCGATGATGCCAAAAGGCATCCTATTGTAGCAGTAGCGACCAAACGGGGTATTGAATGTGCACAGCTTGCGACTGGATGCATCCAGCTGTATTTGCCAGAACCCCTTGGAGGCGTCCAGCTTCGTAAAGAGTTTGACATGAGCCATCTCGCTGGTCAACCCTTCTCATTTTGGTATTGGGTAATGTTCCCTCATGATGTTGCGGTTTAAATCCTTGGTGTCGATCCAGTAACTGCTGCTTGAGGTGGTCCTTGAGAGCTGCCGGCACCTGACGTGGTGCGTGGATCACAGGGGTGGTGTTTGGTTTGAGCAGGATTTTGTATCGGTATGGGAGTGTGCCCATTCCGTCGAACACGCTGTGGTACTGCATGACAATGTCATCAATTTTAGCCTGGAAGTTCTCATCAGGTGAGGCTGTCGCCTGTGAGGATGACATGGTGAGGACTCGCTGAACCAAGTTCAGGAGTTTGCAGGCCCGAGCACTGAGCAGGGATACTCTGTCAGGTCCCACAATCTCAAATCGCAGTGTTGATGGCTCAAGCCAAACTCTTTACGAAGCTGGACGCCTCCAAGGGGTTCTGGCAAATACAGCTGGATGCATCCAGTCGCAAGCTGTGCACATTCAATACCCCGTTCGGTCGCTACTGCTGCAACTGGATGCCTTTTGGCATCTCTGCCTCAGAGGTATTTCACCGCATCATGGATCAGATGATGAAGGGTATCGAGGGGGTGCGCGTGTATGTTGACGATATCATAATCTGGTCCACAACTCCTCAAGAACACATTGATTGCCTCAAGCAGGTATTCCACATAATCCATGAGCATGGCCTCTAACTCAACAGAGCCAAGTGCTCCTTCTGTCAATCAGAAATCAAATTCCTTGGTGACCAAATCTCGCAGCAAGGCGTGCGGCCAGATGCTGACAAGGTCTCGGCGATCAACGCCATGAAGACCCGAGAGGACAAGAAGGCGGTCTTCCGCTTTCTAGGGATGGTCAACTTCCTCGGGAAGTTCATTCCCAACATGGCGGCACACACCACAGCCCTCCACCATCTCGTCAAAACGTCAATGAAATTCCAGTGGCTGTCCGCTCATGAGAACGAATGGCATTCAGAGGCTGGGTCCCGAGAGAACGGGAAAATTGATGCCCTCTGGCTTTATAGTGGTTTGCCCTGTCTGGTGATTGTTTTCTCTGTTCTGTGTGCTTTCTGGTCATTCTGTGTGTCAATCACTGCCTGTCTGCACTCCATCATATACATAGATGTATATTATGACAGTCCCAATAATGGAGAATCCAGCCCCCTGTTTTTGGCCTCTTGCAGGATTTAGTGGCCATTACAGGATGTGCACCTATTTCTAAAGGACCCACAAAATTGCGCTGTTGTATTTACTTAAATGAGTAAAGCAAAAGGCAATGGGGCTCTTTTGGACTCACAATGAATATTTCCGGGGTTCAGTGGACTTCCGCTCATTGATTTTCCTGAATTTGTATTCTGCTGGCCCTGGTATTCTTCGAGAGGGAGAAGCTACACGCAGAAGGATTATTTTACTTTCTTAATGTTTATTCCTTTGTTATGTTCGTCTAGTTTTTACTCAAGTTGAATTATGGGTTGGTATATGTTTTTATTCATTTTGCCTGACTATATTTACTAAGTATTTTATGATTAAATGTAATGTTGAAGTGAAAACACTTCATGTTTATTGCAAGAGTCCCCAATAGCACCATACCTAGTTCTGACCATGATCTATTATAATGCTCAGCCTTTGTTTCATACCTTGTGCCAGGGGATCATTTATGGATGGTTTGTACCTTTGTGCATCAGAAACTGATGAAGCGGAACATGTATGATGCAAATTTACATTTTTATTGCTCATAGCACTTCATGAATTACAAATTAGGAGGTATTTCCAGGCCAGTTGCTCCTTGAAGGACAATATTATCCAATTATCAGACATGCGTCATATATATATTTCTTGCTGGTTTGTTCCAAAGCATTCTTATGTACTCCACTTCCAAAGTGACACTTCCAGTGGACTAGATCGAAATTGATCTGATTGGATGAAAAAAATAGATAAACACACTTTCTAAACTGACCCCTTCCAACATCAATTCACCCCAATTGTGATTATAATTTATACAATTGCTTCCTTTATGTCATAGGGTCATAATTACATATGTTTTGTCAATTGAAAGATATATTGTTCGAAATTGGTATTCTAAAATCAGTTGTCATTTTCCAACAAGGCAATGTTTCACAGCTGACTTGCCTTTCTGAAAAGTGTTCTGTTTATTAAATGCAATGAAAATCAATACTTCACTACTTCACTACCTGTATCTCAATAGTGTAGGAACTGCATTCTAATAATAATAATCCAATAATAATCTTTATTAGTGCCACAAGTAGGTTTACATTAACACTGCAGTGAAGTTACTGTGAAAATCCCCTAGTCACCACACTCCGGCACCTGTTCGGGTACACTGAGGGAGAATTCAGAATGTCCAATTCACCTAACAAGCACGTCTTTTGGGATTTATGGGATGAAACCGGAGCACCCGGAGGAAACCCACGCAAACACGGGAGAACATGCATTCCGCACGGCCAGGAATCGAACTCGGGTCCCTGGTGCTGTGAAGCAACAGTGTTAACCAATGTGCTACCGTGCTTCAGCCTTTGGAATATAATTTGTGAATTATGGCAGCTAATTTTGCTACCTTCTTCCATGGCGTGAGATACCTGCATTTGCATAAATAGGAAACTAGACCCCAGAGTTCCCCAATGCCCCCTTTTAGGGTTTTCATGGAGGCAGGTTTGGGGGTGGTTGACCAACCTGCTTTACAGAGGTAGGTCCCTAATTTAAGTACTTTAAATACTGTTGGCCTTTGGGATTTAGCCTTGAGTCATGTTTAACACCTGAGGGGCAGGTTTCCAAGTGGCTGAAAGGAGATGGGGGTAGCTGGATCAAAACAAAATGTACCTTTCTTAACACGACTTGAACGCTCAGGGGAGGAGACGTATTCACTGTTGACCCCTCAAGGAAGCCTCTTAATCTTCCCTGTGATTGTATCCATGCATTCACATCGCCCTGGGATTGGACCTGACTACCCCACTTGTTGCCAGTTACTTCACACCTCTCCAGTCCCCAATGATATCTCTGGCTCATCCACTCCTCAATATTCCTGCCAATTGATCACCGCGAGCACCCTAACCCACACCGATGGCAACCCCCCCCCCCCCCCCCCCCCCCCGCTGTCTCATGACCCCTCCCTCCCTCCCTCCCTTGCTTGCTTCCCGGATGTGTCAGATGGTGCTGCAGGCTGTCTTGCCAGGGAGCCTCTCATCCTGGCTGGCGGCTGCCTTGAGATGAAGTCCAAAAGTCAGGCCCTGGTGTTAAATTCACCGTTCTTTCATGTTTTGATTATTATTTCTCTTAAGCTAGATGCAGTAAAATATAACAACAGCAACACGAGAGAGTTTGAGATTAAGATTTGCATTTCAGAGATAATACAACAGGAGCCTGATTTGTTATGTTCTCTGTGTAACATAAGCGGCTTCCTTGTGGTACACTTGACAAAGGAAGGGTCAGACATGGAGATAACTTCAACACGTTTATTAAACTATTTACACTTCTATTACTTGTGTTCGACACGACTGCTAATCCTACTATAACTACCCAGACTGACTAACCAGTTGCTGCAATCCACGTGGTGGGTGTAATATTGAATCAACCCTGTGTCTGTACTCACTGATTGTCTCCATTGGAAAGAGGCACGTCATGTGTGTGGTGTCCTTTATATATGGGTTGGTGTAATGCCCCCCTGTGGTCGTGTCACCTCCTTGTGTATCGTGAATGTCTATTGGTCATGTCCTATCTACTTGATCTATTGGTTGAGTGTGTGTGTGTGATGTCACTGGTGCTCCCTCTAGTGTCTAGCTAGCCTACATGTATTTACATTGATGCACATCACCACATCCCCTCTTTTTTATATGTCACATATTTTCTGCACACTTTGAGAAAATTGAACAAAGAACAGGTAGATAAGGTAAGGTATAAACAAGTCATGGGAACAGTGATTAAACAGTAAGTCCAAATCATTTGTGTGAGTCCATCAATCATCATGGTCAAATGTCTCTCTTGGTTATGAATGTCACAGGAAGCAAGAAGTGGTCAAATCACTTCGCTGTCTGATTTGGAGTCTTTTTTTTTTATGTTTGTGATGATGCTGTCGGATGGAATCTTGTAGGTGATAAGGTGTTGAGGTTGAAGAGGCACCATCAACAGTATCATTTGAGGTCATGGATGTGCCATATGTTGAAGTTGGATAAGACTGTACATACTGGTTCTGGCCACATGCTGTGCAAGAAGGTTGATCCTGCTGAGAAGCGTTGAAGCTTGTCGAATTGGAAACAGAATTGCTGCTGGCATGAATACCCGGTGATGGTGTGAAACTAGAACCTTGCATCTGATAGGAATATGCCGTCTGGCCAGGCTGGGGTTCAGCAAATCCTGGGCTGTAACTAAAGAATCCAGTCTGTAGTGCAGATTGCGCTTGCAGTAGTCCTCCTTCGGTCTTGATTCCATTAGTGGGCAATCCGTGGTGCTGGCCTGTTTGAGAATATGCTGCATAGACTGCTGGCTGCTGCATTCCTGAATACTGGGTTTGTCCAGCATGAGCTGTCATTGGCTGCACTGCTGGTGTGGAAAAAATGTGTGGATATAGCGGTGGTGAATATTGGTGTATTCCTCTTGGACTGTAGCCGCTGCTTGTTATTACTGACCCAGTGTAATTGTTAAGTGATCTATTTCCTGTCGTTGTGGCATCTGCTGTCACCCTGAGCATGCCATCACTGAGGTTGCGGCACTCCCTGTCTGGAGTAAAGTCCGGCTTACGTGAATCAGAGTCGGTGTTTGGTTGCTCCCTATCTGGAGTCTGGTCTATTTTAACTGCGTCAGTGTTGGTTTGTTGATACTCCCCGTCCGGAGTTTTAGCAGGTTCACTGGAGTCAGCTGAGATTTCTTGAAGCTGCATGTCTGGAGTCGAAATATGCAGGAATGCATTGACTTGTGGAGAGGTTCGAGTGAATGAGGGTGGAAGTATCATGGTGTCACTGGAGTCACCAGTGGTCTCACAGTGATCGTCGAATGCCTCTGTACACACTAGCTGAGGTCTGTCACTTTGCACATCTTGCATGGGAAGTGGGATGCTGTCGTCACTCGTCTCACATACCGTGGGTAGATCCTCAGTAGTTGCTTGTTGTACACTTGGATTGGGTAAATTGTCAGAGTCTTCATCTGATGGTGCAAACAACGTGGGTGGACTGTCATAGTCTTGCTGTTGTCCTTCATTTGGGCTTGGACTGTTATCGTCGCTTTGTTCTTCACTGTAGCATGATAGACCGTCATGGTCGTCCTGCTGTGCACTGGAGCGTGGTAGACTGTCATAGTCTTCTTGCTGTTTACTTGAGCATGGCAGAAGTGCATCGTCTGCCGCTAGTTGGTCAGAGGAGGTTGCTAGACCCTCATGGTCTTGTTCCTGCAAGGACTGCGCGTCGGAGTCTTGCATTGCTGCTATCGTGGAGGCTGTCCACGAGCTCTGTGACACTGGAGTCATGTCTTGTGTGTGCAAGGACTGCGGTATGGAGTCTTGCGTGTCTTCTTTCGTAGAGTCGGGAACCCTGAGCGGTGCATGGACCATGCTCTGTGTGGCAGCAGGCCACTCGCTGTGGGTTTGTACCACTCTCTGTCACTTGGTTTCAGACTGCAGCATCATCCTGCACTCACGAGTTGGGATGTTATATCTGCTGGGCTGAAGATCCTCAAATCCGAAGAACGAATCCGCGCCTGCGTCGGATTCAGTACGGGGGTCGGCAATGTGCAACATGTCTAGTTGCGGTTCGGATTTGGTACTGGGGTAGCCTCCCAAGGTGAAAGGTTTGTCTGTGTCGTTGTCTTCTAGGACCATATCATCACTGTTTGCGTCGGAGCTGGCATTAGGCTCGTGAGGTCCAGAGAAAATGTAAGGTCGGTATCAAAGTATTCAAGGTCAGAATCATCAGTTTGGGGCGTAGATAACTGCTTGTTGCAGGGTTCTTCAGAGGTTAATTTCATTTCCTGGTTGAATTTGAGGCATTGTGCTGTCATTCCAGGTGAAGGAAGGTTGTTTTACGGCTTTAAAAGATTTTTTCTTTGATTTGGGATGTTTCCCCTTTAAATGGGCGTGGTCCGGCCTCTGACATCATGACGCATGTGATGTAGCGCATAGTAAGTGATTGCGCATGTGCAGATCGCTGTTCCTTTACCAATGGCCGTTTTCGTGATTGCGCATGCGTGGTGTCTCGTGAATGCGCAAACGGACCTTCCTGTTCTGCGCGTTTCTTGCGCAACTGTGCAAGTGCAGACCCTTTAGAAAGATGGCCACCGACCAAAATCGTTCTCTGCTCTGGGATCTCGGCCTCGAGGTGAGTACTGGCGCTTCTCTTACCTTTTCTTGCTGGTTGGAGTGTGTTTTCCTCACAGTATTTGCCGAATTCGTCCAGGACTGCCTGGAATTCGCTCATGTTTTGCCCCTTGGAGAACTTGAATTTTTAAAAGATTTCTTCTGCTCTGGCACCGACGATGGTGAGGAGAAGCTCTGTTTTTTCAGGATCAGCCACTTCTTCTAGGTCGGCTGCCACCAGGAAGATTTCAAACCTTTGCCGGAATGTCCGCCAGTTTACACGGAGATTGCCATGGCACTGGAGCTGCTGTGGAACCCGGATCTTGAACATCTTGCCTGGGTATCGTTGCTGGTTGTCACTGTACGCTGAGCTATGGCTATATGGATTGAAACAGTTCAGTCCTGGTACCATGATTTGTTATGTTCTAGGTGTAACAGTAGCGGCTTCCTTGTGGTGCACTTGACAAAGGAAAGTTCAGACGTGGAGATAACTTCAACACGTTTATTAAACTATTTACACTTCCATTACTCGGGTTCGACACTACTGCTAATCCTACTATAGCTACCCAGACTGACTAACCAGTTGCTGCAATCCTCGTGGTGGGTGTAATATTGAATCAACGCTGTGTCTGTACTCACTGACTGTCTCCGCTGGAAAGAGGCAGGTCATGTGTGTGGTGTCCTTTATATATGGGTTGGTGTAATGCCCCCCTGTGGTTGTGTCACCTCCTTGTGTATCGTGAATGTCTATTGGTCGGGTCCTATCTACTTGATCTATTGGTTGAGTGTGTATGTGTGATGTCACTGGTGCTCCCTCTAGTGTCTAGCTAGCCTACATGTATTTACATTGATGCACATCACCACAGAGCCCCTTATTTTGAAAGCCTAAGAGTGCAACTAGGCATTGGTACCAACCTAGGATAAAAGCAAGTGGACATCTGTGGATGAATTGGGTTTGTATTTACTATTGAAAGCTTCATGCAATGCTGCAATCACAGCCAATAAAATTCATAACGAGACCCATTTTACAGGGCCTTACAGTACATAACCGCCGAGTAAGGCATTTTCAAGCCATGTAAAAGATATAAATACTTCACATCTTAACCTACAAGCAGATGACCTACTTGTTACAGAGCTACACTATATACATAATTAAGGTTGACAACACTAGACATGCTTTTCGTACTTAATTCAGCTGGAGAATTTGTATGAGAGAAAGAGATGTCTAGCTCAGGTTGATGACACAGTTCCTGTCCTTTGATTGTACTGTAGATTGTCATGGTAACATGGAAACAGACAAAGAAAATAGAAGCAGGAGGAGGCCATTCGGCCCTTCGAGTCTGCTCCACCATTCATTAGGATCATGGCGGATCATCAAATTCAATCCCCTGATCCTGTCTTCCCCCCATATCCCTAATCTCTTTAGCCCCAATAACTATATCTAATTCCTTTTTGAAATCACACAATGTTTTGGCCGTAACTACTTTGTGTGGTAGTGACTTAGACAGATTCACCACTTTCTGGGTGAAGAAAATTCTTCTCACCCCAGTCCTAAAAGATTTACCCCTTATCCTTCAACTATGATCCCTCGGCCTGGACTCCCCCACCATTCTTTCTTAAATTTCCCTGTCTAATCCTCTTACAATGTTATAAGTTTTGATGAGATTCCCCCCTCATTCTTCTAAACCATGACTGTCTATGTGGAATTTGCACATTCTCCCCTTGTCTGTGTGGTTTTCTTCCGGGTGCTCCGGTTTTCTCACACAGTCCAAAGATGTGCAAGTTCGGTGGATTGATCATTCTAAATTGTCCTTCAATGTCCAAAAATGTTAGGTGGGATTACGGGGTTACAGGTCAGGAGATCTATTGGAGGGTCATTTCAGACTTGATGGGCTGAATGGCCTCCTTCTGCAGTATTGTGATTATATGATTCTAATGGCTGGAATCTCCCAGGCCCACCTGCAGCAGGAAACTTGGCAGGCAGGGAATCTTAATTTGGTGGCGAATCAAAAATCAGTTTCCCAATGGCGGAATGAAGTTTCGAATTAAGTTTTTTGCACTATAAAGGTGCGTTTGGCTTCCTGACAGTGTTGGGAAGCTCTTTTGCATGCCCATTAAAAGGTCAACTCATTGGAATTAAGAGCCCCCTCCAAATTAAGTTCTTCAAATTAAGTTCACATTTACACTCCATCTAAGTGGTGGGCACTTGGTGAGGTAGCCTTCTTCCTGGACTTCAAAGTGAATAATTTCTGCTTTGACCTTCTAGGGCACTGATCAGAAATATCAGCCTCTTGAATGAAATTGGATGCCAATTGGCCAAACTTCGTGAAGGCTGGATAGATGAGGCACGTTAAGTGGAGCAGGGTAAGTGAAGGCTGGTCAGTATAAACTGGATCAGTGGTGAAGTTATCTGCAGGGGGAATGGGGAAGCCAGACTGTATGTGGCTTTTTTAGGAGGTTACGTATGTCCCCCATGCTTTGACGCATTGTAGGGCAATCAATGGCCTCATTGAGCAGTGAGCATGTTGAGAAGTAGATCTCAAGAGTGTGGTTCATGAGCTCAAAGAATTTGGCCCAAAGGGTTTGAATGAGGGAGAGGGTACAGTCACAGTCAGAAGATGGAGTTGGATCAGGTAGGGTGGAAGTGCTAGACTCATGGGCAGGTAGTGGATGGTCTCATGGGAGGGGGGGTTGCAGAAAGTCAGGGGACAGCTAGCCTTGAGAACAGAAGTGGTCAGAGTCAGGAAGGGCATGGGCATGTCCACAGTTATCAAATGTGGGAAGAGCAGGAATGCCCACACAAGAGATAATTGAGTCCAGGGTACCGGGGTAAGATTCAATGGTTAGAGGAAGGGGAGGAGTGAGAAGATGGTGATCATGGAAAAGGAATCGGGTAAAACTTGGTGGGTAAGGGGGAGGGACAAAGGTGCTTGACACACTGTTAAACATCAGATGCACCCTGCTGTATTTCACAAGGTTGTTGCCCAGTTTGTAAAACCTCTCAAGAATTCAATATGGGAGGAGTCTCTATTTTTGGGACCGAGTAGAAAGGAACCCTATTCAATATCAGTCCTCTTCATGGAGAGCCAGGAACAACTGAATTCTGCTCTCAAGATTCCAACACCCAATAAAGCAGAACTGCTCCATGACTAATGGATCATGGTCCAATAAGAACCCATCAAGGTCTGGAGCTGCTGTACATTATTGTTGATTCAGATCTGCTGCTGTCAGGCTTCGTGATGAAGGGAGTATGAGAGGGAGTAAGAGGGAGAGGTGGATGCCCCCATGGACGTGGGTGGTGTGCAACAGCAAACTTCCCACTCCAAACTCCCTCAACCTGGTAAATGGTTATGGCTTACAAGGGTTTATGTAGTAAACCTTTTCATGATGTTAAGGCCATGGACATCATGGGGTAATGGAAACAAGCTGAATAATGTATGATGGAGGGTTCACATTGATGGCTGTCATCAACCCGCTCAATGGGGAATGCTTTCATGCACAATCATGTATGATTGGAAGGAACACACATTTATGGTCCTCTAGGATGTCCTTCACCTGGAAGGGGTGGGCTGGGGAAACCAGACATAGGCTTAGAGGCTCAGAGATAGAAGCTAATCTACAAAGAATATGATCCCGAGATAGATCACTGCAATTTGTACACAGATTCGTTGCTCTTGAGAAGATGTTGCTGAATCACCTGCTTTAACCACTCCCAAGTGCCACAAGGTTGTGAAGGACTTTGGCAATTGCAGGACTGGCTCTTTAGCGCAAGGAATAACCCCAGAAGACCTGGCTGGTGGTACCAAATCACTGTCTGCAGAGTGCCGCTGAGCTACAATGTTGCACATGCATCCAAATGCAACGATTGAGCAGACAATTGGCCTCCTAAATGTGAGGTTTAAATGTTTGGAATGCTCAGGCAGGGCTTTTAAATACTCATCACAGAGGAAGTCCCAGATCATTGTTATTTGCTGCATCCTGCACAACCCCACGCAACAAAGAGGGGGTGATGTGTTGGCTGAGGAAGACATAGTGAAACGAGATGTCTCCTCTGATGATGCGGGCAGTGAAGGGGATGATAATGATGAGGTCAGGGCATCGGGGAGACACATGCAGAGGGCCTTGCAAAAGTAATACAAGATAGACTGGCCTGTGACAATCTGATAGGGCAGCACGGTAGTGCAGTGGTTAGCACAGTTGCTTCACAGCTCCAGGGTCCCAGGTTCGATTCCGGCTTGGGTCACTGTCTGTGCGGAGTCTGCACATCCTCCCCGTGTGTGCGTGGGTTTCCTCCGGGTGCTCTGGTTTCCTCACACTGTCCAAAGATGTGCAGGTTAGGTGGATTGACTCGGCTAAATTGCCCCATGTGTCCAAAAGAGATTAGGTAAATTGCCCCATGTGTCCAAAAGAGATTAGGTGGGGTTACGGAGATAGGGTGGAGGTGTGGACTTGGGTAGGGTGCTCTTTCCAAGGGCTGGTGCAGATTTGATGGACCAAATGGCCTCCTTCTGCACTGTAAATTCTATGATTCTATGATAGCTAACAGATTCTACGCAGAGCAAGCTGTCAATACTTATCCTTTACTATTTTGTTTTCTATCCCCTGCAGGCTGCAGCTTCTTTTTTGTGATCCACATCATAATTTACTCTCATATACCTCAATTTATGATAGCTGAATTAACTTTCACTTCATCTGTCCTGATGGTGGTGTTATCATTTGCCCAACCATCTTCAGCTGCTTCATCGATTACCTTCCTTCCATCATAAGCTCAAAAGTGGGGATGTTCGCTGAAGATTGCACAATATTCAACACCATGCATGACTCCTCAGGTACTAAAGCAGTCCATGCCCAAATGCAGCAAGACCTGGACAATATCCAAGTCTGGGCTGACAAGCGAAAAGTAACATTCACACCACACAAGTGCCAGATAATGACCATCGCCAAGAAGAAAGAATCCAGCAGAATATAAAGGTTGGAAGTAAGTTGAAAAGTAGGACCTCAAAGATAGTGAGTGACCTCAGGATTACTAGTGGTGCCACGTGTTAGTCAGAGCAGAAAGTACAGGATAGATCAGATGAATAAGTGGCTGACGCGATGGACCGAGGGGGAGGGTTTCAGTTACCTGGGACATTGGGACCGGTTCTGAGGGAGGTGGGACCAGTACAAACTGACAGGTTGCACCTAGGCAAAACTGTGACTGATGTCCTGGGGGGGCATATTTGCCAGAGTGGTTGGGGAGAGCTTAAACTATAATGGTAAGGGTAAGAAGTCTTACAACACCAAGTTAAAGTCCAACAGGTTTGTTTCGAATCACTATCTTTCGGCACACAGCTCCTTCCTCAGGTGAATGGTAGGGGGATAGGAGCCTAAGTAAGGAGTTAGAGGAGGGGGAAACATAGGGCTGCCCCACAATGAGAAACCCCATTGACCAGCTGGTGAACCGGAGAATCGCGACGGCGTGCCACACCAGGGGCTGGATTCTCCGCCAGCGGGGTGCTCCGTTTTGGGAATCCGCATTGACCAGCCGGCGTAACGGAACATCCCGCCGGTGGGGTGAAACAGAAATGTGGCGCAGTGGGGCGGAGAATCCAGCCCCAGAAATCTGGTGCGTTGCGACAGAGAAACTCGCCACATGTGGTGACGCAGGGCAGCATTCGTGGACTTTCGCGACACAAAACTGACACTGCACCTGGACTGATTCAGCAACTGTTAAGGGGCTAGCACTGGCACCAGGTGGAACACAATTGATTCCAGTGAGAAATGGTGCGGGATTCGCCGGATTCGCGATTGACACTCAAGAGGCTGACAAGCTGCAGCCGCATATACTTCACTCTCCACACACACACCATCCCAGCCAACATGATGGCACTGATTGTGCTGGAGAATGCCCATGTTGACAGGTCGACTGGGGCCAGAGGGCACCTGGGGGGGTGGCCTGGGGGGACATCCATATAAACTGTGGCCCTAAGTTAACAGTGGGCAGTCAGCGACGTGCTTAGAACATAGAACATTACAGCGCAGTACAGGCCCTTCGGCCCTCAATGTTGCGCCGACCTGTGAAACCACTCTAAAGCCCATCTACACTATTCCCTTCTCGTCCATATGTCTATCCAATGACCATTTGAATGCCCTTAGTGTTGGCGACTCCACTACTGTTGCAGGCAGGGCATTCCACGCCCTTACTACTCTCTGAGTAAAGAACCTACCTCTGACATCTGTCCTATATCTATCTCCCCTCAATTTAAAGCTATGTCCCCTCGTGCTAAACATCACCATCCGACAAAGAAGGCTCTCACTGTCCACCCTATCCAATCCTCTGATCATCTTGTATGCCTCAATTAAGTCACCTCTTAACCTCCTTCTCTCTAACGAAAACAGCCTCAAGTCCCTCAGACTTTCCTCATAAGATCTTCCCTCCATACCAAGCAACATTCTGGTAAATCTCCTCTGCACCCTTTCCAATGCTTCCACATCCTTCCTATAATGCGGCGACCAGAATTGCATGCAATACTCCAAATGCGGCCGCACCAGAGTTTTGTACAGCTGCAACATGACCCCATGGCTCCGAAACTCAATCCCTCTACCAATAAAAGCTAACACACCGTACGCCTTCTTAACAACCCTCTCAACCTGGGTGGCAATTTTCAGGGATCTATGTACCGGGCAGCACGGTAGCCTTGTGGATAGCACAATTGCTTCACAGCTCCAGGGTCCCAGGTTCGATTCCGGCTTGGGTCACTGTCTGTGCGGAGTCTGCACGTCCTCCCCGTGTGTGCGTGGGTTTCCTCCGGGTGCTCCGGTTTCCTCCCACAGTCCAAAGATGTGCAGGTTAGGTGGATTGGCCATGATAAATTGCCCTTAGTGTCCAAAATTGCCCTTAGTGTTGGGTGGGGTTACTGGGTTATGGGGATAGGGTGGAGGTGTTGACTTTGGGTAGGGTGCTCTTTCCAAGAGCCGGTGCAGACTCGATGGGCCGAATGGCCTCCTTCTGCACTGTAAATTCTATGATTTCTATGATTTCTACATGGACACCGAGATCTCTCTGCTCATCCACACTGCCAAGAATCTTACCATTAGCCCAGAACTCAGTCTTCGTGTTATTCCTTCCAAAATGAATCACCTCACACTTTTCTGCATTAAAATCCATTTGCCACCTCTCAGCCCAGCGCTGCAGCTTATCTATGTCCCTCTGTAACTTGTAACATCCTTCCGCACTGTCCACAACTCCACCGACTTTAGTGTCATCTGCAAATTTACTCACCCATCCTTCTACCCCCTCCTCCAGGTCATTTATAAAAATGACAAACAGCAGTGGCCCCAAAACAGATCCTTGTGGTACACCACGAGTAACTGGACTCCAGTCTGAATATTTCCCATCAACCACCACCCTTTGTCTTCTTCCAGCTAGCCAATTTCTGATCCAAACTGCTAAGTCACCCTGAATCCCATGCCTCTGTATTTTCTGCAGTAGCCTACCGTGAGGAACCTTATCAAACGCTTTACTGAAATCCATATACACCACATCAACTGCTTTACCTTCATCCACCTGTTTGGTCACCTTCTCAAAGAACTCAATCAGGCTTGTGAGGCACGACCTACCCTTCACAAAACCGTGTTGACTGTCTCTAATCAAATTATTCCTTTCCAGATGATTATACATCCTATCTCTTATAAACCTTTCCAAGATTTTGCCCACAACAGAAGTAAGGCCCACTGGTCTATAGTTACCGGGGTTGTCTCTACTCCCCTTCTTGAACAAGGGGACAACATTTGCTATCCTCCAGTTGTCTGGCACTATTCCTGTAGACAAAGGTGACTTAAAGATCAAAGCCAAAGGCTCAGCAATCTCCTCCCTAGCTTCCCAGAGAATCCTAGGATAAATCCCATCCGGCCCAGGGGACTTATCTATTTTCATACTTACCAGAATTGCTTAACACCTCCTCCTTATGAACCTCAAGGCTTCTAGTCTAGTAGCCTGAATCTCACTATCCTCCTCGACAACATTGTCTTTTTCCTGTGTGAATACTGACGAAAAATATTCATTTAGCACCTTTCCTATCTCCTCGGACTCCAAGCACAACTTCCCACGACAGTCCTTGACTGGCCCTACTCTTACCCTAGTCATTTGTTTATTCCTGACATATCCATAGAAAGCTTTAGGGTTATCCTTGATCCTACCTGCCAAAGACTTCTCATGTCCCCTCCTGGCTCTTCTTAGCTCTCTCTTTAGGTCCTTCCTAGTTAACTTGAAACTCTCGAGCGCCCTAACTGAACCTTCATGTCTCATCTTTACATAAGCCTCTTTCTTCCTCTTGACAAGTGTTTCGACTGCTTTAGTAAACCACGGTTCCCTTGCTCGACCACTTCCCCCCTGCCTGGCAGGTACATACTTATCTAGGACACGCAGTAGCTGTTCCTTGAACAAGCTCCACATTTCTATTGCGCCCATCCCCTGCAGTTTTCCTCGCCATCCGGTGCATCCTAAGTCTTGCCTCATCGCATCATTATTGCCTTTCCCCCAGATATAACTCTTGCCCTGCGGTATATACCTATCCCTTTCCATCACTAAAGTAAACTTAATCGAATTGTGGTCACTATCACCAAAGTGCTCACCTACCTCCAAATCTAACACCTGTCCTGGTTCATTACCCAGTACCAAATCCAATATGGCCTCACCTCTCGTTGGCCTATCTACATACTGTGTCAGGAAACCCTCCTGCACACATTGGACAAAAACAGACCCATCTAAAGTACTCGAACTGTAGTGTTTCCAGTCAATATTTGGAAAGTTAAAGTTCCCCATAACAACTACCCTGTTGCTTTCACTCCTATTCAGAATCATCGAAGTCCCAGGGGCCAACCCATGCCGCAAGTTCACTCACCTTATTCCGGATGCTCCTGGCATTGAAGAAGACACACTTTAAACCACCTTCCTGCCTGCCGGTACACTCCTGCAACTTTGAAACCTTACTCATGACCTCACTACTCTCAACCTCCTCTATACTGGAGCTACAATTCTGGTTCCCAAGCCCCTGCTGAACTAGTTTAAACCCTCCTGAAGAGCATTCGCAAATTTCCCCCCCAGGATATTGGTACCCTCTGGTCCAGGTGTAGACCATCCCATTTGTAGAGGTCCCACCGATCCCAGAATGAGCCCCAATTATCCAGAAATCTGAAACCCTCCCTCCTGCACCATCCCTGTAGCCATGTGTTCAACTCCTCTCTCTCCCTATTTCTCGTCTCGCTATCACGTGGCATGGGTAACAACCCAGAGATAATAACTCTGTTTGTCCTAGATCTCAGTTTCCACCCTAGCTCCCTGAATTCCTGCCTTACATACCTATCCCTTTTCCTACCTATGTCGTTGTTACCTATGTGGACCACGACTTGGGGCTGCTCCCCCTCCCCCTAAGGATCACGCACCCTGGCACCTGGGAGGCAACACACCAAACGCGAGTCTCTCTCGTTCCCACAGAATATTCTATCTATCCCCCTAACTATGGCGTCTCCAATGACTAATGCTCTACTCCTCTCCCCCCTTCCCTTCTGAGCAACAGGGACAGACTCTGTGCCAGAGAGCTGTACCCCATGGCTTACCCCTGGTAAGTCTCCCCCCCCCAACAGTATCCAATGTGGTATACTTGTTACTAAGGTGAACGGCCACAGGGAATCCCTGTACTGACTGCTTCCTCCCAGCCCCTCTCACCGTCACCCATCTATCTTTATTCTTTGGAGTAACTACATCCCTGAAGCTTCTATCTATGACCACCTCTGCCTCCCGAATGATCCGAAGTTCATCCAGCTCCAGCTCCAGTTCCCTAATGTGGTTTCTGAGGAGCTGGAGATGGGTGCACTTCCCACAGATGAAATCAGCAGGGACATTGACGGCATCCCTCACCTCAAACATTCTGCAGGAGGAACATTGCACTATCTTCGCTGCTATCCCCTCTAGATAAAAAAAGAAAATGAAAGAGTTTACCTGTTATTCACTCCCCTTCTCAGCAAGCACTCACTCAGCAACCTCTGCTGATAACACCCGAGCGAAAATAAAAGAAAAACTACTTACCAGTCACCAGCCAATCACTTACCTGCAGGCTGTGACGTCACTGTTCAACTTCTTTCGACTTCTACCTGCCCTCGAGCCTTCCTCTTGATCTTTAGAGCGGTTGTTTATTATTTGGTTAGAGGAGGGGGTACGGAGGGAAACACTGAAGAAGTGTTTCGGGTTTAAGTGTCACTTGACAACAGCTACTCCACAAACCACCTTCAAGTTAGGGTGAGCACACGGACGTATGCAAATTTACCCCGCAACAGCCAATCAGCAGCTCTGCTCTACTGCCCTCTGCTGGATGCTTGTCTTCACTTGAACAGCTAGGGTCTCTTGCTGAGGTACACCTGCAAGTTAGGGTGAGCACACGGACGTATGCAAATTTCCCCTGCAACAGATTATCAGCAGCTCCGCTCGACTGCCCTCTGCTGGTGTTCCGTGCCCATCCACCCCGACTCCACAGCCCACCTCCTGGCGACCCCCAGCTATTCCCCGGCCATGGCAGAAGGCCACGGTCCAGGTGCACAACAGTCAGCAAACTACTGTGATGTTGAACACTTTCCATAACCCCTCTCTCTCTCTCAGCAGCCATGGTGCCTGATTCATGATTTTTAAAAGCAAAGTAAGCCTTGCCGTCTGGAATTCAGACCATTGGAGGTGGAGAATCGCAGAGGCCCTGGAGATTACCGTGTCAGACCTGCTAATGATATGCCAGTGGCATTTACTGTACATGCGTTCTGGAATGCATTGATGCCGCTGTCAAGGCAACGGGGAATCGCGATTTGGCTTGAAATCGGCGCCCGCTGAGATTTCGCTGTCAGGACTGATTCTCCGCTCAATCGCGTTTCCCAATTATGGCGTCAGCTGATGGAGAATCCGCACCCCCCCCACCCCCCACGGGCCTTTTTCTAAAATGCAGGCAGTAACGCGTGGAGTACCACAGGGATCGGTACTTGTACTCCAGCTATTCAGATTATTTATTAATGATTTAGATGAGGGAACTAAATGTAATATCTCCAAATTTTCAGATGATGCAAAGGTGGGTGAGAGGGTGAGCTGTGAGGAGGTTGCAGAGATGCTTCAGTGTGATATGGACAAGTTGAGTGAGTGGGCAAATGCATGGCAGATTCATTATAATGTTGGTATATGTGAGGTAATCTGCTTTGTCAGCAGAAACCGGAAGGCAAATAATTATCTAAATCCCTATAGATTGAGGGAGGGGAATGTACAATGAGTACATTCACTCGTATACCAGTCACTGAAGGTAAGCATGCAGGTGCAGCAGGCTGTGACGAAGGCAAATAGATACTGGCTATTATAGCGAGAGGATTCAAGCATAGGAGCTGGGATTTCTTCCTGCAGTTATACAGGGCCTCAGTGAGACCACACCTGGAATCTTGTGTACAGTTTCCGTCTGCTATTCTGACTGAGGAAGGATACTCTTCATGGCTGACGGCAGAATTGGGAAACGCGATTGGGCGGAGAATCAGTTCTGACGTCGAAATCGCAGTGGGCGCCGATTTCAAGCCAAATCGCAACTCCCTGTAGCCTTGACAGCGACATCAATGCATGGGTTTCCTCCAGGGTGCTCCAGTTTCCTCCCACAGTCCAAAGATGTGTAGGTTAGGTAGATTGGCCATGCTAAATTACCCTTAGTGTCCAAAAAGGTTAAGTGGCGTTCGGGTTATGGGGATAGGGTGGATGCGTGGGCTTGATTAGGGTGCTTTTCCAAGGGCTGGTGCAGACTCGATGGGAGGAATGGCCTCCTTCTGCTCTGTAAATTCTATGATTCTTGATGTGGTGGGAGTGCAGCGAAGGTTTACCAGATTGATCCTTGTGATAGCGTGACTGGCATATGAGGAGAATGAAAGGGGATCTCATATAAACCTATAGAATTCTAACAGGACTCGACAGGATAGAGGTAGGAAGAATGTTCCCAATGGCGGGGGAGTCCAGAATTAGTGGTCAAAGTCTGAGGATATGGAGTAAACCATTTAGGACTGAGATGAAGAGACATTTCTTCTTCACCCAGAGAGTGGTGAGACTGTGGAATCCACAGAAAGCAGTTGAGGCCAAAGCATTGTCAGCGGATTTTCCGTTTCTGAGACCAAGGGCGCAATCTTCCTCCCCCATACTCCGACAGTGCCAGGTGCGCCATGATCCGGCAGGTATGTCGCACTATCTCCTTTCTCAGTGGAATCTTCGCCGGCATGCCTTGTCCGGCAGATCCTCGAATGACAGCGGTGCTGTTACATGCGTGGCTTCATGCGGCGCCTCCTTTGAACCTCCTCCTCCTCTGTCTGTTGGGCGGCAGGCACTCTGTCCTCACCAACTGCTTTCCGTTCCTCTGAGGCAGGCTCCGCTGCTACTGCTTACTCCTCCTCGAGCAGCTTCAGCTCGTACAGCCACAGTGCATCCCCCAGTGCTGAGACTAGGAAGAAAGCCCAGCATTCTGGCTGAATTCCAATATTCATTGTCTGCGGGGGGTGAAAGGCAAACATGTTGACATGGTGTGCACCCCCATGCCCAACCAGGTCCAACGGGCTACATGGTGGCACCAGTTGGCAATGCGGACACTGCCCCCGCATGCACCCCTCCCTTCGTCGCACTGCAGGCCCCGCTGGAGCCTGGCGCCCTGGGGTTTCTGGTCCTGGCTCCCATACCTTCTGCCAGGACCAGAACCCCTATTGGCTGGCGCTGCCCTTGCCACCGGTACACTCCGCCTTCCCCATCTGGCACTCCACTGTAGGGGCTACTGTGGACATTGCCCTTGGGTGGGCCGTGTGATGGGTGAAAGCCTGTTGGGTGAGATGGTGTGGTGGAGGGTGCGGTGTGGGTCTGGTGGGGTGGAGGGTGGCTTGCGGGAGTGGTGGTGTGGTGGGTGGGGGCCTGGTGTGCGGAGGATGGTGGGGTGGAGGCACCCAAATGGTTGGCGTCACCCTGCAGAACCACGGGCCATGGTGAGTGGTCAATGGGGTGCGCGGCAAGATGGCTGCCTTGCAGGCTCTGGCAATAGTGTTGCATGTCTGGACACTGTCCCAGTCCCATGGGAGGTCACTCTGGCCCCACGGCCTGTCCCCTGGTCACCCCCGTGCCTCCCAGCCAGCCCAGCCAGTTTCAGCACCGGCAGCCCACGGTCTCTGTGTCCTTTCTCCTCTCTCTCCCTCATCAGCCAAGGCACCTGTTTTCCTATTTTTAAAAGCACAAGTCAACATCGGGATCCCCCCCCCCCCCCCAAACGCCCCGGCAGAGGCAGAGGATCTTGGCGCTAAAGGATCAAAGTATATGGGGGGAAGGTGAGAACAGGTTACTGGGTGGGATAACCAGGCATGATCATTATGAATGGAGGAGCAGGCGACTCCTCCCCCTAGCCTACTCCTGCTTATATGCTTCTATAAAGAACAGAACAGCTCCAAACTACAAGGGGCTGACCTCCGTCTCTGAATGGAAGTCACTCTCATTTTCTCTCCTGCTACCATACTTAGACTTCAGTACAGACAAAACTGTTCTATCTCTCCAAGCATTCATTGCTATCGGAATGATCAATGGACAGATTGAGAACGGATATGACAATTTCAGTCCTCAGACAGAGTGGAATCAACTGTGGTTCACCCCTTTCAATTCCTTTCATCTCTATTGTCGATTAGCATTGCATTTATATTTAGCAATCACTTTCTTTTGAAGCAGCTCTTTAATTATCAAGACTGCAAAGGCTGAGTTTGAAAATCATGAATTGAAACTAATGGCTGTTCTCCCAATAGAGGCGTAAGATCCATATGCTCACCGCTGCTTTCATGGTCTTGGAAAGTATACTGGACACTGAGCTATGTTTCAAATATAAGAGGAACAATAAAATGCTGCTGGCTCAGGGGGATATTGTGTCCAGGGAAGCATGATAAATGCATAGTTTGGGCGATTGCCTATGCTTTTGGGCGAATAGTATTCTAATTTACCTGACCACGAAACTACCAAAGGTATGATTGGCATTTAGGCAGGAACATATGGTAAACTCACCACAACATTGTGGGTGGTTTGGTATTTAACATTCCTATTTTTGGCATTTTCTAGTCATGCATATGCTATTATGTTCAATAGCTGTCTCTTTGGAAAGCCAGACAGTGGATCGAACACTTAAGACCCGGAGCATTTTGAAATGCTCAATTTATTATGAGTTTTGGATTTACCTTTCTTCTATAAGACTTCAACTTCACATTAAGCTTGATTTATTACATTGAAGGACAAATAAATTCTGAACTGTGATACATATTTTAGTTATAAAGCTGATGGTTTTATGGCCCTAGCTATTGAATGTACAGAGTTTTAATTTTATCCAGGGCTGTGATAGCGACTCATGTAATTTTCTGGGAAGCGGAGAATGATACTTTGAATGAGGTGGTATATCAAAATCATGAGAGAAATACAGAGAGGTAGAAACAAGAGAAAGAGGGAGAGAGATGACGTGAGAAAATAGTTCTGGACTCTTGTGCATCCCCAGTTTTAATTGTTCATACTCTAGTGGCCTTGCATAGAACATAGAACAGTGCAGCACAGTACAGGCCCTTCAGCCCACAATGTTGTGCCGACCATTTATCCTAATCTAAGATCAACTTAACCTACACCCCTTCTATTTACTTCTGTCCATGTGCCTGTCTAAGAGTCGCTTAAATATCCTGAATGACTCTGACTCCACCACCTCTGCTGGCAGTGCATTCCACACACCCACCACTCTCTGTGTAAAGAACCTACCTCTGACATCTCCCCTAAACCTTCCTCCAATCACCTTAAAACTATGTCCCCTCGTGACAGCCATTTCCACCCTGGGGAAAAGTCTCTGGCTATTAACTCTATCCATGCCTCTCATCACCTTGTACACCTCTATCAAGTCACCTCTCTGCCTTCTGTAGCCACCTAACTTGGCCAACTCCCGATTTAAAATGGCGAATGGCAAAGGCTGAAGGGAAATTCAGCCAACACAGGCAGAAACCAGCAGGTGCAGGTTTGCTGTGTATTAAAACTCTGCAAAAGCCCAGACAGCATCGATACCAGCGACCATCAGCATAATAATGTAGCAGCCATCTACATGCTAATGCGCAATCCCCGGGTGCAATTGAAACATTTGGGATAAACAAAGCAAAGCCAGACTCCTCGGCGCCAGCAGGAGCCAACACAAAAGAGGTTAACGGACACCTCAAGCCTGCCCATCGATCAGGGAACCGCTACAGTATTGGAGAAATCGAACCAAGTGATTGGAACAAAGTCCAATCACCTAGAACCAGGTACAGGGTCCGCCCGAAAGGCGGGAAGCCCCTGAGGACTATAAAGTTAAGCCCCCAAGTTCAACTCGCTCTCTTCTTCTTGTCCGGGTCACCCAGCAACGCGAACTAACCTTGACCGTGACCGGTGCAGTGACCGCCGAAAGACCGTAAGTCGTAATTCAACGTTCGCTACGAGATAGGCGCTCCTAGCTACCAATCCGTACCAACTTCGAATCCCGCAGACTCAGAACCCGAACGAAAGGCCATTTGTTCCCCTGACCTGGTGGGCCAGTCCGAAGTTACGTATAGGCCTGTTAGTTGTAGAAGTAGCTTAGACGTAGAATTTGTGCATGAGTAGCGATTACTGTGTGTAATAAATGTGCTTTGATTTGAATCTTACTAATCGGTGTATTGAGTTATTGATCATTACTTGGACTTGAACCTCATGGTGGTATCATAAAGATACCTGGCGACTCAAGAGCAAAGGTAATAAAACAGAGCAATTGACCCAACCGAAAAGTTAGCAACACTTCTTCGCTCAAGTGAGAAAAGCCCTAGCTCCCTCAACCTTTCTTCATAAGACATGCCCTCCAGTCCAGGCAGCTTCCTGGTAAATCTCCTCTGTACCCTCTCCAAAGCATCCACATCCTTCCTATAATGAGGCGACCAGAACTGGACACAATATTCCAAGTGTGGTCTAACCAGAGTTTTATAAAGCTGCATCAAAACCTCGCGGCTCTTGAACTCAATCTCCCTGTTAATGAAAGCCAACACACCATACACCTTCTTAACAACCCTATCAACCTGGGTGGCAACTTTGAGGGATCTAAGTACGTGGACCCCAAGGTCCCTCTGTTCCTCCACACTTCCAAGAATCCTGCCTTTAACCCTATATTCAGCATTCAAATTCGACTTTCCAAAATTAATCACTTCACATTTATCAAGGTTGAACTCCATCTGCCACTTCTCAGCCTAGCTCTGCATCCTGTCAATGTCCTGTTGTAATCTGCAACAATCCTCAACACTATCTACAACTCCACCAACATTTGTGTCATCGGCAGACTTACTAACCACCCTTTCACTTCCTCATCCAAGTCATTTATAAAAACCACAAAGAGCAGAGGTCCCAGAACAGATCCTTGTGGGACACCACTGGTCACTGACCTCCAGGCGGAATACTTTCCATCCACTACCACTCGCTGTCTTCTTTCGGCCAGCCAATTCAGTATCTAGACAGCCAAATTTCCCTGTATCCCATGCCCCCTAACTTTCTAAATGAGTCTATCAAGAGGAACCTTATCAAATGCCTTACTGAAATCCCATATACACCACATCCAACCTTCATCAATGTGTCTCGTCACATCCTAAAAGAATTCAATGAGGCCTGTGAAGCATGACCTGCCCTTCACAAAGCCACGCTGACTTCTTTAATCAAACTATGTTATTCTAAATAATCATAAATCCTATCTCTCAGAATCCTTTCCAACATTTTGCTCACCACGGACGTAAGACTGATGGGTCTGTAATTCCCAGGGATTTCCCTATTCCCTTTCTTGAATAGGGGAATAACATTCGCCTCCCTCCAATCATCCGGTACTACTCCAGTGGAGAGTGAGGATGCAAAGATCATCCCCAACGGCGCAGCAATCTCCTCCCTCGCTTCCCGTAGTAACCTTGGGTACATCCCGTCAGGCCCAGGGGATTTATCTATCCTGATGCTTTTCAAAATTTCCAGCACATCCTCCTTCTTCATATCAACCTGTTTGAGTCTATTAACCTGGTTCACACTATTCTCATGGGCAACAAGTTCCCTCTCTCTCGTGAATACTGAAGCAAAGTATTCATTTAGGGCCTCCCCCATCTCTTCAGACTCTAGGCACAAGTTCCCTCCACTATCCCTGATCGGCCCTACTCTCACTCTGATCATCCTCTTATTTCTCACATAAGTGTAGAACGCCTTGGGGTTTTTCCTAATCCTTCCCGCCAGGGCTTTTTCATGCCCTCTTCTAGCTCTCCTCAGTCCATTTTTGAGTTCCTTCCTGGCTACCTTGTAACCCTCTAGAACCGAGTCAGATCCTTGCTTCCTCAACCTTATGTAAGCTTCTTTCTTCCTCTTGAAGCCCCACTTCTCTTGTCATCCAAGGCTCCTTCACCTTACCATTCCTTCCTCGTCTCAGTGGGACAAAACTATTCAGCACTCGCAGCAAGTGCTCCTTAAACAATGCCCACATTACTGTTGTGCATTTCCCCAAGAACAATTGTTCCCACTTTATGCTCCTCAGCTCCTGTCTAATAGCAGTATAATTTCCCCTCCTCCAATTAAATACCTTCCCATACTGTGTATGCTTATCCCTCTCCATAACTATGGTGAAGGTCAAGGAGTTGTGGTCACTGTCACCGAAATGCTCTCCCACCGAGACATCTGACACATGGCCTGGTTCTTTGCCGAGCACCAAGTCTAATATGGCCTCCCCCCTAGTCGGCCTATCTACATATTGAGTCAGGAATCCTTCCTGTACACACCTCACAAAATCTGCACCATCCAAACCATTTGCACTAAGGAGGTTCCAGTCAATATTAGGGTAGTTAAAGTCATCCATGGCAACAGCTCTGTTACTTCTGCACTTTTCCAAGATCTGCCGCCCAATCTGTTCCTCTGTCTCTCTGCTGCTATTGGGGTGTCTATAGAAAACTCCCAATAAAGTGACTGCTCCTTTCTTGTTTCTGACTTCCACCCATACTGACTCAGTAGACAAACCCTCCTCAACTACCTCCTTTTCTGCAGCTGTGGTGCACTCCCTAATTATCAGTGCCACTCCCCCTCCTCTTTTACCTCCCTCCCTATTCTTCTTAAAACACCTAAACCGCGGAACATCTAACAACCATTCCTGCCCCTGTGAAATCCGTGTCTCCGTAATGGCCACAACATCGTAGTTCCAAGTACTGATCCATGTTCCAAGTTCATCTCCCTTATTCCTGACACTCCTTGCATTGAAACAGTCACACGTTAACACATTCCACTGAAATACAGAGAGGTAAAAACAAGAGAAAGAGGGAGAGAGATGACGTGAGAAAATAGTTCTGGCCTCTTGTGCATCCCCAGTTTTAATTGCTCCTGCTCTAGTGGCCTTGCCTTCTGTTGCCTTGGCACCAAGCTCTGAAATCCCCTCCTGCCAACTCTCCACTTCTTTACCTCGTTTTCTGCGGCCCTCTTTAAACTCTACCGCTTTGACCAAGATTTTGGTTATCTGACCTAACTTGCCTGTGTGAGTGCAGGTACAACAACACTCAAGAAACTCAACACCATCCAGAACAAAGCAGCCCATTTGATTGGCACTGGTATGGGTGCTGGCATGTGGTGCAGGGTGGGGTTTTGGACGTCCTCCTGGTGTGGGGGGGGGGGGCTACGGGACTGTGGGATGGATGTTAGTGCCAGGGGCACAGTGCTGCCTATTCACCCTGACCACCCTGAGGAGGTTTCTTCCGGCACTGCTGGCCGGTGTTGTTCATGGCGCTTACAGCCTCTGCCACCTGTGCTCAGGCATGGCAAATGGCGGCGCCTCCTTCCCAGGCCGGATACAGGATCGCCTGCCTCTCCTCCACAGCATCCGCAAAACTAGGTGCCGCTCTCCTTGCTGCCATCTTGGTGGCTGGGATGGTGTGTGTGGGGAGTGAAGTGTGTATATGCGGCTGCAGCTTGGCGGCCTCCTGAGTGTCAATCGCGAATCTGGTGAAGCCCACACTGTTTCTCATTGGAATCGATTGTATTCACATGGTGTCGGTTCTAGCCCTTTGACAAACGCTGAATTGGTCCAGCTGTGGCGCCAGTTGTGCTGTCATAGAAATCCACGAATCCTGCCCTGGCATCAACACTTAATCTCAAGACGGAGAATTCCACTTCTAATCTTTCGTTGAAGTTTTTTTTCCAATGCCTTTTTATTTATTCATTCTTTCATGGAATATGGGTGTGACTGGCTTGACTAATGTCTATTGCCCATCGCAATTGTCCATAAGAAGGTGATGGTAAGCCATGGTCTGGAACCACTTCAGTACATGTGTTTTAGTTAAAACCACAGTTTAGATAATCTGAAGATTAAGAGATGTGAAGTGGTTAAAGCTTGTCATTGATACCATAGCTGTGATTTAAAGACAGCTTTATGAGCAAGCAAGAAGGGAAATGTGTTTCAAAGGAATGTTGAATAGCTTTTTTTTATGATTTCCATCTCAAATCTAGGGCTTCGCAGTGATTCCTGACTACTAAAATACGGATTTGCGATTGACACTCAGGAGGCCGACAAGCTGCATCCCACCATCAGGCTCACCATGGACTACTCTCCAAAATCAGTTGCATTCTTGGACACACTAATCTCCATCAAGGATGGTCACCTCAGCACTTCACTTTACAGCATGCCCACAGATAACCTCATGATGTTCCACTTCTCCAGCTTCCACCCGAAACACATTAAAGAAGCCATCCCCTATGGACAAGCCCTCCGTATAACACATGATTTGCGCAGCCGAGGAGGAGCGTAACAGACATCTACAGATGCTGAAAGATGCCCTCTTATCAACGGGATATGGCGCTCGACTCATTGATCAACAGTTCCAACGCCCCACAGCAAAGAACTGCACCGACCTCCTCAGAAGACAAACACGGGACTCAACCGACAGAATACCCTTCGTCGTCCAGTACTTCCCCGGAGCGGAGAAACTATGAACATCTTGCCAAGGTCATCCCCACTCTCCCGCTACTTGCCTTCAAACAACTGCCCAACGTCAAACAAACCATTGTTTGCAGCAAACTACCCAGCCTTCAGAACAGCGACCAGGACACCACACAACCCTGCCATGGCAATCTCTGCAAGATGTGCCAGATCATCGACATGGGTACCACCATTACACGTGAGAAGACCACCCACCAGGTACGCGGTACATACTCGCGCGACTTAGCCAACGTTGTCTACCTCATACGCTGCAGGAAAGGTTGTCCCGAAGCGTGGTACATTGGCGAGACCATGCAGATGCTGTGACAACAGATGAACGGGCATCGTGTGACAATTGCCAGGCAGGAATGTTCATTTCCAGTCAAGGAACACTTCAGCAGTCAAGGCATTCAGCCTGTGATCTTCGGGTAAGCGTTCTCCAAGGAGTCCTGAAGTCTGCCCAACAACGCAGAATCACCGAGCAGAAACTTATAGCCAAGTTCCACGTACATGAATATGGCCTCAACCGGGACCTTGGATTCATGTCGCATTACATTCACCCCCCACCATCTGGCCTGGGCTTGCGAAATCCTATCAACTGCCCTGGCTTGAGATAATTCACACCTCTTTAACCTGTGATTATCCCTCTCGCCAGTTGCTCCGTCTGGACCTGTAGACTTAATTACCTGCAAAGACTCGCATTCAAAGTATCGTATTGTATCTTTGACTTTGTCTATATATATGTTTCTGGAACCCACCTTTTCATTCACCTGAGGAAGGAGCAGTGCTCTGAAAGATAATGATTCGCAACAAACTTGTTGGACTTTAACCTGTTGTTGTAAGACTTCTTACTGTGCTCACCCTAGTCCAAAGCCGGCATCTCCACATCATGACTAAAATACCGAGCAGTGTAGCATTGCTACCTGCACAAGACTCCATGAAAATCCTTGCCTTAGTTACTATTAGTAGAACTTTGAATCCAAAAGGTTTCTGCTCTAACATGACAGATAGGGCTTTTCACGGAGAATAGAAGTTTCCCCTGCCCATGCACACCCTCGGAAATAGCTCTCAGGCTTGATTCTCCAGCTAACACAATCTTCTCATCAAAGAAAGGAAAATAATAGACTGAGAGTCTATGGACCTAGTAATTTAATGTCAGACTCTATGATTGAAGATAGAGATGTACAGTTTAGAAAAGATGAATCACGCAACTTGTTAAAAGCAAGTTGGGTTTGGGCAAACTGTATTGAGGTTTTTGAAGAAAGCAGTTAGATAGATAAAACCGTGCAGTCAATTGATGAGATATGATAGTGCAACAGTTACTGTCCGAGACTAAGGAACCTCGAGGTTGTGAGTTTTAATGGGGAACTGAATTCAACAAACCTGGGACTGGATTCTCCGTTGCAAGTCCGCCCCACTATCGCTGCTAGCGGGACAGGAGAATTTGGCCTCGCTGTTCGCTGGAGGTGGGTTTTGGGGTGGTATGCATATGCATAGTAATGAATATAGTTAGATATACGACCTCCGACCAGTAGTTGGCGACAGAGATCCACCATGTGACTCCAGAGATCTGCAGTTGGTCGTAAGTTTAATGGAACTTCCGATTAAAACCACCCCACACCGGCCAGAAACTTGTGGGCAGGGGTGCGCTGCTGGTGGGACCAGAGAGTCCCACAGCCAGCGAGAGGCCAGAGAATCCCGTCCCTGATGCATATTTGTGAAAATCGAACTGATTCATCAATGCCCTTCTGAGAAACAGAAGTTCAACCCCAAACAATCTGGTCCACATGTGAGCTCATTCCACAGTGACTCTTAAATATTTTCAGGGCCCTTCAAGTTAAATGCAGCTTTTCTAGTGATATTCATACATCAGGAATAAAGTAAAGTAAAGACACACTTATGTCTTTCATTTGCAGCTTGTTGGAAAAATTCAGTCATTTGGTTTCAGAGAAAATATAACAACATGGATAGAAAATTAATTGAGGACCAGGAAACAAAGGGGAAATGGGCATTGCTCGGATTTAGGAAGGGTCTGAAACACTGCACCCATTTTTCTCCTTTGTACGTGAATGATTTAGATGTGTATTGGGTATATAATCTCAAATTTTACTGATACTGTCCATGTCTATCTTCAATCATAGGTTCTGACATTAAAATAATGGACGGGATTCTCCGTACCGCCTGCAGGGGGATTCTCCATCCCAGCAGTTGGCCAATGGGCTTTCCCATTGCGGCACCTCCACTCCATCGGGAAATCCGTGGGCCTGAGTTCGCTGCCAGCGAAACGGAGGACCCCACCGACGTAGAATCCAGCCCCAGCTGTTTGAAAACCAGTAAGGAAGACTTGAATAGATTTTAGGAGGATAGAGTCACATGAGTAGAATGGATAAGCAGACATTGGGTGGAATTTCCCCTCCAAAATGGCAAAGCGCCATTTGCGGCGAGAAAATCGGTACTATTCCTGTCAGCCCTGGTGACACGATCCGGATCGCAATTTTTAGTCACTTTGAAAAAGTTTTTGTCCCTCCATGTGAAAAATGCCGCACCTGAGGTGCGAAGCATCTGATTCACCCAGCCCAGGGTCATCAGAGCACTTCAATCAAGGGGGTGCTGCATTTGAATGACTCCACTGCAGTTGCTCACAGTCAAGCCATTAGGATGGTAGCCAAGAAGCCAGCTCCACGATTCACTGAGGGACCCCTCACGATAATGTTGGATCTGCGGAGGAGAGAAGGACAAATATCTACCCTCAGACTGACAGGAGACCCTCCAGAAAGGTCACGATTTCTATCAGGGAGATGGTGGCAGCTCTGGTCTGTGTCAGCAGCCTGGCCAAGAGGACAGGAGTGCAGTGTCGGAAGAGGATGAATGACCTACTACGATCAGAAAGGTTAAGTGCTCCCTGTTTTCCCTTGCAATCCACCCTTCCATCATCCCAGGAATGTCACCTTGGAGCCATTTGCAGGTTCGCAGGACCCGACCTCTCAGCATCATTCCTTATTGGGGGGTTCGGATGCTGCGTTGGGGAAGTCTACAGATTGGGCCAAATGGGACGAAATGCAGCCTCGACGGGACATTCCTTGCCAAAGACCCGAAATGAAGCAGGGTCCTGTTTAATAGTGGTGTTGCTCTCAGCATGGGACTCTTTTCATTTCCATTAAATCGCACCCCTTGTCTTCCTCCTCATCCGAGGAGACGTTCTGTCCCTCCAGGTCATCATCAGTAAGGTGGTTGCCCCGTGGCTGTGTCAAGTTATCGAGGACACAGCAGACTTCCACAGTGCGGAAGACCCTTTGGAAACTGTACTGAAGGGCCCCACTGGACCTGTCGGCGCAGTTCAATTACAGGCCGGGTGGCATGTGAGCCTCACTGGAGTAGGCTTCTGCTTCGGTCTCGGGCCTCCGCAATGGCATCATCAGCCAAGATCTCAGTGGGTATCCTTTGTTCTGAACAAGCCGTCACTGCAGCCTTAGATGACCCTCGAATATCCCAGGGATTTTGATTGTGCAAGGATGTAGCTATCATGCACGCTCCCTGGAAAATGTGCACACACGTGCATGAACTTCACCTGATGGTCACATCAGTTGGACATCTAAGGAGTGGAACTCCTTCCTGTTGATGAATGGACTCCTGATGCCACAAGGTGCATTAAAAACATTTTTTTTCGATTACCCAATTATTTTTTCCAATTAAGGGGCAATTCATTGTGGCCAATCCACCTACTCTGTACATTTTTGGGTTGTGGGGGCGAAACCCTCACGCAGACACGGGAAGAATGTGCAAACACTACACGGACAGTGACCCAGAGCCGGGATCAAACCTGGGACCTCAGTGCCATGAGGCAGCTGTGCTAACCACTAGGCCACCATGCTGCCCTTCTGCAGGGTGCATTGAGTGACATGAGTGCAGTCGATTACAACCTGCACCTGTGGCAGACCATCTATAGCGATAAATCCTGCAGCACAAACATCCTGCAGGGCCTGGCCCAGGTCGAAATGGATGAAATCCAGTACCGTCACAGAGAGTGTATCGGTGACCTCATGGATGCATTCATGGGTGGGTGACCACAAGTCACCTGTGGCGCTCTGGAACAAACCAGTCAGGTAGAAGTTGAGGGTTGCTGTGACCTTTACGGTAACAGAAAGGGGTGCCCTCTGCCTCAATGTGGTGCCAAGTTGGACAGAATGTGGCACATGTCCAGCACTGTGTCTCTGGTGAGGAAGAGTCTCCTGTGGTACATATGGCTGAGAGCTCCATGAAGGACACTAGGGCATGTATACCCTTGGTCTCCTTCTTCACCTTTGCGTCCCCTGTTTGGCTGATGCTGCCTCCGGCCCTTGAGCCTGCCCTGCGGCCCCCTGTTCTGACATTGGATGTTACCTGGAGCTCATTGTTGCTGGAGCCTATGCTCCTCCATTGCTTTAATTAGCAAAATTGCCAACTCCACGAGCCCCATACGAACCTTGATTAGTCAGCTACAAGGGATGAGAGAGAGACAGCCAGGTCGGTGTCGCAGCCATTTAACTTCAGTACCTCCCCTCATCCATTGTCATCCCGGTCCTGGAAGCAGCCATTCCTACAACTTATCAAACTGCCACCACTCACTCACATCTCAGGTGGCCCGGTCAATGCCGTCACCACTAGAGAGTCATCTGTGGCCTCCCATCTGATTGCCCCCTCCCTTAGTCTCTATATCATTGAGGGTTCTGACGGGAGGTTTCAATGCTCAATACGTCCATCATGGGCAGGGTCAATTGGACAGTTCTGTCCAACTTGAGAGCGAATGGATCCTCAATGGCAGATGCTGGAGTCCGGCACTGATGCAGACGCAATCCCTATCAATCCGATGTACCCAAGTGTTTATCCTTGAATTATGACCCTCTCCTTGACTTTGAGGATGTGGGCAGCTGGCATTGTGAAGGGTTAACTCATGAAGTCCAATTAGTTTGATGGGCAGAAGTCTCAGGAATGTTAAAGGGCACAATTACATTCTGCATCAGAGATAGGCTGCATCATCCCAATATCTCATTGCTGCCAGGTTTATACACCGAAAACGCCTGGAAAGCCACTCCATTAATTTTTATTGCTTGCTTCACATACCCTGCACCCCCCATGCTGGGCACTGTTGCCTTTTCTTTTGGGGCCCTCAGACCCTCAGACCTGCCTCCTTCAGACTCCCACACCCTCCTCCCCACCTCGTTAGGCCTGCACCCACATGTATGGAAGGTAAAGAAATTTGTCATGTCTGCATCGACTCTCACAAGCTTCTACAGATGTGTGATAGAGAGCATCCTATCCGGCTGCATCACAGCTTGGTATGGCAGCTGCTCGGTCCAAGATCGTAAGAAACTGCAGAGTGTGCTGAACTCAGTCCAACGCATCACACAAGCTTGCCATCCTCCCCTTGATTCTGTATACACCTCCCGCTGCCTCAGGAAGGCAGGCAGCATTATCAGAGACCCCTCCCACCCAGACATTGCCTTCTTCCAGACCCTTCCATCAGGCAGAAGGTACAGAAGTCTGAAGACCTGCTCATCCAGACATAGGAACAGCTTCTTCCCCACAGCTACAAGATCACTCAATAACTCCCCCTCGGACTGATCTGTTCCCTGTAAGAACACTATTCACGACACCCTATGCTGCTCTTGCTCATGTATTTGCTTTGTCTGTGTGGTAGTCACCACTGTTTGTATAATACATATATGAGAGGTAATACGGTAAGGCTCCTGTACTACAGGTACGGGGGTAGATTCCTGCCTGCTGGCTCCGCCCAGTAGGCAAAGTATAAATGTGTGGGCTCACCGAGTTGCAGCCATTTCAGCAGCAGCTGCGGGAGGCAACACATCTCTGCTTAATAAAGCCTCGATTACTCTCTACTCTCGTCTCGTCGTAATTGATAGTGTATCAATTTATTAAGCAGAGGTATTACAGCGATGGACCTACGCATCAAACCAGATCGCCTGCAGCTGCACCCTCAAGCAGACAACGCGACGTCGGCCTTCGACCCTGGCTAGCTTGCTTTGAAGCCTACATCGGAGCAGCGACAGAACAACTCTCAGAAGCACAGAAACTCCAGATCCTGTACACACGGTTGAACTCTGATATCTTTCCCCTTATCCGGGATGCGCCCAACTACACTGAGGCCATGGTGCTTATGAAAGAGAACTACATCCGGCCGATCAACAAACTCTACGCCAGACACCTCCTGTCCACGCGGCAACAACCCCCCGGTGAGTCATTGGATGATTTCTGACGTGCCCTGCACACCCTGGCGAGGAACAGCGATTGCCAGGCAGTTTCGGCCATTGAACATACTGAACTCCTAATCAGGGACGCTTTCATTACGGGCATAGGGTCGGCGTACATCCCCCAGCGCCTCTTAGAAGGGGGTATGCTCGACCTCGCGGCGACCAAGAAACTCGCGACTTCACTAACGGTAGCCTCCCGTAATGCAAAAGCGTACGTCCCCGACCGCACAGCGCCCCCTTCATGGATATCGTGGGTCCCACCAGCGGCCGCCCCCAGCCAACCCCAACCCCCAGCCAGCAAACCCCATGGGGCCCAAGTGCTATTTCTGCGGGCAGACAAAGCATCCCTGGCAGCACTGCCCGGCGCGGAGTGCAATTTGCAAGATCTGCAGGAAGAAGGGGCATTTTGTTGCGGTGTGCCAGGCCAGGTCGATCGCCGCTGTATCCAAGCCCATTGCTCCTGCACCCCCCACGTGCGACCCGTGGGTGCCACCATTTTCGTCCCCGCAGCCCGTGTGCGGCCCGTGGGCGCTGCCATCTTCCTCTCAGCAGAACACGTGCGGCCCGTGGGCGCCGCCACCTTCCCCCATCAGACCCCGTGCGGCCCGTGGGTGCTGCCATATTTAACGCCGCACGCCACGTGCTGCCACCTTCGGCGCCATTCTGGACGGCGCCTCAGGACCCCTGCTCATCGGGCACCTCATCTGGCCGCTCATCGCCCCCAACTGCCGCCGACCAGCCCGGGGCCCACCAACACCAGCCACAGCTCGCCTCCATCACACTCGACCAGTCCCGGCCACACAACCTCGCAACCGCGACAACGACGGTGAAAGTCGAAGGCCACAAGTCATCTTGCCTTCTTGACTGCGGGAGCACGGAGAGCTTCATCCACCCCGCTATGGTAAGGTGCTGCTCCCTCGCGGTACACCCCGTTACCCAAAGAATCTCCCTGGCCTCCGGATCCCACTCTGTAGAGATCCGGGGGTACTGCATCGCCACCCTCACCGTCCAGGGTGTAGAATTCAGCGACTTCTGGCTCTACGTCCTCCCCAACCTCTGCGCTGCCTTGCTACTCGGCCTGGATTTCCAGTGCAACCTCCAAAGTCTAACGTTCGGCGGACCCCTACCACCCTCAGTGTATGCGGCCTCACGACCCTTAAGGTCGACCCACCCTCCCTGTTTGCAAACTGTACTCCGGATTGTAAACCCGTCGTCACCAGGAGCAGACGGTACAGTGCCCAGGACAGCACCTTCATCAGGTCGGAGGTCCAGCGGCTACTGCGGGAAGGCATCACTGAGGCCATCAATTGCTTCTGGAGACCCAAGTGGTAGTTGTAAAGACTGGGGAGAAACACAGGATGGTCATTGACTACAGTCAGACCATCAATAGGTACACGCAGCTCGACGCATACTGCCTCCCATGCATATCTGATATGGTCAATCAGATTGCACAGTACCGGGTCTTCTCTACAATGGACCTGAAATCTGCCTACCACCAGCTCTCCATCCGAAAGGCGGACCGCCAATACACTGTGTTTGAAGCAGACGGCTGCCTTTACCACTTCCTAGGGTTCCCTTCGGCGTCACTAATGGGGTCTCGGTCTTCCAACGGGAGATTGACCGAATGGTTGACCAGTACGGACTGCGGGCCACCTTCCCGTAACTCGATAACGTCACCATCTGCGGCCACGACCAGCAGGACCATGACGCGAACCTTTTCCAATTTCTCCACACCACCAAACTTCTGAACCTCACGTATAACAAGGAGAAGTGTGTGTTCAGGATCAACCGCTTAGCCATCCTTGGCTATGTGGTGCAAAATGGAGTTCTAGGGCCCGACCCTGATCGCATGCAGCCCCTCATGGAACTCCCCCTCCCCCACTGCCCCAAGGCCCTCAAACAGTGCCTGGGGTTCTTCTCATACTATGCCCAGTGGGTCCCTAACTATGCGGACAAGGCCCGCCCACTCATCCACGCCTCAGTTTTCCCTCTGATGGCTGAGGCCAACCAGGCCTTCAACCGTACCAAGGCCGACATCGCCAAGGGCGCGATGCATGGGTCGACGAGACCCTCCCCTTTCAAGTTGAGAGCGATGCATCAGACGTCACTCTGGCCACCACCCTCAACCAGGCAGGCAGACCCGTGGCATTCTTTTCCCGCACCCTCCATGCCTCCGAAATTCGGCACTCCTCTGTCGAAAAGGAGGCCCAAGCCATCGTTGAAGCTGTGCTGCATTGGAGGCATTACCTGGCCGGCAGGAGATTCACTCTCCACACTGACCAATGGTCGTTTGCCTTCATGTTTAATAATACGCAGCGGGGCAAGATCAGAAATGATAAAATCTTGAGGTGGAGGATCGAGCTCTCCACCTACAATTATGAGATTTTGTATCGCCCCGGTAAGTTCAATGACCCCTCCGATGCCCTATTCCGAGGTACATGTGCCAGCGCACATGTGGACCGACTCCGGGCCCTACACGATGGTCTCTGTCACCCAGGGGTCACCCGGTTCTTTCACTTCAAAAAGGCTCGCAACCTACCCTACTCATTGCGGAAGTCAGGACGGTCACCAAAGACTGCCAGGTCTGCGCGGAATGCAAACCGCACTTCTACCTGCCAGACCGAGCGCACCTGGTGAAGGCCTCCCATCCCTTTGAACGCCTCAGCATGGATTTCAAAGGGCCCCTCCCCTCCTCCGATTGAAACACGTACTTCCTGAACGTGGTCGATGAATACTCCAGATTCCCCTTCGCCATCCCATGCCCCGATATGACGTCTGCCACAGTCATCAAGGCCCTCAATAGCATCTTCACTCTGTTTGGTTTCCCCGCTAACGTCCGCAGTGACCGGGGATCCTCCTTTATGAGTGATGAGCTGCGTCAGTTCCTGCTCAGCAAGGGCATTGCCTCGAGCAGGATGACCAGCTACAACCCCCGGGGAAACGGGCAGGTGGCGAGGGAGAACGGGACATCTGCAAAGCCGTTCTGCTGGCCCTCCGGTCTAAAAATCTCTGGTCTCCCGCCGGCAGGAAGTCCTCACCGATGCCCTCCACTCCATCCGATCGCTACTTTGCACCTGTGGCTAATGAAACTCCCCATGAACGGCTCCTTGCCTTCCCCAGGAAGTCCACCTCCGGGGTTTCGCTCCCAACGTGGCTGGCAGCCCCAGGACCCTTCCTCCTCCGCAAGCACGTGCGGTTCCACAAGGCGGGCCCGTTGGTCGAAATGGTACAGCTGCTACATGCAAACCCGCAGTACGCCTATGTGGCGTACCCCGACGGCCGCCAAGACACAGTCTCCCTCAGGGACCTAGCACCAGCTGGTTCCCCTCCCGCCCCTCCAATTGCCCCGGCGCCACCCCCCTCCCCCCAGCGCACCTCACCACAGCCCTGCTCCAGGACGATCCATCCTCCCATTGGTTCCGCCCAGAGATGAGGATGAGGACTACATGCTCCCGGAGTCACAGGCGACCAAGCGTATATGATAGTGCATCAGTATGGCCCCTTGTTCCGCACTGTAACCAATCAGTGTTTGTCGATGGACCATTTGTCAATGTTCTCTGTTGATTATTCTTTTGTCTACTATGTACGCACTGTGTACGTTCCTTGGCCACAGAAAAATACTTTTCACTGTACTTTGGTACATGTGACAATTAATCAAGTCAATCAATCAATCAAAGACCCATACCCCCGTGCCACAAACAGCTGATTCACTCAGCACTCATTTACCTTTACGAATAACACAGGCAGCAGACTGACACAGTGCTCTAAAAGATGTTCAAACAGTACCAGCAGCAGATAGCAGGCTTCAGGACAATACACAACAGCCACGACCCCCATGCTGGAGGCACCCAACCTCCCCATCCTGAGCCCCCCCCCCACCTCCAACACCCTGAACAGCCCCCCCTTTGAAGCTGGGCTCTGGGCAGTGGTCTCTGTCCCTTTGGACTCCCTGGTGCTAGGTGGAGAGGGGGTGCTCACCTCCTCTCTCCCTCCCGGACGTCATGGAGCCTGGTTTCCATTTTTAAAAAGCACTAGTAGTTCATGGCTGCGTGGCATCAAATCTATTGGGTGGGAAGATTCACGAGGTCTGAAGATTCAACGTCAACCTTGCTAAGTACATTATAATGCATTCAAATGGATGCAAGTCAGGTTTGTGCCATTCCTAGCTGTGAACCTGATCACATCATCGGGGAAGGCAAAGAAATGTCGTGATCAGAAATGTTGCCGATGCAAATCCCGTTTTTGGCGTCTCGCAATATTTTTCAACCATGATGGGATTTGCGCCCATGGCTAATGGACCTGCTAAATTCCGTACATCGATTTAATGCGGATAAATGGAAGGTAATGGGCTGGATTCTCCGATTCAGATGCTATCGGAACGGTGTGGGAACGGTGGCCTTTTACGACAGAAAACTCAGCACAAAACGGCCACTGATCCTCCATTTGGCTGGGGGCTAGCAGGAAGGCAGCGGAGAGCACCCGCTCTAACTGCCGATACAGCCCGGAGAATTGCCAGGTCTGCAGTGGCCGCGGTGTGCAACATGGCATCGGACGTGCGCGGACCCAGCCTGCTAAATAGTGCCCCCACTTTGGCCGGCCCGCGAGCCCAGAACCGCCCCCCAACAGTGGCCCCAGCCCCTGTCAAAGTCCCCCCTGCCCGTGGATCGGCCCTCCCCCGACTGTGGCGGTGCTGGACTGAGTACCCAGCCGCCACGCTGAGTTCCCGACAGGTAAGACCATGAGAGACCCGCAGTCAGGAAGTCAGCCGGTCGGGGGCTGGGCCTCAGGCAGTGTCCTGAGGCCGTTGAAATGGCATGCGGTGTACTCTAGGAGCTTTGGAGATGGCGGAACATTGTGGACGTGGCACCGCCCCCCGATTTCGTCGGAAAATGGGATTCTCCGGCCGATCGCCGAACGCGATTTCACCGAGAATCCCGCCCAAGACATTTGAGCGATATAAATGGGAGTATGCACTTAATGGATGAATAGAGAGTCCTATGGGGTTAATACAAAATTCCCTGAAAATGCAAGTGCAGATGAATTAAGTCATATGAATTTTATGAATATGCGTGTAGAGTACAAATGTAAATAATTGATATTAAAATTACAGAAACCATTGGTTAAGTTCAAGTTAGAATACTCCATGTAACTGTTGGCATCCCACTGAAGAAATTATGTGAAGGCATATGGAAGAACCAACATTGATTGATTGATGCCAGAGCTGTAAAACTACAGTTATAAAGAAATGCTTGCAGATTTAATAGAGGTTTTAATTTGATAAGGAGTTTTGATAGAATGAACAAAGATGAATTTGTCTTGTTTGAGAGTCAGGGACGGGGGTTCAAAATTTGAAATGATCACGGAGAGTGACGAATGAGTGTGGAAGATAATTCTCAACACAGACAGTCTCTCGATCACGGAATGTCTTTGTTGCAAGGTTTAGTTGAGGAGGAGACAATTGAATCTTTGAAGGGAAATTTACCCAAATATTTGAGCCAGGGAAAGGCACAGATCTATGTGAGGAGAGAGTGGGGAAGAGGGATTTGTTTTGAATTGCTCTGGAAAAGATGTAGCACTGACAGATAGACCAAAAGGCCTCATTCTGTCTTATTAGAAATATATTTTTATTCAAGGCATTTTGAATTTATATACATAACACATAAAACAATCATTTTTATATATTTGCCACCATACAAAAAACCCTCCATTCTCTTGAATGCCCCACATACCCCACTTTATAATTATAATGTAAAACAAAGTTAAGCCATAACAAAATAAGCAGCCCCTCCCTCCATTCCCTCCGCCAACCGCCGACGTCTACTATTCCTTAAAGAATGCAATGAACAACCTCCACCTTGATAAGAACCCCTCCTCTGTCCCCTAATGGCAAATTACATTTTTCCAGATGTAGAAATTCCACCACGTCACTCACCCACCCTACTGCATTGCAGCTCTGGAGCCCACCACCCTAACAAGATCCGAAGGCTATCAGGGAAGCAAATGCCAACATGTCAGCCTCTCTTCCTACCTGCACTGCCGGATCCTCTGATACCCTGAATATCGCCACCCATGGGCTGGGGGACACCCTCACCTCCAAAATCTCCAACACAACCTCCAAAAAGACCTCCCAAAACTTCACCAATTTCGGGCAGGAGAAGAGCATGTGAGCGTGGGTTGCTGGTCCCCTTGACCATCACCCACATTTATCATCCACTTGGGGAAAAAACCCAACTCATCCATGATACTGTCACGTGCACTCCATGCATCACTTTGAGTTCAATTAGGCTCAATCTCACACGAGGAGGTCAAATTTATCCTCCACAGGGCCTCACTCCAGACCACCAGTTCAGATTCCTCCTTCCTCCCCTAGCTCCTCCTCTCACTTCCATTTTACCTCCTCCACCGAGGCCCTCTCCATTAATTCCCCATAGATATCGGTAACCCTACCTTCCCCATCTCATCTTCAGACACAATCACGTCAAGCAATGATGGAGTTGGCAACCTTGGAAACTTAGTCAACCTTCCTCACAAAACCCCTGATTTGCAAATATCAAAGCCCTTGAGCAGGATTGTCCGTTCAGGAGACTACGTTCTCCCGCTGGAGTAGGATCATTCCTAGTCTGTTCTGGCGCTGGGAGCAGTGTCCTTGATTAATTCACTCTCCTCTGCTATGAAAATTTATACATGGTAGGACCTCACCGGATTTCATGAGAATTCTGGTATCGGGTGGCCCAATATCAAGGTCCCGTAGCAGGCCCCCTCCCAGCACAATACAAATCTTGCCCCTCCCCACTGACAAACAGGGACATTTTCCACCCACCACCATGGCAATTACGGTTCACCACCCCTACCACACCACGCACACATGAGGATGACCCAAAACCCCTCATCAGACCCCCCCCCATCAGAGACGCCCAACAGAGAACCCCACAGAGACCCCCCAGCAGACCCTCAACAGAGACCCCCATCAGAACACCAACATAGACCACCAACAAAGAGCCCTTTAATGCCCCGGCAGATCCCCCCATGAGACCCCCTATCAGACTCCCTATCAGGTACCCCATATTAGAGATATACCCATTACTGACCCCTACAACAGACCCCCCATATCAGAGACTCCACCACCAGAGATCCCTCCATTAGTCATCTCTGCCTGGAAGCTAAAGAGCAGTCCAGGCAGAAACAATGAAACAAATCACTGCTTTTTCACTTACCAATCCCTTACACCTGCTGCCTCAGACAAAAGTGTTGAAATCAGCAGCTGTTACGTGTGTCCTTGGCTTTTAGAAAGCCAAAACGCATCACTCGGCCTTAAACTCCCTCAGATCTCTTGATTTGTGAGGCTTCTATTCACTTTCAAAGAGAAAGAGCTTGTTGCCACCACTGGCACGGATCCGGAGCATTGGAGCAGGATCACTGCCATGTGCCAATCTCACTTTTAGCCTGACATTTGATTCTCCACCACATCGGGGACCCCGCTACTGATGGTAGGCGGTAGTGAATCCTCCCAGCAGTACTAAAACATTGTCCTATAAATACACTTAAAACCTGATTCCCATTCTGTATAAAAAATTGAAAATGTTCATACTGTTATTCACTTGTTGTTTTGTATATATTTGACCCACAGTTAATGTTAATGAAAATGAAATGAAATGAAATGAAAATCGCTTATTGTCACAAGTAGGCTTCAAATGAAGTTACTGTGAAAAGCCCCTAGTCGCCACATTCCGGCACCTGTTCGGGAATTGAACTGCGCTGCTGGCCTGCCTTCGTCTGCTTTCAAAGCCAGCGATTTAGCTCTGTGCTAAACAATACATCATTTGTAGCTTTAGCTACAAATGTTCTTGTAATATAAATCAGGCCATCTGACAAGAACATTACACCAAGCTGCAGGTGCGTGCTCCTAGAATCCCTCCATGGTTCCAAGAGGATCACTGGAGAAATTGTGTATGTAGCAGTTTTCTGCTGTTTCCCTTGTGGCTCCAGGGGTTTCCACCCTGTTACTGTGGAAACCAGGAGAACCCTAACAGAATTTCAGAATATTGCAAGCAGAAATTAGTTAAGTCTTGGAAATGGCCCCGTTCTCCATCTTGTGGGACAGGGCGGCCCCAATAGCATACGGGGACGCATCACATGTGACGAGCAAAGGCTTTCCAGGATCATAGTAGGTAAGTAACCCAGACGACGACAATTGTTATTTTACCTGCCGGAAAGCGGTTTCTTGCAACTGACCCCAAACCCAGGTGTGATTTTTCTTGAGCAGAAGGTGCAACGGGGCCAGAGTAATTGCCAGATTGGGGAGGAACTTCGCGTAATAGATTACAAGGCCGAGAAAAGAACAAAGATGCGAAGTGTCAGTCGGGGCGGGGGCCAGTTGCACCTTCTCTGCGACGGGGTGCAAACCTTCGCGGTCCACCCGATATCCCAGGTAGACTACGTCCTTCGCCTGAAAGACGCACTTTGTGCGACGTAAACGGACTCCAGCCTCCAAAAAACGTCTAAGGACAGCCTTCAGATTTTCCAAATGTTCCTGCACCGACGTCCCTGTGATCAAAACGTCATCTAAGTAGACATCGGTAAACCTCTCAAAATGCCCTCCATAACGTGTTGAGAAATAGCGCAGGCAGAGGATACTCCAAAGGGCAACCGTGTATATTCATACAGGCCCCGGTGTGTATTAATCGTTACATATGGTCGGGAGGCAGGATCCAGCTCCAACTGTAGGTAGGCGTGACTCATTTTGTGAACGAGAGTCCGCCTGCAAGCTTCGCGTAGAGATCCTCTATGCGAGGCATTGCATATCGGTCGAGTCGGGAAGCCGTATTCACTGTAAGTTTATAATCGCCGCACAAGCGAACTGTGGCATCTGGCTTCATTACAAATACAATTGGTGCTGCCCAGTCAGCGAAACAGACGGGCCTGATAATACGCAAAGTCTCCAAATGAGTGAGCTCCCCTTCTCGAGCAGGGCGTAAGGCTCCGGGCGCACCTGGAAATAGCGCTGCGTGGCTCCTGGTTCGACTTGGATACGGGCTGCTGCCCCTTTTATTTTCCCCAAACCAGGCTGGAATACATCTGGGTATCGTCCTAGCACCTCAGTCAACCCTCCATAAACTGTTTGGAGGATGTGCTGCCATTGCAACCGCAAATGGCGAAACCAGTCCCGACCCAACAGGCTGGGCCCATGGCCGCGCACCACGATAAGTGGGAAACGCCCCTCCTGGTGTCCATAAACAACAGGGGTTATTGTAGTTCCTGCAATGTCCAGTGGTTTCCCCATGTAGGTGGCCAACCTGGCCTGTGAGTTGGTTAATGTAAGGGTCTGTATACCCTGCTTGATGTGGTCGAATGTCCTTTGGGCGATCACGGAGACTGCTGCGCCAGTGTCCAACTCCATCTCAAGCGGGTGACCATTGACCCGTACCGTCACCTTAAGGGGGGCCACACGGGGAGCTGCCACACAATGCAGCTGCAGGCAGTCGTCCTCCGTCTCCATGTCCTCAGGAGTAGTCGCCGCAGGTTCATCCACATGGAAGGTACGGCCCCTGGGCTGGTCCCAGTTTCGGTCGGAACAACGGCGCCTCTTGCGCCCCCAGGACTGGCGTCCCTGACGGGGTCGGCGACTACAAGTCTGACACGGACATGGCTCTACATCCATTGGTTCTCGAGAGGCTCCCTTCGGGGAGGAATGTCCGACGGCCAGTGGCGTTGGTCCGGACGTCGCCTCTCCCACGGTACGGGCAGGATTGAGGGGGGGCGTTTTCGGACGGAAGGGGTTGCGCCCCAAGGCATGCACATCCATTCCCTGTAGCTCCTGCACTCCTCGTTCTGCGCTCTCTCGGGACAATACTATTTGAATGGCCTTTTGAAAAGTCAATGTTGGCTCAGCTAACAACTTTCTCTGGGTTGCCACATTGTTAATACCGCAAACCAAACGGTCGCATAACATTTCTGACAAGGTCTCACCATAGTCACAGTACTCCGCAATCCTGCGTAGCCTGGATAGAAAATCAGCAAGGGATTCTCCAGGGGTCCTCTCAGCGGTATTAAACCGGTAACGCTGGACTATCGTGGACGGGGTTGGGTTAAAATGTTGCCCCACTATATTCACAAGTTCATCAAACGTTTTGGTGTCCGGCGCAGCTGGGTACGTAAGGCTCCTAATCACCCCAAACGTATGCAGACCGCAGGCGGTTAGCAATATGACCACCTGGCGCTCGTTTTCGGTGATATTGTTTGCCCGGAAATAGTAACGCATCCGTTGTGCATACAGGTTCCAGCTTTCCAGCGCAGCATTAAAAACATCCAAACGTCCGTACAGAGGCACGGTATAAGAGAAAACAACTTCCAACCTGTATCCAACAAAAATCCAGGGAGGTGGCTTCAGCAGTGTAGACAGCGATTCACTTTAACCCTCATCGCCAGTTTTGTGAGGGCCACGAAGAATCCAGCACGAGTTTTAAGGATCCTGCAATCTGTAAAGACTCTTGCGTTCATCCCACCTGCTTGTCTCTGATAAGGAGGAGTGAGAAGATGGTGTGCCTCTGTGTACAAAGGATCTCAGGTTTCACACTGTGACAAACTGCGAGGTGATGTATACTTCTTCAGCAACATCCTGGAAAGGGTTAGACACATAAAAGTTAATAGCCATGGTTACTTTAATTGCCACAGTCCTTGCTCTGCTTCGGCATTACGATATGGCTGCAACAGTTGCAGCTTTCAGTCACAACTTCTTTATTGAAGCCGAGACACCTCAAGTAGTAATCCCTGCTGAATTCTGAATAAGAATGTTGGGCGGGATTCTCCACTCCCGCGCCGAAGTGCCCACGCCGTCGTGAACGCCGTCGAGGTTCACGACGGCGTGAAACGGCCCCGATCCCGATCGATTCAGGCCCCGACAATGGGCTAGGATCGGGACTGGGTCATCTACATGCGCCAGGCCTTGTCGCCGCGTAATTGTGCCGCATAGATGTCGCAGCCGGCGCCGCATAACTGGCGTAACCCGCGCATGCGTGGTTGCCGTCCTCTCTGAGTTCGCCCCGCAAGAAGATGGTGGACGGATCTTGTGAGGCCACGGAAGGAAGGAGGTCCTCCTTCAGAGAGGACGGCCCGACGATCGGTGGGCACCGATCACGAGCCATGCCACATTTGAGGTACCCCCCCGGTGCAGGATCCCCCTCCCCCCCCCCCCCGCAGGCCGCCCCCCCCAGCATTCCCGCGCTGTTCCCGACGGCGGCGACCATGTGTGGACGGCGCCGGGGAGAACCCGCCATTTTGGCCTGGCCGCTCGGCCCATCCGGGCCTGAGAATAGCGGGGTTGCCGGAGAATCGCCATTTTGGGTGTCTCCAGCGATTCTCCGGCCTGCGGCCCGCGGAACTCGACGAGGCCATTCCCGCTGTTTGGGAGAATCGCGGGAGGGCTTCGGACCGGCGTCCCGGGAAATCTTGGCGGCCCAGGCGATTCTCCCAACCGGCGCGGGAGTGGAGAATCTCGCCCGTTGTTTCCGAATGTTGTTGGGCGAGTATGACCTCCTACTGACAGCTTTCTTCCCTTCCCATCCATCCTGCTTCTGGAAGCTTGACCTGCTCCTTGTGGTCTTTTTCCGCTTCCCAGTCTGATTCAGATGAAGGACTACCAGGTCACCCATTTCTGGAAGAAATGTGATTCAGCACAACCTTTTAAATGAGCCAAAAGCAGCAGATCCCACTCTGTGTATGTGCAAACTATTTAAACGTAGGAATGATCCCAAAACACATGCAATCAAATGGGGTTTGCAGAGGGTTCTATTTGCCATTTGATGTTGTGTTTAGCTGTACAAAACTAAGACATAGCTAGATCATAGAGTTTGGAAACAGGTGTCAAATCATCATCATAAACTGATTGATGTCATGACCTGCTTGCTCTGCATGTTGCTGAAAATGTTAGATATGCACGTGTACAGTTTACTGGGAAGCGCACTTTTTATTGGAATTAGGTTTATGTGCAGTAGCAGACTGTGTGGGATGAGTAGTCACAAACACTATTCCAGTTGTTAGTACCAAGTGAAAACTTTGAGTTAACACAATTTCTCAAAATAAAGTTAGAGAAACTACATTCATTTATTTAATGGCTCATTACATTAAATGTGTTTTGTGCATATGAGAGAAAAAATATGAAAAGCTGAAGACAGTGATAGAGCTCTTTAATTAGCTTAAGTGCAACAAACTAAGAAGCGAACACACATTGCACTATTATCAGTGTTAGTTTATTCTATACATTTTCGAAATAAAAACAGGAAAGTATAGACTTTACAAATTCCACTATTCCTTTTTGAAGCCACACACAAGATTGGCATCAGGGCTTGCATTGGTGCAGGCCTCAGTCTATTAACTTCCATAAATGGTTTGCAAACTTGCCAGTTTAGGCGTGCGATTTAACCGTCTTGTCGCGCCTGACTTGGTGACGCGATGAGGCCGTTGAATCTCATGAGAAGACTCTCACAAGATTCGCAACGTTTGAGACATCTCATGAGATTCAACCGAACCTCGTGAGTTGTTGCAATCTGGATCTTGCCCTTATTGGATGAGATCCATATCCGCATATTTAAATGAGTCATTAGGCTCAATTAATTTTGCTTGCACCAATTTTCTCATCGCCCAGGAACTAACGATCTCCCCAGCGAGGCCTTAACCAGGAACCATTTAGTACCGGTCCATACAAAAGTGTACAGGGTGGAACGGCACCTGGCCGCTCTTCCAGGAGACCCCTGGATGGTCGGGGACAGGGCAGGGTGGCAAACTGGCTCTCGCTCTGGCACATGGGCACCTTGGCACTGCCAGCCTGGCAACTTGGCACTGCCACCTTGAACTGCTCAGGTGCCTGGGTGGACTACTAGGCTGACAGGGGTGGTGCCAGAGTGCCCACTGGCAACTTGGCACTGCCACCTTGAACTGCTCAGGTGCCTGGGTGGACTACTAGGCTGACAGGGGTGGTGCCAGAGTGCCCAGGTTCCAGGGTGGTACTGCCTGATGAAAGGGGAAATGAGGGGGTTATGAAGGGTGGTGGTGGTGGTGGTGGGGGGGGGGGGGGGGGGAGGGTATGAAGGGGCCTCAGAAAAGTTGGGTGGTGGTCCTGAAAGGCGGGTGGCAAAAGGGGGCCCCTCAGTGACCCCATAAGCAGGATGTCCTCATATGTTGGGGGGGGTGGGGTTTCCAGTTGGCACTGCCAGGATGTCAGGCTGTCACTTCCAGGGTACCCAGGTGGCACCAGCAGTACCAGGGCACCACCTTGCCCAAAGGGCTTGCAGCTAGGGGCCTTCACCTCCCTTGGAGACCCGTACGAGTGTCGTTCCATCTGATCCCTGCTTGTGGGAACCAGTACCAAACTGCGTTTGCCCGAGGTCCCCGAGGTGGAGGGATTCAATCCCAAAGCCTTAGGTACCTTGGGAATCTACACATTAAAGTAAGGCTTCTTCTGATTGCGTTGAATCTCGTGAGGCGTTGCGTGCCAGGTGAATCCCGGTAGTGGAGTCTCCTGACTTTCAGCGGCCATGCTGCACTGTGGCGAGCTGCTTTTTCGCGACAGAATGGCTGCGCCCTGAGAAATCTTTTGGTTGCATTCCGGCCCAGATCTTATTGCAGGACAGGATGGGCAAGCCCAGACACAATTTTGTCAATTATGCCTTCATGCTGCATCTAATATCTCTGCAGCTCCTTTCTTTAGAGGGGCAGTGACTGCTCTGGGCTTGAATTGTGACATCAATCCTCCGTGTTTCTTCTTATATACCTAAGTTGGACAATTATTTTTGGAAGCAAATTGTCAGTAAATTATTGTTCTCTTTTCATTGGGCATTTTCGTAAACTTTTTCTCATGCACATCAGATGCCACAAAGTTACCAAAGCCCCAGAGTCCAATTCAAATTCACATTACCTGCCTTCCAGCCCGACAGATCCACAATTTTCCATTGCCTCTTTCCTGATACAGACCACAGAGGAAATCTCTCCTTCATCTATCCCACATTGTGACATAATTTCTTCCTCGGTTTAGTCACGAAGATTCACTGATTGGCCACTGGATTTTTTTGCCTGTTCGTTCCTCACAGCATTATTGTGTCATGTGAATATTTTTTTCCTTTCCCTGCCTTCATTCTCCATTCATTGACTTTTGGCAACACTAGTCTAATTGACCTGTTTGTTATGACATTTAATGTTCTTCCAAAAGCATCAGATTGTATCGTAATTATTTTTGCCTCTGATATCATGGAGAAGTTTTCCATGTTGGAGCTGTTGGACCCTGTGACCGGCAACTCATCAGCATGTCTGATGATGATCTCCATCTCAAGTGCTATTTCAGATTTTTTGAACAATTCTTTCACACGATGTGTGCATTGCTGGATGGGTTCACTTGCTATACAACCCTAATTGCTCTTGAGAGAGTGGTGGTGAGCTACCCCCTTGAACCACAGCAGTCCATGTGGTGCAGGTATGCCAAAAGTGCTGCTCCAGAGGAAATTTTAGGAGTTTGACAGTTAAGAACAGTGATACAGTTCCAAGCAAGGGTGGAGTACGGCTTGAAGGGTAACATGAAAGTTGCGTTCCCATTCATCTGCTGCCCTTGTCTTCCAGTGGTGGAGACCATGGGTGGGATGCTCTGGTCTGCCAGCTGCATTTTCCGGCGTGGCGCGCCCCTATTGGCAGCGGGATTCTCCGTTCCGGCAGGCCAATGGGGTTTCCCATTGTGGCCACATCATGCCGTTGGAAAACCCATGGGCATGGGTGCGCTGCTGGCAGTCCAGAGGATCCCGCCTGTGAAGAATTCCACCACATGGATTCTGAAGGTGCTGTTGAAGGAGCCCTGGTGAGTTTCTGCAGTGTGTGTGGTACACACTGCTACCATGGCGCATTGGTGGTGGAGGGAGTAAACCTTTAAGGTGATGCAAATGGTTCCAACTAAATGGGATGCTTTGTCCTAGAGGATGTTGAATTTTGTGAGTGTTGTTGGAGCTGCACTCACCCAAGCAAATGGGGAACATTTCATCACACTCCTGACTTGAATATTGTGGGCAGTAGGCAAGTTTGTGTGTGGCATGAATGCCACTTCTCAGCCCAAACCTACATGTTGTGCAGGACTTGCTGCAGATGGGCAGGGACTGTTTCAGTATCTGAGGAATTGCAAATAGTACCAAACATTGTTCAATCAACAGCGAACATCCCCATTTCTGAAGGCTACTCCTTCTTTTCCAACCCTTTCTTTGGATTTCCACCTAACCGTGGAGGAAAGGCTTGCTCATCCCATTGATTCGCTCGTGGCAGGTACACCCATGATGGTAAGGTCAGAAGACAGGAACCAGACAAAGCACAGTCCAAAACAAGTCTTCAATGGCGGATCAGGCAGAAGATACTCGTTTAGTATCAATGACTGCGATGAAGGCTGCGGCAGTAGGGAGATCCCCAGTCATTGAGGTTCCCTTGCCACTAGAACAGGACCTACCCTTTGTCAAGAATCATGGGCTGGATTCTCCACATTCCGACGCCGAAACCGTGTTCGGCGATGGTGTGGAGAATCTGGTTCCGCTCACAAAATCGACACCGGCACCTGTTTCGCTATTCTCCCCCCCACCCGAAAATCGGCGTAACCGGGGAGTACACTATGCCGGGTGTCCACCGCCTCAGGCCATTGCTGGAGGTCCGCCCCGCTATTCTCCGCCCCCGATCAGCCGAATTCACGACGGCATGGTTCTAATATGGTCCTGCAGTTCGGGAAGCTCGCATGGCAGCTGCAGACTCAGTCCGGGGCCGCCACAATTGGGGGAGGGCTGATCAGAGAGTGGGAGGGGGCTTCATTCGGGTCCGGGGGCTATGTGTGCGGGCGGTCCAGATCGAGCGAGTGGCTGATGCGGGGCACTATTTTGGCGGTCCAGGTCCATAGGCTGGGTCTGCCATGGAGCACGGCGCGGCCGCTGGAGGCTGCCACCAGTGCGCATGCGCGACCTCTGACCCGAAAGTGCGGGGGGCCGTATCGTCAGCTGGAGCTGCGAACTCCATGACAGCTGCCTGCTAGCCCCCAGCCAGACGGTGAATCTGTGGCCTTTTGACGTCAGTTTTCCTGCTGTAAAAGACCACAGTTTTCACGATGGCGTGGGGACAACCAGCCCCATGTGTCTGCTGATGTGTAACACATTAAAAGATATCCCACACCATGTACCTAGAGGAAACCAGCACACCTTCACACAGTCAAGCCCTGCCGCGATCGGCGAGAGGTGACAGGGACAGTGAGACCTGGAAGTCCCAAGCACTTAGGTCTGATTTGTCGGTTGTGGGATTCCTTAGTGTTGTCTATCACATGCTCTTTCTGCTGTTTCACATGCAAGTTGTCCTGTGTTGTAGTTTCAGCAGCTTGAAATCATACTTTTACGTATGGTTATTGCTGCTCCTGGAATGCATTCCTTCACTCTTCATTGAACCATGGTTGATCCATGCCCTGAGGTTACAGATTGTGGTTAAATACAATTCTGCTGCTACTGGTGGCCCATATTGCCTCATGGATGCTGTGAAATCGAAGTGAAATTGATCCCACGCTCGTGCCACAAAACATGGAGTGTATCCTTAATGTGAAGATGAGATTTTGTCACCACAAAGACTGCGTGGTAGTCACTCCTACCACGAGGACTACTCAGCAAATAGCCACTGGTAACACAGACTGGTACATATAGAAACAGTTGTGATGGAGTACCTAATAACGCATGTGCCAAGAGTGAGGAGGAACAAGTGGAAGTGCCGGCTTAGATGAAGCATCAAGAAGTGAGGATCAGGGACTTATCCCAGGTCTACACACAAAAGCTCTTTTTACAGTCTTTCAAGATTTTTTGTGCAATGAAGGTGAAAATACAATAATTTGGCTTGGACATTTGCGTGGGTCTGCAAGAGAATTTTAAGGACACAAACTCAGTCGCATATGTAGAGTGATTTTCAGGGAGCCTCAATGGGAGGAGAATCAGACACTGATAGGCTCCAAATGGCCAACATTTTGATGATGGGTAATGAAACCTTGGGTTTTCAGGAAACAGTTACTTCTGGCCTGAACCGTGTTGGGAAATGAGATAGCAACATAGGAACTGGAGTAGGCCACTGAAATCTCTTCTGTCATTCAGTGAGATCATGGCTGATCTGATTCTTTAATCCATTTATCCGTCTTGGTTCCATTTCCCTTAATAATCCTGGCTTGCAAAAATCTCTAGATCTCATACATAAATTATTAATTGAGCTAACAACTACTTCTTTTTGTCAGGGAGAATTCCACATATCTACCACTCTCCTGAATGGCCTGGCTCTGATTGAAGGGTATGTTCCATGTTTCCTACACCCTTCCACTACCAGAAAATGTTGCTCTTTCTTTAGGCCTTCAATTCCTTTCAAAAGCCTAAAAACTTAAAACGAATCACACATTGATCATGTCCAGGGAATACAAAACTGTTTATGTAATCCCTCCCCATAATTTAACTCTTGAAGCTTTGGTAATATTCTAGTGAATCTGTGCTTGCAACCTACCAAAACCTTTTTATCCTTTCTAAGGTTTCAATGATGGGCAGCACGGTAGCACAGTGGTTAGCACAGTGTCACACGGGAGGGTTTAAACTAGTATGGCAGGGGGGTGGGCACGGGAGCAATAGGTCAGAAGGTGAGAGCGTTGAGGGAGAACTAGGGAATATGGACAGTGTGGCTCTGAGGCAGAGCAGACGGGGAGAAGTTGCTGAACACAGCGGGTCTGGTGGCCTGAAGTGCATATGTTTTAATGCAAGGAGCATTACGGGTAAGGCAGATGAACTTAGAGCTTGGATTACTACTTGGAACTATGATGTTGTTGCCATTACAGAGACCTGGTTGAGGGAAGGGCAGGATTGGCAGCTAAACGTTCCAGGTTTTAGATGTTTCAGGCGGGATAGAGGGGGATGTAAAAGGGGAGGCGGAGTTGCGCTACTTGTTCAGGAGAGTATCACAGCTATACAGCGAGAGGACACCTCAGAGGGCAGTGAGGCTATATGGGTAGAGATCAGGAATAAGAAGGGTGCAGTCACAATGTTGGGGGTATACTACAGGCCTCCCAACAGCCAGCGGGAGATAGAGGAGCAGATAGGTAGACAGATTTTGGAAAAGAGTAAAAACAACAGGGTTGTGGTGATGGGAGACTTCAACTTCCCCAATATTGACTGGGACTCACTTAGTGCCAGGGGCTTAGACGGGGCAGAGTTTGTAAGGAGCATCCAGGAGGGCTTCTTAAAACAATATGTAAACAGTCCAACTAGGGAAGAGGCGGTACTGGACCTGGTATTGGGGAATGAGCCCGGCCAGGTGGTAGATGTTTCAGTAGGGGAGCATTTCGGTAACAGTGACCACAATTCAGTAAGTTTTAAAGTACTGGTGGACAAGGATAAGAGTGGTCCGAGGATGAATGTGCTAAATTGGGGGAAGGCTAATTATAACAATATTAGGCGGGAACTGAAGAGCATAGATTGGGGGCGGATGTTTGAGGGCAAATCAACATCTGACATGTGGGAGGCTTTCAAGTGTCAGTTGATAGGAATACAGGACAGGCATGTTCCTGTGAGGAAGAAAGACAAATACGGCAATTTTCGGGAACCTTGGATGACGAATGATATTGTAGGCCTCGTCAAAAAGAAAAAGGAGGCATTTGTCAGGGCTAAAAGGCTGGGAACAGACGAAGCCTGTGTGGCATATAAGGAAAGTAGGAAGGAACTTAAGCAGGGAGTCAGGAGGGCTAGAAGGGGTCATGAAAAGTCATTGGCAAATAGGGTTAAGGAAAATCCCAAGGCTTTTTACACTTACATAAAAAGCAAGAGGGTAGCCAGGGAAAGGGTTGGCCCACTGAAGGATAGGCAAGGGAATCTATGTGTGGAGCCAGAGGAAATGGGCGAGGTACTAAATGAATACTTTGCATCAGTATTCACCAAAGAGAAGGAATTGGTAGATGTTGAGTCTGGAGAAGGGGGTGTAGATAGCCTGGGTCACATTGTGATCCAAAAAGACGAGGTGTTGGGTGTCTTAAAAAATATTAAGGTAGATAAGTCCCCAGGGCCGGATGGGATCTACCCCAGAATACTGAAGGAGGCTGGAGAGGAAATTGCTGAGGCCTTGACAGAAATCTTTGGATCCTCGCTGTCTTCAGGGGATGTCCCGGAGGACTGGAGAATAGCCAATGTTGTTCCTCTGTTTAAGAAGGGTGGCAGGGATAATCCCGGGAACTACAGGCCGGTGAGCCTTACTTCAGTGGTAGGGAAATTACTGGAGAGAATTCTTCGAGACAGGATCTACTCCCATTTGGAAGCAAATGGACGTATTAGTGAGAGGCAGCACGGTTTTGTGAAGGGGAGGTCGTGTCTCACTAACTTGATAGAGTTTTTCGAGGAGGTCACTAAGATGATTGATGCAGGTAGGGCAGTAGATGTTGTCTATATGGACTTCAGTAAGGCCTTTGACAAGGTCCCTCATGGTAGACTAGTACAAAAGGTGAAGTCACACGGGATCAGGGGTGAACTGGCAAGGTGGATACAGAACTGGCTAGGCCATAGAAGGCAGAGGGTAGCAATGGAGGGATGCTTTTCTAATTGGAGGGCTGTGACCAGTGGTGTTCCACAGGGATCAGTGCTGGGACCTTTGCTCTTTGTAGTATATATAAATGATTTGGAGGAAAATGTAACTGGTCTGATTAGTAAGTTTGCAGACGACACAAAGGTTGGTGGAATTGCGGATAGCGATGAGGACTGTCTGAGGATACAGCAGGATTTAGATTGTCTGGAGACTTGGGCGGAGAGATGGCAGATGGAGTTTAACCTGGACAAATGTGAGGTAATGCATTTTGGAAGGGCTAATGCAGGTAGGGAATATACAGTGAATGGTAGAACCCTCAAGAGTATTGAAAGTCAAAGAGATCTAGGAGTACAGGTCCACAGATCACTGAAAGGGGCTACACAGGTGGAGAAGGTAGTCAAGAAGGCATACGGCATGCTTGCCTTCATTGGCCGGGGCATTGAGTATAAGAATTGGCAAGTCATGTTGCAGCTGTATAGAACCTTAGTTAGGCCACACTTGGAGTATAGTGTTCAATTCTGGTCGCCACACTACCAGAAGGATGTGGAGGCTTTAGAGAGGGTGCAGAAGAGATTTACCAGAATGTTGCCTGGTATGGAGGGCATAAGCTATGAGGAGCGATTGAATAAACTCGGTTTGTTCTCACTGGAACGAAGGAGGTTGAGGGGCGACCTGATAGAGGTATACAAAATTATGAGGGGCATAGACAGAGTGGATAGTCAGAGGCTTTTCCCCAGGGTAGAGGGGTCAATTACTAGGGGGCATAGGTTTAAGGTGAGAGGGGCAAAGTTTAGAGTAGATGTACGAGGCAAGTTTTTTACGCAGAGGGTAGTGGGTGCCTGGAACTCACTACCGGAGGAGGTAGTGGAGGCAGGGACGATAGGGACATTTAAGGGGCATCTTGACAAATATATGAATAGGATGGGAATAGAAGGATACGGACCCAGGAAGTGTAGAAGATTGTAGTTTAGTCGGGCAGTATGGTCGGCATGGGCTTGGAGGGCCGAAGGGCCTGTTCCTGTGCTGTACATTTCTTTGTTCTTTGTTCTTTGTTTGCTTCACAGCTCCAGGGTCAAAGGTTCAATTCCTGGCTTGGGTCACTGCCAGTGTGCAGTTTGCACATTCTCTCCATGTTTGCGGTGCTCCGGTTTCCTCCCACAGTACAAAGATGTGCAGGTTAGTTGGATTGGCCATGCTAAGTAGCCCTCAGAGTCCAAAAGGTTAGATGGGGTTACTGGGTTACAAGGATATGTTATAAATGTGGGCCTAAATGGGGTGCTCTTTCCAAGAGCCGGTGCAGATTCGATGGGCCAAATGGCCTCCTTCTGCACTGTAAATTCTAACAAAAAAATGCTCAGAACTGAACAAAGCACTCTCAATTGGGTCTAACCAGATTTATTTTTAAAAAAAATTATTTTCATTCAAATCTTTGTCAAAAAACATAATTTTTTCATAACAGTACGCAACAATTAACAGAACAGAGAGAAAGAAAAAAAATGTTAACCGTATGTACAAAGAAAGGAACAATACAACGTAACGATTACCCCCCCCCCCCCCCCCCCCGGCCAGGATGCTGCTGCTGCTGACCTTTACTGCTCTCCTAGAAAGTCGAGGAATGTCTGCCACCTCCGAGAGACCATGGACCTTCTCAAGGCAAACTTTATTTTCTCGAGACTGAGAAACCCAGCCATGTCACTAACCCAGGTCTTTACACTCGGGGGCTTCGAGTCCCTCCACATTAAAAGGATCCGTCTCCGGTCTACCAGGGAGGCAAAGGCCAATACATCGGCCTCTTTCGCTTCCTGAACTCCCGGCTCGTCTGACACACCAAAGATCACTATCTCTGCACTCGGCACCACCTGCGTGCCGAAGATCTTGGACATTGCCTGAGCAAATCCCTGCCAGAATCCCTTAAGAGCCGGGCATGCCCGGAACATATGGACATGGTCTGCTGGGCTTCCCGCACACCTCAAACCAAAGTTCTGTGGAGCTGTAATTTCAACTCTCTTGTATTCCAGTCCCTGTAAAATAAAATCACCTTTTTCATTCTTTTTTTCGTAACTGTCCACTAGCTTTTAATGATGTCTATCTTCGGACCCCCTGCTTCTCCATAGTCCCTAGTTTCTCACCATTTTGAAAATACTGTGGGTGGAAAGTTCTGGAAGCGGTAAGACAAGCATTGTGAAACTAGTTAGTTCCACAGCCGCCTTTTCCAGCCACATCAAATTCAATGTGCTGCCGAGGATTACACAGCCAGCCAGGGTGTGTGGGGGTGGGCTGAGCTCCGCAGCAAAGCCAGGATCTCAAAGTGAAGTTAAAGGCCCCCACCCCGGATATCGGGTCCCTTGGTAGGCAAGGGTCCAACACCAACACTGATCGCGGCATCAAGGAGGGCCTGGGAACATCACGCTCGAAAATCTCACCGGCGCAAATCCCCTTCTGGCCCTCTCGCGACCGTTAGGGGATTTGCACGCACAGCTTGCTTTATCTCAAACTATATCACTTTCCCACAATTAACACCACCTGTCACAATTTTGCCAACTTACTGTGGTGGTGGTGGTGGGGGGGGGGCGGGGGGGGGGGGGGCGGCGGGTAGAGTGGTGGTGCTGGGGGGGGGGGATGCGGTTGCACAGGGAATTGTACCAATTTTGAGGCAGGAGGAGCATTGCAGGCCCGGAAGACTTTGAGGCTTGCTGTCATCAGTGGATTCCCTCAGGTCCAAAGGGCCACCTCTTGTATCAATGTTGTCAATGTTGCCAGTACAACACTGACAGACCAGCCAGCCAGATTCTTGAACAGAAAAGGCTTTCTCTCCCTGCCTGTCCAGCTGGTCTGTGACCACAGATCTGTGCCCATTTCCTGGACAGCTTTCATGATTCTCCGCCCTCTGAGATTCCTAGGGGCTGCACCGCTTCAGGCAATGTCCAGTATCCTTGGATGGCTGCTGACGTTAAGGTTTATCGCCTGAAGAGGTGGATCCTAATGCCTGGATATGGATGGGAAGAAACATTGAAATCAGAGCCATCATAAACCTCCATTAAACAGACCAGTTTCCGACGGCGGTCCCTCAAAACCGAGGGTGATTTCTGTCAGCCTTGGTGAATGTTCAGAAGACTGAGGAGCCCAATTCTGGATCCACATGTTCTTCCACTATGGGGGCATGTTGTTGGGCGGGGGAGTGGAATTCACAACCCTGGGTTGGCTTCTCTTTCCTTCCTCTGGCGTCGCCATTCTGCTTCGCTGTCTAGCCACTGATCCTCAAGGTGGCTTGATGGACCAGATGAAACATTGCTGAGCAATCCGTAGCCCAGTCAGAGGGATTAACGCCTCTATGTTTTAGGATGGTCTTGAACATATCCTTAGAACGTTTCCTTTGGCCACCCGTAGAGAATTTGGCCAATGGAAAGCTGGGGGAAAAGAATCTGCTGAGGGAGGTAGTTTCTGGGCATCCGAATGAAGTGGCCAGTCTATTGGAGGTAATTCTGCAGGAGAAGGCCTTCAATGCTGGTAGATGCAGCTTCAAGGAAGACGCTAGCATTGGTCTGGTGGTCCTTCCATTTGATCCCCAGGATTGGAGGCACACCACTAGTAACTTGATGATGTGCTTATGTTGCCAAGACCAGCCTGGTAGTCCCCTCCAGAATTTGCCAGCCAGTATTTTTCGTATTCTGGTCATTTACTGCACAACATAACTATAAAAGGAAGCTTGGAGCTGGATAAAAAGGAAGACCTGGAACACCACTCTTCCTCTGAGGAGGGCAGAGAGCAAGAAGAGGAGGAAGAAGGGGGTTGCTGCAGAGGAACTCAGCACTCAGGCATTGGAGGAAGAATGCAGAGACCAGCCAGACATCACAGCCACAAAGACTACACTGATTCAGCAATGTTTCATTGGAGCACCTCTCAGCCCTATGACGAAGTATTCTGTAACTCAGCTTCAATCAGAGAGAGAGAGAGAGGAAGCATCCAACAAGGCCACACATCTGAATAGTCACATTCCCACCCAAATACATTGAGAATGGTGTTTCAGTGTTCTCCCATATCGTAGACTATGGCCCCTCACTGCCATCCTCCCACACATACTGTATTTCAGTTGAAACATCAAGTATTAACAACACACAGGTCTGATAAAGATCATTAGCAATTATTGTCAGTTAAGTAGAAATAAGTGGCTAAAAAAATTGAGAAAACTTCACCAAGGTGACACAAAAAGGCCTGTGTTCCCATTAACCCCCACACAGTGCTCCCCCTCGGCCTATAGCTGTGGATGAGTTGGAGGAACCTGCTCCCTTGTCTTTGCTTGTGGCTTAGGTTGCCTGGGTTTGGCCCTCATGTTGGAGGTGCCTATGGGAGCTCTTCCACATGCTGTTGTACCTGGGTTACTTTTTAAAATTCTTTCATGGGTGTTGCCAGCAAAGGTTGCATTTGTTGCTCATCCCAATGACTTGCTGGGTCATTTTGGAGGACAGTTAAGAGTCAACCTGCAGGACATTAGAGAACTGGATGTATTTTTACAATAATTGACAATGGTTAAGTGGTTATCATTAGGTTTCGAATTCCAGATTTGTTTTTGCTTGAATTCAAATTCCACCTTCTGCCATGGTGGGCTATGAACCTGCACCCCCAGAGTAGTACCCTAGTTCTCTGGATGATTCGTCTGGTCACACTAACCGCAGTGTCACCGCCACCCCCTGCAGAGGCAGCCTCTGTCACAAGGCCTTGTGGAAAGAATGGTTCCTGGTTCGGAAAGGCTGAAGAGAGGAGAGATGATGCCGGTGCCGCCTGAGGCGTGTTCCCTCATTAGTTTCTTCGACTACTTCAGCCTTTTCTTGGTGCCTTTGCATACTGGATGAGGCTACGGGTTTGGTATCAACCAATATCCACTCCTCGCATCTCAGAGCCATCAATGACACAGAGCAATGACTGCTGTGGAGAGACTCCATATTACTGCACATGTCAGCACACTGCTCCTGCACCCATTCAGAGGAGGGAGCACTACATATGGTTTTGCAAAAGGTTGTCCACTCTCTCAATGGAGGAACTCATATACTCAAATCTCTGAGTCAGACTCACAGCATGGATTCCTCCATTGTCTGTCCTCGGCTCTGCGATGCTTCAGGGATCTTTAAAAATCAAGCATGCATCTGCCTCCGCTGCTCCAGATTGATCCTCCTTCTCTGTGACACCCAAGGCACAGCATCTTTGGCCACTGAGGGATGGCTGTCTCTGGCCCTTTTCTGAATCTACTCTAGATTCTTACAAGAAGTCTTACAACACCAGATTAAAGTCCAACAGATTTGTTTCAAATCACTAGCTTTCGGAGCACTGCTCCTTCCTCAGATGAGGAAAGCTAGTGATTTGAAACAAACCTGTTGGAATTTAACCCGGTGTTGAAAGACTTCTCACTGTGCTCACCCCAGTCCAATGCCGGCATCTCCGCATCATGAATCTACTCTGACAGGCAGCTTTCAACTTTTAAAGATCTAAGTTAATTTGAAAATGTCCAACTATCATGCAGTTTGAAAAGTACACTCACCATAAAATTCCCACTCTCACCGACCTTTGCTAAATATACAATTTTCAAAGGCATGAAGTACCCCTATGATTGATCTTTAACAAGGTCTCAACATGCCACAATCTCTAAAACAAACCTTTCTTCCACAGTTTGTTAATTCATTTGTGAAGTGGTAGGAATCTTCATTGATTTAGCATACATGGGTGAATAATTCAATGAGTTCAATCCATAAATTTCAGCAAAGTTTACTCACTTTTACTTTTGACTTAAATTAGCCAAGCTAGTAATATTGGCCTCGTGCCCATTGAAATAATCCACTTCAAGGCTATGCATTAATTTTGTTTCAACAGAAGATCATTAATTTTGGAGAAAGGAGAGATTCCTCCATTATTCAATGCGAGGTGTCAGGCACATAATATTGTTGACTATTTGACTTTTCATCTCTCTGATCAGGCTATCTTAAGTCTTTTGTTCAGTCAGCGTCAGGAATTTAGTATAATATAAGTCAAATTTAACTTGCTATTGACAACTTTGTATTCAGTGAAGCAGCCTATATTGGTGAGGTTATGAAGCAGAGATGCTGATTTTTCAGGTGGCCCAATGCAGAAAAGCTCCATACTAAATTCTGACTTGCTCTTCGAGACATAATGCTATGCATTCGCCTTCCTTCAGTAACGGAATTTACTGCAGACACCTTTCTCTCAGACACAGCTGATTTCACAAATGATTGTGAAATTGCCTCAAGAGAACGGAGCAACGGAAAAAAAACAGCTTGACAGAACACTTTCATAAATAACAGCACATGATTAAACAGCTACAGGAGAGAACTGCCATTATATTCTGGTTCTAAAGAGTGATGTGACTAGAACTCTCATCAATTTCTCCTATCTTTCATTATTGGAAGTTGTCTTGTATTTCTTCCTGACATATTTGGCACTTTCATTTTAGCTGTGTATTATATGGTGCGGTGTCATTTTAAAAAGAATCACTCAGCAGCTGTTCTGATTTGTCTATCTGTGATTATTCATAGTCAGTATTTTCTTTTGTTTTGCATGTTACTTTGCCCTTGAATGTGAGGAAGGCTCAGCGACACTCTCAAAATTTAGAAAAGAATCCAGGTGAAGGAAAGAAATTAGGCCCATACGTTGACCTTTTAACAGTGTAGGAGTTTAATAGCTGGAATGCGAGTCCACTCATTTATGTTCACTGAATAAATCAAAATACTGGGTCCAATTCTCCGGCCGCGTTGCCTCGAGCGAGAGCACAATGCAGCCGGAGAATCCCGGAGAGCCTTCCCGCGGCTTCCCGGCAGCCTCTGCACCTTGCGGGATTTACCCAAGTCCCGCAAGTCAATGGAATCGGAACTTCGCCCAAAAAGGGCTGGAGCAAACGGCATTCACTAAAGTAGGTCGCAAACCTAATTAAGGTTGACTTACCTGGGATCTATAGCCTTCCTCGATTCACTAGCCTCCCCAGGGAGGTTGCAACCAGCACCGATCAATGCTGGTCCACAAGAACGTGGGCCAGGCAGGATGGCACTCCCAACCATCGGACACCCCTTAGTGGTCATGGTCAGTGCAGGATGGTCCCCTGGCCCTCCCTTGGAATGTTGGTACCTTGGCACTGCCCAGCTGGCACCTTGGCATTGCCAAGGTGCCTGGGTGGCACTGTAAAACTGGCAGGAGTACTTTCCAGAGCCAGTGCAAGGTTGCGTGGGTGCCAGGGTGGCACTGCCAAGGGCCCAGACTTGAGGGAGGCCATGCCCAAGAAAGGAGGGTGGAGGGGCGGGGGTTTGAAGGGTGGGGGTGTGCAGGGGAGGCAAGTAAGGGCCTCAAGGAGGATGGGGGGTGGTGACGGGAGGGAATCCTGGAAGGGGGTGCTATAAAGGTGCTTGGGGGGGCCTGAAGAGGGGGCGCCCAGGGAGCCCACAGCAGAGTGTTCTCGTTTGGAGGGGTGTCGGGTATTGCCCATGTGTGTAGGGGGTGACATTTCCCATGAGTGGTTGGTGTGGGGGACCCACAAGTTCACTCAGAGCTAATAATCTTTATTAGTGTCACAAGTAGGCTGACATTAACACTGCAATGAAGTTACTGTAAAAATCCCCTAGTCGCCACACTCCGGCATCTCTTCAGGTACACTGAGAAGAATTCAGAATGTCCAATTCACCTAACAAGCACGTCTTTTGGAACTTGTGGGAGGAAACCAGAGTATCCAGAGGAAACCCACGCAGACACGGGAAGAACATGCAGACCCGCACAGACAGTGACCCAAGCCGGGAATCGGACCTGGGTCCCTGGCACTGTGAAGCAACACTGCTAACCACTGTGCGACCGTGCAGCCCCGGTCGAGGCACCCTTTCAAAATGATGGCCCGATCTCGGAATTCAGCTCATCAGTGTTGAAAAGAATTCTCAGTCTGGGCTAAACCGGTGAGAAACTCCCCAGGGCCCAATTAGATAGCAGAGCCAGCGGGAAATTCCCTGAAAAAACTGCCACAAATGAACTTAGAAATTTTCCGGTGAATCGCGTCCACTGTTTTTTTAGCACAATGTTGTGGAATTTCTAAATGGAGTATTTGGATCACTATCGAAGATTTTGTTCATTTGTAATTACTGTGAGTGGTTTGTTTCAATAAGTGAAGAGAAGTTCTGTTTTTATACTTGAAACTCTTGGAAATCGTACGACTTTGTGATCGCATATTGTGATTGGGTTCATCTTTCTGTGAAAGCTGCTGCAAACTACTCGTCTCAGTCATGGAGCATAGGGAATGGACCACCTCCACCTGGGACTGCGTCACATCACGTTGTGACTGTGCCATCACCTTCTGGGTCTGTACCCCATCAGCTAGTGACTGTGCTATTTCCCTCTGGGACTGGGCCACCTCCCTCTGCCTCTGTGCCACGTCGGCCAGTGCCTGGGCAATGCCGAGGCACTCTCAGTCATAGTCTGCTGTGCCTGGGCCACGCTCAGGAGCGCCGCTGAAATGTCCAGGTGACTCTGGCACATGGCTGCCTGTAAGAGGGCAGCCCTGCCTGGGCCTCGGCCACGGCCTGCACAGATTGCCCCAGGCCTTGGGCACTCTGATCCTTAGCCGAAACCCTGCCACCCCCCCCACCCCCCCCTCCCCAAGGTCTCCACCACGGACGCCACCTGTGTGGTGTTGGCCTGGATGCCAAGCATGACCGGCACCACCTCCTGCTCCTGCACATGGTTGGACTCCTCCACCTGCACATGTTGTCCCTGGCTCTGCGATTGCATCTCCACAATCGATGAGACTGTCCATTCCAGAAGCTCAAAACCCATCCAGCCGGCATCTTGTCCCTGGGGCTGGCCTGCCCTCCGACTGTCCAATCCATCGGGAGTTCCTACCTCCACCTGCTGTCCCGGAGCATATGTGTGGTGCGCAACAGATAGTGTCCCAGGAGCCTCTTCACTAAAGTGACCAACCGAGGTGAGTGTCGCTGGGATGGGGAACGGTCTTGCAGACAGATGTGATGGGAAATCTGTGTCATCATCAGACTCAAACTCTGAGGTGTCCTGGGTCTCGGGTAAATGGCCCCCATCTGTATCAGTATCATCCTCATCGGGGCTCAACATCCATGGCTCTGTCTTTGGCTGTGAATGGGGCGGGGGACACCAGACAGCAGCTCCTAAAGGACGCAAGGCAGATGCATGATTAGACTGTGGGCTAGGGAGGAGTGGTGGTGGTGGAGCTGTGTCGGTGGTGTGAGGGAGAGGGTGCTGTGAGGGTGGTGTGGGGGTGAGGGTGGAGTGAGGGTGGTGTGGGGGGGTTGACACATGTGTCACGGGGAACCACAAATCAGTGGGGCCTCACTTCCTCACCCAGCGCCGATGTCCACCTCGGCGACTGCGTTTTCATCGGGCCTGCCGTCCACAACCACGGCCCTCTTCTCTGTCGCGGTGAGGGGCTGCAGGTCCGCTAGTCCCCCCCCCCCCAGTCTTTTCCTGCTTTCGGCAGTTATGTGCGGCTGTCTCCTGGGGATGCTGGGAAGGGAACAGAAAATGCGCAGTGTTGGACAGTCCGACGTATGCAGCCCAGGGGTGGGTACCTGGTGTCTTCAGTGGCAAGGACACCCGGTCTTAGCAGCCAGTATGGGTACCAGCATGTGGAGCAGGTTGGGGTTCGGCCCCTCTCCGTGTTGGGGGGTAAGGATACGGGTGTGTGAGACGGGTTGGTGCCAGGGGTACAATGCGTCCTACTCATCCTCGCTACCCTGAAGAAGTCATCCAGTATTTTCCGGCACTTCTGGCCGGTCGTATGGTGTTCCTCGTGGTGCTTACATCCTCTGCCACCCAGGCAGGGCGAACGTAAGCGGCTAGCAGCTTTTTTCCAAGGCCAGGGTACAGGTTGACCTGCCCCTCCTCCACGACATCCAGCAGCATCTCAAGCTCAGTGTCTGTGAATATAGCTCTTGCTGCCATTTAAAAAATATATATATTTTTATTCTCCACTTTTTTCACGTTTTCTCCCAAATTTGCACCCACCAATAAGCAGTAACGAATATAATGTCAATCCCCATATCAACAACAACAATCCCACCCTCACACCAACCTCCAAACAACTGCCCGCATGTTAACATAAACAAATAACAAAAAGGAATCAGGAATCACCCATAGTCACCATTAACACATACAGCCCCCCTCCCCCCAACCCGCCGAACCGCAGCCCCACCCCTCACTAATGTTCGATGTTACCCAATTCTTGAAAGTGCAGAATGAATAATGCCCATGAATTGTAGAACCCCTCCGTCATTCCCCTCAGTTCAAACTTAACCTTTTCAAGAGTCAAGAATTCCAACAGGTCCCCCCGCCACGCCAGGGCACAGGGTGGAGAGGCTGCTCTCCATCCCAACAGGATCCGCCTTAGGGCGATCAACAAGGCGAAGGCTACAACATCTGCCTCTGCACCCGTTTCCAACCCCGGCTGGTCCGACATCCTGAATATGGACTCCCAAGGGCCTGGATCCAGTTTCACGTGCGCCACTTTAGAAATTATCCTAAAAACCTCCTTCCAGTAAATCTCCAGCTTTGGACAGGACCAAAACATATGAACGTGATTTGCACACCTCCCTCCCCGCCCCCCCCCCCACCCCCCCCCCCACCCCCCGCAACATTCACACACATCTTCTAATCTTCTACACACTGAAAGAGCCAGCTCATCCTTGCCATTGTGAGGTGTGCTCTGTATACCACCTTCAGCTGTATCATCCCCAACCTCGCGCACGTGGTGGAGGCGTTCACTCTCTGGAGCACCTCACACCAGAACCCCTCCTCCATACCCTCTCCCAACTCTTCCTCCCACTTTGCTTTGATCCCTTCCAGTGGTGCCTTCTCCTCTTCCAAAATAGCCCCGTAAACCGTTGACACTACCCCCTTCTCCAGTCGTCCTGTCGCCAGCACCTCCTCCAGCAGTGTGGACGCCGGCTCCACCGGGAAGCTCTGTATCTCCTTCCTGGCAAAATCTCGAACCTGCATGTATCTAAACATTTTCCCCTGCTCCAGCCCATACTTCGTTTCCAGCTCTTTCAATCCTGCAAACCGACCCCCAACAGACAAATCTTTTAGTAACTTAATCGCCTCCCATTTCTGCAAATTTCCACCCCACTTCCCTGGCTTAATCTGTGGTTCCCCCGAATTGGCATTTCCCTTGAACCTGCCCCAACCCGAAGTGTTGGTGAAACTGCCTCCAAATTCTCAATGAAGCTATTATACCGGACTCCCTGAGTATTTCACTGGGGCCATCGGGAGCAGCGCTGTTGCTAGCGCCTTCAATCCCGACCCCCGAAACAAAATCTCCTCCGTTCTGACCCACTGCGAATCAACCCCTCTGACCCAGCTCCGCACCTTCTCCACATTCGCCGCCCAGTAGTAATACATCAGGGGCGAAATTCTCCGTTATCGGCGCAAAGTCCGCCGATCGGCGCAAAAAAGGCACAAATCTGACTTGCGTCACGTCGGAAAAATGGTTCAAAAGTCTCCGGCCCGAAATGGGCTAGCAGCGACGTGACGGGATCCGCGCTTGCGCACATGGTTCACGCCGTGCAGCGTCATACACGACGCACGGCGTGACGGCTCATAAGGCCGCGCTGCTCCACCCCACCCGAACGGAACACCCGACTGGATGGCTGGCCGCCGCCCAGCCCCGAGGTTCCAGTCATGGGATGTGGAGGCGCTCCTGGACACAGTGGAGCAGAGGAGGGACGCCCTGTATCCCGGGCACGGCCGCAGAGTTGCCCCACGCCACAGCCGGCGTCTGTGGAGGGAGGTGGCAGAGGCCGTCACCGCTGCGGCCCTGACACCACGGACAGGCACCCAGTGCCACAAGAAGGTGAACAACCTCGTCAGAGCAGCCAGGGTGAGCCTCCCCCCCCTGCCCGATATCCATATCCCCCATATCCCCCGTCCCCCATATCCCCCATATCCCCCCTCCCCCATATCCCCCCTCCCGCATAGCCCCCTCCCCATATCCCCCATACCCCCCTCCCCATATCCCCTCCCCATATCCCCCTCCCCATATTCCCCTCCCTCATATCCCCCCTCCCCCATATCCCCCCTCCCCCATATCATCCCTCCCCCATATCCCCCCTCCCCCATATCATCCCTCCCCCATATCCCCCCTCCCTCATATCACCCCCTCCCCCATATCCCCCCTCCCCCATATCCCCACTCCCCCATATCCCCTCCCCCATATCCCCCCTCCCCCATATACCCCCTCCCCCATACCCCCCCCATATCACCCCCTCCCCCATATCCCCCTCCCCCATATCCCCCCTCCCCCATATCCCCTCCTCCCCCATATCCCCCTCCCCCATATCCCCCCTCCTCCATATCCCCCATATCCCTAAGTGAATCCAGCCCTAACCTTAACCTCTGCAATGCACGCGCAACCGATGGCGTGCATTCATATACCTGCCTAACACTGTTGCCTTTTACCCCTGCCACCACCCCCACCGACCCCCCCGCCACAGGAGAAGCGCGCACACAACAATAGGGAGCATGTGAGGACTGGAGGAGGCCCCGCTGATGAGAGGCCACTGACCGAACACGAGGAAAGGGCCCTGGAACTGGCTGGCGGTCCTGAGGACCGGGAGGTTGCTGATGCAGAGGTCGGGGGCGTACTATCAAGTGAGCCACCGACAGCCCGTCCCCATATCCCCCCTCCCCCATATACCCCCTCCCCCAAATCACCTGATCACTGCCTGCGTGTCTAACCATGCATGCTTCATTTGTATCGCAGGAGCAAACGTCGAGGCACCCATCCCCGCAGATGCAGACCGCCTGCAGGATGTCCCTCGGAGGGCACGGGAGACGGAGAGACCTGGACCCTCCGGCATGCGACGCCTGCAGGATGCCCCTCAGAGGCCATGGGAGACAGAGAGACCCGGACCCTCCGGCATGCGACGCCCGCAGGATGCACCTCGCACACCACGGGGGACGGAGAGTCCTGGAGCAACAGGGAGACGACACCCCCGTCACGTGCGGGAGCGACGACGCAGGCGTGTGCCACCCAGCGACGAGGGGGGCAGTCACAGGCCCCCGTCACATCCGAGCCAGGACACCACTACCCAGGACACCACTACCCGGGACAGCACTACCCAGGACACCCCTACCCGGGACAGCACTACCCAGGGCACCCCTACCCGGGACAGCACTACCCAGGAAGACGGAATACCGGACAGTGACTCAGAGTGGATGGGTGGAGACGAACCCCCACCCCAAAGTGCCATGGACTCAGAGTGGGACGAAGAGTACGACACAACGCCACTGCTGTCACCAACACCCTCCACCATCGCAGAAACACTCACCTCGGTTGGGCACTTTAGTGATGAGGCGTCTGGTACACTCACTGGTGCGCACAATACAGCCGTCCCGGTACAGCAGGTGGAGGTAGGAGCAGCAGAGGGGCCGGGCGGTCGGAGGGCAGCCCAGCCCAAGCGAACATCTGCCGCCCAGATGGATCCCGGGTTCCTGGAGTTTCCACACCCACACATAGATCCGATGCAGCCACCGACCCGGAGACGAGCGAAGAGGGTGACGGGCGGCTTGCGGCGGCTGCAGTCACAGGTGGAGGAGTCCCCCCGCGTCCAGGAGCTGGAAGTGGTACCGGTCATGCGTGCCACCCAGGCCGACACCACATGGGTGGCGTTCGCAGTGGAGGCAATGGGTGCGACGGTGTCAGACATGGGGAACGGTTTGCGAGGCCTGGGGCTTTCCGTGCAGGCGGCGTCTGTGGCCCAGGACATGGCTGCCCTCTCACAGGAGGCCATGAGCCAGTGCCAGCGCCAGATGGCAGAGGCGCTCAACACCATGGCCCAGTCTCAGTAGGCCATAGCCCAGTCTCAGCAGGCCATGGCCCAGTCTCTGCAGGCCATGGCCCAGTCTCTGCAGGCCATCGCTGAGGGCATCGGCGCCAGTGGCCATGTGCGAGCCGGCGTCGCACTGTCACAGACAGGGTTTACCAACCCCCTGGGCTCCATGGCTGCAACCCTGCAGACCCCTGTCGATACCAGCACGGGCCTCCAGGACTGGCAGCGCCAGATGCCGGGAGGGCGTCGGATGGCCAGTCCGTTCAAATCCCCCACCCATGTAAAGGTCTGGGGGCCATCGGGCACCCCGAGGGAGGAGGAGGTGATGTGGTCCGTCCCGGGTCCCCCTGTAGGGGAGGTCCGGGAACACCGCGACACCTCGGACTCCCCCCCTTCCATCCCAGGTGCATCGGGTGGGCAACGGGCAGGACAGGCTGGCAGCTCGCCATCCCAGTCGCCCGGGCCGCAGCCTGGCCCATCTAGGCCAGGACGCCCCAGGAAACGGCCGCCAAAGGGATCCAGTGTCAGAGGGCAGGAATCACAGGAGTCCACCTCCAGTTCTGCTGTACCGTCTGGGGAACCACGTAGACGTAGTCAAAGGGCCCGTAAGGCCAAACAATTAGACACTGAGTAAGTTGGCACGGGTGCAGGGCACAGATGAGTTTTAGGGGCTAGGGCACGTGCATGAACTCGTTTGGTTATTAAAGTCAATGTTACACCTACAGAAGCTGCCTTTGTGCTCTGTCCAAAGCGTGCGGGGGTGTCATGTACGTTGAGCGCAAGTGTGTGTGTGAGGGGTGGTCTTACCTCAGCCCCAGGTGAGTCTGCCCCCTTCCCCCTGGCCCGCCATCAACATCCCCCCGGGCAGAGGACGGGACCGTGCGCTGCTGTGTCACAGCCGCATGCAGGGATGGTCCGGGTGGATGGTGGTACTGTGGCCATTGGTCAGACATAGTCCAACGATGTGGAGCCAGGAGCTCACCGCAGGGCGGGTTGTCATCATCCTTCATGGCCTGCAATAAACACGCGTCCACCCGCAACTGTGTGAGCCCGGCCGTTGTGCCACAGGTGGATAGGCAATGGGGGGGTGGTGTGCATGCGGGTGGGGTGGGTGGGGCTGGGGAGGGGGGTGAGGGTGCTGGGTGGGTGGATGGGTGGGGGGTGTGGGTGGTCGGCTGTTGCCATGGTGTGCGGTCTGTGGCCATACTACCCGATTCCCACGCCCATCTAGTCAGTGAAGCGGGCGGCTATCAGTCTGTCCTGTGCCCGCTGGGCCAGCCGGTAACGGTGGACAGCCACCCGCCTGTGTCTAGCCCGTCTGCCCTGACCATTGCCCCCATCCCCCTCATCTGGGGAGGACTGCGCCTCTTCCTGCTGCTCCTCCACTCCGCCCTCCTCTGCCTGCGGCACATCGCCCCTCTGTTGGGCTATGTTGTGCAGTACGCAGCACACCATAATGATGCGGCCGACCCTATCTGACCATACTGGAGGGCGCCCCCAGAGAGGTCCAGGCACCTGAAACGCATCTTCAGCAAGCCAAAGCACCTCTCTATCACTCCCCTTGTCGCTACATGGGCATCATTGTAGCGGTTCTCCGCCTCATTGCGTGGCCTCCGTACAGGCGTCATCAGCCACGATCGCAATGGGTAGCCCCTGTCGCCCAGCAACCAGCCCCTCAGCCGGGGATGGCGTCCCTCGTACATGCCGGGGATGGATGACCGCGACAACACGTATGAGTTGTGTACACTGCCTGGGTAACGGGCGCAGACTTGCAGGATCACCATGCGGTGGTCGCAGACTACCTGTATGTTCATCGAATAGGTCCCCTTCCTATTAGTGAACACGGCCCTGTTATCTGCAGGTGGCCGCACGGCGACGTGCATTCCATCGATCGCGCCCTGGACCATGGGGAACCCGGCCACGGCAGAGAAGCCCACGGCCCGGGCATCTTGGCTGGCCCGGTCCACAGGGAAGCGGATGTAGTGGTGCGCCATGGCATATAGGGCATCTGTCACTGCCCGGATGCACCGATGCACCGATGTCTGCGATATGCCGGACAGGTCCCCACTTGGTGCTTGGAATGACCCCGTTGCATAAAAGTTCAGGGCCACTGTAACCTTGACGGACACGGGGAGATGGTGTCCCCCGCCAGTGCCACGCGGTGACAGGTGTGCCAGCAGGTGGCAGATGTGTGCCACGGTTTCCCGCCTCATCCGGAGTCTCCTCCTGCATTCCCGGTCCATGAGGTCCTGGTATGACTGCCGGGGCCGGTACACACGGGGCGCCCTCGGGTGCCTCCGTTGCCGTGGGGCCGCGACGTCCTCCTCCCCCTCCTCATCCTGTCGGTCAGGTGTCCCTCCAGCCTGGGCGGCTGCCGCCTGCCCCTCTGCAGCAGCCTGCGCCGCCTCTCTGGCACGCTCCTCCTCCTCCTCATCCAGGGCAACATGGACATTAGCGGCTGCCGCCATGGCGGCCAACATCGCTGGATGATCGGAAAACATGACGGCCTGGTGGGGGGGAAGGTGAACGACGACATGTCATCATTGCCCATATCCCCTCCTCCCCCCAGCCAGGTGGCATGGACCGCATGGGTCCAACTGTTGGAGGCTGGCACCTGGCCAGGTGGACCAACTCACTTGCCCCCCCATCCCCCTCACCGGCACGGACCTCCTATCCTCCTCCCCGGCATGGACTCCCCCCCCCCCCATCCTCCTCCCCGGCACGGACCCCCCCATCCTCCTCCCCGGCACGGACCCCAACCTCCTCCCCGGCACGGGCCCCCCCCAACCTCCTCCCCGGCACGGACCCCCCATCCTCATCCCCGGCACGGACCCCATCCCCCTCCCCGGCGCGGACCCCAACCTCCTCCCCGGCACCCCCCCCCCCCATCCCCCTCCCCGGCACGTACCCCAACCTCCTCCCCGGCATGGACCCCCCCATCCCCCTCCCCGGCACGGACCCCCTCCACATCCCCCTCCCTGGCACGGGCCCCCCCCCCCCCATCCTCCTCCCCGGCACGGACCCCAACCTCCTCCCCGGCACGGGCCCCATCCCCCTCCCCAGGTTCACGCCGATGAAAAGGAGGTTTGATTTACGTCGACGTGAACGGTCATCACGTTGACGGGACTTCGGCCCATCCGGAAGGGAGAATATCGGCAGGCCCAAAATCGGCTGCCTTGCGCAGACCCGTGCCATTCTCCGACGTCAGCGGCGCCATTAATGCCCCGCCGACTTTTCTCCCTTCGGAGACTTCGGCAACCGGCGGGGGCGGGATTCATGGCGGCCAACGGCCATTCTCCGACCCGCTGGGGGGTCGGAGAATGACGCCCCAGGTTCGGAAGACCCAAACTCCCTGCCTGCCTTCCCCTCTGCAGCAATACCTTTCTAACTCTGGCCACCTTCCCTCTCCATCTGAACGAGGTAATCATTCCTTCAATCTCCCTGAAAAATGCCTTTGGAAAATCAGCAGGCATTGGAAAATAAATAGAAATCGCGGCAACACGTTCATTTTAACCACCTGTACCCCACCCGCCAGTGACAGGGGGAGACCATCCCACCTTGCCAGATCAGCTTTCACTTTTCCCCCAAAACTAGAAATGTTGTACTATGGAGCGCCCCCCCCCCCAACTCCCGAACAACCTGCAGCCCCAGGTACCGAAAGTGATTCCTTGCCCTACAGAATGACAGTTCCCCCTCCCCCCCCCACCCCTGTTCTTGCTGCCATCTTGTTGGCTGGGATGGTGTGTGTGGGGAGTGAAGTGTGAAAATGCGGCTGCAGTTTGTCAGCCTCCTGAATGTCAATCGTGAATCAGGCGAATTCGGCATCGTTTCTCATTGGAATTGATTATGTTCCACGTGGCACTGGTGGTAGCCCTTCAACGGTACTGAATCAGTCAAGGTTCTATGCCAGTTTTGCTGTCTTAGAAGTCCACGAATCCTGACAACAAGTCTCAGTGGGGCTGGTTTAGCACACTGGGCTGAATAGCTGGCTTTTCAAGCAGACCAAGGCAGGCCAGCAGCACGGTTCAATACCCATACCAGCTTCGTCGGAATGTGGTGACTAGGGGCTTTTCACAGTGACTTCATTTGAAGCCTACTTGTGACAATAAGTGATTTTCATTTATCTTAGGAGCTGGTTTAGCACAGGGCTAAATCGCTGGCTTTGAAAGCAGACCAAGGCAGGCCAGCAGCACGGTTCAATTCCCGTACCACCCTCCCCGAACAGGCGCCGGAATGTGGCGACTAGGGGCTTTTCACAGTAACTTCATTTGAAACCTATTTGTGACAATAAGCGATTTTCATTTTTCATTCATTTTCGGCAACGGAGAATTCCGCCACACATATCTGAAAACTCGGGCTTTTCTCTTCACGAATGCTGCCTGATGTTTTCAAAATTTTCAACATTCCCTGTTATTTTTCTCATATTCCCAGAATCTGTTGGGGTTCAGGTTACCTCCGAGAAGGAGAGGAACTGAAACTCTTCAAAAGGAAGACAGAGTTTTGTAGAACGTAGTGATTGAGTTTGATAACCTATATATGCTGTGGACTACTGAGCCAATTCTTAAGACTTATCTAAGTTGTATCTCCCCTTTGCAGTGTAATCCATGGTGTTTAATTGACCACAATTTGACTGTTGTTTCTTATTGGTTCTGGATGTTAGAGTATAGGTGGTTACTTATGATAGTATTTAGCTTTTGCTTTGTTTGACTCTTGTGCAGTAAAATTCTTCTGATTTAAACTTTGCTTCATTCTTTCAGTAAATAACTTGGATTTTGGATTTTTTAAAAAATAGTTACTGGTCTCTAACAAGATCGTTGCAAATTGGGAAATTTATAACTAAGGCTTGTGTGAATTTTGTGTACCAGTAAAGGATTGGAGTGAAGTTTTATTCTTAGGTGTCTTACATTTTGAATGACATACTGGGCTGGATTCTCCGTCGGCGGGATCCTCCGCTTTGCCGGCAGTGCACTCATGGCCGCGGATTTCCTGACAGTGTGGGGAGTCCACAATGGGAAACCCTGGGCGTCATTCTCCGACCCCCCGCCGGGTCGGAGAATGGCCGTTGGCCGCCGTGAATCCTGCCCCCGCCCCCGCCGAAGTCTCCGCTCCCGGAGATTGGGCGGGGGCGGGAATCCGGCCGCGCCGGTTGGCGGGACCCCCCGCTGGATTCTCCGGCCCGGATGGGCCAAAGTCCCGCCCAGAAATTGCCTGTCCCGCCGGCGTAAATCAAACCTGGTATTTACCGGCGGGACCAGGCGGCGTGGGCGGGCTCCGGGGTCCTGGGGGGGGGCGCGGGGCGATCTGACCCCGGGGGGTGCCCCCACGGTGGCCTGGCCCACAATCGGGGCCCACCGATCCGCGGGCAGGCCTGTGCCGGGGGGGGGGCACTCTTTCCCTTCCGCCTCCGCTACGGCCTCCACCATGGCGGAGGCGGAAGAGACTCTCCCCACTGCGCATGCGCGGGAAACTGACAGCAGCCGCTGACGCTCCCGCACATGCGCTGGGAAACTGACAGCGGCCGCTGACGCTCCCGCGCATTTCCGCACCAGCTGGCGGGGAAACAAACGCCATTTCCGCCAGCTGGCGGGGCGGAAATCCCTCCGGCGTCGGCCTAGCCCCTCAATGTTGGGGCTAGGCCGCCAAAGATGTGGAGCATTCCGCACCTTTGGGCCGGCCGATGCCCGTCTGATTGGCGCCGGCTTTGGCGCCAGTCGGCGGACATCCCGCCGTTGGGGGAGAATTTCGCCCCCTATTCGCTGTCTTCCAGCGGGGACGCGCCGCACCATAAACAGGTGCGACGGGATGGAGAATCCGGCCTACTGTGTTTTCAAATTGAATCCACTAATCTAATGCAATATGTGTTCTGCAAATTCAGTTTGTTTGTTTTTTGAAATATATTTTATTCAACTTTTTCGGCCATACAAAACAGTACAAAGGTTTTTCCCCTTTTTACAACAGCAAAACAATATAAATAACCGTGACCGTATTTTAACAAATAAATAAATAATATATAAACTAAATGGCAACTGCCAGAACAAAAATAATAGCTCTCCCAAATAATAAAATCAGCAATTCAATATACATAACCAAGTACCAATATCTTTACAAAAACACCCCTGAGGACCCACCTGAGCCCTCCCCCCCGCCCCCCTCTCCCCCCTGGGTTGCTGCTGTTTCCTTCCCATTTCCTTTATCGTCTGCGAGGTAGTTCATGAACGGTTGCCACCACCTGGTGAACCCCTGAGCCGAACCCCTTAGTGCAAACTTTATCCGTTCCAGTTTTATAAACCCTGCCATGACATTTATCAAGGTCTCCACACCCGGAGGCTTGGCTTTCTTCCACATAAGCAGTATCCTTCGCCAGGCTACTAGGGACGCAAAGGCCAAAACATCAGCCTCACTCGCCTCCTGCACTCCCGGCTCTTCTGCAACCCCGAATATAGCCAGCCCCAGCCTGGCTCGACCCGGACCCCCACCATCTTTGAAAGCACCTTCGCCACACCCACCCAGAACCCCTGCAGTGCCGGGCATGACCAAAACATGTGGGTGTGGTTTGCTGGGCTTCTCGAGCATCTCCCACACCTATCCTCTACCCCGAAAAATTTACTGAGCCTTGCTCCGGTCATATGTGCCCTGTGCAAAACCTTCAATTGTATCAGGCTAAGCCTGGCGCACAAGGACGAAGAGTTTACCCTATGTAGGGCATCTGCCCACAGCCCCTCTTCAATCTTTTCCCCCAGCTCTTCCTCCCATTTTCCCTTCAGCTCATCCACCATGTTCTCCCCCTCGTCTCTCATTTCCCTGTATTTATCTGACACCCTACCATCCCCCACCCATGTCCCTGAGATCACTCTATCCTGAATCTCCCGCGTCGGGAGCTGCGGGAATTCCCTCACCTGTTGCCTCGCAAAAGCCCTCAGTTGCATGTGTCGAAATTCATTCCCTTGGGGCAACCCATATTTTTCCGTCAGCGCTCCAAGACTCGCAAACGTCCCGTCCAAGAACAGATCCCTCAGTTACACAATCCCAGCTCTCTGCCATGCTCCAAATCCCCCATCTATTCTCCCCGGGACAAACCTATGATTATTTCTTATCGGGGACCGCACCGAGGCTCCCGTCATTCCCCTATGCCGTCTCCACTGCCCCCAAATTTTCAGTGTTGCCACCACCACTGGACTTGTGGTGTATTTCTTCGGGGAGAACGACAGCGGTGCCGTCACCATTGCTTGTAGGCTGGTTCCTTTGCAGGACGCCATCTCCAATCTCTTCCACGCCGCTCCCTCCCCTTCTCCCATCCACTTACACACCATTGAAATATTAGCGGCCCAATAGTACTTACTTAAGCTCGGTAGTGCCAGTCCCCCCCTCCCCCTGCTACGCTGCAAGAACCCCCTCCTCACTCTCGGGGTCTTCTCAGCCCACACAAAACTCATAACGCTTTTCTCGATCTTCTTGAAAAAAGCCTTCGTGACCATCACCGGGAGGCACTGAAACACAAAAAGGGATCTCGGGAGGACTACCATTTTGACCGCCTGCACCCTCCCCACCAGTGACAGGGGCACCATGTCCCATCTCTTAAAATCCTCCTCCATCTGTTCCACCAATCGTGTTAAATTAAGCCGATGTAAGGTTCCCCAACTCCTGGCTATCTGGATCCCCAAGTACCGGAAATCCCTTGTTACCCTCCTCAGCGGCAAATCCTCTATTCCCCTGCTCTGCTCCCCCGGATGTACCACAAACAACTCACTCTTCCCCATGTTCAATTTGTACCCCGAGAATTCCCCAAACTCCCCGAGCGTCTGCATTATCTCAGGCATCCCCTCCACCAGGTCCGCAACATACAGCAGTAAATCATCTGCATACAATGATACCCGGTGTTCTTCTCCTCCCCTGAGAACTCCCCTCCACTTCCTGGAGCCCCTCAGTGCTATGGCCAGGGGCTCAATTACCAATGCAAACAATAACGGAGACAGGGGACACCCCTGCCTCGTCCCTCTATAAAGACGGAAGTAGTCCGACCTCTGCCTGTTCGTGATCACACTTGCCACCGGGGCCCTATATAGCAGCTGTACCCATCCAATGAACCCTTCACCGAAACCAAATCTCCTCAACACTTCCCACAGGTAGTCCCACTCGACCCTGTCAAATGCTTTCTCGGCATCCATCGCCACCAGTATCTCCGCCTCCCCCTCTGGTGGGGGCATCATCATCACCCCTAGCAGCCTCCGTATGTTCGTGTTCAGCTGTCTCCCCTTAATGAACCCAGTTTGATCCTCATGGACCACCCCCGGGACACAATCCTCTATCCTCATCGCCATTATCTTGGCCAGGAGCTTAGCATCTACATTCAAAAGGGAAATGGGCCTGTAGGACCCACACTGCAGCGGGTCATTATCCTTCTTCAAAAGTAACGATATTGTCGCCTCCGACATAGTCGGGGGCACCTTCCCCCTTTCCCTGGCCTCATTAAAGGTTCTCGTCAAAAGCGGGGCCAGTAGATCTTTATATTTCCTATAAAATTCCACCGGGAACCCATCCGGTCCCGGGGCCTTCCCCGCCTGCATGCTCCCAATCCCCTTTACCACCTCCTCCACATCAATCTGTGCTCCCAGTCCCGCCCTCTCCTGCTCCTCCACCTTCGGGAATTCCAGCTGATCCAGGAAATGCATCATTCCCTCCTTCCCTTCCGGGGGCTGAGCCTTATACAACCTCTCATAGAATGTCTTAAACACCCCATTCACTCTCTCCGCTCCCCGTTCCATCTCTCCCTCCTCATCCCTCACCCCACCTATCTCCCTCGCCGCTCCCCTCTTCCTCAATTGTTGGGCCAGTAACCGACTTGCCTTCTCTCCATACTCATACTGCACTCCCTGTGCCCTCCTCCGCTGTGCCTCTGCCTTACCCGTGGTCAGCAGGTCAAATTCCACATGTAACCTTTGTCTTTCCCTGTACAGTCCCTCCTCCGGTACCTCTGCATGTTGCTTGTCCACCCTCAGAAGTTCTCTCAGCAATCGCTCCCTTTCTTTACTCTCTTGTTTCCCTTTATGTGCCCTTATGGATATCAGTTCCCCTCTGACCATCACCTTCAACGCCTCCCATACCACTCCCACCTGAACCTCTCCATTGTCATTAAGCTCCAAGTACCTTTCGATACACCCCCTCACCCTTAGGCATATCCCCTCATCCGCCAACAGGCCCATATCCATTCTCCAGAGTGGGTGCTGTTCCTTTTCCTCTCCTACCTCCAGATCTACCCAGTGTGGAGCGTGGTCCGAGATGGCTATGGCCGTGTACTCCGTCCCTGTCACCTTCGGAATCAGTGCCCTTCCCAGGACAAAAAAGTCTATCCGTGAATATACCTTGTGAACATGGGAGAAGAATGAGAACTCCTTACTCCGAGGTCTGATAAATCTCCAAGGGTCTACTCCTCCCATCTGCTCCATGAAGTCCTGAAGCACCTTGGCCGCTGTCGGCCTCCTCCCAGTCCTGGACCTCGACCGGTCCAGCCCTGGATCAAGCACTGTATTGAAATCTCCCCCCATTACCAACTTTCCCGCCTCCAGGTCCGGGATACGCCCCAACATACGCCTCATGAAGTTTGCATCATCCCAGTTCGGGGCGTACACGTTCACCAGAACCACTGCCTCCCCTTGCAGTCTGCCACTCACCATCACGTATCTACCCCCACTGTCCGCCACTATGGTCTTTGCCTCAAACAGTACCCGTTTCCCCACTAAAATAGCCACCCCCCTATTCTTCGCATCCAAACCCGAATGAAACACCTGTCCCACCCATCCTTTACGTAGTCTGACCTGATCTGTCAATTTCAGGTGCGTCTCCTGCAACATAACCACATCTGCCTTTAATTTCTTTAGGTGTGCGAGTACCCGCGCCCTTTTAATCGGCCCATTCAGCCCTCTCACGTTCCACGTGATCAACCGGGTTGGGGGGCTCTTTACCCCCCCCTTGTCGACTAGCCATCCCCTTTTTTACCCCAGCTCCTCACCCGGTTCCCACGTACCCGTATAACCCACCGACGGTGTCCTCCCGCCTCGACCACCCCGCCCCATAACAGCTCCCCCTTCCCCTTAGCAGCAGCAACCCAGTTAGCTTCCTCCCCCCCCCATCCGCTAGATCCCCCTCTAGCGTAATTACACCCCCCATGTTGCTCCCAGAAGTCAGCGAACTCTGGCTGACCTCGGCTTCCCCGTTTGCCCTCGGCCTCTCACTGTGCGAGGCCCCCACCTTCCTGCGTCCCCGTTCCCGCCATAATTACCATAGCGCGGGAACGAGGCCCGCGTTTCCCACTCAGCCCTGCTTTCCTACCCACCGGCGCCCACAGTTCCTCCTACTCCCCCCCCCCCCTCCCAAACGAGGGGAAGAGAGAAAATTTACAGGATTAAAGAATTAACAATTGAAAAATCATTCCCCCCCCCCCTTCCTCGTCCCACATAGTCACCCCACCACTTTGTCCCAGAAGCTCTTTCTCTCGCCAGACTATTCCAGCTTCTCGTCCACTATGAATGTCCACGCCTCTTCTGCCGTCTCAAAGTAGTGGTGCTTCCCTTGGTATGTGACCCACAGTCTCGCCGGTTGCAGCATTCCAAATTTCACCTTCTTTTTGTGAAGCACCGCCTTAGCCCGATTGAAACTTGCCCTCCTACTCGCCACCTCCGCACTCCAATCCTGGTATACGCGGATCACCGCGTTCTCCCACCTGCAGCTCCGAGTTTTCTTCGCCCATCTTAGGACCATCTCTCTGTCATTATAGCGGTGAAACCGCACCACTATGGCTCGAGGTATTTCTCCTGCCCTTGGTCTTCGCGCCATAACTCGATAAGCTCCCTCCACCTCCAAAGGGCCCGTCGGGGCCTCCGATCCCATTAGCGAGTGAAGCATCGTGCACACATATGCCCCGACGTCCGCCCCCTCTGCACCCTCGGGAAGACCTAAGACTCTTAGATTCTTCCTCCTCGAATTATTTTCCAGGGCTTCCAACCTCTCCACACACCTCTTGTGCTGTGCCTCGTGCATCTCTGTCTTCACCACCAGGCCCTGAATTTCATCTTCATTTTCAGCAGCCTTTGCCTTCACGAATCGAAGCTCCAGCTCCTGGGTCCTCTGCACCTCCTTTAGCCCTTCAATCGCCTGTAGCATCGGGGCAAACACCTCCTTCTTCAGCTCTTCCACACAGCGCTGCAGGAACTCTTGTTGCTCCGGGCCCCATATCGAAGGGCCACCTTCTGACGCCATCATGCTTCGAGCTTCCCTTCCTTGCCGCTGCTCCGAAGGATCCACTGCAATCCTGCCGCTATCCTCTCCTTTTTCCATCAATATCCGGGGGGATTCCCTTCTATTTCACCGCACAGTGATTTTGGCCGTTTAAAATTTCCGTTGGGGCTCTTATCAAGAGCCCAAAAGTCCGTTCCAACGGGAGCTGCCGAAACGTGCGACTTAGCTGGTCATCGCCGCACCCGGAAGTCGCAAATTCAGTTTTTTAACCATTCACCTCGTCAGGAGTTCACATTGATATCTCCAGTGTTTTTATATTTAACTGTAACAATCATACAATATAGAATATTGTACTAAAGTATATTCCCTACCATTTCACCATCTCAGTACTAATGCAAGCGAGAATACACATATTTTAAACAAGGGAGTGCATTTTATGTGATGAATTTTCAGATTGTGACAGAAGTATTGTTGCATTGGCTAAAATCATCAGCGACTTTTCCTTGGGATCTTTTGTGGTCACGCTATTTGTACAAAATTGGAGAAGATACCTCAAAGGACAGTTGCATGTGTTAGAAGTTATTACCACTTGGCCTGATTAAAATCAACTGCTCTCTTTTGTTTAGAAGTGTTATTACCACTGAGATGTTGTTTCCTCCAAATACACTGGAACTATTATGAACACATCAAAGGAATTTAAAACCATGGGTCTTTCGGGGTTTTTTGGTTATCTGCAGAATAAATCCAGAGGGTCACCCAGGAATAGTTAATGAAATGTAGCCTTGAATACAAAACAGTAAACACGGCAAATAGAATCCATTTGATTTTCTGCTTCCTCACATTAGAGTTATCCACATTGTAAGCAGTCACGTCAAACTAGCTTCTGGCTTAAGGTAACCACTGTTGAAGGCCACTAATCTGGGACCTCCCACAAGCCCCAAATGACGTGCTATTTGGTAACTTGGACATTCTGAATTCTCCCTCAGTGTACCCGAACAGGTGCCAGAGTGTGGCGACTAGGGGCTTTTCACGGTAACTTCATTGCAGCATTAGTGTAAGCCTACTTGTGATAATAAAGATTATTATTATTATTAATTCAGGACACTACTGCAATGTACAAGGGTGGCATCATCAGGTGTGGAGGTTACATCACCACGTATGGCGATCCATTACAGTGAAAAAGGCAATACTGCAAGTCAGTGAGATATGGTGCAGTGTAGGAAAAAAATATGAAAAAAAATCTGTTTTCTGTAACGCAGTCGGTCTTTCATTGGGTTAAGTCACTGCTTCACTGGGATAAGTGCTAAGGAACAAAATATCAGACATTGTGATGGATGTAAAAATTGTTATATTTTATATTTGTTGCAGTAATCATTGAATCAGTACACCAAGCCTCCATTGACAAAACAAAACTAATCTGCGCTACTTCCCAGCACTTGGCTCATAGCCTTGGATAGCTGTCAAGTGCTCATCCAAGTACCTTTCGAAGTTTGTGAGGTTTCCTGCCGCAACTACCCTTCCAGACAGTGCATTCCATATTTCCACCACCCTCTGGGTGAAAATTCTTTCCTCAAATCCCCTCTAAACCTCCTGCCTTTCACCTTAAACTTAAGCCCGCTTGTTATTGACCCAAGTAAGAGGAACAGCTGTTTTCTATCCATACTGTTGATGCACAATCAATTACTCTCGAGACAAGGTGAGTCATAACTAATTGGCTTTAATCAGCTAGAACTGTACCCATCAGCTTCGATACAGAAAGTGAAGGCTGCTGGGACGGCATTGGTTCTTATACCCCGCCTCTCAGGGCGGAGCTATGTACGTTAGCCAATGGTAGACTCCTATTCTAGCCAATGGTCATCCACCTCTCAGGTACTGCAATACCTGGTATTACCACAACTGTCTATGCCCCTCATAATCTTATACACCTCAATCTGGTCCCCTCTCAGCCTTCTCTGCTAAAGAAGCTTATCCAGCCTCTCTTCTTAGCTAAAATGCTCCACCCCAGGCAACATCCTGGTGAATCTCCTCTGCACCCTCTCTAGTGCAATTACATCCTTCCTATAGTGCTGTGACCAGAACTGAACACAGTATTCCAACTGTAGCCGAATCAAAGTTCTGTACAACTCCAACATTATCTCCTTGCTCTTATAGTCTATTCCACGACTGATAAAAGCAAGTGTCCCATATGCCTTCTTAACTGTCCGATTACCCTGTCCTGCTGCCTTCAGGGATCTGTGGACAAACAGCCCAAGATCCCTCAGTTCTACTGAGCGTTTTAGTGTCCTGCCATTCCCTTGTCGTGTTATTCCTTCCAACGTGCATCACCTCACACTTTTCAGAGTTAAATTCCATCTGCCACTGATCTGCCCATCTGACCAATCCGTCTATATCCGCCTATAACCTATGACCTTCTTCTTTACTGTCAACCACCCGGCCAATCTACATGTCATCTGCAAATGTACTTATTATCCCCCCCCCCACACATTTTCTTCTATATTATTGATATATTTCACAAACAATAAGGGACCTAGCACTGATCTCTGTGTCATGCTACTGAACACAAACAGCCTTCTACCACCACCTTCTATCTTCTATCACTAAGCTAATTTTGCATCCAACTTGACATGCTATCCAGGATCCCATGTGCTTTTACCTTCTTTATCAGTGTCCCATATGGGACCTTGTTGAAATCCTTTCAATGAGAAGATAAAAGCAAATTACTACAGATGCTGGAATCTGAAACAAAAACAGAAAATACTGGACCATCTCAGCAAGTCTGACAGCATCTGTGGAGAGTCTGGATGACTCTTTGTCAAAGCTCCAGAAAGTACATCAACTGCACTGCCCTCATCCATACAACTGGTTACCCCCTCAAAAAAATCATTTAAATTTGTTCGGCATGAACCCATGTGACAAAGCCACACTGACAATCCCTGATCAAACCTTGCCTCTCCAAACGAAGATTGATTCTGTCCATCAGAATTTTCTCCAATAAACGTCCGGTGGCGGCTCTGAAGGAGTAACTCACACATTTGGTGGCTCCCGCTCTGGTCAGACTCCCCCAATCTTTTAACGGACTTGAATTGCAGAACGGATGTCAGTGGCGATTCTCTACTGAATTCCCACTTCGGTGCATGGGGAAAAGGACTAGAAGTGTTCGTAAGGGCAGAAATAAGAAGACAGAGAAGACTTGGGCTGTAGTTGCAACAGGGGACAGCATGGCGGAGGGGCAAACCTTTGGCTTGTCGACCCAGCAGTCTATGGAGTAGCTGATGCAAGTCACCCAGGAGGGCAGAAACGGGACTGCTTGGACCCGATAAAAGCGTCGATTGAGCGGCTGGAGCTCAGGTTGGGCGCCCAGAATCGGGCGATCCAGAAGGTGGAGAAGGCACTGGCTGAGCAGGAGGAGCATCAGACTGCGGTGGAGCTGGAGGTGGGGATGTTGAGGGACCAGCAAAAGAAGCTTCGGGAGAAGATGGAGGACCTAGAGAATAGGTCCCGCCGGCAGAACCTAAGAATTGTCGGGCTCCCGGAAGGGTCCGAAGGAACAGACGCTGGGGCATACGTCGCAGGCATGTTTGAGAAGTTGCTGGGGGATGGAGCATTCTCCTGGCTCTTGGAGGTGGATTGGGCTCACACAGCACCTGCGAAAAAGCCGCAAATGGGAGACCCCCTGAGTGCTATGGTGGTGAGATTCCATAGGTTCTTGGATAAGGAACGTATTCTGCAGTGGGCCTAGCAGACAAGGAGCTGTAAGTGGGACAATAGCATCCTGCGGTTTTACCAAGACCTGAGCGTGGAGGTGGCCAGGAGGAGAGCAGGCTTTAATCAGATGAGGGTGATCCTTTTCAAGAAAAAGGTGAAGTTTGGACTGTTATACCCAGCCCGTCTCTGGGTCACGCATGAGGATCAGCACTTTTACTTTGAGTCGCCTGAGGACATGTTGGACTTTGCAAGAAAGAAAGGGCTGACGAAGGACTGAGAACTTTTTGAACTTGGCTGCAACGTTCGTGTTTCTGTTTTCTTTGTTTTGTTCCTCTGTTTTTGTAAAATGTTTTTCGTTTTGCTTGGAACCAGTAGTAGAGCTGGGTGAGTTTAGGTTTTCATTTGCACTGTTGGGGGATGGAGATGTACTAGTTTTCAGCTTGGTGTTTTTCTGTTGGGCAATTGTGTGGGGATTGTTTGATGTTTGTATGAGCATGGGGGAGGGTGGGGAGGGAACAATAGGTGGGAGACTATCTGGCGCCAGGGATGGGGGCCACCAAGCTAGCTGGGTGAGCTAGCTCTCGGAAGCGCAGTGGGGGGTGTGCATATGGTTAGGTTTAGGAAGGGGATGGGTTACAGGGTGTTGTTGCTGGGGGGGGGGCGGTTAAGGAGGGTGAATGTTCTGCTGGCGAGGGAGGTATTTGAGCTGAGAGACAGAGAGGAGGTCGGGGGTTGCCTGGGGATGGACCGGTAGAGGTGCCGATCACGGGCTGGTGCCGGGCTGGTGGCGGGCTGGAGGGGGGGGGCAATGAGCCCCCCAACTAAGGTGATTACCTGGAATGTTCGAGGGTTAAATGGGCCGGTCAAAAGGGCACGTGAGTTCGCGCATCTTAGGGGATTGAAGGCGGACGTGGTGATGTTGCAGGAGACGCACTTTAAGGTAATGGACCAGGTTAGACTGAGGAAAGGCTGGGTCAGCCAGGTGTTTCACTCGGGACTAGATTCAAAGACTAGAGGGGTCACGATCCTAATTAATAAGCGGGTGGTGTTTGAGGTGGGTGTTTGGAGGAAAATGTAACTGGTCTGATTAGTAAGTTTGCAGACGACACAAAGGTTGGTGGAATTGCGGATAGCGATGAGGACTGTCAGAGGATACAGCAGGATTTAGATCGTTTGGAGACTTGGGCGGAGAGATGGCAGATGGAGTTTAATCCGGACAAATGTGAGGTAATACATTTCGGAAGGTCTAATGCAGGTAGGGAATATACAGTGAATGGTAGAACCCTCAAGAGTATTGAAAGTCAGAGAGATCTAGGTGCACTAGTCCACACGTCACTGAAAAGGGCAACACAGGTGGAGAAGGTAATCAAGAAGGCATATGGCATGCTTGCCTTCATTGGCCGGGGCATTGAGTATAAGAATTGGCAAGTCATGTTGCAGCTGTATAGAACCTTAGTTAGGCCACACTTAGTGTTCAATTCTGGTCGCCACACTACCAGAAGGATGTGGAGGCTTTAGAGAGGGTGCAGAAGAGATTTACCAGGATGTTGCCTGGTATGGAGGGCATTAGCTATGAGGAACGGTTGAATAAACTCGGTTTGTTCTCACTGGAACGACGGAGGTTGAGGGGTGACCTGATAGAGGTCTACAAAATTATGAGGGGCATAGACAGAGTGGATAGCCAGAGGCTTTTCCCCAGCGTAGAGCGGTCAATTACTAGGGGGCATCGGTTTAAGGTGCGATGGGCAAAGTTTAGAGGAGATGTACGAGGCAAGTTTTTTACACAGAGGGTAGTGGGTGCCTGGAACTCGCTGCCGGAGGAGGTGGTGGAAGCAGGGACGATAGTGACATTTAAGGAGCATCTTGACAAATATATGAATAGGATGGGACTAGAGGGATACGGACCCAGGAAGTGCAGAAGATTGTAGTTTAGTCGGGCAGCATGTTCCGCACGGGCTTGGAGGTCTGAAGGGCCTGTTCCTGTGCTGTTCTTTGTAATAGTCTCGGACGTAGGAGGTCGGTATATTATGGTTCGTGGGAAACTGGAGGGGCTGCAGGTGGTATTAGTAAGTGTGTATGCACCAAATTGGGATGATGTGGAGTTCATAAAGAGGATGCTGGGGAAGATACCGGACCTGGACTTGCACAGGTTGGTCATGGAAGGGGACTTCAATACAGTTATGGACACAGGCTTAGACCGGTCAAGCTCAAAAATGAGCAGGGTGCCAGCAATGGCACAAGAGCTAAGAGGGTTTATGGAGCTGATGGGGGGAGTGGATCCATGGAGGTTTGGGCAGCCGCGGGCAAAGGAGTTCTCATTCTACTCATACGTGCATAAAGTGTACTCCCAGATTGATTTTTTTATTTTTAGCAGGGTCTTTCTGGCTGGGGTGGTGGACACGGGGTATTTGCCGATTACAATCTCAGACCATGCACCGCACTGGGTTGACCTGCAGGTTAGTAAAGACAGTAACCAGCGCCCGCACTGGAGGTTCGATGTGGGACTTTTGGCGGATGAAGGGGTGTTCGAGCAGCTGAGGAAATGTATTCAGAGCTACCTGCAGGTCAATGACATGGGGGATATTTCAGCAGCGGTGGTTTGGGAAGCACTGAAGGCGGTGGTCAGGGGGGAGCTGATCTCGATCCGGGCCCATAGGGAGAAGGTTAACAGGGCAGAGACGGACCGCCTGGTAAAGGAGATATTACAGGTTGATAGGAGGTATGCGGGACCCCAGAGGCAGGGCTTTTAAGGAACGGCAGTGGTTGCAGGTGGAGTTTAGTTTGCTGACCACAGGGAGGGCGGTGGAGTAGCTGAGAAAGGCGAGGGGGGCGATTTATGAACATGGGGAGAAGGCCAGTAGAATGCTTGCACAGCAGCTTAGGAAGAGGGAGGCAGCTAGGGAGATAGGGAAAGTAAAGGACGGTGAGGAGAACCTGTTTGGTGATTCAGTAGGGGTGAATAAGGCGTTCAGAGATTTCTACAGCAGGTTGTACAGGTCGGAACCCCCTGCGGGACTGGAGGGGATGAGGCACTTCTTGGAGGGGCTGAATTTCCCAAAGGTAGACGGGGAGCAGGTAGAAGGGCTGGGGGCCCCAATCGGACTGGAAGAGATAGTGGAGGGCTTGAAGGCCATGCAGGCGGGTAAGGCCCCGGGTCCGGACGGGTACCCAATGGAGTTTTATAAAAGGTTCTCCGGGATACTGGGGCCAGTGTTGTTGAGGATGTTCAATGAGGCAAGGGAAAGAGGGGTGCTGTCCCGACAAGGTCACAGGCAATAATTTTGCTGATTTTTAAGCGGGACAAGAACCCGGAGCTGTGTGGGTCCTACAGGCCGATATCCCTGTGAATGTGGATGCCAAGTTGCTGGCCAAAATCTTGCCCTCCAGGATTGAGGATTGTTTTCCGCACGTTATTGGGGAGGACCAGATGGCGTTTGTTAAGGGTATGCAGTTGGTGGTCAATGTAAGAAGGCTGTTAAATGTGATCATGATGCCCCTGGAAGGTAGGGAGGTTGAGGTTGTGATCGCAATGGATGCAGAAAAGGCTTTTGATCGGGTAGAATGGGTTTATCTGTGGGAGGGACTGGGACGATTCGGATTTGGTCAGGGCTTTATTGACTGGGTCAGATTACTGTATCAGGCTCCTATGGCAAGTATGCGGACGAACAGGACCACTTCGGATGATTTTAGACTGTACCGGGGGACAAGGATGCCCCCTCCCCCAACTGTTGTTTGCGCTGGCTATAGAGCCATTGGCAATTGCTCTGAGAACTTCAAGTGGCTGGAGGGGACTGGTCCGGGGCGGGGGGGGGGGGGGTTGGGGGGGTGGGGGGGGGGGGGGGGCGGGTGGAGCACAGGGTTTCGCTCTGTGCGGATGAACTGCTTCTGTACGTTTCGGACCCAGTAGAGGGGATGGAGGAAATCATGAAGATTTTGGGGGAATTCGTCCGGTGTTCGGGGTATAAGCTAAACATGGATAAGAGTGAGATGTTTGCGGTCCAGGCGAGGGGACAGGAGGGGCGACTGGGGGAGCTGCCGTTTAGGTCAGTAGGGAGTAGTTTTAGGTACTTGGGCATTCAAGTGGCGCGGGAATGGGACCGGCTGCATAAATTGACCAAAGTGGACCAAATGAAGGACAATTTCCGGAGATTGGATGCGCTCCCGTTGTCGCTGGCCGGGAGGGTACAAACGGTGAAAATGACGGTCCTCCCGAGATTCCTATTTGTATTTCAGTGTCTCCCCATCTTTATTCCGCGGTCTTTTTTTAAGCGGGTCAAGAGGGTGATCACGGGCTTCGTCTGGGCGGGCAAGACCCCGCGGGTAAGGAAGGTAAGCTCGAGCGGAGCCGGGGAGAGGGCTGGCTGGCGCTGTCAAATTTTAGCAATTATTACTGGGCGGCTAAGATAGCCATGATCAGGAGGTGGGTGGTGGGGAGGGGTCGGCGTGGGTTCGTATGGAGGCGGCTTCTTGTAAGGGCACCAGTTTGAGGGCGTTGGTCACTGCGCCCCTGCCGCTCCCGCCGGCGCGGTACTCCACCAGCCCCGTGGTGGTGGCGGCCTTGCGAGTTTGGGGCCAGTGGAGGAGGCACATGGGGGCAGTGGGAGCATCTGTCTGGGCCCCAATTTGTGATAACCTCTGCTTTGCCCCGGGGAGTATGGATGGGGTGTTCCGGGTATGGCGAAGAGCGGGGATTGAGAGGATGGGGGATGTGTTCATAGAGAGGAGTTTCCCGAGTATGAGGGCGCTGGAGGAAAAGCTTGGGCTGGCGAGGGAAAACAAATTCAGATACTTGCAGGTACGAGACTTCCTTTGTAAGCAGGTGGGAATCTTCCCGCTCCTACCACTGAGGGGGATTCAGGACAGGGTAATTTCCAGAGGGTGGGTAGGGGAGGGGAGTGTCTCGGACATCTGTAAGGAGCTTTTGGGGTCGGAGGAGAGGCAGACCGAGGAGCTGAAGCGTGAGTGGGAGGAGGAGCTGGGAGGTGAGATAGAGGATAGTTTATTGGCAGACGCGTTGAGTAGAGTCAATGTGTCTGCAACATATGCTAGGCTCAGCCTGACACAATTTAAGGTTGTGCACCGGGCTCACATGACAGTGGCCCAGTTGAGCAAATTCTTTGGGGTGGAGGACAGGTGCACAAAATGCGCGGGAGGGCCAGCGAACCACGTCCACATGTTTTGGGCATGTCCGACGCTGAGGGGATTTTGGCAGGGGTTTGCGGACGTCATGTCCCAGGTTTTAAAAACAAAGGTGACGCTGGGACCAGAGGTGGCGATTTCCGGGGTGTCGGAAGATCCGGGAATCTAGGAGGACAAAGAAGCGGATGTTCTGGCCTTTGCTTCCCTGGTAGCCCAGAGATGGATACTTTTGGAATGGAGGGACCCAAAACCCCCGAAGTCGGAGACCTGGTATCGGACATGGCTAGCTTTCTCTGAATGGAGAAAATTAAGTTTGCCTTGAGAGGTTCACTGTTAGGGTTAACCCGGAGGCGGCAACCGTTCGTCGACTTCCTTGCGGAAAATTAATCGTCAGCAGATGCGGGGGGGGGGGGGGGCGGGGGGGGGGCGGAGGGGGGCGGGGAGGGGGGGTGTTAGTAGGTTAGGTTAGAGTAGAGGGTCAATAAGGGTGAGACCTGTACGAAAGGTAAACGGTTTTTGCACTATGTTTATGGTTTCATGTATCTTGTCTATTTTGTTGTTGTTTCTATACCAAAAATACCTCAATAAAATGTTCATTAAAAAAAAAAAAGAATTCTCTCCAATAGTTTCCCTACCACCGATGTGAGACTCACTGGTGTGTAATTGCCTGGCTTATCTCTACCATCCTTCTTGAAAAGTGGAATCACATTTGCCATCCTCCAGTCCTCTGGTAGGTCCCTGTGGGTAGAGAGGAATAAATTTGAGTCAGAGCCCTTGTAATTTCGTCACTTACCTCTCACAACAGCTTGGGATAAAACCCATCTGGACCTGGGGATTTGTTCACTTTTGAGTCCACCAGAACCTCCAGTACCTCCTGACTCCCTATGTTAAACTGCACAAGAACCTCACAGTCTCTTTGTCTGAATTCTGTACCCACATCCTCCTCCAAATTGAAGGCAGATGTGAAATACTCGTTTAACGTCCTACCATTGTCATCCGGCTCGACTAAAGATTACCCCCTTGGTTCCTAATGGGTCCTACACTTTCCCTGGTAATCCTATTCCCCGTGAGCTACTCATGGAATATCTTGGGATTTTCCCTCATCTTACCCACCAGTGATTTTCATGCCCCCTCTTTACTCTTCTAATTGCTTTTTTGAGTTCCCCCTGCACTTTCTATACTCCATGAGGGCCTTTGTAGATATGATCCCTTTGTACGTGTTAAAAGGCTCTCTTTTCCTTCCTATCCAGCCCTGAATATTCCTAGACATTCAGGGTTCTCTGGACTTGTTGCTCCTACATTCCATCCTAAAGCAAACACGCAGGACCTATACTCTCGCCAATTCCATTTTGAACATCCCCTCCTCCCCCTCACTGTTCTGTTCTAGATGTTAAGTGATTTGGAGGAGATAGTAGAATCGTTCAGTGACTGAGGCTTAGGGTAGAGATGATGTAATTAAGGGGATGAGCCAGGCCTATCTGTTGTTTCAATTTGGCATAGGATTTTAGGTTGAACAAGTGTCTGGAGTTTGGCTCCGGAATGTTTCTATCCAAGGTTTTGGCACAGAGAAAAGCAAGCTAACCAGATTTTTTACTTTATTTATCAGTGGTCTTTGAATTATATTGGTTTGGAATATATATAATTACAGGTGTATGGAGTAAGTTAAAGTTCTGCCTTTTATTTAAGAACTGTGTTAACTGTAGAGCTATTACTTTGTGGCAAATGTGATTGATTTTGTGTTTAAATTAAAGTGTGTTTTAACACAAAAGATACCTATTGGTTAGTGTTATCTCTCCTGCTGTGTAGTCACCTTTCCTCACAGTTTTACAAATTGTAAATAGTTTGGGTTCTCAACCGCGATCCTAAAAACATAAGCCAACTAATACCAGCAGTGACCAGGCTGGGTAAAAGTCAGAATGTCCAGTGGATAAATGGACAAATATCCACCTTATTCTGGCTGCAACTATGCTAGCTTCAGAAATATAACATCAAAATAGTAAAAGGTTTTTTTCTATCTCCACTTTATTTATGAAATGTTTTTATTTTGCAGTGACAGCAGATGAGCCTTCTATGCAAACATTGGCACTGAAATTGTTGGAAACCTAACAGCAAAATGCACACATTATTACGAGTGTGTAAAAATAAAAGTAATTTGTCGCAAAGAAGACATACAATATGAGTTGTGATTCATGTCGAATAGCTGGAAGATTTGTGCCGTCCTGCGCTGGTCTTGCAGAAATGAGGGGCGTCATTCTCCGACCCCCCAGAGGGTCGGAGAATGGCCGTTGGCCGCCGTGAATCCCGCCCCCGCCGGTTGCCGAAGTCTCCGAAGGGAGAAAAGTCGGCGGGGCGTTAATGGTGCCGCTGCCGCGGAGAATGTCACGGGTCTGCGCAAGGCAGCCGATTTTCGGCCTGCCGCTATTCTCCCTTCCGGATGGGCCGAAGTCCTGTCGAGGGGATGACCGTTCACGTCGACGTGAATCAAACCTCCTTTTCATCGGCGTGACCCGGTGCTCCAGGCTCACGCCGACCAGCGTGGAGGTGAGTGACGGCCTGGGGGGTTGGCTCTGGGCAGGCAATGGCGTGGCCGCAGTCTGATTGCGTGAGGAGAGGTGTGTCTCGGCTTGTGTGCGTGTGTGTGCGGCGGGGGGGGGGCGTGGTTAGAGTAGGCTGGGCTCCGGGGGAGTGCCGGGAGGGGGTCCGTGCCGGGGTGGAGGTTGGGGGGGGGTGGGGTCCGTGCCGGAGTGGAGGTTGGGGGTTGGGGGGGGGGTCCGTGCTGGGGTGGAGGTTGGGGGGGGGACCGTGCTAGGGTGGAGGTTGGGGGGGGGGTCCGTGCCAGGGTGGAGGTTGGGGGGGGGGTCCGTGCTGGGGTGGAGGTTGGGGGGGGGGGTCCGTGCCGTGCCGGGGTGGAGGTTGGGGGGGGGTCCGTGCTGGGGTGGAGGTTGGGGGGGTCCGTGCCGTGCCGGGGTGGAGGTTGGGGGTTGGGGGGTCCGTGCTGGGGTGGAGGTTGGGGGGGTCCGTGCTGGGGTGGAGGTTGGGGGGGGGGTCCGTGCCGTGCCGGGGTGGAGGTTGGGGGGGGGTCCATGCCATGCTGGGGTGGAGGTTGGGGGGGGTCCGTGCTGGGGTGGAGGTTGGGGGGGGGGTCCGTGCCGTGCCAGGGTGGAGGTTGGGGGGGGTCCGTGCCGTGCCGGGGTGGATGTTGGGGGGGGTCCGTGCCGTGCCGGGGTGGAGGTTGGGGGTTGGGGGGGGCCCGTGCTGGAGTGGAGGTTGGGGGGGGTCCGTGCTGGGGTGGAGGTTGGGGGGGAGTCCGTGCTGGGGTGCAGGTTGGGGGGGTCCGTGCCGTGCCGGGGTGGAGGTTGGTGGTTGGGGGGGGGTCCGTGCTGGGGTGGAGGTTGGGGGGGGGGTCCATGCTGGGGTGGAGGTTGGGGGGGTCCGTGCCAGGGTGGAGGTTGGGTGGGGGTCCGTGCTGGGGAGGAGTTTGGGGGGGGGTCCGTGCCGTGCCGGGGTGGAGGTTGGGGGGGGGGTCTGTGCTGGGGTGGAGGTTGGGGGGGTTCCGTGCCGTGCCGGGGTGGAGGTTGGGGGTTGGGGGGGTCCGTGCTGGGATGGAGGTTGGGGGGGTCCGTGCTGTGCCGGGGTGGAGTTTGGGGGTTGGGGGGGTCCATGCTGGGGTGGAGGTTGGGGGGGGTCCGTGCTGTGGTGGAGGTTGGGGGGGGGTCCGTGCCGTGCCGGGGTGGAGGTTGGGGGGGGGGGGTCCGTGCCATGCCGGGGTGGAGGTTGGGGGGGGTCCGTGCTGGGGTGGAGGTTGGGGGAGGTCCGTGCCGTGCCGGGGTGGAGGTTGGGGGGTTGGGGGGGTCCATGCTGGCGTGGAGGTTGGGGGGGTCCGTGCTGTGGTGGAGGTTGGGGGGGGGGGTCCGTGCCGTGCCGGGGTGGAGGTTGGGGGAGGGGTCCGTGCCATGCTGGGGTGGAGGTTGGGGGGGGGGTCCGTGCTGGGGTGGAGGTTGGGGGGGGGTCCGTGCCGTGCCAGGGTGGAGGTTAGGGGGGGGTCCGTGCCGTGCCGGGGTGGAGGTTGGGGGGGTTCCGTGCCGTGTGGGGGTGGAGATTGGGGGTTGGGGGGGCCCGTTCTGGGGTGGAGGTTGGGGGGGGTCCGTGCTGGGGTGGAGGTTGGGGGGGGTGTCCGTGCTGGGGTGCAGGTTGGGGGGGGTCCGTGCCATGCCGGGGTGGAGGTTGGGGGTTGGGGGGTGTACGTGCTGGGGTGGAGGTTGGGGGGGGTCCATGCTGGGGTGGAGGTTGGGGGGGGGGGTCCGTGCTGGGGTGGAGGTTTGGGGGGGGGGTCAGTGCCGTGCAGGGGTGGAGGTTGGGGTGGGGTCCGTGCCATGCCGGGGTGGAGGTTGGGGTGGGGTCCGTGCCGTGCCGGGGTGGAGGTTGGGGGGGGGGGTTCCGTGCCGAGGAGGGGGATGGGAGGGCAAGTGAGTTGGTCCACCTGGCCAGGTGCCAGCCTCCAACAGTTGGACCCATGCGGTCCATGCCACCTGGCTGGGGGGAGGAGGGGATATGGGCAATGATGACATGTCCTCGTTCCCCTCCCCCCACCACCAGGCCGTCATGTTTTCAGATCATCCAGCGATGTTGGCCGCCGTGGTGGCAGCCGCTCATGTCTATGTTGCCCTGGATGAGGAGGAGGAGGAGGAGCGTGCCAGAGAGGCGGCGCAGGCTGCCGCAGAGGGGCAGGCGGCAGCCGCCCAGGCTGGAGGGACACCTGACCGACAGGACGAGGAGGGGGGGGAGGACGTCGCGGCCCCACGGCAACAGAGGCACCCGAGGGCGCCCCGTGTGTACCGGCCCCGGCAGTCATACCAGGACCTCACGGACCGGGAATGCAGGAGGAGACTCCGGATGAGCCGGGAAACCGTGGCACACATCTGCCACCTGCTGGCACACCTGTCACCGCGTGGCACTGGCGGGGGACACCCTCTCCCCGTGTCCGTCAAGGTTACGGTGGCCCTGAACCTTTATGCAACGGGGTCATTCCAGGCACCGAGTGGGGACCTGTCCGGCATATCGCAGACATCGGTGCACCGGTGCATCCGGGCAGTGACAGATGCCCTATATGCCATGGCGCACCGCTACATCCGCTTCCCCGTGGACCGGGCCAGCCAAGATGCCCGGGCCGTGGGCTTCTCTGCCGTGGCCGGGTTCCCCATGGTCCAGGGCGCGATCGATGGGATGCACGTCGCCGTGCGGCCACCTGCAGATAACAGGGCCGTGTTCACTAATAGGAAGGGGACCTATTCGATGAACGTACAGGTGGTCTGCGACCACCGCATGATGATCCTGCACGTCTGCGCCCGTCACCCAGGCAGTGTACACGACTCGTTCGTGTTGTCGCAGTCATACATCACCGGCATGTACGAGGGACGCCATCCCCGGCTGAGGGGCTGGTTGCTGGGCGACAGGGGCTACCCATTGCGATCGTGGCTGATGACGCCTATACGGAAGCCACGCAATGAGGCGGAGAACCCCTACAATGATGCCCATGTAGCGACAAGGGGAGTGATCGAGAGGTGCTTTGGCGTGCTGAAGATGCGTTTCAGGTGCCTGGACCTCTCTGGGGGCGCCCTCCAGTATCGGTCAGATAGGGTCGGCCGCATCATTGTGGTGTGCTGCGTCCTGCACAACATAGCCCAGCAGAGGGGCGATGTGCCGCAGGCAGTGGAGGGCGGAGTGGAGGAGCAGCAGGAAGAGGCGCAGTCCTCCCCAGATGAGGGGGATGGGGGCAATGGTCAGGGCAGACGGGGTAGACACAGGCGGGTGGCTGTCCACCGTTACCGGCTGGCCCAGTGGGCACGGGACAGACTGATAGATGCCCGCTTCACTGACTAGATGGGCGTGGGAATCAGGTAGTATGGCCACAGACCGCACACCATGGCAACAGCCGACCACCCACACCCCCCACCCATCCACCCACCCAGCACCCTCACCCCCTCCCCAACCCCACCCACCCCACCCGCATGCACACCACCCCCCCCCCCCCCCCATTGCCGATCCACCTGTGGCACAACGGGCCGGGCTCACACGGCTGCGGGGGGACGCGTGTCTATCGCAGGCCATGGAGGATGATGACAACCCGCCCTGCGATGAGCTCCTGGCTCTACATCGTTGGACTATGTCTGACCCATGGCCACAGTACCACCATCCACCCGGACCATCCCTGCATGCGGCTGTGACACTGCAGCGCACGGTCCCGTCCTCTGCCCGGGGGATGTTGATGGCGGCCCAGGGGGAAGGGGGCAGACTCACCTGGGGCTGAGGTAAGACCATCCCTCACACACACACTTGCGCTCAACATACATGACACCCCCGCACACTTTGGACAGAGCACAAAGGCAGCTTTGGTAGGTGCAACATTGACTTGAATAACCAAAGGAGTTCATGCATGTGCCCTAGCCCCTAAAACTCATCTATGCCCTGCACCCGTGCCAACTTACTCAGTGTCTAATTGTTTGGCCTTACGGGCCCTTTGACTACGTCTACGTGGTTCCCCAGACGGTACAGCAGAACTGGAGGTGGACTCCTGTGATTCCTGCCCTCTGACACTGGATCCCTTTGGCGGCCGTTTCCTGGGGCGTCCTGGCCTAGATGGGCCAGGCTGCGGCCCGGGCGACTGGGATGGCGAGCTGCCAGCCTGTCCTGCCCGTTGCCCACCCGATGCACCTGGGACGGAAGGGGGGGAGCCCGAGGTGTCGCGGTGTACCGGGACCTCCCCTACGGAGGGAGCCGGGACGGACCACACCACCTCCTCCTCCCTCGGGGTGCCCGATGGCCCCCAGGCCTCTCCATGGGTGGGGGATGCGAACGGACTGGCCATCCGACGCCCCCCCCCGACATCTGGCGCTGCCAGTCCTGGAGGCTCGTGCCGGTATCGACAGGGGTCTGCAGGTTTGCAGCCATGGAGCCCAGGGGGTTAGCAAACCCTGTCTGTGACAGTGCGACGCCGGCTCGCGCATGGCCACTGGCGCCGATGCCCTCAGCGATGGCCTGTAGAGACTGGGCCATGGCCTGCTGAGACTGGGCCATGGCCTGCAGAGACTGGGCTATGGCATTGAGCGCCTCTGCCATCTGGCGCTGGCACTGGCTCATGGCCTCCTGTGAGAGGGCAGCCATTTCCTGGGCCACAGACGCCGCCTGCACGAAAGGCCCCAGGCCTCGCAAACCGTTCCCCATGTCTGACACCGTCGCACCCATTGCCTCCACCGCGGACGCCACCCGCGCGGTGTCAGCCTGGGTGGCACGCATGACCGGCACCACTCCCAGCTCCTGGACGCGGGTGGACTCCTCCACCTGCGACCGCAGCCGCCGCAAGCCGCCCGTCACCTTCTTCCCTCTTCTCCGGGTCGGTGGTTGCATCGGATCTATGTGTGGGTGTGGTAACTGCAGGAACCCGGGATCCATCTGGGCGGCAGATGTTCGCTTGGGCTGGGCTGCCCTCCGACCGCCCGGTCCCACTGCTGCTCCTACCTCCACCTGCTGTACCGGGACGGCTGTGTTGTGCGCACCAGTGAGTGTAGCAGACGCCTCATCACTAAAGTGCCCAACTGTGGTGAGTGTTTCTGCGATGGTGGAGGGTGTTGGTGACAGCAGTGGCGTTGTGTCGTGCTCTTCATCCCAATTTGAGTCCATGGCACTTTGGGGTGGGGGTTCGTCTCCACCCATCCACTCTGAGTCACTGTCCGGTATTTCGTCTTCCTGGGTAGTGCTGTCCTGGGTAGGGGTGTCCTGGGTAGTACTGTCCCGGGTAGGGGTGTCCTGGGTAGTGGTGTCCTGGATAGTGGTGTCCTGGGTAGTGGTGTCCTGGGTAATGGTGTCCTGGGTAGTGGTGTCCTGGCTCGGATGTGACGGGGGCCTGTGGCTGCCCCCCTCGTCGCTGGGTGGTCACTCCTGCACGTGACGGGGGTGTTGTCTCCCTGTTGCTCCAGGTCTCTCCGTCTCCCGTGGTGTGCGAGGGGCATCCTGCGGGCGTCGCATGCTGGAGGGTCCAGGTCTCTCCGTCTCCCGTGGTCTCCGAGGGGCATCCTGCGGGCGTCGCATGCTGGAGGGTGCGGGTCTCTCCGTCTCCTGTGGCCTCCGAGGGGCATCCTGCGGGCGTCGCATGCTGGAGGGTGCGGGTATCTCCGTCTCCTGTGGTCTCCGAGGGGCATCCTGCGGGCGTCGCATGCTGGAGGGTGCGGGTCTCTCCGTCTCCGGTGGTCTCCGAGGGGCATCCTGCGGGCGGTCTGCATCTGCGGGGATGGGTGCCTGGACGTTTGGTCCTGCGATACACAATGAAGCATGCATGGTTAGACATCAGGCAGTGGTCAGGTGATACGGGGGAGGGGGATATAGTGGAGGGGGGATATGGGGACTGGCTGTCGGTGGCTCACTCTCTAGTACGCCCCCGACCTCTGCATCAGCAACCTCCCGGTCCTCAGGTCCGCCAGCCAGTTCCAGGGCCCTTTCCTCGTGTACGGTCAGTGGCCTCTCATCAGCGGGCTCTCCTCCAGTCCTCACATGCTCCCTATTGTTGTGTGCGTGCTTCTCCTGGGGGGGGGGGGGGGGGCAGGGGTAAAAGGCAACAGTGTTAGGCAGGTATATGAATGGACGCCATCGGTTGCGCGTGCATTGCAGAGGTTAAGGTTAGGGCTGGATTCACTTGGGGATATGGGGGATATGGGGTATATGGGGGTGGGGGGGATATGGGAGATATGGGGGAGGGGGGGATATGGGGGAGGGGGGATATGGGTGAGGGGGGATATGGGGGAGGGGGGATATGGGGGATATGGGGGAGGGGGGATATGGGGGAGGGGGGATATGGGGAGGGGGGATATGGGGGAGGGGGGATATGGGGGGGGGGATATGGGGGAGGGGGGATATGGGGGAGGGGGGGATATGGGGAGGGGGGATATGGGGGAGGCTCACCCTGCCTGCTCTGACGAGTTCGTTCACCTTCTTGTGGCACTGGGTGCCTGTCCGTGGTGTCAGGGCCACAGCGGTGACGGCCTCTGCCACTTCCCTCCACAGACGCCGGCTGTGGCGTGGGGCAACTCTGCGGCCGTGCCCGGGATACAGGGCGTCCCTCCTCTGCTCCATCGCGTCCAGGAGCGCCTCACATCGCGTGACTCGAACCTCGGGGCTGAGCGACGGCCAGCCATCCAGTCGGGTGTTGCGGGCGGGTGTTCCGGTCGGGTGGGGGGGAGCAGCGCTGCCTTATGAGCCGTCACGCCGTGCAGCGCGTATGACGCTGCACGGCGTGAACCACTGCGCAAGCGCGGATCCCGTTTCGTCGCTGCTATCCCATTTCGGGCCGGAGACTATCGACCCATTTTTCCGACGTGACGCAAGTCGGATTTGCGCCGTTTTTTGCGCCGATCGGCGGACTTTCCGCCGATAACGGAGAATTTCACCCGAGATCTCATTATCGAATTCCCCCTGAGTTTTAAGAAATTGCTGCATTTGCACATCAATTGTCAATTAGACGTACAATGTAAGGACTTATTTAATGCCAGAATTTAGGTTACTGCAACGCCCGCCAACCAATAAGATTTTTTACCTTGCATTTTCTCACGATCACTTTTTCTCTTTTCATCACTTATTCTTTCCCTTTCTTTATTTTTGTTTCTATATCTGATTTGACTCTAACTATCTCCTTTACTGTTATTTTCTCTGCTTCATTCTTTGGGCGTCATTCTCCAACCCCCCGTCGGGTTGGAGAATCGCCGGGGGCTGCCATGAATCCCGCCCCCGCCGGTTGCCGAAGTCTCCGGTACCGGATATTCGGCGGGGGCGGGAATCGGGCCGCGCCGGTTGGCGGGCCCCACCGCTGGATTCTCTGGCCCGGATGGGCCGAAGACCCGCCGATAAATTGCCTGTCCCGTCGGCGTGGATTAAACCAACTTTTGAACGGCGGGACAAGGCGGCGTGGGCAGGCTCCGGGATCCTGGGGGGGGCGTGGGGCAATCTGACCCCGGGGGGTGCCCCCACGGTGGCCTGGCCCGCGATCGGGGCCCACTGATCCGCGGGCGGGCCTGTGCCGTGGGGGCACTCTTTCCCTTCCGCCTCCGCCACGGTCTCCACCATGGCGGAGGCGGAAGAGACTCCCTCCACTGCGCATGCGCGGGAAACTGTCAGCGGCCGCTGACGCTCCCGCGCATGCGCCGCCCCGACATGTCATTTCCGCGCCAGCTGGCGGGGCAGCAAAGGCCGTTTCCGCCAGCTGGCGGGGCGGAAATCCCTCCAGCGTCGGCCTAGCCCCTCAATGTTGGGGCTCGGCCCCCAAAGCATTCCGCACCTTTGGGGCGGCGCGATGCCCGTCTGATTGGCGCCGTTTTGGGCGCCAGTCGGCGGACATCGCGCCGTTTGGGGAGAATTTCGCCCTTTATCTTTAAATTTAATTGATTAAGGAGATAGACTTCTGACCTCATCATTTACCAATGTCTCAGATGCCCTGCATCTGCATAATATCAAATAGAATTTTAGTGGCATGAAATCTTTCCATACTGTTTTCAAGAAGATACATTAAAATGATTTTAAACAGTAAGCCCCCTAGAATTCAGATTAATAGTCAACCAGCAAGTAAATAATTTCTCATTGGCTACCAATACAGAGCACCATTGATTAGTGAAGATTTTAAAAGTATCTTATTACAGTTATTATGTGAGAACTCATTACGATAGATTATTTTTGTCGTAAAAAGTTCAGGTATGAGAGCGGAACTCTGTTTCTCCCTCCACAGATGTTGCCAGTCCTACTGAGTACTTAATTCATGTTTTTAGTCGCGTAGAATTACTGAATAAAAAACTGCTTGGATCTCTACAATAACCTTTATTGTCACAAGTAGGCTTATATTAACACTGCAATGAAGTTACTGTGAAAAGCCCCTGGTCGCCACATTCCGGCATGTTTGGGTACACAGAGGGAGAATATACAGAGTAAATATATTGTTGTGTTTGGTCCTTTATACCTTACAAAAGAATTCACCAAACACTTTGGGCGGGATTCTCCGACCCCCCACCGGGCTGGAGAACCGCCGGGGGGCGGCGTGAATCCCGCCCCGCAGCCGGCTGCCGGATTCTCCGGCACCGGTTTTTCGGCGGGGGCGGGAAACGCATCGTGCCGGTCGGGGGCCATTGGCAGTGGCCCCCTCGGCGATCCTCTGCTCCGTGATGGGCCGAGTGGCCGCCTGTTTTCGGTCAGTCCCGCCGGCTTAAATCAAACAAGGTCCTTACCGGTGGGACATGGCTCTGCGGGCGGCCTGCGGCGTCCTCGGGGGGGGGGGGGGGCGCAGGGAGAATTGGCCCTGGGGACGCCCCCACGGTGGCTTGGCCCGCGATCGGGGCCCACCGATCTGCGGGTGGGCCTGTGCCGTGGGGGCACTCTTCCCTCCGCGCATGCGCTGGGATGACGCCAGCACATGCTGGCGCTCCCGCGCATGCACCAACTCGTGCCGGCCGGCAGAGACCCTTCGGTGCCAGTTGGCACGATGCCAATCCCTCCGCTGTCGGCTGGCACGGCGCCAAACCCGCCAGCGCCGGCCTAGCCCCTGAAGTTGCGGAGGATTCCGCACCTTCCGGGCGGCCTGATGCCGGAGTGGTTCACGCCACTCTTTGGCGCCAGTACAGCCCGCCTGCCGGATTCCGGGGAATCCTGCCCTTTGACTTGTCCAAACCAGAATCTTTTATTGGGTCTCGTGTGGTAAGATAGCTATCTGTTACAGAGTACGTTATCATGGAGTCTGCTTATTACTCTGGAATCTGCACCTAATGCTGACTATTCACTTGTATGTCTTATTACCCTCTCAATCATCTTCTGAATATGGCCAGATGTGTCTCCCCTTATATGGGAGTCACTGGTCACATGACTTTGGTCTACGGACCGCATTGGAGGTCGCACACCATCCATCTATGATATAGCCCATAGGCATATGACATATATCTGTTTAGATGCATTTAATAGCTACTAAGTGCTGCTTTTGCCACTCTATGTGATGCCCTCCTTGCAGAATGCATTATGGATAACCTTCCTACTTATCCCTTTAAGTGGTAATGCAAGGGCAACACGATGGTGCAGTGCTTAGCACTGCTGCCTCATGGCACTGAGGACCCAGGTTCGATCACGGCCCTGGTCACTGGCCGTGTGGAGCTTGCACATTCTCTCCGTGACTGTGTAGGTCTCACCTCCACAACCCAAGGATGTGCAGGGTAGGTGGATTGGCCGTGCAAAATTGCCCCTTAATTGGAAAAATTAAAATAATTTAAAAGAAAAGTGGTAATGCATCCAGTTCTGCTGCAATGTAAACCCTCAGTTCTGTTGTTTTGGATTTATTAGTCCTTTCTGTTCTAAATTCTATTTCAATGATCAAGGTGGCTGATTTATACCGTTCTGAATGGTGCCTATGCTTTGGGCGAGCACCCTCATACACACATTTGTTGTTGGCAATAGGTCAAGAACAAGGGCCAGATTTGGGGTTTTTTTTGTAATTCATAATGCTGTTTTTTAATCTACAAGTAGCAATTCCCTTGGATCTAAAGATGGAAAGGTTGCTGAGTTTTCTCCTCACAGAAGCTTGATGTTGAATTTTGCAGCGTTATCAGCTCAATTCTATGTGTACAGAATTTTAATTGCAAGCAGAACATTATAAAATGATCATATCTTGTTCATCCTTCAAGACGAAGATGGCCATGTTCATCATCTGGGTTGTTTGGAAGGGCTCTGGTGGGTAAGTAGGTCACTGCTAAGGCCGATCTGCTATCATATACTTATTGGGACTGAACTGAGTGAAGCAGCAATCATAAAATCCTCACCGTTACTATTGCTCCTGCAGGGACTGATAAGTTTTTGTGGATAAGACAAATCACAGTATGTTTCATTGCTATTTATATGGGTAAAAATATTTTGTTGAAAAGGGATAATGCTTCTTGAACTTAATCGTCTCTCAATTCAAATAACTTCCAGCTGAACATTTAGTTTGATGCTCATTGCTGGTAGTGAGCAATATTAGTTTAGTTTTCTTTGAGAAGATACCTAACTTTTACCCATAATATTTGAGGTATTGAACTGGTGAAGAGAACTTTGACAACAAATCAGACTGAATAATGGTGGAAAGTAAGACATCACTGATATTGCTCTCTTTCTTCCCCAAAGGTCCTTCATTATCCAGTAGACCAGTAGATTCACATCCATTTCTACTGCCCCTAGTTGACTTCTGACCCTAGTTAAAGTCACAAACAAGATCCTCCATGATTCTGGCTATGGTGCACTATCTCTATTGCATTTCTGAGCTTCCACGCTGTTCAGCTCTTTCTTCCACTTTTGAACCAAGGCTGAAATGAGGCCTTCAGCTGAATGGATTTGGCTGAACTGAAACTGAGCATCAATGGTCATGTTATTGTGAGTAAGCAACATTTGACTATAATGTTGTTGACACCTTTAATTATTTGCTGTTGATTGAGAATAGACAGATGGGGTGATGATTGTCTGGATTTGACGTATCCTGCTTTGGGTGAAAGGACGTATATTTACATTTTTGTGCAAATGCAAATATTGTAGCTGTACTGGGAAAGCTTCACTCATGCCAGGATGTTGTCAGGGTCCAAAGTCTTTGTTGTACCCTGTGATTACAGCCGTTCCTTGACGAGCAGTGATTTGAATTGGCTGAAGACTGGCAATTGTGGTGCTGGGAACCTCCGAAGGAGGCCAAAATGAATCATCTACCCAACATGTATGGCTGAAAGCTTTTGCAAAACTTCAGCCCTGTGTTTTAACCAAGAACTAGGCTCTACTATCATTGGAAACTGGAATTCTCATACAGTCTCCTCCTGCATTGTTCAATTACCTCCATCGTGTTTAGTGGCACTATCACTGTGCTGAATGGGCTAGACTTTGAAAAGATCTAGCAACTCACAACTGGGCAGCCATGAGGTGCTGTGGGCCATCAGCAGCAGCAGAATTGTATTCAACAACAATCTGTAACCTCATGGCCCGGCATATCCCGCACTCTACCATTACCTCCAAGCCAGGGGATCAATCCTGGTTCAATGAAGAGTGCAGGAGAGCATACCAGGAGCAGCACCAGGCATACCGAAAAATGAGGTGTCGACCTGGTGAAGCTACAGCACAGGACTACTTGTGTGCCAAACAGCAAGTAATCATCATCATCATCATAGAATTTACAGTGCAGAAGGAGGCCATTCGGCCCATCGAGTCTGCACCGGCTCCTGGAAAGAGCACCCTACTCTATCCCCATATCACAGTATCCCCACCCAACACTAAGGGCAATTTTGGACACTAAGGCAATTTATCATGGCCAATCCACCTAACCTGCACATCTTTGGACTGTGGGAGGAAACCGGAGCACCCGGAGGAAACCCACGCACACACGGGGAGGATGTGCAGACTCCGTACAGATAGTGACCCAAGCCGGAATCGAACCTGGGACCCTGGAGCTGTGAAGCAATTGTGCTATCCACAATGCTACCCTGCTGCCCCTAATGGATAGAGCTAAGTGATTCCACAACAGACATATCAGACATAAGCTCTGTCGTCCTGCCACATCCAACCATGAATGGTGGTGGACAATTAAACAACTCACTGGAGGAGGAGGCTCCACAAATATCCCCATCCTCAATGATGGAGGAACCCAGCACATCTGTGCAAATGACAAGGCGGAGGCATTTGAACCAATCTTCAGCAAGAAGTCTTGGTTGAATGATCCATCTCGATCTCCAGCATCACAGATGTCAGTCTTGAGCCAATACAATTCACTCCAAGTGAAGGCACTGGATACTGCAAAGGGTCCTGACAATATCCCGGCAATAGTACTGAAGACTTGTGCTCCAAAAATTGCCGTACCCCTAGCCAAGCAGTTCCAGTACAGCAACAACATTGGCATCTACCAGGCAATGTGGAAAGTTGTCCAGGAGTATCCTGTACAAAAGAAAGACAACAAGTGCAACCCAGCCAATTACTGCCCTATCAGTCTACTCTCCATCATCAGCAAAGTGATGGAAGGATTCATCAACAGTGCGATCAAGCATCACTTACTCAGCAATGACCTCAGACCACAGACGCTCAGTTAGGGTTCTACCATGGTCAGTCAGCTCCTGATCTCATTACAGCCTTGGTTCAATCATGGGCAAAAGAGCTGAATGTCAGAGGTGAGAATAACTGCCCTTGGCATCAAGGCAGCATTTGACCGAGTATGGATTCAAGGAGCCCTAGCTAAACTGGAGTCAATGGGAATCAGGGGAAAACTCTCCACTGGTTGGAATCATACCTGGCACAAAGGAAGATGGTTTTCCTTTCATCTCAACTCCATCACTGCAGGAGTTCCTTAGGGTAGTGTACTGGGCTCAACCATCTTCAGCTGCTTCATCAATGACCTTCCTTTCATCATAAGGTCAGAAGTGGGGATGTTTGAAGATGAAGGTATCATAGTGGTTAGCACAATTGCTTCACAGCTCCAGGGTCCCAGGTTCGATTCCCGGCTTGGGTCACTGTCTGTGCGGAGTCTGTACATTCTCCCCGTGTGTGCGTGGGTTTCCTCTGGGTGCTCCGGTTTCCTCCCACAGCCCAAAGATGTGGATTGACCATGATAAATTGTCCTTAGTGTCCAAAATTTCCCTTAGTGTTGGGTGGGGTTATGGGGACAGGGTGGAGGTGTGGACCTCGGTAGGGTGCTCTTTCCAAGAGCCGGTGCAGACTCGATGGGCAGACTGGCCTCCTTCTGCACTGTAAATTCTATGAAATCTATGACTGCACAATGTTCAGTGCCATTCGCTACTCTTCAGATAATGAAACAGTCCATGTCCAAATGCAGCAAGACCTGGACAATCTCCAGCCTTGGGCTGACAAGTGGCAAGTTACATTCGCACCACACAAGTGCCAGGCAATGGCTATCTCCTACAAGAGAGCATCTAACCATCGCCACTTGACATTCAAAGGCATTACCATCGCTAAATCCCTCACAATCGACATCCTGGGGGTTACCATTGATCAGAAACTGAACTGGACTAGTCACAGTAATACTGTGGCTACAAGGACAGGCCAATGACGAGGAATCCTATAGCGGGCAACTCACTTCTTGACCCCCTAAAGCCTGTCCACATTCTACAAGGCACAAGTCAGGAGTGCAATGGAATACTCTCCACTTGCCTGGATGAGTACAGCTCCAACAACACTCAAGAAGCTCGACACCATCCAGGACAAAGCAGCCCTGCATGATTGCTCCTCCTTCCACAAACATTCAAACCCTCCACCATCTACAAGATGCACTGCAGGAATTCACCAGGATTCCTTAGACAGCACCTTCCAAACCCATGCCCACTACCATCACAAGAGAAGCAGATACCTGGGAGCTCCACCATTGGAGGTTCCCTCCAAATCACTCATCAATCTGACTTGGAAATATATCGCCGCTCCTTCACTGCTGCTGGGGTAACATCCTGGAACTCCCTCCCCAACAGCAAAGTGGGTGAACCTACACGTCCAGGACTTCAGCAGTTCTAGAAGACAACTCACCACCTTCTGAAGGGCAACTAGGGATGGGCAATAAATGCTGGCTTGACCAGCGTCGCCCATATCCCTTAAATGAATAATTAAGAAAATTAGCCACCACCATTCATGACTAGATGTGACAGGACTGACCAGCTTCCATCTGATTCGTTAGTTTAGTCGATCGCATGCTGCTTCCACTGTTTAGCATGCATCTAGTATTGTGTTGTAGCTTCACTAGGTTATTTTCTATGTCTATGCTGCTCATAGTGTGTTCTCCTGCATTCCTCATTGAACCGAGCTTGGTCCCTTGGTTTGACAGTAATAGTATATTGATGAATATGATGGGCCAGGAGGCTACAGATTGAGGTAGAATACAATTCTGTAGTTGTTTATGGCCTGCAGTGCATTATGGATATCCAATTTTGAATTGCTCAACCTGTCCTGGTCACACTCCCGGCGCTCACAGCCACCGACACCTAGTCACAGGCAGCTCTGCTACCCTATTGCTAACCCTCTGGGACTCTTGGGGGAACAAGGCATCCCTCTTGGCCTCCACTGTGTCTAGCAGCCTCCCCAGGTCAGCATCCCAAAATCTTGGGGCTGGTCTGCTCAGTACCATTGTTACGCTATTCAACGTCCAGTGACAAACAGAAGGAAGATCATCGTCCAATAGAGGCGGCAGAAGAGGATTCTGGGAGAAGTCAACTTAGTCACCTCAACTGTATTGTGGGTAGCCGCAGAACTGGTGTCACCGAGCGGTTAAGTCCTAAACACTATATTAGTGGTTCCCTCCCTCCTCCTCTAAACAAAGAAAAAGGCACTGTGAGGAGGACAAGTAAGAGTAAAGAAGGATATCACAGTCAGCAGATTGATTGAGGAAGAAGTCAACTCAGTCACCTCGACATGCAGGTAAGTGATTGACTGGTGACTGGTAAGTAGTTTTCCCCTCAATTTATCTCTTGGCATTGTACTTGTTATTGTAAGGTAACTTAAGGGTTAAGACATTTCAGGAATCCCAGACCCGTGTCATACTCCTCTTGTGCGATGTGGGAGCTCAGGGACGTGTCCAATGTCCCTGGCTCCTTCATGTGCAAGACATGTGTCCAGCTGCAGCACCTGTTAGACTGCTTGATGCTCTGGAGCTGCGGATTGACTCACTTTGGTGCATCCACGATGCTGAGGAATTCATGGATAGCACGTTTAGTGAGTTGGTCACACTGCAGATAAAGAGTATTGAGGGGATAGGAAATGGGTGACCACCATACAGGGGAAGAGTAGGAAGGCAGTGCAGGGGTCCCCTGCAGTTATCTCCCTCCAAAACAGGTATACCATTTTGGATACTGTTGGGGGAAATAGCTCACTAGGGGAAGGCAGCAGTAGCCAGGTTCATGGCACGGTAGCTAGCTCTGCTGCGCAGGAGGGCAGGAAAAAGAGTGTTAGAGCAATAGTGATAGGGAATTGATTGTAAGGGGAGCAGACAGGCATTTCTCGGACACAAACGAGATTCCACGAAGGTATGTTGCCTCCCAGGTGCAACGGTCCTGGATGTCTCAGAGTGGCTGAAGGACATTCTAAAGGGGAATGGTCAACAACCAGCTGTCATGCTGCATATAGGTACCAACGATATAGGTAAAAAATGGGGTGAGGTCCCACATAATGAATTTAGGGAGTTTGGAGATGAACTAAAAAGTAGGACCTCAAAGGTAGTAATATCGGGATTGCTACCAGTGCCATTTGCTAGTCAGAGTAGGAATGACAGGATAGACAGGATGAATGCATGGTTTGAGAGGTGGTGTTGGAGGGAGGGATTCAGATTTTTGGGACATTAGAACATAGAACATAGAAAATACAGCACAGAACAGGGCCTTCGGCCCACGATGTTGTGCCAAACCTTTGTCCTAGATTAATCATAGATTATCATTGAATTTACAGTGCAGAAGGAGGCCATTCAGCCCTTTGAGTCTGCACCGGCTCTTGGAAAGAGCACCCTACCCAAACTCAACACCTCCACCCAACACCAAGGGCAATTTTGGACACTAAGGGCAATTTATCATGGCCAATCCACCTAACCTGCACATCTTTGGACTGTGGGAGGAAACCGGAGGAAACCCATGCAGACACGGGGAGGATGTGCCGACTCCGCACAGACAGTGATCCAAGCCGGAATCGAACCTGGGACCCTGGAGCTGTGAAGCAATTGTGCTATCCACAATGCTACCGTGCTGCCCTTAAGAACAAATAAATCTACACTATATCATTTTACCGTAATCCATGTACCTATCCAATAGCTGCTTGAAGGTCCCTAATGTTTCCAACTCAACTACTTCCACAGGCAGTGCATTCCATGCCCCAACTACTCTCTGGGTAAAGAACCTGCCTCTGATATCACTCCTCTATCTTCCACCTTTCACACAAAATTATGTCCCCTTGTAATGGTTTGTTCCACCCGGGGAAAAAGTCTCTGACTGTCTACTCTATCTATTCTCCTGATCATCTTATAAACCTCTATCAAGTCGCCCCTCATCCTTCTCCGTTCTGATGAGAAAAGGCCTAGCACCCTCAACCTTTCCTCGTAAGACCTACTCTCCATTCCAGGCAACATCCTTTGTACTTTTTCCAAAGCTTCCACATCCTTCCTAAAATGAGGCAACCAGAACTGTACACAGTACTTCAAATGTTGCCTTACCAAAGTTTTGTACAGCTGCATCATCACCTCACGGCTCTTAAATTCAATCCCTCTGTTAATGAACGCGAGCACACCATAGGCCTTCTTCACAGCTCTATCCACTTGAGTGGCAACTTTCAAAGATGTATGAACATTGGAACCAGTTCTGTGAGAGTTGGGACCATTACAAATCGGACGGTCCACATCTGGGCAGGATTGGAACCAATGTCCTAGCGGGATTGTTTGCTAGTGTTGTTGGGAAGTGTTTAAACTAATGTGGCAGTGGGATGGGAATCAATGTAGGAAGTCGGAGGGTAGTAAAGAGGGAATAGAAACAAAAGTTAGTAAGGAGAAAAGTGGAAGAAAGTGAAACAGATTGAACTGCCTAGTAAGGCAGGGGGTGGTATTATGTGAGAGTACCTTTAAGAAATGGGTGTTTATTAAATAGCTGTAGTGGGTGTACCTTTAAGAAATGGGTGTTTGTCAAATATCTGAAGTGATGTCAGAGTGTGGGTGGAGCTGGGCTGTCTCTCTGTTTTACTTTCGCTTTGAGCTAGCAGCTACAGGGTGTGTTTAGTTTTGTTTTGCAGATTGGGAGCTGCATCCAGAGAAACAAGGTGTAATTCAGGTCTCTTTCTGCATGAAAGGAATGTCTTCAAATCACTTGCTAATTTAAAAGTGATAACTGCTCTCAGTCGAGAATTTAAACCTGATGTCTGTGTTGAAGAGGGTATTTGTCTTATGGATGTTGCAAGGAAAGATTAAGGGTTAAGATTAAGCTAGTCAATCTTTGATGGTAAGAGACGAGGTGTTATGTAGTTTTGGAGGAATGTTGCCAGAAAAAGTGGTAATATGTGGAATTCAGGGTGAGAAGATTAGTATTCCATTATATAAGGTAAGGTTGGAAAGTCCAGTGAAGAGTGGTGAAATGGTAATAGGAGTAATAGAGAAACTATCTTGTCCAGGAATACAGTTTATCTTGGGTAATGATATAGCTGGATCGCAGGTGGAGTGAGGCCGACTGTGGTTGATAACCCAGTGGAAAATCAGACAACTGAAGTGTTGAAGGATGAATATCCTGGGATTTTTCTGGATTGTGTAGTAACAAGGCCGCACAGTCACAGGTTAAGACAAGAGGAGAAATCAGAGAGTGAAGATAAAGTTGAAGGCAATTATCAGAAATGATTTTTGATCAGATGGTTGAAAAAGAACAAGAACAGGTGGAGGATGAGGTGGATATTTTTCAGGAAAATTGGCGGAGTTACAACAAATAGTTATAGAAATAAAACGGTTGTATCAGAAATTATACATGGAAGAGGAATCTGTGTGTATACCAGAGTGTTATTACCGTAAAAATTATGTCTTGATGAGAAAATGGAGACCTTTACAGGTGGATGAAAAGTGGGCAGACGTTCATCAAGTGGTATTGCCGGTAGGGTATAGAAAGGAGGTGTTGCGAGTAACACATGAGGTACCAGTGGGAGGTCATTAGGGAGTAAGGAAAACTCAAGCTAAAATACAAAAACATTTTTATTGGCCTGGACTACATACAGATGTAGTTAAATTTTGTCGATTATATCACACATGTCAAGTGATAAGGAAATCTCAAGCAGTGATAAAACCAGCACCCTTAATACCCATTCCAGCATTTGAGGATCCTTTTACAAGGGGCCGAATTGATTGCCTAGGACCGCTTCCTAAAATGAAAAGTGGGAATCAATATCTTTTGACTACAATGGATGTGTCCACTAGGTTTCCAGAGGCCATTCCAGTACTCAATATTACAGTTAAAAGATTGTGAAGGAGTTACTTAAATTCTTTACTAGATATGGACTACCCACAAAAATACAATTGGATCAATGATCAAATTTTACCTCAAAGTTATTCAAAGAAGTTATGGATAGCTTAGGAATAAAACAATTTATATCAACTGCGTACCATCCAGAATCGCAGGGAGCGTCAGAAAGGTGGCATCAGACACTAAAGACAATGTTGAGGGCTTATTGTCAAGATTATCCAGAGGATTGGGATAAAGGAATTCCATTTGTACTGTTTGCAATTAGGGATGGACTTAATGAGTCAACCAAATTCAGTCCTTTTGAACTAATTGTTGGTCATGAGGTAAGAGGACCACTTAAATTGATTGAGGAAAAATTGGTGAGTGAGAAATCGGAACTTACATGATTGGATTACGAGTCAAATGTTAGGGAATGATTAAACAGAGCAGGGGAATTGGCGAGACAACATTTAAAAGTTGCACAAAATGTGATGAAACGGGTAGCGTACAAGAAAACCAAAGTTCGTAGTTTTGCCGGTGGGGATAAAGTTTTAATATTGTTACCAGTGGTAGGTGAAACTTTAAAAGCAAGGTTTTGTGGACCATATCAGATTGAAAGGAAATTAAGTGATGTGAATTCTGTGGTAAGAATACCAAATAGAAGGAAAACTCACCGCGTGTGTCCTGTGAAGATGTTTAAAAGATATTTTGAAAGGGAAGGAGAGCAGCCTTCTGACCAACAGACCACAATCAGTAAGAATGAACAACAACACCTCCTCCACAATAGTCCTCAACACCGGGGCCCCGCAAGGCTGTGTAATTAGCCCCCTTCTCTACTCCCTGTACATACACGACTGCGTGGCAAAACTTGGTTCCAACTCCATCTACAGGTTTGCCTACGATACGACCAAATTGGTCCGGATCTCGAATAACGACGAGTCAGAATACAGGAGGGAGATAGAGAACCTAGTGGAGTGGTGTAGTGACAATAATCTCTCGCTCAATGCCAGCAAAACTAAAGAGCTGGTCATTGACTACAGGAAGCAAAGTACTGTACACACCCCTGTCAGCATCAACGGGGCCGAGGTGGAGATGGTTAGCAGTTTCAAATTCCTCGGGGTGCACATCTCCAAAAATCTGTCCTGGTCCACCCACATTGGCGCTACCACCAAGAAAGCACAACAGCACCTATACTTCCTTAGGAATCTAAGGAAATTCGGCATGTCCACATTAACCCTTACCAACTTTTACAGATGCACCAGAGAAAGCATCCTATCGGGCTGCATCACAGCCTGATATGGCAACTGCTCGGCTCAGGACCGCAAGAAACTTCAGAGAGTCGTGAACACCGCCCAGTCCATCACACAAACCTGCCTCCCATCCATTGACTCCATCTACACCTCCCGCTGCCTGGGGAAAGTGGGCAGCATAATCAAAGATCCCTCCCACCCGGCTTACTCACTCTTCCAACTTCTTCCATCGGTCAGGAGATACAGAAGTCTGAGAACACACACAAACAGACTCAAAAACAGCTTCTTCCCCACTGTCACCAGACTCCTAAATGACCCTCTTATTCACTGACCTCATTAACACTACACCCTGTATGCTTCATCCGATGCCAGTGCTTATGTAGTTACATTGTATATGTTGTGTTGCCCTATTATGTATTTTCTTTTATTCCCTTTTCTTCCCATGTATTTAATGATCTGTTGAGCTGCTCGCAGAAAAATACTTTTCACTGTACCTCGGTACACGTGACAATAAACAAATCCAAATCCAAATCCAAAAGGAGGAGGTTTTAATGATTCTAACTCAAAGTGACGAACCAAATCCAGATGACTTTTAATTTGACATACCTCAAATTAAATTGGACAATGAGGATGTTCTTAAAAATTGGGATAAATTGTTTGGTTACCTTCCAGAGGAAAAGGGAACTGACCTTAAAGAGTTATTGATATCACATGGTCAAGTTTGTGGAGATAAGTTGGGAATCACTAAAATGGCTATGTACGATGTCAATGTGGGAAATGCTGTTCCAATTAAATAACATCCATATAGCCTTAACCCTTTAAAATTGGCACAGGTTAACATAGAGATTGAGAGTATGCTTAAAAATGGCATAATTGAAGTGGGTTGCAGCCAATGGAGCTGACCCATAGTGATGGTACCGAAACCGGACGGTACCCAACGGTTGTATGTGGACTATAGAAAGGTTAATGCAGTTACAAAAATGGACTCTTCTCCTATCCCACGTTTGGAGGATTGCATTGAGAAGGTGGGACAATCAGCTTTTATTTCCAAACTGGATTTACTTAAAGGTTACTGGCAGGTATCTTTATCCGAAAGGGAGAAGGAGATTTCAGCTTTTGTGACTCCAGATGGTGTATGCCTATTCAAAGTTATGTTATTTGGCATGAAATGCGCCTCAGCCACATTTCAACGGTTAAGTAACAAAGTTGTTTCAGGATTACCCAATTGTGCGGTATACATCGACGATCTGGTAATTTTCAGCCAGACATGGAAAGACCATTTAAAGCATCTGATGGAGTTATTCGATCGACTTCAAGAGGCGGGTTTGGTGGTAAACCTAGCCAAAAGTGAATTTGGAAAAGTCCAAGTCACTTTCTTGGACAATACAATCAGACTGGGTTGAATGGTCCTACGGGATGTGAAAACAAACGTTAATGGGGAGTTTCCAATACCCTCGACACAAAGGGAAATAATGCGATTTCTTCGCATGAATGGATTCTACCGGAAATTTGTGCCAAATTTCAGCAGTGTGGTTGCTCCCCTGACTGACCTGCTAAGGAAGCGTAGCAAATTTAAGTGGACAGCGGAGTGTCAACAGGCCTTTGACGGCCTGAAGGCTGTGTTAACCACTGCTCCTGTGTTAGTCATCCCAAATTATACCAAACCATTCAAAGTGGCTGTTGATGCGAGTGATGTGGGCCTAGGTGTGTGGTGCTTCTACAAGACGACGATGAAGGACTAGAGTGGCCTATTGGTTATTTTTCAAAGAAATTGAATTCTATCCAGAAGAACAATTCAATGATTGGGAATGGGACTTTGAGCTTGGTGCTGGCTTTGCAACATTTTCAAATTTATGTGACTAGCATTCCATCTGACACAATTATATATACTGATCATAATCCATTGGCGTTTTTGGAGCGTATCCAGAATAACAATGGCAGACTGTTTCGATGGAGTTTATTGTTACAGGCATTTCATTTAAAAATAATACATGTGGCAGGACGAGAAAACGTGATAGCTGATGCTTGGTCAGGAGTGTGATGAAAAGAAGTAGGTTCGGTGGAGGAAGAAGAACTAAAATGGACTATGTTATTATAAATGTTTGCGTGTTTTGTTTTGTTAAAAAAAAGGTATATTCACTGTCAATATTTCTTAAAGGAAAGTGAAAAGGTGAAAAATGAAACCATCTTGAAGTTGATGGTTTATTTTTTTTTCTTGCGGGGAGGTGTCCTGTGAGAGTACCTTTAAGGAATGGGTGTTTGTCAAATAGCTGCAGTGATGTCAGAATGTGGGTGGAGCTGGGCTGTCTCTCTGTTTTACTTTCGCTTTAAGCTAGCAGCTACAGGGTGTGTTTAGTTTCGTTTTGCAGATTGGGATCTGCATCCAGAGAAGCAAGGCGTAGTTCTGGTCTCTTTCTGTATGAAAGGAATGTCTTCAAATCACTTGCTAAGTTAAAAGTGGTAACTGCTCTCAGTCGAGAATTTAAACCTGATGTCTGTGTTGAAGAGGGTATTTGTCTTATGGATGTTGCAAGGAAAGACTAAGGGTCACTTAATGAGTACTGTATTCTTTGGGGGAATATTTGAGTTGATAGTTGCTAAGATGATTACTGTGTGTGTTCATAAAATGTTAACTGGATTCATAGAATAAACATTGTTTTTTTTGTTAAAAAATACTTTTAGTTCTCTGTTACAACACAGCTGTAAAGTGGGCCCTTGTGCTCCCCATAACCAAAATCTATTTAAAGTTATGGGTCAGGTGAACGCCATGATAGACTTTGGGGTTCTTTAAACCTGGCCCGTAATAGTGGGAGCCAGAGCTGTAGGTCAGAGGAAGAAATAACAGAGCAAGAGCTACAGACTAAGGCTAGTAACATTAAGAGGAAGAGTAGGCAGGGAGTGGTTGTTCAACACAGCAGAGCAGGTGGGCTGAAGTGGATTAGTTTAAATGTGAGGAGTATTTCTGGTAAAACAGATGAACTTAGAGCTTGGATTAGTACGTAGAATTATGATGTTGTTGCTATTCCAGAAACTTGGTTGAAAGAGGCACAGGATTGGCAAATAAACATTCCAGGATTTAGATGCTTCAGGCAGGATAGACATGGGATGCAAAAGGGGTGAGGGAGTTGCATTATTGGTTAAGGAGAATATCACAGCTGTGCTGAGGGAGGACACTTTGGAGGGTTCGGGCAACGAGGCAATCTGGGTAGAGCTTTGGAATAGGAAGGGTGCTGTCACAATATCGGGGGTTTAATACAGACCTCCTAACAGCCAGCAGGAGAAAGAGGAGCAGATATGCAGACAAATCTTGGAACGATGCAAAAACAATAGGGTTGTCGTGGTGGATGATTTTAACTTTCCCTATATTGAAAGGGACACACGTACTGCGAGAGGCATGGATGGAGCAGAATTTGTAAGAAACGTGCAGGAGGGTTTCTTGAAACAATATGTAAATAGCCCAACTCGGGAAGGGGCCATATTAGACCTGGTGCTGGGGTATGAGCCCGACCAGGTAATCGAAGTTTGAGTAGGAGATCATTTCGGGAACAGTGATCATTGGCGGGACTCTCCGAGCCCGCGACGGGTTGGAAAATCAGTGGGACGCGGGAAATTCCCGCCAAGCCACTCCGACGCCGGGACGTGATGCTCTGGCAACCAGAGAATCGGTGCTAATCGCGCCCGTGTGGTCGCGGCGGCGGTGGTCGGGGGCCTCTGAAAGAGCCCCCGTGACGATTCTCCGCGGGCAATCGGCCAAACTCCCGCCGTGTTCCACTGGTGTGGTTCCAACCTGGCACCACCCGGCGGGAGCTCGGACCCGTGGCCGCGGTGGACGTCCTGGTGGGGGTGGGGTGGGGGGGGGGGGGGGGGGGCGAGCAATCTGACTCCAGGGGGGTGGGGCCTCACATGGTCCAGGCCCACGATCAAAGGTTTCCGAATGGCAGGCGCCCGCGATCTGGAGGGGGCCTATCTCCTTCCGCGCGGGCCCGCTGTAGGTCTTCGACATGTTGCTCCGTGCCGGCGCAGAGACAACAAAAATTGATGGAGTTGCAGATAGTGAAGAGGATTGTCAGAGGATATAGCAAGATAATCTAGTTGCAATCTTGGGCGGAGAATTAGCAGATGGAGTTTAATCTTGACAAGTGTGAGGCAATGCACTTTGGAAGGTCCAATGCATGTAGCAATTACACAATAAATGGTCGAACTCTTGTGAGTATTGACAGGCAGAGAGATCTGGGCATGCATGTCCACCGAATACTGAAAATGACAATGCATGTGGATAAGGTGGCCAAGAAGGCATAAGGCATGCTGGCCTTCATCGGTCGGGGCATTAAATATAAATATTGGCAGCAGTACAGAACTTTAGTTAGGTCTCATTTGGAATATTGTGTATAATTCTTTTGCCACATTACCAGAAGGATGTGGATGTTTTCGAGCCGGTACATAAGCGGTTTACTGGGATGTTGCCGGGTATGGAGGACATTAGATATGAGGAGAGGTTAGATAAACTCAGTCTGTTCTCACTGGAATGACGAAGGTTGAGAGGCGACCTGATAGTGGTCTACAAAATTAGGAGTGGCATGGACAGCATAGATAGTCAGATGCTCTTTCCTAGGTACGAGAGTCAAGTACTAGGGGACATAGGTTTCAAGTGCATGGGAAAAGTTTAGAACAGATGTTTTTTACACAGAAGGTGGTAAATATATGGCACGCGCTGCCTGGGGAGGTGGTGGGAGCAGGTGCAATTGTGGCATTTAAGGGGCATCTAGACAAATATATGAATAGGGTGGGAATGGAAGGATACGGACTCAGGAAGTGCATATGATTTTAGTTTACGCAGGTACCATGAGCGAATTTCTCCCATTGGGAGACTAAGTCCCGACGCCGAAGTGAAAACCGGAGTGTTTCACTCCGGCGTCGGAGGCCAATCCCAGCCCCCTATTCTCCCGCCCCTGGAGGGCTAGGAGCGGCGTCGTGTCATTTACGCGCGCCGGGCCTTGGCACCGCGTAAATGACACTGCCAGCGCCGCGTAAATGACGCGGCCGGCGCCGCGTAAATGACATCAGCCACGCATGCCGTCCTCCCCAAGGCCGCCCCGCAAGAAAATGTCGGATGGATCTTGCCGGGCGGCGGAGGAAAGGAGGTCCTCCTTCAGAGAGACCGGCCCGACGATCGGTGGGCACCGATCGCGGGCCAGACCCCTTTTGAGGCCGTCCCCGGTGCAGGAACCCCCCTATCCCCCCACAGGACGCCCCCCCCAGCGTTCCCGCGCTGTTCCCGCCGGCAGCGACCAGGGGTGGATGGCACCGGCGGGAAGCCGTCGTGATGGGCAGGCTGCTCGGCCCATCCGTGTCGGACAATCGCTGTTCGCCCGTTACAAACGGCGAGCGGCGATTCTCCCAGCGGCCAGCCGTGATTCTTGCCGCGCCGGTTTGGGGGGGGGGGAATCGCGTGCAATTCTCCCACCCGACGTGGGGGGCGGGGGGGAGAATTCCACCCCATGGTCGGCACAAGCTTGTAGGGCCGAAGGGCCTGTTCCTGTGCTGTATTGTTCTTTGTTCTTTGTTAGTGGTACGTCATCATCTACGTCATGCATTAGCACACCCCATCTGTTAACCTTTTAAACAACAGAAGTGAAGGCATACGGGACACATTTCTTTTTTAGCCAAAGCATAGAGTATGAAGCAGGGAAGGTATGTGAGAACTATACAACACTCATGTTTTTAGACCACAGCCAGAGTACTTTGTAGCACATTACAGGGAGGATATAATCGCAATAGAAAGAGTACAGAGCAAATTTATGTTGTCGGGAATGGATAATTGCCACTTTGACCAAAGAATGGATGTACTGGGTTTGTTTTTCTTATAATGGAGGGAGCTAGTGAGAGATTTAATTTGAAATGTATAAATTTTTAAGGAGTCTCGACAGACACAGTAGCAGAGAGACCAATAACCATGGTGATAGATTTGAAGTAACTGGCAGATGAGGAGGAATTCATTCCCCACAAGTTTGCTGGCTTCTGGACCTCAATGCCTGAAAGAGAGGTAGAGTCAGAAACCCTTTTAACACTTCAAAAATATTTACATATATTCTCAAAATGCTGTAAACCACAGGCTAAGGGCCAACAGCTGCAAAATGGGGTTAGGATGGATACTTTGTTTTCAGCCTTCACAAACCCGATGAATTGAATGGCCGCCTTCTATGCCACATATCTTCTATATTTCTATTGGGGTGAGATTTTGAATGGGACCCTCTGGTTCTGCTCACCACCAGGAATTGTCCAGTCCCGCCTAGAAACAATGGTGGGGACGGAAAATCCCAGTCTTTAATTCAAGCAAAATCCACCAAGAGCTAAAGTTAGACTTTATGGGCGAAATTCTCCCCCAACGGTGCGATGTCCGCCGACTGGCGCCAAAAACGGCGCCAATCAGACGGGCATCATGCCGGCCCAAAGGTGCGGACTGCTCTGCATCTTTGGGGGCCGGGCCCCAACATTGAGGGGCTAGGCCGACGCCGGAGGGATTTCCGCCCCGCCAGCTGGCGGAAATGGCGTTTGTTGCCCCGCCAGCTGGCGGAAATGGCGTTTGGTGCCCCGCCAGCTGGCGCGGAAATGCAACGCATGCGCGGGAGCTTCAGCGGCCGCCGACAGTTTCCCGCGCATGCGCAGTGGGGAGAGTCTTTTCCACCTCCGCCATGGTGGAGGTCGTGGCGGAGGCGGATGGGAAAGAGTGCCCCCACGGCACAGGCCCGCCCGCGGATCGGTGGGCCCCGATCGCAGGCCAGGCCACCGTGGGGGCACCCCCCGCGCCCCCCCCAGGACCCCGGAGCCCGCCCACGCCGCCTGGTCCCGCCGGTAAATACCAGGTTTAATTTACGCCGGCGGGACAGGCAATTTCTGGGCTGGACTTCGGCCCATCCGGGCTGGAGAATTGAGCGGGGGGTCCCGCCAACCGGCGCGGCCCGATTCCCGTCCCCGCCCAATCTCCGGCACCGGAGACTTCGGCGGGGGCGGGACTGACGGCGGCCAACGGCCATTCTCCGACTCGGCGGGGGGTCGGAGAATGACGCCCTCTATGTCTCCCTAATCTACCTGTGGTCTTGCTGCATCCAACCCAAATTAGTATTCCGTCTGTTCTTCTGGCTCTTGTCTTCTATGTATCCTCTGCCTTCACCCAGTATTGCTGTAAGAGTTTTCAGCTGCCTTGATTTGCCTTCCTGGCACTCTCCACACCTGTAAACCTCTATGAATGTCCTCCACCTTTGAGGGCCATTCATTTTAACAAAGCTTTTGGTCACATCTTCTAATCTCTCTAATTCCTGATTCCACCACCATTTTCCTCAGCAACTTTCATTTACTCAGCACCTAGGAATATATTTATATTAAAGGTAAATGATAGCATATAAAGGAGAAACTAAATATGAAGTAGATGAGTAATTAATTTGGTAATGTGGTATCTTAACCAGTAATCAATTTAATTAACTGTTCAAATTTAATGATGTTACGTGTTTCCTTGCTCAATTAAGAGTGATTTGTTTAGCCATCATCTCTGTAAAAATTATTTCCTAAGATCCCAAAGTTAACAACCCTACAGCAGAAATGTTCTGGTGATTTACCACTGTAGGAGCAAAGAGAAGCAAAGTGATTTTACACTTTAATTTGGGGAACTGCTTTTTGATCTCAAGCTTTAATGTTACATTTAATTTAATGGGCTCTTCTTCTGTGTAGTATTTTACCTAACACTATCAGACCATCTTAATAAGTTGTTGCTGCATGTGTCTGTTATGGTTGGACTGTATCAGGCACATTATATGAGCAAGAGATTCAGCAGTCGACAAAGTAATGACACTTTTCTAAATTTCTGCATTTATTTAATCCTGTTATTAAAAAATAAACACAGGGAGGCGGCCTTGGCACAGTTAGCACTTAGCACTGCAGCCTACAGCACTGAGGACCCGGGTACGAATCCCGGTCCCGGGTCACTGTCCGTGTGGAGTTTGCACATTCGCCCCGTGTCTGCGTGGGTTTCACCCCCACAACCCAAAGATGTGCAGGCTTGGTGGATTGGCCATGCTAATTTGCCCCTTATTTGAAAAAAATTATTGGGCACTCTAAATTTAAATGTACCTTTTTATTGATTGCTTTCCTGAAACTTATAAAGATGTTTTACTGACAGCAACGATATCTGGGGCGTCATTCTCCGACCCCCCGCCGAGTCGGAGAATGGCCGTTGGCCGCCGTGAATCCCGCCCCCGCCCCCGCCGAAGTCTCCGGTACCGGAGATTGGGCGGGGGCGGGAATCGGGCCGCGCCGGTTGGCGGGGCCCCCGCTCAATTCTCCGGCCCGGATGGGCCAAATCCCGCCCAGAAATTGCCTGTCCCGCCGGCGTAAATCAAAGCTGGTATTTACCGGCGGGACCAGATGGCGTGGGTGGGCTCCGGGGTCCTGGGGGGGGGGGGCGCTGGGCGATCTGACCCAGGGGGGTGCCCCCACGGTGGCCTGGCCCGCGATCGGGGCCCACCGATCCGCGGGCGGGCCTGTACCGTGGGAGCACTCTTTCCCTTCCGCCTCCGCCACGGTCTCCATCATGGCGGAGGAGGAAGTGACTCTCCCCACTGCGCATGCGCGGGAAACTGTCGGCGGCCGCTGACGCTCCCGCGCATGCGCCGCATTTCCGCGCCAGCTGGCGGGACAACAAACGCCATTTCCGCCAGCTGGCGGGGCGGACATCCCTCCGCCGCCGGCCTAGCCCCGACATTGAGGGGCTAGGCCACCAAAGATGCGGAGCATTCCGCACCTTTGGGGAGGCGCGATATCGTCTGATTGGCTCCGATTTGGGCGCCAGTCGGCGGACATCGCGCCGTTGGGGGAGAATTTCACCCCTGATTCTTTCTTTCTTTTTATCATTCTTTTTGAAAATATTTTTATTGACTACATTTTTTAGTCGAGCACAGTACAAAACAAAAACACAAAACAAATATAATCCCAAATTTATCCTCCCACCCTGCCCCCAGAAAGAAAACAAATCATAACCCCCACCCTTCCCTAACATCTGATGGTGACCAACTGACTGAAATGGAAAATAAAAGATTGCCACCTCGAGTAGAACCCTTCAACCCACCCTCTCATGAAATACTTGTCCTTCTGTAAGTACCAAAGCTCCATAAGGTCACTCAACCAGGGTGAAAGCACTTCGCAGAACCAGAGTTCTCCACCCAAGCAGAACTTGCCTCCGAGTTATTAACAAAGCCAAGGCGAGTGCATCCGCTTCGCCCCCATCAGCAGCTCCTGAGTGTCCGAGACCCCCAAAATAGTCACCAACAGACAAGGCTGCAGCTCAATCCCAAGAAGCTCTGACATGGTATTGAAGAAGGAGACCCAGAAGCTTACAAGCCTAGGACATGATAAGAACATGTGTGTACATTTCACCAGCCCCTGAGAATAGCGCTCGCACTTATCCTACACTCCTGGAAAAAACCCACTCATCCGCGCCTTGGTCAGATGCAACTTATGCATCACATGAGTAGGTGAAGTTGACCCTGTGAAGAGCCTCACTCCACACCTCCCTATTGAAAACCTGACTCAGCTCCCCCTTCTATTTCATTTTTGCCTCATCCAGTGGAGCTTGGTCCACTGACAAAGCCCTACCATAGATATCCAATATCATTCCCTCCCCAACTCAGCTAGCGAAACTACCCTAACCAACAGAGAGGACAGGGGTGCCAAGGGAAGGAAGGAATCGTTTTGTTCAGAAAGTCATGCATCTGAAAAAAGCAAAGTAGATTGGTCTTCGGAAGGTGGAATTTACCCAACGAATCTTCAAAACTGGCAAACTTACCCTCTATAAACATGTCCCCAAACTGCTCCAACCCCTCCCTCACCCATTTCCCAAACAATGAGTCCAAAATCGCCGATACAAAGCAATGATTTCTACAGACTGGGGTTAACATTGACATGGCGTCCAACTTAAAATGTTGCCTGAACTGTCTCCACCTCCTCAGAATGGCCACCACCACTGGGCTTGAAGTAAATACTGCGGGGGAAAACGGAAGCAGAGCCGTAACCAAAGCCCTCAAACTTGTACCGTGACACGCATTCGCTTCCATCCACCCCCATATGGAATCAGGATCTTTAAGCCACCCCCGCACTTTCCCAGTGTTCGCAACCCAATAGTAAAATAACATATTAGGTAACGCTTGCCCCCCCCCCACGACGGCCTCTCCCTCTGCAGAAACATCCTACGAATATGTGAGGTCTTGCCCGCCCAAACAAAGGAAAATATCATTTTGTTCACCTTTACAAAGAAATATTTGGGCAGGAAAACTGGGAGACACTGAAACAAAAATAAAACCCTTGGGAGGACAATAATTTTTACTGACTGGACCCTTCCTGCCAAGGACAGAGGGAGGTTGTTCCAAGTCAGACTTAACCCCATTCAGTAGGCCAGTAAAATTAAGTTTATGCAGTGAGGCCCAGTTGTGGTCCACCTGGATTCCCAGGTAAGGAAAGCATGATCTGGCCAAATGCAAAGACAACATCCCCAAATCGGTATCCATCCCCGAGAATTCACTGGAAAATATTTGCTTTTATCCATCACACAGATCAAAGAAAAAGTCATGGCCACAGCCAGAGAACTAACCCTTCCTCCTCCCCGACCGACCCCACCTCCCATCAATACCACACCCAAATCAACCAACAAACAAGGCAAACAGAGACCCATGCCCTCCCCTTTCCAAAGCTTAACCACAATTAAAACAAAACCAATAATCCTAAACTCATCCTTAAAAAGAAACCCACAATATGAGCTGCAGTTAACCTCAGCCTTCCGCTCCCGTAGGACAATCCTCACTCAGAGTAAAAATAACAAATAACCAGAACACCAACCAGCCCCTGCCCCACCAAAATCAACTTTAATAATTTTAAAAAACACAAAGAAGAACAATACCCATCCCACAAGCAACAGTAAAAATACAAGTGCAAACTCCAAAATGCCCAACAGACACCCCGACAAATCCCAACTACCACACGCCCATCTCCAAACAGTCAATGTGGGAGTGATGTTATGCCCCGTAATAGTAACCACATGGTAGGACAGAGTATAAAGGGATCAGTACTGGGGCCTCAACTCATATACAATTTATATAAATGAGTTTGTTGAAGGGACAAAGGTATGATTGCTAAATTTGCTGATGACACAATGATTGGTTGGAAAGTAAGTTCTGAAGAAGGCATAAGGCGGGCACAAAGCGATAGGTTAAATGAATGGGCAAAGATATGGCAAATGCAGCAGAATGGGGGACATTGTGAAATTGTGAAATTTTGGAAGGAAAAATTAAAAAGCAGCATATTATCTAAATAGAGAGAGACTGCAGGGGCGTCATTCTCCGACCCCCCGCCGGGTCAGAGAATGGCCGTTGGCCGCCGTGAATCCGGCCCCCGCCCCCGCTGAAGTCTCTTGTACCGGAGATTGGGCGGGGGCGGGAATAGGGCCGCGCCAGTTGGAGGGACCCCCCGCTCAATTCTCCTGCCCGGATGGGCCGAAGTCCCGCCCAGAAATTGCCTGTCCCGCCGGCGTAAATCAAAGCTGGTATTTACCGGCGGGACCAGGCGGCGTGGGCGGGCTCCGGGGTCCTGGGGGAGGCGCGGGGCCCACCGATCCGCGGGCGGGCCTCTGCCGTGGGGGCACTCTTTCCCTTCCACCTCCACCACGGCCTCCACCATGGCGGAGGCGGAAGAGACTCTCCCCACTACGCATGCGCGGGAAACTGTCGGCGGCCGCTGACGCTCCCGCGCATGCGCTGCATTTCCGCGCCAGCTGGCGGGGCAACAAACGCCATTTCCGCCAGCTGGCGGGGCAACAAACCCCATTTCCGCCAGCTGGCGGGGCGGAAATCCCTCCGGCGCCGGCCTGGCCCCTCAATGTTGGGGCTCGGCCCTCAAAGATGCGGAGCATTCCGCACCTTTGGGCCGGCGCGATGCCCGTCTGATTGGCGCCGTTTTTGGCGCCAGTCGGCGGATATCGTGCCGTTGGGGGAGAATTTCGCCCCAAAGCTCTGGGGCGTCATTCTCCGACCCCCCGCCGGGTCGGAGAATGGCCGTTGGCCGCCGTGAATCCCGCCCCCGCCCCCGCCGAAGTCTCCGAAGGGAGAAAAGTCGGCGGGGCGTTAATGGCGCCGCTGCCGCGGAGAATGTCACGGGTCTGCGCAAGGCAGCCGATTTTCGGCCTGCCGATATTCTCCCTTCCGGATGGGCCGAAGTCCCGTCGACGTGATGACCGTTCACGTCGACGTGAATCAAACCTCCTTTTCATCGGCGTGACCCGGTGCTCCAGGCTCACGCCGACCAGCGAGGAGGTGAGTGACGGCCTGGGGGGTTGGCTCTGGGCAGGAAATGGCGTGGCCGCAGACTGATTGCCTGAGGAGAGGTGTGTCTCGGCTTGTGTGTGTGTGCGGCGGGGGGGGGGGGTGGTTAGAGTAGGCTGGGCTCCGGGGGAGTGCCGGGAGAGGGTCCGTGCTGGGGTGGAGGTTGGGGGTTGTGGAGGGGGTCCGTGCCGGGGTGGAGGTTGGGGAGGGGGTCCGTGCTGGGGTGGAGGTTGGGGGTTGGGGAGGGGGTCCGTGCCGGGGTGGAGGTTGGGGAGGGGGTCCGTGCTGGGGTGGAGGTTGGGGGTTGGGGAGGGGGTCCGTGCCGGGGTGGAGGTTGGGGAGGGGGTCCGTGCTGGGGTGGAGGTTGGGGGTTGGGGAGGGGGTCCGTGCCGGGGTGGAGGTTGGGGAGGGGGTCCGTGCTGGGGTGGAGGTTGGGGGTTGGGGAGGGGGTCCGTGCCGGGGTGGAGGTTGGGGAGGGGGTCCGTGCCGGGGTGGAGGTTGGGGGTTGGGGAGGGGGTCCGTGCCGGGGTGGAGGTTGGGGGTTGGGGAGGGGGTCCGTGCCGGGGTGGAGGTTGGGGAGGGGGTCCGTGCCGGGGTGGAGGTTGGGGGTTGGGGAGGGGGTCCGTTCCGGGGTGGAGGTTGGGGAGGGGGTCCGTGCTGGGGTGGAGGTTGGGGGTTGGGGAGGGGGTCCGTGCCGGGGTGGAGGTTGGGGAGGGGGTCCGTGCCGGGGTGGAGGTTGGGGGTTGGGGAGGGGGTCCGTGCTGGGGTGGAGGTTGGGGGTTGGGGAGGGGGTCCGTGCCGGGGTGGAGGTTGGGGAGGGGGTCCGTGCCGGGGTGGAGGTTGGGGGTTGGGGAGGGGGTCCGTGCCGGGGTGGAGGTTGGGGAGGGGGTCCGTGCCGGGGTGGAGGTTGGGGGTTGGGGAGGGGGTCCGTGCCGGGGTGGAGGTTGGGGGTTGGGGAGGGGGTCCGTGCCGGGGTCGAGGTTGGGGAGGGGGTCCGTGCCGGGGTGGAGGTTGGGGGTTGGGGAGGGGGTCCGTGCCGGGGTGGAGGTTGGGGAGGGGGTCCGTGCTGGGGTGGAGGTTGGGGGTTGGGGAGGGGGTCCGTGCCGGGGTGGAGGTTGGGGAGGGGGTCCGTGCTGGGGTGGAGGTTGGGGGTTGGGGAGGGGGTCCGTGCCGTGGTGGAGGTTGGGGAGGGGGTCCGTGCTGGGGTGGAGGTTGGGGGTTGGGGAGGGGGTCCGTGCCGGGGTGGAGGTTGGGGAGGGGGTCCGTGCCGGGGTGGAGGTTGGGGGTTGGGGAGGGGGTCCGTGCCGGGGTGGAGGTTGGGGGGGGGGGGGGTCCGTGCCGGGGTGGGTGATGGGAGGGCAAATGAGTTGGTCCACCTGGCCAGGTGCCAGCCTCCAACAGTTGGACACATGCGGTCCATGCCACCTGGCTGGGGGGAGGAGGGGATATGGGCAATGATGACATGTCGTCGTTCCCCTCCCCCCCACCAGGTCGTCATGTTTTCAGATCATCCAGCGATGTTGGCCGCCGTGGTGGCAGCCGCTCATGTCTATGTTGCCCTGGATGAGGAGGAGGAGGAGGAGGAGGAGGAGGAGGAGCGTGCCAGAGAGGCGGCGCAGACTGCCGCAGAGGGGCAGGCGGCAGCCGCCCAGGCTGGAGGGACACCTGACCGACAGGACGAGGAGGGGGAGGAGGACGTCGCGGCCCCACGGCAACGGAGGCACCCGAGGGCGCCCCGTGTGTACCGGCCCCGGCAGTCATACCAGGACCTCACGGACTGGGAATGCAGGAGGAGACTCCTGATGAGCCGGGAAACCGTGGCACACATCTGCCACCTGCTGGCACACCTGTCACCGCGTGGCACTGGCGGGGGACACCCTCTCCCCGTGTCCGTCAAGGTTACGGTGGCCCTGAACTTTTATGCAACGGGGTCATTCCAGGCACCGAGTGGGGACCTGTCCGGCATATCGCAGACATCGGTGCACCGGTGCATCCGGGCAGTGACAGATGCCCTTTATGCCATGGCGCACCGCTACATCCGCTTCCCCGTGGACCGGGCCAGCCAAGATGCCCGGGCCGTGGGCTTCTCTGCCATTGCCGGGTTCCCCATGGTCCAGGGCGCGATCGATGGGATGCACGTCGCCGTGCGGCCACCTGCAGATAACAGGGCCGTGTTCACTAATATAAAGGGGACCTATTCGATGAACGTACAGGTGGTCTGCGACCACCGCATGATGATCCTGCACGTCTGCGCCCGTCACCCAGGCAGTGTACACGACTCATTCGTGTTGTCGCGGTCATCCATCCCCGGCATGTACGAGGGACGCCATCCCCGGCTGAGGGGCTGGTTGCTGGGCGACAGGGGCTACCCATTGCGATCGTGGCTGATGACGCCTATACGGAGGCCACGCAATGAGGCGGAGAACCGCTACAATGATGCCCATGTAGCGACAAGGGGAGTGATCGAGAAGTGCTTTGGCGTGCTGAAGATGCGTTTCAGGTGCCTGGACCTCTCTGGGGGCGCCCTCCAGTATCGGTCAGATAGGGTCGGCCGCATCATTGTGGTGTGCTGCGTCCTGCACAACATAGCCCAGCAGAGGGGCGATGTGCCGCAGGCAGAGGAGGGCGGAGTGGAGGAGCAGCAGGAAGAGGCCCAGTCCTCCCCAGATGAGGGGGATGGGGGCAATGGTCAGGGCAGACGGGGTAGACACAGACGGGTGGCTGTCCACCGTTACCGGCTGGCCCAGCGGGCACGGGACAGGCTGATAGCCGCCCGCTTCACTGACTAGATGGGCGTGGGAATCGGGTAGTATGGCCACAGACCGCACACCATGACAACAGCCGACCACCCACACCCCCCACCCATCCACCCACCCAGCACCCTCACCCCCCTCCCCAACCCCACACACCCCACCCGCATGCACACCACCCCCCCACTCCCAATTGCCGATCCACCGGCGGCACAACTGTCCGGGCTCACCCAGTTGCGGGTGGACGCGTGTCTATCGCAGGCCATGGAGAATGATGACAACCCGCCTCCGATGAGCTCCTGGCTCTACATCGTTGGACTATGTCTGACCCATGGCCACAGTACCACCATCCACCCGGACCATCCCTGCATGCGGCTGTGACACTGCAGCGCACGGTCCCATCCTCTGCCCGGGGGATGTTGATGGCGGCCCAGGGGGAAGGGGGCAGACTCACCTGGGGCTGAGGTAAGACCACCCCTCACACACACACTTGCGCTCAACGTACATGACACCCCCGCACACTTTGGACAGAGCACAAAGGCAGCTTCGGTAGGTGTAACATTGACTTTAATAACCAAAGGAGTTCATGCATGTGCCCTAGCGCCTAAAACTCATCTGTGCCCTGCACCCGTGCCAACTTACTCAGTGTCTAATTGTTTAGCCTTACGGGCCCTTTGACTACGTCTACGTGGTTCCCCAGACGGTACAGCAGAACTGGAGGTGGACTCCTGTGATTCCTGCCCTCTGACACTGGATCCCTTTGGCGGCCGTTTCCTGGGGCGTCCTGGCCTAGATGGGCCAGGCTGCGGCCCGGGCGACTGGGATGGCGAGCTGCCAGCCTGTCCTGCCCGTTGCCCACCCGATGCACCTGGGACGGAAGGGGGGGAGTCCGAGGTGTCGCGGTGTACCGGGACCTCCCCTACAGAGGGAGCCGGGACGGACCACACCACCTCCTCCTCCCTCGGGGTGCCCGATGGCCCCCAGGCCTCTACATGGGTGGGGGATGCGAACGGACTGGCCATCCGACGCGCCCCCGACATCTGGCGCTGCCAGTCCTGGAGGCCCGTGCTGGTATCGACAGGGGTCTGCAGGTTTGCAGCCATGGAGCCCAGGAGGTTGTCGAACCCTGTCTGCGACAGTGCGACGCCAGCTCGCACATGGCCACTGGCGCCGATGCCCTCAGCGATGGCCTGCTGAGACTGGGCCATGGCCTGCAGAGACTGGGCCATGGCCTGCAGAGACTGGGCTATGGCCTGCTGAGACTGGGCCATGGCCTGCTGAGACTGGGCTATGGCGTTGAGCGCCTCTGCCATCTGGCGCTGGCACTGGCTCATGGCCTCCTGTGAGAGGGCAGCCATTTCCTGGGCCACAGACGCCGCCTGCACGGAAGGCCCCAGGCCTCGCAAACCGTTCCCCATGTCTGACACCGTCGCACCCATTGCCTCCACCGCGGACGCCACCCGTGCGGTGTCAGCCTGGGTGGCACGCATGACCGGCACCACTCCCAGCTCCTGGACGCGGGTGGACTCCTCCACCTGCGACCGCAGCCGCCGCAAGCCACCCGTCACCCTATTCGCTCGTCTCCGTGTCGGTGGTTGCATCGGATCTATGTGTGGGTGTGGTAACTGCAGGAACCCGGGATCCATCTGGGCGGCAGATGTTCGCTTGGCCTGGGCTGCCCTCCGACCGCCCGGTCCCTCTGCTGCTCCTACCTCCACCTGCTGTACCGGGACGGCTGTGTTGTGCGCACCAGTGAGTGTACCAGACGCCTCATCACTAAAGTGCCCAACCGTGGTGAGTGTTTCTGCGATGGTGGAGGGTGTTGGTGACAGCAGTGGCGTTGTGTCGTGCTCTTCGTCCCACTCTGAGTCCATGGCACTTTGGGGTGGGGGTTCGTCTCCACCCATCCACTCTGAGTCACTGTCCGGTATTTCGTCTTCCCGGGTAGGGGTGTCCTGGGTAGTGGTGTCCCGGGTAGTGGTGTCCCGGGTAGTGCTGTCCCGGGTAGTGGTGTCCCGGGTAGTGGTGTCCCGGGTAGGGGTGTCCTGGATAGTGGTGTCCTGGGTAGTGGTGTCCTGGATAGTGGTGTCCTGGATAGTGGTGTCCTGGGTAGTGGTGTCCTGGCTCGGATGTGACGGGGGCCTGTGGCTGCCCCCCTCATCGCTGGGTGGTCGCTCCCGCACGTGATGGGGGTGTCGTCTCCCTGTTGCTCCAGGTCTCTCCGTCTCCCGTGGTCTCCGAGGGGCATCCTGCGGGCGTCGCATGCTGGAGGGTTCGGGTCTCTCCGTCTCCCGTGGTCTCCGAGGGGCATCCTGCGGGCGTCGCATGCTGGAGGGTTCGGGTCTCTCCGTCTCCCGTGGTCTCCGAGGGGCATCCTGCGGGCGTCGCATGCTGGAGGGTTCGGGTCTCTCCGTCTCCCGTGGTCTCCGAGGGGCATCCTGCGGGCGTCGCATGCTGGAGGGTTCGGGTCTCTCCGTCTCCCGTGGTCTCCAAGGGGCATCCTGCGGGCGTCGCATGCTGGAGGGTGCGGGTCTCTCCGTCTCCCGTGGTCTCCGAGGGGCATCCTGCGGGCGGTCTGCATCTGCGGGGATGGGTGCCTGGACGTTTGGTCCTGCGATACACAATGAAGCATGCATGGTTAGACATCAGGCAGTGATCAGGTGATACGGGAGAGGGGGATATAGGGGAGGGGGGATATGGGGACGGGCTGTTGGTGGCTCACTTGCTCGTGGGGCCCCGACCTCTGCATCAGCAACCTCCCGGTCCTCAGGCCCGCCAGCCAGTTCCAGGGCCCTTTCCTCGTGTACGGTCAGTGGCCTCTCATCAGCGGGCCCTCCTCCAGTCCTCACATGCTCCCTATTGTTGTGTGCGCGCTTCTCCTGGGGGGGGGGGGTGGTGGCAGGGGTAAAAGGCAACAGTGTTAGGCAGGTATATGAATGCACGCCATCGGTTGCGCGTGCATTGCAGAGGTTAAGGTTAGGGCTGGATTCACTTGGGGATATGGGGGATATGGGGGAGGGGGGATATGGGGGAGGGGGATATGGGGAGGGGGGGATATGGGGAATATGGGGGATATGGGGGAAGGGGGGAATATGGGGGATATGGGGGAGGGGGGATATGGGGGAGGGGGGATATGGGGGAGGGGGGAATATGGGGGAAAAGGGGGAGGGGGGATATGGGGGATATGGGGGAGGGGGGATATGGGGGATATGGGGGAGGGGGGATATGTGGGAGGGGGGATATGGGGGAGGGGGGGATATGGGGAATATGGGGGAGGGGGGATATGGGGGAGGGGGAATATGGGGGATATGGGGGAGGGGGGGATATGGGGGAGGGGGGATATGGGGGATATGGGGGAGGGGGGATATGGGGGAGGGGGGAATATGGGGGATATGGGGGAGGGGGGATATGGGGGATATGGGGGATATGGGGGAGGGGGGATATGGGGGAGGGGGATAAGGGGGATATGGGGGAGGGGGATATGAGGGAGGGGGGGATATGGGGGAGGGAGGATATGGGGGATATGGGGGAGGGGGGATATGTGGGAGGGGGGATATGGGGGAGGGGGGATATGGGGAATATGGGGGAGGGGGGATATGGGGGAGGGGGGATATGGGGGATATGGGGAGGGGGGGATATGGGGGAGGGGGGATATGGGTGATATGGGGGAGGGGGGATATGGGGGAGGGGGGAATATGGGGGATATGGGGGAGGGGGGATATGGGGGATATGGGGGATATGGGGGAGGGGGGGATATGGGGGAGGGGGGGATATGGGGGAGGGGGGGATATGGGGGAGGGGGGATATGGGGGAGGGGGGATTTGGGGGAGAGGGGATATGGGGGATATGGGGGAGGCTCACCCTGCCTGCTCTGACGAGGTCGTTCACCTTCTTGTGGCACTGGGTGCCTGTCCGTGGTGTTAGGGCCACAGCGGTGACGGCCTCTGCCACCTCCCTCCACAGACGCCGGCTGTGGCGTGGGGCAACTCTGCGGCCGTGCCCGGGATACAGGGCGTCCCTCCTCTGCTCCACCGCATCCAGGAGCGCCTCCACATCGCGTGACTCGAACCTCGGGGCTGAGCGACGGCCAGCCATCAAGTCGGGTGTTGCGGTCGGCTGTTCCGGTCGGGTGGGGGGGAGCTGAGCGGCCTTATGAGCCGTCACGCCGTGCAGCGCGTATGACGCTGCACGGCGTGAACCACTGCGCAAGCGCGTTACCCGTTATGTCGCTGCTAGCCCATTTCGGGCCGCAGACTATCGGCCCATTTTTATGACGTGACGCAAGTGGGATTTGCGCCGTTTTGTGCGCCGATCGGCGGAGTTTCCGCCGATAACGGAGAATTTCGCCCCTGAGGTGCAGTGGGATCTGGGTGTCCGAGTGCATGAATCTCAAGAGGCTAGTGCACAGGTACTGTATGTAAATAAGAAAGCTAATGCAATGTTATTATTGTGAGGGGAATTGATTACAAAAGTAGAGATGTTATGCTTCCATTATACAGGCCATTGGTGAGACCACATCAGGTGCGAAATTCTCCGGAAACGGCGCGATGTCCGCCGACTGGCGCCCAAAACGGCGCAAATCAGGCGGGCATCGCGCCGCCCCAAAGGTGCGGAATGCTCCGCATCTTTGGGGGCCGAGCCCCAACATTGAGGGGCTAGGACGGCGCCGGACGAATTTCCGCCCCGCCAGCTGGCGGAAAAGGCCTTTGGTGCCCCGCCAGCTGGCGCGGAAATGACATCTCCGGGCGGCGCATGTGCCGGGGCGGCAGCGGCCACTGACAGCATTCCCGCGCATGCGCAGTGGAGGAAGTCTCTTCTGCCTCCGCCATGGTGGAGAGCGTGGCGGAGGCGGAAGGGAAAGAGTGCCCCCACGTCACAGGCCGGCCCGCGGATCGGTGGGCCCCGATCGCGGGCCAGGCCACCCTGGGAGCACCCCCCGGGGCCAGATCGCCCCGCGCTCCCCCCAGGACACCGGAGCCCGCCCGCGCCGCCTTGTCCCGCCGGTAAGGTAGGTGGTTTAATTTACACCGGTGGGACAGGCATTTTAGCGGCGGGACTTCGGCCCATTTGGGCCGGAGAATCGAGCGGGGGGGGGGCCCGCCAACCGGCGCGGCGCGATTCCCACCCCCGCCGAATCTCTGGTGCCGGAGACTTCGGCAACAGGCGGGGGCGGGATTCACGCCAGCCCCCGGCGATTCTCTGACCCGGCGGGGTGTTGGAGAATCTCGCCCCTGAAGTATTCGGCACAGTATTCGTCTCTTTACTTAATGAAGGATGCAAATGCTTGAAAAACAATTCGGAGAAGCTTTACAGGACTAATATCTGGAATGGGCGGGTTGTCTTATGAAGAAAGGTTGGACAGGTTAGCCTTTTCTCCACTGGCGTTCAGAAGATCATGAGGCGACTTGATTAAAACATGTAGGAACCTGACGGATCTTGACAGGGTGGATGTGGAAAGGATGTTTTACCTCAAGCGTTAATTTCTAATAATGCAAAATATAGAACAAGTCGTTTCCAATTTTAAAATCGTACTGCAGGAAACAGCAGAAAGGCGTATAAATCTTCTCATTAACCTTCATTTCAATAGGTACCAATACAATTATCTGCAGCAAAAGTGCTTTCTCTCATATTCTAATTATTCCTCCCTCATTAATATTTTAGACATTCTCTGCTTCTTTCTATATTCTGTCTAATTTTTGGACCTGCCATCCATTTTTGGATCATTATATGGGGCGAGATTCTCCGACCCCCCGCCGGGACGGAGAATCGCCGGGGGCTGGCGTGAATCCCACCCCCGCCGCTTGCCGAATTCTCCGGCACCGGATATTCGGCGGGGGGCGGGAATCGCGCCACGCCGGTTGGCGGGACCCCCCGCCCCCCACGATTCTCCGGCCCGGATGGGCCGAAGTCCCGCCGCTAAAATGCCTGTCCCGCTGGCGTAGATTAAACCACCTACCTTATCGGCGGGACAAGGCGGCGCGGGCGGGCTCCGGTGTCCTGTGGGGGGCGCGGGGCGATCTGGCCCCGGGGGGTGCCCCCACGGTGGCCTGGCCCGCGATCGGGGCCCACCGATCCGCGGGCGGGCCTGTGCCGTGGGGGCACTCTTTCCCTTCCGCCTTCGCCACGGTCTCCACCATGGCGGAGGCGGAAGAGACTCCCTCCACTGCGCATGCGCGGGAATGCCGTCAGCGGCCGCTAACGCTCCCGCGCATGCGCCGCCCGGAGATGTCATTTCCGCGCCAGCTGGCGGGAAACCAAAGGCCTTTTCCGCCAGCTGGCGGGGTGGAAATTCGTCCGGCGCCGGCCTAGCCCCTTAAGGTTGGGGTCGGCCCCCAAAGGCACCATTGGGGCGGCGCGATGCCCTACTGATTTGCGCCGTTTTGGGCGCCAGTCGGCGGACATCGCGCCGATACCAGAGAATTTTGCCCATGCTTTTTCTTTAACATTTTTTAGTTGACCACAGATGATGGATCCTTGGAATTTTTGTTTCTCTCCACCCCCTACCTGGGTCACTCATACTCCACCAGTCCCATAGGGAGATTGACAATGGTTTCCCATGTTCTTCGTGGGGGTTATGCCAGAATATATCGATTCTATGTAATCTGGAATCCCCTTAATTGCTTGCCACTACATCTCTATTGACCTATCCCTTAATATAAATTATCAGGTCATTTTCACGTAGCTGCATATCTACCTTTCTGGCTGTGGTGCTGGTGTTCTGTGCCCGTCCGCCCCTACCCCACAGCTCACCGCCTGGCCACCTTCCATTACTCCCCTCGGCCCTGGCAGAAGCCCCCCAGCCAGCGGCGCAATGGCCAGCAAACTATGGTGATGTTAGACATTTTCCATATCCCCTCTCTCTCCCTCAGCAGCCATGACGGCCGTTTGACGATTTTTAAAAGCACAGGTTTGGCTTGGGTGAACCCTAACCGGTTCACGGTCGAAACTGACCACCGCCCACTGGTCAGCATAATAAACAAGGACCTGAACGAGATGCATCTTTAGGAGGCCAAAGCACCATTCGATCATGGACCTGTTCACTGTATGGGCGTCATTGTAGCGGGCCTTCGCCTGTGGCCTCCAGATAGGTGTCATCAGCCGCTACCACAATGGATAACCCCTGTCACTCAGGAGTCAGCCCCCCAGCTGGGGGGCGGGTGGGGGGGGGGGGGGTAGTTGTATCTCGGATATGTCAGGAATCGTCGAGTGTGCCAGGATCAAGGCGTCTTGCACATTGCCCGGGTATTGGGCGCAAACGTGCATGGTGCACAGCTGATGGCCACCTATGAGCTGCACATTCACGAGTGGAACCCTTTTCTGTTTGTGTAGAGCAGCTTGTCACCTTCAGGTGCTCGTAGGGGGACATGCACCCCATCGATCACCCACTGGACCTGCTGCCCGTGCATCCTGGTGGGCATTGAAATGGATGTATTGTGCCGACTGGGCATACAGAGCCTTCGTGATGGCTCAGATGTACCTGTGCACCGAGGTCTGTGTCATGATATTCAAACATACATCATAACACATACATAATGATAGGCAGACCAACGGACCAATTAGCACACATAACACGACAGCCAATCACAGACAAGAGCAGACACAGTATAAGACAAGAAACACGACACTTCCTGGGCAGTCCATCTGGAGACAGCACAGGGCCAGGACCTCATAGCAAGACACTCACACTGTCACAACATGCTGAGTACCAAGTCTGATGTATAAATAGTTAAATGGAATAAAACTGCGTTGTACCAATCGCAACCGTGTTGGTCCGTCTGTACCTCAGAGCATCCAACACTTCAGTCTGTGAGACCCCAGACAGGTCCCCACCCGGTGTCTAGAAGGACGCCGCAGCATAAACGTTCAGGGTGACTGTCACCTTGACAGCCACTGGGAGTGTCCTCCCCATTACCCTGCCGTTACAGGTGTGCCATGATCTGGCAGATATGTCGCACTTTCCACCTGCTCAGCCACAGTCTTCAACAGCATGCCCATACTGACAGGTCCTCGAATGACAGGCGCTGTTGGTACACACTTCCTTTGTACCTCCTCCTCCTCGTCCTGTTGGGAGACTGGCTCTCCATCCTAGGCGGCTACCTCCTGTTCTTCTGCGGCACGCTCTGCTGCTGCAGCTTCCTCCTCCTTGAGCAGTTCCAGCTCGTACAGCTGCAGGACAGCCCATAGGGCTACAGCAACTAGCAAGAATTCTAATACCCATTGTCTGCAGGGGGTGAAAGGCCGACATGTTAGCATAGTGATTACCCCCATGCCCAATCAGCACAATGGGCTACATGGTGCCCCCGTTTGGCACTGCACGATCCCCCCATCCCCACACCCCTACCCCCCTTGGTGCCGGGCACCATGAGGAGCCTGCCCTGGCACCTGTTCCTGCTGATGGGGTAACCATCAGCTGGCACTGCCCTAGCCAGTGGAACGCTCCATGGCCCTCAACCAGCACCCCCGTAGGGGCTACAGTGGGCTTTGTCCTTGGGTAAGCCGCCTGATGCCCCGCCAGCAGGTCGCGGCCAGTTGTTGTTCTCTTCATTGTTTTGTGTCCGAATCATAAAGAAGCCTTGGAGTAATCCAAGACAATTTGCTCCTGTGGTTCCTTCCAGTGCCAGTGCTGGTGTTTTCTCAAGAGCATATGCAATGGCGCCAATGTCATTGTGAGATCTGGAATAAAATGACCATCATAGTTTACCATCCCTGAGAAGGACTTTAATTCTGCCATGTTCTTAGGTGCCGGGACTTCTCAATAAGGCTCTTACTTTGTCTTCAAGTGGGTGCAGGACCATTGAGTGTATTTTGAAAACTAGGCAAGTGACCTATCTATCTTGTAATTTGCAATTCTGGGGCGATTTTCCCAACTGGGGTGAGATTCTCCCACCCCCCCGCCGGGTCGGAGAATCGCTGGGGGCTGGCGTGAATCCCGCCCCCGCCGGTTGCCGAATTCTCCGGCACCGGATATTCAGCGGGGGCGGGAATCGCGCCGCCCCGGTTGGCGGGCCCCCCGCCGCGATTCTCCGGCCCGGATGGGCCATTGTCCCGCTGCTAAAATGCCTGTCCCGCCGGCGTAAATTAAACCACCTACCTTATCGGCGGGACATGGCAGCGCGGGCGGGCTCCGGGGTCCTGGGGGGGAGGAGCGCGGGGTGATCTGGCCCCGAGGGGTGCCCCCACGGTGGCCTGGCCCGCGATCGGGGCCCACCGATCTGCGGGCGGGCCTGTGCCGTGGGGGCATTCTTTTCCTTCCGCCTTCGCCACGGTCTGCACCATGGCGGAGGCGGAAGATACTCCCTCCACTGCGCATGCACGGGAATGCCGTCAGCGGTCGCTAACGCTCCTGCGCCACCCGGAGATGTCATTTCCGCGCCAGCTGGCGGGGCACCAAAGGCCTTTTCCGCCAGCTGGCGGGGCGGAAATTCATCCGGCGCGGGCCTAGCCCCTTAAGGTTGGGGCTCGGCCCCCCAAGATGCGGGGCATTCCGCACCTTTGGGGCGGCGCGATGCCCGACTGATTTGCGCCGTTTTGGGCGCCAGTCCGCGGACATCGCGCCGATACCGGAGAATTTTGCCCCTCATGTTTGAGTCAGATTTTCGCGCCTCGTAATCTTCTTAATACTTCTTCTAAACTTGTTAGCTACTCCTCATGTGATATTCCTGATATTAGAGGTCATCCAGGTTGACCATAACTTTTGGAATGCCTTCAAGACGATTTTCCATTGTGCACTGAAATATCACACAGGCCGGCGAGATGCCAAACGACAATCTGGTGCATTAAAAAAGGCCTTTATGCGTGTTGTTATAACCCCTGGGCTAGTGTGTGGTCAATTCCACTCCCACGTGACCTGAGTCGCAACACAATTGAAATTAACAAATAATTCTGAGAAACATACCCGAAGTCTTTGGCCTTTGGCTGCCCAATAACTACAGTCACCAGGTTTGTAAATGTAAACAAATTAATTTTATCAATAGCAATAACTACAATTAAAAATGAAGCAAATTCAACTAGTTAACTATTATCTAATTCCTCCCCTCCTCTCCCCTTTAACTCCCCCCCTCCCCCACCCCACCCCCTCCCCCACCCCCGCCACTCTCTACACACACAGACACACACACAGGTAAGGTAAAGTCACCATAGTCCCAGATGTCCATCTGCTGCTTTCTCCTTTGAGGGAGAGAACTGACTGCTGGTGATTTAACCTGAGGCGAGGGGCAAGGTTGTGAAGGAGGGGCCTTTGTGAATAACCTCAGCCAGTAGAGGAATTGTGTGTACACACACACAAGACAAACAAACAAACACAGAGGGGGAAAGAGGGGTGCAAAATAATGATAAAAGTAAAAGGATAAGAGCATTTATTTCAGATGGTTGTCTTCTGGCACACCTTCCTTCAATCTAGGTTTTCAGTTTGAGGTTTCTGCTTTCAGCCTGTAATGGTTTTCACTATAAGTTCATCCAGGTTCTCTGTAGGTTCAGAAATATAGCAAATATGTAGCTTTTCTAAAGAAAGAGAGAGAGAGAGAGACTCACACCTTCTTCTCTGAGCATCCAGGACGCAACTCTCCTTGCCTTGGTTCTCTGAAAATCACCCCGCTTTGGTAGGACCTAATCAGTGCCTGTCACCGGGCAGAATATGACCTTCTGGCCAATTCATTGGCCACCAGCCAGCCAACCAAATGAGTCCCTCTGCTCTCTGGGGTGCCAAACTCTCTGAGTTCTGCTGTTCAAAGGCTAGCACAGCGTACTATATTGTAACATTTGAGTTCCTCACTTCCTCTGCTCAACTTAAGGTGTATGTTCGTTAAACCCCAATGGATCAAAATGATAATGTCAAAATAAAAGAAATGGGAAATAATGTAATCATGGGAAGGGCCTTTGCAGTGTTAATCGTCCACCTGCAAGTAAGCATGACTGAGGTCAGATTTAGTTTATGTGAGCCCCCCTGCACCTCCCCCCCAAAAAAAACTTTGCATAAGGGTCTTCAATTAATGGAATTGGGCATTTATCTACTTGGGCTGCCTGGTTTATTGTAAACTTGCAATCCCCACATATTCTAACAGAATGGTCTGGCTTTAATACAGGAACAATGGTGGGTACCCACTCTGTAAACTGTATGGGTGCCATGAACCCCACTTCTTCCAGGTGTTTAAGTTTCATAGATTATCATAGATTATCATAGAATTTACAGTGCAGAAGGTCGCCATTTGGCCCATCAAGTCTGCACCGGCTGTTGGAAAGAGCACCCCACCCAAGGTCAACACCTCCACCCTATCCCCACAACCCAGGAACCCCACCCAACACTAAGGGCAATTTTGGACACTAAGGGCAATTTAGCAAGGCCAATCCACCTAACCTGCACATCTGTTTGCATATTATTAGCAGGCATGACCTGGTATTCTCCAGGGCCACCGTGATTCTCCGCCTCTAATGGGTCCCGATGGTACGGTTCACCTGTGCCTCGCCCATAACAGAACATATGTACAAATAGGCTATGAGGAGTACAAGATAAGAACTTCCAAACAGTCCATCAGAGCGTTAACTGATCAGAAGTTTCCTGGGTCTCGTGAACCGTCTTAGTCCCTCAACTGGATCCTCCAGTTCAGATGTAGCGAAGTCTTGACTCTTTGCAGAATGTTCCTTGGGTCACCAATCCCACAGGGTTATTCCTTTCTGTGGCTTGTTCTTGAATCAACGATGGAGCCTTTCGAGACTTCTGGATCCCCTTTGATCCGGCTCCACCACAGGAGCACTTGTGCCGGCTGCCGGCTCCAAGATTGGGGTTGTGGTCCCTCGGCTTCTCACATGGCCTAGGTGTTTCCGTTCTGTCCTGCCGTCCAAGTCCATTACATATGAAACTGGCTCTGACTTGGACACTATCTGGTCTGGTAACCATGGTGCGCATGAGGCAAAGTTTCTGACAAGGACCAGGGGCGAAATTCTCCAGAAACGGCGCGATGTGCGCCGACTGGCGCTGAAAACGGCGCAAATCAGACGGGCATCGCGCCGCCCCAAAGGTGCGGAATGCTCCGCATCTTTGGGGGCCGAGCCCCAACATTGAGGGGCTAGGCCGGTGCCGGACAAATTTCCGCCCTGCCAGCTGGCGGAAAAGGCCTTTGTTGCCCCGTTAGCTGGCGCGGAAATGACATCTCGGCGCGGCGCATGTGCGGGAGCATCAGCGGCCGCTGACAGTTTCCCGCGCATGTGCAGTGGAGGGAGTCTCTTCCGCCTCCGCCATGGTGGAGAGCGTGGCGGAGGCGGAAGGGAAAGAGTGCCCCCACGGCACAGGCCCGCCCGCGGATCAGTGGGCCCCGATCGCGGGCCAGGCCACCGTGGGGGCACCCCCGTGGCCAGATCGCCCCCCCCCCCCCCCCAGGACCCCGGAGCCCGCCCATGCTGCCTAGTCCCACCGGTAAGGTAGGTGGTTCAATTTACGCCGGCGGGACAGGCAATTTATCGGCGGGACTTCGGCCCACCCGGGCCGGAGAATCGAGCCGGGGGGTGCGCGATTCCCGCCCCCGCCGAATCTCCGGTGCCGGAGAGTTCGGCAACCGGCGGGGGCGGGATTCACGCCAGCCCCTGGCAATTCTCCGACCCGGCAGGGGGTCGGAGAATGTCGCCCCCTTTCAGGCAGCAAATTCCAGACTCCCAAGACCCTCTGGGTGAAAAGGTTTTTCCTCACATCCCCTTAAACCTCCTGCCCCTTACCTTAAATCTATGCCCCCTGGTCATTGATCCCTGCACCAAGTGGAAAGGTTTCTTCCTGTCTACTCTATCTGTGCTCCTCATAATTTTATACATCTCAATCATATCCGCCCTCACGTCTCTTCTGACACAAGGAAAACAAACCCAGCCTATCCACTCTCTCCAACCCAGGCAACATCCTGGTAAATCTTCTCGGAAGATTAATTTATGTTCTGATGACTTTTGTGTCCTACAATTGTCTCTTGGTGGAGCCATTTTATTCACAGTGCTGTCACTGACTCAGCCTTGGCATCTTTCATTCATATGAGGAACTTTCCTCAAAATTTATTTTACCCTTGTGGCTATGTTTGCACTGTTCTATGTGAGCTGATAAAGACAAGTGTCCAGATTTTCCTACAGCTCTGAGATCAGTGAAGTAAGCTATGAATTGTGAATTTTGCCATTCGGAGTGCTGATCCTACCATCTCCAACTTACCCCAAGTATTGCTACGTTCTTTATTAGAATGTGCTACCAGTATGACATTAGTGACAGACCAGGCACTCAGTGTTGATCTAAGAGAAGTGATGATGACACACTTATCATCTGGAGTTCGGGGAGAGGTGTAGAGGAGGTGGGTATGGTAAATGAATGAAATTTTACTTCTTCAGTCGAGTTACATCTGCAGCTTAGCTTTGTATTAAACAGTGAAATCCTGTAAAAATCATTCATGCTAGAAATCTGAATAAAAATAATACATCGGCGAGATAAATGAATGAGTAAAAACTGCTATGGGATGTGAGGTAAATTAAAGGGTAGTCACCGTCATACAATTTAGAAAGAAACTTCCGAATGAAGTCTCAATTATGCTGTGTTTTATTATGTAGTCCCTGTTTTCCATTGCGATCTGTCTAATCACCAGCGCTATTGTAAGTTGTAACCTTTTACCTTTGACAGATTACTCTACAGTTCAAACACAAGAATTAGATGAAATAAGAAGACAACATTCAAAGTTCAAATTAAACATTCATGCTTTTCCCAGGTTTGATAGGAAAACCAGTTAGCAGCACAACGTGCTGGATAGCAATACAAGATGCCCATCAGTCACAGATATGTCACAAGAGGATTTACATAGAATTACACAGCAAATGGACATCTCTGGTGGGATTCTTTCGCAATCGGTGGGATGGCCGACGCTGGCGCCAAGAACGGCGCGAACCACTCCAGTGTTGGGCCACCCAGAAGTTGCAACCCGGTGTGGGGTCGGAGAATCCCGCCCTCATGGTGATCTCACTCTTCAGCAACAGATCAATCTGCAGCCCAAATAAGTCTTTACCATGATCTTTATACTCTCCTCCCCAAAGTGGGCATGGATGTTTAATTGATATGACTTTGCTATTCTATCTTAAGCTACAATTGCCTCATTATACATTTAATTGGTTCAAACAATAATAATTGTTCCTAACAATAAAGGGCCTTAATGAGTGCCATGTTTCTCAAAGTTTTTCTCAGTAAAGCTTGCTTGTGGAATCAGCTGCTCCTCATTTCAAAAGAAGACAATCCCAGATGCCATTATCAATATTAGCTTGTGCCACTTCTTCACAGCTTTCCAAACACTCCTGCATGATTTAAACCAACTGAATGAACAATTTTTAAACATGTTAAACAATGCCTATATTTTGACTCTGTGGTTGGGGTTTTATGACCTCTCAGAACAAAGGGGGTGGATTCTGTCTCCCTGTAAATAGGAATAGTGTCAGGAAAGCAGAAATAATGAACTTTTTCACTGTGATGGGAGGGGCACATATGGATATGAGGGGGCATGGATAGGGAATTCAGAGTATAATAATACAATTTTTATTGTCACAATCTTTATTAACACTGCAATGAAGTTACTGTGAAAATCCCCTGGTTACCACATGGCGCCTGTTCGGGTATACGGCAGGAGAATTCAGAATGTCCAGATTACTAATAGCATGTCTTTCGGGACCTGTGGGAGGAAACCGGAGCACTCGGAAGAAACCCAAGCAGACTCCGCACAATGACCCAAGCCGGGAATCGAACCTGGGACCCTGGTGCTGTGAAGCCATAGTGCTAACCATTATGCTACTGTGGTACCCATGGTAGTGCACATGGTAGAAGAGGAATGGAGGTGTGGTGGAATGGTGGCACAGTGGTTAGCACTGCTGCCTCACAGTGCCAGGGATCTGGGTTCAATTCCAGGCTTGGATAACTGTCTGTGTCGAGTTTGCACTTTCTCCCTGTGACTGCGTGGGTTTCCTCTGGGTGCTCCGGTTCCCTTCCGCAGTCCAAGGATGTGCAGATTAGGTGGATTGGCCCTTAGTCTAAGGATGTGCTGATTAGGTGGGGTTATGGGATTACGGGGTTCAGGCAGAGGAGTGGACCGAGGGAGGGTGCTCATTCAGATGGCCAGTGAGCCAAAGGGCCTTGTTCTCCACTGTAGGAATTCTATGATTTTATGATGGAGCGTGGATGGAGAATTCAGAGTATGAGGGACAATAGGGCGAATGATGGGGCACAGGACATATGAGGGTGCATAGAGGGGGCATGAGGTGGCAGATGAATATGGGGGTATCTGGGGGGATCGGTGGTTTGGGTGAGGAGTGACATTTAGGCAACATAAGACATGGCTGTCATAAGAATAGAGATCTGGGCTGCTGTCCCTGGGAATTGAGGTGGGCCTTCTAACCAACCCGCCTGCACACGCACATTCCTCACACAGTGCATTGCAAAATCGGAGTCCCCTATGCACATATTTTTCAGAGACAAAAATATGGTGGGTATGAGATTCTGAGGAGGACACACGTTTTGGAAGCTGCAACAATGACCAACTCGTGTTTTTCCATCCTAACACATAATCTATTCCCACATCTCCAGGTTCTTTGTGTCCAGTTTTATTTCTTATCAGGCTTATGGCTATATGAAGTTTCACGAAGGTTCTAACTTTACATCAAAGCAAAACACATGTTTCAAGTATGGCTGTTTATTGATTTCAACTCTATGACTCTTGGCTTCTTGCGAGACATTCCATGGCTTTGATAATATTGCTTTTTATTACAGATCTTGTTTATCTCTTCTTATAAAAAATGGGTTTGCTGTTATTAACAGGTTAGTTCAATTTGAAAAGCCTGGTATGGTTGGTTAAGTTTTTGTACCCCTGCCTCCAGCGAACAGTAGTTTCTATCTCTTTAAACTATCAATGTTCCTGGGTTAGATAGCCTCTCAAGTCTCAATCACAGATTGCAATTAAAATGACAGTCTTACACCATTATTTTTAAGTTGAAATGGCAGCATATAACACCTGGCTTAAAAAGAAAAGCTTCCCATCGAGCTGGAGGAACTAAGTTAGGAACATGCTTCAATTATTCAGTTGAGACTCGAGGACCAACTTCTATCGATGTTCAGGCCTCCTGCTTTGCCAGTCTGGGTTAGATAAGTGCTTCCAGGCCACTTTCTAACTCAGTGTATTTTATATGGCCACAAAGGAATAGTTCAAAGAAACTTAGATTATTTACAATAACTATTGTATACATCACACAGTAGATCCCAACTGGGTCTGCCTTGTCAGTGCCTAACTGGCCGGCTTTACCGTACAACTGTGGATTGTTTAGAGGTTCCCCGCCTCCTTATTGGGGAGCTCGTATTCTGCAAGGTTTACAGGGAAGTTAATTGTTCCCACCCCGTAAGATCCCTGTGGGTTCCAACCGTATATTTAATGTCGGATTTGAGTTTGTGGTGCTTTGTGATAATTATAAATGCATCCAGTCATTTTGCATGCATATATTTCAGCACATTGCTGAGAAAGGTAATTGTCAAGATAAGTTTTGGGCAGAAATTTTAGCAAACCAATCTGCTCACAGTGAGGGGATCAGCTGTAGGCTGGAAACATGATTGCGAGTGAAGCAGGCTTTGCATGGCTATTTAACTCAGCCATGGCACCAGCGTCCCATTTTCAGGTTTCTTGATCAATCAGTGAGTGAGGGCATGAGGGCGGTCCACTCCTGTGTCAATATTCGGGTCGTTTATTAGAGTAACCAAGGCAGTGGTCAGAATAGAGCATTCTACACTGGTCCCAGAAGCTACAGAAAGAGTAAAGTCGCCAGAGTACCATCAGACCTTAGGCTGCTTTCCTCTTTGAGGAGATGAGCTGACTGGTGGTGAGTTAACCTGAGGACCAGAACACCTCAGGCAAGGGGCAAGGTTGAGAAGGCAGGCCTTCATGAATAACCTCTGCCGGTATCGGGCTAAACCCATACTGTGGAGCTCATTTTGCATCATAAACCAGCTGGCCAGCCGATTGAGATAAACCAGAACCCTGTCAGAAAGAATAATAATAACAATAATAATCTTTATTATTGTCATAAGTAGGCTTACATTAACACTGCAATGAAGTTACTGTGAAAAGCTCCTAGTCGCCACACTCCGATGCCTGTTCAGTTACACAGAGGGAGAATTCAGAATGTCCAATTCATCTAACAATTCATCTAACGTCTTTCGTGACTTGTGGGATGAAACTGGAGCATCCGGAGGAAACCCACATGTCATGATATTCAAACACACACATCATGATAGACAGACCAACAGACCAATTAGCACTCATAACACGACAGCCAATCACAGACTAGGACAGAGACAGTATAAGACAAGAAACACGACACCTGGTGGTCAGTCGATCTGGAGACAGGACAAGGACAGGACCTGATTAAAAAGACACTCACACAGTCACTACGTGCTAAGTACCAAGACAGATCTGTAAACCACAAGTTGGAATAAAACTGCGTTGTACCAATCGCAACCTGTTGGTTCATCTGTACCTCAGAGCACCCAACACCACACCACACAGACAGGGGGAGATGATGACCATATGATGACCATAAACCTTTGTCGATAGTTGTAAAAATCCATTCTCGATCCAGGATTCACTGTTGCCGGAGGTTCAATGACCTTGTGAGAGCAGGAAAAATTAAATGTGTCCCACCTTGCGGATCCAATCCCACATCTGAATTCCCTGGTATTCGCCTGCATTGTACTTCTCAGACCAACACCTTTTGTAGCTCCATCCATTCCTCACTCACCATGTGGCTCATCACATCCCCATCAACAGTCAGAATTCAGACCTTTGTGCCATCTTATACTCATGCCTCAGTCAGCTTCCATAAATGGTGCCATCAATCCTCTCCACACTTTCCATTTTTCACACAGATATCTTTATTTTTATTTTGTTTATGGGACATGGCGTTTATGGCCTATCCCTAATTGCCCTTGAGGGGGCATTGCTGTGAGTCTGGAGTCCCATGTAGGCAAGATTTAGGTAAGGATGACAGATTTCCTTCACAAAAGAACAATAGCGAACCAGATGGATTTTTACGACAATCGACAAAGATTTCATGGTCATCATTAGGCTTATAATTTCAGATTTTTTTATTGAATCCATCCTGGGTCTCTGGATTACTAGTCTGTATAGTCTGATTACTGCAGCTGTGTAGAACCTTAGTTAGACCACACTTAGAATATTGTGTTTATTTCTGGTCGCCACATTACCAGAAGGATGTGGAGGCTTTGGAAAGGATACAGAAGAGGTTTACCAGGATGTTGCCTGGTATGAAGAGCATTAGCTTTGAGGAGAGGTCGGATAAACTCAGTTTGTTCTCATTGGAACGACGGAGGTTGAGGGGCGACCTGATAGACGTCTACAAGATTATGAGGGGCATGGATTGAGTGGCTAGTCAGAAGCTCTTTCCAAGGGTGGAAGAGTCAATTACTCGGGGACATAGATTTAAGGTGCGAGGGGCAAAGTTTAGAGGAGATGTGCGAGGGAAGTTTTTTACATAGCGGGTAGTGAGTTTCTGCAACATGCTGCCGGAGGAGGTGGTAGAAGTAGGTACGATAGTGGTGTTTAAGGGGCACCTTGACAAATACATGAATAGGGTCGGAATAGAGAAATACGGCCTCGGAAGTGTACATGGTTTTAGGTTAGACGGACAACATGGTTGGCGCAGTCTTGGAGGGCTGAAGGGCCTGTTCCTGTGCTGTACTTTGCTTTGTTCTTTGTTCTTACCATTGCTCCTCTGCCTCTCTCTCTGCTTTCTCTCTTTGCAGAAGAAGAAGGTGCAGAATGCGAGGGGCAGCCAGAGAACTGGAGGCTGCCCTCCAGTGAGAACCACCCTGACCAGTGCAGAGGAGGAGGTCTTGTAGATCAGCAAAGTAGCGGAATGTGTGGCCATTGGAAAATGGAGAAATGGAGTATCCTGGATTCCTGGTGACAGAATTAGGAATCACATTATCACTTACTACATAAAAACCACCACTGATGAACTGTTATAACCACCAGCTGAAATATGAACATTTGGTGGGCGGCCACAGGGAGACACAGAGGAAGCATGTAAATTCCATTAGATCCCTGAGTCGGCATTAAATCCCAGTGGGCTCAGGGATAATTGGCTTTAACTGGCTCAATTAATGAATCTAATTGCTATCCCATCACCAACAGATGAGATTTTCGCATCCAGCCCTTCCTGCTCTCCCGTAAATTAGAGACAATTTTCAGATGTAAGTTCTCCCACCTGATTTTCCAGGCCTGCCCTCTGCTCCCTCCTTCCATTTAAAGTCATGCTCTTAGTGTTTTGGGACCTGATCCATATTAGGACCACTATTATTGATGACACAGAACAAAATGTTCACTTCCATGTTAGGTGCACATTCCTGACTGCCCCATAACGGCCCCCATTTAGGGGCAGCACAGTAGCATAGTGGTTAGCACAGTTGCTTCACAGCTCCGGTGTCCCAGATTCGATTCCTGGCTGGGTCACTGTCTGTGCGGAGTTTGCACATTCTCCCCGTGTGTGCGTGGGTTTCCTCCGGGTGCTCCGGTTTTCTCCCACAGTCCAAAGATGTGCAGGTTAGGCGGACTGGCCATGCTAAATTGCCCTTAGTGTCCATAAAATGTTAAGTGGGGGTTACTGGGGTACGGGGATAGGGCAGATATGTGGGCTTCAGTAGGATGCTCTATATAAGGGCCGGTGCAGACTCAATGGGCCGAATGGCCTCCTTCTGCACTGTAAATTCCGCCCCAAAAAAATAACCAATTCAGAAGAAACTTTCCTGAATGTTTAGATTTTCATTCTGGGAGAGGGATGGGGGGCTAAGGGTGCAAACTGGTGTCAGGCTGCCTTCCCCAGAAACAGTACAGAGTTGGCTTCAGTGGGTGCTGAGTGCCGAGGTGGGCTATTTAAAAGGCCCACCTCAGGGTCTGGAAATGGAGCTGAAGCTCCCCATCATTGACAATGGGATGTAAGTGGAGGTCCAGGCGCTTCCAAAGATCCAGAGCTGACGTTGAGGCAGCCTGCTGACGTCCATGCCATGTTGCCTGAGATGACCTTGGAAGGTGAGGTCAGGTCATTGAGGGTCTGAGTTTGCTTTCAGGCTGCACATGTATTGCAGTGCTGCCCCCCTCAATGTGCGGGACTGAAGATGGGTTTCTCACGTTGGGGGAGGGGGGGGGGGGCAGATGGGCTGAACACCCCCAGGGTGTTCCTGGGTGGAAGGCCCCTCAGCTGCGCTCCTGCCAATCCTCTTCCCTTTGGGTGCCCGTGGACACCCTCCATTAAACGTGCGAGTGCTGGGAGGCATTTAAAAAGATCGCCCCACTGCTGGCAGAGACGACATTTTACCAGGCTGAGCGAATCATGTGGAGTTAATTATTTTTTTTAAAGTGGCTGAATGTACAACATATTCCATAACAGCACCGGCGGGATTTTCTTGCCAGGACTGACATGTTGAAAAAAATATCGGAAAATGTTTCCCTTTGACACAGTTCCAGGAGGCAAATACTCCTCTTGGAACAAAGAACAAAGAACAATACAGCACAGGAACAGGCCCTTAGACCCTGCAAGCCTGTACCAGTCATGACACCACCCTTGGCCAAAACCCTAAAGAACAAAGAACAATACAGCACAGGCACAGGCCCTTCAGCCTTCCAAGCCTCTAATGGTCATGAAACCACCCTTGGCCAAAACCCGAAAGAATGAAGAACAGTACAGCACAGGAACAGGCCCTTCAGCCCGCCAAGCCTGTACCGGTCATGATAGCAGCTTTGGCCAAAACCCTAAAGAACAATACAGCACAGGAACAGGAAGGTTAGACAGAACTTTAGAGTTGGTGAATGGTCAGGGACGGGGCTGGTTTAGCTCACTGGGCTAAATCGCTGGCTTTTAAAACAGACCAAGGCAGGCCTGCAGGACGGTTCAATTCCCATACCAGCCTCCCCGAACAGGTGCCGGAATGTGGCGACTAGGGGCTTTTCACAGTAACTTCATTGAAGCCTACTTGTGACAATAAGCGATTGTTATTTTCATTCATTTCATTTCAGGAGGAGGTGACTGCAAGTCAGGCAGGCAAGGGAACCAGCATGTAGTGATGGAGGAGCTTTCACTGCTGACTTTGTCCAACAGATACGAGGTGCTGGCAACCTGTGCAGATGAGAAGGACTACAAGGTGGATGAGTGGACTGACAATGGTGGTAGGGGGTTTGGCGATCAGGAATGCAGTAATGATAAGAGTCAGTATAGCCCAGGGGATAGCTACTGTTCTCTGCAGTCGAGGATGTAAGTCCAGATGGTTGTGTTACATGTCAGGGTTCAGGACATTTGCTCAGAGCTGGAGAGAAACGTACAGTGGAAGGGAGAGAGTCCAATGGTCATGGTCCATTTAGGTACCAATGACTAAGGTAAGACCATGGAAAGGGTACTACATAGAAAAAAACAGGGCCTGGGCACTAAATTAAAAAGCAGAACTTCAAAGGTAATAATCTCAGGATTATTACCTGAGCTGCATGCAAATGGGTAAATTAAATTAGAGATGTTAATATGTTACTCAAAGATTGGTGTGGGTTAAGTTTTTTCTGTTTTGTGGGCACTGGCATCAGCACTGGGGAAAGGTGAGACTCTGCCGTTGGGATGGTTTACACCTAAACTTTGCTAGGTTGGCACGGTAGCACAGTTACTTCACAGGTCCAGAGTTACAGGTTCGATTCCCAGCTTGGGTCACTTTCTGTGCAGAGTCTGCGCGTTCTCCCCGTGTGTGCGTGGGTTTCCTCCGGGTGCTCCGGTTTCCTCCCACAATCCAAAGATGTGCAGGTTAGGTGGATTGGCCATGACAAATTACCCTTAGTGTCCAAAATGGTTAGGTGAGGTTACTGGGTTATGGGGATAGGGTGGAGGTGTGGGCTTAGATAGGGTGCTCTTTCCAAGGGCTGGGACAGACTCGATGGGCTGAATGGCCTCCTTCTGCACTGTAAATTCTATGATTCTATAAGCAGTGTTCTGGTGAGCTGCATTACTAGAGAAGTGGAGGTGATTTTAAACTAAATGGTGGAGCAAGGAATCAAATTTGGGAAGGTGTAGTAAATCAAAGCGTAATGACTCGGCATGAAAGGTATTAATATGTAAAGGATAAATAGACCATGGCAGGAAGAGACAGAGAGTTCAAATCCAAGAGTAATTCAACAGATAAGGCTAGAGGTTACAAAAATAATAAAAGACAAAACTAAAGGCCCTGTATCTGAATGCATGTAGCATTTGATACAAAACAGATGAACTGATTGCTCAAGTTGAAATAATTATGTATGATTTGATCATCAAAGAGACATGGCTGCAGGATGAGCTAGATTGGGACCTGAATGTTGAAAGGTTCATAACATCTACGAGGAACAGGAAGCTCAGAAAATGTGGCAGGGTGGCTCTATTAATCATTAATAATAATAATCTTTATTGGTATCACAAGTAGGCTTACATTAACACTGCAATTAAGTTACTGTGAAAAACCCCTAGTCGCCACACTCCGGCGCCTGTTCGGGTACACTGAGCGAGAATTCAGAATGTCCAATTCACCTAACAAGCACGTTTTTCGGGACTTTTTTGTGGGAGGAAACAGGAGCACCCGGAGGAAAACCACACAGACACGGGGAGAATGTGCAAACTCTGCACCGGCAGTGACCCAAGCTGGAAATCAAACCCGGGTCCCTGGCATTAGGGGCTGTTTAGCACAGGGCTGAATCGCTGGCTTTGAAAGCAGACCAAGGCAGGCCAGCAGCATGGTTCAATTCCCGTAACAGCCACCCCGAACAGGCGCCGGAATGTGGCGACTAGGGGCTTTTCACAGTAACTTCATTTGAAGCTTACTTGTGACAATAAGCAATTTTCATTTCGTTTAATTTCATTCATTGTGAAGCAACAGTGCTAACTACTGTGCTGCCATGTCGCCCATATGGTATGAGCACAATAACGAGGGATATCACTGCTGTTATGAAACCCCGCTGATGTTAGGTGTGAGTGTGTTCCAACCTGAATCACTGGTTTTGTGTGGTGCATTGTTTATTTTGGATATTAATGAGAAAGGTCTGCAGAAACAGTGAGAACTCAAACCTCTCTTTCATTAAACAAGCACAAAAGTATTTATTAAAGTAGAAGAAAGATAATGAAACACTTCAAAGAACAATCTTATACTTTGACACATTAACAGTAAATACTTAGTCCCTCAAAGTCTGGAAACCAAAAGGAACTGGGGCGAAATTCTTCCCCAACGGCGGGATGTCCGCCGACTGGCGCCAATCAGACGGGCATCGCGCCGGCCCAAAGGTGCGGAAGGCTCCGCATCTTTGGCGGCCTAGCCCCAACATTGAGGGGCTAGGCCGACGCCGGAGGGATTTCCGCCCCGCAAGCTGGCGGAAATGGCGTTTGTTTCCCCGCCAGCTGGCGCGGAATTGCGGCGCATGCGCGGGAGCGTCAGCGGCCGCTGTCAGTTTCCCGCGCATGCGCAGTGGGGAGAGTCTCTTCCGCCTCCGCCATGGTGGAGGCCGTAGCGGAGGCGGAAGGGAAAGAGTGCCCCCACGGCACAGGCCCGCCCGCGGATCGGTGGGCCCCGATCGCGGGCCAGGCCACCGTGGGGGCACCCCCCGGGGTCAGATCACCCCGCGCCCCCCCCCCCCCCAGGACCCCGGAGCCCGCCCACGCCGCCTGGTCCTGCCGGTAAATACCAGGTTTGATTTACGTCGGCGGGACAGGCAATTCCTGGGCGGGACTTCAGCCCATCCGGGCCGGAGAATCCAGCGGGGGGTCCCGCCAACCGGCGCGGCCGGATTCCCGCCCCCGCCCAATCTCCGGGAGCGGAGACTTCGGCGGGGGCGGGGGCGGGGGCGGGATTCACGGCGGCCAACGGCCATTCTCCGACCCGGCGGGGGGTCGGAGAATGACGCCCCTGTTTCCCCCATAATGCAAAACTCTACTGAGACCTCTCCATTTCACAGACAACAACCATAAATCCATTGGTCAAATCTAGCCAACGACTACCACACTGCACAGCCTAAGTGAACAGGACTTGGTATGGTCTTCAGTTCAGCAAAGAAAATTATCTTTTGCACAAACTAGCTTCTGCCTTCAGCACTTCATCTTTAGCTAAACTGTTTCCTGAGGTTGGCTGCCTCTCTCTTTCTCTCTCTCTTGCTGTTGCTTCTTTAATGCCTCATCAATAATGAGCCTGCTAGCTACTCTGACTAGTAAATGTAACAATTGCAAAGAACACCCTGGGCGGGATTCTCTCAGCCCACGGCAGGCCAGGCGCGAATCGCGTGATGCCGCCCCGACGCCGGTCCGCCGATTCTCCGGACAGCGGAGAATCGGCGCCATTGACGTCGGCGTGGCACCAGTCGGGGGCCGTTCTACGTGGCCCCTCTGGCGATTCTCCGGCCGGGATGCGCCCAGCGGCCGCACAAAGAATCCAAGTCCCGCCGGCGCCATCCATGTGTGGCCTTACCTGGCGGGACCTCGGCGTGCATGCATCTGGGGGTGGCCTGGGGGGAGAGGAGGGGGTGGGACCCCAAGGGGTGCCTCCACTGTGGCCTGGCCCGCGATCAGGGCCTACCGATTGGCGGGCTGGCCTCTCGGGCTGGGGGCCCCTTTTGCTCCCCGCCGGCTCCAGTAGCCCTACGCCATGTTGCGGTGTGGCCGACGTGGAGAAGGGAGCCACTGCGCATGCGCGCATTGGTGCAGGTCGCACTGCGCATGCGCAGACCCGCGGCGCCCATCTGACAGTGGCATCGGCAGCTGGAGCGGTGTGGGTCATTCCAGTGCCATGCTGGCCCCCTGTAGGGGTCAGAATCGTTGCTCCTGAGGGCATGTTGACGGCCTCGTGAAACGCGACGGCGTTTACGACGGCGTCACACTTAGCCTCAAGATCAGAGAATCACACCCCCTGAATTTAATTCTTTCCTGTTCTAGATTCTGCCCAGACATGGATTACAAAATTACATGGCAGCTTAATTCTACTTGTGCAAAAATCAATACATTAATTTAATTATATGTATAATATATATATATATATAATTATACATTAAATTAATCATACATTTAATTAACATCCTAACATTTCATGACACTTCCCCCACCCCCACCCACCCTGCTTCAAACTTTCACATCGTAGAAGAGGTCAAGCTCACCACATCCACACCACTTATAAGCAGTCGTAAAACTGAACATTCTACATTCTCCTTGGTGGGGAACTTAATTTGGAGGCGCAGAATAATTCTGGTGATGTGTCCATTTGATGAGCGTGCAAGAGCTGTTCATGCATGCAAACAAAGTTCCCGGCACATTTTCTCTAGTAGTTCAACCCGCTATGAAAGACAGGAGGATAAAATTCCAACAGTTTATCCCACCCTCAGGAATCAGGGGCGAAATTCTCCTACCCGCCCCGCCACATTTCTGCGCCGACCGGCCGGCGGGAGTCTCCGTAACACCGGCCGGTCAATGGGGTTTCCCATTGTGGGGCAGCCCCACGCCGTCGGGAAACCCCCCGGCGCCGGCAAAACGGAGACTCCCGCCGGCGGAGAATGACGCCCCAGATTTTTTGCCTCACGCCAAATTAAGCGCCTCCTGCAGTGATTCCTGCTGCTGGTGAAACTTCCACCCAATATTTTTCAGTGCCTTATTCAGTTAGTTTTCAAAATATAACTTTGTGCCTTCTAAATACCAAGCAATATAGATAATGGAAGCTAAAAGTCCCTCAAAGTTGCACTAGTAGTACTTACATACAGCCTTTCCCTTTCTTCAGGAAGTCAAATGTAATAAAACGCTGTAAAATGGAACTTACATGGGAATACTGACCCCTATGATAATTTTGGACTACCATTTATTATTGCAAGAATAGAAGAAAGTGCTATGAAAGATTAACAGCATGTAAACCTATTAATTCTACAACGACTGTCCCTTGAGTAGTCAAACAGACCACAAGAGAGTTCTCACTGAAAGAAAAGGTAAATATTGGATCTTGACTACCCTTAAAACATGCAGCTCTTTGTGGCCACATTATTAAATATCAAATTGGTGAAACTGTATTCTTTGTTAAGCAACACTATAGGAAAGTAGATGTTGTTATGTTCTGTGTAATGGTCGTGGTAAAGATCGACACAGACCATCTAATTCTTTGATTAGTAAGATAGTGTATTGACAAGATAAACACGTGGAATGATAACTAACGAATTATAATACAAACGGTAGCTAATAATTGAATACAGTGAATTCTCCTGGAGCTACTTCTAATGCAACTGTCCTCTTGTATGACTTACTACCAACTGCTGAATCTCTCGAGGCAGCTGACGGATCTCTATCGCCACCTGCTGGTCGGAGGTTGTATTCATAACGAGATACATTGATATATAACTATATACATTGATGTGCACATGCATATCACCACAGAAATGATGACAATTGCCAACCATTTTGTGAGTATACCTGTCTGAGTTGTGATTTATGGTGAATTGCCCAGAATAAATTCCACCTGGTGCTAACAAAATTGCAGTCATTATTATGACCAGGTCACTGAAGGCACAACGATTAATATGGGGAAATGTGATACTTACCTTTAAGAGTAACATTTATCAAAAAGGTTGCAGATTTAAAGCAAAATAAGATAACTCCTGATGGATGACAGTTACATGTAATTGTTTTGGTTGGACCATTTTCCTATATATAATTTATAGATTTAAAGTCTCACCTTATTTTATAAAAACCTCCATATTCTCGTCTCTCCCTACCTCTGTAACTTCCTTCAGCTTTACAACCTCCTAGGATTTCTGCGCTTCTCCAATTCTGGCCTCTTGCACATTCCCAATTATAATTGATCCACCATTGTTGGCCATGCCTTTAGCTCCCCAGGGCCTAAACTCTGGAATTACCTCCCCAAACCTCTCTATCTCTTTCTCTCTCCTCCTTCAAGATGCTCCTTACAACCTAGATCTTTGACAAATCTTTTGGTTGTCTGTTTTAATATCTCCTAATGCAGCTTGGTGTCAAATTCTGTTTGATAAACAGTGAATGCAAGTCATTGCTGTGCTATATAGTTCCTAGCATGTTCAATGCAAGAATGAATGGGGCAATATTGAATGGCTGTGTGCGATGTGCATTAAAATCATTAATTTAATGGATACCGTTGTGCTGATATGTATTAAAGCAAAGAAGTTTGTTACTTGTAGAATTCCTAAGTGTCTGAAAAACTGCTAATTGAAATACGAAAATACATGTAGTGGGTTTTTCATATCTATTATATCCACAGGGGCGGTATGATGGAGCAATGGTTAGCACTGTTGCCTCGCAGCATTGAGGACCTGGGTTCGATCCCGGTCCCGGGTCACTGTCCGTGTGGAATTTGCGCATTCTCCCCGCGCCAGCCTGGGTCTCACCCCCACAACCCAAAAGGATGTGCAGGGTAGGTGGATTGGCCACCTTAAAATGTCCCTTCATTGGAAAAATGAATTGGGTACTCTAAATCTTTTTTAAAATGTACTATATCGCATATTAATTTTGAGAAATAAAAGTTGAATTCACACCACCGTTTGGACTTTGTGGCTGATTGGACTATGTGTGTTTATTATGCTGCTCAGACAGTAACACAAACAAACCCATTGGTAGAAGAGAGCAATCTTTCTTCAGCACTCGAAGAATCCATAATTCAGTGATTCGACAAAACAGCGAAACAAATGCAATTCTGTTTGAAGAGAAGATGGAACCACTCGTACCACTCGTTCTTTCTGAGCCGAACATCTTAAAACCACACCAACTTGTGGTTCATTTGTTTTACATTCCTCCTCGCCATTAAAAAAGTGTCTATTGAGCAGATCATTTTCCTCTCTTCATGTATCTAGGAAGATGTGATCATCTCAGACCATTCAGCCTATTGAACTGCAGGACCACTACCATATTTTTATATTAGGCCTAATGGTAATAACAATGACATTGCAGAGTATATTTGAAAGTACTGGAACCGTGACTGAATAAATCCATAAAAACAATATTTAAATAATTGCTGAATGAATTGGTCAGAGCAAATTCCTGAGTCAGAGTTAGAATCATAACAATGATTTCGAAAAATAAACAGTCAGGTCAGTATTTATGCTCAACACACATATTGAACAACCCTCAGGGACAGCAAGCCAGGCTCAGTTGTTAAAATTTATAAACTATTGCCAGGTGGACGTCATAGTATTCATCAGACAACACAGACTATTCAAGAGACTGACATTTCAGACCTTTCACTGGTGCAATGACTTTTGATGCTGAATAAAGCATTGACCAGACATTGTGGTAATTTATGTTTGAATCCACCTTCAAGCTTTTATAATGGACCATCTGCTGCTGTGTATTCCACAAGAAATTTAACATATTTCACACCACTGAGAGTGTCCCTGCCACCACTTCTCTTTGTAACAACCCTGGAGCCATTTGCTGAACTAGTTTGACCATATGTGAAAAACTGGATCTGTTAACAATATGCAAAATGATTCACCATGCTGATGTTTTGGGAAATAAAACTTTGGTTTGGAACAAAATATCTAATTTAAATATTCTGTACAGTATTTGGGAAACTTGGGTAATGCAGGAGGCGTGGCACTTCAGTTTTTGGGCAGTTGCATTCAACTGAGATGATGACAAAGTGTAATGGACAGCATGGGGGTTAATTTAACCAGCACTAATTTCTCCTCTCGCCATCTGTCCACAAACTGAAAGGTGATTTTGATTTGCTTCGCACTTTATAAATAATGGTGCGTTTTCCAACCCCTCAACTTTTGTGTCTTCCAATTTTCTATTTGTGATCCCCACAGCAAACAGGAGAAATGATGAACTCACAGGGTTAGTTTATTTACACACTCAAAAAACACGGGAGGCGATGGAAAATATACTGGAAACATTGAGGAAGTTCGGCCGGTTTTCAGGGTACAAATTAAATATGGCCAAGAGTGAGCTGTTTGTGGTGCAGGCAAGGGGCCAGGAGAATAGACAGAAGGGGCTGCCATTTAGGCTGGTGGTGGAAAGTTTCCGGTACCTGGGGATACAGATGGCACGAGACTGGGGCAGGTTGCATAAGTTAAATTTGACTAGGGTGGTGGAACAAATGAAGAGAGAGTTTCGGAGATGGGATGCACTGTCACTGGTGGGAAGGGTGCAAACTGTAAAGATGACAATCCTCCCTAGATTTCTGTTCATCTTCCAGTGCCTCCCGATCTTTATCCCACGGTCCTTCTTCAAAAGGACTGGCAAAATCATCATGAGCTTTGTCTGGGCGGGAAAATCCCCGCGGGTGAAGAAGGCGATGCTTGAAAGGAGCCGCAGCGAGGGGGGACTGGCATTGCCGAGTCTGATCAACTACTACTGGGCGGCTAACATAGCCATGATAAGGAAGTGGATGGTGGGTACGGGGTCTATCTGGGAGCGAGTGGAGGTGGTTTCGTGCAGAGGCACCAGTTTGGCAGCCCTGGTCACGGCTCCCCTACCGCTGTCGCCAGCCAGGTACTCCACCAGCCCGGTAGTGGGGGCAGCCTTGCGGATATGGGGCCAGTGGAGGAGGCATATGGTGGTGAGGTGGGTGCGTCTGTCTGGGCTCCAATATGTGATAACCATCGATTCGCCCCCGGGAACATGGATGGAGGGTTTCGAACATGGCGGTGGGCGGGGGTGGGGAGGGTGGGCGATATGTTCCCGGAGGGGAGCTTTGCGAGTTTGAGGGGCTTGGAGGAGAAATTTGGGCTGGTAAGGGGAAATGACTTCAGGTACTTACAGGTGCGGGACTTTGTACGCAGACAGGTCCTTCCCACGCCTCCCCCTAATAAGGATCCAGGACAGAATAGTCTCCAGAGGAGAAGGAGGAGATGATAGAGTCTCGGATATCTACAAGGTGCTCATGAAGGGGGAAGAATCCCAGACGGAGGAACTGAAACTCAAATGGGAGGAGGAGTTTGGCGGGGAGATGGAGGACGGGCTGTGGGTGGAAGCTCTGAGTAGGCTAAACTCAACCGCAACATGTGCCAGGCTCGGCCTGATTCAATTTAAGGTCGTTCACCGGGCCCACATGACGATAGCTCGGATGAGCAAATTCTTTGGGTTAGAGGACAAGTGCGCTAGATGCGTGGGGAGGACCAGCGAACCATGTTCACATGTTTTGGGCATGTCCTAAGCTTACGGAGTACTGGGAGGGATTTGCTGGGGTCATGTCCCGGGTGCTGAAAACAAGGGTGGTGATGAGTCCAGGGGTGGCAATTTTGGGGGTTTCGGAAGACTCGGGAATCCAGGGGGAGAAAGAGGCAGATGTTCTGGCCTTTGCTTCCCTAATAGCCCGGCGGCGAATACTGCTGGCATGGAGGGACTCAAAACCCCCAAAGACCGAACTATGGCTTTCGGACATGTCAAGTTTTCTGGGTATGGAAAAAATTAAGTTCACCTTGAGGGGATCTGTACTGGGGTTCGCCCGAAGGTGGCAACCATTCATCGACATCTTCACGGGAGAGTGAACGTCAGCAGGGGGGGGGGGGGGGGGGGAGGAAGAAGGGGGGGAGGGGGGGATTAGAGTAGCGTAGGAGGGATAAATAGGTGGGTAGTGCTAGGGGAGAGGAGCAGGCATGTGCAGTATGGTTTGATTGAAGTATTGGTTTTATATTGATGATGGGGGATTTTAATCTACATGTTGATTGGTTTAACCAGGTCGGTCAAGGCAGCCTTGAGGAGGAGTTTATAGAATGTATCCGCAATAGTTTCCTAGAACAGTATGTAATGGAACCTACGAGGGAACAAGCGGTCCTAGATCTGGTCCTGTGTAATGAGACAGGATTGATTCAGGATCTCATAGTTAGGGATCCTCTCGGAAGGAGCGATCACAATATGGTGGAATTTAAAATGCAGATGGAGGGTGAGAAGGTAAAATCAAGCACTCATGTTTTGTGCTTAAACAAAGGAGATTACAATGGGATGAGAGAAGAACTAGCTAAGGTAGACTGGGAGCAAAGACTTTATGGTGAAACAGTTGAGGAACAGTGGAGAACCTTCCAAGTGATTTTTCACAGTGCTCAGCAAAGGTTTACACCAACAAAAAGAAAGGACGGTAAAAAGAGGGAAAATCGACCGTGGATATCTAAGGAAATAAGGGAGAATATCAAATTGAAGGAAAAAACATACAAAGTAGCAAAGATCAGTGGGTGACTAGAGGACTGGGAAATCTTTAGGGGGCAACAGAAAGCTACTAAAACAGCTATAAAGAAGAGTAAGGTAGATTATGAGAGTAAACTTGCTCAGAATATAAAAACAGATAGTAAAAGTTTCTACAAATACATAAAACAAAAAAGAGTGGCTAAGGTAAATATTGGTCCTTTAGAGGATGAAAAGGGAGATTTAATAATGGGAGATGAGGAAATGGCTGAGGAACTGAACAGGTTTTTTGGGTCGGTCTTCACAGTGGAAGACACAAATAACATGCCAGTGACTGATGGAAATGAGGCTATGACAGGTGAGGACCTTGAGAGGATTGTTATCACCAAGGAGGTAATGATGGGCAAGCTAATGGGGCTAAAGGTAGACAAGTCTCCTGGACCTGATGGAATGCATCCCAGAGTGCTAAAAGAGATGGCTAGGGAAATTGCAAATGCACTAGTGATAATTGACCAAAATTCACTAGACTCTGGGGTGGTCCTGGCAGATTGGAAATTAGCAAACGTGACACCACTGTTTAAAAAAGGAGGTAGGCAGAAAGCGGGTAATTATAGGCCAGTGAGCTTAACTTCGGTAGTAGGGAAGATGCTGGAATCTATCATCAAGGAAGAAATAGCGAGGCATCTGGATGGAAATTGTCCCATTGGGCAGACGCAGCATGGGTTCATAAAGGGCAGGTCGAGCCTAACTAATTTAGTGGAATTTTTTGAGGACATTAACAGTGCAGTAGATAACGGGGAGCCAATGGATGTGGTATATCTGGATTTCCAGAAAGCCTTTGACAAGGTGCCACACAAAAGGTTGTTGCATAAGATAAAGATGCATGGCATTAAGGGGAAAGTAGTAGCATGGATAGAGGATTGGTTAATTATTAGAAAGCAAAGAGTGGGGATTAATGGGTGTTTCTCTGGTTGGCAATCAGTAGCTAGTGGTGTCCCTCAGGGATCAGTGTTGGGCCCACAGCTGTTCACAATTTACATAGATGATTTGGAGTTGGGGACCAAGGGCAATTTATCCCGGGGCCAGATCCCCCCACGCCCCCCCAAAAGCCCCAGAGGCCGCCCGCGCCACCAGGTCCCGCCAGTAAGGACCTACTCCAATTTACGCCGACGGGACTGGCAAAAAACAGGCGGGACTTCGGCCCATCGCGGGCCAGAGAATTCGGGTGGCCCCGGGGCCCATTGAGTCGCGCCGGTCCCCGCCATTCTCCGAGGCGGGCGGCGGGATTCAATCAACGAGTTTCCCTGATACTGCGAGATAATTTAGTTTGTTTCGGGTCGTGGTTAGACATAGATTCAATCATTTTATAGGTGGGATTTTCCAACCTCCCAGCTGCATGTTTCTCGCAGGCAGGAGGTGGCACGCCATTCACTTGTGGCGGAATTCTCTGTTCCTGCCACTTTCAATGGGAATTCCCATTGATGTCACCCCACGTCACCCACAAGGGGGGTGCACTGCCAATAAAATCAATAAATCCCACTGCCAGCAAGTGGCTGGAGAATTCCAGTCTATAATTTTTAGAGTGGCAATGAGCATATCCATATATATATTATGAAAATAATACAGTGTGAGGTCTTAATCCCTGACAATACTAAAAGTAGACATTCACTTGGGTGTGCCACTAGGGTGGCATGGTAGCACAGTGGGTAGTGTCATGATATTCAGATAAACATCATGGTGCAAACACACATACACACTGATGGACAGATCAACGGACCAATCAATACATACGCAACATCACAGCCAATCGCAAGCAAGAGCAGACACACTATAAAACGGGGAACATGACACTTCCGATTCATTCCAGCAGGAGACAGCTCACGGCACAGAGCTCACAGCAAGCCACTCAGATATTCACCATGTGCTGAGTGCCTCTCCAAGATAGTGTTAGGGCTGGGTCCACAGGTTAGAGGGTAATGAACGAACCACAGTAACCAATTTACAAATGTTAATATTGTTAGTAATAAAACAGAGTTGTACCTTCCGCAACCGTGTTGGTTCGTCTGTGTAGCAGAGCACCCAACACGACATAGTACCAGGATTGGACCCCAGTACCTGTGAGACCTACCTATGCATCCTCAGGAATCCGCCATCCTGCGCCATGGACACCATCAGCCCGCCGCAGCCGCTCCAAATCGCTGGAAACCTCGGCGTTAACTGGAAGTTGTTCAAACAGCATTTCCAGTTCTTCCTAGAAGCCACAGAAAGGGAGAATGCTTCGGACACCAGGAAAATCACCCTCCTCCTCTCCACGGCAGGGCAACAAGCCATCCACATCTACAACTTCCTGGTGTTCGCGGAAGGTGAGGACAAGATGAAGTACAAGACGGTCCTTCTCAAACTCGAGCAACACTTCAGCGTCGAGGTAAATGAGAGTTTCGAGAGGTACCTCTTCCAGCAGCGCCTGCAGGGTAAGAATGAGCCTTTTCAATCTTTCCTTACACACCTCCGTATCCTTGCGCAGTCCTGCGGTTATGAGGCCACCTCCGATTCCATAATTCGGGACCAGATTGTTTTTGGGGTCACCTCGGGCGCCCTATGCCAGCAACTCCTCAAGATAAAAAGTCTCACCCTAGCCACTGCCTTCGAAGCCTGCGTCCTCTATGAAAACGCGACCAGCCGCTACTCCCAATTCCAAGCGGCCGAATCGGCACGGCAGGGGTCCTACGCGGCCGAATCGGCAGGGCAGGGGTCCTACGAGACCGAGCGGGTCCAGTCCATCGCGTTCCTCCCGGCCCGCGGCCCGGACGAGGGCGGCCATTTCGCGCACTTTTCGCGGCCTCCCGTGCTTGTACGCGCCAAAAGAGACGTCGACGCAGAGGGACGTGACGCGCAGGCGCACTCCACGCAGGACCGAACTGCGCATGCGCGATGGCGTAACGAACACCATGACGTCACGACGTGCGGCAACTGTGGATCTGCACCTTTAAAGCGGCAATGTCCAGCAAAGAACCGACAATGCCTCCGCTGTGGCAAGATGGGCCACTACGCTGCCTGCTGTCGAGCAGCTCAACCTGTCAACGCTCCCCAATTCCGACAGCCTCGCAGGGACGTGCGGACCATTCAGCCTCCATACACTGAATCATACCCGGACGTTATACAGATCGGCGATACAGACGACCGGGAAGCCTTCCGCGTTGCGGTCATCGACAGGAACCAAATGTCTCCAAGCAGGACCCACCAGCCGATGCCAGTGAACAGTGTCAATCCGGGTGATGAATGGTGTGCCACCCTAACGGACAACCGATCACCAATCACATTCCATCTGGACACTGGTGCCTCCGCCAACCTGATAGCATGGTCAGCCTTCTATGCCTTGAAGGTCAGACCATTAATTCGGCCATCCCGTTGCAAGATGGTCGACTATAACGGAAACGTTATCCCGGCCATGGGATCCTGCCAGCTCCAGGTGACGCACAATGCGTATAAGGCCACACTGTCCTTCGAGATTGTTGGTTCATCAAAGGACTCCCTGCTAGGCGCACAGGCGTGCAAGGTTCTCCACCTCGTTCAGCAGGTACACGCTCTGTCTCCAGTAGGCACGTCCGACTTCCTGGATGCTGAATTTAGGGCACAGCTCTACTCGCTCCTCACCCACAACCAGGAGGCATTCTAAGGCATGGGCACATTGCCCTATACCTACAGAATACGGCTCAAATCGGATGCCACCCCAGTTATACACGCACCTCGTAGAGTCACAGCACCACTCAAAGACCGCCTCAAGCAGCAGCTGCAGGATCTCCAGGACCAAGGAGTGCTATCCCGGATCACGGAGCCCACGCCATGGGTCAGCTCCATGGTGTGCGTTAAAAAGCCCTCTGGCGAACTCCGGATCTGCATCGACCCGAAAGACCTGAACAACAACATCATGAGGGAATACTACCCCATACCCAAATTGGAGGAGATCACGAGCGGAATGGCCCGGGCTAAAATTTTCACAAAGCTTGATGCCTCGAAGGGTTTTTGGCAGATCCAACTGGATCAGTCCAGCCGAAAGCTGTGCACCTTCAACACTCCTTTCGGCAGGTTCTGCTATAACAGAATGCCGTTTGGCATCATCTCGGCATCCGAGGTATTCCACATAATCATGGAACAGATGATGGAGGGCATCGAAAGGGTGCGCGTCTATGTTGACGACGACATCATCTGGTCCACCACACCACAGGAGCACATCAATTGTCTCCAGCGTGTCATCGCACGGATACGGGAACACGGCCTGCGCCTCAACCGAGCCAAGTGCTCCTTTGGCCAAACTGAGCTAAAGTTTCTGGGGGACCATATATCCCGGTCGGGAGTGCGTCCGGATGCAGACAAAGTGAGCGCCATTACAGCCATGCCGCAGCCGGCAGACAAGAAAGCAGTGCTACACTTTCTACGCATGGTCAACTTCCCGGGGAAGTTCATTCCCAACCTTGCCTCCACACAACGGCTCTTCGCCACCTAGTGAAGAAGACCACGGAGTTCCAGTGGCTGCCTGCACACCAGAAGGAATGGGAGGAGCTCAAAATTAAGCTCACCACAGCCCCGGTATTGGCGTTCTTCGACACCTCTTGGGATACGAAGATCTCGACTGATGCCAGCCAGTCCGGCATTGGGGCGGTACTCCTGCAACGGGACGACACTGCATCATGGGCCCCGGTCGCCTATGCCTCGCGGGCCATGACCCCCACAGATCAGCGCTATGCGCAGATCGAGAAGGAGTGTCTGGGTTTGTTGACCTGAATAGATAAGTTCCACGATTACGTGTATGGTCTCCCTCAGTTCACCGTGGAAACTGACCATCGTCCCCTGGTCAGTATCATACATAAAAACCTGAACGAAATGACCCTTCGCCTCCAGCACATCCTGCTCAAGCTCCGAAGGTACGATTCAAACTGGTCTACACCCCGGGTAAGGACCTCATCATTGCGGATGCCCTATCCAGAGCAGTGAGCACACTGCCCGACTCGGAGGGGTTCGTCTGTCAGGTCGAAGCGCAGGTGGCCTTCACATCGGCAAATCTGCCAGCTGACGATTCAAGTCTGGCCCGTTTTCACCGGAAGACTGCGGTTGACCCCTTTCTACAACGTGTGATGCGCCACATGACGGGAGGGTGGCTCAATGGACAGTGTCCACAATTCTACAATGTCCGGGACGACTTGGCCGTCATTGACGGTGTCCTCCTAAAGCTGGACCGGATTGTGATTCCACACAGCATGCACAAGCTGGTCCTCGACCAACTGCACGAAGGCCATCTCGGGGTTGAGAAGTGCAGATGGAGGGCCCGAGAAGCTGTATACTGGCCAGGCATCAGCGATGACATCGCCAACATGGTGCTCAACTGCCCCACCTACCAAAGGTTTCAGCCGGCGCAGCCCCCCGAGACGCTTCAGCCCCATGAGTTGGTGACGTCCCCCTGGGCGAAGGTGGGTGTGGACCTCTTTCATGCGCTTGGCAAGGATTACGTCATCATCATAGATTACTTTTCAAATTATCCAGAGGTCATAGGCCTGCACGATTTAACATCGTCCGCTGTCATAAGGGCATGCAAAGACACCTTCGCTCGACATGGCATTCCGATTACTGTCATGTCGGACAATGGGCCCTGTTTTGCAAGCCAAGAATGGTCTTCTTTTGCTGCTTCATATGGCTTCACACACGTGACGTCCAGCCCTCTGCATTCCCAGTCAAATGGCAAGGTGGAAAAGGGCGTTCATATCGTCAAGCGGCTCCTCTGCAAGGCTGCTGATGCCGGATCGGATTTCTGCTTAGCCCTGCTGGCCTATCGCTCGGCCCCACTAGCCACTGGCCTCTCACCAGCCCAGCTGTTGATGGGTTGCACCCTCAGGACCACTGTGCCATCCATTCTTGTCCCTACACTCAACCACATTCCAGTACTGCAAAGGATGCGACAGCAGCGTGCTCAGCAGAAGGTGGCACACGACACTCGGGCAACTGATCTTCCTGCCTTGGCGCCTGGAGACAACGTCGCATCCACCTACCAAAGGGTGGCTGGTCGTCAACTGCCGAAGTTCTCCGACCCGTGGCTCCCCGCTCATTCCTGGCTCGCATGCCTGATGGCTTCATTCGCCGATGCAATCGCCGGGCTCTTTGCCTGCTTCCGCGCTCGTTACGTGATCATACTTCGGCGCCACACCCTCCTGTTGTTCCTGATGTCAAATTCGTGGAGCTTCCTACCACCATGCCCATTCCTCTGCTGCCTGTGGCCAGGCCCATTCCTCAGCCGGTGGTTCCTGACCCACCCTTGAGGCGGTCAACCCGAATTCGTCGCCCACCTACTAGGCTGGACTTATGAGCCTGTTTGAACATTGGACTCACTAAAAGTTTTATGCCACTATGTTAATAAGTTTCTCTTTTGTCGTTACAGGAGTTCGTTTTTGATGCTTGATGTTTACATTTGTTTTGTTGATGGTACAACCTCGTTGCTATGTTGCACCTGACAACTTCCTATGTATATAGTTTAGCCTCATGTACATGTTGTAGATATTGCACACACACACATTCAGCTGCACTCAGTGCACATCTAGATTTATTACCACATCGGCACATATTCTTGTAAAAAAGGGGGATGTCATGCTATTCAGATAAACATCATGGTGCAAATACACATACACACTGATGGACAGATCAACGGACCAATCAATACACACGCAACATCACAGCCAATCACAAGCAAGAGCAGACATACTATAAAACAGGGAACACAACACTTCCGATTCATTCCAGCAGGAGACATCTCAGGGCACAGAGCTCACAGCAAGCCACTCAGACATCCACCATAAGGATATTATTAAACTAGAAAGAGTGCAGAAAAGATTTACTAGGATGTTACCGGGACTTGATGGTTTGAGTTATAAGGAGAGGCTGGATAGACTGGGACTTTTTTCCCTGGAGCGTAGGAGGCTTCGGGGTGATCTTATAGAGGTCTATAAAATAATGAGGGGCATAGATAAGGTAGATAGTCAACATCTTTTCCCAAAGGGAGGGGAGTCTAAAACTAGAGGGCATAGGTTTAAGGTGAGAGGGGAGAGATTCAGAAGGGCCCAGAGGGACAATTTCTTCACTCAGAGGGTAGTGAGTGTCTGGAATGTGCTGCCAGAGGTTGTAGTAGAGGCGGGTACAATTATGTCTTTTAAAAAGCATTTAGATAGTTACATGGGTAAGATGGGTATAGAGGGTTATGGGCCAAGTGCGGGCAACTGGGACTAGCTTAATGGTAAAAACTGGGCGGCATGGACTGGTTGGGCCGAAGGGCCTGTTTCCATGCTGTAAACTTCTATGATTCTATGATTCTATGTGCTGAGTGCCTCTCCAAGATAGTGTTAGGGCTGGGTTCACAGGTTAGAGGGCAATGAACGAACCACAGTAACCAGTTTACAAATGTTAATATTGGTAGTAATAAAACTGAGTTGTACCTTCCGCAACCGTGTTGGTTCGTCTGTGTAGCAGAGCACCCAACACGACAGGTAGCACTGTTGCTTCAGAGCACCATGGACCCAGGTTCGATTCCCGACTGGGTCACTGTCTGTGCGGAGTCTGCACGTTCTCCCCGTGTCTACATGGGCTTCCTCCTGGTGCTCCGGTTTCTCCACAAGTCCTGAAAGACCCGCTGTTAGGTAATTTGGACATTCTGAATTCTCCCTCCGTGTACCCGAACAGGTGCTGGAATGTGGCGTTAAGGGGATTTTCACAATAACTTCATTGCAGTGTTAATGTAAGCCTATTTGTGACAATAAAGATTATTATTATTACTTTCCATCATTATCATCTCCCACACACTCAATTCAAAATCAAGTCAGTATGAAATTGGAGTTCCGAGTTCTCCTTCAAGCTAAAATAACACAAAAGGAATATGTTTACATATTTCCTGGTGCTGTATAAAAATGCATTGCTCGCTATCAAATTTGAAAAAGATTGCTTGTTGCCAACTACTTTGTCATTCTAAGAAGCTATAATTTACACACACCCCTGCCAATCCCCCCCCCCCCCTCTTCTGTAACCCCCCCCCCCCGGCTTTCATACAAAATGCAATGGAATATACCTTTTTGGAATTTCCATCTTTCTGTGCTTCTTGAAAGAAGTGGAAGAGCAACAGAACGAGGTCTAGGGAACAAGGATGGTGATGTTGGCGCAAAGTCACATGACATACTCTCATCAGAGTACACTAGTTCTATAATTAGATTTGAGGAGAGATGCGAGAGCACGGGAAAGAGTGCAGAGGAGATTTACCACGATATTGCCTGGATTGGATCGTGTTAGTTATAAAGAGAGATTGGTTAGACTAGAATTTTTTTCCTTGGAGCAGAGGAGACTGAGGGGGGACATGATTGAGATATCTAAAATTATGAGGGGCATAGATAGAGTAGATAGGAACAAACTTTTTCCCTTAGTGGAGAGGTCAATGACCAAGGGGCAGAGATTTAAGATGAGGGGCAGAAGGTTTAGAGGGGATGTGAGGAAAAACCTTTTTACTCAGAGGGTGGTATGAATTGGAATTCGCTGCCTGAAAGAGTGGTCAAGGCAGAGGCTCTCATAACATTTAAGAAGTATTTGGATGTGCAGTTGCGATCCCAGGACATACACGGCTATCGGCCAAGTGCTGGAAAATGAGATTAGAATGGTTAGGTAGTTGTTTTTGACCCTTGCAGATGCAATGGGCCGAAGAGCCTTTTAAGTGTTGTATGATTCTATGACTCTCTGGGCGGGATTCTTCACTCCCGCACTGAAGTGGCCGCGCCATCGTGAACGCCATCGAGTTTCACGATGGCGCGAAACGGCCCCGATCCCGACCGATTCAGGCCCTGACAATGGGCTAGGATCGGGGCCGCGTCATCTACACGCGCCAGGCCTTGTCGCCCGCGTAAAGGCGGCACCGCATAGATGACACGGCCGGCGCCGCATAACTGGCGCCATCCGCGCATGCGTGGTTGCCGTCCTCTCTAAGTCCGCCCCGCAAGAAGATGGCGGACGGATCTTACGGGGCCACGGAAGGAAGGAGGTCCTCCTTCAGAGAGGACGGCCCGACGATCGGTGGGCACCAATCGCGGGCCACCCCACATTTGAGGTACCCCCTGGTGCAGGATCCCCCCTCTCCCCCCCCGCAGGCTGCCCCCCCCAGCATTTGCACGCTGTTCCCGACGGCAGTGACCAGGTGTGGACGGCGCCGCGGGGAAACAGCCGTTTTGGCCTGGCCGCTCGGCCCATCCAGGCCTGAGAATAGCTGGGGTGCCGGAGAATCGCCATTTTGGGTGTTTCCGGCGAATCTCCAGCCTGCGGCCCGCGGAACTTGACCGGGCTGTTCCCGCCGCTTGGGAGAATCGCGGGAGGGCGTCGGACCGGCGTCCCGGGAAATTTTGGCGGCCCAGGCGATTCTCCCAACCGGCGCGCGAGTGGACAATCTCGCCCTATGACTCTACCTTTGCCAGATAGCCTCAATATTAATGCCTGGCTGGCCTCCAAGGGTGCCAAATAGACTCAGCCTTGCAAGCATCTGTTTATGCAGTTGCAAAGGAGAGTGCTAACTTTGTTTGATGGACAACTTTGTTACCTTGTAATAACTTGATTTTCCATTGAAGTTGTTTGTCGATGCCTGTGTAATTATTTAGACAGGATTAAGATGAATGGAGTGGATCAAAGATTTCTTTAATGAGACCTTCACTCTCAGTATTTGATTGACAGCTTTATGAGAAGCTAAGAGGAGCAATGTTTTTCAAAGGTATTTGAGAATGTTTACTTTTTAATGAATGTTTCAAAGATTTCCCCCTGTTATTGGCGTTGTGTACCTAGTGCATAATGTGTGAGTGGGCATGGAGGGGGCATGGAGGAAACATGGAGAAAGCATGGAGTAAGTAAGTATAGGATATATCAAGGAGTGTGGAAGGGGCATGGAGAATATGAGGGGATGGAGAAGGTATGGAGGTTAGATGGGGATGGGTGGAGGAGAGTGATGAGGGGAATGACATGTGAGAGTTTGAAAACCAAGAATTCAACTGGCTAATGTCCCAGAGAAGTGGGCGTCCAAAGAGAGTAGGCCTGTCTCCAACCCATGTCCCAACTGCCTGAAATTGGAATAAAACAGGTGGGGTCCTCCAGGTTGGAAATGGGTTCATGGGGTACAGAAAATTCCTAACTCACACTGCCTTGATGAAATATAGCCCTAGATTCTCCCAAGTGCTTTCGTCAGTGGGGAATCGGAGTTGTGTCCCTGGCATCAGGAACATCACTGAGGTGGGATTCTCATACCGTTACTCTGTTAAATTAAGCATAATGGGTAGTATGCTGGCCAACCTGCACTCACCAATCTTGGGCCACTATTTTTAACAGGCACCCCAATCCCAGCATCCAGAAATAAGCCCATTGCCCCCACAATTTGAATGTTGACTCCCTCCACCTCCTCCACCTGCTGACAAGGGGAGCACCTCCAACTCCTCATTAAAGAGAAGAATCGTCTCACCACACAGGACTAATGGGTCACCACCCCATACCATGCATGCATGAGGGTGACCCAACAACTCCAGCCCCACCTCAGCACCTCCCTCAGCCATCCCCCCATTCAGCTACCCACCCCTCAGCCCCCTCCTCTTCAGGCCCCATCCTCTTTCATTGTCAACAGTGCACTGCCCCCGATACCCTGGCAGTGACACTCTATCCTGGCGTGTTGGACCCTGGGGGAAGGGGGGCAAGCAGATAAGTCCATTGCTCGTGTGCCCCTCTGCTGCTTCCAGGCTGCAGGAAAGGGTTCCCCAGAGGTCCTGGGAGTTGGGTTGGAGGTAATGGATGGAGGTGCCATGTCCACATTGCACCTTCGAATTCCAGGTAAACTGAAGATCACTCTTGGCATGGTGACCTCAGGCAGCCCTCTGTTCCAAATCATCATCCTTGTCTGAGCTGTTTAAACTTTGAAGTGGACTTCTTACTCTGAACTGTTCTGCTTGACAGATGATGAGCAGGTCATTGAAGATTCACACCAGGAAGCCTCAAGGACTTTCCCTTTCCTCACATATGCTCCCTCTACCCTATGTTTTTAGCACTGCTGCTTTTTGAAGTGTCAGAGCCTTCTTAGAAATCCCACTATACTTGAAAAGTTTTTAAATGCGTTCCGATCCTCTGAAATGTTTTTCATTTATTCAATTTCACAGTGCAGTGCACTTAACTTGCCTTTGTTTGACTGCTTAATGGTTTAAAGGCAGCAGGCAGGAGGTTGTTTATTTATCTTTCGCTTCAAGCTTGAATGCATCTGAAGTACTCTCCATTGATCCTGACTTCAATCTTTCTAAACATCCTTGTTCTGATTGACAGCTGCTGGCCACTTCAACACTGCAAAGTGTTTTCTGCGGTTATAATAGAGGAAGTGAAGGCCTCTTACCCAGTACTCCAGCCCACCCAACCACCAGGACCCTTGGAGGCCCTCCCTCTGGAGAATAACAGTGGCAGAGGGGCACATGAGCAACTAAATTACTTGCTTAATCACTCTCGGGGTCCAGCACGCCAGGGCAGCACTTGTCAATCTTTGCACCAAAGCCCATCCCATGGGGCCCAGCTGGGGGTCTCAGAGCATAACTGGGGGAATGTGGGGGTGGGATGGAGATTCAGGCTTCCAGCCGTTAATCGCATTCAGGTGAATGCATATGAGCTGTTTGCATCTTCCCACTTGCACGGGGTGGGACGCCCTCTATGACTGGAAGGGCAGGACCGGAGACTCTGGATGGGTCTGCCGCCCGATGCCGATCCTGTTTTTGTGCTGGCTTGCAATTCTCTCTCCGACCGGCAGTCCTGGGGCGTCATTCTCCGACCCCCCGCCGGGTCGGAGAATGGCCGTTGGCCGCCGTGAATCCCGCCCCCGCCGAAGTCTCCGAAGGGAGAAAAGTCGGCGGGGCGTTAATGGCGCCGCTGCCGCGGAGAATGTCACGGGTCTGCGCAAGGCAGCCGATTTTCGGCCTGCCGATATTCTCCCTTCCGGATGGGCCGAAGTCCCTTCGACGTGATGACCGTTCACGTCGACGTCAATCAAACCTCCTTTTCATCGGCGTGACCCGGTGCTCCAGGCTCACGCCGACCAGCGAGGAGGTGAGTGACGGCCTGGGGGGTTGGCTCTGGGCAGGAAATGGCGTGGCCGCAGACTGATTGCCTGAGGAGAGGTGTGTCTCGGCTTGTGTGTGTGTGCGGCGGGGGGGGGGGGGGGGGGGGGGTGGTTAGTAGGCTGGGCTCCGGGGGAGTGCCGGGAGGGGGTCCGTGCCGGGGTGGAGGTTGGGGGTTGTGGAGGGGGTCCGTGCCGGGGTGGAGGTTGGGGGGGGGTCCGTGCTGGGTTGGAGGTTGGGGGTTGGGGAGGGGGTCCGTGCCGGGGTGGAGGTTGGGGGTTGGGGAGGGGGTCCGTGCCGGGGTGGAGGTTGGGGGGGGGGTCCGTGCCGGGGTGGAGGTTGGGGAGGGGGTCCGTGCCGGGGTGGAGGTTGGGGAGGGGGTCCGTGCCGGGGTGGAGGTTGGGGGTTGTGGAGGGGGTCCGTGCCGGGGTGGAGGTTGGGGGGGGGGTCCGTGCTGGGGTGGAGGTTGGGGGTTGGGGAGGGCTTCCGTGCTGGGGTGGAGGTTGGGGGGGGGTCCGTGCTGGGGTGGAGGTTGGGGGTTGGGGAGGGGGTCCGTGCCGGGGTGGAGGTTGCGGGTTGGGGAGGAGGTCCGTGCCGGGGTGGAGGTTGGGGGGGGGGGTCCGTGCCGGGGTGGAGGTTGGGGAGCGGGTCCGTGCCGGGGTAGAGGTTGGGGAGGGGGTCCGTGCTGGGGTGGAGGTTGGGGGTTGGGGAGGGGGTCCATGCCGGGGTGGAGGTTGGGGGTTGGGGAGGGGGTCCGTGCCGGGGTGGAGGTTGGGGGGGGGGGTCCGTGCCGGGGTGGAGGTTGGGGAGGGGGTCCGTGCCGGGGTGGAGGTTGGGGAGGGGGTCCGTGCCGGGGTGGAGGTTGGGGGTTGTGGAGGGGGTCCGTGCCGGGGTGGAGGTTGGGGAGGGGGTCCGTGCCGGGGTGGAGGTTGGGGGTTGTGGAGGGGGTCCGTGCCGGGGTGGAGGTTGGGGAGGGGGTCCGTGCCAGGGTGGAGGTTGGGGGTTGTGGAGGGGGTCCGTGCTGGGGTGGAGGTTGGGGGTTGGGGAGGGGGTCCGTGCCGGGGTGGAGGTTGGGGAGGGGGTCCGTGCCGGGGTGGAGGTTGGGAAGGGGGTCCGTGCCGGGGTGGAGGTTGGGGGGGGGGGGGTCCGTGCCGGGGTGGGTGATGGGAGGGCAAATGAGTTGGTCCACCTGGCCAGGTGCCAGCCTCCAACAGTTGGACCCATGCGGTCCATGCCACCTGGCTGGGGGGAGGAGGGGATATGGGCAATGATGACATGTCGTCGTTCCCCTCCCCCCCACCAGGTCGTCATGTTTTCAGATCATCCAGCGATGTTGGCCGCCGTGGTGGCAGCCGCTCATGTCTATGTTGCCCTGGATGAGGAGGAGGAGGAGGAGGAGGAGCGTGCCAGAGAGGCGGCGCAGGCTGCCGCAGAGGGGCAGGCGGCAGCCGCCCAGGCTGGAGGGACACCTGACCGACAGGACGAGGAGGGGGAGGAGGACATCGCGGCCCCACGGCAACGGAGGCACCCGAGGGCTCCCCGTGTGTACCGGCCCCGGCAGTCATACCAGGACCTCACGGACCGGGAATGCAGGAGGAGACTCCGGATGAGCCGGGAAACCGTGGCACACATCTGCCACCTGCTGGCACACCTGTCACCGCGTGGCACTGGCGGGGGACACCCTCTCCCCGTGTCCGTCAAGGTTACGGTGGCCCTGAACTTTTATGCAACGGGGTCATTCCAGGCACCGAGTGGGGACCTGTCCGGCATATCGCAGACATCGGTGCATCGGTGCATCCGGGCAGTGACAGATGCCCTTTATGCCATGGCGCACCGCTACATCCGCTTCCCCGTGGACCGGGCCAGCCAAGATGCCCGGGCCGTGGGCTTCTCTGCCATTGCCGGGTTCCCCATGGTCCAGGGCGCGATCGATGGGATGCACGTCGCCGTGCGGCCACCTGCAGATAACAGGGCCGTGTTCACTAATAGGAAGGGGACCTATTCGATGAACGTACAGGTGGTCTGCGACCACCGCATGATGATCCTGCACGTCTGCGCCCGTTACCCAGGCAGTGTACACGACTCATTCGTGTTGTCGCGGTCATCCATCCCCGGCATGTACGAGGGACGCCATCCCCGGCTGAGGGGCTGGTTGCTGGGCGACAGGGGCTACCCATTGCGATTGTGGCTGATGACGCCTATACGGAGGCCACGCAATGAGGCGGAGAACCGCTACAATGATGCCCATGTAGCGACAAGGGGAGTGATCGAGAGGTGCTTTGGCGTGCTGAAGATGCGTTTCAGGTGCCTGGACCTCTCTGGGGGCGCCCTCCAGTATCGGTCAGATAGGGTCGGCCGCATCATTGTGGTGTGCTGCGTCCTGCACAACATAGCCCAGCAGAGGGGCGATGTGCCGCAGGCAGAGGAGGGCGGAGTGGAGGAGCAGCAGGAAGAGGCCCAGTCTTCCCCAGATGAGGGGGATGGGGGCAATGGTCAGGGCAGACGGGGTAGACACAGACGGGTGGCTGTCCACCGTTACCGGCTGGCCCAGCGGGCACGGGACAGACTGATAGACGCCCGCTTCACTGACTAGATGGGCGTGGGAATCGGGTAGTATGGCCACAGACCGCACACCATGACAACAGCCGACCACCCACACCCCCCACCCATCCACCCACCCAGCACCCTCACCCCCCTCCCCAACCCCACACACCCCACCCGCATGCACACCACCCCCCCACTCCCAATTGCCGATCCACCGGCGGCACAACGGGCCGGGCTCACCCAGTTGCGGGTGGACGCGTGTCTATCGCAGGCCATTGAGAATGATGACAACCCGCCTCCGATGAGCTCCTGGCTCTACATCGTTGGACTATGTCTGACCCATGGCCACAGTACCACCATCCACCCGGACCATCCCTGCATGCGGCTGTGACACTGCAGCGCACGGTCCCGTCCTCTGCCCGGGGGATGTTGATGGCGGCCCAGGGGGAAGGGGGCAGACTCACCTGGGGCTGAGGTAAGACCACCCCTCACACACACACTTGCGCTCAACGTACATGACACCCCCGCACACTTTGGACAGAGCACAAAGGCAGCTTCGGTAGGTGTAACATTGACTTTAATAACCAAAGGAGTTCATGCACGTGCCCTAGCGCCTAAAACTCATCTGTGCCCTGCACCCGTGCCAACTTACTCAGTGTCTAATTGTTTGGCCTTTCGGGCCCTTTGACTACGTCTACGTGGTTCCCCAGACGGTACAGCAGAACTGGAGGTGGACTCCTGTGATTCCTGCCCTCTGACACTGGATCCCTTTGGCGGCCGTTTCCTGGGGCGTCCTGGCCTAGATGGGCCAGGCTGCGGCCCGGGCGACTGGGATGGCGAGCTGCCAGCCTGTCCTGCCCGTTGCCCACCCGATGCACCTGGGACGGAAGGGGGGGAGTCCGAGGTGTCGCGGTGTACCGGGACCTCCCCTACAGAGGGAGCCGGGACGGACCACACCACCTCCTCCTCCCTCGGGGTACCCGATGGCCCCCAGGCCTCTACATGGGTGGGGGATGCGAACGGACTGGCCATCCGACGCGCCCCCGACATCTGGCGCTGCCAGTCCTGGAGGCCCGTGCTGGTATCGACAGGGGTCTGCAGGTTTGCAGCCATGGAGCCCAGGGGGTTGTCGAACCCTGTCTGCGACAGTGCGACGCCAGCTCGCACATGGCCACTGGCGCCGATGCCCTCAGCGATGGCCTGCTGAGACTGGGCCATGGCCTGCAGAGACTGGGCCATGGCCTGCAGAGACTGGGCTATGGCCTGCTGAGACTGGGCCATGGCCTGCTGAGACTGGGCTATGGCGTTGAGCGCCTCTGCCATCTGGCGCTGGCACTGGCTCATGGCCTCCTGTGAGAGGGCAGCCATTTCCTGGGCCACAGACGCCGCCTGCACGGAAGGCCCCAGGCCTCGCAAACCGTTCCCCATGTCTGACACCGTCGCACCCATTGCCTCCACCGCGGACGCCACCCGTGCGGTGTCAGCCTGGGTGGCACGCATGACCGGGACCACTCCCAGCTCCTGGACGCGGGTGGACTCCTCCACCTGCGACCGCAGCCGCCGCAAGCCACCCGTCACCCTATTCGCTCGTCTCCGTGTCGGTGGTTGCATCGGATCTATGTGTGGGTGTGGTAACTGCAGGAACCCGGGATCCATCTGGGCGGCAGATGTTCGCTTGGCCTGGGCTGCCCTCCGACCGCCCGGTCCCTCTGCTGCTCCTACCTCCACCTGCTGTACCGGGACGGCTGTGTTGTGCGCACCAGTGAGTGTACCAGACGCCTCATCACTAAAGTGCCCAACCGTGGTGAGTGTTTCTGCGATGGTGGAGGGTGTTGGTGACAGCAGTGGCGTTGTGTCGTGCTCTTCGTCCCACTCTGAGTCCATGGCACTTTGGGGTGGGGGTTCGTCTCCCCCCATCCACTCTGAGTCACTGTCCGGTATTTCGTCTTCCCGGGTAGGGGTGTCCTGGGTAGTGCTGTCCCGGGTAGTGCTGTCCCGGGTAGGGGTGTCCCGGGTAGTGCTGTCCCGGGTAGTGGTGTCCCGGGTAGGGGTGTCCTGGGTAGTGGTGTCCCAGGTAGGGGTGTCCTGGATAGTGGTGTCCTGGCTCGGATGTGACGGGGGCCTGTGGCTGCCCCCCTCATCGCTGGGTGGTCGCTCCCGCACGTGACGGGGGTGTCGTCTCCCTGTTTCTCCAGGTCTCTCCGTCTCCCGTGGTCTCCGAGGGGCATCCTGCGGGCGTCGCATGCTGGAGGGTTCGGGTCTCTCCGTCTCCCGTGGTCTCCGAGGGGCATCCTGCGGGCGTCGCATGCTGGAGGGTGCGGGTCTCTCCATCTCCCGTGGTCTCCGAGGGGCATCCTGCGGGCGTCGCATGCTGGAGGGTGCGGGTCTCTCCGTCTCCCGTGGTCTCGGAGGGGCATCCTGCGGGCGTCGCATGCTGGAGGGTGCGGGTCTCTCCGTCTCCCGTGGTCTCTGAGGGGCATCCTGCGGGCGGTCTGCATCTGCGGGGATGGGTGCCTGGACGTTTGGTCCTGCGATACACAATGAAGCATGCATGGTTAGACATCAGGCAGTGATCAGGTGATACGGGAGAGGGGGATATAGGGGAGGGGGGATATGGGGACGGGCTGTTGGTGGCTCACTTGCTCGTGGGGCCCCGACCTCTGCATCAGCAACCTCCCGGTCCTCAGGTCCGCCAGCCAGTTCCAGGGCCCTTTCCTCGTGTACGGTCAGTGGCCTCTCATCAGCGGGCCCTCCTCCAGTCCTCACATGCTCCCTATTGTTGTGTGCGCGCTTCTCCTGGGGGGGGGGTGGTGGTGGCAGGGGTAAAAGGCAACAGTGTTAGGCAGGTATATGAATGCACGCCATCGGTTGCGCGTGCATTGCAGAGGTTAAGGTTAGGGCTGGATTCACTTGGGGATATGGGGGATATGGGGGAGGGGGGATATGGGGGAGGGGGGATATGGGGGATATGGGGGAGGGGGGATATGGGGGATATGGGGGAGGGGGGATATGGGGGATATGGGGGAGGGGGATATGGGGGATATGGGGGAGGGGGGAATATGGGGGATATGGTGGAGGGGGGATATGGGGGAGGGGGGATATGGGGAGGGGGGATATGGGGAGGGGGGATATGGGGGATATGGGGGAGGGGGGGGATATGGGGGATATGGGGGAGGGGGGATATGTGGGAGGGGGGATATGGGGGAGGGGGGATATGGGGAATATGGGGGAGGGGGGATATGGGGGATATGGGGGAGGGGGGATATGGGGGAGGGGGGGATATGGGGAATATGGGGGAGGGGGGATATGGGGGATATGGGGGAGGGGGATATGGGGGAGGGGGGGATATGGGGGAGAGGGGGATATGGGGGAGGGGGGATATGGGGGATATGGGGGATATGGGGGAGGGGGGAATATGGGGGATATGGGGGAGGGGGGATATGGGGGATATGGGGGAGGGGGGGATATGGGGGAGGGGGGGATATGGGGGATATGGGGGAGGGGGGATATGGGGGAGGGGGGATATGGGGGAGGGGGGATATGGGGGAGGGGGGATATGGGGGATATGGGGGATATGGGGGAGGGGGGGATATGGGGGAGGGGGGGATATGGGGGAGGGGGGGATTTGGGGGAGAGGGGATATGGGGGATATGGGGGACGCTCACCCTGCCTGCTCTGACGAGGTCGTTCACCTTCTTGTGGCACTGGGTGCCTGTCCGTGGTGTTAGGGCCACAGCGGTGACGGCCTCTGCCACCTCCCTCCACAGACGCCGGCTGTGGCGTGGGGCAACTCTGCGGCCGTGCCCGGGATACAGGGCGTCCCTCCTCTGCTCCACCGCATCCAGGAGCGCCTCCACATCGCGTGACTCGAACCTCGGGGCTGAGCGACGGCCAGCCATCAAGTCGGGTGTTGCGGTCGGCTGTTCCGGTCGGGTGGGGGGGAGCTGCGCGGCCTTATGAGCCGTCACGCCATGCAGCGCGTATGACGCTGCACGGCGTGAACCACTGCGCAAGCGCGGATCCCGTTACGTCGCTGCTAGCCCATTTCGGGCCGCAGACTATCGGCCCATTTTTATGACGTGACGCAAGTGGGATTTGCGCCGTTTTTTGCGCCGATCGGCGGAGTTTCCGCCGATAACGGAGAATTTCACCCCTGATTTCGGCGGGCGGGAGCGGAGAATGCCCCCTTTATGTTTCACTAAGATCACATTCCATTCTTCTAAATTTCAGTGGATATAGACTCAAGCTACCCAATCTTTCCTCATAAGTCAGTGTAGAAAAACCTACCTACTTTTAAACTCCATCTCACATGGAATGAAAGCAACTTTCCATTGACTTTACCAATTACTTAATGCACCTGCAAGCTATGTTTTTTTTTTGTTTCCTGTGCAAGGTCACCTGGATCTGTCTGTACTGCAGCATTTCATAGTCTCTCTCCAATTAAATAATATTTTGCTTTTCTATTCTTCCTACCAAAGTAAATAACCGCACGTTTTCCCACATTTTGCTCCTGTCAAATTTTTGCCCACTCACTTAATCTGTATATAACCAATTGCAGACTTTTCATATTCTCCTCCCAACTCCCTTCCTTACTACACAGTGATATATTTTCATCACATAAGTTGCGGTGGTTCAAGATGGCAGCTCACTGCCACCTTCTCAAGTGCAATAACCGTTAGTCCAGCCAGCAATGCCCTCACACCATGAATACATTTTTTAAAAATTCTGTGCTAACCGAGCAATAGTGCTTTCTGTCTCATTCCTGTCTTGAAAAGGAGCATTAACTTCTTTGTTTACCAATCAACTAGAACCAACCTGGAACCTAGGAAAGTTTGGAAGATTGCAACCAATGACTCCACTAGATCTGCAACCTTCGGTGAACTGTTTGGCCTGCTCAACATCTGTCAGGCAGAACAATTCAGAATGAGATAGCCACTTCAGGCAAATATGGCTTCCCAGGTCGGCAGATGTGGGCTGTCTTTGATTTTTCAGCAGCTTGTGTAGGGTTAGTGTCTGGAATTTTCCGAACTTTTAAATCCAGCCCATGGCGAACCTCTGCCATGGGTTTTCTGGTGACGGGGATGCATGCAGCGGGAAACCCCGTTGACATTGGCAGGACCAGAAGATCCCACTGCTGTCCAGTGGCTGGCCACCTCCACTGCCACGAAACATGATGCAGGGTGCGCGGAAAATCCCGCTCAATGTCTCAGAGTAAAATTCAGCCCAAGTAATGTATCCAAAAAATGTATTTCCTGCAAGATATTTATCTAATTTGCATTGAAATTCTTTCTCGGAACGAAAACCTGAAGTACCCTTCCTAACAGAACTATGAGTGACCCAACACCACATGGATTGCAGCATATCATCAAGAATACAGCTCATCACCATCTTCTCAAGGGCAACAAAGGCTGGCCTAGCCAGTGATACTTACATCCATGAAAGAATTTTTAAAATAGTCAATGTGAGCTGATTCCAGCATTTCCCTCAGTTCACATTCCATAGATTTACCACCCACTGATATTATTTTGTTATGTAGTTTGAATTTGCCTCCCTTCAAGCATAGGCAGTGTCCTCTGATTCTCTCATTCTGTCAAAGAACAAAGAACAAAGGAAATTACAGCACAGGAACAAGCCCTTCAGTCCTCCAAGCCTGCACCGATCATGCTGCCTGTCTGAACTAAAACCCCCTACCCTTCTGGGGGCCATATTCCTCTATTCCCATCACATTCATGTATTTGTCAAGATGCCCCTTAAAAGTCACTACCGTATCTACTCCACCACATCCCCGGCAGCGAGTTCCAGGCTCTCACTATCCTCTGTGTAAAAAACTTGCCAAGTACATCTCCTTTAAACCTTGGCTCTATACCTTAAACCTATGCCCCCGAGTAATTGACTCTTCCACCCCGGGAAAAAACTTCTGACTGTATTCCAAGTGTGGCCTAACTAAGGTTCTATAAAGCTGCACTTGGCAATTTTTAAACTTAATGATCCCGCTGATGAAGGCAAGCATGTACTTTACTTCTTTACTACCTTCTCCACCTGTGATGCCATTTTCAGTGACCTATGCACCGTGCACCCAGATCTCTCTGCCTCTCAATACTCGTAAGGGTCTTGCTATTTCCTGTATATTTGCCATCTGTATTAGACCTTCCAAAATGCATTGCATCACATCTGTCCAGATTAAACACTATCTACCATCTCTCTGTTCAAGCCTCCAACTGATCTATTTCCTGATGTATCCTCTAATGGCAACAACATCATAGTTCCAAGTATTAATCCAAGTTCTAAGATCATCTGCCTTACCTGTTGCACTTTTTGCATTGAAACAAATGCACTTCAGTCCACCAGACCCTCTTTGACAAGCAACCCTGCCTGCTCTTTCTCTGAATCTTACTGGCCCTGCTCTCTAGTCCCACTTCAGTTAATTCACCTTTGCATTACCAAAATAGTTCATCGTGGTCTACATTATCTATACATTTTAAAATTCTAAATTCAGCAATCATAACTTCTCAAATTTCTGTTTTTTTTCATGGCAGTATGCCAATTTATGTACTTGGTATGTCATAATCCAATTCCTTAATTCCTTCAATTACTCTAGTAGTCCTCTTCTATATCTTTTCAATAGCTGGAAGTTAGCGACCAGAGCTGTCTGCACTGTCTTCATGTAGACTTATACAATGATATATACAGTGGTAAGATTACCTCACTATTTTGACTTGGTGTTGACCCTTTAAATCATCCCAACACTTGATTTGCTTTGAATACTGCCACCAAATATTATTGTTGTAGCTTTTTTCCACGCAAATAATTATTTTTCCATTTTCGTTATCATCCATTCCTGGATATTTAGCCCCCATAAAAAGACCTTCAGATTAAATTTAATGCAGAGAAATGTGATGCCCATTTTTCCAATTACAAAGTATATTCAAATTCTCCTGTTGCTTATTCTGCTTAGTTTTGGAGCCTGCCACCTTCATTCAATTTGTGTTATTTGCAAATTTAGCCAATGTGCTTGTGAGATCTAGCCCAAAATCATTTACAAAGATACCAACTAAGGGCACCACTACAATCTTCACCTGAAGCTGTTGTACATCTGAAACACTTAATTTGTGTTGCACAGCCTTTAGCTTCCAAATCTTTTAAAATCCTGCAGCAACATTGCAGTTCTTAAAATCATAGAATAGAATCATAGAATCCCTGCAGTGCAGAAAGAGGCCATTCGGCCCAACAAGTCTGCACTGACCCCCTGAAGGAGCTCCCCATATGGGCTCTACTCCTCCAGTCTATCACCGTAACTCCATCAAATCTTTGGACACTAACGGTTAATTTAGCATAACCAATCCACCTAGCCTGCACATCTTTGGACTGCGAGAGGAAACTGGAGCACCTGGAGGAAACCCACTCAGACATGGGGTGAAAGTGCAAACTCCACAAAGACAGTTACCTGAGGCCGGAATTGAATCTGGGCCCCTGCCGCTGTGAGGCAGCAGTGCTAACCACTGTGCCACTCTTATCTTCCACATCCACACTGCCACCTGCCCTCCCCCTGCCACCATAACTGTCATTCCAAACATTAGGAACTTTTTCTGCCAATTTCCATTTGTAACTTTGAGCATAAAAGTTGTAATCAAGCAGCATTTTAATCCTATAATACTAATCGTTCTGCTACTAAAAAGCACTAATTTGCATGTATGTATGTATTAAAATATTTAAATACAATTTTAAATTGTTCGTTCTTTATTTCTTATTTTTTCCTGCTCTAATCTTTTCTGCCTAACATTTAATTAATATTGATTTCATGACATAATTTTTACTTACATTGTCTATTTATTTAGTTTTACATTCACTGTTAAACCTAAAACCTAGACTCTCTCTTCTTCCGAACCTCTGGCAAGTTGCCTCGATTCTGGAGTCGAGCCTCACATCATTTGAATCTGGCTTCGTTTCAAAGGTTGGTTGCCAACCAATTAGGCGGCTGAACATTCAGGTTTGACCTGGTTGTGTCATTGGATCTGCCGGGTCAAACTTTCATGTGTTTTTCAGGTCACTCTTCACATGTTTGAGGTGCCCGATGAAACAACTTGTCATTAGCCCTGAAGAACAGGAGTGCCAAAATGAATTATTTTGTTGGCGGCTGCCCAGGAGTGAGAGCTTATGCCTGATGCCTAGGGAAATGGTGTAAGGTATTCATGAGAGGCGAATAAAATCCTGTCAGAGGCTCTACAATCATGAAATGCTGAATGTTTAAATCACCCAGCAAAATGTAGAATTGTTTGTGGAAAAAGAAGATAATGGCGTTGTTTCTCTTCAGAATTTACTTGACAAACAATTAGTTTATTGAGACCAGTTCACTCCTAGTTCTAGTACAGTGCTCATTATTTCACTCGAGCAAAAGAGGTTTCAGCATCTTTATTCATGAGCCAATCCAGTCAAGGCAACTTACAACCACAGGAAATACATTTTCAAATATTGTTCCATGCATTGTGACAAATTACATATTTTTATGGACCGAGTATCAGCAGATTCTGGTTTTGCCTGTGCATACATTTGAGCTGTGTCTCTTAGAACCCACACAAGACCTACGGGTTAGAAGCAATTAGTCTCCCCGTGAGCCTTGATGAGTATGAGCTCTCCACTGAGGGGCAGGGAGCCATGGGACTCTGATAGCCTGCAATATAAAGGTTGACAAGGTTTGGGACCAATACCTCAGATCTGAAGAGTATTGTACATACTATTACTTCGTAATAAAATGAGTTTCTCTTATCCACTCACCTCGGATTGGTCAGTGGTCATTAAAAACAGCAAAAAACAGCACATATTACAATGTGCTGTGTGCTATAAGGTTTCAGCAACATTAATTTTCCTCATTCTTGGGATATTGATACGAATGAATCTTCAATATTTAATGTAAAATATCTTCGGCGGAATTCTCCGTTGGCTGACATGAAAATCAGGAAACGCGATTGGGAGGTGAATTGGTTCCGATGCCAAAATCGCAATTCTCCATCGTCTCGACAGTGGCGGAATGCACAGTACATACCATTTGCACATCATGGGCGAAATTCTCCCCCAACGGCGCGATGTCCGCCGACTGGCGCCAAACACGGCGCCAATCAGACGGGCATCGCGCCGGCCCAAAGGTGCGGAATGCTCCGCATCTCTGGCGGCCTAGCCCCAACATTGAGGGCTAGGCCGACGCCGGAGGGATTTCCGCCCCGCCAGCTGGCGGAAATGGCGTTTGTTGCCCCGCCAGCTGGCTCGGAAATGCGGCGCATGCGCGGGAGAGTCAGCGGCCGCTGACAGTTTCCCGGCGCATGCGCGGGAGCGTCAGCGGCCGCTGTCAGTTTCCCGCGCATGCGCAGTGCGGAGAGTCTCTTCCGCCTCCGCCATGGTGGAGGCCGCAGCGGAGGCGGAAGGGAAAGAGTGCCCACACGGCACAGGCCCGCCCGCGGATCGGTGGGCCCCGATCGCGGGCCAGGCCACCGTGGGGGCACCCCCCGGGGTCAGATCGCCCCGCGCCCCCCCCAGGACCCCGGAGCCCGCCCACGCCGCCTGGTCCCGCCGGTAAATACCAGGTTTGATTAACGCAGGCGGGACAGGCAATTTCTGGGCAGGACTTCGGCCCATCCGGGCTGGAGAATCCAGTGGGGGGTCCCGCCAACCGGCGCGGCCCGATTCCCGTCCCCGCCCAATCTCCGGTACAGGAGACTTCGGCGGGGGCTGGATTCATGGCGGCCTACGGCCATTCTCCGACCCCCCGCCGGGTCGGAGAATGGCCGTTGGCCTCCGTGAATCCCGCCCCCGCCCCCGTCGAAGCCTCCGGTACCGGAGATTGGGCGGGGGCGGGAATCGGCCGCGCCGGTTGGCGGGACCCCCCCGCTGGATTCTCCGGCCCGGATGGGCCGAAGTCCCGCCCAGAAATTGCCTGCCCCGCCGACGTAAATCAAACCTGGGGCGTCATTCTCCGACCCCCCGCCGGGTCGGAGAATGGCCGTTGGCCGCCGTGAATCCTGCCCCCGCCCCCGCCGAAGTCTCCGAAGGGAGAAAAGTCAGCGGGGCGTTAATGGCGCCGCTGACGCGGAGATTGTCACGGGTCTGCGCAAGGCAGCCGATTTTCGGCCTGCCGATATTCTCCCCTCCGGATGGGCCGAAGTCCCGTCGACGTGATGACCGTTCACGTCGACGTGAATTAAACCTCCTTTTCATCGGCGTGACCTGGTGCTCCAGGCTCACGCCGACCAGCGAGGAGGTGAGTGACGGCCTGGGGGGTTGGCTCTGGGCAGGAAATGGCGTTGCCGTAGACTGATTGCGTGAGGAGAGGTGTGTCTCGGCTTGTGTGTGTGTGTGTGCGGCGGGGGGCGGGGGGGTGGTTAGAGTAGGCTGGGCTCCGGGGGAGTGCCGGGAGGGGGTCCATGCTGGGGTGGAGGTTGGGGGTTGGGGGGGTCCGTGCTGGGGTGGAGGTTGGGGGGGGGGGACCGTGCTGGGGTGGAGGTTGGGGGGGGGGGGTCCGTGCTGGGGTGGATGTTGGGGGTGGGGTCCGTGCCGGGGTGGAGGTTTGGGGGGGTCCGTGCTGGGGTGGAGGTTGGGGGGGGGTCCGTGCTGGGGTGGAGGTTGGGGGTTGGGGGGGGTCCGTGCTGGCGTGGAGGTTGGGGGTTGGGGAGGGGGTCCGTGCCGGGGTGGAGGTTGGGGGGTGGAGGTTGGGGGGTGGGGTCCGTGCTGGGGTGGAGGTTGGGGGTTGGGGGGGGTCCGTGCTGGGGTGGAGGTTGGGGGTTGGGGAGGGGGTCCGTGCCGGGTGGAGGTTGGGGGGGGGGTCCGTGCTGGGGTGGAGGTTGGGGGGGGGGTCCGTGCTGGGGTGGAGGTTGGGGGTTGGGGAGGGGGTCCGTGCTGGGGTGGAGGTTGGGGGGGGTCCGTGCTGGGGTGGAGGTTGGGGGTTGGGGAGGGGGTCCGTGCCGGGGTGGAGGTTGGGGGGTGGAGGTTGGGGGGTGGGGTCCGTGCCGGGGTGGAGGTTGGGGGTTGGGGGGGGTCCGTGCTGGGGTGGAGGTTGGGGGTTGGGGAGGGGGGTTGGGTCCGTGCCGGGGTGGAGGTTGGGGGGGGGGATCCGTGCCGTGGTGGAGGTTGGGGGGGGGGGTCCGTGCTGGGGTGGAGGTTGGGGGGGGGGGGTCCGTGCTGGGGTGGAGGTTGGGGGTTGGGGGGGGTCCGTGCTGGGGTGGAGGTTGGGGGTTGGGGAGGGGGTCCGTGCCGGGGTGGAAGTTGGGGGTGGAGGTTGGGGGGTGGGGTCCGTGCCGGGGTGGCGGTTGGAGGGGGGGTCCGTGCTGGGGTGGAGGTTGGGGGGAGGGTCCGTGCTGGGATGGAGGTTGGGGATTGGGGGGGTCCGTGCTGGGGTGGAGGTTGGGGGTTGGGGAGGGGGTCCGTGCCGGGGTGGGTGATGGGAGGGCAAATGAGTTGGTCCACCTGGCCAGGTGCCAGCCTCCAACAGTTGGACCCATGCGGTCCATGCCACCTGGCTGGGGGGAGGAGGGGATATGGGCAATGATGACATGTCGTCGTTCCCCTCCCCCCCCACCAGGCCGTCATGTTTTCAGACCATCCAGCGATGTTGGCCGCCGTGGTGGCAGCCGCTCATGTCTATGCTGCCCTGGATGAGGAGGAGGAGGAGGAGGAGGAGCGTGCCAGAGAGGCGGCGCAGGCTGCCGCAGAGGGGCAGGCGGCAGCCGCCCAGGCTGGAGGGACACCTGACCGACAGGACGAGGAGGGAGAGGAGGCCGTCGCGGCCCCACGGCAGCGGAGGCACCCGAGGGCGCCCCGTGTGTACCGGCCCCGGCAGTCATACCAGGACCTCACGGACCGGGAATGCAGGAGGAGACTCCGGATGAGCCGGGAAACCGTGGCACACATCTGCCACCTGCTGGCACACCTGTCACCACGTGGCACTGGCGGGGGACACCCTCTCCCCGTGTCCGTCAAGGTTACGGTGGCCCTGAACCTTTATGCAACGGGGTCATTCCAGGCACTGAGTGGGGACCTGTCCGGCATATCGCAGACATCGGTGCATCCGGGCAGTGACAGATGCCCTTTATGCCATGGCGCACCGCTACATCCGCTTCCCCGTGGACCGGGCCAGCCAAGATGCCCGGGCCGTGGGCTTCTCTGCCGTTGCCGGGTTCCCCATGGTCCAGGGCGCGATCGATGGGATGCACGTCGCCGTGCGGCCACCTGCAGAGAACAGGGCCGTGTTCACTAATAGGAAGGGGACCTATTCGATGAACGTACAGGTGGTCTGCGACCACCGCATGATGATCCTGCACGTCTGCGCCCGTCACCCAGGCAGTGTACACGACTCATTCGTGTTGTCGCGGTTATCCATCCCCGGCATGTACGAGGGACGCCATCCCCGGCTGAGGGGCTGGTTGCTGGGCGACAGGGGCTACCCATTGCGATCGTGGCTGATGACGCCTATACGGAGGCCACGCAATGAGGCGGAGAACCGCTACAATGATGCCCATGTAGCGACAAGGGGAGTGATCGAGAGGTGCTTTGGCGTGCTGAAGGTGCGTTTCAGGTGCCTGGACCTCTCTGGGGGCGCCCTCCAGTATCGGTCAGATAGGGTCGGCCACATCATTGTGGTGTGCTGCGTCCTGCACAACATAGCCCAGCAGAGGGGCGATGTGCCGCAGGCAGAGGAGGGCGGAGTGGAGGAGCAGCAGGAAGAGGCGCAGTCCTCCCCAGATGAGGGGGATGGGGGCAATGGTCAGGGCAGACGGGGTAGACACAGGCGGGTGCCTGTCCACCGTTACCGGCTGGCCCAGCGGGCACGGGACAGACTGATAGACGCCCGCTTCACTGACTAGATGGGCGTGGGAATCGGGTAGTATGGCCACAGACCGCACACCATGGCAACAGCCGACCACCCACACCCCCCACCCATCCACCCACCCAGCACCCTCACCCCCCTCCCCAACCCCACACACCCCACCCGCATGCACACCACCCCCCCCCCCAATTGCCGATCCACCGGCGGCACAACGGGCCGGGCTCACCCAGTTGCGGGTGGACGCGTGTCTATCGCAGGCCATGGAGGATGATGACAACCCGCCTCCGATGAGCTCCTGGCTCTACATCGTTGGACTATGTCTGACCCATGGCCACAGTACCACCATCCACCCGGACCATCCCTGCATGCGGCTGTGACACTGCAGCGCACGGTCCCGTCCTCTGCCCGGGGGATGTTGATGGCGGCCCAGGGGGAAGGGGGCAGACTCACCTGGGGCTGAGGTAAGACCACCCGTCACACACACACTTGCGCTCAACGTACATGACACGCCCGCACACTTTGGACAGAGCACAAAGGCAGCTTCGGTAGGTGTAACATTGACTTTAATAACCAAAGGAGTTCATGCACGTGCCCTCGCCACTAAAACTCATCTGTGCCCTGCACCCGTGCCAACTTACTCAGTGTCTAATTGTTTGGCCTTACGGGCCCTTTGACTACGTCTACGTGGTTCCCCAGACGGTACAGCAGAACTGGAGGTGGACTCCTGTGATTCCTGCCCTCTGACACTGGATCCCTTTGGCAGCCGTTTCCTGGGACGTCCTGGCCTAGATGGGCGACTGGGATGGCGAGCTGCCAGCCTGTCCTGCCCGTTGCCCACCCGATGCACCTGGGACGGAAGGGGGGGAGTCCGAGGTGTCGCGGTGTACCGGGACCTCCCCTACAGAGGGAGCCGGGACGGACCACACCACCTCCTCCTCCCTCGGGGTGCCCGATGGCCCCCAGGCCTCTACATGGGTGGGGGATGCGAACGGACTGGCCATCCGACGCGCCCCCGACATCTGGCGCTGCCAGTCCTGGAGGCCCGTGCTGGTATCGACAGGGGTCTGCAGGTTTGCAGCCATGGAGCCCAGTGGGTTGTCAAACCCTGTCTGTGACAGTGCGACGCCGGCTCGCACATGGCCACTGGCGCCGATGCCCTCAGCGATGGCCTGCTGAGACTGGGCCATGGCCTGCTGAGACTGGGCCATGGCCTGCAGAGACTGGGCCATGGCCTGCAGAGACTGGGCTATGGCCTGCTGAGACTGGGCCATGGCCTGCTGAGACTGGGCTATGGCGTTGAGCGCCTCTGCCATCTGGCGCTGGCACTGGCTCATGGCCTCCTGTGAGAAGGCAGCCATTTCCTGGGCCACAGACGCCGCCTGCACGGAAGGCCCCAGGCCTCACAAACCGTTCCCCATGTCTGACACCGTCGCACCCATTGTCTGCCTCCACCGCGGACGGCACCCGTGCGGTGTCAGCCTGGGTGGCACGCATGACCGGGACCACTCCCAGCTCCTGGACGCGGGTGGACTCCTCCACCTGCGACCGCAGCCGCCGCAAGCCACCCGTCACCCTATTCGCTCGTCTCCGTGTCGGTGGTTGCATCGGATCTATGTGTGGGTGTGGTAACTGCAGGAACCCGGGATCCATCTGGGCAGCAGATGTTCGCTTGGCCTGGGCTGCCCTCCGACCACCCGGTCCCTCTGCTGCTCCTACCTCCACCTGCTGTACCGGGACGGCTGTGTTGTGCGCACCAGTGAGTGTACCAGACGCCTCATCACTAAAGTGCCCAACCGTGGTGAGTGTTTCTGCGATGGTGGAGGGTGTTGGTGACAGCAGTGGCGTTGTGTCGTGCTCTTCGTCCCACTCTGACTCCATGGCACTTTGGGGTGGGGGTTCGTCTCCACCCATCCACTCTGAGTCACTGTCCGGTATTTCGTCTTCCCGGGTAGGGGTGTCCTGGGTAGTGCTGTCCCGGGTAGGGGTGTCCTGGGTAGTGGTGTCCCGGGTAGGGGTGTCTTGGGTAGTGGTGTCCTGGGTAGTGGTGTCCTGGCTCGGATGTGACGGGGGCCTGTGGCTGCCCCCCTCATCGCTGGGTGGTCGCTCCCGCACGTGACGGGGGTGTCGTCTCCCTGTTGCTCCAGGTCTCTCCGTCTCCCGTGGTGTGCGAGGGGCATCCTGCGGGCGCCGCATGCTGGACGGTGCGGGTCTCTCCGTCTCCTGTGGTCTCCGAGGGGCATCCTGCGGGCGGTGTGCATCTGCGGGGATGGGTGCCTGGACGTTTGGTCCTGCGATACACAATGAAGCATGCATGGTTAGACATCAGGCAGTGATCAGGTGATACGGGGGAGGGGGATATAGGGTAGGGGGGATATGGGGACGGGCTGTTGATGGCTCACTTGCTCGTGGGCCCCCGACCTCTGCATCAGCAACCTCCCGGTCCTCAGGTCCGCCAGCCAGTTCCAGGGCCCTTTCCTCGTGTACGGTCAGTGGCCTCTCATCAGCGGGCCCTCCTCCAGTCCTCACATGCTCCCTATTGTTGTGTGCGCGCTTCTCCTGTGGGGGGGCGGGGGGGGGGGGGTGGTGGCAGGGGTAAAAGGCAACAGTGTTAGGCAGGTATATGAATGCACGCCATCAGTTGCGCGTGCATTGCAGAGGTTAAGGTTAGGGCTGGATTCACTTGGGGATATGGGGGAGGGGGGGATATGGGGGAGGGGGGTTATGGGGGAGGGGGGATATGGGGGAGGGGGGATATGGGGGAGGGGGATATGGGGAGGGGGGATATGGGGGAGGGGGGGATATGGGGAGGGGGGATATGGGGGAGGGGGGGATATGGGGGAGGGGGGATATGGGGGAGGGGGGATATGTGGGAGGGGGGATATGGGGAGGGGGGGATATGGGGGAGGGGGGATATGGGGAGGCTCACCCTGCCTGCTCTGACGAGGTCGTTCACCTTCTTGTGACACTGGGTGCCTGTCCGTGGTGTCAGGGCCACAGCGGTGACGGCCTCTGCCACTTCCCTCCACAGACGCCGGCTGTGGCGTGGGGCAACTCTGCGGCCGTGCCCGGGATACATGGCGTCCCTCCTCTGCTCCACCGCGTCCAGGAGCGCCTCCACATCGCGTGACTCGAACCTCGGGGCTGAGCGACGGCCAGCCATCCAGTCGGGTGTTGCGGTCGGCTGTTCCGGCCGGGTGGGGGGGAGCTGCGCGGCCTTATGAGCCGTCACGCCGTGCAGCGCATATGACGCTGCACGGCGTGAACCACTGCGCAAGCGCGGATCCCGTTACGTCGCTGCTAGCCCATTTCGGGCCGCAGACTATCGGCCCATTTTTATGACGTGACGCAAGTGGGATTTGCGCCGTTTTTTGCGCCGATCGGCGGACTTTCCGCCGATAATGGAGAATTTCGCCCCTGGTATTTACCGGCGGGACCAGGCGGCGTGGGCGGGCTCCGGGGTCCTGGGGGGGGGGGCACGGGGCGATCTGACCCCGGGGGGTGCCCCCACGGTGGCCTGGCCCGCGATCGGGGCCCACCGATCCGCGGGCGGGCCTGGGCCGTGGGGTCACTCTTTCCCTTCCGCCTCCGCTACGGCCTCCACCATGGCGGAGGCGGAAGAGACTCTCCTCACTGCGCATGCGCGGGAAACTGACAGCGGCCGCTGACGCTCCCGCGCATGCGCCGCATTTCCGCGCCAGCTGGCGGGGCAACAAACGCCATTTCCGCCAGCTGGCGGGGCGCAAATCCCTCCGGCGTCGGCCTAGCCCCTCAATGTTGGTGCTAGGCCGCCAAAGATGCGGAACATTCCGCACCTTTGGGCCGGCGCGATGCCCGTCTGATTGGCGCCGTCTTTGGTGCCAGTCGGCGGACATCCCGCCGTTGGGGGAGAATTTCACCCCATGGGCGTGATTCTCCCATGCTATGCCGTATGGGAGAATCGCCGTACTTTTCCCACGGCACCGGTCCGATGCCAGCAGGAGCGGAGAATCGGCGCCATTTGCACCGGCGCATTTAGCGCGGTGCCGGTCGCGGGCCACTGTCCGCGGCCGGGCTGCCGAATCTCCGGGCTTGATGGGCCGAGCGGCTGCACGGAAATAGCAGAGTCCCGCCGGCGGCGTTCACACCTAGTAGCTGCCAACGGGAACTCTGCGTGAAGGGTCGGGGGGACGGCCTGTGGGAGAAAAGCTCACCGATCGACGGGCCGCCCCCCCCCCCCCCCCACCCTCGGGCCTACTTTGTTGTGCATCCGGCCCCAGAACCCCCACGCCATGTTGCGTCGGGGCCGGAGCGTTCCGTGAGTCTACTGCGCATGCGTCGGTTGGTGCTTCGCCACTGCGCATACGTGGGTTGGCACCGGCCCCAGTCCGCGCCAGGATGTAAGGCTGGAGAGGTGTGAACCGCTCCAGCACCGTGCTGGCCGCCTGTTGGGGCCAGAATCCCTACTGCCCACGCCCGTTTCGCGCCGTCGTGAAACGCGACGCCGTTCACGATAGCGCGGACACTTATTCCCGCGATCGGTGAATCGCGCCCCATTAGTGGGCCTGACCCGATATTCTCCGGTGCCTCCGCGATTCTCCGCCGAGTTCCCGACGGCGATGTTCACTGTGCTTTTAAAAATCGTGAAACCGGCATGGTGGCTGCTGAGGGAGAGAGAGAGGAGGTAGGGTATGGAGAGATGCGACTGCGGGCTGCCAGGCTGAACACATGCTGGGCTGGCTGGGTGGCGGGGGGGTGGGGGGAGGGCGGGGGGGGGGGGGGGGGGGGTGCCTGCCAGGGCCGGGGTAAGGGCGGACAGGGGAACAGGCCAAGTGGCCAGGATGACCCCCAACGTGACCGGGGTGGTGTTCAGACACGGACCGCCATTACCGCAGCCTGCAAGGCAGCCACCTTGCTCCGCAGCCCACTAATCACCCACCCTGGCCCCTGGTTGTGCAGAGTGACATCAACAGTATAGGCGCCCCAACCGCTCCACCCACCCCCCCCCCCCCCCACATCTGGGTTTGTGTCGCATCAGTCAGTGACTGCGTCACTTCCCTCTGTGATTGGGCTACCTCCCTCTGTGTCTGTGTCCCTTTGGCCAGCTCCTGGGCAATGCCATGAACATTCCCGCCACGGCTGTCTGTGACTCGGCCACGCAGTGTGGCAGCAACCCTGTCCTGGGTCTCGGCCAGTGTCTGCACAGAATGCCAGGCCTTGGACGTGCTGAACCATAGCCAAAACCGTCACCCCCAATGCCTCCACCGAGGACGCCACCTGTGCGGTGTTGGCCTGGGTGGCACGCATTGTTGGCACCACCTCCTGCTACTGCAAATGATTGGGGGGGGGGGGTTGGGGTTGGCACATGTGTCTTGGGGAACTGTAACGAAGTGGGGTCTTACTTTCTCGGCATGCAAAATAGTGCCCCCCTTATGGCTGGCTCACGCCCCCCGCCCGCGGATAGGTCCTCCCCCGACTGTGGCAGCGCTGGACTGGGTCCGCAGCCGCCACGCCGAGTCCCCGACGGATGAGACCATGAGAGACCCACGCCGTTGGGAACATGGCCAGTTGGGGGCCGAGCATCAGGGACGGGCCTCAGGCAATGTCCTGAGGCTGTCGATACGCCACTTTGGAGGAGGCAGAACATAACAAAAGAAGCGCCGCCCCTGATTTGGTTGTGAACTTTGATTTTCCAGCCGATCACCGAATGCGATTTTGGCATCGGTGACCAGAGAATCCCACCCTTAGAATCTGAAACGGAGAATCCCGCCCTTGTAGCCTGACGCCGAAATCGCATTCGGCGATCGGGCGGAGAATAGATTCCAACACCGGATCCGGGGAGGCGGCGGCTTGATGTCCGTTTGCGATGCTCTGCCCCTTCCAAGCCGGCGACATCAGGACTCCACCCATGATAGGCGGTGTTCCCGATGGCGCGGGTCACGTGCAGTCTCAGAGGCGTGGTGGCTACAGACTGTCTGGGCTCCATGCCGCTGGCTGGGGGGCTTCTACTTGGGCTGGGTGGACTCGTGAGGCTTGGCCAGGGAGTGGGTTGTGGGATCGGTGTGGGTGGATTAGGGTTCCATCACGGCCGGCGCCATGTTTTCCGGCACGACCGGTGCAGGCCGACAGCTCTGTGTATGTGCGGGCCGGGACACTGCGATTCTATGGTAGTTTTCCGCGCGATCCGCCATTGGTTCAGGCGGTGACGGCGCTAGCCCCTCACCGGTACTGGAATCGGTGAGGGTTTCACGCCGATTCCCCTGTCGTGAACCAACTGCGGATTCTCCGTTGGCACCAATACTTAGCCGAGGGGTGGAATTCTCCGGTTTTACGGCAATGTCCGGAGGAAGCATCTGATATTACAACCAAAATGTCGGCACCGCCCCCGCACCGGTGCTCCGTCCGGTGGGGGGGGCTAGCAGCCGGGCCACGTGCCTGCAGATATGAACGCAGAATGGCCCGGTCCGTGGCTGTGCTTGCGCATGGGCGGCCGCGCCGCAGAACATGGCGCCGCTACGCCGACCCGGCATCCCACATAATGCCTACCTGTAACCCCCCTTGCCACCCCACACCAGTCCCCCCACCCCCTGCCAAAGCCCCCTCTTCCAGCGGAATGCCTCCCCCACAGAATGTGGTTGTGCAGGACCCAGTCCGCAGTCGCCACGCCAGGTTCACGAAGGTGGAGAGGTTATGTGTCCCACGCCGTTCAGAAATCAACCCATTGGGGGCGGAGCATCGGGGAAGGGCCTCAGGGGATGTCCTGAGTTCACCGTTTTTGAGGAGGCGGAGCATCCAAAAAAAGGCACCGCCCCGATTTCAGCGTAAAACTGGGTTTTCCGGCCGATCGCCGAACATTATTTCGGCGTCGGCAATCAGAGAAACCTGCCCCACGTGGTTTTCAACTGGGAAAAATCATTCTGGAATAAATTTAACAGAAGTCTGGCCAATTCTGATTTACCTCAGGGAGTTTGTTGAGATCAATAGCAAAGGTTCTTATTGCATGTGAACCTGGCAAATGTGTTGGAATTGCAGGCTCATGGATTATTCAAGGACCAATATATTTTGTACGTTTATATAGTAAACTCACACCTCCCTCTGTCTCTCTGGCATTCTTATTAATTTTCCTCCCTCCTCTTTCTGATTTATTTTCTCTTTTAACTTTTCCACAGACCTTGTCACCTTTTTGCTTCTTTATCCTTCCTCCTTTTCAGTGCCTTCTTTTTGCCACCTTCGTCTGAGTGAGTAGAAATCCTCCAAAAGCAAATATCTCCACAAATATAAGCTTATACACTCGGGCTAGATTAAGGAATTGTTATTTAGAAATCCCCACTGATTTTGATTTTGTTTTGTTCTCTCCCAGGTACACATAAATAAATGAAATCCATCCATTGGCAAGCATTGAAAATGTATTACAAAGGAAACACAAGAAAACAAAATCAAATTGAATCCTTCCCATGTGACAACAGCAACTTGCCATCGTCCAGGAACAAACACTGGGAATAATTCTTGCACCCAAACTTGTATACTGACAGTTCTATCAATGGCAATGTTGTGTAGAAAGCAGTCCACTGTGGTCACAGAAGGCCAGGTAACTTAAAACCTTTGAACGTTTACTCGAGCGTACTAGAAGCCTGCTCCATCATTAACCTGATGCATGAGATGTGTGGAAATTATTACCATAGGCTGCATGAAAAAGCGGGAGCACCGACTACCATTTCAAATCTCTTATTATGAGATTAAGGAAGAAGTTGCATGAAATTGGATGAGATTCTCCGTTTCGCCGGCTGACTAATGGGGTTTCCCATTGTGGGTAGCCCCACGCTGTCGGGAAATCCACGGGTTAGTGCTATATCCACATCAACCACCAGAGGGTTGTGGGTAAGAGGCAGAGGAGAAAGAGAGAAGACAGACTGTAGGAAAGATAATGTGAGTGAGAGCAGATCATAGTTATTGCATTAGTGTAGAGATTAGTAGTAGATGAGTGCAGATTATGTGCGGGATTCTCCAAACTCCGCCGGGTCGGAGAATCCCCGGGGGGGGGGCGGCGCGAATCCCGCCACGCTGCCCCGACGCCGGCTGCCGTATTCTCCAGCGCCGTTTTTCGGGCGGAGATGGGTTCACGCCACGGCCGTTGCCAGCGGCCCCCCCCGGTAATTCTCCGTGCCCCAATGGGCCGAGTGGCTGTCCGTTTTTACGCATGGTCCCACACGAAGGGACCTGCCAGGTAAGTCGGCTGGGGCAGTCCTCAGGGGGGACACGGGGGGATCCGACCCCACAGTGGCCTGCAATCGGGGCCCACTGATCTGCGGGCGGGCCTGTGCCGTGGGGGAACTCCTTCCTTCCGGTCCGGCCCCTGTAGGGCTCTGCCAAGGCCGGCGTGGTGAAAAGAACCCCCCGAGCATGCGGCAAAACACACGCCGGTTCCACACATGCACAAGATCACGCTGGCCCTTTGGCGCATGCGCGAACTCGTGCAGTCCCTTCGCCGCGAGCTGGAGGGGCGCCAACCCCTCCGGCATCCACCTAGTCCACGAGACAGGTGAGAATTCCTCACCTTGGGGGCCCGTTGACACCGGAGTCGTTGGCGCCGGTTTTCCGCCAGCGTGGGAACTTGGTCCTCGGAAAGATGAATCCCAGCCTATATATTTATTAACAACTGTTTATTTTCAAGGAGTAAGTGTCGAATCCAATTAAGGAGTGGAAATAAATCTTCAGCTTTGTTCAATATAAAAGCTATTTGGGGTCTTTGTGAACACTATGCCAACCATTCTCGGGTTAGAACCACAAAGAACACCACAGGCACTTCTAACTCTCTGTTCCTCAACATGAGTTCCAATCATTGTCGGCAATGAATCTTTAAATTCCTCCAACAGAATTATCTCTCTAAGGGCGTCATAGGTTTCTTCTATTTTCAATGCTCGCACCAGACGATCAAAATGACTTTGTTTCAGCCTTTTGAATTCAAGCTAAATCCGATCAGATTTTTTTCTTAAAGCTCAAAACTTCTGTCCATATGTCTTTGGTCACAGTTCATAAGCAACTTCACTATCTAATAGGCTCCAGACTCTTCCTCTGTCAAGGATGCATAGACTTCACTAGCCTTTTTATTTATAATCCTTATTGTCACAAGTAGGCTTACATTAACACTGCAATGAAGTTACTGTGAAAAGCTCCTCGTCACCACATCCCAGCACCTATTCGGGTTCACAGAGGAAGAATTCAGAATATCCAAATTACCTAACAGCACGTCTTTCGGGACCTGTGGGAGGAAACCGGAGCACCCGGAGGAAACCCACACAGACACGGGGAGAAAGTGCAGACTCCACACAGATGGTGACCCAAGCCGAGAATCGAACCTGGGACCCTGGAGCTGTGAAGCAACAGTGCTACCCACTGTGCTACCATGTTGCTTCTACAAGTTTAGTCTGTAAGAATAGAATCCAAATGTCTTGTGGTCATAACATCTATTTAGATATTTTTTCAAAAGCACAAAAAATGTTTCTTCCATCGAATATTGGGAAAGTTTGTACATATCTGAACATCTCGCCACAAGTATTTCATCTAGAATCACCTTCCTTTGACGACTACTCTTCCCTTGCGGCTTGCTGCATTTCCCTTTTAAACTCCCTCGCCTCTCGCTCCTGTTGACACTCTCTCTCCCTTTCTCTTTCCTCTTTTCAACTCAATTTTCCCTAACTTTTTAATTTCTATGTCTCTTTCCAATTGAAACTTTGCTAATTCTGGCTGTGGCTGGGGGCACCAGATGGACCCGGACCATCACCAGCAGCTCCTGCAAAACACCAGACAAGACGCATGATTAGACTGCGGGTCGGGGGGGGGGGGTGGGTGAGGGTGGTGTGCGGGTAAGAGAGGGGGTGAAGGTGGGGATGAGGGTGGTGTTGGAGTGAGGGTATTGTGGGGGTGAGAGTGGCGTGGCGGTGCGGATCGGTGTGGGGGTGAGGGTGGTGTGGGGGTGAGGCAGGTGGTGAGGGTGTGGGAGTGGGGTTGAGGGTGGGGTGAGGGTGGGGGTGAGGGTAGGGTTAGGGTGGTGTTGGGGTGAGGGTGGTGTGGGGGTGGGGGTGAGGGTGAGGGCGGTGTGGGGGTGAGGCAGGGGTGTGGGTGGGGGGTGGGGTGAGGGTGGGGTGAGGGTGATGGAGGTGGTTAGGGTGGTGGGGGTGGTGTTGATGGGGGGGTGACAGATTTGGCATGTTAAACCACAACTAAGGGGAGTCTCACTTCCTCGTCCGCGGCCTATCTCCGCACCGGAGATTTCCCTTTCCTCAAACCCGTCAACCACGTCCAGGGCCCACTGCTTTGCCGCAGTGAGGTGCCGCGGGCCGGCGGTCACCCTTCAGTTTTCTCCCCCTCCCTGCGGTTATGGCCAGCCTTCTCGGGGAGGGGCGGGGGTCGCCGGTTAACAGAAAATGCACAGTTTTAGACAGTCTGACGCATGCTGCCCAGGGGGTAGGTAGCTGGTGGCTTCAGTGCCATGGCATCTGGCAATGGCAGCTGGTATGAGTGCCGGCATGTGGTGCAGGGTGGGGGTTCGGCCACCCTCCGGGTGGGCGGGAGGGGGGCGGTTACGGATGTGTGGGACGGTGGTTGGTGCCAGGGGCACAGTGTTGCCTACTCACCCTGGCCGTCCTGAGGAGGTTGTGCAGTTTCTTCCTGCACTGCAGGCCGGTATGGACTGTGTTACTGATGGTGCTGACCGCTTCTGCCACCTACTCCCAGGCACAGTGAACGACGACGGCTGGCAGCCTCCTTGTTGGGCCGGGATACAGAGTGGCTTGGCTATCCTCCTTGGCATCTAGGAGGGTCTCAAGCTCGGCACCCGCAAAGGGTGGGGCCACGGATGTTTCTGGCATCTTGTTGACTGGAATGGTGTATCTGGGGGGGTGAAGTGTGTATCTGCAGCTGCAGCTTGTCAGCCTCTTGAGTGGCAATTGCGACCGCAGCAAATCCTGCACCGTTTCTCATTGGAATTCATTGTGTTCCACGTGGCGCTGGTGCTAGCCCCTTAGCAGTCGCTGAAGTGATCCAGGTGCAGCACCAGTTTTGCTGTTGTGGAAGTCCACAAATCCTGCCCCGGCGTCAACACTTAGTGTGGTAGTCACCACTGATGTATATATTAGATGATTTGTGGTAAGGCCCTGTACTACAGGTATGGGGGTAGTTCCCTGCCTGCTGGCTCCGCCCAGTAGGTGGAGTATAAATATGTGTGCTCCCCATACAGCAGCCATTTTGCCAGCTGCTGTAGGAGGCCACACATCTTAGTGTAATAAAGCCTCAGTTGCATTCAACTCTCGTCTTTATGTCATTGATCGTGCATCAATTTATTACACTGAAGTTTTCAGAAGATGGACCTCTGCATCAAGCCGGATCGCCTGCAGCTGGACCCGCAATCAGGCAACGCCAAAAAGGACTTTGAACATTGGCTAGCCTGTTTCGAAGCTTACATCAGGTCTGTACCAGACCCAATTCCGGAAGCTCAGAAGTTTCAGATCCTCTACACGCAGCTGAGCTCCAACGTCTTTCCGCTTATCCAGGACGCGCCAAACTACGACAAAGTCATGGCGCTACTGAAAGAAAGCTACGCTCAGCGGACTAATACGCTTTACGCCAGACACATCCTCTCCACGCACAGTCAACTCCCTGGTGAGTCAGTAGAAGACTTCTGGCGTGCTCTAATTCCCCTAGTCCGAGTCTGCGACTGTCAGGCCGTCACGGCCACGGAACACCCGAACATGCTTATGACGGACGCTTTTGTTATGGGGACAGGGTCAGATTACATCCGCCAACGCCTTTTAGAAGGGGTCACACTCAACCTCGCAGCAACCAAAAAGCTGGCGCTCTCGCTGACGGTCGCCTCGAGCAACATCTAGGCCTCCACCCCCGGCCGCGCGGCCCACCCCTCCTACGCATCGTGGACTCCGCAGACAGCCGCCCCATTGGGGACACCACTCAGCCAGCCCCACGCATGTGCAGCGCGGCAGCCAACCAACCCCGGGGGCCCCAAATGTTACTTCTGTGGGCAGCCAAAACACCCCCAACAACGCTGCTCAGCCCGGAGCGCCCTTTGCAAGGCCTGCGGCAAGAAGGGGTACTTCGCGGCTGTGTGCCAGGCCCATTCAGTCGCCGCTGTTGTTCCGATCCCCCCCCCCATATGGCCAGTGGGCGCCGCCATCTTCCCCTCCTCGGACCACGCACGGCAGTGGGCACCGCCATTTTCCCCTCCTCGGACCACATGCGGCCCGTGGGTGCCGCCATCTTGTTCAACCCCCACCACGTGCGGCCCATGGGCGCCACCATCTTGTCCTCCCAAGGAACATCAAGCACCACCATCTTGTCTCCCCCACGGCACGTGCGGCCCGCCATCTTACCAGGACCCATGCCCCCCGGGCACCCCATCGTCTGCCACCATCGACGATCAGCCGAGTCTCGCCCACGCAACCTAGCAACCGCCTCTATAAATGTGAAAATCGATGGGCACAAGATCTCCTGCCTGCTGGACTCCAGGAGCTCCGAGAGCTTCATTCATCCCGATACGGTAAGGTGCTGCTCCCTCGCGGTACACCCCGCCAATCAGAGAATCTCCCTGGCCTCCGTGTCCCACTCCGTGGCGATCCGGGGGTACTGCATAGCCACTCTCACTGTCCAAAGTGTGGAGTTTACCGGCTTCCGCCTCTACGAACCCCCCCCCCCAACCTCTGCGCTGCCTTCCTACTCGGCCTGGACTTCCAGTGCAACCTCCAGAGCCTAACATTGAAATTTGGCGGGCCTCTACCACTCCTTACTGTGTGCGGCATCGCGACCCTAAAGGTCGACCCACCTTCCCTATTTGCAAACTTAACCCCAGATTGCAAACCCATTGCCACCAGGAGCAGACGGTACAGCTCCCAGGACAGGACCTTCTTCAGGTCCAAAGTCCAGTGACTGCTTTGGGAAGGCATCATCGAGGCCAGCAACAGCCCCTGGAGAGCCCAAGTGGTAGTTGTGAAAACTGGGGAGAAACACAGAATGGTCGTGGACTACAGCCAGACCATCAATGGGTACACGCAGCTCGACGCGTACCCCCTCCCACGCATATCTGATATGGTCAATCAGATTGCACAGTACCGGGTCTTCTCAACTGTGGAGCTTAAATCCGCCGACCACCAGCTCCACATCCGTAAGGCAGACTGCCCGTACACTGCCTTCGAGGCAGATGGCCGCCTTTACCACTTTCTCAGGGTTCCTTTCGGCGTAACCAACGGGGTCTCGGTTTTCCAACGGGAAATGGACCGAATGGTCGACCGATACGGGCTGCGGGCCACTTTCGCGTACCTTGACAATGTCACCATCTGCGGCCATGATCAGCAGGACCATGACACCAACCTTGCCAAATTTTTCCGCACCCCACTCTCCTCAAACTCATTTACAACAAGGAGAAGTGTATGTTCAGCACAAACCGCTTCGCCATCCTCGGCTATGTGGTCCAGAAAGGAGTTCTAGGGCCCGACCCCGATCGCATGCGCCCCCTCATGGAACTCCCCCTGCCCCACTGTCCCAAGGCTTTCAAGCGTTGCCTGGCATTCTTTTCTTACTACGCCCAGTGGGTCCCAAATTATGCGGACAAGGCCCGACCACTCATCCAATCCACTCTTTTTCCCCTAACAGCCGAGGCTCACCAGGCCTTCAACCGTATAAAGGCCGACATCGCCAAGGCTGCGATGCATGCAGTCGACGAGACGCTTCCCTTCCAAGTCGAGAGCGATGCATCAGACATCGCTCTGGCCACCACCCTCAACCAGGCAGGCAGGCCCGTGGCATTCTTTTCATGAATCCTTCATGCCTCCGAAATTCAGCACTCCTCCGTCGAAAAAGAGGCCCAAGTCATTGTAGAAGCTGTGCGGCATTGGAAGCATTACCTGGCCGGCAGGTGATTCACTCTCCTCACTGACCAACGGTCGGTAGCTTTCATGTTTAACAACACACAGCGGGGCAAGATCAAAAATTATGAAATGAGGATCGAGCTCTCCACCAACTACAAGATTTTGTATCACCCCGTAAGCTCAACGAGCCCCCCGATGCCCTATCCCGAGGTACATGTGCCAGCGCACAGGTGGACCGACTCCGGACTCTGCACGACAACCTTTGTCACCCGGGAGTCACACATTTGTACCGCTTCATCAAGGCCTACTCCATCGAGGAAGTCAGGGCAATCACCAGAGACTGCCAGGTCTGTGCGGAGTGCAAACCGCACTTCTACCAGCCAGACCGTGCGTGCCTGGTGAAGGCCTCCCGCCCCTTTGAACGCCTCAGCGTGGACTTAAAAGGGCCCCTCCTCTCCACCGATCATAACACGTACTTCCCCAGGATCGATGAGTACCTCAGATTCCCCTTCGCCATTCCATGCCCTGATATGACGTCTGCCACCGTCATCAAAGCCCTCAACACCATCTTCGCTCTGTTCGTCTTCCCCACCTACGTCCAGAGCGACAGGGGATCCTCATTCATGAGCGATGAGCTGCGTCAGTTCCTGCTCAACAAGGGTATCACCTCGAGCAGGCCGACCAGCTATAACCCTCAGGGAAATGGGCAGGTGGAGAAGGAGAATGGGACCTTCTGGAGGGCCGTCCAGCTGGCCATACGGTCCAGAAATCTCCTGGCCTCCCGCTGGCAGGAGGTCCTCCCCGACGCACTGCACTCTATTCGGTCGCTCCTGTGCACTGCGACTAATGAAACACCCCATGAATGTCTCTTTGCCTTCCCCAGGAAGTCCCCTCCGGGGTGTCGCTCCCGACTTGGCTTGCAGCTCCCGGACCCGTACTCCTCCGTAAGCACATACGACTCCACAAGGCGGACCCGTTGGTTGAAAGGGTACAGCTACTCCACGCCAACCCGCAGTATGCCTACATAGCGTACCCCGACGGCCGCCAAGATACTGTATCCATCAGGGACCTGGCACCAGCTGGTTCCACACACACACACCCCTCCGACCCAGCGCCACCCTCCCCTTCCCCGGCGCACCCCACTGCAGCCCCCGCCCCAGGACAATCCGTCCTCCCCCTGCCCACGCCCGAGGATGACGAGGATTTCGGCATGCTCCCGGAGTCACCGAGGACCAGACCGACACCGGAATCGCCGCCACCACTGCGGCGCTCCCAACGGCAGATCAAGGCTCCGGACCGACTGAACCTGTAACTTGATCGGGACTCCATTTTTTCTCTGTAGTTAAAACATGTACTTGTATATAGTTCTCCACCACCCCCGCCGGACTCAATTTTAACAGGGGGTGAATGTGGTAGTCACCACTGATGTATATATTAGGCGATTTGTGGTAAGGCCCTGTACTACAGGTATGGGGGTAGTTCCCTGCCTGCTGGCTCCACGCAGTAGGCAGAGTATAAATATGTGTGCTCCCCCTACAGCAGCCATTTTGCCAGCTGCTGTAGGAGGCCACACATCTTAGTGTAATATAGCCTCAGCTGCATTCAACTCTCGTCTTTGTGTAATTGATCGTGCATCGCTTAGTCTCAGGAATGGAGAATCCAGCCGCATATACTCCACATTAGCAGCAGAACCCTCATCGACCCTTTCTGTTACTTCTTCCAAAAATCTCCAGCAGGTTAGTTAAAGAGGATTTCCCCTTTTGAAACCCGTGCTGCCTCTTCCAGTTAACCCACATTTTTCCATGTGACGACTAATTCTATCCTGAATAATTGCTTTTAGAGGCTTGCCCACCACTCGAGTTAAACTGCTGGCTTGTAATTCCTAATGCCTTGTCAACTTTAAACACCCGCAGTTTGTCCAACACTTCCTTATATAAACTGTGAATGCTTCTAGTGACAGAGTTTCCTCCCCTGTCACCATGGCCTGGGCAGCTCAACCTCCTTTGTAAAGATGCAATCAAAGTATTAATTTCATATTTCAACCATACTCTCTAAATTCCTTTTTAGGTCCCGAATCACCCTCCTTCTCCTTTTACCACTGTTTTACTATTTATATGCCAATTGAAGACTTTATATTCCTTTTTTTGTTGGCTGCCAATATTTTCTCATAATAGCTCTTTGTTTCTTTAATATTTTAATGTGCTTCTTTATATTCCTCTGGATTCTCAATTGTATTTTCTACCTGATACCTGGCATAAGTATATGATTAGCTAAAGAGTAGGCAGTTGAACATCTCATCATATCCAACAACATAATCCCATGGCGATGTGCAATCACGTGCTTAACCCCTGGATTGGGGCTTGAACATAATGGCGGAATCTTCCCATAAAGTGTCAGAATGTCAGTATCAGGGAGAAAACAAATGTGTAGCTCTGCAGCTGAACAGGCAAGTTTTTTCTCCAGATTCTCTCCCACTCGATGCACAGAGAATCTGGGGCGTCGTCCGCGCTGCCACTCTGATGGGGCGGGGACTGATAGAGCCTTCAACGTTTCCACAGAGATTGTGGCACCATCTTCAAAGGGTGACTCAATCTCCGTTAGAATGACCTGATCATTATCACATCGCTGTTTGTGGGAGCTTGCTGTGTGTGAATTAGAAATAGAGTACAAGGGCAAGGTGATTGAGCTGAACTTATACTAGGCACTTGTTGGACCTCAGTGTGATGATATGCCTGTGTTTAGTTTTGTACATAGTTAGTAATACGACCTCCAACCAGCTGGTGGCATCAGACATCTGTCACATGACTTGAGATACCCACCAGTTGGTAGTAAGGTGTACAACAGGATAGTCGCACATGGATTAGCTCCAGGAGAGTTCACCAAACTCACTTAGTAACTTTGTCTGTATAGTAATCAGTTTGTTAATTTTGCATGCGTTTGCCAATGAACCGTCGTTCTAGTTAAACAACTAGATATTCTGTGAACATCATTACAACAGTAGGATCACAGAACAGCACTTAGCTGGAGTATTGTGTAAAATTCTTGGGCAGGATTCTCCGACCCCCCGCCCGGAAATTCTCCGGCCCGTGATGGGCCAAAGTCCCGCTGCTGTCATGCCAGTCTCGCCAGTGTGAATCAAACCACCTCCGTTACCGGCGGGACTAGCGGTGTGCGCAGGCTCCGGGGTCCTGGGGGGGTGGGGCATGTGGCGATCTGGCCCCGGGGGGGTGCCCCCACGGTGCCCTGGCCCGCAATCGGGGCCCACCCGTCCACGGGCGGGCCTGTGCCGTTGGGGCACTTGTTTCCTTCTGCTTCGGTCATAGCCTCCACGATGGCCAATGCGGAAGTGACCCCCCCCCCCCCACCTGCGCATGCACAGGGATGACGTCAGCAGCCACTGACGCTCCCGCGCAAGCATGGACTTCCGCCGGCTGGCGTGGCGCCAAAGGTCTTTCCTGCCGGCCGGCGGCGCACCAACCACTCCGGCGTGGGCCGAGCCCCTCAAGGTGAGGGCTTGGCCCCTAGAGGTGCGGAGAAATCCGCACCTTTGGGGAAGCCTGACGCCAGAGTGGTTCCCGCCACTCCATCCCGCCGGGACCCCCCCGCCCCGCCAGGGGAGAATCCCGGCCCTTATATTGCACCAGTGAATGCTCTTCAAAAATGTACTTCATTGGGTGTAAAGTGCTTTGGGGCATCCTGTTGTGAAAAATTCAATTTAAATGTAAGTCTTCCTCTTTTTCTTTTAAAGCTATGTTGCATGCAGCAGACAACAGTTATGTTGCTAATTCTGTTACAGTAGTGGCAAAGTTTATTGTCGTTACTGGCGATTGGCTGATTAACACTCTGGGTGTAATATAAGCCACATTGCACCTGCAGTCTACACATATCCTTGATAAGTGCATGGTATTATGGGCCAAGTGTGCATAGAGATGGCTTGGATTCCCTTGAGCCATTCTTCATTCGCCCTCAGCTGTGAGTGGCACAGGGGACATTTGACAACAGATTGAATATATGCTTCTGTGCAGGTGGTCACCATCCATATTGAATTTAAAAAAACACTTCAATACCAGAGACATTGTATGCAGGGGCACAAATATTCACCATTTGTGGTTATGGAAGTGAATAAGGTTGTTGATCTCGCTGAATAATGCTTATGTGACTTCTTTGATAAATCTATGGACAACACATTGGTCAACTGTGAAGGTGTCCCAGCCCAAGTGCGGAAATTGGGAATTATATTGACTCTGATGAAGGCTGACAATTTCATATTGTCATGTGAGGGTACCTTTAAGAACTGGATGTTTAAGCAATGTACCTTTAAGAAAACAGTGATGTCATAGAGTGGGTGGAGCTCAGCTCAGTTCAGCCATTTTTGCAGTTTGGTTTTGCAGTTAGCTTGAAAAGTGTCTGGCTGTTTTGCTGTGAGCTGATTAAAAGGAGAAAGCCAGTTTGAGGCAGCAGCTTGAGAAGTTCTGGTTTGCTGTGATCTGATTAAAAGGAGAAAGCCAGTTTGAGACAGCAGCTTGGGTGTGTCTGTGTGTGTCCAGAGAGTTTGCAGGAAGAAAGCAAGGTGCTGGAGCTGAAGTCACCCAAGCTAATATATTTCTGCCATTCTACAGAAAATATATATGTCCTTTAACCTGATGTGGTACTGTTTAAAGGTGTTATGTCTTTTGGAAGTTTGAAGGAACAGTTTAAGGAGTTATTTACTGTTGCAATCTTTTCTGAGTTATCTTTGAAGTAAGGGGTGTTAAGAGATCCAATGTTTATTTAAGATGTTAAGTTGAGTTCATGGAATAAACAGTGTTTTGTGTTTAAAAACCCATGTGTCCATAATTGTAATCCCACACCTAGGGGAAAAGCCATGTGCTAAGAAAAGCAACAAATCCATTAAAGGGAGAGGTTGGTTGAACTCCATGATACATTTTGGGGTTCTGAAAACGCCTCGGCCATAACAATATGGATGTTACATTAATCTGGGGATTATCCTGAAAGAATAGATTTGCCACTGTCTCTACTAAACCTTTGCATTCTTAGACACTTCTATACAGATAGTATTGATTAATAACAATGGACTCCTCTGCAGCAAAGTCACAGGAGTTGATACTACATCGTGTACGCCATGGAACGCATTTCTTCCCATGCTCGTCCTTCAGTGTTTATTTCTATATTAGTAGAGTGTTGAATTCTGTTCCCGTATTGTGGAAAACAAATGTGGAACTAAGACTTGAAGTACCTGACCTTTGAATCAAGACTTATGTTTCTCATTGTAGCCTCCAAGTAGCGCCTATTTAATTTGTGCAAGGCTTTCAGGGAATGTTTCATAGTTTATACCACTCAGGGGAGCAGTTTGAGATAGTTCAGGAAACATATCCTCAGTTTATCACACAGGATTGAAAGAAGCTGCACCATGAAAGATATGAAGAAACTGCGAAAAGTTATATGTAGTCTCAAAGTAGATAAACATAAAAAACAGAAGTAGACCATCTTGCCACTTGAGAATATCCTGCCATTTCAATCAGTTCCAGTATAATCGGTACAGCCACTCTATTTACCTGACTTTGCTCCATATCGCTCAATACCTTTCCGAGCAAAAACCTGTCTTGAAATTTTCAATTTACACCGTGTCCACAGACTTATGATATGTGCAGGAAGACAAACAGAAACCTACGGCAGAATTAATAATAATAATCTTTATTAGTGTCACAAGTAAGGGCAGCATGATGGGGCAGTGGTTAGCATTGCTGCCTCACGGCGCCAAGGTGCCAGGTTCGATCCCGGCCCTGGGTCACTGTCCATGTGGGGTTCGCACATTCTCCCCGTGTTTGCGTGGGTCTCACCCCCACAAACCCAAAGATGTGCAGAGTAAGTGGATTGGCCACACTAAATTTCTCCTTAATTGGAATAAATGAATTAGGCACTCTAAATTTACGTTTAAAAAATTGTGTCACAAGTAGGCGACCATTAACACTGCAATGAAGTTGTCGTGTTGGGTGTTCTGGTTCACAAACAAGCCAACAATGCTGGAAGTGGTGTAACGTTATTTTATTAACTGTTTAACTATGCTAACATACTGTAAATGTGTGTATAAGCAATACCAGCTTAACTGTGGACCCTTTCCTATCACTAGCTTTGGTGAGGCACTCAGCACATGGTGAATGTCTGTGATGCAGGCTGTGAGCTCTGTGCTCTGAGCTGGCTGCTGCTAGAATGAGCGGGAACTCTCCTGTCCTCTGTCATTATAGTGCTTGTCCTCTCACTGGTGATTGGCTGCGGTGTTATGTATGCTGGTTGGTCCTACTGCATGTCCATCAGTGTGTGTATGTGATTGCACCATAATGTACTGATGTCTATTATGACAGAAGTTACTGTGAAAAGCCGTTAGTAGCCACATTCCGGCACCTGTTCAGGTACCTGGAGGGAGAATTCAGAATGTCTAATTTTTCTAACAAGCACATCTTTCGGGACTTGAGGGAGGAAATTGGAGTGCCCGGAGGAAACCATGCAGACACGGGGAGAACGTACAGACTCCGCACAGACAGTGACCCAAGCCGAGAATCAAACACGGTGTGGTGAACGTTTTGCAGTAACCATTCACCATGTATATAACTGTATCACGCTGTTGCCCATGTGGGCTCCACCTATTGACCATTGTAAGGTATTACCTGTAATGTATCATGTTGGTGCCTTGTGGTCTGCGCCCCTGGCTCCACCCCTTGAGGGGAGGTATAAAGGGCAGTAGCCCTGTAGGCGGATCTCACTAGCAGACCAGTCGCAGGCAGGCACTGTTCTAGTTGATTAAAGCCACAGTTTACTTCTACTCCTGGTTTCGTGTGAATTGATGGTTGCATCAATTTAATCAACTACAACGCCACTATGGAATCAAACCTGACCGACTGGAACTCGCGAAATGGATTTTCCCGCACTGGCTCCGCAGTTTCAAGGCCTACCTCGCCGCCTCCTACTCGCCTACCGTCACCGGCGAACAGAAGCTGAGTCTCCTCCACGCCCGGGTGAGCCATCGAATCTCTGTTCTACTCGAGGAAGCCTCCACTTACGCAGATGCCCTCGCGATGTTACAACGCCTCTACGTAAGGCCAGTGAACGAGGTATACGCGGAGCATCTCCTCACTACTCACCGCCAACGCCCCGGGGAATCGCTGGAAGAGTACCTACACGACTTCAAAGTCCTTGCACGAAGTTCCAATTACCAGGCCGTTACGGCCACTCAACATATGGACCTCGCCGTCCGGGACACCTACGTGGCTGGAGTCAGGTCCAACTAGGTGAGACAGCGCCTACTCGAAAAAGGTGCCCTAGACCTGGAAGAGACGGTAAAATTAGCGTCCTCTCTAGAAGTAGCATTCCAAAGCCTTAACGCGTTCCCGTCCGATCACGCGACCCCCCTCGTGGACCCCGACCAAAGAGTACCTCAGGCCTGTGCCGGGCGGCTGCCCGCCCACCATGGGGGACTACCCTGTTATTTCTGTGGCCAGCATCAACACTCCAGGCAGCACTGCCCGGCCCGGAACGCGAACTGCAGCGACTGCGGAAGAAAAGGACATTTTGCTAAAGTTTGCCTGGCCAGGTCCAAAAACTCAAAATCGCTGGCCCGACTCACAGGCCCGCAGATCCCGCAGTGTGGCAGCGTGTCTGCCAGCTCCACCCCCCCCCCCGGATGCGTCATCGGCCTCGTATTGTCTGTGGGGGCAGCCATCTTCAACCCCACCCAACCCACGGGGCTCGCCATCTTGGCCATCCTCGCCCACGTGGCCCGCCATGTGCGATTCATGGGACCGCCATCTTGGACGCCATCTGCAACCCCGCCCGACAAGTGCGACCACCGGGAGCAGCCATCTTGGTACCATCCCAGCACACCCGGCCACACCGGCTACCCGCAACTCAGTGCGGTCACCCTTGACCAGTCGCGACCCAAACACCTCCGGAGCTCTATGATGACCATCCGGGTAAATGGACACGAAACGCCCTGCCTCTTCGACTCCGGGAGCCCAGAGCTTCATTCATCCAGACATAGTAAGGCGCTGCTCGCTCCCAATCTTCCCGGCACATCAAACCATCTCTCTCGCTTCCGGGTCGCACTTTGTACAGGTCCGGGGGTGCACTACTGCAACCCTCGCAATACAGGGCGCCGAGTACGCCAATTTTAAATTATATGTACTCCCCGACCTCTGCACTCCTTTTCTGTTGGGACTGGATTCCAAATGTAACCTCAGGAGCCTAACTCTGAAGTTCGGCGGGCCCCTACCCCCACTCACCGTATGTAGCCTCGCGACCCTAAAGGTTGACCCTCCTCCGCTCTTCGCAAATCTCACCACCGACTGCAAACCAGTCGCCACCAGAAACAGGCGGTACAGCATCCAGGAGAGGACTTTTATCAGGTCCGAGGTCCAGCGACTCTTGCAGGAGAGAATCATCGAGGCAGCAATAGCCCCTGAAGAGCTCAGGTGGTGGTCGTCAGGACCGGGGAAAAGAACAGGATGGTTGTCGATTACAGCCAAACCATAAACCAGTACACGCACCTCGATGCGTACCCCCTTCCCCGGATCGCAGACCTGGTTAATCAGACCGCGCACTACTGGGTGTTCTCCACGGTGGATCTGAAGTCTGCGTACCACCTGCTCCCAATCCACCCGGAGGACCGCCACTACACGGCCTTTGAGGCAGACGGCCGCCGCTTCCACTTCCTCCGGGTCCCCTTTGGCGTCACGAACGGGGTGTCGGTCTTCCAAAGAATGATGGACCGAATGGTGGACCAGTACGGGCTGCGGGCCACATTTCCGTACTTGGGCAACGTCACCATCTGCGGCCATGATCAGCAGGACCACGATGCCAACCTCCAGAGATTTCTCCAAACCGCCTGAACCCTTAACCTCACTTACAACAAGGAAAAGTGCATTTTCCGCACAACCAGACTAGCCATCCTCGGCTACGTCGTGGAAAATGGGGTTCTCGGAATGTAGTTCTAGTTGCTCCTGCAACTCCCCCTTCCCCACTGCCCCAAGGCCCTGAAAAGGTGCCTCGGGTACTTTTCTTATTACGCCCAGTGGGTCCCCAACTATGCGGACAAAGCCCGTCCACTAATCAAGGCCACCATCTTCCCACTGGCGGCTGAGGCCCGCCAGGCCTTCAGCTGCATCAAGGCGGATATCGCACCCTCAATCAGGCAGGCAGGCCAGTAGCATTTTTTTCACAAACCCTCACCGCCTCAGAAATTCAACACTCGTCGGTCGAAAAGGAAGCCCAAGCCATCGTGGGAGCCTTGCGGCACTGGAGGCACTACCTCGCTGGTAGGAGGTTTACCCTCGTCACTGACCAACGATGGATAATATGCTGCGGGGCAAGATCAAGAATGATAAGATCTTGAGGTGCAGGATCGAACTCTCCACCTATATGTAGTATATCGTCCTAGGAAGCTCAACAAGCCCCCAGATGCCCTGTCCCACGGCACATGCGCCAGCGTGCAAGATGATTGACTACGGGCTATCCACGTTGACCTCTGCCACCTGGGGGTCACCCAGCTTCTCCACTACATCAAGGCCCACAAGCTGCCCTGCTCCACTGAGGAGGTCAGAGCTATGACCAGGGACTGCCCGATCTGCACGGAGTGTAAGCCACACTTCTATCGACCGGATAAAGCCCACCTGGAAAAGGCAGCCCGGCCCTTTGAGCACCTCAGTATTGATTTCAAAGGGACCCTCCCATCCACCAACCGCAACACATATTTCCTCAACATCATCGACGGGTTCTCCCACTTCCCCTTTGCAATCCCTTGCCCCGACATGACCGCGCCACCATCATTAAAGCCCTACATAGTGTCTTCAGCCTGTTTGGTTTCCCCACGTACGTTCACAGTGACCGTGGCTCGTCGTTCATGAGCGATGAATTGCGTCAATACCTGCTCAGAAAGGGCATCACCAGGGATCTAGGAGTTATAACCCCCGGGGAAACGGGCAGGTGGAGAGGGAGAACGCGACGGTCTGGAAGACCGTCCTCCTGGCCCTACGGTCTAGGAATCTCCAAGTCCCCCACTGGCAGGAGGTCCTCCCCGACGCACTCCACTCTATTTGCACGGCCACAAATGAGACCCCTCATGACCGCCTATTTGTTTTCCCCAGAAAATCCACCTCGCTTCCGTCCTGGCTGAAGACACCGGGGCGTGTCCTGCTCCGCAAACACGTCAGGAGCCATAAGTCCGACCCCCTGGTCGAGAGGGTCCAACTCCTTCACACCAACCCCCAGTACGCATACATCGAACACTCCAACGGCTGACAGGATACGGTCTCCCTCCGGGACCTGGCACCGGCAGGTTTCACTACCACCGCCACCCCAACTTACCCCGCCCGATCTGCACTGACCAGCGCCCCCGCCCCTACATGGCACCCGCACCCCCTCTCGCCCTCCATTCCCCCTTCACCGACCCACAGGAATGAAGCTCCAGAAGACACGCTCCCGGAGTCCACGTCTGTGCCTGCACCGGCGACTTCACTACCCACGCACGCACGGATGAGTTTGACACCCGGGTCAGCTGCGATATCAGAGCTTCGGCGATCACAGTGCACGATCCGTGCGCCGGACAGGCTGAACTTATGAATCCTTCACCCCCGCCGGACTTCATTTTTTAACAGGGGGTGAGTGTGGTGAACGTTTTGCAGTAACCATTCACCATGTATATAACTGTATCACGCTGTTGCCCATGTGGGCTCCACCTATGGACCATTGTAAGGTATTACCTGTAATAGATCATGTTGGTACCTTGTGAGCTCCGCCCCTGGCTCCACCCCTTGAGGGGAGGTATAAAGAGCAGTCGCCCAGTAGACGGCTCTCACTGGCAGACCAGTCGCAGGCAGGCACTGTTCTAGTTGATTAAAACCACAGTTTACTTCTACTCCTGGTTTCATGTGAATTGATGGTCGCATCACTCTGGTCCCTGGCGCTGTGAAGCAACCATGCTAATCACTGTGCTACCTTGCTGACCAGTGCTGTCTCCATACCTCAGACGAAGTGCTAACACTGGGGCAGGATTCACAGAGTTCTACAACAGCAAAACCTGCACTGCACCCGGTGCCATTCAACAACCGCTGAGGGGCAAGCACCAGCGCCATGTGGAACACAATCGATTCAATGAGAAACATTGCGGGATTCGCCGGATTCGTGATTGACACTCAGGAGGCCAACAAGCTGCAGCCAACCCAGGGCCCACGCCCCGTAGTTCCGCAGGTATGTATCATGGAGGGAGTTAGCTGCAGGTGGCGTTGGGGGGGGGGAGTCGGCCAGGGGCGAAGTGGGGGGCGTTGGGGAGGGGGCTGTGGGGGTGGGATGCGGTGTGCGTGCCCCTAGCTATTCCCCTCCAGTTGGTGTACAAAGAACAAAGAACAAAGAAATGTACAGCACAGGAACAGGCCCTTCGGCCCTCCAAGCCCGTGCCGACCATACTGCCCGACTAAACTACAATCTTCTACACTTCCTGGGTCCGTATCCTTCTATTCCCATCCTATTCACATATTTGTCAAGATGCCCCTTAAATGTCCCTATCGTCCCTGCTTCCACTACCTCCTCCGGTAGTGAGTTCCAGGCACCCACTACCCTCTGCGTAAAAAACTTGCCTCGTACATCTACTCTAAACCTTGCCCCTCTCACCTTAAACCTATGTCCCCTAGTAATTGACCCCTCTACCCTGGGGAAAAGCCTCTGACTATCCACTCTGTCTATGCCCCTCATAATTTTGTATACCTCTATCAGGTCGCCCCTCAACCTCCTTCGTTCCAGTGAGAACAAACCGAGTTTATTCAATCGCTCCTCATAGCTTATGCCCTCCATACCAGGCAACATTCTGGTAAATCTCTTCTGCACCCTCTCTAAAGCCTCCACATCCTTCTGGTAGTGTGGCGACCAGAATTGAACACTATACTCCAAGTGTGGCCTAACTAAGGTTCTATACAGCTGCAACATGCAAGGTGTACCTGGAGGCGATCAGAGTGTCCCATGTATGTTTGTCCTGGCGCACATGTTGTGTGGCCTCCCGCACATGCCTGAGTCCTCCACCTCACCTGCATTCTCCTCGTCGGACGTGGCCTGGCATTCATCCTCCTCCTACAGCACGTTGGTACTCTGCTGCATGATGTTGTGGAGGATGCAGCAGGCCACAACGATGCAGGTGACCCTCCCAGTGCCATACTGGAGGGCCCCTCCAGAGCAGTCCAGCCACCTGAACCGCATCTGCAGGATGTCGAAGCACCGCTTGTTCACACTCCTGGTCACTGCATCATTATAGCAAGTCTCTGCGTCGGTCTTTGGCCTCCGGATAGGCGTCAACAGCCACGACCGCAGTGGGATGGGATGGGATGGGAATGGTAGGCCTAACATATGATGAACGTCTGAGAATCCTGGGATTATATTCATTGGAGTTTAGGAGGTTGAGGGGAGATCTAATAGAAACTTACAAGATAATGAATGGCTTAGATAGGGTGGATGTAGGGAAGTTGTTTCCATTAGCAGGGGAGACTAGGACCCGGGGGCACAGCTTTAGAATAAAAGGGTGTCACTTTAAAACAGAGATGAGGAGAAATTTCTTCAGCCAGAGAGTGGTGGGTCTGTGGAATTCATTGCCACAGAGGGCGGTGGAGGCCGGGACGTTGAGTGTCTTTAAGACAGAAGTTGATAAGTTCTTGATTTCTCGAGGAATTAAGGGCTATGGAGAGAGAGCGGGTAAATGGAGTTGAAATCAGCCATGATTGAATGGTGGAGTGGACTCGATGGGCCGAATAGCTTTACTTCCGCTCCTATGTCTTATGGTCTTATGGGATAACCACTGTCGCCCAGGAGCCAACCTCATCCCAGCCGGGCATGCACCTCGAAGAGGCCAGGAATCGTTGGGTATGCCAGTATGAAAGGGTCATGCATACGGCCTGGGTATCAGGCGCAGACGTGCATGATGCGCTTCTGATGATTACACACCAGCTGCATGTTCATTGAGTGGAACCCCTTTCGGTTTGTGTAGTCAGGGGACAGGCATCCCGTTGATCACCTCCTGGACCCAGGACGTCCTGGCGATGGTGGCGAAACCTGCTGCCCAGGCATCTTGGTGGCCTCGGTCCATATTGAAGTGGACGTATTGATCAGCTTGGATAACTACGGCCTCCATGACAGCGTGGATGCACCTGTGCACTGAGCTCTGTGAGATCCCAGTCAGGTCCATACTCGGTGCCGATAGAAACTCAGGGCAATCGTAACCTTGACAGTCACCCGGAGTGGGTGTCCTCCCCCATTGCTCCGCAGTGCCAGGTGCGCCATGATCTGGCAGATATGTCACACTGTCTCCCTGTTCAGCAGGTCCTCGAATGGCAGGCGGTGCTGGTACATATGAGGCCTCTGGCAGTGCCTCCTGTGCACCTCCTTCTCCCCCTCCTGAGCTTGTTGGGCGGCTGGCTCTCCATCCTTAGCGGCTGCCTCCTGTTCCTCTGGGACAGGCTCCGTTGCTGCAGCTTCCTCTTCCTCGAGCAGCTCTAGCTCGCACAGCCACAGTGCATCATCAGAGCTGCAGCGACGAGGAGGATGGCCACCATTGCTGGTTGTATTCCAATATCCTTTGTCTGCAGAGGGTGAAAAGCCGACGTGTTAGCATGGTGCATACTCTTGCGCCCAACCAGGTCCACCAGGCTACACAGTGGCCCTTGTTGGCTCTGCGGAATCTGCCCCCATTTGTCCCCGCTCCTCCTACATCCCCCATTCCTGGCCCCATGGGTGCCGGCACTATGGGGGCCTCTGGCCCTGGGGCCTGTCTCTGCTGCCAGTGGAACCTTCGGTTAATGCTGCCCATGCCAGAGTTCTGTTCCACGGCCCCTTCCCGGCATTCCCCCTTTAGGGGCTACTGCGGGCATTGCCCTTGGGTGGGCCGTGTGTAGCAGCCTGTTGGGGGGAGTGATATGGCTGGGCATGGGGTGCGAAGGTGGGGGCTTGGGGCACATTATATCCGGTGTCACTCGACAGAACCAAGGCCATAGTGAGGTGGCTGCCTTTCAGGCAACGCAATGATGGTCCATGCCTGGACACCGCCCCAGTCCCTTGGTTATCACCCCACCAGTGTCAGGACCGGCAGCCCATGGTCGCATCTATCCATGTCCTACCTCCTCTCTCTTCCTCATCAGCCAGGACACATGTTTCTTGACTTTTAAAAGCACAACTGAACCTCGCCATTGGGAATTCTCCTCAGTGTAGGCGGAGAATCAGGCATGCTAATTGTATGCAAACAATGTTTACTGTATGTCTGGTGTGGAATGCATTGACGCTGCTGTCGAGGCACTGGAGAATTGCAATTTGGCGTGAACCTGGGGCGAAATTCTCCGCAATCGGCGCGATGTCCGCCGACCGGCGCCAAAAACGGCACGAATCAGTCCGGCATCGCGCCGCCCCAAAGGTGCGGAATCCTCCACATCTTGAGCGGCTGAGCCCCAACCTTGAGGGGCTAGGCCCCGCGCCGCAGTGATTTCCGCCCCGCCGGCTGGCGGGAAAGGCCTTTGGTGCCCCGCCAGCTGGCGCAGAAATGACTTTGCCGGGCGGCGCATGCACGGAAGCGTCAGCGGCCGCTCACTGCATCCCCGCGCATGCGCAGTGGAGGGGGTCTCTTCCGCCTCCGCCATGGTGGAGACCATAAGACCATAAGACATAGGAGCGGAAGTAAGGCCATTCGGCCCATCGGGTCCACTCCGCCATTCAATCATGGCTGATTTCAACTCCATTTACCCGCTCTCTCTCCATAGCCCTTAATTCCTCGAGAAATCAAGAATTTATCAACTTCTGTCTTAAAGACACTCAACGTCCCGGCCTCCACCGCCCTCTGTGGCAATGAATTCCACAGACCCACCACTCTCTGGCTGAAGAAATTTCTCCTCATCTCTGTTCTAAAGTGACTCCTTTTTATTCTAAGGCTGTGCCCCCAGGTCCTAGTCTCCCCTGCTAATGGAAACAACTTCCCTACATCCACCCTATCTAAGCCATTCATTATCTTGTAAGTTTCTATTAGATCTCCCCTCAACCTCCTAAACTCCAATGAATATAATCCCAGGATCCTCAGACGTTCCTCGTATGATAGGCCGACCATTCCTGGGATCATCCGTGTGAATCTTCGCTGGACCCGCTCCAGTGCCAGTATGTCCTTCCTGAGGTGTGGGGCCCAAAATTGCTCACAGTATTCTAAATGGGGCCTAACTAATGCTTTATAAAGCTTCAGAAGTACATCCCTGCTTTTATATTCCAAGCCTCTTGAGATGAATGACAACATTGCATTTGCTTTCTTAATTACGGACTCAACCTGCAAGTTTACCTTTAGAGAATCCTGGACTAGGACTCCCAAGTCCCTTTGCACTTCAGCATTATGAATTTTGTCACCGTTTAGAAAATAGTCCATGCCTCTATCCTTTTTTCCAAAGTGCAAGACCTCGCACTTGCCCACGTTGAATTTCATCAGCCATTTCTTGGACCACTCTCCTAAACTGTCTAAATCTTTCTGCAGCCTCCCCACCTCCTCCATACTACCTGCCCCTCCACTTATCTTTGTATCATCGGCAAACTTAACCAGAATGCCCCCAGTTCCGTCATCTAGATCGTTAATATATAAAGAGAACAGCTGTGGCCCCAACACTGAACCCTGCGGGACACCACTCGTCACCGGTTGCCATTCCGAAAAAGAACCTTTTATCCCAACTCTCTGCCTTTTGCCTGACAGCCAATCGTCAATCCATGTTAGTACCTTGCCTCGAATACCATGGGCCCTTATTTTACTCAGCAGTCTCCCGTGAGGCACCTTATCAAAGGCCTTTTGGAAGTCAAGATAGATAACATCCATTGGCTCTCCTTGGTCTAACCTATTTGTTATCTCTTCAAAGAACTCTAACAGGTTTGTCAGGCACGACCTCCCCTTACTAAATCCATGCTGACTTGTCCTAATCTGACCCTGCACTTCCAAGAATTTAGACATCTCATCCTTAACAATGGATTCTAGAATCTTGCCAACAACCGAGGTTAGGCTAATTGGCCTATAATTTTCCATCTTTTTCCTTGTTCCCTTCTTGAACAGGGGGGTTACAACAGCGATTTTCCAATCCTCTGGGACTTTCCCTGACTCCAGTGACTTTTGAAAGATCATAACTAATGCCTCCACTATTTCTTCAGCTATCTCCTTTAGAACTCTAGGATGTAGTCCATCTGGGCCCGGAGATTTATCAATTTTTAGACCTCTTAGTTTCTCTAGCACTTTCTCCTTTGTGATGGCTACCATATTCAACTCTGCCCCATGACTCTCCCGGAATTGGTGTGATATTACTCACGTCTTCTACTGTGAAGACTGACGCAAAGTACTTATTTAGTTCCTCAGCTATTTCCTTGTCTCCCATCACAAAATTACCAGCGTCATTTTGGAGCAGCCCAATGTCAACTTTTGCCTCCCGTTTGTTTTTAATGTATTTAAAGAAACTTTTACTGTCATTCCTAATGTTACTGGCTAGCCTACCTTCATATTTGATCCTCTCTTTCCTTATTTCTCTCTTTGTTATCCTCTGTTTGTTTTTGTAGCCTTCCCAATCTTCTGACTTCCCACTACTCTTTGCCACATTATAGGCTTTCTCTTTTGCTTTGATGCATTCCCTAACTTCCTTTGTCAGCCATGGCTGCCTAATCCCCCCTCTGATAACCTTTCTTTTCTTTGGGATGAACCTCTGCACTGTGTCCTCAATTACTCCCAGAAACTCCTGCCATTGCTGTTCTACTGTCTTTCCCACTAGGCTCTGCTCCCAGTCGATTTTCGTCAGTTCCTCCCTCATGCCCCTGTAGTTACCTTGATTTAACTGTAACACCTTTACATCTGATTCTACCTTCTTTCTTTCAAATTGGAGATTGAATTCTACCATATTATGATCACTGCCTCCTAAGTGCTCCCTTACTTTAAGATCTTTAATCAAGTCTGGCTCATTACATAACACTAAGTCCAGAATGGCCTGTTCCCTCGTGGGCTCCATCACAAGCTGTTCCAAAAAGCCCTCCTGTAAACATTCAATGAATTCCCTTTCCTTGGGTCCACTGGCAGCATTATTTACCCAGTCCACCTGCATATTGAAGTCCCCCATGATCACTGTGACCTGGCCTTTCTGACATGCACTTTCTATTTCGTGGTGCATTTTGTGCCCCCGGTCCTGACCACTGTTAGGAGGCCTGTACATAACTCCCATTATGTTTTTTTTGCCTTTGTGGTTCCTCAACTCTACCCACACAGACTCCACATCATCTGACCCTATGTCATTTAGTGCTATTGATTTAATTTCATTCCTAATTAACAAGGCAACCCCGCCGCCTCTGCCCACCTCCCTGTCTTTTCGATAGGTTGTGAATCCCTGGATGTTTAAATGCCAGTCCTGAACCCCCTGCAACCATGTCTCTGTGATGCCTACCACATCATACCTGCCAGTCACAATCTGGGCCACAAGCTCATCTACCTTGTTCCGTACACTGCGCGCATTTAAATATAGCACCTTTAATTCTCTATTGACCGTCCCTTTTTGTTTTCTTAGTGTGGTGGACCTTGGTTTACTGAGCCTTTCCATACTCTGTGTCATATTTTGTGGGATGGGGACTATCGTAACCTCTCCTGAGTTTTGTATTTTCGTGCTTTTTTGTATTCCTAAGCAGCTACGCTTCCCACTGATTACTTCACCTCTTGGTTCCCTGACTTTCCCTTCCCCCCAATCTTTAGTTTAAAGTCCTATTGACCACCCTATTTATTCTTTTCGCCAGAACACTGGTCCCAGCTCGGTTCAGGTGGAGACCATCCCAACGGTATAGGTCCCCCCTGTCCCAAAACTGATGCCAGTGTCCCATGAAAAGGAACCCCTTTTTCCCACACCACTCTTTCAGCCACGTGTTATCTTCCCTTATTCTTGCCTCCCTATGCCAATTTGCATGTGGCTCGGGCAGTAATCCGGAGATTATGACCCTTGAGGACCTGTTTTTTAATTTGAATCCTAGCTCTTTATAATCTCTAAACAGGTCCTCTTTCCTAGACTTGCCTATGTTGTTGGTACCGACATGGACCACAACAACTGGATCCTCCCCCTCCCTCTCCAGTATCCTTTCAAGCCGGTCAGAGATGTCCCGCACCCTAGCACCGGGCAGGCAACATACCATGCGGGACTCTTTATCCTGCTCACAAAGGATACTATCTATCCCCCTGATAATAGAATCCCCTACAACTACAACTTGCCTATTTACTCCCTCCCCTTTAATGACCTGCTGAATCATGGTGCCTTGGTCAGCTGACTCATCCTTCCTGCAGCCCTGTTCGCCATCCACACAGGGAGCAAGTGCCTCATACCTGTTGGACAGAGTCAAGGGTTGAGGCTCCTGATTTCCTGACTGCTGGTTCCCTTTACCTGCCTGACTTGCAGTCACACCCTGCTGTCCCTGGTCACTGGCAGGATTTAAACTACTTACTCTGACAGGTGTGACTGCCTCCTGAAACACAGTGTCCAGGTAAGTCTCCCCCTCCCGGATGTGCCTCAGTGTTTGAAGCTCAGACTCCAGCTCATCAACTCTGAGCCGGAGCTCTTCGAGCAGCCAACACTTACTGCAGATGTGGTCGCTGCAGCTCGCAATGGGATCTGCCAGCTCCCACATCAAGCAGCTCAAGCACATCACCTGACCAGCCATCACTAATTAATTAATTAGTTTAATTTAAGTTTATGAGTTTAGCTGTGTTTTTTTTTAAATTTGGGGCAGATTTGCTATCAACCACTCAGATCACAGCTTCCCTCAGACGTCACTTTTGGGGAAAAAAACTGGAAAACAGGAAGTTTCCGTTAGGTTTTTATACTCACAGAGACTGCTCCTCCTCCTCCGAACGGCTCCCGAAATTAGGCCCGAAGAAAGAGCGAGAACAAAACAGTAGGGAAAAAGCACCTTCTCCCTCTCTTTACCAAATTACCTCACTGCACCAAATTACCAAATTCTCACTCGGTCTGTATCTCTCTCACTCAGGCTGTGTGTCCTTGACCTGCGCAATGCTTACTCATGTGCACTTTCTGTTTGTCTTTTATACAGACTTTAGGATGACTCACACTAAAACTTCAAAGAGAAGAAAACAATGTGTACCTTTGTGCCCCTTAACAGGCCTCAGGTGACTGCCAGATAACTGCCTCTCAGCAATTAGGGTGGGGGCAGCTTCAGCCAATCAGACACTAATCTACACTGCACTTTTAACTGAAAAACAGCAAAATTAGATGAACCACTTACCTTTCCTGGTTACCTCACTGCACCAAATTACCAAATTCTCACTCGGTCTGTATCTCTCTCACTCAGGCTGTGTGTCCTTGACCTGCGCAATGCTTACTAATGTGCGCTTTCTGTCTGTTTTTTATACAGACTTTAGGTTGACTCACACTAAAACTTCAAAGAGAAGAAAACAATGTGTACCTTTGTGCCCCTTAACAGGCCTCAGGTGACTGCCAGATAACTGCCTCTCAGCAATTAGGGTGGGGGCAGCTTCAGCCAATCAGACACTAATCTACACTGCACTTTTAACTGAAAAACAGCAAAATTAGATGAACCACTTACCTTTCCTGGTTACCTCACTGCACCAAATTCTCACTCGGTCTGTATCTCTCTCACCGTGGTGAAGGCGGAAGGAAAAGAGTGCCCCCACGGCACAGGCCCGCTCATGGATCGGTTGGCCCGGATCGCGGGCCAGGCCTCCGTGCCCCCCCCCACCCCCCCTCGGGGCTAGATCACCCCTCGCCCCCTCCCCCAGGACCCCGGAGCCTGCCCGCGCCGCCTTGTCCCGCCAGTAAGAGAGGTGGTTTAATCCACGCCGTCGGGCCAGGCATTCTAGCAGCGGGACTTCGGCCCATCCGGGCCGGAGAATCGCCAGGGGGGGCCCGCCAACCGGCGCTGCGCGATTCCCGCCCCTGCCGAATACCCTGTGCCGGAGAATTCAGCAACCAGCGGGGACGGGATTCACGACAGCCCCCGCCGATTCTGCGACCCGGCGGGAGGTCGGAGAATCTCGCCCCTGGTGCTTGCCACGATTTCGGGTTCAAAACCGATTCTCCGCCCAATTGTCGTTCCTGATTTTGGCATCCGCCGATGGAGAACACCGCCTCTTGTATTTCATTGTCAATAATTTCAATCAAGCACGAACACAATCCTTTCAATCATAGACTTTGTAACTTGGACCTCTTAATTGTGCATCGCATTTGTTTGGTCTGACAGATGTATGTATTCATAATACTGTTGCCTGCCTTTCTGCTGAGCACCTTGAAAGAAAGAATCCCCCAATTCAAGAGTCTAACAATGGAAACAATGCTGCTATTGGGCACAGCCTGTGGCTGTGTGTTCAGCATTAGTCAGGATCTGAGAGAGGTAATTTAAAAGTCTAGTTTCCTGAAAGCAATAGTTATTCTTATACAAACATCAAAGGAATTTTGTTTTGGGAAGCAATGATTGACAGTGAGAGGGTTAATCCCCTCTAGAATTAATTTTGCCATGTTGGACCGTAATAAATAGCATTGCAGTGAATTATAGCTGCTGCTTATTGTGAAAGGTGTTGTGGACATCCACTCACAGTAAGCAAGTGCCTTGACCCTGAGGTGAGGTATAGAAGGAAGTTTAGGCACATCCATAAGGTGAGCAAAAGCTTGGTCCCAACCACCCAAGATTCGTCCCTTAAAAGCTTTCCCTGGAAACCCTGGCATGAGTTTCAAAAGTGCTTCTCTTTGTGTAATAATGCATGCTTTCAGTTCACACCACTTTTCCAAGCAGGGCATTCCAAATTCCAATTACTATCTGAATGGGAAAACTCGCTAATTTTCTCTCTCGATCTTTTTACAATGCTTTTCAATTCATGGGGCTGGATTCTCCGATTCTGCGGCTATGTCTGAAGGATGCGTCTGCTCTTATTTTTTTAAAAATTTAGAGTACCCAATTATTTTTTTTTCCCAATTAAGGGGCAATTTAGCGTGGCCAATCCACCTAACCTGCACATCTTTTGGGTTGTGGGGTGAAACCCACGCAGACATGGGGAGAATGTGCAAACTCCACACGGACAGTGACCCAGGGCCGGGATTCGAACCAGGGTCCTCATCGCTGCAGTCCCAGTGCTATCCACTGAGCCACGCGTCTGGTCTTATTGCCGCTCTGTCCGGTGGGGAGCTAACAGCCATGCCACGTATAACACCTGGCTTTACCTGCCGATACAGACGCAGAATGTCCGGGTCCATGGCCGCGCCAATAGCTGCCCCCGTGTAACCCCCTTTGTCACCCCCGGACCACCCCCCACCAGTCCCCCCAGCCCCCGCTGAAGCTCCCTGCCAGCGGAAGGGCTTCCCCCTGACTGTGTAGATCCATTGGTGGTCATTGTTCAAAATTCTTTGGACTCTGGAATGGTCCCTACAGATTGGAGGGTAGCTAATGTAACCCTGCTATTCAAAAAGGGAGATAGAGAGAAAACAGGAACTATAAACCAGTGAGCCCAACATTGGTTGTAGGGACGTTGCTAGAGTTCATCATCAAGGATTTCATAGCACAGCATTTGGAAAGCAGTGGTATAATCAGACAATGTCAGTATGGATTTACAAAAGGAAAATCATGCTTGACAAATTGACTAGAATTCTTTGAAGATGTAACCAGTAGAGTTGACCAGGGAGAACTAATGGATGTGGTTTATTTAGATTTTCAGAAGGCCTTTGTCAACGTCTCACATAGCAATTACTATGTAAAGGCAAAGTACATGGGATTGCGGGTAGTGTCTTGAGATGCATAGAAAGTTGGTTAGCAGACAGAAGATGTTGGAATAAATGGGTCTTTTTCCAATTGGCAGGCAGTGAATAGTGGGGTACCACAGGGATCTGTGCTAAGACCCCAACTGTACACATTATATATTAATAATTTGGACAAGGGAACTAATTGTATTATCTCCAAATTTGCAGATGATCCAAAGTTGGTTGGGAAGGTGAGCTGTGAGGAGGATACGGAGATGCTACAGTGGTATTTGGACAGGCTGAGTGACTGGGTGTCTGCACGGCAGATGCAGTATAATGTGGATAAATGTGAGGTTATCTGCTTTGGCAGCAAAAATAGAGAGGCAGACTGTTATTTGAATGGGTGTAAATTGAGAGAGGTGGACACTCAGCGAACTTTGGTGTCCTCATGCATCAGTCACTGAAAGTAAGCGTGCAGGTTCAGCAGGCAGTAAAGAAGGAAAATGGTATGTTGGCCTTCATAGCGAGAGGATTTGAATACAGGGATAGTGATGTTTTACTGTAATTTTATAGGGCATTGGTATGGCCACACCTGGTGCAGTTTTGGTGTCCTTATCTGAGGAAAGATATTTTTGGAGTGAAGCGAAGGTTTACTCGGCTGATTCCTGAGATGGCAGGATTGTCATATGAGGAGAGGCTAAGTCGGTTAGGATTATCTTAATTGGAGTTTAGAAGAATGAGAGGGCATCTCTTTTTTAAAAATTTGTTCATGGGAACATAGGCGTTGATGGCTGGCCAAGCATTTATTGCCCATCCCTAATTGCAGTTAAGAGTCAACCACATTACTGTGGATTTGGAGTCACATGTAGGCCAGACCAGGTAAGAACGGCAGATTTCCATTCTGAAAGGACATTAGTGAACCAGATGGGTTTTTACGACAATCGACAATGGTTTAATGATGGGCCGCCCTGGTGGTGCAGTGGTTAGCACTGCTGCCTATGGCACTGAGGACCCAAGTTCGATCCCCGCCCCGGGTCACTGTCTGTGTGGAATTCGTACATTCTCCCCGTGTCTGTGTGGGTTCACCCCACAACCCAAAGATGTACAAGTTAGGTGGATCGTCCATACTAAAATTGCCTTTTACTTGGAAAAAAAAAATTGGGTACTATAAATTTATTTTAAAAAAGACAATGGGTTCATGGTCATCATTAGACTTATAATTCCAGAAGTCAAATTGCACTATCTGCAGTGGCAGGATTTGAACCCGGGTCCCCAGAGCAATTCCCTGGGCTTCTGGTTTGCTAGCCCAGTGACAATGCCACTACACCATCACCTCCCCTTCTCTCAGAGAAATTTATAAAATTCTAACAGGATTAGACAGAGTAGATTGAGAAAGAATGTTCCCGATGGCGGGACCCCAGAACTAGGAGTCATTGTTTGAGGATAAGGGATAAATCTTTCAGGGCTGAAGTGAGAAGAAATGTCTTCACCCAGAGAGTGGTGAATCTGTGGAATTCCCTATCACAGAAATTAGCTGAGGCCAAAACCTTGTGTAATTTCAAGAAGGAATTGGATATAGCTCTTGTGTCTAAAGGGATCAAGGGATATGGCTGAAGTGGGATCAGGGTATTGACTTTGAAGATCAGCCATGATCATAATGAATGGCGGAACTGGCTCAAAAGGCCGAATAGCCTCCTTTTGCTTCTATTTTCTATGTATGTTTCTCTGTATCACCCTCTGCTTCCTGCCACTCAGCAATTCTGGATCCAATTTGCCAAATTTCCTTGGATCAAATGGGCTCTTAACCTTCACTCTCAGTCTCTCATGTGAGACCTTATCAGAAGCCATATTGAAGTCCAAGTAGACTACATCAAATGCATTGCCCTTATCTACACTCATCTACATTGGTTACTAAATGCTCTCCCATTGGTGTTGATCCACTTGGGCCAACTCATTGCTCAGAATAGGTCCGCCAGTGGTGATGGATGGTCCATCTTGGTCCGCTCTGGAAGTATGACAATATTACAACAACAGCACTGGAAACATGTGCTCCAGAACTTTCTGCACCTCTAATCAACCTGTTCCAGTACAGCTATAACACTCTCACTTATCTGGCAATGGAGAAATTGTCCAGATGTGTTCTGCACATTAAAAGCAGGACACTCCAACCCAACTACTTAATGTCCCATCAATCTACTCTCAATCATCAGTAAAGTGATGGAATGGGTCAACAGTGTTATGGAGTGGCGCTTACTCAGCAATAACCTGCTCACTGACGCTCAGAGTTGATGAGCTCGGGTCTGAGCTTCGTACGCTGTGATGCATCAGGGAGGGGGCGAATTACCTGCACGATGTGTTTCAGGAGATGGTCACACCACTTAGATTAACTCTCCTGAATTTAGCCAGTGGTCAGGGACAGGAGAGTGTGACTATGATTGAGGTAGGTAGAGGGACCCAGGGGGGTTGCAGGAACCTCGACCCTTGTCCCTTTTCCAGCAGGTTCAGAATTTCTGCTCCATGTGTGGTACAGGGAGCCATTCAAGTGCAGGTAGAGAAAACAAATATAGTCGTAATCGGGAATAGAATAGTTAGTTGCACAGACACTGTTCTCTGTGACCAGGAACGAGAGTCCTGAAGGTTATGTTGCCAACCTGATGCTCACCCGAGCAACAAGTAACTTGCACAGCAGCTCCCCAATTGTAATTTAGTCACATTTGAACAATTAAGAAATCCTTTTCTTTGGGGGTCCAAGCTGGTCTTGTTATTCAGGCAGCATCATTTAACAGGTTAATATAGGGTGCCACGATCAGAAATGTCAACGCTACCATCTCATAAATCAAGAGAGAATGCCTTGACAACCAAGAGATGGATCTAAAAATCACAGATTGCTATTTTTTTACAAATATAAACTAATACAGATTGACAGGTGGATTATAAACCTCATTAGTGGTTAATTTAATCTCAATAGGTCAGAGCTCTTTATGAAAACTGTGGGGGAGCAATTAGTTTGCTTAATGATAACACTGAGGAAACCCATGTTGGCCACATATGTATTGGCCAGCGCTGGTTACTGTCCCAGGGATTCAGTATAAGTCCACAAATGACACTTGAAATCGTACAATACAAACAAATTTGTACTCCTACATTCTTGCATCTGAAAATTATTTACAAAGAACTTCAAAAAAATCCAACCTGTTATCCCCACATGTGTTGAAGCACATCCTCCTTCCCATCATAATGGAATGGAGGAGGCCATTCACACCAGCGGGCATCTGCTGGCAATCTGATGGCGCTAACTAAATAGTTGCACAGCCTTGCTCTTTTCCTGTCGGTTGTTAAAGTTTCCCCTCACATTTCCCGTACCAGCCTCCCCAAACAGGCGGCGGAATGTGGCGACTAGAGGCTTTTCACAGTAACTTCATTTGAAGCCTGCATGTGACAATAAGCAATTTTCATTCTTCATTTTAATTTCCTGTTGAAGTTTATTATTTCTCTGCTTCCATATCGCTTCAGAAACAGCATTCCAGATCCTGATAATCAGATCATGATGGAGAAATGAATAGAGGAGATATGCTGATAGGGTTTTGTGGAGCTAAAACACTGGCATGAACCATTGAGTCCAAGTTGCACAGTTATTTTCTCTAAATTCTGTAACATCCTGCAGCCTTTCTATACTTGTCATACCCAAATGCAAATTGCTGTCAAAATGCTACCGTTCTGAAAAGAAATCATGGAAACAGCGATAATCCAAGTTATCTTATCTGAAGCAAATCACTTGAACCATTCAAATAATATTTGGGAGTGAAGGTGATATTTCCATGCCATTCTGTATCATGCTATTAAAAGGGACAGAAGGTTTACAGGTGAATATATCCCAGGACCTTATGGTTCCATATTTGTTCTGGTTCACTTCACCTGACTGAGTTAAATACAAACCCGCTTTTAATAGGGCAGCCTGTCACTCCTGTAATGGCCTTGATGGTGGGTACAAGTTGGACCTCTCTGAGCTCATTTGCGTGTAATGAGGGTGAATTTCAGGTGCAAACATCCTGCATCCTAAGGGTGTCTGAAGAAAGTCCAACCTGAGATTGGATCAGATAACTTTTCAAGTAGCCAGAGTGTTTGCCTAAGGTGAGTGCTTGGCCCCTTGCATAGATTAATAAGAAGGCTAGCATTTGATTTAGGACTTCTTTGGGAATCTGGAATTCCAAGACTTCAGATTTGAATGAATCAGCCTAGCCATCGGCCACCATAGAGAAGGTGAGTAAATTCATTTATTTATGGCATTTTGGAACCATTTGACTCCTGGTGGAAGTGATCAACCTCCTCTGCCCTCAACACTATCCTCCCTCCTCTCCTTTCTGGTATTCACCTGAGAACATCAAACAGCAAGCCAAATGGTAAATTTGGTGAATGTATTGGATGAATGTGTTGTCTGTATCTTCTTCCAGGCTGAGTCTTTGTCTGTCCATGGAGCTAATTGCCGTGCTATGACAGCTGGGGCCCTTATCCTTGTGAATAATCTACTGTGAGTGCTGGAGTTGGTGCCACAAGGTGAGAGGCCGGATTCAGCACTATCCAATACTGAACTGATGGACTGTCCACTCGGTGCCTGGTGTAAAGCTATTCTTCTCCAGCTTCCACTGGCCAAGTTTACTGCTGGCCTGTCAGCTAATGTACTCGGGTGACATTTTCTATTTCCCACACCTGCCAGTTAAATGTCTAATTAATGCCGATTTTGCAATGGGAGTTCAGCCCTGCCAGGGACCAAGGCTCCAACAGCCCCAAGGCTATTAGACTGGATTACAGCTCAGGATTCAGGGTAAATGATAAACAGCTCTCTATCTCCTGCACTTCAAAAACTCTGCTGAGCAGATTTATGTCCCCAAAAAATGTATCCAATGTAAGAAAAGTAGAATAGTCTAGAATAGTCCAGATCCCACTTATTCCCCTTTGTGGATCTTCAAAATAATCAAAACTTTTTGGCATAAACTGAGCCTCGCTCTCTTTAACTAGAACACACACCAAGTTGAAGGCCCCTCTCCACCTGACCTCTCCCCCAAAACCATCAGCTGAACCTGAGCTCGGTGTCCCAGGGCACTCTGCCACTTCAAACAAAGACATAAATACCGCTGGCCTAAAGCTCCCTCACCTTGCTGATGTCAAGACTCTCTGGCATTGTTGATGGCTCTCAAATACCGTCAGCAGTCGCTGGCCCTTGGTCTGTGTCCTTCTTCATCAGATGGATCTCCAGCTGACACAACGTTATAGATTCTTGTACACAGGCACGGCCACCATCCTGTCTTCGCTCCCAGCCTCACGGCTGACTTTAAAGCACCATAGCATGGCAGTTGTTTCTCTGGCAATTGCGGGCATCAAAGGATAGAAAGATCATTTTCACTCCAATCATAATTCGAGATAAAGCATTTTTGAATAAAGTCGAGATTTCAGAACCCACTCCCCAGGTCACGAGCGAGGCTTAATTTTCCTTTGTAATCACTTCACACGTAATAACCTCAGATGAATTGCCATGTGTACACATTGATTCCCATGCTGGGTCATAATACAAGTCAGTCAAGGTCACTGGAACTCTCGTCATTGGAAGCTCCACCCCAACCATGCCCCCTTTCGAGTTGATTACCTTGTGATGGGAATATACAATTCTCCCACAGAAATAAAAACAGAAAATGTTAGAAATGCTCAGCAGATCAGTAAACATTAGTTGAGAGAGAACGGGAGTTAACTTTTCAGGTCAATGCTGTCATCAGAAAGAGGAAAAGTGGGATATGGTTTTATGCGAGCAAAGGGGACAACAGGAAAAAGAATAAAGATCTTTGATAGTGTGAAAGACAGAGAGATTAAAAGACAAAAGAGTTAGTGGTGCAAAGGAGTGGTTCTGGGATAATGCAGGAAACAAGAAACCTGTTTTGCAGATGTGTAAATGCAGATTTTATTTTTTTAATTTTAGAGTAATTTTTAGTATACCGTACCCAATTAATTGTTTCCAATTAAGGGGCAATTTAGCGTGGCCAATCCACTGAGCTTGCACACTTTTGGGTTGTGGGGGCAAAACCCACACAAACACAGGGAGAATTGTGCAAACTCCACATGGACAGTAACCCAGAGCCGGGATTGAACCTGGGACTCAGCGCCGTGAGGCCGCAGTTCTAACCCACTGCGCCAGCTTGCTGCCCAACGTGAATGGCACAATGATGAACAGCTATCAACAGCAAGCAAAAATATGAAACAAATAAGTTCAGACTAAAATCTGCAAAGGAAAAGGAAACAAAAAGGAGCAGGCCTGATGGTCTGAAATTGTTTCACAAAGTATTGAGTCTGAAAGTCTGGATATGCTGAATCAGAAGTTGGAGAACTGACCCTTAAGCTTATGTTGATCTTCATTGTAATAATTCTGGAAACTGAGAGTTCAGCATGAGAGACATGTGGAGAATTAAAACTGCACTAACTGGAATCCCGGGGCCATGTTTGCAGACTAAATGGACATGTTGTGCAGAATGGCCAACTGACCTGTGTTTAGCCTCCCAATATAGAGATTGTATTGTGAAGAGTGAATCCAGCATATTAAATTGAAAGTATATGTAAATTTCTGTTTTACTTGGAAGGGGTGCTTGAGGCTTTACATAGAAAGAAGGGAGAAGGTCAAAGGGACGATTTTGCATTTCTTGTTTGGACAGAAAAGTCCATAGGAAAGGGACACAGTGTTGGGGTGATTGAGAAATGGACCAGGGTATCTCAGAGGGAATGTTCCCTTTGGAATGGTGAATGTGGAGGGAGGGGAAGATCAGTTTGGTGATGGTATCACGCTAAGGAAATCCTCTACCATCATGTGTGTCAATATCACTTTGCTAAATGGGATAGATATCTAACAGATCTAGCAACTTAGCACTGGGCAATGTGGGCCATCTGCATCAGTAGAATTGTACTCAGCCACAATTTGTGACCTCATGGCCCTCATATCCCCCACTCTAGCATAATCACCAAGCCAGGGGATCAACTCTGTTCATTGAAGGTGCGGGAGGGCATGCCCAGAGAAGCACTAAACACAAGTAAAAATGAGATGTAAACCTGGTTAAGCTACAAAACAGGATTACTTGATGCTAAACAGCATAAGCAGCAAGCAATGAATAGATTCCACAACCAACGGATGAGATCTAATCTCTGCAGTCTTGCCACATCCAGTCATGAATGGTGATGGGCAATTAAACAACTCCCTGGAGGGGGAGGTTCCACAAACATCACCATCCTCAATGATGGGGATGTCCAGTACATCAGTGCAAAAGACAAGGCTGGAGCACTTGCAACAATTTTTAGCCAGAAATGCCAAATGATGATGGATCTTGGTCTCCTCTGCAGATCCACAGAATCACAGATGTCAGCCTTCATATAATTTGATTCACACCACATGATATCAAAATCTAGCTGGAGGCACTGAATACTGCAAAGGCTCTGGGCACTGACAATATTCCAGCAGTAGTCCTGAAGATTAGTGGTCCAACATTTGCCATGCCCCTAGCCAAGTTGTCCGAGTACAACTACAACACTGCACCTACCTGGCACTGTGGACAATGGCCTAGCTATGCCTTCTGCACAAAAATCAGGATAAAGGCAACTCATCTAATTGTGTTCCATAAATCTACTCTTGATAATCAGTAATGGAAGGGATCATCAAAAGTGTTATCAAGAGGCATTTAATTAACAATAACCCACTCACTGACATTCAGTTTGGGTTCCTCCAGCGTCAGTCAAATCCTAATCATTTTACAACCTTGGCTCAAACGTGAAGAAAAGAACTGAACTCCAGAGGTGTGATGAGAGTGACTGTCCTGGACATCAAGGCTTCATTTGACCTAGCATGGCATCAAGGAGCCTGACCAAAACTGGAGTCAATGGGAATCAGGGAAAAACTCTTGTATGGGTCCTCTGTTAATCCCAGTCTGTCACTTGTTTATCCATTTATTTTATGTTATTCTGCTATTTCAGTATTTGTACATGGACAATTAATGGGACTTTTAAGATGAACTATACCTTTAATTCGAGTGGCTGGTAAACTGAGGATTAACCTATGACATCAGATAAGGCAGGTTGCAAAGAGCTGTATAAATTTTGGATCAGTAGATTCAAGGGAGACCAGTGATGACACATCTTGATGGACTTGGCCGTCGGCCAATGGACTGTTTCGAGTTGCTGGACATTATCAGTGACCCCTGCCGATTGGTCAAGGGTTCTCCGGAGTGTTCCTTCCTCTGTGTGACTGTGTTTTCTTTTACTTTCATTTTGGTCAGAAGCTGGAGGGTCACAGCCTAATCACTCTCTCTCATCTAATGGATTCTTTCTGAAGATCCAAAGTTAAAACCTTTCTCTCTCCACAGCCAGATTTAACTAATCTCAAGTGCTGACTTGATGGGCCAAATGGCCTCCTTCTGCAGTTTCGGGATTCTATGTTCTGAGACAGGGAAAATATCCAGGCTTAGGCTGACAAGTGACATCCATGCCGCACAACAGTAACTTCATTACAGTGTTAATGTAAGTCTACTTGTGACAAATAAAAGATTATTATTATCTCCAGCAAGAGGTAATCTAACCTTTGCCCTTTGTCATGGCTTTACCATCGCTGAATCACCCACTATGAATATCCTGGGGGTTAACATTGACCAGAAACTGAACTGAAATATCCACATAAGTACTGTAACTCACCTTCTGATTTCACCAAACTCTGTCTACTATCCACAAGGCACAAATCAGGAGCATGATGGAATACATTCCACTTGCCTGGATGAGTGCAGCTCCAACAACACTCAAGAAACTTGACACCATCCAGGACAAAACAGCCCACTTGATTGGCAGCCCGTCCACAAACATTCACTCCCTCCACTATCGGTTCACACTGGTAGCAGTGTGTCATCGACAAGATGTACTGCAGGAGCCCAGTAAAACCCCTTAGACAGCATCTTCCAAACTCATGACTGTTATCACCTAAAAGGAAGAGGGCAGCAGACCCATTGAAAAAACACCGCCTAGAGGTTTCCCTGCAATTCACTCACCATCCGCCTCTTCACTGTCGCTGGATCAAATGACTGGAACTCCTTCCCTAACAGCACTGTGGGTGTACCTGCACCACATGGACTGTTCAGGAAGCAACTCACCACCACTTTCTCAAGGGAAGTTAGGGTTGGGCAATAAATGCTGCCTTAGTCTGCGATGTTCACATCTCATAAATTAATTTTAAAAATGATGATGGTGGAAATGGTGGAGATTGATCTATTTACAATGGTGGTGTGAATGGTGAGGACAAGGGAAACAGGACTGACATGTTTGATGGTCCTGTAAAATACAATGTGGGGAAAGGGGAAGGTGGAATCCTCAATTGATGAAAACAAATGGGAAATACTAATTTGAAAATTTGCATAATCAGAACAAGTGTGACGGAGATGGAGGAACTAGAACGATGCAATCGAGTACTGAGCGGGATTCGCCCTCAACTGGCCGGATGGCCCGACGCCGGCGCCAAGAGCGGCGCAAACCACTGAACCACTCCGGAGTCGGGCCGACCGGAAGTTGCGGACTCCTCCGCATTTCCGGGGACTAGGCCGGCGGAGGAGGGGTTGGCGCCGCTCCAATCGGCGCCTAAGGGCCGGCGCGAATTGGCGCATGCACAGAACCGCCGACGTGGTTCCGCGCATGCACAGACCGGCCGGCATGTTTCCTGCGTATGGGAAGGGGGTTCTTCTCCGGAGCCCTACAGAGGCTAGCGCAGAAGGAAAGAGTGCCCCCATGGCACAGGCCCGCGATGGGAACCCCCCCCCCCCAGGTGCCTGATCCCCCCGCGCCCCCCCCGAGGACTCACCTAGCCGGTCTACAAGCCAGGTCCCGCCGTGATGGAACACGTCCATTTCACACCGGCGGGACTGGCAAGGAAATGACGGCCGCCTGGCCCATCGGGGCCCAGAGAATTGCCGGCGGGGCCTCTGCCAATGGCCTCCGACCGGTGCGGCGTAAACCCCACCCCGCCCGAAACCCGGCGCCGGAGAATACGGCAACCGGCGTCAGAGCGGCAGGGCGGGATTCGCACCGCCCCCCGGGGATTATCCGACCCAGCGGTGGGTCAGATAATCCCGCCTCTCAAGAGTGATCAGTGTGAGGAAATGCAGTCGAGATTGCTTTTGGAATCAATGGATTTGCAGTGATTATTTGGTGATAGCCTATACCCAGAAATTGCGACAGTGAGGTCAAGGAGGGAGATGGATGAATGTGAGGGAAGGGAGAAAATTGCCACGTGAAATTAATGACATTTCCCAATTCGGGGTGAGAGCAGAGCCACAAAAGTTTTGACATTAATAGTTAAAAAAACTAAAGATTTCTGGATAAATTCAGCAGATCTATGTGAAATCTTTTGCCGATTTAAATTGGAGAGAGTGGCATGGTTAGCACTGCTGCCTCACAGCTTCAGGGTCCTGGGTTCAATTCCAACCTTGGGTGACTGTCTGTGAGGAGTTTGCACTTTCTCCCTGTGTCTGTGTGAGTTTCTTACGGGTGCACGGTTTCCTCCCACATTCCAAAGAATTTTAGGTTAGGTGGATTGGATAGGTTATATTGTCTCTAGGTGCAGTTACAGGGATAGTGTGGGGTTTGGGCCTAGGTAGGGTGCTGCTTCAGTGGGCCTGTGCAGACTCAATGGGCCGAATGGCGTCCTTCGGCACTAGGATTCTACGATATGATTCTAAGATAAATGTGAGGGATTCCCAAAATCCAGAAGGGTAATTTGGAACACTGGTTCTAAGTGGTGTATGTTTTCAATTTGATATACTGTGAGGAAATCAGTGAGAAGCAGTCCAGTTGTTTTGTGGACAATTAAGAAAGAATATTTATTAACTTAAAGAAAGCACAGAACAAATATTGAATTCAAATTTCACCATCTGCAGTGGCGGGATTTGAACCTGGGTCCCCAGAGCATTACTCTGGCTCTCTGGTTTATTAGTCCAGTGTCAATACCACTACACCACTGCCTCCCCAGAATACACTCTAACACACATAACTATGATAATGGTCATGCACACACACACTGTATCTCACTAAGTTAAGCTTTGTTCCCAGCTACCTATGTTCCTGAACTTTGAGAAATGCCCTTTTTCCCAAACAACATCCATTATATAACTCGATGAGCTAAATCCAGCATATAGTTACCACCCATAAGTTCCGTTCCAGTTTGGGAAAACCTTTCTTCAGTTCAGTGGAGAAGTGGACCAGGGTGTCACGGAGGGAGTAATCCCTGTGGAATGCTGACGGGGGTTGGTGAGGGAAAGATGTGTTTCATGGTGACATCATGCTGGAGTTGGTGGAAATGGTGGCAGAAGATCCTTCAAATGTGGTAGCTGGTGGAGTGAAAAGTGAAGACAGGGGGGACCCTTTCAGTGTTCTGGGAGGGATGGGAAAGATGAGGGAAGAGGTGCGGGAGGTGAGTCAGACACAATTGAGAGCCCAGTTGACCACATTAGGTCACGTGAACAGCAACAACAAAAATCTTGCAGTTACAAAGTTTCTCTAACAGTAAAACCTCCTAACTATTTGGGTCCAGCAGCAGCAATGTAGCAGAAAGGCCACAGATTTTAGTCCCCAGGATCCCTGAGCTTGGCTGAATCACACGGTTCATCATTGCAAGATACTGGTTCGGATTGTTATGGGCCAGGGTTTAGAAAACTCCAAAGAATATTATGGAGTTCACCTGACCTGCAACTATTTATTGAATTTGGCTAGGATGAGCACAAGAGCCTGCCTTTCAGATGTTATTCACCAGAGACCTTAGGCACTTTAATCAAAAAAACAAGCTTTATTCTAAGAATTTAGTTAACATTTGTATAAACACACACAGTAAGAATTTTTATCAACTACAAACACAAAGACCTCACACAGCTGCAATAATCTATGTATAACCCTGAATGAATTCCCCCTTAACTGTTTCAATTCAATAACAAAATCTAAGTAAAACCAGAAACCTCTTTTCAAAGGTCTGACCCAGCACACGGAATTCTTAATGGTATAAGACTTGTTATTGATACTCTGTTCCCCTTTTCAAACAGCAGGTTTGAATTCCTTCCAGAAAGCAATTATCTCTTTTCAGTTACCAAGCAGTCTGGAAACAGCTTTTAAAATGAAGATAGAGAGACACTTCTTTCAACCTGTGCAGTTCAAAACCAGTCCAAACTCAAAGCAAAAGTAAAAACTCACAGAGCCACAGCCCAGCTCCACCCACACAATGACATCATTGAAGCCATGTGATAAGACAAAAACATTTCTTAAAGGGACACTCCCACGAGAGGATGAAGCAAACTATTTGATTAGTTTGATTTCGGCTATCCTGGGTACCAGTGTTACTGAAGCTCCATTAGAGCATCAAGCTGCTGTTTATGTTGCATTTACAGCTTGCACTTTATGATCACAATTGTTTCAAGGTTGTGTCCCTTTATTTTTGAAAGTATGGTTCTTCAACTTTCACCTGACTGGAACCCTTGCAATTTGAAGTAAGACAGAGCAAATTGCTCAAAGATTCAAGGTCACATTCAAGGTGAAGGTAAGAAACAGACAACTCACCCTGAGAGAAGTGTGAAGATAGTAACCTTTCCTATATTCCTGACACACATCAAAACTTGTAACTGGCTAAGTAGGGGGTGTTACGCATACCAAATACTGGATATTGATACAAGACGCTAGTTAGACCTCAGCTGAAGTATTGTGTACAGTCTGGGCGGCACACTACGGAAAGGATGTGGAAGCATTGGTGAGAGTGCAGAAGAGGTTTACACGAATGGTTCCAGGGATGAGAAACTTCAGTTATGCGGATATATTGGAGAGGTTGGGGCTGTTCTCCTTGGAGAGAAGGAGGCTAAGAGGAGATTTGTTAGAGATGTTCAAAATCATGAGGGGGTTGAACAGAAGAGATAGGGAGAAATTGTTCCCACTCATTAAAGGATCAAGAACAAGAAGACATTTATTTAAAGTGATTTGCAAAAGAAGCAAATGTGATGTGAGGAAAAGCTTTTTTGCACAACAAATGGTTTGGGTCTGGAATACACTGCCTGGAAGGGTGGTTGAGGCAGATTCAATTGAGACATTCAAGAGGGTATGAGATGATTATTTGAATAGAAACAATGTTCCAGGGTATGGGAAAAAGGCAGAGGAATAGCACTAAGCCAAATGCTAATTAGGAGAGCCAGTGCAGACACGATTTTGGAACAAATGGCCTCCTTATGCACTGTAACAATTCTGTGAAAAATTTTGGCTGCCACAGACAGACCCACCCAAAACCGCTAGGGTGAAGTATTCAAGGCAAGTTTTCCAGACATGAGAGAGATTGCATGTGATACAGGCAATATCAAGAAAATCTTCAAGAGTAAAAACAGGCCGCACTCTCTCTCTCTTTTGGAATACGTTTCTCACCCGTTTTGAGAAGCCAACTCTCCCAGAATCCTACCAGTGGACCGAGATCTTGTAATAATTCTAAAATCTTCTACATGTGACTGCATCCAAGAAACCAGCCAACCCAAACTGGCTGCAACATTTAACATCTACATCTCAAGGTCAATTAAAGCACACTTAAGTGTATATTCTTTTAACGTTTTCTTCTTGGACTCTGACCCATTCTTCATGATATGCAAGTGTGTGTCGGCCTGAATGATTGTATGAAGGCCAAATATTTGGTGTCACACATTTATTATTTTTCTTGAGTTGAGTGGTTAATAAATCTGTTCTTTCTTTCAGTCAAGAAAACCTTGATCAATTGGCTCCTTGTTGTTCACTGCTAAAATGGTTAAATTCATTCTCATTTGGAAAAGGCACACACACGTAAAAAATAAACTTAAACATTTGTTGTGACCAACTGAGGAGGTTGAATAGAGGAGAGACAGTTCAACCCCTCCCATCTGGTCATTAAATCATCATTAGAGGCTTTTATTAGACATCTGGGGCACGTTAGGAACTCAGGGACAGCCACTGAAATGTTTTGAGAGTATGAATGCTCCCTCCCTTGCTCTCATGATTTTAAACATTTGCTGACGTATAATTATGCATGCAAAGATCTTCCTCCCTATTGAGAGCATTATCAGACACGCTGCTCAACAAGAGAAACAAGCTCTGCAATTCAGAAGAAGATTCATGTTTTAAGTGGCTTTTGGTCATCTCACATCTGGGGCGGGATTCTCCGACCCCCCGCCGGGTCGGAGAATCGCCGGGGGCGGCGTGAATCCCGCCCCTGCCGGCCGCCGATTTCTCCGGAACCGGAGATTCGGCGGGGTCGGGAATCGCGCCTGCCGGCGCCCCCCCCCCCCCCGGGCGATTCTCCAGCCCGCGATGGGCCGAAGTCCCGCTGCTGTGATGCCGGTCCCACCGGCGTGAAATAAACCACCTGCCTTACCGGCGGGACCAGGCGGCGCGAGCGGGCTCCAGGGTCCTGGGGGGGCGCGGGGCGATCTGGCCCCGGTGGGGGTGCCGCCACAGTGGCCTGGCCCGCGATCGGGGCCCACTGATCCGCGGGCGGGCCTGTGCCGTAGGGGCACTCTTTCCCCTCCGCGTCGGCCATATGCTAAGGTCTTCCACGCCAGCCGGCGGGACGGCAACCACTCCGGCGCGGGCCTAGCCCCTAAAGGTGAGGGTTTGGCCCATAAAGGTGCAGAGAAATTCGCACCTTTGGGGCGGCCTGACACCGGAGTGGTTCACGCCACTCCATCCCGCCGGGAACCCCCGCCCCGCCGGGTTGGGGAGAATCCCGCCCCAGATGTTGCTCTCGCACCATCAATATCACCATGGTCTCATTAACATAATCATTAACCCATTATACACACTCTAACAGTGGTTTCAAAAGGGATGCAAGGTACCACAGTGGTTAGCACTATTGCTTCACAGCGCCAGACACCAGAGTTCGATTAATGGCTTTGGTCCCAGTCTGTGCGCAGTCTGCATGTTCTCCCTGTGTCTGTGTGGTTTCCTCCGGGTGCTCCAGTTTCCTCCCACAAGTGCCGAAAGACGTGCTGTTAGGTGAATTGGACATTCTGAATTCTCCTCAGTGTACCCGAACAGGCGCCGGAGTGTGGAGACAAGGGGATTTTCACAGTGACATCATTGCAGTGTTAATGTAAGCCTACTTGTGACACTTGTGTTCTTTGCTTTAATTCTTTCAGGATGGTGAAGGTTGTAGTTCTAATAAAGAACAGCCAGCTGTGTTTAATAAACAAAGCTAATTTATTACACTATACTGAATTAGATTCAAGCATATTACTAAGGAATTAGTTAAGTAAAGATCACACTACACATCTACACTATTAACTGTACTATCAGTTCAACTATCTCACAACTACTCTGTCTTGCTCTCCATCTATCTCCATCAATCCCCATCTATCTCCCAAAAGTCAAAGAAGCATGTGATATTTATATGGTTGCTCTATGGCACCATCCAGTGACTAGACTAGTAACATTACATTAACCCTTTATGTGTTTTACAATATCCACTTATTGTGACAACACTAATAAAGATTATTATTATTAAATATTAATTAATCAGTTCACCATTTCTCACCTGGTCCTAAAAATAGTGTCAGCTTGCAGCCAATTTATTTATAATAGTATGAAAGCAAAATGCTGTGGTTGCTGAAAATCTGAAGTCAAAGCAGAAAGTACAAGAAATATTCAGTAGGCCTGGCAACATCTGTGGAGAGAGAATCAGAATTAATATTTCAAGGCAGCATTAATATCCTTGAAACATTTTAGTCGCTGTTCCTGAGTCCTAAAGTGCCCCAATTGTCTAACAAAAGCTTCTAATGATGCTTCAAACTTGCTTTTTCTATATAGGGCACAGTTTGTGAGGGAGGTTCCTCACCTTCATTGGAATAGTCGATCACTCTTTACCATGTAAATGAAGCCAGATTTGAAGGTGAATTGTCCACAAATCATGAAATTGTGTGAGCCAGTAGATTTTAAAGAGACAAAAGTCTATGAAATGGGAACTGCTTACAATTGTTCTTCAGTAGGTTAAAGGAAACAACAGGGTAGACATCACGTGTGTAATGCCTTTTGTTATTCATTCACGGAGTGTGGACTTCACTGGCAAGGCCAGCATTCAATACCCATCCCTAATTGCCCTTCCAAAGGTGGTTGGTGAGCTATCTTCTTGAACCACTGGAGTCCTTGAGGTGTAGGTATACCCACAGTACTGTTCATGAGGGAGTTCCAAACTTTGGCCCAGCGCAAGTGAAGGAACGACGATATAACTCCAAGTCAGGATGGTGGATGGCTTGCAGGGGGACCTCCAGTGGTGGCGTTCCCATGTATCTGCTGCCCTTGACCTGCTAGATCATAGTGGTTATGGGTTTGGAAGGTACTGTCGAAGGAGCATCTTGTAGATGGTGCAAGCCATCTTGCAGCCACTGTGTGTCGACGATGGAGGGATTGAATGTTTGTGGATGGGGTGCCAATCTAGCAGGCCTCTTTGTTATGGGTGGTGTCAAGCTTCTTGAGTGTTGTTGGAGCTGCACTCATCCATGCAAGTGGGGAGTATTCCATCACCCTCTTAACTTGTACCTTGTAGATGGTGGACAGGTTTGGGCAATCAGAAGGTGAATTCCCTACAACAGGAGTCCTGGACCCTGACCTGCTTTTGCAGCAACAGTGTTTATATGGCCAGTCCAGTTGTGTTTCTTATCAGTGGTTACCCCCAGGATTTTGATAGTCGGGTATTCAGTGATGCAAAGTGGCATTGGTTAGATTCTCTCTTGTTGGAGATGGTCATTCCTGGAGTTGAGTGGCGCAAATATTAGTTGCCACTTGTCAGCCCAAGCCTGGATATTGTCCAGGTCTTGTCGCGTTTGGACATGGACTGCTTCAGTGTCTGAAGAGTTGCAAATGGTACCGAAAGTTGTGCAATAATCAACGGACATCCCCACGTCTGTCTGACCTGATGATGGAAGGAAGGTCATGGCACCAAAGACTCCATCCCTCAGTAACAAGTTTGTGGAGCTATTGATGCAGAAGTACAGCAAAGGATGGTGGCCTTACTTGGTGCTGAAAGACAGCCATGTGTAAACCTTCTGTGTATGCTGCATTCAGAAGTCTATACAGTTTCCAGGTTTGAGCGTACTTTGGAGAAAAATAACTTGTTCAGGTTATGCCAAAATAAGTGTAAGCACCATCCACTCTTCTTCCATGTAATATGTGGATAGAGTGCAAATGTTCAACTGCTGCCCTTAAAGGAAGGGAAATAATCTAAAAATAAATACACCATGGCCTGGATTTCCAATTTGGTGTCAGCAAACTAGAAATAAAAGTTGTTTCTGGGTCCAGACTCCATGCATTGTCTCATATAGTCACCAAAGTGTGGTGAAGTTTTACTGTTACCATGTCTCCTTGTCTTACATAACTTGATGATGCTTTGCTTCTCCTTTGCGAGACTTGAGACCGTTGATTTAACTTGAAATGTTTTATTGAGGAATATCTACCAAGGTCTCAAGGTAAGCACATGGTTTTCAGGACACAGACTATTCTGTGTCTATCTCTTTAAGAGTCTTTTGGTCATCCCACATCTGATGCTGCTATATCACCATGGTCTCATTAACTTAACCTATTATCCACAAACCAACAGTGGTTTCAAAAGTACAAGCAATTAAGCACTGGGGGGGCAGGTTCACTGTCCAATCAAAGGTGGCGGATGATTCCTTCCACTGAATGCTAATTGGAGTTCTTGCAGGACTCAGTGATCAGCAGTCCCACCAGCCAAGATAGGAGCTGCTGACCTTAAAACTGAAGAGAGAGGAGGAATAGGACAGCTAAGTCTTTTTTTTCCGCTGTTTAAAAATCCATAGTTGCCTGGCCATGCTCCTGGAGGTATAGCCAGAGGCCACAACTGTGGCCCGACAGCCATGATCAGTCCAACGGCAGGGGAGGCCCTCATCTGACTGACCACCTTCTCTCTCTCAGTTCCCACCCTGAGCCCACCATGTTGCCCTGGACATGGTTCAGACCATGTTGGGTAACCCTTATATTACCAACTGAAAATCCCAGTCTACACATGAATGGAGCGTTATCAGGCCCACTGGTGATCAATAATTGCCCTCAGTTGGCTGCATGCTGGGAATTGGTTGACAGATGATCTAACCTGAGCCCCCCCTCATTGATAATGACTGCTGGTTTAGATCATGGAGTTCAACCAAATTGAGCATCTGCCTACTTTCTATCTGCGCCCTGGACTAATTTAAAACTCCTCACCGCTTTTGGCAATATTCTGTCATTGAACAGAAGTTGGATGCCAAAATTGCAGTGTTGCTGCAAGCAAGACCTCCTAAAATGTATTGTATTATGTATATTCTCAGAAGAAAGCGAATGAAAGATGTAACACGTCTGTCCTTTTTAATAAGAATTTGGTTGCAAGCTGTTGCTTCAGTTTCACTGGGATCATAATATCATGTAGTCAAAACAAAGGGTCTGAAATTAGTCAATGGCATACTAGCATACAAGTACACACTGCATTTGTCTGAAATTCCCTGTTAATGCTTTTATTTTAACAATTGCTGGTAAGAATCTGTAGAAAGGAGTTTCAGAAAAATAGTTTAAATAATAATAACCCCTGGTATTATTGCAAGGTCAAAATATTTAAAGAGGCTACAAAAAAAAATTGAAACTGCCTTTGTTCATTCATGTATAGAAATAATACAAGCATGTTGCCAAATGTTAGCCATTACTTGAATTTGGGCCAGTTTTTCTGGGGAATGGTGTTTGTGTTACTAACATTTGAAATATACACATATCTTTGGACTGTGTAGCTTTGGGTGTGAAATGGGTGCCTAACGTTCCAATATGGTGGATGGTACATATGCCTGTCCCGTACTGGAAGTCTGTGGATCATAGAAATTTACAGAATGAATGGAGGCTATTTGACCCACTGTATCTCTGTCAGATGACAAGAAAGCCGAATCCCACTGTCCAGCTCTCTGTCCCTAGCCTTGTAGGTTAGAACACGTCAAGTACCTATCCATGTACTTTCTAAATGTTTTCAGGGTTTCTGCCCCTACTATCCTTTCAGACAGTGAGTTCCGGATCCCACCAACCCTGAGGTGAAACAATTTCCCCAAACCTCCGACCTTTTACCCTAAATATATGCCCTGGTTATGGACTCCTCAACCAAGGGAAACAGGGCCTTCCAATCCACTCTATCTCAACTCTTCATAATTTTATTTGCTTCAATTCGATCTTTCCCAAGCCCCCTCTATTCCAAAGAAACCAAACCTAGCCCGATTCAATCTTTTCTCACAGGAGGAATTCTCCCGTACCACCCAGCATATAGGATTGAGTTCTTGCACAATATTCCATCAGGGAGCTTGTCATAAACCTACGTAACCTGTTGGAACCACAACTAGAACCACAAATCAAGGCATGAATAGCATTGCTTGTGGTTGTTAAGATCACTGTGACCATAACTATTATGCCACAAGGCCATTGCAAGCTGAAATGGTGACATAAACAATATTACCCTGTTGCCTGGACATTGATGCAGTAAAGAGGTGACCATCATTCTCTGCTCCTCCACTTTTACTTCCCGAGGGATCATGTAAGGCAGGAAAAGAGAAAGATGCATGAATTTCCAAGGGATCAGATACTGCATTGACATTTGTATGCTCCTCATAATGGACCTGTCATCGTCCTCACCAATAACATTTCCTGAACATGCAATTCATTTGTGACCATTGACTGAGCATAATACTGATCTGTGCTGGCAACAGACATGATGCCTTCATCCTGCATCAGTCCTCTGTCCCCTCCTATCCCAATTAGATGATCAGGTCACAAGCTTTATACCTGTTCACAAAGGATATCCCATCCAGAAATGGCTCATTCTCCTATCTTCACCCTTGGGCATGGATGTAGAGTTGGCCTGCAATAAAAACCACACCATTATCAGAAATCTGGTCATCTATATTGATACTATCATTGTCTGGGTATTCTGGAATAATGAAAAAATGTGATGGTGTTTCCAAATTTGTCTTAATGGATTATGTGCTGCATAAGTTTTCAATTTATCAGAACCTTACCAATCTGAGCAGAATAAACTGAAGAAAGATGAAGAGCAGGAATGGTTTTCACATCTCTCAGAGCATCTCAGCATTTCAGCTATGCTATGTCTCCTTACTCTCATACACCAAAGGTCGCACTATCTTTATTGTTACAGTCTGCACATGCACCATCTGATTGTCCTCGCTCAAAAGTCCTGATTTTGCTGCATCCCAGAGGGAAGAACAGCCTCAGCAACCTTAAGAGCAATGCAAACTACCATGGAGCTTTTGAGTGGTCACTAGAAGCTATATCATGATAGGCTCAACTATGTATCCATAGTGCTGACCATTCCACGTGGTCGTCATGGGTTCCTCCATGTTCTCAGTTACTCTGTGCAAGCATTCTAGCAGACAGAGCTGTGTGCTTAGCATTTCCTGGTGAACGTCCTTCATCTTCCTTCAGTTGTCTTGATCTTAAAGTTTGCATCTGAGTCCTGTATATTACGGCTAGTGATCTTGCCAATGAGCTGTGCTCCTTTAATATCCTATCACATGTCCTTCATGAGGTCATAGACGATCCTGGCAGCTGTGGTCCTCAGGTTCACTTCTTCAGAAACTCTTCAGAAGCATGGTTTAGCATTGTCTGACCTCCATCATTAAGGTGGGGATACTTGTGGACCATTCTCCTCCAGTCAGTTGCTTTATTTTCTACCATCATTCATGATTATATGTGGTTGGTTGTGGGGTCAATTTACTCTCTCTATTGCATGCTGGTTCTGCTGTTTAGTATGCATTTAGTCCTGTGCTGCAGCTTCACCAGATAGACACTTCATATGTATATAAGGCCTGGTATGCCACAGGACCTCATAGATGCCCAGCTTTGAGCTGCTTGACCAGTTCCAAACCTATCACATTTAGCATGCAGGCAGTGTTGCACTACAGTGTGAAGGGAGGACCTTATCTTGGTTGGCTTGGCCAAAACAGGGCAGACCAGGTAAGGAGACCAGATTTCCTTCCCTAAGGGGGTATTTGTGAGGCAGATTTTTTTTTTTACAATAGTTTCATGGTCACCATTATAAAGATTACTCTTTAATTCTAGAATTATTAATTAAATCCCACAAGCTGCCTATGTTGGAATTTGGACCCTTGTCCCCAGATAGCCTGGGCCTTTAGATTATGAGCCCAGTAACATTATCACAAAACCACTGTCCCCATGCATCTACAGTGCACTTCATCCTCCCCATTTGAAAGGTATGGGCTTACTTGAAGTGAGACCAGTAATGCCTGAAATCCATCTCTCCAAACAGATCAGTAGCCAATGAATGGTGTGGGGAGCACAGCCTGCTCAACTGTTTTATAATGACCTCCCAGTAGCAATTCCAGATGTCTCCAAGTGAAGGGGTACAATCAAATATATAGGCTCTTATCTTTTCTGTCAGATAACGATGCTTATTTATACACGATTACAGATAAGGTTCAATGAGTTATTTGATATAGTGAACCAGATTCCGAACACAATTTGTGTTGAATGGTCAACAATATTATCAAACAGTCGCAAGTGATGCCCTTGTTGCAAATGTTTTTGTATTTTCAATGTCAATGTCAAAACTACTCGTGCTCAATATTTTTTCATACATATTAGAATGGCTGCTGAAAATTGCAATAATTTGGTAACCGCTATTGCCACTATACTGAAAATGTTTAAACTGGTTATCACCTTCCAGAGAAACAAAAGAGAAATTTTCTCAACAAATTGAGAAAAGCTTGAATCAAAAGAAAACCAGCTTTCGTTGCTACCTATTACTCTATTCATTTTCAGAACCCATTGTACATTTATGTGCTGAATATGTGCTGATTCTCAACTGAACCTGCTTATGGGTTTGAGCATCGGTGTGTGAAAAAGACAGCAATAAGTGCCCTGTTCAATTTATGCAAACCAGTGTGAAAGACCACATTTATTTAGCCACAAAGTTTATGTGCTGACATAAATTTTCTATACGTCCCCTACTTTATATGTCATATGACATTATCATATTTGTAGCATTAAACTTTAATGATTAAATTGGATTGACAAGCTAGCAGTATTTTGCACCACCAAAGTTGCATTCAGATGAACTAAAAGCAGTGACCATTTCAAATTAAAAGAAACCATGATAATTATTGTAAAATCTCTGGTTCACAATAACCTTTCTGCAAATTAGACTTTTTTAAATCCTTCAAATGCCTTTTGAAGTGTGAATTTTCAAATCTTTTAAGCTCCAATGATCAGGCTTAATTATTATAAGTGTATATGTTGCTTTACTGGAGATTGAACAAAAGAAATATAACCATATATATATTAGACATATAGCTGCTGTCGCTGATAATACATTCCAAATCTATGCTGAGTGAAGGAGTTAATCTGCAATCAGATGCTCCAATTGGGAATGTCGTTTCATACAGAGTGAATCCATGACAATCACATTTCTTACATTTGCATTGATTTAGCGTGATATTCGCAGAGAGAATTTTTTGGGAAAATCACAGGTTAAGAGCTGTAATTTTCTACCCATTCTGCATGGAGAATCACTGCCCCTGAGCCCACAATTAACTGAGATGCACTCTTTTGTGAATGACACACCCGCTGGGGGAATTGGATTACCTCTTACATGTAATAAGGATCTAGGCTCACAAACCTTACATTTGGTTTTCTGTACCAGGGCATAAAGTCTTCATTTAAATCTATGAAACCTGGCTGTATCAGGAACCCATCAAAGCAAATGCAACTGGCAGAGTGAGTAAGGCTGAAGAAATAGTTCAGCGGCTGAGCGGTTGAATTACTCTGCCACTAGGCGAACTAAGTGCTTTTAGTTGTAACTGAAGCATACTCATGTCAAAAAGAAAGTCAGCTTAATTTAAATATGACGTCTCTTGTTTAATTTATATAACAACGCAGCTTAACTCTGGAGCTGTCGAGTTGGAAGGAACGTCTGGTGTGAAACTAATGGGCGGCACGGTGGCACAGTGGTTAGCACTGTGGCTTCACAGTGCCAGGGACCCGGGTTCTATCCCCGGCTTGGGTCACTGTCTATGTGGAGTCTGCACATTCTCCGGCTGCTCTGGTTTCCTCCCACAAGTCCCGAAAGACGTGCTGTTAGGTAATTTGGACATTCTGAATTCTCCCTCTGTGTACCCGAACAGACGCCGGTGTGCAGCAACTTGGGGATTTTCACAGTAACTTCATTGCAGTGTAATGTAAGCCTATTTGTGACACTAATGGAGATTATTCTCAAGGGTCTCATCCTACAAGTGTTGGAAAATGCAGCAAATAATATTTGGAGGATGTTGACCCAAGTGAAACAAACAAATAAATCTCGGGCTGAATTTTCATTCTCGAGTTGAGAGCAGAGTTGGAAAAGATCCCAAGTCCACAAACCCGACTCGGGAGAAAGCGCCCGGATGTTCTAATTTCTCTTGGGGGCCTGTGGTGTTAACTGGAGGCAGGCCTGCTACCAGAAATAGCCACAGGATCTTCAAGGTGCGAACGTGGGTTGTGTGAAAGGTCTCAGTGCTACAGGACTTATACGGAAAAGAATAAACAACCCTCAAGCTACCACCCTTCATATCCTTTCAATATCCACACACTCCCCACCTCATGGCCCCCTAGGCATCCCCTTGAGCTGCTATTCACCCCATGCCAACCTATACTCCTCTACCCACCCCCCCCCCATGCTCTTTATAGCCCTTATGCCAACTCATGTCAACCCATGCTCCACCACTCGCCATCCTTTTCCCTTACACCCTTTTTGCCAACTCACTCAGTATACCCCTGAACAGACCGAAGGAACCATGGTCAGATGAAATAAAATTAAGTTGTAAATGTTTATTATCGGTTTCATTTTTAAAAAATGGTCTCATTCATAAAAACCCATTCAATACATTTATATTAATTCAACTACTTAATCACTTATAAAAGTAAACATATCCTCCAAATACTCAATTCACCACATTAAAAATATTTCTGTGTGTTCTGGTGGTTGGTTACTTTTAAAATAGAGCAGAATATTATGGCCAAATCACAACATTTTCTTTCTATTTTTCCTTTGTTTTCTTCTCCCAGAATTTGCATTATAATCCATCTCCCTGTTCCCCAATTGTCCTGCATAAAAAATTCTTCACAAGGGCAGCATGGTGGCACAGTGTTTAGCACTGCTGCTTCATAGTGCCAGGGACCGGGTTCGATTCCGACCTCTGCCGACTGCCTGTGTGGAGTTTGCACTTTTTTCCCGTATCTGTGTGGGTTTCCTCCGGGTGCTCCGCAGGTTAGCAATTGTCAGCATTCTGCAGAAACCGTCCCCTCTAGTCCACTCCTCCACCATACCCAGTACCTCTCCCATCACCCATGGCACCTTCCCACGCAATCGCAGAAGGTTTAACACGTGCCCCTTTACCTCTTCCATGCTTAATATCCCAGGCCCAAAACACTCATTCCAGGTTCAGCAGCATTTCACTTGCATCTCTTCCAATTTGGTTGTGGTAGTCACCACTGTTGTATTATATTGTATATATGGGTATTACGGTAAGGCCCCTGTACTACAGGTACGGGGGTAGATCCCTGCCTGCTGGCTCCGCCCAGGAGGCAGAGTATAAATGCGTGTGCTCTCCGAACAGCAGCCATTTCGTAAGCTGCTGTAGGAGGCCACACATCTCTGTGTAATAAAGCCTCAATTACATTCTACTCTCATCTCGTCGTAATTGATAGTGCCTCAATTTATTACACAGAGATTTTTCAGAGATGGACCTCCGCATCAAGCCGGATCGCCTGCAGCTGCATCCTCAAGCAGACAACGCCAAAAAGGACTTCCAACATTGGCTAGCCTGTTTTGAAGCATACATCGGGTCTGCGCCAGACCCAATCTCAGAAGCACAGAAGCTCCAGATTCTGTACACGCGGCTGAGCTCCAACGTTTTTCCCCTCATCCAGGACGCGCCTACCTACACAGAGGCCATGGCTCTACTGAAGGGGAATTACGCTCAGCAGACCAACACGATCTACGCCAGGCATCTCCTATCCACGCGGCACCAACGTCCCGGTGAGTCTGTGGAAGATTCCTGGCGTGCCCTCCTCGCCCTGGTGAGAGACTGTGACTGCCAGGCCATTTTTGCCACTGAACATTCAAACCTGCTAATGAGAGACGCGTTTGTTACGGGCATAGGGTCTGACTTCATCCGCCAGCGCCTCTTAGAAGGGGCCACGCTTGACCTCGGGGCAACCAAGAAACTAGCGCTCTTGCTCACGGTCGCCTCACACAACGTACAGGCTTATGCCCCCGAAGCACGGCCCACCAACCCTGTGCATCGTGGACCCCACCAGCAGCCACCCCATCGTGGACCCCATCAGCGTCCGGCCTCAGCCAACCCCACGCCTGCGCAGCGCGGCAGACAACCAACCATGGGGGACCCCAGTGCTACTTCTGCGGACAGACAAAACACCCCGGCAGCGCGCTCTGCAAGGCCTGTGGCAAGAAAGGACATTTTGCTGCAGTGTGCCAGGCCCGCTCAATCGCCGCTATTGTCCCGGCAACCCCCACGGCGCCGCCATCTTCCTCTCCTCAGACCACGTGCGGCCCGTGGGCACCGCCATCTTGCTCCACTCACAACACATGCGGCCCGTGGGCGCCGCCATGTTGCTTGCCTCAGAAACAATGGGCACCGCCATCTTGCCTGCCCCAGGACACGTGCAGCCCTCCTCAGGACCCCTGCTCATCGGGCACCTCATCGGGCCGCTCATCGCCTGCAACCGCCGATGACTCGCCTCGGTCACGATCGACCAGTCTCGACCGCGCAAATTCGCGAGCGCTTCGACAAAGGTGAAGGTCGACGGGCATGAAATACCCTGCCTTCTGGACTCCGGGAGCACTGAGAGCTTCATCCACCCCGATACGGTAAGGCGTTGCTCCTTCGCGGTACACCCCGCTAACCAAAGAATCTCCCTGGCCTCTGGAATCCACTCCGTGGCGAATCGGGGGTACTGCATCGCCATCCTCACCGTCCAGGGCATAGAGTTCAGCGGCTTCCGGCTCCACATCCTCCCCAACCTCTGCACAGCCTTTCTACTCGGCCTGGACTTCCAGTGCAACCTCCAGAGCCTAACCCCTTACTGGGTGCGGCCTCGCGACCTTTAAGGTCGACCCGCCTTCCTTGTTTGCAAACCTCACCCCGGATTGCAAACCCGTCGCCACGAGGAGCAGACGGTACAGCGCTCAGTTCAGGACCTTCAACAGGTCTGAGGTCCAGCGGCTGCTGCGGGAAGGTATCATCGAGGCCAGCAACAGACCCTGGAGAGCCCAAGTGGTAGTGGTGAAAACCGAGGAGAAAAACAGGATGGTCGTTGACTACAGTCACACCATCAATCGGTACACGCAGCTCGACGCGTACCCCCTCCCACGCATATCTGATATGATCAATCAGATTGCACAGTACTGGGTCTTCTCGACAGTGGACCTGAAATCTGCCTACCACCAGCTCCCCATCCGTAAGGTGGACTGCCCATACACTGCGTTTGAGGCAAACGGCCGCCTTTACCATTTCCTTAGGGTTCCCTTTGGCATCACCAACGGGGTCTCGGTCTTCCAACGGGAGATGGACCGAATGGTTGACCGGTACGGGCTGCGGGCCACTTTCCCGTACCTGGGCAATGTCACCATCTGCGGCCACGACCAGCAGGACCACGACGCTAACCTTTCCAAATTTCTCCACACCGTCACTCTCCTCAACCTAACTTACAACAAGGAGAAGTGTGTGTTCAGCATGAACCGATTAGCCATCCTCGGCTATGTGGTTCAGAACGGAGTTTTAGGGCCCGACCCCGATCGCATGCGCCCCCTCATGGAACTCCCCCTCCCCCACTGCCCCAAGGCCCTCAAACAATGCCTGGCATTCTTTTCGTATTACGCCCAATGGGTCCCAAACTATGCGGACAAGGCCCGCCCACTAATTCAATCCACCGCTTTACCACTGACGGCCGAGGCTCACCAGGCCTTCAACCGTATCAAGGCCGACATCGACAAGGCCGCGAGACGCTCCCCTTCCAAGTAGAGAGCGATGCATCAGACATCGCTCTGGCCGCCACCCTCAACCAGGCAGGTAGGCCCGTGGCATTCTTTTCCCGCACCCTCCATGCCTCCGAAATTCGGCACTCCTCCGTCGAAAAGGAGGCCCAAGCGATCGTTGAAGCTGTGCGACATTGGAGGCATTACCTGGCCGGCAGGAGATTCACTCTCCTCACTGACCAACGGTCAGTTGCCTTCATGTTTAACAACACACAGCGGGGTAAGATCAAAAACGATAAAATTTTGAGGTGGAGTATCGAGCTCTCCACCTACAATTACGAGATTTTGTATCTCCCCGGTAAGCTCAACGAGCTCCCGGATGCCCTGTCCCAAGGTACATGTGCCAGCGCACAAGTGGACCGACTCCGGACCCTGCACGACGATCTCTGTCACCCGGGAGTCACCCGCTTTTACCACTTCATTAAGGCCCGCATTCTGCCCTACTCCATCGAGGAAGTCAGGGTATCACCAGAGACTGCCAGGTCTGCGCGGAGTGTAAACCGCACTTCTACCGGCCAGACCGTGCGCGCCTGGTGAAGGCCTCCCACCCCTTTGAACGCCTCAGCGTGGACTTCAAAGGACCCCTCCCCTCCAGCGACCGCAATGCATACTTTCTTAATGTGGTCGACGAGTATTCCCAATTCCCCTTCGCCGTCCCATGCCCTGATATGAAGGCTTCCACCGTCATCAAAGCCCTCAACACCATCTTCGCTCTGTTCGGTTTACTCACTACGTCCACAGCGACCGGGGATCCTCATTTATGAGCGAGGAACTGTGCGAGTACCTGCTCAACAGGGGCATTGCCTCGAGCAGGACGACCAGCTACAACCCCAGGGGAAACGGGCAGGTGGAGCGGGAGCATGGGATGGTCTGGAGGGCTGTCCAGCTGGCCCTACAGTCCAGACATCTCCCGATCTCCCGCTGGCAGGAGGTTCTCCGCGATGCACTTCACTCAATTTGGTTGCTCCTGTGCACCCCGACCAACGAAACCCCCCATCAACGTCTCTTTGCCTTCCCCAGGAAGTCCACCTCCGGGATTTCGCTCCCAACGTGGCTGGTAGCTCCAGGACCCGTTCTCCTCCGCAAGCACGTGTGGCTCCACAAGGTGGACCCGTTGGTTGAGAGATTACAGCTACTCCATGCGAACCCGCAGTACGCCTACATAGCGTACCCCGACGGCCGCCAAGACACAGTCTCCCTCAGGGATCTGGCACCAGCTGCCCCCCCCCCCCCCCCCCCCCTGCCCCGGCACACCCCACCGCAGCCCCCGCTCCAGGACAATCCGTCCTCCCCTTGCTCCCACCCGGGGATGAAGAGGACTTCAACATGTCACCGAAGACCAAGCCGACGCCTGAGTCACCACCAGCACTGCGGCGTTCGGTCTGCTGCATTCGCTGCTCCCAATGTGGTCTCCTCTATTTCGGAGAGACCAAACACAGACTGGATGATCGCTTTGCTGAGCATCTTCGGTCTGTGCGAATTCAGGACCCTGACCTCCTGTTGCTTGCCGTTTTAACAAAAGGCCCTGCTCCCATGCCCACATGTCTGTTCTTGGCCTGCTGCAATGTTCCAGTGAAGCTCAACGCAAACTGGAGGAACAACATCTCATCTTCCTGTTAGGCATGCTACAGCCTTCCGGTCTCAACATCAAATTCAACAACTTCAGATGATCAACTCTACCCCACCTCGACCCATTTGTTTTCATCCCATTTCATTTTAATTGTCTTTTACCATTTATTTCTTTCTTAATATATATTTAATTCGCCCCCCCCCCAATCGTATCCACCTTTCCTTCACCTTTCTCCTCTTTGCTCCCCCTTCCCCTCCCCCCACATCTACAGTTCATCCTCTGATGTCAGTTTCCCTGCTGTTTGACCTTTCACATCTTTTGTTCTCTCTGGGGACTGCCATTCTCACTCCACAGTATAAATATTTCCCACTTTCTCTGTCTGTTAGCTTTGACAAAGAGTCATTGGACTTGAAACGTGAGCTCTTTTCTCTCCCTACAGATGCTGCCAGACCTGCTGAGATTTTCCAGCATTTTCTCTTTCGTTTCAGATTCCAGCATCCGCAGTAATTTGCTTTTATTACTGGTTAGGTGGATTGGATACAGTAAATTGACCTTAGGTGGGGTCACAAGGATCGGATGGGGGATTGGGCCTGGTGAGGATGATCTTTCAGAGGATCAGTGCAAACTCAATGGGCCGATTGGCCTCCTTCTGCACTGTAGGGATTCTATGATTCTAAGTGAGCATCAATTTATTTGACTTCTCCATAACTGATGTTGAACTGACTAACTCTATAATTACATGATTTATCTTTTGGATGAGATTTACATCAGTGACCCTCTTATCTTCTTGTACAACTTACATGTTCACATCTGGGGCGAGATTCTCCGACCCCCCGCCGGGTGGCTGAAGTCCCGCCGCTAAAATGCCTGTCCCGCCGACGTAAATTAAACCACATACCTTACCGGCGGGACAAGGCGGCGCGGGCGGGCTCCGGGGTCCTGGGGGGGGGGTGCGGGGCGATCTGGCCCCGGGGTGTGCCCCCACGGTGGCCTGGCCTGCGATCGGGGCCCACCGATCCACGGGCGAGCCTGTGCCTTGGGGGCACTCTTTCCCTTCCGCCTCCGCCACGGTTTCCACCATGACGGAGGCAGAAGAGACACCCTCCACTGCGCATGCGTGGGAGGCTGTCAGCGGCCGCTGACGCTCCCGCGCATGCGCCGCCCGGAGATGTCATTTCCGCGCCAGCTGGCGGGGCACCAAAGGCCTTTTCCGCCAGCTGGCGGGGTGGAAATTCATCCGGCGCGGGCCGAGCCCCTTAAGGTTGGGGCTCGGCCCCCAAAGATGCGGAGCATTCCGCACATTTGGGGCGGCGCGATGCCCGTCTGATTTGCGCCGTTTTGGGCGCCAGTCGGCGGACATCGCGCCGTTTCCGGAGAATTTCGCCCATGATTTTGGTCAAAGCTCTGTGATCACTTCTCTGACCATCCAATGCCATGTCAGAGTTTATGGCTGGAATTTAATGTGGGTGACATGAGTCTCAGCCATTGGTGAGTCCCAATCGGTGGAAGGGTGGCCACTATCAGGGCTATAGTGGTGCCTTCACCAGGATGTGCTAGTAGGTGTGCTAATAGATTGCAGGGAGCAATCACTGGGGAGAAGAGTTGGAAGCAAGAGCTGGCTTCCTGTGGGACCCAAGTGCCGTGATCATAAGACCACACTCAGTAGGCCACTGTGAAACCCGTATGGCGAGTTCCCATCTACTGCTGATTGAATACCAGCAATGGCAGGATGAGGCCCTCAAGTGTCCACTTAATGGCCTCAATTGACATTGCGGAAGGCTGCCCACAAGCTTTCCCAATCTGGACTTGATTGGAGAGGGGCAGGAGGGCAATGGGATCTCCACCCTCACACTCGTGCCTGATCACATGCCACTCCAGCGTCCAAACTAACCTGGGGGAGCATTACATTTTATGTAGCCCATTAAGCACATTTCCTGCTGTCATCTTTTTTCCCGTTAAATAGTGGACTGGCCCAGTTTCATTCTTAGTAGTGTTACAGACAGGAGGGAGTTTAATTTAAACAGCCGTGATTTCTCCTCTCATTTTGGTTTCTCCCTTTCTAAGCGATGGTATAATTTTTGTGTGATCGCATTTTTATTAATAATCCCGCATCAGCCTCAAGATAGGGTAAGCCCAGAGAGTTAGTTTATTCGCACTCACTGAAACTGCGGGAAGGCGGATGTTGTTAAGTAGAACCGATGGATTCATACAATAAAAGAGGGATAGAGAAAGAAAGATCGACAGTGCAAAGACCACAAAGCAAAGATTATCACCAGAAACAAAGTCCAATGGTGCATTACTGCACAGACATTGGAGGGTTGAAGAGTGCAACATTGTCTCTTTGCTGAGGCACAGTCTTCTGCAGCACATGGTGTACATCAGCTCATTGAATGACCAATGATGCCTGTAAACCTTGGGCTGTCGTTGGCCTCCCCTTCTGGGCACCTCCTCAGCCTGATAGGCGGCCGGGTCTTCAAAGTGTGCGGCTTCCCCCTGCACATGGGATGCCTCCTCCAGCCTATGTCGTCGCTGCTGCCTTCTCCAGCGTCAGCCCGCCTCGGCTACCAACACCAAAAGAAGTACTAAATGATGCCCATGTGATTTCTCACTGGGGAGTCAGGTAATTCCCGAAGCCCACTGCATTCAACATCAGTCTCACTAATGAGATTGAAATGAATGCAACTGAGAGTTAATGATGTTCTCACCATCTTTGGGCAAGGTCTGGAACTTGTCATTGGGAGTGGGCCAGGTGAATTGAAAACTGGTTCGTGTCCAGCACAGATCTCGAATTTGGCCTTTCCTGCTATTCACCTGGCATGGCCCGTTTCATGCTGGGCACAACGTGGTAGTTAAATCACTCTCTGGCTTCTCGAATATTGCCAGAAATTTCTTTTGCTCAGACATAGTTTCGGTCTTTTAGGAAGTATCCATGTTGATATATCATAAAAATATAAGGCAACTCACCGAAACTTAAAATAAGCGTCTGGAAAGAACCATTGAAACACTTCCTGTGTGTTTGGCAGATATTTTAAAAAATTAATTTAGCGTGCCCAATTTTTTTAACCCAATTAAGGGCAAATTTAGCGTGGCCAATTCACCTAGTCTGTCCATCTTTTTGGGCTGTGGGGGAGAGACCCACGCAGACATGGGGAGTTTTGGCAGATATGAGTGTCAACCATTGACACTTATTGAATTTTTCAGGCTTTCTTTAATTGATTTTTGTTAGATAAAACGTCAAAAAGAAATCATATATTATCATTTACAGAATTATTTAAAAATTAGATGGGGAATGGAAACGGTCAGAAAATGAATGAATGAATAAATAAAACCCACCACTCACTTTTGTAGGTAGCATCTTCAGAACTCACAAAAATTACTTGGACAAGTCATTAAAAGGCAGATATAAGTAATAAAATATTGATAGATTGCAACTCAGCGCTAATGACTTTGACTAAATATTTGGTTTTTTTGCATAAGGTGTCGGAGCTGGAGTAGGCCATTCAGCCCCTTGAGCCTGCTCTGCCATTCAATATAATCATGGCTGATCACCTCTCAGCTTCAACTCCACTTTCCTGCCCATTCGCCATAACCCTTCAACCCATTACTAATTAAAAATCTGTCTATCTCCTCCTTAAATTTACTCAAAGTCCTGGCATTCACCATACTCTGGGGTAGTGAATTCCACAGATCCATGATCCTTTGAGAGTAGCAATTTCTCCTCATCTCTGTTTCAAGTTGGCTACCCCTTATCCTAAAACATTGACCTCTCGTTCTTGATTGCTCCCAAGAGGAAGCATCATTCTGCATCTACTTTGTCAATATCTTTTATCATCTAATATACCTCAATTAGACCTTCTCTCATTTTTCTAAATTTGAGAGATAATAGGCTCAATCTCTCTTCATATGACAAATCTATCATCTCTGGAATCAATCTAGTGAACCTCCTCCGAACTATCTCCAATGCAATTACATCCCTCCTTAAATAAGGGACCAAAATTGTACACTCTACTCCGGGTGCAGCCTCACTAATGCCTTGTCCAGTTGCAGCAACACTTCTCTACTTTTATACTCTATCCCTTAAGCTATAAAGGGCAAAATTCCAATTTATCTTCCTTATAACCTGCTGTACCTGAATGCTGTTTTTTTGAGATCCATGCACAAGAACACCCAGATCCCTCTGCACTGAAGCAATCTGAAGTTTCTCTTCATGTAGATAATAAGTTGCCTTTCTATTTTTTGTTTTAGTTTGGAGACTTTAAAAGTTGGATGTTTGTGAATGCGAAACTGAGTGAAGGTATGCAAGGGTAAGACAACTACATACATGGTATGCCAGAACTTTATTTTGGTAGATGGCCCAAAGCAAACTTGTTTCTTGTGTTGATTCACAAATATTGGTGTTCCAGAAAGGCTTGTATAAGGTAACAAACTACAACACTCATAAAAGAATGGAGTTCAGGCTAGCATCTTCATTGCCATAGTGGTAAAAATATGTTGCAAACAATTTACTTTTAATGTATTTGCAAATAATTTACTTAGTGTATTCTCTTTAATATTCAAATGCATCATTTTGTGGAAATCCCTTTTCCTTTTCCCAGTGTTATTGCAAGTTTTGCAGCTGAAAGACATGAATATGTGGTCAGAGGAAACATATTTCAATTGTGTGGAACAAATACAAACGGATTATCATTGTATTGTTAATTTTGTTTTTACACAAATAGGACAATCCCCTATGAGTATCATATTTGCATGCTGCTGCTGCAAAAAATAATGGGCTGTCCAAACCATTAGAAGGGAATTGGCATTAATTTGTATGTCTGAGGTCACAAAAACCATTGGGATGTGAAGTGATCCACTCCAGATATCTGCTGTTTCCACTATTTATAATGTATTTTGAGCAACGCTGTTGATTGTATGAAATGTACTGGTGACGCCAAGCTCTGTGGTTAGATAAATAAGTGGGGCAGCACGGTGGCGAGTGGTTAGCACTGCTGCCTCACGGTGCCGAGGTCCCAGGTTCGATCTCTGCCCTGGGTCACTGTCATTGTGGAGTTTGCACATTCCCCCCGTGTTTGCGTGGGTTTTGCCCCCACAACCCAAATATGTGCAGGCTAGATGGATTGACCACGCTAAATTGCCCCTTAATTGGAAAAAAATGATTTGGGTACTCTAAATTTTAAAAAAAGATAAAGAAGTGAAAAGCAGGATAATAATGTTCCAAGGGAATAGAAATATTAAGTGAGATAAGAATGGTTGCAAGAAAGATGAAGAATGATAGACAGATTTCAAACAGAACAAATCATTAAGTGTTCAATGGGATGTACATTAAAAGAAAACTGATTATTGACACATCCATGATATAGTCTGATTGTTTCATGTAATAAAATTGTAGAATCAGTGCAGAAGAAGGCCATTCGGCTCATCAAGTCTACACCTATCCTCCGAAAGAGCATTCTACCTAGGCCCACTCCCCTGCCCCATCCGTGTAACCCCATAACCCATCCTAACCGTTGGACACTAAGGGTCAATTTAGAATGGCAATTCACCTAACTTGCACATCTTTGGACTGTGGGAGGAAGCTGGAGCACTCAGACACACACAGCCACAGGGAAAACTCGACAGAGACAGTCACCCAAGGTTGAAATTGAACCTGGGTCCCTGGCGCTATGAGGCAGCAATTCTAACCACTGTGCCACTGTGTCATCCTGGGTTCAATAGTAGTGATCTGGCAAAATATCCCATCAGTTGTCCAATCAGTAGGGAAACATGCAGTCAGTGCAGTCAGTGTCTAAAGATGTCATTGATGAGACTTGTGTGCTGCTGTTTGAAATCTCAGGGTATTTTGTTATCGCTGCAATTTCCTTCTTTAGCTGTTCATCAACATCTGGAAAAGTACAAAGATAAAGCAACACACTCAAAACCTACAATGATCTTAAGACTTGAAAATTGACAATCGTGTGGATAATTGTTGGAAACCTTGTGGATAATTCTTGGCACTACATTTCAGGGAAGAAGTAAAATCCTTAGAAAGAGTTCAGAAGAGTTTTAACATAATGTTGCCTGGAACGAGGTATATTAGTTATGTGGAAAGGTTGGAAAGATTAGGATTGTTGTCCTTGGAGAAGGTTAAGAGGTGACCTAATAAAGGTTTTCAAGATGATAAGTTTCGATAGAGAAAGCTATTTCATCTGGTAAGAGAATCCATATTTGGAGTTCATAGATTTAGAATCATTGGAAAAAGGTCCAGAGAAGGATAAAGATTTTTTTTTCAATAAAAGTTGTTGGAGCCTGGATGGTTTCACCTGAAATGGTGGTGGAAGCTAGTGTGAAGTATCACAGAACAAGCAGCAGTGACGGAAAGAAAAGTTGGCAGATTCCTTTATATATGCACTTCAACATGCTTGAATTTTCATCAAGACCATCCAGTGCACTTTAGCAGAGATCCAGAATACTTTTGCTACCAACTGCAATTGAAACCAGGGGCGAAATTCTCCGTTATCGGAGCAAAGTCCGTCGATCGGCGCCAAAAACGGCGCAAATCCGACCTTCATCACGCCGCCCCAAACGTCGCAAAGTCTCCGGCCCGGAATGGGCTGGCAGCGACGTGACGGGATCCGCGCTTGCTCACGTGCTTCACGCCGTGCGGCGTCATACACGCCGCATGGCGTGATGGCTCATCAGGACGCGCTGATTCCCCCCACCCGACCGGATGGCCGCCCGCCGCTCAGCCCCAAGGTTCCAGTCACGGGATGTGGAGGCACTCCTGGACGCAGTGGAGCAGAGGAGGGAGGCCCTGTAGCCCGGGCACGGCCGCAGAGTTGCCCCACGCCACAGCCGGCGTCTGTGGATGGAGGTGGCAGAGGCCGTCACCGCTGTGGCCCTGACACCACGGACAGGCACCCAGTGCCACAAGAAGGTGAACGACCTCGTCAGAGCAGCCAGGGTGAGCCTCCTCCCCTGCCCGATATCCATATCCCCCATCCCCATATCCCCCTCCCCCATATCCCCCATATCCCCCCTCCCCATATCCCCCATATCCCCCCTCCCCCATATCCCCCCTCCCCCATATCCCCCTCCCTCATATCCCCCATATCCCCCCTCCCCCATATCCCCCATATCACCCCTCCCCCATATCCCTCATATCCCCCTCCCCCGGGCATCCCGAGGGAGGAGGAGGTGCTGTGGTCCGTCCCGGGTCCCCCTGTAGGGGAGGTCCCGGAACACTGCGACACCTCGGACTCCCCCCCTTCCGTCCCAGGTGCATCTGGTGGGCAACGGGCAGGACAGGCTGGCAGCTCGCCATCCCAGTCGCCCGGGCCGCAGCCTGGCCCATCTAGGCCAGGACGCCCCAGGAAACGGCCGCCAAAGGGATCCCGTGTCAGAGGGCAGGAATCACAGGAGTCCACCTCCAGTTCTGCTGTGCCATCTGGGGAACCATGTAGACGTAGTCAAAGGGCCCGTAAGGCCAAACAATTAGACACTGAGTAGGTTGGCACGGGTGCAGGGCACAGATGAGTTTTAGGGGCTAGGGCACGTGCATGAACTCCTTTGGTTATTAAAGTCAATGTTACATCTACAGAAGCTGCCTTTGTGCTCTGTCCAAAGCGTGCGGGGGTGTCATGTACGTTGAGCGCAAGTGTGTGTGTGTGAGGGGTGGTCTTACCTCAGCCCCAGGTGAGTCTGCCCCCTTCCCCCTGGGCCGCCATCAACATCCCCCCGGGCAGAGGAAGGTGCGCTGCAGTGTCACAGCCGCATGCAGGGATGGTCCGGGTGGATGGTGGTACTGTGGCCATGGGTCAGACATAGTCCAACGATGTGGAGCCAGGAGCTCACCGCAAGGCGGATTGTCATCATCCTCCATGGCCTGCAACAGACACGCTTCCACCCGCAACTGTGTGAGCCCGGCCGTTGTGCCGCAGGTGGATCGGCAATGGGGGGGTGGTGTGCATGCGGGTGGGGTGGGTGGGGTTGGTGAGGGGGGTGAGGGTGCTGGGTTGGTGGATGGGTGGGGGGTGTGGGTGGTCGGCTGTTGCCATGGTGTGCGGTCTGTGGCCATACTACCCGATTCCCACGCCCATCTAGTCAGTGAAGCGGGCGGCTATCAGTCTGTCCCCTGCCCGCTGGGCCAGCCGGTAACGGTGGACAGCCACCCGCCTGTGTCTAGCCCGTCTGCCTGACCATTGCCCCCATCCCCCTCATCTGGGGACGACTGCGCCTCTTCCTGCTGCTCCTCCACTCCACCCTCCTCTGCCTGCGGCACATCGCCCCTCTGCCGGGCTATGTTGTGCAGGATGCAGCACACCACAATGATGCGGCCGACCCTATCTGACCGATACTGGAGGGCGCCCCCAGAGAGGTCCAGGCACCTGAAACGCATCTTCAGCACGCCAAAGCACCTCTCTATCACTCCCCTTGTCGCTACATGGGCATCATTGTAGCGGTTCTCCGCCTTATTGCGTGGCCTCCGTACAGGCATCATCAGCCACGATCGCAATGGGTAGCCCCTGTCACCCAGCAACCAGCCCCTCAGCCGGGGATGGCGTCCCTCGTACATGCCGGTGATATATGACTGCGACAACACGTATGAGTCGTGTATACTGCCCGGTTAACGGGCGCAGACGTGCAGGATCATCATGCGGTGGTCGCAGACCACCTGTATGTTCATCGAATAGGTCCCCTTCCTATTGGTGAACACGGCCCTGTTATCTGCAGGTGGCCGCATGGCGACGTGCATCCCATCGATCGCGCCCTGGACCATGGGGAATCCGGCCACGGCAGAGAAGCCCACGGCCCGGGCATCTTGGCTGGCCCGGTCCACAGGGAAGTGGATGTAGCGGTGCGCCATGGCATATAGGGCGTCTGTCACTGCCCGGATGCACCGGTGCACCGATGTCTGCGATTTGCCGGACAGGTCCCCACTCGGTGCCTGGAATGACCCCGTTGCATAAAAGTTCAGGGCCACTGTAACCTTGACACGACACGGGGAGATGGTGTCCCCCGCCAGTGCCACGCGGTGACAGGTGTGCCAGCAGGTGGCAGATGTGTGCCACGGTTTCCCGCCTCATCCGGAGTCTCCTCCTGCATTCCCGGTCCGTGAGGTCCTGGTATGACTGCCGGGGCCGGTACACACGGGGCGCCCTCGGGTGCCTCCGTTGCCGTGGGGCCGCGACGTCCTCCTCCCCCTCCTTGTCCTGTCGGTCAGGTGTCCCTCCAGCCTGAGCGGCTGCCGTCTGCCCCTCTGCGGCAGCCTGCGCCGCCTCTCTGGCACGCTCCTCCTCCTCCTCATCCAGGGCAACATAGACATTAGCGGCTGCCGCCACGGCGGCCAACATCGCTGGCTGATCGGAAAACATGACGGCCTGGTGGGGGGGGGGAGGGGACAACATGTCATCATTGCCCATACCCCCTCCTCCCCCCAGCCAGGTGGCATGGACCGCATGGGTCCAACTGTTGGAGGCTGGCACCTGGCCAGGTGGACCAACTAATTTGCCCTCGCACCCCCCCTCCCCGGCACGGACCCCATCCTCCTCCTCCCCGGCACGGACCACATCCCCCCTCCCCGGCATGGACCCCCCCCATCCCCCCCCCCCCCCCCCCCCGGCACGGACCCCCCATCCCACCTCCCCGGCACGGACCCCCCCATCCTCCTCCCCGGCACGGACCCCCCCATCCCCCCTCCCCAGCACGGACCCCATCCTCCTCCCTGGCACAGACCCCCCCCATCCTCCTCCCTGGCACGGAACCCCCATCCTCCTCTCCGGTACGGACCCCCCCATCCTCCTCCCCGTCACGGCCCCCCCCATCCCCCCTCCCCGGCACGGACCCCATCCTCCTCCCCGGCACAGACCCTCCCATCCACCTCCCCGGCACGGACCCCCCCATCCTCCTCCCCGGCACGGACCCCCCCCATCCTCCTCCCCGGCACGGACCCCCCCATCCTCCTTCCCGGCACGGACCCCCCCATCCCCCCTCCCCAGCACGGACCCCATCCTCCTCCCCGGCATGGACCCCATCCTCCTCCCCGGCACGGACTCCCCCATCCTCCTCGCCGGCACGGACCCCCCCCCCCCATCCCCCCTCCCCGGCACGGACCCCATCCTCCTCCTCCTCGGCACGGAACCCCCCATCCTCCTCCCCGGCACGGACTCCATCCCCCCTTCCCGGCACGGACCCCACCATCCCCCTCCCCGGCACGGACCCCCCCATCCTCCTCCCCGGCACGGACCACATCCTCCTCCCCGGCACGGACCCCCCCATCCTCCTCCCTGGCACGGAACCCCCATCCTCCTCCCCGGCACGGACCCCCCCATTCTCCTCCCTGGCACGGAACCCCCATCCTCCTCTCCGGCATGGACCCCCCCATCCTCCTCCTCGGCACGGACCCCCCCATTTCCCCTACCCGGCACGGACCCCATCCTCCTCCCCGGCACGGACACCATCCTCCTCCCCGGCACGGACCCCCCCATCCTCCTCCCCGGCACGGACCCCCCCATCCTCCTCCCCGGCACGGACCACATCCTCCTCCCCGGCACGGACCCCCCCATCCTCCTCCCTGGCACGGAACCCCCATCCTCCTCTCCGGCATGGACCCCCCCATCCTCCTCCTCGGCACGGACCCCCCCATTTCCCCTCCCCGGCACGGACCCCATCCTCCTCCCCGGCACGGACCCCCCCATCCTCCTCCCCGGCACGGACCCCCCCATCCCCCCTCCCCGGCATGGACCCCATCCTCCTCCCCGGCACGGACCCCCCCATCCACCTCCCCGGCACGGACCCCCCCATCCTCCTCCCCGGCACGGACCCCCCCCATCCTCCTCCCCGGCACGGACCCCCCCATCCCCCCTCCCCAGCACGGACCCCATCCTCCTCCCTGGCACGGACCCCCCCCATCCTCCTCCCCGGCACGGCCCCCCCCATCCCCCTCCCTGGCACGGACCCCATCCTCCTGCCCGGCACGGAACCCATCCTCCTCCCTGGCACGGACCCCCCATCCCCCCTCCCCAGCACGGACCCCATCCTCCTCCCCGGCACGGACCCCCCCATCCACCTCCCCGGCACGGACCCCCCCATCCTCCTCCCCGGCACGGACCCCCCATCCTCCTCCCCGGCACGGACCCCCCATCCTCCTCCCCGGCACGGCCCCCCCATCCCCCTCCCTGGCACGGACCCCATCCTCCTCCCCGGCACGGACCCCATCCTCCTCCCCGGCACGGCCCCCCCCATCCCCCTCCCCGGCACGGACCCCATCCTCCTCCCCAGCACGGACCCCCCCATCCTCCTCCCCGGCACGGACCCCCCCATCCTCCTCCCCGGCACGGACCCCCCATCCTCCACCCCGGCACGGACCCCCCCATCCTTTTCCCTGGCACGGACCCCCCCATCCTCCTCCCCGGCACGGACCCCCCCAACCCCCTCCTGGCACTCCCCCGGAGCCCAGCCCACTCTAACCACCCACCCCCCCCCCCCCGCCGCACACACACACACACAACCCTCGACACACCTCTCCCCCACACATTCAGACTGCGGCCACGCCATCGCCTGTCCAGCGGCCAACCCCCCAGGCCGTCACCCACCTCCACGCTGGTCGGCGTAAACCTTGAGCACTGGTTGACGCCGATTGAAAGGAGGTTTGATTTACGCCGACGTGACCCGTCATCACGTCAACGGGACTTCGGCCCATCCGGATGGGAGAATATCGACAGGCCCAAAATCGATTGCCTTGCGCCCACCCGTGCCATTCTCCGAGGTCTGTGGCACCATTAACGCCCCGCCGACTTTTCTCCCTTCGGAGACTTCGGCGGGCGGCGGGGGCGGAATTCACGGCAGCCAACGGCCATTCTCCGACCCGCTGGGGGGTCGGAGAATGACGCCCATGGTTGCAACTGGGTCAGGATTGGCAATGAAATATTCCATGGAATAAACCTTCCAGGTGGGATCGGGAAAGAAGAAAGGCAGGTGAGGTTGCGATATCATTGAAAGAAAGTAAGATAGTACTGGAAAATATGGATTTAAATAGATAAGTGCCCCAAACAGAATCCCTTTGGATTCAACTAAGAAGTAGCAAGAGATTGGTAAAATTAGTAAAATATGTTATCGACCCCAAAGCAATGGAATGGAAACTGTAAGACAATTTACATACGCATCTTTTAAAGATAGAGTTATTTCAGGAGTTTCAATTAACTAAAATAGGCTAATTAAAATGTTTATAATGAGAAAGAGAAGGGGATTTATTGCAGTGTATTGGGGTTATTGCTCAATATGCTGTTACTCCAAACAAGGAGCATAAGTATTACTTGATCTAATTTCAAGCCGTGAAGTGAAGCAGATGTGCAAACTAAGGCAAGAGAAAATTTGGGAATGGTAACCACAATTTGGTTTATTTGGACTTCAAAAATGTTTTGAGAAAAAGAATACTTAGCTGGGCAAATTCAAATTGTAGCGAGTTAACGTAGAAGAGAAAATTGGCAAACAGAAACAGAGAGAAGCAAAAAGAATTCTTAAGCCAGACCTTGTAATTCCAAATTATATTCAAATAAAAAGGACATGAACGAATTGGGCAAATAGAGCAAGTTGGAACGAAAGAGAAACCTCTAGCTTTTCCAGCACAACAAATAAAAAACAAAGCCAGAACAAACAGAAAGAAAATGTATAAAAGCTAAGAAGCACCAAAACTTAGAGAAACATAAGAAAGAAAAAGGGGGCCAAAGGTGTTGGACTTTATTCAATTTATTTTGAAAGAGATGACTCCAATCTCAAATTATCAGGGTCATCCTGCAAATTTCCTTGCTGCATCTCAAAAACACAATGTGACATTCATGGGTTGGCAGGGGGGGTCTGGGAGAGTTGGGACAACCCGGCAAGGCTGGCAGTATAGAGTTCCCGCTGAAGCTCAATAGAGTGGCACAACCTGATTATCATTTCTTCTTCTATTTCCTGCCTGGTAACCAGCCAAGCTGACAGGCTGGCTGACTGCCTGGATGGAAACCCAGTGAAAGGAAGCCACAAAGCCACAACAGGGAACTTGAAGAATGGACGCTTGCAATTAGGAGGGGAGTGGGGGGGTGGGGTGGGGGAGAGAGATGCTGTGATTGGGAGAATTGGGCAGTGGATAAGTTGGGAATCATAGCCGGCGAGACAAAAACACGAGAATTATCAGGACGGCTGAAAACGCCACTCACTTCATGGAAGAGGCAACTTTTGCCTCCCTTTCATTTTACAGAACTATCCCATTGAAATGTGCCAGCCTGATTCAGATCTGTTCATTCAGATCCTGCCTCCCAATGACGCCCCAATGTCCACTACCGTACAGCAGTTGGCGCATAGGTCCCTTAATTTGGGTGCATTTTCCATATTTAACTCTTTAAACCATTTCCCTGTTCTCATCCTCATGTTACTGTGGAGCTCAATTTCAGTGCCAGGGGTCCTGTGAATATGGTTCCCTCTTGAGAATGCACGATAATGGTAATACGCCAACTATTCCAAGTGTGACCTTACCTCTGAATAATACTGTATTAAGGTGATCTATTTTGACTACAAAGCAAATGTCCCGCAACTGTTTAACAACACATTTATTAGGAGCAGCTTCATAATTAATAGATACTTGCAATTAATTTTCTCTTTTCAGAAATTAATGTGAAGAATCTTCCGTGCATCACAAAGGTTGAAGAGAATTGAAGGGAAAAGGTAAATGAGGGCATAATGATTACACGGTGTCAAATTTGACTTCAGGATACCTGGAAATGGTTAGAGAAAGGAGAGACTGAAGGAGGCAAGGATTTCAACAATTTAAGAAATGAGTGAGAGTAAAAGTTGAGTCTTGATTTGACCACAGACAGAAAGAGGAAGAAAATCCTTTTAAAAAAAATGAAAATGTGACTGGAACAATTCTGATTGATGCATCGATATGGACTGGAGAATGTGAAATACGAACGTCTGCAATCTGAAGAAATTTGGATCAGCACGAGCAGAGTGGATATGCTTGGATGATAATTGGACAAAATCACTGATATCAAGAAGGACTAAAATGAGCCTGAGGGGCCCTCGAGTTAATGTGAAAATCGAGTAAGAGAATGAGTCATCTACAGAACAAATTGAGACATTTTCAGGAAAAGGAAAATACCAGCAACATAGTTCATGGAATGATAGAATGGTTACAGCACAGAAGGAAGGCATTCAGTCCATCATATCTGTGCTAGCCCACTGAAGGAGCAATTCACCAGGTGTCATTCCCCTGCCTTTTCCCCGTAGCCCCACAAATGTTTATTTTCAGATGATGATTTAATATCCTTTCGAAAGCCTCAACTGACCCCATCTCCACCACACCCTCAGGCCATGCATTCCAGATCCTAGTTATGGTGGAAGAGCTCATGATAGCTTGCTATCCATAATACCAGTACCAAAGAAGAACAAGGTAGCCTGCCTCAATGACACCCGACCGATGGCCCTGACGTCGGTTATCATGAAATGCTTTGAGCGGCTAGTCATGAGACGGATCATCGCCAGCCTCCCAGGCGGTCTCAATCCACGGCAGTTTGCCTATCACCGCAACCGGTCCACATAGATGCTATCTCGCTGGCTCTACAATCAACATTCGAACACCTCGACAACAAGGACACCTATGTAAGACTGCTGTTCATAGACTACGGCTTCGCCTTCAACACCATTATCCCAACAAGACTAACAACCAAACTCTGCAATCTTGGGCTTGACCCCTGCCTGTGCAGCTGGATCGTTGACTTCCTCTCCAACAGGATATGTCAGGATAGGGTACAGCACCTCCTCCACAATAGTCCTCAACACCGGGGGCCCGCAAGGATGTGTGCTCAGTCCTCGACTATACTCCCTACACACATGACTGTGTGGCAAGATTTAACTCCAACTCAATCTATACGTTTGCAGATGACACGACTGTGATGGGCCTTATCTCAAACAATGACGAATCAGACTACAGAAGGGAGATAGATCACTTGGTTGCATGGTGTACCGAAAAACAACCTCTCTCTAAATGTCGGAAAGACCAAGGAACTGATCATCGACTTCAGGAAGCATAACATGCCTCACACTCCCGTCTGCATCAATGGCTCCGAAGCGAGATGGCCGATAGCTTTAAGTTCCTGGGGGCCACCATCACAAACAGTCTGTCCTGGTCCACTCACGTTGATGCAACAGTCAAGAAAGCCCAACCATGTCTCCACTTCCTATGGAAGCTAAAGAAATTTGGCAAGTCTGCATCGACTCTCACAAACTTCTACAGATGTGCCATAGAGAGCATCCTATCCAGCTGCATCACAGCTTGGTATGGCAGCTGCTCGGTCCAAGATCGCAAGAAACTGCGGAGTGTGGTGAACTCAGCCCAATGCATCACACAAGCTTGCCACCCTCACATTGATTCTGTATACACCTCCCGCTGCCTCAGAAAGGCAGACAGCATTGTCAGAGACCCCTCCCACCCAGGCATTGCCTTCTTCCAGACCCTTCTATCAGGCAGAAGGTACAGAAGTCTGACGACCCGCACAACCAGACATAGGAATAGCTTCTTCCCCATAGCTACAAGGCTCCTCAACGACTCCCCCTCAGACTGATCTGTTCCCTGTAAGAACACTATTCATGACCCCCTATGCTGCTCTTGTTCATGTATTTGCTTTGTTTGGCCCCTTGTTCCGCACTGTAACCAATCACTGTTTGTCGATGTACCATTTGTCAATGTTCTCTGTTGATTATTCTTTTTGTCTACTATGTACGTACTGTGTACGTTCTCTCGGCCGCAGAAAAATACTTTTCATTGTACTTCGGTAATGTGGCAATAAAATAAAATCAAGAAGTGCAGAGTGCTAGATTCTGTTTGGAGATGTCCAAGGTGATAATTATAAAATGCTAGAGCAGAAAGACAAGTTGAGTAAATATTGCCCCCTTGGGTATTGCATTACAAATCATAACAACTTTCTGAGTAAAAAGACTATCTCCTCATGTCATCTTTTGCTTCTTCTGTTGTCCTTTGGCTAGTAACCCTTCTGCCATTGGAAACATTTTCTCCTTATTTTCTCTATCAAAACCATTCCTGATAATGAATATCTCTACCAAAGCTCCTCTCAAGCTTTTTGCAAAAAGGAGAACAAACCAACCTTATCTGTTTCCTCCGCCAACTGAAGTCTAATTGTAAGGCTGGAATGTATCCATTGGATTTTCTGAAATTGAGTCAGTCAAATGTTCCAGACTTTATAGCCATGTGCTAAATATCGCACATAAATATAAATAAATATTAGAACAACAAGAACACGAGGAAGCCATGCAGACCTCCAGCCTGTTTCATTATTCAATGAGATTATGATTGAATTGTTGTCTACTTCAATCCACCTAGATTGGGTCTATATTCTTTATCCCCCTTGCCTAGCAAAACAAGATCTAACTCAGTTTTAAAAGTATTGAGATAACATCTATTGATTTTTGCGAGAGACAGTTCCACATATTTCCCATTCTTTCTGTGAGGAAGAGTTTCCAAACATTTCTCTTGAATGACCTGACTCTAATTTAAAAGTTATGCTCCCTTTTCCTCGGCCCTCCCACCAGCAGAAGTGGGTGATGGGTGGTGGGGGTGGCTGGATTATAGCAAACAGAAAATCCCCAGTGTTAACCAGGATCACAATAACAACAGCATCAAGTCCAATAAGTTTGAGAGAACAATTTCAATTAAGCGGAAACAACCCTATCACCCCCACCACACACCTTCAGCTCCCACCACCACCACCATAAACATGGATGCATCTTGTTTCCAATGAATGACTGCACCTAGAAACTGCTTAAATAAATTGTCCCTGAATTTCAGTCATGATTTCAGTAAAGCAACAGTAACCGGAGCAGTCCCAGAAATATGCTGCAGAGAGCTTAGATGTCAGGAGATGGAATGTAAATGATTCCAGGAAATAGGACTCAAAGTTATAAATGAGAGTCTAAAAACAAAACTTTCTTTCCTTGCTTGAAAGTAAATCTAATGGGGATATGATCCAGGCCTTTCGAAACCTGAAAGGATCAGCTATGCAGCTAGTTAAATTTGAGTGTGATTGTAGAGCTCAAGGACATGAGGGTAGAATGAACAAACTTCAGGAAACAAGAGATTGGAAGATTATTTTCACCGTAACAAAATCATGACATAAGGTGCAGGCCCCCAGCAGTATAGTTACAGCTAGATAGTTGGAAAGGATCAATGTACAGAATCGAAATGCTCTGTTGCTTCATCATTTATAATCTGTTATCTTTCTCTTTTAGTCCACAGATATTTATTCCCTTACTCCATTATGTTCAACTCCCTTTCTAAAATGTATAGGGTGGAATTTTCCCGACATGTGGCAAAGTGTCATGCTCTGACTGAAAACTAACACAGAGAAACAAGCAGATTTTCCATTGCGATCTTCCCACTTTGCCATTTTTCGAAGGGGAGCGTCATTGTGAGGGGTGGGGCCTAAGGATGCCAGCACACCCGGCTCCACAGAGGTCAGGGTGTCCTTTTCAAATTGTAACCCAATCTCAAATTAGATTCAAAGGCCACCCATGAAAAATGACCCCCCCCTCCCCATTAATGATTGTCAGCGTTAATGCCCCCCCATCAATGATCGCTGGTGTCTGGGAAGTGGAGCCTTCTCAATGGGAGGCCCTGCCCCCTCCGGCCCAGCCTTTTCAGGTCCTGTCCCCTGCAGCCCCCACCACTTTAGCTGCCCTTTCAGGCCTAATCCCTTGTGTTGGCACTGCCAGGGTGTCAGAGGGCAGTGCCATGTCCCGAATACCTGGGGGCTACAATGGCCTCCGAGCACCCAGCATGGTCATCATGTCTGTTCTTTGCTTTTGGAAACCAGTAATGGAGCAGGTTTCTCCATTGCCCGACGCCGCTATCATAATAGGCGATCGTGTGGAGAACACCCAAATCGGGTGCTGCGCCGGTTTGACACCAGTTTTCTATTCTCCGCCCCCTCCGGAGTGGCATCATTGCATCGCGCGCTGCATGCCATTGCAATGGCATTGGCACGTCACCTGAAGGCCCTCCCCCGATGCTCCGCCCCAATGGGTTGAGATCCCAACTGCGGGCAGACGTGTGATCTCAGCGGTCGGGAACCCAGCGTGGTGGCTGTGGACTGTGTCCAGCGCCGCCACAGTTGGCCGGGAGCTGTGCCGCTGGCCAGGGGGACTTCTGCGAGGGCAGGGGGACTGGTGGGGGATGGCCAGGAGGTGGCCAGGGGGGCAGTAATTGGCAGGTCGGCTCCGTGCACTGCCGGCGCCATGTTTTACAGTGCTGCAGGTCATTGGCATGCGCATGCGTGACCATATTCTCCAGCCATTTTTGTCACAAGAGCCGGGAGTTTACCCGGCATGGCTGCTAGCCCATCACTGGTCCCAGGATTGGTGAGGGTTCGGCGCCCATTTTGGCGTCATAAAACGCCATAGTTCCCACGCTGGCATCGGCATTTAGCCTCAAAATCGGAGAATCCAGCCCATGATTTCTGTTGGTGTCTCGGCATGCCGGCAGGTGGTAACACATGCAGCGGGATACTCTGTCGGCTGTCACTGAAATCGGGAAACGTGTTTGGGCAGAGAATCGGTTCCAATGCTGAAATGTCGGCGGCGGCCGATTTCATGGCGAATAGCAATTCTCTGTTGCTTCGACAGCAGCATCAATGCATTCCAGAACACACAAACACCGTCTCCATATTATTAGTGAGCCCGACCCAGTATTCTCTAGGACCTCCGCGGCTCTCTGCCTACAATGGGCTGAATTCCAGACGGCGAGGTTCACGAGTGCCTTTAAAAATAGTGAAATTGGCATCGTGGCCGATGAGAGTGGATGTTAGACATGGAGAGGTGCGATCGTGATCTGTTGGGTCAGGCACTTGCTGGGCTGGCTGGGGTAGGGGGGCCTGCCAAGGCCGGGGAGGAGGGGTGTGACGGGGAAACGGGCCTTGTGGCCTGGGTGACCAGCCACGGGACAGGGCCAGTGTCCAGGCACGAACCGCCATTGCCGTGGCCTGCCAAACATCCTTCTTGCTGCGCACTCCACTGACCACCCACCTTTGCCCCTGATTCTGCAGAGTGACACCGGCCGTTTGGGTGCCCCCACCCCCACAACTCACCCTCTGCCATAGCCCCCACCACCCAACCGGCCACCACCCACCGATTGGACATCAGGCGGCCCAACCACGGCAATACCCACTGCAGCCCCTGCGGGGGAACCGGTCGGGGGCCGTGGAGCATTTGCTGGCAAGGGCAGTGCCAGCTGATGGTACCCCTGGCAGCAGGAGCAGGTACCAGGGCCAGAGTCCCCCATGGTTCCAGGGACTGACAGGGCCAGGGGTGCGGGGTTGGGGGGGGGGGGGGCATAGCCTGCAGTGCTGAACCGGGAGGACCATGTAGCCTGCTGGACCTGGTTGGGCACGGGGATATGCACCATGCTAACATGTCAGCCTTTCACCCGCTGCAGACAATGGATACTGGAATGCAACCAGCAATGGTGGCTGTCATAATATACATCAATGTATACAATGGAGTGCAGGCAAGCAGTGATTGACACACAGGATGACCAGTAAGCACACAGAACAGAGCAGCCAATCACCAGACAGGACACGACCACTATAAAGCCAGAGGGCACCAGTTTTCCCGCTCTCTCGGGACCCAGCCTCTGAGACAGTCAGAGCTCGTGAGCTAGCCAGTGCCTACACCATGTGGTAGCTAGGTTAGTCTGGTCAGGCTAGTGTCAGGTCTCCAGTCAAGTCAGCATAGTGTCGACCCACAGTTGAACGTAAATAACAGTTTGGATGTTGAATAAAATCGTGCTGCATCTTATCAAGTGTTGGAGATCTGTCTCTCGCTACACTGCATCAAGTGCAGTTCACCTCGACCCAGCCTACCCAACACATCAGTGGCCTTCCTGCTGGTTGCCGCTGCCCTGGGGATGCCCTGCGGCACTACGAGCTGGAGTGCTCGAGGAAGAGGAAAGTGCAGCAGCAGAACGTGCAGCAGTGGAGCGTGCCCCAGTGGAACAGGAGGCAGCCACCCATAATGCAGAATCGGCCGCCCAACAGGCCAAGGAGGAGGAGGAGGTGCAAAGGAGGCGCCACATGAGGCCTCGTGTGTATTGGCAGCACCTGTCATTCGAGTACCTGCCGGAGCGGGCATGCCATCGAAGACTCTCGCTGAGCAGGGTGACATTGCGACATATCTGCCAGATGATGGCACACCTGGCACCATGGGGGAATGGTGGAGGACACCCCCTCCCAGTGGCCGTCAAGGTGACAGTCGTCCTGAACCTTTACGCCACAGGGACTTTCCAGGCACCGAGTGGGGACCTATCTGGTATCTCAAAGACCTCGGTGCACAGGTGCATCCTTCGCCGTCACGGATGCCCTATGTGCCCGGTTGGCACAATACATCCATTTCAATGTGGACCGAGCCCACCAGGATGCCCGAACAGTGAGGTTCGCCACCATCGCCCCAGTCCAGGAGGTGATCGATGGAATGCATATCCTCCAAAAAGCAATTGCAGTTGAATGGCCGCTTTACACAAACTGAAAGGGGTTCCACTCGATGAACGTACAGCTGATATGTGACCATCAGATACGCATCATGCGGGACTTCCAGTTGCGGCGATGACCAGCTAAGCCGCACGTTTCGGCGGCTCCAGCTCGAACGGACCTTCGGGCTCTTTTAAGAGCCCCAACGGGGAATTTTTTCGGGACGAAACCCGGTGTGGGGTGAGACAACAGGGAGTCCCCCCCCCAACGAAAAAGAAAAGTATCGGCGGCGGTGGCTAGATCGGGAAGAATCCTCGAGGAGAGGGGCAGAAGAAAAAAAGGAGCAAGATGGCGGCGGAGAGAGCCCAGGCGACATGGGGGCCGGACCAAGACGAATTTTTGAGACGGTGTGTGGAGCTGCTTAAGAAGGAGGTGCTGGCCCCGATGCTACAGTCAATTGAGGGGCTTAAGGAGGCACAAAAGACCCAGGAGTTGGAGCTCCGCGTGGTGGAGCAGAAGGTGACGGACAACGAAGACGAGATCCTGGGCCTGGCGGTCAAAACGCAGACGCACGAGGCGCTCCACAAAAAGTGCATTGAAAGGATTGAAGTCCTAGAAAACAGATCACGGAGAAAGAACCTTCGGATCCTGGGTCTCCCCGAGGGAGTGGAAGGAGCGGACGGCGGGGCTTACGTGAGCACGATGCTACGCTCGCTCATGGGATCTGAGGCCCCCTCGAGCCCCTTGGAAGTGGAAGGGGCTCATCGGGTCCCTGCGAGGAGACCAAAGGCGGGAGAACCACCTAGGGCGACGATCGTGCGATTTCATCGCTTCAATGACAGAGAGGTGGTTCTGAGATGGGCCAAAAAGGTACGAAGTAGTAGATGGGAGAATGCGGTGGTACGGGTGTACCAGGATTGGAGTGCGGAGGTGGCGAGAAGGAGGGCGAGTTTTAATCGAGCCAAGGAGATGCTACACAAGAAGAAGGTGAAGTTCGGGATGCTGCAGCCGGCGCGACTGTGGGTCATGCACCAGGAGAGGCATCACTACTTCGAAACGGCGGAAGAAGCATGGACCTTCATTATAAACGAGAAACTGGATCAGAACTGAGGGACTGATGTTAGAGGGGAAATGATAATACCGATGTATATAGAGATGTAAATTGGGGAGGGGGGGATACTAAGAAATGTGGGCGCCGGTGGGGGGGAAGAAGAGACATAGGTGGGGGATGGGGAATGGGAGTGGGGCGGCAGAGGGAGCTGCGCCACAAGGGGAGGGACAACTATAGAGATCACGGGGCTTATTGTTCTTGTTCCCGTGCCAGAAAGATGATGGCGGGAAGAAACGCGCAAGGTAGATGGGAGTTCCCCACACGGGGGGGTCAAGGAGAGAGCGGGAGAAGCCTGGGTTAGTTGAAGTCAGCTGACTTTCAGAAGCAATGTGGGGGGAGCAATCATGCTAGGTGGGGATCTAGCGGGGGGGGGGCGGTGTGGGGGGAAGGGGGGGAGGATAACTGGGTTGCTGCTGCAGAAATCAAAGAGGAACTGGTAAAAGAAAGGGTGGTCGGGGCTGGAATGCGCCGCCGGGGGAACGGGTGGGTGCGCGGAACCGGGACGTGGGACTGGCCTAGAGAGGGTGATGGCTAGTCGACACGGGAAGGGGGCAGGTAGCCCCCCAGTTCGGCTGATCACTTGGAACGTGAGAGGCCTAAATGGGCCGATTAAAAGGGCCCAAGTGTTCGCGCACTTGAAAGGACTGAGGGCAGACGTGGCTATGCTTCAGGAGACGCACCTGAAGGTGGCGGACCAAGTTAGGTTAAGGAAAGGATGGGTGGGACAGGTGTTCCACTCAGGGCTGGATGCAAAGAACAGAGGGGTGGCCATACTGGTGGGGAAACGGGTGTCATTCGAAGATAGGAACATTGTAGCAGACAGCGGAGGCAGATATGTGATGTTGAGTGGCAGGCTGGAGGGAATGGAGGTCGTGTTGGTTAACGTATATGCCCCGAATTGGGATGATGCGGGATTTATGAAGCGGATGCTGGGACGTATCCCGGACCTGGAGGTAGGAAACCTGATAATGGGGGGGGGACTTCAACACCGTGTTGGACCCAGGGTTAGATAGATCTAGATCTAGGACTGGAAGAAGGCCGGCAGCGGCCAAGGTGCTTAGGGGGTTTATGGACCAAATGGGGGGAGTGGATCCGTGGCGATTTGTTAGGCCGAAGGCCAAAGAGTTCTCCTTCTTCTCCCATGTTCACAAGGTGTATTCCCAGATAGATTTCTTTGTTTTGGGAAGGTCACTGATCTCGAGGGTGGAAGGAACTGAGTATTCAGCCATAGCTGTTTCAGATCATGCCCCACACTGGGTGGACCTGGAACAAGGAGAGGAGAGGGGGCAGCGTTCACTCTGGCGGCTGGATGTGGGATTACTGGCGGATGAGGGAGTCTGCGGAAGGGTGCGGGGATGTATCGAGAGATACCTGGAGGCCCATGACGACGGGGAGGTACGAGTGGGAGTAGTATGGGAAGCACTAAAGGCGGTGGTCAGAGGAGAGCTGATCTCCATCAGGGCCCACAAGGGGAAAATAGAGGCCAAGGAAAGGGAAAGACTACTGGGGAAGATTTTGAGGGTAGATAAAGAATACGCGGAGGCCCCGGAGGAAAGACTATACAGGGAGAGGCGTCGACTCCAGACGGAGTTCGCCCTGTTGACCACAAGGAGGGCGGAGGCACAGTGGAGGAAGGCACAGGGGATGAGATATGAATATGGGGAAAAGGCGAGTCGCCTGTTGGCCCATCAGCTGCGAAAGAGGACAGCGGCGAGGGAGATAGGGGGAATTAGGGATGAAAAGGGAGCTACGTTGCGGAGAGCAGGGAAGATAAACAAGGTGTTTAAGACCTTTTACGAGAGACTTTATAGGTCCCAACCCCCGGAGGGAAAAGAGGAGATGCGGCAGTTTTTGGACCAATTAAGGTTCCCGAGGGTGGAGGAGCAGGAGGTGGAAGGCCTGGGGGCGCCGATTGGGGTGGACGAGGTTACCAAGGGGCTGGGGAACATGCAGGCAGGGAAGGCCCCGGGACCAGATGGGTTCCCGGTGGAATTTTATAGAAAATATGTGAACTTGTTGGCCCCGCTGCTGGTAAGGACCTTTAACGAGGCCAGAGAAGGGGGGACCCTACCCCCGACAATGTCAGAGGCGACGATATCGCTAATCTTGAAGCGGGATAAAGATCAGCTGCAGTGTGGGTCCTATAGGCCTATCTCACTGCTAAATGTGGACGCCAAGTTGCTAGCAAAGGTGCTGGCAACGAGGATAGAGGATTGTGTCCCGGGGGTGGTGCACGAAGACCAGACAGGATTCGTAAAGGGGAGACAACTAAATGTCAATGTCCGACGGCTATTAGGGGTGATAATGATGCCCCCAGTAGAGGGGGAGGCAGAGATAGTGGCGGCAATGGATGCAGAGAAGGCATTTGATAGGGTGGAGTGGGAGTATCTATGGGAGGTGCTGAGGAGGTTCGGGTTCGGGGACGGGTTTGTAAGCTGGGTTGAACTCCTCTTTGGGGCCCCAACGGCAAGTGTGGTCACAGGTCGGCAAAGGTCGGAGTATTTTCGACTATATAGGGGAACAAGACAGGGATGCCCGTTGTCCCCATTACTGTTCGCGTTGGCAATTGAACCACTGGCCATAGCGCTGAGAGACTCCAGAAAATGGAGAGAGGTGATTAGAGGGGGAGAGGAACACCGAGTGTCACTCTACGCAGATGACCTTCTGCTGTATGTGACGGACCCAGTGGGGAGGATGACAGAGGTCATGCAGATATTGAGGGAGTTTGGAGATTTCTCGGGATATAGGCTTAACATGGGAAAGAGTGAGCTTTTTGTGATACACCCTGGGGACCAGAGTAGAGGGATAGATGGCCTACCGCTAAGGAGAGTGGAAAGAAACTTCCGATACCTGGGGATTCAGATAGCCAGGAGCTGGGGAACCTTACACAGACTTAATCTGACACGACTGGTGGAACAAATGGAAGAGGATTTCAAAAGGTGGGACATGCAGCCGCTGTTACTGGCGGGCAGAGTGCAGGCAATTAAGATGATGGTCCTCCCGAGGTTCCTATTTGTGTTCCAATGTCTCCCTATACTGATCACTAAGGCCTTTTTTAAAAAAATAGATAGGAGCATCACGAGCTTCGTGTGGGCAGGGAAGGTCCCGAGGGTAAGGAGGGGGTTCCTACAACGTAGTAGAGACAGAGGGGGACTGGCGTTGCTGAACTTGGGCGACTACTACTGGGCCGCCAATGTGGCGATGATTCGTAAATGGATGATAGAGAATGAGGGAGCGGCGTGGAAAAGATTGGAGATTAAGTCCTGTAAAGGGACGAATTTAAAAGCGCTGGTGACGGCGCCACTACCGCTCTCACCAAAAAAATTTACCACGAACCCAGTGGTGGCGGCAACATTAAGTATCTGGGGGCAATGGAGGCGACAGAGGGGTGTGCTGGGAGCCTCGGTGTGGTCCCCGATTAGGAACAACCATAGGTTTGCCCCAGGGGGGCTGGATGGAGGATTCCAGAGCTGGCACCTGGTAGGAATCAGGAGAGTGGGAGATTTATTTATAGACGGGACGTTTGCGAGCTTATAAATAACATAAACAAAAATAAAGCCCCTCCCGAGCTGCTGCTGCCATTGATCAATGTCTATCGTTCTGCCAGAAAGTCTAAAAATGGTTGCCACCGACTAAAAAACCCTTGTACCGACCCTCTCAAGGCGAATTTCACCCTCTCCAATTTAATGAACCCTGCCATATCGCTGATCCAGGATTCCACGCTTGGGGGCCTCGCATCTTTCCACTGAAGGAGAATCCTTCGCCGGGCTACCAGGGACGCAAAGGCCAGAATTCCGGCCTCTTTCGCCTCCTGCACTCCCGGCTCCTCTGCCACCCCAAATATTGCGAGCCCCCAGCCCGGTCTGACCCTGGATCCTACCACCCTCGACACCGTCCTCGCTACGTCCTTCCAAAATTCCTCCAGCACTGGGCATGCCCAGAACATATGGGTGTGATTTGCTGGGCTCCGTGAGCACCTAACACACCTGTCCTCACCCCCAAAAAATGGACTCATCCTTGTCCCGGTCAAGTGTGCCCTGTGCAGCACCTTAAACTGTATGAGGCTGAGCCTCACGTACGAAGAGGAAGAATTCACCCTCCCTAGGGCATCTGCCCACGTCCCCTCTTCGATCTCCTCTCCCAACTCCTCCTCCCACTTACCTTTAACTCCACCACCGAGGCCTCCTCCTCCTCCTGCATCACCTGGTAAGTTTCCGAAATCTTCCCCACTCCCACCCCCCCCCCCGAGAGCACCCTGTCCTGTACTGTGTGTGGCAGTAGCCGCAGGAATTCCACAACCTGCCGTCTGGCAAACGCCCTTACCTGTAAGTACCTGAAGGTGTTCCCCAGGGGGGAGCCCGTACTTCTCCAGCTCACCCAAGCTCGCGAACTTCCCGTCCACAAACAGGTCCCGAACATTTGCATCCCTGCCCTGTGCCACCCTGAAAACCCTCCACCTGTTCTTCCTGCGGCGAACCGGTGGTTCACCCGTAATGGGGTCCACGCCGAGGCCCCAACTTCCCCCCTATGCCGCCTCCACTGCCCCCAAATTTTGAGGGCCACCACCACCACCGGGCTCGTGGTATACCTCCTTGGAGGGAGCGGCAGCGGCGCCGTTGCCAGCGCCCCCAGACTCGTAACCACACAAGACGCCGTCTCCAGCCTCTTCCATGCAGCCCCCTCCCCCTCCATCACCCACTTGCGCACCATTGTCGCATTGGCGGCCCAGTAGTACCCACAGAGGTTGGTCAGCGCCAGCCCCCCCCATCTCTACTCCGCTCCAGGAACACCCTTCTCACCCTCGGAGTCCCTCGCGCCCACACAAACCCCATTACACTCCTGTTAACTCGCCTGAAAAAAGCCTTCGGGATAAACACGGGGAGGCATTGGAACAGGAACAAAAACCTTGGGAGCACCGTCATTTTGATTGACTGCACCCTACCCGCCAAGGACAGCGGCAACGCGTCCCACCCCTTGAACTCCTCCTCCATTTGCTCCACCAGCCTTGTAAAGTTAAGCCTATGCAGGGCCCCCCAGCTCCTGGCCACCTGGACCCCCAAATATCTGAAGCTCCTCTCCGCCCTTTTTAGTGGGAGCTTGCCAATCCCTGGTCTCCTGGTCCCCTAGCTGCACTACAAACAGCTCGCTCTTCCCCATATTGAGCTTGTACCCCGAAAAGTCCCCGAATTCCCTAAGGATCCTCATTACCTCTGGCATTCCTCCCACCGGGTCCACCACATACAGCAGCAGGTCGTCCGCATAAAGCGACACCCTATGCTCCTCCCCACCCTGCACCAACCCCCTCCAGTTCCTCGACTCTCTCAGTGCCATAGCCAGGGGTTCAATCACCAGTGCGAAGAGCAGGCGGGACAGGGGACACCCCTGTCTCGTCACTCGGTGCAACCGAAAGTACTCGGACCTCCTCCTATTTGTGGCCACACTCACCATCGGGACCTCATACAACAGCCTAACCCACCTGACAAACCCCTCCCCAAACCTCCCACAGGTACCTCCCACAGGTACCCCCACTCTACCCTATCGAAGGCTTTCTCAGCGTCCATCGCCACCACTATCTCCGCCTCCCCCTCCCTCGCTGGCATCATGTTAACGTTCAAAAGCCTCCGCACATTCGCGTTCAACTGTCTCCCCTTCACAAACCCCGTCTGGTCTTCATGGATGATCTGCGGCACACAATCCTCAATCCTTGTGGCAAAGACCTTCGCCAGCACCTTGGCATCTACATTTAGCAAGGAAATCGGTCTGTAAGACCCACATTGCAGGGGATCCTTGTCCCGCTTCAGGATCAAGGAGATCAGTGCCTGGGACATTGTCGGGGGTAAAGCCCCCCCCGCTCCCTTGTCTCATTAAAGGTCCTAACTAACAGCGGGCCCAACAGGTCCATATATTTTTTATAGAACTCGACCGGGAAACCGTCCGGCCCCAGTGCCTTCCCCGCCTGCATGTTTCCTATCCCTTTGATCAGCTCCTCCAGCCCAATCGGGGCCCCCAGTCCCGCCACCAGTCCCTCTTCCACCTTTGGAAACCTCAATTGGTCCAGGAAACAGCCCATCCCTCCCTCCTCCCGTGGGGGCTCGGATCGGTACAATTCCACGTAGAAGTCCCTGAAGACCCCATTGATGCCAACCCCACTCCGCACCACACTCCCTCCCCTGTCCTTAACTCCCGCGATCTCCCTAGCTGCATCCCGCTTCCGAAGCTGATGCGCCAGCATCCGGCTTGCCTTTTCCCCATACTCGTAGACCGCCCCCTGGGCCTTCCTCCACCTTCCTGGTGGTCACCAGGCCTCTTCCTCAACAAACCTTCCTCAGGCTTTTCCGCATACCTCCTGTCTACCCTCACCATCTCCCCCACCAGCCTCTCCCTCTCCCCCCCCCGCTCCCTCTGCTCCTTGTGGGCCCTAATGGAGATCAGCTCTCCCTTCAGTGCCTCCCATTCCATCCCCATTCGGACCACACCGTTGTCGTTGGTCTCCAAGTACCTCTCTATACTTCCTCGGACCCTCCTCGTCCGCCAACAGCCCCACCTCCAAGCGCCACAGCGGGCGCTGGTCCCTCTCCTCCCCCGCGCTTTCCACCTACCAGGCCCCGCCACCATCCAAAACAGTGCCCAATCCGCCCCAACCACCCTCCCCAACCCGAAAGAGAAAAAGAAACCCAAAACAATGCAAAGGCCCCCCACCCCCGAACCAAAAATAGGCATAACATATCCACCGCAGTCCCCAATCGCCCATCCCGACCCTCAGTCTGTGTCCAGCTTCTCGGCCTGAACAAAGGCCCACGCCTCCTCCGGAGACTCAAAATAATGGTGCCGGTCCTTGTAAGTAACCCACAGTCACGCCGGCTGCAACATGCCAAACTTCACCCCCTTCCTGTGCAGCACCGCCTTCGCTCGATTGTACCCGGCCCTCCTCTTCGCCACCTCCGCACTCCAGTCCTGATATATCTGAACCTCCGCGTTCTCCCACCTGCTGCTCCTCTCCTTCTTGGCTCACCTGAGCACACACTCCCGATCGATGAACCGATGGAACCACACCAGCACCGCCCGCTGAGGCTCGTTAGCCTTGGGCCTCCTCGCCAACACTCTATGGGCCCCTTCCAGCTCCAGGGCCCCTGAAAGGACCCCGCTCCCATCAGCAAGTTCAACATGGTGACCACATAGGCCCCCACATCCGGCCCCTCCAGCCCCTCCGGGAGGCCCAGAATCCGCAGATTCTTCCGTCTTGATCGATTCTCCATCTCCTCGAACCGCTCCTGCCATTTCTTGTGGAGCGCCTCGTGCGCCTCCACCTTTACCGCCAGGCCTAGGATCTCGTCCTCATTGTCAGAGATCTTTTGTCGAACCTCTCGGATCGTCACCCCCTGGGCCGTCTGTGTCTCCAGCAGCTTATCAATAGAAGCCTTCATCGGCTCTAGCAGGTCCGTTTTAATCTCTCTGAGGCAGCGCTGGATACCCTCCTGTTGCTCCTCCGCCCACTGCCTCCAAGCTACCTGGTCTCCGCCCGCCGCCATTTTGTCCATCTTCCCTCCCTTCTTCTGGTCCACCACCACCTTTTTTGTCGCCCCGCTCCTGGTTAAAGCCATATACTGATGGGGAGCTATTATTAACTCCTTCCCACACCGGGAAACGTCGAAAAAGTGCCTTTGGGGTCCTGAAAAGAGCCTAAAAGTCAGTTTTTGCGGGAGCCGCCGAATGTGCGACTTAGCTCCGCATAGCCGCAACCGGAAGTCTCGAGAGGGAATCCTTTTGGCAGTGTTCGCTTCACCAATCTGCCCCAAAAAGTGTGTGGAAACTCCTGAAAAAGGTCTGAGAGTCCGTTCCAGACGGGAGCTGCCGAATGCGCGACCTACTCCTCCATGGCCGCCACCGGAAGCCTCGTCCCCGCTTCTTCAGTGGCCTTGGTAGATCTTTTCACAGTTGTTCCCTCTGCTGCTAGAATTCACCTTTAATAAAGGCCCGCAAGTCAGCTTGTAGCTTTAAGCTGCCTTTCCCCCGCCTGCATGCTGAAAAAGGCTGTTTATCCTGCAGTTAGAGCCAAATCTTTTACTGTTTCTGCTGGGTCTGGTAACCAAGAGACATACCATTCCTGGGGGACACTGTCGGGGTAATGTTGCAGTCTTCTTCCCACACCGGGAAATGTCAAACAAATGCCTTGGGGGCCCTGTAAAGAGCCCAAAGGTCCATTCCAAGTGGGAGCTACCGAACATGCGACCTAGCTCTGCATAGTCGCACCCGGAAGTCACAGCATCATTTTCCACCATCACCTGGATGATCCCTGCATGCGAGCTGGCCATTCCATCACACAGTCCCAGCGGATCACTAGGGTGATGGTGGTGGGGACGGTCGAGGGGTGGGGAGGGCGGGGACGGTCAGGGGGGAGGGTGGGGAGGCCACCCACAATGTCCACCCATTCCCACTGCCCCTTCCACCCTCGCACCCCCTCTCTGGCCACCCCAGACCAGCCCACCCCTTGCACCCTGTCATGATATTCAGGTGAACATCATAGCACATACATACATACATAATGATGGACAGATCAACGGACCAATCAACACACACAACATGACAGCCAATCACAGACAAGAGCATACACAGTACAATTCAGGGAACATGACACTTCCTGGGCACTCGAGCAGGAGATGGCTCAGGGCACAGACCTCATTGCCAGCCACTCAGACATTCACCATGTGCTGAGTACCAGAGTTTACTATGTTAATAGTTGATTGAAATAAAACTGCGTTGTACCATTTGCAACCGTGTTGGTTCGTCTGTGTATCAGAGTACCCAACACTTCACACCCATCAAACAGAGCACAGAGGTAGGTTGTAACAATGTTAACAGGTGTTTAATGTGCACAAATATTTAGAGATGCATTCCCCAGTCCCTGTAACTAAACTGTGTCCTGCACCCGTGCCGACTTGACTGGTATCTAACTTTCTGGCCTTACATGCCCTAACACTACGTCTGGGTGGATCGCCAGACAGTACATCAGGAGTGGAGGCAGCCTGCTGTGATTCCTGCCCTGTGACCTTGGTCCCTGTTGGTGGGCATCTTCTGATTTCGACCGGGCCTTGATGGGTCCGGCTGTTGCTCGGGTGTCCCAGGTGGCAGGATGTGCCATGGACAGGAGGGAGGGGGGGGGAGAGTCCGAGGTGCTGATTTGTTCTGCCACCTCACCTGCGGGAGTCACTGTCACTGGCCCCATCACCTCCTCCTCCCTAGGATTGCCCGATGGCCCCCAGGCTACTCCATGGGACAGGGGGTGCAAGTGAAGCTATCTCCTGAGGCTCCCCACCACTTGGCAATGCCAGTCCTGGAAGCCCGCTCTGGTCTCAGTCAGGGTCTGTATGCTCGCGGCCATAGAGCACAGGAAGTGGACCTGCGACCAGGTTGGTGAGCGGCGGCAACTGGCAACCTCCTTCACGGGCTGGGGTACAGGGTGGCCTGCCGCTCCTCCACCAAGTAGAGGAGGCTCTCCATCTCAGTATCTGTGAAACGGGATGCCACTCTCCTCGCTGTCATCTTGTTGGCTGGGATGGTGTGTGTGGGGAGTGACGTGTGTATATGCAGCTGCAGCTTGTCAGCCTCCAGAGTGTCATTCGCGAATCCGGCGAATCCAGCACTTTTTCTAACAGGAATCGATTGTGTTCCGCATTTTGCAGGAGCTAGCCGCTCAACAGTTGTGCAATCGGTCCACGTGCAGCTGCAATTTTGCTGTCGTGGAAGTCCACGAATCCTGCCCACCTGTCGACACTTAGCCTCAGGAACGGTGAATCCCGCTGATGATGTTCCCAGAAGATACAGTGTGAAGCAGATGTTGAATATTCAAATGTATCTAAATCCATGGTAATCCGGTTATTGCCCTTGCTGGGCGCGATCCTTATTTTACATTGCCGGCAGGGGCGGGGAAGATCCATCACAAATCCCGTGTCAAATCTTGCGAGAGTTCCTGTCCATAACGGGATTTGTGCCAGGGCGTAATGAGGCTGGGAAATTGCCCTCATAAGAATCCAGCATCAAATTAATGCATATATCTGCCTCACACAGAGATTTCTTTCTGACAATCTGAGATTTCTTCACCATGTACGGCATAACCTCATCAAACCTCACCATGAAGCCGTTTATGGTCCCGGATGCCAAAGCCATACACTTGCAGGATACCTGGACGCAAAGTACAAACAGAAAAAAAAAAAATTGAAATTATCCAAATTCCCCAAACTTCATAATTGTTCTGAGAATCTGCAGAGATATTTTGATTCATGTGCCTACCAATCAAGTGAAGAAAAAAATCTTGCATTGATTTATAGTGCATTTTATAACCTTAGGATATCCCAAAGCATCGTATACCAAGTGAAATATTTCTAAGGTGCAGTCACTGTTGTAATATAGACAAGTAATTTTGAATTGAGTCCAGGTATTTTTTTATTTTTAAGAAATATAGAGCCGAATTCCCTCAGCCACATCAATTGAATTTGACCGGCATGGCAGAGAATAATGCAGAGAAATAAGACATACAATAACCCTATCTTCGGAGACAGTGGCAGAATGGTAATTTACTAAACTAATAAGCAGAAGCCGCAAGTAATTTCTGGAGATCTAAGTTCAAATCTCACCATGGCAGCAGGAAGAATTTAAATCAACAATTGGCAATTTAAAAAAAAACAGTTGAAGTAATCTACTGGATAATCATTAAAACTCACTAATGTCCATTCATGCGTATTTGACTCTTGATTGCTCTCTGAAATTGTATCAGGAATGTATCAAACCACTACAGAGAAATAAAACTGGATGGACCAACTGTCATTGAATTAGGCATCGGAAACAATGATCCCACAACACTCCTTGCCCAGTTGACCCTGCAAGATCTTCTTTACTAACACCTGGGGGATTGTGCTAAAATTGAGAGAACTTCTCCACAGACTGCTCAATCAACAGCCTGGCGATAGTCATATTCACAGAAGCATACCTTACAGCCAATATACCAGACTCTTCCAACGCCATTCCTGGGTATGTCAAATCCCGCCAGCAGGGCAGACCTATCAGATGTGGTGGTACAGAGGTATACAGTCAGAAGGGGTTTGCCCTGAGAATCCTCAACTTTGACTCTGGACCCCATGAAGTCTCATGGAACCAGTCAAACTTGGGCAATGAAACCTCCAGCTGGCTACCACCTCCTACAGTTGATTAATCCCTACTCCTTCATGTTAAATACCATTTGGGAGAAGCACTGAGGATAGCAAGGGTTCAAAATGTACTCAGGGTGGGGGCTTTCGATACTCACCACCAATACTGACTTGATAGTAGCACTACTAACTAAGCTGGCCGGGTCCTGCAGGTCATATTTGTTTGGCTAGGCTTTCAGCAGGGGGTGAGGGAACCAAGAGAGTAAGACCTACTTGACTTCACCCAAACCAACCTATCTTTCCCAGATGCGTCATTCGATGACAGTATTGGTAGGCATGGCGACTGCACAGTCCTTGTGGAGACAAAGTTCAATCTTCACACTGAGGACCATTGTGCTGAGTGGCACTACCAGGAGCCGGTTTAATTCAGTTTGCTGGACAGCTGTCGTGTGATGCAGACTGAGGCCAACAGCGCAGGTTCAATTCCCGTACCAGCTGAGATTATTCATGAAGATCCCGCCTTCTCAATCTTGCCCCTCGCCTGACACGTAATGAACCTCAGGTTCAATCACCAGCAGTCAGCTCTCCCCCTCAAAGGGGAAAGCAGCCTATCGCCATCTGGGACCATGGCGACTTCACTTTACTTTTATTACCACTATGCTAAATGGGATTGATTCAGAACAGATCTAGTAGATCAAAACTGGAAATTCATGAAGCACGATGTGCCATCAGCAACAGCAAAATTGTATTCAACCGCAATCTATAATTTGGCCTGGCATATCGCTCACTCTACTATTACCGCCAAGTCAACCAAGGTTCAATGAGAAGTGCAGGTGAACATGCCAGGAGCAGCACAATTAATACCTATAAATGAGGTGCCAGCCTGGCAAAGACACAATACCATGTGAAGCACAGAGTTAAGTGATCCCACAACTAACTGATCAGATTAAAGTCTGAAGTCCTGCCTCATCCGGTTGAGAATGGTAGTGGACAATTAAATAAGTAACTCAGGAGGAGGTTTCATAAACATCCCCATACTCAATAATGCAAGTCATTGCAAAAGACAAGGCTGACACATTTGCAATCATCTTCAGCCAGAAGTAATAAATGGATGATCTATTTCGACCTCCTGTGTTCCTGTTCACAAAAAGCAGGACAAATCCAATCCAGGCAACTATTGCCACATCACTTCACTCTGTATCATCATCAACGTGTCAACAGTGCTATCCAGTGGCACCTACACAACAATAACCCACTCACCAATGCTTATTTTTGATTGTGGCAGGTCCACTTGGCTCTTGACCTCATTACACCCTTGGTCCAAACATGGACTAAACACTAAATTTCAGGGTTGAGGTCACATACAAGCAGCAGTTGACCAGCTATGGCATCAAGGAGCCCTAGCAAAACTAAAGTCAATCGGAGTCAGGGGGAGAACTGTCCACTGGTTGGAGTGGTGCCTAGCACAAAGGAAGATGATTGTGGCTCTTGGAGACTAGACATCTTATTCTCAGGACATCATTGCAGGAATTCCATAAAGCAGTGTCCTACACCACATGGAGAATTTCTCTCATGACTTTTCTGGCTTCTCCTTTCTCTTGCCTCAACTGCCAGCTACTCTGCAGACAGCCAAGAGAAGGACAATGGTGTAGTGTAGGGTAGAGGAGGAAATCTCATTATGACTGTCTCTGGTTATGGGAGCCACTACCTCTTTACCTCGACAGGCCATGGCTGACACGGAGCCTCTCTTATAAGTGAGGAAATATATCACTCAAGGGTTCTTTTCCTCCGTGCCTCTCCTTTCTGATACCAGAGAGGCGCCTGCATTTTCCTTTTTTGCACCGGATTCACTTCTGTGGCTAAACACCATTCAGGTCCATTAGTGCTTTAGTGGATGGATGACTGAAGGAAATCCATCCCATGGAAACTGTCTTATTTTTATGATGCAGGATGACTGAAACAACTGTTGAAAATTAACTTCATTAATCACACATTTTCAGAACATGAGCACACAACTGCAAAACATCTGCAGCCTTGTTACAATCTTCCCTAGCATGTGGTATCTGATCTTTGACACACAGGTCAGGTGGCCCTGTAAAGTCCAGAGTGTACCGTGTTGTGTCTAATACTGGAGTCCACTACCACAATCACCCTATTATCATGACAGGAACATAGAAACAGGGTTGATGTGCACACTGGATAGATAATTCATTAAAACACAAGGCGGCAGTGAAATATCTAATCAGCCCAAGCTTGCCTATTCATCACTGAATCTATGCATTCATGCAATCCAGCTATTCACAGATACAACAGTTATGTTAGAAAGTGCAGCCAAAGAATTCCAGTAGCGACCAAGAGCTGAGTGGTCGCACGAAAGGTGGCTCTCTCCTGGAAGCTTTTCATTGGTTCTTTTTAACTCATCGATCAGACACCAAAAACATGTAAAAGTGAAACAACCAAACCCCTAGCTATAACCCTCCCATTTAAGATGCCAGAGAACCAGCAGCCAGACCACAAGACCAGTAAAAGCAAAGAGAGAAAGACCCCAACCGCAGAACAGAGGGACCCGTGCGGTGACGCAGACCTGAACATGGCCGGCCCAGCAGAGTCGCTAACACCGACCCCATTGTTGACGGACAAACTGATGGAGTTTACCTCCACAGAGCTCCAAAGGTGCAGAGAGGTTGCAAAAGAGGATCTCATGGCGGCAATGAAGTCGGCAATTAAGGCCATGCTGGCCGCCATAAAGGGAGCGATATACAGAGTGGAGCAGAGACTGGAGGACGAATAAGCGACAGTTCAAGACCTGGAGAAAGCGACCACCGACCAGGACGAGGGAATCACTTCCATTGAGGCCAAGGTTACAAGGTTGGTGGTGACCCAGAAGATGCTAAAGAGGAAGATGAATGACCAAGAGAACAGGTCCGAATGACAGAAACTTAGGATCAATGGGCTAGCAGAGGGTAGGAGCCCGACGGAATTTATCCCAAAGGTGCTCGGTAAACTGATTGGGGAAGAGGGCTTCACCAAACCCCCAGAAATAGACCGGGTCCACAGGTCGCACTGCCAATATACAAAGTTAGAACATAGAACATAGAACATACAGTGCAGAAGGAGGCCATTTGGCCCATTGAGTCTGCACCGACCCACTTAAACCCTCACTTCCACCCTATCCCCTTAACCCAATAACCCCTCCTAACCTTTTTGGACACTAAGGGCAATTTATCATGGCCAATCCACCTAACCTGCACGTCTTTGGACTGTGGGAGGAAACCGGAGCACCTGGAGGAAACCCAAGCAGACACGGGGAGAACGTGCAGACTCCGCACAGACAGTGACCCAGTGGGGAATCGAACCTGGGACCACGGGTCCTGGAACTACCACGGGTAATAATCGCAAAGTTTCACAAATACCAAGATAAGGAACAGGTCCGGAGGTGGGCAAGGAACACGCGGTCATGTAAATGGAGAGGACACATCATCTGCATTTACCAGGACCTTGCAGCTGACTTGGCAAAGCGCCAGGCAGAATTTAACGGGGCCAAATCTGCATTCTTTACGCAATGTAGCACGTTATACCTGGCAAGACTATGGGTCACACCCAATAACAGGGAACACTGCTTTAATATGCCAGAGAAAGCAAAGGAGTTCATGCAGAGTTCATACATTCGGGAGAAAATAATGCGGTAAGACACAAAAACACAGACTTGCACAAGCTAGGGGGGATGGGGTACCTATACCTGGGGAGGTATGTCTGCTGGTGCGTCTAGGGACTGGGGGCAGGAGGAGTGGCTGCTGACTTGTATGGGTTAGGACCTAAAGTCTCCATTTACCAGGGGGGAGCCACCACACTAGCGGAAAAACTGTTGTACTGGTTTAAGAGGGAGAGGGGCCTGGCGGTGGAGGGGCGGAGGGAGGGGGGGAGGAGTAGTCCAGCAAGCTAGGGGGACAGGACACAAGGAACATGGGAAGGAGGGCATTGGGGGAGTGGGGAAAGGAAAGGGGAGAGTACATGGGCAGAGAGGGTGGGCGGTGGCGGTGGGGGAGACAGGAAGGAGGAGGGGAGGGGGAAAGGTTGAATGCTGGTCACACAGATTACACATGGAGATGGTTGGAAAGAGGAAGGTGGCCATATTGGACAGCCTAAGAACCCGGGCATGCAGGGCATGTCCACAAGGTAAGTATGGCTGACCCCGGAGGAAGGAGGGGGCAGAAACCCCCTGTCAGGATAGCCAGATGGAATGTGAGGGAACTGAATGGAGCAGTGAAAAGATCCAGAGTCTTCGCCCATCCAAAAAGCCTGAGGGCTGACATAGTCTTTCTTCAAGGAACTCACTTAAGAGAGAAGGATCAACTGAGGGTAAGGAAAGGTTGGGTGTGACAGGCATACCAGTCGTGCTTCAACAGAAGGGCGAGGAGGTGGCCATGCTATTTAAGAAAGAGATAGCCTTTACAGTGATGAACACGATGACTGACCTGGGGGATGGTATATCATAGTTAGCGGGGTCCAGAAGGAGCCTCGGTGGTATTAGCCAACATATACCCCCTAATGTGACGATGTCAAGTTCGCTAGAAAGACCATGGCAGGGATCCCCAACTTTGATTCTCACCGACTGATCATGGTGGGGGTGGGGGTGGGGGGAGACTTTAATTACGTACTGGAACCGAAGGCAGATAAGCCCAGCCCCAGATCAAGGGCTAAATCAGGAATGGTGAGGGAACTAACCACCTTCATGGAGCAAATGGGGGTGGTGGACCTGTGGAGGTTCAACAAAACCTATTCCGTATAGACTCCTTCGTAGTGGGAAAGTCAGTGCTTCCAGGGGTGGTAGGGGCGGAATGCTCTGCAATAGAAACCTCGGACCATGCACCATTCTACGTAGATATGAAGTTGGAGATGGGCCAGGCCCAGCGCTCCTCATGGAGGCTTGACACAGCCCTCTTCGCTGAAAAGATCTTTTGTGAAAGAATGTCACAAGCCATCAACGGATAGGTTACCTGCAACCAGAATGGAGAGGTCTCACCCTCCACATTCTGGGAGGCACTGAAGGCAGTGACCATGGGGGAATTAATAACATATATTGTACTCAGAGACAGGAAGGATAGGGAGGCCAATCAGCGGCTGATCGATTCCAGATTGGAAGTGGATCAGCGGCAGTTCAGGGCCCCAATGGTGAAGCTGAACGGCGGAGAGGGAAAAACTACAAGTGGAATTTGATCTGCTCTCCAATGGGAAAATAGTGAACTTCCTCCGTTGGGCATGGGGGGCCTTTTATCAGCATGGGGGCAAAGCCAGCCGCTAACTGGCATACTAGCTGAGGAAACAGGTGACCACAAGAGATTCAGCAGAAGGGATGGGAACGATATGGTGGTCACGGCTCCAGGTGAGATCAAAGGAGCATTTGCCACCTCCTACCGGGGGGGATTCAAAGATGAAGCAGTTCCTGGATGGACCGGACTTCCAGGCTGTGGGCTCTGTAGTCAGAAGAGCAGCAATCCCCAGGGAGCTAATGGAGAAGTTCCAGCTCCCGAAAGGAAATGTGCTCTGGTCCCTGCAATTGCGAGACTTCCCCCGCAAGGAGGCCACATCGTTCCCCCAGCTACCGAGACACACCCTACTGGACAGACTGTTACCGTCGGACAAATTTGGGGACGGTGAATGCGCACTCATATATGGACTGCTGTTAGAGGAGGTAAGGGCCCACTAGAGGAGACAAGAGAAACATGGGAGGACAAACTGGGCATTGTGATAGGGAGAGGATTCTGGAGTGAAGTACCGTATAGGGTGAACTCCACCCTCTGATGCGCAGGTGCAGGTGGCCACAAGCAACGCTACAGCACGCAGCCCTAAAAGAGGGTGGAGCCTCCAGGTCAGGCTCCACCACCTTTGCTTTGCTTCACCCTGTGGGACTGTATGCTGGGACCAGCCACCCCTCAGGTTACAACAGGGTATTTGTTAGGCTATAGTGGTTACCACATCTGTCACAATGATGAAAAGTGATCACATTGTTGCTATGGCTATCACAAGTGTACATTCTAATCACAATTCACGTATGTTCAATTCAAGGATGTACTCCATTTATATCTGTTATTTTTGTAGGTACAATTGCTTATTCAAATTATGTGTTTGATATGTTTGTTTGTCACGAATGAAATGTTCAATAAAAATAGATTTTAAAAAATGTTAGAAAGTGTAGAATGCTGCTTGGAATTTCTAATGGGTACCCAAAGGTGTAATCTTTTCAATCTTGGTTTAATAACTGATGGAATATCAGTGACAAAATAACAGTGTAGAGACCCTTCCCATGAGCAACTCCAGCGCACTTCGAAAAGGGAGAAGAAATTAGCTTTATGCAACTATTCTAGGTTCTCGCAACTCACTAATGACTCAAGTTTAAGGACGATTTTAGAAAATGGTATACAATTCTGAATTAATGCCCACCAAACACTCAATAGAATCTTGATGTTCATCAATTCTTCTGTCATTCTGTAGATGCTAAGGATGCAAATATTACTTTAAATCTTTAAATTCAGAGTTCCAGAAATAAGAGTATTTATAAAACTGAAGGCCTGATTTTACTTGCTGTAACATGATTCCCTCTGGCCAGCAGGCAACAAACCTCATTCTGACAGGCTTCAAAGTTTTGGAAAACAGATATATGCCTCTGCACCAGCAGGAATAACACTAAGAACAGTAGATCAGGAAAGCATGCAAGTCAGAACTTTGACCTGTTCTCATAAATGAGTGCTGAAAATGCAAGCACAAAAAAGCTTCCATTTGTGGCAGTTCTGGCTTGCATTATAACAATATGGAAGGAAGATCACCTGCAATCTTCCAGTTCATTATAATATTTCATCCAAACTTTTTGTCAACAATTCTAGGCAGGTTTAAAATTTCCCCCTATCATTGCCAATTTTGTTCTTCAACTAGGAACATATTAATGAGCACAAAACATTACTTTTGATGCTTTTATTTATTAACAGATATTCCCAAAGGCAAAGGGCTAGATTCTCCGCCTACTGACGCTGAAATCGCCTTGGGCGACAGGGTGAAGAAATCCGTTTTCGCACACGAAATCGGGACCGGCGCCGGTTTCTCAATTCTGCGCCTCCCGCAAATCGTCGTACTCGCGGAGTACGCTGCGCTGAGTATCCACCACCCCAGGCCATTGCCTGAGGCCCGCCCCGCGATGCTGCGTTGCCGACCGGCCGAATTCCCGACGGCCTGGTTCTAACATGATCCCACCATCCGTAATCCTTGGGTGGTCGCTGCGGACTCCGACCGGGCCTGCCACAGTTGGAGTGGGCCGATTGACGGGCAGGCAGGGCTTCATTCGGGGCTGGGGACAATGTTTGCGGGCAGTCCGGGGCAATGGGTGCGGCCTGCATGGCCTTTGACTCGGAATTGCGGGGGGCCGTATCGTCAGCTAGAGCTGCGAGCCCTCCGACAGCTGCCTGCTAGCCCCCAGAGAAACAGTGAATCTGTGGCCTTTTGACGCCAGTTTTCCTGGCGTGAAAGACCACAGTTTTCCCGAAGGCGTGGGGATATAGTCCCAAAAACGGAGAATCCAGCCCATGATATCAGTTCAAGGCATTTTGGTCACTGACAATAATGCTGCAGAACAAATAACATAAGAGCTGGGTCAAATACAGGTGTTCAAAGTTATGATGTTGGATAAGGTGATCAGGGTGACATGGTAGTGCAGTGGTTATCACTGCTGCCTCACAGCGCCAGGGACCTGGGTTTGATTCCGACCTCAGGTGTGGAGTTTGCACCATCTCCCTGGGTCTGCATAGGTTTCCTTCGGGTGCTCTGGTTTCCTCCCACAGTCCAAAAATGTGCAGGGTTCGGTGGATTGGCCATGCTAAATTGCCCCTTAGTGTCCAAAGATTGGGTGGGATCATGGGGATAGGGCAGGAGATTGGGCCGAGGTCAGGTGTTCTTTTGCAGACACGATGGGCCGAAGAGCCTCCTTCTGCACTGTCAGGATCCTATGATCAGAGAAATTCTAGTAATGGAGTTGTGAGCATAAATTTAGGATCATTACTAAAGGAATGAAGGAAAAGGTAAAGAGAAATTTTTTTGCACAGGAGATTTGTTAGCATTTTGATCACAGTCACTGACTCCGCAAAATTGCAACATTCCAATTTGTGGTGCATCGCTGAAAAATGTCCTTGGAATTTCAGCTCCAAAGAAGGTGGGATCTATGATTTTATAAAAGTACCACTAAGACTCTGGGTCATTATTGCCTGAAAAGTTAGGTGTAATAGATTGTGCATTGCCATGGATGTTCACAGAGCAGAGTCAGTCAACCCACCATTTTTATGCTGGTTCTTTGCGAGAGGGTTGAAACCAATTCCACTGCCCCACACTTTCATCAAGACTCTGGTCTGGATTCTCCGCAGCCCCATGCCAAAATCCCGTTTGGCGCGGAGGCAGAGAATCCAATTTATCGCCGAAATCGGGCCCGGCACCGGTCCGGCGATTCTTCGGGTACCGAAAGTCGGCGCGTTCGCGAATTACTCTGCTCGGCTGGGGGGCCTTTGCCAGAGGCCCGCCCAGCGATCCTCCACTCCCAGCCGGCCGAGTTCTCGGCGGCATGGTTCTAACCACCTATTGACGTTCGGGAATCTCGCGTGGCGGCTGTAGACTCAGTCTGTGGCCACCCTGCTTGGGGGGTGGGGGGGGTGGGGGGGGGTGGATCGGGCACGGGGGAGGGGGGGCCTTATGGGCGGCTGGGGCACAGTTTGTGCCGGTCTGATGCAAGGGGGCGTGGCTGATCGGAGGGGGCCTACATTTCGGAGCTGCCTCCGGCGGTCCGAGTCCGCCATGGCGCTCGGTGTGGCCGCTGGAAGCCGCCACCATGTGTATGCGCGGACTCAAAACCGGAAGTGTGGGGGCCGTATCCGCAGTTAAAGCTGAGTGAATTACTCCGGGTCCCTGCCAGCCCCCTTAAGGTGAGTGAATTGACGGATATATTTTTGAGGAAACTCGGGAGTGCAATGCCAGCGTTTTTACGCCAGCATGGGGCATAGCCCCATTTTGGGAGAACCCAGCTCCCTATCCTCCTCTGCTTTAAATGCATATCTGATATCAATCAGCACATCACAAGAAAATTGCATTTAATTTGATTTACCATGATTAATGACATGGCAAGCTCCCAGAACTATAAACTTATAAAAGGTAATGTGAGTTATCCTTGATTTTGACTTCCGAACCATATAATTAAATAGAACTTGTTGTAGGTTAGGTGTTAGTTATCACAGTCAACCCAACAGTATGAATGACACAATCTGCAACAATAAAGTAATAATATTGGTATGTAGAAAGTGATCAAAATGGTATTGCTGAAGAAGTTGGCTCATTTTATTAGGAGGTTTGCTTAGAGGGACAGATCAGATAGTTAGCTGCACGTACTTTCTATGTGTGGCTGGTGGACTACTCTTTCAGGCTTCATTTGTGTTTTAGTACCAACTTCACCCTTACCATAACGTCTTTACATTCGGCATAGTTTCTTATTTCTGTTAGTCTTCTTTAATGGTTAGTGTGTTTTTGCAGAGCGAAGTTAGAGAATGCAATGACTCTGAAAGCCACAGAAGGTTATACTGAAACAAACCTTTGATGTGTCCATTAAACTGAAGTGCTGTTTCAAGATGCCATAGGTGTACTCAGTGAGGATTCAGGGGCCTCACTGTATTTCATTGTGCTTCATCTGTATTTCACTTAAGGTAGGGTGAAAGAGAGGAGGCGCAGTCTTCGGCTGTCTTCAACGAAGCCTGGCACAAATGATCGGTGCAAAACAAAAGCATTTCCCAACTGTTTGGTGAACATTCATTGATCTGTATGATACAGTGCTATTGGTCACAGAGCAGTCACACACTGGTGGTGTAGATGCATATGGCTTGGGTGATCATTAGGGCACAATTAAATAAGACTGTTAAATAAGTTAAGAGGCCATGGTGTTAAGGGTACGATCCTGGCATGGATAGAGGATTGGCTTACTGGCAGAAGGCAGAGAATGGGGATAAAGGGGTCTTTTTCAGGATAGCAGCGGGTGACTAATGGTGTGCCTCAGGGGTTTGTGCTGGGACCATAACTTTTCACAATATACATTGATGATCTGGGAGAAGGAACTGAAGGCACTGTTGCTAAGTTTGCAGATGATACAAAGATATGTAGAGGTATTGAGGAAGCAAGGGGGCAGCAGAATGACTTGGACAAGCTAGGAGAGTGGGCAATGAAGTGGTAAGTGAAATACAATGTGGAAAAGTATGAGGTTATTCACTTTGGAAGGAAAATTTAGGCATAGACTATTCTCAAAATGGGGAAATGCTTAGGAAATCAGAAGCACAAAGGGACTTGTTCAAGATTCTCTTGAGGTTAATGTGCAGGTTCAGTGGCAGTTAAGAAGGCAAATGCAATGTTAGCATTCATGTCAAGAGGGCTAGAATATAAGACCAGGGGTGTACTTCTGAGGCTGTATCAGGCTCTGGTCAGACCCCATTTGGAGTATTGTGAGCAGTTTTGGGCCCCGTATCTAAGGAAGAATGTGCTGGCCTTGGAAAGGGTCCAGAGGAGGTTCACAAGAATGATCCCTGGAATGAAGAACTTGTCATATGAGGAATGTTTGAGGACTCTGGGTCTGAACTCGTTGGAGTTTAGAAGGATGAGAGGGGATCTTATTGAAACTTACAGGATGCTGCGAGGCCTGGATAGAGTGGACGTGGAGAGGATGTTTCCACTTGTTGGAAAAACTAGAACCAGAGGCCACCATCTCAGACTAAAGGGACAATCCTTTAAAATTGAGATGAGGAGGAATTTCTTCAGACAGAGGGTGGTGAATCTGTGGAACTCTTTGCCACAGAAGGCTGTGGAGGCCAAATCACTGAGTGTCTTTAAGACAGAGATAGATAGGTTCTTGATTAATAAGGGGATCAGGGGTTATGGGGAAAAGGCAGGAGAATGTGGATGAGAAAAATATCAGCCATAATTGAATGGCGGAGCAGACTCAATGGGCCGAGTGGCCTAATTCTGCTCCTATTTCTTATGGTCTTAACCATTTTCTTCTTTTTTTTGTTATTCCTTTATGGGATGTGTGTCTCGTGGGCTATGGCCAGAATTTGTTAGGGCAGCACGGTAGCATAGTGGCTAGCACAATTGTTTCACAACTCCAGGGTCCCAGGTTCGATTCCCGGCTTGGGTCACTGCCTGTGCGGAGTCTGCACATTCTCCGCGTGTGTGCGTAGGTTTCCTCCGGGTGCTCCCGTTTCCTCCCACAGTCCAAAGATGTGCAGGTTAGGTGGATTGGCCATACTAAATTGCCCTTAGTGTCCAAAAATTGCCCTTCGTGTTGGATGGGGTTACTGGGTTATGGGGATAGGGTGGAGGTGTTGGTTTGGGTAGGGATGCTCTTTCCAAGAGCCGGTTCAGACTCGATGGGCCGAATGGTCTCCTTCTGCACTGTAAATTGTATGAAATTTTATCCCTGTTGCCGTTGAACTGAGTGGTTTGCTGGGCAGTGATGTGTCATCGACATTGCAATGGGTCCGGAGTCACATAAACCAGGCCAGATAAGAAGGGCAGATTCCACCCCCTCCCCCAAAAGGACATTAATGAACCAGATGCAATCAATGGCAGTTGTCATTGTCACCATTACTGACACAAGCTTCATATTCCAGCTTTATTAACTGAATTTAAGTTCCACCAGCTACCGTGGAGGGATTTTAACCCATGCCCCGAGGACAATACACTGGTCCGATGGATTATCAGTCCAGTGACATTATCACTGCACCAACGTCTCTCCTTTTTGTAGGTTAGGAAAACATGTGGTCAGCTAGAATGGGAAGACATGCCACGTTGCAGTTGCTGGTCAGAAAAGGAATTGGATGCATTGATCCTGCTAGATAATACATGTTTAAAATGTCCTTCACATAAGCCCAAAACAAGAATGAGACATACAAACGGAGGGGATTGTTGCCTTGAGAACCACAGCAGTATACTATATGTTGGAGGCCATTTGAAATGATTGCTCAAACAGATTGCACAACTGACTGCTGCTCAGCCTGAGAGGCAGCACTGTTCACTCATTGCTGGGTAGCTGTTGCTGTCTTGTCTATATACTGGGTAATTTTGTGATGAGTCCGAGGAGTTTTGCATCTGGTGCCATATTTTGACATCTCTGTTCCACTAAGTTAAGTTCTGGGGAGCTGCCAGCAAAAACTCAGTGAAACATCCGGATCACAGCAGAGAGGATCCTCTCCCAGCTGTCATTCCCACTTCACCTCGGCCAGTACTTCCTAAACTGTGGCTTACGATCTTTGGTGGGGTTTCAACTCTAGGTTTTGGGGTTACGGGCACAGAAGCAGAAATGGCCGAAGTGGAGCTTGGATAGAATGCTAACAGCTGCAAGGCCCGTTTAAATCCACATGTTTTGTTTTCTATTAATGGGCATGGCTGAGTGGATAGATCTGTGAGGCCTGGTTGCTGCTGCAAAAGAATAGCCTGTGAAGAGGTAGGTGCTTGTTTTTATTTAGAGAACTGTCATGATATTCAGGTAAACATCATAGCACATACATACTGATGGACAGATCAACGGACCAATCAACACACACACAACACCACAGCCAATCACAGGCAAGAGCATACACAGTACAAAACAGGGAACGCGACACTTCCTGAGCATTCCAGAAGGAGACAGCTCAGAGCACAGAGCTCATAGCAAGCCACTCAGACATCCACCATGTGCTGAGTGCCACTACAAGATAGTATTAGGAATAGGTCCACAGATTCTAGGGCTATGATCGAACCTCAGTAACCAGTTTACCACTGTAAATAAATGTTAGCAATAAAACTGAGTTGTACTATTCGCAACCGTGTTGGTTCGTCTGTGTAGCAGAGTACCCAACACATCATAGTACCAGGAGTAACTGTGGGACCAACCTATGGATCCTCCGGAATCTGCCATCCTGCACCATGGACACCGTCAGCACACCGTAGCCGCTGCAAGTCGCTGGAAACCTCGGCGTTAATTGGAAGCTGTTCAAACAGCGCTTCCAGCTCTTCCTGGAAGCCAACGAAAAGGAGAGCTCTTCGGACACCAGAAAGATCGCCATCCTCCTCTCATTGGCAGGTCAACACGCCATCCATGTCTACAACTGCCTGGTGTTTGAGGAAGGTGAGGACAAGACCAAGTACAAGACGGTCCTTCTCAAACTCGACCAACACTTCAATGTCGAAGTCAACGAGAGTTTCGAGAGGTATCTCTTCCAGCAGCGCCTGCAGGGTAAGGATGAGCCCTTTCAATCCTTCCTTACGCATCTCCGTATCCTTGCGCAGTCCTGCGGTTACGAAAGCACCTCGGATTCCATGATTCAGGACCAGATCGTTTTTGGGGTCACCTCGGGCACCCTACGCCAGCAGCTCTTAAAAATAAAAGGCCTCACCCTAGCCTCCGCAATCGAAGCCTGTGTCCTGCATGTAAACGCGACTAGCCGCTACTCCCAATTTCAGGCGGCCGAATCGGCGTGGCAGGGGTCCTATGCGGCCAGATCGGCGAGGCAGGGGTCCTACGAGGCCGAACGGGTCCAGGCGATCGAGTTCTTCCCGGCCCGGCGGCCCGGACGAGGGCGGCCATTTTGCGCACTTTTTGAGGCCTCCCACGTTTGTGCGCGCAAAAAACGACGTCGACACAGAGGGACGTGATGCGCAGGCGCACTCAACGCAAGACCGAACTGCGCATCCGCAGTGGCGCAACGAACGCCATGACGTCACGACATCCGACAACTGCGGAGCCGCACATTTAAAGCGGTAATGTCCCGCAAGAAACCAACAATGCCTCCGCTGTGGCAAGATGGGCCACTACGCTGCCTGCTGTCGAGCAGCTCAACCTGCCAATGTTCCCCAATTTCGACAACCCCGCAGGGACGTGCGGACCATTCAGCCTCCTTGCTACGAGTCGTGCCCAGACGATAGCCAGACCAGTGACACAGACGACCGGGACGCCTTCCGTGTTGTGGTCATTGATGGGAACTGGATGTCTCCAGCCAGGACCCACCAGCCGTTGCAAGTGAACACTGTCAATCCGGGTGATGAATGGTGTGCCACCCTAACGGTCAACCGATCACCGATAACATTCCGTCTGGACACTGGCGCCTCCGCCAACCTCATAGCATGGTCAGCCTTCTACGCCATGAAGGTCAGACCACCAATTCGGCCATCCCGTTGCAAGATGGTCGACTACAATGGGAACGTAATCTCGGCTATGGGATCCTGCCAGCTCCAGGTGACACACAACACACACACGGCCACACTGTCCTTCGAGATAGTTGGATCATCAAAGGACTCCATGCTAGGCGCACAGGCATGCAAGGTTCTCCACCTCGTGCAACGAGTCCACGCTCTGTCTCCAGAAGGCACATCTGACTTCCCGGATGCAGAATTCAGTGCACAGCTCCAATCGCTCCTCGCCCACAACCAGTAGGCATTTGAGGGCATGGGAACACTGCCCTACACCTACAGAATTCGGCTCAAACCCGACGCCACCCCGGTCATTCACGCACCTCGCAGGGTCCCAGCGCCACTCAAAGACTGCCTCAAGCAGCAGCTGCAGGATCTCCAGGTCCAAGGGGTGCTATCCCGGGTCACGGAGCCCACGCCATGTGTCAGCTCCATGGTGTGTGTTAAGAAGCCCTCCGGCAAGCTCCAGATCTGCATTGATCCAAAAGACCTCAACAACAACATAATGAGGGAACACTACCCCATACCCAAACGGGAAGAGATCACCAGCGAAATGGCCCGGGCAAAAATCTTCACAAAACTGGATGCCTCGAAGGGTTTTTGGCAGATCCAACTGGATCAGTCCAGCCGAAAGCTGTGCACCTTCAACACCCCTTTCAGCAGGTTCTGCTATAACAGAATGCCGTTTGGCATCATCTCGGCATCCGAGGTCTTTCACAGGATCATGGAGCAGATGATGGAGGGCATCGAGGGGGTGCGCGTCTACGTGGACGACGTCATCATCTGGTCCACCACACCACATCAATCGTCTCCAGCGCGTCTTTGCGCGCATATGGGAAAACGGCCTCAACCGAGCCAAGTGTTCTTTCGGCCAAACCGAGCTGAAGTTCCTGGGGGACCACCTTTCCCGGTCAGGGGTCCGTCCGGGTGCAGACAAGGTCAGCGCCATTACAGCCATGTCGCAGCCGGCAGACAAGAAAGCAGCGCTACGCTTCCTAGGCATGGTCAACTTCCTGGGGAAGTTCATTCCCAACCTTGCCTCCCACACGACGGCTCTGCGCCACCTCGTCAATAAATCCACGGAGTTCCAGTGGCTGCCCGCACACCAGAAGGAATGGGAGGAGCTCAAAATTAAGCTCACCACAGCCCTGGTATTGGCGTTTTTCGACACATCTCGTGACACAAAAATTTTGACTGATGCCAGCCAGTCCGGCATTGGGGCAGTACTCCTACAGCGGGATGACACTGCGTCATGGGCCCCGGTCGCCTATGCCTCGTGGGCCATGACCCCCTCAGAACAGTGCTAGGCGCAGATCGAAAAGGAGTGCCTGGGTTTGCTGACCGGAATTGCCAAGTTCCATGACTACGTGTATGGTCTCCCCCAGTTTACCGTTGAGACTGGCCACCGTCCCCTGGTCAGCATCATAAATAAGGACCTGAACGAGATGACCCCTCGCCTCCAGCGCATCCTACTTAAACTCAGGAGGTATGACTTCCAACTGGTCTATACCCCGGGAAAGGACCTTATCATTGCGGATGCCCTATCCAGAGCAGTGAGCACACCGCCCGATTCGGAGGGGTTCGTCTGTCAAGTCGAAGCGCAGGTGGCCTTCACATCGGCAAATCTGCCAGCTGATGACTCCAGTCCGGCCCGTATTCGCCTGGAAACTGCAGCTGACCCCCTTCTACAACGGGTGATGCGCCACATGACGGGTGGGTGGCTCAAAGGGCAGTGCCCGCAGTTCTACAATGTCCGAGACGACTTGGCCACCATTGGTGGTGTCCTTCTGAAGCTGGACCGGATTGTGAGTCCGCACAGCATGCACGAGCTGGTCCTCGACCAACTACACAAAGGCCATCTGGGGGTCGAGAAGTGCAGACGGAGGGCCGGAGATGCGGTATACTGGCCGGGCATCAGTGATGACATTGCCAATATGGTGCTCAACTGCCCCACCTGCCAAAGGTTTCAACCGGCGCAGACTCCTGAGACGCTTCAGCCCCATGAGCTGGTGACGTCCCCCTGGGCGAAGGTGGGTGTGGACCTTTTTCACGCGCTTGGCAGGGACTATGTAATCATCATTGATTACTTTTCCAACTATCCAGAGGTCATACGCCTGCACGATTTAACATCGTCCGCTGTCATAAGGGCCTGCAAAGACACCTTCGCTCGCCACGGCATTCCGATTACTGTCATGTCAGACAATGGGCCCTGTTTTGCCAGCCAGGAATGGTCGTCCTTTGTTGCTTCGTATGGCTTCACACACGTGACGTCCAGCCCTCTGCATCCCCAGTCCAATGGGAAGGTGGAAAAGGACGTTCACATTGTCAAGCGGCTCCTCTGCAAGGCTGCTACTGCCGGATCGGATTTTTGCCTAGCTCTGCTGGCCTATCGCTCGGCCCCACTAGCCACTGGCCTCTCACCAGCCCAGCTGTTGATTCGTCGCGCCCTCAGGACCACTGTGCCATCCATTCTGGTACCCACAACCAACCATGCTCCGGTACTACACAGAATGCAACAGCAGCGCATTCGGCAGAAGATAGCATATGACACACGGGCAACTGATCTTCCCGCCCTGGCGCCTGGAGATGACGTCCGCATCCACCTACCAGAAGGTGGCTGGTCAGCATCTGCCGAAGTTCTCCGCGCGTGGCTCCCCCCTCGTTCCTGGTTCGCATGCCTGATGGCTCCATTCGCAGGCGCAATCGCCGGGCTCTTCGCCTACTTCCACGCTCGCTACGGGAACTTACACCGACACCGCACCCTCCTGTTGTTCCTGATATCGACTTCGCGGAGCTTCCTGCCACCCTTCCGTCGTCGCCCGTGGCCAGGCCCATTCCTCAGCCGGTGGATCCAGACCCACCCTTGAGGCGGTCAACCCGAATTCGTCGCCCACCTACTAGGCTGGACTTATGAGCCTGTTTGTACATTAAACCCATAATACCACTGTGTTAATATGTTTCTGTTCTTCCTTGTCGTTACAGGAGTTTGTTTTTGTCGTTCAACATTTCCCCGTTCTTTGTTTATGGTACAACCTCGTTGTTATGTCGCACCCGACATCGGCCCTTGTATATAGTTTAGCCCCATGTACATGCTGTAAATATTGTACACACACACATTCAGATGCACTCAGTACACATCTCTATTTATAACCATATAGGCACATGTTCTTGTACAAAAGGGAGGATGTCATGATATTCAGGTAAACATCATAGCACATACATACTGATGGACAGATCAACGGACCAATCAACACACACACAACACAGCCAATCACAGGCAAGAGCATACACAGTACAAAACAGGGAACACAACACTTCCTGAGCATTCCAGCAGGAGACAGCTCAGGGCACAGAGCTCATAGCAAGCCACTCAGATATCCACCATGTGCTGAGTGCCACTACAAGATAGTATTAGGAATAGGTCCACAGATTCTAGGTTATGATCGAGCCTCAGTGTGGTAGTTTGTGCGCCACACTCAGTAACTAGTTTATCACTGTAAATAAATGTTAGCAATAAAACTGAGTTATACCATTCGCAACCGTCTTGGTTCGTCTGTGTAGCAGAGTACCCAACACATCAAGAACCTGCAGTTTAAACAATACCACACCGCACTTCTCCATCACCCCCCCCCCCCCCTTCCCCTCACCACCACCACCCCCCCTCCCCCATCCAAAACCCTCTCAAGAGCTAAACCACCTTCCTGCAGTTAAACCTACCCCACCTCTGCACAGGAGCTAAAACACACTGTTCCATTAAGCAGCTAAAGCTACATGCCCCACACCACCCCTACACAAATTCTGAGGAATAAAAATGGAGGCACAATGGGAAGAAATTTAGGAAGCACTGACTGAGGAAAGGTAACAAATCGTATGTGCAAGGTACATGGATAGGAATTTGTGTACTCATGCTTAAATCAGAAATTATCTAAGGAACAATGAGAACAAGATGCACGATCAATTGCACAAAGAGTAAAGTTGGGTACAACTGTGGCTTTATTACAGTCAGATGTGTGGCCTCCTGCTGCAGCTGGCGAAATGGCAGGGCACTGGAGGTCATGCATATTTATACAGTTCTCCCTGGGCGGAGCCAGCCGGCAGGAGCTACCGGCGAACCTGTAGTGCAGGTCCTACCTTACATCTCCTATAACAGTGGTTCACCACACAAGCCAAATAAGGACAACTTAAGCACAACACTGAAATTTCAATGGTTCAACGTCAAGTTAGATAGCAATCAGACAGTAATCACATGACATAATGGACTCCCTGTTTTTTTGATCTGGATTAAATTTTTGTCCCTGGCATAAAGGTTGACTGAGGTTATATTTTCCAGCGTTATTGGTCACGCTACACGGTCTTCAGGTTTGGTTTTGAGTTTGAAATGTAAAAAGTGGCTTGACTTCTGCTATTTGGGGGGAAAAAACCTTTCTCAGACATTCTTTCAGAACACCGCAGTAATATCATGAAGCAAGCATAGCTATGTTGCACAATTTTGATCCAGGTTGGAGGAATCATCTATATTACTTTACGGTGCCAAGCTGGCTTGATATTAAAATCCTGTCTTCAAAAATATATTGCTTTCAGCTTAACGTAAATATGGCTGAGTGTTCTGGTGGTACAAAGGTTTTTTGAAATCTGTGAAGTTAAACTTTTCGAGTGTGAACTTCCAACAATGGCATTATCCATTTTGAATTTTGCTGATGATTGATTTGAATCCAATTTCAGGTCAAGGCAGGGGTCCTACTATAGATAATGAGATCAGCTAATATGCATAGATAGAAGAGTTCAGAGAGTGGAATACAACCTTTGATGCCTGTGGTATATTGGAGAAGGGAGTAAAAAAATAGCAGAGAGAGAGAAAAAAATAGCAGAGCGAAAGGAACTGGTCTGGCATGAACCTTGAAGAGGAGGGGCTGGAAAATATGAAGAAGGTATGAGATCGAATAAAGAAATGGTCGTGTCATGGTGGGGAATGGTTTAGAGTGGGGAGGGAGAGTGAGCGGGTCATGGCTGGAGAAAACCTGGAGTGGGTGCACACATCTAGTGCAGCAGCAGGGTATGATACCCGATTAAAGGGACAATGACAGCACCGGAGGAAACAAGCAGCTGGGGGTGGCAAGAATGGCAGTCAAATCAATTAAAACAGATGGCAATCTTCAGGGAATGGACCCGTCCCTGTTGTGGAGATATAGGGCAGGAGAAGCATCTGCTTGAGGTTGGAGCTAAAAACTCACCAAAAATATGATACGCATTTTATGCACCGTGTTACCTCCTTTGCAGTACAGAGCCTCACTCGATTATAAAAGGCAAGATATCCATTCCCCCTAACAATTCAATCACACATTATCATCAAGGAGTTAGAAAAAGTTAAATGTGGGCCGGGTAAAGTATCTGAAGAATATATGCAATAAGTTTAAAATGTTCCCTGGAAATGTCCCAACTTTTAGCCATCACTTTATGGTAGCTACTAGATTTGGTGGATGATTTTCTTCGCTAATTTACATCTGGAAAGCCCAGAGGAAAGTGTAAACTCTGAGATTATTTTCGCAGGTCAAGATTATAGGTGCAGCTGACAAAAGCTATAATAACGTTTGAAGTCACTCAAATCTGATCCTGCTGATTAAGTATCAAATGTGTTGCGATATCAGTAGACTTTATGGATTACCTTGGACTAATGCATGTTCCAGCAACCCTGCTTCAGCAAGTTAAAGATAACTTTTGCATTAGGGAATGCATTATCTGTCTGGTAGTGATCTGTGGCTCATCAGCTCATTTCTCCATGCCTCGGAACCTTGTGTGTTCCTCTTCAATTGCTCTTAGGAGCCTTCCATTTTCAATTTCAAGTAGTCAAACATCATCATTCTCTTTCTCCCTCATGGTTTGCATCACTCTGATCTTCCTTCAATCACCGGTTTCAACAAATTCTTATGCATCAGAAATTTGCCAATCCAATCGTGTTGCTTTTTCTTGAAAGATATTCACGAGTAATCTTTCCTCTTCCACCATTTTGAGGCCATCTTCATTTAAAACTCTCCCAATTTTTACTTCCAATGAAATCAATGATAATGCATAAGATTTTGAATTATTCATGTGGGCCTTGGTTAACTTGGACAGCTAACTTTTTGCCATATATTAAATTGCACAGAACTTGCAGCATGGAGACAGGCCATTCATCACAATGTTATGCCCGTGTTCATGATCCATATGACCCTCCTCCCACCCCTGTACATCTGTCTTTATTAGCTTAAACATCTATTATTTTCTCCCTCAAGTCTTTATCTAGATTTTCCTTCAAATCCTTAATTACTTCTTGTGGTAGTGGGTATAAAGGGGTAACAAATGGGACATGTTCATGTACAACATAGATGATAATATACAACTGACATCAGCCAATCACGTGTTAGACTCTATCTCAGGAGATGGAGGTTGGAATCATGCCCAGGAACAACATGCCTACTCTGTCACTTGTTTATATGCAGTGCCACTAAACAGGAATTAAACAAGTACCAGGGTATGTCTACAGTCTGTGTACTCACCCAAGACCCACGCCGAGAGTCCAAGGCAGGAAACATCTCTGAACATGGTGGCAGCAGCAGAGACATCAATGCAGACCAGAGTGCAAAGAAACCTTTGACAGAAGGAGGTGGCATACTGGGGAGAGGCAACAATGGCCATATCTGGTGAGCAGCTCCTGCCCTGACTCCGTCCATTTGACTGCCTGCAGTGAGAATTATGGAAATGTAAGTTTCTCCAGTACCGAGCAGCAGGCCCACATGAAAAGGAGCAAAAGCTTCAATGTAGTTCCTTTATGCAGCAGGTCCAGTATCAAATCACGTTCTCCTAAGATAGGGTGACAAGAGTCCACCATGGATTTTGAGTCCATTATTAAAGCCTTTGACACTTATTTTAGCCTGAAGCAAAACTTAGTAATTGGGAGAAAATGTTTTAACCAGTGGTCACAACAACTTGGTGATTTGATTGAATTACTTCTAACCAATCTATATCATCCAGTTAGTCCTTTCAGATATGGGCATTGAAGGACATGCTAATTCATGATGAAACAGTCATGGGTCTCATTGAAGAAAAATTCTGCAACTTTCTGCTGTCGAAATATGATCTTACTTTGGATAAAATGGTCCAGTATGCAAGGCAGGCTGAGTTTAGAACATTTAATTGGTTAGAATTTGGTCGACTCCGAGGCTGCACATGACTCTGTGGATTGGATAGATCCACAGCCAGGAGCTCCACCCATAAGAAAGCTTGCCAAACCAGACGAAGGACTGAAAAATTCCATGCTGGCAGCCATTTTGAGATACTTGTGTTCTGGCGCAAAAAACAAACATTGGCACCAAGACTTAAACAGCACCACTTTCCTTTCTTACCACCCGCCTGTCAGCAAAAAGGTACTTTGATTTGTTTCCCTTTTTTAAGCCGTGACGTGTTTCCTAACCCTGCAGTTTTGGTGTGATCCAATTTTCCATTAATAAGCCTTCAGCAAACTTGAAATAGGATGAACTCAATGGGTTAGTTCATTTACTCACATTCAAAATGTTAAGAAGGTTCACAATGTCCTCCTTGTCTTCAGAGAGTAAAAAAGGGATAGAGAAAATAAAGGTTTACAATACAGAGATTACATAAAAAAGAAATATTGGACGTAATCTTACCAAAAAATGGCAAAGTGTCAGGTCTGGTGAAAAAATGTCATCGGTGGGATTTCGCACGGTGTTTTGAGCCTCTTTAAACAGATTGTTCTCTCCACATAAATGTGGCCTCACTGTTGGTAGCCTCTTACTGATTCGCTTACCCGGGGAAATGAATCACTGCAATCACTGGGGAGCTCCATATAAATGCCTCCCCAGCACATCTTCCAGATCGACTGGAGATGAGATTGACGAATGTGATATAAAATAGTTACTTTAGAGATACTAGTTAATGTAATGTAGAAATAAGCCACTTTGATTCTGGCAGTTAGGGAGAAAGGGATTTGAGACCGCATGGAAAAAGCAGGAAGAGCTGTGTCTATGAGAGTGATGCTGCATTGATAGGGGCCAGAGAAAGGGATTGGAAGTGATCAAACAGGTCAGGAGGGATATAGGCTGACCTATGGGCGTCGAGTATGTGAAACTTGATACCATTTGAATTGATTTGCAGAGATCCCTTTGTTTCTTTGTTCATTCGCTTTCTGGGATATAGGAAACTGGATGTCTCTTATATTTCTATGAAATGAATCAAGCTTGCAAGCTAAATAAATAACTTATTTTTACGTGCGAATCCATCTCAACTTTTATTGAGGCCAGACTGACAGAGAAAGAAATTTGGGAATCAACATTTGGTGCCGAAAACCGGGATTTCTCAGGGCGGTCCTGATCTAACTGCGAAATCAGAATTAGACTGATTATGAACAGGAGGATGGGGAACAAAGGGCCCTCAATGTAGAACTGGAAAACGACCGCGCATTGATTGTTCCCCTCTTCTTATCGTCTGATTAGTCTGGTCACTCGCGGTTGGCACAGAAAGACCGCCTCGACGAAATCACAGGTCAGTCTGGGGATTAGCAATTTAATTGATGGGATTTCATATTGTTGTTTCGGCTTGGGTTAGGGTTTTGGGTTGATGGGACATCTCAAATGATGATTCAATTCCAAGTATAAGGGTTCAGAGGCTGATGTGACTTCAGTAATGAAGGTTCAGTCTATTATATGGGTTCAGGGGCTGATGTGACTTCAGTAATGAAGATTCAGTCTATTATATGGGTTCAGGGGCTGATGTGACTTCAGTAATGAAGGTTCAGTCCAGTATAACTGTTTTTAAATCTGAAGATGGTTCAACTCTATGTGTGAGTGTTTTAAATATATAGTTGATTAAGCTAAAATTGTCTCCTTGGACTGTATTGGCGAAAAACGCAGTTCCGAGGTCTAGTTGAGATTGTGAGGAATGCTGCATATTGGTTGAAGCAGAAGTCTCTCAAAGGGTTAACAGCAGCAGGCGAAGTTGAAAACAGACAGTGCTTCTCACTCAGGCTTTGAGATAACAGCAGCAGCCGTAGTGTAATCGGATACCTTTCCTTTGAGTCAGTGAACACCAGCAAAGTTAAGTTTTGAATTAATTAAAGGAAACCAGTGGGTTTCTCCACCTCTTTGATAAAAGTTATTATTTTCGAAAGCAATTGATTGAAATTGCCAGAATCTTAAGTTTTACTTACTTGAAATAAGGTTTATCTCATTTTATCTGGAGATTAATAGAAACTTAAAGAAGATCATGGACACCATTTTAAAAAGTGTCAATCTGGAGATGATAGTTGATTTTGCTAATACTTATGTGTATGTAAAAGAAAAAAAAACTTGTTAAAAGAAAAATTGTTAAGATAAAGAAATAATTAAGTTGTAAATGTTATACAAGTTTGTGTTAAGCAAATTGTAAATTTAGTTCTGAGTTGAGATCAGAGCTAAGCTTGCAAGTTGCAGTAATTCAATTTGAATTTTCAAACATTTTTAAGTTTAAAAAAAAAGAGCAAATAGAGAAAAGAAGGACACAGATCTTGAATGCGTTGAATAGCACATTTCAAAGGCCCATAAATCTTTCTGTTATCTTAGACCTAAAACCTAGGAAGACTGAAGAGCCAGAGGAATTTCTGGAGCGTTTTAATGAAATCTACCGGGGGCAGTCAGGCGATTTGCTGTATCAAAATGGTCAGAATTCCCCTCAATACTGTGCTATGTTAATGCATTGCCTACCACCTTCTGTGGTTACTGCTGTGAAATGTAATAACATGAATTGGACAGAGAACGACCCTTCCCAGATGGCAAGGGCAGTCAGATTTTACTGGAAGGAGGGTGTAGGCCAAGAAGGAGGCTCAGTTACAAAGGTTAAGACTGAGTATGTAATGAAAAAGGATGATCTGCGACCCCAACAAGCGGCAGAAATGGTAGTTTTGCCCCAATATAGTGACTTTGGGTGGGTGGATCAGCGAAGAGGAGGATGAGACAACAGTGCTATATTTCTATCACCCCCCAGTGGTGGACATTAGACGTTGAACAGTCACTGCATCACGTTACCCTGGCCTATGACAGGACTGGACGAAACAGGGAGTTGGAGGACAAATACCGGCCATTACTTGAGACCGAATGGCCAGTCAAGGTTACAGCCACAGTCACGGGAAAAGAAGGTACAGCCGATTTTGTTACAATATCACCACATTTATGGCCACAGTCAGCTTCGGTAAGCCCTCATATTACACGTCAGGTCCATGACCAGTACCATGCCAGGGATATGGGGCGAATGGTCAGCATCTTACCGCAGCTCGTCAGAATAGGTATGAGATATACCTTTTGAACAATCCACGTCTGACATTTAAATACTGTACCACTATCAATCCAGCCTGTTTTCTTAGCGGTCCCCCTGTCCATGAGGACGCGCCTGGTCAAGAATGTTTAGCCTTGATTCAGGAAACTACCACAATAAGGGGCGATTTGAGTGACATTTCGTCAGAACAACCTGACATGATTATGTGTGGTCAAATATCCCACCGGGGTTTAGTTAATGACCTACTGCAGGCCCTCCTTATGCCAGCGCAGATTTCCGTTATTAAATGCGCTGCCCACACGAATGGTACAACCCCAGTTGACGTTGGTAATGAACGAGCAGATCGTGCAGCGCGAACAGCCGCGCAAATTCAGCAAGTGATGGTGCCTAAGATGTTAAGTCAGACTAAACAATCTACTATAAATATGTCTGCTTCTGACAAGTCAATGCCAACCATCCAAGACGTCATAAGGTTACAGGAGGACGCTCCTGAGAGTGATAAACAAATGTGGAAATGGTTAGGTTGTACATATGATTCTGTTTCCTCTTTATGGACCACGCCTGCACATCAGACTTGTATGTCTGATGTGCTGGCTTTATGGGTCATTGAATGTGTACACTTTGCAACTCATTGTGGGGCTCGAGGGACTTGTGATTTGTTGCTGGACACTTGGTGGCACCCTAAAATGCAGGGGTTGGCCCAAAGTATCAGTAATCGGTGTTTGATTTGTCAGCAATATAACACCGGAAAAGGTATCCCTTGTGGGAAGGGGCAAACCCCGTTGCCCAGTGGTCCCTTTGAGACGCTCCAAATGGATTACATTGAATTGGAAAGGTGTCAATGTTACAAATATGTTTTGGTCATTGTGGATGTGTTCAGCAGATGGGTCGAGGCGTATCCGACTATCGATAATAAAGCTTCTACTGTGGTTAAAGTCTTGATGAGGGAAGTCATTCCCCGGTACGGTATACCAGCTCAGTTAAGTTCTGATAATGGGCCTCATTTTATTGGACAAATTAACAAGTAGTTTTGCTCCCAGTTGGGCATACGCCAGCAGTTACACTGTGCTTACAGACCGCAGGCGGCCGGGTTGGTTGAGAGACACAATCAGACCCTCAAAACTAAATTGGCTAAATTAAGAGCAGACACGGGACTGACATGGCTTAAGTTGCTCCCCGTTGCCCTCTTCCAGCTGCGGGTTACACCTGCGGGACCGGCCCGGCTCTCTCCCGCCGAGATTCTTTATGGCAGGCCTCTTAGAACTCCCTGGAGCCTGCAGGTTCCCAGACTGGTTCAGTTTCATCAGATGACTGAAGAAATGACCGCCTATGTTCTAGCCCTCACGCAAGTGCTCAAGGAACTCCATGGCCAGGTCCGCGCGGCTCACCAGCCATTGCCCCCAGTACCTAGCTCACTTTCAGTCCAGCCCGGTAGTTATGTCATGGTCAAAAATTGGACTAGGAAGGGGTCGGAGCCGCGATGGGACGGGCCCTTCCAAGTTCTCCTTACAACCCCCACAGCAGTTAAAGTGGAGGGGCGAAGTGCTTGGGTCCACCTACATCACTGTAAATTGAGTCCATCTCCACTACTGTAAAAGGTCGGATACTAACCTGCCTCCCTTCTCCAGTGCTATTTTACAGGTGTGGAGCATGATGGAGTGGCTACGCATCGTCTGTATGATATTTGGCCTCACTTCACTTGGCGTGTTATTGGCGATGGACATGGAAAAGGGGAATATTATGTATCTGTGTAGCCCCAACCAATCTACAAGGATACATCACCTATGCAAAGGTGATGTTCTTCGCTGCCCCCATATACGAGGACATGGTATCGACTCATGGAAGGTCATCAAAGTTAAGGAGAATGCAGGAGTCATGAAGCAGTTGCACCGGTCCCGGCGATGGGAAGGGAACATTATATGGACATTGCCTTGTTTTTGGAATACATGTAAATTTGATTTTGGATGTGTTAAGAGTGGTACAATAAAGGTAAAATCAGGCTGTCAGAAGAGTGTAGGAAGAGGCTATGAGAAAGAGAAAGGGACTAGAGAGAGGACGGGACGTATGAGAAGGGAAGTACAGCTAGAACGTAGGTTACCGGGAGATACACTTAAGTTAATTAAAGGCCAAACTGAGGAAAACCCGGGTAGTATGAATCTCTTCTACCAGATTTACCACCGTCTGTATGGCCAGGGACGGGTTGTCTGCTACCCAAACCCCGCAGCGGTGTCTCGGTTATTTTCTGTTTCACCGCTTTGGGGCACTCCCCAAACGGTGGTTCATTGTCAGCATTCCGAACCACTGCCCGATCAGGTCACTCTTCCTTACGATCCGGGTTCAGCACCACCGACTATTTGCCTTCCCCTTCCTCGGGATAATTCCCATTCACAGTACGATAGGCTGCGACGGTGGAGGGCGTGCATACCTAGCCACTTCGTTCCCAATAGGGATTCCCGGTCGTACGAGAATTGCTTCAGCAGTGAAGGATATGGCTGTTTGCTGGTAGAGGTGGACACAAATATAACATGTCTGTTTCCCACCTGTACGGACAGGAGGTGCCATATCACCCAGGCGTCTGGCCAATGCGTTTGTTACAACACCACTTGCGTTCCATTGAACGCCGGCCTCCAGTTCCTCTGTGGCTGGGCGAATGTCTCTCATATCACTGTTGGGGCTAGGGCTTTCCGCATTGCTGGGCGGCCCGAATGGCATTTCAAAGTTGGATAAACTGGGAGGTGTTGTAGAGGGTGCCATCTCCGCTACTCCACTACTGGGCCGATATCTGGGGTTTGAATATCTGTGTGGTATTCTCTCCAGCTGGCACTGAAACTTCAGAGGCCAGGGGATGTCGCACTGGGACACTTCCACTGAAGAGAGCACTGATTCAAGCCTGCCGTTTATTCCTGATCGACAGCCTGAGACTTATATCACACAGATCTCCAGACCCCTACCAATACCCAGGTGATTCTCTCTCTTGCCGGTGGTGCAACAGCCACCCGGTTCCTACTCCACTAGAGTAGCTTTCCCAAGAGAGAGAATAGGACACTGCTGTTTATTCCCTAACCAGCAGTCTGTCCTGAGTGAATCGCTCAAGATGACCCTCGATTCCTGAACCCGGAATTAAGGTGAGGAGTATTTTAACAATGACTTGGTCAGAGGTCGCTGGTGAAAGATTGAAGAATTTAAACGACTCCAATTGTCATCAAATCAAGGTTTATTGTAAAACCCAGGTCAAAATCATCAAACAGAAGAAACACAATACAATCTTATGCTCTAATATACACTATGTCTATTCAAAAGTAATCTAGCGGACACAACGAAAATTCTTATGCTTACACAGCTTTTAGCAATATCACAAGGCACAAAAACAAGTTCCCTTCCCCAAAGCCTCAACCACTATTAAAGTCAAGGGAGTTTCGTAAGCTGCTGCGGAGTACTTACGGTCACAGGCTGCAGAGGTCAAGTCAGGGGTGCAGAGGTCGAGTCACGAACGAAGAGACCCCCAATCGACAACACAGCCCCTTTTATATTGTTTTACCTGGCTTTGTCCTGTGGTCGGCCAGCCCCCTTTGCATTGAAAAAGGTAAGGTTTAAAGTTCCCGCTGGTCCTGCCCCCTTTGAGCCGGTCAGACCTGTCGAGATGGGAGTACCTCCCCTAGGTCCGCCTCCAGTCTGTTTTTTGAGATAACGAGGTTGAGCTCCCTTGAAGATTTTCAAAGACTTCCATCTGCTCTGGAGATCGCTGCTATGTTGATGGGGTGTTGATTGGATTCTGCTCTGGTGGAGGCCAGGTCATTTACATCTGCATGGGGCTATGACCATCCCATTGTCCTGCTTGCATGCAAGCCTCCTGTGTATTCCCGTGCCCCTTTGTCTGTGTTTTGATGTTATCTTGTTGTCTGGCTCCTTCTTCCTTGTAGCTCCTAGGGGGGTGTTTTGGAAATATTTATGTATTTATGTCCCTACTCAGCTCAGCGGGCCAAGCCTGCTGGGAAAACTGGTTCTGTTCCCTTGGCTGGAAAGTCGGTTTACAGTCTCTGAGTTTCTCCAAAAGGGCCGAATTGCCCGAAAACCTTACAGATGCCCCTTCGATACGTCCCTACATGCTTGGACCGTATCGACACAGGTGAAGGGCAATTATTTCCTTTTGTGTGGACCGTAGGCCCTCAACAACATGCGAAACTACAAGTCCCAAGACAGTTCCCTTAATCTAGGCTACCCCTGATTTCAATAAAAGGGAGAGACAAGACCATATCTAATTTAAACACACAGTAACATATACACATTTCACCGGAACCCCAAACGTAAGGGTCCCTGTACATATATCACAATCAAGTACACATTTCACCGGAACCCCAAACGTAAGGGTCCCTGTAACCCGCGAATCCATACAACTATTTACAATTGCATCTGTTTATTTCACCAAGGATCCTCCTTTCTTGGCTGCACTTCGCTTCTTCCCGATGAGGGCTCTTCAGTTACTCTCCATCGTCGATACCTGCAGCTGAGAGGTTTAGTCCAACTGAGGCGACAGCACAATGTACCCCCTGTACAACATTTCCTTTGTGGGACAAACACTAAACCATTCTCAGGCCCCCCCCTGGTGGTGATCGGACAGTTGTGAGGGTCGATCGGTTGGGCTGTGGGCAGGGGTCGCTTTACCTGAACCAGCAGTTCGGTAGCTTCTACAGTCATCCCTTCCCTGGGCGTTACACATCCCTCCCCACTGTGGTCAATTTATCCCGTTCCCTGGGTTCTGCCACCACCTTACAAAAGTGATTAATGCCCCTTGTGGGCACGCCTTGGTAGATCCCCATGAACACAAATAAATGCCCTGGTCAGAAGCCCACCCCTTATCCCCGCAAACGGTGATCCCAGTCCGAGGACCGATCCCTCATGTCCAGCCTCAGCTTCCTGGGCCACCACCATCTCCCCAAAGGAACGTCCCCCTCACAGGTTAAACACACCCGCCTGCCCCCAGTCACCCTAACCCGGTCAGTCGAAGGACTCTTCTGTCTCGCCTCTGCGGAGTTCTCCCGGTCCCACCATCGCCAAGATCCTCAAGCTCCACATCGTCGGGTGCCCCATCTGTAAAAAACAAAACACATTCTTGCCTCTACAGCCCTACCTACCTTAAAGTGCATGGGTTCTATCCAGTGGCAGCAGCAGCTCCCGCTTTGAAGTTGCCGCAGCCTGTCTGTGGTTCTGTGTCCACAGCCCGGCTCCCCAGGGTCCTAGTGCCTGGTGCTTCATCATTTTACCCTTGCACCAGGCGCTTCTGTGTTCCCACGATCCTAAATACTTCACACACAACTACACACTAATTAGAACTAGCAGGGGGAAAGAAAAAGGAATATGATATATACAATGCCACCCGTCTCCGGGTGGCCAAATTAAAACTGTGCCCCGCTAAACTGGGGCAGTCCACCTGTTTGGTCGAACGGCTCGGGCCAGACCGTCCCCTCCCGGGGGTTCGGGCTGCCCCTTGCCTCTCCTTTCCCAACAGGGTTCGGTGATCCCTCATCGCTCCCTTCTACTCGGGCCCCCTTACTGCGGGACCGGGTGACAGGGAGGTGTGATGGGGACCATCTTAGAGGGGGCTTGGAGACCCGATTGCTCCTTCGTCCCCTGACTGGTTCCCAAACCCAAGGTGATACCTCCACTTCCTCTGCCTCCCTAGCCTCTATACTAAGGCAGGCCACCTGACCCACAGGGAAGGGCTTGGGAATCATCACTGTCCCTGGGTTGGGTGCTTGCAGCACTGTCGGTCTCTTTGGGACTGCCCCTTCGGGACAGCACCTTGTCACCGGTTGTGTGACCGTGGAGTCAGGGACCTCCCCCACCGTCGTTAATTCTACGGGGGGTTTCTCCACTACCACCCCCCGTCTTCCCCCCACCTTGCTCTTTTTTGTCCTTATGGGGTGGAACAATTTAAATTGACTGATGTGGCGTTCGCATGGGTCCCACCTTAAGGGATTTAAACTGCAAATAGCCCCTGAGGCAGCCTCCAGAATGGGACCCTGCACCTGGACCGGACCAGGGTCTGGGGCTAGAACTACCCCTGCGCTCCCTTTTTCCTGAGGCTGCTCCCTGGGTAGTCATACGGGTTCTTGTGGTGTGGGTGCGGGCAGGCCCTGGCCCGTTGCCATTGCCCCCTGTCCTGAGCCTTGCAAAAGGGCTAAAATTTTACTTATCTCGATGGTTCCCGGGGCAGCTGCTCCTACCGCCGGGGTCTGACTCTCTACTGCGGGAGCCCTCTCCTGCTTGCTAGGGTTTTTACATTCCCTCTTGAAATGTCCGGCCTTCCCACACCCGTAGCATACCGGTTTCTCCTCGGAGGTCCGGGTGCCCTCATGCTTCCACTCTCTCTTAGGGGCTGCTGGCGCGATTTCATGCACCCTACCCTTAAGGGGCTTGTCCTCACCCCTCTCCCCATTACGATATGCAAGGGTGAGTTTCCTAAGGACCTCTGCCTCATTAAGGTCCGGACTCTGCGGGTCGAACCAGTGTTCGGCCTTTGCCCTAATGTGAGGGAGACAGTTAGCTACGAGGGTCTTCAGCCAGTGGGCTGTTCTCTCATCTAAATTCTGCCTATCCGCGGGAGCCCCACACGCCTCCACATAGACAGTCCACAGCCTGTCTGCGAACATAGTGGGAGATTCCCCTGGTTGCTGCTTGGTTTCCCCCACCCTCATGAAAGGGCTCCCCAGATTCAAGCCCATTGCCTCCAGAACAGCAGTCTGTGCTGCCGCCCAGGTGTCAGGTCTTCCCCCATTCCCAGAGGTCACTGTCCTGCATAGCTGGGCATCTAGGGTTATCAGGAGCATCTTTATTTGCTCCCCTTCGTCGCAGTCATTGATGTTGGCAGCCTGTTCCACCTCCATAAAATGCAGCGACGGATCCCCCTTTGGAGTTAGTCTGGGAACGTGGGCCACCATCCCCCTGAGCGCGGATGCCCCATGAGGAACGATAATGTCGCCCTCAACCGGTCCCCTGTTTGCCATCCCCGCCGGGGGACCATACCTTCTTTGCCTGACAGGGCACATCTGCCCTACCTGGGGTTCCTGCTCCTCCTCCCCACTGTCCAGCTCTCCTGCCTCGTTGGGTAGTCCCCCTGTCCCCGGGCTAACTACCCATATAGGAGACGCCGCTATCTGGGGATACACCACTGACCCCCCTTGGACCTGCCCCTGACCGGGCGGTCCAAACCCTACCTGCTGACCCGGCCCCATCACCGGCATCCCAGGCAGCGGTCTGTCCCCATCCCATGGGGACCCACATACGAAACCAGGCGGACACGCCGCCAGCTGGGGGTACCCTGCCGACCCCCCTTGGACTTGCCCCTGAACGTGCAGTCCGATCCCCCCCTGCCGGCCCGGACACAATCCCGGTGCCTCAGGAGGCGGTCTATTCCCCTTGGCCTTTGGGGAATCATCCGCTGCGAGGAGCACCTTGCCCCTAGGGAACCCCCCTGGACCTACCAGGTGTATCTGTCCCCTGAACCTGGACAAGGCCTCCTCCAACTCCGTTATTCGTGCCTGGCACGGCCCATGGGCACAGTCCCCTACTTCCTCGCGAGCCACTCGGTATGCTGCCTGGATGTCCCGGAACTTCCCCTCCAGCTTCCTACACTGCTCTGTACTGCGAGCATAGAGTTCCTGGAGCCTCCGTTCCTTTTCTTTACCCTCCACTATCTGGCAGTGGAGATAGTCCTTCTCACACCGGTTAGACTCGCTTTCCTGTTTCATTTCTGCCATTTCTTCCCGCAGTCGTTCCGCTACACTCGCGCTGTCCTGTTTAATTTCTACCAATTCCTCCCGCAGTCGTTCCGCTGCGCTAGCGCTGTCCCCTGCGCTGGCCCTCACTTCTCTCAACTCCTGCTCTAACTCTTCGACCCTATCCTCTGTCTTGACTACCTGCTCGGACAGGCAAACCAGCCAAACTGCCTTCTCCAAGTGCCTTTTGTGCGCCTTGCTTTCTGTCCATGCAGCCGCTGCCATTACCGGTTGCTCCGCATTGATCAATTCTGAGACCCAAGGTTTGGTGAGGTTGACCTTTTGCCACAAATATGAGAATATTCTCTCCTCCATTTTGCTTCGTTCCCTCACCCCCTCTGCCAAGTCACATACTCCAAACCACCGGGCTCCTGCCGCGGTCGCCATTGTAGAGGGTGCCATCTCCGCTACTCCACTACTGGGCCGATATCTGGGGTTTGAATATCTGTGTGTGTCTCTCTCCAGCTGGCACTGAAACTTCAGAGGCCAGGGGATGTCGCACTGGGACACTTCCACTGAAGAGAGCACTGATTCAAGCCTGCCGTTTATTCCTGACCGACAGCCTGAGACTTATATCACACAGATCTCCAGACCCCTACCAATACCCAGGTGATTCTCTCTCTTGCCGGTGGTGCAACAGCCACCCGGTTCCTACTCCACTAGAGTAGCTTTCCCAAGAGAGAGAATAGGACACTGCTGTTTATTCCCTAACCAGCAGTCTGTCCTGAGTGAATCGCTCAAGATGACCCTCGATTCCTGAACCCGGAATTAAGGTGAGGAGTATTTTAACAATGACTTGGTCAGAGGTCGCTGGTGAAAGATTGAAGAATTTAAACGACTCCAATTGTCATCAAATCAAGGTTTATTGTAAAACCCAGGTCAAAATCATCAAACAGAAGAAACACAATACAATCTTATGCTCTAATATACACTATGTCTATTCAAAAGTAATCTAGCGGACACAACGAAAATTCTTATGCTTACACAGCTTTTAGCAATATCACAAGGCACAAAAACAAGTTCCCTTCCCCAAAGCCTCAACCACTATTAAAGTCAAGGGAGTTTCGTAAGCTGCTGCGGAGTACTTACGGTCACAGGCTGCAGAGGTCAAGTCAGGGGTGCAGAGGTCGAGTCACGAACGAAGAGACCCCCAATCGACAACACAGCCCCTTTTATATTGTTTTACCTGGCTTTGTCCTGTGGTCGGCCAGCCCCCTTTGCATTGAAAAAGGTAAGGTTTAAAGTTCCCGCTGGTCCTGCCCCCTTTGAGCCGGTCAGACCTGTCGAGATGGGAGTACCTCCCCTAGGTCCGCCTCCAGTCTGTTTTTTGAGATAACGAGGTTGAGCTCCCTTGAAGATTTTCAAAGACTTCCATCTGCTCTGGAGATCGCTGCTATGTTGATGGGGTGTTGATTGGATTCTGCTCTGGTGGAGGCCAGGTCATTTACATCTGCATGGGGCTATGACCATCCCATTGTCCTGCTTGCATGCAAGCCTCCTGTGTATTCCCGTGCCCCTTTGTCTGTGTTTTGATGTTATCTTGTTGTCTGGCTCCTTCTTCCTTGTAGCTCCTAGGGGGGTGTTTTGGAAATATTTATGTATTTATGTCCCTACTCAGCTCAGCGGGCCAAGCCTGCTGGGAAAACTGGTTCTGTTCCCTTGGCTGGAAAGTCGGTTTACAGTCTCTGAGTTTCTCCAAAAGGGCCGAATTGCCCGAAAACCTTACAGTGTGGGGGGTTCCTTGGCTGTCAGTGATCGGAATTATTTTATTTGCGGCCTTACCATCTTGGGAAATGAAACCTTGGGAGCCCTCGGGGCAATAACCAAGGAGTTGTCTCAGCTACGGTTGTTTGCAATGCAGAACCGGTATGCTCTTGACTATCTTCTGGCCCGTGAGGGTGGGGTATGCGCCATAGTACAGGGCAAGTGTATCATGGGAGTTCAGGACTTGACCGCTAACATCACTAAATTTATGGATCGCATACGGGATCACTTGGACGGGATGCAGGATCCTGGCTCTTGGGGTAACTGGGGATTTGGAGGATGGAAGGACTGGTTGATAAATATGGCCATGTATCTAGTGGTAGCTATCGGCTGCATCTTTGTGGGCCTGGCCATCCTTAAATGTGTGATGGGTAGAATGCGGGGTGCACTGGATCAGATCACCACCCGAATCACTGAAAAAAAATGTAACTGTTAAAATCCATGAGGGTGAGGCAGATGAAGGGGGGCTAAGACAGGAATTGGAAATGCAGCGACGGATCTTTTAGGTGAGGAACCTTAGCTATGGATTAGATAGTTCGGTTATCATGGAATGATAAAAGGAGGGAATGACGAATGTGATATAAAATAGTTACTTTAGAGATACTAGTTAATGTAATGTAGAAATAAGCCACTTTGATTCTGGCAGTTAGGGAGAAAGGGATTTGAGACCGCATGGAAAAAGCAGGAAGAGCTGTGTCTATGAGAGTGATGCTGCATTGATAGGGGCCAGAGAAAGGGATTGGAAGTGATCAAACAGGTCAGGAGGGATAGAGGCTGACCTATGGGCGTCGAGTATGTGAAACTTGATACCATTTGAATTGATTTGCAGAGATCCCTTTGTTTCTTTGTTCATTCGCTTTCTGGGATATAGGAAACTGGATGTCTCTTATATTTCTATGAAATGAATCAAGCTTGCAAGCTAAATAAATAACTTCTTTTTACGTGCAAATCCATCTCAACTTTTATTGAGGCCAGACTGACAGAGAAAGAAATTTGGGAATCAACAAGATGGCAAACAGCAATCCTGCTCCACGAGTCTCGGAGGGAGCCCTGACCAGACTTTTGGATGGCATCCAGCAGAGGCGGGATGTCCTCCATCTGCACTCCAGAAAGCATCTCACCAGCAAGGTGACAATCCCTGCTTGTGAGGCTATTGCGGCATTCGTGAATCATAGCTCACTCCAGAAGAGGATGGGGCAGCAATGCTGGAAGAACATGAATGACCTTCTTTGCACAGCCAGGATAAGTCTGCCACCTCCAGTCTCTCACCGCATCCCCTCACTCACCCCTCACCTCCAAGGTGATCTCTCACCCAGCCACCTCACGAGTTGCCCACCTGTGACAACAACCTCATCCTCCTTCCCCTCCCATGATCCCCTTGGTGCCCCAGTATCAACTCAGCTCCTCACATCCCCGCTCCTATTCCAGTCCCATGAATGGCACTCTTCAACCACCTGTACTGGCTATCCATCTGTATCCCCGCAGGAGGGAATCGAGTACAACCGGCATGAGAGGGCACAGTCACCCAAAGTCATGAGAGTACTCTTCACCCTCAACCCACATGAGGAAACAGACCTTGAGCTGGCCAGAGAGGGGCAGGATCATGTCTGTGCCGATAGAGAAGTGGGGGCAGCTAGCAAAAGTGAGAACCCAAAGGAAAAACAGTCTGTAGTATACGAGGTGGGAATGCTTGTCTTCCCCGTCTTCTTTGTGAGTATGAGCGCCCCTGCTAGGGGTGGGGTATCTCAATTACCTAGTGTATATAAGGTTGGCCAGTAAGACACCGGCCAAGCAGGAACCCAGTAGGGGTCTACCGGGAGGTGTATATATATCGTTTGGAAATAAAACTTTGTCCTTATTTTTGTTCAGTGTGGTCTTATGAAACAGTCATTCCTCAAACCTCACATCAATAACCATCTCGCATTATTTATCCTCCGTGATGTCCTGACGCCATCTCCATTCCCTTGCAGGGCAATCAGACGAGGAGCTAGGACCATCATTGCGCCCCCTGGATTCAACTGATCCGAGCAGCTCAGAGAGAGATTTCTCAGACATCAGCAAAGGGGAGGTGTCACATCTGTCACCCACACCCTCCACCAGCACAGATACTCACACCTCAGTGAGATTTACTAGTCGGCAGGCTGCGGGGTGACTCACTGAAGATCCACAGCTGGTGGAGGCAGGGAGGTCGCAGGAAACAAGCACTTAAAGGGTAGTCAGATCCCAGAACACTGTTGAGTACTTGGCTGGTGAGAGGCTGCAAGGGCATCTCAAGGCCAATGGCTCAAGAAGGCTGTGGCCATGGCCCAAGGTCCTTCTTCTTCCTCCTCCAGGGATTTCCCCTCAACACCCTCCTTGACCTCCTCCTTATCTGAGAGGATGAGGCGCTCCTCCTGGTCCAGGTGGCTTCCCCTCTGCAGAACCAAGTTGTGGAGAGCGCAGCAGATCAGAATTTTGTAGGACGCCCTGTGGGGCAATATTGCAAGCCTCCCCCAACTGGTCCAGGCCCCGAAACTGCACCTTGAGCAGTCCAATCACCTACTTGACCAGCATGCGCGTTGATGGATATCGGGAGTCCTGTCCACACCTGGCCCCGGGGCTGTGACAGCACATTCTTCTCTTTTGTTTACCTTTTTTCCTCCATGGGGACTGAGTTGTGATCTTGGGTGGCAAGGACACCGCTCTCTGCTCTCTGTTCATGAGGGGGTGGGCACTGAGGGGAGATGTTCATAACTCCTTGGGCCATGGATTGCTGCCCCCCCCCCCCCAAAGGAATGGCGGAACATCTTGGTGAGCACCTGGGCTGCGGAAAGCTCCATATCCGATGCCTTTTCTGCTCTATCCATGCTTCTCTTCAATGCTCTGCAAGGCCAATGGCTCAACCCTTTCTAGGATAACCACTGTTGCAGGGTTGCACGCCTTGCCATCGCCAGACCCAGGAACCCACTTAGAGTCATCAGATGGCCCGGATTTAATTAATGAAGTGGCGCGAAGTCTGGATGATTTGTTTTCCCCCTAGCCAATGGTTAAGAGTACCCGTGTTTCAGGGGTTTTGCCCCCCCCAGCTTCACCTTCCTCCCCTCCTTCCAGCCATGTGAACGCTCTCCCCCTCCTTGCGGGCAGTCAACGTGTTGTTCGCTGCCAGTGTGGCCTCCCCTTGTGAGGAGGCAGTTGGAGTTTTGGAGCAACTTGGATGTTTTCTGCAGCCCTGGAGCTGGGGCAGTTCTTGTGGTCATGTCCCACCCCCTTGCAAGCATGACATCACACACTGTCCACTGACCAGAGGATGCAGTAGGTTGCCCCTTTGTAGGAGACATCAAAGCCCTCCCCCCTAGACACTTCTCCCAGACCAAGATGACAAAGACCTGATGCCATAAGGAGTAGATGTGGTGGAGAGTGCTTCCTTCAGAGCAAGCGGGATTGGTGGCATCACGGACCGTACCTCCCCCACTCGATGGAAGTTGGAGTGGAGGGACTCATCGGGATGTAGGGTGGGATTGGATAACTTGAGTCTTTGGGCAGTGGCCTCCAATGGGTCTCTCGCCAGAAGGTTCTGCCCACCGCGAACCCCCTTTCTAGGGAAAGGTGAACAGGCCGCTTGGTCTTCAGAAAAAAGACGGCTTGCCGTACTTTTTAGATGCAGCGATAATGTCTGAGGGGCCGACAACACTGGCTATTGACTTTATACATGTCTTATTGGGGTTCGTGTAACATTTCACCCCAATTTGTTTATCACAAGTTTTAAGGGTGATGGGACCGCAGGAGTAACGGCTTCGCCGAACCCTGCTGCTCCTGCGTAGGTGGCCCTGGCCACTGACGAAGATGGTGCTGCCATTTAGGTGGTGCTACACCGACCCACTGGAGGGAGGGTGAAGTAGGGGCACAGGATGGCCCCGTGCCCCAGGTCAGGTGGTGGAGGGAGGGGTGCAGAATCTTCAGCCCAGGAGGGGTCTGGCCCAATTGAAAACTAAAAGCTTGTCTTTACCTCCCTTTCTGTCTCAGTACAATCACCCAGTTGGGAAACAGACCTCTCCCGCTCAATCTCTCCAAGTTATGGACTTTCTCTCTCTTTCTCTCGCACAACATGGTTCACAATTGGGACTCCTTTGATCAAATTAAATAAACTAAATTAAATAAACTGAAGAACAAATTAAAAGGGGCAGCCCATAAAAGGGATACTGCCTTAAACAAAACAAATCACAAATGCAACTTAAAACATCAAACTAAAATATGATTAAAAAGATCAAGAAGGATCCCCAATCCCTGCGAGGCACAATGGGTACAGAAGGCCTCGATGGTGCCCGAGCACACTGCATGTTCCCTCTCCAGGGACATCCGGCCATGAATGTAGCCACGGTAGTGGGGCAGACAGTCAGGTCGGGTGACTCCCTCGGTCGCCTGCTGCCTGGACTTGTTACTCTAATCAGTAGCAGTAAAGTTTAGCTCTTCAGCTTTCATTCGCACAATTGACTTGGCAATGAAGGGTTAGGTTGCATATCATGCAAATAACTGAAGCTTGCAATTAGCATGACACACACAAACCTAGGGGCATACTCATTCTCCCATTTCACAATGCAACACATTAATTCCTGACAGTCAAATTTTCCAGATAAGTGGAATTGAAATTCCATAGACTTTAACCCCTTTGTCCTACAGTGCTGCCTGAATGTTGGGTTCCATAAGACCATAAGGCCATAAGACATAGGAGCAGAATTAGGTCACTCGGCCCATCGAATCTGCTCCGCCATTCAATCATGGCTGATATTTTTCTCATCGCCATTCTTCTGCCTTCTCCCCAGAATCCCTGATCCCCTTATTGATCAAAAACCTATCTACCTCTGTCTTGAGGACACTCAGTGATTTGGCCTCCACAGCCTTCTGCGGCAAAGTGTTCCACAGATTCACCACCCTCTGGCTGAAGAAATCCTTCCTCATCTTTGTTTTAAAGGATTGTCCCTTTAATCTGAGATTGTGCCCTCGGGTTCAAGTTTTTCCGACAAGTGGAAACATCCTCTCCACGTCCACTCTATCCAGTTCGACTCACACTGTAGTCATTCTTCCCAAAGTAAAAAGATATTCATTCCTCATGAGGCAAAGATGCAACCCATTCCTGAGTCCCCCACTCTACCCTTGCAGTCTGGCCCCTCTTGGGACCCCACCCATTAACCACAGAGTCACCCACTGAAGTATTCCCTTCCTCCCACCAGCTTTCCAGCTCCCACTATGGACAGACACTCCCTCAGCAGTGATTTGGATACAAGCCCGAGAAGGAGGACATGGAAGGGATGCCTGCATGCCAGCCTCCAGACCCCCTTAAAGCCAGGGGCACCCCAAAGTGAATGGAAGGTAAGGCCTACAAGTGACCGCTCCCCAGCAGATGGAGAGACTGAACCCAACCCCAGCCCGAGTTGAATTTAACTGTCTCCCCCACGTCCACTATGGTGCACCCTGAGCAGTGTAGACTCTGGAGATTCATGGCTGCCTGAGCGTTCACCTCTTCAATCCTCCATGGAGGACCTTTGGCGCTGGTGTGACTTCGCGCTGGCACCCGGTGAATATTCCACTTGGGAGGAAGGTCTGGAATGAATGCTCACTAATAACATGCTAATGTATTAAAATGGAGTTCCTGGGCTACCACGATGGGATTCACACAACTCCACTGAAAATTTGAGCCTCTGTCGCGTTTCTCATGGACAGAAATTACAGGCTCAAAATCACCCCCATTATTTCACATGGGCTCCAGAATGAAAGTCCAATGAAGTATTCCATCACGCAAGTCGGCAGGTTGAAAATTGATACTTCACTTTTCCGGTGGTGGTAACATCACACGATGAGATAGGCATGCAGAGATGAATCAATCTTGTAGGTGATGGTGCAGAGTTTACAGCAGAAGCAATGTAGATGGGGCCAGGTGTCCAACCTGGGCCGGAGCTCCTTGAGTGTGGCCTGATAGTTAGATGTTATAAAGCAAACTGAGCTTTTCAGTTCAGCAAGGCAATATTACTCATTCCACACACCAGAGGCCCATGTCATATGACTCACACCCCTCCACCATCTTTGAAAAGGGATGTGTAACCAGAGTTTGGAATTCAGCTTTGACTTCAGGACTGCCATTAAGGGTTAAAATGAATATTTGAAAGGCCATTGTCTTAGTAGAAATTCCATCTTTGCTGGCAAGCCTGGGTTATCAAATACAAATGGCCTTTGAAATCGCTACCTTTGAAGTTGGGCTGTACGGTTCCTAGGTGATCATTAGTAGCTCCTCAGAGACAACAAAGTTTCAGATTTCTAACACTGCAAAGTGGCTGGATTCTCCGCTGTTCATAGAATTTCCAGTGCAGAAGGAGGCCATTCGGCCCATCGAGTCTGCACTGGCTCTTTGAAAGAGCACCCTACCCAAGCCCACACCCCCACCCTATCCCCATAACCCAGTAACCCCACCCAACACTAAGGGCAATTTTGGACACTAAGGACAATTTAGCATGGCCAATCCACCTAACCCGCACATCTTTGGACTGTGGGAGGAAACCGGAGCACCCGGAGGAAACCCACGCCGACACGGGGAGAACGTGCAGACTCCACACAGGCAGTGACCCAAGCTGGGAATCGAACCCTGGAGCTGTGAAGCAATTGTGCTAACCACCAAGCTACCGTGCTGCCCTGTTGGGATGCTCCGTTTTGCCGGCAGCCCAAGGGTTTCCTGATGGTGCGGGGCTGACCCACAATGGGAAACCCCATTGACCAGCCGGCGAAATGGAGCATTGCCCCGCGTGCTGCACCAGAAATCAAGCACGGCGTGATGGAGAGTCCAGCCCACAGTTTCAGACATTTCAAAGATTTTTGTTCAGTTATTTTTTCAATTTTGGCTAATGCACAGGTATAAAAGGTAATCAAAAAGAACATAATTACCAGGGAATCAAACTTTAAAACTGAGGAAATTATGATTCAGATATGCCTGGCCCTGGTCAGGAGTACAGAATTTGGAGCAAAGAATTGACATTTAATACATTAACCTGAGATGTGGTCGAGTGAAATTCACCAGATGATGCCAGCGCTTGAGGGGTTAAGTTATGAGCACAGATTCTTATAGGTAATAGGTGAGATGTTTTTCTGCCATTTTCAGATGACCTTGTAATCCAATAAGCCGCCAATTAGCCGATCTTACGTGGGTTACCATTGGGAAGATCATGGGCGGATTTCTCCGTCCCGCTGCACCAGATTTCTGGTGCGGCACGCTGTCGGGATTCTCCATTTCGCCGGCTGGTCAATGAGGTTTCCCATTGTGGGGCAGCCCCACGCCGTCGGGCTGCCGGCAAAATTGAAAATCATGACGGTGGAGAATCCAACCCGATGTGCTGCTTAATTGTGTGGTGTTTGTTAGTTTAGATTCTTGGGTACTCGGTTTCACGTTTGTGTCTGTAGGTCTTGGGCGGTGTCACTCTGTTCTAAGTGCTTCTGACAGAGTAAACAGAATGCAATTTATTCAGTGTCATGAGAAAGTATCAATATGATAAAAGTTTTGTCTACAACGTACATAATGGTTAATGGCTGGCATTCAACGATTACGATCCCAGACCAGACCCCAACATTGGCTAGGATATTGGACTGAAAACTAATATTTAATTTTAATTTTGTAGGACTATGAAGAAAGGATACTTCACTCCAGGATTGAGTACACAAAAAAATAAGGATAGGTAATGGAATTCTCGATTCCTGAGATGCCAGTGCAGGATTCGTGAACTTCCACGACAGCAAAACTGGCGCCTCACCTGGACCGATGCAACAACTGTTGAGGGGCTCGCACCAGCGCCAGGTGGAACACAATCAATTCCAATGAGAAACGGTGCAGGGTTCGCCAGGTCCGTGATTGTCACTCAGGAGCTGCAGCCGCATATACACATTACAATTCCCACACACTCTAATCCCTGCGAACAAGATGGCACTTGTCGTGCTGGAGCACACCCATCCCGCTGGTGGGTCAGCTGGGGCCAGAAGGCACCTAGGGGGGTGCCCTGGGGGGAACATCCTTACGACCTGTGGTCCTAAGTTCACAGTGGGCAGTCGGCGGCATGTGCAAGCATTACTATAGGCGTCATTAGCCACGACCGCAACCCCTGTCGCCCAGCAACCAGCCCCGCAGCCTGGGTGGGCGTCCCTCGAACATTCCGGGGATTACAGATTGGGCCAGTATGAAGGAGTTGTGCACACTGTCTGCGTATCGGGCGCAGACGGGAAGGATCCTCATCTGATGGTCACAGACCACCTGAATGTTCATGGAGTGGTGCCCCTTACGGTTGGTGAACAGTGGCCTGCTATCCGCCGGTGGCCATAGGGACCCGGGGCACCCCGGCGATGGCAGAGAATCCCGCTGCCCGGGCATCCTGATGGCCGCGGTTCACAGGTAACTGGATATAGCTGTCCACCAGGGCATACAGGGTGTCGGTGATGGCATGGATACACCTGTGCGGTAATGCCTGTGAGATGCCCGGACAGGTCCCCACTCGGTGACTGGAACGACCCCGTCACATAAAAGATAAGGGTGACCGTCACCTTGATGGCCACAGGCAGCAGGTGTCCTCCCCCACTCCCACGCGGTGCCAGGTATGCCATCATGTGGCAGTTGTGTCCGACATTCTTCAAGAAGTCTCCTCCTGCATGCCCGGTTCAGGAGTTCCTCAAAGGACATGCGGCGCCGGTACACGTGGGGCCTCATCCCGCGCCACCTTGGCACCACCACCTCCTCTTCATCTTGTTCCTCCTCCTCCTCCTACTTGTCCCATTCCTCCTCCTCCTCCTCGGCCTGTCGGGTGTGCGGCCCTCCTGCCTGAGCGGCTGCCACCTGCCCCTCTGCGGTCCGATACTCTGCTGCAGCCTCCGCTTCCTCTCTGCACCGCCTACACTGATGCTGCCACAGGGCTGCATGCAGAGCAGCGCCCCCCGCCATGGTGGCCAACATCGCTGGGTGGTGACCAAACATGGTAATCTGCAGGGGGTGAGGGGATAAAATGTTGTCATGGCGCATACACCCGTGCACAACCAGGTGCCATGGGCTACATGTTCGCCCCGGTTGGCACCGCGCACCCCAGCCATGCTTGCCCCCCACCCCCGCCCCATCGGTGCCCCCACTCCTGGTGCCCGTCCCTGCTGCCAGGGCCACCGTTTCAGAGCACTGCCCTCACTGGGGGCTGCTGTCGGTGTGGCCCTGCGTGCTCCCCCCGGTGGGTGTCGCCAGTTGAGTGGGCTGGCCGGGGAAGGGGGCAGCACCCACCCATACAGCCGTTAACCCTTCGTTCACCCAGCGCCCGGGGTGTGTGGCCAACAATATGGCCACCGTGATGAGGCTCGGTGCATGGGCATTGCCCTGTCATGTCGGGGGCTCCCCGACTGCTAGGCCTGTCTCCGCCCCTCCATTCCCCTCCCCTCCCCAACCATGGAAGGCCCCCCCTCCTGCATAAAGCACGGCCAGTGTCCGTTATGGGAGCCCGCTGTCCCGACACCAACTCCTACCTCCACCCGCAGCCGCCTCAGCCAACACGTCGGTATTACGATTTTTTTATAGGTGGTTAGAACCACGGCGTCGGGAAATTGGCCCATCCGACCCGCTGAATCGCTGATGCCCCAGAGAATCAGTTGTCAGGGCAGATAATGTGATGCATACACCGCGCGACGGGTACCGCAAATTTGTCGGGTTAGGGGTCCGCTGTATCCAAAATCAGTGCGAAACTGACGTCAAACCTGATTTCGGCGTCGGAGCCGATTCTCCGGCCGATCGCGTTTCGCGATTTTGCCGCGATGCCTCAGAGAATCCAGCCCAGGGAATCCCCTTAATCAAAACAAAATTGCAATAGCCCAATCTTTTACGATGGTTAGTTGCACCTTTGGCTCCTAAAAGCTTTGTTGGCTTTCAAACCAAGATTCTTTTCAAAGCAAGACTGCAACAGTCAAGCACACTTTAACCCAGGTTTTTAACCCTTACTTCACCAAATACTTAAAAAAATGTTTAATTCATTTTACGGGATGTGGGCATCGCTGGCTGCTCCAGCATTCATTGCCCATCCCTAGTTGCCCTTCAGAAAGTGGTGGTGAGCTGCCTTCTTGAACCGCTGCAGTCCCTGAGGTGTACGTGCACCCACAGTGCTGTTAGGAAGGAAGTTCCAGGATTTTGACCCAGTGACAGTGAAGAAACGGCGATATGTTTTCAAGTCAGGATGGTGAGTGCCTGCGGTGCATCTTATAGATGGTACACACGCTGCACTGTTTGTCGGTGGTGGAGGGTTTGAATGTTTGTGGAAGGAGGAGCAATCAAGCAGGCTGCTTTGTCCTGGGTGGTGTCGAGCTTCTTGAGTGTTGTTGGCGCTGCTCTCATCCAGGCAAGTGGAGAGTATTCCATTTCACTCCTGATTTGTGCGGTGTAGATGGTGGACAGATTTTGGAGGGTCAGGAGTGTCATGATATCCATATTAACATATTATGGTGCAATCACACACACACTGATGGGCAGGCAGTTGGACCAACCAGCACACACATAACATCGCAGCCAATCATCAGTGAGAGCACACACACTATAAAACAGGGAACACCACAGTTCCCGCCCATTCTACCAGGAGATAGCTCAGAGCACAGAGCTCACAGCGTGCCACTCAGACATAGTCCATGTGCTGAGTGCCTCACTAAGATAGTGATAGGGCTGGGTCCACAGGTTAGCTGGTGAAGCACGTACCCAAGCCAGCAGTTAGTTGTAACCGGTGTTAAGATAATAAAACAGAGTTGTACCATCTACAGCCGTGTTGGATCATTTGTGCATCGGAACACCCAACACGGCAAGGAGATGGGTTCATCGCCGTCGGATTCCAAACCTTTAACCTGGCCAGGTAGCCACAGTATTAATGTGGCTAGTCCAGTTAAGTTTTTGATCAATGATAACTCCCAGGATGTTGATTGTGGGGGATTCAGCAATGATAATGCCACTGAATGTCAAGGAGCGATGGTTAGATCCTCTCTTGTAGGAGATGGTCATTGCCTGGCACTTGTGTGGTGCAAATGTAACTTGCCCCTTGTCAGCCCAAGCCTGGATATTGTCCAGGTCTGCATTTGGACATGGACTGCTTCATTGTCTGAGGAGTCGCAGATGGGGCTGAATATTGTGCAGTCATCCGCAAACATTCCCACTTCTGACCTTATGATGGAAGGGAGGCCATTGATGAAGTAGCTGCCAATGGTTGGGCCCAGGACACTACCCTGAGGAACTCCTGCAGTGATGTCCTGGAGATAAAATGATTGATCTACAACCACCACAACCATCTTCCTTTATGCCAGGTATAACTCCAATCAGTGGAGAGTTTTCCCCCTGATTCCGATCGACTCCTGTGTTGCTCGGGCTCCTTGATGCCATACTCGCTCAAATACTGCCTTGATATCAAGGGCAGTCACTCTCACCTCACCTCTGGCATTCAACTCTTTTGTGCATGCTTGGACCAAGGCTGTAATGAGGTTAGGTGCTGAATGACCCTGGCGGAACCCAAACTGAGCGTCCGTGATTATGCTATTGCTGAGTAAGTGCCGCTTGATAGCACTGTTGATGACTCCTTCCATCACTTTGGGATGATGGAGAGTAGACTCATAGGGCGGTAATTGACTGTGTTGGATTTGTTCTATTTCTTGTGTACAGGAAACACCTGGACAATTTTCCACATTGCCGGGTAGATGCCAGTGTTGCAGCTGTGCTGGGTAGCACAGTGGTTAGCACAGTTGCTTCACCGCTCCCAGGGTCCCAGGGTTCGATCCCCAGCTTGCGTCACTGTCTGTCTGGAGTCTGCACGTTCTCCCCATGTCTGCCTGAGTTTTTTCCGGGTGCTCTGGTTTCTTCCCACAGTCCAAAGATGTGCAGGTTAGGTGGATTGGCCATGCTAAATTGTCCATAGTATTCAAGAAGGTTAGATGGGGTCACTGGGTTACGGGGATAGGGTGGAGGCGTGGGCTTAAGTAGGGTGCTCTTTCCAAAGGCTGGTGCAGACTCGATGGGCCAAATGGCCTCCCTCTGCACTGTACGTTCTATGATTCTATGAGTAGCTTACCTCGGGGTGCGGCAAGCTCTAGAGCACAAGTCCTCAGTACTATTGCCGGAATATTGTCAGGGCCCGTAGCTTGTGCAGTATCCAGTGCCTTCAGACATTTCTTGATACCCTGTGGAGTGAATGATATTGGCTGAAAACTGACATCTGTAATGATGGGGACCTCCGGAGGGGACCGAGATGGATCATCTACTCGGCACTTCTGGCTGAAGATTGTTGCAAATGTTTCAGTCTTGTCTTTCGCACAGATGTGCTGGGCTCCTCCACCATTGAGGATGGGGATATTTGTGGAGCCTTCTCCTCCAGTGAGTTATTCAATTGCCCACCACCCATTCATGGCAGGATGTGACAGGACTACAGGGCTTAGATCTGATGCATTCATTAAGGAATCGCTTAGCTCTGACTATTACTTACTGCTTATGATGTTTGGCACACAAATAGTCCTGTGTTGTAGCTTCATCAGTTTGACACCTCATTTTTAGGTATGCCTGGTGCTGCTCCTGGTATGCTTTCTTGTACTCTTCATTGAACCATGGTTGATCACCTGGCTTGGTGGTAATGTTAGAGTGGGAGATATGCCAGGCCATAAGGTTGCAGATTGTGGTTGAATACAATTATGCTGCTGATGGATTCCCAGGCTTGAGGTGCTAAATCCATTCAAAGTCTAGCTCATTTAGCACGGTGGTAGTGCTACACAACACGATGGAGGGTATCCTCAATGTGAAGATGGGACTTCATCTCCACAAGGACTGTGTGGTGGTCACTTCTACCAATACTGCCATGGACAGATGCATCTGCAGCAGGCAGATTGGTGAGGATGAGGTCAAGTATGTTTTTCCCTCTTGTTGATTCTGTCACCACCTGCTGCAGTCCCAGAATGGCAGCGAAATTCTTTAGGACCCGGCCAGCTCGGTCTGTGGTGATACTACCAAGCCCGAGCCACTCTTGGTGATGAACATTGAATCCCCCACCCAGAGCATATTCTGTGCCCTTGCCACCCTCAGTGCTTCTTCTAAATGGTGTTCAACATGGAGGAGTACTGATTCATCAGCTGATGGTGGACGGTACATGATAATCAGCAAGAGGATTCCTTGCTCATGTTTAACCTAAAATCATGAGACTTTATGGAGTCCAGAGTCGATGGTGAGGACTCCCAGGACAACTCCCTCCCGACTGTATACCACTGTGCCGCCATCTCTGCTAGGTCTGTCTTGCCGGTGAGTCAGCACATACCCAGTAATGGTGACAGTAGTGTCTGGGACATTGTCAGTAAGGTATAATTCTCTGAGTATGACTATGTCAGGCTGTTTCTTAACTAGTCTGTGAGACAGCTCTCCCAACTTTGGCACAAACCCCAGATGGTAGTAAGGAGGACTTTGCAGGGTCGGCAGGCCAGGTTTTCCCGTTGTTGTTTCCGGTGCCTGTTTCGATGCCGGGTGGTTCATCTGGTTTCATTCCTTTTTTATGTTTTCGCAGTGGTTGAATACAACTGAGTGGCTTGCTGAGCCATTTCAGAGGGCATTTAAGAGTCAACCACATTGCTGTGGGTCTGGATATAAGCCACCACATTTAAAATCCTACATTCATCACACAACTCACTCAAGTGTTAATCAGTCTGCCTCACAAAAGATTAGAGAAGTCAATTGCCTCTCACAGCTGTAATGAGTTGGCAATATTTAATAATAATAATCTTTATTAGCGCCACAAGTAGGCTTACATTAACACTACAATGAAGTTACTGTGAAAATCTCCCAGTCGCCACACTATGGCACCTGTTCATGTACACAGAGAGAGAATTCAGAATGCCCAATTCACCTTGTAGCCATCTGGGATGGCCACTTCCAACTAGGCGCAGAGGAACTCGCAAAGACTGGCGGGTAAAATGGACAAGCCAAGAATCAGGCAGGTTCAGAGCCTGGAATGCATGTTTGTCAGCAAAAGTCCAGACGGTATCGAAACTCCGTCCCATTAGCATGTTAATCAGGCCGATTAGCATTTGATGGCCAATCTTCCCGAAAACAAAGGTCTGGTACTCAAGCAACCGGGACAGTCCCAGACATTTCGGCGCCACTCCCTGTTCAAGGGAAACGCAAACAACGGGGTCAGTGACCGCTTGGGGCACGCCCAGCCATCCAGATCCCTACCCACTTATTGACCAAGGAATCGAATGGAGGGATCAGGGATCACCCAATTAATAAGGCCCAAATCGAAGGACTGCCCAAAAGAGGGTAAAAACCCCCCGAGTATAAGAAGAAGAGTTCGCCATATGTTCGCTCTCTCTTGGCCTTGGTACCCTGGTCACGGCCATCGCCAATCGTAGCAACACCAGAAGCGAGACCAAGTTCAACACTCGCTACCAGGCGGATGAGCCCCGCTGAGCAGCAGTTACTCCTTTGAACCCAAAAGATCCAGAATTGAACAGCGGCCACTGTTTTCTGACCTAAGCCGGGTGCCCGAAGTTAAGTACAGGTTGTCTTAGTCGATAGGTGTAATTAACTAGTAGTGTTTATGTTGCATGACTAATTGTATGTAAATAAAGTACCCTTGACCTTGAACTAACTAACTGGTGTTTGGCTCTTTGATTTATAGCCGGTTGAAACTTGTGGTGGTATCATTCGATACCTGGCGGCTCTAAGCATTAGGACATAGATAACATAGAAAGAAAGGCAAATTCACTCATTGCGCTAATTGGCACAGAGCCACAGAAAAGACCAAGTAGAAAAAGAATCGGCAGCAACCTAATAACGACGTCTTTTGGTACTTGTGGGAGGAAACCGGAGTGCCCGGAGGAAAGCCACGCAGACACGGGGAGAACGTGCACACTCCGCACGGACAGTGACCCAAGCCGGGAATTGAACCCGGGTGCCTGGCGCTGTGAGGCAGCAATGCTAACCACTGTGCTAACTTTAGTTCCACTTATATTTAATCAGTGAGCACTGGGAAGCCGAGCCTCTTTAGGTAGCTGTATAGCTGATCATTGGATGAAGAGAAGTTTTTCATAATATTGGCTGGAGTTCAAAATCACATCCCTGAGGATCGGAAGGACAGAACCGCTCAGTTCCTTGATTGATGGAATATTACGGTCGTACTGTTGCTTTCTCAGCTGGCATGCTAGGAGGCAGTGTGATTTATTCCTGTGTTCAGAGTATTTCCATTTTTGTCAAAAGAAATTGACTTTCTGCCCTCAGGAGGAATATTTCGTATAAGCCTCTATCTATGCTTATCACTTTGCTTAACATTTATGTTCCCTTTCAAAGGTTGCTATTTTGCCCAAAGTCCACTTGCCAAGCACACCTTTATTTTGTTTTATTTCCTCAAGGTCAATGCACTGACGAGATTCCATTGGCTTGTTTCGTGAAGCGGAGTTGAGGCATCAGAACAATCATTGTCCAGGACAACAAGTTGCTATTCAAAGCATCTGGAGCAGAATTGAGAACCAATTAGAATGTAACCGTTAAACATTCTATCTCCAGTTTCTAGGACAGCCAATACACTTTGAAAGATACTCCTCGGTGACCTGTGCTCCTCAATGACCACCATCCATGCCGCCGTGAGCCATGACATCCACTTCCTCTCCTCAGGGAAAATCACACCTCAAATCACACTTCTGGGCAGCACGGTAGCACAAGTGGATACCACTGTGGCTTCACAGTGCCAGGGTCCCAGGTTCGATTCCCTGCTGGGCCACTGTCTGTGTGGAGTCTGCACGTTCTCCCCGTGTCTGCGTGGATTTCCCCCGGGTGCTCCAGTTTCCTCCCACAGTCCAAAGATGTGCAGGTTAGGTGGATTGGCCAAGATAAATTGCCCTTTGTGACCAAAAAGGTTAGGGGGGTTATTGGGTTACGGGGATAGGGTGCAAGTGAGGGCTTAAGTGGGTCGGTGCAGACTTGATGGGCCGAATGGCCTCCTTCTGCACTGTATGTTCTATGTTCAAAATGATGTTCAAATGTAAGCATGTAGAGCTGGAATACACACCTGCTGATGTCGACTATTCATTCTTTTTGCCACAAATAACCCTGCCTTTCTTTAGCACCCAAAGCACAATTTTGTATTTCATTTTACTCTATAATAAAGTATATATCATCCTATTAATTTCCGTTCTGATTCCCAGCCTGATTTTTATCCAAGATTATTTCAAAGCAATCATCAACACAACATCAATTGTTTTATTGGAAATGCAATAGTCAGTGGAAAGAAAAAAAATAATTAATCTATTCTTCAGTCCCTCATGAGGTTTGTTAATTTTAAACTATGTTGTCGAGTTCTGCACTTTATATTCACATCAAGGAACTCAATTAGCTATAAATCATCTGTGCCTATCAGCCTACCTGCAAGTGATCTGCCTTCCGCCAGCATTCCGTCATCTTGCAACATGGACAACATCTGCCCGCTGCCGCCGCTCCGCATCGCCGGCAACCTCGGGGCCAGCTGGAAGATATTCAAACAGCGCTTCCAGCTCTTCCTTGAGGCCATAGACAGGGAAGACGCCTCGGATACCAGGAAGATTGCTCTCCTCCTATCCACGGCCGGGCACCATGCCATCCACATTTTTAATTCTCTCACCTTTGCGGATGATGAAGATAAAACAAAGTTCAAGATGGTCCTCCTCAAGTTTGACACTCACTGCAGCGGAGAGGTGAATGAAAGTTTCGAGCGCTACATGTTCCAACAGTGTTTGCAGGGTAAGGATGAACCTTTCCAATCCTTTCTCAAGCACCTCAGCATCCTTGCGCAGTCTTGCGGTAACGTGCCCACCTCCGACTCCATGATACGCGACCAGATCGATTTTGGTGTTCAATCGGACCCCCTACGACAGCAGCTCCTCAAAGTAAAGCAGCTCACCCTAGCGACCGCCATTGAGACCTGTGTCTTACATGAAAACGCCACGGGTCAGTATTCCCACATCCAAGCGGCTGAAACGGCGCGGCAAGGTCCCCACGAGGCGGAACGGGTCCAAGCAATTGAGCACCTCCAGGGCCTCAGCCTGGATGAGGGCGGCCATTTCGCACGTTTTTGCAGACTCCCGCGCTTGTGCGCACCAAATGAGGGGACGGCGACGTCGAAGGATGTAATGCGCAGGCGCGCACCATGCACGACTGTGCCGCGCATGCGTGGTGGCGCAGCGAACGTGCTGACGCTACGACTTGCGGCAACTGTGGCTCCGCCCATTTAAAACGGCAATGCCCTGCCAAATCTCGACAATGCCTAAGATGTGGCAGACTTGGCCACTATGCTGTCTTCTGCCGAGCAGCTCAGCCTGCCAATTCATATCGCTTCAGCCAGCCTCGCAGGAATGTTCGGGCAATTCAACCCACGGTCACCGAGTCCGATGCGGACCTCCCACACAGCAAGGACCCGAAGGCGCCTTTTCGAGTCGGTATCGTGACAAACAGCAGGGTGTCCCCGAAGCCAAGACACCAGCTGCTGTCAGTATACAGCATCGATCCAGACGATGAATGGTGTGCCACCCTGACGGTCAACCGGTCCCAAATACAATTCTGCCTGGACACAGGTGCCTCTGCCAAGACTTTGTGTCAAATCAGCCATCCTTCCATCAACCTGCCAGCTATTGGATTACAATGGCAATGCCAGCGGCTTGTGCCAACTTGAAGTGACACACAGGTCATGCAAAGCCATCCTTCCTTTTGAAATCGTGGGCTCTTCGAAAGCCTCCCTGCTTGGCGCGCAGGCATACAAGCTGTTGAACCTAGTTCAGAGAGTTCACTCTCTCTCCTGATGACACGTCTGCCTTTCAGGACACTGACTTCAGGGCACAACTCGACGCCATCATCAACCAGCACCACGACGTCTTCGAAGGCATTGGCACGCTCCCATAGACCTACAAGATCTTATTGAAACAGAATGCCACGCCTGAGGTGCACGCACCTCGCAGGGTCCCAGAACCCCTTAAGGACCGTCTCAAGCAGCAGCTGTAGGACCCCCAGGACCAAGGAGTGATTTCCAGAGTCACGGAACCAACCAACTGGGTCAGTTCCATGGTATGTGTAAAAAAGCCTTCTGCGAATTGAGAATTTGCATTGATCCCAAGGATCTAAATCGCAATATCATGAGGGAGCATTATCCAATTCCTAAGCACGAAGAGATTACATGCGAGATGGCTCGCGCCAAGCTCTTCACCAAACTCGACGCCTCAAAAGCATTCTGGCAAATGCATCTCGACAAATCCAGCAGGAAACTGTGTACAGTCAATACCCCCTTTGGCAGATATTGTTACAACAGGATGCCGTTTGGGATCATATCTGCTTCAGAAGTGTTCCATAGGATTATGGAACAAATGATGGAAGGCATTGAAGGTGTTCGCGTCTATGTCGATGACATAATCATTTGGTCCACCACCCCGCAGGAGCATGTCAGTCGCCTCCAGCGCGTATTCAGACGCATACGTGAGCAGGGCCTAAGCCTCAACAGGGCTCAAATGCTCTTTTGGTCAGACGGAACTCAAGTTCCTTGGGGACCACATCTCCCAGTTGGGTGTGCGGCCGGATGCGGACAAGGTGGCTGCTATCACGTTCATGAAAACGCCAGAGGACAAGAAGGCGGTCCTCCAATTTCTGGGCATGGTCAACTTTTTAGGGAAGTTCATCCCTAACCTCACCTCTCATACCACGGCTCTCAGGAACCTGGTCAGGAAGACGACAGACTTCCAATGGCTCCCTGCCCACGAGCGCGACTGGAGAGAACTCAAAACCAAACTCACCACAGCCCCGGTGTTAGCTTTCTTTGATTCAGCAAAAGAGACCAAAATTTCAGCCGATGCCAGCCAATCCGGCATTGGGGCAGTGCTCCTGCAATGCGATGAGGCCTCACCATGGGCCCCCGTTGCATATGCGTCACGCGCCATGACCCCCACGGACCAACGCCATGCGAAGATAGAAAAGTAGTGCCTGGGCATTCTGACCGGTGTGGTTCAGTTTCACGATTATGTGTGCGGACTTCCTCAATTCACCGTCGAGACAGACCATCGCGCGCTGGTCAATATAATACAGAAAGACTTGAACAACATGACGCCTCGCCTCCAGCGTATTCTTCTCAAGCTCCGGCGATATGACTTCCAGCTGATATACACCCCAGGCAAAGACCTCATCATTGCTGACGCTCTCTCCAGGGCAGTCAACACTCCATGTGACCCAGCGGGATTCGCCTGCCAGGTTGACGACCATGTGGCCTTCGTGGCCTCCAATCTACCTGCCTCGGATGAACGCCTCGTCCAAATTCGCCGCGAGACGGCGGCTGCCCCTTTGCTACAGCGTGTCATGCGCCACCTAACAGATGGGTGACTCAAGGGCCAATGCCCTCAGTTCTATAATGTCAGAGATGATCTGGCGGTAGTAGACGGGGTTCTTCTGAAACTGGACCGCATTGTCACCCGCATAGCATGCGCCAGCTTGTCATGGAACAACTACACGAGAGCCATCTTGGCGTGGAAAAGTGCCGCCGATGGGCCCGAGAGGCAGTGTACTGGCCTGCCATTAATAAAGACATAGCCAACACAGTGCTCAACTGCCCCACTTGTCAGCGCTTCTAGCCGGCCCAACCACGTGAGACCCTGTAGCCCCATGAGTTGGTCACATCACCTTGGACCAAGGTGGGCATCAACCTGTTCCACGCGCTGGGTAGAGACTATGTCCTGATCGTGGACTACTTTTCAAATTACCCGGAGGTGATACGGTTGCACGATATCACATCATCTTCAGTCATCCGTGCCTGTAAGGACACCTTTGCTCGACACGGCATCCCACTCACGGTTATGTCGGACAATGGGCCCTGCTTCGCAAGCCAGGAATGGTCCAACTTTGCCAGGCGGTACAATTTTGCACATGTGACATCCAGTCCCCTGTGCCCCCAATCCAACGGCAAAGCGGAGAAGGGCGTCCACATAGTCAAACGGCTCCTCTGCAAGGCTGCGGATGCTGGGTCCGATTTCTACCTCTCCTTGTTGACCTATTGCTCAGCCCCACTGTCCACTGGCCTGTCGCCAGCCCAATTGCTCATGGGTCGTACCCTGAGGATGACGGTGCCGTCCATTCATGTCCCAGACCTCAACCACGTTCTGGTCCTTCAACGGATGCAGCTGTCTCGTGCACAGCACAAGGCGGCTCATGACTCCCGTGCAGCTGATCTCCCTGCTCTGGCTCCAGATGACAACGTCCGCATCCACCTTCCGGATGGTGGCTGGTCTGCAACCGCTGTTGTCCTTCGACAGGTGGCCCCCCCGCTCGATCCTGGTTCATCTACCTGATGGCTCCATTCTGTGCCGCAATCGACGCACCCTTCGTCTCGTTCCGCGCTTGCTACGTGATCCTCCATTGTCGCCTCGGCCTCCTGCTGACCCTGTCATGGACTATGCAGAGATCCCGGTCACTCTGCATCCTCCTCACTCTGACGCAGTCCAACCCGCTCCTCAGCCAGCGACTACCGACCCAAACTTGAGGCGGTCAACCGGAATTCGTCGCCCACCTCAGAGACTTAATTTATGAACTTTGTGGACTTATAGACTTTCTGAATTGTTCTGTTCTTCCGTTTGATCGTTTACATGGTTTGTACATAGTGTTCATCTCGTTATTCTTGTTGCATACTGTTTTTCTGCACCAGGCACCTTCTCATGTAAATAGCTTAGTTCTCATGTACATAGTCCTGTAAATATGTCTTTCGCACACACGTAGTCAGGGACATTCTCACCATACACTATTTATTGCCACACATGTACATTCTTTTATAAAAGGGGGGATGTCATAGTATACACCAGTATACCATGGTGCAGATACACACACACTGATGGACACACAGTGGGACCAATCAACACACACAACACCGCAGCCAATCACCAGTTAGAGCACACGCACTATATAGACAGGGAGCATCAGAATTCCCGCTCATTCGAGCTGCAGCTAGCTAGTAGGACAGAGCTCACAGCCTGCAGCACAGACATTCACCATGTGCTGAGTGCATCGACTGGTAAGGACAAGGCAAAGGTCTTTAGTTAAAGCTAGTATTGTGTTAACCCACAGTGAGAGTATGTTAAACAGTTAATGATTCAATAAAATAGTGTTGCACTATTTCAAGTGTTGGTAACCTGTATGTGTTCCACGGATCCAGAGCACCCAACACAACACACTCCTTTTCAAAAATATGAAGCTGGCGTGATGGCTGCTGAGGGGAAGTGAGGAGGTGAGTAGCCATTTCTGGCCTGCAGCTCAGGGGCACTGGACCTACTGCCCCTGTGCTCGGGAGGGTGGGGGGGGGGTGCTCAGGGGAGGGGGGCACCCTGCAGGGGGATTGGGCTTGGCCAGGGAGCTAATACGCTCTAGGTCGGGGGTCGCCCCCGGCCTGGGCTGGGGGAGGGGAGGGTTGAGGGGTTTTGCGTCTGTGAGGCCTTCAAGCCTTCTTTAAATATTGTGCATACCCATAAAAGGGGCACCTACTGCCTGTCTGTCCTACCAACCTGTTCCAGGACAGAGACCTGCTAGAGCCTTTTCACAAATGTTTTACGCCCTTTGACTGTGACCAGCCTTTAGCTTCACTGCGGAAGGCTTTTTCAACTGAGGAATTACGCTTTGTCAGTTCTCATAGCACTTCACGCTCCTCAGCTCACAAGTGCCTCCTCGAAGGCACATGTGCCATGTCTCAGAGTATGATTAGTGCATTGCATGTCGAGCAAACTTTGATGCCTAACCAGTGTGCCTGAGCTCTAGGAGCATCAGCACCATAGAGGCAGTTGCCAACAATCAAACACTGTATGCCCATGCATCAGACTTTATCAACTTTGAGCTGGACCCCCCAAGATGCCCGGGCTGCAGGATTTGCTGCCATCGCTGGGATACCCCAGGTCCAGAGGGCAATCGATGGCATGCATGTCACCTTGAAGTGCATCAGGGAGTGCCCTATATCAACAGGAAAGGGTTCCACTCCCTGAATGGTCAGATCGTTTGAGACCAGCCTGGGGCACTCCGAGATCCCCGGTGTCTTCGAGGACCTCTCCAGGATGATGAGTTGGTTTTTGGGGAACAAGGGTTTCCCGCTGAGGTCATGGCTGGAATGGAGACCTGAGACCAAGGCGGAGACCAATATAATGAGGCCCATGTTGCCACCTGTGCTGTCACTGAGCGGTGCATCTGACTGCTCAAAATGCAGTTCCGTTGCATGGACTGCTGTGATGCCCTGCAGTACACGACCCAGACGGTTGCCCGTTTGTGGCGATCTGCTGTGCCTGACACAGCACTGTGGCGACATGCTGGAGGAGGAGGAGGAGGGAAATGTGGATTCACCTGAGGGGGAGGTGGAAGAGGCCGGGGGGGGGGGGGGGCTGGAGGACGAGCCCAAGGAGGAGCCGGAGGGTTGAGGACAGGTGGCAGCACGGGTCCAACATACCCACAGGACCAGGGAGGCCCTCATCGTTTCCAGATTCACATAGGATGAGGTTGTGTCCATCTGCTTAACCCCAACTTATTTCCTTCCCTTCCCCCAATCCCTCCTCCCCAAATTCTCCTCCTCCCCCCCAATACCCCCTCCCCCTGCATTCCCTGCCCGCTTCCCAATCATCCTGCTCCACCCTCGAAAGTTCGTGATAACATCACTCCAGGGTGATGAGCCTGTGTTGGCACTGTCAGCCGGTCACCATACAAGATAGGAGAGTAATGATAACTCGCTGTGAGGAAAGCTCTGGTGCTCCTAACTTTCTGTAAAGTCAGACTCCGAATTTCTGCTGACAGCATACTCATAAGTGTCCTCTAAATGGGGACTGCGTTGGGAGCTTTTGATCTTGGACCACTGTGTCCTGGGGAGGTGGAAGGGGTGTGGGGGGACCAGAGAGCAACAAGAGATGGGGCAGCAGGCACGCCCTCTGTGAAGATTAATGTGACAGAGGCTTCACATAAATTAGGTGTCACATGTTTTAATAGTGACATTTGACATTTCCATTTCCCCAAGCTACAGATAGTGCCCCTGCCAGTGCCCACTCAGTGCTCCTCTCCCTTCTTGATCTTTTGTAGTCTAGTGATACATCTAAGGTCTGTCCCCAGCACGCATATCAGAGGTGGAGGCAGCCTGCGTCCTGTGGCCTTTGATATCCTTAGCGGACATCCTCTGGAGTACCTGGAGGGCCTAGGCTGTCTTGCTGGTGCCACAGGCATCGCTGTGCCACCCTGTTCTGCACGCTGCCCTTCAGATGCGCCGGTGTCAGGAGGAGGGAGATTCAGAGAACCGGAGACCGCTGTTGTCTCATTGGTGGCAGGCCCTGTGTTGGCCTCCAGTGCTTCCTCCTCCCTTGATGGTGCCCGTGAAGCCCTGGGCACTCCATGGGTCAGAGGGACAGCTGGAGTGAGTTCCAGAGATCTCTGAGTCACTTGGCTCTCTCAGGCCTCCCCATTAGCTGCGCCATGGTGTTGACATCCTCAGTGATTGGGCCATGCTCTGCAGGCCCTTGACAATGTCCACCTGCATCTGGGACATGTCCCTCAGTGACTGGGACATGATGTCGAGGGCCTCAGCCATGGTCATCACAGACTGAGCCATGCCTTAGGCACCACCACTCAAGTCGTGGATGTTGTGCTCCAGGCTTTCCACTGTGGTCGCCACCCTAGCAGTGTAGGCCTCAGTGCCACGCATTATCAGCACCATCCCCTGCGCCTGAAGCATTTGGGACCCCTCTAATCACCTATGCATTCACTGGAATGTCACTGACAGCCTCTCCTGAGTGTCACGGCTGTGTCCTATCATCTGCATCAGCCACTGCCACTGCCTGCTGGGCAGCATTGCTGACCCTGCTACTGGTCTTCTGACTCCCTTGGGGGAACAGGGTGCCCCGCCTCTCATTCACAGCATCGAGAAGCCTTGTAAGGTTGGCATTCTCAAAGTGAGGAACAGGTCTGCGCGCTTCCATGCTTGTGTACTGACTGGGAGCGAGTGGTGAGGGAGTGTTTAAAAGTATCTCCCCTTTGTTCGCGGCGAGAAGCTGAAGCGTGAGTCCCTCGAATCAGATGGTGAGGCAGCCAGTAATGTGAGGATCTCCTGGGGGCTCATTTTGTGGCACTAAGTGCCATTGAAAATGGGCCACACTGTTGCCACTCTAGCCGTCGAGAAACATCCTGCTAATCGTGTCCAAAATGACACTTGGAGATGTTTCTGTCGAATCGCGCCCATTGACTCGGTTTCTCTCTCCATGGATGCTGCCAGGCGTGCTGAGCTTTATCAGCATTTCCTGTTCCTATTTCAGATTTCCAACATTCACAATGAGTTGAATTCTCAGCCAGCAGGATTCTCAGCACCATCGGCAAAGCACCCCTGCTCGCAGGTTCCCCAGCGACGTGGCCTGGCCACAATGGGGAGTCCCATTGGCCGATGGCGGGGATGGAGAATCCTGCTGCCGGCGACGGCGCACCATCAATGAACACGTGACTCCCTCTGCCTTGGTAGTGGTGGTAGAAAAGGTGAATTACCCGCAAAATATTGTTGATGTAATAATGTGTATATAATGGTCACCAATGTAAATACACACATTATCATGTCTCCTTGTCTACGCCTCCTTGTTATACTGAGATGTGTTTGTGTCATTCAGTAATGAAATCTTGGTCCCTGAACAAATTGAAGTTTGCAGTGAGTAACCCTCTGACCACAGACATTGCCCACTTCCAAAGCCACTGCCCACATCAGTAATGCCTGCACCTTGAGGTGGATTGTGTTTATATCAAGAATACCGTGCCCTAGCGTAGTTAAGTCAGGTAATTCTATGTGTGCTCTGAGCGCCTTTGAGGTAGGGCTGCCTCTCACCTACATTCTTGACTGATATAGATTTAATGTTGCAGGGGTCAGGTGATTGTGCACAAAAACTGATCAAGTTCGTTTGACGTCCAGGCTCCCACTTTATTCCAGCAGGGTCTGTATGAGATGAGACTCTGCACAGAGCGTGAATGAGCTGACTCCTGACAGACTGGTGCCAGACGCGCCCAGTTGCTATATCTGCCTCATCTGGCTAGAGCAATGAGCTTATCACCTCCATCCTGGGTTTCCAGGTCTTCATCACTCTCCTCCTTATCACTTCCTCCTTATCAGAGGAGATGCGCAGCGCTTCTATCTCCTCGTCATCCAGGATCTCCCACCTTTGCATCACCAGGTTGTGAAGCACGCAGAAAGCCACAATGATGTGTGACACCCTTTGGGAAGTGCACAGGAATGATCCACCAAATCTGTAGAGGCACTGGAACCTCATTTCCGGTATGCTAATCGTGTGCTCCACCAAAGTCCGGTTTGCGACATACTGTCTTTCAACTGCAGCTTGAGGCCATTGCACAGGCATCATTAGCCACATTCTCTGTGGATAGCCCTGGTCCTTAAAGAGCCAGCCCTGAAGCCTGTGGACCCTGGAAGATGTCATAGATTTGAAAGAGCAACTTCTGTAGACTAGTGCCCGATGGTAACTGCGGCTGGCAGTGGATGCCCTCTGATTTCCTGAGGCACCAAGTTCTGCAGAAGATGGCAGATGTGAGTAACCAGTTCCCTTGACAATCACAGTCATTGGCGACACTGGTTTTCACTCACCTGCCGGTAGGAGAAGTGCTGCCCATATCCTCTGTGTCTAGTCATGGCACCTGTGAATAATGGCTCCTTCTATGTACAGAAGATGCCCTGCCATTCTTTTACCTTGAGGGTTGTTTTTTCCCCTTGCCAAGTCAGGTACCTCCTTTGCATTCTTCTCCCTCATTTATCCAGCCTATAAGCCATGAGGCAGACAGCGAGATCACCAGTCTCCAAAATCCTGATGGTCTCTTCACGGCAATATCAGTGCAAGTCAGCATATGTCTCCTCAGGACCTCTCTTGGTTAGGCCTCTGGCCCCAGTTGCGTCTCAAAGCTCCTTCACGCATGCTGGAGAATCCTGGCACCATTTGGATTGCCAGTGTTGTAGAGGGTTCCATCTCTGCTACTCCACTACTGGGCCGATATCTGGGGTTTGAGTATCTGTGTGTGTCTCTCTCCAGCTGGCACTGAAACTTCAGAGGCCAGGGGATGCCGCACTGGGACACCTCCACGGAAGAGAGCACTGAATCAAGCCTGCCGTTTATCCCTAACCGGAAGCCTGAGGCTTATATCACACAGATCTCCAGACCCCCACCAATGCCCAGGTGATTCTCTCTCTTGCCGGTGGTGCAACACCCACCCGGTTCCTACTTCGCTGGAGTAGCTTTCCCAAGAGAGAGAATAGGACACTGCTGTTTATTACCTAACCAGCAGCCTGTCCTGAGTGAACGGGTTCGAATTGTTCAAGATGACCCTAGATTCTCGACCCCGGAATTAAGGTGAGGAATATCTTAACAATGACTTGGTCAGAGATCGCTGGTGAGAGATTGAAGAATTGAAACGACTCCAATTATCAGCAAATCAAGGTTTATTGCAAAACCCAGGTCAAAATCATCAAACAGAAGAAATTATAATAAAATCTGAAACTCTAACACAAACTAAGTCTATTCAGAAAGTACTATAACGGACACAACGTAAAATCTTATTGTTACACAATTTTAGCAAGGGCACAAAACACAAATCAAGCCCCCTTCCCCAAAGCCTCAACCACTATCAAGGTCAAGGGAGTTTCGCAAGCTGCTGCAGGGTACTTACAGTCACAGGCTGCAGGAGGTCAAGTCAAAGGTGGAGAGGTCAAGCCAAGAGACCCTCAATCGAAACACAGCTCCTTTTATATCCGTTTTACCTGGCTTTTTCCTGTGTTCGGCCAGCCCCTTTTGCATTGAATCCATAAGGTTTAAAGTTCCCGCTGGTCCTGCCCCCTTTGAGCCGGTCAGACCTGTCAAGATAGGAGTACCTCCCCTAGGTCCGCCTCCAGTCTGCTTTTTGAGATAATGAGGTTGAGCTCCCTTGTGAAGATTTTCAAAGTCTTCCATCTGCTCTGGAGATCGCTGCTATGTTGATGGGGTGTTGATTGGATTCTGCTCTGGTGGAGGCAAAGTCATTTACATCTGCATGGGGCTATGACCATCCCATTGTCCTGCTTGCAGGCAGGCCCCTTACAGCATTACCATGCCCCTTTGTCTCTGTGTTTAATCTTATCTAGTTGTCTGGCTCCTTCTTCCTTGTAGCTCCTGGGGGGGGTTTGTAAATACCTATGCCCCTACTCAGCTCAGCGGACCAAGCCTGCTGGGAAATTTGGTTACGTTCCTTTGGCTGAAAGTGTCCAGTTTAGTCTCTGGGTTTTATTCTTGGGCAGTCCAAAAAGGGCCGAATTGCCCGAAAACCTTACAGTGTTTAGTTTGTTTGATGCCGAACCAAAACCCCACCCAGCTCCACTCCACATCACATGACCAAGTGGAGACAGCTTCTATCACTCAACTGCATCCTGTTCTCTTAGCTTCGCGACCCTAAAGGTCGATCAACCTTCCCTCTTCGCAAATCTAACTCCGGATTGCAAACCCGCCGCCATCAGGAGCAGACGGTACAGCACCCAGGACAGGGCCTTCATCACGTACGAGGTCTAGCGGCTGCTTCGGGAAGGCATCATCGAGGCCAGAAACAGCCCCTGGAGAGCCCAAGTGGTAATAGTTTAAACTGGGGGGAAACACAGAATGGTCGTGGACTACAGCCAGGCCATCAATCGGTACATGCAGCTTGACGCATACCCCCTCGCACGCATATCTGATTTGGTCAATCAGATTGCACAGTACCGGGTCTTCTCAACGGTAGACCTCAAATCCACCTACTACCAGCTCCCCATCTGTAAAGCGGACCGTCCATACACTGCTTTCGAGGCAGACGGTCGCCTCTATCACTTCCTCAGGGTTCCCTTCGGCGTCACCAACGGGGTCTCGGTCCTTCAAAGGGAGATGGACTGAATGGTCGACCGGTACGGTTTGCGGGCCACCTTTCCGTACCTAGACAGCGTCACCATCTGCGGCCATGATCAGCAGGACCACGATGCCAACCTTGCCAAATTTCTCCACACCGCCACTCTCCTAACCCTCACCTACAACAAGGAGAAGTGCGTGTTCAGCATGAAACGCTTAGCCATCCTCGGCTATGTGGTCCAGAACGGAGTTCTGGGGCCCGATCCCAACCATGCGCCCCCTCATGGAGCTCCCCCTCCCCCACTGCCCCAAGGCCCGCAAACGCTGCCAGGGGTTCTTTTCATACTACGCCCAGTGGGTCCCAAACTATGCGGACAAGGCCCGCCCACCATACAGTCCACCCATTTTCCCCCGACGGCCGAGGCTCAACAGGCCTTCGCCCGGATCAGAGCCGATATCGCCAAGGCCGGGATGCACGCAGTAGACGAGACGCTGTCCTTTCAAGTGGAGAGCGATGCATCAGACGTTGCCCTAGCTGCCACCCTCAATCAGGCAGGCAGGCCTGTGGCATTCTTTTCCCACACCCTTCATGCCTCAGAAATTCGACACTCATCCATCGAAAAAGAGGCCCAAGCTATCGTTGAAGCTGTGCGGCATTGGAGGCATTACCTGGCCGGCAGGAGATTCACTCTCCTCACTGACCAACGGTCGGTAGCCTTCATGTTCAATAACACATAGCGGGGCAAGATCAAGAATAATAAGATCTTGAGGTGGAGGATCGAGCTCTCCACCTACAATTACGAGATTTTGTATCACCCCGGCAAGCTCAACAAGCCCCCAGACGCCCTATCCCGAGGTACATGTGCCAGTGCACAAGTAGACCGACTCCAGGCCCTGGACGACAGCTTTTGTCACCTGGGAGTCACACGGTTGTACCATTTTATAAAGGCCCGCAATCTGCCCTACTCCGTCGAGGAAGTACGGACAATCACCAGGGACTGCCAGGTCTGTGCAGAGTGCAAGCCACACTTCTACCAGCCTGACCGTGCGCGCCTGGCGAAGGCCTCCCGCCCCTTTGAACGCCTCAGCGTGGATTTCAAAGGGCCCCTCCCCTCCACCGACCGTAACACGTATTTTCTCAGTGTGGTCGATGAGTACTCCAGATTCCCCTTCACCATCCCATGCCCCGACATAAGAACATAAGAACTACGAGCAGGAGTAGGCCATCTGGCCCCTCGAGCCTGCTCCACCATTCAATGAGATCATGGCTGATCTTTTGTGGACTCAGCTCCACCTTCTGGCCCGTACACCATAACCCTTAATCCCTTTATTCTTCAAAAAACTATCTATCTTTATCTTAAAAACATTTAATGAAGGAGCCTCTACTGCTTCACTGGGCAAGGAATTCCATAGATTCACAACCCTTTGGGTGAAGAAGTTACTCCTGAACATAGTCCTAAATCTACTTCCCCTTATTTTGAGGCTATGCCCCCTAGTTCTGCTTTCACCCGCCAGTGGAAACAACCTGCCCGCCACGTAGTTCTGCTTTCACCCGCCAGTGGAAACAACCTGCCCGCATCTATCCTATCTATTCCCTTCATAATTTTATATGTTTCTATAAGATCCCACCTCATCCTTCTAAATTCCAATGAGTACAGTCCCAGTCTACTCAACCTTTCCTCGTAATCCAACCCCTTCAGCTCTGGGATTAACCTAGTGAATCTCCTCTGCACACCCTCCAGTGCCAGTACGTCCTTTCTCAAGTAAGATCAAAACTGAACACAATACTGAAGGTGTGGCCTCACTAACACCTTATACAATTGCAGCATAACCTCCCTAGTCTTATGCTCCATCCTTCTAGCAATGAAGGACAAAATTCCATTCGCCTTCTTAATCACCTGTTGCACCTGTAAACCAACTTTTTGCGACTCATGCACCAGCACACCCAGATCTCTCTGCACAGCAGCATGTTTTAATATTTTATCATTTAAATAATAATCCCTTTTGCTGTTATTCCTACCAAAATGGATAACCTCACATTTGGCAACATTGTATTCCATCTGCCAGACGCTAGCCCATTCACTTAGCCTATCCAAATCCCTCTGCAGACTTCCAGTACCCTCTGCACGTTTTGCTTGACCACTCATCTTAGTGTCGTCTGCAAACTTAGACACATTGCCCTTGGTCCCCAACTCCAAATCATCTATGTAAATTGTGAACAATTGTGGGCCCAACACTGATTCCTGAGGGACACCACTAGCTACTGATTGCAAACCAGAGAAACATCCATTAATCCTCACTCTTTGCTTTCTATTAATTAACCAATCCTCTATCCATGCTACTACTTTACCCTTAATGCCATGCATCTTTATCTTATGCAGCAACCTTTTGTGTGTCACCTTGTCATGATGTCTGCCACCATCATCAAAGCCCTCAACACAATCTTCACTCTGTTCGGTTTCCCCGCCTACATCCACAGTGACAGGGGATTCTCATTCATGAGGGATGAACTGCGTCAGTTCCTGCTCAGCAAGGGTATCGCCTCCAGCAGGACGACAAGCTATAACCCCCGGGGAAACGGACAGGTAGAGAGGGAGAATGGGACGGTCTGGAGGGCCGTCCAACTGGCCCTACGGTCCAGGAACCTCCCGGCCTCCCACTGGTAGGAGGTCCTCCCTGATGCACTGCACTCCATTCGGTCACTACTGTACACCGCCACTAACAACACACTCCATGAACGTCTCTTTGCCTTCTCCAGGAAGTCCACATCCGGGGTGTCGCTCCTGACTTGGCTCGCAGCTCCAGGACCCGTCCTTCTCCGTAGGTATGCCCGAATCCACAAGACAGACCCGTTGGTGGAGAGGGTGCAGTTGCTCCATGCGAACCCCCAGTATGTCTACGTGGCATATCCCGACGGCCGCCAGGATACTGTCTCCCTCAGGGACCTGGCACCAGCAGGTTCACCACACACACACCCCTCCGGCCCGGCGCCACCCTCCCCTCCCTCGGCGCTCCAAGCAGCAACCCCTCCAGGACCATCCGTCCTCCCGCTGCCCACGCCCGAGGATGAAGAGGATTTTGGCATGCTCAAGGAGTCACCGAAGACCAGACCAGCATCGGCATCGCCGCCACCACTGCGTCGCTCCCAGTGGCACATCAAGGCCCCGGACCGGTTGAATGTCTAACTGGTCCACTGGACTTCAAAAGACATTATTTTTTCTCACAAAAATTGTACATGTAAAATTCAGTTGTTGTATATAATTCTCCACCACCCCCGCCGGACTCAATTTTAACAGGGGATGAATGTGGTAAACCACTGTTGCACCTATATGAGGTGATGTGTGGTAGGACCTGTACTACAGGTACGACGGTAGTCCCTGCCTGCTGGCTCCGCCCATTAGGCGGAGTATAAATATGTGCGTCCTCCGTGCATCAACCATTCCACCAGCTGCTGTGGGAGGCCACACATCTTAGAGCAATAAAGCCTCAGTTGTATTCAACTCTCGTCTTTGTGCAATTGATCGTGCATCAATTATAAAACTCAGGAACTTGTGTAACTTAAGTGGGTATAATAGCTTCAGAAGCCGGCCTCCAAGCATTTCCATGGACCTAATGCTGATGGTCTCAACCACGGAAGGATACTCAAACTTGAAATGTTTCTCCAAATGCGTGGTCAATGTCTTTACCTCCCCCTCATCATGTGCTTGTGTACTTCAGTCTGTGCTGCCTTGCCCCACCCCCCACACCAGCCCGCATTGGGGCTCTTGCCCTAAGACTCTAACTAGTGCTGCCATTCACCCCCCCCCCCTTCTCCCCATCCCACAAACCCTGCTCCCAGTCCACTGAGAAGTAACCATTTTGGACATTCACCTGTGTCCTCCAGAAATCCACATAGCCACTTCAGTAAATTCCTATGGACGATCCTGGTTGTGTGCACTCAACTCTGACTTTCCTTCGAAGGTCAGGTCATCAGGTGCATGCCTTTTAAAAACAGTTGGAAATCACTCCGTTCTGAAGTTACAGCACTAGGGATTTAAGTATGATGCGTGGGGTTTGTTCCAACGTGTAGCCACAATAATGAGATGCTAATTTGTTGAAATAAAGTTGCCGACATTTGAGAGTGGGAAACACGACCTGCCATTGACGGGGGAAGGGGCAACTGCATCCTGAAGCTACACCATTGAGAAACGTGACTCGGGCCATCTAATGAGGTTCTCTGATCTCAACAGTGAACATGCCCGTCAAAATCGGCGGCATAAAATCCGAGCCAAAGATAGAGGTTTGAGTCAGATTGGAGTCTTCTTCAGAACATTGAAGAACTTGCAGCACTGCAACATTTTGTGGGACTGTCCCATGACCTGTATATTTCCCAAGCAATCCAAAGGAAATTATGGGCGGGATTCTCCGACCCCTAGACGGGTCGGAGAATCACCGGGGGGCGGCGTGAATCCCGCCACTCCGACGCCAGCTGCCGAATTCTCCGCCGTGGTTTTCGGGCGGGGCCGGGGATCGCTCCGCGCCGGTCGGGGCAGTTTTCAGCGGCCCCACCGGCAATTCTCCGGGCCCCGATGGGCCGAGCGGCCGCCCGTTTTCGGCCAGTCCCGCTGGCGTGGATTAGAGATGGTCCACACTGACGGGACCTGGCTTGGACCCCTCGGGGGGACGCGGGCGGATCCGGGCCCGGGTCGGGCCCCCACGGTCGCCTGGCCCGCGATCGGGTCCCACCGATCTGCGGGCGAGCCTGTGCCATGGGGGCACTCTTTCCCTCCGCGCCGGCCTGTGTAAGGCTCAGCCATGGCTGGTGCGGAGAAGAAACCCCCTGCGCATGCGCAGGAAACACGCCAGCGGCTCTGCGCATGCGCCATAACACGCTGGCAGTCCTGCGCATCCGCCAACTTGCGCCGGCTGGCGGAGACCTTCGGCGTCGATTGGTGCGGCGCCAACCCCTCCAGTGCCGGCCTAGCCCCCGGAAGTGCGGAGGATTCCGCAACTTCCGGGCGGCCCAACGCCAGAGTGGTTCACAACGCTCTTTGGTGCCGGTACGGGATGCCCCGCCGTTTCCGGGAGAATCCCGGCCGATGTGTTCCGTTCATTTAATGACGATCTCACCTATCAATATGAAAATTTGATTTGTATGAATGAAATGGCTCTTTTCCACTAATTTGATTAGCATATTTGAATCATTTTAACTAATTTGACATATTGATTGACCCTTGGTGGAATAGCTACTGTGTTTTACCTGTTCTCTTGTGTTTTGTGGTGTCCTTTTGAGTTTACGTGGCAAAATTCAGAGATTCCTGAACTTAATTTTTTTTTTAATTTCAAGAGCCCAATTCTTTTTTTTTAAATTAAGGGGCAATTTAGCGTGGCCAATGCACCTACCCTGCACATCTTTGGGTTGTGGGGGTGAGACCCACGCAGACGCGGGCCAAATGTGCAAACTCCATATGGACCGCGACCCGGGGATGGGATCGAACCCGGGTCCTCGAGGCAGCACTGCTAACCACTGTGTCACTGTGCTGCCCTTTCGGAGCTTAATTTACCTTAAAAATAACAGGGCAATACGAACCAAACCCAGATTTCCCACAGCAACAGAGTTGAATGTCTTAAAATACAACAGTAAGAAGTCTTACAACACCAGATTAAAGTCCAACAGGTTTGTTTCAAATCACTAGCTTTCAGAGCACTGCTCCTTCCTCAGGTGAGGAAGGAGCAGTGCTCCAAAAGCTAGTGATTTGAAACAAACCTGTTGCAATTTAACCTGGTGTTGTAAGACGCCTTACTGTGCTCACCCCAGTCCATCGCCGGCATCTCCACATCAAAATACAACAGTCTTGATTTCGGCAAGATTTTTCACTGATTTTGTGGTTCAGGGTTAACAGTTTCTACTCATCAAATGTCATTATTATCCATATATTCCTTAGGCTATTTCTCTGAGATCTTGATGGATTCAATGGATATGACTCCAAGTAACTGAATGCGATAATCCATCTCTTGAGATATTAAGGGTTATTTTCATCAAGTAACTTTGAGACAATGTATGAACAACAATTATATATAATTGGACCATTGCAGGGAATGGAAAAACAATCATTTCATGTGTTTCCAGCATAGCAAATTATTTTAGACCACGCATATCATAAATATGATGTGTAAGGTTTTACTAAATGCTATTGATAAGCTAATTTCAGAGGAAATAGGAATGTTGCTATGATTTATATCTGTGCTGCGTAGGTATGTTTGTGTGTAATATATACATGTATATATAATGTAATTTATTGTACTTTAAAAAGTGGGAAATTCCAAAGGTGTGATTAATCTTGTGGTTCAAGATTTAAAGAAGTCCAGTTTAAAAATTAAATTCTTCATGCGCTATTCCAATTCTCTTTCCATAACTAGTGGTACACTAAGGTGGATTTTTACCTGTTTCTAAAGCTATTGGGCAGGATTCGCCGAGCCCATGGAGGGTCGGAGAATCGGCGGGGGGGCGTGCGAATCCTGCCACGCTGCTCAGATCTGAGAATCTGCGCGAATTGCGCCGGCACGGCCATGTGGCACCAGTCGGGGGCCGTTGAAAGTGGCCCCCGCAGCGATTCTCCGTGATCGACCAGCCGAGTGCCTGCCGGCGTCGTTCGCGTATGGTCCTACCTGGCGGCACCTCGGCGTTCTGGCTGCAGGGGCCGTCCTGGTGGGGGGTGGGGGGAGCAGACTCCGAGGGGGCCTCCATAGCGGCCAGGTCCACGATCAGGGACAACCGATCGTCGGGCGCACTCATTCCGGAGGGGCCTATTTTCCTCTGCGCCGTGCCCCTGTAGGGCTCCGCCACGTTGTCCTGACCCGCACAGGCCGTGTAGGGCCGGCTTTCGGCGCCGGAGCAGCGCACAGCACTCCAGCACTGTGCTAGCCCTCGAGGAAGGAGAGAGTGACTGGGTCTGGAGGCCCATTGACGCTGGCATCGATCGCATCGGTTTTGACTCAGGCGTCACCACTTGGCTGGGATTTCGGAGAACCCCGGCCATTAATTCCTGCAAGGTCGCTAGTCTGTCGCCAGATGTTTATAGCTTGAGGGGCCCCACTCCACATCAAGCTTGGCTGACCAGGAGTCTCTCCCGCGCTTAGCGCCAGCCATTGGCATGTTTGGAAGGATTTACAGGCTGAAGCACAAGCCCATAAGAATTAGAAACAAGAGTAGGCCTTTCGGCCCCTTGAGCCTGCTCCGCCGCACAATAGGATCATGGCTAACCTGACTTTCCTCACATCCAGTTTCCTTCTCTTTCCCCATAACCCCTGATTCCCTTACTGAACAAGAATCTATCTATCTCAGTCTTAGCAACACACAAGGGCTCCCACAGCGCTCTGTGGCAAGGAGATCCAAAGACTAACAGTCTTTTGAGAGAAGAAATTTATCCTCACCTCAGCCTTAAATTGGCACCCCTTTATTCTGAGACTATGCCCTCTAGTCCGAGACTCTCCCCTGAAGGGAAACATCCTCTCAGCATTTACCCTGTCAAGCCTCTTAAGAATCCTACATGGTTCAATGAGGTCACTGTGGCACCATCGATCACACACGAGGCGAGACGTCGAGAACTTCAATCGAGGCTTTATTGAGCAGACTTGTTCAGACTTGTTCCTCAGCAGCTCAGTCACAGAATGCAGCTGCGGGGAGTAAACCGGGTTCTTATACCCCGCCCATCTGGGTGGAGCCCAGTAGGTGGAGGATCCAATCGGGACCCAGCATCTGTCCTCCAATAGCTCCTCGGCATTCATGGTGTACCGTATTACCCCTAATACATACCTCCACATTCTCCCCTTGTTAAAAAGGAACCCGGCGGGGTGGTGGGTGGTATGGTGGTCGGGGTTTACAGGGTCGGTGCCTTAACCATTGAACTAAATACAATCATGCCGCTTTTACTGGGCCACCGGATTATTCACATTTTACCCCATTTGCAGCGTTAACTATTTACAACAATGCCGCTTTACTGGGCCACTGAATTATATACATCTTAAGTCGACTCGATGAGTCGAGATGGTGCTCTGGTCGCCCTCTCCGATCGTCTCAGCCCGGGTGGTGGTGGTGGTGCTGGCTCGGGTCCGGTCGACTCTGGGAGCATCGCGCTGTCCGTCTCTGTTTCCTTACTCCTGGGCGGGCCTGGGAGGAGAACCGATCCCCCCGGGAAGGGGGTGGCTGTGGGGTGCACCGGCGGGAGTGAGGGGGTGGTGATTGGTGTTGGGGGGTTGTGGAGAGCTCCGGCGGGCGCCAGGTCCCGCAGAGAGACCGTGTCCTGTCGGCCGTCTGGGATCGCCACATAGGCGTACTGCGGGTTGGCGTGGAGTAGATGTACCTTTTCCACCAGTGGGTCTGATTTGTACGCCCGCACATGTTTCCGGAGCAGGATGGGTCCCGGGGCTGCCAGCCAGGTCAGAAGTGATGTTCCAGAAGCGGACTTCCTAGGGAAGACAAGGAGGCGCTCGTGAGGCGTTTGGTTAGTGGTGGTGCACAGCAGGGACCGGATAGAATGAAGGGCATCCGGGAGGACTTCCTGCCAGTGGGAAGATGGGAGACTCCTAGACCGTAGGGCCAGTAGGACGGTCTTCCAGACCGTTCCGTTCTCCCTCTCTACCTGCCCGTTCCCCCGGGCGTTATAGCTGGTCGTCCTGCTCGAGGCTATGCCCTTGCTGAGCAGGAATTGACGCAGCTCGTCACTCATGAATGAGGACCCCCTATCGCTATGGATGTAGGCGGGGAAACCGAACAGGGTAAAGATGGTGCAGAGGGCTTTAATGACCGTGGCCGCGTCATGTCGGGGCAGGGGATGGCGAAGGAGAAACGGGAGTATTCGTCAACGACGTTCAGGAAGTACGCGTTGCGATCGGTGGAGGGGAGGGGGCCTTTGAAATCCAGACTGAGGCGTTCAAAGGGACGGGAAGCCTTTATCAGGTGCGCTCTATCTGGCCTGAAAAAATGGGGTTTGCATTCTGCGCAGATTTGGCAGTTCCTGGTGACTGTTCGGACCTCCTCGACGGAGTACGGGAGGTTGCGGGCCTTTATAAAGTGGTAGAAGCGAGTGAACCTCGGGTGGCAGAGGTCCTCCTGGAGGGCTTGGAGGCGGTCCACTTGTGCGTTGGCACATGTGCCGCGAGATAGGGCATCGGACGGCTCGTTCAGCTTTCTGGGACGGTACAAGATCTCATACTTGTAGGTGGAGAGTTTGATCCTCCACCGCAGGATCTTGTCGTTCTTTATCTTGCCCCGCTGTGCATTATCGAGCACGAAGGCTACCGACCGTTGGTCAGTGAGGAGAGTGAATCTCCTACCGGTCAGGTAATGCCTCCAATGTCGCACAGCTTCCACTATGGCTTGGCCCTCCTTTTCTACTGAGGAGTGGCGGATTTCTGAAGCGTGAAGGGTCCGGGAGAAAAAGCCCACGGGTCTGCCCACTTGTTTGAGAGTGGTTGCCAGAGCTACGTCGGATGCGTTGCTCTCGACTTGGAAGGGGAGGGACTCGTCAATGGTGCGCATCGTGGCCTTTGCGATATCCGCTTTGATGCGGCTGAAGGCCTGGCGGGCCTCTGTCGACAGGGGAAAAGCAGTGGACTGGATTAGTGGGCGGGCCTTGTCTGCGTACTGGGGGACCCACTGGGCGTAATAAGAAAAGAAGCCCATGCAGCATTTCAGGGCTTTGGCACAGTGGGGAAGAGGGAACTCCATGCGTTCAGGGTCGGGGCCTATCACTCCATTACGCACTACGTAGCCCAAGGTGGCTAGACGGTCGGCGCTAAACACGCATTTTTCCTCGTTGTAGGTGAGGTTCAGGGCGTTAGCGGTCTGGAGGAATTTGCGGAGGTTGGCGTCGTGATCCTGCTGATCGTGGCCGCAGATGGTGACGTTGTCGAGGTACGGGAACGTGGCCCGTAAACCGTGCTGGTCAACCATTCGGTCCATCTCCCGTTGGAAGACCGAGACTCCATTCGTGATGTCGAATGGAACCCTTAAGAAGTGGTATAGCCGCACGTCTGCTTCGAAGGCAGTGTACTTGCGGTCACCGGGGCGAATGGGGAGCTGGTGGTAGGCGGACTTAAGGTGCATGGTGGAGAAGACCTTGTACTGTGCAATCCGATTGACTATGTCGATCCGATTGACTATGTCGGATATGCGTGGAAGAGGGTACGCATCTAGCTGCGTGTACCTGTTGATGGTCTGACTGTAGTCTACGACCATCCTCTGCTTCTCCCCTGTCTTCACTACTACCACCTGAGCTCTCTAGGGACTATTGCTGGCCTGGATTATGCCTTCCTTCAGCAGCCGCTGGACTTCGGACCTGATAAACGTCCGGTCCTGGGTGCTGTACCGTCTGCTCCTAGTGGCGACGGGTTTGCAATCCGGGGTGAGGTTCGCAAACAAGGAGGGCGGTTCGAACTCGAGTGTCGCGAGGCCGCAGATAGTCAGTGGGGCTATAGGGCCACCAAATTTAAATTTTAAGCTCTGGAGGTTGCATTGGAAGTCCAACCCCAGGAGACTGGGAGCGCAGAGATGGGGGAGGACATACAGCCGGTAATTTTTGAACTCTCTCCCCTGCACCGTTAGGTTTGCGATGCGGAACCCTTTGATTGCAACGGAGTGGGACCCCGCCGCCAGTAAAATTTTTTGGGTGCTTGGCCGAATTACCATGGAACGGCGTCTTACCGTGTCCGGATGAATAAAACTCTCGGTGCTCCCCGAGTCGATCAAACACGGCGACTTGTGCCCGTTCACCAGCACCTTTGTCGTTGTCGTCTGGAACGTCCGGGGCCGCGACTGGTCGAGGGTCACCGATGCCAAACGTGGTTGGTGCATCAGATCGTTGTCTTCAGGCAGGGTGGAGCCGCCCACGCTGGGGTCCTTGCCTGTCAGCCAAGATGGCGGCGTCCATGGATCGCACGCGGCCGGGGGTGGACAAATTGGCCGCTCCCATGGGTCGCACGCGGCCGGGGGTGGACAAAATGGCCGCTCCCATGGATCGCACGCGGCCCGTGGGTAGGAGGATGGCGGCGCCCGTGGGTATCCGGGGGGGTTGAGCCCGTGGTCCCGTTTGTTCCCCGGAGATAGCGGCGACCCCACGGAACTGGCACACCGCTGCTCAGTGCCCCTTTTTGCTGCAGCTTTTACAGACGGCCGAGCGGGCCGGGCAGCGCTGGCGGGGGTGTTTCGACTGCCCGCAAAAGTAGCAGTGGGGCCCCCCGGGTGGTCTGGGATTCTGGCCGCGCACACTTGCGGAGGGGTGGGGGGTGCCGGGGGGTCGGTCGCAGCGGGGGTCCACGGAGCCCAAGGGGCTGTAGTGCGGTCGGGGGCATAGGCGCAGGTGTTTTGGGAGGCCACGTCGAGGGAGGCTGCAAGGGCCCGTGCCTCTGTGAGTCCGAGAGAGTCTTTCTCTAAAAGTCTCAGTCGAATTTGCGACGATGCCAAACCTGCTACGTAAGCGTCTCTGATCAGGTGGTCCGTATGTTCATTCGCAGTTACTGCTGGGCAGTCGCAGTTTCTTCCCAGGATCGTCAGCGCATTGAAGAATTCGTCCAGCGATTCCCTGGGGATTTGTTGTCTCGTCGCGAGCTGCTAGCGTGCGTAGACCTGGTTGACGGGCCTCATGTAGGTCTGTTTCAGCAAGTTGATCGCTGCTGGGAATTCTTCCGTGTCCTCGATGAGTGCGTAGATTTCGGGACTCACTCTGGAATGCAGGACCTGCGTCTTCTGGTCTTCCATTGGTCTGCCGGGGGCCGTTCGGAGGTACCCCTCAAAGCACGCCAGCCAGTGTTTAAACGCCGATGTTGCGTTAGCTGCTTGGGGGCCGATTCGCAGGCACTCCGGGGCGATCCGGAGCTCCATATTCCTTTTTAAGTCTGCTCAATAAATTGTAGTATCATCGATCACACACGAGGCGAGACGTAGAGAACTTCAATCGAGGCTTTATTGAGCAGACTTGTTCAGACTTGTTCCCCAGCAGCTCAGTCACAGAATGCAGCTGCGGGGAGTAAACCGGGTTCTTATACCCCGCCTATCTGGGTGGAGCCCAGTAGGCGTCAGATCCAATCGGGACCCAGCATCTGTCCTCCAATAGCTCCTCGGCCTTTATGGTGTACCGTATTACCCCTAATACATACCACCACAGTCACCTCTCATTCTTTTAAATTCAAATGAGTAGAGTCCCAACCAGTCAAATCTTTGCTTATAAGACATTCCCTCCATAGATACATAGAACATACGGTGCAGAAGGAGGCCACTTGGCCCATCGAGTCTGCACCGATCCACTTAAGCCCTCACTTCCACCCTATCCCCGTAACCCAATAACCGCTGCAAACATTTTTGGTCACTAAGGGCAATTTATCATGGCCAATCCACCTAACCTGCATGTCTTTAGACTGTGGGAGCACCCGGAGGAAACCCACACAGACACGGGGAGAACGTGCAGACTCCGCACAGACAGTGACCCAGCGGGGAATCGAACCAGGGACACTGGTGCTGTGAAACCACAGTGCTATCCACTTGCACTACCTTGCTGCCCCCCAGGGATTATCCAAGTGAACCTTCTCTGAATTGGCTACAATAAAACAATGGGCTGGATTCTCTGCCGCCCGCCACTGGTAGCAGAGATCCCAATGTGGTGGAGAATCCAACGTTGGCCAACAATTGGTATCGCCGTCGATCCCCTGCTGGCAGTGGCATCGAGGTTAGCGCCTGCACCAGGGGAGGATGCAAATGTGTCAAATTGACCCATTTGCATCTGATTAATGGGCTGGGCACCAAATTCTCCAAGCCCGCGTGAATCTTCAGTCCTCTGGGCCGGGGTTCACATGGCCGAGAGTTAGTGCTGCTATTTCCCACGGTGGACCTCGCAGTGGGCCAAGAATGTACGTCTTCTTGGGAGTTGCCCCCAAAGTCCATCGGAATTTAAATCTCCCCCCACAATGCAGATCCTGCCCACCCCACCAGACGCACCCCCCACTCCCGCCACCCCCCCCCTCATCAAAGACCCCCCATAAGTGATACCCTCACCAGAAACCCTCCCATTACAGGGCCCCTCACCAGAAACACCCGCACAAGAGAGGCTGCCACCAGAGACCACCTCCCCATAAGAGAGACACCCAGCAGAGACACCCCTATCACAGAGACCACTGCCTGGAAATCCCTCATAAGAGAGATCCCTGCCTGGAGGTCCTGCAGGAATGGGGGTTACTTTCACAGCTGACTACTTCGAATCCACTCAAGCGTGAAGGAAAATTGAATAAAAAAGTCCAGAATGCTGACTGTGTGAAATCTGTCAATCACATGATCTGGCTTCCCCTTTCTATGAATGGTAGACGGTACTTTCTCTGCCTGAACCAGCAGGTGTATGACACAGACAAGTAAAAAAGCAATGATGTTTTTCACTGTCTCTGCCTGGACTGCTCTCTAAATTCCAGGCAAGGGTCTCTGTAAAGGGGTGATTCCAGGCAAGGGTCTCTGTGATGGGATGATTCCAGGCAAGAGTCACTGTAATGGGGTGATTCCAGGCAAGGGTGTTTGTAATGGGGTGCTTCCAGGCAGATGTCTCTCTTATGTGGGAGGGGTGTGTCTCTGGGGAGATTTCTTTTATGGGGGGTATCTGGTGGGGTTCTCTTCTATGCAGTGTGGGTCTTTCTTATGTGGGAGTCTGGTGGGGTCTCTGTCATGGGGGTCATTGGTGAGGCGGTTGGATCACCCTCTAACTGTGTGTGGGGTGGAGGGGATTTAGCCCAGAAAATCCCGTGGTGAGGAATGCAGAATTGCACTGCTGGATAGGAAGGTGGCGGGGGGTGGGGGGCGGGGGAGCAGGGGGAGTTCAGCCGCCGGACCACGCTACCGGGTGCCATTTTAAATGATAGAATCCGTCGCAATCCCTGTCATGCATAAATTTGCATGACAAGGGATAGTGAATTGCCTCTGATTTATACTTGCAACAGGAGAACATAGGGCTGGAATCCCCATTTGGGATACTACGGGCTGGATTTTCCGATTGTCGACACCAAATTGCGTTCGGTGATTGGTCTGGCGAATCCCCGTTTACGCCGGAATTGGGGACGGCGCCATTTTTGTGATGCTCGGCCCCCTCCAAAACGGTGTACTCGGGGAGTATGCCGCACACCGTATGGACGGCCTCAGAACATCACCTGAGGCCCTCCCCCGATGCACCGCCCCCGACGGGACACGTCCCTGACGGCGTGGGACATGTGTGCTTACACCGTTCGGACTGAGTCCAGCGCCTCCATGGTTGGTGGGGGGGAGCCGTTCCGCTGGCAGGGGAGGCTTCAGCAGGGGCTGAGAAGACTGGTGGGGTGTGGTCCGGGCTGGTTACAGGGGGGCAGTTTTTGGCAGGCCAGGTACGTGTGCGGCTGGTTCCATATTGCATGGCGAGGCCACTGCAGGCTGCCGCCGTGCGCATGTGCGGCCACAGACCTGGCCATTCTCCGGCTGTAACCGCAAGTAAAGCCGGGGGCTTTACGTTGCGCGGCTGCTAGCCCCCCACCAGTCTGAGGATCGGTGTGGGGGCGCCGCCGACTTTCTTGTCGTTAGGCCAGATGGATCCTGAGAATCGGAGAATCCAGCCCTCTGTTCTCCTGCCAGAGCTGATATGCACCAGTTTTATGAACCCCTTTGGGGTCATAAAGCGGGATGCAATTCAGTGTAGAATAGGAGGATTTTCCAGGGAATCCCACTATCAGACCGCTATCTTGAGCAGGCAGCCCGATTGCGTGGTCCTGCGGCCAACTTCCTTCACCGCACCACAAATCAGCCCTGACCCCCACACTGCAAATCAGCCCTGACCCCTACATCACAAATCAGCCCTGACCCCCACACTGCAAATCAGCCCTGACCCCCACATCACAAATCGGCCCTGACCCCTACATCACAAATCAGCCCTGACCCCCACACTGCAAATCAGCCCTGACCCCCACATCACAAATCGGCCCTGACCCCTACATCACAAATCAGCCCTGACCCCCACACTGCAAATCAGCCCTGACCCCTACATCACAAATCGGCCCTGACCCCTACATCATAAATCGGCCCTGACCCCCACACTGCAAATCAGCCCTGACCCCAACATCACAAATCGGCCCTGACCCCTACATCACAAATCGGCCCTGACCCCTACATCACAAATCGGCCCTGACCCCTACATCACAAATCACCCCTGACCCCCACACTGCAAATCGGCCCTGACCCCCACATCACAAATCGGCCCTGACCCCTACATCACAAATCAGCCCTGACCCCTACACCACAAATCAGCCCTGACCCCCACATCACAAATCGGCCCTGACCCCCACACTGCAAGTCAGCCCTGACCCCCACATCACAAATCGGCCCTGACCCCTACACCACAAATCGGCCCTGACCCCCACACACAAATCGGCCTTGACCCCCACACCGCAAATCGGTCCTGTCCCCCACACCACAAATCGGCCATGACACCCACACCACAAATCGGCCCTGACCCCCACATCACAAATCAACCTTGACCCCCACACCGCAAATTGGTCCTGTCCCCCACACTGCAAATCAGCCCTGACCCCCCACACCACAAATCAGCCCTGACCCCCACACCACAAATCGGCCCTGACCCCAACACCGCAAATCGGCCATGACGCCCACACCACAAATCGGCCCTGACCCCTACATCATAAATCGGCCCTGACCCCCACACCGCAAATCGGCCATGATGCCCACACCACAAATCGGCCCTGACCCCTGCATCACAAATCGGCCCTGACCCCCACACCACAAATCGGCCCTGACCCCCACACACAAATCGGCCCTGACCCCCACACACAAATCGGCCCTGACCCCCACATCACAAATTGGCCTTGACCCCCACACCGCAAATCGGTCCTGTCCCCCACACTGCAAATCAGCCCTGACCCCCCACACCACAAATCGGCCCTGACCCCCACACTGCAAATCAGCCCTGACCCCCCACACCACAAACCGGCCCTGACCCCCACACACAAATCGGCCCTGACCCCCACACTGCAAATCAGCCCTGACCCCCCACACCACAAATCGGCCCTGACCCCCACACACAAATCGGCCCTGACCCCCACATCACAAATCGGCCTTGACCCCCACACCACAAAACGGCCCTGACCCCCACACCGCAAATCGGTCCTGTCCCCCACACTGCAAATCAGCCCTGACCCCCCACATCACAAATCGGCCCTGACCCCCACACCGCAAATCGGCCATGACGCCCACACCACAAATCGGCCATGACGCCCACACCACAAATCGACCCTGATCCCCACACCGCAAATCGGCCTTGACCCCGACACCACAAATCGGCCCTGACCCCCACACCGCAAATCGGCCCTGACGCCCACACCATAAATCAACCCTAACCGTGCCCCTACTGCCCCCTCCCTCCCGCTGCACAGCAGCTCTCCACCCTTGGATTGTCTGGGTGCCCCCCTCCCCTGAAGTACGGCTGACCCAACCTGAACCCCACCACCCCCCAGGGACCCCTGTAATAGGGGGAACCTATCTAAGGATCAAAGAGAGATAAGTGCATTCCCATCACTGAAGCATCTGATCTCACAGCACTTCCCTCTCTTTGATGTGGTCAATGTTCACAAACATTAGGGGCGGAATTCGACCCCCCGCCGGGTCGGAGAATTGCCAGCGGGCCGCACGAGGCACGCCGTGCCGCCCCGATGCCGGGCGCGATTCTACGCAGAGCAGAGAATCGGCGCCACTGGGGCTGGCGAGCAAATGGACCCCCCGAGCAAAGGAACCCCCCACAGGGACCCCTATAAAAGGGAGACACCCCTGACGGTCTCCTGTAATAGGAAAACCCCACAGGAACCCCTGTGATAGGGAGACCCCCATGGGGGCCCCTGTGATAGGGAGACCCCCACAGGGACCGCCTGACCAAAGAGCCCCTCACAGGGACCCTTGTGCTAGGCATGGCGCTGGTTGGGGTATGCGCTGACTCTCTGGCCAGGGCTGGCACGGGCCGGCACGCGATTCTCCGGCCCAGATGGGCCAAGCGGCCGTCAACAAAAAGCCAAGTCCTGCCGGCGCAGTTCTAACATCCTCTGAGCCGGCGGGACCTTGGCGCTGAAGGGTCCGGGGGCAGCCTGTGGGGGGGAGGGGGGGTCGGATCCCGGGGGGCCTCCGTAGGGTCAGGCCTGCGATCGGGGCCCACTGATAGGCGGGCCGGCCTCTCTGTCGGGGAGCATCTTTTCCTCTGCGCCGGCTCCTGTAGCCCTGCGCCATTTGGCGTTGGGGCCGGGGAAGAAGGCCACTGCGCATGCGCTAGATGGCGCCAGACCAACTGCGCATACGCGGACCCCGCGGTGCTGGGTTCACGCAGGGATTGGCAACTGGAGAGGCGTGGACTGCTACAGCACCGTGCTACCCCACTGGGGCCCGGAGAATCGGGTCTTGGAATGGGTGCCGACGCCAGAGTAAAACATTCCCGTCGGCACTTAGCTGCCCGGTGGGAGAATCCCGCCCTAGGTTTTCACTATTGAGGCCACTGAACCATGAATGGATCAAAGCTGCTGATGGTTTGTAGAGGCTGTCAATCACAGACCACGACTAGAAACCTATTCCACGAAAGCCATGCATAGAAAGCTATGAATGGCTTACAGCTAATGGATCTGTGGGAACCAGAGACAGGATACAGTTGCTTTCTTTTGAGGAATGGACACATGGATCTGCAAGGTAGGTGTTACAGCTCTAATTCATCTTACTGCCCGTCCAGAACTGGTCTCCAGTTTCCAGACAATGGTCCCTTTTCTGGGGTGGGGGTGGTCTGTGGTGGAGTTTCTTTTAGACAAAGCATCCCGGTGGGGTCTCCCCACTCCAGGGGTCCCAGTGAGGGGTTTCCATATTTCAGGGGCTGTGTCAGGACTGCCTAGCACAAGGGTCCCTGTGGAGGGGCTCTTTGGTCAGGCGGTCCCTGTGGGGGGTCTCCCTATCACAGGGGTCCCCATGGGGGTCTCCCTATCACAGGGGTTCCTGTGGGGTTTTCCTGTTACAGGAGACCGTCAGGGGTGTCTCCCTTTTATAGGGGTCCCTGTGGGGGGTTCCTTTGCTCGGGGGGTCCATTAGGGACGTCACCCTATCACAGGGATCCCTGTGGGGAGGGCCTCATTAATACAGGGGTCCTTGTGAAAGTGGCTCCCTATCACAAGGGTTTCTGTAGGGCGGGGGTCTCCCTATCACAGGGGTTCCTGTGGGGGTCTTCCTACCACAGGGATCCCTGTGGAGAGGGTCTTCCTATCACAGCGGTCCTGTGGTGGGTCTCCTTTTTACAGGGGTTCCTCGGGGAGGGGCGGGTTGGGTCATCCCCGTCCTTGGGTAGAGAGGACACCCAGACAATCCGCAGTGGGGGCTGATGTGCTGTGCAGAAGGGCGTGGGGGGTCGATTTGCAGTGGGGGGAGGGTGGCCGCCAGACCCCGCTATTGGGCCATCCACTCATGATGGCAGCCCATTACTGGGAATTTCTGAATATCCCTCATATATGCCATGCATATCTTTGAATGGCAAGGTATCCTGGATTGCATCCCACTTTATTACACCAAGGGGAATGAAAAACTGGTGCAATTCAGCTCCGGCGATAGAATATAGCCTCCCAGACAGAAGATTCAGCTCAGTGTATCTAATTAACTCCACGCGGAACCCTCTTAATCCAAACAAAACTCCATTAAGCCCAAGCTTTTATGATGCCTTAATTGCACCTCTGGCTCCCAAAACCTGTTAAACCAGGATTCTTTAAAACCTGACTGCAGCAATCACACACTACTTCAGGCGTTTAACCCTTACTGCACCAAATACGTTAATACAATCTGCAATTCCTACATTCATCATAATACCCACTGCACCACAAGACCTCTTCCATGCACTATTGGGTGAGATCAACTTACCACCTTGTCAGTGCAATGAACGCTCACTGTTCAGCTTTACTGACACTGCTACAATGTGATGATATTGTCTATCCTGTAGTCTCCTGCATGACTTATCTTTTGTCACTCTTGAATGCTTCATCCTAGGCTCACAACAGGACGCAGGACCTGTAGGGGCCACCTCTCATGGAAATGTGCACCACGTGATTTTCCTTCCGTTGCATATCCATGACTTCCCAGGATGCGCTTCCTGCGAGGACTGTCCAGTGTACAGAATACTTGATCCAAATCACACCTCATACCCCATCCATCACCCCAGCAGCTTCATAAATCACATTTATTTGCATAAATTAATTGGCTGCTTTCCACTAATTTAAATAGGAAATTTGAATAAATGTAACTAATTTGATGTTTTGATTTATCATTGCTGGTATGTAAACAAGTGGTGGATTTTGGGTTTGAGCATGAAAAGTTCAACAATTACACAAGACAGTTGATTAAAATGTCTTTGAATCCAACAACCCAATTAACAGCTTTGGGGCTGACATAACAAAGATTAATAACCTCATAATATATTCATCATATTTTATAAATATAAAATGGCATAACAATTATTCAATGGCGTCGTGGCATACTATTAGGCCCCCCTTAATATTTCACAATTTTTTACCATACTTATTGACACATTGTAAAGCCTTAAGTGTTGATTTTTTAATGTTTTAAGTGAGATGTCAATCATCCTCATATGATTGACCACAAAATCAGATCCATTAGTAACTCCAGTGATTTTATACAATTACATAAAAGGGTGAAGATACACCTTCCGTTTATTATCCAGTAATCAGGGTATAGCATAATAAATAGGAGCAGGAGTGGACCATTTGGCACTTCAAGCCTGCTCCGCCATTCAACAAGATCATGGCCTGAACTCCAGTGTCCTACCTGATCTCCCATAACCCTTGACTCTCATGTAGATCAAAAATCGGTTACACTCATCCTTGAATATATTCAATGACCTGCCTCCATTGCTCGCTGAGGAAGAAAATTCCAAAGATTAATGACCATCAGAGAGAAGAAATTCCTCCTCATCTCCATCTTAAATGGGAGACCCCTTATTTTTAAAACTGTGCTTTCTCATTGTTTTTTTTCTAATTTAACGCACCCAATTAATTTCTTTTCCCAATTCAGGGGCAATTTTAGCTTGGCCAATCCATCTACCCTCGGGTTGTAGAGGTGAGACCCATGCAAACCTCTGGAAGGTTTGGGAGTGATAGGTGGCGGGATCTGGAAGGGAGGGGTTGCCGTAAGGGGGCTTGGGGTGGCCTCAAGAGGGGGACCCCCCCCAGGGACCCCATAGCAGGGTATCCTCACTTGGGGGTGGGGGGGGGGGGTGAGGTGTGGGGACCCATGGTTGTGTGGGGGTTGACACTTCCCATGGGTGACTTGTGTGGGGGACCCACAAGCTCACTTTGAGATCGGGAACCCTTTCAAAATGGTCGCCCGATCTCTCAGTTCAGCTCCCAGTGCTAAAACAATGTGTGGACTAAACCAGTGAGAAACTTCCCAGGGTCCAAAAAAGTGACGAAGTGGCATTGAATAACGGTGGGGAACGGTGGCACCCCCTCTGCGGGAGTCAACGGCATGGGCCCCATCACGTCCTCCTCCGTCGGGTTGCTCGATGGCTCCTGGGCTACTCCATGGGACAGGGGTGCGAGGGGAGCTATTCCCAGAGGCTACCCCACCACCTACCACTGCCAGTCCTGGAGGCCCGCTCTGGTCTCGACCAGGGTCTGCACTTGCGTGGCCAAGGAGCACAGGGAGTGGCCATGGAGCACACCTCCATCTGGGACTGCCACATCATGCTGCGACTGTGCCACCACCTTCTGGGATTGTGTCACATCAGCCAGTGACTCCGCCATCTCCCTCTGGGATTGGGCCACCTCCATCTGTGTCTGCGCCATGCTGGCCAGCACCTGGGCAATGCCACCGCCATGGCCTGCTGTGACGGGCCATGCTCAGGAGAGCCGCTGTACTTTCCAGGTGGCTCTGGGACATGGCTGCCTGTGAGGCGGCCACCCTGTCCTGGGCCTCAGCCAGCGCCTGCACAGAATGCCTCGGCTTGGACATGCTGATCCATAGCCAAAACCTTTGCCCCCAATGCCTCCACTGTGCGGTGTTGGCCTGGGTGGCACACATTGTTGGCACCACCTCCTGCTCCTGCAAGCGGTTGGACTCCTCCAATTGGACCTGCTGTTGCTGGATGTTTGCTGACAACCCGTCATGTAGTCCCTGGTTCTGCGACTGCATCTCCACAATCGATGGGACTGCGCGTCCCAGAAGCTCTAGACCCATCTGGATGGCAACTAGTCCCTGGGATTGGCCCGCCCTCCGACCGTCCGCCCCTTCGGGTGCTCCTACCTCCACCTGCTGTACCGGGTCAACTGTGTGGTGCGCAGCAGATAATGTCCCAGGAGCCTCTTCACTCACCGAGGAGTGTCTCTGGGATGGTGGAGGATGTTGGAGACAAGGAAATCTATATCATCGTCTGCCCCGAGATCCAGTGTCTCCTGCATCTCGGGTGGAGGGCTGGCATCCCAGATACTCTCATTGTTGGTGCTCAGCTAGGGGTCTCCGGCTGTGGCACTGCCTGGGGGTGGGGACACATCAGATGGACCTGCCCCATCCCCAGTAGGTCCTGCTAGGCACAAGACGAGATGCATGATTGGACTGCAGGCCGGGAGAGAGTGGGAGTGGCCGTGTGAGTGGGTGATGGTGGTGTTGGGGTGAGGGTGACAGGAGGTTGAGGGTGGTATGGGGATGAGGGTGGTGGGGGATTGGGGGGATGGTTGGCACACATGTCACAGGGAACCGCAACTAAGCAGGGTCTAACTTCCTCACCCGCAGCCGAGCTCCACCTCAGCGACCTCCCATTCCTTTGGGTCGGTGACCACAGAAGACGACAGTGTTAGACAGTCCGACTCATGCAGCTCAGGGGGTGAGTAACTGGTGGCCTCAGGGGTCAGGGCACCCGGCCATGGCGGCTGGTATGGGTACTGGCATGTGGGGTAGGTGGGGGTTCAGCCGTCCTCCTGGTGGGGTGGAGGGGTACGGTTACAGGTGTGTGTGACACGGGTTACTGCCAGGGGCACAATGTTGTCTACCCTGACCGCCCTGATGAGGTCGTGCACTTTTTTCCGGCACTGCTGGCTGGTCCGGATGGTGTTGCCCATGGCGCTCAAGGCCTCTGCTACCTGCACCCAGGCACGGCAAACAGTGGCAGCTGGCAGCGTCCTTTTCGGGCCAGGGTACAGGGCCATCCTCCGCTACTCCACCACGTCCAAGAGGGTCTCCAGCTTGGCATCTGTAAACCTCGGGCTGCTCTCCTTGCCGCCATCTTGTTGGCTGGGATGGTGTGTGGGGGTGAAGTTGTTTATGCGGCTGCATCTTGTCAGCCTCCTGAGTGTCAATTGTGAATCCAATGAATCTCGACCATTTCTCTTTAGAATCGATTGTGTTCCATGTGGGGCTGGTGCTAGCCCCTTAGCAGTAGCTGAATCGGTCCAGCTTTTCTGTCGTGAAAGTCCACAAATTCTGCGTCGGCGTCAAAACTTAACGGAGAACCCCGCTTAACAAGTTTAATTGTTAAGATGCTTGATGTGCACCTGGTATACTAAATTAAGACTTACTTGACTTGCTTGAAATTAATTGCAGGGTCATTATATCATTTGGAGATCTTGGAGTGCAATTGTCAAAATTTCAGTGAAATACTTCTGAAACATTTTCAAGATAAACAGCTGAAGGTGATTGTGTAAGATTTTCTCAATTGGCCCCGATCTTCCCTCATCCATCTTGTTTATTTTGCTTTATTTATTGTCATCTTGTTTCATTAATTTGTTCACTTCCTCCTCGCCATTTTCTTTTCATGATTCCATTACATCCCCCCTCTCTCTCTCTTATCTTTTGTGTCTCTCCATTTATGATTATCTCACAAATGCTTTTAGTCTCAGAGGAATAGAACTGTTATCATAGAAAAGGCTGGCAGCAGTAACAGCTTGAATTATTGACCCCGGAATTCACATTCCATGGCAGTAATCACTGAGCAGCTTTCCATTATGATCCTTGTTGAATGAACGCAGGTTTTGCTTTTGACATTTGGCACCTTCCTATCTGAAAGCACTCAAGATACGTTTAAAGGTGCACTTATTCCAGAAATAGAATGTGAAAGTTTTCTTCCAACTGAAAACTTGCATTGGTTAAGATCTCCCACTCTCTCTCTTATCCTCTTTCTCTTCAGTTATGTCATGTATATTCGGGTGATACTTTTCTCACAATCATTCATCCGTGGACATCAAATACATTGACAAAAGTATAGCATATGAGAAAGATCTTAATGTTAATTAACATGAGAAGAGAATTAGTTCTTCAGCCTGATATCAGTGTCACTTTGTACAAGGGAAGCAATTAAATGGCAGTGAACCAAAATTTCCCTGGGCAAATGTAGCTACTTATTTAAATTAATCCCTACATAAGCAGTTTTGCAGGTTCATACAGCTTTATCTGGCTACACTGCTTAAAGTGAAATACAATCCGAGTTCTAAATTGTAAATTTCCACAGCTGACTGACAAAGGCAAGGGTCTTATCAGGAATGATTTGCTGCAATATGGTGCAAAAAATCCAGTTTCTGAAATTGGACTCTGGCACCTTCATTTAGTTTCTTTCGCTACAATCTTTTCAAAAGAGTGTTTGACAGTGAATAATATGCTGCAATGCTATGTAGCTTTCCATACAATTAAGACTTACAGGAGGCCATTTTAAGTTCTGGCACCAATGTTTCATCAGTCACTGCTTGTTACATGTTTCTCTTCAAAAAGTATCAGGAAAATGTATCATGGCCCACCAGTCCGTTATCACCTGCTTCACAATATTGATAAAAGTTAGAGTATCCAAAATTAAGAATATTTTTCGAAATTGAAAAAAGCAAAACCTAATTTATGACCGTAAATATAACAAGTTTAATTGTTAAGATGCTTGATATGCACCTGCGTTACTAACTTAAGACTTATTTGACTTGCTTGAAATGACCTCCATTATATAATTTGGAGGTCTTATGGCGCAATGGGCAGCATCCCTATCTCTGAGCCAGAAGCTCTGGGTTGACTCCCACTCCAGGATTTGATTTACAGGCTTATGACATGGCCAAACAGGTTGAGTGTCAATCTGCAAATTCTTCCAATACGCCAATGGCGAGCGGCAAGAGCGGGAGAGACTCCTGGTCAGCCATGCTTGATGTGGAGTGGTGCCCCCTCAAGCTATAAGCCTCTGGCGACAGACTAGCGACCTGGTCTGGGAATTACTAGCTATGGAAACAGATTAAAGTCTGGCTTAGAGCACCACAAGGTGTGGGAAGGGAATTGGAATTACATTATTTAAATGAGTGTGTTCTTTAAAATAGCAGAGAAAAAATTCAGGGGATTATTATTTGCATACATGTATCAGGACCTGGGGACAGTGGTGGCAGAAGATGGAAGTATGGAAATTAAGCAACAGATTAGCTATGATTGAAGTAATTGGAAGAAGTTCAATGGATTATTATGTGATAGAAAAGTATCAATGAAAATGAAATAAAGAATCTATAAAATGTGTCCTCTGTAGTTATAGGCCTTGTTACATAATGTGCTGAAACTTGGGCCACATTAAAAAGAGAGGAGCAAAAATTGGATCCTAATGAGGTATGGATGCTGAGATGGATGTGTGGAGCAATGAAAATGGATAAAATCAGGAACCAGTACATCAGGTAATCAGTGAAGATTGAAGGAGCTTTGAAAGAAGTAGCTGAGAAGAGGTAAAAATGGCTTGCTCATCTATTGCAGAGAAAGAGAGAAAGTGTGACGAGGCGAGTGATGGAGATAGAACTGCCAAGAAGAGGGGAAGATCTAAGACTAGATGGAAATAGACGGTGGTGAGAGACTGAAATGGGGCTGAATGAGGAATGGGTGACTGACAGAAGAAGGTGGATAAGGATAGTGGACTGGCATTGTGGATGTAAATTGGGAGAAGCCAGAAGAAGTGGAAGATGTAATAGGCCCATGGCACAATCCATGGCACAATTCTGGGGCCCAAACTTCTATTTTTATTAATTTCCTTATTTTGCACACTCACAATGCTCAATTAATGTTCTTTATTCTCTCTTCATTTAACTTCCTTGTATGTCATGTGTTTTCTTTTTATCGTTCTCGGATGATATTCAGGTAGATTTTCAATTTACTCTCCAGATATGAAATTGGTATTGTGGATCAGGTGGAGAACATTGGAGAGATTGCTTGAATTTTGATTCCATGGAATCTATTATGGCTATCCAGTGGTTTGGTACCTGTGGCAAGATGAAACTGTTCCCCATTAAATGCCTGTTGATGTCCAATTTCAGATACATTGTTTGCCTTTCATTATTCCAGCTGAGTTGCCATTGCTTGTATGTGAGCGATGATGTTGACCTGAGAAACCATCATGTTATTTTCATTTAAATGTCCACACATGTGCATTACCAACAGGAGTTCCTGAATAGCAATCAGGAGTGAGAACCTTAGTTAATTTTACCCATCTTAATCCCAGGGGCCAGTCAATTGCTCCTCCCGTACCAGCCTCCCCGAACAGGTTCCGGAATGTGGCACAGTAGACAATAAGCGACTTTCATTTCAATTGGGCAAACCATCCTGCCACACAGATCATCTAACTAGCAAAGGATCAAACTTGTGACCTCCACAACCTGTGTAACTCAGCCACTTACTGAATACAAGTGGAAACCTTCCCCTTATTTGGTATCATCTTTCTCTCCCCTTTAGGACACCATGTGTTCTGCATCATTCCCCAGACAAGAGACCCGTCACTGGTTTGCTTCGGTTTCTGTTAATGAGCTGTCATGAGATATGTAGGAATGGTAGAGGTAAATGCCATCAAATTTTCTTTCCCTCCCCTTTGAAAAGGATCTTATTCTCACTTGTTAGCTCTCCCCGATACCTCAGTCAAAGCCACATACCAACCTCACAGAAAATAAAAAGCATAAATGTGCATCCACTACTCTGCAACTCATCCTGTTGATATGTTAAAGTACCACACGATGAAACTTTCATTATAAGTTTTACTATTTGTTCACCTCATCTCAAACAAACTGCTTAATGCTATAAAGAACAATTTGCTTTTTTGAGTGCTGCAGACATGCATGCCAATGCAAACAATATAGTAGTTGGCAGATATCATTTGATTAATATTAAATGACTGGTACATGATGTCTAAATTTTTGTCAACATTTTACACCTGGAATGTTTACATTACTAAACAGGTGGAACAGAAAAATGGTTTCAGGTGTTCCTACTAAAATTGATCGTCAGGAACACAAATCGTCCAATGCTGAGTGCTCCTAAAGCTCTCTAAGATTACAATGTGGAATGCCTTTGTCGTTATCTGAAATTCTTCTCTGTGCTATTTTAACAGGAACATTTACCAAAATAAATAGGCTGACACCTCGATTTGAATAGCAGAGTAAAGAACTTCAGATAAATGTGTTGATTTCAGATTCTAATTGCATTTCCAAGGCATCGAAAACTGGAACTCCAGTTGTGCAGAATGGTTATGATACAGATGCACATTTTAAATTGTTTTTTACAAAATGTACTGTTACCATTTAACCTAATTCTCAGAACAGAGAATCACTAATTTGAATATCTAACCCAAAGACTGTAGGAACTATGTAGTTTTCTGTCATTTCAGCAAATGCATCATTTCTTTTTCTGTTACCTGTCGAATATCACTGGTGGCCTGAACTGTGAAAATCTACAGATTTTATAAAGTTTAGTTTTTTTAAATGTGCAACTGTAGTCACCAGGTTTCTTTAATTCCATAATTTGTTCATTTCTCTGGTTGAGTGTATTGATTTTCTTGTCGCATTTTGGTGGTTTAGTTCAGTGACAACATGTTTGCTTCTCAGCCTGAAAATTATGTACAGACTACACAACTGAGAATTGGAAATGTAAAACAAGGCTGAGACTTCTAGTACACTATTAAGTGAAAGCTGCATTGTTAGAGGTGCTTTTTTGCAGATGAAATGTGAAACTAAGGTCCAGTTCAAATGACCATAAAATACCCCGTGGTATTAATGGAAGTGGTTAGGAGCATCTTTCCATTGCCCTGACCAACATTTGTCCCAAAATCATAGCCACCAAATTAAATTAACTGATCATTTACCCAAATTCCATTTTTGGAGATTGGTTGCCATGTTTGTCGAACGTTGACCAGATGACGAAAGTAATTAATTATCTGTGAGGTTCTTTGGAATATCCCAAGCATCTTAAAGATGCTGCATAAATTCAAATTCTTTCTCTCCTGCTTGGAACACTGTTTGATTGACGTGTAATCCACCGTATATATTTGTGACAGTGTCGCATAAGCTATGGATGAGCAATACCTCTGGATGTCCCAAAATGCTTCACAGCCAAATGAAGTGGAGCTGCAGTCACTGTTCTACTGTAGGAAAAATGACAGCTAATTGCCACATAAGCAAATTCTCTCAAAACAACAATGTGATCATGAGTAGATCATTTGTGTCTTGTGATATTCATTGAGGGGTAAATATTGACCAGAACACTGGGGCTAACTACCTTCTCTTCTTTGAAATAGCACCATGGGATCTTTTATATCCATCTGAGAGGGCAGACATGACCCCAAATTAACTACTCACCTGAAAGTCAGTGGGGTGAATTCTCAGCCGCTCTCGCCATCTGTTCCTCGGTGAGGTGCTGTCGTTGGAATTTCCCATTGTCGGCACCCCACGCCGCCAGGAAACCCAGAGGCGGGGGTGTGCTGCTGGCAGAACGGAGAATCCCGTCGGCGAAGAATTCACCCCAGCAGGGAGGCACGGTGGCACGGTGGTTTGCACTGCTGCCTCACAGCGCCAGAGACCCAGGTTCAATTCCAGCCTCGGGTTACTGTCTGTGTGGAGTTTGCACTTTCTCCCCATGTGTGCGTGGGTTTCCGCTGGGTGCTGTAGGTTCCTCCCACAGTCCAAAGATGTGCACGTTAGGTGGATTGGTTATGCTAAATTGGCCCTATGTGGTGTTATGAAGATAGTGTTTGGGCCTCGGTCGGGTGCTCTTTCAGAGAGTTGGTGTAGACTCAATGGGCCGAATGGCCTCCTTCTGCACTGTAGGGATTCTATGATTCTATAATCGGCAACAGTGCCATACTCCCTCAGCTGCACTGGAGTGTTAGCCTAGATTGTGCACACAAGTTTGGTAGTTCGACATGCACCTGCAACTTTTTAACTCAGAGACAAGGGGCTGGATCCTCCGGTCGCTGACACCGAAATCGCATTCGGCGACGGGCTGGAGAATCCTAATTCCAGACAGAATCAGGGGTGGCGCTGCTTCGGTGATGCTGCTTCGGTGATGCTGCTTCGGTGATGCTCCGCCCCCTCCAAAGCAGTGTACTTGCGTGTCGTACCCAGGCGGCCTCAAGCCATTGCCTGAGTACCGTCCCCCGATGCTCCGCCCCTGACCGGCCAAGTTCCAAATGGCACGGGACATGTGTGGTCTCATCCGTCGGGACTCAGTGCCGGCTGCGGACTCAGTCCAGTGCCGTCACAGTCGGAGAGGGTCAATCCGCGGGTAGGGGGGGGGGACATTATTCGGGACTGGGGACACTGTGGTGGGGCAGTCCAGGGCGTGGGAGCCGGTCGAAGCGGGGGACTATTCCGCGGGCTGGGTCCACGAGCGGCATCCGCCATGAAGCACGGCACAGCCGCTGCAGGCCACAGCTGTGAGCATGCGCGACCAAGATCGTCAATTCTCCGTCCGTATCGGCAGCTAGAGCCGGGTGCTCTGCGATGCTGCCCTGCTAGCCCCCCAGCAAAACAGGGAATCGGTAACCATTTTGCGCCAGTTTTCCTTCCGTTCCCACGCCGGCATAGGGACATAGACCCTAAATTGGAGAATCCAGCCCCTGATACTTCCTAATTTAGCTATGGCTGACAATTTCGGTAATGAAATCCAAATTCAGTAATGCAATTGGCTTCATAGAGAGCAGAGTTTGATCAAATACTACTTAATAATCATTTCCAGCAGGAAAGAAACATATCACAGAAATCCAGGTGATTTTGAACAGAGCACGAAGAGATAGCTAAACCTTGTTCATATTCATTATTTCCGAAAAAAATAGGAATGGATTCATGGTTATGATTTTACTTAGCTTAATAAATTTTTCATGGAATGCAGAATACAGGATGAGAGGCTGGTCACAACAGCATTGCAATCGTCAAGTCTGGATATAGCAAAAGCATTGCTGGAAGTTTGAGCAGTGGATTTATGCGCTAATAATAAGTTAAATCTTTGGAGAGAAAAGGTAGGTGGGAGATGAGCCTGTTTGCAAGTGCTGAGGAGTGAAGGCTTTTTTTGAGGAGGGGCATAATAAAATAATGCATGCATTCCTCTTTGGAGGTGAGGGTGAATAAGATGGGGAGGTTGGGGGTGGAGGGGGCATTGCAGGCGGATTTTGACCAAATTGGTAACTGCAGAGCATTGTGGCAAATGGAAAACCAAAGTCCAGGTTGTTCGCATGTGAAATTGAAGGACCAGGAGGATTTATATGGAAGGAGTAAACGGCGAGAGGTAGATGGTAAATTCAAGGGAGGGAATAAGCTGGGTTCAGATGGAAGTTCAAATCCCCACAGATGAGAATTTGCTCCGTGAAGAGGTTGAGCAAGGGTACGAATAGGGAGATCTCTGTGTTAAGCTGGCAGTGTGGTTTGGTTGTAGAGATGGGAGGGATGGAAGAAGGTGAGGTGCTTAACTAGGAGAAGGTCATGAAGAGTGAGAGACCGAGGTACAATTTGGTGATAAGCCTACACCATAACTATGTTCATTTGGTTAGAATAGGTGGTGGAATGTATAGCCAGGAGTCAACTGGGAGTAAGATGCCACCTTTCAAGCTGCCATGGGGTCGGTGACAGATGGCCTAGCAAACCGGCCTCCCTACCTCCCGCCCAACATCTCTCCCCACCTCCTCAGCCACTGGAGGGAAAATGATTGTTTCAGAATCTGTAATTTTAGCTGCCCATTGAGTAACTTCATGCTTTTGCTGCATACTCCTGGAAGATATTTCTTGTCTTCCATCAAATGAATGATCCATATCCGAAGCTCCATAATTATCAAAATGAATATTCCTTGAATCTTAGGTTCATCAAGTGTGGCTTCCTTTCCTTTCAGTGTGGTCTGCAACACTCACCTTCTGAAGGCCCATATCTGAGGCGTGACTTTCAATCTTTGTGTCACTTCTCCTTCCCAGTCATTTAGGCTCTCCTGGATCTGAGTGATAATTGGTATTGTGGCAGTGTTAAGATTCAGTGTTTACATGTGCAGGCTCCTTCTTAGTGGTAGGATTTCTACTGATGCTCGCGCCAATTAAATGGATTGGGTTTGGATTGTTTAAGAGAGGAGAGTGAAGGTCTGCAGAGGAAAAGCCCAGCCACGATGCTGCATGGTTTATTTAATTATCTATGTCTGTAACTAAATCTAAAATTCTCAAAACTGTTTCCAACATTATTCTTTTTTTAAAGCAATATCCTTGATAAAACAAGAGTGCTATTAATAATAAAATAAACCCTTAATGCTGCAGCTAATATCTTCCAACCTAATAACATGTTATACAAGCAAATCAATATTCTCATGTTTATGGCATCTTGCTGATGAAAGCTCGAAAGAAGATGTTTCCTCCACTGTTCTGAATATCAGTGGTCTTACCCTGTCTTCTTGGAGTAGAATTCCAGATTTCTCGGAACAGACAACCAGTATTCTGGCAAAACAATGGGTGGGAATCTGTCAGCCCACGCCGGCTTGGAGAATCGCCAGGCTGGGCGCGATTCGCGCGATGCCGCCCCGACGCAGGTCCGCCGATTCTTTGGTGACCGGAGAATCAACGCCATTGGCGCCAGCGCAGTTGGCGCAGCGTCGATCAGGGGCCACTCTATGCAGTCCCACCAGCAATTCTCCGCCCAGGATGGGCCGAGTAGCCATCCAAAAAGGCCCTGGGTCCCGCCGGCGCCGTTCACATCTGGTCTTACCCGGCGGGACCTCAGCGTCCATCCTGTCGGGGGCAGCCTGGTAGGGGGGGGAGGGGGGGATTCCGACCCCGGGGGGGGGCCTCCACCATGGCCTGGCCGGCGATCGGGGCCTACCAATCGGCGGGCTGACCTCTCCTGGTGGGGGCCCGTTTTGCTGCGCGCCGGCCCCTGTAGCCCTATGCCACGTTGCGTCAGGGCCGGCGTGAAGAACGAAGCAACCATGCATACGCGCATTCATGCCGGTCGCAGTGACATGTGCACATTCGCGCCAGTCGCATCACGCATACGCAGACCCGCGGCGCCCATTTGACGCCGGTATCGGCAGCTGGGGCGACGTGGGTCGCTCCAGTATCATGCTGGCCTACTGTAGGGCAGAGGATCTCTACACATAGCAGTCCGATGACGCCGTCGTTAAACCCTCCAGTTTTTACGATGGCGTCAACACTCTGCCGTCAGATGGGAGAATCCCGCCCAATATTCCAGAAACTGAAATGTTGACTGCCCATTCAATAGTTTTGTGCTTTTGTAATCATGCTGTATGCTCCTGGATTTCTTATCTTCCCCAAATTGAATGATCCATTTCCCAAGTTCCATTATTATCAACATAATATTCCTTGAACTTAGGTTCACCAAGTGTGAGCATCCAGGGTGTGATAACGTGCTTAAAATGCTCAATGAAGCCTAATTAATGACTTTGACCACCCAGTGCTCTGACAATGGCATTCTGCTAGTCTGCAGACTCAGCATATCGAAAACATAGCTATTATTTGGAGTTCTACTGAAATGTTTCAACAATGTGATATTGATTAATGATTTAATTAGAGTAACAAGCACATTTGTGTGAGATTTGTTTCCAGCAGCAAGAATCAAATTTTGACTGTGTTATGAAGGACAGCTTATCTTTTTGTTGAGAGCAAAGGTCGGGGACTCCAAGTCCTGACAGGCCTTGGAGTTACTGTGCATGTAAGAATGAGGAGAAAGCTGGGCATGCACAATTCAGCATCGTAAGTTCTTTGGGCCAAGGACGGGCCTAGTGCAGCTGTGCAAAAAAGAGAAAAAGGCATACAAACCCAGGTTGACTGGGAGTGGACCCCTATTGAAGGGAAAATTCTTCGACAGGGGATAGAGAGAGGTCCCAAAGGGAGAAGGGTCAGGGAGATGTATCAAAAGAGCCCCAAACAGGGGAAAGAGACAGGAGAGGCCCCAATAAAGTTAAGAAGAAAGGAGCAGAGAAAGAGGTTCCAAGCAGAAAAATGGCTGTGATTGACAGAACGTAAGTGGTGAGGGTTCATGAGAAGCCCTGGCAATCAAAGAGGCTCAGAATAAGCCCTGGTAATCAAGGAAGGTGTGGGAGAAGCCCTGAAGATCCAAGGAATGTTGGTGACTTTTGTGAGGGCCACAAAGAATCCAGCATGAATTTGTAGAATCAAACAGGAAGTAACTTTATTTGCAACGATATGTACAAGGTACCAGCATTTCACTACTGGTTCCCTCTCTAGCTGGTACCACACTCGCTAGCTCTATTTATACAGCTCTGCACTACTACTGATTCCCCCCCACCCCCTCCCTCATTGGGGGAGCTCATATTCCTCATGGATCATGGAATAACCAATTGACCCCAGCCAATAGGATCCAGGCAGGTTATAGGAGTGACTATGTGCTGCGGGCTGATGAGGAGAAAGTAAACCTTTGAATGAATGGTGGGCGGGATTTACCGGTTGTTCATGCCGGCAGGAAATTCTGGTCCCAAGCTGGCACACGGGTTTCCTGGCGACGAGGGGTGCTGGCAATGGGAAATCGCACTGACAATGGCGGGACCGGTAGATCCCGCTGGCGTGCAACATCTACCACTGAAAAACACACGGCTGATTGGTCAGTAAATTCCGCTCAGGAATCTCAAGAAATGAGATTGAAACCATGCGAGATGGACCATTGTTGTCACAATCCAAGTTGGGTTAACTTTTGGAGAGAATTCGAAGGTTAGATCTTTGATGACGAAGAATGGAATCACTTGTGAGAAAGACTGAGTTCCAATAAGATTGGTTGACTCAGTGTTATTGACATTTGGGATCCTTTTTGAGAAATCCATTGTGTCTGTTATTTATTGTGCAGGATGGTGTGTTCGACCACAGGTTAATTCACATATACCTGATAAGAAGCCTGATTGTTAGAGTGCAAGGTAGATATTGTAAATTGTTCCTTCATTCTGACCTCTGTAGAAAAGTTTGTTTTTGTTTGTTCAAAACTCATGGAAACTGGAGGCTTTATTCTCTGAGCGAGTATCTTGATTCATAAGCTTTGTCTACTTTAAACAAAATATTATTGGCCCCTGTGGTAATGGGTTAATATAATTGAGATGCGAATGAGTGATGTAGATAATGATGTAATAGTGACATCACCATTTCTTTTTTTTAAATTTAAAAATAAATAAATTTAGAGTTCCCAATTCATTTTTTAAAAATTCAGGGTCAATTTAGCATGGCCAATCCACCTACCCACCACATCATCAAGATGGCGCCGGAGCGAGGCGACTTTCTGCGAGCTCTCCCCAACAGATCCACTTTTTACTTAACTTATACTCGTTATTCCCTTTTCTTCCTATGTACTTGATGATCTGTTGAGCTGCTCGCACAAAAATACTTTTCACTGTACCTCGGTACAAGTGACAATAAACAAATCCAATCCAATCCAATCTTTGGGTTGTTGGGGTGAAACCCACGCAAGCACAGGGAGAATGTGCAAACTCCACACGGACAGTGACCCAGAGCTGGGATCGAACCTGGAACCTCGGCACCGTGAAGCAGTTGTCCTACCCACTGCGCCCCCATGCTGCCTCATACATCACCAATTATGTGGTAGAATCTCTCTCTCTCACTCGACTTGCACCAGTGCACCCCTTCACACACACTTCACACCTCCACGGTGATCTCTCACCCAGTCACCTCACAAAATCCCAACATTTCTCCCTCCTCCCACCCGGCCCACTCCCCATGCTCCTCCCAGTAGACAATCTGCTTCACACATCCCTATCCCATTCACATCCAAGCCATGGCAGACTTCATGACCAGCTGACCTGATATCTACATTCTTCTCAGCTGTCTCATTGCAGGATAGACCCACGCACAATTGACATAAGCGGGAAAAGCCTGCCGGAGTCATGCCCGAGCTGAGATACCTAATGCCCTTTGAAGAGAGAGTCCATGAGTTGGCAGGCGATGAGCGGGACTGCACCTGAGCAGAGGAAGAAGTGGGGGCAGCAGACACAAGTGAGAACCGTTAAGCAGCCGTTGTGCAAGCCTCACACGATTCAACTTTCTCCAATCATTTACCCCCACGATGCACCAATGCGGCTTGTTTGTGGAATGGTATGTATATAGTCAGGTTAGTGAAGGGTTAATAATTGCATCTATGTGTAAATCAAACACTAGAGGGTGTTACTAATTCACTATATTTAAGACAGCCTCTCTGGGAATTCTGGGAGAAGCTGATGGAGAAGCTGAAGAGAACATGGAGAGAGTTGAGTGAAATTTGATTAGAGATATCTAGCACGAGGTCAAGTCATAGTGTAGTTTAATAGTTAGATAGAATATTGAACGCTGTAATATAGATTCAAGATCATTTGTTTATCATCTATAACTCAGTAGAGTATGCGAGCTTCATTTAATTAGTAGTGTAATAATGAATTAGTTTGTTTCAATCTTTTGATTGGTATATTCTTTGTCAACACTACATCGGTTCATTCTGGAGGAAAAGACAAAGAATACAACATATCACTTGTCGTGGTAATATAACAGTTTCCCTTGTACATTATTCAGTTGACCAGCCTGGATCATCTTTGAGCCCTCTGGTCACCACAGACCTTAGCAGTTTGGGGCATCGAGGAGGCTTCAAAGCTGTAGCCCTCACCCTCCACCAGTGCAGATACACACACCTAGGTCGGATTAACTAGCAGGTGGGCTTCTGAGTCACTGACTGGTGGGCACCTCGTGGCTGATGATTTCATGAGGCAGAGGAAGGAACTTCCCAGGGAACCAGCACTCAGAGGGATGCTGGAGCCTCAGACTCAGCTGAGCCCATCACCCTGGGTCCAGTCATCCCAGAATTGCTGGAACTGCAAAGGCAGAGTCATGACCATCAGAAAGGGATGACAGCATCCGTCCTCGGATTGCAAGGACAACTGGAGGAATCCCATTGTCTTCTGTCTGAGGAGATGACACTCCAACACGACAAGGCCACCAGTGCAAGGGTGGTGTCTGCAGTGGAGAACTTGGTGCAGAATGTGCACTCCATGGTGGAGAATGTATGCTCCATGGCTCAGCTCATGATCTCCATGGCTGAGGGCATGAGCTCCATGGTGCAGGGCTTCAACTGTATGGTGCAGGCACTAGTGGGAATCCACAAGTATCAGCAGCACAGTGAGGCTTCTGGATCTCACACCAGCTGCCCCTGTATTCCATGGGGGAGCACAGGGGCTCATGAGCACCTGAAGGAAAAAGATTGGCAGAAGTGCAGCCTGGGGCCTTCCACCCAGCAGACTCTGGGGGTGTCCAGTTCATCTGAAAGCACCCACCCAGTGAGTGACACACTTCCAGGCCCGCAGATCAAAGAGTGCAACACTGCACCACTAATGAAGCCGGAAAGTAGGCCTGGATTCTCGTCCAGGCCACCCAGGACACATCCACCAAGGTCACCTCAGGCAACAGGACGTGGAAGGCAGTAGGCTGCCTCAACCTCAGCTGTGGATCCTGGGGATATACCTAGATGTAGCCGGAGGGTGAGGAAGCCGCAGGGTTCAGTGTTGGGGCCACACCTGTTCTCTTTATATATTAATGATCTAGATGACGGGACTGGGGGCATTCTGGCTAAGTTTGCCGATGATACAAAAATAGGTGGAGGGGCAGGTAGTATGGAGGAGGTGGGGAGGCTGCAGAAAGATTTAGACAGTTTAGGAGAGTGGTCCAAGAAATGGCTGATGAAATTCAACGTGGGCAAGTGCGAGGTCTTGCACTTTGGAAAAAGGAATAGAGGCATGGACTATTTTCTAAACGGTGACAAAATTCATAATGCTGAAGTGCAAAGGGACTTGGAAGTCCTAGTCCAGGATACTCTAAAGGTAAACTTGCAGGTTGAGTCTGTAATTAAGAAAGCAAATGCAATGTTGTCATTTATCTCAAGAGGATTGGAATATAAAAGCAGGGATGTACTTCTGAAGCTTTATAAAGCATTAGTTAGGCCCCATTTAGAATACTGTGAGCAATTTTGGGCCCCACACCTCAGGAAGGACATACTGGCACTGGAGCGGGTCCAGCGGAGATTCACACGGATGATCCCAGGAATGGTAGGCCTAACATACGATGAATGTCTGAGGATCCTGGGATTATATTCATTGGAGTTTAGAAGGTTGAGGGGAGATCTAATAGAAACTTACAAGATAATGAATGGCTTAGATAGGATGGACGTAGGGAAGTTGTTTCCATTAGCAGGGGAGACTAGGACCCGGGGGCACAGCCTTAGAATAAAAGGGAGTCACTTTAGAACAGAGATGAGGAGAAATTTCTTCAGCCAGAGAGTGGTGGGTCTGTGGAATTCATTGCCACAGAGGGTGGTGGAGGGCGGGACGTTGAGTGTCTTTAAGACAGAAGTTGATAAATTCTTGATTTCTTGAGGAATTAAGGGCTATGGAGAGAGAGCGGGTAAATGGAGTTGAAATCAGCCATGATTGAATGGTGGAGTGGACTCGATGGGCCGAATGGCCTTACTTCTGCTCCTATGTCTTATGGTCTTAAGAGTAAGAAATTATAGGCACCAAGTGGGCATAGATGAACCTTGGCATGAGTAGAGATAAATTATCATTGTAATATTGCTCTTGTAATAACAATCACTTTGTTTACCCATATAGATCCTCCATGCTGTCATTTCATACTCCACAAATCTGCCATGCACACTCAGTGCATCATTCTTGTGGAGTGCGAGAATTACAGCACTATGTCTCTACCATCTCCCACACTGACGACGCAGTAAAGATGCATCATTGAACCTCATGATAAGCCTGTTCATTGGCAAGACCTGTTCAGCTCTCTGTGAGGTATCAGATTTATCACTGAGGATACGAGGAGCATTGCTCTGTCCTCAGTGCAAGACACCATCATTCTCCTGCAGCGCGCAGCCAATGACTTTTGCACCCTGCACATTTAGGAACCATAACAAGGATCTCCCGCAGGACTACATTAGTGAATTGAGCTCAGACCCCATAGTGTTAGAGTTCTTCATTCCCCAGCCCTTGGCATCCCCAAACTAAGATGTTATGAGGGCATCCATATCTCTTCAGTTCATACGGATTCTGGCCTTCACTCAAGGTCCTTCTTCCTCCTCCTCAATGTGCCGCCCTTCTCTGCCTCCTCCTCATCCAAGGAGATATGGCAGTCCTCCATCTCCTGGTCCAGCTGCTTTCTCCGATGCAGTGCTAGATTGTGCAGAGTGTAACAGACCACAATGATGCAGGACAAACTCTGGGGGCTGTATTGGAGGGCTCCCCCAAACTGGTTCAGGAATTGGAAACCCATCTTGATCAGTCAAATCGCCTGCTCAACCAGCGCACGCGTTGGCACATGAGCCTTGTTGTAGCGAGTCTCAGCAGGCATTTGTGGCGTCTTCCACGTCCTGAGGGTGCAACCTTTGTCCTGAGGAACCATCCCTACAGCTGCTGCTCTCCATCTAATATGGCTGGGATCTGCGAGATCGACAAGATGCGATTATCATTGACGCTCCCCGGAAAATGGGCACAAACCTGCATGCTGCACATCGTGCCACAGACGAGCAGGACATTCAGGGATTTGTATCCATTGTGGTTCAGAAATGATGCCCCATTCTGCCATGGAGACTGCAAAGCCATGTGGGTGCAGACAATGACACCCTGCACCTGGGTCTTGCCTGTTATGTGGACGAATCCCATGGCCCTGATATCCTGGCTCATCTGGTCATGGTCCAAGCCAATGCGCATGTGGGCACTCGCAAAGTGCACATCTGTAACCCTTCTTATGCACTTGTACATTGTTGACTGGAAGGTGCCATGCAGGTCACCCGTGTTGTCCAAAAACAAGGTGCTGGCATAGACATTCAGAGCAGCACTAACTTTCAAGGCCACTGGCAATGTGTGACCTCCTAGTTCATGTGGTGCCAACTCTTGCAGCACCTGCCACATTGGGTCCACCATCCCCCAGGGTAGATGCAGTCTTCTCCGGCACTGGGGGAGGCATTGTGGAACAGTGCCAAGGATCCGAGTTTGATTCTGACCTTGGGTGACTGTGTGGAGTTTGCACTTTCACCCCGTGTCTGTGTGGGTTTCCTCCAGGTGCTCCGGTTCCTCCCACAGTCTAAACATGTACAGATTAAGTGGATTGGCCGTGCTAAATTGCCCCTGAGGGTGGAATTGCGGGAATAGGGTAGAGGATGATGTAGAGTGGTCTTTTGAAGGGTCGGTGCAGACTCGATAGGCAGAATGGTCTCCTTCTGCATTGTAGGGATTCTATAATTCTATGGAGTACTGACACCTGGCGGTAGGAAGTTCGATTTCCGAATACCCTTCTCCAAGACTCCGCCAACTGCGGCCCTGCTCCCAGAAGAACAACTGGCCTTGCCTGCCCCTCCTCTCAGAGCGCTGTTCCTGGCCGTGTGCAGCGGCACGCCAACATCTCAGCTGCTGGTCGATTGCAATCAATAGAATTGCCTCGACTGGCTCCATGATGCTCCAGAATCCTAAACTGAAAGGAGGAGAACATCTAAGTGAGTGATGAGGATTCCTGACTGCCCTGACTTTTAGAACTCTGGCACATGCACCCATGTGCTTCCCTTTATGTGAGCACCTTTCACCTAAACTTCACTCCCTCCCCTGTCACACAATAGCCACTTCCCTTCAGTTGTCACTCTCAACTCTACCTGAATGAAGCGCTTCAACCCTCAGAGTGCCAGTGGACACTAATCCCCCCAAAGCACTCAATGGACCAGCATTCTAACTTCAAGGGGGACCGAGATGATGCCCCAATCAACACCTTGAACGGGTGCGTGCTGAGAGACTTCCCCATAATGCCTTGCAATGGGAGCCACATGAGTCTTGGAGTTCAATGCTTGGGGCAATGCTTCCAAACGGTTAGAAATTAGGCCCCAATAAGTGGCACACTCATGCATTGCAATACTGACTTAATTGGCAAAATTGACTCATCAAGGAAGGGTAAGGGAGCTGATCAGGCAACTGGTTTTGCCTTGTGGCAGACGAAGCACACCTGATTCATGGGTAGACAGCAATTGGTATGTCAACTTCATTCTGAGAGGGCAACCTCATTCCTGCAGCTCACATGGACTGCAGATTAAACAAGCCTTCCAACTGAAACAGCCATCCACCCAGAAAAGAATCCTTGACAACCTGGCTTCCATAAGCAGTGGCCTTGAATTTCCACACAGCTCATTCGCATCTGGGTTCACTGTGCTGCCTGACTGTGGGATTCATTCTCACTGCAGTCGTCCTTCCTGCTATGTGAGGGAATTTTCTGCACATATGTTGCCATTCTCGCTGACAGCTAATGCGGCTCAAAATCACCCCCCACTTGGTCTCCACTCATCAGAAACCATGTAATCTCCTGGGGGAAGTGCAAAAATATATTTTTTAAAACCCAGGCAAATTCAAGAAACATGCAATTATTGTAAAATCTTCTCTGATGACTGAAGGCAATCAAAAACGAGGTAACAATGGTCACAGGGTACACCTTCCAATACCCTGCTTACCCTTATGTGCAGTGATGCCAAACTCCTCCCAGCAACATCTAAACTCCTAAAATTGAGTAGCTCTGTAGGATAATAAAAAAACCTTACCTCTAATCTAGTTCTTTGAGTGTATAACATTCATATATGCTCCCTTGTACTTTGTAATTTATCTACTTTAAATAATGTTTTCTAATAGACATCTCTAATTTCTTTATCATGTTAAGTATGTCAACTTCCCCCAAATACTATGGGCATGATTTAACGGCCGCAGTTCCGTGTCCTTTGTTAAATTGCGGGAGAGCCTGAAATCAGGATCCGCATGGGGCACTGATTTGTTATTTAACCGGCCCATTCCCTTTGGCAGTTCCGGTTCCTGCATGGACGTGGCAGGGAAACCAACCATCACCAATTAAAGGCAATCTCCATCTCAGTAACAAATCGGACAAACTATTTAAAGGCCTTCCCGGATCAAAGCGGCTCTCCAGCGTAAGGTCATGTGCCCTTTAGCATACCGATAAACAATGAGAACCGAGAGCAATGGCTACTTTGGGGATCAAAGGAGATGACCAGCTATCGTCAAGTTTGGACATGCAGCCTGGGGCATTGCAGTTACTGCCCCAGTGCTCAGGGAGGTTGAGGGGGGCGGGGCGGGGGTGGGGGGGGGGGGGGGATTTGAAGGAGCTCCCAATGCAGGATGGGCCTGGTCGGGGGGCTGCGCTCCATCGGTCAGAGGCCACCCCTGGGTCAGGGGTGGTGAGGTGCTGCGACTCCACAGGCCACCCCCCAGATTGTGGTTTACCCATTGTGGTGAATGTATAATTACTGATAATTCACCAGTGCACTGTGTTATGTTATTAACCCTGTGGGCTCTACCTATGGGCCATTGTGTGGCTTCACCCACAGGGGATATGTTGGGGCATCTATGGGCTCTGCCCACGGCTCCACCCCCTTTACAGGAAGTATAAGAGCTGCTGACCTGCGGGGCGCCTTCAGTGTTGTACCGGTCACAGGCAGGCTCAGTTCTAAGCTGATTAAAACCACGGTTTACTTCTCCACGTGTCTTCGAGTGAATTGATGGCTGCATCAATTTAATCAGCTTAAAATACTACGATGGAATCAGCCCTCAAACCTGACAGACTGGAACTCAATCCACAGGCCAATGAGGCGAAATACATTTTTTCACATTGGCTTCGATGCTTCAAGGCCTATCTCGCCACATCGCCTACGCCATACGTCACTGACGACCAGAAGCTGAGCCTCCTCCATGCACGGGTGAGGCATCGCATTTCTGTCCAGCTCGATGAATCCGCTTCCTATACAGAGGCCCTCGCACTACTCGAATGCCTCTATGTGTGGCCTGTGATCGAGGTATACGCGTGACACGTCTTCACCACTCGCCGCCAATGCCCCGGGGAGTCGCTAGATGATTACCTACGCGACCTCAAAGCCCTCGTGCGCATCTGTAACTACCAGGCCGTTACGACCACTCAGCACATGGAGCTCGCCGTCCGAGGCGTTTACGTGGCGGGGGTCCGATCGAACTATGTGAGACAGCGCCTGCTCGAAAACGGGCCCAGGACCAGGACGACACGGTAAAACTGGCTACCTCTCTGGAGGCCGCTTTTCAGAGCCTTACTGCGTTCCCGGCCGATCACGCGACCCCCTCGTGGGCCCCTGACCCGAGACTACCACAGTCCTGTGCCGCGCGGCCGCCTGCCCATCATGGGGTGCTACCCTGCTACTTTTGCGGCCAGTCCCAACACCCCGACTGCACTGCCCGGCCCACAACGCGAACTGCAGCAGCTGCGGGCGAAAAGGACACTTCGCCAAGGTCTTCCTGGCCAGGTCTAAGAACTCGAACTCACAGACCCAATCCACAGACTGACAGGCCCGCAGACCCCGCAAGGTGGCAGCGTGTCTGCCGACTCCGCCTCCGCATAACATGTGCAACTCATGGGGGCCGCCATCTTGGCCATCCTCCCCCACGCGGCCGGCCACGAGTGATCCATGAGGGCCGCCATCTTGGACGCCATCTTCCTCACTGCCCGCCACGCTTGACCAACGGGGGCCGACATCTTGGCCGCCATCTGCTACGCCGCTCGACGCGTACGAACTACATGGACAGCCATAGCGGGGCGCCCCAGCACCTCCAATCATGCCGCCGGCTACCCACACCTCAGCGCAGTCACCCTGGACCAGTCGCGACCTAAGCACCTCCGGAGCTCCATGATGGCCGTCCAGGTTAACGGGCACGAGACACCTTGCCTTTTCGACTCCGCGAGCACAGAAAGCTTCATTCACCCGGACATGGGAAGACGCTGCTCGCTCCCAATATTCCCAACGCAACAAACCATATCCCTCGCCTCTGGGTCGCACTCGGTGCAAATCCAAGGGTGCACTACTGCAACCCTAGTGATACAGGGTGCTGAGTACGCTAATTTTCAACTATATGTGCTCCCAGACCTCTACGCTCCTCTCCTTTTGGGACTTGACTTCCAGTGCAACTTCAGGAGCCTAATCCTGAAGTTTGAGTGGCCCCTGCCCCTGCTCACCATATGCAGCCTCGCGACCCTAAAAATCGACCCCCCCCCCACCTCTTCAGAAACCTCACCGCCGATTGAAAGCCAGTAGCCACCAGAAGCAGGCGGTATAGCATGCAAGCCAGGACGTTCATTAGGCCCGAGGTCCAGCGTTTCTTGCGGGAGGGGGTCATAGAGGCCAGCAATAGCCCCTGGAGAGCTCAGGTGGTGGTCGTCAAGACCGGGGCAAAGTTCCGGATGGTGGTTGATTACAACCAGACCATTAACCAGTTTACGCAACTCGATGCGTACCCCCTTCCCCGGATTGCAGACATGGTGAATCAGATCGCGCACTACCGCGTGTTCTCCATGGTTGATCTGAAGTCCACCAGCTCCCAATCCACCTGGAGGACTGCCACGACATGGCATTTGAGGCCGACGGCTGCCTTTTCCATCTCCTCCGGGTCCCCTTTGGCGTCACAAACGGGGTTTCGGTGTTCCAACCAGCGATGGACCGAATGGTGGACCAGCACGGACTGCGGGCCACATTTCCGTACTTGGACAATGTCACCATCTGCAGCCATGATCAGCAGGACCACGACACCAACCTCCATCGATTTCTTCAAACCGCCCAAAACTCAACCTCACGTACAACAAGGAGAAATGCGTTTTCCGCACAACCAGGCTAGCCATCCTCGGCTACGTCGTGGAAAACGGGGTCCTAGGGCCCGACCCTGACCGTATGCACCCACTCTTACAACTCCCTCTCCCTCACTGTCCCAAGGCCCTGAAGAGGTGCCTTGGATTTTTCTCCTATTACGCCCAGTGGGTCCCCCAGTATGCGGACAAAGCCCGCCCACTATTTAAGGCCACCCTCTTTCCACTGGCAGCCGAGGCCCGCCAGGCCTTCAACTGCATCAAGGCGGACATCACCAAAGCTGCGATGTGCACGGTGAACGGGTCCGTCCCCTTCCAGGTGGAGAGTGACGCCTCAGAGGTCGCTCTCGTCATCACCGTCAACCAAGCAGGCAGACCGGGAGCGTTCTTTTCACGCACCCTCACCACCTCTGAAATTCTACACACCTCGGTCGAAAAAGAAGCCCAAGCCACCGTGGAAGCCGTGCAGCACTGGAGGCATTACCTCGCTGGTAGGAGGTTTACCCTCGTCACCGACCAACGATCGGTTGCCTTCATGTTTGAGAATATGCAGCGGGGCAAGATCAAGAATGATAAGATCTTGAGGTGGAGAATCGAACTCTCCACCTGTAACTACGATATAGTATATCGTCCTGGGAATCTCAACGAGCCTCCAGATGCCCTGTCCCGCGGCACATGCGCCAGCGCGCAAGATGACCAACTACGGGCTATCCACGATGACCTCTGCCACCCGGGGGTCACCCGGCTCGCCCATTACATCAAGGCCCGCAATCTGCCCTACTCCACCGAGGAGGTCAGAGCTATAATCAGAGACTGCCAAATCTGTGCGGAGTGTAAACCGCACTTCTATCGACTGGACAAGGCCCACTTGGTAAAGGCATCCCGGCCCTTTGAACACCTCAGTATCGTTTTCAAAGGGCCCCTCTCCTCCAATAACCACAACACGTACTTCCTTAACATCATAGATGAGTTCTCCCGCTTCCCGTTTGCCATCACCTGCCCCGATATGACCACTCCCACTGTCATCAAAGCCCTGCATAGTGCCTTCACCCTGTTTGGTTTCCACAGTTATGTCCACAGCGACAGGGGCTCATCGTTCATGAGCGATGAACTGCGTCAGTACCTGCTCAGTAAGGGCATCGCCTCGAGCAGGACTACCAATTATAACCCCAGGGGAAACAGGCAGGTGGAGAGGGAGAACGCGACGGTCTGGAAGACCGTCCTACTGACCCTGCGGTCCAGGAATCTCCCAGTTTCTTACTGGCAGGAGGTCCTCCCCGATGCGCTCCACTCTATTAGGTCCCTCCTTTGCACGGCCACAAACCAGACTCCTCATGACAGTTTGTTTGTTTTCCCTAGGGGAGCTACCTCAGGTGCCTCGCGTCAGCCCTGGCTGATGACACCGGGTCCAGTCCTCCTCCGAAAACATGTTCGGAGCCATAAGACTGAATCCGTGGGAGAGAGGGTCCAGCTCCTGCACTCCAAACCACACTATGTGTACGTCGAACACCCCGATGGCGGGCAAGCTACCGTCTCCCTCATGGACCTGGCGCCCGCAGGCTCCAAAACCACTCCCACTACTGCATCCCCCACACTATGTCCCGTCCAATCTCCCATGTTCAGCGCCCCACCCCTATATGGTTCCTGCGCTCCCTCCCACCCACCGCACCAGTCCACAGGAATGAAGCTCCGGAAGAGTCACTGCCGGAGTCCACGCCTGTGCCTGCTCCGGACCCACTTCCACAGCCACCCGAAGTGGCTGCAACACCAGTGCTTCGGCGGTCGCAAAGTATGATCCGGGCACTGGACCGACTGAATCTATGAGCCCGTCATCCCCGCCGTACTTCATTTTTAAACAGGGGGTGAATGTGGTTAATGTATAATTACTGATAATTCACCAGTGCACTGTGTTATGTTATTAACCCTGTGGGCTCTACCTATGGGCCATTGTGTGGCTTCACCCACGGGAGATATGTTGGGGCATGTTTGGGCTCTGCCCATGGCTCCACCCTCTTTACAGGAAGTATAAGAGCTGCTGACCTGCGGGGCCATCTTCAGTGTTGTACCGGTCACAGGCAGGCTCAGTTCTAAGCTGATTAAAACCACGGTTTACTTCTCCATATGTCTTCGCGTGAATTGATGGTCGCATCACTCATACAAAAGCTGCCTGTGTGTCCCACCCAACACCTTAGGACAGAGCCCTGTATGTGGTAAGATGGTGTTATCACTGCTTAACCACTTCCTTACCTTGCAGGTCAGCTGTTCGGGAGAGAGAGGGAGCCAGGACCTTGGAAACAGCGCGGGAGTTTCAAAAAGCGCGGGAGCTGCGAGGCAGAGGGGACAGTTTAAAAGGGCGCGCTGTGGGTGAGGTAAGTACTGCTTAACCACTTCCTTACCTTGCAGGTCAGCTGTTCGGGAGAGAGAGGGAGCCAGGACCTTGGAAACAGCGCGGGAGTTTCAAAAAGCGCGGGAGCTGCGAGGCAGAGGGGACAGTTTAAAAGGGCGCGCTGTGGGTGAGGTAAGTACTGCTTAACCACTTCCTTACCTTGCAGGTCAGCTGTTTGGGAGAGAGATCAGTTTTGGGAGCAGGCCTATTGGCTGACTGTAAATCAGGAAGGATACAAAGGGTGTGGCTGAAGTGCCTTTAGAAACAGAGTGCTGAAGGCAAACAGAGTGTATCTGAGTTTGGGTAAGGCTGAGTTCGGGTAAGAGGGGAGTGACCAAAAAAAAAAAAAATCAAGTTAATTAAGTAAAGTAATTAACTAGTTAAGGGAATTTGGTGCTCACCTGAAGGAGGTGCAGAGAAGCAGACCTGTGAGGGAGTCTCTGGAGCAATTGCATCACAGCCAGCAGGTAAGTGATTGGCTTGTAACTGGTAAGTGATTTCTCTCTCTTTGACTTTCTCCTAGCTGTGTAGTGTAGTTCAAATTTAACTTCAGGTTTAAGTCATGGCAGGAGAGCTCAGACCCGTGTCATGCTCCTCTTGTGAGATGTGGCAAGTCAGGGACCCTTCTGGTGTCCCTGACTCCTTCATCTGCAAGAAGTGTGTCCAACTGCAGCTCCTGTTAGACCGCTTGACGGCTCTGGAGCTGCGGATGGACTCACTTTGGAGCATCCGCGATGCTGAGGAAGTTGTGGAAAGCACATTCAGTGAGTTGGTCACACCGCAGATTAAAATTACTGAGGCAGATAGGGAAAGGGTGACCAACAGACAGAGGAAGAGTAGGAAGGCAGTGCAGGGATCCCCTGCGGTCATCTCCCTCCAAAACAGATTTACCGTTTTGGAAACTGTTGGGGGAGATGGCTCACCAGGGGAAGGTGGCAGCAGCCAGGTTCATGGCACCGTGGCTGGCTCTGCTGCACAGAAGGGCGGGAAAAAGAGTGGCAGAGCTATAGTGATAGGGGATTCAATTGTAAGGGGAATAGACAGGCGTTTCTGCGGACGCAAACGAGAATCCAGGTTGGTATGTTGCCTCCCTGGTGCAAGGGTCAAGGATGTCTCGGAGCGGCTGCAGGGCATTCTGGAGGGGGAGGGTGAACAGCCAGCTGTCGTGCATATAGGCACCAACGATATAGGTAAAAAACGGGATGAGGTCCTACAAGCTGAATTTAGAGAGTTAGGAGTTAAACTAAAAAGTAGGACCTCAAAGGTAGTAATCTCAGGATTGCTACCAGTGCCACGTGATAGTCAGAGTAGGAATGACAGGATAGCTAGGATGAATACGTGGCTTGAGAGATGGTGCAAGAGGGAGGGTTTCAAATTCCTGGGACATTGGGACCGATTCTGGGGGAGGTGGGACCTGTACAAATCGGACGGTCTGCATCTGGGTGGGACCGGAACCAATGTTCTCGGGGGGGTGTTTGCTAGTGCAGTTGGGGAGGGTTTAAACTAATGTGCCAGGGGGATGGGAACCGATGTAGGAAGTCAGTGGGGACAGAAACAAAAGGCAGGAAGGGAGAGTGTGTAAAGCATGACCAGAGAAAGCAGGGCAGAGAGCAAGGAAGGTCTACATTAAACTGCATTTATTTCAATGCAAGGGGCCTGACGGGCAAAGCGGATGAACTCAGGGCATGGACGGGCACATGGGACTGGGATATTATAGCTATGACTGAAACATGGCTAAGGGAGGGGCAGGACTGGCAGCTCAATGTTCCGGGGTACAGATGCTATAGAAAGGATAGAACAGGAGGTAAGAGAGGAGGGGGAGTGGCGTTTTTGATTAGGGAGAACATCACGGCAGTACTTAGAGGGGATATATCCGAGGGTTCGCCCACTGAGTCTATATGGGTGGAACTGAAAAATAAGAAGGGAGAGATCACCTTGGTAGGACTGTACTACAGGCCCCCAAATAGTCAGCGGGAAATTGAGGAGCAAATATGTAAGGAGATTACAGATAGCTGCAAGAATAATAGGGTGGTAGTAGTAGGGGACTTTAACTTTCCCAACATTGACTGGGACAGCCATAGCATTAGGGGCTTGGATGGAGGGAAATTTGTTGAGTGTATTCAGGAGGAATTTCTCATTCAGTATGTGGATGGACCGACTAGAGAGGGGGCAAAACTTGACCTCGTCTTAGGAAATAAGGAAGGGCAAGTGATAAAAGTGCTAGTGAGGGATCACTTTGGGACAAGTGACCATAATTCCATTAGTTTTAAGATAGCTATGGAGAATGATAGGTCTGGCCCAAGAGTTAAAATTCTTAATTGGGGCAAGGCCAATTTTGATGGTATCAGACAGGAACTTGCAGAGGTAGATTGGGGGAGACTATTGGCAGACAAAGGGACGGCTGGTAAATGGGAGGCTTTTAAAAATGTGTTAACCAGGGTGCAGGGTAAGCACATTCCCTTTAGAGTGAAGGGCAAGGCTGGTAGAAGTAGGGAACCCTGGATGACTCGAGATATTGAGACTCTGGTCAAAAAGAAGAAGGAGGCATATGACGTACATAAGCAACTGGGATCAAGTAGATCCCTTGAAGAGTATAGAGATTGTCGAAATAGAGTTAAGAGGGAAATCAGGAGGGCAAAAAGGGGACATGAAATTGCTTTGGTAAATAATGCAAGGGAGAATCCAAAGAGATTCTACAGATACATAAAGGGGAAAAGAGTAACTAGGGACAGAGTAGGGCCTCTTAAGGATCAACAAGGGCATCTATGTGCAGAGCCACAAGAGTTGGGTGAGATCCTGAATGAATATTTCTCATCGGTATTCACGGTGGAGAAAGGCATGGATGTTAGGAAACTAAGGGAAATAAATAGTGATGTCTTGAGAAGTGTGCATATTACAGAGGAGGAGGTGCTGGAAGTCTTAAAGCGCATCAAGGTAGATAAATCCCCGGGACCTGATGAAATGTATCCCAGGATGTTGTGGGAGGCTAGGGAGGAAATTGCGGGTCCCCTAACCGAGATATTTGAATCATCGGCAGCCAGAGGTGAGGTGCCTGAAGATTGGAGAGTGGCGAATGTTGTGCCCTTGTTTAAGAAGGGCAGCAGGGAAAAGCCTGGGAACTACAGACCGGTGAGCCTAACGTCTGTAGTAGGTAAGTTGCTAGAAGGTATTTTGAGAGACAGGATCTACAAGCATTTAGAGAGGCAAGGACTGATTCGGGGCAGTCAGCATGGCTTTGTGCGTGGAAAATCATGTCTCACAAATTTGATTGAGTTTTTTGAGGGAGTGACCAACAAGGTAGATGAGGGTAGTGCAGTAGACGTTGTCTACATGGACTTTAGCAAAGCCTTTGACAAGGTACCGTATGGTAGGTTGTTGCAGAAGGTTAAAGCTCACGGGATCCAGGGTGAGGTTGCCAATTGGATTCAAAATTGGCTGGACGACAGAAGGCAGAGGGTGGTTGTAGAGGGTTGTTTTTCAAACTGGAGGCCTGTGACCAGTGGTGTGCCTCAGGGATCGGTGCTGGGTCCACTGTTATTTGTGATTTATATTAATGATTTGGATGAGAATTTAGGAGGCATGGTTAGTAAGTTTGCAGATGACACCAAGATTGGTGGCACAGTGGATAGTGAAGAAGGTTATCTAGGATTGCAACGGGATCTTGATCAATTAGGCCAGTGGGCCGACGAATGGCAGATGGAGTTTAATTTAGATAAATGTGAGGTGATGCATTTTGGCAGATCGAATCAGGCCAGGACCTACTCAGTTAATGGTATGGCGTTGGGGAGAGTTATAGAACAAAGAGATCTAGGAGTACAGGTTCATAGCTCCTTGAAGGTGGAGTCGCAGGTGGACAGGGTGGTGAAGAAGGCATTCGGCATGCTTGGTTTCATTGGTCAGAACATTGAATATAGGAGTTGGGACGTCTTGTTGAAGTTGTACAAGACATTGGTACGGCCACACTTGGAATACTGTGTGCAGTTCTGGTCACCCTATTATAGAAAGGATATTATTAAACTAGAAAGAGTGCAGAAAAGATTTACTAGGATGTTGCCGGGACTTGATGGTTTGAGTTATAAGGAGAGGCTGGATAGACTGGGACTTTTTTCCCTGGAGCGTAGGAGGCTTAGGGGTGATCTTATAGAGGTCTATAAAATAATGAGGGGCATAGATAAGGTAGATAGTCAACATCTTTTCCCAAAGGTAGGGGAGTCTAAAACTAGAGGGCATAGGTTTAAGGTGAGAGGGGAGAGATTCAGAAGGGCCCAGAGGGGCAATTTCTTCACTCAGAGGGTAGTGAGTGTCTGGAATGGGCTGCCAGAGGTAGTAGTAGAAGCGGGTACAATTGTGTCTTTCAAAAAGCATTTAGATGGTTACATGGGTAAGATGGGTATAGAGGGTTATGGGCCAAGTGCGGGCAACTGGGACTAGCTTAATGGTAAAAAACTGGGCGGCATGGACTGGTTGGGCCGAAGGGCCTGTTTCCATGCTGTAAACTTCTATGATTCTATGATAACCACTTCTGGCTGTACAGCTGAGGCCATTGCTAATAGGAAAATGGCATTGTTAGTCATGTGAGCACTTCACAGCTCTCAAGTGCATTCTCGTGGGTACGTGCCATGTCTCAGGCGAGTGTTGTTGTCTACAATTCCAATCAAATTGTGAGGCCTGGGAACTTTACCTGAACTATAAGTGAGTCAGCACCACAGAGGCAGCAGCCAACAACCGGGTCAGCATCAGCTTGGCCAGTTTGGCATTCACGAAGCATGTAGCAAGTCTGACTGGAGAGTGTTTGGAGGGAGCGGTCTTAGAGCTGCTTCCCCTTGTTAGCGGGTAGCTGCCGGGCACAGTTCAGGTAAATCAGCTCGCGAGACAGCCTGTTTCGTCACGGGGGATCATTTCCGGCACAAATTGCTGTTAGGTACGGGCCGATGTCTTACCAGGTTGGCCTTCGGGAAGCACCCGGGAAGTTGCGCCCACTACGGCACTTTGTACTTCTGTCAGATAGCGCCTTATATATTCCTGAAGTAAAAAGGCCCTGCTCCCAGAAACTATCACGATAGTTAATCTAATAACCCTGCTCTGATCCTCACTATCACCTATTGTGTAAGGGGTTTAGAACTGGACATAGTGGGACTGATTCAGAAGCTGTCAGGAGTGGATGACAATCCCACTTGGGAGTCTTCTTCAGAGATTTGCCTGATTGTAATGGCTGAGCTTCAATTGAATGACAGTGGTTCGGTCTTCATAACTTTTCAGGTGGATAAAAGTTTATGGAGGCCCCCCTCCAACACCAGTAGAAGGCTGCCGGAAGCAAGGTAATGAGAGGGGTTTGTTGTGAGGGTCTTGTGGCCTGAGAAGGAGGGCAACCTGGGCAGCCAGACGTTTCTTCTGGGCCCAAAGGAAAACTTTGTGATCCATGCCTCTGGTTTATATATACTTGATTAATAAGCATCATGTCATACTTTCTCATCCTAAAGGAGGAAACTTGCATTTTATTCTACAAACCTCCAACTGGAATTACAATTGCAATGATTCAAGCTTCAAATCCTTTGAAGTTGATGGAAAATCAAATGTCAAGCCTGAAATTAATGTTCATCAGTTTTCTTTTCAGAATTTTCTCATGGTTGATGTAATTCTGCACCTGCAGGTTCCTTGGGCCCTATAGGACTTTACTCAATGATTCTGTCTACATCTTATTAGTTCTGGTGCATGTTCTGAGTCAGTGAACATCAATTCAAGTGTGCCTTGATTTCACAGTGAAAATTGCAGGAGGGCAGAGGTTTTACTTTTTCTTAAGGAATAGCGATCATGTATTAATCAGAGACTGTAATGCTACTTCTTGTATATCATTGTACAATCTTTCTTCTCTACCAATCCCCTTCACCCTGCCACACAAACATACACATTTCCCTGGCTGTGATACTGTGCATGTGGTACCAGTCGATGGCAAGTCCTCTGAGATATTGGCTGTGCCATACATTCATTTATCACTTGCTCAGGAACATGATAAGGATTAACACAGACTGATACACCTCAGATGTTTCAGTATTTCTGTCAAATATAAACAGCTGAAAATAAAAGAGGTTATTTTAAACTCTAGGAGTACAATCACCAAAAGCAGTGACTTAGGTGAATAAGGCTTACAAAATAAGTGCAAGCACTGGGGTTAATTTTGAAGGGGTGAAATTGAAAAGCCAGAGAAGTCATGTTAAACTTGTATGGAACCTTGGTTAGACTACACTTGGGATACTGTGAACAGTTTTGGTGTTCACATTATAAAAACGATAAAGAGGACAAAAGAAGGTGCAAAGAACTGAGAGATTGTTCGTAGCTGGGAAGATTGAACTGTCAGGGTTCTTTTCTCCAGAAAAGATGAGCCTGAGGGGTGACCTGACAGGGGTCCATAAGATTAAGGAAGAGTTTCACAGAATCAGAGAATCCGCAGAAGGAGGCCATTCGGCCCATCGAGTCTGCACCGGCCCCTGGAAAGAGCACCCCACTCAACCACACACCTCCTCCACCCCATCCCCTTAACCCAGTAACCCCAATTAACCTTTTTGGACACTAAGGGCAATTTAGCATGGCCAATCCACCTAACCTGCACATCTTTGGACTGTGGGAGGAAACCGGAGCACCTGGAGGAAACCCACGTACACACGGGGAGAACGTGCAGACTCCACACAGACAGTGTGACCCAAGCCGGGAATCGACCCTGGAGCTGTGAAGCAACTGTGCTAACCACTATGCTACTGTGCTGCCCATTAGAAAGTGACCCAATCCGGGAATCGATCCTGTACCCTGGCGCTGTGAAGGAACAGCGCTAACCACTGTGCTACCGTGCCGCCCGGTTTTATAGGATAGACATGGAGAAGATGATCCCACTTGCAGCTGAGACCAGAACAAGGAGACATGAATCTAAAAATTCACAAATCAATCTATCAGGGAATTCAGGAGAAAATTCTTTACCTGGAGATTAGTTCAAATGTAGGATTTGCTAGCAGGAGAAATAGCTGAGACGACTAACAAAGATGTATTTCAGAGGAAGCTGGATAAACACACAAGGGAGAAAGGAAAGAAATGGACAGGGGCTAAATAAAGTAGGATTGGAGAAGGCTTTTGTGGAACATAAACACTGGTACCCATGCGTGGCTTGTTCTGTACTCTAAATACCATGGGACACTATGTAAGAAAGGCACAGGGTTGTGGCTAATGGGTTAGGCCAGTAATTGTGTTTGGACTGACCATGCGTGATTAATGCATGTTCATTCGTAACTATGCAGGCAAGATACACAATTGTGTTGCCTATTCATACAAACGTGAGGAACATGGAGTCCAGGGCTCAAGGTGCTGCTGAGCAGCTGTACATAGTACAGACAAATGAGTTGGAGGAAAATGTAACTGATCTCATTAGCAAGTTTGTGGATGACACAAAGGTTGGTGGAATTGCGGATAGCGATGAGGATAAGAATTGGCATGCCATGTTGCAGCTGTATAGAACCTTAGTTAGGCCACACTTGGAGTATAGTGTTCAATTCTTGTTGCCACACTACCAGAAGGATGTGGAGGCTTTAGAAATGGTGCAGAAGCGATTTCCCAGGATGTTGCCTGGTATGGAGGGTATTAGCTATGAGGGGAGGTTGAATAAGTTCATTTTGTTCTCACTGGAACGACGTAGGTTGAGGGGTGACCTGATAGAGGTCTACAAAATTATGAGGGGCATAGGCAGAGTGGATAGTCAGAGAGGGTCAATTACTAGGGGGCATACGTTTAAGGTGCGAGGGGCATGGTTTGGAGGAGATGTACAAGGCAAGTTTTTTACACAGAGGATAGTGAGTGCCTGGAACTCGCTGCCGGAGGAGGTGGTGGAAGCAGGGACGATAGTGACATTTAAGGGGCATCTTGACAAATATATGAATAGGATGGGAATAGAGGGATATGGACCCCAGAAGTGTAGAAGATTTTAGTTTAGATGGGCAGCATGGTCGGCACAGGCTTGGCGGGCCGAAGGGTCTGTTCCTGTGCTGTACTTTTCTTTGTTCTTTGTACACTTCAGCCAGGGTTCCCAAGTTTATGTGAAGCGAGCTACAAGTCAAAGATCATGCTCCAGGATTTTCTGATGCAACAAAGGAGGCCTTGACGCAGGAGATGGATAAGGGGAGAGATGTTCACCTCCCTCAGGGGCCCAGGAGGTCCTGCAGGCAGACATTATGAAGGTGGGAGTAATGGCCGCTGCAGTCAATGCCAAAAGTCTAAATCCGAGGATCTGGATGCGGTGCCACAAATGATCTTACGTGAGTGGTCAATGCAGCTTCAGATTGACAATTGAACCTTCCAAGTAAACCATTGGCCTCACATGCAGCTTAATTTACCAAACCCTCCCCACATACTTACATCGAATCTTTATCAAGCCCAGCTAATACTCAACATTCATATGTTGCCTCATCTTATGGATCAAGGTTATCAAACCTTCTGAACCTCAGAGCCACATGCGTTAATCTTAAAACAGTCGAGAGCTATGAGACACAGACAAACTTCACAGACACGTTTTATCCGTATTGAGCACGCTTGGGAGGAAACCTTCAGCTTTTCCCGCTGTAATCTTCCACGCTCCCTTCACGCAGTTTCTTTCTCCCTTAACGTCACACACAATTCAGATTGTGGCAAAAACAGATCTGCTTCATTGACACACATCAGAGCTGGCACATGCTCACTGCTTAACTGACTTTGGCAGCTCTGCGCCTCCAATATGCAAAGTCAGTCAAGAGGCTGAAGAAAATATTTATTTGACTTGAAAAGAAGTTATAACCACTTACTGAACAACAAATATGTCCCGATATGCAGATTCTTACATTCCTGTTCAGTATTAATTGTTTCCTCCCCTCCAGAGACCGCAAGTTGGAAGGTCAGCGGCGAGAGGGTTGGTTCGGGAGCTGGAGAAATGGCGCTGAGGCGACTACATAATGCTGGCAGGAAACTACAAAATAAATCTTGTGATGGTGCTGGAATGAATCATTGACCTTAACCCTCCTCCCTCCCTCTTCCCAGTGGTGCTGCCTACACTCCAGTTCCCTCTCTCTGTGAATCTATTCATGGCCGAGGACGCACGCAGCTGTTTACCTCCTTCCAGTGTGTGATTCAACAGGTTGCACAATGTAAGCCGTATTGTGTAGGCGGCATGGTAGCACAGTGGTTAGCACTGTGGCCTCACAGCGCCAGGGTCCCAGGTTCGATTCCCGGCTGGGTCGCTGTCTGTGCAGAGTCTGCATGTTCTCCCCGTGTCTGCGTGGTTTCCTCCGGGTTTTCCGGTTTCCTCCCACAGTCCAAAGACGTGCAGGTTAGGTGAATTGGCCATGCTAAATTGCCCTCAGTGTCCAAAAAGGTTAGGCGGGGTTATTGGGTTACGGGGATAGGGTGAAAGTGAGGGCTTAAGTGGGGCGGTCCAGACTCGATAGGCCAAATGGCTTCCTTCTGCACTGTATGTTCTGTATCTTCTGTATGTATGTCAAAGAGTCGCATGCAACTTGCGAAGCTGCAGAGCACCAGCCCTGCCATAGGTTCAGCATTGCTGTACACCTCACATCTAACAGCTTGCACACACTGCCAGGTTTCAACCAGGGCAGCCACAATATCCAAATTCATTGCACTACACTCAGTGACAGACTCTCCTCTGCCTTGCAAGACAAGCTGACCCATAGTCAGAGACAACAGCACTCAACCAGCAGAGGACAGATGTGGTTACCTCTGCATACGTCAATGGAAGAGATGGTTCTGGAAAATACTGGGGCGGCCACAATGGGGTTGTGGTCAGAAACTGCTCTAAAACCATCGAAGATTATGGTATGCTCATATGTAATCCTTCTCATATCCAACATTCCTTGCATCCACAATCTTTGATTTAGAAAGTACAGATGGTCTAATCATGCACCTCTTTGCATTTCCCTTCTTCCTGCACTCCAACTGTAACCTTGTTTCCTTCTCCTTTTAGGTACCCAAGAACAGACACTTTGTCAAGGCCTGGTGTGGGAGCCTGAAGTCCATGAGGAATAAAAACTGATAAACAAGGAAAACAGCTACTCAATCTCACTTTCGCAGACACTGGCAATACTCTAGAGAGTAGCAGAGAAGAGGAACATGCACATGATGAGTCTTCAGGCATTAGTGCACTTCAAGCAGGGCAGGAAGAAAGATAGTTTGGGCACCAGCCCCGCGAAAATCCAAGGTAGCATGAGAGGTCTGCTGCAGAATACTCGGATGAGAAAGCTCGGGTGTTCTACTGAAAAAGGTTACTGGCATTCGCACAGTAATGTTTTGTACACTAACAGGCCTGCCAGAAAGCCTGTTATCACCAGAGTGTCCCTGCTGCTGCCTTGTCAGCCAACCCAGTCTGCTGCTTCCCATTTTGAGATGGTGCAATCTGAAACTGGTGCAAGGTGCTCAAGGCCATCCTGCAAAGTCAGTACCCCCATTGAAAGTCAGCAGTCATTCACCAGCCTAGCTATAGCCAATGGGATAGCACTCAATGGAAGCATCCGGGGGGCTACCATTGACCAGAAACTGAACTGGTCCACCAAGAAAAATATTGTGGTGACAAGAGCAGATCAGAGGCTGGGAATCATCCGGCAGGTAACTTAACTACTGACTCCCCGAGTTTAGAAGAATGAAAGGTGATCTAATTGAAACTTACAAAATTCATAAAAGGCGCGACAGGTTAGATGCAGAAATGAATTTTCTCCTTGCTGGGAGAATTTAGAACCCTGGCACATGGTATCATAATAAGAGGCAGGCCATGCAGGACTGAGATGAGGAGGAATCTTTTCACGCAGAGGGTAATGAAGCTTTGGATTTCTGAACCTCAGAGGGCTGTGAAAACTCAGTCATTGAGTATGTTCAAGACAGAGATCAACAAATTTTTAGATATTAATGACATCAAGGGATATGGGGAGAGCGTGGGAAAATGGCACTGAGGTAGATGATCAGCCATAATTTAATTGAATGGTGGAGCCGGTTAGAGGAACTGACTGACCTACTCCTGTTCCTATGTGCCTGTGTCCCCAAGGCACAAGTCAGGAGTGTGATGGAATATTCTCCATTTTCCTGGATAAATGCCATTTCAAGAACACTCAACAAGCTCAACACCACCCAGGATAAAGCAGCCCGCTTGATTACCACCTCCTCCATCACCTTAAACATTCACCTCCTCGATCACCGATGTACAGTGTACCATCCACAGGATTTACTACAATCCAGGAGTGCAGGAGGCGAAAGATACCATAATATTCTGGCCTTTGTGTCCCTGGTTGCATGGCGGAGGATTTTGCTACTATGGAAAGATGCAAAGCCCCCTAGTGTGGAAGCTTGGATCAATGGCATGGCAGGGTTCATTAAGCTGGAGAGGATAAAGTTTGCCTTGCGAGGGTCTGTGCAAGGATTCTCCAGGTGGTGGCAACCGTTCCTAGACTATCTCGTGGAGGAGGTCAGCAGCAGCAGCCCGGGGGGGGGGGGGTTCTTTTGGGGTGGCGTTTGGGTGAAGGTGTTTTTCCCCCTATTTGTGCTTTTAAATGTTATATGGGGGGTTATTGTATATGGGGGAAATCCAATGTATAATTTCTGATTGTTGTGTTTTTGTTTCTCTTTTCTTGTTGGGGGGGGGGGTTTGTTGAAAATTTGAAGAAATATATTTTTTTTAAAAAGGATTTACTACAGTAACTTACCAAGACTCGTTCGAAAGTGCCTACCAAACTTCTACCACCTAGAAGGACAAGGGCAGCAGATACGTGAGAACAGTACCACCTGCAGGTTCCCCTCCAAGTAACTCACCGGCCTGATTTGGATCTATATTTCCCTTCCTCATCACCACTTATGTGTGTTAGAAGCTACATATATTCACACACAGAGCCCTGTCCTTTGCAAACAGAAAGAACATGCCTATGCACTGCGCCTTTATGATAGAATTATAGAATCCCTACAGCATGGTAGGAGGTCATTTGGCCCATCGGGTCTCCCCTGACACTCTGAAAGAGAACCCTACCCATGTTTACTCCCCCGGCCACACCGTCCTAGCCCCGTAGCCTAACCTGGACACTCAGAGGCAATTTAGCTTGGCCAATCCACCTAATCTGCACATATTTGGACTGTGGTAGTAAACCGGGCTCTGCTCCTCTGGGCTCCTCAGAGGAAATCCACGCAGACACGGGAAGAAAGTGTAAACTCCACGCAGACAGTGACCCATGGTCAAAATTGAAATTGGGTCCCTGATGCTGTGAGGCAGCAGTGCTAATCACTGTGCCGCCCTTGGGGAACAGTCATTTTCTGGCTCATTCCTCATGGCATACCTTGACCAATCAGAGTTGACCATGCTTTAAATTTTAAAAAAGCCAAGCAGTTAACTGTTCGCTGGTGTATTCTCCATGGTAATGCCTCTACCGATCATAATTCACTTGCCAACCAATAATTTATGCAATATAAATTTCTGTTCTCTTTGATATCTGCATTCTTGCCAATCTGTTCGGATGAGTAGAAGACAAAAAGCTTAACAGCGTCTTATTTTTCAGCAATACTCAAGTTCTGCACTATCAGGCAAATGTGGGAGTAACTACACTGTTATATTACTCTTTGGTAATACATTGTTCCTCTTTGTTTTATATTTCCAGAATGGTCTGATGGTGTGATTCTCAAAAAAACACCAATCTTCAATTTAAAGCAAAACAGATTTAATGAATAACGAATTGATTAATATTGACTTTGCACACTCTTGCAAGACTATAACTAGTGATGAAGTAATTCAGAATAAATTATTTACTAATTTAAACTACACGTGCTAACAATGCTGTTATCTATCTCTTTAACACTCTGCTGTCTAGTCACTCCTGGTTCGAAGAGACCCAAAATTCTCATATTTATACAAGTATCTGGTGCTGCCATCTAGTGATTGTTGTTGCTAACTTTGCCTTAGTTTAATTGCTCGGTTTTATCACCTTTGCTCTTGAGTCGCCAGGTATCTTTATGATACCGCCACGTGTTTCAAGTCCGAGAAATTATCAAAAGTCCAATACACCGCTTAGTAAGATTTAAATCAAAGCACATTTATTATACACAGTAATCACTACTCATGCATAAATTCTACGTCTAAGCTACTTCTTACAACTAACATGCCTATACTTAACTTGGAAATGGCCCACCAGGTTAGGGAAATGAATGGCCTTTCGTTCAGGTTCTGAGCCTGCGGGATTCGAAGTTGGTACAGATTGGTAGCTAGGAGCGCCTATCTCGTAGCGAGCGTTGAAGTAAGACTTACAGTTTTTGAGCAGCTGTTGAAGAGTTAAGAGAGCTGGAAGCGGTTGAAGAGAGGTGGAAGAGAGCGCCTTGAACTTGGGGCTCAATTCTTATAGTCCCCAGGGGCTTCCCGCCTTTCGGGGCGGACCCTGTACCTGGTCCCAAGTGATTGGACTTTGTCCCAATCACTTGGTTCGATTTTCTCCAATGCTGGAGCGGTTCCCTGATCGATGGGCGGTCCTGAGGTGGTCGTTCACCTCCTTTTGTGTAGGCTTCTGCTGGCGCCAAAGAGTCTGGTTTTGCTTTGTGTGTCTAAATGTTGCTCATTGTTCCTGGGGATTGCTCATTAGTATGCAGATGGCTGTTGTTTTGTTATGCTGATGGTTGCTGGTATCGATCTTGTCTGGCCTTTCCAGAGGTAAATACACAGTCAACCTGCAGCTGCTTGTTTTTGTCCTGTTGGCTGACTTTCCCATCAGCCTTTGCCATTCGCCATTTTAAATCGGGAGTTAGCCATTTTAAGTGGCTACATTGTATTACACTAAGATGTAGTAATTAACCTTTTACATGTCTCTATATATACATATCACTACATATGCCACATGAATTGCAGAAGTTCAGGAAGGCAGCTCACCACCATCTTTTCAAGAGCAATTAGGGATTGACAATATATGCTGGCCAGCCAGTCA